>NC_091704.1:10015000-15015000 GCF_041296265.1 Equus caballus
TTCACCTCTTTGTTCCTCAGAGTGTAGATGAGAGGGTTCAACAAAGGTGTGCCAACAGTGTAGGAGAAGGTGAAGAACTTGTCATATTTTGAAGCAAAGTGGTTTTTAGGGTCTATGTAAACCATTGCCACTGTCCCATAAAACATGAAGACCATGATAAGGTGGGAGGAGCAAGTAACAATGGCCTTCTGCCTTCCCTCCTCAGACTGGATTTTCCCTAAAGCTTGAGCTATGTAGCCATAAGAAGTCAAGATCAATCCCATCAGCACAATGGTGAAGAGGACAGCAGAGATAGTCATCTGTCATTCATTTGCAGAGGTCGCTCCACAGGCCAAGCGTATGAGGGCAGGAACCACACACAGAAAGTCATCCAGGTAGTGATGGGTAGAGAAGGGCAGCTGGAATGTGATGAAAGATTGGATCAGAGACTCCATCTGGCCAGACAGCCAGGCCATGAGCATCAGCTTCCAACAGAATGACGGATGGATGATGATGGTATAACGCAGAGGCTGGCAGATAGCAACATAGCGGTCAAAGGCCATCATGACCAGCAAGATGCCTTCAGTGGCACCAAGACACAGAAACACACAGAACTGGATGGCACAGCCTGTGTAGGTGATGCTCATATCTGGCCCCCACAAGTTGAACAACATCTGGGGCACAGTGGTTGTGGGAAACCGAGCTCCAAGAAGGAAAGATTGTTAAGAAAGAAGTACATGGGGATGTAGAGATGAGGGTCCATGCAAGACAGCAGGATGATGGTCAAGTTTCCAAGAACAATCATGATGTAGAAGAGGATTACAATCCAGAATAGAACCATTTCTAGTTGTGGCCACTCAGAGAAACCAAGAAGAATGAAGTCCAGTGGAAAACTCTTGTTGATCATTCCTCTTGCTTTTGGCATTGGGGTTTGGACATAATTGCAAGTAAGATTTTGTGAACGGATTTTATAAATAAGTGTCTCTATTTTCATAGAGACTGGTTTTCCAGGGGATCTTGCACATGTAGCATATGGATGTTTTCCCTTACTTTAGTGCCATAAGTTACAATCTCTTCCTAGGGCTTTGTTTTTTATACAAAATGAATATTTGTAAGATACTACTTTTTGGAATTCATCTCTAAAATACGTCATCTCGAAATCCACAGTGGACTACCTCACATAATTATCTTAGATCATTTTCATGTTTCTATTTCATCCACATATGCAGTAGCTTCTAAAATATTTGGAATTGAACATAAAGTTTTATCTTTAAAATATGTATCCTCTGCCACAGGAAGTATTATTTGCACTGTTTGGAGATGTTAATAGGAACACATAAAATGGAGACTATCCCAGAACCAAGGCTCTTCTGCTACCAATTTAGACGCTGAACAATAAGTTCCTAAGCATAAATCATTTTCTGAGTGTCAGAAGAACCACCTTGGGATAGGAGACAAGCCAGTTTATAGGTGAGGCAAGCTAGGTTGGACACCTGGTTCTTTTGCCTTCGCTAAAGTAATATATCTTTATTTTTTTCAGATTGGCACATGAGCTAACATCTGTTGCCAATATTTTTTTTCTTCTCCCCAAAGCCCCCCAGTACGTAGTTGTATATTCTAGTTGTGAGTTCCTCTGGTGCTGCTATGTGGGATGCTGCCTCAGCATGGCCTGATGAGCAGTGCCATGTCCCTGCCCTGGATCCCAAGCTGTGAAACCCTGGGCCTCTGAAGCAGAGCATGAGAACTTAACCACTCAGCCATGGGACTGGCTCCCTAAAGTAATATAACTGTAAGTAAACAAATAAAAATTCCAAAGCACTATTCTTATCTGAAAAATGGCTGTGATAACACCCATCTCAGGAGATTTAGGTCCAAGCTTTAGGGGTAACAATATAATTGAGCTTGCAACATTTCAGCACAAAACTTGAATCACTATAAAACTACTGAACATTAAACAATATAAATGTGTCTAATTCTCACCTCACAAATATCCATTATCTCCTCAATAATAAATTAGACATTATAAATAAATTTTAATCTAGAGCCATAATTTAAAAAGGAAATGAAAGAAACTTACATCGTCATAAACTCTGATTATTTCAAAGCTTTGCTTTTTTAGCACAGGGGGGAAGATAGTACAGAAGCATTACCAAATAATACTAAACTGAAGTGTTGTATTGAGGAACATTGTCTTCAAATATTAATTTTCTGACTTCCAGAAACTTTAGCATAGTTTATAAGATATCAAGAATGTGAGGGATATGGGGCACAAAAAATGATATTAGGTGAAAGGAAACTGAGTTTATATATTGTGAAAATTTAATTTTGAAAGCAGGCATAGGAACACTATGGTAGATTTCTATCCAGTAGCAACTTCGTTTGTATTTATTCAGTACCTACCATAAGCCAGGCACTGTGCTCTGAGGTGCAAATACACTGTGAATAAGAGAGAGAAGATCCATGCTTTTCTTGAGCTCATAGGCCCATGGGAGACAGAGAAAGCAAGTGAAGAAATGAGCAAATAAAGCATAAGGATTTAGCTATTTTTGAAGATAAATCTAAAAGGAAAAAAGTCAGGGCATTATAATTGAAGATAACAATGGAGGATGGAAGAACAGAGGAAGGTCGTCACGCCCTGGGTGGAACAGGAAAACCAGAGTCTGTTGTTGAGGAAGTGTGTCAGCTCTGAGAGGCCCCTCACAGCTGGGAAAGTGAGGGCCATGTGCGCTGTGTGTGGTCAGATGTGCCAGCAGAACTCAGCTCCTCTATTCTAAGCTCCAAAGCTCCCTAATTTCACCACAGAATGTCCATTCTGTTTCATCAAACTGTGTCACTGCTCATTTCTCTCAGATTCCAGGTTTCTTCATCAGCTTACCTTCACTTGGCTCAGAATGCAATACTGTCTTAAACTGTTTATATTTTTCTGATTAATATGTAAAGGATTATCATATTTTACTGGCATTTGCTGCTTGATTTGTCATATTACCCAAGTAAATTCCCAAGTTAAAAAGGATCATTTAATATGATTTATCTCTTTTTCTTGCCTTAGAGACTTCTTTTTTCAAATCTTAATTTTACTTTCTGTGATGTTCTCGTCAATGTCTTTCTTCTTGATTCAAGTTCATCATTACCTATATATTTTTATAGTTACTGTATAATTTCATTTATGACATCTAAATTTTTAATCAATTTGATTTTTTAATGTGCACAGAGAATCTACAGTTTAGTCCTAATTTATTACTAAATTTTCAGAGTATTTTATGTAGAACCCTTTTCAGTTCACTGAAGCACAATAGGAATTTTGCTCACTGTGTTTTCCAAGAGTTCTTTTACAGTCAGGCACAGAATCACATGTCTCATTGTCATTGTTATTGCCCAAAGTTAACCAATCTGGACGAGGAAGCATCTCTCTCTTTCTCTCTGTCCTCTCTCTTTCTCTCTCTGCCTCTATCTATCTATCTTGTATTTTCATCAGGTTATGACACTAGACATTCCCAATTATGTAAGTAAGTAACATTTAATAAGCAGCTTAACATGTAAGTTTTAGTTAAATAGGCCATAACCTCCTTATGGCTGACTCTACTTCCGTTCAGATCAGCATATGTAAAATGCTCAAAGGCGTGGAATAATTCAACTCTAGGATTTATTATAAAACAATCTCTTACTAAAAAGTCCACTACCTAACTCTTTATGACATTCAATATGAGGAATTTTTTAAATTCAGTGTCGTGATATGACCAATGTAATAGTGTGCAGTAAAATTTTTGGACCCAGTTATAAAAAGAGTAAGGGGTTTGCATGTGTATGTTTTAACTTGCAAATTCTACAATAAATTGACAGAGCAGGATTGTTGAGGCTTAAAAGAGCACAGTGATGATTTGTGCATATTAAAAACCCCCTGTTCCAACAAGTTCCACAGAATGTAACATATGTTCTCTTCAAATCCAGGGAAATGCTATACTTTCAGAATGTATGCAAATCTGATTTTTTCCTTTTTTATTTTCTAACTCTTCCATCTCTGAAATGTAAGTAGCTTACCTGGTTGGAAAGCAAGTCAGTGACAGAGTCAGGTAACAAATAAATCTGTTTTGAAGCAATCAGCAGATCTCCCTTCTCCGAGGTCTTTTTTCAGGCACCACGATTCCTAGTGACTCCTGGGTTGAATATATGGCATTGCGTCGCCATTCAGAGAGATCAGAAAAGATGTGAACACTTCTTCTCTTGAAGGAAAGAGCATAAGGAGCATAGAAGGAAATGGGCTTCTCAAGAATTCCCTGGGGCCTTGTGTACTTACAGGGAATTAGCTGCCAGTCTAGAAATGCTGTAAAGGCCTAGAGAATTAAACAATGCTTTCTTTGTTTTCAGTAAATGAATTGACTACAATTTAACAGTTTTCAGTTGACTATTTTCAATTCATCCCTTATTAACTCAATTAAGCAATTGATTTTGTGATTATTTATGCTAAAAATTTTGATATTCATTCATTTATTAATTCACTCCACAAATGTTCATTTGTGCGACCATCTCTGTGCTAGTCATTGCAAATATAATAGGGAAGAAAGGAAATAGAAAGGATGAAGATGATATTCTTTGTCAGTCTGAAATCGATTACATGTGCTAAACGTTGTCAGAGGAGATTGAAGGATTCAAAGCAATGTTTATGTCGGACAAAAGAAGTTATAAAACAGAGGTTTTGATGCATAAGGATATAATAGAATATAAAAACAACTAAGTTTTATCTCAGGCAGGCAGTGATGGGTAACAAGTATATACAAGAATATAGAACATTTTATTGATTGTTGTTCTAGGAAAGCAATGTACAATACATAAAAGATCTAACAGCTTCTAATAACATCTCAAAAACACATTTTTGGATAAAATACATTGATAGCTAGGAATAGAAACATATTACTTTAATGTATAAAATATTTCACTTTAGGCAGCATCATATATCAAAAAGAAAAGGGAAATAAAAGCAGTATAGAAAAATTACATGATATCTACACAAATTATAAAAAGTTGGTTCTCTTGAAATAAAAATGTAATAAAATATGATATTTCTCTGTAATAGACTTCAAATTTTACACATGAGATATTAAAGGAGTAAGTATAAAGCAAAATAGAGAATAACATTTAGTCAACAAAGCTATGTAAGAGAAAAGAAAAACTAAAAAATAAAACAATGTTAAAAAAGAAGAAGTATGTAAATGGCTAAAAATGTTTAAAGACTTGAAAAAGAGGCTTATTATTCCTGAGGAAATAAAATAAGAAAAGTTTGAAGATTTAGAGGAGCTAGTGATTGTTTTGGAAACCAAGAAAAATTTGAAAAACATAAAATATAATTACCACAGCTAAAAATATAACTAAAATAAAGAATGAAAATATATACCCCGACATATTTTTCAAAGTGCGATAGTATTTCTATATCTAGATATACCCTAAAAATATGGGACTACAAGTCTAAATGGAGAATTTCCTGAAAAATCTGTGCAAAAATATTGTCACCTGTATAGAGGCAAATATCATGTTGATCTCAAATTTTATTTAATGATAATAAATAATTGAAAAAACAATGATATTTACAAACTTATAAGTGCTGTATCTTTTAGGTAGTAAAGCCATTCTTCAAGTTTTATAGAAATGGAAAAAGAATTTCAAATAGGTCATGCTTTAGGAAATAGAACACCCATGTGTACTTCATACTAAAACTGGTTGAGGACAAATCTTAGCCCATGAAGTGATGAATGGAGAAACTATGTTAAAAAGACTCGTGATAAGTTTTAGAATCATTTCATAATAATACATGAGAAAATATGACTACATTACGGAAATAAATGAAGGCGTGGCTAAAAACAAAATAGAAATGACAGAAATCACGACAACGTGAAAGATAATATAGCAAGATCCAGACGTTGGTGAGATTGATGTGGGCATAAGAATAAGGACTACTTCTCCCCCAATAAATACAAGCCTTTCTGGTCCTTTATATCTTTTCAAAAGCCATAGCTTCCTTGACAGAGTAACTGATTCACAATATAAGGCTGATGAATCAGTTAATAATGATATAATTATGAGCATTTAATTAAAATAATTATATGTATATTCTAAAAAGTTTTAATACGAATAATAAAACTAAAAACAACAAACTGCGTGCAATTTGGGAAGGGTGGTAAAATGTGTAAATACACTGTTTTTTCTTGAAGGATAACAAATAGGTGCTGTGAAAATATTGAAGTAGACATTTAATTATATTATTTGAACTATAACCGTAATCAAAAGAACTTAAAAACTCTACAGGTTTTCAAACACAGACACACAAATACATAACATAATTAACTGTACAGAGAGAGAAAGAAAAAACAAAAGAAGTTAAGAACAAAGGAAGCACTACAATACTAAATGTAAGAAAGGAAACTAAATATATTTACGATATGCATAAATGGAAATGGAATAGACACATCTATTGAGAGAGAAAGGACGTTATGTTCAATTAAAGGCAAAATCTAAATTTATTTTGCAATAACAAATGCAGCCCTAATGGATATTGTGATTGGTTTGCTTGTCATCATTTCCACATTCTTCAGATGTTTCTTTTTCACTCTTAAAGCTGAAAAGCTAAAAAATCTAAGTGTACATACACCATTGTATCTGAGATTTCACCTGTGACTTAGGTTCTAATAATGGGGTGCATGTGAGATTTAGATGGCAGAAATGTGATGGAGGCTGCCTTGTTCCCCTGCTTTTTAATGTTAGCATAGGGACTTTATCAACATTGCCCATTTTGTGGCTCTTCATTTCTTAGTATTTTTGTTTGCAATGTTTGTATTGTGGAAGGGCTCTCTTTTTGCTCTCTTTTATAATTGGCTGTTTTCGACTAAAATGTAAGATACTAACTTCCTGTAATCAGTAGCCACCTCACTGAAATCTGACTAGTTGCTTTTTTATTTATTTTATTGTCCCTGTTGTGATGCTTTACAGGAGATTTCTTATTTAATCCTCATAACAGCCCTGTAACAGAAATGGTTTTTTCTGGCCCAAGCCCAGGAGTGTCTGCCCTAGGCCACCTCTCTAAACATCTTTGACTTTCTCCGTCTCACTTTCTAGGCTTCCAGAGCTATTGCAGCTCCTGCTATTTGGGAAGATATATTATATTTTTGTTTCAGAACTCTAGCAATTGCTACTTCCCCTTCCTGGATTACTTCCCCTATCAATATTTACAAGTCTATTATTTTCTCTCTGTCTGTACAAAAACAATACCTTCTTAGAGAAATCTTCTCAATTCAACTCTCCTCCAATACATTTCGATTTCATTATATTGTTTTATATATTCTGTTGAATGCTACATCATGTTTCATTCCTTTAACTTAAACTTTTCTTGAATATTTAAAGTGTGTCTTCTATAAATGATGTATAGATTACATTGGTTTACTCAATATGAGTGCTGGTATCTTCAATAGTCAAATTTAATCCACTAATTTTTATCATGGTTATAGATATATTTATTTCTAGATGTTTTAATTTTATTTTTATTTAGCCTATGACTTTGTTCTTTCTTTTTTATTTTTTAATGTTTCTTCTTGTTTGAGTAACTGAGTTTTCAGTGCCTATCCACTATTACCTTTTTTATTGGTTTGAAAAATGTCTCTTTTACTTATCATTTTATTTGGCATGACAATAATGCAAACATCTGTACTAAAACTATATTTTCTATAGACATAGATTTCCAATACACACACACAAAAGAAAATACATTTTATCTTACCTGTATTTCCATGTTTCCCTCACTTTTTAAATATTGATTCTTTGAGGATTTTATTTCCAGATTTTACAAATATATTGCATCTGTAAATGTATATCAAATGTTATTTAGATGTGACTAATAGGTTTACTTGTTTACAGTTTCTTATAAACTAGATCATCTTCATTAACCAGTATATTATTCTCTACTATAGTACACTTTTAAGCAATTATTCTAGAGAAAGTAGGTATTTGCTAATGATTCAGAAGCTTTTTATGTCCCAAAATTGACTTGATTTACTTTGTCACTTATTATCACATTAAATAGGTATAGAATTATTAAAACTCTAGTTATATCTTATAGAATCCAGTGTGGCTAATAAATTATTACATGCGAATCTAGTTTGTATATAGATGTTTTGTTCCTTCTCTGAGAACATAGTTTTTGTGTTCGTTAATAAGATGTGTACTGTTGGGAATTTTTCAACATTTATATTTATTTACTCAGTCCATTACCTAGATTATCTCTGTGATATTGGAGACAGGTACTTTTCCTCATTTCAGGAAAGTCAGTCTCTATCATTTTGTCCTGCTAATCTTCTTTATTTAGTGTGTCCTGGAGGAGTCATCTGGTGCACTGTGCATGCAGCTGTGTGCTGGAGAAGGAGAGCACTGGCCAGGGAGAGGAGATTGTGTGCATCCTTCCCACCTCTGCAATCAGTGACATCACACTGGCAACTTGAATTTACCACGGTGGGAGTGTTCACACTACGGACTTTGGAAAACACTACAAGTCATACAAATTAGTGGGTGTTTTTCTTTTGCTAGTTTTGTTTAGACAGGGTGATGATTAACTATCATACTACTGCCTCCACATCTTTGCCATTTTTTGTTTTATATATATCCCATTATATTAATATATAATATATAACAATGCATATGGATAAATATATTTACTAATATATATTTATACATAGTATATATTTATATATATTTATACTTTTTATGATATATATACTGTTTTTCCTTTTTCCACAACATTCAGGGCATATGCATAGACCTTATTCTCATTTAATAAACTATTTTTCAGCTGTGTCCATCCTATTATTGTTCTATTACTGTTTTTTCTTCCAAATTTAATAACGTTTTAAAAATCACATATTTTCACTTGCTTTTATCTTTCCCACTACTTTTGAAACTATTTTAAAATTTCTATTTTACTTTATTGAGACTCCTTCATCAGTATTAATTCTTTTTCTTTTAGCTTCCTTCCTTCTTTCTTCTTTTTCCCTTTAATTTTAGAGGTTGTCTTTCGTGAGTTTGTTTTTCCTTAAATATGTGAAAATTTTTCAGTTTATACTCTTTTTTATGTCTAAGAGTGTCTGTTTTCTTTACCCTATTGTTACCTGATCCTCCCTCTCATATGGAGGCACAGACTATAGTTTTTCTGCTGAGCATTATGGTGATTCCTTTTCTTTCTGTTTCATTCCTGGGGTTAAATAGCTTTTCTTGGCACATATTAAGGATGGGAGTCGTCATCCTCACCTCTTCCACAGATCATCCTAAATGAACCTCTATAATTCCTGTGTCTGCGTCTATGAGCTTCAAGGTTCAAAGTGTTCCCAGTTATTTTACTTACAATTTGGGTTAGAGTTTGTACTGTGGGTTCCTTTAGTTTTTCTTTTCTGAGATCTTACCCTATGTTTTCTCTTTTCCTTGAATTTTTCAATATTTCTCATTTATAGAGGGTATCAGTTTCTTGCTTTTTTATTATTTTAGAAAACACATTTCTATCACTTCATGGTATTTGGAGGGGTGGTGGAACGATATGTATGTTGCACCATTTTCATTGTATAGTTTAAAAATGATTATAATATTGAATGATTATATATCTAGGCAAGATCATCTTTTTCTTTTGGAGAATAAAATGGAAAAATGTTTTGGGAAGCAAATTGGTCATGTGTGTAAATTGGCTTATGTGTCCCTGCTTTTGGCTTACCAGTTGCATTTCTGAAAATACTTTATAAGTACATAATAATAAACACAGACTTCAAATGTGAAAGTGTGCTCAATGTAGTTATTAATGAAAAGAAAAATATAAGCACACAAAGAATCTAATTGTAGGGAAAAATTTTTATAAATTCTGGATATTTTTGAAGATTATCCAATCACAATACAAATGCTCACAATGATATAAATAAAAAAAGATAGTATGAAATTGTACATGCACTGTGATTGAAAGGCCGTAAAAATATATTATAGAGAAACTCTATTACATACAGTAAAATAGTAACAAGATATTTTCAAATGTGTTTCCCTTTTCATCTAAGATTAAGTTCTTTTGTTTAGCTTGCTTTTTATATGTTTGTCGCTTCTCTTACGTTATTTATTTACTGGTTTATTTTTTTGGGAAAATGCCTATTACTTCTTTGTTGTAGATAGTAAGCATACTTATCTTCTTTATTTCATTTTATGTGTACGTCTGAATTTTGTTAACATTTAATTTGTTGTGTATGGTAAAAATTTCATTTTGTTTCTGGGGGAAAATCTTTTTCATATTATCTTTGAGTTTTGATTTTGTTTTTTCATGTTTTTTCCTAGCAGTTTTTTCTGCATACTGTACTGCTTCCTTTACTTCCTATCTGACATTCTTTTTTTTTAGCTGTTTGTTTTATTAAATGTGATATTTTGTGTCATAGAGGCTGTATTTAATTTAAATTGATTTACATTCCAACACATATATATTCTTTTCTGTGTCTTGCTTTTGAGCATGAAGAAGTGGTGATTCTATCCTGTGAGGTTTCCTGTTGAGCTGCTGCTCTCCTCCAGGGCTGTAACTGAGCGCTGGTATTCCTAACCATGTTCTATTTCACTCCAAACTCTTCCTTCCATTACTGAGGGGGGAATTCTCATAACAAAATTCTGGAAGACAAATTCAACCAGACTTCTATGCCTCTTCTTTGTATTAAATTGAATATTCATCATTTTAGTTTCTGTAAAGATGTTTAAGCAAATTGGACAGGAGTATGTTTGGAGAGGCATCCCTGATTCATTCAGAAAGTTCTCCTGAAGTGATTTTCTCATGTGTGCACTCATTTTGCAATCAGTTTTACCTTTGGCAGTAGAGACAGGTCCAAACTTTATTTTGTAGACTGATATCAATATTCTGGTACAAAGATGATATTTAGATAAACCTCAGTTTTCTTTTCTGTCATCATAAGTCTAAATCACACGACAGCCCACAGAGATACTGAACCAATTTTACTTTTTGTTCTTGTGCCTCTTCTTTTCCCTGTGGATATCATAATGAAAGATGGGGATAAAATTAAGATTTTAGATTAAATAAATTGTTCTCTCCTTGTGCAAATCTCTTAAAATACTTGAGGTAGACAAATTGATGAAGTTCACCCTCTTTGGAGAGAGAGAGAGACAGAGAGAATGAAATACATGCTCTTTCACTTTCGCTCAAATTCTAAACACTTTAAAGAAAAGAGAATGAGGCTGAATCATGCATGGATTGGTCTGCTTAATGAAAGCTTATTATTTGATTAGTTTTATTAATTTAATGTCATATTTTGCCACAAATGTAATCAGTGTATTATATTTGTATTTCTCCTAACATAAATGAGCTAATATAGCGAGACTTGTCCATTCTGTTGTTTAAACTGACGTTGTAGGAAAATGGTCATATATTATTTCAATGTTTATTTTATATATATACACACATATATATAGATAATATGTGTGATAATGTAGAAATAGAGTATATTTCATGTTCAATGGGGACATATATTATGAAACAATTAATTTTTCCAAGAGGGTGAGATGGATGGTGTTTCAAGACAGCTGGAAGTGCAGGTAACATTTCAGTTGAGCTTTTAGGAGTAATTAGAGGTTTACCAGACAGACTAGCACTCCAGGGTTAAATAATCTCTGCATAAAATTTGATGGTGCAGTTGAGGAAGAGCAAAGAGTTTTCTGTAGATAGAGCATAGAGTCTTTGAATTCATGAGAAGGATGTTTGGGACAAAAGAAACACTATTGTGGCTTGAGTATGTTAGCTTCTTATAGAGTTCTATGTCTTTTACTTCTCCTTATGGCGTTGTACAAGAGAATAATACTTTGAACAACTGTCTATGAGCTAAGAATAGCCTACTTCAGGTTGTACCTACAGCTGATATCTTTTCTGAACCAAGATCATTCCCCTTTACCAGTGTCCTCAAGGCCCCTTTCACATCTTTGTTTCTCATAGTGTAGATAACGGGGTTTGAGAGTGTTGGGACTATGGTGTAGAAAAGAGAGACAAAATCTTCCTGGTTTTTGGATCAACATTTGACTGACTGAAGGTACATATAGATAATGGTCTCATAGAAAATGATGACCACAATCAGGTGGGAGAAACAAGTCCCAAAGGCTTTTAAGCGCCCTGCTGCTGATTTGATCCTCAGCACAGCTTGGGCTATAAAACCATAGGAGGCAAAGATGAGTGACAGAGGAACAATTTAAAAGATGATATTGACCATAAGGAGTACTACCTCATTGAACTTTGTGTCCACACGGGCCAGTCTGCTGAGCACTTGCACCTCACACAAACGTGGTCCAGTTTGTAATGACCACAAAGAGGCAGTTGCACTGTAAGGGAGCACTGAATTAGAGAGGTGATAAGGCCACTGTACTATGCTATGCTGGCCATGGATGCACATAATTGAGGCTGCATAATGATTGCATAGTGCAGAGGACAGCAGACAACAGCATAGCAGTCATATAACATGACTGCCAGGAGAATATACTCAGTAGAACCCAACCTTGTGGCCACATAGAGCTGGGCCACACATACAACATAGCTCATGATCTTCTCTTTCTTATTCATGATAAGCAGCAACGGTGGGGCAACACTGATGGTGCAAGAAATGTGCACACAAGAAAGGTTACTGAGGACAAACTACATCAAAGAGTGGAGTTTTTGGGTCCAAGCAAGACACCAAAATGATGGCAGTCTTCCCCAGAAGCTTCAAGACATCAAAGAGCAAAATTAAGACAAAAAGGATCGTCTTTAGCTGGGACTGATCTGAAAATCCCAGGAGAAGAAATCCCTCTTCAGAACTGTTGTTGTTTACCTCCATTTTCCTGCAGACTTCAATTCATAAACGGATTAAAATTCTGGAGAAAGAAAATGATGAGGTGATCATTGGTGAGCTGAGGTTGTTTCCAATATGATTATCTTCCTTTTATAACTTTCAGCTATGTTTTAAAGACTGATAGCACTTTCCTCAATGTACATCCTTTGACAGGAAAGGGCTCTCCTTTCTCTTTCCTTGAAACAGATTTCACTCTTTCTAATGGGAACAACTCTAAAGCAAACATCATCAAAATGCCCTCTTGTTTCCATCCATCATCCAAGAGGGTATACTCATCTGCCCCTCACTCTTCCTCTACTAAAGACATTTCTAGATTTACTGATATTCATTTATGAGGCTCTATTCTACCAGTTTTGCTTTTATACTCCTAGAAGAGCCTGCCGTCATGTACTTTATAATTCTACAATGGCAGACAAATATGGAGGAAGCATTAGGAAAAATAGCACTTAGATATCTGCACAGAAATATAGACTAGATGTTGTTAGTGATAGTATATCTCATGCATGGAGAGTAGATTGAAGTGATGTGGCAGAGAAGTGAACTGCTGAAGAGATGGTCTTGAAGAGAGAGGACAGAGAGCAGATCAGAATCAATTTAGCATCAATCTGATGACCACTCATTGTTTTGGATCCTGGCATTAGCTTCAAGCAGAATTTGAGCTGCTGACATTTTTAACTTAAGGCTGAGAAGCAATCTCACAGACACATTTCTCCTTCAGTTCCCACCTCCTTCTCTTCACTTATCTCCTTTTCAGTTATTTTTCATATTTCTTTATTATTGTAGTTTAACTTACAGGTATTTAGGGATGAGTTAGAAAAGTAGTTTATCTTGGCTTTTTCTTTTGTAGGTAATTCCACTTGAAACAAAAGCTTCATATCTTGTCCTTTAAAATCCAAATGTTGAAGTACGTTCATCAAATTATACTATAACAATTTCTTAAATAAAGATCTATTTTTAAAACTTTTGATACCTTACTATATACTGTGTATACTTGCTTAGTATATAAACCTAATCTTGTTTTTCTGGATTATCCTATGTCAAAAACTTAAAAAAATGAAAAAGAAAATCTTATTTTCAAAGACTGAATGCATTTTCATTTTGTAGCTAAAGTTACTTAACAATTGTTTTATTATGCCATTAAACTTGGTTATAGTTTATTACTATGATTGATAATGCAACAAATTTGCTTGCATTTGCTCATACTTTGATTTACTTTAGTGTTTCCTAGAAATCGAATTATTTGCTAAAAGACATGAAATGAATATAGTTTGAAAATCGTACAGATGAAGTGCAATGCTCTTTGTGGAGTGTTTGAAAGCTGCTCATGTCAACTCATCATGAATAAATTCAATTTTATTATTTTTAAGCCCTCTATTAATTTGTGAAAATCATTATTTTAACAATTATTTGTAGGTTGAAATTATTTGTTTATTTGCATTTATTAAATTTTGCTTTACCTATTCTTTTATTTTGTCCATTTTTAAATTGATATATTTGCATATTATAATGGTCTATTTATTCAGAAATGCAACTGACCTCTTTTCCTTTTTAGGCAAATGTTTTATTTCAAAATATTTTCAAATATCTTTTCTAATATTTAAAAACTACTACTGAAGTGATATTGCCAAGCATAAAACCAAAATAAGATGCAGTCTGCATAAAATGAAATACATGTATATATTATCCCATATCTATGAGTGTGTATACATAAAATCACATCAGAATCTAAGTCAAAATACAAGAAAAAATGAAGTAAAACAGAAGACTTACAAATACTCAGCCATATCTGGTCAGTGGCCATCAAAGGCAAAACATCTGATATGCATCATCATCAATAGCAAACATGTAAATTCCCATGCAAAGCAGCAGGGTGTGGACCACAAAGTGAAACCCATCCTAACGTTGGCACTCCCAAAAGCACAGTAAAACATATATATATTTTTCGTGTATCCATCTTCATTAAACAAGATGAAGATCTTGAAATGGTAAGTCTATGTAGGTCTTGATATTGATTCCTTGTGGCTTGTAATACTGTTGGAAAATATATTACTTTTTATGTATACGTTATTATATATACATAATATTTATGAGATAATGGCTTATTACAGCAATATATAATTTCTCTAAGTTCAAAGGCTGTGGAATTTAAAAATTTCTTTCCTTAAGATAAAGTAGAAATAAAATAGTACAAAATCCCTCTGTGATCAAGAATCACAAAAAGAAAGTTTCCATTTGAACTGGAATAATGAAGAGGAAAGAGGAAAATAATGTTTGGTTCTACAAGCACTTTGTTCATGCCCTATGGTATTAATTGTTAGTTTTGCTAATGAAAGAACAGTGGAAAAACGAATTTGCAGGCTAAATGATGAATGTACATGCTAACTAATGTACTGAGAAAAAATTTCCTCATATACATATATGCGTATGTGTGTGTGTGTGTGTTTGGATGTGTGTGTATCTGCCAATGTCCCCTCATCACCTTCTCCACCAGTTCCTTGTCCCAGTCACAATCACGTACTACCTGGACCTCTGCCAGAGTCCCACAACTGAAAATCCTGTGCATCCTTATCCCAATCATCTTCTCCACACAGGCAAAGAGAGCAAAACTTTTCAAATATAAATAACAAAGCTCTGGGTGCTAGTATACACCTTTAGTTAGTCTTTTAATGTTAATATTGCTACTTTTATTCTTAAAATATATAATAAACATCCAGGAAAATGAATAACAAAAGAAACCACAAATGGTACCTTCTCTGTAATTAGGAGACGAAGAAAACACACTAACTAAAATTTACATGTAATGGAGAACAAAGGTACTGAGACTCATCAGAATTGGTACAGAAAACCTAGAATGGTATCAAGAGGCCTTGGAAGGAAGTAGCATGGCATTCAAGGTCACTGGTAAGACCCCCAAAATATCAGAAAATTCCTTCTTCTATAAGGAGTGCATTCTCCCATCAGTGTGGATTGCTGTGCACATGTCTGATAGACAAGGGGGTAGGGAGCAATCAGAGGACAAGGAAAGAGACAGGTTTGGAGAGAGCCAGGGGAGGAGGTGGTAGAGCCAACAGTGCAGCATGGTCTAACCTGAGGGATTGCCATCCCAGTCATGGCCAGGAATGAGGAGGTGACAAGAAGTCTGACATTGAGAAACCTGCTGGAATGCATAGAACAAAGCAACAGAGCCTGAGAAACCAGTAAAGATCTCCTGTCTGAAACCCCATGGAATCTTCCTGGTAATAAGTAGAAAAGCAAATTAAATCCTTAAACAATAACATATGAAAATGCACTGTCCTTCAAAAAAATACTAAAGAGAAAATAAAAAATAATTAGCAAACTTCATATCAGAATAAATAAATTTAACTGAAAATTCTTGCCATAAAGCAGGTCTAAACCATGATTCAATGTTCAAAGTTGATTTACAGCAACAAAACTCTTCATAAAACAATTTCAGCAATTAGAGAACACCATGATGTAGAAATTAAGAATCCAGACATTTGATGACCAGTCAAGAAGAGGTGATGGTCAGACAACAGAAATGTGTCAAATGGGAATTGACTTGAGTTAGGAGAGAATTTGAAGAAAATGATGGAGCTTAAACTGAATGGTTGATTCATGGTTTGTATGTGGCTGTAAAATAATATTTAAAGTTAATAAATCAAGTAGTGAAAGATGAAGCATGAATATATCATAATAAACACTAAGATATATTGACTAAGGTTGTATGATAAGGGAAAGAAGAGAGAAATATTTTAGAAGGTATTTTACTCTTGCTCATGTTAGGGAACCAATTGACACTGTATGAAGAGAAAGAAGATAAAGAATATTTCACTATTTATAAAGTATCTTTTATACCCTATAAAAGTATCATGAAAAGATAATTGAACAAATACACAAATCTTGTTAAATGGGAAAAAATAAGTAGACCACATAATGAAAGACTTTTTAAAATAAAAAGATGCAGAGAATATAAAATAATATAAAATGCAAGATAACACAAGATAGACTTATTAGACATATCAACAAATAACTTTGGGTTTAGCATACTTACTAAAGGAAAAAGATTACTATTTTCTCTGCCTGGCAATCTCTTCCTCCAGAAAAGTTGTGGGTTATTTCTTCAGTTACTCAGGTCACTATTTGATTATGAGAGAAGACTTCTGTGTCAAATCAATGTGAAATAGTCATGTGTCCCTTACCTTGTTTTATTTTTATTCACATTAACCACTCATGACATTTTTTACCATGATTTGTGTATTATCAATTCTCTACAGTAGAATGTAAATCCAGGAGTTATGATATTTTACCCACTTTTATCTCAGGTGTCTCCCCATTGCCTAACACATGGCCTGCCACAATGTAGATGTTTAAAATAAATGTTTCCCTAAGGAATACACTGAAAATTTAGAAGTGACATCAGCAAGATGGTGGAATAGTTGATCCCTGGCTTTAGCTTCCCTCACAAATATACAGATTAGCAACTACTCACAGACAATAACACTTTTGTGAAAAATCCAAAACCTGGAGTGAGGCTGAAGGACCCCCTTCAGGAGCACAAAAGCTGAAATAACTTACATTAGACAGAAGAGTCAGAGGAGTGGTTTCATTTTAAAAGTATTACCTTCTTCCAGGCCAGCAACAAACTACACCGAGAGGAATTCCCATCACCTGTGATTTCTCCAGTGGGGAACAGAGAGCCCAAGGCAGACATTCAGCTCCCCTAGAATTGTGGGGTGCTCCCCAGGAGGCCTACTTCTTTCTCAAGCCATGGCGAACAGAGGTGAACTGGCAGGGCTAGACCACCTAGGGTCAGCCTAGAGCAAAATAATGGGGACAAGGCTCACCAACCAGTCACAGATCTTGGTGGTAACACTATGTCCCTGCCAGCAGTGCTATCTGACCAGAAGCTTTCTCCGTCCTTGGAGATAAACTGCAACAATATATGGCCAGTGAGTACAACCAGCAGTTCTGTCAGGCTAAGACCTCTAGGCAGTGGTCCACTTCACCCAAGGAGCCACGCCTGTGACTCCAGCTGGCTGGAGAGCAGAGACAGCAACCCTACTCAGACTCATATCTCAGCCTTCAGCCTCACACAAACCTGGAGCATATCTGAGGTCCCATCCTACCTGGGACTCTAGTTGGTGCCCCTGCCCGACCAAGCACAACCAGTGGACCCACCTAATCATGCAGTCCAGTCTGCAGCCTTGCTGAAAACAGAGTATGGCCAGTGGACCACTTGACCAGGTACTACAGCCTGTGGCACCAACTAACCAGAGGTAACTGCAGAGCCCAGGCTGTGGCCCTGCATGATCATGGAATTCAGCCAGCAACACTGCCTTGCCAGAGAGCTCAGCCTGCAGCCACATCCATTTGCAGAATCTTGCCAGTGGCACTTGCTCGGCAGGAATCACAGCATGCATCCTTGGGAGCCAGGGCAGTGACCCCGCCAGAATGTGAAGCCCAGCTGGCCGCTATGCCCTACTGCAGAGCCCAGCAGAGAACCCACCTGACTATGGAGAACAGCCAGTGGTCCCGTCCATTCAGGGAGCCTAGTCAGAGGCCCCGAATATCTGAGGAACTCAGCTAGTGGAACCACCAGATCACAGAGCCCAGCCAGCTGATCTGCCCAACTAGAGCTCAGGCAGAGGTCCTAACTGAACCCAAGTCCAGGCCTTGGACTTGTCCAATCAGAGACTGGAAGAATCCTCCACCTCCCACTGTATACTACAAGCCAGCCTGGCTAGAACACTTGGTTGAGATGCCTAGTAAAGGTCTGTGTCTGCCACAGTGAACCTATAAAGAATGAAAGATGACTACTTCCTTAATTGTGCAGACACTGACATAAGAATACAAGGATCAAAAAGACAATGGGAAACATGACACCACCAATGGTGCCTAGATTTAGGGTATAGCTTATTTTTGCAGGTAACATCACAGGGACTATGATCCCAACCCACCAATTAAACTAGGAGAGGTTCAATAGAGACTTATAGTTCTGAGATCAATTCTCCTGGGAAAAAAAAATCTTACTATTCAATTGATCTAAATGCTCACATTAGAATTCTAATGAACACAGCATATACAATTAAATTTATGTATCTGGGTTTAATTTAATTTAATTTTTAATTTAATGTTTTATTTAATGTTTCATAAAAAAATCACTGCACCTATTAATCTCTCTAACAAAAATTTTGAAGTGGGAAATTAAAAACTGAAATTTATTTATTATATGAATGAAGAAAACAAAACATAAAGGAAAATTGATATTTGGAAGCAAGGAAGAAAAATAAAGCTCAGATGAAGGACAATATATTCTAAAACATTCAAAATTATATTGAGTCAGGATTTTAAAAAGAATGTTATATATTTTGTCTGGGACTAGGATATTATTTGATTATTTTCTTTAGGGAGATAAAAGACCTTTAGTGGTATTTTTAAATGCAGAATGAATGTGTCTTTATAGATAACAATGTGCCCCTTGTAGTCATGATTTATTTGTGAGAATTCTAAATTTAAAAAATCAAATGTATGCAACACCAATGGACAGAACATCCAGACAGAAAATCAACAAGGAAATAATAGAATTAAATGAAAAATTAGACCAGATGGACTTAATAGATATATATAGAACATTTCATCCAAAAACAGCAGGTTACACATTCTTCTCAAGTGCACATGGAACATTCTCAAGGATTGACCATATTTTGGGAAACAAAGCAAACATCAATAAATACAAGAGAGTTGAAATAATATCAAGCATCTTTTCAGATCATAATGCTATGAAACTAGAAATCAACTACAAGAAAAAAGTAGAGAAAGGTGCAAAAATGTGGAGACTAAACAACACGCTTCTGAACAAACAATGGATCATTGAAGAAATTAAAGAAGAAATCAAATATTATCTGGAGACAAATGAAAATGAGAACACGACATACCAAATCATTTGGGATGCAGCAAAAGCAGTCCTAAGAGGGAAATTCATCGCAATACAGGCTCACCTCACTAAACAAGAAAAAGCTCACATAAGCAACCTCAAACGACACCTAACAGAACTAGAAAAAGAAGAACAAACAAGGCCCAGAGTCAGTAGAAGGAGGGAAATAATAAAAATAAGAGCAGAAATAAACGATATTGAAACAAAAAAGACAATAGAAAGGATCAATGAAACAAAGAGTTGGTTCTTCGAAAGAATTAACAAAATCAACAAACCTTTAGCGAGACTCACCAAGAAAAGAAGAGCGAAATCGCAAATATATAAAATTAGGAAGGAGAGAGGAGAAATCACAACAGATACCAATGAAATACAAGAGATCATAAGAGAATACTATGAAAAACTATATGCCAACAAATTGAACAACCTGGAAGAAATGGACAAATTCCTAGACTCCTACAATCTCCCCAAACTGAATCAGGAAGAAATGGAGAATCTGAATAGGCCAATCACAAGTAAGGAAATAGAAACGGTAACCAAAAACCTCCCCAAAAATAAGAGTCCAGGACCAGACGGCTTCTCTGGAGAATTCTACCAAACATTCAAAGAAGACTTAATACCTATTCTTCTCAAACTGTTCCAGAAAATTGAGAAAGATGGAGTACTCCCTAACACATTCTATGAAGCCAACATCACTCTGATCCCCAAACCTGACAAGGACAACACAAAGAAGGAGAACTACAGGCCGATATCACTGATGAACATAGATGCAAAAATCCTCAACAAAATTCTGGCAAACCGAATACAGCAATACATCAAAAAGATTATACACCATGATCAAGTGGGATTTATACCAGGGACACAGGGATGGTTCAATATCCGCAAGTCAATCAACGTGATACACTACATCAACAAAATGAAAAACAAAAACCACATGATCATCTCAATAGATGCAGAGAAAGCATTCGACAAGATCCAACACCCGTTTATGATAAAAACCCTCAATAAAATGGGTATAGAAGGAAAGTACCTCAACATAATAAAGGCCATATATGACAGACCCACAGCCAACATCATACTCAATGGACAAAAACTGAAAGCCATCCCTCTGAGGACAGGAACAAGACAAGGGTGCCCACTTTCACCACTCCTATTCAGCATAGTACTGGAGGTGTTGGCCAGAGCAATTTGGCAGGAAAAAGAAATAAAAGGAATCCAAATAGGTAATGAAGAAGTAAAACTCTCGCTGTTTGCAGACGACATGATCTTATATATAGAAAACCGCAAAGAATCCATAGAAAAACTATTAGAAATAATCAACAACTACAGCAAAGTAGCAGGGTATAAAATTAACGTACATAAATCAGTAGCATTTCTATACACTAACAATGAACAGAAAAAGAACTCAAGAACTCAATCCCATTCACAATCGCAACGAAAAGAATAAAATACCTTGGGATCAACTTAACAAAGGAAGTGAAGGATCTATACAATGAAAACTACAAGACTTTCTTGAAAGAAATTGACGACGATATAAAGAGATGGAAAGACATTCCATGCACATGTATTGGAAGAATAAACATAGTTAAAATGTCCATACTACCTAAAGCAATCTACAGATTCAATGCTATCCCAATCAGAATCCCAAGAACATTCTTCACAGAAATTGAACAAACAATCCTAAAATTCATATGGGGCAACAAAAGATCGCGAATTGCTAAAGCAATCCTGAGCAAAAAAAACAAAGCCAGCAGAATCACAATCCCCGATTTCAAAACATACTACAAAGCTACAGTGATCAAAACAGCATGGTACTGGTACAAAAACAGGTCCACAGATCAATGGAACATAATTGAAAGCCCAGAGATAAAGCCACACATCTATGGACAGCTAATCTTCGACAAAGGAGCAGAGGGCCTACAATGGAGAAAAGAAAGTTTCTTCAACAAATGGTGCTGGGAAAACTGGACAGCCACATGCAAAAGATTGAAAATTGACCATTCTTTTTCACCACACACCAAAATAAACTCAAAATGGATCAAAGACCTAAAGATTAGTCCTGAAACAATAAGTCTTCTGGAAGAGAATATAGGCAGTACACTCTTTGACATCAGTTTCAAAAGAATCTTTTCAGACACTATAACTCCTCAGTTGAGGGAAACAATAGAAAGAATAAACAAATGGGACTTCATCAGACTAAAGAGCTTCTTCAAGGCAAGGGAAAACAGGATTGAAACAAAAAAACAGCTCACTAATTGGGAAAAAATATTTACAAGCCACTTATCTGACAAAGGGTTAATCTCCGTAATATGCAAAGAACTCACATGGCTTAACAACAAAAAAACAAACAACCCGATCAAAAAATGGGCAGAGGACATGAACAGACATTTCTCAAAAGAAGATATGAATATGGCCAATAGACACATGAAAAGATGCTCATCATCGCTAATCATCAGGGAAATGCAAGTCAAAACTACACTAAGATATCACCTTACACCCGTTAGATTGGCAAAAACATCCAAAACCAAGAGCGACAAATGTTGGAGAGGTTGTGGAGAAAAAGGAACCCTCATACACTGTTGGTGGGAATGCAAACTGGCACTGCCACTATGGAAAACAGTATGGAGATTCCTCAAAAAGTTAAAAATAGAAATACCCTATGACCCAGCCATCCCATTAATGGGTATCTATCCTAAGAACCTGAAATCAGAAATCCCAAGAGTCCCTTGCACCCCTATGTTCATCGCAGCATTATTTACAATAGCCAAGACGTGGAACCAACCTACATGCCCAGAAAGTGATGATTGGATAAAGAAGATGTGGTATATATACACAATGGAATACTACTCAGCCATAAAAAAGACAAAATTGGCCCATTCACAGCAACGTGGATGGACCTCGAGGGTATTATGTTAAGCGAAATAAGCCAGTCAGAGAAAGACGAACTCTATATGACTCCACTCATAGGTGGAAGTTAGTATATTGATAAGGAGATCTGATGGGTGGTTACCAGGGAAAAGGGGGGGTGGGGGGAGGGCACAAAGGGGGAAGTGGTGTACCCACAACATGACTAACAAAAATGTACAACTGAAATCTCACAAGGTTGTAATCTATCATAACATTAATAAAAAAAATTAAAAAAAAGGAGCTGAAACAATTCAAAAAAACATCAAATGTATGCAGACATTCTTGAAAGGGGGATGGGAAATCATGGAGATCATTTTTATATTATTATATTTTATCATAGTGATTAAATATGTATAAAATAAAATTTACCATTTTCACCATTTTTAATTGTACAGCTCAGTGGCATTAACTACATTCATATTGTTGTGCCACCATCACCGCCATCCATCTCCAGACTTCATTTCATCTGGCAAACTGAAATCGCACCCACTAAACATTAGCTCCCAATTACCCTCTCCTCCCGATCCCTAGCAACCACCATTTTACTTCCTGTTTCTCTGAATTTAGCTGCTTGAAATACGTCGTATAAGTGGGGTTATACATTACTTGTCCCTTTGTAACTGCTTTGTCTCACTTAGCAAGATGTCCTCAAGGTTCATCATGCTGTAGCATACGTCCACCAAGTGCTTCTTACATCTCATGTCAGAGGAAAGCCTTAGTCTTCATAACAGACGTGCGGAGCTAGACAACTTTCACCAGTGAGGGCCTTCTGAATGAGAGGGCCAAATACAAGGTGTCGTGTTTATGAAAACGGGAGCCTGATATGCTAGCAGGATCCAGAAAGAGTAACAAAAAGAGCACGACATAAATCTATGCAAGGCTCCCTTCTCACTGGGCCACCCTTGAAGTCCTCAATGCTGCCCTTCAGCAAATAGTGTGCATCAGGCCACCTTGCATGTCTGTAAAATACAGTACAATACAGTTTCATTGAGGGTTGAAAGTTTTGTATTTAATATCTGGCATATGCTAACTTAAGGCTTCAGGGAAATTAATGCAAATATAAATGACTGGCTAAGAATCATTGACACCATGAGTAAACTTCAAATCAATGGTTCCATTAAATTTAAGGCAATTTTACTGTCTTCATGATAGTACTAAATTGCATGATAAAAAATAGAACTTGGTCCGTAAAATACAGCATTTACTATATGTTTCATGGTATATTTTCTTTTGCCTTGCCTCCGAACTTTATTTTTTAGAGCCTTATTGAGACATAATTGACAAGTAACTTTGTGTAAATTTAAAATGTAAAACAGAATGATTTGATACATACGTGCATTGTAAAATGATTACCATAATAGGGTTTGTCAACCCCTCCATCATCTCATGTTTTAATCATTTGTGTGTGTGTGATAAGAACATTTAAGATCTATTCTCTTAGCAAACTTTAAGTATATAATATCGTGTTGTTAACCAGTTTCATCATGTTGTACAATATCCCCAGAACTTATTCATCTAATGACTGGGCGTTTGTACCCTTTGACCAATATCTCCCCATTTGCCCCCAGTTCAGCCCCATTCTACTCTGTTTCTGTGAGTTCGGGCGTTTTAGATTTTACATATAAGCGATATCATATGGAAACTGTCTTTCTTTAACTTATTTCACTTAGCGTAATGCTCTCTAGTTGCATCCATATTGTCACGAATGGTAGAATTTCATTCTTTCTCATGGTTGAATAATATTCCCTTGTGTATATTTGTACCACATCTTCTTTATCCTTTCACATGTTGATGGACACTTAGGTTATTTATATATCTTGGCTTTTGTGAATAATGCTGCAATAAACATGACAGTGCACACATCTCTCTGAAATCTTGTTTTCTTTTACTTTGGAGGTACACCAGAAGTGAGATGACTGGATCATATATTAGTTCTATTTTTAGTTTTTTGAGAAATCTCCGTACTATTTTTCATAATGGTTGTACCAATTCACATTCCAATCTACAGTGCACAAGGGTTCCCTTTTATGCCCACACTTGCCAACACTTCTTATCTCTTATCTTCTTGATGATAGCCACTCTAAGAAATGTGAGGTAATATTGTGGTTTTAATTTGCATTTTCCTGATATTAGTGACGTTGATGACCTTTTCATGTACC
Organism: Equus caballus; assembly: GCF_041296265.1. NCBI lineage: Eukaryota > Metazoa > Chordata > Mammalia > Perissodactyla > Equidae > Equus > Equus caballus. The sequence goes on from NC_091704.1 coordinate 10,039,852, forward strand.
TGTTGCTGTTAGTATGTCTTCTTTGGAAAAATATTTATTCAATTCCTCAGCCCATTTTCTACTTGGCCTGTTTATAATTTCCTATTGAGTTGTATAATTTTAAATATATTTTGGATGTTAACCCATATCAGATATATGACTTTGAAATATTTTCCCCCATTTGAATGGTTGTCTTTTCATTTTGTGGATCATTATCTTTGTTGTGCAGAAGCTTTTTCAGTTTGATGTCCTCCCACTTGTTCATTTTGCTTTTGTTGCCTTTGTTTTTGTTGTCAAATCCAAAAACAAAAGCCAAGATCGATGTCAAGAAACTTACCCACTATGTTTTCTTCCAGGAGTTTTATAGTTTCAAGTCTTAAGTTCAACCCTTTAATCCATTTTGAATTGCTTTTTGTGTGTAGTGTAGGATACTAGTCCTATTTCACTTTTTTGCATGTGACTATCCAGTTTTCCAATCTCCACTTATTTAAGAGATTATCCTTTTCCAATTTGCTATTCTTGGCTCTTTTGTTGGAAATGTATGGACCAGATATGAGTGGGTTTATTTCTCAGGTCTCTATTCTGTTCCATTGATCGATGTCTCTGCTTTCCCGCCACAATCATATTGTTTTGACTAAACTTTGTATTTTAAAATCAGGAAGTGTAATACCTCCAGCTCTTTTTTCTTTTCTCTTGACGTAGCTGTGGCTGTTTAGGGTCTTCTGTGATTCCACAGAAATTTTAGAATATTTTAAAATTTATTTTTACAAAGCCATTGAAATTTTGACAGGAATTGCATTTAATTGCCAGATCTATTGAGTAGTCTGGACTTTTAAAAAATATTAATTCTTCTAATTCACGAGCACAGAATAGTTTTCCATTTATTTGTGTCATCTTCAATTTATTTTATCTTTGTCTTATACTTTTCAGTATATAGATCTTTCAGCTTCTTTGTTCAATTTATACCTAAGTATTTTATTATTTTTGATGCTATTATTACTGGGATTGTTTTATTAATTTGTCTTTCCAATAATTTATTGATTGTGTGTGTGAACAAAACTGATTTTTGTATATTGATTTTGTATCCTGCAACTTTACTGAATTTGTTTATTAGTTCTAACAAGTTTTTTTTGTGTGTGTGTGGAGTTTACAGTTTTCCATACATAGCGTGTTGTCATCTACAAATAGAGGCAGTTTTATTTTTTTCCTTTTTGCTTTGGATTCCTTTTATTTATTTTCCTTGTCTAATTTCTCTGTTTAGGACTTCCCACACTATTTTGAAAAACACTGGTGAGAGTGGGCATCTTTATCTTCGTCTCGTTCTTAGAAGAAAAACTTTAAAATTTTCAACATTGGATATGATGTTACCTGTGAGCTTGTCATATCTAGCCTATATCATGTTGAATTACGTTCACTCTATACTCAGTGTGTTGCAAGTTTTTGTTATGAAACAATGTTGAATTTTGTCGTATGCTTTTTATGTATCAAGAGAATCATCTGATTCTTATCTTGTGTTCTATTAATGTGGTGTATCATATTTATTGATTTGCATATGTTGAACCACCCTTGCCTCCAAAGGATAAATCCCACTTGATCATGGTGCATATTATTTCAAATGTGGTGTTGAAGTTGGTTTGCTAATATTTTCGTAAGAATTTTTGCATCTATATTCATCAGGGATATTGATGTATACTTTTCTTGCGGTGTCCTCATCTGTTTTTTGTATAATGCTAATACTGCTCTTGCAAAATGCATTTGGAATTGTTCCCTCCTCTTCTATTTTTGGAAGATTTTGAGAAAAATTGGTACTAATTATTCATCAAATGTTTGTGAAATTCACCAGTGAAACAAGCTGATCCTAGACTTTTCTTTGTTGGGAGGTTTTGATTACTGATGCAATACCTTACTTATAATTGGTCTCTTCAGATTTTCTATTCCTTCATGATCCAGTCTTGGTAGGTTATATGCTTCTAGGAATTTATGCACTTCTTCTAGGTTGTGAAATTTGTTGGTATATTATTATTCGTAGTAGTCTCTTATAATACTTTTTAAACACTTTCTACTTGTGTGATATCAGTTGTAATGACTACTCTTTCATTTAAAATTTTATTTATTTGATCCTTTTTTTCTTTGCTTGGTTGTTCTGACTAAAGGATTACCATTTTGTTTATCTTTTAAAAAGTTAGCTATTAGTTTAATCGATTCTTTTCAAGATTTACGTATATTTTTAATGTCTTCTTGGACACAATGTTTGTTAAGGAGTGTGTTTAATTTCCACATGTTTTCTAATTTTCTAGTTTTTCTCCTATTATTTATTTCTGGTTTTATACCATGTGGTCAGAAATGATACTTGGCATGATCTCAGTCTTCTAAATTTCCTAGGATTTATTTTGTGAATTAGAATATGATCTATCCTGGCAACATTCCTTGTATATTTCAGAAGAATGCATGTTCTGCTGCTGTTGGATTGAATATCCTGTGTATGTCCAGTAGGCCCTTTTATTCTAAAGTATAGTTCAAGTCCACTCATATATTTTCTGTCTGGATGATCTACCCATTGTCAAAAGTTTGTTTTTAAAGTCCCTACTATTATTTTCTTTTTATCTATTTCTTCCTTCAGATCTGTTAGTATTTGTCTAATATATTTCAGTGCTCATATTTGGTGCATTTATATTTACAATTATTATATCCTCTTGATAAATTTACCTTTTTATCTTTAAAATGTCCCTTTTGTCTTGTTTTGACATTTTTTTGCTTAAAATCTACATTGTCTGTTAAAAATATTGCAACTTCTAATGTCTTTTGTTACTGCTTAATGGAATATCTCCCCTGCACCTTCACTTTGAGCCTATCTGTGTCCTGAAAGCTTTAGGGAGTCTCTTGTAAGCAACATATAGTTGAGTCTCATTTTATTTTTATATATTCAGCAATATTAAGCCTTTTGATTGGAAAATTTAATCCACTTATATTTAAGGTGATTATTGTTAGATAAAAACTTACTAATACCATCATATTAATTGTTTTTATGGATGTTTTATAGTTTCTTTCTTCCAATTTTCTCTCTTGTCTTCCTTGTGAATTAGTGATTTTTCACAGCAGTATGCTTTGATTCCTCTCTCTTTATCTTTTTCGTATCTGCTGTAGCTTTTTATTTTGTGGTTATCATGAAGCTTATAAAAAATACTTGTAATAGTCTATTTTTCAATCAAAAACCCAACCATTTTATTTCCCCTCTTTTTATGTTTTATGTCTCAATTTAGCTGTTTTTATATTGTGTATTCATTAACAAATTATTGTAGTTTACTTATTTTAATACATCTTTCTTTTAACTTTTATACTAGAATTATATTATTATATTATTATATATTTATAATTATATATAATTATATATATTTTATATATATAATTATATAACTATTATACTAGAATTCTGATTTTGACTATAAACAAACCTTTACCAATGTGTCATATATTTTCATATATTTTTATGTTACTAATTAATGACCTTTCATTTTTGCTTGAAGAACTCTTTTCAGCATTTTTTTAAGGCAACTCAAGTGGAGTCGAACTCCCGCAAGTTTTGTTTGTTATGGAAAGTCTTTATCTTACTTTCATCTCTTAAGGTCAACTTTGCTGGGTAAAGTATTCTTGATTGGCACTTTTCTTTCTTTCACCACATTAAATATATCATCCTTTTCTCTCCTAACCTGAAAAGTCTCTGCTGAGAAATCCTCTGATTGCCTTATAGAGTTTCCCTTGTATGAGAGAATTTTTTCTCCTAAAAGGTTTTTAAAATTATCTGTCTTTGATTGTAGACTGTTTTATTATAATGTGCCTGGAGAATAGCATTTTGGATTAAAATTTGGTGGTGACCTATTAGCTTTCTAAAGTTGGATGTTCACATCTCTCCCCATATTTGGAAATTCTTTGGCCATTTCTTGCTTAAATAAACTTTCTGCTACCTTGTCTCTCTTTTCTCCTTATATGCCTTCTCTGGCTTCTGTAAAGCCAGGCCAGGTGCTGACAGACTCCCTTTTACTTTCACTAGGGTGGTGCTGAATATTCAAGTTTGTGCTTTCTCCTAAACCTGAAGATTTGAGGAGGTATCCTGTGTGGTCTCACTAGGCATCTGCAAAATTTCACTCTCTCCACTGGTGTGAGTGCTCACAAGGAGAAAGAAATAGGGTGGAGATATGTGTAACTGAGGCATGTGAAACACTGGGGGTGCCTGTGGGATATTTGGAGGAATCTATAGGCGGCACTTCCACAGTGGCTCATGGGTGTTCTTCCCAATGGAATCTGTGATGTGGGTAGTCAGATCTGCATCCCTTTGATACATTCCATCCTGAGTCATGTGGGCTGTTTTCCCAGTGGTCCACCACCCCTCAATCATTTAGATCTTGCCTCGGTCCTCTGAATGGGGTGGAAGAGAAAGGTGTTTATTTTGAAGCATCTCATACAGTTGCGGATGTGTGAAGCCAGATGCCCACTCACATGGTCTCACTTTCTTCAGCAGGAGAAATCATGAGCCAAGAAGGGCTCTCATCACTGAGCTATGCTGCCTTGGGGAGGGTTGATGTGAGTAAAGTGAACTTGTTCCTTTTACTCTTTTCCATGCATCCAATCTTGTCTTTTTAAAAATTTTCTTCAACAATATGCTGTAAATTTTGTGATTCATTTCTATACTTCCACAAAGGCTCTCTCATCTGTGTATGATTGTCTAATTCAGCACTCTCCAGGGGCTCCCGGTTCATGGCCAAAAAGGGCTTGAGCTGGTTCATGGGCCACTTCAGGGTCAGATAGTTTATTAATATAATATATAATAATAATATGTAATAATATAATATAATAATAATATAATGTAATATATACTAATGATATAATATATAATATAATATAATTTTGACTAGTTTTTGTAAAGTATATACAGCTGTGATAACAAATAACAGGGATTCCTAGCACAGTATTTGGTGTAAAGAAGCTTTCCTTATGGACAGATATTTAAGATTGATGGAGATGATTAACCTGAGCTATGCTGGGGAGGAGTTGAGGGAAGACTCCATGCTGACCACGGGTGCATTTAGACTGAGCACATACAGATTTACAGCAGTAAATAGATACCAAAGCAAGCGAATTCTCACAAGGAAAACTCATAGCAAAGAATATGCAATCCCTAGAGTCTCTCCTAAGTAGCTGATGTTTTCTAGGAAGTCAGAGAATGAAAACTGGCAAGAAAAAAAGAAAAATTAAGAATAACGTACTAATCCTTTATCTAAAGCCATAATGGGGTTATTTTATTGATAGATAACATAGCAGTTTACCTCTCAACTCTGTTGACCCTAGTCCTGGCTATGTGACTTGTCCCATGAAAGTGTCTTGTCCCATGAAACATGAAAAGGATTCATATGTGAACCTTCCAGGAAGAAAACTGAGAGCCTTCGTGGGGTTCAGTATTTTTTTTTCTTTTCTCTGCCTACAATCAGCAATATTCCAGAGAGAAGTTGTCCCTACAACGTAGAAAATATGGAAAAGAGGCAGAAACAACTTGCGGTGGACATGAACAGTGAGTAAGAAGTCAACATTTGCTTTTATAAACTACTAATTTTTTTACCCAGCTTTCCTTTAACCATCATAGCCTAGCCCACACTAACTGATACACTCTTGATAATTTTCCTGGCTCAGGTCCTATCCTAAAGATGAATTGTTGCCACAAATAATAGATCTATAATTTGTAGTTACAGGAAAACAGAAAGACCAATGGAAAAAAATCTTTTTTATTGATCATATATGCCATTGGTGTCACTAAACTAAATAAATCTAAATTTAAATATTAAATCCTATTACACAACATTCTATCCCCAAATACTCTATCTTAGTCTGGCTTAAATTAAAGTATTTGGTAACAATCTCTTAAACAGACCTTCAGTAGACTCTTACATAATTATTTACACTTACACTAGTGGTAGAGTAAAATTGAAATAACATTAAATGAAATATGAATTTTAAAATTGTGTAATAACAAGATAATTGTTATATGAGAGACTTTTTGTAAAGGAATAATGTATTCAGAAGTCACAGCTAATTATCCATGCATATTTCCTTTAAAGAGCAACCAATTACAATGCAACTGATTCATCCCAATTGGCTTCTGTTACCTGATTTATTAGAAGATAATTAGAATTTGGAAAGTAGTATCCTAACATAATTGGGTCTAGAAAAAAAGGAAAGAGGAAAGAAACTAGAGGTGAGTTGAATTTTTTTGAATTAAGAATTTGCATAGTAGTGTTGAAATATATGCAAAGGACGTGGGTGAATAGCTAGACAATTATATTAATAGCATTTGAAGTGGCACAGGGATGGGTATTTGGAGAACTATAATAAATTATTTAGGATTATGGAGGAATGTAGGGATTTTGGCATTTAATCTTGGTATTTAGTATAACAATGAGCAAAAGAAGGACACAACTGGCTTATGTTTTTTGGAAAAGCTCACTATGGAAAATGTGTTGAGAGGAATACTGAAATATAGGATAGGGGAAGAGAACTGAGAAAACTGTTGAAGATATTGCTCCAGGCAAAAACTGACATGTCTTGACCCAGGATAGAAGAACTGAAGATGATGAGATAGGATCAAGTTTCAGTATAATGTGAGCCAAAAAAATTTGCTGATAGATAGGGTTTAAAAACAGAAAGGAGCCAAAAATAACTTCAATTATTTTCTTTGAATTTTCTGCGGTTAACTATCTGAGGAGCAGGATGCATTTTTTCCATAAGGATGGAGAGATTAAGATACTGTTTTGCACTATTTAGATTTTAGAAACTATTCACACATCCAAATATCACTAGCAAGTAGGCAGTTGTATGTGTGAGTCAAGTTTAGGCATGAACTCTGAACTAGAGATATTTATAACTGAGAATTCTCGACTGCAGATGCTAGGTAAAGCAATATGAGTGGATGAAAGAGAAGAGAAGAAAACAGAATTCTCCTATTCTGAAAATGCTGCTATTCACTAAAGGGAGAAAACAAGATAGTACAGAGAAAGAAAGAAGTATTGCCAAAGTGAGGTTCTCGTTGTCAAGACCAAAACTGGATCTAGTGCACAAGTGTAGGATTGAGGCTCTGAAAAAGCACAGAAAGCTCCTCTATAGTAAAAGGAGAATAGATAGAGTACATAGACACAGATGCAAATGGTGGGTAAGGGGAAATCTGTTTGAAGTTCACTTCTAAGAGGTACACCTGATATTAGGGAGCATGGTTATACAGGTATACCTTGTTCTATTGTGGTTCACTTTATTTTGCTTTGCCGATATTGCAGGTTTTGCAGGACCTTCCACCAGCAAAAAGATTTTGACTCACTGAAGGCTCAAATTATGGTTAGCATTTTGTAACAACAAAATTTTGCCAGTTTTCTTGTTTTTTTTCTTTTTTTTTGTGGTGAGGATGATTGGCACTGAGCTAAAGTCCATTGCCAATCTTCCTCTTTTGGCTTGAGGATGATTGTCCCTTAGCTACCCTCTGTGGAGATCTTCCTCTATTTTGTATGTAGGAAACCTGCACAGCGTGGTTTAATGCGTGGTGTGTAGGTCTGTGCCTGGGATCTAAACCTGTGAACACTGGGCTGCCAAAGCAGGGCACATGAACTCAACCACTACATCACTAGGCCAGCCCCAACAATAAAATATTTTTAATTAAGGTATGTACATTGGTTTTTTTAGACATAATGATATTGTCCAGTAGACCACATAATGCATAATACACTTCAGTATAGTGTAAACATAACTTTTATATGCGTTGGGAAACCAAAAAATTCATTTGACTCATTTTATTTTATTATTTGCTTTATTGCAGTGGTCTGGAACAAAGCCCACAATATTTCTGAGGTATGCCTATAAAGAAAATCAGTCACTATCACTGTATTTCTCCTCCAACATGTTTTATAGGTGCTGATATGGAGACTGTGAAGAGTTGTCTTTAACCAATGTGTGATCCAAGAAGCAAACATGATGAAGCAATAAGGAGGAGGGGAGCTGAGCGTGTATATGAAAAGTAACAATGGATAGTGGAATTTAAGCTGTATCGGGAGAGAACTGAGAATACGTTTGAAAGGAAATGCAAAAATTTTAAAATAAAAAGTATATTACTGAGAGTTGAGAAGTTCAGAACTTGGAGTGTGAAGTACTATCCATCTCATTGGCATTCATCCTCATAGCCAGCACGAGCTTCTTTCTCAACTAAACATGATTCTCTCCTGTGAGATTGCTCTGGCTGCAGCAGACTGCTCCTTCCAAGTGTTGGAAAGTCTGGGTATTTTTCACAACTAAGGAGTGTCCCTTAAGAAATGATAGGCAGGAGTTGGTGGATAAAGACATCAGCTTCTTCTCCTTTTGTTAATACAATTCTGGGATGTTCTGCACAGTCGACTTGGACTCTGAGCAGTCACTTATATTGGGGGAGACTGAAAAGTTCATGGACCCATATTAGGAAGGCATATGGAGGCCAGGTGATTATAGGAATCCTAGTCACCATTATCTCACTGTGTTTTCAAGCCCATAGACATACTTGTGATAATTTCTACAATCCCTTGGTGCATAATGTGATGAATACAATTGGAAACTGGAAGAACACCCACATGCATTGTCTAACCTTTGGACCAGGACTAATTTAATAAAAAAAGTCCAAATTAAATTCCCCGAAATTGTCCTCTTGGATAGACTAGTAAGTCAAAGCCATTCTACATCCTGGGTGGAATACTAGAGGATTGTGTCATGATCAAAAACTTAAAAATGGAGTGTGCTGTCCCCAATCATACCCATACACCAAACACTGAAAATACAAATACTGAAATCTAAACAGATCAGATGCAAACTGAATCAAGCAAACTCAACCACAGTTGCTGTGCCAGATGTGGTACTTTATGAAAATATGTCCCAAACCTTCTGGCCATTGGTATGTCATCATTAATCTGGAGGATACATTATTTTAATATCTATAGGGAAAGATGATCAAAAGCAATTCCCATTGCCCTGGGATTGATGGCAGTACACATCTATGCGTTCCCCAGAGCTGTGTTAAACCCCTTGCTCTCACACAATATCACCACAGAAGATCTAGATCTTCTAGACATTTCAGAGAATAGCATATTTATACTCCAATTTGGTGGTATTATATTAATCAGATCTGCTTAGCAGGAAATAACATATAATCCTGATACCCTTTGATGTATATATGCCTCAGGTGTGTCAGATATAGTATCATTCCTTCAGCACACTAACACAATCTGAGCTTCTATGAAACAGGAAAATGCATTCTTTTCCATCTCTCTCAGAAAGAAGGACTAGAAACGGTTCTTGCTCTCTTGGATGGATATGGTATATATTTATAGCCTTTACCAGGGTAATAGTGTTTCTCTAATCTTCCCTAATAATCTGTTCCTAAAACTGGACAATATGAATAACCTATAGAACATCACTGTGGCCCACTAAATCAATGACATCATGCTGAAGGAGACCTGGCATGAAATGTGGTTGTTCTTGCACGCGAGGCATCCACAAGACTGGCTGGACTTTTCTGCAAACAGAATGTTCTGCCTGGTGAACTCACAAGGCCCCAGGGAAAACATTGCTTGCAAACAAGGATGTTTTATCAGTTCCTCAAAAGGAACAAGCCTGGGACCTTGGGAGTTTGAAACATTATGAAGGAACCTGTTATAAACAGATGTGTAGGGGAAAGGTCATTATTGTGGGACGCTTGCGCAGGTTTAGGTCATTGACTCACTGCTTTGGCAAAAGGCTGGCTTTGTTTAGAGGCTATAATAATAAAGAGCTCGAGGAGCTTGAGAGGAGAAGACTACTACACAACAACCAGTGTTCGTGTATTCATTTTGTCAGCAGCATCATGCTAATCGTAATGGATGTGAAAAAAATTTGCAAGTGTAATTGAGGCTCTAGATATGCTCAGAGGATGGGAGATAAACAGTGAAGATTCAGAAGCTGACCATATCAGTAAAATTTTTAAGAGACCAGTACTCTGGGGTAAACACAGGGGACAAATAATTATTATCTTGCCCTTCTTATCATGAAGGAAAGACAATGTCTGATAGGCCTCTTTGGATTTGGAGGCAGCATTTTCAACATTTGGAATGACTTCTCCAAACAATCATTTGGGTAATACAGAAAGTGTCAGGTATGAGTGGAGCCAGAGTAGGAAATCACTTTGGAGCAGATCTTGGCTGAAATGCTGGTGGCCTTGATGTTTGTGCTACTTTCCAACAGACTCTGTGTCACTGGAGGTTTCAGTGGTGGGAAGAAATACCAAATGCATTTTGTGGTGAGCTCAAATAGCAGAATCAGAACGTAGACTTATAGAGTCCCAGAGAAAGTCTATATTTATGGAAGCATATAGTTTTTAGTAGTTCCAAGAATTCTACTGTGCCTTGGCAGAGAGAGTATCTGACCATGCCATCAAGTGACAATGGATCAAAACTGCCCGTTATAAGCTGTGTTTTCTCAGATCCGTCAGGTAACAAGCTTGAACATGCCTAAGAGTGATTTCTTACAAGATTAAATTGGTGCATTCAAGATTAGGTATAAGAAGGACCCAAAGCACTGTGATATAAGCAGATCCCCTTATATCACTAATGTTGTATCTATGTCTCTTCCTCAGGTCATAGTTATGACCAAATAAGGGGTTTGCTGTAATTAGCTGATAGAGAAGGAAAAAATTCAACTTGGATGATGTATGGTGTAGCTTTATATGTGATGGCTTTGAAAGACAATGGTGATGGAGGAGTATGTCTAATAGAGTTTTGGGTGATGCACCTGGTCATTCACTTTGCATAGAAAGAGAAACACTTCAAGGTTAGAATATGTATGATATGTATATGCAGTGGCAGATGGCTTTGAATGTTTCCCAGGGAGATGGATGGAGAATAATTGAAAGACTGGAAACAAGGAAGACTTGAGGGGATGTGAGGAGACACATTGGAGTGGCTATGAAATACGTGGTATTCTTTGAAAACACCCATCAGAGAATATCCACTATAGGTAAAGTACTAAACAAACTAGGGGAAATAGAAGACTTTTCTATTTGATGCCAATTAGCCTTTGGTATTGGCTGGAAAATGCACATAATAATGTAGTACCCATGTTTTCAGGGTAGGAACTTGTGCATGGGTCCCATATAACAGACTCCTACTAACCAATGTTGATCCAGATACAGTCAATGCCAAATCTCCAACCTGTGAGTGAAAAACACCAATGCTGAGCTCTCCTGAGGCACTGTCTCTGGAAGAAATCATTGGTCAGTTGATTCAAGGATAATTACATTGGACCACTTGCTCTCAGTACAGATTGATTTTGATCAAAGTAGACAAATATTCCAGAAATGGAGTTTCTTTTCTTACCCAAAGTGCATTAACTAGTGCAATTGAGCATGTTTCATTAACCAACACTGGATCTCACATCACATTTCAGCAGACAAAATAACTCAAATTACAGCACAGGAGATGTAGCAGTGAACACAGGACCATTGGATTCACTGTTGTATCACACATTGCACCACCCAAATCCTGCCAGTCTGAATGTGCGTTATAACGGCTTGTTGAAAGCACCATTAAGGTGACACATTCAATGATTAGAGATGGCATGTAGGTGGGTAGGGGGTCCTTTTTCAGGATTTGTTATTCTAAATCAATTAACAGTATAAGATTCTGTATATGTATTTGGTAGAATACATGCTTCTAGTTATCAAGATATGGAGATTGGTGTGGCAACATTTACCATTGTGACCAGTGGCCCACTTGGGGAATTTGTGCTTATATTTCCCTCAATTCTTCATCACAGCTGGATGGGAGGCTCTGTTTTCCAAAGGATGAACAATTCCACCAGGGTAACTGCAAAAATTCCATTGAACTTTAGGTACAGCTGTCCCCTGAGAACTTTGAGCTTGTCATGCAAAGCAAGAAGTAGCGAAAGAGAAGTCACCATCCTGGTTTGGGTAAGTGACTTTGTCATTGGGAGATGTTAGGGCTACTGTTAAACAGAGAGGACAAGGAAGAATATGCTTTGTTACTCAGGTGATCCATTTGAGTACCTCTTGGTACTTCCTTGTCCAATTATGACAATGAGTGGATAAGTGTACCAGAGAAAACAATATAGATTCTAAGTCACATTACCAGGTAAACCATGTGTCCATTGGTTGTAGAGCCAACATCAGGTTGTCCAAATAAACTTCCTTTAAAAGTTTTCCTAGAGAATCTCAGTTGAATATTGGAACTTGTCTCAGAACTATTATTCTATTCTGTTAATTAGTATTATATTATACTATATTTAATAATTATTATGTTAGTAAGGAGAGAACTTCTCCAGCAATTATAAACAATAGTGGATACACATGGCACAATCCATGTGACATGAAACAATAAGTGTTGGAGAAGATGTGAAGAGAAGGGAACCCTCATACACTGCTGGTGGGAGTGAAAACAGGTGCAGCAACTATGGAAATAGTATGGAGTTTCCCCACTAAATTAAGAATAGATCTGTCATATGATCCAGCTATTCAATTGCTGGGTATTTATCCAAAGAACTTTAAAGCACAAATGCATAAAGATACATGCACCCCTATGTTCATCACAGCATTATTCACAACAGCCAAGACTTGGAGGCAACCTAGGTGCATGCCAAAGAACAAATGGATAAAGGAGACAGGTTATATATACACAATGGAATACTATTCGGCCATAAGAAATTATGAAATTGGGCCATTTGTGACAACATGGATGGATCTTGAAGGTATTATGATAAGTGAAATAAGCCAGAGGGAGAAAGTCAAATACTGTGTGATCACACTCATAAGTAAAAGACAAAAACAACTACAAACACATAGCAACAGAGATTGGATTAGTGGTTACCATAGGAGAAGCTGGGAGCAAGGAGGACAAAAGGGGTGACTGGGCACATGTATGTGGTGATTGATTGTAATTAGTCTTTGGTTGGTGAATATGATGTAATATACACAAACTTCAAAACATATTACGATGTACACCTGATATGTATATAATCTTATAAACCAATGTTACTGCAAGCAACAAAATAAAAATCATAAAAAAATTATTTAAAAATAAATTCTTCATCATTCAAATGAAAAAAATAAATTAACTAAAAAATAAAATAAAAACAACGACAAAAAAAATACATAGCATTGGAGATTGGATTGGTGGTTACCAAAGGGTAAGGGGGAGGAGGGAGGGCAAAAGGGGTGATTAAGCTCACCTGTGAGGGGATGGACTATAATTAGTTTTCGGGTGGTGAACATGATGTAATGCACACAGAATTCAAGATATGATGTACATCTGAAAAAATAAAATACTATTTAAAAAAATAAAATAAAATAAATTGAGTAGTTTCAAAACAACTGTAGTAAGGGAAATTGAGTGGAGAATCAAGCAATAAGTGAAACAGGATATAAAATAGCAGTAATATAATCATATTGGAATAGATTCATAATTAAATTATGAAGAACCTAGAAACAAGTATGTGTATATGTATACATATATGTATATACAAAAAATTCCTAGAATATTTTATCCAAAGCAGATTTTCAGTTGTTATTTGCTGAAGGATCAGGAATTATGTCTCAATGAATATGAATATTCACCCTATGCCAAAGGTATATTCCAATTTAGTTGGAAAATTTGAATTGCTAAGTAAAAGCTGGCATAAATGGCTATCTATCTGGAAGAATATGAAATTGGTCGCCTCCCCTCAGGCATCTTAAGAAATGAAAAAGAACTTCAATCCCAATGTAAGAGTAACCAATATATTTTAGATGAAGATTTCAAAAGTCACACAAAATTTACAGGTAGAAAAAACCATCTTAAATAAGGCAAGAACCTCAGTAGTAATAAGATGGACATATTTAAACAAAATGTTTTTAAATTTATGGTCAAAAATATCTTCTAAAATTCAATTGAACCATGTGATATGTAGAAATTATTTGAAATGCTAATTACTGTAGAAAAATGGGAAAATACAATATAAGCATATGATGATAATAGGCAAGTCAAAATGTTGATGACATTTATGTAGTTTGGTGAAACAGTAATGATTTAGGAAAACAAGAAGAAATGTTTTTTGCACTCATCATCCTTGGAAAACTATCAAAGAACTGTCAGCTTGATCGGGGTTGGACCTTCTAAACTGGTAGCAAAAGGGGTATTCTCCAATTTTTTTGATGGAAAAGTAAAGTGACACAAGATCGGGAAACAACCTGAAGACACCTATAAATATTACAACTAATGATATTCATCAACTCAGGTTTTCTCAGTCTTGGGACTATTGACATTCTGGGCCAGATCATTCTCTGTGATGGGGTCTGTCCTATGCATCAGAGGATGTTTACAGTATCCCTGGCCCCCACCTGCCTTTCTGCTGTGTGAGAGACGAACTGCCTCTGGATACAGCTCAATGTCCCCAGCAGACAAAATTTCTTCCATTTAGAACCACGGTTTGAACATAATCTCAACACGTTCTTCTAGCATTGATATACTAGTAATTTGATGATAATGAATATGGAAGACCATCAAAAGTGTAAGTAGCACAGTTGCACTGAAATATTCTATAGCTATTGACATAAACACATTAATTAATTAATTAATTAATAAGGCAAACAAACTCAATGATCTTTTGCCTCTGGCCTAAGTTGAATTGGCTCTCAGCTGACAACAGGTAAATACTCTTGGCTTCCATTCTATTTGACATTCTCATGCAGGGTCAACTGGGTTATTGGATTCACCTGAATAAAAAAGAAAATCTCTGTCCCCAGACAAAACAGCAGCAAGGATTGAAGAATTGGACCCCAGCCAGAATTAGAACTCCAAAAACACAAACAGAAAAAAACAAAAGTATGCTTCATCTAGCCGAAGTTTACACACTCAGAGGCTGGAGATGGAAAGGTATTTAGAGCTACCCGTATCTGCTCATTAGGCACATTTCCCTCCTGCTACTCCAACATCTAAGAACATGAATCCCCTGTGGAAAACTGTTCTGGAAAGAAAGACATTTTTTTTTAATGATTGTTCCCAAGAGACAAGTTTGGAAGTTAAGCAAATTCAGGTTTCTTTTACTCCTTCTCTATGAACTTGATTCCCTTCCAGATCTCTAAATCTCCCAGCTCCTAATCTTCAGTAGGAGTAAAGTTTTCTCCAAGTCTAAGACTGAGCAATCCGTCTGGGTTAGGTCACTCGTATCTTCAAAGCATTGATTTGTGGTGGGGACACAGCGCTTGATATCTCCAGACAATGTCTATTCTCCTTTAACAAAAGGGTCGGGAGGGACTGAGTTCTTTTGATAATGAAACTTGGGCACTACATGCATTATGTGGTGCAGTGTACTTCATGACACTTTTTACATAAACTACAAATCTCATAAGAGCTGTCATTCAGTCCCTCATTCTAAAATATTTGTTAATGGCGAGAGATATATTTAGATCTTTTTATGTATTGTAACCTGAGCTTAGCACCTTAAAGAGATTGTCAGATTTAGTTTTTATAAATGTTTTATCCATGAAGGAGTACCTTTATGAACTCCATTCTCATTGCACAAATGGGGCTTGGTGGGGCTTAATGGTCTGCCAAAAGTTTATATCTAAGTATGTGATGAGCTTTGATTGTAATTCTGTCAAGATGCTTCTAGGGAAGTAGCTCTCCTCCAGAAATGATTTTTCCCCTGGGAATGTTTGGCAATGCCTGAAGGGATGCTGATAAACACTAACAATCTACAGGAAAGCACCCCCCAAATGTTATTATTCTACTGTAAGTGTTAATGGTAAAAGGTGAGAAAACCTATTCTAGACCAGTACTCTCCAACTCCAATGAACCTATGAATCAACAAGGATCCTACCAAAAATGTCGGATCTGATTCAGCAGGTCCTGGTGGAGCCAGAGAGTCTACATTTCCAACAAGCTCCCTGGTGCTATTGATGCTTTAGTTCTGGTCGGTGGATCATCTTTGAGTAGCAAGGCTGTGATTTCATGTTAGAGTCAGGTGTAGGTAGTTTAAGTCTTCTGCACTAAAAAGCATCTCAGCGTCCAATTTTTAAGGAATATTGCATTTACTCATTTCAGAGTATGGGGTAAATTCTGTGCTTGTTTCTTTTATATGATAGTCCTTAAGTGAAACAAAATAATACACACCCAGAAGATACTTTGTAGAACAAGGGCTTACAAAATACGTGCACATCTTAATCCCCAGTACCTTTAAATACGCTATTGTTCATAGCAAGGGAGGATTAAGGTAGCCAATTCAATTCACTAGCTTCCTTGGGTAAGAGCATTTTATGTTGAAAACCCACATTAATTTTTTTAAAAAATGAATTGATTTGGAAATCGTCTGCCCCATCACCTGCTACAGGGGATTCTTAATTGAATAAATGTAAATATGGTTCTGACTAGGATTTTATTGTGATCTTAAGATAGAAATAGTAATTCATTATCAAAATTAAGGTCACGCATTTTACTTTAAATCTTTGTGTCTATATTTCTACATTATTTTATTTCACATTAATTTAAACATTCACTCTTTTCATTTATATCCTTCCAACTTCCTCTCATTTACTTTCAACATAAAATATGGAATTGTATATGTCTCTGTGAGTACACATGTGTGTGTGTGCTTATTTGAAAGAACAATGTATACAAACACACAGATAGATAGATAGATAGATAGATAGATAGATAGATAGATAGATAGAACCTTTATCCTTCAATGCATTCTTTAGACTAAAAACAATTTTCCACACGTCTTATTCATTTCTCTCAATATCAATTGAAGTTATGTTTATTTTCCCACATCACGTTCAGAAATAAGGAAGCTGAGGCTCAGGGAGCTTAAATTTTAAAAAATTATGTAACAAATCAGTTGAAGCTTACAAGCACCATCTTAAATTACACACAAATAGAAAAGCCTCTTTAATTCATCAAACTGTACACTTTAAATATGCAGTTTATTTTGTGTAAGCATGCACCAAAATTTATTTAAATAAAATCCTCTAATGATCCACGGCTGAGGATCTAGACCACAGATAGCTGATTCCCACTTAAGAGGGGGGGAAGATATTTCTTCTAACTGGGAAAAAAGCAAAGTGTCATAAATAGTGTAGTAACAGTAGAATTAAATTTCATTAACTCACATGATAAACTCACTTTTTTCTGTAAATAGAAGATTTACCTAGATATCAAAATGGAATAAACTCACCATGAATTGGTTCAAAACAGAAGAGATTAAAGCCTCTCACAACATCATGGATGAACCTCAGACACAATGCAGAAATTCTCAGCTTACTACACTCTCATGAGGAGCCCAGCAGAGATGAGAACCACTCCCCAGCATATAACTTGATTTGATAATAAAGGTATTATGGTATCCCATGTGACATAGGATGGTTTGTTATACAGCAATAGCTAACTGATACCAATAATCAAAGTGAAAAGACTGAGGGCAAATTATAATTATAATCTGCTGCTTTTTATTTTTGGCATATGATCTGATATTTGAAGAGAACATTCGTGGCCATTCTCTTATTCAAGTTTTCTTCTTCTAACTGCATTAACAAATGAATACCTTGTCTTTCCCTTCCAGGTAGTTAGGAGAGTTTGGAAGGACGTGAATGTTTGCAGAACTGGTAACCCTGAATCACACAACTGAGCAAGATATCAAGCTCTCTTGTGAATCAACCTCTGATATAAGAATGAAGAAATTCCTGAGCGTTAAGTAGACATGAAATGGATGATATTGACATTGCTCATTCATTGTCCCTTTTGTACTAATGACAAATATTTTAAAAGGTGAACTATTTTGTAGAGCAATTGAAAAAGTCATATTTGTAGGTAGCATTATAAGTTTTCAAGCAGAAACAGAAAGATAATTCAGTATTACAACATAAAATATACTAACAAATTCTTCAACTCAATGAATAAACCACCTCACTGGTGGATACCAATCGTCTGTACTTCAATGAATACATGCAGGGCATGAAAAAGAAATATTTTGCATAGTAATAAAATGGTGGGTTTGAAATTTTGCTTCCTTGTATTTATGGTGGTTGCCAACGCTAAGATCATATTAGGTCAATCTATTTATTCAAATTTATCTTTTCATGTAGATTCCACTAAGACACGTACATTTGATAATCAATTTTGCCAGTGATTATGGCAGGCATTCTGGACACCGAGTTGAAAAATGCAGTAAAACCAGGAGAACACTTATAAAACACAGTAGCAAGTTTTTAGTATAAGTATGTCACAGTAAGCTATTTTATTTTAATGTAATTCCCTGGAATTAAGTTTTTGATTTCTGAGGCATCCATTTCAAAGACAATCTTGTTGAATAAATACGTTGTCAGTGGTATGACAGAGCTACTAGGTATGTATCCAGACCACCCCAACCCATGGAGTTCCCATTTTAAAAAGCCTTGGGTGGGGGCCAGCCCCATGCCTAGTAGGTAAGTTGGCCATGCTTTGCTTTAGTGGCCCAGATTCAGGTCCCAGGAGTGGATATACATCACTCATCAGCAGCCGTGCTGTGGTGGTGACCCACAGACAAAATAGAGGAAGATTGGCACAGGTGTTAGCCCAGGCCAGTCTTCCTCAATCAAAAAGAGGAAGATTGGCCACAGATTTAAGCTCAGGGTGAATCCTCTTCACCAAAAAAAAAAAAAAAAAAGCCTTGGTTAACCCAGATATGTGAACACATGAGTGGCCCTGCTTTTCCCTCGCCATGCTCTAATTTCCCTCTTCTGTTTTGCTTGTTTGTTTTAGGTAAAATTAGCATATCACGTTATGTAAATTTTAAATTTGCTACTTTAGAGTTCATCTGTTTAAACTACAAAGTAGTCACCACCAAAAGTCTAGTTACTATTCATCACCATACATTAGACCCGCTTTACCCATTTTGTCCAACCCCCAATCTCTTCCCCTCTTGGAGCCACCAATCTGTTCTCTGTATCTATGAATTTGCTTTTGTTTTATTTGTTGTGGTTTTTTGGATTCCATATATGCGTGGAATCATATGGTATATGTCTGTCTTTGACTCATTTCACTTAGCATAATATCCTCAAGGTCCATTCATGTTGTTGCAAATTGCAAGATTATATTCTTTTTTGTGGCTTAATAATATTCCATTCTATATATATGCCACATCTTTAACCATTCTTTCATCACTGGATGCTTAAGTTGTTTCCATATTGGCTATTGTAAATAATGCTATAATGAACATAAGGGGTCATATATCTTTACAAATCAATATTTTTGTATTGTTTGGGTAAAAATTCAAAAGAGGGATAGCTGGATCATTTGGTATTTCTATTTTTAGTTTTTCGAGGAATTTCCATACTGTTTTCTATAGTGGTTGCACAAATTTACATTACTACCAACAGTGTATGAGTGTTCCCTTTTTTTCACATTCTCACCAACACTTATCATTTCTCATCTTTTTAATAATAGCAATTCTAACAAGTGCTAGGTTATATCTCATTGTGGCTTTGATTTGCATTTCCCTGATAATTAATGATGTTGAACATCTTTTTATGTGCCTGTTGGCCATCTATATGTCTTCCTTGGAAAAATGTCTGTTCAGATTTTCTGCCCATTTTTAATTAAGATTTTTGTTGTTGTTGTGTTATATGAATTCTTTATATATTTTGGATATTACCTCTTTTTGGATACATGATTGGAAAATATCTCCCATTCAGTAGGTTGACTTTTCATTTTGATGATGGCTTCTTTTGCTCTTCAGAATATTTTTAATTTGATGTAGTTCCATTGATTTATATGTGCTTTTATTTCCCTTGCTTTGGAGTCAGATCCACAAAGATATCACTAAGACTGATGTCAAGGAGGTAACTTCTTTTGTTTTATTCTAGGAATTTTATGGTTTCATGTTTTACATTCTAGTCTTTAATCCATTTTTAGTTAATTTTTGTGTGAGGTATAAGATAGTGGTCTACTTTCATTCTTTTGCATGTGGCTGTCTAGTTTACCTAACACAATTTATTAAAGAGACTCCACTATTATGTTTTAAAACCCCTAGTAAAGAGTGAACATGCAAAACCCTAGCCACCCTGCCTGTGTACTCCAACAGAGGCAGAGCCCCCAGTTGACATGCACTCTCTCTCTCCTTCTATCTTGCCTTTAGACATCCCTGCATGGTCCTTGGGAATGTCATGTACTCTCCAGGATCTGTGAGTAATAAATCTTATTTTTTGAAAGTTTGCCATTTTTTATTCATGAGATGCATCTTGCAATTATAATAAGAACCACAAAGGCCGGTCCAGCCATAGCATAAGCTCTGTTTTGGAAATGTCTGTGGGGGTTTTCCATAAGTAATATGAGCCCAGGTGAGAGCCTTAGGCATTGCTAGCCAATAGCATCAGCATCAATAGACTGAGATCAAATGGAACATTGTTAAACTCAACATTATCAAGAAGGGTAGTTAAGGTAATGATGTAAAAAGAATGGCAAAGTGAAAACCAGTGGTTTCATATTTTTCCTTAAAACAAAATTATATAAATGGATTTAGGTACCAAGTATACATATTTTTTTTCTTAAGAGTAATACAACTCATGATTATTCCTTCAGGAAAACTAGCAAAAATTACTTTACATGATATATGTCATTTGAGAAGAAATTAATTTTAATAAATCTAAATTGTCCATGTAAGATACAAAAAATTCAAATATTTCTGATTCAAGATTGGAAAAACTTTTAGAATGCATGGGAATAGACAAGGGGAAAAACTGTCTATATATCAGAGTAGAAGCCTAATAAAGTGAGTTATTTAAATTGAAGTTGAATTCAAATAAATGGAAATTCCAGGAAATAAATAGAAGGAGTAAGCTCTACTTCTACAATCTGATCAAAGAATAGCAATTTCTACCTCTGATGATTTGAGTCCTGCAATCATGGGAATTTCTTCTGCCCCAGGACAATCATTCCTTATATAAATGACAAGCCGATGATTCTTTTCAGAGCCCTCTTGATGTCTTTGTTTCTCAGGCTATAGACAAAGGGGTTCAGCATGGGTGTGACAACAGTGTACATCACTGAGGCTACTGTGCTTGAATATGAGCTGTGGGTAGCAGCAGAGCTAAGGTACAGTCCTAGGATTGTACAATAAAATAAAGAAACAACTGAGATGTGAGATGCACAGGTGGAAAATGCTTTATACTTTCCCTGAGCTGATGAGATTCCTCGTACGGAGGAAACTATCTTAGAGTATGATTAAAGAATCCCAGTAAGGGAAACGCCACCCAACAGCCCAGATGCAAAATGCATCACCATGTCATTAAGAAAGGTGTCAGAACAGGCAAGTTGGACCACCTGATTGATTTCACAGAAAAAGTGGGTGACTTCCAACTCTGTACAGAAGGACAACCACAACACCATGAAGCTTTGTAACAAGGAATTCAAGGCACTCATCATCCAAGATACCAGAACAAGCATTCCAGATTACCAGGGTTTCATGACAACTATGTAGTGCAGAGGGTGGCAGATGGCCACAAAGTGGTCATAAGCCATCACAGCAAGGAGAAAGTTGTGCAATCCAGCAAAGAGTAGGAAAAAGTTTATCTGGGTGATGCAGCCCTCATAGATTATGACTTTGCTCTGTATGTGGATATTATGCATCATCTTTGGGATGGTTGTAGAAGTAAAACAGATGTCTACAAATGACAGGTAAGAGAGGAAGAAGTACATGGGTGTGTGGAGGTGGGAGTCTAGGCTGACAGCCAGGATGGTGAGCAGGTTCCCAAACACAGTGATCAGGTACATGGAAAGGAAAAACCCAAATATGAGGGGCTGCAGTTCTGGTTCCTTTGACAATCCCAGAAGAAGAAATTCTGAAATTGGTGTATCATTCCTTGATTCCATGCAGTGGAGTTGACTACCAGAAAAGAAAACAAAACATGACTAATTTTCTCAAAAATTGGCATTGCAAACAGTTGAAATTCTACAATTTACATATTGCATTCAAAACGTCAATACCTATAATTTCTGTATGGAACTTGCCTCCTGTGGGAGACCCCCAGTGCTGTCTCTGAATAGAAATTCCTGTTGCACTCTGGGTTTTTTCCAGGAGGTCATGTATTCTATACTTTTAATGAGAAATTCTGTCACATATTGGAGGCTGAGCAACTTCTAGGAAAAGAGCACAGGGTGCTGAGAAACAATAATTTCAACGGTTTGACAATGGAGAAAGCATATATGCAAACAAAAAATTATATAAATTGGGGCCAGCCCAGTGGCACAATGGTTAAGTTGACATGTTCTGCTTCAGCGGCCGGGGGTTTGCCAGTTTGGATCCCAGGTGCAGACCAAAGCACTGCTTGTCAAGCCATGCTGTGGTGGCGTCCCATTTATAAAGTGGAGGAAGATGGGCATGGATGTTAGCTCAGGGCCAGTCTTGCTCAACAAAAGAGAGGAGAGTTGGTGACAAATGTTAGCTAAGAGCTAATTCTTCCTCAAAAAAACAAAAATATGTATATATATATATATATATAAATTATCAGATGGTAATGTGCTATCAAGAAAAAATCAGGTATAAAGGAGAGAGTGAAAGGGGGTGTTACTTTTTACTAGATGTTCAGGTAGAGCAGCAAATATCTGAAGGGAGACCTCAAGGAAGAGAAAGAAGGAGGAAAAAGTTTATCTGGGAGATCTGTGTCCATCAGAGGGAACAGCAAGAGTAAACTCCCTGAAAGATGTTTGTTTCAGAACAATCAATGCTCATACGGAATCCAGTGTCACAAGGAAAACGATCAACAAGGAATTAGATGAGAGATGGTGTCAGAGGATGTTGAGGAAAGAGGTGGAGGCCCTCAATCACATGTCGTTAATCTCAGTTTATTATTTTGTTTCCAGGGAATCTTCTGTATAGAAATGGATCCTTATTTTTATTTGTTGTTTAATATTCTGGCACCAGTATTTTAAAGGTTGTGTGGGAATATATGAGCTCAGGTATCCCTGCTCTGAGAACTATGCATTCCCCACAACACACACATGCACACACTGTGTCTTCCTGTGGTCATGTTACCACCAGGCTCCTCTCACCCCGGCCACAATAATTAGGAAAATGATGATACAATGCATTCTGTCAACACCAGATTATCTTTTCCCTGAAAAATGTAGAAATAGTACCCAAATTCTAGTTGGTAAGCATCTCATGGACATGTAAACAAGTGGCTTTGTTATAATATGACAATTGTGTGTCCTGAATTTAAAGAAACATAAAAAGTCAGTTCAAAAAACAGAGAGAGGAAAGAAAAGGACATTTTGGGGGAAAAAAAATGATCTAATCAGCTCAGGTGGTCCCTGAGATCATGATGAGGAGAATGTTTCCTTGGCTCCAGCAGCGTTCCAACCCAAGTTATCACCTCTTGATGCCCAGAATAACTAAGAAAGCAGCAAAAAGCAATGTATCTAAAAGAGAAAGGAGTGATATCCTTACATTATCAAGACATCTGATCAGTTGAACATCCCACTAGAAAAATGAGCAGAGGAAGTAAATATACAATTCACAAAGGAAATAGGAAGCACAACAAAAGTGGGGGTTTTTAAAGACAATTTGGTAACAGACTTTTCTAAGTGATATAAAATGCAAAGCTTCTGGAATCAGAAACTCAGATTTTGAATATTGGATGTACACATAGTAGTTGTTTGAATTTAGAGAACCAATGGAATCATCCTAAATGTTAAATTCCTCATCTAAATAGTGGAGATAGTGGTGGCCATCCTCCTAAAGTAGTTGACAGGTTTATCCAATATATGTAAAAAGTTTACCACAGCTCTTCCCTGTTGGTAATGAGTGGTTATCACTGGTGATGATAATTGGATGATTTTTTTCTTCTACCTCTCCAATGTTTCCACTGCTTCTTCACCTCTTGGTCCCCAATTCCACTGCTTTATTTCAGTTCCCTGTCATTTTTTTCCATCTATCACAAGTATTTACTTTTACTCTAGCCAATATTTACTTTTACTCAGAGCAATTTTTCTATATACAAAGCTGATAAGCCAACTCCCCAGCTTAAACTTCCTTTCAGTGACTTCTTCCTGAACAGTAAACCCAAAATTCCATAGATTCAAACACTAGGCTTGACTCCTCTAACCAACCCACCAACTTCACCCTCACCCACATTAATCTCGTAAAAGTTGAACAGGAGTCACAGTTTCATCAATGCCACAGCCTCAAGGCTCAGAGCCATTATGCCTCTGCTTCTCTCTGTGTGGAGTCTCACCCATTGCTCTATTTGAAAATTTTCACCCCCTCTCTATTTTCATAACTCCATCTCTTATTTCAGAATTCCTGGAGTCATCTCCTTCAGGAATCTTTTTTGTTTTAACATTCTCACATAAAAAGGACACTGCTTCTTATGATAATTTATTTATATTTATAATGGAGAGGCTATCATTGTGTAATTTCAACTTAATTCCACATCGTTTTTGCTGCTAGACTGTGCACACCTTGAGGCATGTAGTAATATTATACCTTCCCCTCACCCTTTAACCCCAGATATAGTTTAGTTGAGAATAGTAGCTGAGTAAATATATACTGCATGAAGAAATGAGAAGTGTTCCTACTGCAATTGCTGATGATGTTAGAAAGAACAGAAGTAGACAAATCCTAGCATAGGAATGGAGGACATAAGAGAGAAATGTTTTCCATATTCTGAGATAGGGACCATTTATCGGGTGAGACTATGGTTTGTAAGAATAAAATAAAATAGGATAGATAAGGCTCAATAGAAAATAGCAGAGTGCATCATACATAGCAAATTATGCCTGTGCCTTACATGTTCCATGCATGATGGATCACATGTAAAATCCATGTTTACTCTGGGATTTTGCCAAAAAGGTTTCTTATCCACTGAAGTAAATACAAGAATAGTTTTCATACAAGGCAAGTTCCTGCTAATGAGGAAAAAGCACGCTGAACAAAAAGCCCAACAGAAGAGCCAGATCCAGAGAGAACAGGCAGCCAGTGTCTTTATTGACGTTTCCTTCCATTCAAGGGACTGCACACTAACTGTGCTTTTATTCCTCTACTTGCTCCATTACAGTATCCACATCAGGCCCTTGATCTGATTTTTATTCCATATTTATTTCTATGTATTTGACCACACTTGCTTTTAAATGGTCCAACAGTGGGTGAGGCTGGTCCTATTCTCATGTTTCTTTGTAGCATCTTTTCTTTGTTACTGTTGAGCTTTTGGTTGTGACAAACGTCCTGGACACACTCTAATCTTATCCAACATGCAAGCGTATCCACACAATATGCTGTATGAAATCCTACACATACAACAAAAACCTTCTCCTTTATTCATTTGATTTATCCCTGAGGACATGATGTCATACACGTGTTTACTTCATTGTGCTCTGCTCTCTTATTCAAATGAAAGATGCAGATGAGCAGGCATCTCCCTGCTTTGTTTACTTTTGTGGTTTCTTAAAGGTGTACATTTATATAGAAACAAATTTTTCGTAAAATAAACATTTATAAAATAAAAATAATAACAGAGAAATGAAAATTAGGTTAACAGTGAATTTGTCAAATGAAATTGAATAAAAAAGGTGAACTTCTGAAAGAAAACAAAATTACAATAATTTCATCACATTAACATAGGTCTCTAAATCTAAATGAAATAGACAAAAAACAAAAAAATGGAAAAGATAGTTTCTAAAAAGTAGTGTAAAAATAGTATCTACAATTATAATTTCATCCTGTATGAACATAAATAGACTCAGACATCCTTATAAAAAACATTGATGAAAACTTTAGTTGAAAACAGAATGTGTTTCACAAGATGGCAGAAGATGATTGCTATTTTCTTTTTTTTGAAGATTGGCACATCTTCTTTTTTCTATTCTTCTCCACAAAGCCCCCAGCACATAGCTGTATATTGTAGTTGTAGGCCCCTCTAGTTCTGCTATGTGGGGATGCTGCCTCAGCATGGCTTGATGAGCGATGTTAGGTCCCTGCAATGCTAGGGTCCTACCAAACCCTGGGCCACTGAAGCAGAGCACTTGAACTGAACCATTCTGCCACGGGGCTGTCCCCAGGTGACTGTTATTTTTAAAAACAAATCTAATGACAAAATGTAAAAGATAGTTGTAGAGAGAAAAACAGATGTGAAATAAGACAGCATTGCATATAAAAGACAATGTATTACTACTAAGGATGCACAAGAACGTTCTATGTTTAAAAAGCGATGGACAAGGGAACAAAATATGACCAACTCATAGATTTGACCATTTGAAAATTTATAAACTCTCACATAACCCAACAAATACATCTATCCATACATACAAGAATTAAATGGCAAAGAGCAAACTTGGTTTTAAAAAATTGTAATTTGTTTGTAAGAATGCAATCAAAAACAAGAATAAAACAGTCCCACCTCTGTATGCAAAGCAATGAATTTGCACAGGCAACTTGCAGCAGACAAAGTAAATGGCTAATAAACCCAAAAATACATTCAGCCTCCCAGGTAGTGAAATAATTGCAAAGTAATGACCTTTTGCATATTCCTGATTATATATGAAATGAAATTTATTTCAAGTGAATATCCAACATGAGAGAAGATTCCATAAAATATGTGTGTCAAGAACTGCAGTTGCAAGGTAATAGTTGCTTCCACTGGTCTTGTTCTATCTAATGAACACAGAACACGTTCAATACACCCCACTATGAAAATTACAAATAAATAAAGTGTCCTCACTTCACTGCAAACACCTTCTCACTTAATACTCTATTTTTCTCCTCCCGTTAACTGCAAACGTCCTCTGAAGTTTTCAAGTTTACTGTCACTCATTCCTTCTTGAGTCTCACCCAGCTAGACTTTCATTCTCATTGCTTAATCATCAACATTAATCCTTGTATCTCTCAATCCAACAGACACTTTTTTAATAACATGTTATATTAATTATTCAATCAAGCAAACAACCATGGAGACCTCTGAGCTCTGGCTTAGGCTGGTTAAGCTTCCAGTTGACCTCAGGTAAATTTTCTTCACTATCATCCTTTCTGACTTTCTCCTTTAGTATCTATTGTGCTTTTGTACTCACCTGGATGGGCTGTCTGGGAGAAAGGCCTCAATGTGAAAGTCCAAATTTCTCCCTTGATGGTTGATGATGGAGACTGAAGATCTGTCTCCAGACAACAGAGCAGGAAGGAGTGAAGCATTAGTCCCTGAGCCAGACTTAAGAATCTAGATGCGAAATCCATGTCTTCTCCAGCTCAAGGTTGAACATACTGAGGGACTGCAGCATTTGAGATATTTACAGCTCCATGTATTTGCTGTATCTGCTCCCTATTTCCACTCATTAGACACATTTCCCATTGTTACTCCCATGCCTGAGCATGTCGTTTCCTCACAGGAAATTGTCTGGACAGAAAGTAAATTTTTCCTGCTGATTCATTGTTCCCAAGAGACCAGCTTAGAAGTCACATGTATCCAACTTTTATTAGTCCTTCTCTATTGACTCGTCTGGATTCCAGAGGTCTAATGAAACTTTTTCACATTTCAGAGTTGTAGTTTTCTCCAAATCTAAAACTGAGGAATCTATCTTGACCAGGTCCTGCAGGTTTCAAAAGCATTGACTTGTGATGGGAACGCAGCTCCTGATATCTCCAGAAAATTGCTATTCCTTCTTTAACAAGGGATAGAGCTGTGTTTCTTTGCTTTAAAACCATGGGTACAATAAGCCTTGGATTCATAACTCTTTTGAAAAATTAATTAGAAATTTCCTGTTTTTTAATAAATTATTTTATTGAGGTCATAATCATTTATAACATTGCATATATTCAGGTATACATTGTTAGGAATTTCATTCTTTTGACACAAGTTAAAAGATTTTGTCTAGTCCTTCCTTTACAAAACATTTGGTAATTCTAAGAGACAAGTTTGATCTTTTCATGCACAATGAGCTGAGCTTGGAATCTTATCTAAATTGTCTCACTACTTGTTGCAAAAGTCTGTAGGGGACTGTACAATTATCAGGTAATTGGTCTATTTTTAATTGGATTATCTATTCTTTTGTTAAGTTGTATACGTTTCTAATTTTTTTTATATTAACCTCTTATATATATAAAGTTTGCGAAAATTGTCTCATTTTATTGGCTGCCTTCTCATTTTACTGGTTGTTTCCTTTGCTGTGCAGAAAGTTTTTAGTTTGATATGATATGACTTGTTTATTTTATTTTTTTTTTGGTGCCTGTGCTTTTTGTCTCGTATCCACAAATTACCACCAAAATCAATGTCAAGGAAGTTTCCTCTCTCTTCTTTTAGGAGGTTTATGGTTTGGGGTTTTATATTTAAACCTTTAATAAAGTTTGAAATATTTTTGCAAATGGTGTAAGATGAAGGTTCACTTTCTCCTCTTTTTTATATGGATATCCAGTTTTCCTTGCCCCATTTAATGGCAAGACTATCTATTTCCCATTGTATGTTCTTGGCACCATTGTCAAAGATTAGTTGACAGTATATGCATGAATTAATATCTGGACTCTTCGTTCTGTTCTGGTGGTGTATTTGTTTAAATGCCAGCACCATACTGTTGATAACTATAGCTTTGAAATATAGTTTGATACCTGGAACTGTATGCCTCCAGATTTGTTCTTTCTCAAGATTTCTTTGGGTATTAGAGGTGGTATGTGATTTTAAATGCATTTTAGGATTTCTTTTTCTTTTGATGTGAACATGGCGGTGGAATTTTTACATTAATTGCATTAAATTTGTAGACTGATTTGGGTAGTGTGGACATTTTAATAATATTAATTCTTCCAACCCATATACATGGAATATCTGATCTTTTGTTTGTGGCTTCTTCAATCTATTGAGTCAATATCTTTCAGTTTTCAGTGTACAACTCTTTCCCCTCCTTTGTTAAACTTATGCCTATGTATTTTATTGTACTTGATGCTATTGTCTTTTTGTTTTTTTTAAAGATTGGCACCTGGGCTAACAACTGTTGCCAACCTTTTCTTTTTTTCTGCTTTATCTCCCCAAACCCCCCCATACACAGTTGTATATCTTAGTTGCAGGTCCTTCTACTTGTGGGATGTGGGACACCGTCTCAACGTAGCCTGAGGAGTGGTGCCATGTCCATGCCCAGGATCTGAA
The DNA here is from genome assembly GCF_041296265.1 of Equus caballus. Lineage (NCBI taxonomy): Eukaryota > Metazoa > Chordata > Mammalia > Perissodactyla > Equidae > Equus > Equus caballus. The sequence continues at coordinate 10,068,998 of NC_091704.1, forward strand.
CCCTGGGCCACCACAGCGGAGCACACGGACTTAACCACTTGGCCATGGAGCCTGCCCCCGATGCTATTGTAATTGGGATTTTTTACTTAATTTTCTCTTCTCAAGAGTTAACTGTTAGTTTATAGAAACTGAATTGAGTTTTGTATATTGATTTTATATTCTGCAACTCTACTGAATTGCTTTAATAATTCTAATGGTTTTTTGTTGGAGCCTTCATTTTTTCTCTATAAAAGATTATATATATACCCATAGAGGCCATTTTATTTTTCACTTTCTGACATAGGTGTCTATATTTCTTTTTCTTACCTAATTGCACTGGTTACGACTTCCAGTATGATGTTAGATAAAAGTGGAAAGAGTGTCTTATTCCTGATCTTACAAGAATAGTTTTCAGCTCTTCACCATTGAGTACAATTTTAGCTGTGTGCTTGTCATATATGACCTTTAACAAGGTTGAGATACATTCCTTCTATACCTAATTCCTTGAGAGTTTTTATCATGAAAGAATGTTAAATTGTGTCAATTGTTTCTTTATGCATGTATTGAGATGATTATTTGATTTTTCTCTTTTTTTCTGCTAATATGGTATGTCACATTTATTGATATGTGATTGTAGAACCATCCTTGCATTCTACAGACAAATCCAAATCTATTATAGTGTATGATACTTCTAATTTACTTTTGAATTCAGTTTGCTAGTATTTCGTTGAGATCTTTTCCAGCTATGGTCATCAGGATATTGTTTTATAGCTTTCTTTTCTTGTAGTGCCCTTATGTGGCTTTGGTATGAGCAAAATGAGTTTGGGAGAGTTCTGTCCTCTTGAATTGTTTGGAAGAGTTTGAGATGGATTGGCCTTAATGCTTCTTTAAATGTTTGGTTGAATTCACCAGTGAAGTCATCACATCCTAGGCTTTTCTTTGTTGAGAGGTTTGTGATTAGTGATTCATTCTTTCTACTTGATATTGATCTGCTCAGATTTTCTATTTCTTCATAATTTAACCTTGGCAAGCTACATATTTCTAGGAAGTCATCCATTTCCTCTAGGTTATCAAATTTGCTGGCATAGAATTTGTCATAGTAGTCTCTTATGACCCTTTGTATTTCTGTGGTAGCAGTTTTACTGTTTCCTCTTTCATATATAAGTTTTTTTCAGTAGTCTAGCTTAAAGTTTGTCATTTTTTTATCTTTTCAAAAAATAGCTCTTAATTTTATTGACCTTTTCAATTGTTTCTGTGGCCTTTGTCTTTTATTTGTGCTCTTATCTTTGCTTCCTTTATTTCCTTCTTTCTCTGAATTTCAGTCACAGTTTTTTTTTTTCTTTTTCTCCATCTTTCAGGTGTAAAGTTAAGTTGTTAATTTGAGATGTTTTTTTCAATTGCAGGCATTTATTCATATAATCTCCCTCTGATAGTTTATATTACTTTTTGCTGAAACCCAGAAATTTTGATGTATTGTGTTTTCATTTTCACTTGTTTCAAGATGTATTTTTTCTTTCTCTTGATTTATTTTTTGCCCATTGGCTGTTCATGAAGCATTCTTTAACTAACACTTAATTTTAAATTTTCCAGTTTTCCCCTTGTTTCCATTTCTAGTTTCATAGCATTGTGATAGAAAAAGATACTTGGTATGATTCAAACTTTTTAAATATTCTGAGACTTCTTTTGTTACCTATGATACAATCTATCCTGGATAATAATCCATGTACACTTGAGAAGAATGTTATTCAGCTTCGATTAAGATTATGTCTTTCAAATCTGCAAAGCCAGGCCAGGTACTGTCAGACTCTCACTTACCTTCCCTTGGGTGGTGTTAAATGCTCAGGTTTGTGTGCTTTCTCCAAAAACCACTATCTGTCTGGCTTTCTGTGCATTCTCACTACCATTCACAAAGTCTCATGCTGGTCATCCTTGGGAATGTACACAGGGAGTCAGCCATGGACTTGTGGGGTATGGGGATGAGGCATACAAAGTGTTAGAGGTTCCCATGGCTGGTTAGGGGTATCTGCAGGTGAGACTATCCAAATGGCTCATCATCATGAAATCTGTAGAGTGATTAGTAGGATCCACATCTCTTAGATGCAATTTTAGAGCCCTTGGTGCTGTCCTCTCAGATGCTTTTCACTCCTAAGTTGTGCAGCACACCTCAGTTTTCTGGGTGGGTTGAGAATGAAGTGAATCTCCCTGGCAACATTCCATCCAACTTGGGAATCCAGATGCTCGCTCACATACTCTCACATTCCACCATGGGAATAACTCTTAGCCAAGAAGTTCTTTTCTGACACTGAATGTGCTGCCTTGAAAGAGAGGGTCACGTGGGTAAAGTGTAGTTGTTCCTCTTAGCCTGTTCAATGTGTACAATATCAAATGTTTTTTGTTCCAACTTTTGTCTTTAGTTCCTCTGTTGGACCCCTGGACTTCTGTGAAGGTACTCTCCACTGTAGATGATTGTCAAAACTGATGCTCTTTGGGAAAAAGTTATTAGAAAACTCCTATTTCACCACTTTTAAAATCTAATTTTTTTAATTAGAAAAATATGTGTTTTTCTAGAAGCCTCATAAACAAATATCAGTTTACCTATATTTAGGCAAAATTTCATCACTTGGTGGGTTAGGCAGAATAATGGCCTCCCCAAAATGGCTACATCCTAATCTTCAGAACCTGTAAAAGTGTTAAGTTATATAAAAAAGAATTAAAGTTTTAAAAGGAATTAAGGTTGCCAATCACTTAACCTTAAAAGAGAAAAATTATCCTGGGTTATCTGGATGAGCCCATTGTAATCACAAGAGTCTTTGAGTGTGGAAGGATGCAGAAATAAGAGTCAAAGTGATGAGACATGAGAAAGAATCAGCCTTTAGTGGAATTGAAGATGCAGGAAGAGGCCATGGGATAAGGAATGTGGGTAGTCTCTAGAACATGGAAAAGACAAGAAAGGATGTTACGCCTTAGAGCCTCTAGAAAGGGATGCAGCCCTATAAGACATCTTAATTTTATCTAAGTGAGATCCGTTTTGAATTTATGATCTCCAGCACTGTAAGATAATACATTTGTGTTCTTTTAAGCCACTAGATTTGTGGTAATCCGTTGGCAATAGTAACGATAGTAAACCAAGACACGTGATTGCTCCTATATTGGTATGTTAACCTGAGTATATTTCCACATCTATCTGATCAGTGTTCTGCTATTGGTAAAAAGGTGAGAATGGATATTAGAAAGGCAATTTAGCTGTGTTTTCAACAACAATAATAGGGCAAGATGATTTTTGAAAAGAAGGGTTAAGGGGGATGACTTGGTCTGCTCTCTAATAAAATATATAATAAGGCTGTTCTTATTAAAACATTGTGAAGTTGGCTTAAATTTAAATAGCTATGTCAACACAGCAGAATAATGAAACACAAATCCAGTAAAATAAGAAGCTATTATGTTATGAAATTGAATCAAAACCAATGATGAAAGAAAGGATTCTGAAATAAATGGTGGTTGGACAATTCGTTATTAGTGGGAAGCAAAATAATTTTAAATTTTTATCTTAATGCGAATCACTATAATAAAATGAACTAGGAGGAAAGACATAAAATAGCAGTAGACATCTAGAAGTAAAATTAGATTAATCTGCTGAGCGGAAACCAGACAGACCAAAAATAAAGTAATATAATGGAGAATAAAATTGAACCAATCCAGTACATTAAACACCCATAAGTCAAACAATATGGAGAAAACTATGTAAGACTAAGAAAAATATTTAGAACACATTAAATATCGAAAGTATAAAATGTAAACAAATAAAAGCTTCTTTAAAATCAATGAGAATTGAAATACTTAAGATGATAAATGATCCAAGTATGTAAACCAAAAATATAGAAAGAATAAACGCAAATAAATATATAAACATGAAGATATACTCAACTTTAAAACAATCAAAGCAAGTTAAAATAGAAAGGAAACATAACTTTTTCTCTAAAGTTTGATTTATTTCTTTTTAAATTTTATTTATTTTTATTGAGGTATAATTAAGAAATGCCATTGCATTAGTTTCAGGTGTACATCACAATAATTTGATATATGTATATATTGCAAATGATCACCATAAGTTTAGTTAACACCCATCACCATACCTAATCACAATTAGTTTCTCTTCCAATGAGAACTGCAATTTGTTTTTCTTCTGATGAAAATTTTTAAGATCTTTTCTCTTAACAACTTTCAAATATACAATACAGTATTATTAACTATAGAGTTACAGTGCTCTGCATTACATCACCAGAATTTATTTATTTATAACTGGAAGTTTGTACGTTTTGACTCCCTTCACTCATTTTACTCACTCCCCATACCCACTTCTAGCAGCCACCAGTCTGTTCTCTGTAAATATGAGCTTTTTTTTTCCTTTTTAGTTTGCACAATTAACTAAGATTATATGGAATGTGTCTTTCTCTGTGTGACTTATTTTGACTTTGTATAATGCACTCAAATCCATCCATGTTATCCTAAATGGAAAGATTTACTTTTCTAAGGCTGAGTAAAACATCTTTCTGTTTGTGTGTGTGTGTGTACTATACTTTCTTTATCCATTCATCCATCAATGGACACTTAGGTTTTAGGATTTGATTTATTTCTAAGACTGAAGGCCCAACAGATAAACTATTTCTTGGCTGGAGAGAAGACTTGCAGAAGTGGGAGTTTATATATTAGAGGATTCTTCTTTGTTTGGAGGCTCAGCTATTATTATAACAAGTTTTCACTAGCAGCAACACGGCCTGATGACATAGAAAGTGGTCTGATTTATACAGTCCTGGGCTTGAGACTCTTCACCACATCTGTGACCTTCAGCTAGTTGTCTAGATATGATAAATTCTTGCTGACCTATCTATAACTAAGGGGAAATAATACTAACCACATAAAAATATTATTGGAAAACTTCAATGAGATGATGTGTATAAAATGCTTAAAAAGTGCCAGCATATACTGAGTGCTGTAATTATTTTTATCATCAATATCAATAAGTGAATCCATTTTCTAGCTCAAAGGCTTTTATTTAATCAATATATTTCTATTATTTTTGCTCCAGTCTCTATACTTAACCATCCACTCACCTATTTTTTAATCCATCTAGCAAATATTCACTAAGAATAAACCCCTTCATAAGTAATGTAACAGGCATTGCAGTTTCAGAGCTGGAAAAGTTATAGTTCTGAAATTCAAGAAACGGATGAGTAGAGAAATTCAGTAAAGTTGATGTGACTGAAACCATATAAAACTTTGGGCAACTATTTGAGTTGATTTCATTCACATAACCTCAGAAATCATCTCTGAATGAGTTCCCAGGACAATATTTTCAACATAAGTACACATCTCATCACTTTGAGGATATAAATTAAATACATGAGATTTTATTTTATTTTTTAAGAAATCCAAATCATTACTGAGGAAATAGAGAAAATACCAGATTATATTCATATGAAGTTAAAATGACTGGTTACAAAATGAAAAAGTCAACCCAAGATATAACCTGAAGTAAAATAGAGAAGGCAGGGAGGACCAAAGGGAAGTTTTGCTTTAAAACATGTAAAATTAGGAAAAATAAATATATTGGGCAAAGAGAGCCAAGATTTCTGATACTCAGTATTGTGCATCCAGCTACTCATGAGAGTCTGCAATAGTCCTAATGGTGAGAAGTGCCCCCTGCTGAGGAGACTCCCCAGGGCCCTCTTCATGTGCCTGTTCCTCAGACTGAAGAAGATGGGGTTCAATATGGGGGTGACCATGCTGTACATCACTGAGGCCATCAGACATCCTAGTGAATGAAGTGGCTGCAGAACTGAAGTAGACTCCAAGGCCTGTGCCACAGAACAAGCAGACCACTGAGAGGTGACACTCATAGGTGGAAAAGGATTTGTACTTGTCCCTGGCTGATGAAATTCTCAGGAAGAAGGAGAAAATTTGAGACTAATAAAAGAGGATACCAGAGAAAGAGAAAACACACAGGACAATAGTCACATAATGCACCACTATGTTGTTGATGAGGGTGTGTGAACAGGCAAGCTTCAGGAATTCTGGAAAATCACAAAAAAAGCGTAGAATTTCCCTGTTTGTGCAGAAGCACAGCTTCAAAATTTTCAAAGTCTCAATCAGGGAGCACATGACACTGACATCCCAGGACCCCAGGGCCAGCAATCCAAAGAGATAAGGGTTTATGATAACCATGTAGTGAAGGGGGTGACAGATGGCCATGAAACAGACATAGGCCATCACACTCAGTAAGAAATTATCCAGGCATCCAAGTGCAAAGAAAAAATCTCTGTCTAAGGCAGCCTGCATAGATGATAGCTTTGCTCTGTGTCTGCAGGTTCAGCAGCATCTTTGGGCTGGTGGTGAAGGTGAAATAGAAGACAACAAAGGTCAAGTTTGAGAGGAAGAAATCATGAGCCTGTGGGGGTGGGAGTCTGAGATGATGGCCAGAATGTTGAATAGATTCCCAGCAAACATGACCAGGTACATGGACAGGAACAGTCCAAAACAGAGAGGCTACAGGTCTGGCTCTTCTGTGAATCAGACGAGGAGTAACTTTCCAACGCTTGTTTGGTTTTCTCTTTCCATGGCACATCTGTGTTTGCCCAGAATGAACAAAAAATCCATACAAAATTCATTCAAATTATATATTTCCTTGAATGAAAGAAATATCTTTTTTCTGATCCTAGGGGATTTATGAAGTCATTCATTGTGGTGAATGATTGGACCTCTTTGCTGACAAATTGTGGTTACCCATTGTTACTAGGAAAAATTATCTCCAGGCTTAGAGGTTCTGTCTGAACAAAAGGGCTCTGGTAGAAATAAGGGAAGAAAAAGTCAACAAGTTGACAGTTGTGCCCTAAGTTGAAAAATTCTGAATGACAAAATATGTCATTCATAAAATTAGAATGCAAAAAATAATTTATCTGAGTGATAAAAGCTAATATCATTAATCTATAAAGCTTTAATTATAATCATAGAAAGATGAATGCATTAACTTGGAAAAAGTCATAGGACATTAAAGCTTCACAAGAGAAAATGTAGAAAGGACAATAAATACTTGAGAGAATTTTCTTTGTATTCTTAACCTATGAGGGTGAGATGAAAATAAGACTGACGGAATTAATAAGTTCTTTATAAAAAGGATTATGAATGCAAAATCCTATCCTGTGTAAAGAGAAATGACACTTCAGATACTGCTATGAGAAGGTAATTGATCTGCATTTGTAGCCTGGAGAAATCAAATCAGCATACAGATCTTATCTAATTAACACATATTTGCACAAAGCCAAAAAAATCTACACCAAGTTATGGCAAAATGTGGGCATGGATCATCTTTGAGTGGTAACATGAATCTTGACATTTAGATTCATTTTTCTTCTATTATACATTACAAAAACTGCACACAAATACACATGTAGTCTATCCTCAATAAATAAACACTATAAGATTTGAAGACATTGAGGAAAGAGGTCAAGATGGTGGTATAAGTGGACTGTTCACTCACCTCCTTCCACAAACACAACAAAGTTACAACTACTTTTGAAACAATTATCACTAAGAAGGAGCTAAAACTGGATAAAAATAATCCATGCAACAAGGGACAGTCCTGACTTAGGTGGAAGAGGCAAAAATTCCTGTCTGAAGAGAAAAAAGCCACCTTCATGAGCTGTGGAGCTTCACAGCCAGCCAAAAGCAATACTAAGGTACACAGCCTTCCCTGGAGGAGCGGGGGACCTGAGTGGGGGAGTGTTACCACTGTAAACATCCTTGGGACACAGCACAACTGAGACAAGTGTAATGATATATGGCTCCATTTGTTATTGACTACAATGAGGAATACCCCAAGAAAAGTTATTGGACATAAGTAGAAAAAAGCCAGCTCTTAAAGGGCCAATGGAAAAACTCACCTGTTTTGGAAAGCAACCTAAAATCACCAGAAAGAAGGTGCAAAGTCCTTTGGTGAAAAGAGAGTCACTTGATGGGCTCTGAGTGCATCTCTGGGAGGGACGAGACCTCTCCAGAGACTGAGAGAATGGTGAAAGCCATTATTGTTACCTTGTACAGGTGCCCTGACACAGATGCTGGCAGGTATCATTGGAGTTCTTCCCCTGGCCTGTTATCCCAGGGTCTGCCCCACCCACTAGAGCAATGATTTAATCCAGCTCAGCCAGGGCAGGCAGCAGTCCTAGGGACGGGCGCCACAAAACAGCAAGCCCTTGGACACCATTTTGGCCAGCATAGACTGGGTGTCTGGATCCTCTTCAGGAAGGTGAGTGGGTGCACATCTGCAGTGCAGGACAGTCATGAGGAACAGGTGGAATGTGTGGAGCATTGGTGGAGTGTGTGGCTACCACTACAGTTGGGTGACTGTGTCCACTCCAGGGGATTGAGATGTGTGCACAGGCCAAAACAGTGTTGACCGTGTGTGGATGTGCTGGCCATGGGGCTTAGAAGCAGAAGACTTGTGCTTCTCAAATAGCCACATAGGGGATGAGCTATGCATTCCAAAGCCTGAAATAATCGGGTAGTCTCATGCCTGGGGCCAATGCCACTCAGCTGTAATCCTGGGAGAGCTCAAAATAGCCTTGAAGTTCAGAGGCCTACAGCAATTGTAAGTCCCTGAACCCAAAACCAGCCACAGTGGGGACCTACCTTATTAACAGAAAAATTGCAACAGGAATGTGCTGTTAGACTTTGTAGCCAACTGTGCTGAGGCTCCCCAAACAAAATAAACTGACGGAAGGATCCACAGTAGCCACAGAGTACTGAGCATTACAACCAGCTGGGCACGGGGACAGCATAGCCTCCTCAGGAACCTGCAGCCAGAACAATGCTGCCCCAACAGGAGGACACACATAGCTCACACAGGGATCATTCCTGGAACATTTGGAACTGGTGATGAGAGGGAATCACCCTGCTGGTCCTCAAAAGATGTCTCCTACATGAGGCCGCTTCTCCAAGATAAGGAGGTTTAGCTGACCCACCTAATACATAGATATATGCACAGAGAAAGAGGCAAAATGAGGAGGCAAAGCAGTACATTCCAAGCAAGAGAACAGGGCAAAATCCCAGAAAAAGGACTGCAAGAAACAGAAATAAACATTCTACCTGACAAAGAAATCAAGCAAAAGTCATAAAGATTCTCACTGATCTTGGCAGAAGAATAGGTGAGCACAGTGAGAACATCAAGAAAGAATAGGAAAATATAAAAGATAACCAATCAAAAATGAAGAATACAATACTGGAAATTAAAAATTCACTAAAGGGACTCAACAGCAGAGTGAATGATATAGAAGGATTGATCAGCAAGATAGACAAAACACTAGAGTAAATCACCCAAGCTTAAAGGCTAAAAGTGAAAAGAATTAAAAAGAATGAGGAAAGTCTAAGGGAACTCTATCACAACATCAAGCACATTAATATTAGTATTATTGGTCTCCCAGAAGGAGTTGAGAGAGACAAAGGGGCAGAGAATCTATTTGAAAAAAATAACAGCTGCAAACATCCTTTACCTAAGGAAGAAAGCACACATAACACCAGGAAGTACAGGAAGCACATAGATCACCGAACAAGATAAACCCAAAGAGGCCCACACCAAGACATGTTACAATTAAAATGTCCAAAATTAAAGACAAACAGAGAATCCTAAAAGCTGGAAGAGAAAGGCAACAAGTGACATACAAAGGAAACTCCAGAAGTCTATCAGCTGACTTCTCAGTAGAAACATTACAGGCTAGAAGTGAGTGGCATGATATAGTTGAAATGCTGAAAGAAAAAAACCTGCAGCTAAGAATACTCTACCTTGGAAAGTTATCATGCAGAATGTAAGGAAAGAGAAAGAGTTTACCAGACAAGCAAAAACTAAAAGGGGTTATCACCCAGAAACTAGTTTTACCAGAAATTCTAAAGGGACTTGTTTAAGTGGGAAAAGAAGACCACAAAAAGGAATAAGAAAATTACCCCAAAAAGCAATAAAATCACTGGTAAATGCAAAAATACAGTAAAGGTAGCAGATCAACCACCTACGAAGAGAATATTAACGTCAAAAGACAAAAGCACTAAAACTACCTATTTCCAAGATAGGAGGGTAATGGATAAATACAGACAAGATAAGTGGTTAGATATGATATCAAAAACATACAATGTGGGAGGAGAGGAGTAAAAGAGAATAGCTTTTAGAAAGAGGTTAAACTAAAGAGACCATCAACTCAATATAGATTTCTATATATGTAGACTATTATATTTGAAGCCCCTGGTAATCACAAACCAGAAACCTATAATAAATACAAAAATAAGCCAGAGAAAGGAACCCAAACGTAATAATAAAGAAAGCCATCAAGCCACAAGAGAAGAGAGGAAGAGAAGAAGAAAGGAACAGAGAAGAACTACTAAAAGACCCGGAAGAAAAGTAATGAAATGGCAATAAGTACATATTTATCAATAGCTACTTTAAATGCTAATGACTACATGCTCCAATCAAAAGGCATAGGGTGACCGATTGGATAAAAAAAAAAAAGGCCCATATATATGCTGCATAAAAGACACTCACTTCAGACATAAAGACATTCACAAACTGAAAGTGAAGGGATGGAAAAAGATATACCGTGCAAATGGTAAAGAAAGGAAAGCTAGGGTAGCAATATTTATATCAGAAAAAAATAGACTATAAAACGAAAACTGTAACAAGAGCCAAAGAAAGACACTACATAATGATAAAGGGAATAATTCCAAAAGAAGATATAACACTTGTGAATATCTATGCAGATAACACAGGAGCACCTAAATTTATAAAGCAAGTAGTAACGGACACAAAAGGATTGATTGCATATTAGGCTACAAAACAAGTCTCAACAAATTTAAGAACATCGAAATAATATCGTGCAAATTTTCTGACCACAAGTGTATGAAACTGGAAATCAACTATAGGAAGAGAATCAGAAAAGCCACAAAAATGTGGAGATTAAAGAAAATGCTACTGAACAACGACTGGCTCAATGAAGAAATCAAAGGAGAAATAAAAAATTGCCTGGAGACAGATGAAAATGCAAATATGACATCCCAAAGTCTAGGGGATACAACAAAAGCAGTGCTAAGAGGGAAGTTTACAGCAATACAGGACTACTTCAACAAACAAGAAAAATCGAAACTGATGTAACAGTACACCTAAAGGAACTGGAAAAGGAAGAACAAAAAAACCCCTCAAAATCAATGGACGGAAGAAAGTAATAAAAATCAGAGCAGAAACAAATGAAACAGAGACTAAAAAATCAATGAAATTAAGAGCTGGTTCTTTGAAAAGATAAAAAAATGGACAAAATTTTAGCTAGACTCACTAAGATAAAAAAAGAGAAGGCTCAAATAAATAAAATCAGAAATGAAAGAGGAGAAATTACAGTGAACAATTCAGAAATACAAAACATTATAAGAGAATACTACGAAAAACTATACACCAACAAATTACACAATCTGGAAGAAATAGACAAATTATTAGAACCATACAACTTCCCAAAACCGAATCAAGCAGCAATAGAGGGGCCGGCCTCATGGCCCAGTGGTTAAATTTGCACGCTTTGCATTGGTGGCCCAGTGTTTTGCCAGTTCAAATCCTGGGTGTGAACATTGGACCACTCATCACGCTATGCTGAGGCAGCATCCTACATGCTACAACTAGGACTCACAACTGAAAGTACACAACTAGGTACCAGGGGGCTTTGGGGAGAAAGAGGAAAAATAAAATCTTTAAAAATAAAAAGGATGAAATAGAGAATTTGAATAGAGCAATCACCAGCAGATATTGAAAAAATAATCAAAAACCTCCCAAAAATATAAGTCCTGGATCAGACACCTTTCCTGGTAAATTCTAACATTCAAATAAGACTTACTACCTATCCTTTTCAAATTCTTCCAAAATTGAAGAGGAGAACCTTCTTAACTCATTCTATGAAACCCACATTATCCTGATATCAAAACCACACAAGGAGAAAACAAAAGAAGAAAAGTACAGGCCAATATCACTGATGAACATTGATGCAAATATCCTCAACCAAATACTAGGAAACCAAATACAACAATACATTAAAAAGATTATATACCATGATCAAGTGGGATTTATTCAAGGGAAACAGGTATGGTTCAAAATCCACAAATCAATCAATGAGACACGCCACATTAACAAAATGAAGAATAAAGATCACATGATCATTTCAATAGATGCAGAGAAAGCATTTGAAAAGATACAGCATCCATTTATGATAAAAACTCTAGATAAAAATGGGTATAGAAGGAAAATAACTCCACATAATAAAGGCCATGTATGACAAACCCCCAGCTAACATGGAAGTCTTAGCCAGAGCATTCAGGGAGAAAAAGAAATAAAAGGGATCCAAATTGAAAGGAAGAGGTTAAACTGTCACTACTTGCAGATGTCATCATTTAATATACAGAACACCCTAACAGATCCTCCAAAAAACTTTTAGAAATAATAAATAAATACAGTCAAGTAACAGGACACAAAATCAACATAGAGAACATCAGTTGTGTTTCTATACACTAACAATGAACCAGCAGAAAGAGAATGAAATATATAGCAATAAACTTAGCCAAAGAGCTGAAAGATCTGTACAGTGAAAACTATAAAACATTGTTGAAAGAAAGTGAAGACAGAAAGAAATGGATAGATATTCTGTGTTCTTGGATTGGAAGAATTAACATAGTTAAAATGTGCTGTACTTTGTAAAGCAATCTATAGATTCAATGCAATCCCTACCAGAGCTCCAACAGCACTTTTCACAGAAACAGAACAAAAAATCCTAAAATTTATATGGAACAACAAAAGTCCCTGAGTAGCCACAGCAATCCTGAGAAAAAAAGAACGAAGTTGGAGTTATCACACTCCCTGAATTCAAAATATACTACAAAGCCATAGTAACCAAAACAGCATGGTACTGGCAAAAAGAACCCCAGACACACAGATCCATAGAACAGAATTGAGAGCCCACAAATAAACCCACACATCTTTGGACAGCTAATATTTGACAAGGAACACAAGAACATACAATGGAGAAAGGAAAATATCTTCAAGAAATAGTGATGGGAAACCTAGATAGCCAATGCAAAAGAATGATTGTAGACTACTGTCTTACACCATACCCAAAAACTAACTCAAAATAGATTAAAGACTTGAATGTAAGACCTTAAACCATGAAATTTCTAGAAGAAATCACATACAGTATGCTCTTCAACATTAGTCTTTGCAGCATATTTTCAAGTACCATGACTGACCAGGCAAGGGAAACAATGGAAAAAGTAAACAAATGAGACTACATCAAACTAAAAACCTTACGTACAGCAAAGAAAACCATCAACAAAATGAAAAGACAACCTAACAACTGGCAAAAGCTATTTGCAAACCATATAACTGATAAGGAGTTAATATCCAAAACATATGACGAACTCATACATCTCAAAAACAAAAAAATCTAACAAGCTGATTAAAAAATTGGCAAAACATCTGAACAGACGTTTCTCTGAAGAAGATATACACATTGCTAACAGGCACCTGAATACATGTTCAACATCATAAACTATCAAGGAAATGCAAATCAAAACTACAATGAGATATCACCTCCCTCCTGTCAGAATGGCTATAATTGACAAGATAGTAAACAATCAGTGTTGGAGAGGATGTGGAGGGAAGGGAACACTCATACACTACGGGTGGGAGTGCAAATTGGTGCAGCCACTATGGAAAACAGTATGGAGATTTCTCAAAAAATTAAGAATAAATCTACCATATGATCCAGCAATTTTACTCCTGGGTATTTATCCAAGGAACGTGAAAACATAAACGCATAATGATACATGCAACATTATATTCATAGCAGCATTATTCACAATAGCCAAAACTTGGAGTCAACCTACGTGCCCATCAAAGAATGAATGGATAAAGAAGATGTGGTATATATACACAGTGGAATACTACTCAGCCATAAGAAATGATGAAATACGGCTATTTGTGACAAGATGGATGGACCTTGGGTATTATAACAAGTGAAAAAAAGAAGAAGAAAGTCAGATTCCATATGCTCTCACTTATAAGTAGAAGATAAAAACAATGATGAACAAACACATAGAAACAGAGATTGGATTGGTGATTACTAGAGGGGAGGGGGGAAGGAGGAGGGCGAAAGGGGTGATTAGGCTCACATGTGAGCTGACGGATTGTAATTAGCCTTTGGGTGATGAACGTGTTGTAATCTACATATAAACCAAAATATATAACGATGTACTCCTGAAATTTATAAAATGAGTTAATTCAATTTTTCCATAAGAACAAAAGAAAGCGATTATACAAAATAGAGTAACATTTAAAAAAAAATTTTGAAGATGTTAATAAAAGTTCTTCAAAACAAAACTAGTCATAGCAGAAATTTAAACTAAAAAGGGTTAATGTATTAAAAAGAAAAATATTCCACAATGAAGAAGTAAATTCCCAAGCTAATTCTTTGACAAAATCAAACAAATAGATTAAATTAGATAGAAGTTTAATGAAAAGGATCAGAATTTAAAAAATAACAGAAATGCCTAAAATTAGGAATGAGAAAAAATAAGCAAAGATATAAGGAAGTATTCAACTTTGCAAGATAATATTACTTATTATTCCATGTTAAATGTTTGAAAGTCTCTAAGAAACAAATTTATCTCTGGGAAAATATGTGTCCAAAGTTGAATCAGAATGTAGGATAACAGCACAATAATTAAAGAAGAAATTAAATAAACATCAAAATTATCTCCAAAAATGCCCACATGAGACCCTGTGGCAGGAGTATTAGAAGGATCCCTCTTTATGTATTAAAGAAGAAAAGAACGTCCTCCATCAGCAATGTCATTTATCAACACCCTGGAAGATCCAACCAATGCAATAAAAGGAGAAAAAGAAATAAAGCATCTAAGTGTCATTGACCGAAGATGATGGATTGGCTGCAGATAAGGAACTGACAGCTGAAAACATCTTTTGACTGAATATGATTTCAATAAGTCAGTCAATACAAAATAAGTGTGTAAAAATTAGTTACCATTTTAAAGTGGCATTGAGGGGTATGAAGTATATTCACAATGTTTTGCAACCATCACTTCTATCTAGTTTCAAAACATTTTAGTAACTATGGGAACTCTCTGTACCATCTTTGTAACTTTTCTGTAAATCTAAAGTTATTCAAAGATAAAAATTTAAAAAGTGGGTGCAAGAGCAAAAAGACCAGTAGCGTTCATACATACAATTTAATCTCATAGGAAATAGATAACAATCATTTCACATGTTAAGAAAAATTTAAATCTCCCAGAACAGGGATTGGAAACTTGCAAAACACAATAAATGAGAGTGACAAATTTATTAAATATTCCAAATTTTTTTGCAGAACTTCATGTCTTAATGTTTTATATGTGCTATGTTTTATATGCCTTAGCTCATTTTGTTTTTTAGGTGATTAGCTCTGTGCTAACACCTGTTACCGATCTTCCTCTTTTTTAACTTGAGGAAGATTATCCCTGAGCTAACTTCTGTGCCACTCTTCCTCTATTTTGTATGTGGGTTGCTGCTACAGCATGGCTTGACGAGTAGTATAGGTCTGTGCCCAGGATCTAAACCCATGAACCTGGGCCACCAGAGCACAGCAGAGCAGCTGGAAGTTTAACCACTTGGTGGTGGTGCCAACCCCTGCCTTAGCTCATTTTATCATCATCACTATTCTTTTAATTTAACAAATAAATATTGTTTGCTGTAATGTGATGATAATAATTAACATGTATAGGTGCTCACTAGGTAATAGAGACAATTTGAAAACCACCAATGCATTATATCCTTCAATTTCATCCTCATACTAACCTTATGAAGAAGATATCACTATTATCCTCATTTTACTAATATGTATACTGAGACACACATTAAATAAATTAACATCACAAGATATATTAATGGATTTGTGAGTGCTAACTATGCAGAATCCCAGGAAATGCTTCTTGCTTGAATGAATGAATAATATTTTACAGATAAAAGAATACAGGAGCATCTTTGATAGAGGAAAATAGAGGCACTTGTGATGGCTCCTGAAAAATGGCTAAGATGGCTGGGTAAGAAACTCTGGAGAGATGTTGAGGGCTGAGAGAAAGTCAACTCTTATTAGGAAAGTGAGAGGTCCTCAGAATTGGGGTCCAGAAGAGAGAGGAATGAAGCTGAGAGGAAGAGAAATTGAAGGAGACACTGGAATTCAATTTTGTAGAATGTTTAAGTAAATAATTCATCACATTATCCCCATTTGTGCCACCAAAGTCTTTCCTCTAAGAGTTCTGCCTGTCTCAAAATCTTTCTCAAATGGGGAACTCTCATGGCATTGTGAAACCTCTGGTTCCCTGAGTCCTTTCTTCTCTGGGTGATAGATACTCAATTCAGCTCCAAGGAAGGGCAGAGACGTGGCATCAGGCATCTGTTCTCTGAAAGGGCACAGTTTTTTCCCTCTTTCTTGGGATAGTTGAGTTGTAGGTAAGCAGAGTAAGGAGAATATTTGCCATTTCTTTGGCCTCAGAAGTTGAATTCTTAGAAAAATACTCATTAAATCAATTATCCTATTGTTACTCTATCTCTGAGCAATTTGGTTCCCATGAATGAGAAAGCCAAAATAGAAATGAACTTCTTTTTTGCTAGTTTTGTACCCATGGGGGTATTTTGGATGCCAGCTTTGTGTATTCTCTCCACTGGGCCGCTTAGTCATGGTACTCTTTTCTCCATCACTCTGTCCTCCATTGTCCTCTTCCATGAACATTTCCTCAAGATTTGAGACGAATTTCATTGTCTATCAAGGGTGTGAGAATTTTTCAAGGAAAATTTTTCAAGATTATGTGAGTCCCAAGAACCTTGACTTGAAGCTGTGAACAAGGATCTAGACCGCACCTAACTCCCCCAAAAAACATTGCAATGACATTGGCAAAACTTCTATTCTTACTCTTGAAGGTTCAATCTAGAGAAAGTTTCAGGCATGCAGTGAGAAAAGTATGGTGAGAAGTGGATTGGCTGGTTGTGTAGTCAGGAATCTGTGGCTATTTATAGCTTTTTAGTGTCAAAGTCCATTGGATACTCCCCAGTATTCCAGTCCAGAGGGAATGGACTATGTTTATCAACTCACAAGGGAGTGAATTTTATAGCCCAAATCAAACAATATTCAAAGATTTCCAAATAATAAGAACAGTAGGATACTTACAGCATCCCCTTGAGAGACTGTTTTCAGCTTTAAGGGGTAATCAACAGAATGAGACCTTTTCCACTAGAAAGGCAGACTTACTGTGGGATTCACTATGCTCACATCATATTAAACATTGCCCCACCCACCTTATCAATGTTTTATTCCTGGATTAACCTCCCACTTCTCCACCCCACAGTACTGCCACTCCTGGATGATGTGTGGTATGAAGGTATAAGTCTCTACTAAAGCATGCTTCAAGAAAAAGCACTGTGAAATCCATTTTTCAATCCAAAGAAAGAAAAGTATTGTATATATCTCTCAGCACAACATGCAATGACTTCTGTGTGAGAATGACATGGCTAAGTGTCTTCTTTGTCTATGTACTATTTGAATAATTTATTTGTGTTTATTTTATCAGTGTCATGAATTGTGTAACTGATCCAGTCTCCCTTCCTTCTTATGGCCGTTATGGAAAATAAAATCATATCTGAGGCTTCACTTCTGTGTTTGTACAGGGATTTATGGTCCATTAGTATTATGTGTAAAAATATTTGGGAGGAGAGAAAGAGGAGATAAATCAGAGGGTAGAAGCAGGACCATCTCACATAGAGTCTTTTTGGGCACTGGGTATTCTGTGATTTTTATGGTTACTGATATTGGAAGCTATTAAGGCGTTTTTGAGTGGAGGAGTCATTAAACAGACATATTTTTTTAAAAAAATCATTCAGTTGTTAAGTTGAGAATTAACTGTGGGGGTGAGGCATCAAGGGAGAACATTGAAATTAACGGGACGGCTAGTGCAGTCTCCCAGAAAGGATGGTGAGCATATAACTTAGTGCTCAAACTGAATGAAATTTAAGCTGAAAATGTGGAAATGGAAAGAGGATGCTATTAATAATTATTTTGGGACAACAGATATATACCAGCAGAATCCCATGCAAATAGGTCACCTAATCAAGGAAAAATGATGGTGGCTTGGACCAGAGAGGTGGCTGTTGAGGTAGTGGTAGGCAGTTAGATACAGAATGTAGTTTGAATGTACAGCTGATGGCTTTTGCTGAAGGATTTGATGTGGGGTGATAAAGGAAGAGAGGAGTCAAGGGCCTCTCAAAGTATTTTGGTCTGAGACATGGAATAGTGGAGTTTTGCTATTTACAGAGATAGGAAGCCAGTGAATGAAGCAGGTTTGGGGAATAATTTCTCAGGATTATGGTTTTGTACATGTCAAATTTTATACACATATTAAGCATCCAAGTGGACCTGTCTAGGAAGGAGTTGAGTCAATCAATCTGGAATGATCTTGTATGAAATGATGCAGTTTGGAGTCATTATTTTAAAATATGACTTTACATCTACAAGGCAGCATGAAATTAAGTGAGAACAAATAGGAAAGAGGAGAGGGTTGAGGTCAGAAATATGGAACATTGCAGCACTAAGAACGTGAGACTACGAGGAGGAGCGAGCAAAAGAAAGAGAAGGAGCTTCCAAAAAGGTAGGGGCAAAACCAGGAGAAAGAAATTTTAAAGTAGGAGGGACCAATGGTGTCAAAGGAGCTAAAGTCAAGTAAGATAGAATAGAGGATTGACTGCTGGATTTGGTGATGTGGAGGTCCTTCACAACATCGACAAGACCTTGACAAGAGTTGTTTAGTTGACATGATTGTCAGAGTCGTGATCCAATATACACACCAGGATAGATGTAGAGTGGGCTGATGGCCACTCTGAGTTTATTGTAACCAGTGTTTCAATATATACATAGCTTACAGCTGTTAAAGATACACAGGTGTCCTGGACAATGTAATTAGTGGATGCCAAGAATTCTTAGTGATTTCTCAAGAAGCCCTCACTCAGCCTCTGTTTTGATATTATCATGTTTTTGCCGTGCTCTTATATTTTTTTCTTGGAGCATGCAAGTCCTCCTAGGCAACGGCCCCTCCTGCTCCCCATATCATGTCTCCATCTGTGCCCCAGGGCGACTGTACCTGGCTTAGGTTGCCTCCCCCTAGAGGTCTTACCCGTCATTGGATAACCGGCCTTCTCACCTCTGAGTCACAGTTTGTTGGCAAGCCTTTCCCAGTGATTATTAACCCTTCCTGGGTCAGGGGTGGCTATATTTCCCCCCTTTTTGTTTTTTAAAGCAAGGAAAGTGTCATGTTGTGCTGAGGCCAGAAGGCCCATCATAACCAATGCTTGCTCTTGTTGCCTTTGTTGTTTTTTCAGGGAGCACAGCAGAGGTAAAACATAAACTATTAACATGAATAATATCAAAATCATACCAGCATTAACAAATATGCATAAATTGATGCCAGAGAACAAATTGGAGGGCTCTAGACAGTGTAACTCATTTTCAATGTCCTGAAATATTCGTTGAGAGAACACCTTATGTACTTCTTCTAACTGTCTCTGTAACCCAGCTTGTAGCCCAGTGATGTCATTGGCCAGAGAGGTATTAAACACACTCTGTAAATGTTTTTTTTTTATTTCTTGCCAAGATGTCAGCAAGCTATTATATGGTAGAGGGGTAACACATTGCATGGTAAACTGCCAGTCACATGTTATTTTCATACGCATATTTAATGCATTTTGCTGCTCTCCCAGCCACTCTACTACTGCCTCTAATGCCTGCAATTGTGACATTAGACCTTTACCACTAGCCGCCTGTGTCTGTAATTCTTGAGTGACATTTACCAAGACAGACTCCACCTTGTGGGCTGTTTGAACACTGCTAACCAAGGCAGCAGTAGCTGTAGCGGCCGATGCAATGATAATCACTGTGTACACAATGAATGCGATTAGCATAGCCAAAAACCACTTAGGGCGAAATTTTCTTATGGACTCAAGGAGGATATGTAGAGCATGCTCTTCGGACCATGTCTGATTTAGAGAAACAGGTAACCAAATATATGCTCTTCTTTTTAACACCATTACATAGGTCACATTCAATGAGGTTACATTATAATGCGTTAAGCAATCAGAATACCACTATGGGGGAGAAATATTAACTACATACATACTAGAAGATTCTTGGATAACAGGGACACTGTTTCCCCATAATAACACATAAGGATGGTTGGTACAAATCATAAAGGTATCAGAAACATTTTCGACCAATGTTAGTAAATAATTGCCAGTTTCATTCTCATACTTGCCATGGGACAAATTGTCATGATATAAAAGGCAACCTGATCCTCCATATTCCTTTGTGAGGTGGCTGTACACTGTCTCATTGTAAGATTGTTGTAAAAGGGGTCCAGATAAGCCACGTTCGCTCCATGTTATAGGTTTCTGACTTGATCTGTTGAAGGCCCAAGTATGATTGTCACTCAAAAGATGTCCATGAGCTCCCTAATCCAGCACATTGGCCCCAAAGATGTTGCCCTGCCTTGGATATGCTGTATGGCAAGGGGACCACTGTATTTAGTAACGTTTGTAATGCCAATGAGTGTTTGGAAGGCAAATTGGGATAGAAGGAACTTGTGTGATATTACTTTTGTCTTCATAAGATGTTGATATAGCAGTAATGTATGTGAGATTGGCTGCCTGTTGTCCTTTCTTAGGTTGGTAATACAAATACATTTGTTCCTGAAAGGTTACACATGTTGTGCTTTTGTTTTGATAAACCATACAAAAAGGTAAATCGTTAGCATGCATCACCAGAGGCTCTTCTCCCTTTTGGTGCAGGCTTGTATGTTGTTGTGGGAGTACCCAGGTTCCTCCTGTCCAACAAGAATCATTAGAGGACAAAGGGGGATCGGTATGCCACTAAGTAACTAGAGTAAAGAGAGGAACATTAGGAATAAAGGCCCAATATGTGAGATTTTCATGCTCTGAAATCACCTCAACATGCATTAGAGAAGAAAAGAGGAAAAAAGAAAAAAAAACTGATTTACTTATCCGTTTGTTCATTTTCCGGTAATTCCAGAGCAGGCCGCACACGTTTTGATGGAATCCACTCAATGTTTTTATTTGTCAAAACACAAGGAACTCCTCTCTTCCCACAATTAACCATAAAAGGGCCCTCCCAGATATCCGTATAAGGACATTTAATCCACACTTTCCCAAGATTTTGTGTCAAAACAGATGTGTGTAATGCTGGCCTTTGTTGGGCCACATGGTTCTGAGTGTGACCCATATATTTTTCTGTAGCTGATGTGCCATCCTCCGCTAGATTCAAAAAATTTAATGTAAATAAGGTGTGATTGAGAATACCTTGCAGATCATTCTTATAATACTCATTTCCCCCTTTCGTTTTTTGTAAAGCAGCCTTTAGCATTCTATGACATCCCTCAATAATAGCTTGTCCCATAGAATTATAGAGGATGCCAGTTTTATGGATGAAAGTTTAAAACGGAGGTCAAAAGCGGGACTGCATTAGCTACATAAGAGGGATCTGTAAGAATATTCAAAGGAAGAGAAGTAAAGTTGCACAGGGCTAGATACAGAGCTACCAATTCTGCAATTTGAATAGTTGAATGTCCCTGAGAGACTTTGGTCTGCCAGTCATTATTAGCAAACCAACCCATACCGGCTTTTCTGGTTTTTCCGGAGCTATCACTGAAGAGGAGTTTGTGCACAAAAACGAAAGAGTGGATGAGACAGGGATTTAAAAGAAATCTCACCAATATAAGATTGCAAAGCCATTTGTATTTGTGAACTGATCATCATAACATGATCAAATTGGGAAAGTGTGCAAGGTAAAAAAAATGGTCTGAGGGTCAGCACCTCGCAATTGTAAGCACCGTAAACCTCCCCTTTGAGTAACCTCCGCTACTCCATCAAAATGTGTATAGAGTGCCTTAGCTGGTGTGTGGGGCAAGTATATCCATTCCAAGCATTTTATAACCTTGCCCGCTTTTTGAAAGATGATACCAGTAGGACTTTTAGGTGTTTTTATCTCATAAGGGCATAAGGGAATTTCCAGATCAAAGCGATTTAAAAATTGGGAGGTTAGAGCCTTGTTTACTAGGCTTAGTTCTTGTTTTGCCTCAGGGGTAGGAGTGCACATAGAAGAGGGGGAAGAGTCACCATGTAGCAAGGAAAACAAGTGACTCAGAGAATGTGTTGGGATGCCAAGAAAAGGACGTATCCAATTGATATTTCCTAAAAGCTGTTGCAATGTAACTAATGTTAAAGTATTGGGCATGGAAATAGACGGAATGTATGGCTTTACCAGGTGTCTATCAATCATTAATCCTAGAAATTTCCAGGGGGAGGTGAACTGTACCTTATCTTGCACCACAAGCAGGCCTTTGCCTTTTAGCAATTCAATTAATTGTTGGTATGCTGTTAATGATGAATTTTTACTTGGCGCTGCTAATAAAATACCATCCATATAATGGTAAAGTTGTATAGTAGGGTATTTGCTTCAAAAAGTTAATAACATATCTCATACTAATTGTTGGCATATGGTGGGACTGTTTTTCATGCCCTAAGGCAAGACCTTCCACTGATATCTCTGGGGGACCTCTTGATTGTTATAAACTGGGACAGTGCATGTGAACTTTTCCCTATCAGCGGTGCACAAAAGTAGAGAAAAGAAACAGTCTTTAATGTCAATAACAACAATTTGCCAATTCTCAGGTATTAAAGAAGGGTTTGGCAATCCCTTCTGTAAAGCCCCCATAGGTTGCATGACAGCATTAATTACCCTTAAGTCCTGGAGTAATCTCCATTTTTCAGATTTCTTTTTTATCACAAATACTGGGGTGCTTGAGGGTACAATATGGCCTAATTTTAGTTGTTCCTGTACTAGCATCTTTAAAACCTGTAATTTTTCTTTTGGAAGGGGCCACTGATCTATCCATACAGGCGTGGGAGTCTTCCATTGAATAGGTATGGGAGGAATGTTAATAACATCACTGGCCCCTAGGAAAAAGGCTTAGAGATAGTTTCCATTGAGAAAGCAAATCTCGCCCCCATAGGGAGTAAGGAATTGGAAGAATGTAGGGTGTGATTAAGGCAATTCTGTTTTCAGGTCCTCTGACGTTGAGTACGTGATCACTTACCTCAGGCATCATAAGTCCCCCTACATCTTGTACAGATGCAGAGGTTTGTCTTTTAGGCCAACGGGGAGGCCAAGTGGATGAGACTATAATGGTTTTATTGACCACAGTATCCAGGAGCCCTTCAAAGGGAATCTCTTGCATATATACTGTAAGAATGGGCCGATTTAATGTTAATAACTGTATCCAAAAAGCATTATCGCCAGTGTGGCCAAAGCCACTGGCTCCCCACTTGGCAGCAGAGGCGTGAATGGGGGGCAAGTAAGGTATTAATATTAATTGAGCTATTCTTGCGAATGCCTCTATCACATAATAACTAGACCAACGGACCATGATCTTTATCTCACCTTGATAGTCAGCATCAATTACCCCAGGAATGATGTTTAAGCCCTTCAAAGCTGAACTAGAGCGTCCCATTCATAACCCAAAATATCCTGATTGTAAAGGTCCCCATACATTGGTAGGAACAAGAAAGGTTTCGTCAGTCCAATCTATGACGACTGTCTCTGAGGCCATGAGATCCACTCCAGCACTTCCTGATGAGGCCGCCAGTAAATCATTCACATAGAATTGGCCTGCTGATTGAGAGCTCCCCAAACTTGATTTTTCGGGGCACTGGGAAGTGTGCCCCATTTTGAGTTTCCCAACGCCAAGTCACGGTTGATTAGATTACCATCTACATCAGTTTTAGAGCGACATTGATTCGCCCAATGGAATCCCCTTTGGCACCTAGGACATGGTTTAGAAGGCGGCTTTTTAATATCAGCTGGCCCCCCTTTACCAGGGATATCTTTTGGACTGTAATTGCATTGTTTTGCACGATCTCCAGGTTTTCCGCACTTAAAACAGGCATTATCAAAAGCACCTTCTGGCAGCTGCAAAAACACTGCCGCCATTACTTTGGCCACATGTCTATGAGTTGCTACTTCCTGACAGGCTCGCAGCATATCCCCTAAAGTATGAGCTCGCCCTTTAAGGTGAGACATAGCAGATTGGCAATCAGCATTAACATTTTCAAAGGCTATTTTCAACAGGATAAATTGAGCCACCTCAGGATGAGCTATTTGTCTCTCAATTCCCTGTTAATAAATTCTATGTCAATAAATTCTATGTATGGCTCGTTTGGCCCTTGTAGGACATTCACAAAGGAATTGGTGGCTCTGTATGCCCGTGAAGGGGGAATTGCCTTCCAGGCTGCTAATGCCACCTCTGAACATTGTCTATGCAACATTCCATCTGCCTCAGCCTGTGCTTGAGGTGTATCATATTGGCCGACCCCCTGTAACATGTCGGCACTGATTGGGAGAGGGGTGTTTAAAGATAGATTATCCATAGATCGGGATACAGATATCTCGTTATACTCAGACCTGAAAAGAGTACATTCATCATGCGACAAAAGAGTCCTTGCGAGCAAAAGCCAATCACATGGTAGCATACAATAACTTGCTCCCAGTGCCTCTATCATCCTGACAGTGAAAGGGGACTTCACTCCATTCTCTCTAATGCTCTTTTTCAGCTCCTTAAACACCTCAAAAGGAAGGGATTCATGTTCTCTTTGCCTATGATTGACCACTATGGGGAAGGTACAGGAAAGAACAACAGGATCTCCACGATTTAATCCTACCTGAAGGCAATTATCAACCACACTATACTGCCTGGAATCAACATACGGGGCTGGTGGAGTACAAGAAGGAGCAGCAGGCAAGACAGGAGGGTTCTTGAAGGCAAAACGCCTCTCTAAAGGAGGGGGGAATGGTAAATCGTTATCATATAAGGGCGTTTGTTCAAAATTTGTCTGAGACTTACTAACGGCCTTTTTAAAAGAGTCTCTTGGCGACAAGCAAGGCGGAGGAGACAGTGGTGATGCCTCCTCAGCTTTGCCTGAAGGGCGTTCGGGTGAAAAGGCTGATTTTTCCTCATCCGATAGATCCAATAAAGGGAACAGCACAGTACGTACTGTTCTCCAAGTCGTTAAGATATGTACATCCCTTAAAAGGCCATGCTCAAGGCGAGACTTTAGTACCTTACCAGCCTTCTCCCACAACTTAATGTCCAAAGTGCCGTCCTCTGGGAAGCAGGGGCAATGTGTAGATGTTGCCAGCAATAGCCTCTGTAACTCGGCGGGAGAAAGCGAAACTGAAATCGCCCTCAGCAGCTGCTGAAGTGTCTTAAAGTATAATTTCTGCTGGTTCGTCAATTATTGGCCCATCATTCTCATGGCGGACCACTGAAAGGTGGTTGAAATTCCTCGATATCGTTACTCACCAATAATGCCACCGATCTTGGATCACGTCGGGGTCACCATATGTCGGTGTGCGATCCAATGTACACACCAGGATAGATGCAGAGAGGGCTGATGGCCACTCTGAGTTTATTGTAACCAGTGTTTCAATATATACATAGCTTACAGCTGTTAAACATACACAGGTGTTCTGGACAATGTAATTAGTGGATGCAAGAATTCTTAGTGATTTCTCAAGGAACCCTCCCTTGGCGTCTGTTTTGATATTACCATGTTTTTGCTGTGCTCTTATATTTTTATCTCAGAGCATGCAAGTCCTCCTAGGCAACGGCCCTTTCTGCTCCTGATATCGTGTATCCATCTGTGGCCCTGGGCGACCATGCCTGGCTTAGGTTGCCTCCCCCTAGAGGTCTTACCCGTCATTGGATAACTGGCCTTCCCACCTCTGAGTCACAGTTTGTTGGCAAGCCTTTTCCAGTGATTATTAACCCTTCCTGGGTCAGGGGCAGCTACAATGATGAGGATGAAAGTCTTATCATCAAGGATTTAAAAGAGAGAGAAGAAAGGGAGGGAAGATAGTGCATTTAGAATACTTTTCTGAGGAGTTTTAATGAAATGGAGAGCAGTTCCTTCAGACTCCAGCAGAGGTAGGCTATGGAAGGCAAAGACTGGAAAGGCTATTTTCTTGGGGCTGGCTGGGGGCTGCTTCTCTGTCTTCCTCTCTCTGATACAAATCGAAAGACCATGACAATGAAGATGGCGAGGAGAAGGAAGACAAAAGCCATGTCCCAGGTCTCATCCCAGTGGAACCCCTTCTTGGCCAGGACCTCCTGCTGTGCACAGAGAGCCTCCTGCCAGGCCCTCTGGTGCAGTTCCTGCTGCAGCTGTTCTCAGTAGTGCACATGGTAGAAGGTGTCAAGTCGAACATGGTGTGGTTGGCTCCCTGGCACGGCCTGAGACAGCCAGGCCGAGAGGCGGGTGGGAGGCACAGGGTGAGCCGGATCACCTGCATACATCCTGGAGGGGTGATTGTCAGGTCCGTGCAGGTCCTCATTACTGAGCTGGCCACAGTCATGCTTGACGTACAGGGTGGCACTGCCCAGTACCCTGTAGGGCCTGGACATACTTGTGAAGCACGAGTATGGGCTGTCACCGGGTAGTAAGCCTTCCCTTCCAGGCACAGACCAAAACCAGGTGTTGTGGTGCTCCATGGCCTGCCGCAACCTCCACATCCACAGCTGGTGGCACATTGGAGTGCTCTTGGCTGCCATTTTGGATGGACTGGGCACTGGTGAGTCTTCAGGGTTTTCTCTATAGAAGATCATATCATCTGCCAATAATGACAATTTTATTTCTTCATTTCCTGTTTGGATACCTTTTATTTCTTTGTCTTGCCTAATTGCTCTGGCTCAGACTTCCAGTATTATGTTGAATAGGAGTGGTGAGAGTGGGCACACTTGTCTTGTTCCTGATCTTACAGGAAAAGCTTTCAACCCTTCACCACTGACTACGCTAGCTGTGCGTTTTTTGTATGTGGCCTTTATTACTTTAAGGTCTGTTCCTTCTATACTCTTTTTGTTGAGGATTTTCATTATAAAAGGATGTTGTATATTGCCAAGTGCTTTTCTGCATCTGTTGAGGTGATTATGTGATTATTATCTTTCATTCTATTACCATGGTGTGTGACTTTTACTGATTTATGTATGTTAAACAATTCTTGAATCCCAGGGATAAATCTCACATGATCATGGTAAATGATCCTTCTAATATTCTGTTGAATTTGGTTTGCTAATATTTTGTTGAAAATGTTTCCATCTGTGTTCATCAGGGATATTGGCCTACAGTTCTTTGTTCTTCTTGTGTCCTTATCTTGCTATGGTATCAGGGTAAATGCTGGCCTCATATAATGACTTGGGATTGTCCCTCCTCTTCAATATTTTGGAAAACTTTGAGAAGGATTGGCATTAATTCTTCTTTACATATTTTCTATATTTCACTAGTGAAACGATCTGGTCCTGGGCTTTTCTGTAATGGGAGGTTTTTGATTACTGATTACATTTTCCTACTTATTATTGGTCTCTTCAGATTTTCTACTTTTTCATGAGTTAGTCAAGGTAGGTTGTATATTTCTAGAAAGTTATTTCTTGTACGTTGTCAAATTTCTAGCATATAATTGTTCATAGTAGTCTCTTATGGTCCTATGTATTTCTGTGGTATAGTTATGATGTCTACTCTTTCATTTCCTATGGAATTTATTTGATTTTTCTCTCTCTTTTCTTAGTGTATCTAGAGGTTGGTCAATTTTATCTTTTTAAAAAACAGCTTTTTCTTTTCTTTTTCTGTTGTCTAATTCATTTATTTCTGCTCTGTTCTTTGTTATTTCTTTCCTTCTGCTAACTTTGCACTTAGTTTGTTTTCCTTTTTCTAGTTCCTTGAGATGTAAAATGTAGGTGTTCTTTTGAGCTCCTTCCTGATGTAGGTATTTATCATTATAAACATCCCTCTTAGAATAGCTTTTGCAGTATCGCATAGGTTTTGGTATGGTGTACTTCCATGTTGTTCATTTCAATTTATTTTTTGATCTCCCTTTTGATTTCTTCTTTGAGCCATTGGTTGTTCTGGAGCAGGTTATTTGATCTCCACATATTTGTGAATTTTCCAGCTTTCCACCAGTTACTGATTTCTAGTTTTATATCATAGTTATCAGAAAAGATACTTGGTATGATTTCATCTTCTAAAATTCTCCAGGACATTATTTGTGTCCTTTCATATGATTTCTCCTGGATAATCTTCCTCCATTCCCTTGAGAAGAATGTGTATTCTGGTGCCCTTGGAGGGAGTGCTCTATCTCCATCTCTAGCTCTATCTCTATCCATCTATATATCTGTTTTCTTTATTATTCTCTGACTAGGTTATTTCAAAGTCCCTATCCTCTAACTCACTGCTTCTGTACTGAGTTTGATCTATTCTGCTGTGACACACTTTATTTCATTTTATTCACCGAATTCTTCGGCTGCAAAATTTCCATTTGGTTGTTTTTACTATGTCTATTTCTTTGTTAAATTTCTCATATTGTTCACAAATTGTTTTCCTGATTTCACTGATTTGTCTTTTTGTGTTTTCTTAGCTCATAGACTTTCATCAAAACAGGTATTTTGAATCTTTATCAGCTAGATCACAAAATTCTGAGTCTTTGAATCAGTTACTGGAAGATGTTGTCTTTTGCTGATGACATTTTTCCTTGATTCTACTTGTTTCTTGGAGTTTTGCTTGCTGTTTTCACATTTGAAGTAGCAGAAGCTACTTACCTCCTCAAATCTTTACTAGTTCTCTTCAGCTGGGAGATATTTTTCAGTACTCCTGCTTATATTTGGGATTTTCTCCAACTTTGTATAGATACACTTGCTCCACACTTCTTGCTCCCTCTAATGGCCAAATTCTTAAGCTTGTGTATCTTCTCTGCTTCTTCCACTTCACCAGCGTATCTGCTGGAAAACTCTGTTTTGTTTTCCAGAAGGTGGTGCTACATCTCAAATTGTGGTTTCTCCTTTGCCCAGACATGCTGGCCTGACTTTTTGAGGCATTCTCTGTTTACTAGAGCTGGCTCACACCACCACATTCTGGAGCACAAACAGGAGCTGGCATCAGAGTTGGGGGAAGAGTGAGTATAGCACTTGAGGTGCTGAGGGTGCGCAAGGGCCAGGTGCAAGGTTCCTTGGGTGAGGTTTTCTGAATGGCTTGTGGGTGGGCTTCTTGCTGGAGTTCTGAAAACAGTTAGCAGGAACTGCATCTCATTAATGTCCTTTGATATTTTTGTCCTCCTCTTTCCTGCTCTCCTGCTTCCCTCATATATGAAGGTCATGTGGCAGTACTCTGGGTAGTGCGGGAGAGAAATGGGCTTCTCTATCAGCATTCCTGCACATCTTGGGTAACTGAACACTTACTCACTATTGTCTCTTTCCCCTGTGGGAGAAGTACTACCAGGTAGTTTAGCCCTGTGCTGTGTCACCTTGAGAGAGGACCATTCCTGGAAAAGTTTATCTTACCCTGTACAGTGCATCCAAACTTGTATTTTTTCCCAATAGAGTCCTGGAATCTCTCTTTGGGAAGTCTAGACTTCTGCAAAGGCTCATAACATCCGAAGGTGTCTGCCTAAGCCAGTATTCTCCAGATTTTTCCTGCCATGGCCTAAAGAGAATAGGGATGGTTGGCTGGCTTCTGCTGGTTCTACAGTCCATATCAAAGTCTGTCTATTACCTGATGCACAAGTCGGCAAGACTACCCCTGGATACTTGGCATATGGTGCTAGATCCCACAACTCCCACAGAGGTACCTTTGTTCATGGATGGATGCCAATTTTTAATTCTTAAAAGAAGGAACAAAAAGGAAGTATGTCTTATGCCACTGTGACACTGACATCATTCTAGTTAAATCCTAGTACAATTAAAGCATCATGTAAATACTGTGTATTTGCATTTCTGTACTAACAAACAATTCTCAATATCACAGTGGTAATAAGTTATTTGTGTTAAGAAACAACTCTCAATATCACATTATCACAGTAAGAATGCATTTTCCTTGCTTACATTACATGTGAGCTTCAGGGTGTCTGTGGCTGTGACCCAGCTGTGCTTCTCTCCAACTGTGTCTTCATTTGGAGACCTGGGCTGTGCGAACAGCTGCTATGGCAGATGTGGCTGTTCTTATGACAGAGAGAAAGAAGAAGAGAAGTGGTGGAATCTCACAATGATGCGTTTAGCTTTTTCATAGACACTTATCATGTCA
The DNA here is from genome assembly GCF_041296265.1 of Equus caballus. Lineage (NCBI taxonomy): Eukaryota > Metazoa > Chordata > Mammalia > Perissodactyla > Equidae > Equus > Equus caballus. The sequence goes on from NC_091704.1 coordinate 10,099,269, forward strand.
TATCCACTCACATTCTGTGAACCAACGCATGTTATGTGTCCAAGCTCAATGACAGCCATGGCTGGAACATACACCCCTACCCCTTGAGACACCATGAAGACCTAGAGCCAAGAGTGGGGATGTAAAGTTCTCCTAAAAGAATGGGGGAGTGAATAAATAATTGTGAAAAATTGAACAATCTATAGTGTGGAGAAAGCCATAGAAGCATTTCATACTTCTGTTGAAATTAAACATTTGTATAATGTGTGTTACAGATTTGCAACAAGGAGGACAACAAGAGTTGGAAGAATAAATTGATTTACCAAAAAAATAACAGTTTTACAGATATTCTCGAGTGGAACATAGGAACATATCTTTTGTCTAATAGCTCTTACTGTGACTATTTGGATCCAGTGTGAGGGGTTCAGAGGGTATGTCCATAGGCACAGAATCATGACCTCTCCAGCACTCTGCTCCCTGCTGAGGGCCCTTGGAGGATGTTCCCCCTCAAGATCTAGACTCTCTGTGTCCCAGGAGCAGGGAAATACTGGACTCACCGCCTGCACCTAGAGACATTTCTGGTATCATAATGAGCTTAGTAAATATGGGACTGGGACACAGTCACAATAGCTGTTGTGGATTGAGCATTAGCTTTGTGCTGGGTAATCTCCTATGAGGTCTAGATTATTTCTAACTTCTCACATCAAATTTATAAGGTTAGGCAGAATTTCCTGAGTTTATAGATAAGGAACTGAAAGGCTAAAAGTTGCATTTTCTCTCATGAGGGGAAATACTCAAGAGGGATGTATAAACCTGTGTATGCAGAAGTTGAAAAACTGAGTCCAACATTTGACCACCCAAGGTCAGACCTGAGGGGAGGAGGAAAACTCTTGGTGGAGAAGGGCTCAAAATACCTATACCTGACTCTAACGCTAGACCACAGCCTTGCTACTCAAAGAGTCATCCACAGACCAAGTCCTGCTGCATCAACATCAAACGGGAGCTAGATACAAATGCAGATTCTCCAGGCCCATATTAGGCCTGCTGAATCAGAATCTGCATTTGGAGAAGATGCCCAAATGATTCATATCCACAGTGAAATTGAAGAAGTACTTATCTAGAATAGTGTTTCTCAACTTTCTCACTATTGACATTTATGGTGGATAATTCTTTGTGACAGAGGCTGTCCTGTGCATGGTGGGATGTTGTGTAACATTCCTGACCTCAGCTGACTTAAGTGCCAGTTGCAGCTGCTTAGATGCAACAACCAAAATATTCTCCAAATACTTCCAGGTACCCCTGGAGGCAAATTGTCTCCTAGTGAGAATAGCTAGGCAAGAGCATTAGGACTGGAAACATCTTGATGGAGTTCCAATCAAAGCCCATCCCTTACTCAGTTCGTAACTTTGAGCAGATAATTTAACCCTCTGAGCCCCATTTCCACAAATTTAGAATGAGGTTCATAATAGCACTGTCCTCAGAGAATGAACTTTTATAAAAATTAAATGAGAATACGTATAAGGTACTAATTTCAGGGCAAAATGCATAAAAAGATCTAAGTGCATGTATTTTAAATTAAAGATTGTCTTTATTGTGCTAAAATACACATAACATAAAATTTACTATCTTAACCATTTTTAAGTGTATAGTTCAGTGGTATTAAATAAATTTGAATTATTATGCAGATAACACCACTACCCATCCCCATAACTCTTTTCATCCTGTGAAACTGAAACTCAATACCTAAATATTTTTTAATTAACAAAATGTTATACAAAGAAGACTAAATGATGTTCTTAATTTAAATGACAAGCATTAAACTCTTAACTGTTTTGGCCCAAGGCAGTAGTACTCATAGTTCTATGTCATAGGAACACAGTTCACCACCTTGTTGAAGAGTAGAATAGCAATTTTCTGGAGATGATCAGGTCACTTTTCTTTCATCAATGTTTTATATTTTTCAACGTACAAGTCTTTCACCCTCTTGCTGAAGTTAAGTATTTTATTCTTTTGGATGCCATTGTAAATAGAACTGTCTTTGTAATTTTCTTTTCACATTTTTCATTGTTTGCATATAGAAATGCAACTGATTTTTGTATGTTACTTTTCTGTCCTGTTACTTTGCTTAATTCATTTATTAGTTCTCTTAGTTTTGTGTGGAATGTGTAGGATTTTCTACATATAAGAACATATCATCTACTTAGAGACATAAATGTATTTCTTTCTTTCCAATTTGATGCTTTTGTTTATTTTTTTAAAATTGCTCTGGCTAGAACTTCTAGTGTTATATTGAGTAGAAGTTACAAAAGTGGTCATCCTTGTCTTGTTGCTGATCTAATGGAAAAACCATTCAGTGTTTCACCATTGAATACAGTTGGCTCTCCATATCCATGTGTTCTGAATTCATGGATTCAACAAGCCAAGACTTTAAAGGTCTAAAACAGTTGCGTCTGTACTGAACACGTACAGAGTTTTTTTTTTTTTTTTTTTTTCTGGTTTGTTATCCCCTAAGCAAAGCAGTATAGCAACTATTTACACGGTATTTAAATTTTATTAGATATTCTAAGTAATCTAGAAATTATTTAAAGTATACAAGAGGATTACACAGCTTATATGCAAATACTATGCTGTTTCATATATGAGACTTCAGTATCCATGCATTTTGGTGTTCACAGGTGTCTTGGAACAAATTTCTCATGAATATAAAGGGTCAACAATATAATATTCTCTGTGAATTTTTCATAAATGGCTTTTAGTATATTGATATAGTTTCCTTCTATTCCTAGTTTTTCAGTGTTTTTATCATGTACCATACACAGATATAAAAATTAATTTCCGGAATGTGGAATGTAAACGATAGCATATCTGCCAAGTACATAGAACCAGGGAATAATACACAAATTTTAGAATTTCTTCTTGTGGGATTTTCAGAGGAAAAGGAATTGTGAACTTTCCTCTTTGGGCTGTTCTTGTTCATGTACATTGTCACCATACTTGTGAACCTGCTAATCATCCTGGCCGTTAGCTCTGGCTCCAACCTCCACACTCTACATGTACTTCTTCCTCTCCAACTTTTTTTTTTATTTCTGCTTTTTCTCCCCAAATCCCCCCATTATATAGTTGTATATTTTAGTTGTGGGTCCTTCTAGTTGTGGTACATGGGACATTGCTTCAACGTGGCCTGATGAGCAGTGCCATGTCTGGGTCCAGGATCCAAACCAGCGAAACCCTGGGCCGCCATACCAGAGCAGGCAAACTTAACCACTCAGCCACGGAGCCAGTTCCCCCAACTTTTCTATTGTAGATGTGTGTTTCACCTTCTTCATTGTCCCGAAGATGGCGATGAATATACAGACACAGAGAAAAGTCATAACTTATGAAAATTGCATCATGCGGATTTATTTTCATGCTTTTTATAGTGTGGGACAACTTTCTACTCACTGTGACAGCCTATGACCAGTTTGTGACTATCACTCCCTGCACTATGTAGTCATCATGAACCCGCAACTCCGGTTCTGGTAATTTGGATTACCAGTGTTCTCTTTTCCATGTTACACAGCTTAATGATGTTGCAGATCTCCTTCTACAGAGACTTGAAAATCTCCAATTTTTTTGTGAAGCTAATCAGGTGGTACAACCTGGTGATGTATTTTTCAGCTGTCCTTCTGGGTGATAGTTCCCTGGCTGGTCTCCTTTACACATCTTTTGGGACAGTTTTCTCTATATGTGGAATATCATCACATCAGGGGAAGTATAAAGCATTTTCCACCCATGCATCTCAGCTCTCAATTGTCTCATTTTGTTGTGTGAGCCTAGGAGTGTACCTTAGCTCTGTTGCCACCCACAGCTCACACTCAAGTGCAATGGCCTCAGTGATGCACACTGTTATCACACCCATCTGAGCCCTTTCATCTACAGTCTGAGGAATAAAGACATAAAGGGAGCTTTAAATGTGTTATTCAAAGAGAAGCCATAAAATGGCCATTTTTCAACAAAGGCCTGTGATTGTAGGACGCAATTGCTCACAGCTAGAAATTGTATTCTTTAATCAGATCATAGAGGAAGAACTTAATCCTTCTACTTATATGCTAGAATTTCAATCTTTAAAATTTTAACTGCTTTATTGGATTTGAATAACTCCCTTTGTTTTTCTGCTTTTTCTGGTAATCAACAATTTTTCCTTTTGTTATTTTCCTAACTTCCCAAAGTTATTCTCAACCTTGGGTCAGAAACAATCTGGAGATTCCCATTTGCTTCTTGTAGTGATGAGTTGTACTAGTTTTATGGAATAAACCACATTTCACTACTCAGGCTATTTATTCAATTTTATTGTAGAAGAATTTCTTAGATCATAGATGTTTTCACTTTTGTGTCCATCATTTCTTTGTATAGCGCTACTTTAACTGTTCTTCCTGATAATGGAGACTTTAACATATTAGTTCGTTTTGTAGGGATCACAGAGGTTTATTATTCTCATTAGCATCCTGATCTCTTATCAGCTTAGCATCCACAGTATCCCTGGCATAAAATAGGCAAAAGTTGCTTATCAAAGACATGCTCTAGGGAGACGTCATCATTGTGGTGACATGAGAGGACCCCTTTGTCTCTACCATTCAATCTACCATGAATAAAATATGCAGAGCCCAATAAAGACTACAGTTCCCAACACACCAAGATGATGGAGAGATCTACACCTTGGTGCATATGAAAGTAGACAGATTTGAGCATGTAGAGAAGACTAAACAGGGAACAGCAGGGCTGATACCCAGGATCCTGCATCTCAGCTGCAGTTGATGAGTCAGCCAGTCCCAGAGAACACAGTGGGCAGCAGTAGAGGCACAGAAGCAACTCTGGCTCCTGGTTGCAGCAGTGCCTATGGCCACAGGGAGCACAGCAACAGAAAAAGTGGAGCCCTGCAATTCTTGTCCCACTAACTACAGCTCAGAGCCTGGTAGCAGCAATGGAGGCATGCACACAACTCTGGCCTCAAAACTGCAGTGGTGCCAGAAGCCAGATGGAGATGGGCAATGGTGGAGATGGAGCCCCATTAACCTGGCTACATTCTCACCCTGCCATGACAGTTGTCCTTCCTACCCAGATTATCTTAGATGTGGTGGTGATGTCGTTTATCACTGGACCTCCAGTGGTGAAGACAGTGACTGCAGTAACACCAGCAACAGCAAGGCATCAGTAACCCTAAGAGACTCAGTCTGTGATAAAGACAGACCTAGTGATACCCTTAGCAGAGGCCTTGGAGAGTGGAAAGTGTGTATTCTCAAGTATAGCCAAAGATAGCTCAGGTAAGAGAAACAAAAACTGGTGCTATTGTGCCACCTGCTGATAAACAAAAAAAAGGCCTGCAATCTCTAATTGGTTGAATAGTTATAATCAAAATAAAGCCTTACCTAAATAAGGAAAGTGTTTGCTATGACAAATGCACTGGCAGAGGAACAACTCAGCAGGCACCACAGAAAGACATGGCAACACATTACAAACATAAAATAACAATTCCCCGGAAATGAAGCATAAATTGATGGAATCATTAACTTTTAGTGAAAACTAAGAAGTAAGCAATTATGAACTGTCTTTTACATTAGCATTCTGTATCTTGGGAAATTTCTAAGTATTTTTTATAATCTCTATAAAAAATGCTATTTCATAGTATAATCTTTTATTTATTTTTATTTTATTTTAACTTTTGGTGCAGGAGATTGGCCCTGAGCTAACCCCTGTTGCCATTCTTCCTCTTTTTTTTTTTGGCTTGAGGAAGACTGACCCTGAGCTAACATCTGTGCCTATCTTCCTTCTGGCTTGATGTGTGCTGCTAGGTCTGTGCCTGGAAGCCAAACCCATGAATGTCAGGCCACAAAAGCAGAGCACATGAACTTAACCACTATGCTACTGGGCCAGCCACAGTAAAATCTTTTAATAAAGCACATGTTTATTTATATACCCAAACATCTTTTAGTTTCTCTTTCCTAAAATGTCAAAAGTAGATAAACCTAGGTTTAGTAATTAATGTCTAAGATTTTGTCTTTTTTGGAAAGGATATACATATTCAATGAAATTTTTATCACTTAATTTCACCCAGAAAAACTTCAAAGTTTCAAATTACCAAAGAAATTTTGTAAGTTATTTTAAGTACACCTGCCATAAAATATAATTATCACTACAGGTTTATTGGAGTGATGTCAGCATCATGGTGGAGTGAGTTCCCTTTGTCTCTCCCCTCTAAGTGACAACCAAATGGACATCTATTGAGCAACAGAGGATTCCACATACAGCACAACAGGGTGTCTGAGAGATCCATGCAGCTATATATTGGAAGGTGGGTGGACTGGACCCACAGGAAGCAGTGAAACTAGGGGAGTGGCCCCCTCCTCTTCCCTGGTGACAGCAATCCAGGACATGGGTCCTCATGCAGCAGCCAACATGACTGAATGGAGGCAAGGATAGCCCAGCCAGTATGCAAACACCCACAGAATGGTGGCAGCCTGGCCTGTGGGAGCACCCACCGAGCAGTGGCAGCCCTGCCCATGTGAACGGTGAGTGGCCCAACCAGCATAACTATAAGGAGATGGGGCAGGAAAAGAAAAAACAGCCTCCTGCCCCACCGTGGTTGCAGGTGGGGTCTGCAACTAGAAGCATTGGAAACAGCAGCAGAAACAGGTACCCAGCCCCCAGTGGTGGCAATCCTGAAAACAGCTTCACCAGCTGTGGGAGCTGCATACAAGTTCCTGGGTTCCCAGACCCCTGCCAGTGGCAGCAAGACCTGTGAACCCAGCACCTATGAAAGTGGTATGACCAGCACCCTGAAGCAACCTGGGAACATCAGCACTGGTGGTGCACAGGACAGTAGCGTCTGAGCCCATGGAGAGACAGTGGAGGAACACAAGACCCAGGTGATCAGAAACAAAGTAACACCCACTAAGAAAAGTTGATGTGGGGCCAGTCCAGTGGTGCAGCAGTTAATTTTGCATGTACTGCTTCTCAGCGGCCCAGGGTTCAGTGGTTCAGATCCCGGGTGTGGACATGGCACTGCTTGGCAAAAGCCATACTGTGGTAGGCATCTCTCATATAAAGTAGAGGAAGAGGGGCACGGATGTTAGCTCAGGGCCAGTCTTCCTCAGCCAAAAGAGGAGGATGGGCAGTAGTTAGCTTAGGGATAATGTTCCTCAAAACAGAAACAAACAAACAAAAAGTTCATGACTACCCCAAATGTGCTGGTAGAGGATCAATTCATCAAGCACCATGAAGAACTACAGCAACATGGTATCACAGAAGGAACATGACAACTCTCCAAAAATAAACCTGAAGTCACAGAAGATTACAATATAACAGAGAATTCAAAACAGCTGTCACAAAGAAACTCAGTTACTTACAAAAACACACAGCAAGACAGTTCTGTGAGCTCATTAATAAAATTAGTGAACAGAAGGAATACTTCACCAAAGAGATTAAAGCTCTAATAGAAAATACAAACAGAAATTCTGGATATGAAGAACACAATGAGATTTAAAAAATAATGTAGAAAGCATAAAAAAATAGAGCAAACCTTAGGTAGAAACCTAGAAGTGCTTCAGGTAGAGGAGGAGGAGAGAAAACTAAGATGGCTTAAAAAATGAAATTTCTTGCGAAACATCCAGCTCAATTATGAAAAGCAATATAAGGCTTATAGGTCTCTCAGAGGGAGAAGACAGGGAGAAAGGAGCAGAGAGCTTATTCAAAGCAATAATAGCTGAGAACTTCTCAAACATGGGGAAGAAAGTGGACAAGAAAGTACATGAAATCAATAGAATTCCTAACTACATAAATGCAAAAAGACTGTCTCCAAGGCATATAATATTTAAACTTTCAAAAGTCAATGATAAAGAAAAAATATTAATGGCAGCAAGAGAGAAGAAAATAACCTACCAATGAACCCCCATCAGGCTAACAGTAGATTTCTCAGCAGAAACCTTACAGGCTAGGAGAGAGTGGAATGATATATTCAAAACACTGAAAGACAAAAACTATCAGCCAAGAATGCTCTATCTGGTGAACTTATCCTTCAGATGTAACAGAGAGATCAAAGCTTTCCCAGATAAGCAAAAGCAGAGGGACATCATTGCCAGTAGACCTGCCTTATAAGAAATGATGAAGAGAGGCCTCCTACCTGAAAGAAAAAGGCAAATGTTTATAAAGCTTTGAGCAAGGAGATAAATAAATAGACAAAGTCAGAAAATTGCAGCTCTCTTTAAGAATAGGTTATCAAAGACTTAATTATAACAGGAAGGACAAAGGGAAAGAAGGCCTCAAAAATAAAAATGAACATCTCCATTTGGTCCCAAACTCAGAACACAAAAAAGAGTAATTTGTGACAGCAAAAACATAGAAGAGGAAGAATAAAGGGATAGAACTTGCTTGGGCTAATGCAGAGGCTGTCAGAAAATGGACTATCTTATCTATGAGATATTTTATAAAAACCTCGTGGTAACTGTCAAACAAAAAATTACAGCAGAGTCACAAATCATACATAAAGAGAAAACCCTCACAGAAAAATACCAAACTGAAATGTTAGTCAGAAATACAAGGAAAAAGAAACAATGGGAATAGAGAATAACCAGAAAACAAAAGAGAAAATGTCTCTATTAAGCCCCCATCTATTCATAACCACTCTAAACGTGAGTTGAATTCACCAATCAAAAGACACAGAATGGCTGGACAGATTAAAAAACAAGACTCAACAACTTGCTGCTTCCAGGAATCACAATTCCGTTCTAAAGACAAACATAGACTCTGAGGGAAGGAATGGAAAAAGATACTCCAAGCAAATGACAAGCAAAAGAAAGCAAGTGTAGCAATACTCACATCAGACAAAGAAGACTTTAAGATAAAAAAGATAATAAGACACAAAGATTGGCATTATATAATGATAAAAGGAACATTCCACCAAGAAGTCATAACATTTATTAACATATTTGCACCTAACACAGGAGCAACAAATTGCTGAATTAAAGTGAGAAATTGACAGAAAAACAATAATAGCAGGGGACCTTAGCACCCCACTAATGTCAAAGGATAGATCATCCAGATGGAAATTCAACAAGGACACAGTGGCCTTAAGTGAAATGCTAGAACAGACGGTCTTAATAGATATATAGAGAACATTCCATCCAACAACAGAACACAAATTCTTCTCAAGTTCGCATGGAACATTCACAAAGATAAACCATACGTTGTGAAACAAAACAAGCCTCAATAAATGTAAGAAGATGGAAATCATATCAAGCATCTTTTCTGACCACAATGCTGTGAAACTAGAAATCAACTACAAGAAATAAGCTGAGAGGGTCAAAAATATGAGGAAACTGATCAATGTGCTACTGGACAAGTATTGGATCAACAAAGCAATCAAAGGAGATCGAAAAAAATACTGGGCCACCCCTGCTGTCCTAGTGGTTAAATTTTGGTGTGCTCTGCTTTGACAGCCCTGCTTCAGTTCCAGACACAGAACTACACCACTCCTCTGTCAGTAGTCATGCTGTGGTGGCAGCTCACATAGAAGAACTAGAAAGACTGACAACTAGAATGTAAAACTATACACAGGGGGTTTGGGGAGGAAAAAACAAAAAAAGAAAGAGGATGATTGGAAACATATGTTAGCTCAGGGTGAATCAGTCCCAGCCAAAGCAACACAAAAGAAAAAACTGAATAGAGTTAAAAAAGAAAAAAAACCTACAAACAAATGAAATTTAAAACACAGTGTATGGGGCCAGCCCTCTGGCTGTGTGTCATGTGCTCTGCTTTGGCAGCCTAGGGTTTTGCTGGTTTGGATCCTGGGCAAGGACACGGCACCACTCATCAAACCATGCTGAGGCAGCATCCCACCTAGCATACCCAGAGGCACTCACAACTAGAATATACAGCTATGTTCTGGGGGGCTTTGGGCAGAAGGATAAGAAGAAGAAGAAAAAACAAAAGATTGGCAACAGATGTTATCTCAGGTGCCAATATTAAAAAAAAACCACAACATATTAAAACTTATGGTATGCAACCAAAACAGTACTAAGAGGGAAATGTATAGCAATACAGGCCTACTTCAACAAACAAGAAAAATATCAAATAAAATAATTTACCCTATACCTAAAAGAAATGGAAAAAGAAGAAGAAACATAGAGTAAAGTCATTAGAAGGAAGGAATTAATAAAGATCAGAGCAGAAATAAATGAAATAGAGACTAAAAAAAGACAATAAAAAGGATCAGCAAAACTAAGATCTGATCCTTTGAGAACAGAAACAAAATTGACAAACATTTAGCCAGATTCACTAAGAAAAACGGAGAGAAGACTCCGATAGATAAAATCAAAAAAGAAAGAGGAGAAATTACAACAGACAACACAGAAATGCAAAGGATTATCAGAGGATACAATGAAAAGTTATACACCAACAAACTGGATGATAACGTAGAAGAAATGGATAAATTCTTAGCATCATACAACCTCCCAAAACTGAATCAAGAAGACACAGAGAATCTGAATAGATCAAACACAAGTAAAGAGATTGAAAAAGTAATCAAAAACCTCCTCCCCCCAAAAAAGTCCAGGACCAGACTGCTCCCCTGGTGAAGTCTGCCAAATATTGAAATAAGACTTAATACTTATACTTCTTAAATCGTTCCAAAAAATTGAAGAGGAAAGGAAGCTTCCTAACTCATTCTACAAGGCCACCATTATTCTGATCTCAGAACCAGATACAGACAGCATAGAGAAAGAAAATTACAGGCAAATATCACTTTTGAACAAAGATGCAAAACCCTCAACTAAATATTAACAAACCAAATACAACAATATATCAAAAGGATCATCCACTACAATCCAGTGGGATTTATTTCAGATGCACAGAGATGGTTCAACATCCGCAAATCAATCAACGTGTGATACACTATATTACCAACATGAAGGATAAAGAGAACATGATCATCTCCATAGAGGCATAGAAAGCATTTGACACCATCCAACATGCATTTATGATAAAAACTCTCAATAAAATGAGAAGGAAGGTACATCAACATAATAAAGACCACATATGGCAAACCCACAGCCCAACATCATACTCAATGGAGAGAAACCAAAAGTTATTCCTGTGAGAACAGGAACAAGACAAGGACACCCACTCTCACCACTCTTGTTCAACAGAGTTCTGGAAGTTTGAGCCAGAGTAATTAGGCACGAAAAAGAAATAAAATGGATCCAAGTCAGAGAGAAAGTAGTGAAACTCTCTGTATGTGCAGATGACATGACTGTCTATCCAGAAAACCCTAAAAAATCTACCAAATGCCTGCTAGAAATAAACCAACAGATACAGTAAAGTCACAGGATACAAATTGATGTACAAAACTCAATTGCATTTCCACACACTGGTTCCAAACTTGTGGAAATTGACATTAAGAATGTGATCCCAGGGGCTGGCCCAGTGGTGCAACAGTTAAGTTCGCATGTTCCTCTTCAGCGGCCCGGGCTTTGCCAGTTCAGGTTCCTGGTGTGGACATGGCACCACTTGGCAAGCCAAGCCATGCTGTGGTAGGCGTCCCACTTATAAAGTAGAGGAAGATGGGCATGGATGTTAGTTCAGGGCCAGTCTTCCTCAGCAAAAAGAGGAGGATGGGCATAAGATGTTAGCTCAGGGATAATCTTCCTCAAAGAAAAAAACAATAATATGATCCCATTTATAATCATGACAAAAGGAATGAAAGACCAAGGAATAAATTTAACCAAGGAGGTGAGCGACCTGTACACTAGAATCTATGACATTATGGAGAGACATGGAGAAGAAACAAAGATATGGAAAGATATTCCATGTTCATGGATTGAAAGAATAAATATCATTAAGAGTCCTTAGCACCTAAAGCAATCTACAGATTCAATGCCATCCTAATCAGAATCCCAATGACATTCATCACAGAAATGGAACAAAGAATCCTAAAATGTATGTGGACAATGAACGACCACAAGTAGCCAAGATAATCCTGAAGAAAAAGGGAAGAAATTTGGAGGTATCACACGCCCTGAATTCAAATTATACTACAAAACTATAGTAATCAAAACAGCATGATACCAGCAGAAAAACAGACACGCAGATCAACAGAACAGAACCAGGAGCCCAGAAATAAAACCACACATCTATGGACAGCTAATTTTGACAAAGGAGCCAAGGACATGCAATGGAGGAAGGAAAGTTTCTTCGATAAATTGTATTGGGAAAACTGGACAGCCATACCCAACAGAATGAAAGCAGACCATCACATGACACCATACACAAAAATTAGCTCAAAATCGATTAAAGGCTTGAGTCTAAGACCTGAAACCATAAAACTCTTTGAAGAAAATATAGGCAGTTCTCATCATTTACAAGGAAGTAGAGAAGGAACTTTTGATACCAGATGTTCGTGAATGACGCACTCCTTGTTACTGATGAGTCCGACTTTCAATTTCCGGTCATGTCCTCCTCCCTTGGATCCATGGGGAGGAGAATCTTTGCTTCCATGGTCACCTTGGGTCGACTTTTTCTTCTGGGAATGCTCTGGCTCTGTGACTTTGCCACTTTTGTGAAAGACTCCTTAATGACTCTGTCGATAGCATGGGGGTCCATCAAACCAGTCTCGGAGGGCCCACGTTTCCAGGAACTATGCTATGTGTGGAGGCTAAAAGAAGGAAAGGATTTCCTTTGACAAGGTCGATCTGCACAGAATTGTCTCCTCTTCAACTTCCCAGCCTCAACCCACAATAAGAACGTCCCTCTCCTTCTAAGATAGGGAGGATATCTCCCATGGTGGGGGGAGGTAGGTTGGTTGATGGGTTGGTGACTGGGCAGGTTGGTCGGTGGGTCATTGATCTCCTGCTTACAGGAAGAAAATAGGAAGGGTCAGCACTCCCTTCTCGTCCCTGCTGTCTGTGGGAGTGAGATTTGGTTTGTTTTTGTTGTTTTCTTTAAAAGTGTCTGTCGGTCTCTCCAAACAACATTTTGGTGTCCTATCCATCTAAGTGTCTGGCCTCCCTCAGGTTTCAGCTTTCCACAGCAGTAGGGACACATTTTTCTGAGGCTCAGGTTCGGGTTCGTGTTAGGATTTAGGGTTCCGGTTCAGGTTCGCGTTAGTGTTCGATTTGGAGTTGGTGTTCGAGGTCAGGTTTAGGGTTTGGGTTCAGGTTTGCGTTCATGTTTGGGTTATGGTTCACATTTGGCTTAGGCTTTGGGGTTAGGGTTGGGGTCGAGTCAGAGTCAGGGTCACGGTAAGGGTCAGGTTGGTGTTGGGGTGAGGATGATGGTCACGGTGAGGGTGAGGGTAGTGTTAGGATTAGGTTTGGGTTGGGGTTAGGGTTCGGGTTTGGGTTAGGAATTAGGGCTTTGGGTTAGGGATGAAGTTAGGGTTAACATTAGGGCTAGGGGCTATGGCCTAGTGTTAGGGTTAGGTGTTGGGCTTATTATTAGGTTTAGAGTTACAGCTAAGGCTTGGGCTAGGGTCTAGGGCCTGGAGTAGGGTTAGGTTTAGGCTGTCAGTATTAAGGTTAGGGTGGGGATTATGGTTAGTGTTATGGGCTTAGGGTTAGTGTTAGAGTTAGCATTTAGGGTTTAATGTTAGGTTTAGGGCTAGGTCCAAGGCTACAGCTAGGGGCTAGGGACTAGGGTCTAGGGTTTAGTGCTGGGTTAAGGTTGGGGTTGCGTTTAGGGTTAGGGTTAGGACTAGGGCTTCAGTTTATGGCTAGTGCTAGGATTAACGTATAAGGGCTAGGGCTGGGGCTAGGGCTAGGTGTTAGGCATTAGGTGATAGGTTTTAGGGCCTAGGATCTAGAAGTTAGCGTTAGGGTTAGTGTTTAGGCCTAGGCCTGAGGCTTTGAGCTATGGCTATGACTAGGGCTGGGTCTAGGGGTTATGTTTTGGCTTAGGTTAGGGTTAGGTTTTAGGTTAGGGATTAGGATTGGGATTTACAGCTTAGGGTTACAGTTAGGGTTAGGGTTAGGGTTAGGGGTTGTGGCTAGGGCTAGGGCTAGGGGTTAGGTTTAGGGTAGAGGTTAAGATTTGCGTTAGGGTTCAGGGTTACGGTTAGGGTTAGGGTTAGGGCTAGGCTTATTGTTTAGGGTTAGGGTTCTATATAAGGTAAAATTATAACTTTGATATTGTTTCCCCTCCCATTCTAAAGCCCTTCTGTTATGTTCTTTTCTTTCCTAGTCTTTGCCAGTTTTCTCTTCAATTATTTGCCCATGTTGATACCATTATATTATTATTTTTTCTGTCTGTATATGTTAGTTGATGATTTCCATTCAATCTTTTATGTACAGTTATTTAGAAAACAATAATCTTAACCTAATTTAATTTTCTCTGCCATTCTTTCTTCTATCAGTTCTTAGTTTCTTTTAAAAGTAGTTTCTATGTTATGCATATTTACATATTTATACACTTTTCTACAAATGCATAAATAGAACCCTATGCACATCATTGATGATCTTTATGTTTATTTATGCTCTTTATTTTTATTTATGTTTAGTGCATTCCTTTTTTCCACCTTCCCCTCTCTTTTTCCTGCTTATTCAATAACCCTCATGGACATGCCTCCAATCAGCTAACATAATAATGATTCGTTATTTCAAATGCTGTGAAACATCCATGCTGTGGTTGTGCTACTCATGCATTTGGTGATCTTTCATTTTCTTCCTCAATAAATAATTATCATATCACTGCTACAAATCTATTTTCTGATTAAGTTAAAACTTTGCGTTTCAACTCAGGTCACTTTTGCCCGCAAGGAGACGCTAAAGCATGTCTGGGGATATTTTCTGGCTGTCTCACTGGGTAGTGGTGGGTAGAGGCCAAGGATACTGCTAAACATCCTACAATGCACAGGACAGAGCCCATCACAGAGCGTTGCCTGGCACAGAATGCCAGCGATGCTGAGACTGAGACACTGAGTTCAAGAGTATCTACAACTTTAATATTTATAGGTCTCTTCAGATTTCTTCCCAACATTGTAACACTTCACAGTTTTTGTTGTTTTCTCAAACTATTACTCACTTTGAGCAATGATTAATATATTTGATAACCATGTCACTTGCTTAGTACTACTGTATGTCCATGTGTTTTATTCCTATTTTTCTATAGTTAGCTGCATTTCAGATGTGTTAAAAATTATTGTTATTCAATTGACTTTTGATTCAATATTTTTGACTATAAAAAGTTTTAAATTTTACATTGGTAAATGTTTTTTTATTACTTGATTTTCTCACCTTAATTATCATGGTTTTATCCACCTTTAGATTTTAATACTGTTTGATATTTTTTCTAAAATGTACCCTCTACTGGTACACTGGGGTTTTTAATCTCAATTATGTTTTAAAGACATGTAGGAAAAAGAAACTTTTCATTTCCCTCCAGATATTTAACCATTTATGCCAGGTTTTATTCAACAATCCAGCCTTTCCCAACTAAATTGAAATACAACCTACCTATACATTAAATGTCCAATCTACTGAGATGCAATTCCTAAAACATATAACAAATAATGGAACACGTGCAATGATTTCTAGACATTATATATTATATTCCTTATGTTTATGCATTAGACAATTTAATTATTTATCTATGCTGATATCATTAAATTATTGCTATTTTATATCTTATTTCAGTAGTTTTGGATGTTTCACTAAGTTCTGTTTAATACAGTTGCTTTGAAATCACTCTAACTTACTTTTATTGTCCCTGCTATTATTTTTAATTCATAACTTCACATTTACATAAATTTCTTCCTATATAAGTGCACATATTTTTAAATACACTTGTGAAAAAGCAAAGGTGAATGATCGAGGTGAGTCCCTACTCATTTGGTACTTGTGATATGATGTCAAAGACAGATGCAATGACATAAATGTGAGTATGACATAATGTGCTCAGTGATAAGTAATATGAAGAAAGTTATTCAGTGTAAAAGAATGGAATTGTCATGGTGAGTGAAGGAATTTATAGAGTATGGTCTGGGGAGGCCTTTGCATGTTGGATGATGACCATAACAGGACTAGAGTGTGCCCATTGGATTTATGAAAAATGAAATCAATAATCAAAGTACCAGAAAAACAGAGAAAAATTGCCACAAAAAGAAGTGAGAAAGGGGTTTGTCTCATCCACTATCCAGACATATAAAAACCAATTGGTCAAGTATATAGAGAATAGGCAGAGGAAAAACAAGTCTTCTACCACTTGATGTTAAAAATACTAAAATTTATGATACTTTGTATATTTCCTTTTGTGAATAATTGGTTTGTCTTTCATCTATTTTCACTTGGAGTATTAAATCTGTAACGTGTTTCACACCATAAATTTATCACTACTTTTTCCTTTTGGATAAATTTATTTTTTTCTTTTATTATTTTTGCTTGGCCTGAAGGGAGTAATTGAGGTTGGAAAACTGCCAGAATCAAGGATGCTTTTTCTCCTTCACAGTCCATCAGGGACCACGTGAGCTTATTAGATCTTTTCCCCTCCTTGTGTCCAATTCCTTCCTCTCTCCCTCTATGTTTATTGAACAGATTGTTTATGTTTCTTTAAATACAGGGCATAAAATGGACATTCCACTATGGAGCCCAAAGTTTACTTGCGCATGGGACATTTATGATAGTAATAGTGGGTTACCATTTCTAACTTCTTCAGGGGAAAGATACTTGATCAGGACAGCTTGAGTTGTGTCCTCTCATCACTTAATCAGTGAGCGAGGGAGGGAGAAAGACATAGAAATAACACAGATGAGGAGGCCTAGGTCTTCTGTGATGTCTGTGTGTGTGTGTGTGTGTGTGTGTGCAAGCCTTGTGAACTGCGAGAAGTCCTTAGAACAGGGGTACCAGGACTCATATTCCAAAGTGACTCATAACACAGGGGTCATAACTCAGTCAAGAGAAGGGACTAAGGAGAGGAAACTTTTCAAGTCACAGGATGCCTTTGGGACCAGATTAACAAAGTGCAAGGTTTGCATGTGTGAATAGGGGACTCATGTCTAGAAGATTCAGCAGCAGATGGCCACTTGTTCCTCATCATCCTGCGACTCCATCTCATCACTCTCCGCCCTGCTTATTCCTCTAGACACACCAGCTAGTTTTCAACCTTGATTCTCTAAAACAAACATTTTCCTCAGGACCTTTGCACTGGCAGTTCCTTCTGCCAGGCACATGGTGATGTACTTCGCAGCTGTGCTGCTGGTTGGTGGTCCTTTTGCTAGCATCCTTTCCTCATACTCTAAGATAGTTTTCTTCATATATGGAATCGCATCAGCTCAGGGTAGGTATACAGAATTTTTTACCTGTGCATCTGACCTCCTTAGTCGTCTCCTTATTTTCTTGTACAAGATTAGGAGTGTTCCTCAGCTCTGGTGCTACCCACAGCTCACACCCAATTGCACTGTCCTAATTGATGTACACTGTGGCCACACACATACTGAGCCCCTTCACCTGCAATTGGAAGAACAAAGACATAAAGAGGGCTCTTAAGTCATTCTTAGGGATGGCAGCTATAAAAAAAAGTAACTGTCCTTTGCCTGAAGAAGTATCCTTGATTTCACAGCTAAAAGCCTCCGAGCCAGAAATTGCTTGTCTTTGATCAGATGGCAGAAGTAAAACTTACTTCCTCTATTTTTTCCATAAAAGTCTATTTCTTTGGCTTCAACTTCTTTATACAAGTTAAGCAACTCACTTGTTAAGCTTTTAGTCAGTTTTTTTTATATAGACAGTTTCCCCATTTGTACTTTTTTCCTACTTAACAAAGGTTTTTAGCTTTGTATAGAAATATTTGGAAATGGAGTTACATCAGCAAAATGGTGGGGTGAGCTGACCCTGGATACTCTCCCCTCCAAAGTACAACCAAAGAACCGGAACAACTGAATTTCAACTAATAACTCTAATACAGAGACAGTCAGAAACCTACAGCAGCATGATGATGAAGGACAGAGAGCCTGCTGCCAGCCTCGGAGGAGCTGGAACAGAGTAAGAGAGAACTTTGTTCCCTTCCCTAGAGAATGGGATCTCTGCCGTGCATGAGGGAAGGAGCAGGGGAGGGGCCACGCATCCAGGGATCATCCAGGACTCCCACTGCTGGTCCAGTGGAAACCTGCTGAAGGGGGAAATCTTCTGTGTGCAGGGGCCCCATGAAGTCAGTGCCCCAGGAGACCAGAGAGCGAGAGCTGATCGAAATCCAGATCAGTGCACGAGAGAAAGTGCCCCTCCTCCCACAACCCGTGCTGCACACCTGCCATCGTGCCTGAAGGCAGAAGCCTCAGAACATGCAGCTCTTGACCCACATCTAGTGGCAACAGGCTATAACTGCAATCCAATACTACCATCATGTGCAAAAACCACTCCTCTAACATTCAGCAATTTATAAAACCTCCAGACCAGAAGGAAAACAATAACAACACAGAATTAAGTCCTGAGGACTTGGAAATAGGTAAACTAAGTGAAAATGAGTTCAGAGTAGCTATCATCAAAAAACTCAATGAGGTAAAGGGAAATATAGAGAAACAAGTCAACAAGTTCTGGAGTTACTTCACAAAAGAAATTGAAACTATAAAGAAGAATCAATCAAAAATACTAGAGATGAAAAATACAACATATCATATAAAACAGAATACGGACTACCTGAATGCCTGCAAATCAGCATAATTGAAGATAGGCTAAATGGCTCCAGACAGAGGAAGGAGGAGAACTAAGGATTAAAAAGAATGAGGAAAATATCAGAGAAATAGAGGATTCAATGAGGAGAACGAATTTAAGAATCAGAATTCCTGAGGGCGTGGAAAAGGAAAATGGAGCAGAAAGTGTGCTTAATGAAATTATAGAATAGAACTTCCCAAATCTAGGGATTGAGGGAGAAATGTATGTGGAAGTAGCTTTCAGACCTCCTAGATTTGTCAATGTAAAGAGACCTACCGCAAGGTATATGGTAGTAAAAATGGCAAAAATGAATGACAAAGAAAGAATACTAAGGGCAGCAAGACAGAAGAAAATAACCTATGAAGGAACTCCTATCAGACTTTCAGCAGATTTCTCTACAGCAACCTTGCAAGCTAGGAGAAAATGGAGTGGCATATTCAAAACTTTAAAAGATAAAAATCTTCAGCCAAGAATACTCTATACAGCAAAAATATCCTTCATATATGAGGGGGAAATTCCATCTTTTTCAGACAAACAAAAGTTAAGAGAATTTGTAACCAAAATTCCACTACAAGAAATCCTCAAAAAGGCTCTCATACCTGAGAAAAGAATAAAAGGGAGAAAGGGGTCACAAACCACAGAGTAGGGAGACAAGTAGATAGAACCAGAATAAGATAGCCAATATTCAACTATAGCATTAGGATAAAGGTAAGAAAACCACCAAAGCAAAGATAATCTTATCACTCTAACTACAAACTGATAATACGAGTTGGAATAAGAGATGGAAATAATAATTTAGGAGGGGGAGAGAAAAGGTAGTAAATCAGTCTAGGCCAAGTAATTAAGACACCACCAGAGAATGGACTATATTATACATGAGATTCTAAATACAAACTTCAGGGTAGCCATTAAACTAAAAAAAAGAACAGAGACAAAACATAAATAGGGAAAAATCTACGAAACCCAGCATAAGAAATTGCAGAAGTCAGTGGGTAAGCTAAAACACACAGGATGAGAAATAAAGATAACAGAGGAAAACCAGATAATGAGCAACAAAAGGGCAGCTTTAAGCCCTCATGCATCAATAATCACTTTCAATGTAAACGAATTGAACTCTCCAATAAAAAGACACAGAGTAGCAAAATGGATTGAAGAACAAGAGCCAACAATTTGTTGCCTCCAGGAAACACACCTCAGCCCCAAGGACAATCACAGGCTCAGAGTGAAGGGGTGGAAGCCAATACTTCAAGGTAATATCAAGCAAAAGAAAGCAGGTGTCACAATACTTATATCAGACAAAACGAATTTCAAAATAAGGCAGGTAAAGAGAGACACAGAGGGACAATATATAATGATCAAAGGGACACTTCACCAAGAAGAAATAATGCTTATAAATATCTATGAACCCAAGACAGGAGCAGCAAAGTTCATAAACCAACTATTAACAGACCTAAAGAAAGATGTTAAAAACTGCTCAATAGTATTAGGGTACCTCAACACCCCACTCACATCAATGGACATATCATCAAGACAGAAAATCAACAAGGAAAGAGTGGAGCTAAACGAAAAACTAAAACAATTGGATTTAATAGACATATATAGAACACTTCATCCAAAAACAGCAGAATGCACATTCTTCTCAAGTGCGCATGGAACATTCTCAAGGATAGACCATATGTTGGGAAACAAGGCAAGCCTCTACAAATTTAAACAAATGAAATAATAACAAGCATCTTCTCTGATCATAATGCTATAAGGCTAGAAATTAATTACAAGAAAAAAGCTGAGAATGGCACAAGGATGTGGAGACTAAACAATACGCTACTGCACAAGCAATGGATCATTGAAGAAATTAAAGAAGAAATCAAAAAATACCTGGAGACAAACGAAAATGATAACATGCCATACCAACTCATATGGGATACAGCAAAAGCTGTATTAAGAGGAAAATTCATCACAATACAGACATATCTTAACAAACAAGAAAAATCCCAAAGAAGCAATCTTAAACTACACCTAACTGAATTAGAGAAAGAAGAACAAACAAAGCCCAAAGTCAGTAGAAGGAGAGAGATAATAAAAATCAGAGCAGAAATAAAAGCTATTGAAAGGAAAAAGACAGTAGAAAGGATCAATGAATGAAAGAGCTGGTTCTTTGAGAAGATAAAATTGACAAACCTCTAGACAGACTTACAAAGAAAAAAGGGAGAAAGCTCAAATAAACAAAATCAGAAATGAAAGAGGAATGGTCTACTTTCATTCTTTTGCATGTGGTTGTCCAGTTTTCCCAACACCATTTATTGAAGAGACTCTCCTTTCTCCAGCGTATGCTCTTGGCTCCCTTGTCAAATATTAGCTGTCCATAAAGGTGTGGGTTTATTTCTGGGCTCTCAATTTTGTTCCATTGATCTGTGTGTCTGTTCTTGTGACAGTACAATGCTGTTTTGGTTACTATGGCTTTGTAGTATAATTTGAAATTGGGGAGTGTGTTACCTCCAGCTTTATTCTTTTTTCTCAGGAATCCTTTGGCTATTTGGGGTCTTTTGTTGTTCCATATAAATTTTAGGATTCTTTGTTCTATTTCTGTAAAAAAATGTTGTTGCAACTTTGATAAGGATCACGTTGAATCTATAGCTTGCTTTAGGAAGTATGGACATTTTAATGATGTTAATTCATATTTATACACGATGGGCTACTACTCAGCCATAAGAAATGACAAAATCTGGCCATTTGTGACAACATGGATGGACCCTGAGGGTATTATGCTGAGTGAAATAAGTCAGAGGGAGAAAGTCAAATACCATATGATCTCTCTCATAAGTAGAAGATAGAAATGACAAACAAAAAGACACAGCATTGGAGATTGAACTGGGGGTTATCATTGGGGAAGGGAAAAATGGGTGATTAGGCTCACATGTGAGGGGATGCACTATAATTAGTGTTCGAGTGGTGAACATGATGTAATGTACACAGGATTTGAAATATGATGTACATCTGAAAAAAATTTTAAAAACAGTTTAAAAAAGAAAAGAAAAGAAAAAGAAATGAAAGAGGAGAAATAACAACAGACTCCACAGAAGTACAATGGACTATAAGAGAGTACTATGAAAAACTCTATGCCAACAAAATTGATAACCTAGAGGAAATGGAAAAATTCTTATACTCCTACAATTTCCCAAAGCTCACTCAAGAAGAAGCAAACAATTTGAACAGACCAATCGCAAGGAAAGAGATTGAAACAGCAATCAAAAGCATCCCAAAGAATAAAACCCCAGGACCACATGGCTTTCCTGGGGAATTCTACCAAACTTTCAGAGAGGATTTAATAACTATTCTTTTCAAGCTATTCCAAAAAATTAGGGAAGATGGAACACTTCCCAACACTTTCTACGAGGCCAACATCATGCTGATACCAAAGCCTGACAAGGACACAACGATAAAAGAGAACTGCAGGCCAGTATCGCTGATGAACATAGATGCAAAAATTCTAAACACAATTTTGGCAACCAGAATTCATCAAAAGGATCATATATCATGATGAAGTGGGATTCATACCAGGGGCACAGGCATGGTTCAACATCCGCAAATCAATCAACGTGATGCATCACATCCACAAACTGAGGAATAAAAGCCACATGATCATATCAATAGATGCAGAGAAAGCATTTGACAAGATTAACAGCCATTTATGATAAAAACTCTGAACAAAATGGGCATAGAAGTGAACTACCTCAACATAACAAAGGCCATATATGACAAACCCACAGCCAACATCATACTCAATGGGCAAAGACTGAGAGCCATGCCCCTGAAATCAGGAATGAGACAAGGATGCCCTCTATCACCACTCTTATTTAACATAGTACTTGAGTTCTGCCAAAGCAATCAGGCAAGAAAAAGGAATAAAAGGAATCCAAACAGGGAAGGAAGAAGTGAAACTCTCGCTGTTTGCAGATGACATGATCTTATATATAGAAAACCCCAAAGAACCCATTGGAAAACTTTTAGAAGTAATCAACAACTACAGCAATGTCACAGGGTATAAAATCAATTTGCATAAATCAGTAGCATTTCTACTTTCTAATAACAAACTAACAGAAAAAGAATTCAAGAATACAATACCATTCACAATCGCTACAAAAAAAATAAAAAACCTTGGGGCAAATTTAACTAAGGAAATGAACGACCTATACAATGAAAATTATAAGGCTTTTCTGAAAGAATTGGATGACTACATAAAGAGATGGAAAGACATTCCATGTACATGGATTGGAAGAATAAACATAGTTAAAATGTCCATTCTACCTAAAACAATCTACAGATTCAATGCTATCCCAATCAGAATCCCAATGACATTCTTTACACAATTAGAACAAAGAATCCTAAAATTCATATGGGGCAACAAAAGACCCAGAATTGCTAAAGCAATCCTGAGAAAAAAGAACATAACGGGAGGCATCACCGTCCCAGACTTCAAAATACTACAAAGCTACAGTAATCAAAACAGCATGGTACTGGTACAAAAACAGGTGCACAGATCAATGGAACGGAATTGAAAGCCCAGAAATAAAACTACACATGTGTGGACAGCTTATCTTCAACAAAGGAGCTGAGGGCATACAATGGAGAAAAGAAAGTCTTTTCAACAAATGGTGCTGGGAAAACTGGAAAGCCATATGTAAAAGAATGAAAATTGACCATTCTTTCTCACCATTCAGCAAAATAAACTCTAAATGGATCAAAGACCTAAAGGTGAGACCTGAAACCATAAGGCTTCTAGAAGAAAATGTAGGCAGTACATTCTTTGACATCAGTATTAAAAGGATCTTTTTGGACATCATCTCTTCTCAGACAAGGGAAACAATAGAAAGAATAAACAAATGGGACTTCATCAGACTAAAGAGCTTCTTCAAGGCGAAGGAAAACAGGATCGAAACTAAAAAATAGCCCAGTAACCAGGAAAAAATACTTTCAAATCATATATCCAACAAAGGGTTAATCTCCATACTATATAAAACTCACACAACTCAACAACAAAAGGTCAAACAACCCGATCAAAAAATGGGCTGGAGACATGAACAGACATTTCTCCAAAGAAGATATATGGATGGCCAACAGGCACATGAAAAGATGTTCATCATCGCTGATCATCGGGGAAATGCAAATCAAAACTACACTAAGATATCACCTTACACCCATTAGAATGATAAAAATATCTAAAACTGATAATAAGAAATGTTGGAAAGGTTGTGGAGGAAAAGGAACTCTCATACATTGCTGGTGGTAATGAAAACTGGTGCAACCACTGTGGAAAAAAGTATGGAGATTCCTCAAAAAATTTAAAATAGAACTACCATGTGACCCAGCTATCCCACTACTGGGCATCTATCCAAAGAGCTTGAAGTCAACAATTGCAAACGTCGTATGCACCCCAATGTTTATTGCAACATTATTTACAATAGCCAAGACATGGCAGCAACCTAAGTGCCCATCAACAGATGACTAGATAAAGAAGATGTGGTATATATATATATATATACAATGGAATACTACTCAGCCATGAAACAGAACAAAATCATCCCATTTGCAACAACATGGATGGACCTCGAGGGAATTATTTTAAGTGAAATAAGCCAGTTAGAGAAGGACCATCTCTGTATGCCTCTACTCATATGAGGAATTTAAAAATGTAGGCAAAGAGAACAGATTGGTGGCTACCAGGGGAAAGGTGGGGTGAGGGTGGGCACAAAGGGTGAAGGGGTGCACCTACAACACGACTGACAAAAAATAATGTACAACTGAAATTTCACAAGATTGTAACCTATCATTAACTCAATAAAAATTTTTTTAAAAGTTATTAAAACTAAATAAAATTAAAAATTGAGTCCCTCAAAAACAAACAAACAAATAAATAAAAAGAAATATTTGGAAATTCCCATCTCTTTCTTAGGAATTATCACTAACTTAACTGGTTATCCTGAAAATGTAGACTTTAGCATATAGTGTGTTTTACAGATAGTCATTGACTTTTATTCTCCTCATTAGGATCCTGTTGTCTTATACAGCTCTGTGACCACTGCACCTACCACGGGGACTGGCAAAATGAGTACCAAACACATGTCTAAGTGGAGTATACACAGAAACACAAATCTGAATAAATAGATTGTCTTAATTTGGTCTTTGAATCAAAGTAAAGCTTAAATACAAGAAAGTAAGATTTTAAATTATACTTTGTATTACTAAGTAAAATATTTCTTATTCTAGCTATAGATCTACACATTGAAGTGTGGAAGATGGAAGTCCTTGAACAAGCAGCTTTTTCACTGGGATGAAGGATTGGTTGGTGTGTTTAACTTTTTTCTATTACATTTTCCTGTTTATTTTGAAAACTTTCAGTGCTGGCTACAAGTAATACCCTTCCCATGTCTCAGAATAAAATAAAAATTTTGTTAAAACCACTAAATAAGCAGTAAATAACAACATCAATATGACCCATTGTAGAGTATACATTTGTCCTCATGATCAAAGAATAACTCACTAGAGACTGTGAATTCCTGTCCAGCCATGTGATTCAGAGTCAGAAGTTTTAAACAAACTTGCATGTCTATTCAACCTCTCCTGCTTACCTGGAAGGAAACCTCAATGGAGTCAAATTTTAATACATTTATCTAAAATAATCTTCAGTAGCAGAGTAATCATGAATATTATCTTCAAATATCAGAACATAAGCCTATACTGAGAAGAAGCAGATTATTATAGTTGCCCTTAGTTCTGTTTACTCTTATTTTTGTATCAGTGAGCTATTGCTGCATAAGAAGGCATCCTCATAGCAAATAGTAATATAGCGCCTTTATTGTTGAATGAGATGGTATGTTAGGGCTATTCTGATCTCTGCTGGTTCCTTTTGAGTCTACATTCAGCTGTGATTCTCTACAATGTGTTTCTAAAGCTCACCAATTATGTGTGCATCTGTATTGCATTTTATTCTTCAACCAATATATGATAGTTTGCTGCATTTATATATGTAGGTTAATCTTACAGTTTACGAAAAAATAGTTTATAAAATAAAAATTGACAAGGTAGTTTCATTGTTCTTATATTTGTATATGACACTGTGCTTTCTTCCCAACTGTAAGAGATATGTCCCAGGTGGGACTCAAGCTAGCTGTATTCTAGATCTATTCCTGAGTCATGAACCATTAGAATTCTTTCACTCTACTTTATTGCAGTATGATTATATAAAATAAACTACAATTGTATATATATTTATAATATATAATATTTGTGTATATTACTTATATATTTATATACTTATATGCATTTATATTCAAATAATTTTATGGTTTTATAATTATACTATATATATTATTAATATATATGTTTATATATATGTCCTCATCTTCCTCAAGTTGCAATGGGGTTATATCCTGATAACCCCATTTTAAGTTGAAAATATAATAAGTCAAAAATGCATTTAATACACCTAATCTACCAAACATCATAGCTTAGCCTAGCCTACTTAAATGTGCTCAGCACACTTACATTAGCCTATGGTTGGGCACAGTCTTCTAACACAATGCCTATTTTACAATAAAATGTTGAGTGTCATATGTAATGTATTGAATACTATACTGAAAGTGAAAAACAGAATGGCTGTGTGGGTACAGAATGGTTGTAATTGTTTTAGATGTGTACCCTCATGATCACATGGCTGAGTGGGAGCTGCAGCTCACTGTCACTACCCAGCACCATGCACAACTCTAGCTCAGGAAAAGATCAAAATTCAAAATTTGAAGTAAGGTTTCTAATGAATGCATATCGCTTTCACATTATCATACAGCCAAAAAATCATGTCAAACCGTAAGTTGGGGACTGTCCGAATACACATGCATGCACATGCACACACACATATGGACTCACTTGTAATCTCATCTTTTTGGTTGAAAGGAAACTTGAGAGAAAATAGGAAAGGACAGAACGGAAAAATGAACACTTGAATTAACATAAAATTGACAGAATGTAGAAATTTTTGCACAAAGATTCAAAATACAGTGAATGACCCTAAATTTAATCATGGAATTAATTTTCCTAACTTAATGCCTCAAAATCCTCAGTCACAAATACATTTAAGTTTAGCAATGGGAAATTCTCAGTACCAACTAAGGGAGACATATATCTTCAAATTAACATTAATTTTCTTTTCTTATTTAAAGTGGGGTTTCAACAGAAAATGCCTTTATCTAAGAGAAGTTAACTAAATGAATTGAGAGGCTTAAGTTCATTTTCCTCAAACAAAATTTTATTCAATTATAGTCTGATTTAGATTCTCATTGCTGCTGTAACAAATTACCATGCTAGTGGCTTAAAGCAATCATATAAATACCTTAAAGTTCTGGAGGTTATAAGGCTGAAATGGGTCTCATTGGGCTAAAATCAAGATGTATTCATGGCTGGGTTCCTCTTGCAACCTCCAAGGGAGAATGAACTTCCTTTCTTATTCTGTCTGTGACCATCTGCATTCCTTGGCTCATGGCCTTTCTTTGAACTTCAAAGGCAAAAGCAGTGCATCTTCAAAAATCTCTCTGACTCCAATTCTCCTTCCTTTGTCTTCCACATTTAGAGCATCAGTGTGCTTACATTAGTCCAACTAGATAATCTAAGCTATGCTTCTGATTTCAGGGTAAATGATTAGTAACTTTATGACATCTGATATCTTAATTCCTCCTGCTATGTAAACTAACATTCTCAACATTGCTTGAGATTAAGAGAGGACATATTTTGAGGGCCTTATTCTGCCTAGTGCAAAGTCATTTTCAGATATATATTATTTAATATCCTTGAAGAACCTTCATATTTAAGAGAATTGAATGCAAAATTCATCTTCACCTGTAAAGTGAGTGAAAAACTTTTCTTTCAAAATTACATGGGAAGAAGACTTTTGGTGTAGAGGCCCTAAAACTACCAACACCTGACTCTAACACAGGACCGCAGCCTTGCTGTCCTGGGAGGTTGGAATTGGCCACCCCAAAATATGTCTCTTTGGCACGAGGGTTATAGTGGGCAAGTCACTTTTAAAAACTGCAGACATGAGAGAAACTCTAAAAAGTAGAAGTGACCTTTTGTAAGAGACATTTTCTATTGTAAGGGAAATCTCCATCTGTAAAGGTGTATCCCTCACTGTACCAGAAAGAAGCAGGATAACCTTATCTCTAGAAACTCTTATCAATGAAGAAGGCAAGGACTTAAATCTGCATAATACATAATAGCCTTACTCTTGTTTACCATACTTTTCTGGTAATCTCCCCTAACCGACTCTGCCCACCACCAACATCTTCTTTTATCTTTAGCTGAAGGTGGTATTTAAGATGAAACCTCCACCATTTTGGTGAGTTACTCAGTTTTTCTGGGTCTCTCCCATGCATACATGTTATAAAGCTTTATTTAATTTTCTCCTATTATTCTGTCTCATGTGAATTTAATTTGTTGACCAGCCAGAAGGACCCAGAGGGTAGAGGAAGTGTCTTCCGCCCCCCCACAGTATTCAAACTGTGTTCCACAGGACCAGGACACCACCTGGGAGCTTGTTAGAAATGCAGAGTTTCTGGGCCCACTGGAGACCTGATGAATTTGCATTTGAATTATAAACTTTGTTGGATTGTATGCACATAATTTGGAGAAGTGATGATCTAGAGTAGGTTTTCTCACTTTCTCACTGTTGACATTTGGTTCTATATAGATATTCATACTGGGTATCATCCTGTGGATTAGAGGAGTTGAGCAGTATCCCTTCAGATATTGCCAGATATCCCCAGGGGCAAAATCATCTCAGATTGAGAAACCCTGTTCCAGAGTTTGAGAACTGGAAGCATTCCAGAATTCCAATCAAGAATTCCAGAATTCCAATCAAGGCTCCACCCAGTACCCTGCTTATAAATGTGATATTGTGATTTGTAATCAGAAATATATATATATTTGATCTTCATCCTATTTCTGGTTCAGAGCTCCTAAAATTCATGGAATTTCCTTCATGATGAGAGCCATAAGAGTGTCTTTTCTTATGTTAGTGAGGTGACCTTTGGACTGCACATAAAGATAGAGGCTGGTTGCCAGAAGAACCACTATGTGGTTAGCAGGTTGAAATTTAAGTCCTGTCCCCTAACCTCCTGGGATGAAGGAGGGGCTAGAGATTAAATTCAATCACCAATGGCCGATGATTTAATCAATCATGCCTGTGTGATAAAACTTTCATGAAAACCCATGAGGAAAGTATAGGGGAAGAAGATAATTCCTCTATCCTCTGGGTCCTTCTGGCTGGTCTAAGAATTAAATTAACGTGAGACAGAATAACAGGAGAAAAATTAATGTTTAACAACACATATATCTGTGAGAAACCCAGGAAAGCTAAGCAACCCACAGAACAGCCAAAGCTGCCACCATTAAATATCATTTTCACCTAAAGACAAAGCAGGATGTTGGGGGAGGGGTAGTCAGTTATGGGACATTACCAGAAAAGCACAGTAAACAAGATTAAGGTGATTATGCAGATTTAAGTTCTTGTCTTCTTTTGATAAGAGTTTCTAGGCATAAGGTTATCCCCCCCTTCCTGGTACAGAGAGGGAGACACCTTTACAAATGGAGATTTTCGTTACAAATGTAAATGTCTCAGGGCTGGCCCCATGGCCGAGTGGTTAAGTTTGGGTGCTCCACTGCAGGCAGCCCAGTGTTTCATTGGTTCGAATCCTGGGCGTGGACATGGCACTGCTCATCAGACCACGCTGAGGCAGTGTCCCACATGCCACAACTAGAAGGACCCACAACGAAGAATATACAACTATGTACCGGGGGGCTTTGGGGAGAAAAAGGAAAAAATAAAATCTTTAAAAAAAATGTAAATGTCTCTTACAAAGGATAACTTCTATTGGGTTTTCAGAGCTTCTACCATGTCTGCAGTTTCTTAAAAGTAACCAGCCCCCAGCCCCATTGCCTGGTGGTTAAGTTCAGCACACTTCCAATTTGGCAGCCCTGGTTCATGGGTTCAGATCCTGGGCATGAACCTACACCACTTGTCAATCATGCTGTGGTGGTGACCCACACATAAAGTAGAGGAAGATTGGCACATATGTTAGCTCAGGGCTAATCTTTCTCAGCAAAAAAAAAAGTAACCACCCCCAAATTATCCTCATGCCAAGGAGACACATCTTGAGGTGGCAAATTATGCTCCCCTACAAAGGTGTTTAGGGACTTTTCAGATTGGTGGGCACATGAGGGTTTGGTTGAGGGGTGCACAAGAAAGTGCATGGAAGCCCCACATCCTTTCCTCGTGCTGTGCTGTATGCATCTCTTCCATCAGGCTGTTCCTGAGTTATATCCTGTTATAATAATCTGGTAATCTAGTAAGTAAAATGTTTCTCTGAGATCTGTGAGCCACTGTAACAAATTAATTGAGTTCAAGGAGGGGTCAAGGGAACCTTTGAATTATAGCCAATTGGTCAGGAGCACAGGTAACAACCTGGACTTGAGATTGGCATCTGAAGTTGGGGGCAGTCTGTGGGACTGAGCTCTTATCCTGTGGAATCTCACACTATCTCCAGGTGGACAGTGTCAGAACTGAGTTGAATTGTAGAACACCCAGCTGGTGTTGGAGAATTGGTTGGCTGTTTGGAGAAAATCCACACACATTTGAATTGGGTTGAATCTGCCCAGGTATTTTGAGTTTCCTGTACCTAGATGTCCATATCTCTTCCCAGATTTGGGATTTTCCGCTATTATTTCTTTAAATAAGTTTTCTGCCTGTTTCTCTTTCTCTTCTCCTTCTGGGATTTCCATACTGCAGTTATTGTTTTTCTTATTGGTAACCCACAACTCACACAGGTTTTCTTTACTCTCATTATCATTTTTTTCCTCTGACAGGATAATTTCAAGAGATTTGCCTTCAAGTTCACAGATTCTTTATTCTGGTTGATCAAGCTGGTTGTTGAAGTTCTCTATTCTATTTTTGAAATTTCAATCATTGTATTCTTCAGCTCCTTAATTTCCGTTTGGGTTTTATCATGATTTCTAACTCTTTGTTCAATTCCCTGACTCAGGACCCAGGATAAGGGGCAGAGAGCAGCAGCAGCACACTCCTCATGATGGAGAGTCAAAGCCATAACTTAGGACCCAGAAGTGGGTCACAGAGCTGCAGCAGATGGTGCTGGTGAGAGGGTCAAAGCTCCAACTCAGGACCCAGGGGGCAAGGCACAGAGCAGGAGCAACACTGGTGATGGTGGGTTAAACCCCTGACTTAGAGTCCAGGGCAGAGGGCAGTGCAGCAGCAGCTCTAGTCCTTATAGATGACAAGGCACTGTTGGTCCCAATGCCAGACAGTGGGTTGCAGCAGTGACTTAGGCCTCAGGCAGAGGTCTCACCAAAGTGACAGTTTCAGCCTTGGGAAGGAGATACAGCAGTGGGATCCACAGGCAACTCCTTGAGCTGGGCTCAGTTTTGGTAAAGACTGTGGGGTCTTTCGTCTCAAAAACTTCAGATGACCGTGAAAGAGATGAGGACTGCTGGGGTCTTCCTGTTTTCTTTTTATTCATGAGTTAACATCTTGCTATGGGGAACTCTTTTGAAACCAAATTTCTCTGGACTAAATGATGTTGTGATGTAGGAAAAATGCTTCCTACACTTTGCTCTGTGGCCATCTTTGTTTTTTTCAACTCTTCAGGGTTTCTGCTGCCTCTTTTATTGAAGTTCAGAGCATTGAAAAGAAAAAATAGGAATAAATTTAACCAAGAAAGTGAAATATCTGTACACTGAATAGTTTAAGATGTGCATGAAATAAATTGAATACACAAATAAATGGAGCAATATCATATGTTTATGGACCAGAAGGATTAATTTTGTTCAAACATCCATGTTTCTCAAAGACATCCATAGATTCAACGCAAATGTCTACCAAAATTCCAAGGGCACTTTTCACAGAAATAAAAAATCAATTCTAAATTTTATATGGAATCATAAATAAACTTGAATAGCCAAAGAAATCCTGAGAACGAAGAACAAAGATGGAGACATGACACTTCCTGATTTCAAACTATGTTACAAAGCTGTAGTAATCAGAACCATATGGTATTGGCATACAAACAGACACATAGACTAATGGAACAGAATTAAGAGCCCATGAAGAATCCCCTGCATTTATAGCCAATTAATATTTGATGAGAGAGCTAAGAATACTCAATGGGGAAATGATAGTTTCTTTAATAATGCTGCAGGGAAAACTGGATATTCACATATGAAAGAATTAAATAGTTCCCCTAACTTATACCACTTACAAAATAAACTTGAAATGGATTAATGACTTAGATGTAAGACCTGAAAGAGTAAAACACCTAGAAAACTACATAGGGAAATAGCCTCTTGGCATTGGTCTTGGAAATGACTTTTTGGATGTGACACCAAAAGCACAGGCAACAAAAGCAAAAATAAACAAGTGGGGCTACCTCATGCCAGAAAGCTTCTGCACAGTAAAAAAAGCCTTCAACAATATAAAAATGCAACCTACACAATGGGAGAAAATATATGGGCACCATATAACTGATGAGTGGTAATCATCCAAAATATATAAGGAACTCATACAAGTCAAAGACCAAAAAAAATCAATAGTCTGAATGAAAATGGGCAGAGGACTTAGACATTTTCTGAAAGAAGATAAATAACCAACAGATACAGGAAAAGGTGTTCAACCTCACTTCTCATCAGGGAGATGCAAGTCAAGACCACAACGAGATTCCTCTCACACCTGTTAGGAATTCAGTTATCAAAATGGCAAAAGATCGGGCCAGCCCTGTGGCCTGGTGGTTATGTTCAGTGTGTTCTGCTTCAGTGGCCCAGGTTTACATGTTTGGGTCCCTGGTGTGGACCTAGCCCCACACATCAGTCATGCTGTGGTGGCAACCCACAGACAAAATAGAGGAAGATTGGCACAGATATTAGCTCAGGGACAATCTTCCTCAGCAAAAAACAAAAACAAACAAACAAACAAAAGACAAAAGATAAATGCTGTGAAGATAAGCAGAAAAGAGAACACTGGTACACTGTTGATAGGAATGTAAATCTGTATAGCCACTATGGAAAACAGTATGGAGGATTCTCAAAAAATCAAACATAGAGCTGCATGCAATCCAGCAATGTCACTTCTGGATATACATCCAAAGGAAAGAAAATCACTATCTCAAAGAGATGTCTGCACCCACTCCATGTTCATTGCAACATTATTTACAATGGCCAAGACATGGAAACAGCCTAAGTCTCCACCAACAAGTGAATGGATAAAGAAAATGTGATGTATATATAAGATTATTATCTTATCATATATATATATGAGATTATTCAGCAATAAAGGAGAATAAAATCCTTTCTTTTGCAACAACATGGATAACGTGAATAGAACTTGAGGGCATTATAATAAATAAGTCACAGAGAGAAAGACAAAACTTTATGATATCTCTTATATGTGGTATCTAAAAATGTCAAACTCATAGAACCAAAGAGTAAATAGATTGTCACCTAGGACAGCGGCCTGAGGGGAACGTGGAGATGTTGGTCAAAGGGTACAAACTTCCAGTTATAAAATGTATAAGTTCTGTAGATCTAATGTGAAGCACAGTGACTATAGTTAACAATACTGCGTTATATACTTGAAAATTGCTAAGCAAGTATATCTTAAATGTTCTCGGTACAAAAAAATATAATTATATAAACTGCTGGATATATTAATTAATTTTATTGGGGTAATAATTATGCAATATATATGTATAGCAAACCATACTTTAAAATTATAAATTTATAATTTTATACTTTAAAATTATACTTTTACTTTAAAGTGTACTTTAAAATTATAAAATGTTATATGTCAATTATGTCTCAGTAAAGCTGGGAAATTTTATTTGTAGTCTAAAAGGCAGTCAGTGGGGAGGTACAGCCTACCTGTGAGAATGGAGAAGTGAATAAATTATTGTGAAAAATAAATTAAATTCTATATAGGGCAGACAGGCACACAAATATTTAACACTTTTTTTTAACAAAAAACATTTATTAATTATATGCTATAGACTTGCAACAGGAGGATACAAAGAGTTGGTGGAATAATTTGATTCACCAAGAAACAGCTGCTTTGCAGATATTCCCAAGTGGAACATAGCAAGATAATAAAGCATCTTGAAGAGTCTAAAATTCTTACTGTGTCCATTTGAAGCCTATAGGGAGGCTCAAGGATGATGCCCCTGAGTACAACAGGGCATAGAATGGTGACCTCTCAAGCACTTTTCTCTGTGGGCAGGGCCCTGGGAGAAGATCCCCCTTCAAGGCCACTGTTCACTGTCTCCCAGGAGTAGGGCAAATGTTGGGCTCACTTCCTGTCCCTAGAGATTCTTTGACATCACAATGAGCTTAGTAAACACAGAACTGGGACATAGTCACAACGACAGCTGTAGATTGAGCATCTGCTGTGGGCCAGGTAATTTCCCATTAGTTCTAAATTATTACCAGCTTTGCACACTAAATCCATAGCATAGGTGGAATTCCCTATTTATAGGTAAGGAATCAAAAGCCTAAGGAGTCATTTCCTGTCATGAGGGAAATACTCAAGGAGCACACGTAAACTCGAGTGTACAGAAGCTGGGCTACTGAGTCCATCATTTGATGACCTGAGGTGAGACCTGAGGTGGGTGGAGGAGTCTTGGTGGAGAAGGCCTCATAATACCTACATCTCACTCTGACACTGGACCACAGCCCTGACACTCAAAGACAAGTTCACAGACCAGGACCTGCAGCATCCACCTGACTAAGAGTGAGTTGCAGATTCAGAGTCTCTTGGCCTGTCTTACACCTGCGGATTCAGAATCTGCTCATGAAGATGATCCCCAAGTGACTCCTACACACAATGATGCTGGAGAAGTTCTGGTCTAGAACTTTCCCTCCTCCCACTGTTGACATCTGTGCTGCATAATTATTTTTGATGGGCTGTCCTGTGCATAGTAGCACGTGTAGCAGCATCACTTGCCTCAACCCACTAGGAGGCAGAAGCACCTCCCACGTTGGTTGTGACAACCAAAAATTTCTCCAGACATTGCTACATGTTCCTTGGAGGCAAAATCACCCCATCTGAGACCTACAGATATCAAGTATGAGAAGTGGAAATATCTTGAGGGAGTTCCAATCAAAGCTTATCCTCTACTCAGTTCATAACTTTGGACAGATCACATAATCCGACTGAGTCCCATTTCTGCAGATGTAAACTGAGGTTCGTCAAAGTACTGATCACATACAATGGACTTTTGTAAAAATTAAATGAGACAATCCATGTAAGATTGTGAGCTCAGTTCATGGTGTATAAAAATATCTAAATATATTTTAAAATCTACAAACATTTTAAAGAGAAGAAATAAATGAGAGCTTTTAAGTAGAGTTACAAGCATGGATCTTCTAGTTGATTTGCCACAAGCATCGTGAAGCCAAGGATTATAGTTCCCATGGTTTTGTAGCAAAGAAACACACCTCTCTTCGTGGTTGAAGAAGGGAATACCAATTTTCTGGAAATATCAGGAGATGTTCCTGCCACAAGTCAATACTTGGGAGGTCCATGGTACTTAGTCAAGACAGGTTCCTCACTTGCAAAATTGGAAAAAAATGTTAATTCAAAGTTAGCATAAGGTGCAAGGAGCTTAAAACTCTGGAAGACAGTTGAGTTCATGAGAAGGAGTAATGCCAATGCATTCACCTGACTTCTCACCCGGTCTTCTGTGAACAGAGTATCAGCGAGGAACATTTTCCTTCTTTCCAGACCAGTCTCAAGGGGAAATGATGTGTTCAGAGGTGGGAGCAACGACAGAAACAGCACCTAATGAGGAGAAAGAGAAAGTGGTAGATATCTCCTCTGCTGCAATCCTTCAGGGTGGGCAACCTGGAGCTGAGCAGGACATGGTTGTTACTTTTGGATTCCTAAGTCCAGCGAGGGGACCAATGCTTCATTCCTGTCTGCTGTCCAGAAGGCAACAGAGCTTCAGTCTCCATCATCACCCATCCAGGGAGGAATTTGGGCTTCCACATGGACACTTTCCTCTCAGAGACTCTATCCAGGTGAGACTGAGAACCCAGTAGGTTCTTCAGGAGCGGTTCAGAGAAAATGGACGTGGAGAACTTTTACCTGAGCTCACCTGAGAGCTTGACCAGGCTAGCCCAGAGTGGAGAGATTGTCATGTTCATTTGTCAAATAGTCTAATCAATTTACTTAATATGTTAAAAAGAGAAGTGTCTGTCGGACTCATCAACACAAGGGTCATTTTCGACAAATAAGGAATGGGATGGAAGTCTACTTGGATAAGATTGAGGAAGGAATGGGAGGCATAAAGTGGCTCTAATACAGTTAGAACATATCCAGGGTGTTTTGCAGGTAAAGGGAGTAAGAAAATACAGTATTAGGTGTGGACATGTGTACAATGAACTGAAGGCATTTTTTCTAACTTTTTAAGATGGGATGCATTTGAGCACATTCTGTATTTATTAGAAAGAGCTGTGGAGTTAGATAACGCCTTGCAGGAGCAGTTCTTGAGTCATACATTTCACAGTATCATCTCTCATGTTGGGTATTCACATGAAAAAAATCATATTTAACATGAAAAAAGGGTTTGTTAATGACTCTACTTTGCTATACTTCACTACCTGAAGGTGGGGAAGCAATGGGGACATTTGCCAGGTAGAAGAAAAAATCAGCCAAATCTAGTTACCAGTGATATCCACTCATTTAGTAACAGGAGGAAACTATGCTAAGCTTCTTACATATATCAACCGAATTTGTTTACCACCATGGGAGGATGGACACAAGTATCCCTGCTATTTGAGCGAGCATGTTAACATCTAGAATGGAACTGCTGTCCCTCCAAGTTCAAACAGCTAAAATGTGGTAAATCTGAAGTTCAAAACTCAGTTTTCTGATTCAAAAGTTTTGCATTTAAAATCATTCAGAAAAGTGTTTTATGACAGGGTTCTTTCTTGTATAGCTACATTGTGTTTTGCTGCTTTATTTGTTATTGTTATACTGGGCATCAAGGGGCTATAACTGGGGCTGAAATGCTGCCTGAGTCCAGGAAGCTTTCTCGTCATCACAATCTCTCAGGGACCCCCTGAGCTTATGTGTTCTTTTCTTTCCTCTCTCTGTTTTTTGAATGGCTTTCTAAATTTTCTTTAAATATAGAGCACACAATGGTCACATTAAAATGGAGATCCATGTTGACATGTCCATGGGAAGCTTACCAACCTGAATTTGGGTACTATGTCAACATTTTTAGGGTGTCGATGAAAATAATCCATAACCAATCTATAAATGAAAATTTGGGAGAGTTCATTCTGAGCTAAAATCTGAGGACCATGGCCCAGGGCCTTTCTTCCTTCAGGAAGAAAGGGCACCAAAGAAGTGAAGTATACAGAGTGGTTATATACCCCCCAAAGAGGATGCTTTACATGTGATTGAAATGTCCCTCCCACAATAGTCACAAGATTGCCCTGTCAGCACAGCGCTTGATGGACACAGCAGGTAGTGGGTCTGCTATCTACGTGGACATGCAGCAGGAAGCAAGTCTGTTGTCTGGAGCTGGGTGGTCACAGGTGAGTGCAGCAATCAGTTCCTAGCCTAAGGAAAGATGCTTAATCCTTAAGGAAATGCCAATGTTGGGAGGGGGAGGGAAGCTGCACCTTTATCTCAAGGGCCTTTGTTCTTGCCATAGGGAATATCTAAAGCAGATATACAATGCCTGGTCAACGGCCAAGGTCAGGACCTTTTGGAAAAACAAGGTCAGGCCAAATTAGGTTTACACCAAATGCTTTCCTCATATACTCCAATATATCCTATTACTTGCCATTTCTACTTTTCAAGGGTAATTTGGTGTTGACAACTTGCCTTATATCATTTCCTTCCTATTTATTGTGGTTGGAAGTGAGAAAAGTCAGGGAGTAACACAGCCGCACTAGGCCATAGTGTGCTGTGTGTGAGTGTGTGTGTACTTTGTGGGGTGTGAGCAGTTCTCTGGACAGTGATACCTAAGCTCGTGACCCTTAAAAGACAGACACCACAATGTCAACCAGAAGATGGAGATAAATAGGAGATCCACTTCTATCAATAGGATTCCTTTGAAACAAAATTACAAATGTGCAACACGTGATCGAGGGACTCCCTGTGTCCTGAAGTTTCAGCTCCAGCAGGGAGACCACCTCATTCCTCAACGTTCTCTGACACCACCTCTCATTCTCTCAGTCTTGTCCATTCCCCTCAACACTCTGGCTTCCTTTTGAGCCTTGAATTTCTGAAACAAGTGCCATCCTTGGGGCCTGTGCACTGACTCTGTCCTCAACAGGGCGCAGGCTGCCCCCAGATAACCTAGCTTCTCCTGCTCTGTCTACCAGGACTCTGGTCAAATTTTACCTTGTTTTTCAGGTCTTCCTGAACTCCCAATAAAATATCGCATCTTCATTCATCCTATTTTATACCTGCTTTTTTAATAGCACCTGTCACTATCTGACGTGATGTATATATATATTTTTTCTAGTTTATGTTCTTTCTCCATCATTGGATGTTAGGAAGTTTTGTTTCTTAGCATTCTATAATCTTACCTGGAAGATTGTCCGTAGTCAACATAAATTCCTCAAATGCATGAAAGAATTTTGCATTAAAGCTGTATAATATGTGACCCCTTGGGGTAAAGGCTGAACGTGAGACAGGAATTCCTAATCACAGATATCTGGGGAGATCCCTTAAAGGCAATCTGCTCAACACAAATATATGTGTAGAAATTTATCCTGTTATTTTTTTCTTTCCTAGTTGTGACCACCACCACATGGAAGCAGGAAATGACACACAAATTTCAGAATTTCTCAGTCTGGGATTATCAAAGGAAGCAGAACTGAAGCCTCTCATATTTGGGTTTTTCCTCTCCATGTACCTGATCACCGTGTTTGGAAATCTGCTCATCATCTTGGCTGTCAGCTCAGACTCCCACCTCCACACACCCATGTACTTCTTCCTCTCCAACCTGTCCTTTTTGGGCATCTGTTTCACCTCCACCACCATCCCAAAGATGCTCCTGAACATCCAGACTCAGAGCAAAGTTATAACCTATGAAGGCTGCATCACCCAGATGTATTTTTTCATGCTGTTTGTAGTGTTGGACACCTTCCTTCTGACAGTAATGGCCTATGACCACTTCGTAGCCATCTGCTACCCCCTGCACTACCCAGTCATCATGAACCCAGTTCTCTGTGCACTGCTGCTTCTAGTGTCCTGGATCATGAGTGCCCTGAATTCCCTGTTACAGAGTTTAATGCTTTTGTGGCTTTCTTTCTGTACAGACTTGGAAATCCCCCACTTCTTCTGTGAAATCAAACAAGTGATCCAACTTGCCTGTTCTGACACCATTCTCAATGACACAGTGATGTGTTTTTCAGCAGTGCTGCTGGGTGGTGGTTTCCTGGCTGGTATCCTTTACTCATACTGTAAGATAGTTTCCTCCATATGTGGAATTTCATCAGCTCAGAGGAAGTTTAAAGCATTTTCCACCTGTGCTTCTCACCTCTCCATTGTCTCTTTATTTTATTGTACAAGCTTAGGCATATACCTCAGCTCTGCTGCTACCCACAGCTCACACTCCAGTGCAACAGCCTCAATGATGTACACTGTGGTCACCCCCATGCTGAACCCCTTCATCTACAGTCTGAGGAACAAAGAGATAAAGAAGGCTCTGAAAAGATTCTTTGGGATAGCAGCTGCAAAAGGGTTAATTGTCCTGGGGCTGAAGAAGATTATGTAATTGCAGGGCTCAAAGCATTAGAGCCAGAAATTGCTATTCTTTGATCAGATTGTGGAAATAGCACTTGTTCCTTCTATCTATTGCCTGATATTTCCATTTCTTTGATTTCAACTTCCCTATACAATTTAAGTAAGTCACTTGATTAAGCTTTCTGCTTTGTCTGATATATGGACAGTTTTCCATTTTTCTACTTCCCTAATTTCTCCAAGTTTTTCCCAAACTTTGATGAAAAATATTTGGAAATTTCCATTTCTTCCATGAGACAAATTAGATTTCTTAAAAATATTTTTTTTCTGGGGGCCAAGTGGTTAAGATTGCACGCTCCTCTGTGGCTGCCCAGGGTTTCGCCAGTTCGGATCCTGGGGGCGGACATGGCACTGCTCATCAGGCCACGTTGAGGTGGCGTCCCACATGCCACAACTAGAAGGACCTGCAACTAAGATATACAACTATGTATGGGGGGGATTTGGGGAGATAAATCAGAAAAAAAAAAAGAAAGAAGATTGGCAACAGGTGTTAGCTCAGGTGCCAATCTTAAAAAAATATTTTTTTCTGAAATGACATCTATCTTCCTAAGTACTGTTTTACTATATTTTTCTGAAAGAAAGGTCATAAATTGTATTGCTCACATGGGAAAACCTACTCTTGTCAACTAAAGCCATTATATAATTTTATTGCAGAGTAAAACCTGAAAACAAAGTTTCCACTTTGGATCCATCATTCTTCTCTACATCACAACTCTATTCTTCCTGCTAATTTCAAATTTAAGACACCACTGAGGTTTATAATGCGTCTCATAGTGTTATTTTCTTATTCATCCTGTGTCCCCGATGCCTACCTGTCACTGACAAAAACTGATTATCAAATACATACCTCCCAATCGCATCTCTATTGAAAGACAGATTTGAATAAATAGATTGGCTTAATATGGTCTTAGCATCAGAGATGATCTTAAATATGGGGAAGCAAAATTTTAAACCACACATTTTGTTACCACAAAAAATTTTTCCAGTTGCCATACATCTACTCATGGAAGTATGGAATATTGGTGTCCACATGTGAGTGGGTTTATGCATTGGAGTGAATGTTTGGTTGGTATATTTTATTTTTTTTTACTGAATTATTTTTTTGCTTCAAAAATTTCAGTGGTGCCTACAATTGTGACTCCTCTATTGCTCTAAAATATCTCTCCTTTTCTAAATTTTGTCATAACTACTAAAAAGGTCCTGAATAAGCACCATTAAATTCATCCTTGCTTATCTCCTCCATGCTCAGGAATCTTCAATCTTATGACCAAAGGGTGGTTCACAAGAGAGCTTGAATTCCTGCCCTGTCATGTGATTTAGGGTCACCAATTTTTCTGCACAAACAAACATGTCCTTTCAACCTCTCCAACTTATCTGGAACCCCAGTATAGCCATTTGTTAATACAGCTACCTGAAATAAACGTGAATAACAATAATCATGAAGGCTGCCTCCACTATCAGCCCAAATGCCAAAGTAAAAGGCAACAGATTATGACAACTACTCTCATTGCTGTTAGCTTTGCTGATTGTATCAGTTAGATATCGCTGCTTAACAAGATGTTTTAAATCAAATTGTTTATTGTAATGCCTTTATTATTAAATGGAATTACATTGTGGTGAGTTGTTCTGATCATTGTTCAGATGCCCGTGAGTCTGTGGTCAGCTGTGAGTTTCTATATTGTGTTTCTGTAGCTCAGCCATGATGTCATGTGAGGCTGTAGTAAAAATTCTATCTTGAACCAATTTATATCTGTTTACTCTCTATATGTAGGTTAATCTAGTTAACAAAGGTGAATTGCCTAGTTTAATCCACTGCTTTTATATACATATATGACACTTTGCTTTCTACCCAGATAGAAGGTGTATCTCCCCTCTGCCCTGTTCGTGTGCCTCAGCTCCCTGTGCTCTAGATCCTACCTGGAGACGTACATCATTAGAATTTTTCTTTCAATTAATTTATTGGAGTAAAATTTCATGTAATATATTTCACATATTAAAATGTAAAATTCTAAATTAAGGAAACTGTAAAAAATTAAGAAGACTTACAGCATGGATTCATTTATATCTAATTTAAGAAAATGCACAAAACCTTTAATTGCTTCCTTATGTAAATGTTAAAAATCAAATCTCCATGAGCCTCAGTTTCCTTATTTCTGACAGTAACATGGGATAATAAACCTAATTCAGATGGATATTGTGAGAAATTAATGAAATGTGTGGAAACACTTTGTTGAGTCCAAGAACAAGTTCATGGGCAAGGAATTGTGTAAGTATATGTATATTTATATATAATTTTCTTTCATTTAAACACGCTTGCACACATATATACACACAGAGAATCATTCATAATCCCATCTGTAACATTGAAAGGAAATTTGAGAAATAATTGGAGAGGATAGAAATGAAAAGAATGAATGGTTGATCTATAATAAAAATAAAGTAATGTAGAAATTAAGATACAAGGATTTAAAGTAGAATAGGTGACCTTAATATTTTGTTTTCTAACATCCCCAACACTTAGGTTGTTTCCTTATCTTGACTGTTGTAAATAATGATAATGATTTTATTTTATTCAAAATAATACCCAGAAGTGGAATCGCTGGATCATATGGTAGTTTTGTTTTAATTTTCTGAGGTATCTCTGTACTGTTTTCCATAGTGGTTGTGCCAATTTACATTCCTACCAACAGTGCACAAGGGTTCCCTTTTCTCCACATCCTCTCCAACACTTATCTCTTGTCTTTTTGATGACAGTCATCTAACAGGTCTGAGGTTATATTTGATTGTGGTTTTGAATTGCATTTTCCTGTTAACTAGTCATTTTGAGCACATTTTTATGTACCTGTTGGCCTTTTGTATGTCTTTTTGGAAAAGTATCTATTCAGATCCTCTGCCTATTTTTAAAACAGAATTGTTTGGATTTTTTCTATTGCATTGTATTCCCTCTGTATTTGGGATATTAACTTTTAATCTGATATATGGTTTGCAAATACTGTTACCCATTCTATAGGTTGGCTTTCCGTTGTGTTGACGGTTTCCTTTTCTGTTCAGAACCCTTTAGTTTGATGTAGTCTCACTTGTTTCCTTTTGCATTTGTTG
The DNA here is from genome assembly GCF_041296265.1 of Equus caballus. Classification (NCBI taxonomy): domain Eukaryota; kingdom Metazoa; phylum Chordata; class Mammalia; order Perissodactyla; family Equidae; genus Equus; species Equus caballus. Next base: position 10,141,875 of record NC_091704.1, read on the forward strand.
CCTTTGCTTCTGGTGTAAAATAAAAAAAACATCGCCAAGACTGATGTCAAGGGGCTCACCTTCTATGTTTTCTTCTAGGAGTTATATGTATTTAGGTTTTACTTTTCAGTCTTTAATCCATTTTGAGTTCATTTTGTGTATAGTCTAAGACAGTGGTCTAGTTTCATTCTTTTCCATGTGCCTGTCTTGTTTTTCCTACACTATTTATTGAAGAGACTGTCCTTTCTGCATTATACATTCTTGGCTCCTTTGTCATGAATTAATTGACCACTTATGCATGGATTTATTTCTGGTCTCTCTATTCGGTTTCATTGATCTATGTGCATGTTTTTATGCTGATTCTATACTGTTTTGATTAATATAGCTTTGTAACTTAGCTTGAAATCAGGGAGTGTGATGCCTCCAGCTTTATTCTTGTTTCTGGAAATTGCTTTGACTATTTGGAGTCTTTTGTGGTTCCATACAATTTTAGAATTGTTTATGCAAAAAATGCCCTTGGACTTTTTAGAAAGATTGCTTTTAAAGTGCTTTGAGTTGTATGGACATGTTAACAATATGAATTCTGTCATTTGTGAGCACAGGATGTCTTTCCAATTATTTCTGTCTTCAATTTCTTTCAACAATGTCTTATAGCTTTCAGGGCATGGGTCTTTCACCTCCTTGGTTAAATTTATTCCTAGGTGTTTTATTTTTTATGCAATTGTAAATGGGATTATTTTCTTAATTTCTCTTTCTTATAGCTCATTGTTAGTGTGTAGAAATGCAACAGATTTCTGTATATTAATTGTGAATCCTACAACTTTGCTGAATTTGCTCATTTCTTTTAACAGTTTTGGGTGGAGCCTTTAGGGTTTTCTATGTATAATATTATGCCATCTGAAAATAGAGACAGTTTTACTTCTTCCTTTCTGATTTGAGTGTCTTTTGTCTCTTTGTATTACCTAAAAGTTCCGGCTAATACTTCCAGTAGTATGTTGAATAAAAGTAGTGAGAGTGGGCATCCTTGTCTTGTTCCTGATCTCAGAGAAATAATTTTCTGGTTTCACTATTGAGTATGATGTTAGCCATGGGCTTGTCGTATATGGTCTTTACCATGTTGAAGCACATTTTCTCTATGCCCACTTTGTTGAGAGTTTTTTTCATAAATGGATGTTGAATTTGTCAAATGCTTGTTCTGCATCTATTGAGATGATCACTGATTTTATCTTCCATTTTGTTAATGTACTGTATCATATTGATTGATTTGCTGGTGAGCTTCATTTTAATAATGAATTACTTGTGATAGTGACGCCTGAACTCAAAGTCAGGTCCACTTTTACACTTATGCAATGTGGAATTCTTTGTACCAGCTAACTGGGCATAATCTCCAAATTGACGTTAAAGTTTTTCTTCTACATAAGGTGGGATTTCAACACAAAATGCCGTTATCCTAGGGAAGCTAAATAAATGAATTGAGAGGCTGGTATTTGGTTTTCTCAAAAAAAAAATACTGTCTGTATTACATTCCCATTGCTGTTTTAACAATTACCACATTAGGGGTTTAAATAAAATGACTTTATATTCCTATCATTCAAGAGGTCAGAAGTCTGAAATGAGTCTCAATGGGCTGAAATCAAGAGTCTGCAGGGCCAGATTCCTTCTGGAGGCTTCAAGAGAGAATCTGATAAGTTTCCTATTCCCAATTCTAAAAGACTCATGCATTTCTTGGTTAACTGCTCTTGCCCCATCTTCAAAATCAGCAGTGTAGCATCTTCAAATCTCTCTCAGATTCCAACTCCCCTGTCTTTCTCTTCCACATTCAGAGGACCATGGCTGTTGCATTAGTCCCAGATGCATATGCTTGGCCAAACTTCTTATCTTAAGATCAGCTGATTAGCAGCCTTATTACATCTGCTACCTTCATCCATCCTTACTATAAAAATATAACATATTTAAGGGTTCTGAGGATTAGGATGCAGACAGCATTTGAAGACTTTTACTTGGCCTACAATAAAGTCTTTTTCAGAAATATATTATTTGGTGTCTCTCAAGGGCCCTTATATAAAAAAATCAAACAAAATCCTCTTTAGAAGTATATCATTTGATGTCATTAAGGAGTCTCTATACAAAGTAATTTAACATAGAGTTTATATAGTCTATGGGATGAGTGAATACACTATTCTTCTCATATTACATGCAAAGACAATTCTGGCTCAGAAGACCCAAAACTACCTACACCTGACTCTAATATGGGACCACAGCCTTGCTACTCAAAGACTGGTCCCCATACCAAAATCTGTAGCATCAACACCGCCCAGGGGTTTGTTAGAATTTCAGAATATGTGGACCTATCATGATCTGCTAATTCAGAATTTTCATTTAAATTTGAATCCTCAGTGATTCATATGCACTTTGGAGTTGGAGAAGTGGTGTTCAAGACATGGTTTTCTCACATTCTCATGTTCACATATGTGGCAGGATAATTATTTGTGTTGGGTGCTGTCATGGGCACTATCATATTTAGCATCACTTCAAATATTGCCAAATATCCTCAGGGGCAAATTCATCTTTTAATGGGGATTACTGGCACAGAATTTGAAAACTGGCAGCATCCTGATAGAATACAATCAAACCCCTTTCCTTTCTGGACTATAACTTTGGGCAGGTCACTAAACTTCTTCAAGCTCCGCTTCTGCAAGGGAGAATGGAATTCATATTAGTACTACCTCACAGAGTTGACTTTCATAAAATTAAATCCAACAGACAACGCCTACAAGGTACTAAACTCAGGTTATATTGCATAAAAATATGTAAATGTATCTCATAATTAATGAACATTTTATAATGAGGGCCTAAATCACATCTCTTAACTTGTGACATTAATATAAAATTCCTTTTGTCTTGGCAAACTGTCATGAAGCTAAAGAGTATAACCCCCAAGATTTCATGTTAAAAGAGTAAAGTTACCTGCCCTCCATTCCTGAAGAGGAGAGTAGTAATTTTTAGAGGTATCAGGGTTGTGCCCCCACCACAAGTCAAAGCTCTGAGACCCCAGGGACCTAGTGAAGACATATCTTCAATGCTAGACTTTGGAGAAAACTTTAACTCAGGGTTGTGATGAGGTTTGGGGGGTTCTAAAGCTCTGGAAACAGAGAGTTAATGGAAAATGAGTAATAAAAACTAAATTCACCTGCCTTATTACATAGTCTCCTAGGAACAGAGAAGAAAATTCCATTCTGTCCAGACCATTGCCCCACAGGGAAATCATCTACTTAGAGGTTGGAATAACAAGAAGAAAACATGCTTAATGAGCTAGCAGGTATAGGGAGCTGCAAAAACATCCTCTGCTGCAGTCCCTTGGCACATGAATCTTTGGTTGGACAGAACACGGTTGTTCCTTTTGGAATCCTAAATCTGACTGGGAGACCAATGCTTGGCTCCTTCCTGTTGTTTTGTCTGGGAACAGAGCTTCGATCTCCATTGTCAACAATCCAGAAGAAATTTTGACTTTGGCAGGGAGACCTTCCTCTCAGAATCCCCATGATGGTCAGTACAAATGCCCAATGGACACTGCAGGACAGGATCAGGTGAAATGGAAGCCAAGAACTTGTAGCAGAGGTCACCTGAGAACCAGCCATGCCTGTGACAGATAGGCCAGATCTCTGTGGTTGTTTGCTGGCTTTATTAATAAATCGATATATATATATATATTTATGATGCTGAAAAGAAAAAATAACATTGTACTCAGAAATGCAAATGTCAATGTTGACAATTAAATGGCGTTGATGGATGTCCAATGAAAGTAGGCTTTGGGAGGCATAGATGTTTCCTGCAAAAGTAGAACCTAAGTCCAAGGATCTTATTAATTAGCAGGAGTAGACAAATAGAGTATTAGCTGTGGAGGGACATACAGTGAAGTGAGAGTATTTCTTTTCATTTTAAACTGGAGCATGTTAGACTGTTTCCATATTGATGAAAAAGATCCAACCAAGGAATATTTGAAAGTACATCCTTGCAACAATGGTGGATGAGACACATAGATCAGGGTATCTTCTCTTACTCTGAGTATTCACGCAAAAAAAATGATGCATTTAATAGGTGAAATAGTGTATACGAATGCGGTTTACTTTGCAAATATTTCATCAGCGTGAGGCTCAATATATTTGTGGGTTTGTTAGCCATTTAGTTTCTCCTTTACAAATTGCCTCAGTGAGTCCTGTGCTTTTGGATAGTGGTGTCAGAATGTTTTTATTCCTTTTTCTTGATTGAATTCTTTAAAGAATTGGACTTTCTTTACACATTTAGTTCTTTTATGTATGCACGGATGTATTTGTGAGGAATGTATGACAGTTTATAATTTTTGTGTGCTCAAATCTATCAGTCAGTCTTATAATGTTCCCTCCATTGCATTTTTGCTACCTATTTAAAAGTTCCAACCCCAATCAAGGTGAGAGATCTTTAAATGTTTTCCCAGGCTGATAGTATGAAAGAGATTTCTTGTTTGCTTAAACTGTTACTCCATGTGAACAAAGATCCGTATATTTGATCATGATATCATTTGTCTATTATTACTATATGTCCATATATTGTATGCCTGTTTTTCTACAGTTAGCTGCACTTCAATTGTATTTTACAAACTATTGTTTTTCAGCTGACTTTTTGTTGGATATTTTTGACCACAAAAATGTTTTAAATTTTACATGGTTAAATATGTCTTTCTTCTTACTTCTAATTTTCTCACCTTAATTATGATAGCTTTGCCCCCCTTTAGATTTTGTATGTAGTTTTTTATATCTTCAACTAAAGTGTCATGTCTACACTGGGGACTTTAATCTCTCTGATTTTCTAAAGATGTGTGAGGTAATGAACCACTACATTTTCTTCCAGACATTTAGCCATGTATGTCAACTTTTATTGAATAATCCAGCCTTTCCCAAGTAAATTGAAATACAACCTTCTCATATGCTAAATGTCCGTATCTAGTGAGACCTAATTCTTGATTCATTCAAAAAATAATAGCGGAATGTCTGCTATGTGCCGGAAGGTTCTAGGTACATATCATGCTATAGTCTCTTACGTCAAAGTCTTTGCTAATTTCATTATCAATCCATGTTGATGCTTGTCATTTACTGCTGTTGTATATCATGTTTCAGTTATGTTTTGATACTCCATTCAATTTTGCTTAATACAACTGTATCTCTTTGCTGACTTTTCTCTTGGGTTGTTCAATTGTAAGGTGTTTTTATGGACCATTTACTTTTACTCTTTTATCATTTTTGCTGGGTAACAAGAGATACAACTGGGTGGAATGCCACCAGAACCAAGGAAGATTTTCCTCACTCACAGTATCTCAGGACCACCTGGGCTTATCGGATCATTTTTACCCTACACATCCATTTCAATTCTTCCCTCTCTCTCTCAAACACACACATACACACACAGGGATTTTATGTTTTTTACATCAGGGCAGAAAATGGCCATACCAATATGGAGTTCCAAGTTTATCTTACATGGGAGGCTCACAAACTGAAATTTCTGGGTAACATTTATGTACTCTTTAGGGGTTAACATAATATTATCTAGATAATTTGTGTCATATCTTCTCTTAGCTTAATCAGTGTGACTGCTGGGGAGAAAGACATGGAAGTAACACAGCCCAGGACACGGTGTGCTGTGGGTGGGTGTGTGTCCACTCTCACCTTCATTCCTGCTTTCATTTTCATCAGCGTACGTGTCACCATCTGATATTTTATATATTTTTTTAATTTGCTGATATTCTCTCACCAGCACTGGACTGTAGAAGCTAATTTTTTTGGCGTTCTGTGCTCATTGACTAGACAGGGCCTGGAACATGGTTGACACTAAGAGATATTCCTCAAATGCAGGAACTAATTTGTCATTAAAACTATGGAACACTTGACCTCTTGGGGAAAAGGCTGATTTTGGCTCAAAATACCTAATCAGAGATGAAACAAGGGATTCCTTGAAGGGGACCATATCCATACATACAACATTGAAGTTAATTTCCTGACTGCCAAAGGCCAATAGAATTATTTAACTATGTGAGTAGTGCCAGTGTGTTAAAAATTAACCACGTTATTTTCTTCTTTCCTGTTGGTCACCTGCACCTATAGAAACATGGAACAATACAGGAATTTCAGAATTTCTTCTTCTGGAATTGTTAGAGAATCGAGAACTGCAGCCACTCATATTTGAGCTTTTCCTCTCCTTGCATGTGACCACTGTGTTTGGAAACCTGCTCATCATCCTGGCCATCACTCAGACGCCCACCTCCAGACACCCATGTACATCTCCATCTCCAACCTGTCCTTAGTGGGCATCTGTTCCACCTCCACCACCATCCCAAAGATGCTCCTGAACATCCAGACTCAGAGAAAAGGCCTAACCTATGCAGGATGCATCATCCAGATGTACTTTTTTATACTCTTTGCGGGATTGGACATCTTTATCCTGACTGTGATGGCCTATGACCAGTTTGTGGCCATCTGCCACCCCCTGAACTACGTGGTCATCACGAACCCCCATCTCTGTGCACTGCTGGTTCTGGTGTCCTGGATCATAAGAGTCCTGCATTCCTTGTTATAGAGCTTAACGGTGTTGCAGCTGTCCTTCTGTACAGATGTGGAAATTCCTCACTCTTTTTGTGAACTCAATCAGGTGGTCGAACTTGCCTGTTCACATGCTTTTCTTAGTAACACAGTGGTGTGTTTTGGAGCTGTGCTGTGAGGTGGTAGTCCCTTTCTTGAGATCCTTTACTCATGCTTTGAGATATTTTTTTTTCAATATGAGGAATCTCATCAGCTCAAGGAAGTATAAAGCATTTTCCACCTGTGCTTCTCACCTCTCAGTTGTCTCCTTATTTTATTGTATGGACCTAGGTATGTACCTCAGCTCTGCTGCAATCCACAGCTCACAATCAAGTGCCACAGCCTCAGTGATGTACACTGTGCTCACACAGATGCTGAGCTCCTTCAGCTACAGTATGAGGAAGAAAGACATAAAGAGGGCTCTGAAATCATTCTTTGGGTTGGCAGCTGTAAAGGGAACAAGTGTCGTAGTGTTTAAGAAGTGCCCTTGATTTCAGAACTCAAAGCTCAGAGCCAGAAATTGTGATTTGTATTAGATTGTGGAAGTAGAATATGCCACCTCCAGTTTCTCCTGGAATTTTCATTTCTTTGATTCCAACTTCTCTGTACAATTTATGTAACTCACCTTATTAAGCTTATGACCTCTCTGATATTCAAGAGGTATTCCCTTTGTTGTTTTCCTGCTCTCCCAACGTTATTCCCAACCTTTGATGTGAAATTTTTGGAAATTCCCACTTATCTGAGGGAGTACATGGATCTCTTAAAATTAATTTCTTCTCAATTGAAATATATAATACTGATTTTTCCTCTTTTGTTTGACTAAGAGAACAGTCATGAGTTGTTCTACTCCTATGGAAAAAGACTGTTCTTGACAACCACAGGTATTTATATAAGTTTATAGCAGAGGAAAATCTGAGATAACTGTTTTTCACTCTTGTGAACATCATTCCTTTGTATATCTACCTCAATTGTTCTTCCTGATAGCAGACTTTAAGATGCTGTTTTTATAGCTGATCATGTGTTTTTTTCCTACTCATTAGGATCCTCTTCTGTTATTCAGCTCGGTGTTCACCATGCCTACCATAGACACTGGTGAAAATTGATTAAAAATGTCTCCAAGTGGGAGCTACATGGAAAGACAAATATGAATAAATAAATTTCCCTTGAGTCAGAGTTGACCTTAGGTATGATGAAGCAAAATATGATAACATACATTTGTTACTAGGCAAGAGGGCCCAATGCCTGATGCACATAAAAAGCCAATATAGCACATCATCAGCTTTTCAGAGAAGAGAAAGCTTTATTGCAAGGTGCACCAGCAAGGATACAGGAGGCAAGACTCTCAAATCAGTCTTGCCTGTCCAAAGTTTGGGGTAAAGTTTAAGGGATTAGAGGGGCTGGCAGGTACGCAGAAGCACTGGCAGGATGAGTTTTGATTGGCAGCTTAAAATGTTCTCTTCTGCATGTGCTTCTGGCTGACCAGCTGCTCAAGAAATGCAGCTTTAGTATTATGTGGTTAAGATGGATCAGTTATGGGAGGCAACCAGGAAAGGCAAAGCAAACACGTATAAAGTTGTTATATATGTAAATTTTCTTATAAGTATAGATTTCCCCTATGAAAGGGTAACTTCAATTAGGTTTTCAGAGCTTCCCCCATGTCTGCTGTTTCTTAATAATCATGAGCTCAAAATAATCCTAATGCCAAAGAGGCACATTTTGTGGTGGCAAAATCTGTTCCTGGCCTGTGGTCACACATTTATTACTGTGCAAAAGAAGTAATGCATATCTGTGTGTATTTATATACATTTCTCTTTCAAATAATTACACACACATACATATATGTACATGAGCACAGAATCATTTATAATGTTGAAAGAAACTTTTAGTGTAAGTTGGAGGGTAAAGAAATGAAAAGAACGAACATTTAAATCAACATGAAATTCCAAGAATGTAGAAATTTAAACACAAAGATTTAAAGTAGAATGGGTGATCCTAATTTTAACAATAAAGAATTTTCCCGGGGCTGGCCCAAGCGGTTAAGTTCTCTTGCTGTCCTTCTGCGGCCCAGGGTTTCACCATTTCAGATCCTGGGCATGGACTGCTCATCAACTGCTCGTCAAGCCATGCTGAGGTGGCATTCCACATAGCTGAGCCAGAATGACCTACATCTGGAATATGCAACAATGTGCTGGGGAGCTTTGAGGAGAAGGAAAAAGAAGGGAGATTGACAATAGATGTTAGCTTCAGGCTAATCTTTAAAAAAATTAATTAATTAATTAATTAAATTAAACAGATTTTTCTTTTCTTAATGCCTGAAAGTCAGAACCACATTTACACTTACGCAATGGGAAATTCACTGTATCAGCTAATGGAGCCAAATATCTCCACACTAACTCTAATTGGTTTTTCTTCTATTAAGGTAAGATTGCAACATGAAATACCTCTACCCAAGGTAATATAAATGAATGAACTGAGAGGCTTAAACTCAGTTCCCACAAACGAAATGTTATTGGGTAAATCTCTGAGTTAGACTCCTACTGCTGCTATAAGAAGGTACCACCTTAGGCTTAAAAAACACAATTTTTCTCCCTAAAGTTCTAGAGATCAGAAGTCAAAATGGGTCTCATTGGGATTAAATCAAGAAGTCTGCCAGGCTGGGATCCATCTGGAAACACCAGGAAAGAACACGTTTCCTTCTTAATTCACTTCCTAGTGCACCTGCATTCCTTGGCTCATCCCCTTTCTCTGTGTACAAAGCCAGCAGCAGAGCATTTTCAAATGCCTCTCTGACTCCAATTTAAGTCCTCTCTTTCCATATTTAGAGGACCATAATGGTTGTATTACATTAACCTGCACAATTCACTCTAATCTTTTAAACTTAAAATCAATGGTTAGAAAACAATTCATTTGATCATTATTTCCCTTTGCTCTGTAAAATAACATCTTCAAAACTTCTTGGGTTAGGATGTGGACATCTTTTGAGGCCCTTCTTCTGCCTCCTACAAAGACTTTTTCAGATGTATATTATTTGATGACACTCAAGCAACCTTATATTATAAAGGAATCAAACAGAATTTATCACAGCCTCTACAATGAGTGAAACAGTTTTCTTTCAAAATTACATACAAGGCATTTTTTTGGCAGAGAAAACCTAAAACTGTCTACTCATGAAATTAAGATAGAAATACATCTTGCTATTCCAAGTAAGATCCACAGACCAGGAGCTGCAGCACCAACACCACCTGGGAGCTTGTTACAAATGCAGAGTCCTCGAGACCACCTGCTGAATCAGAGTTTGCATTTGAACTAAAATTACTGATGATTTTTAAGCACAATGAAGTTAGATGAGTGCTGGTATAGGATTATTCCTCGCCCCCTCACTGTTGACATTTGGGGCTTGATAAGGATTTGTGTTGGGCTCTGTCCAGAGCATTATGAGTGTTTGTCAGGATCCCTTCACTCATCATTGAATATTCCCATGGGCAAAATTATCTCTGTCTCAGAGTTTGAGAACTGGAAGCATCCTAACAGAATTCCAGTCAAGCCTCCAATGTGTATTCAGTTTACCTTTGAGTAGAACATTAAATCCCTCTGAGCCTCATTCCTGAGAATGGAATGCATGATAGTACTACCTCACAGAATGGGCTTTTCTAAAGATTAAACTGGGCGATCCCTACAATGTGCTAAGCTAGGTTACGGTGCATAAAATATCTAAATATATCTTCTATAATTAAAATCTTTTATAGAAAGGGAATCAAAGATGGCTTTTAACTTGAGATAGAACATTCTTAATAGTTTTGGCAAGAGTGTCAGAAGCCAAGGAGTGTAGTGTCCAAAGTTTTATATTAAAGAAACAAAGTTGTCCCTCTCATAAAGAGGGGAATAATAATATTTTAAGGATATTATAGGTTTTGTTCTTACCACCAGTCAATATGTTGATGATCCAATACTTTGATGAGTAGGGAGTTAGACTCATGAGTAGGGAGTTAGAGTCCTCAGTCTTAGACTTCAGAGAAAACAGGGTTGGGATAAGGTGCTGGGAGTTTACCTCTGGAAGGCAGCTGATTCAATGGAGAAGGAGTAATAACAACTGAGTTTACCTGGCTTAGAACCTGGTCTCCTGGGAACAGAGAAACTGCAGGAAAAATTCCTTTCTGCCCAGATCAGCATCCCACAGGGACATCATGTGCTTGGAGGTTGGAGTAACAAGAGGAAAATGTGCCTAATGAGCAGACATAGGGAGCTGTAAATATCTCCTCTGCTCAGTCCCTCAGGGTTTGCAGTTTGGGTTGTAGGAGTCATGGTTGTTTCTTTTGCACTCCTGAGTCTGGTTCTGGACCAATGCTTGACCCCTTCCTGCTGTTTTGTCTGGGTGAGAGCTTCAATCCCCATCATTAACCATCCAGAGAGGAATTCAGACTTCCACATGGAAACCATGCTCTCAGAGATCCCATCCAGGTGAGTCTGAGGGCCCAATAGACACTGCAGGAGAGGATAAAAGAGAATGGAGGCCAAAAACGTTTACCTGAGGTCACCTGAGAGCCAGTCCAGCATAGCCCAGAGCCTAGAGGTCACTGTGTTTGCTTGCCTGCTTGATTAGTATATCAATGTGTTTTTATGAGGCTAAAAAGAGAAGTGAACATTGAAATCAGTAACGCAAGGTTCAGTGATGCCAATTATGTGATAGTAGTGGAAGTCCAACCTGAAGAGGAAACAAGAGGCATAAAGTGCCTCCAGTAAAAGTAGAGCTTAAGTCCAAGGATCTTATCAACTAACTGGAGTAGAGAAACACGATGTTAGACATGGAGGGATTTAAAGTGAAGTGAGCGCATTTTAAAAAGAATTTTGAGATGGGGCATATTTGCCTATGTTTCTGTATTGATGAAGAAGATCCAGAACAAAGAATGTTTGCAAAAACATCCTTATAACAGCAGTACGTGAGACACACATTTCCCAGTATCTTCTCTCTCTCTGGGTATTCACATGAAAAAAAAATTTTAATAGTTCAAAATCAGTGTGCTAACCAGTTTTACTTTGCAATTATTTCATTACCTGTGATGTAGAACATATATGTGTCTTTGTTAGTCATTTATTTTCTTACGGCAAATTATCCATGTGAGTCCTTTGCTTTTATATCTTGGGATGAGGTACTTTTATTCTTGGTTTTTATTGAATTCTTTCAACAAAGAATTGGAATATTTTTTCACACATTGGCTGCTGGCCATCTAGTTCTTTTATGTATTTATAGATGTGCTTGGAGGGGAATTGTGAGTGTATATAAATTTTGTGTGGTCAGATCTATCAGTGAGTCATAATACATTTGTTCCATTGCTTTTCATCATTTTCTGAAAGAATTCAGCTGTCACTTTATCATTCTTCACTTGCAACTCATTGCTTTAGACAGAAATGATAGTGAAAGATCTGCATCATTAATGCTAATACACCAAAGTTTATACATTTTCCAATAAGTTTTCACATGTCTGTTATTCCTTATTGCTCCTTTTGACCTTTTGTGATTAGATCTATTTCTGAAAGTTGCCTCATCTTCAGCCATCATCTGGAAGGCATTTTTATTTACACTTGACTGAAGATCACCCATAAAAGATATGGATGTATCCTTATATAAAATGGAATTGTAACTGAGATACTGCTTCCTCCCCACATTTTAAAAGCCTTCTGTTATACTTTTATTTCTAAGACTTTTGCAGTTTAATTTTATGTTAGTGACCATGTTACTGTCATTAAATTATCACTATTTCATGTCTTTATATGTTAACTGTAGATTTTCATTCAATTTTGTTACATACAGTTGTCTTTTGAAACCACTATACTTAACCTAATTTCATTCTCTGACACTTTGTTCCTTAAGTTCTTAATTTCCTTTATAAGTTCAGTTCCTATATTATGCACACATATATATTCATACACTTTTAGATAAATGCATGAGTAGAATCCTATGCACTTTGTAAATACTCCTTTTGTTTTAGTTCAGTATGTTTTTCTACCTTTTGTCCCTTTTTCTTCTTACTCACTAGTACCTCATGGACTTGCCTCTGATCAGCTACTATGATGTTGGTTCACGATTTCAGTGGCTGCAGAATATTTCATAGTATTGTTTTCAGCTATGAACATAGGTTCTTTATGCACCACACAAGAGCAGTTGAATAAAAACTGGAACACCAGCCTTATGGCAAGGAAAGGGTTTTTATTTTTGGTGATGTCAGCCTGAAGACAAGAGTGAGCCCTCAAATTCCTCTGGTCTCCCTGAAAGATGGGAGGCAAGGGGTTCTGAAGGTTTCAAGGAATGTGGCTGCTTGTAGGGAAGGGGAACCTGTGGTCTTGCTGGTCAGAGCTTTCCCACCAGCCTGCCTGTGGCCCTGGGTCACTGCTTGTGGAAAGGAGGAGGAGGAGATAACAGAATCTGCAGGTAGCTATCCTTGGTTGTCTGCCTCCTTGGTGGATGGTGGATTCTGGTGCCAGAAGCCCAGGAGTAAGCAGGGAAAGGGGATGAGTGCTTTGCTTTTAACCCCATATATGCTGGGTTTAATGTAGGGGAACTGATATCAGGGCCAGAATCAGTATGACTATGCTTCTCACTCACACTTTTGATAACCTTCATATTTTTTCTGACTCAATTGCTATTATATCAATGCTAGAAAAATATGTTGAAATTATGAAGTTCAAATGGTGATTGAACCAGGGGTGATTTGGTCCCCCAGGGTACACTGAGCAATGTTGGGAGCTTTTTGTCTGTCATGCTGGGGAGGATGGGCGGAGGTCAAGGATGCTCTAAACATCCTATAATTCACAGGACAGACCCCATCACAAACAGTGATCTGGCCCAGAATGCCAATTGTCCTGATGTTGTAAAACCTTGAGTTAAAGAATATCTGTCTTTTTAATATTTATAGCTGCATTGAGAATGTTTCCCAACATTAACCTAAAAGTAAAGAACCAAATGAGAGGAAGAGAGGTGTTTATTTGGGATCACAGGAGCACAGATTTAGGTAGAAACTCAAATAGTGTCCCCCTGGGGAGTAAAAATCAGGGCTTTTGAAGGCAAATAAGGGAGGGTTGCCTTACAAAGAATGCTAACTATAGTTGGTGGCAGAAAGCAAGCTAAGTTATCGAAGTACAATTGATTGCAAAGGCTGCCTAGAGGGAGGCAAAAGTCCTCACTGTAATGAGCTGCCTTCTTCTCAGAACTTTTGGTTCCTGGCTCAGTTTGTAAGTTCATGCTCTGTCTGACGAGGGCATGCATAAGACCCAGTTCCTTAATGGCTTCTGGCTCCATTTTAAACCCCTTAGACACGTGGCTCCATTTTGTTTCATATTTCACATCCAACACCTTGTAGCAGTTCACATTTCTGCCAGCAAAATTAGAGAAGAGCCCTTTGCTACTAGTTCATAAGTTCTCACCCTATCAATGTGACAGCTCTTTAAGGTTTTTCCCAGGATGATGGGAGTTAAAGAGGTTTCTTCTTGCTTTATTCAACTATAAACTGAGTTTAAGCAAAGATTTATATATTTGGTCACTATTTTCACTTACCTGTTATTACTATATGCCCATTTGTCTATTCTTATCAGCTTTTCAAGTAATTTTTACAAATTATTGTTTTTCAGTTGTGTTGGGGGCATATTTGGACCATGAAAAAATTTTAATTTTATTTAGTTAAACATATATGTTTTCTTACTTCTGAGTTTCTTAACTTAATTAAGATAGTTTTGACCACCCATATATTTTATGTCATTTCTAGAGGCTCATCTAAAATGCTTGGGTTACTCTTACATTGAGGTATAACCTCTCCAATTTTTTGTAAGATATTTGAGTGAGGGGAGAAACCTAATTTTCTGAAAGATAGATAGCCATTTATGCCAGCTTTCATCAACAGTTCAACCTTTCCAAATTAAAATAGAACCTTGCCATATACTTGTCCATATATAATGTGACCTAACTCCTGATTCATTTGACAAATAATAGCTGAGCATCTGCTACATGCCAGAACATTCTAGAAACATTTTATATTGTATTATGTCTAGGTCCTTGCCAATTTAATTACTAATTCATATTAATATCATTAAATTATTTTTTGTCATTTATTCAGTTAGTGTTTGATGCTTCATTTAATTTTATTTATTGCTGTTGTTTTCTAACTATACTGTTTAACATGGTTTTATTCCCCTTGTCATTTTTTTAATTTCCTGACTTTTCATTTTCCTAAATTAATTTCTATATAAATGAAAACATCTTTGTGAAAACACAAAGCTAAACAAGCATGTGAAGGCCCTACTTGTTGGATCTTGTATTATAATCGAGAAGACAGAGGTCAATGAAAACATTTGTGTATGACATAGTGTCCTCAGGTATAAATCTGATGATGAAAGTTATTCAGTGTGAGAGGATTGATTGCCATGATGTGTGCACAATCTATAGAGTATGGTCTGGGAGGGCCTTTGCATGTTGGACAAAGACCATAAACAGCAATAGAGTGTGCTCACTGGTTTTGTCAAATAAGAGATCAAAGCCCAAGAATAACAAAGAAAAATGCCACACTAGAAAGGTGAGAAAGGGGCTTGCCACATCCCCTACTGGATGACATAAAAACCAATTAGTCAAATAAATAGGGCATGGGTACAAAAATAACAAGTCTTATACTGTTTCATATAAAAAATGCCCAGCTTTCATTGTATTTTGTATATTCCCTTTTGTGAGCTTTTGGGTTGTTTCCTTTGCTTTTTTTCTCTTGGCGTCTTCCACATGTAGGGTATTTGATACGACACACTACTTTTGTGTTTTAGATATACCTAATTTTGTTCTTTTATTATTTTTCCTGGGCATAAAAGGAATAGAACAGGGCATAAAATGTCACCAGAACCAAAGGAGCTTTTCTGTGTCGTAGTCTCTCAGGGACCATTTGATCTTATTAGGTCTTTACTACTTCTCATGTCCATTTCATTTCTCTCTCTGTACAAATAGATAAACATATACGCATGTATACACACATATGTGTGTGTGCCTTTTGGAATGTGAGCAGTCCTCATTGCAAGGGTACCTGAGCTCATACTCCAAGGAGACTCTTATGATACAGAGGCCAGAACTCAGTCAACAGACGATAATAAAGAAAGGATTCATTTAATCCTACAAGACACCTTTGCAGCCAGATGAATAAAGTGCAAGTCGTACATAGTGTGGATGAGGGACGTCCTGTGACTTGAAGTTTCAACAGCAGCACGGAGGCCACACCATTCCTCAACGTTCTCCGACACCATTTCTCATCATTCTCTCTCTGTTCATTCTCCTTGACACACTGGCTTCATTTTTTTGGACTTGAATTTCTGAATCAAGCATCTGCCTCAGGGCCTTCACAATGGCCGTTCCCCCTGCCAGGCACACACTTCCCAGATATGCTCCTGGCTCCTGAACCCTCTCCCTTGAAGTCTCTTTTCAAATGTCACCTTGTTTGCAGACCTTGCCTGAACACCTATAAAAACAATAGCACTTGCTTCACTTTCTCCTTATACCTGCTTTTGTCTTATTCACAGCACCTGTTGCCATCTGATATGTTACATAATTTTTTATTTGCTTATATTATTTCTCCATGACTTAATGTGAGGAAGTTTTCTCTTTCAGCACCTTATACTCATTTCCAAGGCAGTGCTGGGAACTTTGGTGACACTCAATACATATTCCCAAAATGAGTAAAAGAGTTTCTCATTAAAACTGTGGAATACATGACATCAAGGGGGGAAGCTGAGAGGGAGACAAATTTCCTAATTAAAGATGGTGCAAGAAATTCCCTAAAGCAGACTGAATCTATACACAAAATATTGAATTTTTTTTGTTTTTATTGAGACATATTTGGCATGTAACATTGTATACATTTAAGATATGCAACATGTTGATGTGATACATTCATATATTGTAATATGATTGCCATTGTAGCTATAGTGAGTACTTCTATCATGCCACACAATTATCATTTCTTTGTTGTATTGGGAACAACCAAGATCTACTCTCTTAGCAAGTTTCATAATTGTAAACAATATTGCTGTCTATATTTAATACCCTGTGCATTAGAACTCCAGGACTTGTTGCAAGTTTGCACCCCTAAACAACATCTCCCCAATTCCCCAAGCCCTGGTCCTCGGGAACTATCATTTACTCCCTATTTTTGTTAGTTTGGCTTTTCTGGATTCCATATGCATGTGATATCATACACTTTACTCATGCATTGCTTAACAACAAAGATGTGTTCTGAGAATGTATCGTTAGGTGATTTCATCATTGTTTGACCATCATGGAGTGTACTCACCCAAACCAAGTTGGTATAGCCTACCTCACATCTAGGCTATATGGTACTGATCTTATGGGACCACCATCATACATGTGGTCTGTTGTTGACTGAAACATCATTATGCAGTGCATGACTGTATTTGTCTTTCTCTGTCTGGCCTCAGGATCCATCAGTGTTGCTGTGAATAGCAGGATTTTCCTCTTTCTCATGGCTGAATAATATTCCATTGAGTATAATTTCTATATATTCATCCATTGATGAACACTTAGGTTGTTTCCATATCCTGGCATGGTGAATTATGCTCCAATAGATATGGGAATACATATTTCTCTTTGATATCCTACTTTTATTTCCTTTGGGTTTGTACACAGAAGTGGGATTGCTGGATCACGTTAATTCTATTTTTAGGTTTTTGAGGAACTTCCATATTGTTTTTGCATAGTTCCTAAACCAATTTGCATTCCCTCTAAACAGTAAACAAATGTTTCGTTTTCTACCTATGCTTGTCAAAACTTACCACTCGTCTTTTTATGGTAGCCATTCTGATAGGTATGAGGTGTATCTCATTATGAATTTGTATTGCATTTCTCTGATTATTAGTGATGCTGAGTATCTTTTCATGTACCTGTTGGCCATTTGGATATCTTCTTTGGAAAAATGTCTATTCAGTTCCTCTACCCAGTTTTTTAATTGGACTGTTTGCTTTTTGGTAATTGAGTTGTATGAGTTTTTTAATATATTTTAGACATTAATCTCTTATCCAATATATGGTTTGCAAATATTTTCTCCCATTCTGTGGGTCGTTTTTTATTTTGTTGATTTTTTTCCTTTGCTTGTGCAAAAGCTTTTAAGTTCAGTGTAATCTCACTTGTTGATGTTTGCTTTTGTTATTTCTGTTTTTGGTGTCATATACAGAAAATCATTGTCAAGACCAATGTCAAGGAGCTTCTTCCCTACATTTTCTTCTATGAGTTTAATGGTATCAGGTCTTATGTTTAAATGTTTGATCCATTTTCAGTTAATTTTTGGGAGTAGTGTTAGATAGAGGTCCAATTTCATTTTTATTACATGTATTTTTCCAGTTTCAAACACTATTTGTTGAAGAGACTCTCCTTTACTCTTGGGTCCCTCATTGAATAGTAGTTGGCTGTGTATGTGGGGTTTTTTTCTGGGATCTCTATCCTGTTCCATTGGTCTGTGTGTCAATTTTTGTGCCAAAAGAATACTTTAAAATTTCTATAGCTTTTTAATATAGTTTGAACTCAGGAAGTGTGATGCCTCCAGCTTTGTTATTCTTACTCAGGATTGCTTTGGCTATTTCAGCATCTTTTGTGATGCCATACAAGTTTTAGGATTGTTACTTCTATTTCTGTGAAGAAAGACAATAAAATTTTATTACTTGTTACATTGAACCTATAGATGGCTATGGGTAGTATGAACATTTCAACAATACTAAATCTTCCAATTCATGAATACAGGATGTCTTTTCATTCATTTAGTTTTCTTTGATTTCTTTCAATAAAGTCTTGTAGATTTTTGTTGTGTAGATCTTTCACTTCCTTGGCTAAATTTATTCTTTGGTATTTAATTGTTTTTGAGTCTATAATGAATGGGATAGGTTTTTTTTCAGATATTCCATTATTAGCGTATAAAAATACAACTGATTTTTCTATGTTGACTTTATAGCTTCAGCTTTACAAAATTCATTGATTTGTTCTAATAGATTTTTGGTTGAGTCTTGGGATTCTTGACATAAACAATTACATCATTTTTAAAGTGACACTTTTACTTCTTTCTTTCTGATTTGGATGACATATTTCTTAGACTTGCCTAATGGCTTTAGCAGGGGCTTCCAAAACTATATTAAATCAAGATTGTGAGAGTGGTATCTTTGTTGTGTTCCCAATCTTAGAAGAAAAGATTTCAGACTTTCACTTTTGGGTATAATGTTAGCCATGGGTTTGTCATATATGGTCTTTATCACATTGATGGTTTTTGAATTTATTTTGCTAATAATCTGTTGATAATTTTTGTATCTATATTCATCAGGGATACAGGTATATAGATGTCTTTTCTTTTACTGTCCTTATCTGGCTTTGGCATCAGGGAAATGTTGGCCCCATAGAATAAGCTTGGGAGCGGTCCCTCCTCTTCAATTTTTTGAGAGTGTTCAAGAAGGATTGGCAATAATTCTATTTAAATGTTTGGTAGAACTTGCCAATGAGGCTGTTTGGTCCTGGAGTTTTTTGTTTTGGGAGATTTTTGACTACTGATTCAATCTCGTTGTTCATTATTAGTTTGTTCTGATTTTTTATTTCTTCTTGTCAGTCTTAGTAGGTTGTAGGTTTCAAGGAATTTATCCATTTCTTCCAGGTTATCTAATATTTTGGCATATGATTGTTCATAGTAGTCTCTTGTATCCTATGTATTTATATAGTATTTATATAGTATCAGTTGTAAGGTCTCCTCTTTCAATCTAATTTTATTTGAGTCTTCTCCCTTTTTTTCTTACTTATTCTGACTAAAGATTGATGAATTTTGTTTATTTTGATGAAAAAACAACACTTAGGTTGATCCTTTCTGTTCCTTACTGGTCTCTATTTTCTTTATGAAATTAATTTCTTGACTAAAAAATATAAATTGTAGCATTTCAACTATGTGAGTAATGTTTGTTTGTTGAAAATTAATCAGATTGTTATTTTCTCTTCCCTGGTAGTCATACACTACATGGAGCCAAGGAAAATTACAGGAGTTTCACAATTTCTTCTTCTGGGACCTTCAGAAGAACACAAATTGCAGACCCTTGTATTTGAGCATTTCCTCTCCATGTACTTGATCACTGTGTTTTGAAACCTGCTCATCATCCTGGCCATAAGCTCTGACTCCCACATCCACATGCCCTTGTACTTTTTCCTCTGAAAATTGTCCTTTGTAGACATCTGTTTTACCACTAACACCATCCCAAATATTCTGTAAAACATCCAGGCACCAGAGAAAAGTTACAACCTTGGAGGATGCATCACCTGGATGTGTTTTTTCTTACTCCTTGCAGAGTTGGATGATTTTCTCCTGACTGTTATGGCTATGACTGTTACCCAGCCATCTTCTGCCTCCTGCACTACGTGGTCATTTTGGAGCACCAGCTTTGTGGAATTCTGGTTCTGGTATGCTAGTGCATCAGTGTCTTTTTTGCATTCCTTAAGACAAAGCTTACTTGTGTTGTGTTGTGTTGTGTTACAAAGTTACTTCTGTAGAGACTTGGAAATACCCCACTATTTCTGTGAACTCAAACAGTTGGTCCAACTTGCCTGTTCTGACAGCTTTGTTAATGAACTGGGTATGTATTTTTCAGCTGGGCTACTGTGTGGTGGTTCCCTGAGTGAGATCATTGACTCATACTTTGAAATAATTTCCCCTATACATGGAATGAGATCAGATTAAGGAAAGTACTAAGCATTTTGCACCTATGTGTCTCACTTCTCAGTTGTCTCCTTATTTTATTGTATGGGCCTAGGAATGGACTTTTCTTCAGCTGCTAACCACAGCTCACACTCAACTTCAACCCACAGTGATGTACACCATGGTCACATCCATGCTTAACCCATTCATCTGCAGTCTGAGGAACAAAGATGTAAACAGTGCTCTGAAATATTTTTGAGGATAGTGGCTATAAAAGGACTAATTGTCCTGGGGCTGTCCTGATGGTTCAGTGGTTAAGTTCATGTGCTCTGCTTCGGTGGCCCAGGGTTTGCCAGTTCAGATCCCAGGTGCTGACCTATGCACTGCTCATCAAGCCATTCTGTGGCAGGTGTCCCACATATAAAATAGAGGAAGATGGGCACAGATGTTAGCTCAGGGTGAGCCTTCTTCAGCAAAAAAAAAAAAAAAAAGAAAAGAAAGAAAGAAAGAAAGAAAAGAGAAGAAGAGAGAAGGATTGGCAGCAGATGATAGCTCAGGGCTAGTCTTCCTCAAGGAAAAAAAAGGACCAATTGTCCTGGCCTAAATAAGGGCCCGGGATTATAGGCTTCAAATTCTTGTACCTAGAAATTGGGATTCTTTTTAAAAGATTGTAGACATTAAACTTATGCGTATTCATTATTTCCAGGAATTTCCATTTATTTGACACAACTTCTCTATACAATTTGTGTATTTCACTTTACTAACCTTTGTGATCTCTCAAATATCTAACTGTTTTTCCCTTTATCTTTTATTTTTGCAAAAAGGTTTTATTTATTTCTGTCTATTATATTTCATAATAAAGATTCAAATTCTAGTTGGAAAATAAGAACATATTTCTTTCTCATTGAAAAGATTTGTCAAAAAGTATTGTAAAATTCTTGTTTTTATTGTTGTAATATTGGTTTATAACATTATATAAATTTAGGAGTACATTGTTATATTTATTTATGTATTTATTTGAGGAAAACTGGCCCTGAGCTAACGTCTGTGCCCATCTTCCTCTTCTTCAAACGTGGGATGCCTGTCACAGCTTGGCTTGACAAGCAATGTGTATGTCCACACATGGGATCTGAACCCCGGGCCACAGAGTGGAGCACACAAACCTAAATGCTGCACTACCAGGTTGGCCCAAGTGTACATCATTATATTTTACTTCTATGTAGACTACATTGTGTTCACGACCAAAATTCTAGTTGCCATCCATCACTGTACAAGTGTTCCCCTTTACCTCTTTTGCCCTCCCCCAACCTCCTTTCCCCACAGGTAACCAATCTGTTCCCTACATACAAGTGTTTGTTGGTTGTTGTTTTATCTTCACATATGAATGAAATCATACAGTATTGGTCTTTCTCTGTCCGAAATTTTTCTTAGCATAATGCCCTAAAATGTCTATCCATGTTGTCACAAATGGCAAGATTTATTCTTTTTCATGACTGAGTAGTATCCCATTGTATATATATATACCACATCTTTTCTTTCCATTCATCTGTCAGTGGGCACTTAGATTGTTTACATAGCTTTTCTATTTTAAATATGTCACAATTAACATGGGGGTGCATATATCTTTCTGAATTAGTGTTTTAGTGTTCTTTGGATAAATACACAGAAGTGGAATAGCTGGATCCTATGGTAGTTCTATTTTTAATTTTTTGAGGAAGCTTCATACTGTTTTCCATGGTGGCTGCACCGATTTACATTACCAACAGCAGTGTACAAGCATTGCCTTTTCTCCACATCCTTTCCAACACTTGTTATTTGTTGTCTTGTTAATGATAGCCCTTCTGATTGGGATGTGGTGATATCTCATTATGGTTTTGATTTGCAATTCCCTAGTGATGTTGAACATCTTTCATGTGCTGGTTGGCCATCTGTATATCTTCTTTAGAAAAATGCTCAGATTCTCTGCCCATTTCTTTCTTTTTTTTTCCCCCTAAGGATTGGCCCCTGGGCTAACAACTGTTGCCAATTTCTTTCTGCTCTATTTCCCAACCCCCCCCCCCCGCCCCAAACCCGTACATAGTTGTATATCCTAGTTGCATGTCCTTCCAGTTGTGGGATGTGGGATGCCGCCTCAACGTGGCCTGATGAGCAGTGCCATGTCAGCGCCCAGCATCCGAACCCTGGGCCGCCGTAGTGGAGCACGCGAACTTAACCACTCGGCCATGGAGCCAGCCCCTCTGCCCATTTCTTAATTGGGTTGTTTGGTTTAATTGTAGTTGAGATGTATGAGCGTTTATATACTTTGGATATCAAGTCCTCATCAGATATGTGATTTGAAAATATCTTTCTCCCAATTGATAGGCTGTCTTTTGATTTTGTTGATGCTATTCTTTGCTGTGCAGAGGCTTTTTAGTTTGATGTAGTCACATTTGTTTATATTTTCTTTCATTTCCCTTCCCTGAGGAGACAGATCTAAAGCGATACTGCTAAGACTCATGTCAAAGAGCATAGGATCTATGTTTTCTTCTAGGATTTTTATGGTTTCGGGTCTTACATTCAAATCTGTAATCCACTTTGAGTAATTTTTGTGTATGGTATAAGATAGTGGTCTACTTTCACTCTTTGCATGTGGCTGTCCAGTTTTTCCAATACCACTTATTGAAGAGACTGTTCTGTCTCCATTATATGTTCTTGGATTCTTTGTCTAAAATTAGCTGTCCATAAATGTGTGGGTTTGTTTCTGGGTTCTCAGTTCTGTTTCTTTTATCTGTGTGTTTGATTTCTGCCAGTATCATTCTGTTTTGACTACTACATCTTTGTAGTATACTTTGAAATCAGGGAGGTGAGACCTCCAGATTTATTCCTTTTTCTCAGGATTGCTTTGGTTATTTGAGGTTGTTCATGTTCCACATAAATTTTAGGATTCTTTGTTCTATTTATAAGAAAAAATGTCACTGGGACTTTAATAGGGATTGTATTAAGTATGGAGATTGCTTTAGGTAGTGTGCACATTTTAACTATGTTAATTCTTCCAACCCATGAGCCTAAAATATCTTTCCATTTCTTCGTGTCTTCTTCACTTTCTTTCAACAAGTTCTTATCATTTTCAGTGTGCAGGTCTTTCACTTCCTTTGCTAAATATATTCCAAATATTTGGTTCTTTTTGTTGTAAATGGGATTGTATTCTTAATTTCTCTTTCTGCTAGTTCATTGTTAGTGTAAAATCAAAACTCATTTTTGTACGTTGATTTTATACCCTGAAACTTTACCTGTTTATAATTTCTAATAGTTTCTTGGTGGATTCTTTAGGGTTTTCTATATATAAAATCATGTCATCTGCAAATAATGACAGTTTTACTTTTTTGTTTCCAGTGTGGACCCCTTTTACTTCATTTTCTTGTCTAATTGCTCTGGCTAGGATTTCCAACACTATGCTGAATAAAAGTGGTACAGTGGGAATTCTTGTCGTGTTCCTGTTCTTAGGGACATAGCTTTCAGGTTTTCACCATTGAGTATAATGTTGGCTTTGGCTTTTTTGTATTTGGCATTTATTATGCTGGGGTACTTTCTTTCTATATCCATTTTATTGAGGTTTTCATCATAAATGGATGCTGAATCTTGTCAAATGTTCTCTCTGCATCTATTGAGATGATCATGTAATTTTTATTGTTTATCTTGTTAATGTGATGTATCACATTGATTATTTTTTGGATGTTGAGCTATCCTGCATCCCTGGAATAAATCCCACTTGATTGTGGCATATGATCTTTTTAAAGTATTGTTGCATTTGATTTGTTAATATTTTGATGAGGATTTTTGCATGTATGTTCATCAGTGATATTGGCCTATTTTCCTTTTCTGTGTTGTCCTTGTCTGGTTTTGGTATCAGGGTAACGTTGTCCTTGTAAAATGAGTTATGAAGAGACCCATCTTCTTCAATTTTTTTGAATAGTTTGAGAAGGATAGGTTTTAAGTCTTCTTTGAGTGTTTAGTAGAGTTAATCAGAGAAGCTATCTGGTCTTGGTCTTTTGTTTTAAGGTTTTTGATTATTGTTTCAATCTTCTTACTAGTGATCAATTTTTTTTCAGACTCCCTGTTTCTTCTTGATTCAGTTTTGGGAGGTTGTATGATTCTAAGAATGTATCCATTTCCTCTAGGTTACGCAATTTGTCGATATATAGCTTTTCATGGTATTCTCTTATAATCTTTCATATTTCTCTGGTATCCATCATAATTTCTCCTCTTTGAGTTCTTACTATATTTACTTGAGCTTGCTCTCTTTTACTCTTAGTTAATCTAGTCAATGGTTTATCAATTTTGCTTATCTTTTCAGAAAACCAGCTCTTAGTTTGATTGATGTTTTGTATTTTCTTTTTAGTCTATTTCATTTATTTGCAGTCTGACTTTTAATATTTCCTTTATCCTGCTGACTTAGGGCTTTCTTTGTTCTTCTTTTTCTAGTTCTTTTAGGTGTAATGTTTATTTGAGATTTTTCTTGTTTGTTGAGGTAGGGCTGTACTGCTATGAACTTCCCTCTTAGTACTTCTTTTGCTGCATCTTATAGATTTTGGTATCAAATATTTTAATTTTCATTTGCCTTCAGGTATTTTTTATTTGTCCTTTGATTTGTTTATTGATCTAGTAGTTGATCAGTAGCACATTGTTTAGTCTCCAAATATTTGTGACTTTTTCACAAATGTAGTTGATTTCTAGTTTCGTTCTATCGTTGTTGGAAAGATGCTTGATATGATTTCAATCTTAAATTTGTTGAGACTTGTTTTGCTTCTCAACATGTGGTATGTCTTTGAGAAGGTTTCATGTGCACTTGACAAAAATCTGTATTCTGCTGTTTTTGGATGGAATGGTCTATATATTTATCAAGTCCACCTGGTCTAATGTTTCATTTGAGGCCAATGTCTTCTTGGTGATGATTCTTCTAGATAATTTATCTATTGATGTAAGTGGGATGTTAAATTCCCCTAGTATCATTGTGTTGCTGTCAATTTCTCCCTTCAGGTCTGTTAATAGTTGCTTTATATAATTTGGTGATCGTATGTTAGGTGCATATATATTAATAAATGGTATGTCTTCTTGGTGGATTTTCTCTTTTGTCACTATTTAATGCCCATCTTTGTCTCTTCTCATCTTTTTTGGCTTGACATCATTTTTGTCAGATATAAGTAGGTCAGCACTGCTTTCTTTTGTCTGCCATTTGCTTGGAGTATCATCTTCCATCCCTTACTTTAAGCCTATGTTTTTCTTTAGAGCTGAGATGATTCTGCTGGAGGCAGCATATGTTAGCTCTTGTTTTTCAATCCATCCAGTCACTCCATTTCATATTTAGAATGATTATTGATATATGAGGACATAATGCTGCCATTTTATCTTGTTTTCTGGTTGCTCTGTATTTCCATTGTTTGCTTTCCCTTGTGTTTCTGTCTTGTATTTCAGTTTTCTGGTTTTCCGTGATGTGTTTCTCAGTTGTCTCTTTTTTCATGTTTTGTGTCTCTGCTCTGAATTTTTATATTGTGGTTACCATGAGGTTTGTATAAAAGCTCTCACGGATAAGATAGCCCTTTTTTTGCTGATAGCATCTCATCTTCATTTGCCTATGCAGGTTCTGTCCTTTGCCTCTTCCTTTTCTTTGTTTTTGTTGACACAAATTATGCGTTTATTTTTTTGAGGAAGATTAGCCCTGAGATAACTACTGCCAATCCTCCTCTTTTTTTGCTGAGGAAGACTGGCCCTGAGCTAACATCCATGCCCATCTTCCTCTACTTTATACATGGGACACCTATCACAGCATGGCTTGCCAAGCAGTGCCATGTCCGCACTCAGGATACGAACTGGTGAACCCTGGGCCACAGAGAAGCAGAATGTGCACACTTAACTGCTGCATCACCAGGCCAGCCCCTGTTATCCGTTTTTATATTGTGAGTTAATTATGAAATTAAAGTGATTATAGTTGTATTTAATGCTTCCTTTTTCTTTAGTCTTTGTTATAATTAAGTGTTTATTAATCCATTCTGACATAGAGTTGAAATTTTATGATTTTGTTTATCATCTTGCTCAAAGTTTCATATACCTTTGCATTTTTTGTTTCAGGTAGGAGAGCTCTTTTCATGATTTCTTGTAAGACAAGTCTAGTCGTGATGAACCCCCTCAGCTTTTGTTCTTCTAGCAAAGGCTTTATTTCTCCTTCATATATGAAAGGTAACTTTACTGCATAGAGTATTCTTGGCTGAAAGGTTTTATCTTTCAATATTGTGAATATATCATTCCACTCTCTCCTGGTCTCTAGAGTTTCTTATGAGATGTCTGCTGATAGCCTAATGGCAGTTCCCTTGTGTGTTATGGTTTTTTTTCCACCTGGATGCCTTTAATAGTCTTTTTTTTTTATCATTTACCTTTGACAATTTTAATATAACATGTCCTGGAGAAATCCTTCTTGCATTGGGATAATTTAGTATTCTTTTAACTTCATGGATTTGTATATCTAGTTCCTTCCCAATATAGGAGAAGTTCTCAGCTGTTATATCATTTAAAACACTCTCTTCCTCTTCTCTCTCTTCTCCTTCTGGGTTCCCCCTTATCCGTATGTTGCCTTTTCTAATTGAGTCAGATAATTCTCATAGAATTTCTACGTTATTTTAAAATCTTAGTTCTCACTCCTCTTCTACCTGCATTACCTCTGGATTTCCATCTTCGAGGTCACTGATTCTCTCTTCCATGTGATCTGCTGTATTGCTACTTTTTTCTAATGCATTCTTCCTCTCATTTATTGACTTCTTCAGCTCCATAATTTCTATTTAGTTCTTTTTGCTTCAATCTCTTTAGTAAAGTATTTCTTTTGTTCATTAATTTTATTCTTGAACTTAATGAACTGCTTTTGAGTTTTGTCATAGCGTATTGAGATTCTTTTTTTTTTTTTTTTTTTGAGGAAGATTAGCCCTGAGCTAACTGCTGCCAATCCTCCTCTTATTGCTGAGGAAGACTGGCCCTCAGCTAACATCCATGACCATCTTCCTCTACTTTATACGTGGGATGCCTACCACAGCATGGTTTTTGCCAAGTGGTGCCATGTCTGCACCCGGGATCCAAACCGGCAAACCCCAGGCTTCCAGAAAACGTAACATGTGAACTTAACTGCTGCCCCACTGGGCCAGGCCCCACATGTTGAGATTCTTCATGACATTTTTTGAATTATTCCTCAGTTAGTTCACACTCTTCCATGAATTTATGTTTGGTTTGTGGAAGATTTTTATTTTATTTTTGTGATTCTGTGTTACCATGGCTTATTGTGGCACTTAATGAATTATTCCTCTGCCAGCACATTTGCTGTAGCAAACACTTTTCTTAGTTAGGTAAGACTTTTTTTTTAAATTCTAACTCTTCAAACATTTGGATAATACAGCTCTTTCTCTTTCTTTTCACCAAGTGGCTTGATAGCACTAGTTTTTGTTTTCTCTTACCTGTATTTCCTCTGGATAGTTTTAAAGATCAGCATTTTCCACTCTCCATTGCCTCTATTAAGGATGTTGCTAGTACTGTCATCTTCACAGGCTGCACCTTTGGGGATCATGGATGTCTTGCTGTTGCCTCTGTCACTGTAGCTGTTGTCTTCAGTGCCAAGGCTGCAGACATGAATATTGTCTTTCTCACATCCAAGATCCTCTGCATCAGAAGCACTGTTTCCATTGCATGGAAAAGGAAATTTTTGGGAGGGAGCTTGGACCATGGGACTCCACCTCCAATGTTGCCTTTTTCCTTGTGGCTGCAGGTGATACCACCATTGGGAGGACAGATTTGTATGCCTGCCTCCATTGCTGCTACCAGGCTCTGGGCTGCAGTTGGAGGCCCAGGATTGTGAGGTTCTTCCTTGCTGCTGCTGTGCTCCCTGTGACCATAGGCACCAGTGCAATCAAGAGGGTTGACTCACTTGTGCATCTTTTCTACTGTCCACTGTGTTTTCTGGGCCTGAGGGTGGCTGGCTCAGCCACTGTGGCAAAAACCCAGGATCCTGGGCACCACCTCTGCTGTGCCACCGTTTATCCTCCTCTGTGTGCTCCAATCAAGCCACCTTCACATGTATCTGTGTATGGATCTCTGGCATCCTGACGTGTTGGACAATGTAACTTTTTTTGACTCTGGATGTTTTACTCACTGTAGATTGAAGGGGAGAGACAAAGGGATCCTTTCACACCACCATTGTGATGACATCTCCCTAGAGCATGTTTTTGATAAGCAATTTTTGCCTCACAACTCTGCACCAGGGATACTCTGGATGCTGAGCTGATAAGAGAACAGGATCTTAATGAAAACAATGACACCCCACCACCAGCTATGAAACAAACTATATGTTAATGTCTACATTATCAGGAAGATCAGTTAAGGTAGTGATATAGAAAAGAACGGTAGACATAAAAGTGAAAAAAACTGTGGTCTCAGAATTTCCTATACAACACAATTATATAAATATCCTAAGCTGTGAAATTTAATTTATCCCATAAAACAAGTACAACTCATCACTGAAAGAAGCAAATGAGAATCTCCAAATTGTTTCTGATCCAAGATTGGGAATAACCTTGAGAAATTAGGAAAACAACAAAAGGAAAAATTGTTGGATATTGGAGGGAGCAGAAAGGTTGATAAAGTGAGTTATTTAAATTCAATAAAGTGGTTAAAATTTAAAACATTAAAATTCCAGCATATGAATAGGTTTAATTTCTTTCGTGATCTGATTGAAGAATCACAATTTCTGGCTGTTAGGCATAGAGCCCAAGAATCCCAGGCATTTCTTGAAAAGTGGCATTTTATTGCTTTACCCTGAAGAGCACATTCAGAGCTTCCTTTATGTCTTTGTTCCTCAGACTATAGACAAAGGGCTTCAGCATGGGGGTGACCATGGCCTACATCACTGAGGCTGTGGCACTTGACTGTGAGCTGTGGATAGCAGCAGAGCTGAGGTACACACCTAGGCTTGTACAATAAAATAGGGAGACAACTGCGAGGTGAGATGCACATGCAGAAAATGTTCTATACTTCCCCTGAGCTGATGCGATTCCACATATGGAAAAAATTATCTTAGAGTCAGAGCAAAGGACACCAGCCTGGGAACCACCACCCAACAGGACTGTTGCAAAATACATCACCGTGTCATTAAGAATGGTGTCAGAACAGACAAGTTGGACCACCTAGTTAAGGTCACAAAACAAGTGGGGGATTTTCAAGTCTCTGCAGAAGGGCAGTTGTGACGCCATCAAGCAGTGTAACATGGAAAGCAGGACACTGATATTCCATGTTACCAGAACCAGCAGTCCACAGAGCTGAAGGTTCACAATGACCATATAGTGCAGGGAATGGCAAATGGCCAGAAACCAGTTGTAGGCTATCACAGTCAGGAGGAAACTGTCCAACCCCACAAAGAGTATGAAAAAGTATGTCTGCATGATACAGATTTCTAAGTTATGACTTTTCCCTGTGTCTGTATACTCACCAGCACCTTTGGAGTAGTGGTGGAGGTGATCCATGTTCTACATTGGACAGGTTGGAGAGGAAGAAGCACATGGGAGGGTGTAGAGATGAGAGTCATAGCTAATGGCCAGGATGATGAGCAGGTTCCTGAGTATGCTTACCAGGTACATGGGCAAGAAAAGTCCTAAGAATAAAGGTTGCAATTCTGTTTCCTATGAAAATCTCAGAAGAATCTCTGAATTTTGTGGATCATTTCCTCTTTCCATGTAATTGATGTGACTACTAAAACAAGAGAAAACGAACATGACACAATCATGCATTACTGAAGTGGCAGAGAAGCTATTATTTATATCTGACAGTGAAGAAATTAATGTTTATATTTCTGTATGAAACATAATAAGAACACTAGAAAGCTAGAGATAGAAGGAAACTACCTCAACATACTAAAGCTGTTTATGAAAAACCCACAGTGAACATTATGCAGTCATTCCTTGGTATTCATGGGAAATTGGTTGACCCATATGGATACCAAAACCCACAGATGTTCAAGTCCAATACATAAAATAGCATTGTCTTTGCATATAATCTAATCACATCCTCCCATATACTTTAAATAATCTTTAGCTTACACAATGCAAATATTGTTATACTGTATTGTTTAGGGGTTTATGAAGAGAAAAAATCTGTACATGTTCAGGACAGAAGCAACTATAATAGATCCTTCAATCTATGGTTGTTTGAATCCACAAATGCAGAACCTACAGATACTGAGGGCCAACTCTACTCAATTGGGAAACACTGAACATCTCTTTGTAAGTTCAGAAACTTGACAAGGATGCCCACTTTTGGAACTTTTATTCAAAATAATATTGGAAGGTCTGCCCAGAGAAGTTAAGGAAAGAAAAAGAAGGCCAACAGGCACATGAAAAGATGTTTACCATCACTAATTATCAGGGAAATGCAAATCAAAACTACAATAAGATATTACCTCATGCCCATCAGAATGGCTACAATTAACAAGACAAGAAATGACAAGCATTGGAAAAGATGTGGAGAAAAAGGAACCCTCATACACTGCTGGTGGGAATGCAAACTGGTGCAGTCACTATGGAAAACAGCATGGCAATTACTCAAAAAATTAAGAATAGAAACCACTTGATTATTTATTAACATGAAAACATGAATGCAAAAAGATATTTTCACCTTATGTTCATTGCAGCATTATTCACAATAGCCAAGATTTGAAAACAACCTAAGTGCCCCTCTGTGTATGAATGGATATAGAAGATGTGGTTTATATACACAAAGGAATACTACTTAGTCATAAAAAGATGAAATATTGCCATTTGTGAAAACATGGATGGTCTTTGACTGTATTATGCTCAATGAAATAATTCAGATCAACAAAGTCAAATACATATGATTTCACTCATAAGTGGAAAATGAAAACAATACCAAACAAACACATAGATACAGAGATTAGATTGATGGTTACCAGTGGGACAGGGGGAGAGAGGACGTCAAAATTGGTAACGGGGCACCTGTGTATGAAGATGCATGGTAATTAGTCTTTGGGTGGTGGACATGGTATACTTTATGCAGAAATCAAAATATAATAATGTACACTTGATATTCATATAATGTTATAAATCAATGTTACTGCAATAAAAAAATTGGTAAACCCACATTAAACAATAGCTATCACTAACCAAAAAGAAAGAAAGAAAGAAAGAAAGAAAGAAAGAAAAAGAAAGAAAGAAAAAGAAGAGGCATGGAAATTGGAAAGGAAGAAATAAATTTTTGTCTGTATGCAGATGATGTGATATATGTAGAAAATTCTAAACATTTCACAAAAATACTAATAGAACTAATAAATTAATTCAGCAAAGTGACAGGATAAAAAGTCAAAACACAAAAAATGTTTCATTACTGTATACTAACAATGAACAATCTGAAAAGGAAATTATGGAAACAGTTTCATTTATAATGGTATTCAAAAGAATAAAATACTAGGAATTAACTTAAGCAAGGATGTGAAAGACCTGAACAATGACAATTATAATACATTGATGAAAGAAATTGAAGAAGGCATAAATAAATGGAAACACACATCATGTTCATGAATTGGAAGACAATATTGTTAAAACGTCAATACTGCCCAAAGCAATCTAAAGGTTCAATCCAATCCCTGTTGAAATCCCAATGATGCTTTTTGCTGAAATAGAAAAATCTATCCTACAATTCATATGGAACCTAAACAAACCCCAAAGAACCAAAATAACCTTGAGGATGAAGAACAACACTGGAGACGCACATTTCTTGATTTCAAAACTTATGCAGGGCTACACTGATCAAAATAGTGTGATACTGGCATAAAGACAGTTTATAAGCCAATGGACCAGAATAGAGAGCCCAGAAATAAACCCTGACATATATGGTCAAGTGATTATTGACATGAGTGCCTAGATCATTCAATAGGGAGAGGAGAGACTTTTCAACAAATGGTGCTGGGAAAACTGGATATCCACATACAGAAGAATAAAATTGGACACTTGCCTAACACAATATACAATACTAACTCCAAATGGAGTGAACATCTAAAGGTAAGACCTAAAATTATGAAAATCTTAGAAGAAAACACAGGGCAAAAACTTCAGGACATTCGATTTGTCAATGATTGCATGGAGATGACACCAATGGCAGAGGTAGCAAAAGAAAAAAAAGGGCACGTTAGACTTCATGAAAATTTAAAAAATATGCAAAAAATGACACTATTAACATGATAAAAAGACAACACATGGAATGGGAAAAATGTTTGTAAATCATATATCTGATCAGGGATTAAAATCCAGAATATGTAGAGAACTCATAAAACTTATAAAAAGAGAAAAAAACACAAAACAACCCAATCTAAAAATGGGAAATAACTTGAATAGACATTTTTCCTAAGTAGGTATACAAATAGCCAATAAGCACATGAAAAAGTACTCAACATCACTAATCATTAGGAAAATGCAAATTGAAACTACAATGAGAAACCACCTCATACCTGTTAGGATGACTACTATCAAAAGAACAGAAAACAAGTGTTGGTGAGAATGCAGAGAAAATGGAACCCTTGTACACTCTTGGTAGGAATGAAAAATGGTACTATCATTGTGGAAAACAATATGCTGGTTCCTCAAAAAATTAAAAGTACAATTACTGTATGATCCACCAAATTCATTTCTGGATATATATCCAAAAGTATTGAAAGCAGGGCCTTGAACAGATATTTGTACATCCATGTTCATAACAGCATTATTCACGATAGATAAAACATGGATGCAACCCAAGAGTCCATTGACAGATGAATGGATAAGCAAAATGTGGTATCTACATACAATGGAATATTATTCAGGCTTAAAAAGGAAGGACATTCTGACATGTGATACAATGTGGATGAACTTTTAGGGCATTATGCTAAGAGAAATTAGCCAGTCACAAAAGGACAAATACTGTATGCTTCCTCTTATATGAGTTGCTTAGATTAGTCAAAATCATGGTGTTAGAAAGTAAAATGGTGGGTGCCATAAGTTGAGGAGAGGTTAAAATGGAGAGTTATTGTTTAATGAGTATAGAGTTTCAGTTTTACAAAAGGAGAAGAGTTTTAAAGATGGATGGTGGTGATGGGCACCAAACATTATGAAAGTATTTAATACCAGTAAACTGTACACTTGATGGTATATTTTATTTCATATGTATTTTACTGCAGTAAAAAGAATTGAATAGATAGAAAAATTTATCCAAAAGAGATAAGCAGTGACATTTTTATGGTGTCAACACCTTATAGATTGAACACATGAAGAGAAAAATGAGCAAAAGAAATAAACTAAAACCAACAATTGACAAAAGGAACCATACAAAGTATAACAAAAGTTGAGGGTTTTTTTCTTCTTTTTTGTTTTTGTTGGTTTTGCTGAGGAACACTAGCCCTGAGCTAACATCTGTTGCCAATCTCCCTCTTTTTTTGCTTCAGGAAGATTAGCACTGAGCTAACAACCATGCCAATCCTCCTACACTTTTTATATGTGGGTTGCTATCACTGCATGGCTGATAAATGGTGTAGGTCTGCACCTGGGATCTGAACCCATGAACTCGGGCTACCAAAGAAGAATGTGCCAAACTTAACCACTACACCGTGAAGCTGGCCTCAGTTGAATGTTTATTATGTGAAACAGAATATTTTTTTCCTATGCCTATTCCTTATTTATTTTGACCATATTTATTTGGATTTCATGTGATCCAATATGGGATGAGGCAATCCCCTTTTGCACCATTCTTGCATAACATCTTTTCTTTGTTATTTTTGGGCTTTTGTTTTTTATCTCTTTCTGATGAGTACAATGATTCCTTGAAGATTCAAGGAAACATGTCATCACCAAAAGATAAGGATATTCTTCAATAACAACTCCAAGGCACGAAATTTTGTGAAGCAGCTGATAAAGAATTCAAAATAGATGTTTTGAGAAAATTCAATGAGCTAAGAAAACACAGACAGACAATTCAGTGCATGAGGAAAACTATGTACGAACAAAATGAGAAGTTGAACAAAGAAATGGAAATCATTAAAAGGACCAATAGAAATTTTGGAGCTGAAGACTTTAGTGAATGAAATTAAAAATAATATGTAGAAGATCACAGCAGAATATACCAAACAGAATATAGAATTAGTAAGTTAGAGGATAAGACTTTGAAATAACAGACTCAGAGGAGAACAAAGAAAACAGCTATTTATAGAACATTCCCTCCAACAGCATCAGAATACACAGTCTTCTCAAGGACACACAGTGCACTCTCCAGGAGAGACCCTATGAGACACCACAAAAAGATTCTTAGCAAATTTAAGAAGACAAAATCATACCAGGTATCTTTTCTGGCAACTATGGCATGAAACTAGAAATCAATAATAGGAGGAAAGCTGGAAAATCCACAAATATGTGGAGATTAAATATGTTCCAGAACAACCAATGAGGCAAAGAAGAAATTAAAAAGAAAATCAAGATATAAATTTAAATGAACAAACAATGGAAGTAACATACATGCCAAACCTATAGGGTACTGCAAGAGCAACTCTAAGAGGGCAGTTTATAGGGATATACGCCTACATTAAGAAAGAACTGAAGGGGAGTGATGCCAGCATCATGGCAGAGTGAGATGTTCCCTTTGTCTCATCCCTCTAACTTAAAACTAAATGCACATCTATTACCCAAGACAGGATTCCCTACACAGCACAACAGGATGCCTGAGAGATCCACACAGCTATACATCTGAGGGTGGGTGGACTTGGAACCCAGGAAGTAGGAGAAATAAGAGAGTGGACACCTTCCCCTCCCCAGAGGCAGCAATCCATTTGATGGATCCTCACACAGCAGCTGGCATGATTGTGAGTGGAGGCAGGGGGAGCACAGCCCACATGTGAACATTTTCAGAGTGGTGGCCTGGCCTCTGGGTGAATCCACCTGTCCCAGTGTCTCTGCCTGTGTGAATGCTCCCTGCCAAGAGGCTGTGGGTCAGCTCTTGTGAAGGTATCTTGCCAGTCGAGCACAGCATCCCAGCTGGACCTGACCATTGAGTGCAGTAGCCCAGCCAGACCCACCTACCTAGAACAGTGTCCAGTCTATTCAAGGTGCCCCACCCAAGTGAGAAGAGCCTGCCCACAGAGTGCAGCAGCCCCACCTACATGAATGCAACCTGCCCATTCAGCACACCAAGCACAGCAGCCCGGCTGGACCCACACACCAAATGCAGTGACATGGCCTATGTTATGGCATCCCACCCCTGTAACTGCCACCCACTTCCAAGCACAGCAGCCTGGCTGTGACCCACTTGCACAGCACAGTGGCCCCACCCATGTGAGCAAGATCCAGCAAGTGCTGTAGCCAGCATGTCCAAGTAGGGTGACCCAAATGGCCCAATTGTGAGCAGGCTGGTGAGGAACAGAGCCTTTGCCCCCACCCCCAAGCAGTGACAGGTGGAATTTATGACCAGATACCACCACAAATGTACCAGCACTGGATACATTCATCAAACACTGTGAAGAACTACAGTAACACCACAGAGCAAAAGGAAAATGACAGCTCTCCTGAAACCAAACCTGAAGTAACAGAAGATTACAGTTTAAATGACAGAAAATTCAAAATAGCTGTCATAAAGAAACTCAGTGGGTTACAAGAAACTCAGAAAGACAGGT
Source organism: Equus caballus (assembly GCF_041296265.1). NCBI lineage: Eukaryota > Metazoa > Chordata > Mammalia > Perissodactyla > Equidae > Equus > Equus caballus. Next base: position 10,177,862 of record NC_091704.1, read on the forward strand.
CAATGTGCTCAGGAATAAAATTAATGAACAGAAGGAATACTTCACCAAAGAGATTGAAGTCCTTACAAAAAACAATAGAGAAATTCCAGATATGAAGAACAAGAACAACAAACATAATAATGTAGAAAGCATAAAAAATAAAGCAGATCTTATGGAGGAAAGAATTAGTGACCTGGAAGATAAAAATCTAGAAATGCTTCAGTTGGATAGTGAGAGAAATTTAAGATATTTTTTAAAAATAAAGAAATTCTTTGAGAAATATCCAACTCAGTTAGGAAAAGTAACAAAGATTATAGGTATCCCAGAGAGAAAAGAGAGGGAGAAAGGAGCAGAGAGCTTGTTCAAAGAAATAATAGTTGAGAACTTCCCAAACCTAGGAAAGAAACTGGTTATACAAGTACATGAAGCCAACATAACTCCTAATTATATCAATGCAAAAACACCTCCAAGGCATACAATATTAAAAGTGGCAAAAGTGAATGACACAGAAAAAATATTAAGAGCAGCAAGGCAGAAGAAAATAACCTACAAAGGAACCCCTCTTAGGCTTTCAGTGGATTTCTCTGTGGGAATCTTACAGGCTAAGAGATAATGGAATGATATATTCAAAATAATGAAAGACAAAAACTGTCATCCAAGAGTACTCTTTCCAAAAAAATTATCCTCTAGATATGATGGAGAAGTATAAGCTTTCCTAAATAAAAGCAAAGGTGAAGGTGTTCATCACCATGAGAGGTGCTTCACAAGAGACCGTGATGGGAGCTGTCCTACCTAAAACAAAAAGGCAAAGGTTTACAAACCTTGGAGCAAGGAGATAAATAGACACAAAAATCAGAAAGTTGCAGCTCTCTATCAGAATAGGTTAACAAGCAATTATAAAATAATAGATAAAGGGAAAGAAAGCATCAAAAATAACCATAAACACTTATATTTAGTCACAAACTCACAAATATAAAAATATAACCATAAACACTTTTATTTAGTCACAACACCAAAGAATAATTTGTGACAACAAGACATATATCGGGAAGAAAGGGATGGGACCTGCATAGGCTAATGCAGATAAGAGGATGTCAGAAAATGAGCTATCTCACCTATGAGATCTTTTATACAAAACTCATGGTAACCACGAGAGAAAAGATCAGAGCAGAGTGACCAATAATGACTAAAGAGAAAACTGAGAAAACCATCACACTAAAGTGGTAGTCAGAAATACAAGGGAAAAGAAAAATGAAAATAGATAAAATGGCAGTATTAAGCCCTAATATATCAATAAACCCTCTAAATGTAAGTGGATTGAATTCACCAATCAAAAGACACAGAGTGGCAGGATAGGTTAAAATACAAGACCTAAGAATATTCTTCTAAGGAAACACAACTCAGCTCTAAAGACAAATGCAGGCTAAGAGTGAAGGGATGGAAGGTGATACTCCAAGCAACTGGCAAGCAAAAGAAAGCAGGTGTAGCCATACTTATATCAGACAAAGTAGACTTCAAGATAAAAATGATGATAGACAAAGATGGGCATTATGTAACGATAAAAGGAACATTCCATTAAGAGAACACAGCACTTTTTTATTTAAAGATTGGCACCTGAGCTAGCAACTGTCACCAAACTTCCTTTTTTTCTGCTTTTTTTCTCCCCAAATCCCCCCAGTACACCATTGTATATTTTAGTTGTGGGTCCGTCCAGTTGTGGCATGTGGGACGCCGCCTCAACGTCATCTAATGAGCAGTGCCATGTCCGTGCCCAGGATCCAAACCCTGGGCTGCCGAGGCAGAGCGTGCAGGCTCAACAACTCATCCAGAGGACCACTTCCAGGACACAGCACTTTAATATATATGCACCTAACACAGGAGCACCACAGTATATAGATCAACTCTTAACAGACCTAAATGGAGAAATTGACAGCAACACAACAATAGTAGGAGACTTTAAAACCCCACTGACATCAATGGATAGGTCGTCCAGACAGAAAGTCAATAAGGAAACTGTAGCCTTAAATGAAGGACTAGACAAGATGGGCTTAATAGAGGTATATAGAGCATTCCATCCCAAAACACCAGAATACACATTTTTCTCAATGGACATGGAACATGTTCAAAGATAGACCATATGTTGGGAAACAAGGCAAGCCTCAATAAGTTTAAAAAGATTGAATTCATATCAAGCATCTTTTCCATTCACAATGATATGAAACCAGAAATTAACTATAAAAAAGCTGGAAAAGTCACAAATATGTGTAGACTAAACAACATCCTACTGAACAACCATTGGATGAATGAAGAAAACAAAGGAGAAATAAAAAATACCTGGAGACAATTGAAAATGAAAACACAACATACCAAGTCTTATGGGATGCAGCAAGCAGTTCTAAGAGGGACATTCATAGCAATACAGGCCCCACTTAGCAAAAAAGAAAAATCTCAAGTAAGTTATCTTAAACTATATGTAAAAGAAAGAGAAAAACAAGGACAAGTAAAGCCCAAAGTCAGCTGAATGTGGGAAATAAAAATTAGAACAGAAACGAATGAAATACAGATTATACAGACTAAAAAAACAGTTGAAAGGATCAGTGAAACTAAGAGCTGGTTCTTTGAGAAGATAACAAAAATTGACAAGCCCTTAGTGAGACTCACTAAGAAAAAAAGAGAGAAACCTCAAATAAACAAAATTAGAAATGAAAGAGTAGAAATTACAACTGATAGCACAGAAATACAATGAATAATAAGAGAATACTATGAAAAACATATACCCCAAATTGGATAACCTAGAAGAAATGACTAAATTCTTACTATCATACAACCTCTCAAAACTGAATCGATAAGAAATAGAGAATCTGAATAGACCAATCAGAAATAAAGAGATTGAAATGGTAGTAAAAAAACTCCCAAAAATCAAAAGTCCGGGCGCCTGCCTGGTGGCATAGTAATTAAGTTTGTGAACTCCAAATTGGCAGCCTGGGGTTCGTGGGTTCAGGTCTGGGGTGCAGACCTACATGCCACTCATCAAACCTTGCTGTGGCAGCATCCCACATACAAAACAGAGGAAGACTGACACAGATGTTAGCTCAGGGAAAATCTTCCTGAAGCAAAAAGAGGAAGATTGGCAACAGACCTTAGCTCAGGGCCAATCTTTCTCAATCAAAACTGCCACAGCAACAAAAGTCCAGGACCAGATTGCTTCTCTGGAGAATTCTACGAAACACTCAAAGAAGACGTAATACCTATCCTTCTCAAACTATTCTGAAAAACTGAAGAAGATAGGAGGCTTCCTAACTCCTTCTACCTAGCCAACAACACCCTGATGCCAAAAGCAGACAGGGACAACACAAAAGAGGAAAACTACAGGCCAATATCACTGGCGAACATAGATGTATTTGAAATTAAGCCAATTTCACAATGTGTTGATAAACACAGATTTATTACACATTTTAATAAAGAGCAGAATGAATTATTGCTCTTTACCCCTCTTTTATTTTATTTTTTTAAATTCAGGAAGACTTTATTTTGTTTTATGATCTTTCTGAGCAAGACTTTCTCTCCAAAAAATCTGGGAAACTACATATACCATTTCCTGTTTTTTTAAAAAAAGTTAGTTGTTTCTTTTCAGATGTACATCATAATATATTTCAAATTCTTTGTAGATTACATCATGTTCACCAACCAAAAACTAATTATAGTCCATCCTCTCACATGTGAGCTTAATCATCCCTTTTGCCCTCCCTCCTCCCCGCTTCCCCTATGGTAACCGCCAATCAAATCTCCAATGCTACGTGTTTGTTTGTCATTGTTTTTATCTTCTACTTATGAGTGAGATCATATGGTATTTGACTGTCTCCCTCTGACTTATTTCACTCTGCATAATACCCTCAAGGTCCATCCATGTTGTCACAGATGCCCAGATTTCATCGTTTCTTATGGCTGAGTAATGATCCGTTGTGTATAAATACCACATCTTTATCCATGCGTCCCTTAATGGGCACCTAGATTGCTTCCAAGTCTTGGCCATTGTCTTTAATGTTGCAATGAACATAGGGGTACAAGTATCTTTATGCCTTTGGGTTTTCAAGTTCTTTGGATAAATACCCATCAGTGGGATAGCTGGATCATATGGTAGATCTGTACTTAATTTTCTGAGGAAGCTCCATACTGCTTTCCATAGTGGCTGCACCTGTTTGCACTCCAACCAGCAGTGAATAAGGGTTCCCTTCTCTCCAAACCCTCTCCAACGTTTGTTGTTTCCTGTCTTGTTAATTATAGTCATTCTGACTGCAGTGAGGTGATACCTCATTGCAGTTTTGATTTGCATTTCCCTGATAGCTGATGATGTTGAGCATGTTTTCATATGCCTGTTGGCCATCCGTATATCTTCTTTGGAGAAATCTCTGTTCAGATCTTTTTCCCATTTTGTAATTGGGTTGTTTTTTTTTTGTTGTTCTTGAGCTGTATGAGTTCTTTGTATATTTTGTATATTAACTCCTTATCTGATATAAGGTTTGCAAATATCTTCTCCCAATTTTTAGGTTGCCGTTTCACTTTGTTGATGGTTTCCTTTGCTGTGCAGAAGCTGTTTAGTTTGATGTAGTTCGATTTGTTCATTTTTTCTTTTGTTTCCCTTGCCCGGTCAGACATGATACTTGACAATATGCTGCTAAAACCGATGGCAAAGAGCATACTGCCTATGTTTTATTCTAGAAGTTTCATGGTTTGGGGTCTTATATTCAAGTCTTTAATCCATTTTGAGTTGATTTTTGTGCATGGTGTAAGGGAATGGTCTACTTTCATTCATAAATGTGTGGGTTTATTTCTGGGCTCTTGATTCTATTCCATTGATCTGTGTGTCTGTTATTGTATCAGTACCATGCTGTTTTGGTTACTATGGCTTTATAGTACATTTTGAAATCAGAGAGTGTGATACCTCCAGCTTTGCTCCTTTTTCTCAGGAATCCTTTGTCTATTCGGGTCTTTTGTTGTTCCATATAAATTTTAGGATTCTTTGGTCTATTTCCGTGAAAAATGTTGTTGGAACTTTGATAGGGATTGCTTTGAATATATAGATTGCTTTAGGAAGTATCAACATTTTAACGAATTTAATTCTTCCAATCCCAGAGTATGGAATATCTTTCCATTTCTTTGTGTCTTTGATTTCTTTCAACAATGTTTTATGGTTTTCGGTGTACAGATCTTTCACCTCTTTGGTTAAGTTTATTGCTAGGTATTTTATACTTTTTATTGCAATTGTAAATGCGATTGTATTCTTAATTTCTCTTTATGTTAATTCATTGTTAGTGTATAGAAATACAACCAATTTTTGTATGTTGATTTTGTATCCTGTGACTTGACTGTATTCATTTATTGTTTCTAAAAGTTTTTTTAGTGGGTTCTTCAGGATTTTCTACACATAAAATCATGTCCTCTGCAAAGAGTGACAGTTTCACTTCTTCTTTTCCAATATGGATCCCTTTTATTTCTTTTCCTTGCCTGATTGCTCTGGCTGGGACATCCAATACTATGTTAAATAAGAGTGGTGACAGTGGGCATCCTTGTCTGGTTCCTGTTCCTAGAGGGATAGCTTTCAGTTTTTCTGCATTGAGAATGATATTTGCTGTGGGTTTGTCATATATGGCCTTTATTATGTTGAGATATTTTCCTTCTATACTCATTTTATTTGGAGTTTTTTTAAGATTTTATTTTTTTCTCCCCAAGGCCCCCAAGTACATAGTTGTGTATTTTTAATTGTGGGTTCCTCTAGTTGTGGCATGTGGGATGCTGCTTCAGCATGGCTGATGAGTGGTGCCATGTCCATGCCCAGGAGTCGAATGGGCAAAACTCCAGGCCGCCGAAGCAGAGAGCATGAGCTTAACAATTCGGCCACGGGGCAAGCCCCTAGAGTTTTTTTTGTTTGGTTGTTTATCATAAATGGATGCTGTATCTTCTCAAATGCTTTCTCTGCACGTATTGAGATGATCATGTGATTTTTATTCTTTATTTTGTTAATGTGGTGTATCACTTTGATAAATTTGCAGATGTTGAACCATCTCTGCATCCCTGGAATGAAACCCACTTGATCATGATGTATGATCTTTTTAATGTGTTGTTGTGTTCGATTTGCTAGTATTTTGTTGAGGACTTTTGTATCGATGTTCATTGGTGATATTGGCCTATAATTTTCTTTTTTGTGTTGTCCTTGTCTGGTTTCAGTATCAGGATAATGTTGGCTTTGTAGAATGAGTTAGGAAGCCTCTCCTCCTCTTGAATTTTTTGGAAGAGTTTGAGAAGGATAGCTAATGTCTTCTTTGAATGTTTGGTAGAATTCACCAGGGAAGCCATCTGGTCCTTGGCTTTTAGTTTTGGGGAGGATTTTGATCGCTGTTTCAATCTCCTTACTGGTGATTGGTCTATTCAAATTCTCTACTTCTTCTTGGTCCAGTTTTGGAAGGGTGTAGGTGTCTAAGAATTTACCAATTTCTTCTAGATTATCCAATTTGTTGATGAAAGTTTTTCATAATATTGTCTTCTCTTTTGTATTTCTAAGGTGTCCATTGTAATTTCTCCTCTTTCATTTCTGATTTTATTTATTTGAGCCTTCTCTCCTTTTTTCTTGGTGAGTATAGCTAAGGGTTCATCAATTTTGTTTATCTTTTCAAAGAACAAGCTCTTGGTTTCATTAATTTTTTCTATTGATTTTTTAGTCTCTATTTCATTTATTTCTGCTCTGAGTTTTATTAGTTCCTTCCTTCTCTCGATTTGGGGCTTTGTTTGTTCTTCTTTTTTCCAGTACCTTTAGATGCTCTTTTAGATTGTTTATTTGGGATTTTTATTGTTTGTTGAGGTAGGCCTGAATTGCTATAAGCTTCCCTCTTAGAACTGCTTTGTTGTATCCTAAAATTTTGGCATGTCATATTTTCATTTTCCTTTGTCTCCAGGAATTTTTTGATTTCTCCTTTGATTTCTTCATTGACTCAATGGTTGTTCAGTAGCATTTTGTTTAATCTCCACATTTTTGTGGCTTTTCTGGTTTTCTTCCTGTAGTTGATTCCTAGTTTCATACCTTTGTGGTCAGAAAAGATGCATGGCATTTCAATTTTCTTAAATTTATTGAGACTTGTTTTGTGGCCTAATATGTGATCAATCCTGGACAGTGTTCCATGTGCATTTGAAAAGAATGTGTATTCTGTGGCGTTTGGATGCGATGTTGCATATATATCTACTAAGCCCATCTGGTCTAATGTGTCATTTAAGTCCAGTGTTTCCTTGTTGATATTCTGTTTGGATGATCTATCCATTGGTATAAGTGGAATGTTAAAGTCCCCTACTATTATTGTGTTACTGTCTATTTCTGCTTTTATGTCTATTAACACTTGCTTTATATATTTAGGTTCTCCTTTGTTGGGTGCATAGATATTTACAAGTGTTACATTTTCTTGTTGGATTGTTCCCTTTATCATTATGTAGTGCCCGTCTTTGTCTCTTGTTACAGTTTTTGTTTTAAAGCCTATTTTGTCTGATATAAGTATTGCTACCCCTGCTTTCTTTTCTTTGCCACTTGCATGAGATATCTTTTTCTATCCTTTCACTTTCAGTTTGTGAGTGTCTTTAGGTCTGAAGTGTGTCTCTTGTATTCAGCTTATACATGGGTGTTGTTTTTTTATGCAATTGGCCACCCTATTGCATTTAACTGGAGCATTTAGTCCAATGACGTTTAAAGTAGCTATTGATAAATATGTATTTATTGCCATTTTGTCACTTTTTTCTGAGTGTTTTAGTAGTTCTTCTCTGGTCCTTTCTTTTTCTCTTGCTCTCTTCCCTTGTGATTTGATGGTTATCTTTAGTAATATGTTTGATTTCTTATTTGTGATTATCATGAGCTCTTATTCAATATCCTATGTATATAACAGTCTATATTGAGTTGATAGACTCTTTAGCTTGACCTCTTTCTAAAAGCTCTGCTTTTTCACTCCCCCCCTCCAAGATTTTATGTTTTGGAAATAATAATATAGTCTCTCGTTTAATGTGTGTTTATCCATTACCCTCTTATCATTGAAATAGGTGATTTTAGTGCATTTGTCTTTTAACCTTCATATTATCTTCACAGGTAGTTGATCTGCTACCTTTTACTATATTTTCACCTTTATAAGTGATTTTATTGCCTGTGTTATTTTTTTTGTTCTTTGAGATTTTTTTTTTATCTCTACTTGTGATCATTCTTTCCCACTTAAATAAGTCCCTTCAGTATTTCTTGTAGAATTGGTTTCTTGGTGATAAACTCCTTTAATTTTTTTCTTGTCTAGGAAGCTCTTTATCTCTCCTTCCATTCTGAATGAGAACCTTGATGGATAGAGTATTCTTGGCTGTAGGTTTTTTTCCTTTTAGCACTTTAAATATGTCATGCCATTCTCTTCTTTCCTATAGGGTCTCAGCTGAGAAATCCTCTGATAGCCTTATGGGCTTCCCTTTGTATGTCACTTGTGGCCTTTCTCTTGCTGCTTTTAGGATTCTCTCTTTATCTTCTATTTTGGACATTTTCATTATAATAGGTCTTGGTGTGGGCCTCTCTGGGCTTATCTTCTTTGGAGCTCTGTGTGTTTCCTGTGCTTGGATGTCTGTTTCCTTCCTAAGGTAAGGAAAATGTCATCTATTATTTCTACAAATAAATTTTCTGCCCCTTTGTCTCTCTCTTCTCCTTCTGGGACATCTATAATGAGGATGTTAATGTGCTTGATATTGTCCCAGAGTTCCCTTAGACTGTTCTCATTCTGTCTAATTCTCTTCTCTTTTTCCTGTTCAGCTTGGGTGATTTCCTCTAGTCTTTTGTCTAGCTCGCTGATCTGTTCTTCTGCATCCTCTACTCTCTTATTGAGTCCTTCTAGTGACTTTTTCATTTCTAGTATTGTATTCTTCATTTCTGATTGGTTCTTTTTTATATTTTACAATTCTTTGCTGATGAGCTCACTGTGTTCGTCCAGTCTTCTCCCAATATCTGTAAGCATCCTTATGATATTTTGTTTGAACTCTTTGTTGAATAGATTGCTTATTTCTGTTTCATTTAGTCTGTTTTCTGGGGTTTTGTCCTGTTCCCTTGTTTGGAAAGTATTCCTTTGTCACCTCATTATGCCTCTTTCTCTGTGCTTATTTCTATGTATTAGGTGAGTTGGCTATGCCTCCTGATCTTGGAGAAGGCGCCTTATGTATGAGATGCCTTATGAGGCTCAGCAGTGTGCTTCCCTCTTGTCACCAGTCTAAATGATCCAGGACTGACCCCTTTGTGGGCTACTTGTGTCCTTCTGTTGTGGCAGGGTTACTCTTACTGCAGGTACCCAGGGAATCTAGTCTTTCCTTTCCTGGCCAGCTGTTTGTAAATCTGATTTGGGAAGCCTCAGCACCGTTGGCTACAAAGTCTATCAGCACACTCCTAATTGGGTTGGTACCCAGTGTAGCTGGTTGCTAGGCTCAGGGGCTTACAGATGCTATAGGCCTCAAGCCTACAAGGCTGCTGTCAGTTCTCATAGGAGTATAGCTGTGTGGGGCTGGCCTTAGGTACAGGAGCACTCAATTGTTTCAGCCTTTGGAAGGTGGAGCTGATTCTTCTTATGGCTATTTGTGAAGCACTGGTCTTCTATCTGCTGATAAGCCTCACCCACAACAGGATCCCACCCAAGGTCAACACAGTCCTGGTCCATGCACATTTCCCAACCCCCTGGACTGTACCCCAATGCCCCACTGCAGAGGCCTCCACCTCTCCACCAATGCCCCCCCAGAGTTCACCTCCTCCTCACACAGGCCCTGTCCCACAGAGGTGGACATACTTGCCTGCCTGTAAAGGATAAAGACACCCAGTCTATGCAGGCTGACAAGTAGCCTGAGGGCTTGCTGCTAGGTGGGGCCAATCCCTAGGGAGGGCTGCCTGTCCTGGCTGAACTGGATTAAATCTCTGCTCTAGTGTGTGTGGCAGAACCCTGGGCTAACAGGCCAAGGGAAGAAACTCAATGGCCCCCACCCCAACTGGGGTCTGTGTTAGCCCACCACAACCAGGTCAGAACAATTGCCCCCACCAATGTCTCAATTCTCTGGAAAGTTACCTCCTCTCACCAAGATGCCCCCAGTGTCCCCCAGGTAAGTCTTATTTCACCAAAGGACTGTCAGCACTCTCTCTGGTGATTTTAGGTTGCTGCAGTGACTGAGTTTGTCCATGGGCCCTTTAAGACCCGGGTCTTTTTGGCTTTCAGCCAATAGCTTTTCTGGGGGGTATCCCTGCTGCAGCTAATAACCAGTGAAGCCAGAAAGTAAGACCCTCACCTCAGTTGGGCTGAATCTGAAGGATGCTTATAGCAGTATCGCCCCTGCTCCAGACCTCACTCCTCCAGGGAATGCTGTGTACCTTAGGGTGTCTCCTGCCTGGCCAGCTGAGAAGCTCTGCTGCTCCCAAAGATGGTTATTTTCCTCTCCAGCAGGAATTTCTGCCTCTTCTGCCTTAGTCAGGACTGTCCCTTATTGTGGAGGTTCTTTTTATCCAGTTTTCAGTTTTCTCTCCAGGGTAATTTTTCAAAAAATAGTTGTAACCTGGTTGTATTCATAGGAGGAGATGAGTTCAGAGTCTGCTTATGCTGCCATCTTGACGAGATCTCTACTCCAGTATATCTTATCATTTTTCATTTATTCATCACATACAATTTAATCATTGAGCAACTTATAAACAACAACCACAACAAAAGAAATGGAGCAAAGCATCTGCTGGCTTTTCAATGTGAAGCAGCTTGTGAAACATGTCATATAGCTGATGTGATAAAAAAAAGTTCATGACTTTAGCTCAGGTTGTCTACGAAGACATCATATGTATCATGTTTCATAAGTTCATTGTAGAGGATACTAACAAAATGATGTCTGAAGGAATTGGTCAATGAATGGGTCTAGATTGTACAATTTTGAGCAGAATTTAGGAGAATTTTAATTTCAAATAAACTGTGAAGTATAGTAATTTTAGCTCTGGACATTTTAGCTATTTGTAGTTCCAATTGTCAGAGTTTTATTATAACTATTATTATTATTAGTGTTATTTTGAGGAAACTCAAAGAAAGAGTTGTAAAAGAGTGATAGAGGAAATCAGAGAAAATACAATTAACACAGTTAAGTCAAGAGAAAAGCTGGTTAACACTGCCACTGGTGAATAAACCAAACAAACTGAGGACTGATGGCATAAACAATAAAGATGTGATGACACCAACAAAGTTGTTAAGTGATTCAGAAACAAAGGATGAAAATTTACAAAATTAGTTGTAAAAACTGGATTAAATAAGAAAAAGAAAAATTATTAATTTAGCGGAAAAAAAGTTAAATTAGTATTAAGAGATATTGTACCATAATTTTGCTGTTTCATTTTGATTTTCAGCTAGCAGAATCAAAAAAGTTTTGAAAGGTGAAAACAGGAGAAGATAATAAGGGAATATCAGGGGTAGCTTCAAGAGTCTCTAAGGAAACATGAATACTTGGCTTATTCATTCTCTCTTTAAAAAGAGAGGTGAATGACTAGAAAAATAACGAAATATAAAATTTTAATAGAAAAATTTCACTGAGGAGTAGATTCAGTGTGGGGAAATGTATCAGGCAATGACGTTGTGATCAATTTGAGATATTAAAGTAGGTATAGTTCCAAATGATATTAATATTTTATGTCAGGGACAGAAGATAATTTTGACACTTATGCATAAAAGTTTAGCTCTAAAAACAAAGTCACTTTTCCATTTCCAGATTTTTTAATATCATCTGAAATTTAAACAAAAATGTAAGGCTAGAAAATGACCAAAAGATTTCATTCTAATTACCCACTGTTCAACAACATGACCACCAAAATTCCTTTCAAACACAACTATATTCATGTAATCTGTCTATAGTTACGTCTACCAACGTGACTATGATAACATTGCCTTGGAATTGGAAATGTATAGAACTATATGTTGAACATTTATATGTTGTTTATGAACAATTAGGTTGTGATTGTCACTCCATTACTACAGAAGGAATAAGAAGAAGGTCATGTAGGCTAATGGAGGACCACTGAATTTTCCTTCAAAAATATTAGAGACATCAATAGAGTTTAGAATTAGATAGAGGTCAAGACAAAAAATAGTTAAGAAACATTTCCCTAATGTGATTCTTCACATGCTCGTGACTTCTCTCCTTACTTCCCAGGTACAACTTGTGCCTCCCACAGATCCGAGTTCCATCATGATGATGGAATTTCTCCTCATGGAGTTTTCCGATGTATGGGAACTACAGGTGGTGCATGCTTCTCTCTGATGTATTCGTTAACTCTAATGGGTAACATTCTCATTATTACCTTCACCACTTTTGACAGAAGTCTTCACACACCCATGTACTTCTTCCTTAGGAATCTGTCCATCTTGGCTGCATGCTACATTTCTGTAATTTCTCTTAATTCACTCATCAATTCCCTGCTTGACAGCAGGACAATTTCAAAGGTGAGATGTGTAGCTCAGTTCTTTCTAGTTGTTTTCTTTGTATATGTGGAGCTTCTGTCCTCACCATCATGGCCCATGACCACCATGTGGCTATCTGTCAGTCCCTCCACTACCCTGTGACCATGCACCCTCAATTCTGCATCCAGATGACAGTGGCTTCCATACTCAGTGCCTCTGCCTATGCAGAGGTGCATGCTGTCAACACATTCTGGCTGCTCTTCCATCAGTCCAATGTTATTTGTTAGTTTTTCTGTGGCATCTGCTTTCTACAAAAGCTTTTCTGCTCTGACACCTTTAGCCATGAGATGGTGATTGCTGTCTCTGGTCTTGGAATTCATGGTGGCTGTCTTTATATTTATCATCAGGTCTTACATTCACATATTTTCTATTGTGCTCAAGTGTCCAAGTAAAGCACACAGAACAAAGGCCATTTCTACTTGTGTCCCTCACATCCTCCTGGTGTCTATCTCCCTCAGCTCAGGCTTTTACATATACCTATGCCACCTGCAACCTCTGCCACATTGAGGACATAGTCCTTTCTCTTTTTTACTCCATAATCCCCCCATTCTTAAACCGTATTATCTACAGCCTTAGAATTAAACAAATAAAATGTATCATCAAGAAAATCATGAAAAAGACTGTCTTATTCATGATATGTATAGGAAATTACTGAGGCTCACCCTAAATTAGCCAGCCATGGTCGTCTAATGGTCAAGATTTGGTACAGTCAGCACTGTGGCCTGGGTTCATTTCCCAGTCAGGGAGCCACACCACCCACCTGTCAGTTGCCATAGTGTTGTTGATGCATGTTGCTGTGATGCTGAAAGCTATGCAACTGACATTTCCAATACCAGCAGGGTCACCCATGCTGGATGGATTTCAGTGGAGCTTCTTGATTAAGACAGACTAGGAAGAAGGACCTGACCCCCCACTGGCAATAAAATTGGCCATGGAAACCCTATAAATAGCAGAAGAACATTGTCTGATATAGCACCAGAAGGTGAGAGGATGGTGCAAAAAGACCAAGAAGGGTTTTCTCTGCTGTATGTAGGGTCAATAGGAGTCAGAATCTACTGTATGGAACTAATAATGACACTCTAAATTATTGAGTGAAATCCAAGTCTTCAGTGATAAGTGCTTGAGATTATATAGATATAACTGATATAAATTTAATGAATAATTAAAATATATCATATATTGAAATATTTTCTTTCTGAAGATTTTGGATTATCTGACTATACCACTGGGTAAAAGATCTGATATTATGCATAAGAGATCCTCATTCATGCTTTGACAAGGTAAGAGCTCTCACTAAAAATTTCAGTTTTAAAAAGCCAAAAAGGTTACCTTTAGAAATATTTTATGTTAAATTTCTGTTCTATATTTATCTACTGTTCAAATATTTAAAAACTTAGAATTAAAAGTGTCAATTAATCTTGAAAAGCCAAATTTGATATTATAGAAAGAATAAAAATATTGTTCCTTATTCATTAAAAAATAAATATGAAAATTATCTGTTCTTTAGAATATCATAAAATATGAATGAAAGGTATGCTGTGAAAGGAAAAGTGCATTTCTTGGTTTGATTCCTATTTTCTTATTTGTTGTAAAAGAATGTGTTCTTTCATTATCACACCATGGTTTCATGGGTGTGCGCACATGTCCAACCTCATCAACTTGTATACACTAAGTATGTGCAATTTTGTATATATCAGCTATATCTCATTAAGAAAAAAAGAAATATGTAAGTTTGTTAAGATTACTTAGTTTAGATATATAGTCACATTTTTTTTCCTACCATTATCTATTGCAATACAACACTTCATCTTTTAACCTCTCTTACTTTTGGTTCTTTTTGGTGTCAATTATGTTTATTGAATATATATCTTTTATCACAGAAGTGACAATGACTCAAAAATATGTATGAAAATTAGTGAAATTGAATTATACCTAATAAAATCTGAAAATAAATTATCAAAAATCTACTAAGAAAGGGAAAAAAGTAGAAGTAGTTTCTATAAGTAAGAAAACATTAATATTCCATGAAGATTCACAAAATTTGAAAAATATTAAAAGAGGCAATACTTTCCAAGAAATATTATAAGGTGGACAGTATTTGATACTTAAACTATACAAGAAGATTTCAAAAAATATTTGAAGTTTCTTAATTTAATTAAAAAATAATGAACACTAATAAAAATTTACAAATAAAATACAACTGTTTAATAGAAAGTAAACAAATAAAATAAAAAATTGTGTGTGAGTCATCCATGAATGAAGTTTCCAAGAGAAAACTTTTCTTTTCCAAGTACCTGATGCTGGGCAACAATGACCCCAAAACTTTGTGGCTCAAACAATACTATATTTTATGATCTCATAATTTCTGAGTCAGGAATCCAGGAAGAACTCATCTGGGAGGTCCCAGTGCAGAGTACCTCCTGTGGCCAGGTGGTGACAGGCACTGGAACAGCAGGCTTCTGCAGCAGTTGGAGGATGCCTGGGAATCTCTCGGTCTCTCTCTCTCTCTCTGCAGGTGGCTAGATTGCTCCCATCATAAAAGCTTCAGGGAAGTAGATTTTACAGAGAGGCTGAAATATCCAAGATCAAGTATTACTGAAGGAACAAAGTGGAATACACAATATATTATGACATGGCCTCAAACATCATAGAACATCATTTCTGGCACATTCTTGTTCAAAGCAATTTTAAAGGCCTGCCCGGATGCAAGTGTAGGGAGACGTACATTTTACCTCTTGAGGAGGAAGCAGTAAGTTTCTAGAAAGGCTGTGACTGGGAGATATAGCTGTACCGATTTTTAGAAAACCTAATCTACCACAGTTCACGGCTGAATATTTCCTACTGCAAAGCAAAATATACTCATTCCTCTGTCAAAACCCACCCCCCTCAAATAAAACCTCAGCACCAGCCTCATCAGTGTAGAGTTCTAGGATCTCTTCATATAAATAAAATCCAGGGAGAAATGCCACATCTCAGGCACAGCTGCTTGTGTCAGCTCTAGTGTCATCTTTTTATCTGATGACTTGTGAACTAAAGAGAAAATTACCTGCCCTCTCACACATGCTATTTAATGACAGGACAGGCATTGGTCACAGCCAAAGACACATCTGTTCAACAATGGTGAAAAAAGAAGGCATGAAGCCCTCACTGGTCATGGCAATTCTGAAGTCCAGCTAGACACATGCCTCTTAGTTGAGGCTCAGTGTTGTGGTCCAGGAATACTTCTCAACAGCCTGTGGCTTCCCTCTCTGAGTTCTTGGGTCTTTCCTCTCTGTCTTTACTTCTTTTGAATAAATAAACTGACTTTTCAACAGAGCAGAATTTTCAGTCAGATTCCCACAACAGTCAAGTGTCTAAAAGCCTCTCTTCATTGTATAATGTCTCTGTTCCTGCACAGAACAGGAGTCCTCAAGACCACTTTTAGTTATGACATCAACTGCAAGTTTGAGGGTCCTTGAAACCATGCTCAGGTTCAATACTTTGCCGTAAATAGTCGCAGAATTCAGAAAAACCATTATCCTGTGGTTATGTTTGATTACAGTAAAAGGGATCTAGGTTAAAATCAGACAAAGGAGGAGTGGCATACAGCGGGTCCAGGAGAGAGCAGGCACCAGCTTCCAGTTGTCCCCTCCTGATGGAGTCATCCAGTTCTTCTTACTTACTTCTCCCAGTATTGATGTGTGGCCAAATGCACAGAATATTGTAACCAAGCAAGCCTATCTGAAACTTCATGACAAGAATTTTAATTTGGGTTCAATCACATCAATAACAATAAATGCATATGTGGCTTAACTTGGTCTCAAGCCCCTCTTGAGGTCACAATGACACTGCGTGGTGCAGGGCTTCCCACCTTAAGTCACAGTGTTGACACAGACTATCTCATGTGGCCCAAAGGCCCCAGGAAAAGAAAGAAAATTTTCAGACAGTACATTTGAAAGGCTTAGAGGTTCCCTTCCAGGAGCTGAGGGCAAAGGGCAAACCTGTCTTCAGCAAACGCTAATGCATTGTTGCACAGGTCCCTTTAGTCCATGCTGGCCAGAAAATATATGTTTAAAGCTCTGTGGGTTTTCTATGAATTTTGTCGGCATTTACTCCATTAGAGAGAACCACAAGTATCAATCTCTTCAAGGTAAGCTTTTAGGTACCTTGAGATCACTATGAGTCAACTGTGGGACAGACCTCCTAAGGTCTTAGAAGCCTCATCATGTACCACAGAAAATCTGTGGGTTATGCCCTTAAGATTTTGGAAAGCCTTCTGCCTATGTGCTGTGCGTTATATGAGTTATTTCCTTAGGTTTTTACGGGGTCTTAATAAGATATTTTATATTCCCATCTTGGATTTGATATTTGGCCTGGGCTTTTTCTTAATTACAGGAATCCTTTGCCATCTGAAGAGGCTGGAAATGGTAATTTTATTTCTTAACCCAGCAAGTCTTGACTCCTTTAAATTTGAAAGTTTATTCTTTAGCTCATTTTCTCCTTTCTCCTTTTGTAGTAGACGATAAGGAAAGGTCAAATGGCAATATTCTGCCTGGGAAACTTGTTATATTATCATGCTAATTATGTATATTTTCTATATTCCCCTTTACCATGGATAACAAAATATTGACACCTTATATCACTGTATAAAATGAGTCCCCTTCCCTTGAGCTTTAATAACATTTCCCTTACTTTTCCTTAAGTCCTCATTGACAGACCCCTTGAGTACCTGTAAGCCTATGCTAGCATACTTCTTGAGGCCATTTAGGCTTCTGCTAACAGTCTCTTCCAGATCTTTCCAACTTTTACCAATGCATATTTTTAGTTTATTTTTATTGTATCACTCGATTTCTGGTAATAAAGCCTATTCTGGTTAATAATGCTGTGTAATAAATAAAACCACTTATGTTTATGGATTCTATTGTTCAGTAAATCAGACAGGGCATAGTGGGGAAGGGGTTCTCTCTGTTCTTAAATATCTAGGAAGATTCTGTGGCTGGGAGCTGGAATCAACTGGAAGTATCTTTACTCAGATGTCTGACAGCTGATGTGGCTGTCACCTTGGACATCAGCTGGAGCTGTTGGCCAAAGCACCTATCCTTGATTTCTCCCTGTGGCCTGGATCTTTTCAGAACCTGGTGGCCTAAGGGCAGACTCTTTACATGATTGCTAAAATGTTTCATGAATGGCCATTCCAGTGAGTGAAGCAGAAAGTGTATTGCCTTTTATGACCTAGCATTGGGAGTTATGCAGTGTGTTTTACTGGTTCAAACACAAAACTTTGACAAATTTTAAGGAGAGAAGTTGTAAAATGGCACAGATTTTAATACTCTGTGGAAAATTCAACATAACTTACAAATTAAAATAGGTTACATATACTTTGAAATGAAATAATAAGAAAAACACTTAAACATTTAAAATGTAGTCTTATAAAGAGATATTATACCATTTGATACATATATTAGAAGAAAGAATAAGGCAAATATTAATGACTAATAATCTACATAAAGAATTTAGGCAAAGAATACCCAATGCAGCACATAAAAGGAAAAAGAATAAAAAAGGTCAGAGAAAATGATAATATGATAGAAAGCAGCAGTACACAAAATAAAAATATTTTAGGAAGGTGAGGCAGCATTATTCACAATAGTCACTACTTGGAAACAACCCAAGTTCCCAACAATGGATGAATGGATAAAGAAGATGTGGTATATATATACAATGAGATACTACTTAGCCATGAAAAAAGATAAAATTGTGACATTTCTGACAACACTGATAGTCTTTGAGGGTATTATGCTAGGTGAAATAAGTCAGACAGAAAGACAAATACTGTATGATTTCACTCATATGTAGAGGATAAACAAGCAAACACATACATAAGGAGAGCAGATTGATGGTTAACAGAGGGGAAGGGGACGATGGGAGAACAAAAGGGGTAAAAGGGCACATATGCATGGTAATGGATAGAAACTAGACTTTTGGTGGTGAACACAATGGCATCTATACACAAGCTGAAATATAAAAAAAGTACACCTGAAATTTACATGTGTTATAAACCAATGTGACCTCAGTAAAATAATTTAAAAAAAAGAAAACATGAAAATTATTGACATTTTATAAAGAATTGAATATAAATGTTGGACATCTGGGTGAGTGAAGGGTCAATGAATAGGATCTTTTTGAAAAAATTTATATTTTGAAAAAGAGGCAATCTCTGAGAATGCTTACATTCCTTTAGTTTTGTACAACATTTTAGGATAATTAAAATGCAGAAAAGTTTAGAATAACAAGTATTTTATTAACCTCTCCCTGCATTCATAAATATTAATATTATATTATATTTGTTTTCTATTGATTGACTAAAGACATATTAATTAATAAATATTAATAAAATGATAAATCTATTTGTTTTTCACCAAGTGACTGTCCCATCTTCCTCCAAAATTTCATTATTTGGTGTGCTCTATTCAAGTCCTTACTAATACTTTTAAATACATGTATGTCTTACCAAAAAGTATATAAAATTGCTGCAGGTTTAATTTCTTTTTTTAAGATTTTATTTTTTTTCTTTTTCTCCCCAAAGTCCCCTGGTACATAGTTGTATATTCTTCGTTGTGGGTCCTTCTAGTTGTGGCATGTGGGACGCTGCCTCAGCGTGGTTTGATGAGCAGTGCCATGTCCGCGCCCAGGATTCGAACCAACGAAACACCGGGCCATCTGCAGCGGAGCGCACGAACTTAACCACTCGGCTATGGGGCCAGCCCCAACTGCTGCAGGTTTAATTTTAAGAAAATAGAAATGGTTTCATTTTATAAGAATTCTTATCTATTTTACCACATTCACTTAGGTTTTTGTTCATGACATCATCCAGGTTGACTTTAGAGCTCTATTATGGATTTAAGTGAAGATGTACTTGGAAAGAAAATATGTTTTTAAAGATTATTATTAATGTATAAAGTCCAAAACCAATATACCATGTATGTTAACATTGTGTGAGTGGCAGTAAAGAGAAAATCTTCACAGTACCATAAACTGCAGCTCTTGTCTTCTTAGGAAAGGTATACAATTAAGTGAATTATCAAATCAACAAGGACACAAGAAAATGTGCACGAATCTTCTGTAAAGAAAGGCAATGATAAAAATTCAAAATATAACAATAACAAAAAAATTGAAGAAAAAATCTATATATTATAAAACAGGAAAAAAGTGATAAAAAATAAAAGAATGGGAAATAAATTGAAATATGTGAAAATGATAGAAAAAATCCCAATTTCTACTACTAATTGCATAATTCACAAATTAAAAGCAGAAATATGCAAACAATTTAAAAAACAATAGCTATATTTGCAAAAGAAAACTCTAAAAAATAGGAAAGTTAGAAGTTCTATAAAGAACGGAAACACATACACTAGGAAACTATGAATCAAATAGTTTAACAATTTGAATTTCTGACAAGTGGGATTTGCTCCTGTGAGGCAAGGATGGTTTACTATCAGAAAATCCATTAGCGTAAGTTGCTATATTACTGGAGGAAATGAAGAATGTTATATGATTTTCAAAGCAGAAAAATCAAAAGGAATTTAATAATGTTCAGTGCATATTTAACATAGTAAGTCTGAAAACACCAGTAATAGAATGGAAATTACTTAATTTACCAAAGATTATATACAAACTAAAATATATTAACTGTATGATTGGGATTAAGATGGTAATGATCACTGCACAACAGTTTAACATTGTAATGGATGTCCTTGGTAACAGGGAAAGAAAACAAAGTAAAGACAAATATGAGATTTAAGATTCAGAAAACAGTTGGTTTTTAGAGAAATGATCATCTCACTAGAAAAATCAAAAAAATCAACAGACACTCTATTAACCTGAGAAGGTAGTTTATCAAGATCAGCCTACAAAATTACTGAACATTCTCTCCATGCCAGCAGTGATGACTTATAAAAAGTAAAATGCCATTTACAATAAAAAGATAAGTATAGGATATAGATAAATTAATGTAATTTAGAATACAAAAAATCCTCTATGGATAAAATAAATGACATGCAAGATGATTGGAAAAATAGCAATTCTGTGTTGAAGGATGGGACCACAATATTATAACAATGTTAAGTATATTCAACACAATTTTTGAAAATATTTAGTTATCATAATAAAATACAAAAAGACTATTGGGATACAGTTGATTTCAAAATCCAACTTAGGATATATAGAAACTTAGTATCTGATAAAGGAGGAACTGCATATTAAAAGGACATAAACTACTGTTACCTGGTAGGGAGAAAACTTTCACAGTATATAGAGAAAAATAAATTTATATTTCTATTTAAACATACATAGAAATTAGACTCGATTGATTTAAGACTTGAGCGATATTATATTATAGAATTGTTTGAACATAATATAAAATAATATATTTCTAATAAGGAAGAATGGATGGTTTTTTGACAATCAAAGATAAAATAAATATTTAATTAATTCAACTTAAGAATATTTGTCTAGTAAAGGACATCATGGCCAAGGTGAGCACACTGATACAGACTGAAAGAAGATAATTTACATGCCTAAAACAAACAAACCAATAAAATCTAAAATAAGAAATCACCTTTGAAGAGACCCCAGTTTAATTACAAATCAGGGAAATAAAAATTAGACATCAATGAAATATCACTTTGTATTAGAATAGGAAAGTTTCACAAGCTGAATAATATTAGTGCAAAACGTGGGCAGGTAAGAATATTCTAAACTGCATTTTGAAACATGGCCTGATATTAGCATCTTGGGAGCAATCTACTGGTATGCAGTTAATTTATATTTGCATATAAAATATCTCTCAGCAATTGTGCCCATGGATGTTTATACAAAATGAATTCCTGGAAATATCCAGAATAATGAAAACGATCCAAATAACTTAAAAATTGCTTTTAGTTATGAGTAACAAGTTGCCTAACATATGTGATTTTATCACAAAATTATTTGCTTTTTTAAACAAAATAGCCTAGGTTTAAGCAATTGAGATGGAAGATAAAATTTAGGCAATGCTTAAGTCTTAAGAAAATAGAAGTGTAAAACAAGAGATATCTTCAATGACACAAATATTTGTTTTTAAGCCATAGAATTAACAACTAGGTAATACTGTAATATATAAATGGATTCAATTAATGACTTGAAACAGATATTCCATGTATGGGAATTTTGTAAATGATAAATAGCATTGTAAATCAGTGTAGAAAGGATGTAACTCAAGACACGATTCTGTGAAAACTGGAAATCTATATGAAAAAATACAATATTATATTCCTATCTTTTTGCTTTGATGAGAGATAACAATGATTTTAATGCAATTTATTGAAGAGGAAATATGAATGGCCAGGAAATACTGGAGACAACTATCCAAATCAGTAGGGAAAATGCATATTACTGTAAGAATGAAAAACAATTTCTTACAAACAGGTTCACAGAAGATTAAAAAAATCAAATGATTTTGATGAAAGAAGATGCTCTTTCTGTTTACAAAGCTATGAGAATATAAAATAGTCCAAGCATTCTTGCATGCAACTGGGCATTTCTTTGCAAAAACCAAATATATTTCCCTTCTAGAATATTGTTCCTATCCTTCATAACTCCCAGGTAGAGAACATCATTAACAATAAGGAGGGTGACTTAGAAGTTGAAGCAGATACTAAAAATGAAGTGGATTAATGAGGAGATAATGATTCTGAATTGAGCATGGTGAATATGAGATGAGGAAGGATTATCAAAAATATATAAATAGCAAGCATTTGGTAGCATCTAGAATTCAGAAAAAAATGAGTGAAGACATATAGATCCAGTCATCATAATTATGAACCAAAGAGGAGGAGGACACATCTAAAGATCTTGGGATATCAGATTATTCCAAGGAGGAAAAATTAACAAAATGTATGGTATTTGGAGATAGTGACAAGACAATCAGTACTGGAATCTGGAAAGAATAACCACAAGTGACAAGTTTCCAAAAAAGAATAAATTAGAAGTGTGCTGAAACCGCAAGTCAAATGATTCCCAGAAGGAAACCACTTGAATTGTCAGTTTGAAAATAATTGGTGCATTTGAACAGAGCTTGATTTAATGGTAATAATGCCCAAAGCACAATGAGTGTTTCTCTTCATTTTATTTTAAAATGAGAAATCCAACTGCCTGTTTGTCGTGTAAACTTTTGGATTTAATAGTGAAATACTAATTCAAAATGACAAAAGGTAAAAAAAAAAAAGTGAAAACTGAGTCATTAATATATGACTGAGCCAGGAGATACATGGGAAACAAATATTAACAGTTTATACCATTAATCTAGAAAGTGACAGAATTTTATTTTAATCTTAAATATGAATCAGATTCACATTTTCAAGATGGTAAATTAATCTTATATAAATTGGAATGAAGAAAGATGCATGTGTCTTGGAATTTAAAGGAGAAATATGATTTGGACAGGCAACAGACTGTGGAAGAGGGAAGATACTCCAAGGAGAGAAACCTCCTGAGAAGAGACCTAAGCTCAGATTTGTGTGTTGTCTCTTCGATCCATAAGTAGAAACGCAGTTTGTATTGAGAAACAGAGAACAGATGGCTTCAGTACCTTCTGCAATCCTCAAAACAAGATCAGTGAGGACATGAAAGTCTGTTCTGCAGCAAATTTGAACCAGTGAACCCTTTTGAGAAGGAGAGTGATGCAATCCAATGATGCTTTGGGAAAAACCCAAAAGTAGTGTTAGATCATGAAAGAGGAGAAAATTAGTTTTATCCATAATGTCAGGAAGTGAAAATGCAAATAAAAAGATTTTTTTAAAAAGTACTGATGAGCTTTTTCAAAAGGCATTCACAATCCTTTCTGTGAGAAGAGGTTTGAAGTTTCTGTCAGGAGCCAAGGACAGTTTTTGCATGCCATTTTATCTATAACATAGAGCCTAGCTTTTGTGTCTGTATTTGGATGTGGGAATGTGACATCCATTGGCAGAATGCAGCACACTCAGGGCAGACACTTGGGCTCAGTGAGCCCAATCTGCATTCAGTCAACTCCCTCTTGCCTCATTTTTCTCTTCCTTATTTCTTAGTCCTCTCAGTTTATCTTCAACTCCAAGACTTTTTCCTTCATTATTTGCTGCTTTTCAATATTACGTGGCTGTGTCTGGCTTTACTCAGACAACATGATTCTCCTCCTCTCTTCTGTCCACCCCACTATTTTCAATTTCCATTTTGACCTGTAAATATAAGTGTAAAAGAAACATAAGTTACCTGTTTAACTACAGCTGTGTTGTATGTTTATAAAGTCAGCAATGTGTCAAACCATGGCTCTTTATTTCATACTTTGAAGATTTGATGAGAATTCATGATATTAATAAGCTTGTGAGGAAATTATTACATGACACATAACAGTGAAATAACGTGCACTGTCTCTTAAAAGCATACCTCTAACACCTCTACCAAGCCATCATGCACTCTCTCTCTCTCCCTATATACATATATATATATATTTGAATACATAAAAATAAATGTATTATTCCTAATATCGTATTACTGACTAAGGCTTTGCATACATATGTTTCACTTGGGGGAGACTGAGTTGATTGGGTTTGGAAATAAAGGCCTTGACGACCATGAAAGATTCTTCATGCCAGTTTCCTGTGATAGGGCAGTAAAGGAAATGAGAGTTTGTGACATTAGTTTTGAGAAAAAGTGAGCTGATAAAATATAACATAATAAAATATTGTATTCATGTATCTTCATATTCGTGTCCAATTTGAAGAAACAACAAATCATAAAAAAAGAAAAATATATAGTCTCCACCTCTCTGCTTACTAAAGTTAAATATTGCATTTCTCTGTTGAGAAATAACAATTCAAAACTGTGAGTCTTAAATTTATCAAAATCTTCCTGACAGTAATAGAGACCAGTTAGTCTTGATTTGTTCTACTGTCCCACACTGTGATTCTTTAGGAGAGTTCTGATACAGACTAAATGAAGAGATGATTTTCCTTATGTGGACAGAGAGTGAAGAGGTATAGTGTTAAAATATACCAGTTTTTTAGTGCACAAGGGTTGTAAAATGGAGCCATGAGAAAAATCTTAGATGGCAAATGAGACCTAATTATAGAGTCAGCTCCAGTCATTTGTTAATAATGGAGACACAGCAGCACAGCAGGAAATGATTACAGTGCTCCATTAAACAATTTATCTTCTATAAGCTGCTCCAGCAAATTCTATTTGGAGGTTTGGACACAGAATGAACTGCAGGATGTCAGTAACCTTTCAGTTCCTAGATGATCCCAGCTATGTGAGTAGGATCGAGGCTTAAAGCAGTATATGGCCCCAGTTAGGCAAAAAGCTAAATAAGAATACAAATAAATACAGATCAAAGAAATATACGGTCCATGGAGTTCCTCAGGCTGCAAAGCTTTCTCAGCACTCCTGATCTCCTAATTTAAAAACTAGTTAATTATGGGGGCTGGTCCCATGGCTTAGTGGTTGTTTCATACACTCTGCTTCAGTGTCCCGGTTTGCAGGTTCAGATCCCAGCCACGGAACTATACCACTCATCAGCCATGTTGTGGCAGAGACCCAAAAATAAAATAGAGGAAGATTGGCACAGATGTTAGGTCAGGGCTGATCTTTCTCAAGCAAAGGAAAAAAAGGAGGAAGATAGGCAACAGATGTCAGCTCAGGGCTAATGTTCCTCAGTGAAAACACACAAAAAAATAATTAATTATGTAATATAAGTCCAACTTGAAAAAGTTGATTAGTCTGATATTCTGTGTATAATTCAAGGATGTGGCACAATTGCTTGAAACTTTATTTTGTAGAAGAAAAAAATGTCAAATGTTTAGAAGGTGACGACGTAAGTAATCAATAAGCGTGAAAAAATCATAAGCATTTTGCAATCTTAATTATTGCCTCTAGGTTTTTGGGTTTTTTTAGGGGTGGCATATAATGTAGTGTTGCACAAGGATGAATGACAGACTAAGCTTTTAGAAGGTTTTAAATGGGAATTGTGTGCAGAAAGAATGAAAAAAGTAAAGATTCTTTAAAAAAATTAAGTGACGTGTTGTAGTTATCCACACAATAAGGACTGGGTTTCTAGACAAGCATTCTAAATATGAGAAACATTTCTAAGAGAATTTGGAATATACTAAGACTTTAGGACGTGGTGAATATCTATTAGAATTGTTGAGTTGTTAGATTCATGCAATAGATGAATAACGCTCAGATAGAGTTTAGAAGGATATAAAGGTGAAAGAGACAGGACAGCCCTGCCATTTGTTCACAGGTTAGTGGGGGGCCATTTAGAATAACAATTTATTACACTGGAATATGGTAAATAGAAATAGAGAGGTGTGTTTTAAACTTTATATATAGTCTTCTAGTTATTTAGAATGCCAGGAGAAATGAATTTTTTAAAATAATTATGATAAGAAGTAATTAGCAGGTTAGAGATGTCAGCAAACATTAGAGTGACAGAAAGCAGATAGAAATCAGTGGATGAATAAATAAAAGTCCCCGCACAAATACATGAATAAAAGAGGAAGCTGACAAGAAATATTTTCCATGTAAGGGCTCAGATTGCCTTGAAATCTCCTGGGAAGAATGGATGAGAATGAAAAGTGTAGCTTTGAGAGGGACATTAAGTGAAAGACTTTTACTGAAAAAGATGCAGACCTGACCCCCACCATCCCTTTCTTTCCTACCTCCGCATACAGTGCAGTCAGAAAGGAGACATTTACTAGAAACAAAAATATCCAAAGATCTGTTGGAGCTACATTGGTCAGACTGCCTGGAGGTATTATGGCTTCTAGTGTAATATAAGCAGCCCGGGAAAGCTTTTCTTCTTTTGGCACTTGTTGCCTCCAGATCAACAATCTGTTTCTACAGCCACATCATAAAGTTTGCTCATTCATCCAGGCCAGCACACTGAGTTGTGTGAAGTCCTAAAGCAACCACCCCCTTTGCAGGAGAGGGTTAGAGAAGAAAGGACAATATCTGAACCACAAAAGAAAAAACACCAGCATTTCCTTTAACAAATGTCTTGATTCACTAAGTATCTAATGAATGTGACTCACTAAATCTGTCTTGATGGAATTTACGTCCTAATGAGGAGAGTCAGACAAAAAGCAGAAAAACTAGTATAGTCTTAGATGAGAGAAATGCCAAGTAGAAAAAAAAGGCAAGGTAGGTAGCTTATGTAGAGAGAGGCCACGAAGCTCTATGAAGTGGAAAGCATTTGAATAAGAGCCTGAAAGCAGTGAGGGACTTGGTCTAAGGCACAGAGGGTGGTCAGAGGGAACAGCCAGTGCAAACACCCTGGATTAGAGCATTTGAATGTGTTCCAGAGATGAAGAGGCTAGTATGGCTGGAGGGGAGCTGAGCCAATGAGTTGGTAGGTGCAGAGGTCAGGAGTATAATGGGTTCCATTTCTGTGCACATAAAATAGAACGAACTCCAGGATGTACATGAAATCAAGAACAGGCAAAACATAAGCCTTTTAGATAGATATTAAAATATAGGTTATGTCTAGGGCAGGATGGACTGTGAAAGGATATGAGGAAATCCTTTGGAAATGTTCCATATTTTTATTTGCGTGATAGTTGCATAGGTTTAGCCATTTATAAAATTTTATCCATGGTACGTTGAAGATGAATTCACTCAACACTCTTTTCAATATATATGTTTCACTACCATAAGAACTATATACAAATGTCAGGAGACAACAGTATAATATTGCCAAATTATACTTGATAATTACTTGATTATTGATATAACTTGGTTGCATGATAACATGTTCATTACACTTTAATTAGCTTTAAATCTATTATAATGGAGCATTTTAAATGGTATTAGGCTAATATGCTTGCTTTTGCTATAGAGTGGTACAAAACAGGTAAGAAATAGCATTATAATGTCATGCTTTAAATCAGAGTTTTTGTAAACTAAAATGCACAATTTTAATCCATTTGGCAGAACCACAAGGAAATTTTTATTTCCCAAAAGTTAAAACCAAAATATCAGGCACACTTCTCTGAATTGCTCCCAGAAGAGGAAAAGCTCATGCAAAGGGATAGAAAGGAAGCCAATGCCTTGATCAATGAAGAGAGTGACAAGAGAAAAAAAGAGAAATAGGTGAAAAAATAGAAAATTAAAAATATGCTACTGTGTAGAAGAGTCTTGCTAAGGGAGTGGAAGAGATTAATTTTATATAAATTAGAATAATCTAAAATAAATCCCTCCAATAGTATTTATTTAAAAATATTTCTATGGTACACAGTGTATTTCAGGTAATGTTCACACATTATAAGTGTGATCTCATTTAGTCTTAACACGCTGCACTATATATATTAACAAATACCAGAAATTACACACTATAAAAATAAGGCTTGGAGAAATTAATTGTCTAAAGTTACACAGCCAAAATAGCCTGTTCCAGATGTTTGAGCTATGTTCTTGCATTCTCTTCTAGTTTGCTTCTCCGGTAAAATGGCCAATCCAACAATGTCTCATGGATTCACCTGGTCTTAAGAGATAGAATAAAGGATGGACATATTGGTGAGGAACTACTTCCACCACACCTCACCGTTATTAGCAATATGTATTATTTAATGAACTTCTGATTGATGAGTTCTCAATGTCTTTTGTTTATCTGGCATTTGACTAATCTTATCCCACTTTCACTAAAACATGCTTCCCTCTGCACCTTGGTAGACGGAATTTTTATTAGAATCATAGTGTGATATGCTAAGTTCCGTGGAAAATGCCATTGATTTCCAAGGAATTCATGAGTCTTCTGATGACTCAGCGTATTTCTGAAGGGATTATCCATGGTACATATTTGAGCTGACTGGTTGCTAAAATTAGACTATATGCATTTTTGGAACTTTCTTATGTCTGTTAGGTTCATGTTTTAGATTTAAAGTCACATCAAGCTAAAAATAAGGTTTAATATTCTTAGTCTAGAATTTTAAAAAAATCACATCCAGAGAAAGAACTTTTTTTTTGAGGAAGTTTAACCCTGAGTTAACATCTGCTGCCAATCCTCCTCTTTTTGCTGAAGAAGGCTGGCCCTGAGCTAACTTCCATGTCCATCTTCCTCTACTTTACATGTGGGACACCTACCGCAGCAAGGCTTGCCAAGTGGTACCACGTCCAGACCCGGGATCTGAACTGGCGAACCCTGGGCCGCCAAAGCAGGATGTGCGAAATTAACTGCTGCATCATGAGACCAGCCCCAAGAGAAATAACTTTTTATGTGTAGACAATATCATAAAGAGTGGTGATCTAGGCTGGAAGTCCTTGACATTTCCATAACACAATCCCAGCCATTTCTCACATGTTGTATTTTCCACAGTGAATATATTTATCGTGGCATGGGAGAATCAGAATTCCAACTCTGAGTTCATCCTGCTGGGAATTTTCAGTCACAGACCCAGCTGCATCTTTCACTTCTCTCTGGTCTTGGTCATCT
The DNA here is from genome assembly GCF_041296265.1 of Equus caballus. NCBI lineage: Eukaryota > Metazoa > Chordata > Mammalia > Perissodactyla > Equidae > Equus > Equus caballus. The sequence continues at coordinate 10,206,836 of NC_091704.1, forward strand.
TCACAGTGGCCTTCATGGGAAACACTGCCATGGTTCTCCTCATCTACCTGGACACTCGGCTCCACACTCCCATGAACTTCCTCCTCAGCCAACTGTCCCTCATGGACCTCACGCTCATCTGCACCACTGTACCCAAGATGATCTTCAACTACTTGTCTGGCAAGAAGTGCATCTCTCTGGCCAGTTTTGTGGTGCCCAGATATTCTTCTCTGTGTCCCTGCTTGGAGCTGATTGTTTCCTGTTGGCTGCAATGTCCTATGACTGTTATCTTCTCATTTGCCACCCATTACAATACTCAAATCTCACAAGCCAGAAAGTCTGTGGTAATCTGGTTGTTTCTTCCTGGATTTTTGGCTTTCTTGATGGCATAATTCTCATTGCATTTGCATTGTCCTTCTCATATTGTGGTGCCTGGCAAATACCCATTTTTTCTGTGATTTCCCTGTCCTTCTCACTTTCTCATGCAGTAACACATTGCTATTTGAAAGAATATTTATTTGCTGTGTTATTATGCTTCTCTTCCCTGTAGCAGTCATCATTGCTTCCTGTGTTCACGTTATTCTGGCTGTCATTTGCATGGGATCTGGGCAGGGTTGCCGCAAAGCTTTCACCACCTGTTCCTCCCACCTCATGGTGGTGGGAATGTACTATGGAGCTGGTATGTTCATATACGTGCAACCTGTTTCTGATCATTCCCCCATGCAGGAAAAGATGGTGTCTGTCTTCTTTGCTATTCTTACACCCATGGTGAATCCCCTCATCTACAGCCTCTGCAACAAGAAAGCGGCCAGAGCATTCATAGAGGTGTTAGGGAAGGGCAAGTCTGGAGATAAAATTGCATAATTAACTTTTTCTACATTTTTTGCTTTATTCTTCAATTTAGATATTTAACTCATATAATTCAGCACAGAATATTTACCCATATTTGTATCAATAGATTTATAGGCAAGTGTACAATATGTAGAAAGTGAAAAACTGTCTCTGTGCTTGCTTGTTCAAATAATATATTTCTTTTGTTATGGAAATTTGAAGTATGTCTACAAGTAAATATTTGTTGCAACACAATATGCGTAACTGTATAGTTTGTTTTATACCATACTAGCGAAAAAATGAGAGGTATTTACTCATCATAATACCACATAGTACCATAATGCCACAGAGCATTTACAAACATTCTGTGGTTTTTAACATATAATAGTTTTATCTTTGGCCAATCAAAGAATTCTGAGGAGTTTAATATCATATCTCAAATTGGTCAACTTGTAAAAATGAATGATCAAGTTAATTATATTGAAAGTTATAGCTATATATATGAGATTGTTATAAAAATTAATAAAATTTATCCAGTAGATAACACAGGTATTAGACTGGTGGTTAGGCTTATTGAGCCTATCTTGTAATGAACACCATCCTCCTTCAGGATATCAGAGTTTTGGGAACCCCCATTTATTTCGTTTTTCTACAGACATCAGCCTTCTACATGGGAGACTGAAATGTGAACAAGAATCCTGAAAGTTTGGATTTTTCATCCTTAGACATCTTGACCCTTATGTGGGTCATGTACTGTATTGCACGTAAAAGTGATCAATTTTGTAAAAAAAAAAAATCTAGGTTTTATGAAGTCTAGATATTTTCTATATATCATGTGAGACATCATTATAGGTATTGTTGTAATGATATTTATATAAAATTTAATGCAATTCTGAAGAATCTTGTGTTTTTATGAGAAACAAGCACTATGCCTTAAACTGTTGTTTTAAAACTCCGTTGTAACATCCCCACTATATTATTTCCTTCACTGAATATCACATTAATACAAGCTTAGCAGCTCTAAATAACAACTATTTATTACCTCATAGTATATATGAATAAGAATTTTGGTGTGACTAATCTGTGGTATTCTGCTTAAGGTATCACAAGGTGGCAATCCATGTGCTGGCTCGGGGCACAGTTTCACCTGAGGCTCAGGGTCATATTCCAAGCTCATGTAGTCATTGAAATAATTTATTTCTTGTACCTGAGTAACTCATGCTAGCCTGCTTCTTCAAGGCCAGCAGGAGAGTCTCTCTGACCTCAGGGACGGCCTAAGGGAGGAGCTGGTGATGTCAGCATGATGACAGAGTGAAGTTTCCAGGGACTCCCTCCCCTCCAACATACAACGAAAAGGGGCATCCACACTCCAAAAGATCACTTCCTAACACAACAGAAAAAAAATGACAGAGAGACACAGAGCCACACAATGGATGAAGAGCAGAGAGGCTGGAGCCCCTGTCGGATGAGCTGGAACAGGGTAAGAGGGAACTTCGCCCCTCAACTAAAGACTGTGATCCATGACCATGGGAGGTTCTGTGAGGGAAGGAATGGGGGAAGTGATGCTCATTTGCAGGATCACCAAGGACTCACTAGTGCCCTTGCAGCCTAGAGGGAAGCCCTCTAATGGGGCAAAAGCTTTTGCAGGGGGGGTGACATCGTTAAGCCAACACCTGAGGAGACCAGATAGTGAAAGTGAGAAAGCCCTGAGAGCACACCGGAAAAAGTGCCCCTCCCGCAACCTGCCCAGTGCCTGGTATCTCGGCTGAAGGTGGCGGGCTTAGAATACCCAGCTTTCAACCCCCATCCAGAGGCGATACTCAGTAACTGAAACCAAATAATATCAGAATGCAAAAGACCCAACCTATCTCCTCTAATGACATCAGACAGTATATCAAATCTCCAGACCAGAAAGAAAATGACAAGCACTCAGAATTCAGTCCTGAGGACACAGGAATATGTAACCTAAATGAGAATGAATTCAAAATGGCTATCATCAAAAAACTCAAGTTGGTAGAGGTATTAAGGCCACTCCATCAAGAAGAAATAACACTTAAAAATATCTATGCACCCAACACAGTAGCAACAAAGTTCATAAAGCAACTATTAACAAACCTAAAAGAAGATATTAATAATAACAAATAATAGTAGGGGAAATCAACACTCCACTCACATCAATGGATAGATCATCCAGACTGAAAATCAACAAGGAGACAGTGAAATTAAATGAAAAGCTAGACAAGATGGACTTAATAGACATATATAGAACACTCCATCCAAAAACAGCAGACACATTCTTCTCAAGTGTGGAAAGTACATTCTCAAGGATAGACCATACGTTGGGAAATAAGGCAAGCCTCGACAAATTTAAGAGGATTGAAATAATAACAAGCATCTTGTCCTATCATAATGCTATAAAGCTAGAAATTAATTACAAGAAAAAAGCTGAGAAAGGGACGAAGATGTGGAGACTAAACAATATGCTATTGAAGAAGCAGTGAATCATTGAACAAATTAAAGGAGGGAAGGCCTAAGTCCTCTTTTGAAGGTCTACCCTCTGGTTAAGTCAGGCCATTGCAGGACAATCTCTCCTGGATTACTTACAGCCGACTAACTGGAATCTTCATGACATCTTCACAATCACTTAACTCTTGCCTTATGGAATATCCTAATCGTGGAAGCAATGCCAGGGGATATAGACCATGGGAACAGCTCAGGATTCTTTCTACCACACACACTCAGATAACTTACAGATTCCCTATCTATGAAAGACATAAAAATGCAACTGCAATAACTTTTCCTGTCAATAATGTGAGAAAATATTAGTGATGTCTTAATGATTGACTGAATTATTTCACCTTTTGATATTCTTTTATGGACTGTCGGGTCAAAGGGCTGGTAGTGAGGGCAAAAGGCTAAGAGGGGGAACGTACCAGCTGTTGAGTCTGAATAGGCAAATGTGTCTTCAAGTTTTTCCTCTTCCCACCCTTAAGGAGGTCTTGGTAGAGCCGTCTGAAGAGGACCTCTGCCCAAGACCTCAGATAAAGAGGCCCAGCAGCGAGGGTTCCACCAGAGCTAGGAGAGCAAATGTGTAAGAACATGACCAACCAATGGGTCCTAGTCCTTGGCTGCAGCTCCCTACTGAGTCTGTAATGCGTTGGCTGTGCACCAGGTCTGCAGTGGGAAGGTCAGATTTTTTCTCTTTAATGTATTTAATGTGTACATTTTCCTTCAAATGCATATTGACCATCATTAAAGAAATATTTGATATCAAATATTGTTTACTAATTTTGGAGTTAGTGGAAGATAGGACAGAAAAGGGGTGTCCTCTCTATTGTGAATTGGGAAAATATTCAGGGTGGTCATCCCAGAGTACCATGTACCACCTCATTTTTTCCACTAATGATTAAAAACAAATATGCTAAGAAAAACAGAATATAATCAATAGCCATACATGTTCCTAAAACTACAGAAAGTTAAAATTTAGTGTATTCAGAGCAACCCTTCAAAGTGTGATAGGGATATGAGGTTGAGGCTCCATTATAGTAAAGTCATCATGAGCACTCCACCTGACTCTCACCCATCGTGTATATTCCTAATTCAAACAGCATTTAAAGACCACATTATTGTGTCTCAATTTATCTTGCAAAACGTGGATGCAATCTGTGGAGAAATAAGAACTTGCTATTCTTGGTGGAATTCTAAGTTACTAAAATCGATCAGGAAAGTAATTTAGCCTTACTCATTCAGACATGTAATCTTTTTGTAGCTTTGAACGAACAGTTTCCTGGGTAAAATCTTATCTTAAATAATGAGTAATCACATCTTTATACACAAGTAAGTAAAGGAGAAAAAGTATACATAATATATATGACCAATTGTAGAAAAAAGGGTTAATTAAATAAGTTCCCTACTTTTTCATCAATTTCATGTTTGCATGTAATTCATAACTCCTAAATAATCAAATCTGTGTATGTGACAGTGCAGTAATTGGTTCTAATTCTGTTTTCATTTAGAAAGTATAGACTTCTCAAGACAGTTCATGGTCAGTCCAGTTATCACCAGATATTAGGCACTATTTCCTCAAAACTCTTATCAACAGCTTTTTCACCTTCATATGTAAGGAATAAAAGGTATGATAGGACCAGGGTTTTGTTTCTAATGACTTCCTCACTTTGATTATAGTGGAAAATCACATTTTATTGTATCAGGAAAATTCTGTTTTCTCACCTTTAAACATATACATTAGAAGCATTTAAGTATAAACTCCCTCCTCTAGTTACACATCAGCTGAGATGGTTTCTGCTCATATAATTGGTTTTCCTACCTCACTTCCTTTCTTTTTATTTCCCTCACTCCTTTCCTTCTTCCATCCCTTCTTTCTTTACTTAGTCACTCATTTCCAAACTTTCTTTACTTCTATATCTGTCATCTCCTAATAGCAACCTCTTTAAATCTTTCTTCTTTTTATAGCAACTCTATTTGTTCTTTCCTGGTCTTCAGTCCAAAAACGTATATCTCCCTCCTACCCAATGATTGTCTTTTAGCTGACTTTCTCACATTCACAGTAAACTTTACCCATTTTTACCTTTATATCTTTGTTCATGCTGTCAAAGGGATTCTCGTGTAGAAGAACATGCACAGATGTTTAGAAGTATATTTATGGTTAAATAGTAAAATACCCTGAAATTGGTCTAATAATTAACTTGTGAGGGCTTATTGGAGGCTTTGGGCCAGGCAGTGATGCATGGAGGGAAGTGGAATAGAAAGAGCCTAGTAGTGATTTTCAAGAGAGTCATTGTCCAGAGCTGGCATACACTATAGATGCAAGAGGCAGTAATATTCTGTTGGTGGGGAAAATTTTTAAATAACAAGGAGGATATTGACTGCAAGGTAAAGGTAGCATAGAGGAAGAAGAAGTGCATAATGATAATGGGAACAATCCAGAAAGAGGATATAATACTTGTAAACATATATGCACCCAACATCAGAGCACCTAAACATACAAAGCAATTATTAACAGATAAAAGGAGAAATAGACAGTAACATAATAATAGTAGAGGGCTTTAACACTCCAATTACACCAATGGATACATCATCTAAACAGAAGATCAAGAAGAAACATTGACCTTAAATGACACATTAGACCAGATGGACTTAGTAGATATATACAGATCATTACATCCCAAACAACAGAATATACATTCTTTTCAATTGCAAATAGTACATTCTTCAGGATTGATCACATATTAGGACACAAAATAAGCCTTAATAAATCTAAGAATATTGAAATAATATAAACAAATTTTTTGACCACAAAGGTAAGAAACTAGAAATCAACTACAGGAAGAAAATGGAAAAGTCACAAACATGTGGAGATTAAACAAAATGCTACTGAACAATGACTGGGTCAATGAAGAAATCAAGGGAGAAATAAAAAATTCCTGGAGATGAATGAAAATAAAATTACAACATGCCAAAATTTATGGGATACAGCAAAAGCAGTGCCAAGAGCAAAGTTCATAGCAATTCAGGCTTACTTCAATGAACAAGAAAAATTCCATATAAATAGTGAAACAGCATACCTAAAGCAACTGGAAATAGAAGAACAAACAAAACCTCAAAGCAGTAGAGGGAAGGAAATAATAAAATTGAGCAGAAATAAATGAAATAGTGACTTAAAAATAATTTTAAAAATCAATGAAACTAATAGCTTGTTCTTTAAAGAGATAAACAGAATTCACAAAACTGTAGCTAGACGCAACAAGAACAAAAGAGAGAAGGCACAAATAAATGAAATCAGAAATGAAAGAAGAGAAATTACAATGGACACCTCAGAAATACAAAAGAATCTAAGGGAAAACTATGAAACACTATATGACAACAAATGGGATAATCTAGAAGAAATGGATAAATTCTTACAATCATACAACCTTCCACAACTAAATCAAGAAGAAATAGAGAATTTGAATAGACCAACCACCAGTAAGGAGATCAATACAGTAATCAAAAACCTCCCAAAAATAGAAATTCAGGACCAGACAGCTCCCCTCGTGAATTTTACCAAACATTCAAAGAAGACTTAATACCTATCCTTCTCAAACACTTCCAAAAATTTGAAGAGGAGGGAAGGATTCCTACCTCATTCTATGATGCCAGCATTACCTTGACACCAAAACCAGACAAGGACAATACAGAAAAGAAAATTACAAGCCAATATCAGTGATGAACATTGATGTAAAAATTGTCAACAAAATACTAGCAAATCAAATACAACAATGCATTAAATAGATGACACACCATGATCAAGTGGGATTCACTCCAAGAATGCAAGGATGGTTCAACATCCACAAATCAATCATTGTGATACACTACATTAACAAATTGAAGAATAAATATCACATGATCACCTCAATAGACACAGAGAAAGCATTTGACAAAAAATACAGCATCCATTTATGATAAAAAGTCTGAAAAAAGTGTATAGAAGGAAAATATTTGAACATAATCAAGACCATATATGACAGACCGACAGCTAATGTCATTCTCAATGGAGAAAGACTGAAAGCTATCTCTCTAAGTACAGGAACCAGGCAAAGATGCCCACTTTTGGCATTCTTATTTAATATAGTATTGGAAGTCCTAGCAAGAGCAATCAGGCAATAAAAAGAAATAAAAGGGATTCTAATTGCAAAGGAAGGATTGAAATTTTACTGTTTGCAGGTGACATGATTTTACATATAGAAAATCCTAAAGAATCCACCAAAAAAATTTTAGAAATAATAAACAAATGCAGTAAAGTTGCAGGATAGAAAATCAACATACAAAAATCAGTTGCATTTCTATACACTAACAACAAAGTACCCGAAAAAGAAATTAAGAACACAATCCAATTTACAATTGGACAAAAGCAATCAAATACCCAGGATTAAATTTAACTAATGAACTGAAAGAGCTATGCACTGAAAAATATAAAACATTGCTGAAAAAAATGAAGACACAAAGAAATGGAAAGATATTCCATGCTATTGGATTGGAAGAATTAACATGGTTGAAAATTCCATACATACTAAAGCAATCTACAGATTCAATGCAATTCCTTTCAAAGTTTCAAGGACATTTTTCACAGAAATAGAACAAAGATTCCTAAAATTTATATGGAACGACAAAAAACTCCAAATACTAAAGGAATCCTGAGAAAAAATAACAAAGATGAAGGTATGACGCTCTCTGATTTCAAAATGTACTACAAAGTTATAGGAACCATAACAGTATGGTAGTAGCACAAAAATAGGCACATGGATCAATGGAACAGAATTGAAAGCCAAGAAATAAACCTACACATCTATTTACAGCTAATCTTTGACAAAGGAGCCAAGACCATACAATGGAGAAAAGGAAGTCTCTTCAATAAATGATGTTGTGAAAACTAGACAGCCACATGTAAAAGAATGAAAATTGATCATTATCTTACACCATACACAAAAATTAACTCAAAATGAATTAAAGACTTGAATTTAAGACCTGAAACCATAAAACTTCTAGATAAAACATAGGCAGTACACTTTTCCACATTGGGCTTAGCAGCATATTTTCGAATACCATGTGTGACCAGGAAAGGGAAACAATAGAAAAAATAAACAAATGGGACTATATCAAACTAAAGGGCTCCCTCTAGCAAAGGAAACCATCAAGAAACTGAAGAGACAACATAACAATTGAGAAAAGATATTTGAAAACCATATGTGTGAAAAAGGGTTAATATCCAAACTATATAAAGAACTCATACATTTCAACATCAAAAAGCTAACGATCCAATTAAAAACGGGCAAAAGATATGAACAGACATTTTTCAAAAGAAGATATTCAGCTCCAAAAGGCATGTGAGAAGATGTTCAACATCACTAATTATAGGGAAACACAAATGAATACTACAATTAGATATCACTTTACAGCCATCAGAATAGCTATAATTAAGAAGACAAGAAATAACAAGTGTTGAGGATGTGGAGCAAAGGGCACTCTCATACACTGCTGGTGGGTATGCACACCAGTGCCGTCACTATGGAAAATAGTATGGAGATTCCTCAAAAAATTAAGAACTACTATATGATCCAGCTATTCCACTGCTGGGTATTTATCCAAAGATCATGAAAACACGAATGCATAAAGATATATGCACCCCATCTTCATTGTGGCATTATTCGCCAAGACTTGGAAACAATCTAAGTGCCCGTCAAGGGCTGAATGGATAAATAGGATGTGATGTATATACACAATGGAATGCTACTTAGCCATAAAAAAAGATGAAATCTTGCCATTTATGACAACATGGATGGACCTACAGGGTATTATGCTAAGCAAAATAAGTCAGAGGGAGAAAGTCAAATGCCATATGATCTCACTCATAAATAGAAGACAGCAACAACAACAACAAACACATAGAGACAGAGATTGGATGGGTGGTTACCAGAGGGGAAAGGAGGAGGGAGGAGAGTAAAAGGGGTGACTGGGCAAACATGTATGGTGATTGATGGTAATTAGTCTTTGAATGGTAAAAATAAGGTAACCTATTTCAAATTTTTTGGATAAATACCCAGTAGTGGGATAGCTGGATTGTATGGTATTTCTACTTTTAATTTTTTGAGAACTCTCCATACAGTTCTCCATAGTGGCTGCACCAGTTTGCATTCTCACCAGCAGTGGATGAGCATTCCATTTTCTCCACATCTTCTCCAACATTTGTGGTTTTTTTGTCTTGGTCATTATAGCTACTCTGAACAGTGTAAGGTGATATCTCATTGTAGTTTTGACTTGCATTTCCCTACTAATTAGTGATGTTGAGCATCTTTTCGTGTGTCTGTTGGCCATCTGACTATCTTCCTTGGAAAAATGTCTATTCATTTCCTCTGCCCATTTTTTGATCGGGTTGTTTTTTGTTGTTGTTGTTGGGTTGTATGTGTTCTTTATACGTTTTGGAGATCAACTCCTTGTCTGATAAATGATTTTCACTCATATGTGGAAGATAACAAATATCTGGATAAAGAGAACAGATTAGTGCTTACCAGAGGGGAAGGAGGTTTGGGGGTCGGTGAAAGGGACAAAGGGGTACATATATATGGTGACGGATAAAAATTAGACTATTGGGGGTGACAACAATGAAGTGTATGCAGGAATTGATAAACAATAACGTATGCCCCAAATTATGCCATGTTATAAACCATTATAATCTTAATAAAATTACTTAAAAATAAATTAAAACATAAGATAAAAATAATGTAATTTACACAGAAATCCAAATTTTATGATGCACATCTGAAACTTATAGAATGCTCTTAACCAATATTACCTCAATTAAAAAAAATGTTAAAAGAAGTTCTTCAGAGACAAGGAGAACTGTATAGATCAGAAACCTGGATCTACGTAAAGAAAGGAAGAGCATAGGAGAAGGTATAAATGAAAGCAAAATAAAAATTTTATTTTTCTTAGTCTTAATTGATCTAATATAACATTTTGTTCAAAATAATAAAAACGACAATGAATTTGATGATTATAGATGACGCATAAGTGAAATGCATGACAGCAAAGATACAAGAATGGGGAGGAAGAATTGAGAATACTTAACTATTATATGGTATGTGCAGAACCAGTGAAAAGGTATAATGTTAATTAAAGTGGACTTAGATTAGTTGTAATTGCATATCACAAACTTTAGCACAACTATTAAAAAAGTAAAACAAAATTATAAATGACATGCTTGAAAAAAGAGAAAATAGAATCACATATAATATTCAATTAAAAACACCAAAGTTAGAAAAAGAGTGCAAGACAGAAATAAGACAAAGGAACAAGGACAACAAGTAGAAAAGAGTAAGATGTAAGTAGATGTTAACTCAAATGTGTCAATAATCAATTTAAATCTCAGTGGTCTAAATACACCAATTAAAAGACAGTGATTGTCAGAGTGCATCAAAAATCAGACCCAACTCTGTGTTGTCTACAAGAAACCCACTTTAAATATAAAGACATGAATAAACTAAAATTATTATGTTTTAAATATTTATTTATTTTTTTTATTGAGGTAATATTGATTTGTAGCATTACATAAATTTCAGGTGTACAGAGGGTGTACAGGTGAACAGAAGTGATTATATTTTGATTTCATCTATAGACTACATCATGTTCACCACCAAAAGTCTAGTTTCCACCTGCCTCAGTACACTTGTGTCCCTTTACCCTATACGCCCTCCTACCAACCCATTCCCCTATGGTAACTACCAATCTATTCTCCATATCTTTGTTTGTTTGTATGTCTTCCAAGTATGGGTGAAATCATACAATTAAAAGAGATGGAGAAAGATATACTATGCTAACAATAGTATAAAAGAATAGTGGGGAAACTATATTAATTTCGGGCAGATCAGACATCAGAGCATGGGAGAATTATCAGGAAAAAAGAGTGGCATTACATAATGATAAAGTGGTCAATTCTACAAGAACATATAACAATCCTTAGTGTTTACACACCTAACAAAGTATCAAAATATATGAGGCAAATGCTGACAGAATGCAGGGTAAATAGATGAATATACTATTTTAGTTGGAGACTTCAACTTTCTCTATTAGAAATGAACAGACCTGGTAGGCAGAACAATTAGTAAGGGCATAGTTAAACACAAAAGCATTATCAATCAATTGTGTATTATTGAGATCTATAGAATACTTCATCCAACAATAGCAGGGTGCACAACCTTTTTCAAGCTCATATGGAATATTCACCAAGATAGACCACATTCAGAGCCATATAGCACATAGATTCAGAAAACACAAATTATACAATTTATACTTTCAGACCACAATAGAAATAAATTAGAAACCAATAAGAGAAATAAAGTTGAAAAATTCCCAATATGTGGAGACTAAACACAACGTGTAAATAACACATGATTCAAAGAAGAGATCTCAAGATAAATTTAAAAAATAGTTTGAACTAAATGAAAATAAAGACACAATTTATCAAAATTTGTGCAATGCAGTAATAGTGTTCTTAAGGGGGACTTTTAACATTTAACATACATATTAGAAAAGAAAAAAGATCTAAAATTAATAACCTAAGCTTCCACCTTAGGAAACTAGAAAAAGAAGGGCAAATTAAAGTCAAAGTAATCAAAAGAAAAAATAGAGCAAAACCAATGTAGTTAAAAATAGGAAATAGAGAAAATCAACACAACCTAGAGCTGATTCTTTTAAAAGATCAATAAAAGTGATAAGACTCCAGCTAGACTAACTAAGAAAAAAAAAGTACGAGAAGGAACACATGATACTGATACGACAATGAAGAGGGAGCATCACTGTGGATACAATGCATATTAAAAAGGCAAGAAAGGAATACCATTACAACTCTATGCCAAGAAATTTGATAATCTAGATGAAATGGGCCGTTTTTTAAAATTTCATGTTTTGCCAAAGCTCACAAAAAATAATTAAACAAGCTGAATAGGCCTAGTTAAAGAATTTGAGTCAATAATTAATAGGTTTCCCAAATAGAAAGCGACAAACCCAGATGGGCTCAATGGAGAACTCTCCCAACACTTAAGGAAGAATTACGCCCATTCTCTTCAATTACCTCCAGGAGATAGGAGCAGAGGGAATACTCCCTAACTCACTCTATGAGCCAGCATTATCCTAGTACCAAAACCAGACAAATATACTACAAGAAATTAAAACTATTGACCAATAACTCTCATGAACGTTTTTGCAAAAATTCTCAACTAAATATTTTCAAATTCATTTCATCAATGTATAAACTAAATTATATACTAGGACCAGTGGGATTTACTTCAGACATGCAAGGCTGGTTGAACATTCAAAAATAAGTAAATATAGCTTATCACATCAACAAACAAAAGAAAAAGAACATGATCATATCAATATATGCAGAAAAATTATCTGATATAACTGAACGTCTATTCTATATAAAAACTCTCAACAAACTAGGAATACCAAGGATTTCCTCAATTTGATAAAGAACATCTATAAAATACCTACAACTAAATCATACTTATTGATGAGAAACTGTAATCATTTCTGTTAAGGTCAGGAATAAGGATGCTCCCTCTCTTCACTTTCACTCAACATTGTGCTGGAGTTCAGGAAAATAAGAGAAGAAAAATAAAAAGTACACAGATTGGGGAAAAAAACCTCTTGGAACTACTAAGTGACTATAACAAGTTTGCAAAATTGAAGCTTGCTATTCAAAAGTTCATTGTTTTTCTACATACTAGCATTGAATAATTGTAATTCAAAATTAAAACACATTGCCATTTACATTAGCACTACCAAGAATGAAATATTTAGGCCTAAATCTAAGGTCTATATAAAAATTATATAGGAAATTCTGATGAAAGATACAAAATAAAAAAACTAAAAAATAGAGAGAATTCATGTTCATGAGCAGGAAGATTCAATATTGTCAAGATGTTCCTCTTTTTTTAAATCAAATTACAGATTCAATGCAATCCCTATCAAAATCCCTGTAAATTATTTTGTGTATATCAATAAAGTGTTACTAAAGTGTACATAGAAAACAAAGAATCTAGAAAAGTTAACAAAATATTGTAGGAGAAGAACAAAGTTGGATGACTGACACTAGCAAGATTCAAGATGCACTATGAAACTACACTAACCAAGACAGTGTAATACTGGAGAAAGAGATTAATCAATGGAGCATAATACAGAGTCCAGAAATAGACCCTCACAAATACAGTCAACTGATTTTTGACAAAGGAACAAAGTCAATAGAATGAACAAAGATAGTTTTCTTAACAAACGGTTCTGCAACAAGTGCATATTCACATGCTGAAAAGTGTATCTAGACACAGATCCAACACCCTTCACAAAAATTAACACAAATGATCATAGACCTAAATGTAAAACACAAGGCTATAAAACTTCAAAAAGATAAAATAGGCGGTAATTTGGATGACCTTGGGTATGATGATAATCTTTTAGATAAAAAATCGAATGGACAGTTCATATAAGAAATTGATAAACTGGAGTTCATTAAACTTAAAAGCTGCTCTGTGAAAGGCGCTATCAAGAGAAGGAGAAGACAGCCAAAGCTGGGAGAAAATATTGGTAAAATACCTGTCTGAAAAGTGACTGTTATCCAAAACGTATGGAATTCTTAATGCTCAACAATAAGGAAATCAACAACCTCATTAAAAAATAAGCAAACTATCTGAACAGACACTTCACTAAAGAAGATGTACAGATGGAAAATGAAGGTATGAAAAGAACTCAACATCATATCTCATTAGGGAATTGCAAATTAAACCTAAGATGAGATGCTACTGCATGCCTGTTAGAGTAACCAAATCCAGAACACTAACACGACCAAATTATGGGTAAGATATGGATTAACAGGAACTCTCATCCAATGCTGGTGGAATGTAAAAGTGGTACAACCAATTGGAAGAAAATCTGATAATTTCTTACTTAGCTAAACATTCTTTTACCGTGCAACCCACCAACTGAGCTCTTTGGTATTAATCTCAATGAGTTGAAAACTTTTGTCCACTTTGTTTTATCCTTCAAAACCCACACAACAAACAGAATAACATTACCCACAAAATCACCACCATTATGAATTTCTGAGAGTAGTTAGGGACTTTTCCATTTTATTTTTCCCTTAGATGTTTTCCACTGAGGGTATATAGGCAAATTATTATGTTTCAAGTCACTTGAATCAGCTCTTTAGCTACCTTATAATAATATCTTGATATATTTCAATTTGTTATATTTTTCTGAAAGATTTTTAACTTATTTTTTAAAAAATTAGAAGTAGTAGTGTCAAGAGATAGAATTAGAGAAAACAGCAAAAAAGCTTTACAGAAACTGAAAAAACAAGTAACCATTCTTAGAGAATACAAACCATAGCAAGTGCCATTAAATAAAGTCAGTACAGACAATAATATATTGAAATGTACAAGGGAATTTAGAAACTGACACAATAAAGATATCTTTTAAAAAAAAATATATTGTGAAAATCTTCCACTAACAGACTATGAAACCTTAGATAAAATGATTTAGTTACCAAAAGTGACTCAAAAAGTATGAAAATGTATGAAATGGTTATACATATAATGTAATCCTAAAGTAAATTATCATTAAAAATCTACTTAAAAGGGAAGAACATAGAACAAGATGTTTCTGCAGGTATAGGCAAGTTACTATTCTACAGACATTTACAAAACTTCAAATAGCATTCAGAGGCAGCAGCTGCCAAGGAATTTCATCATGCTAGACAACGTTTGATATCTAAACTGTAAAGATTAATCTCAATTGTCAATAATAATTTAACAAGTAATCAAAATATATACAAATAAAATCTAACAAGTTGGGAGAAAACAAACAAAACAAATCTTGTGGCAGTCATCCACAAATGCTGGGTTCCAAAATTAAAGATTCCAGTTCCGATTATCTACTGTTGCCTAACAGTCCTCCCAAACTTAGTGGCTTTAACCAATATGATAATTTTATAATCTCTCATGTTTTCTGAGTCAAGAATCCAGGAAGACCTCGTCTGGGAGATCTTAGCTCAGATTCCCTCGTGCAGTCACATGGTGGCTGACCCTGGAATAGCGGAGCTGTGAAGCAGTTGGGAGCTGCCTGAGGGTCCTTCTCTCTCTTTTTCACATTCTTCTCTCCGTATAGTCTCTGCGTATGGCTAATTATTTCTCCACATCATGAAAACCTCAGGGAAGTAGACTGTTTATAGCATGGTTGACATTTAAAAGCAAGCATCCCCAAAAGAACAAAGTGGAAATACATAGTATATTCATGGACCTTCTTCAGACATCATAGAGTATCCTCTCGGCCACTCTATTGTCAATGCAATTTTCCCAATATACAGGCCTTCCTTGACTTATGGTGGGGTTACATCCCAATAAACTCATTGTAAGTTGAAAATATCATGTCAAAAATACATTTAGTGCACCTAACCTACCAACCATCACAGCTTAGCCTAGTGTACCTTACACATGCTCAGAACACTTGCGTTAGCCTACAGTTGAGCAAAATCAAACACAAAGATTAATTTGTAGTAAAGTGTTCAATAGCTCACGTAATTTATTGATGACTGTACTGTTGCGAAAACAGAATGGCTGTATGGCTGTGTAATGGTTCTAAGTATATCAGTTATTTTCCCTTTGGTGGTGTGACTGACTGTGGGCTGTGGCTCACTGCCACTGCCCAGCACCATGAGAAAATATTGCACCACATATGACTAGCCCAGGAAAAGATCAAAATTCAAAATTTGAACCACAGTTACTTCTGAATTTGTGTCACGTCATCATAAAGGCAAAAAATTGTAAGTTGAACCATCTGTATATTCATATAAAACACAAAGATATATTTATGACACTATCCTGGTATAAGCATAATAAAATTAAAAGAGATCATTGAGATCTCAAAACACAACTTAAAGCATTAAAAATTCAGTATCTGATAAAGAAAAAATGCAGATAAAAATGACAAAAATAATCTGATCTGTTGTCGAGAAAGCTTGCTTATTACATAGACGAGAAACAAATTTAGATTCTTACATGTATATTTAATCTGGACTCTAGATTGGTTAAAGACTTAAGTATGGAATGTAATACTACAGAATTATTTGAACATAAAACAATCTATTTCTGATAAAGAGAAAGAAACCAATTGGTTATACAATAAAAGATTAATACAATGTTATTTAATTACTTTAATTATCTGATAAAGGACAGCATGAAAAAAATTAACACACTGAAACAGATTGAAGGAAGATATTTTCTATGTTTAAAACCAACAAACCAATAAAAACTAAAATATTCAAGGAACTACTACATATTAAAAATTTGTGAAAAAAACAAAGTAACATTTGTCTGAAGAGTTGTATTTCATTAATAATCAGAAAAATGGCAATTTAACAATGACAAACTATCACTTTGTGCCCAATAGACTTGCAAAATTTCAGAAACTGGATAATGCTAAATGATGCCAAGGATAAAGACAGATAAAAATTCTCAGAACTGCTTTTGAAAACATGTTCTGATATTGGCATCTTGGAAAGCAATCTGCTGGTATCTAGTTAACTTATGCTTATGTATAAATTAGAACAGCAGTTTTGTTCATGGCTATTAATACTAAACAAATTATACTTATGATCCAGAATTAGGACATAATCCAAATAATTTAGAAATTATTTTTAGTTATAAATAACTGGTTTTCTAACATATGCCACTTCATATGTGACTGAAACAAAATAATTCATCTTGTCATGTTAAAACCTAGATTTAAGCAGTTTGAGGATAACATGGGGCTTCTCATAGTCTTTAGGGAACTACATGTACTGTAATTATAATACTATAAATCACAACAGTTTTTGAAGAAATTAGAAAAACTGATAATAAGACTAATATGGAAAATAAAGTAGAAAGAATACTTAATAAATCTTTAAAAATAAAGAATCATAGCAAGGGATGAAATTGTCAGTGGTACAAACACTTGTTTTTAGCCCTAAAAACAGGAACCAAGTAATAGTCTAATAAAAAAAATGAATCCACTTAAAGGACCCTGAATCAGAATTTTTAACATGCGAATTTGGTTAATGATATTAGATGGCATTATGAATCAGTGTAGAAAGAGGGTTCAGTAGAAGACATGATTCTACAAAAATTGGTTGTCTACAATTAAAAAATATGAAATTATATGCCAATCTTTTTGCTTTTGTAAAAGATAAATTAATGATGATTTATTTTTAAATGCAATTCATTGAAAAGGAAACACAAATAGCCAATAAATACATGAGACAACCACACAAGTCAGTAAAGAAAACGCACATTAATGTAAGAGCAAGAAACCATTTCTCACATAATAGGTTCACAAAAGTTTAAAAAATGCAAGCAATATCAAATCATTTTGAGAACATGATGAAAGAAACTTCTTTTTCTGTTTACATAGCTAGTGAGTAAATAAAATAGACCAAGAAGTCTCGCATGCAATTATTAAGTGATCTTGAAAATGGAGACATTCCTTTTCTAGGTTATTGCTGCTCCATGACACCCAGTGAAGAACACCATTAACAACATGGAGCTTGACTTACAAGCTGAAATGTGTTGTTTTAAAGCAGTAGATTCATTGGCAGATGAAAGTTTGGAATGTGGCGTTGTCAGTATGAGTCAAGAAAGAAATATCAAAGTTATATAAATGGTAGGCTTTTGGTAACATCTGTAATCAGAAAAAAATATTCACTGAAAACATACAGATCAAGCCATCTGTAAATGTAAAGAAATAAATGAATAAATAAATAAGTGTGAGCAAATCTGAAAGAGAGGAAAACGTCTAAAAATCATGGGGAATCAGATTATTCCGTGGAGAGAAAAATTAACCCAGTGTATTTGAGGATAATAATAAGACAACTAATAGAAGAATCAGAAAAGAGTAACAGCAAATGGCAAGCTTCCAAAGAAAGAATAATTTGTAATAACGCTGAAATCTCTGATAAGGAATCTCATGTTTAATGATGCCCAGAATAAGACCACTTGATTTATCAGTTTGAAAATATTGTTGAAGTTTAATAGAGTTCTGTTTACAGGTAACTAAGAGCAAACACCATGAGGAATTTATTTATTTTGTATAAAATGAGAAAGTCAATGCAATTTTTCCCTTAATTTTATGGAGTTAATAGAGAGATTTTGAAAATATGAGAGAGAAAAAAAGGAGAGTGAAAACGGTGTTATTACTATATGAATGAGCCAGGAGAGAGAGGAGAAAATAATAGAAACTTTATATCAATAACCAAGGTAGCAGAACTTTCTATTTGATCTTAAAATCAATACAATTTATATTTCCAAGTTGGAAACTAATTGTATGTGAGGCCCTAGGGGAAAAATTGGATGATAACACACAGTGCTATAATTGAAGACAAGGAACTGAATTCCTTGGAGCGATTGCAAAATTAAATCACACATGACTTAGTAAAATTGTGTTGTGTAGATTTTCTTTGGAAATTTAAAGGTTTCCGGTTGCTCTGTGAGTAATATCATATCTTGCTCAGAACATCTAGAAGTTAAGACTGAGGTAGAAAATATATTCCAAAATATCTTAGGCATTCAGGCGTTCAATCAAATGAAATCACATTTTATTCAAAAGTTATGTATATTAGACTTTTTGATATTTTAAGATCCTTTAAATAGGTAATTTTTCAGGTTGATCTGCAACTTACCTTTTTTTCTATAAAATCATTATGTTTCTTATATGTGTCACAGTTTTTATGAAGACTGAATGAAATAATACATGTGAAGATGCTAAGTAAACATAAGGCATGATTTGGAACAATGTAACATATGCTAAATTATGAATTACTGCAATGCTCTCCACTGGATCTAATCTGTGCGTTTGTGCTCCAGCCGCTTATGGGGATCTTATGTGCTCTGTCTGCGTGCAAACCTCTCTTGTTTGATTAAGAGAATACAGAATAAGCATGTAACTTGTCAAACAGCAATTGATGATATTGTAAAGGAAAATAGAACATTTTCAAAAATAATGGCAGGTGAATAACAGTGGAGGCTATTGGAAGATTATAGAAAAATAAAGGTGTGACAGGAATCTGTATAATGGTGGTGGTAAGGCTCATCTGATAAATTCACGCTGTGAAACATATTTGGTGAGGAATTTTTAAGAATTAACTCATTCTATCTTTGCATCAACCTTGTGAGGAGCGGAGGGAATTAAGAAATAATCTCAGAGACATTAGTTAACCTACCTGGTGACATAGGAATTGGTGGTAGAGCAAGATTCCAATCACATAAACCCGAGTTTGCAATCTTGCTCTACCACCAATTCCTATGTCACCAGGTAGGTTAACTAATGTCTCTGAGATTATTTCTTAATTCCCTCCGCTCCTCACAAGGTTGATGCAAAGATAGAATGAGTTAATTCTTAAAAATTCCTCACCAAATATGTTTCACAGCGTGAATGAAGGTCCGTAATATTTGCTTTTTATACAGAAAAGAGATAGTAGGCCACTCTTCTTCTGTAAGTTCAATAGATGTAGAACTTGCTATCTACAGAATAAAGAAGGAGTCCTAAAGAAAGATACACACGTGTGAGTGCTGGAACATGAAAGAGAGAGATAATACACAAAGGTAAAGGGTTTTGGAATAGGAAAGAATTTCAGGCACGAGAAACCTCCTCAGAGGAGACCTAAGCTCAATCGTATGTGTATATATGAGCTAAACCTCTCCACCAACTGCACTGCAAATATTTCATTTCTTTACTAGGAATGGACAACTTAACACTGTTTCTCAACTCAAATTGATCAAGATTTTACAAACTGACATTAATAGAAACCAGCTAGTCTTGATTAGTTCTACTATCCCACACTGCTGTTCTTCCAGAGGGTTCTATTATGGGCTAAAATGAAGAATGATTTTACAGATATGGACATAAGGTGAAGAGACAGGAACTTAAAATATGTTGGAGTTTGTTGTTGACACAGGGATCATGAAAAGCATCCATGAGCAAAATGTGGGGTGGCCAATGAGTCCTAATGATAGAGGCAGATCCTGCCGTTAGTTGATAATGGGGACAACAGCAGCATAGTGCTAAATAGTTACAGCATTACCTTAAACAATTTCTCTTTTAAAAGATACTCCAAAGAAATTTGATTTGGAGGTTTGGACATAGAATGGACTGCAGGATGGCAGCAACATTTCACTTGCCCAGATGATCCCAGCTACATGAGTAAGACTGAAGCTCCACAGCACCATGCGGCTGTGTCTAGGCAGAAAGAGAAACAAGAAGAAAGTTAAGTACAGGTCAAAATAGTTTCTGGTCCATGGAATTCCTCAGGCCAAACAGCTTTCAAGGTTCCTAACCTCCTAGTTTATAGAACAATTAATTATGCAATTTAGGTCCAAATGGAAAGAACTAATGATTCTGTTGTTTTGGATAATATTCCAGGATGCAGCACAATTGATTAAAGCACTGCTTTGTACAAGGGAAAAAAGTGGTAAATCGTCAGGGGATAATTTCATCTACGTTGTTTTTCATAAGTGTTAATCTTTATATTTTAAAACATAGGGAGAGGGAGAATTCCACACAAGTATAACACCATGAGTGAACTTGAAATAGAAAATACGTATCACTTGCTAGAAGGACTGAGATTATGCTGTGTCAAGTGATGTGTTAATTTTCTGTTGGGCATTAAATTTCATTTAGGTAGTATGAAAAATCATGGGCAATTTTCAAGAGAAATTTTTGAAGGTATTTCTGTGGTGCATATAATGACAGGTTCGCAAAAGGTTAGAAGACTGTTTTAGAAAGATTTAAGCAGCAATTGTGTGTGAGAAGAGTGAAAAAATAAAAATACCTGAAAAAAGTTAAGTAGAATTGGTTATAATTATTCATACAGTGTGTGTTGAATTTCTTGTAAGCATTGCAAATGTAAGAAATGTTTCTAAGTGTGTTTATAACTAATTAGACATTTAAGATGTAGTGAATACTGGCTTATAATTGAACTGCAATATACACAAAATTGGTGACTATTACAGATAGAGTTTAGGAGGACACAAATGTGCAAGAGACAGAGTATGTCTACAAACTGTTCAGGTGGTATTAATGGAGACAGAAAGAAGAATGTCTTGTTCTTTGAAGAAGGAATAAAGAAAGAAAAATAAATAGATGTGAAAATAGAGAATTATCGATATGCTATTGTGTAGCCAAAGAAATCTCCCTAAAAGTTCTTGCTAAGAAAATGAGAAAGATAAATTTTATATAAACAATAATAGTCTAGAGATGAAGTAGGAGTAGTCTTTCTTCCCTCCAGTAGTATTTACTTATTTAAGAAATACTTACATGATACACACTGTATCCCAGCTAATGTTCATACTTTATAAATATGATCTCACTTAGTTTTAATAACACTCTATAATATATATATTATAAATATTCAAATTTTAAGAGTGGAAAATAAGTCATGGAGAAATTAATAATTGCCCAAGATCATGCAGCTAAAGTAATCTGTCACAGGCATTTGAGCTATGCTCTTGCACTCTTCTCTATCTTGCTTCTTGAGTAAAATGGCCTATATCTTTTGGACACACATCATTTTTAGAGATGGAGTGGGGGAAGAGCATATCAATGAGGAGCTACTTCCACTTCAATTCACCATTATTAGAATAAGGCCTACTTAACAGACTTCTCATAATTGATTTTTCAATGTCTTCTGTTGACCTGACATTTGACTAACTCTGTCTCATTTCCACAAATGCGTGCTTCCCTCTACACTTCGATAGACAGAATTTTTATTAGCATAGTGGTGTGATATGCTGAGTTCCATGGAAAAATAATGAAAATGATATTGATGTCTCAAAAATTCATGAGTCTTTCATGATCATACTGTAATTATAAAGGGATGATCTACACCACAGGAATTGACTTGTTGCCTTACTTGATTATGTGACTTGACAAACTCTCATGTTTCTACTATGTAGCTTATTATGTCTGTTAACAATACATTTTGCATTAAAATTTTCTCTCATGTTGCATTGTATATAGCGAAATATTCATCATGGCATGGGAGAATCAAACCATCAACTCAGGCTTCATCCTGCTAGGAATCTTCAATCATAATCCCACCCACATCTTTCTCTTTTCTCTGGTCTTGAGCATCTTCACAGTGGCCTTCATGGGAAACACTGCCATGGTTCTCCTCATCTACCTGGACACTCAGCTCCACACTCCCATGTACTTCCTCCTCAGCCAACTGTCCCTCATGGACCTCATGCTCATTTGCACCACTGTACCCAAGATGGCTTTCAATTACTTGTCTGGCAAGAAGTAAATCTCTCTGGCCAGTTGTGGAACCCAGATATTTTTCTATGTGTCCCTGCTTGGAGCTGAATGTTTCCTGTTGGCTGCAATGGCCTATGACCATTATGTTGCCATCTGCTACCCATTGCGATACTCAATTCTCACGAGCCAGAAAATCTGTGGTCTCATGGCAGCCTCTTCCTGGATTCTTGGCTCCCTTGATGGTATAATTGAAGTGGCAGTTGCATTATCCTTCTCATATTGCGGTGCCCGGGAAATTCCTCATTTTTTCTGTGATGTCCCTGCCCTGCTCACTCTCTCATGCACTAACACATTACTGTTTCAAAGGATGATATTTATCTGCTGTGTTATTATGCTTCTCTTCCCTGTAGCCGTAATCATTGCTTCTTATGTTCATGTTATTCGCGCTGTCATTCGCATGGGAACTGGAGATGGTCGCCGCAAAGCTTTCACCACCTGTTCCTCCCACATCATGGTGGTGGGAATGTACTATGGAGCCGCCATGTTCATATACATGCAACCCACTTCAGATCGTTCCCCGACCCAGGACAAGATGGTATCAGCTTTCTACACCATTTTTACACCCATGCTGAATCCCCTCATCTACAGCCTTCACAACAAGGAAGTGGCCAGAGCTTTCACAAAGGGAAGGTCAAGCCTGGAGAGTAAGTTGCCCAATAATCTTTATGCTTTGCTTTTTCCCCTATATTCTTTGCTGTATGTTTAAATTGATGTATTCAACCAATACAATTCAGTATCTAATATTTACCCATTGTTATAGATTTATGGCAACTACATAGGATTCAGCTATGAAAAACTGCATTCTTTTTTTGAAATATTTCATTTTTCATAATAAATTCAACATACGGTTATAAGGAAATATTTATTGTAAGACAAAATGCACAATTTATATATATTTTAAATAATATCAGTTAAAAAATGAGAGACATTTTCCCATCCTAATACACATTGCTTGACTGTACTGATTAAACTTAGTATTTTAACATGTCATAGACATAACTTTGGCAAAAAAATTATTCTACTGGGTCTAATATCGTACCTTGGACTGTTCAATTTTTTAAAAATAGCCAATCTTCTTATATGCAAAGTTTTAGGTATGTATTTTAGATCATTATAAAAATAAATTTATCTTAACTGGATTGAGAAAACAGAAGTATTAGATTGAGGGGTAGGCATATGGAGCTTTATGTGTACCGAACACTGTCCTCCGAATATCAGAGGATTGAGGAGCTCCCATTTATTTCCTTCGTCTATAGACATTAACCTTATAAATGGGTGACTGAAATCTGAATATGAATCTTTAAAGTCTAGATTTCCCATCCTTAGATTTTCTAATCCATATATGGGTAATATATGACAATTGCCTGAAAACATGATAATTGTTTTAATGAAGTCTTGTTTTTATGTAGTGTATATTTTTCATAAATCTCATGTCACAACTCCATACATATTGTTGTATACATATTATATTGTTATATATAATTATGGAGATTCTGGTGTTTTTATGAGAAAAGAATCTTTATATCATAATATGAATATGAACTGTTCTGTTAAAACTCTATTACAAAATCCTCATTGTATTTTTTTTTCTTTGCTGCATAACAAATTACCACAAATTTGGGCACTCTAAATAGTAACCATTTATTATTTCAGTTTATATGGGTCATTATTTCCAGCATGGCTAACTGGGTATTCTGCTCAAGGTACCAACAGGTAGCAATCCAGGTGTTTGCTGGGGCTGCAGTTTTATGTGAGGCTCAAGGTCATCTTCCAACTCACATGGTTGTTGAAATAATTCATTTACCTGCAATTAATATTCATATGAATAACATATGGTTCCTTGCTTTTCCAAGACCAGCAGGAGAATCTCTCTGACCTCAGGGAAGACCTAAGTCCTTTTATAAAGACTGCCATTGATTAACCCAGGCCAATCCAGGATCATCTCCCTTAGATTACTTTAAGTCAACTGATATGGGATCTTAATTAAGCTGCACAATTAACTCTTATCTTAGAGGCTAACCTAATCAGGCACCTAACTCCAGAGAATAGAGATCATGGGAGACAGTTTAGGATTTTTCCAGCCAAACACACCCAGATTACTTACAGGCTCCTATCCACAAAAACCATGAAAATACAATTGCAACTATTTATCCTGTCAGTAATTTAAGAAAACATTGGTAATGTCCAAATGCTTGAACGGATTAAATAAACTTTTAGAAACTCTTTAAAGTTTTTATGCTCTTATTTAATGGATCAACATATAATTTATGGAATTTGATTATACTCATAATTTGTCTATAACATATAATTTGTCTTCTACTTAACATATAACATTCAACATAATGAATAGGAAAGATGTAACATTATGAACCTCATAAACACTTATGGATGCTGTATTCCATATTCTTTCCATTTTCAGTTCTATAAGACAATTGAAATAGATATTGCCCTTCTAGGATTCTCTGCACAAGTAATAGGTAAGAAAAGAATGAGTGAGTTTAATAAGATAATACCATAATGCATTCTTTTTTACTTTATTAAAATTAAGTCTACACTAGAAGCAAAATTTCTCACTGATAGTCTTGTTTGACAATTTTTCTTGAAAGTGAATTCAATCATGGGTAAAACAAGTTGTTTTACTTTTGGACAAAAGGTGATGAAAATAACAATAAGTACTGTATTACCCTCTCAAAATAAGTGCTACTAATTATACAGGAAAGCAGACGTGATTATTTTGAAATATATCCTTGGTAAAAGATTGATGGCTTTAATATTAGTAATATAATTACATCTTTTCATACAGAAAAATCAAGACTTCAAATGATACTTCAAGAATGGTACTTCAAGAATGGAACTATTATAACACTAGAGGTCACTCACAGATAATTATGGTTGAGAAATATATTTAATCTCTATATAAAGGAAACCTAAACCTTCAATACTCTTATTAAAAACAGTGAAAAAATGAGAGTAATATTTCGGTTATAAATTTGTTCAAACCCCTTTGAATCACATGGAAAAATTTCATAGCTTCTGTTTGAATACACAGCATAAAAGAGGAGATTCAGAGCAAGATGCCTGACTAGGAGATTCCAGCTCACAGATCTATGGAAACAGTGATTTTGATATTATCTATGGACAGAAATACCTCTGTGGGAACACAAGAGTCCAGTGGAGACATTCCAGCCTCCAATCAAGCAAACAAATCCAAGAATAGACAGGGAGCAGGTAGGAACAGTTAAGCTATACCCATGACCCCCTCCCCCAAAGGACCACAGCTGAGGGCTAAGAGAGATCCGCTTTGCTTGCAAATTCTCCCAAGGGGAAAAGTGAGAGCAGAGGGAGAACCTGCTTCCTCAGCCTCACAGGGCATTGACCAAAAGGCCCACTTGTGGTTTGTCTCACCCAGATTATTGAGAAGATAGACATGGCTGAATAGTCTGGGGATGCTAGTAGCAGGGAAAAGGGGTGAGGGCCCACAGCAGCCACCACACAGATCGTCAAAACCAGCTGCAGGTTCTACTTGCTGGCTTCAGGACTCTTCCAAAAGGTCTACCAATAAACCCTGGGGGTCAACTCACTTGCAGCCCCCCAAAGGACTGGCACATGCCCCACCACTGCACACACCTCTCCACGATGGTGCATGTTAACCCTGCAGATGGTGTATATGCATTCCAACAGATGGCGTACAAGCCTGTTCAGATGGCACATGGGAATCAGCAGCCAGCTTGACTCTGTGCTATTGGGAGAAGGCATGCAATTTTTAACCCTACAGGGTAGTGCCCTGTGAAAAACACATGAAACCTTTCAGCACCCAGCCTGGCTATGCGGGATTGAGAGAAGGGACATGATCCCTGACTTCCCTACAAGAAGTTAAAAAAAAGGAGTGGGATGAGTGAATCCATAAAAAATACCTGAGATACCTTTTTAATAACAGGACTGACTGGTAAAGATCTTTTTATCCTGAAAACAGTCAGTGAGGACTGGAAAAGGAGACTACTTCTTCAAAGATAAAACAGCAATGCAAGACTTCAACGACTGTGGGAAATCATGGAAACAACCCCACCAAAAGAAGAAAATGATTCTGCAGTGGCTGACCCCAAGGAAAGGGAGATCTAAGTACTGCCTGAGAAATAATTCAACATAGTCATCTTTTTTTTCACCCCAACATTGTTGGACTTAGAAATTTTAACCATCTAAGAGGGTGTAAGGTAATATCTCTTTGTGGTTTAAATATACATTTATCCAATTATTATTGATACTGAGGTTTTTTCTTTTTTTCATGTATTTATTGGTATTTTATATATCTTCCTTAGGAAAGGGCCTATTCAAAACTGTTCTGCAAATATTTTTACCAAGCTTGTGGCTTGCCTTTGAGTTTTCCGAAGAGTGTCTTTTGAAGAGCAGATGTTTTTCATTTTAATGAGCTCCAACTTATCAAACTTTTTCTCCTTTATATGTAGTGCATTTTAATGTCCTTTAAAAAACTTTGCCTACTGTAGGGTCAAGAAGATGTTCTCTTACGTTTTCTTCTAAGAGCCACATAGTTTTACCTCATACGTTTAGCTGTGTACACATCTTGAATATATTTTGGTGTATAGTATGAGTTAGATGTGGATATCTAGGTGTCTCAACATTGTTTATTAAAAAGATTTCCCTTCCCCATTAGATCACATTATTATCATTGTTGAAAATAAGTTGACTCTATTTGTGTGGATTTATTTTGATATTTTCTAATCTGTACCACTGACCCATGTGTCCATCCTAAAAAAAAACACATGGCTTTGATTACTGTAGCTTTATAATAAGTGTTGAAATCAAATAGAATATCTTCCAACTTTATTATTCTTTTTCAAAATATTTTGACTGTTTTAGGTCGTTTGCATTTCCATATAAATTTTAGAATCAGCTTGTCAATTTCTTTAAAAGAAAAATGTTGCTTTGATTTTGTTTGGGATTATGATGAATCAATAGGCCAATTTAGTTGAATGAACATCTTAATAATATTAGCTTTTCCTGTGTATTAACATGGCATATGTCTCTATTTATTAGGTCTCCCTTAGTTTCTCTGCTCCATATTTTGTCATACACAGTGTAAAGATGTAACACATCTTATGTAAAATTTATTCCCTCTTATTTTATGATTTTAATTCAATTTTATGCAAATGATATTTTTATTCCAGTTCCTTGTTGATTGCTTGTTGCTAAAATATATAAATGCAACTAATTTTTGTATATTGAGCTTTGATCCTGTGAAATTGCTAAATTCACTTATTTGTTCTAGTTTTTTTTTCTTTCTGTAGACTTATTATGATGTTCTACATAAGTTATCATGTCATATAAAAATAAAGACACTTTTACTTCTTCCTTTCCAATCTTTCTATTTTTTCCTTACCTCACTGCACTGGCTGGGACGTCCAGCATAATGTAGACTAGAAATGTTAAGGGTAGATTTACTTGCCTTGTTTCTTGGAGGAAATAAACATTTAATGTTTCAGGTATGATGTTTGCTGTGGGTTTTTCATAGATTCCCTTCATCATACTGACAAAATTCCCTTCAATTACTAGTTTGTCAACAGATTTTATGATAAATGGGTGCTGATTTTCTGCATTTTTGGGGAAGATCTTGTAGGGTTCTTTACTCTGATGACATGGTGACCAACATTGGCTAATTTTCTAATGTTAAACTTTGCATTCTTTAAATAAATCACAATTGACCTTTTCACATATTATTAGATTTGATTCACTGACAACTTGCTGATGCTTTTTGTATCCTTGTATACAGGGCTATTTGTCTGTAATCTTGTTTTCTTATGTTGTCCTTGTCAGATTTTGGATCTTTGGATTATCTTTATTAGTCATGTTTTATTTTGTTGATTTCTGCTTTTATCTCTTTATATATTTTCTTCTCAGTTTGATTTAAATTTAGTCTTCATATTCTCACTTCATTAGATAGAAGCTTAAAGAATTGATTTTAAATGTTCCTTCCTTTCTATTATGTTTTATTTTATTTATAGTTTTTATAGTGAAAAGTATATTTTTATTCCAAGAGTATTGTTTTACAGCTGGTAACAGAGAGAAGAGAATTACTAAACTTAGCTATATTGGCATAAAAATAAAATACAGTCTATAGACCAAAATAGATTCAAACAGGGAACTTTGTGTATATTTTTTTCTTTTTTTTCTTTTTAAAATTTATTTGTTTTTTATTGAGGTAACATTGGTTTATAACATTATATAAATTTCAAGTATACATCATTATATTTCAATTTCTGTATAGACTACATCATGTTCACCACGCAAAGGCTAATTACCATCCATCTCCATATGCATCTGCCCTATCACCCCTTTCACCCTCCATCCTCTCCCCTTCCCCACTGGTAATCACCAATCTAAACTCTGTATCTATGTGTTTGTTTGTTTGTTGTTTTTATCTTACCTTCTACTTATGAGTGAAGTCGTACAATATTTGTCTTTCTCCATCTGACTCATTTTGCTTAGCATAATACCCTCAAGGTCCATCCATGTTCTCTCAAATGGCAAGATTTCGTCTTTTTATGCCTCAGAAGTATTCCATTGTATATATATAGCACATCTTCTGTATCCATTCATCCTTTGATGGGTACTTAGGTTGTTTCCAAGTCTTGGCTGTTGTGAATAATGGTGCAGTGAACATAGGAGTGCAACATCTTTGCCTTCATATTTTCATGTTGTTTGGATACGTACCCAGATGTGGAATAGCTGGATAATATGATAGTCCTATTTTTAATTTTTGAGGAATCTCCAGACTGTTTTCTATAGTGGCTGCACCAGTTTGCATTCCCTCTAGCAGTGTATGAGGGTTCCCTTTTCTCCACATCCTCTCCAACACTTCTTATTTCTTGTCTTGTTAATTACAGTCATCTGATGGGCATGAGGTGTTATCTCATGGTATTGATTTGCATTTCCCTAATAATCAGTGATGCTGAGCATCTTTTCATGTGCTTGTTGGCCATCTATATATCTTCTTTGGAAAACTGTTTCTTCAGATCCTTTGCCCATTTTTTAACTGTGTTGTTTATTTTCTTCTTGTTGAGTCATAAGTGGTCTTTATGTATTTTGGATGTTAACCCTTTATCAGCTATATGATTTGCAAATAACTTCTCCCAAGAAACTAGGTTTTTAGGTCATCTTTTTGTTTTATTGATGGTTTACTTTGCTGTGCAGAAGCTTTCCAGTTTGAAGTAGTCCAATATGTTTATTTTTCCTTTTGTTTCCCTTGCCTGGTGAGACATGGTATTCAAAAAAATACTGCTAAAACCAATGTCGAAGTGTGTACTGCCTATGTTTTCTTCTAGAATTTTTATAGTTCAGGTCTTACATTCAAGTCTTTAATCCGTGTTAATTTTTGTGTGTGGGGTAAGATAATTGTTTACTTTCATTCTTCTGCACATGACTGTCCAGTTTTCCCAATACCATTTATTGAAGAGACTTTCCTTTCTCCACTGTATGTTCTTGGCTCCTTTGTCAAAAATTAGCTGTCCATAGGTGTGTGGCTTTAATTTTCGGCTCTCACTTTGGTTCTATTGATTTGTATGTCTGTTTTTATGCCAGTACCATGCTATTTTGATTACTACAGCTTTGTAGTATATTTTGAAGTCAGGGAGTGTGATCCCTCTAGCTTTGTTCGTTTTTTTCCTCAGGATTCCTTTGGCTATTTGCAGTGTTTTGTTGTTCCATATAAATTTCAAGATTCTTTATTCTATTTCCATGAAAAATGTCCTTGGGATTTGATAGAGATTGCATTAGTTTATAGATTGTTTTAGGAATTATGGACAATTTTAACTATGTTCATTTTTACAATCCATGAGCATAGAATATGATTCCATTTCTTTGTGCCTTTCTTGATTTCTTTCAATAATGTTTTATAGTTTTTATTGTACAAGTATTTCCTCTCTTTGGTTAAATTTATTCCTAAGTATTTTGTTCTTTTTGTTGCAATTGTAAATGAGATTTTATTCTTAATTTCTCTTTCTGCTATTTCAGTCAGTGTACAGAATGGTATTTATTTTTTACATTGATTTTGTATCTTGCAACTTTCCTTGTATATGTTTATTATTTCTAATAGCTTTTTGGTGGACTCTTTGAGGTTTTATATATATCAAGTCATGTCATGTGCCAACAGTGACCGTTATATTTCTTCTTTTCCAGTTTGGACCCCTTTTATTATCTATTTTTCTTGCCTAATTGCTCTGGCTAGGACTCCCAATGCTATTTTAAATGAGATTGTCAAAAGTGGACATCCTTGTCTTCTTCTTGTTGTTAGATGGATGGCTTTCAGTTTTTTACCATTGAGCATGATGTTACCTCTGGGTTTGTCATATGTGGCCTTTATTATGTTGAGGTACTTTCCTTCTGTACCCATTTTATTCAGAATTCTTATCACAAATCTATGCTCCATGTTGTCCTATGCTTTCTCTGCATCTATTAAGACAATCATGTAATTTTCATTCTGTGTTTTGTTAATGTTTTGTATCACATTGACTGATTTGTGGATGTGGAAACATCTCTGCATCCCTAGAATAAATCCCACTCGATGGTGATGTATAGTCCTTTAAATGTATTATTGTATTCAATTCACTAACATTTTGTTGAGGATTTTCGTGCCTCCATTCATCAGCGATATTGGCCAATAATTTTCTTTTTTTGTGTCGTGCTTGTTTGGTTTTGGTATCAGGGTAATGTTGGCCTCCGAGAATGAGTTAGGGAGCATCCCATCCTCTTCAGTTTTTTCAAAGAGTTTGAGAAGCGTATTAAATCTTCTCTAAATGCTTGGTAGATTTCAGCAAGGAAGCTGACTGGTCCCAGACTTTATTTTGGATGATCTTGATTACAGTTTTGATCTCATTGATAGTGATTGATCTATTCAGTTTCTCTATTTCTTCTTGATTTAGTTTTGGAAGATTGTATAAGTCTAAGAATTTATCAATTTCTTCTTCATTATCTAATTTGTTGATGTATTGCTTTTTGTAGTATTCTCTGATAATCTTTTGTATTTCTTGGTATATGCAGTAATTTCTTTTCTTTCATTTCTGATTTTATTTATTTGACCCTTTTCTCTTTTTTTATTGGTGAGGCTAGCTAAAGGTTTATCAATTTTGTTTATCTTTTCAAAGAATCAGCTCTTAGTTTCATTGATGTTTTTCTGTTTTTTATTTTGGTCTTCATTTCATTTATTTCCATTCTGATTTTTGTTGTTTCTTTCCTTCTACTGATTTTGGGTTACATTTGTTCTTCTTTTATCTAGTTCCTTTAGATGTATTGTTAAATTGTTTATTGGAAATTTTTCTTGTTTTCTAGGGTAAGCTTTATTGCTATAAACTTTCCTCTTACTACTGCTCTTACTGTATCCCGTAGATTGTAAGTTGCATTTTCATTTTCATTTGTCTCCAGGTATTTTTGTATTTCTCCTTTGATTTCTTCCTTAACACAGCAAGTAAGCCAAGGAGATTGATTTCCTTGGCTTACTTACTTACTGATTTCTAGTTTCATAATGTTGTGGTCAGAAAATATGCTTGATGTTATTTCAATCTTCTTAAATTTATTGAGACTTGTCTAGTGACCTAATATGTGATCTATCCTGGAGAATACCCCATGCGCATTTTGAAAGAATTTATATTCTTCAGTTTTTGGATGGAATGGTCTGTTTATATCTACTAAGTCCATCTACCTTAGTGTGTTGTTCAAGGCCAATGTTTCTTTATCGACCTTCTGTCTGGATGATCTATGCATTGATGTACATGGAGTGTGAAAGTCCCAAATGATTTTTTAACAAATGTTTCAAGACTGCACAATGTGGAAAGGATAGTTTCTTCAACAAATTATTTTTTGAAAATGGAATATCCACATGTGAAGGTTGAATTTGGCTACTTATCTTACAACAAACAAAAATCAACTTAAAGTGTATAAAAGAGTGAAATATAAAATCACAAAATGGGGCACTATTGGAGGAATTCAGAAAAAATAGCTATAAGGCATGGAAAAAATAAACAGCAAAATTTCAAAACTAAGTTATAAGTAATTGCTATAAATGTAAATAGACTATCCTTTCTGAAGAATAATTAGAGCCTGTGGAATGAACAATAGCAACACAAATGATCAAATTACATGTTGTACACAAAAGGTTCACCCCACTTGTACACTGAAAACCAAAAGATATAATTGAAAGAAATTAAAGACAGAGAATAAATGAAATATCAC
Source organism: Equus caballus (assembly GCF_041296265.1). NCBI lineage: Eukaryota > Metazoa > Chordata > Mammalia > Perissodactyla > Equidae > Equus > Equus caballus. The sequence goes on from NC_091704.1 coordinate 10,239,779, forward strand.
ACATTCACGTATTGGAAAACTTAATGTTCCTTGAGAAAACTACCCAAAATCTATAGCTTAAATGCAGTCCTTACCAAATGCTAAGGTTTTTGTTTGCTTTAAGTTTTTTCAGAAATAGAAACACTGAACTTAAAATACATAAGAAATTGCAAGGAAGCCCAAGTCGACAAAACAGTCTTGAAGAAGGAAAAAAAAATATAGGACTTCCGCTTATTAATTTCAGAAGTTTGGACAAATTTGCTGTAAACAACAGAGTATGGTAATAGCATAACGAAAGACATGTAGATCAATGGGATCAAATGGAGAGCTCAAAAAAAAATACATGTGCTTAGGGACAACTGATTTTTTTTTTTCCTGAGGAAGATTAGTCCTGAGCTAACGACTGCCAGTCTTCCTCTTTTTGCAGGGGAAGACTGGCCCTGAGCTAACATCCATGCCCATCTTCCTCTGCTTTTTATGTGGGACGCCTACCACAGCATGACTTGCCAAGCAGTGCCATGTCCACACCTGGGATTCCAACTGACAAACCCCGGGCTGCCCAGAAGCGGAATGTGTGAAATTAACTGCTGCACCACCGGCCGGCCCCTATAGACAACTGATTTTTGACAGGATTGTGAGCTTTTTATGCAACTATTAAAAACTAAGTGACATTTGACATTGACATTTTAGTTTTTATCTCAAGAATTTAGAGAAAAAAGCAGAAAAGCATCCAGAGGTAATGCAAGAAATATTTTTTTTCTTGGTTGACATATATTTTTATTTCTCTTGGGACATACCTAGAAGTAGAATTGCCGAGTCATATAATAATTGTGTGTTTAACTTTTTAAGAAAGTGCCAAACTGTTTTCTTGAAGGAATTTACCATTTTTCATTTCTACTAATAATGTATAGGTTTCAATCACATCACTGTCTATGCTTGGTACTGTTTTTAATTTTAACCACTCTTGTGGATGTGTGTGATTTTAGTTTGTATTTTTCTGATGACTAACTTTATTGAGCGTCTTTTCATGTGTCATTCATGTATCTTCACATATCTTCACTTTGAAGTGTCTGTTCAAATCTTTTTCTCACTTTTAAAGTGGATTGTTTATATTCTTATTGAATTTTAAGAGTTCTTTATATATTCTGGATACAAGGATTGTGTGAGCTATATGTTTTACAAATATTTTCTTCCAGACCGTAACTCATCTTTTCATTTTATTAATGGTATTTTTTGAAGATCAGAAGATATTAATTCTGAGGAAGTCTAATTTATCAAAATTTTTGTATGATTAGTACATTATGAGTGTGAGAAATTTTTACCTACCTCAAAATTGTGAATACTTTCTCCTATATTTTGTTCTAAAAGACTTACAGTTTTAGCTTTTACATTAAAGTCTACGAAATATTTCAAATTGACTTTTGTGTACAATGTTAGACAGAGATTGAGATTAATTTCTTTCTCAAATGGGCATTTCATTATTGTAACACCATTAAAAGACTATTTTTTCCCAATTGACTTACTTGACCTCTTTGGCCATAAACATTTGATCAATTTCTAGACTATTTTATTTATCTATCTGTCTACCTTGATGCCTACCTACAAAAATGTCTGTTGACATTTTAATTGGAATTGTATTGAATATATATATCGTTTTGGAGATAAATGATACCTTAATGATCTTGAGTTTTGAAATCCATGAACATGGGATCTCTCTCTATTTATTCAGGTCTTCTTTAATTTTTTCAGAAATTTTTCTCAGTGTTCAGGTCTTACAGGTATTTTTTAAAATTTATGCTAAGATATTTCATGTGATGATAAGTAGTATTTATTTATTTTTTTAACATTTTATCGAGATTATGATAGGTTACAAACTTGTAAAATTTCAGTTGTACATTATTGTCTGTCAGTCGTGTTGTAGGTACACCCCTTCATGCTTTGTGTCCACCCCCCTTTCCCTTGGTAACCACTAATCTGTTATCTTTGTCCACATGTTTAACTTCCACATATGGGTGGAGTAATACAGAGATTGTCTTTCTCTATCTGTTTTATTTCACTCAACATAGTATCCTCAAGATCCATCCATGTTGTTGTGAATGGGACTATTTTATCCTTTTATATGGCTGAGTAGTATTCCATAGTTATGGTATATATATATATATATATATCTTCAACCAATAATCAGTTGATGGGCACCTAGGTTGCTTCCATGTCTTAGCTATTGTAAATAATGCTGCAATGAACATAGCGGTGCATGGGACTTTTGGAATTGCTGATTTCAAGTTATTTGGATCAATATTCAGTAGTGGGATGGCTGGGTCGTACAGTATTTCTATTTTTAATTTTTTGAGAAATCTCCATACCGTTTTCAATAGTGGTTGCCCCAGTTTGCATTCCCACCAACAGTGTATGAAGGTTACTTTTTCTCCACAACCTCTCCAAGATTTGTTACTTTTTGTTTTGGTTATTTTTGCCATTCTAAAGGGTGTAAGGTGATATCTTCTTGTAGTTTTGATTTTCATTTCCCTGATGATCAGTGATGATGAACATCTTTTCATGTGCCTATTCACCATCTGTATATCTTCTTTGAAGAGATATCTGTTCATGTCTCCTGCCCAATTTTTGATCAGGTTGTTTGATTTTTTGTTGTTGAGTTGTGTGAGTTCTTTATATAGTATGGCGATTAACCCGTTGTTGGATATATAATTTGCAAATATTTTTTCCCAGTTAGTGGGTTGTTCTTTTGTTTCAATCCTGTTTTCCCTTGCCTTAAAGAAGCTCTCTAGTCTGATGAAGTCCCATTTGTTTATTCTTTCTGTTGTTTCCCTTTTCTGAGAAGACATGGTGTCCGAAAAGATCCTTTTAATACTGACGTCAAAGAATGTACTGCCTATATTTTGTTCTACAAACGTTATGGTTTCAGGTCTTACCTTTAGGTCTTTGATCCATTTTGAGTTTATTTTGATGAATGGTGAAAAAGAATAGCCAACTTTCATTCTTTCACATGTGGCTTTCCAGTTTTCCCAACACCATTTGTCGAAAAGACTTTCTTTTCTCCATTGTAGGCCCTCAGCTCCTTTGTCAAAGATTAGCTGTCCTTAGATGTGTGGTTTTATTCCTGGGCTTTCAATTATGTTCCACTCATCTGTGCCCGTGTTTTTGTACCAGTACCATGCTGTTTTGATTACTATAGCTTTGTAGTATGTTTTAAAGTCAGGGATTGTGATGCCTCCAGCTTTGTTCTTTTTTCTCAGGATTGCTTTAGCAATTCTGGGTCTTTTGCTGCCCCATATGAATTTTAGGATTCTTTCTTATATTTCTTTAAAGAATGTCATTGGGATTATGATTGGGATTGCATTGAGTCTGTAGATTGCTTTAGGCAGTATGGACATTATAAGTATGTTTATTCTTTCAATCCATGTACATGCATTTCCATGCACATTTTGTATTCATAAATTTCCATCTCATTTTGTCTTCATCAATTTCTTTCAAGAAAGTCTTGTAGTTTTTGTTGTATAGGTCTTTCACTTCCTTGGTCAAATTTACCCCAAGGTATTTTATTCTTTTTGTTGTGATTGTGAATGGGATTGTCTTCTTGAGTTCTTTTTCTGTCAGTTTGTATTAGAGTATAGCAATGCTACTGATTTATGTAAGTTGACTTTATACCCTTCAACCTTTCTGTAGTTGTTGATTATTTCTAAAAGCTTTTCAATGGATTCTTTGTCTTTTTCTATATATAAGGTCATGTCTTCTGCAAACAGTGAGCGTTTCACTTCTTCCTTCCCTATTTGGATTCCTTTGATTCCTTTCTCCTGCTTAATTGCTCTGGCCAAAACATCCAGTGCAATGTTGAATAAGAGTGGTGAGAGTGGACACTCCTGTCTTGTTCCTGTTCTTAGAGGGATGGCGTTCAGTTTTTGCCCACTGAGTATGATGTTGGCTGTGAGATTGTCATATATGGTGTTTATTATGTTGAGGTACTTGCCTTCTATACCCATTTTAGTGAGATTTTTTCTCATAAATGGATCTTGGATCTTATTGAATGCTTTCTCTGCCTCTGTTGAGATGATCATGTGGTTTTTGTTTCTAATTTTGTTAATGTGGTGTATCATGTTGATTGACTTGTGGATGTTGAACCATGCCTGTGTCCCTGGGATAAATCCCACTCAATCATGGTGTATGATCCTTTTAATGTATTGCTGTATTCGGTTTGCCAGAATTTTGTTGAGGATTTTTGCATCTATGTTCATCAGTGATATTGGCCTGTAGTTTTCCTGCTTTGTGTTGTCCTTGTCTGGTTTTGGGATGAGGGTGATGTTGGCTTCATAGAATGTGTTAGGGAGTGCTCCATCTTCCTCAATTTTCTGGAATAGTTTGAGAAGGATAGGTATTAAAGTTTCTTTGAAAGTTTGGTAGAATTCTCTAGAGAAGCTGTCTGGTCCTGGATTTTCATTTTTGGGGAGATTTTTGCTTGCTGTTTCAATTTCTTTACTTCTGATTGGTCAATTCAGATTCTCTGTTTCTTCCTGATTCAGTTTTGGGAGCTTGTAAGAGTCTAAGAATTTATCCATTTTTTCTAGACTGTCCAATTTTTTGGCATATAGTTTTTCATAATATTCTCTTATAATCTTTTGTTTTTCCGTTTTATCTGTTGTGATTTCTCCACTTTCAACTCTAATTTTATTTGTGTCTTCTCTCTTTTTTTCTTAGTGAGCCTGGCTAAGGGTTTGTCAATTTTGTTTATTTTCTCAAAGAGCTACCTCTTTGTTTCATTGATTCTTTCTACTGTCTTTTCTCTTTCAATTTTGTTTATTTCTGCTCTATTTTTTATTATTTCCCTCATTCTACTGACATTGGTTTTTATTTATTCCTCTTTTTCTAATTCTGTTAGCTTTAATTTGAGATTGCTTACTTGAGATTTTTCTTGCTTATTGAGGTGGGCCTCCATTGCAATGAATTTACCTCTTAGGACCACTTTTGTTGCATCCCAAATGAGTTGATATTGTCTGTTTTCATTTTCATTTGTCTCCAGATAATATTTGATTTCTACTTTAATTTTTTCAATTATCCACTGGTTGTTCAGTAGCATGTTATTTAATTTCCACATTTTTGCCCCTTTCCTAGCTTTATTCTTGAGTTGATTTCTAGTTTCATGGCATTGTAGTTGGAAATGATGCTTGATATTATTTCAATCTTCTTGAAGTTGTTGAGGCTTGCTTTGTTTCCCGTTTGGTCTATCCTTGAGAATGTTCCATGTGTACTTGAGAAGAATGTGTAACCTGCTGTTTTTGGATGGAGTGTTCTTTATATATCTATTAAGTCCATCTCGTCTAGTTTTTCATTTAATTCTACAATTTCCTGGTTAACTTTCTGTCTGTATGATCTATCCATTGGTGTTATTGGGGTGTTGAGGTCCCCTACTATTATTGTATTGTTGTTGATATCTCCTTTTAGTTTTGTTGATAGTTGTTTTATGTACTTTAGTGCTCCTGTGTTGGATGTGTATATATTTATAAGTGTCATGTCCTTTTGGTGGTGTCCCTTTTATCATTATAAATGGCCCCTCTTTGTTTCTCTTTACCTTTTTGCTTTGAAGTCTACTTTGCCTGATAAAAGTATGGTGACACCTGCTTTCTTATCTTCATTATTAGCTTGGAGTATCATCTTCCATCACTTCACTCTGAGTCTGTGTTGGTCTTTGTGGCTGAGGTGTTTCTGGAGGCAGCATATTGTTGGATCTTGTTCTTTAATCCATCCTGCCACTCTGTGTCTTTTGATTAGAAAGTTCAATCCATTTACATGTAGAGTTATTATTGACATGTGGGGGCCTAATGCTGCCATTTTATCACTTGTTTTCTGGTTCTCCTGCATTTCCTTTGTTTCTCATCCCATGATTTTTGGACTATCAATTCAGGTAGGTAGTTTTCTATATTGGCTTTCTTCTTATTTGTAATTTGTGTCTCTATTCTTGTTATTTGTTTAGTGGTTACCACGTGGTTTGTATAAAACATCTCATAGATGAGATAGTCCATTTTCTTACAGTCTGTTATTTCCTTAGATTAATCCATTCTATCCCTTTCCTCTTCTCTTTCTACATTGTTATTGTCAGATCTTTCTTTTCTTCCTTCTTGTGTTTTGAGTTTGAGGTTAAAATAAGAAGATTATATTTATTCTTGGTGCTTCCCTTTCTTTTACATTTAATGTTATATTTAGATTTGCTAACCTATTCTGATGCAAAGTTGCAATTTTCTGATTTTTTCTTTCTACTTATCTCCTTTGTTCTGGGTTTTGTAACCCCTTTCCTTCCTTTTTTTTTTTTTTTCCAGGTATGAAGGTTTTCCTGAGCATTTCTTGAATGTGGTTCTTGTCACAATGAACTCCCTTAACTTTTGTTTATCTGGGAAAGTTATTATTTCTCCATCATATTTGAAGGATGTTGTTGAGTTTTGCAAGCTTCACTACTATCTGCCTTTGAGTTGGCCTTTTTACATTGATAAAGTGTGGAGATCTATTAACTTTTGTCACATGGATTTCCATCTCTTCCCCCAGGTTTGGGAAGTTCTCAGCCATCATTTCTTTTAACAGGCTTTCTGCCCCCTTCTCCTTCTGGGATACCTATAATCCTTATGTTGCATTTCCTAATTGAGTTGGATATTTCTTGGAGAGTTCTTCATTTCTTTTTAGTCTCAGTTCTCTTTCCTCCTCTATCCAAAGCATTTCTATATTCTTATCCTAAAAATTGGTAATTAGGTCCTCTATGTTATCAATACTACTGTTCAGAGAGTCCAGATTTTTTCTTAATCTCCTCCATTGATTTCTTCATCTCCAACATTTCTGATTGGTTCTTCTTTATAGTATCAAGCTCTTTTGTGACATAGCTCCTGAACTCGTTGAGTTGTCTATCTGTATTCTGTTTTAACTCATTGAATTTTTTAATGATAGCTCTTTTGAATTTGTTGTCATTTAGGTTATAGATTTCAGTGTCTTTGGGATTGTTTTCTTGGTACTTATAATTTTCCTTCTGTTCTGAAGATTTAATATATATTTTTTCATACTGCTTGATTGCATGGATTTGTGACTCCACATAGAAACAGAATTTGGTTACTGCTTCCACTTGCTTCTATTGGTGGGGAGTGGGCAGCAGCTGTGTAACCTGCACTGACAAGGATCCCTGTCAGCTGCTCCTGACTGAGCCTGGGCCCCTCACTGTGATCTCAGTGGCCCTGTGAGGTCCCCTGTCATCTGTGGGGGCAATCACAATGGGACCTCAGGTTGCTGGTGTCTACTCTCACAGAACACCTAGACATGCCCTCTCCTTAGGGTCTGCAGTGGTATTATGGGCTTTCACAGCAGCGGGGAGCAGGTTCACCTAGACTAGCAGCTCTGCCGCCATCAGGTCCCACAGGATCTCACTTGCCCACTCTGGGCTGCAGCAGAGCTATGGGTATCTAATGCAGCCTGTGGTTAGCTTCCACAGCTGCACCACATCTGCCCTAGGGCATCCCAGCCTTTGTGGTTGCTGGGTGGGGCCTATCCACTAAGACCAAGTAGAGGATTTCCCGGTGGCTGCTGTGGGACTGTTGATTATCCCTCTGGGCCGAAGAGCAGTCATACTGGGGCTCCAGATTGTCACTGCCCACTCATGTGGTCTTGCTCGGTCTCCCTTGCCACCTTGGGGCCACAGCAATACTGTGTGTGCTAAATGCAGTTGGAAGGTTGTTATGTTGGCCAAGCCCCTTTTGTCCCAGGGCCTCCCAGCCTTTGTGATTGTCAGGTGGGGCCTCTCCACTAAGGCCAAGTAGAGGCTTTCCCTGCAGCTGCCATGGGACCATGGGTTTTCCCACTGGACTAAGGAGCAATCACAGTGGGCTTAAGGCTGTAGTCATCTGTTTCCACATTCATGCCACCGATGCATGCACATGCCTGCCCTTAGTGCCATGGCGATGCTATGAGCATGTCAGCGAGGAGAGAGTCACTTGCAAGTATTAGGCTGTCCGGCAGCAGAGAGTTTTCACCTATCTCCACTTCCTCCTGGGGGAAGTCTGTCCAACTTCCAATGTATAGCAGCACAGGTCTCTCAGACTTCCTGAGCTACTGTGTGGCTATCCTTTGTTGAATGATGAATGTCCAATTAGTTATAGGTCAAAGGGGGAGAGACAAAGAAAACTGCTCACTGTGACATGTTGCTGACGTCACTCCAATACAAGAAATATTTTAACAAATATAATAGAAATCAATTGGTAATAAACACACAACAGGAGGAAAAATCCAAATGCTGTGTCATGTTAAAGTTTAATAAAAATAATGGACTAGAAATACTGATCAAGAAGAAAACACTTATAATGATGTTAGGAGGAATAATGAGAAATGAATAGGAGCCTAATTACTTCAAAATACTTAAAAACTCCATGTCCAATGTTACACAATTCAGACAATATTTGCAATTTTCTTTAAAAATTAAAAACAAATAGAATAAGAACTGTAAAATCTGGATGTCTATAATTATTAAATAAATACAATGGATTATAAAAAGCATTTAACCACAAGCATAAAACAAAACAAAAAATACAGGTAAAAACAAGAAAAATGCACGAAATATTTCAATTGGCACTTTACTAAGTGAATATCCAAATGATCAATAAGCAAATAAATATATTCTGGGTATCATTAGTAACCTAGAAAATGCAACCAAGCTACAGTGAAAATTCACCACAGGTATTAGATAGCTAACAATGCAATAATTTAAAAGTTTGTGTTGAGAAACCATATCACTCAGCAATGCCAATGACAGTTATATATGTGTATAATTTTAATTCAATATCTACTAATTACCAATATGCATATTTTTCTCCTGCGCATACCCAACACCAATGAACATCAAAAGTATGTCTATAGCCTCCCTATTTGTTAAACCAAATATCTGTAAAAACCAAATGCCAATCGATCGTTGAGTAGATGTGGCTGGTTTATACAAGGCAATACTATTTAGCATTTAGACTGAGCGATTTACATCTACACATAAAAATGTGGATGAATCTCCCCAACATAATGCTGAGTGAGACACAATAGAATACATACAGTATCATTATATTTATATAACACAAAAATGAGCAAAAAAATACGAGGTATCAAGAGCTAGAATAGCAGTCAATGCTTAGGATCATTAAGGGAGGGGTTTGGATGAAACCAACATTTAATTTATTAATCTGGGTGCTCGTTACATTAGTGTGTTGGCTTTGTAAAACTCTGAATGTACGGTAATCCTTAATGAAACTTAAATTAGGCACTAATTTTTATATCCCACTCTCTATTTTTTCATTGTATACAAAACGTATCACAACTAATTGCTTGTTTAACTTACTCATAAATACATTTAAATAGAGAGATTGCTGCATTGCTAATGTGAACACTGTTCACTCCAGAGAGGACACGTGCATTATGCCAGGGACTATGCTGGTGCTTTTACACATTCTTTCTTAATATCATAACAGGGTTAAGTTAGTGTCATCCACTTCAAGGTCAGGCACGGGAAACCTGAAGACCAAAATGCTTTAATGATATTTCCCCATATTTTCATATTTAGAATAGAAACAGGAAAGTCACACACTACGTATTCCTTCAGAAGATGGTTCAAATAAAGTTACCAAATTATTTAAAATACTTGAAAGTAACTCATCACAGGCAGGTTAGTTATTGAATTTATCATTCAATATTAACAGCATTATGAGGATAAATTTATAGATCCTATAAATTCATTTCCTTCTTATGAAATTATGTTCACTTTTTCTTTTTAAAGATGAAAATATATTTGAAAAGTATTCATTGCATTCCCACTAGCCTGTATCTGGATGAATATTTTTTTTATTTAAGTGAAGAAATCATTTATATGATAAATCTTCTAGAGATTTGTGCATTAACAAAAAATAAAGTCTGATTTAATTCCCAGAATAAATAAGCTTTTTAAACTTACACATTTTTTGATAATTTACTCACACATAATGTGGAATTTTACCTTTTTCCTTCACTTATGAGTTGACTAAAGCACAACTGGCAGGACTGCAGAAACAAAGAAATAACAATATTGGAGATTTTAAAACATTGCTGTAACTATGTGTCAGTGGAAGTAGACTAAGTAGGCAGAAATAAAAAAATCCATCCAAAAACTGAAAATAATTATTTATCTGAAAGGAAAATGATAGACATTGTACATGATAAACAGATAGATATATAGATGATTTTACACATGTATACAAATCATCATGCAGAGAGATAATTATAGACAATTTGATGCACAGCAAAGAATATATATTTTTGATGAGCAGGGCATGTTTGCTGAAATAGTTACTACATATTTTTAATACTAGTTTTTAAATTTCTATCTCTCTTTAATACAATATGCCTCAAAGTTAATAACTATTGCTACACATTTTTAGACAATTTTCCTATTGTCGCCAAGTTGATCTACTGGATACAAAAAACAGTATATCAAATATTAAAATAATATTGATAGGTTAATGCTCTCTACAATTCTTGAGTTACAGTTTTGCTAAAATTATATAGATCCTGTAAAAATTAGGGAAAGTAGAGAAAATAAAGTAAGGCTGAGGCTGTAGCAAAATGAGTGCTGGAGTCAGAAAGATCTATGTTCAAAGCCCAGCTGTTCTCCTTTCTATCTGTCCTCTTTGGCTAATCCACTGACATCATTAAACCTCGGTTTCTGATTATCATAAAAAGTAGGAATAATAATAATTACTTCTTAAAATGGTAATGATCTTAACCTACAGACAGTGTGAACATACTTCTCACTTATTAGATATTATATATGTGATAATTACTCATCATTTATACATTTTCATCTCATTTTTACCATAAGAGTCCGAATTAACAACTAGAAGTGTAGTCTTAGAGAGAGTTAAAAGAATCATGTTCAAACCTATTCAGCTTGTAATTTTCAGATCTAGCATTTGACCCAAGTTATGGGTTTGCCCTGGACTTATGTCATCAAGCTGTAAAGTATACTGGCCTATGTAACAATTATTCCAAACTTCAATTCCTGGTCAAGACATTTTACACACTTTTAGAGTTTTCTAAAAGATGATTGCCAGTTGTTCCCTCAATTTCTGGACTTGACAGATTTAAATAATTGTATTCCACAGGCGGAATTACTGAGGCTGTGAGAGCCATCTGATTTGCTTACGTTAGGGCTGAAACAAGTCATCCGGTCTCCATAGAATACAGACTCTTGTCTGAGATCCACCCAGATGCCCCTAATGCATCCTTTGAATGATGAAGTTTAACTTTTGCTTCATAATTTCATAAGCTCATTAAATTAACAACCACATCCACACATCCACACATAATACATTGCTAGCTGTACTACCTTTCATTCATTCTTGTATATTTAACTGAGTCCTACTTACATGTGTTTTGGAAATTACTACATGTCTATTTACCCTTGGGAAACTGAGCATCATTAGATAGTAAAAACTCTGTCCCACAAGACTTTATTAGTGGTGGTAGGGGCATGCTCACAATTTTAGATAAGGTAGAACATGACTGACCTGTTTATACAATATAAGAATGGTCTTTTGTTAATCCTATCCTATGCAGATAATTTGGTTAAACCATCTTTAAGACTTTAATTTAGAGAAACTTACAAGAGAAATATTTATTCTCCTCTCCAGGTTAGGAATACGCAATTTTCAAGAGCAATTTGTACTTGCTTTTATGTTTAATGTCTTCCTTATCTTCACTCTCCTTTAAATGATCATTTCCTTGCAAACTTTTGATTTATTTTAAAAATTTTTTTAGAGAGGGACAGGGTGTTTAATTGAAACTATGGCAGAATATTAAAGCAATAGCCCAACTTATTTTTGTTGAGCAATTAACAATTTCATTAATTGACCAAATAAAGGAACAGGTGGTTCTTTGAAGAAAATAGCAAGCACAGAATTTTTTTATAATTTGTTTTATAGTCATTTCTCTAATTTCAAATGTAACAGTATTACTACCAGGCCCTGTGTAAACTCATTTCCAATGTATGAATATAATACATGAATATAATCCAGGCTGATAATTGTTTATGCTCTCTTCATTGATTCAAGAATCATTATTTAAAAATAACCTTTATTTACCATTTATTTGGAAAATACATAGCACTACGTGTGCAGATCTGACAGAGGAGACTAAGAATATCAGTATTAAATCAAAAGTAATACCATATAGATTAGTTGAAACATACAAAGAGAATGTGTTACTATTGTATACAGTTCCAATGGACGGCTTTAGATGCAGATCTACAGCACTGGCTTCCTTCCTTTCCAACGGTACGTAAAGATGGCTCATTCTCACTAACCGAACTTTCTGAATATTTCTCATTGTCTGCTGTTTTACCATTTCTGATATACTTGAATTACTTTTAAAAAATTACAATAATAGCTAATATATTAACCATTTCAGCTCAGACACAGTGCGATGGTGACATACATCAGGCATATTGAACAAGGCTAAGCAGTCATTTAACAAAGATAACAGTTTTAGAATTGTATTCTTTGATTTCTGCTAACCATCATTTGATGTCCAAGGGAAAATTGAAATTAAAATTCTTAAATTGCTTTATTATAGATCCAAAACAAAGGGATTCATAGTATCTGTGTTTACTGGCATCAGCTTAAGATAACCTGATAAATTTCTCACTTACAGGATATCAATAAAGAGGATACATAACCTCTAGTATTTAAAGGCAAAGTGATTATACATAAACTCAAATATCCAAACTAAAAACAAAATACTGGATTATGGATTATTCTTAGAAATAGTGGCTTGATCATTATGTCAAGATTGGACATTAAAGCAGCTGAATAGATTGTATGTAAATAGAATAATATGCAATGATTAGCTCCTTAGTAGACAATCAGTGACTGCTATTTAAAGCAACCTTGTCAAAAATGTAGTAATATTAAATATCACTATATTCATTAAATATGACTCACTCATATTTGTCACCTATATTAAAAATTTGGCTATCACCCCTTACTAAGATTTCTTAATATGTATAAATAATAGTTTTTACCTTTATTTGATATAGCTCTTTTTACTCATAAATTATAAGAAATATAATTTAATCCCATTTGAATATTAGCCTCCTCCCTTCCCTATTTAACAAATGATGTTACTTATTATAAAGCAAATCCTGTTTCCTGCAGACAGTCTATGCATACCATGATTAGCAGTTCTGTGTTATGGCACCAAGCAAATTAATGGATGCAAGATAAATCAATTAATCTTACTTTCTGTTTTAGCATCTTTGTTTTTATTTTTCAATCCCTTTCATATTTTTACACTAAACAATATTATAAGCATATATTAAACACACATGCACCTCAATAGTTTGAGCAGTATATAGAGAGGTGATAATGGCTAGATAGAGCTATAAACATAAATATATGGCTATCTGTTGTAATTTACTTAAAAAGATGAATGTGTAACTTTCAGAAGTACATTTAGAATTTAATGATATAATTCAGTTTACTTCAACATTTCTCAAAGGTTTTATACGTAACAGATAACATTTTTAAAGTGTAGTATGATTTGGAAAATAAATTATAATTTGTAATCCCTCAGATAAAATAATTATTTTTAATTTTAAGAGATGCATATTTTCTTATTTTAAAACAATCAGCAACATAGTATAAAATGTGTAACCCACCTATCTTATGAGTCTTTCACTTCAGGTTAATCTGTTTTATTTACAATTCCATCATTGTTTTTCACTTGAAAAATTTCCAATGAGGATTTGTCATACCTTAGTTCTGAGGCAGTTTGAGAGCAGAGTCATTCCAAAAATTTATAGTAAAAGTTTTTCAAAAATAAGAAAGTTGGGGGTGATGTCAGTGACATGGTGGAGTGAGCTCACCTGGGACTCTCTCCCCTCCAAACTACAACCAAAAGGAATTACTGAATGTCAACCAAAAATTCTAATAACAAAGAGATCATCAGAGACCCACAGCGGCCAAATGACGGAGGGTGGAGAGGCTGGAGCCCCCCTCAGAGGAGCTGGAAAGGGGTAAGAGAGAACGTCCTCCCTCCCCTAGAGACTGGGATTGCTGCTGTGGGAGAGGGAAGGAGCAGGGGAGGGACCGTGCATCCACGGGATCATCCAGGACTCCTACCACCTGTGCAGCAGAAACCCGCTAATGGGGGAAAGCTTTCATGTGCAGGGACCCCATCAAGCCAGGGCCCCAGGAAACCAGAGAGCAAGAGCTGATCGTAATCCAGGTCGGCAGGCAAGAGAAAGTGCCCCTCCTCCCCCAACCCATGCTGCACGCCACCATTGGGGCTGAAGGCGGAGGGCTCAGAATGTGTAGCTCTTGACCCCCATCTATTGGCAACAGGCTGTAACTGCAACCAAAAAATAGCATCATGTGCAAAAAACACTCCTCTACCATCCAGCAATTTATAAAAGCTCCAGACCAGAAGGAAAACAATAAAAACACAGAATTAAGTCCTGAGGACTTGGAAATAGGTAACCTAAGTGAAAATGAGTTCAGAGTAGCTATCATCAAAAAACTCAATGAGGTAAGGGGAAATATGGAGAAACAAGTCAATGAGTTCTGGAGTTACTTCACAAAAGAGATTGAAAGTATAAAGAAGAACCAATCAGAAATATTAGAGATGAAAAACACAATGGATCAGATAAAACAGAATACGGATTCCCTGAATGCCCATGTAGACACCATAGAGGAGCAAATTAGCATAATCAAAGATAGACAGACTGAATGGCTCCAAGCAGAGGAAGAAAGAGTACTAAGAATTTGAAAAAATGCAGAAAATCTCTGAGAAATAGCGGACTCAATGAGGAAATCCAATTTAAGGATTATCAGAATGCCTGAGGGCATGGAAAAGGGAAATTGATCAGAAAGAGTGCTCAAAGAAATAATAGAAGAAAATGTCCCAAATCGAGGGATTGAGGGAGAAATGTGTGTGGAGGAATCTTTCAGATCTCCTAGGTTTGTCAATGTAAAAAGACCTACTGCAAGGCATATAGTAGTAAAAATGGCAAAAATGAGTGACAAAGAAAGAATACTCAGGGCAGCAAGGCATAAGAAAATAACCTACAAAGGAAGCCCATCAGACTTTCAGTGGATTTCTCTACAGTAACCTTACAAGCAAGGAGAGAATGAAATGACATATTCAAAATCTTCAGCCAAGAATACTCTATCCAGCAAAAATATCCTTCAGATATGAGGGAGGAATTAAATCTTTCCCAGACAAACAAAAGCTAAGGGACTTCATAAACAAAACAAAACAAAACAAAACAAAAACCTCCACTACAAGAAATCTTCAAGAAGGTTCTCATACCTGAAAAAAGAAAAAAAAAGGGAGAGGGGGACACAAATCACAGAGTAGGGAGACAAATAGAATCAGAATAGGATAGAAAATATTCAACTATAGCATTAGGATAAAGGGAAGGAAACCACCAAAGCAAAGACAATCTTATCACTCTAACCACAAACTCACAACACGAGTTGGAATAAGAGATGACAATAATAATTTAGGAGGGGAGGAGGAAAGAGACTGAAACAGTATAGGCCAAGTAAGTAAGAGGCCACCAGAGAATGGACTATATTATACATGAGATTCTGAATACAAACGTCAGGGTAGCCACTAAACTGAAAAACAGAAGAGAAACACAAAATGTAAATAAGGAAAAATCTAAGAAACCGAGCATAAGAAATTGCAGAAGTCAATGGGTAGGCTAAAACACACAGGACAAGAAACAAAGGTAACGCAGGAGAACAGGACAATGAGTGACAGAATGACAACATTAAGCCCTCATGCATCAATAATCACCCTCAATGTAAACGGATTGACCTCTCCAATAAAAAGACACAGAGTGGCAAAGTGGATTAAAGAACAAGATCCAACAATTTGTTGCCTCCAGGAAATACACCTCATCCCCAAGGACAAACACAGGCTCAGAGTGAATGGGTAGAAGACAATACTCCAAGCTAACAGCAAACAAAAGAAAGCAGGTGTCGCAATACGTATATCAGACAAAACAGATTTCAAAATAAGGCTGGTAAAGAGAGACACAGAGGGACAATATATAATGATCAAAGGGACACTTCATCAAGAAGAAATAACACTTATAAATATCTATGCACCCAACACAGGAGCACCAAATTTCATAAAGCAACTATTAACAAACCTGAAAGAAGATATTAAAAATAACCCAATAATAGTAGGGGACCTCAACATCCCACTCACATCAATGGACAGATCATCCAGACTGAAAATCAACAAGGAAACAGTGGAGCTAAACAAAAAGTTAAAGCAGTTGGACTTAATAGACATATATAGGACACTTCACCCAAAAACAGCAGAATACAGATTCTTTCAAGTGCACCTGGAACATTCTCAAGGATAGGACATATGTTGGGAAACAAGGCAAGCATCTACAAATTTAAAAAAATTGAAATAATAACAGGCATCTTCTCTGATCATAATGCTATAAAGCTAGAAATTAATTACAAGAAAAAAGCTGAGAAAGGCACAAGGATGTGGAGACTAAACAATACACTATTGAACAAGGAATGGATCATTGAAGAAATTAAAGAAGAGATAAAAAAATACCTGGAGACAAATGAAAATGATAACATGCCATATCAAGTCATATGGGATACAGCAAAAGCTGTATTAAGAGGTAAATTCATCGCAATACAGGCACATCTTAACAAACAAACAAAAATCCAAAATAAGCAATCTTAAACTACACCTAACTGAATTAGAGAAAGAAGAACAAACAAAGCCCAAAGGCAGCAGAAGGCAAGAAGTAATAAAAATCAGAGTAGAAATAAACGCTATTGAAATGAAAAAAGTGGTAGAAAGGATCAATGAAACAAAGAGCTGGTTCTTGGAGAACATAAACAAAATTGACAAACCCCTAGCCAGACTCGCAAAGAAAAAAAGGGAGAAAGCTCAAATAAACAAAATCAGAAATGAAAGAGGAGAAATAACAACAGACTCTGCAGAAATACAACAGATTATAAGAGAATACTATGAAAAATTATATGCCAACAAAATGGATAACCTAGAGGAAATGGATAAATTCTTGGACTCCTACAATCTCCCAAAGCTCTGTCAAGAAGAAGCAGACAATTTGAACAGACCAATCCCAAGGAAAGAGATTGAAAAAGCAATCAAAAGCATCCCAAAGAACAAAACCTCAGGACCAGATGGCTTTCCTGGGAAATTCTACCAAAACTTTCAGAGAGGATTTAATACCTATCCTTTTCAAGCTATTCCAAAAAAGTTGGCAGGATGGAACACTTCCTAACACATTCTATGAGGCCAACACCACGCTGATACCAAAGCCTGACAAGGACAGCACAAAGAAGGAGAACTACAGGCCAATATCGCTGATGAACATAGATGCAAAAATTCTCAACAAAATTTTGGCAACTCTAATTCAGCAATACATCAAAAGGATCATACATCATGATCAAGTGGGATTCATACCAGGGACTTAGGGATGGTTCAACATCCGCAAATCAAACTATGTGATACACTACATCAACAAACTGAGGAATAAAAACCACATGATCATCTCAACAGATGCAGAAAAAGCATTTGACAAGATCCAACAGCCATTTATGATGAAAATTCTGAACAAAATGGGCATAGAAGGGAACTACCTCAACATAATAAAGGTCATATATGACAAACCCAGGCTGACATCATACTCCATGGGCAAAAACTGAGCACCATCCCCCCTAAAACAGGAACGAGACAAGGATGCCCTCTATCACCACTCTTATTTAACATAGTGCTGGAGGTGCTGGCCAGAGAAATTAGGCAAGAATAAGGAATAAAAGCAATCCAAATAGGGAGGGAAAAAGTGAAACTCTCGCTCTTTGCAGACGACATGATCTTATATATAGAAAACCCCAAAGAATCCATTGGAAAACTTTCAGAAGTAATCAACAACTACAGCAAAGTCACAGGGTATAAAATCAATTTGCATAAATCAGTAGCATTTCTATACTCTAATAACAAACTAATAGAAAAAGAACTCAAGAACATGATACCATTCACAATTGCTACAAAAAGAATAAAATACAAAAAGAATAAAATACCAAAATGAATAAAAATAAAATATGGGGTGAACTTAACTAAGGAGGTGAAAGACCTATACAATGAAAATTACAAGAGTTTTCTGAAAGAAATGGATGACGACATGAAGAGATGGAAAGACATCCCATGTACATGGATTGGAAGAATAAATATTGTTAAAATGTCCATTCTACCTAAGGCAATCTACAGATTCAATGCTATCTAAATCAGAATCCCAATGACATTATTTACAGAATTAGAACAAAGAATCCTAAAATTCATATGGGGCAACAAGAGACCCCGAATTGCTAAAGCAATCCTGAGAAAAAAGAACAAAATGGGAGGCATGAGAATCCCTGACTTCAAAACATGCTACAAAGCTACAGTAATCAAACCAGCATGGTATTGGTACAAAAACAGGTGCACAGACCAATGGAACAGAATATAAACCTCAGAAATAAAACCACACATCTACGGACAGCTAATCTTTGACAAAGGAGCTGAGGGCATACAATGGAGAAAAGAAAGTCTTTTCAACAAATGGTGTTAGAAAAACTGGAAAGCCACATGTAAAAGAATGGAAATTGACCATTCTTTCTCACCATCACCAAAATAAACTCAAAATGGATCAAAGACCTAAAGGTGAGACCTGAAACCATACGCCTTCTAAAAGAAAATGTAGGCAGTACACTCTTTGACATTAGTATTAAAAGGATCTTTTCGGACAACATGTCTTCTCAGAGAAGGGAGACAATAGAAAGAATAAACAAATGGGACTTCACCACACTAAAAATCTTCTTGAAGGGAAATGAAAACAGGATTGAAACAAAAAAACAACCCACCGATTGGGAAAAAATATTTGCAAGTCATAATCTGACAAAGGCTTAATCTCCATACTATATAAAGAACTCACACAAGTCAACAACAAAAAATCAAACAACCCGATCGAAAAATGGGCAGGAGACACAGACATTTCTCCAAAGAAGATATATGGATGGCCAATAGGCACATGAAAAGATGTTCATCATCGTTGATCGTCAGGGAAATGCAAATCAAAACTACACTAAGATATCGCCTTACACCCATTAGAATGACAAAAATATCTAAAACTAATAGTAACAAATGTTGGAGAGGTTGTGGAGAAAAAGGAACCCTCATACACTGCTGGTGGGAATGCAAACTGGTGCAGTCACTATGGAAAACAGTATGTAGATTCCTCAAAAAATTAAAAATAGAACTACCATACAATCCAGCTATCCCACTACTGGGTATGTATCCAAACAGTTTGAAGTCAGCAATTCCAAAAGTCCTATGCACCCCAATGCTCATTGCAGCATTATTTACAATAGCCAACACGTGGAAGCAACCTAAGTGCCCATCAACTGTTGATTGGACAAAGAAGATATATGTATGTACACAATGGAATACTACTCAGCCATAAAAAAGAAAAAAAATCGTCTGATTTGCAACAAAGTGGATGGACCTTGAGGGAATTATGTTAAGTGAAATAAGCCAGATAGAGAAGGACAATCTGTATGACTCCACTCATATGAGGAATTTAAAAATGTAGACAAAGAGAACAGATTGGTGGCTACCAGGGGAAAGATGGGGTGGGGGTTGGGCACAAAGGGTGAAGGGGTGCACCTACAATACCACTGACAAACAATAATGTACAAGTGAAATTTCACAAGATTGTAACTTATCATTAACTCAATAAAAATTTTTTTAAAATGTCAGATTTTTTTATTTGTTTGTTTAAAAAAAACAGCCAGGTTTATTCAGAAATAATATTCCTAAAATTTGTAGAAGTGGTCTTAATTTCTAACCGAGAATCAAATGGTCTTATCTATGTTTCTTTACTTCTGCTATGTGACTGTAGTTTAGACTCCATAACTAAAATTTCCTTATAAGACTTGTACATTAAGAACAAAAACAAATTTAAAAAGAAAATTTCCAAATAATATTTGATCACATAAACAAAAAAGTCAGTTTATGTAGTGCAATCAATACAAACTAGCTAGTGTATAATTTCTAAATTACTTTACAGATACAAAAATAGTAGGTAATTTACTACCAAAAAAGATAGTGTCTCTAAAGAGTTGTTACCTTCTGATTTTTAAAATCACATCTTATGTTTCCATCTAACATTTGGAAAAAGAGAGAAGTATTACAGATTTCATTCTTCTAATTTATTTTAACACAAATTACTTTCTGAACTCTTTATATTTATTTGTGTTTTTTATGTAACATAATGTTTCTTCATTGGCATCAAACACCAAAAATAGCAATATTGTTTTTCTTTCACTAAACCCCAGTGCCTGGTATAGCTTATGGGTGATTAAGCTTTGATAACAATCAGACCAAATAAATTATGGTTCGGAAAACTACTATTGGATATGGTCGTATAATAATATAAAAACAATTATGTTCAGGCATTATAAAAAATTAAATCAAACACCAACAATTAAAAGATTAAAAAGCAAAAAGATAATTTGTTATGGAGAATTAGAAGTGAATAGTGTCAGTTGTGCTTAGCAAGTAGAACTCTTGGTTTATTATTTTCTGGGAGGTAAATTTTTGAGTGTAAACATTTGTTTGAAAGATTCAATCAATGTTACATGTACCAGTCACATGGTGGAGACAGGTAATTTATGACAGAAACAGTGCAGCCACTTTTGAAACTAGAAGTGTGTAACAATTAACATGAAAAAGAACGTTAGTGGTCAATCAGTTACGTTAAAATATTTACTTTTATTATATATTATTCATGTAGAGAAATATTTAATAAAAGTACAAAGAGATAAATAATATATGGTCTATACTTCAAGGACTTTACACATATATATGGGAATGATATAAACATGGTGAATTCCTGTAGTTGTATGTAAATTCTACAACGAAACATAAAAATAGTGGAATAAATTTGAGATCGTCAAGAAAGGTTTGCAAAGCAAAGTTACGTTGAAGATGGATTTAAAGTCCTGATCAATCACAACAGAAGAGGGTGGTATTAGCAGTGAAGAAGGAATGTGACGCTGTGAGCAAAAGTCAGAAGCTTTAGATGGATCCTGCGACTGAGGACTTGGCTGAGGTGCGAGTGGCAGCTTCATATAGAGGAGTGACAGACATGGAAGAGTGGATTGTACATGGATTTTGTAAAACAACTTCACAGATGCAGAATAAAATGTAACATAGAAACAAGTTCGGCCTGACCACTCACAAATACAAACTTGGAGAACACAAGCATTTTCAGAGGTAGTCTAGAAAAAATAGTGAGAAAATAGCCTCCTAAAGAAGATTGTGTGAATGTCAGAAGATGCTAAAAATGGCAAAAAAAAAGTTGGGGCGTCAGATAAATTAGCTAATTCTTTTGGTCACTGACAGGATTTAACTGATAAAAGTATCTTCAAAAGTGGTATGACTTGTAATACCAGAAATTAGTAAGTTGGACACACAGATCATACTATTATTAAGTAGTGCTAATAAAAATAGAAAAAATGTATTGAAAGGTATCAACAGGACTAAGCCAAAAATTTTATAGACAGAAAAACCCAAACTTTCTGTCGATGAAATAATTGAACAGAACATTGCAATTTAAGGCAGTAATGAGTTGGGAAAGATGACACTAGTTGATGAGGAGAGAAATAAGAATGAATATAATATTTGGACATATTACCATTAAAATTTTGACCTGATTCACCAGATGAAGAGAAAAAATGAGAGAAATGTTGATAAAATATTTGAGGAGATATTTGTATTACAAATACTCAAGATACCAAGGTAAGTGTATTAAAAATTTGAGATTTTGAAAGAAATCTTATAATTATAATGTGTTTTTGTGGCAAATTAATTATTTGAAAGATATTTCAGGAAAAAAATCAGGAAAATCATTCTGAGACAAAGCCACGTGCTAAGTTTGAGTGAAATCACGGTCTTGAGAAACACTACGAGATTTGGAAAACTTTTCATGGGCTGTTGCAAAGGAAATCAAAGCAATGTCCACAAAATGAGAACTAAAAAGATGGTAAATTCAGCCTCCTTTCTTGCTAGATAAGGGGAATTTTTTTTTTCTTCCTTACTTTCTCCCTCGTTCTCTCTCTTTCTTTCTTTCTTTCTTTAGGAAAAGTAATTTTTACCTGATTTTGTAATTTTTCTTTTCAATTATTTTTGTAAATCAATGTTGACTGGCCCAGCCTCAGGGGACAAAATCTTTATTCAGGACTACAGGTCAATTTTCTAAAGTATTTTTCTGAGGTATATTAGTCTTCATATATATTTCTGACTAAAGGGTCAGGTCTGATAGTTAGGAAATGATTAACACTAATGGTCTAGCCTCAGTATAAATTCACATTAATTCTGAAATTCATTTCAGTGTATTTTATAAGATAAACTTTTATCTATATTAATAGCTTTAAAATGTGATAATATTTTTTATCTTGAAAAGACAAGTTATTTCTCTCTCTCTCTCTTTTTTTTTTTTTGAGGAAGATTAGCTCTGAGCTAACATCTGCTGCCATGCCTAACAGCAGAGTGCCAACCTTCCTGAGGCAAACTATGATGGAACTGCATGGAGAAATAAATGAGTCCACTATCATAGTTGGAGACTTCTCAACACTCCTGTATCAGAAATGGACAAATACACCAGAGGGAAATCAGTAAACATACCTGAACTCAATAACACACTCAAACAGTCATTTAATATCCACATCTGTAGACTACTTTATACAATGACAGCAGAATATACATTTTTCTCCAGCTCACAGGGAATACTACCAATGTCAGTCACATTCTGGACCATAAAACACACCTTAAAAATATAATAGAAATCATACAAGATCTACTCTCAGGCCACAGTAAAATTAAACTAGAAATAAATAATAGAAAGATAATTGGAAAATCTGAAAAAAAGTGAAGATTAAAAAACATATTTCTAAATAGTACATAAGTCAGAGAAGAAATCAGCACAGATTTAAAAAAATACTTTGAAACAAAATGAAAATGAAAATGCAATTTATCAAAATGTGTGGAATGTAGTTAAGGCAGAGCTTAGTGGAAAATATAGAGCATTGAATTCTTATATTAGAAAAAAAGATCTGAAACAAATAATCTGAGATTTGATGTTAGGAAACTAAAAAAACCCCCAAGAATCTGAAGAAAGTAGAAGAAAATAAATAATAATTAGAGCAGAAATCAATAAAAATTAAAACAGAAAAACAATTGAGAAAATCAGTGATACCAAGAGCTTTTTTTTTGGAAACATCAACAAAATCACTAAGCCTCTATCTAGGTTAACTAAGAAAAACTAGAAGGAACATAAATTACTAATATCAGAAATGAAAGAGGGGATATCACTACAGGCCCAATGGACATTAAAAAGCCAATAAACAAACACTCTATAAGGACAAATTCGATAACCTACATGAAATGAACCAATTCCTTGCAAGACACAGGTGCCAGAATCACACAAAAACAAATAGAAATCTCAATAAGCCCATATATTTATGAGCTTATACATATATAGAATCGAAGAATTCTATGTATATAATATATAGAATATATGTAGAATATATATATATATATAAAATTGAAGTTAATATCCTTCCAAGAGAGAAAACGTCAGGCCCAGATGAGTCCACTAGTGAATTCTCCCAAACATGTACAAAAGAAATTATACTGATTCTCTACAATCTCTTCCAGAAAATAGAACAGAGGGAATACTTCTTAACTCACTCTATGACAGCAGCATTATTCTAATATCAAAACCCAGTGAAGACAATTCAAGAAAAGAAAACTACAGACCAATATCTCTCCTGAGCATAGAAGCAAAAATCCTCAAAGGAATATTAGCAAAACATAGTCAACAATGTATAAAAAGAATTATATATCATGTCCAAGTGATATTTATCCCAGGTATGCAAATTTAGTTTAACAATTTATAATCAATTAATGTAATCCATCATGTCAATGCTAAAGATGAAAAAGTCACATGATCATAGCAGTAGATGTAGAAAAACCATTTGACAAAATGCAACGCATATTCATATGAAAAATCTCAGAAAACTAGTAACAGGAGGGAACATCCTAAGTTTGATAAAGAATGTCTATTAAACATCTCTACGGCTAACATCATACTTAATGGTGAGAAAGTTAAGGTTTCCAACTAAAATCAGGGACAAGGTAAGGATGTCCCATCACATTACTGTTTTTAACATGGCACTGGACATTATTGCTAATGCAACAAGACAAGAAAGAGAAATAAAATTATACAGATTGGGGAGGAAAAAAGAAAACTGCATTTGTATGTAGAAGATATGATCATATATGTAAAAAATCTGAGAGATTTAACAAGTAATCTTGGAACTAGTATATGATTATAGCAAAGTTTCAAGATACAAGGTCAATATTCAAATGTCCGTCACTTTTCTACATATTGGCAATGAACAAGTGCCATTTGAAATTATAAACATAATACCATTTACTTTACCCTGAAATGAAATAAATATGCATAACTCTAAAAACTGCACAAGATTTATAAGAAAAAGCTACAAAACTCTGATAAAACAAAATCAAAGAAGAATAAAATAAAAGGACAGATATTACATGTGCATGAAGAGGAAGGCTCAATATTATCAAGATGTCAGTTATTCCCAGCTTGATTTCTAGATTCGTTGCAATCCTAATCAAAATCCCAGCAAGTTATTTTGTGGATATTTGCAACTTTATTCTAGAGCTTATAGGAAGAGACCAAAGATCCAGAATAGCCAAACCAATATTGAAAGCAAAGAACAAAGTTAGAAGATTAATACTACCCACCTTCAGGCTTTACTATAATGCTCCATTGATCAAGACAGGGTGGTGTTGATTAAAGAATAGACAAAATGATCAATGGATTAAACAGAGAGCTCAGAAATACACTACACGTAACTGTTTGTCAAAGGAGCCAAGACAATGCAATCAAAGAAAAAGAGTCTTTTCAACAAATGGTGGTAAAATCACTGTGTATCCACATGCAAAAACTTAATTCTAGACAGACTTTACACATTTCACAAAAATTAACTCAAAA
Organism: Equus caballus; assembly: GCF_041296265.1. Taxonomy (NCBI): domain Eukaryota; kingdom Metazoa; phylum Chordata; class Mammalia; order Perissodactyla; family Equidae; genus Equus; species Equus caballus. The sequence continues at coordinate 10,264,935 of NC_091704.1, forward strand.
TTGCTCATAGATCTAAATGGAAAATGCAAACCTATAAAAATCCTAGAAGATCCAGATGACTTTGGGTATAACAATGTACTTTTATATACAATACCAAAAGCAAGATCTATGCTAGAAAGAACTGATAAGCTATTCTTCATTAAAATTAAAAGCTTCTGCTTTGCAAAAGGTAACGTGAAGAGAGTAAGATAACCCACAGACTTGGAGATAATATTGGAAAAAGTTACATTTTAGAAAGAAGCATTATTCAAAATATACAAAGAACTCTTAAAAATCAATAATAAGAAAATAAGTAATCTATTTTAAAAATGGGCCAAATACCTTAATACGTACCTTGTCACAGAAAATATACAGATTGCAAATAATCATATGAAAAGATTTTCCAGATCATATACCATCAGGGAAATGCAAACTACAACAACAATAAGACACTGCTACACACTTATTACAAATACACAACCTTGACAACACCAGTTGCTTGAAAGAATGTGGAGCAACAGTAAAACTTATTCATTGTTGATGGGAATGCAAAGTGGTACAGACAGTATGGAATATATTTTAACACTCTGTTTCTAAACCAATCATACTCTTACCATATGATCCAGCAATCCTGTTCTTTAAAATTTCCCTTCCGGTTGGTCTCCAGCACAGAGATACCTAACATCAACAAAAATAAATAATAACAACAAACAATGGGAAAAGGGAACAATCTGATTTCCACAGTTACTACATTATAACATTCAAATGTTCAGGTTTCAACACCACCAGCAGCAAAAACTGTACAAGGCATACAAAGTAACAGAAAAGTATGGCTCATTCAAAGGAACAAAATAACCAGAAAGTCTGAGGAAGGGCAGACATTGGATACACTAGACAAAATTTTAAAACAACTTATTAAAGGTGCTCAATAAGCTAAAGGAAGATCTAGAGAAAGAAAATTAATTTATAAACAGGATTAGAATATCAAGAAAAGCTAAAATATAGAAATAAATCAGATTTTTTTTCCCCAAGGAAGATTAGCCCTAAGCTAACATCTGCCAATCCTCCTCTTTTTTTCTGAGGAAGACTGGCCCTGAGCTATCATCTTTGCCCATCTTCTTCTACTTTATATGTGGGGCACCTGCCACAGTATGGCTTGCCAAGCGATGCCATGTCCGCACCCGGGATCCGGGCCAGCGAACCCTGGGCCGCTGAGAAGCAGAACGTGCGCACTTTACCACTGCACCACCGGGCTGGCCCCTAAATCAGAAATTCTGTAGCTTAAACATACAATAACTGAAAAGAAAATATCACTAGAGGGATTCAACAACAATTTTTGCAGTCAAAAGAAAAAAATCGGAGAATTCAATATCAGATAATTGAAATTATTTAGTCTGAGGAACAGAAAGAAAAAAATATTGAAAAAAGTGTAAACAGAGCCTAAGCAAGCTGTGAACACCATCAGGCAGAACAACACGCACATTGTGGATCCCAACGTTATACAGTTGTGAAAGGACATATGTTTCAATACAAAGGGCTGGGAATACTGGATGACCCCATGCAAAAAATAAAGTTGGGCCCTTACTTTACAGGATATGCCAAAAAAATAAGCGCACAAAATGGGCCAAAGATCTAAATTTAAGAGCAAAAAACATAAAACTCTTACAGGAAAATATGGGGGAAAAGTTTTTGACATTCCATTTGGCAACAATTTCATGGATATGATACCAAAACACAAGCAGTAGTAACAACAACAAAGATAGAAAAAACTGATGACATCAAACTTAAGAAGTTTTGTGCATCAAAGGACACTATCAAGAATAAAAGGACAGCTTACCAAATGGTAGAACTACTTGCAAGTCATTTATTTGTTCAGGGATCAATATATAGGATATATAAATGACTTCTACAATTATATATCTAAAAGATTTTAAAGCACAAACCTGGACAAATATCTGTATCCCAAAATTTATAGCATGATTATTCACAATAGCCAAAATGTGGAAGCAACTCGAGTGACCATTGACGATGAGTAGATGAAAGAAATGTGGTATATGCATTCAATAAAATACTCTTCAGCCACAAAAAAGAAGGAAATTGTGATTATGTTACCACATGAAGAGACATTGAAAACATTATGCTTAGTGAAACAAGCATAAGGAAATAGGACAAATATTATATGATTCATCCTATGTGAAGGACATAGTTTAAGCAAATTCATAGAGACAGAAAGTAGAATTGAATACACCAGAGGCTGGGGATAGTGAGAGTGGGGGTCATTATTTAGCAGATACTGAGTTGGGTGGTAATGAAAAGTTTTGGGTACAGATAGTGGTAATTAGTACACAACACTGTACACTTACAAATCATAAAATGAATAGATATCATATTATGTATATTTTTCTGAAATAAAAAATTGTCTATTATAACAGTTTGACATATACTCAAAAAGTTAATTAGAGAAGTGAAAGATAAAATTGCCTTTAGTGGAAGTACTGGTGACAAAAATATAATTAATGAGATGGAAATTAAATGGTATGGGATTAAACTTTCAGAAGAATAGATTACTGACTTTGAAGACACAGCTACGGAAATGAAACTCAGAAATAAAAAGGAACTAGAAAAATAGTCAATTGAGAATATAATCAAATAGTCATCCATATGTGTAATTGTATCTGAAAGAGAAAAGTATGAGCAGAAAAAGAAATTCAAAGAGAAATGGCCAACATTTTTCCCATTTGATTTGAAAAGTTTCATCAAAAACTTTAAAGCCACAGACACGAAAAGCTCAACAAAGCCAAAGCATAAGAAATACGGAAAGAACTACACCAAAGCACATCAGTTTTAATGCTCAAACCATTGATAAGAAGAAAATCCTAAAATCCATGAGAGGGGGGAAATACTGATGAATAAAGATATTACTGCCAGTATAGAATTATGTACCCAATTAAATTACTTTAAAAAATAATGGTAAACAAAGACTTTCACAGAAAAAAAGCTCAAAGTAAAGGACGTACACTACAATGAATATTAAAATAAATCTGTCAATTTGAAATTGTGGATCTACACAAAGGAACAGTGAGTATCAGCAGAACAAAATTTTGTTTATATACATGACTTATGTATGATTTAATTTTTTTATTAAAAGCTTTTTAAAAATGCAATCAACTATTTAAAATTAACAATAACAATGTTTTGTAGAGTTTATAATACATCTCTTAGTATGACTAAAATAGTCAAAATTCAGGCAGCGAGAAATGGAAGTCTATTATTACAAGCTCCTTATATGCAGTGGTGTAATAGCAAATTAGGTTTGCCTAAGATAATTCAAACATGTGTACTATAAATGTTAAAGTGACAACCAGCATAATAATTACAGAATTATAGCTCACAAACAGAATAAAATACATACTTAATCCAAATAAAGGCTGACACAGGGCGATAGGGAACAAATATCTCATCAGACCAAAAGAAAACATATAGCAATATGCTAAGTAAACTTAACAACATCAATAATTCCAATTTATTTATCTATACAAACACCATAATCAAAAAACAGAGATTATTTGATAGGATTAAAAAGCAAGACCCAACTCCATGATGGCTTCAGGAAATAAAATTAAAATATAAAGAAACAAATAGGCTCAAAGCAAAAAGATAGATAAAGATATACACGCTAATATTAAGAAGGAGAGAGCTGGAGTGGCAATGTTGGTATCATACAAAGTAGGATTTAGAGCAAAGACTATTGTAAGACATAAAAAAAGACCTTATTACAGTGATAAATGGGTCAAATAACTAAGATGAAATTAAATTCTAAATATTTATGCACCAAATAACAGAGCTTCAAAATAAATAAAGCAAAATTGATAGATCTGCAAGGAGAAATAGGTAAACAATTATAGTTAGAGATTTTTATATCTCACTCTCTCCATTGATTCTTGAGGACAAAGATTGTATTCTGTATGGTTTCAGTCTTTCAAACATTGTGGAGACCTTTCTTACTTCACAAAATATAATATATTCTGGCATGTGCACAATGCGCATTTGAACAAATGTATGATCTGTAGTTTCAGTGCATACCATTCTACAAATATCATCGTGGTCAAGTTGGTAAATCTTATATCTATCTTATTTTTTATCGCTGTGTTCCATAAGTTTTTGTGAGACCCATCTTAAAATATTTAATTATGAAAGCATATTTTCTTTTAATTTTCTTAGTTTTACTTTATATATCATGATGATATATTATTATGCATACAAAATTTTTACACCATTTTATTTGAATGAATATTTCAAAATTAACTTTATAAATTGTAAGGGTAAGATAGCTCCTTTCATTCAGAAATTGGTCTCTAAATTAGATTATCTCTATGGCAAACTCATTTGTCATCTACTGGAAAATATTGTGCCTACCTCAAGAATTACCATAGGCTTTAAGTGTTCAAATAAATGCAAAACTATGTAAAATTCTCAATAAATATTTTCCTCATTGTACCTCTTTTATATATGAAATGCATCAAAAACATTACAAGATGAAATAAAAAATATATCTTCCTTAGTTTTGGCATGGAGCTTGTAACTGCCTATAACAATTCTATTACTAATTGTTAAACACTAATGATTTACATTTTAAATAATTTTTTTACCTTGAGTAAAAAAAATACTCATGTAAAATTTATTCTTTCACATTATGACATAACGTTCTGATTGATCTCTTTTGCCAATCATATATTCTATAGATAATGTGAAAAAATATAATAAAAGTCATTCATGTAACAGTTTTAAGTTATAGAATATTAAGCATAAAATTCTATCTATCCTTCTCCCACACACACAGTTTTCTCTATTATTAAAATTGCCCATCAGGGTGACATATTTGTTAAAATATGAAAAATGTCAAAATGCTAATAATAAAGTCCATAATTTACATTAGTGTTGATCTTTCATATTGCTCAGTTTTATGGATTTTGGCAAATGCATTATGCGGTACATCCACCATTACAGTATTGTGTAGAATAGTTTTAGAACTCTAAAAATTTCCTGTGCTCCATTTACTCTTTTTTTGTTATTAAGAAAATAGTGTTTTATTATTCTTTCATGATTAACTTTCAGATGTCATTAGACACATTTTTAGGTTATTTTAAATATGACTGACAATGATTTTCTCTCATAATTGCACAAAGAGATTAAAGTTAGCATACATTTATTCTAGGACTCTTTAAACTTAAAGGATAATAATTAGAAAAGAAAATATTTAGTAAATTATTTGCCTTTACTTGTTAGTTTCAAACATCAGAAAATGTTCATTTTATGGATGGAAAATCTTCAAAATTAAGTTTATGTTTTGTTTATGCTGACACATAATATATTTTTCACTTCAAAATAATGTCAGATAGTTAAAAGTTGAAAATAGCCAATAAAATTAATTTGAAGCATTTTTCAAACTATTTCACCAAAGTGGGAATTTTTAAGAATAACCATCTTATCCTTTTCCTGAGTAAAATGCTCTCATAATTTTCTTTATTGTGTTCATTATTTACTTATTTCTAAAACTGCAAGTCATAAGATTCAAGAAAGGAGGGTCTGTAGAATAGAAAGCAGAAACGATCATGTCCTGAATGGTGGATGAGCTGGAGGTGGTCTTCAAATGCACAGCACTGGCTGAGCTGACAAAGACTGTCACAATGAGGATGTGAGGAATACAAGTGGAAAAATCTTTTTCTTTCTCTCTTCTGGTTGGAAACTTGAGCACAGTAGAAAATATACAAATGTAAGACATGGTGATGAAGGCAAAATAGCTACCACTGGTCATCACTATGGAGACAAAAATTACATAATTTAAGACAGCAGAAGAGCTTCAGCAGAGAAGGGATGCCACAGAAGAACTGATGGACCATGTTGGACTGACAGGACAGCAAAAATCTGTTGCCAGTATCAAATCCTGAGTAGATAACACCACTGCGTGTGGAGACCAGTGTCATGTGGATATAAACATGAGGGTTTAAGATTACAGTGCAGCAGAGGGGCTGGCCGATGGCCACATAGTGGTCCTGGGCCATGACAGTGAAGAACAGAGGCTCTGTGAAAGCAAAGACGAACACAAAAAGGTCTGAGCCGCATAGCCAACCATGGGGATCATCCCATTGCCAAGCAGAAAGATGATACATGCCTTGCGTGCAGTAACAGGAATGTAGCACATGTCCAGGACAGACAGATTCCTAAGGAAGAAATACATGGACTTGTCAAGATTCTAGTTAAAGGTGGTTACTGTGACAATGGCAAAGTTCTCCATCAGGGTTGCCAAGTACATCAGAACAAATAATGTGGCTTGCAAGACTCTGAGTTCCCACACATCAGAAAATCCCATAATTGGGAATTCAGTCACTGTAGTTGAGTTAGACATCTTTGTTTAACGTACTTTGGACATGAAGAGACAACAGCAAATAATCCCTAAGAAAATGGAGAATCAACATGAGGAAACTAATTAGCTTAAATAAGTTTATTGGTTCAAATTTACTCAGTATTATTCTTCGGAGTGAGTGTTAGTAGTAGGAAATAACATGGTGCTGCCTCATGCACCTTTCAACTTTCTACTTGTGTAATGTTTTTCCAGTTGTGGCAGTAAAATAAAATCTGTAATAGCTTATGTCTATGTTTTTATAAATTTCCTTCAGTAACTAGCTGTACAAGGTTGCCTGGAAAATTGAGTTAGATAGACAATTTCTGTGGATCCTGACTCATTAGAAGTATTCTATAAATGTTATCATTTAGTTCTAGCTGATGACTAAACACAATAGATACAAGAGGCTTCAATTTCCTCAGAATGTCTCAACATGACGTTGTAACTGATTTGTTGCCCACTAGGAGGAAAATTAATTTTATCTACACTTTCACAATAACATCTTTTGATAATTATTTTGTCTGGAAATTTACCTTCGAGAATTCTTTCCTCTGATGATCACCTACTCCCCAATCAGATACAACTAATGTGTAGCCTTGTTATTTTGATATTTATTTCTTCAACTTTTTCTCTCTATCCCTCTCTCTCTCTCTCTCTTTCTTTCTTAAGCAACTTCTTAGATCCTTTGTGGCTTTGTTTTGTTTCTCACTTAGCCTAGATACCGTAACTAACCTTATGAATAATATTAACATGATCTTTTGTTAATTTAGATCATTCTGTACTTGACATGATTTACATATTATGTACCATAATTCTCATTGCAAATTGGGAATTTTGGATTTCATATACTTAATTTTAAAATAGAAATATTCGTCACCAAAAGGTCAAGGAACACTATTAAGGCATGGAAATGTAAATGGAAAGGTAGAGATTCTAAGCCAGCTTTGTCTGAGCGGACAGCACGTCATCACATGGCACATCTTCCCCACCTGAACTCTGGATTCTACTGAGCTACTGCTCGCATATCTAAAAGCTTTATCTATATGCTCCCCTTTGATTGTCTTTATTTCAGGATCCTTCACAATGGCACACTATGTAGTTTTAGTTGTGATGTTTTTTGGCAACCTGTTTATTGATATTTTGATTTTAGGGTATGTATGATAAACTTAGCTAAAAATAGATTCTTCGGTATTTGTCAGTAGCTGTAATTTAGTTATGCCAGTTTCATTCTGAAGGTTGAGATCTTAAAAAGGATTGCGTAGTTGTTTTTCACTGAAGTCTATATCATACTTCCACTACTGTATTACACAATGAAGCAGTTTTTGAGAGTTTGAACATATAACTAAAATTTATTGTTTTATATCCCCAATCAATTTTCTGTTCTAGGTTGAGTTTCCACGTAGCAACATAGCAGAGCTGAAACTCCACAGCCTTCAGGGGAAGGTATGTTTTGCATCCTGACTCTACCATTCACTTGCTTTATAGCTATATCACTATGATAAGCTGCTTAAAAATATTCAAACCTCAGGGGCTGACCCAGTGGCACAGTGGTTAAGTTCACACATTCTGCTTTGATGTCCCGGGGTTCACCAGTTAGGGTCCTGGGTGCGGACCTATGCACCACTTATCAAGTCATGCTGTGTCAGGCGTCCCACATATAAAAATATAGGAAAATAGGCACCAACGTTATCTCAGGGCCAGTCTTCCTCAGCAAAAAGAGGAGGATTGTCAGCGGATGTTAGCTCAGGGCTAATCTTGCTCAAAAAGAAAAAATAGAACCTCAGTTGCTTTATTTATAATATCGTAATAACATCTACCTCAAGGATTTAGTATTTCTAATATAATTTAATAGAGGAAGTACACAAAATGGTAACTATGTTAAAGAAGAATAAATAAATATGAATTACAAATCACTGACATGATGAAGCAGGTGATCCCCTCAGCACTTACATTTCTTTCATCTTAATTCCATTAATCTTTATTTTTAAATAACACAAAAAGGTAAAAGGGAACAAGAGGATATTTTTGAAGAGATTTAAAAAATTGCTATATTTCTACACAAAGGTAGAAAAATGACAGATGACACAAATTAACAATATCAGGAATAAAGGAGGATAATTTGGTAAAGATTCTAAACATATTTGAAGGATAAATAAGGAAAATATTAATAACTTTATGTAAATAAGGATAACTGAGTTAAAATGGAAAATTCTTTGAAAGACACCAAGTAGAAAAATTTACGCAAAACTGTAAAATAAACTTATCTTATAGACATAAAATCCTTAAAGAAAATTCTAGTGTCAGATGCCCTCACTGGAGGAGTCAATAAAACATTCAATGAAGAAATAATACCAACGTTAAATAACGTCTTCCTGAAATTTGAAAAGAAATTCTTCAGACGTTATTATATAAAGCATTATCATACTGAGTGCACAAATATACAAAGTGATTGTAATGAAAGAGATTATAAAATTACTATCACTCATGAATAAAGAGACCCTTTTTTAATATTTAGCAAATTAAGTGCAATAGTACATAAATAGAATATTATACTATGGCTAATTGGGAATTAAAATAGAAATACATGGTTGGTTTAACATTCAAAACCATTCTTTGTAATTGAAGATATTATGTAAATAATAAGAAAATTTATATGATTATCAGCATGGTGCAGAAAAAAGTGACAATACTTGATTGCTGTTTCTTAAAATAGCAGTCAATAGAATAGAGATATAAAGAAAATTCTACAACCTGATGGAGAGAATCTATGAAAATCCTACAAATAATATCATATTTAATGGTACAAATATGAATGCTTTCCCTCTAAAATTAGGAAAAAACAAGGATTTTCTCTGTCTCCATTTCTATTGAAAGTTGTACTGGAGATTTCACCAAGTGCAATAATGCAAAGGTAAAAAATAAATCCAAATTGAAACATAGAGAAATGACCTTCTTTATTCACAAAGTAAGATCATTTATGTAAAAATATCAGATATTTTATTTCCAGTCTGGCCAACAAAAAGCTTAGATTTTTCTCTCTTCTGTCTACACAACAGAAGAAAAAGTTGGATAAAGTGAAAATCAACAACTCTTATCACACATTTCTGAAAACTAATATCATAAAGCTAACAGCTGCCCCAAATTTAAAAGGACAAAAGGGTGGATGCAGAGAATATGAACCTACAAGAGGGAAAGCCAAGGATCAGAAAAATCAGTGGGCACATGTAGTAGAGTAGGAAAAGCAGATACTGAATTCCTGGAGGCTCACAGATGAGTTTGAGAGACAAAATCCCCAGTGGGGATCTGCACTAGGGGAACCCTCACACTTTAGAGTTTTGTTTCCAGGAGTCTTCTCACAGCCTCACAGTGAGGATCCAAGCATATCCCCTTGTACTTCTGGCAGGAAGAGCTATAAAGTAGCCATTTTTAGGCATGTTATTCTTATCAAGGTTTGCATACATGGAAACAATTTTGCCATATAAAGAAGAATTTTACTATGTGAAGAATTTTCTAGGGAAATCCAAAGAAAAATGAGGAGAAAACAGTAAAAACAACATAACCTTTCACAAGAAAAATCATTAAACATCATACTAATGTTCTATTTACTTCAGTTACTTTTATGCAGAAAATTATGTTCAGCTTAAAACAAAAAATTACAAGGCACACAAAGAAAAATAAAATGAGATAGAGAAAGCATCAGAATCAGAATCAGATATGGTAAAACTGCTGGGATGATCAGATCTGAGATTTAAAATAACTGTGTTTGTCAAGTTTTCCAGAAAAACAGAACAAAAGGAGATTTTATATACATGTATGCAATTTTTAATGATAAATAATTTAGATTACAAATAACAAATATAAACATATACATTTATGACATACAATATACATTTATATACTATATTCTTATTAAAGTTATATTTATATATAAATAATTTATATAATGATTAAATATATACAGTGATGGAGGCTGAGAAGCCCTGCCATCTGCCTTCTGCAGGCTAGAAAACCAGAAAGCTGGTAGGATAACTCATTCTTAGGCTGAAGGCCTGCAATAGGGATGTGACTGATATAAAGCCAGAGTCTGAAGCTCAGAGAACCGAGAACTCTGGTGTCCGAGGCCAGAAAGAGACAGATGCTCCAGCTCAAAACGAGAGAAGGAATGTGCCCTTTCTTTGTCTTTGTTCTATTTGGCCCTCAAATGATTGAACAATTTCTTCTCACATTTTTGAGGGTGGATACTCTTTACTAAGTCTACTATACCAAATGTTAATCTCCTCCAGCATGTCATTATAAAACCACTCAGAAATAATGTTTTACTGGCTATTTGGGCATCCTTTAACTCGCTCAAATTAGCACATAAAATTAACCATCACAGCAACCATGATTATTATGCAAAGAGCTCTAATGAAAACTGAAGAACAAGAAAGATCATACGTATAATCTATGCAAAATGATGGAAACTCTAAGAAAGTATTAAAGGAAGAGCAACAAGTCAAAATATCATAACACAAAAAAGGATGCCTTTGATATGCCCATCAACAGAGCAGACAGTTCCAAGGAAAGACTCAGACAGTGTGAAGAAATGCCAATAAAAACATCAAAACATTAAATTCAATGAAAAAAAAGAGTGAAAACACAGAACGGAATATCTAAGGGCTGTGGGAAAATTACAAAATAATGTAACATACAAAAAAGAACCTAAGAACGACAAAAAAAAAAAGGAACAGAAAAACTATTCAAAGTAAAAATGACTGAGAATTTTTCCATGTTAATGATAGAAACCAAACCACAGATCCAAGAGGCTCAGAAAACACTGAGTAAAATACAGAACAAAAAATCAACACCTAGGCATATAATCTTCAAATTGCAGATAATAAAACACAAAGAATGAATCTTGAAACAGACCAGTTGGAAAAAGTACCCTACCTACAGAGAGGCAAGGGTTAGAATAACATCAAATGTCTCTTCTGAAACGATGCAAGCAAGAAGAAGTGGAGTGACATCTTTAGCATTAAAAAAAGAAACACCAATTTGGAATGTTGTACTTAGTAAAACTATTCTTCAAAAGGGAGTGACATCAGCAGGATGGTGGAATAAGTGGTTACATGGCCCACTCTCCAGCAGAAACACTTATTTACTACCATCTACAAATGAAAATAACTTCATGAGTTCTCAACAGCACAGGTAAGATGTTACAGCAACCCAGATGTTCACATGACAGAGATAAGCCACATTGCAAAGGGTAAGAAGAACAGTTTCACTTTCTCACATTACCCCTCCACCAGTGTGGCACAGCTCAGTGCTGAGAGTGACCCTTTGGGCATGAAATTCTCTGGGAGACAAGACAGAGTAAAGTGAACATCTGATTTCCACAGCCTTTAAAGAAGCTAGAGAGCTGAGAGGCCCACTTCTACTGAGTCTCACCCCAAACTCTGAGGTTATTGGCATGGCTAGATTGCCAGGGGCTGTTAAGAACAAAGAAAAGAGGCATGGCTCTAAAAAGTCAGCATACAGATCTCAACAGCTGACCCAGAGCCCATGGTAGTGGCCCCTCCCACAGTCCTTGAAGCAGGTCTGCAGACACTCCACTCATGGACAATGTCAGCTGACCCACCCAGAGTCTCTGCTGGGTTGACTGTTGGAGAGCTTTATTTGACATATTATGTACACATTGGAAGAAGTGCTTTTCCAAGGCACAGACAACAAGGCTATAAAGATAATTAAGAATGATGAAAACATGACACTATTAGAGGAATAAAATAAAGATCTCATACCAAAAGTAAAGAAATGGAGGTCTAATAGTAGCCCAACAAATAATTCAAAATATTCATCTCAAATAAGTTCAAAGAGGACACCAGTAGAAATCTAAAAGTAATCAGGAAAATAAAATTTTAATAAAATGAGAAGTTCAGCAAAGAGGTTGAAACCATAATAAAGAACCAAACAAATTCTGGGGCTGAAAAATACAATGGATGAAACAAAAAGTTTCAGTAAAGAGCTTTAACAATAAACTTGATCCAGCAGAAGAAAGAATCAGCAATCTTTAAGATGGGTCATTTGAAGTTATTCAGTCAGAAGAACGATTAAAAAAGAAAAAGTAAAGAAAGCCTATATGATATGGGACATCATCAAAAGAATCAGCATATCCATTATGGGAGTCTCAGTAGGAAGAAAAAGAGAAAATTTATTTCAAAAATAATAACTTTTTTCAAAATTGGATAGAAATGGAAATGAAATTTATGAAGACCCAATGAACCCACATGTGTTAAAGCTAAAGAAGGCTACATAAAAACATTTATAATTAAGTGGTCAAAATTTAAAAATGGAGAGAGAATTTTGAAATTAGTGACAGAAAAGTGACTTAACCCACACAAAGAAACATCAATAAGACTATAAGTAGATTTTTCAACAGAAACCTTGAGATCAGGAATAATTGATATAATATAATCAAAGCTGAAAATATGACTGAAAGTATGTCATACCCAGATAAACTGTCTGAACAAACATTTTTCCAAAGATATACAGAGGGGCGACAGACACATGAAAAGATGTTCAACATCACTAATTATTAGGGATATGCAAATCAAAACCTCAATAAGATATCACTTCACACCCACTAGAATGGCTATAATTAACAAGATAAGAAATAAAAAGTGTTGGAGAGGATGTGGAGAAAAGGGAACTCTCATATACTGCTGGTGAGAATGCAAACTGGTGCAACCACTATGGAAAACAGTATGGAGATTTCTCAAAAAATTAAAAATAGTACTAGCATATGACCCAACTATTCCACTTCTGAGCACTTATCCAAAGACACGAAAACATGAATGTTAAAAGTTATACACACCCCTGTGTTCATTCCAGGATTATTAAAAATAGCCAAGACTCAGAAATAACCTAAGTACCTACCAATGGATGAATGGATAAAGAATGTCTGGTATATTTACACAATGGACTACTATCAATAAAAAAGATAAAGTCTTGCCATTTGTGACAACATGGATGAGGCTTGAGGTCCATGGATGGATGCTCCAGGGGTTTGGGATGTGTGCACGGGTCAGGACTGTGTTGATGGTGTGTGTGGACCTGTGGGCCAAGGTGCTTATCAGTGGCAGAAGACCTGTGTTTTGCAAACAGCCACATAGCAGATTGGCCCTGCCTTCCAAAGCCTGAAATAACTGAGTGCTCCTGTGCCTGGGGCCAGCCCCATGCAGCTGCAACCCTGAGAGAGCTGACAACAGCCTTGCGGGCAAGAGGCCTACAGGAATTGTAAGCCACTGAGCCTAGCAAACAGTCATACTGGGGGCCTACAACCTTAACAGAAAAACTGCAACAGAAATGTGATATTTGTCCTTGCAGGCAACTGTACTGGGGCTCCCCAAAATCCATAAAGTAACTGAAGGATCCATAGCAGCCACACGCAGCGGAGAATTACAAAAAAGCTATCCAGGGGGGCCACCTAGATTCCCTGGGCACCTTCAGCAAAAACAATGCTGCCACAACACAAGGACATAAGTAGCCCACAGAGGGGTTACTCCTGGAACATTTGGAACTGGTGACAAGAAGGAAGCACACTGCTGACCCTCAAAAGGCGTCTGTTACATAAGGCCACTTCTCCAAGACCAGGAGACATAGCTGACCTATATAATACATAGGTATAAACACTGAGAAAGAGGCAAAATGAGGAGGCAAGGGAATCCGTTCCAAGTACGGGAACAGAACAAAACCTAAGAAAAAGAACTAAATGAAATAGAAATTTAAAAATCTCCTTGAAAAAGAGTTAACAAAAAGTCATAAGGATGCTTACTGATCTTGGGAGAAGAATGGATGAATACTGTGAGAACATGAGCAAAGAATTGGAAAATATATTAAAAAAACAGAAATGAAGAATACAATACTAGACATGAAAATTCACTAGATGGATTCAACAGCAAAGTAGATGATACAGAAGAACAGATCAGCGAACTGGAAGAAAGACTAGAGGAAATCACTCAAGCTGAACACATAAAAGAAAAAAGAATGAACGAGAATGAGGACAATGTAAGGCAACTCTAGGGAAACATCAAGCAGACAGATATCTGTATTGTAGGTGTCCCAGAAGGAAAAGAGAGAGACAAAGGGACAGAGAATCTATTTGAAGAAATAATAGCTGAAAACTTTCCTAACCTAAGGAAGGAAAAAGACATCCATGTACAGAAAGCACAGAGAACACCAAACAAGCTAAGCCCAAAAAGGCCCACATCAAGATACATTAACGTCCAAAATTAAAGATAAACAGAGAATCCTAAAACCACAAGAGAAAGGCAGCAAGTGACATCCAAAGGAAATCCCATAAGGCAATCATCTGACTTCTCAGCCAAAACCCAACAGGCTAGAAGAGAGTAGCATGACTTATTTAAAGAGATGAAAGGAAAAAACCTACAGCCAGGAATATTCTACTCAGCAAGGTTATCATTCAGAATGGAAGGAGAAATAAAGAATATCCCAGACAAGCAAAAATTAAAGGAGATCATCACCAAGAAACAAGTTTTACAGGAAATGCTGAAGGGACTTATTTAAGTGGGAAAGAGAAGACCACAAATGGGAATAAGAAAATTATCAAGAAAAAGGCAATAAAATCACTAGTAAAGGCAACAATACAGTAAAGGTAGCAGATCAACGACCCATGAAGAGAATATGAAACAAAAAACAAAAGTACTAAAATTATCTATTTCAATGATAAGAGAATAAAGGATACTCACACACAAACAAAGAGGTTAGGTATGATATCGAAAACATAAAATATGTGAGGAGTGGAGGAAAAGAGTAGAGCTTTTAGAAATAAGTCAAACAAAAGAGACCACAACTCAATATAGATTGATACAGATGTAGATTATTATATATGAACTTCATGATAATCACAAACCAGAAACCTGTAATAAATACACAAATAATAAAGAGAAGGGAATCCAAAAATAATACTAAGGAAAGCCATCAAACCACAAGGGAAGAGAGCAAGAGAAGAAGAAAGGAATAGAGAAGAATTACTGAAAGGCTCAGAAAAAAGGTGAGAAAATGGCAATAAGTACATAGTTATCAATAGCTACAATGGCAATGGACTAAATCCTCCAATCAAGAGGCACAGGGTGGCCGATTGCATAAAACATCAAGATGCATCCATAAGCTTCATGCAAGAGACACACTTCAGACCTAAAGACACTCACAAATTGAAAGTGAAAGGATGGAAAAAGATAAGCATGCAAATGGCTGCGAAAAGAAAGCTGGGGGAGCAATACTTAGACAAAATAGACTTTAAAATAGAAGCTTTCATAAGAGACAAAGAAGGGCACTACATCATGATAAAAGGAACAATCCAACAAAAGGACATAACACTTGCAAATATCTATGCACCCAACATAGGAGCACCTAAATATATAAAGCAATTATTAACAGAAATAAAGGAGAAATAGACAGTAACACAATAATAGTAGAGCACTTTAACACTCCATGTAAATCAATGGATAGATCATCCAAACAGAAGATCAACAAGAAACCTTTGGCCTTAAACGACACATTCAGCCAGATGGACTTAGCAGAGACTTACAGAACATTCCATCCAAAAACCTCAGAATACACATTCTTTTCAAAAGTACATGGAACATTATCCGGGATTGACCACACATTAGGCCACAAAACAAGCATCAATACATTTAAGAAGATTAAAATAATGCCAAACATCTTTCATGACTGCAAAGGTATGAAACTAGAAATCTACTGCATGAAGAAAATCAGAAAAGCCACAAGTATGCGAACATTAAACAAAATGCTGCTGAACAACGATTGGGTCAATGAAGACTTTAAAGTAGAAATAAAAAAATACCTGGAGACAAATCAAAATAAAAATATGATATGCTAAAATCTATGGGATACAGCAAAAGTGGTTCTAAGAGGGAATTTTACAGCAATTCAGGCTCACCTCAACAAACAAGAAAAATCCCAGGGGTTGGCCTGGTGGCGCAGTGGTTAAGTTCGCACGTTCCGCTTCTCGGCAGCCTGGGGTTTGCCGGTTCGGATCCCGGGTACGGACATGGCACTGCTTGGCACGCCATGCTGTCGTAGGCATCCCACGTATAAAGTAGATGAAGATGGTCACGATGTTAGCTCAGGGCCAGGCTTCTTCAGCAAAAAAGAGGAGGACTGGCAGTAGTTAGCTCAGGGCTAATCTTCCTCAAAACAAAATAAGAAAAAAAAAAAAAGAAAAATCCCAAACAAACAATCTACCAGTGCACCTAAAGGAACTGGAAAAAGGAGGTAAACAAAGCCCAAGATCAGTAGAATGATGGAAATAATAAAAATCACAGCAGAAATAAATGAAATAGAGACTAAAAAACAATAGAAAAAATCAATGAAACCAAGAGCTTGTTCTTTAAAAAGATTAATGGAACCGACAAACCTTTAATTAGATTCATCAGGGAAAAAAGAAAGAAGGCTCAAATAAATAAAATCAGAAGTTAAAGAGCAGAAATTACAACCAACACATCAGAAATACAAAAGATTATGGGAATACTATGAAAAGCTACGCACAAAAAATGTGGATGATCTAGAAGAAATGGATAAATACCTACACTCATACTACCTTTCAAAACTGAATCAAGAAGAAATAAAGAATTCGAGTAGACCAATCACCAGTAAGGAGATCGAAACAGGCATCAAAAACCTCCCCAAAAATAAAAGTCCAGGACCAGATGGCTTCCCTGGTAAATTCTAGCAAATATTCAAAGAAGAATTAATACCTATCCTTCTCAAGCTGTTCCAAAAAATCGAAGAGGAGGGAAAGCTTCCTAACTCACTCCATGAAGCCAACATTACCCTGATACCAAAACCAGATAAGGACAACACACACACACAAAATTACAGGGCAACATCACTGATGAACATTGATGCAAAAATCCTCAACAAAATACTAGCAAATTGAATACCACAATACATTAAAAAGGTCATCACCCTGATCAAGTGGGATTTATTCCAGGCATACAGGGATGGTTTGGTCTTTGCAAATCAATCAACATGATACACCACATTAACAAAATGAAGAATAAAAATCGCATGATCACCTCAATAGATGCAGAGAAAACAATTGACATGATACAGCATCCATTTATGATAAAAATTCTGAATAAAATGGGTATAGAAGGAAAATACTTCAACATAATGAAGGCCATAAATGACAAACCCACAGCTAATATCATTCTCAGTGGAGAAAAAGTGAAAACTATCCCTCTAAGTACAGGAACCAGACAAGGATGCCCACTTTCACCACTCTTAATTAACATAGTTTAGGAAGTCTTAGCCAGAGACACCAGGCAAGAAAAAGAAATAAAAGCGATCCAGATTGGAAAAGAAGAAGAGAAACTGTCAGTATTTGCAGATGACACTATTTTATATACATGAAAAACCCTAAATCCACTTAAAAACTTTTAGACGTAATAAATGAATACAAATTGCAGGATACAAAATCAACATACAAAATCTGTTGCGTTCCTATGCACTAACGACGAAGTAGTAAAAAGAGAAATTAAGAATACAATCCCATTTACAATTGCAACAAAACGAGTAAAATATCTAGGAATCAGCTTAACCAAGGAGATGAAATATCTGTAGTGTGAAAACTATAAAACATTGTTGAAAGGAATTGAAGAAGACACAAAGTAATGGAAAGATATTTCATGCTCTTGGATTGGAAGAATTAACATAGTTAAAATGTCCTACTTCCTAAAGCAATCTATAGATTCAATGCAATCCCTATGAAAGTTCCAACAACATTTTCCACAGAAATAGAAGAAAGAATCCTAAAATTTATATGGAACAACAAAAGATCTGGAATAGCCAAAGAAATCCCAAGGGAAAAGTTTACTTTCCTTATCACAAAGTAAACTTTATAGAATATAGGTAAACACTTTATTAATTATTATTATGCTTCCTTTTTATCTCTTCTTCCTTACCAGCCGGCAAGCATTTCAAACAAATTCCATTTCACCATGGCGACTGAGTTTCTCCTCAAAGGCTTTGGCAACGGGCGGAAGCTAGGCTCTTGCGCTCCATGTTAATTCTACTGATGTTCTTGATCACCTTTTTAGGAAATCTCATCATCACGTACACCACACTCAATAAGAACCTTCACACTCCCATGTACTTTTTCCCTCAGAATCTGTCTATCTTAGATGTGCTGCCTTTCAGTCACTATCCCCACTGCCTGTGTCACCTCTCACACTAGCAACAGGACCATTTCCGTGGCTGTATGTGAAACTTAGGTGTTCTTGTATTCTTGGTCATTTATTTTGCCTACGTGGATGTGATGTTCCTCACCATCATAGCCTGTGACCTCTATGTGGCCATCTGCTAGTCCCTCTGCGACCCAGTTATCATGAACTACCATTTCTGTGTCCAGATGATCCTGGCCTCCACACTCAGTGGTCTTGTCTATGCAGATGTGCACAATGGCAACACATTCCAGCTGCCCTTCAGTCAGTCCAGCATGGTCCATCAGTTCTTGTGTGATGTCTTCTCTATGCAGAGCCTCTCCTGCTCTCACACCTCTAGCAACACGTTTTTCATGCTTGTCTGTGCCATGTTGGTTTGTGTTGGCTGCTTTATCGTCATTGTCATTTCAAATATTCACACACTTTCTACTGTACCCAGGTTTCCAGCCAGAGAGCAGGGAAAGGACTTTTCTCCCCACATCCCTCACATACTCATGGTATCTGTCTTCCTTCGTTCCATATTCTGTGTGTATTCAAGGCCTTTAGTAACCTCTGAAATGACTCAGGATGATCCTTTCTATATTTTATATCATAGCTCCTCCACTCTTGAATCCTATCATCTACAGTCTTAGAAACAAATAGAAAAGGAAGCTGAAAGAAAAGTAGCATTAAGAAAATTTTATTCAGGAAAATTTTAAACATACACTTCAGTGTTATCTCAATTTCACTGAATAAATTCCAAACTTCTACAAATACACTTCATGTCTGAGTTTTACATATGAGACTTCCTACTCCAGGATCTCTCTAGTGAGACATGAATAATCAATGTTGTAAAAGAATTATTTTGTGTTTTACATTACCTTTCCTATTTATCCTTTGCAAAATGTGCATAGAAGGTATTTTAGCAATTGCATATTTGAATGAATGTATATGATTCAAGATATTTGCTGAGAATCATTTTACTTTAAATATGTTTATTATTCATCAAACATTTAGCAATGTCAATATCAATAATTCTTCAAAGGAAATAATAAATCAAATATAGAGATAACTTACAAACCATATTCTCTGATCTTATTCAGTGAAACATGAGAAAAACATTTAAATGATAGTGCACCTACTTATATCAATTGACCATTCTCAAATTAAATTCAAATATAATTCAAAAGAGAATACAATTTAAGATACATGTGGAATTGAACTAATACTACAATCCATCTGAACAGTGAAAAAATGTGTATTAAATGAGAACTAAGGAAACAATGGTTGCGGCCAACTTTTTTCATGATAGAAAAATTTCCAGCTACTTCTTTGGGCATAGTACTCTGAAATTCCTTGGCTGCGTTTGTTTGTCATTTTTGAAAACCCATGAATGACCCATTTTTGGGGGATAAAATGTGTGGCTGGATTACAGGTCAATTTTCTCATTGTTTTCTCTTAAGATGTGTTGCCTCTCATATGTTTTTCTGGGTAAAGGATCATGCCTGCCAATTATGAAAAGATGTAAACTAATTATCTGGCCTAGGTATTATTAACTCATATCAACTCTTAATTTTTTTAATTTTTATTTATCTCTATATGGTAAACATAATTTCATGCTTGTAGCCTAAAATCTGTGTTAACATGTCATCATCTTCAATAGCCATGTTAGTTCTCTCTAAACTCACTGGTTTCCAAACTTTCATATACTTTAGTCTTCTTTATAACACCTTTGACACACGCTCAATATCAAATTACCTGAGAATTTTCATATTACAAGCAAAATGAGAAAAAATGTTCATATGAATTCAAAAGGAATATAACAAATCTCACTACAGTAAACAATTTTATTCTACAACACTTAATAGTTAAAAATGTGGAGAAAAGATAAATGCATTTACTACTTAGGGAAATATAAGAAAAACCTGATTATATGGACTCAATAAATAAATATGTTTTTAAAGTTTGCCAGATAAGAGTACCCTTAATTATGGAAAAAAATGATTAGTTAATGGGGAAATTCAGGGATTTATGAATAGTAAAAAATAATTTTTCATGGTGGTCATGCTAGTTTACTAATTTTTGGATAAAGTGGATGGAGTCCAGCAGTTAATTCAGTGTTTTAAAACAAAGTCTATTGTTTCCTAATTAGGAAAGAGACTTCAGTTAGGTCTTGTAAATGTTTAGTCCTGGACACATCCAAAGTTCATTGCTCTTTATTTGCTTTGTTGGGTAAAACACGTTATAATGGAATATAGTGGTTAGTTTTAGTGTCTTCTAGGAAAGTGTTACATTGTGTAAATTTTTTCCCTTTGCTACCCTCTTTTGGTATTCCCTTTTCTGGAATTAGTAGGATGACCACCCTCTGGATAGGCAAATAATTAGGCAGGTCCGTGCCACCATCTTGGTTTCAGGTATATTTCTTATGGAATCCCATTCCACTCTATTTAAATAATTCAATCATCTTTTGATATCTGATACATGAAATGACCAAATGAAGGCTGTGATAAAACCTTGTTTATACTACATCTGACAACAGTAAGGAGTAAGACAAAGTACCATAACTAATTCTCACAGAGTACCTCCCATCCAGCCTCTGTTTCCTCAAGCCCACATCATGTAAAACGACTGAACAGCTAGTTTGACCCACTTTGGACAACCAACAGACATACCCTTTAGTTTTTACAAGGAGATCTTTGGTAACAGAAGGTGTCAGCCAGTACATATGTGCCACTTTATTTGGTCAGGAGATAACTTGTAGTAACTCTACTGTCTAGCCACTTTGGAGAGCATTGTTAAAGAATATTTTGAGCTTATACAAAGAAACAAAGACTACTCTGCTTTGTTTTAACTCTCACTGTAAGATAAGTTTAAAATTCAATATTTATATGAATTTCACACCATAGAAATGAATTATTTTCATTAAAATATAGATATTCTTACTTAACACTCAGTGATTAAAATTTGAGAGTTTTACATCATATATAAATGTTTAACTAATTTAACTTAACTCACATGGACAGCTCCAATTAATGAATAGAAACAGAGATTTTTTTAAAAAATTGCCCAAATCCATTATACTGCTATCAAATACGGTGTGTAGGCAAAATATCCCCATGGAACTATGCACATTTTTAGATTTTTAGAAGAAATGATACTAAGGGAACCTTTTCAATTTCTCCCATTATTGAACATGAGAGATATAAATAGATCTATTCTAAAGAAGGAATGATTGAGGTCATCGCTGATTCATCAAGTTCAGGGCAGAAACAACTAATCTGGACTCTTTGGAATACAGAATGTGGTCTCTGAGATGCACATAGATGTCATCAATGAACCCTCTAAATCAGGAAGGTTAATTTTGCTCCTCAGTTTCATAAGTTCCTTAACATAAGAATCATCTACCTACACACACAGGTAAAAATATTTCCATCTGTTCAACCTCTGTGCCCACTCTTGAATTATACTTGGTTCCTATTCACCTGTGTTCTGGAAATCATTACCTGCCTGGAATTACCCTTGGGGTACCTGCTGTAACTGGATGGTAAGGACTGTGTTCCCCGAGGTTTTCTTGGTGATGACATGGGCATGCTTGTAATTTTATAGGGCAGAACATGATTGACATTTTTAACAACATAAGAAGCATACTTTTTTCATCTGAAGATGTTCTCAAAACCTGTATGCATAGAAATTTTGTTTAAGCCGTCTTTCTGAGCTTCATTTGGAGAAACTAGCAAGAGAAACTATTCTTCTCTCCAGGTTAAGAATATGCAATACTCAGGAGTGAGTACTCTGTAGTTTGAATGTCAATGCAATGGTCCAACTTATTTTATTCTGGGAAACAATCAATCATTTTATTAAAGGAATAAGCCAGACCAGTAGATGAATAGTCAATTATTTGAGGTAAAGCACAAGCATAGAGAACTCTTAGTAAATGTTTAAAGTTGTTGCTATAGTTTTTCATGCCACAACAGTAATATCAGGGAGAGTGGTGAACTTGTGTGCAACATATAAAAATAACACAAGTTAATTAATTAATTGTTTATTTATGCTGTATCTTATGATTCAAACTATTTTACTTACCATAAACTTGGTAAAGGAGCAAAATGTGTGAACAGAAGTTCCAGAGGAGACAAAGGGGAATATCAATATTAAGGCAACAAACATAACATAAAAGAGCAGACAGAAAACAGCAGACAGATAGACAAAAAATAGATATACAGATATATAAATAGAGAAATATATATACAGATAATGTTATATATTAACATATCAACAATTGCATAAAATCAAAATATTTTAATATGGCATAAAATTATAATTGAAATATAATGAACCAATCTCAACTTTCTTGATCACCATCCTTTTCTTTCTTTTTCAATCATTTTAACATTTTTATACTAAAACTGCATTGCATATGTGTGTGCACTCACGTATGTAAGTTTTGTAAGTGTTAAAATATGTGTGCGACTTTTGGAAGCACATTTTGAATTACAGAATGTAATAAAGTTTACTTGTCAAAGGCTTATGAATAACATTAGTTAATATTTAAAATATCACAGAGCTAGTCATTTACGAATAAGTAGAATAGAGGCTTTTAGTGGTCAATAAGGCATGTCCAAATACATGTATTTATTAACTGTTATGCATGTAGAAACATAAGTGCTAAAATTTAAAAAAAGATTAATATAAAATCCAAAATTCAGATAGATTTTATCAAAGTCTGAAGGTGATAAACACTTACTGGATTCCTGTAATTAAATAAAATATGTTGAATTTTAAAGAAAACATAAAAAAAGAACATAAATTTGGGGAAATCAAGAAGGTTTCACAGCAAAAATTTTATTCCAGCTGGATTTAAAGACCTGATAGATCACAAAGGAAAAGATGATACTACGAGCAAAAGAGGAAAAGTGGCGCTGTCAGGGAAAGACTAAAAATTCAAGCTTATGCTGAGAATGAGGTGTTTACGCAGATGACAGCATAGGGTTTGTTTAGCAGAAGAATGGAAAATGGAGAGAGAAAAATAGATTTCAAATAGGTTGTGCAAAATAAATTGAATTTTGCACTTTAAATGTGAAATGTAACATATAAATCCCTGGGGCTGGCTATTGACAAATACAACCTTGGAGAAAAGATACAGCTTGAGAGATTCTCTAGAAAAGCTGATGAGAAAAGCAGCCTCCAGAGGAAAATTGTGATTAATATGAGAAGATGCTGAAGAGGAAATAAACACTCAGGTCACTCGTGGAATTTAGTTGATAAGAACTGTTTCAGAAGTACAATTGCTATTGCCAAAAATTTGTCATTAGAATATATAGATAAAACCTTTTAAAATTGTCATAGTGAAAAATAAGAAAAAGGAAAAAATAATGAAAGATATCAGTAAGACTAAGACAAACTATTTTACAGATAGAGGAATTTTAAACATCGTACGGGTGAAAATACTATCACTTTATGGAAAACAGTAGAACATTAGAAAAACAATGCAGTGAAATGGAGCAGTGGAGAGATGTCTGAGGATCTGGTAATATTCTGATGAAACAGTGAAAGCAAGCACAAAGTGGAGATGAAAAATGGTCAGTAATTGACAAGGTTGGATCCATAAAAAGTATGAGTGTTGAGGACTTGACTTCCTTAGACTGAGCCAAAACTAGAAACATATATCTTTGAAATTTCAGTTTCCTTACTTTTTTTCTTTTTGCTGAAGTAGATTAGCCCTGAGCTAACATCTGTGCCAAGCTTCCTCTATTTTGTATGTGGGTTGCCACCACAGAATGGCTGACAACTGGTGTAGGTCTATGCCCAGGATCTGAACCCACAATCCTGGGACACCGAATCAGAGTGCCCAAACTTAACCAGTACACCTTGGGCCAGCCCCAAAGTTCCCTTACTTTTTGAGATGGCTTCTTCATTAGTAAATTGTTCCTCTTCGTGGATACATTTAAATATTATAATGGTATCAATATTTCCATATGTAAAATATAAAATGAACTATAGTCTGGATTACTAGCATTGTATATGATGGTACAATAATGGCGACAACTGAGGTAGTCAAGAAAAGGAGGAAGGTAACTTAAAAATGGGATTTATAGAAAAGGTATAAGAAGATAATTTGTTAGGAAGGAGTAGAGGTGAGCAGTAAAAGGGTTATGCTTTGCATGTGAAACTTTCAGATTATTATCTTGTGGGAGATAAATTTCTGTGTAGGATCAGTGTCAAGATTCATAGTAAATGTAGATAGAAAAGTAATCATAGAAGAAATTGAATACAAACAATGGGAAGCACTACTCAGAAGATGAAGATGGGAAACGGTCCCCACTCATTTTATTACAATCATATAGTATTCAACTTTATTAGCTCTAGATTATTCAAGAATGTACAGAAGATATTTATAAAAATTATCGTAGCAAAAATTCAGTGTCTCTGTCCTCATGTGACCACACAGATATCTTCTCCACCAATGCTCACTCCACCTAGAGCAGAGACTCTTGAGCTAGCTGTAGTGAAGGCCCATTTTCATTTTCTCCAAATTTTGCACATTGATTATTTTCAACAATTAAAATAAATAGATGTCTATAAAAATGACATTTTAAAATGACATGCAAAATATAAGCCTACTGACCCCACAGTGAATTCATCACAATGACAAGTGTTATAAAGATATGAGAACTCTTAGTCTCAGATTCTGCACTGATCTTGGGAGGAGTAATGCCACACAGGGCAGGGATCTTGATGAGACACAGTCCACACTTGAAGGGCACTGAGATAAAGCCCTGCTGTGTGTCAACA
Source organism: Equus caballus (assembly GCF_041296265.1). Taxonomy (NCBI): domain Eukaryota; kingdom Metazoa; phylum Chordata; class Mammalia; order Perissodactyla; family Equidae; genus Equus; species Equus caballus. The sequence continues at coordinate 10,290,330 of NC_091704.1, forward strand.
TCCTGAGTGAATGCATTATTCAGCTCCTGATAACGCCTTTCTTTCTCAGACACTATTTCTCTTACAGAGATTGTCTTGCATTAAATAATTCAATTTTTGTTAAAACGTAAACCTCATGGATTGGATATTTTGGAAGAAACAGAGGAAGAGTTCTGCATGTCACAAACAGAGGAATAGGTTGGAGGATCTCATCCTTAGCACCTTGATACTATATCAACTGAAGAGTGGCTGAGAAAAATCAAAAGACCAGGAGTGGACCATTCCCACAAACGAAAACCATCCATAGAAAATAGAGGTAAATGCTTTATTCTAAAAAATTAATTATTTTCACTCTTCCTATTTTTATCCCTCTGCCTCTCCAATCAAGCATTTCCAGAAAATGGTCAATTCCACCATGGTGACTGAGTTTATCCTCACAGGCTTTGCTGATGTCTGGAAGCTGAGGTGACTGCAAGCTGTGGTATTCCTACTGATGTACCTGGCTACTAATTTAGGGAATCTTCTGATTATCACTGTCACCACCATCGACCAGAAACTGCAGACACCTATGTACTTCTTCCTCAGGAATGTATCCATCTTGTACATGTGCTACATTTCTGTTACTGTCCCTAATGCCTGTGCCCAATCTCTCACTGGCAAGAGGACCATTTCTGTGGCTGCGTGTGCAACTCAGACCTTCTTGGTCATTTACTGTGCATATGTGGAGGTGATGTTTCTTACTATAATGGCCCAAGATCGCTATGTGGCAATCTGGCAGCCTCTCCACTACCCAATTATCATGAACCACCAATTCTGTGTCCAAATGACACTGGCTTCTCTACTCAGTGGTCTTGTCTATACAGGTGTGCACACTGGCAACACATTCCAGCTGCCTTTCTGTAAGTCCAATGTGATGCACCAGTTCTTCTGTGACATCCCCTCACTGCTGAGGCTCTCCTGCTCTGACACCTTTAGAAATGAACTCTTAATTTTTGTTTCTTCCATAGGGATATGTGGTAGTTGCTTTATCTTCATTGCTATATCATATACATGCATATTTTCTATGGTGCTCAAGTTTCCAACAAGAGAGCAAGGGAAGGCCTTTTCCCCCTGCATCCCTCATATCCTTGTGGTGTCTGTCTTCCTCAGTTGTGGTTTCTATGAGCACCTAAGGCCTTCAGTAAACTCTGAAACAACTCTGGACATGATTTTTTCTGTATTTTATACCATAGTTCCTCCATTCTTGAATCCTATCATCTACAGTCTTAGAAATAAACAGGTAAAGAAATCTGTAAGAAAAGTCATATTAGGAAAGCCTTATTCAGGAAAATAATAAAGGTACATTTCAAGATAATCTAAATTTCACTGAATAAATGGTAAACATATGAAATACACTTAAAGTCTAAGTTTCAAATATTAGACTGACAACTCCACTGTCATCCTATCAAGACCTAAGTAATCAATGCTGTAAAATATTTTGTTTTACATTACCCTTTCAATTTACCGCTCATACGATATGCATTGAAGAAATTTTAGCAGTAGCATATTTAACAAGTGGATATTATTCAAAGTATTTGTTGAAAATAATTTTACATTATACATGCTTATGATTCATCAACTATTTAGCAATATAAATATCAAAAATGCCTCAAATGAACCATAAAAATATAATACGTGAATACCATGTTGGCCACACTGCCTGACCTTATTCAGCGAAATGTGACATAAATATTCAAGTGATATGGTCCCCACTTAATTTAATTTTTTGAAAATAAACATAAATAAATTCAAAAGAAATTATAATCTAAGATATATTTGGAGTCAAACTAATACTGCGGTCCATCTGGTAAGTGAAAAAGAAAAATAATTTGCAGTGAACGAGAACTGAGGAAATAATGGCTGCAGCCAACTTTTTTATGTTGGAGAAATTCCTTGCCCTTTGCTGAGGGAGGGTACACTGTACCTTTATTGTCTGAGTTAGTTTGGTTTTTATTTGAGCAACCCCATGAATGACCCATTTTCAGGGGATAAAATGTTGTGACTGGATACAGGTCAAATTTTTAGTTGTTTTTCTTTCAGATGACTTCCTTCTCACATATTTTTCTGAGTAAAGAGTCATTTCTGACAATTATGAGAAAAGATACCCTAATTGTATAACCTAAGTATTAACTCATGTCAACTCTAAAATTTATCTCAGCTGAATTACTTCCTTAAGGAAACCTCTCTGTGTACTTATAGACTAAGATCTTGTGTCAATATTTCATTATCTCAAATGTACAATTTAGTTCTCTCTGAACTTTAAGATTTCCAAATCGTCACATACTTTGCTCATTATTCATAACACCTTTGACACATGCTAAATATCAAGTTATCTAGGAATTGTGAAGTAACAAACAAAATAGAAAAAATTTCAAATAAAATCATAAGGGATGCGACAAATGCCATTGCAGGAATTAATTTGGTTCTATAGTGCATGACAGTTAAAAACTTTAGAAGGAAAATATAAATACATTTATTATAAAGAAAATACAAAAGGCCTATGTATATGGGATCAATTAATAAATATATTTGAAAGTTTGACAGACGAGTATTCTTCCAATGGATAAAAAATGTTGAATAATGAATGAGGAGAATTTTGGAAGATGTGAATGTAAAAATGAGATTTTCGTGGCGGTCATGTTAATTTACTGTCATGCTGAATAAATCAGGTTGAGTCCAGCAGTTCATTCAACGTGTTAAAACAAGTTCTTTTGTTTCCTAGTCAGGAAAGAGCCTTCATTTAGATCATAGAAGGGTTTTGGCCAGGAGTCAACCAAGGTCCACTGATCTTTATTTGCTTCAGCAGGTTAGACCATGTTGTGACACAATATAGTGGTCAGTTTTAGCACCTCTTTACAAGTGCTTCATCAAGATCTTTGACAAGAAATAGAAAAAATATTGCTCAAAATTGCATAAAAATGCTGAGGCATAAATTTACCCAAGAAGGTAGAAAATGTCTTCAGTGAAAATTATATGACATTGATGAAAGAATTGAAAAAGACACAAATAAATGGAAAAATATCCTGTGTTCATGTATCAGAAGGCATAATATTGTTAAAACATACATTTTGGGGCCAGACCAGTGGCATAGTGGTTACGTTCAGCATGTTCCACTTTGGTAGCCTGGGCTCATGAGTTTGGATCTCATGAGTGTATGTACAACACTCATCAGCCATGCTGAGATGGCAACCCACATATAAAGTGGAGGAATATTGGCACAGCTGTTAGCTCAGGGCTAATCTTCCTCAAGTGAAAAAAGGGGAAGATTGGCAATGGATGTTAGCTCAGGGAGAGCTAACCTTCCTCAGCAAAAAAGATAAGAATGCAAAAGTACATATTACCCAAAGCCGTCTATAGATTCAATTTAATTCCTATCAAAACTCCAATAATATTTTTCACAGAAATAGAAAAAATCCTAACATGTGTACGGAACCTCAAAACACAAAATAGCCAAAGCATTCCTCAGAAAGAAGAATAAAGCTGGAAAAGCATAAAATTTCTGGAATAAAATGTAGGAAAACAACTCTTTGGCATTGGACTTGGCAAAGATTTTTTGGGTATGACACCAAAAACATAAACAGCAAAATCAAAAATAAGCATGTAGGAACACATCAAACTAAATCCTAATGCACAGCAAAATAAACATTCAGAAAAACAAAAAGGCAATCTCTGAAATAAGATAAAATATTTACAATCTATATATCTGTTAAGGGGTCAATATCTAAAATATACAAGGAAGTCATATAACTCAATAGTAAAAACAAAAATTGGTCTGATTAAAAAATAGGTAGAGGACTTGAGTAAACATTGTTCCAAAAGACAAACAAATGGCCAACAGGTATGTGACAAGATGTTCAACATCACTAATCATCAGGGAAATGCAAATCAAAATCACAATTAGATATCATTTCAAATGATACAATTGGTTTTATGAAAAAGACGAGAAACAATGGGTGTTGGTGAGGCTGTGGAGAAAAGGGAACCCTTATTCACTGTTGGTGGGGATGTAGGTTGATACAGCAATTATGCAAAACAGTATGGAGCTTCCTCAAAAAATTAAAAATAGAGCTATCCTATGATCCATCAACCCCTGTTCTGGGTAGTTAACTGAAGGAAGTGAAAACACTATCTGCAAAGGGACATCTGCACCCTCATATTTATTTTACATTACTCACAATAGTAAAGACACAGAAATGCCCTAACTGTCCATTAATGGATGAATGAATAAAGAAGCTATGCTATAAGAGAATATTATTCAGCCAAAAAAATAAGGAAATTCTGTTTTTTGACAACATGGATAGACCTTGAGAGCATTATGCTAACTGAGACAGAGAAAGACAAATATTGTATGTTCTCACTTATACGTGGAATTTCTTAAAAAGCCAAACTCGTAGAAATAGAGAGTAGAACGGTAATTGCTGTGGGTTGGATGTGGGAGGAAATGTGGAGATGTTGATCAAATGGTACAAACCCCCAGTTATAAGATAAATAAGATCTGAGGATCTGATGCACAGCTTGATGATAATTAACAATATAGTATTAAATAACTTAAACGCTGTTAAGAGAGTAGATCTTAAGTGTTATCACCATACACAAAGCATATGGTAATAATGTGAGTGGATGGAGGTGTTAATTAACATTATTTTGGTAATCATTTTGCAGGTTACACATGTGTCTAATCCTTTCACTGTATATCCTAAAATTATATATATGTCAGTAATATCTCAGTGAAGCTGGACAAAAGAAAGGAAAGGAGAGAAAAATAAATAATACCAAACCATGGATTATATATAAGAAAGTCCAACAAATTTTGTTTTCCCCCATGATGACAACATTGAATTTTCAAATAAATATTAAAAATAAAATAGTTCAAAATTTAAAAAAAAGGTTTAACATGGCCAACTTTAAGTGGCAGGACAGTAGAATTACTATGAATTATTTCTTGACCAAATAAGGTAGCACATATGTACTGGCTGACATCTCTTAGTATTCCTATTTAAAAATCAAGCAGCATGTCAGTTGATTGTCCAAGGTGAGTCAAACCAGCCATATAATTTTTTCACATAATGTGGGCTTGACGAAAAGGAGGCTGGTTAAGAGTCACCTTGCGTTCATTAGTTATGTTACTTTGTCTTAATCTTTGCTGCTCTACGGTGTAGTATAAACATGGTTTTCCCACATCTTCCATCTGCTCATTTCATGCACCAGATGTCAAAGATGATTCAATACCTTGGAAACAGCACAATGGAATGTCATGGGTATGAATCTTGAAACCAAGATGGTTGCATAGACCTAATTACTACTTGCCTGTGCTGAGTGTGGTATTCCATCCACTTCAGAAATGGGAAAGCCAAGAGAGGGTTAAAAAGGAAAAACAAAATCCACATAATGTAGCACTTGCCAACAGGTGCTAAAACTGACTAATATAGTGTGTCATAACGTGGTCTAACCTGCTGAAGCAAACAGAGATCAGCGGACCTTGATTGACTTCTGGCCAAGACCCTTCTATGATCTAACTGAAGGCTCTTTCCTGATTAGGAAACAAAAGAACTTGTTTTAACATGTTGAATGAACTGCTGGACTCACTTCATTTTATTCAGCATGATAGTAAATTAACATGACCACCATGAAAATCTCATTTTTATATTCAAACATTCCATAACTCCCCTAACTCTTCAGGGTTTTTTTCCCATTAGAAGGGTATTCTTGTCCATCATCCTTTAAAAATATATTTATTAATTGATCTCAAATTCATAGGCTTTTTGTGTTTCTCTAGGTAATAAATGAATTTATATTTTCCTCTTACTGTTTTTAACTATTATGCATTATAGAGACAAATTAAGTCCTGAAATGGCATTTGTCACATCTCCAGAAGGCTGTATGGACTCTGAATCTGCATCCACTATGTGTTACTGTTTCTTCCGTAGCCCAGATATGAATCCAGTGACAAAGTTGTAGAAATGAGAGACTCACCATTTACCCCTAGTGATCCACTAGCAGAATGTTACTTCTTATCCTCACAACCTTATTCTCTGCTGGTCTAGAGTCTTAGTTCCAAAGAGGGGAACGCTTCCACCAGGAGAAATAATGATTCCATTGAGCCTTATGCTAAGGTTGCTATCTGGCTGTGTTGGGCTTCTCGTGCCTCTGAACCAAGAGGCAACAAAGAGAGTTACTATGCTGGAAGGGGTGATCAATCCTGAAAACCAAGGAAAAATTGAACTACTACTCCATAATAAGCATATTCTCCGGAATATAGGAGCTCCCTTAGCATGTCTCTTAGTACTATCATTCTCTGCTGTTGAAGTCAATAGAAAGCTACAAAAACTCAACTCAAGCAGGACTACTAATGGCCCAAGTCCTTCAGATGTGAGTATTTGGATTATCCCACTTGGTATAGAATCATGACTAGTGAAGCTACATGCTGAGGGTGAAAGTAATAAGGAACTGGGAGTGAAAGAGATATTTTTAAGTACCAGCTATGAGCATGTAACCAATTAGAGAAACAAAACCTGTATTTCTTATTTCCTCTATATTTTCTTATAATGTGCATGCGTATTAAATATCCTTGTTTTCTTCCCTCTCTTATCCCTTTATCTTATATAAAAGATGCATTGACTTTATACCATAGTATTTAAGTATTATTAACTTTGTGTAATAGTGTTTAGGTTACACAATATAAAGGAGCAGAGTGCATATCACCAAAAGACTTTGCTTCCTCTTCTGGGGAAAAGATTAATACTTTTTTGCATCATGGCAGATGGAAATTTGACCTTGTTATTGTCTTCATTTAGACTTTAGATGTGTGTGTGTATCTATATCTATCTATCTATCTATCTATCTATCTATCTATCTAACAGAAAAAGAACTCAAGAAGACAATCCCATTCACAATCACAACAAAAAGAATAAAATATTTTGGGGTAAATTTAACCAAGGAAGTGAAAGCCCTATCCAATGAAAACTACAAGACTTTCCTGAAAGAAATTGATGAAGACAAAATGAGATGGAAAGACATTCCATGTGCATGGATTGGAAGAATAAACATAGTTAAAATGTCCATACTACCTAAAGCAATCTACAAATTCAACTCAATCCCAATCAGAATCCCAATGACATTCTTTACAGAAATAGAACAAAGAATGCTAAAATTCATATGGGGCAACAAAAGATCCAGAATTGCTAAAGTAATCCTGAGAGAAAAGAACAAAGCTGGAGGCATCACAATCCCTGACTTCAAAACATACTACAAAGCTACAGTGATCAAAACAGCATGGTCCTGGTACAAAAACAGGGGCACAGATCAGTGGAACAGAATTGAAAGCCCAGAAATAAAAGCACACATCTATGGACAGCTAATCTTCGACAAAGGAGCTGAGGGCCTACAATGGAGAAAAGAAAGTCTTTTCGACAAATGGTGTTGGGAAAACTGGAAAGCCACATGTGAAAGAATGAAAATTGACCATTCTTTTTCACCATTCACCAAAATAAACTCAAAATGGTTCAAAGACCTAAAGGGGAGACCTGAAACCATAAGGCTTCTAGAAGAAAATGTAGGCAGTACACTCTTTGACATCAGTATTAAAAGGATCTTTTCGGACACCATGTGTTCTCAGAAAAGAGAAACAACAGAAAGAATAAACAAATGGGACTTCATCAGACTAGAGAGCTTCTTCAAGGCAAGGGAAAACAGGATTGAAACAAAAGAACAACCCACAAACTGGGAAGAAATACTTTCAAATCATATATCCAACAAAGGGTTAATCTCCATACTATATAGAGAACTCACACAACTCAACAACAAAAAATCAAACAACCCAATCAAAAATTGGGCAGGAGATATGAACAGATATTTCTCCAAAAAGATATGTGGATGGCCAACAGGCACATGGAAAGATGCTCATCATCACTGATCATCAGGGAAATGCAAATCAAAACTACACTAAGATATCACCTTACACCCATTAGAATGGCAAAAATAACCAGAACAAAAAGTAACATGTTGGAGAGGTTATGGAGAAAAAGGAACCCTCATACACTGCTGTGGGAATGTAAACTGGTGCAGCCACTATGGAAAACAGTATGGAGCTTTTTCAAAAAATTAAAAACAGAAATACCATATGACGCAGCCATCCCACTACTGGGAATCTATCCAAAAAACTTGAAGTCAGCAATTCCAAACGTCCCATGCACCCCTATGTTCATTGCAGCATTATTTACAATAGCCAAGAGGTGGAAGCAACCTAAGTGCCCATCAACTGTTGATTGGATAAGGAAGATATGGTATATACATACAATAGAATACTACTCAGCCATAAAAAAGAATAAAATAGTTCCATTCACAACAACATGGATGGACCTTGAGGGAATTATGTTAAGTGAAATAAGCCAGATAGAGAAAGACAATCTCTGTATGACTCCACTCACATGTGGAAGTTAAATATGTAGACAAAGAGAACAGATTAGCGTTTACTAGGGGAAAGGGGAGTTTGGGGGGTGGGCACAAAGGGTGAAGTGGTGCACCTACAACGTGACTGACAAACAATAATGTACAACTGAAATTTCACAAGGGTGCAAACTATCATAAACACAATAAAAATTAAAGAGAAAAAAATATGAAATAAAATACACAGACTCAAATGCAAGAAACTTTTATATTTAACAAATGCTTTACTGTTAAAAACAATGCTTTTAAAATTCACAAATTATACCTAACAATTGATGATGTATGTATATGTGTGGAAGGGAATTGTACCTTTTGTATCTGTTAACCACCAGCCATTTACTAAACAATTGCGTCAACCAATTTGCCTAATATTTGGAATAAGATACATTGTATATATTATTTATATTTCATAATGATAATGTATTTATGTTTATACATCTATAAATTCATTTATATGCTCTTAATTCTAAATTGCCTGCAATTAAAAATATTGATTTAATAAGTTTTTAGTAAAAAATAAACACCCATTATATATAAATTATGTATTTTTTCCTTTTAGAACGATGAAAATGTGACTATAAGAGATAAGAAATTAGGATGTTTATTTTCTCATCCTTTAGACAATACGTTATGAGGAATCTGCCATGTGGCAGTTGTGTAGAATTTTACATCTACTGCAGAAAAGTTAACCTGGAGGATTGTATCCTACTGCTGATTCAGCCTGAAAGGGTTTTGTGAGTGTGTGTGAGTGTTTGTGCATGTGTGTGTTTGCTTTTGTTTTGCTTTAAGGAGAAGCTACAAGTCTTGACTGTGTAGCTGGGACTGTTATAATAAAAAGCAATAAATGAGCATTTTATTACTTGTTTCTCTAAATTCTATGAACAATAAAAAGACAATACAAAAATTCAGTTTTAAATTACTACACATTGTTAAAAACATTATTATAATATAACAAAATATGAAGAAATTAATAATAAATAATTTAACACTGAACTGAGGCCCCAATAACTTCTATTAAATCTCCATATTTTCTTGGATTCTTAGGTTTTAATACGTGGGGTATCTTATTGGATCCATAATGCCAAAGAAAACAGTTTGGCCTCTTCTCACTGAGTTCTATCAGTAACTTAAAAGGTTGAATCCAATTCATAATACACAAAAGAATTCTAATTGTTTCTTTACATGAATATACACAATATCAATAGTAATCTTTCAAATCTGGAAAGTGGGAATATACCAAATGATTAATAACCAGTATTTAATTTCATCATGTTAATATTTTTGTGTTTGCCCCAAGGTTTAAACATTAAAATATTTCAGATATAGTTGATGCTCAATTTTTATTCCCCTTTATTCTCTTTTCTGTCCTCTTCTATACCATGTCGATTAATGGGTACTCTGTATTAATTCTTTAACAGATTTATACAATTCTTATATATGTATGTATCCATAAATAATATACTATAGTCTTCTGAATGTTTAAACTGATATGATTGGGAACACGTTCTATGTAATAGCTTTCAGCGTGCTTTTTTTGGTTCAAAAACATATTAATATTTCCCTTATTTATGTATGCAGAGCTGTTATGTTTGACTTTATTGCTACAGAGTGTTCCATTCTGGCATTAAACAGGGTATATTATCCAGTATGCCAGAAATGGGAATTTAGAGTTCGAACATGATAGAACAGACATTCTTAAATATGTCATTTAAAAAGTGAGTATGTATTTGTTACAAGTAGCATTGCTGCTCAAAACTTGCACATCTTAATAGTGGTAAATATTGCCCAACGACACTCCACAGCACATAGACTGCTTACACAGACAACAGCAGCAAAGGAACATTTCATCCCTTCACGTCTTTATTCAGCCTTTATTGTAAGATTTACGTGCACTATATTTTCTAAGGCAATGAGCAGAAAAAGAGCATCTTATTCAGGTTTTAATGTACAATTTCATAATGAGAACTTCTGGACGTATTTTTGAAGTAGTAATTGAGCATTAATTTTTCTGTTTATGAACGGCTTGTTCAGACACTTTGCCCATATTTTTCTTTTATGTTAATTTGTTCTCATAGTTACTTTTTTTGTCGGGGAGCGGATACTGCTTCTTTGTCATTTACATTGCAAATATTTATTGCTCATTATTTGACTTTGTGTGAACATACTATTCTTTTTAAAAATTTGTTTTAATGATACAATGAAGTGTTTCATACTGAATATGTTATTTATAACCTATGGAAAGAAGATTATCTTCAAAATATGTCATAAAAAAGGGTTTCTACCTTTCCTGTAAATAATGATAACATTCATTCACGTTTGCCTAATCACAAAGGATAGCATTCCTTTATGTGCTTTATTTATCACTAATGGAATGAGATAATGAAACAATGCTGATTAAAAGGGATAATCACTAAGCTTATTTTAAATTGACTTTAAAGTTGGCTATAATAGGAAACAACTTATTAAATTGTGGGTTACAATACTTTAGAGTCATGTAGAGTGAATCTAACATGCAAATGACTGTGACGCAGACAAGCATGTATGTTTTAAACATGCAGACAGCACCACTGAGAAAAAGCAAAGATATGATGATCATCAATTAATATATAGAAAAAGTCCATGAAGTTTTGTTGGTCAAAATTATTACCCATTAAAGTAGATTAGCAGAATGCAGAGGTTAGTGACACTGATCCCGGAGATGGACTATCTTGATTTTAGTGCTGGCGCAGGATCTGGCTTTTTGAGTGGTCTTGGGCAAGCTACTTGACCTTGCTTTGTCTCAGTTTCACCTTCTGTAGAATGGAAATAATAGTAACACATTTTACTTCGTTGTGCCATTGAGAATATTAATTGAGTTAATGTATTTAATCTGCAGATAACAGATATGGCACAGAAAGGAAGCTACACAAAGATTGTGGTGTTTTTATTGTACTAATGTCATTTCTTATGCATTCACACAAAGCAAACTTCCCTCTTTTCCATATGAGAACTATTCATAATGGGTTTTAAAATTGTATTCCATATTCATTCTATAACGTAAACAATAAATCCCCACTTTAAAGTGGCATACCACCAAAGTTATTCAAGAAAACCTAAAGAGAGCTGACTCCTCCCAGGACTTGCAACCATTATAATTCTTCCAAGCTTTGTATTAAAAATATACCCAGAAATTGTATAGAAGGAAAATTGTTGGTTTTATCTCACAAATTCTTATTTAGTAGATTTTCCTTGGGACCTGAAAATCTATATCTATAACAAGCACCCTATTTGATGAAAAAGTCTTGATCTCATGTTTTGAGGAGTACTTCACAGTAAATATGCAATTCTAATCAAAAGCTCTGGGAATTTACTTACTTAACTATTAAAGTCTTAGACATACCTCACTCAGAATCTTCTTATGTGAAAAATTCATCTACCATCACTGCATTTGCTTAAGCAATGTAGAAGATATTGACTACTTCAATTAGAGGAATATTATTTTTATAATATTGTATTAATACAACATTGTGTTCATTTTTATTTGCCTCATTTTTAATCTTTTCATATTTTTCCGCTAACAATCAGGACATAGATTTACCTACCCAATGGACAATCTCACGGAAGTGACAGAATTCCTCCTCATGGGGTTTTCTGATGTCTGGGAGCTACAGATGCTACTTGCTGGACTGTTTCTGCTGATTTATCTGGCAGCTCTGGTGGAGAACCTTCTCATCATCATGCTCATTACTCTTCATCAGTATCTTCACATGCCCGTGTACTTCTTCCTAAGGAACCTCTCCTTTTTGGATTTGTGCTACATCTAAGTCACCGTGCCTAAGTCAGTCCACAGCTCCCTGACCCACAGCTGCTCCATCTCTTATCTTGGCTGTGTGTCTCGAGTCTACTTTTTCTTTGCTTTTGCATCTGCTGAACTGGCCTTTCTCACTGTCATGTCCTATGACCGCTATGTTGCCATTTGCCACTCCCTCCAATATGGAGCCACTATGACATCAGGAAAATGCCACCAGATGGCAGTCATTGCCTGGCTAAGTTGTTTTTCTTATGCGGCAGTCCACACTGGGAACATGTTTTGGGAGCCCATTTCAAGATCCAACATGATCCACCAGTTCTTCTGTGACATCCCTCACATGTTGGCCCTGGTTTCCTGTGATGTTTTCTTTGTTCAGTTTGTGACCCTAGCTCTGAGCTCCAGCTTGGTGCTGATATGCTTTGTTCTTATAATCACCTCCTATATCCAGATCTTCTCAACAGTGCTCAGAATCCCTTCAGGAGAAAGACGAGATGACTGTCATCATCCTCTTCCTCACCACAGGGCTCTTTGCTGCCTTAGGGTCAATTACCAAAACTTCTTCCATTCGAGATTTGATGAATATACAGTTTTGCCTCCCTTCCTGAATCCCATCATATACAGTCTTAGAAACAAGGAGATCAAAGGTGCTGTCTGGAGACTGTTTAGGAAGATAAATCCTCTGCAAAAGTAGAACACCTGGTCTCTGCTAATGGTCTCTGCTAACCAAAGGCCAGGAGATCCAAACACTTTATGACAGACAAATAATATTGAAAAAAACTGTTGAATGGCAGAATGAAATGTTTCATGCTCTGGATTTAGAAAGAAATGCAAATGTTCCTGCAAAAAATAAAAATCTATTGATAGGAAATATTCCAAAGTTGTGTAACTACAACCTTCCGTGGTGATCCATTCATTCTCGTCCCATTTATCTTCCAACTCATTTAAATACCTTATACTGAACCTGTAGCCCTACACTAACGTTACTGTGCATTTGTTGGAAGGGGACAGACAGATATGCACATCTGTTTTTAGTACCTAATTTACCTACTCAGGAAAGAGAACATAAAACAAGCAAATCAGTTACAGAGGACAGGAGTTAATGTTATTCTATAAATCATTCAGGAAATTGAGCCAAGTTTCATCAACACTCTTTTTTGGCATCTATTTAAATCACCATGTTTCACTTTTGAAATGCTGTAATAGTAACAATAAAAACAAATAAATGTATAATATCCACTTTACATCAGACCGTAGTCTAAATACTTTATATATCTATATATATTTTTTATTAATGTTATGATAGATTACAACCTTGTGAGATTTCAGTTGTACATTTCTGTTAGTCATGTTGTGGGTACACCACTTCCCCTTTTGTGCCCTCCCCCCACCCCCCCTTTTCCCTGGTAACGACCGATCAGATCTCCTTATCAATATACTAACTTCCACCTATGAGTGGAGTCATATACAGTTCGTCTTTCTCTGACTGGCTTATTTCACTTAACATAATACCCTCAAGGTCCATCCAAGTTGCAGTGAATGGGCCAATTTTGTCTTATTTTATGGCTGAGTAGTATTCCATTGTGTATATATACCACATCTTCTTTATCCAATCATCACTTTCTGGGCATGTAGGCTGGTTCCACGTCTTGGCTATTGTAAATAATGCTGCAATAAACATAGGGGTGCAACGGACTCTTGAGATATCTGATTTCAGGTTCTTAGGATAGATACCCAGTAATGGGATGGCTGGGTCATAGGGTATTTCTATTTTTAACTTTTTGAGAAATCTCCATACTGTTTTCCGTAGTGGCTGTACCAGTTTGCATTCCCACCAACAGTGTATGAGGGTTCCTTTTTCTCCACAACTTCTCCAACATTTGTCGCTCTTGGTTTTGGATGTTTTTCCCAATTTAACGGGTGTAAGGTGATATCTTAGTGTAGTTTTGATTTGCATTTCCCTGATGATTAGCGATGATGAACATCTTTTCATGTGTCTATTGGCCATATTCATATCTTCTTTTGAGAAATGTCTGTTCATGTCCTCTGCCCATTTTTTGATCAGGTTGTTTGTTTTTTTGTTGTTAAGCCGTGTGAGTTCTTTGTATATTATGGAGATTAACCCTTTGTCGGATAAGTGTCTTGTAAATATTTTTTCCCAATTAGTGAGCTGTTTCTTTGTTTCAATCCTGTTTTCCCTTGCCTTGAAGAAGCTCTTTAGTCTGATGAAGTCCCATTTGTTTATTCTTTCTATTGTTTCCCTCAACTGAGGAGTTACAGTGTCTGAAAAGATTGTTTTGAAACTGATGTCAAAGAGTGTACTGCGTATATTCTCTTCCAAAAGACTTATTGTCTCAGGCCTAATCTTTAGGTCTTTGATCCATTTTGAGTTTATTTTGGTGTGTGGTGAAAAAGAATGGTCTATTTTCAATCTTTTGCATGTGGCTGTCCAGTTTTCCCAGCACCATTTGTTGAAGAGACTTTCTTTTCTCCATTGTAGGCCCTCTGCTCCTTTGTCGAAGATTAGCTGTCCATAGATGTGTGGTTTTATCTCTGGGCTTTCAATTCTGTTCCATTGATCTGTGGACCTGTTTTTGTACCAGTACCATGCTGTTTTGATCACTGTAGCTTTGTAGTATGTTTTGAAGTCAGGGATTGTGATTCCGCCGGCTTTGTTTTTCTTGCTCAGGATTGCTTTAGCAATTCACGGTCTTTTGTTGCCCCATATGAATTTTAGGATTGTTTGTTCAATTTCTGTGAAGAATGTTCTTGGGATTCTGATTGGGATAGCATTGAATCTGTAGATTGCTTTAGGTAGTATGGACATTTTAACTATGTTTATTCTTCCAATCCATGTGCAAGGAATGTCTTTCCATCTCTTTATGTCATCGTCAATTTCTTTCAAGAAAGTCTTGTAGCTTTCATTGTATAGATCCTTCACTTCCTTGGTTAAGTTTATCACAAGGTATTTTATTCTTTTCGTTGCGATTGTGAATGGGATTGAGTTCTTGAGTTCTTTTTCTGTTAGTTCATTGTTAGTGTATAGAAATGCTACTGATTTATGCACGTTAATTTTATACCCTGCTACTTTGCTGTAGTTGTTGATTATTTCTAATAGTTTTTCTATGGATTCTTTGGGGTATTCTATATATAAGAGCATGTCGTCTGCAAACAGAGAGAGTTTTACTTCTTTGTTACCTATTTGGATTCCTTTTATTTCTTTTTCCTGCCGAATTACTCTGGCCAGCACCTCCAGTACTATGTTGAATAGGAGTGGTGAAAGTGGGCACCCTTGTCTTGTTCCTGTCCTCAGAGGGATGGCTTTCAGTTTTTGTCCATTGAGTATGATGTTGGCTGTGGGTCTGTCATATATGGCCTTTATTATGTTGAGGTACTTTCCTTCTATACCCATTTTATTGAGGGTTTTTATCATAACTGGGTGTTGGATCTTGTCAAATGCTTTCTCTGCATCTATTGAGATGATCATGTGGTTTTTGTTTTTCATTTTGTTGATGTAGTGTATCACGTTGATTGACTTGCGGATGTTGAACCATCCCTGTGTCCCTGGTATAAATCCCACTTGATCATGGTGTATAATCTTTTTGATGTATTGCTGTATTTGGTTTGCCAAAATTTTGTTGAGGATTTTTGTATCTATGTTCATCAGTGATATCGGCCTATAGTTCTCCTTGTTTGTGTTGTCCTTGTCAGGTTTGGGGATCAGAGTGATGTTGGCTTCATAGAATGTGTTAGGGAGTACTCCATCTTTCTCAATTTTCTGGAACAGTCTGAGAAGAATAGGTATTAAGTCTTCTTTCAATGTTTGGTAGAATTTTACAGAGAAGCCGTCTCATCCTGGACTCTTATTTTTGGGGAGGTTTTTGATTACCGTTTCTATTTCCTTACTTGTGATTGGCCTATTCAGATTCTCCATTTCTTCCTGATTCAGTTTGGGGAGATTGAAGGAGTCTAGGAATTTGTCCATTTCTTCCAGGTTGTTCAATATGTTGGCATATAGTTTTTCATAGTATTCTCTTATGATCTCTTGTATTTCATTGGTATCTGTTGTGATTTCTCCTCTCTCATTCCTAATTTTATTTATTTGCGATTTCTCTCTTCTTTTCTTGGTGAGTCTGGCTAAAGGTTTGTCAATTTTGTTAATTCTTTCGAAGAACCAACTCTTTGTTTCATTGATCCTTTCTATTGTCTTTTTTGTTTCAATATCATTTATTTCTGCTCTTATTTTTATTTTTTCCCTCCTTCTACTGACTCTGGGCTTTGTTTGTTATGCTTTTTCTAGTTCTGTTAGGTGTCATTTGAAGTTGCTTATGTGAGCTTTTTCTTGTTTAGTAAGGTGAGGCTGTATTGCGATGAATTTCCCTCTTAGGACTGCTTTTGCTGCATCCCAAATGATTTGGTATGTCGTGTTCTCATTTTCGTTTGTCTCCAGATAATACTTGACTTCTTCTTTAATTTCTTCAATGATCCATTGTTTGTTGAGAAGCGTGTTGTTTAGTCTCCACATTTTTGCACCTTTCTCTGCTTTTTTCTTGTAGTTGATTTCTAGTTTCATAGCATTATGATCAGAAAAGATGCTTGATATTATTTCAACTCTCTTGTATTTATTGATGTTTGCTTTGGTTCCCAAAATATGGTCAATCCTTGAGAATGTTCCATGTGCACTTGAGAAGAATGTGTAACCTGCTGTTTTTGGATGAAGTGTTCTATATATATCTATTAAGTCCATCTGGTCTAATTTTTCATTTAATTCTATTATTTCCTTGTTGATTTTCTGTCTGGATGTTCTGTCCATTGGTGTTAATGGTGTGTTGAGGTCCCCTACTATTATTGTATTGTTGTTGATGTCTTCACTTAGTTCTATTAAGAGTTTCTTTACAAATTTTGGTGCTCCTGTGTTGGGTGCGTATATATTTATAAGTGTTATGTCTTCTTGGTGGAGAGTCCCTTTTATCATTATATACTGTCCCTCTTTGTCTTTCTTTATCTGTTTTGCTTTGAAATCTACCTTGTCTGATATTAGTATAGCGACACCTGCTTTCTTTTGTTCATTATTAGCTTGGAGTATTGTTCTCCATCCCTTCACTCTGAGTCTGTGTTTGTCTTTGGGGCTGAGGTGTGTTTCCTGGAGGCAGTATATTGTTGGGTCTTGTTCTTTGATCCATCCTGCCACTCTGTGTCTTTTGATTGGGGAGTTCAATCCATTTACATTTAGAGTGATTATTGAGATGTGGGGGCCTACCACTACTATTTTGTGTCTTGTTTTCCGGTTTTCTTCACTTTCCTTTGTTTCTCGTCCCATGGTTTAATCTGTTCTGATGAAGAGCTCCTACTCTCTGTTGTTGTCCTTCTACTTATCTCCTCTGCTCTTGGTTTTGTAGCCCCTTTCCTTTTTTGGATTTTTCAGGAATGAGGGTTTTCCTGAGGATTTCCTGAAGAGGAGGTTTTGTGGCAATGAACTCCCTTAATTTTTGTTTATCTGGGAAAGTTTTTATTTCTCCATCGTATTTGAAGGATATTTTCGCTGGGTAGAGAATTCTTGGCTGTAGATTTTTGTCCTTCAGATTTTTGAATATATCATTCCACTCTCTTCTAGCCTGTAAAGTTTCTGCTGAGAAATCTGCTGATAGCCTGATGGGGGTTCCTTTGTAGGTTAGTTTCTTTTGCCTGGCTGTCCTTAGTATTTTCTCCTTGTCGTTGACTTTTGCTAGCTTCACTACTATATGCCGTGGGGTTGGTCTTCTTGCATTGATAAAGTTTGGAGATCTATTGGCTTCTGTCACCTGAAGATCCATCTCTCTCACCAGATTTGGGAAGTTCTCAGCCATTATTTCTTGGAATAGGCTTTCTGCCCCTTTCTCCTTCTCTTGTCCCTCTGGTATACCTATAATCCTTACATTGCATCTCCTAATTGTGTCTGATAATTCTCGGAGAGTTGCTTCATTTCTTTTTAGTCTTGCTTCTCTCTCCTCCTCTGCCTGCAGCAATTCTATATTGCCATCTTCCAAATTGCTAATTGTTTCCTCCATATTATCGGCCCTACTGTTCAGAGCATCTAGATTTTTCTTGATTTCCTCTAGTGTGTTCTTCATTTCCAATATTTCTGTTTGGTTCTTCTTTATCGTATCAAACTCTTTTGTGACATAGCTCCTGAACTCATTGAGTTGTCGGTCAGAATTCTCTCTTAACTCATTGAGTATTTTAATGATGGCTGTTTTGAAGTCATCATGATTTAGGTTATATATCTCATTTTCTTTGGGATTGTTTTCTGTGTATTTGTTATTTTCCTTCTGTTCTGGAGATTTAATGTATTTTTTCATATTGCTTGATGTTGTTGATTTGTGCCTCCACATAGAGATAGAGTTTAGTTGCTCCTTTCACTTGTTTCCGCTGCTGCGGTGTGGGAGCAGCTGTTTATACTGCTCCAACCAGGAAGCCTGTCCGCAGTTGCTAACTGGGCCTGGGCCCCTCCTCGTAGTCACAGTGGTCCTTTGGATTCCCTCCTCTGCCGTGGGGGCTGTCACAGGGGGGCTTCAGGCTGCTGGTGCCTACTGTTGCAGCCCACCTATACGTGCTCCCTCCTTGGGGTCTGCAGCGGTGTTATGGGCTTTTCCAGCGTCCAGGGGTGGGATCACTTATATTTGTCACTCTGTCACTGTCGGCACCCACAAAATCTCACTTGTCCACTATGGGTTGCAGGAGAGCTATTGGCATCTTCTACAGTCTGTGGTTAGTTCACCTAGCTATGCTACTTTTGTCCTGGGGTCTTCCAGCCTTGTGGCTGCCGGCTGGGTGCTTTCTACTAGTGGTGTGCAGAGACTTTCCCTGAGGCTCCTGTGAGCCTGTAGGGTTTCCCCCTAGGCTACGGAGCCGGGTCACTGGAACTCCACCCAGCCCCAGTCCTGTTCCCCAGGAACTCGGGGAGCCCTTTTCCCTGTCTTGGGGGATAGCCGGTGATCCTGATTTCAGTGGTAGCTGGTCAGCTGCTGCCCTGCCTGATATTCTCCTCTCCAGGACCCTCCCGGAGCTGTGAATGCTGGGCGTGGCCCCTCCGTTAATGGCAGACAGAGAGTTTTGTCTGCTGCCCAGGCAGAATTCTGGAGCTTCCCCTCTGGGCCACAGAGCTGGCCTCTGGAGCTTCACCCAGCCCCAGTCCTCTCTGAGATCTCTGAGATCTCCAGCAATCCCTAGCCCCGCGGGGTGGGCAACGGCAGCTGGAGGACACCTCGCTCTCTGGGATTCTCTCCGGGACTTTCCCGGAGTTGAATGATGGGCGTGGCCCCTCCACTAATGGCAGACAGAGAGTTTTGTCTGCTGCCCAGGCAGAAGGGCAGAACTCCGGAGCTTCCCCTCCGGGGCGCAGAGCCAGCCTCTGGAGCTTCACTCAGCCCCAGTCCTCTCCGAGATTTCCGTCACACCCTATCCCCACGGGGCGGGCAATGGCAGCTGGAGGTCACCTCGCCCTCTGGGATTCTCTCTGGGACTTTCCAGGAGCTGTGTATGCTGGGGTTGGCCCCTCCGCTAATGGCAGACAGAGGGTTTTGTCCAGGCAGCAGACTCTGGAGCTTCACCCAGCCCCAGTCCTCTCCGAGATCTCCGGCAATCCCTAGCCCCACTGTGCAGGCAGTGGCAGCCGGGGGACCTCCGTACCTTCAGCGATTCTCTCTGGGACACTCCAGGCGCCGTGAACACTAGGCGGGATCTCCCCGCCAATGGGGTATGAGCCCCTCCCCGTGGGCTCAGGTGTGTAACTCTAGAGTTTCCCTCTGCATTTAGGAGTAATTGCGGGGGGTTTAGGTAGGGTTCTGGTCACCTGTTTCCACCATCGCTCCTCTGTTGTGTGCTCGCTCCTGCCCTAGATGTGTGTTGATCTTCTGGGGGCATCCGTTGGAAGAAAGCCGCTTGCAGGTACTAGGCTGTTCGGTCGGGGTCGGAGAGTTTTCACCTATTTCCACATCCTCCCAGAGGAAAGTCCTTCCGCCTTCCGATGTATAGTCGTGTGGGTCTCTCAGACGTCCTGAGATGCTATCTGGATATCCTTTGTTAAGCAATGTGTCCAAATAATTGTAGACTTGAAGGGGGAGAGACAAAGAGGACTACTCACGGCGCCATCTTGGATCCCTTGGTCTTTATATATTTATATTTGTACTAACTCAATACTCACAATAACACTATGATGTTGGTTCTGTTTATTTCATTTGGGTTCCACAGACAAGAAAACTGAGTTAGAACTCAAGAACTTGCCCAAGTTCACACAGCTAAAAGTGTCTGAACCAATTATTGGTTCCAGGCAGTTTGATTAGAGAATATAGAATGCTTTCCACAATTTTATACTATCTTAATATCTGTAATAAAAAAATTAATGTTCTTATATTCATTTATATTTCTGGAGTACATGTACTTTTTATTTTATATGTGTTGTTAGATTCTAGATTATTGTTGCTAGCATCATATTTAGAATAATTTACTTACTATATATGAAAGGGTATCAAAGGGTGTCATTTTTGCTGTCATTCTTACCTGATTTTTTTAAAAAGTAATTTCAGATTCCTAGGATATTTTGAAAGTTCTATACATTTCTTACTCTTTAAAATTAAATAATTATCTCTATTCCCCATATATTTAATAAGTGATGCTTGAGTGTGAAGGCTATATTTGAAATTTTAATGAAAATTTCCGTTTCCTTTATAATAGTTGGCTTATTCAGTTTTTATTAAACTTTAAATTTTGCAAATTATTTTCATAGAAAAAGAGCCATTTTTTCTGAATTTATAAATGTATCAGTATGTGAATTTACATCCATGATTTCACTACTAAATATTTTTAATTAATTAATTAACTAATTAATTAATTTTCAGATTACATCATAGTATATTTCAAATTCTGTGTAGATTACATCATGTTCACCACCCAAAAAGTAATTATAGTCCATCCTCTCACATGTGAGCCTAATCACCCCTTTTGCCCTCCCCCCTCCGGCCTTCCCCTATGGTAACCACCATTCCAATCTCTATTGCTATGTGTTTGTTTGTCATTGTTTTTATCTTCTACTTATGAGTGAGATCATATGATATTTGACTTTCTCCCTCAGACTTATTTCACTCAGCATAATACCCTCAAGGTCCATCCATGTTGTCACAAATGGCTTGATTTCATCGTTTCTTATGGCTGAGTAGTAGTCCAGGGTGTACAAATACCACATCTTCTTTATCCATTCGTCCCTTGATGGGCACCTAGGTTGCTTCCATGTCTTGGCTATTGTGTATAATGCTGCAATGAACATAGGGGTGCAAGTATCTTTATGGCTTTTTGTTTTCAAGTTCTTTGGATAAATACCCAGCTGTGGGATAGCTGGATCATATGGTAGATCTATACTTAATTTTCTGAAGATACTCCATATTTCTTTCCATAGTGGCTGCACCAGTTTGCACTCCCACCAACAGTGAACAAGGGTTCCCTTCTCTCCATATGCTCTCCCACATTTGTTGATTCCTGTCTTGTTAATTATAGCCATTCTGACTGGAGTGAGGTAATACCTCATTGTAGTTTTGATTTGCATTTCCCTGATGGCTAATGATGTTGAGCATCTTTTCATAGGCCTGTTCATCATCCGTATATCTTCTTTGGAGAAATCTCTGTTCAGATCCTTTGCTCATCTTTTTAATGGGATTGTTGGGTTTTTTGTTTTTGAGCTGTATGAGTTCTTTGTATATTTTGGATATTAACCCCTTATCCGATATATGGTTTGCAAATATCTTCTCCCAAATGTTAGGTTGTCTTTTCATTTTGTTGATAGTTTCCTTTGCTGTGCAGAAGCTTTTTCTTCTTTCCTTTTTTTTTTTTTTAAGGATTGGCACCTGGGCTAACAACTGTTGCCAATCTTTTTCTTTATTTTTTCTGCTTTATCTCCCCAACCCCCCCATGTACACAGTTGTATATCTTAGTTGCAGGTCCTTCTAGTTGTGGGATGTGGGACACCGCCTCAATGTGGCCTGACGAGTGGTGCCATGTCCATGCCCAGGATCCGAACCCTGGGCCGCTGCAGCGGAGCGCTGGAACTTAACCACTCAGCCATGGAGTGGGCCCCGTGCAGAAGCTTTTTAGTTTGATGTAGTCCCATTCATTCATTTTTTCTTTTGTTTCCCTTGCCCGGTCAGACATGATACTTGAAAATATGCTTCTAAGATCGATGTCAAAGAACGTACTGCCTATGTTTTCTTCTAGAAGTTTCATGGTTTCAGATCTTACATTCAAGTCTTTAATCCATTTTGAGCTGATTTTTGTGCATGGTGTAAGGGAATGGTCTACTTTCTTTCTTTTGCATGTGGCTGTCCAGTTTTCCCAACATCGTTTATTAAAGAGATTCTCCTGTGTCCATTGTATGCTCTTGGCTCCCTTGTTGAATATTAGCTGTCCATAAGTGTGTAGGTTTACTTCTGGGCTCTCAATTCTGTTCCATTGATCTTTGTGTCTGTTTTTGTGCCAGCACCATGCTGTTTTGGTTACTATGGCTTTTTAGTATATTTTGAAATCAGGGAGTATGATACCTCCAGCTTTGTTCTTTTTTCTCAGGAATCCTTTGGCTATTCCGGGTCTTTTGTTGTTCCATATAAATTTTAGGATTCTTTGTTCTATTTCTGTGAAAAATGTTGTTGGAACTTTGATAGGGATTGCCTTGAATCTATAGAATACTTTTGGAAGTATGGACATTTTAATGATGTTAATTCTTCCAATCCAAGAGCGTGGAATATCTTTCCATTTCTTTATGTTTTCTTTGATTTCTTTCAACAATGTTTTACAGTTTTTGCTGTACAGATCTTTCACATCTTTGGTTAAGTTTATTCCCAGGTATTTTATTCTTTTTGTTGCAGTTGTAAATGGGTTGTATTCTTAATTTCTCTTTCTGCTACTTCGTTGTTAGTGTATTGAAATGCAACTGATTTTTGTACATTGATTTTGTATCTCACGACTTTACTTTGTTCCTTTATTGTTTCTAAAAGTTTTTTTAGGAGCTGGCCCCATGGCCAAGTGCTTAAGTTTGTGTGCTCCACTGCAGGCAGCCCAGTGTTTTGTTGGTTCGAATCCTGGGCACGGACATGGCACGTCTCATCAAACCACGGTGAGGTGGCATCCCACATGCCACAACTAGAAGGACCCACAACAAAGAATATGCAGCTATGTACTGGGGGCCTCGGGGAGAAAAAGGAAAAAAATTAAAATAACAAAAATAAAAGTTTTTTAGTGGAACCTTTAGTGTTTTATAGATATAAAATCATGTCATCTGCAAAGAGTGACAGTTTCACTTCTTTTCCAATGTGGATCCCTTTTATTTCTTTTTCTTGCCTGATTGCTCTGGCTAGGACTTCCAATACTATGTTCAATAAGACGTGACAGTGGGCATCCTTGTCTGGTTCCTGTTCTTAGAGGGATAGCTTTCAGTTTTTCTCCATTGAGAATGATATTTGCTGTGGGTTTGTCATATATGGCCTTTATTATGTTAAAGTATTTTCCTTCTATACACATTTTAGAGTTTTTATCATAATTGTATGATGTATCTTGTCAAATGCTTTCTCTGCATCTATTGAGAAGATTATGTGATTTTTATTCTTCATTTTGTTACTGTGGTGTATCACGTTGATAGATTTGCGGATGTTGAACCATCCCTGCATCCCTGGATTGAAACCCGCTTGATTACGATGTATGATCTTTTTAATGTATTGTTGTAATCAATTTGCTGGTATTTTCTTCAGGATTTTTGCATCGATGTTCATCAGTGATATTGGCCTGTAATTTTCTTTTTTTGTGTTGTTCTTGTCTGGTTTTGGTATCAAGATAATGTTGGCTTTGTAGAAGGAGTTAGGAAGCCTCCCCTCCTCTTCAATTGTTTGCAAGAGTTTGAGAAGGATAGGTATTAAGTCTTCTTTGAATGTTTGGTAGAATTCACCAGGGAAGCCATCTGGTCCTGGACTTTTATAGTTTGGGAGGTTTTTGACTGCTGTTTTGATCTCCTTACTGGTGATCGGTCTATTCAAATTTTCTACTTCTTCTTTGTCCAGTTTCGGAAGGTTGTATGTTTCTAAGAATTTATCCATTTCTTCTAGATTATCCAATTTGTTGGCGTATAGCTTTTCATAGTGTTCTCTTATTATCTTTTGTATTTCTGAGGTGTCTGTTGTAATTTCTCCTCTTTCATTTATGATTTTATTTATTTGAGCCTTCTCTCTGTTTTTCTGGGTGAGTCTAGCTAACAGTTTGTCACTTTTGTTTATCTTTTCGAAGAACCAGCTCTTGGTTTCATTAATCTTTTCTATTGTTTTATTAGTCTCTATTTTGTTCATTTCTGCTCTGATTTTTCATTTCCTTCCTTCTGCTGATTTTGGGCTTTTTTTTGTTCTTCTTTACCCAGTACCTTTAGGTGCATTTTGAGATTGTCTATTTGGGATTTTTCTTCTTTGTTGAGGTAAGCCTGAATTGCTATAAACTTCCCTCGTAGAACCGCTTTTGCTGTATCCCACAGATTTTGGCATGTCGTCTTTTCATTTTCATTTGTCTCCAGGAATTTTTTTATTTCTTCTTTGATTTCTTCATTGACCCAATCGTTGTTCGGTAGCATTTTGTTTAATCGCCACATTTTTGTGGCTTTTCTGGTTTTCTTCTTGTAGTTGATTTCTAGTTTCATACCTTTGTGGTCAGAAAAGATGCATGGCATTATTTCGATTTTCTTAAATTTATTGAGACTTGTTTTGTGGCCTAATATGTGATCAATACTGGAGAATGTTCTATGGGCATTTGAAAAGAATGTGTATTATGTGACTTTTGGAGGGAATGTTCTGTATATATCTACTAAGTCCATCTGGTCTAATGTGTCCTTTAAGGCCAGTATTTCCTTATTGATCTTCTCTTTGGATGATCTATCCATTGGTGTAAGTGGACTGTTAAAGTCCCCTACTATTATTGTGCTGCTGTCTATTTCTCCTTTTAAGTCTGTTAATAATTGCTTTATATATTTAGGTGCTCCTATGTTGGGTGCATAGAAAATTACAAGTGTTATACTTTCTTGTTGGATCGTTCCCTTTATCATTATGTAGTGCCTGTCTTTGTCTCTTGTTACAATTTTTGTTTTAAAGTCTATTTTTTGTGATATAAGCATTGCTACCCCTGCTTTCTTTTCTTTGCTATTTGTATGGAATATCTTTTTCCATCCTTTCACTTTCAGTTTGTGAGTGTCTTTGGGTCTGAAGTGTGTCTATTGTATGCAGCATATACATGGGTCTTGTTTTTTTTTTTATCCAATTGGCCAACCTATGACATTTGATTGGAGCATTTAGTACATTGACATTTAAATTAGCTATTGATACATACATATGTATTTATTGCCATTTTTCACTTTCTTTTATGGGTGTTTTAGTAGTTCTTCTCGGTTCCTTTGTTTTTCTCTTGCTCTCTTCTCTTGTGACTTGATGGCTATCTTTAGTAATATGTTTGATTTCTTTTGTCTTACTTCTTTTCTTGCTTCTTATAGGTTTCTGATTTGTAATTACGATGAGGATCCTATTTAATATACTATGCATATAACAGTCTATCTTGCGTTGATAGACTGTTCAGCTTGACCTCTTTCTAAAAGCTCTGCTTTTTCACTCCCCTCTTGCCACATTATATGTTTTTCAAATCATATATTGTCCCTTGTTTAGTGTGTGTCTACCCATTCCCCTCTTATCATTGAAATTGGTGATCTTAGTAAATTTGTCATTTACCCTTCATGGTATCTTCACAGGTAGTTGACATGCTGCCTTTACTATATTTTTACCTTACAAGTGATTTTATTGCCTGTTTTTTTTGTTGTTGTTTTGTTTTTTTGATAATCTTTTTCATCTCTATTTGTGGTCATTACTTTCCCACTTAAATAAGTCCCTTCAGCATGTCTTCAAGAACTGGTTTCTTGGTGATAAGCTCCTTTAATTTTTGCTTGTCTGGGAAGCTCTTTATCTCTCCTTCCATTCTGAATGACAACCTGGATGGATAGAGTATTCTTGGCTGTAGGTTTTGTCCTTTTAGCACTTTAAATAGCTGTGCCATTCCCTTTTTGCCTTTAGGGTCTCAGCTGAGAAGTCCACGGATAGCCTGATGGGCTTCCCTTTATATGTCACTTGTGGCATTTCTCTTGCTGCATTTAGGATTCTCTCTTTGTCTTTAATTTTTGACATTTTAATTATAGTATGTCTTGGTGTGGGCCTCTTTGGGCTTATCTTGTTTGGAGCTCTCTGTGCTTCCTGTGCTTGGATGTCTGTTTCCTTTCTCAGGTTTGGAAATTTTCCTCTATTATTTCTACAAATAAATTTTCTCCCCCTTTGTCTCTCTCCTCTCCTTCTGGGACACCTATAATCTGAATGTTAGCATGCTTGATATTGTCCCAGAGTTCCCTTAGACTGTTCTCATTCTGTCTAATTCTTTTTTCCCTATTCTGTTCTGCTTGGGTGATTTCCTCTTGTGTTTTGTCTAGCTTGCTGATCCATTCTTCTGCTTCCTCTACTCTGCTATTGAGTCCCTCTAGTGAATTTCTCATTTCCAGTATTGTATTCTTCATTTCTGTTTTTTTAATATCTTCTAGTTCTTTGCTGATGTACTCACTGTGTTCATCTATTCTTCTCCCCATATCTGTGAGCATCCTCATGATATTTTGTTTGAACTCTTTGTCAAGTAGGTCGCTAGTTTCTGTTTCATTTAGTCCTTTTTCTGGGGTTGTTTGCTGTTCCCTTGCTTGGAAAATATTCCTTTGTCTCCTCATTGTGCCTCTTTCTCTGTGCTTATTTCTATGTATTGGGTGAGTCGGTTATGTCTCCTGATCTTGGATAAGTGGCCTTATGTATGAGATGCCTTATGAGGCCCAGCAGTGTGCTTCCCTCTTGTCACCAGTCCATAAGAACCAAAAGTGACCCCTTTGTGAGCTACTTGTGTCGTTCTGCTGTGGCAAGCTTCCTCCCACTGCAGGTACCCAGGGAGTCTAATCTTTTGTTCCCTGGCCACCTGTTTGTAAATCTGGTTTGGGTAGCCTCAGCCTACAAAGTCTATCAGCACACTCTTATTGCAGTTTTCCTCTTAATTGGGTTGGTACCCAGAGTTGCTGGTTGATGACTCAGGGGTGTACAGTTGTGATAGGCAGCAGGTCTACAAGGCTGTTGTCAGTTCTCTTAGGACTGCAGCTGAGTGGGGCTGACCCTAGGCACAGGAGCACTCAATTGTTTCAGACTTTGGAAGGTGGGGCTGATCCTTTTTATGGCTGTTTGTGAAGCATAGGTCTTCTACTGCTGATAAGCATCACCCCCCAAAGGAGCACATACACCGTCAACACAGTCCTTGTCCGTGCACACTTCTCAACCCCCTGGAGTGCACCCCCATGCCACAGTGCAGGGGCCCCCACTTCTCCACTAGTGCCCCCTGCAGTTCACCTGGTCCTCATACAGGCCCTGCCCCACAGAGGCAGACATCCTTGCCTGCCTGTAGAGGGTCAAGGCACCCAGTCTATGCAGGCTGAAATGTAGCCTGAGGGCTTGATGTTAGTTGGGGCTGGTCCCTAGGGAGGGCTGCGTGCCCTGGCTGAACTGGATTAAATCTGTACTCTAGTGGGCCTGGAAGACCCCTGGGCTAACAGGCCAAGGGGTGAACCTCAATGGCACCCACCATGGTCCATGTCAGCATGCCTGGACCAGCTCAGAACAATAGCCCCCACCAATGCCTCAGTCTCCAGAGAGCTCCCTCCTCTCACCAAGATGCCCCCAGAGCCCACCAGTGAGTCTCCTTTCACTGAAGGACTGTCAGCCTTCTCTCTGGTGATTTTAAGTTGCTGCAATGAGTGAGTTTGTGTGTGGGCCCTTTAAGATCCGGGGTCTCTGGCTTTTAGCTGACAGCTTTTCTAGGGGTATCCTCACTGCAGTTAATAGCCAGCAAAGCCAGACAGTAAGACCCCTGTCTCAGTTGAGCTGAGTCTGAAGGATGCTTATAGCAATATCGCCCCCGTTCCAGACCTCACTCCTCTGGGGAGGGCTGCGTACCTTAGTGTGGCTCCCGCCTGGCCAGCTGAGAAGCTCTGCTGCTCCCAAAGGTGGCTTTTTTCCTCTCCACAAGGAATTTCTGCCTCTTCTGCCTTCGTCAGGACTGTCCCTTGCTGTGGGGGTTCTTTTTATCCAGTTTTCAGTTTTCAATCCAGGGTAATTTTTCCAAAAATTGTTGTCACTTGGTTGTGTTCGTGGGAGGAGGCAAGTTCAACGTCTGCTCACACCGCCATCTTGACAAGATCCTCAATATTTTAGAATTTTATAATAAAAGTTCCTGATAAGATTAAATAAGTAGGACATTTTATTTCCTTTTTTCTGTGCTGTGAACAAGGATTTAGTTTATTCATTCAACCTCAGTCATATTCCCTGATACCAAGCTAATTTAGTTAAAATCAATGTCCTAACCACATTGATAAAATTATCACCATTACATTATCTTGACAATTATTATCTTCTTTGTGCATTTTCGTATCTGTTTTATTTTTGAACTAATAAATAAAACAATGTGAATCTGGCCCTCAAAATGATTATAATGTAGGTAAGGAAGTGATGTATTCAGTATAAGTGATCTTGAACTCTTCTAGGTTGTAAAAACTCCCTGTGAGTATTTTGCTTATAGTTTGTGTTGAGCATATTTTGAATACAACATGTGTGCTCTTTAAAAGTGGAGGGGAAAGAATATTTATCAAAAGTTTAACAAATAAATAGTAAAGAGAATGGAATGGGCACTGATGTCTGGTAATATTCATGGAAGCTGACAAAACAGTGAAGGCATCCAGTCAGACCGAGTGGCTTGAATAAAGGCGAGAAGCAGTGTGGTAAGCAGTCAATCTAATTGGAGTGAAAGGTCATGCAAGCAGCAAAGAGGAAAAGAAAACAAACTGCATGAAATTTAGTAGTAAATGCACTATCTTCAACTTTGCCTGAAAATTTGAAGTGCATATGCACGTGATTTGTTGCTTACCAGAAATCATGGATGAAACTTGGGAAAGCAGTAAATTAACCTAACACAGTTCAAATATTTGACTACAAGTGCTCAGTTAGGCATTGTTATTCGATATGTAGCAAGTAAGGGCAGATTGCTCAGGTCATTGCCTCTTGTTCTGACAGAATATTCCTGAGAAGATTTTAGTTTAAGCTTCAGTATGAGCTCAGAAGGGTCAATGGTATACCCAGAATATTGACTGGATCCTCTGGAATATTTAGAAACCAGTGTGAGGACAAAAATGGAAACAAAACAAACAGAAAACAACACTAAAAATGTTTACCTAGAGAGTAAAACAGCAAGAGATCCATTTTAAATATCTTCACATATTTGAACGTCTATAATGTAAAAGGGGATTACTTTTAATTTCTGTGAACTTTGGAGATAGAGTTAGATCCATTTGGACCTGGAAGGTACCACAAAATACAGTAGAAAGAATACTAGTTAAGAGAAATATTGAAGCACAGAGTTGACTATGATGGTTACTGCTTTGATACATTTCACTGACAGAGTTTGAGGTGGGAACATTAGCTGTGAGGACAGGAGATGTAATGTAAGGAAGAGACAGTAGAACTATTGCTCATGAAGACTGAACACAAGGTATGTGGAAATATGCAGGAAGTCTCTGCTTTTCAACTATATCAAGTCTTGATCTTGGTTTAGAGGCTGTCACAAAGGTCAGTTAGTTTCTATCAAGGAGAATATGATCTAACAATTCCAGTAACTCTTTCTCCAATCCAAGCTCTAGAACCTTTACTGATATAGTCATTTCATCAAGCTTCCTTGAAGCAGTAGCAGACCGTACCTCAAAATTCTTAACCTGCATAGATGTGACCCAAGAAAAGCAGTGTAAGTTCCTGAATTTGGAGAAGCATTTTTATGAATACATGTGACTGAATACATAAAGTTCACAAATTGTCAACCCAATCTTCTATGTAATGGAAAATGTGGCCATACAGCTGATGCTCTGTGCCTGGGATTAGGGGCAGATTTCATGACAGGCTACTGCTTGTGCCAAGCAAAGCTAAAAATGGTGCCAGTTCACAGATGGATTGAAGATGGCAGCAACATATTCATTGCATCTCTACATTTGTTTCCAGAATCAGTTGTGATTTTTTAGGTTTAATCATGTGAAATTTCTAATATTCAAATTCCTGTTGGTTTATAGAAGTAAAATATTTATATTTTTGAATCTTACAAACTTTATTCATTCCTCATTGACCACCACACCTAAGCGTGGAAAAGATTTTGGTTATTTTGCAAGAGATATTTCTGTTTTTAGTAAGATTTTTTTTTGTTTTATAATCACTGATAAATAAGCAGGATTTTTTTTTCCATTTTAATACAATATGTACTACCAACAGAAGATAGTCAGCATGAAACTTTCAAGAATATCTCCAAAACACTTCCTCAAAAGACATTTCAAAACCATTGAGCATTTTGAGCCTTGTAAAGTGCCATTTGGTGGATATGTTATTGAGAGAACATAGTTATCAGTGGAATTTTTGACCAGACCTCTTAAAGATCTTCTTAAGTAGATGTTTTATGTGTCCTTGATAATAAGATATATGTTGAATAGGTAAATATTAACATACCAATAAAGAATTTTGAATGTCTGATGATACATTTTCCCCAAAGAAATTTACTCTTTTGTATTTCTATTTGTATGGTGTTTAATCTTCCCAAGGCCACTTCTGCTGTGATTATATGACTACAACGATCTGCTCAACTTTTTTCTGATTTCACTTTATGTCTCCTTTGTTCTCATATGATTATATTTTATCATGGGGTATTCAATGCTCTAAGTATCACATGCATTTATGAATCATTTATATAGTAATACTATTGACAATTATTAGTTTTTCTTGTTTTCCAAATGAGGAAACTAAAGTACTGAAGGATAAAGCTAATTGCTTACAATCAAAAAGTCAGTGAGTTGTCAAGTAAGACTCCAATGTTGAGCAGAACACTCGAGAGTGCACACTGACCACATTGTGTTAAGTAGTTCACAGTGAGCTGTCCCGAGTTCCTCTTACCCCACCTTCTCAAGTTCTGCTGCTCAGTTTTCTTATTTATTTATTTATAGTCAAAAGCCATGTTACTGGATGAGGGAAATCAGAGTTCTGTGAACACATTCATCCTCCTGGGCTTCTCAGAATACCCACACCTCCAGGGAACCCCTCTTCCTGGTTTTCTTGACCATCTATACAGTCACTGTGGTAGGGAACCTGGGCATAATTGTTGTCATAAGGATCAATCCCAAACTCCATACACACATATAATTTTTCCTCAGCCATCTATAATTTTTGTATATTTGTTATTCCAATGTGCTTACAATCAAATTGCTAGAAATCTTGGTTGTGGGAGGCAGAATTATCTCCTTCAAGAGATGCACAGTACAATTTTTCTTTGTGCGTTTGTAATAACAGAAATGTTCATGTTAGCAGTGATGACCTATGACCAGTTCATGACTTTGTAACCTCCTTCTCTACACAGTTGCTATGTCTCATAAACTCTGTACTCTCCCCATAATGGGAAGCTACATATGTGGTGGAATATGTTCCTTGATATTCACATATTCTCTTCCGGAACTATCTTTCTGTGGCTCTAACATCATCAATCAGTTTGGCTGTGAGTATTCTGCCATCTCTCTTTATCCTCTTCTGACCCCTTCTGCAGTGAGAAGACATGTTTAGTCATTTCTACGTTCACTGAGGCTTGTAGCCTCCTGATTATCCTCTCCTTCTACGTGGTCCTAGTTGTCGCAATCATCAAGATGCCTTCTATGGGTGGACTCCAAGTAACCTTCTCCGTCTTTACTTCCCACCTGACTGCCATCACCATTTTCCATGGAATCATCCTTCTTCTCTACAGTGTGCCCATCTCCAAAAGCTCATGGTTCCTTGTCAAAGTGGCCACTGTGTTTCTTACCATCATGGTCCCTACACTGAACTCCTTTATATACAGCTTTAGGAACAACAATGTGAAAGAGGTTGTCAGGAGTTTAATCAACTCCAAACTGCTTTCTCACTCAATATATTTCAAATAAATATATATATTTATGTCCTACTTATGTCCAGTAATTTTTCATATATATTATTGATGCTAGGTTACCTTTAAGTAAATATATAATTATGCTTTAAATCAATTAAATATTGTACTTTCCATGTTTTTCAGTGGTCAAGATGCTCTGGATTAATATAGAAATAATCTATTCTGACACACTGCATCTCTACTGGTTTCAGAAAGGACCATATTTCAAAAACTCCCAGTTAGACACTATGGAATTCAGGGTGATGAATAAGGGATATATATTTAGAGACTCATTAATTATAGTTTAAACTTTGCCTTATAAAAGTGCTAAAAACCACAGATGATAACTGTGTGTTCTGGATCTGCTCTCAAGTTCTCATAATCAGTCCACTCAGAAAGTTCTATAAAACACTTTTTATTTCCCTCGAAACTTTATTTCATTTCAGGTAAAATGAGGACCTGGGAGTTTGCATTATGAGATATATTATCTGACTTTAAGCTAGGGGATGCTGAAAATGTTAATAACTCTCTATATTAATCACTTATTTTTTGAGTATCAGTCTAATATAGTTCAATGAAAGGTGTTGAAATTAACCCTGAATGCTAAGAAAAAGTTCAATTTATTTCTGTCTTATTTTCATTGCTTTTCTATGTAGATTCAATACCTAACTATGCCTGTAAAAAACATAAATTAATTTCTTTGCAAACTTTATATAAATGAAATCATGCATTATGTATTCCATATGTCTGACTTCTAAAAATGAACATCGTCTTTGTAAATCATTTGTGTTGCTGCATGTATTTATAGTTTTTATCAATTTTTGTTCTTTTTAATGTTTTATAATAGAAATATTTCAGATTTTTTCTTTAATACAGTCTATTATGCAGGACATTTGGGATGTTTCATTTTGGGTATATATACCGTTACACTGAATCTTAGTACTCCTTAGAATGGATTTTATTTGTAGAAGTATTAGGCATTAATTATGGTCTCAATTTTTAAGAATGATTGTATCAGTTTAGACTCCTAAAAGCAATGTTTGAAAGTTCTAAAGTTATGACTCACTTCCTCACCAGTATTCAGTATTATTAGATGTTATGATTTTTACCCATTTACTTGATACAGAATACTTAATTTATAGTTTAATTTGAATATTTATGATTACTGAGGTTAGGCGCATTTTAATATGTTTTGGATTTTGAAAAGTGCCTTTGTATAGCATATTACCAATGTCCTTCTAAATTATTTGTCTCTATTCTTATTTGTTTTAAAAAATCTCTCACATTATGAATATAATCCCTTTGTTAGTTATATTCCTTGAAAATATTTTCACCTTTGGCTTTATGTTTCACTCACTTAATGTCTTTTGATAAAGTGCAATTTGAGTTTTAACCTAGTCAAATGTTTTACTTTTGTAATGTTTTTGTAATTGTTTAGGAGGTGAGGAAGACATTTGTCTACATTATATTCAAAAAGGGTATGTTGTTCTTCATATTTTACTCTTGAGTCACCTCAATTTCATTTTTGTGGATGGTGTGAGGTTTGGATGTATGATAGATTCTTTTATTTGTTCAACATTATCTGCTCTCTCTTCATTTTATCTTGCTTCTCTGTAGGCAGGGAGAGAATAGTTCGCATGTGACTTGCTTGGGACAGTGGGAGGTGAGTGAATGTGTTAAGTTACGTCATAGAAGAAGCTTCAAATGCCTCTGAATGATTTCAATCTTTCCTTCTTGAGCTTATGAACTCAACCTGGGGAAAAGCATACCACAAATAGTGAGTGTTCCTTCAACATGGCTCTTGGAATGATAAAACCTGGGAATGGAGCAAAACTTAGTCAAATACAGCAAATCAGAGCTGTAGTCAGTCAATAACACTCATGGTACTACTCCATTTTTACCCATATGACTATATCATTTTCCTACATGATTTACCGAAAACAATGCATTCTCTCTTTATTGCTCTGCAATTCCAATCTTATCATAAACAAAATTTCCATATGCTTGTTTATCAGCGTACCTGCTAACCATTGCCACAATGACTCTTGAAAAGACCATCCAACACTCAATGGATTAAAAGTACAATTATTTATTTTCAAAGATCTGCAGGTCACCTGAGGTAGCTCTGCTTCAGGCTGAGACTAGGAAGGTTTTGTTTCACAGCGGACTTCTGTGAGCATAATTGCTCCACATGTCTTTCATATCTTTAGACTAGCCACTTCCTGTCTCATGGAAATGTCAGTAAAACAGTAGATGAAGTGAAAGTTTTCAAGGTCTCTTAGAACCTCGGCTTGGAACTCCCACACTTTCTCTTCTTCCAACATCTCTTTGAATATGTCGCAGGATTGGACTCATAATCCAAAGGTGAAGAAACATACCCCACCAATAATGGACAATGGAAGATTTATGATACAAGGAGATGGTGACTAATTGGATGCAATCATTCAATCTACCTTAGTCAACTTCATGACTCTTTATTGCATTTGAATTCAGTATTCACCATTACCACATATTTTTAATTATTATAGCTTTGAAATAAGTCTTGATATCCGTTCCAGAACTTCCTATCATATTTTCCTTCTCTGTGGGCAGATCCTGGTTTTCCTTGGCCCTTTACATTTTCAAGACACTTCAGGATTTATTTTGTTCTTTTATGGCATACTTCTGAAGCCTAAGCATCTCTTGTGCTCTAAGAATTTTTTTTTTTTGAGGAAGATTAGCCCTGAGCTAACTACTGCCAGTCTTCCTCTTTTGCTGAGGAAGCCTGGCCCTGAGCTAACACCCATGCCCATCTTCCTCTACTTTATATGTGGG
Source organism: Equus caballus (assembly GCF_041296265.1). Lineage (NCBI taxonomy): Eukaryota > Metazoa > Chordata > Mammalia > Perissodactyla > Equidae > Equus > Equus caballus. Next base: position 10,325,482 of record NC_091704.1, read on the forward strand.
ACACCTACCACAGCATGGCATGCCAAGCGGTGCCATGTCTGCACCCAGGATCTGAACCAGTGAAGCCCGGGCCACCAAGAAGCAGAACGTGTGCACTTAACTGCTGTGCCACCGGGCCGGCCCCTGCTCTAACAATTACACTTGCTCTTTAGATCTTCTCTTTAAAGCATTCTTAGCTGTAGGTATGCCTTCTTTCCTTCATTAGTTTATACTCCTCCATCTTCTTTTCAAAATTATGGTAAAGCCATATTGGTTGATTTTTATTTTACCATTGTCTTTATTAGTGTGACATTTTTACTTGATTTATTCTGTCATTATCATTAATTTATTACTGATATTACTAATGATTTATTGATTGGGTTTCTGAGAAAGTTGAGAGGCAACAAAGGTGTATATATCAATTTTCACATAATGAATTAAAAAATCCACTCTTTCTCTCTTTATTGCTCCATAGATGGATGATGGATAGATAAGTAGATATATAGGTTTATTTATCATACATAAAGTTCCACTGCTCCATTCATTTAAAGGCACTTGAAGAAGAGTCAAGAAGCAGGTAGACATCTCCATATGTAACTAACAAAAGGAAGGCTTGTAACTGTCCTTTTGCAGCTGGAGCAGTGGTCATGCTAAGAGGAACATCCTGAGATTAAATCTCAGTTTCTTTTATTTTCTTTTGAGGAAGATTAGCCCTGAGCTAACTGCTGCCAATCCTCCTCTTTTTTTGCTGAGAAAGACTGGTGCTGAGCTAAGATCGTGCCCATTTTCCTCTACTTTATATGTGGGGCACTTGCCACAGCATGGCTTGACAAGTGGTGCCATGTCCACACCCTGGATCTGAACCAGCGAACCCGGGCTGCTGAAGCAGAATGGGCACACTTAACCACTGCACCACTGGGCCAGGCCCCCAAATATCTGTTTCTTTGAGTAGTTTGTACAGTGAATACGTCAGTTTTAGATTTTGCTGCACTTCTTACTGACTTCTCTGTTTATCTACCTGAGGGACACCTACCAGGTTCAAGCAGCAGAAAGATGGATTTATATCTTTCATGGAAAAAAAAGTAGGCCAAGTTCAAAGTTAAACCAGGATCTCAGTGAAATGTTCTAGGTACCTGAGGCTGCTTTTTCCCTTGAACCAGTTGCTGAAAGGCTGAGCTACACTTTTTTTGAAGACAATTTCTTTAGAGCAGTTTTAGGTCCACAACAAAATTGAGAGGAAGGTACAGAGATTACCCATATATCTCTTGCTCCCACATATGCGTAGCCTCCCCTATTATCAACATCACTCATCAGAATGGTGTATTTGTTACCAAGGATGAACCTACATTAAGACATCGTAACCACCCAAAGTCCACAGTTCACTTTACGGTTCACTCCTGGTGATGTACATTCTACGGGTTTGGACAAATGTACAATGGCATATATCCGTAATTATAATATAATACAGAGTATTTTCACTGCCCTTAAGTCCTCTGTGCTCCACCTATTAATCCCTTTGCCTCTCTCCCCCTCCAGGCAGCCAGTGATCTTTTCACAGTCCCCATAGTTTGGCCTTTTCCAGATGGCAATAGTTGGAATCATACAGTATGTAGGCTTCTTAGATTGGCTTCTTTCACCTAGTCATATTCATTTAAGATTTAAGCTACGCTTTTTATGGTCTCATGGACATACACCGAAAGGCTTAAATTCAAGGGTAAACAAAGCTGAAGATTCAGAGAAAGCATTTCCTGACCTGGATTAAGATTATGGGCAGATGCAGAGGGATGTAAGAGCAGTCAGAAGACAGATCATGCTTTTCTTAGTCTGCAACTAGCGTGTGACTCATCTGAGTGGCCCAAGAAGCTTTAAGTATTGAAATTAGATGGATGTTGTACTAGACTGTCCCGAATGTCTGTTGGAAACCAACAAAAATCCTGTCTCAAGGAAGATTAAATAATCTGAAGCCTCAATTTATTTTCCCACATGAGTTTTTGAAAATAATGCGCAGTGCATAATCAAAGTTAATTAAGCACATTAAAAGGAAGGCTGGGTGAAGCAAAAGATAATAGATTCACAGGAAATTTATAATGAGAATTATTGAATGCATATTGTAAATCAACCACACAAACTATAATTAAGAAGACAAAATTTAAAAAGAAATTTGAAAAATTTGAGGAAACAGAACCATGATATTTTATAAGGCTGATTTTCTTAAAAATAAAACCAAGGAGAAATATTTTTTTAAAAAATACAGCAACTGAAATTAAGAAGCCAATAGAAGCATTTAATAGCAGATTAAACACAGTTTAAGACAGAAAAAATATGTTGGAAGGCTGATCAGAGGGGGAAAATGGGAACTTTATTAAGTTCTTCTGTTTTTGTCTTTCAACTTTTTTCCTTTCTTCAGATGTTTCTTACTGAAAATACCTGTGAGTCTCTATATGAAGGCCTATTTTTCCTGGTTCTGTGAGTGCCCTCAGTCTGCACAGTCCAGCTTGATAGTGCCAAGCAGTCAACATCTCCAGGAACAGTTCTCAACCAATGGTGTATGGTAGTGGGCACATAAATATACCAACTTCTTCACTCCTTGGATGAGACAAGTCTAAATTATGTTTTACACAGTCTTCCTGAGGGCTTCAGCTGGACTGATCCCAGTTGTCCACAAAAATAACATGTTCATTGTTCTGTTGTCTCTTCTCCCTACTTAGCCACTGGTGCTTCTACGATCATCTTCCAGATAAACTACTTTCATCCAAATCCTTATCTCGGGGTCTGTGTAAACCAAGCTTGGATAGTCTGGAAAACATCTCTGGAACATACATGAGAGATACGTGTAACAACTATTATATAGAAAGAATTCCTAAGAACTGTAAAGTAGAAAAACTCCAATAAATATTAGTAAACAATCTAATAAACTTAAAAAAATAAATTAAATTGATTAAATCAAGAGTTGGCAAAAATGTGGGTTAAATAAAACTTTCATAAATGGTGAGTAGGAGTGTAAAGTTTGTCAAATGTTTGGAAACTCTTTGGAAGTATGAACCCATGGTTTCATTTCTTGATACAGAACCAATACAAACACATACTTATTTGAACAAAAGTTAGGGGGAAGAATGTTGACAACAACAGTATTTCTGATTGCCCCAAACTGAAAGTGACACATAAATCCATCCAAAAAAGATAAATAATTTTGGTTGCATTTATTGAACTGACTATTGTATAGAAGTGAAAAAAATTAACTATTGATGCTCAGAACAACATTACAGAATTTCACAGCCATAATGTTAAGGAAGAAAACCAAATAATAAAGAGTATAAATCATATTATTTTACTAACATAAAGCTCATGAATAGGCAAAATTAGTGTGGAGTAATGTATCAGAATAGTTGTGATTCTTAGGGGCTACTGACTGGCAGAGGCTATAGGGATGCTTCTGGGTAATATTTTTATAATAACCAATATCGTGACCTTATTGCTATGTGTAGAAGTTTGTTCACTTTAAAAAATTTAGAGTTGAACTCAATTTTTCACTTCATATTATTTAAGTTCTACTTCAATGGAAATAATCTAAAAGAATTTGAAAAGAATGTGTATTTGGCAAGTGTTGAAGCTGAGTTCTCTGGACACAGATGTTGAGACAGAGTTTGGCATGCAACTTTTAGAGGATAAATAGCTATGGAAGGAAAGGGAAGGATACACAATTGAATACAAGGACAATTCAGGTTTGATACATTCACCAAAGTCCTGCTCTACCTTATGGGAAGCTTTGTCACACATATCTCAAATCAGAGTTGATCCCCTGGACTAGGCCTTTATATCCATATGTAATCTGTCATATGGGCACAATGGCTGGTGCCAATCCTGAAGGAGTTGACAGCTGGGAGAATACATCTTTCCTTGAAGATGGATCTGTATAGGACATCTCAGTGCCCACCACAACAAGGTGTGGGGAATCAAGGGCTCTCACATGGTTCATGAGAGTGCAAACTGGTAGAATTACTTTAGAGTGTAATTTAGTAGTACCTATCCTAAGAAAATATACCTTATGACACAGCCATACTACTTCTGAGAATTTATCCTACAGATATCTTGAATAACAAAGTAAAGAGATATACATTTGGATAATATATATATATATATTGTTTGTGTGTGTGAGGAGGATTAACCCTAAGATAACATCCATGCCAATCTTCCTTTATTTTGCATATGGGACTCCACCACAGCATGGCTTGATGAGCAGTGTGTAGGTCCACATTCGGGATCTGAACCCATGAACCCCGGGCCACGGAAGAGGAGCACATGAACCTAACTACATTGTCACTGGTCTAGCCCCACATTTGGATATTTTTAAAGTGCTGTTTATAACAGCAAAAGACTATAGAATCTTAAACGCCCTTGAATACAGGGTTTAGCTAATAAATTACAGAATTTTGAAAAATTGATACCATGCAGCTATTAAAATGTTAGATCACTTTTATATATACTTATATTTTCTATATACTTTCTTCTCCAAAACAAAATGTACCAGGAAATTGAGCAAGAACCACACAGTAGTCCTCACTTGACATCATTTATGTGAGAAGTGCATATCCATGTCTCTGTATGTATGAGCATATAAATGCACTACTATTTGTTCGTGAGTCAAAATAAACAAACAGGTGGCAGTCATTACCTCAGGCAGAAAAACTGATGGGTTGAGGGAAGGTTTTTTTAATTTACCTGTCTTTGGAATCACCTAAGGTAAATTTATTATCTAATAAAACACCATTACATTTACTTTATCATAAATGGTTTTAATATAGAAATTGATGATTAATAAATGTTGGCATTGATTTCAAATGTTATGATAAGAAGGTATCTGTTTCTATATTTCCTTTTTGTAGGTTGATTGGTAAATACCTACATGTACAACTAGCGATACCCATATATACAGAAAATATACATAGAAGCGTATATTAATATATTTGTATTTTGTGTATTTCAGTATTTAGGTGGTTGATAAATTTACTTCAGATTGCATAAATATTATAATACAAACACCAGTGTACTACTTCAAGAGCCAGATTACGTTGGACCTGTAAAAAATGAACTGAAATGTCACTGAAATTCATCCCCATTCTTTTATTCAATGATTTTACAAGAATTGCTATTGTCTTCCTTGAGCCATAATATGATGCGTCATTTTGCCTGAATAATTATTTTAGCCACTTCTGGCAATCCTAGTATTTTACACTCTCAGCTTGTTTCATAAAATTAGAAACTTTAGATCAGTTTTTGGCTATATTCAATCTTTCTCACTTACAATAAGCTTAGATTTCCAGAAATTTTTCATCATGCTCTTATATGGAGAGTTACAGGAGTTTATAAATAACACGAGAGTTAACTTCTGGGGAACGGTCCAGTTCTGCCTCTAATTAGCAACACAGGCTGGAAATACTTACACTAATTCCCAGAGTTAGCATTAGAATCTCCTAGTAATTCCACTTTTTTTCCAAAAAATAACTGAGCAATATTTACAGAGTTGCTTTGTAAATTGCAATTACTATTTGCAAATATAAATGACTAAAATTAAGTAAGATATTTATTTTCTTCTTTTTATTTCACAAGTATTTTGAATGTGTAGCTGAGCTAGATACCAGCTAAATAAAATGTAGTGGGAAATTGAGAATTTGGTAGGGAGACATGCAAAGGAAGGAAATCAAATCAAAGCACAACCTTAAGAAAATTGCTGTGACTGAAGCAAGTCCTCAGACTGCTGTGATTTTGTAGCATCTTTTACATGAAGGAGATAGTAACTGAATCCTGCATCCTCTATGTCCCAAGTTTGGGGCCTATGGAATTAGAATTTTTATATCCTGTTTACTTCTTTGTGAAATCTGTGTATTATTAGGAAATAGTATGTAGATTTGCATTCACTAAATGAGTTATTATTTAGTTAGTAATTAAGAGCTCAAAAATGTTAATCACTACCCCCCAACGCCCCTAGCATCCCAGACGCACCCAAACCAGAGATATTAAAAGAAGTCTGGCAAATGGTTGTACCAAAATGATTCAGAGTTGGGGTGAAAGTGGATGCTGAGATGGTACTTGCTGCATTTACAACATTTCAGTCTGGAGGTGATGGTATCTTGGCATAAAGCAGTGCTGGCTCTGGTGGTGGAGATCCAATGAAATAAGTTTATTAATATGAATGTTGATGTTTTTAAAATAAATTTTAAAGTATTTAATAATTTACAATTTACAAAATAAATTGTAAAGAGATTTCAGAGGGTTTTCATACCTCACTCAATTATCCACATTGTTAACATCTTACACAATTACCATTATACATGCGTCAAAAGCTTCTGCACAGCAAGGGAAACAATAAACAGAATGTAAAGGCAACCTACATAATGGAGAAAATATTTGCAAACCATACCTCTGATAAGAAGATTAATGGCCAATACATACTAAGGAACACATACAACTCAATAGGAAAAAAACTAATACCCCAATTAAAAAGTTGGCAAAGGACTTGATTTTGACATTTCTTCTAAGAAGATATATCAGTGACCAATAGGTGTAAGAAAAAAATGTACAATGTTTCTAATCATCAGGGAATTGTAAATCAAAATCACAAAGATATCTCGTCAGGATGGCTCTTATCAAAAGGCAGAAGACAAGTGTTGTCTACGACACAGAGAACTGGAAACCCTTGTGCCTTATTGGTGGGAATGCAAAATGTATGGCTGCTATGGAAAAGAGTATGGAGGTTCTTCACAAAGTTAAAACTGAACTACTCTATGATCCAGTAATCCTGCTTTGGGGTATTTATCCAAAAGAATTGAAATCCAGATTTCAAAGAGATATTGGCATTCCCATATTTATTGCAGAACTATTTACAATAGTCAAGATTTGGAAACAACCTAAATGTCTTTGGACAGATAAATGGATAAAGAAGATGTGGCATGTACATACAATGGAATACAGTCTTTAAAAATAAGGACATTCTGCAATATGTGACTGCATGGATGAACCTTGTGGACATTATGGTAGTGGAATAAACCAGTCACAGAAAGACGTATACTGTGTGATTCCACTTATATGAAGGATCTAAATTAATCAAATTCATAGAAACAAAGAGTAGCATGACAGTTGACAAGGACTGGGGGATGGGGAAATGGGCAGCTACAAATCAATGGGCATAAAATTTCATTTAAGCAAGATGAATAAATTCTAGAGATTTGCCAAACAAAATTCTATCTGTACTCAACAATACTGTATTGTAGACTGAAAAAAATCTCTTCGGAGGGTAGATCTCATGTTAAGTGTTCTTGCCGCAATAAAATAAAATTAAAAATGAGAAACATTGATGAATTATGGTCACTAAAATCCAGACTTTATTTGGATTCCATCAGTTTTTTCCCGTTAATTTCTTCTTTCTTTTCTGGGATTCAATCTAGGGTACCACATTGCATTTAATGTTGTCATGTCTCCCCAGCTTCTTCAGGTCTGTGAAAATTTTTCACTCTTTCCTACTATGATTGACTTTGAAAGTCCCAAGTTGTGCCTGCTAGACATTCTGTAGAATGTTTCCAAGTATGAGTTTGCCTGATGATTTTCTCATATTAAGCTGGGATTATGGATTCAGGGGGAAGAATGTCATAGAGGTGAAGCTTTTCTCATCACATAATATCAGGTGGGTAAATTATCTCCACATTATATCACTGACAAAGGTCACCTTCATCCTTTGTTTAAGGTAGCATTGCCCAAGATTCTCCACTCTAAACTTGAATGTGAAATTTGAAATACAGTTGAGGTAAGAACAGCTATTTCTGCATTCTCCCTTTTCTTTTATTTAAAATTCTACAGTTTATGTTTTGTTCCATCGAAATGTATTATTTCAATAATTCCATATCTACAAGTAATTAATGGGATAGAAGTGACGATGTGATTTTCTCAAGATTTAGAAGAAAATGCACCTACCACAATGACATAGGAGACAGTGTTTCAACTAATTGCATAGTTTGTGGCCAATTGAGTAACACTCAATTATAATTCTCTGTATTCTATATCTTCATAGTCAAGGAGGCAGATATAAGACCCAGAATTTGGCAGAATTTAGACTGTGAATTCAGCTTTTAACTTTTTCTTTGTATCCTCTGAGATCTCTTATGTCCTGGAAATATAATGCTATTTTACTAGCATATCCATTGAAATATACTGTCACGTTTGTTAAAAATCTCAATATCATATATACATAATTTATATGATCTATTTATAATTTAATAATATATATATATCAGAGTGGATGACATAAAAACACATTAGCAAATAGTTAATTGAAACTTAATTAACTTTAATTAATAAAATAAATGCTAATCAAAGTGTCAACAAAAGATTCACAGAATTACCCCAGGAGGAATTGTACCATTAATGGAGGTTTTGATGGAATGCACACGATCATTTCATGTATAAAATTCTGTAATGAATTCCTAAGCATTAGCTGGAAGGCACAAACCAGTTACATTTTAAGATTTATTCCAACTCATAAATTCTATGGGTATTTAATTCTGTGTTATGTCTATGAAAGGTCAAAAATAAAATAATTAATGCTAAGATTATTTGGCACTATTGGCAATGTAATTTGATCTCCTGGATCCTTAGCATATTCTTAGAACCATAAACAGAGTACTCTGTGCTTCTGTTCTGCCTCTCTTGCTTCTCTGCTTTACAATTTCTTTTGGCTCTAAATTTACATTTCAGTGCTGTATTAATTATACTAACAAGGGCTGAATTTTAAACAATACAATTATTACTATATGCTTTCCATACCACTAGTTCTCATAACTTAGAAGGCATCAAAATTGCCTGGAGGACTGATCAAATCACGAATTGTGGGTCCCATCCCAGAGTTGTGGGTTCAGAAGTTCGTGATGTGGATAGAGAATTTGCATCCCTAACAAATTCTCAGGAGCTCCTGCTGCTGCTGGTTTGGGGGCCACACTTTGAGAATCACTGCTCTACATAGCAACTACACACAGACATAAGAAGCCTCTTTCTTCTCTCTATTTCTCCCTTCTATTCAGTTTTGCTTTTCAGGCATAACCTTTGGTTCTTTATTTAACAAGAATCGTGATGTTATCTGAAGGAATTGAAAGCATCATACCCACTTTTATTCTCCTGGGTTTTGTAGAATACCCAGAACTCCAGGTTTCACTCTTCCTGGTTTTCTTGTCTATCGACACAGTCACTGCAGTGGGGGGTTTGGCTTGAAAATAATCATCAAGATCAACCTCCAAATCCACACAATCATGTACTTTTCCTTCAGTCACTTGCCCTTTGTACACTTCTTTTATTCCACCATAGTAACACATAAATTGTTAGAGAACTTGATTGTGGAAGATAGAACCATCTCTTTCTCTAGTTGCATTCTACAGTTTTGTTTTGCTTGTATATTTAGAGTAATAGAAACTTTCAAGTTGGCAGTGATGACCTATGACCATTCTGTGGCAGTTTGTCCTCCCTTGCTCTACATCACTACTATGTCCCAGAAGCATGTGCTCTGCTGGTGGCTGGGTCTTACTCATGGGGTGTAATGTGTTCCCTGGCAGACACATATTTTCTTCTAGCATTGCTTTCCAGCATATGCTATAGAAATAGCATAATTATTTCTGTCTCCTGCTTTGATATAAGCCACGTGCTGCATTTTATTATTGCCCTATTCAATGAGGTGAGCAGCCTGACAATTATTCTGATGTCTTATATAGTCATTTTTATTACTGTTGTGAGGAACCTTCTGAGAGTGGGGGCCAGAAAACCTTCTCCTCTTGTGCCTCTCACCTGACAGCCATCACCATCTTCCATGGAACCAACATTTCCCTATGTTGTATCCCTACTCCTAAAACTTCTTGGCTCACAGTTAAAGTGGCATCTATGTTTTACATGGTGGTGATTCCCATGCTGAATCCTTTGACCTACAGCCTTAGGGAAAAAGATGTGAAAGACACATTCAGAAAATTAGTTGTCAGAAAATTGCTTTGCCAAAACAATATAATATTGTTAGATTAAATTTTGTAATTCTAAAAAATTATTTTCTATGCTCAGATTGTTTAACTCTTATAGTGAAGTTGATGATTCCATCTATTTAGTCAATAAGATGTTAGTTAATATATCTATGACAGTATGACATCTTATGATTACGGATTTTTGCATATTTTTTTTTAAATTTCTCTAAGCCACATGTAAATCAAAATTTTACAAATTAAAATTCTTGGACCACATTTTGCAATTTGTTTTTGAGGAAAATTACCCCTGAGCTAAATTCTTCTACCAGTCCTCCTCATTTTGCTGAGGAGGACTGGTGCTGAGCTAACATCCATGCCCATCTTCCTCTGATTTATATGTGGGACACCTGCCACAGCATGCTTGACAAGCAGTGCCATGTCCACACCCAGGAAATGACCCAGCAAACCAGGGGCCACTGAAGCAGAACAGGTAAACTTAACAGCTGTGCCACTGGGCTGGCCCCCATATTTTCTAACATATGTAAATTATTTTTAAATACTTTGTCATTTGGTGTAATTTTTATGTGTGTTTCCAAAGTAAAACTAATTCTCAGCTTAACAAATACGTGCAGATCAAGAACGGTTCCTTATAATAGTAATTAGGAAGCTCATATTCCAGAGCTGGATGTAACAAAATGCCTAAGCTTACTATACCTTGTACAGCAATGAATATTATGCTCTTTATTGTATTGAATGGCAGAAGTTGTCTTTTACTCATGAAAACTCTAGCCAATTGACAAGCAAACAAAATTGAATAAAGTATTGTTCTGCTTTCTCTAAAATTATATCGTATTTTATTCAAAAAAATTTGTATAATAAAGGCAGTAGGACAGTAATAAAGACCAGAAGTGAGCTCAAGCATATCTTGTCATTTGAATTTGAACAAATGTGTCATTATAATTCAATGAAGAAAGGATGATTTTCAACAAATAATTGTAAGATAACTGAATATACATATGGGTAAGTGAGCCTTAACTTTTATAACTTTTATTTTACACCATACACATCTATTACCTCAAATTAAATGAAATGGATCATAGATCTAAACATAAAAATTAAAACCTCAGGAGTGATGCTAGCGTCATGGCAGAGTGATCTTGCTTGGGATCCTCTCCCGTAGAACATACAATGAAAAGGGACACTGATATTCCAACAGAGGACATTTTAACACGACACAAAAACATTGGAGAGACCCACACAGCCATACAATGGAGGGTGGAGAGGTTGGAGCCCCCTCAGAAGAGCTGGACCAGGGTAAGAGAAAACTTTGCTCCCTCACCTAATACACTGTGATCCACAACGTCAGGAGGCTCTTAGAGGGAAGAAAGGGGAGAGGGGACGCTCATTTGTGGGAACCTCATGGACCCCCAAGGTCTGGCAGCCTACCTAGAAGACCTCTAGTGGGGCAAGAGCTTTCACAACAGTGGGCTCATCAAGCACACACCCCAGGAAAGCAGATAGCAGGAGCGAGAAACCCAAGAAAGCATGCAAGAGAAAGCACCCTTTCCCCTCACCCACCCTGTGCCCATTCCACTGCCTGGGATCTTGGCGGAAGGCAGAGGGCTCAGGATATCTGGCTCTTGACATCCACCCAGTGGTGATAGGTGGTAACCGCAACCACATAATATCAAGTTGCCTAAGATATGACCTGCCTCATCTAGCAATATCAAATAGTATGTCAAATCACCAGACCAGAGAGAATATGACAAGTACCCAGAATTTGGTCCTGAGGACACAGAAATATGTAACCTAAATGACAATGAATTCAAAATATCTATCACCAAAAAACTCAAAGAGGTAAAAGAGGCTGTAGAGAAACAATTCAACGAGTCAGGAGCTACATCACAAAAGAGATGGAAACTATAAAGAAGAACCAATCAGAAATATTAGAGATGAAAGACATGATGGAAGAGATAAAACAAAATATGGATTCCCTTAATGCTCAAGTGGACATCATAGAGGAGTGTATCAGCATAATCAAAGACAGACATGTTGAAATGTTCCACACAGAGGAGGAGAGAGAGCTAAGACTAATAAGAAATGAAGAAAGTCTCTGAGAAATATCAAGCTTAATTAGGAAATGCAACATAAGAATCATAGGTATTCCAGAAGAAGTGAAGAATAGAGCAGAAAGTCTGTTCAAAAATATAATAACAGCCAACTTCACAAACTTGGAGAAGGAGGTGGAAGTATGTGTGGAAAAGTCTTCCAGATATCCTAGATATGCCATGTAAAAAGACCTACTGCAAGGCATATAATAGTAAAACTGGCAAAAATGAATGACAAAGAAAGAATACTAAGGGGATCAAGGCAGAAGAAAATAACCTATAAAGGAACCCCTATCAGGATTTCAGTGGATTTCTCTACAGAAACCTTACAAGCTGGGAAAGAATGGAATGACATATTCAAATATTTGAAAGACAAAAATTTTCAGCCAAGAATACTCTATCTAGCAAAGATATCCTTCAGATATGATGGAGAAACAAAAACTTTCCCATACAAACAAAAGCTAAGGGAGTTCATAGCCACAAGACCCCCACCCCCACAAGAAATATTCAAGAAAGCCCTCATCCCTGAAAAAAAGGGAGAAAGTTGTTACAAATCACACAGTAAGGAGATGAAAAGGTACACAAAATCAGAATAGGATAGGAAATATTCAAGTATATCATTAAAGATAAAGGAAAGGAAAACACCAAAAACAATGATAATCTCGTCACGCGAACCACAAACTCACAACACAAAATGCAATAACATGAAAGATAAACAACTTAGGAGGGGAGGAGGAAAGGGACCAAATTGGTTTAGACTAAGGAATTAAGAGGCCATCAAAAAATGGACTATCTTATACATGAGATTCTGAATACAAACTTCATGCGAACCACTAAACAAAAAAGCAGAACAGAGACAAAATAATAAATAAGGAGAAAGAAGGGAAACATATCATAAAAAACTACATAATTCAGTGGTAGACCAAAACACACAGGATGAGAAACAAAGGGAATGCAGGAGAATCAGAAAATGAGTGAAAATATGACAGGATTAAGCCCTGGTATACTGATAATCACCCTAGACGTAAATGGATTGACTTCTCCAATAAAAAGACACCGAGTGGCAAGATGGATTAAAGAACAAGACCCAACAATACGCTACCTCTAGGAAACACATCTCAGCTCCAATGAAAAACACAGGGTCAGCATGAAGGCATGGAAGATGATACTCCAAGCTAATGGCAAACAAAAGAAAGCAGGTGTCGCAATACTTATATCAGACAAAGTAGACTTCAAGATAAGACAAGCAAAGAGAGACAAAGAGGGGCAGTATATAATGATCAAAGTGACACTCCATCGAGAAAAAAAATAACACTTACAAATATCTATGTACCCAACACAGGAACACCAAAGTTCATAAAGCAACTATTAACAAATCTAAGAGAAGATATTAATAAAAACACAACATTAGTACTGGACCTCAACACTCCACTCACATCAATGGATAGGTCATCCAGATTTAAAATCAACAAAGAAACAGTGAAATTAAATGAAAAGCCAAACCATTTGGACTTAATAGTCATATATACAATACTCTATCCAATAACAGCAGAATACATATTCTTCACAAATGTCATGGAACGTTCTCAAAGATATACCATATCCTGGGAAGCTGGGAAAGCGTCAATAAATTTAAGAAAATGGAAATAATAACAAGCACCTTTTCCAATCACAATGCTATAAAGCTAGAAATTAATTACAAGAAAAAAGCTGAGAAAGGGAAGATGTGGAGGGTAAATAGCATGCTATTGAACAAGCAATGAATCATTGAAGGAATTAGAAGAGAAACTGAAAAATATCTGGAGACAAATGAAAATGATAACATACAATACCAACTCATTTGGGATGCAGCAAAAGCTGTATTAAGAGGGAAATTCATCGCAGTACAGGCATGCCTTAACAAACGAGAAAACCCAAAATAAGTAATCTGAAATTACACCTAACTGAATTAGAAAAAGAAGAAAAAACAAAGTGCAAAGTCAATAGAAGGAGAGAAATAATAAAAATCAGAGCATAAATAAGTGCTATTGAAACAAAAAAGGTAGTAGAAAGGATCAATGAAACAAAGAGCTTTGCATAAGATTCTTAATTATCATTAAGAATACAAACAAAATTGACAACCCCCTAGCCAGACTTACACAGAGAAAAAATAGAGTAATCTCAGATAAACAAAATTAGAAATGAAAGAGGAGAAATAATGGACACTACAGAAATACAATGGATTACAAGAGAATATTAAGAAAAACTGTATGCTAACAAAACAGATAATCTAGAGGAAATGGATAAATTCTTAGACTCTTACAACTTCCCAAAGCTGAATCATGAAGAAAGAGATAATCTGAATAGATCAATAACAAGGAAAGAGATAAAACAATAATCAAAAGCATCCCAAAGAATGAAAATCCAGGACCAGATGACTTTCCTGGGGAATTCTAGCAAACTTTTAGAGAAGATTTAATACCTATTCTACTCAAGCTATTCCAAAACATTAGGGAAGATGAAACAGTTCCCAACACATTCTATGAGGCTGACACCACTCTGATACCAAAGCCTGACAAGGACAAGACAAAAAAAGGAAAACTAAAGGCCAACATTGTTGATGAACATAGATGCAAAAGTCCTCAACAAAATGTTGGCAACCTGAATTCAGCAATACATCAAAATAATCATACATCACAATCAAGTGGGATGTATACCAGGGGCACAGGGATGGTTCAACATCTGTAAGTCAGTCATTGTAGTACACTACATCAAAAATTGAGGAATAAAAACCACATGATCATCTCAATAGATGTAGAGAAAGCATTTGACAAGATCCTACAACCATTTTTGATAAAACTCTTAACAAAATGGAGATAGAAGGAAATTACCTCAACACAATAAAGGTCATATATGACAAACCCACAGCCAACATCATACTCAATGGGCAAAACCTGAACACTATCCCTCTGAGAACAGGAACAAGATAAAGATGCCCACTCTCGCCACTCTTATTCGGTATAGCACTGGAGGTTTTGCCCAGAGCAATTAAGCAAGAGAAAGGAGAAAAAGGAATCCAAATAGGGAGTGAAGATGTGAAACACCTGCTGTTTGCAGACAGCATGATCTTATATATAGAAAACCCTAAAGAATCCATTGGAAAACTATTAGAAATAACAACTACAGTAAAATTTCAGGGTACAAAATCAACTGACAAAAATCAGTTGCTCTTCTATACTCTAATAATGAACTTATAGAAAGAGAACTCAATAATACAATTCCATTTACAATTGCAACAAAAGAGTAAAGTGTCTAGGAATAAATTTAACCAAGGTGGTGCAGGACTTATACAATGAAAACTATAAGACATTACTGAAAGAAATTGATAATGGCATAAAGAGATGGAAAGGGATTCCTTGCACATGGTTTGGAAGAATAAACATAGTTAAAATGTCCATACTACCAAAAGCAATCTACAAATTCAATGTAATCCCAATCAGAATCCTAATGACTTTCTTCATGGAAATAGAAGAAAGAATTCTAAAATTCATAAGGGGAAACCAAAGACTCCAACTTGCTAAAGCAATCCTGAGAAAAAAGAGCAAAACTGGAGGCATCACAATCCCTGACTCTAAAGGGTACTACAAAGCCATAGTGATCCAAACGGCATGGTGCAGGTACAAAAACAGGCACACAAATCGAGGGAGCAGAACTGAAAGCCCGGTAATAAAACCACACATGTATGGACAGCTAATCTTCAACAAAGGTGCCAGGAGCATACAATGGAGAAAAGACAGTCTCTTCAATAAATGGTGTTGGGAAAACTGGACAGCCAGATGGAAAAGAATGAAGGTAGACCATTATCTCATGCCATAGACAAAAACAAACTCAAAATTGACCAAAGACTTGAATATAAGTCCCGAAACCATAAAACTCCTGAAAGATAATATAGGTAATACATTCTTGGACATCAAACTTAAAAGGATCTTTTGAATATCATGTCTTCTCAGCCGAGGCAAACAAAACAAAATAAACAAGTGGGAGTTCATCAGACTAAGAGCTTCTGCAAGGCAAAAGAAACTAGGATCAAAATAAAATACAACCCACCACTTGGGAGGAAATATTTGCAAATCATATATCTGACAAGGGGTTAATCTCCATAATAAATAAGGAACTCACACAACTGAACAACATAAAAACAGCCCGATCAAAAAGTGTGCAGAGGATATGAACGGACATTTTTCTGCAGAAGATATACAAATGGCCAATAAACACATGAAAAGATGTTCAACATCAGTAATCATCAGGGAAATGCAAATCAAATTACACTAAGATACCACCTTACGCATGTTAAAATCACTATAATCACTAAGACCAAAAGTAACAAGTGGTGGAGAGGTTGTGGAGAAAATGGAACCTGCCGGGGTCCCACCCCGGCTGAGTCCAGGTTCCTGAGGGATGGACGGCGTCGGCGCAATGAGGGGAAAATAAAGAGGATGTGAGACTTGGGTTGGTGTTAGCAAGTCCAAGTTTACTGTGCACAAGTGTCGTTTATATGTTTTCAGGATTAATACAGAAATAGCTCTACAAATATTCTCAGAGAGATAAGGAAGTAAAAAATGAGCACAAGAATATTTATTAACATTCTATTCTATAGAGCATAAGGTTAATGGTAGTCTTCTTCGCAATTAACTAGTGTTTGTTGTCTCTAAGCTAAAAGAGATAGGTACCTAGACATCTGTTGTAATTCATGGTAAAGTTAAATCAAAGAGAGAAGGTCCAGGCCTCCAGACAGGACAGCAGTCCGTCTGGTTACATCCTGGGGGAGCCATCCCTGCCTCCCTCAATCATTTATGCCATTAGTGTAGATGGTTAATGGGAACAAAAGGCGACTCCAGGGTATCTTATTCCAAGGGCTATCTGCATTCTCAGCGGGAAGTTAAACATCTTTACGTTTTTGTGCCCTTTAGGGGGTGAAAGCATTCCTTTGTCTTTTAGATTGTAGAGCTAACAGTCCCTTAAGCACACTGCCAGAGAAAGTATCATTTTGTTAGTAAAGTAAAGGGCTGAAAAGCTAAGCTAAACTATATATCTTCAAGAATGAAAAACAGAAATAAGTATAGACATAACCTTGATAGAAAGCATGCATATAATTCAGAAAATATCAGGGGTGTCGGCAGGCCATCCTTCACCGAGGGGCATCTCTGCACCCCTCGGCCCTTCTACTCATCAATTATTTATTATTTATTGCTTTTAGGAGAAAATCTCTATAACATTTTAACAGAAAGCAGAAGGTCAAGAATAATATGTAGATACTTCTTGATCATCCAATTAACCAGCCAACTTAGAAGGACAATGCATATATATATTTAAATAAAGAACTGGAGGGAGAAGGAAACATTAACCAGATGGAGGCTGTAAACCTAATTCGACATCTTATCTGGGCAGGATTCCTCTCTGCTTGTCTCAAAAGGGACTGTGTGCTTCTCCATTAATTAACTGAAAAATATCTTAAAAGTTACTGGCAGGTGGTCACATTCTCTTACTATGTTTAATTCTCCCGGGAGGTAGTGCCTCCCAAGCAGCCACCCAAAGGAGTGAAAACTAGAAGTTAAGAAAGGAAAAGGAATGAAGGTCAATTAGAAGCAGCACAGGTTTCAGAACTATGTGAGGGGCCGGCCGGTTATTGTTCACCAAGGGGCGACCCTGCACCCCTTGGCGTTAATCTGCTGGACCCTGTCAAACAGCTGATCAAATGATGTAGCCACGGCTCCAGGCAGGAACCCTCATACAATGCCAGTGGGAATGCAAACTGGTGCAGCCACTGTGGAAAACACTATAGAGATTCCTCAAAAAACTAAAAATAGAACTACCATATAACCCAGCTAACCCACTACTGGGCATCTACCCAAACAACTTGAAATCAATGACCCAAAGTAACATATGCACCACTATACTTGTTGCAGCACTATTCACAATAGCCAAGACATGGAAACAACCCAAGTGCCCATCAAACCATCGAATGATGATTGGATAAAGAAAAATATATATACAGTGGGATACTGCTCAGCCATAAAACAAGACAAGGTCTTCCCATTTGCAACAACATGGCAGGACCTGGGGGCAATTATGCTAAGGGAAACAAGCCAGACTGAGAAAGACAAATGCCAGATGATTTCACTCATATGTGGAATATAGACAAACACATGGACAAAGACAACAGTTCAGTGGTTACCAGGGGAAAGGAGATGGTGGGTGGGCACAGGAAGTAAAAGGAAGCACTTATGTGCTGATAGTCAAGAAATAATGTACACTGAAATTTCACATTGATATAAACTATTATGAACTCAATAAAAAAATTAAAACTACAAAATTTTAGTATAAAATGCTGAAAAATATTCAGAAATTTGAGGCAGATATTTTGTTAGATAAAACACAGAAGGGATAGATCATCAAAAAATTGATAAAAGGAACTTCATCAACTTAAAGAACTTCTGGTAAAAATTGTCAAATGGTGAAAGACATCAAGAAGAAAATGAAAATGTTAAGCCACAGACTATGACTAAATATTTTCAGACATATATTTGACAAAGATTTTGTATATAGATCATTTAAAGAACTCTTTGTACTCAAAACAAGAAGACAAACCATCTAAAGAATTGATAAAATATTTGAGCAGTTACTTGACAAAACAAAGCATATAAATCATCTATAAACTCATGAAAATATACTAAACATTATTAGTCATCACTGAAATTTTCATTAAAACCACTCTCAGATACTACTGCACACCAATTAGATTGGCTGAAATTAATATGACTGAAATGCCAAGTATTCGTGAAAACTTGAGGCCAGCGGAATGCTCAGACATTTCAGCTGGGAGTAATAGGTATATGAAGTCACACAAACACTTCTCATATGACTCAACAATACCTTTCCTAGGTCTTCACCCACGAGAAAGGAGATCCAATATTTTAAATTAGGAGAAAATTGTTCTCTCTGGTATATGCCATGATACAGGGAGGGGAAAGGTAGGGAGAGTGATGTGTGTTGCTATTTTTGTCCTTTTATGAACTTTTTTGACTTTGTTCTTTTAAAAAGTGACTTTCCTAGAAGAGGTGGGTTTTCCATGAAGTGCTGTTTCTACAGAGTTATCCAGGGTAAACAGGAGATGGCAGAAAAGATTCAGAAAGATCTTGTCACTTTAAAGTAAAGAAATGTGTGTGTGTGTGTGTGTGCGTGTATAATAGTACAATATACATATACTTGTTAAGGTGTGTAAATCTTCTTCTGCACTGGCTTTTGATGACCTTCTCATAATATCTATGT
Organism: Equus caballus; assembly: GCF_041296265.1. Taxonomy (NCBI): domain Eukaryota; kingdom Metazoa; phylum Chordata; class Mammalia; order Perissodactyla; family Equidae; genus Equus; species Equus caballus. The sequence goes on from NC_091704.1 coordinate 10,344,863, forward strand.
TATCAAGCCCTTGAGAATTGTACTGATGAGGTATAATTGTCTTCTCATGTAATTGTCATTTTGACATTCAAGATGTGAGTGTAGTTTGTTCACAAAGAAATGACTTTCAAATTTCTATTAATTCTGAGAAAAGATAGGCCCTGCATATATGTCAATGTCTGCTCAGGACAAGAAAACAATTATTTTGGTTTTTCCAGAGAGGGAAATTAGATTAGTGACGTGGCATAAACGTACTAGAAGGATTGTTGGTATAAAAGGGAGAAGAGAGGTCTTCCAGAGAGGAATAAAGAAGCTATTAAAATCAGCAGGCTACAGGGAAAAGTTTCCTTGACTCAGGCACTCTGTGGGCATCCCTGTCCCTGAGTGTGGCTTGGGTTTTGACTGAGACCTGGCAGGGCTGATCTCCCTCAGATTTGAAAAGCTGATAAAGGTTGAGCTCTACCCTCTGAAGTTTGTGTTTAGTTCTTTCTCCTGCTGCCCAATGCAGCTTAACAGCAGACAGTGAGGGGGAGACGGTCAAGTTTTTGTGGAAGGCCTTAATTTTCTAGTCAGAATTTTTCTCCTAAACACTATGACATTTCTGTAGGGTATTTCAATCTGCCTCTCTGGTTCAGATCCCCAACCTCCCACACAACCCAGAAAAATAATTAATGCCCTCTGGTGAAAATACGTCTTGAGTTTTGGGTTTCTTTAGTTTTCAATTCATCATTAAATTCTTGGGGGTCCACAAAGGACTGCTGGATTCCTTCTGTTCTCTGCAAGTGCCAAACCTAAAAATTAGTCTGTTTCCAGAATCAGAAAATGTGTTCAGTGAGGGAAACAGCTGATGACTGCCAGCTCACCAAAGAAGGTCTTTTCTCTCCCCGATACTTTAATTATCTAGTCCTGATTACTTCTATTTATCTCTTTAAAAATAGATTTGGAATTCACCTTTTTAAAAATGTTATTTCAGGTGAATTGTTGTCTTCAGTGATGCACTCTTCCTATCTGAAGTGAAAGACCATGAACTGACCCTTCGATGAATGATGGAAGATAGAAGACAATGAGGGACATTGGTAAATTGGAAAAGAAAATAACTGTAGAGCTCTGATCTTACTCCTAAGAAATCTTCTTTAAAGATATAGGTGGAGGAAAGCCTTCTCATACCAAAAAAGCTAAGGAAATGTCTTCAGTGAACTTACAGTATGAGAAACCATAAAGAGGCCTTCAGGCAGAAGAAAAACAGATAGTTCTTGGAGAATGACTGTAGAGTTTGGAAAACTCAATCAAATAGCCCTTGAGCAGATGAATATGGCTTAAGGCATATAGCATGCAATCATTGATTTGGCAGACGTATTACTTTCCCTTTTAATTTTAAAAGGAAGTCAGGGACAATTCACATTCTCAGGGGATGGATAAAATTATTTATGTAATGATTTGATTAAGGCCATTTTAACCCTGTAGCCCTCTGTCATTACATAGTTTGAAGAAATATCTATCACCTGAACATCCCACAGAACAGTACACCAACCCGTTACACTGATAGCACCATACTAGCCACACAGTATAAACAAGAGGTGGGTCTTATGCTGAAAGCAGTAGTGAGACACAAAGGGAAGAAGAGATTCAGGGACCTGCCAGTTCAGTGATGTGTTCAGGGGTGAAAAAATCAGAAGCATTCCAGAGTATCCTGTCCAAAATAAAAGACAAATTATTGCAGCTTGTGTCCCCTACCAGAAGAGAGAAAGCACATCTTTTAGAGGACCTCTTTCAAGATTTTAGAGGCAAGACATTCCACACCCAGAAACAGTGCTCTGACTCATATACAAGATGTGATGCACAACCCTTAAGGTAATTTATTATCACTTCCGGATGTATATACCTTTGTGTGATCTTCTCTCATTGTGTGTAGGGGAGACATTTGACTTGCTTCTAACCAGTAGGATGAGGCAAAGGTAATGGGATGCCATTTTCTTGATTAGGTTATGCTATATAGCAGGGTGAACAATTATGCATGTGTAATTAAGGTCTAATATTTCTTAATATTGAGTTAATTGAATGAGAGTTTATCCTGAGTGACATTTTTTTAAATCATTTGAAGCTCTTAAATCAAAGACTGGGCCCTCCCTGAAGTTAGAAAGACTCTTTTCACCGTTGGCTTTGAAGAAGTAAGATGCCGCATTTTGAGAGAGCCTACAGAGAGGCCCATGTAACAAGGAACTGCCGGTGGCTTCTAGGATCTGAAAGTAGCTGCTGATCATTGGCCAGAAAGAAAATGGGTACATTAGTCCTATGTCTGCAAGCAGATGAATTCTGCCAACAACTTGAAGAGCTTGGAAGGGGATGTTTCCCCGCCTGAGCCTCTTATGAAACCACAGCTCTCACTGGCACATGAATTGCAGCCTGATGGCAACTTTGAGAGTCTAGAAAACCCAGCCAAGTGGTGCCTGGACTGCTGCCCTGTAGAAACTGTGTAATAAAAATGTGTATTAGTTTAAACCACTGGGTCGGTCATAATTTGCTGTGCAGCATAGAAAACTCATACACCAGGTGACACAGAAAGTTCTTAGTTTTGAGTGACTCTGTGGCAGAAATTGTCTCCAGAGCTGGTCCAGAGTGCAGAGGTGTCAGTGGTGGGAAGCAGATGCCATGTGGAAATCATGCCATTCCCAGTGGGAGAATACCGATGCAGATCCCTAGGATTCTGGCTCAAGGTCATGTCATCTACAATGAATAATTTTATTCCAGGTAATAAATAGCTTCTGTTGTGTTAGGGGCTCCTGGTAGCATGTGGCAAGGGTTAGCCAGGTTGTCAGGGGCCCAGCAAAACATAAGTGGTTCTAATTGCTTTGGGTGTGGTGGAACCAATGTATTGATTGATATCCAATGATTTTAGAGAGTTAAATATGCTTCCAAAATACATTTGTCATTTTTAAGAAGGTATGAGAATATATTATTCAATTGTATCAATACAAGCTTGGAAGAGTAGATTGTCCATATCTGGAAGAAAATGTGAATTAGTTTTACTGAAGTGAATCAATGTTTCCAATTACAATAATGATTTTCTATTGTGGTCATAATATCTTATAACACAGTGAGATTTCCATTGGACATTATTGTTTGTCATACATCATATAAGTATGCCCCTTCACCGCTTGTGCCCACCCTCCACCCCCCTTCCCCTGGTAAGCACTAATTTATTCTCCTTGTCCATAAGTTTGTTTATATTCTACACATATGTGAAATCATATTGTGTTTGTATTTCTCTCTCTGGCTTATTTCGCTTAACGTAATGTCCTCAAGCTTCATCCATGTGGTTGCAAATGGGACGATTTTGTCTTTTTTATGGCTGAGTAGTATTCCGTCATATATATATATCACATCTTCTTTAGCCAGTCATCAGCCAGAGGCCACTTGGGTTGCTTCCATGTCTTGGCCATTGTGAATAATGCTGCAATGAACATAGGGGTGCATAAGTCTCTTTGAATTGCTGATTTCCGGTTCTTTGGGTTAATACCCAGTAGTGAGATAGCTGTGCCATATGGTAACTCTACTTTTAATTTTTTGAGAAATCTCTATACTGTTTTCCACAGTGGATGTACCAGTTTGTATTCCCACCAGCAGTGGATGAGAGTTCCCTTTTCTCCACAACCTCTCCAACATTTGTTATTTTTCATCTTGGTGATTATAGCCATTCTAATGGATGTAAGATGGTATCTGAGTGTAGTTTTGATTTGCATCTCCCTGATGATTAGTGATGTTGAGCATCTTTTCATGTGCCTATTGGCCATCTCTATGTCTTCTTTGGACAAATGTCTGTTCATTTCGTCTGCCCACTTTTTGATTCCTTTTTTGTAGTTCAATTCTGCGAGCTCTTTATATATTATGGAGATTATTTATCAGACATATGACTTGCAAATATTTTATCCCAGTTAGTGGGCTGTTTTTTCATTTTGATCTTAGTTTTCTTTGCCTTCCAGAAGCTCTTTAGTCTGATAAAGTCCCACTTATTTATTTTGGTTTTTTCCCCCTTTATATGAGTAGACATGGTATTCGAAAAGATCCTTTTAAGTCTGATATCAAAGAGTGTACTGCTTATATTCTCTTCCAGAAGTTTTATGGTTTCAGGTCTTACCTTCAAGTCTTTGGCCCATTTTGAGTCTATTTTTGTGCATGGGGAAAAATAATGGTCTACTTTCTTTCTTTTGCATGTGGCTGTCCAGTTTTCCCAGCACCTTTTATTAAAGAGGCTTTCCATACTCCAGTGTATGTTCTTAGATCCTTTGTTGAAGATTAGCTGTCCATAGATGTGTGTTTTTATTTCTGGGCTTTCAATTCTGTTCCATTGGTCTGTATGCGTGTTTTTATACCAGTACCATGCTGTTTTGCTTACTACAGCTTTGTAATATATTTTGAAGTCAGGGATTGCAATGCCACCAGCTTTCTTCTTGTTTTTCAGTCTTGCTTTGGTTATCTGAGGTCTTTTGTTGCCCCAGATGAATTTTTCAGAGTGTTCTATTTCTGTGAAGAATGTCATTGGGATTCCAATTGGGATTGAATTGAATCTGTAGATTGCTTTAGGTAGTATGGACATTTTAACTACATTGATTCTTCCAATCCATGTGCATGGAATATCTTTCCGTTTCTTTAAGTCATTATCAATTTCTTTCAGTAATGTCTTATAGTTTTATTTTGTAGGTCTTTCACTTCCTTGGTTAAATATATTCCTAGATATTTTATTATTTTGTTGGGATTGCACATGGAATTGTATTCTTGAGTTATTGTTCAGTTAGTTCCTTGAGTATACAAATGCTACTGATTTTTGTAAGTTGACTTTGTACCTTGCATCTTTGCTGTAGTTATTCATTATTTGTAATAGTTTTCTGATGGAATTTTTTAAGGTTTGTGTATATAAAATCATGTGATCTGGAAACAGTGAGAATTTCACTTCTTCAGTGCCTATTTGGACTCCTTTTCTTTTTCTTGCCTAATGGCTCTGGTCAAAATCTCCAGTACTATGTTGAATAAGAGTCGTTAGTGGGCATCCTTGTCTTATTCCTGTTCTCAGAGGGATGGCTTTCAGTTATTCCCCACTGAGTATGATGTTCGCTGTGAGCTTGTCATATATGGCCTTTATCATGTTGATGTACTTTCCTTCTATGCCCATTTTATTCAGAGTTTTTACCATGAATGGATGTTGGATCTTGTCAAATGCCTTGCCTGCATCTATGGAGATTATCATGTGGGTTTTGTTCCTCATTTTGTTAATGTGGTGAATCACGTTGATGGATTTGCGAATGTTGATCCATCCTTGTGTCCCTGGTATGACTCCCACTTGATCCTGGTGTATGATCTTTTTAACGTATTGCTCTATTCGATTTGTTCGAATATTTGTTCCAATATTTTGTTCATGATTTTTGTATCTATTTTCAGCAGCAATATGAGCCTGTAATTTTCCTTCTTTGTGTTGTCTGTAGCTGGCTTTGGTATCATGGTGATGTTGGCCTCATAGAATGTGTTAGGAATATTTCCATCTTCCTCGATTTTTTGGAATAGTTTGAGAAGAATGGGTAATAAATCTTCTTTGAATGTTTGGTGGAATTCTCCTGAGAAGCCATCTAGTACTAGACTTTTATTTTTGGTGAGGTTTTTGATAACTGTTTCAATCTCTTTACTTGAGATTGATCTATTCAGATTCTCTATTTCTTCTTCATTCCGTCTTGGTAGGTTGTAAGAGTCTAAGAATTTATCAATTTCTTCTAGATTGTCCAGTTCATTGGCATACTGGTTTTCATAGTATTCTCTTATAACCTTTTGTATTTCAGTATTTCCATTGTAATTTCTCCTCTTTCTTTCCTAATTTGTTTATTTGAGCCTTTTCTCTTTTTTCTTAGTAAGTCTGGCTAAGGGTTTGTAAACTTTATCTTCTCAAAGAACCAACTCCTTGTTTCATTGATCTTTTGTACAGTCTTTTTGTTTCAATTTCATTTATTTCTGCTCTAATTTTTATTATTTCCCACCTTCTACTGAGTCTGGGCTTTCTTTTTTCCTCTTTTTATAATTCTGTTATGTGTAGCTTAAGATTGTTTACTTGAGCTTTTTCTTGTTTGTTGACATGGGCCTGTATTGCTATAAATTGCCCTCTTAGGACTGCTTTTGCTGCATCCCATATGAGTTAGTATGGCGTGTTTTTATTCTCATTTGTCTCCAAATATTTTTTGACTTCCCCTTTTGTTTCTTCGACAACCCATTCGTTGTTCAGTAGCATGTTGTTTAGTCCACACATTTTTGTTCCTTTCCCTTTTTTCTTGTAGTTGATTTCTACTTTCATAGCATTATGGTCAGAGAAGATAGTAGATATGATTTCAATCTTCTTAAATGTGTTGAGGTTTGCCTTGTTTCCCAATATATCATCTATCCTTGGGAATGTTCCATGCACACTTTAGAAGAATGTATGCTCTGCTGTTTTTGGATGGAGTACTCTCTATATATCTATTAAGTTCATCTGGTCTAGTTTTCATTTAATTCCACTATCTCCTTGTTGACTTTTTGTTTGGATGATCTATCCATTGAAGTAAGTGGGGTATTGAGGTCGCCTACTATTAGAGTGTTGTTGGTAATATCTCCTTTTAAGTTTGTTAGTAGTTGCTTTATGTAATTTGGTGCTCCTGTGTTGGGTGCATATATATTTATATGTGTTATGTCTTCTTGCTGGAGAGTCCCTTTTATCATTAAATACTGCCCCCTGCTGTCTCTCTTTACCTGTTTTATCTTGAAGTCTACTTTATCTGATATAACTATGGCAACACCTGCTTTCTTTCGTTTGCCATTAGCTTGGACTATTGTCTTCCTTCCCTTCTCTCTGAGCCTAGGTTTGTCTTTAGAGCTGAGATGTGTTTCCTGGAGGCAGCATATTATTGAATATTATTCTTTAATCCATCCTGCCACTCTGTGTCTTTTGATTGGAGAATTCAGTCCATTTGCATTTAGAGTGATTATTGAGAGATGAAGGCTTAATACTGCCATATTATTGCACATTTTCCAGTTCTTCTATATATTCTTTGTTCCTTTTCCCATGAATATCAGGCTACCAACTTGATTAGGTAGTTTTCTATGTGGTTTTCTTCATTTTCTCCTTTTTTATCATATATGTCTCTAATTATTTGTTTAGTGGTTACCATTAGGTTTGTATAAAAGTCTAGAAGATGAGATAGTCCATTTTCTGATAGCCTCTTATTTCCTTATACTATACTGATTCCATTCCTTTCCTCTTACCTTTCTAATTTATTTTTTTCATATATTATTCCTTCTTGTGTTGTGAGTTTGTGATTAAGGTGATGATATAATTTTTATTTTGGTGTTTTCCTTTTCTTTATCCTTGATGTAAGAGTTAAGTGTTTATCAACTTGATCTGATAGAGAGCTGTCAATTTCTGATTGTTGCCTTCCTATTCATCTGCTTTCTCAGGGCTTCGTAGCTCTTTTCCTGATTTCCTCTTTTTCCTTTCAGATATGAGGGCTTTCTTGAGGATTTCTTGTAGTGGGGGTCTTGTGGCAATGAACTCCCTTAGCTTTTGTTTACCTGGGAAAGTTTTTATTTCTCCATCATATCTGGAGGAGATTTTTGCTGGATAGAGAATTCTTGGCTGGAAGTTTTTGTCATTCAGGATTTTGAATATGTAATTCCACTCTCTCCTAGCCAGTAAGTTTTCTGCTGAGGAATCTGCTGAAAGCCTGATAGAGGTTCCTTTGTAAGTTATTTTCTTCTGTCTTGCTGCTCTTAATATTTTTTCTTTCTCATTGACTTTTGCCAGCTTTACTACTATATTCCTTGTAGTAGGTCTTGTTATATTAACATAGTTGGGAGTTCTGGTAGCATTTTACATGAATTTCTATATCCTTTCCCATGTTTTGGAAATTCTCCACTATTATTTCTTTGAACAAGCTTTCTGCTCCATTCTCCTTTTCTTCCCCTTCTTGAATACCTATAATCCTTATGTTGCATTTCCCAATTGAGTCAGATATTTATCTGAGAGCCTCTTCATTTCCTTTAAGTCTTAGTTCTCTCTTCTCACCCCTCTGAAACATGTCTCTAGTATTGTCTTCTAAATTGCTAATTCAGTCTTCCATATTTTCAGTTTTGTTGTTTAGGGAGTCAAAATATTTTTAATTTCATCCATTGTGTTTTTTATCTCCACCCATTCTGATTGGTTCTTCTTTAAAGTTTCAATCTCTTTTGTGAAGAAGCTTCTTAATTTGTTAATTTGTCTTTCCTTGTTTTCTTGTTACTTGTTGAGTTTTTTCATGATAGCTATTTTGAATTTTTTGTCATTTAAGTGATGGATTTCTGTGTCTTCTGGGTTGGCTTCTGGGTACTTGTCACTCTGGTCTGGAGATTTAATATATTTTCTCGTATTGCTTAATGGTGTGGATTTTTGCCTCTGCATGATGTTATTATCTGGTCACTGCTGTCATGCGCCTCCACTGGATGAGGATCAGGTGTTGTGTATTCTGGGTCCAGCATGATGTGTTGATCCCCATATCTGGCCAATTGCTGCTTTCCTCACTGTGCAATGCTCTGGCCAATGGAAGATCTAGAGCACTGGGCAGGGGGAGCACTGCTGTCCTTCACCTGTGCTTTTCTCAGTCACCGCTTCTCACTCTGTGCAGAGTGCTGGATGATAGTATGACTAGAGTTACAGGAAGTGTAATGAGCACTTTCATATACCTGCATGCCACCCCTAAACATTGCCTCTCTCTCTCTGTGTTTCTCTGACTGATCACAGGGCTCCACCTGCCACTACTTCTCTCTCTGTGTGGTGCTCCTCATGATTGTGGGGCTGGAGCACAAGGCTGGATCACCAGGCAGGACCAGACCACCTCTCCCCAGCTGAGCTGCTCCTCTAGTCAATCCCTCTCTCATTCTGCCACTCTCCTGGTGAACATGGGGCTAGCATGCAGTGCTGGAGTGTCAGACAGGAACAGATCACCCCTCCCCAGCTGAGCTGCTCCTCTAACCAGCCCCTCCATCACTGTGCTATTCTCCCAACAAATGTGGGGCTAGAGTGTTGGGCTGGAGTGCCAGGTGGGACCAGAGCACCTCTCCCTAGCTGTGCCCATCCTCTAACCATGAGTCTTCTCTCTCTGTGGAGCTCCTGCCAAGCAGCTTCACCTTCCTCCAGAGGATCCAGTCTCACCACCACCTTCAGGCACATGGCTATGTGGGTCTCCCAGATGTCTCCTGTGTTGTGTCTGTCTTGTATGTTGGTGTTTAAATGTCCCTCTAGCTGTATTTTAGAAAGGAGAGCCGAGGGAAGAGCTCACTCCACCATGATGCTGATGTCAGTCTCTCAATAATGATTATTTTATGTTCAATGAAAAATCCAGAGTCCAAGTTATGCCATTTATATTTCTCAAGACACATGCATTATGCATAGAAAAAGATAGAAAAATCATACAGAAAATGTTAACAACAGTTATCTCTGAATGGTTGCATTTAGCTGATTTAGCTTTCCCTTTGTTATTTTCTAAGTAATCACCATGTTTTCTAAGTCAATTTGTATATTTTCTGTAATTAAATTTTTAAAAGAAATTCATGAAGTAGGCTTGAGGAAGAGTTGTATCCACTGATTTAGAAGAAAGTACAATTTTGTAAAATGTCACATAGGAGAGCATTCAATCTAATTCCTGAGTTTGTGATGTAAAAATAAATGGTTCATTAAAGATTCTCTAGGGACTGAAAAGAAGTGATAGAGGCGAACAAAATCCTACAGTTTGTTCCTAGGAGTCATATTCAGCTTTCAAATCTCTCTCTCCCAAAGGCTCAAGTTGCTGGGTTTTGGTCTCTTCCCCTCTCCCTGGGGTATCATCCTGATCTTTGCTTTGAGGATATCTACATTGTGCCTATCATAGTACAGTCACACCAGAAAATTTAAAGACAATATTACAAAATCTGAGAATGTCCTCATATTTCAAAATTTTGTAGAAAGGAGATAAGAATAATAAGTATAAAGTAATAGTGAACACTGTATATCATGACATTTTGATTTCCTGATAGAAATGTCTGTAGGTATACCACAAATGTGGAAAATGTTGCTGGAGTGAAAACCAAAAGTTTCTTTGTGATAGTGATTTGGATTTAGAGGTTTATATATAGCAAGTGATGCATCAGTACACCAGAAAAAGAGGATGTTCCAGTTAAAAGAAAAGGAAAATGGCATAAGCCAAGCAATAAATGAGCAAATGTTCATTTAAGCTGAGAATACTGGCATGATTCATGAAGGTTGAACACTAGGGGATAGTTAGCGTAAGGCTTTAGGCAGAACTGAACAGAGAAATGATTTGTCATGCCAATATATGAGTCAAAAGATTTGGATTTTGTGGTCTGATGTTTATTATTAAATAAACTTCATAGGGTTGCTGCAGTAAATTATCAGAAACTCAGTGGATTAAAACAGTGGGAATTTCTTCTTTCCCAGTTCATGAAATCAGAAGCCTGAAGTCCAGGTGCTGGCAAGGCCATGCTCCCTCTGAAGATGCTAGGGGAGAATGTTTCCTTGCACCCTCAATATTCTGATGGCTCCTGGAGTTCCCTGGTTGGTGGTAGCAAATGCCAGTCTCTGCCTCCATCTTCACAATGCCTTCTTACATGTATGTCTCTGTGTGTCCTTTTCTGTCTCTTATTAGGACACACTCATTGGATTTAGGGATCACCCTAATACAGTATGATCTTATCTTGATCCTTACCTTTATTACCTCTGAAAAGACCCTATTTCCAAAAAACATTCTGAGCTTCTTGGCGGGCATGGATATTTTGGAAGACCCTATTTGACCCACAGCATTTATGCTACTTCACATATGCTTCACAGCTATTATAATAAACATTGAAGTGAGTAGAAATCAAATAATCAAATAACTGGTTTATTACAGTAGATTTAAAAATCTGGTGAATTCACTAAAGAATTTGAATCATCATTTCTAATAGAAGCATTGAACTATCCTCAATATAATAAATCAAATTACTTTAGAAATAAAAATCTTCTACAAAATCATATTGAGTGATTCATCAACTTCATGATACTCTCCTTCACATCTTTGTTTCCTGAGCCTATATATCAGAGGAGTAAGGATGGGAACCAATACTGTATAAAATAAAGAACTAGTTTGACTATGAGCCATCAGATTTTGGAGTTGGGTACACAATAAAGGAATGAGAAGGTCCCATGGAAAATGGTGATGGTGGCAGGGAGGGAGGCACACGTATTTATGAGAGTCATACTAGTACTCTTTTATTATCCTGAATATTTCAAACATGTGCTTGTTATTTGCTAACTTATTTTTCAAATCATTGTTAAATGATTGAAGACACTTCTGTGGTTGTGAACAACTTGAGAAGACAAGATACTTTTGCTTTCTCAAAACGACATATACAAATATAACAAAGATTACATGACTCAAAACAAGATAACATATGTAGCTTTAATCAAACAAATGTTTCCATCAGGAGAAGTTTTGTGTGTGATTATGTAACCACTGATGTTATTTTTACAATATTCTCTAGATTTCTCTAGAGGATATGGAACCCTTGAGCAAAATACTTTTCAGCTACTCTCCAATTCAGATAGTCTATGATTATTTAATATTATAATATGCTAGAAAAGTTATGAGATTGAAAATAATAATAGAAATTTAAATGATTATGATCAAGGAATGTAGAGGAGTATGTTGAGAGCATCATTATCATTAAATGAGAAAACAATCTAATAAGAAAGAAAACACAACAGGGAAGGAGCAGCATGCCATAAACACAACTTCATCACTTTACCAGGTTGCTACATTAGTTTTAGAGCAATAAGATGATTATTGCAGTATCATGATGGAATCAATGGAAAGCTTGAAGATATACAGGGCTCGATTCCCTTCACTGTCCACATGTTTTTTTCAAAATTAAAAATTCTTTTGATGACTGATAAATGCTGCTGGTGTGTTACACAGACTTTCTTATGTGGTGATCTCAGATCAGTGTTTGAAGAGACTGGAAGTAGAAGTGTCACTGACTGACTGCCTCGAGTAACTCAGAGGAGTAAGCACTTAACTTTCTCACAACCGTTTCTTCAGTTATAAAAGATGCAATCACCAACTGCCCTGAACCAGTCCAAACCACACTGCAAGAGGGATGCCCGTGCAGATTGCCCGTGAAGTGCTGAGAGATTAGCTTTGCTTCATTTTAGTGTTAAGATGACCCCAGGGGGAGCTTAGGCCTTGTTAACATAACATGCAATGTGTGTGAAAGCATGTTTTCAAACTGCGTCTGTGTGAATAGCCACCTCTACAGGTAAGGATGAAAATATCCTTGCGAATACTCATTCCCCATGCAAAATAAAAGGCGTCTGCTTTCCCTTGTTTGGGGAGACACACCTTTGGAAATAATTCCCCTTATTGTGGGCTCCTTATTTGCTGCAAATAAATTGTACTTTGTGTGACAACTATTTCTTGTGAAGTCTTTGATTTCAACTCACCAAGAAGCAAACCCACTTTGGTTTGGTAAAAAAATTGGTGACCACAAAGGAACTTCTGTCTCTCTGAGATTCATGTCCTCCAGCCACCCAGTTTTCAATAGGGGGAGCAGTGGGCTATGGCAACACACTCAGGCTAGCCCATCCACACTACCAGGTACTGAAGATTGGACCTCATGAGGAGGGTGTCCTTCTTAGTGAATGTGCTGCTGGCTTGACCTCACTGCCCCATCGGGAGACCCAGTGGCTGCATTGAGAGATTTGCTTGGAGGATCTCTCGATGGAGTCAAGTGGTGCTGACTCCATGACATGTCTGTAAGAGTTATTTTTTAAGTTATCTTACAAAGTCTGCTTAAGCCTGGCTTAAGGACTTAAGGAATTGCACAACCCAGCCATTGGAGAAGCCCAATGCTTTGGCTCTGGGGAAACAGGAGCAATCTGAAACTTGATGAGTCTTCCCTGAAGGTTCAAGCCCTGGAGTGATGTGGTGTGGATTCAAGTCTCCTCTGGGGTCACTGAGTCTGCATGTTAAAGTCCCCTGTTGAGTCACTGAGTCTGTCTTCAGTGTCTTTGAGGCCTCCCTGGAGTCACTGAGTCTGTCTTTTGTTGAGTCAAGGCCCTTTGGAGTTCCACAGTTTGTGTCTTTCGGTCAGGGACATCTGACATTGATCTTGTTACCTACAGTCCCTCTGAAATTCTAGCTTTCTGGATGGATAGGTCTCCCTCTTCTCCTTGCCCTTTTTATTGTAGGGCCCTGGGTGAATCCAGCATCTACCAGTTTTGTTTTCCCTTTCACTCTCTGCTAAAGGACTTCCACTGATCTCTGGAGTCTCGTACTTTAGTTAAGTCTTTCCAGGACCTCTGCCCAATCCATTTCCTTATTTGTCTTGGGTCTGGTTTCAGGCAACTAGGGTGCTTAACCTCCTCTGAGCAAAATCTTGTGGCACCTGCACCACCAGTAATCATTATAAGTTTCCCCTGGACTCTTGGAAACAGACCACAAGAAAAAATCCTAGAATATGGGAGTGCAAGTTGCATCCCAGAGGAGAGCCTTTTGGGCTGTATCCTCCAGAATTGGAAGGCATTTGGGTATCATGAATTAACACAAGAGCAGATAATCTTTCTATGTAATATGTCCCCTTTTCCATCTCTGATCTGTATAATTGAAAGGCACACACTAAAGGATTGAGCGCTGACCCAGAAGAGTTCATAAACCCAACGAAGTGAATCTTCTCCACTCATGATCCAACCTGGGCAGGTATTCAAAGCCTGTTGACTACATTTCTGACACCTGAGGAAAAGTCACCTGTTCTGTTCAAAGCTAGAAAGCAAGCATGTAAGGAAGATGACTCGAGGTCAGACATCCACAGGCCTAATGAATAAGTTGTGTCAAGGATTGACCCTGGGTGGAATCAAAACGATCTTGATAATCAAGAAAACCTTGGATATTTGGGGAGTCTGCTTTTGAAAGGCATGCAAATGGTAAGGAAGGCAACCATTAACTGGTCTAAATTGAGAGGTCCAACAGGATCCTGAGGAAAATCTGTCCACCTTTTTACAGAAGCTGTGAGACTCCCTTGGGTGATATATAAATTTTGACCCTGAGGCCCAGGGCAGTAGAGTGGTTATTAACACCTATTTCATATCTCAAAGTGCTCCAGACATCCGTAGGAAACTCCAAAAGTTGGCCATAGGTCCTGATACTAATTCTGCACAGATAGCAGAGGCTGCCTTTGGGGTGTTCAACAACCAGGATGTAACTGAGGTTGGAAAAGAAGACAAGAATATGAAAAGGCAATCTTCCCTGCTATCTATGGCCTTACAGACTGCTCAAGGTAACCTGAGGGAAAGGAAGAAGATTCCATTGGTGGGTGATCCCAGCCCCCAGCAAGGGACCAGAAGGCCATCAACAAATTTGGGGGCTAATCAGCAAAAGTACTGTAAACAGGAAGGGCATTGGCAGTGGGATTGTCTGAACCATCCCTAGAGAGGGAAGGGATCAAACAAGACTGAGCTGTGGCAACTTCCCTTGATTACAGATGAGTCATTATGGGGCCATGGGGCTCCCAATTTGGCTCCAGGCAACCAAATCTCCCCAGAGGAGCCCTGGGTGACTCTGGCAGTGGAAAGAGAGCACGTTGAATTCTTGCTCAATATCAAAGCCACATTTTTGGTGTTGAACAATCAAAGGGGAGACCTGTACACAAAAAAAGTGTGACATAAAAGGAGTATCAGAAAAAGGAGAGACCAAAAGGCTTCTGGTGCCTGGACCTGTGAAATTGAATCAAAAGTGTTGAAGCATTTTTTTCCTGTATCTACCGGAATTCCCTGTTACCCTTTCTAGCAAGGGACATACTAAGTTACGGGGCTTGATAAGCTGGGAACAAGATAAAATAGATAACCAAGTCCTTAAAAGATGGGGAGTTGAGCTCAGGGCCCTATTGCAAGATACACCAGCACTTAAGAAGGAAGAGAGTTCCCTAAATGTTTTAAGCCAAGTTAACATTGAAGTATGGGCACGAGGACAGGTGAGACAAGTAGCCAATTCCACACCATTAAGGTAAAATTGAAGCAGATAGATCACTGGACCCATGTAAAACCATACCCCTTGAAGCCAGAAGCCAGAAGTCAGAAGAGAAATCCTGACTGTAATCAATAGGCTTTTAGGGCAGGGATTGACCAGGCCATGTAGATCCCTATAAACACTCCCATCTTACCCATTGAAAAGCCAGTAAGAGGGGAATATAGAATTGTTCAATACCTTAGGACTATCAGTGAAACAGTCTGAGACATACAGCCTGTAGTACCTAATTCTTACACTGTGCCAGTTGATCTCCCTGGGGACAGCAGGTTCTATACAGTGCTGGGTTTAAAAGATGTTTTTTCCTGCATCCCACTGGATCTCAACACCCAGGGAATATTTGCCTTTGAATGGGAGAATCCAGACTCCCACCAAAAGCAACAGTATTGCTGGACTGTCTTACTGCAAGGGTTCAAAAACTCCCCTATTATCTTAAGGGAAATCATGGACTGAGATTTAAGGGAACTAAAATTAGGAATTAGGACACGGTACTGGGTTACACTATGTGGATGACATCTTAATAGCCAGGCCTATTAAGGAAATCTGATAAAAACACTCTAACTATATTAAACTTCTTAACCAGTAAGGGATATAAAGTGTGTAAAGGGAAGGCACAAATATCTAAATCAGTTGTAAAGTTTTTAGGGTTTATCATTTCAAGGGGACAACACAGACTTTCTCAAGAGATAAAAATGGCAATATGTCAACTTCACCAATAACTCATAGGGAGCTACAAGGATTCTTGGGGATGGCTGGCCTCTGCCACATTTGGATCCCTAATTTTGGATTGATTGCTAAGTCTCTCTATGTAAACTATAGGGACAGAATAGACCCCTTTGAGTGGAATAAGCTATGTGACCAAGCTTTCAATAAGCTTACACGCTTGCTAATGGAAGCACCTGCAGGGGCCTTACCAGACCTGAGCAAAAAATTTGACCTATATGTTCATGAAAGAGAATAGCTATAGGAGTGCTAACTCAAGTGTTGGAACCCTTAAAAAGAGTGATAGCCTATTCTTGAAGCAGCTAGATACTGTGGTGAAAGGATAGCCCCCATGCTTGAGAGTTTTAATTGCCACCTGCCTCTTAATTAAAGAAGAAAAACTATGTGCCAACCCATGATGGTATAGACCCCCCATCAAGTCTCTAGCTTATTAGAGACTAAAGGACATCTATGGCTATCCCAGAATATAATGCTATTATATCAAGCTATGCTGCTAGATCCCCTTCAGATTTCTTCAAACCTCTATTATATCATAAATCCAGCTACCCTGCACCTTGATTCCAATGAGCCTATTACCCATGCTTGCCAGAAGTGATTGATCAGGTTTACTCTAGCCACAGAGGTCTCCAGAGCAAACCATCACCTAATGCAGAGGAAATATGGTTTGTAGATAGGAGCAGCTTCATGAGTAATGAACAAGGAGGTGCAGGTTATACAGTAGTGTCTCTGCATGCAACCATAGAAGCCAAGGGGCTGACACCAGTCACCTCAGGTCAAAAAGCAGAAATAATTGCATCAATCAGAGCATTGGGATTTGGAAAAGGAAAAAACAATAGCAATATACACAGACTCTAAGTATGTTTTCTCTGTAATTCATGCTCATGGAGTCATTTGGAAAGAAAGAGGACTTCATAACAGCAGCAGTAAAAGAAATTAAACATGAGCCAGAGATCCTTAAACTGCTAGAAGTGGGACAAGGCCCCAAGGAAGTAGTTGTGGGCCATTGTAAGGCCATCAAAGTGAGGAATCAGAGGCCAAAAAAGGGAATAATTTGGCAGATGCGCCTGCAGAAAGGGCCGCTATATCAGCAGAGCTTCTCCAATTACCATTAATTCCCTCTCTACCCTTCTATGGCCCTTGGAAATGCCCTATGCCAGGCCTTCTGAAGACTCGGATTTGCTCACAAACCCAGACCCAGGCTATCAAACATGTAATCAATCTGAAGCAGATGGTAGAAGCACTCAATAAATATGGAAATTTCTGTCTTTCCTTACCTACAGAATTCAAGCTCCACTCATATGAGCCTGGAGATTGGGTCTATCTTAAAACTTGGAAAAGCAGTTTGCCCCCTGATCAGCTAAATGCTAGTTGGGTAGTGTCTCACTTCATGTTACTAACCACTCACTCTTCCATAATATTAGGAGTCACTGCTTGTATCCACCACACATGGGTAAAAAAGGCTCCCACACCTGAACATCAAAAGAGATCATTGCATAAGACTGATAACATTGAGTTTTCCTGTGAGCTACTCTTTGATTTGAAGCTCTTGTTTTGTTGACATCATAAAGATAAGTAAATCCCAATGACCTATCAATCTTTGAATGACTGTCTATCCATCCCAGTCTCTGCCCTGGATCCTAACCCTCCCCATATCATTTCAGCACGGTATTCTTACAAGGAGTCTTTATGTTCCTGGGCAGCAAGGCTAGGTCCAGCATAGAAGGATGGGAAACCCAGTAACTAGATTATAAAAAGGATGGTGGAATCTGGACAGTGGGGCAAGTACATCCAGATCCTAAATATATACAGGTTCATAACTGTACCACCTTAGCACCTCCACAAATCAAAAGAGGAAAGAACAAGTGGGTAGCAGGTCTCCTTAGTGCTGGGGTAATCTCCCTGACTGAGTCACTAGTGGCTTCAGAAGAAGACACCATTTATAATACAGCCACGATCAAAGAAGCCACTGCCATGGTGGCCATGGTAGCCAATGAATCAGGCCTGGACTTGAAGGTGATAGAATTGCCTTAGATTATCTTTTGGCAGAGAGGAATGAGTCTTGGCCTTAGCTAATGTGTCTTTCTGTCTCTGTGTTAATACTAGTGGCGCTATAAAAGAGAGTACAACTGGGTTATTGGAAAAATCCACATGGCTAACAGAAAGAAGCCAGCCAGACTTCCTTCTCTTATGCCCCTTAGTAGCTATCCTTCTTTTCTTGCCCTTTGGACTCTGTATATTTAATTCTCATACAGTTTGTGACTATAAACATTGAAGCTATGCAATTACAGAGGGTTGTTACACAAGGATGCAAACAACTTGAGGCTATACCTGGTGAGTAAAACTTCTGTCCTCTATCAGTCCGTGTGTCAATGCCCATGATCAGTAGGAAGCAGTCACAGAAGATGGACGTTTGCCTCATGCTCCTTAAGATGGAGGAACAGGGTAAAACCAGAGGAGGGATGTTGTCACTGACTAACTGCTCCAAGTAACTCAAAGGAGGAAGTGTTTAATTGTTTCTCAAAATTATTTCTTCAGTTATGTTAAGATATACAATCACCTTCCTTGAACGGGTCCAAACCCCTCTGCAAGAGTGACACATGCACAGATGGGCTGAGAAGTGCCCAAGGGTTACCCTTGCTTCATTTTAATGTTAAGATCTCCACCCAAGGTGGAACTTAGGCCTTATTACCATAACACGTGAAGCATGTGGAATCATGTTGTCAAACTGCATCTGTGCAAGTGAATAACCATCTCTACATGTAATGATGAAACTTCCCTTTTGGATATTCATCCTCCATCTGAGATAAAAGGTCCCTGCTTTCCCTTGCTCAGGGAGCCATGGCTTTGGAAATAATTTCCTGCGGGCTCCTTATTTGCTGCAAATAAATTTTAGTTTGTGTGACAACTTCTGGAGAAAGCTTTGATTTCAACTCACCAAGAAGCAGACCCACTTTGGCTTGGTAACAGAAGCAGTAAGGCATATTGGTGCCTCTATTCTGGAATCTATTTAACTCCCACCACATTTTCTTGGTCAAACAAGTCACAATTCCACTTTTATGGATCCATCACTGTGTTCCTTATGGAAGCATCAGACTTCTAAATCACTAAAGCTCATAGTTTCACCTTCACAAAGCAGAGTTTTAGCTGGTAGATCACTAAGGATAATTGTAGGATAGCCACTCTTATTTCCACTTTGGACCCATAAATTAATGGAGAAACAGCAATGTATACTGCTATTAGACCTACAGCATATACCACATTGTGGAGGCAATCATTCCATCACTCTAAAGTATTACCAACAGAGACTGTCCTATAACTGAGTTTTAAATAGGCTATTCCAATGTTCCAGGTACATTTTTTGAATTTCTGAATACTAGGTCTTTCACCACTGTTTTACAGGAACCCCCCAAGGCAGTACTTTAGTGCTGCAAATGTCCACGTTGTGTGGTGCCAGAATATCACAAAGAATCATCTGAGAATAAGGCCCTGGTGCTTTCTTCCACATTCAGGTTGTTCATAAGGAATACCTCACGACAAGTTTAGGCTTTGACCGAGAAAGCCATGCAATCAAAGTATGGACCATGGACAACTGGATCACTTGCTCATGAAATTTACCTGTGTCTTCAGGAACAGGAGTACTGTTGACTGCAGTGCATGCCTCACATTCTGGATTGGTGAGCTAGACAATACGAAGTGTGTGATGGAAGTGTAGGTTGCATAGTAACTTGGTAGCCTATTGTCAATCACTCAGTCTCTGTTAGGGTCCATTAAAAAGTTAGAATCTGTTTCTCAAAAGGTGAATAGTTATCTGCAGAGGAAGTTACTGCTTTAAGATTCAGAGGTCTGATCTGTAATTCACTACAGGGGCTTATCCAAAGTTCTGAATAATCTTTATCTGCAAATACACTTTAAGGACGATCATATATGCTGTGTCATATGGCCCAAATAACACAGCAGCTGGCGTGACAGACTGGACTTGTTGGAATTTTCTCTTGTTTTGGGATCCACTAAAAATGGACATTGGGGTAACTTTGTAAATAGGTTGGAGTAACTTGCCTAAATGTGGTATACGCTGCCCACAAAATCAAAAAAACCCCACCGAATTTTAATATTGATGAGGCAGGATTGGAGAAACACTGCCTTACCTCAGTTTTATTTTAATTCCAAACAGGTTTTAATTAGGAGCAAATAAGTTCTGGTAGTCAATTTCAAGATGCAATTTTTCTGTGTAATTTCAAGGAAATTTGAGTCATTAAAAATGGTGTAGGAGACTTTGCATTGGCCTTAATTACTTGTTTTGATGCTCGTGATGAGTAAGTTGGTAGTGACTTCTGGAGTTTGAGTCTCTAGGACTACTGAGTTAGATGTAGAAGCCTTGGGGCTCCAGTTACACTCAGTCTACAGATAAGCAGGAGAGTGGTGGCCTGTATCCCTGTAGCAGGCCAGTTTAATCAAGTTTACTACGAAGCAGGTAAAATATTCTTTTCCTGATATGGTAACTCTTGTGATCTTTTTGTGTGTGTGTGTTGAGTCACTGTAAATGCTATCCAATTCTGAGTCCAATAATATTAAAGAAAGGAGTTAACAGTCATGGAAATATTTGACTTCAAGTCCATTGACAAACATTTCACAAGGAAAAGAATAAACTTCCACTTAAAAATGGATATTGTATTATCTTTATATGCACCTTAAATTCGTGTATAAACATTCACAAGAATTGTTACAGTCTCTTAACATCAGCCCTGATATCAGTTCCCCACATCGAACCCAGCATATATGGGGTTAAAAATAAAACCCACCACCCCCTTTCCTGCTTCTCTAGCTCCACTCACATGTAAATACCTGTTTCTTTAAACTTGGACTCCTTGAGCTTTACAACTATATGGGAGTTTCAAATTGTTAAAAGCTCAGGTGGCCTGATGTTGGAGGCACACTAAAGTTCAGCTAATCATGTGTCCTTGAAGTTTGCCAGGAAAGCCACTGTCTCAAGAATATCAAGGGTCAGAGGCTTCCCAGACCTCAGCTCCTCGACTCCAGACTCCCAGCACTTGAACCCGCTTCAAACAGGAAGAGGAGACAAGAGACAACAGCAAAGGATGCCCACCTGCCATCCTCCTATCTCACCACCCCACCCACCGCCTTGCTGCAAGCAGCCTCTCAAGGCCAAACGCAGGCTGGTGGAAAAGCACCCAGCTGCACAAGCTACATCTTCCCCCTCCCCTACCCAAAACCCCAAATAAAAATCCCTACCCATTCCTCATAGGGGAGCTAGCAATTTTTGAGGCATGAGCCCTTGCTTTGCTCCCTGTGCCTGGCATAGTAAAAACCTTTCCTCTCCACTCAAGACTCTGTTCTCGTTATTTGGATTGGCATCAGGTTCAGAGACCAAACTTTTGGTTACAGGATGAGAATTAATTATTTCTGAGAGAATTCTTACCTTGTAAATCTTGATCCCTTTAAGAGATGTCTGTATGATGTCTGGGCTGTAATAGATGTTAAGCCACAGACCATAAACTCTAATAAAGTGCGCACTACTCTCTGGGGTCCAGAGGAGCCACTGGATTCCTCAGCCCTTCAGCAGCCAAGCTATTCAATGAAAGAAGTAAACTTTAGTGAACAAAAGGTGCTAAAATGGGATTGATATATTCTTTTCTTTGATTTTCTAATATATTCTACTCTTTCCTTAGAGTAGAAATATATCTTCTTGAAAATTTTAGTTGATTTGTGTATATGGGCAAAAAGTAGTAACAATATATGTTGTTCTCTGGGGCAAATGTTTCACATTTTTTCACTGACTTTTACACTAGTTTCAGCATTTATGTGCAAACATTCTCTATCACTTATGTGCATTTTACGCTACTAGCTAGTGTGTGGATGTGCACACTACAATATGGTAAGTGTTTTTTATGAAAACACAAATTGCAATGGAAACACAAAGACATTTCAGAGACTCAGCTTGGTTTGGTATATCCATAGCAGTTATCTGCATGGGGTATATTCTAGATGGAGGAAACTAAGACCAATAACTCATCTCATGCTATTTTATCTACCACAGAAAGTCATAATGTCTTTGTCACTCCCATCCATGAATCTTCTCTTTGACAGAACAGCTCTCTTCCCTCACCCCCTCCCTTCAAAGGCATTGAGGTGATGTTTGCAAGAACTCTGAGTGTGGAGACAAACTTTCTCCTCTTGGGTTTCACAGTTGCCCAGAACTTCAGATTCATCTCTTTCTTGTGTTTCTGATCATGTACATTATCACTGCAGTAGGAAATCTTGGGATGATAGTACTCATCCAGATAAACCCAAACTTTCACACTCCCATGTATTTTTTTCCTTAGTCACTTCTCTCTGGTTGACTTTTGTTACTCTTCCGTTGTTACTTCCAAGCTGCTTGAGAACTTGGTCATGTCCAATAAAAGCATCTTCTACTCCAGCTGCAAGTTGTAGTTTTTCCTGTCCTATGCTGTGATGGTGACTGAGTCCGTCTTGCAGGCAGTGGTGGCCTATGGTCACTTTGTGACCATCTATAATCCTCTGCTTTATACAGTGGCCATGTCACAGAGGCTCAGTGCCCTCCTGGTGGCTGGGTCGTATTGCTGGGGTATGTTTTGCTCCTTCCTTTTTCTTTTTTTTTTTTTAAGGCTTGGCACCTGGGCTAACAACTGCTGCCAACCTTTTTTTTTTTTCCCCTGCTTTATCTCCCCAAAGCCCCCCGTACACAGCTGTATATCCTAGCTTCAGGTCCTTCTAGTTGTGGGATGCGGGATGCTGCCTCAATGTGGCCTGATGAGCAGTGCCATGTCCGTGCCCAGGATCCGAACCCTGGGCCTCCGCAGTGGAGTGCACGAACTTAACCACTCGGCCACAGAGCCGGCCCCTATGTTTTGCTCCTTGGTACTCCTTTGCTATGCTCTCCAATTAAATTTTTCTGAATGTAACATAAGCAACCACTTTTTCTGTGAGTATACTGCTCTCATCGCAGTCTTGAGCTCCAATATACACATTCCTCAACTATTGCTCTTTGGTTTTTCCACCTTCAATGAAGTGAGTACACCACTGATCATCCTTGCTTCCTATGTTTTTATTTTTGTAAACTAAACATCCATTCTTCCAGGGGGTATCACAAAGCCTTCTCTCCCTATGCCTCCTACCTTGCCACCATCACCATCTTCCATGGGACCATCCTTTCCCTATACTTCGTCCAACTCCAAAAACTCTTATCAAACTGTCAAAGTGGCCTCTGTACTTTTTACAGTTGTCAACCCCATGCTGAACCTTCTGACCTACAGCCTGAGGAGTAAAGATGTGAAAGATGCCTTCTGGAAATTAATAGACAAAAAGTTCCCCTTTCACTGAACTAATCTCAAAAGATGTTCCCAATCCCAAGAAAAACAGAAACAGAGTCTTCTAAAGCCTATTACATAGGTTTGCATGAGGCTTTTATAGGAGGCTGTGATGTGAAGGTGTCATGAAGACGTAAACTCAAATCCCTTGCAGCTGGTGGTGTCCTGTCCCTGAAGCCTCGTGTCTTTGTTGGGAGATGCAGATACACATGCCATGTGATTAAAAGGATGGTTCTTTTCTTCATGCCTTGGTTCCTGTGAATTGTGTGAAAGCACGGTCTTGGGCTTTCACTCAGCTTATATTGAAAAACACACTGGGTGAGGACAGTTACACCTATTGTGTAGATGATGACACAGAGGTTCAAGGAACTAGCCTAGAAATGACTGAAATCATGATTTAAGACAGGAACTCAACTCTGGTGACTCTAAATCTAGAGCCCTTTCACTATAGCTCCTCTGAGGCTGTTAGTCCAAGAGGTCACAGGAATTAGCTTTAACCCTTGCAAAGGACAATCTCTGGAGTAATTTCAATATTCATAGATTATGCTTGAATATTATTACTCAGAAGGTTGTATCCCAATATTACCAGGTCTGGAAATCTCTACCAGAGTTTTCTAGTCTGGTTCATATATATCAGGACCAGGGCAAATGTAATATACATTTTATCTGGGAATACTGAGCAATCATATTTCAAAATTTCTGTTCCAATGTTTATACGGATGACTAAACAAGCACAGATGCCCAATAACAAACACCCTAAAAATTAAAACAAGTTATAGTGGGAAGGGTAACCTTATAAAATTTAAAATAAATTTAAATTTCCTACTATTAAAACAGCATCTTTTGGGACAAATAGATAGCCATATTAGAAAGAAGACAAAATTAGATCTCTTCCTTATGTCACACACCAAAAGAGAGTTCTAAAAGCAAGTTTAAAAGTTAGATTACATGAATATATAAAACTTCCTGGCAAAAAACAGATAAAAAAATTAAAAGACAAATGAAAAACTGAGCAAAAGTTACCAGTAATGTCACATATAGTAGAGGAGAAAATGAAAATCCTCTAGAAAAATAGACATAAAATACAATTAAATAGTCTATATAAAGGAATACAAATCGCCCTTAAACTTATGAAGAGTTGTTCATCGTGACTCATAATAATAAAGATAAAAATGAAAACTGCCCTGAGGTATTATTTCTTATCTGTGAAAATGATAGAAATACATAAGTTTAATGATATATCCAGAAAGTGAATCTGTAGAAACAGATGTTTTCATACAAAGGAGGCAGGAAAGCAGCATGTTACATGTGATTTGAACTACTAGCAAAATTACATGTGCATTTATCTCTTTCAAACAATTACAATTCTAAGAATCTATCCCAAAGATCGAGTAGCAAAAAATATATAAATGACTAATTCCCAAGCACTATTTGCAATAACATTAGACTGTATTAAATCCAACGTGAAGGTTGTTGATTAAGCTAGGAGTCACAA
This sequence comes from Equus caballus, assembly GCF_041296265.1. NCBI lineage: Eukaryota > Metazoa > Chordata > Mammalia > Perissodactyla > Equidae > Equus > Equus caballus. The sequence continues at coordinate 10,369,501 of NC_091704.1, forward strand.
TAGAGAAGTACACAGCTGTGAAAATGGAAAGAGAAAGGTTTCCGTATATTTCTACAGCGTGCTTTCCAGAGAATTTCCTTAAGTGAATAAAGACAAGATGCAGAAAGGTTTTTATAGTATGATAAGTTGTGTAATAGAATAGGAAAAGGTAAAACAAAAACTAATAAAGATAGGAAGAGATGAAAGAAAACTTTTAGGAATGTGTATTATAACTCTGATTGGGGAATACGTAGTATTTTACATAGTTTAAAAGATATATTCTTATGTCAAAAAGTAAAACAAAACCTCTAAAATTTGAAAATAAAAACAAATGAATGGTCTGTGCCCAAAAAGCACCTCACTATGGTCTTGTCCGACCTCCCTATTTAAAATGCCACCTTCAATTGTATATTTTTTGCACTTATATTTACTGGAAAATAATTACATATTTGTTTATTTTTTGTATCCCCCATTAAATATAAATTTTCTGACAGAGAGATTCTATGTCTTTCTCCCCAGTATGTAAGGTTGTAACTAGCTCAGGATAAGCCTGGAATAAATATTGAATGAATGAATGAATGAATAAGTGAGTAATTATGTATCCTCACTATGGACTTGACCTTCTTTCCCTGGTTTCTGACTAGACATAGGACATTCAGCAGAGTAGGCATTTGTTTTGGTTTGTTTTATTATATTTTAATTGCCCAGTTTGAATAATCACTTCTAAAACAACCTTATCATTCTTTTTGATCTGTCTCCTGTCTGCATTCAAATTCCTCATGGTTGTGGTAAGTTTGACTCTATTCCCAGTTCCTTGGAAGGTCATATTTTTCACTCAATAAAGATTCATGGCACACTTACATTATGCTGCTTACTGATCTAGGATCTTGGAATATATCAATGAACAGAGCAATGAAAAACCTCTGCTTTGCTGGAACATTTATTCTAGCAAGGGAAAAAACAATGTATAATAAATGCAATGAATACAGATTAAAAATATATTTGAACCGTGTTAAGTACTTTACACAATAAATTGAGTAGTGGAGTAGCCTCTGTAGTGTATTAGTATGTTCATGGAAGTTTTCAGCAAAAAGGTAAATTTGAACAAAAACTCAAGGGAAATAATTCCAGGGTAGAGAAAATACTAGTAGAAAAGACCACAAGGAAGCAATGTGTGATAATTTTCAAGAAACAAAAAGCAAAGAACAAAGCGAGGAGGTCAAACTAGCTGGACAAAGTAGAGGGGAGAAAGAATAAAAGGACAAAGATTTAAAAGGGGACTAGATCGTTTTACCAAGTTAATATTTAACTGTGATTATTTCTTCTTTAAGTCTCAATGAATCGTGATGACATAAAAGATGGGTCTTCACACTTCTCCAGTATGGTGAGAGTAGATAGTATAGAGGCAGACGGTTATTCCTGGCATATAGTAGTCATGCAATTAATATTTGATAGTGATGACTCATAAATGCATAATTTTGATAATTGTAAGAACGTATGCAAGTGATCAGGGGGCTGAGGAAAGTGGTCTTAAAATATGAACTTTCATATGAAATGTCCCTCATACTGCTCCAGGTTTTCTAGTACACAAGAATTATATCAGAGAAAGGTGATTGCTTTTAATTGTTTATTCCATGACCTCAAGAGAATGAGGCAATAAGTGGTCTATAGGGTTCATGTCCCAAAGGTAGTGACTGTAGCTATAAGAACACGTACATCACTCCCAATCCAGAGAGGCCCTCCCTTTGCCATCAGCAGGTTTGTTTTAAGATTCTAGACACAGGTTGGTTTCAGTTTGAAAGTGGGGTATGTAGAAAACAACATGAGGGGGGAACTGACCCTTTAGATTTAGACAGTTCTTGAAAAATATCTAATCCTTGCAAAAGTTACATATCTGAACACGCAAGGAAGAAGACAGGCACTTATTCTACAAGGCTCTGTGTTTGAGGACCTGGATCAGCCGAGCTCCTCAGTAGCCCTGTGAACAACAGGTGCTGGGGAAGAGGAAGAGAAGAGCTCTAAGAATTTGGAGGAATGTGTGTTGTTCTACTTCTAAAATTTTTGGAGGAGGAGTCAAGGTACAATGGACAAATATACAAATAAAAAAAAAGCAGAGATTGAATAGACTCTCTAGTGAAAATAATTAAACAGGACCAGCTTTAATTAAGACTGTAAAACAGGAAACGTATGTTCTCTGAGAGCAAAAATTACAACAAAATGAGGGAAAACTTATAGGGAAGAAGATTTCAGCTGCTGTCTTTCCATGGCTCAAAGATACAGAAATTTTTACCAGCAATTGAATAATAGCATTTGGTACATACGGGCCTTGACATTAAATATGATATTAATTTAAAATGAATTCTTAAATGCCTTAGACAAATTAGAAATTGTATTGAAAAAACTGTGATAATTAGAATGTCTGGCTTTGCACTGGATTATCTTTTGAGGTTGCCTTTAACACTCAAATTTAGGAGTATAGGAACAGATAAGTTCCTCATGTGTCTCACTTTTGTGTATGATCTGACACTCTTATTGATGAACCATCTGAAATACTTTTCTTGGGCTGTAGGACCAGAGATGGCCTCATCAGAAATCACAGAGAAAGAGTTTTCCAGTATGGTAGGATCTTAGAAGTGTGGACAAATAATTAGAAAAATATAATTTTTTGTATTACTATTTTCTTGCAAAATGTCTTCAGAGTGTGGTACTACCTCCAAATTACAGTCCTGCTCCCTCACAGGTAATGTAGGAAAGAATGAATATCCTATGTATCTTCACGGGAGAGAGGAGAGAAAAAACAGAGACAGAGACCTAGGAAAGGCAAGTTTCTAGGTCAGAGTCTTCACTATAATTACTTATTCCTGGGAGAGATAATTTCCCTAAATCTCATTCTTGTTTCATCTTGATGCTGCTTTCTGGTATAACTATGTGGCATGTGTGCTGTCATTGGGCTATTTCTCATAGATTTAGAGTCTCTAGTTTGTCAGCTAAAAGCATGATGATTAATAAAGTGAATAAGTTAGTATCTATACTACAGATATAGTGTAGAAAAATGGATCCAGGACTTGGAGTCTGGGGATCTAAGCTCTAGTCATAGATGTGTAGATTGGTCCTTATTTGCATGTCACTGAGAAAGCCAAGGTTCTCCAGCTTCTGCTTTGTCACCTCTAGAATAAAGAAGTAGACTAGATTACCTTTGGCATCTGTTCCAATTTTATTACTCCTCAAGAAGTGAAGAAAGATTGACAACTAGAAGTCCATGAGCTGAGGAGTGTACTTTCTAAAAGAAATAAGATTAATTTTGATAACAGATTTATTGGGTCAGAGACAGAAGCAAAGATTAAAGTGCTATATGGAATTAACAATAACGGCACAAATGCAAAGTGTTAGGACTGTTCATTCTTAATGTCACAATGTGAACATACGATGCAAAAATTAATCTATTTAGAAATTTCTCATTTTTTTAATGTTTGCAGGGCTGTCATAATCAGTTATCATATTATGTTAGGCTTATTTTTTATGAACTTATTATGTTCAAGGAGAACTGAAAGTGTTAAGGGGAGGATTTTATTTAAAATAACCATGAATCTCTTGATTTCATGTTGATTTGTAAAAATTAAAATTACAATTGAGAACTTAAAAATGAATTCAATAGTCATATTATATTTACTTAAAATTTAAAAATGGTTATCACATTTTAGAAGTTTATACATTTAGCATATCTTGCATAAAAAATACATAGAGAAATTCTGAAAGAGATACTTTGCTTCATCTTCCAGTTTTGGTGATGGATAGTGAACCAAGCTTCTTATATCCTCACTGTCTTTATATTTTGTTTTCAGGGCTGATTCAGATTTTGACAAACAGAAACCATGTTACTATTGGAGAGAAACAAAAGTGGGGCCACATTCACTCTCTTGGGCTTCTCAGATTACCCAGATCTGCAAATCCCCCTCTACTTGATTTTTCTGGCCATCTACAGGGTCACTGTTGTAGGAAATATTGGGATGATTGCAATAATCAAAATTAACCCCAAACTGCACACCCCCATGTACTTTTTCCTCAGCCACCTCTCATTTGTGGATTTTTGCTATTCTTCCATCATTGCTCCCAAGACCCTGGTGAACCTAGTTGTAGAAGACAGAACCATTTCATTCATAGGATGTTTAGCACAATTATTTTTCTTTTGTATCTTTGTCATAACTGAATCCTTTTTATTAGCTGTGATGGCCTATCATCACTTTGTGGCCATTTGCAACCCTCTGCTCTACACAGTTGCCACGTCCCAGAAACTCTGTGTCATGCCAGTTGTTGGATCATATGCATGGGGAGTAACACGTTGCCTGATACTCACGTGTTCTGCTATAAAATTATCATTTCAGGGTTTCAACACAATCAATCACTTCTTCTGTGAGTTCTCCTCATTGCTGTCCATCTCTTGCTCTGACACTTATCTCAACCAGTTGCTGCTTTTCGTTTTTGCCACCTTTAATGATGTCAGCACATTACTCATCATTTTCATGTCTTACCTATTTATCATTGTCATCATCCTCAAGATGCACTCAGCCAGTGGGAGCTGCAAAGCGTTTTCCAACTGTGCCTCCCACCTGACCACCATCACCATCTTCCACAGCACCATCCTCTTACTCTATTGTGTGCCCAATTCCCAAAATTCCAGGCACACAGTCAAAATGGCCTCCGTGTTTTACACAGTGGTGATCCCCATGTTGATGCCTCTGATCTACAGTCTGAGAAATAAGGATGTCAAGGATACAGTCAGCAAAATAATGGACACTAAAATCTTTTCTTATTGACCATATTATTTTAGTGGAGTTTGTCCCTGGCACATAAATGAACTCTGTCCATAAAGGTTGATTTTAAAGATGCAATTAAAATTAATGAAGAGTCAATGCTGTGCAATGGAAAAGACATGGATTTTGGTTCAAAGAGACTAAACTTCACTATTTCTCTCACTGGAAAAAAGTCAACTCTCTAATTTTTCATCTGAAAAATTGAGATAACATAAACTAGCTTCTAATCACATTGTTCAAATTGAAAGACTATATAGATAACATATGTAATAACTTATGTAACCTCAATAAACATTAATTTTATCCTCTTTCTTATCGCATGCTTGGAGTAGACTAGGCTCTCAATGAACACATGAATTTCTCCTAAAAAGTATAAATAAGACATAGTATACATGCTTCAGGGAATGCAAATTCCAGTGTTGATGGTAGGGTTGTGAAAAAACTGACTATTGTATAACATAGAAAAAAATTAGTATCGTAGAGGGTTTGAGAAAAAAAAACATGTCCAAATCCATTTGGGCACTTCAGAGAAGTCCTTCATAAAATAGGTATTGTTTGAACTTGTCCTTGGATAACCGTATGGACAGAATTTTAGGGACACATTTCAAAAAGGAGTTGTATGCAGGAGACAAAAGCATGACAAAATCATGGAGGTCACAATGTAATACTGAGTCAATGATCCAACAATTTCTTATTGAGCTAATACTCTATAACGTGTGTGTGTGTCTTGTGTACACAGGCTACTTGACATGAATGGAAAGTTGATAAGACATGGTCTATCTTCTGAATGCATTTCAAAGCAACTCCAGAGTGGCAGTATGAAAAGCAGACTCCAACAGAAGCTGAGAAATAGTAGACTGGATCTCAGAAAATCTTATATGCAAAGAGTAAGCATGATGTGTGCCTACTCAACCTGTACTTCATGCTATCATTCTGCCTATAAAGACATCAAAAGTATGATAAATTCTTTATGATTTTTTTTCTGAACATGAGCATAATCTCTGAGTCCTTCTCAACACAACTCCCACCTAAAAAAATTGTCTGGAGTTGTATTAAGTGTTGAAAACTAATTACCTATATAAGTTTATTCAAAATAAAATAAAAACTAGACAGTCATTAGCATCAAGACCTATTTAATCTGGCAAATTAAATACAGTAGATCTTTCCAACAGTAATTCATTTTTCCTTGAATAACTGTTACACCCTTCTCCTTCTGTTTACTCAATCTGGCTATATAAATTCTAAACACATCATCAACATAATGGAAGAAATAAATGTATAGGTGTTTGGTAGTGGCAAAAAACTTGGGTAACAATTTTATATGGGCTCAATAAAGTTATTTGAAATGTTCATATTATTTTGAACTCATAATAATTATTAAAATGTTTCATTTAAGTGCATTATTTGATAAGGAATCAAATAACCATTGAATAAAAATAGATAAAATATATAAGAAACAGTGTTTTACATACTGGATGTCTGATGAGGGAATGCTTTTCTCTTTTATTGAGTTATGTTTCTCTGGGTATTTACAAATTGATCTTTTAGTACAAATCTGGCAGTTATACAATTTCTAATTTTCTTTGAAATTAGGAAATTATTTTTATTAATCTTAAACTGAATCAATGATGGGCAATGCCTCTTTATAGAGAATTTTATTTTATTTCTGTCCTTCTTTGTCCAAAGATGATCATATTTTGTGGTAGAGGTGACATAACTCACTTAGCTTTTACTTTGAGGAAACCAAGGCCCAGAAGGCTTACGTGACCTGGCCAACATTGTAAAGCAGTTGTTGACAGAATTAAAGCAATCGTTCTAGACTCCAGACACATCAGAAGCACATTTTCCACTAAACGCTGGCACACAATCATACTTTTTTCGTTTTCAAATTGTGACATTTCATATTCTTTATGGTAGATTCTGCTGCTTCTATGTAGAACATGGCTTATATGAGTAGTCTTCACATTTTCTGGTAAGGTGCCTCTCAATTAGTTTTGAAAAGGTAAATATCCCTAAAATTTAATTTTACATATAAATATATCATCATAAACTTAAATAGCAGCAAAAAGTGTAATTTCTGTTGCATAGCATATTCATTTAAAATACATAAATAGCAACATCTGAAACAGTCATATTTGTGTCTTCTCTTTTCCTGGACTCATATTCAATTCTAGTCTCCAAATGAACATTATCATTTTATTAATGAGATTCTTACTTTTTATTTCTTGTGATCATAATGCTTTTGACAATTCCAAAAGTTTTTCTTTATGGATTAAGTTAAACTTTTAATGATACAATAATAATTACACCACTAATTACAAATATAATTGCCTTGCAAATTTGTATAACATATAATTATTCAGAATCTAAAGAAATGATTTTGGGAATACTTATTTTTGTGAAAAATATTATGAATATGTGTTTGAACTTTTTATTCCAATTAATTAATGTATCTATGGAAAGACATCACTTAGTGTTAGAAAGCACAAGGTTTAAGCATCCTTTCTATTTCTGCTTTATAATAAGTGAAAATACTGAGACTACTTGGTCATATTAAAGGTAAATGGGAATAGAAACTTTGTCAGGAATTGTGCTGTAATAATCATGTCACTCAACTCTTTCAACTCTGTCCAAGTTATACGTCAATATCTCACAATGATCTTTCATCAAAATTTTTTTAAATAATGAATTAAACAAAATTAGGTTCCTTTCCAATATTGTTTTAGGCCAAAATTTAAATTATGTCTTTCACAAAGATCTGTTGCCCAGTGTGGTGGATTGCAAACATGGTCCAAATTCTCCAGTCTTCCCCATATCTTTGCCCCTTTGCAACTTTTCTGATCAAATGATGAAATCAGTTTCTCCACTCCTAGAGTGTAGGCTGCTTCTGTGACGAACTTTGGCTAACAGAAGGTAGCTGAAGTGACACTGTGCCAGGTTAAAACCTCTGAACAGCCTTGTGCCCTTTTCACAATCTTTTGGAATTTTCATAGTCTCTTAGAAAAGCTGTTATATGAACAAGCACAGACTACCATATTGGATAATGAGAAATATAATCCACACCACATCACATGAGAGGGCATCTAGCTAATGACCAGACTTGAGTGTGAAGTCTTTTAGATCATCTAACCTGCCAAGCTGATAACATACCTAGCCGAGTCAGGCTGAGCCATGTCAGGGTCAGAGCATCAGAAGTAACTTACTGACTCATGCCATCCATAGTGACCAGTGCAATAAGGAGTTGTTGTTTCCAACCAATAGGTTTTGGAGCGGTTTGTTATACAATTATTAGAACCATGGGCTTTCTTAATTTCTGAGAAGATTACCACAAATACCTTCCAAGTCTTATCATATAATGATTAAACATATCTGTTATTCTTCTACTTGGAGGCACCTTGATTAAAACAATGAAATTAAAAAGTTTAGGAAATTTAATGTACTATTGATTTCATTGAACCTTGCTAATGCAATATTTTCCTAAAATTGTACTATTGTATGTGTTTTAAATATATTTCATCAAAAACTTAAAGCTTCATATTTACATCATTAAATTTATGTATAACGACCATGAAATCAATTTCAATAAAATGTTTATATTTAAATCAATGTTTCAAAACACCTGCTATGTCTTTAAGTCTAAGACACAAAGAAAGGCACAGCAGCTTTCCTGTAAGTGAGATGCTCAGATGATATAAAACATCACTACCAAGGATGCTCTTTATAGATGCTCTTTTAGTTTTTCTGTCATGAGACTCTCTCCTTCAGGAGGATGCATTTTGTGACAATAGTTTCAGCGAGTGCTAAGAACAGATGTTAAACAGATAAGAGATTAAAGAATAAATGTTAAAAAATGTTATCAATCTACTGTGTGTCTGATTTCAAAGCATCATTGAATTGGCTAAAACACATACCTAATGCCATTATTTTCCATTAAAATAAATATGTATCATATGCCAGAGAGAAACAAGAAGTCATAACATGGGTTTGAAGTGTCTTGACTAAAGAAAACTTCAGGCTTCATGGAAAACAATATTTCAAATTGTTCTTATGTTTTAGGTATTGGAAGTTTGCTTTTATTTTCCTAATCTGAGTAATTCATATAGTAATATGTAAATGGAAAGAGGAATCTTTGCTTTTGAAAAATTAGAGACAAGGAATTGTGATAGTGCTAGGGGGAAAGGAGACCCATTAACACTCCTCAAACTCAGGAAATTATCAGATGAATCAATTTTAGTAAAACACATTTAGGTTGTTGACAATTTGGAAACTGATGAAACTGATTACCTGTAACTAATTACATCTGTGGAATTCTTGAAACATTTGGTATATCCAAGGACACAAACCACAAAGAATGGTTTGAACACTATTGGTTTAGGGAGACATAGTATAGTCATAAAATGAGCAGACCTGGGAGAGATCCTTGAGGCCATTTCACTCAATGGCTTCTGGCTTTAAGTAGAGATTATGCCAACTCAGGATCCTTCAGGAGCTCTGCTCTTGCTCACACAGTTGTATGGGTGCAACAAACCAAAAGAAGCATATGGTCTCACTCTATTAGTGAGTCTGTGTATGACTTTGGGCAAGTTACATCTGTGTTTGCTTCTGGAACCTCACTTGTGAAGGTGTATAACTGTACTGGTCTCATTTATTTTTATAAAGACGAAATGCATTAATACTTGCATTCAGAACCGTACCTAGCACATAGGAAGTGCTCAGTAAATGTGAGCAATTATTATTACTCTCAGTAAAGTAACTTCATTATTCCCACCTGTTTCTGGTATTTGGTGGAGCTCTGGTGTGACTTCAGACTCTTTGCCTTCCAGGAAGGAGGTTCTGAGTACAAGAGAAGCAAAATTGAAAAGACTTATTTGTATATTTCACGATGGGCAGGCCATCCCTGGCTCATGGCGCAGTGATTGGATGCAGCGTCCAATGCTTTGCAATTCTTCATGAACCCTAGAAGGGATCATGTTGACTTTTAATAATATGTTCCAAGGTGGGATAGTTTTTCTCCCTGTTTATATCTCACAGAAGCTATTAATTGTTTGAGTCCCAAGATGGTATTGTTTTCTTATATCTTGTTGATCTCCCGCAGAGATCAATGATTATTTTTGGAAGCTTAAGGAACATGGGCCCCAGGGATACTCACACACAAGAACATAAAGCCTACATCATTTCCCATCGTGGCATCTTCAGAAACAGGGAGAGCAATGTCTAACACAAAGGTTGGTTGGTTGGACTACACTCTCTTTTCTTGGGAATGGACATAAATGATATTTTCTGGGATCTGGAGGCTTGTTCTTTTTTTTTTTCTTATGGCTTATGGCAGTAACTTATTACAGCCTTGTGTAAGAGAAGGATGAACTGTAAAAGAGGACAGTAGTATTAGGCATATTGTTAATCTGTATTTAGCCTTCTTTTAATTAGAAAGTGTTTTAAGAAATGCCGTGTTTTGAGCACTCCTTTATGAAAATATTTTGCCTTTGTGTACTGAGAAACAATTTCAATGGGAAGTGGGGACAACTTTATCTGCAGGACCAAATATCTTGTAACAGTTGTTAGTGTAAGAGGGAATAGAGTATAAACAAATTGGAAAGAATACTTGATTTCTCTCTTCTTCCCTCTTCTTCCTCTCTCACACTAACCCCATCCATGGAACCCGGTAAATACTGCATGAAGATTCTCCTGACAGTCACTCCTATGATAAGGATGGCAATAATGAGCCCTCAAGACTGCTCACAGGGGAATACAGACATGTTAATCACACATGAAGCGGAAAGAGGAGGAATTATTTTGGCTTTATGCAAAACACTTTGAAATATCTCTCCATAGAATGTTTCCAAACCTTAGTACTGTTGACATTTTGGGCCAGATAATATTTTGCATGTGGTGTTGGTATAAGTGGGTGTGTGTGGAAAGACTGTTATATGCCTCATAGAACGTTTATCAGCACTCCTCGTCTCTACTTACCCGATGTCAGTAGCATCCTTTCCTTTTGTGACAACCAAAAATGTCTCCAAATATTGCCAAATGTCCCATGGGGATCAAAATAACTCCTGGTTAAGATCTACTGCTCTATAAGTAGCCAACAATGTAATTTTTCATCTTTACACTTGAAAATGGGAAAAAGTTTTCAAAATTATGTAGTACTTTGAACTCATAAAAAGACAAATAACTCACTTTTACAAGCTATTGAAGAGAGAAAACCATATCATCAGAATAATTATTTGGGGGGCCGGCCCATGGCCGAGTGGTTTTCACGCACTCCACTGCAGCAGCCTGGGGTTTCACTGGTTCAGATCCTGGGCGCAGACTTGGCACCATTCATCAGGTCACATTGAGGTGGCATCCCACATGCCACAACTAGAAGGACCCACAACTAAGATGTGCAACTATGTACCGGGGAGATTTGGGGAGGTAAATCAGAAAAAAAAAGATTGGCAACAGTTGTTAGCTCAGGTGCCAATCTTTAAAAAAAAAAAAGAAGAAGAATTACTTGTTTCAAACTGGGATTTCTTAGTGCACATATCCTTCACCTCTTTGAAATCATCTGAAGAATGAATAAATACCTGGCTGTGCTGCGATTTAGCCCAGACTCTCTTCCTCCAGGAATAGCAGCACCTTTATAGTCTTGTGCATATCTACCAAGGGTCAGAAGGAAAAGAATAAACAGGAGTGTTCTCATCCACTATTGGCGTTTTCTATAGGTCAACGTATTTGAATATATCAGTGCCTTATTTTTAAAAAATCACACAGTCCCTTCTTACTCTACTTCATAACACGTTTGTGAGAATTCAAGCAAGTTTCTAAATTACTTTTTCTAAAAAAGTTATTGAATAAAGTACTTATGTTTCATGAATGTTGTGAGGATTAAATATACAATTCAACTTCTGTAAACATATGTAATATTCTGTCTGTGCAATGTGGCTTACTATTTTTTAACTTGCCATTTTATCATAGTCATTTTGCAGGTCATTAAAAGTTCTTCAAAAACATCATTAACTATATGATTTAACTCATACTTGGAAGAGAAACAAACACATAGATACGGAGAACAGATTGGCAGTTACCAGAGGGGAAAGGGGTGTGGGGAGGGTGAAAGGGGTAAAAGGTCATGTATGTACAGTGATGGATGTCAACTGGAATTTTGGTGGTGAACACAAAGTAGTCTATATAGAAGTCAAAATATAATGTATACCTAAAATTTATATAATGTTAAAAAACAATGTGAAAAAAATACATCATTTTAATGGCTGCATAGTTTTCCATAATATATATGTACCATAACTTTGACAATTTTCCTCCTATGTAACACTTTATTTCTAAGTTTTACTATCATAAATAATGCTTCAGTGCAGCAGGAAGCATTCGTATTAATAATTTCACATTCACATCATTGATTAGTTCATCAAATAGATTTAAAGCAGTGAATTCATTTTTCAAATAGGTGATTGTAAGGCTTCAGCATCATGGCTACAGGAAGTTTGAGTCTAAGTATCAATTCCATGAACAATAGCTGACATTAAATTGCATAATTAGCAAAATCACTGCTAATTTTATAGAAAAAAATACCAATACTGAGTGTAAAAGCCACTTTCTCCATCTATAATTTACTAATAAAAAATGAACACTGTGGGTTAACAAGATTGAATAAGCATACTTTTCATTGTTTCAGTGGAAAAGAGAGAAAAGTACTATGTACTTTTTAAAAAATTATTTCCTGGGATCTCACTATCTCCAGTATTAATTAAAGAAATGGCCAAGAAAAAGGAATTTGAAATTCATAAAACAATACGCCTAATTAAATTATATTTGATGTCTATCTAATGACTCAGTTCCGCACTCTAAATTGTATGTGAGTAGTTTAAGGGATCATATAGGCTATATGGATGTCAATGCTTTTATATGATCTGCGAATTAAACTGTGAACTCTAGGCATTTGTATGCTACAATTTCTGAACTTTTCCTAATCTTTATTAAAATGTCCTATTTTCTTGCTGAAAAAATTAACTCTTCTAATTATTCTCATGTCTTCTTTAGAAGACAGACAAAACTTAATTTGAGATTAAGAATAACTATTAATATTTTCTGCAAACCCAATAAGGTAGGGACATGGGAAAGGAGAACTGTATTGCTGTGACAGAAGTCATTCTCTTTGGATTAGCAGATGCCCCAGACTTGAGGTCTTCCTCTTCTTGGTGTTTCTTGCCTTCTAGGCAGTCATGGTTTTGGGCATTCTGGGCATGATTGCACTGATTTGGGTCAGCTCTCAACTTCACAGCACCGTGTACTTTTTCCTCAGCCACTTGTCCTTTTGAATTTTTGTTACTCTGTGATCATCGTGCCAAAGATGCTAGGTAATATATTAAATTAAGACAAAGCCATATTTATCCTGGGATGTTGTGTGCAATTCTTCTTGGTTTGCACGTATGTGGCAACTGAGGTTTTCCTGCTGGCTATGATGACCTATGACCATTTTGTGGCTCACTGCTGTACATGGTCACCATGGAATCTCTGTGTGGAGCTGATGTATTGTTGCTACCTCTGTGGGACTGTGTTTTCTCTAATGGACTTATGTTTAGCTCTTGAGATCTCATGCTATAGACCAATGTGATTAACTGAAGAAATGTCAGCATTGTGGCAGAGTGAGTTGACCTGTTTGTCTTTCCCCTCTAAGCTACATCTAAACAGACATCCATTAACCAACAGAGTATTCCTTCCACAACACAGCAGGCTGCCTGAGAGACCCATGCAGTTATACATCTGAAAGTGGATATACTGGACCCCTGGGAAGCAGTAGAACTAAGGGAGTGGACCTCCTCCCTCCCTGGTGGCAGTCATTGAGGACATGGATCCTCACACAGTGGTGGGCATGACAGTGAGTGGAGATGGGGATAGCCTGGCCCATGTGAAAATGCTTTCAGAGTGTTAACCTGGCCTCTGGAAGTGCCCCCCAAGCCAGAGTGGCCCTGCCTTTGCAAAGTCTCCCCATGAAGTGGCAGCAGGTCAGCCCCTGCAAATATTCACCACCTAGACTACTCAAAGAACCCCACTTGTGTGAGTATGACCCACCGAATGCAGAGGCCTACCCACATGAGTGCAACCCATCCACCTGCCAAGCACAGTGGCCCAATGAACATGAGTGTGACCCACCAAGTGACTGAGGCCAGCCTGAACAAATGAAGAGCAGCCAACTGGCACAAGTAGGAACAGATGGGGTGTAAACAGAAAACATAGCCTTTGCTTTCCCCAAGCGGTGGCAGGTGGAATCTGCAACCATATACTACCACACATGTGCCAGCAGAGGATCAATTCATCAAACACCATGAAGTATTACAACAGCACTGTAGAACTGAAGGAAAATGAAAAGTTTCCAAAAACCAATCCTGAGTCACAGAAGACTGCAATCTAAATGAAAGAGAATTAAAAATAGTTGTCATTACAAAACTCAATGAGCTACAAGCAAACACAGAAAGATAGTTCAATGTACTCAGGAATAAAATTAATAAACAGGATTAATAAACATAAGGAATACTTCACCAAAGAGATTGAAGCCCTTAAAAACACTATGCAGACATTCTGGATATGAAGAACACAATTAATGACATAAAAAATAATGTAATAATGTAGAAACCATAAAAGGAGGAGCCGACCTTATGGAACACAGAATAAATGATCTAGAAATAGAAATCTAGAAATGCTTCAGGTGGAAGAGGAAAGGAAACTAAGACTTAAAAACAAGAAGAAATTCTTTGAGAAATGTCCGACTCAATTAGGAAAACTAACATAGGATTATAGGTATGCCAGAGGAAGAAAAGAGGCAGAAAGCAGCAGAGAGCTTGTTCAAGGAAATAATAGCTGAGAACTTCCCAAACCTGGGGAAGAAAGTGGACATGCAAGTACATGAAGTCAATAGAACTCCTAACTACATCAATGCAAAAAGACCTTCCCCAAGTCAGATACTAAAACTGTCAAAAGTCAATGACAAAGAAAAAATATTAAGGGCAGAAAGGCAAAAGAAAATAATCTAGAAGGGAACCCCTACCAGGCTTTCACCTGATTCCACAGAGGAAACCTTAGAGGCTGGGAAAGAATGGGATGATATATTCAAAATAATGAAAAGACAAAAAGTACAACCAAAAATACTCTATCCAACAAAATTACCCTTACAATACAATGGGGAAATAACAGCATTCACAGATGAACAATAGCTGAAGGAGTTCATCATCACTAGACTTGCCTCATAAGAAATGACAAAGGGATACCTCCTACCTGAAAGAAAAAGGCAAAGACTTACAAAGCTTTGAGCGAGGAGATAAATAGAAAGACAGAATCAGAAAATTGCAGCTCTCTATCAGAATAGGTTAGTAAAAATTATAACTACAAGATAAAAGAAAAGAGAGCACCAAAAATAACAATAAAAACTTTAATTTATTCACTCACTCACAATACAAAAGAAACAATAGTTCGAAGGGAAAGGGGAGACGGATGGAAAATGCTTAAGCTAATGGAGACAAGAGGCTATCAGAAAATGGACTATCTTAGCTACAAGATCTTTCATGTAAAACACACGGTAACCATGAAATAAAAAACTGAACAGAGGAACAAGTCATAAATAAGAGAAAACCATCACAGAAAACCACCAAAATGAAACAACAGCTAGAAATACAAGAGAAAGGAGCATTGGAAATATAGAACACGTGGAAAATAAGAGATTAAATGGCATTATTAAGTGCTCACTTATCAAAAAGTCACTCTAAATGTAAATGGATTGAATTTGCCAATCAAAAGACCAAAAGTCATTGGATGGATTAGAAACAAGACTCAAAAATATACTGCCTCCAAGAAACCCATCTCAGCTCTAAAGATACACATAGGCTCAGACTTAAGGGAATGGGAGGTGATATTCTAAGCAAATGGTAGGCAAAAAAAAACATGTGTAGCTATTCTTATCTCAGACAAAGCAGACTTCAAGATAAAAAAGATAACGGGAGACAGAGTGGTCATGTAAAATAATAAGAGGAACATTCCACCAAGAGGGCCTAACACATTAATATATATGCAACTAACATGGGAGCACCAAAGTATATAAAGCAACTATTAACAGAAACAAAAGGGGAAATTGATAGCAACACAACAATAGTAGGGAAACTCAGCAACCCACTTAGGACAATGGATACATCATCCAAACAGAAAGTCAATAAGGAAACACTGGACTTAAATGAAAACTAGACCAGATGGACTATATATATATATATATATATATATATATATATATATATATAGAAGATTCCCTCCAAAGGTAAAAGAATATGCATTCTTCTCAAGTGCAAATGGAACATTCTCAAAGATAGACTATATATTGGGAAACAAGGCAAGCCTTAATATATTTAAGAAGATTGAATCTATATCAAGTATTTTTTCCAACCACAATGGTATGAAATTAGAAATGAACTATAAGAAAAAAATCTGGGAAAGTCACAAATATGTGGAGAATAAACAACATACTACTAAACAACCATTGGTTCAATAAAGAAGTCAAAGGAGAAAATAAAAAATACCTGGAGACAAATGAAAATGAAAACATGGCGTATAAACTAAGGGAATGCAACAAAAGCAATACTAAGAGAGAAATTTATAGCATACAGATCTACCTCAACAAACAAGAAAAATCTCAAATAAGTAACATTAAACTACACCTAAAATAACTGGAAAATAGGAACAAACAAAAGCCCAAAGTCAGGGGAAAATAATAAAAATTAGAGCAGAAATAAATGAAATAGAGACTAAAGAAACAACAGAAAGAATCAACGAAAATAAGAGCTAATTCTTCATGAAGGTAAACAAAATTGGCAAACTCTTAGCCAGACTCATTAAGAAAAAAGGATAGGACAAAAATAAAATTAGAATGAAATAGGAGATATTACAACAGATACCACAGAAGTACAAAGGATTATAAGAGAATACAGCGAAAAACTATACGCCAAAAAGTTAGATAACCTAGAAGCAATGATTAAGTTATTAGAAACATACAATTTCTTAAAACTGAATCAAGAAGAAATAGAGAATATGAATAGAACAATCAGAAGTAAAGTGATTGAATCAGTACTCAAAAACCTCCCAAAAAGCAAAAGTCCAGGACAAGATGGCTTCTCTGGAGAATCCTACCAAACATTCAAAGAAGAGTTTTTTATCTATCCTTCTCAAATTGTTCCAAAACATTGAAGACATGATGCTTCCTAACTTATTCTACAAAGCTAACATTACCCTGATACCAAAACCAGGAAGCACAGCACAAAGAAAAAATGTTACAGCCCAGTATTGCTGGTGATCATAGATTCATACATCCTCAACAAAATACTGGTAAACTGAATACAGTAATACCTTAAAACAGATCACACACTACGATCAAGTGAGATTTAATCCAGGGAGAAAGGGATGGTTCAAAATCTGCAAATTGATCATTGTGATACACCACATTCATGAAATAAGGAAAAAAACCAAATGATCATCTCAATACATGCAGAGAAAGCGTTTGGTAAGATCCAACATCCATTTGTGATAAAACCTCTCAATAAAATGGGTATGCAAGGAAAGTACCTCAAAATAATAAAGGCCATATATGACAAACCCTCAGACAACATCAAACTTAATGGTGAAAAACTGACAGCCATCCCTCTGAGAACAGGAACAAGACAAGGGTGCCCACTCTAAGTTGGAGGTATCAGAATCTCTGAATTTGAAATATACTACAACCTATACTATTCAAAACAGGATGGTGGTGGCAGAGAAACAGACAAAAAGATCCTTGCAACAGTATTTAAAGCCCAGAAATAAAACCACACATCTATGGACAGCTAATCTTTGACAAAGGAGCCAAGAATATACAATGGAAAAAGGAAAGTCCCTTCAATAAATGGTGTTGGAAAAACTAGACAATGACATGCAAAAGAATGAAAATAGACCATTATCTTATACCACACACAAAAATTAACTCAATATGGATTAAATATTTGAATATAAGACTTGAAACCATGAAACAGATACAGGCAGTACGCTCTTTGACATCAGTCTTAATAGCATCTTTTTTAATACTATGTTTTCTTGCGCAAGGGAAACAAAAGAAAAAGCAAACAAATGAGACTACATCAGACTAAATAGCTTCTGCAAAACAAAGGAACCCATGAGCAAAGTGAAAAGACAACCCACCAACTGGGAGAAAATATTTGCAAATCCTATATCTGGCAAGGGGTTAATTTAAACAATATATAAAGAACTGATACAACTCAAAAACAAACAACCTGATCAAAAAATGGGCAGAGGATAAGAATCGTAATTTTTCCAAAGGAAATATAAAGATGGCCAATGGACACATGTTAAGATGTGTCTTAGGCTAACAGAAAAGATGTTCAACATCACGAATCATTAGGGAAATTCAAATCAAAACTATGATGAGGTATCACCTTACACCTGTCAGAATGGCTGTAATTACCAAGACAACAAATAACAAATGTTGGAAAAGATGTGGAGGAAAGGAGCCATCATACATTACTGGTGGGAATGAAAACTGGTGCAGCTACTATGGAAAACATTATGGAGATTTCTCAAAAAATTAAAAATAGAAATACCATACAATCCCACTATCCCACTACTGGGTATTTATCCAAAGAACTTGAAATCAACAATTCAAAGAGGTTTATGAATCTCTGTGTTCATCACAGCATTATTCACAATAGCCAACAGGTGGAAGCAACCCCAAGTGCCCATCAACGGGTGAATGGATAAATAGATGTGGTGTATATATATAAAGGAGTAGTACTCAGCCATAAAAGAGAAAAAATTGTGCCATTTGCAACACCATGGATGGACCTTGAGGGTATCATGTTAAGCAAAATTAGCCAGACAGAGAAAGACAAACACCATATGTTTTCACTCATATCTGGAAGATAAACACACACATGGATAAGGAGAACACATTAATGGTTACCAGAGGGAAATGGGTGGGGGGAGGGTTAAATGGGTAAGGGACCACATAAGTATGGCAACGTATAAAAACTAGAGTATTGGTGGTGAGCATGACATAATCTGTGCAGAAACTAATATATAATACTGTACGCCTGAAATTACATAATGTTATAAGCCAATATGACCTCAGTAAAATAATTAAATTAAAAAATGTGGTTAATGCCCTTTTTTCAATCTACTGTCTTATCTCTTGCTTGA
Source organism: Equus caballus (assembly GCF_041296265.1). NCBI lineage: Eukaryota > Metazoa > Chordata > Mammalia > Perissodactyla > Equidae > Equus > Equus caballus. The sequence continues at coordinate 10,388,514 of NC_091704.1, forward strand.
TCTGATATCACTATGAATAAACTGCTGCTATACATTTTTGCCACTTTCAATGAGAGTATATCCATCAAGATCATCATCACCTCCCACTTGTTTATTCTCATCGCCATCCTGAAGACACACTCCATAGAGGGAAAGTGAAAAACCATGCCTCCCACCTCACAACCATCATTGTCTTCCCCAGAGAAATCCCTTTTATTTATTGCTAACCCGGTTCTGGCAACAGGATGCACACTGACAAAGTGGCCATGGCATTCCACAGTGTGGTGATTCCCCTGCTGAATCCTCTGATCATAGCCCAAGGAATGAAGGCAGCTCTCAGAAAAGCAGGGTCTCCAAAATATTTTCTCAGAGATCATTTTCTTAGCAGGACTCAGTGTCCCAAAGTGGAGGCTGGTGGAGGGATAAGTCAATGGCCTTCAGTGTTGGAGTGGAGATAACAGTCAAGAGGCAGATAGTTATGAGTGAGTCTTTTGATTCACTCATCTTTATGCCTCTTTCATTTACAAGGGTAGGATTGAGCATATTTCAAAATTTGCAGCCTACTTCTTTGAGTTTATTCAACCTACAATGATTCAAATGGCTATGGGTAATGGACTATTAAGACACTCACATTTAGTTTGCTGTAAAACCTTGACAAGCTTAATGAAGAACTGACGAAAATTACATTTTATTTTAGTATCCATCACGGAAACTGATTCAATACAAAATTGAATTCCTGTTATTTTACAATGAAGAGCACAACTTTGTCATTTTATGCACAGAATTAGATTCCTGTGTGTGTATATATCCTGTTAGTTGTTTACTTCTTTCCTCCTTTATTATTTTTGTCATTGTCATTGCAACGTCCGGTGTTTTTGGAACTTCAGATACTATCGTATCTGAACAATGGAGACATTAATAATAATTATTTCACAGAAATCTTAAGAAAATTAAATCACATGTCACAGGCAAAGATCATAGAATAATCCCTGGCATATAATTATTTCTCTGTCTCAGCCTCTATCTCTAAGTCTCTGTGTCTCTCTCTGTGTCACTCTGTCTCTCTCTCATATATTTTCTTGTAGGTGTTATATGTATATACATTACAATCACTTAATAACCATTGTTATGAGTGGCAGTTAATCTGATCTCCATGTCTTTTTTCACTTTCTCTTTCACTTCTTATCTCGATGCTTCTTTTACAATAGTATGGATCAAATGCTCAATGTGACTGATAAGTGGACTTCTAAACTCTGTTTATGTTCTTTGCTCTTGATCAAATGACCTTTTTCACCCTTCCTCTATGTTTCTAAACTACACTTCTTCATTCAATCCTGATTCACATGCACCATTCAGAAATTGGGAAGGGAGTGAGACAGAGGCATAAATTCCTGAATTCCTTTGCATGAATTGTTCAATCATAGAGATTTAGATATAACATTAAACTTTATTCCAATATTTTGTGTCTCTGGTCAAATAAAATTATATATTCAAAGTACATAAAACAGCAAGAAAAAGTGTGTACAGGAATATTATCTCTATAAAAGTATATGTTTGGATTTAATAAGACTTCACAAAACATATTAATACTAATTTTATCCAAATGATAACATTATTTCTGTGTCAATCTAAAAATTATGGGCAGAGGAGAAAAAGAAAAAAAACCAAGAGGAATTCAATAAATGGAAGCATTTAATGTTCAATAATTTTAAATTCTTTTCTGTGATTTTTCTATTCAAGTATTTTATTCACATTTCCACTGGGTGTGAATGATTTTCAAAATAATGTACAAGACATTTTATATTTAAAAAAATTGACCTCTGAAGATAATATTTAAAAAATCTCATAATTTGGTAATCCCACTTAATTTTATGTATTAGACATGCTTTTTTATATGTAGTCCACATTTTTTATGTACTTACATTAAATCTTTGACAACTTAAAGAATAAAATGAGGTGAAAATAAATCTTGCTCCATTCTATATGTTATCTCAAATTTGTATGAATGTTTAACTTGAATTTTAGTATGTATTAAATTGATTGTTTTTTAATTTACTTTGTACATTTTTGCTGAATGAATGAATGCTCACAAAGTAATTTTCCAACTCCCTTTCCCAAACAATATACTAATGTTTACAACACCATTTATTGAGATTATTTTCCTTCTCTATTGGTATGTAATATATCCATTATCACATTTAAATTCTTTAATAAAAATTATGTTGTTAGAGTTGGTCTTTCTGCCAGATCCTAGATAATATCCCACAATCTCAACTCCATCTTCTTTAATAAATAATAAAGGGTATATTATTTTATAATGTCATTTAACGTTTAAAACACAAAATTTTTGCTGCAAGATACACTGGTATTTTGAAAGACTGTAAAATATTTTACCATTCTCCTATTAGCCATTATCATGCTAATACATGGACAGGACAGTGTCAAGATGCTGTTATAGGTGGAACTTGAGCTCACCTCTTCCCACCAATACAACAAATTTACAACTACTCTTGGAAAAATTGCCCCTGAGAGAGAGCTGAAAACTGGATAAAAAGAAGCCCCACAGAAAGCGACAATGCTGACTGAGGTTGAAGAGGCAGAAACATCTTTCTGGAGAGAAAAAAGCCAGCTTTGAGCCATGGGGAATTCATGGCTGGCTAGAGCAATCTTAAGGTGCAGAGCATCCCCTGGAGGAGGGGGATCTCAACAGGGGAGAATTACCACAATAAGCAGCTTTTGGGCTGCTTAGTATATAGCAGGCCATCCCCCTTTTTTTCCATTTTAATTTGATGAAGGTTTACTATTATGGATGGTACTAAGATGAGCATTTTTGGAAGTGTCCCCTGGCACACATGTACATGCAGTTCTGCTGGATACATATGTAAGAGTAAGATTCTCTAGATGAAGGCAGGCTCTTTCTTGCTTGGGGTACCAATTCACATATCAGCATGGAATGAGAGCTCCCACGCCTCTGCATCTTCCATGTACTGTCTATGGTTAGTCTATTTAAATGGTCATTACTCTGATGTGTGTATCATGATCTCATTTGTTTTAAAGTCATGGATCACATTTGGATTTTGCTAGTTACTAATGAGTTATTTTCTTCTATTTTCTGGCCACTGGGATTATCCTTTTTTTGTAAAGTACTTGTTTAAGTTTCTTGCCAATTTTTCTCCTGATTTTTCTGTTTTTTTTTTTGGAGCATTTCTTTATAAAATGTATAGTTAAACTCTTTGTGCTGAAAAATTTCACTTCTTTAAATGAATGACATTTAAATAAAGATCGCTTCTAATGCAGTTTGATTTATTAATCTGTACACTATGGCTCATCATTAAAAGAATTCACCCACCAAGATCATGAAGATGATATACATTACCCTTTAAAATCTTTATTGTGTGGTGTCAGCCCTGTGGCTGAGTGGTTAAGTTCATGTGCTCTGCTTTGGTGGCCCAGGGTTTGCTGTTTTGGATCCTGGATGTGGACCAACTTGCTGCTCATCAAGCCATCCTTTGGCAGCATCCCACATAGCAGAGCTAGAATGACCTACAACTAGGTTATACAACTATGTACTGGGGCTTTGGGGAGAAAAAAAAGAGGAAGATTGGCAACAGATGTTAGCTCAGGGCCAATCTTCCTCACCAAAAAGCTTACTTTAAAAAAAAAGAACCAATGTATACTTCAACCAATCAACCAGTCAATATGCAAACAGATGAAAATTTTTAAAAAACACTTTATGGTACTTCATTTCATATTTAGGTTTACAAACTAACTGGACTTATTTTTTTGTGTGTATGTAAATGATATAAAGGTCATATTCTCTTTTTTGTGAATTTACATGTAATTTACTTAGCATTATTTATTAAAAGACCATCTTTTCTCCACAGTTCTGTGGTGACATCTTTTTTGTAAATCAAGTCCATTTATGCTGGATGAATTTTGGATTAGCATTTTTAATATCAACTTACGTTTGCTTCTTTTATATAGAAATAAATTGATTTTTGTTTATTGACTATTCAGAAAACATGTTAAATTCATTTATAAACTATTAATTTCATTGTAAATTCTGCAGTATTTTCTTTATACACATATGTTTATATCATCTGACAATCTTTTTTCCACAATTCTTGGTCTGTGCTTAATAATTTTCTTTTTCTTTGTTCTAATTTTTCCTACTTAATCATATGTAAAATTCTGTTCTCCATGTAAAAGTCATATTGGTGAGATAAATTAGATGCACTTACTGTTAGCTGTGATCAGGAAATATCTTTTAATCTCTGATTACTCACACTAAATTAAATACCACTCAAATATTGCAAATCCAACATCATTCACATGATTATATTTGATTTATTTGATTACATTATATTAAAACATCCTAATAATGTAATTTTTTAATTTTAACTATTTTTATCCACTATAATAAAATAAAACAGTCCACAAAACTGGACTGTTGTCTCTCTAATGCATCACTGTTACCACATCATATACAAATGCAAAGCCATTTTATACATTCCAGATTAGACTGGTCACCATCTGAATACCCCTGAGTGACCAGAGTCAATGCCACATGGAACAGAATAATCACCCAGCTATGTCCTGCCTGAATTCCTGACCTATATATTAAGAGATACAAGAAAGCATGTTACTCTAAGCCAAAAAGTTCTAGAGTAATTTTTTATGAGCAGTGGAAACCTGGAACAGAAGCATTCCATAACTGTGACAAAACCAACTTTCTTCATAGCTTTTCCTCCATTATTCCTGTAGATCGGCACCATATATAGCCATTTGACCATCAGTAACTCTCATTTAACATTCTCTCCTTTGAAATTATTTCCTTAATTCATTTGTGTTTTGCTCTTCTTTATATGGTGTTACTGATGCCATGATATGTCCTTAAACAACAAATGAACTAGCTGGATAAATTAAGTCTATGCCAAAAAATAGTAGTTTGAATGAGTATTGTGTTAAAGGAGAGAACAGACTAAAAAAAACAACTACTCATCATTTACCAATCCAGTTTGATTGAAATAGATCCAAATGAGTTGCCATTATTTTAATGGAAAACATCTGAAGAAAAAAATCTTGATTTTTTCTTAATTGTAACTTATGGATATTTGTTTGTTTAGGCACTATAATAATTCTCTCTTTTCAAGTGTCATCATTCTCAACTAGTAAGACAACAAAATAATGCAATGAATATCCTTAGTCTCTTGATTTTAATTTCTATTGATATTCTTCACCAAAAGAATTAATTGTTCAGTCAAGAAATCTTGGTGAATAGGTGATTGCACAGTGGAGCAAAATAATTAAATACACATCATATTATTTCTCTGAAAAAGCAAGGATGCATTAATATTTTTTGAATTAGTAAAGAATAATGTATAAAACCCTGGGGATGTCACTATTATGATTCTGCTACATAGTTAAAGCTTTTCTACAAACAGAGAGTCAGGATAGCAGATATAGAAGCAAAACAGAGAGGTGCAAAAATAATCCTAACCTTGTTCAGATAACTAGTTCCAAGTTTTCCTAAGGGCTATCTCTATCTTTGCAAGTTTAGAATTTTAGGGAGTGGAAACACTTAAAAGATTCATTAACTGACCCCAAATCCTCGACAATATCTTTCTTTGAAGGTTCTATTGTAAATTTGTCCTTAGATTAGTGATAGGTTAACTTTTAAATCAGAAAGAGGCAACATCAATGTGTTGAATGGGGAAAATTTGTGAAGATATAAGCTACAGTCATTCACAAATTACTCCCCAAAGACTTACCATACATAATTCTCTATTAGCTGGTGTCTTTTTGAAAAACAAAAGCACCACAATAGCTAAATAAAGGAGGAAAGAAACAAAGATAGTTATGACATTTAGGGAAATAGTGTTGGAACAATTATTAAATGGGATACTTCGTTTTTAGGTGAAACAATCCCTAATCACCAGTGAATTTGTTGAAGACCACAGAATAGTCTGCTACATATGAAATTTGAGGAAAAATTAGTTTCTTATTGAAAACACAACCACCATGGATATATCATAAAGTCCATCAGAAAACAACAAGCTCAGGAATGAGTAAAGATGACGAATGTTCACAGTTAGCTTACCCATTCACCAGTTGATGGACACTTGGATTATTTCCAGTTTTAGAATATAGTGATGGAAGTTGTTATGAATACTGGCATAGAGATAATTGTATGGACACATGTTTTCTTGTCTCTTAGGTAAGAACTGAGTTTGAGATCACTGGGTCTTATGGTCAGTCTATGTTTCACTTCACAGGAAACTGTCAGATTGTTCTCCAAAGTAGCTGCGCTGTTTTATGCCTACCAGTAGTGGTTGACAGCTCCAGTTGCTCTGTATCCTTGTGAGCACTTTGTCTTGTCATTTATTATCACACTTTAAAAATTCTAGTCATTTTAATAAGTGTATGGGGTCACATTGTGGTTTTAAATTGCATTTCCCTAATGACAAATGGTATTAAACAGTGCTTTCATGCACTGAGTTGTCGTCTGTGTATCTTCTCTGGTGAAGAGTCTATTCAAGTTTATGTCCAGTATTTTAATGTTTATTTTTCTTTTGTTTTTGTATTATTGAGATTTTAGAGCTCTTTACATATTCTAGATACATGTTCTTTTTTGGATAGCTGCCTAGAAAGTATTTTGTACAACTCTGTGGCTGGTATCTTCATTCCCTCAATAGTGTCTATCACAAAGCAGAAGATTTAATTGTGATGAAGAACATTTTATCAGTTGTTTCTCCTGTGGTTCATGCATGTTGTGTTTTATGTAAAAATTTGTGGCTAACCCATGGTTACACAAATGTCTTAAGTTTTTTCTAGAAAGGTTATAGTATTAGGATTTATGTTGTTTTTTTAATATATTTTTTAATTGAGATTCATAATAGTTTACATCATTGTGAAATTTAAGTTGTACATTATTTCTTGACTATCACCACATAAGTGTTCCCCTTCAGCCCCTGTGCCCACCCTCCACCCCTCTTCCCCTGGTAGCCACTGAACTATTTTCTTTGCCCGTGTGTTTGTTTATATTCTGTGTATAAGTGAAATCATATGGTGTTTGTCTTTCTCAGTCTGGCTTATTTCTCTCAGCATAATATCCTCAAAGGTCCATCCATGTTATTGCAAATGGGATTATTTTGTCTGTTTTTATGGCTGTGCACTATTCCATTGTATATATATACCACATCTTCTTTATCCAATTATGAGTCAAAGGGCACTTGGATTGTTTCCAAGTTTTAGCTATTGTGAATAGTTCTGCAATGAACACAGGGGTACATATGTTACTTTGGATTGTTGATTTCAAGTTGTTTGGGTAGATACCCAGAAGTGGGATAGCTGGGTCATATGATATTTCTATTTTTAGATTTTGAGGAATCTCCATACTGTTTTCCATAGTGACTGCACCAGTCTGCACTCTCAACAGCAGTGTACAAACATTCCCTTTTCTCCACATCCTTTCCAACATTTGTTGTTTTTGGTCTTGGTAATTATAGCCATTCTGATTGGTGTAAGGTGATATCTCATTGTAGTTCTGACTTGCATTTCCCTAAGGATTAGTGATGTTGAACATCTTTACGTGTGCCTGTTGGTCATCTGTATATCTTCCTTTGAAAAATGTTTGTTTGTATCCTCTGCCTATTTTTTGATCAGTTTGTTTTTCCTTGTTGTTGAGTTGTGTGAGTTCTTTATATACTTTGGGTATGAACCCCTTGTTGGATAAATGATTTGAAAATATTTTCTCCCAGTTAGTGGATTGTCTTTTACATTTTGTTCATGGTTTCCTTGTTTTGTAGAAGCTTTTTAGTCTGATGTAGTCCCATTTGTTAACTCTTTCTTTTGTTTCCCTTACCTGAGTAGACATGGTATTTGAAAAGATGTGGCTAAGATCAATGTCAAAGAGTGTACTCCCTGTATTTTCTTCTAGGATTTTTAGGATTTCAGTTCTTACATGCAAATCTTTAATCCATTTGGAATTAATGTTTGTGTTTGGTGCAAGATAATGGTCCACATTCATTCTTTTGCATGTAGCTATCCAGTTTCCCCAACAACATTTATTGAAGAGATTTTCCTTTCTCCATTGTATGTTATTGGCTCCTTTGTCAAAGATTAACTGTCCATAGATGTGTGGTTTTATTTCTGGGCTTTCAACTTTGATCCATTGATCTACTTGTCTCTTTTTGTTCCAGTACCAGGCTGTTTGATTACTATATCTTTGTAGTATGTTTTGAAGTCAGGGATTGTGATGCCTCCAGCTTTATTCATTTTTTCAGGATTGCTTTGGCAATTCTGGGTCTTTTGTTGTTCCATATAAATGTTTGGATTCTTTTTTCTATTTCTGTGTAGAATGTCATTGAGATTCTGATTGGAATTGGATTGAATCTGTAGATTGCTTTTGGTAGTATGGACATTTTGACTATGTTTATTCTTCCAACCCATGAGCATGGAATATCTTTCCATTTCTTTATGTCTTCCTCAATTTCTTTCAGTAATGACTTATAGTTTTAAGTGTACAAGTCTTTCATCTCTTTGGTTAAGTTTATTCCTAAGTATTTTATTCTTTTTTTTTTTGCAATTGTAAATGGAATTGTGATCTTTCTTTCTTTTTTTGTTAGTTCATTGTTAGTGTTTAGGAATGCAACTGATTTTTTAAAATTACTTTTGTAGCCTGCAACTTTTTTGTAGTTGTTGATTATTTCTGGTAGTTTTCTGGTGGATTCTTTAGGGTTTTCTCTCTCTATATATATATAATCACATCATCTGCAAATAGCAAAAGTTTTGCTTCTTCCTTTCCAATTTGGATTCCTTTTATTTCTTTTTCTTGCCTAATTGCTCTGGTCAATACCTCCAGTACTTTGTTGAATAGGAGTGGCGAGAGTGGGCATCCTTGTCTTGTTCCTGTTCTCAGAGGGATGGCTTTCATGTTTTCGCCATTAAGTATGATGTTGGCTGTGGTTTGTAATATATGGCCTATATTGTGTTCAGGTACTTTCATTCAATACCCATTTTATTGAGAGTTTTTCTCATAAATGGGTGTTGCATATTGTCAAATGTTTTCTCTGCATCTATTGAGATAATCATGTGATTTTTATTCCTGATTTTGTTAATGTGTTGTATCACATTGATTGATTTGGGGACATTGAACCATCCCTGTGTCCCTTGAATGAATCCCACTTGATCGTGGTGTATGATTCTTTTAAGGTATTGCTGTATTCGGTTTGCCAATATGTTGTGGAGAATTTTTGCATCTGAGATCATCAGTGATATTAGCCTGTAGTTTTCCTTTTTCGTGTTGTCCTTGTCTGGTTTTTGTGTCAGGGTAATATTGGCCTCATAGAATATATTAGGAAGTGTTCTATCTTCTTCAGTTTTTCAGAATAGTTTGAGAAGAATACGTACTAAATCTTTCTTCAGTGTTTGGTAGAATTGTCCAGAGAAGCCATCTGGTCTGGAATTTGTTTTTTTGGGAGGGTTTTGATTACTGTTTCAAACTATGTACTTGTGATTGGTCTGTTCAGATTATTTGTTCTTCTTGATTCAGTTTTGGAAGGTTGTATTAGTCTAGGAATTGATCCATTTCTTCTAGGTTATCAAATTTGTGGGCATATAGTTTTTCATAGTATTCTCTTATAGTCCTTTGTTTTTCATAGTATTCTCTTATAATCCTTTGTATTTCTGCAGTATCTGTTGTAATTTATCCTCTTTCATTTCTAATTTTATTTATTTAAGTCTTCTATTTTTTTTCTTGGTGAGTTTTTCTAAGGGTTTGTCAATGTTGTTTATCTCCTCAAAGGACCAGGTCTTAGTTTCATTGATCCTTTTTACTGTATTTTTAGTCTCTATTTCATTTATTTCTGCTCTGATTTTTATTATTTCCCTCCTCCTGCTGACTTTGGTCTTTGTCTCTTTTTCTTTTTCTAGCTCTGTTAAGTGCATTTTAAGATTATTTATTTGATTTTCTTTGCTTGTTGAAGTGGGCCTGTATTGCTGTGAATTCCCCTCTTATGACTGCTTTGGCTGCATCCCATAAGAGTTGGTATGTTGTATTTTCATTTTCATTTGTCTCCAGGTATTTTTTAATTTCCTCTTTGATTTCTTCAATGGCCCAAAGGTTGTTCAATAGCATGTTGTTTAGTCTCCACATATTTCTGACTTTCCCAGTTTTGTTCTTGTAGCTCATTTCTAGCTTCATAGCATTGTGGTCAGAAAAGATGATTGGGATGATTTCAGTCTTCTTGAATTTATTGGGGTTTGCCTTGTTACCCATCGTATGGTCTGTCTTTGAAAATGTTCCATGGGCAGAATGTATATTCTGCTGTTTTTTGATGGAATGCTCTATATATGTCTAATAAGTCCATCTGGTCAAGTGTTTCATTTAAATCTACTATTTCCTTGTTGTGTTGACTTTTTGTCTGGACGATCTGTCCATTGAAGTAGGGGAGGTGTTGAGGTCCCCTACTATTGCTGTGTTGCTGTTAATTTCTCCCTTTAGGTCTGTTAATAGTTTCTTTATGTACTTTGGTGCCTCTTTGTTAGGTACATATATATTAATAAGTGTTATGTCCTCTTGGTGGAATGTCCCCTTTGTGATTGTATACTGCCCCCCTTTGTCTCTCATTGTCTTTTTTAACTTGAGGTCTGCTTTGTCTGATAAAAGTATGGCAACACCTGCTTTATTTTGTTGATCATTAGCTTGGAGTATTGTCTTCCATCCTTCACTCTAATGATATGTTTGTCTTTTTAGCTGAGGTGTATTTCCTGGAGGCAGCATATTGTTTGGTCTTGTTTTGTTTAATCCATCGAGCTTTTGATTGTGAGTCACTGTCTTTTGATTGGAGAGTCCAGTCTATTTACATTTAGAGAGATTATTGTTATATGAGGGCCTACTGCTGCCATTTTATCTCTTGTTTTCTGGTTGTTCTATGTTTTCACTGTTTCTTTTCCTTTGTATTCCTGACTACAATTTCATTTGGTTGGCTTTCTGAGAGGGACTTCTGAGTTATCTCTCATTTTTGTGAATTGTGGCCCTGCTCAGATTTTTTTTTTAGTGGTTACTGTGAGGATTGTATGAAAGATATTGTAGATGAGATAGTCCATTTTCTTATAGCCTCTTATCTCCATTAACTTAGGCAAGTTCCTTCCCTTTCCTCTCCCCTTCTGAGTAATTGCTGTTACATATTGTTCTGCTTTTAGTTTTGTGAGTTTGTGGCTAATCTGAAGTGTTTATCATTACTTTTGATGCTTTCTTTCCCTTTCTCTTTTAAGTTGTAATTGAGTCTTTGCCTCCCTGTTCTAGTAGAAAGCTGCAGGTTTCTGATCATGTCTGTCTATTTATCTCCTTGCTCAGAGCTTTGTAAACCATTGTCTTTTTGTTTCAGGTAGGACAGCTCCCTCCACCATTTCTTGTAAAGCACTTCTAGGGGTGATGAACTCCCTCAGCTTTCATTTGTCTGGGAAAGCTTTTATTTCTCTATTGTATCTGAAGGAAAGTTTTGCTGGATAGAGTATTCTTGGCTGAAAGATTTTGTCTTTCAGTATTTTGAATATATCATTCCATTCTCTCCTAGCCTATAGGGTTTCTGCTGAGAAATCCACTGAAAGCCTGGTAGGATTTCCTTTCTAGATTGTTTTCTTCTGCCTTGCTCCTCCTAATATTCTTTCTTTATCCCAAACTTTTGCCATTTTTACAACTATATGCCTTGGAGAGGGTCTTTTTGCATTGATAAAGTTGGGCATTCAATTAACTTCATTTATCTGTAAATCTGAAACCATCCTCATGTTTGGGAAGTTCTCAGAAATTATTTCTTTGAACAAGCTGTCTGCTCCTTTCTCTCCCTGGGATATCTATAATCCTTATGTTGCTTTTCCTAATTTGAGTTGCATTTAAAAAAATGAAGAATTCCTTCATTTTAAAAAAAATCTTAGTTCAATTTCCTCCTTCTCCTGTAGAATTTTTATCCTCAAGAAGACTAATTATTTCTTCCATAAGATCAATTCTATTTCTTAATTATTCTAGATTATTATTTATTACAATTGTGTTTTTCATATCTAGAATTTCTGGGGTTTTTTTATAGTTTCAATCTCTTTGGTGAAGAGATTCATTTTATTACTGAGCTCCTTGAATTGTCTTTCATATTTTCCTGTAAGTCATTGAGTTTGCTTATCATGGCTGTTTTGAATTCTCTGTTGTTTAGGTTGTATTTCTGTGTCTTCAATGTTAATTCCTGGAGAATTGCCATTTTCCTTCTGATCTGAGTTGTTGTTGCAGTTTCTCATGGTGTTTGATGAAGTATTCTTTTGTCAGGGCATTTGTGGTATTCTTAGGACACAGATTCGCCTTGTTACTGCCAGGGTGGAGCAGGGGCAGTGTTTTTGGCCCAACTCCATCTGCCAGAAGCTGTGGGGGTGTTATGGGTGCTTTCCCCAGCGTGGGATGTGTTCAGGCACTTGTGTGGACTGTCCTCCTTGGGCGGGGCTTCCTCACTAGGCTAGGGCCACTCTTTGGTGCCTCCTGGGTGCTCTGAGCTCCCCTCCCCACCAAAAAGTGATCACCAGTGGGTTCAAAGTTACTGCACCTATTCCTGCAACTGCCCAAGACATGTTCCCTCTTTGGGAGTGCAGCTGCACCATGAGTACTCACACGTGCCTTGGAAGTGTTTGCCCCAGTGCAGAAATCTACTGAGGACCCTGTTTATGATCTGCAATCTGCTGGGCCACTGAGATTTGCTGGCCTGTTTTCCCTGCTGGAACCCAGGCTATGGCTGTTCCTTTATAGCACAGGGGCACGGTGGGCTCCCTCTCTCCACTGGGAGAGCAACCACTAGCGTGGCTAAGGGTTATTGCCTCCTCCTGGTCCTTTTACGGTTGCCCTGCTGTGTATTCCCACTTTGCAGACACTTGCATCAGGTTGGAAAGCGTTTGTGTGCCTGCACAGGGTTACGGGGGTGGGGCAGGTAGTGCTTACTTATCTGTGCTACTTCCCGGGGGGCCAGTCCATCCACCCTCAGATGTATAGCTGCATGTGTCTCTCAGGTGTCCTGCTGTCCTGTGTGGGCTTCCTTTGTTGGTCAGTGAGTGTTCATTAATTGTAGTTCAAAAGGGGGAGAGATGAAGGGAACATCTCACTCAGCCGTGTTGCTGACATCACTCCAGGTTTCATGTTAAGGTTTAAGGTTCATTTTGAGACAAGGTTTACATATGGTACAAAGAAGGATTCAATGTCTCTTTGTTGTGGCATTAGGCTATTCTACATCATTAAACAGAAACAAAGACTGTCTTTCCTCTAAGGATTTTCCTTAGAAACTTTGTGAAAAATCAATTGAGTATATTGTATGAATGCATTTCTGAAGACTGTATTCTGTTCCACAAATTTAGATGGCTATCTTTTCATCAATGCCACGCTCTCTTGAATATTACTGCTTTGTGATCAATCTTGAAAACAAATTATACAAGTCTTTCAACACTATTCTTATTTTTCACAACTGTTTTGATTACCTCAGTTCCTTTGCATTTTCATAGAAATTGTAGAATAACCTTATCATTTCTCCAAAAATGCTTCTAGAATTTTAGCTAATGTTACTTTGAACATATAGATCATTTGAGATTGCATTTAATTAATAGATACTTTGTTCACAATTGACTTATCTACAGATATCATTTTTCCTTCTTTCTTTTTTTCCCTTCCTCCCTCCCTCCCTCTTTTCCTCCCTTCCTTTCATTCATTCTTTATTTCTTTTTCTTAACATTCAGATTTCAAGACCAACATTCACTAACTAATAATTTTGAGTCTCTGGATTTAGTACTCAGACATCTATGCATTTTTCACAATTTTCTGAAAAAATTCTTTAAGTATATTGCCAGGTACTAAACTCTAGATTAGTATATGGGGTCTCCAAGAAAAGACAAGACTCTACAACTTAAAACCCTGTGCTTTATCCCCTTCAGGGCTCTAATATCTAAGGTCCTATTAAATAGAATGTTACAGGCATCTGCATACTGTCCCATCTCCCTCATACTTCCCAGTTATGTGTTCACATCTTATCTCCTCTATTAAACTCTCAATGAGTCTAATTGTATCTCTTAATAAAGTGAGAAGTGTAGCACTTTAAAAGTTATAGTAATCTCTATTAAATAAGAATTCTATTGTAGGTTATGCCTTCATATTATTTCATTATGTACATGTTTATAGGATTTTGAGAGAAGTAAACAAGTTATTTTCCCTTGGAAAGGACAGTGGGTATCAGCAAATTTGTCATCACCCCAATGGGACATAGATATTTGGTAACAGAGCTCACACTCTGTCTTGTATCATTAGATTTATTTTCCAGTCCTGTGCATGTTTTCTTTCCACTGAGGGATCATTACATTCCAGAGGGCAAACTTCATTCATGTAATTATTTCTTATTATGTAGTTTATTGTTCCAGAACCATTCAATTGTTTACTATGGAAAAAACCAAAACTACCTTATTTTTCTGTCCCAGAAGACAATTAGTGTGTTTTCTCCTTGGAGAATCCCTGTGGACTCCAAGACGAACTTGAGAACCTGTTATTAGAGTCCAAGTGCTCAAGATTCACAGCACACCTTAATTGAGTGAGCAGTTCATTTCCACAGGTAAGAGGAAGGTTTTTAATCTCTTACAAAATATTTTAGAAGCTATAACCTTGAATGTAAAACTTCATTGTATGTTTTAGTATTTGAATCTGAATTATAAATTTCTAGTTAGCTTAGAATTGAATTAAAAAATGAATTAGGGAACTCCAGGTAACATAGGAGGGCAAATAGGAGAGATTTCCAAAACATTTAGGTCAATAGAGCTCTAAATCAGAAATTTGCTTTAATTTCCTTGTTGGAAGATAACTGTTAGAATAAAGGTAGTAGGAAAAACTTGCTACATTTAAAATTTAAGAAAACTATTCAATAGAGAGAAAATTAACTATTAGCCAGTCATACTTATATGCCATCGGGGGACCATAGACTTTTTTCCAATGGAGGGATATAAATGAATTTTAAATTTATTTCATTAGTTAGCTAGCAGATCTAGAAAACACTTCTAAGTTTTGTTTTCTTTTGTTTTAATATCATGGTACTTAAGCTTGATGACTTTATAAAATAATTCAAAAACATGCAGATGTTCCCTCGCGTTATTTCTAGGGGATACCCATTTCAGAATTATGGCAGGTCACAATAAGTCTGCAATATCGTCAAGTGGAAATAGCTTAACATGTGGCAACAGAGAAAGCTGCACTGAATTCTGGCTCTGCTAGGAACTTCTTATGTGAGCTTGGTCAACATATAGGTCTAGCTGGTCCTCAGTTTTCTCATCTACAAACAGATGCTGAATGATTTAGTTGCAGGTTGCTGTGTGGATTACATAGGATAATGTACACAAAATTTCTACCCTCTACTAGCCACTCAACAATGTGTGGTAGCTACAGCCTTAGTTTTCCTTCTCCTCAAGCTTGGTGCCTGAAGTCATGTTCTCACGGACATCTGGTACTTTATGTTTTCTGAACGTATGATGGTTGAGGAACTGATATGATTTTAGTTTTCCAGAATTATCATGTTTTGTTAAAAATTCAACATGTATATTTTCTTTCTAGTCTCTATCTCTTAAAGTGAAATCAGCTAAATGTAAACAAAATAAGTTCTAATTTCCTTAAGTATTAGTTGACAGATATGCCTCTTTGAAGAACATATTGGAGGGAATAAATAAACCCCATGCTTTTTGTCTATCCTTCCTCAGTTACCTACAGTGAATTACCCTAATGGGACACAGTTGAGAATAAAATGTATCTTCATTTATAAACCACCTTCTTTCCCTAGAGATAAGATCAGAGCTATCAAGGGCTATAAGAAAACTATCATGGACAAAATTATCAGGGGAATTTAAGAAAACATACAATTATTTTACTGACATTCCCAAAGTCAGAATGTAACGACACAGATGCAATATTAAGTTGCCTCATACCATTTAAGATTGGGATTCACTGGGACTAATCTCATGAGAGTGGTACACTCATTTGTCTGTGAATTTTAAGATGATATAATATGAAGACAGTACATACTAAATTTAATAGAAAATAAACTAAAAATTAAACCAGGTAATTGGCTTTTTGTTTAAAGATTGGAAGCTGAACTAACATCTGTTGTCAATCTTCTTTTTTTGCTTCTTCTCCCAGAAGCCCCCAGTACGTAGTTGTATATTCTAGTTGCAGGTCCTTCTGGCTCTGCTTTGTGGGACGCTGCCTCAGCATGGCTTGATGAGCTGTGCCATGTGTGCACCCAGGATCTGAACCAGCAAAACCCAGGGCCGCTGAAGCGGAGACTGCAAACTGAACCACTTGGCAATGGGGCTGGCCCCTAAATTGGCTTTTTCAACATGGCAAATTTAGTTAACAACTGAATGAAATAATTTCTTTAATTTATTTATACAGGGTAATGCATCCACTTTGACTCAACTTCTGCATCACTGCCTGTTTCTTCACTGCTAAGGATTTCAATACACCATCTCAGAAAAAAAAATGAGACTATATTGAGTGGGTTTTATTTTAAAAAATATTGCATTTAGAACCTAAAAATGAAAACTGAAATGCCAGGGTTCCCATCAGACATAGATTTATGCATGATCCAGGTGAAGAATATGACTGAAGTTACCACGTTTATATTGACGGGCTTCACAGGTGATTTTGATGTGCAAGTCTTCCTGTTTTTGCTATTTCTAGCAATCTATCTTTTCACTCTCATAGGAAATCTGGGATTGATTATATTGGTCATTAGGGATTCCCAGCTGCACAACCCTATGTACTATTTTCTGAGTGTGTTATCATTCTTGGATGCCTGCTATTCTTCAGTTGTCACCCCAAAAATGTTGATCAATTTCCTGTCAGAGAACAAAACTATTTCCTTCCTTGGATGTGCAGCACAGATGTTTTTTGATGTTACTTTTGGGACCACTGAATGTTTTCTCTTGGCTGCAATGGCATATGATCGCTATGTAGCAATCTACAACCCTCTGTGGTATTCAGTTAGCATGTCACCCAGAGTCTATGTGCCACTCGTCATTGCTTCCTATCTTTGTGGCATTTTGAATGCTTCAGTGCACACAGGGGCCGCATTTAGCCTAACTTTCTGTGCATCCAACGAAATTAGATATTTCTTTTGTGACATCCCTCCAGTCCTCGCTATTTCTTGTTCTGACACTCACACAAACCAGCTTCTA
Source organism: Equus caballus (assembly GCF_041296265.1). Taxonomy (NCBI): domain Eukaryota; kingdom Metazoa; phylum Chordata; class Mammalia; order Perissodactyla; family Equidae; genus Equus; species Equus caballus. The sequence goes on from NC_091704.1 coordinate 10,405,725, forward strand.
GTCTCCTACTTTACGAGCATTATTGAGATGGTCACTATCATGATTGTCCTGGTTTCCTATGGTTTCATTCTCTTGGCCATTCTGAGGATGCATTCTGCTGAAGGGAGACAAAAAATCTTTTCTACATGTGGCTGTCACTTAATTGGAGTGTCCATTTACTATGGAACAGTCTTCTGCATCTATGTGAGAACAAGCTCCAGTTACTCTTTGGACCAGGACATGATAGTGTCTGTGTTTTACACCATTGCCATTCCCATGCTGAATCCCATCATCTACAGTTTAAGGAACAAAGATGTAAAAGAGGCAACAAAAAGGGCTTTTGGGAAAAATTGGTTTCTCAATAAAGTATACTCTTCACATTAACTGTTACATTGAAACCAATGAAGCTTACTATCCATTGTCTCCATATCAAAAAGCTATGATACAAGTATTTTTTTTACTACTTTTCTGTTCTTCTCAGGAATTTTTTTTTATTAATGTTATGATAGATTACAACCTTGTGAGATTTCAGTTGTACATTTTTGTGAGTCATATTGTGGGTACACCACTTCCCCCTTTGTGCCCTCCCCCCACCCCCCCATTTCCCTGGTAACCACCGATCTGATCTCCTTATCAATATACTAACTTCCACCTATGAGTGGAGTCATATAGAGTTCGTCTTTCTCTGACTGGCTTATTTCGCTTAACATAATACCCTCGAGGTCCATCCACGTTGTTGTGAATGGGCCAATTTTGTCTTTTTTTATGGCTGAGTAGTATTCCATTGTGTATGCATACCACATCTTTTTAATCCAATCATCAGTTTCTGGGCATGTAGGCTGGTTCCACATCTTGGCTATTGTAAATAATGCTGCGATGAACATAGGGGTGCAACGGACACTTGAGATTTCTGATTTCAGGTTCTTAGGATAGATACCCAGTAATGGGATGGCTGGGTCATAGGGTATTTCTATTTTTAACTTTTTGAGAAATCTCCATACTGTTTTCCGTAGTGGCTGTACCAGTTTGCATTCCCACCAACAGTGTATGAGGGTTCCTTTTTCTCCACAACCTCTCCAACATTTGTCGCTCTTGGTTTTGGATGTTTTTCCCAATTTAACGGGTGTAAGGTGATATCTTAGTGTAGTTTTGATTTGCATTTCCCTGATGATTAGCGATGATGAACATCTTTTCATGTGTCTATTGGCCATATTCATATCTTCTTTTGAGAAATGTCTGTTCATGTCCTCTGCCCATTTTTTGATCGGGTTGTTTGTTTTCTTGTTGTTAAGCAGTGTGAGTTCTTTGTATATTATGGAGATTAACCCTTTGTCGGATAAGTGTCTTGTAAATATTTTTTCCCAATTAGTGAGCTGTTTTTTTGTTTCAATCCTGTTTTCCCTTGCCTTGAAGAAGCTCTTTAGTCTGATGAAGTCCCATTTGTTTATTCTTTCTATTGTTTCCCTCAACTGAGGAGTTTTAGTGTCCAAAAAGATTCTTTTGAAACTGATGTCAAAGAATGTACTGCCTATATTCTCTTCCAAAAGACTTATTGTCTCAGGCCTAATCTTTAGGTCTTTGATCCATTTTGAGTTTATTTTGGTGTGTGGTGAAAAAGAATGGTCAATTTTCAATCTTTTGCATGTGGCTGTCCAGTTTTCCCAGCACCATTTGTTGAAGAGACTTTCTTTTCTCCATTGTAGGCCCTCTGCTCCTTTGTCGAAGATTAGCTGTCCATAGATGTGTGGCTTTATCTCTGTGCTTTCAATTCTGTTCCATTGATCTGTGGACCTGTTTTTGTACCAGTACCATGCTGTTTTGATCACTGTAGCTTTGTAGTATGTTTTGAAATCGGGGATTGTGATTCCGCCGGCTTTATTTTTCTTGCTCAGGATTGCTTTAGCAATTCGCGGTCTTTTGTTGCCCCATATGAATTTTAGGATTGTTTGTTCAATTTCTGTGAAGAATGTTCTTGGGATTCTGATTGGGATAGCATTGAATCTGTAGACTGCTTTAGGTAGTATGGACATTTTAACTATGTTTGTTCTTCCAATCCATGTGCAAGGAATGTCTTTCCATCTCTTTATGTCATCGTCAATTTCTTTGAAGAAAGTCTTGTAGTTTTCATTGTATAGATCCTTCACTTCCTTGGTTAAGTTGATCCCAAGGTATTTTATTCTTTTCGTTGCGATTGTGAATGGGATTGAGTTCTTGAGTTTTTTTTCTGTTAGTTCATTGTTAGTGTATAGAAATGCTACTGATTTATGCACATTAATTTTATACCCTGCTACTTTGCTGTAGTTGTTGATTATTTCTAATAGTTTTTCTATGGATTCTTTGGGGTTTTCTATATATAAGATCATGTCGTCTGCAAACAGCGAGTTTTACTTCTTCGTTACCTATTTGGATTCCTTTTATTTCTTTTTCCTGCCGAATTACTCTGGCCAGCACCTCCAGTACTATGTTGAATAGGAGTGGTGAAAGTGGGCACCCTTGTCTTGTTCCTGTCCTCAGAGGGATGGCTTTCAGTTTTTGTCCATTGAGTATGATGTTGGCTGTGGGTCTGTCATATATGGCCTTTATTATGTTGAGGTACTTTCCTTCTATACCCATTTTATTGAGGGTTTTTATCATAACTGGGTGTTGGATCTTGTCAAATGCTTTCTCTGCATCTATTGAGATGATCATGTGGTTTTTGTTTTTCATTTTGTTGATGTAGTGTATCACGTTGATTGACTTGCGGATGTTGAACCATCCCTGTGTCCCTGGTATAAATCCCACTTGATCATGGTGTATAATCTTTTTGATGTATTCGGTTTGCCAAAATTTTGTTGAGGACTTTTGCATCTATGTTCATCAGTGATATCGGCCTATAGTTCTCCTTGTTTGTGTTGTCCTTGTCAGGTTTGGGGATCAGAGTGATGTTGGCTTCATAGAATGTGTTAGGGAGTACTGCATCTTTCTCAATTTTCTGGAACAATTTGAGGAGAATAGGTATTAAGTCTTCTTTGAATGTTTGGTAGAATTCTCCAGAGAAGCCATCTGGTCCTGGACTCTTATTTTTGGGGAGGTTTTTGATTACCGTTTCTATTTCCTTACTTGTGATTGGCCTATTCAGATTCTCTACTTCTTCCTGATTCAGTTTGGGGAGATTGTAGGAGTCTAGGAATTTGTCCATTTCTTCCAGGTTGTTCAATTTGTTGGCATATAGTTTTTCATAGTATTCTCTTGTGATCTCTTGTATTTCATTGGTATCTGTTGTGATTTCTCCTCTCTCATTCCTAATTTTATTAATTTGCGATTTCTCTCTTCTTTTCTTGGTGAGTCTGGCTAAAGGTTTGTCAATTTTGTTAATTCTTTCGAAGAACCAACTCTTTGTTTCATTGATCCTTTCTATTGTCCTTTTTGCTTCAATATCGTTTATTTCTGCTCTTATTTTTATTTTTTCCCTCCTACTGACTCTGGGCTTTGTTTGTTCTTCTTTTTCTAGTTCTGTTAGGTGTCATTTGAGGTTGCTTATGTGAGCTTTTTCTTGTTTAGTGAGGTGAGCCTGTATTGCGATGAATTTCCCTCTTAAGACTGCTTTTGCTGCATCCCAAATGATTTGGTATGTCGTGTTCTCATTTTCATTTGTCTCCAGACAAAATTTGACTTCTTCTTTAATTTCTTCAATGATCCATTGTTTGTTGAGAAGCGTGTTGTTTAGTCTCCACATTTTTGCACCTTTCTCTGCTTTTTTCTTGTAGTTGATTTCTAGTTTCATAGCATTATGATCAGAAAAGATGCTTGATATTATTTCAACTCTCTTGTATTTATTGATGTTTGCTTTGGTTCCCAAAATATGGTCAATCCTTGAGAATGTTCCATGTGCACTTGAGAAGAATGTGTAACCTGCTGTTTTTGGATGAAGTGTTCTATACATATCTATTAAGTCCATCTGGTCTAATTTTTCATTTAATTCTATTATTTCCTTGTTGATTTTCTGTCTGGATGTTCTGTCCATTGGTGTTAATGGTGTGTTGAGGTCCCCTACTATTATTGTATTGTTGTTGATGTCTTCATTTAGTTCTATTAAGAGTTTCTTTACAAATTTTGGTGCTCCTGTGTTGGGTGCGTATATATTTATAAGTGTTATGTCTTCTTGGTGGAGATCCCTTTTATCATTATATACTGTCCCTCTTTGTCTTTCTTTATCTGTTTTGCTTTGAAATCTACCTTGTCTGATATTAGTATAGCGACACCTGCTTTCTTTTGTTCATTATTAGCTTGGAGTATTGTTCTCCATCCCTTCACTCTGAGTCTGTGTTTGTCTTTGGGGCTGAGGTGTGTTTCCTGGAGGCAGTATATTGTTGGGTCTTGTTCTTTGATCCATCCTGCCACTCTGTGTCTTTTGATTGGGGAGTTCAATCCATTTACATTTAGAGTGATTATTGAGATGTGGGGGCCTACCACTACCATTTTGTGTCTTGTTTTCCGGTTTTCTTCACTTTCCTTTGTTTCTCGTCCCATGGTTTAATCTGTTCTGATGAAGGGCTGCTACTCTCTGTTGTTGTCCTTCTACCTATCTCCTCTGCTCTTGGTTTTGTAGCCCCTTTCCTTTTTTGGATTTTTCAGGAATGAGGGTTTTCCTGAGGATTTCCTGAAGAGGAGGTTTTGTGGCAATGAACTCCCTTAATTTTTGTTTATCTGGGAAAGTTTTTATTTCTCCATCGTATTTGAAGGATATTTTCGCTGGGTAGAGAATTCTTGGCTGTAGATTTTTGTCCTTCAGATTTTTGAATATATCATTCCACTCTCTTCTAGCCTGTAAAGTTTCTGCTGAGAAATCTGCTGATAGCCTGATGGGGGTTCCTTTGTAGGTTAGTTTCTTTTGCCTGGCTGTCCTTAGTATTTTCTCCTTGTCGTTGACTTTTGCTAGCTTCACTACTATATGCCGTGGGGTTGGTCTTCTTGCATTGATAAAGTTTGGAGATCTATTGGCTTCTGTCACCTGAAGATCCATCTCTCTCACCAGATTTGGGAAGTTCTCAGCCATTATTTCTTGGAATAGGCTTTCTGCCCCTTTCTCCTTCTCTTGTCCCTCTGGTATACCTATAATCCTTACATTGCATCTCCTAATTGTGTCTGATAATTCTCGGAGAGTTGCTTCATTTCTTTTTAGTCTTGCTTCTCTCTCCTCCTCTGCCTGCAGCAATTCTATATTGCCATCTTCCAAATTGCTAATTGTTTCCTCCATATTATTGGCCCTACTGTTCAGAGCATCTAGATTTTTCTTGATTTCCTCTATTGTGTTCTTCATTTCCAATATTTCTGTTTGGTTCTTCTTTATCGTATCAAACTCTTTTGTGACATAGCTCCTGAACTCGTTGAGTTGTCGGTCAGAATTCTCTCTTAACTCATTGAGTATTTTAATGATGGCTGTTTTGAAGTCATCATGATTTAGGTTATATATCTCATTTTCTTTGGGATTGTTTTCTGTGTATTTGTTATTTTCCTTCTGTTCTGGAGATTTAATGTATTTTTTCATATTGCTTGATGTTGTTGATTTGTGCCTCCACATAGAGATAGAGTTTAGTTGCTCCTTTCACTTGTTTCCGCTGCTGCGGTGTGGGAGCAGCTGTTTATACTGCTCCAACCAGGAAGCCTGTCCGCAGTTGCTAACTGGGCCTGGGCCCCTCCTCGTAGTCACAGTGGTCCTTTGGATTCCCTCCTCTGCCGTGGGGGCCGTCACAGGGGGGCTTCAGGCTGCTGGTGCCTACTGTTGCAGCCCACCTAGATGTGCTCCCTCCTTGGGGTCTGCAATGGTGTTATGGGCTTTTCCAGCGGCCAGAGGTGGGATCACTTATATTTGTCGCTCCGTTGCTGTCCGCACCCACAAAATCTCACTTGTCCACTATGGGTCACAGGAGAGCTATTGGCATCTTCTACAGTCTGTGATTAGTTCACCTAGCTATGCTGCTTTTGTCCTGGGGTCTTCCAGCCTTGTGGCTGCCGGCTGGGTGCTTTCTACTGGTGCTGTGCAAAGGCTTTCCCTGAGGCTGCTGTGAGCCTGTAGGGTTTCCCCCTAGGCTATGGAGCTAGGTCGCTGGAACTCCCCCCAGCCCAAGTCCTGTTCCCCAGGAACTCGGGGAGCCCTTTGTCCTGTCTTGGGGGGATAGCCGGAGATCCTGATTTCAGTGGTAGCTGGTCAGCTGCTACCCTGCCTAATATTCTCCTCTCCGGGACCCTCCCGGTATTGTGGATGCTGGGCATGGTCCCTCTGCTAATAGCAGACAGAGAGTTTTGTCTGCTGCCCAGGCAGAACTCTGGATCTTCCCCTCTGGGGCACGGAGTGGGCCTCTGGAGCTTCACCCAGCCCCAGTCCTCTCCCAGATCTCTGGCAATCCCTAGCCCCATGGGGCAGGCAACGGCAGCTGGAGGTCACTTCACCCTCTGGGATTCTCTCCGGGACTTTCCTGGAGTTGAATGCTGGGTGTGGCCCCTCCACTAATGGCAGACAGAGGGTTTTGTCTGCTGCCTGGGCAGAACTCTGGAGCTTCCTCCAGACCCAGTCCTCTCCGAGATCTCCGGCAATCCCTAGCCCCACTGTGCCGGCAGTGGCAGCGGGGAGACCTCCGTACCCTCAGCGACTCTCTCTGGGACCCTCCGGGCGCCGCAAACACCAGGCGGGATCTCCCCGCCAATGGCAGGGAGAGACTCTCCGCGGGGACCCAGGTGTGCAACTCCAAAGTTTCCCTCTGCGTTTAGGAGTAATTGCGGGGGGTTTAGGTAGGGTTCTGGTCACCTGTTTCCACCGTCGCTCCTCTGTTGTGTGCTCGCTCCTGCCCTAGATGTGTGTTGATCTTCTGGGGGTGTCCGTTGGAAGAAAGCCGCTTGCGGGTACTAGGCTGTTTGGTCAGGGTCAGAGAGTTTTCACCTATTTCCACATCCTCCCGGAGGAAAGTCCATCTGCCTTCCAATGTATAGTCATGTGGGTATCTCAGAGGTCCTGAGATGCTGTCTGGATATCCTTTGTTAAGCGATAAGTGTCCAAATAATTGTAGACTCGAAGGGGGAGAGACAAAGAGGACTACTCACAGTGCCATCTTGGATCCCCTCCCCCCTCAGAAAGCTCTTCTCGGGAATTTTTAACTAAAGATCATAGTCAAGCCAGTACTCATTCTTTTTTAATGTGAAGAACAGTATCATCCATCTGCTTCACATACACACACACATATATAGAGAAATACATACATAAATATGCTAGTACTTGTTCTATTTTTTTCTGGGGCTGCCATAACAGAGTACCAAAGACTAGATTGCTGAAACAGCATAAATTTGTTTTTTCACTGTTCTGGATTCTAGGCTTTTAGAGCACGGTGCTGATGGGGTTGATTTCTCCTGTAGCCTCTGTCTCCCTGGCTTGCAGATGGTCATCTTCGTCTGTCTTCACATGATCTTTTCTCTCTGTTTATATTTTGATCTCCTACTTTTATAAAGTAAACAATCTTACTGGATTAAGGTCTCCCCTAACTGCCTAATTTTAAGATAATTACACCCTCAAGGACTCTATCTCCAAACACAGTAATTTTCCAAAGTACTGGGGGTTAAGATTTCAACACACAAATATTGGTTTATTTACACACACAAACACAGGCATATATGTATCTAAACTTTACATTAAATTGTAATTATTATCTTTCATCTCCATATCACTCAAATTAGATAGGCTCCCATAGTTTCAATTGTAAATAACTTTATAATTATGTCTGACTAGCTTGAGCAAATACCACCTAATCAATAACAAAACCACAGCTTACCTATTCTGATACCAGTTTCCAAAGAGTCACTGGCATCTGACTCCAGTTCGAAGCACTCTGCTCCATCCTCAGACTGGTGCGTTGGCGGCAATCTAATCCCAGCCTGTGGCTCAAGGACCACAGAGAATGTGTTCAAATGCCTGTTCCCATTATCCTGTTGTTTGTGAGGGTGCATTTCTCCCCCTTTTATTGTTTCATTATTTCATCCAGAGCATGGACATTAAACCCATTCTGTATTTCCTCATAGAATACAGAGACTAGCCCTTAGCATTTATCAAGAGTATACTTAAACTCAAGAATGACAAAACACAAGCACAATTCAGAGAATAGGTACTGGCTGTACCAAGAGATTGGGCTCTTCTCACAGCTCAGTTCCAGGCATCTTTATGAGATTCCTTACAGAGCTGAACCTGAGTCAGCTGAAGCTCTTTTTTTTTTGTTTTACCCCTACCAGTTTGTGATGCCCTTGATGATGCCATCTCTCCTTATTGTCCCCTACCAGTTTTTAATGCCTTTGATTATGCCACTTTCCTCATTGTCCAGGCTGGAGAACGTTACAGAAGAGAGTCTTTACGATGCACATTTTTAGCCTTGTTTCCAAGGGGCCTTATTTGCAGTGCAAGACATATATTCTTCAAAGTGGTAGTGTTTTTCTCTTCCTTTCTTTCACGACTGTCATTGTTATTATTACCATATTTAGTAAAAGCCCATGTGATAACAACAGGGCAGTTCTAGCACATACAGTGCAACCTTAGGATATTTCCCTAAAGTGGGGTTATTAGGTTCAAATAACACCTCAGCATTACATATACAGAGCACCTCTTACCACAATAAAGTCCCCTCACAATTTCTCTGCATTTTCTTTCACCTGTTTGAGAGAATCTCCACACTGCTATTCACATGATTCTTTCCTTTAAATCTCTCGTTAGTGAGGATCTCATTGACTACCTTGTATAATAGCAATTTATCTCCATTGCATCTCCTCATATTCCATCTTCCTTAAATTTTCCCATTATGTTTATCATTAGTTTACATAATATGCATTTTAATTTATATCTAATTTATTCTCTAATGTATTTTCCAGAGTCTGGAACTGTGTCTGGCACGTAGTATTGCTCAATAAATATTCCCTCAATGAGTGCTATTTTAGATAGCATACTGTCAAAAAGTTTATTTAATTCACTTTAGAGATATCTATGAAACAGAGACAGCATGTGTCATTTAAACATTTGATTTCTTTTAGAATTTCTGGTTTATTTTTCCATTTTAAATTTTCCTCGTCTTTCCATTGGTCTACTTTGGTATTCTTTCTGATTGGTATTTGGATTTTTCAGTGTTGCCATCTCAGTGGCATCCTACACCATTCACTCTCTCACACTTTCCTTATCAATATTTCTGATTTTTTTCCTTAATTTTCTTTGAATTAGGAGTAGTTGAGTAATTTATTTTTCAAGAACCAAATGGAACACTTGAGAGGTTTTGGTTAAAATTGTCATTTATTTCAAAACAGAATGCAGTTTGTTTTATTTTCTGTATTCAGACCTTATGTTTTGCTAATATGGGCATTTTTCACAAGTAACTGTCACCTGAAAGCTAAACCCGAAAGTAGGAGGGGCTCAGGGGCAACGGCTTCTCTGCAGCAGGAGTGCAGAGAAAGCTGAGGCCAAGGCCAAGGGCCTAATGGTGAGAGCCAGTGGTGGAGACTCCAAAGAGGCTGAATCACCACCCAAGGAGGACTGCATGCTGAGGCCTGGCTGGGACAGGATAGGACCCTGATCCCTGGGATGGAGACCTCTGGATTGACGTCCCTGAGTTCCTGGATTCCTACATTTCTTGGAACCCTCTGAAGGTAATAAAGTTTCCCATCCCCCCTGTAATACCTAGCTATTCTCCCTCACTCAGGGGCTACACAGAAGCTTCTATCCTACAAGTCAACATGTGCTTCTTCATGATAAACACCCATTTTTCCCCCAGTCATTATGCCAATAAATGGAATTAAGTCACCATACAACTGAGGCAGAGAGGTGTCGGGTCTGATAAAAGAGAAAAAAATATTCCCCAAAGCGCTATAATTTCTCACCTGCACTTTCCAGTAGGAGCTGGCAGAGCATACTGGGATGGGATCCGGAGGGTGTTTAGTCAATGAAGCCCAAGCACGGCAGGTAAGGGAGAGTTTACCTACTTGGAAGCACTCTCTTGGACACATAATTAACACTCTATCAATCATCCAGGAGATGGCTCAGACTTGCTACTTGGGTGACTCCTAGAACCATTGTCATTGTGGTCTACATAAAGAACCAAAATCTCCTAAAATGGGCAAAATAAAGGTTAATTTACAAAGTCAACATTTTTTCTCTTTTTTTAATCATTCAAATATATAATTGATTGCCTGAAGCAGAAATAAGAATGTTTTACAAAGTTTATGATATAAGTGTAGTAGTCACGGTTCTTCAGAAAATCAGAACCAACAGAATACATATATTAATATCTAGGAAGCAATTTATTATGCCAAATTGGCTCATGTGATTATGTCAGTCCCAAGATCTGCTGTCTGCTAGCTGGAGGCCCAGAAAATAGGTGGTATTGTTCTTGTCCAAACCCAAAGGCACAAGAATCATGGAAGCAAATAGTGTTAAGTTCCAGTCTGAACCTGAAGGTTCAAGAACTAGAAGCACCAATGTCCAAAGAAAGGAGAAAATGGATATCCAGTGCATGTGGAGAATGAACTTGCCCTTACTCTGCCTTTTTTTCTACTCATACCCTCAATAGATTACATATCATTCACCTACATTGGTGAGAATGAACTTCTTTACTCAGTTTAGAGATTCAAATGCTAATCTGTTCCAGAAACACCTTCACAGACATACTCAGAGATAATGTTTTACCAGCTATCTGAGCATTCCTAGTTCAGTTAACTTTACACATAAATTTAACCACCATCTTAAGTAAAATCAAACTGCATGACGATGATAACATTGTTGGCATATTCTTATACTACATGAAAAATAATGAAGTGTGATTCCATGGTAGATACTGATAAGCTGCAGATATATAATGCAAACTATATGTCAACAACTAAAAATATAAAAAGATAAACTGGTAATGAGAATAAATTGAATGACAAAAGTTTCTCAGATAATATAAAAACAGAAAAAGAAGAAAAAAGGCAGAAAAGAGGAGGAAAGGAACTATAAACAAAGGAATAGAAAAAATCTATTAAAACAGTAAATTTACATCTAACTCTATTAATAATTAAATGTAAATAATATAGACATCCCAATGAAATAAAAATCAAAACTGGTGTGGATGAATTTACATGGAAAAACTCTCAACAAAATACTAGCAAACTGTGTTCAGCACCACATTATAAGGATCACTCAGCATGATCAAGTGGGGTTTATCCCTGGGATGCAAGGATGGCTTAATATATGCAAGTTAATCTGTGTGAGACCTTATATTAATAAAATGAAAGAGAAAACAATCATATGATCATATAAATAGATGCAGAAAAAGCATTGGAGGAAATTCAACATCTGTTCATGATAAAAACATTTGACAAAGTACACATAGAAAGACCATATCTCAACATAATAAAGGCCATATATGACAACCCACAGGTGACATCATACTCAGTGGAGAAAGGTTAAAGGTTTTCCTCTAATGTCTGGAAAAAAGACAAGGGTGCCCACTCTTTCTGCTTCTATTCAAAATAGTATTGGAAGTACTGGATAGGCCAGAGCCTATCAGACAATAAAAGAAAAAATAAAAAGAATCAGATTTGAAAGAAAAAAAGTGAAATTGTCTCTATTTGAAGATGACACAATTTTATATGTGGAAAATCCTAAAGATTCCACCAAAAAACCGTTAGCCCTAATCAAAAAATCCAGTAAAGTTGCAGAATACAATTTAATATACAAAACTCAGTGGCATTTCTATATGCTAACAATGAATTATCTGAAAAAAAAAGATCCCATTTACAATAGTATCAAAAAAATACTGGGGAATACATTTAACCAAGGAGGTGAAAAATCTGTACTCTGAAAACTTAGACATAGATGAAAGATATGAAAAAGACACAAATGAATAAAAAGGTATCCTGTATTCATGGATTGGAAGAATTAATATTGTTAAAATGCCAAAACTACCAGAAGCCAGTTGTAAAACCAATATAATCCCTATCAAATTCCAATTGTAATTTTCACAGAAATGAAAAAAACAATTCAAAAATATGTAGTGAACCAGAAAGGACCCCAAACAGCCAAAAAAATCCTGAGAAAGAAGAATAAAGCAGGAGATATCATACTTCCTGATTTCAAGCTATACTATAAAGCTATAATAATCAAAGCAGTATGGTACTGGCATAAAAATAGACAGATCAATAGGACAGAATTGAGAGCCAAGAAAAGTACCTAAATATTTTGGTCAACTAATATTTGAGAAGACAGCGAAGAGCATGCAATTGAGAGAAGATGGTCTCTTTAATAAATAGTTCTGGGAAAACTGATTATTCACATGTAAAAGAATAACACTAGACTCTTATCTTACACCATTCACAAAAAATAACTCAAAATGGATTAATACTTAAACATAAGAAATGAAATCATGAAACACCTAGAGGAAAATATAGGAAAAAAGCTCCTTCCTATAGGTCTTGGCAATGATCTTTTTGGATCTGACACCTAAAGCACAAGCAACAACAAAAAAAAATCTGATCTCTTTTTATATGATTTTTTTAGGACGTTCTCATCTTTTACAGATAGATAGTATTCCATTACACACACCACCATTTGTTTATCCATTCATCCATCGATGGAACAGTAAATTCTTTCATGGTTATTGTAAATAATGCTACATACATGAGGGTGTAGACAACTTGTTGAGTTAGTGTTTTCATTTCCTTTGGATATATTCCCAGAAGTGGAATTGCTGGATCATATAGTAGCTCTATTTTTAATTTCTTTGAGGATCCTCTATACTGTTTTCTGTAGTGGCTGAACCAATGTATAGATTCTCTAACAGTGCACAAAAGTCCCTTTTATCCACACCTGCACCAGCATTTGTTATCGCTTGTCCTTTTGATGATGGCCATTTTAACAGGCATGAGATATCTCATTGTGGTTTTAATTTGCTCCTTCAGGGAAAGCATGCAGACCACACACTCCTCAGAATTCACCCTGCCAGTGAGAGAGAGCACAGACCCTGACGCCCAGTGGTTGGCTGAGGATTTCTTTGTTGGAGGCACTCATTCCCTTGCTCTTACAGTCTGTACGTATGGACAGAGTGGCCTTCCATGGAGGTTTGAGGGATGTGGCTGGGGCTGAGAAGCTGTGCAAATTCTTACATAATAAAAACACTCAATTGGCCTAACAACCCAGTGCAACATGTGGAACTTTTTGTGCCCTGACCCAAATAAACTAATTATAAAAAAATAAGATTATTAAAATAATCACATAATATGATTATAGATGTGATATTAGATGATTTTATGGAAATTCTGTTACTTTTCTTATTGTAGTAACGTACCATGGTTATGTAAAAAGAAATAAATTATCAATTATAAGGATGTATAACAAAGGAGTGACAGGATGTCTCAGATTCACTGTAAATATCTATAAAATTTAAGTGCGTTTGGGGGCATTGGATGGGCAAAACGAAACAAGATTTGGTGGATTCATGGTAGTTCCTTCTATTTTCATCTGTACTTGTGTTCTATATGAAAATTTCTGCTAAATAAATTTTAAAATGGCAAAATTTAAGCAAAAGTAAAGAAAGAGAAAGAGACTGAAAGAAAGAATGAGAGAAAGGAAAAAGAAACAAAAAAGAAACAACGGAAGGGAAGATGAAGGAAAGAGAGAAGGAAGGAAGGAAGAAAAAAGAGAGAAACTCTGCATGGTGCTCTCTTACACACGCACCCCCTTGAGACTGTTACAATAGAGTCTGAACCATGAAACCTGGGCAGAAACTCTTTCTCTCTATGTCCATGAAGTACCACTGAAAAGCAACACCTCTTCACTCTTCCAACACTCCCAGATAAACAAAAGGCAAACTTCATTGGGGTCTAAGATATAACAAGCTTCAGGGACTAATTTTTATTTCAATAAACCTAATTCAAATAATATAATTTTGGGGCCAGCCCCAGTGGCCCAGTGGTTAAGTTTGGCATGCTCTGCTTCAGTGGCCAGAGTTCAGTTCCTGCTCACAGACCTACCCCACTCATCAGTGGCCATGCTGTGGCAGTGGCTCACATACAAAAAGAGGAAGATTAGCAACAGACGTTAGCCCTGAGAGAATCTTACTCAGAAAAATGAAATATATATAATTTTTGAATAAAATTAAATGTCTACTGCACTTCAAATAGATGCTGAAGAAAATATTACTCATAGGAAGAAACATTAAATTTAATTCCTAGCAAAAAATATACAAAAATCAACCTCAATGAATTCAAAGCTTATATTCAGAGTAAAAACATAAATATTTATTATAACTACTAGGCAAATATTTCTTATGCCATGGGTAGAGAAAAATTTATTAAACAAGTGACAAAAAGCAATAACTACAAGACATTATTTTATATTAAGGAAACATTGGTTTATGACATTATACAAATTTCATGTGTACCTCATTAAACATCAACTTCTGTATGGACTATACTGTGTTCACTACCAAAAGTGTGGTTTCTATCCATCACTTATAAACGTCTCCCTTTACCCTGTTCAGCCTTATTGACAAATTAGACCATGTTAAAATAAAGGAAATTTGTATATTGACAGATACCACCTAGAGGAAATGGATAAATAACTAGAAACATACAATCTACTATATCATGAAAAAATAGAAAATCTGAACAGACTAATAATGAATAAGGAGACTGAATCAGTAATCACAAACCTTCCAACAAAGAAGGGCCCAGAATCAGATAACTTCATAGGTCAATTCTAGTAATCAGTTAATTAAGAATTAATGCCAATTATTCTCAAATCCTTCCAAAAAGACAATAGATAATGGTGAGGATGTGGAAAAAAGGGAACACTTGTACACTGTTGGTGGGAATGTAAATTGGTACAGCCTATATGGAAAATAGTGTAAAGTTTCCTCAAAACACTAATAATAAAAAATAATCCAGCAATTCTACTGAAGGAGATGAACTCGCTGTCTTGAAGAGATATCTGTACTCTCATGTTCATTGCAGTGTTATTTACAATAGCCAAAACACAGAAATGGCCTATGTGCCCATCAATGGATGAGTGGATAAAGAGAATGTGATATCTATATCTATATATAATGAAATGTTATTCAACCACTAGAAAGAAGGAAATCCTGCCAATTGTGACATCATGGGTGAACTTTGAGGTTATTAGGCTAAAGGAAATGTCAGACTGAGAAAAACAAAACTGTATAAACTCATTTATATGTGGACCAAAAACCCTGAATTCACAGAAATAGAGCAAATTGGTGGTTACCAGTGGTGGGGGAGAGGGGATGGGAAATGGAAGAAGGTGGTCAAAGCATACAAACTTCCAGTAATAACATGAGTAAATTCTGGAGATGTAATTTACAACATGGACCATAATTAACAATACTGTTTTGAATATTTGAAAGTTGCTAACAGAGTAGACCTTAAAAGTTTTCACCACACACAAAAAAACTGTGACTATGTGAAGTAATGAATGTGTCAATTAACTTGTGGTATCCTTTTGCAATATATACATATACAAATCATTGTATTGTACATCATAAGCTTATGCAATGTTGTATTTTATATTTATACATACATATATACACACATACATATACATACATATATATATATATATACATATATATATGATATAGCTGGAGGAAAAAGAAAGCTGGGGGTAAAAAGAAAGATTCCCCAAATAAGCAAAAATTCCAGTCACACAGTAAGAGGAATAGAACTTATTCTTTTTCTTATGTGTATTGATAGATAAATAGAATGGTATGTAATTTTTTAATATTAATATTTTATATTAATACTATATATCATATATAGAATTTATATATTATTTATATACACACAGAGAAAACTAAAACTAAAAGAAAAATAACAAGTCATGATCAACCATTTCATTGAAAAGGAGAAATACATGACCCATAAACATCTGAAATAGTGGCCAGTAATGAGATTTCACCCCCATTCAAGTAGAACAAATAGAAGGCTCAGACAATACCAAATGCTGACGAAGATGTTCACGGGCATAACAATGTAGCACCGTTGATAGGAATGCACACTGATATGATCAGTTTAGTAGAGAGATTGGCACCACATGTATACCAGACATTCATATTCTGTAGAGTCCAGCTATTCTAAGTATACACCCAAAGGGAATTGCTCCAGTACACTAAAGATCGTAAAAAGGAATGTTTTTAAAAAACTATTCTTTATAGCAGAAATATGGAAATTCTAAAGATCCATTCTCAGATGTGTCAATAAATAATCCATATTTTATTCACAAAATGGAATATTTTACAATATCTAAAATCAATAAACTCCAGTAATCCAAAATACATAGAATGAATCTTGGTGATATCATATTATAAAGTAAGTTCAAAAATGTTGCTTATGGCATAACAGCTTTTTTTTAAAAACATACGAAACATTAAACAACTGAAACAAAGATGTTTAATATGTACATTTAGATAAGATAAAACTAAATAAAACTGAGAGTAAGACGATACTGAATGCTGGGTATAGGATGGTGCTTTCTTCTTGTGGTAGAAGTAGAAAAATGAGGCAGGGAGAGGCCACATTTCACAAGTAAACTGCTGTTAATTTCCTCTATTTTATATTGGGTGGCAGTTTCAGAGTGGCTTTTTAGATAACCAACAACCAAAATTTAAAATAAATAGAAATAAGCAAAGATTGAGCACCCACAAATTTATATATTTGAGGGAGACATTAAAAAAGACTCAAATAAATGTTCACGGACCGCAATTTCAAAATAACTTGATTTAAATCATTCTTTGAATGATCAAATGAGTCAGTTTAATCACAATAAAAATCCAATGGAAGTTGTCAACTGTTTAATGAAAAGATATTAATATGTATTTTTTTTATTTTTGTGGAAAAGACAAGCAAAGATAAAATAACTTCAAGAAGCTGGAGTTTGCAAAAACTCCCCTGACTGGAATTAAGGCAATATAAAACTAGTAAGAGTAATGGATAGACATAAATTTCAGAAACAGACGTTTATGCCCTGTACTCCCCAGAAGCACAGACGCAGGTAATGGTCCAAGTGCTAATCTATTAGGGAGTGTCGTTCGAGGGAAGGAGGATTTAGGAAAGGAGGGAAGGAGTGATGGAAGGAGGGATAGCATTGGGGTATGTTACAAAAGGGTCATGTACTAAATTCAACTGATGGCTCAACCTCAAAGAACCATCTTCTGAAACTCATATAAACTGCCCGCCTTTATCACTTGGTGCCCGTCTCCCATTTTTCAACATTTTCCCTTAGTAAATCATCTACATTCTCAGGCTTTGTGTGCTCTGACACATTAACCCTGTAGAAAGAGGTCAGAAACACAGAGCACAAACAGGGTGTGCCCTGGAGCTGGTCAGCACAGCGGCTAGCTTGAGGTGAGCATGTAATAAAAGACTCTGGTGACCAACAGGCTGAGAGAATCATACGCTGGAGCATTAGAGAGGCTGATTCTCTCTTCCCCTTGACCAACTAACTCATACTCGTCTTTACAGATCATAAGCACATACCAAATACCAGATAAACTTTGATATGCTCCAGCAAAAGTACCACCTTCAGCAAGGCATCTGCAATTGATGCCACTACTGACTTAAATTTTCATCAATGTACTGTCACACATGAGAATCAGTTGAGTTTGGGGGGTGGCTGTACTGGTAAATTGAGCAGGACCTTGGTGGAGTCCAATATCCCTAGATTCTTGATGAGCATGTCAATCTTGGTAATTCCTCCTAGGATGCAGTATCACTTCCAATTTTACTAACCTACCTACAGGAGTGTAATTTGGGGACTTGCACTTTCTTCTCCTTACCAGGGTGACCCTAACTCCACGGCTCAGAGAATCAAAGGAGAACACTGCTGTTGTTAAGTATATCTATCCCCATTTTAATTTTGTGTCATGAAAATAACGACTGGCCCACTGGGAGATGGATTGGAGTCCACACTTCATTTATCATCTGGTCTCCAAATGTTCCTATTCTAACCAGAGGACAATGATGATGTTTCAAATCCCTGATATCAATGTCAGTTCAGATATTACAACTAATAATACCTGGTAAGTTCAGATACTCCTGCTTCCCCAGTGGAGTAACTCTAAAAAGTGGCTACAGGAACACTGGCAGAATGAGTTGAGAAATATTTACTGTTTATGTATTTGGTGAAGTCACAGTGCTTCCTGGAAGGAACCTTGAAATGATGCACTCTGGATCTGTGAATTGCCTTAGATCTCTAGCCCGGATGAGAGACTGTGGTTTTCAACTTTGGTTGATGTCAGCCTTCTGCTTGACAGATGTATAGGTTTTCATTTGTTTGTTTTTTGGGTATTCTTGTCAAGCAAGACTCTTGTGGGCTGTACATCTGTCTTGCTTTTATGTATATTGTGGCCTATTAGCCATCACTATAAATCCTGGTTGGGCTTGATCCCCTAGTTATCATTTAGTCCTTAACTCTCATTTGGGTAATCACACCTATCTTCCCACTGACACTTGCTCTGGCATCCTGGGATACCATTATGCCTACGGACACCGTGGCATTTACGCACCCCACTGTTAACTCTGTCTGCAGAAAACTGCAACCATTGAGCTTCTCAAAGATGGGATTATTGCTTCATCAGAACCTTCCTAATGGCCATGGTGAAGAAGGGGCCCTCTGGGCTCTTCTAAGGTGCCCAATTGGTGGTGGGTGCTTGGACGTTATGTGACATATCTGATAGAATGTCCCCAGCAGCCTGAGCCTTCTGACCTTCACTTGATGCTCTCTCAAGGCAGTTCTGTCATCTCCATGGCATTTACTTTGTCAGTGTTATTTCCAACCTTTTAGTACTTTCTGGGTTCACATCAAAATTTAGCATCCTGGGTTATGATGAGCGAACCACATAAATAATTTTCCCCTAAATACTGTCACATGTGGTACTCAGGTATTCTGATAGTACATTCCAGCCAAGTCTAGATACCTCCTCCCAGACCAGAGATTATACTCTGATAGCTGCTATCATTCTTGAGCTAAGAGCAATAATGGGAGGGGGTGTCTTCAGAAAAGCAGTTATCCATGTTGGAGCAACTCATCTCAGGTCACGTATTAGATAGGCCTCCAAGCAAAGAGAGACTCATTTCTTTGTGCAGCTCCACATCCTTACAATTAAATCCTGGATCTGAGTTTTGGCATAGTCTCTCTTTTGCTTGAAGATGAGAGTCTCTCTGTAGCTGACACAGTGACCCCTGGGTTTTTCAGAATGTCTTCAGCTGACAATTGGATACTCTAAACTTTACATTTCCTTTTTTTAATACAGTCATTTGCCACATAATGACGTTTTAGTCAAGAATGGGCCCGATATGCAATGGTATTTCCATAAGATCAGTACCATATAGCCTAGGTATGTAGTAGGCTATACCATCTAATTTTGCATAGTACATTCTATGATGTTTGCACAATGAAAAAATCAGCTAAGATGCATTTCTCAGAATACGTCCTTGTCATTAAGTGACACATCTGTATTCAATGATTTTTGACAAGAGCCAAATTACTGTAAAATTCCTAAATTTTTCATTGTCACATACCATTCAAGTGCTACACCTACCACATATTCAAAATAAATTTGACAAATCAGTAAAGTAAAATCAGACAAAACATAGTTAAAGTAGTAACACACTAGAAGAATGCATTTCTCAAAGAGGAAATTAAAACGTTAAGTAAATAGATAAAAAGTTGTTCAACCTCAGAAATTAGGGAAATAAAAATTTAAATCATAATGAGATACCACCAAACACAGCCAACTGTAAAAAAAAAAAAAAGAAAGAAAAACAAACAAATCAAGACTCACAATATCATGAGCTATCCAGGAATCAACAAAATCTCACAATGGATGGTAAGTGGATAAACTGATAGGACCTATTTGAAAAACAATTCAGCATAACGTAGGAAAATTAAATTCATGAGCAACCCGAGCCCAAAACTTGACTTCTGATTACAAATAATAAAAATCTTTCGCACATCGACTCCAGGAAATTAACGTGAGACTCTTCCTGGGATTATTCTTCATAATAATCCCAATCTGGAAAAAGACAATTCTTCCACGCATTACTCTATGATCATATTTCTTTGTTACATATAGATGCTCTGGGGAGAGGGTGCCACATAGGTCCAAAAAGAAGTGAGCAGGATTTTGCCAACTCTCCCCTGATATTTCCTAGAAGTGTCCCAAACCATAGGTATTTATGGCCCCACATGTAGATGATAGACATTTACAAGAAATACAACAAAATTTAGGAAAATATTGGTCTTGAGGGTAGCTTAGAACTCAGTTCTTCTCTGACTTCCCCATTTCAACAAAAAAGAAGAGCAGTGGGTTGGCTCAGTCAGGGAAATTAGTTGGGTCATGAATGTAGAAGGCAGGTCTTTAGTTGTGTCGAGGGAGGTAGTTAAATCCTTGCAATTCCATCTGTACTTTTTTTGACTTTGTTTCCAAAATTAGTGCAGGAGATAGGCCAGGGCATTTTCTTTTAGTAAATGTCCTGTCTGGAAATGCATGAGGTAGTCGGACATTTATGACCAATGCATGACTGCAGAAAGAAAGACATTTTGCTCCCCCTCATGTCATACAACAGGATCACACAGGTGTGCTTTCATGGGGTGTTCCCTCACATTTTGTTTTTTATTACAAGGAGAAACTACAGATGTGACATAACAACTTGACCTAATGACTCAACAAAATGTTTGAAATCCAAGTGTCAAAACAAAATAATCTTTACTTCCATTTTTTCTGGAGAAGATTTCCTTACTTTCTCCCAGGGTGTGTGCTTTCCTGGGGCCACATTTCCTCACTTTCAGGGGGCAATCTGTGAAATGCTGAGCTTGCATGCAAATTTAGGCAGAAGGGAAATAGAGGGAACCCAGGGTGATGAGAGAAGATCTGCAGTCAGGTTCAGAGCTTTAAGCAACTAAATTGGGGATTGAAGAAAAACAAACCCAAAATATCATGGTATTTAATAAGAATCTTTTGGCCTGGCATTAAGCACGGTGCATATTACAATCAGAGAGGCTGTCTACGTGGGGCTCTGTGTCTTTGGATCAGCGTCCACATGTCTTAAGTCCACAATGCCTTAGCACTCTGATGCCTCCGTACCATTGAAAGTGAATATATCAGTCATACACCACAGCCTTTAAGAGAGGAAAAGGACTTAAGAAATAAAAAGTCTGATGGCTTCCATCTTTTCTTTTTGTACAAATGTAGTACAACAGAATAAAATAATTGGGTAGAAGATTGCCTAAGAGTTTCTTCTTTAGTTTCTTTAAATGCTCACATATTAAATTGTTAAGAAGCAAAGAGAGACTAGAAGTAACAGCAGTTCCTTCACCTTCTAGATTTGGTAGGTTTCCACACAACACTTCTGAATCAATATTGGGATTTTTGCATGTACTATAATATCTCTTATATAGATGTATTTGCATACATTCTAAAATTTGTTGAGAGATACTGTGGAGTCTTCTGTTAACGAACATATCTTTAATTAAATTGGTAAACAGAAGTTGAACAGCATTCCCAAGGGCCTGGAAGTCTAGATAAATTTTAAGAATCTTTGAATCACTTTTTTTCTCTTACATCAGTGGAGATGGGATTTTCACTAACAAGGACAGCAAAGCACTAATCACAGGTAACTAAGTGCTCCAAGCACAGAAAGGCCTTAATTGGAAGAGCAGTCAAGGGCTCGTTAAATCAGCCTTCTGGGATTGTGACGAATAACTTTAAAGAGTTTGGCTAAGTCGAGCACCCACAGAGCTTTGTTAAACAGCCTTCCAATTAATGAGTTAAAACTTTATCCTTCCCCTTTGGAACACGTGTTTAATTAGATCCTGAATCCATTAAAGGAATTGAGGGAAATTCTCAGGTATCAGTAAGGACCTATTATTAGCAAAATCAAAGGAGACCAAGTTGTTTGGCTGCCATGAGAACACCCGACACAGAACTGAGCCTCATGGCTGTAAAGTGCCCTCTCTCTGAGCCGCACACCAGTTTAACCGCAGTCAGCCTATGCTTGGTGTCCAACTGTCACCTGTGATACGATGAGCTTTTAACAGTAGAATACTGTCGTCTGCTGTCTGCATATAAAGGCATGAAGCCAAGAAGGGGTTAATTCAACTGACAAATGAAAAATGAATTGGACTTATCTTCCAGTATTAAATAAAAATACAAATTTTTACTTCAAAATCTAATCACCATATCATTAATTGTAATGAATCTGGTATAAAGAAAATATAGTAAAAATCTGCCACCTAGAAATATGCCTACAGAATGTATTTCATTATCTCACTTTATAGTGGGTCATGATGTATCCATGAAGGGAGATTTCTTTTGGACAGTCTTTAAGACTACCAAGAATCCAACTAGATAATTATCCTCAATTTTATAGCAGCTTATCAATCTTATCAATAGACACAAGGTATATCCTTCAAATTCAGACTACTTTATAATAAAGAATAAAGGCAATACCTTGAAACATTTCAAATATACAGATAAGAATGGGGATCATATAACACACATTTAGACACCTAGCACCTAGCTTAATTTTATTTAAAATTATGTATTTGTCTATAACACTTTTTTAAAAGAAATATAAAATATGGTTAGAAATGTGGCCTTTGTGCCTTTCCTAATCTCATCCCTGGTCTTCCCCCCTTCTCCAGCTGTAGCAGTAATCAGTAACATAAAGTCAACGTTAGTCAATCCCTTGTGTGGTGAATACTATGGATTTTTTTGTTTAATTTTTATTTTTTTCGGATGTACATCATATTTCAAATTCTGGATACATTACATCATGTTCACCACCCGGACACTAATTATAGTGCATCCCCTCACATGTGACCCTAATCACCCCTTTTCCCTCCCCCCTCCCCCCTTCCCCAATGTACTCAAGTTCCATTTCACCATTCTTCTATTTGGAATACAACAAAAATGATTCCCCATACTCCTTGCTTCCTCCATCCTCTGAAAGCATTAGCTCTTGGACCAGTTTGAGGTCTGCTGCAGTGATTTGAGATGTGGAAGAGGAACGGAAGTCACTGTTATCTCCATTTGACAGTTGGAACCATGAATCAACATTTCAGAAGTGGGAGCAGCCACGTTCCCTGCAGCAGCTTTCCAGAATCCATTGTCTTCTTTCCTGTAGAGGATGCTCCGGTGGAGGTCACTTCTGAATTACACCTGAACAGAGGCTGCAACGTGCAGGTGATCCCTAGATGCCCAGCATCAAATTCCTTCACTAAAATCCTTCCTGTTTAGTTTCTTTCACTGACCGTGAGAGAGGAAAAAATGGATCGTTTTGTTTTTGGTTAAAAAATGTATAAATCCACAAAAATTACTTATTATTACCTGAAATAGTTTAATATTTTAAACATATGATATATCATGCATATTCTTATGAAGCTGGCACTTACACACAATTTTTAATGTTGTAGATATAGGTGGAGAGATGCAGTTATGCATCATTCATTTGAATTACAGAATTAGCCTTCATTTTATAAGTTTCTACATTCATGTGTTTATCAATTCCTGTGTCAATATAAAATTGGATTGGGTCTGTAAGTGTTATAATAATCTGCATATCTTCTGTTATTATTGAAGTGAAATATCTTTAAATGAATATATTTTTTTAAACTGAAAAATGATTTTTTTATTGAGGTCATAATAGTTTATGACATTGTGAAATTTCAGTTGTACCTTATTATTTGTCAGTCGCCATATAAGTGTGCCCCTTCATCCTTGTACCCACCCCCACTCCCTTCCCCCGGTAATGACTAAATTGTTCTCTTTTTCTGTGTGTTTGTTTATCGTCCACATATGAGTGAAATCACACACTTTTAAATGCATATGTTTAAGCTTAATCTTTTGTGAGCTGTCTGTTCATAAACTGACAAATGATTTCTAGTGTAAAGTTACAATATTGATGTTAAATTTTAAGGATGATCTTGTCACATTAAAAAAACTCTGATAGCTTTTATTGCATTTTTATGTACATAATTATATGATCTTCAAATGAGGAAATTTTTTTTAATTTCAAAAAATTGTCTATTTATTTTTGTTTTACTGCATTGTTTTGTACCTCATTACAATGTTAAATTAAAAAAGTTCAAACCAATCAATTGTCTTAATCTTTATTTTAATTGAAATTTGGGAGTATTAAAGCCTACAAATTGCATTTCATGTGTATATTACATATCATGTTTATATTACATATTACATATATACATATTACATTTATGTTTATGCCTATACATATATATTTATATATATATAAATTTTTTATTAGTTTCAGGAAGTTTGCTTCTATTCTCAGGTTACTAAGAGGTTGTTTATTTTTTCATTAATATCGTAATGTGGAGTTGAATTCTGGTGAACACGTTTTTCTGTCTTGTACACTTCTCATCAGGTAATCTGCAAATATGATATATTAAATTAAAAGGAATTCTGAGGCTCCAAGTCAATTCAATAAAAAGACCAGGATGGCCATAGTAAAAAATAAATCTTGAAACTAACCATACTCTACACTTAAAAAATATTTCAAGATGATTATGTATCTAAATCTCAGAGCTAAAATTGTGTGACTTCTAAAAATTAAATCACACCTGGAATAGACAAAGATTTCTTAGGACACCAAAAGAACTAATCATAAAAGAAAAAAGAATCATAAATAAAGTTAATAGAAATTTAAAATTCAAGAGACCCCACGGAATAAATGAATAGACAATCTGCAGACTGAGGAGCAAGTACTCACAGTATATATATATATATGACAAAGGATTCGTATCCAAATTATATTAAAAATCCCTAAAAGTCAACAAAAAAATTAAAAACTCAAAAAATGAGAAAGGTTTGAGCATTACAAAAGAAGACATGCATGTGGATGGCCAAGAAGTAAATGGCAAGGTGTTCAAGAGCATTAGTCATCGGAAAGTGCATATTACTCTATTCCAGGTACCAGAATATCTAAAAAAATACTGTAAAATTTAAATATTTACAAGGATCTAGAGCAAGTGGGATAGTCATATGCAGTTGATGCGACCCTCCTATGATCCACCAACTTTATTTTTAAGTATTTACCAACGCAAATGTACACATATATCCACAAAAATATTTGTAGAAGAATGTTCATAATAAGCCCTATTCATAAGAATCCCAATTGAAATGTCTATAACATACATACATACACACACACACATATACACATATAAATAATTCATTATATATTCATATTGCTTATTTGTATTATATAAAATGAAAGTAATAATTTATATAATATATAAATAATACTGCATTAATACATAATAAAAATGTTATATAAAACTATATATATCAATTTATAAGTAGAAAAATCAGTGAATGAATAGGAAGGGGCATTAAGGAATGTTCTGGGACAATGAAAATTGTATCTTCTTATGATGGTGGTTATACACATGTACACAATTGTGCAAACTAAAGAAACCATGAAACTGTGAAATAATCAATTTTCAAAATGAAATTCTGACACTGAAACAACTTGCTAGGAATCTTAATTTGCTATGCCAGGTTTTTTTTCTTAATTATTATATGGCTAAATACTATTTATTTTTATAGATTTTTGCATATATGTTCACAATGATATTTGTTTATTAAATTCTTATACTGTTAATGCATAATTGTGTATTGAGATTATTACAGATATAGTAAATGAATTGGGTAGTATTTTTCCTCCTCCTGCTACTCTTCAAAAAACATAAATTTACCTAGATAGTATTTGTTTCTTTGATTTTTATTAAGGACAGATTGTAAACCACCTAGACTTCATGTTTGCTAGAGTGATATAGTTTTAATTATCTCTTAAATTTTCAAAAAAATGATTAGTTTAGAGTGACATCAGCAAAAAAAGCAGACTAAGAAGGGCCCCAGTCTTGATCCTTCATGGAGACATCCAAAAACAACCCAAAAATTGGAGGTTCAGAAACTAGCCAAAGGCATACAGGAAGCAAGCAAATATCCAATCTGGAAAAAGCCACATTCAAAATGGTAGAAAATTCTGTGGCATTTTTGCTCACCCTTGCCCCACACCCTCCTGCAAGTGGCCTGGTCTGGATGAGGAGGAGGTGACAACCCAGTCCTGAGTTCCCATTCTCAATCCAGAGGGAGTAAATCTGACCTTATTGTCAACACTCTAACTTGTCTGGGGGCTAATGAAGAACTGGCCTCTGTCATCTAACTCAGGTCTCGGGCAGGAAGAAATAGCTGCCACTCCTCATGAAAGCTGGATGGAGACTAATTTGCAAATACTTAGGACAAAAGATTATGGGAGAAACACAATAAACCATCTAAGGCATCAGCCCAGTTCCCAATTTCCTCCTTCATTCTGGAGGCAGTGGAGGAGGCATTATTTAGAATATTCTAAACTCTCAGGGGCTACATGAGGTCCTGGTCTGTTTTGCCTAACTGGGATATCAGGGAAAAGCAGCAGGCACTTAAAAAATTGCAGGGAGACTGAACCACAGATGACTAGAGTGAGAGATTATGGGTGGAGACACACAATAGACCATCAAAGGTCCCAAGGAGGGAACTCTTTGGGAAATTAAGAGATTTAAAAGAAGTTGTGTACAAGGGTTCCCTTCTCTCCACATCCTCTCCAACATTTGCTGTTTCCTGTCTTGCTAATTATAGCCATTCTGATGGTGGTGAAGTGATATCTCACTGTAGTTTTGATTTGCATTTCCCTGATAGCTAGTGATGTTGAACATCTTTTCATATGCCTGTTGGCCATCTGTGTATCTTCTTTGGAGAAACCTCTGTTCAGATCCTTTGCCCATTTTTTAAATTGGACTGTTGGTTTTTTTGTTGTTGAGCTGTACAAGTTCTTTGTATGTTTTGGATATTAACCCCTTATCTGTTATATGGTTTTCAAATATCTTCTCCCTACTATTAGGTTGTCTTTTCATTTTGTTGCCAGTTTCCTTTGCTGTGCAGAAGCTTTTTAGTTTGATTTGGTTCCATTTGTTCATTTTTTCTTTTGTTTCCCTTGCCCGGTCAGACATGATACTTGAAAGTATGCTGCTAAACTGGTGCAGCACTATGAAAAGTGGTAGGGGATATCCTCAGAAAATTAAGAATAGATCTACCATACGATCCAGCTTTCCCAATGCTGGGTATTTATCAAAAGAACTTGAAAACACAAAGGCATAAAGATACTTGCACCATTGTTCATTGCAGCATTGTTCCCAATAGCCAAGACTTGGAAGCAACCTAGGTCCCCATCAAGGGGCAAATGGATAAAGACGATGTGGTATTTATACCAGATGGAATACTACTCAGCCATAAGAAATGATGAAATCTGGCCATTTGTGACAACATGGATGGACTTTGAGGGTGTTATGCTGAGTGAAATAAGTCAGAAGGAGAAAGTCAAATACCGTATGATCTCACTCATAAGTAGGAGGTAAAAACAACAACAATAAACACATAGCATTGGAGATTGGATTGGTGGTTACCATAGGGGAGGGGGGAGGGCAAAAGGGGTGATTAGGCTCACATGTGAGGGGATGGACTATAATTAGTTTTCGGGTGCTGAACATGATGTTATCTACACAGAATTTGAAATATACTATTATGTACATCCAAAGCTATAAAATGTTATAATCCAATGGTACTGCAACTAAAAAATAAATAAATAATATTTTAAAGAATTAATAAATAAAAGAAGTTGTGTATATGGGAAAATCTAAAAAGCCACACACAGGTCCAGATAAGCTGCATGCTGAGCAAAAGATTGAGAGGACCTTAAGCTTTCTCCTCAGGTTGATTCTAAGGTGCAGAATCAAGGCCCAGCTGATTAGTGGAGGACTTCCCTGGCACAGAACCAGGCTACAAACACTAGGTGAGATGGGTATTTTTCAAATGCCCAATTTTTTTTGAAAATAATCACAAAACACACAAAAACACCCAGCACCAGATAATCCACTCAAAAGAACAAATAAATATTCAGAAACCATCACCAACAAAAGATAATTATGAATCTTACTATACAAAGAACTTAACCACTGTCATACTAATGCTCAATGAGCTAAGGAAAACAAAGAACCATAGGAAATTAAAAAAGCAACACATGAACAAAATTATCATATCAATAAAGAGGTACAAATTATAATAAGTAATGAAACAGAGTATCTGGAGATGACAAGTAGAATGAAAAAATTGGACAATTGAGTATAGGATCTCAGTGGTCAATTGAGCAGTTCTAAGAAGAAATAATAGCCCTAAATGGAGTCACTTATGCTAAATCCTACCAAGATCTAACCTAATCGCAGCTTCAGCCTCTCCCAGAAGTAGAATCAGTAACTCACTGTCTGGAATATCCTGATCAATCCTACTGAGGATATCTGCCTGATGAGATGTCCAGCCTTGCACTAAGGAAAGGGGACCTAGCCTAAAACAATCCACTCATTTTACTTTGCCCCAGTCCCTTTCTGCCTATAAAACCTTCCATTTTGCACAGCTCTTTGTAGCTCTGTTCTAGTTGCTGCATGGATGCTGTCTGATTCATGAGTTGGTGAATAAAGCCAATCAGATCTTTAAATTTGCTTGATTGAATTTTTGTTTTTTAACAGATTTGGTGGTAATGACTGTATCTGAAGCAAATTTTTGAAGACATTGGGGGACAACAGAAAACATGGATAGTACTCTCTGAACCCATTGATTTCACTTTCTCACCATTCTGAGGGTCCATGGGTAAGTTTCTCTGAACTTTCCAATCCAGGGCTTAGTGGGTCAGCTTGAGTTGGCAAACAGTTCCATCTGATACACTAGTCTCTCTTTTGTTCAGTCTGCAATTCCCCACTTGCTTGAAATCCCTTTCCCATGTTCCAGTCTGCAGTCCTCATTTACTGGGGTTTTCTGGTTTATTCCTTTTATCAGTTTCAGTCCTCAGTCCCCATTTGCTCATGTCTGCTGATGTGGTGCGTGCTGGTAATTGCTGGTAGGAGACATGGCCTTCTATTGGCTAGTTAATAGTAACATTTCTCTGATTACTGATGGTGTGTTAAGGTGCACATATTTGTTTTTCTGGTATTGTGTAGATAAATGCTAATTGCTTATAGAAATCTCAGAAGTCAGAAATTTGCAAACATTGGTAGGCATAGGTCAAGCACTTAAAAGATGTTAGAGCACTCACCACCAAACCCAAAGACTTTTGGGATAGGGGCCCATGGCATATCCCATTTACTTACTAGTTTGACTCTCAGGAACCCAAAGAGCTAGTTAAAAGAAATGAGACCCTTTACATCCAAAGAGTTGAGTATGTTAGCCCCTGGCACATCTGCTTATTTAATGTTTAAGAATCACAGTCCTGGGAGCTGTAGATATTTATAGGAATGGCAAAATCTTACCAAAGACAACCTAGGATTACCATGGCCTTTATGGGGAACCTTCTAGTTAGACATACACCTCATTTAAGAAGTGTGCTCAAGAGCAAGGGATCCCAAGTTGAATAAACAGAATGGGATGCCTGCCTTAATTGGTATTCAGAAACTTCCAAAAGACTTTAAAATTCTAAAATAGCTTTATTAAATACCTCAATACAAAATCCCAGTGAAAAATTGAAGACACGAGTTAACCAAAATGATAGATAATGAGACTGATGTGACTCTTGCTGTTCCTCTCTATCCTCCTTTACTTACGTACTCACATTGTACTAACTCTCCAGCTGAACTACCTTTCCACTCTGAGGAGACTATTGAAAAGTTACCTTTTGAGATGAAACTGCCTGAGGTTGCAGACGATCCTCCTCAGGCATTTTTTACTCCTCTGTCAAAGGCTGAACTAAGGACCTCAGTTAAACAATTTTCTAAACCCAAGAAGGAAACCCAAAAGTTTCTTGAAGAATTTGGAGTCATTATAGAGGCCTACAGACCCAGGTTACCAGATCTTTATCCACTTGTATACATGTTGGTAGGACCCAGTGAAGCTCAAAAGTGCGTGTAGGAAGCAAAATGGCAAAACGTGAGGGTGACATTTGAGTCCCTCAGTCTGAAACATGGTTCCCTTATGGGCCTGAAAAAGCTTACAGCATAGCAACTGAAAGGCTTTTAAAAGCCTTTCCTAGAGTTTTCTCTTCCTTCATTGATTGCTGTATTATTCAACTATGCAATAAAAGAAAGATGAATCTGTGGCAGACGTTAAAGCCTGTTTGGAAGCCCCCTTCCCATAGCATTCCAGGTTCAATACGATAAATAAAGTCACCCAACCTACCCTAGCTGCCTTGCTTGTAAATGGATTATCTCTTGGGATTAGGGGATTGACAAAAAGGAAGAAAATAGGATGGGAGGCCCCTGATTTGACTGAACTCATGACCATAGGTGAGCATTAAAGTGGACTGAGCGTTACAAAGGACCGAGCATTAAAAGGGACCTTGGAGCAAGATCATATACAAAAGTCGGCCCAGCTGTTGGTTTTATAGCTACAGTAGCTCCAAGGCCAGAGACCCACAATAACACCTCGGCCTCCTGCATTTCATCCTCATAGGGATCCATTAGCTAAACACTGGCCCAGAACACATGTGAGCTCAGGGACAATCTCCTCAGCAAAAAGTGGAGATTGGCAGCACATATTAGCTCAGGGCTCATCTTCCTCAGGGGGTGGAGGGCAGAAACAAAACCTGGCCCAGAAATTGATGTCTCAGTTGTAATTGACTGGGACACTGGAAAAAAAATTATTCCGAAAAGTCACATGAAAATTCAAGGGGAAACCCATATGAACCCTTCCCATAGTTGAAACTACAAGAGTTCTCTAATAAACTGCTACATTAGTCCTTTAAAAACCAGGGGAAACTAAAATTATTCAAAACCTGATGGGAATTTCTTTAACGCTCCTTCCATAAGCTAAATGTACCCAGAGGAAAAGAAAAACATTCAAACACATGTGGATGAGTGTTGCCATCCTTTGCTATCATTTAGGTGGCAACCAACTTTGAGGAATTAAAACCAGCTGCCCTTGTCTTACAAATATGGTCTTTATAGGAATGACAACAGCATCATGATGGAGTGAGTCGTTCCCTTCGTCTCTCCCCTCTCAGTTGCAACCAGTCAGACATCCAGTAACCCACAAAGGACTCCCTGCACAGCACTCCAGAACAGCTGAGTGATGCATGCATCTATACATCTGAAGGTGGGTGGACTGGATCTCTGGGAGGCAGTGGACCTAAGGGAGCAGCCCACCCCCTCTCCAGCAGCAATGGTGATCTATAATGTGGATCCTCACATGGGCATGCATGCCAGTGGCCACAGGTTGCAAAAGCAAACATGGCCCTCATGGCTTGCCCCTTGCCCTCCCCCTGGCACAGTGGTGAGAGGTGGCACACATGTTCTGAGGCTTCAGGACACAGAATGGAATCAAAGACCTGGCCCCCTCCTACTCCCCCAGCAGTGGAAGTGGTCTTTCCAGCAGTGGGGACTACATCCAAGGTGTGAATTTCCCCAGCAGGTTTGGGGTCTCCTGATCTGAGGTTTGGGAGCAGACCATCGGTGTGTGCACCAGTGCTACCAACCAGCAGCTGTGGCCCCTGCCCCCACCAGTGGTGACAGGTGACACACATCCTCCCGCTCCAGGACAGAGAGAAGTGCCAGTGATTCAGTCCTCTCCTCCTCCCCTGGCAGTGGTGCTTGTCTCTCTCTAGAGGGAGGATAGCAACAAAAATGCAGATTTCACTGTCAGGAGCAGGATTTCCTGAACTGAGATCTCAAAAAACACACTGGTGGATGCATGTGACCAGTGACTGCAGGGCCAGCAACAATAATTGTGTCTTAGACCCTACACCTACCCCAATAGGGGCAGGTCACACTTGTGACCTGAGGCCTCAGGAACCACAGCAGAACCTGAGAACCAGATTGCAGTGACGGTACCCCTGGCACCAGGTCAAGCAGCCACGGGAGCTGCATACAAAAACCTGGGCTCCTGAGAGCAAGAGTGACATCTGTGAACCCAGTGCCCCTGGCAGCAGTGCTGCCAGCATTCCCAGATAACCCAGGAACAGCAGTGCAGGTGGTACATGGGGCAGCAGCACCTGAGCCCACAGAGAGCCCATGGAAAGCAAGAAGGGGAACACAAGACCCAGGTGACTATGGAAGAAGCAGAAGCATTCACAGCCTGGTGACCCCAGTGGGAACACCTGAGACTGCAGTGACATCAAAAGTAGCAAGACACCAGTAACCTCAGAGGCACAAGTCACACAAGGAGGGCACCGATGATGCCTCTAAGAGAGGCAGTGGAGCGTAGAAAGTGCAGGCTCAAAAATACAACCAGAAGCAGATCAGGACCAAAGTAACCAAAGTCATAGCCAAATAATAAATGTGATTACTATCACAAATGTGCCAGCAGAGGATCAACTCATCAAACACCATGAAGAACTACAGTAACCTGGCAGAACAGAGCGAGAATGACAGGTCTCCAGAAACCAAACTGAAGTCACAGAAGATGACAATCGGACTGATAAAGAATTCAAAATAGCTGTCAAAAGAAACTCAATGAGTTACAAGAAAACTCAGACAGACAGTTCAATGAGCTCAGGAATAAAATTAATGAACAAAAGGAATATTTTCCCAAAGAGGTTGAAGCTCTAAAAAAAAATCCAGAAATTCTGGATATGAAGAACACAATTACTGAGATAAAAAATAGTGTAGAAACCATAAAAAATAGAGCAGACTTTATGGGTGAAAGAATCAGTGAGCTCCAAGATAGGAACATAAAAATGATACGGGAGGAGGAGGAAAGATAATTATGTTTTTTAAAAATGAAGAAATTATTTGAGAAATATCTGACTCAATTAGGAAAAGTAACAAAAAGATTATAGATATCCCAGAGGGAGAAAGTACAGAGAGCTTATTCAAAGAAATAATAGTTGAGAACTTCCCAAACCTGGGTAAGAAACTGAACATGCAAGGACTTGAAGCTAATTAGACTCCTAATTACATCAGGGAAAAAGACTTTCAACAAGGTGTATAATATTAAGTGTCAAAAGTAACCAACCAAAGAAAAAATATTAAGGGCAGCAAGAGGGAAGAAAATAACATAAAAAGGAACCCCCATCAGGCTTTCGGCATATTTCTCAGTGGAAACCTTACAGGGTAGGAGAGAATGGAATGATATATTCAAAATACTGAAAGAAAAAACTATGAGCTAAGAATAATCTATCCAGTGAACTTATCCTTCAGATATGACAGAGAAATAAAAGCTTTCCCAGACAAATGAGGGCTGACGGAGTTCATCCCCACTAGACCAGCCCTACAAGAAGTGAGGAAGGGAGCCCTCCTACCTGAAACAAAAAGGCAAAGGTTTGCCTTGGGGCCTTTGGGGTCTGTTGAAAACTGATTTACTAATAAATTGCAGAAAAGTGATAAATAAAATATTTAAAAAACGTATTTGCTTTTCTCCATAAAAATAGATAACGAAAAAACTGGGGAAATACAGTCAAGAATTAATACAATGTGTCAGAAGTAGAAGAGGTCAAGAACAGTAGTTACCCTTTTGCTCCTGTAGTTCTGTCTTCCTATGTGATGGAACCCAGCATCAGATGACAGAGCAATCTTCATCCAGACGAGCTGTTGGAGTGTGGGTGTTGTTAACTCTATAAAGAGAAATAGTTGAGTGACGCCATCTCTGGTTTTATTATGTCCATTAAGGGAGAGGATGAAGGTTTTCTGTTGATAAATCCCATATGGGACTTTGAAGAACAGTGCTATTAAGAGAGCTATAAAACCTGATAGACATCTCTGTTGCACTTTTCTGGTTTTCTTCTCATGTCTTTTTTCTCTCCTTTTTTTGTACACTAGAAATATTAACTCTATCTCAAATCTCACCATCAGCAATAAAATCTTATCTATGAAATATATCTTATTTTATATATAGCCTTAGCCTTTTTCACTTTACAACATAGTTTTCTTGTATGTCTGTATATATCTTCATTTAATCTTCAAAATTATTTTGTGAGGTATTGTTCTTCTCATCTTCCACAGATACAGACCCTGAAACTCACAGTCTAATTGATGTGTCAAAGACAGCACCACTAATCAGAACTGTGGCTGAGACTAAAATTGAGGTGGTCTACTTTACATCTTTGTCTGAATCACTCTTCATTAAGGTCACTTGTCCTCTTTCTTCTGTCACTCAGTTGTAACCTATGTTGTGTTAACATTGCATAGCATTTTAGGGCACTTGTTTTTAATTTAAATGTTGAATGCTAATTACATAAAAATATAAACACACACAGATTAAATCAACCATAATGCAATCATCCAGACATATCTTGACAATAAGCCAATGTTATATCTTGCCTTCAAACTAAAGATATGTATGGAATGGATATCATGAACGACGCAGTTGAGATAAACCAGGGAACAAGATAGAAGCAAACCCACCATCATGGAACTTGCAGCCAAATTCTTCTGAGCCTTTTCTGTATGTGTGTTCTGGAGCTATGTTGATCATTTTCCCTTTCCAACTTTTTGTTCATGACATCCTTTGTCCAGATTGTGACTTCTGTTTGTAAGACCCACACTTGGGGTCTGGAGCCTCCATTTTACTTGTGGGACTTAGGTGTACAAGCACTACTGGAAGCTTGATGGGGACAAATCCAGGGAGCAGGAAGGCAGGGAGTGGTTTGAGTGAGTCCTGGTGAGAAGTGTGGTGGCTGAGGGAGGGGGTGATGATGGAGGCTGTCAGGTTGAAGCACGATGGATACCCTCAGGACACTGGGGCTGGGCAGATTGGAGAGGAAACAGAGCTGAGTTTGAGACTCAAATTTCCCAGTAGACATGTGTATGAAGATGAAGCAAGTCTGCTGGATGCCTGAGTCAGGAGCTCAAAGATGAGGGCAGACCTAAAGTCATGGTTTAGGGAATGAGAAATGTATGGAGGAAGCAATGGGATTGCATGAGAAGGGAGAGTAGATGTCTTACACCAGAAGCCAGAGGAGATGAGATTAAATTCCATCTCACCTCTTCTTTTCCAATGACGTGACACCAAATTCCTTTAAAATATCTTGTTTTATTGATGTTGTTCATGAGAATTTTTAACACCTAGTGAACAATTTTCCTTGTTATCACTATATTCACATTCAAAAGGGGCAATTTCTTCCCTGTTTCTCCTTTAATCTTTTAAATCTTTTGGTCAGGTTCAGAAGATCTAATAGAATTTTGATTAAAATGTAATTAAAATATTTAGGAAGGATTAATATTGTTAAAATGTTGAGGATTTTCACCTAGAAATATGGTAGGCTTCATGGGTTTTTCAAATGGTTAGAAGCCAAGCCTGACTTTTAAATTTTCTTCCTAAAATTCTTCCATTGTAATTGTTGAGATTATTTTAAGATGCTTGTTTTATTAGCATTTTGAAAAGAATATGTTCACATTTGTAAATACTTAATATGTGTTAATAATGACAGAATAGCTGTTGATCTTCATGTAACTGCCTTGTTCCACATTTCTAAAATCTGCTACTGATTTCAATATTTCATTTGAATACTTTCGTTAGATACTGTAGTTCAGTTTCATGTATCAATGCAAGGCATTATACTGTAAAACCTTTATCATTTAACTTTGACTATAAAGAAGAATCTTCTGTTGTTCCAATTTTTAATGTTTTTAATCATCTTATCTTTCAGTTTCTAGAAAGGTACTGAGTATTGATTTCCCATGTTTTACCTTTAAAAATGAGTAACAACAGGGGCTGGCCTGGTAGCACAGCGGTTAAGTGAGCACGTTCTGCTTCGGTGGCCCGGGGTTCACCGGTTCAGATCCCAGGTGTGGACATGGCACTGCTTGGCAAGCCATGCTGTGGTAGGCATCCCACATATAAAGTGGAGGAAGACGGGCATGGATGTTAGTTCAGGGCCAGTCTTCCTCAGCAAAACGAGGAGGATTGGCAGCAGATGTTAGCTCAGGGCTAATCTTCCTAAAAAAAAAAAGAAATGAATAACAACAAAAAATATAATAAGGTAGCAGGATAAAAAATGAAGATAATAAAATCACTATCTTCACATATAGAAGAAGCGCAGTAGAATATATAATGGAGAGAAAAGCTCATTTATAAAAGCAACAGAAATGATAAAACATTTAGGAACAAAACAATAAGATATGTGTAAGCCTTACATAAGGAAAATTTGAAAATAATTATGAAAGATACAAGCACAGATATGAAGAAATGGAACATTACCTACCCAGGGCTCAGGAGTGGAGCCATCACCCCTGCGGACAAATAATTGAGTCAAAGAAGATTATTCTTGTCTCAAAACCTAATGGGATTTTCATGGCTAAGTTTCTCACTTACTTTGGTCTCATGACTCCTATTTAATTTAATTTCTGATTTCTTGCATTTAGAACAGGACTGCCTATCCTACATCTGCGCCATTATTACACTCTGGAACAGGATAGCATGTTGTCTGCTTTCACAGGTTCATAGAAGGAGAGGAATTTTGCCCCAGGATGAACTATACCTGGAGACTCTCAGATCTGATGTGGATAGTTGGATGAGACTTTGAACTTAGAGTTGATCCTAGAATGGATTAAGATTTTTAGGGATATTGGGAGGAGATTAACATATTTTGCATGTTAGAAGGGCATGAATTTGGGGGCCAGAAGGCAAAATGTTATGGGCCAAATTACATCCCTCCCAATTCTTATGTTGAAATCCTATCCCTAAGTCCCTCAGAAGTGATCTTATTTGCAAATAGGTTTGTTGCAGATGTAATTAGGTAAGATGAGGTCACACTGGAGTAGGCTGGGCTTCTAAACCAGTATGGCTGGTGTCCCTATAAAGAGTGGACATTTGGACACAGACACACACAGGGAGAACACCATGTGAAGATTGGAGTGTTGCTCCATAAGCCA
Source organism: Equus caballus (assembly GCF_041296265.1). Classification (NCBI taxonomy): domain Eukaryota; kingdom Metazoa; phylum Chordata; class Mammalia; order Perissodactyla; family Equidae; genus Equus; species Equus caballus. Next base: position 10,442,602 of record NC_091704.1, read on the forward strand.
AGGAACTACCACAAGTAGGAGAGAGGCCTGGGATGGAACTTTGTCTCACTCCTTCACAGGGAGCATGGTCCTATTGACACCTTGATCTCAGACTTGCAGCTTCCAGAATTGTGGCACAGGAAATTTCTGTTGTTCTAAGTCACCCAGTTAGTGGTACTTGGTTATGGAATCCATAGCAGGTTAATATAATGTATTTTATTCTCAGGAAGGATAATTAAAAGTCAGGAAGATGTCAGTTTTCCATAAGTTAATATTAACTTGATGTTATTAAGTGACTCCACAGCCAAAGCCATTTTATCTCAGCAATGGTCACTTAACTCATTGGGCAAGGTAGTTTTAGATAATCATATAGCCCTTGATTACCTACTTGTTGAGTAGGGAGTCATCTCTGTGGCAGCAAACACCTCCATTGCACATGGATAAAAACCTCCAGGGAAGCAGAAACACAATTACATAATATTAGAGAGCAAGAACATATGCTACAACAAGTTTCACCATGAAACCCAGTCTTTGGATTCATTCAGCTGGTTACACTCAAGTCTGGGCCCCTGGTTCAGAACTATCCCACAAATTGGGTTTATAGTATTGCTCTTAATCTTACTATATATACTTATGTAAAGTTCTGTACCTACTATCTGTTGAACCTCTGCAAAAATGATTAGCCCAATAAGGTGATGCTGGTTCAGCACTTGGAAATGATCACCAATGCCTACCACCTTTAATAAATATAGACTTAGATGGGAAACGCCAGAGAGTTCTCCCTCTTTCTTGTTCCTCAGACATAAACTAAATATTTTTGAATACTATGAAATTCCCCTCAAGTGGGGGACACAACAACCAGGAAAGACCCTTCCTGGCACTGAGGGCCAAGATCACTACCTGCAGAGAACGTGACTGTTGATCAGCAATTCTTTTGGGGAAAGATCTTGATCAAAAGAGGAAAACATGGCAATTAATAAAAGAAACCTTAACTAAATTGGAGTGGGGAAGGCCTGCAGGGGGAGCTCTCATGTCCTATCATACATTGTCAATTACACTAAACAGAAGAGTTACTAGCTTGCATCTTCTACACGTAGTAAAACCACATTATTCCCGAAGGAAGATTTCTCTCCCCATCAGGCAACAGCCCAGCCAATGAGAAATGCTGTAGCTCGGTCAATGAGAAGCTGTTCCTGTCCTGAACTGTTACTTTCCCCCAATGGACTTTTGTTTAGAACAGCCCCTCCCTGCTCCCCGTTTGTCTCTATAAAAGTAAGCTCCCCTCCTTTTTCCGGATTTGCCTGTTGCTCTCCATAGCATGCACATCCTGAATTGCAATTCTTTCAGCTATTCCTGAGGAAACTCATTTTGAGGGTAAAATAAGAAGTGAATTTGATTTTTAAGTTGACATGCCATGCCTATAAGTCCATGGAAAAATGGGAAACCAAATCCAACAGTCTTTCTCCAACTCTGAGTTTGAAAATTCTACCAGGCCTCTTCTCATATGAGTAGCCTCTTATTTCTGCATGTTGTTAAATTGTACCCAATCTGTTCACAGAGTTATGGAGTGGAGATCACTCAGGACATTGCCTTCTCCATCTTCACTGTCCTATACATGAAGAAAGAAGCCAGACACTGTGCCCCCATCATCGATTATTTGATTTACTGTGTCATTCAAGGAGAAAGTGAAATGCAGAGCAGCATTTTAGGTTGGATTGGAGAAGTATCATGGCTTCCTGGCCCAAGAGGTACGACTGCAGCTGAGGTGGCTGGAGGAGAAGGAGTGAGCCACCAGGCAGAGACGGCTAGAGATGAGCGTATTCCAGCAGAGCAGGGCCCTGAAGGAGCTGGCTGAGGGGCTGAAGGGGAGGTGCCAATGCCTAGCCCTGGGTCTTCTGGAGGAGAGGCTGGGTGCCTGGTGGGGAACGGAGTGGTCAATATGAAACCAAGGGGACAGACAGTGGCTTTTGGAGAAAAACTACTTAAGCATTTATTCTCCTTATGAAGAAGGGTGTCCTAGAATTTATGTGAGATGCCTCTTAATTCTAAATCCTAGCATCAGAATCAGAAATGACACCAGAGAATCATATAAAATAGCTCACATTAAAGACAAAAACTTAAATACTTTTTAAAAATTAAAATTTATTTGATGGTTTACATGAGATTAAACAGAGAAAGAACAGCGTACACTATGTTGGCTGAAAAATACTTCTTAAAACCTCACAGTCTATCTGTAAATGACTAGACTGGTGTATTCAGTGATGGCCAATCAAAAAAATAATTGGTAGCTCATTTCAGTCAATAACCAAGCATATAAATAATGTTTTAAGTTGGTCAGCTTAGAATTTGCCTGTTAAATTTTAAGGCAAATGCTAAGTTTTTCCCCTATATCACATGCCTATTCCAGGCACACTGGGAAGGAATTATGAGGGCCCCATGCAGCATGCTAACAATCTATTTGAGATTATAGAGTAGGCAAATAATAGGGAAAGGAAAAGATTTGTTTTTAATCCTTCATGAAGACAGTAAATCCCAAGTAAATTGGGAAATTCATTATTGACAGATTTATGTTATCATGACAGAATCCACTGCAACAGAAATTTTCTTGGCACATTTCAATCTACCTCCTTCCTAATGGATTATTCAAGGGTTTCTGAACTAAATCACTCATATCCTCGTACAAGTACAGTGACTAAACAGCACTGGACACAGTGGGTGTCACTAAGTGAAGGAATTTACAAAGCATTTGTATTTAATTTGTCCCATTTTTGTCTTTAATATATCTATATAAAAGTAAAAGGGATGATGATGATGATGATGATACTCATTTCCTTGTGAACAAACTAAGGGTCAGAAAGAAATTAATTTTCTAAATTTCACATAGTAAATACACAGAACCTTTGCCCTTTCAATAATAACTATCATCATCTTATCTTACTATATCTCAAAACATATTTAAAATGACCATTTAGGGGCTGGCCCAGTGGCATAGTGGTTAATTCATGCACTCCACTTTGGTGGCCTGGGATTGGCAGGTTCAGATCCCCAGTGTGGACCTACACCACTCATCAAGCCATGATGTGGTGGTGACCCACATAGAAAAAATAGAGGAAGATTGGCACACATGTTAGCTCAGAGCCAATCTTCCCCACTAAAAATAACAATAAAAATAAAATAAAATGAGCATCTATAGGCACACATTCAACGTTAAAATTATCTACAATACTAATCTTAGGAAGAATATATTCTCAAATAATTTATTTTAATTTTTATACCCACCTTTTCCGTTTTTCCCCAGTACCAAAAAGATGCATTTTACTCAGTGACCAACAACAAGCCCTGCCATTTCGATAAAAAATTAAACTAATAATTTACCTGCTTTTTAAAAAATAATACAAGTGGCTATTTTCAGAATGAGAGGGGAAATGTAATACAGGTGATTTATTCAATAATCTACTCTAAGATAAAATGTTGCCAGATGTTAATGCCTTCCACTTTTATCCACTTAGGTAATCTACTCATATACGTGTCCATTGCTATGGCCTATTCACTCAAAGAATGAAGAATTTGGGGTTTTCTTACAGAAACATTTAGAGTAGCATCTTATGTCTATACCTTTCACTATTTTTCAAATAAATTTAGAAGATTATTTTTATTTTCCTTTTTAAAAATTATTTTATCAAAGTCGTATTGGCTTGTAACAATGTGTAAATTTCATGTGTACATTCTTATATTTTAGTTTCTGTATTAACTACATCATGTTCACCACCAATAGTTTAGTTTTTATACATCACCATACATATGCGCCCCTTTACCACTTTTGCCCTCCCCCACCCCCTTCTCCTCTGATAACCACTGATCTATTCTCCTTATCTATGCATCTCTTTATCATCCACATATGAGTGAAATCATACAGTATTTTACTTTGTCTGACATTTTGCTTAATATAAGACCTTCAAGGTACATCCATGTTGTCACAAATGGCACAATTATATCTTTTTAATGGCTGAGTAGGATTCTATTGTATATGTATATACCACCTTTATTCATTCATCTGTTGATGGGCATTTGGGCTGCTTCCATGTCTTGGCTATTGTGAATAACGCTGCAACAAACATAAGGGTGCATAAGTCTTTTTGAATTGTTGATTTAATGTTCTTTGGATACATACTCAGTAGTGGAATAGCTGGATCATATGGCATTTCTATTTTTAACTTTTTGAGAAATCTCCACACTGTTTTCCATAGTGGATGCTCCATTTTGTATTCCTATCAGCAGCATATGATGGTTCACTTTTCTCCACATCGTCTCAAACATTTGTTATTTCTTGTCTTAATTATATCCATTGTGACAAGTGTGAGGTGATATCTCATGGTAGTTTTGATTTTCATTTCCCTAATAGTCAGTGATGTTAAACATCTTTTTATGTACCTTTTTGCCGTGTGTATATCTCCTTTGTAAAAAATATCTGATGCAATCCTCTGCCCATTTATTGATTGGGCTGTTCATTTCTTTCTCATTGACTTGTATGAGTTATTTATATAGTTTGGAAATTAGCCTCTTGTTGGGTGTATTATTTCCAAATGTTTTCTCTCAGTTGGAGGGTTTTCTTTTCTTTTCATTCATGGTTTCTTTTGACATACAGAAGCTTTTTAGTCTGATGGAATCCCATTTATTTTTTTATTTTTTTATTTCCCTTGCCTGAGTAGACACAGTATTTAAAAAGATAATACTAAAACTGATGTCAAAGAGCCTACTTCCTATGTTTTCTTCAGAAGTTGTATGGTTTTTAGTCTCAGTAGAGGCAGAGAAAGCACTTGACAAGAAAAAACATAAATTTATGATTAAAATTCTCAATAAAATCGGTATAGAAAAAAAGTACTTCAACATAGTAAAGACAATATATGACAAATCCACTGCCAATATAATATTCAATGGTCAAAAACTGACAGCTATTCCTCTGAGAACAGGAATAAGACAAGGGTGCCGACTCTCATCAATCTTATTCAACATAGTACTGGAAGTTTTAGCCAGAGCAATTAGGCAATAAAAAGAAATAAAAGGGATCCAATTTGGAAATTAAGAAACCACTGTCATTTGCTGATGACATAATTGTATATATTGAAAACCCTAAAGAATCCATGGAAAAACTATTAGAAATAGTCAATCAATATGGCATAGTTGCAGGGTACAAAATCAACATACAAAACCAGTTGCATTTCTATATACTAATAACAAACTAGCAGAAAGAGAAATAAGGAATGCAATCCCCCCAAAAAGAATAAAATGCCTAGGAATAAATTTCACCAAGGTTGTGAAAGACCTATACTCACTCTGAAAACTGTAAGAAATGAAAGAAGACATACATAAATGGAAAGATACTCCATGCTCATGGATTGGAAGAGTAAACACCCTTAAAATGTCCTTATTGCCTAAATCAATCTGCAGTTTCAATGCAATCACAATCAGAATACCAATGACATTCTTCAAAGGAATAGAACAAAAAAATCCTAAAATTTATATGAAAAAACAAAAGACCTTGAATAGCCAAAGCAATCCTTAGAGAAAAAGCAAAGGTGGAGGTATCACACTCCTTGAATTCAAAATATACTCCAAAGCTATAGTACTCAAAACAGCATGGTACTGGCAGAAAAACAGACACACAGATCAATGGAAGAGAACTGAGAGTCCAGAAAAAAACATACACATATGTCTATGGACATCACATCTTTGACCAAAGAGCCAAGAATATGCAATGGAGAAAGGAAAATCTCTTCAATAAATGGTGTTGGGGAAACTGGACAGCCATGTGCAAAAGAATGAAAGTAGATCATTATCTTATAACATGCACAAAAACTAACTCTAAATGCATTAAAGGCTTGAATGTAAGACCTGAAACCATAAAACTCCTAGAAGAACACTTGGCAGGTATTTAGGATTGGGATACTTGTGGACAGTCTTATAGAATATCAGAGTCACCGACACCCATATAAGTTACATTTGGTTAGAGCAGTGGGCTTGAAAGTGCAGTCCATCTCTTCTTAGCTGTGATATGAGTAACATCAGTTCCATTAAATCTCCATGTCCTTTTTTATAAAATGCTAATAAAAGTATTGTTTGGAGGACTAAGTGAAGTATTTTTGAAAACAGAACAAAATCGTTTATATAAAGAAATATAGAGTATCAAATTATGACAGTTTGGTTTATTTCCTTATATGTCAATTTGATGAATTGTTTAGAGAATCAATAAAGCCAAAAACCTTCAATCAATTTCTTTTAAATATGAATTACCATAGTGCCATAAGTTAGTTTGTTCAGTCTGATTTTATTGTACTTTAAAACACTATATTCTCATTATTTTTTTAAATTTCTGTTTTAATTCACTTTATACCAGGAAGTGAAAACAGAATGTGGGTAAATACTGGTTTCACTACTTACAGGGAAACGGCTTTCTCCAATAGAGAAAATCCATATTAGCTGTCCTTTTCAATGATTTGATCCATATTCTGATGGGCAAAGAAAGTATACCAGCTGTGTGAATTGTTGCAAGTCATTACACTCTCAGAATCAGTCTTCATATTTCCATTTCTTTTTGCTGAATTAAATAACTAGTTAATCAATTCAACAAATATGTTCTCTTCTATGCCAGTCACTTTTCTAAGCATTAGAATATATCACTGAACAACAAGAACAAATTCCTACAAATCTATAGCTTCACATTGCACATCTTTACTTAAATTATACAAAATACAAAGAATATTAGTAGATACAGAATACTCAAAAAAAAAAAAAAGAAGAAGAAGAACGGTAAGGGTGACCAGAAATTCCAAGGGTAGGTCATCTAATTTTGAATTGATGATCATGGAATATCTCACTCAGCAGAGGATGACTCAGCAAATATCTGATCTGGAGGAGGGCATTCCAGGCAACAGAAATGATGAATGCCAAGGCCTGAGATGAAAGGATGGAGGATGTGTTCCAGGAGCTATGAGGAGGACTGTGCAGCTGCAGAAGAGTGACTGAGGAGAGAGTCAATAGTGCAGGACCCTACAAGCATGCCACTGTGAGCAGGAGTGGTTACTTCTGAGTGAAACAGGAAATCAAGAAAAGCTGTAAATGGAGGAATAACATGACTGGATTAATGTTTTGTGGAGACCACTCTGTATGCTTTATTGAGAACAAGCTACAGATGGGCAAGCCTTGAAGTAGGGAGCAGACAGGAGACTTTCCAGTAATTCAATCAGAGATGATTACGATCATACCAAAGGTGCTGAGAAACGGACAGATCCTTAGTATGTTTTCACAGTAGTCCTGGCAAGATTTGCTGTTGGAGTAGATATCAGGTGTCAGAGAAAGAGAAAAGTCATGAATGACTCCAAGATTTAAATCTCCAGAATTGGCAAAATGAAATTGCTGTTTTCATTGAGCAATAAAGCTGGAGTTGGGGCAGAATGTAAGGACTTGGGTTTTGGACAAATCAGTGTTGTGATCAATGTTAAATATCCAAATGTTGTTTGACAGATTAGTTTGCAAATATGGAGTTTCAGGAGAAAAGTCTAGGCTAGAGATATGCATTTGGAATCAGTAAGCTCATGAATGTAATTTAATTAAAGTAATGAGCCACCCAGCCCAAGAACGCATTGCGAGTGAGCTGAGAAAGAGGGAATAGGTCCCAGTCCTGAGACCATTGATTTGTCCCATGATAGTGGTGGAGGAGAGGAGAAAACAACAAAAGAATACAAGCAGGGGTGGCAAGTGGAGAGGGAGGGAAAACATGATGACTGGTTTCTTCTGGAAAGAGAAGGGAGGTTCTCAGTGGCATCGAATGCTACAGAAAAACCTTTTAATGTGAACTCTAATGACTGTTCTTCAGTGTGGAGGTCACTGGGAATATGGACACGAGCAGTTTGGTTAGGGTATTGCTCTATCCTAGTGACCAATTGAGTTTAAGAGAGAAGGGGTAAGGAGAGGAACTGGAGATAGACCCTATTGAAAACCACTCCACAGAATTCTTATAAATGAAACAGAGAAGTGTGGTGGAGGAAGAATGATGTGTAAAGACATAATATATGTTAAATAGCCCTGACAATTCCATGGAGACCCACCTTGCAATCCCTGCTATTTAAAATTTCTGGGGTTTTGGGAAATCACATAAACTCCTTGACTCTGACTCTACTCACCTGTAACGTGGGGGTGATAATGACCACCTTGACTGTGGCTACACAGCTTGGCACAAATGATGTAATACTTATGTGACTCAGTCAGGTTTTAGTACCAATAAAAGATCACTAGAAGTGCTTTAGGCACAAATAAGAATAACAATTGTAGTAGTAGTATGTTATTATGGTATTAAAAATAAAACTATGTTAATGAAATTTACTATTTTTAAATATGTATAAAGAGAAGACACTGAATATTTTACAACCTCCCTTCTTCACTGAGGAGATTTCACATGTAGACATTTATTAATTATGTGTACAAGTAAAATTTCACATCAATCTCCCTAGGACTCACACAATCAGTATTAGGTTTCTATTGCTATGTAATGATTTACTACAGGTTTAGCTACTTAAAACCACATGTATTTATTAACTCACAGTTCTGCAGATCATATGTCTCGATGAGATCGGCTGGCTTCTCTGCTTGTGGTTTTACACGATCAAAATCAAGGTGTTGGCCAGGCTGGGCTCCTCTGAAGGGTCTGAGGAGGAATCCAATTCCAAGCTCATTCAGCTTGTGGGAGTGATTCGCTTCCTTGTGGTTGTAGGACTGAAATCCCATTTCCTTGCTGGCCATCCATTAGAGGTCACTTGTCTTTCTTCTCACGTGACCCACTTCACCGTCAAAGCCAGCAATGACAAATCAAATCCTAATCTCTTTGACTTTCCCTTCTGCCACCAGCCCAATAGCCAGAAAAAAACTTTCTGATTCCAAAGGACTCACATGATTATATTAGAACCAGCCAGACAATCTCCTTCTTGTCATAAAATATAACATAATCATGAGAGTAACTCGAGTCTGAAGTCATGGAGTCCATCTTAGAATTCTGTCTACCACAGTAACATAGCTTTAAAAGTGGTAAATTTCATATTAATGAAATTTTCCTATAGATCTTTGAGAAGGACCATTACATCCCAAGGGAGTTGTAAATCTTATTTTAATGAGAAGTTCTTCCTATGGGCACTCAAGTGCTCTGAATGTAGATGAAAGGAATCTAAATGGTTACGTACTTGGTTTGTCATAACATCAATGGTTATGTTTTTATTGGGGTGATAATGAGTCCTGAATTATGCAGACATAGTGGTGAAATACATCCCCAAATAATGAAGAATATACTCCATGATTTTTAAGGTGAAATGCTTATTTTGTTTTCTCCAGGAATCATTAGAGAAAAATGTGGAATGGCCTAACTATTCTCCTTGATATTGTGGCTCCCTAAGTTTTTACCAGTCTTTTCTGTCCTTTCAAGTGTCCCACAAAATTCTCTCCACAGTTTACGTAAAACTGGTCTCTTCCACAGAGCATTAGAGCCTCCTCTTTTTGCTGAACTGCACAATGTGCAGGATGGAGAACTGTGAAGGAATGTCTCCAACAACCCCAAGTGATTGGACACATGGGCCTATATCCTGGGGTTGTAGACCTTCTTATCAGAGAGGCATTCTTGAGAAGTCATGGTGGGAGAAAGAGCTCAGTAGGGTTTAGGTCTCTATTAAGATCTAAACCAAGAAAGGGAGAAATCATTCTGTCTCCAAAAAATGGGATATGGGCCATCTGGCTATGGAAATGGAATGAGTACATGGCCCTGCCTGCCCATCAGCAGCTCTCTTCCATCTTGGATGGACTTGCTGTCTTGGGATTTTCCTGGTCTATGAAACAGATGAAATCTTCTATAACATGAAAAACAAATCTACACATCCAACCAACAGTCTTCTGGTCTTCTCCAACCTTATTTCGTCATCTGTGACGTGATTCTTCTTGTCTTTCCAGCTGTGACAGAAGTGGAGTCAAGAAATTGAACATCCATGGGTCCTCTTGACCCTACCTCTAATGCTAGGAATTATCATTCCTAAAATTCTCTTCCTGAGAATTTTAAGTCTAGTGAAGTTTCCTGGAGTGGAGTAGAGGATACAAATACACTAAGCCTCAACAAATTAGAAGTTTAATCTTTATTGCTATGGAAACTTTCCCATAGGGACAAAGCAGAAAATATGAAATATTCACATTTGGAGGAGGATTTTGGAGCCTAATAATTTTAGAAATTGAGCAATCTCCTCACTCTTCTTCCAGGTGTCCCCACACAATTTCTTGAAGAGTCTTTCTTCAAATGGATGTGGCTTGTATTAAACAAAGATTTTTATACATTTATAATTATTTCTTTTAATATTTTTTCATCCCACGATTTCCATATATTAGGTACTTAAAATGACAATTCTTAAATTGGTTCAGAATTGGCCAATATGGTTGCAGCATCATATCCATAATTCTGTTTCTCTTCCTTCTTATTTTCCTTGTCTTCTCTTGTTCTCTTTCTGTCTCTCCACTTCTGAGTCTTTCTCTTTCTACCTTTCCTTTTCTCTCTTTTCTGATCTTTCCTTTCTTTTTTGATTTACACTAGTCATTAGCCTTCCATTAACTTCTAAGTTAATATATTCAGAACCATTCCTTTATGTATTAATGATTCCTAAAAACTATATTCAACTACTTTTTAAATCTTCTTTATTCTGGGACTGATTTTGGAGGATTATGAAATTCATTCCTCTCAATTTCCTATCGCTGATTCCCACACAATAACCTTCTGGGATTGCAACATTTTCCTTTACTTCTGATACATTTTTGTTAGAGTAGAAATTTCTCAGAATTCTGATTCAACTTGTTCTTTGACCTAGCCATATACTTGTTGCAAACCTTTAAACAAATAACCTCTCTCTGTGTCAGTCTCAGCTTCTTTAAAGATTTTATTTTTTCCTTTTTCTCCCCAAAGTCCCCCGGTACATAGTTGTGTATTCTTCATTGTGGGTCCTTGTAGTTGTGGCATGTGGGACGCTGCCTCAGCGTGGTTTGATGAGCAGTGCCATGTCCGTGCCCAGGATTCGAACTAACGAAACACTGGGCCGCCTGCAGCGGCGGGCGTGAACTTAACCACTCGGCCACGGGGCCAGCCCCAGTCTTAGCTTCTTAATATGATTCCTATCTACAGAATAATGATATTGACCTACAACGTTATGGTAAATATTTAAGGTCATGATTGGTATTATTGGTTTAAATTCAACTTTGCTACTTAAATACAATGTAAAGATGGTAGAAGATGATGACGAAACAACAGTCATATCTGCCTTGTTTTTAAAGAGTATTCTGTACCTTCCCAACAAAATTCTTGTCATTGAAGGTTAACTTTTCTTTCAGCTTAATCTGTATCTGTGTCTGATAAAAAATTGGTAATCAAATGCTAAAACACTTAAATGCTAAACAATTATTAATCAATTACAAATTTAGTTAACATTATCCTGCTAATCAACTGCCAGGTCTTTAATCTGCCTCTGCTTTCTCTTTGACTGAAATCTTTCACTCACTTTTCAATAATATTATTGACGTAGGTTTCTTTCTAGGTTTTTAAACATTTTTCTCTCTAGACATTTTGCATTTGGAGGAGCATTATGGATTATAATAATTTTAGAAATGGAACCATTTCAAACTTCATTTCCAGATGGATCTACAGACCTTATTGATGAGTTCTTATATTAAAGAAAGATTTCTATATATTCACGTTTGATACATTTATCCTTGATCGTAGGCAAACAATTCCTCTTTCCATCTCTCATTTACCAACAGAAGAAATGGTAACATATCCTCCCAACCCTCTTTTTGATATTTTACAGAACATTCATGCCCTAGGCCTCTTCCATGCATGATCTGAGTAGGGAAGATGTTCATGCTGTGGATCCCAGCTCACGACGCCCCATCATCAGAGGCTAAGTGGGGGCTGGAAACTCAGTGTAACACCTAAGTGTTTGTGTCACTGCAAGGCCAGCACTCTGCGACAGGAGTCATGACAGAGGACATACACTCAGAGCAGCAGAGCCCCTTCCCCATGGGGATCAGGAGGGACTGAGTCACTGGTACGAGATCATGCATCCCCTGGGGGCTCCACACTTTTACCAGGACAAGGAAGACTAGTGGGTGAAAGAAGACCACCACACAGGCTCAGACCTTTTATCCTCCTCAAGAGGCGAACAGGGAGTCTCAGGAATGACTCCTGTCTACATAGAAAACTAGCATCCTGTTCTCCTCTGTCTCCTTTGAATTCAGTCATCTCATGTGCATTTTATCATGACTTATGTCTGTTGCTTAAGTATTTCTTCATCCTTTGAATCCCAAGATTCACAAAGTTTTATGCACCTCCTATTATGATCCTTCTTTTTCCCTTTTCAATTCCTAAAAAGTTTCTACTGTTCTATCTGGACTTTTAGTTCATTGACAGCAAAATCTTCTAAATCCACACCTATTCTCTGACTGCCCCTTTACTTTCTTCCTTATCTTTCCCCTGAGTCCCACACTTCTATATTCAACTGTCCACTTGACATCAAAATACACATTTTAAACTCAATAAACCGAAACTTAACCATAACTTTCCCCTAACCAAAACACACACATGCACACAAGCACACACACATACAGACTTCTCCATCTCAGTGGAAAGTAATTCTATTTATTCAGTTGCTCAGGTCAAAGATCTGGTTGGTTCCTCTCTTGATGTCACCAGCCCACATCCAGTCCATTAGCAAACCGCATGACTCTGCCCTCAGAATGCGTCCAGAGTTCAGCCAGCCCTAACCACTCCAGTTCTACAACCCCAGGGGGAACTTCCATCATCTTCTCTTGGATTACTGCATTAATTTCCTAACAGTAATCTTGGCTGTACTCTGGCACCTCCCATTTCCATTCTCAGTGCAGCAGCTGAACTGATCCTTTTAGCACCCAAGATGGTAATACCACTGCAATGACCTCTCATTCAACCTAAAGTTAAAGACAAAACCTTAACAATGAACCCTCAGAACTTAAGGATATAAACACCAGGTCCTTCTCTGATTCTGATTTCTTCCCCTTGCTTCCCTTTTCACCCTGATCCCTCTACTATGGGCTCCTGGCAGGGTACTTCCTGCCATTGGACCTTTCTCCCAGCTGTGCCCTCTACCTACAGTTCCCCTCCCCAGATGTCTCCTCCATTCATCCCCTTTCCTCCTTTAAGACTGCTCAAATACAGCTTCTCAATGAGGACTAGACAGCCCTACATGCTCCAGATTCTATTCAGAATACACTGCCCCAGTCCTCTCAGCAAAGCCAGTGAAAGCTGGTTTTCCAATATAGTGTTTATCAACTTCTAATGTGTTATATTGCTACCTTATTTATTAATTTTATTGTGTTTCTTTGCTTTTGCCTTTTCTTGGTAGAATGTAAGCACTCTGTAGGGAGGGATCTTTGTCTGTTGATAACAATATGTTCAATATATCTCAAGGATCTCAGACCTTGGTCTGTACATGGTTATCACTGAGTGCATATTTGTTGATCATGCCTGACTGATTCCAGGGCCTCTATTTCTATTAAGTAATTTATTATTATTGCTAAAAGGTTAAGTTCTGTGGTGCCAATTTTGCCTCTACAAAAGCATTAGAATGAGGTCATATATACACAATCTAATAGATCAGGGTTTCATGATGCTTGCTGAATTTCCCTCTAGTTAGTTTTTTTTATTTTTCTTTTTTCCGGGTGTACATCATATTTCGAATTCCGTGTACATTACATCGTGTTCACCATACAAACACTAATTATAGTGCCTCCCCTCACATGTGAGCCTAATCACCCCCTTTGCCCTCCCCCCCTTCCCCAATGGTAACCACCAGTCCAATCTCCAATGCTATGTGGGATTTTTTTTTGTCGTTTTTATCTTCTACTTATGAGTGAGATCATGTGGTATTTGACTTTCTCCCTCTGACTTATTTACTCAGCATAATACCCTCAATGTCCATCCATGTTTTCACAAATGGTCAGATTTCATAATTTCTTATGGCTAAGTAGCAGTCCGTCATGTATAAATGCCACATCTTCTTTATCCATTTGCCCCTTGATGGGCACCTAGGTTGCTTCCACGTCTTGGCTATTGTGTACAATGCCACAATGAACATAGGGGTGCAAGTATCTTTATGCCTTTGCGTTTTCAAGTTCTTTGGATAAATACCCAGCAGTGGAATAGCTGGGTCATATGGTAGATCTATCCTTAATTTTCTGAGCATACTCCAAACTGCTTTCCATAGTGGCTGCACCAGTTTGCACTGCCACCAGCAGTCAACAAGGGTTCCCTTCTCTCCACACCCTCTCCAACATTTGTTGTTTCCTGTCTTGTTAATTATAGCCATTCTGACCGGAGTGAGGTGATACCTCATTGTAGTTTTGATTTGCATTTCCCTGATAGCTAATGATGTTGAGCATCTTTTCATAGGCCTGTTGGCCACCTGTATATCTTCTTTGGAGAAATCTCTGTTCAGATCTTTTGCCCCTTTTCTAATTGGATTGTTGGGGGTTTTTTGTTGTTGAGCTGTATGAGTTCTTTGTATATTTTGGATATTAACCCCTTATCTGATATATGGTTTGCAAATATCTTCTCCCAATTGTTAGGTTGTCTTTTCGTTTTGTTGCTGGTTTCCTTTGCTGTGCAGAAGCTTTTTAGTTTGATGTAGTCCCATTTGTTAATTTTTCCTTTTGTTTCCCTTGCCCAGTCAGAATGGGACTTGAAAATATGCTGCTCAGACCAATGCCATAGAGCGTACCACCTATGTTTTCTTCTAGAAGTCTCATGGTTTCGTGTCTTACATTCAAGTGTTTAATCCATTTTGAGTTGATTTTTGTGTATTCTGTAAGGGAATGGTCTACTTTCATTCTTTTGCATGTGGCTGTCCAGTTTTCCCAACACCATTTATTGAAGAGACTCTCCTTTCTCCATCGTATGCTTTTGGCTCCCTTGTCGAATATTAGCTGTCCATAAATGTTTGTGTTTACTTCTGGGCTCTCAATTTTTTTCCATTAATCTGTGTGTCTGTTTTTGTGGCAGTACCATGCTGTTTTGCTTACTATGGCTTTGTAGTATAATTTGAAATCAGGGAGTGTGATACCTCGAACTTTCTTCTTTTTTCTCAGGAATCCTTTGGCTATTCCGGGTCTTTTGTTGTTCCATATAAATTTTAGGATTCTTTGTTCTATTTCTGTGAAAAATGTTGTTGGAACTTTGATAGGGATTGCCTTGAATCTATAGATTGCTTTAGGAAGTATGGACATTTTAACAATGTTAATTCTTCCAGTCCAAGAGCGCGGAATATCTTTCCATTTCTTTGTGTCTTCTTTGATTTCTTTCAACAATGTTTTATAGTTTTTGCTGTACAGATCTTTCACCTCTTTGGTTAAGTTTATTCCTAGGTATTTTATTCTTTTTGTTGCAGTTGTAAATGGGATTGTATTCCTAATTTCTCTTTGTGCTAATTTGTTGTTAGTGTATAGAAACGCAACCGATTTTTGTACATTGATTTTGTATCCCGCAACTTGACTGTATTCCTGTATTATTTCTAAAAGTTTTTTAGTGGACTCTCTAGGGTTTTCTAGATATAAAATCATGTCATCTGCACAGAGTGACAGTATCACTTCTTCTTTTCCAATGTGTATCCCTTTTATTTCTTTTTCTTGCCTGATTGCTCTGGGTAGGTCTTCCAATACTATGTTAAATAAGAGTGGTGACAGTGGGCATCCTTGTCTGGTTCCTGTTCGTAAAGGGATAGCTTTCTGTTTTTCTCCATTGAGAATGATATTTGCTGTGGGTTTGTCATATATGGCCTTTATTATGTTGAGGGATTTTCCTTCTATACACATTTTATTTAGAGTTTTTATCACAAACAGATGCTGTATCTTTTCAAATGCTTTCTCTGCATCTATTGAGATGATCATGTGATTTTTATTCTTCATTTTGCTAATGTGGTGCATCACGTTGATAGATCTTGATCATGATGTATGATCTTTGTAATGTATTGTTGTATTCGATTTGCTAGTATTTTGTTGAGGATTTTTGCATCGATGTTCATCAGTGATATTGGCTTGTAATTTTCTTTTTTTGTGTTGTCCTTGTCTGGTTTTGGTATCAGGATAATGTTTGCTTCGTAGAAGGAGTTAGGAGGCCTCCCCTCCTCTTCAATCTTTTGCAAGAATTTGAGAAGGATAGGTATTAATTCTTCTTTGAATGTTTGGTAGAATTCACCAGGGAAGCCATCTGGTCCTGGACTTTTATCTTTCGGCAGGTTTTTGATTGCTGTTTTGATCTCCTTACTGGCGATCGGTCTATTCAAATATTCTACATCTTCTTTGTCCAGTTTTGGAAGGTTGTATGCTTCTAAGAATTTATCCATTTCTTCCAGATTATCCAATATGTTGGCATATAGCTTTTCATTCTCTTATTATCTTTTGTATTTCTGAGGTGTCCATTGTAATTTCTCCTCTTTCCTTTCTGATTTTATTTATTTGAGCCTTCTCTCTTTTTTCTTGGTGAGTCTAGCTAAGGGTTTGTCAATTTTGTTTATCTTTTCGAAGAACCAGCTCTTGGTTTCATTAATTTTTTCTATTTTTTTTAAAATCTCTATTTCGCTTATTTCTGCTCTGATTTTTATTATCTCCTTCCTTCTGCTCATTTTGGGCTTTGTTGTTGTTCTTTTTTCAGTACCTTTAGGTGCACTTTGAGATTGTCTATTTGAGATATTTCCTCTTTGTTGAGGTAGGCCTGAATTGCTATAAACTTCCCACGTAGAACCACTTTTGCTGTATCCCACAGATTTTGGCATGTGATGTTTTCATTTTCATTTTTTCTCCAGGAATTTTTAAATTTCTTCTTTGATTTCTTCAT
Source organism: Equus caballus (assembly GCF_041296265.1). Lineage (NCBI taxonomy): Eukaryota > Metazoa > Chordata > Mammalia > Perissodactyla > Equidae > Equus > Equus caballus. The sequence goes on from NC_091704.1 coordinate 10,459,514, forward strand.
TGGCCCAATCATTGTTCAGTAGCATTTTGTTCAATCTCCACAGTTTTTGTTGCTTTTATGGTTTTCTTTCTGTAGTTGATTTCCAGTTTCATACCTTTGTGGTCAGAAAAGATGCATGGTATTATTTCAATCTTCTTAAATTTATTGAGCCTTGTTTTGTGGCCTAATATGTGATCAATCCTGGAGAAGGTTCCACGGGCATTTGAAAAGAATGTGTATTCAGTGGTTTTTGGATGGAATGTTCTGTATATATCTACTAAGTCCATCTGGTCTAATGTGTCGTTTAAGGCGAGTGTTTCCTTATTGATCTTCTGTTTGGATGATCTATCCATTGGTGTAAGTGGACTGTTAAAGTCCCCTACTATTATTGTGTTACTGTCTATTTCTCCTCTTATGTCTGTTAATAATTGCTTCATATATTTAGGTGCTCCTATGTTGGGTGCATAGATATTTACAAGTGTTATATTTTCTTGTTGGATTGTTCCCTTTATCATTATGTAGTGCCCGTCTTTGTCTCTTATTACAGTTTTTGAATTAATGTATATTTTCTCTGATATAAGCATTGCTACCCCTGCTTTCTTTTCTTTGCCATTTGCAAGAAATATCTTTTTCCATTCTTTCACTTTCAGTTTGTGAGTGTCTGTAGGTCTGAAGTGTGTCTCTTGTATGCAGCATATACATGGATCTTGATTTTTTATCCAGTTGGCCACCCTGTGCCATTTGATTGGAGCTTTTAGTCCAATTGACATTTAAAACAGCTATTGATAAGTATGTATTTATTGCCATTTTGTCACTTTTTTCTTTTTTGGGTGTTTTAGTGGTTCTTCTCAGTTCCTTTCTTTTTCTTTTGCTCTCTTCCCTTGTGGTTTGATGGCTATCTTTAGTAATATGTTAGATTTCTTCTGTCTTACCTTTTTTCCTGCTTGTTGTAGGTTTATGGTTTGTGGTTACCATGAGGATCATATTTAATATACTATGCATATAACAGACTCTATTGAGTAGATAGACTCTTTAGCTTGACCTCTTTCTAAAAGTTCTACTTTTTCACTCCCCTCCCCTCTAGTTGGTTTTTGAAATTAAAGCATAAATTCAGTTATGCTGACATCTTCTTTTAAAATTCAAAAACAAAAGAAATAAAAATAAATAAAAGAAATAGTTCATGCTTTTATCTCCTTAAGTTAATAATAAACTTTCTATTAATTGATGTACCTGTGGATTTCTTCTGCTATCTAAGACATTGGGTTTCTTTCTAATTTACACAATTTTTAATTGAAAATGTAAGATTACTTTTGTCTTATTTTCAGTAGATTTAAGAAAAAAAGAAAGCATGCTCCTGTTCAAGGTAGGAGGGGACTCATTACACGTCAATTATTTCTTAGACACATGAGAATCAAAACGAGGAAAGGAGCACATGATCAGCAGTATTAATGTCTTTAGAACAACAATAGATTGAGTCCCCTATTTTACTTAACATGATGCAGTAAATTATTTTTATGTCGAGGAACGAATTCTCATGGTCTTCATTTTCTGTGTGTGCCCTATGGGAGATTGGAGAGTTTGACGCATGCTTACAGCATCTTCAGTGTATGTACTTAGAGCCCATGATTTCAGAAGTTTCCCCAGAGCTTGGAGCTGTTGATGAACCCAGACCACCATCAGGGTCCCTCTCTAGTCTTTCCTTGGGAGAGTTGTATCATGTTGTCACTTCCACGAATACCACTGCACAACTATCATGGTTCATAACCCTTGTAGAGGAATGGGCCAAGCCCAGGAACAGCACTTTCATTTCCTCCGACATCCAGAATTGTACCTGGATGGAGCTCCTGTGTGCACTCAGGAGGAGAGAAGACATTGCACGTTCCCATCATGTTCCTCCAGCTAAATCTGCACCTTCCAACTTTTGATCTTTAATGGTTCCTTGTAGCTTACAAGTAATCCGATGGTGATTTCTAGATTTAGAAGCTCAACTCAGAAGTCTGCACTTTTCTTTGGCTTCTTGAATATAAAAAGCCATATGGAGTTCCTCAAAGAGAAAGAAAAAAAAGAAAGTGAGGAAATTTCTCCTTGATCTTGGAAAGTTTATGGACGATGACAGACATACCAAGACAGAGATCTACACACAAACACACACATCACAACACGTACTATTTACTTTTAACACACCAATAAATTTGTCAATGCAAAATGATGTTTAAAAGATGAAATATAAAAGAGCTGAGGATACATAATATGAAGAAACACAAACTAGAAGGATTTTGACGTTGAGACTGGTGTTTGTCAAAAGAGACTGAGATTTGTCAGGCAGATGTAAGAAAATGCAATCAGAAATGTGAGTTTCATTTTGGAAAAAAATAGCATTGAAAAGGGTGTTCTCAGCCTCGTGGGGAGAGATGGGAAGGTATTAGCTCGTGACTGGGATGATCTAGGCCTGCAACCTGGACTGAAAACATTGAGCCCATTTCATATCTTCCGTAATTGTTGCCATGCTTTTTGTGAGCTTTAAACTCTTTCATCTTCAAGACTAAAAATGCTGTGGAAATAAACTAAAATCTTTAACCATATGGCCACTTATCCTCCAGGAAATGAAAAAGTTCATTCTGTTGACTTGTGGTTTGAGTGTGGGCATTTCTGAAGCAGCAGGTGCAGTTGGGGGCAACATTGTTCATATTGTTTGATCAGGACCCAGAGGGAAACATACATTTTAACCTGTGGCACACTGTCAGCACATAGACTCCCAAATACACACTTTGAACAAACGTTTTACAAAGCAATAAGAAGGAATGAGGTGTTGCTCATCTCTTCTCCCCTGCTGGAGTGATGTAACAGAAAGCCAGCTAAGACAAAAAGTTTAAATACTACCCAAAGTCTCATAATACAATACCCAAAATGTTCAGCTTTCAATCGAAAATAATTCTTCACACTAACAATCAGGAAAACATCACACAGTGAAGAAAGATAAACAATAGATGCCAACACAGACATGACAAAAATGTTAGAATTACCTATCTGACAATGATTAAAAGCAACTATTAGGAAAATAAATTAACACACATATGAATAAACTTGAAATAAATGGAATAATTGAAAGTCTCAGCAAGGAGATGCAAAATATGTGAAGCAAAACTGATATCAGTGAAAAGAGAAGTAGATCCACAAATACACCTTATGACTTCAATAAAGCCTTCTTAACATCTGATAAAAAACTCAACAGAAAGTCAGCAAGAATATAAGAGAACTCAACGTGATGAACTGATAAGATCCAAGCAACATTCATAGACACTAAATCCAACAACATAGAAGACGTATTAATTTAAAATGCACAAAAATATATAGACCAATATCCCTCACAATTATAGACATAAAATTCCTTAATATATTATCAAATTATATTTTGCGGTATATAAAATGAATTATATAGCATGTCCAACTGTGGATTACTGCAGGGATGCAAGCCTAGCTCAATATGAAAAATCAATCAACGTAATTAACCATATGAAAAGATTAAAGAAGAAAACTCACATGATCATATCAATCAATGTATAAAACAATTTGACAAAATTTAACACATGATTAAAAAAATCTCAGTATGTTAGGCATAAAGAACAGCCTCACCCTGATAAAATTGAGCCACAGAAACCTACAGCTATCACTATCCCTAAGGAGGAAATATTTAACACTTTCCTGCTATCACTGAGAACAAGGCAAGGAGGCCCATCCTCACTACTCTTATTTAATATCATACTGGAAGTTCCAGTGAGTGCAATGAGACAAGGAAAGAAAAGACATGCATATAGAAAAAGAAGAAATGCAACCATGCCTTTTTTGCAAAGGACATGACTGCTTCCATAGAAATTTCCATGGAATCTACAAATGAAAATTTCTATAAGTAATAAGTGGCTTCACCAAATTTGGAGGCCACAAAATTAGTATACAAAAATCATTTGGATTTCAGTATACTAGAAATGACAGCATTGGCAGAAATTTAAAGTATATAGTCAGTTACTATTCTTCAAAGATGAAAAACTTAAGTGTAATTCTAAGAAATACACAAAAAATTTGTAGAAGTCTTGTACAGATCTTGGATTCTGAGAACTTTCAAATGCAGATGAAATTAATCAAAAAAAGTCGATCTAAATAAATGGAGAGACGCAGTACATTCGTGAGTCGGAAAATTTAGTATTGTAAAGAAGTCAATTTTCTTTTAAATTGATATATGTATTTAATATAATTCCCATCAAAATCTCAACAAGACATTTTGTAGATACAGAAAAAATTATGCGAAAATGTGTATGGAAAAGCTAAGGAGCATGCATAGCTAAAACACTTAAATAAGAGAATAAAGTGGGAGAAATAAGGCCACAAGCTTGTAAAAGTCAAAGTTACAGCGTTCAGAGCTGAATGGTTTTGGTAGAAGGATAGACGCAGATCAAGAGCACACGGTAGGCGTGGTTGGCGGCATTTTGGATGTCCATCACGCAGCCCTGCACAGCCCTCCTGCATTACTCACCGCGACCAGAGAGGGCGCTAAAGGAACTGGCCCTGAGGAGAGAAGCGGATTCCCCCGCCAGCCGGAAGTCCGTGGTGGGCGTGTCAGGGGCGTGGTCGGCGCTTGGAGGCGGGGCCGCAGCGGCCAGCCCCTCCCCCAGGGCCCTCAGAGCCGGCGGCGGCGGCGGCAGTTGGGCGTCAGCGGACTTCGCAGCGGGGACGTTGGCGGCAGCGGCCCCTCAGAGCCTGGACCCCGGTGAGGGCGCCGACCCCGGTCGTGTGTGGCAGGTGACAGTCGCGGGCGCTGAGCAGGGACCAGACTCCGCTCGCGCTCCTCGTCCTGAACGCGCTGACTGACTGGAAGGTGTGGCCGCCCCGCGTGCCCCCTGAGGAGGATGTGCAGGTTTGTCCTCAGGGACCGAGGGCTCCAGGTCCGGCCGAGGGGGCACAGGGCGGGGCTCAGGGCGTCCGAGTGGCTCCTGAGCCCGGAGTCAGTGGGTTTGGCTCATTTAACTTGAGGCTTTGGGAAGCACGAGGGTAAAATTGGGCGAATTGTGCAGGATTTCAACTCTAAACAGCCTTGTCATTTAGGTCTTTTGGGTAATATTGAAATTTCAAAAACTGCAGAAAGTAGTTTGTCAACGGCTTTATCATCGATTGATGTGATAGCGATCAGGGAAAATCACTGTTTTGCAGTTGCATTTCCTGTCGGTGTCATTTGGGGCAGTTTTGAGAGAAAACTACAAACCATAGATGTGGTGGTTGAGAGGGTGGAACTGAAGGGCCGATGTCACTGACGTGAGAAGCTGGAGCAGGCGGATCAACGGTCAGAGAGCGGACCCGAGGGTCCCAGGGCCTGAGGGGGGGGGGTGGGCTGGGCGTTCATGTTCAATGGGAACAGGGTTTGTGTGAGATGGGGAATGTTCTGGAAAAGGGTAGTGGTCATGGCTGCACAGCATTGCGGATGGACTTAATGCCGCTGCGTGCACACTTAAAGACGGTCGGAACGGTAAATTTTGGGTTATACATATTTTACCATAATGAAAACAGATGATTAGGAGTGGAGAGCCGTGCTTTTTGTGCCAGCTTGTCCTCAAAATGCTCCTTCCCGCTTTCCTGCGATCATTTGGAGCAGAGAGGATCTCCTTTCTAGATCCATTATGCCTCCCAGGAAGTTTATCGTGGAGATTTAAACAGTGTAATTTCTTTTAAGTCTTAATAAGTTTGCAAAGAAATTGGCTATCTGGGGTGAAAAGCCATAGGGAGTTAGGATTGGGGGAGAAAGGATTCCATCTTTCTTTCTTTCATATGGTAGTTCAAGTATTAGTTTTTGAGGCATCTCCATCCTGTTTTCCAAAGTGGCTACAACAGTTAACATCCCACCAGCAGTATATGAGGTTCTCCTTTCTCCACGTCCTAAAACACACTTGCTATTTCTTGTCTGTTTGAATAGCCATTCTGCTTGGGTGTGAGGGGGTATCTCACTGTAGCTTTGATTTGCATTTGCCTAATCTTTTCAAGTGCCTGTTGTTCATCTGTATATCTTCTTTGGAAAAATGTCTGTTCAGATCTTCTGCCCATTATTTAATTGGGTTTTACTGTTGATGTTGAGTTGTATGAATTCTTTATGTATTTTGGATACTAATCCAAATATTAATGCAAACATCTTCTCCTAACTTAGTTTGTCTTTGCATTTTGTTGATGGTTTCCTTTGCTATGCAGAAGCTTTTTAGTTTGATGTAGTCCCATGTGTTTATTTTTCCTTTTGTTACTCTTGCCTGAGGGTGCATGATATTCAAAAAGATACTAAAGCTGACATTTAAGAGTATATTGCTTGTGTTTTCTTCCAGGACTTTTATGATTTCAGATCTTACATTCAAGTCTTTAATCCATTTTGAGTTAATTTAGGTGTATGGTGTAAGATAATGGTCTACTTTCATTCTTTTCCATGTGACTGTCCCATTTTCACAACACCATTTTTTGAAGACTTTCCTTTCTCTCTTGTACGTTCTTGGTTCCTTTGTCGGAAATTAGCTGCCCATGGATGCGTGGTTTATTTCTGGGCTCTCAATTCTGTTCCATTGATCTGAGTGTCTGTTTTTCTGCCACTACCATGCTGTTTTGATTACTGTAGCTTTGTAGTCTATTTTGAATTCAGGAAGTGTGATACCTCCAGCTTTGTTCTTTTCTCTCAGGATTCCTTTGGCTATTCAGAGTTTTGTGTTGTTCCATATAAATTTTAGGATTCATCATTGTATTTCCATGAAAAATGTTGTTGAGATTCTCATTCACAGTGCATTGATTCTGCAGATTGCTTTATGTAATAAAGACATTTGAACTATGTTTATTCTTCCAGTACATGTACGTGGAATAGCTTTCCATTTCTTTATGTCTTCTTCAATTTCTTTCAATAGTGTCATATTTTTCACTGTATGGGTCTTTGACCTCCTTGGTTAAATTTATTTGTAGGTATTTTATTCACTTTTTTGAGACTGTAAATGGATTTTTATTTTTGATTTCTCTCTCTGCTAGTTCCTTGTTAGTGTATAGAAATACAACTGATTTTCATATGTTGATTTTGTACCCTGAAACTTTACTGTATTCATTAATTATTTCTAGTAGTTTTTGGTTAATTCTTTAGGGTTTTCTACATAGAAAATCATGCCATCCAAAACTAGTGACAGTTTAACTTCTTCCTTTCCAATTCAGATCCTTTTTATTTCTTTTTATTGCCTAAATTCTCTGGCTAGGACTTCTAATACTATGTGGAATATAATGGTGAGAGTGTACATCCTTGTCTCGTTCCTGTCTTTAAAGGAATAGCTTTCACTTTTTCACAATTGAGTGTGATGTTGGCTGAGGGTTTGTGGTATATGGCCTTTTTTACATTCAGGTACTTTCCTTCTATTCCTACTTTATTGAGAGTCATTATCATAATTGGATATTGGATCTTGACAAGTGCTTTCTCTGCATCTATTGAGATGTTCATGAGTTTTTTATTCTTCATTTTGTTAATGTGGTGTCTCACATTGATTGTTTTGTGGATGATGTTGAACCATCCCTGCATCCCTGGAATAAATCCCAATTCATCATGGTGTACGATTCTTTTAATGTATTGTTGTATTTGATTTGCTAATATTTTGTTAGGGATTTTTGCGTCTGTGTTCATCAGCAATATCAGTCTGTAACTTTCCTTTTTCGCATTGTCCTTATCTGGCTTTAGTTTTAGGGTAATGTTGGCCTCATAAACTGAGTTAGGGAGTGTCCCATCCTCTTCAACTTTTTGGAAGAATTTCATAAGGATAAATATTAAGTCTTTGAAAGTTTGGTAGAATTCACCAGAGAAGCCATTTGGTCCTGGACTTTTGTTTTCTGGGAGGTGTGTCTTACTGCTTTAGCTTTCTTACTAGTGACTGATCTATTCAGGCTCTTTATTTCTTCTTGATTCAGCTGCAGGAGGTTATATGATTCTAAGAATTTATCTTATTCTTCTGGGTTATTCAATATTTTGGCATATGGCTTTTCTTAGTATTTTCAAATAATCTTTTCTATTTCTGTAGTATCTGTTGTAATTTCTCTTCTTTCATTTCTCATTTTATTTGAACATTCTTTTTTTATTTGTGAGTCTTGCTAAGGGTTTGTCAATTTTGTTTTTCTTTTTGAAGAAGCAGCTCTTATTTTCATGGATCCTTTGTTTTATTTTTTTAGTCTATATTTCATTTATGTCTGATCTGATTTTTATTATTTCCTTCCTTCTGCTGACTTTGGGCTTATTTGTCTTTTTTCTCCTACTTGTTTAGGTAGAGTTAGATTATTTATTTGAGATTTTTCCTGTTTTTTCTCCATACTGCTTTTACTGCATCCTGTAAGTTTTCGTATGTTGTGTTTTCAATTTCATTTGTCTCCGGGTGTTTTTTTTATTTCTCCTTTGATTTCTTCATTGATCCAATAGTTGTTCAGTAGCATGTAGTTTAGTCTCCATGTATTTGTGAGTTTTCTAGTTTTCTTCTCCTAGTTGATTTCTAATTTCACACCACTGTGGTCAGAAAAGATGCCTGATATGATTTCAATCTTCTTAAATTTATTGATGCTTATTTTCTTTTCCAACATATGGTCTATCTTTGAGAATGTTCCATGTGCACTTGAGAAGAATGTTTAGAATATCTATGCTGGTACTTTACAGTAGAATATTATATATAGAGAGAGAGAAAGTCCATCTGGTCTAGTGTTTGCTTTAATGCCAATGTTTCCTTGTTGACTTTCTGTCTGGATGATCTGCCGATTATTGTAAGTAGGGTGTTAAAGTTCCCTACTATTATTCTGTTGCTGTCAATTTCTCTCTTTACTTCTGCTAATAGTTCCTTTATATCGTTTGGTGCTCCTATGTTTGATGCATACATATGAATATGTCATGTCTTCTGGGTGGAATGTCCCTTTTATCATTATAGAATGCTCACCTTTGTCTCTTGCTATCTTTTTTGGCTTGAAGTCTATTTCGTCTAATATAAGTGTGGTGACACCTACTGTCCTTCAGTTACTATTTGCTTGGAGTATTATCTTCCATCCATTCATTCTGAGCCTTTGTGTGTCTTTAGACCTGACTTAGCTCTCTTGGAGGCAGCATATTATTGGGTCTTGTCTTTTAATCTATCCAGCCACTCTGTGTCTTTTGATTGATGAATTCAATCTATTCCCATTTAGAGTGATTATTGATATGCGAGGGTTTAATACTGCTATTTTATCTATTGTTATCTGGTTGTTCTGTGTTTCCTTGTTTCTTTTTCCTTGTAATTCTGTCTGCAGTTTCAGTCAGCTGGGTTTTTGTGATGTTTTTCTCATTTTCCTTTTTATTTATGATTTATGACTCTGCTCTGATTTTCCAGTTTTGTGGTTAACATAAGGTTTGTATAAAAGATCTCCTAGATGAGAGGTCCTTTTTCTCCTGATAGCACTTTATCTCCATTAGCCTATGAAGATACTATCCTTTTCTTCATCCTGTTCTATGTTTTTATTGTCACAAATTATCCTTTATGTGTGGTGAGTTTGTTATATTAAAGTGGTTATAGTTATTTTTGTTGTGTTTTTTTTCCCATTTAGCCTTTATGGTATAACTGTTTACTTAGTATGATATAGAGTTGCAATTTTCTGATTCTGTCTGTGTCTTTATCACCAAGCTGAAATCTTGTCAACCTTTTCCTTTTAGTTTCAGGTACGTTGCTCCTTTGAACTTTTCTTGTAAGGGAGGTCTACTGGTGATAAACTCTCTCAGATTTGTTTGTGAAAGCCTTTGTTTCTCCTTTATATCTGGAGGAGAACTTTGCTGGATAGAGTATTTTTGGCTGATAGTGTTTGTCTTTCAATATTTTGAATATATCATTCCACTCTCTCCTAGCCTGTAGAGTTTCTGCTGAAGAATTTGTTGATAGCTTCATGGGGGTTCCCTTTGTAAATTATTTTCATCTCTCTGGCCACCCTCAATATTCTTTCTCATCATTGACTTTTGACAGTTTTAATGTTACATGCCTTGGAGAGGTCTTTTTGCATTGAGATAATTAGGAGTTCTATTTCTTTCATGTACTGGTATATCCAGTTCTTTCCTCAGGGTTGGGAAATTCTCAGCTATTGTTTCTTTGACTAAGCTCTCTGCTCCTTTCTCACTCTCTTCTCCTTCTGGGATACCTGTTATCCTTATGTTGCTTTTCCTAATTGACTCATATATTCCTCATAGAATTTCTTTATTTTTTAAAAAATGTTAGTTCTCTCTCCTCTTCTACCTGAATCATTTCTATGTCTCTATCTTTGAGTTTGCTACTTCTCTCTTTGATATGGGCTGCTGTATTTCCAGTGCTTTCTACTTTATTTTTCATCTCATTTATCATGTTCTTCTCCTGAATTTCTGTTTGTTTGTTTCTTTAAAGTTTCAGTCTCTTTGATGACGTACTCCTTCTCTTCATTAATTTTATTTCTGAGCTCATTGAATTGTCTGAGTTTTCTTCTAGCTGATTGAGTGTCTTCATGACAGCTATTTGAGTTCCCTGTCAGTCAGATGGCAGTCTTCCATGACTTCCAGTTTGATTTCTAGAGACTTCTCATTTCCTTTTTATTCTGCCTTGTTACTATAGTTCTTCATGGAGCTTGATGAGTTGATTCTCTGCCAGTGCATTTGTGGCAGTAAACACCTTTCTTATTTGGGTAAGACTTTGGGTACTTTGATTCTAGGCTGCTTCTGCATGTTTTTGAGAGCCTGCACACTTCACCATCCACTGCCACTGCAGAGGCATTGTCAGTACCGTCCCTGTGCTGCTTGTGATTCCAAGGTTGTTGGTGCCTTGATGTTTATGATGTTCCTGCATTCTCAGGTGTCACCATCAGGGTGACCAGCCTGCAAACACTTCCTCTTCATTTGGAGTCTCCTGAGTGTCATATTTTCCCACTGGCTCTCCCTGGGCTTGGGTGAGGCTGCCCTGTGCTTCACTTGTGCTGCTGCTCCCAGGTTTTATGGCAGCATTGCTGCCAGGAGCAGTAGGTTCACAGGTGTCACTGTCACTGCTGGGTGACCAGGGTCTTGTAGACATTCCCTGCTGCTGGTAGAGTGTGTGTCAGGAGTGCCACCACTGGGGGCTGGGTCGTGGGTTCTGCTGTGGCTCCTGAAGCCTCGGGTCTCAGGTGCCATTTGCCACTGCTGGAGAAAGGGCAAGGGCTAAGACATGAGTACCGTTGCTGCTCCTGCAGCATTTGGATGAGTTTGACTATTTTAGAAATCTCGTATAACTGGAACCGTGCCGTATTACAGTATTTGTCCTTCTGTGTCTGGCTTATTTCACTTAGCATAATGCCCCTTGAGGTTCATTCATGTTGTAGCATATGGCAGGATTTCCTTTTTGTTTTTTTGGTTCCTCACTGAATTATATTCCATTGCATGTATATATTATTTTTTCCTTACTGTTTCATTTGTCAGAGGACATTTACGTTGTTTCTACCTCATGAATATTGTGCGTAATGCTGCAATGAACACAGGAGTGAAATTTACTCTTTGTGATCCTGATTTCAATTTTTTAGATAAGTACCCAGAAGTGGGAGAGCGGCATCATATAGTAGTTGTACTTTTGGTTTTTGAGGAAACCCTGTACTATTTTCCACAGTGGCTGCATCACTTTACATCAAACATTTACCCATTTTTCAATCAGGTTATTTGACTTTTTCTGTTATGTCATAGGTGTTCTTTTATGTATTTTTTATAATAACCTCATATCAGATATATAGCTTACAAATATTCTTTTCCCATTCTATAAGTTGTCTTTTCACTTGCTGTTTCCTTTGCTGTGTATATTTTCAGATAATTGTGACCTCCCTTTTCTAATTTTTGTTTTTGTGTCCTGTGATTTGATGTCATGCCCAAGAAATGATTGCCAACACCAATGTCATTATCCCTTTTTCTGTTTTCTTCTAACACTTTTACAGTCTCCACTATTATGTTTAATTCTAATCCACTTGGAAATCATTTCTGTGTATGGTGTTAGATCAGACTCCTCAGTTTTATTCTTTTGAATATGCATATTCAGTTTTCTGCAAACCTTTTTTGGAGAGCTATCGTTTCTCCATTGTGTATTCTTGGCAACCTTGTTGAAGATCAGTTGACCATCTATGCGTGACTTTATTTCTGGGCTCTCTATTCTGTTTCATTTGTATAGATGTCTGTCTTTCTTCCAGTGTAATACTTCATTGACTATTGTAGCTTTGCAATATGTTTTGAAATCAGGAATTATGAGACCTCCAGCTTTGTTCTTTCTCAACATTGTTTTTTTCTGTTTGAGGTATTTCGTGGTTCCATGTAAAGTTTATGGTCAAGTATTTTTCTTTCTGTATCAGATAGCATTTGGATTTTGAAAGTAATTGCACTGAGTCTATATAACACCTTAGGTAGTATAGATGTTTTACCAATACTAATTTTTCCAATGGACATTGGATATCTTTCTGTTGATTTGTGTCTTTTTCAATTTATTTCATCAATGTTCTTTAGTTGTCACTGTGCAGATGTTTCAGTTCCTTGGTTAAATTTATTTCTAAGCATTTTATTCATTTTGATGTCATTGTAAATGGGATTGTTTTCCAAATTTCTTTTGCAGGTAGTGTGTTGTTAGTGTGTGCAAGCACAACTGACTTTTGTATTTTGTTTTTGTATTCTGAAAATGTTCTAAATTTGTTTGTTTATTCTAACAGGTTTTGGTGGAGTCTTTAGAGTTATCTATATATAATATCCTATCATCTGCAGAGACAGTTTTAACTGTTCCTTTCTGATTTGGATGTATTTTATTTCTTCTTCTTGCCTAATTGCTCTAGCCAGGACTTCCAGTGGTATAGTCAGTAGAAGTGGTGAGAGTGTGCATCCTTGTGTTCTTTCTGATCTTAGAGGAAAAACTTTCAGCTTTTCATCATCTGGTACAATGTTAGCTGTGATTCTGCCATATATGACCTTTATTATCTTGAGGTAGGGCCCTTCTATTTTGAGTTGGTTGAATTTTTTGGTCTTGTTTTTATCATGAAAGAGTGTTGAAACTTGTTGAATGCTTCTTATACATCAATTGAGAGGAACATGTGTTTTTTGTCCTTCATACTGTTAATGTACTATATTACACTGATTGATTTTCTTATGTTAAACCATCCTTGCATTCTAGCAAATATCTTACTTGTTCATAATGTGTAAATTTTTTAAGGTACAGTTGAATTTGGTTTGCTGGTATGTTTTTTTGGGGGGAGGTTGGACTTTTGTGTAAATATTTATTAGGGATATTTTTGTGTTGTTTTGTTTATTGGTTTGTGTTTTCTTTATCTACATCTTATTTCATTGAAGATGGTATTTAAGGTGCTGGCTTTGGCCATTTTGGTGAGTTACTCGGTTTTCCTGCATTTATTTCATGTGTACATGTTATTGTACTTTGATTTTTCTCCTGTTATCCTGTCTCATGTCAACTTAATTCTTAGACTAACCAGAAGGACGTAGAGGGTAGAGGAATTGTCATCCTCCCCTACAGTGGGAACCCTGCCTGTCACTCTTCCCCAGGAAATACAGCACCTGACTCTTGGCTCCAGCTCCTCTGTGTGTTGAATTCAGGGATTTTGGGCTGGGTGTGTTCTCACTCTTTATATTCTCTGGAGGAGAGTGTTCAAGATTGGAATTAGGAAAGTGTACATTTTTCTAAATGGATACACAACTTAACACAACCAATTTGAATGAAGTTTCAAAAATATAAACTGAGGAATAAAAGAAAATTATAAGATGCATTTATAACTCTGCATAATGTATTGGAGAAGGGGACATGAAAAGTAGTGTCAAATATTCTGAGAAGAGTTAGACAGCCCATTTGTTGTCACCACATTCACAGAATCCTTGTGAACATACTTCTAGAGCAGCAGTGCTGGTTTCCCATCTTGGAGGACTCTTGGTATAAAGCTAAGAACTGTTCACCTGCAATCAAATCTGACCTCCCCACTGACAGAGTGACAAAATGGAGGACAAGGTGTCCATCAGCACAGAACCACTGAGATGGGTCATCATAGGATTATCAGAGTGAACATATGCCCCACACTGTGGCGCCCACCTGGTGTTCTCTATATAAGTGTGTTTTTATATCTTGTAGTGTATCATTGAAGAGTAAATAGTTTGAAAAATTGAATAGAGTGTCACAATAATTGTTCTCTGTTTCTGGAAACGAGCTATATGTAGGAAAAAGACCTGCACCCCAACTATAGTGGAGAGTGAAAATTTCAGAGTGAGAGGCCTAAAAGCTGACGTGATGGAAATAAATACAGTACATTTTTTTTTATTTGAAATACCAACCCACCCATTTCTACCCTTTCTGAGATGTCACCTGACATTTCTAGGACAAAGAACATAAAATTTGTTCCTATTTAAATGAAAAGTAGCAAATGGTATACATTTTCAGTATTAATATGAATAATTGCTGGGGCTGGCCCAGTGGCACAGCATTTAAGTTCGTGCACTCCACTTCAGTGTCCCAGGGTTTGCTGTTTCGGATCCCAGGCACGGACCTACGCATCACTTGTCAAGCTGTGCTATGGCAGGCCTTCTACATATAAAGTAGAGGAAGATGGGCACGGATGTTAGCTCAGGGCCAATCTTCCTCCGCAAAAAGAGGAGGATTGGCAGCAGATGTTAGCTCAGGGATAATCTTCCTCAAAAAAAAAAGAGATGAATAATTTCTGAGGCTCTAATATATAGCATGGTGACTATAGTTAATAATACATTGTTGAACACTTTAAACTTGTTAAGAGAGTAGATCTTAAGTATTCTCACCAAATACAAAAAGGTGATGGATGTGTTAATTAACTTATTGTGGTAATCATTTGAAAATGTGTGTGTACATATGTATTAAATCACCACATTTCACACCTTAAATATAATACAATATTTACTTGTTAATTATACCTCCACACATTTGGAAATAGAATCATTGGAAATTCCATTTGAAAAGCCATATTTATCTGAGTTATCAAATTATGTAAATTCTTCTCTAGTCATCTCTATATATTACCTACTTTTTCTCTCTATGCAACGGAGACTATGTATTTAGTGAACTTCCTATCTCTATGAATTCACTGAGAAATTTGTGTTCATTGTCACTGTGAAAGGCTAAATTATTCACTGAGAAATTAGTAAAGAAATATCACAATATTTTCACTAGTACAGTTCTGTTAGAGTGAACAGGTTGGGTAAAAAATTACATAATTACTTTGTAAATGGAGTATTTTAGATACAAAAAAGAGTAAGATTAAAGCTGTGTTCTAGTTAATAAATTGATGCTCAATCACACACGTTTATTATTTTTTAACGAAAACTATACATAGGAAGAGAAGTGATGATACACAAAATACACAGAACAGGTAAAAATTTTAGGACAAAAGTGAGAGAGTAGCCAAGTTTAAAGCAAAGTTGGTCTCTTTCATAGTACGAAATTCTTCAGTACGAATGCCCATCATGGCTGATTCACGACACATTTCTACCTATATTTGTGTGTGTGTGTGTGTGTGTGTGTGTGTGTGGAAGGGAGAGAGAAAGAAATAAAAGGAAAAGAGTAGGCAAAATACACCTTTCTGAATGTTTCCTTAAGAAGGTGCCTGGTGGGGATAAATAGAGGCAGCTGTGCAGGTCCCCGGACCTCTAGCATGACCCCTGCTCAAAGTAGCCCATCACCTCAGCTCCATCCGCTCTAATGTGTGGTCATTGTCATCTTCTGATGTGAGGGTCCCTGTGGGCCAGAGGATGGTGTGAAACCTCCCTTCTCCTGTCACTCAGCCATGGCTCAGTCACTCAAAGTCTGCTTTCCTTGTCTCCTGGGGTCTCAATCCTTAAGCCCCCTTCACTCCTCAGTCTCTCCCTCCTACAAGGGTCTCGGTTTCACCCTGGGGACGCTGCCCTCTTCATGGAGCCCCATCCCCTTAGGTCCCAGGGCTGCAGCCCCAGCGTCATCCTGGACAGCTGTGCTGAGAGGTGGGTCCCAGAGCAGCCGACCTCTGTCCTTCTGAGGATGAAGAACAGCCTCTTCTCAATACCTCCCTGCCTTGTTCCTGTTGATGGACCCCCATCCCCATCAGGGGGGACATGAGAGGCATGAAGGGGGAGGGTCGAGGGGCCTGCACCTGCCTCAGTGGAAAGTGGGGTCAGAGAGAGGGGGAGTGCCTCCACCTTCCCAAACAGTGAGACGTGGCTGGTCTCAGGGCCTTTGTCCTTCTGCTGTGAGAAAGCAGCACAAATTGTCCCTCTGGGGCCAGTTCTCAGGGCCCTG
The DNA here is from genome assembly GCF_041296265.1 of Equus caballus. Lineage (NCBI taxonomy): Eukaryota > Metazoa > Chordata > Mammalia > Perissodactyla > Equidae > Equus > Equus caballus. The sequence goes on from NC_091704.1 coordinate 10,475,803, forward strand.
CGCTCCACTGTGTAACAACTGAAGGGGCATCAGAGAGCTCACCATGTGAGGAGGCCTCTCTATGACACTGAGGAGTCAGTGTGGGGAGGAGGTTGCAGCCCAGTGAAGGCCTGGGTGAGGGTCCCACCCCTTTATGAGGAGGGGACTGTGGAAAAGGCAATGCTTAGGGAGGCCCTGCCCTCCTGCAGTTGGGATGCTGACAGTGTATTCTGACATGGTGCAAAGCGCACCAGGGCCAGCAGGGGGCACGGTGGGCATGTGTCTGAACCACATGCGATGAGATAGAGCTGTGACCCAAGCACCTGGCTGCTTAGCTGGTGCCCTCTGCTCAGTGACCCCTGGGCCCCAGCAGATCCTTCCTCCCAAGGTCACAGAAGAGCCCATATCATAAGTTACCAGCTCCATGTCATCCAATGATAAACTCCAAGGCAAAGGGGATTGAATCTTGGTTCACAGACAGGCTGGGAGAGGTGAGGGGAGGAGAAGGGGAAACAATTTGGATGAAGGGCTCTTGCTCCCATCAGAGTGAGGGAAGGGATGAGGGATAGATAATTGGGCAGCCCTGTGTCATCTGGGGGAGGGAGAGAGAGCTCTGGGGTGTCTCTGTCATGGTCCAGACCCCTCTCCTCACCCTCCTCACTCACTCACAGGTGACTGGACTCTGGGGTCAGGTCAGGTCCCTAGGAGGATACAGGGACGTTTCCTTCCCCTTGGTGTCCAGCCTGGGGTGTGGGAAGGGCCCTGACTCTCCACCTCTGTGACTCTGTGTCCCTCATTTCAGGGTCCTGGGCACGGTCTTTGCTGACCCAGCCATCCTCGGTGTCAGGGACCCTGGACCAGGAGGTCACCATCTCCTGCTCCAGGAACAGCAACATTGGATCCCATAGTGTGTGTTGGTTCCAGCTGTCAGTGGTGCTGCCCCAAAACTCTGACTCTTGGAAGTACCAGGCCCTGAGAGATTCCAGATGATTCTCTGTCTCCAAGTCAGGCAACATGGTCTCTTTGACCATCTGTGGGCTCCAGCCTGAGGACGAGGTGATTGTTACTGTCACACATATGACAGAGACCTCAGTGTACTCAGTGCTGTGTGCCCACGAGGAAGTGAGACATAAACCACCCCCCTGGGGCCCCTGATCACACCTTCACTCCTCTGTGATTGACGTCACCTCTGTCACCAGCATCTGAGGGTCTGAGCCCCCTACATGGGTCTGTCGATCTGAGCATGTCCGTTCCTCTGATCCCCTGTAGACTGAGCCATTCCCATCGATGCACCCTCTGCCTGCTCATGTCCACACAGGCAGGAGCTCCTTTTCCAGGGCACCCAGTCTCTCCAGAGAGACAGTGATGGGGACAGAGGGAGGCGGACTCCAGTCATGTCAGAAACAAGAAGGACCTAGAGACTGCGCTGGAGCCAACACGGATCTCACACAATCCCAAGCTCCTGGTGTTAGGAAAATAAGTGTATTAAATTGTTGGGATCTAATTCTCATGAAAAACTGAAAGAGAAAATATTCTCCATTTTTGGACTTATAATCGATGATCTAATAAAATTCTGTGCATACTCTGCTGATGCAGCTGAAAGGCAAGCTGCTGTGGCCTCTTTGTAGTGACAGGGACATCCCTCAACCCACACCCCTGGTGTCTAGAATCCCAGCTGCCCAGGTCCCTCTCTGACACCAGGAGCAGCTTCATGAAGAGCATCGGGACAACAGTCCTCCTCTAACCGGAGGGCCCAGGTGTGTCAGAGAGGCCGGGTGGGGTGGGGTCTGAGGGCATGTGGGACAGTGTGGGACAATCCTGAGATGGCCCCTCCCAGCTGGGAAGCCACCCAGGGCTCCAGGGGTTCAGCCATCAGTGTGCTCACTGGGCTGTGCTGACCTCCAGGACCCAGGGTCATCAAGAGCCAGGGCCTCCACCCCCTGGGTCAGCTCATCCCTCCTCTACTTCCATCTCCCTGTGAGGACCAGGGCAGGGAGGCCAGAGGCAGACAGAGAGCAAGGGCTGATTTGAGTGTATCCACTCCACCCCCGATGAAAGTTTCAGGAGATCCAGAGAGACTTAGGGCAGCTCCGTCTCCACAGCACAGCTCTAGGGCTCAGAGTCTGGGTCTCTCCCGTGCCCTGGGCTCCTCTCCTCCTCACCTCCTCACTCCCCACACAGATGAGAGTGTCTTACCCTCGGGATGGAGATCCACCCCCAGCTCTGCCCCACACCCCCACCCTCCTTCACAGTGAGCTGGGATCCTGCCCTCACACTCCTCTCTGTGCCCTACAGTGTCTGTGGCCCAGGCAGGGCTGACTCAGCCGCCCTCAGTGACCAAGTCCCCAGGACAGACGGCCACACTCACCTGCACTGGAAAGAGCAAAAATGTCGGCCATGAGGGGGCAGCGTGGCTGCAGCAGCAACCCCAAGACCATGTCCCCACACTCCTGACCAGCAGGAATAACATCTGGGCCTCTGGGGTCTCCGAGAGATTCTCTGGCTCCAGGTGAGGCAGTGTGGCCCCCTGAGCATCTCTGGGCTCCAGCCTGGAACGAGGCTGATTATTACTGCTCCGTGTGGGACAGCAGCCTCAGTGCGCACATGGGGCCCCAGGCCAGTGGGGAAGGAGACACAAACCCTGAGCTCCCCAGGCTCACCCAGCGCATGGGGACCTCCCAGAGCAGCATTCACTGCCAAGGAAAGGACAGTGACTGGGTTCCAGCTGACAATTGTGTGGCCTATTCAGGAGTATTAAAAATAATACAATAAGTGAAAATTTCATCTGCATGATTAACAAATGTATAGGCAACATGATTGTGAATGCATTTGTGGCTATATGAAAATGCACATTCATACACCTTAAAAATGTGTAATAAAGGATTTCAAGGTTTAAGTAAGAGAATATTAATTTTTCGAGATTTGTCTTTTCTATTCCATTTGGAGGTGCTGGCTTCCCCTGCTTAGAGGGTCCATCTCTCCGACCTCAAGTGGCCATCCACCAGCGTCACCAGCAACCAGCCTCCCCTCTTTTCCTGACCTCGGTACATGACCTGACCTCTGATTTGAAGGCTCTTCCAGTCTTTCCCAGGGTGATCACTTGACTCATCCCACAGATCCCAGCTTACATATCACAGCTTTGTCCAGGCTCCTTTGTCCCAATATCCCAGGGCACACCCCACATGCACACAGAGCCATGTGCACAACCCACAAGAAAACACAGAGCCATGTGCACAACCCACATGCACACAGGGCCGTGTCAGCATAGGTGTGTTCCTGTTGCGCCCTTTCACTGTCCTCTCACACACCGAGGTCAGTGTCTGCCACAGCAGGCAAAGTTGGAGCTCTAGGGTGGAATGGACAGAGACTGACAGTTTGAAAATAATTATAGTTTTTCATGAAAATAGAAGTGCAGGTGTGAGAGCATCACTGTCCCCATGTAATCCTAGAAGGCCTTTCTCATTCCACTCTCTTGGGAGTAACGTTGGGGAAGACTGCTGTAAAATCGAACACTCTGCGTGGTGTGCTTAGGGATGTCACAGCAGCTGCGGGATGGGCAGTCACCAGCAGGGGCAGCAATGGAGTGTCCTCAGACTTAGGAGAGGCAGGTGTTGGGTCAGACAGATGTTCAACCACTCAGTGGGCTCCAGGGCAGTTGGGCGACCTGTGTCCTCACTGATGTGGGACTTGCCTTCACCCGTGAGGCTTCCCGTGACCCTGTGAGCTCCTGGTTTTGGCTTCCTAACTGATGGCTTCCAATGTAGGTCATCGCCTCCTTTTTCCTCAGGGAGTCTTGAACAAGGTGGGGCTGACAGACCATTAGGAGCCCCAGTGCACTTCCAAGGAGGAAGTGGGCTCCTGGGAAGACTGTGCAGAAGACAAGACACAACTTGTGGGCGGAGTCCGCACAGTGGACCCTCAGGAGACAGAGCTCAGTGGCGCCTCAACCAAACCCGGAAGTCTTGTTCTTCCAGCTTCTGGTAGGGGACCTTTACAAGATTTTACGCACAGGACCTGCCTTCTCCTTGGTTCCACATGGAGCAGGTGCTGTGACACCAGACTCACAACCCCTGTCTCAGTGTGTTGGTCACTTGGGCAGAAAGTCCACACTTTCTGCCCTGGAAGTCTGCATGTGGCTTATTCTGGCTCTGAGACAGAAGCCCCATAAGTGTGATGACTGATGTTACTTGGGATGCAGTGTGAGTGGGATGCAGATGATTACCCCAGACCTCAGATGACTGCCTAATATCTTACAAGATGCTCTTCACTGCTGGGCAGGTGCACCAAGACCTCCCCTTTGCTCCCCCTGTTCCACTCACATGCCTCTGTCACTACCTGTTACCAGTAGTAGTGAGTGTTAGTGACTAGTCACTCACTGGGGTGATCTCTGCTGTCACTTCTTCACCGGGACCAGAGTATCTAAGGCCACAACATTCATTTGGATCATTAAGAATGTCTACTTCTTTGTTCCCATGAATTCTATGTCCAAACCATTGATATCATTACTTTAATTGGATTTTCTCATTCTTGCAGAATACTGTGGAATATTAATGGAGGTACATGGGCAAAGGGAATCACCTTTGCCTATTGCTGATCTTTTTGGAAATGCTGCCCTTTACCACTCCATTGACTAAGATGCTGCCACTAGGATTTCATTATACGTGTGTGAGAGAGTGTGTCTGGCCGTATTATAAATGTTTCTGTTTGTGGCTTTTAGTTTTATGTGGCTTTTATTAGGAATTGGTGCTAAATTTGGTCAAAATCCCTTCCAGTATCATTTGAGACTGTATGATCATATCTATCTATCTATATTTGTATTGTGTGTTATATTAAAATATTTCTTACTATTGCATACAACTTGCATCATTGGAATCAATGACACTTGGTAATAATTCATCAATTCATTAATCTAGTATTGAGCTCTCTTCGTTAATATTCTATTTAGAACATTTGTGTAATATCTAATGTTGTTCGTCTGCCATTTTTATTTTTCTGTAATTTAACTGTAACATGCATTATAACTGATATAACTGATCTCTAAAAGAACTGGTAAGTTTTCCATCCTTTTAAGTGTTATTTAAAAATAGAGCAAGTAGATTGGAACTCTCTGGTCTCTGATGTTTTTAGAGCTTCCATGTGAGAATATCTGTCTGTTCAGTCATTCTGTGGAGTGGGTCCATAACATTTTGTATTTCTGTATTAAAATAGGTAAGCTTACTTGTTTTATTTCCAGTAGAGCCAATTTTGATCCTTCCTAGAAAAGCACGTATTTTACCTATTTTTCACAGACATTATCTCTTGCATTTTCGGCATTTTTCATTTTTCCACATATGACCAGCAGGGGGTGATGTGGGACTGGCCTGTGGTCCCTACAGAGCGGCTCAGGGAGAATTTTTGCTCAAAGCAGCGTGGGTACCAGCAGAATGCACGGTTCCCTTCCCAGCATCTCCTCTACTACCACACGGATTCAGAGAAGAACCAGGCTCCAGGTCCCCAGCTGCTTCTCTGGATCCAAAGATGCCTCGGCCAACGCAAGGATTCGGCTCATCTCTGGGCAGCAGCCAGAGGATGAGGCTGATTATTACTGTGTGATTGTGCACAATAGGGCTTCTCACAGTGACACAGGCAGATGGGAAATTGGGACAAATACCTCAGCCCACTCAGGCACTTGGAATAGACGCTTCTGCAATTTTACAGTAACTTGTAGACGCAGTAGCTGTGCCTGGAAGTAGCTTCTGGTTCACATCGGCTGTCTTCCCAATTTTCCAGCCAATATACCTGCAATCTCAGGTAAACAAACACCAAAATGAAAACCAAACCAAACAAAATACAAATCTCATGATGACACTGCATCTTTGCCTGGTGACCCATGTGTGATAAAATGAGAGCCTTTGTAGCTGGGCTGTTTGTCATGAAAGATGGGAAATTAGCCTTTGCTAGATTTCTTCTTGTGGGAACCCAGGGTCCATCCAGCAGATACACAGTCCTCCACAGCAGGGACTCTGCTCTGTGAGGGGTCAGAGTGGAGACCTTCCCTCCCTCCCAGGCTCTTGTGCTCAGATCTGGCTGAGGCTCACTGTGTTCAAGCACAAAAGATTAAGATGTAAGATGTTGTGAGAAACATCCCAGGAGGAATTCCAGGCACAGAGCTGGCCTGACACACTTGCTGGGTGCCTGGACCTACGGCTGTGATGTCAGCAAGAAGGGGAGACTAAAATGGTGAGCCTGCAGCATGGAAGCTGGGTGAAGTATGTCCCACAGTTGTGACTTTCCTACCGCCGATCCCCCTCAGGGCACATGGGACTCCCTCCGGTGTGTGATCTGGAGCCTACAGGTACACACTTGAGTCCTTCTCTCCTCTTGTATCTCAGTGGACCTTTCCAATTAGACAAAGTGTAAGAGAATGACAGTGGAATATGAGCGAGCAGAAACTCCCTGATATGTGCATGAAGTCAATCCAACCCAGGAAGCTCTTTAGAAGGACCCAAACTGTCTCCTTTAAGGGAATCAACAGAAACATAGGTTACAATGGAAATCAGCATCAAGGATTCCCAGAAAGAGCCCCTAAGTGTGTGTCCTGGGACAGCAGGGGTTCCAGACCAATCTCCAGATCCAGGTCCGTAAAGATAACCTCCTTGACTACTGCAGGCTCCAGCCAGAGGATGAGGCTGATTGTCACTGTCAAACAGCTGCATGCAACCTTGATGCCAATCCTAGTCCGTGGGGAGTGAGATCCACTCCCCGATCTGACCTAACTCTCCTCTGTCCCTGCCTGGAGGCAACACCAGCCCAGGTTTTGGCTTCTGCTGTCACTTGTGCTACTAAAACCAGAGGGACTGATGCTTTCTAGTCAGTCCACCTGTATGGATGCAAAAAAAAAAAAACAAACCCATTTTATTACTGGTTTTCCAATGCAAGCAAATCATTTTGTCGCCAGAACCTATACAAGCACCTCCCTGCCTCATGCATGCATGGAGAAGAGAAGTCAGCCAGCAAGAGCCAGGAGACCCAGGTCCTCCTCTGCTCAGTCCCCTACATGTCCCATGAGCCTGGCCCAGGCTTTGCTGATCATGCCCTGAGTTCTCACACCCATCACCTCCTCACTTTCCCAAGTTTAATCCCACAAATCTTACCGGTTTTACAGCTACAGATTTTTTGTGTGTTTATTTTATTTTGGAGGGGGAGATGTTTGAAAGCATCTCAGGTCATTGGGATCTAGAGCCTATGACCCAACCCTCCTTATCACAGAGAGCCCTGATATTACAAAACAATTTACAGACAGCCCTGTTCATTAATCACATCAGCATATGGAGCAGCTACCAAGTAAACCTGGTCAGGGCCCAGTGTGAGTTGTGTGACAGATCTTGGATGCCACTAAGTCAAGGAGAGAGGGCGGACCTCAAAAAAGAGAGATGCACATAGTAATGGTTTACTTATCAATCTTCAGACTAAAAACATTGACAAAACTTGACTAAAATAGGGAAAACTACCAGAAATCTATCACAGATTCAAAAGAAGAAAGAATAAATCTCCAGAACAGCCATTAAGGGCAAATGAGCCCAGAGTGATCAGCAGGAGGGAGGGTGCCTTTCTCCAACAGCGCCGTGTTCCAGTGGCCACTGGAGAAGGCATGACCAGCACTTGTGCAGTGGGGTTGGGGGGGTCTAACAGGAGTCCCTCACAACAACAACAGCAACAATAATGGTGACAACAACAACATAAATCAGCCTGTCAGGGTATCCCAGACAGATTTCTCACCAGTATGAACCAACAGAGTACACTGTAGAGTCTTAGGCCTTGAACTTGGTTTAAGATGCTCCAGACATATGGCAGAAGCAAAGTAAAATGTTGGGTAAACCTGAAATATCTGGCGCCGTGAGGACTGTGTGATGCATCCCGTATTTATCCATCTGGAGATCATTGGTTATCTACAGGCAATTAATGTCTCAGACTCAAATCCCATGAAATGGCCTACTTGTTTTGCTATTCTGGGTAGTGACATCACAATGATCTGTGAGCAAAATCAGGACATCCTCCAGGAGAGTTGAGTGGAGTCAGAGGCACTGGCCCCTGGATCTGAGACCAGCAGAAGTGCTGTTGGACAGGTCCTGAGAGGGCAGTGTTCTGGGCAAAGCAGGCACAGAGAATGCTCTACTGGCTCTTGCAGACTTGGGCATTGAGTTTTCTCATTGAAGTGAGGCTTTTTGATACCTTAGTTTGTTTGGCCTAAAACTAGGTTCTCATACCCAGTCTAGGGAACATGGTGTACAGCTTGTAGCCCCATCTTCTCAGTTTATGCTCCCAAAGCCCATCCTTGGCAGCAACAAATTATCTGATCGTCTCACATTCATCAGATATTACTCAATGTCAAGGTCAGGCTGCCATGAGGCCAGAGTCCACGATGGGTCAGGGAAAAACCAGAGACACATAGTCTAGCTGTGTTTGATGCAGGGTAGCCGTATGTTCATGGGTACATCCATCCACGCCATTTAGGAAGCACCAACAATTGGCTGGGCTAGATGGGGAATAGGAAGCATTAGAGGATTTGACATGGAATATATGAAATCTGATTAAGTTTATGAAGTCCTGATGCTGCAAAGAAGATGAGTGGGTAGGTGGTGAGAGTAAAGGCAGAGACCTTTCGGGGGTTGTGGATTTGCTACAAATATTAGACTGGCGTCCTGGATGCCGTGTTCAGTGGTGACACAGGAAAGTTTTCTCTTTAGTTGTCAAGTGTGGAATCTCAATAAGCTTCAATCCTTCTTCTCTGAGATTCACTTGAGATGTTCTCTCTCCATTATCTCTTGTGTCCACAGGCTGATTTATCACATGGATCAAAAATGTCCCTGCAGTCCTAGGTATCACATCCACACAACAAATCCTCTTGAATGAGAGAGACTTCCCTCCCTGATGTATTGAACAGGAATCCTGGTTGTCATGAGGTCCAGACCAGAGCACTTAGACCATTTCCCCTGATTCCGTCATGGCATCCCAGGAGGGGATTTTCTTATCGGTTTGGGAAATTAAAGGCCTATTTCTGAAGCTGCAGTGCTGCACATGCTCACCACATGGTTAGGAAATTAGGGGTCTAGAGAGGACAAGAAAAGGCAAAATGTTTGCCTAAGTGGTCCCCACCAAGCACATCACTCTGTCCTCCATCGCCATCATTAGTTCATGTTGATCCTAGCACTGTGGACACTGGGAGCTGAACCGGGGACACAGGCCACAGGTTCCTGTCTCACAGAACTCTGCTTCTGGCTCCCAGACCTTTCTAATGGTCTGCAAAGGATCAATCTCAGGTGAAACCACACCCACTTCCATCAGTGAGACATCAATCTGAAATTCAATATTCTCAGGAGAAGTAGAAAGAAGCAAAAATCCCTCATGAGGACATCCTCTCTCTAGAGGGAGTGAGAGGATGATTAAGGTTCAAGAAACCACAGTAGTGGCTGGTGCCAATCATCACATGCGTTCCTCTCCACCATCTACCCTGTCCCTCAGGTGAGGACCAGTCCCAGAGGGTCAGCTCATGAATCTCTGGATGCATGCTCCATTCCTGGCCCCTTCTACCCCCATCCCCAAGCACATGCTCCACGAGGTCAGTGAGGGGTCATTGCTGAGATTCTCCACCTCATGGGGTCCAGGTCACAGGTGCTCTATCCCAGTCACCTACCACTTCTATGTTCGGGCGTTGGGATCAGAGTGACCCTGAATCAAAAAGGTAAACACCTGACTTTCATACAAGTATAGAATGAACCAGTGTAAAATATTTTATTCAACTCATACATTAGTGAGGAGACCAGTAAATGGTAAGGATTGGTCACAGAGCATAGCAAAAATCAAAGTCCTTATATTTCGGCAGGAATAGAAGCTTTGGAGCAAAGTTTTTGAGTGTTGGAGATGCACTGCTTAATCTCTAACAAGAGAGGGATCACATACGAGGAAAGAATCTGGGTCCTGCACAGAAGGGGACCTGCCTCCATGGGGCCGGTCACTGCTCTGTTCTTGATCCTGATCTAAGAGGAGTTTGATAAGAGACACCCCCTCAGTCCTGACCGCTGAACAGCCAACGGCCACACGAACATGCTCACCCCTGAGGAGGCTGAGCAGAGCATAAAGACTGCCTTTGGGTGGTGGGGAGGCAACATGAGGGGCCACCTGGCCTGACCCTAAGGCAAGGGGAGAGTGGACAGAGCAGTGGGGACCAGAGCTGTTTCTAATCGGCTTTAGTCACTGTGTCACACCTGATGAATCATGGCCTGGACACCGGGGGGTGCTCAGTGCTCATTCCTGAGGTTTTTGTGGCTCATCACAGCTGGGACCAGCCCCCTGGCACTGCCTGGTGCCCTCTGTTCAGGGATCACAGATGTGAACTCCCCACTCCCTGGCCATCGTTAGGCAGTGAGACCTGAACCAAGGCCCAGTGAGAGATCAGAAAGCTGGGAGGGTCTGATGTGCATGTGTGGGCCCTCCCTCTGGTAGAGTATGAAGAGGGGAAGGGAGAGATCTGGGAGAAGCTCTGCTTCAGCTGTGGGGCCACAGACGGTGGGAATTGGTGATGACCTCCACCATGGCCTGGACCCGTCTCCTCACCCTCATTGTTCTCTGCACAGGTGACTAGTTATGGGGACAAGGGGCCCTGGGAAGATACATGTCACCCTGCTTTCTCATCTTGTTTCTAGACCCCAGCATCACCATCTCTCTGTCTTTCCCTCTTCTAGGATCCTGGGCCCAGTCTGTGCTGACTCAGCCGGCCTCAGTGTCTGGGAACCTGGGCCAGAGGGTCACCATCTCCTGCACTGGAAGCAGCTCCCACATCGGTGATTATGATGTGCACTGGTACCAACAGCTCCCGGGAATGGCCCCCAAACTCATCATCTATGATAACAGCAAACGGCCATCTGGGGTCCCAAAATGATTCTCTGGCTCCAAGTCTGGCAACTCGGCCACCCTGACCATCACTGGGCTCAAGTCTGAGGACGACGCTGATTATTACTGTGAGTGCTATGATGCCAGCCTGAGTGCTCACACAGTGCTCCAGGCATGTGGGGAAGTGAGACAGAAACCTGCTTCCCCCCCAGCCATGAGGCTTCCCTGCACAGCCCCCACTCCTCGGCCACATCAGCTGCTTCCTTGGTTTCTTTGGCCCCAAACTTTCTATGACTCAATCCAGGGTGCTTTGTTTAGAGACTGTGTCCTCGTCCTCTCCAATTCTTCCCCCGCTGCCTGTGTCTGGTTTCAACACATTATTGATTTTCTCAAATCGAGCAGACATTCCTGGATGTGGGGGCAGGCTGTGCTGGCCACAGCATCCATGCAATGTGTTAGTCTGGCAGGGCTGCCACAGCGCAAAAACATAGATGAGTTGGCTTAATCCAAAGAAAGGTATTTTCTCACAGTTCTGCGGGCTGGAAGTCCAAGATCAAGGTGCTGGCAGGTTTGTTTTTCCTGAGGCCACCCTCCTTGGCCCACAGATGTGTACATTCTTACTGTCTCCTCACATGGCTTTTTCTCTGTGTACTTACCCCTGGTTTCTCTTCCTCTTTTCAGAAAGACACCAGCCCTACTTGCTTAGGAGAAACCCCCATGAACTCTTTTACCTTAACTACCTCCTTTAATGCCTTATATCCAAAGACAGTCACACTGGGGGTTAGAGTCTCAACATAGGATTTTGAAGGACACAGTTCAGTCCATATCAAGGGGTCAGAAAAGAACCAAGGACACAGAGTCAAGCTATGTTTGACTCAGGATGACTGTCCAGATGATGTGCATCCACACAATTTATTGAACACCTATTATGTGTCAGACTTTGGTTAGGAGCTTAGGATAGTAGGTGGAAAATATGGGAAAGTCCCCATGCTCAGGAAGCTGACACTCTCAGGGGAAGAGAGAGAACAAACAAACAAAACATGCTTTGAAAGAAAGATGTCCTGGGAGAGTGAGGAGAGGCATGGCGGTTGGTGGAGATGGGAGAACTGGGGGGGTGAACAAGGAAACAGCAGAATGCGATTTAAGTGTATTTAATCCAGGTGCTGCATAGAAGGTGAACTAGGAGGAGGGGAGAGTGAAGGCAGGGGCCAGGTCGGGGTGTGGATGATACGATGTCAGACTAGGAGCCCTGGAGGAGGGCAGGAGCAGGTGGGATGGAGAAGAAAGGTCAGGGTCCCCATGTCTTGAAGGTAGGAGGGACTGAAGAATGAAAATGGGAAAGAGAGGAACCGAGGCTGGGCTCTTGGGAACAGTGCGGGATGTAAGTGAGTCGATTACTTGAGACAACATGATGACCCCATATATTTATGACAGGATTATTTAAACCTTATATTTTTAGGAGACATGATCAGCTCCTGACAAATGGGACTGTTCACAAGAAGTCCTAGGAATGCACGTCTCCAGTTTACTTTCATCTCACATTTGATGTAAACTACACCTGTGCCTGTTAAACTTTATCATGTTGTTGGAGGAATAGAATGTGAAGGATGAACTCAGTCCCCTCGTTCGCAATGCTGCCCCCATATTAGAAATCTTCCACTTTGGAAAAGATGAAAACCACAATTTCCACCAGATTACTTAATTTTAAACTCAATAAGTGGGATTCTGTAATAGGTTTGTGTTTACATGCTTCCAGAAAGTTCTTTTATGTATCATGAATAGATAACCCCTAATTGGCTACATCTGTCATTCTGTTGATGAGAAAAATGAGCCAAGAGGAATGGACAGGCTGATGATGCTGAGACTCATTTGCAGATGCAACCCCAGGCCTCAGAGCAGGGGGTCTGCTCTCCCACTGGGCAGGGTCAAGGCAGACGTGTCCACACATCCTGATCCCAGTCATCCCCTGGGGGATGGGGAAGGATGTGCTGGGAAGCAGGTGTTAGGATGGGCTCATTAGGTCCCAGGATGAACACAGTCTAGTAGGAGAAATATAGAAAACTCTACTAGAAATCAAAATGTGATGGATGCACCTAGAGAAAGACAGCCCTTCACTGCAGGGATGAGGAGGGGGGAAGGACTTAGGCAATGCTTTACATTAGAACCAAATGAAAATAGTGAGAGGATTTTTCTAAGATATGTATGTCATGCTATCACTAGGTTAATCCGTTCATTCAGAAGATATGATATTCCAGAAGTTCAATCAGTCCCTTCAATTGTTAAACACATATGAGCTAAAGTGAGTTTAAAGTGGCCCTGAGCCAGGTGCAGGGACCCCCGTCACGTAGGAGAGAACCTCATCTTGCAGGGGCTTTCAACCTGGCTGCTTAACAGTCTTTGGTCTGGAGAACTCTCTCCGAGGAAGGAGGGACAGAGGGATACTTTGGTCTGTTTAGAACCAGAAATTCAGGGTGGGCTACAAAGTTTGGATTGTGGTATCAGGAAGACAAATGGCAAAATTTCACAAGGACCAACTGTAAGCAGGGCTGATGAACGCTGCTGGATTCTCTGTGATTGTCTCTACGTCCTCCATGAGTATATAGAGAGTCTCCAGGCTGTTTTCCCACATGGTCCAAACTTGCCTCTGCAGTCCCAGGCATCATATCCACACAACAATCAGTCCATAAGGAGAGAGACTTGCCCTCCCTGTTCCACTGATCAGGAAATCAGCTTTCAGGAGGGCTGGACGAGCTCACTTACACCATCACCCAGCTCCACCATGGTGAGCAGGAAGGGGATTGTCTGACTGGTTTAGGTAACACAAGGGCTATCCAGGAGCACGTGTGGTCAATCCTAGGCCAACTGCATGTCTGGGAGACTTGGAGTCCAAATAGGAGAAGAAAATGATAGAAGTTTTACCAAATAGGTCTCTAACATTTCCTCACTCTTCCCTGCACCCTCATTGTCAGTTCAGGTTGGGGCATGTACTGTGGACACTCGGATCTGGGAAGGGGACACAGGCCAGACTGTTCCCGTATCATAAAGCCACAGCTTGGCTCCCTGGCCTTTCCGATATTCCTACAAGAGATCAATTCCGGGACAAGACAGATTCATTCCCATCCACAACGTGTTGATCTGAAATTTAGGTAGTCTCATGAGAGGAAGAAAGAAGAAAAAAAAAAGCTTTCTCTTGATGACCTCTTCTTCCCAGGTTTAGTAAGAAGGTAAAGAAGGCTCAAGAAACCTCCATGGTGGCATCTTCCAAAGCTCACCGGACACGTCTCCCCGCCTTCACTCTCTCCGATGTGGACAGACTCAGGGACCATCACATGAACCAATACCTCTGTCCACATGCTCCACATGGAAGTTCCTTTTGCTCCCAAACCACAGCAACTGCTCCCTTGGCCACCACTGTGTCATTTCTGGGAGTGTCCACGTCACAGAGTAAAGTTCCAAGGGAATGAGAGCACTCAGCCTGATGTTACCTCTGCTGTGACTCTGCCCATCGAGGACATAGAGAAAACTATTAAGAGCCGCAGTTGAACTGTCCTGGTTTTTCCTCCACCTGGACTCTACATGTCAAGGTCCTTCTGGAATGTCCTTTGTCTATCCAATCATATCATGTAATGTCCTCAGACCTAGACTCATTGATTTTTCCCAAATTCTACCATCTCTCTTATGTTCTCATTTCCTTTCCACCAGTCAGCTAATGAACCCAACCAAGCATCTTCAGCCCATTGTCACAAACATGTGTGTCGGGGGTGGAGTTTTAGAAAAATATAGCATCAGAAAATCAAAGTTTTAGTTGTTCCTGGGAATCACTTCAGGACTCGAGAGAAGCGATTCCTGACCTTAAAGATTCCAGTCCTCAGTCACCACAGGGTCAATAGATTAGCTAGAAGGATCCTCTCAGAGATCTCAGTAAGTAACCTAAATTGTCAGGGAAAATTTTCCAAAAGTTAAACATATGGAGTAAGAACATGTGTCAAAAATTTATTCAACTTATATTTCATTGAGGAGACTAGTGAGACAGTAATAGATTTTAAAGAGTATTTTCTAAATATAGTACATTTATTCTACCAAGACTGGGCCAAGGAAGCCAGTTTTCTACGTTGGAAATAAACTGGTTAATGTCTTCAAGGGTAATAAATCTATGAGCTTTGGATTTCTCTTCTGTGTAAAAGTCTACAAATTAACGTGATTCCATTTACAAGAAAAATATGGAGAAGGGCAGCTAGACTTTAGATTCCTCCATCTTACACTTCCCGTCCGATCTTTCCTAAAGGGGAATCTGTCCTCTCTCTGTTGACTCTCTCACCCACTCTTCACTTCTCACCTTCCTGACATATGGCCTCTCCCTGTCTTCCTTTCCACCACTCCCAGTAGGTCACGCTCAACTAGTGAGCAAGACCCTTCACCTGATAAACCAAACCGCATCTGGGATTCCTAAGGCACTTGCCCTGCTAACTAATCCGATTTTTCCTAGTAGCCCATATCTCCGGGGTCATGTTATTTATCTCTGTCTTCCTCTGTTTGTATCCACTTTTTGGACTTCTCTACATCTTCACCTAAACCCAGGGAATCTTCAAGTCCTGCCCATGTCCTCTCAGCTCTCGTGTTGTCTCTGACTCCCTGCTCCCCTGTGATCCCACAAACCTTCAATCCCCCACAGACCCATGAGTGCAGCAGTGTCTGCTCTGGTCTCCTGCCTCCAGTGGTGAAAGTGAGGAAGGGAGACCCCCTGTATGCCTCCCACCGTCATGTTTCTTCTTCAGGTTCAGCTCTATGAGCAGGGATGAGGCTGTCTAGCACAGCCTAGAATTCCACTGCCAACCTCCAGACTCAACACCAGATCGGTGTTCAGTAAACATTTGCTATTGAAGACATGCTCCTCACTACACAGGCCAAGTAGTACTGGATCAGGATGGGGCCTGAACTGGGAGAGAGTCAGCTGTGCCCGTGCTCCTCTCTCTGCCCTGAGCCTGAGAGCTGAGGGGGCCCCACCAGGGAGAGAGCATCCATGGGGAGAGGGGACACAGGCAGCCTCATCCTGTGTGTGAGAGACTAGGCAGACCTGCAAATCCTTGTTTATTGAAGTGGAAGGAAAAGCAAAATAAAATTCACAATGAACATTTCTGCATCATCAGAAAGGAAGCAGTGCCAAAAAAACTCAAGGTGCAAATATTTTGTAAAAATTAATTTCTGCTCAATAATGAAGAAAATTTCATACAGTCCCTGTTGTGTGATTTAATCAAAATTGTTTAAAAATAACAAAACTTACAGAGAAAATAATATTTCAAGAGGTGGTATCATTGTAAATGCAAAATTAAAATAGAGCTTTTTTCCCCCAGGAAAATTCATTGACTACTCTTGATTAAATAATGACTTTAGATTTTCACTAATCCATTTAAACATTTTGGTGTATTAATATCTCAAGATAACGCAACCCCACTGTAACACACAGAGAGCACACCAAGCTGACCGCCAGGATGTGCTCTCTGCCCCTAACAACTCCCCAGACTCAAGTGAGCTAAGAGTCTGGTGCATAGAATTCTCAAAGTTTTCTGGCAATAGAAATCTTATTATTTGATCTTATTATCTGCTTATTTTGTTTTATGTTATTTTGGTAAAAGTTTTTGTTTTTTTTTGTTTTACTTTTGGCTGGAGGTGATCTTTCTGGCAAAATCATGTAGAGTGGACATTTTGCCAGATAAAAGCATATAAATCGTTCTCGTTTTTAACCTCCCCACCCCTGCCCAGAGCATTGGTTCTTGAGTATGAACCACATTCTTTTCAAAACTCTCTAATAGGAAAGATTGATCCTAATAGCTACACATGTCACGTTCCCCTGGGCCCAGGCTCTGTTCACAATGATTCAGAGGTTTGAGGAAAATGCTTCAAAGAATGTCATTTGTGATGACTTCCTGAAGAAAAGACATGGACTTTTTCCCAGATCTTTCCTCAGGAGTGCTCCTCACATCCCTTCTCTCCCGACCTCTCTGGTCCCTTAGTTCCTAAGGACCCTCGAGTTTCCTGACTCTTCCAGCCACAGGAGTCCCTTCCCCTTCTCCTCCCTGGGCTTCTCCTCATTCCCCAGGGAGCTACCCAGTGTGCGCCTTCATCCTCGAAACTCTCACCCCCGTGTGTCCTCTGTGCACATCTAGTGAGGGGTCAGGCAGGAGGAAAGGGACCTGGATTCCTGAGCAGCCTGGGAAGTGACTTCATGGCTGACCTGTCCCTGTTCTCAGCTAATGAATGTTTTCCTTCATGTAGGGTTTGCATATGAGGCCCCTTCCCCTGAGGACTCCTTGCAAAGGGGGTGAATTCTGTCTCTGATTCCTGCTGAGGAGGCCCAAGCAGACAACGACAGACTGAAATGAGGTGGGAGGCTGCCCCTGAGGAGGGCCTCGCTCTGCCCTCAGGGAATGGCAGTGATCAAAGCAGTGGGGGAGGCAGGAGCCTCTGGCAGGGTCACCTGTCCTCTGGTCACAGATATGATGGACCTGGGCCTGGGGCAGCAGGGGCGCTGTAGGCTTGCTGCCAAGGGATCTTTGAGAGCTGGGAAACCAGACACCTGTCCCCTGGTCTCTGCTCACTGCCCCCTGGGCCCAGGAGCTGGATGTCTCGGGGTTCCTGGTGATTCTCAGCCCAGTCTCAGCCCAGGTCTACCCCTCCCAGAAATAATGATCTCAGGACATTGTGTGTGTGGTGGGAGAGGCAAACATGAACCGAGGAGGTGTTTGGTTGGCCAGGAGAAGAGGAGCAAATTTGTATGAAGGGCTCTATTCTCTGGGGATTGAGGAGGATGAGAGAGACCTGCAGCATTTCCATCTCAGCAGAGCTCTGGGGAGTCTGCACTACAGCCTGGATTCCACTCTCCTCCCCTTCCTCCTGCACTGCTCAGGTCAGGACGGTCGTGATTCCCCAGCCCACTAAACTACCTCCCAACCACATGGAGGAAATGTCTCTCCCTCTTTCCCTCCCTCCACCATAATGGCTGTTTGTGTTTCCAGACTCAGTCAGCCTGTGTGACTCAGTTACTCTCTGCGTCTGCCTCCCTGGGAGCTTTGGCCATGCTCAGCTGCACCCTGAGCAGTGAGCAGAGCACCTTCTACATCGGATGGAATCAACAGCACCCTAGGAAGACCCCCTCAGGATGTGACGTGCCTGAAGAGTGAAGGAAGCCACAGCAAGGGGGATGGAATTCCTGATCATTTCTGGGGCTCCAGCTCTGGGGCTGACCGCTACTCAACCATCCCCACCAGCCAGTCTGTGGAGCATCTCACAGCATTGCTGTGTCATTTGTTGAAGCAACAGTGATCCAGATGAATGGGGAAGTGGGATGATCCTGTTTCTTCTGACCTGCTACCGACACTGTCACATGGCTCCCAGAAAGAGTGTCTGGTGTCCTGACTATCAAAAGTGTTGGATTTTTTCTTCTTGTTTCTCCAGGGAAGAGCAAGGCATATAGCTTCCTACCATGAGCTCCCCAGGCAGCAGGCGGCTGGAAAGCTGCTACAGAGTGACCTGGTCCTGCAGTAATGGTGCAAATGTAGAAAGCAAACCTGGTGCACCCTGCTGTCTCGTGCGGTGTCATTCCCTAGGGGAGCAGGAATACTCTCCTCTCCAGGCGGAAACCCCAGGATGATGCCCCTCACTCCTGCCTCACTGGAGTTCATTGGAGTGACCACCTTAGAGGTATCTCACTGATCTTCTGGACCAAGGATTTTAGAACTCTCGCAATAAACTCGAAAGCACATGCTAATTTAAGGAGGAGAGAAAGAGACAGAGGCAGAGAGACATAGGAACAGTAAGAATGGTGGGAGTAAATGCACTTGACTCTTTCTTATATCTTGAGACATTTTATCTCAGGTGTCCAGGACGTGGGTTTGGTGAGTGAGAGAGAAGGAGGAGGGACCGACCCCATCACAGTGAAGAAAAGAGGTGCTAATCCAGAAAAATGAGGGAGAAATGAGAAAGATGCATTAAGGCCACCTTGACACCCCTGAGACTGAAAGGCAGGACTCTGTGACCTGTTGAAAAGCACGCACTCCAGCCTCAGAGGCAGCCGGTGCAGCCGGAATCCTGCCTGCCCTTTCCTCCCCTCGCTCATCCACGGCCCGGCTCAGTGCTCACTGGGACCCACAGGGGGTGACTTCCTACCGCCCCTGGGGCCTGGGGACAGATGGTGCCCAAGGGACTGAGAGAGCCCTAGTTCCCTTGGAGCTTGGGTGACAAAAGACACACAGACTTGGGACAGCTCTGTCTGCACTGTGAGTCCTCAACAGGCCTGGGTGTGTCCACCATGGCCTGGTCACTTCTCCTCACCTTCCACACTAACTGCCCAGATGTCATATGACACATGTGTGACCAAAATGGCTACATCAAAAGTACATTAATAATCGCTATTTTCACATAAAAAGAGAAACAATCCATTAAAATGGGCAAAAGATCTGAACAAACAATTCACAAAGGAAAATAAATAATAAAAAATTTTAAAAAGTTCTTGGCCTTATAAGTCATCAGCAAAAGGGAAATTCCAACTATAATGAAACCTGGACCAAAAGGTGGCCCATAGTGAGCCAATTAGCACAATCAGAGCTGCCTCGGCTTAATGGAGAGGAAGGAATATGCACCTACAGAAATTATGCACCTACTTGGGGCCGGCCTGGTGGCGCAGTGGTTGAATTTGCACCTTCCAATTTGACGTCCCTGGGTTCGCTGATTTGGATCCTGGGTGTGGACATGGCACCTCTCAGCAAGCCATGCTGTGGCAGGGGTCCCACATATAAAGTAGCAGAAGATGAGCACGGGTCTTAGCTCAGGGCCAGTCTTCCTCAGCAACAAGAGGAGGATTGGCAGCAGATGTTAGCTCAGGGTCAATATTCCTCAAAAAAAAAAAAAAAAAAACGAAAAAGAAACTATGCACCTACAGAAACTGATGGAATGAGAAAGTCTAACAAACCAAATGTTGACAGGGATGTGGGGCCAGAGGAACTCACCTATATTACTCATTTGGAATGTGAGATGCTTTGAAAACTTTTGCCAATTTCTGATAAATTGAAATCTAAACATTTAGTTTGACTCAGCTTTTCCAGTTTTATATATTTAAGCAAAACAAAAAAGAAAGAAAGAAAACAATGTCATAAAGGGAAATATGTAAGAATGCTCACGCTGGAAAAGACCTTTTAGTTGCAACACCAAAAGCTCCAACCAAAAAAAGAAAAACCAAAAAAACAAATTGATAATTTGGAATTCATCAAAAATGAAATACCCTGCACTTGAAAGTCACTGCTAATAGAAGGACAAGACAGCCATCGACTGGGAGAATATGCATGCAAATCACTTGCCTAATAAAGGACTTGTGTGGATAATATGTTGCAGAGTTCTTTCCATTCAATAATTACAGGAGAGTTCTATTTAAAATTAGGAAAGATATTTCAACAGACACTGCACCAAAGATGATACATGATAGCAAATAAGCTCATGAAAAATTTTTCAACATCATTATATATTATGGAAATGCAAATTAAAATGGAAATTATATGCCACTAAACCTGCATGAGAAGGGACAAAAGTACAATACTGAGAGGAGGCAGCACAGCTACTCTCACACGGCTGGTGGGAGCACGGAATCGACAAACTAGTTAGGAAAACAGTTGAGCAGTTTCTAAAAGGGGTAAATATATAGCTTCTTAAGACCCAGCTGCTCTGTTTCCCCAAGAAAAAATAAAGTGCATACTCATTCAAAGACTTGTACACAAATACTCAGCAGGTTTATTCATTTATAACATAAAGTTACATATTAAATTTTATTTTAACTACTTAATATATGAAATCACATATTAAATAAATGCAAACAAATAAATTTACTTCTAACATAAATAACGGCTTTATGTATAAATAGCCCAAAGTGTAAAAGACCCAAACGCTCATGAACAGGCGGATGGAGAAGCAGACTGCGGCCCGTCCATACTGTGTGCCCAGGAATGGCCTGTGGATAACTGTGAAAACAGGGATGGGTGTCAAAATACGTATGCTCAATGAAGGAAGCCAGACAAGTAAAGCTGGGAAACCAGAACAAAGATTTGAATTATATAAAATTCTACACAATGGACATTAATTTATAAAGACAAAAGCAGATCAGCAATCACCTAGGGATTGGGGAGGGGATGGCGGGATGGAGTGGTTTCAAACTGGTGATGTCAACATAATGACAGATACAGTCATTGCCTTGACGGTGGTGATGGATTCACCAGTGTGTTCATATATTCATGAGAGCTTGCCAAATTACACACTTTAAAATGGCAGTTGATTATTTGAAAATTAAACCTCACTAAAGCTGTCATAAATACATCTCAATCCCTTCTTGGTGAAAGAAAAAGTTCTTTCGAATCGGTCTCCAGCTCTCCTCAGAGCCACAGATTCAGTGCCGTAGACCACTGCAAAGGTCCCCTGTATGGTTTGCCACCCAACCACCAACCTAGTCTACTTAATGTCCCTGAGTATTTGCAAACACTGCCGATCTTCCAAGAATCAAGCACATTTCCTAGGAACAGTTATTGCTTTGTTTGTCCACCAGCAGAACCCCGGTCTCCATTCAGACCCAGGGCTCCAGTGGCTCCTTCATGTGGCCCCTGTGGAAGGAGCTGCTCGGGTCTTGCTCCCAGAGCCCTCTGCCTCCTCACTCACTGCAGACTCAGTCTCACTGTCCTGTGGTCAGATTTCCACATCTCTTCCTCCTAGCAGGCCAGGAAGCCCACAGTTAAACAGGTTGTTTATCAATATCACTTACGTGGGGGCAGAGCACGGGGTGTGGCGCATGGATGTTTGTGGACCCACAGTGACCAGGCTGTCAAGCCAGTGTCCCTGACATTATTTCCAACCTGAGACTGAAGTTAGAACAGTGAGCAGCAGGGGGCGCTGTGGGTCTTCCCCAAGGTTGCACCTTGGGTGCCCCCTGCTGTGTAATCCCTCAAATCCTCCAGGGCTGGGACATTGGTGCTTGTGTTTGCTGAGGGGTCTCAGTAGCTGTGTCCTCTCTGCTCACAGGTCTGAGTAAGGTCCCTCAGCTGCTTCCTCCCTGGTCCCTCTGATGGGGCAAACTCTGAACTCACCCATCAGCTCCTCCATCTAAGGAATCAAGCTCAGACTCAGCTGGTTCTCAGGACAAAAGTGGGATCATCATTAGGGGGAACAAACTTATGTGAGCAGCCACTTCTCTTTCAGATCAATGGAGAAGAGCAAAGATTTGGGGGCCACCAAGCCCTGATCTGGGGCCCCAGCAGGCTGTGTGCACCACGGCCGGGACTCCTCTCCTCCTCATGCCTCTCTCTCCCTGCACAGGTAGGGACAGTCTGCAGTGTCCAGAGTCAGCTCCTGAGCCTGTGTCAGCCCCCTGTGGCTGAGACCCTCTAGCTGCTTAACCTTAGTCTCTGCCTCATCATCCACGGGTGTCTGTGTCTGCAGGTTCCCTCTCCCGGCCAGTGCTGACTCAGCCACCTTGCCTCTGCATCACCTGGAGCATATGCCAGACTCACCTGCACTGCCAGCAGTGGCATCAGTGTTGGTGGATACAGGATATTCTGGACCAGCCAAAGCCAGGGAGCCCCCAGGTATCTCTTGCTCTGCCACACAGACTCAAATGAGCATCAGGGCCCAGGATCCCCAGCCACTTCTCTGGATCCAAAGATGACACAACTAACTCTGGTGTTCTGCTCGTCCCCGGGCTGCGACCTGAGGACGAGGCTCACTATTACTGTAACACATGGCCCGGCGTCACTAATGCTCACATGTGCTCCAGACCCCCGAGGACGTGAGACACAAACCGCCCCCCCCCACTCTCCTGGCCTGGTGCGCTCGCCCCTCTGGTGGCTCAGGAGATGGCTTCTGCTGTCACATCTTAGACAAGACCTGATTTTCCTAGAACCAGAACAGTTGACAAAGTCATACCCTTTTCTTCATATCATGAAGAATATCATTGCTAATATATTCTTATCCAACTCATGTTTGCATAGACAAAAATTGCTTGTTGAGAGAGAAGATTCTCTCAGTGGAGACATTTGAGGAGGCCAAAAGAGATCGAGTCTGCCCATGCCCAGCGCAGGGTCGAGTGACTGCGATATGCTTCCGGTCTGACTGTTTCAGTTTGGATTTTGTGATAAAATGCCAAGATGCAGAAATTAATTGTATTCTATATAGCAGTAATGAACCTTCAATTTTTAAAAGAAAAACAATAACATACAACATTAGTAATATTTAATGAAACGTGGATATATCTGAGAAAAATTGCAGATCTTGTATACTGAAAATTACAAAACCTTTCAAGAGAAATTTAAAAAATAAATGAATGAATAGATATTCCTAGTTTCTGGGTCAAAAAACTGACTGTCACTAAGATAACAGTTCTTCCCGAAATGATCCAAAGACTCGCTGCAAGGTCTTCAGGTAAAATGTAATCATGATGAACCATGAGGGAGATGATCTCAGCAAAGAAAGAAAATGCTAAGAGCAGACATAAATGGCGCACAGCCCTGGGATGCTCCTTCTCTCCCTCCCGGGCAGCCGATCCATCTGGGAAGGGAGGGGTGGAGCATCGTCTTTGAACTCCAGGAACAGAGAGGTTGTTTTCGATGATCAAGGTGAGGCAAGGAGAGCAGCGTTAGTCCCAGAAGAGTCAGAGGCCAGGTGGGGAACCTTCTCTGAGGGCTGACGGGCAGAGGGTGGGTGCAGCAGGCCAGGGCTGGATGCCACTGGGTCCTGAGCCCGTGCTGGCACCCACCATGTGCGCCGGGGGTGATGGGTTTCTTGTTGTTGCCTCACCACAAGGAGCACCTTCTGATCTGTCACCTGTGCATGAGGATTGTGACCCAGCGGCTCTAAAGAAGAAGGTGCTCCCAGGGTCCCTGACATCATTTCCAAGGCTCAGAAGTGGAACCTGCATCCATGAATCCTGGACAGGAAACCCAAAGGCTCTTCTCACAAAATCATGGATTACTGGCGATAGCTGCCTGGCCTGTCGCAGAAAGAGTGTGAATCCGTCCTTCAACAAATGGGGCGCCGACAGCCTGGTCTCGTGGGGTTGTGTACAGTGCACAACCATCCAGGAATATTCCTGGACCTCTGCTTCCCTGTGACCACGACCTCCTGAGGTCTGTGTAGGGCCCAGAGCACAGGCTGCCCTTGTGCCACCACGTATCACGGATTGTTCCACAGGACAGGACCCTGCAAAGGGCCAGAACGAGCGAAGAGCAGGCAGAGATTTGGATGAAGGGCTGTGTACGACTTATGGTTCTCCTGAGCACAGAATCAGTAGGATGTGTCTCTCTCTCTCTTTATCCATGTATCTATGTATGTATCTGACTATCGTCTATCCATCTACCTATGTGTGTATGTATGTGTGTATCTATCTATGGAAATTTATTTTAAGAAATTTTTTCACATGATTATAGAGACTGGCAAGTCCAAAATGTGCAGAAGGCTGGTAGGCTAGAGACCCAGGGAAGGAAGAGTAGAAGTTACAGTTGGGTTCTGAAGGCAGTCAGCTGGCGGAATTCCCTCTTCCTAGGGGAGGTCAGTCTTCTCTCTATCAAGTCCTTCAACTGATTGGATGAGGCCCACCCACATTATGGATAGTAATAAATTTCAATCAATGTTTACTGATTTAATTATTAATCTCTTTTAAAACATGCATTCACAGAAACTCTTAGAGTAATGTACGACCAAATATCTGTGTCCTGACCGAATATCATGGCATACATAAGCTGACACATAACATGAACCTCCACAGGCCCCTCCCTTCCCTCTGGGTGTGGAGGAGGATGAGAGATGTGAGGTAGCTGTGCCTTAGCTTTGGGGCCTTAAGGGGCAGGGTTCAGGTTGTCCTCACCATGCCTTGGGTCCCCCTGTTCCTCACTGACCTTGAACACCACACCTTTAATGGCTCCCTGACACACGTGTAGGCACACTGCCCAGGGCTGCCCTGCTCCCTGCAGCGTGGACCTGTCCTGTGCGCACAGGACTCTGCTTCTCTCCCTGCTGAGCTGGCCTCCTGCGAGGACTGGGATTCCCGGATGGAAAGCCAAGATCTGCTGCCCCAGAAAAAAGCGCTGGATAGAATGGAGTGATTTTGACACATCAGCCCCTGGGATATCCAGTTAAAGCTCCAGACCCATCGGAACAGCCACACTCTCACAACCTCAGTTCTCTTCTCGGTCTCCACATGGCCCTCGGCCAACAGCTCTGGTTTCCAAGTCGATGGTGAAGCTTAGCATCACTAACCAGCACAACCCAGATGCCACAGTGCTCTTCCAGTGTGGGAGGGCTGGGGACCGAGAGTCACACTCCTTGGGCAGCAAGAGTCAACCCCCCTTCAGTGCTAACGAGGGGCTGACTTTGTAGCATTATTATTAAATTTGCAGAGTGTCTCCTCACCTGATCAGTGAAGACATGAAACATGAGTTGGGAGCTCCTCCCCTCACAGTCTCCACAGCCAGAGCTTTCTTTTCAGTCAATGCTCAGGTTTTGTGGCTCCCATACTGGGTGACTCCGTTATCTTTGCAATTTCCCCCTCACTTATCATCCTCTCTGGCAATCCCAAACGTCTGCTGTGAATCCTCAAGTGAGTCAGGCTGTGGACAACATGAGCAGGGACCCCAAACCTCCCCTTCTCCATCTTTTATGTGTTTCAGGCTCCTGCTTCCAAGCTGTGCTCACACATCCATCTGTGGTGTCGGGTCAGGTCTCAGGAACAGGATCATCCACAGCAGAGAAAGCAGCACCTTGAGATGATCAGTGTGGCCTGGCGACAACAGCATCCAGGCAGAAGCCCTAGAAACGTGGACCCAGGTGTTCTTTTCTCACAGCATCTGAGACAGACCCTCTGGCTTCAGGTCTGGCAGGAAAGCTTCCTGAGGGTCTCTTAGATCCTGTCCTAGGACGGGGTTGGCCACTGGGACCAGACATGAGATGATCTTGACACAGTGTCCAGATCTGTGA
Source organism: Equus caballus (assembly GCF_041296265.1). NCBI lineage: Eukaryota > Metazoa > Chordata > Mammalia > Perissodactyla > Equidae > Equus > Equus caballus. Next base: position 10,501,648 of record NC_091704.1, read on the forward strand.
GGAATCACGATGCAGCCCCTCCCCCTCCCCCTGTGAGCCCGTCACTCTCTGGTCACTTCCTCATCTGAGTCTACATCCGGGTGACTCTGCTGTTCATCTGCTGCCATCCCTGAATGTCTGGAGACTTTGTGGGAGCTGCGGCTCTGAGGATGGCTGCGCCATTCGTGACAGCCTGTTCTCACCCTCATCACTGCTGCACAGACAGAAGCTTTCTTTTCAGGGCACAAATTCTCTCTAGATAATTGACGGAAGAGTCAACAGAAGGGTGATGCCAATGTGTCCAGCCGAGTTAAGAACCTGCCAGTATCTCACCACAAGGAACCCATGAAATCCAATCCCAGATCTTTGTCAGAAACCCAAAATATGCCTCTATTTTCCTGTTTTACCCAATCCCAGGATGGTGGCCCTCTTCCTGTCCTCTTGAGGCCAGGAGCAGTAACTTCCAACCTGATCCCCTGGGCCTGACCCTCAGCTCTGTGCATCTTGCTCCCTGGGGGCTCCCTGCCCTCAGACCCCAGGCTCCCTTGTGAGGACTGACCTTCCTGCATGAACAGGAACCCAGGGTCAAGGCTGCTCCGAGAGTCACAGGACCCACTTGGGCGGAGGGAAAGAGGGTACCTTGACGCCTCTGTGTCCACATCCTCGGGACAGTTTGTGTCCCTGACCTCAGGACTGCGTCAAGACTGCAAACGTGTGTTTCTCTAGCCAGATCAGGAGAAATCGGTGAGAGTTTATCAAGGCAAAGAAGAGACCACTGTTCATCATTTATCACTCAATGAAGGCACAGGCCTTAGGTCTGTCAGTTCCCTGGAAGATTCTGGAAATGGAAAAGAAGACTCCACAGCTGGTGTTGGAAATCAAACACAGAATTAGTGGATGTAAAGGTTTACCATAAGCCAAGAGAGACAGAAGTGGGACTCAATCGTGAGAGTGAAATGAGTGGATTTGTTTCAAAACCATCCTTTTTTGTCTCCTTTCTCATTGCAAAGGTTTAAGTAGAAAAACACAGGTGACGTTTTCAATAAACGCTTAAGAAGATGACAATTAAATTCATCTCCATGCCTGCCTTTGTAAAAATAAATATAGAAATAAAGCAATAAGGACTACTTCCTCAATGGCTTAAGGATGGTGTATCTTTAAACCAGAGAAAAGCATTATCCCAGAACAGAGAAGACTAGAATTGTTCCATTTCGGTCTTGGACCCCACGTGATGACTGCCGACACAGCTCTTCTGAAAGGTTTACCCTGAGATTTGTGTCAAGTCAAGAATAGAAAAAAAGAGAAAACATTTAAATATGAAGAGTTAGATTTTAATTATGAAAGCTATAAGTATGTACCTAGAAGTCTAGAGATTGTACTGAAAATTAATTAGGATGAATGAAAAAATTATCTGAGTCACAATGAATAAACATAGTATCTCATGTTAAAAGTATGTAATCTAAAATGTAGTTCAAAATGTATATGATTCTGTTTCCAGTATAAAAAATTAAAAATTTGACCATATCTGTAGAAAAACAATTACAAATTTCAGCACGTAATAAAATAAAAAATTGAACAAATGGTGGAATGTTTCCTTACATGAAAACAGAGTAAAAATGTCAGCAGTGAGTAGACAGGTTATATGGGCACCTTTATTATTTATGTTGTGACTTATTCATACATGTTTCCCCTTGAGAAAGTGTGGGTTAGCGTAAGCAGAGGTCACGGTGCACGTGACACGCCACCACTGCAGAGCCTGACATGGACCAGGCACAGTGACCCCGTGTGCTGCCCACTAACTGGCATTTGCTGCTAACACATCCCTCCCTCTGATATCTGAGGGGCCGCACTGGAGCAGCACCCACTGTGGGGACAATGACGTCCTCCCTTCAGCACTTCCTTGCTTATGTTGTTCTGGAGCCTCTGCCCATAGGGAGCGAGGACTGAGGCTCAGCTTGACAGGAAGGAGAGGCTGGAGAGAAAACAGAGTGAAAGAGAGACAGAGACCAAATTTCTTGGGTCCCAAACTGTGAGTGCACAGGGTCAGATCTGTGGTGCCTTTGTGTTTTTATTCCCTGCGCTGGGGATGGGTTATGACACCCCACCTCAGCCCAGCAGTGGAATCAGTATGGGGACAGTGGAGACAGTTGTGGATGGTCCTCAGCGAGAAGGCCACAGCAGTGAATTCTGAGCTGAATGTGACCAAGAGGCTGCAGCCTGAGCAAGGCCTGGGTGTGGCCCCTTCCTGTGGGGAGTGAGAGGCAGAAGCTGAGCCAGGGGTGGAGGCAGGGGATCTCTGTCTGAGGGGCTCCTAACCCCTCATGTCAGGCCGAGAGGAATAAGGGCTGGGGCAGCAGGAGGCGCTGTGGGCCAGTCGCTGGAGGTTCCATGGGGTGATGGCAGCTAGGAAAACAGCCACCACCTGAGTCTGTGACCCATGTCCAGTGACCTCCATGCCAGGGTCCCAGAGCCTCAGGGCCTCCACCCAGCCCACTTCTCCCTCGGTCAGATGCCGCATGTTTTTTGGAGGGAAGGAAGGGGATTTAGGGAAGAGGTTTGGAGGCTGGTCCTCGGGGACTGGGTGAGATGTGAGTGAGCTGTACCTCCTGAATGATGGTCTATGGACACACATTGGGATTTGAGGTCCTGAGCTCATCCTTGTGATGGAAATATAGACAACAGCCTTCCTGCCTTGTTCAGTGGTGACAGGAAGGTTGTAGTTGTCAAGTGCGTCATCTCAATGGACTTCCCTCCTTCTCTGAGATTTATCTGAGTTGTCCAATGTCCATGATCTCACATGTCCCTAGGCTGATATCCCACATGGGTCAAAAATGTCCCTGCAGTCCCAGGCATCACACACACACAATAAACTCTCCTGAATGAGAGAGATTGCCCTCCCTGATCCATGGAACAGGAATCTCAGACTTCATGAGGACGGGACTGGAAGAGATACCTCACACTGTCTCCCCTGACTCCATCATGGTGAGCAGGGAGGGGATTGTCTGATTGGTTTGGAAAATGAAAGGCCTGTCCCTGGGGCTGGAGCTGGGGCAAATCACAGGCTCACCACATGACTGGGAGATTTGGGGTCAGAGAGGAGAGGAAAGGACAGAAGGTTTCCCTCAGTGGTCCCAGCATGTGCATCATCTGCTCTCCACCCTCGTCATTAGTTCATGTTGGGTCAACTACTGTGCACACTAGGAGCTGGGCAGAGGACACTGTCTCATAAGACTCTGCTTTTGGTGCCCTGGTCTTTCTAATGTTCTGCAAAGGGTCAGTCTCAGATGAAATGACACCAACTCCAATCAGGGAGGCCCCAGGCTGAAATTCAATACTCTCTGGAGAAGGAGAAGGGGGCAAAACTCCCTCATGAGGATGTCCTCTTCCCAGAGGGAGTGAGAAGGGCGATTACATCTCAAGAACCCACACTAGTGGCCATTGCCTGCCATCACCGGGCTCCTCCCCTGCAAGTGCCTCCTCTCTCAGGTGAGGACCTGTCCTAGAGGCCCAGCTCATGGATGTCTAGACACACACTCCAGTCCAGAGCCCTTCTGTCATGTTCCCCCAAACAAGTGATTCCTCAGGTCACTGAGGGCTGATTTCTGAGATTCTCCCCCTCACAGGGCCCAGGTCTCAGGGGCTCTGTCCCAGTTACGTTCCTCTTCTGTGTCCTGGAGCTTGGATCAGAGTTAGCCTGACTCAGAAAAGTGAACGGTTCACTCATACAAGTAGAGAATGAGCCATGTGAAATATTCTATTCAACTCATACATTAGTGAGGAGACCAGTGAATGGTAAGGATTGGTCCAAGAGAAGAGTGTAGCAAAAATCAAAGTACTTCCATTCCACCAGGAATAGGACCTCTGAAGCAAAGATTTGGAGTGTTGGAGACACGCTGCTTAATCTCTAACAAGGAAGACATCACATAAGAGGAAAAGAGTCTGTGTCTTTCAATTACTGCCACCACTGCTTGTCCTTGGTTTCAATCCATTGTCTGTTTTTCTCTAATCGAGCAGACATTCCTGGATGCTGGGGCAGGCTGCCCTGGGGACAGAGTCCACCAGGGGTGTGTGAGTCTGCCAGGGCTGCCATAACATAACACCACAGATGGGGTGGATTAACCACAGATGTGTTTTCTCACATTTCTGCAGGCTGGAAGTCCAAGATCAAGGTGACGGCAGTTTGGTTTCTCCTTGGCTTGCGCGTGGCTGCCTTCTCACTGTGTCCTCACAGGGACCTTTCTCTGTGTGCTCATCCCTGGTTTCTCTTCTTCTTCTTATAAACACACCAGCCCCACTTGTTTGGGCACCACCCTCATGACCTCATTTACCTTAATTACCTCCTTCAATGCCTTATCTCCAGGGACAGTCACATCAGGGTTAGGGTCTCAACCTAGGATTTTGAGGGACACAGTTCAGTCCATATCAGGGAGTCAGGGCAGAATCAGGGAAACAAAGTCCAGCTCTGTTTGACTCAGGCTAGTTGACTCTCCATATTATGTGCATCCACACCATTTACTGAACACCTAATTTGGGTCAGACTTGGGTGTAGGGGCTCAGGATAGTAGGTGGACAAGATAGGAAGGGTTCACATGCTCAGAGTGGTGACACTGTCTAGGGGAAGAGAGAGTACAAACAAGCAAAATATACTGTATAGGAAAGCTGTTTTGGGAGAGTAAGGAGGGGTGAGCTTGGTGGGGTGGAGATGGGAGCATTAGAGAGGTTGTCAGGGGATCAACAGTATGTGATTTGTTTATGAGGCCCAGGTGCTGCATAGAAAATGAAGGAGGAGGAGGATTGGATGTAGGTAGGGACTAGGTAGGAACTGTGGACGACACAAATGTCAGACTGTGAGTCTGGCTAACCGGTGGAGCAGGTGGGATAGAGGAATAAGTTCAGATTCCCCATGTCTTGGAGGAAGGAAGTATTGAAGGATGGTGTTGGGAAAAAGAGGAACTGAGGCTGGGCTCTTGGGAAAAGTGCGGGTGTCGGGTGATTCAATCAATTGAGACAACATGATGGCTCCATCTAGTTGAGACAGGATTATTTGAAGCTCACATTTTCAGGAGATATGATCAGCTCTGACAAATGTGTCTACTCATTAGGAAGGCCAGGCCTGTGCATCTCTAGTTTACTCTCCTCTTACATTTGATGAAAACTTCACCTGTGCCTGTTCAATTTCAGCATCTTGTTAGAGGAACAGAACACGAAGGATGAACTCAGCCCCCTCCTTCTCAATGCTGCCCCCATATTAGAAACTTTCCACTTTTTAAAAGCCAGAAAATGACCCTTTCTACCAGATTAATTAATCTGAACTTCAGGAGCGGGATTCTGTAATGGGGTCATGTTAAAATGCTTCCAGAGGTTTATTTTATGTAAAAAAGATTGATAATGCCTACTTGGCTTCTCTTCTTATTTTCTTGAGGAAGAAAATTGGCCAACAAGACAGGACAGGCTGAAGAGGCTGACACTTGGCTCCAGATGGGACCTCAGGCCTCATATGAGGGGGCCTGCTCTCCCACTGGGCAGGGTCCAGGAGGATGGTCCACACATCCTGATCCCAGTCATCCCCTGTGGGGGCTGAAAGGCTGTGCCTGGAAGCAGGTGTTAGGATGGCGTCATTTCCCAGGCAAGCAGAGTCTAGTAGGAGAAATCAAGAAGACTCTCCTAGAAACCAAAGTGTGATGGATGCATTTCAAGAAAGACAACCCCTCAGTGCAGTGAGAAGGAGGATCTAGGCAATGCTTTACCCCAAAATCAAGAGAAGATAGTGGATGGATGGGTGTGGCTCCCCCCTGGGCACTGGACAGTTTCCTTGTTGGGCAGGGTTGGCCCTGGGTCACAGCTGATAAGGGCTGTGCTGAGACAGAAGTCTGCTTCAGGGTCCACAGCTGGTATTAGTCTGAAGGCCTGCTTCCTGGGGCTTAAATGGGCCTGTCCCCAGCCCATTTCCTGCCCACAGACCACTCTGCACAGGGCTGGAGCCAGGGCACAGGGCTGCCTCAAGATTCCCATTCAGACTGAGGGCAGCAGGCCTGCCTCCAGGGGCACTGATGAGCATTTGTCTTGTGCAGTTCCTGGATGGGCAGGACTGCTCCTGGACTGTGGCTAAGAGGGGCTGGAACTGGATCACGGGCTGCTTCAGGGCTCACAGCCAGGGACACGGTTGTCAGGCCTGCTAACTGAGGCACAGATGGGAGTGACTCCTGCTGGGTCCATTGACAAATGGTGCAGGTGACAAGAAGAAGACAAAAAAAGATGTGCCATGTTCACAGGGGTATGGCACTGATCTGGGCCTGTGGTCAGGACCCCCTGAGCATGGGCCTGCCTTCTCAAACACCACTCCTCAGCCTTGGGTTCCACCAGGATTTCACAGTCTCCTACCTGGATCCAGAAGCTCCCACAAAGGCACTTTTCTCCATTGATGGCCGCCAAATCATGGTTGCTGAGTGAGGACACGAGTGGGGGACCGCCTATTCCATCATCTTGCTGATGTCACTCGCCTGTTAAGTGATATTTAAAAATTTTAGGTAATGTATTTTGTTCTCGTATGGTTAGTCATTTTTGTGTTCAACCTAGGAAGAATTTGTCTATTGCCAGGACATGAAGATGTTACTGTATTTTTTCTAGAACTCTTATGATTTTAACTTTTATATTGATGACTATGATTCAAATCAGATTGAGTTTTTCATATGGGACGAGTCAGTGGCCAGTGGTCACTATTTCCAGACCACAGGCTTGTGATCAATTAAAGAAAAGCCAGTGACTATTTCAACAGAAAAGAATTTGATAAAATTTCAGAACTTGTTTGTGATTTTGAAACAATCTCTCAGGAAACTGGAATCAAAGGGAAGTCCCATTCCCTGACAGAAGACAGGAAATAAATAAATCATCAAAAATCATTATTCTAAGTCACTTTATGTTAGAATTTCTCTATTTAAAACAGAGATAAAACAAACGTCACACATCAGAAGAAGCGATCTGTTAGAATTGCTATGAGAGCAGCATCCTTGGTCCTGCAGAGGACGTTCTAGATTATGAGCTGCCCCACACGCAGGGACGTCCTTGTCTGTCACAGTTTTTAAATTAAATGATCATGAGGAATAGTCCTCCAGGCTCTCTAATGGGTCACATTTTTACAGATCGTCATAGTAAAGTTGTTCTGGAATTCAAATGCTATAAAATCTCTTCTTACAACCCTTTATCCTAGATGTCTGACTCAGTCCAAGGATAATACTCCACCAACCAAATTGGAAATATGAAATGTTTAAATAAAAAGTAATAACATAATATACATCCACTTCTTTAGGGAATGTAAACAGGGTAAACTAATCAGAAAAACAAAATGATGATAAGAATCATAACTGCATTCTTTGTTCAGTATTTCTATGCTTAAATTTTATCTAAGAGAATATGCACAATGGGATCAGATGTAAGTGTGGAAATTTCCTAGTAAATTATTATAATAAAAACAGGTATTTGCTCATCTCAGCATGGTCAGTATCTCCAGCAGGTGATGTGTGAGCCTGGTCCTGATGGAAGGGGACAGCGGTGGGAAAGGAGGACCAGAAGTACCAAAAGGAGAAGGTGACACTGGGTTTCAGGGTTAAGCATCCTCTTAGCAAAGGGGCCCTACTTGTGCTTTTGTATAGGCTCCAGGGGAGAGGTGAGCCAAGAGGTCGGAAATAAAGATGGTCACATATACAGAGACTTTGAATGTGACACTCAACAGCTTTACATAATCTTGACAGTGAGAGAAATTGTGTGAAACGTTTAAGCAGGGAGGTGCCTTTATCAGATAGATGCGCTTGAAATATCGCTCTAAATACAGAGTGAAGAATGGAATACAGTGGGCAAACTGTGGGATGAGGCCACACTGAGGGACTCTGCAAGGCTGGGGGAGCAGGGCTGGGCTCCTGCACGTGGTACCTGGAATGGGGCAGAGCCATGTGCAGCTGAGGGGAGGCTGGGGACAGAGCACAGAGAATCTCAGTGTCCATGTCCTGAGGGAGATGAGGGGCTCTCAGCCAGCAGGAGCAGGCTCCAGATGCCCAGAGGAATTATGCGAGTCTATGCACTGCCTCTTTCTCCTGCTGGGATCTAACTTCCATGTGAATAGGAGTTTTCCCCTCTTATGTCACTGCTGTATCTACAGAGCCCAGAAAACTGTGGCACAAAGGACAAACTCAGCAAGTGTTTACTGAAAGAGTATTTGAATTCTCCTGAATTTCAAACCTTGTTGAAGAGCAGATCTGAGGCAAAGATAATGATTTCTGCTTTCTGGACAGCTTGAGCCTGGAGTTCTGAGTCGAATTAAGAGTAGAGGTTAAGTAATAATGGTGATCTCATTGTCTATAGGACAGAAGAGAAACTCCCCCTTGACCCTGGGGACAGTGACCAGGGAGATGGACTGGGTTCCACGGCTTCACGCAGAGAAAGAGAAGGATGCGCTGGGCCTGCAGGGACTGAGGAAAAAACCATGGGGAGCAGGCGGAAGGGGGAACAAGCTCCATGAGCAAATAAACTGCAGAGTGTGGGTAAACTTGATAGAAGTCAAATAGCATTCCACTTAAGAACATGTATGATAGACATTTTTTTTTAGGATTGGCACCTGGGCTAACAACTGTTGCCAATCTTTTTTTTTTTTTCTGCCTTATTTCCCAAAACCCCCTGTACACAGTTGTATATCTTAGTTGCAGGTCCTTCTAGTTGTGGGATGTGAGACGTCGCCTCAACGTGGCCCGACGAGCTGTGCGCGCCCAGGATCCGAACACTGGGCCACCGCTGCAGAGCACGCGAACTTAACCACTCGGCCATGAAGCCGGCCCCTAATGATAGACATTTATTAACAAGATGTTAAATGTAGAGCTCATGATCCAGCACAAGATCAATGAAATTTTAATACTCAATTTTTTAACCCAAAATCCTATGAAGGACCCTAGTGGGAAAACCTGTGAAGAGAGGATGATGGGGTTGGTAAGCTGTGTGTCCATAGAAGAGATGATTCTGAACAGGGAGAGATGGATGACAGAAGCCAACAAATGAGGGTCTAAGACTTTCTCTGCCAGGTTGGACTTTACTCTAATACAAGATGGCGTGATGGGAGCTGCACAGCTCAAATATTAGGATTCATTGTGCTTCTTTGATTTCTCACTAGTACAGGCAATAGATTACCTAAAAATTGGAGTTTAAAACACAGATAAGGTTATGTGAGATTATTTGGAATTCATTGCTTTATGCACAAGTGATGGAACACTGAACATGGATGCGCTCCCTAAACCACATTAAAATGAAGGGATATGATGTTTGCAACATCTTGTCTCATGGTTAAAACACTTTAAATTCCAATTTCTGTACATTTTTCCACCTTCCATGTGCACTGCCTTATGAGAGAGTGATACAAGAGTCATTGCCTCCAATGTATGTGAATGCCATTAACAGATGATCAGACCATGGATGTGTGAATAGAGACAGTGACCTGGTGAGCTGCAGAAACCAGCTGTGCTCTCAGGGCTTTGGCCCTGGTGAGGGGTGTGTCCTGTGACCAGGAGGGGGCAGTGCAGGACAGCCCTTTGGTCCCTACAAAGCTGCTCAGCAAGGACCATTCACTCAAAGGAGCCTGGGCCTGGGGGCTGGACCCTGTGCTTACTGAAGGAGGCTGAGAAGCTCTGTCCTCTCTGGCCTGGCAGAGTCCCCTGAGCAGGGACCTTTGTGTTGTCTCGGTAGGTGCTTCCTCCCAGGGCTCTCCCAAGGGGTGAGGCCAACCTCCATCCTCCTCAGTGTGTGGTGTGAGCTGAGCTCCAGCACCAGGGCTCAGGGAGGGGCTGGGCAGTCACTGGATGGAAACCCATTTTCATGGGCAGCCCCTACTATGGCACAGGGTGGAGACCATGGGGATGTGTGCACCATGGCCTGGTCTCCCCTCCTCCTTGTGCTCCTCTCTCACTGCACAGTTGGGGACAGGCTTTGGGGACAGAGGGAAGCCCCCAACATCACTTCTCCCTTGCTTAGACTTCTGAGAAATTTCCCATGATTCTTGCCCAGCAACCATGCCTGTCTGTGTCTGCAGGTTCCCTCTCCCAGCCTGTGCTGACTCAGCTGCCCTCCCTCTGCATCTCCTGGAAAAACAGCCAGACTCTCCTGGACCCTGACCTCTCGCTTCAGTGTTGACGATTACTGGATATGCTGGTACCAGAAGAAATCATGGAGACTGGGCAGAGAAAGGATCCTGTGGTGATGGAAATAAATGTCCTGTATCTTGACTGTATCAATGCTACTATCTTAATTATGGTATTGTACTATAGTTTAGAGAGATAGTACCATTCGGGGAACCAGGTAAAAGGTTGATGTAATTTCTCTGGGTTGTTTCTTACAACTTCCTGTGAATCTACAATTATCTCAAAGTAAATAGATTAGTTTTAAAAACTCAAAAGATGCAGGCAAAACCAGGGAAACAGATATGTCAGTTTGTCAGTTATGGCATGCGCCTTAGAACCCTAACGTCATAACAGCCGGTGACCTTGACAACTCCAGAATCCTCAGGCTTCAGTGCCTAGTTTACAGTGCTCTGCCAAGTGCTGTAGACGTGCTCGATAGTCAGTGCCAAGAATTGAAGAAAACGGGATGTTTTCGTCAATCAAAAAGCGCTTTCAGCTTTCAGGCGGTCGTTCAAGGCTTCACCTCCGCAGGTAGTCTTTGAATATACTACTCTTGATCGTCCAAAGGGACTAGCAGTCACAGGAAGTGTTCTGTTTTGTTTCTCCTAAAACATGGGAACTGATTCTTACCTTCAGCACTGCTTTCATGAAAAGCTACTCATGTTCACAAGGTTCAGTGCTGCTGAGTACAGAAAGCAGGCTTTACATACTCAAGGGAGACTCTTTCTTGGCTCCATGAGAGAGAATTTTCTGTAGACCTATGACAATATCTCCCTATTCATGAAAGAGTTTTTGTGTCCTGAGAAATTTAGTTGTTTTACCTTTTATGACCAAAGAGTCATAGCTTAGAGGTTATAAGCTCAACAAAATAATATCTAAGACCCTGTTGTGTTTAGAAACTTATTGATGTTTCCAGTATTATTTGCTGATCTTTGAGAATTTCCCCCCAAAACTTGAATACTGATTTAGCTACGATTGGAGTCAATTTTCCAGAATCTTCAGTTATCTAAATTTTTATGTTAACATGAAACTAAATTGTAATTACTTTTTCACAAATCTCTAGGTCACTTTATTTTATCTGTCTCAGGCCACAAATTGTCCTGGGTTTTGGATTTTTTTTTTTTTTTTTTACCTTCTTGTAATATTCTCAACCTTTGGCCTCTTGGTTCTCCCCTTCCCAACAGCTCGTGGCCATCTTTGCTTTGCTGCTGCCCCCTTCTCCCCACCTCTAAGAGTTGGCATGCTCCGGGGCATGTCCTGGAAACTGTTCTCCAGCTACCTCAACTCCCTGTGTGCCCTCATCTTTTTTAATAGCTTTCTGTAATTTGGAGACTTGAATTTGAGCTATAGAGTTCGGTTTTGGGGATCGAGGCTAATTTTTAGTGTCGTGTTAACCTTGACCTTTGGCACAAAACTCTATCAGGTATTTGATGGGTGACTGGTTGTCCTGTGGTATTTGTTGCTTTGCAGGGAAAGCTCTTCTGTTGAGGTGGACACCCACAGTGAAAATGCTACGTCATCTGAGAGTGCCGGTCGCACTCTGCTGATCCACGGCCCCGTGGAACTCAAAAGAGGCTGGAGGAGGCAGAAGCGACACCTCTTCTTGCTCAGCGATCTGTTGCTGATAACTAACACCAAGTACGTGTACACTACAGGCTCTCCTGATTACCATCAGATTGTGTTTTCACCAACCCTTACTGTGGGAAAATATTAAGTGGATTTCTTCTTTTGCTTTTGCAAATGTTTTGATCCTCCCTTTAGTCAACAAGTATCGACAGAGGTCTTGTTCTGTGCCGTGTCCCTGTAGAGAACACGATTGAGAATGTGACAGGCAGGGTCTCTCCTGCCTGGAGCTTCCGGACAGATGATAAAAATAAGAGGAGGGAAATTACACATTGAAGTTAGTGCTTCTCATAAGAGAGAGAAGAGGGTACCATGTGGAGAAGAAAATGGGACCATCCTAGAGAGGGGCTGTCTATGAAGGTCTCTCCGAGGTGGCAGCATTTAAACCAAACCTATGGGGTGAGAAGCAGCCGCATTCCTAGACTAGGTGGCTGAGCCTTCTAGAGTGAGGGACCAGCAGGACTCAGTGGGTGCAACTCAGCCCTCTGGAGGGAGGGGTTCAGGAAAGGCTGATGTGACTGGAGCCTGCAGTGTGGGGCACAATATCAGGTAAGATACTGTGGTCAGGGGTCCAGCCACACAGGGTCTCCACAGGCCACAACAAAGGTTGAAATATTATGCTGAAGCGTATTTAATTAAGCAAGTGACCATATCTGGTTTATATTTTTAGCATATTGTTCTGCCTATTGCTAGATAGCAGATTGGTGGGTAAGCAAGAGTGGACGCAGGGAGACTAGTTAGGGAGGCAGTGGTTCTGGTGAAATATGACAGGGACTCCATCTTGGGAGTGGCAGTGAGAAGAGGCAGCAGACAGATTTGGAACATATGTTGGAGACAGAACCAAATGGATGCACTTTCTTCCCAACCCTGGACACAAATGTAACCAATATCCAGCCTAGAACATGGTAATTGCTCAATTAACGTCTAACGGTAGGTGGATGCAAGGTCATCTGTTTACTTTCTTCATCTCTGTTTTCATGATTTATGAAACACCATAAAAGACAAAGAATATTTCACCAAACAAACTATCAAGAAGCTTTTTCATTACTAGAGAAAATGAAAACTCTTTTCTTGGCTGCCCTCACCACTAGCTCTCAGTTAGTTACGCCATGTCATAGGTAAGACACGCAAGTACCGACTTTGCAAAATGCTATATTTAATCTGAGCGACGTTAATAATAAGAAGCATGATTTATCAGAATTTTTTTCTGTCAGGAATTATGCTGAGGCTTTATGTACTGAATCTTGTCTGACCCTTGCAACTACCCAGTGAGATAGGCTCATTTTCCTTATCTTATGGAGGACCTTGATGCCCGGAGGTCTGCTGCCTTTCCCCAGGTCACCACCTTAGCAATTAGTGGAGTCCACGTTTGAAGCTAGGTCTGTTAATTTCAGCACACAGTCTCTTACCCAAGCTGTGGTGCTGCTGCCTCTGTTCTCTCTTTTGTCTGGATTTCACAGAACACACCACAATCAACTAGTTTCTCTCTCATCCTTGAAATCAACCTTTCCTTTGTGGTGAGGAAATGGCTACCTCACATCCTGGTGAGAAATGGAACTGAGAAACAAATGAGAAGTCTAGCTATCAAAAAAAAAATCAGAGGCCAAAATAAAGACGATAAAATATATTTAAGATGAGTGAAATTGCCTCCAGATGTAGGCTTGGAGATGACGATGTCATAAAGAGGACAGAGAGAAAAAGATTCTGTCCAGGGCTTGGCATGAGGTCCATTCAAGGCACTCTGCTCCTGATAGAGGAATGAGGCATTATTTTTAAAAGTGTAGACTAGTTACCAATCTCTTTATTTAAGCAAGGTTAGTATAGGAAACTGAAATTTCTTGGATGCATTCTTGGGACCACATGAGGAGCATCACAGATGGCTTATTTAGTTTCCCCAATAGCCCTCCAAGGCAGGTACTGTTATCATCTCCAGGCTTCAGATAGGAAGACAAAGACTGAGGAAGGCTCAGGAACTGGCCCGATGTCATACACAGGAAAATGGTGGGAGAGACTGCACTGCAGGTCTGCCTTCATCCCAAGGCCATGCTCTTCCTGTCACACCATGTTGTATTCCTCTGTGCTCAACCTGAGACACACAAAAGCAAGCAACCACAACACTCATCTCCTGCTTGTCAGGACTTTGCAGACCACTCACATTCAATTTTTAAGGGGAATACGTTCTCCTTCACTTTTCTTTTCACCTTTGTAATTATTACAGTATTTAGGAGAGTAGGAGACCTTTGTTTTCTCAGATACTGCTAACCTCTGAATGGGTCTGATAGAACCTACAGTACTCTGCTAAAAACATTTTATATTGATACAGTGTTCTTTTCTCCTAGCAAATTGCATCCATTTCAGAGCTGAATTTTTATTTTGGTTGGTCCATTATCACAGAAGATGCCCACCATCTTTCACATACTGCTTTTCAGAGAGCTCTCTGTGTCTGCTCAAGGGTTTCATAATGTGACACAATCTCTATCAATTTATTCAATAATATTCTTGTTTATGAGACTCAGTTCCTGCAAGATTACTTTTATATGCTTTCTACATCCATTGGGAATGTTGGAAAGTGTAGGTGATCTAAGGCATTTGATTTGCTTCAGAAGACCTTGATATAGAGAGAGCAGAGATTTTTGATAAGGTAACTGTCTTCATCTGGTCAGGCTACCAAAACCAAATATCATCGACTGCTTGGCTTAAACCACAGAAATGTATTTACAGAGATTCATTTATTTATTATTAGTGCTTCCAGTGGCCATCATGCCAAGCCCTGGACAGAGTCTTTTCCTCTCTGTCCTCTTTATGACATCACCATCTCCAAGGCTACAGCTGGAAGCAATTTCACTCATCTTAAATATATTTTCTTATCTTTATTTTGGCCTCTGATTTTCTTTTTGATAGCTAGACTTCTCATTTGTTTTTCAGTTCCCTGAGCATTCTGTTCCATTTCTCACCAGGTACCAAGCAGATGAGAGTTAGTCATTTCCTCACCACACAGAAAAGAAATTTATTTATTTACAGAAATTTGTCATGGTTCTGGAGACTGGAAATCTGAGATGAGGCTGTCAGCAGGGTTGGGTCCTCATGAGAGCTCCCCTCCCGGCTTGCAGATGGCCGCCTTCTCCCCATGGGCTCGCATGCCTCTCCTCAGTGTGTGCCTGTGGAGAAAGAGCTCTCTCTCTTCCTCCCAATCCTATTGGATTAGGACCCCACTCTTATGACCTCATCTAACCTTAATTACCTCCTATAAGCTTTATCTCCCAAAACTGACATATTGGCTATTAGGGCTTCAAGGTATGGATTGGAGGGTGGGGAGTGGGGTAGGAGTTGGGGACACAATTCAGTCCATAGCAGGAAGCAAGCAGTACTCAATGCTGCCACCTTGTACAAGAGTTTACCACAGCTTTTAGAAAGCTGGCTACTAGATCATTTCCATAGTAAACATTTGGGGACATTCGTGATTACTGTTCATATGAGAAAATTTATTTATTTTTTTCCTACCAAGAAATAACAACTTCAATGAAATAGCCACCTGCAACAAGTCGCTTTTTTCCTTTCTGTCATGCCTCACTCTCAGATGGAGGATTGTGTTATGTCCTGGATCGATCTGTTCAAGTTAATCACCTGAGTTTAGTGCCTGCTTTTTCTACTCAGGGAAGGGGGTGGAGTGACTTAGGTTCCGTTTTTCCTCAGTGTGTCTTGAGGCTTCAGTTGGAAACTCTTTCTTCTCCAGGTTGATGCTACAGAAACCAACACAAAGGGAGTAAATAGTTGACTGACTGCTGCATATATATTAGTCAGACTAAATGAACTTTAGTTTGTGTGTAATAATAAAGGGGATTTATATGTCCTTTCTTCATGAGGAAATTATATTTCTCCCGTTGTGCTGGATGTTAATAACAGTCAGTGGAAATTATTTGGAGATTTTTTTCATACTACATTAGAAACTTTGGTTCTCAAGAATTAAAGTCAGATGGGAACTTTGTTAACATTTTTGATATTCATTAGAATGCTAAATAAGAGGTTATTTTTCAAATGAAATTATGACTTGTTTTTTTAAACAGCATCTACTTCATAAGATACTAATACTCGTAGAGGCCCATGGAGAACGTACAGAAAGGAAGAGACTGTACTTACTTAGCTCACACCCCCCTCAGACATCTCTGTCCTCATATTTAGTTATTAAAGAATATATAAACAACGAAATCCAATTTTGTTTAGGTCAAAAGATGAAGATGACTATTAGCTTATTATCAGTGGCATTACAAAGATTCTTGCAGAAGATACCATGACCCCTACTCCCAGCATCTAAGGGAACACCTGTGCCTTAGAATGAGGGGAATCTCCCTAGAATCTGTGACTTTCCACAGTTCACCGGGGCTCACGCTCCCTTGTCCAAGTTGAGGTAGAAGAAAGCAAGAGGGATACCATCATCTTAGCAGACCGATAGCAAGGGCCCATGCCATAGAAATAAAAACTGCCTTTTTCCTCCTGCTCCCTTTGAGCCAGTTTCCATAAGGTTCATCCCTTCTCGTTTCTACTGACATAATCTGAAGAGTCAGACACTGAGAGCAGAGAAATGCGGTGAGATCTCAGGAGAATCCACTGTAGTACAAGCCTTTGCTGTAATACATTTTCAGTATTTCCAGGCTAGCATTTAGCTTTGTTGATAGAATGTCAGGAGATTGATCCTCTCACTCTCAAATGAGAGAACAATACCGTCAGAAAGCCTGATGGCTCTGGGGGGAGAAAGGAGGCTGGAGGTAGGAACGATGAGGAGGGCACTACATGGAACTGTCCAGGTCAGCACTCATGGAGGCCGAGTGCTTGTGAGCATAGGCTCATGACTTAGGCTGTCTGGCTTCAAAGCCCATCTCTTGCTTTTGGCAATTTTCTTAATCTCTCTGTGAGTTTCCTCATCTATAAAATGGAGCTAATAGATATAGTGGATTGAGGATTAAGTGAAGTAATCTTTGTAAAATATGTAGAATAGTGCTTGGCATGTGGTGGGAGCTCAATAAATGTTATAGGAGACTGAAAACCATACTCTGGGCTTTTGACAACTCCGTGGTTTGGTTTCAAGGAAGTGGATAATCTTGGGACTTCATGGAACTTTGGAGAGAATTAAAGAAACGACTCTTTCAGGTGCACATATTTGGAATTTTCCACACAGTACCTTAGGTGTCTCCACACATGGACATCTACATGACAAAACTTTTAAAATCTGTAAAAACAAGTAGACACGTGTCTCTCCTATCGGCAGTAGGCTATTTTTAGCTTCATAATGCTTTTAGAGTTACGATCTAGAACAATTATTTTATCTGAGAATTGATTGTGTTTCACACAAATCTTCAAATACATCAACATAGGGTAAAAATGTGAAATAAATGTCTAAGAAGCCACCTGTGTCACAAGGCGTATTTGCATCCACTGTACCCTAACGTTTGAATCTAGGTCATCCTTCAGGTAGGCTTCCTGCAGAATTATTTTCGTTTCATAAATCCCATCAAAGCCTTTTTGCTTTAACTGTTCCATGAGTCAGCAGAGTCTTAGGGGTTTTTGAACCTGAGGTGTCTTGGATCTCATTTTAGCTTTAGCGTTTCCACATGTGGTTCTGAATAGGAGGCAATTCCGAAGTGGCGTGCCCGTGTTCCCTAGGCATCCTTCAGAGGACTTGTACCGTCTAAATCTCAGGCTCGCCTGAGTGTTAAATTTGTGAGTTAACCGAGAGATATAGTGGTTTCCATGTCAGAGGTCAAAGGAGATTAGGCAGAAACTGTCGGAAAACCATTTCATTGCTGACAAAGTCGATCACTTTCCAATTCCTCAGAGATAAATGGGAAATATCTCCATGACTCACATGTAAGACCTCCTGGGCACTGATGTGGGACCAATCGATTAATTGGTTGAATTTTGAGCTCAGTCCACGCGCTAACAGTTTTTCAGTTTGATCCGGAACCTGGTAGAAAATGATATGAATGAAATCTTAATAAAGGAAATTTAAAATAACCTATGCTTAAACGCTAGAAAATCTTTTAAAAAATTAA
Source organism: Equus caballus (assembly GCF_041296265.1). Taxonomy (NCBI): domain Eukaryota; kingdom Metazoa; phylum Chordata; class Mammalia; order Perissodactyla; family Equidae; genus Equus; species Equus caballus. The sequence continues at coordinate 10,519,451 of NC_091704.1, forward strand.
GGCTGAAAATGTATTTTAAATCCCTCTGATCCAAGCTTATTGCTGTTTTAGTCTGATTCTCAAGAAAAAAGTTGTATAATTATCTTTATAAATCATGTATCATGTATCTTTCTTCAGCTACTCAAAGGCTTTTTAAAGTAAGCAAGACATGAACAAATAATAAATTAATTATAGTAATAATAAATCATTAAGTAAATAAAATGATATATGTGACTATAATAACAAATATAACAATAATAAATGAATAATAAATGAATTAATGGTTCTCTAAAAAAGCTCTAAAATGTAGAGTATGGTCCATACTCAATCCTCAACATGCAGAAAAATGGCTATTTGCTGCCATTGTGTTTTCAGGGCCTTCCTGGGCCAGGCGTCACTCAGCACACACTTTGTAAAGACCCATCCAACCCCTGACTGTGCGGAGCACAGAGGGTCACAGAGCTAAAGGAGGCACGTTGCACCCCGAGGCAGTGAGAATTGGCATCTTACCATGAGCACAGCTGTTCCCATAACATTTAAGAAACAAACTAACAGAGGTCTTGTTTGGTTATCTTTCTAGTTACAAAAAAAACTTTAAAATAAAAAATAAAGTACCCCTGAACACCATATGGATTGCCAACTGTTTGGACAAATTTGGAGAAGTGGACACCTCTGCCAAGAGGTCCTTTGTCTTGGGCTGGCCCACAGTGAACTTTGTGGCCACCTTCAGGTAAGACCTACAGCTTTTGTATTCAATGACTCCTTTTCTGACCTCTCATAATGACACTTGTATGTACTTTCCCCCAAAAGGTTTTTATGTGCAAATTGATCATGAACAATGGGAACTATTGGAGTAATTTCCTTTCCTTTTTGGATGAGTGCTTTTTCAAATGGGCTCTAGGAGCTACTTGGGGAGGTGGATGTTCAGGGTACATGGAGTAAGGTTTAAGGCCCCTCTCAACATCCTGCCCCTAATCCCCAGTGAGTAGCTGTGTTTTTAAATCACTGGAATATCTTCCGTGAGCAAGTACTATTAAATAGTCCAAGTCAGTTTGAAAAATTGCTTTTATACTCTCAAATTCATTCCCTTAAAAATAGTATTTAATTATACAAATAAAATTAATCATGTCATCAAATACTGGGTTGCCTGAATTGCTGTGTACATATTGTCTTATTTGGTGTCTATAGAGAGGTGACAATTCAAGACAAAGGTATGGTCCCAGAGTACAAGTTAGTGTTCCGAGACATGTTCTAAGACTGGCACGAGGATGGGGAATGTGGTCCCCCGACCCTGGATATCCTGAGTCTACACTTCTGGGTTCACAGGGGTCCTTTTTTATATTTGAATAGCACTGCCAGCTGCAGGAACGCTCTGAGGTATAATTAACCCTTTTCCTGTTCTGGAAACTGAAACTCAGAGTGGTTAATTGATTTGCCCGTGATGATTTGCCCGTGATCACATAGCTTGCCTCACATAGTTGCAATTATGTGTTTAGATTCCACACCAACTGCTCTCCCACTTTACGATCTATTTCCCATCGCTGTAACACTGCTTGGAAAACAGCAGGGCCCATCAAATGCCCAACGATGAGGAGAGCACAACTGACACGCACATCCACGTCAGTGATAAACGGCTGCTGCTATTTTCATCTGCAATGGCAGTTCTAATATCTTAGTATAAGTATTTTATGTAGTTAATTTTTTCTCCCTTTTTTTAAATTGCAGTTCTTCAGAACTAAAGGAAAAATGGCACTCTTCCCTTCAAAGGTATTTTTTCAGTATACATATTCTAAATCTTTGATCCACAATAAAAGATTGCAGATCTCTTCATGGCAGCACCCTCAAACTATTCTCCCTCTCTCTAGTAGAAGCTGTGTGAGCATCCTCAAATAACTCCTTGTTTAGATTTACCCGGCTGCTACTGCAAAAATGTCCTCTCACTTACATGCATGTTTTGCTTATTTTTGAGGAAGTTCTGCTTGTCACTCTCATCTTCCCCTTCTCTCCAACCTAATGATTGGATCCAATGTTACTCTGAAAACACATGCTCAATTTCCCTAAGTGCAGGTTACTCTACTGAGTGATTCTCAAAGCAGCTGCTACTTCCTACCCTTGAACCCAGGAAGGTGCTGGGCTCTCCAATCAGGCAGGAAAGCTCTGAGGACTGGATCTACTGCCAAATCTCACACGACAGGGGCAACCTGTTATTTTCTGGGTCATGTCTTACTTTCATGAAGTATTTTTGCATATTCTTCCAACTCATAATTTGGTTTTGCCGAGTCTATTTATATGCTTTCAAAAATAACCAAGTAGACTGAAAATATTAGCAGTATAGATTATTTGAAAAGAAGCTAATAGCTAATCCATCCTACTCTATTTTGGGTTATTATTGAATGTGATTAGGTGCATCAATCTAGCCAAAGAGAAGGACCAGCCAGAGAGCATTCCCCTCAAAATCGTCACTGAGGACATTAAGAACTGTGTCTGTGTGAGTATTTTTAAGATCAAAAATTAAATTAAATTCCAAGTTCTTTATTTGGGCAGAATGAAAGAGAAAGGCATAGACATAGACAGAGAGAGATGGAGGTAGAAACAGAGAGAGAGAGAGAGAAAGGGAGAGAGAAGGAAAGAAAAACAGGAAGGGGAGATGAGGGGGAGGGAGGGAGAAAGGAAGAGAGGGGAAGAGAAAGAGAGAATTTAGAAGGTACCAAGTGGAAAACTGTATTTTCCTGTATCCATACTGTGACATAAAACGTGAATCCCAGGTGATATGAAGCAAGAGGAATCTATGATGGCTTCAGTGCTTAAGCATGAAAAGAATATTGCATGGTAAACATTCCTAATGTTTCTCTGGATCCTGCTAATGGTAATTATAGTGGCTTGTTGTAATAAAGTGATTTTCACAACCAGGTATTTCCTATTAGAATGAAACATTTTTTCCAATTGTTGCTACATGCAGAGTGGCCTGGGTTGTTTCCACAGTTTTTTTCTTCCTAGGATGTTTTATTTAGAATAATTGTAAAGTTACAGAAAAGTTGCAAAAATACAAAAGGTATAAAGAACACCCATATACCCTTTAGCTAGATTCACCTATTTGGTTAACATTTTACTCCATTTGCTTTATCATTTATTTTGTTGTCTCTCTCTCCTTCTCCATATTGTGTATGAAGATACCTATTTTTGAGGGTCACACATACGTCGCGGTCCTTTATCCTTAAACACTTGGGTATGTCCTAAGCATAAGGGTATTCCCTTCTATAACACCATACAGTTATCGCCTTTAGTCCATTGAACATTGGTGTGATACTTGAAGCTACCATTCATGTTCCCATTTTGCCGGCTGGCCTCAGTAATGTCCCTCTTCTAGGAGAGAATCTACTGGAGGGTCAGGTATTAAAAATGCGGAGAAGTTTTGAAAAGTCTTTCATTCTGAGGAATGTCAGCACTAATTGAACTGAAAAGGTTGAGACTTTTAAGAGATCAGTATATTTCTACCTTATTTTGTTGATGCCACTGGGGAAAAAAACCATTCACCTCAGTTGTTTCTATAGAATTTGATCTCTGAAACTGTAGTGCAGGAGCTAAGACATTGACCCTGAGGAGCAAATATTCTGGGTGTTTTTCATATCACTTTGTTCTGTTATCTGTTACGGGAGCTCTCGATCACACACGATAGTATGTGAAGGTGGAAAAAGAGGCAGTTTAAGACAGTTATTTCCTGGCCAGTAGGAAAGCCGTGCAAATATTCTGATCTGTTTCTGAGTATCCAAGAGATGCTCTGTTTGAGGAGATAAGACTGGAGTGTTCCCTAGGAAAGCACACAGCCTGCTCTCATTTCACTTAGGGCAGGGGTTGCAGTCAGAATTTTTCATGGAAAATCACCTTTAAATTTTTGAAAATGAACTTTAATTGCATAAACGTTACACAAAACAAACATTTCTAATGTTCTTCATTCATTCCCGAAGATCCAAATTTCCCTCTAATTCTATTTCATTTCACCATGGAGAAACTTTCCTTAGCATTTCTTGTTATGCAGATCTGGTGCCAACAGATTTTCTTAGTTTCTTTTATCTGAAAATGTCTTTATTTCACCTTCACTCTTGAAAGATGTGTTTGCTGGATGTAGAATTTTGCCTGCAATTTTTTTTCTTTCGGCGCTTTAAAGATATTGCGCTGTCTTTTGGTCTTTATGCTTCTGATGAGTTGTCTGTGATCATTCAAACATTAATCATCTGCATATGATCTGTCATTTTTCTTCAGCTGCTTTCAAGATTTTTTCTGATTTTTGGTTTTTAGCAGTGTGGGTATCAGAGCATGGTTTTCCTTGAATATGTTTTTTTGCCAAACAAAATCCTGTTTGGCATTTTCTAAACTTCTTGAGTTTTTAAATTTATGTCTTTATGAATGTAAATTATGTCTAAAGTTTGGGAAATTTTGGTCATTATTTCCTCATTTTTTTTTTCTTCCCCATTTTTTCTCTTCTTTCTTTCTGAGATTCTAGTTACACGTATATCAGACACTTTGATGTTGTCCACAGGCCCCTCAGGTTCTGTTATTTTTTTCAATCTTCTTTTTTCCCCTTTACTCTTCACATTGGATAATTTGTATTATCTACTTTCAAAATCATTTCCTCTTCCATTTGTCATCTTCATTATGCAATTTAGCCTGTGTAGTTTCAATTTTTTTTTCAGATTTCAGATAAAAAATTTCTATTTTTCAATATTTTTAATTTCTATGCTGAGATTCCTATATTTTTGTTTATTATGACCATATTTTCATTTCTATAATTGAGCATAATTGTAATAGCTGTCTTTGGCTAATAATTTCAACGTTTAGATCATCTCAGGGTTGTCCTCAACTCTTGAGAATTGATCACATTTTCCTGGTTCTTCATATATCAAGTAACGCTTTAGTTCTTATGAAAAAAATCACATTTCCATTTTTTTCAAATTATTTGATGAAATAGTTAATTTTTTAAAGGCGTTTGTTTGCAAAGAGCTCTGTCTACTGGAATTTATCTGTTTTGGAGAACAGACAACATGCAGGAAGAAATACACACATCCTTGGAATGACTATTTTGAACATAATATGTTCCTTATGCCAGGAAAAACCGTTATCTTACAGACCAGATAAATTAGGGAGTGATGATTAGCATTTGAAAAGAGATTCTTTTACTTTAAAAAATCTTTCATGGGAGAGTTTTTGATTGTATTGAAGGGACTTCAGACATCTTAAAAACAGCAGCACCCTTACTTCTGGTTAGGTCCCGAGGGAAACCCCATGTTTGAATGCCCCCAGACACGTCAGCACAGGAGGCTCCCAGCATGCCTGCGTCTGGGCCCTCGGAGCTCTACCACTGGGTTCTGAAGCACTTTCTCATAATCCTTAGGGCTACAAGTAGTTGGAAATCAATGAATGCTTTCATTGATAGAAGTCCCATTATAAGCAAGTTTCAGGGCCATCTGTCATATCAAGCAATTGAATTCATACGAAGAAAAATACAATGAAAGGACAAGGAATGAATTACGAAAGGATTCCCTTTGTTTTTAATGTCATCTTCAAGCCTCTGAGTGTCCCCTTATGCTGTCTGTCTTCTTTAAGCACCGTTGATTCAGGACAGGGGCCTTCCTGCCTGATAATACTCCAAAACTATGTGCGCAGTCAGTGTTCTTGGTTACCGTTTTTCTTCTTTTAAAATGTCTTTTGGAGTTCAGAGTTCAATAGATATCTCAGAATCCTATTAATTGCTTTCGGGTACTTTTCTGTAAACTGTCTTCCTATTTTAATGGAGCAGTTTCTCACTGTGAGGTGTGGCAGGGAGCTATTGTGAATACCCTAGTCACTGGCAGAGTTTGGAATGGAACTTGAGTTTCTCAAATTTTCAGTCTAGTTTCCTGGACTCATTGGTTTTATTTAATTTTCTCAACATATCTTGACAATGAAAACTTAGTGACCATCATGCCAGACACAAAGAAAGTACTCACTAAAGAATAGCTTTTAAAAATGCCTTTTATAGCCAGTTCTTCTGATTTTACCAATACCAAGTATGTAATTGCAAAGAAATAAAGCCATATTACAAAAGCACAACTCAGGAAGAGAAAGGATTCAGCTCCTCCTTTTTAAACCACCCCCCCCTCCATTACAGAAATAGCCTCAAGGTGCTGAGGACCAGCCCACGGGCCTGCCCGGAATTCTCAGTCTTTCTCCTTCTTGCTTAAGCTGTTATGTTTTTTGTGCCACAAATCCTTTCAGAGAAATGTTTGATTTACTGAAATGCTTCCTACTAGCCTCATGTTATACAAAGGAATGAAAGTAAATGGTATTTAGGGGTTCGTGCTCTGCATGTGCTGTGCTGTGTCACTACCTGAAAATGAGCTTGCCTTTAGAAAACGGATAGTAATTTGACAAAAATTATTTAAATTTTTCAAATTTAAATTATAGCAATTTTTCACATTTATTTTTTACAGTCTGTAACTGTAACAGTGACCAATTCGGATACAGTGAATAACATTATCAACATGTCACTACCAATGCTTGGAATAACTGTAAGTTACCTGCAAACTATTTTTACTTAAAAACCAACTTTAATTTTTGAGATTTGTGTGTGTGTGTGTGTGTTTGTGTAATGCACCACCCATCATGACAACTGATTATTATGGATTTCAAAGCCATATTTTGTCCCCCTTCAAATTTGGAAATTGAAGGCAGCAAAGCTATATTATTAACCTATATATGGTTGCTATTCTTGTATTCCCATTTTAAATTTTGTGCAAATGGAAAGTAATAGCATAATGAAATTGGGCTATAATTTTAGAGTGCTAATGGCAAAATGCATTTTTATTGTATGTATTTTATACATGGACAATCACATAAGATTCTAAATATTTCCTCCTCCACTGGACTGTTCCTTCTGTATATTCTTTCCTGATTCCTCCCCTCCCATCGCCATTTGCCCTGGTTGTCATTCAAGGACTCAATCTCAGTATGATGAACCCTAAATAAGATGTTTTCTTGTGAACTTTGATATAAAGACCACCTGGCTACAGGCTCCACCCCATTGATGCAGACCCTGAGGATGAGTTGGCTAATGCCCTTTGTGAATTGGTAAAGGAGGAGACAAGTTCTGAATGAGACCACGAATCCGGGGGCGTTTGTGTCCACATCACTTTCATCCTGTTCTGATTTTAAGTGTCTGCTCTTTGATACTTTGATGGAGCTGGTGTGAGCTGTTGAAATTCTTTTTGGTGAGAGATACATACGTTTGAGGACAAGGTTGTGTCAGGGAAAAGAGAGGGAGAGTGACATGCAGATGGACAGAAAACAAGGAAGCACTTGTAAAGCACGGCTCCTCAAATAAAATTCTCTGGAAATGTAAAAATGCCCTGCTACAGTGACAGGGCGTAATTACAAGACTTGTATTTAAAATTTGCCTAACCCAATGGTATAATAAAGCCTCTTAAAAGCAAAGGGCAACCAGAATTTTCCATAAGGAGCCAATGATTTCTGTACAAACAGAATTAATAATAATACATTTTAAATGAATTGGAATTTATATGCATGAGTAAAGCACACTTCTGCATTGATTTCTAACCTAGAAGATGTGTACACTCTGAATAACAATTAAACCTTGGAAGAGAGTGAGTGTTTTTAGGGATGAGGTTAGGGAGATTGATTAATGATATAGCTCATTTTATTTCATGATTTTAATTTTCCTTAGCGTAAAGTGATCAATCTCACTAGACAAAAAAATTTCTATTTTAATGAAGAGTTGGGCTTATTTGGCTATATATGTATGCCTGATTGAAGAGATTCCAACACAGTGTTTCCAATCCCTACCTTAAAAGAAAAGGTTTTTATTAGCTCTCATTTCCTATTTGCAACACAATTTTGAGCAGATTTAGCTGTGCAGGCACGTGTGTGTGCCTGTGTATGTGTGTGTGATGGCTGCCATAGCTGGGACTCTCCTTCAGAAGGGCTAGACTGATTTTTAATCGGGAGTCAAGGGCAAGCACGGTACCTATCAATCACCAACAATTCCGTTTCAAACATTTTTTGCTTTATCCTCTCTTGGAGAACTCTTTAAAATAATTCAGCTGTCTTTATAATTTCGACTTGTTCGTTCCGAGTAGGCTTTACAGCATTACTGGCAATGATTCTGCTGGGAGTGGCTGTGCTCTGCATCTGACCTGTTCTCTCGGTTACAGTTCTTGTGGCTTCTTTCCCGCGTCTGCACCAGAGTCAGTGCGCTGACTTCACTGGGCCATCTCCTCAAGGCCTCCTGGGCTTCCGCCTCCTTTAGCTCAGGGTTGCTGAGCCATCGAGGCCTTTCAAGCTTTACTTTCATGGAACAGTCATGGCAGGGTGTGTGGCTCTCTGGACAGCATGCTTGTCTGGGCAGGGACATTTGAAGGCAAAAGCCAACATTCTCCAAGGAGTCTGGAGATAGCAGAAGGCAGGACTCTCAAGATTAGACTTTTCCTCCTTAATAAAGGGGGCATAACTGTGATTTCTTTTGCTATCGGCCATGCCCAAATTGAGGGGCTGACTGCATTGTGGTTCCATAGATCCTTGGCCTTCATCAACAGGGACAAGAATCAGGGAGGGTCTATTGGAGGCTGTGAGAGGGATAAGGGGTTACTGAAATCGGCGCCATTGACTCCAAAAAACTGTAGCCACCCCCATTGACCAAATAGCATTTATACTGGCCCCAATTTTTTCTTTTTGGAAGCAGAAATGCTAAGGAACTGGTACCTGATGTGAAAGATTTAGTGTGACACATAGTTCTTTTTGTTTCCAAGGGCTCTGAGAAAGATTACCAGCTGTGGGTCAGTTCCGGCAAGAAAGAGGCCCCATGCCCACTCACTGGTAAGTGTCTGGGAACATCTCAGAGGGGGCTGATTGGGTAGAAAACTGTAACTCTGAAGTCTCCAAGGAACGGTTGCTCAGTCTCAAGCTCCAAGACCCTTAAAAGTGAAAATCTTATGCAATATTCCTTCCTACATTTATTAAATAATTACTAAGCACTTACTCTATCCCAGGCACTGATAACATCTCTTCATTCCACGGCTTATGGTCTAGTTTGTGGGAAATGTGAGTTTTTCTTCTTTACTTTTTTACTTGACAAGCAGAGCTGTCTTGAAAAACTTATACATACTTACTTCCTCAGGTATGATGGCAACCTGGATTGGAATTTCTTTTCCCATCTATTTATTTTTTTATATTCCAGTCTTGAATTCCTCTGTTCCAGTTCCTAACTACTAAGTAGCCTCTATTTTGTGAGAATCTTAAAAAATCCAGCCATACCTCTGAATCCAAGTACAAATATTTATTTAATACTTGCTCTGTGTCTGAAACTTTTCTCAGCATCATAAGGAAGATGAGATAATCGCAGTTAACTCCTCACGTCTTCACTGACTAAACCACCGGTACTTTGCTGTTTCTCAGGCCGAGTTTTCTAGCATTGTTCTTGAGGTCATTGATAAATCGATTACACCTCTCCTAAAATCGTTATTAGAGCAAGTGAGCTAAAAGAATAATAATAAATCTTGGATCACCAAATTTGTTCAGTGCGGAAAATAGAGGGACTAAGACAAGGGAAGGGACAGGCTCTGTCGCAGACCTGGCAGGAGGTCTTCTCAGCCTTCACGGAATTGAAGAGAGTGAGGACCTTGCTCTGGATAAGCTTGGGCTGAAGGGAGTGTTGTGGCTGGTTTGATCTTCTATCCAGACCACTAACACTGTCTCCCTGTCGGCAATAAGGCTGTTTTGCTTTCTTCTCATTCATGTGTTCACTGCAGGAGCACTTTGAATTCCTTCAAGAATTTTTCTTTTGTGTTCATGACTTGGCTAACTCTCTGGTGCCAGAGGACTAGCTCTCAGCCGCCTCAGCTTTCGACATGGCTTCCTCAGGAAGCTTAATCATTTCTCACTTTTCATTTAAGGTGAGAGGTGTGTGACTCTTCCTCTCATTGAACACTTAGAGGCCATTGTAGGGTTACTAGCTGGCCTAATTTCCATATTGTCATGTCTCAGGGAACAGGGAGGCCTGAGGATATGGAGAGAGAGGGGAATGTCAGGTCAGTGGAGAGGCCAGAACACACACACATTTATCCATTAAGGTCTCCATCTTAGATGGGCAGTGTTCATAGTGCCCCAAAACAATTACAATAGTACCATCAAAGACACTGATCACAGATCACCATAACAACTATAATAATCATGAAAAAGACTGGAATATTGCAAGAACTATCAAAATATGACACAGCGACATAAAGCGAGCAAACACCGTTGGAAACATGGTGCTGATTGATTTGCTTGACATAGGGTTGCCGGAAGTTCTCAATTTGTAAAAAGTGCAGTATCTGTGAAATGCAATTAAGGGAAGCACAATAAAACTAGGCATGCCTGTATTCTTCAAGAATGAAATCCGCACCACACTGTTGGGGAAAAGTGCAATTCTCCACAGAGAACTCTATGGAGAGGAAGCAATTTAAAGCATGGAAGAGCAAAACAAATCACATGGCAGGCAACTCCCGGTGATGTTGGGGGCAGTTTTCCACTCTGTAAACTCTGTTTTGCACTTTGCTTCTGGGTTTCCAACACCGTGCAGCCTTCCCTCTGATGGCTGCCTGGCAGGGCCCTGGGAGGGTGGGCAGCTGTGGGAGGGCAGCTGAAGGCACAGAGCCCTGCTGCTCTTGAGGAGTCCTTGTCTTTAGAACTGACAAAAGGAAACAAAAAATCTGTGTTAAAATGACATTACGAGTGAGACAACAGTGATCACAGCAATTCTGAACATATATGGTCCAATTCTTTAAAAACCATTGACCACCAATGTTTATTAATATATTTTCCTTGATCCTTATAAATCTGTGTGAGGGTAAGCATTTAAAAGGATGAATGTCAGGCTCAGAGAGGTCAAGTAATTTGCCTCAGATGTACAGATCTAGCTAGTGTCAAGGCAGAAACTAGAAGGCATTAAATATTCTCGGAGGGAAACACAGCAAAAGTCAACATTGTGCAATGCACTTACGGATCTATGCATTCCAAAGAAAGCAACGTGGTTAAAAATCTTTTTCTCTTTCCTTTTTAAACTCTTTTGCTTGGGCACCTGCTTTTTGCAAGGTGTCGCCCGTGAGGGTGCACGTGGCGCTCGCTCGGGAGCACAGCCTTCTTCATCCAGAAGCTGCGGGAGAATGGCAGCACACACTGGTGTGGCCCACACGCTCACAGTAAGGAGGTTTGATCCTAATCCATCACCATCATCCTGATGCATAGTTAGATTTTTCTCTGTACAGGACATGAGCATCCCTACATAATTAAAATGAGCCATCGTCCAGCCACTGGGCTCCTGCCACAGGGACCAGAGGGCTCCACATTCCAGGAGTCCCCAGAAATGCAAGGCCAATTCATCCTGAAGCCAAGGCACCCAGCCAGAAACCAGCAGAGGAAAGGTGAGCCCCTCCCCTCCGGCAAGCGCCTTCTCTTGGCTCATGTCTCCACTTCCCAAACGCGTGACACAGAGCTGATTTTCCATGTGTGGGTGGAGGGCCCGTGTGGACAGGAACCCAGTACCCGCCCAGAATCAAGCTTAGAGAAACTCCAAAGGTCTGAAATCAAGACCCAGCTCAATTCTAGGAAGGTTTTTTTTCTTTTTTAATTCTTCTAGGTAGACAGTTGCTCCCTTCTCTGTATCCCCAGAGCACTGTTGCCATATAGTTCTGTGTCTGCACATCCATGTGTCTTCTCAGAGCATGTGCTTCTACAACCCGAGAACGTGCCTTCCCAATCTCAGGGATTTGTCCAGTATCTCGGTCTGTCACGGGAGGGGACCAAATGACCACATGTCTTAGACACACCTGGAATCAAAAACTCCAGTGGAGCGAAGAGTTATGGAATTGAACTGGACTCTCTTCTGGGCTTCGGCTGAAGTGGCCTTGGGATTCCAGAGAGAACTGGACTCTCAAGTCTGTTCCCACAGCAAGCTCGCTTTCCACGTCTGCTTCAGACCCAGGGCGAGACCAAAACTAGACTGAATGTTTACGGTCAGGGCTTTTTTATCTTCCTTCTTGTCATTTTTTTCCCCTACCACTCCAATATTCTCCCATTGATATTTCTTTCTCTGAAGAAGACATTTTATTTATTTGGGAAGTATTTGAGCCAGAATAGAATTTCTACTTCAAAGTATTTTTATTATGATTGTTATTTTATAAGGATAAAGTTTCAAAAAATTTATTTTTTAATACACACACCCTAATTGGAGCATGAGGAAACACTAACCTAAATCTTGCCAGGAATGTTTAAAACTAGCTAGGTTTTGGGGGCCAGCCCGGTGGTGTAGTGGTTAAGTTCAGTGCGCTCCACTTAGGTGGCCCAGGGTTTGTGGGTTTGGATCCCAGGTGCTGACCTACACCACTCATCAAGCCAAGCAGTGGAGGCGACCCACATACAAAATATAGGAAGATAGGCACAGATGTCAGCTCAGGGCCACTCTTCCTCAAGCAGAAAGGAGATTGGCAACAGATGTTAGCTCACTGTCTATACTTTCTGTCTATGCTCATAGAGTAGCTGAATGTGTAGCTTTGTATCAAGGGATAGAGCACTCTTCTTCAGAGCATTCTTGTTTAAGCTGAATAATGGAATACATTTGGATAGTTTCAGAAATAATCAAATCAGGTTAAGAGTAGGAAAACCAGGTTGCATACAACAACTCAACCTATATTTGAACGTGTATCTGAGACAAACATTTGTACATGCAGACATATAGAAATCTTCTCCTGGAGTTAAGAATGTATTGGCTTTCTTCTCTCTCTTTAAAATGGTAGAGGTATGAATGCCAGGCAGGAGGAAGCCTTAGTTAGGGGAGTGGTGGCATTCCTTCATGACTGCTACCTTCTGGAGGCAGTGAAATCAAACGGAGAATGGGGGTGGGGTCTGCTTTGGGGGGAGGAGACAGATGTCTAGGCCTCCTTAGGCCTCTGAGTGAGGGAGATGAGATTTATCAAGGCTGCTATGAGCCATGCCTTATGCTGAGTGGGACCTTCTAGTATTTAGTCCAAAGAGGTGTAGGTAGCATCATTTACATTAAAGTAGACCAAACCAAAGCTCAAAGAGTTTTGAGTAAACTTATCTGACTAAGCGGCAGAACCAGGAGCCTTCTGTTTCTCGGATCCTGCTCTCTCTGGTCCAGCCCCAGGAGCACTGCATCCACGTGAGTGGACATGGAGATGCACTCACTCCTTCCCGGGAAGGCCGAGTGGTTGGGCGTTGAAGGCTACTTGGTGAAATGTTGCTTCACTGTTTATCCTTCTACAACTTGGCTCCTCTGTTGACATTTTTAGTATTCGGTATAAACATGTGATTTAAACAAATGTTAAGGTACCTTATTAGGTAAACATTCATAGCTGAGCAGTAGAAACTTGGAACTCAGCTTTTCCTTGCTGATCGCCTTTCCTTTGAAAAGCATTCTTTTGACAGGGGCTGTTGGGTAGTTAAAAATCATCTCTGGGTAGCTTTGTGGGGTGTCCGAAGAAACACGGCCACCTGGAATCTTACCACATAGCCAGCATTTAATGACTACTTCCCAAGGACCCTGACTGCTGATAGTCATCATGGAGCTGCCTGAGCGTTGTGGCCCCCGGAGCAGAGGTCAGAGGCCGGCTGAGAAGTGGGCTCAGGCAAGTTGTGTCTTGCAAGGCAGATCCTTTTGCTGAAAGAACGTTGACCATGGTTGGGCGTTCAGAAAGCAAACAGGGAATCTAAGAGTGGGAGGAGACTTACTATGAAAGCAGATGATTGCCAAACTCTGCTTGATTTGAAAACCAAACCTGGTTAGCTTTTGAAATGTGATCTGTCACCTGAATCCACTGTTCATACTAAACATCAGAAAACACGGACAAGTACAAGTGAAGTGTCTCATACAACAGGCAGGAGAGAGCACTGCCTAGGAAGCATTTCCCCTGGAAGAAGTGACCCCGAGTCTGAGCAAGCCTCTAGGTTTGCAGGATGAGGGGAAGAAGAGCACATTAACACCACAAGGATGCAGTTGGCCAATTTCCGAACGTGGGAAATTCTGTGCAAAAGCTGACTCAGCTCCTCTTTCTTCTTGCCATCGCAATGAATGTGCCGTAAGTAAATTAAACTAACTACTACTGATAATCTCACTTCTTCTTTGGATTCAGGCCAGAAGTCAGTGAGAAGGAATTTTATGGGCAACTGGGCCCTCCGGCGCGGCTCCAGCGCCTGCCAGGACCTTCCACACGTGACGCCACCATCCCCAAAGCCAGGGCAGCTCTTCGGCGTCAGCCTCGGGGATGTGTGCGAACGTGACAGCCTGCCCCCTTCTCTTCTGGTGGGTTTCGTTTTGGGCTTCTGTGGCTTTCCTGAGGACAGAGAACTCTGAGAAGTCAAGTGTCTCGTTTAAATCTATCCCTAAACGGAGAAATCTTTAGACAGCCGCTGGCTTTGGGGGAAAAGCTTTGCTAATATTACTTCAGAGAATAAAATGTGATTTAGGTACTGCAGAGTCCTAAAGCAAACACGACAAGGAAAAGATACCCTTGTCCATTCCATAGGTTTCAGCAAAGGCCCACATATGCCTGCTCAGATCAATGCAAATGGGCTCTATGTGGAGGAGTCTCCGAGAGTCCACCCCGTCTCATCTTCTCTGAACTCCTCAGTAGTCTTCAGCCTCCTTCAGCTGAGTCTACTCAGTCTCACTTCTCAGAATCTCTCAGGTGACTTTGACCTGTATTTCCAGTGCTGAAGCATACAGACTCAGCCTCTGGCATATGTGGATCCTTTCATCCAAATAGAATGTGTCAAGTGACAGCCACAGAATTTGGCCTGTGTTAACTCAAATTGGTGTATGGAATTGTCACTGTCAACATTTATTGAGTGTCCAGTATCTCTCCAAGCACTCTACCAGATCTAGGGAATTTTAGGGTAACGATGAAGAAGTGTGTCATGCCAGTCCCATGCTCCTACTACCTCAGTCCTTGCAAGTTTCACAGCAAATTTAGGGGGTAGCTATGATTATCATCATTCCCACTTCACAAACGAGAAAAAAAAGTAACCTCACTAAAGTGTACACTGTGCCCAAGGCCACACAGCCAAGATGTAGTAGCATCATAGGATTCGGGTCCCTTGGATTACCTGACTCCAATACCTAGAGCCTTTCTGCACCACAAGCAGAGGACATGAAGATGCAGCAAAAGGAAAGGAAAGAGTGATGAGAAGAGGATGTAATTAGAGGAGGAGGAGAGGGGTTTGGAGAGCCCGATTTTAAAAGAGGGAACGCAATCCAGGAAGTAGAAATGGGGTACGCAGCCCCTTAAAGGGGAACGAACAATGGGACACGGGTATGGCACAAAGATTTCCATAGCTGGGGAAGAGCAGCTATATTAGGGCACGATGAGGAAAGATTGGTGGAGTAGGAGCGGGTGATTCCACAAAGGCCTGGAAGCAGGGAAGTTTGATTCCAAAGTGTCAATTCACTGAAAAGGAAAATCTGACTTAACAACTGTTTGAAATGCTTCAGCATATGAATGTAGAAGGGATGGTTGGGTAGAAAATAGAGACACTGAGAAAAAAAATTCCACGTTTGCTTGCATGCCCCCACCTCCAGCACTGCACCTCGCTTACCCCAGCTCCGACAAGCGGGGAGCGGGTGCTCTGGGCTCCTGGATACGAGGTGCCATTGATTTTTCCTTTCTCTTCTTCCCTATAGGATATGCTTTGCTTTATCAAGCAAAAAGGGCCGCTCACAGAGGGCATATTCAGAAAATCAGCCAATATAAAATCATGCAGAGCCCTAAAGGAGACATTAAATGCTGGGGACAAAGTGAACCTGGACTGTGAATCTGTTCTTGTGGTCGCATCTGTCTTAAAGGTAGGGAAACTTCTAGCATTATCCACACACAGCGTAACTCTGAAGGTACATGATCAATTTCCTTCACCGTGATTGCCCAGGAACCATAATAGGCATAATAGATTGAGAAACTGAACAACACTTCACGAAGTCCAAATTTAAGGGCGTTAGTTTGGGTGTTAAAAGCCCCAAATGTTAGATATACTTTCCTTTCTCATCACACACCGCCTTCTCCTTCTTCATTCCTGAACATTATCCCAGAATAATAATAATAAAAATCCTAAACACACACTTAGATATACAGAACGTTTACCAGAACAAACATCCTGTTTTTGATGACTTCTTCACCATTGTCCTAATGAAAGCAAAGTTTACAAAAGAAAATTCGTATGAAACATCTGAAAATAGATAAAGAGGTTGACCGTAGTCAGTAAGCCAACATTTGTCATTCAATGAATCAAAAAATGCTCAATGAGTGACCAAAAGCTCCATTCACTTCCTCATCCTCCTTTCGCCTGTCTCTTTTAATTGAAAAGTAGTGTAGGGGTGACTTCACTTTTTTTGCCTTTTCACCCTTACCAAATTTGGCATCCTTTATTAACGTTTGTTATGCTTAACCCACCACCCACGATTATGGTCACACAGTAACAAGCTCCTACCACATGCTTCTTATAAATCTGACTTTTAAAGTAGGTGCAGCAACGAAAATTTGTTTGGAATTCTGAAAATTCAATAGATTTATACAAAAAAGTTTTTTAAATGATACAGCTAAATCACAAATATCCAGTTATGTTTCTATGAAGGGAATCATAGAACAGGGAAAGAATTGACTCAATCCATCTTGGTATTTGTTAACAGCTCTAAAGAGGAATGTCATAAGTAGAAATGACTACAATAGGTTATTAAAATTCTCTTATAATCGAGATTCCATTTGGTCTTTCCTTGTTCCCCATGATTGTTCAGCTCTGTCATATATAGGGACAGTTCAGAAGTGGCTTAGAGTCGAGCACTGTGACACTGGGATGATTAGAAATATACACTAGGCATGCAAATAGCAAGTTGAGTGTTGCCTTCTGTGAGGTGCACACCTGGAACTGATTTTCCAGCAAGAGTTAGAGTTGCCCATCAGCAGAGTCTTGCCTATCTGTCTGTTATAAGTACAGACTAGCAAGGGGGTGGCCACTCGTGGGTATAGTTCTTAGACATTCCTAAAGTTGACTGATCTTGGTGGGGAATCAGACTTTGCAACTTGGCTTTGATAATACCACGCCCAGTGAACTGGAGTGTTGACCTAAACCAGAAATGAGTACGTCATCAGGACCACATTGAGTCTGCCATTGAGCTGTCTAAAAATAGAGGTCCAGCAGTGAATACCCTTGGCATATTCTGCTCGGGTAATGTTCTGGCTTCACCACACTCAGCCTCACCAATGGGCTCCCACAGAACAGGGTTCAGGAAACAGAGAGGAGACACATGCTCCGAGTGCATGTAGTGTGGTACGCATGAGGCAAGGGCCCTCCTGCACGCTCCCAGACTCAAAGAGCCGGCCAGAGTTGGACTGCTTCCTCCCTCCAAATATATTGGAAGCACTCCATAGGAAACACGGTGAAAAGCACTAACTACCATGGCTAGCTACAATACCTTGGGTACCACACACCAATCAACATAGTCAAAGTGAGAGGACTGGGACTCTGTCCATTGGCTTCTCTGCTCTGTCCCCAGTGCTCACAACAGTGCCTGGCACTAACAGCAGCTCAATAGGTATTAGCATGAGTGAACCATCATTAGATTCTAATTAGGATAGTTGCCCTGAGGCACTTCTTGAGCAAGCCACCACTAAGAGAAGGCGTGTGCTGCTGAGTGAGAACAATGGAAGCTAGGTGTGCTTGGAAGTTAGCAAGACAATGTGACAACTTCCCCTCAGTCTTGCACAAGCATTAAAGCTTCCGTAAATTTTAATAGGCCCAATTCTACGATATTAAACTTGTTCCTCAGCCCTCTAAAGTGACAGATGTTCCAGGCCTCCACTTAGGAAGCTGACATTTGTGCGTCTGTAGCCCTGATACTCAGAGGCCTGAAGTTGCGATGTATCTAAGTTTTTAGTAAGTTTCTTCTTTTGGAAGGATCTGTATGTCCCACTCACAGACTGTAAGGGGTAACACAGTGTTACCCATTGGGGATTTTGATATATTTCCAATGTCTGCTGCTTCCCAGTCTGCAGAATCGAACGTTCATACAGTTAAAACCAGGAAGAACGAGGCTATTGTGACGCAGTGTTCTCCCAAGGAGCACACATACCTCAAGTCAGAAGGCTCAGTTCTCTCTTAATATGTGTGCGAGAGCACGAGGGGGTGCGCGTTTGGTTTGTTTCGGAACTTCTCTTGCTTGAGTTAAGAGCAAGCACTGTGTCTCAAACGGGGATGGGTATTTCTTCTCAAGAAACTAGCAGGATTGAGGATGACGTCTCACCGGACCTTGTCAGTTTCCACTAGTTTACTAAAATGGACACCAAGAGGAAGTTCCAGGTGATGGAAGGGGGCTTTCTCTTCACTCCCACTGTGGCCCACTCTGCTTTGATGCTTCTAAGTTTTAGAAGTCCAAGCACCCACTTCAGGGTGTGCAAGGCAGTGGAGAGGTGGAGCTGAGCGCTGCGTGGGTCACAGTGTGGGGAGCCTGAGAAGGAAGTGGGGACAGAAACTCAACTTTTCAACTGCATGTTTTCCCTGTAATTTGTCCAATATGTATTTGCCATAAGAATAATACTCTTCTTTTGATGTGTGTAAGGATTTTCTTCGAAACATCCCAGGGAGCGTCTTTACATCTGATCTCTATGCTAAATGGGTCACTATAACTGATGGAGAGAACGAGGAGGAGAAAATCGCTGCCACTCAGAGGTAACGATGCTATGATTACTCTACTGGGGCACACCTGAAAAGTACAATCAACATACTCTTAGGAAAATATTAGCTTATACTTTACAGCTTTGTCCACTAAAATGATGACCAATGCCAAAGAGTTGGATTTGACCACTCCCACGGAGGCCAGTTCAAAAATAGAGGCATGCCTTACTGCTCTTATTGAGTTCTTGTTCTTCTCCTAGTCTTGTTAATAAGGAATCCTTGACCATTTTACACCTTCTGAATATGTTGTCGACGAAAATAATCCATAACCAATCTATAAATGAAAATGTGGGTGAGTTTATTCTGAGCTGAAATTTTAGGATTATAACCCGGGAGGTCTTTCCACAAAGGAAGAGAGCACTCCAAAGAAGTGGGGGTACATAGGGTGGTTATATACCCTCAAAGAGGGTGTTTCACATGATTGAAATGTCCCTCCCACAATAGTCACAAGATTGCCCTGTCGGCACAGCACTTGCTGGACACAGCAGGTAGTGGGTCTGCTATCTCCAAGGGCGCAGCAGGAGGCAAGTCTATTGTCTCAAGCTGGGTGGTCACAGGTGAACACAGCAGTGAGTTTCTAGCCTAAGGAAAGATGCTTAATCCTTAAGGAGACACCAACGGTGGGAGGGGGAGGGAAGTTGCAACTTTATCTCAAGGTCCTTTTGCTCTTGCCATAGGGAATCTCTAAAGCAGATATACAATGCATGCTCAACGGCCTCGGTCAGGCCCTTTTGGAAAGACAAGGTCAGGCCCGAATTAGGTTTACACCAGAATGGCTTCCTCATATATTCCACTATATCCTATTACTTGCCATTTTTATTTGACAATATGAAACTGAGAGCAGATGAAATCCTTTGGTCCAAGAGAGATGCTAAAGGACCAATCTGCCAGGGATATGGTCTTACCTTTGTCAAACACTTAACTAGCCAGAGAAGTTCTTATCTGGTTCAGAAACTGAACTCAGTGAAACATTTTTGCCTGGAACTTTGCTGGGCTCTTACCCTGAGACAGTGTTCCTATATTGCTACCTTCAAAACAAAGGGAGCCTTTCAAATTTCATCACTGTTTGGTTTAATCAATGAGATTTGTGAACTTGAATTGAAGAGTTTCTGCAATGTTTCAGAGTTTTAAAATACATTTAGATTAAATTCGATATTAATAAGATGTGCCCAAATGAGAACACGTTCTAGGCGTTTCAGGGAAATATTTCAGGCAGCATGTTTAGGAGGGCCATTTCTGCATTCTCGTGCATGTTCACTGGGCCTTGTGCCTGCTCTACAAAGAAGTCCTCTGTTCCCTTTCTCTGTATTTCCAACTTCCTAAGCAAAATGACGTGCTGTCTTTAAAGGTCCATTTTTGTGTCTTTAGGCTTTTGGACGAGCTGCCCAGAGCCAATGCAGCACTCCTGCGCTATCTTTTTGGAGTGCTGCACAACATTCAGCAGCATTCGTCCGTCAATCAGATGACAGCTTACAACTTAGCCACCTGCATAGCCCCAAGCATTCTTTGTTTGCCCAATGCCTGCAGCGCAGACTTCGAAAGTGACATCACAAGAAAGGTAATGAAAGCTCTCATTTGCGTGCCCTAGGGGTCAGAGTCCCCACTTGGAACCCAAAATGGACGGTGTTAACTCTGACAGACCAGTTTTTGAAAGTGCATCCGTTGAGTGGCAGAGTCATTTATCCTCCTCTGTGGGGATGGGAAGGAGGGTTGTTAAGGGGGAACTGTGAGCAGTGGAGTCTCTCCTCCCTTCGTGTCCATGAGACTAAACTCTGGACCGACTGAACAGCAGAGAGAGGAGCGGCCCGATATGACAGAAGAGAACCTGGGCTTTGGAATGTGACAAGCCAAGGTTCAACTCTCAGCCTAATCACCGAGGGATGTGTAACCCTGGGCAAAGTTTCCAAGCCATGGTTTCTTCATCACACGATGGCAACAACACCCAGCTCCTCTGGTCATTACTGGCACATCCTAGGCAGCTTGGGCAATATGAGCACCCATGGCTCCACACACTTTGACCTTCCTCTGCCAGCTGTGGCTCATTCAGAAAAATACTTGGCTACTATTTTGCCTCTGCTATAGGGTGAGGAAACTAGTAAAAGCTTCCAGAACATCCCATCAGAGCTACAACATGCCCAATAAGATCATAGCTGTTTCCCAAGAGAGTTTCCCAGAAAGTAAGGGTGGGGCAGGCAATGCAAGAGGAGGGGCTGCAGCCAGACAAACTGAATGGTGTCTCTCCAGCTGCTTTCTTCCCTCACAAAAACCCACAGAAATCTCTGCTGCCCAAGTTGAAGCAGCACCTAAACTTACAAATGAATTTCACGTATCCGTGTCTATTGGGTGCTTTATAAATTTTCCTAAGATGCGATATGTCTACTATATCTCAACAAAACCGGAAAAAATTTTTAATGAAAACGAACAGATAAAATTTCATAAGAGAGTATACATCTTCCCCCAAACATCCTATGTGGGTTACATTTGAAAATTGCCTTTGTTTTCAAGATGTAACCATTGATATAAAAATGTTAGCTTTTAAACTAGACCACAAATTATGCCTTTAGTCCACTGATGAAAAGTATTTTAAAACCTGTGCCCAAAGTACTCACGAAAGTATCACAGTTCGTTCTTAGAGAAAACTGGTTCTCTGAATTTTTCTTAGTATTCTTTCACAATTTTTGTTAGAGCCAAGATTCATGTATGAAATGTGATTTATAACTATGCCATATGAAAAAGAACACCCCGTTTTTACCCTTTTGTGTTGCAGATTTCTCTTGTGCAATTTTTGATTGAGAACTGCCTCCAGATCTTTGGAGAAGACATTGCTTCCCTCCTGGGGGAGAGCTCCATGCATTGCGATGGCAGCGAGAAGGCTGCAGATCCTTCGACTGACTTCGGAGAAGACATTGCTTCCCTCCTGGGGGAGAGCTCCATGCATTGTGATGGCAGCGAGAAGCCTGCAGATCCTTTGACTGACTTCGGAGAAGACATTGCTTCCCTCCTGGGGGAGAGCTCCATGCATTGTGATGGCAGCGAGAAGCCTGCAGATCCTTTGACTGACTTCGGAGAAGACATTGCTTCCCTCCTGGGGGAGAGCTCCATGCATTGTGATGGCAGCGAGAAGCCTGCAGATCCTTCGACTGACTTCGGAGAAGACATTGCTTCCCTCCTGGGGGAGAGCTCCATGCATTGTGATGGCAGCGAGAAGCCTGCAGATCCTTCGACTGACTTCGGAGAAGACATTGCTTCCCTCCTGGGGGAGAGCTCCATGCATTGTGATGGCAGCAAGAAGCCTGCAGATCCTTCAACTAACTTCGGTGAGAAACAGGCAGCGAGGCCGCCAGGGGTCATGGGAGATACCTAGACGGGGGATCCCAGAGCACATCCCAAGGGCAGTGATTCCCACCTGCTCCTCCTTCCACAGGCTGGCTCACAGGTCAGGCAGGGTTGCACACTGTTGTGAGACCAAAGAAAGAAGTCGAGGTCTCTGACTTCAAGAAGTTGCTGGTGCAGCTCGTAACAGCTTTAGGAGACATCATGGGATAATAGAGTGTCTGGGAACTTTTTCAAACAAAACTTCCAATCTATTATGTGTATAATAGACGTGCTCTGGTTGAAACCAGAGTGAGGGCCCCGAGGCGCTGCTGCTCAGTGGTCCCTGAAGCACCGAGGAATTCCAGTGCTCTTTGAAACAGATTAAGAGGAGCAGCATCATTGAGAAAAAAGGAGCTGACTTGATGTCAGACAACCTTTCAGAGTACTGCAAACTCCTGTGCTACCATTTCCTGGCTGTTTGATCTTTGGCCAATTATTCTAGCTCGTTCTCAGTTTCTTCATCTCTAAACTGTAGGGGGTAATAATGTTTAAATCTTAGGATTGTTGTAAAGATTAAATAAGATAGTGGATGTAAAATAAATTTGTGAAAAAGTATTTAATAAGGCTAGTAGAAGTGCCCCTGAGGCTAGAGCTGGTATTATTGGCACCTCGCTAATCACAGCTAACGGGCAGGAGTCCATTCTAGAAGGTAGAGTTTAGATTCAGAACCCGGGGGCCTGTATCATGAGCCCCTTCCTATTTTTGACATTTCTTGGTTTCAGACATTTACCTCAATGCTCTGAGGAAGTCTTTAGGAAAATCCACTTCATCGCAATGAGATGAGTCTAGTATCTGAGAATATGCTTATACTAAGACAATCGTTGGTTTTTCATTTCAGGAGTGTCAACCAAGCAACCTCTCGAATCCAAGCCAGTGAGGGTGATAGTGACTTACAAAAAGGCACAACTGCAGAATGACGCCGAAGCCCCACGTGGCGTGGGTCCACCCTGCTCCCTGTCTGCAATGCTTTCAGTCACTGAAGATTAGAGTCTCCATAATCATACTCAACCCTTTCCTTTCCTTTCCTTCCTGTAATATCCCACCAAGAACACTTTCTCCAAAATTCTACTACCTCCGTTATGTTCTCATCACGTAGACACCAGTCAGCTAATGCCCCCAAAATTATTTTCAGCCCCTTGTAACAAAAAAGTGTGTGGGGGTGGTGAATTTCTAGAAAAATACAGGGTCAGAAAAGTAAAGTTTTTGTAGCTCCTGGGAATCACCTCAGGACTCAAGAACAGTAATTCCTGAGCTTGAAGATTCCAGTCCTCAGTCACCACAGGGTCAGTAGATTAGATGGAAGGATCCTCTCAGACATCTCAGGAAATAAGCTCCCAACGTGTCAGAGACCAATTTTCACAAAGTTAAACACATGAATCTCACACACTAGAGTCTAAACTTGAGTCCAAATGTTATTAAACTCATCTTACTGAGGAGACCAGTAAGGTGGTAAAGAATGTTTTTGAGTATAGTACTTTTATGGCACCAAGCTGGGGCCAAAGAAGCAAATTTTCTTTGTTGGACATAAACAGTTAATGTTTTAAAGGGTAATCAATCTATAAGCTTTGAATTTATCTTCTCCTGTGACAAAAATATACAAATTAACATTATTCTATTTTTATGACACACAGTGAAGGACATCCAGATTTGGACTCCTCCATCTTACACTTCCCATGCAAGGTTTCCTGGAGGGGAATCTGTCCTCCCTCTGTCAACTCTCTCACCCACACTTCACTTCTCACCCTGCTGACATGTGGCCTCTCCCTGTCTTCCTTTCCAGCAGCCTCAGTAGATCACATTCAACCGATGACCAAGCCCCTCCACCTGACAAACCAAAGCACATCTTCTGGGATTCCTAAGGCACTTGCCCTGCCAGGGTCTCGTAATTCCTGAATTCTAATCTCATTTCCCTGGTAGTTCACTTCTCCCAGGTCATGTTGTTTATCTCCATCCTCCTCTGTTTATATCGTTTCATGGACTTTTCTACATCTTTGCCTAAACCCGAGGACTCTTCACGTCATTCCCAGGTGCCCTCAGCTCTCGTGTTGCCTCTGATTCCCTGCTCTCCTATCATCCCACAACGCTCATCCCATCACAGACCCATGAGTGCAGCAGTGTCCTCTCTGGCCTCCCTGTCTCCAGTGGTGAAGTTGGGGAAGGATGGCCCCATGTATGCCTCCCACCCTAATGTTCCTACTTCAGGGCAAGCTCCCTGAGCAGGGATGAGGCTGTCTAGCACAGCCTGGGATTCCACTGCCAACCACCAGACTCAACACCAGGTAGGTATTCAGTAAATATTTGCTATTGAAGACATACCCCTCACTATATAGGTCACGTGGTACTGCATCAGGATGAGGCCTGAACTGGGAGAGAGTCAGCTGTGCACATCTTCCTTTTTCTGCCCTGATCCTGAGAGCTGAGGGGGCATCAACCAGGGAGAGACCTGTGCATGGAATTCCTTCCTAAAATGCACAGTATGGAAAGAGGGGGCAGTAACTTTGCAGTGGAGAAAACAGACAAGCACTACCTTAGCCAGGCGATCAAGGTCAGCATCAACAGTCATACGTCTAGTTAATAACAATGAACCTGTATAATTTCATCTGTTGTAACCAATATCCCCGATTGAGGTAAGATGCTAGTAATAGCAAACCAGAACAGAGGTGTATGGGAACTCTCTGTGCTGTCTTTCTTAAATTTTCTATCAATCTCAAAACTGTTCTAAAAAGTAAAGTCTATCTTTTAAAGAGTTCCCATTAAGTATAGATGAAAAATGGTATCTTGGGTTTTCTTTAATTGGACATGCTTTGTTTACTAATGCAGGGAAGTCTGTCCACATTTGGGTTGGCTACTTACATTTGTTCTTCTGTGGATTGTTGATTGTCATGTGCCCCTAAGGTATATGGTTATCTGTTATGTGACATTAGTGTAGTCATATCTCACTGACACAATCTCATGAACTACCAGAGTCTGAGGAAGTATTAACTGCCTGCTTTTCATTATCCAAATACCCATTTTACTGATGAAGAAATGGAGATTCAGAGAGGCTG
This sequence comes from Equus caballus, assembly GCF_041296265.1. Taxonomy (NCBI): domain Eukaryota; kingdom Metazoa; phylum Chordata; class Mammalia; order Perissodactyla; family Equidae; genus Equus; species Equus caballus. Next base: position 10,544,617 of record NC_091704.1, read on the forward strand.
AAAAATTGAACCAAGTCCACATTTAGTGTCACACCTAGACCTTGAACTCATATCTGTCTGACTCCAGAATTCCCTAAACACCACACTGTACTAGGAAGTACCAAGTGTGTGACATTGGCAGGAGGAGGGGGGGATCCTGACAGCTGGCTGGGTGTCCAGTGACAAACTTTAATTCTGTATTTTAATGAAGTGATGACACCATCCAGGCAAACTAGAAGTATGTAGGAAGTCCCTGAGTGGCTGCTGTGAGAAATGGCTCATGAGGGCAATGAGCTTTGTGTCCCAAGCAGAGGGACTAGAGTAGGTCACTCCAGACCTACTGAGAACAGCAAAATGGATCCTCTCTAGTCGCCCTCAGAAGAAATGCAACTTTCAGGGGCCAGCAGGGGACACAATCTCATGTCATACATCATCATAATTTAATGTTGGCACTGAAAACTGAAGCCAGGAAGGGGTATCGCCTCTCCTCAGAATTCTTAAACAGCATCCAAGCTGTGGGGGACCCCATTCACCAGCACTTGCTTGTCAGGTCTTGACCTTAAGAAATTGGGCAGAAATCCAAAGGCTCTGGACTCAAGGGATGGGATTTGACCTCTGGCTTGGCTGCCTGTCTTGTACAACCTTGAGCAAATCAATTCACCACTGGGGTCCTTGCTTTGTTCATATCAAAACAGGAACCACTGCCCTACTGACCTCATAGAATTTTCCAGCAGATGAATAATAGTACTGATGGCTAACAGTTACTGCACAGTCACTACAGACCGGCATTTTGCAGGCATCATCGCATTTAATACTCATGGCAATCATGCTGGCCAAGTACTTATATTATCCTTATTTTATAGATTGGAAAACAGCTCCAGAGGAAGGATATCGTTTGAGGTCACCCGGTTTGCGAAGATGAAGTCAGAATTTAGAGCCCATGTTGTTCACCGATGAGTTACGTCACTAACTACGTTCCAAAGTGATGCTAGATGGAAAGAATGCTGGTGCTTCAGAGTCCTGGGGCAACCTTGAGAAGCTGCAGAGGAGTGGATGACCACGAGGTGGGGCTTGGTATTTATCACTGGGTGGATATGCAAGCTGAGGGGGTTTGGAGAAGAAAGATGCAGAGAGAAATGAGCTTGACTGGGGAAAACGAGCAGAGAGGGAGAAGAGAGAGTTGGGGCAGTTGCCAAAAGGAATGGAAATCTAGGAAGACAGAGCTACTCGAAGGGGATTTTGAAGAAGCTTTGCTCTCAGGTGTGCTTTGTGATAGCTATTCTCTGGCCTCCACTAAACCTTCAGGAAAATCCCTACTTTTCCTCAATGCCTTTAGAGGTGGATCCAGGGTTACTCATTGTACTGCTCACGGATGGCAGTGCTTCATTTTCATATTCCCACCTGCCTCAATACTTGTTACCCTACTGTTTCAAGATAGGAAAACCAACTCCTATCATAACCCCTAATGGGTTCTATTTGGTATCTCCTACGGGACTTAAGGGTAGTAATACTCTACAAAAATCAGTTGGTTTTCTAATTAACAACAAAGAACAAGATTAAGAGGATATTAAGAAAGCAGTTCCATTTCCAAAAGCATCAAAAATAATAAAATAGAAAAGGCTGTAAACTGAAAAATACAAACATTACTGAAAAAAACGAATTTAAATAAGTGAAAGGGCAGCCATGTTCACGGACTGGATGACAATACTGCGCAGGTATCCATCAATACCACCCACAGTGATCTCCACATTCAATGCCATCTCATTCAGTGCTCACCTCCCTCAGGTCAATCCACAACGTCTCCTGCTCTTCCCTGTGGTTCCTTGGTTGGGAAAGTACTGGATAAACATCTTTTCTTTTGGATTCAGATCCTAGACACCTAACACTCAATAATTCCATGGAGCTCTTAAAAAAATCTTGATTAGGGCCCAGTACATTACAGTCACAGGCTGTGAGAGTTTTTAGTACAGCAATGGGAGAAGAGCCCTAAAATAGGGAGGAGGTTCCATTGTAGTAACGTTCCTGTTCTATCAGCCCTCACACTGAGTAACACTACAGAACTTGATTAAAAATATATTAGCTACATCAAACAGTCATATAAAGTAAGGAATTTATATTTATTTTAAACTAATATGCGTATTATAAAATTACATATAAAAACATAAATATATGTAATGTATTATATGGAGAGAACTTCGTATGTAAAATGCATTATAATGTATGAAATGCTACATATTGCATATTATGTGTTACATGTTGCATCTTATGTATGTTGTATATTATATGTTACATATAGAGAGAGAGGAAAAGAAGAGAGGATGTAGGGCAATTTCATTTTCCGATTCTAGGAAAATAATGAAACCCAAACCATCAGGAACGGTATCACTTGAGCAGAGCATAGGTGCAAGTACCATCCGTGTTATATGCAGAAACATTCACCTTGACCCTAGGGGGCATCTGGGCTGAGACTAGATGACTGAAATCTCTGGGCGATGGTGAACACAGAATTGGGGGACAGCAGATATGAAGACGCACTGAGCCACATGCCAGACGCCCCAAGCGCAGAGAGAGCTTGTGAGCTTCTAGCGGTGGAGACTTGACACACTGCGGGAGAGGAAAATGAAGTTACTGGACCCACTGAAACGGGACTCATTGATCCTCTAGCCCATGGTGGGCAGTGTGCATCAGCATGGTCCTTCAGAGGTAAACAGCACAGCCCAGGGAAAGCTCTGACCTGGGTCAAGCAGCATCACCCAACAGCCACCAGGGGGAGCTCCTCCCTGCACTTTCCTGCTCTGTGAAGGGCCTCTGAGCCCCGGGTTCTTCTCCCATATCCAGCTTCCCAATCCCTCCATTCACCACTGGCTCCACACCTTCCCTATAGAAAGGAATGATTCTGACCCATGATGCCTTGAGAGTGTCTGAGACAGTTTCTGGGGTTGGGTGAGGGCTCCCTGCAGAGGTCAGGGGTCCTGGCTCATTACTATGGCCTCCCAACTTATTCATGATGGAATATATAATAAATGCGTTAGCTCTAAAAATGTCCTAATTTTAGTAGCTATTTATAAGTAGTATGTCAGTCATTTATTTCTATATTTTACAGTGACTTATGAAAGCTGATATTATTTGTGTTTTTCAGATAATTCAATTATTTTTTCTAATTCTTCCTTTTCCTCTTAAGTTTTAGATGCTCCTTCTCTTCAAATTTCGTGCTCATCAAGGTACATATTTTTCTGCACTGTATCAAAGAATCCTTTGTTTAATAGAAGACACAGAATAATTCAGTATGGACCTTTGTCTGAGGTGAGTTGGGGCTCTCAAATACAGATGACGGGAAAGGAAACAATAACCCTGCACATTTTATGAAATGATGTGCTAGCAATCCTGCAATGAACATAAAATCATATTTGATTTCATGCTGTGAGAACGCCAATGTGGTGGTTAAATTGCAAAGATTACTGGAGAAGTTTTGTCTTCCTCCTGCTCCTCTCTAATTCTAAATCCCCTCAGCTGCTCTGCCTGTTCTTTCTGCCCCAGATAGCACTGCTGAGGGAAAAGGGCATTTAAAATGCTGCATAATGTTCACACCAACTCGGTCAGACTCATTTCAGTGTCATTTTTTACATAATATGATAAATAATATTCTTCTCATGATTCATTCCAGAGACATTGACGAACTCCACACAATGAAATGCCTAGAGAGACAGTAACATAGGGACACAGGAAGTACTAATTTGCAGTCTCCTGTACAACTAAGACTGAGCAAATGTCACAGAGGACGGCAATGACCTTGGTGGTGGTCAATAGGGGGACTGCCTTATAACCATTTATTAAGCTCTGCCCGTATTTTGGTGCATATTTTCAAATTTATTTTGCGTATATTTTTAAAGCATTTGTAATATATAAATATTGTTTTATGTAAAAACCCCAACAGAACCTGTCTCAGACCTGGTCAGTATCAGGATTCAAGTTACTGGGAGTTGTTCACTTGGTGAATTTAGAAAATCAGACGGCAATTATTTGTTCTCTGGCCAGAGTTTCATTTGTCATCTGAGAGAGAGAGGCTGCATGGGGCTCACTCCATTTGGCCCAAACAGAAGTCTGCAGTTGCTTGTCAAATAAATGTCTTTATGTTGTTGCATATGCAAAATACCCTTCTCTTTTCAGGCTGAGTAATATTTCTTGGCATTATCTTTATCTATTCATCTGTCGATGGACACTAAGCTGTTTCCATATCTTGGCTCTTGTGAACAAGGCTGCAGTCAACACAAGAATGCAGATGTCTCTTTGAGATTCTGATGTCAATTCTGGTGGATATATACCCCAAAGTGGGATCGCTGGATTGTGCTGAGTGAAATAAGCCAGTCACAGAAGGACAAATATTGTGTGATTCCACTTATGCGAGCTATCTGAAACGGTTCAACTCACTATAGTTGACAACACTGCATTGTGTCATTGAAATTTGCGAAGAGAGAACTTAAATATGCTCGCAAGAAAAAGAAAGAGAAGAAAAGAGAAACCTGTGTGGTGACGGATGTGTTATTTATCCTGATGAGGGGAAACCTTTTGCGATGTATCAAATCATGTCATTGTAAAGAGATACGTTTATTTGGCAGTGATGCCCTATTAAAACTGGAAAAATACCCCCCAAACCAAAAAAGAAGAAAAAAATGTGAAACTCACAGAAACAGGAGAATGGTGATTGCCAGGAGCTGGGGGAAGAGGAAAGAGGGAGCTGCTGTCCGACAGGCACAAAGTTTCAGTCGTGCAAGATGAGTAAGTTCTAGAGAGCTGCTCACAGCCCTGTGCCCAGAGTTCCCAGTACTGCAGTGTGCGCTTATGACTTGGTTAAGTGGGCCGACCATAGGGTAAGGGTTCTTACCACAATAAAAAAAAAAACTGGGCAATTTCTGGTGATCACAAAATGCTTAGAGTATATAACTGAAGGAGTAGTACATGAAATATCAAACTTCAAAATTAGATAATTTCGAAGAAATGAAAACTAGAATTGTTTGACATTGAAAGAATTAATATCTCACTAAATGGATTCTCCGAAAAAGATGTACAGTGTTTATAAGTGCAGCGTTGAGAGGATCTGACGGGGTGACATTTTAATAAACTACTTGACGTTTAGTGGATACTCAATAAATGTTCATTCTCCTTTCATTTCTGGTAACTTTGGACCCAATTCCTTCCCAGAGGCATCAGAAGAGATCACATTCATGTGCTTAGAGAACGTCACGTGTGCTCTGCGTCCTCCACGTAGGCAGGGCGGGATGGCTGAAGTGGGCTGGAGTGCCCACAGGTAGGTGTGTCCCTGATCAAACCTTAGCATGTCAGGTTCTAGTAAAATAGTTTCTCCTTAGAGCAGACTTTTTAAGAACAGAATGCTCTAGCATATTTCAAAATTGTTCATTTTTTCTTTCCTCTGTGGAAGCACAATATTTTTTCTCAGACATTCACTGTAAGAAGCAGGTCCAGCTGCTGGAGGCAAAACTCACAAAAGTTTGGGCCCCTGTGACCAGGTCCTCCTGGAATTTTAACTCTCTGAGGGTCCACACTTGTCCACACTGGGCCTCCTGCAGATTGTCCATTACAGGTTAGGCTTCCCTGCCCCAGCACTGGTCCCCTCGGGGGCTCAGTTGTGATTCTCTGCGTTCACCTGTGAGTCTCCCCAATCTGGGGGCGGCAATTTGCCCAAGACCTCACTGCTCTTATGAACCTAAGAACAGCTGGAGCCTTTTCAGTTTGTTCAGCTGTTTAGTGTTTGGGGATGGAGTGGAGACTTCCAGGCTCCTAACATCATGGACCAGAAACCAGAAGTCAAGCCAACACCTTATTTGTTTTATTTATAGCTCTTCTAATTAATACGGACTGGACATATAATAAAGGGTCCATATTTGAAATGCATAATTTGATACCTTTTGACAATTTATACCCCTTTGAAAACATCAGCACAATCAAGAGAGTGAACATTTCCACCCTGGCACAGTGCTTGTCCTAGGCTGTGCTGCTGGCACTTCCTGCCCCAGCAGTGGCAGGCTCTAATCTGGGCAGTGCTCTGCCCTGCTTGGGTGTACAAAGGCCTGGCCACTGGGTGGGTGCCTCCAGTCCGGAAGTGTTGAGCCTGGTGCCTGGACCACCCAACAAGAAATGGTCCTAGTTCCTGAGAGCAGGGGTCTGATTCGGTCCTCTCTTCTCTCCCCAGGTGGCTGGAGATGCTCATGTTCTATCCCAGGACCAACAAACAGAACCAGAAGAAGAAGCAGAAAGTCGAGCCACCCACGCCACAGGTAGGCAGTGGGTTTGCCAGTTGGTGTCCACTTTGTGGTTTCAGAGATGAGGAGCTGGGGCAAAGCGAGAGTACCCCAGAAGATTCAAGGGCTTCAGGACCCAGCCTAAAATTAGGGGTGAGGGAAGGATTCAGGTCAGGGCTGAGGTGGTCACCAGCCCTGCACGTTGTCTCCATCCTTACAGTGGTCTGTGGGCTACAATCTGCATGCTCCTCTTCAAGCCACAGGGCAGGACCCACTACAGGGACAGGGTGGCCTGCTTGTGTGGTCTGGGGCTGCCCCAGGAGGCTTCCAGCCAGGGGGCAGGTGCTGAGGAGCAGTAGCAGAGCGTGTGTCTCTTCCCCTGGCTGTCCTTCCAGCTGCTGGGAAGCAAAGAGCATGCCAGGAGGGGTTGCTGGCTGCACAAACTCCTCATGCGCCACAGTCCAAGGAAGGACTCAGCTCGGTTCCACTTTCTACACAGAGATGCTCTTGCAGAGAGCAGGCTGAGAAAGGGGAGCCAAGTGAAGGGCAATTCGGGGACCCCACTCTTGCTCTGGGGCCTTGACCATAAATGGAAAATTTGGTGCTGGTCTTGATTTGTGTGCACCTGCTCTGACTCCCATGTGACCAGAGTGGGAGGTGGCTGGGGTGGTCCCACCAGGTCCAGTCCTTCCCCAAAGACCCCTCTCCTCTCCCTTCTCTTCCCCAGCCAGTGTCCAGGGGCTCAGGGCACCAGGAAAGGTTCTGAGCCTCAGTGAACTGATTTGCAAAATGGGCTTGTTTTGATCCAGTTATAGGATTATTTGTGAGCTTGAAAGGAGGTCTTGGGCCCAGTGTGGGTGCTCAGTAAATGTTATTCCTTTCCTCTGTGCTCAGGCTTCACTGTTACCAAGTGTTCTTGCCTGATCGAGCCTCGCAGTAACCCTGAGAATGAGCAGAGTGGAGATTGGGGGTCCCTTGGGCATCTTGCAAGGCCCAGAGCCTGGCAGAGGTCCAGGCATAGCAGAACATGGCTACCCCCAGGGTTCAGCAGTCCTTCCTGGTGCTCTCTCCTTCACTGAGTGGCAGAGATCAGCCTGGGTGGAACTGGGTCCCCCTTCTCCTCTATGCCCCCCGGGTCTCCCCTGGATTTGCCTGCCCTGGGCTGCTGCACAAACCCTCCTACTAGTAGAGTGCAGCTCTGGGCCTGCTCTCAGCTGATGGTCATTGTCTGCCCTCTGTCTACCCTCCCCAAGGAGTCCTAGGCTAGCATCCTCTGGAAGGTAGTGTCCCTGGCAAAATCAAATGGGAGTTGTTCCTGGAGACTGAACAGCTTCCTGCTGGGGAACAGCAGACACACATGCAAATCCCCCAAACCTGGCTGGTTTGAGAGAAAAAACTCCCAGGCAGAATAACAGCATTCAGGGTTACACTGCGTTTCCATAGTAATACCTTGGAAATAGTGCCGTAGCAGACCTCCTGCCTCCAAATAAGGCAACTGCACGTGCAGAAGACACGCTCGGCCCAGACCAGGGAATTTGATGGTGCTCCTGCTCCCTAGCCGTTCCCTCCCCTGTGACGTCCCCTCCCCCAAATAATGCTGGCCTTGGCCAAGCTTCACCTTTTCTGTTGGTAGCAAGAGCCATGTGATCACAGGGTGGGAAGAGCCCCCACTTCCCTGAGGGTCTGTTAGAGCCCGGGCGGTCTGGGGTCCCAGCCTCTTCCACTCAACCACTCCCAAGCCCCAGCAGAAGCCAACCAGGCAGAGTCTCTTTTCCTTTGCCCCTTGCTCCTCAGAGCATCACCTTGAGGCTGCTGGTTTCTGGAAGCTGTGAACTTTCATCAGGGCCACGCTGCTGTGAGTCAGTCTCATGGGGTGAGGTGGGGCCTTTCCAGAGGAGAGCTGCTGATCTCTGAGAAAGCCTCCCTTCCTCAGCCTGATGCCAGAGTCATTCTAGTGCACCAGAGGAAGCTGAGGGGGAAGCCTAAAGCCTTTGGGGCTCCTGTAAAGGCAAGAACCCAAGACCCCATACCTGGCCTCTGTCTCCATGGCCTGGGAGTTTCAGATCAAACCAATGGGGAGCTGCTACACCCCATTCCAGGCCAGAACCCTCCTTCTCATTGGGTTCCTGCTCAGTTTCTGTGCCCAGGAAGTAGAAAGAAAGGCTGTCGTTGAAACCCCTTCCAGAGAGGGGGCCTGCTTAGCACATGGAGGTGATGGAGGCCGCTTGGCCCAGGCCTGCCTTCCTACCCTATTTCCTCTTTCCTCTTGCTTTGAAAACCCTTTCTGAGTAGCCAGATAAATAGCACAGACTTCATTATAGCATTGACATCCCTGAGCAGTGCCGCTGTCCTGGCCACACAGGGACATAGAAAACCTGGTGCCTCCACTCCTTCCTTGTGCACAGGCACTCAGGGTCTCTGTCGGCATGAGCTCCAGCATCCCTCTCCGCCACAGTGGTGACAGTGTGTGGAGCGGTAGCAGTGCCATGTGGCCCTGGCCTGGCCTGAGGCATCTTACTTTCCACATACCTGCTTTGGAGAAGAGAAGCAACTTTCCCTAGAGACAAGGCTTCCTCCCATCACCCACCCAGCCCCTCTCCTGGAAGCCAGCATGGCTTTTCTGCTGCCAGACTGTCCTTCAGTCCCCGCTGACTTGATCAGGCTTTGGCTGCTGTTCATGGCCCCCATTCTCTGGGAAGAGTCCTCCAGAAGCAGGGAACGTGGGGAGGGATCTGGGGACGCAGCCAGCCCTGCACAGGTCGGGGGGCCCTGGGTGTGGGAAATGCATGCATTTCCCTTGCATTTCAGGCCTGGAATTTCCTCTGCCTCTTGCAAAAATTAAGCATAGATCTACCATATGATCCAACTATCCCACTGCTGGGTATTTATCCAAAGAACTTGAAAGCACAACGGCATAAAGATACATGCACTGTTATGTTCATTGCAGCATTATACACAATAGCCAAGACATGGAAGCAACCTAGGTGCCCATCAAGGGACAAATGGATAAAGAAGATGTGGTATGTATACACAATGGAATACTACTCAGCCATAAGAGATTATGAAATCCGGCCATTTGTGACAACATGGGTGGTCCTTGAGGGTATTATGCTGAGTGAAATTAGTCGGAGGGAGAAAGTCAAATACCGTATGATCTCACTCAGAAGATAAAAATAACGACAAACAAATACCTAGCAACAGAGATTGGATTGGTGGTTCCCAGAGGGGAATCAGGGCTGGAACAGGGCAAAAGGGGTGATTAGGTTCACACGTGAGGGGGTGGACTATAATTTGTTTTTGTGTGTTGAACATGATGCAGTCTACACAGAATTTGAAATATATCACGATGTGCATCTGAAAGCTATATAATGTTATAATCCAATGTTACTGCAACTAAAATGATAAAAAATAAAAACATAAATTAAAATTTTTTTTTAAATAATGAAAATTTGCTACCAAAACAACACAGTAATGATTCATAGAGGCAACATATTAAGAGGATACCAAAAGTGCAAATGGAATATTTACCACATATATATTTTTTTATTCCCAGACTGTGCTTTGTGACCTGCCTTTGCCTGGAGGAGTCACGCCTTGCATGCTGATAACAATTCTGGGCACTGTGAAGCGCAGTGCAAACAGGTGAACAGCAAGATTAGCAAGTCTGTCGTATTTGCTGATTGGTTTAGAATTTTTAAAACTACACATTTAGAATCTTGGCTATACCACAGTACGGGATTATCCCATAAATCAATATGTATTCCCAATACGGGGACAACGTTTCCCTCACTGAATCTTAAACCAGAAGAATCAAGAATAAAACAGTCCTACTTTCTGAGGACAAAGAGGAAGAGCAGGAAACCCATTCTGTTGGTGTTTCCTGGCAGTGAAAGCCTTAGAGCTCAAGGAAACGTGGAGCTTTTGTAATATGATGCCTGGCCGTCTCTCCACCTCTGCGCCATACATTGTGTAAACAACCAAGCATGCACATTATGTCTACATGCCCATCAAAAACAAGGTGTGAAAACAAAAAGACCCCACTGGACATTGTTCCAAGTTGGTCTGAGCGCTTGAAAGTGATGCCACTCTGTCCTGATGTGCGTGCAAATCTCCCCGCAGTTGTGCAGGTCACAGTGCAGTCTCGGACCTTGCAAGCTCGGCTGCCATTTCCATCTTCATAGTGGGGGCAACAGCAGGGTCACAGATTTCTATGGTGTTAGCCTGGTCTACAGCTGACAAGTGGCAGGATGGAGAACCCCAGTTTTCTGAGCAGACTCTATATACTTAGAAGATTTGAACAGATCCCTCAAGTTACAAGACTTCCTCAAAATAAATCAACCTTTGCCCTTGGAACTGGTTTGACTGAGGTGAGCTAGGATGGGGTAAGATTGGAGCTAACAGGTAAATCCGTGCTGATCCATGGCTGCCCTGGGATGCCTGGGCCTGGTGATCACCACTGGTTATACCTACGTGTAAAACAAGAAGGCTAAGGATATCCTGAAGCTGTCCAGTACGCCCGTCCCTGAGGTCAGTGGTGCCACTAAAGCTACTGCAGCCATTAATTCATCTGTGTTTCTGGGTCTTATGACCAGGACACAAAAGGCACAAAGTCAAGCTATGCACACAGGTTTATTCAATAATTTGCAAACAGACTCCATGAGTGTCTGTCACCTTTTTCCTGGTGAATCAAAGGGAGCCACCTCCTCTGTTAGCAGGAGATAGACTCAGCTCTGATCTGATCATTTTACATCCAAATGGCCCACTCACTCCAACCTCCAGCCAGCTTCCTCTGGTTCCGCATGAAGGTCACCACCCTAAGCCAACTGCTACTTCCACACAGCCTGTACAGCTTCTGATGGCACAGTTCTTCCCTGCACAATAAAGCTTGCCTCACAGCAAAGTACAAAACATATATATCCTCTGCCTATGTCCTCGTCCATCTTTCCTCCCAACATAAGGTAGGACCCAGCACACCTTACCCTGTGCACACAGCACTCATGATTTGTTAATATCTGCTCTCCTCCCTGTACGACCCCTCTCATGCAGGACCACACTGATATACATATCTTTGCTTTATTTAGGGTTATTGCACTGGAAACTTTAGCTCCAGGAACACTAGAAATGCAGACTGACACTGCGGCCACTCAGAAGTAATTCTGGTTGAAGTGGTTAAGGTGGTCTAAACTGAAAAAATTATTGCTTGGTCCTGCAAATTCTATGTGAGGAATTACAAGAAAAAAAGAACACTGAAGGCAGTAGAGATGACAGTATCTTGCTTTTCACTGCAGAGGAAATATAGGCATTGGATTTTCAGTCAAATACAAATTCTATTGCCATTGGCTATCTTGGTCTTTTCCCTGTGAATTTAATCATTGGAAGACACAGTGTGGTGTATGTGTTCATTACTGGGTGAATCAAAACATACAGAGAATCATTGTTAAAAGGTCTAGAGTGCAGACGTTGCTTTAAAACCAGAGCACATGCTGATTCTGTCAGTGCTCTATGGGGTTCGCTGAGACACTGAGGGAAAGAGTTAGTGATTCGGCAGCCAGGACTTGTGTTTGCCTTGACATCCAAGTGCAGGAACTGGGGTCAAAAAGCCAAGCAGCACTTTCGTGGGGTTGGCCCCGTGGCCGAGGGGTTAGGTTCTCGTGCTCCGCTGCATGCGACCCAGTGTTTCGTTGGAGCGAGTTCTGGGCGCGGACATGGCACTGCTCATTGAGCCACGCTGGGGCAGTGTCCCACATGCCACAACTGGAGGGACCCACGGCTAAGAGTATACAGCTATGTACCGGGGGGCTTTGGGGAGAAAAAGGAAAAAATAAAATCTTTGGAAAAAAAAAAAAAAAGCCAAGCATCACTTTCATTAGTTCCACTTGACATCATGGAATGTTTACCACATTTATTGTCACGACTTTACAACTTAGCATCGGAATACTGAACTTTAACGATGTTGTCTAGCTCTTGCTGTGTCAGGACTTGGCTTTTGGTTAACTATGAGGAAGCCAAGTATTTGAAAGCTCTTATTTGCCATTAGTAGGGATTAAAAGCAGGCTGGCAGGGCAGGAAGGAGGTAACCGTTATTCTCTGCAAAGTAAAGCATAAAGTGCCCTCAAAGTGGCCCGAAAACCTCTGTGAGAAAACCTTGAAGACCTTTCATGGGTAGAGGTGGTAAAGAGGGAATGACAGCTGACTAGAATGACGTGACCAAGACAACGAGGCAAAAAACTCAGCACGTTGTCTTGCTTCCTGTCAGATGCTCATGTATTACATCCAGTCCTTGGCCCAGGGTACCGTCAGTGTGATTTCTGTTTAGAAAATTGTCAGGTATTTATACAATGATTTGCTCTTTAGAAAATTGCATGTTCTTCACTTGATACAAATGCACAGCTTGAATCATTTTACTAACTCTGGTCTTTGGTTTAAAACAGGCTTGCTTGAGATTTCAAGAGAGGGCATGAGTTCGCCTTCCACTGTAACCCGCGCTTCAGTGAGAACAACAGGGGAGCCATTGTTTGCATTACAAAGCTGGATAATATCTGGGGAAAGGAAGACAGACAGGCAGATTTCCCCTTTGAAAGTGGTAAACCAAAGTAAGTTATTGCTACTATGAGATATTGAAAATGTCTGTTGCTCATGGGACTCGCTCTAAACCACAATGCCCTTGAAATGAATTTTCATCAGCTCTCCTGAGACACCTAACTAGGACATCTCCTCCCCATCCCAGGGGACCAGGCACTGCAGGCTGGAACAGGGCAGGAGCGCTGACCACAGGACCTTGGCACATGTCAGGATTTGGAGATGGCTCTTTAAGGAGGTGAAATGAGGTCCTGATGCAACGGGACTGGGGTCCTTATGAGAAGAGGAGACACAGATGCAGAGGAGCAGCCCCGTGAGGACGGAGGCAGAGACGGGAGGGAGGCGGCCACCAGCCCAGGGACCCTGGAGCCCCAGACACTGGAAGAGGCCGGAGGGACCCTCCCGTGGAGCCTCCGGAGGGAGCACAGCCCTGCAACCCTTGACCTCAGACTCTGGGCTCCAGGATGGGGTAGGACGGATCCCTGGGGTTCAAACCCCTGAACGGTCCTTCACCTGGAACTCTCCGGACCTGCACTCTGCCTCACCCATCCAATCCCGTTTTGCATACTTGGCCACCCCTCAGCCTGATTCCCAGCCCCCGAGCGGCCCAGGCAGCCCCGACAGGGTGTGCCGACGACCTGGGTGGGGGGACCGGAGGCAACTGCCCCCCACTAACGATTCCCCTAAACCCCATCTTCCCTCCGGCATCTGATACGCAGACGCCCTCGGCTCACGCCCCATTCCTTTATATCCAGGCCGATGACACCCGGCCCCCCCCCAGGGCTCCCCGGCCGAGCGCTCGGTGTCCGGGGCTGATTACCGCCCAGCTTGCTGCGTGAAAGATGTGAGTCCTGACTCGGTTGGGGGCCAAGCGGCCCCAATTAACACAGCAGTGGCTTTCATGTTCACCTCAATTAAGCCGGCTGCCGTTTCCTGAGTCGTTTCCGGGGCAGCCACACATCAAAGGGCCTCGCGGGCCACGCAGCAGGTGACGCTCATTTGCACACTGACCCAGGCAGGCGGGGGCGGGGGGTGCTCTGCGAGGGACCAGGAGCTGGTTGGGGTGAAGGGTCATGGGTCGGGTCCTCCAGGGAGGGTCCCTCCTGCCTCTTCTGCTTATCAAACCATGTGAGGCAGCATCTTGCATACAAAATGCAGGAAAACGGGCATGGATGTGAGTTCAGGGCCACTCTTCCTCAGAAAAAACTGATCTCTGATTCAAAGGATGACTCGGGTCTTGAGTCAGAGGCCGCTTCCCCCTTTGATGAGCCTGGTGGTGGGGAGGTCACAGGGCATGGTGGGCACTGCCTCCTTCCACCTCTGAGGTCCGACCACCGTCCTTCAGAAGCGCAGGACCTGACTGACCCAAATCACCCATCACAAACCGACTCCCAGACAGCATTGCCTCCCAACCTCAAAACCACCATCAAAAGGGCCCAGTCGGTCCCCACATTTGCTTGTCTCCTTCCCCGTGCAAAAACCGACGCTCCATCCTCGGTGCCGAAAGCACGAAAACAGATGCCTGCATCCTGGGACGGTGATCTAGCCGCTGTTTGCAGGAGGAATAAATGAGACCGAAAACGAATGGGCAAAATACGGTCCATCTGTGCAGTGGAATATTATGCAGCCATGAAAAAGGAGCCCATGTCCAAATCTGCTTCCTTTTCATGGCTGCGTAATATTCCCTCCACAACGGCCTGTGTGCTGTTCCTCCATTTATGCAGCTGTGGACACTTGTGGCGTTCGATGCATCTGATTTTTATAAGTCGGTCTATTAACCTGAGCCGCTTCCTGTCCATTTTCCTTTCTCCAGGGGCTCAGTATTTATTCCCAGGCCACGTGACCCTGGGGCATCATGTCCCTGGGCAGCATTGACAGCTGTCGACCCTGCAGAGAGGCCCCCCTGTCCTGCTGTTTGCACAAGACCCCACCCACCTCGCCCCCATCTCCACGTGGAGCTGGCCTGTCAGATGCAGCAGGAGATGCAAAAAAAATCCGGCACAAAGTGGATTTTTCATTTCTCAGGAATACTTGGGAAATGACTAGAAGGAAACACTAACAAAAATTAGCAAGAGTGACAAGGCAATGGTAATGAGCACGCTGTCTTTCAAAAGAAGAAATCATTCAAAATATTTCTTTATCAGAGTCGCAAACACAATCATGTCCTCTGGTACAGTAAAACCACTTTAAAGGTATATTCCAGCACCCTGCTACATTCCATCCCATTTCCCGTATATATTCTCTATCAGTGCACATCACACTGTATATACATATTCCAGCACCCTGCTCCATTCCATCCCATTTCCTGCATCTATTCTCTATCAGTGCACATCACACTTTATGTTTACTCATGAGATCTAAACTTCGTGTACAAAATACTCATCACCCTGAATAAGAGAGAGTGCAAGATGGCACAATCAAGCACACAGACTCAGCACGCTCTTCACAGTCTACTTTCCTTCAGAAGATGGGCAAGTTCCTTTCCCTCCAGCTCTCATTTTTCTCCTCTGCCAATATTTATTCATCCACTAGATCCTAGTTACTGTCCAAAAAAATTTATCAGCAGTTCTCTATATTTTAGATATCAGACTTCCCTCTGACATACTAATGGCAAGCATTACCCCATTCCATTGACTTTCTTTTTATCTTTGTTTTCTTTGATGTAAATGTTTCTTATTTCCATATATATAGGATTTGAATTTTTCTATTTTGCCACCAATAATTTCCTTTCATGTTTCTATAATTTCTAATTTACTCAGTAACTCCCCTGTCTCAGATTGTATCCTAAGAAATTATCAGAAACTTGGACACACTGAAACGGATCACACTTATGTGGAGATGGCAGTGGTGGGGAAGGACAGAAAGGGGTGGAAATGTATAAATTTTGCATTGTTTGACAGGCATCTTTACTTCTTTCAGTTTTTAATAGAGTGCCATTCCTGTCTTCCATTGTAAAGACCAGGGAAATAAAAATCTAATGTTGAGACATAAAAGAGAAGCTTGAACAAAAGTTGACCTTTTAAAAGATGTTAATTGAAGGATTACGTATAATAGGAAAATTAGAAATAGCTTAAATAGCTAATACGAAGAGAGTGATTGATTTGTAATATATAGCATATGTAAAACATAAAACATATACAGCAATTAATTAAAACATTTTCTTTTAAAGAAAGATGTGGGTTTTTAATAACTGAAAATTTAACATTTAATTAGATCATCAGGGACATAATTAGATTGAGCTATTTGCAGGAATTTTTAAACTATATTTTTTGCATAAAAACTATTATTACACTGCTGGTGAAAATTAAAACACAAGAAAGGTTCACGCGATCTTGCCAGATCACCCAGCTAATCCCAGGCTTTGTCAATATGTGTGTGTGACTTGTAAATAATTGCAGTCTGTCAACTCTGTATTTATACTTTTTCAGAGATGATTTTGGAGATGTGTGTTTAAATTTTACAGAGATTTTTTAACAGTGTTTTTAATCATGTTTTATGAGTTCTAAAGCAGCATAAAAGAAAAATATTTGTCACCTTATATAAAACATCTACATAATAAAAATGCCATTTAACATATTTATTGTATTTCTGCTATGTTTTCTCAGACAGTTTCTGAGGGAAGAATCATCAACAGCTTTTAATTATTGCTGGAAGAAAGCAGCAATAAGTGGATGAGAAAAGAAAAGTTTGAGTGAGTTCTACTTTCTTTAAGTCTCCAAATGGACACTTAAGGGGGAAAATGCTGATCCAAAGCAATGGCTGACAGTGTTCCGGATTAAATGAGAGCCTATTCATCCTCTAAACATGTAAGACTGATTGGGAAAATCTCTATATTTGTTTTCTAGAAAGACTCCACAGTTTATACTTGTGGCCAACTAATGTTAAATTTTGTAATTCTTACTAATTTTTTATAGCAATACCTCTTGCTCTTGATGTCTCAATACTTTAACTAAAAATGCTCATAATTTCTAATGGTAGATCCAAGGATATTGTTATTGTTGTTGTCATTATTAGTATTTTAAAGTACCATTTATTGAAAATCTACTATTTGCCAGGTACTGTAATATAATTTATCTTAAATCTCCATGGAGAAGAGACTGTTATCAAACTGAGGTTTACGAAGGATTACGTCTCTTGCCCAAGGCCATATATGGCCTTCAACCTTTGGATTTCAAACAGTGGCAGGGTAGAGATTAAAACCCAAGTCAAAGCCCACACTCTTTGCCACTACCCTGTACACATCTTGGGCCGCTGCTAGACACACCAGAACCACCTGTTGGATATGCCAGAAACATCTGCCGGATACGCTGAAACCACCTGCCAAATATGCCAGAATCAGGTCCCGGACATGGTGGAAACACCTGCCAGACATGTCCAAATCACCTGTCAGATACGCCAAAACCATGTGCCACACATGCCGGAACCACCTCGTGGATACATCTGCTGGATACTCCAGAAACAGGAAAACCACAGGACGGAACCAGGTGCCAGACAAGCGTTAGGCCCCTTCCAGACTAGCCTGAACCACTTGCTGGACCAGCCTGAATCACTTTATGGACATTCCAGAACCACATGCCCAGCATGCTAAAACCGAGTGACTGACACGCCACAACCACCTGCTGAGCACACCTGAACTGGTCACTGTGAAACCACCTGCCGGATACACCAGAACCAGGTGCCGGACATGCCAGAACCACCTGCCAGATACACCAGACACAGGTGTCGCACATGCTGAAACCAGGTTCCCAACATGACTGAACCACCTGCCAGACACGTTGGAGCCACCTGCCGGATATGCCAAAAACAGCTGTTGCACATGCTGGAACCAGGTGCTGGACACACCTGAACCACCTGCTGGACAAGCTTCAACCACCTGCTAGACACAAGGGACCCACTTGCCGGACATGCTGTCATCACCTTCAGGAAACGCCAGAACCATCAAGTGAACATGCCAGAAGCACCAGCCGAACATGCCAGAGCCAGGTGCTTGACACGCCATATCTGCCTGCCAGACACACTGAAATCACCTGCCAGATATGCCAGAACCAGGTCCCGGATACGCCAGAACCAACTTCCAGGCAAGCCAGAAAAATCTGCCGGACACGCCAGAACCACCCCTCAGACTGGCCAAAAACACGAAAGTGAAATGACGGGATCATGTCCTGGACATGTTGTAGCCACATGTCAGACACGCTGGAATCAACCGCTGGACATGCTGGAACCAACTGCTGGACACCCCGGAAGCACCTACCGCACATGTCAGAACCACCTTCTGGACATACTGGAAACTCATGCCAGACAACAGGAACCCCCTGCCTGACAAGCTGGAACCACCTGAATGACATGCCAGTACCACTGCTCGGACATGCCAAAACCAGCTGCAAGACAAAACTGAAACACCTGCCAGACAAGACTGAACCACCTGCTGGATACACCTGAACCACTTGACAGACACTCCAGAACCGCATTCCCAGCATGATGGAACCACATGTCCGATATGCCAGAAGCAGGTTCCGGAGGTGCTGAAACCACCTTCAGGACAGGCCTGAACCACCTGCTGGACCTGCCTGAACCACCTGACCGACATGCTTCAACCACCTGCTTGACTCCCCGGAACCACCTGCTGGACACCTGTTGGATATGCCAGAACCAGGTGCTGCATACACTGAAACCACCTGCCAAATGCCCAAGAACCAGGTGCCAGACATGGCGGAACCAACTGCCAGACATGTCCAAATCACCTGTCAGATATGCCAAAACCATGTGCCGGTCACACCAAAAGCACCTCTCGGACACGCCAGAACGAACTGCCAGATACGCCAGAAACAGGTACAGCTAGGGTGGAACCAGGTGCCAGATAAGCCCGAAGCAGCTGCTGGACTAGCCTGAACCACATCCTGGATGAGCCGGAACCACCTGCTGGACCATCCTGAACCACTTTACGGACATTCTGGAACCACATGCCAGGCACGCTGTAACCAGCTGCCCAACACGTAAGAACCACCTGCTGAACACGCCTGAACCACCTGCCCGACACGTGGGAACCACCTGCCGGATACACCAGAAACAGGTGTCACACATGCCGAAACAAGGTGCCAAACATGACTGAACCACCTGCCAGACAT
The DNA here is from genome assembly GCF_041296265.1 of Equus caballus. Lineage (NCBI taxonomy): Eukaryota > Metazoa > Chordata > Mammalia > Perissodactyla > Equidae > Equus > Equus caballus. Next base: position 10,563,557 of record NC_091704.1, read on the forward strand.
GCTGGAGCCACTTGCTGGGTATGCTAAAAACATGTGTTGCACACCCCGGAACCAGGTGCTGAACACGACTGAACCACCTGCCGGACAAGCCTCAACCACCTGCTGGAAGTGACTGAACCACTTGCAGGACATGCCATCACCAACTTCAGGACACACCAGATCCATCTGGTGGACACGCCAGAAGCACCAGCCGAACATGCCGGAGCCAGGTGCTGGACACACCAGAACTGCCTGCTGGACACACCAAAATCACCTGCCTGATATGCCAGAACCAGGTCCTGGTTACACCAGAACCGACAACGAGAGAGGCCGGAAAAACCTGCCGGTCACATCGGAACTACCAGTCAGTTACGCCGAAACCACCACCCCAATTTGACTGGATCAGGTCCTGGACATGTCGTAGCCAGCTGCTGGACACATTGCAATCACCTGCCAGACATGGGGGAACCAACTACCGGACACCCCAGAAGCACCCACTGGACACGTCAGAACCACCTTCTGGACATACTGGAAACTCATGCCAGACAACAGGAACCCCCTGCCTGACATGTTGGAACCACCTGAATGACACACCGGTACCACTGGCCGGACATGCTGGAACCACGTGCCAGACCAAATTGAACCACCTGCCAGACAAGACTGAACCACCTGACAGATACCCCTGAACCACTTGACAGACACTCCAGAAACACATGCCGAGCAGGCCAGAACCACCTGTCAGGTATGCCAGAACCAGGTGCCGGACACGCCGGAACCACCTTCCAGACATACCTGAACCACCTGCCAGATATGCTGAAATCACCTGCCAGATACCCTAGAACCAGGCCCCTTATATGCCGGAACAACCAGCCAGACATGCCAGAATCACCCACCAGAAACAGTGGAACCACCACACAGATATATCAGAACCACCCACCAGACCCGCCAGAAACACACCACAGACACGCCGGAACCACCTGGAACCACCCACTGGACACACTGGAACCACTACTCAGACATGCTGGAACCACCAACCAGACACACCGAACCAACTTCCGGACACAGCAGAAGCACCCACCAGACACCCCAGAACCATCTTCCAAACGTACCAGAACCACATACCAGACACACCAGAACCACCTGTTGGATATGCCAGAACCAGGTGCCGGATACACTGAAACCACCTGCCAAATAAGTCAGAACCAGGAGCCGGACACGACAAAAACACCTGCCAGACAAGCTGGAACCACCTGCCTAACATGCCAGAACAAACTGCCGGACATGCCGAAATCACCTTCCGGACACGCCAGAAAGAGTTCCTGGATATGCCAGAACCAATTTCCATAAAATGCTAGAACAACCTGCTGGACATGCTAGAATCAACCACCGGACACATTGGAACCACCTTCCTGACATACCAGAAACTCATGCCAGACACACAGGAACCCCCTGCCTGTCATGCCAGAACCACCTGAATGACATGCCAGTACCATCGGCTGGACATGCCATAACCACCTGCCAGAGAAAACTGAACCACCTGCCAGAAAAGACTGAGCCACCTGCTGGACATGCCTGAACCACTTGACGGACATTCCAGAACCACATGCCAGATACGCTGGAACCACCTGCAGTACAGGCCTCAACCACCTACTGGACACGCCTGAACCACCTGGTGGACACACCGCAACCACTTTCCGGATGCGCCGGAACCATCTGGTGGACATGCTGGAACCACCTGAATAACATGCTGGAACCACCTGACTAACATGCCGGAACCACGTGCCAGACACGCCAGCACCACCTGCTGGAAACCCCGGAACCACAGCCCAGACATACTGGAAGGACATGCTGGACATGCAGGAACCAATTGCTGCACACACCTGGACCACTTGCTGGACACCACCAAAGCACATCCTGGAGAGGCCTGAATCCGCTGCTGGACATGCCCAAACCACCATTCGGACACTTCAGGACCATGTTTCAGAAATGCCTGTACCACAGGACGGCCATGTCTGGACCATGTGCCAGATGCATCTGGACCAGCTGACAGACATGCCTGAACAACCAGCTGGACACCCCGGAACTACCTGCCAGGCATACCGGAGCCATCCACTGGAAACGCCTGAATCACCTGCCTGATATGTTGGAACCAACTGCCGGAAATGTTGGAAACAACACCCGGACAATCTGCAACTACCCATTGGAGACACTAGAATCAGATCCTGGACACACCAGAAGCACCTGCCGGACACTCTGGAACCACCTTCTGGAACCACTGGAATCACCCACTGGATACGAAGGAACCACCTTCCAGACACACCAGAACCACTTGTCAGATTCGGCAGAACCAGGTGCTGGACATGATGAAACCACCTGTCGGATATGCCAGAACCAGGTGCCAGACACGAGAGACCCACCTGCTGGACAAGCCGGAACCACCTGCCTGACATGCTGGAACAACCTGCCGGACACGCCAAAATCATCTGCCTCATACACCGGAACCAGGTCCTGGAAAAACCTGCCAGACACACCGAAACCACCACCTGCACACTCCGAAACCACCAACCCGATTCTGGCAGTTCCTGCAGGTGGTTCCAGAGTGTCTGGCAGGTGCTTTTGGTGTGCTGGGACCTGATTCTGCCATCTCCGGTGGGTGGTTCCAGAGTGTCCTTGTGGTGGTGTCCAGCAGTTGGTTCCAGCGCGTCAAGCAGGTGGTACAGGCGTTTCTGGGAGGTGCTTTGTGGGTGTCTGGCGAGTGGTCCGGGTGTGTCTGGCAAGTGGTTCCAGCATGTCCGGCGTGTCCTTCCACTATGTCTGGCCTGTAATTCCTCATGTCCAGCCAGTGGTTCTGGCGTGTCCGTCACTTGGTTCTGGCATGTTTGGCAGGTGGTTCTGGCAAGTCCACCAGATGGTTCTGGCTCATCCTGAAGGTGGTTATAGCATATCTGGCAGGTGGTTCAATCATGTCCAGCAGGTGGTTCAGTCTTGTTCAGCAGGTGGTTCAGTCATGTCCAGCACCTGCTTCTGGCATGTGAGAAAGCTGTTTCTAGCATATCCAGCAGGTGGCTCCAGTGAGTCCGGCAGGTGGTTCAGTTGTGTCCAGCACCTTGTTTCTGTGCGTGCGACACCTGTTTCTGGCATATCAGGCAGGTATTTCTGGCATGTCCAGCAGGTTTTTCACTCAAGTCTGGCAGTTGGTTCAGGCGTGTCCAGCAGGTGGTTCTGGCGTGTTGGGCACCTGGTTCCAGCATGCCCGGCATGTGATTTGGGAATGTCTGTAATGTGGTCCTGGCTGGTCCAGCAGTGGTTCAGACTAGTATGGCAGCTGCTTCAGGCTTGTCTGGCACCTGGTTCTGGCCTGTCCTGGACCTGTTTCTGGTATATCTGGCAGATGGTGCCGGTGTGTCTAAGAGGTGGTTCCGGTGTGTCTGGCAGATGGTTTTGGTGTACTCAGCAGGTGATTTGGAAGTGGCCAGCAGGTGTTTCCTCCATGTCTGGCAACTGGTTCTGGCGCATTTGGTAGGTGGTTTCAGTGTATCCGGCACCTGGTTGCCCCATATGCAAAAGTTGGTTCCAGCATGTCTGGCAGGTGGTTCCGGGGTGTCAGACCAGAGATTCCACCATGTTTTGCAGATGGATCAGTGCTGTCCAGCAGGTGGATCAGTCGTTCTGGCAGTGGGTTGCAGCATATCTGGCGGTGGTTGTGGCGTGTCCAGAAGGTGGTTCTGTCGTGTCCGGCAGGTGGTTCTGGTGAGTCAAGCAGGTGGTTATGGCATGTTTGGCAGGTGGTTCAGGCGTGTCTGTCAGCTGGTCCAGGTGCATCTGGCACATGGTCCAGGCATGGCCGTCCCGTGGTCCAGGCATTTCTGAAACATGGTTCTGACATGTCCGAAAGATGGTTTGGGCGTGTCTGGCATCTGATTCATTCCTCTCCGAGAGGTGCTTTAGGGGTGTCCCACAGGTGGTCCTGGTGTTTCCGGCCAGTGGTTCAGCATGTCTGGCACGTCATTCGAGTATGTCTGGTCTCAGGTTCTGGTTTGAATAGCAGGCAGATCCAGCGTGTCTGGCACCTGGCTCCGGCATGCTTGGCAGGTGGTTCTGGCATGTCCTGCACATGGTTTTGGTGTATCTGACAGGTGATTTGGACATGTCTGGCAGGTGTTTCTGCCATGTCTGGCACCTGATTCTGGTGATTTTGGCAGGTGGTTTCAGTGTATTTGGCACCTCGTTCCGGCATATCCAACAGGTGGTTCCGGTGTGTCAGGCAGGTGGTTCAGGTGTTTCTGGCATGTGATTCTGGTACGTCTGTAAGGTGGTTCTGGGGTGTCCAGTGGGTGCATCCAGAGTGTCTGGCAGTTGGTTCCGGCATGTCTGGAGGGTGGTTCTGGATGTCTGAGTGGTGGTTCCAGTGTGTCCGGTGGGTAGTTCTGGCATGTCTGCTGGGTTGTTCCGGCGTAAAAGAGGCCAGGTTCCGGCGTATCTGGCAGGTGATTTTGGCGTGTCCAGCAGGTTGTTCCGGCGAGTCAAGCAGATGATTGCGGTGTGTCCCAGTAGGTTGTTCAGGCATGTGCAAAAGGTGGTTCAGGTCTGTCCTGAAGGTGGTTTCTGCACGTCTGGCACCTGGTTCTGGCATATCTGACATGTGGTTCCAGCGTGCCCGGCATGTGGTTCCAGATGTCTGTAAAGTGGTTCAGTAATATCCGACTGGTTGTTCAGCTTTCTCTGGCTTGTGGTTCCGGCATGTCCTGCCAGTGGTACTGGTGTGTCATTCAGGTGGTTCCAGCATGTCTGGCAGGGGTTTCCTGAGTGTCTGGTATGAGTTTCCAGTGTGTCTGGAAGGTGGTTCTGATGTGTCAGGAGGGTGCTTCTGGGGTGGTTGGCAGTTGGTGCCCGCATGTCCAGTGAGTGATTCCAGCGTGTGCAGCAGGTGGGTACAGCGTGTCCAGGACCTGATTCTGTCATGTCGGATGGTGGCTTTGGCATCTTTGGGTGGTGGTTCCGGCGTGTCCAGCAGGTGATTTCAGCATGTACGGTAGGTTTTTCCACCCTGTGTGGAAGTTGGTTCTGGTGTATTCAGGACTTGGTTTTGGGGTATCCAGAAGTTGATTTTGGCATGTCTGGCAGGCTATTCTGGTGTGTCTGGCACATGGCTCTGGCTTGTCTGGCAGGTGGTTCTGGCATGTCCACCACCTGGTTCTTGTGTATCCGGTGGGTGGTTTCATGGTGTCCAGCACCTGGTTCTGCTGTATCTGACAGGAGGTTCCGGCGTGACTGTCAGCTGTTTCCAGGGTCTTAGGCAGGTGGTTCTGGTGTGTCTGGCTGGTGGTTCAGCTGTGTTTGGCAGGTGGATCAGTGTTGTCCAGCAGGTGGATCAGTCATGTCTTGTGGTTGGTTTCAGCATATCTGGGGGTGGTTCCAGCGTTTTCAGAAGGTGGTTCTGGCATGTCGAGAAGGTGGCTCCATCGTGTCTGGCAGGGGCCCAATAACCTGCATCCCTTGGCAGACAGTCCAGAACCACCTGCCAGGCACACCAGCACCACCTGCCAGCTAAGCCAGCACCAGGTGCCAGACACGACTAAACCACCTGCCGGACAACTTGAACCACCTGCTGGAGAGGTCTGAGCCACCTGCCAGACATGCCAGAACCATGTCCTGGGCACGCCGGAACCACCTGCTGAACAGGAAGGGAAAAGCTGACAGACAGCCCTGATCCACCCAACGGACATGCCATAACCACAGTCCAGACATGACAGCATCACATTCTGGACATGCCAGAACCACTCCTCAGACACACCAGAACCACCCACCAGACATGACAGAACCACCTTCCAGACATGCCGGAACCACCTGACTGACACACTGGAGCCACCTTACTGACAGGCAGGCATCACCCAACGGACATGCCGGAACCACCTGAGGGACACGCTGGCACCACCTGCTGGTTACACCAGAATGAGGTGGCAGGAATGCCAGAACCAGCTGCCACTCAAGCCTGAAAAATCTGTCAGACCAGCCTGAACCACCTGCTGGACATGCCTCAATCACCAGACAGACACACTTCATCCACCCGATAGACATGCCAGAACCAACTGCAGGACCCACCGGAACCACCTGCCGGACACACAGGAACCAAATTCCAGTCACATGGGAACCACCTGTCGGATACACTGAAACCAGGTGCCTGGTTCACTGAAACAACAAGCTGGATACGCCGGAACCAGGTGCCAGACATGCTGAAACCAGGTACCAAATATGCTAAACCCACCTTCTGAATATGCCAAAACCAGGTGCTGGACACTCCCAAACCACCTGCTGGACACAGCCAGACCACCTTTCGGACATGTCAGAACCACATTTCAGAAACACCTGGACCACGGGATGGCCATGTCTGGAACACGTGCCAGGTGCACCTGGCCTACCTGACGGACATGCCTCAACAACCTGCTGGACACGCCCGAACTATCTGCCGGACATAGTGAAATGACCCACTGGAAATGCCAGAACTGCCCAGCAGACATGACAGAACCACCCTCCGGTCTTGCCCCAGCCACATGCTGGACACTCTGGAACCACCAGCCAGACAAGATGGAACCTCCTGCTGGATATGCCTTAACCGCTGGAGGGACAATCTGGAACCACCTGCCTGGCACGCAGGATCCACCTGCCAGATATGCCAGAACCAGGTGCTGGACTCGCCGGAACCACCCGCTGGACTGGAGGGAACCACCACCCGGACATGCCGGAACCACCTGCTGGACAACCCTTAACCACCAGCCAGACATGCTGGAACCACAGACCAGATATGCAGGAAGGTCATACTAGACACAGCAGAGCCACCTGCCATACCTACCTGGACCACCTGCCACACACGCCTGAAGAACCTACTAAACACTTCCGAACTGCCTCCAGACAAACCCAAAACACCATTCTGACATGTCAGAAACACGTTTCAGAAATGCCTGGACCACGGGACTGCCACGCCTGTAGCAGGTGCCAGAAGCACCAGCATCACCTGACGGGCATGCCTGAACAATCTGCCAGACATGCCAGAACCACCTGATGGACATGCGAGAACCACTTCCCTGAGATGATGGAACCACTTTTCTGACAAGCAGGAACCATGCCCCGGACACACAGTAACCACATGCAGGACATAATGATCCACCAGCTGGACACAACTGATCCACCCACCAAACGCAGCTGAATCACCCATGGGACACACCAGAATCACCTGCCAGACATGATGGAACCACCTTCCGGACATGCTGGAACCACTCATTGGACACACCGGAACTACCCACTGGACACGATGGAATCACCTTCTGGGCATGCCAGAACCACCTGACTGACATGCAGGAACTAACTGACTGAGACACCAGAATCACCCGCCAGTCATGCCAGAAACTCCTGCGGGACACACCACAACCCCCTGCCAGTTACAGCAGAACCAGCTGGCAGGAACACCAGAACTGGCAGATGGACAAGCCTGAACAACCTGCCGGAGCAGCCCAAATCACCCACCGGACATGACTGAACCACCTGCCAGACACGCCAGAACCACATGCTTCACTCGCCAGAACAACTTACTGGACGTGCTGAAATCACCTGATGGATACTCCAGAACCAGGCCACTTATATGCAGGAACCACATGCAGGACAAGCTGGAATGACCCGACGGGCAGCCTGAACCACAACTCAGACACACCGGAACCACCCACCAGACACATCAGAGTCAGGCCCGGGACACAGCACAACCAACTGCAGGACATGTAGGAATCACCTGTAGGACACACCGGAACCACCTTAAGAAAATACTGGAACCACGTGCCAGACACACAGGAACAACGTGCCAGACACCATGGAACCAAATGTCAGATACGCTGGAACCAGGCACCTGATATGCTGAAACCACCTGCTGAATACACCAGGACCATGTGCCGGACACGCCGGAAGCATGTGATGGATACAACAGAAACAGGTCCAGCACAGGCCAGAACCAGGCACAGGACATGCCTGAAACACCTGCTGGACACACCTGAACCACCTGCTAGACCAGCCTAAACCACTTTACGGACAATCAGGAACCACATGCTGGGCACACCAGAACCAGGTGCCCAACACACCAGAACCACCTGCTGGACACGCCTGAACCACCGGCCAGTCTTGTAAGAACCACCTGACAGATGCACCAGAACCACCTGCCAGATACGCCAGAAACAGGTGTCGCACATGCCAAAACCAGGTGCCAGACATGATTAAACCACTTGCAAGACACGCCAGAACCAGGTGCCCCACACGACTGAATCACCTGAGGGACAAGACTGAACCATCTGCCAGAGAGGCCTGAACCACCTGCCAGACATGCCGAAACCACTTTCCAGACTGTCTGTTGCAGATGCCAGAACCGCCCACTGGACATGGGTGAACCAGCTGCCTGCCACGATGGAACGAACTGCCGGAATCTTGGAACCACCGATGGGACACTCTGGAACCACCCACCAGAGACTAGAGAATCAGGGCCAGGACACACCAGAAGTACCCACAGGACACACTGGAAGCACCTGACTGACATGCAGGAACCACCTTCTGGACACGATGGAACCATGACTATGGCACTCCAGAACCAACTCCTGGACATGCCGGAAGCACCCAACGGACACGCCGGAACCATCTTCCAAACGTAGAAGAACCACATGCCAGACACACAGGAACCACCTGCCAGACACGTCAGAACCACCTGTTGGATATGCCGGAATCAGGTGCCAGATACACTGAAACCACCTGCTGAATACACCAGAACCAGGTGCCGGACACGCCACAAACACCTGCCAGACAAGCCAGAACCACCAGCCTAACATGCCAGAACAACCTGCTGGACACGCCAAAATCACCTGTAGTTCCGGCATGTCCAGCACGTGGTTCTGGCATATCTGAGAGGTGGTTCTGGCATGCCAGGCATGTGATTTCAGAGTGTCTGTGAAGCGGTTCTGGCGTATCTGGCAGGTGATTTCGGTGTTCCGTCGTGTCCGGGACCTGGTTTTGGCATGTGCGACACCTGTTTCTGGTGTATCCAGGAGGTGGTTCTCACAACATTGGCAGGTGGTTCAGGCTGGTCTAGCAGGTGGTCCTGGCGTGTCGGGCACCTGGTTCCAGTGTGCCTGGCATGTGGTTCCGGATTGTCCATCAAGTGGTTCAGGCTGGTCTAGCAGGTGATTCAGGTGTGTGTGGCAGCTGTTTCAGGCGTGTCCAGCACCTGGTTCTGGCCTGTGCCAGACCTGTTTCTGGTGTATCCATCACATGGTTTAGGAGTGTTCAGCACATGGTTCTGGCATATTCGGCAGTTGGCTTCAGTATCCTGGGCGCCTGGTTCTGGCGTATCTGACAGTTGGTTCCGTGGTGTCTGGCAGTTGGTTCCCGTGTGTCTTGTGTGTGTGTTTCCAGTACATTCTTAAGGTGGTTCCTGCGTGTCTGGCTGGTGGCTACTGTGTATCCGGGACCTGATTCCGGCGTGTCCAGTTGGTGCTTTCAGAGTGTCCTGGTGTTGGTTCCGGCGTGTCTGGCAGTTGGTTCCCACATGTCCGGTGGGTGATTCTGGCGTGTCTGGCAGGTTGTTCTGGCCTTTGACAGAAATTGGTTCTGGCATATCCAGGACCTGGTTCTGGTGTATCCGGCAGGTGATTTTGGCGTGTCTGGCAGGTGGTTCCGGTGAGTCAAGCAGGTGGTTCTGGCGTGTTCGGCAGGTGGTTCAGGCGTGCGCAGCAGGTGGTTTAGGTCTGTCCAGGAAGTGGTTCCGGCATGTCTGGCACATGGTTCTGGCTTATTTGGCAGGTGGCTTCAGCGTACCACGTGCCTGGTTCCGGCGTATCTGACAGTTGGTTCCATGGGGTCTGGCATGTGTTTCTGGTACATTCTTAAGGTGGTTCCTGCATGTCCGGAAGATGCTTCAGTCTTGTCTGGCAGTTGGATCAGTCATGTGGGACACCTGGTTCTGGCGTGTGCTGCGGCTGTTTCTGGCATATCTGGCAGGTGGCGCTGGCGTGTCCGGCAGGTGGTTCCATTATGTCTGGCACATGGTTCCCGGGTATCATGCAGGTGATTTTGACGCGTCCTGTGGGTTGTCCCAGCGTGTCCAACACCTGGTTCTGGCATGTCCAGGAGGTAGTTTCAGCGAATCAGGCACCTGGTTCCAGCGTATCCAACAGGTGGTCCTGGCATGTCTGGTAGGTGATTCTGGTGTGTGCGGCACATGGTTGCGGTGTATCTGGCAGGTGATTTCAACGTGTCCAGCAGGTGTTTCCAGCATATGTGGCACCTGGTTCTGTCATGTTTTGCAGGTTTTTCATTCATTACCTGCACCTGTTTTTGGCGTGTGCAATACCTGTTTCTGGATTATACTTCAGGTAGTCCCAGTGTGTCCAGCAGGTGGTTCTTGCAAGTCTGGCATGTGGCTCAGGCATGTCCAGCAGGTGGTTCTGGCGTGTTGGACACCTGGTTCCAGCATTTCTGGCAGGTGGTTCCGGACCATTCAGCAGGAGGTTGCACCATGTCCCCTACCTGATTGCGATGTGTGTTTTGCGTGGTTCTGGTGTGTCTCTGTAGTGCCTCCAGTGTGTCCTGCAGGTGGTTCCGGCACATGTGGTCAGTTTTCCCGGCGTATAAGGAGCTTGGTTCCAGCCTTCAGTCGAGTCTGGCTGTTGGTTGCAGCTTATCCAGGGGTGGTTCTGGCATCTCCACAAGGTGGTTCCAGTGTGTCCAGCAGGTGATTCCAACATGTTTTGTGGGTGGTTACGGCACATAACCCTAGGCCAAATATAATTAAATGATACGTTGGATATGCCAAACCACTTGCTGGAAACACCCAGACCACCTGCTGGACACCCCCAAAGCACTTCCCGGAGAGGAGCAAATCAGATGTCTGGCACACCCAAACCATATTTTGGGCACATCAGAACCACGTTTCAGAAATGCCTGGAGAGGTCGGCCATGCCATGTGCCATGCCATGTGCCAGGTGCACCTGGACCAGCTGACTAACAGGCCTGAACATCTTGCCAGACTTGCCGAACTACCCTCTGGCCATACCGCAACCATCCACCAGAAACGCCTGAACCACCTGCCTGACACGCTGGAAACAACTGCTGGAAACATGGGAGCCACCACCTGCAAACTCTGGAACCAACCCCAGAGAAGCAAGAATCGGGTCCCGAACATGCCAGAAGCACCTGCCGGACATGGTGGGACAACCTGCATGAACTGCCAGAATCACCCACCGAACACAATGGAACCACCTTCCTGACACGCCAGAAGAACCTGTCTGACACGCTGGAACCACCTGCCAGGCACGATGGAATCACATTTTGGACATGCTGGAACCACCCTAGGACATGCTGCAACAAACCGCCAGAGATGACTGATCTACCTGCTGGACAGAACTGATCCACCTGTCAACCATGGCTGAACCAGCAGCTGGACACAGCGGAAACACCTGCCTGACACCCCAGAACCACCTTCCTGACAAGCTGGAACCACAGGTCGGATACAGCAGAAGTAGGTGCCAGACAATGCGAATGCACCTGCCAGATATGCCAGAACCAGGTGCCAGACATACCAGAACCACCCTCCAGACATGCCAGAGCTAACTGCCAGACATGCCGGAAGCACCCACCGGACACACCAGAACCACCTTTCGAACATAACAGAACCACATGCCAGATACACCTGCCCCACCTGCCAGACATGCATGAACCACCTGTTGGGTATGCCAGAACCAGGTGCCGGACACACCAGAACCACATGCCGAACAATCTGGAACCACCTGCCAGACACGCCAAAACAACCTGCCGGACATGCCGAATTCACCTGCCACACATGCTGGAATCATCACCCAAACATGCCAAAACCACCATCTGACATGATGGAATCAGGTCCTGGACACGACATAGCCAGATTCAGGGCACACCGGAATCACATGCCAGACATGTGGGCACCAACTGCTGGACACCCCGGAAGCACTCACCTGACACGTTGGAACCACCTTCCAGACATACCGGAAACTCATGCCAGACACTCAGGAACCCCCTGCCTGACATGCTGGCACCGCCTGAATGACACGCCAGTACTACTGGCAGGGCATGCCAGAACCACCTGCTGGACAAAGATGAACTACCTGCCAGACAAGACTGAACCACCTGCCAGATATTCCTGAATCACTTGACAGATAATCTGGAACCACATGCTGGGCATGCAAGAACCACGTCAGATATGCCAGTACCAGGTGCCGGACGCCCGAAAACCACCTTCACGACAAGCCTGAACCACCTTCTGGACAGGCCTGAACCACCTGCTGGACATGCGCAACCATCTGTTGACTTGCTGGAACAACCTGCCAGACACACCGAAATCCCTTCCTGGATACACCAGAAGCACGCCATTATATGCCGGAACAACCCAACAGACATCCCAGAATCAACTGCCGGACACTCCAGAAGCACCCACTGGACATGCCGAAGCCACCTTCTGAACATACCGGAATCACATGCCAGACACCTGCCAGACATGCCAGAACCACCTGTTCTATATGCGGGAACCAGGTGGCAAATACACTGAAACCACCTGCCAAATACACCAGAACCAGGTGCTGGACATGGCAGATACACCTGCCTGAAATGTACAAATCAGCTGTCGGTTAAGCTGAAATCCTGTGCCGGACATGCCGAAACCATCTGCTGGATACGCCAGAAACAGGTCCAGCACAGGCCGGACCCCGGTGCCGGGCAAGCCTGCAGCTGCTGCAGGACTAGCCTGAACCATCTGCTAGACCACCCTGAACCACTTTACGGACATTCCAGAACCACATGCCGGGCATGCCAGAACAAGCTGCCTGACACACCAGAACACACTTCCACACAGGCCGGAAAAGCCTGTGGTGCATGCCTAAATCACCAGCCAGACACACAAGAACCACCTCCCAGACATGCCAAAACCACCACCTGAAATGAGGGAATCAGGTCCTGAACACACCGTAGTCACCTGCCTAATACCATGCAAACACCTGCCAGACACACCAGGACAACCTGTCGGATACGGCAGAACCAGGTCCAGACACCCTGAAACCACTTGCCAGAGATGGCAGAACTAGGTGCCAGACACGCCAGAACCACCTGCCAGACAGGCCAGAACAACCTGCCAGACACACCAAAATCACCTGCCGGATACGCCAGAACCAGGTCCTGAATACACCAGAAGCAACTTCCACAGAGTCTGGAAAAACCTGCTGCACATGCTGAAATCACCTGCCAGACACGCCGGAACCACCACCTAGACATGCAAAAACCACTACCCAACATACAGAATCAGGTCCTGGACACACTGGAATCACCCTCCAGACATGCAGGAACCAAAAGCCGGACAACCTGGAAGCACCCACCTGACACATCACAACCACCTTCCAAAAATACCGGAAACTCATGCCTGACACACAGGAACCCCAAGCCTGACACACTGGAACCACCTGAGTGACATGCCAGTACCACTGGCAGGACATGCCAGAACCACCTGCCAAACAAGCTGAACCACCTGCCAGATACGCATGAACCACTTGATGGACAATGTGGAACCACATGCCAGGAATGCAGGAACCACATGTCAGATATGCCAGAACCTGGTGCTGGAAGTGCTGAAACCACCTTCTGGACAGGCCTGAACCCACCTGCTGGACACGCATGAATGACCTGTCGGGCACACCGCAACCACCTGCTTGACTCGCTGGAACCATCAGCCAGATAGGCCAAAATTATCTGCCAGATATGCTGGAACCAGGCCCCTAGATGCCAGAACAACCCAACAGACATGCCAGAACCACCCATCGGACACACTGGTCCCACCACTCAGACACGCCAGAACCACCCACCAGACATGCCAGAGCTAACTGCCAGACACGCCAGAAGCACCCACCGGACATGCCAGAACCACCTTCCGAACATAACAGAACCATATGCCAGATACCCCTGCACCACATGCCAGACATGCCAGAACCACCTGTTGGATATGCCTGAACCAGGTGCCAGGTACACTGAAACCACCTGCCGAATATGCCAGAAACAGGTGCTGGACACAGCGGAACCTGGTGCCCTAAGTGCAGAGCCACCTGCTGGACACAACTGAACCACCTGCCAGACTTGTGTGAACCACCTGATGGACATGCTGGAATCACCTGCTAGATATGCTAGAAAAAGGTGTCACACACGCCGAAACCAGGTACCGGACATGAGTGAACAACCTGCCAGACACGCTGGAGCCATCTGACAGATACGCCAGAAACAGGTGTCACACATGCTGAAAGCAGGTGCTGCACACGACTGAACCAAGTGACAGAACAGCCTGAACCACCCGCTCGACACACCGTAACCAAGTTCAGGATGCACTGGAACCATCTGCTAAACATGCCGGAAGCACCTGCTGAGCACGCTGGAACCAGGTGCTAGACACACTGGAACTGCCTACTGGACATGCCAGAAACACAGGCAAGACACAATTGAAGGACACACCAGACATGCCAAACCACTTGCCAGAAACACCCGGACCACCTGCCGGATACCCCCAAAGCACCTCCTGAATAGGACTGAATCAGATGCCGGACATGCCCAAACAACATTTTGGACACATAAGAACCATGTTTCAGAAATGTGTGGAACACGGGATGGCCATGCCAGCACCAAGTGCCAGATGCAACTGGACCACCTGACAGACATGCTTAAACAACCTGCTGGACACACTGGAACTACCCACCAGACATACTGGTACCATCCACCAGAAAAACCTGAACTACCTGCCTGACACGATGGAACCAACTGCTGGGCACGTCGGAACCACCACCCAGACACTCTGGAACCATGCACTGGAGATGCCAGAATCAGGTCCTGGACATGCTGGTACCACCTGCAGGAACTAGCAGAATCAGCTGCTGGACACAGTGGACCACCTTCTGGAAACGCCAGAACCATCTGCTGGACACAACGGAACCACTTTCTTGACACACTGGAACCACCCCTGGATATGCTGCAACCAACCACTGGACATGACTGATCCACTTGCCGGACAGCACTGATCCATCTGGCAAACACGGCTGAACCACCAACTGGACACACCAGAACCACCTGCCTGATACCTGGAAACACCTGCCTGACATGCCGGAACCACCTGTAGGATATGGCAGAACCAGGTGCCGGACACTGTAAAACCACCTGTGGGATACGCCAGAAGCAGATGCCGAACACACCACAACAACCTGCTTGACATGCCAGAACCACCTGCCAGACATGCCGAAACAACCTGCTGGACACACTGAAATCACCTGCTGGATACGCCAGAACCAGGTCCTGAATACGCCAGAGGAAACTTCTGCACAGACTGGAAAAACCTGGCGTACATGTCGAAATCAACTGCCGGACATGACAGAACCACCACACAGACATGCCTAAACCACCACCTGACATGACGGAATCAGGTCCTGGATGTGCCGTAGCCACCTGCCAGACATGCTGGAATCACCCATCGGACATGTGGGAAACAACTGCCGGAAACCCCGTAAGCACCCACCAAACACATTGGAACCACCACACAGGAACGCCAGAACCACCAGCCACACACGCTGGAACCAACTGCTGGACACCCTGGAAGCACCCTCTGGAAATGCCAGAACCACTTTCCTAATGTAAAAGAACCACTTGCCAGACATACCACAAACACCTGCCAGACACACCGGAACCACCTATTGGATATGCCAGAAGCAGTTGCTGGACATGGTGGAATCTGGTGCCCTAAGGCCAGAACCACCTGCTGGACACGCCCGAAACACTTGCCAGACTTGCGTGTACCAGCAGCCGGACATACCGGAATCACCTGCCAGATACGCTAGAAAAAGGTGTCGCACATGACGAAACCAGGTGCTGGACACGACTGAACCACCTGCCAGACACCATGGAGCCACCTACTGGATACGCCAGAAACAGGTGTCACACATGCTGGAACCAGGTCTTGGACACGACTGAACCAAGTGACACACAAGCCTGAACCACCTGATGAATTCATCGTAACCACTTTTAGGATGCGCCAGAACCATCTGGTGGACATGCTGGAAGCATCTGCCAAACACACTGGAGCCAGGTGCCAGACACACTGGAACCGCCTGCTGGACACGCCAGAGCCCCAGGCCAGACATACTCCAAGGACATGCCGGCCATGCCAAACCACTTCCTGGATACACCCAGACCACCTGCTGGACAACCCCAAAGCACCTCCTGGAGAGGATTGAATCACATGCCAGACACTCCCAAACCATCATTCAGACACGTCAGAACCACGTTTCAGAAATGCCTGGACCACGGGATGGCCATGCCTGGACCATCTGCTGGATGCACCTTGACCAGCTGACAGACATGCCTGACCCACCGGCCGTACACGCCAGAACCACCTGCTTGACTCACCAGAACCACCTGCCCGACACGACAGAACCACCTTCTGGACACACTGCAACCACCCCGGGATATGCTGCAACCCACCACCCGACATGACTGATCCACCTGCTGGACAGCACTGATCCACCTGTGAAACACGGCAGAATCACCAGCCCGACACCCCAGAACCAACTGCCAGACATGCCGGAATCACCTCTCACATATGGCAGAATCTGGTACCGGATACCCTGAAACCACCTGCCGAATATGCCAGAACCAGTTGCCAGACATGGTGGAAACACTTGGTGGCCATGTCCAAATCACCTGCTGAATACACCGAAACCATCTGCCGGACACAGCCGAGCCACCTCTTGGACGCGCTGGAACCATCTGCTGGTTACGCCAGAAACAGGCCAGGGAAGGCCAGAACCAGGTGCTGGACAAGCCTGAAGCAGCTGCCATACCAGCCTGGACAACCTGCTGGACCAGCGAGGACCACTTTATGGACATTCCAGAACCACATGCCAGACGTGCTGGAACCAGGTGCCCGACACACCGGAACCACCTGATGGACATGCCTGGACCACCAGCCAGGCTTGAGGGAAACACCTGCCAGACATGCCAGAACCACCTGCCGGATACGCCAGAAACAGGTGTTGCACACACAGAAACAAGGTGCCGGACACGACTGAACCAGCTGCTGGATATGCCAGAAACAGGTGTTGCACATACCAGAAGCAGGTGCTGGACATGACTGAAGCACCTCCCAAACAAGACTGAACCAGCTGCTGGACATGATTGAACCAACTGCCTGATGTTCCGTAACCACCTTCAGAATGCGCCAGAACCATCTGGTGGACATGCCGGAACCATCTGCCGAACACGCCGGAGCCAGGTGCCAGACACACCTGGACCACCTGCCGGGACCTGATTTTGGTGTCTCCAGCAGGTGTTTGCAGATTGTCCAGGTAGTGGTTCCGATTTTTACAGCGGTTGGTTCCAGAGTGTCTGGGAGGTGGTTCAGGCGTTTCTGGTGGATGCTGGGCGTATGTCCGGCGGGTAGTTCCAGAGTGTCCAGCAGGTTGTTCAGGCATGTTGGGCAACTGGTTCTGGATTGTCCGTAAAGTGGTTCAGGCTGGTTTAGCAGGTGGTTCATGCGTGTCCACCACTTGGTTCTGGCCTGTGCAGGACCTGTTACTGGTGTATCCCTCACATGGTTCCATGATGTCTGGCACATGGTTCTGGCATATTTGGCAGGTGGCTTCAGCGTACCGGGTGCCTGGTTCCAGCGTATCTGACAGTTGGTTCCATGGTGTCTGGCAGGTAGTTCCTGTGTGTCTGGCAGGTGGTTCTGGTACATTCTTAAGGTGGTACTGGCGTGTCCGGCAGGTCGCTGCTGTGTGTACGGGACCCGATGCCATTGTGTCGGGTTGGTGCTTTCAGAGTGTCCGGGTGTTGGTTCCGGTGTGTCTGGCAGTTGGTTCCCACATGTCCGGTGGGTGATTCCGGCGTGTCCGGCAGGTGTTTCCCACGTTTTATGGAAATTGGTTCTGGCATATCCAGGACGTGGTTCCAGTGTATCTGGCAGGTGATTTTGGTGTGTGCGGCAGATTGTTCTGACATGTTAGGCTGGTGGTTCCGGCTTGTGTGGCAGGTGTTTGTGGGGTGTCCGGCACCTGGTTCTGGCATCTTCGGCAGGAGGTTTCAGTGTATCTGGCACCTTTTTGCGTCATATCCAACAGGTGGTTCCGAAGTGTCTGGCAGGTGGTTCCTTGTGTCTGGCATGTGGTTCTGGTACGTTAGGAAGATGGTCCCAGCATGTCCGTTGGGTGCTTCTGGCATGTGCAGGAGTTGGTTCTGGAGTGTCAGAGTCATGGTTCCAGTGTGTCCGGCGGGTGGTTCCAGGTGGATCTGGCGGGTCCAGTGGGTGCTTCAGGTGTGTCTGGAGTGTCATTCAGGCATTCTGTGTGGTGGTTCGAGAGTGTCCGGCGGGTAGTTCCCACGTGTCTGTCAGGTTTTTCCGGCGTCTAAGGGGCCTGCTTCCAGCGTATCCGGCAGGAGATTTTGTTGTGTCCGGCAGGTGGTTCCAGCGAGTCAAGCACGTGGATTTGGCATGTTCAGCAGGTGGTTCAGGCATGTCCAACAGGTGGTTTAGGTCTGTCCGGGAGGTGGTTCCGGCGTGCCCTGTGTGTGATTCCAGAGTGTCCATCAAGTGGTTCTGGCATATCTGGCAGGTGATTTCGGCGTGAGTCAGGTGGTTCTGGCATGTCCTGCAGGTGCTTCTGGCGCGTTCTGGACCTGATTCTCACATCTGTGGTGGGTGGTTCCAGAGTGTCCAGATGATGGTTCCGATGTGTCCAAAAGTTGGCTCCAGCCTGTCAGTCAGGTGGTTCTGCTGTGTCTGGAATGTCATTCCCTGTTGTCCTGCATTTCGTTCTGATATGTATGATGATTTGTTCCGGAGTGTCCAGAATTTGGTTACATCGTGTCCGGCTTGTGGTTCCGGCATTTCAGTCACATGGTTCCGTCATGTCTGGAGCATGATTCTGTCTTGTCTGACCTGTGGTTCCAGCGTGTCCGTTGACTGGATCAGGGTTGTCTGTCGGCTTCTTACTTCCTGTTCAACAGGTGTTTCTGGCATGCCCATGAACTGGTTCCTGTGTGTCTGGCAGGTGGTTGTAGTTTGTCCACCACATTGTTCCAGCACGTTTGGATGGTGGTTGTAGGGGGTCCGGCAGATGGCTCAGGTCTCTCCAGCAGGTGGTTCAGGTTGCCTGGCAGGTGGTTGAGTCGTGTCCAGTGTCCAGCACCTGGTTCTGGCTTATCTGGCAGATAGTGCTGGCGTGCCCGGCAGGTGGTTCTGGACTGTCCACCAAGTGATTCAGGCGTATCGGGCAAGTGCTTCATTCTTCTCTGACAGGTGGTTCAGGCCTGTCCAGAAGGTGGTTCTGGCGTGTCCAGCACCCAGTTCTGGCATATCTGACTGGTGGTTATGGCGTGCCCAGCATGTAGTTCCAGAGTGTCTGTCAAATGTTTCAGGCGTATCCGGCAGGTGGTTCTGTCTTGTCTGGCAGGTGGTTCAGTTTTGTCTGGCAGGTGGCTCCAGCATGTCTGGCCAATGGTACTGATGTGTCATTCATGTGGTTCCAGTGAGTCCAGCAGGGGGTTCCTGTGTGTCTGGCATGAGTTGCCAGTATGTCTGTAAGGTGGTTCTGACGTGTCCGGTGGGTGCTTCCGGGGTGTCTGGCAGTTAGTTCCTGCATGTCTGGTGGGTGATTTGGTGTGTCCAGGAGCTGATTCTGTCATGTCTGGTTTGTGGTATCAATGTTTCCGATGGTGATTCTGGCATGTCTGGCAGGTTTTTCTGGCCTGTCTGGAAGATGATTCTGGCGCATTCTAGACTTGATACCAGCATGACCAGCAGGTGATTCACACAAGTCTGGCAGGTTGTTCAGGCTTGTCCAGCCTGTGGTTCTGGTGTTTCCGGCACCTGGGCCTGGCATATCCAACGTGTGGTTCCAAGGTGTCCGGTGTTTGCTTCTGGGGTGTCTGGCAGTGGATTCCTACATTTCCGGTAGGTGATTCTGGCATGTCCGGCAAGTGGCTACAGCGTGTCTGAGACCTGATTGCATCGGGATGGGTTGGTAGTTTCGGCATGCCCAGGTGGTGGATCCAGCATTTCTGGCAGGTATTTCCAGTCTGTCCGGAATTTGGTTATGGCATATCTGGGACCTGGTCTTGGCACATCTGGCCGGTGATTTCAGTGTGTCCAGCAGGCTGCTGCGGCATGTCTGGTAGGTGGTTCTCACTTTTCTGGCAGGTGGATCTACTGTGTCCGGCACCTGGCTCTGGCATATCCAACAGGTGGTTCCAGAGATTCCGGCAGGTGGATCCAGGGTGTCAGGCAGGTGATTCCGGTGTGTCCAGCTGCTGGTTCAGCCGTGTTTGGTGGGTGGATCAGTTCTATCCATCAGGTGGATCAGTCGTGTCCGGCGGTTGGTTTCTGCATATCCGGGGGTTGTTCCAGCCTGTCAGTCAGTTGGTTCCGGTGTGTCCAGAAGATGGTTCCGTTGTGTCCGGTGGGTGATTTTCCACTTCCTGTATGTAATTCCAGCGTGTCCAGAAGGTGCTTCCGGCCTGTCCAAGACCTGATTCTGGAGTCTCCAATGTCTGGTTCCAGAGTGTCTGGGTGGTGGTTCCGACATGTCTGGCATTTGGTTCTAGCGTGTCAGGCAAATGGTTCACTGCCGGGAGCCATCAGCCTACAAGTTAAGCCTCTGCCTTGTGACACGGTCCAGGAGAGAGATGAGGGGACTCACAGCGACCCTCAAGGGAATCTACCAGGCTGCCCTTGCAACAAGTCTCCCTGGTACTTTTGACTTTCCTGCTTCTGCTTACTCTGTTCTACACCTGGTGGTGTTTCAGGGGAATTCAGCCTGGCCCTGGGAATGAGAATGATACAATACAATATTCTTGGGAAAGTTCTGGGGAAAAACATCTTCTAGGGAAAGAACATTCTGACCCGTCCTTCGGTCAGGTGAAGCGATGGGAGTGGAGAGGGAACAAAGAAATCTGTGTCCCCCACAGATCTCTCTGGGAGGATGGTGGTTGCCACGGCCCATTGAGTCAGCAGGCCGCTGGGGGTAGCCTCCTTGAAGTACAGAATTACAGAAGCTTGACTCCCCCCAGGCCTGCACACAATCCATTGCTCTTAAGACTATTGTCTACCTTACAATCAATTACTCTTAGGACTATTGTCTACCTTGCAAAAACCCGCTTACGTGAGCCAAAGATATGTCCTGGGACTGTTTCATGAAATCATCCTTGCATACCCTGAGCCCTATATAAATCATACATACACAAAATAAAGTTAGACTTGGACACTAAACTCCTTGTCTCACTGCCTGCTCCCTCACCGACGCCGTCCATCCCTCAGGAGACCCTGTTCGGCTGGGGCTGGACCCCAGCAGTTCACGTGTTTCTGTTGGATGGTTCCGGTGTGTCCAGTGGGTAGTTCTGGCAAGTCCGGCAGGTTGTTCAGGCATGTCTGTCAGCTGGTCCAGGTGCATCAAGCACATGGTCAAGGAATGGCCCTTCTGAGGTCCACATATTTCTGAAACGTGGTTCTCATGTGTCTGAAAGGTGTGTTGGGCATGTCTGGCAGGTGATTCAGGCCTCTCTGGGCAGGGCATTCGGGTGTCAGGCAGGTGGTCCAGGTTGGTCTGGCATGTGGTTCCTGCATGTCTGGCATGTCGTTCCAGTATGTCGGGCCTGTGGTTCCAGTGTGTCCAGCAGGTGGTTCTGGCGTGCTGTGCAGGTGATTCCGGCATGTCCAACTGATGGTTCCAGTGCATGCTGAATTAGATTATGGTACATCAGGCAGTTGGTCCTGTCGTGCCCACCAGGTGGTTCAGGCTGGTCAGGCAGGTGGTTCAGTCGTGCTCAACACCTGGTTCTGGCATGTCTGACACCTGTATTTGGCATATCAGACAGGTGGTCCCAGCGTGTCTGGCAGGTGGTTCATGCAAGGCTGTCAGGGGGTTCACGCTTTTCCAGCATGTGTTTCAGTAGTGTCCAGCACCTGGTTCTGGCATGCACGACACATGTTTCTGGTGTATAAGGCAGGTGGCTCCATCGTGTCTGGCAGGTCTTCAGTCGTGTCCGGCACCTGGGTTCAGCATGTGCAAAAACTGTTTCAGGCATATCCAGCATGTGGCTCCAGCATGTCCAGCAGGTGGTCACACTAGGATGTGATGTGGTTCAGGTGTGTCCAGCAGGTGGTAGTTGTGTGTCAGGCATCTGGTTCCAGCATGCCTGGAATGTCGATCTGGAATGTCGGAATCACCACGCACACATGCCAGAACCACCCATCACACTTGCCAGAAACAACTGCTGGGCACGCAAGAAGCACCCACTGGAAATGATGGAACCACCTTCCGAACGTACCAGAATCACATGCCAGACACACATTAGCCAACTGCCAGGCACGCCAGAACCACCTGTTGGATAAGCTTGAACCAGGTGCCGGATACACTGAAACCACCTGATGAATATGCCAGAACCAGGTGTTGGATACAGTGGAACCTGGTGCCCTAAGGCCAGACCACCTGCTGGACAGGCCGGAACCACCTGCCAGACTTGTGTGAACCACCTGCCGGACACACCAGAATCACCTGCCAGATAGGCTAGAAAATGTGTCTCACATGCAGAAACCAGGTGCTGGACATGAGTGAACCATCTGCCGGACATGCTGGAGCCATCTAACCGATATGCCAGAAACAGTTGTCGCACACACTGGAACCATGTGCTGCACATGACCGAACAAAGTGACGGACAAGCCTGAACCACCTGCTGGACATGACTGAACTACCTACCGGACATGCCAGAACCACCTGCCGGATATGCCAGAAACAGGTGTTGAACATGCCAGAAGCAGGTGCTGGACACGACTGAACCACCTGCTGAGCAAGACTGAACCAGCTGCTGGACATGATTGAACCACCTGCCGGATATTCCATAACCACCTTCAGGATGCACCAGAAACATCTGGTGAACATCACCCAACCACCTGCTGAACACGCCGGAGCCAGGTGCCACGCACACCCGGACCACCTGCCAGACACCCCAAAGCACCTCCTGGAAACGCCTGAACCACCTGCCTGACATGCTGGGACCAATTGCCGGACACATTAGAACCACCACAAGGACACTCTGGAACCACCCACTGGAGACAGTAGAATAAGGTCCTGGCACGCCGCAAGCACCTGCCAGACATGGTGGAACCAGATGCGGGACCGCCAATATTGGGTTGGTGGTTTCAGCGTGTCCATCTGGTGGGTCCAGCATGTCCGGCAGGTTTTTACAGGACCTGGTTCTGGCATATGCGGCAGGTCATTTGGGCACGTCCAGCAGATTGCTCCAGCATGTCAGGCAGGTGGTTCTGGCTTGTCCGAGAGGTGGTTCTGGCGTGTCCGGCATGTGATTCCAAAGTGTCCGTCAATTGGCTCTGGCATATCCAGCAGGTGATTTTGGCATGTGAGTCAGGTGGTCCTGGCGTGTCCTGCAGGTGCTTCTGGCACTTTCTAGACCTGATTCTCGCATCTGCGTTGGGTGGTCCAGAGTGTCCAGATGATGGTTACAACGTGTCCGCCAGTTGGTTCCAGTGTGTCAGGCAGGTGGGTCACACATGTCTGGCGGCTGGTTCCGGCGTGTGCCACAGACGGTTCCCGCGCATCCGGAAGGTGGTTTCGGCATGTCTGGCAGATGGTTCAGTCTTGTATGGCAGGTGGATCAGTCGTGTGGGGCACCTGGTTCCGGTGTGTGCTGCGCCTGTTTCTGGTGTATCTGCCAGGTGGCTCTGGCGCGTCAGGCAGGTGGTTCCGTTATGTCTGGCACCTGGTTCCGGGGTATCATCCAGGTGATTTTGACGTTTCCTGTGGGTTGTCCAGGCATGTCAGGCAGGTAGTTTCAGGGAATCAGGCACCTGGTTCTGGCGTATCCATTAGGTGGTCCCGGTATGTCTGGTAGGTGATTCCGGCTTGTGCAGCACATGGTTCTGGCGTATCCAGCAGGGGATTTCAAAGTGTCCAGCAGGTGGTTCCAGTGTGTCCAGCACCTGGTTCTGGCATGTCTTGCAGGTGATTCAGTCGTGTCCAGCACCTGGTTTTGGTGTGTGCAATACTGTTTCTGGTGTATCCATCAGGTGCTTCTCACTAGAATGGCAGGGGGTTCAGGCATGTCCAGCAGTTGGTTCTGGCGTGTCGGGCACATGGTTCCAGTGTGCAGGGCATGTGGTTCCAGATTGTCCGTCAAGTGTTTCAAGCTGTTCTAGCAGGTGGTTCAAGTGTGTCCGGCAGCTGTTTCAGGTGTGTCCGGCACCTGGTTCTGGCCTGTGCTGGACCTGTTCCTGGTGTGTCCATCACACGGTTCTGGGGTGTCTGGCACATGGATCTGGCATATTCAGCATGTGGCTTAAGGGTACCGGGCACCTGGTTCTGGTGTTTCTGACAGTTGGTTCCTGTGTGTCTGGCATGTGGTTCCACTATGTTCTGAAGGTGATTCCTGCACGTTCTGAAGGTGGTTCCCGCGTGTCTGGCAGCTGGCTACCGTGTGTCCGGGACCTGATTCCGTGGTGTGCTGTTGGTACTTTCAGAGTGTCCAGGTGTTTGTTCCGGCGTGTCTGGTAGTTGGTTCCCACATATGTCCGGCAGGTTATGCCAGCCTTTTCCGGAAATCGGTTGTGGCATATCCAGGACCTGGTTCTGCTGTATCCGGCAGCTGATTTTGGAGTGTCCGGCAGGTTGTTCTAGTGTGTTAGGCTAGTGGTTCCAGCTTGTGTGGCAGGTGTTTGTGGCTTGTCTGGCACCTGGTTCTGGTGTATTTGGCAGGTGGTTTCAGCGTATTTGGCACGTGGTTGCGGCATATCCAACAGGTGGTTCCGAAGTGTCTGGCATGTGGTTCTGGTATGTTTGGAAGATGGTTCTGGTGTGTGCTTTTGGTGCTTCTGGCATTTCCGGGAGTTGGTTCTGGTGTGTCAGAGTCACGGTTCCAGTGTCTCCAGCTGGTTGTTCCAGGTGGTTCTGGCGTGTCCAGTGGGTGTTTCCAGTGTGTCTGGCTGGTTGTTCTGGCATGTCTGTGTGGTGGTTCCAGAGTGTCCAGCAAGTGGTTCTGGTATGTCTGTCACTTTTTTCTGGTGTATAATGGGCCTGGTTCCAGGGTATCTGGCAGGTGATTTTGGTGTGTCTGGCAGGTGATTCTGGCCAGTCAAGCAGGTGGTTCCAGTATGTTCAGCAGGTGGTTGAGGCGTGTCCAGCAGGTGGTTCATGTCTTTCGGGGAGGTGGTTCCAGCATGTCTGGCGCGTGATGCTGTCATATCTGAGAGGTGGTTCTGTCATTCCCAGCATGTGATTCCGGAGTGTCCGTCAAGTGGTTCTGGCGTATCCGGCAGGTGATTTCGGCATGTGAAGCAGGTGGTTCTGGTGTGTCCTGCAGGTGCTTCCTGTGAGTTTTGGACCTGATTCTCGCGTCTGAGGTGGGTGGTTCCTGAGTATTCAGATGATGGTTCCAACGTGTCTGACAGTTGGTTCCAGCATCTCAGGTGGGGGGGTCACAGAAGTTCAGCAGGTGGTTCCGGCGTGTGCCACAGGTTCCTGCACACCCAGAAGGTGGTTTCGGCGTGTCTGGCAGATGGTTCAGTCTCGTCCGGCAGGTGGATCAGTCGTGTGGGGCACCTGGTTCCGGCGTGTGCTGTGCCTGTTTCTGGCATATACGGCAGGTGGTTCCCTTATGTCTGGCACATGGTTACAGGGTATCATGCTGATGACTTACACGTGTCCTGTGGTTTTTCCAGGCGTATCGGACACCTGGTTCTGGTATGTCTGGCAGGTACTTTCAGCGAATCAGGCAGCTGATTCCGGTATAGTAAAAAGGTGATCTCAGCGTGTCTGGTAGGTGATTCCGGCATGTGTAGCACATGGTTCCGGCATATCCAGCAGGTGATTTTGAATTGTCCGGCAGGTGGTTCCAGTGTGTGTGGCAGCTGGTTCTGGCGTGTCTTGCAGGTGGTTCAGTCATGTCCGGCACCTGGTTTTGGTGTGTGCGACACCTGTTTCTGGTGTATCTGGCAGGTGATTCTCACTAGACAGGCAGGTAGTTCAGGCATGTCCAGCAGGTGGTTCTGGCATGTTGGGCACCTGGTTCTGGTGTGCCTGGCATGTGGTTCTGGATTGTCCGTCAAGTGGTTCAGGCTGGTCTAGCAGGTGGTTCTTGTGTGTCCAGCAGCTGTTTCAGGCATGTCTGGCACCTGGTTCTGACCTGTGCTGGACCTGTTTCTGGTGTATCCATGACATGGTTCCGGCGTGTCCGGCACATGGTTCTGGCATATTTGGCATGTGGCTCTAGGGTACCAGGCGCCTGGTTCCGGCATCTCTGACAGTTGGTTCCCTGGTGTCTGGCAGGTGGTTCCTGTGTGTCTGGCATGTGGTTCTGGTAGGTTTGGAAGATGGTTATGGCATGTCTGTTGGGTGCTTCTGGCATGTCCGGGAGCTGGTTCTGGCATGTCAGAGTCATGGTTCCAGTGTGTCTGGTGGGTGGTTCCAGGTGGTTCTGGTGTGTCCGGTGGGTGGTTCCAGCATGTCTGTCAGGCTTTTCCAGCGTCTAAGGGGTCTGGTCCCAGCATATCTGGCAGGTGGTTCAGGCATGTCCAGCAGGTGGTTCAGGTGTGTCTGGGAGGTGGTTTGGCATGTCCAGCACATGGCTCTGGCATATCTGAGAGGTGGTTCAGGCATGCCTGGCATGTGCTTCCGGAGTGTCCGTCAAGTGGTTCTGGCATATCTGGCAGGTGATTTTGGCATGTGAGTCAGGAGGTTCTGGCATGTCTTGAAGTTGCTTCTGGCACATTCTGGACTTGATTCTCATGTCTGTGGTGGGTGGTTCTAGAGTGCCCAGATGATGGTCCTTATGTGTCTGACAGCTGGTTCCAGCTTGTCAGGCAGGTGCATCACACATGTCCAGTGGGTGGTTCCAGCGTGTGCCACAGATGGTTCAGGCACACCCAGAAGGTGGTTTCAGCATGTCCAGCAGATGGTTCAGACTTGTCTGGCAGGTGGATCAGTCATCTGGGGCACCTGGTTCCTGCATGTGCTGTGCCTGTTTCTGGCATATCCGGCAGGTGGCTCTGGTGTGTCCAGCTGGTGGTTCCATTATGTCTGGCACATGGTTCCGGGGTATCATGCAGGTGATTTTAACGTGTCATGTGGGTTGTCCAAGCATGTCTGACACCTGGTTCTGGCATGTCCGGCAGGTAGTTTCAATGAATCAGGCACCTGATTCTGGCATATCTAACAGGTGGTCCTGGCACGTCTGGTAGGTGATTCTGGCGTGTGCGGCACATGGTTTCCCTGTATCCGGCAGGGGATTTTGACGTGTCCTGCAGGTGGTTTCAGCATGTCTGCCATCTGGTTCTCGCATGTCTTTCAGGTGGTTCAGTCATGTTCAGCACCTCGTTTTGGCATGTGCAACACCTGTTTCTGGTGTATCCAGCAGGTGGTTCTCACAAGACTGAGTGGTGGTTCAGGAGTGTCGAGCAGGTGGTTCTGGCATGTTGGACAACTTGTTCTGGTGTGCCCGGCATGTGGTTCTAGATTGTCCATCACGTGGTTCAGGCTGGTCTAGGAGGTGGTTCAGGTGTGTCCGGCACCTGGTTCTGGACTCTGCTGGCCCTGTTTCTGGTGTACCCATCACATGGATCCAGCGTGTCCAGCACATAGTTCTGGTGTATTCAGCAGGTGGCTTCAGTGTACCGGGCCCCTGGTTCCGGCATATTTGACAGTTGTTTCCATGGTGTCTGGCAGGTAGTTCCTGTGTGTCTCACATGTGGTTCTGGTACATTCTTAAGGTGGTTCTGGTGTGTCCGGCTGTGCCTGTTTCCGGCATTTCCAGCAGGTGGCTCCACCTGCTAGACATGCTGGAAGCCCCTGCTGCGCTCGTAGGAGCCAGGTACCAGAGACACTGTAACCACCTGCTGGACACGCCAGAAACACAGGCAAGACATAATTGAAGGACATGCCAGACATGCCAAACCACTTCCTGGAAACACCCAGACCACCTGCCGGACACCCCCAAAACATCTCCTGAAGAGGAATGTATCAGATGCCAGACAGGCAAAACCACATTTCAGACACATCAAAACCACGTTTCAGAAATGCCTGGAACATGGGACGGCCATGCCAGGACCAAGTGCCAGATGCAACTGGACCAGCTGACAGACATGCTTGAACAACCTGCCAGACACACCTGAACTACCCGCTGGACATACTGAAACAATCCACTGGAAAAACCTGAACTACCTGCCTGACATGCTGGAACCAACAGCTGGGCACCTCGGAACCACCACCCAGACAGTCTGGAACCATGCACTGGAGATGCCAGAATCAGGTCCTGGAGACGCTGGAATCATGTGCAGGAACCGGCAGAATCACCCATTGCACACAGTGGACCCACTTTCTGGAAATGCCAGAACCACCTGCTGGACACAACGGAACCACCTTCTTGACATGCTGGAACCACCCCTGGATATGCTGCCACCAACCACCAGACATGACTGATCCACCTGCTGGACAGCACTGATCCACCTGCCAAACATAGCTGAACCACGAGCTGGACACACCAGAACCACCTGCCTGACATCCCAGAAACACCTGCCTGACACACTGGAGCCACCTGTCGGACATGGCAGAACCATGTGCTGGACACTGTAAAACCACATGCAGGATACGCCAGAAGCAGATGCCAAACACATCACAACCACCTGCCGGGCATGCCGGAACCACCCACCAGACACGCCAGACAACAGGCAGGACAAGCTGAAATCACCTGCCGGATATGCCATAACCAGGTCCTGAATACACCAGAACCAACTTGAATGTCAAAATCAACTGATGGACATGCCAGAACCACCACCCAGACATGCTAACCCACCACCTGACATGACGAAATCAGGTCCCGGACACACCATAGCCACCTGCCAGACATGCTGGAATCACCTGCCAGACACGTGGGAATCAACTGCCAGACACCCCAGACACACCAGCCAGGCACTTCAGAACCACCACACAGGCATGCCAGAAGCACCAGCCACACACGTCTGAACCAACTGCTGGACACCCTGGAGGCACCCACTGGAAATGCTGGAAACACCTTACCAATGTAACAGAACCACTTGCCAGACACACCGCAAACACCTACCATACATGCCGGAAACACCTGTTGGATATGCCAGAACCAGTTGCTGGACACGGCAGAATCTGGTGCCCTAAGGCCAGAAAAACCTGCTGGACATGCCCAAAACACTTGCCAGATATGCAAGTACCACCTGCCAGACATGCCAGAATCACCTGCCAGATGTGCTAGAAAAAGGTGTCGCACACACCGAAATGAGGTGCCAGACAAAACTGAACCACCTGCAGGACACCCTGGAGCCACCTACTGGATACAACAGAAAGAGGTGTTGCACATCCTGGAACCAGGTCCTGGACACGACTGAACCAAGTGATGGACAAGCCTGAACCACCTGATGAACTCGTCGTAACCACCTTTAGGATGAGCTGGAACCATCTGGTGGACATGCTGGAAGCCGAACACGCTACATCCAGGTGCAAGACACACTGGAGCCACCTGTGGGATATGCCAGAACCCCAGGCTAGACATTCTCAAAGGACACGCTGGCTATGCCGAACCACTTCCTGGATACACCCGGACCACCTGCCGGACAACCCCAAAGCACCTCCCGGAGAGGACTGAATCACATGCAGGACATGCCCAAACATCATTCGGACACGTCAGAACCACATTTCAGAAATGCCTGGGTCAGGGGACAGCCATGCCTGGACCATCTGGCAGAGGCACCTCGACCAGCTGACAGACATGCCTGACCCACCTGCCGTACACGCTGGAACCACCTGCTTGACTCGCCAGAACCACATGCTGGACACGACGGAACGACCTTCTGGACACACTGCAACGACCCCTAGATATGCTGCAACCCACCACCAGACACAACTGATCCACGTGCTGGACAGCACTGATCCACCCGTGAAACATGGTGGAAGCACGAGCCTGACATCCCGGAACCAACTGTCAGACATGCCAGAATCACCTCTCACATATGGCAGAATCAGGTACCGGATACCATAACCACATTCTGGGCACACTGGAACCAGGTTATGGATTTTCTGTCAAGTGGTTCAGGCTGGTCTATAAGGTGATTCAAGGGTGTCTGGCAGCTGTTTCAGGCGTGTCTGGCACCTGGATCTGGCCTGTGCTGGACCTGTTCCTGGCATATCCATAACATGGTTCCTGCGTGTGTGGCACATGGTTCTGGCGTATTCAGCAGGTGGATTCAGCGTACCGGGCGCCTGGTTCCGTATCTGACAGTTGGTTCCATGGTGTCTGACAGGTGGTTCCTGTGTCTCTGGCATGTGGTTCCGGTATGTTCTGAAGGTGGTTCCAGCGTGTCTGGCAGGTGGCTACTGTGTGTCCAGGACCTGATTCAGTTGTGTGTGGTTGGTGCGCTCACAGTGTCCAGGTGTTGATTCTGGCATGTCTGGCATTCGGTTCCCGCATGTGCGGTGGGGGATTCTAGTCTGTCTGGTAGGTTGTTCCAGCCTTTTCCAGAAATTGGTTCTGGTGTATCCAGGAGCTGGTTCTGGTGTATCTGGCAGGTGATTTTGTTATGTCTGGCAGGTTTTTCCAGCATGTTAGGATGGTGGTTCTGGCTTGTCTGACAGGTTTTTGTGGCATGTCCAACACCTGGTTCTGGCGTATTCACCATTGGTTTCAGTGTATCTGGCACGTGGTCTCAGCATATCCAACAGGTGTTTGCGAAGTGTCTGGCAGGTGGTTCCTGTGTGTCTGGCATGTGGTTCTGGTACGTTTGGAAGATGGTTCGGATGTGTCCGTTAGGTGCTTCTGGCATGTGTGGGAGTTGGTTCTGGTGTGTCAGAGTCATGTTTCCGGTGTGTCCGGCAGGTGTTTCCAGGTGTGTCTGGTGGGTGCTTCTGGTGTGTCTGGCAGGTCGTTCTGGCATGTCTGTGTGGTGGTTAAAGAGTGTGCAGAGGCTGGTTCCAGCATGGCTGTCGGGTTTTTCCAGCATCTAAGGGGCCTGGTTCTAGTGTATCCGGCAGGTGATTTTGGCATGTCTCGCAGGTGGTTCTGGTGAGTCAAGCAGGTGGTTCTGGTGTGTTCGGCAGGTGGTTCAGGTCTGTCCAGAAAGTGGTTCCATCATGTCTGGCACGTGTTTCTGGCATATCTGAGAGGTGGTTCTGGCATGCCCTGCATGTGATTCCCAAGTGTCCGTCAAGTGGTTCTGGCATATTCGGCAGGTGATTTTGGCGTGTGAGTCAGGTGGTTCTGGCCTCTCCTGCAGGTGCTTCCGGCGCATTCTGGACCTGATTCTCACGACTGTGGTGAGTGGTTACAGAGTGTCCAGATGATGGTTCCAACATGTCCACCAGTTGGTTACAGCATGTCAGGCACATGGGTCACATTTGTGCGGCAGGTGTTTCAGGCGTGCACACAGATTGTTCCAGTGCACCCAGAAGGTGGTTTTGGCATGTCCGGCAGACGGTTGAGTCTTGTCCGGCAGGTGAATCAGTCGTGTGGGGCACCTGGTTCCGGCATGTACTGCGCCTGTTTCTGGTGTATCTGGCAGGTGGTTCCGTTATGTCTAGCACACGGTTCCAGGGTATCATGCAGGTGATTTTGACGTGTCCTGTGGGTTGTCCAAGCGTGTCTGACACCTGGTTCTGGTGTGTCTGGCAGGTACTTTCAGTGAATCAGGCACCTGGTTCCAGCATATCCAAGAGGTGGTCCCCGCATGTCTGGTAGATGATTCCGACGTTTGTGTCACAAGGTTCCGTCATATCCAGCAGGGGATTTTGAGGTGTCTGGCAGGTGGTTCCAGTGTGTCTGGCATCTGGTTCTGGCATGTCTTGCAGGTGGTCAGTCATGTCCATCACCTGGTTTCGGTGTGTGCGACACCTGTATCTGCTGTATCCGGCAGGTGGTTCTCACAAGACTTGTAGGTGGTTCAGACGTGTCCAGAAGGTGGTTCTGGCGTGTGGGGCACCTGGTTCCGGTGTGCCTGGCATGTGGTTCAGGATTCTCCATCTAGTGGTTCAGGCTGGTCTAACAGCTGGTTCAGGTGTGTCCGGCAGCTGTTTCAGGTGTTTCTGGAACCTGGTTCTGGCCTGTACTGGACCTGTTTCTGGTGTATCCATCATATGGATCTGGTATGTCCAGCACAGCTTTTGGGCGTGTTCAACAGGTGGCTTCAGCGTACTGGATGCCTGATTCCATCGTATCTGACCATTGGTTCCGTGGTGTCTGGCAGGTAGTTCCTGTGTGTCTGGCATATGGTTCCAGTATGTTCTGAAGGTGGTTCTGGCATGTCCAGCTGGTGGCTACCGTGTGTCCGGACCCTGATTCCTTCGTGTGCGGTTGGTGCGTTCAGTGTGTCCAGGTGTTGGTTCCGGCGTGTTTGACAGTTGGTTCCCACATGCCTGGCAGGGGATTCCAGGCTGCCTGGCAGGTTGTTCTGGCCTTTTCTGGAAATTAGTTCTGGCGTATCCAGGACCTGGTTCCAGTTTATCTGGCAGGTGATTTTGGCATGTCCGGCAGGATGTGCTGGCGTGTTAGGCTGGTGGTTCTGGCTTGTCTGGCAGGTGTTTGTGGCATGGCCAGCACCTGGTTCTGGTGTATTCGGGAGGTGGTTTCAGTGTATCTGGCACGTGGTCTCGGCATATCCAACAGGTGGTTGCAAAGTGTCTGGCAGGTAGTTCCTGTGTGTCTGGCATGTGGTTCTGGTATGTTCGGAAGATGGTTCCAGCATGTCCTTTGGGTGCTTCTGGCATGTCTGCAAGGTTGTTCTGGCGTGTCAGTGCCATGGTTTCAGTGTGTCCGGCAGGTGGTTCCAGGTGGTTCTGGCGTGTCTGGTGGGTGCTTCTGGTGTGTATGGCGGGTCATTCAGGCATGTCTGTATCGTGGTTTCAGAGTGTGCGGCAGGTGCTTCTGGCATGTCTGTTGGCTTTTTCCGGCTTCTAAGGGGCCTGGTTCCAGTGTATCCAGCAGGTGATTTTGGCTTGTCCAGAAGGTGGTTCTGGCGAGTGAAGCAGATGGTTCAGGCGTGTCCAGCAGGTGGTTCATGTCTGTCAGTGATGTGGTTCCGGCATTTCCAGCACATGGTTCTGGCACTCTGAGAGATGGTTCTTTCATGCCCGTCATGTGATTCTGAAGTGTCCATCAAGTGGTTCTTGTGTATCCAGCAGGTGATTTTGGCGTTTGAGTCAGATGGTTCTGGTGTGTCCTGCAGGTGCTCTGGCACATTTTGGACCTGATTCTCACATCTGCGGTGGGTGGTTCCACCATTTCCAGATGATGCTTCTGAAGTGTCCAGCAGTTGGTTCCAGCATTTAAGGCAGGTGGGTCACACAAGACCCGCCCAAATCATTCGGCTGAGGCATGAATGATTGTCCTTCCACATGCTTAGGAGGAGAGAGACAATAGGATTTTAACCAACCACTCTTTGGAAGTTAAGAAAAAACTCGCTTTCCACAGTGCTCTTACAGCATACCGGCAACCTCTCATGCCGCCCTTGTGCATGGGTGGAGAGAGT
Source organism: Equus caballus (assembly GCF_041296265.1). NCBI lineage: Eukaryota > Metazoa > Chordata > Mammalia > Perissodactyla > Equidae > Equus > Equus caballus. The sequence continues at coordinate 10,597,158 of NC_091704.1, forward strand.
GTTCAGAAAGCAGCTATGGAAGAAAAGCCAAGTTTGCTCAGCAGAGTCCTACATTGCCCTAAAACTGGAAGGCACAAAACACTGCCTCCAACCCTCAAGGGGAGATGAGCAATAATCCATCTTGCTTCCAGCTCTTTAGGAAGCTGAGAAAGAACTCACTTTCCACACTGTTCTTATAGTGTACCTTGAACATCTCATACAAAGGCACCTGAAATGCTGTTTATTTGGAGCCCTTAACTCATTGCTTTAGAACTTCTGCTTTTGGGGCATTTCCATCTTGCCAACCCAGCTCAGACAAAATGCCTACATCTTCTCCTTAAGCAAGGAGGCTGAGGCCCGAATGGTTGTGCTTCCACATGCTTAGGAGGAGAGAGACAATAGGCTTTTAACCAACCGCCCTTGTGCACTGGAGGAGAGAGTGTCAGAAAGCACCTATGGGAGAAAGGCCCCTTTGCTCTCAGCCGTGCCCTACATTGCTCTAGAGGTGGAAGGCACAAAGCACTGCCTCCATCCCTCAAGGGGAGACAAGACACGAACCATCTTGCTTCCAGCTCTTTAGGAAGCTGAGAAAGAAGTCGCTTTCCACAGTGCTCTTACAGCATACTGGGAACCTCTCATACACAGGCTGTTGAATGCCATTTCCTCCCAGCCCTTAACTCGCTACTTTAGAACTTCTGCTTCTGCCACATTTCCCTCTTGCCAACCCGGCTCAGGGGTAATGGCTACATCTTCCCCTTAAGCAATGGGGCCAAGGCCCATATGATTGTGATTCCACAAGCTTAGGAGGATAGAGACAAGAGGCTTTTAACCAACCGCCCTTGTGCACTCATGGAGAGAGTGTCAGAAAGCCCCTATGTCAGAAAGGCCCATTTGCTCTCAACCATGCCCTATATTGCTCGAGAGGTGGACAGCACAAAGCACTGCCTCCATCCCTCAAGGGGAGACAAGCCACAAACTGTCTTGCTTCCAGCTCTTTAGGAAGCTGAGAACTCACCTGCTGGATATGCTCGAACCAGGCACCTTAGATGCTGGAAAAACCCGACAGGCATGCCAAAAGCACCCGCCAAACACTCTGGAACCACCACACAGACATCCCATAATGACCCACCAGACTCACCGTAAGCACCCACCAGACACACTGGAAACATGAGTCTGACACGCCAGAACCAACTTCCAGACATGCTGGAAGCACCTAACGGACAGGCCGGAACCATCTTCCGAACCTACCAGAACCACATGCCAGACACACAGGAACCACCTGCCACACACTTCGGAACCACCTGTTGGATATCCCAGAACCAAGTACCAGATACACTGAAACCACCTCCCAAATATGCCAGAACCAGGTGCCGGACATGCCACAAACACCTGCCACACAAGCTGGAACCACCATCCTAACACGCCAGAATAACCTGCCGGACAAACCAAAATCACCTGCCGGATACACCGGAACCAGGTCCTGGATACGCCGGTACCAATTTCTGGAAAAGGCTGGAAAATCTGCCAGACACGCCAGAATCACCCACCGGACATGCAGGAACTAATTGCAAGACATGCCGGAAACAAAGCCAGGACACTCTGAAAGCATCAACCGGACAGGATGGAATCAGGTCCCAGACACACTGTTGCAACCTGCTGGACATGCCAGAACCAACTTTCGAATGTACCGGAACCATATGCCAGACACACAGGAACCACCTGCCAGACACCATGGAACCAACTGTCAGATACACCGGAACCGGGCTCCAGTTTCCTGCATTTATCAGTTCTAATAGGTGTGTAGAAGTATCTCATTGAGGTTTTATATGAAATTCCCGAATGACCTGTGGCGTTGGTCATCTGTCCTCAGGATCGTTTGCCATCTGTATGTCTTCTTTGGTGAGGGATATATTCAGGTCTTTTGCCCATTTTTCAATAAGGTTGTTTATTTTTTTGTTATGGTTGACTTTTAAGAATTCTTTACTTATATCTTGGACATAGTTTCTTTATCATATATCTGTTTTGCGAATATCGTCTGCCAGTCTGTAATTTGTCTTTTGACTCATCGATTTTGCCTTCCACAAAGCAGGAGTTTTTAATTTAATAAAGTCTAACTTGGGGCCAGCCCGCTGGCACAGTGGTGAAGTTCACGCACTCCACTTCGGCAGCCTGGGGTTCACAGGTTCGGATCCTGGGTGTAGACCTACACACAGCTTGTCAAGCCATGCCGTGACAGCATCCCACAGTCCAAATAGAGGAAAATGGGCACAGCTGTTAGCTCAGGGTCAACCTTCCATACCAAAATAATAAATAAAGTCTAACATCAGTTTTTTTTCAGAGATTATACTTTCAGTTTGTATCTTAATAACATAATTCCAGATTCGAGTCCACTTAGAGTTTGTTGCATAATCTTTTTAGAAGTTGCATTGTTTTGCATTACATTTAGGTCTCTGTTCCATTTACTAAAAGTTTGTGAAAGTGTAAATTCTATATCTAGGTTCATTTTTGTAAGAGCTTTAATGAGGTGCAATTGATAGAGAAAGAACCTGACATATCTAATATGTACTATCTGATGACTTCCCCCACATACCAACTGACATATATGTATAAATTTCTCCTTTAGCCTATGACAGGGTGGATCACATTGATTTAATTTTGGAATGCTGATACAACCTTGCATACCTGAAAAAATTTCCTCTTTGTCCTGGTGTATGATTGTTTTACATTGTTGGCTTCAGTTTTCTAATATTTCATAGAAAACGGTAACTGCTCATTTCTGAGACTTGTTGTTCTCAAGTTTTCCCTAGTTTTAAACTCTAGTTTTGCTTTTAGGGTACTGCTGGCCTCATAAGATGAGTTGGAAAGTGTTGTCTCTGGTGATATTTTCTGGAACAGATTGTTGGGAGCACTAGGTTTCTGGAGGGAGACCTGGCTGAGGCCCTAAAAGCTGCATCCCACAGCTTTCCCCTTGGATAGACAACAAGCAGGAAATGGTATTCAGAGTCAGGGACCAGAAGCCCAGGGGGATCCAGTCTAGGTCAGAGGTGAACAGGGAGCCCCTAGTGGGCCCGAGAAGGCAGAGTCCTGCCTGCCCATGGTCCATGTCCACAGGACCTTCCTCTGGCCTCGTCCTCTCCATGTGCACGTTTTGAGCTTTTGATGGTATTTTCCCCACTTAGAGCTGAAGCCATTGCGGAGACTGAATCAGAAAACAAGGTCCTAATCTGTGTGCAAGAGAAACCGGGAAAATGTTCCCTCTTCCGGCAGAGTGTCGAAAGGCAGCCACTGTCCTGGGCAGGACGTGTGCTAGGGACAGGCACGTGCTAGTTTGACAGACACGCCCAGCTTAGTGGTTGTGGCTCTGGCTGAGAAAACGCCTCCAACCGCTTAGTCCCAAGAGGTCGGAGGGGCCATCTCTGCTCCTGGACAGGGTGAACCACACTGCAATTATCCTGTCCTCGGCAGGAGGGGGACTTGGGCATGTCGTTCAGTAGCCAGGGAGAGGACTGGCACTTCTCCCTTCTCCACATAAACTGAGCTGCTCACTCTGGGAGATTTCTAAATTTGAGGAGGAATGTGAGTTTCTGGATCCGGTTTCCATGAGTGCTGCGAGCGAAAGACTCACACCTCCACTCCCAGGATTAGAAAGAAGCAACAATTTAATATAATACTCAAACGGAGCATTTACCATTGACAACAAAATATGGCCCCGCCAAATAGGGAAATAGGTGCTGGGCAAAAGGGGGGAGGGAGAAGAGGGGTTGGTGCCTCCCCTCGTGGCCAACAGGGGACCCCCAGAAACGGATCACAAAGTTCTCCTCATCAGAATCAGGGGAGGTGGCCATGTGCACCCTGAGTGTCAATGCTGTGTCCCCGCTGTAGCTCAGCTGGTCTCAGGAGGGTCATCGACCACCACCACTGGGCCCTTGGTTGGGGGTCTGGTGTCTGGAGAAAGAGAGGCGTTTCCTGAGTGGCCTGCCTTGGAACCACAGTGCACACCCCATCCCGGCCCCCACTGCGCTCTCTGCTCCAGCCATTTGCTCAGTGCTCAGTCAGCCAACAGCACCCCATCTGTCCCTGACACAGGGGCTGATATTTAGCGTCACCCATTTCACAGAGGAGGAAACCAATCCCAGGAACGTGAGTGCAACCGCCCAGGACAGGACTGCTCAGCAGTGGAGCTGGAACCCAGGGCCAGCTGTCTGCCTCCCCAGGCCCACACTCAGTCTGAATGTTTCCTGAGCCCGTGGATTCAGCCACTGCCGGTCTAGACACTCACTCTGCCCTGAGCGGTTCTTCTTGTGTTTGAAGAAGAGTTGAATCTTTCTGACCCAGTGGTATCGGGGCTCCAGCTGGCAAGACAGGCTGTAGCTACAGGACAGAGCAGAGCTGGGAGCTCTCAGGAGCCACACATCACATGTGCATCCTGGAGCCTGACAGCAGCTGGAGTCGAAGGGCCCCAGGGGTCGCCATGCAACCAGATCTGAGGCTGACCAGTGAGCCATGGACATGGGCTCTGGAGCTGGTCAGCAGAGAGAGTCTGCCCTGCCCTCCCCCAACTCCTGACCCGACTCACCTCTCCTCCTCGCTCAGGGGCTCCACGGCCTGGAACCAGGCCCCAAAGTGCTTGTCGGGCTGCACGGTGTACAGATTTGCAGCCTCCTGGAGCAGCTCGATCTCGTCCATCAGTTTGAATTGCTAGGACAGAGCAAGCACAGGATGCCTACAGGGCCTGAGTGGGGGACCCTGCAGGGCTCGTGGAGGGGGTGAGGAAGGGGGCAAGGGGCCAGTCTGGGGCCTTTGCCCACTTGGGAACCCTCCCTCCCTGCGATTCCAGTCAGGACTTGCCTGCTCTCACACTTGGCTCAAAATAGCTCCTCCAGGAAGGAGTCTTTGATGCCAGCCCTTCCCCCACCGACCAATGCCATAGGATCCCTAGCTCTGTATATCGAACTGTGCAAATAAATGTTCCACCCTGGGGATTGGGCCAGAGGGGGTCCTGCCCACTGCTGGGGGGTCTCTGATTTCCAACCCCCACCCTCCCCACCGGGAGGCCACAGCTGCTTACTTCATTCCATTTCCGACAGTTGAGCACATTGCCCTGGAAAGCAGACAGCCGCAGTCCATCAGAAACAGCCCCCTTGGCCAGCACTAGCCCCCGTCCACACCTCTTGCAATGCTGCACTACTGCCAGTGGGCAGGCCCATCCAGAGCCCAGACTTGGACCTGGGCCAGTCTCTGGGCTCCAGAGCAGGGGGCACAGAGCAACTGAGGCAAGAGACCTTGTAACCCAACCCTCTCTGATGACACGTGGGGAGACTCAGGCCTCAGGCAGGAAGGGACAGCTCAGCCTCTGATGTGCTTCCTGACTGGGAGGGGCCCGACTTCTCTTCCCTCACTGGCAGTGCCAGAGGGAGAGGCTGAGTCCAGCTCAGACACCACCTCCTGCGGCCACACAGTCAGGCAGCTCTGAGCCTCAGAAGCCCAGGGAACCTGGACGGTGGCTTATGCAGAGCCTGCATCACCCACTGGGGAGATGGGCCTGACACCCCAACTCCCACACGAGGCTGGAGGCCCTGCTGAGAGGACCTTTTCCAAATGCAGAGAGCTCAGGGCTCAGGACAGGACTCTCTCCTCCCCACCCTCAGGAGCCTGAGCCCCTGGACCCACCTCCAGGCTCACTCACCTCCACGTAATCCTCCATTGTACCGTCCAGCAGCTCCAGGGAACCGAAGAACGTCACCAGGGAGGGGACGACACCCTGTGCCGCCATCAGGATGGGCATGGTGATGAGCTCCCGCTCTCAGGTGCCCCCATGAACTTTCCCCTGAAACCCTTCAGCCCAGCCTCCTGCCCACCCCACGCCCCCACACAGAGCAGCCTAGGATCTTCGGGACACCGCAACACACAAAATTCCCTCCCCCGCTCCCCTCCAGGAACACCAAACTCCATCAGTCAAGTCACAGGGATGGCTGTTGGCGCCTCCCAGGGGCAGTGGCCCCTGCCCTTCCCCACCCCAAATCTGCCCTGCTGCCAGCCCTTCCAGGCCTCCTCCTGCTCACTGCCACTGCAGGCCCGTCATGCTTGGCAGCCACAGCAGATTTGCCTGAGGTGGAAGGCCCCTCTTCTGAGGGAGGCCTCCAGCTGGGAGGAGGCGCCCCCTCTCCTCTGACTCCTGGGCCCCTCCCCCACAGTCACCCTCACCTGCTGCCACTGCCTCTCCTGGGCTCCCTGGCGTGCCCTCTCTGCAGTCTTTAACACGGAGGTCGCCTCCTGTTGGGGCCGAAGACAGGGTCAGTGTGCCCATACTCCCCTCCACATGTCCCCCCAAGGCCCCTGATCTCAGACCCTGGCCATCGGCTCCAGTCCCCTCCTGCCTCTGCTGCTCCAAACTGCAGGGTGCTCTGATTCTAGACCAGTCCCAGCTCCAGGAATCAGTCCTGTGTGACCTTGGGCCTGCCCAGGCCTCCCTGGCCCTCTTTCCTCAGCTGAAAAGTGTGAGGAGAATGTCACCTGCTTCCAGGAGTCTCCTGAGGACTCAGAGTCATCTGCGTGTCATCACTGCTCTCCCCTCACCTCTCGAGGAGGAGCCGGCACAAATCTCCTCCCGTTCCTGTCCTCCCTTGGATGGTAGCACCCCGCTGGGAGGCCTGCACCGCTGATCTTTTCCCTCCACTTCCCAGAGGAGGAGACGGAGGCCCCCAGAGGGGCAGTGACTGGCTCAAGGACCCACTGGGAGAGGCTGCTCCCCATGCCAGCTACAGGCCCTGTCCCCGCTACCTTCACCCCACCCCTGGCTCCAAATCTGACAAAGGCCCCGGCCTCTGGACTCCAGGGGTGCGTCCAGACCCCAGCTGAACAGACAGGGAGGGGGAGGGCAGGGAGTCTTGGGGGACCTGGCCGAGTGGCCCCGGCCTGCCCCACCCTCACAGGGCTGTCTGACCCCCAGCCTGGGCTGAGCCTTGCCATAGCCTCACCTCCTAGGATCCCCTCAGGATGTTCCCCTCCCCTCTCCTTCTGGCCTCCTTCGAGATCTCCAGCCTCCAGGTTACCTGCACTAGCAGCTCCCTGCTCATGCGTTTCTATCTCCTGACCCACTTCTTCCAGGTTCCAGAACTCTCCCTGCGGGGTGGGGAAAGAAAAGAAAGAAAGAAAAGAAAGAAAGAAAGAAAGGAAGAAAGGAAGAAAGGAAGAAAGGAAGAAAGGAAGAAAGGAAGAAAGAAAGAAAGAAAGAAAGAAAGAAAGAAAGAAAGAAAGAAAGAAAGAAAGAAAGAAAGAAAGAAAGAAAGAAAGAAAGAAAGAAAAAGAAAAACTGTGGGATGCTTGAAGGCAAGTCCCATTTGTTTGAGAACCCAGCAGATCCAAACTGCCTGGGGCCTGGATGAGGGATTTCGCTGGGGTGCTCTGAGCTCTAAGGTCCCCATGGGACTGTGGAGGGGCCTCTCCTCTTGTCCCTTGGGGCCTCCATTCCCAGATGTCCCAAACAGATCTCCTTGGAACAGTGTTGGTTTCAGCTGCATAGAGGCTTCTGTTGCTGCAAAGGAAACACCTGACAATCTCCACCTGGGCTCAAGCCAGGATCTGGTCTGGAAGGAAATGAATCCCTGGGATGGAACTGCTGGCCTAAGGGCCCTGAGAGACTCAGAGACCCAGCACCCAGGTCAGTCCCTGCGCCCGGTGTTCGCTGTCTCCCAGGTGTTCTCAGCTGACTTTGGGGGACATGCCGGCCCAAATGAGGTTGCCTGGGCCACCTCACCCTCATGGTGCTTGGCTGGAGAGCAGTCTACCCACTACCCACCTGGAAACTTGTCCCCAGGTGTCTTGGAGACAAGCAGTGGCAGGGCTCTGCAGGGCAGAAAGGATTGTGTGGCGGGAACAGAAGTTCCCGAGTCCTCGGCACTCCTGGGGAAGCGGAGAGATGGAGCCGTGAGGGTGAGCTGAAGCTCTGCTGCCTCTGGTTTCTGTCACCTCACGGACTTCTCCTGTCCTGGAGGACACACATGCCCAGGGAAGCCAGGGAGGGCACACCTGCCACCCGATGAGTAACACTGCCAGGCACAAGGATTTGTAGCTCAACACAAGAGAGGAAGTGAGTTTGTCCCCACTGGGACCTCAAGTCAAGGTCAACGTGGCCCTGGCATGAGGGTCAAGGGACAGTCCAGGGACTAAGACCCCAGACTTCAATCCTGAGAGCTGAGAAACAAGAGGCAATTCCCATGCATCCAGACAGGGCGTGCCAAGGCTTACCTCAGCCACCCTGATCCACAGCTCAACCACCCTGGCCCTGTCCTGTGCTGTCATGCTAGCATCCCCAAGGCAGGTGACGAGGATGCAATTGGCCATGGTGTTGTCGTGCATCACAGTGTCACGGACGGTGGGTGCCAGGGACTCGCGTTTCCTGTTGTCACACTCAGACCAGATGGAGCCGAGGCAGTGGGCGGGCACCAACGTCTTGAACAGCTCCTGCAGAAGATGCGGAGTGTCACCCGGTCCTGCCACACCCCAGCTCAGCGTCCACAGTCCCCCATAGGCCCAGGCAGGGTGAGATCAGAACTGGAGCTCAGGAAGCAGAGCATCTGGCCTGAGGCTTATGGGAGTCCCTGGGTTTTGTCTGTGTCCACTGAATGCACCCAGTCCAGGATGACCCCGAACTCAGGACTGTGGGGAAGGGAGGGGACATTTGCTCCCAGCCCCGTCTCACTTCCTCCAAGCTCCAGAAGGCAGCCCACACATGCCCACCAGAAGGGCCATCATCCACCCATCCCAGTGCCCCTCGAGTCCCACTCCCCATTCCCATGCACATTCCCCCAGAGGCAGGGACAACCCCCAGCTTTGTTTGACTGTCTCCACTGGACTCAATACACATCACCTTCCTGATAAGTGCTGAGGCTGTCCGGGACACCTGCGCAGATGGGGGATCCACCCAAGGACCTGGCAGCACTTCAGTGAGTGCCCATCCCCCACCAAAGGGCCAGACTCTGCCCACCTTCCACTCTCTCCCACCTCATTCATCGGCACAGCCACCCTATACAGCAGGTGCTGAGTGTCTGTCTCTACTGTCCCGTGTTCGCTAGGGGACAGCGAAGGCTTGGGGAGAAAGAAATCTGCCCAGGTCACAGTGTTGATAAGGAAGGAAGCAGGGATTTGGACCCAGATCATCGGAATCCTGAGCAGGGAATGGCAGGTGTGGGGTGGCTCATGGCACCGGGAAGGCAGGGGCCACCCGCCCCGCGAGCTCCTCTGCTCACCGCAGCCATCCTCGTCATCTGCTCTGCCACCAGCTGGGGAGGGAAGTCCAAGATGTTCGGCTTCTCCTCCCTCAGCTGGTCCTCGGTGGTCATGGCCCAGGGGCAGCTGGGCTCTGGGGCTGCCTTTACTGGTGGCCCTTGCTCTGGTCCTGGAGTGGCCGACTCAGGGGCTGCTGGCTCCAGCTCTACCACACGTGGTGAGACTGGAGGTGCAGCTGGCTCCAGCCCGGGGGCTGGCACTGGCTCTGGCTCTGGAAGTGGCAGGAGCTTTGGAGCTGGCTCTGGAGCAGGATAAAGAGAAAGTTTCACGCACACACCTGACAGTTTCTGTGCCTTTCCAAAGACAGAAAGGACTCCACTGCCTCTAAGGGAACGCTAGCCCGTGAACCTCAACACAGACAGTCTTCCCAGACTCCAGTCCCCTCACCTTTCCGTTCGGCCTCAATGGCCTTGAGATGCTCCAGGTGGCCTGGCAGAAGGTAGGCATGGCCCTCCACGTGGGAGCCACCAAAGCTGACGTGCAGAGTGGCCAGCTGCAGGGTCCAAGAGGGAAACCGCAGGGGCTCCCTGCAATCCTGCCCTTGGCCCAGCCAGGTTCCCAGCAGGAAATAGATAGCACTGCGGGGAGGCTGATGGGCCAGAGAGTCAGTGGCCTGGCCTTTCCTTAAACACCAGCCTCCCAAGGCACTCTTGTTAGCATCTGCGCCCCTGTGCCAGACCCTCCCCCTCCAGAGGAGGGCCCCATCCCAGCCCTGAGCCCTGGCTGCCTGACCTGGCTGTGGCAGGCCTGCTCATCCAGCAGGCTGAACACAGAGTCTGTGAGAGTCTCTTGTTCCCACCGACACTCTCCTCCCCAAGGGTCTGGACACAGCCCACTCAAGCCCTCCATGTATGTGGGCCACTGGAATGAAGACTCCAGCAGATTTGGGAGCAGCTTGCTCACACACCTCCTACTATGGACCTGGCGGTGGTGCTCACATGGTGTGGATGTGGAGAAAGGGAGGCAGGAGGAGCTGGGACTCTGCTGGGAGTGGGTCTCTAGGGGACAACGCAACCCAGCCTCCCTTCCAATTCTCAAGGGGCCTGGGACCCATGCACAGCTCTCTTTGAGTCCAGTCCTGCTGGAGTGGAAGCCACCAGAACTGAGCCCTCCCATGGGAATCACAAGATGGGTGAGATGCAGGGTTCTCCCAGGCCTGACATGGCCATAGCCTCCATCCTCGCCCCGCACCCTTTTTGCTAGAGACAGGAGGCCCTTCTTCTCGTCCCAAAGACCACTCACTTTGGGAGGTGGTCGTGTCCTCCAGCATCCCGCACGCAATGGGCCAAGCTGCCTCCATGTGTCCCAAAGGGGATGAAGTCATCACCCGGGATGGCGGGTAGATGGGACCTGTGAATGATGTCAAGTGTGACTGTCTGACTCTCAAAATAGAGGGGAGGACCAGGGAGGCTGTCTGCTTCATTCACTGAGTGACCCTTAGTGTGTCCAGAAGTCCTGCTCAGAGTAGGTCCTTCATAGACATTGTTGAATGACCTCCAACCAGAACCATCCCAGGTGTCTGAGTGGGCCTGTGGCCCCTCTGTGACCCTAGAGATCCCTAAGTGGCTACACCAAGGACAAGCACCAGGACCAGCTGGATGGCATCTCAAACTCTTTGACAGGGTGCTCTCCAGGTGCTTTTCCAAACTCAAAAAGCCACAAGCCAGTGAAGGGAGAGGTGAAGTGAAGACTACTTTCCATGGGGGACAGAGAAATAATCACCACCAGCAACCACAGCATGGCCCACCACCCTCTCTGCAGAGCCGGGCACCAGGGAAGCACCTGGATGGCTGATCCCATTCATCCCTGGGAGAAGCCTAGCAAGTTCATCCTCTCTCACCCCACATTTCAGAGGAGCCAACTCAGGCTCAGAGAGATGTGGTGACATTCCCAAGGCAAGACACACAGCTGGCAGTGGGCAGAGTCACCACTGTGCTGAGGAGGAGGCGGGCAGTCACCTGGGAAACAGCTGGTCCAGGACCTGGTGGGAAGTGCTGGAGCCTGAGTAGCTGTAGAGGGAGGTGATGACACTGCAGAGGACTCTGCTGGGGAAGGCTGGCAGCACAGACTCTGAGAGCCTCTGCATCATGCCTGCCTGGAGGGCACGCATCCTGCAGGCCTCAGTTACAGACAGAGTGGACTCATCTTCACTCTGGGTGGGATGAGGAGGACACAGGGTCAGGGCCACCACTGTGAACCACCAGCATTATCGAGGTCTGCAGCTGACCCAGGAACTCCTAGCCCCTCCCAGACATGTGCGACAGGAGACACAGGAGCTCCCACACTCAGCAAGGTTCTGGGCTCTCACAGTACAATCTGACTTTGGGCGTGCGAAGGATTCCACATTGATCTCCCTCGAGGCCATTTGCTCACTGAGGGACAACAGACCTCCCTCTGTGAAGAGCACCAGCCCAGTGAGTCCTCAACAGACACCCCCTCTCTAGAGAGGAGAACAGAGGCTTAGGTGCGCCAGGTGGCTTCTCTAGGTCCTGTGGGTCAGAACTGAGAGCTGCCCAAAGTGAGGGCTGAGGGCCAGCCCCTCTAACTGCCTGAGGCTTCATTGGGCCCCAACCTGGAGGGAAATGTTATGTGGCCACCCCACCCCGCCCCAGTCTGGAAACAGTGTACAAGGCAGTGACACACTCTGACAATCCCTTTGACTTCCAAAACACGCTGATGGTTATTTCTCTTACATTAAAGGGAGTTTGGAGACCCTCGTTATCGAGGTTGCATGTTCCAAAAAAGGCAAAATTCAAAGATACTCAGGGCCTAGTGGGAAGTGACAACGTTTTCTCTAATCTTCCTAGGAAAATGCAACGAGTGCCCTCCTATCCTCCTATGCAGCTGGTGGGGAGGAGCAGAAGTCCAGATTCCTTTGGGACTGTGGGACACTCAGGGGGGACAGCCCTGTTAGGCTCCCAGGAGATGGGCAGTTTGAGGCTGGATTCTGGGCCTACCCTGGTCATCTCAGGGGCCTGGGTGGGAAGACCCCTCTGTGCCCACTCTCACCTCAGAGCAGCCCTGGTTATTGATGATGGTGCGGTGCAGTTGGCCGCTGTCCAGGGAGATGGAGTACCCGAAGCCATTTGCCAGCTCTTTGACCGCCTCCTGCGTGCAGCTCTGCAAAGACAGTGCCCGAGAGCCGGGCCGGGATGTCTCAGGCACCTGCCTCGACTTGGCCACAGGAGGAAACCCCAGCAGGGATCAGGTACCCGGCAGTGTCTGTGTAGAACTCCAGCCAGGGAGGGAATGAGATGACACCCGGATGGCTCGGGACTAACCTATGGGTAGAGGAGCTTGGTCCCCAGCACCCACTCTCCCATCCTGCTAGCCAACACCTAGGCTGGGAACACGACGCACTGCCAGGCTTCCAACACCCAGCAAAGGGCTCCTGCCTAGGATGAGTGCCCCCTCAGCCCCGCCGTCCCTCACTCCACTCCCCCGGGACACACAAGGAGGCTCAGAGGGGTGTGGGGTTGGGATCCCATTGTGGCCTAAGGCGGTTGGCCTGCCCTGTGTTACCTGAGGGATCCTCCTGCCAAATGGCCAGGGGTGGTGCAGGTGAGGGCCAAGCCAATGTGTGTAGCAACTGAAAAGTCTCTGTTTCTTGGCTTTCCTGAAGCCACAGCCTCGACAAGTCGGGAGACAACAGCAGAGCATCCTGCTCTCTTGAGTGTCTCTACTCAAGTGAGCTCAATAGGAGGCTATGTCTAGAATGCGGGCGCCTGGAGACCAGTGTGCTAAGTTCTGTTAGGGTCTGTCACCAAGGAAGTGAGGTCACTTCCTCAAGCTTCCATTACCCGGGCCTCTTCTTTCAATCACACCAACCCAAAACCCCTCTGGGATCTTGGCTACTCACCCTCCTTGCCCATGTCATCACCAGAACTGTACACAAATAGCCAGCACAGAGCCTCACACAGGACCTTGAGATGGAACCAGGTTTCCAGCTTGAGGAAGCTGAGTTCAGCTGAGTTCATGCCTCTCTTTCCCTAGAAGCTCTGTGTCCTGGAAACACCATTGTGCCTCGCAAGGCCTCCTCAATCCTTCAACCTGCACGATAGGGACGAGGCCAGAAATAGCTCCCTCAGGATGTCCTCAGCTGCAGAAGAGACAGTAGTGACAACACCTGGTGTCTGGTTTCACTTGTGTCTGATGCACACACTTAGAGATGAAAGAATGACAAGAAGGGGTGGGCTATCGTGTGGAGCACCCCTCAAAACAGGCCTGTGTCACAGCTCTTGGGCCTTGAGCAAGTCTCTGCCCCTCTGGGCCTCATTTACACATCTGCAGCTTTAACGGGTTGAAATTAGAGGAAATTCAGAGATTGCCAGTCACTGGCATGAATGATTCCACGGTCTCCTGTTTCCCTTAGAGTCAGAACCAAGTGCCTCATGTTGGCCTATGTGGAGGGCAGCCTCCACCACGGCTCCCGGTGCTCACTGTCTCCTGCTGTGCACATCCTTGTGGAACTGAACAGTCATTAGGAAGTGACTTCTGAATAGAATGCAGCCAAGGTGTTGGGATGGTACACAACCCAGGGTTAAGAACAAAAAGCCTGGCCCTTCCTTCTTACTCATTGTCTTTAGCCCCCTCCCTCTTTCCCTCCTCCTGTTTCCATCTCTCTCTCTCTCTCTGCCTCTTATATCTCTGGAACTGGGGGAGCAAGTGCACATGTGTTCAATTTCCCTATGTAGAGGCTCCATAGGAGAGAATGGAGGAAATGATCGGCCAACAGACAGGCAGGAACTCAGGCTTTCCGTCCAAACAAACCCTGTCAACATGCATGTGAGTGAACTTGGGAGCACATGCTCCCCGAGTCGAGCCGCAATAGAGATGCAGCCCAAGCTTCACAGAGACCTTGAGGCAGAGGCACCCAGCTAAGCCGTGCCCCATTCCTGGCACACACACTTTGTGAGAGCTTAAGGATTTGTACTTTCTAGGGGCACGGTCTTAGAGCAACGTCGTCAGAGAGTGACAGGAAAAAGCAGTCTGCCAGTCCTGCCACCCGTCCCTGCCGTACCCCCATCTCCCCTCCTCTCTCTTCTCAGGATCCTTCCAGCCACACCGCCAGCTTTCTGACCTTCTCTGCTCAGACTCCTTTCTTCCTGTGAGTCTCTGCACCAGCAGTGGCTTCTCCCTGACACTCAAACTGTTCCCAGACACAGGCAGGCATGCCTCACATCTGTCACTCTGCTCACAGCAAATGTTACTCCTCTGAGGCCTTTCAGGGCCTCCCAGGCACAGTCTCCAACGTCACAGATCTCACATCTGCACGGTCATCTCATGATTTTCTCCTTCTTGGTCTCTTTTGGATAAAGTGAGTCCATGAAGCAGGGCATTCTGCTTGGCAGACGCAGAGGCAGCTTCTTCCGGTGCCCTCAGGAACATGACTGTCTCCTCTGGGTTGAATGTTTCCCCTCACAAGTCCATTCTGAATGGAAACTGTCATTTCACCTCTTTCCTGGGTCTTGTTTCTTCTAAGAACACAGGGAGCCATCCCTTCTCCCTGGAATGCGGCACCAGCCCCTACACCCACAGCCAGAAAATTAGCGCCCAGCTTCAAACACCACCAATCCTGAAGTCAGTTCCTGCTGAGGCCTCCCATCCATTCTGTAATTCCATGGTAAAGGCTGAGGTCACCTTTCCCCTGAGACTCAGCTCCCAGCCTTCCGTTGGCTTCTTAGAGGAACAGTGGGATTTCCCAGAAGCACTCCCAGCCTGGGCAAGAAAGGCTTTGAAATGTTCTCTATGTATTTTCCAGGACATGGGACATGAGGAGAAGTCATTTTGGTGTGTATGTGCAACAGTTTTGATGCAAAAAGTATCTTTTTCAGACAGAGATCAAAGAATGGGGCTACTGGGTGTAACAAGAAAATGGATATGCTGAGCCATCGTCTTCATGGTGTGAAGTCTTAGAGAGCAAAGAACATGCTTAAGAGCAGAGCATATGAAGACAATATCTTATGTTCAAATTCCAGCTCAATCCCTTCCTAGATATGGTAGCGGGCAAGTTACTCACCTCATCAGTGCCTCAGTTTCCTCATCTGGTGTCGGCAAGAATGATAAGTGTACCTAATTTGTAAGGACATGGAGAGTATTAAAGGAGTTAATGTTTGAAAACTGCTTGCAACACCTAGCACCTTACAAGCACTGTACCTATCCATTATAAATGAAATGGAAACATTCTTCTGATGCTATCTTTTTACTCCAGAAGGGAGACTAGTGCCTGGATGGATGTAGACAGAACTCCCTGAGACAGGATGAATCGAAGAATGAACAACACTGTTGAAGGCATTTCCAATGGCACATCTGCCTCCTTATGGACATTCTCTAGCAGAATCACACCCAAGCATCCCTCCTCTCTCCTGCATCATATTCTGGGATTCTATCCAGAAATCACGGGGGCTTCTTGCACCCCGGCACCCACACCCACTACAGGTTCTCTTCTCTCTAGCAGCAAACCTTAGGCCTTGTCCTGTTGGCTGCAGCCCACAGGCTCTGCACTCTGATCCTTTTCTTCACTTGAGGGAGAAGTGCCATCCCCAGAACTGGGCACACACAGTGTGAGCCTTGGAGTGAATGTCTCCCTGGCCGGTTGTAGGTGGAAGAGCACCGTGACAGAATGGGACTTAGGGAGAGTCTTCCAGGTGTGCTCAGAAGGGGCCCAGCCAGGGCATTGGTCAGCAAGGTCTGGTCTGGTTGGTGGACCTTGGTGGCAAATGAGTGGCAGGGGCAGCATGTTTTAGAGGTCCTGGCAGGAGACAATTCATAGGATGGTCATTAAGTCAGAATCAGCCTAATAAGCTCCAACTTAATCCACTGTCATCTGTTCCCTGACTGGCTGACTAATCCAGGAGTGATTTAGAAGAGTGATATTCGTGTTCTATCATCTTTTCATTGGTTGGCTACAGCTGTTATTCTTTACATAACTTGTATATGTCTACAAAGGAAAGGAAAGGTTAGTTTTGTTACAACCCTTCTAGCAAAATTCTCCCTAACATATTGAATCACTAACAGAATCCACCGCTGGGAACCTCATATAAGATGCTGACATTTACTCTCTGGTTTCATATCTTCCTGTTTGGTAAATTCTCTTGACTTCTGGCTTCTTTCCTGAGGTTCGTCCACTCAGGACAATGTAGGAGTGCAATCTCTTGCTACTTCAGAAGTAGTGGGGCAACTCTATGATGATGTTGCTTTTGTTTTGTGACTGTGTGTGTGTGTGTGTGTGTGTGTGTGTGTGTGTGTGATGAGACTGTTTTCTGCATCTTGCCGCGTGGGTTGGATTGACTCCTTTCCTTGGAAAAATTGTCCCTTACCACTTTCTCTGGGCTTTATTTTCATGGCTTGAACAGTGCTGTGCAACAGTAGAATTGACACTCTATCTTATGGAATTTAAACTTCTTTTAGTAGCCACATTTCAGAAAGTAAAAATAAACATGTGAAACTAATTTTAATAGTATATTTAAACCCATTACAACCAACATATTATCATCTGGCCAGGCAATCTATATAAAAATTATGATAGAGATAGTTGAATTTTTTATGATTGGGATCTAAAAATCCATTTACAGCACAGTCTTCATTTGCAAATTGAAATTTTCTACATATTCAGTTTCTGTGTCCCCCAAATCAGAACCTGGGCTGACTTGTTAGAGAGGAAATAAAGCAGAACAGGCATAAGTAACGATCACTGTCAATCCAGCTCAGCATGAACACTCACCACTGACAAAAAGGCTGTCCCTGAGCAGGGAGTAGAGGCCCCTCGGGGTGACACGGTGAGTCAGCTGGTTAAGCTCCCAGGAATGCTGCTGTCACCTGGTGTCTCTGTCATACTCTCCATTGTGAGCCATGGGGTCAGGGTGGTAGGTGCAGACAGCTTCCACGCTGGTGGCTGCCCCATCGTCCGCAGGCCTGGGGAGAGAGGAATGCGGGGACTCTAGAGAGATGTCCTGAATCCTCTGATAATGGGGGCCAGAGGGAGGGAGGAGCAAATTGGCAGTCAGTGGGAAGAGTGAAAACTGGGGTGGTCTCTGAAAGCGTTTGTGACTCTCAATGCTCAGAAAAGGGACTTCCCTGAGGGAGATCACTCTGCAACCCAAGGACAAAGGGCCTAGGCTGCTCTTCTTGAACAAGGATCCAAGCAGGGGAGGAGGCAGGAGGAGGAGGAGCTGGAGAGACAGCAGGTGGGGAGCGGCTGGCTGGTACTCATCCTACCAGGAGCTGTGGGCACCAGGGTCTCATCCAGTGTTGCAGGACTCTCTCAGTGGAGTTAAATGTCGCTGAGCCCTTGCTCACGTCTGTTGAATATTGGAGGTTGGAGATGCTGAACTTCAGTGTGAGGGCCTTCAGCTCGTGCACCATAGCTTGCAAGAAGAGATGGGGAGAGATGGCCATCACTGACAGCTGGCCTGAGACCAGATCAGAGTCCTGAATTCATTATCATCTGTTGCTTTTGCTCCCAGTGGAACCACCACCCACCTCTGTGCTCATCCAAGTTGAAGCCAGTATATCACTCATGTCTTCCTTCCTCCCCTGCCAGTAACACCCACTGCACTTGAGGATTGCTCCTCAAAACACACCCTATTTCCCTATATAATGCCTACTCCTTCTTAAAGACCCCACCTGGGCAAAACTTCCTCCACAAAGCTCTTCCCACCCAAATAATGCCAGTGCTTCTCCTCAAAACATCCCACCTTCGATTAGAATGTTCTGTGAATTTCATAAGACCAGGGGCTCTCTGAGAGCTGCATCAGATTCGATTATTGGTATAATCTTTGTGATAGGCATGATTGCCCGAAAACCAGAATTGCACACCTCGGCTTTCCAGCTCCCAAGTGATAATTTGGCAGTGTAGGTGTGGGGCTGCAGAGCTACTCTGGGGAAGGAAGAGGGGTCCCCTAGGTCTGTGGTGGCTTCTGGTTGCTCAAGCGATGAGGAAGTAGGCAGGAACTTGCTTCCTGGCTCAGGAGCTGTGGAAAGGGCTCTTGTTAGGGTGGGATAGAGCCCTCATACAGTGGGTGAAGCCCCACAGGCTCATCTGCACTCAGTAGTGGCTGTCCCAGGACAACCACTCACAGGTGAGCCATAAATGTGAGTGACAGGAGGAGGGATTGTGTGAGTAGAGGTAAGAGCAAGCTTATGAAGGAGATGAACCCAAAAGAGTGAGTGTGGTTGAAGAGAGAGACGGAACAAAGAGAGAGGTAGAGGCACAGACAGAGGGGATACCTGGATGGACAGAGGATGAGTGGACAAATGGAGGGTCAAAAGGAAAGCAGGAAGAATACACACAAGGAAGAGAAGTTGGAGCGATGGGAGGAAAGAGGATGGAAGGAGAGAAGAAGGAAAAACAGGCAAACAGGCAGGAGGACAGTTGGACAGATTGATATCTGGACAGATGCTTGGATGGATAGATGGAAGGAAGGAAGGAATAGAGGGAGGGAGTGTGGAAGGAAGGATAGAAGGAAAAAAGGAAGGAAGGAGGGAGCCTGAGAGGAGGGAGAACTGGGAAAATCACCTGCTCAAGTTCACAGGGTGTTTTAAAGGGAGGTTAAGGCTGAGAATACAGGACCCCTAACTCCCAGGCTTGTGTCCACCTGTCCCAATGCTGCCTGTTATTACTCGTAGAGATGAGCATGTGGACGTAAAAGAAACCTTGAGCCCTACCCTCACAATACACAAAACTCAATTCCTGGACACTTTGACCTAAAGGAGAAAGGTAAAATAATGAAACTTCTAGAAGACAACATAAGAAAACATCTTCAGGATGACAGGGTAGCAAAAACTTCTTAAAGAAGACACACAAATGCACACATACACACACTCTCCATAAAAGAAAAGATTGGTAAACTTGGATTCATTAAAATTTAGACTTTCAGTTCATCATGAGACATATTACAAGAGGGAATTGGCAAATCACAGGATGCGAAGAGATTGTTCCAATTCGAATATTCAACAAAGGATTCTCATGCAGAATACAGAAAATCTTCAGCATCACAGTAAGAAAGGAGCCAAACAAACCAATTGCTTAAAACTGGTCAAAAGACTTCAACAGGCACTCCACAACACAGAGTGTCCCAGCGGCCAACAAGCACATGCAAATGTGCTAAAATCAGCAGGGACAAGGGAAATGACAATTCAACCACACTGAGATCTTCTATACAACCAGAGAATGGTTAAAAACAGTTTTGAAATGCTGAGCTGAGGGCAGCAAGTGGAGGGGAGGCTGCAGAGCAACTGGAAGGCTCACACACTGCAGGTAGGAGTAGGAATTCATGCAGCCACTTGGGAAAGCTTTTTGGCAGGATCTATCTGTTAATGCTGGAGACACACATACAACATGACCAGCAATTCTACTCTTAGATGTGTCCTCAACTGAAATCTAAACATTTCAACCAAGAGGAAGGAGCAAGAATGATTAGAGCATCATTCTCCTTATTCCTCCAAAGTAGAAAGTACTCAAATATCCATCTACAGTAGAATGGATAAATCAATTCCACTATCTAGTTCATGGTGGTTTTAAAAATTGGCCACAAATTCTTTGAGACACATCCCATGAATATGTGAGGTTCAGCTTCCCTCCCCTTGAATCTAGGCAGGCATGAACCTGCTTCAATCAACAGAGTAGAAGTGTTGCTCTGTGGAAGTGGTGTGATGTGACTTCCAAGGACATGCCACTCTCAGGAAGCTTGCTCAGTGAAGCCAGCCAACAAGCTGTGAAGAGCTAAGGCCTCATGGAGAATCTCCTCATGGAGAATCTGCAACCAGGGCACAGCCACCTTCATTGCAACTGCTATGCTGGCGATCAGGTGATAAGACTTCGTTCCTAAACAGAAGATGAACCATATGCACTGAAGAAAATAGACCACCAACACAAGCCCTGACGCACACCATGTCCATTTATACTTGGTATCTCAAGACCAGGGGCCAAGATGAGGAGGCAGGAGTTCATCCCCAAATTCTTGAGATTTTATCCAATACCAGACAGACTGTGCTCACCAAGCATTTCCTAAACCTCCTCCCTTCCTCAAAGGAATCTCTGCATCTGGATACCGACATTAAGTTTCCTCTGGTCATATATGATCACCAGCCCCAGTACACCCTTTGTATCAGCAATAGGTGAACACTATCTGAACAGGTCACCTGGGTCCCAAAAGTGGAAAAGAAGTAGAGCAACTTTCAAGTAGAAGTTTCCATCTCCATTGAAATTGTATTTTAGATATACCATTGGAAAAATAAAACTGCCACTTTTCAAAACAGGAAATGTAGGTGGCCTTGTGAACGATCCCAGAGGATTTTGGTCTTCAAGACATCCCAGCCAAGGTACCATCCATGTGAGTGAAAGAGCCTCTAAATGATTCTAGACCCCAACCATCAGAGAGCACGGCAATTTCTCCCTACCAAATTCCTAACCCACAGAATCCGACTAATACAATGGTTGTTGTTTCACTCCACTAAGTTTGGATAGGCATGTTACGCAGCTATCAATAACCAAAACTAATGCATTATGCAATAATAATCAGATCTAAAGAGCTTTATAAAAACCAACCAATTACCTGTAACAACATGAATGAATCTCAGACAGGATGTTTAATAAAAGGAGCCTGGTAGAAAGGAGTACATAGAGTATAATTCCATCTACCTGAGCTCAAAAACTGGCAAAACTAAGCTACAGCGATAGAAGTCAGAGTAGTGGTTACCTTGGGTGGGAGCAAATTCTGCAAAGGGTCACGATAGAGGCCTCTGGAGAGCCAGAATAGCGAATGTCTTGATTTGGGGGGTTGTTATGATAGTGTGTTTAGATTGTTAAAAAAAAAAATCATTGAGGTAGATACTCAAGACTCGTGTACTTTTCCCACTAAGTATGCTATAATTTAAAATGATATTTTGTCAGTAAAACGTGGCTCACCCAATAGATGTGAGAGTGTGAAGGACAATAAAAGATGACTCCAAGTTTTCAGGCATGATAGACTAGGTAGTGCCATTAACTGAAGAGTTGAACCATGGAGCAAATTAAAACAGGAGCAGAGGCAGGGACCATGTCCTGCTCATTATGTATTCAGGTGTCTACCATAATCCTGAATACACAGTCAGTCCAGCTTCCAGGATACTCCTCTCCTTTTCACCATAAACTATGGCTCACCCCTTCTTGGTGTCTTCTATTGCCTCCTTTTTCCCAGCTGCTTTTTTTTTTTAAGTTTTTATTTAGTTTATGATAGTTTACAATCTTGTGAAATTTCAGTTGGACATTATTGTTTGTCAGTCATGTTGTAGGTGCACCCCTTTACCCTTTGTACCCCCAAGCCCCCTTTCCCCTGGTAGCCACTAATCTGTTCTCTTTGTCCACGTTTAAATTCCTCATATGAGTGGAGTCATACAGAGATTGTCCTTCTCTATCTGGCTTATTTCACTTAACATAATTCCCTCAAGATCCATCCACGCTGTTTTGAATGGAACAACTTTATCCTTCCTTAAGGCTGAGTAGTACTCCACTATATATATACACATACATACATACATACATACACACACACACACACACACATATATATATATACACACACATAGAGTGTATACATACATATATATACACCATTTCTTCTTTATCCAATCATCAGTTGATGGGCACTTAGGTTACTTCCACGTCTTGGCTATTGTAAATAATGCTGCAATGAACATAGGGGTGCATGGGACTTTTGGAATTGCTGACTTCAAGCTCTTTGGATAGATACCCAGTAGTGGGATGGCTGGGTCATATTGTATTTCTATTTTTAATTTTTTGAGGAATCTCCATACTGTTTTCCATAGTGGCTGCACCAGTTTGCATTCCCTCCAGCAGTGTAGGAGGGGTCCTTTTTCTCCGCAACCTCTCCAACATTTGGTACTTTTTGTTTTGGTTATTTTTGCCATTCTAATAGGTGTAACGTGATATCTTAGTGCAGTTTTGATTTGCATTTCCCTGATGATCAGTGATGATGAACATCTTTTCATGGTGCCTATTGGCCATCGGTATATCTCCTTGGAGAAATGTCTGTTCATGTCTCCAGTCCATTTTTTGATTGGGTATTTTTGTTGTTGTTAAGTTGTGTGAGTTCTTTATATATTATGGAGATTAATCATTTGTTGGATATATGACTTGCAAATATTTTTTTCCCAATTAGTGGCTGGTTTTTTTGTTTCAATCCTGTTTTCTCTTGCCTTGAAGAAGCTCTTTAGTCTGATGAAGTCCCATTTCTTTATTCTTTCTATAGTTTCCCTTGTCGAGAAGACATGGTGTCCGAAAAGATCCTTTTAATACTGACGTCAAAGAGTGTACTGCCTACATTTTGTTCTAGAAGTCTTATGGCTTCAGGTCTTACCTTTGGGTCTTTGATCCATTTACAGTTTATTTTTGTGAATGATGAAAAAGAATGGTCAATTTTTATTCTTTTACATGTGACTTGCCATTTTACCCAACACCATTTGTTGAAAAGACTTTCTTTTCTCCATTGTATGCCCTCAGATCCTGTGTCAAAGATTAGCTGTCCATAAATGTGTGGTTTTATTTCTGGGCTTTCAATGCTGTTCCATTAATCTGTGCACCTGTTTTTCTACCAGTACCATGCCGGTTTGATTCCTGTAGCTTTGTAGCATGTTTTGAAGTCAGGGATTGTGATGTCTCCCGTTTTGTTCTTTTTTCTCAGGATTGCTTTAGCAACTTGGGGTCTTTTGTTGCCTCATGTGTATTTTAGGATTCTTCATCCTATTTCCGTAAAGAATGTCATTGAGATTCTGATTGGGATGGTGTTGAATCTGTAGATTGCTTTAGGTAGAATAGACATTTTAACTATGTTTATTCTTCCAATCCATGTACATGGAATGTCTTTCCACCTCCTTATGTCGTCATCCAATTCTCTCAGAAAGGTCTTGTAATTTTCATTGTATAGGTCTTTCACTTCCTTGGTTAAATTCACTCTGAGCTATTTTATTCTTTTTGCAGCAATTGTGGATGGTATTGTGTTCTTGAGTTCCTTTTCTATTAATTGATTATTAGAATATAGAAATGCTATTGATTTATGCAAATTGATTTTATACGCAGCAACTTTGCTGTAGTTGTTCATTACTTCTAAGAGTTTTCCAATGGGTTCTTTGGGGTTTTCTATATATAAGATCATGTCGTCTGCAAACAGCGAGACTTTCACTTCTTCCCTCCCTATTTGGATTCCTTTTATTCCATTTTCTTGCCTGATTGCTCTGGCCAGGACCTCCAGTACTATGATAAATAAGAGTGGTGATAGAGGGCATCCTTGTCACATTCCTGATTTTAGGGGCTGGTGTTCAGTTTTTGCCCATTGAGTATGATGTTGGCTGTAGGTTTATCATAGATGGCCTTCATTATGTCGAGGTCATTCCCTTCTATGCCCATTTTGTTCAGAGTTTTTATCATAAGTGGCTGTTGGATCTTGTCAAATGCTTTCTCTGCATCTATTGAGATGATCATGTGGTTTTTATTCCTCAGTTTGTTGATGTGGTGTATGACGTTGATTGCTTTGCAGATGTTGAACCGTCCCTGGTATGAATCCCACCTGCTCATGATGTATGATCCTTTTGATGAATTGCTAAATTCTGCTTGCCAAAATTTTGTTGAGAATTTTTGCATCTTTGTTCATCAGCGATATTGGCCTGTAGTTCTCTTTTTTCGTGATGTCCTTGTCTGGCTTTGGTTTCAGTGTGAGGTTGGCCTTGTAGAATGCGTAAGGAAGTGTTCCATCCTCCCTAACTCTTTGAAATAGCTTGAAAAGGATAAGTATTAAATCCTCTCTTAAAGTTTGGTAGAATTCCCCAGGAAAGCCATCTGGTCCTGGGGTTTTATTCTTTGGGATGATTTTGATTGCTGTTTCAATCTCTTTCCTAGTGATTGGTGTGTTCAAATTGTCTGCTTCTTCTTGACTGAGCTTTGGGATATTGTAGGAGTCCAAGAATTTATCCATTTTCTCTAGGTTATCCATTTTGTTGGCATATACTTTTTTGTAGTATTCTCTTATAATCCATTGTACTTCTGCGGAGTCTGTTGTTATTTCTCCTCTTTCATTTCTAATTTTGTTTATTGGAGCTTTCTCCCTTTTTTTCTTTGTAAGTCTGGCTATGGGTTTGCCAATTTTATTTATCTTCTCGAAGAACAAGCTCTTTGTTTCATTGATCCTTTCTACTGCCTTTTTCATTTCAATAGCATTTATTTCTGCTCTGATTTTTATTATTTCTGTCCTGCTGACTTTGGGCTTTGTTGGTTCTTCTTTCTCTAATTCAGTTAGGTGTAGTTTAAGATTTCTTATTTGGGATTTTTCTTGTTTGTTAAGATGTGCCTGTATGGTGATGAATTTTCCTCTTAATACAGCTTTTGGTGTATCCCATGTGAGCTGGTATGGCATGTTATCATTTTCATTTGTTTCCAGGTATTTTTTTAATTTCTTCTTTAATTTCTTCAATGATCCATTGCTTGTTCAGTAGCGTATTGTTTAGTCTCCACATTCTTGTGCCTTTCTCAGCTTTTTTCTTGTAATTAATTTCTAGCCTTATAGCATTATTATTGGGGAAGTTGCTTCTTAGTATTTCAATTTTTTAAAATTTATACAGGCTTGCCTTGTTTCACAGCATATAGTCTATCCTTCAAAATGTTCTGTGTGCACTTGAGAAGAATGTATATTCTGCTGTTTTTGGATGGAGTGTTCTATATAGGTCTATTAAGTCCAACTGTTTTAGCTTTTTGTTTAATTCCACCATTTCCTTGTTGATTTTCTGTCTGGATGATCTGTCCGGGGTTGTGAGTGGGGTGTTGAGGTCCCCTACTATTATTGTGTTATTTTTGATATCCTATTTTAGGTTTGTTAATAGTTGCTTTATGAACTTTGGTGCTCCTGTGTTGGGTGCATAGATATTTATAAGCGTTATTTCTTCTTGATGAAGTGTCCCTTTGATCATTATATATTGTCCCTCTGCGTCTCTCTTTTCCTGCATTATTTTGAAATCCGTTTTGCCTGATATAAGTACTGCAACACCTGCTTTCTTTTGCTTGCTATTAGCTTGAAGTATTGTCTTCCACCCCTTCACTCTGAGCCTGTGTTTGTCTTTGGGGCTGAGGTGTGTTTCCTGGAGGCAACAAATTGTTGGAGGTTATTCTTTAATCCATCTTGCCACTCTGTATCTTTTTATTGGAGAGTTCAATCCGGTTACATTGAGGGTGATTATTGATGCATGCGGGCTTAATGCTCTCATTCTCTCACTCATTATCTGGCTTTCCTGCATTACCTTTGTTTCTCGTCCTGTGTGTTTTAGCCTACCAATTGACTTCTGCAATTTCTTATGCTGGGTTTCTTAGATTTTTCCTTATTTACGTTTTGTGGCTCTGTTCTGTTTGTTTTAGTGGCTACCCTGAAATTTGTATTTAGAAGCTCATGTATAATACAGTCTATTCTCTGGTGGTCTCTTACTTACTTGGCCTAGACTGATTTAGTCCCTTTGCTCTTCCCCTCCTAAATTATTATTTTCACCTCTTATTCCAACTCGTGTTATGAATTTGTAGTTAGAGTGATAAGATCGTCTTTGCTTTGGTTGTTTCCTTACCTTTATCCTAATGCTATAGTTGAATATTTGCTATCCTATTTTGGTTCTATCTATCTGTCTCCCTACTCTGTGGTTTGTGACCCCTTTCCCCCTTTTTCTTTTTTCAGGTATGAGAGCCTTCTTGAGGATTTCTTGTAGTGGAGGACTTTTGGTTACAAATTCCCTTAACTTTGGTTTGTCTGGAAAAGATTTAATTTCTCCCTCATATCTGAAGGATATTCTTGCTGCATAGAGTATTCTTTGCTGAAGATTTTTATCTTTTAAAGCTTTGAATACATCGCTCCATTCTCTCCTAGCTTGTAAGGTTTCTGTAGAGAAATCTGCTGAAAGTCTGATAGGAGTTCCTCTGTAGGTTATTTTCTTCTGTCTTGGTGCCCTGAGTATTCTTTCTTTGTCTTTCATGTTTGCCATTTTTACTACTATATGCCGTGCACTAGGTCTCTTTACATTGGCAAATCTAGGAGATCTGAAAGCTTCCTCCACACACATTTCTCCCTCAATCCCTAGATTTGGGAAGTTCTATTCTATAATTTCATTAAGCACACTTTCTGCTCTATTTTCCTTTTCCACGTTCTCAGGAATTCCAATTATTCTTAAATTCGTTATCCTCATTGAATCTGCTATTTCTCTGATATTTTCCTGCTTCTTTTAAATCCTTAGTTCTTTCTCTGTCTGGAGCCATTCAGCCTGTCTATCTTTGAGCATGCTAATTTGCTCCTCTATGGTGTCTCCACAGGCATTCAGAGAATCCGTATACTGTTTTATCTGGTCCATTGTATTTTTCATGTCTAGCATTTCTGATTGATTCTTCTTTATAGTTTCAATATCTTTTGTGAAGTAACTCCAGAACTTGTTGACTTGTTTCTCTATTTTTCCCTCAACCTCATTGAGTTTTTTGATGATAGCTACTCTGAACTCATTTTCACTTAGTTAATGTATTCCCAAGTCCTCAGGACTTAATCCTGTGTTTTTGTTGTTTTCCTTTTGGTCTGGAGCTTTTATAAATTGCTGAATGATAGAGGACTGGTTTTTTCTCATGATGGTAGTATTCGGTTGCACTTACAGCCTGTCACCACTAGACGGTGGTCGAAAGTCCTGTGTTCTGAGTTCTCCACCTTCAGGCAAGATGGCAGCGCCCAGCACGGGTTCGGGGAGGAGGGGCACTTTCTTTCATGTGCCGATCTGGCTTCCCATCTGCTCTCATTCTCTGGTCTCCCGGGGCCCAGCCTTCATGGGGTCCCCATGCACGGAAGCTTTCCCCCATCAGCGGGTTTCCACTGAACCGGCGGCGGTAGTCCTGGTTCATCCCCTGGTCATGCAGCCCCTCTCCCACTCCTTCCTTCACCCGCAGCAGAGATCCTAGTCTCTAGAGGAGGGAACAAAGTTCTCTCCTACCCTGTTCCAGGTCCTCCAAGCATGGTGCCAGCCTCTCCATCCTCCGTCATATTGTTGCTATAGTTTTCTGTTTGTCATTAGGATTATTGGTTGAAATTCAGTTTTTCCAATTCTTTGGTTGTAGTTTGGAGCGGAGAGAGAAATCTGCTGAAAGTCTGATAGGAGTTCCTTTGTAGGTTAGTTTATTCTGCCTTGCTGCACTGAGTATTCTTTCTTTCTCACTCACTTTTGCCAGTTTTACTACTATATGCCTTGCACTAGGTCTTTTTACATTGACAAATCTAGGAGATCTGAAACTTCCTCCACACACATTTCTCTCTCATTTCCTAGATTTGGGAAGTTCTCTGCTATTATTTCTTTGAGCATGCTTTCTGCTACATTCTCCTTTTCTTCGCCCTTGGGGATACCAATAATTCTTATATTGCATTTCCTCATTGAGTCGGTTATTTCTTGGAGGTTTTCCTCATTCCTTTTTAGACTTAGGTCTCTGTCTTCCTCTATCTGGAGCCCTTCAACTTATCTTCAGTTACGCTGATTTGCTCCTCTATGGCGTCCACACGGGCATTCAGGGAATCCATATTATGTTTTATTTCTTCCGTTGTATTTCTCATCTTTAGTACTTCTGAGTGATTCTTCTTTATAGTTTCAATCTCTTTTGTAAAGTAACTCCAGAACTCTTTGGCTTCTCTATATTTTCCTTTACCTAATTGGGTTTTTTCACGATAGCTATTCTGAATTCATTGTCATTTAGTTTACTTATTTCTGAGTCATCAGGACATAATTCTGGGTGCTTGTTTTCCCTCTGGTCTGGAGATTTGATGACTTGACAGATGCTGGAAGATGGACAGATGCTGGAAGATAGACAGGTCTTCCCCATTGTGATATAATTTGGTTGCAGTTACAGCCTGTCACCGCTAGATGGGGGTTGAGAGCCATGTATTCTGAGCCCTCAACCTTAAGCCAAGATGGCGTGTCATAGCACAAGTTGGGGGTCGGGGGGCACCTACTCTTACATGCAGACCCAGCTTTCCCAATCAGATCTATCTGTTCTCCTTGGGTCTTGGCATAATGAGGTCACCGAACGAGAAATCTTTCACCCAGTTAGAGGGCTTCTGTCTGGGCTGCAAGGGCACTAGGGAGTCCTGAGCAATCCTGCTGATGCACAGCCCCTCCCCCAGTCCTATCCTCATGGAGCCTCCCATGGCAGCGATCCCAGACATTAGGGGAGGGAGCGAAGTTCTCTCTTACCCTGTTCCAGCTCCTCTGAGGACGGGTACAACACCACTGACCTCCCTCATTTGACTGCCCTCGGTCTCTGAGGATTCCTGTGCCATCAGGATGTTTTCCATTGGACTGTGGTTGCTCTTTTTTGTTGTATGTTGGAGGGGAGAGAGCCCTGGGCAAGCTCACTCCACCATGATGCTGACATCACTCCTTCTCCCAGCTGCCTCTTAATATTGGGATTCCTCAGGCTTCCATCCTCAGTCCTCCTTTCATGCACGCACGCATGCATGCATGTACACAAACTCCTTTCTCTTGTATTTTCAATCTCAGCTGATGGCATAATCACCTACTTGTTCTTTTAAGCTAGAAACCTTAGAGTCAACCAAAATCAGGATTGTACTTAAACCCAATCAAAAGAAATATAACAGGATAAACATAAATTCCCAGGCTTAGCCCCAAAACTAATGCATAAAAACTGGATGAATGTATAGTTAGATCTAGTGCTTTTCTTTTTTCTTTAACTCAGTGTATGATGTGGTCATCACTGTATGATGTGCCCATCAAAAGGATAGAGTTGTAATCATATACAGTATGCATAATAAGAAAGGGAATACTCTTACCTAAACTAATAGAAGAAAATTGCTCTAATATGAGACATGAGTCTTTTGCTAATCAAGCCATGCCTAGAGTAGTGCATTTCCTTCCAAATTCTACAGCTTAAAAATGAATTAAAAACAAAGAAACTACCAATGTGGTGACCTGACATGAAGTCATGTTTTGTAAGGGATGGCTGACGAACTGGAGGTGTTTCAACTCAAAAAGACTGAGAAGACTTGATGACCATCTTTGCATATTTCTAAGGATATTCCGTGGAACTGGGATTCAGCCTGTACTACGTGTCTCCAAAACACAGGATGGGTAGGAGAAATAAGAAAGTACACTTCCACTCAATGCAAGAAAGAACTTACTAAGAAACAAAAGTGTATGAAAAACAGGACAGGGTGCAGGAAAGGGATGGAAACGGCTTAGGCTAATGGAGAAAAGAGGCTGTCAGAAAATGGACTATCTCACCTACGAGATGTTTTATACAAATGTAACAGTAACCACTAAACAAAAAATCAGAGCAGAGCCACAATTCATAAATAAAAAGAAAACTGACAAAGTCACCACAGAAAACTTCCCAAGTGAAGTAGCAGTCAGACATACAAGGGAAGGGAAACAGTGAACACATAGAACAACTGGAAAACAACAGATAAAATTAAAGTATTATGCCCTAAAATATCAATAATAACTCTAAATGTAAATGGATGGAATTCTCCAATCAAAAGACACAGAGTAGCTGGGTGGATTCAAAAAGAAGACCCAACAATATGCTGCCTCCAGGAAACACATCTCAGCTGAAAGACAAACACATGCTTAGTGTGAAGGGATGGAAGACGATACTCCAAGACAACGGCAAATAAAGTAAGCAATTGTTGCCATATTTATATCAGACAAAGCAGACTTCAAGATAAAAAAGACAAGGAGAGACAAAGAGGGGCAGGAGACAATGATAAAAGGGATTTTCTGCCAAGAGGAGATACTATTCGTGAATACATACACACCTAATGCAAGAGCTCCAATGTACATAAAGCTACTATGAACAGACCTTAAGGGAGAAATTCACAGCAACACAATCATAGTAGGGGACATCAATACCCCACTTACATCAAGAGATAGATCATCCACACAGAAACTCAACAAGGAAATAGTGAATTTAAGTGAACCACTTGAGCAGATGGACTTAATAGATATATCTAGAACATCCCATCCCCAAACAGCAGAATACACATTCTTCTCAAGTGCACATGGAACGTTCTCAAAGATAGAGTATATGCTGGGAGAAATGGCAAGCCTCCGTAAATTTAAGAAGACTGAAATAATAAAAAGCCACTTTTCTGACCACAATGCTATGAAACTAAAAATCAACGGCAAGACAAAAAGCTGGGAAAATCACAAATATGTGGAGACTAAACAACTTGCTAGTGAAGAACAATTGGATCTAAATAAACCAAAGGAAAGGATTTTTAAAACCTGGATAAATATGCACAGGAAAACACGTCATCCCAACTCTTACGGAAAGCAGCAAAAGTAGTTCTAACAGGGAAATTCATAGCAATACAGGCCCAACTCAAGAAAAACAAGAAAAATCTCAAGATGACACCCACCAGAACTTGAAAAAGAAGAATAAACAAAGCCCAAGGTCAGCAGAAAGAGAGAAGTAATGAAAATTTGTGCGGAAATAAATGAAAAACAGGCTAAAAACTCAGTAGAAAGGATCAATGAAACTAAGCGCAAGTTCTTGAAGAAGAGAAACAAAATTGAACAAACCCTTAGCCAGACACACTAAGAGAAAGAGAAGGCTTAAATAAAGTTAGAAATGAAAGAGGAGAAATTTCAATGGATATCATGACATACAAAGGACTATATGACAATTCTATGAAAAACTATATGCCAGCCACCAAATTGGATAACCTAATAGAAATAGCAAATTCTTGGAATCGTACGAAGTCCCAAAACACCCACAGACATTATATTTAATGGTGAAAAACTGAAAGCCATCCCTCCAAGAACAGGAACAAGATAAGGGTGCCCACTCTTGCCACTCGTATTCAACATAGGTGTGGAGGTTTTGACTACAGCAATTTTCCAAGAAAAAGAAGTAAAATGTATCCAAATTGGAAAGGAAGAAGTGAAACTCTCACTGTTTGCAGATGACATGATTCTACATATAGAAAACCCTAAGGAATTCATCTGAAAACTATTAGAAAGAATCCACAACTACAGAAAAGTTTCACGGTAAAAAAATCAACTTACAAAAATCAGTTGCATTTCTATACACTAAAAACAAACTGGCAGAAAGACAAGTCAAGAATAGAATCTCATTTACAATTGCAACAAAAGAATTAAATACCTAGGACTAAATCTTACCAAAGAGGTGAAAGACCTATACACTGAGAACTATAAGATATTACACAAAGAGACTGAAGAAGATATAAAGAAATGGAAAGATATTCCATGCGCATGGATTGGAACAATAAAAAGTTAAAATATTCATATTACCTACAGCAATCTACAGATTCAATGGAATCTCAATCAGAATCCCAGTGACATTCTTCACAGAAATAGAACAAAGAATCCTAAGTATATATGGAGCAGCAAAAGACCCAGAATAGACGAAACAATCCTGAGAAAAAAGAACGAAGCTGGAGACTTCACAATCCCTGACTTCAAAATATACTACAAAGCTCTAGGAATCAGAACAGCATGGTACTGGCACAAAAACAGACACCCAAATCCATGGAACAGAACTGAAAGCCCAGGCATAAAACCACACATCTGTGGACAGCTAATCTTTGACAAAGGAGGCAAGAGCATACAATGGAGAAAGGAAAGTCTTTTCAAAAAACAGTGTTGGCAAAACTGGACACCCACAAGCAAAAGAATGAAAATAGACCCTTACCTTACACTGTACACAAAAATTAACTCAAAATGGATTAAACACTTGAAGGTAAGACCTGAAATCATAAAACTCCTAGAAGAAAACATTTCCAGTACACTGTTTGACATTGGTCTGGGAAACATCTTTTTGAATACCATGCCAGCACAGGCATGGGAAACGAAAGAACAAATAAACACGTGGGACTACATCAAACTAAAAATCTTCTGCAAGGCAAAGGAAACCATGAACAACACAAAAGAACAGCCCAACAACTGGGAGAAAATATCTGAAAATCATATATCTGACAAGGTGTTAATTTCCAAAATATAAAAAGAACTCAGTGACAAAACAGAAACAACCAGATTGGAAAATGGGCAGAGGATATGAAAGGACGTTTTTCCAAGGAAGATATACAGAAGGCCAGCAGGCACATGAAAAGATGCACGACATTGCTAATTATGAGGGAAATGCAAGTCAAAAATACAATGAGCTATCTCCTGACACCTGTCAGAGTGGCTATAATGATGAAGACAAAAAATAACAAATGTTGGAGAGGATGTGGAGAAAAGGGAACCCTACAAGACTGCCAGTGGCAATGTAAACTGGTGCAGCCACAATAGAAAACAGGTGGAGATTTCTTGAAAAATTAAAATCTGAAATACTATACGATCCAGCTATCCCACTACTGGGTACATATTCAAAGAAATGGAAAACAACAACTCAAAGAGATTTACACACCCCTGTGTTCATTGCAGCATTCTTCATAATAGTCAATATGTGGAAGCAACCCACTGTGCTTCAACTGAGGAATGGCTAAAGAAGATATGGTACATATATAAAACAGAATACTGCTCGGCCATTAAAAAAGACAAAATTGTTCCATTTTAAACAATATGGATGGAGTGTGAGGGTGTGACGTTAAGTGAAAATAAGACAGACAGAGAAAGACAAATATCCCAAGGTTTCATCCATATGTGGAAGATAAACAGATGGGTAAAGTGAACAGATTAGTGGGTACCAGAAGGGAATGGGGTTAGGGGATGAGCAAAAGGTGTAAAGGGGCACATATATATGGTGATGGATAAAAATTAGACTGTTGCGGGCGAGCACGATGCAGTCTCCAGGGAAACTGAGAAGCAATCATGTACACTTGAAATTACACGATGTTATAACCCATGATGACCTCATTTTTAAAAAAAAGAAACAAAGAGGATATGCTGTCTCTAGAGCAGTGGTTCTCAATTGTGGATGATTTTGCCCCCCTAGCCAAGTTTGGTGCTAAACATCATTCAATTCAGAGAACAACCCTCCACCACAATGAACGACCTATCTCAAATGTCATTACTCCCATGGTTGAAAAACACTGTTCTAGAGTTGCTGAGTTTCCTGTCACTGGAGGCATGCATGGTAGACCAGACCAGACAGTGTGATGACATCTAATACCTGGCTTTTGAGATCAGTGGGAAATGAGTTGAAAAATGTTTTTTGTTTCAGATCACTCTCCAGAGAAAAACACCTTAAGGGATGCTCAAGTGGTGAGGATGACAAACATATGTTGAACACGGACTGTGGGCCACACATTATAGCAAGTGATTCGTGTACACATCTCAGAGTCAATTCTGACAACCCTCCCATGAAACAGGTAGGATTGAACCTCGACTGGATGGTAAAATCAGGTTGCCCTAATGTCACAGAGCAGTCAATACTGCAACTCAGATCTACCTGACTCCACTGACATATGTCACTGTCGAAAGCACAAACAGGAAATTACTTTCAAACTTCTGTGCTCTAGAAAACAAATGAAGTGTCACATATTCCAGAAGTGTTGGCACAAAGTCTGAACAGGTTTTTGCTCACTGCAAACCTAGCTGGCCAGGAGAAAGGGGAAAGGATTCTTTGAAGCCATCCTGTGATGAAGGAGAGAACAGTATCTGGATTGTCCCCAAGTGCCTTCTTCTATAAGAGCCACACAAAATATTCATCTATTCATATATTCATGGAATCTCAGTCAGGAGCTGAGCCAGATAATGACATCCCTTTAGCATGAAAGTTCAGTATGGCAGACTTTTGGACATCCCTGACTGGGAATCCTGCCCTTCACAAAGACAGTAAGTGCTGACCCATGCTTTCTAGGCTGCTTACACTGATGCCCATTGGTCAGGATGCCGTGGCCCCGCTTACACGTTGGTCAAGCAGTCACTAGGGCACAGTAGCCAAACGATGATAGTTTGAAATGAACAGAGCAGGTTGCATAGCACTGTAAGAGCTTGCTCTTCTGCACATAAAAACCCCACAAATTCTGTGATGATACTGAATGGCAGCAAACACAAGTGAAGTATTCTTGATCAATCTCCACATTCAGTGGAAAATACTTCTAGACTGAAAGGGAAGAATTAGCCCAAGGAAGTCAAATCAAACAGAAAAGGCACTTTGAAGACAAAGAAGTGGTTGCACTAAAGGTTTCCACACCACCAGTCTTTCATTAACACGCGTCATGGGAATCTCTTAGGCAGTAAAATCCTTTGCTCAGCAAGTCATCATTGTTTTTTTTTTGGAAAAACAAGATGTTATGCTTTTCCATGTTCTAAATAAAGAAGCAGAAATGCTTTGATATGTAGTAGTTTGTCTGACATTAAATAAATTATATTTTGTAGTGGTCTTAAAAAAAGGACAGAAGCCTAAAATATATCTAAGATCAACTTGTAAATGCACAAAAAAAAGCAGAAGCCAAATCGGATTCCCACAGATGAATTAGAAAAAAGCATAATTTTCTCCAAGTAAGAAATCAAGAAATGAAGTGGGCTCTAAGAAAAGAGGAACTGAGTACGTTTAGTCACAAATTAAGAAGTTAGGGCTCGAGGGCTGTCACTTGTCACATCCCGCTGACTATAAGCGAAGTGTTCGTATACTATTGTAGGTTCCTATTCTATCCTTGAAGATCTTCTGGATCACTGGCAGGAAGTACACGATGTCCTCACTGACTGGAAATGCTTCCCTCAGAATAAAACCCCAAATGCTGCAATTAGAGCCATGTGTCCCTGTCGGCTCCTCAGTGATTTGGAAGGACCCTGTTCCTCACCATTCTCTGTATAGTTCTTCACATACAAGTATCAGCACATGCTGATTAAATCAAAATAAAGAAAAGCGATCTAACTTTTCCTCGTTGGGCCAATTCATGAACTCTGTGTGTTCTTCTCATTTCAGTTGCTTACCTCTTAGACAGTTTAGAGAAGAAGCATCATCCACATCAGCAATAAGCCAACAAAGGGCTCTTCTTCTGACATGTACAACTTACTAAAAGCAGTGTTCCTAGCTTCAAAGTCCAGCGGAGTCCTCAGTGTCCATCACCAAAGTCATGACAAGGATCTGAAATCTACCATTATCCCTCTAGGAAAG
This sequence comes from Equus caballus, assembly GCF_041296265.1. Taxonomy (NCBI): domain Eukaryota; kingdom Metazoa; phylum Chordata; class Mammalia; order Perissodactyla; family Equidae; genus Equus; species Equus caballus. The sequence continues at coordinate 10,632,520 of NC_091704.1, forward strand.
CCCAGGTACTTCAGATCCTGAAGGGACACCACTCTTCTAGCTTTTGGGAAGACAGCTGTAACACAAAGCGCTAAATCAACATAAGGGTCAAGGTTATACCTTGTTCTTTCTACCAACCCATCGCTGCCATACGTGATCCTAAGACAACGTTCCTTCAAGACCATTTCTCCAATAGCTTTTTCCTGCTCAAGAACTTCCACTGAAACTCATTAGCAATTCTACAACCTAGCCAGCAGTTTTCTATCCTCATGAACCACTTATCCTTCCTTTCCTTCCCTCCTCCTCATCACACATGTCACTCCCTGAAACAGCCAGTTCGGACCTATCTTCTCTACCACCTGTCTTGTCTCATGTTATTCTCTGGAACGTTTTCCCCTTCTTCTCAAATGCACACATGCTCTCTTCAAGACTCGAGCCATGTCCTACCTTCCCAAGTCTGCATTCATTTTCATACCTAAATGCTCACTCGTTTCCTCCCATCTTCATTTTGGAATGCTGTTTGCAGTGTAAGCCAACTGATTTTGAATGAAGACAAAAAAGATGATCCAATGAATCCATTTAACATTAATTTTTGCAGAAGACATGAGGTTTACACCTTGGTTTTCTTTTTTTCTTTTCCTTTTGCCTACAGATGTCCAACTCTTCCAAAACCATGTAGAAAACAACAGTTGCACTCCTGGGCATTTACACTAAAAAAATGAAAACATAGATTCACGCAAAAGCTGTACATGAGTGTTCAGAGCAGCTTTATTTGTAATAGTCAAAAACTAGAAACAACCCACATGCCCTTCAATGGGTGAATGGTTCAATAAAATGTGGTAGAGCCATACAAAGGACAAGCACAACACAGTGATCTAAACCAGGAAATAGACACGGATAAAGCATTAGTCATTCAACTACTTAGTAGAATTTCAGTTTGGACTGAAATTCCCTAGATGTGTGTAGAGTTCTATGATGTTTTCTCATGCATAAAAATCCTTGTAACCATGAGAACAATCAGGACACAGAACTGTTCTATTACCCCAGAGAAATTCCCTCAGGCAACCCCTTTAGAGCCACACCCCCTCCACCCCCAGTTGTGACCGTGGAAAAATGGATCTCTTCTCAATTTCTATAATGTTGCCATTTTGAGAATGCTGTGTACCTCGAATCAATCACACAGCCTTTGCAGATTGGCTTTTTTCACTCAGTACAATGCCTTAAGCTCCATCCAAATCATTGCCTATGTCAACAGTTTGTTCCTTTTTCTTATGACATTTTATAACTAGATATAATCTGTACGTTGATAGCTCTGTGGCCACATTACATAGTACACTGCCAGGAGAAGTCAAAAAAAGCAACACTGCCTGTTGAAACCATAAAAGTTTCTGTTTCTGGGTCTCCCAGATGTAGCCTATGAAGACTAAAGGTTTAAGGGCACTTTCTAACACTTGGTATTGTGAAATGTGCTCACAACACATTCATATACAGAATCACCCAACGGTGGCAATTGTTCAGCTGTTCCTTGAGAAACAGCAATTAACCAGAAACAAAGCTGTAGTGACCTTAGCTACAAGACTTCTAACTTTATGACTTCGTGGAAAATTTCAGATACAGTTCACAGTTAGATAGAGAATGGAGTCTCTTTTGGTTCTGAAACAAGGAGCTAGGTCCGGAGCAGAATATCTGCCCTACAAGCCAACGGCAGCTAGACAGACAGTTTGCAAAGAGAAAATGACATAAATGCATAGGAAAGTATGAGAAAGCCCCCAAAAGTGTGGGATGGTGCTGCCCTGGATCCTAATGACTTTCCAGTTGTCATTTAGCTCCTTGCAGGACCAACTATCTTGTTCCAGATACTGAGCTCCATAAGACAAATGTGTCTTTCCAACAAAGTCTGCTATTTGCTTAAAAAGTATACAACAGAACATTCTGAAGTCTCAAACTAAGAACCTTGTCATTTAATTATATGATTCCACCTAGTACATCCTCCCACTTTATGTATATGGCTTTTTTGATAAACATTTTCTTGTGTGTACATGTTTAATATTCACCCTAAATATCTACCAGCACGAACAATGTCTAACTTAATTTTCAGACCCTGCCGTACTCGTTCCCATGCTATGGGCCAGGGAGCCAGGGAAGGACAGGAGTTCTGGCAAAGAATCATCAAAGCCCACGTACCTACATGAAGACGAAATCAAGAATATGATTCACAATAGATGTTTCCAAGATGACAAAGATGCTGTGGCTGAGAATATTCTTAACAAATTTACTGAAGAAGATTAACAAAAAGTAGAATAGTTTCCTGTCATTAGTATTTATTGAATATTAAACATCTAATTCCCATTGAGGGAAAGCACACACCTTCTACCTCTCTAGGCTCTCTAGAGAGCTTTTCTTTTTCAAAGGGCTGTCCTTATGTCATCCAGAACAACAACAGTAAGGAGAACATGCTTGAGTTGGAGTGCAAAGATTTAACTCAACGTTGGGAGAGATGGAGCAGGAATCACTGGAAAAGTGCCTAAAATGAGGGCAAAACAGCAACCTTCAAATGTCAGGTCCTTAACTATCATTCAGGAGCCAAGGGGAAACAATCCAAGGGCATGGCCCTTTTTGCATCTTTATAATGGCAAGTGGGAACATCCTCCCAGGAACTGTGGGCAAAAGGGCCAGAGACATCCTAGGGCACAAACACATCATGTTACACCACCTAGCCACATGCTTTGCCAGGATTCTATAAGCTTTCTAATTAATCTTGCATCCTTACCAAAAATTCCATATTGTCTTCAAACATGCCCTACACATTTATTGACCTCTTGTGTGCTGGATGCTAGATAACTGCAGTCAAAAAGAATGATGTCTATTAGTTTAAAACCATGACAACTTGCTTCCAAAAAACACTACAGTAGCAAGAACAGATTCTGCTTCCAGCACAGTCCCCGACATTGAGCAGGCCCCCGACATCTGGGGCACAAATCAGACCACTTCTGCTCACGCGGAATAATAACCTCACCCGGCATGTCTGAAACCTACTCTCCAGACCTATACAGGTACCAACCCATTCTCAAAACCCATCAACACCAATGTCATGAGAGCCTCCTCCACACACACACAGAGGCAGCATTTATCCTTGTTAGGTTTGCTGCCTCAGGTATCGAGACAGAAGCGCCGGCACTTTGGCAGGAATCCAGGACTCATTCTTCATTGTACAGAAGGTCCACTTAAAAGCTTTGCTTCATTTCCAGGAAGCTTTATTTTTCAAGTCAAAATTCTATTCAAAGTACATTATACTTTATTAAAGATGACTTTAAGGAAAAATATATAGTTGTCAACATAAAAATCTTATTTTTTCTTTTTCAGATATCGGGGACATTCATATAATAATAATAATTGTAATTATTTCACAGTAGTTCTCAAACATAAAAAAAGCTGCCCTATTTAAGAATTTAATTTTAGGGACTTCCAACATTTTGAAAGCATTACTGCGACTTTTAAAATACACACTGCATCTTGCTAGACAACTTAGCATAAGCTTTCTGTATGATCATCTCCTGGGCACTTTCTCACTTGCTATCTGCTAGGTTCTACGCTTGACACATCCCTGCATCATCTCATTGGTTTAACAACTTTTGCAGCACTGAACACAACAGGAGGTCGTTACACTATAAAAATTCGTGTAGATTATTAATATAGATATTAGCGCTAAAATGACAGCAACGCTTAACACAGTTTACTGTTATTGAGGTTGTGTTGCTGTGTTAACTCAGAATCTGATCAGCACTGTCCCAAGGCACAGAGAACACCATCTGTGGCCCGTTCAGCAGAGAAAGCCATTAAGCGACCTTCCCTTCTACAGGGAGCAGATGAACATCACCTTATCTACTCAGAAGTTTAATGCCAATCACTACACGCCAGTTGGGACAGCATAAAAAGGCGCAGAACAAAATGATTCTATGAAACACTCTTGCTTCCCTCTGAAATTGCTTTACGATTGTAGATCAAATTCTTCCCCAAAGAATCCTGCTCTGCATGTCATAAAAAGTAAGGTGCCTATGTCCTGCTTTGAACTCTTAAAAATACATGCTGTCCTGCATTTTCTTTGATGCTTGCAAATTTCAGACTCAACAGACAGGCAATCCCAGTAAGAAAGGGAAGAAGAACAAGAACTCAGGAGGCTTTTCCACAGTCCCCAAACCCAGTGCACTCCCACAGCAAACCGGTAGGTCCATGTTGTTCCAGAAAAGGGAGATGGGGAGAGACAGGAGGTGTCCACACCAGGCGAGACAAAACCAGGTGAGTCCAGAGGAGGCAGGTAGAGAACCAGGCGGACTACCAGGAGCCAAGGGTGGCCTCCCCCCTCCCTCCGGACCAGGACGAGGCCTGCTGTCCCTCCCCATCCCTCCGGTTGTCCCTCTCCAGCATCCCTGAGAGCGGGGAGTGGAGACACACGCGGTGTGCACAGCAGGCAGCCTCTCTGAGCCTGAGACAGCTGCCTGGACTGTCTTCCATCGCTGGGGAGCGGGGACGGAGGGGACGGAGGGACCGAGGAGCCCTGTGCAGCCCGCGAGCCCCCCGCCCCTGCCCTCGAGGACAGCGCCCCGCAGGCCTCAGCGGACACGGCGGGCCTGGGCCGCGCCGCCGCCCGGAAGGCTGTCCGGGACCCATGCCCGGGCTCAGGGCGCGTCTCCCCTCGGAGCGGCCCTCCCGCCCGCTGCGGCCTTGCCCGCCGTCCTCCGAGGGCCTCCTCGTCTCCGCGGAGCCCCGTCAAAGCGCTCCCGCCCGGGCTCCCCGCGGAAGAGACGCCCGGACGCCGGGGCCTCGCGGGCCAGGGCGGCACAGACCGTCCTCCGCCGGCGGAGCGCCCGACGCGGCGCGCGTTGGACCAGCCGCCCCCGCCCAGGAGGGACGAGGCCTGGCCGGGACAGCCCCGCGGGGCACTGGGCTCAGGGGGACCGCTTTGGAGGGGATGGCCGCGCCCTCTCTACCGCTTGCCTCAGGCGCATCGCTGTGCAACAGGCAGGAACTTCCCGCCACATTCGCCTACTCCACGCTGAGGCGGCATTGCCCCGCCTGGCCCGGAAGTCTGCGGCCTCCCCATTGGCTCAGGAAGAGCAGGAGCTGGGGGGCAAGCGGGTGGGCGAGTGAGTGAGGAGGCAGAGCCAGGGGAGGGCGGGGCGAGCTGGAGGGGAGGGGCGATTGGAAGGGCGGGGCGAGTGGGGAGCCTGGGGAGAGTGGAGGCGTTGGCAGCAGGGAGTTGGGGCGCCAGAGGAGCTGGGGCAGCCACGTGCCACTGCACTGCACGTGGGCAGGCAGGGCGAGCTGGGAGGCGTGGCAAACGGGATCAACCAGCAGGAGGTGGAGACTGTACTGGTCAACTACCAGCCAAGGAAAATCAGGAGCCATGCTCCTCCCACCCGCTGCCTAATGGGAAAGGAGTCTCTTTACATGAAAAGTAAGAGGCCAGTCTCCCTGCCTCCTGCCCTTTGGGAAATGTAGTCCACAGCCTCTAAGTCCTACCTTCTGATCTGATGCTTCAGCTCTCAGTGCCATAAAAGCCAAAGAAACATGGCGAAATTCACATTGAGGTTGAATGTTACTCCACAAAATTGAGTTTCAGCACCAAAGGTAACATTAATATTTTCTTCATTTTTTTTTTTTTTGAGGAAGATTAGCCCTGAGCTAACCTCTGCCACCAAACTTCCTCTTCTTGCTGAGGAAGAATGGCCCTGAGCTAACATCTGTGCCCAACTTCCTCTACTTTATGTGTGGGACGCCTGCCACAGAATGGCTTGACAAGCAGTGTGTAGGTCTGCACCCGAGATTGAAACTGGCAAACCCTGGACAGCAGAAGGAGAACATGTGAGCTTCACTGCCAGCCCCACTGGGCTGGCCCCAATGTTTTCTATATTATTCCTACAGAAACCAAAAACCACTTGTTTGGGGAGATTTTCCAGGTTTTGCTTGTAAATCAAGATGAGGCAGTAGGGATCACATCAAGATGGCAGCATAGGCAGACTCTGAACTCACCTCCTCCCACAAACAGAACTGGGTTACAACTGTTCTTGGAAAAATTACCCTGGAGAGAAAACTGGAAACTGGATGAAAAGAACCCCCACAATAAGGGACAGTCCTGAGGCGGAAGAGGCAGAAATTCCTTCTGGAGAGAAAAAGCCACCTTCACAAACCACGGACCTTCACAGCCAGTAGGGCAGGAGCCACCCTAAGGTACACAGCCCTCCCTGGAGAAGTGGGGACCTGAGCAGGGGCCTGTTACTGCCATAAGCATGCTTCAGACTCAGCACAACTGAGATGAGTGCCCTACTATTTGGCTTGGCTGCCTATTAACTGCAATGGGGCAATACCCCCAGAAAAGCTATCAGATGAAAGCAGGAAAACACCGGGTCTTAAAGGGCCCAGGCACAAATTCAGCCATATCAGAGAGAAACCTAAAATCACCAAAAAGAAAGCTGCACAGTCCTTTGGTGAAAAGAGACTCACCTGGTAGGCTCTGGGTGTGTCTCTGTGAGAGGTGAGACGTCTCCAGAGACAGACATTGGTGGTGGCCATTGTTGTGACCTAGTACAGGCATGCTGACAGGTGCTGGCAGACAGCATTGAAGTTCTTCCCCTGCCCAACAGCCCGGGGGTTGGCCAAACCAACTAGAGCACAGAAATAATCCAGATCAGCCAGGGCAGGCAGCCTGCCCTAGGGAACTGCCCTACACAAGAGCAAGCCCTCAGGCTACTTGTCAGCCTGCATAGACTGGGTGCTTTGATCCTCTGCAGGTAGGAGAATGTGTCCACCTCTATGGGGCAGGGACTGTGTGAGGAACAGGTGAACTGTGGGGGGTACTGTTGGAGAGGTGGGGACCTCTGCAGTGGGGTGACAGGTACATCCCAGGGAGTCAGGAAGTGTGCACGAAACAGGGCTTTGTGATGGGGGGCACAGAGGAGCTAACGCCAGAGACCTCGTGACCCAACCCTCTCTGATGACAGACAGGGAGACGGAGACCTCAGGCAGGAAGGAAAATCTCAGAAAGTGATGTGCTTCCTGACTCAGAGGGGCTCAACTTCTCTCTCCACATCAGCAGGGCTAGAGGGAGGGACTGAGTCCAGCTCAGACACAACCTCCTGCAGCTCAGGGCCTCAACAGCCCAGGGAACATGGACGGTGACTTACGCAGAGCCTGCATCACTCATCACTGTGTTGGGCCTGATGCCTCGGCTACCACAGGAGGCTGGAGTCACTGCTGAGAGGACCTTTGCCAAATGCAGACAGCTCAGGGCTCAGGGCAGGACTCTCTCCTCCCCACCCTCAGGAGCCTGAACCCCCGGACCCACCTCCGGGCTCACTCACCTCCACATAATCCTCCATCGTAGCATCCAGCAGCTCAAGGGAACTGAAGAATGTCACCAGGGAGGGGATGACACCCTGTGCCGCCATCGGGATGGGCATGGTGATGAGCTCCCGCTCTCAGGTACCCCCATGAACCCTCCTCTGAAACCCCTCACCTGAGCCTCCTGCCCACCCCACACTCCCATACACAGCAGCCTAGGATCCTCGGGACACCCCAACACCCACAATCCCCTCCTGCCCTCCCCTCCAGGAGCACCAAACCCCACCAGTCACGTCCCAGGGCTGGCTGTCGGCCAACGCCAGGGGGTGTGGCCCCTGTCCCTCCCCACCCCAAATCTGTCCTGCTGCCAGCCCTTCCAGGCCTCCCCCTGCTCACTGCCAATGCAGGCACTTCAGGCTCTGTGGCTATAGGAGATGCCCTGGAGGAGGAAGGCCCCTCTCCTGAGGGAGGCCTCCAGCTGGGAGGAGGCGCCCCCTCTCCTCTGACTCCTACACCCCTCCCCCACAGTCACCCTCACCTGCTGCCGCTGCCTCTCCTGGGCTCCCTGGCGGGCCCTCTCTGCAGTCTCTAACACGGAGGTCACCTCCTGTCGGGGCCGAGGACAGGGTCAGTGCGCCCATACTCCCCTGCACATGTCCCCCAAGGCCCCTGAACTCAGACCCTGGCCATCAGGCTCCAGTCCCCTGCTGCCTCTGCTGCTTCCTCCTCCAGGGTGCTCTGATTCTAGACGAGTCCTGGCTCCAGGACTCACTCCTGTGTGACCTTGGGCCTGCCCAGCCCTCCCTGAGCCTCTTTGCTCATCTGAAAAGTGTGAGGAGAATGTCACCTGCTTCCAGGAGTCTCCTGAGGACTCAGAGTCATCTGCGTATCATCACTGCTCTCCCCTCACATCTCAAGGAGCCAGCACAGATCTCCTCACATTCCTGTCCTCCCTTGGATGGTAGCACCCCGCTGGGAGGCCTGCACCTCTGATCATTTCCCTCCACTTCCCAGAGGAGGAGACTGAGGCCCCCAGAGGGGCAGTGACTTGCTCAAGGACCCACTGAGGAGAGGCTGCTCCCCGTCCCAGTCAGAGGCCCTGTCCCTGCTTGCTTCACCGCAACCCTGGCTCCAAATCTGACCAAGGCCCCGACCTCTGGACTCCCAGGGTGTGTCCAGACCCCAGCTGAACAGACAGGGAGGGGGAGGGCAGGGTGTCTTGGGGGGCCTGGCCGAGTGGCTCTGGCATGCCCCACTCTCACAGGGCTCTCTGACCCCAGCCTGGGCCGAGCCTTGCCATGCGCCTCACCTCCTAGGATCCCCTCACGTGGTTCCCATCCCCTCACCCCTCTTGTCCTTCCAGATCTCCAGCCTCCAGTTTACCATCAGGAGCAGCTTCCTGCTCACGTGCTGCTCTCTCCTGCACCACTTCTTAAAGTTTCAAGAACTATTACTGAGGCATGGGGAAAAAAAGAAAGAAAAACTGTGGGGTGCTTGAGGGGCAAATCCCTTTTGTTTGAAAACCCAGCAGATCCAAACTGCCTGGGGCCTGGATGAGGGATTTCACTGGGGTGCTCTGAGCCCTAATGTACCCTTGGGACTCAGGAGGGGGCCTCTCCTCTTGTGCCCTGGGGCCTCCATTCCCATATGTCCCAAACAGATCTCTTTGGAACAGTGTCAGTTTCAGCTGGATAGAGACTTCCGTTTCTGCAAAGGAAACACTTGAAACTCTCCACCTGGGCTCAAGGCAGGATCTGGTCTGCAAGAAAATGAATCCTTGTGGAAAAACTGATGGCCTAAGGGCCCTGAGAGACTCAGAGACCCAGCACGCAGCTCAGTCCCTGTTCCCCGCGTTCGCTGTCTCCCAGGTGGTCTCAGCTGACCTTGGGGGACATGCCGGCTGAATGCAGGCTGCCTGGTCCACCTCACGCTCATGATGCTTGGCTGGAGAGCAGCCTACCCACCTGGAAACTTGTCTCCAGGTCTCTGAGATGGTTAATGGCAGGGCTCTGCAGAGCGGAAAGGATGGTGTGGAGGGAAGAGAAGTTTCCTAAGCCTCGGCACTCCTGGGGAAGGGAAGAGATTGAGCTGTGAGGGGGAGCTGGAGCTCTGCTGCCCCTGGCTTCTGTCCCCTCATGGACTTCTGTCCTGGGGCAGACAGATGCCCAGGGAACCCAGGGAGGGCACACCTGACACCCAACGAGTAACACTGCCAGGCACAAGGATTTGTAGTTTAACACAGTGAGCTTGTCCCCACTGGGACCTCAAGTCAAGGTCAGGGAGAGTCGAGGGACAGTACAGGGACTCAGACCAGAGACTTCAATCCTGAGAACTGAGAAACAAGAGGCAATCCCCACAACTCCAGAGAGGTCCTCCCTGGGCATTCCACAACTTACCTCAGCTTCCTGGATCCTCCACAACCGTGGCCCCTCCTGCGGTGTCATGCTTGTGTCCCTGAGGCAGGTGGCAATCACATGGTTGGCCACGGTGTTGGTATGTGTCATATTCTCTGGGATGAGGATGCCAGGTACTCGCAGTCCCTGTTGTCTCTCTGGGAACAGATGGGCCCAAGGCAGTGGGTGGGCACCAACTTCTTCAACAGCTCCTGTGGAAGATTTGGAGTATCACCTGGTCCTGTCACACCCCAGCTCAGTGTCCACAGTCTCACATAGTCCCAGTCAGGGTGGGAGCACAGCTGGAACTCAGGAAGCAGAGGATGTGGTCTGAGGCTTGTGGGAGTCCCTGGGTTTTGTCTGTATCCACAGAAGCCTCCTGGGACAAGATGACACAGGACACGGTACTGTGGAGAAAGGAGGGGGCATTTTCCCCCAGCCCTGTCTCACGTCCTCCAAGCTCCAGGATGCAGCCCACACCTACCCACCTCTAGGGCCATCTTCCCCTCATTCTAGTCACCCTTGGGTCCCACTCCCCATTCCCATGCACATTCGCCCGAGGCACCGCCAACCATTGGCTTTGATTGTCTCCACTGTGGTCAAAACATGTCAGGTGCCTAATAAGTGCTGAAGATGACAAGGCCACCTGGGAAGATGGGTGATTGCCTCATGGACCTGGCAGCACTTCACTGAGCACCCATCCTCCACCAAAGGGCCAGACTCTGCCCAGCTTCCACTCTCTTCCACCTCATTCATCGGCACAGCCACAAAGTGCAGCACTTGCACTGAGTGTCTGTGTTTATTGTCTCCTGTTCTCTAGTGGGCAGGGAAGGCTTGGGGGGAAAGAAAGCTTCCCAGGTCACAGTGTTGGTAAGGGAGGGAGCAGGGATATGGACCCAGACCATTGGATTCTGGAGCAGGGAATGGCAGGTGTGGGGTGGCTCATGGCACCGGGAAGGCAGGGGCCACCTGCCCTATGAGCTCTGCTGCTCACTGCAGCCATCCTCATCAGCTGCTCTGCCACCAGCTGGGGAGAGAAGTCCAAGAGGTTCGGTTTCTCCTCTCGCAGCTGGTCCTCGGTGGTCACGGCCCAGGGGCAGGTGGGCTCTGGGGCTGGATCCTGCGGGCTCCTGACTGCTGCAGATGGAACTGGAAGTCTCAGTAGAGCCCAGCGTCCAGTGGTCTCCAGTGCAGGAGCTGACACTGGGGCTGACTTTAATGGTGGCCCTTCCTCCAGCCTTGCAGTGGCCGACACAGGGGATGCTGGCTCCAGCTCTACCACAGGTGATGGGACTGGAGGTGGAGCTGGCTCTAGCCCGGGGGCTGGAGCTGGCTCTGGCTCTGGCTCTGGAAGTGGCAGGAGCTTTGGAGGTGGCTCTGGAGCAGGGTAAAGAGAAATTTTCACCCACACACCTGACAGTTTCTGTAACTCTCCAAAGACAGGAAAGACTACACTGCCTTTAAGAGAACTCCAGCCCATAAACCCCAGCACAGGCAGTTTCCCCATACTGCAGTCCCCTCACCTTTCTGCTCAGTCTCAGTGACCATGAGATGCTCCAGGTGGCCCGGCAGAAGGCAGGCTTGGCCCTCTGGGTCTGAGCCACCAGAGCTGACATGAACAGTGGCCAGCTTCACCGTCAAACAGGGAAACTGCAGGGGCTCACTGAAATCCTGTCCTTGGTCCAGCCAGCTTCCCAGCATCAAATAGATAGTACTAGGGGGAGGCAGATGGGCCACAGGGTGAGAGGCCTGGCCTTTGCTTCCACACTGCCCTCCCAAGGCACTCTCATTTGGACTGGGGCCCTTGTGCCTTACCATGCCTTCCAGGGGAAAGCCCCATCCCAGCCTTGAACCCTGCCTGGCTTTCCTGGCAGTGGCAGGCCTGCTCCTGCAGCAGGTTTAACACAGAGTCTGTGGCAACCTCTTGTTCCCACTGATACTCTTCTCCCAAAGGCCCAACGTCCACCTCAGCTCTCCATGCACGTGGGCTAATGGAACGAAGACTCAGGCAGATTTGTGAGCAGCTTGCTCATGCACCACCTGCTCTGGAGCTGACGGTGGTTGTCACAAGGGGTGGATGTGGAGACAGGGAGGCCAAAGGAGCTGGGACTCTGGTGGCGATGGGTCTCTAGGGGACAACTCAGCCTAGACTCCCTTCTGGTTCTCAGGGGGCCTGGGACCCATACAAAGCTCTCTTATACTCCTGTCCTCTTTGAGAAGAAGCTACCAGAACTTAACCCTCCATGGGAATCGAAAGATAATTGAGATGCAGTGTTCTTCCAGGCCTGGCAAAGCCACGGCCTGCATATTCTCCTCCTACCCTCTCCTCTAGAGACAGGAAACCCTCCTTCTGGACCCAAAGACCACTAACTTTTGTAGGTGGTCCTGTGGTCCATCCCACTCACAAAGGGGGAAGATGCCTCCAGATGTCCAAGAGGGTATGAAGGCGTCACACAGGATGTATGGTGGATGGGACCTGTGAATGATGTCAAGAGTGACTGACTGTCTCTCTGACTAGAATTGAGGCCCAGACAGGGTGTCTGCTTCATTCACTGAGTTACGCTTAGTGTCTCCAGAAGTCTAGTGTGGAGTAGGTGTTTAATACACGTTGTTGAGTGAACTCCAACTGGAACCATCCCAGATATCTGAGTGGGTCCTGGGGCCCCTTTGCTGCCTCAGAAATCCCTCATTGGCTATGTGAAGGGCGAGGACCAGGACCAGCTGGATGGAATCTCAAACTCCTTGACAGTGTGCTCTCCAGGTGCTTTATCAAACTCAGAAAGGCCACAAGTCAGTGATGAAAGAGGAAGAGTAAGTTTTATGGGAGACAGAGAAATAATCACCATGAACAACCACTGCCTGTCCCACAGCTCTCTCTGTAAAGCCAGGCACCAGGAACCGCTTGCCATGGCTGGTTTCATTCATCCCTGGGAGAACCCTATGATGTTCATTGTCTCCCACCCCACTTTTCACAAGACCAAACTGAGGCTCAGAGAGATGTGCTGACATCCCCAAAACTTACAGCTGGCAATGGGCAGAGTCACCACAGTGCTGAGGATGAGGCGGGCACTCGCTTAGTAAACAGCTGGTCCAGGACCTGGTGGAATGTGCTGAAGGCCGAGTAGTTGCACACGAAGGTGGTGATGTTGCAGATGATTCTACCCAGGAAGGCTGGGACCATGGACTCTGACAGCTTCTCTATCACTCCTACCTGGAGAGCATGCATCCTGCAGGCCTCATTTGGATAAAAAATGGACTCATCTTCAGGCTGGCTGGGACCAGGAGGGACATAGTGTCAGTGGCACCATCTCAGGGTCCTGGATTAGGAGACCCCTCTGTGCCCAGTCACCTCAGACCAACCCTGGTCATTCTTGGTGGCCTGGTGCATCTACCCTCTGTCCAGGGACATGGAGTAACTGAAGCCATCTGCCATCTCCTTGGCCATCTCCTATCTCTTTGGCCATCTCCTGTGTGCAGCACTGCAAAGACACTGCCTGAGGGACAGGACAGACGGTCTCAGGGGCCTGCCTCGACTTGGTTATGGGGAAACTCCCACCACAGAGCAGGTACAGAACGCCTCCTGTCACAAATCCATTGTGAAAGGAATCTTCATTCCCTATTTCACGTGTTTAGTTTCCCCAAGAACACCAGGAGCCATCCCCTCTTCCTGTAATGCGGCACTAGCCCCTACTCCCACAGCCAGAAAATTAGCGCCCAGCTTCAAACACCACCAGATCCTGAAGTCAGTTCCTGCCGAGGCCTCCCATCCATTCTGTAATTCCATGGTAACTCCTGAGGTCTCCTTTCCCCTCAGACCCAGCTCCCAGCCTACCCTTGGCTTCTTAGAGGAACAGTGGGATTTCCCAGAAGCATTCCCAGCCTGGGCAAGAAATGTTTTGAAATGTTCTCTTAATTTTCAAGGACAGGGGATATTGGTAGAAGTCATTTGGATGTGTATGTGCAACAGTTTTGATGTAAATAGTATGTTTTTCAGACAGAGATCGAAGAGTAGGGCTACTGGGTGTAACAAGGAAATGGATACACTGATGCAATGTTTTCATGGTGTGAAGTTTTAGAGAGGAAATATCATGGTTAAGAGCAGAGAATATCCAGCATCTTATGTTGAAATTCCAGCTCAATCACTTTGTAGATATTGGTAGTGGGCAAGATACTTACCTCGTCGGGGCCTCAGTTTCTTTATCTGTTGTTGGCAAAAATGATAAGTGTACCTAATTTGTAAGGACATGGAGAGAATTAAAGGAGTTGATGTTTGAAAAATGCTTGGAACACGTAGCACATTACAAGCACTGTACCTATATATTATAAATGAAAATTAATTCTTCTGACACTGTAAGCACCAGTGGGGAGAATATTGCCTGGGTGGACGTAGAATGCAGTCCATGATATAGGATGAATCACTGAATGAACAGCACTGTTGAAGGCATTACCAATGACACATCCGCCTCTCTAGGGACATTCCCAAGCATAGTCACACCCAAGCATCCCTCCTCTGTCCTGCATTGTCTTCTTTGATTCTATCCAGGAATCAGGGAGGCTTCTTGAACCCTGGTACCCACACCCGCTAAATGTTCTCTTCTCTCTCTCAGCAGACCCAAGTGCTTGTCCTAATGGCTGCAGCTCACAGGGTCTGCAGTCTGATCCTGATTTTAGATTTACAGTGGTGCCAAAATATCCTGGGTTTTTTTTCCTTCTCACCAAAGACCCCCAGTACATAGGTGTATACTCTAGTTGTGAGCACCTCTGGTTGTGCTGTGTGGGTTGCCACCTCAGCATGGCCTGATGAGCAGTGCCATGTCCATGCCTGGGATCTGAAGCAGTGAAACCCTGGGCTGCTGAAGTGTAGCACATGAACTTAACCACTCTGCCACGGGGCCAGCCCCCAAAATATCCTGTTTTGTCATAAAATCATAATACCAGCAGGAGCTAAGGCATGGGAAATAATCAGATCTTCTGGGGTTGAAGTTTTACAAGGCAGCTATGATGAACAGTAAGAATATTTGGATGGTTCCAAGAGAATTACTGAGGTCATAGACCAAGGATTCCAGGAATGGTAGGATATAAGAAGAGAAATTAAACTGAGGGCATGGTGATGTGGCATCACTTCCGATCTTGAGGAACGGGTGTTTATTGTCTGAGAGTGTGAGTAAAATCTAGTCACCAGAGATTTGTGGCGGGTTAATATGTTTCTGAATTTCTCATTATTGAATATGATCCTTTGGGTTGATGGAAACATCTGGGACAGGGGAGTCAGCCCCTCAGAGTTGGGCGGATGATAATGTCACTACTGATTCAAGCTCTAAAGGAGCCACCAACATCAAGTCGCCAGTGAGAGACA
This sequence comes from Equus caballus, assembly GCF_041296265.1. Lineage (NCBI taxonomy): Eukaryota > Metazoa > Chordata > Mammalia > Perissodactyla > Equidae > Equus > Equus caballus. The sequence goes on from NC_091704.1 coordinate 10,647,586, forward strand.
CTATCTGCTAAACATATCCCTAGCAAAGCACATATATTTATAATATAGCAAGAGCTCTTACAACCCAACAGAAAGAAGACAAACAACACTACCCTGCTTACCAGGAGACCGCAGAGCAGGCATGTGATGAGCACCAGGAGTCCCACCAAGTAAATGAGGATGATGGCCCAGAAGGGGAAGTCTAGGGTGATAAGCGCTGGGCTGAGCCAGCTCCTGTCATTCCTCCAAGGCTCCTGCTGTCCCCGCACTGTGTCACAGTCCTTGACACGAGTTGGCCAGCTTTCATCATCATTCAAGACCCAGTGTGCATGGTTCTCTTTGACGCACAGCATCAAGATATTCCCTTCCCACCCAGGACTAGGGCTTTCTTGAAGCTTACCAGAGTTCTCAGTCAAGGCATTGTTTCTGTTGGGAGAGTACCCTGAAAGTCAATAAAATGGAATACATGTGAGTGTGTTTTACTTTTTTTTTAATCAATATTATGATAGATTACAACCTTGTGAGATTTCAGTTGTACATTATTGTTAGTCATGTTGTGGTTACACCACTTCCCCCTTTGTGCCCACCCCCCAGCCCCCACCCCCTTTTCCCTGGTAACCACAGATCAGTTCTCCTTGTCAATATGTTAACTTCCACCTATGAGTGGAGTCATATAGAGTTCTTCTTTCTCTGTCTGGCTTATTTCGCTTAACATAATACCCTCGAGGTCCATCCATGTTGCTGCGAATGGGCCAATTTTGTCCTTTTTTTATGGCTGAACAGTATTCCATTGTGTATATATACCATATCTTCTTTATCCAATCATCAGTTTCTGGGCATGTAGGTTGGTTCCACGTCTTGGCTATTGTAAATAATGCTGCGATGAACATAGGGGTGCAAGGGACTCTTGGAATTTCTGATTTCAGGTTCTTAGGATAGATACCCAGTAATGGGATGGCTGGGTCATAGGGTATTTCTATTTTTAACTTTTTGAGAAATCTCCATACTGTTTTCCATAGCCGCTGTACTAGTTTGCATTCCCACCAACAGTGTATGAGGGTTCCTTTTTCTCCACAACCTCTCCAACATTTGTCGCTCTTGGTTTTGGATGTTTTTGCCAATCTAACGGGTGTAAGATGATATCTTAGTGTAGTTTTGATTTGCATTTCCCTGATGATTAGCGATGATGAACATCTTTTCATGTGTCTATTGTCCATACTTATATCTTTTTTTGAGAAATGTCTGTTCATGTCCTCTGCCCATCTTTTGATCGGGTTGTTTGTTTTTTTGTTGTTAAGCTGTGTGAGTTCTTTGTATATTATGGAGATTAACCCTCTGTCGGATAAGCGGCTTGTAAATATTTTTTCCCAATTAGTGGGCTGTTTTTTTGTTTCAATCCTGTTTTCCCTTGCCTTGAAGAAGCTCTTTAGTCTGATGAAGTCCCATTTGTTTATTCTTTCTATTGTTTCCCTCAACTGAGGAGTTATAGTGTCCGAAAAGATTCTTTTGAAACTGATGTCAAAGAGTGTACTGCCTATATTCTCTTCTAGAAGACTTATTGTTTCAGGCCTAATCTTTAGGTCTTTGATCCATTTTGAGTTTATTTTGGTGTGTGGTGAAAAAGAATGGTCAATTTTCAATCTTTTGCATGTGGCTGTCCAGTTTTCCCAGCACCATTTGTTGAAGAGACTTTCTTTTCTCCAATGTAGGCCCTCTGCTCCTTTGTCGAAGATTAGCTGTCCATAGATGTGTGGTTTTACCTCTGGGCTTTCAATTCTGTTCCATTGATCTGTGGACCTGTTTTTGTACCAGTACCATGCTGTTTTGATCACTGTAGCTTTGTAGTATGTTTTGAAATCTGGGATTGTGATTCCTCTGGCTTTGTTTTTCTTACTCAGGATTGCTTTAGCAATTCGCGGTCTTTTGTTGCCCCATATGAATTTTAGGATTCTTTGTTCAATTTCTGTAAAGAATGTCCTTGGGATTCTGATTGGGATAGCATTGAATCTGTAGATTGCTTTAGGTAGTATGGACATTTTAACTATGTTTATTCTTCCAATCCATGTGCATGGAATGTCTTTCCATCTCTTTATGTCATCGTCAATTTCTTTCAAGAAAGTCTTGTAGTTTTCATCGTATAAATCCTTCACTTCCTTGGTTAAATTTATCCCAAGGTATTTTATTCTTTTTGTTGCGATTGTGAATGGGATTGAGTTCTTGAGTTCTTTTTCTGTTAGTTCATTGTTAGTGTATAGAAATGCTACTGATTTATGTATGTTGATTTTATACCCTGCTACTTTGCTGTAGTTGTTTATTATTTCTAATAGTTTTTCTATGTATTCTTTGGGGTTTTCTATATATAAGATCACGTCGTCTGCAAACAGCGAGAGTTTTACTTCTTCATTACCTATTTGGATTCCTTTTATTTCTTTTTCCTGCCGAATTGCTCTGGCCAACACCTCCAGTACCATGTTGAATAGGAGTGGTGAATGTGGGCACCCTTGTCTTGTTCCTGTCCTCAGAGGGATGGCTTTCAGTTTTGTCCATTGAGTATGATGTTGGCCGTGCGTTTGTCATATACAGTCTTTATTATGTTGAGGTACTTTCCTTCTATACCCATTTTATTGAGGGTTTTTATCATAAATGGATGTTGGATCTTGTCAAATGCTTTCTCTGCATCTATTGAGATGATCATGTGGTTTTTGTTTCTCATTTTGTTAATGTAGTGTATCACGTTGATTGATTTGCAGATGTTGAACCATCCCTGTGTCCCTGGTATAAAACCCACTTGATCATGGTGTATAATCTTTTTGATGTATTGCTGTATTCGGTTTGCCAGAATTTTGTTGAGGATTTCACCACGGAGCCGGCCGCTGGAGCTCCACCCAGCTCCAGTCCTCTCCGAGGAGATCTCCGGCAGTCCTGAGCCCCGTTGGGCAGGCAGCGGCAGCCGGCAGGCCGCGGCGCTGCTTGGGATTCTCTCCGGGACCTTCCCGGCATTGTGAATGCTGGGAGGGGCCCCTCCACTAATGGCAGACAGAGAGTTTTGTCTGCTGCCCGGGCGGAACTCTGGAGCTTCCCCCCTGGGCCACAGAGCCAGCCTCTGGAGGTCTCCACAGCCCCAGTCCTCTCCGAGATCTCCGGCAATACTGTTTTACTTTTTTAAATAAAAGTTTTCAAAAACACAGGAAAGTAGAACAGTATTGGAAACATCGATTGACTAGATTTAACAATGTAAACTTCATCCAATTAAAACAGTATTCCATCCAATGTGTAAATTATTCACACTTGCCACCTTTGCTTTCTCCCACATTTTCCTTGAAAAATGTTTTTTATTTATTTTATTGAGGTCATATTGGCTTGTAACATTGTGTAATTTCAGGTGTACATTGTTATATATCAGTTTCTGTATAGACACCATCGCACTCACCACTAATAGTCTAGTTTTTTTCCGTCACCATAAATATGTACTCCTTTACCCCTTTTTCCCTCTTCCAAGCCCTTCCCCTCTGGTAACCACCAATCTGTTCTCCTTTTCCATGTATTTATGTTCCACATATTGGTGAAACCATAAGGTGTATGTTTTTCTCTGGCTTATTTCATTTAGCATAATACCCTCAAGCTCCATCCATGTTGTCACAAAAGCACAATTTTGTCTCCTTTTATGGCTGAGTAGTACAGCATAGTGTGTGCATCTATCTGTCTATCTATCTATCTATCTATCTATCTATCTATCTATCTATCTACAACATCGTCTTTATCCATTCATCTGTTGATGGGCATTTGGGTTGCTTCCACATGTTGGCTATTGTGAATAATTAATAAATCTCTGAATTGTTAATTTCATGCTCCTTGGATAAATATTCAGTAGTGGGATAGCTGTGTTATGTGGTATTTCTATTTTTAGTTTTTTGGGAAATCTCCATACTGTTTTCCATAGTGGCTGCACCAGTTTCCATTCCAAGCAGCAGTGTCTGAGGGTACTCTTTTCTCCCCATCCTCTCCAACATTTTTGTCTTGTTAATTGTGGCCATTCTGACAGGATAAGATGATATCTCATTGTAGTTTTGATTTGCATTTTCCTAATAATTCATGACACTGAACATCTTTTCATGTGCCTATTGGCCATCTGTATATCTGTTTTGGAAAACTGTGTGTTCATATCCTCTGCCCACCTTTGTTTTTATCATTTTCTTTTATTGTGGTCACATTGGTTTATAACATTATGTAAATTTCAGGTGCACAACTTCAGATATTTTCATTTCTGTGTAGATTACATCCTGCTCAGCACCCAAAGACTAATTACAATCCATTGCCACACACATGTCCCTAATCACTCCTTTCCTCCTCCTGCCTCCCCCCTTTGCCTCTGGTAACTACCAATCCAATCTCTGCCTCTATGTGTTCGTTTGTCATTGGTTTTACATTCTACTTATGATTAAAATCATACTGTATTTCACTTTCTCCCTCTGAAATATTTCACTGAGTGTAATACCCTTCAGTTCCATCCATGTTGTCACAAATGGCTGGATTTCATCATTTCTTGTGGCTGACTAGTATTCCATTGTATATATATATACTATATCTTCTTTATCCATTCGTCTCTTGATGTGCACCTCAGTTGCTTCCAAGTCTTGGCTATTGTGAATAGCACTGTGATGAACATGGAGATGCATGTACCATTCTGCACTTGTCTTTACATGTTTTTTGGATAAATACCCAGCAATGGAATAGCTGAATCATATGGTAGATCTATTCATAATTTTTGGAGGAATCTCCATATTGTTTTCCATAGTGGCTGCACCAGTTTGCACTCCCACCAGCAGTGTATGATGGTTTCCTTCTCTCCACATCTTCTCCAACACTTATTGTTTCCTGTCTTCTTAACTATAGCCATTGTGATGGGAGTGAGGAGACATCTCTTTGTAGTTTTGATTTACATTTCCCTGATAGTTGATGATGTTGAACACCTTTTCAAGTGCAGGTTGGACATATTTATATTTTCTTTGGAGAATTGTCTGTTCAGATCTTTTGCCCATTTTTTAAATTAGGTTGTTAGTTTTTTGGTGTTGAGATATATGAGTTCTGTGTATATTTTGGATATTAACCCCTTATCAGATATATGATTTGCAAATATCTTCTTCCAATTGTTAGAATGTCTTTTCGTCTTGTTGATGGTTTCCTTTGCTGTGCAGAAGCTTTTTAGTTTGATGTAGTCCCATTTGCTTATTTTTTCTATTGTTTCCCTTGCCCTGTCAGACATGGTACTTCAAAATATGCCACTAAGACTGATGTCAAAGAGTGTACTGCCTATGTTTTCTTTAGAAGTTTAATGGTTCTGGGACTTACATTCAAGTCCTTAATCGACTTTGAGTTAATTTTTGTATATGGTGTAAGATAATGACCTACTTTCATTCATTTGCATGTGGCTGTCCAGTTTTCCAAACACCATTTATTGAAGAGACTTTCATTTCTCCATTGTATGTTCTTGGCACCCTTGTTGAAAATTAGCTGTCCAGAGATGTGGGGGTTTATTTCTGGGCTCTCGATCCTGTTCCATTGAACTGTATATCTGTATTTGTGCCAGTACCATGCCATTTAGCTTACTATAGCTTTGTAGTATATTTTGACATCATGGAGTCTGATACCTCCAGTTTTGTTCTCTTTTCTCAGGATTCCTGTGGCTATTCGGGGCCTTTTGTTGTTCCATATAAGCATTAGGCTTCCCCATTCTGTTTATTTGAAAAATGTTGTTGGAACTTTGATAGAGATTTCAGTGAATCTGTTGATTGCTTGAGGAAGTATGGACATTTTAACTATGTTAATTCTTCCAATTCAAGAGCACGGAATATCTTTACATTTCTTGTGTCATCTTCAATTTCTTTCAACAATGTTTTATACTTTTCATCATACAGATATTTCACCTCTTTTGTTAAGTTTAATCCTAGATATTATATTCTTTTTGTTGCAACTGTAAATGGGATTGCATTCTTAATTTGTCTTTTTGCTACTTCGTTCTTAGTGTATACAAACTCACCTAATTTTTGGATGTTGATTTTGCATCCTGCAACTTGGCCATATTCATTTATTATTTCTAAAAGTTTTTGGGTGGATTCCTTAGGGTTTTCTACATATAAAATCATGTCATCTGCAAATACTGATAGTTTCACTTCTTCCTTTCCAATTTGCATCCCTTTTACTCTTTTTTCTTGCTTGATTACTCAGGTTAAGACTACCAATACTATGGTAATAAGAGTGGTGAATGTGGGTATTCTTGTCTGCTTCCTGTACTTAGAGGGGCAGCATTCAGTTTTTCTCCATTGAGAATGATATTAGCTGTGAGTTTGTTATATATGGCCTTTATTATGTTGAGGTACTTTCCTTTTCTACCCATTTGGTTCAGAGTTTTTATCAGAAATGGATGCTATGTCATGTCAAATGCTCTCTCTGCATCTATTGGGAGGATCATGTGCTTTTTATTCTTCACTTTGTTAATGTGGTGTATGATGTTGATTGATTTGCAGATGTTGAACTATCCCTGCATCCCTGGAATGAATCCCACTTGGCCATGGTGTATGATGTTTTTAATGTATTGTTGTATTTGATTTTCTAGTATTTTGTTGCAGAGTTTTGCATCGATTTTCGTCAGTGATACTGGTCCATAATTTTCCTTTTCTGTGATGTCCTTGTCTGGTTTTGGTATCAGGTTATGTTGGTTTTGTAGAATGAGTTAGGTAGCTTCCCCATCTCTTCAATGTTTTGGAAGAGTTCGAGAAGGATAGGTAATAAGTCTTTGAATGTTTGGTAGAATTCACCAGGGAAGCCGTCTGGTCTTGAGCTTTTATTTTTTGGAAGTTTTTCATTACTGTTTCATTCTATATCCTGGTGACTTCTCTATTAAAATTCTCTAGTTCTTCTTGATTCAGTTGGAAGGTGGTATGTTTCTAAGGATTTATCCAGTTCTTCTATATTATCCAATTTGTCAGCATATAGCTTTCCATGGTATTCTCTTGTAATATTTTGCATTTGTGAGGTGTCCATTGTAATTTCTCCTCTTTCATTTCTGATTTTATTTGAGCCTTCTCTCTTGTTTTCTTCGTGAGTCTAACTAAAGGTTTGCCAATTTTGTTTATCCTTTCAAAGAACCAGCTCTTGGTTCCATTGATTTTTTCTATTGTTTTTTAGTCTCTATTTCACTTACTTCTGCTCTGATTTTTACTTCCCTCCTTCTACTGATATTGGGCTTTATTTGTTTTTCTTGTTTGTTGACATAGACCTGCATTGCTATAAACTTCCTTCTTAGAATTGTTTTGCTGTTTCCCATTGATTTTGGCATGTCATATTTTCATTTTTATTTGTTTCCAGGCAATTTTTGATTTCTCCTTTGATTTCTTCATTGACCCGATTGTTGTACAGTTGCATTTTGTTTAATCTCCACATATTTGTGGCTTTTCTGATTTTCTTCCTGTAGTTGATTTTTAGTTTCATAACTTTGTGGTCAGAGAAGATGGCTGGTATTATTTCAATCTTATTAAATTTATTCAGACTTCTTCTGTGGCCTAATATGTGAGCAATCCTGGAGAATGTTCCATGTGCATCTGAAAAGAATGCGTATTCTGTGGTTTTTGGATGCAACGTTCTCTATATCTACGAAGTCCATCTGATCTAAAGTGTCGTTGAAGGCCAATATTTCCTTTTTGATTTTCCATTTGCATGATCTATCCATTGGTGTAACTGGAGTGTTAAAGTCCCTTACTATTATTGTGTTACTGTCTATTTCTCCTCTTATATCTGTTAATAATTGCTTTATATATTTAGGTGCAGAGATATTTACAAGTGTTATATCCTCTTGTTGGATTCTTCCCTTTAACATTATGTAGTGCCCTTCTTTGTCTCTGGGTACAGTTCTTGTTTTAAAGTGTATTTTGCCTGATATAAGTATTGCCACCCTAGATTTCTTTTCTTTGCTATTTGCATGGAGTATCTTTTCCCATCCCTTAACTTTCAGGTTATGAGTGTCTTTAAGTCTGAAGTATGTCTCTTGTATACAACATATGTATGGGTCTTGTTTGTTTTTATCCAATCTTCCACCCTATGCCTTTTGATTGGAGCATTTACTCCATTGACATTTAAAGTAGCTATTGGTAAATATGTATTTACTCCTATTTTGTTATTTTTTTCTGTGTGTTTTAGTAGTTCTTCTCTGTTCCTTTCTTCTTCTCTTGCTCTATTCTCTTGTGTTTGGGGGCTTTCTTTAGTATCATGTTTGGCCTCCTTTCTCTGAATTATTTCTGTCTTTATTACAGGTTTCTGGTTTGTGAATACCATGAGGTTCTTATGTAATAATCTACATATATAGCAATCTACATTGAGTTGATGATCTCTCTAGTTTGACTTCTTGCTAAAAACTCTACTCTTTTACACCCCTTCTCCCACATTTTGTGCTTTTGATATCAAATCTAACCTCTAATTTTGTGCGTGAGTATCCATTACCTTATTATCATTGAAATAGGTAAATTTAGTTCTTTTGTATTTTGACCTCCATATTATCTTCATAGGTGGTTGATCTGCTACATTTACTGTATTTTTGCCTTTACCAGTGATTTTATTGCCTCTTTATTTTATTAGAATTTCCTTATCACTACTTTTTATCTTCTCTTTCCCACTTAGATAAGTCCCTTTAGCATTTCCTGTAAAACTGGTTTCTTGGGGATAAACGCCTTTAATTTTTGCTTGTCTAGGAAACTCTTTCTCTCTCCTTCCATTCTGAGTGAAAACCTTGCTGTGTAGAGTGTTTTTGGCTGTAGGATTTTTCCTTTCTGCACTTGAAATATATCCTGCCACTCACTTCTAACCTGCAAGGTTTCCGCTGAGAAGTCAGCTGACAGCCTTATGGGTTTTCCTTTGTATGTCACTTGTTGCCTTTCTCTTGTGGCTTTTAGGATTCTATCTTTATCTTTAATTTTTGACATTTTAATTACAATGTGTCTTGCTGTGGGCCTCTTTGGGTTTATCTTGTTTGGTGCTCTCTGTGCTTGCTGTACTTGGATGTCTGTTTCCTTCCTTAGGTTAGGAAAGTTTTCAGCTATCATTTCTCTGAATAGATTCTCTCACCTCTTTGTCTTTCTCTTCTCCTTCTGGGACACTTATAATATGAATGATAGTGGGCTTAATGATGTCCCAGAATTAACTTAGATTGTTGGTTCTTTTTAGTTCCTTTTTCTTTTATCTGTTCAGCTTGGGTGATTTCCTCTACTCTTTTGTCCAGCTTGCTGACCCATTCTTCTGTATCATCTACTCTGCTACTGAGTCCCTCTAGTGGATTTTTCATTTCTACTACTGTATTCTTCATTTCTGATTTTTTTTTTTATATTTTCCAATTCTTGGTTGACGTTCTCACTGTGTTCGTCCAATCTTATTCCAAGATCAGTGAGCATCTTTATGACTTTTTCTTTGAACTCTTTGTCAGGTAGATTGCTTATTTCCACTTCATTTAGTTCTTTTTCTGGTTTTTTTCCTGTTCCCTTGCTTGGAATGTATTCCTTTACCTCCTCATTTTGCCTCTTTCTCTGTGCTTATATCTATGTATTAGGTGGGTCAGCTACGTCTCCTGATCATGGAGAATTGGCCTTATGTAGGAGATGCCTTTTGAGGTCCAGCAGTGTGCTTCCCTCTCATCACTAGTTCCAAATGTTCAAGGAGTGACCCCTGTGTGGGCCACATGTGTCCTTGCCTTGTTGCAAGGTTGCTTTTGCTGCAGGTGCCCAAGGAGTCCAGGTTGTCCCCCTGGCTGGCTGGTTGTAATTCTCAGCTCTGTGTGCTGCTGTTCTGGACCCTTCAGTCACTTTGTTGCATTTGGGGACAGGCAGCACCACTGGCTGTAATGTCTAAGAGCACATTCCTGTTGCAGTTTTTCTGTTAAGTGAGTAGGACTCCAGTGTGACTGGTTGCTAGGCTCAAGGGGTTACAATTGCTGTAGGATTCCAGCCTGCAAGGCTGTTGTCAGCTTTCTCAGGTTTGCAGCTGAGGGGGGCTAGCTGCAGGAACCAGAGCACCCAATTGTTTCAGGCTTGGGAAGGAGGGGCTGATCCCATATGTGGCTGTTTGTAAAGCACAGGTCTTCTGTTGCTGATAAGCCCCATGGCCCACAGGTCCACACACACTGTCAATACAGTCCTGGCACATGAACACATCACTGCTCCCTGGAGCGGACCCAGTCACCACACTGCAGAGGCTCCACACATGCTTCGCCTAATGCCCAACCCACTCCAATGATCCTCACACGTCCTGCCCTGAAGAGGCAGAGCTACTTGCCTGCCTGCAGCAGATCTTGGCACACAGCCTATGCAAGTCAAAAGTTGCCTGAGGGCTTGCTGTTGGGTGGGGCCAGTCCCTAGGGTGGGCCACCTGCCCTGCCTTAGCTGGATTAAATACTTGCTGTAATGGGTGGGGCAGATTCCCAGGCTAACAGGCCAGGGGAAGAACTCCAATGGCATCAGCCAGCATCTGTGTCTGCACTCCTGTACTGGATCATGATAACGGCTGCCACCAATTTCTCAGTCCTTGGAGAGCTCTCACATCTCACAGAGATGCACCCAGAGCTTATCAAGTGAGTCTTTCTTCATCAAAGGACTTTGCACCTTTCTTTCTGGTGATTTTAGGTTGCTTTCTGAAACCTGTGAATTTGTGTGTGGGCCCTTTAAGAGGGCTTTTTCAGCTTATGTCCAATAGCTTTCCTAGGGGAATTCCCATTCTATTTACTAGCCAGCAAAGCCAGATATTCTGAGACTCATCTCAGTTGTACGGAGTCTGAAGGGTGCTTATAGCAGTAATGCTTCCCAGTTCAGATCCCCCACTCCTCCAGGGAAGGCTGTGTACCTTAGGGTTTTTCCAACCCAGATGTGAAGCTCCATGGTTCATGAAGGTGATGCTTTTATATACAGAAGGAATTTCTCCCTCTTCTACCTCAGTTGGGACTGTCCCCTGTTTTGGGGGTCCTTTTTATCCAGTTCCCACTTCTCTCTCTGGTGTAATTGTTCAAAAAATGGTTATTGGTTTGTTGTTTTCATGCGAGGAGGTGAGTTCAGAGTCTGCCTATGCTGCTATCTTGACACCAACCCCTCACAAAAATAATTAAAGGCAAGTAGACATCCTGATGTTTCACCCCATTTCAGTTTGCATGTCTGAAAAATTTGGACACTTTGCTACATAATCCAAGGCCGTTATCACACTACAGGAGTGTAACAAATTAAATCAAATTTATATTTCTGGGCACAGAGGACTGAAATTGGGCCAAGCCATCTTATGATGGGTGGGGGAGCATGGGTCACTAGTTGGTAAGCCCATTGGACCTCTGTAAATTTGTAAGTTCCCATTCAAATGATTTCTACTCTGCATAGAAACACATTTATTGCCTTCTCCTTTACCACGTTGGTTTATATTCATATGCCAGGATTCACCTACAATGGAATTTCCTTCAGGAAGCCTTCTCTATTACAGCTCCCAAGTATGGACTGGTTCACATCATATCATTTATAATTTCAATCACCTATTCTTGTTATTGCCAGCTACACCATCAACTTCGCAGGTTAGGGACACAGAGCACTCATTGGGCACTGGGGAGGGTTGCAAATCTCCCTACATGTGCAACCTCTCTCCAGGCAACTTCTTAGTGATATATTGTCCAATATGGAGTATCAAGTGCCTTTTTAAATAAAAATTAATTTTAATTAAATAAAATTAAAAATCAGGTACCTTAGTAACATTAAAATCAGTATTGATAAAAACCAGTCACAACACCACCCTTCAATTAGTTGGTAGCCACATGTGGCTTTGTACTGGATAGCACAGATATAGAACATTTCCATCATTACAGAAAGTTCTAGTGTATCCTTCTGATCTAGAGCAGGACTTGGCAAAATACAGCCCATGAGTCATCAGGCCCATACCTATTTTCATACAGCCCATGGATCAGAAAACAGGCCCATCCTGTCACATCTGCCAAGGCTGGTTCACACACAGCTGAAGGTCCTCCATGGTCATCTGACCAAGTGTTTTCAATGCAGAGATAATGAAGCAAGTGTCCAGACGGGGAAGGTGACTAGCCTGAGACCACAGAGCCATCTGAGAGAAGGCAAGTGCCTGCAATCTCCCACTGGGAGCCCTTTTCTCTCCCTCAGTGGTGGGAAAAGCCTGGGGGACTATGCCATCTCCTGCTGATCTGAGAAAGTTGAATGCTGTCCCATCCACAGGCATCCAGATTCCCAGGAAGGACCCCAGGTGTGGAAGTTGGAAACGACACTCAAATCCAATGTGCAGGGAGCCTTACCATCCATGAGGACACTGTTCTTGTCCAGGGCAAAGCTCTGCAGCTGGGTGCCATCCTGCGTCAGATACAAGAATTCCTCACAGATCACAACTCTATCCATTCTGTGTCCCAGTGGTGATAAGTTACACAGGGAGGCCACCCTACTGTGGTTACTGCAGGGGACAGACCTGGAAGGGCACAAGGGGTGAACAAGATTGTCTGGAGTTCTACCCTGATTCTAGATGCCCTGCTTCTAGGGCCTATTTAAGAGAACTTTCAGCAAGGATGTCAACATTTGTGTCTTCCCTATCCAATAGAATCATTATTAGCCCCAGGTGGTTTCTGAGCACTTAAAATGTGGCTAATGTGTGTGAGCGAGGAACTAAATTTCTCATGTCATGTAAGTTAATGTAATTAATTTATAAATAAATAGCCACAGGGAGAACGTTTCTGAAATGTCGGAGTAAGGACTTCTGAAAATCCATGCAAACAATGAGAGCACTGGTGAAAATGGTAAAAAATCAAGTTTTACAGAAGTCTAGAAGTTAACTAAATGCTTGCAACAATCTGAGGAGTGTATAGTTAAGAAAGACAGTGGAATCTTGGTAAAGGGAATAATCTCAGTGGCATTAAAATTTGTGCTGTTCCCATCCTACTCTGATCATAGCCTTAGCAACTTGGAAAACCATCAGTCTCAGAACCATGGTAGATGTAAAAACCAGCAGCCTAACAGGCATAATGGGTTTGGAGTTCACAAAGACCCATCCCCATTGAATTTCACCATCTGACCTACCTGGCAGCTCCTTGTAAATGTCCAATTTGGGGGGCTTCTCTTGAGTTGACTCAGAGCTTGCTCAGTGAGGAGAGCCTCCCCTAGTGTACTTACCAGAACAATTAGTGGTACATGTTTCCTATTGTAGCTACCTGAGCAAGCTATACTAGTTGAGGCAAGTGAGAGGTGAGTGAAAAACTGAAAAGAAAAATTAGGAGAATGACATGTGTATGAGGGCTCTGAAAAGCTCCAATGTATTGGTGAGGATCTAGAAGGTCACAAGTGTGCAGGGCTCTGTGCATGCCCAGGAAAGACTAGAGAAGGTCTCAATCTCTCACCTCTAGCTGAAAGTGTGGCTTCCCATCTGGAAAATTGATTCATGTAACTGGCCATATTAATAGAATAATGGAAAAATGCCACTTGATCTTGATACAGACATACAAAAGAGAATTTGACAAAATACAACATCCTTCAGGATTAAAAAAAAAACAACACTCAACACATTAAGAACAGAAAGGAACTTTATCAATCTAATAAGTAAAATCCTTGAAAACCGACAGGTCATATCACAGTCGATGGTGAAAGACTGATAATTTCCCCCTAAGACCAGGGACAAAACAATGTTGTCGGCCCTCGTTTCATATGTTATTCACCCTGAACTAGAGGTTCTAATGAGGGCACTTAGGCAAGAAAAATTTTAAAAAGGCATCTAAATTCAAAAGGAACATGTAAAATTATTTCCTTTTGCAGATGACTTGATGATTTATATAGAAAACCCTAAGAAATGAAAACATATAGTATATGAATCAGATCTAAAATAACAAGAGAGGGTCTCCCTATGGAGGTTTGAGGAAGGTGCCACCCAACCAGAACTTGGGCTGATTGTTAAAGAGGAAATAAAATAGAACAGTATAAGTAATGATCATAGTAATTCTAAGCTCTGCATGAACACTTACCACTGACAAAAAGGCTGTCCTTGATCAGGTGGTGGAGGCCCCTGTGTGACATGGTGGGTCAGCTGTTTCAGATCCCAGGAATGCTGCTCTCGGTCACACGGGGTCTCTGTCACACTCTCTGTCATGAGCCACGGGGTGAGCATAGTAGGTGCAGACAGAATCCACACCAGTAGCTGCCCCATCCTTCTGAGGCCCGGGGAGAGAGGGCCTCTAGAGAGATATCCTGAAACCTCTGAAAATGGGGGCCAGAGTGAGGAAGGAGCAAATTGGCAGTCATTGTGAAGACTGAAAAATGGAGTGGTCACCAAAAGTGGTCATGACTGGCAAATTCTATGGAAAGGAACTTACCTGAGGGAAACCAGTTTACAATCCATATATAAGGGGCCCAGGCTACTCTTCCTGAACAAGGATCAAAGCTGTGGAGAAAGGAGGAGGAGGGTGAACAGGAGAGACAGTATGTGGGGAGTGGCTGGCTGGGACTCATCTTACCAGAAGCTGAGGGCACCAGGGTCTCATCAGGTGCTGCAGGACTCTCCCAGTGGAGTTGAACGTGCCTGAGCCCTTGCTCATGTCTGTTGAATACTGGAGGTTGGAGATGCTGAAGCTGAGGGTGAGGGTCTTCAGGTCGTGCCTCAGCTGCAATAAGACATGGGGAGAGATGGCCATCACGGAGAGCTGGCCTGAGACCAGATCAGGGGCCCACATTCATTATAATCTGTTGTCTTCTCTCCCAGTGGCACCACCACCCACTGACGTGGTCATCCATGTTGAAGCCAGTATTTCTGCTCAGATCCTCCTCCGTCACTTCCTAGTAACACCAATTCCACTTGCAGAATGGTCCTCAGTACATTTCTTCTCTCCATCCATGTCCCAGCTCAGTCTTATCTTTTCTCACCAGAAACAACACCCTAACAGACTCACTGGATGCTCTGTCTAAAGGATGTTCTCTGCCTTGAACATTAGAAAAAATTTTTGAAAGGAAAACCTCACTAGGAGCACTCCTGCTCTAGTAACACCCATGGCTCCCTGAGGTCTTCAGCATTAAGTTTACCTTTCTTGACCTGGCACTAAATGCCCTTCTAGATCTGGCTCCCGCTGACTCTTCAGCCTCATTGATCCATTCACTGTGAGTTTGGCTTTGTGCTTCAGGAAAACCAAATTCCTATCAATTCTTCCATACACTATCCTGTTTTTGCCTACTGGGCCTTTCCTCATGGAATTCCCTCTACCAGGAACACTCACCATACCCTATTTTCCTAGGTAACTCTTACTCATTCTTAAAGATCCCAATTAGGCAAAACTTTCTGCAGAAAGTCCTTCCCCTTCAAATGATGCTAGGTGCCTCTCATCAAAGCATCCCCCGCTTGTGTTATATTTATTTCTTAATTTGACAAGACTAGGGGCTCAAGGACTGGCATCTGATTGAATTATTGGTATAATCTTTGTCATCAGCATGACTGCTCTAAAACCAGAATTCCATACCTTGGCTTCCCAGCTCCTGAGTAATAATTGGCTGGTAGATATGTGGGGCTGGAGAGCTTCTCTTGGAAAGGAAGAGGGGCCCCATATACTTGTGGTGGCTTGTGGTGGGTCTGGTTATGAGGGAGTAGGCAGGAACATGGTGCCTGGTTCAGAAGCTGTGGAAAGGGCTGTCATCGGGGGTGGGGGGACAGAGCTCCACACAGAGTGGAGAAGCCCCCCAGGCTCCTCTGTGCTCCACTAGTGCCTGTTCCAGGACAATCATCCACAGGTGAGCCATAAATGTGAGTGACGGAAGGAGGGATTGTGTGAGTAGAGGTAAGAGCAAGCCTGTGAATGAGATGAACCCAAGAGAATGAATGTGGTTGAAGAGAGAGACGGGACAAAGAGATAGGTAGAGGCACAGACAGAGGAGATACTTGGAAGGACAGAGGAAGAGTGGACAAATGGAGGATCAAAGGGAAAGCAGGAAGAATACACACAAGGAAGAGAAGTTGGAGCGATGGGAGGAAAGAGGATGGAAGGAGAGAAGAAGGAAAAACAGGCGAACAGGCAGAAGGACAGTTGGACAGATTGATATCTGGACAGATGGTTGGATGGATAGATGGAAGGAAGGAAGAAAGGAAGGAAAGAATGGATGGAAGGAGCGAGGAAGGAAGGAGTCTGAGAGGAGGCAGAACTGGGAAAATAACACTCCCAAGTTCAGAGGGTGCTTTGACGGTCAGTTAAGCCTGAGAATACAGGACCCCTAACTCCCAGGCTTGTGTCCACCTGTCCCAATGCTGCCTGTTATTTCTCATACAGATAAGCATATGGATATAGAAGAAACTTTGACCCCTACCCTCACAACACACAAAACTCCATTCCTGGACACTTTGACCTAAAGGCGAAAGGTAACATAATAAAGCTCCTAGAAGACAACATAAGAAAACATCTTCAGGACGACAGAGTAGCAAAAACTTCTTAAAGAAGACCCCTCACACACACACAAAAACACTCTCTCTATAAAAAAAAAAAAAGTTGGTAAACTGGAATTCATTAAAATTTAGAATTGCAGTTCGTGAAAAGACACATTACAAGAGGGATTTTGCAACTCACAGGATGGGAAGAGATGTTTCTAATTCTAGTAGTCAAAAGAGGATTCACATACAGAATACATAAAAACTTCAGCATTACAATAAGAAAAAAGGGAAACAACCCAATTTGTTAAAAATGGGCAAAAGACTTGAATAGGCACTTCACAACACAGAGCATCCCAATGTCTAACAAGCATATGTAAAGGTGCTCAAATCACTAGTTATCAGAGAAATGGCAATACAACCACACTGAGATCTTATTCACAACGGCAGAAGGATTAAAACCAGGTATTAAAAGTTGAACTATGGCAGCAAGAGGAGGTGAGGCTGCAGAGCAAGTGGAATTCTCACACATTGCTGGTAGGACTATGAATTTGTACAACCACTTTGGAAAACTGTTTGGCAGGATCTATCTAGTAAAGCAGAGATATACATACAAGGTGACAAGCAATTCTACTCTTAGATATGCAGTCAACTAAAATGCAAACATGTGAACCAAGAGAAAGGAGCAAGAATGATTAGAGCATCATTCTCTTCATTCCTCCAAAGTAGAAAGTACTCAAATATCCATCTACAATAGAATGGATAAATCAATTCCACTATCTAGCTCATGGTGGTTTTAAAAATTGGCCACAAATTCTTTGAGACACAACCCATGAATATGTGAGGTTTAGGTTCCCTCCCCTTGAGTCTAGGCAGGCGTGAACCTACTTCAATCAACAGAGTAGAAGCGTTGCTCTGTGGAAGTGGTGTGATGTGACTTCCAAGGACATGCCACTCTCAGGAAGCTTGCTCAGTGAAGCCAGCCAACAAGCTGTGAAGAGCTAAGGCCTCTTGGAGAATCTCCTCATGGAGAATCTGCAACCAGGGCACAGCCACCTTCATAGCAACTGCTACGCTGGCGATCAGGTGATAAGACTTCGTTCCCAAACAGAAGATGAACCATATGCACTGAAGAAAATAGACCACCAACACAAGCCCTGACACACACCATGTCCATTTATACTTGGTATCTCAAGACCAGGGGCCAAGATGAGGAGGCATGAGTTCATCCCCAAATTCTTGTGATTTTATCCAATACCAGACAGACTGTGCTCACCAAGCATTTCCTAAACCTCCTCCCTTCCTCAAAGGAATCTCCACTTCTACATACTGACATTAAGTTTCCTCTGGTCATATATGATCACCAACCCCAGTACAGCCTTTGTATCGGCAATATCTGAACACTATTTGATCAAGTCACTTGGAACCCAAAAGTGGAATAGAAGTAGAGCAACTTTCAAGTGAAGTTTCCATCTCCATTGAAATTGCACTTCAGATGTACCATTGGAAAAAGAAAATAGCCACTTTTCAAAACAAGAAATGTAGGTGCCCTTATGAACGATCCCAGAGGATTTTGGTCTTCAAGACATCCCAGCCAAGGTACCATCCATGTGAGTGAAAGAGCCTCTAAATCATTCTAGACCCCAACCATAAGAGAACAGGGAAATTTCTCTCTAATAAATTTCTAACCCACGGAATCTGACTAATAAAATGGTTACTGTTTCACTCCACTAATTTGGAGTTCCATGTTATGCAGTTATCAATAACCAAAACTAATGTGTTATGCAGTAATAGATAATCAGATCTACAGAGCTATATAAAAACCAAGCAATTATCTGCAACAACATGGATGAATCTTAGACAGGATTTTTAACAAAAGGGGCCTGGTAGAGAGGAGTACATAGAGTATAATTCCATCTACCTGAGCTCAAAAACTGGCAAAACTAAGCTACAGTGATAGAAGTCAGAGTAGTGGTTACCTTGGGTGGGAGAAATTTCTGCAAAGGGGCATGATAGAGGCTTCTGGAGAGCCAGAATAGTGATAGGGGGTGGCTATTACAATGTGTTTACATTGTTAAAGAAAGTCATTGAGCTAGATACTCTAGATTTGTGCGTTTTTCCCAGTAAGTATGCTATAATTCGAAATGATGTTTTGTCAGTAAAACGTGGTTAACCCAATAGATGCGAGATTATGAAGGACAAATAAAAGGTGACTGCAAGTTGTCAGGCATGATGGACTAGGTAGTGCCATTAAATGAAGAGCTGAACCATGGAGCAAATCAAAACAGGAGCAGAGGCAGAGACCACGTCCTGTTCATTATGTATTCAGGTGTCTACCATAATCCTGAAAACACAGTCAGTCCAGCTTCCAAGATACTCCTCTCCTTTTCATAACAAACTATGGCTCACCCCTTCTTGGTGTCTTCTGTTGCCTCCTTTCTCCCAGCTGCCTCTTAATATTGGGATTCCTCAGGCTTCCATCCTCAGTCCTCCTTTAAGGCATGCATGCATGGGTGCATGTACACACACACCTTTCTCCTGTATTTTTGATCTCGGTTGATGGCATAATCATCTACTCATTCTTTTAAGATAGAAACCTTAGAGTCAACCAAAATTAGGATTGTAGTAACTCAATCAAAAGAAACCTAACAGGATAAACATAACTTCCCAGGGTCAGCCCCAAAACTAATGCACAAAAAACAGATGAATGTATAGTTAGAAAGATCTAGTGGTTTTCTTTTTTCTTTAACTCAATGTATGATGTGGTCATCACTGTATGATGTGCCCATCAAAAGGATAGAGTTGATAATCATATACAGTATGTACAAGAAGAAAGGGAATATTCTTACCTATTCTGATAGAAGAAAAGTGCTCTAATATGAGACATGAGAATCTGTCTTTTGCTAATCAAGCCATGCCTAGTGTAGTGCATTCCCTTCCAAATCCTACTGTTTAAAAATGAATTGAAACAAAAGAGACTACCAATGTGGTGACCTGACATGAAGTCATGTTTTTTCAGGGATGGCTGATGAACTGGAGATGCTTCAACTCAAGAAATCTGAGAATAGTTGACCATCTCTGCATATTTCTAAGGATGTTCCATGGAACTTGGATCCAGATTCTACTTGTGTCTCCAAAAGACAGGATGGGTAGGAGAAATAAGAAAGTACTCTTCTGCTCAATGCAAGAAAGAACTTACTAACTAAGAAACAATAGTGTATGAAAAACAGGATAGGCTGGAGGAAAGGGATGGAACCTACTTAGGCTAATGGAGAAAAGAGGCTGTGAGAAAATAGAGAGTCTCATCTATGAGATCTTTTATACAAATGTAACAGTAACCACTAAACAAAAAATCAGAGCAGAGCCACAATTCATAAATAAAAAGAAAATCTACAAAACCACCACAGAAAACCTCCAAAGTGAAATGGCAGTCAGACATACAAGGGAAGGGAAACAGTGGAAACATAGAACAGCTGGAAAACAAGAGATAAAATGAAAGTATTAAGCCTTCAAATATCAATAATAACTCTAAATGTCAATGGATGGAATTCTCCGATCAAAAGACACAGAGCAGCTGAGTGGATTAAAAAAGAAGACCCAACAATATGCTGCCTCCAGGAAACGCATCTCAGGCCTAAAGACAAACACAGGCTTAGCAGAAAGGGGTGGAAGACAAAACTCCAAGCAAACAGCAAATAAAAGGAAGCAAGTGTTGCCATACTTACATCAGACAAAGCTGACTGCAAGATAAAAAAGACAAGGAGAGACAAAGAGGGGCAGGAGACAATGATAAAAGGGATTTTTCTGCCAAGAGGACATAACACATTAATATATGTGCACTTAACACAGAGACACCAAAGTACATAAAGCAATTATGAGCAGACCTTAAGGGAGAAATTCTCAGCAACACAATCATAGTAGGGGACATCAACACCCCACTTACATCAATAGATAGACCATCCAGACAGAAGGTCGACAGGGAAATAGTGGATTTCAATGAAACACCTGAGCAGATGGGCTTAATAGATATATATATGGAGAGAACATCCCATCCCCAAACAGCAGAATACACATTCTTCTCAAGTACACATGGAACATTCTCAAAGACAGAGTATATGCTTGGACAAAAGGAAAGCCTCAGTAAATTTAAGAAGAATGAAATCATCCCAACCATCTTTTCCAATCACAGTGCTCTGAAGCTGGAAATCAACCATAAGAACAAAACTGAGAAAGTCAGAAATATCTGGAGACTAAACAATATGCTATTTAACAACTATTGGATCACTGAATAAGTCAAAGGGGAAATTACAAAATGATTAGAGGCAAACAAAAATGAAAATACAACATACTAACTCTTATGGGATGCAGTAAATGCAGTCATAAGAGGGAAATTCATACCAGTACAGGCCCACCTGAACAAACAAGAAAAATCTCAAATAAGTAATATAAAATGCACCTAACAGAGCTACAAAAAGAAGAATAGATGAAGGTGAAAGTCAGCAAAAGTAGGGAAATAATAAAAATCAGAGCAGAAAAAATTAAATAGAGACCAAAAAACAGCATAGAAAGGATGAATGAAACTAAGAGGTAGTTCTTTGAGAAGATAAACAAAATTGAAAAACTCTTAGCCAAACTCACCAAACAAAAAGAGAGAAGGCCAAATAAATAAAATAGGAAATTAAAGAGGGGAAACTACAACAGATACTGCAGAAGTACAAAGGATTATAAGAGGATACTATGAAAAACTGTATGCCCACAAGTTCGATAATGTAAAAGAAATGGATGAATTCCTACACTCATGCACCCTCCCAAAAACTGAATCAAGAAGAAATAGGGTATCTGAGTAGACCAATCACAAGTACAGAGATTGAAGCAGTAATTGAAAACTTCCCACAAAACAGAAGTCCAGGGCCAGATGGCTTCTCTGGAGAATTCTACCAAACATTCAAAGAAGATTCGTACCTCTCCTTCTCAAACTATTCAAAAAAATTGAAGAAGATGGAATGCTTCCTAACACATTCTATGAGGCCAACATCGCCCTGATACCAAAAGCAGACAATGGAAACACAAAAAAGGAGAACTACAGGCCAATATTGCTGATGAACATAAATGCAAAAATCCTCAACAAAATATTGGAAAACACAATACAGCAATACATAACAAGGATAGTACACCATGATCAAGTGGGATTTATTCCAGGGATGCTAGGATGGTTCAACATCTGCAAATCAATCAATGTAATACACCACATTTACAAAATGAGGAATAAGAATCACGTGATCATTGCAATAAATTCACAGAAAGCATTTGACAAGATCCAACATCCATTTATGATAAAAGCTATCAATAAAATGACTATAGAAGGAAAGTACAACATACTAAAGGCCATATATGACAAACCCACAGCCAACATAATCCTTAATGGTGAAAAACTGAAAGCCATCCCTCTGAGAACAGGAACAAGACAAGGTGCCACTCTTGCCACTTTTATTCAACGTACTACTGGAAGTATTGGCCAGAGCAATTAGGCAAGAAAAATAAATAAAAAGAATCCAAATTGGAAAGGAAAAAGTGAAACTTTCGTTATTTGCCGATGATATCATCCTATATCATCTCATCCTATATATAGAAAACCCTAAAAAATCCTCCAGAAAAATATTAGAAATAACTACAGCAAAGTTGCAAGGTACGAAATCAATTTTAAAAAATCAGTTGCATTCCTATACACTAACAGTGAACTAGCAGAAAAAGAAATCAAGAATACAATCCCATTTACAATTACAACAAAAAGAATAAAATACCTAGGAATAAACTTAACCAAAGAGGTAGAAGACGTGTACAGTGAAAACTATAAGAAATTATTGAAAAAAATTATAGAAAATATAAAGAAATTGAAAGATATGCCATGTTCATGGGTCAAAAGAATAAACATAGTTAAATGTCCATACTAGCTAAAGCAACCTACATATTCAATGCAATCCCAATCAAAATCCCATTGACATTCTTCACAGAAACAGTACAAAAAATCCAAAAATTCATATGGAACAACAGAAGACTCCAAATAGCCAAAGCAATCCTGAGAAAAAAGAAAATAGCTGGAGGCATCACAACCCCTGACTTCAAAACATACTACAAAGCTATAGTAATAAAACAAACAAACAGATCAATGGATAAGAATGGGAAACCCAGAAATAAAATCACACATCTATGGACAGTTAATCTTTGACAAATGAGCCAAGAACATACAAGGGAGAAAGGGAAGTCTCTTCAATAAATGGTTTTGGGAAAACTGGACAGCTACATGCAAAAGAATGAAAGTAGACCATTATCTTGCACCATACACAAAAATTAATTCTAAATGTATTAAAGATTTGAATGCAAGACCTGAAAGCATAAAACTCCTAGAATAAAATATAGGCAATATAGTCTTTGACATTGGTCTTAGACTCTTCTTTTCAAATACCCTGTCTACTCAGCCAAGGGAAACAAAAGAAAAGCTTAACAAATGGGACTACATCAGACTATAAAGCTTCTTCAAAGGAAAGAAAATCAGGAACAAAATGGAAAGACAACCCATCAACTGAGAGAAAATATTTGCAAATAATTTATCAGACAAGGGGTTGATCTCCAAAATATATGAAGAACTCATGCAAATCAAAAAAAAAAAAAAACCCAATCAAAAAATGGGCAGAGGATATGAACAGACATTTTTTCAAGGAAGATAGACAGATGGCCAACTGACACATGAAATGATGCTCAACATCACTAATTATTAGGGAAATGAAAATCAAAACTACAATGAGATATCACATTCCACTAGTCAGAATGGCTGAAATTACCAAGATAAAAACCAGCAAATGTTGTAGAGCATATGGAGAAAGGGTAACGCTGCATACACTGCTGGTGGCAATGCAAACTGGCACAGCTACTATGGAAAAGAATATGGAGATTTCTCAAAAAATTAGAAATAGCATATGATCAACCTATCCTACTACTGGGTATTTATCCAAGGAACTGGAAATCAAAGATCCAAAGAGACTTATACTCTACTATATTCATTGCAGCATTATTCACAACAGCTAATGTGTGAAAACAACCCAACTTCCTATCTATAGATGAATGGATAAAGAAGATGTGGTATATATATATATACAATGGAAAACTACTCATCCATAAAAAAGACAAAACCATCCTATTTGCAACAACGTTGATGGAAGTTGAGGGTATGACGTTAAGTGAAATAGACAGAGAAAGACAAACACTGCATGACTTCATGAGTATGTAGAAGATAACAAATACATGGATAAAGGAATAGATTAGTGGTTACCAGAGTGGAAGGGGTTTGGGGGGGGTGGACGAAAGGGATAAAGGGGCACATATGTGTGGTGATGGAGAAAAACTAGACTACGGGGCCTGAGCGTGATGGAGAGTATTCAGGAATTGATAAACAACAACGTACACCTGAAATTACTCAATGTTATAAACCACTATAATCCCAATAAAATTACTTGGGAAAAAAAGTGGCTACACTGTTTCTGTCATAAAGTACCTTTCTCCACCATGTGACTGGTACATTGTAAAGTCTTATTTAATCTTTCAAAGAAATGTTTACACTCAAAAATTTACCTCCCAGAAGATAACAAACTGAGTTTTACCTGCTAGGCAAACTGATTTATTATTCACCTCTACTTCTCCCTAACAAATGATCTTTTTACTTCTTAATCTTTAAGTTGTTGGTGTTTGATTTAATTTTTTCTAATGCGTGAACATAATTGTTTTTACCATTATTATATGACCACATCCAATGGTAGTTTTTCAAATCATAATTTATTTTTTATGATTGTCATCAAAATTTAATCACCCATAAGCTATACCAGGCACTGGGGTTTTAGTGAAAGAAAGCAATATTGCCTTTTTTGGTGTTTGATTCCAGTGAGGAAACATTACATTACATAAAAATACAAATAAATAGAGAGTCCGGAAAGTAATTTGTGTTAAAATAAATTAGAAGAGAGAAATCTGTAATACTTATCTCTTTTTCCAAATATTAGATGGAAAGATAAGATGTGGTATTAAAAATCAGAAGGGAGCATAACACTTGAGAGGCCTTATTTTTTTCATGCTAAACTACCTACTATGTTTGGTGTCTCCAAAATAATTTAGTCAATTTTACGCTAGGTGGTTTGTGTTGATTGAACAACATGAATAGACTCTTCCCTTTATGTGATGAAATTGTAATTGTGAAATTTTCTTTTTTAATTTGTTTTTCTTAATGTACAAGTTTTATAAGGAATTTATAAAACATAAGAAAATTTCCTTATAAGGAAATTTTAATTATAGAGTTTAAACCACAGTCACGTAGTAGAAGTAAAGAAACATAGATAAGACCACTTGATTCTTAGAAGTGAAGACCACTTCTACAAATTTCAGGAATGTTATTTCTGAATAAACCTTTGTGTTCTTTAAGACAAACGAGCCAATAAACATGCCTGACACATTTTTGAAAAGTTTTTACTATAAAATTTTTGGAGTGAGTCTAATCTCAAACCACCTCAGATGTAAGCTATGACAAATCCTTATTGGAAAAATTACAAGTGAAAAAATATGATGGAATTGTAAATAAAACCTTAACTAGCAATGAAAGACTAACAAGATAGGTGGGTTACCTACTTTATATAATGCTGCTGATTGTTTTTAAAAAAGAAAATATGCATCTCTTAAAAGTTGAAAATAATTATTTTAGTTGAAGGATTACAAGTTATAATTTACTTTCAAAATCATGTTACACCTTAAAAATGTTATCCAAGTGTTATTTATAAAGCCTTTGGGAAACGTTGAAGGAAACTTAATTATATCATTATATTCTAAATCTACTTCCAAAAGTTAAACATTCATATTTGTATGTACTTAAATTACTACAGATACCCATCTATTTATATTTATATTTATAACTCTATCTACCTGTCTATCTATCATCACCTCTCTATAACTATACTACTCTAAGTATAATGGTAAATGTGTGTTTAACATATACTTATAATATTCTTTGGTATAAAAATGTGAAAGGGACTGAAAAAATAAGGATGCTAGAACAAAAAGTAAGATTAATTGATTTATTTCGTATTCCTTAATTTGCTCAGTGTCACAACACAAAACTGCTAGTCATAGTGTGGTTAGACAGGATTTGCTTCATAAGAAGTAACATCACTTTTTACATTGGCAAGGGAGCAGACTAATATTCAGATGAGAGTAAATAATATTTCTTATAAATCATGAGAAAAAAGCTACATAAATATTAAGGTAAAAACTATTTTCTATACATATTGAGAAATCTTAGTAAAGGCTGATAGCCCAATTATTAATATAGGTGACAAATAAATATGGGTGAGTAACATTTAATAAATACAGTGATATTTAATATTACTACATTTTTGACAAGTTTGTTTTAAATATCAGTCACTGATTGTTTACTAAGGAGCTATTTATTGCATATTAATCTATTTACATACAATATATTTAACTGCTTTAATGCTCAATCTTGACTGAATGATCAAGCCACTATTTATAATAATAACCCATAATCCAGCACTTTATTTTTAGTTTGGATATATGCCTTTATGTATAAATTCTTCATCTTTAAATACTAGAAGTTATGTCTCCTCTTTATTAATATCCTGTAAGTGATGAGCGTATTGAGTTATCTAAAGCTGATGTCAATAAATACAGGTACTGTGAATCCTTTATTTTGGATCTATAATAGAACAATTTAAGAATTTAATTACAATTTTCCCTTGGACATCAAATGATAGTTGGCAGAAATCAAAGAATACAATTTGTTTTTTTGGAGGAAGATTAGTCCTGAGCTAACATCTGCTGCCAATCCTCCTCTTTTTGCTGAGGAAGAATGGCCCTGAGCTAACACCTGTGCCCGTCTTCCTCTACTTTTACATGTGGGACGCCTACCACAACATGGCTTGCCAAGCGATGTCATGTCTGCACCCAGGATCCAAACCGGCGAACCCCGGGCCATCAAAGCAGAACATGTGAACTTAACTGCTATGCCACCAGGCCGGCCCCGCAAAAAATACAAATTTAAAACTGTTATCTTTTTAAACTCATTATTTACCCTTTTCAGTATACCTGATATATTTGACCATCACACATATGTCTTATTTAAAATGGTTAATATGTTAGCTAATGTTGTGGGGTTTTATTAATAATTCACATATATCAGGTATGGCAAAACAGCAGACATTGAGCAATATTCAGAAAGTTCAGTTAGTGAGACTGAACCATCTTTACATACAATTGGAAAAGAAGGAAGCCAGTCCTATAGATATCCCTCTAAAGTCATCCACTTTAACTGTGTATATGATAGTGAAACATTCTCTTTATATATTTCAACTAATCTCTATATTATTTTTTATTTAATATTGATATTCTTAGTCTCTTCTGTAACATCTGCACAGATAGTGCTGCACATTTTCCTAATAAATGGTAAATAAAGATTATTTTAAAATACTGATTCTTGAATCAATGAAAACAGCATAAATAAATAATTGTCAACCATTTGTTATATTTATACACTGGAAATGAGTTTACATGCTGCCTGATATTAATATCGTTACCTTTGATATTACAGCAATGTTTATAAAACAAATTATAAAAACAACTCCTGTGATTGCTATTCTCTTCAAAGAAGTGACTATTCATTTACTTGGTCAATTAATGAAATTATTAATTGCTCAACAAAAAAAGTTGGGCTATTACATTAATATCCTTCCATAGTTTCAATTCAAATGTCCCGCCCATCTCTAAAGAATTTTCTTTTTAAAGTAAATCAAAGTTTGCAAGGAAATGATCACTTAAGGGAGAATGAGAAGGAAAACATTAACCATGATAGTAAGCACAAATTACTCACTCTTGAAAATTGTGTGTTCTTAACCTGGAGAGGAGAACAAATGTTTCCCTTGTTAGCTTCTCTAAATTAAAGGCTTCAAGATGGTTTAACCAAATTTACCTATACAGACAATGTTTGTGAGTGCCTTTAGATAAACCAAAGACCATTCCTATGTTGTGTAAACATGTCAATCATGTTCTGCCTTATCTAAAAGTGTAGACATACCCCTGCCACCACCAATAAAGTCTCGGGGGACAGAGTTTTTACCATCTAATGATGGCCAGTTTCCCAAGGGTAAATAAACATGTAGTAATTTCCAGAACACATGTAAATAGGACCCAGTTAAAATACAAGATGTTAGATACCTAACACTTCGGAGTGGCGACTGGGAATGTAGTCATGTGATAGGAACCGTAACTAATGTTTTGTTAAATTAGACTATTTCACTAATAGCACAGGTACAAATACCTGTCCTGGGCCACTTCCCAAGAATCTCTCCCCAGTTCTCTGCACACGTGTTTAGGATCCTTACACCCTGCTGGTGGAGTGGCCCACTTATCACTCTGCAATGTCCTTGTTCCCATCGAATATCTCTCCTGTCAGCCGGCGTTGTCTGAATTGGTGTACTACTCCAGTTTTCTTTTCAGCATTACTTATACAACATATACATTATCCTTTCAACTTGTATGAATACTTTAAGATCAACCTCTAAGTGCATAATTTAGTTTTATTTTTATTCTAAGAAACTTTGCCTTCTAATTGGAGTATTTATTCTATTTATATGCCATAAAATCACTGATATTGGACATCTAGGCACCATTATCACTGTTTGCCACTGTTTGCTCTTTATTCTGCCTGTTCTGTACTCCTTGTTGCCTTCTTTGGGTTTATTCATCCATAATGATTCTATTTCTCCCCTACCTCAGGAGCTTCTGATTAATATTCTCTCACTGTTTATGCAGTCTTTATAGAATGCTCCCTTGTTTTAATAAAGTCCATATCATTTTCCTTGGACCACTTCATGGACAATGCAGGGACCTTAGAAGCTCCTTTATTTTTCCTGCCGTTGGTGTTATTATTGACATCTTTTTAAATTTCATATGAGCGTAAACTCCCAAAGCATTACCATATTGCTTTACACTTTCAATAAATATTTAGATGTGCCCACATATTTATCTTTTCCTTCAGTCTCTGCTCTACTGGCAACTCTGAGCTGCCTCTTGTGGTCAACATCTGCCTTTTGTTGTTGGTCCTCAGGTGACAAATTCTCTTAGTTATCTGCCTGGAGACAGCAGTCCAGGTTGGCTGTTCCCAGTGTCAGCACTTTTGTGTACATTTTCTTCTGTGCTTCATTCCACTTGCTGAGAAGTTGGGGGTCATCAACTTCTGCTCTTTGACAAGAATTGTCTCTGCTCTCATCATGCTTTAGGATTTATCTTTGTGTTTCAAAGCTCTGCAGTAGTTGATGGGCCTTTCTTTGGACCCCTCCTGTGTCGTGTTCTTAATGCTTCTGAAATCATTCGCTTGGTGTTTTTTTTCTTGTTTGAGAACATTTGAGGCTTCTCCTGACATGTGGCCTGTTTCCTCTCTCTCCTTTTTCTGGGGCTCCAGTTACACTACCCCTGATCTTCCCTCATACCCTATGTGTGGGAGGCTCTTTCCATCACCACCCATCCTTGGGTTTCTCATGCAACAGTCTCAGTATTTCCTTCTGCTCTGTTTTCCTGTTCACTAATTATCTCTTCAGCTGCACAGAATTTGTTTTACAATCCAGCTATTATGTTCCTATTTCCAGTTAATATATTTTGTTATAAATTCTCTTAGAATTTTTCATAGTTTCCAAAAATTGTCTGACAAAATTCTCAAAAAAGTTATTTAATTCCTTGAACAAATCAGTTATAATTATTTTAAAACCAGTGTCTTATAATGTCTTGTAAATATAATATCTAGATCTACTCTAGCTTTTTTTTTTCTTGTCTTGATTTTTGGACAATTCCTTTTCCTTGTTCACCTGGTTACTTCTGATGAGTGCAGGACACTGTGGTGAAAACCTACGGAAAAATGTGAGGCTCTGGGAAAGTCTCATCTTCCCCCAGGGTTTCCTTGCCTGTGGTAGGCAAATATTAAACCGAGGGATTCTTATGGTGTAACTTAATGGTCCCACCCCTATTGGAACTGGTTTATTTCTGGGACCATTACTTGTAGGATGTCAGGGTCTCGATGAAAGCTTCAGGTGCTCTCAAGACCCTCCCTCTGATGGATGCCCACTGCCAGACCCACAAGAAAGCTCCTCAGCTGGTCCTTTCCAAACCAGCTGCTACCGAAAGGCAAATCTGGACACAGCTCCAGGCCCACGGCTTGGCTGCTCTCCTCCCCAGGTGCTGACCTAGAGGCTCTTGCTGCCAAAGTAGCTCTCAAAACCATCAAATATATATATTTTTTCAAATTATGTTCAGACTTTCTACCATAAGTAGAATAACCTGGGTGAGTCAGAAAAAGAAAATAAAATGTGAAGCTCTTCCAACCTGGATACCTAGGGGCACAAAGTGGTAGTGAGCCCCTTTCTTCTGTAAAAGATGAGCCCGCTGGCATCTCCCCAGCATCTGCAGCCACAGAGAGAGCTGTAGGAAGCACGGCGTGATGCACCTGCCTTGTGGAAAGGAGGAAGAGTGTCCTTCCTCAGCATTTGTGGTTCATGCCCAAATCCCGTTATGCTTCAACTTTAATGGGTTGATTGTGGACTCCCTGTCAATTCATTAACCAGAGGATATAGAAGGAGGTTAATAAAAGCAGGGTCTACACTTGCAGAGATGGCCACTGGTGGTGAAGTGGAGCTGCAAGACTGGGAATTTCTCGTGCATTTCAGTTTTCCAGGTTTTGGCTGCAGTGACAGTCCCCACTGCACATCTGTGGACAAGAACTGGACCTTTATTATCCTGATGCTGATGAATGTGTGAAAACAAAACATGTGATTCACAGAGCAGCTCCCCTCAGGCTGCAAGGCTGACCCAGGACGGGCTGGAGGAGACGCAAGCCAGTTCTAGACAGTTCTCAGGAGGCCACTTTCCATAAGCTCACACCTGAGCAGCAAGTTTCCAGTTTCAAATTTTTTCTTTAGACCATGTCCAATTGTAATATAGATTGAAGAAGGGCCATAAGCTTTGCACAAGCTTTGTAAATGAACTTTGACATCCTTTAAAAAGGTATGTTTTTATATTGAATTCTTTATTCATTCAAGTATAAATTACCTCTATAGTTGCAAAAACTTATGACACAACTTGACTTTTTTTAGTTTCATCTAATTTATTTAGTGGTATGTGTGCATTTCTGCAAGACTAGATAAGTAAAAAATGAAAAAAATTTGGAAGGCCTCAATTCACAAAAATTAGATTTTAGAAAATAATCCAATTTGAGTTCCTCCTGAGTACTATCAGCT
The DNA here is from genome assembly GCF_041296265.1 of Equus caballus. Taxonomy (NCBI): domain Eukaryota; kingdom Metazoa; phylum Chordata; class Mammalia; order Perissodactyla; family Equidae; genus Equus; species Equus caballus. Next base: position 10,678,314 of record NC_091704.1, read on the forward strand.
TAATTTGAAAGGACGTTAATTTCTCTAGAAATGAACTAGTTAATTAAGAGTTAGCAGGTAATTAATGTGCAGTTATATGCAGTGGTGTTTAATGAAAGCAATAAGAAAGGATCTATTAATAATCGGTATTTAAAGTTTCATTTGAGAATATTAAAAAGATAATCTGGTGTATTGCCAGATCAGAAGGAAAGCTCCTCGTATAGTTGGGGCAAATTTGGTAAAAAGTAAAAGTTAAAAAAAAAAGTGTTGGCATCTTTATGAAGTAAAGCTTCATATATAGATTCTCAATTAGTTTTTACTGGACATGAAATGAAACACTTGTTTTCAACTTTAATTCCTTTTTAATAAATCATCATCAGCACCTGGGCAAGTTTCCCAGCCACTTACCTGAACGCAGGTGGCTCCGGGCATGGGAGGTCCTGTTCACAGGCCTGCAGGTCTGGGCCAGTGGTGCATCTCACTGGGGCTGCTGATGGAGTCTCTGGCTGCGTCATGCTCTAAAATGCTTGAAGTGAAGTCACAAAACATCAATTCTAAAAGCTTTTCAGACTAATCCTAAGTGATAAAAGTAAGATCAGGAAAATCAATCTTTCAATTAAGGAAATTTGAATATGTATTTATCTAAACATAAATCTATGTCTATGTGTATTTATGAATGTTTACATAAGTGTATAAAATTCTGGGAGACACGGAAAAATGTATCCAGTGGATAATGGGGGGATTATGTTGACTTTTAAAAATGTTTACAGTTTTCTTGCAATAAGCATATGCTATTTTTTATTAAAAAACATTCAACATCTAAAAATAGTTTACTGTTCATTCTGAGCCTGAGGTCATAGTCAGTGTGAAGGTCCTGGGACTGAACCAGAAATGGGGGTAATGTAGGATCAAGGCATCTCCAGGGAAAGCGGTCTGGTGGAGGGGTCATCTGATGCTTCCAGAGGGTTCTGGAAAGTTCTAAGAAGGCAGTAGGATTTCTGTGTAAAGCAGCCAACTCCGCAATCCAGGTGTTAAGGCGAGGCCACCGATGCCCAGGGAGTCCTCCAAAATCCTTCCCTTGCTGTCCTTGGGGCCACCCTCCCCGATCCTATTCTGCTCTGGGCCCCACCGTGACTCAGTTTCCTACCCTGGTGTCAGTACAGAGACTCAAACACCAGGAGCAGCTGCCCACAGCTGCTGCAGAGCCTTGGCCACCATGGGCTCTGCAAGGCCACAACCCGGCCTCTGCTGCCCCACAGCCCCATTGCACTCATGCGAGCTGCCAACAGGTTCCCTCCTCAGGGCCCTCCCACAACCCCCCTGCTTACCTGCAGTCCAGGGTCACGGGGTCAAGGTTGAAAGGCCTGACTATGACAGATGCATTACCCAGCACATCCTGAGGCTGATGGACTTGCTGGACAGTGAGTGTCCTCTGCAGACAATATGCCCACTCTGTTCAACAGAGAGAGATGAGCCTGCGTTTGAGGCCTTACCCAGCCGAGGCCACTTGAACGCTGGGAGGGGCAGAGAGGGTATGCCAGAGGCAAGGGCAGAGGTTCAGAGAGCTTCCTCCACCACAATTCTTCTCGTTTCCTAAGAAAAGCTGATGGGGAGCAGACGTGTGGTGTGATGCCCACACGTTAGCTGCGCTTGAAAAATGCAAGACAGAGCCCTGGGCTCTGTTGTTTCCTCAGTGAAGACTCTTGACACAGTCTCCTTCTGGTGTTGAGTGTGTGACATCAGCCTGGGTCTGCCCGGCACATTCCCAGCCCCCAGTCTGCCATCCCCACTCCCTGCTGAGGACCCACTCAGTCTTCTTCTCAAGGGCCATGAGACTTGTTCAGACATGTTCCAGACGTCACAGTCGTGCCTGTTTAAGGATGTTCTACCTGCGCCAGGTAGGGTCACAGTCAATGAGGTGCATATCTGGCTGCATGTTCAAGTTGTACTTATTAAGGATCATTTCTTAAATTTCACGTGTAGACACAGCTGGAGGTCACTGTGGTCTAGGGCTGCCCTGAACCCGGAGCATCCTGCCTTTCTGAGGCTTTACGAATATGGAGGACATCACAGACTTCTTCGGGCATTCACGGGCTGGCCTGTATGTTGGCATATAACGAAAATGACCACTTCAGATTTTGACCGATATCACCAGTTGTCTTCCAAAACAGTTTAAAACCATCCATAGTCCCGTCGACAAAATATGAGCACATGCATTTCCTATACATTTGTGATGTTTTAATATGAAATGAGAAACTGTATCTCTTTTATCATTATTTATAAATTGATTAGTGAGGCTGGGCCCCTTCACACATGTTAATTGGACATTTCTATTCCCTTTACTCTGAGTTACACACAAATATTCTTTATTCAATTTCCTTTTGGAATGCTTGTCTGTTTCATATTGAAATACAAAGATTTTTTGAATATCTAAATATTAATCCTTTGTGCCACTTCTTAGTGAAAGTGTGTCTATTTTATTTTTCTTTAAAAACAATTTAGGGGGCAACCAGGTGGCATAGTGGTTGAGTTCGCATGCTCAGCTTTGGCAGCTCAGGGTTCATGGGTTTGAATCCCAGCTACAGACCTACACACCTACACACCAGTCATCAAGCCATGTTGTGGCAGCGGCACACATGAAAAACAGAGGAAGATTGGCCCGGGTGTTAGCCCAGGGCCAATCTTCCTCAACAGCAACAACAACAGAAAGAATTTAACTTTCAATTTCCTGGGTAAGGTTCCCATGTCCCTTCAGTCAGTTTCTTGGTCCTGACTCCTGATCAAACACTGTTCCATTTGCTATGTCTGTTTGTCCCTTCTCTTTGCTTCTCTTTCTCCTCTTGGGGTGACTTGACCACGGTCTGGTTTCTCTTTGGTGTTTTTCCATGTGTTTCTGTTTCTCTTGTGGTTGAAATGTGGACATTCTAGGCTTTTTCTTCCTCTGGTTATTCTAAGTGTCTAAAACCAGGTATATTGTAAACAAATATCTTTCAAAACCAAGATTGAGTAATTGCCACTATATCCCCTGAGCTACAGAATCACTTCTGCATGATTTGACTCCACATTATTTACCATTTTGAAATAATCTTGGAATTCTAGTCCAGATTGCTTTCTTTTATATCCAAAGTATTATGCTATAAAGAATTTAAGAAAAATGCACATTCTAGGGTTTTATTACCACATCCTCCAAATCTTTCATGCTTCTTTATTTTCCTGCACTCCATCGTTTTGCCTTTCTTGCAATATATTCTGCTATGATCATCCTCTGAAAGGCCTCTATCCTCCCCTGTCTTTTCATGATAGTTGGGTTTGGAATCAGCCTTAAAAACCTAGGAGGCGATATTGTGTATTCCTCTGACAAGCTTGGAGATTTAGCAATTGAATCTGCAATCTTGACCATGGTCATATCGATAGTTACGACTTTCCCTGAATTAATCAAACATCTACTCACTTCTCCACATGCATTGGGCACAGTGCTCCAAGGGTCATGGAAACCAGATCGAAATTTCACAGTTCAGGTCCTCCTGACTGCACAGTGTCAAATCTTTACCGTAGATGACTCATAAAACAAACCTGCTTACAAGGGTTTTCAGGTCTAAGAATTAATACCGCATTTCACAAGGAGAAAGGATAGGGGAGTTTAAAAGGATATTTAAAATTCATTAGCTAAGTTTCCTTATTGCCAAAGTGCAGGTGGCAGAGAGAAGACAAGGTGGTGGTGGACACCATGCCCGAGAGAAAGTGTTTCACCTAAATTTTCTTGGAAAACCCTGGATCTCTGCAGGCCACTCTGTGAAGGTCCTTCCTCTGCAAATCAGGACCTACAACAGAATTTACTAGGCCTGCTTTAGGGCTTGACAAGGCACCTGGGGATGCTTGTGAACTGTGAGGCTGTGTGGAGCACAATTGTCAAACTACACTCTTTCAGGATCCATTTATTCCCGCATGGCAGGCACAGTGGACACTCACTGATGTGTGTGTTAGATCTGCTTTGCCGCTCCCTTGTGTCTCAGTTTTGTTTCCTCTCACCCCAGATCCAGATGTCTTCCAACAGGAAGGCGGTCTCTGGTGATCCGAAATCCAGTGCCTGCTCTCCCCTCAGCAGCAGCTGCAGGCCTCAGAGAAGCTTCAAAGCTGCTTCTGTTGACCTGATGTTTAACTTTGGTTCATTAACAGCAGACCCTGAGCTCTGATCCTTCTTTCTGTCTCAGGGCAACTGTGAAAGTCGCACAATGACCTCATGTGTGGGTTCACCCACATCCCAGATTCAGTTGGGGCACTTGGTGACAGGGGTAGGAGATGGCAGCCTCCTTTTATAGACTATGACCGTCTCCTCCCTCGTTGTGGAAGCAGAGCTCACATCCATGGGGTACCAGGAGGCTCTATGGGATGTTACACTCAGCCCAGGGCCAGGCCAGGTACATGTCACACTGACAGCAGGTCTAAAATGACAAGTGACGTGTCTGTTCAGAGTACAGACAGTGACAGTGCATCACATCCAACTGTCATGGCAACAACATCAAAGTTCTACCAACCCATTTTGGTACAAGAACTGGTGGTATGGCTGCCACTTTTCCTAACTGAGATTCAGTCCTATATAGGGAAAATTATGGAGGACCTGTGGACTGACCGTAACTCCTTTCTGCCTGATGGAGGTGAGCAGTTAATCTCCAGTAGCCACATGAGTCAGGAGGCAGGTGATTGGCCACAGTTGCTCCACAAATTTGCAACCTGTCCATGAACTGACATGGAGCACCCCGTGTAGGTAAAGCCAATCTGCAGTAAATCCAGACCAGGGGTGTAATTTAAGGTCTGATGAATCCTTAAAGGGACATCTGGAGAGTCTCTGACTTGGAGGAGGGGTCTCTGAGAAGATTTACACCCTGGACAGGGCTGGTCTGCACAGGTGCATGAAAAATAGCTCACGATCCCAGCAGAGTTGCATTAAAATTCTGTAATTATAGCAACCCTCTCAAATACACCGTCTGCATTTTGTAGAGATGTATTTCCTGGAGATTCCTGAAAGTGCCATCAGTTGCAATCCCCTCCAGTTAATCCTTGTATCTGATACACTGCATAGAAAAGCAAGCCAACCCAACAGCAGCCTGGGACAAGGCTAGTTCTCTGAAGTTGCAGCTTTCACCAAATGCTGCTTGGACAACAGAAGGAAATAAGAGTTAGACGAAGCAAGTCTGTGGCCTGACAAGAGATGCCCCTTCAGAAAGAAGGAAAGACAGCTTCCCAGCACCCAGCCTCCTTCCCAGTGGGTATGTCCCAATCCTACCCTCAGAAAAGAAACTTATGAAGGGTCAATTCTTTGTCAAGATGATTAGAATCGTGTCGATTAAAAACCACTAGTTTGAACAGTACACAATCTATCTGCTTACTTTTCTCTTCTGGTAAACTCAACTTGATTTTGAGTTTAAAGAGCACAAATTGTTATGGAAATAGACAGAGCTCAGCTCTAATGCACAATGAATTCACAGAAAGTCATCCATAACAAGTAGACAATGTAGGCCTACTGTGAAGATAGCTGAAAGCAAGCTTTAGGATTACGGAGGGGAAGGGAAGTTGTATTTCAACAGTTTCCAGGAGTTCCTAATCGCCAGAGATATGGCTTTAAATTCACTTTGGGTTGGATGACTTCTTTGAGGAATGTCAGTCACACGGGCTCCTGAGTTTCATAAACATTTAGGAGAAGGTGTTATTGATCACAGTCCTGTTTCTGTGGCATAAAGGCCAGGTGAGGAGGGGATGTGTGGTGGTGTGTCTAATAACTGACCTCTAACTAACGTGGTGATGACTTTGTGCTTTGGGGTCCGTTGGAAGCCTGAGGTTGGCCTGTAGGTCATGGAGTGACCAGGGAGTCTACAAAGGCTGCATGCGTGTGAGGACATGAGTCCCAGGCTGTGAGAGACAAGAGGACCCCACACCCAATGCCCTTGTGCAGGTCAGCTTCTCTTACGAGTCTCTCTGTGGGACTGTCCAGAGCACATTCTCAGGGTCACAGGGTAAGTCTGTCTAGTGGGTTTCAGAGCGGCTGAGTACTCTCAGTGTGCTCTTTGGCTTCAAGTGGCACTCCCTCCCCTTGTGCGTTTGTGCACAAGTTTGCCTTTTTATAAGGACATCTGTCATGTTAGATGAGACAGGATGACCTCATCTTAACTAATTACATCTGCAATGACCTTGCATCCCAATAAGGTCACATTCTGAGGTCCTTGGGGCTAGAACTTCCACACATGAAACTTAAGGGCACAAGTCAGCCCATAGGGCTCACCCACACAATGCTGTGTTGAGGTGTGTAGCCTTTGCTGAGCTGATGTGTGAAAGAGACAGTTCACTGTAGCATTTTAGGTTCACTGAATTTCTGGGTAAACAGTGATATTTTCTGCTAATAAGTATAGTTTTGCTTCTTCCTTTGCAATGTTTATTATCATTTTAAATGTTTTTTCTAACGTCATTGGCTAGATCTCCCACAGCTATTTCATAACAGGGATAATAACGGACATTCTTATTTTGTTGCCAAGTTTGGTGGTGACACAACTGATGTCTCAACATTAGCTTTTCATTTCTGTGTATGTTTCAAATAATTCTAAGAAGGTATCCATTTCAGTTCATTCTCATTTAATAAACTTTGTTTAAATAAAGATTGAAAGCTGATTTATTTTCCTGAGGATGATTCTCCCCAACTTAACATCTGTACCAATCTTCCCCTAGTTTGTAGGTGGTTCACTGCCACAGCATCGCTGCTGACAAGTGGTATAGGTTCAGGCTGGGAAACGAAAACCGGCCACTGAAGCAGAGTGTGCCGAACTTAACCACTAGGCAATGGGGCCAGCTCCAAAAGCTGATTTTTAAAATTGTTTTTCTCTCTATATAAAAGAGTTTGCATGTCCCTCTTTTAAACTACAAGGCCTCCTACCAGTTACTCTCCATCAAGCCAGACTATTTTCCCCATTATTGTCTTTCTATGTTTATTTATTTATTGACAGCTTCTTGAATTCACTAGAGTGCAGGAGGACAGGAACTTTGCTTCTTGTCCTGAATATTTATTGCCATCTGTGGGTGCAAACCATCATTAAATATGTTTAAGGGCTGAGTGGATGACATGAGGAGTGAGGAGAGCTTATAGAGTGAAGGGCGCATCAGCCACCGTGACACATGGCTGAAGCATCTGCAGTGATGTCAAACCTCAGTGCTTGCTGCAGGACTGGTTCAATCACCTAAATGTTGTAGCTTAGGGCATTTGAAATGAGATGAGAAATTGGACTGAGTAAGACACCACAGTTATTTAATTAACAGCACATGAAGAGTAGCCTAAGGGTCATCTGCACATCCGAATAGTCCAGCATGTGGAGGCTCTGCTCACACTTAATTGGAAGCACACAGGAGATGCTCCCTTACTGTTAATCAGCTGGGAAACCAGGTCTTAGCAAGCACAGAAGGAGAGGAGAGAAGCAATGCTACTGCTCAGAATAAGGCTGAACTGAAGCTCAGGCAATGACTTGCATCCCAAAGATAATAATTATAAATTCTGGAAAATATTTTTAAGAGAACAATTTGCAGTCAGAGGAGGACAAAAGCAGGTGGAAGCTGGAGTATCACCCTGTGGAATAAGAAGGCCACGTGGGACAGGTCTCCCTTTACGTGACTTCCTCTTAGATTCCTCCCAAGTTTTAAGGTGTGGAGTAGCCAGAACATGAGCAAAACCCACAGTTTTCTCACCGGGACATGTCTGAGAACAAAGTTTTGGCTTGCTACAGTGGCTGGAACCTGAGAGGGAAAAGGAAAACCACAGTTGGGGGCTTCAAATTTTCTATAGGCTCCCCACAAATCCTTGGCCAATCTCTGAACTTTAAACACATGAGACTGAGTCCAAAAGCTGGGTGGAAAGCAAGATCCGTACTCCTGGGCCATCTGAGCTGAGATTTCAGCTGGCGCCCACCACAGAAGGATGGAACTTGGAGTTTGAATGCTGCCAAGTTAGAATGGTGAGTAACAACCCAGCTTTGGATGAAACACCAGATGGAACTAAGGATTCACACTAAAATTCAAGAAAAACCGATCCTTATCTTTTTTAAGTCCAAGGTGATCAGCCAGCAACTTAAGTGCCAGCTATAATAAAACAATGCCTCATTGCTCTTCTGAGGGAGGTAACAAAATTCAGTCTCTTCAGCAAACCATCCACAATGGTTAGTTTACAGAAAAAACAATTGTTACACATAAACAGGAAAAACTGGCCCATGTCAAGAGAAAAAATGGTCAAGAAACACAAGCCATAAGATGTCTCTGATTTGCAGTTAGCATGTGTTGAGGCTAAGCGGCTATTCCAAGTATTTTAAAGGACTTAAATGACAAGATGTCATGATGAATGCACAGATGAGGAATCAGCACAGAAATAAAAAGTTAATAAACAATCCAATGGATATTCTAGAAAAAAAACTGCATATAAGAAATTTTTAAAAAATATTTACAAACTCAAAAACCAATTGGAGGTGACAGGTGAAATTGACAGTGAATTGAAGCAGATCAAGAGAAATTATACAACCTGAAGAAGAAGATAGAACACAGAAGAATCACAAGCAGAGCATGAGTGACCTGTAGGACACAATCATGTGGTTGACATGCATATTCTTGGAGTTCCAGAAGAGAAGAGAGATTTGGGAAAATATTTTTTTTAAATAATGTTTGAACATTTTCCAGTTTCAGTGAAAAATATCAACTTATAGATTCCAGAAACTCCTCAGCAAAACCCATGCAGGTTTAATAAAGAGAACACCATGCCTGGCACATGGTAGTCAAGTAGCGGAAAATCAGATATAAAGGGGACATATGAAAGCTGCTGGAATAAAAAGACCATCACAAACAAGAACCATGATGACAGCAGACGGCAAAGGACCACACGTTCAAGTGATGAAAGAAAAATAAAAGCAAAGTTGACAACGTGAAATTCTATATCCAGTAAAAAGTCTGTGTACATTCTAGAAGAAGGCTTAAGGGAAATGAACCCCAGTGGAAACTGGGATCTGCAAGCAGGAAAGAGAAGTACTCAAGTGTTAAATATAGAAAACATAAATAAATATTCTCTTAATTTCTTTAAAGTCAAATTTCTGTTTAATGCAAATAGAATCATATCTCACGATTCATAACAGAGGCATATATAGAACAGATGACAAATATAGCACAGAACAAATAAAATTCACCATCGCAAAATTCTTAAGTTTACATTGAATAGTATATTAATAACTCTAGGTAGCAAACACAATTTAAAAGCTTATAGGTAATAGGTTTTGGGGGAACTGAAACAGTTTTAAAAGAATATCCAAAATGCTAAGAAAGAGAAGTGGAAAAAACATTAGATGTGTTGAATTGAAACAAATAACAAACTAGTCCAGTCATATCAATAATTCATTTAAAGTAAGTGGTGTAAGCCCTTTAATTAAGAGCTATATTGTCAGGAGGAACGGAAAAGAAAGACTCAACTATATCCTACCCATTTTAAATACAAAGACAGAGGGTGAAAAAGAGAGAATGGGACAGATACACCGGGCACACAGTAGGCACGAGAAAGCTGGTCGGTAGTGTTGATATCAGACGAAACAGACTTTACCACAAGAGTATTACTGGAGACAAAGAGACATATTTAATGATGATGAATCATCACTTCACCAGGAAAACATACAAATCTTAAACGTGTGTGTGCACCTACTAACGGAGCTTCAACATATGTGATGCAAAAACTGTCATGACAAAGGGTGAAATAGACAAACACACATCACGGAGGGCAATGCCAACAGCCCTGTCTCAGTAATTAATGGAATACACAGACAAAATTCAGTGAGGGCACAAAATACATGAGCACGACTATCAGTCACCCTGACCTAATCGAAATATTTAGAACATCTCATGCAAAACTGAAGAATAGTCATTCTATTAAAGTAAAAATGGAATGTTCCCAAAATAGACAATGTGCTGGGCAATAAAATAAGTCTCAGTAAATTTCAAAAGGCTGGAGTAAGACATTTTATGCTCCCTGACAATAAAGGAATTCGTATGAGTCAATCACCATGAAACATGTAGGAAAGTACCCAATACTAACAAGTTAAAACATGCAAATGCACATGCACATACTCACACGCTCACACGCACACCTGCGCGCATGCACATACACATGAATGCACGCAAACACAATCCATCCGTATGAAGTCCCAAAGCAGGCAAATGAATCTACAGTGATACATTGAGAACAAGGGTTAACACTGAGAGTTGTGTTTTCCGGAAAAAGCCAAAATAAAACTTTTTAGGGTAGTGAGACATTCTGTTGACTGAAACATTGATTGTGGTACTGATTAAATGAGTGTATACATTTTCCCAAACTCATCAAATATATCAAATTGTGTAATTTGCTGTATGTAGATTTTAATTCAATAAAAATTATGAAGGAAACAAACTGAAATAAAAGATGGTTAACTACCCTCTATGCTCTTTTCTGTCTCGGTAATGGAAATAGTCCTTTGTGAATCACAGATGTACCTGCTTGGCACCAGAAAACAAACTCCATCATACTTCCAGGCAATGGCAGGGGCCAGTCTTGGCTATTGGAGTCACATGTCACTTTCAGTTTTGGGGACTACTGTTACTACCAAGGAGTATAGAAAAGAGAAAATACTTTGGATAAAAAATGCCCTTATCTTCTTTTTCAGTTTTGATTTTTCAATAGAGTTATAGTATAAAACGAATGAAAATAGTACCTCCATAAAATCTGCTCCAAGTGATTAAACACCTTCTTGCATGTTTCCTGGCTGGCCCTCAGGCTTACTTTCCTTTGCTCTCACTGCCTTCAGAACAAGATCCACATCCTCATGGATCATCCCTTCTTTAAGTTCTAGCCCCTCAGATTCCAGCCCACCGCAAGATCGCTCTCACTTCCTAGATGCTGCTGTCTCTCCAGAATCAAGATAATGTCAGTCCCTAAACTGAGGAACTATAACAAGGATATTGATGCCACATTGTTATGTTTGAGGAAGCCACTTATTCAACCCCGGGATTCCTCAATGTTGATGGAACATTTACCACCCTCTGAGTAACTCTAGGGATTAGGGAACAAAAACGATCATTCTGTGCCCCTCCCATAATAAAGTTTGCCACAAAATGCAGGCTCATTAAAGCTTATTTTATTGAATGTTTATACCATTATTAATGCTTGAGGAATTTATACCATTCATAAGATTTACTTAATAAACTTACCATGGCGGGGGGGGGGGGGTTCCTGATCAAAGAACAACCCACATGAATGTTAGCAACACTAATTGATGTTGAAAAACCAACACCTGTTAGTAAGAGAGATTTCTGAGGTCCTGGGGTCAACCCAGTATTCTCGTATATTCTAAAATTTTCCTAGTACTCAAAAGTCTCCAAAATGTCTCTTAGAATGGAGAGAGCCAGTGATGTCTGATTTTGCTTAAAGTGAGTTCCCTAGATCTCAAGTACTGAGACGGGAACGGGTGAATCCCAGGATCTCATTCAGTGTGTTCCAAGGGTGAGTTACACAGAGTGAAGTCAGTAATTGTAAGTTGATATGGTTCTTCAGCTGGCCCAGCAATTGGTGATCCATCTCAGAATGACGCAGAGTCAACGAAGTGTAGGATTCCCAATGATGCACTGATCATTCCGGTATTGGAAAAGCCAAGCGTTTGGGGACAAAAAAATCATCATATGGCTGACACATGGACTTGAAGACACTCCTACCAGCCAGGTAGCTGTCACTGATGCTTTTCATTGATGAAGCCACCTTAAAGAAAGCTGTTTTACAGCGATTCTCTAAGAAAGTAAAATACTAACAGGAAAGGGAGAAAACATGTAACTGCTGTATTCCAGTGAGCAAAGTTTGTTGGCTTTATTTGCTGTTATTATTTTTGTTGAGTGTTGGGAGTTTACACAGGGGTAAAATGATCATGCTAATGATATTCTTTGTTACTATTCAACCATGAAAAGTACAAAATAAGTTCCAGGGCCAGCCCCGGTGGCCTAGTGGTTAAGTTCAGTGTGCTCCACTTTGGTGGCCTGTAATTGGTTCCCAGGTGTGGACCTACACTGCTCTGTTAGCAGCCATGCTATGCTGGCAACACACGTACTAAAAGATGGAGGGAGATTGGCATGGGTGTTAGCTCAGGGCAAATCTTCCTCAGGAAAATAAAATAAAATAAAGTAAGTTACAAATTTCTATAGCTACAGACATGTTAACTTGTTCCAGGGTATGGAAGGGATTAAAGGACGTACATTTGCATCTTCCAAAGAAAGGCGGGTAAGTCTATAAAAATGTAAAGGCATTTAAATTTCTGACAGTGAAAGTAGACCCTTTAGATGGGTCTTTGTTTTCATAGCAAAATCTCCTTTGCAAACCAGCCCCGACATTAATTTAAACAGATGTAAGTTTTGAAGGCATCTTTGTTGAAATGACTTTGACAGATGCTACTTTCATCAGTAAAAGCAAGGAAGCAAGGGCAATACAAATAGGCTCCAGCAGACTTCATTTGTCCACAAAAACTGAATCTTCTTTCTCTATTCATGATTGACAGTCTTAGACAAAAATGGTAGAGTGGGAATTAAAACACATTTTGATAGCAAATGAGCTCCAGTATGAAGAGTGTTGGTGTGTATCTGACCCACAGTCTGCAAGTTTCCGGCAGGATGCCGTGCAGCTTCATGCGGACTCAGAGCTCCCTCTCACTTGCCGATGGTCACACAGCCACTTTTCTCTCTTCAATCAGAGGCGTCTGGAAGGACAACATAATCCATTCTCAGTGAAATAATCTCAGTCCATTCTAGGGGAAATCAGGAGTCCTGCCTAGGAATCACCTTGCCATGATATGTGGAGCTAACATAACACTTTTTTTTTAATATTATATCTTTAAGAGAGAATTTCAAACAATCTGTTTCATTCACTGAACAAAAGAAAAGGAAAGAAAAAGAAGGGAAGAAAAGACTATTTTCAAGGCAATAAAGAAATGGCCATGTGCATTCTGTGCACGATCTGCCGTGAAGAACCACCAGCAAAGGCGCAGCAGGAACAGACGCCCCGAGGCAGAGGTTCCACAGGCTCGGGGAGGGGCTTAAAATCAAACGAAGCCAAACAGAAGCCTGAGTGATGGAATTGACCCTGCCACCTCCATAGCCCCACACACCACTCTAAACACTAGCAGACAGTAAAAGAGGATTAGGTGAAAATAACAGATAACTCACCAGCAGTGGATCTCTGCATCACTAGCCTCAACGCCAATGGAGGGACAGAACGTAGGGAGATAAAGAACATCTTCCAGGGAGTCACCAGGTGGAGCATCCAGCGACCAGCTCCCCACAGTCTCACACAACAGTATCTCTAAGTACTGGTCAAAAAGAACCACGTGCATTGAAGGACAAGGTGATAGAACCGCTGAAAGAGATGAAAGGGGAGCTCATGGACCACAGGAAAGAGTGGGAGAGAACTAGAAGCTGCAGAGACAAATGCTGCATTTATTGATTATGATTTAATGATTATAAAAAAGATTGTTGATGTTTCTGAAAAACATGGAGCAGAAAACAATGTTTAATGATTTCATTGAATAAATATTTTGTGAACTAACTTATGTCTCCAAGTTAAAAGGGCATACCCCTTCCCAGGAAATGAGCCATACAACACTTTCAGCCCAAGAACAACCTGGGTGTGAGCTGAATTAAGTGGGGAAATAATTATAAAATAAATGTAGAACTCAATATGCAAAGGGGAATCCCTGGCAAGTCTAGACGTCCCTGCAGCATCTATGACAGAAGAAATGAGAGCATTTTAGACACACTCAAGTTTCCCTAAATTATAGAGGAATCAGATTCAAGCTATGCAAACCCAAGAATCTTTGTTAAAATTACTCTGAAAAATTATGTAATACATAAAATAATAACTAAAGAATAGTGAAATCACATAAAATAATTGCAAACAAACTTGTACCCATCACTGTGAAGTAATTTAAAGTACACTAAGACCAAACTGTATGAATAATCAGTGCAGGACAGAAGGAAAACATCAGGCATCTTGAAATGCAAAAGTAAAAATGCCACCTGCACAAATCAGGAAAGGAAATAAAGGTTTGGTGGGGGTTACTTTTTCATGTCCTCACTTGTTACAGAAAATAATCAATGGGTACTTTCAAAATGAGAACCATTTGAAGAAAACAGCTCTAATCACTTAATATTTTGCAGCATATTTTCTTAACTATAGTGAGATCTTTCAAGAAATAATACCTATTAGGGTATTAGGGTAGATGGTTTTTTATCAGAATGTCACCAATTTTCTTTTTCAGAATTATTTCATTTTATTTTTTCTGTTAATTCAATTTGAATTTGCAAATTGTATTGAAAAACAAGCCTTAAAATCACATCTCAAAGGTATCTCTGAGTGTTCACCAATCTTTTCTTTAGGCTGTCAATATCTCTCTGTATCTCCTGCCCTCTCTCCTCTCTCTTTCTCCACAGACACAGGAGGAAGCCCTGCAGACCTCAGGTCAAGTTGTCCAACAACAGAATCAAGAGCTGAATAAAAAGGAGTTTCAAATCACTAATTTTTGGACTGGCTGGCCATCCATCCAACTAATGGATCATGTAACTATACTTTTCCTCAATTCCTCATCTACAAAGCATGGGGTGAAATAATAGGATCCTTTAGAGTTGTTAGCATTAAATAGATGGCGCACCCACTTAACACAGTGCCTACTACAGGTGGGGGCTCATTACAGTTTAGTTAGGATTAAGGAAAAGAAAACCAACTGCTTTACTTATTTATTTATTTCACTATGTTATTGAGAACATATTGGTTTATAAGATTGTATAATTTCAGAAGTACATTATTATGTGTCAGTTTCTGTATAGACTGCCTTGTGTTCATCACCAATAGCCTAGTTTTTATCTTTCACCATATGTATGTTCCCCTTTATCCCCTTCACCCTCCCTTCACCCCCTTCTCCTCTGGTAACCACGAATCTGTTCTCCTTTTCTATGTGTTTGTTTATTGTCCACATATGAGTGAAATCATAGAGTATTTGTCTTTCTCTGTCTGACTTATTTTTCTTAGCATAATGTCCTCAAAGTCTATCCATGCTGTCACAAGTGGCACAGTTTTGTCTTTTTTTATGGCTGAGTAGTATTCCATTGTGTGTGTGTATATATATATATATATATATACACATATATGTATATATTGGCTTCCTCACCCACATCTGGCCCCCACCCTGGCCAACCCCCTTACCAAATTAAAAACAAAATCACTCATTGTTATTTCTCCTTTGATATTCTTCACACAATCCTCATCTACAAATGGACTTTTGATTGAGTCTTCCCTAAGATCCTGCTCTGCCATTATTTTGGGTTTTTTAATTTAATTTTATGTTCCCTTGATTGCATTTTATTTAAAATCAGCTTTTAACTTTCATCAGCTTCGTTCATATATATACACACACATCTTCTTTATCCATTCATGCATTGATGGGTACTTGAATTGCTTCCATGTCTTGGCTATTGTGAATAATGCTGTGGATGTGTAAACCTCTTTGAATTGTTGATTTCATCTTCTTTGGATAAATACCCAGTATTGGGATAGCTGGATCATATGGTATTTCTATTTTTAATTTTTTGAGAAATCTCCATACTGTTTTCCATAGTGGGCTCACCAGTTTGCATTCCCACCAGCAGTGTATGAGGGTTCCCTTTTCTCCACATCCTCTCCAACATTTGTTATTTCTTGTTTTGTTCATTATGGCCACTCTGATGGGTGTGAGGTGATATCTCATGGTAGTTTTGATTTTCCTTAATAAATGCAGAGAAAGAATTTGACAAGGTCCAACATCAATTTATGATTTAAAAAACTCTCAATAAAATGGGTATAGAAGGAAAGTACATAATAAAGGTGATATAACAAACCCACAACCAACATCATACTCAACAGTGAAAAACTGAAGGCCATTCATCTGAGAACAGGAACAAGACAAGGGTATCCACTCTCACCACTCTTATTCGACATAGTACTGGAAGTTTCAGCCAGAGAAATTAGGCAAGAAATCAAAAGGATACAAATTGTAAATTAACAAGTAAAACCCTCACAGTTTGCAGACGGCATGATTCTACAAATAGAATACCCTAAAGACTCAACCGAAAGATGGTTAGAAATAATCAACAATTACAGCAAAGTTGCAGGGTGCAAAATCAACTTACAAACATCAGTTGCATTTCTATACTCTAACAACGAACCAGCAGAAAGAGAAGTGAAGAATATAATCCCGTTTACAATTGCAACAAAAAGAATTAAATATCTAGGAATAAATTTAACCAAGGAGATGAAAACCTATACACTGAAAATTATAAGACATTATTGAAAGAAATCAAAGAAGACACAAAGAAATGGAAAGATATTCTATGTCCATGGATTTATAGAATATACATAGTTAAAGTGTCCACATTCCCTAAAGCAATCTACAGATTCAATGCAATCCCAATCAGAATCACAATGACATTCTTCCCATAAATAGAACGAAGAATCCTAAAATATATATGGTACAACAAAAGATCCTGAAAAGACAAAGCAATCCTGGGAAAAAGAACAAAGCTGGAGGCATCACAATCCTTGACATCAACATATACAAAGACCAACTTCTTTGTTTTATGACCTCAAAAACATGAGGACTCAACACTCATGTCCATGAGAAAAATGTTCTAACATCAGAACCATTTATGCAAATCTCCAGTCTTGAACCGCCGAATTCCTCACCTAGAACTAGTTTGTAAGTGAGCCCAGAACAAGAGAGAGGGAGGAATG
Organism: Equus caballus; assembly: GCF_041296265.1. Classification (NCBI taxonomy): domain Eukaryota; kingdom Metazoa; phylum Chordata; class Mammalia; order Perissodactyla; family Equidae; genus Equus; species Equus caballus. The sequence goes on from NC_091704.1 coordinate 10,695,130, forward strand.
AAGACTCCCGGGGAGGGGGGGCAGTGGAGGGTCACACAGCTTCCTCACCCACATCTGGCCCCCACCCTGGCCAACCCCCTTCCCAAACTAAAAACAAAATCACTCATTGTTATTTCCCTTTGATATTCTTCACACAATCCTCATCTACAAATGGACGTTTGACTGAGTCTTCCCCAAGATCCTCCTCTGCCATTATTTTAGGGTTTTTTAATTTAATTTTATGTTCCCTTGATTTAATTTTATTTAACATCAGCTTTTAACTTTCATCAACTTTGTTCAGCAAACGTATTCATGGAAAAAGGAAGGCTGACAGCCAGATGTTCATCTTTAGCTGCTACACATGTAAAGATTCATGTTACCAGTCAGAGCCAGCAGTTCTGAACAGGAAGGTGCCAGTTCTCCAGAAGGAAGAAAGGAAGTTTCAGGGACAAGGCGGTAAACACTTGGAGGAATCATCCATGACTGTTTCTATCCTTATAGTACATTCAAAGAGAGAGAAAGGAAGAGAGAGGGTTTGGCTACAAGAGTTGTTTTCAGACTCTTGGCTGTGAAGGACTATTTTTAATTGATCATGTAACAGGAAGGGGGAAAAATCTGTAACAAGTAAGAAATTGTAACATTGGAAACAATTAAATCCTTCCAGTAGCATGTTCTTTAAATGTCAAGTAATTACAGATGTTAGGGAAAAGTTCAGGAAGCAAAATCACACGTCTTCTGATAAATAGAGCAGAATCTGGCTGCGTTAACCATGTTTGCACACATCCGCCCACCTCTTCAGCTGTAGAGCAGCGACGTCTGTCAGCCAGCATTGCTGCACGTAATCTTCCCCAGGCTGTGAATTCAGCCTATCATTATTTTATATATTTTATATACGTAGGTTATTTGACTTGCCCCTGAAAATTTTTGGTGGAAGCCCCTTATGTGTCTGCTGTTGGGAGAGGTGTACGCTTGCTCCCATAACGAGTTCCTTTTGAGGCTTGTTTCATTTTTTTGAGACGAAGTGTCTCCATGGGAGCCATTTCTGAGATTGACAGAAGCAGGTGCCTTCCTGTGTACCGTGGGAGTAGTACTTGTTCCTGACACGAATGGCATTGGTACTCATGCTGAGAGTGATGGGAGTGAGTTCATTCCTGACATTGGCAAGGGGAGTCATTCCTGAGACTGAATCTGCTCTTCTGCAGAAAACTGGAATAATATTGGTGTTTAGTGAGTATCTAATTATTGGTTATTCCCTGTTAATGTAATTAATAATTATTCTCTGGTAACAATTCTCTGCTTCCTCATCAGTAGGGCTTAATTTATGATCCGGCCTTTCTGAATTGAAAGACAGCATGTGTTGCTTTTAAGAATTGAAATCTCCTATATATTTTCAAACTAATAAAATATTTTACACTTGTGCATGAAAAGCTAGATCCAAGGGCACAAAATTGAGCTTGTATCTAAATCACCAAATATAAATCTGTGAGGAAATGCAGGTTCTAACTCCCAGCTGAGCTATAGCTTTTCACAGGTTAACCCCCTCCTCTCAAAATGAAAGCAATCCTCCTGCTTCTTAGAACCAGCCTTCTCCAATAACCCAGAATTAAATTTGCGTGGTTGTAGGCTTTTGTGTTTAAAACATTCTTCACTATACCCATGGATATACCTATCATTTCAATTCAAGCTACATATTTCCATAAAGATCTATTCCTTCCATCAAAAACACCTGATGTGAAGGCAGTCAGTCCTTTCATGTTTTTCTATTTAGCTGAACTAACTTGTTTCTGACGTCTTATGTAGAACAAACTCGAACTTCAGAACGTTGTCCCAATTGTACACAGAACACCCGTTTGCCCATCACTTAGACTCACAGATTGTTAATATTTTACCACATTTTCTTGATTTCTCATTCCCTCACCCCCTAATCTATCTACACATTTTGAAAGATTTTTGCCGAATAATTTGAGCATTATTTGCAGACATCAAGACTATTCCCCTAAATACTCCAGCACCTATCCCCTAGTAACCAGGACGTCCTCCTATGTGTCCCAGCTCCTCTGGGCACCTTCTCTTCTCCAGGATCCATCCCAGACCTGGCGTCGAGTTCAGCCTCCCGTCCCTGTGGTCCTCAACCTGATGAGTCCCACTGACTCCTCTTCCATTACATTGACATTTCTGAAAAGTCTAGGATTGTTGTTTTGCATAACTCCACTCATTTGGAGTGATTGTGTGCTTCTTCCTGATGACAGTCCGAACAAACAGTTGGGGCAGGAACACTGCAGAAGCAGCCTTGAGTTCTCCTCAGGCAACAGGGAGCAACAGGATGAGATTCCCCTAGTGGTGGTGCTGATGTTGCACATTTGGTTAGAGTGGTGTCTGCCAGGTTTATCTGCTTCCAAGTGCCTTTGACTCTGAAATTATTAGGCAATAATAAATATACATTGATTACATGTATATAATAAATATGCATGGTAAACATCACCTGTGGGATGGTATTTGGAGAGTGTGTGTTTATCTTATTCAACAATTGTTCACCCAGTGGCGGGTGAGTTGGGATGTGCAGGGGGCTTGTGCAGGGATGTGTGGGAACAAATAGCGCTTACTTCATCAGGGGAGGAGCTGTTGTGCTCAGACCTGAAGCAGAGGCCTGTGGGCAGGGATGTCCACTCATGGCTGGAAGACCCGCCTCGTCACACGACACAGGTGAAAGCTATCGTTTCAAAAATTAGGCATTTTTTCCTTTTACTAAAATTAGGACTGAATTTGCCTATTTAACTGTTTGTCCCACATGGATCCAAGGTAAGCTCTCCAAGTTTATTTCCTCCTACACATTCCAGTTATTAAATTCTGTGTAAGCAAATATTTTTCATGATACTTCAGTTGATGATAGGTGAAACCATTCATATAAAAGAAGAATCTATTCAAACCATCAAATAAAAACTCTTTTGAAGTTTAACATAGTTCTTTAAATCACCATATGCCTCTGAGGAATATGACTTCAATCAATATAGGCAAGGAATGCATTTAGCTCCCAGGAAGGATAATCGATTACAAAGTCTGTCTGAGAACTCCCATGCTTATGGCTAAAAGGCCAGGAGGGCTTTATGTGTCATGGTAAGTGATTTACTCGAGTAGAAATAAGGCAGAGAGGAATTCTACTTGCCTCTGCTTGCAGAGAGGGTGGAAGGGCTTTGCTCCCATCCTGACAGCAGCCACGCTGGATAAACTAGAGTCACCCGAGTCCACTCGACACCCAAGGTGACAAGGAAAGCAGGTGGCCAGAGACCTGAGAAACGTTGGCCCTCCAGGAGGGTGAAGGCAACACGCGCATCTTGAAAGTGGTGAGAAGATGAGCTGAAATGTTTGACCCCTGGCCACAGACCACGTGGACCCAGGAGAGGCTTTAGAAACCCTGGGGGCCACACACAGCGGGGTGTGCAGCCTCTCTGGGCTCTTCTACCAAGACTCAAAGGGACCTGTACCACCTTGGGGCAAGTGGGGCTGGAGGCACCTCCACCGGGGAGAGGCCCAATGGCCCACCCCACCCCTTCTCCTGTGGGGACATCTGCTGAAGAAAGAAAGCTGTTACCTGGCACCAATGGGTCAGTTCCCTAAGGAGATTAATTCCAAACGCATGTGTGTAACAACAGAGCTTCTGACAGCACGGAGCAAAAACAAGGACTGATGGAGAGAGAGGTGAATCAGTTACAGTTGGAGCTCTCAGCGCCCTGTTGCTAATCAATGCACCAACTGGATAGAAAACCATCAAGGATGGAGAAGAAGCAAGGAACACCATCAGCCAACTGGACCTCCTCATCTGAAGGACATTTCCAGAACAACCCACTGACAACAGCAGGATGCACTTCCTCCAAGTGCACTGGATCTATTCCCAGGACACACCACCTTCAATGCCATAAAACAAAACTGAGAAAATTTTACAAAGTTGAAATCATACCAAGTATGTTCTCTAATCAGGACGGAATTAAATTAGAAACTGGTTAACAGAAAGACATCTGGAAAATCCTCAAATGTTTGAAAATTAAGTGACCCTGTTCTCAATAATCCATGAGTCAAAGAGGAAGCGAGAGGGAATAGAGAGCATCTCAGAGGAGGGAACCTGAGGACACAGGTGCCTTGCTGCTCAGAGGACCATGTCGGCACCCACTGCTTACAGTGGAAAACATGCAAAATCAGTTCTTGAAGATTCCACCCTATACACTAGTAGGAGAGAAGAAATTAACCCAAAGCACCAGAAAGAAGAAGTTAACAGAGAGAAGAACAGAAATCAATTAAATTGACATAGAAAGGTACTAGAGAAAATCAGTGAAACAGAAAGCTGATTTTTTAATAAAGATCCATAGAGTTGAAAAATGTCTAGCCAGACTGATAATGAAAAGATGAGAGAAGAGACAAATTAAAAATATCAAGATTGAAAGAAGAGGTTTTACTAGATATTTTACCAGGGCTTTCAGATGAAATAGGGCACACCCAGGTAAATTTTAACTTCAAATAACAATACATATGGGACAAACTCACACTGACAAACGACTTGTTTTTGTATCTGAAGTTCAATCATCATCATTATTATTATTACTATTAATTATTATACTAAGTCTGGCAACTGTACATACTATGGGCATTTAAATGACAGTGAGTTAATATTATGAAACTTTATGCCAATACATGTGATAACTTAGACAAAACGTACAAATTCCCTGAAAGACAAAAATTTCCAAAGTCCACTCACAAAGAAACATCTCTCCTATCTATTAGAGGAACTGAGTTTGTACTTAAAATCCTTTCAACTAAGATATTCATGGTCAATCTGGTTTCACTGGAAAATTCTAATAAATAATCATAGAAGAAAGAAAATCAGTGCTTGAGAAATTCTTCCAGAAAACAGAAGAGAAAGGAATGCTTCCCAATAACTTATGGGAAGCCAGCATTACCCTGATTAAAAAAAAAAAAAAAGCAGACAAATACATTATAAGAAAATTATAGATATATGTCCTCATAAAGACATTGCAAAATCTTTAATATTATTAAATAAAACCTGATAATACATAAGAAACATATGACCAAGTGAGGTTCATTCTGAGAATGTAAGGTTGTTTTTTAATTCATCATATTAACAGACTAAAAAAGAAAAATAACGTGGCTATTTTGAAATGTAAAGAAAAAGCACTGGAAAAAATTCAACGTCCATTTATGACAAAAACATGCAAACTAGAAAGAAAATGGAAGTTTCTTAACCTGAGGAAGAGCATCCATGAAGTCCCACAGCTGACCTCACATGCTGTGGTGTAAAACCAGGACCACGAAGGACGTCTGTCTCACTCTTCCTACCGAGCATTGTACCACGAGGTTCTAGCCAGTACAACACGGCAAGAAAAAGGAATAGCAGGCATTCAGATTGGAAGGGGAAAATTAAAATTATCTATACTTGCAGACAACATGATCGTCTGGGTTGGAAATATTAAATTAGCAGTAGAACTAACAAGTGATTCTGACGAGTTTGCAGGATACAAAGTGGAGATAGAAAAATTAACTGTAATTCTACATGGTATCAACGAACAATGTGAAATCGAAATTTAAGCATACGATTTTGAATAGTACCAAAAACACCTTGAAATACTTAGGTATAAATGTTAATAAAAGTATGTATAAGGTCTGCATGCCAAAAACTGCAAAATACTGATACGGGATAACAGACAAAACCTAAATAAAGGGAAAGAAATATTTTATTCATGGATTGGAAGTCACCATACTTTGAAGACATCAATTTGTCCCAAATTAACGTATAGACTCAGCACAATCACCATAAGCATACGAGCAGGATTTTCTTGTAAAAATTGACAAGTTCATCTAAATTTATACAACAAAGCAAAGAACCTAGAACAGCCAAAATGATTTTCAAAAAGGAGAAGGAAGTAAGACTGACCCTACCTGATTTCAAAACTTAGGATAAAGCCACAAGAATCAGTATGTGTGGTATTGGCAAGTGGGTAGACACATAGGGCAAAAGAGAATTGAAGGTCCACAGACAGACCCCCACAGACGGGGGCGGCTGACTTCCGACAGCGACAGAGAGACCATTCGGGGAGAAATGGCGACACTTTCAGATCCAGAAATCTATGCGCAGAACGCCTGTCCAGATCTCCTAGGGGTGCAGCTCCCAGTTAAGACGTCGGTGACATGCAGCTGTGTTCCCTCCCGCAATGAGAAGGGAGAAGGGGGGGGCACACAGAAAGAGGATAGACAGAGAGGACGAGAATAAATGGCGATGTCAGCTCTCACAGCCTGAGGCGGCTGCTTCCTCCACATTCCCGTTTGAGGTCCATCAATCACCTGCAGGTCCTTGAGTATCAGGGGGCACTGGTTTCTAAGCATGTTTGATTTTTTAAAGGAGGTGATAACACACTAAGTAGATGCTAGCTCAGTTTATCCTTTTTGAGTTATTTTCAGGGTAGAAACAGGTTGACCATATCAAGGCATGCAAATCACATCATCTTTTTCTTTCTCTCCTCTTTTTTTTTTTTTTCTTTTCCCTAATTCTCAACCAAAATTCCTAACATCTCAAGAGGGTTGACTGGATATTTGCTACTCTTATATTATACACTAAAAATACAGAAGTAAGATAAAAGTTCTGTTCAGTTATATGCGCTGCCTGGTGTCTTTAAAGTTTCTAATTCATCTCAAAATTATTTTAAAAGTAAACAGGGGAAAGAAACATAAAATAGCTCATTATTTGCTCTATCCAGTCTACTCATGATTCTCTTTTTCATATTGTTAACTAAAAGCAGGAAATACTATTCATTAACAAATACTTTAATTGCACAATTGCAGTTGAGGAGAGTGATTTTGCATCAGTGGTTACCGTCCTCAGATACCACTCTGGTGCCACGTGGTTGGCTCTCTCCAAACGTTGCCACTTAAAATACATACATGTGTCTCCCACTGTGCCTGACATCATTGGTTCCCAGAGGGCAAACCTCTGCAGTCTTGAGAGAGTAGGTGGTATTTGCCTTGAGCCCTGACAACTGGCTCCTTTTCTTTAATTTTTGAATGGGTGACACAACCACACTGTTTAAAAACAATGAAATAGTAAAAATATAAAGAGTCACCTGCGGTGGGGCAGCAACTAGCAAAGCCTTGTTGCTCCCGAGTCGGGGAGCCAGGGCGGGGGCAGACGGGGGGCACCCGCACGGGGTTATTGGTGCTGAGGGAAACGCCCACCATCTAGTGGAGAAGACACGGGATAGAGAGGGCAGAGGCTGGAGTGTCCAGATGTGGTGCTGTGGGAAGGACACGGTATTCTTTATGGAAAGGATAACCTGAATCCAATTATAAGGAAACATCCGGCACAAAGGAGGAACATTCTATGAAAAACTGGAAGAGTATTTTATTCTACAAAAATGGAAATGTCATGAAAGAAACAGGCTGAGGATCTCTTCCAGACTGAAGAATGCAGGGAGACGGAAGCTCAGGGCAGCACGAGATTCAGGGCTTGATGCTCCGAGGGAGAAAAAACACGCTGTGAAGGGCATTTGGTGTCAATAGTGGATTAGAGAAAGGAAGTGTGTGAATGTCGAGTTTACTGAGGTTGATATCGTGTGTGGCTCCAGAAAACAACATCTCTCTTCTTAGGAAATACGCTCTGAAGTTTTAGGGGTGAAGGGACGTGGTGTCTGCACCTTACGTTAAAGTGGGTGTCTACCTAAATGCCAAACCGTCTCTCCTCACCTCATTTGCTGACAAAGAATTTGGGGGAGGTGCCCTGGCATTCTTTCTACTCTCTTCAAATCTTCTCTAAGCTTGAAATTGCTTCCAGACAAAAAGGTAAGAAATAACAAGTGCAATAATGGTTTTTTTTGTGGGGGGTGTTCCTGTTCGGACTTATTTCAATTCAGATGTGGCGTCAAACTTGCATGTTGATTTTGGCGCCTAGTTTTGTCAACGGTGGTTCAAACTGTGGTCAATGGTGTTTTTGAGAACTGCTTTGTTTCTTTGAGTCACACAAAAAGTTGAAATTCAGCCCGTGGGCGGCCAGGAATCCTGGAAATTTCAGGGGAGCTTCAGATCACTGCACAGTGTGGACTCCTCCTCATCTCTTCACCGTCACTTAGCTCACTGTGTGGCTGCAGTAGGTTGGCACAGCCCAGGAGGGGCAAAGGCTGGTGGGCAAGCCCACCACATCCCCTGAGCCACTCTCAACTGAGGACCTCAGGTCAGATGACGGTGACAACACCTCAGCAGTCTAAACTCTAGCTTCAAAATGAAACAGCACAACGGAAAGACAATTCAACCCCACGTCAGTCCCTTCAGGGAGCAGACCCATCGTGTGTTCATTAGGTAAACGTCAGGCCCCACATGACCGTGAGCCTCTGCTTGTGCTGCTAGTTTTCCCAGCGGAGCAATGCTGCATCCACACAGTGTGTGTCCTTTCCCAAGTCCGGCATCTGCTATTCCCCTCCTTTGGGTCCTAAAAGATCCATCTGCCCCTCTCTGTGCAGTTACTGAAAGCTCAGTATCTTAGTAGTGCTCTTATTTTTATTTCATTTATTTTGCTTTATGATGGTGGTCGTGTCAAAACATTCTGTGGGACAAGGGTGTTTATTCCAGCAATGGAATTTGTCTGTCTGTCTGGAGGTCCACTCTCTCCCTGCTTCTCCTGAGTCAGGTGTGGCAAGTTACTGCTTCCTGATCATTACGTAGGAAGAGGAACTTCCAGGTATGCCCAGCGTACGTGAGGAAGGTTGCCAGGAAACGCAGCTTTAGAAGAGCGTCGCAATGTTTGCAGCATTTCGCTCTTAAATTGCACCTCAACTGATTATAGAGAACACAAGTAACGGGGCCACAACTTGGACCCATGTGCGCTGCCTGAGAATCTCATTTGACAGCTGTCCTTGGGAGAGATTCCCCCAAATGAAGCCGTCTGCCTTTCAGGTAGATAGACATGGGTGTACATTTAGATAGCTACAAATGTAGGTACAGGTTTAGGTTGACATTTAGACTTGCATTTGGACATGGGCATGGTTATGTATTTTCAGGTTTGGATTTAAGGTAAGTATAATATATAATGAACCTGTAACTTGCCTGATGACAAGACAGGAGGGTTAGGACGCCCTGGGAACCTGACGATGGGGCGCGAGGGTTAGGATGCTGTGCTGTGGGCACCCTAACCCTAACTGTAGCCCTAGCCCTAGCCTTAGCCCTAACCCTAAGCCTAACCCTGTTGATGAGACAGGTGGGTTAGGATGTCATGGGCCACTGGTGATGAGATGGGAGGGTAAGGACACATTAGGAATTTAACAGAGACAATTATCCAATAAAATTTTGTTCCAGAAACAGATTAAGCTTCTCAAATCATTCATTTAGTTTTGCCTGGGTAAAGGCATTTTCTGTTGTAATTCAACCTAGAGGAGAAGAAGAAATTTGAAATCACTATGGAGATATTCACCCTCTTTAGCTGGTAGAGAATTTCTCATCGCATAAATGTAAATTTGCTTCAGATTTTGACACCTTTGAAGCGTTAAGAATAGAAAAATAATTCACAATTTAAATTAGTCTAAATTTAAATCTTTTTTTTAAAGGTTGGCACCTGAGATAACATCCATTGCCAATCTTTTTTTCTTTGTTTCTCCCCAAGCCCCCCAGTACATAGTTGTATATCGCAGTTGTGGTCCTGCTGGTTGTGCTATGTGGGATGTCACCCCTGCGTGGCCTGATGAGCGGGGCTCTGTCCATGTCCAGGATTGGAACTGGTGAAATCTTGGGCCACCGGAGTGGAGCGCATGAACTTAACCATTAAGCCACGGGGCTGGCCCCTAAATTTAAATCTTTCTGTTTAAATTTCCACATTCTTTTAATTATCACGTTAATTCAAACATTTCTTCTCTTCATTTCTATCCTCTTCAATTTTCTCTTGTTTCCTTCCAACATAAAATATGAGTTTGTTCTTGTGTACCTTTATGTGTGTGAGTATATTTATTTGAAATAAAAACGTATACACACACATACATACAAGTGAGTTTTACTTTTGAACATTTTCTTTGGACTCAACAATATATGGCCACACATTTTACTTATTTCTTGCAACATTTGTCTGATGTTACATTTGCTTTCCCAAATTATTTTCAGAAACAAGGAAGCTGGATCTCAGGGAGGTTAAATTAGCAACAATTTCATTAAAAAGTCATTAAAATTTATTGTGTAATTTCTTGAATTATACACAAAATGACTACTATTTAGTTCTTTTATGTGTGTACTGATGCATTTGTGGGGAATGTATGAGAGTTTACAAATTCGGTGTGGTAGAATCTATCAGTATTCTCTCCATTGCTTTTTTTCTTTTATTATTCTTACCAAAAACCTGAGCAGTCATTTCTTCACTTTTGAGTCTTTGTTACAAACAAAACTAAAATTGAAAATTTTCCTGCATCCAGTGGTAATATATCACCTTTTATACATGTTTCCAACTTCTTTTCACATCTCCATTATTCCTGATTTTATCTTTTGAGCTTTTGTGACTAGATCTATTTCTAAAAGTCGCATTATGTGGGCCATCATTTGGGAAGTATTGCTCTTTACCATTTGACTACACATCACCTTTGTCTTTTTAAGCATATTTGAATTCATGTGTCTTTATACAAGATGAAATTCTACCTTAGATACTGCTGCTTCTCCTATTTTAAAATCCTTCTGTTACATTCTTTTCTTTCCAAGTCTTTGGGAATTTTATCTTGGATTAGTGACTTAGGCACTAATTAGTGATATGTATCATTAAATTATTACTATTTTATGTAGTTATATAAATTAATTGTACATTTTCCTTCAAGTTTTTTACATATAGTTTTTTAGAAAACAATATTCTTAACCTAACTTTACTTTCACTGCTTTTGTTTGTTTCATAACTTCTTAGCTTTTTAAAAAATTTATCTTTCTATATTGTGCACAAATACATATGAATACACTTTCTACAGATGATGAATAGAGCCCTACTCACAGCATTGATGCTTTTTATGTTTTAGTGCAGACTTTTTTTCTACCTTCTGCGTACTTTTTCTTCTTTCTCAATAATGCTTCAACGGACATGCCCCCAGTCAACTACTATAATAATGACTCCTTATTTCAAAGGCTGTGTAAGATTCCTGGTGTGGCTGTATTACATATTTGGTGGTCTTTCATATTCTTTCTCATAAAATTGCTATTACTGCCACAAAAATATGTGGGGACTGTTACGTTAAAACTGTGCATGTCTATCTGTGGCAATTTTGTTCCCAGGGGACATTGAACAATATCTTGAGACATTTTTGGCTGTCACATTGAGGAGGGGTGGGTAGAGGCCAAGGATGCTGCTGAACACCCTACAATGCACAGGACAGAGCCCTTCACAGAGAATGATCTGCACAGAATGTCAATAATGCTAAGACTAAGAAACCCTGCATTAAAGAATATCCACATTTTTAATATTTATAGCTGTCTTCAGATGATTTCCCCAACGTTATAAGACTTCACGTTTCTTTCAGCAAAATTAGAGAGCACCTCTTTTGCTACCTGTTTAAAAGTCCTAACTCCAGTCAACATGAGAGATCTTTCCCCAGGCTGATGAGTGTGGAAGAGATCTTTTCTTGTACTTTTAAATTATTTCATTGTTTGAAAAAAGATTCATATATTTGATCACCAAGGCATTTGCCTATTATTACGTGTCCATATATTTTAAGCTTATTTTTACACAGCTACATTTCAAATCTATTTTACACATTATTTCTACTTTTATAACTTTTGGTTGGATATTTTTGACCACAAAATAGTTTTAAGTTTTAAATTTTTAAATATATCTATGTTCTTACTTCTGATTTTCTCACCTTAATTTTGACGGTTTTGTCCACTATTAGATTTGATATGTAGATTTTGTATGTTATCTAAAATGTACTGTTTACACTGGGGACTTTAATCTCTCTGGTCTTTAAAGATGTGTGATATAAAGAACCACTTAACTTTCTTTCAGATAGCCATCTGTGCTAGATTTTATTCAATGGTCCAATTTTTTCCAACTAAGTTGAAATACAGCCTTTCCATATGGTAAATGTCCGTATCTACTGAAACTTAATTCCTGATTCAGTCAACAAATAATAATGCCATATATGCTATATGCCAGAAAGTTCTAGGTAGATTTAATGCTATACTCTCTTATGTCCAGGTCTTCGCTAATTCAATTACAATTCCATGTTGATGTTATTCATTTTCTGTTATTGTATATCATATTTTAGTTATTTTTTGATGTCCCATTCAAATTTGTTTCAGACCATTGTATGAAATCAGCCTACTTAACTGGTTTCATGTTCTTTTCCATTCCTTTTATTTCATAACTTCTCACTTGCTTAAATTTGTTTCTATACAAGTGCATGTATATTCACATACTTTTGGGAAAAACAAAGGTGAACAATGCAAGTGAAGTCCCTGTTTCGTTGCTACTTACGTTATATGGCAAAGTACAGAGTACAATAAAAAGTGTGAATGACATAATATGCCCATAGAAGAAGTCAATAAATAAAGTGATTTGGGGTAAAAATACAGTCTGAGAAGGAGTTTGCATGTTGGACAAAGACCAGAACCAAGACTAGGGTGTGCCCATTGGACTTGTCAAAAAAAGAGATCAAACCCAAAGTCTAAGAATAACAAAGGAAAAATAGGAGGGCTTGCCTCCTATGTTATCATACTATATTAAAAAATACTGTCAAATAAATATTGAACAGGACCAGGAAACACAAGTCTTATGCTCTTTGATATTTAAAAAGTCCAACTTTTGGGGCTGGCCCAGTGCTGCAGTGGTTAAGTTCACACGTTGCACTTTGGCGACCTGGGATTCACTGGTTTGGATCAAGGGTGTGGACCTACACACCACTTGTGAAGCCATGCTGTGGCAGGCATCCCACATAAAATAGACGAAGATGGGCACAGATGTCAGCTCAGGGCCCATCTTCCTGAGCAAAAACAGGAGGATTGGCGGCTGATGTTAACTCAGGGATAATCTTCCTCAAAAACAAATAAATAAATATTTTTTTAAAGCCCATCTTTTGTTGTACTTTGTATATTTCCTTTTGTGAAATGTTCGTGTTTTAGTTTTGTTCATTTTGTGCTTGAAGAGTTCAATCATAATGTGTTTCATAATGTAAACATCTCAGTGCTTTTGCCTTTTGAACACTGTTTTTGTTCTCTCATTTTCTGCTGGACATCAGGGGATATAATGCGAATTGGAATGCCACCAGAACAGGGATACTTTTACTTTCTCATGGTCTCTCAGGGATCATCTGAGATACTAGATCTTTTTCTCCTCATGTTCACTTCATTTTTCTCTTCTCTGTCTTTATTGAACAGATGGCTTATGTTTCTTTAAAGTAAGGAGGAAAATGAGTATGCCAATAGGGATCCCCAAGTCGATCTGTCCATAGGAAGCTTACTAACTTGAATTTCTGGTACCATTTTTACGTTCTTTAGGGGAAAGATAACATGATCTGGCCAGCTTGAGGCATATCCACTACTGGCTGAATTAGTGTGACTGGGGGCAAGAAAGGCAAGGTAGTAAGCGACCCAGGAGGCCACGGTTTTTGTGGTGTGTGCATGTATGTGCACATATGCATGTGTGTGTGCTCTTTGTTGAGTGAGAACAGTCCTCAGAGAAGGGTTTCTGGGTTCATATATCCCAAGGTGACTCATAAGTTAGAGGCCAGAACTCAATCAACAGAAGTAACTAAAGGGGGTTGTCAATTTCAATTCAAGGGACACCGTTATAACAAAATGAACAAAGACCTACAAACAGTTCATGGGTGGGGGATCCCTGTGTCCTGCAGTTTCAGCTGTCATAGGGCATTCTCTTCATGCCTCAAGCTTCTCTGACACTGTCTCTCATCACTCCCTTCCTTGTTCATTGTCCTTGACACACTGGTTTCCTTTTGAGATTTGACTATCTGAAACAAGCACCTTCCTCAGGGCATTTGCAATGGCAGTTCACCCTGCAGGGCACACACTTCCCTGGATAACATCAATCTCCCAGCTATCTTCCTTGACTTCTCTGTTCAAACGTCACTTTCTTTGCAAATCTTGCCTGAACTTCCAGTAAAAAATAAGACCCCATCCTCTCTCTCCTTTAAACCTGCTTGAGTTTTCTTCATAGCTCCTGTCACTGTAGGACATGATTTTTAAAATATTTTATGTGCTTATATTCTTTCTCCATCATTGGATTGTAGGGACTTTTTGTTTTTCATCACCCTATGTTCATTGCCTACATAGTGCCTCGTATATTGTCAACACTCAATGTGAATTCATCAAATAAATAAAAAGTATGCTTACTAAAACATAGTATGCATTATGCTTGAAGAACAGTCTGAGCATGGAAAAAAAATTTCTAATGAGAAATGGAGCTAGGTGTTTCCAAAAGGTGACCAGTCCATACACATATATTAAAATGAATTTCTTGACTCTAAAATATAAACGGTAGCATTTATGCTAGGTTACCAGTGCTCGCTTGTGTGAAAATTACTCATTTTTTTCTCTGTACTGGTAGTCACCTCCAACATATGGAATCAAGGAACCTTACAGGAGTTTCAGAATTTCTTCTTCTGGGATTTTCAGAGAAAGCAAAATTTCAGTGCCTCATATTTAGGCTTTCCCTCTCCATATACCTGATCAATCTGTTTGGAAATCTGCTCATCATCTGGGCCATTTGCCTACACTCATCCAGGTCATCTCATCACACCTTCAAACACCTGTGTACTTCTTCCTCTCCAACCTCTCCTTTGTAGGCATTTGTTTCACCTCCATCACCATCCCAAAGATGCTTGTGAATATAGAGAGAGAAAACAAAGTCATGACCTATGCAGGCTGCACCACCCAGATGTATTTTTCTTACTCATTGCAGTATTGAACCACCTCGTTTTGACTGCGAGAGCCTATGACCAACTTTTGGCCATTTGTTATCCACTGCACTACATGGTCCTCGTGAAACAACTACTGTGTGGACTTTCTGGTGTCCTGGATCATGAGTAGTTTTCATTCCCTGTTACAATGCTTAATGGTGTTGTCACTATCCTTGTGTGTAGACATGGAAATCCTTCCCCTTTTGCGTGAAATCAAACAGGTGGTCTAACTTGCCTGTTCTGACATCTTTCTTAATAACATGAACTGGGCTGCTGGCTGGTGGTCTCCTCGCTGGTATAATTTATTCTTAGTCTAAACAGTTTCTTCAGTATGTGGAATCTCATGAGCTCAGAGAAGCATAAAGCATTTTCCACATGTACATTTCACTTCTCAGTTGCCTCCTTATTTTATTGTACGAACCTAGGATTGTACCTTAGCTCTCCTACTACCTACAGCTCAAACTCAAATGCAATAGCCTTGGTCATGTGCACTGTGATCATACCCTTGTTGAACACTTTCATCTACACTTTGAGGAATAAAAACATAAAAAGGGCTCTGAAAAGATTCTTTGAGAAGGAAATTATAAAACAACCTATTGTCCTTGGACAGATGCACATGATAGCAAGGCTTAAAACATCAGAGCCAGATATTGTGATTCTTTGATCAGATTGTGACGGGAGAATTTATTCCTTCTATTTAGCTGTTCTTCTTGAAAATGTAGACTTTAATATATAGTGTGTATTATAATAGGTCATTGGATGTCATTCCAACAACAGGATACTGTTTTCTTATTTAGCTTGGTGTCCACATTGGCTAACATAGTCACGTAAAACTGATAAATACAGGTCTCCAATTGTAGTCTTTGTAGAAACATATATTTCAATAAATACTTTAAATTAATATGATCATAGAGTCAGAGATGATGTTAATTACAATAAGGCAACATTTTAAGTTATAAATGTATGACTATGCAAACTATTTTTTGTGGCTTACATTTGCTTATTAATGTAGGTAAGATTGATGCCCATGTGTAAAGTCGATTATCATTGAAGTGGAGGATTGTTTGGTGTAATTATATTTTATATTGAATTACCTTCTTACTTCTGCTTGAGAACCTCCATTACTGCCTACAGATATGATTACTTCCATTGCTCTAAATGAATATCTCCCCCTTTAGTAAATTTTGTCAAAATCACTAAAAGTGTACTGAATGAACAATATCATTATCATCCATTATATGTCCTTTACACAATATAATATATACTAATTATGTATTATATATAAATGTTCAAAGGATGACTCACTAAAGAGCTTGAATTCTTGTCCAGTCCTATGAATCAGAGTCACACAAGTTTTGCACAAACACGCACATCATTTCAAATTCTTTGGTTCCCTATTAGGAACCTCAATGGAGTCAATTTTTAATAGAGTTAGATGAAGTAATCTTGAATAACGGAGTAATCATGAATGATATCTTCAAATATCAGAACAAATGCCTACAATGAGAAGTGACAATTATAATTTCCTTCAGTTCTGTTCACTTTGGTTATTGTATCAGCTGTTGCTGCATAATGTCATTCTAAAAGCAAATGGCTAATATAATGCATTTATTATCAAGTTGGATTATATTGAGGGGAGTTGTTCTGAGCTCTGGTCACCCACTAATGGGCCTATTGTCAGCTGTCAGTCTCTATACTGTGTATCTTGGGTGAATACATAATGTGTGCAATTGTAGTGCTCGTCTGTCTTGAACAATTTTAGTTCAGTTTGCTCCTTTTATATGTGAAGATCAGTCTTTAGCTTATGGAAAAAATGGGTTTATCAAATGTTAATTACTTATTTTAATTCCACTGTTCTCATATTCATATATGACACTTTGCCTTCGTCCAAGTTAGAAGACATATTTCCCAACACTTTAGGTGTGATTCAGCTACATGTGCTCTAAATCCTTCTTTGAGCCATGCACCACCAAAAATTTTTAATTATTAACTAATGCACTGAAGTTTAATTACATAAAATAAACTTCACATATTTAAAGCATACATTTTTAAAAAAATTAAAGGACCATACAAGAATTAAGAGTATATACTACATGGTTCCATTTATGTATAATTCAAAAAGGTGTACAACATGTTTTTCTTTTTAAAGATTGACACCTGACCTAACATCTGTTACCAATCTTCTTTTTTTTTCCTTCTTCTTCTCCCCAAAGCCCCTCAGTACATAGCTGTGTATTCTAGTTGTGAGTGCCTCTGGGTTGTGGTATGTGGGACACCGCTTCAGCATGGCTTGAGGGGTGGTACTATTGTCCGCACCCAGGATCTGAACTGGGGAAACTCTGGGCCACCAAAGTGGAGCACACAAACTTAAGGACTGGGCCATGGGGCCTGCCTCCAAAATGTGTACAATATGTTTTAACTGTTTTGTCATGTCATCATTACAAAATTTACTCACCTGAGCCTCAATTTCCTTATCTCTGAAATTAATGTGAGACCATTTACACTAACTTCAGATGAATGTTGTGAAGAATAAATAAAAGATGTAGAAATACTTTGTTGAGTGCAAGTAAAACGTTCAACTTTAGGAGAATGTGTATGTATATGCATGTATGCATTTGTATACATCTTTGTTTCATAGAAATACACACTTGTATATGTACACACACATAAACTCATTTAAATCCCATCTATTATGTTGAAAGAAAAGCTGCCCGGGGCGCCCACACCGCCGCTGCGCACGGACCCCGGCTACTGATGGGGATTTTTAGGCTGCTTAATTTTAAAACAGTTTATGATGAGGATTTTTAGGCTGGTTACTTTTAAAACTACAGATAAGAAGAAGGCTCCAAGGAGTGGAATTTGTTTGCCCTTTGATCAGAGACAATTACAGTTGTAAAGGAAATCTCCATGCCTCCCTCTCTGGAATTTGTTTGCCCCTTGTTGGGAAAACATTTACATTTCTAAGGGAAACATCTATCTGTGAAGATGCCTCCCCCTCTGAGCCAGGAGGAAGGGGGAATGGCCTATCTCTGGAAACTGTCTGACAACCTCATGTAACTGACCCCCACCCCAAAATCCTCCTTTGTCTTTAGTTAAAGATAATATTTGAGCGGTGACTTCTGCCATTTACTCAATCCGGTTTGATTCTTATCTTAAAGTTGTGGGACCGCCAAATGGCCAGACCAAACGGGCACTAATAAAGAGATAACTCACATACCTATGCCTTAAATTTGGCCCTAACCCTCAGTTCGGGGCAGCAGGAGCAGCAGAAGCTCTGACTACCCATGGGTCCTGTCCCCATGCTACTCTATCTCTATTCTCTAAATAAAAGAGCACTACTGCCAGATCTTGAGAGTCTAAGAAATCTTTCTTTCGACTCCTCGGCTCACCGATCCCGCATCACTACCACAGCCTGGAGGAGGAGGAGCACGGGCTGCCGCGCGCGCGCACGCGGGGTCCGAGCACACCGCCAGGCCAGCCTGCGGCAACCGGCTCATCGACTACATCCTGGGGGGCGGCCCGGCGGAGAGCGGCTCCGACGGGGAGGACGCCGCGGACGACGGCTTGGACAGCGGCAGCTCGCTCGCCGAGTCGGACCCGGAGCCGGACGCCGAGGGCCTGAGCCGCTGCGCGCCCCGGCCTCCCGGGCTACTACCTCAGTTTGTAATCTACCGGTCGTTGTTTTATGCCTCTCTGGTTTGCTCTAAAAACTGCCGCCAGCGTTAATATGTGTATTCATCCGTAAACACTCTGCAGGTGCGACAACGTGCAGGCGGGCCTGCTTTTCGCAGAGCCTTTGTTCTGTGTGTTCTGCGTCCCTCCCCGTTAGGTAGTCGTAGGGGTGTGTTTATGGAGCGTGGTGGAACACCGTCGAAACAGGCTAGTTTCAAGCCCCAGCTGTGTCAGTGGGAAGGAAGGCGGCATTCGCCTTGAAAAAAGCTTTTGGAAAATGTGTAGGCATTCTTTGAAAACCAGACCGAAGTATACTTTTGTTTCAGAGACTTAGGTTGTGTTCTGTGTTTCTGAAATCTAGGACCTTTGCATATTTGAAAATAGTGCAATATTTTTACATTTATTGGATTTGGGAAATTGTTCCTTGGGATCCCACCCTCAGTGCTCAATGAGGAAAAGCTTGGTTAGGAGTGGTTTGCTGCCCTCCTCTAAAGGCAGTGGCCAGACGGGTGTGAGCAGGATAGGGGGGACCGTTTGTAAGTTGGACCGAGGAGAAAAAGTTCCTGTCAGTTTCATCCAATTTTAGTTGTTAGAACAAACTTGAACCCCCATAATCTCAGAAAATCCTTGTAAGTTTTAATGGAACATTTTACACACTTCAAGTCTTGCAATGGTGCTTTAAGTATCAATGTAGCATGTGAAAGGCTTTGTACAGACAGGTGAAATTTCCTTTTCTGAGTGTGGAAATGTGATAACAGCACCTCTTCATCTTTAACTTGAAATCAAAACTATCAGATTTTATTTTTCTATAATTTAGGAAGGTGAAGTTAACAGACTAGAAGACTTCTAAATTGGCTTCTACAGATCCAGTAATTTAAATGTAACCAGTTCAATAGGATTTTATAGCTAAAATTGTATTTGTGTATATAACAACTAATCTGTAAATTGTAATAAATGTATTTGCAATTATTAAATGTTACATGATATTTTGGTTCAACTGTAAAAAAAAATATTATGCAATATGTCAGATGACTACACGCATTATAAAGGAAGTATAAAGAAGGGAGTGGATAGGAGTTTTATTTTTTCTTGATGTTTAGGCAAGACCAGTACAAAAGTTGACCCTTCAATCAAGACCTCAAGAAAGAGAGGGCAGGAGCCACAACCATACTGGGAAATATGTGGCTGGCAGAGGAAATGGCCACTGCAAAGGCCCTGAGGATTATAAAACTTTCAGCAATTCAAGTCCAAAAAAGGAAGCAACTGTGATAAGGGAAATAAGCATGAAATAGAGTAATCAGAGATGGTGTCAGACGATTTGAAGGAAACAGTTGGTCTCGCTGCTGGTTAAAGTTCAAGACAAAGGAGTCACTATCCACACTATATACTTTTGTACTTTATAAATTTGGTGGCAAAGGCAGCCTGTAAATTGAAATAGATTCCCCCTTAATACCATCTATTGTTTGAGTTATGGCCTCTGTATTGTAAGAGTCACCATGGAATATATGGGACTATGTCTTCCTGCTTTGAGGATGGATCTCACTCTACAAGGCACAAACACACATACACACAAACACCAGACCTTTGCTTGTTGGGCTGTGTTCTTACCATGCTTTGAGTCCTACTGATTAATTGAAGAGTGTGTATAAATCAAACTGGCCAGATCAATTATCACTCCCCTAAAGAATGTAGAAGTGGTACCTGAAATTCCAGTTAGTAACTTCCTGTGTACAAATAAAATTGAAAATCCAGATTGGTACACTCAATTTCTACCCTGTATTTAAAGAAACGTATGCATTTTTTCAGTAAACTAAAAGAGAGAGAGACGAGAGAGAGAGAGAAATGAAATGGACATGAATGAAGAAAAGACCAAACAGTTCAGGTGGTCTCTGAGAGACCATAAAGAAGAAAAAGCATCCTTGGTTCTAATGACATTCCAACCCTTGTTATATCTCCTTGATGCTTAACAAAAAAGAAAATAAAAATAAGGGAGCAAAAATAAATTTGGCCATAGGACAAATGTAGTGATATCTTTATACTACAGACTAAACACTCCAAAAGAAAAATCTACTAAGGAAATAAACCAACACTTCACCAAAGAAAATATTCAAAGAATATCAAAGGCTGAGCTTATTATATATGAAGCAGTAGAAGAGTTGTTTTTTCTGTGCCTATTCCACATTTATTTGACCAATTAGATTTTCTATGATCTTACAGGGGATGAGTAAAATCCCTTTCACTCTTCTAATGTGGTATCTTTTCTTTGTTTTTCCTGGGCTTTGAGTTTTGATCTCTGTTTTCACAAATACAATGGGCACTCTCCAGTCTGATTCTGGCCTTTGTATAACATGCTAATGCCTCTTCGTACCATGCTCTATAAAATTTTGCTTATTCCATGGCAATCCATCCTCTGACTCCAAATGACAATCTTCATAAGATTTATGCCTCAAGATATTACATCATCCACATATTTGACATTGTACTGTGACTTCATAATTATAATGTAAGTACCAAAGGAGCAGGGCCTTCATCTTCATTGTTTACTGTAGCTTTTCAAGTGGTATGTGAATATATGTAAACTTAGAGAGAAATAAATTTAAGAAGATGAGTATTTATGAAATAAATGGATTAGCAGAGATAAAACCAGTAAAATAGAGTGATCTCATGCAAGTATGTTATTCAAAATTGAATGGAGCATTGAACACTAACTGAAGTATGATGTAAAACAACAGTAATTGAACAATAGTAACATGGATCAATAATTAATTTAGCAAAGATCTTGTCATAAGGGAATGTAACACAAAATGTACCTAGAACTTTCCGGCATGCACAGATACTGTGTTATAATATGTTCAATAAATCAGGAATTAGATCTCAGTACATATGGACATTTAATATGTGACGAGGTGTATTTCAGTTTAAATGGTAAAAGATGATTGTTCCAATCATCTTTGGTATAAATGGCTGTCCATCTGGAAGAAAACTAAATGGTTCCCTATTTCACACATCTTAAAAAGTCAGGATTAAAGACATCAATGTAAAGGGACACCGTACATTTAAGGTGTAAAAAAGCTACATATAAAAGCTACAAGTGGGCAAAACCATTGTAAGTAAGGCAAGAAAATCATAAGTAAAAGATAGTTATATTTAACTATATAAAATTTAAAACTTTTTGGACAATATATCCAACAAAACATCAATAAACAATCTGCAAAAATTTGAAATGCTGCTAACTGTTGAATAATAGACATATAATTTCTGGATGTAAAATAATAATAGGCATGTAGTAATGAACATAAGGATCAAGTATATGGATATTTGCTCAAATTGAGTAATATTTTTAGAAAACAACAAGAAATCTCTTTCCCATCCATCAGCCCATGAGACAACTTAAGGATCTCTCACATTGATTGGGGTCAGAAGTTTTAAAGAGGTAACAAAAGAGTCTTGTCTAATTTTGCTGGCAAAAATGTGTTACACATTGGGGAAACAACCTGAAGATACCAAAAATATTAAAATATGGATATTTTTTAAATCAAGTTCTCTCAATCTCTACTCTATTGACAATCTGAGCTGGATCGTTCTTTTTGGTGGGGTCTTTCCTGTGCACTATAGGATGTTTAGAGCATCCCCAGCCTCTACTGACAACTCCCCATGTGACAGCCAAACATTTCTTCTTTGGATATTGATGAAGATCACTTGGGGGAACAATATTGCCTCTGGTGGAGAACAAGAGGGTTTTTTTAAATTAAAAATGTTCTTACTACTGGAGGATAAACGAACATGAAGAAGTTCAACTAAAGTGAACTCACTTAAAATTAGGACAAACAGTTCATAAAATATTGATTTAATCCAAGCTTTATGTCATGAGTTTTCTTAAAAACAAGATGTACAATCCAGAATTCTAATATTTGCCAACTCTGCATCAGTCATGGCCAGATGGAAGGTCAAAATAGTACATAAAAACCTCAAAATATTTTTGTATAATTGTTATCATAACAATGTGTTTAGAAAGAATATGTGAGGCTTTCAAAGAGTGCTTATTACAGGCACACCGTGAGATATGCAGACGTTGAAATAACGAATCAGCATTGCACTAGTTAATTGGAGATAAGTCTATGAGGTATTGAGTAAAGAGGAAGAGCAGACACATACAAAGAAAGACTGCACAAAAACATAAAGAGCATTTACGATGGGCACAGGATAACATTCATACTTTTATAAAAAGTGTATAAATATATATGTGTGCATAACATAGGAAGAAAAGTTTTAAAAGAAACTAAGAATTTATGGAATAA
Source organism: Equus caballus (assembly GCF_041296265.1). Classification (NCBI taxonomy): domain Eukaryota; kingdom Metazoa; phylum Chordata; class Mammalia; order Perissodactyla; family Equidae; genus Equus; species Equus caballus. The sequence goes on from NC_091704.1 coordinate 10,717,997, forward strand.
AGATTGTCAGGAGGAATGAAATTAGATTAAGTATAGTAGTTTCAAAACAATTGCATGAAACAAAATTGAATGACAATCTATAACTTACTTATATAAAGACATAAAATGATACAAATTTATTGATATCAACATGGATCACTACTTCCAGATTAAATTTTCAAAGACTTAGAAATAGAAGGATGTAATAGAAGGGTTTTTAAAAATGTGGAAGAAGCAGAATCTAAGTTATAATTTCTTCTTATATCAAGATATATGGATTGAAATATACTCATGGAAGGTAAGGATGATCTTTACTCAGAAGTAAAGAAGAATGACTTACAGATGATGGTCAAACATAATGCAATTTTTAGAAATAGATCTAATCAGAAAAGGCCAAAAGGAACAATTTGGAATAACAGAGATGTGTAAACTAGTTGGTAATATGTATAAAGGGTGATTTCGTAGCAAGTATACTTAGCAAATACACAGAAGAACATTCACTCTCACTTTTGCTCACAGCAAAGATTCACAAGTAAAGAATATAAAAGTGACAGCTAAATTCTTTCTGTAAAATAATATAAAATCTAAACATTCAATAGAGAAAAGGAATATGGCTGAGTGATATATTTGACCCCACACTATTGATAAACACAGTTCCCCACGTATACGTCTATACATACATAAAATAATTCAATGACAAACAGCAAAATTATTGAAAAAAACCCTTCAATTCATTGTTTGGGATAATCTAATCAAAAACAGGAATAAAAACCCTCTGACCCCCTTATACATTATAAAGAACTTATACAGACAATTTACAATTGAGAAAACATATGCTAACCCACAAATATATTCAAGTCACAAGAAATGAAATAATTGCAAAGTAAAGCTATTTAGCATACCCATTTTTGCTTCTGACATGGTTTTTTTTACATGAATGTCCAGAGTGAAGCTTCGAAGATACTGTGAAATATATGTCACGTGAACAAATGTTGAAGATCTTTTCCATCAATACAGAAATATAGTTCAATGTGCCCCATCTTAAATATGAAAAAGAAATGCCTCCTCTTCACTGGATATCCTTCCATGAGAATACTCTATTTTCCTACTCCCTGTAATTGCAAAGCTCCTTGTACTTTTACTGGAAGCACTTTATGCCTGCCATTCCCTCCTCAACTGGGCTTGACTCCATTCATTGTCAACATTTACCCACGTGTTGCTGAGTTCAGTGTTCACTTCTCTTTTTTGGCATCACAAATAGATTCCTTAATTAATCAGATAAGAAAACAACAACAGAGATCTCTAGGTTCTGGATGAGATTGGTGGCTGTCAAACAACTTCAAGTACATGTGCTTGGCTTTGATTCTCTCTGACCCCTTCCAGCAGTATCTACTGGGCTCTCAGACTCACATGGATGGATATTCTGAGGGGAAGGTCTCTGTGGGGTCTGAATTTCTCCTGGATGGTTAATGATGGAGACTGCAGTTCTGTCCCCACACAAGGCAGCAGGAAGGAGGCTAGTGTTAGCATTCTAGCCAAACTTAGGACTCCAAAAGCAACAAGCAGGACCTGTCCAGTCCAAGCTTGCACATGCTGAGGGACTGCAGCAGAGGAGATGTTTACAGCTCCCTCTATCTGCTCATTAGGCACATTTCCCTCTTGTTACTCCAACTTCTAGTCACATGATTTCCCTGTGGGACACTAGTCTAAACAGAAAGGAAATCTTCCATGGAGTTTCTTTGTTCCCAATAGACCTGGCTAGAACCAAGTGAATTCAATTTTTATTAGTCCTTTTTCACGAACACTCCTGGGTTCCAGGGTCTAATCTCCCATCATTTTATCTTACTGCTGATTGAAATTTTTTTTCCAAAGTTGAAGACTGAGAAACCCATCTGGATGAGATCACTTGAATCTTCAAGTTATGGACTTCTATGGGCTGGCCCCATGGCCTATTGGTTAAGTTCAGCATTTTCCACCTAAGCAGCCTGGGCTCAGTTCCAAAGCATGGGCCTACACCATTTTTCAGCTGTCATGTTGTGGCAGTGACCCACGTGCAAAATAGAGGTAGATTGGCAGAGTTGTTAGCTCAGGGTGAATCTTCCTCAGCAAACACACATACCGCGCCCCCCCCCCCCACACACACACACGAAAACCCTATTGACTTGTAGTGGAGATGCAGCCCCTGATAGCTTCAGAAAATAGTTATTCTCCAAAATGAGAGAGAATTTAGTTTCTTTGATATAAACATTGTGCACTACACACTTTGGTAGCTTCTAGTTGATGTTGATTTTCAGGTACTTGTCTGCAGACCACTCTGAGTATCAAGACAGTAGTCAAGTGTTACAGTCATAAATGGGCAATTTGAGGCCTTCTTCACCAAGAACCCTCCTAAACAACTCAGGTCTGACCTTATGTTGTCAATTGTTGCACTCAGTATTTCAGCTCCTGCACACGTTTACACATGCCTCTTGAATATTTATCCCATGACAGGAAATGAAACTTTTAGAACTTTGGTTCTTTATCTATAAACTCAGTAATTTCTATCTATTGGAGTGGATGTGAGAAGTAATATTTTAGAGCTCAGCTGTAAATATTAAAAATGTAGATATTCTCTAACTTAGAATTTCTCAATCTCAGCATGATTAGCCTTCTGGGGAAGATCACTCTCTGTGGTGTGTTCTGTCAAGTGGATTGCAGGATGTTTAAATCATAAATGGCCTCCACACTCCCCTCTCAAAATGTCACTGCCTGAAATGTCTCTAGACAGTGCTCAGTGTTCTCTAGGGGGGGAATTGTCCCTGGTTCGTGAAAACCACAGTTTTCACTTAACTATCTCAAAGCATTTTTATTGCATTGGTATATTAATAATTTTAATATAGAATATGAAAGATCATCAAAGGTAAAAAATGGCAGAGCCACACCATGAAATAATATGGAACCATTGAAACAATGAATCAGCATTTTTCTGGTTGATTAGAAGGGCATCTATAAAATAGTATTGAGTAAGAAGGGAATGGGGGAGTCAGGCTGGAAAAAAGAAGAATGCCCCAAAACAGAAAGACGACTTATCATGCACAGAGGATTCTATTCAGGCATTTGAATTAAAATTTCCTGCATATGTATGGGTGCAAATATAGATATAAAAGTTTTAAAAGAACCTAGGAGCTTAAGGAAGGAAGAATGACAGTGAGAATGCAATTAGGTTAAGTTTAGTGCTTTCAAAACAAATCTAGGAAAGAAAAGAGATGGAAATATGAAATTAAATTCATATAAAGTATTAATAATTTAATGACATTGACATGGGCCACCGATTAATGACTAAATTGCCAAAGGCTTGGAAATAAAAGAATATAACAGAAAGTCTTTTACAATGTTGAGAGAAAGCACTATCTTAAGTTACAATATTATCTTCTGTAAAGATAGACACGTTTAAATATGCTTCTGGAAGATACAGATAATCTTTAATCAAATGTAAAGAAGAATGTGTTCCAGATGATGGACAAAGGTGATGCAACTTTTAGAAATAGATCTATTCACAAAACACCAGAAGAAAACATAAGGATTAACATAGACCTGAAAATGAGTTGGAAATATGTATAAAGGGTAATTTATTAGTATAAAGTATACAGAAGGACCTTCATTTTGATTTTTCTTTATAGCAAGGATTTGCAAGTGAAGAACAGCAAAGGGACAGCTCACTTTTTTCAGTAAAAAAATGAAAAGGAGTGAGGTGATGTCAGCATCATGGTGGAGGGAAATCTCCTGTAAACTCTCCCCTCAAAGATACAACAAGGACATTCATATGCCAACAGTGGACATCCACACAACACAAAAGATGTCGAAGAGACCCATGCAACCATATGTCAGAAGGTGGAGGTGCTAGAGCTCCCTCCCAAGGAAGTGGAATATGAGCTAAGAGGATGCTTCTCTTCCTCACCGAAGGCAAGCAGCCCAGGGAGTGCATTCAGCCTTCAGGAGGAAAGCAGAGGTGGGGAGGGAGGAGCAGCCCCCCATGGGAACACCACAGACCTCTGAGGCCCTCACCGCCCAGGGGAAAGCCCCTCACAGAAGGGACTAGCTATCATGGGGTGTGTCCATCAAACCAACACACTAGGAGAGTAGATAGCAAGGGCAGAGCAAGAAGCCCCTGAGATCATGCAAGAGAAGAAAGTGCCCCTCCCAGCCCCCAGAGCCAAAGCCCAGCACCTTGGAGCTGTCCCCACAGATCCCAGCAGGCTCAGATTAAGCAGCTCTTTACCCCCACCCAATGGCAAAGGGTGGAAGTGGCAATCAAGTACTACCACAATGAGAAAGTACAAATCCATGTCATCTGGCAGTATGAAAAATATACTAAACCTCCAGACCAGAAAGAAAATGGCAAGTATCCTGAAATCAATCCAGAAGTCTATAACCTAAATCACAGAGAACTGAAAATATCTATGATTAAAAAACTCAGTGAGGTAAAAAAGCATGCATGGAGACAATGCAATGAGTTCAGGAGCTACTTCACAAAAGAGTTTGAAACTATAAAGAGGAACCAATCAGAAATATTGGAAATGAACAACACAATAGATGAGATAAAGAAGAACATAGACTACCTGAATGGTAGAGCTGATAACAGCAGGAATGAATCAACATCATTAAGGACAGAAACAGAAATGCTTCATGAGAGGAGGAGAGAGAACTGAGACTAAAAAGAAATGAAGAAAATCTCTGAGAATTATCTGACTCAGTTCGGAAATGAAGCATAAGATATAGGTGTTCCAGAGGGAGAAGAGAAGGAGAATGGAGCAGAAAGCATGTTCAAAAAAATAATAGCAGAGAACTAAACCTGGGGAAGAAGATAGAAATTCATGTGAAAGACACCATCAGATCTCCTAACTTGTCAATGTAAAAAGGCCTACTGCAAGACGTATGCAAAAGTCAATGACAAACAAAAAATACTAAGGGCAGCAAGACAGAGAAGGTAACTTACAAAGAAACCCCTACAAAGGCTTTCAGTGGATTTCTCAGCAGAAATCTTAGAGGCTAGCAGATAGTGGAATGATATATTCAAAGCTTTGCAAGATAAAAACATTCAACCAAGAATACTCCATCCAGTGAAAATATCTTTCAGATATGATGGAGAAATAAAAACTTTCCCAGATAAACAAAAGCTAAGGGAGTTCAGCACCACAAGAACCCCTGCTACAAGAAATCTTCAAGAATGCCCTCATACATAAAAAAACAAAGAAGAAGAAAGGGGTTACAAAGCACTGAGTAGGGAGATGAAGAGGTAGACAAAATCAGAAAATCGGAGTTATTCAGCAGAAGAGGTTAGCAAATACTCAGGTACAACATTAGAGATAAAGGGAAGGAAAATACTGAAAATAAAGATAGCCTTGTCATTCTAACCACAAACTCACAACAGACAATAGACTAAGATTTGACAAAAACAACTCAGGAGAGGAAGAGGAAAGGGACTGAATCCACTTAGTCTAAGGAGATGAGAAGTCATCAGAAAATGGACTATCTCATCTATGAGATTTTGCATGCAAAGCTCAGGGTAATGACTAAACAAAAAAGTAGATCAGAGTCACAAATAATAAACAAGGAGAAAACTAAGTAATCCAGCACAAAAAACTACCTAACCAAATTAGCAGTCCAAGATACATGGGAGAAGAAAACAAAGAAATGGAGGAAAATAGGAAAATGAGCAATAAAATGGCAGTATTAAGCCCTCATATATACTCATATATATATATAAAATCTTATATTCATATATACTTATTTTATTACATATTTTATATATGTTATTATATATAAAATAAACATATTAATTATTTTTATTATATATTTTATTATATATATATAATAATCACTCTAAATGTAAATAGATTGAGCTCTCCAATAAAAAGACAGAGTGATGAGATGGATTAAAGACCCACATATGCTGCCTCCAGAAAGTACATCTCAGCTTCAATGACAAACACAGGCTCACAGTGAAGGGATGGAAGATGATACTCCAAGCTAATGGCAAACAAAAGAAAGCAGGTTATGCAATATTATATCAGACAAAGTAGACTGCAAGATAAGACAGGTAAAGAGAGACAAAGAGGGGCAGTATATAATGATTAAAGGGACACTCCACCAAGAAAACATAACACTTATAAATGTCTATGCACCCAACACAGGTGCAACAAAATACATAAATCAACTCTTAAAAAACCTAAAAGGAGATATTCACAATAGCACAATAATAGTAGGGGACCTCACAACCCCTCTTACATCAATGAATAGATCATCTGCACAGAAAATCAACAAGGAAACAGGGGAATTAAATGAAAAGCAAGACCAGATGGACTTAAGACATATATATAGAAGACTCCATCCAAAAACAGCAGAATACACGTTCTTCTCAAGTGTGCATGGAACATTCCCAAGTAGAGACCATATGTTGGCAAATAAAGCAAGTCTCAATAAATTTAAGAAGACTGAAATAATAACAAGGATCTTTTCTGATCACAATGCTGTGAAACTAGAAATCAACTACAAGATAAAAGCTGAGAAAGGGACAAAGATGTGGAGACTAAACAACATGTTACTGAACAACCAATGGATTATTGAATAAATCAAAGGGGAAATAAAAAATATCTGGAGACAAATGAGAATGAAAACATACTATATCAACTCATATGGGATGCAGAAAAATAGTACTAAGAGGGAAATTCATGACAATGCAGGCTTACCTTACCAAACAAGAAAAATCCAAAATAAGCAATCTCAAACTACACCTAACTGAATTATAAAAATGAGGACAAACAAAGCCTAAAGTCAGCAGAAGGAGGCAAAAAATAAAATTCAGAGGATAAATAAATGCACTTGAAACAAAAAACAGCAGAAAAAATCAATGACAGAAAGAGCTGGTTCTTTGACAAGATGAACAAAATTGACAAATACCTAGCCAGACTTACAAAGAAAAATAAGAGAGAAAGCTCAGATAAATAAAATTAGAAATGAAAGAGGAGAAATTACAATGGATACCACAGAAATACAAATGATTATCAGAGAATACTATGAAAAGCTATATACCAACAAATTGGACAATCTAGAAGAAATGGAAAAATTCTTAGACTCTTAAACCTCTTAAAGCTGAATCAAGAAGAAATGGATAATCAGAAGAGAACACTCACAAGTAAAGAGATTGAAACAGTAATTAAAAACATCCCCCAAAACAAAAGTCCAGGATCAGATGGCTTCCCTGGAAAATTCTACCAAATGTTCACAGACGATTTAAGAACTATGCTTCCTCAAACTATTCCAAAAAATGAGGGAAGATGGAACACATCCTAAAAAATTCTACTGGGTCAATATCACCCCAATACCAAAGCCTGACAAAGATAACACAAAAAAGGAAAACTACAGGTCAATATCACTGATATACATAGATGCAAAAATCCTCAACAAAATCTTGTCAACCTGAATGCAGCAATACATTAAAAAGCTCATACACCATGATCAACTGAGATTTATACCATGAACACATGGATGGTTCAACATCCACAAATCAATCAAAATGATACACCACATTAAGAAAATGAGGAATAAAAAACACATGATCATCTCAACAGACACAGAGAAAGCATTTGACAAGATCCAACAGCCATTCGTGATAAAAAAAAAAAAAACTCTTAACAAAACGGGGATAGAAGGAAACTACCGCAACATAATAGAGGCCATATATGACAAACCCACACCTAACACTGTACTCAGTGGGGAGAAATTGAAAGCCATCCCTCTGAGAACAGGAACAAGACAAGGGTACCCACTCTCACCGTTCTTATTCAACATTGCACTGGAGGTTTTGGCCACAGCAATTAAGCAAGAAAAAGGAATCCAAATAGGAAATGAAGTGCAACTCTCACTGTTTGCAGACGACATGATCCTATTACAGAAAACCCTAAAGAATCCATTGGAAAAGTATTAGAATTAATCAACAACTACAGTAAAGTTGCAGGGTCCAAAATCAACTTACAAAAATCAGTTGCATTTCTATGCACTAACAATGAACTAACAGAAAGAGAAATCAAGAATACAATCCCATTTATAATCACAACATAAAGAATACAATATCTAGGAATAAATTTGACCAAGGAGATGAAAGACCTATACAATAAAACTATAAGACATTATTGAAAGAAATCAATGATGATGTAAAGAAATGGAAAGATGTTCCATGCACATGGATCAGGAGAATAAACATAGTTCAAATGTCCATACTACCCAAAGCAATCTACAGATTCAATGCAGTCCCAATCAGAATCCCAATGACATTCTTCAAGGAAATAGAACAAAGAATGCTAAAATTCCTATGGGCCAAGAAAACACCCTGAATAGCTAAAGCAATCCTCAGAAAAAAGAACAAAACTGGAGACATCACAACTTCTGACTTCAAAATGTACTACAAAGCTATAGTAATCAAAACAGCATGGTACTGGTACAGAAACAAGCACACAGATCAATGGAACAGAATTGAAAGCCCAGAAATAAACCCATACCTCTACGGACAGCTAATATTTGACAAAAGTACTAAGATCTTACAAAGGAGAAAAGATAGTCTCTTCAACAAATGGTGTTGGGAACACTGGGTAAGCACAAGCAAAAGAACGAAAGTAGGCCACTATCTTATGCCATACACAAAAATAGACTCAAAATGGATCAAAGAGTTGAAACTATAAAACTTCTGGAAGAGACTATAGGTAGTACACTCTTGGACATTCATCTTAAAAGGATCTTCTCAAATACCATGTCTTATTGGACAAGGGAAACAAAAGAAAAAAATAAACAAGTGGGACTTCATCAGACTAATGAGCTTCTGCAAGACAAAGGAAACCCAAACCAAAACAAAGGCAACCCACCAACTGGGAGAAAATATGAGCAAATCATATATCTGACAAGGGGTTAATCTTCATAATATACAAAGAACTAATACAGCTCAACAAGAAAAAAACAATAATCCAATTAGAAAATGGGCAATAGATCTGAACAGAGATTTCTCCAAAGAAGATATACGGATGGCCAACAGGCATATGAAAAGATGCTCAACATCATTAGCTATCAGAGAAACGCAAATCAAGACTACAATGAGGTATCACCTCACTCTGGTCAGAATGCCTATAATTAACAAGACAGGAAACAACAAATGTTGGAGAGGATGTGGAGAGAAGGGAACCCTTGTTGACTGCTGGTGGGAGTGCAAACTGTTGCAGCCACTATGGAAAGCAGTATGGAGTATCCGCAGAAAATTAAGGATAGATCTACCATATGATCCAGCTATTCCCCTGCTGGGTATTTATCCAAAGAACTTGAAAATACCAAAGGCATAAAGATACTTGCACCCCTATGTTCACTGCAGCATTATACACAATAGCCAAGACTTGGAAGCAACCTAGGTACCCATCAAGGGATGAATGGATAAAGATGTAGTATTTATACACGATGGACTACTACTCAGCTATAAGAAATGACAAAATCCGGCCATTTGTGACAACATGGATGGACCTTGATGGTACTATGCTGAGTGAAATAAGTCAGAGGGAGAAAGTCAGATACCATGTGATCTCAATCATAAGTAGAAGATAAAAACAATGACAAAAAAACACATAGCACTGGAGACTGGATTGGTGTTTACCATAGGGGAAGGGGGGAAGGGGGAGGGCAAAAGGGGTGATTAGGCTCACAATGTGAGGGGATGGACTATAATTAGTTTTTGGGTGGTGAACATGATGTAATGTACACAGAATTCGAAATGTGATGTACATCTGAAAATTTAAAAAGAATGATAAAAAAAAGAAAGTAAAAAAAAAAAAAAATCCAGATCTTTAACCAAAGGGAAAAGATAATTTGGTTGGGCACCCACTGATTTAAAAGCTTGGCAAACTATTTTGAATGGAATGAGTACTCAAATTTATGGCATGGAAATTCACACAGAAATAATGTTGCTAGAAATATACATAATTCTACTGTGAAAAAAATAAAAAGAAAAAGAAATAAAAAATAAAAAGAAATCACCTCACTTGCCTGTACATCACTCTTCAGCTAATATGCTATTTGCCCACTTTTGTTAATTGCAAATATCCTTTGATTTATGTTCTACGTTTACTAAAATGACTTCACGCTTCTCATTTCCCCTTTTTATTGACCTTCTGTTACTATCATTTAATTTCAACATTGACACCTGTGTTGCTAGATTCATTGCTCGCTTTTCATTTCAGCATCATAAATAAATATATTAATTAATTAATACAGCAAGCAAACAACCCCAGTGATCTCTGAGCTCTCTGTTAGGCAGGATTGACTCTCAGTTGAGCTCAGGGAAATATTCTTGGCTTTCGTTCTCTCTGACTCTCTCCTACAGTGTCTACAACACTCTCAGACTCACCTGGATGGAATCTCTGAGAGGAAAGTCTCCAGGTTGAAAAAAAAATTTCTCCCTGGATGGTTGATTATGGAGATTGAAGTTTCACCCAACAAGCCACCAGGGAGCAGTCAAATATTGGTCCATGAGCCAGATGTAGGACTCCAAAAGAACAACCATCTCCCATCCAGTCCAAGGTTGCACATGCTGAGGGACTGCAGCAGTGGGGAATTGAGCTCCCTATATCTGTTCATTAGGCACATTTCCCTCTTATTACTCCAACCTCTAAATACATGATTTCCTTGCCTGACAGTGATCAGGACAGAATTAAAAGTTTTCCTACTGATTCTGTTTCCAAGAGACGAGCTTAGAAATCAAGTGAATCCAGTTCTTGTTACTCCCTCTACATAAACTCTCCTGCTTTCCAGAGGTCCAACCTATCAGCCCTTCATCAAAACCCTGAGCTTAAATTTTGTCAAAAGTTTAAGACTGAGAAACCTCTGGTTTAGGTCCACAGGATCTTCAAACATTAACTCGTGGTGGGAACACTGTCCCTCATATCTCCAGAAAATCGCTAGTCCATTCTTCAGAACATGAGAGCATTCTGTTCCTTTAATATAAAATCTTGGGCACAAAATTCCTTGCCTTCCTGATACATTTGCCAAAACAACTTGCAATTCCTATTTATATCACAAGTTAAGAGCTGATATGTCACCCTTCATTATGAAACATTTGCTAATTACAAGATATCTATTTAGATCATTTTATGCCAAATTATCCAAACTTACCACCTTATAGGGTCTTTCCTATTTAATTTTTACAAAAGTCTGTTCTATGAGATAGTATGTTTATGAACTCCACCCTATATTGCAGAAATGGTGCTCAGAGAGATTTAGTGATCCGTGCAAATTTACAAGTAAGACATGGGGTCTTGATTGGAATTCTGTCAGAATGCTTTCAGTTCTGAAACATCATGCCATTGGTTCTCAATCAGAGGTGATTTTGCCCCAGAGACACTTGGCCATGTTGAAGGAGTACTGCTAGTCACCTGAAATGCACAGACAACACACAACACAAACAATTATCCAGCCCCAAAAGTCAATAGTGACAAGGTGAGAAAACTCATTCAAGACCAGCACTTCTGTGACTTCAATATGCATGAGAGTCGCCAAGGAACCTAGTTCAAGTGCAGATTCTGATTCAGTAGGTCTCCCTCGGCCCAAGAGACTCTCAATTTCTAAGAAGCTCCTGGGTGATGATACTGAAGATCCTAATCTGTGGACCAGTCTTTGAGTAAAAAGGCTGTGGTCCTGTATTAGAGTCAGGTGTAGGCATTTTTAGGACTTCACCAAAATTGCCTCTTCAGGTAATTTTTTTAAAGTTTGTTGAGGTAACATTGGTTTATAATATTGTATACATTTCAGGAGTACATCACTATATTTCAACTTCTGCACAGTCTACATCATGTTCACCACCAAAAATCTAATTCCCTCCCTCATGGTACAAGTGTCCCTGTTTGCCCCATTTGCCCTACCCCAATCTGATTTCCCCTCTGGTAACCACCACTTTGTTCTCTCTATGTGTTTGCTTTTTTATCATCCACACGTGAGTGAAATCGTATAGTATTTGTCTTTCTCTGTCTGAGTTGTTTTTACTTAGCATAATACCCTCGAGGTCTATCCATATTGAAAATTGCAATATTTCATCTTTCTTATGGATGAGTAGTATTCCATTGTACATACAAACAACACGATTTTTATCCATTCGATCATTGATGGACACTTAGATTATTTCCAAGTCTTGACTACTGTGAATAATGTTGCAACAGACATAGTGGTGTATATATATTTTTGAATTAATGTTTTTGCTTTCTTTCAATAAACATCCAGAAGTGAAATAGCTAGATCATATGGTAGATTAAATTTTTTGAGGAATTTCCATACTGGTCTCCACAGTGGCTGCACCATTTTACATTCCCACCAGCAGAATACAAGAAGCCCCTTTTTTCCACATCCTCTCCAATACTTGTTACTTTTCATTTTCTGCTGGGCTTTTTTTGCCTTTTTTAATAATAGTGATTCTGACAGGTGGGAAGTGATATCTCATTGTGGTTTTGATTTGTATTTGCCTAATTAGTGATCTTGAACATTGTTTCATGTGCCTGTTGGCCATCTGTATCTCTTCTTTGCAAAAACGTCTGTTCGGATCCTCTGATCATTTTTTAATCAGTTGTTTTTGTGTTTTTGAGTTGTATGTGTTCTAAACATGTTTTGGATATTAACCCCTTATCAATATATGATTTTCAAATATCTTCTCCCAATTGGCAGGTTGTCTTTTCATTCTGTTGATTGTTTGTTTTCCCATGCAGAATATTTTTAGCTTGATTTGCCCTATCTGTTTATCTTTTCTTTTGTGGCTTGTGATTTTGGTGTCATATCCAAAAATTCATTGCCAGGATGCATGTCAAAGACATTTTTTTCCTACTCATTCTCCTGGGAGTTCTATGGTTTCAAGTCCTATGTGGTCTTTAATACACTTAAAATTATTTTTTTTAATTGTGTGAGATAGGAGTTCAATTTCTTTCTAATGTATATGGATATCCAGTTTTTCCTGCTCCATTTATTAAAGACACTATCCTTTCTTAAACAAGTATTCTCGGCTCTATTGTTAAATACTGGTTGCCCTTATATACATGGGTTTATTTCTGCATTCTTGATTCTGTTTCACTGGTCTTCGTGGTTCTTTATATTCCAGTACCATATTGTTTTAATTACTATAGTTCAGAAAGTGTGATGCCTCCAGCTTTGCTGTGTTGTTTTTTTCTGAGGATTTCTTTGGTTATTCGGGGTCTTCTGTGATTCCATAAAAATTTGAGGATTTTTAAAAATATTTCTGTGAAAAGTAGCATTGGAATTTTGATAGCAATTGCATAGAATCCATAGACAGCTTTAGGTAGTATGGAGATTTTAACAATATTAGATTGTTCAATCCATGATCAAGGACAATCTTTCTATTTATTTGTGTCTTTTCACTTTATTTCATTAATGTCTTCTGGTTCTATTTGGATAGAAATCTCACTTCCTTGGTTAACTTTATTCTTGAGTACTTTATTGTTTTTGATGCTACTGTAAAGATAGTATTTTCTTTATTTCTTACTTATATTGCTCATTTTTGGTGTGTAGACATAGAACTGATCCTTATATGTGGATTTGGTGTTCTAAAACTTAGCTGAATTTGTCTATTCCTTCTAACAGTTTTTGGTGGGGTCTTCATGGGTCTCTACATAAGATATCATGCTTTGAATGGGGACTGCTTTACTTCTTCCTTCCTGGTTTGAACGTATTTTATTTCTTTTTCTTGTCTAATTGCTCTGACTAGGATGTCCAGTACTATGTTGAATAAGAGTGGTGAGAGTAACATCCTTATCTTGTTCCTGATCTTGGAGAGAAAATTTTAAACTTTTCACTGCTGTATATATTGTTGGCTGTGTCTTGTCATATATGGCCTTTATTATTTTGAGATATGCTTATTCTATCACAAATTTGTTGTGATCATACATTATGAAATGATGTTGAATTTGCCAAAAGTGTTTTCCACATCTATTGAGCTAATCATATCTCTTTAAACTTTAATTCTATCAATGTGATGTATCACATTTATTTCTTTACTTAAAGGGAAACATCCTTACATTCTAGAAATAAATTTCACTTCTTCATGATGTATGGCCTCTTTATTTTTCTATTATTTTTTGTTTGCTGGTATTTTGTTGCAAATCCTTACATATATATTAATCAGAGATTTTGTTGTGTAGTTTTTTGCTTTCTTTTTATTTATTTTTAAAATTGTTTTTACAAAGATTGACCCTGAGCTAACATCTGTTGCCACTCTTTTTTTTTTCCCTTCTTCTCACCAAAGCTCCCTAGGTCATAGTTCTATATTCTAGTTGTAGATCCTTCTAGTTCTGCTATGTGGGACATCAACTCAGCATGGCTTGATGAGTGGTGCTAGGTCCATGCCCAGGATCCAAACCAATGAAACCCTGGGCCACAGAAGCAGAGCGTGCAAGCTTAACCACTATATTATGTGGCTTGCCCATATTTTTATTTTTTATTGGGGTATAGCTGACATAAAATATTAGATTAATTTCAGGTACACAACATAATAATTCAATATTTGTATACATCATGGAATGACTGCATGAAGTCTAGTTAGCATCTGTCACTATTGAAAGTTACATTTTTTTCTAGTGAAGAGAACTTTTAAGATTTACTCTCTTAACAACTTTCAAAGATTTAATACAATATTACTCACTGTAGTGACTATGTTGTACATTACATCCCCTTGATTCATTTATATTGTAATTGGAAGTTTGCACTTCTTGACTCCTTTCAGCCATTTTTTCCCACCCCCTAATCCACCACTCCTCTGGCAACCACCAATCTTTTCTCTGTGTCTGTGAGTTTTGCTTTGTTTATTATACTCCATATATAAGTGAAAGCATACAATACTTGTCTTTCTCTGACTGATTTATTTTATTTAGCTTAATACCCTCAAGGTCTATCCATGTTGTTGAACATGGCAAGATTTCATTCATTTTTATGATGGAATAGTGTTGTTATCAAGCAAGGGTTTGATGCTTGACACACAGAAAAGCCAATAGTATGGCACCGGCTTTGGAGAAAAGAAAAAGCTTTATTGTGAGATTGACTGGCAAGGAGACAGGAGCAAAGCTTTCAAGTCTGCCTTGTGAAAACCATTCCTCTGAGAACAGGAACAAGACAAGGGTGCCCACTCTTGCCACTCTTCTTCAACACAGTACTGGAAATTTTAGCCAAAGCAGTTTGGCAAGAAAAAGAAATAACAGGTATCCAAAAAGGAAAGGAAGAATTAAAACTGTCACTATTTGTGGTTGACATGATTCTATATATGGAAAACTGTAAAGAATCCAACAAAAAACCATTAGAAATAATCAACGAATACAGTAAAGCTGCAGAGTACAAAATCAACATTCAAAAATCATTTGCATTTTATTCCACTACAGTGGCCTGTGGCTCGCCAGTTTGGATCCTGGGCATGGACCTACACACCGCTCATCAGGCCATGCTGTGGTGGCATCCCAAATGAAAGAACTAGAATGATATACAACTATGTACTGGGGCTTTGGGGAGAAAATTAAAGAGGAAGATTGGCAAAAGATGTTATCTCAAGGCCAGTCTTCCTCACACACACAAAATCACTTGCATTCCTATACATTAATAATGGACCAGCAGAAAGATAAGTCAAGACTATAATCCCACTTACAACTGCAACAAAAAAGAATAAAATACCTGGAATAAATTTAACCAAGGAGGTGAATGTCATATACACCAAAAACTATGACGTTAATGAAACAAATGAAAGAAGACAAATGGAAAGATATTCCATGCTCATGTATTGTAAGAATAAACACAGTTGAAATGTCCATATTACCTAAATCAATCTACAGATTGATCTACAGACCAATCTACAGACTTAATTCAAACCCGAATGGAATACCAATGACATTCTTCATGAAAAGAGAAAAAAGAATCTTAAAATTTATACGGAAAAACAAATGACACTGAATAGCCAAAGCAACCCTGAGGGGGGAAAAAAAACACTTGGACGCATCATGCTCCCTGAACTCAAAATATACTACAAAGCTGTAGTAGTCAAAACAGCATGGTACTCACATAATAAACCCAGATATACAGATCAATGGAACAGAATTGAAAGCCCAGAAGTAAAACCACACTTCAAGGGACGGCTAATCTTCAACAAAGAAGCCAAGAACACACAATGAAGAAAGGAAAGTCTCTTCAATTAACAGTGTTGAGAAAATTGGAGAGCCACATGCAAAAGAATGAATGTAGATCATTGTCTCACATGATACAAAAAAATTAACTCTAAATGGATTAAAGACTTGAATGTAAGACCTGAAACCATAACACTCTTAGAAGAACATATAGGCAGTACAGATTTGACGTAGGTCTTAGTAGTATCTTTCTGAATACCATGTCTCCACAGGCAAGGGAATCAAAAGACAAAATAAAGAAATGGGACTACATCAGACTAAAGAGCTTCCTCAAGGCAAAGGAAACCATCATCAAAATGAAAAGACAACCTACCAATGGGAAGAAAATATTTGCAAATCATACAGCTGACAAGGCATTACTTTCCAAAATATATAAAGAACTCATACAACTCAATAACAAAAAAAGAATAATCCAATCAAAAAAATGGACAGAGGATATGAACAGACATTTTTCACGAAGATATCCAGATGGCCAACAGGCACATGAAAAGATGTTCGACATCACTAATCATCAGGAAAATGCAAATCAAAACGACAATGAGGTATCACCTCACATCAGTCAAATGGCTATAATTACCAAGCCAAAAATAACAAATGTTGGAGAGGATGTGAAGTAAAGGGAATGCTCATAAACTGGTGGTGGGAATGCAAACGGGTGCAGCCACTATGGAAAACAGTATGCAAATTTCTCAAAAACTTAAAAATAGAAATACTGTATGATCCAGCCATCCCACTACTGGGTATTTATCAAAAGAACATGAAATCACTAATTCCAAAAGATATATGCACCCGTATGCTCACCACAGCATTATTCACAATAGGCAAGATGTGGAAGCAACCTAGATGCCCATCAAGGGACAAATGGAGAAGAAGGTGTCGTATATATATACAATGGAATACTACTCACCCATAAAAACAGACAAACTCATCCCATTTGAGACAACATGGATGGATCCTGAGCCAAACAAGTAAGACAGAGAAAGGAATACTCTATGATTTCACTCCTATGTGGAATATAAGCAAACACATAGATGAGAATACATTAGTGGTTACCAGAGGAAAAAGGGATGAGGGAGGATGAAATGGTAAAGCCACATATGTATGGTGACGGATAAAAACTGAATTATTGGTGATGAACACAATGCAGTCTAAAGAGAAACTGAAATATTATGATAGACACTTGAAATGTATACAAGGTTGAAAGCCAATATGACTCAGTAAAATAATTATATAGATAGATAGATAGATACATGTATATAGATACAGACAGTGACCACTAAAAATAGGCACATATAGAAAATCAAGTTAAAATGGAATTTTAAATAATTATTATTAACCCCAAAGAAGAAAAAAAGAGAAAGAGGAACAAAAGCCAAATGGAAAAAAAGAAAACATACAGTAAAATGGATGACCTAAATCTAACTGTCAATAATTACGTTAAATGTAAAAGGATAAAATTCTCCAATTGAAACTTAGAGTTTGTCATAACAGATAGAAAAACAGCATATAAAAAAGAACGAAAGAATATCTTAAATACTGAAATTCTTTGTTAAATGCTATCATATGTAGTTTCCTTATTTTGACTAATATTTTGAATGGCTGCATAGCACTCTAATTTATGGTTATAATAGAATTAAACATGTTTAGATGATTATGATTATATACATTGTTAGACAACATATCTAAGGTCTTTTCTATTCTTGCTCTCTGTTAATTTAAGACTTATGATTTTATTCTCTTTTATGGACACTAACAATCCCTCACTGAGAACTTTTCTGGTTCATGAGTTAGAGGATACTAATGTAGGATGATCCAGAATTATATCAAAGTCATTCAATTTCATCGCATCCCAGTCAGCAATAAAATAGTCATATTTCTCATTCAGGAATCCCTTACAAAGGACCATGATCCATATATTTTCAAGTCCTAAATCATATTGCTATTCAATTCCAAAAACCTCACAGTGCATTGGATCTTAGCCTCCAGAGACCGTTCATTGCTGGGTTTTATCATGTGTATCTAGAAAACTCATGTCTGTGAGAACGTCAGGGTCTTTCCCTGCTTGGCCAAATGGGATCTCCATCTCTCATCCAACTACAGTCCTGACACGGGAAGCTCAAATCATTTCTTGACAGGACTTAATTTCTTCATTCCTCCATTATAGCTCTTAATATGACTAAGTTGAGCACGTAGGAGAGAATAACCTGGTCAGTGAATGCATAAACACTGGCTGGAAAAGACTGGGCCACATAAGGAGGACTAGGTTATTTGGAACCATTGTTCAGTTCACTGGAATGGGAGGAACTGGGAAGCACATAATCACATGGGGTTCTTTGGGTAGGACGCTTCAGAACAATTAATGAAAACATTTACGTCTCACTATTTTAACGAGAAGGAAACACTAACTTACACATACCATGGTTTTGCACCTGCCAAAACTGATCAGTCCTCCTTGGGATTCCTCTACTGGGAAAGAACAAAGGGAATCCAGAGCTGGGTAAGGAAAAAGAGACCATGAGAGCAAGCATAATTCAGGGTTAGCATGAAAGGAAGTAACATTTGGCTCCTCCATTCCATTTTGCATAATACCGCTAACCAAACAAACACAACAATATGAAAAGATTAGAAGGATTGTAGATAAACCCAAACTCTTTCCCTAACCCCCAGGAAACCCAAACAATTCAGCAGACAGTTTTCTGGCCTGTCCTCCACTTTGGGGAAGCAGCTCTGCACGTGAGGCTAGGCTGGTCAGCGCTGCCCTGAACAGGTCCTCCTCCCTCCATTCACACCTTCCAGGACTGAAAAGGAGCCACGCCATCCAGCCACACCTTACCTCATGGCCTTGGGGTCAGGTGAGGTTGAACAGGTTAGAAAAGACATAGAACTGGTCAGGAAGTATTCAATATTCCAATTCCAGAAAAACTGACTGGTTAAACACATTACGACATATCCATGTAGTAAACGTGAAGTCAGGAAAAATATTGTGAACATGGAAAACATTCCAGAAATACTGTCAGTAGAAAAATCAGGTTATAAAACTATAGGTGCAATATGATACCATTTGAAGAACATATGTGTATCTCAATATCAAATGACTGAAAAATCATCAGACTTCAATAGACAGAAAAAGATCTAGAAAGTTGTACATTCACTGATTAACAGTGCTTATCTTTTGCTCCTGATGGGGATTTTGTTTGTTTAAGTATATCTTAACTTGCTGAGTCAATGGCCATTTCTTAAAATATCTGTGCATGTGAACATTTGCTGTGTGTTAAGTGGAAGCTGTTTTCCAAAATGTGGAAAGTTCATTCTTCTAAACAGAGTTTACTTGGTCTTGGGGAAATGTACCAAATTTGGGTTGTTTTACTAAATGGTTTTTGATTCCTTCAGCTACCAGTGACACAATCTCCTCTCAGGTTTCTAGGCATGCTCATTGTTGGATGACTGTCTAGACAGATGGTGAGGTCCCTGAGTGTAGCTAACATGTATTGTTGCTGGTCTCAGCGCTACATCCTTCTGCAAGTTTTCTTACGGAATCCTTTCCCACCCTGTTAATCACGTCCTCCAGAAAGCTGCTCAATTATCTTATCCCATCAGTCTCACTCAGCAACCACCATCATCAGAATAAAATGTAATGTAGGAGTTACCGTGTGACCCAGCACTTCTGCCCTTAGCTATATACCCAAGAGAATGGAAATATGCATTCACACAAAAACTAGTACACAAATGTTCACATTTGTCACAGCCAAAAACTGAGAGCAACCCAAATGTCCATCAACAGATGGATGAGGAAAATGTCGTCTATGGATATAAGGGAATATTACGCAGACATAAAACTGAAGGCTATTTTGATACCGACTCCTCATGGAGGACCTTGAGGACACTGCGCTAAGTAAAATGAGCTAGTCATGAAAGTATAAATTTTGCACGATTGCTCTACTATGAGGGTCCTAGAGAAGTCAAATTCAGAGACAGAAAGGAGAATGGTGGCTGCCAGGAATGGGAGGAGAGGGGAATGGGGAGTTAGTGTTTAATGGGACAGAGTTTCAGTCGAAGATGAAAAAGTCCTGGAAGTGGATGGTGCTGATGGTCGCACAATAATGTGAATGTGCTTACTGTCACAGAACTGTACACTGAAAAGTGGTTAAAATGGCAAATGTAATGCCATGTATACTTTCCAAAGTAAAGTAAAAGAATGATGTGCTTATCTACCACATGGACGAACTTTGAAAACCTCATGCTAAGTGAAAGGAGCTAGACATAAAAGGACACATACTGCATGATTCCATGTAGACTGAATTTCAAGAGTCAGCAAATCCATGGAGACAGAAGCCAGGTTAGTGGTTTAGTATGGGAGGACGAGGGATAGGAAGTGACAGCTAACAAGACCAGGGTTTCTTACTAAGGTGATAAAATGTTTTGAAATTAGATAGTGGTACTGATTTTTACAACCTTGTGAATATAGTAAAACGTTTTCTTTTGAGTACATTTTTACAAGGTGAATTTTGGGGCTGGCCCAGTGGCATAGTGGTCAAGTTCAGCACACTTTGCTTTGTTGGCCCAGGTTCACACGTTTGGATCCCAGGCATGGACCTACACCACTCAACAAGTCATACTGTGGTGGCACCCCACATACACAATAGAGGAAGGCGTGCACAGATGTTTGCTCAGGGCCACTCTTCCTCAAGCAAAAAGAGGAAGACTGGCAACAGGTGTTAGCTCAGGGCCAATCTTCCTCACCAAAAAAACAAAAAACAAACGGTGAATTTTATGATCATGAATCTATCTCAACTTAAAAAGCAACATAAAAATTTGCAACATAAATTCCTTACCGTCACGGTGCTCTCATAGGTCATCAGAGTTTAATCACAACCCGACAGTGGTGACTGCAGTCAGAATGACATCACTGCCGTATAAAACACCAAGTCACATTATCTGAATCTCCCTAGTGGCCTTCGATGCATCTATTCCTATTCAGGGTTTACCTTACGTACCAGAAGGAACGTAAAAGTGTCAACTATGTCATTTGAGTCTTTTTATCACCCCGAATACTAAGATGGCATGGTCTGGCATATCATAAGCACTTACTAAAAATCTGATTATTTGACCCCAAATTCTAGTTCTAGACATTTCTTAAGAAAATATTGAGATAAAGAAATGCATGTACAAGTATGTTCAATACTTAGCTTATGACAGCCAAAACTAGAAACACAAAAATCTAACGGAACAGGTTAATTAACTTGGTTCTGCTATATGATGGCAGGTACAGCATTATTAATCAGGATGATACTGGTCCCAGTGTAAAATACGCACTCATAACTGGGGAACGGTATCCAGTTGAAACTTAAGACATAGATTCTGTTCTCAGATTTTCTAAATGTAACTGCTCTTAGAGTTCATGGCATTTTAATGCCTTGGGTTGTTCATCAGTAAAACTAAGAGTGTGAAGATCCCTTACTAAGCATGAATATCTTGGAGAAATATAATCTACATAAAAACTTAATAACATGTTGTAATCCTATATAAATATGTTAGATATTTTTACTGAAGAACATTGCATGCCCTCTAATTGGGTATTATAAAAGAAACAATTATTCTTAGATTAAAATTGTGCTTATCAGCCCTGCTCTGATAATGCTTACAAAACAAAGGGAAAAAAAATCAGGACTTTTGCTTGAGAATGCATTTTTAATTCATAAATCAAAAGTTTCTAGAAAAGAGGAGGAGGAAATTTCCCTCCCACCGAAATGCAGCAGAATCAAAGAGACATTTGTGAATCACAACCTGCCCAAAGAAGCTGATGTGATCAAGCGTCTCATAAGTGAGAACATCAGTAAGACTCTCAGTGCCCTGAAGCAGCAAAGAAAGACGTGGGTAAATAAAATGATTCCTTATTTTCTTCTATTTCAATCAGTATTTGGAAATGTTTTGGGGAAGACAACTAAAATCAGATATTTTTGCAAAGTTTTGTTAAGTTTTTCTTATACCAATAAGTTAAAATCAATGATTTTATGAAAGAAAATCAACCGTCCTCAATGTTGACTTTTGTGTGTAAACCAATTCTTTCCCTTCATCAAGGTTCTTCTTTTGGGGATGGCAGGACTGAGGAGGAAGTCAGGAGGCACCAGGCTGTTCTTGGGGCACAGAATGACTCCCTTACACGACACTCTCCAGGTCCACACCCGCCCTGCTCATACACATAAACAGATGGAAAAGAGGACAGAGCCTGGACTACGGGAATAGGTTTACAGCACGTTCCTGGGGTCCGAGCTCTGGGAACCCCGAGGCTCTGAGACAGTAGCTGCCCCTCAGAGCTCCCAAGTAGAGAACTCCCCAGGCTTTCCCAAACTAACCTCGGTGCCCCGTGGCTGGAAATCTCCCTTTAGGGCTCAATGTCCTACTTCCCTCTTGCAGCCAAGCAGCTGTGAGGAGAGAAGAGGAGGAACACCAGGGAACCCAGAGCCACCAGACAGTGACGCCACAGAGCCACAGCCATCACACCCGCACAGGTGAAGGACATGCACCAAATCCCCGTCACCCCAGCACAGCCACGCACCTGTCACAGCCTCGCAGCCACACCCACGGCACGGAGGCGCATCCCACCGCTCTCTCGCGTCTCTCACACACACACACCCCGCCACACGCTGCCCGTCTGTCCCCACAGACACACACCGTCCTCTGCCGTTCAGGCCCGAGAGTCCCGTGAGGACTGGCGTCCCTACTATGGGCCTCCCGGCTGTGAGCGCTTCCGCCGCCACCCCTCCTGGTTCACGTCGGGCTCCAAATTGACTCGCTTCACAGGATTCCCGCATCCTGTGCTAACACATCCACAAATGAGCTCCACTCACCTTGCGAAGAGGGAGAACCGCGCGAAAACGGAATGGAAGCCGAAGAGCTGGCGTGACCGCTGCCGTCTGGGAAGTGTCGCTCCAACCTGAACATCTCTGGGCGCGGCGGCTCGTCAGAAAGGCCACCGAAGCGCGGAAGTCCCGGTGGAACGGCAGCGCGAGAACCGCCCGGAGCCCGGCCCGAGCGCAGGTCTCTCCGCCAGGAGCGCGACGCGAGGGCGCGTGCGCGGGCACGGAGCCTGCGCGGAGGCCGCTGGTGCGCGTGCTCGGTCCAGAGGCGGCGCTGCGTCCAGGAGGCCGAGCAGCGCAGCCCGGCGCCGTCTCCGGGCGTCCGGCCTGTGGGCGCAGAGCCGCGCGGGAGGGTCGGCGGGGCGGCCTCGGGGCGAGAGCGCACGGCGGGTGTGAGCTCTGAGGGCGGGGGCCCGGGCGAGTCCCCTCAGGCGGCTGCAGCCTGGGGACAGCACGTGGGGCAAGTAACTCCTGATACCGCCTGGGATGAGCTGGTTTATTCAGTGTCTGTTAGCTGCGTTTAAAGGGTGTGCAGGAGTGAAGTAATACACATTTACTTAATTCTTTAGGATAAGCTATAATAGTCAAAATGGAATGAATAATTAATTGTAGAAGTTCTGTGGTGAAAATTATGTAGATATTTTCTAATATTGATTCAGGGACAGATTTTCCAAGCATGCCCAAAGAGAGGGATGTTATTAAAATTTTAAGAGTTGACTGGATAATTAGTTGTAATCATCCTAATCACTTGAATGCAAATCAATTAATAAAAGTTAATCCTAGACAAAGATTTGATAGACTTATTTTTAAAAAATATAATGAGCACACTGATAATAATCTTAATTCCATTTTTTTCTCAATAAGATAGGTGTCAGTAATCTAAGAGGAAAGGGAATGGTGAACTGCCATAGGACCCAGCTATCCCACTACTGGGTATCTCTTCAAAGAGCTTGAAGTCAGCAACTCCAAAAGTCCTGTGCACCCCAATGTTTATTGCAGCATTATTTACAATAGCCAAGACATGGAAGCAACCTAAGTGCCCATCAACAGATGAATGGATAAAGAAGATGTGGTATATATATACAATAGAATACTACTCAGCCATAAAACAGAACAAAATCGTCCCAGTTGCAACAACATGGATGGACCTTGAGGGAGTTATGTTAAGTGAAATAAGCCAGATAGAGAAGGACAATCTCTGTATGACTCCACTCCTATGAGGAATTTAAACATGTGGACAAAGAGAACAGATTAGTGGTTACCAGGGGAAAGGGGGGGTGGGGGTGGGCTCAAAGGGTGAAGGGTGTCACCTACAACACGACTGACAGACAATGATGTACAAATGAAATTTCACAAGACTGTAACCCATCATTAACTCAATAAAAATTTTAAAAAATAATTTAAAAAATTAAATAATAAATAAATAAATAAGACTAACACACCACCTCATCAATATTTATGACATATTTAATAAAGAATTCACACATTAAAATATGCCTATGGGCACTAGGCCTTTACTTTAAAAATTCACTATTAAATTCCTTCCCATATTAGGAAGACCTGCTAAAAAATCCACACCGAAAAACAAACCCCCTTGGCTTTATACAGATAAACAAATAATTTAGCCAAAAAGAAATACTTGGGAAATGACTAGAAGGAAACACTAACAAAAATTAGCAAGAGTGACAAGGCAATGGTAATGAGCACGCCGTCTTTCAAAAGAAGAAATCATTCAAAATATTTCTTTATCAGAGTCGCAAACACAATCATATCCTCTGGTATAGTAAAACCACTTTAAAGATATATTCCAGCACCCTGCTCCATTCCATCCCATTTCCTGCATATATTCTCTATCAGTGCACATCACACTATATATATATATTCCAGCACCCTGCTCCATTCCATCCCATTTCCTGCATATATTCTCTACCAGTGCGCATCACACTATATATTATTCCAGCACCCTGCTCCATTCCATCCCATTTCCTGCATATATTCTCTATCAGTGCACATCACACTATATATATATATTCCAGCACCCTGCTACATTCCATCCCATTTCCTGTATATATTCTCTATCGGTGCACATCACACTGTATATATATATATTCCAGCACCCTGCTCCATTCCATCCCATTTCCTGCATATATTGTCTATCAGTGCACATCACACTATATGTATATATTCCAGCACCCTGCTCCATTCCATCCCATTTCCTGCATATATTCTCTATCAGTGCACATCACACTTTATGTTTACTCATGAGATCTAAACTTCGTGAACAAAATACTCATCACCCTGAATAAGAGAGAGTGCAAGATGGCACAATCAAGCACACAGACTCAGCATGCTCTTCACAGTCTACTTTCCTTCAGAAGGTGGGCAAGTTCCTTTCCCTCCAGCTCTCGTTTTTCTCCTCTGCCAATATTTATTCATCCACTAGATCCTAGTTGCTGTCCAAAAAAATTTATCAGCAGTTCTCTATATTTTAGATACCAGACTTCCCTCTGACATACTAATGGCAAGCATTACCCCATTCCATTGACTTTCTTTTTATCTTTGTTTTCTTTGATGTAAATGTTTCTTATTTCCATATATATAGGATTTGAATTTTTCTATTTTGCCACCAATAATTTCCTTTCATGTTTCTATAATTTCTAATTTACTCAGTAATTCCCCTGTCTCGGATTGTATCCTAAGAAATTATCAGAAACTTGGACACACTGAAACGGATCACACTTATGTGGAGATGGCAGTGGTGGGGAAGGACAGAAAGGGGTGGAAATGTATAAATTTTGCATTGTTTGACAGGCATCTTTACTTCTTTCAGTTTTTAATAGAGTGCCCTTCCTGTCTTCCATTGTAAAGACCAGGGAAATAAAAATGTTGAGACATAAAAGAGAAGCTTGAACAAAAATTGACCTTTTAAAAGATGTTAATTGAAGGATTACGTACAATAGGAAAATTAGAAATAGCTTAAATAGCTAATACGAAGAGAGTGATTAATTTGTAATATATAGCATATATAAAACATAAAAAATATACAGCAATTAATTAAAACATTTTCTTTTAAAGAAAGATGTGGGTTTTTAATAACTGAAAATTTAACATTTAATTAGATCATCAGGGACATAATTAGATTGAGCTATTTGCAGGAATTTTTAAACTATATTTTTTGTATAAAAACTATTATTACACTGCTGGTGGAAATTAAAACACAAGAAAGGTTCATGCGATCTTGCCAGATCACCCAGCTCCTCCCAGGCTTTGTCAATATGTGTGTGTGACTTGTAAATAATTGCAGTCTGTCAACTCTGTATTTATACATTTTCAGAGATGATTTTGGAGATGTGTGCTTAAATTTTACAGAGATTTTTTAAAAGTGTTTTAATCATATTTTATGAGTTCTAAAGCAGCATAAAAGAAAAATATTTGTCACCTTATATAAAACATCTACATAATAAAAATGCCAATCAACATATTTATTGTATTTCTGCTATGTTTTCTCAGACAGTTTCTGAGGGAAGAATCATCAACAGCTTTTAATTATTGCTGGAAGAAAGCAGCAATAAGTGGATGAGAAAAGAAAAGTTTGAGTGAGTTCTACTTTCTTTAAGTCTCCAAATGGACACTTAAGGGGGAAAATGCTGATTCAGAGCAATGGCTGACAGTGTTCTGGATTAAGTGAGAGCCTATTCATCCTCTAAACATGTAAGACTGATCAGGAAACATCTCTATATTTGTTTTCCAGAAAGACTCCACCAGTTTATACTTGTGGCCAAGTAATGTTAAATTTTGTCATTCTTACTAATTTTTTATAGCAATACCTCTTGCTCTTGATGTCTCAATACTTTAACTAAAAATGCTCATAATTTCTAATGGTAGATCCAAGGATATTGTTATTATTGTTGTTGTCATTATTAGTATTTTAAAGTACTATTTATTGAAAATCTACTATTTGCCAGGTACTGTAATATAATTTATCTTAAAACTCCATGGAGAAGAGACTGTTATCAAACTGAGGTTTATGAAGGATTACGTCTCTTGCCCAAGACCATATATGGCCTTCAACCTTTGGATTTAAAACAGTGGCAGGGTAGAGATTAAAACCCAAATCAAAGCCCACACTCTTTGCCACTATCCTGTACTCATCTTGGGCCCCTGCTAGACACACCGGAACCACCTGTTGGATATGCCAGAAACATCTGCCGGATACACTGAAACCACCTGCCAAATATGCCAGAATCAGGTCCCGGACATGGTGGAAACACCTGCCAGACACGTCCAAATCACCTGTCAGATACGCCAAAACCATGTGCCACACATGCCAGAACCACCTCACGGACACATCTGCTGGATACTCCAGAAACAGGAATAGCACAGGACGGAACCAGGTGGCAGACAAGCGTGAAGCCCCTTCCAGACTAGCCTGAACCACTTGCTGGACCAGCCTGAATCACTTTATGGACATTCCAGAACCACGTGCCCAGCACGCTAGAACCGAGTGACTGACACGCCAGAACCACCTGCTGAGCACACCTGAACCGGTCACTGTGAAACCACCTGCCGGATACGCCAGAACCAGGTGCCGGACATGCCAGAACCACCTGCCAGATACGCCAGACACAGGTGTCGCACATGCGGAAACCAGGATCCCAAATGACTGAACCACCTGCCAGACACGTTGGAGCCACCTGCCGGATATGCCAAAAACAGCTGTTGCACATGCTGGAACCAGGTGCTGGACACACCTGAACCACCTGCCGGACAAGTTTCAACCACCTGCTAGACACAAGGGACCCACTTGCCGGACACGCCATCATCACCTTCAGGAAACGCCAGAACCATCAAGTGAACATGCCGGAAGCACCAGCCGAACATGCCAGAGCCAGGTGCTTGACACGCCATATCTGCCTGCCAGACACACTGAAATCACCTGCCAGATATGCTGGAACCAGGTCCCGGACACGCCAGAACCAACTTCCAGGCAAGCCAGAAAAACCTGCCGGACACGCCAGAACCACCCCTCAGACTGGCCAAAACCACGAAAATGAAATGACGGGATCATGTCCTGGACATGTCGTAGCCACATGTTGGACACGCTGGAATCAACCGCCGGACATGCTGGAACCAACTGCTGGACACCCCGGAAGCACCCACTGCCCATGTCAGAACCACCTTCTGGACATACTGTAAACTCATGCCAAGTACACAGGAACCCCCTGCCTGACAAGCTGGAACCACCTGAATGGCATGCCAGTACCACTGGTCGGACATGCCAAAACCAGCTGCAAGACAAAACTTAAACACCTGCCAGACAAGACTGAAGCACCTGCTGGATACGCCTGAACCACTTGACAGACACTCCGGAACCACCTGACCAACATGCTTCAACCACCTGCTTAACTCCCCAGAACCACCAATGCACACCTGTTGGATATGCCGGAACCAGGTGCTGCATACACTGAAACCACCTGCCAAACGCCCCGGAACCAGGTGCCAGACATGGTGGAACCAACTACCAGACATGCCCAAATCACCTGTCAGATATGCCAAAACCATGTGCCGGACACACCAAAAGCACCTCCTTGACACGCCGGAACGATCTGCCAGATACGCCAGAAACAGGTAGAGCTAGGGTGGAACCAGGTGTCAGACAAGCCCGAAGCAGCTGCTGGACTAGCCTGAACCACCTGCTGGATGAGCCTGAACCACCTGCTGGACCATCCTGAACCACTTTACGGACATTCTGGAACCACATGCCAGGCACGCTGTAACCAGCTGCCCAACACTCAAGAACCACCTGCTGAACACGCCTGAACTACCTGCCAGCCTTGTGTGAACCACCTGCCAGACACGTGGGAACCACCTGCCAGATACACCAGAAACAGGTGTCACACATGCCGAAACCAGGTGCCGGACATAACTGAACCACCTGCCAGACACACTGGAGCCACTTGCTGGATATGCTAAAAACATGTGTTGCACACCCCGGAACCAGGTGCTGAACACGACTGAACCACCTGCCGGACAAGCCTCAACCACCTGCTGGAAGCGACTGAACCACCTGCAGGACACGCCATCACCAACTTCAGGACACACCAGATCTATCTGTTGGACACGCCAGAAGCACCAGCCGAACATGCCGGAGCCAGGTGCCGAACACACCAGAACTGCCTGCTGGACACACCAAAATCACCTGCCGGATATGCCAGAACCAGGTCCCCGTTATGCCAGAACCGACATCTGGACAGGCTAGAAAAACCTGCCAGTCACACCGGAACCACCAGTCAAATACGCCGAAACCACCACCCCAATTTGACTGGGTCAGATCCTGGACACATCGCAGCCAGCTGCTGGACACACTGGAATCACCTGCCAGACATGGGGGAACCAAGTCCTGGACACCCGAGAAGCATCCACTGGACACGTCGGAACCACCTTCTGGACATACTGGAAACTCATGCCAGACACACAGGAACCCCCTGCCTGACATGTTGGAACCACCTGAATGACACACCGGTACCAATGGCCGGACATGCTGGAACCACGTGCCAGACCAAACTGAACCACCTGCCAGACAAGACTGAACCACCTGACGGATACCCCTGAACCACTTGACAGACACTCCAGAAACACATGCCGAGCATGCCAGAACCACCTGTCAGGTATGCCAGAACCAGGTGCCGGACACACCGGAACCACCTTCCAGACATACCTGAACCACCTGCAGGACACA
Organism: Equus caballus; assembly: GCF_041296265.1. NCBI lineage: Eukaryota > Metazoa > Chordata > Mammalia > Perissodactyla > Equidae > Equus > Equus caballus. Next base: position 10,747,801 of record NC_091704.1, read on the forward strand.
CTGAAATCACCTGCCAGATACCCTAGAACCAGGCCCCTTATATGCCGGAACAACCCGTCAGACATGCCGGAATCACCCACCAGAAACAGTGGAACCACCACACAGATACATCAGAACCACCCACCAGACACACCAGAAACACACCCCAGACACGCCAGAACCACCTGGAACCACCCACTGGACACACTGGAACCACTACTCAGACATGCTGAAACCACCAACCAGACACACCGAACCAACTTCCGGACACAGCGGAAGCACCCACCAGACACGCCAGAACCATCTTCCAAACGTACCAGAACCACATGCCGGACACACAGGAACCACCTGTTGGATATGCCGGAACCAGGTGCCGGATACACTGAAACCACCTGCCAAATAAGTCAGAACCAGGAGCCAGACATGACAAAAACACCTGCCAGACAAGCCGGAACCACCTGCCTAACATGCCAGAACAAACTGCTGGACATGCCGAAATCACCTTCCGGACACGCCAGAAACAGCTCCTGGATATGCCAGAACCAATTTCCATAAAATGCTGGAACAACCTGCTGGACATGCCAGAATCAACCACCGGACACATCGGAACCACCTTCCTGACATACCAGAAACTCATGCCAGACACACAGGAACCCCCTGCCTGTCATGCCAGAACCACCTGAATGACATGCCAGTACCATCGGCTGGACATGCCATAACCACCTGCCAGAGAAAACTGAACCACCTGCCAGAAAAGACTGAGCCACCTGCTGGACATGCCTGAACCACTTGACGGACATTCCAGAACCACATGCCAGATACGCTGGAACCACCTGCAGTACAGGCCTCAACCACCTACTGGATATGCCTGAACCGCCTGGTGGACACACCGCAACCACATTCTGGATGTGCCGGAACCATCTGGTGGACATGCTGGAACCACCTGAATAACATGCCGGAACCACCTAACATGCCGTAACCACGTGCCAGACACGCCAGCACCACCTGCTGGAAACCCCGGAACCACAGCCCAGACATACTGGAAGGACATGCTGGACACGCAGGAACCAATTGCTGCACACACCTGGACCACCTGCTGGACACCACCAAAGCACATCCTGGAGAGGCCTGAATCAGCTGCTGGACATGCCCAAACCACCATTCAGACACTTCAGGACCATGTTTCAGAAATGCCTGTACCACAGGATGGCCATGTCTGGACCATGTGCCGGATGCATCTGGACCAGCTGACAGACATGCCTGAACAACCAGCTGGACACGCCGGAACTACCTGCCAGGCATACCGGAACCATCCACTGGAAACGCCTGAATCACCTGCCTGATATGTTGGAACCAACTGCAGGAAATGTTGGAAACAACACCCGGACAATCTGCAACCACCCACTGGAGACACCAGAATCAGATCCTGGACACACCGGAAGCACCTGCCGGACACTCTGGAACCACCTTCGGGAACCACCTGAATCACCCACCGGATACGAAGGAACCACCTTCCAGACACACCAGAACCATTTGTCAGATTCGGCGGAACCAGGTGCTGGACATGATGAAACCACCTGTCGGATATGCCAGAACCAGGGACCAGACACGAGAGAACCACCTGCTGGACAAGCTGGAACCACCTGCCTGACATGCTGGAACAACCTGCTGGACACGCCGAAATCACCTGCCTCATACACCGGAACCAGGTCCTGGAAAAACCTGCCAGAAACACCAAAACCACCACCTGCACACTCCGAAACCACCAACCCGATTCTGGCAGTTCCTGCAGGTGGTTCCAGCGTGTGTGGCAGGTGCTTCTGGTGTGCTGGGACCTGATTCTGCCATCTCCGGTGGGTGGTTCCAGAGTGTCCTTGTGGTGGTGTCCAGCAGTTGGTTCCAGCGTGTCAGGCAGGTGGTACAGGCGTTTCTGGGAGGTGCTTTGGGGGTGTCCAGCAAGTGGTCCGGGTGTGTCTGGCAAGTGGTTCCAGCATGTCCGGCGTGTCCTTCCAGTATGTCTGGCCTGTAATTCCTCATGTTCAGCCAGTGGTTCTGGTGTGTCCGTCACCTGGTTCTGGCATGTTTGGCAGATGGTTCCAGCAAGTCCACCAGATGGTTCTGGCTCATCCTGAAGGTGGTTATGGCATATCTGGCAGGTGGTTCAATCATGTCCAGCAGGTGGTTCAGTCTTGTTCAGCAGGTGGTTCAGTCATGTCCAGCACCTGCTTCTGGCATGTGAGAAAGCTGTTTCTGGCGTATCCGGCAGGTGGCTCCAGTGTGTCCGGCAGGTGGTTCAGTTGTGTCCAGCACCTTGTTTCTGTGCGTGCGACACCTGTTTCTGGCATATCAGGCAGGTATTTCTGGCATGTCCAGCAGGTTTTTCACTCAAGTCTGGCAGTTGGTTCAGGCGTGTCCAGCAGGTGGTTCTGGCGTGTTGGGCACCTGGTTCCAGAGTGCCCGGCATGTGATTTGGGAATGTCTGTAATGTGGTCCTGGCTGGTCCAGCAGGCGGTTCAGACTAGTATCGCAGCTGCTTCGGGCTTGTCTGGCACCTGGTTCTGGCCTGTCCTGGACCTGTTTCTGGTATATCTGGCAGATGGTGCCGGTGTGTCTAAGAGGCGGGTCTGGTGTGTCTGGCAGATGGTTTTGGTGTACTCAGCAGGTGATTTGGAAGTGGCCGGCAGGTGTTTCCTCCATGTCTGGCAACTGGTTCTGGCACATTTGGTAGGTGGTTTCAGTGTATCTGGCACCTGGTTCCCCCATATGCAAAAGGTGGTTCCAGCATGTCTGGCAGGTGGTTCCAGGGTGTCAGACCAGAGATTCCACCATGTTTTGCAGATGGATCAGTGCTGTCCAGCAGGTGGATCAGTCGTTCTGGCAGTGGGTTGCAGCATATCTGGCGGTGGTTCTGTCGTGTCCGGCAGGTGGTTCTGGTGAGTCAAGCAGGTGGTTATGGCATGTTTGGCAGGTGGTTCAGGCGTGTCTGTCAGCTGGTCCAGGTGCATCTGGCACATGGTCCAGGTGTGGCCGTCCCGTGGTCCAGGCATTTCTGAAAAATGGTTCTGACATGTCCAAAAGATGGTTTGGGCGCGTCTGGCATCTGATTCAGTCCTCTCCGAGAGGTGCTTTGGGGGTGTCCCACAGGTGGTCCTGGTGTTTCCAGCCAGTGGTTCGGCATGTCCGGCACGTCATTCGAGTATGTCTGGTCTGGGGTTCCAGTTTGTATAGCAGGCGGATCCAGCGTGTCTGGCACCTGGCTCCGGCATGCTTGGCAGGTGGTTCTGGCATGTCCACCAGATGGTTCCAGTGCATCCTGAAGGTGGTTATGGCGTGTCCAGCAGGTGGTTCAGGCTTGTCCGTCACTTGGTTCCGTCCTGTCCAGCACCTGGTTCCAGCATTTGCGTCACCTGTTTCTGGCATATCTGGCAGGTGGCTCCAGTGTATCCAGTGGGTGGTTCAGTCATCTCCTGCACCTGGTTACGGCGTGTGCAACAACTTTTTCTAGCGTATCCGGCAGGTGATTCCAGCATGTCCAGCAGGTGGTTCACGCTAGTTTGGCAGGTGTTTTGGGTGTGTCCAGCAGGCGGTTCTGGCCTTAGGGCACCAGGTTCCGCTGTGTCCAGCACTTGGTTCTGGCATATCCTGCAGGTGGTTTCTGTGTATCTGGCCCCCGGTTCCAGCATATCCAACAGGTGGTTCCAGCGTGTCTAGCAGCTGGTTCAGGTGTGTCTGGGAAGTGGTTCAGTTACATTCGGAAGGTGCTTCCGGCATGTCTGGTGGGTGATTCCAGTGTGTCTGGCAGTTGGTTCCAGCATGTGTGGCTGGTGGTTCCATTGTGTCTGTTTGCTGGTTCTGATGTGTCCGGTGGGTGCTTCTGGGGTGTCCGGCAGTTGCTTCCCACATGTCCAGAGGGTGATTTCACCACATCCAGCAGGTGGCTATGGTGTGTCCAGGACCTGAATCCATCAAGTTGGGTGGTGGTTTTGGTATGTTTGGGTGGTGGTTCCTGCGTGTCCAGCAGGTGATTTTGGCGTGTCTGGCAGGTGGTTCTGGTGAGTCAAGCAGGTGGTTGCAGCGTGTCAGGCAGGGGGTTCAGGCATGTCCAGCAGGTGGTTCAGGCCTGTTCGGACAGTGGTTTTGGCGCATCCAGCACCTGATTCTGGCATATCTGACATGTCGTTCCGGCGTGCCCAGCGTGTGATTCCAGATTGTCCATCAAGTGTTTCAGGCGTATCCAGCAGGTGTTTCAGTCTTTTCTGGCAGGTGGTTCCGGCATGTCCTACCAGGGGTACTGGCTTGTCATTCAGGTAGTTCCAGCATGTCAGGCAGGGGCTTCCAACATGTCCAAGACCTGATTCTGGCGTCTCCAGTGCATGGTTCCAGAGTGTCCAGGTTGTGGTTCTGATGTGTCCAGCAGTTGGTTCCAGCATGTCAGGCAGGTGGTTCAGGCGTTTCCAGGGGATGATTCCTGTATGTCCAGCAGGTAGTTCAGGTGTGTCCAGCAGGTTGTTCAGGCATGTCTGTCAGCTGGTTCAGTTGCATCTGGGACATTGTCCTGGCATGGCCGTCCCGTGGACCAGGCATTTCTGAAACGTGGTTCTGACGTGTCCGAATGGTGGTTTGGGCGTGTCCAGCATCTGATTCAGGACTCTCCAGGAGGTGCTTTGGTGGTATCTGGCAGGCGGTCCAGGTGTGTCCAGCATTGGTTCCGGCATGTCCAGTGTGTCTTTCTAGAATGTCTGGACTTTGGTTCTGGGACGTCCAGCAGGCGATTCCAGTGTGTCCAGCACCTGGCTCTGGCATTTTCAGTAGGTGGTTCCTGCATGTCCACCACATGGTCCCAGCATGTCCTGAAGGTGGTTCCGGCATGTCCAATAGGTATTTCAGTCCTGTCCAGCAAGTGGTTCAGGCTTGCTCGGCAGTTGGTTCAGTCGTGTCCAGCACCTGGTTCCAGCGTGTGTGACTCCTGTTTCTGGCATTTCTGGCAAGTGTTTCTGGCGTGACCAGCAGTTGGTTCATGCAAGTCTGGCAGGTGATTCAAGCGTGTCCAGCAGGTGGCTCTGGCATGTCAGGCAGCTGGTTCCACCTTTCCCAGCATGTGGTTCTGGAATGTCCGTGACGTGGTTCAGGGTGGTCTAGCAGATGCTTGAGGCTAGTCATGCAGCAGCTGCAGGCTTGTCTGGCACCTGGTTCTGGCCTGTGCTGGACCTGTTTCTGGTGTATCTGGCAGGTGGTTCTGGCATGTCCTGCACATGGTTTTGGTGTATCTGACAGGTGATTTGGACGTGTCTGGCAGGTGTTTCTGCCATGTCTGGCACCTGGTTCTGGTGTATTCGGCAGGTGGTTTCAGTGTATTTGGCACCTCGTTCCGGCATATCCAACAGGTGGTTCTGGTGTGTCAGGCAGGTGGTTCAGGTGTTTCTGGCATGTGATTCTGGTACGTCTGTAAGGTGGTTCTGGGGTGTCCAGTGGGTGCATCCAGAGTGTCTGGCAGTTGGTTCCGGCATGTCTGGAGGGTGGTTCTGGCATGTCTGAGTGGTGGTTCCAGTGTGTCCGGTGGGTAGTTCTGGCATGTCTGTTGGGTTGTTCCGGCGTATAAGAGGCCAGGTTCCGGCGTATCTGGCAGGTGATTTTGGCGTGTCCAGCAGGTTGTTCCGGCGAGTCAAGCAAATGGTTGCGGTGTGGCCCAGTAGGTTGTTCAGGCATGTGCAAAAGGTGGTTCAGGTCTGTCCTGAAGGTGGTTTCTGCACGTCTGGCACCTGGTTCTGGCATATCTGACATGTGGTTCCAGCGTGCCCAGCATGTGGTTCCAGATGTCTGTAAAGTGGTTCAGAAATATCCGACTGGTGGTTCAGTCTTGTCTGGTGGGTTGTTCAGGTTTCTCTGGCTTGTGGTTCCGGCATGTCCTGCCAGTGGTACTGGCGTGTCATTCAGGTGGTGCCAGCATGTCCGGCAGGGGTTTCCTGAGTGTCTGGCATGAGTTTCCAGTGTGTCTGGAAGGTGGTTCTGATGTGTCAGGAGGGTGCTACCAGGGTGTCTGGCAGTTGGTGCCCACATGTCTAGTGGGTGATTCCAGCGTGTCCGGCAGGTGGGTACAGCGTGTCTAGGACCTGATTCTGTCATGTCGGATGGTGGCTTTGGCATCTTTGGGTGGTGGTTCCGGTGTGTCCAGCAGGAGATTTCAGCATGTACGGCACCTTTTTCCACCCTGTGTGGAAGTTGATTCTGGTGTATTCAGGACCTGGTTCCGGGGTATCCAGAAGTTGATTTTGGCTTCTCTGGCAGGCTGTTCTGGTGTGTCTGGCAGGCTGTTCTGGTGTGTCTGGCAGGTGGTTCTGGCATGTCCAGCACCTGGTTCTTGTGTATCCGGTGGGTGGTTTCATGGTGTCCAGCACCTGGTTCTGCTGTATCTGACAGGAGGTTCCGGTGTGACTGTCAGGTGTTTCCAGGGTCTCAAGCAGGTGGTTCTGGTGTGTCTGACTGGTGGTTCAGCTGTGTTTGGCAGGTGGATCAGTGCTGTCCAGCAGGTGGATCAGTCATGTCTGGTGGTTGGTTTCAGCATATCTGGGGGTGGTTCCAGCGTTTTCAGAAGGTGGTTCTGTCACATCTGTCAGGTTCTTCTGGCATGTCAGTCAGGTGGTTCTGGCATGTCGAGAAGGTGGCTCCATCATGTCTGGCAGGGGCCCAATAACCTGCATCCCTTGGCAGACAGTCCAGAACCACCTGCCAGGCACACCAGCACCACCTGCCCGATAAGCCAGCACCAGGTGCCAGACACGACTAAACCACCTTCCGGACAACTTGAACCACCTGATGGTGAGGTCTGAGCCACCTGCCAGACATGCCAGAACCACCATCCCAACGTGCTGGAACAACGTGGTGGACATACTGGAACCACCTGCCAGACATGCCGGAACCATGTCCTGGGCACGCTGGAACCACCTGCTGAACAGGAAGGGAAAAGCTGACAGACAGCCCTGATCCACCCAACGGACATGCCATAACCACAGTCCAGACATGACAGCATCACCTTCTGGACATGACAGAACCACATTCTGGACATGCCAGAACCACCCCTCAGACACACCGGAACCACCCACTGCACACGACAGAACCACCTTCCAGACACGCCAGAACCACCTGACTGACACACTGGAGCCACCTTACTGACACGCAGGCATCATCCACCGGACATGCCGGAACCACCTGCGGGACACGCTGGCACCACCTGCTGGTTACACCAGACTGAGGTGGCAGGAATGCCAGAACCAACTGCCACACAAGCCTGAAAAATCTGTCAGACCAGCCTGAACCACCTGCTGGACATGCCTCAATCACCAGACAGACACACTTCATCCACCCGATAGACATGCCAGAACCAACTGCAGGACCCACCGGAACCACCTGCCGGACACACAGGAACCAAATTCCAGTCACATGGGAACCACCTGTCAGATACACTGGAACCAGGTGCCTGGTTCACTGAAACAACAAGCTGGATACGCCGGAACCAGGTGCCAGACATGCTGGAACCAGGTACCAAATATGCTAAACCCACCTTCTGAATATGCCAAAACCAGGTGCTGGACACTCCCAAACCACCTGCTGGACACAGCCAAACCACCTTTCGGACATGTCAGAACCACGTTTCAGAAACCCCTGGACCACGGGATGGCCATGTCTGGAACACGTGCCAGGTGCACCTGGCCTACCTGACGGACATGCCTCAACAACCTGCTGGACACGCCCGAACTATCTGCCGGACATAATGAGATGATCCACTGGAAAGGCCAGAACCGCCCAGCAGACATGACAGAACCACCTTCCGGTCTCGCCCCAGCCACGTGCTGGACACTCTGGAACCACCAGCCGGACAAGATGGAACCTCCTGCCGGATATGCCTTAACCACTGGAGGGACAATCTGGAACCACCTGCCTGGCACGCAGGATCCACCTGCCAGATATGCCAGAACCAGGTGCTGGACTCACCGGAACCACCCGCTGGACTGGAGGGAACCACCACCCGGACACGCCGGAACCACCTGCTGGACAACCCTTAACCACCAGACAGACATGCTGGAACCACAGACCAGATATGCAGGAAGGTCATGCTAGACACAGCAGAGCCACCCGCCATACCTACCTGGACCACCTGCCACACACGCCTGAAGAACCTGCTAAACACTTCCGAACTGCCTCCAGACAAACCCAACCACCATTCTGACACGTCAGAAGCACGTTTCAGAAATGCCTGGACCACGGGACTGCCATGCCTGTAGCAGGTGCCAGAAGCACCTGCACCACCTGACGGGGATGACAGAACAATCTGTCTGACATGCCGGAACCACCTGATGGACATGCAAGAACCACTTCCCTGAGATGGTGGAACGACCTTTCGGACAAGCAGGAACTATGCCCCGGACACACAGTAACCACATGCAGGACATATTGATCCACCAGCTGGACACAACTGATCCACCCACCGAACACAGCTGAATCACCCATGGGACACACCAGAATCACCTGCCAGACATGATGGAACCACCTTCCGGACATGCTGGAACCACTCATTGGACACACCGGAACTACCCACTGGACACGATGGAATCACCTTCTGGGCATGCCAGAACCACCTGACTGACATGCAGGGACTAACTGACTGAGACACCAGAATCACCCGCCAGTCATGCCAGAAACTCCTGCGGGACACACCACAACCCCCTGCCAGTTACAGCAGAACCAGCTGGCAGGAACACCAGAACTGGCAGATGGACAAGCCTGAACAACCTGCCGGAGCAGCCCGAATCACCCACCAGACATGACTGAACCACCTGCCAGACACTCCAGAACCACATGCTTGACTCGCCAGAACAACTTACTGGACGTGCTGAAATCACCTGATGGATACTCCAGAAGCAGGCCACTTATATGCAGGAACCACACGCAGGACAAGCTGGAATGACCCGACGGGCAGCCTGAACCACAACTCAGACACACCGGAACCACCCACAAGACACCCCAGAGTCAGGCCCGGGACACAGCACAACCAACTGCAGGACATGTAGGAATCACTTGTAGGACACACCGGAACCACCTTAAGAACATACTGGAACCACCTGCCAGACACCATGGAACCAACTGTCAGATACGCTGGAACCAGGCACCTAATAGGCTGAAACCACCTGCTGAATACACCAGGACCATGTGCCAGACACGCCGGAAGCATGTGATGGATACACCAGAAACAGGTCCAGCACTGGCCAGAACCAGGCGCAGGACATGCCTGAAACACCTGCCGGACACACCTGAACCACCTGCTAGACCAGCCTGAACCACTTTACGGACAATCTGGAACCACATGCTGGGCACACCAGAACCAGGTGCCCAACACACCAGAACCACCTGCTGGACACGCCTGAACCACCAGCCAGTCTTGTAAGAACCACCTGACAGATGCACCAGAACCACCTGCCAGATACGCCAGAAACAGGTGTCGCACATGCCAAAACCAGGTGACAGGCATGCTGGAACCACCTGCCACACATTGAAATCACCTCCCAGATATGCCAGAACCATGTGCTGGACATGCCAGAATCGCCTACCAGACATGCTGGGACCATCTGTTGGAGACACGGGAACCAGGTGCCTGATTTGCTGAAACTACCTGCCGGACATGCCAGATGCAGGTGCTTGACATGCCAGGACAACCCACAGGACACATCAAAATCACCTGCATGATACCCAGTAACCATGTGCCAGATATAACAGAACCACCTGCTGGACACACTGGAGCCACCTGCTGGATATGCCAGAAACTGGTGCCCCACAAAACAGATCCACCTGCCAGACAAGAGTGAACCATCTGCTGGTGGGGCCTGAACCACCTGCCAGACATGCTGAAATCACCTTCCGGATGCACCAGATCCATCTGTTACACACACCAGAACCACCACCAGACATGTGTGACACACCTGCCTGACACGCTGGAACTAACTCTCAGACACATCAGAACCATCATCCAGACACTCTGGAAGCACCCACCAGAGATGCGAGAATTACGTCGAGAACACGCTGGAAGCACCTGCAGGACACGCCAGAACGACCTGACTCACACGCCAAAATCACCTGCCGGATACGCCTGAACCACTTGACGGACTTTTCAGAATTACATGCCGGTCATGCCGGAACCATCTGTCAGATATGCCAGAACTGGTGCCAGACACACTGGAACCACCTTCTGGACAGACCTGAACCAACTGTCGAACACGCCAGAACCACCTGCTTGACTTGCTGGAACCAGATGCCGGACATGCCAAAATCATCTGCCAGATATGCTGGCACCAGGCCCCTTATACGCCAGAAAAAACTGACAGACATGTCAAAACCACCTGTCGGACACAGTGGAACCACCACACAGACATGCAAGAACCACCTGCCAGACACGCCGGAAGCACCCACCAGACGCGACGGAACCACCTACAACCACCCACCGGACAAACTGGAACCACGACTCTGACATGCCAAAATCACCTGCCAGACACGCGAGAACCAACTCCCAGACACACCGGAAGCACCCAATGGACATGCCGGAACCACCACTCAGATATGCCAGAACGACCCGCCAGACAAGCTGGAACAAACTGCCAGACATGCCAGAAGCACCTTCCAGACACACTGGAACCACCTTCCAAACGTACCAAAACAACATCCCAGACACACAGGAACCACCTGACAGACACTTTGAACCACCTGTTGGCTATGCCAGAACCAGGTGCCAGATACACTGAAACCACCTGCCGAATACACCAGAACCAGGTGCCGGACACACCAGAAGCACCTGCCAGACAGGCTGGAACCACCAGCCTAACACGCCAGAACAACCTGCCAGACATGCTAAAATCAGCTGCCGGACATGCCAGAACCAGGTCCTGGACACGCCAGAACCAATTTCCATAAAAGGCCGGAACAACCTGCCAGACATGCTGGAATCATGCACCGGACATGCGGGAACCAACTGCCGGACACGCCGGATTCAACACCTGGACACGCTGAAAGCAGTGACCAGACATGAGGGAATTAGGTCCTGGAAACACCATAGTCACCTGGCAGACACACTGGAATCACCTGCCGGACATGTGGAAACCAACACCAGGACACACTGGAAGCACACAACAGACATGTCGGAACCACCTTCCGGACATACCAGAAAATCATGCCAGACACACAGGAACCCCCTCCCTGGCATGCCAGAACCACCAGAATGGCACGCAGGTACCATCAGGTGGACATGCCGTAACTACCAGCCAGAGAAAACTGAACCACCAGCCAGATATGCCTGAACCACTTGACGGATACTCCGGAACCACATTCCGGGCATGCCAGAACCACGTTTCATATATACCAGAACCAGATGCTGGACACGCCGGAACCACCTTCCAGACAGGCCTGAACCACCTGCTGGACGTGCCTGAACCATCTCCCAGACACGGTGGAACCACCTCCTTGACTCGCCAGAACTACCTGCTGAACATGCAGAAATCTCCTGACAGATATGCCAGAACCAGGCTCCTTATACAGTGGAACAACCTGACAGAAATGCCGGAACCAACCCCCGGACACACGGGAACCACCACTCAGACACTCCAGAACCACCTGCCAGACACGCCAGAACCAACTGCTGGACACGCCGGAAGCACCCACCAGACATGCCGGAACCACCTTCTGAATGTACCAGAACCACATGCCAGACACACAGGAACCTCCTGCCAGACACGCTGGAACCACCTGTTGGATATGGCAGAACAAGGTGCCACGTACACTGAAACCACCTGCCAAATACCCCAGAACCAGGTGCCAGACATGGCAGAACCAGTAGCCGGACATGTACAAATCACCTGTCGGATACACCAAAACCATGTGCCAGACACACCGGAAGCACCTCCTGGACACGCCGGAGCCATCTGCCAGATATGCCAGAAACAGGTCATGCTAGGCCAGAAGCAGGTCCCAGACAAGCTTGCAGTGGATGCTGGACTAGCCTGAACCACCTGCTGTACAAGACTGAACCAACTGCTGGACCAGCCAGAGCCACTTTATGGACATTCTGGAACCACATGCTGGGCATGCGGGAACCACGTGCTCGACACACCAGAACCACCTGCTGAACATGCATGAACCACCTGCCAGCCTTGCGTGAACCACCTGCCGGATACACCAGAAACAGGTGTCGCACACACCAGAACCAGGTGCTGGACACGACTGAACCACCTGCCACACAAGCCTCAAGCACTGGCTGGACAAGACTGAACCACTTGCCGGACACACCATCAGCATTCAAGACATGCGAGAACCATCTGGTGGGCATGCCAGAAGCACCAGCTGAACATGCCAGAGCCAGGTGCCAGACACATCGAAATTGCCTGCTGGACACACCAAAATCAACTACTGAATATGCCAGAACCAGGTCCCGGATATGCCAAAAGCAACTTCCGGACAGGCCGGAAAAACCTGCCGGACACGCTGGAATCATCATTCAGGCATGCCGCAACCACCAACCTGACATGATGGAATCAGGCCCCGGACACATCATAGCCACCTGCCGGACATGCCAGAATCACCTGCCAGACATGCAGAAACCAACTGCCAGAGACCCCGGAAGCACCCACCAGACATGTGGGAACCACCTTCCTGACATATGGGAAACTCATGCCAGACACAGAGGAACCCCCTGTCTGACATGCTGGAACTACCTGAATTATACGCTGGTACCACTGGCTGGACATGCCGAAACCACCTGCAAGACAAAATTGAACCACCTACCATACAAGACTGAACCACCTGCCAGATACGCCTGAACCACTTGACGGACACTCTGGAACCACATGCCAGGCATGCCAGAACCACCTCTCAGATATGCCAGAACCAGTTCCTGGACATGCCAGAACCACCTTCAGGACAGACCTGAAACACCTGCTGGACACGCCTGAACCACCTGCCAGAAATTCCAAAATCACCTGCCAGATACGCTGGAAGCAGAACATTTAAATGCCAGAAAAACCTGACAGACATTCCAGAACCACCCGCCGGACACAGTGGAACCACCATAGAGACACACCAGAACCACCTGCCAGACACACAGGAAGCACCCACTGGACACGCCGGAACCACCTGGAACCACCCACCAGACGCACTGTAACCACCAATCAGACATGCTGGAATCATGTGCCAGACATGCTGGAACCAACTCCTGGACATGCTGGAAGCACCCAACGGACACGCCGGAACCATCTTCCGAACATACCAGAACCACACGCCGGATATACAGGAACCATCTGCCAGACACACTGGAACTACCTGTTGGATATGCCAGAACCAGGTGCCAGATGCACTCAAACCACGGGCCGAATATGCTAGAAGCAGGTGCTGGACATGCCAGAAACACCTGCCAGACAAGCTGGAGTCATCTGCCAAACACGCCAGAACAAACTGCCGGACATGCCGAAATCACCTGCCGGATACGCCAGAACCAGGTCCTGGATACGCCAGAACCAGTTTCCATAAAAGGCTGGGACAACCTGCCAGACACAACAGAATCACCCACCAGATATGCGGGAACCAACTGCCAGATATGCTGGAACCAACCTCTGGACTCTCTGAAATCACCAAACGGACACGACGGAATCAGGTCTTGGACACACGGTAGCCACCTGCCTGACACGCCAGAACCACCTTAAGAACATATCAGAACCACATGCCAGACACACAGGAACCACCCGCCAGACACCATGGAACCAACTGTCAGATACCTGCCTGACACGCTGGAACCAACTGTCGGACACGTCGGAACCATCATCCAGACACTCTGGAACCACCCACCTAAGATGTGAGAATCAGGTCCAGAACACACCGGAAGCACCTGCAGGACATGCCAGAACCACGTGAGTCACATGCTGAAATCACCAGCCGGATATGCCTGAACTACTTGACAGACACTCCGGAATCACATGCCGGGAACGCCGGAAACGCCTGTCAGATGTGACAGAACCAGGCGCTGCACGTGCCTGAACAACCTGCCGGACATGCCAGAACCACTTGAATGACATGCTGGAACAACCTGCTGGAAATGCCAAAATCACCTATCGGGTACGCTGGAACCAGGTCCTGGATACACCAGAACCAATGTCCATAAATGGCCGGAACAACCTGCCAGACATGCCGGAATCACCCATTGGACATGCGTGAACCAACTGCCAGACATGCCAGAACCAACACCTGGAAATGCTGAAAGCATCAACCAGACATGACAGAATCAGGTCCCAGACAGTCCATAGCCACCTGCCGGACACGCCGGAATCACCTGCTGGACATATGGGAACCAACATCAGGACACACCAGAAGTACCCACCAGACACGTTGGAACCATGTTCCGGACATACCGGAAATTGATGCCAGACACACAAGAAAGCCCTGCCTGTCACGCCAGAACCACCTGAATGACACGCCAGTACCATCGGCCTGACATGCCATAACCACCTGCCAGAGAAAACTGAGCCACCTGCCAGATAAGACTGAACCACTTGACGGACACTCTGGAACCACATGCTGGGCATGCCAGAACCTCCTGTCAGATATGCCAGAACTAGATGCCAGACACACTGGAACCACCTTCCAGAGAGACCTGAAGCACCTACTGAACATGCCTGAACCACCTCCTTGACTCGTCTGAACCACATGCTGGACGTGCAGAAATCACCTTACGGATACACCAGAACCAGGCCCATTATACAACAGAGCAACCTGACCAAAATGCATGAAACAACCCCCAGGAACACTGGAGCCACCACTCAGACACTCTGGAACCACCCGCCAGACACGCTGGAACCAACTACTGGACACGCTGGAAGCACCCACCAGACATGCCGGGCCCACCTTCTGAACGTACCAGAACCACATGCCAGACCAACAGGAACCTCCTGCCAGACATGCTGGAACCACCTGTTGGATATGCCGGAACCAGGTGCTGCATACACGAAAGCCACCTGCCAAATACCCCAGCACCAGGTTCCGGACATGGCGGAACCAATGCCGGGCACATCAAAACCACCTGTCGGATATGCCAAAACCATGTGCTGGACACATCAGACACACCTCCCAGGCATGCTGGAGCCATCTGCCAGGTACGCCAGAAACAGGTCCTGCTACGCCGGAACCAGGTGCCAGACAAGCCTGAAGAAGCTGCCAGACTAGCCTGAACCACCTGTTGGACCAGCCTGAATCAACTGCTGGACCAGCCTGAACCAATTTACAGACATTCTGGAACCACGTGCCAGGCACGCTGGAACCAAGTGCCCAAAACGCCAGAACCACTTGCTGAACACGCCAGAACTACCTCCTGGATAAACCAGAAACATGTGTCACACACGTCGAAACCAGGTGCTGGACAAGCCTGAACCACCTGCTCCACACAACTGAACCACCTGCTGGACAGGCCAGGTCCATCTTCAGGATGCACCAGAACCATCTGGGGACATGCCGGAACCACCTGTCAGTTACGCCAGACACAGCTGTGACACATGCCGAAACCAGGTGCTGGACATGACTGAACTGTTTGCTGGAAACGCCTGAACCACTTGATGGACGCTCCGGAACAACATGCTGGATATACTGGAACCACCTGCTGGACAAGCCTAAACCACCTGGTGGACATGCTGCAACCACCTTCCAGATGCACAGGAACCATCTGGTGGACATGCTGGAACAACCTGCCGAACATGCCGGAACCAGGTGCTGAGCATACCGGAACCACCTGCTGGAAACCCCGGAACCACAGGCCAGTCACACTGGAAGGACACAACGGACATGCCAGAACCAATTGCTGTACACACCCGGACCACCTGCCGGACACCCCCAAAGCACCTCCTGGAGAGGCCTGAATCAGCTGCCGGACACTCCCAAACCACCATTTGACACTTCAGGACCACGTTTCAGAAATGCCTGTACCACGGGACAGACATGTCTGGACCATGTGCCGGATGCACCTGGACCAGCTGACAGACATGCCTGAAAAACCAGCTGGACACGCCAGAACTACCCACTGGACATACCAGAACCATCCACCAGAAATGCCTGAACCACCTGCCTGACACGCTGGAACCAACTGCCAGAAATGTTGGAACCACCACCTCGACAATCTGGAACCACCCACTGGAGACACCAGAATCAGGTCCCGGACATGCTGGAAGCACATGCCGGACACTCTGGACCCACCTTCGGTAACCGCCTGAATCACCCACCAGATACAACGCAACCACCTTACGGAACCATCTGTCAGAATCAGCGGAACCAGGTGTCAGACACCATGAAACCACCTGTCTGATACGCCAGAACCAGGTGCCAGACACAACAGAACAACCTGCCAGACACGCTGAAATCACCTGCCACATACGCCAGAACCAGGTCCTGGAGAAACCTGCCAGACACAATGGAACCACCACCCAGACATGCCGAAACCACCAACCTGATTCTGGCAGTTCCCACAGGGAGTTCCAGCATGTCTGACAGGTGCTTCCAGCGTGCTGGGACCTGATTCTGCCATCTCCGGTGGGTGGTTCCAGAGTGTCCTTGTGGTGGTTCTGATGTATCCAGCAGCTGGTTCCAGCGTGTCAGGCAGGTGGTTCAGGTATTTCCAGAGCTGCTTAGGGGGTGATTGGCGGGTGGTCCAGGAGTGTCCAGCATGTGGTTTCAGCATGTCCAGTGTGTTCTTCCAGTATGTCTGGCCTGTGGTTCCAGCATGTCCACCAGATGGTTCTGGTGTGTCCTGAAGGTGGTTACAGCATGTCAAGCAGGAGGTTCAATCATGTCCAGCAGGTGATTCAGTCTTGTTCGGCACCTGCTTCTGGCATGTGCAACACCTGATTCTGGCATATCCGGCAGGTGGCTCCAGCATGCCCAGAAGGTGGTTCAGTCGTGTCCAGCACCTTGTTTCTGTGTGTGCAAGAACTGTTTCTGGCATATCCAGCAGGTGGTTCCAGAGTGTCTGGCAGGTGTTTCACACAAGTCTGGCTGGTGATTCAGGCATGTCCAGCAGGTGGTTCTGGCGTGTCGGGCACCTGGTTCCAGCGTGCCTAGTATTTGGCTCCAGAATGTCTGTAAAGTGGTCCTGGCTGGTCCAGCAGGTGGTTCAGGCTAGTATGGCAGCTGCTTCAGGCTTCTCCACACCTGGTTCCCGCCTGTTCTGGGCCTGTTTCTGGCATATCTGTCAGATGGTTCCAGTGTGTCCCGCAGATGGAGTCGGCGTATTCAGCAGGCGATTTGGCCGTGGCTGGCAGGTGTTTCCAGCGTGGCCGGCAACTGGGTCTGGCATATTCGGCAGGTGGTTTCAGTGTATCTGACACCTGGTTCCGCCGGATGTGACGGGTGGTTCCAGCAGGTCTGGCAGGTGGTTCTGGGGTGTCAGGCTGGTGATTCTGCCGTGTTTCATGGGTGGATCAGTGCTGCCCATCAGGAGGATCAGTCATGTCTGGCGGTTGGTTGCAGCATATCTGGGGGTGGTTGCAGTGTGTCCAGAAGGTGGTTCCGTCGTGTCCAGCAGGTGGTTCTAGCGAGTCAAGCCAGTGGTTCCAGCGTGTATAGCAGGTGGTTCAGGCATGTCTGTCAGTTGATCCAGGTGCATCCTGCACGTGGTCCAGGCATGGCCGTCCCGTGGCCCATGCATTTCTGAAACGTGCTTCTGACATGTGCGAAACATGGTTTGGGCGTGTCCAGCATCTGATTCAGTCCTCTCCGGGTGGTGCTTTCGGGGTGTCCAGCAGATGGTCCGGGTGTTTCCAGCAAGTGGTTCGGCATGTCCAGCTTGTCCACCGAGTATGTCTGGCCTGGCGTTCTGGCACGTCCAGCAGGCGGTTCCAGCCTGTCCAGCACCTGGCTCAGGCATGTTCAGCAGGTGGTTCCTGCATGTCCACTAGATGGTTCTGGTGCATCCTGAAGGTGGTTACTGTGGGTCCAGCAGGTGGTTCAGGCTTGTCCGTCACTTGGTTCAGTCGTGTCCAGCACCTGGTCCCAGCGTGTGCGACATCTGTTTCCAGTGTATCCAGCTGGTGGCTCCAGTGTGTTCAACAGGTGGTTCAGTCATGTTCGGCACCTGGTTTCTGCATGTGTGATGCCTTTTGCTAGCATATCCAGCAGGTGATTCCAGCGTGTCTGGCAGGTGGTTCAGGCATGTCCAGCAAGTGGTTCTGGCCTTAGGGCACCAGGTTCTGCCGTGTCTGGCACCTGGTTCTGGCATATCCTGTAGGTGGTTTCAGTGTATCCAGCACCTGGCTCCGGCATATCCAACAGATGTTTCCGGCATGTCTGGCAGCTGCTTCAGGTGGATCTGGCAAGTGGTTCTGTTACATTTGGAAGATGGTTCTGGCGTGTCCGGTGGGTGCTTCTGGCATGCCCAGCAGTTGGTTCCAGCATGTGTGGCTGGTGGTTCCGGCATGTCTGTTTGCTGGTTCCAAAGTGTCCAGTGGGTGCTTCCGGGGTGTCCAGCAGTTGGTTCCCGCATGTCCAGTGTGTGATTCCGGTGTGTCTGGCAGGTGGCTACAGTGTGTCTGGAATCTGATTCCGTCATGTCAGGTGGTAGTTTCAGCATGTCTGGGTGGTGGATCCTGCCTGTCTGGCAGGTGATTTTGGCATGCACAGCTGGTTTTTCTGGCCTGTGCGGAAGTTGGTTCTGGCATATTCAGGACCTGGTGCCGGCGTATCCGGCAGGTGAATTTGGTGTGTCCAGCAGGTTGTTCTGGCGTGTCTGGCAGGTGGTTCCATCTTGTCCAGCAGGTGGTTCTGGCATGTCCAGCATCTGGTTCTGGCATATCCAGCAGTTGGTTTCATGGTGTCCGGCACCTGGTTCCGCCATATATGAGAAGTGGCACTGGCGTGTCTGGCAGGTGTTTCTGGGGTGTCAGGCAGGTGGTTCCAGTGTGTCCGGCCAGTGGTTCAGGCGTGTTTGGCCAGTGGATCAGTGCTGTCCAGCAGGTGGATAAGTCATGTCAGGTAGTTGGTTGCAGCACATCCGGAGGTGGTTCTGACGTTTCCAATATGTGGTTCTGACGTGTCAGTCAGGTGGTTCCAGGTGACCGGAAGGTGGTTCCATCATGTCCTGTGGGTGATTCCACCGGTTCCCGCAGCTGGTTCCAGTGTGTCCAGCAGGTGCTTCAGGCGTGTCCAGGACCTGATTCTGGCATCTCCAGTGCATGGTTCCAGAGTGTCCAGGTGGTGGTTCTGACGAGTGCAACATTTGCTTCCAACATGTCAGGCAGGTGGTTGAGGCGTTTCCGGTGGATGGTTCCAGTATATCTGGCAGGTAGTTCTGGTTTGTCCAGCAGGTTGTTCAAGCATGTCTGTCAGCTGGTCCAATTGCATCCAGCACATGGTCCTGGCATGGCCGTCCCGTGGTCCTGGCATTTCTGAAACGTTGTTCTGACGTGTCCAAAAAGTGGTTTGGGCATGCCCGGCATCTGATTCAGGCCTCACCGGGAGGTGGTTTGGTGATGTCTCGCAGGTGGTCTGTGTGTTTCCCGCAAGTGGTTCCGGCACGTCCAGCGTGTGCTTCCAGAATGTCTGGACTTTGATTCTGGGATGTCCAGCAGGCGGTTCTGGTGTGTCTATCCGGTGGTTCTGCCATGTCAGGCACCTGGTTCCAGCGTGCTCGGCATGTGGTTCCGGAATGTCTGTAAAGTGGTTCAGGCTGGTCCAGCAGATGGTTCCGGCTAGTCCTGCAGCAGCTGCAGGCTTGTCTGGCACCTGGTGTCAGCCTGTGCTGGACCTGTTTCTGGCATATCCAGCAGATGGTTCCGGCGTGTCCGGCACATGATTTCGCCATATGAGACAGGTGATTTGGACGTGTCTGGCAGGTATTTCTTCCATGTCCAGCACCTGGTTCTGGCATATTTGGCAGGTGGTTCTGGCCTGTCCGGCAGCTCGTTCAGGTTTGTCTGGTTTGTGATTCTGGTATGTGCAGAAGGTGATTCTGGCATGTACATTCAGTTCTTCTGTCATGTGCAGCAGTTGGTTCTGACATGTCTGCTGGGTGGTTCTGGTGTGTCTGAGTGGTGCTTCCAGTGTGTCCAGAGGGTGGTTCTGGCATGTCTGTCGGGTTGTTCCAGCATATAAGGGGCCTGTTTCCAGTATATCCGGCAGGTGATTTTGGCGTGTCTGGCAGGTGGTTCAGACACATCCAGCGGGTGGTTCAGGTGTGTCTGGAAGGAGGTTTCCACACGTCCATAACCTGATTCTGGCATATCTGACATGTGGTTCCAGCATGCCTGGCATGTGGTTCCAGATTATCGGTCAAGTGGTTCAGGTGTATCCAGCAGGTGGTTCAGTCTTGTCTGGCAGGTGACTCAGCCTTGTCTGGCAGGTGATTCCAGCCTGTCTGCCAGTGGTACTGGCGTGTCATTCAGGTGGTTCCAGCGTGTCAGGTGGGTGTTTCTGTGTGTCTGGTATGAGTTTACGGTATGTCCAGAAGGTGGTTCCATGGTGTCCGTAGGGTGATTCCACCGGTTCCCACATATGGTTCCAGAGTGTCTGGCAGGTGGCTCCTGTGTGACTGGCATGTGGTTCTGGTATGTTCAGAAGGTGGTTCCAGCCTGTCAGGCACCTGCTTTCAGCATATCCGGCAGGTGGTTTCACTGTGTCCAGCACCAGGTTCCACCATATCTGACTGGTGGTTCCAGCGTTTCTGGCAGGTGGTTCCAGCATGTCTAGAAGTTGGTTCCGTGATGTCCATCAGGTGGTTCAGGTATGTCCAGCCGGTGGTTCAGGCACGTCTGGAACGTGGTTCCAGGGTGTCCAGCAGGTAATCTGACATTTTGGAGCCACATGCTGGGCACGCTGGAACCAAGTGCCCGACATGCTATTACCACCTTCTAGACACGCCTGAATCACCTGCTGCAAACACCTGAACCACCTGCTGGATATGCCAGAAACGGTTGTGGCACATGCTGAATCCTGGTGCTGGACATGCTTGAAGACATGCCGACCACGATGGAGCCACCTGCCTGATACGCCATAAACAGGTGTTGTACACTCTGGAACCATGTCCTGGACACGACAGAAACACCAGCTGGACAAGCCTGAACAACCTGCTGGACATGACTGAACCCCTGTTGGACACACCGTAAGCACCTTCAGGACTCGGTGGAACCCTCTGCTGGACATGCCAGAATAACCTACCAAAGACACTGGAGCCAGGAATCAGACATGCTGGAACTGACTGCTGGACATGCCGGAACCACAGGCCACACATACTGGCAGGACACGCCAGACACGCCAGAACCTATTGCCGGATACACCCGGACCACATGCCCGACACCACCAAAGCACCTTCTGGAGAGGCCTGAATCAGGTGCTGGGCATGCTGAAACCACATTTCGGACATGTCAGAACCACACTTCATAAATGCCTGGACCATGGGACGGCCATGCCTGGACCATGTACAAGATCCACATGGACCAGCTGACATACATGCCTGAACAACCTGTTGGACATGCCGGGACTACCCACCGGACATACCAGAACCATCCACTGGAAATGCCTGAACCACCTGCCTGAAACGCAGGACCAACTGCTGGACACTCTGGAACCACCTTCGGGACAGGCCTGGAAAACCTGCTGGACACGCCTGAACCCCTGCTTGACACGCTGGAAGCACCTGCTTGACTCACCAGAACCCCCTGCCAGATATGCCAGAACCAGGCTCCTTATACACCAGAACCACGCACCAGTCATGCCGGAACCACCTACAAAACACACTGGAACCACCACACAGACACGCTGGAACCACTCTCCACACCTGCCAGAATCAGGTCCCGGACATAGCACAATTACCTGGCAGATGCTCCAGGACCATCTGCCGGACACATTGAAATCACCCACAAGACATGCCCAAACCAACCGTCCGACACCCCAGAAGCACCCACCACACACACTGGATCCACCTTCTGAATGTACATGAACTACATGCTAGACACACAGGAGTGACTTGCCATACATGCCAGAACCACATGTTGGTTACACCGGAACCGGGTGCTGAATACACTGAAACCACCTTCTGAAAACGCCAGAACCAGGTGCCAGACAAGCCAGAAACACCTGCTGGACATGTCCAAATCACCTGTCAGATACACCAAAGCCATGTGCCGGACACGCCAAAACCACCTCCCAGACAAGCCAGAACCATCTCCCAGATAAACCAGAAACAGGTCCAGCACAGGCCGGAACCAGGTGCCGGACATGCCTGAAGCAGCTGCGGGACAAGCCTGAAACACCTGCTGGAGATGCCTGAACCACTTTATGGACATTCTGGAACCACATGCCGGGCATGCCAGAACCCGGTGCCAGAAATGCCAGAACCACCCACTGGACACGCCTGAACTACCTGGCAGACTTGCATGAACCACCTGCTGGACATGCAGTAACCATATGCTGAAGATGACAGAACCACCTTCTGGACATGCCAGAACCACCTCTGGACACTCTGCAACCAACCAGGGGGCTTGACTGATCCCCTGCTGGACACCACTAATCCACTCTCCAAACATGGCTGAACCACCGGACGGACATGCTGGAACAACCTGCCTGACTCCCAGAACCACCAGCCAGACACGCCGGAAGCACCTGTTGGATATGGTGGAAGAAGGTGCCAGACACCGTGAAACCACCTGCCAGATATGCCACAGTGAGGTACCGGACATGCCAGAATGACCTGCTGGACAAGCCAGAACCACCTGCCTGCCATGCCGGAACAACTTGCTGGAGAGCCGAAATCACGTGCATATGTGCCAGAACCGGGTCCCAGATATGCCTGAACCAACTTCAGGACAGGCCAGAAAAACATGCCGGAGAAGGCAGAACCACCACTTGGAGACGCTGAAACCACCAACTGGACACAGCATAATCAGGTCCCAGACATGCCGTAGCCACCTGTCAGACAGGCTGGAATCACCCACTGGACATGCGGGAACCAACTACTGGACACCCCGGAAGCACCCAATGGACACATGGGAACCGCCTTCCAGACATACCAGTAACTCATGCCAGACACACAGGAACCTCCTGCCTTGCATGCCGGAACCACCTTAATGACAAGCCAGTAACACCCGCCGGATATGCCAGAACAACCTGCCAGACAAAACTGAACCACCTGCCACACAAGACTGAACCATCTGCTGGATATGCCTGAATCATTTGACGGACACTCTGGAACCACATGCCGGGCACACTGGAACCACCTGACAGATATGCCAAAACCAGGTGCCAGACACTCCAGAACCACCTTCCAGACAGGCCTGAACCATCTTCTGGACATGCCTAAAACACCTGCTGGACACACCAGAACCAACTGTGACTCACCAGAACCACTTGCTTGACTCCCCAGAGCCACCTGCTGGACAAGCTGAAGTCACCTGCTGGAACCAAGCTTATCTGCCAGAACCACCCACCACACATACTGGAACCACCCGCCAGACACACTGGAACCACCACTAAGACACACTGGAATCACATGCCGGAATCAGGGAGGGGACATGGCACAGCCTCCTGCCAGATGGTCTGGAACCACCTGCTGGACATACCGAAACCAGGTGCCTGATACGCCAGAACCACCTGCTGGACATGCCTGAACCACCTGCCAGACTTGTGAGAAGCACCTGCCACACACGCCGGAACCACCTGACGGATACTCCAGAAACAGGTGTCGCATGTGCCAAAACCAGGTGCTGGACATGACTGAACCACCTGCAAGAGACACCAGAACCAGGTGCCCAGCATGCTGGAACCACCTGCCAGACACGCCAGAAACACATGCTGGACACTCCAGAGCCAATTGTCAGGTACACCAGAACCAGGTGTTGGACACGCTGAAACCACCTGCTGGACACGTCAAAATCATCTCCCAGATATGCCAGAACCATGTGCCAGAAACGCCGGAACTGCCTAGCAGACATGCCAGAAGCACCTGTTGGATACACCGGAACCAGGTTCCTGATTTGCAGAAACTACCTGCCGAACACGCCAGAACCATGTGCCTGACACACTGGAATAACCCTCTGGACACGTCGAAATCACCTGCATGATACTCTGGAACCATGTGCCAGACATGACAAACACCTGCTGGACACACCCCAACCACCTGCTGGATACATCAGAAGCAGGTGCAGCACACACCGGAACCAGGTGCCCCACACGACTGAATCACCTGAGGGACAAGACTGAACCATCTGCCAGAGAGGCCTGAACGACCTGCCAGACGCTTCAGAACCACCTGTTGGATATGCCGGAATCAGGTGCCAGATACACTGAAACCACCTGCTGAATACTCCAGAACCAGGTGCCTGACACGCCACAAACACCTGCCAGACAAGCCAGAACCACCAGCCTAACACGCCAGAACAACCTGCTGGACACGCCAAAATCACCTGTAGTTCCAGCATGTCCAGTACGTGGTTCTGGCATATCTGAGAGGTGGTTCCGGCATGCCGGGCATGTGATTTCATAGTGTCTGTGAAGTGGTTCTGGTGTATCCGGCAGGTGATTTCAGTGTTCCGACGTGTCCGGGACCTGGTTTTGGCACGTGCGACACCTGTTTCTGGTGTATCCAGGAGGTGGTTCTCACAGGATTGGCAGGTGGTTCAGGCTGGTCTAGCAGGTGGTTCTGGCGTGTCAGGCACCTGGTTCCGGTGTGCCTGGCATGTGGTTCCGGATTGTCCATCAAGTGGTTCAGGCTGGTCTAGCAGGTGATTCAGGTGTGTGTGGCAGCTGTTTCAGGCGTGTCCGGCACCTGGTTCTGGCCTGTGCCAGACCTGTTTCTGGTGTATCCATCACATGGTTTAGGAGTGTCCAGCACATGGTTCTGGCATATTCGGCAGTTGGCTTCAGTATCCTGGGCGCCTGGTTCCGGCGTATCTGACAGTTGGTTCCGTGGTGTCTGGCAGTTGGTTCCCGTGTGTCTTGTGTGTGTTTCCAGTACATTCTTAAGGTGGTTCCTGCGTGTCCGGCTGGTGGCTACTGTGTATCCGGGACCTGATTCCGGCGTGTCCAGTTGGTGCTTTCAGAGTGTCCAGGTGTTGGTTCCGGCGTGTCTGGCAGTTGGTTCCTACATGTCCGGTGGGTGATTTTGGCGTGTCTGGCAGGTTGTTCTGGCCTTTGACAGAAATTGGTTCTGGCATATCCAGGACCTGGTTCAGGTGATTTTGGCGTGTCCGGCAGGTTGTTCCTGCGTGTTAGGCTGGTGGTTCCAGCATGTGTGGCAGGTGTTTGTAGCGTGTCCGGCAACTGGTTCTGGCATATTCGGCAGATGGTTTCAGTGTATTTGGCACCTGGTTCCGGCATAACCAACAGGTGGTTCCGAAGTGTCTGGCAGGTGGTTCCTGTGTGTCTGGCCTGTGGTTCTGGTACATTTGGAAGACGGTTCCGACGTATCTGTTGGGTGCTTCTGGCATGTGCGGGAGTTGGTTTTGGCGTTTCAGTGTCATGGTTCCAGTGTGTCCGGCGGGTGGTTCCAGGTGGTCTGGCTTGTCAGGAGGGTGCTTATTGTGTGTCAGGCAGGTCATTCAGGCATGTCTGTGTGGTGGTTCCAGCGTGTCTGGTGGGTGGTTCCAGCATCTCTTTCAGAGTTTTACAGTGTCTAAGGGGCCTGGTTCCAGTGTATCCGGCAGGTGATTTTGTCGTGTCTGGCAGGTGGTTCCAGCGAGTCAAGCAGGTGGTTCCGGCGTGTTCGGCAGGTGGTTCAGGCGTGCCCAGCAGGTGGTTCAGGTCTGTCCAGGAAGTGGTTCCGGCGTGTTCGGCACCTGGTTTTGGCCTGTGTTGGACCTGTTTCTGGTGTATCCGTCGCATGGTTCCGGCATGTCCGGCACATGGTTCTGGCTTATTTGGCAGGTGGCTTCAGCGTACCACGTGCCTGGTTCCGGCGTATCTGACAGTTGGCTCCATGGTGTCTGGCATGTGTTTCTGGTACATTCTTAAGGTGGTTCCTGCATGTCCAGCAGATGCTTCAGTCTTGTCTGGCAGTTGGATCAGTCATGTGGGGTGCCTGGTTCCGGCGTGTGCTGCGCCTGTTTCTGGCGTATCCAACAGGTGGTCCTGGCATGTCTGGTAGGTGATTCTGGTGTGTGCGGCACATGGTTGTGGTGTATCTGGCAGGTGATTTCGACGTGTCCAGCAGGTGTTTCCAGCATATCTGGCACCTGGTTCTGTCATGTCTTGCAGGTTTTTCATTCATTTCCTGCACCTGGTTTTGGCGTGTGCAATACCTGTTTCTGGATTATACTTCAGGTAGTCCCAGTGTGCCCAGCAGGTGGTTCTTGCAAGTCTGGCATGTGGCTCAGGCATGTCCAGCAGGTGGTTCTGGCGTGTTGGACACCTGGTTCCAGCATTTCTGGCAGGTGGTTCCGGACCATTCAGCAGGAGGTTGCATCATGTCCCCTACCTGATTGCGACGTGTGT
Source organism: Equus caballus (assembly GCF_041296265.1). NCBI lineage: Eukaryota > Metazoa > Chordata > Mammalia > Perissodactyla > Equidae > Equus > Equus caballus. The sequence continues at coordinate 10,774,264 of NC_091704.1, forward strand.
TTTGGGTGGTTCTGGTGTGTCTCTGTAGTGCTTCCAGTGTGTCCTGAAGGTGGTTCCAGCACGTGTGGTCGGTTTTCCCAGCATAGAAGGAGCTGGGTTCCTTCAGTCGAGTCTGCCTGTTGGTTGCAGCTTATCCAGGGGGTGGTTCTGGCATCTCCACAAGGTGGTTCCAGTGTGTCCAGCAGGTGATTCCGACATGTCTTGTGGGTGGTTACGGCACATAATCCTAGGCCAGATATAATCAAATGATACGGTGGATCACCCACTTGCCGGAAACACCCAGACCACCTGCTGGACACCCCCAAAGCACTTCCCAGAGAGGAGCAAATCAGATGTCTGGCACACCCAAACCATCTTTTGGGCACATCAGAACCACGTTTCAGAAATGCCTGGAGAGGTCGGCCATGCCATGTGCCATGCCATGTGCCAGGTGCACCTGGACCAGCTGACTAACAGGCCTGAACATCTTGCCAGACTTGCCAAACTACCCTCTGGCCATACCGCAACCATCCACCAGAAACGCCTGAACCACCTGCCTGACACGCTGGAAACAACTGCTGGAAACATGGGAGCCACCACCTGCAAACTCTGGAACCAACCCCAGAGATGCAAGAATCGGGTCCCGAACATGCCGGAAGCACCTGCCGGACATGGTGGGACAACCTGCACGAACTGCCAGAATCACCCACCGAACACAATGGAACCACCTTCCTGACACGCCAGAAGAACCTGTCTGACACGCTGGAACCACCTGCCAGGCACGATGGAATCACATTTTGGACATGCTGGAACCACCCTAGGACATGCTGCAACAAACTGCCAGAGACGACTGATCTACCTGCTGGACAGAACTGATCCACCTGTCAACCATGGCTGAACCAGCAGCCAGACACAGCAGAAACACCTGCCTGACACCCCAGAACCACCTTCCTGACAAGCTGGAACCACAGGTTGGATACAGCAGAAGTAGGTGCCGGACAATGCGAATGCACCTGCCAGATATGCCAGAACCAGGTGCCAGACATACCAGAACCACCCTCCAGACATGCCAGAGCTAACTGCCAGACACGCCGGAAGCACCCACCGGACACGCCAGAACCACCTTTCGAACATAACAGAGCCATGTGCCAGATACAGCTGCCCCACCTGCCAGACATGCCAGAACCACCTTTTGGATATGCCAGAACCAGGTGCCGGACACACCAGAACCACATGCCGAACAATCTGGAACCGCCTGCCAGACACGCCAAAACCACCTGCCGGACATGCCGAATTCACCTGCCACACATGCTGGAATCATCACCCAAACATGCCAAAACTACCATCTGACATGATGGAATCAGGTCCTGGACACGACATAGCCAGATTCAGGACACGCCGGAATCACATGCCAGACATGTGGGCACCAACTGCTGGACACCCCGGAAGCACCCACCTGACACGTTGGAACCACCTTCCGGACATACCGGAAACTCATGCCAGACACTCAGGAACCCCCTGCCTGACATGCTGGCACCACCTGAATGACATGCCAGTACTACTGGCAGGGCATGCCAGAACCACCTGCTGTACAAAGATGAACTACCTGCCAGACAAGACTGAACCACCTGCCAGATATTCCTGAATCACTTGACAGATAATCTGGAACCACATGCTGGGCATGCAAGGACCACATGTCAGATATGCCAGTACCAGGTGCCGGACGCCCAAAAACCACCTTCACGACAGGCCTGAACCACCTTCTGGACAGGCCTGAACCACCTGCTGGACATGCGCAACCATCTGTTGACTTGCCAGAACAACCTGCCGGACACGCCGAAATCCCTTCCTGGATACACCAGAACCACGCCATTATATGCCAGAACAACCCAACAGACATCCCGGAATCAACTGCCGGACACTCAAGAAACACCCACTGGACATGCCGGAGCCACCTTCTGAACGTACCGGAATCACATGCCAGACACCTGCCAGACATGCCAGAAACACCTGTTCTATATGCGGGAACCAGGTGGCAAATACACTGAAACCGCCTGCCAAATACACCAGAACCAGGTGCCGGACATGGCAGAAACACCTGCCGGAAATGTACAAATCAGCTGTCGGTTACGCTGAAACCGTGTGCAGGACATGCCGAAACCATCTGCCGGATTCACCAGAAACAGGTCCAGCACAGGCAGGACCCCGGTGCCGGGCAAGCCTGCAGCTGCTGCAGGACTAGCCTGAACCATCCGCTAGACCACCCTGAACCACTTTACGGACATTCCAGAACCACATGCCGAGCACGCCAGAACAAGCTGCCCGACACACCAGAACACACTTCCACACAGGCTGGAAAAGCCTGTGGTACATGCCTAAATCAGCAGCCAGACACACAAGAACCACCTCCCAGACATGCCAAAACCACCACCTGAAATGATGGAATCAGGTCCTGAACACACCATAGTCACCTGCCTGACACCACGCAAACACCTGCCAGACATACCAGTACAACCTGTCGGATATGGCAGAACCAGGTCCAGACACCCTGAAACCACTTGCCAGAGATGGCAGAACTAGGTGCAAGACACGCTAGAACCACCTGCCAGACAGGCCAGAACCACCTGCCAGACAGGCCGGAACAACCTGCCAGACACACCAAAATCACCTGCCAGATACACCAGAACCAGGTCCTGAATACACCAGAAGCAACTTCCACAGAGTCTGGAAAAACCTGCTGCACATGCTGAAATCACCTGCCGGACACACCAGAACCACCACCTAGACATGCGAAAACCACTACCCAACATACAGAATCAGGTCCTGGACACACTGGAATCACCCTCCGGACATGCAGGAACCAAAAGCCGGACAACCTGGAAGCACCCACATGACACATCACAACCACCTTCCAAAAATACCGGAAACTCATGCCTGACACACAGGAACCCCGAGCCTGACACACTGGGACCACCTGAGTGACACGCCAGTACCACTGGCAGGACATGCCAGAACCACCTGCCAAACAAGCTGAACCACCTGCCAGATACGCATGAACCACTTGATGGACAATGTGGAACCGCATGCCGGGAATGCAGGAACCACATGTCACATATGCCAGAACCTGGTGCCGGAAGTGCTGAAACCACCTGCTGGACAGGCATGAACCCACCTGCTGGACAGGCATGAACGACCTGCCGGGCACACCGCAACCACCTGCTTGACTTGCTGGAACCATCAGCCAGATAGGCCAAAATTATCTGCCAGATATGCTGGAACCAGGCCCCTAGACACCAGAACAACCCAACAGAAATGCCAGAACCACCCGCCGGACACACTGGTACCACCACTCAGGCATGCCAGAAACACCCACCAGACATGCCGGAGCTAACTGCCAGACATGCCGGAAGTGCCCACCGGACATGCCAGAACCACCTTCTGAACATAACAGAACCATATGCCAGATACCCCTGTACCACATGCCAGACATGCCAGAACCACCTGTTGGATATGCCTGAACCAGGTGCCAGGTATACTGAAACCACCTGCCGAATATGCCAGAAACAGGTGCTGGACACAGCGGAACCTGGTGCCCTAAGTGCAGAGCCACCTGCTGGACACAACTGAACCACCTGCCAGACTTGTGTGAACCACCTGATGGACATGCTGGAATCACCTGCCAGATACGCTAGAAAAAGGTGTCGCACACACCGAAACCAGGTGCCAGACATGACTGAACAACCTGCCGGAGATGCTGGAGCCATCTGACGGATACGCCAGAACCAGGTGTCACACACGCTGGAAGCAGGTGCTGCACACGACTGAACCAAGTGACGGAACAGCCTGAACCACCCGCTCGACACACCGTAACCAACTTCAGGATGCGCTGGAACCATCTGCTAGACATGCCGGAAGCACCTGCTGAGCACGCTGGAACCAGGTGCCAGACACACTGGAACTGCCTACTGGACGTGCCAGAAACACAGGCAAGACACAATTGAAGGACACACCAGACATGCCAAACCACTTGCCAGAAACACCCGGACCACCTGCCGGACACCTCCAAAGCACCTCCTGAATAGGACTGAATCAGATGCCGGACATGCCCAAACAATATTTCGGACACATAAGAACCACATTTCAGAAATGTGTGGAACACAGGATGGCCATGCCAGGACCAAGTGCCGGATGCAACTGGACCACCTGACAGACATGCTTGAACAACCTGCCAGACACACTGGAACTACCCACCAGACATACTGGTACCATCCACCAGAAAAACCTGAACTACCTGCCTGACATGCTGGAACCAACTGCTGGGCACGTCGGAACCACCACCCAGACACTCTGGAACCATGCACTGGAGATGCCTGGACATGCTTGTACCACCTGCAGGAACTGGCAGAATCAGCTGCCGGACACGATAGACCACCTTCTGGAAACGCCAGAACCATCTGCTGGACACAACGGAACCACTTTCTTGACACACTGGAACCACCCCTGGATATGCTGCAACCAACCACTGGACATGACTGATCCATTTGCCGGACAGCACTGATCCACCTGGCAAACACGGCTGAACCACCAACTGGACACACCAGAACCACCTGCTTGACACCCCGGAAACACCTGCCTGACATGATGGAACCACCTGTTAGGATATGGCAGAACCAGGTGCCAGACACTGTAAAACCACCTGCGGGATATGCCAGAAGCAGATGCCGAACACACCACAACAACCTGCTTGACATGCCAGAACTACCTGCCGGACACGCTGAAACAACCTGCTGGACACACTGAAATCACCTGCTGGATACGCCAGAACCAGGTCCTGAATACGCCAGAACAAACTTCTGCACAGACTGGAAAAACCTGGCGTACATGTCAAAATCAACTGCCGGACATGCCAGAACCACCACACAGACATGCCTAAACCACCACCCGACATGATGGAATCAGGTCCCGGACGTGCCGTAGCCACCTGCCAGACACACTGGAATCACCCACCGGACATGTGGGAAACAACTGCCGGAAACCCCATAAGCACCCACCAGACACATTGGAACCACCACACAGAAACACCAGAACCACCAGCCACACACGCTGGAACCAACTGCTGGACACCCTGGAAGCACCCACTGGAAACGCCAGAACCACTTTCCTAATGTAAAAGAACCACTTGCCAGACACACCACAAATACCTGCCAGACGCACTGCAACCACCTATTGGATATGCCAGAAGCAGTTGCCGGACATGGTGGAATCTGGTACCCTAAGGCCAGAACCACCTGCTGGACACGCCCGAAACACTTGCCAGACTTGCGTGTACCACCAGCCAGACATACCAGAATCACCTGCCAGATACGCTAGAAAAAGGTGTCGCACATGACGAAACCAGGTGCTGGACACGACTGAAACACCTGCCAAACACCCTGGAGCCACCTACTGGGTATGCCAGAAACAGGTGTCACACATGCGGGAACCAGGTCTTGGACATGACTGAACCAAGTGACGGACAAGCCTGAACCACCTGATGAATTCATCGTAACCACTTTTAGGATGCGCCAGAACCATCTGGTGGACATGCTGGAAGCACCTGCCAAACACACTGGAGCCAGGTGCCAGACACACTGGAACCGCCTGATGGACATGCCGGAACCCCAGGCCAGACATACTCAAAGGACACGCCGGCCATGCCGAAGCACTTCCTGGATACACCCGGACCACCTGCCGGACTACCCCAAAGCACCTCCCAGAGAGGACTGAATCACATGCCAGACACTCCCAAACCATCATTCAGACACATCAGAACCACGTTTCAGAAATGCCTGGACCACGGGACGGCCATGCCTGGACCATCTGCTGGATGCACCTTGACCAGCTGACAGACACGCCTGACCCACCGGCCGTACACGCCAGAACCACCTGCTTGACTCGCCAGAACCACCTGCCCGACACGACAGAACCACCTTCTGGACACACTGCAACCACCCCAGGATATGCTGCAACCCACCACCCGACATGACTGATCCACCTGCTGGATAGCACTGATCCACCTGCGAAACACGGCGGAATCACCAGCCTGACACCCCAGAACCAACTGCCAGAAATGCCGGAATCACCTCTCACATATGGCAGAATCAGGTACCAGATACCCTGAAACCACCTGCCGAATATGCCAGAACCAGTTGCCAGACATGGTGGAAACACCTGGTGGCCACGTCCAAATCACCTGCTGAATACACTGAAACCATCTGCCGGACACAGCCGAGCCACCTCTTGGACTTGCCGGAACCATCTGCTGGTTACGCCAGAAACAGGTCCAGGGCAGGCCAGAACCAGGTGCTGGACAAGCCTGAAGCAGCTGCCATACCAGCCTGGACAACCTGCTGGACCAGCGAGGACCACTTTATGGACATTCCAGAACCACATGCCAGACGTGCTGGAACCAGGTGCCCGACACACCAGAACCACCTGATGGACACGCCTGAACCACCAGCCAGGCTTGAGGGAAACACCTGCCGGACATGCCGGAACCACCTGGCAGATACGCCAGAAACAGGTGTTGCACACACAGAAACAAGGTGCCGGACATGACTGAACCACCTGCTGCATACACCAGAAACAGGTGTTGCACATACCAGAAGCAGGTGCTGGACATGACTGAAGCACCTCCTGAACAAGACTGAACCAGGTGCTGGACGTGATTGAACCACCTGCCTGACGTTCCATAACCACCTTCAGAATGCGCCAGAACCATCTGGTGGACATGCCGGAACCATCTGCCGAACACACCAGAGCCAGGTGCCAGACACACCCGGACCACCTGCCAGGACCTGATTTTGGTGTCTCCGGCAGGTGTTTGCAGATTGTCCAGGTAGTGGTTCCGATTTTTACAGCGGTTGGTTCCAGAGTGTCTGGGAGGTGGTTCAGGCGTTTCTGGTGGACGCTGGGTGTATGTCCGGCGGGTAGCTCCAGAGTGTCCAGCAGGTTGTTCAGGCGTGTTGGGCAACTGGTTCTGGATTGTCCGTAAAGTGGTTCAGGCTGGTTTAGCAGGTGGTTCATGTGTGTCCGCCAGCTGTTTCAGGCGTGTCCAGCACTTGGTTCTGGCCTGTGCTGGACCTGTTACTGGTGTATCCCTCACATGGTTCCATCATGTCTGGCACATGGTTCTGGCATATTCAGCAGGTGGCTTCAGCGTACTGGGCGCCTGATTCCAGCGTATCTGACAGTTGGTTCCATGGTGTCTGGCAGGTGGTTCTGGTACATTCTTAAGGTGGTACCGGCGTGTCCGGCAGGTCGCTGCTGTGTGTACGGGACCCGATGCCATTGTGTCGGGTTGGTGCTTTCAGAGTGTCCGGGTGTTGGTTCCAGTGTGTCTGGCAGTTGGTTCCCACATGTCCGGTGGGTGATTCCGGCGTGTCCGGCAGGTGTTTCCCACGTTTTATGGAAATTGGTTCTGGCATATCCAGGACGTGGTTCCAGTGTATCTGGCAGGTGATTTTGGTGTGTGCGGCAGGTTGTTCCGACATGTTAGGCTGGTGGTTCCGGCTTGTGTGGCAGGTGTTTGTGGGGTGTCCGGCACCTGGTTCTGGCGTCTTCGGCAGGAGGTTTCAGTGTATCTGGCACCTAGTTGCGTCATATCCAACAGGTGGTTCCGAAGTGTCTGGCAGGTGGTTCCTTGTGTCTGGCGTGTGGTTCTGGTACGTTAGGAAGATGGTCCCAGCATGTCCGTTGGGTGCTTCTGGCATGTGCAGGAGTTGGTTCTGGAGTGTCAGAGTCATGGTTCCAGTGTGTCTGGCGGGTGGTTCCAGGTGGATCTGGCGTGTCCAGTGGGTGCTTCAGGTGTGTCTGGAGTGTCATTCAGGCATGTCTGTGTGGTGGTTCGAGAGTGTCCGGCGGGTGGTTCCCACGTGTCTGTTGGGTTTTTCCAGCGTCTAAGGAGCCTGGTTCCAGCGTATCCGGCAGGTGATTTTGTCGTGTCCGGCAGGTGGTTCCAGCAAGTCAAGCACGTGGATTTGGCATGTTCGACAGGTGGTTCAGGCATGTCCAGCAGGTGGTTCAGGTCTGTCCAGGAGGTGGTTCTGGCGTGTCCGGCACATGTGAGAGGTGGTTCCGACATGCCCTGCATGTGATTCCAGAGTGTCCATCAAGTGGTTCTGGCATATCCGGCAGGTGATTTCAGCGTGTGAGTCAGGTGGTTCTGGCATGTCCTGCAGGTGCTTCTGGCGCGTTCTGGACCTGATTCTCGCATCTGTGGTGGGTGGTTCCAGAGTGTCCAGATGATGGTTCCGATGTGTCCAAAAGTTGGTTCCAGCCTGTCAGTCAGGTGGTTCTGCTGTGTCTGGAATGTCATTCCCTGTTGTCCTGCATTTCGTTCTGGTATGTATGATGATTTGTTCCGGAGTGTCCAGAATTTGGTTACATCATGTCGGGCTTGTGGTTCCGGCATTTTAGTCACATGGTTCCGTCATGTCTGGAACATGATTCTGTCTTGTCTGACCTGTGGTTCCAGCGTGTCCCTTGACTGGATCAGGGTTGTCTGTCGGCTTCTTACTTCCTGTTCAACAGGTGTTTCTGGCATGCCCATGAACTGGTTCCTGTGTGTCTGGCAGGTGGTTCTAGTTTGTCCACCACATTGTTCCAGCACGTTTGGATGGTGGTTGTAGGGGGTCCGGCAGATGGCTCAGGTCTTTCCAGCAGGTGGTTCAGGTTGCCCGGCAGGTGGTTCTGGACTGTCCACCAAGTGATTCAGGCGTATCGGGCAAGTGCTTCATTCTTCTCTGACAGGTGGTTCAGGCCTGTCCAGAAGGTGGTTCCGGCGTGTCCAGCACCCAGTTCTGGCATATCTGACTGGTGGTTATGGCGTGCCCAGCATGTAGTTCCAGAGTGTCTGTCAAATGTTTCAGGTGTATCCGGCAGGTGGTTCTGTCTTGTCTGGCAGGTGGTTCAGTTTTGTCTGGCAGGTGGCTCCGGCATGTCTGGCCAATGGTACTGACGTGTCATTCATGTGGTTCCAGTGTGTCCAGCAGGGGGTTCCTGTGTGTCTGGCATGAGTTGCCGGTATGTCTGTAAGGTGGGTGCTTCCGGGGTGTCTGGCAGTTAGTTCCCGCATGTCTGCTGGGTGATTTGGCGTGTCCAGGAGCTGATTCTGTCATGTCTGGTTGGTGGTATCAATGTTTCTGGGTGGTGGTTCCGGCATGTCCGGCAGGTTTTTCTGGCCTGTCTGGAAGATGATTCTGGCGCATTCTAGACTTGATACCAGCGTGACCAGCAGGTGATTCACACAAGTCTGGCAGGTTGTTCAGGCTTGTCCAGCAGGTGGTTCTGGTGTTTCCGGCACCTGGGCCTGGCATATCAAACGTGTGTTTCCAACGTGTCCGGTGTTTGCTTCTGGGGTGTCTGGCAGTGGATTCTTACATTTCTGGTGGGTGATTCCGGCATGTCCGGCAAGTGGCTACAGCGTGTCTGAGACCTGATTGCATCAGGACGGGTTGGTGGTCTCGGCATGTCCAGGTGGTTGTACCAGCATTTCTGGCAGGTATTTCCAGTCTGTCCGGAATTTGGTTATGGCATATCTGGGACCTGGTCCTGGCACATCTGGCCGCTGATTTCAGTGTGTCCAGCAGGCTGCTGCGGCATGTCTGGCAGGTGGTTCTCGCTTTTCTGGCAGGTGGATCTACTGTGTCTGGCACCTGGTTCTGGCACATCCAACAGGTGTTTCCAGAGATTCCGGCAGGTGGATCCAGGGTGTCAGGCAGGTGATTCCGGCGTGTCTGGCCGCTGGTTCAGCCGTGTTTGGTGGGTGGATCAGTGCTATCCAGCAGGTGGATCAGTCGTGTCCAGCGGTTGGTTTCTGCATATCCGGGGGTTGTTCCAGCCTGTCAGTCAGTTGATTCCAGTGTGTCCAGAAGATGGTTCCGTTGTGTCCGGTGGGTGATTTTCCACTTCCTGTATGTGATTCCAGCATGTCCAGAAGGTGCTTCCGGCCTGTCCGAGACCTGATTCTGGAGTCTCCAATGTCTGGTTCCAGAGTGTCTGGGTGGTGGTTCCGACATGTCTGGCATTTGGTTCTAGTGTGTCAGGCAGGTGGTTCACTGCCGGGAGCCATCAGCCTACAAGTTAAGCCTCTGCCTTGTGACACGGTCCAGGAGAGAGATGAGGGGACACACGGCGACCCTCAAGGGAATCTACCAGGCTGCCCCTGCAACAAGTCTCCCTGGTACTTTTAACTTTCCTGCTTCTGCTTACTGTTCTACACCTGGCATTATTTCAGGGGAATTCAGCCCGGCCCTGGGAATGAGAATGATACAATACAATATTCTAGGGAAAGTTCTGGGGAGAAACATCTTCTAGGGAAAGAATATTCTGACCCATCCTTCGGTCAGGTGAAGCGATGGGAGTAGAGAGGGAACAAAGAAATCTGTAGCCCCCACAGATCTCTCTGGGAGGACGGTGGTTGCCACGGCCCATTGAGTCAGGAGGCCGCTGCGGGTAGCCTCCTTGAAGTACAGAATTACAGAAGCTTGACTCCCCCCGGGCCTGCACACAATCCATTGCTCTTAAGACTATTGTCTACCTTACAATCAATTACTCTTAGGAGTATTGTCTACCTTGCAAAAACCCGCTTATGTGAGCCAAAGATATGTACTGGGACTGTTTCATGAAATCATCCTTGCATACCCTGAGCCCTATATAAATCATACATACACAAAATAAAGTTAGACTTGGACACTAAACTCCTTGTCTCACTGCCTGCTCCCTCGCCGACGCCGTCCATCCCTCAGGAGACCCTGTTCGGCTGGGGCTGGACCCCGGCAGTTCACGTGTTTCTGTTGGATGGTTCCGGTGTGTCCAGTGGGTAGTTCTGGCAAGTCCGGCAGGTTGTTCAGGCATGTCTGTCAGCTGGTCCAGGTGCATCAAGCACATGGCCAAGGAATGGCCCTTCTGAGGTCCACATATTTCTGAAACGTGGTTCTCATGTGTCCGAAAGGTACGTTGAGCATGTCTGGCAGGTGATTCAGGCCTCTCTGGGCAGAGCTTTCGGGGTGTCCGGCACGTGGTCCAGGTTGGTCTGGCAAGTGGTTCCTGGATGTCTGGCATGTCGTTCCAGTATGTCTGGCCTGTGGTTCCGGCGTGTCCAGCAGGTGGTTCTGGAGTGTCCGGTACCTGGCTCTGGCGTGCTGCGCAGGTGATTCCAGCAACTCCAACTGATGGTTCCAGTGCATGCTGAATGAGACTATGGCACGTCAGGCAGTTGATCCTGTCGTGCCCCCCAGGTGGTTCAGGCTGGACAGGTAGGTGGTTCAGTCGTGTTCAGCACCTGGTTCTGGCATGTCTGACACCTGTATTTGGCATATCAGGCGGGTGGTCCCAGCGTGTCTGGCAGGTGGTTCGTGCAAGGCTGTCAGGGGGTTCAGGCTTTTCCAGAATGTGTTTCAGTCGTGTTCAGCACCTGGTTCTGGCATGTACGACACATGTTTCTGGTGTATAAGGCAGGTGGCTCCACCGTGTCAGGCAGGTCTTCAGTCGTGTCCGGCACCTGGGTTCAGCATGTGCAAAAAGTGTTACAGGCATATCCAGCATGTGGCTCCAGCATGTCCAGCAGGTGGTTCATGCTAAGATGTGAGGTGGTTCAGGTGTGTCCAGCAGGTGGTACTTGTGTGTCAGGCATCTGGTTCCAGCATGCCCGGAATGGGGATCTGGAATGTGGGAATCAGCACACACACATGCCAGAACCACCCATCACACTTGCCAGAAACAACTGCTGGGCACGCAAGAAGCACCCACTGGAAATGACGGAACCACCTTCCGAACATACCAGAATCACATGCCAGACACACATTAGCCAAGTGCCAGGCATGACAGAACCACCTGTTGGAGAAGCTTGAACCAGGTGCTGGATACACTGAAACCACCTGACGAATATGCCAGAACCAGGTGCTGGCTACAGTGGCACCTGGTGCCCTAAGGCCAGAACCACCTGCTGGACAGGCCGGAACCGCCTGCCAGACTTGTGTGAACCACCTGCCGGACACGCCGGAATCACCTGCCAGATAGGCTAGAAAATGTGTCTCACAGGCAGAAACCAGGTGCTGGACATGAGTGAACCACCTGCCGGACATGCTGGAGCCATCTAGCCGATATGCCAGGAACAGTTGTCGCACACACCGGAACCATGTGCTGCACACGACCAAACAAAGCAACGGACAAGCCTGAACCACCTGCTGGACATGACTGAACTACCTACCGGACATGCCAGAACCACCTGCCGGATACACCAGAAACAGGTGTTGAACGTGCCAGAAGCAGGTGCTGGACACGACTGAACCACCTGCTGAGCAAGACTGAACCAGCGGCTGGACATGATGGAACCACCTGCCGGATATTCCATAACCACCTTCAGGATGCACCAGAAACATCTGGTGAACACGACCCAACCACCTGCCGAACACGCCGGAGCCAGGTGCCATGCACACCCGGACCACCTGCCAGACACCCCAAAGCACCTCCTGGACACGCCTGAACCACCTGCCTGACATGCTGGAACCAACTGCCACACATCAGAACCACCACAAGGACACTCTGGAGCCACCCACTGGAGACAGTAGAATAAGGTCCTGGCACGCCGCAAGCACCTGCCAGACATGCTGGAACCAGATGCGGGACCGCCAATATTGGGTTGGTGGTTCCCGCGTGTCCGGCAGGTTTTTACAGGACCTGGTTCTGGCAGATGCGGCAGGTCATTTGGGCACGTCCAGCAGATTGCTCCGGCATGTCAGGCAGGTGGTTCTGGCTTGTCCGGCAGGTGGTTCTGGCATATCTGAGAGGTGGTTCTGGCGTGTCCGGCATGTGATTCCAAAGTGTCCGTCAATTGGCTCTGGCATATCCAGCAGGTGATTTTGGCATGTGAGTCAGGTGGTTCTGGCGTGTTCTGCAGGTGCTTCTGGAACTTTCTAGGCCTGATTCTCGCATCTGCATTGGGTGGTCCAGAGTGTCCAGATGATGGTTCCAACGTGTCCGCCAGTTGGTTCCAGTGTGTCAGGCAGGTGGGTCACACATGTCCGGCGGCTGGTTCCGGCGTGTGCCACAGACGGTTCTGGCGCATCCGGAAGGTGGTTTCGGCATGTCCAGCAGAGGGTTCAGGCTTGTATGGCAGGTGGATCAGTCGTGTGGGGCACCTGGTTCCAGTGTGTGCTGTGCCTGTTTCTGGTGAATCTGGCAGGTGGCTCTGGCGTGTCAGGCAGGTCGTTCCATTATGTCTGGCACATGGTTCCGGGGTATCATCCAGGTGATTTTGACGTTTCCTGTGGGTTGTCCAGGCGTGTCAGGCAGGTAGTTTCAGGGAATCAGGCACCTGGTTCTGGCGTATCCATGAGGTGGTCCCGGTATGTCTGGTAGGTGATTCCGGCGTGTGCAGCACATGGTTCTGCCGCATCCGGCAGGGGCTTTCAAAGTGTCCAGCAGGTGGTTCCAGCGTGTCCTGCACCTGGTTCTGGCATGTCTTGCAGGTGATTCAGTCGTGTCCGGCACCTGGTTTTGGTGTGTGCGATACTGTTTCTGGTGTATCCATCAGGTGCTTCTCACTAGAATGGCAGGTGGTTCAGGCGTGTCCGGCATGTGGTTCAGGTCTGTTCGGGAGGTGGTTCGGCGTGTCCAGCACGTGGCTCCGGCATATCTGGGAGCTGGTTCAGGCATGCCTGGCATGTGCTTTCGGACTGTCCGTCAAGTGGTTCTGGCATATCTGGCAGGTGATTTTGGCATGGGAGTCAAGAGGTTCTGGCATGTCTTGCTGGTGCTTCTGGTGCATTCTGGACTTGATTCTCACATCTGTGGTGGGTGGTTCTAGAGTGACCATATGTTGGTCCTTACGTGTCTGAGAGTTGGTTCCAGCTTGTCCGGCAGGTGCGTCACACATGTCCGGTGGGTGGTTCCAGCGTGTGCCACAGATGGTTCAGGCACATCCGGAAGGTGGTTTCAGCATGTCCAGCAGATGGTTCAGTCTTATCTGGCAGATGGATCAGTCATCTGGGGCACCCCGTTCCTGCGTGTGCTGTGCCTGTTTCTGGCATATCTGGCATATGGCTCTGGTGTGTCCAGCTGGTGGTTCCATTATGTCTGGCACATGGTTCCGGGGTATCATGCAGTTGATGTTGACGTGTCATGTGGGTTGTCCAGGCATGTCTGACACCTGGTTCTGGCATGTCCGGCAGGTATTTTCAACGAATCAGGCACCTGATTCTGGCATATCTAACAGGTGGTGCTGGCATGTCTGGTAGGTGATTCTGGCGTGTGTGGCACATGGTTTCCCTGTATCTGGCATGGGATTTTGATGTGTCCTGCAGGTGGTTTCAGCATGTCCGCCATCTGGTTCTCGCATGTCTTTCAGGTGCTTCAGTCATATCCAGCACCTCGTTTTGGCATGTGCAACACCTGTTTCTGGTGTATCCAGCAGGTGGTTCTCACAAGACTGAGTGGTGGTTCAGGAGTGTCGAGCAGGTGGTTCTGGCATGTTGGACAACTTGTTCCGGTGTGCCCGGCATGTGGTTCCGATTGTCCATCACGTGGTTCAGGCTGGTCTAGAAGGTGGTTCAGGTGTGTCTGGCACCTGGTTCTGGACTGTGCTGGCCCTGTTTCTGGTGTACCCATCACATGGGTCCAGCGTGTCTGGCACATGGTTCTGGTGTATTCAGCAGGTGGCTTCAGCGTACCGGGCCCATGGTTTCGGCATATCTGACAGTCGTTTCCATGGTGTCTGGCAGGTAGTTCCTGTGTGTCTCGCATGTGGTTTTGGTACATTTTAAGGTGGTTCTGGTGTGTCCGGCTGTGCCTGTTTCTGGCATTTCCAGCAGGTGGCTCCATCTGCTAGACATGCTGGAAGCCCCTGCTGCGCTCGTAGGAGCCAGGTACTGGAGACACTGTAACCACCTACTGGACATACCAGAAACACAGGCAAGACATAATTGTAGGACACACCAGACATGCCGAACCACTTCCTGGAAACACCCAGACCACCTGCCGGACACCCCCAAAGCATCTGCTGAAGAGGAATGTATCAGATGCCAGACAGGCCAAAACCACATTTTGGACACATCAAAACCACGTTTCAGAAATGCCTGGAACATGGGACAGCCATGCAAGGACCAAGTGCCAGATGCAACTGGACCAGCTGACAGACATGCTTGAACAACCTGCCGGACACAGCTGAACTACCCGCTGGACATACTGAAACAATCCACTGGAAAAACCTGAACTACCTGCCTGACATGCTGAACCAACTGCTGGGCACCTCGGAACCACCACCCAGACAGTCTGGAACCATGCACTGGAGATGCCAGAATCAGGTCCTGGACACACTGGAATCACGTGCAGGAACCGGCAGAATCACCCATTGGACACAGTGGACCCACTTTCTAGAAATGCCAGAACCACCTGCTGGACACAATGGAACCACCTTCTTGACACGCTGGAACCACCCCTGGATATGCTGCCACCAACCACCGGACATGACTGATCCACCTGCTGGACAGCACTGATCCACCTGCCAAACACAGCTGAACCATGAGCCGGACACGCCAGAACCACCTGTCGGACATGGCAGAATCAGGTGCCGGACACTGTGAAACCACATGCAGGATACGCCAGAAGCAGATGCCAAACACATCACAACCACCTGCCGGGCATGCCATAACCACCTTCCAGACACACCAGACAACAGGCAGGACAAGCTGAAATCACCTGCCAGATATGCCATAACCAGGTCCAGAATACACCAGAACCAACTTCAGTGTCAAAATCAACTGATGGGCATGCCAGAACCACCACACAGACATGCTAAACCACCACCTGATATGACGAAATCAGGTCCCGCACACACCGTAGCCACCTGCCAGACACGCTGGAATCACCTGCCGGACACGTGGGAATCAACTGCCAGACACCCCAGACACACCAGCCAGACACTTCAGAACCACCACACAGGCACGCCAGAAGCACCAGCCACACACGTCTGAACCAACTGCTGGACACCCTGGAGGCACCCACTGGAAATGCTGGAAACACCTTACCAATGTAACAGAACCACTTGCCAGACACACTGCAAACACCTACCAGACATGCCGGAAACACCTGTTGGGTATGCCAGAACCAGTTGCCGGACACGGCGGAATCTGGTGCCCTAAGGCCAGAAAAACCTGCTGGACATGCCGGAAACACTTGCCAGACATGCAAGTACCACCTGCCAGACATGCCAGAATCACCTGCCAGATGTGCTAGGAAAAGGTGTCGCACACACCGAAACGAGGTGCCAGACAAAACTGAACCACCGGCCGGACACCCTGGAGCCACCTACTGGATACACCAGAAACAGGTGTTGCACATCCTGGAACCAGGTCCTGGACACGACTGAACCAAGTGATGGACAAGCCTGAGCCACCTGATGAACTCGTCGTAATCACCTTTAGGATGCGCCGGAACCATCTGGTGGACATGCTGGAAGCCAAACACGCTACATCCCGGTTCAAGACACGCTGGAACCACCTGTGGGACATGCCAGAACCCCAGGCTTGACATTCTCGAAGGACACGCCGGCTATGCCGAACCACTTCCTGGATACACCCGGACCACTTGCCATACAACCCCAAAAAGCCTCCCGGAGAGGACTGAATCACATGCAGGACATGCCCAAACATCATTCGGACACGTCAGAACCACATTTCAGAAATGCCTGGGCCAGGGGACGGCCATGCCTGGACCATCTGGCGGATGCACCTCGACCAGCTGACAGACACGCCTGACCCACCTGCTGTACACGCTGGAACCACCTGCTTGACTCGCCAGAACCACATGCTGGACACGACGGAACGACCTTCTGGACACAATGCAACGACCCCTAGATATGCTGCAACCCACCACCGGACACAACTGATCCACGTGCTGGACAGCACTGATCCACCCATGAAACACAGCTTAAGCACGAGCCTGACATCCGGGAACCAACTGCCAGACATGCCGGAATCACCTCTCACATATGGCAGAATCAGGTACTGGATACCGTAACCACATTCTGGGCACACGGGAACCAGGTTACGGATTTTCTGTCAAGTGGTTCAGGCTGGTCTAGAAGGTGATACAAGGGTGTCTGGCAGCTGTTTCAGGCGTGTCCGGCACCTGGATCTGGCCTGTGCTGGACCTGTTCCTGGCGTATCCATAACATGGTTCCCGCATGTGTGGCACATGGTTCTGGCGTATTCAGCAGGTGGCTTCAGCGTACCGGGCACCTGGTTCCGTATCTGACAGTTGGTTCCATGGTGTCTGACAGGTGTTTCCTGTGTGTCTGGCATGTGGTTCCGGTATGTTCTGAAGGTGGTTCCAGCGTGTCTGGCAGGTGGCTACTGTGTGTCCAGGACCTGATTCAGTTGTGTGTGGTTGGTGCGCTCAGAGTGTCCAGGTGTTGATTCCGGCATGTCTGGCAGTTGGTTCCCGCATGTGCAGTGGGGGATTCCAGTCTGTCTGGTAGGTTGTTCCAGCCTTTTCCAGAAATTGGTTCTGGTGTATCCAGGAGCTGGTTCTGGTGTATCTGGCAGGTGATTTTGTTGTGTCTGGCGGGTTTTTCCAGCATGTTAGGATGGTGGTTCTGGCTTGTCTGACAGGTTTTTGTGGCATGTCCAACACCTGGTTCTGGCGTATTCACCATTGGTTTCAGTGTATCTGGCACGTGGTCTCAGCATATCCAACAGGTGTTTGCGAAGTGTCTGGCAGGTGGTTCCTGTGTGTCTGGCATGTGGTTCTGGTACGTTCGGAAGGTGGTTCTGATGTGTCCGTAAGGTGCTTCTGGCATGTGCGGGAGTTGGTTCTGGTGTGTCAGAGTCATGTTTCCGATGTGTCCGGCAGGTGTTTCCAGGTGGTTCTGGTGTGTCTGGTGGGTGCTTCTGGTGTGTCTGGCGGGTCGTTCTGGCATGTCTGTGTGGTGGTTAAAGAGTGTGCAGAGGGTGGTTCCAGCATGGCTGTCGGGTTTTTCCAGCGTCTAAGGGGCCTGGTTCCAGTGTATACGGCAGGTGATTTTGGCATGTCTCGCAGGTGGTTCTGGTGAGCCAAGCATGTGGTTCTGGCATGTTCGGCAGGTAGTTCAGGTCTGTCGGGAAAGTGGTTCCGTCATGTCCGGCATGTGTTTCTGGCATATCTGAGAGGTGGTTCTGGCATGCCCTGCAAGTGATTACAGAGTGTCCGTCAAGTGGTTCTGGCATATTCGGCAGGTGATTTCGGCGTGTGAGTCAGGTGGTTCTGGCGTCTCCTGCAGGTGCTTCCAGCGCATTCTGGACCTGATTCTCATGACTGTGGTGAATGGTTACAGAGTGTCCAGATGATGGTTCCAACATGTTCAACAGTTGGTTCCAGTATGTCAGGCACATGGGTCACACTTGTGCGGTGGGTGTTTCAGGCGTGCACACAGATTGTTCCAGCGCACCCAGAAGGTGGTTTTGGCATGTCCGGCAGATGGTTGAGTCTTGTCCGGCAGGTGAATCAGTCGTGTGGGGCACCTGGTTCCGGCATGTACTGCGCCTGTTTCTGGTGTATCTGGCAGGTGGTTCCGTTATGTCTGGCACATGGTTCCAGGGTATCATGCAGGTGATTTTGACATGTCCTGTGGGTTGTCCAGGCGTGTCTGACACCTGGTTCTGGTGTGTCTGGCAGGTACTTTCAGTGAATCAGGCACCTGGTTCCAGTGTATCCAAGAGGTGGTCCCGGCATGTCTGGTAGATGATTCTGACGTTTGTGTCACAAGGTTCTGTCGTATCCAGCAGGGGATTTTGAGGTGTCTGGCAGGTGGTTCCAGTGTGTCTGGCACCTGGTTCTGGCATGTCTTGCAGGTGGTCAGTCATGTCCATCACCTGGTTTCGGTGTGTGCGACACCTGTATCTGCTGTATCCGGCAGGTGGTTCTCACAAGACTTGTAGGTGGTTCAGACGTGTCCAGAAGGTGGTTCTGGTGTGTGGGGCACCTGGTTCCGGTGTACCTGGCATGTGGTTCAGGATTCTCCATCTAGTGGTTCAGGCTGGTCTAACAGCTGGTTCAGGTGTGTCCGGCAGCTGTTTCAGGTGTTTCTGGAACCTGGTTCTGGCCTGTACTGGACCTGTTTCTGGTGTATCCATCATATGGATCTGGCATGTCCAGCACAGCATTTGGGCGTGTTCAGCAGGTGGCTTCAGTGTACTGGGCGCCTGGTTCCAAAGTATCTGAACATTGGTTCCATGATGTCTCGCAGGTAGTTCCTGTGTGCCTGGCATACGGTTCCAGTATGTTCTGAAGGTGGTTCCAGCGTGTCTGGCTGGTGGCTACCGTGTGTCCGGACCCTGATTCCTTCGTGTGTGGTTGGTGCATTCAGTGTGTCCAGGTGTTGGTTCTGGCGTGTTTGACAGTTGGTTCCCGCATGCCTGGTGGGGATTCCAGGCTGTCTGGCAGTTGTTCTGGCCTTTTCTGGAAATTAGATCTGGCGTATCCAGGACCTGGTTCCAGTTTATCCGGCAGGTGATATTGGCATGTCTGGCAGGTTGTGCTGGCGTGTTAGGCTGGTGGTTCCAGCTTGTCTGGCAGGTGTTTGTGGCATGGCCAGCACCTGGTTCTGGTGTATTCGGGAGGTGGTTTCAGTGTATCTGGAACGTGGTCTCGGCATATCCAACAGGTGGTTGCAAAGTGTCTGGCAGGTGGTTCCTGTGTGTCTGGCATGTGGTTCTGGTACGTTCGGAAGATGGTCCCAGCATGTCCTTTGGGTGCTTCTGGCATGTCTGCAAGGTGGTTCTGGTGTGTCAGTGTCATGGTTCCAGTGTGTCCGGCGGGTGGTTCCAGGTGGTTCTGGTGTGTCTGGTGGGTGCTTCTGGTGTGTATGGCGGGTCATTCAGGCATGTCTGTATGGTGGTTCCAGAGTGTGCGGCAGGTGCTTCTGGCATGTCTGTTGGCTTTTTCCAGCTTCTAAGGGTCCTGGTTCCAGTGTGTCCGGCAGGTGATTTTGGCTTGTCCAGAAGGTGGCTCTGGCGAGTGAAGCAGGTGGTTCAGGCGTGTCCAGCAGGTGGTTCATGTCTGTCAGTGATGTGGTTCCGGCGTTTCCAGCACATGGTTCTGGCACTCTGAGAGATGGTTCTTTCATGCCCGTCATGTGATTCTGGAGTGTCCATCAAGTGGTTCTTGTGTATCCGGCAGGTGATTTTGGCGTTTGAGTCAGATGGTTCTGGTGTGTCCTGCAGGTGCTTCTGGCACGTTTTGGACCTGATTCTCACATCTTTGTTGGGTGGTTCTACCGTTTCCAGATGATGCTTCTGAAGTGTCCAACAGTTGGTTCCAGCATTTAAGGCAGGGGGGTCACACAAGTCCCACCCGAATCATTCGGCTGAGGCACGAATGATTGTCCTTCCACATGCTTAGGAGGAGAGAGACAATAGGATTTTAACCAACCACTCTTTGGAAGTTAAGAAAAAAACTCGCTTTCCACAGTGCTCTTACAGCATACCGGCAACCTCTCATGCCGCCCTTGTGCATGGGTGGAGAGAGTGTTAAGAAAGCAGCTATGGACGAAAGGCCAAGTTTGCTCAGCAGAGTCCTACATTGACCTAAAACTGCAAGGCACAAAACACTGCCTCCAACCCTCAAGGGGAGATGAGCAATAATCCATCTTGCTTCCAGCTCTTTAGGAAGCTGAGAAAGAACTCACTTTCCACACTGTTCTTATAGTGTACCTTGAACATCTCATACAAAGACACCTGAAATGCTGTATATTTGGAGCCCTTAACCCATTCCTTTAGAACTTCTGCTTTTGGGGCATTTCCATCTTGCCAACCCAGCTCAGACAAAATGCCTACATCTTCTCCTTAAGCAAGGAGGCTGAGGCCCGAATGATTGTGCGTCCACATGCTTAGGAGGAGAGAGACAATAGGCTTTTAACCAACCACCCTTGTGCACTGGAGGAGAGAGTGTCAGAAAGCACCTATGGAAGAAAGGCCCCTTTGCTCTCAGCCATGCCTTACATTGCTCTAGAGGTGGAAGGCACAAAGCACTGCCTCCATCCCTCAAGGGGAGACAAGACACCAACCATCTTGCTTCCAGCTCTTTAGGAAGCTGAGAAAGAAGTCGCTTTCCACAGTGCTCTTACAGCATACTGGGAACCTCTCATACACAGGCAGCTGAACGCCGTTTCCTCCCAGCCCTTAACTCGCTGCTTTAGAACTTCTGCTTCTGCCACATTTCCCTCTTGCCAACCCGGCTCAGGGGTAATGGCTACATCTTCCCCTTAAGCAATGGGGCCAAGGCCCATATGATTGTGATTCCACAAGCTTAGGAGGATAGAGACAAGAGGCTTATAACCAACCACCCTTGTGCACTCGTGGAGAGAGTGTCAGAAAGCCCCTATGTCAGAAAGGCCCATTTGCTCTCAACCATGCCCTATATTGCTCAAGAGGTGGACGGCAAAAAGCACTGCCTCCATCCCTCAAGGGGAGACAAGCCACAAACTGTCTTGCTTCCAGCTCTTTAGGAAGTTGAGAAAGAACTCACCTGCTGGATATGCTCGAACCAGGCACCTTAGATGCTGGAAAAACCCGACAGGCATGCCGAAAGCACCCGCCGAACACACTGGAACCACCACACAGACATCCCATAACAACCCACCAGACTCACCAGAAGCACCCACCGGACACACCAGATCCATCTGGAACCACCCACTGGACACACTGGAAACATGAGTCTGACATGCCAGAACCAACTTCCAGACATGCTGGAAGCACCTAACGGACAGGCCAGAACCATCTTCCGAACCTACCAGAACCACATGCCAGACACACAGGAACCACCTGCCACACACTTCGGAACCACCTGTTGGATATCCCGGAACCAAGTACCAGATGCACTGAAACCACCTCCCAAATATGCCAGAACCAGGTGCCGGACACACCACAAACACCTGCCACACAAGCTGGAACCACCATCCTCACATGCCAGAACAACCTGCCAGACACGCCAAAATCACCTGCCGGATACACCGGAACCAGGTCCTGGATATGCCAGTACCAATTTCTGGAAAAGGCTGGAAAATCTGCCAGACATACCAGCATCACCCACCGGACATGTGGGAACTAATTGCAAGACAGGCCAGAAACAAAGCCAGGACACTCTGAAAGCATCGACTGGACAGGATGGAATCAGGTCCCAGACACACTGTTGCAACCTGCTGGACATGCCAGAACCACCTTTCGAATGTACCAGAACCATATGCCAGACACACAGGAACTACCTGCCAGACACCATGGAACCAACTGTCAGATACACCGGAACCAGGCTCCAGTTTCCTGCATTTATCAGTTCTAATAGTTGTGTAGAGGTATCTCATTGAGGTTTTATACGAAATTCCAGAATGACCTGTGGTGGTGGTCATCTGTCCTCAGGCTCGTTTGCCATCTGTATGTCTTCTTTGGTGAGGGATATATTCAGGTCTTTTGCCCATTTTTCAATAAGGTTGTTTATTTTTTTGTTATGGTTGACTTTTAAGAATTCTTTACATATATCTTGGACATATTTTCTTTATCATATATCTGTTTTGCGAATATTGTCTGCCAGTCTGTAATTTGTCTTTTGACTCATCGATTTTGCCTTCCACAAAGCAGGAGTTTTTAATTTAATAAAGTCTAACTTGGGGCCGGCCCGCTGGCACAGTGGTGAAGTTCACGCACTCCACTTCGGCAGCCTGGGGTTCACAGGTTCGGATCCTGGGTGTAGACCTACACACAGCTTGTCAAGCCATGCCGTGACAGCATCCCACAGTCCAAATAGAGGAAAATGGGCACAGATGTTAGCTCAGGGTCAACCTTCCATACCAAAATAATAAATAAAGTCTAACATCAGTTTTTTTTCAGAGATTATACTTTCAGTTTGTATCTTAATAACATAATTCCAGATTCGAGTCCACTTAGAGTTTGTTGCATAATCTTTTTAGAAGTTGTATTGTTTTGCATTACATTTAGGTCTCTGTTCCATTTTCTAAAAGTTTGTGAAAGTGTAAATTCCATATCTAGGTTCATTTTTGTAAGAGCTTTAATGAGGTGCAATTGATAGAGAAAGAACCTGACATATCTAATATGTACTATTTGATGACTTCCCCCACATACCAACTGACATATATGTATAAATTTCTCCTTTAGCCTGTGACAGGGTGGATCACATTGATTTGATTTTGGAATGCTGATACAACCTTGCATACCTGAAAAAATTTCCTCTTTGTCCTGGTGTATGATTGTTTTACATTGTTGGCTTCGGTTTTCTAATATTTCATAGAAAACGGTAACTGCTCGTTTCTGAGACTTGTTGTTCTCAAGTTTTCCCTAGTTTTAAACTCTAGTTTTGCTTTTAGGGTACTGCTGGCCTCCTGAGATGAGTAGGAAAGTGTTGTCTCTGGTTATATTTTCTGGAACAGATTGTTGGGAGCACTAGGTTTATGGAGGGAGACCTGGCTGAGGCCCTAAAAGCTGCATCCCACAGCTTTCCCCTTGGATAGGCAACAAGCAGGAAATGGTATTGGGAGTCAGGGACCAGAAGCCCAGGGGGATCCAGTCTAGGTCAGAGGTGAACAGGGAGCCCCTAGTGGGCCCGAGAAGGCAGAGTCCTGCCTGCTCATGGTCCATGTCCACAGGACCTTCCTCTGGCCTCGTCCTCTCTATGTGCACGTTTTGAGCTTTTGACGGTATTTTCCCCACTTAGAGCTGAAGACATTCTGGAGACTAAATCAGAAAACAAGGTCCTAAGCTGTGTGCAAGAGAAACCGGGAAAATGTTCCCTCTTCTGGCAGAGTGTCGAAAGGCAGCCACTCTCCTGGGCAGGACGTGTGCTAGGGACAGGCACGTGCTAGTTTGACAGACACGCCCAGCTTAGTGGTTGTGGCTCTGGCTGAGAAAACGCCTCCAACCGCTTAGTCCCAAGAGGTCGGAGGAGCCATCTCTGCTCCTGGACAGGGTGAACCACACTGCAATGATCCTGTCCTCAGCGGGAGGGGCACTTGGGCATGTCCTTCAGTAGCCAGGAAGGGGACTGGCACTTCTCCCTTCTCCACATAAATTGAGCTGCTCACTCTGGGAGATTTCTAAATTCGAGGAGGAATGTGAGTTTCTGGATCTGGTTTCCATGAGCGCTGTGAGCGAAAGACTCACACCTCCACTCCCAGGATTAGAAAGAAGCAACAATTTAATATAGCACTCAAACGGAGCATTTACCATTGACAACAAAATATGGCCCTGCCAAATAGGGAAATAGGTGCTGGGCAAAAGGGGGGAGGGAGAAGAGGGGTTGGTGCCTTCCCTCGTGGCCAACAGGGGACCCCAAGAAACGGATCACAAAGTTCTCCTCATCAGAATCAGGGGAGGTGGCCCTGTGCACCCTGAGTGTCAACGCTGTGTCCCCGCTGTAGCTCAGCTGGTCTCAGGAGGGTCATCGACCACCACCACTGGGCCCTTGGTTGGGGGTCTGGTGTCTGGAGAAAGAGAGGCATTTCCTGAGCGGCCTGCCCTGGAACCAAGTGCACACCCCATCCCGGCCCCCACTGCGCTCTGTGCTCCACAACTGTGCTCAGTGCTCAGTCAGCCAACAGCACCCCATCTGTCCCTGACACAGGGGCTGATATTTAGCGTCACCCACTTCACAGAGGAAGAAACCAGTCCCCGAAACGTGAGTGCAATCGCCCAGGATGGGACTGCTCAGCAGTGGAGCTAGAGCCCAGGGCCAGCTGTCTGCCTCCCCAGGCCCACGCTCAGCCTGAATGTTTCCTGAGCCCGTGTATTCAGCCACTGCTGGTCTGGACACTCACTCTGCCCTGAGCGGTTCTTCTTGTGTTTGAAGAAGAGTCGAATCTTTCTGACCCAGTGGTATCGGGGCTCCAGCTGGCAGGACAGGCTGTAGCTACAGGACAGAGTGGAGCTGGGAGCTCTCAGGAGCCACACATCACATGTGCGTCCTGGAGCCTGCCAGCAGCTGGAGTCGAAGGGCCCCAGGGGTCGCCATGCAATCAGATCAGGGGCTGACCATGGAGCAACGGCCATGGGCTCTGGAGCTGGTCAGCAGAGAGAGTCTGCCCTGCCCTCCCCCAACTCCTGACATGACTCACCTCTCCTCCTTGCTCAGGGGCTCCACGGCCTGGAACCAGGCCCCAAAGTGCTCATCGGGCTGCACGGTGTACAGATTTGCAGCCTCCTGGAGCAGCTCGATCTCCTCCATCAGTTTGAATTGCTAGGACAGAGCAAGCACAGGATGCCCACAGGGCCTGAGTGGGGGACCCTGCAGGGCTCGTGGAGGGGCTGAGGAAGGGGGCAAGGGGCCAGTCTGGGGCCTTTGCCCACTTGGGAACCCTCCCTCCCTGCGATTCCAGTCAGGACTTGCCTGCTCTCACACTTGGCCCCAAATAGCTCCTCCTCCAGGAAGGAGTCTTTGATGAAAGCCCTTCCCCCACCCGCCAATGCCATAGGATCCCTAGCTCTGTATATCGAACTGTGCAAATAAATGTTCCACCCTGGGGATTGGGCCAGAGGGG
Source organism: Equus caballus (assembly GCF_041296265.1). Lineage (NCBI taxonomy): Eukaryota > Metazoa > Chordata > Mammalia > Perissodactyla > Equidae > Equus > Equus caballus. The sequence goes on from NC_091704.1 coordinate 10,799,801, forward strand.
GTCCTGCCCACTGCTGGGGGGTCTCTGATTTCCAACCCCCACCCTCCCCACCAGGAGGCCGCAGCCGCTTACCTCATTCCATTTCCGACAGTTGAGCACATTGCCCTGGAAGGCAGACAACCTCAGTCCATCAGAAACAGCCCCCTTGGGCCAGCACTAGCCCCCGTCCACACCTCTTGCAATGTTGCACTACTGCCAGTGGGCAGGCCCATCCAGAGCCCGGACTTGGACCTGGGCCAGTCTCTGGGCTCCAGAGCACGGGGCACAGAGCAACTGAGGCAAGAGACCTTGTAACCCAACCCTCTCTGATGACACGTGGGGAGACTCAGGCCTCAGGCAGGAAGGGACAGCTCAGCCTCTGATGTGCTTCCTGACTGGGAGGGGCCCGACTTCTCTTCCCTCACTGGCAGGGCCAGAGGGAGAGGCTGAGTCCAGCTCAGACACCACCTCCTGGGGCCACACAGTCAGGCAGCTCTGAGCCTCAGCAGCCCAGGGAACCTGGATGGTGGCTTATGCAGAGCCTGCATCACCCACTGGGGAGATGGGCCTGACACCCCAACTCCCACACGAGGCTGGAGGCCCTGCTGAGAGGACCTTTGCCAAATGCAGAGAGCTCAGGGCTCAGGACAGGACTCTCTCCTCCCCACCCTCAGGAGCCTGAGCCCCCGGACCCACCTCCGGGCTCACTCACCTCCACATAATCCTCCATCGTAGAGTCCAGCAGCTCCAGGGAACGGAAGAATGTCACCAGGGAGGGGACGACACCCTGTGCCGCCATCGGGATGGGCATGGCGATGAGCTCCCGCTCTCAGGTGCCCCCATGAACCTTCCCCTGAAACCCCTCAGCCCAGCCTCCTGCCCACCCCACGCTCCCACACAGAGCAGCCTAGGATCCTCAGGACACCCCAACACACACAATTCCCTCCCCCGCTCCCCTCCAGGAACACCAAACTCCATCAGTCAAGTCCCAGGGCTGGCTGTTGGCCCCTCCCAGGGGCAGTGGCCCCTGCCCTTCCCCACCCCAAATCTGCCCTGCTGCCAGCCCTTCCAGGCCTCCTCCTGCTCACTGCCACTGCAGGCCCATCAGGCTTGGCAGCCACAGCAGATTCGCCTGAGGAGGAAGGCCCCTCTCCTGAGGGAGGTCTCCAGCTGGGAGGGGGAGCCCCCTCTCCTCTGACTCCTATGCCCCTCCCCCACAGTCACCCTCACCTGCTGCCGCTGCCTCTCCTGGGCTCCCTGGTGGGCCCTCTCTGCAGTCTTTAACACAGAGGTCGCCTCCTGTCAGGGCCGAGGACAGGGTCAGTGCGCCCATACTCCCCTCCGCATGTCCCCCAAGGCCCCTGATCTCAGACCCTGGCCATCGGCTCCAGTCCCCTGCTGCCTCTGCTGCTCCAAACTGCAGGGTGCTCTGATTCTAGACCAGTCCCAGCTCCAGGACTCAGTCCTGTGTGACCTTGGGCCTGCCCAGGCCTCCCTGGCCCTCTTTCCTCAGCTGAAAAGTGTGAGGAGAACGTCACCTGCTTCCAGGAGTCTCCTGAGGACTCAGAGTCATCTGCGTGTCATCACTGCTCTCCCTTCACCTCTCGAGGAGGAGCCGGCACAAATCTCCTCCCGTTCCTGTCCTCCCTTGGATGGCAGCACCCCGCTGGGAGGACTGCACCGCTGATCATTTCCCTCCACTTCCCAGAGGAGGAGACGGAGGCCCCCAGAGGGGCAGCGACTGGCTCAAGGACCCACTGGGAGAGGCTGCCCCCCGTGCCAGCTACAGGCCCTGTCCCCGCTGCCTTCACCCCACCCCTGGGTCCAAATCTGACCAAGGCCCCGACCTCTGGACTCCAGGGGTGTGTCCAGACCCCAGCTGAACAGACAGGGAGGGGGAGGGCAGGGTGTCTTGGGGGACCTGGCCGAGTGGCCCCGGCCTGCCCCACCCTCACAGGGCTCTCTGACACCCAGCCTGGGCCGAGCCTTGCCATAGCCTCACCTCCTAGGATCCCCTCGGGATGCTCCCCTCCCCTCTCCTTCTGGCCTCCTTCCAGATCTCCAGCCTCCAGGTTACCTGCACCAGCAGCTCCCTGCTCACGCATTTCTCTCTCCTGACCCACTTCTTCCAGGTTCGAGAACTCTCCCTGCGGGGTGGGGAAAGAAAGAAAGAAAGCAAGCAATAAAAACTGTGGGATGCTTGAAGGCAAGTCCCATTTATTTGAGAACCCAGCAGATCCAAACTGCCTGGGGCCTGGATGAGGGATTTTGCTGGGGTGTTCTGAGCTCTAAGGTCCCCATGGGACTGCGGAGGGGCCTCTCCTCTTGTCCCTTGGGGCCTCCATTCCCAGATGTCCCAAACAGATCTCTTTGGAACAGTGTTGGTTTCAGCTGCATAGAGGCTTCTGTTGCTGCAAAGGAAACACCTGAGAATCTCCACCTGGGCTCAAGCCAGGATCTTGAAGGAAATGAATCCCTGGGATGGAACTGCTGGCCTAAGGGCGCTGAGAGACTCAGAGACCCAGCACCCAGGTCAGTCCCTGTGCCCGGCATTCGCAGTCTCCCAGGTGGTCTCAGCTGACTTTGGGGGACATGCCGGCCCAAATCAGGCTGCCTGGGCCACCTCACCCTCATGGTGCTTGGCTGGAGAGCAGACCACCCACTACCCACCTGGAAACTTGTCCCCAGGTGTCTTGGAGACGGGCAATGGCAGGGCTCTGCAGGGCAGAAAGGATTGTGTGGAGGGAACAGAAGTTCCCGAGTCCTCGGCACTCCTGGGGAAGCGGAGAGATGGAGCCGTGAGGGGGAGCTGAAGCTCTGCTGCCTCTGGTTTCTGTCCCCTCACGGACTTCCCCTGTCCTGGAGGAGACACATGCCCAGTGAAGCCAGGGAGGGCACACCTGCCACCCGACGAGTAACACTGCCAGGCACAAGGATTTGTAGCTCAACACAAGGAAGGAAGTGAGCTTGTCCCCACTGGGACCTCAAGTCAAGGTCAACATGGCCCTGGCATGAGGGTCAAGGCACAGTCCAGGGACTAAGACCCCAGACTTCAATCCTGAGAGCTGAGAAACAAGAGGCAATTCCCACGCATCCAGACTGGGCGTGCCAAGGCTTACCTCAGCCACCCTGATCCACAGCTCAACCACCCTGGCCCTGTCCTGTGCTGTCATGCTCGCATCCCCAAGGCAGGTGACGAGGATGCAATTGGCCACGGTGTTGTCGTGCATCACAGTGTCATGGACGGTGGGTGCCAGGGACTCACGTTCCCTGTTGTCGCGCTCGGACCAGATGGAGCCGAGGCAGTGGGCGGGCACCAATGTCTTGAACAGCTCCTGCAGAAGATTCGGAGTGTCACCCAGTCCTGCCGCACCCCAGCTCGCCGTCCACAGTCCCCCATAGGCCCAGCAGGGTGAGATCAGAACTGGAGCTGAGGAAGCAGAGCATGTGGCCTGAGGCCTGTGGGAGTCCCTGGGTTTTGTCTGTGTCCACTGAATGCACCCAGTCCAGGATGACCCCGGACACAGTACTGTGGGGAAGGGAGGGGACATTTGCTCCCAGCTCCATCTCACTTCCTCCAAGCTCCAGAAGGCAGCCCACACATGCCCACCAGAAGGGCCATCATCCACCCATCCCAGTGCCCCTCGGGTCCCACTCCCCATTCCCATGCACATTCCCCCTGAGGCAGGGACAACCCCCAGCTTTGTTTGACTGTCTCCACTGGAGTCAATACACATCACCTTCCTGATAAGTGCTGAGGCTGTCCGGGCCACCTGCGCAGATGGGGGATCCACCCAAGGACCTGGCAGCACTTCAGTGAGTGCCTGTCCCCCACCAAAGGGCCAAACTCTGCCCACCTTCCACTCTCTCCCACCTCATTCATCGGCACAGCCACCCTGTACAGCAGGTGCTCTGAGTGTCCGTCTCTTCTGTCCCCTGTTCTCTAGGGGACAGCGAAGGCTTGGGGAGAAAGAAAGCTGCCCAGGTCACAGTGTTGATAAGGGAAGGAGCAGGGATTTGGACCCAGATCATCGGAATTCTGAGCAGGGAATGGCAGGTGTAGGGTGGCTCATGGCACCGGGAATGCAGGGGCCACCCGCCCCGTGAGCTCCTCTGCTCACCGCAGCCATCCTCGTCAGCTGCTCTGCCACCAGCTGGGGAGGGAAGTCCTAGATGTTCAGCTTCTCCTCCCGCAGCTGGTCCTCGGTGGTCATGGCCCAGGGGCATCTGGGCTCTGGGGCTGCCTCTAATGGTGGCCCTTGTTCTGGTCCTGGAGTGGCCGACTCAGGGGCTGCTGGCTCCAGCTCTACCACACGTGGTGAGACTGGAGGTGCAGCTGGCTCCAGCCTGGGGGCTGGCACTGGCTCTGGCTCTGGAAGCGGCAGGAGCTTTGGAGCTGGCTCTGGAGCAGGATAAAGAGAAAGTTTCATCCACACACCTGACAGTTTCTGTGCCTTTCCAAAGATAAGAAGGTCTCCACTGCTTCTAAGGGAACGCTAGCCCATGAACCTCAACACAGACAGTCTTCCCAGACTCCAGTCCCCTCACCTTTCCGTTCGGCCTCAATGGCCTTGAGATGCTCCAGGTGGCCTGGCAGAAGGTAGGCATGGCCCTCCACATGGGAGCCACCAAAGCTGACGTGCAGAGTGGCCAGCTGCAGGGTCCAAGAGGGAAACCGCAGGGGCTGCCTGCAATCCTGCCCTTGGCCCAGCCAGGTTCCCAGCAGGAAATAGATAGCACTGCGGGGAGGCAGATGGGCCAGAGAGTCAGTGGCCTGGCCTTTCCTTAAACACCGCCCTCCCAAGGCACTCTTGTTAGCATCTGCGCCCCTTTGCCAGACCCTCCCCCTCCAGAGGAGGGCCCCATCCCAGCCCTGAGCCCTGGGGCTGGCTGTCCTGGCTGTGGCAGGCCTGCTCATCGAGCAGGCTGAACACAGAGTCTGTGAGAGTCTCTTGTTCCCACCGATACTCTCCTCCCCAAGGGTCTGGACACAGCCCACCCAAGCCCTGCATGCATATGGGCCACTGGAATGAAGACTCCAGCAGATTTGGGAGCAGCTTGCTCACACACCTCCTACTATGGACCTGCCAGTGGTGCTCACAAGGGGTGGATGTGGAGAAAGGGAGGCAGGAGGAGCTGGGACTCTGGTGGGAGTAGGTCTCTAGGGGACAACGCAGCCCAGCCTCCCTTCCAATTCTCAAGGGGCCTCGGACCCATGCACAGCTCTCTTTGAGTCCAGTCCTGCCGGAGCAGAAGCCACCAGAACTCAGCCCTCCCATGGGAATCACAAGATGGGTGAGATGCAGGGCTCTCCCAGGCCTGACCCGGCCACAGCCTCCATCCTCTCCCCGCACCCTGTTTGCTAGAGACAGGAGGCCCTCCTTCTAGACCCAAAGACCACTCACTTTGGGAGGTGGTCCTGTCCTCCAGCATCCTGCACTCAATGGGCCAAGCTGCCTCCATGTGTCCCAAAGGGGATGAGGGCATCGCCCGGGATGGAGGGTAGATGGGACCTGTGAATGATGTCAAGTGTGACTGTCTGACTCTCAGAATAGAGGGGAGGCCCAGGGAGGCTGTCTGCTTCAGTCACTGAGTGACACTTAGTGTGTCCAGAAGTCCTGCTCAGAGTAGGTCTTTCATAGACATTGTTGAATAACCTCCAACCAGAACCACCCCAGGTGTCTGAGCGGGCCTGTGGCCCCTCTGTGGCCCTAGAGATCCCTAAGTGGCTACACCATGGACAAGCACCAGGACCAACTGGATGGCATCTCAAACTCCTTGACAGGGTGCTCTCCAGGTGCTTTTCCAAACTCAAAAAGTCACAAGTCAGTGAAGGGAGAGGAAGACTACTTTCCATGGGGGACAGAGAAATAATCAACACCAGCAACCACAGCATGGCCCACCACCCTCTCTGCAGAGCCGGGCACCAGCGCAGCACCTGGAAGGCTGATCCCATTCATCCCTGGGAGAAGCCTAGCAATTTCATCCTCTCTCGCCCCACGTTTCAGAGGGGCCAACTCAGGCTCAGAGAGATGTGGTGACATTCCCAAGGCAAGACACACAGCTGGCAGTGGGCAGAGTCACCACTGTGCTGAGGAGGAGGTGGGCAGTCACCTGGGAAACAGCTGGTCCAGCACCTGGTGGGCTGTGCTGGAGCCTGAGTCGCTGCAGAGGGAGGTGATGACACTGCAGAGGACTCTGCTGGGGAAGGCTGGCAGCACAGACTCTGAGAGCCTCTGCATCATGCCTGCCTGGAGGGCACGCATCCTGCAGGCCTCAGTTACAGACAGAGTGGACTCATCTTCACTCTGGGTGGGACGAGGAGGACACAGGGTCAGGGCCACCACTGCGAACCACCAGCGTTATCGAGGTCTGCAGCTGACACAGGAACTCCTAGCCCCTCCCAGACGTGTGCGACAGGAGACACAGGAGCTCCCACACTCAGCAAGGTTCTGGGCTCTCGAAGTACAATCTGACTTTGGTCCTGCGAAGGATTCCACATTGAGCTCCCTCGAGGCCATTTGCTCGCTGAGGGACAACAGAGCTCCCTCTGTGAAGAGCATCAGCCCAGTGAGTCCTCAACAGACACCCCTCTCTAGAGAGGAGGACAGAGGCTTAGGCATGCCAAGTGGCTTCTCTAGGTCCTGTGGGTCAGAACTGAGAACCGCCCAAACTGGGGGCTGAGGGACATCCCCTCTAACTGCCTGAGGCTTCATCAGACCCTGACCTGGAGGGAAATGTTATGTGGCCACCTCATCCCTCCCAGGTCTGGAAACAGTGTACAGGGCAGTGACACATTCTGAGAATCCCTTTGACTTCCAAACACGCTGACAGTTATTTCTTTTACATTAAAGGGAGTTTGGAGACCCTCATTATCGAGGTTTCATTTTCCAAAAAAGGCAAAATTCAAAGATACTCAGGGCCTATTGGGAAGTGACAACGACATCAACGTTTTCTCTAATCTTCCTAGGGAAATGCTAAGAGTGCCCTGCTACCCTCCTATGCAGCTGGTGGGGAGGAGCAGAAGTCCAGATTCCTTTGGGAATGGGACTGTGGGACACTCAGGGGGGACAGCCCTGTTAGGGTCCCAGGAGAACGGCAGTTTGAGGTTGGATTCTGGGCTGGCCCTGGTCATCTCATGGTCCTGGGTGGGAAAACCCCTCTGTACCCACTCTCACCTCAGAGCAGCCCTGATTATTGATGGTGGCGCAGTGCAGCTGGCCCCTGCCCAGGGAGATGGAGTACCCGAAGCCATCCACCAGCTCTTCCACCACCTCCTGCATGCAGCTCTGCAAACACAGAGCCCGAGAGCCGGGCCGGGAGGTCTGAGGGGCCTGCCTCGACTTGGCCACCGGAGGAAACCCCAGCACAGATCAGGTACCGAGCAGCATCTGCATAGACCTCCAGCCAGGGAGGGAATGAGATGACACCCGGAGGGCTCAGGACTAACCTATGGGTAGAGGAGCTTGGTGCCCAGCACCCACTCTCCCATCCTGCTAGCCACCACCTAGGCTGGGAACATGATGCACTGCCAGGCTTCCAACAGCGAGTAAATGGCTCCTGCCCAGGGTGGGTCCCCGCTCAGCCCCGCCGTCCCTCTCTCAACCCCTCCGACACACAAGGAGCCTCAGAGTGGTGTGCGGGTGGCATCCAGTTGTGGACTAACCCGGTTGGCTTTCCCTGTGTTACCTGAGTGCTCCTCCTGCCAATTGGACAGAGGCGGTGCAGGTGAGGGCCAAACCAGTGTCTATAGTGACTGAAAAGGCTCTTTTTCTTGGCTTTCCTGAAGCCAGAGCCTCCACAACTCGGGAGACAGCAGGAGAACATCCTCTTGTCTTCAGTGTCGCCACTCAAGTGGGCTCAATAGGATGCTATGTCTAGAATGTGGGCGCCTGGAGACCAGTGTGCTAAGTTCTGTTGGGGTCTGTCTCCAAGGAAGTGAGGTCACTTCCTCAAGCTTCCCTTACCTGGGCCCCTTCCTTCAATCACACCCACCGAAAACCTCTCTGGGATCTTGGCTGCTCACCCTCCTTGCCCATGTCACCTCCAGAACTGTACACAAATAGCCAGCACAGATCCCAACATAGGACCTTGAGATGGAACCAGGGTTCCACCTTGAGGACATGCAGCTGAGTTCCGACCTCTTTTTTCCTACAAGCTCTGTGTCCTGGAAATGCCAATGGGCCTCCCAGGGCCTTCTGAATCACCCAACCTGCACGATGGGGACGAAGCCAGAAATAGCTCCCTCGGGACATCCTCAGGTGTAGAACAGATAATAGCGACAACACCTGTGGTCTGGTTTGCATGTGTCTGATGCACACACTTAGAGATGAAAGAATGACAAGAAGGGGTGGGATGTAGTGTGGAGTACCCCTCAAAACAGGACTGGGTTCCAGCTCTGTGACCTTGAGAAAGTCACTGCCTCTCTGGGCCTCATTTCCAGGTCTGCACCTTTAAGAGGTGGAAATTAGGGGAAATTCAGATATTTCCATTCACTGGCATGAACCTTGCACGGTCTCCTGTTTGACTTAGAATCAGACCCAAGAGCCTCGTGTCGGCCTATGTGGTGGGCAGCCTCCACCATGGCTCCCAGTGCTCACTGCCTTCTGCTGTGCACGTCCTTGTGGAACCACAAGTGTTCAGGAACTGCCTTCTGAATAGAATGCAGCCAAGGTGATGGGATGGCCTGCAACCCAGGGTTAAGAACAAAAAGCCTGGCCCTTCCTTCTTACTCATTGGCTTTAGTCCCCTCCGCCTTTCCCTCCTTCTGTTTCCATCTCTCTCTCTCTCTGCATCTTATATCTCTGGAACTGGGGGAGCAGGTGTGCATGTTTTCAGTTGTCCTATGAAGATGCTCCATAGGAGAGAATGGAGGGAATGATCGACCAACAGGCAGGAACTCAGAATTTCAGTCCAAACAAACCCCGTCAACATGGATGTGAGTGAACTTGGGAGCAAACCCTCCACGAGTCAAGCCACAATAGAGCCGCAGCCCCTGCTTCACAGAGACCTTGAGGCAGAGGCACCCAGCTAAGCTGTGCCCCATTCCTGGCACACAGAATTTGTGAGATGTTAAGGATTTGTATTTTCTAGGTGCAATGTCTTAGAGCAGTGTCATCAGAGAGCGACGGGAAAAGCACAGTCTGCCAGTTCCTGCCCTCTGGCCCTGCCTGTCCCCATCTATCCTCCTCTCTCTTCTCAGGCTCCTTCCAGTCCAACTCAATCCACTGTCATCTGTTCCCTGACTGGCTCACTAATCCAGGAGCGATTTACACGGGCAATATTCGTGTTCTACCATCTTTTCGTTGATTGGCAGGAGCTAGTATTCTTTACAAAACTTGTGTATTTTTACACAGGAAAGGATAGGTGAGTTCTGTAACAGCCCTTCTTGCAAAGTTCTCACTAACGTATTGAGTCTCTAACAGAATCCACCGCTGGGAACTTCACAAAAGATCCTGACCTTTACTCTCTGGTTTTAGATATTCCTGATTGGTAAATTTTCTTGACTCCTGGATCCTTTCCTGAGGTTCGTCCACTTAGAACAATGTAGGACTGCAACCTCTTGCCACTTGAGAAGTAGTGGTTCAACTCTATGATGATGTTGGTCTTGCTTTCTAAGTGTGTGTGTGTGTGTGTGTATGTATGTGTGTATGAGACTGTTTTCTGCATCTTGCCACGTGGGTCAGATTGACTCCTTTCCTTGGAAAAATTGTCCCTAACCACTTTCTCTGGGCTGTATTTTCACGTCTTGAACAGTGCTGTCCAACAGTAGAATTTCACACTCTATCTTATGAAATTTAAACTTTTTTAAATACTCACATATAAAAAAGTAAAAATAAACAAGTGAAACTAATTTTAATGGTATATTTAAACCCATTATAACCAAGATATTACCATTTGTCCAGGCAATCTATATAAAAATTAATAGTGAGATGGTTCAAATTTTTTTAAGGGGATCAAGAAATCCATTTACATAGTCTCCGTTTGTAAGTTGAAATTTTTTACATATGCGGTTTCTGTGTCCCCCACTCAGAACATGGGCTGACTTGTGAGAGAGAAAATAAAGCAGAACAGGCATAAGTAACCATCACTGTCAATCCAGCTCAGCACGAAGACTCACAACTGACAAAAAGGCTGTCCTTGACCAGGGAGTAGAGGCCCCTCGGGGTCACATGGTGGATCAGCTGGCTCAGCACCCAGGAATGCTGCTCTCTGTCACATGGGGTCTCTGTCACACTCTCCATCATGAGCCATGGGGTCAGGGTGGTAGGTGCAGACAGCTTCCATGCTGGAGGCCGCCCCTTCCTCCGCAGGCCCGGGGAGAGAGGAATGTGGGGACTCTAGAGAGATGTCCTGAATCCTCTGATAATGGGGACCAGAGGGAGGGAGGAGCAAATTGGCAGTCAGTGGGAAGAATGAAAACTGGGGTGGTCACCGAAAGTGTTCATGAGTCTCAAATGCACAGAAAAGGGACTTCCCTGAGGGAGATCAGTCTACAGCCCAAGACAAGGGGCCCAGGCTGCTCTTCTTGAACAAGGATCCAAGCAGGGGAGGAGGCAGGAGGAGGACGAGCAGGAGAGACAGCAGGTGGGGTGCGGCTGGCTGGCACTCATCCTGCAGGGAGCTGTGGGCACCAGGGTCTCATCAGGTGCTGCAGGACTCTCTCAGTGGAGTTCAATGTGGCTGAGCCCTTGCTCATGTCTGTCAAATACTGGAGATGGTGGAGTTGAGTGTGAGGGCCTTCAGGTCATGCCCCTTGGCTGCAAGAAGAGAGGGAGAGAGATGGCCATCACTGAGAGCTGGGCTGAGACCAGATCAGAAGCCTGAACTCAGTATCATCTGTTGCCTTTGCTCCCAGTGGAACCACCACCCAATGCTGCGCTCATCCAAGTTGAAGCCAGCATATCTCTCAGCTCCTCCTCCCTCACCTGCCAGTAACACCAATTGCACCTACAGATTGCTCCTCAATGCATTCCTTCTGTTCATTCACGTCCCAGGTAGGTCTTATCTTTTCTCACCGGAACCAACACCCTAACATGCTCACTGGATGCATTGTCTAAAGGATGTTCTCTGCCTTGAACATTAGAAGCATTTTTCTGAAATGAAGATCTCACTAGAACACTCCTGCTCTAGCATCACCCATGGCTCCCTAAGGCCTTCAGGGTTAAGTTCTAACTTCTTGACCTGGCACTCAAAGCCCTTGCACATCTGGCTCCTGCTGACTCTTCAGCCTCATTGATGCATTCACTCTGAGTTAGGCTTTGTGCTTCAGGCAAACCAAATTCCTGTCAATTCTTCCATACACTATGCTGTTTTTGCCTACAGGGCCATTGCTCATGCAATTTCCTCTGCCAGGAACACGCTCCACACCTTATTTCCCTATATAACTCCTACTCCTTCTTAAAGACCCCAATTGGGCAAAGCTTGCTCCAGAGAGCTCTTCCCACCCAAAGGATGCCAGGTCCTTCTCCTCAAAACATCCTACCTTGTATTAGAATTTTCTGTGACTTTCACAAGACCAGGGGCTCTCTGAGGGCTGCATCAGATTGAAATATTGGTCTAATCCTTGTGATCAGCATGCTTGCCCTCAAAGCAGAATTGCACACCTCGGCTTCCCAGCTGCCCAGTAAGAATTGGTCAGTTGAGGTGTGGGGCTGGAGAGCTCCTCTGGGGAAGGAAGAGGGGCCCCCTAGGCCTGTGGTGTCTTCTGGTTGCTAAAGCAAGGAGGAAGTAGGCAGGAACATGCCCGGCTCAGGAGCTGTGGAAAGGGCTGTCGTCTGGGAGACACAGAGACCCCACACAGTGGGTGAAGCCCCACAGACTCATCTGCACTCCAACAGTGGCTGTCCCAGGACAACCATTCACAGGTGAGCCATAAATGTGAGTGACAGAAGGAGGGATTGTGTGAGTAGAGGGATGTTCGAGCCTGTGAGTGAGATGAACCCAAAAGAGACAGTGTGCTTGAAGAAGAGAGAGACGCAACGAAGAGATAGGTAGAGGCACAGATCGAGGGGATACCTGGATGGACAGAGGAAGAGCGGACAAATGGAGGGTCACAGGGAAAGCAGGAAGAACAAAGACAAGGAAGAGAAGTTGGAGAGATGGGAGGAAAGAGGATGGAAGGAGAGAAGAAGGACAAACAGGCGAACAGGCAGGAGGACAGTTGGACAGATTGATACCTGGACAGATGCTCCGGTGGATAGACGGAAGGAAGGAAGGAAAGAATGGAGGGAGGGAGGGAGGCAGGAATGAAGGATAGAAGGAAGAGAGGAAGGAAGGAGTCTGAGAGGAGGGAGAACTGGGAAAATCACCTGCCCAAGTTCAGAGGGTGCTTTAAAGGGAGGGTAAGGCTGAGAATACAGGACCCCTAACTCCCAGGCTTGTGTCCACCTGTCCCAATGCTGCCTGTTATTACTCGTAGAGACGGGCATATGGATGTAAAGGAAACCTTGAGCCCTACCCTCACAACACACAAAGCTCAATTCCTGGACACTTTGACCTAAAGGGGAAAGGTAAAATAATGAAACTTCTAGAAGACAACATAAGAAAACATCCTTGGGACCACAGGGTAGAAAAAACTTCTCAAAGAAGACACACACACACACACTCTCCATAAAAGAAATATCTGTAAACTGGGATTCATTAAAATTTAGGCTTTCGGTTCATCATAAGACACATTACAAGAGGGAATTTGCAAGTCACAGGATGCGAAGAGATTGTCCCAGTTCCAATATTCAACAAAGGATTCACATGCAGAATGCAGAAAATCTTCAGCATATTTATTAGATAAAATGCAGTGAAAGAGATACATATTAATGCTGGTTATTTTAATGAGCCACATTTATTTTGCAAGGACAGTGAACAAAGCGATCTGAAAAGCAGGGGGTGAAAAACGAACAGTAGATAAACAGAATCCCAGGAGGGTTTGGAAAAAGCAATAGAAGCCCCTTACATAACAGTTCATTGGCCTTAGAAAAGGAAAGTACTACTGGATTGTGTTAGGAAGTCAGCAAGATTGAAATATCTAGTGGCTTCAGTGGAAAAATAAGACAGGAAAAAATAACTATGATAGTTATTTGATTTTCCTCCAAATGACTTTATCCCTAAGAGAGCAAGGCACTTTCCTTTTCAATCATCAACACATCAAAGTTTAATTTCCCTCCATTTAGCCTTTTTTGTGGTGATAAGTTAGAAGCAGCAAAGGGGCTCAGCAGGCTGAACCAGTCTGCAGACATACTCTGTCCTGTTCCACACTGGCTCACACACATGCAAAGTGGGCTCTTCTCACAGGGGAAAAGCCTGCAGGGCTGAGGGGCAGCCACCCCTTGGACCCTGTTTGTTAGTACCATTGGAAATTTCTCCTGAGTCCCTACTCAAAAAGGAAGTTCGTGGGGGGTAGAATAAGAAGACCATATATTTGAAGGAAATAGGAGAAAATATTTCATTTTGCGAGTAATAAATATTGCTTTTCAGAAGTCATGTGTATGTTGAAAGTCTATGTCTTAAGGCACCACAATGAAACAATGTACACCTCACCTTCTCCCTCTTTTATCTGAGCATAAGGTTAAAATCCAGGACATTCCTAAGCTTAAAAACACACAAAAATCACAAGGAAAGTTTTGGAGGTCATGGATGTGTTCAGCACTTGGTTGTGGTGATGATATGATGGGTGTATGCATATGTCCAAACTAATCAATAAACATATAGAAAACGTGTGCACTTTTTGTCTATTACTCATACCTCAACAGAGCTAAAAATTAAAATAAATTCCTAATTTTACTTTTTGAGGGTGTATAAAAGTCAAAATTTCTAATAAAATTCAGATTGTTAATTTCTGAACATAAATAGCATTCCTGCTTTGATGGGTGACCCCACAGCTCTCAAAAAAATCAAGAGCAGTTGCTACTGTCAATCTCAGTGGAAGTTATTTTCAACACCTCACCCCCTTCTTTACACCTCATTATTTAAAAACCAAGGAAATAGTCTTCAGCTTTTAAAATGAAGGAGTAAATGAGTCAGCTTGACATTATACTTTATTCAAGATTTAATGTTAAGTAAAGGAAATAACTGAGCATGAGCAGAATCCCTTCCATAACCCATCTTTTCTCCTATGCTGATAATAAAAATGACACTCTACGTAAACATAGTTTGTATGATATATTCTCAAGTAAATATACTTAACTGCTGGACATTTGATTTCGTTTTTTTTCTTTTTTTAATCAATAATTTACACAAAAAAATCAATTTAGGAGATAAAACATATTGCTATTTAGAATTACTTCCTGATTGTAAATTACTAGAAGTGTAAACATGAAGTCAATGCTAAGGACGTTTTAAGTCCTTTAATTCATTTTGCCAAATTTCTTTTTTAGAAAATAATGTTAATATAGGACTTTAAGTTTGAGAAAACTGTTTCATGACACCCTAATCTGTTGAAGGATAATTTTGAGATTCTTATTCAATTTCTTCATATTCATCTGTAAAACTTATTTGGCATCTTTCATCTTTTTATCATTTTCATCTTTTTAACTTTTGAAGGTTTAACTTTCCAAGAGACGATTTTTTAATGATGAGCTAACTGATGAATTTGTGCACCGACTGTTTTTTTGAGACTGAATATACAAATGGACAAAGGCCAGAGCATTTATGACAGTATAACTCTGACCCCCAACGTGGGGAGCAAACATCCCAAGAAGCCAAATAACAGCCCCTGCAGCATTCAGCACAGAACAGTCAGCACTTAATCAGTAACTGCCAGTTTCCAAAACTCTCGTTCTGCTTTCAGCACAGGACCGCCAAAGAAAGTCACATATGCTCCCTAAACCATCACATAGGATGCCTGCCTTCTACTTAGTGACCTCCAGCTTCCCCGTGTCAACAACTTCCAATCAGGCCACCCCTCCCCCACTCCCCTGACCCCTGCCACCCTCTCCCCTCCCTTTCCCTTCTCTGCTCTTCTTGTGCATGCGACAATCCTCTCCTGTCGCATTACAGTCTCTGCAATATTTTTAACGTGTGATAGAGCAGCTCCTCCCTCAGAGTTCTTCCTGGTCCATATTTTCCTAGCTTAGCTTATGCGTTTATTTTTTCCATGTAGGATCATTTATCTAACTTGACAGAAAAGCTCGTTAAATTTTTTATTGGCATTATATTCAACATATAAAGTAATGGGACTGACCATTTAATGAAACTTCCTAACTTAGAACATAGACTGACTTTCCATTTGCCAACTATTTTTAATTGAAATTTATAGTGTGATCATTGTAGATTCCACACTGCTGTAAGGAATAACTCCAAAAGTTCCACTGTACACTTTACCCCGTTCCTTACAATGATAACATTCTGCAAAACTATAGGACGATACCACAGCCAGCTTGTTGGCATTGATACAATCCACTATCTTATTCAGATTTCTCCAATTTTACTTGTACTAATTTGCTCCTGTGTATTTAGTTCTGTACAATTTTATCAGATGTGCAAGTTTGTGTATCCATCACAGCTAAAATAATGACTAGTTTTATCACCACAAGGTATTCTTGTGGTGCCTATTAAAAAATAAATGGATGTTATTTTTTAGAGCAGTTTTACATTTACAGCAAAATTTAATGAAATATACAGTGTTCTCATATAGTCCCTGCCCCCACATATGCATAACCTTTCTGTTGTCAATATCCGTCATCAGAGTAGTATACTTTTCACAATTGATGCACATACATAGGCACACCATTATCACTCAAATTCCATAATTTACATTAAGGTTCACTCTTGGTGTCAGAGATCACTAGGGTATAACTCTGTGGTCCATTTCTGGATTCTCTACTCTGTCCCATTGATTTATGTAGCTGTCCTACAGTGAAAATGATGATGCTGTGATTACAGTATGTACAAGGCAATACTAAATATTGTTAAAGTGTTTACTGCCTCATTATTCTTCCTGTCATGATTGTTTTAGCTACTCTCAGCTATGTGCCTTTCTATATAAATTTTAGAAAAAGGTGTCTCTGTCTACAAACTGTGGTGGAATTTTTATTAGAATAATATTAGACCTATAGATCAATTTGGGGGATAATTGAGACCTGTACTCATTATTCTATCCAGTAACATGGTGAGGACTGCAGAATTCTCGGCACATAACAACTCCTTCCAAACCCCCACACCAGGAGGAGACTCAACCAAACTCTGGCGTGGCTTCTAGCAGCATAAGTCTGTGTAACCGGAATGACTCCAGCCCACCATTAAAATGCCTTCCTGAGAGCTCAAAGCTGACAGAAAAATTTGCTATTTATTTTAGTCAACACCCAATTATAGGCCTCCGATCCCCCTTCTTAGAGTATTTACTAAAGAGGGCTTACAACTGTCGATATGTATCTCTCACAATTCTCTAAAGGACCTAAGAGCCACTCCTTTGAAATACGATCATTAAGACAGATAGAGCCTCTTTCTCTCAACTTCTGAGTGAGGATAGAATCCTAACTTTGATAACTGCAAAGTAACGAACACAGAGGGTCTAATCACAGTTACACTGACCAACCTTTGTACTTTTCCACTTCTTTTACTCTACTGAGCCCCTGAACCCTGCTCCTTCATTCCCTCTTTAAAATTCTAGATTCACCTCCGTACAAATCTGAGCGCAGCTCAGCTTCTGTCAGCTGTTACTGAATAAAATCTGCTTTCACCACTTTAATTTCTGCTGCATTTGTCTTTGACAATAGTAAGGCTCTCAATTTATTTGCATCTTCTTTAATTACCATAATCGGTATTTGATAATTTTCAGCATCAGATCCTGTACACATGTTCTTGAATTTATGCCTGAATATTTCATGTTCTTCAGAGTGGTTTTCAACAATACAGCATTTTCAAGTTTATCATCTGCAGGTTCATCATTAGTTGCAGAAATAAAATTGTCTTTTGTGTGTTGATCTTATACTTGGTGAACTTTTTGTACTCATGTATTAGTTGTAGATTCCCAGAGTTTTTTTACACAGACAACAATGAAACTAGGAACGGTTATATTTTTTCCTTTCTAAACTCTATGGCTTTTATTTCCTTTACTTCTGTTATTGCCAGAAGCTTCAGTATTTTGTTGAATAAGAATAGTGAAAGTGGTATTCCTTTCTTTGTTCCTTATTATGGGGAGAATCATTTAGTCTTTCACTGTTAAGCATGAAGTCAACTGTGCATTTTCTGTAGATGAGCTTCAACAAGTGAAAGTAATTTCCATCTATTTCAAACTTGCTAGAAAATTTTATGACAAACAGGAGTTGGATTTATCAAATGTTTTCTCTACATCTCTGGCTTATTAACAAGTCTTGACCTTAAACAAATAGACAGCCAGTTATTTCTCTGGTGAAAATTGGTTTATCTGGGATTAGCAAAGAATAGCCATTTGGAGTGTGCAACCATGGCTAGCCATGCAGGAGCATCCAGCGAGAAAGAGAGGAGAAGCTCTTTTATCTCAGAGTGGGGAAAATTGGGGGGCTATTGGACACAATCTTGAGAGCAGTGGCTTTTCATCGGCAGAGTTGTGACAGTCTCTCCTTGGCTTAGTTTCTGACTGGTCAGGAAGAGCAAGTCTTTATTCTTCCTGTTGCACTGTGCTTTTGACATAGGGCATGAGAACTCCCTCTACTAGCCTTCCAACACTATTTCAACTACGTTTCCGTTTATTAACTTTCACATGTCCCCATTTTGATTGCGATCTTTCTCTGAAAGCACTGTTGATCTGCAGTCAGATTTTTCCACTTTCAGTAGCCTCTCGTCCCTCGATGCCAGGAAGGAGCTTCTCTGGGAGTCATGTCCCATGTTGGAGGAAAAACACACAGATTGGAAACCTATCGTGGCCACATTTGAGGAAAACGGAGTGAGAGGAGGGAGAACTCTCTGGCACTTTTTACCTGAAGTTTGCATGTTATCAAGATCAGAGGCATTGGAGATGATCTGAAGTGTCATGTCATCCTCAAAGGTTTGGCAGACAAACTTCCAACAGACCTGGTCCAGACACCTTGGAAACCTTCGCATCAGATACTGTCTGCTTCCATTTGGAGAAATCTTTATTTTTAAGTCACCAAATGATGTGCAGTCCCCCAGGGTTTTGTGCTTTCTTTAGGTGTGTCGCATGAATCCAAGTCTTGAGTTTTGTGGCAAAAAGCTTGGCTGGCAGCGCCCAATCGAGGAAAATACTATCATCTTGGTTGAGTTTTGTTAGTTTGAAATTTTTGGTAAATTGTTCCTTGTTTTCAAGTTGTTAAATTTATGATAATGGAGCTGTTTATATTATTTTCAATGGCTGAATAATCTGCAGTGATCTATCCCTCTAGTGTGTCTCAGGCCTTTGAGGGTGAAGAGGCTTCCCCAAAGCTTCTTGAGGCAGAACCTTGTTTGCTGATGGCCCCTAACATCTTGAGTGCATCTGGGTTGGGGAGGAGACAGAGACTTCCAAGAACAAGTTGGTTCTTCTTGAAGGAATGCTGAAGATGCCCAAAGTATGGTACTTTGACATACAAATTATTTTGAGCCAAAAGCAATCGAGAGCCAGCAGATGCAGGAAAAACTCTTGATCTCCACCTTGACTGCTTTAAATGAAGGACAGACTTCCTCTTTGGAAAGGAAATTTATGTTTATAAAGGAAATTTCCATTAGTAAAAGCATCGGCACCAGAAAGAGAATGACTCAGAGAATTTTTTTGGGGGGAAGATTAGCCCTGAGATAACATTTCCCACCAACCCTCCTCTTTTTGCTTAAAAAGCTAGGCCCTGAGCTAACATCCATGCTCATCCTCCTCTACTTTATACGTGGGATGCCTGCCACAGCATGGCTTGATAAGTGTTGTGTAGGTCCGCGCCTGGGATCTGAAATGGTGATCCCCAGGCTATCAAAGCAGAATGTGTGAATTTAACCCGTGTGCCACCAGGCCAGCCCCTAGAGAATTTGGTTTTTTTTGAGGAAGATTAGCCCTGAGCTAACTGCTGCCAATCCTCCTCTTTTTGCTGAGGAAGACTGGCCCTGAGCTAGCATCCACACCCATCTTCCTCTGCTTTATATGTGGGACACCTGCCACAGCCTGGCGTGCCAAGTATTGCCATGTCTGCACCTGGGATCAGAACCGGCGAACCCCAGGCCACTGAAGCAGAACGTGTGCACTTAACCAGTGAACCACCAGACCAACCCCTAGAGAATTTTTTTAACTGAGAAATTTATCTGCATAACAAGGCAAGCTTTATTTATTATACATTTTCTCCCCTCATCTTCCCATAATTTTTCTTCAGCCACTTCCTGCTGCTGCTCACCCAGATGGCTTCCTGCTTCCAAGCTCCCCCATGTGCACCCAGTGTGGACTGGACTTGCAACTGGCAGCTGGTGTGGAGCTGCCTGCTCAAGGGCTGCAGAGCACCATCCTAAGTCTCATCCCCAGCATGGCCTACCTGGCCAGCAATACTCAGGATCTGCCACCACTGCACAGGATTGGGGCAGCTGCACTGATGGTTCAGATTGTGGGCAGTACCCAGCCCAATTCCCACTCACCTTTGTTGACCACACGCCTGTGCTGTTTGCAGATGGTACAGATTTAAAAGAGAAGTCATATCCTGTCGTTAAAGTGGAACTGTTGGACTGACTTGAGGAATTTTTCAACACCTGTAAAACTAAAGAGAAGCTAGGAGAATTATCAGAAGATTTCTACAAAAATGAACTACTATTGATCGAAATGTTGAATATACATGTCCCTGCAGTTGCTAAATTGAGACGTCTTTTAGACAGTTCTCCTAGGGAAGATTTACTAGACATTCTGACATCACTTATCCAAACAAGCAACAGAAATGCTCCAAATTTTAGATACTGTGACTCTGGAGGAAACTGTCCAAGATGATGATACCACTGCTGGTGAAACAAATGCAAGAATTGAAATTGCTTTAAAAAAACAGAAAACTTGGGGCCGGCCTGGTGGCACAGTGGTTAGGTTTGCATGTTCTCCTTCAGTGGCCCGGAGTTTGCCGGTTCAGATCCTAGGTGCAGACCTACGCGCCACTCATCAAGCCATTCTGTGGCAGGAGTCTCACATATAAAGTAGAGGAAGATGGGCATGGATGTTAGCACAGGGCCAGTCTTCCTCAGCAAAAAGAGGAGGATTGGTGGTAGATGTTAGTCAGGGTTAATCTTCCTCAAAAAAAATAATAACAATAAAACAGAAAAAGCAAGAAAGATGATAATAAATGCATTATAAGAATATGCCTCAATAGGATTTCACACATCCTAGGTACTTTATTTTCTGGCACATTGTTACGGGATATCATGCAGGTGATTTCGACATATCCTGTGTGTTTTCCATGCGTGTCCCACACCTGATTCTGGCGTGTCCGGCAGGTAGTTTCAGTGAATCAGGCACCTGGTTCCGGCGTATCCAACAGGTGGTCCTGGCATGTCTGGTAGGCGAGTCCAGCACATGTGACATGTGGTTCCGGCGTATCTGGCAGGGGATTTCAACGTGTCCGGCAAGTGGTTCCAGCATGTCCAGCACCTGGTTCTGGCATGTTTTGCAGGTGGTTCCGTCATGTCGGCACCTGGTTTTGGCATGTGCGACACCTGTGTCTGGTGTATCTGGCAGGTGGTACTCACAAGACTGGCAGGTGGTTCAGATGTGTCTGGCACCTGGTTTTGGCATGTGCGACACCTGCGTCTGGTGTATCCGGCAAGTGGTTCTCACAAGACTGACAGGTGGTTCAGGTGTGTCAAGCAGGTGGTTCTGGCATTTCGGGCACCTGGTTCTGGCCTCTGCTGTACCTGTTTCTGGTGTATCCATCACATGGTTCCAGCGTGGCTGGCACATGGTTCTGGCATATTCGGCAGGTGGCTTCAGTGTACTGGGTGCCTGGTTCCAGCATATCTGACAGTGGGTTCCATGGTTTCTGGCAGGTGGTTCCTGCATGTCTGGCATGTGGTTCCGGTACGCTCTGAATGTGGTTCCAGCGTGTCCATCAGGTGGCTACCATGTGTCCAGGACCTGATTCCGTCGTGTGCGGTTGGTACTTTCAGAGTGTCCAGGTGTTGGTTCCAGCATGTCTGGCTGTTGGTTCCCACATGTCCAGGGGTGATTCTGGTGTGTCCAGCAGGTTGTTCCGGCCTTTTCCAGAAATTGCTTCTGGCGTACCCAGGACCTGGTTCTGGTGTACCCGGCAGGTGATTTTGGCATGTCCAGCAGGTTGTTCCGATGTGTTACGCTGGTGGTTCCGGCCTCCGTGGCAGGTGTTTGTGGCATGTCTGGCACCTGATTCTGGCGTATACAGCAGGTGGTTTCAGAGTATCTGGTACCTGGTTGCGGCACATCCAACAGGTGGTTCCAAAGTGTCTAGCATGTGGTTCTAGTACGTTCGGAAGATGGCTCAGGCGTGTCCGTTGGGTGCTTCAGGCATGTGCGGGAGTTGGTTCTGGTGTGTCAGAGTCATGGTCCCAGCATGTCCGTCACCTGGTTCCAGGTGGTTCTGCCTTGTCTGGTGGGTGCTTCCAGTGTGTCTGGTGGGTCGTACTGGCATGTCTGTGTGGTGGTTCCAGAGTGTGTGGCGGGTGGTTACGGCATGTCTACCGGGTTTTTCCAGCATCCAAGGTGCCTGGTTCCAGCATATCAGGCAGGTGATTTTGGCATGTCCAGCAGGTGGTTCAGGTGTGTCTGGGAGGTGGTTCCAGCATGTCCAACATGTGGTTCTGGCATATCTGAGAGGTGGCTCCGGTGTGTCCGGTAGGTGGTCCCATTCTGTCTGGCACATGGTTACGGGGTATCATGCAGGTGATTTCAATGTGTCCTGTCGGTTGTCGAGGCCGGTCTGACACCTGGTTCTTGTGTCTGGCAGGTAGTTTCAGTGAATCAGGCACCTGGTTCTGGCATATCCAACAGGTGGTCCCGGCATGTCTGGTACATGATTCCCGCCTGTGCGGCACATGGTTCCAGCGTATCCGGCAGGTGATTTCGACGTGAGCGGCAGGTGGTTCCAGCATGTCAGGCACCTGGTTCTGGCATGTCTTGCAGGTGACTCACTCGTGTCTGGCACCTGGTTCTGGCATTTCTTTAAGGTGGTTCATTCATGTCCAGCACCTGGTTTTGGCGTGTGCGACACCTGTTTCTGGAGTTCTTGGCAGGTGGTTCTCACAAGACTGGCAGGTGCTTCAGGCGTGTCCAGCAGGTGGTTCTGGCATGTTGGGCACCTGATTCTGGTGTGCCCAGCATGTGGTTCCGGACTGTCTGTCAAGTGGTTCAAGCTGGTCTAGCAGGTGTTTCAGGTGTGTCCGGCAGCTGTTTCAGGCATGTCTGGCACCTGGTTCTGGCCTGTGCTGGACCTGTTTCTGGTGTATCCGTCACATGGTTCTAGCGTGTCTGGCACATGGTTCTGGCATATTTGGTAGGTGGCTTCAGCATACTGGGAGCCTGGTTCCGGTGTATCTGACAGTTGGTTCCATGGTGTCTGGCAGGTGGCTCCTGTGTGTCTGGCATATGGTTCTGGTACATTCGAAAGGTGGTTCTGGCATGTCCAGCAGGTTGCAACAGTGTGTCTGGGACCTGATTCCATCCTGTCCGGTTGATGCTTTCAGAGTGTCCTGGCTTTGTTTCTGGCCTGTCTTGCAATTAGTTCCGACATGTCCGGTGGGTGATTCTGGCATGTCTGGCAGATTTTCCAGCCTTTTCCAGAAATTGGTACTGGTGTATCCAGGACCTGGTTCCGGTGTATCCGGCAGGTGATTTTGGCGTGTCCGGCAGGTTGTTCTGGCATGTTAGGATGGTGGTTCCAGCTTGTGTGGCAGGTGTTTGTGGCGTGTCCGGCACTCGATTCTGGCATATTTGGGAGGTGGTTTCAGTGCATCTGGTACTTGGTTCCGGGATATCCAACAGGTGGTTCCGAAGTGTGTGGCAGGTGGTTCCTGTGTGTCTGGCATGTGGTTCTGGTAGGTTCGGAAGATGGTTCTGGCCTGTCCGTTAGGTGCTTCCAGCATGTCTGGAAGTTGGTTCTGGCATGTCAGACTCATGTTTCCAGTGTGTCCAGTGGGTGGTTCCAGGTGGTTCTGGTGTGTCCGGTGGGTGCTTCCGGTGAGTCTGGTGGGTCGTTATGGGATGTCTGTGTGGTGGTTCCAGAGTGTTTGGTGGGTGCTTTCAGCATGCCTGTCGGGTTTTTCCAGCTTCTAAGGTGCCTGGTTCAAGCATATGCAACAGGTGAGTTCTTTCTCAGCTTCCTAAAGAGCTGGAAGCAAGACAGTTTGTGGCTTGTCTCCCCTTGAGGGATGGAGGCAGTGCTTTTTGCCGTCCACCTCTCGAGCAATATAGGGCATGGTTGAGAGCAAATGGGCCTTTCTGACATAGGGGCTTTCTGACACTCTCTCCACGAGTGCACAAGGGCGGTTGGTTAAAAGCCTCTTGTCTCTATCCTCCTAAGCTTGTGGAATCACAATCATATGGGCCTTGGCCCCATTGCTTAAGGGGAAGATGTAGCCATTACCCCTGAGCCGGGTTGGCAAGAGGGAAATGTGGCAGAAGCAGAAGTTCTAAAGCAGCGAGTTAAGGGCTGGGAGGAAACGGCGTTCAGCTGCCTGTGTATGAGAGGTTCCCAGTATGCTGTAAGAGCACTGTGGAAAGCGACTTCTTTTTCAGCTTCCTGAAGAGCTGGAAGCAAGATGGTTTGTGTCTTTTCTCCCCTTGAAGGATGGAGGCAGTGCTTTGTGCCTTCCACCTCTAGAGCAATGTAGGGCATGGCTGAGAGCAAAGGGGCCTTTCTTCCATAGGTGCTTTCTGACACTCTCTCCTCCAGTGCACAAGGGTGGTTGGTTAAAAGCCTATTGTCTCTCTCCTCCTAAGCATGTGGACGCACAATCATTCGGGCCTCAGCCTCCTTGCTTAAGGAGAAGATGTAGGCATTTTGTCTGAGCTGGGTTGGCAAGATGGAAATGCCCCAAAAGCAGAAGTTCTAAAGGAATGGGTTAAGGGCTCCAAATATACAGCATTTCAGGTGCCTTTGTATGAGATGTTCAAGGTACACTATAAGAACAGTGTGGAAAGTGAGTTCTTTCTCAGCTTCCTAAAGAGCTGGAAGCAAGATGGATTATTGCTCATCTCCCCTTGAGGGTTGGAGGCAGTGTTTTGTGCCTTGCAGTTTTAGGTCAATGTAGGACTCTGCTGAGCAAACTTGGCCTTTCTTCCATAGCTGCTTTCTTAACACTCTCTCCACCCATGCACAAGGGCGGCATGAGAGGTTGCCGGTATGCTGTAAGAGCACTGTGGAAAGCGAGTTTTTTTCTTAACTTCCAAAGAGTGGTTGGTTAAAATCCTATTGTCTCTCTCCTCCTAAGCATGTGGAAGGACAATCATTCGTGCCTCAGCCAAATGATTCGGCCGGGACTTGTGTGACCCACCTGCCTTAAATGCTGGAGCCAACTGTTGGACACTTCAGAAGCATCATCTGGAAACGGTAGAACCACCCAACAAAGATGTGAGAATCAGGTCCAAAACGTGCCAGAAGCACCTGCAGGACACACCAGAACCATCTGACTCAAAAGCCAAAATCACCTGCCGGATACACAAGAACCACTTGATGGATACTCCAGAATCACATGACGGGCATGAAAGAACCATCTCTCAGAGTGCCAGAACCATGTGCTGGAAACGCCGGAACCACATCACTGACAGACATGAACCACCTGCTGGACACGCCTGAACCACCTGCTTCACTCGCCAGAACCACCTTCTGGACAAGCCAAAATCACCTGCCAGATACACTGGAACCAGGCCCCTTAGAAGCCAGAAAAAGCCAACAGACATACCAGAAGCACCTGCCACACACTCTGGAACCACCATACAGACATGCCTGAATGACCCGCCATACACACCAGAAGCACCCACCAGACACACCAGAACCACCTGGAACCACCCGCCGGACACACTGGAACCATGACACTGACATGCCAGAACCACCTTGCAGACATGCCAGAAGCACCCAAAGGACATGCTGGAACCATCTTCCGAACGTACCAGAACCACATGCCAGACACACAGGAACCACCTGCCAAACACTTCGCAACCACCTGTTGGATATGCCGAGACCATGTGCCAGATACACTGAAACCACCTCCCGAATACGCCAGAACCAGGTGCTGGCCATGCCACAAACACCTGCCAGACAAGCCGGAACCACCAGCCTAACACGCCAGCACAACCTGCCGGACATGCCAAAATCACCTGCTGGATAAACTGGAACCAGGTCCTGGATACGCCAGAACTAATTTCCAGAAAAGGCCAGAACAACCTGCCAGACAGCCTGGAATCCCCCGCCAGGCATGTGGGAACCAACTGTCAAACACGCCAGAACCAACACCTGGACACACTGAACGCACCAACCACAAACGAAGGAATCAGGGTCCGGACACATGGTAGCCACCAGCTGGACACGCCGGAACCACCTTCAGAACATATTGGAACCATATGCCAGACACACAGGAACTACCTGCGAGACATCACGGAACCACTGGTCAGATACGATGGAACCAGGTGCCCAGTACGCTGAAGCCACCTGCTGAACACGCCCAAACGCTGTGCTGGACATGCCAGATCTATATGATGGATACACCAGAAACAGGTCCAGCACAGGCCAGAACCAGGTTCCAGAAACACCTGAAACAGCTGCCGGACACACTTGAACCAGCTCTTAGACCAGCCTGAACCACTAGATGGAGAATCCTGAACCACATGCCAGGTACACCGGAACCAGGTGCCCCACACTCCAGAACCACCTTCTGGACACGTCTGAACCACCTACAAGTCTTGTGAGAACCACCTGCCGGATACACCAGATACAGGTGTCGCACACACCGAAACCAGGTGATGGACATGACTGACCACCTGCAAGACATGCCAGAACCAGGTGCCAGACACACTGGAACCACCTGCCAGACACCTCAAAATCTCCTGCTGGATACGACGGAACCTTGTGACACATACGTCGGAATCATCTACCAGACATGCCGGGACCACCTCTTGGATACACTGGAACCAGGTGCCTGATTCACTGAAAGTACCTGCCAAACACACCAGAACCAGGTGTCAGACACGCCTGGACAACCCACAGGACATGTCAAAATCACCTGCATGATACCCTGGAACCATGTGCCAGACATAACGGAACCACCTGCCAGATACACCAGAAACAGGCACAGTACATGCCAGAACCAGGTGCCGGACATGCCACAAAAACCTGTCAGACAAGCCAGAACCACCATCCTAACATGCTGGAAAAACCTGCCAGACACAACAAAATCACCTGCCAGATACACCAGAACCAATTTCTGGAAAAGGCTGGAACAACCTACCAGACAGACTGGAATCCCCCACTGCACATGCGGGAACCAACTGCCAGACATGCCGGAATCAACACCTGGACACTCTGAGCGCACCAACCACACACAACTGAATCAGGTCCTGGACACACAGTAGCCACCTGCCAGACACGCTGGAACCACCTTCAGAACATACCGGAACCACATGCCAGACACACAGGAAACACCTGTCAGACACCATGGAACCAACTGTCAGATACGGAACCAGGTGCCCGGTACGCTGAAGCCACCTGCTGAATACACCAGAACCATGTGCCACACATGCGGGAACCATGTTATGGATACGCCAGGAACAGGTCCAGCACAGGCCAGATCCAGGTGCCGGACACGCCTGAAACAGCTGCCAGACACCCTTGAATCACCTTCTAGACCAGCCTGAACCACTCAACAGAAAATCCGTAACCTGGTTCCGGTGTGCCCAGAATGTGGTTACGGTATCCAGTACCTGATTCTGCCATATGTGAGAGGTGATTCCGGCGTGTCTGGCAGTTGGTTCCGGGGTGTCAGGCTCATGCTTCCGCCGTGTTTCACGGGTGGATCAGTGCTGTCCAGCACGTATATCAGTTGTGTCTGGTGGTGGGTTTCAGCATATCTAGGGGTCGTTGCAGTGTGTCCAGAAGGTCGTTCCGTCGTGTCCAGCATGTGGTTCTGGTGAGTCAAGCAGGTGGTTCCAGCGTGTACGGCAGGTGGGTCAAGCGTGTCTGTCAGCTGGTCAAGGTGCATCCGCCAGATGGTCCAGGCATGGCCGTCCCCTGGCCCAGGCATTTCTGAAATGTGGTTCTGACGTGTCCGAATGATGTTTGGGCATGTCCTGCATGTGATTCAGTCCTCTCCGGGAGGCTTTTTGGGGTTGTATGGCAAGTGGTCCGGGTGTATCCAGGAAGTGGTTTGGCATAGCCGGCGTGTGCTTCGAGAATGTCTAGCCTGGGGTTCTGGCATGTCCCACAGGTGGTTCCAGCGTGTCTTGAACCTGGATGTAGCGTGTTCGGCTTCCTGCATGTCCACCAGATGGTTCCGGCGCATCCTAAAGGTGGTTACGACGAGTTCATCAGGTGGTTCAGGCTTGTCCATCACTTGGTTCAGTCGTGTCCAGGACCTGGTTCCAGGATGTGCAACACCTGTTTCTGGTGTATCCAATAGGTGGCTCCAGGGTGTCCGGCAGGTGGTTCAGTTTTGTCTGGCACCTCGTTTCAGTGTGTGCGACACCTTTTTCTAGCACATCTGGCAGGTGATTCTGGCATGTCTGGCAGGTGGTACTTGCATGTCTGGCAAGTGTTTCCGGCATGTCCAGCAGGTTTTTCTGGCCTTAGGGCACCAGATTCCGCCGTGTCTGGCAACTGGTTCTGGCATATCCAACAGGTGTTTCCGGCATGTCTGGTAGGTGTTTGCGGTGTGTCTGGCAAGTGGTTCTGTTACATTGGTAAGGTGTTTCCAGCATTTCCAGTGGGTGCCTCCAGGGTGTCCAGCAGTTGGTTCTGACGTGTGTGGCTGGTGCTTCTGGCGTGCCTGTGTGGTGGTTCTGAAGTGTCTGGCTGGTGCGTCTGGGGTGTCTGGCAGTTGATTCCCACGTGTCTGGCAGGTGATTCCAGCGTGTCTGGCAGGTGGCTACGGTGTGTCCGGGACCTGATTTTTTCATGTCAGGTGGTGGTTTAGCATGTCTGTGTGGTGGATCTGGCATGCCCATCAGTTGATTTTGACATTGAAGTTGGTTCTGGTGTATTCAGGACCTGGTTATGGCATATCCGGCAGGTGATTTCAGCTTGTCCTGCCTGTTGTCTGGCGTGTCTGGAAGGTGGTTCCGGCATGCCCGGCAGGTAGTTGTGATGTGTTTGGCATCTGCTTCTGGCGTATCCTGCATGTGGTTTTACAGTGTCCGGCACCTGACTCTGCCATGTCCGACAGGTGGTTCCGGCGTGTCAGGCAGGTGTTTCTGGGATGTCAGGCAGGTGGTTCTGGTGTGTCCGGCTTGTGGTTCAGCTGTGTTTGGCAGGTGGATCAGTGCTGTCCAGCAGGTGGATCAGTCATGTCCGGTGGTTGGTGGCAGCATATCCAGGCGTGGTTCCAGCGTGTCAAGAAGGTGGTTCCGTTGTGTCCAGCAGGTGGTTCTGGCATTTCCAGAAAGTGGGTCCACTGTGTCCAATGGGTGATTCTGCCGGTTCCTGCACATGATTCCAGTGTGTCCAGGACCTGATTCTGGCATCTCCAGTGCATGGTTCCAGACTGTCTGGGTGGTGGTTCCGAGGTGCCCAGCAGTTGGTTCCAGCATGTCAGGCAGGTAGTTCAGGTTTTTCCAGTGGATTGTTTCAGTATGTCCAGCAGATAGTTCAGCTGTGTTGGCAGGTTGTTCAAGCATGTCTGTCAGCCGGTCCAGTTGCATCTGGCACTTGGTCCTGGCATGGCCGTCCCATGTTCCAGGCATTTCTGAAACGTGGTTTTGATGTGTCTGAAATGTTGTTTTGGCCTGTCTGGCATCTGATACATTCCTCTTCAGCAGATGCTTTGGGGGTGTCCGGCAGGTGGTCTGGGAAGTGGGCAGGAAGTGTTTCGGCATGTCTGGCGTGTCCTTCAATTACGTCTTGCCTGTGTTTCTGGCGTGTCCAGTAGGAGGTTACAGTGTCTCTGGTACCTGGCTCCTACGAGCGCAGCAGGGGCTTCCAGCATGTCTAGCAGGTGGAACCACCTGCTGGAAATGCCAGAAACAGGCACAGCTGGACACACCAGAACCACCTTAAGAATGTACCAGAACCACATGCGAGACACACAGGAACTACCTGCCAGACACCATGGAAACAACTGTCAGATATGCTGGAACCAGGGGCCCGGTACGCTGAAGCCACTTGCCGAATACACAAGAACCATGTGCCGGACACGCTGGACCCATGTGATGGGTACACCAGAAACAGGGCCAGCACAGTCCAGAACCAGGTGCCAGACACACCTGAACCGCCTTCTAGACCAGCCTGAACCACGTGATGGACAATCTGGAACCACATGTCGGGCACACCGGAACAAGTTGTCCAACATGCCAGAACCACCTGCTCGACACTCCTGAACCACCACTCAGTCTTGTGAGAACCACCTGCTGGATACACCAGAAACAGGTGTTGCACATGCCAAAACGAGGTGCTGGATATGACTGAAGCACCTGAAAGACATGCGAGAACCAGATGGCGGACATGCTGAAACCACCTGCAGGACACGTCAAAATCCCCTGCCGGATACAGGGAAACCATGTGCCGCACACGCCAGAATCACCTACTAGACATGCCAGGACCACCTGTTAGATATGCTGGAATCAGGTGCCTGATTCCCTGAAACTACCTGACTGACACGCCTGGACAACCCACAGGAAACGTCAAAATCACCTGGATGAGACCCCGGAACTGTGTGCCAGACATAATGGAACGACCTGCCTGACACGCCAGAGCCACCTGCCAGATTCACCAGAAACAGGCGCAGCACACACCTGCCATACAAGACTGAACCATCTGCCGGACATGCCGTAACCACCGTCCGGATGCGCGGGAACCGTCGGTGGCACACGCCAGAACCAGCTGCCGGACATGTGTGACCCACCTGCCTGACACGCTGGAACCAACTGCCAGGCACGTTGGAACCATCATCTGGACACTCTGACCCACCCAATGAAGATGTGAGAATCAGGTCTAGAAAGTGCCAGAAGCACCTGCAGGACACGCCAGAACCACCTGACTCACAGGCCAAAATCACCTGCTGGATATGCCAGAGCCAATTGACGGACACTTTGGAATCACATGCTGGACACGCCAGAACCACCTCTCCAATATGCCAGAACCACCTGCCGGACAAGCCAGAACCACCTGCCTGACACGCGGGAGCAATCTGCTGGACGTGCCCAAATGACCTGCCGCATCTGCCAGAACCAGGTCCTGTAAAAACCTGCCGGACACGCTGGAACCACCAGACGGACACGCTGAAACCACCAACCCAATATTGGCGGTCCCGCATCTGGTTCCAGCATGTCTGGCAGGTGCTTGCGGCGTGCCAGGACCTTATTCTACTGTCTCCAGTGGGTGGCTCCAGAGTGTCCTTGTGGTGGTTCTGATGTGTGCAGCAGTTGGTTCCAGCATGTCAGGCAAGTGGTTCAGGCGTTTCCAGGAGGTGCTTTGGGGCGTCTGGCAGGTGGTCCGGGTGTGTGTGGCACCTGGCTCCGGCGTGTTCGGCAGGTGGTTGGGTCGTGTTCACCAGATGTTTCTGGTGCATCCTGAAGGTGGTTATGGAATATCCGGCAGGTGGTTCAATCACGTCCAGCAGCTGGTTCAGTCTTGCTCAGCAGGTGGTTCAGTCATGTCCAGCACCTGCTTCTGGCATGTTCAACACCTGTTTCTGGCATATCCGGCAGGTGGTTCTGGCATGTCCGGTAGGTAGTTCAGTCATGTCCAGCAGGTGGTTCAGGCTTGTCCGTCACTTTGTTCGGTCGTGTGCAGCACATGGTTCCGGTGTGTGCGACAACTGTTTCTGGCATATCGGTTAGATGGCTCCAGCATGTCCGGCAGGTGGTTCCCTCATGTCCAGCACCTGGTTTCTGCATGTGAGACACATTTTCTAGCCTATCTGGCAGGTGATTCTGGCGTGTCCAGCAGGTGGTTCACACAAGTCTGGCAGGTGGTTCTGTCCTGTCCAGCAGGTGATTCTGGCCTTAGGGCACCAGGTTCCACTGTATCCAGCACCTGGTTTTGGCATATTCGTCAGGTGGTTTCAGTGTATCCGGCACCTGGTTCAAGCCTATCCAACAGGTGGTTCTGGCGTGCCTGGCAGTTGGCTAATGTGTGTCTGGCATGTGATTCTGGTACGTTCAGAAGGTGGTTCCGTCATTTCCAGTGGGTGCTCCTTGCGTGCCCAGCAGTGGTTTCTGGCAAGTGTCATGGGTGGTTCTGGCATGTGTGTGTGGTGATTCCGACATTCCAGATCCACATTCCGGGCATGCTGGAACCAGATGCCTGACACACAAGTACCACCTGCTGGACACACCTGAACCACCTCACATGCTAGTGTGAACCACCTGCCATTCTAGTGAGAAGCACCTGATGGATACACCAGAAACAGTATCGCACACACCAAAACCAGGTGCCGGACATGACTGAATCACCTGCAAGACATGCCAGAACCAGGTGCTGGACACGCTGGAACCACCTGCTGGACACTTTGAAATCCCCTGCTGGCTACGCCAGAACCATGTGCTGCACACGCCGGAATCACCTACCAGACATACCGGGACCCCCTAATGGATACACCAGAACCGGGTGCCTGATTCCCTGAAACTACCTGCCTGACACGCCTGGACAACCCACAGGAAACGTCAAAATCACCTGGATGATATCCCGGAACCGCGTGCCAGACATAACCGAACCACCTGCCTTTCACGCCAGAGCCACTGCCAGATTCACCAGAAACAGGCGCAGCACACACCGGAACCAGGTGCCCCACAGGACTGATCCACCTGCCATACAAGACTGAACCATCTGCCGGACATGCCGAAACCACCTTCTGGATGCGTGGGAACCGTCTGTGGCACACGCCGGAACCAGCCGCCGGACATGTGTGACCTACCTGCCTGACACGCTGGAACCAACTGCCGGGCACGTTGGAACCATCATCTGGACACTCTGGCCCACCCAATGCAGATGTGAGAATCGGGTCTAGAAAGTGCCAGAAGCACCTGCAGGACACGCCAGAACCACCTGACTCACAGGCCAAAGTCAACAGCTGGATATGCCAGAGCCAATGGACCGACACTTTGGAATCACATGCTGGACACGCCAGAACCACCTCTCCGATATGCCAGAACCACCTGCCGGACAAGCCAGAACCACCTGCCTGACATGCTGGAGCAATCTGCTGGACGTGCCCAAATGACCTGCCGCGTCTGCCAGAACCAGGTCCTGTAAAAACCTGCCGGACATGCTGGAACCACCAGACGGACACGCTGAAACCACCAACCCAATATTGGCGGTTCCGCATCTGGTTCCAGCATGTCTGGCAGGTGCTTGCGGCGTGCCAGGACCTTATTCTACTGTCTCCAGTGGGTGGCTCCAGAGTGTCCTTGTGGTGGTTCTGATGTGTCCGGCAGTTGGTTCCGGCATGTCTGGCAGGTGGTTCACTCATGTCCAGCACCTGGTTTCTGCATGTGAGACACATTTTCTAGCCTATCTGGCAGGTGATTCCGGCGTGTCCGGCAGGTGGTTCACACAAGTCTGGCAGGTGGTTCCGGCCTGTCCAGCAGGTGGTCCTGGCCTTAGGGCACCATGTTCCACTGTATCCAGCACCTGGTTCTGGCATATTCGTCAGGTGGTTTCAGTGTATCCGGCACCTGGTTCAAGCTTATCCAACAGGTGGTTCTGGTGTGACTGGCAGTTGGCTAATGTGTGTCTTGCATGTGATTCTGGTACGTTCAGAAGGTGGTCCCGTCATTTCCCGTGGGTGCTCCTTGCGTGCCCAGCAGTGGTTTCTGGCAAGTGCGATGGGTGGTTCTGGCATGTGTGTGTGGTGATTCCGACATTCCAGATCCACATTCCGGGCATGCTGGAACCAGATGCCTGACCCACAAGTACCACCTGCTGGACACACCTGAACCACCTCACATCCCAGTGTGATCCACCTGCTGGACATGCTGGAGCCACATGCTGGATATGCCTGAAACACTTTTTGCACATCCTGAACCCAGGTGCCGGACACGACTGAAGACCTGACCGACAGGATGGATCCACCTGCCTTATACACCAGAAACATGTGTCGTGCATGCCAGAACCATGTGATGGACATGACTGAAACACATGCTGGAAAAGCCTGAACCCCCTGACGGCCTTGCACGAACCACCTGCCAGACACGCTGGGACCACCTGCCTGATATGCCAAATACAGGTGTCAGACATGCCAGAACCTGGTGCTGAACATGACTGAACCACTTACCTGACCAGCCTGAACCACCTGGTGGGCACAACAGGACCAACTGCGTGACGTGCCATAATCTCATTCAGCATGCACTGTAACCATCAGTTGGACATGCCGGAATCACCTGCGCAGCATGCCAGAGCCCGGTACCGGACACTCCAGAACCACCTGCTGGACACGCCGGAACCACAGGCCAGACATACTGGAACGACATGCCAGACATGCAGGAACCACTTCCAAGACCAACCTGGACCACGTGCCGGTCACCCCGAAAGCCCTGCCCAGAGAGGCCTGAATCACCTGCCAGACATGCCCAACACACCTTTTGGACTACATGAGAACCACGTTTCAGAAATATGTGGACCTCAGAAGGGCCATTCCTTGACCATGTGCTTGATGCACCTGGACCAGCTGACAGACATGCCTGAACAACCTGCCAGACTTGCCAGAACTACCCACTGGACACACCGGAACCATCCAACAGAAACACATGAACTGCCGGGGTCCAGCCCCAGCCGAACAGGGTCTCCTGAGGGATGGACGGCGTCGGCGAGGGAGCAGGCAGTGAGACAAGGAGTTTAGTGTCCAAGTCTAACTTTATTTTGTGTATGTATGATTTATATAGGGCTCAGGGTATGCAAGGATGATTTCATGAAACAGTCCCAGGACATATCTTTGGCTCGCGTAAGCGGGTTTTTGAAAGGTAGACAATAGTCCTAAGAGCAATTGATTGTGTGCAGGCCCGGGGGGAGTCAAGCTTCTGTAATTCTGTACTTCAAGGAGGCTACCCCCAGCGGCCTCCTGACTCAATGGGCCATGGGAACCACCGTCCTCCCAGAGAGATCTGTGGGGTCTACAGATTTCTTTGTTCCCTCTCCACACCCATCGCTTCAACTAACCGAAGGACGGGTCAGAATGTTCTTTCCCTAGAAGATGTTTTTCCCCAGAACTTTCCCTAGAATATTGTATTGTATCATTCTCATTCCCAGGGCCGGGCTGAATTCCCCTGAAATAACGCCAGGTGTAGAACAGAGTAAGCAGAAGCAGGAAAGTCAAAAGTACCAGGGAGACTTGTTGCAGGGGCAGCCTGGTAGATTCCCTTGAGGGTCGCCATGCATCCCCTCATCTCTCTCCTGGACCATGTCACAAGGCAGAGGCTTAACTTGTATGCTGATGGCTCCCAGCAGTGAACCACCTGCCTGACACGCTAGAACCAAATGCCAGACATGTCGGAACCACCACCCAGACACTCTGGAACCAGACATTGGAGACTCCAGAATCAGGTCTTGGACAGGCCAGAAGCACCTTCTGGACACGCTGGAATCACATACAGGAAGTGGAAAGTCACCCACCGGACACAACGGAACCATCTTCTGGACACACCGGAACCAACTGACTGACAGGCTGGAACAACCCCCGGATATGCAGAAACCAACCGCTGGACACGACTGATCCACCTGCTAGATAGCACTCATCCACCCACCAAACACGGCTGAACCAGTGGCTGGACACGCCGGAATCACCTGCCTGACACCCTGGATCCACCTGCCGGAATCTCTGGAACCACCTGTTGGATATGCCAGAACCAGGTGCCGGACATAGTACATCCACCTGACAGAAAAGCGAGAACCACCTGCCAGAAAAGCGAGAACCACCTGCCAGACCTGCTGCAGCAGCCTGCTGGACACACTGAAATCAGCGGCCAGATGTGCCAGGACCAGGTCCCAGATATGCCATAACCAAATTCCAGACAGGCTAGAAATACCTGCCAGAAATGCTGGAACCACCACCTGGACATGCCGAAACCACCAACCCGTCCCGATGCAATCAGGTCTCAGACACGCTGTAGCCACTTGCCGGACATGCCGGAATCACCCACTGGAAATGTAGGAATCCACTGCCAGACACCCCAGAAGCAAACACCGGACACGTTGGAACCACACGTTGGATATGCCGGGCCCAGGTGCCGGAAACACCAGAATCACCTGCTGGACAAGCCTGAACAACCTGCCAGACTTGTGCGAATCACCTGCTGGTCATGCTGGTATCAAGTCTAGAATGCGCCAGAATCATCTTCCAGACAGGCCAGAAAAACCTGCCGGACATGCCAGAACCACCACCTGGAAACATTGATACCACCAACCAGACATGACATAATCAGCTCCTGGACACGCCAAATCACCCACCAGACATGCGGGAACTAACTGCCAGACACCCCGGAAGCGCCCACCGGACACGTCAGAACCACCTTACAGACATACCGCCAACTCATGCCAGACACACAGGAACCCCCTGCTGGACTCACTGGAACCACATGAATGACACGTCAGTTCCATTGGCCAGACATGCCAGAGCCACCTGCCAGACAAAACTGAACCACCTGCCAGACAAGACAGAACCACCTGCAGGATATGCCTGAAACATTTGACAGACACTCTGAAACTACATGCTGGGCACGCCAGAACCACCAGTCACATATGCCAAAACTTGGTGCTGTACACGCCAGAACCACCTTCTGGACAGGCCTGAACCACCTGTCAGAGAAGAATGAAGCACTTGCCTGATATGCCTGAATCACTTGGTGGACAGTCCAGAACCACCTGCCAGGCAACCTGAACCACCTGCTGGAAAGACCTGAGCCATCTGCCGGACCCCCTACAACCACCATCCAAACGTGCTGGAACAATGTGGTGGACAAACTAGAACCACCTGCCAGACACACAGGAACCAGTTCATGGGCATGCCAGAAACACCTGTTGAACAGGAAGTAAGAAGCTGACAGACAACCCTGATCCAGTCAAGGGACACGCTGGAACCACAGGTCAGACAAGACAGAATCATGTTCCAGACATGACGGAACCATGTGACTAAAATGCCGGAACCACAAGCCCGACATGATGTAACCAAATTCTGGACACTCCGGAACAAATCATCATACATACCAGAACGAAATGCAGGACAACAGGGAATGACATTCCAGACACAGCAGAACCACCTGACTGACAGGCTGGAGCCAACTTTTGGACACATCGGAACCATCATCTGGACACTCTGGAACCACCCACCACAGATGCGAGAATCAGGTCCAGAACACCAGAAGCACCTGCAGGACATGCCAGAACCACCTGACTCACACGCTGAAATCACCTGCCGGATATGCCAGAACCACTTGATGGACACTCTGGAATCACACGCAGGGCATGCCGGAACCACCTCTCACATATGCCAGAACCATGTGCCGGACACACCAGAACCACCTCCTGGACAGACCTGAACCACCTGCTGGACATGCCTGAACCACCTGCCAAACATGCCAAATCCACGTGCTTGACTCGCTGGAACCACCTGCCGGACACGACAAAATCACCTGCCGGATATGCAGGAACCAGGCCCCTTAGACGCCAGAAAAACCCGACAGACACGTTGGAACCACCCGCCCCACACTCTGGAAGCACCAGACAGACATGCCTGAATGACACTCCAGACACACCTGAAGCACCCAGTGGACACGACAGATCCACCTGGAACCACCCGCCGGACACACTGGAACCATGACTCTGACACTCCAGAACCAACTCCTGCACATGCCAGAAGCCCCCAATGGACATGCTGGGACCATCTTCCTAACGTACCAGAACCACATGCCAGACACAAGGAACCACCTGCCAGACACTTTGGAACCACCTGTTGGATATGATGCAGCCAGGTGCCAGATACACTGAAACCTCCTGCCGAAGATGCCAGAACCAGGCGCCGGACACCCCACAAACACCTGCCACACAAGCCAGAACCACCAGCCTAACATGTCGGAACAATCTGCCGCACACGCCAAAATCACCTGCCAGATACACTGGAACCACGTCCTGGATACGCCAGAACCAATTTCCATAAAACGCGGGAAACACCTGCCGGACACGCCAGAATCACCCACCAGACATGTGGGAAACAACTGCCAGACACACTGGAACCAACACCCGGACACTCTGAAAGCACCAACCCGACACAATGGCATCGGGTCCCGTAGACACAGCAACGACCTGCTGGACACGCCGGTACCACCTTAAGAATGTACCAGAACCACCTGCCAGACACACAGGAACTACCTGCCAGACACCATGGAACCAACTGTCAGATACGCCGGAACCAGGCATCCGGTACGCTGAAGCCACCTGCCGAATATGCCAGAACCATGTGCCAGACATGACGGAACCATGTGAGGGATACACCAGTAACAGGTCCAGCACAGGCCAGAACCAAGTGCTGGACACGCCTGAAACAGCTGGCGGACACACATGAACCACCTGCTAAACCAGCCTGAACCACTTTACGGACAATCCAGAACCAGTTGCCCAACACGCCTGAACAACCTGCTGGACACTCTGAAACTACCTGCCACACATACGCCCAGCATCCACCAGAAACGCCTGAACCACCTCCCAGACACTCTGGAACCAACCACTGTAAAAATCGGAACCACTACCTGGACAATCTGCAAACACCTGCCGGAGACACCAAAATCAGGTCCCGGCAGGTGGTCCGGGTGTGTCTGGCACCTGGCTCCAGCGTGTTCGGCAGATGGTTCCGGCATGTCCACCAGATGGTTCTGGCGCATTCTGAAGGTGGTTACGGAACATCAGGCAGTTGGTTCAATCATGTCCAGCAGCTGGTTCAGTCTTGTTCGGGAGGTGCTTCAGTCATGTCCAGCACCTCCTTCTGATATGTGCAACACCTGTTTCTGGTGTGTCCGGCAGGTGTTTTCCTCAAGCCTGGCTGGTGGTCCAGGCATGTCCATCAGGTGGTTCCGGTGTGTCGGGCACCTGGTTCCAGCACATCTGGCATGTGGTTCTGGAATGTCCATAAAGTGGTCCTCACTGGTCCAGCAGGTTGTCCAGGCTGGTATGGCAGCTGCTTCAGGCTTGTCCAGCACCTGGTTCTGGCCTGCCCTGGCCTGTTTCTGGCGTAACCAGCAGATGGTTCCAGCGCATCCAAGAGGTGGCTCGGCTGTGTCCGGCAGATGGTTTCGGTGTATTCAGCAGGTGATTTGGACGTGGCCACCAGGTGTTTCCACCATGTCTGGCAACTGGTTCTGGCATATTCGGCAGATGGTTTCAGGGTATCTGGTACCAGATTCTGCCATATGTGAGAGGTGATTCCGGCATTTCTGGCAGTTGGTTCTGGGGTGTCAGGCTGGTGATTCTGCCGTGTTTCACAGGTGGATCAGTGCTGTCCAGCAGGTGGATCAGTCATGTCGGGTGGTGGGTTGCAGCATATCCCGGGATGGTTGCATTGTGTCCAGAAGGTGGTTCTGTCATGTCGGGCAGGTGGTACTGGCGAGTCAAGCAGGTGGTTCTGGCATGTACGGCTGGTGGGTCAGGCGTGTCTGTCAGCTGGTCAAGGTCCATTCAGCAGATGGTCCAGGCATGGCCATCCTGTGGTCCAGGCATTTCTGAAACGTGGTTCTGACGTGTCTGAATGATGGTTTGGGAGTGTCTGGCATGTGATTCAGTCCTCTCCGGGAGGTGCTTTGGGGTTGTCCGGCAGGTGGTCCAGGTGTATCCAGGAAGTGGTTTGGCATGGCCGGCGTGTCCTTTGAGTATGTCTGGCCTGGGGTTCCGGCGTGTCCAGCAGGCGGTTCCAGTGTGTCTGGCACCTAGCTCCAGTGTGTTTGGCAGATGCTTCCAGCATGTCCACCAGATGGTTCTGGCGCATCCTAAAAGTGGTTATGATGAATTCATCAGGTGGTTCAGGCTTGTCCGTCACTTGGTTCAGTCGTGTCCAAGACCTGGTTCCAGCATGTGTGACGCCTGTTTCTGGCGTATCCAGTAAGTGGCTCCATGGTGTCTGGCAGGTGGTTCAGTCGTGTCCAGCACCTGGTTTCGTCATGTGTGACACCTTTTTCTAGCGTATCTGGCAGGTGATTCCGGTATGTCTGGCTGGTGGTACACGCAAGTCTGGCAAGTGTTTCGGGCGTGTCCAGCAGGTGGTTCTGGCCTTAGGGCACCAGATTCCACCATGTCCGGCAACTGCTTCTGGCATATCCAATAGGTGGTTCCGGAGTGTCTGGCAGGTGTTTGTGGTATGTCTGGCAAGTGGTTCTTTTACATTAGGAAAGTGGTTCTGGCGTTTCCAGTGGGTGCTTCCAGGGTGTCCAGCAGTTGGTTCCAGCGTGTGTGGCTGGTGGTTCTGGCGTTTCTGTGTGGTGGTTCCAATGAGTCTGGTGGGTGCTTACGGGGTTTCCGGCAGTTGTTTCCCACATGTCTGGTGGGTGATTCCAGCGTGTCTGGCAGGTGGCTACGGCACGTCCGGGACCTGATTCCATCATGTCGGGTGGTGGTTTAGGCATGTCTGTGTGGTGGTTCTGGCATGTCCGGCAGTTGATTTTGACATGTACGCCAGGTTTTTCCAGTCTGTGCAGAAGTTTGTTCTGGCGTATTCAGGACCTGGTTCTGGCGTATCCAGCAGGTGATTTCAGTGTGTCCAGCAGGTTGTTTCGGCGTGTCTGGCAGGTGGTTCTGGCATGTCAAGCAGGTTGTTGTGGTGTGTTCGGCATCTGCTTCTGGCGTATCCCGCAGGTGGTTTTACAGTGTCTGGCACCTGGTTCTGCCATATCCTACAGGTGGTTCTGGCATGTCAGGCAGGTGTTTCTGGGGTGTCAGGCAGGTGGTTCTGGTGTGTCCGGTTGGTGGTTCAGCCGTGTTTGCCAGGCGGATCAGTGCTGTCCGGCAAGTGGATCAGTCATGTCCAGTGGTTGGTTGCAGCATATCCAGGGGGTGGTTCCAGTGTGTCAAGAAGGTGGTTCCGTTGTGTCCAGCAGATGGTTCTGGCTTTTCCAGAAGGTGGTCCACCGTGTCCGGCAGCTGATTCTGCCAGTTCCTGCAGGTGGTACCAGCATGTCCAGGACCTGATTCTGGCATCTCCAGTGCATGGTTCCAGAGTGTCTGGGTGGTGGTTCCAACATGCCCAGCAGTTGGTTCCAGCATGTCAGGCAGGTAGTTCAGGTTTTTCTGGTGGATGGTACCAGTACGTCTGGTGGGTAGTTCCAGTGTGTCTGGCAGGTTGTTCAAGCATGTCTGTCAGGTGGTCCAGTTGCATCCGGCACTTGGTCCTGGCATGGCCATCCCGTGTTCCACACATTTCTGAAACGTGGTTCTTATGTGTCCGAAATGTTGTTGGGGCATGTCCGGCATCTGATTCAGTCCTATTCAGGAGGTGCTTTGGGGGTGTCCGGCAGGTGGTCCGGGTGTTTCTGGCAAGTGGTTCGGCAAGTCTGGTATGTCCTTCAATTGTGTCTTGCCTGTGTTTCTGGCATGTCCAGTAGGCAGTTCCAGTGTGTCTGGCACCTGGTTCCAGCGTGCTCAGCAGGGGCTTCCGGCATGTCTAGCAGATGGTTCCAGTGCATCCTGAAGTTGGTTACGGTGTGTCGAGCGGGTGGTTCAGGCTGTTCCGTCACTTGGTTCAGTCATGTGCAGCACCTGCTTCCAGCATGTGTGACACCTGTTTCTGGCGTATTCGTCAGATGGCTCCAGTGTCTCTGGCAGGTTGTTCAGTCATGTCCAGCACCTGGTTTCGGCGTGTGCGACACCTTTTTCTAGCGTATCTGGCAGGTGATTCTAGCATGTCCATCAGGTGGTTCGCACAAGTCTGGCAGGTGGTTCAGTTGTGTCCAGCAGGTGGCTCTGCACTTAGGGCACCAGGTTCCGCCGTGTCCAGCACCTGTTTCTGGCATATTCGGCAGGTGGTTTCAGTGTACCTGGCACCTGGTTCAGGCATATCCAACAGGTGATTCTGGCATGTCTGGCATGTGGTGCAGGGGTATCTGGCATATGGTTCTGTTATGTTCGGAAGGTGGTTCTGGCGTGTCCGGTGGGTGCTTCCGGCATGTCTGGCAGTTAGCTCTGGCATGTCTGGTGGGTGGTTCTGGTGTGTCTGAGTGATGGTACC
Source organism: Equus caballus (assembly GCF_041296265.1). Lineage (NCBI taxonomy): Eukaryota > Metazoa > Chordata > Mammalia > Perissodactyla > Equidae > Equus > Equus caballus. The sequence continues at coordinate 10,841,012 of NC_091704.1, forward strand.
AGTGTGTCCAGCGGGTGGTTCTGGCATGTCTGTTGGGTTGTTCTGGCGTCTAGGGGCCTGGTTCCAGCATATCTGGCAGATAATTTTGGCCTATCTGGCTGATGGTTCCAGCAAGTCAAGCAGATGGTTGCGGTGTGCCCGGCAGGTCGTTCATGCCTGTCCAGCAGGTGGGTTCAGGCCTGTCCAGAAGGTGGTTTCAGCACTTCCGGCACCAGGTTCTGGCATATGTGACATGTGGTTCCTGCATTCCCGGCATGCGGTTCCACATTGTCCATCAAGTGGTTCATGCGTATCTGGCAGGTGGTTCAGCTTGTTTGGCAGGTGGTTCTGGCATGTCCTGCCAGTGGTACTGGCGTGTCACTCAGGTGGTTCCACTGTGTCAGGCTTGGGGTTCCTGTGTGTCAGGCATGAGTTTCCGGTATTTTTGGAAGGTGGTTGTGATGTGTCAGGTGGGTGCTTCCAGGTTGTCCAGCTTTTGGTTCCTGCATGTCCGGAGGGTGATTCCAGTGTGTCCAGGACCTGATTCTGTATGTTGGGTAGTGGTTTTCACATGTCTAGGTGGTGGTTCCGGCGTGTCCGGCAGGTGATTTCAGCATGTGCAGCAGGTTTTTCCAGACTCTGTGGAAGTTGCTTCTGGTGTATTCAGGACCTGGTTCTGGCATATCCGGCAGGTGATTTTGGTGTGTCTGGCAGGTTGTTCCAGCCTGTCTGGCAAGTGGTTCTGGCTTGTCTGGCAGGTGGTTCTGGCGTGTCTGGCACCTAGTTCTGCCATCTCTGGCAAGTGGTTTCAGGGTGTCTGGACCTGGTTCTGCCGTATCCGACAGGTTGTCCTGGTGTGTCTGGCAGGTGTTTGCGTGGTACCAGGCAGGTGACTACGGTGTGTTCAGGAACTGATTCCCTCATTTCAGGTGGTGGTTTTGGCATGTCTGGGAGGTGGTTCTTGTGTGTCTGGCTGCTGATTTAGGCATGAACCACAGGCTTTTCCGGCCTGTGTGGAAGTGTGTTCTGGTGTGTCGGGCAGCTTGTTCTGGCGTGCTCGGCATGTGGTTCTGGAATGTCCGTAAAGTGGTTCAGGGTGGTCTAGCAGATGGTTCAGGCTAGTCCTGCAGCAGCTGCAGGCTTGCCCGGCACCGGGGTCCGGCCTGTGCTGGACAAGTTTCTGGCGTATCCGGCAGATGGTTTCGGCATGTCCTGCACACGGTTTCAGCGTAACCGACAGCTGATTTGTACATTTCTGGCAGGTGTTTCTGCCATGTCCAGCACCTGGTTCTGGTGTATTTGGCAGGTGGTTTCAGTGTATTTGCCACCTGGCTCCCGCATAGAGAACAAGTGGTTCTGGCATGTCTGGCAGGTGTCTGGCATGTGATTCCGGTATGTTCAGAAGGTGGCTCTGGCGTGTCCAGTGGGTGCTTCTGGAGTGTCCGGCAGTTGATTCTGGGATGTCTGTTGGGTTGTTCCGGCAGATAATGGCGTGCTTCTTGTGTATCCAGGAAGGGATTTTGGCGTGTCTGGCAAGTTGTTCCGGCAAGTCAACAGATGGTTGCGCATGTCCGGCAGGTGGTTCAGGCCTGTCCAGAAGGTGGTTCAGGCTTGTCATGAAGGTGGTTTTTGGGCGTCCGGCACCTGGTACTGGCATATCTGACATGTGGTTCTTGCATGCCCAGCATGTGGTTCCAGATTATCTGTCAAGTGATTCAGGAATATCTGGCAGGTGGTTCAGTCTTGTCTGGCAGGTAATTCATCTTTGTCCGGCAGATGGTTCTGGCATGCCCTGCCAGTAGTATTGGTGTGTCATTCAGGTGGTGCCAGCATGTCACGCAGGGGGTTCCTGAGTGTCTGGCATGAGTTTCTGGTATGTCCGGAAGGTGGTTCCAACGTGTCAGGTGGGTGCTTCCAGGGTGTCCGGCAGTTGGTGCCCACATGTCTGGCATGTGATTCCGGCGTGCCCTGAATCTGGCTATGTCGTGTCCAGGACCTGATTCCATCATGTCAGATGGTGGTTTTGGCATGTTTGGGTGATGATTCCAGCATGTGTGGCAGGTGAATTCGGCATGTCCGGCAGGTGGTTTTGGTGTGTCTGGCAGGTGGTTCCAGATTGTTCGGCATGTGGTTCTGGTGTGTCCGGCACCTGGTTCTGGCATATCCAACAGGTGGTTCATGCATGTCTGGCAGGTGGGGCAGGTGTATCTGGCATGTGGTTCTGTTATGTTCGAAAGGTGGTTCTGGCGTGTCCGGTGGGTGCTTCCGGCGTGTCTGGCAGTTAGCTCTGGCATGTCTGGAGGGTGGTTCTGGTATGTTTGGCACCTGGTTCTGGCATATCTGGCAGGTGCATTCGCATTGTCTGGCACCTAATTCTGCTGTATCCGACCTGTGGTTCCAGCTTGTCAGGAAGGTGGTTCTGCTGTGTCCGGCTGCTGGTTCAGCCATGGTTGACAGGTGGATCAGTTCTGTCCAGCAGGTAGATCAGTCATCTCTGGCGGTTTGTTGCAGCATGTCCAAAATGTGATTCCATCATGCCTGGCAGGTGGTTCCAGCGTGTCAGACAGGTTCTTCTGGCGTGTCAGGAAGGTGGTTCCATTGTGTTCGGTGGGTGATTCTGGCAGTTCATGCAGGTTGTCCCACCATGTCCGGCAGGTGCTTCCGGCATGTTCGGGACCCGATTCTTGCATCTCTGGGGTTGGTTCCAGAGTTTGCAGGTGGTGGCTCCCATGTTTCCAGCAGTTGGTTCCAGCGTGTCAGGCAGGTGGTTCAGGCGTTTCTGGTGGATGGTTGCGGTATGGCCAGAGGGTAGTTTGGCAAGTCTGGCAAGATGTTCAGGCCTGTTAGTCAGCTGGTCCAGGTGCACCTGGCACATGGCATGGCACATGGCATGGCTGACCTCTCCAGGCATTTCTGAAACGCGGTTCTGATGTGCCCAAAAGATGGTTTGGGTGTGCCAGACATCTGATTTGCTCCTCTCCGGGAAGTGCTTTGGGGGTGTCCAGCAGGTGGTCTGGGTGTTTCCAGCAAGTGGTTTGGCATATCCAGCGTATCATTTAATTATATCTGGCCTAGGGTTATGTGCCGTAACCACCCACAAGACATGTCGGAATCACCTGCTGGACACACTGGAACCACCTTGTGGAGATGCCAGAACCACCCCTGGATAAGCTGCAACCAACAGCCAGACTCGACTGATGGCTGGAACCAAGCTCCTCATACGCCGGGAAAACCGACCACACTTGCCTGAACCACCTGCAGGACACACTTGAGGCACTACAGAGACACACCAGAACCACCCAAAACACACGTCGCAATCAGGTAGGGGACATGGTGCAACCTCCTGCTGAATGGTCCGGAACCACCTGCCAGAAATGCTGGAACCAGGTGTCCAACATGCCAGAACCACCTGCTGGACATGCCTGAGCCACATGCCAGACTTGCAAGAACCACCTGCTCGGCACACTGGGACTGCCTGAAGTATAATCCAGAAACAGGTGTTGCACACGCCAAAACCAGGTGCGGGAAATGAATGAAAAACCTGCAAGACATGACAGAACCAGGTGCCACATATGCTGGAAACACCTGCTGGACACGTCGAAATCACCTGCCAGATACACCGCAACCATGTGCCACACACACCAGAATCACCTACCAGACATGCCAGGACCACCTGTTGGATACACTGGAACCAGGTGCCTGATTCGCTGAAACTACCTCCTGGACATGCCAGAACCAGGTGTCGGAGACGCTGGGACAACCCACAGGACACGTCAAAATCACCTGCATGATACCTGGGAACCATGTGCCAGACATAATGGAACCACCTGCCGGACATGCCAGTGCCACCTGCCAGATACGCCAGAAACAGGCGCAGCACACCCCAGAACCAGGTGCCCCACATAACTGATCCAACTGCCAGACAAGACTGAAGCATCTGCCGGACATGCAGGAACCACCTTAAGAATGTACCAGAAACACATGCCAGACACCATGGAACCAACTGTCAGATATGCCGGAACCAGGCACGTGGTACGCTGAAGCCACCTACCAAATAAGCCAGAACCATGTGCTGGACATGCCGGAACCATGCGACAGATACACCAGAAACAGGTCCAGCACAGGCCAAAACCAGGTGCCGAACATGCGGGAACCACTTCCCAGACAGACCTGAACCACCTGCTGGGCACGCCTGAACTACCTGCCGAACACGCCAGAACCACCTGCTTGACTCACCAGAACCACCTGCCAGACACGCCAAAATCACCTGCCAGATACACCAGAACCAGGTCCTGGATATGCCAGAACCAATTTCTGTCAAAGGCCAGAACAACCTGCCAGACACACCAGAATCACCCACCGGACATGTGGGAACCAACTGCCAGACACCCAGGAACCAACACCTGGAAACTCTGAAAGCACCAACTGGACACGCTGGAATCAGGTCCCGGATACACAGTAGCCACCAGCCAGACACGCAGGAACCACCTTAAGAATGTACTGGAAACACACACAAGACACACGGGAACCAACTGCCAGACACCATGGAACCAACTGTCAGATACGCCAGAACCAGGCACCCAGGATACTGAAGCCAACTGCCGAATATGCCAGAACCATGTGCTGGACACTCCTAAACCATGTGATGGATACACCAGAAACAGGTCTGGCACAGGCCAGAACCAGGTGCCGGACACGCCTGAAACAGCTGCCACACACACCTGAATCACCTGCTAGACCAGCCTGAACCACTTGATGGACAATCCGGAACCACATGCCAGGCACACCAGAACCAGGTGCCCGACATGCTAGAACCACCTGCTAGACCAGCCTGAACCACCTGCCAATCTTGTGAGAACCACCTCCTGGATACACCAGAAATAGGTGTCGCACATGCCAAAACCAGATTCCGGACACGACGGAACACCGAAATCACCTGCCAGATATGCCAGAACCACTTCACGGACACTCTGAAATCACATGCCCGGCATGCTGGAACCACCTCTCAGATATGCCAGAACCATGTGCTGGACACGCCGGAACTACAGGTGATTTTGGCGTGTCCAGCAGGTTGTTCTGGCATGTTAGGCTGGTGGTTCTGGCTTGTCTGGCAGGTGTTTGTGGGGTGTCCGGCACCGGGTTCTGGTGTATTCAGCAGGTGGTTTCAGTGTATCTGGCACCTGATTCCGGCATATCCAACAGGTGGTTCTGAAGTGTCTGGCAGGTGGTTCCTGTGTGTCTGGCATGTGGTTCTTCTACGTTTGGAAGATGGTTCCGGCGTGTCCGTTGGGTGCTTCCGGCATGTCCGGGAGTTGGTTCTGGAGTGCCATAGTCATGGTTCCATTGTGTCCAGAAGGTGGTTCCTGCATGTCAGTCAGGTGCTTCCGGTGTGTCCTGCGGGTACTTCTGGCGTGTCCTGGCCCTGATTCTCGAGCCTCTGGTGGGTGGTTCCAGAGAGTCCGGATGGTGGTTCCAACATTCCGGCAGTTCGTTCCATCGTGGCAGGCAGCTGGTTCACCCATGTCCAGTGGGCAGTTCTGGCATCTGCAACAGACGGTCCAGAAAGTGGTTTCAGCATGTCTGGCAGGTGGTTCAGGCCTCTCTGGCAGATGGTTCAGTCCTGTCCCTCAGGTGATTCAGTCGTGTGGGGCACCTGGTTCCGGTGTGTGCTGCACCTGCTTCTGACATATCCAGCAGGTGGTTCCGGTGCGTCCAGGAGGTGTTTGTCATGTCTGGCACATGGTTCCAGAGTATCATGCAGGTGATTTCGACGTGTCCAGAGGGTTATTCCAGTGTGTCAGGCACATGGTTCTGGCGTGTTCGGCAGGTAGTTTCTGCAAATCAGGAACCTGGTTCCGGTGTATCCAACAGGTGCTTCTGGCATGTCTGCTAGGTGGTTCCGGCGTTTCTGGCACATGGTTCTGGCATATCTGGGAGCTGATTTTTATGTGTCCAGCAGGTGGTTTCAGCATGTCCAACACCTGGTTCTGGTGTATCTGACAATTGGCTCTGGAGTGTCCGGCATGTGGTTCTGGCGTGTCTGGCAGGTGGTTCCAGCATGCTGGGCACCTAGTTCTGGTGTCTCTTGCAGGTGGTTCAGTCATGTCCAGCACCTGGTTTCGGCACATGTGACACCTGTTTCTGGAGTATCCATCAGGTGGTTCCGGCGTGTGTGACAGGTGCTTCTCACAAGTCTGGCAGGTGGTTCAGGCATGTCCAGCTGGTGGTTCTGGACCATCTGGCAGGAGGCTGTGCCATGTCCCCTCCTTGATTCTGGCATGTGATTCCGGTGTGTCTTAGTGGTGGTTCCAGTGTGTCTGGCGGGTGGTTCCGGTATGTGTGGTGGGTGGTTCTGGCAGATAAGCTTGGTTCCAGCAGGTGACTTCAGCTTGTTCGGCAGGTGGCTCTGGGGAGTCAAGCAAGTGGTTCTGGTGAGTCAGACAGTTGGTTCTGGTGTGTCCAGCAGGTGGTTTAGGCATGTCCAGAAGATGGTTCAGGCCTGTCTGAAAGGTGGTTCTGGAGTGTCTGGCACCTGGTTTTGGCATATCTGTCAGGTGGTTCCGGTGTGCCTGGCATGTGATTCCAGAGTGTCTGTCAAATGATTCAGGTGTATCCAGCAGGTGGTTCAGTTTTGTCTGGCAGGTTGTTCTGGCATATCCGGCGGGTGTTACCGGCTTGTCATTAAGGTGGTTCCGGCATGCAAGGCAGGAGGTTCCTGTGTGACTGGCATGAGTTACTGGTATGTCTGGAAGGTGGTTCCCATGTGTCCATTGGGTGCTTCCGGGGTGTCCAGCAGTTGGTTCCCGCATGTCCAGTGGGTGATTCCAGCCTGTCTGACAGGTGGCTATGGCATGTCTGGGACCTGATTTTGCCGTATCCAGTTGGTGGTTTCAGCGTCTCCAAGAGGTGGTTCTGGCTTGTCAGGCATGTTTTTCTGGCCTGTCCTGAAGTTGGTTCAGGCATATCTGGGACCCGGTTCTGGCACATATGCACGTGATTTCGGCTGTCCAGCAAGTTGTTCCGGCATGGCAGGCAGGTGGTTCTGGCTTGTCCAGCAGGTCATTCTGGCATGTCCGGCACCTCACTGTGGCATATCTGGCAGATGGTTTCACGGTGTCTGGCACCTTCTTCCACCATATCCAACAGGTGCTTCCGGCGTGTCTGGCTGGTGGTTCTGGGAGTCAGGCAGGTTGTTCCAGCATGTCCATCCGGTGGTTCAGCCATGTTTGGAGAGTGGATTAGTGGTGTCCAGCAGGGGATCAGTCAAGCCCGCCAGTTGGTTGCAGAGTGTCCAGAGGTGGTTCTGGCATGTCCAGAAGGTGGTTCCATCATCTTCAGCATATGGTTACTGCATGTCCAGCAGGTGGTTCACGCAAGTCTGGCAGGTAGTTCAGGCGTGTCCAGTGGGTGGTTCTGGCGTGTCTGGCACCGGGTTCTGGCATGCCCGGCATGTGGTTCCAGAATGTCCATAAAGTGGTTCAGGCATCTCCAGCAGGTGTTTCAGGCTTGTCCGGCAGCTGCTTCAGGCATGTCCGGCACCTGGTTCCTGCCTGTGCTGGACCTGTTTCTGGTTTATCTGGGAGATGGTTCCGGCTTGTCTGGGAGGTGGTTTTGGCGTGTCCGGCACATGGCTTTGGTGTATCTGACAGGTGATTTGGACATGTCCAGCAGGTGTTTCTGGCGTTTTCAGAAGGTGGTTTCAGTGTATCCAGCACTTGGTTCCGGTGTAACCAACATGTGGTTCTGGAGTGCCTGGCAAGTCATTCCTGTGTGTCTAGCATGTAGTTCATGTACATTCAGAAGGTGAATCCAGTGTGTGTGGTGGGTGCTTCTGGGGTGTCGGACAGTTGGTTTGGGCATGTCTTGTGGGTGATTTCAAAGTGTCCGGCAGGTGGTCCTGGAGCATCTGCCAGGTAATTGTGCTGTGTCCTGGGCCTGATTCTGACATGTGTGGAGCGTGGTTCCAGCGTGTCTGTGTGGTGGTTCCAGTGTGTCCTGTAGGTGGTTCCAGCATGACTGGTGGGTGGTTCCAGTGTATAAGGAGCCTGGTTCTGGCGTACCTGGCAGGTGGTTCTGGTGAGTCAAGCAGGTGCTTCCAGCGTGTCAAGCAGAGGTTCAGGCATGTCCAGCAGGTTTTCCAGGCCTGTCCCGAAGGTGGTTCCAGAGTGTCCAGCAGTTGGTCCTGCGTTTCAGGCAGGTGGTTCAGGCGTTTCCAGTGGATGGTTCCAGTATGTCCGGTGGGTAGTCCTGGCATGTCCAGCAGGTTGTTCAGGCATGTATGTCAGCTGGTCCACGTGGATCTTGTACATGGTCCAGGCATTTCTGAAATGTGGTTCTGACATGTCCGAAATGTGGTTTCAGCATGCCCAGCACCTGATTCAGGCCTCTCCAGAAGGTGCTTTAGTGGTGTCAGGCATGTGGTCCGGCTGTATCCGGCAATAGGTTCTGGCGTACCTGGCGTGTCCTGCCAGTATGTGTGGCCTGTGGTTCCAGCATGTCCAGCAGTCAGTTCCAGCATGTCTGACACCTGGCTCCAGCGTGTTTGGTAGGTTATTCTGGCATGTCCAGCAGAGGGTTCCACCATGTCCCGAAGGTGCTTACGGTGTATCTGACAGGGGTTCAGTCATCTCCAGCAGGTTGTTCAGGCTTGTCCAGCTGTTGTTTCTGTCATGTCCAGGACATGGTTCCAGAGTGTGCAACACCTGTTTATGGCGTATCAGGCAGGTGGCTCCATCGTGGTTGGCATGTCTTCAATCATGTCTTCAATCATGTTCAGCATGTGCCACAACCATTTCTGGCATATCCAGCAGGTGGTTCAGGTGTTTGCAGCAGGTGATTCAGGTGTGTCTAGAAGGTGGTACTAGCGTGTCGGGCACTTGGTTCCAGCGTGCCCAGCATGTGGCTCCAGAATGTCAGATTACCTGCTGGACACCCTGGAGCCACGTTCCAGTCATGCTGAACCACCAGCTGGACATGCCTGAACCACTTGCTGGACATCACGGAACCAACTTCTAGACATGCTGGAACTACCTGCCAGAAACGCCGGAACCACCAGTCAGATATGGTGGAACCTGGTGCTGGACACAGTGAAACCACCTGCCGGATATGCCAAAAGCAAGTGCCTGAGAGGCTGGAACCACCTTCTGAACATACCAGAACCACATGCCAGTCACACAGGAGCCACCTGCCAGATACTCTGGAACCATATGTGGGAACCGGTGGAATCACCCTACGGACACCATGGAACCACCTTCCGGACATACCGGAAACTCATACCAGACACACAGAAACACCCACCTGACACGCTGGAACCACCTGAATGACACGCCAGTACCACTGGCAGACAGGCTGGAATCACCTGCCAGACAAGGCTGAGTCACCTGCCAGACAAGACTGAACCACCTGCTGGATACATCTGAACCACTTGACCGATAATCTGGAACCACATGCCAGGCATGCTGGAACCACATGTCAGATATGCCAGAATCAGGTTATGGACGTGCGGAAACCACCTTCCAGACACACCTGAACCACCTGCTGGACGTGTCTGAACCACCTGCCAGACACGCCAAAATCACCTGCCGGATATACTGGAAACAGGCCCCTTATATGCTGGAACAACCCGACAGACATGCCAGAACCACCCTCTGGACACACTGGAAGCACCACTCAGACACACCAGAACCACCCAGCAGACATGTCAGAACCAACTGCTGCACATGACAGAAGAACTGAATGTACATACCAGAATCACCTTCCGCACATACCAGAATCGCATGCCAGACAAACCTGAACGAGCTGCCGGACAGGCCAGAACCACCTGCCAAATACGCCAGAACCAGGTGCTGGACATGGAAGAAATACCTGCCAGACACGTCCAAATCACCTGTCTCATATGGCAAAATCATGTGCCGGACACGCCGGAACCATCTGCTGGATATGCCAGAAACAGGTCCAGCACAGGCTGACACCAGGTGCCAGACAAGCCTACAGCTGCTGCAGGAGTAGCCTGAACCATCTGCTGGACCAGCCTGAACCACTTTACAGACATTCCGGAATCACATGCCGAGCTCGCTGGAACCAGGCGCCCGACATGGCAGAACCACCGGATGGACACACCTGAAGCACCTGCCAGATTGCATGCACCAACTGATGGACATGCCAGAACCACCTGCCAGATACACCAGAAACAGGTGTCACATACGCTGGAATCAGGTGCTGGACATGACTGAACCAACTGCCAGACATGCCGGAAACACCTTCATGATGCCCCAGAACCATGTGGTGGACATGCCAGATCCACCTGCCGAACTCACTGCAGCCAGGTGCTGGACACACCAGAACCGCCTGCTGGACATCCCAGAATCAGAGTCCAGACATTCTGGAAGCACACGCTGGACATGCTGGAACCACTTGACGGACACACACAGACCACCTGGGAGACATCACCAAACCACCTCCCGGTGAGGCCTGAATCAGATGCCAGGCATGCCCAAACCACTTTTCGGACACGTCAGAACAATGTTTCAGAAATGCCAGGACCACGGAACGGCCATGCCAGGACCATGTGCCGGATGCAATTGGACCAGCTGACAGACATGCTTGAACAACCTGCCGGACAAACCAGAACTACATGCCGGATATACTGGAACCATCCACCGGAAACACCTCAACCACCTGCCTGACATGTTAGAAGCAAATGTTGCACTCGTCAGAACCACCACCTGGACACTCTGGAACCACACACTGGAGATGCCAGAATCAGGTCCTGGACACACCAGAAGCACCTGCTGGACACACTGGAATCAGCTGCGGGAACCGGTGGAATCACCCACAGGACATGATGGAACCACCTTCCGGTCACCTGGAACCACCTGACTGACATGTCAGAACCACATATTGGAAACATCAGAACCACCTCCGGATGTGCTGCAACCAACTACCTGACATGACTTATCCACCTGCTGGACAGCACTGATCCACTGGCCAAACACGGCTGAACCACCGGCCGGACACACTGGAACCACCTGCCTGACACCCCAGAAACACCTGCCAGACACGCCGGTGCCACTTCTCATATATGGCGGAACCAGGTGCCGGACACCATGAAACCAACTGCTGGATATGCCAGAACCAGATGCTGGATATGCCAGAACCACCTGCTGGACAAACTGGAACCACCTGCCAGACACGCTGGAACAACCTGCTGGACACACCAAATTCACCTGCCGGATACACCGGAACCAGGTCCTGAATATGCCAGAACCAACTTCCGCACAGGCCAGAAAAACCAGCGGTACATGCCAAAATCACCTGCCAGACACGCAGGATCCACCACCCAGACATGCTGAAACCACCACCTGACATGACGGAATCAGATTCCAGACACACTGTAGCCACCTGCCAGACACACCGGAATCACACACTGGACATGCGGGAACCAACTGCCGAACACCCCGGAAGCACCCACTGGAAACGTTGGAACCAGCAAACAGACATGCCGGAACCACCAGCCACACATGCTGGAACCAACTGCTGGGCATGCCAGAAGCACCCACCGGACACGCCAGAACCATCTTCCAAATGTAACAGAACCACTTGCCAGATCCACCTGAAGCAGCTGCCAGACATGCCAGAAACATCTGTTGGATATGCCGGAGCCAGGTGCTGGATACACTGAAACCACCTGCAGGATATGCCAGAACCAGGTGCCAGACACGGCAGAACCTGGTGCCCTAAGGCCAGAACCACTTGCTGGATGTGCCTGAACCACCTGCCAGACACGCTGGAATCACCTGCTGGATATGCTAGCAAAAGGCATCACACATGCAGAAACCAGGTGCCGAACATGACTGAACCACCTGTTGAACACACTGGAGCCACCAGCTGGATACACTGGAAACAGATGTCGCACACGCTGGGACCAGGTGCTGGACACGACTGAACCAAGTGACGGACAAGCCTGAACCACCTGCTGGACCCACAGTAACCACCTTCAGGATGCACCAGAACCATATAGTGGACATGCTGGAACCACCTGCTGAACATGCCTGAGCCAGGTGCTGGACAGGCTGGAACCGCCTGCTGGACGTGCCAGAACGCCAGGCCAGACATACTCGATGGACATGCTGGACATGCCAAACCACTTGCTGGAAACACCCGGACCATCTGCTGGACACCCCGAAAGCACCACCCGGAGAGGACTGAATCAGATGCTGGACACGCCCAAACCATCTTTCTCACACGTCAGAAGCACGTTTCAGAAATGCCTGGGCCATGGGACGGCCATGCCTGGACCACGTGCAGGATGCACCTAGATCAGCTGATAGACATGCCTGAACCACCTGCTATACATGCTGGAACCACTGGCTTGACTCGCTAGAACCACCTGCTGGACACGACGGAACCACCTTCTGGACACGCTGCAACCACCCCCAGATATGCCACAACCTACCGCCAGACATGACTGATCCTCCTGATGGGCAGCACTGATCCACCCGTGAAACACGGCAGAATCACCAGCCTGACACCCCAGAACCACCTGCCAGACATGCCGGAACCACCTGTCACTTCCAGCGTAACCAGGTGCTAGATACACTGAAACCACCTGCCGAATATGCCAGAACCAGTTGCCGGCCACGCTGGAAACACCTGCCAGCCACGGCCAAATCGCCTGCTGAATATGCCGAATCCATCTGCCAGACACACTAGAACCATCTGACAGATATGCCAGAAACAGGTCCAGAACAGGCGGGAACCAGGTGTGGAGAAGCCTGAAGCAGCTGCCGTACTAGCCTGAACCACCTGCTGGACCAGCCAGGACCACTTTACAGACATTCTGGAGCCAAATACTAGGCATGCTGGAACCAGCTGCCGGACACATCAGAACCACCACAAGGACACTCTGGAACCACCCACCGGAGATGGCAGAATCAGGTCCCAGCACGCCGGAAGCACCTGTCAGACATGCTGGAACTCCCTGTGGGAACTGCCAGAATCGCGTTGGTGGTTTCAGCGTGTCTGGGTGGTGGTTCCATTGTGTCTGGCAGGTTTCTCCAGGACCTGGTTCTGGCGTATGTGGCAGGTGATTTCAGCGTGTCCGGCAGGTTGTTCTGTTGTGTCTGGCACCTGGTTCTGGTGTATCAGACAGGTGGTTTCATGGTGTCCGACACCTGGTTCCGCTGAATCTGACAGATGGTTCCAGCGTGTCCATAAGGTGGTTGCATTGTATCTGGTGGGTGATTCAGGCGGTTACCGAAGGTGGGTCCAGAATGTCCAGAATGTGCTTCCAGCATGTCCGGGACCTGATTCTGGTGTCTCCAGTGGGTGGTTCCAGATTGTCGGGGTGGTGGTTCCGACGTTTCTGGCAGTTGGTTCCAGCGTGTCAGGCAGGTGGTTCAAGCACTTCCGGTGGATGGTTCTGGTATGTCCAGTGGGTAGTTCTGGCGTGTCCAGCTGGTTTTTCAGGCATGTCTGTCAGCTGGTCCAGGTGCATCCGGCACATGGTCCAGACATGGCTGTCCCGTGGTACAGGCATTTCTGAAGCGTGGTCCTGAAGTGTCCAAATGGTGGTTTGGGCGTGTCCGGCAGCTGATTCAGGCCTCTCTAGGAGGTGCTATGGGTGTGCCCGGCAGGTGGTCCGGGTGTGTGCAGCAATTGGTTCCGGCGTGTCCATTGTGTCCTTGCAGTATGTCTGGCCTGTGGTTCAGGGGTTTCCAGCAGGTGGTTCCAGTGTGTTCAGCACCTGGTTCCGGCATGTTAGGCAGGTTGTTCCAGCATGTCCACCAGATGGTTCCTGTGCATCTGGAAGGTGGTTGCAGCATGTCCACCAGGTGGTTTAGGCTTGTCCAGCAGGTGGTTCCAGTGTATCCAGCATGTTGTTCCGGAGTGTCCATCAAGTGGTTCAGGCGTTTCCAGCAAACAGTTCAGTCATGTCCAGCACCTGGTTTCGGCATGTGTCACAGCTGTGTCTGGCGTATCTCACAGGTGGTTCCGGCATGTCCCCAGATGGTTCTGGTGCATCCTGAAGATGGACGTGGTCTGTCCAGCAGGTGGTTCAGTTGTGTGGAGCAGGTGGTTCAGGCTTGTCCAGCACCTGGTTTTGACGTGTGTGACACATGTTTCTGGTTTATCCGGCGTGTTCAGCAAGTGGTTCTGGCGTTTTGGGCACCTGGTTCCAGCGTGCCTGGCATGTGGTTCCAGAATGTCTGTAAAGTGGTTCAAGCTGGTCCAGCAGTTGATTCAGGCTGGTCCAACAGGTGGTTCAGGCTAGTCCGGCAGCTGCTTCAGGCTTGTCTGGCACCTGGTTCCGGCATAGCAGGACCTGTTTCTGGTGTACCTGGCAGATGGCTCCAGCATGCCTGCGAGGTGTGTCTGATGTGTCCAGCACATGGTTTTGGCATATCTGACAGGTGGTTTTGATGTGCCCGGCATTGGTTCGACCATGTCCGGAACCTGGTGCTGGGGTATTTGGCAGTTGGCTTCCGTGTATGCAGCACCTGGTTCTGGCATATCCAACAGGTGGTTCCAGCATGTCTGGCAGGAGGTTCCTGTTGGTCTGGCATGTGGCTCTGGTACGTTCAGAAGGTGGGCCCGGCATGTCCGGTGGGTGCTTCCAGTGTGTCCAGTAGTTGGTTCCAGCGTGTCTGGCGGGTGGTTCCAGAGTGTCTGAGTGGTGGCTCCAGTGTTCCTGGGGGTTGTTTCATGCATTTTGGTCAGGTTGCTCTGTTGTATAATGGGCCTGGTTCTGGCGTATCCGTAAGGTGATTTCTGCACGTCCAGCATGTGGTTCAGACGAGTCAAGGAGGTGGTTCAGGCATGTTCAGTAGGTGCTTCAGGTCTCTCTGGAAGGTGGTTCCAGCGTGTCTGGCATCTAGTTCTGGCATATCTGACAGGAGGTTCTGGCATGCCCAGCATGTGGTTCCGGAGTGTCCGGCAAGTGGTTCAGGACTGTCCGGCAAGTGGTTCAGTCTTATCTGGCAGGTGGTTCAGTTTTCTCTGGCAGGTGGTTATGGCATGTTAGGCCGATGGTACTGGGGTGTCATTCAGGTGGTTCTGGAGTGACAGGCAGGGGGTTCTTGTGTGGCATCAATTTCCGGTATGTCAGGAACATGGTTCCAACATGTCTGGTGGGTACTTCCGGTGTGTCCTGATGCTGGTTCCCATATGTCTGGCAGGTGATTCCGGCGTGTCCGGCAGGTGGCTATGGACTGTCTGGGACCTGATTCTGTCGTGTCTGGTTGATGCTTTCTGCATGTCCAGGTGTTGGTTCTGGCATGTCCGGCAGTTGGTTCACGCATGTCCAATGGGTGATTCTGGCATGTCTGGCAGGTTGTTCCGGCCATTTACAGACATTGGGTCTGGTGTATCCAGGACCTGGTTCCAGCGTACCTGGTAGATGATTTTGGCATTTCCAACACGTTGTTCCGGCATGTCATTCAAGTGGTTCTGGCGTGTCCGGCAGGTTGTTCAGGCACGTGCAGCACCTGGTTCTGTCACATCTGACAGGCGTTTCCGGCGTTCCCGGCATGTGATTCCGGAGTGTCTGTCAAGTAGTTCAGGCATATCCAGCTGGTGATTTCAGCATGTGAGTCACGTGGTTCTGGCATGTCCTGCAGGTGCTTCTGGTGTGTTCTGGACCTGATTCTCGCATCTTAGGTGGGTGGTTCCAGAGTGTCCGGATGATGGTTCCGACGTGTCCGACAGTTGGTTCCAGCGTGTCAGGCAGGTATCTGACAGTTGGTTCCATGGTGTCTGGCGGGTGGTTCCTGTGTGTCTGGCATGTGGTTCTGATACGTTCTTAAGGTGGTTCTGGCATGTCAGGCAGGTGGCTACCGTGCGTCCAGGACCTGATTCCGTCGTGTCCGGTTGGTGACTTCAGAGTGTCCAGAGGTTGGTTCCAGCATGTCTGGCAGTTGGTTCCTGCATATCCGGTGGGTGATTCTGTCGTGTCTGGCAGGTTGTTCCAGCCTTTTATGGAAACTGGTTCTGGCATGTCCGGCAGTTTGTTCCGGCGTGTTTGGCAGATGATTCTGGCTTGTCTGGCAGGTGTTTCTGGCATGTCCAGCACCTGCTTCTAGTGTATTCGGCAGGTGGTTTGAGTGCATCTGGCACCTGGTTCCGGCATATCCAACAGGTAGTTCCAGCGTGTCTGGCAGATGGTTCCTGTATATCTGGCGTGTGGTTCTGGTATGTTCGGAAGATGGTTCCAGCATGTCCGTTGGGTGCTTCTGGTGTGTCCAGGAGTTGGTTCCGGCATGTCTTGCACATGATTCCAGTGTCTCTGATTGGTGGTTACAGTGTGTCTGGTGGGTGGTTCCAGGTGGTTCTGGCGTGTCCAGTGGGTGCTTCCTGTGTGTCTGGCAGGTGGTTCTGGCATGTCTGTATGGTGGTTCTACTGTGTCCGGCGGGTGGTTCTGGAATGTCTGTCAGGTTTTTCTGACATTTAAATGTTCTGCTTCCAGCGTATCTGGCGGGTGATTTCGGAATTTCTGGCAGGTGGTTCAGGTGTCCATCAGGTATTTCAGGTCTGTCCTGAAGGTGGTTCTGGCATGTCCAGAACTGGTTCTGGCATATCTGAGAGGTGGTTCTGGCGTGCGTGGCATGTGGTTCCAGAGTGTCCGTCAAATGGTTCAGGCGTATCTGGCAGGTGGTTCAGTCTTGTATGGCAGGTGGTTCAATTTTGTCTTGCAGGTGGTTTTGGCATGTCCAGCCAGTGGTACCAGCATATAGTTCAGGTAGTTCCAGCATGTCAGACAGGGGGTTCCTCTGTGTCTGGCATGAGTTTCCCGTATGTCAGGAAGGTGGTTCCCACATGTCTGGTGGGTGCTTCCGGGGTGTCTGGCAGTTGGTTCCTGCGTGTCTGGCAGGCGATTCCGGCATGACCGGCAGGTGGCTATGATGTGTCCAGGGCCTGATTCCATCATGTCAGGTTGGTGGTTGCGGCATGCCTGAATGATGATTCCAGCATGTCCGGCAGGTTTTTCTGGCCTGTCCGGAAGTTGCTTTTGGCATATCCGGGACCTGGTTCTGGCATATTCAGTAGGTGATTTTGGTGTGCCCAGCAGGCAATTTCGACGTGTCTGGCACCTGGCTCTGGCATGTTCAGCTGGTGCTTCTGGCATGCCCACCAGATGGTTCTGGCACGTCCTGAATATGATGATGGTGTGTCCGGCAAGTGGTTCAGTCTTGTCCAGCCAGTGGTTGAGGCTTGTGTGGCAGGTGGTTCAGTCATGTCCAGCACCTGGTTCTGGTGTGTGTGACACCTGTTTCTGGTGTATCTGGCAGGCTGTTCCGGCGTGTCCGGCAGGTGGTTCACGCAAGGCTGGCAGGTGGTTCATGCATGTTCAGCAGGTGGTTCTGGTGTGTCGAGCATGTGGTTCCCGCATGCCCAACATGTGGTTCCAGAATGTCCATAAAGTGGCTCTGGCTGGTCCAGCAGTTGGTTCAGGCTTGTACAGCAGGTTGTTCAGGCTAGTCCGGCATCTGCTGCAAGCTTGTCTGGGACCTGCTTCTGGCCTAGCATGACCTGTTTCTGGTATATCTGGCAGATGGCTCCGGCGTGTCCAGGAGGTGCTTCCGGTGTGTCTGGCACATGGTTTTGGTGTATCCGACAGGTGATTTGTACATGTCCGGCTACTGGTTCTGCCATGTCTGGCACCTGGTTCTGGGGTATTTGGCAGGTGGTTTCAGTGTACACGGCACCTTGTTCTGCCATATCCAACAGGTGGTTCCAGCGTGTCTGGCAGGAGGTTCCTGTGTGTCTGGCATGTGGTTCTGGTACATTCAGAAGGTGGTTCCGGCATGTCCGGTGGGTGCTTCCGGCGTGTCCAGCAGTTGGTTCTGGCGTGTCTGGCAGGTGGTTCCAGAGTGTCTGAGTGGTGGTTCCCGTGTGTCTGGGGGTTGGTTCCAGCATTTCTGTCAGGTTATTCCATAGTTTAAGGAGCCTGGTTCTGGCATATCTGTCAGGTGATTTCTGCATGTTCAGCAGGTAGTTCTGGTGAGCCAAGGAGGTGGTTCCACCGTGTCTGGGAGATGGTTCAGGCACATCCAGCAGGTGGTTCAGGCCTGTCTGGAAGGTGGTTCCAGCGTGTCCAGCATCTGGTTCTGGCATATCTGAAAGGTGGTTCTGGCATGCCCGGAATGTGGTTCCGGAGTATCCGTCAAGTGATTCAGGCGTATCTGGCTGCTGGTTCAGTTTTCTCTGGCTGGTGGTTACGGCATGTCCACCCGATGGTACCTGCGTGCCATTCTGGTGGTTCTGGCATGCCAGGGAGGGGGTTCCTGTGTGTCTGGCATGAGTTTCTGGTATGTCCGGAAGGTGGTTCCGACATGTCTGTTGTGTGCTTCCGGTGTGTCCTGGTGTTGGTTCCCACATGTCCGGCAGGTGATTCCAGTGTGTCCACCAGGTGGCTATGGTGTGTCCAGGACCTAATTCCCTCATGTCTGGTCACTGCTTTCAGCGTGTCCAGGTGTTGAATCCGGCGTGTCTGGCAGTTGGTTCCTGCATGTCCGGTGCATGATTCCAGCATGTCTGGCATGTTGTTCCGGCCTTTTATGGAAATTGGTTCTGGCGTGTCCAGACCTGGTTCCGGCATGTCCGGCAGCTGATTTTAGCATGTCTGGCAGGTTGTTCTGGCGTGTTAGGCTGGTGGTTCCAGCCTGTCTGGCAGGTGTTTGTGGCGTGTCCGGCACCTGGTTCTGGTGTATTCAGCAGGTGGTTTCAGTGTATCTGGCACCTGGTTCTGGCATAGCCAACAGGTGGTTCGAAGTATCTGTCAGGTGGTTCCTGTGTGTCTGGGATGTTGCTCTGGTACGTTTGGAAGGTGGTTCCAGTGTGTCTGGAAGGTGCTTCTGGCATGTCTGGCAGTTTGTTCCAGCTTGTCTGGCAGGTCGTTCTGGCATATCTGAGTGGTGGTTCCGGCATGTCCATTGGGTGCTTCTGCCGTGTCCGGGAGTTGGTTCTGGCGTGTCTGGCAGGTGATTTTGGCATGTCAGAGTCGTGGTTCCAGTTTGTCAGGAGGGTGGTTGTAGGTGGTTCCGTCATGTCCGGTGGGTGCTTCCGGCATGTCTGGCAGGTGGTTCTTGCATGTCTGTGTGGTGGTTCCACTGTGTCCGACAGGTGGTTTTGGCACGTCTGTCAGTTTTTTCTGGCGTATAAGGGGCCTGGTGCCAGCATATCTGGCAGATGATTTTGGCATGTCTGGCATGTGGTTCCAGCGAGTCAGGCAGGTGGTTCTGGCGTGTTTGACAGTTGGCTCAGGTCTGTCCAGAAGGTGGTTCCAGCGTGTCTGGCACCAGTTCTGGCATATCTGAGAGATGGTTCTGGCATGACCGGCATGTAATTCTCAAGTGTCCGTCAAGTGGTTCAGGCGTATCCGGCAGGTGATTTTGGCATGTGAATCAGGTGGTTCTGGCGTGTCCTGCAGGTGCCTCCAGCGTGTTCTGGACGTGATTCTCACATCTCTGGTGGGTGCTTCCAGAGTGTCTGGATGATGGTTCTGATGTGTCTGAGAGTTAGTTCCAGCGTGTCAGGCAGGTGTGTCACACATTTCTGGTGGTGGTTCTGGTGTGTGCAACAGATGGTTCTGGCGCATCCGGAAGGTGATTTCAGCATGTCTGGCAGGTGGTTCAGGCCCCACCAGCAGATGGTTCAGTCTTGTCTGGCAGGTGGATCTGTTTTGTGGGGCACCTGTTTCTGGCATATCGAGCAGGTGGCTCTGGCATGTCCAGCAGGTGGTTCTGTTATATCTGGCATATGGTTGCTGGGTATCATGCAGGTGATTTTGACGTGTCCTGTGGGTTGTCCTGGCATGTCAAGCACCAGCTTCTGGCATGTCTGGCAGGTAGTTTCAGCAAATCAGGCACCTGGTTCCAGTGTATCCAACAGATGGTCCCAGCATGTCTGGTAGGCGATTCTGGCATGTCCGGCACATGGTTCTGGCATATCTGGCAGGTGATTTCAATGTGTGGCAGGTGGTTCCAGCATGTCCGGCACCTGGTTCTGGCGTGTCTTGCAAGTGGTTTAATCATGTCCGGCACCTGGTTTTGGCATGTGCGACACCTGTTTCTGGCGTATCCGGCAGGTGGTTCTGGTGCATCTGTCAGGTGATTCTTACAAGACTGGCCGGTGGTTCAGGCGTGTCCAGCAGGTGGTTCTGGTGTGTTGGGCACCTGGTTCTCTTGTGCCCAGCATGTGGTTCCGGATTGTCCATAAAGTCATTCACGCTGGTCTAGCATGTGGTTCAGGTGTGTCCGGCAGGTGTTTCAGGCATGTCCTGCGCCTGGTTCTGGCCTGTGCTGGACCTGTTTCTGGTGTATCCATCACATGCTTCCGGCGTGTCTGGCACATGGTCCTGGTGTATTCAGCAGGTGGTTTCAGTGTATTAGGTGCCTGGTTCCAGCGTATCTGACAGTTGGTTCCATGGTGTCTGGCAGGTGGTTCCTGTGTGTCTGGCATGTGGTTCCAGTATGTTCTTAAGGTGGTTCCGGTGTGTCCTACAGGTGATTCCTACATGTCCTGCAGTTGGTTGTGCTGTGTCCCGGGCCTGACTCTGGGGTGTCTGGTGGGTGGTTCCGGTGTGTCTGAGTTGTGGTTCAGGCTGCCCGTCGGGTCATTCCAGCTTGTCCTGCGTGTGGTTCCTACATATAAGTGGCCTGGTTCTGGAGTATCCGTCAGGTGATTTCAGCACGTCCAGTAAGTTGTTCTGGCAAGTCAAACATGTGGTTCTGGCGTGTCTGGCAGGTGGTTCAGTCATGTCTGGTGGGTGATTCGGGCTGCTCCGGCAGGTTGTTCAGGCTTGTCCATCTGCCAGTTCTGGTGTTCCTGCCAGCTGGTTCTGCTGTAACTGGCAGGGGGTTGTGGTGTGTCCCGCAGGAGTTCTGGCATGACTGGCGGGTGATTCTGGTGTCTCAGTCAGTTAGTTCCTGCATGTCAGTCAGGTGGTTCTGGCATGCCCAGAAGGTGATTCCATCATGTCCAGTGGGTAGTTCCGGTGTGTCCAATGAGTGGTTCCAGCATGTCCGGAAGGTGGTTCCATCATGTCTGGCAGGTGATTCTGGTGTGTCCCATGGGTGATTCAGCTGTGTTCGGCGGGTGGATCACTTGTGTCCAGCTGGTGGATCAATGTGTCCTGCATGTGGTTACTGTGTGTCCGGGGCATGGTTCCTGCTTGTCCGAAAGGTCATTCCACAATCTCAGGGAGGTAGTTATTGCATGTCCATCAGGTGGTTCCGGCATGTCTGGCAGATTGTTCTGTCATCCCCATCAGGTGGTGCAGGTGCTTCTGGCACCTGCTACAGGCATGGCAGTCCCGCGGTCCAGGCATTTCTGAAACGTGCTTCTGACGTGTCAGAATGGTGGTTGGGTTTGTCTGGAGGCAGTTCGGAAGTGTTTAGCAGGTTCTTCAGGCGTGTGTGGCAGGTGGTCCAGGTAGGTATGGCGGGTGGCTCTGCTGTGTCTAGCATGACCTTCCTGCATATCTGGTCTGTGGTTCCAGCATGTCTGTCTGGTGGTTAAGGGTTGTCCAGCAGGTGGTTCCAGCGTGTCCGGGTGGTGGTTCCCTCCAGTCCAGCGGGTGGTTCCAGCGAGTCCAGCACCTGGTTCTGGCATATCTGGCAGGTGGATCCTGCGTGCCAGGCAGGTGGTTCCAGATTGTCCCTCCAGTGGTTAAGGCATATCCGGCAGGAGGTTCCATCTTGTCCGGCTGGTGGTTCCAGAGTGTCCAGCACGTGGCTGGAAGGTGGTTCTGTCATGTCTGCGGGGCGGTTCTGGCCTTTCCAGTGGATCATCTCATTATGTCTGGCAGAGGGTTCGGGCATGTCCAGCAGGTTGTTGAGGCATGTCCGTCAGGTAGGCCAGGTGCACCTGGCACGTGTTCCAGACATGGCCATCCCGTGGTTCAGGGGTTTCTGAAACGTGGTTCTGACATGTCCGAAAGGTGGTTTGGCTGTGTCCAGCAGGTGGTTTGGGAGTGTCCAGCACCTGGTTTTGGCATATTCAGAAGGTGGGTTTAGCATATTTGGTACCTGGTTCCAGCATGTCTGGCACCTGGTTCCGGCGTATCCAGCTTGTTGTTTCAGTGAACCAGGCACCTGGTTCCAGTGTATCCGACAGGTGGTTCCCATGTGACTGGAATTTGGTTCCTGTGTGTCTGGCAGGTGGTTCCAGTGGGTCCTGCAGTTGGTTCTGGCGTGTCTATCGGGTGGATGAAGTGTGTCTGCCTGGTGATGGAGGCATGTCCAGCCGGTGGTTCAGGCTGGTCTGACAGATTTTTCAGGCTTGTGTGGCAGTTGGTTCTGGCATTCCTGCCACCTCATTCTGGTGTAACCAGCAGGTGGTGCCAGCGTGTCCCGCAGGTGGTTCCGGCATGTCCGGTGGATGATGCCTGCGTGTCAGTAAAGTGGCTCCAGTGTGTCAGTCAGGTGGTTCTGGCGTTTCTGGAAGGTGGTTCTGTCGTGTGCAGTGGGTGGTTCTGGTGTGTCTGAGGAGTGGTTCTGGCATGTCCAGAATGTGGTTCTGTCATGTCCAGAAGGTGATGCTGTCATGTCTGGACTGTGGTTATGGCATGTCCGTTGGGTGGATCAGGGCTGTCTGTCAGCTTTTCCCTTCCTGTTCAGCAGGTGGTTCCGGCGTGCCCAGGACATGGTTCCGGCATGTCTGGCAGGTGGTTCCAGTATGTCCACCACATTGTTCCAGCACGTTGGGATGGTGGTTCTGGCATGTCTGGCAGGTGGCTCAGACCTCTCCATCAGGTGGTTCAAGTTGTCCGGAAGGTGGTTTAGTCTTGTCTGGCACCTGGTGCTGGCTTATCTGGCAGGTGGTGCTGGCGTGCCTGGCAGGTGGTTCTGGACTGTCTGCCAAGGGATGCAGGTTATTGGGCGCCTGCCAGACATGATGGAGCCACCTTCTCGACATGCCAGAACCACCTGACTGACATGCCAGAAGAACCTGACAGACATGACAGAACCACCTTCTGAAAACGCTGGAACCACCCCCAGATATGCTGAAACCAACCACCAGACATGACTGATCCACCTGCTGGACAGCACTGATCCACCTGCCAAACACAGCTGAACCACCAGTCAGACACACCAGAACCACCTGCTTGAGACCCTGGAAACACCTGACAGTCACACCGGAACCTCCTGTCAGATACAGCAGAACCAGGTGCTGGACACCATGAAACCACCCACCGGATACACAAGAACCAGGTGCTGGACATGCCAGAACCACCTGCCAGACACACCAGAACCACCTGCCAGACACACCAGAACAGCCTGCCAGACAAGCCAAAATCAACTTCTGGATACCCCGGAACCAGGTCCTGAATACACCAGAACCAACTTCCACACAGGGTGGAAAAAGGTGCCGTACATGCTGAAATCTCCTGCTGGACACACCGGAACCACCACCCAAAGATGCCAAAGCCACCATCCGACATGACAGAATCAGGTCCTAGACACGCTGTACCCACCTGCCGGACACGCTGGAATCACCCACTAGACATGTGGGCACCAACTGCCAGACACCCTGGTAGCACCCTCCTGACACATCAGAACCACCTTCCAGACACACTGGAAACTCATGCCAGACACTCAGGAAACCCCTGCCGGACATGCTGGCACCACCTGAATGACACGCCAGTACCACTGGCAGGACATGCCGGAACCACAAGCCAGAGAAACCTGAACAACCCACCAGACAAGACTGAACCACCAGTCGGATATTACTGAACCACTTTACAGACATCTGGAACCACATGTCAGATATGCCAGAACCAGGTGCCAGACGTGCAGAAACCACCTTCACGACAGACCTGAACCACCTTTTGCACATGCCTGAACAACCTACTGGGCCACACCGCAACCATTTGCTTGACTCGCCGGAACAACCTGCTGGACACGCCAAAATCACCTGCCAGATACGCCGGAACCTGGCCTCTTATACGCTGGAACAACCCAACAGACATGCCAGAACTACCCACCGGACACACTGGAACCACCACTCAGACATGCCAGAACCACCCTCCAGACATGCCGGAACCAACTGCCAGACACTCTGGATGCACCCACTGGACACCCCAGAACCACCTTACAGACGTACCAGAATCACATGCCAGAAACACCTGAACCACCTGCCTGACACACCAGAACCACCTGTTGGATATGCCGGAACGAGGTGCCAAATACACTGAAACCACCTGCCGAATACACCAGAACCAGGTGCCAGACATGGCAGAAACACCTGCCAGACACGTCCAAATCACCTGTCAGATACACCAAAACCATGTGCAGGACATGCCAGAACCACCTGCCGGATATACCAGAAACAGGTCCAGCACAGGCCAGAACCAGGTGCCAGACAAGCCTGCAGCTGCTGCATGAATTGCCTCAACCATCTGCTAGACCACCCTGAACCACTTTATGGACATTCCAGAACCACATGCTGGGCAAGGTGGAACCAACTGCCTGACATGCCAGAGCCACCCGCTGGACACGCTTGAATCACCTGCCAGACTTGCATGAACCAACTGCTGGTCACACCAGAAACACCTGCCAGAAATGCCAGAGACAGGAGTCACACACGCTGGAACCAGGTGCTGGACACGACTGAGGCACTTGCTGGACAGGACTGAAATACCTATTGGACATGCTGGAACCACCTTCAGGACACGCTGGGACCATGTGGTGGACATGCAGGAACCACCTACTGAAAATGCCGAAGCCAGGTGCCAGACACACTGGAATCGCCTGCTGGACGTCCCAGAACCAAAGTCCAGACATTCTAGAAAGACACACTGGACATGCCGGAACCAATGCTGGACACACCTGGACTGCCTGCCAGATACCACCAAAGCACCTCCTGGAGAGTCCTGAATCAGATGCTGGACACGCCCAAACCACCTTTTGGACACGTCAGAACCACGTTTCAGAAATGCCTGGACCACGGGACGGCCATGCCAGGACAATGTTCCAGATGCCACTGAACCAGCTGACAGACATTCCTGAACAACCTGCTGAACACACCTGAACTACCTGCTGGACATACCGGAACCATCCCCTGGAAACGCCTGAACCACCTGCCTGACATGCTGGAACCAACTGCTGGACAAATCAGAACCACAGCCCGGACACTCTGGAACCACGCACTGGAGATGCCAGAATCAGGTCTAAGACATGTCGGAACCCCCTGCCTGACACGCTGTAACTACCTGAATGACATGCCAGTACCCCTGGCAGGACATGCCGGAATCACCTGCCAGAAAAGACTGAAACACCTGCTGGATACGCCTGAAACACTCAATGGACAATCTGGAATCACATGCTGGGCACGCAGGAACCACACGTCAGATATGCCAGAACCAGGTGCTGGATGCACCGAAACCACTGTCCGAACAGGCCTGAACCACCTGCTGGACATGCCTGAACCCCCTGCCTGACACGCTGCAACTACCTGCTTGACTCCCCGGAACCACCACCCAAACATACCAAAACCACCACCCAACTTGATGAATTCAGGTCCTGGACATGCCATAGCCACCTGCTGGATGTGGTGAAATCACCTTCTGGACATGTGGGAAGCAACTGCCAGACACCCCAGAAGCACCCACTGGACACATCAGAACCAGCAAACAGACACGATGGAACCACCAGCCACACATGCTGGAACCAACTGCCAGACACACTGGAATCACCCACCAGACATGCCGGAAGCACCTTCCGAATGTAACTGAACCACTTCCCAGACACACCTGAACCAGCTGCTAGACACGCCGGAACCACATGTTGGATATGCTGGAACCAGGGGCCAGATACACTGAAACCACTTGCAGGATATGCCAGAACCAAGTGCTGGACACAGCGGAACCTGGTGCCCTAAGGCCAGAACCGCCTGCTGGACACACCCAAAACACCTGCCAAACTAGTGTGAACCACCTGCTGGACATGCTGGAATCACCTGCCGGATATACTAGAAAAAGCTGTTGCACACACCGTAACCAGGTGCAGGAGATGACGGAACCACCCACTGGACACGCTGGAGCCACCTGCCAGATATGCCAGAAACAGGTGACGCAAATGCTGGAACCAGGTGCTGGACACGACAGAACCACCTTCAGGATGCACTGGAACCA
The DNA here is from genome assembly GCF_041296265.1 of Equus caballus. Classification (NCBI taxonomy): domain Eukaryota; kingdom Metazoa; phylum Chordata; class Mammalia; order Perissodactyla; family Equidae; genus Equus; species Equus caballus. The sequence goes on from NC_091704.1 coordinate 10,867,123, forward strand.
TCTGGTGGACATGCCAGAACCACCTGCCAAGCATGCCGAAGCCAGGTGCCAGACACGCTGGATCTGCCTGCTATACAAACTGGAACCCCAGACCAGACATACTCGAATGACATGCCGGACATGCCGAACCACTGGCTGGAAACACCAGGACCACCTGTGGGACACCCCCAAAGCACCTCTCGGAGAGGACTGAATCAGATGCCAGACACGCCCAAACCATCTTTCGGACATGTCAGAACCATGTTTCAGAAATGCCTGGACCACGGGACGGCCACGCCTGGACCATGTGCCAGATGCACCTGGACCAGCTGACAGACACGCCTGAACCACCTGCCAAACATGCCATAACCACCTGCTTGACTCACCAGAACCACCTGCCGGACGCGACAGAAGCACCGCCAGATATGCTGCAACCCACTGCCAGAACGACTGATCCACCTGCTGGACAGCACTGATCCATCTGCAAAACATGGTGGAATCTCTGGTCTGACACCCTGGAACCACCTGCCAGACATGCTGGTACCACCTTTTGCATATGGGGGAACCAGGTGCCGGATACACTGAAACCACCTACCAAATGCGCCAGAACCAGTTACCAGACCTGGAGCAAACACCTGCCGGCCACTTCCAAATCACCTGCTGAGTACACCAAAACCATCTGCCAGACATACCGGAACCATCTGCCAGATATACCAGAAATAGGTCCAGGTCAGGCCAGAACCAGGTGCCAGACAAGCCTGAAGCAGCTGCCATACTAGTCTGAACCGCCTGCTGGACCAGCCAGGACCACATTACAGACATTCCCAAATCACATGCCGGGCACTCTGGAACCAGCTGCCCAACACGCCAGAACCACCTGCTGGACACGCCTGAACCAACTGCCAGACTTGAGTGAAAAACCTGCTGGACATGCCAGAAATACCTGCCTGATATGCCAGAAACAGGTGTCGCACGCACAGAAACAAGGTGCTGGACACAACTGAACCACCTGCCGGACACACTGGAGCCACCTGCCGGATACACCAGAAACAGCTTTCTCACATGCCAGAAGCAGGTGCTGGACACGACTGAACCACCTGCTGAACAAGACTGAACCACCTGCTGGACATGATTGAACCACCTGCCAGATATGCCATAACCACCTTCAGGATGAGCCAGAACCATCTGGTGGACTTGCCGGAACCACCTGCCAAACATGCTGGAGCCAGGTGACGGACACGCCAGAACCACTGGCTGGACAGGAGGAATTACAGGCCAGACATACTGGAAGGACACGCCGGACATACTGGAACCACTTGCCAGACACACCCGGACCACTCACTGGACACCCGCAAAGCACCTCCCAGAAACGCCTGTACCACCTGCCTGACACGCTGGAACCAACTGCTGGACACCACCACAAGGACACTCTGGAACCACCCACCGGAGATGGCAGAATCAGGTCCCAGCACACCAGAAGCACCTGCCAGACACACTGGAACCACCTGCAGGAACTGCCAGAATCGGGTTGGTGGTTTCGGTGTGTGCAGGTGGTGGTTTTGGTGTGGCTGGCAGGTTTTTCCAGGACCTGGTTCCGGTGTATGAGGCAGGTGATTTCGGCGTGTCCATCAGGTTGTTCCAGCATGTCAGGCAGGTGGTTCCGGCTTGTCCAGCAGGTGGTTCTCTCGTGTCTGGCCCCTGGTTCTGGCATATCCGACAGGTGGTTTCATCATGTCCAGCACCTGGTTCCGCCGAATCTGACAAGTGGTTCTGGTGTGTCCGGAAGGTGGTTCCTTCATATTCGGTGGGTGATTCCAGTGGTTCCAGAAGGTGGTTCCAGAGTGTCCAGCAGGTGCTTCCAGTGTGTCCAGGATCTGATTCTGGTGTCTCCAGCGGGTGGTTGCAGATTGTCCGGGTGTTGTTTCCAACATTTCTGGCAGTTGGTTCCAACATATCAGGCAGGTGATTCAGGCGTTTCCAGTGGATGGTTCCGGTATGCCTGGCAGGTAGTTCCGGCGTGTCCAGCTGGTTGTTCAGGCATGTCTGTCAGCTGGTCCAGATGCATCCGGCACATGGTCCAGACATGGCCGTCCTGTGGTACAGGCATTTCTGAAACATGGTCCTGAAGTGTCCGAATGGTGGTTTGGGTGTGTCCAGCAGCGGATTCAGGCCTCTCCAGGATGTGCTTTGGTGGTGTCCAGCAAGTGGTCCAGGTGTGTGCAGTAATTGGTTCCTGCGTGTCCAGCATGTCCTTCCAGTATGTCTGGGCTGTGGTTCCGGGGTTTCCAGCCGGTGGTGCTGGCGTGTCTGGCACGTGGTTCCGGCATGTTAGGTGGTTCCGGCATGTTAGTCAGGTGGTTCCAGCATGTTATTCATGTGGTTCCAGCATGTCCACCAGATGGTTCCGGCGCATCCAGAAGGTGGTTGCGGTGTGTTCACCAGGGGGTTCAGGCATGTCCAGTAGGTGGTTGAGGCCTGTACTGTAGGTGGTTCCAGCGTATCTGGCATGTGGTTCTGGAATGTCCGTCAAGTGGTTCAGGGTGGTCTAGCAGATGGTTCAGGCTAGTCCTGCAGCAGCTGCAGGCTTGCCCGGCACCGGGGTCCGGCCTGTGCTGGACAAGTTTCTGGCGTATCCGGCAGATGGTTTCGGCATGTCCTGCACACGGTTTCAGCGTAACCGACAGCTGATTTGTACATTTCTGGCAGGTGTTTCTGCCATGTCCAGCACCTGGTTCTGGTGTATTTGGCAGGTGGTTTCAGTGTATTTGCCACCTGGCTCCCGCATAGAGAACAAGTGGTTCTGGCATGTCTGGCAGGTGTCTGGCATGTGATTCCGGTATGTTCAGAAGGTGGCTCTGGCGTGTCCAGTGGGTGCTTCTGGAGTGTCCGGCAGTTGATTCTGGGATGTCTGTTGGGTTGTTCCGGCAGATAATGGCGTGCTTCTTGTGTATCCAGGAAGGGATTTTGGCGTGTCTGGCAAGTTGTTCCGGCAAGTCAACAGATGGTTGCGCATGTCCGGCAGGTGGTTCAGGCCTGTCCAGAAGGTGGTTCAGGCTTGTCATGAAGGTGGTTTTTGGGCGTCCGGCACCTGGTACTGGCATATCTGACATGTGGTTCTTGCATGCCCAGCATGTGGTTCCAGATTATCTGTCAAGTGATTCAGGAATATCTGGCAGGTGGTTCAGTCTTGTCTGGCAGGTAATTCATCTTTGTCCGGCAGATGGTTCTGGCATGCCCTGCCAGTAGTATTGGTGTGTCATTCAGGTGGTGCCAGCATGTCACGCAGGGGGTTCCTGAGTGTCTGGCATGAGTTTCTGGTATGTCCGGAAGGTGGTTCCAACGTGTCAGGTGGGTGCTTCCAGGGTGTCCGGCAGTTGGTGCCCACATGTCTGGCATGTGATTCCGGCGTGCCCTGAATCTGGCTATGTCGTGTCCAGGACCTGATTCCATCATGTCAGATGGTGGTTTTGGCATGTTTGGGTGATGATTCCAGCATGTGTGGCAGGTGAATTCGGCATGTCCGGCAGGTGGTTTTGGTGTGTCTGGCAGGTGGTTCCAGATTGTTCGGCATGTGGTTCTGGTGTGTCCGGCACCTGGTTCTGGCATATCCAACAGGTGGTTCATGCATGTCTGGCAGGTGGGGCAGGTGTATCTGGCATGTGGTTCTGTTATGTTCGAAAGGTGGTTCTGGCGTGTCCGGTGGGTGCTTCCGGCGTGTCTGGCAGTTAGCTCTGGCATGTCTGGAGGGTGGTTCTGGTATGTTTGGCACCTGGTTCTGGCATATCTGGCAGGTGCATTCGCATTGTCTGGCACCTAATTCTGCTGTATCCGACCTGTGGTTCCAGCTTGTCAGGAAGGTGGTTCTGCTGTGTCCGGCTGCTGGTTCAGCCATGGTTGACAGGTGGATCAGTTCTGTCCAGCAGGTAGATCAGTCATCTCTGGCGGTTTGTTGCAGCATGTCCAAAATGTGATTCCATCATGCCTGGCAGGTGGTTCCAGCGTGTCAGACAGGTTCTTCTGGCGTGTCAGGAAGGTGGTTCCATTGTGTTCGGTGGGTGATTCTGGCAGTTCATGCAGGTTGTCCCACCATGTCCGGCAGGTGCTTCCGGCATGTTCGGGACCCGATTCTTGCATCTCTGGGGTTGGTTCCAGAGTTTGCAGGTGGTGGCTCCCATGTTTCCAGCAGTTGGTTCCAGCGTGTCAGGCAGGTGGTTCAGGCGTTTCTGGTGGATGGTTGCGGTATGGCCAGAGGGTAGTTTGGCAAGTCTGGCAAGATGTTCAGGCCTGTTAGTCAGCTGGTCCAGGTGCACCTGGCACATGGCATGGCACATGGCATGGCTGACCTCTCCAGGCATTTCTGAAACGCGGTTCTGATGTGCCCAAAAGATGGTTTGGGTGTGCCAGACATCTGATTTGCTCCTCTCCGGGAAGTGCTTTGGGGGTGTCCAGCAGGTGGTCTGGGTGTTTCCAGCAAGTGGTTTGGCATATCCAGCGTATCATTTAATTATATCTGGCCTAGGGTTATGTGCCGTAACCACCCACAAGACATGTCGGAATCACCTGCTGGACACACTGGAACCACCTTGTGGAGATGCCAGAACCACCCCTGGATAAGCTGCAACCAACAGCCAGACTCGACTGATGGCTGGAACCAAGCTCCTCATACGCCGGGAAAACCGACCACACTTGCCTGAACCACCTGCAGGACACACTTGAGGCACTACAGAGACACACCAGAACCACCCAAAACACACGTCGCAATCAGGTAGGGGACATGGTGCAACCTCCTGCTGAATGGTCCGGAACCACCTGCCAGAAATGCTGGAACCAGGTGTCCAACATGCCAGAACCACCTGCTGGACATGCCTGAGCCACATGCCAGACTTGCAAGAACCACCTGCTCGGCACACTGGGACTGCCTGAAGTATAATCCAGAAACAGGTGTTGCACACGCCAAAACCAGGTGCGGGAAATGAATGAAAAACCTGCAAGACATGACAGAACCAGGTGCCACATATGCTGGAAACACCTGCTGGACACGTCGAAATCACCTGCCAGATACACCGCAACCATGTGCCACACACACCAGAATCACCTACCAGACATGCCAGGACCACCTGTTGGATACACTGGAACCAGGTGCCTGATTCGCTGAAACTACCTCCTGGACATGCCAGAACCAGGTGTCGGAGACGCTGGGACAACCCACAGGACACGTCAAAATCACCTGCATGATACCTGGGAACCATGTGCCAGACATAATGGAACCACCTGCCGGACATGCCAGTGCCACCTGCCAGATACGCCAGAAACAGGCGCAGCACACCCCAGAACCAGGTGCCCCACATAACTGATCCAACTGCCAGACAAGACTGAAGCATCTGCCGGACATGCAGGAACCACCTTAAGAATGTACCAGAAACACATGCCAGACACCATGGAACCAACTGTCAGATATGCCGGAACCAGGCACGTGGTACGCTGAAGCCACCTACCAAATAAGCCAGAACCATGTGCTGGACATGCCGGAACCATGCGACAGATACACCAGAAACAGGTCCAGCACAGGCCAAAACCAGGTGCCGAACATGCGGGAACCACTTCCCAGACAGACCTGAACCACCTGCTGGGCACGCCTGAACTACCTGCCGAACACGCCAGAACCACCTGCTTGACTCACCAGAACCACCTGCCAGACACGCCAAAATCACCTGCCAGATACACCAGAACCAGGTCCTGGATATGCCAGAACCAATTTCTGTCAAAGGCCAGAACAACCTGCCAGACACACCAGAATCACCCACCGGACATGTGGGAACCAACTGCCAGACACCCAGGAACCAACACCTGGAAACTCTGAAAGCACCAACTGGACACGCTGGAATCAGGTCCCGGATACACAGTAGCCACCAGCCAGACACGCAGGAACCACCTTAAGAATGTACTGGAAACACACACAAGACACACGGGAACCAACTGCCAGACACCATGGAACCAACTGTCAGATACGCCAGAACCAGGCACCCAGGATACTGAAGCCAACTGCCGAATATGCCAGAACCATGTGCTGGACACTCCTAAACCATGTGATGGATACACCAGAAACAGGTCTGGCACAGGCCAGAACCAGGTGCCGGACACGCCTGAAACAGCTGCCACACACACCTGAATCACCTGCTAGACCAGCCTGAACCACTTGATGGACAATCCGGAACCACATGCCAGGCACACCAGAACCAGGTGCCCGACATGCTAGAACCACCTGCTAGACCAGCCTGAACCACCTGCCAATCTTGTGAGAACCACCTCCTGGATACACCAGAAATAGGTGTCGCACATGCCAAAACCAGATTCCGGACACGACGGAACACCGAAATCACCTGCCAGATATGCCAGAACCACTTCACGGACACTCTGAAATCACATGCCCGGCATGCTGGAACCACCTCTCAGATATGCCAGAACCATGTGCTGGACACGCCGGAACTACAGGTGATTTTGGCGTGTCCAGCAGGTTGTTCTGGCATGTTAGGCTGGTGGTTCTGGCTTGTCTGGCAGGTGTTTGTGGGGTGTCCGGCACCGGGTTCTGGTGTATTCAGCAGGTGGTTTCAGTGTATCTGGCACCTGATTCCGGCATATCCAACAGGTGGTTCTGAAGTGTCTGGCAGGTGGTTCCTGTGTGTCTGGCATGTGGTTCTTCTACGTTTGGAAGATGGTTCCGGCGTGTCCGTTGGGTGCTTCCGGCATGTCCGGGAGTTGGTTCTGGAGTGCCATAGTCATGGTTCCATTGTGTCCAGAAGGTGGTTCCTGCATGTCAGTCAGGTGCTTCCGGTGTGTCCTGCGGGTACTTCTGGCGTGTCCTGGCCCTGATTCTCGAGCCTCTGGTGGGTGGTTCCAGAGAGTCCGGATGGTGGTTCCAACATTCCGGCAGTTCGTTCCATCGTGGCAGGCAGCTGGTTCACCCATGTCCAGTGGGCAGTTCTGGCATCTGCAACAGACGGTCCAGAAAGTGGTTTCAGCATGTCTGGCAGGTGGTTCAGGCCTCTCTGGCAGATGGTTCAGTCCTGTCCCTCAGGTGATTCAGTCGTGTGGGGCACCTGGTTCCGGTGTGTGCTGCACCTGCTTCTGACATATCCAGCAGGTGGTTCCGGTGCGTCCAGGAGGTGTTTGTCATGTCTGGCACATGGTTCCAGAGTATCATGCAGGTGATTTCGACGTGTCCAGAGGGTTATTCCAGTGTGTCAGGCACATGGTTCTGGCGTGTTCGGCAGGTAGTTTCTGCAAATCAGGAACCTGGTTCCGGTGTATCCAACAGGTGCTTCTGGCATGTCTGCTAGGTGGTTCCGGCGTTTCTGGCACATGGTTCTGGCATATCTGGGAGCTGATTTTTATGTGTCCAGCAGGTGGTTTCAGCATGTCCAACACCTGGTTCTGGTGTATCTGACAATTGGCTCTGGAGTGTCCGGCATGTGGTTCTGGCGTGTCTGGCAGGTGGTTCCAGCATGCTGGGCACCTAGTTCTGGTGTCTCTTGCAGGTGGTTCAGTCATGTCCAGCACCTGGTTTCGGCACATGTGACACCTGTTTCTGGAGTATCCATCAGGTGGTTCCGGCGTGTGTGACAGGTGCTTCTCACAAGTCTGGCAGGTGGTTCAGGCATGTCCAGCTGGTGGTTCTGGACCATCTGGCAGGAGGCTGTGCCATGTCCCCTCCTTGATTCTGGCATGTGATTCCGGTGTGTCTTAGTGGTGGTTCCAGTGTGTCTGGCGGGTGGTTCCGGTATGTGTGGTGGGTGGTTCTGGCAGATAAGCTTGGTTCCAGCAGGTGACTTCAGCTTGTTCGGCAGGTGGCTCTGGGGAGTCAAGCAAGTGGTTCTGGTGAGTCAGACAGTTGGTTCTGGTGTGTCCAGCAGGTGGTTTAGGCATGTCCAGAAGATGGTTCAGGCCTGTCTGAAAGGTGGTTCTGGAGTGTCTGGCACCTGGTTTTGGCATATCTGTCAGGTGGTTCCGGTGTGCCTGGCATGTGATTCCAGAGTGTCTGTCAAATGATTCAGGTGTATCCAGCAGGTGGTTCAGTTTTGTCTGGCAGGTTGTTCTGGCATATCCGGCGGGTGTTACCGGCTTGTCATTAAGGTGGTTCCGGCATGCAAGGCAGGAGGTTCCTGTGTGACTGGCATGAGTTACTGGTATGTCTGGAAGGTGGTTCCCATGTGTCCATTGGGTGCTTCCGGGGTGTCCAGCAGTTGGTTCCCGCATGTCCAGTGGGTGATTCCAGCCTGTCTGACAGGTGGCTATGGCATGTCTGGGACCTGATTTTGCCGTATCCAGTTGGTGGTTTCAGCGTCTCCAAGAGGTGGTTCTGGCTTGTCAGGCATGTTTTTCTGGCCTGTCCTGAAGTTGGTTCAGGCATATCTGGGACCCGGTTCTGGCACATATGCACGTGATTTCGGCTGTCCAGCAAGTTGTTCCGGCATGGCAGGCAGGTGGTTCTGGCTTGTCCAGCAGGTCATTCTGGCATGTCCGGCACCTCACTGTGGCATATCTGGCAGATGGTTTCACGGTGTCTGGCACCTTCTTCCACCATATCCAACAGGTGCTTCCGGCGTGTCTGGCTGGTGGTTCTGGGAGTCAGGCAGGTTGTTCCAGCATGTCCATCCGGTGGTTCAGCCATGTTTGGAGAGTGGATTAGTGGTGTCCAGCAGGGGATCAGTCAAGCCCGCCAGTTGGTTGCAGAGTGTCCAGAGGTGGTTCTGGCATGTCCAGAAGGTGGTTCCATCATCTTCAGCATATGGTTACTGCATGTCCAGCAGGTGGTTCACGCAAGTCTGGCAGGTAGTTCAGGCGTGTCCAGTGGGTGGTTCTGGCGTGTCTGGCACCGGGTTCTGGCATGCCCGGCATGTGGTTCCAGAATGTCCATAAAGTGGTTCAGGCATCTCCAGCAGGTGTTTCAGGCTTGTCCGGCAGCTGCTTCAGGCATGTCCGGCACCTGGTTCCTGCCTGTGCTGGACCTGTTTCTGGTTTATCTGGGAGATGGTTCCGGCTTGTCTGGGAGGTGGTTTTGGCGTGTCCGGCACATGGCTTTGGTGTATCTGACAGGTGATTTGGACATGTCCAGCAGGTGTTTCTGGCGTTTTCAGAAGGTGGTTTCAGTGTATCCAGCACTTGGTTCCGGTGTAACCAACATGTGGTTCTGGAGTGCCTGGCAAGTCATTCCTGTGTGTCTAGCATGTAGTTCATGTACATTCAGAAGGTGAATCCAGTGTGTGTGGTGGGTGCTTCTGGGGTGTCGGACAGTTGGTTTGGGCATGTCTTGTGGGTGATTTCAAAGTGTCCGGCAGGTGGTCCTGGAGCATCTGCCAGGTAATTGTGCTGTGTCCTGGGCCTGATTCTGACATGTGTGGAGCGTGGTTCCAGCGTGTCTGTGTGGTGGTTCCAGTGTGTCCTGTAGGTGGTTCCAGCATGACTGGTGGGTGGTTCCAGTGTATAAGGAGCCTGGTTCTGGCGTACCTGGCAGGTGGTTCTGGTGAGTCAAGCAGGTGCTTCCAGCGTGTCAAGCAGAGGTTCAGGCATGTCCAGCAGGTTTTCCAGGCCTGTCCCGAAGGTGGTTCCAGAGTGTCCAGCAGTTGGTCCTGCGTTTCAGGCAGGTGGTTCAGGCGTTTCCAGTGGATGGTTCCAGTATGTCCGGTGGGTAGTCCTGGCATGTCCAGCAGGTTGTTCAGGCATGTATGTCAGCTGGTCCACGTGGATCTTGTACATGGTCCAGGCATTTCTGAAATGTGGTTCTGACATGTCCGAAATGTGGTTTCAGCATGCCCAGCACCTGATTCAGGCCTCTCCAGAAGGTGCTTTAGTGGTGTCAGGCATGTGGTCCGGCTGTATCCGGCAATAGGTTCTGGCGTACCTGGCGTGTCCTGCCAGTATGTGTGGCCTGTGGTTCCAGCATGTCCAGCAGTCAGTTCCAGCATGTCTGACACCTGGCTCCAGCGTGTTTGGTAGGTTATTCTGGCATGTCCAGCAGAGGGTTCCACCATGTCCCGAAGGTGCTTACGGTGTATCTGACAGGGGTTCAGTCATCTCCAGCAGGTTGTTCAGGCTTGTCCAGCTGTTGTTTCTGTCATGTCCAGGACATGGTTCCAGAGTGTGCAACACCTGTTTATGGCGTATCAGGCAGGTGGCTCCATCGTGGTTGGCATGTCTTCAATCATGTCTTCAATCATGTTCAGCATGTGCCACAACCATTTCTGGCATATCCAGCAGGTGGTTCAGGTGTTTGCAGCAGGTGATTCAGGTGTGTCTAGAAGGTGGTACTAGCGTGTCGGGCACTTGGTTCCAGCGTGCCCAGCATGTGGCTCCAGAATGTCAGATTACCTGCTGGACACCCTGGAGCCACGTTCCAGTCATGCTGAACCACCAGCTGGACATGCCTGAACCACTTGCTGGACATCACGGAACCAACTTCTAGACATGCTGGAACTACCTGCCAGAAACGCCGGAACCACCAGTCAGATATGGTGGAACCTGGTGCTGGACACAGTGAAACCACCTGCCGGATATGCCAAAAGCAAGTGCCTGAGAGGCTGGAACCACCTTCTGAACATACCAGAACCACATGCCAGTCACACAGGAGCCACCTGCCAGATACTCTGGAACCATATGTGGGAACCGGTGGAATCACCCTACGGACACCATGGAACCACCTTCCGGACATACCGGAAACTCATACCAGACACACAGAAACACCCACCTGACACGCTGGAACCACCTGAATGACACGCCAGTACCACTGGCAGACAGGCTGGAATCACCTGCCAGACAAGGCTGAGTCACCTGCCAGACAAGACTGAACCACCTGCTGGATACATCTGAACCACTTGACCGATAATCTGGAACCACATGCCAGGCATGCTGGAACCACATGTCAGATATGCCAGAATCAGGTTATGGACGTGCGGAAACCACCTTCCAGACACACCTGAACCACCTGCTGGACGTGTCTGAACCACCTGCCAGACACGCCAAAATCACCTGCCGGATATACTGGAAACAGGCCCCTTATATGCTGGAACAACCCGACAGACATGCCAGAACCACCCTCTGGACACACTGGAAGCACCACTCAGACACACCAGAACCACCCAGCAGACATGTCAGAACCAACTGCTGCACATGACAGAAGAACTGAATGTACATACCAGAATCACCTTCCGCACATACCAGAATCGCATGCCAGACAAACCTGAACGAGCTGCCGGACAGGCCAGAACCACCTGCCAAATACGCCAGAACCAGGTGCTGGACATGGAAGAAATACCTGCCAGACACGTCCAAATCACCTGTCTCATATGGCAAAATCATGTGCCGGACACGCCGGAACCATCTGCTGGATATGCCAGAAACAGGTCCAGCACAGGCTGACACCAGGTGCCAGACAAGCCTACAGCTGCTGCAGGAGTAGCCTGAACCATCTGCTGGACCAGCCTGAACCACTTTACAGACATTCCGGAATCACATGCCGAGCTCGCTGGAACCAGGCGCCCGACATGGCAGAACCACCGGATGGACACACCTGAAGCACCTGCCAGATTGCATGCACCAACTGATGGACATGCCAGAACCACCTGCCAGATACACCAGAAACAGGTGTCACATACGCTGGAATCAGGTGCTGGACATGACTGAACCAACTGCCAGACATGCCGGAAACACCTTCATGATGCCCCAGAACCATGTGGTGGACATGCCAGATCCACCTGCCGAACTCACTGCAGCCAGGTGCTGGACACACCAGAACCGCCTGCTGGACATCCCAGAATCAGAGTCCAGACATTCTGGAAGCACACGCTGGACATGCTGGAACCACTTGACGGACACACACAGACCACCTGGGAGACATCACCAAACCACCTCCCGGTGAGGCCTGAATCAGATGCCAGGCATGCCCAAACCACTTTTCGGACACGTCAGAACAATGTTTCAGAAATGCCAGGACCACGGAACGGCCATGCCAGGACCATGTGCCGGATGCAATTGGACCAGCTGACAGACATGCTTGAACAACCTGCCGGACAAACCAGAACTACATGCCGGATATACTGGAACCATCCACCGGAAACACCTCAACCACCTGCCTGACATGTTAGAAGCAAATGTTGCACTCGTCAGAACCACCACCTGGACACTCTGGAACCACACACTGGAGATGCCAGAATCAGGTCCTGGACACACCAGAAGCACCTGCTGGACACACTGGAATCAGCTGCGGGAACCGGTGGAATCACCCACAGGACATGATGGAACCACCTTCCGGTCACCTGGAACCACCTGACTGACATGTCAGAACCACATATTGGAAACATCAGAACCACCTCCGGATGTGCTGCAACCAACTACCTGACATGACTTATCCACCTGCTGGACAGCACTGATCCACTGGCCAAACACGGCTGAACCACCGGCCGGACACACTGGAACCACCTGCCTGACACCCCAGAAACACCTGCCAGACACGCCGGTGCCACTTCTCATATATGGCGGAACCAGGTGCCGGACACCATGAAACCAACTGCTGGATATGCCAGAACCAGATGCTGGATATGCCAGAACCACCTGCTGGACAAACTGGAACCACCTGCCAGACACGCTGGAACAACCTGCTGGACACACCAAATTCACCTGCCGGATACACCGGAACCAGGTCCTGAATATGCCAGAACCAACTTCCGCACAGGCCAGAAAAACCAGCGGTACATGCCAAAATCACCTGCCAGACACGCAGGATCCACCACCCAGACATGCTGAAACCACCACCTGACATGACGGAATCAGATTCCAGACACACTGTAGCCACCTGCCAGACACACCGGAATCACACACTGGACATGCGGGAACCAACTGCCGAACACCCCGGAAGCACCCACTGGAAACGTTGGAACCAGCAAACAGACATGCCGGAACCACCAGCCACACATGCTGGAACCAACTGCTGGGCATGCCAGAAGCACCCACCGGACACGCCAGAACCATCTTCCAAATGTAACAGAACCACTTGCCAGATCCACCTGAAGCAGCTGCCAGACATGCCAGAAACATCTGTTGGATATGCCGGAGCCAGGTGCTGGATACACTGAAACCACCTGCAGGATATGCCAGAACCAGGTGCCAGACACGGCAGAACCTGGTGCCCTAAGGCCAGAACCACTTGCTGGATGTGCCTGAACCACCTGCCAGACACGCTGGAATCACCTGCTGGATATGCTAGCAAAAGGCATCACACATGCAGAAACCAGGTGCCGAACATGACTGAACCACCTGTTGAACACACTGGAGCCACCAGCTGGATACACTGGAAACAGATGTCGCACACGCTGGGACCAGGTGCTGGACACGACTGAACCAAGTGACGGACAAGCCTGAACCACCTGCTGGACCCACAGTAACCACCTTCAGGATGCACCAGAACCATATAGTGGACATGCTGGAACCACCTGCTGAACATGCCTGAGCCAGGTGCTGGACAGGCTGGAACCGCCTGCTGGACGTGCCAGAACGCCAGGCCAGACATACTCGATGGACATGCTGGACATGCCAAACCACTTGCTGGAAACACCCGGACCATCTGCTGGACACCCCGAAAGCACCACCCGGAGAGGACTGAATCAGATGCTGGACACGCCCAAACCATCTTTCTCACACGTCAGAAGCACGTTTCAGAAATGCCTGGGCCATGGGACGGCCATGCCTGGACCACGTGCAGGATGCACCTAGATCAGCTGATAGACATGCCTGAACCACCTGCTATACATGCTGGAACCACTGGCTTGACTCGCTAGAACCACCTGCTGGACACGACGGAACCACCTTCTGGACACGCTGCAACCACCCCCAGATATGCCACAACCTACCGCCAGACATGACTGATCCTCCTGATGGGCAGCACTGATCCACCCGTGAAACACGGCAGAATCACCAGCCTGACACCCCAGAACCACCTGCCAGACATGCCGGAACCACCTGTCACTTCCAGCGTAACCAGGTGCTAGATACACTGAAACCACCTGCCGAATATGCCAGAACCAGTTGCCGGCCACGCTGGAAACACCTGCCAGCCACGGCCAAATCGCCTGCTGAATATGCCGAATCCATCTGCCAGACACACTAGAACCATCTGACAGATATGCCAGAAACAGGTCCAGAACAGGCGGGAACCAGGTGTGGAGAAGCCTGAAGCAGCTGCCGTACTAGCCTGAACCACCTGCTGGACCAGCCAGGACCACTTTACAGACATTCTGGAGCCAAATACTAGGCATGCTGGAACCAGCTGCCGGACACATCAGAACCACCACAAGGACACTCTGGAACCACCCACCGGAGATGGCAGAATCAGGTCCCAGCACGCCGGAAGCACCTGTCAGACATGCTGGAACTCCCTGTGGGAACTGCCAGAATCGCGTTGGTGGTTTCAGCGTGTCTGGGTGGTGGTTCCATTGTGTCTGGCAGGTTTCTCCAGGACCTGGTTCTGGCGTATGTGGCAGGTGATTTCAGCGTGTCCGGCAGGTTGTTCTGTTGTGTCTGGCACCTGGTTCTGGTGTATCAGACAGGTGGTTTCATGGTGTCCGACACCTGGTTCCGCTGAATCTGACAGATGGTTCCAGCGTGTCCATAAGGTGGTTGCATTGTATCTGGTGGGTGATTCAGGCGGTTACCGAAGGTGGGTCCAGAATGTCCAGAATGTGCTTCCAGCATGTCCGGGACCTGATTCTGGTGTCTCCAGTGGGTGGTTCCAGATTGTCGGGGTGGTGGTTCCGACGTTTCTGGCAGTTGGTTCCAGCGTGTCAGGCAGGTGGTTCAAGCACTTCCGGTGGATGGTTCTGGTATGTCCAGTGGGTAGTTCTGGCGTGTCCAGCTGGTTTTTCAGGCATGTCTGTCAGCTGGTCCAGGTGCATCCGGCACATGGTCCAGACATGGCTGTCCCGTGGTACAGGCATTTCTGAAGCGTGGTCCTGAAGTGTCCAAATGGTGGTTTGGGCGTGTCCGGCAGCTGATTCAGGCCTCTCTAGGAGGTGCTATGGGTGTGCCCGGCAGGTGGTCCGGGTGTGTGCAGCAATTGGTTCCGGCGTGTCCATTGTGTCCTTGCAGTATGTCTGGCCTGTGGTTCAGGGGTTTCCAGCAGGTGGTTCCAGTGTGTTCAGCACCTGGTTCCGGCATGTTAGGCAGGTTGTTCCAGCATGTCCACCAGATGGTTCCTGTGCATCTGGAAGGTGGTTGCAGCATGTCCACCAGGTGGTTTAGGCTTGTCCAGCAGGTGGTTCCAGTGTATCCAGCATGTTGTTCCGGAGTGTCCATCAAGTGGTTCAGGCGTTTCCAGCAAACAGTTCAGTCATGTCCAGCACCTGGTTTCGGCATGTGTCACAGCTGTGTCTGGCGTATCTCACAGGTGGTTCCGGCATGTCCCCAGATGGTTCTGGTGCATCCTGAAGATGGACGTGGTCTGTCCAGCAGGTGGTTCAGTTGTGTGGAGCAGGTGGTTCAGGCTTGTCCAGCACCTGGTTTTGACGTGTGTGACACATGTTTCTGGTTTATCCGGCGTGTTCAGCAAGTGGTTCTGGCGTTTTGGGCACCTGGTTCCAGCGTGCCTGGCATGTGGTTCCAGAATGTCTGTAAAGTGGTTCAAGCTGGTCCAGCAGTTGATTCAGGCTGGTCCAACAGGTGGTTCAGGCTAGTCCGGCAGCTGCTTCAGGCTTGTCTGGCACCTGGTTCCGGCATAGCAGGACCTGTTTCTGGTGTACCTGGCAGATGGCTCCAGCATGCCTGCGAGGTGTGTCTGATGTGTCCAGCACATGGTTTTGGCATATCTGACAGGTGGTTTTGATGTGCCCGGCATTGGTTCGACCATGTCCGGAACCTGGTGCTGGGGTATTTGGCAGTTGGCTTCCGTGTATGCAGCACCTGGTTCTGGCATATCCAACAGGTGGTTCCAGCATGTCTGGCAGGAGGTTCCTGTTGGTCTGGCATGTGGCTCTGGTACGTTCAGAAGGTGGGCCCGGCATGTCCGGTGGGTGCTTCCAGTGTGTCCAGTAGTTGGTTCCAGCGTGTCTGGCGGGTGGTTCCAGAGTGTCTGAGTGGTGGCTCCAGTGTTCCTGGGGGTTGTTTCATGCATTTTGGTCAGGTTGCTCTGTTGTATAATGGGCCTGGTTCTGGCGTATCCGTAAGGTGATTTCTGCACGTCCAGCATGTGGTTCAGACGAGTCAAGGAGGTGGTTCAGGCATGTTCAGTAGGTGCTTCAGGTCTCTCTGGAAGGTGGTTCCAGCGTGTCTGGCATCTAGTTCTGGCATATCTGACAGGAGGTTCTGGCATGCCCAGCATGTGGTTCCGGAGTGTCCGGCAAGTGGTTCAGGACTGTCCGGCAAGTGGTTCAGTCTTATCTGGCAGGTGGTTCAGTTTTCTCTGGCAGGTGGTTATGGCATGTTAGGCCGATGGTACTGGGGTGTCATTCAGGTGGTTCTGGAGTGACAGGCAGGGGGTTCTTGTGTGGCATCAATTTCCGGTATGTCAGGAACATGGTTCCAACATGTCTGGTGGGTACTTCCGGTGTGTCCTGATGCTGGTTCCCATATGTCTGGCAGGTGATTCCGGCGTGTCCGGCAGGTGGCTATGGACTGTCTGGGACCTGATTCTGTCGTGTCTGGTTGATGCTTTCTGCATGTCCAGGTGTTGGTTCTGGCATGTCCGGCAGTTGGTTCACGCATGTCCAATGGGTGATTCTGGCATGTCTGGCAGGTTGTTCCGGCCATTTACAGACATTGGGTCTGGTGTATCCAGGACCTGGTTCCAGCGTACCTGGTAGATGATTTTGGCATTTCCAACACGTTGTTCCGGCATGTCATTCAAGTGGTTCTGGCGTGTCCGGCAGGTTGTTCAGGCACGTGCAGCACCTGGTTCTGTCACATCTGACAGGCGTTTCCGGCGTTCCCGGCATGTGATTCCGGAGTGTCTGTCAAGTAGTTCAGGCATATCCAGCTGGTGATTTCAGCATGTGAGTCACGTGGTTCTGGCATGTCCTGCAGGTGCTTCTGGTGTGTTCTGGACCTGATTCTCGCATCTTAGGTGGGTGGTTCCAGAGTGTCCGGATGATGGTTCCGACGTGTCCGACAGTTGGTTCCAGCGTGTCAGGCAGGTATCTGACAGTTGGTTCCATGGTGTCTGGCGGGTGGTTCCTGTGTGTCTGGCATGTGGTTCTGATACGTTCTTAAGGTGGTTCTGGCATGTCAGGCAGGTGGCTACCGTGCGTCCAGGACCTGATTCCGTCGTGTCCGGTTGGTGACTTCAGAGTGTCCAGAGGTTGGTTCCAGCATGTCTGGCAGTTGGTTCCTGCATATCCGGTGGGTGATTCTGTCGTGTCTGGCAGGTTGTTCCAGCCTTTTATGGAAACTGGTTCTGGCATGTCCGGCAGTTTGTTCCGGCGTGTTTGGCAGATGATTCTGGCTTGTCTGGCAGGTGTTTCTGGCATGTCCAGCACCTGCTTCTAGTGTATTCGGCAGGTGGTTTGAGTGCATCTGGCACCTGGTTCCGGCATATCCAACAGGTAGTTCCAGCGTGTCTGGCAGATGGTTCCTGTATATCTGGCGTGTGGTTCTGGTATGTTCGGAAGATGGTTCCAGCATGTCCGTTGGGTGCTTCTGGTGTGTCCAGGAGTTGGTTCCGGCATGTCTTGCACATGATTCCAGTGTCTCTGATTGGTGGTTACAGTGTGTCTGGTGGGTGGTTCCAGGTGGTTCTGGCGTGTCCAGTGGGTGCTTCCTGTGTGTCTGGCAGGTGGTTCTGGCATGTCTGTATGGTGGTTCTACTGTGTCCGGCGGGTGGTTCTGGAATGTCTGTCAGGTTTTTCTGACATTTAAATGTTCTGCTTCCAGCGTATCTGGCGGGTGATTTCGGAATTTCTGGCAGGTGGTTCAGGTGTCCATCAGGTATTTCAGGTCTGTCCTGAAGGTGGTTCTGGCATGTCCAGAACTGGTTCTGGCATATCTGAGAGGTGGTTCTGGCGTGCGTGGCATGTGGTTCCAGAGTGTCCGTCAAATGGTTCAGGCGTATCTGGCAGGTGGTTCAGTCTTGTATGGCAGGTGGTTCAATTTTGTCTTGCAGGTGGTTTTGGCATGTCCAGCCAGTGGTACCAGCATATAGTTCAGGTAGTTCCAGCATGTCAGACAGGGGGTTCCTCTGTGTCTGGCATGAGTTTCCCGTATGTCAGGAAGGTGGTTCCCACATGTCTGGTGGGTGCTTCCGGGGTGTCTGGCAGTTGGTTCCTGCGTGTCTGGCAGGCGATTCCGGCATGACCGGCAGGTGGCTATGATGTGTCCAGGGCCTGATTCCATCATGTCAGGTTGGTGGTTGCGGCATGCCTGAATGATGATTCCAGCATGTCCGGCAGGTTTTTCTGGCCTGTCCGGAAGTTGCTTTTGGCATATCCGGGACCTGGTTCTGGCATATTCAGTAGGTGATTTTGGTGTGCCCAGCAGGCAATTTCGACGTGTCTGGCACCTGGCTCTGGCATGTTCAGCTGGTGCTTCTGGCATGCCCACCAGATGGTTCTGGCACGTCCTGAATATGATGATGGTGTGTCCGGCAAGTGGTTCAGTCTTGTCCAGCCAGTGGTTGAGGCTTGTGTGGCAGGTGGTTCAGTCATGTCCAGCACCTGGTTCTGGTGTGTGTGACACCTGTTTCTGGTGTATCTGGCAGGCTGTTCCGGCGTGTCCGGCAGGTGGTTCACGCAAGGCTGGCAGGTGGTTCATGCATGTTCAGCAGGTGGTTCTGGTGTGTCGAGCATGTGGTTCCCGCATGCCCAACATGTGGTTCCAGAATGTCCATAAAGTGGCTCTGGCTGGTCCAGCAGTTGGTTCAGGCTTGTACAGCAGGTTGTTCAGGCTAGTCCGGCATCTGCTGCAAGCTTGTCTGGGACCTGCTTCTGGCCTAGCATGACCTGTTTCTGGTATATCTGGCAGATGGCTCCGGCGTGTCCAGGAGGTGCTTCCGGTGTGTCTGGCACATGGTTTTGGTGTATCCGACAGGTGATTTGTACATGTCCGGCTACTGGTTCTGCCATGTCTGGCACCTGGTTCTGGGGTATTTGGCAGGTGGTTTCAGTGTACACGGCACCTTGTTCTGCCATATCCAACAGGTGGTTCCAGCGTGTCTGGCAGGAGGTTCCTGTGTGTCTGGCATGTGGTTCTGGTACATTCAGAAGGTGGTTCCGGCATGTCCGGTGGGTGCTTCCGGCGTGTCCAGCAGTTGGTTCTGGCGTGTCTGGCAGGTGGTTCCAGAGTGTCTGAGTGGTGGTTCCCGTGTGTCTGGGGGTTGGTTCCAGCATTTCTGTCAGGTTATTCCATAGTTTAAGGAGCCTGGTTCTGGCATATCTGTCAGGTGATTTCTGCATGTTCAGCAGGTAGTTCTGGTGAGCCAAGGAGGTGGTTCCACCGTGTCTGGGAGATGGTTCAGGCACATCCAGCAGGTGGTTCAGGCCTGTCTGGAAGGTGGTTCCAGCGTGTCCAGCATCTGGTTCTGGCATATCTGAAAGGTGGTTCTGGCATGCCCGGAATGTGGTTCCGGAGTATCCGTCAAGTGATTCAGGCGTATCTGGCTGCTGGTTCAGTTTTCTCTGGCTGGTGGTTACGGCATGTCCACCCGATGGTACCTGCGTGCCATTCTGGTGGTTCTGGCATGCCAGGGAGGGGGTTCCTGTGTGTCTGGCATGAGTTTCTGGTATGTCCGGAAGGTGGTTCCGACATGTCTGTTGTGTGCTTCCGGTGTGTCCTGGTGTTGGTTCCCACATGTCCGGCAGGTGATTCCAGTGTGTCCACCAGGTGGCTATGGTGTGTCCAGGACCTAATTCCCTCATGTCTGGTCACTGCTTTCAGCGTGTCCAGGTGTTGAATCCGGCGTGTCTGGCAGTTGGTTCCTGCATGTCCGGTGCATGATTCCAGCATGTCTGGCATGTTGTTCCGGCCTTTTATGGAAATTGGTTCTGGCGTGTCCAGACCTGGTTCCGGCATGTCCGGCAGCTGATTTTAGCATGTCTGGCAGGTTGTTCTGGCGTGTTAGGCTGGTGGTTCCAGCCTGTCTGGCAGGTGTTTGTGGCGTGTCCGGCACCTGGTTCTGGTGTATTCAGCAGGTGGTTTCAGTGTATCTGGCACCTGGTTCTGGCATAGCCAACAGGTGGTTCGAAGTATCTGTCAGGTGGTTCCTGTGTGTCTGGGATGTTGCTCTGGTACGTTTGGAAGGTGGTTCCAGTGTGTCTGGAAGGTGCTTCTGGCATGTCTGGCAGTTTGTTCCAGCTTGTCTGGCAGGTCGTTCTGGCATATCTGAGTGGTGGTTCCGGCATGTCCATTGGGTGCTTCTGCCGTGTCCGGGAGTTGGTTCTGGCGTGTCTGGCAGGTGATTTTGGCATGTCAGAGTCGTGGTTCCAGTTTGTCAGGAGGGTGGTTGTAGGTGGTTCCGTCATGTCCGGTGGGTGCTTCCGGCATGTCTGGCAGGTGGTTCTTGCATGTCTGTGTGGTGGTTCCACTGTGTCCGACAGGTGGTTTTGGCACGTCTGTCAGTTTTTTCTGGCGTATAAGGGGCCTGGTGCCAGCATATCTGGCAGATGATTTTGGCATGTCTGGCATGTGGTTCCAGCGAGTCAGGCAGGTGGTTCTGGCGTGTTTGACAGTTGGCTCAGGTCTGTCCAGAAGGTGGTTCCAGCGTGTCTGGCACCAGTTCTGGCATATCTGAGAGATGGTTCTGGCATGACCGGCATGTAATTCTCAAGTGTCCGTCAAGTGGTTCAGGCGTATCCGGCAGGTGATTTTGGCATGTGAATCAGGTGGTTCTGGCGTGTCCTGCAGGTGCCTCCAGCGTGTTCTGGACGTGATTCTCACATCTCTGGTGGGTGCTTCCAGAGTGTCTGGATGATGGTTCTGATGTGTCTGAGAGTTAGTTCCAGCGTGTCAGGCAGGTGTGTCACACATTTCTGGTGGTGGTTCTGGTGTGTGCAACAGATGGTTCTGGCGCATCCGGAAGGTGATTTCAGCATGTCTGGCAGGTGGTTCAGGCCCCACCAGCAGATGGTTCAGTCTTGTCTGGCAGGTGGATCTGTTTTGTGGGGCACCTGTTTCTGGCATATCGAGCAGGTGGCTCTGGCATGTCCAGCAGGTGGTTCTGTTATATCTGGCATATGGTTGCTGGGTATCATGCAGGTGATTTTGACGTGTCCTGTGGGTTGTCCTGGCATGTCAAGCACCAGCTTCTGGCATGTCTGGCAGGTAGTTTCAGCAAATCAGGCACCTGGTTCCAGTGTATCCAACAGATGGTCCCAGCATGTCTGGTAGGCGATTCTGGCATGTCCGGCACATGGTTCTGGCATATCTGGCAGGTGATTTCAATGTGTGGCAGGTGGTTCCAGCATGTCCGGCACCTGGTTCTGGCGTGTCTTGCAAGTGGTTTAATCATGTCCGGCACCTGGTTTTGGCATGTGCGACACCTGTTTCTGGCGTATCCGGCAGGTGGTTCTGGTGCATCTGTCAGGTGATTCTTACAAGACTGGCCGGTGGTTCAGGCGTGTCCAGCAGGTGGTTCTGGTGTGTTGGGCACCTGGTTCTCTTGTGCCCAGCATGTGGTTCCGGATTGTCCATAAAGTCATTCACGCTGGTCTAGCATGTGGTTCAGGTGTGTCCGGCAGGTGTTTCAGGCATGTCCTGCGCCTGGTTCTGGCCTGTGCTGGACCTGTTTCTGGTGTATCCATCACATGCTTCCGGCGTGTCTGGCACATGGTCCTGGTGTATTCAGCAGGTGGTTTCAGTGTATTAGGTGCCTGGTTCCAGCGTATCTGACAGTTGGTTCCATGGTGTCTGGCAGGTGGTTCCTGTGTGTCTGGCATGTGGTTCCAGTATGTTCTTAAGGTGGTTCCGGTGTGTCCTACAGGTGATTCCTACATGTCCTGCAGTTGGTTGTGCTGTGTCCCGGGCCTGACTCTGGGGTGTCTGGTGGGTGGTTCCGGTGTGTCTGAGTTGTGGTTCAGGCTGCCCGTCGGGTCATTCCAGCTTGTCCTGCGTGTGGTTCCTACATATAAGTGGCCTGGTTCTGGAGTATCCGTCAGGTGATTTCAGCACGTCCAGTAAGTTGTTCTGGCAAGTCAAACATGTGGTTCTGGCGTGTCTGGCAGGTGGTTCAGTCATGTCTGGTGGGTGATTCGGGCTGCTCCGGCAGGTTGTTCAGGCTTGTCCATCTGCCAGTTCTGGTGTTCCTGCCAGCTGGTTCTGCTGTAACTGGCAGGGGGTTGTGGTGTGTCCCGCAGGAGTTCTGGCATGACTGGCGGGTGATTCTGGTGTCTCAGTCAGTTAGTTCCTGCATGTCAGTCAGGTGGTTCTGGCATGCCCAGAAGGTGATTCCATCATGTCCAGTGGGTAGTTCCGGTGTGTCCAATGAGTGGTTCCAGCATGTCCGGAAGGTGGTTCCATCATGTCTGGCAGGTGATTCTGGTGTGTCCCATGGGTGATTCAGCTGTGTTCGGCGGGTGGATCACTTGTGTCCAGCTGGTGGATCAATGTGTCCTGCATGTGGTTACTGTGTGTCCGGGGCATGGTTCCTGCTTGTCCGAAAGGTCATTCCACAATCTCAGGGAGGTAGTTATTGCATGTCCATCAGGTGGTTCCGGCATGTCTGGCAGATTGTTCTGTCATCCCCATCAGGTGGTGCAGGTGCTTCTGGCACCTGCTACAGGCATGGCAGTCCCGCGGTCCAGGCATTTCTGAAACGTGCTTCTGACGTGTCAGAATGGTGGTTGGGTTTGTCTGGAGGCAGTTCGGAAGTGTTTAGCAGGTTCTTCAGGCGTGTGTGGCAGGTGGTCCAGGTAGGTATGGCGGGTGGCTCTGCTGTGTCTAGCATGACCTTCCTGCATATCTGGTCTGTGGTTCCAGCATGTCTGTCTGGTGGTTAAGGGTTGTCCAGCAGGTGGTTCCAGCGTGTCCGGGTGGTGGTTCCCTCCAGTCCAGCGGGTGGTTCCAGCGAGTCCAGCACCTGGTTCTGGCATATCTGGCAGGTGGATCCTGCGTGCCAGGCAGGTGGTTCCAGATTGTCCCTCCAGTGGTTAAGGCATATCCGGCAGGAGGTTCCATCTTGTCCGGCTGGTGGTTCCAGAGTGTCCAGCACGTGGCTGGAAGGTGGTTCTGTCATGTCTGCGGGGCGGTTCTGGCCTTTCCAGTGGATCATCTCATTATGTCTGGCAGAGGGTTCGGGCATGTCCAGCAGGTTGTTGAGGCATGTCCGTCAGGTAGGCCAGGTGCACCTGGCACGTGTTCCAGACATGGCCATCCCGTGGTTCAGGGGTTTCTGAAACGTGGTTCTGACATGTCCGAAAGGTGGTTTGGCTGTGTCCAGCAGGTGGTTTGGGAGTGTCCAGCACCTGGTTTTGGCATATTCAGAAGGTGGGTTTAGCATATTTGGTACCTGGTTCCAGCATGTCTGGCACCTGGTTCCGGCGTATCCAGCTTGTTGTTTCAGTGAACCAGGCACCTGGTTCCAGTGTATCCGACAGGTGGTTCCCATGTGACTGGAATTTGGTTCCTGTGTGTCTGGCAGGTGGTTCCAGTGGGTCCTGCAGTTGGTTCTGGCGTGTCTATCGGGTGGATGAAGTGTGTCTGCCTGGTGATGGAGGCATGTCCAGCCGGTGGTTCAGGCTGGTCTGACAGATTTTTCAGGCTTGTGTGGCAGTTGGTTCTGGCATTCCTGCCACCTCATTCTGGTGTAACCAGCAGGTGGTGCCAGCGTGTCCCGCAGGTGGTTCCGGCATGTCCGGTGGATGATGCCTGCGTGTCAGTAAAGTGGCTCCAGTGTGTCAGTCAGGTGGTTCTGGCGTTTCTGGAAGGTGGTTCTGTCGTGTGCAGTGGGTGGTTCTGGTGTGTCTGAGGAGTGGTTCTGGCATGTCCAGAATGTGGTTCTGTCATGTCCAGAAGGTGATGCTGTCATGTCTGGACTGTGGTTATGGCATGTCCGTTGGGTGGATCAGGGCTGTCTGTCAGCTTTTCCCTTCCTGTTCAGCAGGTGGTTCCGGCGTGCCCAGGACATGGTTCCGGCATGTCTGGCAGGTGGTTCCAGTATGTCCACCACATTGTTCCAGCACGTTGGGATGGTGGTTCTGGCATGTCTGGCAGGTGGCTCAGACCTCTCCATCAGGGGGTTCAAGTTGTCCGGAAGGTGGTTTAGTCTTGTCTGGCACCTGGTGCTGGCTTATCTGGCAGGTGGTGCTGGCGTGCCTGGCAGGTGGTTCTGGACTGTCTGCCAAGGGATGCAGGTTATTGGGCGCCTGCCAGACATGATGGAGCCACCTTCTCGACATGCCAGAACCACCTGACTGACATGCCAGAAGAACCTGACAGACATGACAGAACCACCTTCTGAAAACGCTGGAACCACCCCCAGATATGCTGAAACCAACCACCAGACATGACTGATCCACCTGCTGGACAGCACTGATCCACCTGCCAAACACAGCTGAACCACCAGTCAGACACACCAGAACCACCTGCTTGAGACCCTGGAAACACCTGACAGTCACACCGGAACCTCCTGTCAGATACAGCAGAACCAGGTGCTGGACACCATGAAACCACCCACCGGATACACAAGAACCAGGTGCTGGACATGCCAGAACCACCTGCCAGACACACCAGAACCACCTGCCAGACACACCAGAACAGCCTGCCAGACAAGCCAAAATCAACTTCTGGATACCCCGGAACCAGGTCCTGAATACACCAGAACCAACTTCCACACAGGGTGGAAAAAGGTGCCGTACATGCTGAAATCTCCTGCTGGACACACCGGAACCACCACCCAAAGATGCCAAAGCCACCATCCGACATGACAGAATCAGGTCCTAGACACGCTGTACCCACCTGCCGGACACGCTGGAATCACCCACTAGACATGTGGGCACCAACTGCCAGACACCCTGGTAGCACCCTCCTGACACATCAGAACCACCTTCCAGACACACTGGAAACTCATGCCAGACACTCAGGAAACCCCTGCCGGACATGCTGGCACCACCTGAATGACACGCCAGTACCACTGGCAGGACATGCCGGAACCACAAGCCAGAGAAACCTGAACAACCCACCAGACAAGACTGAACCACCAGTCGGATATTACTGAACCACTTTACAGACATCTGGAACCACATGTCAGATATGCCAGAACCAGGTGCCAGACGTGCAGAAACCACCTTCACGACAGACCTGAACCACCTTTTGCACATGCCTGAACAACCTACTGGGCCACACCGCAACCATTTGCTTGACTCGCCGGAACAACCTGCTGGACACGCCAAAATCACCTGCCAGATACGCCGGAACCTGGCCTCTTATACGCTGGAACAACCCAACAGACATGCCAGAACTACCCACCGGACACACTGGAACCACCACTCAGACATGCCAGAACCACCCTCCAGACATGCCGGAACCAACTGCCAGACACTCTGGATGCACCCACTGGACACCCCAGAACCACCTTACAGACGTACCAGAATCACATGCCAGAAACACCTGAACCACCTGCCTGACACACCAGAACCACCTGTTGGATATGCCGGAACGAGGTGCCAAATACACTGAAACCACCTGCCGAATACACCAGAACCAGGTGCCAGACATGGCAGAAACACCTGCCAGACACGTCCAAATCACCTGTCAGATACACCAAAACCATGTGCAGGACATGCCAGAACCACCTGCCGGATATACCAGAAACAGGTCCAGCACAGGCCAGAACCAGGTGCCAGACAAGCCTGCAGCTGCTGCATGAATTGCCTCAACCATCTGCTAGACCACCCTGAACCACTTTATGGACATTCCAGAACCACATGCTGGGCAAGGTGGAACCAACTGCCTGACATGCCAGAGCCACCCGCTGGACACGCTTGAATCACCTGCCAGACTTGCATGAACCAACTGCTGGTCACACCAGAAACACCTGCCAGAAATGCCAGAGACAGGAGTCACACACGCTGGAACCAGGTGCTGGACACGACTGAGGCACTTGCTGGACAGGACTGAAATACCTATTGGACATGCTGGAACCACCTTCAGGACACGCTGGGACCATGTGGTGGACATGCAGGAACCACCTACTGAAAATGCCGAAGCCAGGTGCCAGACACACTGGAATCGCCTGCTGGACGTCCCAGAACCAAAGTCCAGACATTCTAGAAAGACACACTGGACATGCCGGAACCAATGCTGGACACACCTGGACTGCCTGCCAGATACCACCAAAGCACCTCCTGGAGAGTCCTGAATCAGATGCTGGACACGCCCAAACCACCTTTTGGACACGTCAGAACCACGTTTCAGAAATGCCTGGACCACGGGACGGCCATGCCAGGACAATGTTCCAGATGCCACTGAACCAGCTGACAGACATTCCTGAACAACCTGCTGAACACACCTGAACTACCTGCTGGACATACCGGAACCATCCCCTGGAAACGCCTGAACCACCTGCCTGACATGCTGGAACCAACTGCTGGACAAATCAGAACCACAGCCCGGACACTCTGGAACCACGCACTGGAGATGCCAGAATCAGGTCTAAGACATGTCGGAACCCCCTGCCTGACACGCTGTAACTACCTGAATGACATGCCAGTACCCCTGGCAGGACATGCCGGAATCACCTGCCAGAAAAGACTGAAACACCTGCTGGATACGCCTGAAACACTCAATGGACAATCTGGAATCACATGCTGGGCACGCAGGAACCACACGTCAGATATGCCAGAACCAGGTGCTGGATGCACCGAAACCACTGTCCGAACAGGCCTGAACCACCTGCTGGACATGCCTGAACCCCCTGCCTGACACGCTGCAACTACCTGCTTGACTCCCCGGAACCACCACCCAAACATACCAAAACCACCACCCAACTTGATGAATTCAGGTCCTGGACATGCCATAGCCACCTGCTGGATGTGGTGAAATCACCTTCTGGACATGTGGGAAGCAACTGCCAGACACCCCAGAAGCACCCACTGGACACATCAGAACCAGCAAACAGACACGATGGAACCACCAGCCACACATGCTGGAACCAACTGCCAGACACACTGGAATCACCCACCAGACATGCCGGAAGCACCTTCCGAATGTAACTGAACCACTTCCCAGACACACCTGAACCAGCTGCTAGACACGCTGGAACCACATGTTGGATATGCTGGAACCAGGGGCCAGATACACTGAAACCACTTGCAGGATATGCCAGAACCAAGTGCTGGACACAGCGGAACCTGGTGCCCTAAGGCCAGAACCGCCTGCTGGACACACCCAAAACACCTGCCAAACTAGTGTGAACCACCTGCTGGACATGCTGGAATCACCTGCCGGATATACTAGAAAAAGCTGTTGCACACACCGTAACCAGGTGCAGGAGATGACGGAACCACCCACTGGACACGCTGGAGCCACCTGCCAGATATGCCAGAAACAGGTGATGCAAATGCTGGAACCAGGTGCTGGACACGACAGAACCACCTTCAGGATGCACTGGAACCATCTGGTGGACATGCCAGAACCACCTGCCAAGCATGCCGAAGCCAGGTGCCAGACACGCTGGATCTGCCTGCTATACAAACTGGAACCCCAGACCAGACATACTCGAATGACATGCCGGACATGCCGAACCACTGGCTGGAAACACCAGGACCACCTGTGGGACACCCCCAAAGCACCTCTCGGAGAGGACTGAATCAGATGCCAGACACGCCCAAACCATCTTTCGGACATGTCAGAACCATGTTTCAGAAATGCCTGGACCACGGGACGGCCACGCCTGGACCATGTGCCAGATGCACCTGGACCAGCTGACAGACACGCCTGAACCACCTGCCAAACATGCCATAACCACCTGCTTGACTCACCAGAACCACCTGCCGGACGCGACAGAAGCACCGCCAGATATGCTGCAACCCACTGCCAGAACGACTGATCCACCTGCTGGACAGCACTGATCCATCTGCAAAACATGGTGGAATCTCTGGTCTGACACCCTGGAACCACCTGCCAGACATGCTGGTACCACCTTTTGCATATGGGGGAACCAGGTGCCGGATACACTGAAACCACCTACCAAATGCGCCAGAACCAGTTACCAGACCTGGAGCAAACACCTGCCGGCCACTTCCAAATCACCTGCTGAGTACACCAAAACCATCTGCCAGACATACCGGAACCATCTGCCAGATATACCAGAAATAGGTCCAGGTCAGGCCAGAACCAGGTGCCAGACAAGCCTGAAGCAGCTGCCATACTAGTCTGAACCGCCTGCTGGACCAGCCAGGACCACATTACAGACATTCCCAAATCACATGCCGGGCACTCTGGAACCAGCTGCCCAACACGCCAGAACCACCTGCTGGACACGCCTGAACCAACTGCCAGACTTGAGTGAAAAACCTGCTGGACATGCCAGAAATACCTGCCTGATATGCCAGAAACAGGTGTCGCACGCACAGAAACAAGGTGCTGGACACAACTGAACCACCTGCCGGACACACTGGAGCCACCTGCCGGATACACCAGAAACAGCTTTCTCACATGCCAGAAGCAGGTGCTGGACACGACTGAACCACCTGCTGAACAAGACTGAACCACCTGCTGGACATGATTGAACCACCTGCCAGATATGCCATAACCACCTTCAGGATGAGCCAGAACCATCTGGTGGACTTGCCGGAACCACCTGCCAAACATGCTGGAGCCAGGTGACGGACACGCCAGAACCACTGGCTGGACAGGAGGAATTACAGGCCAGACATACTGGAAGGACACGCCGGACATACTGGAACCACTTGCCAGACACACCCGGACCACTCACTGGACACCCGCAAAGCACCTCCCAGAAACGCCTGTACCACCTGCCTGACACGCTGGAACCAACTGCTGGACACCACCACAAGGACACTCTGGAACCACCCACCGGAGATGGCAGAATCAGGTCCCAGCACACCAGAAGCACCTGCCAGACACACTGGAACCACCTGCAGGAACTGCCAGAATCGGGTTGGTGGTTTCGGTGTGTGCAGGTGGTGGTTTTGGTGTGGCTGGCAGGTTTTTCCAGGACCTGGTTCCGGTGTATGAGGCAGGTGATTTCGGCGTGTCCATCAGGTTGTTCCAGCATGTCAGGCAGGTGGTTCCGGCTTGTCCAGCAGGTGGTTCTCTCGTGTCTGGCCCCTGGTTCTGGCATATCCGACAGGTGGTTTCATCATGTCCAGCACCTGGTTCCGCCGAATCTGACAAGTGGTTCTGGTGTGTCCGGAAGGTGGTTCCTTCATATTCGGTGGGTGATTCCAGTGGTTCCAGAAGGTGGTTCCAGAGTGTCCAGCAGGTGCTTCCAGTGTGTCCAGGATCTGATTCTGGTGTCTCCAGCGGGTGGTTGCAGATTGTCCGGGTGTTGTTTCCAACATTTCTGGCAGTTGGTTCCAACATATCAGGCAGGTGATTCAGGCGTTTCCAGTGGATGGTTCCGGTATGCCTGGCAGGTAGTTCCGGCGTGTCCAGCTGGTTGTTCAGGCATGTCTGTCAGCTGGTCCAGATGCATCCGGCACATGGTCCAGACATGGCCGTCCTGTGGTACAGGCATTTCTGAAACATGGTCCTGAAGTGTCCGAATGGTGGTTTGGGTGTGTCCAGCAGCGGATTCAGGCCTCTCCAGGATGTGCTTTGGTGGTGTCCAGCAAGTGGTCCAGGTGTGTGCAGTAATTGGTTCCTGCGTGTCCAGCATGTCCTTCCAGTATGTCTGGGCTGTGGTTCCGGGGTTTCCAGCCGGTGGTGCTGGCGTGTCTGGCACGTGGTTCCGGCATGTTAGGTGGTTCCGGCATGTTAGTCAGGTGGTTCCAGCATGTTATTCATGTGGTTCCAGCATGTCCACCAGATGGTTCCGGCGCATCCAGAAGGTGGTTGCGGTGTGTTCACCAGGGGGTTCAGGCATGTCCAGTAGGTGGTTGAGGCCTGTACTGTAGGTGGTTCCAGCGTATCTGGCATGTGGTTCTGGAATGTCCGTCAAGTGGTTCAGGCATGTCCAGGAGGCGGCTCAGTCTTTTCTGGCAGGTGGTTCAGTTTTCTCTGGCAGGTGGTTATGGCATGTCCGGCCGATGGTACTGGCATGTCATTTGGTGGTTCCGGCGTGACAGGCAGGGGGTTCCTGTGTGTCTGGCATGAGTTTCTGGTATGTCAGGAAGGTGGTTCCGATGTGTCCGGTGGTTGATTCTGGCATGTCCAGCAGGTTGTTCTAGCATTTTATGGAAATTGGTTCTGGCATATCCAGGAGCTGTTTCTGGCGTGTCCGGAAGGTGATTTTGGCATGTCCAGCAGTTTGTTCTGGCATGTTAGGCAGGTGGTTCGGGCTTGTCTGGCAGGTGTTTTTGTCATGTCTGGCTCCTGGTTCTGGCTTATTTGGCAGGTGGTTTCAGTGTATCCGGCACCTGGTTCCGGCATATTCAACAGGTGGTTCCTGTGTGTCCGGCATGTGGTTTTGGTACGTTTGGAAGATGGTTCTGGCGTGTCTGGTGGGTGCTTCCGCTGTGTCCGGAAGTTGGTTCGGTGTGTCTGGTTGGTGGTTCCAGCATGTCTGAGTAGTGGTTCCAGTGTGTCCAGTGGGTGGTTCCAGGTGGTTCTGGCGTGTCTGGGGTGTGTTTCTGGCGTGTCTGGTGGGTGGTTCTGATGTATCTGTGTGGTGGTTCCACTGTTTCTGGTGGGTGATTCTGGCATGTCTGGCGGGTTTTTTGGGCACATAAGGGGCCTGGTTCTAGGGTATCTGGCAGGTGATTTCAGCGTGTCCTGCAGGTGGTTCAGGTATGTCTGGAAGGTGGTTCCAGTGTGTCCGGCACCTGGTTCTGGCATACCTGACAGGTGGTTCTGGCATGCTCGGCATATGTTTCTGGAGTGTCTGTCAAGTGGTTCAGGGGTATCCGTCAGGTGGTTCAGTCTTGTCTGGCAGGTGGTTCAGTTTGGTCTGGCACGTGGTTCCAGCATGTCCGGCCAGTGGTACCAGTGTGTCATTCAGGTGGTTCCAACATGTCAGGCAGGGGGTTCCTGTGTGTCTGGCATGAGTTTCCAGTATGACAGAAGGTGGTTCTGACATGTGCGGTGGGTGCTTCCGGGGTGTCCAGCAGTTGGTTCCCGCATGTCCAATGGGTGATTCCAGCCTGTCTGACAGGTGGCTATGGCATGTCTGGGATCTGATTTTGCCGTATCCAGTTGGTGGTTTCAGCGTCTCCAAGTGGTGGTTCTGCCTTGTCCGGCATGTTTTTCTGGCCTGTCCTGAAGTTGGTTCAGGCATATCTGGGACCCAGTTCTGGCATATATGCACGTGATTTCGGCTGTCTGGCAGGTTGTTCCGGCATGGCAGGCAGGTGGTTCTAGCTTGTCCAGCAGGTCATTCTGGCATGTCCGGTACCTCACTGTGGCATATCTGGCAGGTGGTTTCACAGTGTCTGGCACCTTCTTCCACCATATCCAATAGGTGCTTCCGGTGTGTCTGGCTGGTGGTTCTGGGAGTCAGGCAGGTTGTTCCAGCATGTCTGTCTGGTGGTTCAGCCACGTTTGGAGAGTGGATTAGTGGTGTCCAGCAGGGGATCAGTCGAGCCCGCCAGTTGGTTGCAGAGTGTCCAGAGGTGGTTCTGGCATGTCCAGAAGGTGGTTCCATCATCTTTAGCATATGGTTACTGCATGTCCAGCAGGTGGTTCATGCAAGTCTGCCAGGTAGTTCAGGCGTGTCCAGTGGGTGGTTCTGGCGTGTCTGGCACCGGGTTCTGGCATGCCCGGCATGTGGTTCCAGAATGTCCATAAAGTGGTTCAGGCATTTCCAGCAGGTGTTTCAGGCTTGTCCGGCAGCTGCTTCAGGCATGTCCGGCACCTGGTTCCGGCCTGTGCTGGACCTGTTTCTGGTTTATCTGGGAGATGGTTCCAGCTTGTCTGGGAGGTGGTTTTGGCGTGTCCGGCACATGGCTTTGGTGTATCTGACAGGTGATTTGGACATGTCCAGCAGGTGTTTCTGGCGTTTTCAGAAGGTAGTTTCAGTGTATCCAGCACCTGGTTCCGGTGTAACCAACATGTGGTTCTGGAGTGCCTGGCAAGTCATTCCTGTGTGTCTAGCATGTAGTTCATGTACATTCAGAAGGTGGATCCAGTGTGTGTGGTGGGTGCTTCTGGGGTGTCGGACACTTGGTTTGGGCGTGTCTCGTGGGTGATTTCAACGTGTCCGGCAGGTGGTCCTGGAGCATCTGCCAGGTAATTGTGCTGTGTCCTGGACCTGATTCTGGCATTTGTGGAGCATGGTTCCTGCGTGTCTGTGTGGTGGTTCCAGCGTGTCCTGTAGGTGGTTCCAGCATGACTGGTGGGTGGTTCCAGTGTATAAGGAGCCTGGTTCTGGCATACCTGGCAGGTGGTTCTGGTGAGCCAAGCAGGTGCTTCCAGCGTGTCAAGCAGGTGTTCAGGTGTGTCCAGCAGGTTTTCCAGGCCTGTCCCGAAGGTGGTTCCAGAGTGTCCAGCAGATGGTCCTGCGTTTCAGGCAGGTGGTTCAGACCTTTCCAGTGGATGGTTCCAGTATGTCCGGTGGGTAGTCCCGGCATGTCCAGCAGGTTGTTCAGGCATGTATGTCAGCTGGTCCATGTGGATCTTGTACATGGTCCAGGCATTTCTTGAAATGTGGTTCTGACGTGTCCGAAATGTGGTGTCAGCATGCCCAGCACCTGATTCAGGCCTCTCCAGAAGGTGCTTTGGTGGTGTCGGGCAGGTGATCCAGGTGTGTCCGGCAATAGGTTCTGGCATGTCTGGCATGTTCTGCCAGTATGTGTGGCCTGTGGTTCCGGCATGTCCAGCAGTCAGTTCCAGCATGTCTGACACCTGGCTCCAGCGTGTTTGGTAGGTTATTCTGGCATGTCCAGCAGAGGGTTCCACCATGTCCTGAAGGTGCTTACGGTGTGTCTGACAGGGGTTCAGTCATGTCCAGCAGGTTGTTCAGGCTTGTCCAGCTGGTGTTTCTGTCATGTCCAGGACATGGTTCCAGAGTGTACAACACCTGTTTATGGCGTATCAGGCAGGTGGCTCCATCGTGGTCGGCATGTCTTCAATCATGTCCAGCACCAGGATTCAGCATGTGCCACAACCGTTTCTGGCATATCCAGCAGGTGGTTCAGGTGTTTGCAGCAGGTGATTCAGGTGTGTCTAGAAGGTGGTACTAGCGTGTCGGGCACTTGGTTCCAGCGTGCCCAGCATGTGGCTCCAGAATGTCAGTTTACTTGCTGGACACCCTGGAGCCATGTTCCAGACATGCCTGAAACACGGGCTGGACATGCCTGAACCACCTGATGGACATCACGGAACCAACTTCTAGACATGCTGGAACCACCTGCCAGAAACGCTGGAACCACCAGTCAGATATGGTGGAACCTGGTGCTGGACACAGTGAAACCACCTGCTGGATATGCTGAAAGCAGGTGCCTGACAGGCTGGAACCACCTTCTGAACATACCAGAACCACATGCCAGTCACACAGGAGCCACCTGCCAGACACTCTGGAACCATATGTGGGAACCGGTGGAATCACCCTACGGACACCATGGAACCACCTTCCGGACATACCGGAAACTCATACCAGACACACAGAAACACCCACCTGACACGCTGGAACCACCTGAATGACACGCCAGTACCACTGGCAGACAGGCTGGAATCACCTGCCAGACAAGGCTGAGTCACCTGCCAGACAAGACTGAACCACCTGCTGGATACATCTGAACCACTTGACCGATAATCTGGAACCACATGCCAGGCATGCTGGAACCACATGTCAGATATGCCAGAATCAGGTTATGGACGTGCGGAAACCACCTTCCAGACACACCTGAACCACCTGCTGGACGTGTCTGAACCACCTGCCAGACACGCCAAAATCACCTGCCGGATATACTGGAAACAGGCCCCTTATATGCTGGAACAACCCGACAGACATGCCAGAACCACCCTCTGGACACACTGGAAGCACCACTCAGACACACCAGAACCACCCAGCAGACATGTCAGAACCAACTGCTGCACATGACAGAAGAACTGAATGTACATGCCAGAATCACCTTCTGCACATACCAGAATCACAAACCAGACAAACCTGAACGAGCTGCCGGACAGGCCAGAACCACCTGCCAAATATGCCAGAACCAGGTGCTGGACATGGAAGAAATACCTGCCAGACACGTCCAAATCACCTGTCTCATATGGCGAAATCATGTGCCGGACACGCCGGAACCATCTGCTGGATATGCCAGAAACAGGTCCAGCACAGGCTGACACCAGGTGCCAGACAAGCCTGCAGCTGCTGCAGGACTAGCCGGAACCATCTGCTGGACCAGCCTGAACCACTTTACAGACATTCCGGAACCACATGCCGAGCACGCTGGAACCAGGTGCCTGACATGGCAGAACCACCGGATAGACTCACCAGAACCGCCTGCTGGACATCCCAGAATCAAAGTCCAGACATTCTGGAAGCACACGCTGGACGTGCCGGAACCACTTGCGGGAAACACACAGACCACCTGCGAGACATCACCAAACCACCTCCCGGTGAGGCCTGAATCAGATGCCGGGCATGCCCAAACCACTTTTTGGACACGTCAGAACAACGTTTCAGAAATGCCAGGACCACGGGACGGCCATGCCAGGACCATGTGCTGGATGCAATTGGACCAGCTGACAGACATGCTTGAACAACCTGCTGGACAAACCAGAACTACCTGCCAGATATACTGGAACCATCCACCGGAAACGCCTCAACCACCTGCCTGACATGTTGGAAGCAAATGTTGCACTCGTCAGAACCACCACCTGGACACTCTGGAACCATGCACTGGAGATGCCAGAATCAGGTCCTGGACACGCCTGAAGCACCTGCTGGACACACTGGAACCAGCTGCGGGAACCGGTGGAATCACCCACAGGACATGATGGAACCACCTTCCGGTCACCTGGAACCACCTGACTGACACGTCAGAACCACATATTGGAAACGTCAGAACCACCTCCGGATGTGCTGCAACCAACTACCTGACATGACTTATCCACCTGCTGGACAGCACTGATCCACTGGCCAAACACGGCTGAACCACCGGCCGGACACACTGGAACCACCTGCCTGACACCCCAGAAACACCTGCCAGACACGCCGGTGCCACTTCTCATATATGGCGGAACCAGGTGCCGGACACCATGAAACCAACTGCTGGATATGCCAGAACCAGATGCTGGACATGCCAGAACCACCTGCTGGGCAAGATGGAACCACCTGCCCGACACGCCGGAACAACCTGCTGGACACACCAAATTCACCTGCCGGATACACCGGAACCAGGTCCTGAATATGCCAGAACCAACTTCCGCACAGGCCAGAAAAACCAGCGGTACATGCCAAAATCACCTGCCAGACACGCAGGATCCACCACCCAGACATGCTGAAACCACCACCTGACATGGCGGAATCAGATTCCAGACACACTGTAGCCACCTGCCAGACACACCGGAATCACACACTGGACATGTGGGAACCAACTGCCAGACACCCCAGAAGCACCCACTGGAAACGTTGGAACCAGCAAACAGACATGCCGGAACCACCAGCCACACATGCTGGAACCAACTGCTGGGCATGCCAGAAGCACCCACCGGACACGCCAGAACCATCTTCCAAATGTAACAGAACCACTTGCCAGATCCACCTGAAGCAGCTGCCAGACATGCCGGAAACATCTGTTGGATATGCCGGAGCCAGGTGCTGGATACACTGAAACCACCTACAGGATATGCCAGAACCAGGTGCCAGACATTGCGGAACCTGGTGTCCTAAGGCCAGAACCACTTACTGGACATGCCTGAACCACCTGCCAGACACACTGGAATCACCTGCTGGATATGCTAGAAAAAGGTGTCACACACGCAGACACCAGGTGCTGGACATGACTGAACACCTGTTGAACACACTGGAGCCACCAGCTGGATACACTGGAAATAGATGTCACACACGCTGGAACCAGCTGCTGGACACTTCAGCACCACCACAAGGACACTCTGGAACCACCCACCGGAGATGGCAGAATCAGGTCCCAGCACGCCGGAAGCACCTGTCAGACATGCTGGAACTCCCTGTGCGAACTGCCAGAATCAGGTTGGTGGTTTCAGCGTGTCTGGGTGGTGGTTCCATTGTGTCTGGCAGGTTTCTCCAGGACCTGGTTCTGGCGTATGTGGCAGGTGATTTCAGCGTGTCCGGCAGGTTGTTCTGTTGTGTCTGGCACCTGGTTCTGGCGTATCAGACAGGTGGTTTCATGGTGTCTGACACCTGGTTCCTCTGAATCTGACAGATGGTTCCAGCGTGTCTGTAAGGTGGTTGCGTTGTATCTGGTGGGTGATTCAGGTGGTTACCGAAGGTGGATCCAGAGTGTCCGGCATGTGCTTCCAGCATGTCCGGGACCTGATTCTGGTGTCTCCAGTGGGTGGTTCCAGATTGTCGAGGTGGTGGTTCCAACATTTCTGGCAGTTGGTTCCAGCGTGTCAGGCAGGTGGTTCAGGCATTTCTGGTGGATGGTTCTGGTATGTCCAGTGGGTAGTTCTGGCGTGTCCAGCTGGTTTTTCAGGCATGTCTGTCAGCTGGTCCAGGTGCATCCGGCACATGGTCCAGACATGTCTGTCCCGTGGTACAGGCATTTCTGAAACGTGGTCCTGAAGTGTCAAATGGTGGTTTGGGAGTGTCCGGCAGCTGATTCAGGCCTCTCCAGGAGGTGCTTTGGGGGTGTCCAGTAGGTGGTCCGGGTGTGTGCAGCAATTGGTTCCGGCGTGTCCGTTGTGTCCTTCCAGTGTGACTGGCCTGTGGTTCCGGGGTTTCCAGCAGGTGGTTCCGGTATGCTCAGCACCTGGTTCCGGCATGTTAGGCAGGTTGTTCCAGCATGTCCACCAGATGGTTCCTGTGCATCTGGAAGGTGGTTGCAGCATGTCCACCAGGTGGTTTAGGCTTGTCCAGCAGGTGGTTCCAGTGTATCCAGCATGTTGTTCCGGAGTGTCCATCAAGTGGTTCAGGCGTTTCCAGCAAACAGTTCAGTCATGTCCGGCACCTGGTTTCGGCATGGGTCACAGCTGTGTCTGGCGTATCTGACAGGTGGTTCCGGCATGTCCCCAGATGGTTCTGGTGCATCCTGAAGATGGACCTGGCCTGTCCAGCAGGTGGTTCAGTTGTGTGGAGCAGGTGGTTCAGGCTTGTCCAGCACCTGGTTTTGACGTGTGTGACACATGTTTCTGGTTTATCCAGGAGGTAGTTCTGGCGTGTTCAGCAAGTGGTTCTGGCGTTTTGGGCACCTGGTTCCAGCGTGCCTGGCACGTGGTTCCAGAATGTCTGTAAATTGGTTCAGGCTGGTCCAGCAGTTGATTCAGGCTGGTCCAACAGGTGGTTCAGGCTAGTCTGGCAGCTGCTTCAGGCTTGTCTGGCACCTGGTTCCGGCGTAGCAGGACCTGTTTCTGGTGTACCTGGCAGATGGCTCCAGCATGCCTGGGAGGTGTGTCTGATGTGTCCAGCACATGGTTTTGGCATATCCGACAGGTGGTTTTGATGTGCCCAGCATTGGTTCCGCCATGTCCGGAACCTGGTGCTGGGGTATTTGGCAGGTGGCTTTCGTGTATGCAGCACCTGGTTCCGGCATATCCAACAGGTGGTTCCAGCATGTCTGGCAGGAGGTTCCTGTTGGTCTGGCATGTGGTTCTGGTACGTTCAGAAGGTGGGCCCGGCATGTCTGGTGGGTGCTTCCAACGTGTCGAGTAGTTGGTTCCAGAGTGTCTGGCGGGTGGTTCCAGAGTGTCTGAGTGGTGGCTCCAGTGTTCCTGGGGGTTGTTTCATGCATTTTGGTCAGGTTGCTCTGTTGTATAATGAGCCTGGTTCTGGTGTATCCGTAAGGTGATTTCTGCATGTCCAGCATGTGGTTCAGACGAGTCAAGGAGGTGGTTCAGGCATGTTCAGTAGGTGCTTCAGGTCTCTCTGGAAGGTGGTTCCAGTGTGTCTGGCATCTAGTTCTGGCATATCTGACAGGAGGTTCTGGCATGCCCAGCATGTGGTTCCGGAGTGTCCGTCAAGTGGTTCAGTCTTATCTGGCAGGTGGTTCAGTTTTCTCTGGCAGGTGGTTATGGCACGTCAGGCCGATGGTACTGGCGTGTCATTCAGGTGGTTCTGGCGTGACAGGCAGGGCTTTCTTGTGTGTCTGGCATCAATTTCCGGTATGTCCGGAACATGGTTCCAACGTGTCTGGTGGGTACTTCTGGTGTGTCCTGATGTTGGTTCCCATATGTCCAGCAGGTGATTCCGGCGTGTCCGGCAGGTGGCTATGGACTGTCTGGGACCTGATTCTGTCGTGTCTGGTTGATGCTTTCAGCATTTCCAGGTGTTGGTTCTGGCATGTCTGGCAGTTGGTTCATGCATGTCCAATGGGTGATTCCGGCATGTCTGGCAGGTTGTTCCGGCCATTTACGGACATTGATTCTGGTGTATCCAGGACCTGGTTCCAGCGTACCCGATAGGTGATTTTGGCATTTCCAGCAGGTGGTTCCAGCGTGTCATTCAAGTGGTTCTGGCATGTCCGGCAGGTTGTTCAGGCACGTGCAGCACCTGGTTCTGTCACATCTGACAGGTGTTTCTGGCTTTCCTGGCGTGTGATTCTGGAGTGTCTGTCAAGTAGTCCAGGCATATCCGGCTGGTGATTTCAGCATGTGAGTCACGTGGTTCTGGCATGTCCTGCAGGTGCTTCTGGTGTGTTCTGGACCTGATTCTCGCATCTTAGGTGGGTGGTTCCAGAGTGTCCGGATGATGGTTCTGACGTGTCCGACAGTTGGTTCCAACGTGTCAGGCAGGTATCTGACAATTGGTTCCATAGTGTCTGGCGGGTGGTTCCTGTGTGTCTGGCATGTGGTTCTGATACGTTCTTAAGGTGGTTCTGGCGTGTCAGGCAGGTGGCTACCGTGTGTCCAGGACCTGATTCCGTCGTGTCCGGTTGGTGACTTCAGAGTGTCCAGAGGTTGGTTCCAGCATGTCTGGCAGTTGGTTCCTGCATATCTGGTGGGTGATTCTGTTGTGTCTGGCAGGTTGTTCCAGCCTTTTATGGAAACTGGTTCTGGCGTATCCAGGACCTGGTTCTGGCATATCCGGCTGGTGATTTCGGCATGTCCGGCAGTTTGTTCCGGCGTGTTTGGCAGATGATTCCAGCTTGTCTGGCAGGTGTTTCTGGCATGTCCAGCACCTGCTTCTAGCATATTCGGCAGGTGGTTTGAGTGCATCTGGCAACTGGTTCCGGCATATCCAACAGGTAGTTCCTGAGCGTCTGGCAGATGGTTCCTGTATATCTGGCGTGTGGTTCTGGTATGTTTGGAAGATGGTTCCGGCATGTCCGTTGGGTGCTTCTGGCATGTCCAGGAGTTGGTTGCGGCATGTCTGGCACATGATTCCAGCGTGTCTGATTGGTGGTTACAGTGTGTCTGGTGGGTGGTTCCAGGTGGTTCCAGCGTGTCCAGTGGGTGCTTCCTGTGTGTCTGGCAGGTGGTTCTGGCGTGTCTCTATGGTGGTTCCACTGTGTCCGGCGGGTTGTTCTGGAATGCCTGTCAGGTTTTTCTGGCATTTAAATGTTCTGCTTCCAGCGTATCTGGCAGGTGATTTC
Source organism: Equus caballus (assembly GCF_041296265.1). Classification (NCBI taxonomy): domain Eukaryota; kingdom Metazoa; phylum Chordata; class Mammalia; order Perissodactyla; family Equidae; genus Equus; species Equus caballus. The sequence continues at coordinate 10,906,860 of NC_091704.1, forward strand.
GGAATTTCTGGCAGGTGGTTCAGGCATGTCCAGCAGGTGTTTCAGGTCTGTCCTGAAGGTGGTTCTGGCATGTCCAGGAACTGGTTCTGGCATATCTGAGAGGTGGTTCTGGCATGTAGTTCCAGAGTGTCCAAGTGGTTCAGGCGTATCCGGCAGGTGGTTCAGTCTTGTATGGCAGGTGTTTCAATTTTGTCTTGCAGGTGGTTTTGGCATGTCCAGCCAGTGGTACCAGCGTATAATTCAGGTAGTTCCAGCATGTCAGACAGGGGGTTCCTCTGTGTCTGGCATGAGTTTCCCATATGTCAGGAAGGTGGTTCCCACATGTCTGGTGGGTGCTTCCGGGGTGTCTGGCAGTTGGTTCCTGCATGTCTGGCAGGTGATTCCGGCATGTCCGGCAGGTGGCTATGATGTGTCCGGGGCCTGATTCCATCACGTCAGGTTGGTGGTTGCGGCATGCCTGAATGATGATTCCAGCATGTCCGGCAGGTTTTTCTGGCCTGTCCGGAAGTTGCTTTTGGCATATCCGGGACCTGGTTCTGGCATATTCAGTAGGTGATTTTGGTGTGCCCAGCAGGCAATTTTGACGTGTCTGGCATCTGGCTCTGGCATGTTCAGCTGGTGCTTCTGGCATGCCCACCAGATGGTTCTGGCATGTCCTGAATATGATGATGGTGTGTCCGGCAAGTGGTTCAGTCTTGTCCAGCCAGTGGTTGAGGCTTGTGTGGCAGGTGGTTCAGTCGTGTCCAGCACCTGGTTCTGGTGTGTGTGACACCTGTTTCTGGTGTATCCGGCAGGTGGTTCTGGCGTGTCCAGCAGGTGGTTCACACAAGGCTGGCAGGTGGTTCATGCATGTTCAGCAGGTGGTTCTGGTGTGTCGAGCATGTGATTCCCACATGCCAAGCATGTGGTTCCAGAATGTCCATAAAGTGGCTCTGGCTGGTCCAGCAGTTGGTTCAGGCTTGTACAGCAGGTTGTTCAGGCTAGTCCGGCATCTGCTGCAAGCTTGTCTGGGACCTGCTTCTGGCCTAGCATGACCTGTTTCTGGTATATCTGGCAGATGGCTCCGGCGTGTCCAGGAGGTGCTTCCGGTGTGTCTGGCACATGGTTTTGGTGTATCCGACAGGTGATTTGTACATGTCCGGCTACTGGTTCTGCCATGTCTGGCACCTGGTTCTGGGGTATTTGGCAGGTGGTTTCAGTGTGCGGGGCACCTTGTTCTGCCATATCCAACAGGTGGTTCCAGCATGTCTGGCAGGAGGTTCCTGTGTGTCTGGCATGTGGTTCTGGTACATTCAGAAGGTGGTTCCGGCATGTCCGGTGGGTGCTTCTGGCGTGTCCAGCAGTTGGTTCTGGCGTGTCTGGCAGGTGGTTCCGGAGTGTCTGAGTGGTGGTTCCCGTGTGTCCGGGGGTTGGTTCCGGCATTTCTGTCAGGTTGTTCCACTGTATAAGGAGCCTGGTTCTGGCATATCTGTCAGGTGATTTCTGCATGTTCAGCAGGTAGTTCTGGCAAGTCAAGGAGGTGGTTCCACCGTGTCTGGGAGATGGTTCAGGCGCGTCCAGCAGGTGGTTCAGGCCTGTCTGGAAGGTGGTTCCAGCGTGTCCAGCATCTGGTTCTGGCATATCTGAAAGGTGGTTCTGGCATGCCCGGAATGTGGTTCCGGAGTATCCGTCAAGTGTTTCAGGCGTATCTGGCAGGTGGTTCAGTATTGTCTGGCTGGTGGTTCAGTTTTCTCTGGCTGGTGGTTATGGCATGTCCACCCGATGGTACCTGCGTGCCATTCTGGTGGTTCTGGCATGCCAGGGAGGGGGTTCCTGTGTGTCTGGCATGAGTTTCTGGTATGTCCGGAAGGTGGTTCCGACATGTCTGTTGTGTGCTTCCGGTGTGTCCTGGTGTTGGTTCCCACATGTCTGGGAGGTGATTCCAGTGTGTCCGCCAGGTGGCTATGGTGTGTCCAGGACCTAATTCCCTCATGTCTGGTCACTGCTTTCAGCGTGTCCAGGTGTTGAATCCGGCGTGTCTGGCAGTTGGTTCCTGCATGTCCGGTGCGTGATTCCAGCATGTCTGGCAGGTTGTTCCGGCCTTTTATGGAAATTGGTTCTGGCGTGTCCAGACCTGGTTCCGGCATGTCCGGCAGCTGATTTTAGCATGTCTGGCAGGTTGTTCTGGCGTGTTAGGCTGGTGGTTCCAGCCTGTCTGGCAGGTGTTTGTGGCGTGTCCGGCACCTGGTTCTGGTGTATTCAGCAGGTGGTTTCAGTGTATCTGGCACCTGGTTCTGGCATAGCCAACAGGTGGTTCGAAGTATCTGTCAGGTGGTTCCTGTGTGTCTGGGATGTTGTTCTGGTACGTTTGGAAGGTGGTTCCAGTGTGTCTGGAAGGTGCTTCTGGCATGTCTGGCAGTTTGTTCCAGCTTGTCTGGCAGGTCGTTCTGGCATATCTGAGTGGTGGTTCCGGCATGTCCATTGGGTGCTTCTGCCGTGTCCGGGAGTTGGTTCTGGCGTGTCTGGCAGGTGATTTTGGCATGTCAGAGTCGTGGTTCCAGTTTGTCAGGAGGGTGGTTGTAGGTGGTTCCATCATGTCTGGTGGGTGCTTCAGGCGTGTCTGGCAGGTGGGTCTTGCACATCTGTGTGGTGGTTCCACTGTGTCCGACAGGTGTTTTTGGCATGTCTGTCAGTATTTTCTGGCGTATAAGGGGCCTGGTGCCAGCATATCTGGCAGATGATTTTGGCATGTTTGGCATGTGGTTCCAGCGAGTCAGGCAGGTGGTTCTGGCGTGTTCGACAGTTGGTTCAGGTCTGTCCAGAAGGTGGTTCCAGCGTGTCTGGCACTGGTTCTGGCATATCTGAGAGATGGTTCCGGCATGACCAGCATGTAATTCTCAAGTGTCCGTCAAGTGGTTCAGGCATTTCCGGCAGGTGATTTTGGCATGTGAGTCAGGTGGTTCTGGCGTGTCCTGCAGGTGCTTCCAGCATGTTCTGGACATGATTCTCACATCTCTGGTGGGTGCTTCCAGAGTGTCTGGATGATGGTTCTGATGTGTCTGAGAGTTAGTTCCAGCGTGTCAGGCAGGTGTGTCACACATGTCTGGTGGTGGTTCTGGTGTGTGCAACAGATGGTTCTGGTGCATCCGGAAGGTGATTTCAGCATGTCTGGCAGGTGGTTCAGGCCCCACCAGCAGATGGTTCAGTCTTGTCTGGTAGGTGGATCTGTTTTGTGGGGCACCTGTTTCTGGCATATCCAGCAGGTGGCTCCGGTGTGTCCAGCTGGTGGTTCTATCTGGCACATGATTACTGGGTATCATGCAGGTGATTTTGACGTGTCCTGTGGGTTGTCCTGGCATGTCAAGCACCTGCTTCTTGCGTGTCCAGTAGGTAGTTTCAGCAAATCAGGCACCTGGTTCCAGTGTATCCAACAGATGGTCCCAGCATGTCTGGTAGGCGATTCTGGCATGTCCGGCACATGGTTCTGGCATATCTGGCAGGTGATTTCAATGTGTGGCAGGTGGTTCCAGCATGTCCGGCACCTGGTTCTGGCGTGTCTTGCAAGTGGTTTAATCATGTCCGGCACCTGGTTTTGGCATGTGCGACACCTGTTTCTGGCGTATCTGGCAGGTGGTTCTGGTGCATCTGTCAGGTGGTTCTTACAAGACTGGCCGGTGGTTCAGGCGTGTCCAGCAGGTGTTTCTGGTGTGTTGGGCACCTGGTTCTGGTGTGCCCAGCATGTGGTTCCAGATTGTCCGTGAAGTGGTTCAGGCTGGTCTAGCAGGTGGTTCAGGTGTGTCCAGCAGGTGTTTCAGGCATGTCCTGTGCCTGGTTCTGGCATGTGCTGGACCTGTTTCTGGTGTATCCATCACATGCTTCCAGCGTGTCTGGCACATGGTCCTGGTGTATTCAGCAGGTGGTTTCAGCGTATCAGATGCCTGGTTCCAGCGTATCTGACAGTTGGTTCCATGGTGTCTGGCAGGTGGTTCCTGTGTGTCTGGCATGTGGTTCCAGTATGTTCTTAAGGTGGTTCCAGTGTGTCCTACAGGTGATTCCTACATGTCCTGCAGTTGGTTGTGCTGTGTCCTGGGCCTGACTCTGGGGTGTCTGGTGGGTGGTTCTGGTGTGTCTGAGTTGTGGTTCAGGCTGCCCGTCGGGTCATTCCAGCTTGTCCTGCGTGTGGTTCCTACATATAAGTGACCTGGTTCTGGAGTATCCGTCAGGTGATTTCAGCACGTCCAGTAAGTTGTTCTGGCAAGTCAAACATGTGGTTCTGGCGTGTCTGGCAGGTGGTTCAGTCATGTCTGGTGGGTGATTCGGGCTGCTCCGGCAGGTTGTTCAGGCTTGTCCATCTGCCAGTTCTGGTGTTCCTGCCAGCTGGTTCTGCTGTAACTGGCAGGGGGTTGTGGTGTGTCCCGCAGGAGTTCTGGCATGACTGGCAGGTGATTCTGGTGTCTCAGTCAGTTAGTTCCTTCATGTCAGTCAGGTGGTTCTGGCATGCCCAGAAGGTGATTCCATCATGTCCAGTGGGTAGTTCCAGTGTGTCCAATGAGTGGTTCCAGCATGTCCGGAAGGTGGTTCCATCATGTCTGGCAGGTGATTCTGGTGTGTCCCGTGGGTGATTCAGCTGTGTTCGGGGGGTGGATCAATTGTGTCCAGCTGGTGGATCAATATGCCCTGCATGTGGTTATTGAGTGTCTGGGGCATGGTTCCTGCTTGTCAGAAAGGTGGTTCCAACATCTCAGGGAAGTGGTTCTCGCATGTCCATCAGGTGGTTCTGGCATGTCTGGCAGATTGTTCTGTCATCCCCGTCAGGTGGTGCAGGTGCTTCTGGCACCTGCTACAGGCATGGCAGTCCCGTGGTCCAGGCATTTCTGAAACATGCTTCTGACATGTCGGAATGGTGGTTGGGTTTGTCTGGAGGCAGTTCGGAAGTGTTTAGCAGGTTCTTCAGGCGTGTGTGGCAGGTGGTCCAGGTAGGTATGGCGGGTGGCTCTGCTGTGTCTAGCATGACCTTCCTGCATATCTGGTCTGTGGTTCCAGCATGTCTGTCTGGTGGTTAAGGGTTGTCCAGCAGGTGGTTCCAGCGTGTCCGGGTGGTGGTTCCCTCCAGTCCAGCGGGTGGTTCCAGCGAGTCCAGCACCTGGTTCTGGCATATCTGGCAGGTGGATCCTGCGTGCCAGGCAGGTGGTTCCAGATTGTCCCTCCAGTGGTTAAGGCATATCCAGCAGGAGGTTCCATCTTGTCCGGCTGGTGGTTCCAGAGTGTCCAGCACGTGGCTGGAGCGAGACTGGAAGGTGGTTCTGTCATGTCTGCTGGGCAGTTCTGGCCTTTCCAGTGGATCATCTCATTATGTCTGGCAGAGGGTTCGGGCATGTCCAGCAGGTTGTTGAGGCATGTCCGTCAGGTAGGCCAGGTGCACCTGGCACGTGTTCCAGACATGGCCATCCCGTGGTTCAGGGGTTTCTGAAACGTGGTTCTGACATGTCCGAAAGGTGGTTTGGCTGTGTCCAGCAGGTGGTTTGGGAGTGTCCAGCACCTGGTTTTGGCATATTCAGAAGGTGGGTTTAGCATATTTGGTACCTGGTTCCAGCATGTCTGGCACCTGGTTCCGGCGTATCCAGCTTGTTGTTTCAGTGAACCAGGCACCTGGTTCCAGTGTATCCGACAGGTGGTTCCCATGTGACTGGAATTTGGTTCCTGTGTGTCCGGCAGGTGGTTCCGGTGGGTCCTGCAGTTGGTTCTGGCGTGTCTATCGGGTGGATGAAGTGTGTCTGTCTGGTGATTGAGGCATGTCCAGCAGGTGGTTCAGGCTGGTCTGACAGATTTTTCAGGCTTGTGTGGCAGTTGGTTCTGGCATTCCTGCCACCTCATTCTGGTGTAACCAGCAGGTGGTGCCAGCGTGTCCCGCAGGTGGTTCCGGCATGTCCGGTGGATGATGCCTGCGTGTCAGTAAGGTGGCTCCAGTGTGTCAGTCAGGTGGTTCTGGCGTGTCTGGAAGGTGGTTCTGTCGTGTGCAGTGGGTGGTTCTGGTGTGTCTGAGGAGTGGTTCTGGCATGTCCAGAATGTGGTTCTGTCATGTCCAGAAGGTGATGCTGTCATGTCTGGACTGTGGTTATGGCATGTCCGTTGGGTGGATCAGGGCTGCCTGTCAGCTTTTCCCTTCCTGTTCAGCAGGTGGTTCCGGCGTGCCCAGGACATGGTTCCGGCATGTCTGGCAGGTGGTTCCAGTATGTCTACCACATTGTTCCAGCACGTTGGGATGGTGGTTCTGGCATGTCTGGCAGGTGGCTCAGACCTCTCCATCAGGTGGTTCAAGTTGTCCGGAAGGTGGTTTAGTCTTGTCTGACACCTGGTGCTGGCTTATCTGGCAGGTGGTGCTGGCGTGCCTGGCAGGTGGTTCTGGACTGTCTGCCAAGGGATGCAGGTTATTGGGCCCCTGCCAGACATGATGGAGCCACCTTCTCGACATGCCAGAACCACCTGACTGACATGCCAGAAGAACCTGACAGACATGACAGAACCACCTTCTGAAAACGCTGGAACCACCCCCAGATATGCTGAAACCAACCACCAGACATGACTGATCCACCTGCTGGACAGCACTGATCCACCTGCCAAACACAGCTGAACCACCAGCCAGACACACCAGAACCACCTGCCTGAGACACTGGAAACACCTGACAGTCACACCGGAACCTCCTGTCAGATACAGCAGAACCAGGTGCTGGACACCATGAAACCACCCACTGGATATGCAAGAAACAGTTGCTGGACATGCCAGAACCACCTGCCAGACAAGCCAGAACCGCCTGCCAGACACACCAGAATAGCCTGCCAGACACGCCAAAATCAACTTCTTGATACCCCTGAACCAAGTCCTGAATACACCAGAACCAACTTCCACACAGGGTGGAAAAACCTGCCGTACATGCTGAAATCACCTGCTGGACACGCCAGAACCACCACCCAAAGATGCCAAAGCCACCATCCGACATGACAGAATCAGGTCCTGGACATGCTGTACCCACCTGCTGCACACGCTGGAATCACCCACTGGACATGCGGGCACCAACTGCCAGACATCCCGGAAGCACCCTCCTGACACATCAGAACCACCTTCCAGACACACTGGAAACTCATGCCAGACACTCAGGAAACCCCTGCTGGACATGCTGGAACCACCTGAATGACACGCCAGTACCACTGGCAGGACATGCCGGAACCACAAGCCAGAGAAAGCTGAACAACCCGCCAGACAAGACTGAACCACCAGTTGGATATTACTGAACCACTTTACAGACATCTGGAACCACATGCCGTGCACGCTGGAACCACATGTCAGCTATGCCAGAACCAGGTGCCAGACATGCAGAAACCACCTTCAGGACAGACCTGAACCACCTTTTGCACATGCCTGAACAACCTACTGGGACACACCACAACCATCTGCTTGACTCACCGGAAAAACCTGCTGGACACACCGAAATCACCTGCCAGATATGCCGGAACCTGGCCTCTTTTACACCGGAACAACCCAACAGACATGCCAGAACTACCCACCGGACACACTGGAACCACCACTCAGACATGCCAGAACCACCCTTCAGACATGCCGGAACCAACTGCCAGACACTCTGGATGCACCCACTGGACACCCCAGAACCACCTTACAGACGTACCAGAATCACATGCCAGAAACACCTGAACCACCTGCCAGACACACCGGAACCACCTGTTGGATATGCCGGAACGAGGTGCCAAATACGCTGAAACCACCTGCCGAATACACCAGAACCAGGTGCCAGACATGGCAGAAACACCTGCCAGACATGTCCAAATCACCTGTCAGATACACCAAAACCATGTGCAGGACATGCCAGAACCACCTGCCGGATACACCAGAAACAGGTCCAGCACAGGCCAGAACCAGGTGCCAGACAAGCCTGCAGCTGCTGCATGACTAGCCTCAACCATCTGCTAGACCACCCTGAACCACTTTATGGACATTCCGGAACCACATGCTGGGCAAGGTGGAACCAACTGCCTGACATGCCAGAGCCACCCGCTGGACACGCTTGAATCACCTGCCAGACTTGCATGAACCAACTGCTGGTCACACCAGAAACACCTGCCAGAAATGCCAGAGACAGGAGTCACACACGCTGGAACCAGGTGCTGGACACGACTGAACCAACTGCCGAGCAAGCCTGAAGCACTTGCTGGACAGGACTGAAATACCTATTGGACATGCTGGAACCACCTTCAGGACACGCTGGGACCATGTGGTGGACATGCAGGAACCACCTACTGAAAATGCCGAAGCCAGGTTCCGGACACACTGGAATCGCCTGCTGGACGTCCCAGAACCAAAGTCCAGACATTCTAGAAAGACACACTGGACATGCCGGAACCAATGCTGGACACACCTGGACCGCCTGCCAGATACCACCAAAGCACCTCCTGGAGAGTCCTGAATCAGATGCTGGACACGCCCAAACCACCTTTTGGACACATCAGAACCACGTTTCAGAAATGCCTGGACCGCGGGACGGCCATGCCAGGACAATGTCCCAGATGCCACTGAACCAGCTGACAGACATGCCTGAACAACCTGCCGGACACACCTGAACTACCTGCTGGACATACCGGAACCATCCCCTGGAAACCCCTGAACCACCTGCCTGACATGCTGGAACCAATTGCTGGACACATCAGAACCACAACCCAGACACTCTGGAACCATGCACTGGAGACACCAGAATCAGGTCTTGGACATGTCAGAAGCCCCTGCCTGACACGCTGGAACTACCTGAATGACACGCCAGTACCCCTGGCAGGACATGCCGGAACCACCTGCCAGAAAAGACTGAAACACCTGCTGGATATGCCCGAAACACTTGATGGACAATCTGGAATCACATGCTGGGCATGCCGGAATGACATGTCAGATATGCCAGAACCAGGTGCTGGATGCGCCGAAACCACCTTCCGAACAGGCCTGAACCACCTGCTGGACACGCCTGAACCACCTGCCTGACACGCCAAAATCACCTGCTGGACACGCAGGAACCACCACCCAAATATACCAAAACCACCACCCAACTTGATGGATTCCGGTCCTGGACATGCCATAGCCACCTGCTGGATGTGGTGAAATCACCTTCTGGACATGTGGAAAGCAACTGCCGGACACCCCAGAAGCACCCACCGGACACATCAGAACCAGCAAACAGACACGATGGAACCACCAGCCACACATGCTGGAACCAACTGCCAGACACACTGGAATCACCCACCAGACATGCCGGAAGCACCTTCCGAATGTAACAGAACCACTTCCCAGACACACCTGAACCAGCTGCTAGACACGCTGGAACCACGTGTTGGATATGCTGGAACCAGGGGCCAGATACACTGAAACCACTTGCAGGATATGCCAGAACCAAGTGCTGGACACAGCGGAACCTGGTGCCCTAAGGCCAGAACCGCCTGCTGGACACACCCAAAACACCTGCCAAACTAGTGTGAACCACCTGCTGGACATGCTGGAATCACCTGCCGGATATGCTAGAAAAAGCTGTTGCACACACCGTAACCAGGTGCAGGAGATGACGGAACCACCCACTGGACATGCTGGAGCCACCTGCCAGATATGCCAGAAACAGGTGATGCAAGTGCTGGAACCAGGTGCTGGACACGACAGACCCAAGTGATGGACAAGCCTGAACCACCTGCTGGACACGCCATAACCACCTTCAGGATGCACCGGACCCATCTGGTGGACACGCTGGAACCACCTGCCAAGCATGCCGGAGCCAGGTGCCAGACACGCTGGATCTGCCTGCTGTACAAACCGGAACCCCAGACCAGACATACTCGAATGACATGCCGGACATGCTCATGCTCAGTTATTTCCTTTACTTAACATTAAATCTTGAATAAAGTATAATGTCAAGCTGACTCATTTACTCCTTCATTTTAAAAGCTGAAGACTATTTCCTAGGTTTTTAAATAATGAGGTGTAAAGAAGGGGGTGAGGTGTTGAAAATAACTTCCACTGAGATTGACAGTAGCAACTGCTCTTGATTTTTTTGAAAGTTGTGGGGTCACCCATCAAAGCATGAATGCTATTTATCTTCAGAAATTAACAATCTGAATTTTATTAGAAATTTTGACTTTTATACACCCTCAAAAAGTAAAATTAGGAATTTATTTTAATTTTTAGCTCTGTTGAGGTATGAGTAATAGACAAAAAATGCACACGTTTTCTATATGCGTATTGATTAGTTTGGACATATGCATACACCCATCATATCATCCCCACAACCAAGTGCTGAACACATCCATGACCTCCAAAACTTTCCTTGTGATTTTTGTGTGTTTTTTTTAAGCTTAGGAATGTCCTGGATTTTAACCTTATGCTCAGATAAAAGAGGGAGAAGGTGAGGTGTACATTGTTTCATTATGGTACCTTAAGACATAGACTTTCAACATACACATGACTTCTGAAAAGCAATATTTATTACTCTCACAATGAAATATTTTCTCCTATTTCCTTCAAATATATGGCCTTCTTATTCTACCCCCCACCCACTTCCTTTTTGAGTAGGGACTCAGGAAAAATTTCCAATGGTACAAACAAACAGGATCCAAGGGGTGGCTGCCCCTCAGCCCTGCAGGCTTTTCCCCTGTGAGAAGTGCCCACTTTGCACGTGTGTGAGCCAATGTGGAACAGGACAGAGTATGTCTGCAGACTGGTTCAGCCTGCTGAGCCCCTTTGCTGCTTCTAACCTATGGCCACGAAAAAGGCTAAATGGAGGGAAATTAAACTTTGATGTGTTGATGATTGAAAAGGAAAGTGCCTTGCTCTCTAAGGGATAAAGTCATTTGGAGGAAAATCAAATAACTATCATAGTTATTTTTTCCTGTCTTATTTTTCCACTGAAGCCACTAGATATTTCAATCTTGCTGACTTCCTAACACAATCCAGTAGTACTTTCCTTTTCTAAGGCCAATGAACTGTTATGTAAGGGGCTTCTATTGCTTTTTCCAAACCCTCCTGGGATTCTGTTTATCTACTGTTCGTTTTTCACCCCCTGCTTTTCAGATTGCTTTGTTCACTGTCCTTGCAAAATAAATGTGGCTCATTAAAATAAGCAGCATTAATATGTATCTCTTTCACTGCATTTTATCTAATAAATATGCTGAAGATTTTCTGCATTCTGCATGTGAATCCTTTGTTGAATATTGGAACTGGGACAATCTCTTTGCATCCTGTGACTTGCAAATTCCCTCTTGTAATGTGTCTTATGATGAACCGAAAGCGTAAATTTTAATGAATCCCAGTTTACCGATATTTCTTGTATGGAGAGTGTGTGTGTGTGTGTCTTCTTTGAGAAGTTTTTTCTACCCTGTGGTCCTGAGGATGTTTTCTTATGTTGTCTTCTAGAAGTTTCATTATTTTACCTTTCCCCTTTAGGTCAAAGTGTCCAGGAATTGAGTTTTGTGTATTGTGAGGGTAGGGCTCAAGGTTTCCTTTACATCCATATGCCCGTCTCTACGAGTAATAACGGGTAGCATTGGGACAGGTGGACACAAGCCTGGGAGTTAGGGGTCCTGTATTCTCAGCCTTACCCTCCCTTTAAAGCACCCTCTGAACTTGGGCAGGTGACTTTCCCAGTTCTCCCTCCTCTCAGACTCTTTCCTTCCTCTCTTCCTTCTATCCTTCATTCCTCCCTTCCTCCCTCTTCCATTCTTTCTTTCCTTCCTTCCTTCAATCTATCCACCCGAGCATCTGTCCAGGTATCAATCTGTCCAACTGTCCTCCTGCCTGTTCGCCTGTTTGTCCTTCTTCTCTCCTTCCATCCTCTTTCCTCCCATCTCTCAACTTCTCTTCCTTGTCTTTGTTCTTCCTGCTTTCCCTGTGACCCTCCATTTGTCCGCTCTTCCTCTGTCCATCCAGGTATCCCCTCGATCTGTGCCTCTACCTATCTCTTTGTTGCGTCTCTCTCTTCTTCAAGCACACTGTCTCTCTTGGGTTCATCTCGCTCACAGGCTCGAACATCCCTCTACTCACACAATCCCTCCTTCTGTCACTCACATTTATGGCTCACCTGTGAATGGTTGTCCCGGGACAGCCACTGTTGGAGTGCAGATGAGCCTGTGGGGCTTCACCCACTGTGTGGGGTCTCTGTGTCTGCCAGATGACAGCCCTTTCCACAGCTCCTGATCCTGGCAGCATGTTCCTGCCTACTTCCTCATTGCTTGAGCAACCAGAAGACACCACAGGCCTAGGGGGCCCCTCTTCCTTCCCAGAGGAGCTCTCCAGCCCCACACCTCAACTGACCAATTCTTACTGGGCAGCTGGGAAGCCGAGGTGTGCAATTCTGCTTTGAGGGCAAGCATGCTGATCACAAGGATTAGACCAATATTTCAATCTGATGCGGCCCTCAGAGAGCCCCTGGTCTTGTGAAAGTCACAGAAAATTCTAAGACAAGGTGGGATGTTTTGAGGAGAATCACCTGGCATCCTTTGGGTGGGAAGAGCTCTCTGGAGGGAGTTTTGCCCAATTGGGGTCTTTAAGAAGGAGTAGGAGTTATATAGGGAAATAAGGTGTGGAGCGTATTCCTGGCAGAGGAAATTGCATGAGCAATGGCCCTGTAGGCAAAAACAGCATAGTGTACGGGAGAATTGACAGGAATTTGGTTTGCCTGAAGCATAAAGCCTAACTCAGAGTGAATGCATCAATGAGGCTGAAGAGTCAGCAGAAGCCAGATGTGCAAGGGCTTTGAGGGCCAGGTCAAGCAGTTTGAACTTAACCCTGAAGGCCTTAGGGAGCCATGGGTGATGCTAGAGCAGGAGTGTTCTAGTGAGATCTTCATTTCAGAAAAATGCTTCTAATGTTCAAGGCAGAGAACATCCTTTAGACAATGCATCCAGTGAGCATGTTAGGGTGTTGGTTCCGGTGAGAAAAGATAAGACCTACCTGGGACGTGAATGAACAGAAGGAACGCATTGAGGAGCAATCTGTAGGTGCAATTGGTGTTACCGGCAGGTGAGGGAGGAGGAGCTGAGAGATATGCTGGCTTCAACTTGGATGAGCGCAGCATTGGGTGGTGGTTCCACTGGGAGCAAAGGCAACAGATGATACTGAGTTCAGGCTTCTGATCTGGTCTCAGGCCAGCTCTCAGTGATGGCCATCTCTCTCCCTCTCTTCTTGCAGCCAAGGGGCACGACCCTCACACTCAACTCCACCATCTCCAACATCCAGTATTTGACAGACATGAGCAAGAGCTCAGCCACATTGAACTCCACTGAGAGAGTCCTGCAGCACCTGATGAGACCCTGGTGCCCACAGCTCCCTGCAGGATGAGTGCCAGCCAGCCGCACCCCACCTGCTGTCTCTCCTGCTCGTCCTCCTCCTGCCTCCTCCCCTGCTTGGATCCTTGTTCAAGAAGAGCAGCCTGGGCCCCTTGTCTTGGGCTGTAGACTGATCTCCCTCAGGGAAGTCCCTTTTCTGAGCATTTGAGAGTCATGAACACTTTCGGTGACCACCCCAGTTTTCACTCTTCCCACTGACTGCCAATTTGCTCCTCCCTCCCTCTGGTCCCCTTCATCAGAGGATTCAGGACATCTCTCTAGAGTCCCCACATTCCTCTCTCCCCGGGCCTGCGGAGGAAGGGGCAGCCTCCAGCATGGAAGCTGTCTGCACCTACCACCCTGACCCCATGGCTCATGATGGAGAGTGTGACAGAGACCCCATGTGACAGAGAGCAGCATTCCTGGGTGCTGAGCCAGCTGATCCACCATGTGACCCCGAGGGGCCTCTACTCCCTGGTCAGGGACAGCCTTTTTGTCAGTTGTGAGTGTTCGTGCTGAGCTGGATTGACAGTGATGGTTACTTATGCCTGTTCTGCTTTATTTTCTCTCTCACAAGTCAGCCCATGTTCTGAGTGGGGGACACAGAAACCGCATATGTAAAAAATTTCAACTTACAAACGGAGACTATGTAAATGGATTTGTTGATCCCATTAAAAAAAAATGTGAACTATCTCACTATTAATTTTTACATAGATTGCCTGGACAAATGGTAATATCTTGGTTATAATGGGTTTAAATATACCATTAAAATTAGTTTCACTTGTTTATTTTTACTTTTTTAAATGTGAGTATTTAAAAAAAGTTTAAATTTCATAAGATAGAGTGTGAAATTCTACTGTTGGACAGCACTGTTCAAGACGTGAAAATAAAGCCCAGAGAAAGTGGTTAGGGACAATTTTTCCAAGGAAAGGAGTCAATCTGACCCACGTGGCAAGATGCAGAAAACAGTCTCATACACACATGCATACACACACACACTTAGAAAGCAAGACCAACATCATCATAGAGTTGAACCACTACTTCTCAAGTGGCAAGAGGTTGCAGTCCTACGTTGTTCTAAGTGGACGAACCTCAGGAAAGGAGCCAGGAGTCAAGAAAATTTACCAATCAGGAATATCTAAAACAGAGAGTAAAGGTCAGGATCTTTTGTGAAGTTCCCAGCGGTGGATTCTGTTAGAGACTCAATACGTTAGTGAGAACTTTGCAAGAAGGGCTGTTATAGAACTCACCTATCCTTTCCTGTGTAAAAATACACAAGTTTTGTAAAGAATACTAGCTCCTGCCAATCAACGAAAAGATGGTAGAACACGAATATTGCCCATGTTAATCACTCCTGGATTAGTGAGTCAGTCAGGGAACAGATGACAGTGGATTGAGTTGGACTGGAAGGAGCCTGAGAAGAGAGAGGAGGTTAGATGGGGACAGCAGGGCCAGAGGGCAGGAACTGGCAGACTGTGCTTTTCCCGTCGCTCTCTGATGACACTGCTCTAAGACGTTGCACCTAGAAAATACAAATCCTTAACATCTCACAAATTCTGTGTGCCAGGAATGGGGCACAGCTTAGCTGGGTGCCTCTGCCTCAAGGTCTCTGTGAAGCAGGGGCTGCAGCTCTATTGTGGCTCGACTCGTGGAGGGTTTGCTCCCAAGTTCACTCACATGCATGTTGACGGGGTTTGTTTGGACTGAAAGTCTGAGTTCCTGCCTGTCTGTTGGCCGATCGTTCCCTCCATTCTCTCCTATGGAACATCTTCATAGGACAACTGAAAACATGCACACTTGCTCCCCCAGTTCCAGAGATATAAGATGCAGAGAGAGAGAGAGATGGAAACAGAAGGAGGGAAAGACAGAGGAGACTAAAGCCAATGAGTAAGAAGGAAGGGCCAGGCTTTTTGTTCTTAACCCTGGGTTGCAGGCCATCCCATCACCTTGGCTGCATTCTATTCAGAAGGCAGTTCCTGACCACTTGTGGTTCCACAAGGACGTGCACAGCAGAAGACAGTGAGCACCAGGAGCCATAGTGGAGGCTGCCCACTACAGAGGCCGACACAAGGCACTTGGGTCTGATTCTAAGTCAAACAGGAGACCGTGCAAGGTTCATGCCAGTGAATGGAAATATCTGAATTTCCCCTAATTTCCATCTCTTAGAGGTGCAGACCTGGAAACGAGGCCCAGAGAGGCAGTGACTTTCTCAAGGTCACAGAGCTGGAACCCAGTCCTGTTTTGAGGGGTACTCCACACTGCATCCCACCCCTTCTTGTCATTCTTTCATCTCTAAGTGTGTGCATCAGACACATGCAAACCAGACCACAGGTGTTGTCGCTATTATCTGTTCTACACCTGAGGATGTCCCGAGGGAGCTATTTCTGGCCTCGTCCCCATCGTGCAGGTTGGGTGATTGAGGAGGCCCTGGGAGGCCCAATGGCATTTCCAGGACACAGAGCTTGTAGGAAAAAAGAGGTCGGAACTCAGCTGCATGTCCTCAAGCTGGAGCACTGGTTCCATCTCAAGGTCCTGTGTTGGGATCTGTGCTGGCTATTTGTGTACAGTTCTGGAGGTGACATGGGCAAGGAGGGTGAGCAGCCAAGATCCCAGAGAGGTTTTGGGTGGGTGTGATTGAAGGAAGGGGCCCAGGTAAGGGAACCTTGAGGAAGTGACCTCACTTCCTTGGAGACAGACTCCAACAGAACTTAGCACACTGGTCTCCAGGCGCCCACATTCTAGACATAACATCCTATCGAGCCCACTTGAGTGGTGACACTGAAGACAAGAGGATGTTCTATTGCTGTCTCCCGAGTTGTGGAGGCTCTGGCTTCAGGAAAGCCAAGAAAAAGAGCCTTTTCAGTCACTATAGACACTGGCTTGGCCCTCACCTGCACCACCTCTGTCCAATTGGCAGGAGGAGCACTCAGGTAACACAGGGAAAGCCAACCGGGTTAGGCCACAACTGGATGCCACCCCCACACCGCTCTGAGCCTACTTGTCTGTCGGAGGGGAGTGAGAGATGGACGGCGGGGCAGAGCGGGGACCCACCCTGGGTAGGAGCTGTTCACTCGGTGTTGGAAGCCTGGCAGTGTGTCATGTTCCCAGCCTAGGTGGTGGCTAGAAGGATGGGAGAGTGGGTGCTGGGAACCAAGCTCCTCTAGCCATAGGTTAGTCCCGATCCATCCGGTTGTCATATGATTCCCTCCCTGGCTGGAGGTCTATGCAAATGCTGCTCGGTACCTGATCTGTGCTGGGGTTACCTCCTGTGGCCAAGTCGAGGCAGGCCCCTGAGACCTCCTGGCCCAGCTCTCGGTCACTGTCTTTGCAGAGCTGCATGCAGGAGGTGGTCGAAGAGCTGACGGATGGCTTCGGGTACTCCATCTCCCTGGACAGGGGCCAGCTGCACCGCACCACCATCAATCACCTGGGCTGCTCTGAGGTGAGAGTGGGCACGGAGGGGTCTTCCCACCCAGAACCTTGAGATGACCAGTGCAGGCCCAGAATAAAAACTCAAACTGCCCATCTCCTGGGACCCTAACAGGGCTGTCCCCCCTGAGTGTCCCACAGTCCCAAAGGAATCTGGACTTCCGCTCCTCCCCACCAGCTGCATAGGAGGGTAGGAGGGCACTCTCTGCATTTCCCTAGGAAGATTAGAGAAAACGTTGATGTCGTTGTCACTTCCCAATAGGCCCTGAGTATCTTTGAATTTTGCCTTTTTTGGAAAATGGAACCTCGATAATGAGGGTCTCCAAACTCCCTTTAATGTAAGAGAAATAACCATCAGCGTGTTTTGGAAGTCAAAGGGATTCTCAGAACGTGTCACTGCCCTTTACACTGTTTCCAGACCTGGGAGGGGTGAGGTGGCCACATAACATTTCCCTCCGGGTCAGGGTCTGATGAAGCCTCAGGCAGTTAGAGGGGATGTCCCTCAGCCCCCAGTTTGGGCGGTTCTCAGTTCTGACCCACAGGACCTAGAGAATCCACTTGGCATGCCTAAGCCTCTGTCCTCCTCTCTAGAGAGGGGTGTCTGTTGAGGATTCACTGGGCTGGTGCTCTGCACAGAGGGAGGTCTGTTGTCCCTCGGCGAGCAAATGGCCTCGAGGGAGCTCAATGTGGAATCCTTTGCAGGCCCAAAGTCAGATTGTACTTTGAAAGCCCAGAGCCTTGCTGAGTGTGGGAGCCCCTGTGTCTCCTGTCGCACACGTCTGGGAGGGGCTAGGAGTTCCTGTGTCAGCTGCAGACCTTGATAATCCTGGTGGTTTGCAGTTGTGGCCCTGACCCTGTGTCCTCCTCATCCCACCCAGAGTGAAGATGAGTCCACTCTGTCTGTCACTGAGGCCTGCAGGATGCGTGCCCTCCAGGCAGGCATGATGCAGAGGCTCTCAGAGACTGTGCTGCCAGCCTTCCCCAGCAGAGTCCTCTGCAGTGTCATCACCTCCCTCTGCAGCGACTCAGGCTCCAGCACAGCCCACCAGGTGCTGGACCAGCTGTTTCCCAGGTAACGGCCCACCTCCTCCTCAGCACAGTGGTGACTCTGCCCACTGCCAGCTTGTGTCTTGCCTTGGGAATGTCACCACATCTCTCTGAGCCTGAGTTGGCTCCTCGGAAACGTGGGGTGGGAGAGGATGAACTTGCTAGGCTTCTCCTAGGAATGAATGGGATCAGCCCTTCAGGTGCTACCCTGGTGCCCGGCTCTGCAGAGAGGGTGGTGGGCCATGCTGTGGTTGCTGGTGGTGATTATTTCTCTGCCTCCCATGAAAAGTAGTCTTCCTCTCCCTTCACTGGCTTGTGGCTTTTTGAGTTTGGAAAAGCACCTGGAGAGCACCCTGTCAAGGAGTTTGAGATGCCATCCAGCTGGCCCTGGTGCTTGTCCTTGGTGTAGCCACTTAGGGATCTCTAGGCCCGCAGAGGGGCCACAGGCCCACTCAGACACCTGCGGTGGTTCTGGTTGGAGTTCATTTAACAATGTCTATGAAGGACGTACTGTGTGCAGGGCATCTGGACACACTAAGTGTCACTCAATAAATGAAGCAGACAGCCTCCCTGGGCCTCCTCTCTAATCTGAGAGTCAGTCACACTTGACATCATTCCTAGGTCCCATCTACCCTCCATCCCGGCTGATGCCCTCATCCCCTTTGGGACACATGGAGGCAGCTTGGCCCATTGCGTGCGGGATGCTGGAGGACAGGGCCACCTCCCAAAGTGAGTGGTCTTTGGGTCGAGAAGGAGGGCCTCCTGTCTCTAGCAAACAGGGTGCGGGGAGAGGATGGAGGCTGTGGCCGGGTCAGGCCTGGGAGAACCCTGCATCTCACCCATCTTGTGATTCCCATGGGAGGGCTGAGTTCTGATGGCTTCCACTCCGGCAGGACTGGACTCAAAGAGAGCTATGCATGGGTCCCAGGCCCCCTGAGAACCGGAAGGGAGGCTGGGCTGAGTTGCCTCCTAGAGACCCAATCCCAGCAGAGTCCCAGCTCATTCTGCCTCCCTTTCTCCACATCCACCCCTTGTGAGCACCACCGCCAGGTCCATAGTAGGAGGTGTGTGAGCAAGCTGCTCACAGATCTTCTCGAGTCTTCATTCCAGTGGCCCATTTGCATGGAGGGCTGGGGTGGGCTGTGTCCAGACCCTTGGGGAGGAGAGTGTGGGTGGGAAAAAGAGACTCTCACAGACTCTGTGTTCAACCTGCTGGATGAGCAGACCTGCCACAGCCAGGACAGCCAGCCGGGGCTCAGGGCTGGGATGGGCCCCTCCTCTGGAGGGGGAGGAGATGGCACAGGGGCCCAGATGCTAACAAGAGTGCCTTGGGAGGGTGGTGTTTAAGGAAAGGCCGGGCCACTGACTCTCTGGCCCATCTGCCTCCCTTCAGTGCTATCTATTTCCTGCTGGGAACCTGGCTGGGCCAAGGGCAGGATTGCAGGGAGCCCCTACAGTTTCCATGCTGGACCCTGCAGCTGGCCACTCTGCATGTCAGCTTTGGTGGCTCACATGTGGCGTGCCATGCCTACCTTCTGCCAGGATACCTGGAGCACCTGAAGGACATTGAGGCCAAACAGAAAGGTGAGGGGACTGGAGTCTGAGAAGACTGTCTGTGTTGAGGTTCATGGGCTAGAGTTCCCTTAAAGGCAGTGGAGTCCTTCCTGTCTTTGGAAAGGCACAGAAACTGTCAGGTGTGTGGGTGAAACTTTCTCCTTATCCTGCTGCAGAGCCAGCTCCAAAGCTCCTGCCACATCCAGAGCCAGAGCCGGAGCCAGAACCAGCCCCTGGGCTAGAGCCATCTCCAGCTCCAGCCCCACCACCCGTGGCAGAGCTGGAGCCAGCGTCACCTGCATCGGACCCTACAGGGCTGGAGGAAGGGGCACCATTAGCTTCAGCCCCAGTGCCAGCTCCTGAACTAGAGCCCACTGAACCCTGGGCTGTGACCACCGAAAACCAGCTGAGGGAGGAGAAGCTGAACATCTTGGACTTCCCTCCCCGGCTGGTGGCAGAGCAGCTGACGAGGATGGAGGCGGTGAGCAGCAGGGCTTGCAGGGCAGGGGGGCCCTGCCTTCCTGTGCCGTGAGCTGCCCCACACCTGCCATTCCCTGATCCAAAATCTGATGATCTGGGTCCACATTCCTGCTCCCCCGTTACCAACACTGCGACTTAGGCACTTTCTTAACCCCAAGAGCTCGCTGTCCCCACGTGCACAGCAGAGCCAGACACTAAGAGCACCTGCTGCACGGGGTGGCTGTGCCGATGAATGAGGTGGAACAGAGAGGAAGTTGGGCAGGGTCTGGCCCTTTGGTGCAGGAGGGAGCTCACTGAAGTGCTGCCAGGTCCTTGGGCCAATCACGCGTGTGCCCAGGGGGCCTTCAAATCCTCAGCACGTATCAGGCATGTGATGTGTACTGACTCCAGCGGAGACAATCAGATAAAGCAGGTGCTTCTCCCTGCCTCAGGGGAATGTGCATGGGAATGGGGAGTGGGACCCAAGGGGGACTGTGATGGGTGGAAGATGTCCCTTGGGGTGGCCTGTGAGGGCTGTGTTCTGGAGCTTGGAGGAAGTGAGATGGGGCTGGGAGCAAATGCCCTCCCTTCTGCACAGCACTGTGTCCCGGGTCATCTTGTGCTGAGACCTTCAGTGGACACAGACAAAACCCAGGGAATCCCACACACCTCAGAGATCACATCCTCTTCTTCCTGAGCTCCTGCTCTGTCCTCAACCCGCCTGGGACTGTGGAGGACCATGGATGCCGAGCTGGGGTGAGGCAGTGCTGGCAACACTCTGAATCTTCCTCAGGAGCTGTTCAAGAAATTGGTGCCTGCCCACTCCCTGGGCTCCATCTGGTCCCAGCGAGACCACAGGGACCACAAGTACCTGGCACCCACCATCCATGACACTGTGGCACACACAAACACCTTGGCCAACAGTGTCATCGCTACGTGCCTCGGGGCCCTGGGCATGACAGCGCAGGACAGGGCCAGGATGGTGGAGCTGTGGATTCATGTGGCCGAGGTAAGTCATGGGAGGCCCATGGAGGCCCTGTCTGGAGTCATGGGAATTGCCTCTTGTTTCTCAGCTGTCGATATTGAAGTCTGTGGTCTGAGTCCCTGCACTGGCCCTAGACACTCCTGCCAGGGCCACACTGACCTTGACTTGAGGTCCTGGTGGTGGCAAGCTCACTTCCTTCCTGTGCTCCTTCCTTGTGTTCAGCTAAAAATCCTTATGCCTGGCAGTGTTACTCCTCAGGTCCCAGGTGTGCCCTCCCTGGGTTTCCTGGGCATCTGTCTCATCCAGGACAGGAGAAGTCCATGAGGGGACAGAATCCAGAGCTGGAGAGCTCCAGCCCCCACTCACAGCTCAATCTCTTCCCTTCCCTAGGGGTGCCTAGGCCTCAGAAATTTCGCATCCTTCCACACAATCCTTTCTGCTCTGCAGAGCCCTGCCATTAAGCGTCTCAAAGACACCTGGGGACAAGTGTCCAGGTGGGTAGGCTGCTCTCCATCCAAGCACCATGAGGGGGAGGTGGACCCTGCACCCAGCATTGGGTGGCCATGGCCCCCGCAGTCAGCTGAGACCACCTGGGAGAAGTGAATGCCTGGGACACGGACTGATCTGGTTCCTGGGTCTCTGAGCCTCTCAGGGCCCTTAGGCCAGCGGTTCTGCCCAGGAACTCATTTCCTTCAATATCAGATCCTGACTTGAGCCCAGTTGGAGATTCTCAAGTGTTTCCTTTGCAGCAACAGAAATCTCCATCCAACTGAAACCAAGAGTGTTCAAAACAGATCTATGTGGTAGATATGGGAATGGAGGCCCCAGGTGACAACAGGAGAGGCCCCTCCCCAGTCCCATGGGGACCTCGCGGCTCAGAGCAACCCAGTGAAATCCCTCATCCAGGCCCCAGGCTGTTTGGGTCTTCTGGGATCTCAAACAAATGGGATTTGCCCTTCAACCACCCCATAATCTTTCTTTCTTTCTTTCCCACTCCCCCAGGGAGAGCTCCTACACCTTTAAGAAGTGGTGCAGGGGACAGCAGCATGTGAGCAAGAGACTGTTCCTGAAGGTAACCTGGGGCTGGAGATCTGGGAGGAGGGGTGTGCGAGGGGGCCGGGAACATCCTGAGGGCATCCTAGGAAGTGAGGCTATGGTAAGGCCATCCTGGGGTTCAGAGATCCCTGTCGGTGGGGCAGGAAGGAGATGCCGCACGGCCACCACCAACACCCTCTGCCCTCTCCCTCCATGTCTCAGTTTGGTTATTGTTGGGACACACTCTGGGAGTGCAGAGGTCAGGACCGTGGTCAGTGGTGGGGCAGGGCGAGGGGTGAAGGCAGCAGGGACAGGGACTCTGGCTGGGACAGAGAGTGGCCTCTCCTCAGTGGGTCCTTGAGCAAGTCTCTGCCCCTCTGTGGGCCTCGGTCTCCTCCTCTGGGAAATGGAGGGAGATGACGTGGTGCAGGCCTCACGGTGGGGTGATACCGTCCAAGGGAGGACAGGAATGGGAGGAGATTTGTGCTGGCTCCTCCTTGAGAGCTGAGGGGAGAGCAGTGATGACAGTCAGATGACAGGGAGTCCTCAGGAGAGCCCTGGAGGCAGGTGGAGTTCTCCCCACTCTTTCCTGATGAGGAAAGAGTCTCAGGGAGGCCTGGGCAGGCCCAAGGTCACACAAGAGTGAGTCCTGGAGCCAGGACTGGTCTAGAATCAGAGCACCCTGGAGGTGGGAACAGCATAGACAGCAGGGGACTGGAGCCAGATGGCCAGGGTCTGAGGTCAGGGGCCTTGAGGGACATGTGGAAGGGAGCAGGGCCTCTCTGACCCTGTCCTCGGCACTGACAGGAGGCGACCTCCGTGTTGGCCACTGCACAGAGGGGCCGCCATAGAGCCCGGGAGAGGCGGCAGCAGCAGGTGAGGGTGCCTGGGGGGAGGTGCCCAGGAGTCAGAAGAGAGGGTGCTCCCCCTCCCAGCTAGAGGCCTGCCCTAGGAGAGGGGCCTTCCTCCTCCAGCGTATCTGCTGTGGCTGCCGAGCCTGAAGGGCCTGCATTGGCAGTGAGCAGGAGGAGGCCTGGAAGGGCTGAGAGCAGGATGGTTTTGGGGTGGGGAGGGGCAGGGGCCACACTCCCTGGGATTGGCCCACAGCCAGCCCTGGGACGTGACTGGGGGAGTTTGGTGTTCCTGGAGGGGAGGGGAGGAGGGCATTGTGTGTGGTGGGGGCTCCTGAGGGTCCTAGGCTACTGTACGTGGGAGCCTGGGGTGGGCAGGTGGCTGGGGTAAGGGGTTTCAGGGGAGGGTTCATGGGGTCACCTGAGTGCTGGAACTCATCACCGTCCCCACCTTCATGGATCAGGGTGTCATCCCCTCCCTCGAGATGATCTTCAGTTACCTGGAGCTGCTGCATGATGAGACGGATTATTATGTGGAGGTGAGTGAGCCTGGAGGTGGGGCCGTGGGATCAGGCTCCTGAGGGTTTGGGAGGAGAGAGTCCTGCCTGAGCCCTGAGCTCTCACACTTGGAAAGGTCCTCTGCAGAGCCTCCCAGCCTCCTGTGGAAGCCAGGGCATCAGGCCCATCTCAGCAATGAGTGATGGGAGGCTCTGCCTAGGCCACCATCCAGGCTCCCAGGGCTGCTGAGGCTCAGAGCTGCCTGACTGTGTGGCCCCAGGAGGTGGTGTCTGAGCTGGACTCAGCCTCTCCCTCTGGCCCTGCCCATGAGGGAAGAGAAGTCGGGCCCCTCCCAGTCAGGAAGCACATCAGTGGCTGAGCTGTCCCTTCCTGCCTGAGGCCTCAGTCTCCCCATGTGTCATCAGAGAGGGTTAGATTACAAGGTCTCAGCTCCTCTGCCCCCAGGTCTGGAGCCCAGAGCCTGGCCCAGGTCCAAGTCCGGTCTCTGGAAGGGCCTGCCCACTGGCAGCAGTGCAACACTGGAAGGGGTGGGATGGGGGCTAGTTCTGGGCTAAGGGGGCTGTTTCTGATGGACTTCGGCTGTCTGCCTTCCAGGGCAATGTGCTCAGCTGTCGGAATGAGGTAAGGAGCTGCGGCCTCACTGTGGTGAGTGTGGGTGTGTGGGAATGAGAGAGCCCCCCTTTCATAACAAGCCCTCTAGCTCAATCCCTGGGGTCGGACATTTATTTGCAGAGTTTGATATACAGAGCTGGGGATCCTATGGTGTTGGCGGATGGGGGAAGGGCTGGCATCAATGACCCCTTCCTGGTAGAGGATCTATTTCGGGCCAACTGTGAGAACAGGCACGTCCTGACTGGAATTGCAGGGAAGGAGAGTTCCCAAGTTGGCAAAGGCCCCACACTGGCTCCTTGTTCCCCTCCTCACCCCCTCCAAGAGCCCTGCAGGGTACCCCACCCAGGCCATGTCTCCATCCTGTCCTTCCTCTGTCCCAGGAATTCAAATTCATCAAGGACATCGAGATGGTCCAGAAGGCTGCAAATCTGTACACCGTGCAGCCCGATGAGCATTTTGGGGCCTGGTTCCAGGCCGTGGAGCCCCTGAGCGAGGAGGCGAGGTGAGGCGGGGCAGGAGTTGGGTGAGGGCAGGGCAGACTCTCTCTGCAGACCAGCTCCAGTGTCCATGGCCGTGGCTCCATGGTCAGCCTCAGATCTGGCTGCATGGCGACCCCTGGGGCCCTGGGACTCCAGCTGCTGGGAGGCTCTGGGAGGCACAGCTCAGGCGTGGCTCCTGGGAGCCAACAACTCGACTCTGTCCTGTAGCTACAGCCTGTCCTGTCAGCTGGAGCCACGATACCAGTGGACCAGAAAGATTCGACTCTTCTTCACAGACAAGAAGAGCCACTCATCTTCCCGCCCAGGGCTGAGTGAGTGTCTGGACTGGCAGTGGCTGAATCCAGGGGCTCAGTACAGATTCAGGCCAAGTCTGGGCCAGGGGAGTCAGACAGCTGTGGTGCTGGGGCCCCAGCTCCACCGCTGAGCAGTCCTGTCATGGGCGATTCCCCTCGCATTTCTGGGACTGGTTTGTTCCTCTGTGAAGTGGGTGACACTAAATAGCCCCTGTGTCAGGGACATGGGGTGCTGTTGGCTGACTGAGCACTCAGAACCGGGGCTGGGGCACAGGGTACAGTGGGTGCGGGGAGGGGGGAGAGTATGCTGTGTTTCTGGGGGAGGCCCCCTAGGAAATTCCTCTCTCTATCCAGACACCAGGCCCCCAAATAAGAGCCCAGCGGTGGTGGCAGATGATGCTCCTGAGACCAGCTGAACTGCAGCAGGGACACAGCGGGGACACTCAGGTGCATGGGGCCACCTCTCAGAGGCTGATGTGAATAAAAACTTTGTGATCCATTTCCTGGGGTCCCTGAAGGCAACAACGGAGTGGACGATCCCCCCATCTCCCTCACACATTTTCCCCAGCGCCTATTTCCCTCTTTGGAGGGGCCATGTTTTTGTTGTCAATGATAAATGCTAAGTTTGGGTATTCTATTAAATTTCTGTTTTTTTCTCAGCCTGGGGGTGGACATGTGGTTCTTTCGCTCTCTGTGCTCATGAAAATGAGATCCAGAATCTCACATTCCTCCTTGAATTCAGAAACCTCGCAGAGTCCTCAGCTCAGGGCATGTGATGAAGAGAGAAGTGCCAGTGCCGTCCCTGGCTGCTGAAGGACATTCCCGTGTCCCCCTCACTCAGAGGACAGGATCATTGCAGTGTGGTTCACCTGGTCCTGGAGCAGAAGCAGCCCCTCCGATCTCCCGGGGCTGAGACGTTGGAGGGACTTTCTCTGGCAGAACAACAGCCACGGAAACGGGGGTGTCTTTAAAAGTAGCACTTGCTTGGGGCCAGCCCAGTGGTGCAGCGGTTCAGTTCCCATGGTCCCCTTTGACCGCCTGAGGTACGCTGGTACAGATCCTGAGTGCGGACCTAAGCATCCCTTGTCCAGCCACGCTGTGGCAGGTGTCCCGCATATAAAGTAGAGGAAGATGGGCACGGATGTTAGCTCAGGGTCAGTCTTCCTCAGCAAAAATAGGAGGATTGGCTGCAGATGTTAGCTCAGACCTAACCTTCCTCAATAGCCAAAAAGCTGGCCCTGGCCTGTGCCTAGCACAATTCCTGCCCAGGACCGTGGCTGCCTTTCTGCACTTGGAGGACGAGGGAACATTTTCCCAGTTCCTCTTGCCCAAATGAGGAACTTGTTTTCTGATTCAGCCCCTGGAATTGCATCCACTGTAAGTGGGGAAAATCCTGTAAAACCTCAAAATGTGCACGTGGAGAGGGCGAGGCTAGAGGAAGGTCCTGTGCAAAGGGACTAAGGGCAGGCAGGACCCTCCCTCTCTGGGCCCCTCTAGGGTCTCCCTGTTCACCTTTGACCTGGGCTTGGTCCTCCTGGGATTCGGGTCCATGACTCTGATTCCCACTTCCTGCTTATTTTCTCTCCAAGGGGAAAGATTGGGGAGGCAGATTTTAGCGCCACAGCTGGGTCTCCCTCCACGAACCTGGTGCTCCCTGTGAACTAGGATTTTCAGCATCCCTGCACTTCCGCATGCAATTCTCTCTTAGGGCAGAAATTCCCTAGATGCCCCTAGCCTTTCTGTCAGGTCCATCATGGCCACTCCTTCCAGGCTGGATCTGATGGATCCCAGGTGAGCTCTGGTTTTCCAGGATAACAGACCATCACCCTGACCAGGAATGACCCCACAGTGTTCCTTGCTGCCCAGGGTGACCTCTGGGCCCGTGTGGTTCTCAGGTCCATGGACTTGGACAATCACCAGTTTACACACTCTGGTGTAATTTGACTGGCTTTTCCGAAAGTGGCAGCTGGGCCCGAGCCCATGAAGCATGTAGCCCCTGGGGTGACTGGAGTCTTTTCCACAGTCTTGGCGGTGGTTCTGTCATCGAGGTGTGAACCTTTCCTGTTGGGAAGTTGGAAAGATGAGGCCTAAGAAAGGTGTGAGTTGGGGGTCCTGCGGGCAATGCCACCAAACTAATGTTCTGTGGGTGTGCATGGACACAGCCTCACCAAGTATAATCCGGAAATGCTCCCCATGTGGGTGTCCAACAGACACTGGTCTGGCTCAACCGGAGAACCCGCCTGAGAACCAACAGCTAAAGGGTGACCTCCCGGCCTTTCGAGCTTCATCCCCAGGAAACACCATGTAAGCAAGGAGCAGATGAATCGCTTGTCACTTCTGAGTTATCCCCTCCTTCCTGATCACTGCAAGTGTCACTCAGACACTTGGCAGGCCGGACTCTGCCAGGGAGGCCATCTCAGGACAGCCAGAATCTGAGGATCAATCCTGGTTCCCGGCAGCCCAGGTCCTTGCTGATGCGGCACAGCCACCCAGGAAAGAGACTTGCCAGAGGAAGGTGGGGAAGGCTGTGCTGTCCCTCCAGGGAGAAAGAGTCGCGGCAGGTCCCAGGGCTAGTCCAGGGCTGGGATGAAGGCACGGGTGTCCCACGAGTGTCTCCTCCAGGACTGGGGTGCTCCTGAGAGCCAACCCGGCAGGTAGCAACATTCAGTAAGTCACGTGGGTACAGCTGTGGCAGAGGAGGGACAATTTATCCCATCTTTGGGTTTCCAAATTGGAAATTGTTTGCTGAAGTCCATGAGTAAAGCAGTTAGAAAATCTGGATGACATGTTAATTTTTGAAGGAAAGTATGAGTTACCAAAACTGGCTTCCCAAGAGCTAACTAAAGGGAAGAGAAAATAACAATGTGAATCTCTTGAAATCCCTCAGGTGCATATAGTGTCAGAGAGAAATCATCAGAATATTTGAGGAACTGGAAAGCAGGGTTCTGTTTAAACTGTTGCAGGTGTAAGGTGGGGATGGGTGCTTGCATCTTGTCTTCCAGTGTAAGTGAAAACAAGATCACATTAGGAGTGAACTCAGTCTTTCCAAAGTGGTGTCAGACATGGGATTGTACTCCTCACTCACGTCCCTCAAGAATATCTTGCCACGTGGTCCATTCATTGATGCATCTTCCATTTACAGGAGCTAACAAAAAAATCTGTCCCATTGACAGCCATACCATCCAGTTAAATTCCACCTCACCCAACTCACAGTGTCCCGCAAGCCTCTCTTGGTGATCTGTCTCATCACAGTGAGGGATTCATGCCAGAGTATTCCAGAACCTTGGGAACCATATTCATACCACCTCCAATTGCCAAGACAGGAGGGTCTCTGGGGAAATGGGAATGGGAAACCTGACTCTCAAACACTGCCTTTCCCTTGGCTCGCCTTAGGATTTCTCCCTGAATGACATGATTGCCCCATTCACCTGACTGCTGCCCCCTCGGTTTTGGTGGCTCTGGAAGAGGTACCAAGATGTACTGGTCTTTCCTTCACCATTGAGGAGACCAATGAGAACCCTTCTTGACTCCTCAACCTGCCCTTAGGTTTTGATGTGTACACTGCCTGTCCCAGTGACCACAAGACCTTGGAGACCACTCTGACTCTCCTTAGGGAATTGAACTCTCTCTAACTACAACCACCAGACTAGAGCAAAACTGGGGCCACTGTTTTAGGAACAACTTCAGCATTTGCAGCTAAGGTTGGAACACTTCTGGAGATCTACCAAAGCCCCTGGGTAAGGGGTCTGGATTCTGGAGAGAGAGATTCCGGTCTTCACCAATGAGTTCTCTCATCCAATCATAGGGAAAGGCAGAAGCTCTACGTATGTCATCCCAAGGACTTCTCAGTTTGTGAGATTATTAACTGCGTTGGGAAGGAAGATGAGGGTGAAGAAGAAGTGCCATGGAAACATTGAGACTCAGCCCAGGGTCATGCTCAAGGCCAATGCATCCACCGCACTGCTCCTGGGAACATTGGCTGAGGACAGCTCACAGCTCTTTCCCTCACAGGACATGCCCACAGCATAGGGAACCGCCTAACCTTAGGACACAGTCCTCTCGAGGGACAGCCAGAGGCCCATGTCTGGCTGATAAGGGAATAAGAAGCCTGGTCTCAATTTGGGACAACACCAAAGGGCTGTCCCAGCTCCAGAGATCCTTGAGAGTTGGCAGAGACTCAGTGGCAACTGTCTTGGCCTTCAGCTTCTCCTTCAACTATCCCCGCCTTGCTAACTTCCCATAGGGATATCTCCCCAGAACGCTTCCCTAAACCTTCCACATGGAATCCTCCCCCTCACAGTCTCTTTCCAGGGCTCCATCTGTGACAGGCAGTAATCAGGAGACATTAATGCAGAACACAGCAGCATGAGATTCGGCAAATGCTGTTCTGGAAGAATGATCTGTTAGACAATCTGAGAGGGTAGGTCATTGTAATCTCCAGGATAACTTAGGTAATGCTCTGGTAATAAATGCAACAATTGAGAAATTCATGACTAAAGATGTATTTCTCCTCAGATTTACATCATACATTGATAGTTGAGGTGAAGGGACCCCTGCTTCCTAAGTCACGTGGGGCAAGGCTGATGGAGGCCCCACGATCTTGTTGGTACACCATCTGAAACTGATGCCTTCTTCAGTTGCCACCAAAGGACAGAAAGAGAACCTAGGGTCTTACACCTCCTCTTTTATTCTTTGGCTTAAAAGTGATGCCATTGGTTGGAAGGTGCCACATATCCTTTCCAAAACCAAGAGGTCTAGGAAACATAGTCTTCTGTGTGCCAGAGTGAAAGCAGAAGTGGATGCTGGCCACCACACTCTCTTTCTTTTCACCAAAGGATATGATTGCTTTCCCTCTCACATAGAGAATTAACTCACCCTCTTTCCCAAGGAGGACATCTGAAGACCCGGTAGACTCAGAAACCCTAGCTGACCCTTGGGCTAATGGGACAAAGACTTCAGGGACCACACATGACAAAGAATACAGAACTCGCAGGAGTGGATCAGAAAATTCACTAAAGAAATGAACAAGGACTATTGTAATAAGCAGAAACAAGAAACGCTGGGGATGGGGAGAACCTGACATCCTCAATTGTCACATCATCCTATTCCAAATACTCAGTCTCCTGCAAGAAGTTGCAGGGCATACAAAGGGACAAAGAAGGATGGCTCATACAGAGGAAAACTTCATGATTAGAAGGGGCCCTTGAGGAAGCACTGAGGGGTTACTGCAGAAACTTTTGTCTGCTTGTTGCTATTCACATTCCTGTGCTGAGCCTATGTCTTCATAAGCTTGTCGCGGGGATGCTGAACAGCTCTGTTTCAGGGTAAGACAGAGTCAGAGGGCATGGATACCAGCACCTGATTTGTCTATTCTCTTCTGTCTTTCTCCATGACTATATCTACTGTCTCATCTTGCTTTACAAGCAAAACCTGGAAAACCTACCAAAGCAATTATTTTTGGGTTTTTCTACCAATAGTACAGAAAATATGGCTGTTACTTTTGGTGCTGAAACTCAATTTTGTGGAGCAAATTTCAACCTGAATTTGAAGTTTGTTTAAAATAGTTAAACATAGTATAACCATATGACCTGGCACTTCCACTCCTAGATATTTACCCCCTAACATCGAACACAGGTGTACAACCAACAATTTGTCTAGGAATATTCACATCAGCCCTGTGCATAATAGTCCAAGGTGCAAGGTCCATCAACTGATGAAGGGAGAAACAAAAATGGGGACATCCATGCAATGGGATATGAATCAGCCATGGAAAGAAGTGAACTGCTGATGTGTGTATAATCTTTAAAAACACTATGCTAGTGAAAGAAGGCAGACACAAAAGGAGAAATCTTTATGTTTCTATAGATACGAAAAGTCCAGAAAAGGCAGATCAATAGATAGAATGTCCCTTCCTGGTTGCCAGAGGCTGGGCGTAGGGTGGAATGGGGAGTGGCTGCCTAATTTATATGGGGTTTCCTTTAGGATGATGAAATCTTGTGGTCCAGACAGCAGTGATGATTGCACAGCACTGGGAATGTCCTAAACCCCACTGAATTGTGGGTGATTCACCTTTTCACAGTGAATTTTACGTGACGTGAATTTTACCTTAATTTAAGAAAACAATACAGAGTTCATTAGCTCCCACAACAGAGTGTCAAGAGCCCCTGTGGCTCAAGGATGAAAGGGCTCTATCAACAACCTCATGACTACTCCAGGAGTGGTAGATTTTCATTTTCTCTCATAGTGAGAGTGTTCTGTCCATTGTCACAAGACTATTCGATTCTTGGCCCCAAATGTCCAAAGACAGTGAAAGAAAATATGCCCTGTCATACCCCTTTTCACTAGACAGGGCTTTCCTTCCAGAAGCCCCAAGGGAACTTTCTGGGTCAGGGTTGCAATCCAGCCCATCACTAAGCTACACTTTGAGCAGTGACAGGATTGCATTCAATTCCTTCCCCACTGTTCTCAGGTGAGAAGAAAAGGTCATGTCGCCTGAGTCCATGAGATGGGAAACACCCAAACCAAACTTAGGTTCTAGCAAGGAGAAAGCCATCAGTACACAAATAACTCCCTGTTCTAGGATTTAATTTTCTTATTAATAGACTTCACTTTTTAGAATAATTTTAAGTTTACAGAAAAATTCTTCATGGGGCTGGCTCAGTGGCATAGTGGTTAAGTTTGTATGTTCCACTTTGGTGGCCCGGGTGTCCCAGGGTTGATCCCGGGTGCAGACCTATGTACCACTGATGAAGCCATGCTGTGGTGGTATCCCACATACAAAATATAGGAAGATTGGCACAGATGTTAGCTCAGCAGCAGTCTTCCTCAAGCAAAAAGAGGAAGATTAGCAATACATGTTAGCCCAGGGCCAATCTTCCCCAGCAAAAAATAAAAAAAATAAATATATATATATATATATATATACAGCAGACAGCACAAGTTCCAATATCCTCCCTCATACCCCAGTTCACACACACTTTCCCTTGTCATCAATATCTTGCATTTGTGAGATACATTGGTTATATTTGATGAGCCAACACTGATACAATATAAAGTAAACAGCTTATATTAGGGTTCACTCTGTGTGTTTTATCTTTAATGGGCTTTGAAGAATGTATAAGGACATCTATCCACTGTTACAGTATCATACACCATAATTTCTCTGCTCCAAAATTCCTCTGTGCTCCTCCTATTCATTCCTCCCTCCCTCTGCCCAAGTCCTGGTAACTACTGAAGTTTTTACCATCTCCTTGGTTTTGCCTTCTCCAAAATGGCACATAATTGGAATCATACAGTGTGCAGCCTTTTCCAATTGGCTTCTTTTACTAAGAAATGTGCATTTAAGATTCCTCCATGTTTTTTTCTTGGCTTGATAATTCATTTCTTTTCTATTGTTGAATAATATTCCATTGTTTGAATAGACAACAGTTTGTTTATCCATTTACCACTTGGAGGGCATCTTGTTTATTTGCCATCTTTTCCAATAATGAATAAAGCTGACATAAACATTCAACTGTAGGTTTTGTGTGGATATATGTTTTCAATTCATTCAAGTATATACCAAGGAGTGAAATTGCTGGATCTTAGGGCAAGAATGTCTAGCTTTGTAAGACACTTCCAAACTCTCCTCCAAAGTGGCCGCACTGTCTTGCATTCCCAACAGTGATGGATGAAGTTTCCTGTTGCTCCATGTCCGCCTCAGCATTTGCAGTTGTTAGTGTTCTGGGTTTTGGCCGTTCTAATAGGCCTGTACTTGTATCTGATTGTTATTTCTAATTTGCATTTCCCTGATGGAAAGGATGTTGAGCATCTTTCTGTGTGCTCATTTGCCATCTGTGTATGAAAGGGCAGAAACAGAATGGACTGCAGGAACAGAGATGGCTGGGATGACAGGAAGGTGGAGGCAGAGATGATCTTCAGGGCTGACTAGGCACTGACTATGCCCTCTGTCAGATAAATTGTGGTCTACCTAACATTGAGTTTTGAGTGAAAACTCCATAGTATCTGGTTGTGCACACATATATCTTATTGAGGCTTGAGTTTTTATATATGTTTTTACTGAAAGATGCCATAAGCCCTATGTATAAACAGGTTGCTGTACAGTGTCCAGCTGCCACGTGACGCCCAAGCTTAAGCAGAACGAAGGAGAACACATTGAGTCTGGAATGGGAAAAGATAGTCCCACAAGAGGTGACAAGTCCAGCACAGGCTGTGCAGACTCCTTACCTCTTGGTGAGGAAGTGTTCCCCGCCCAAGACTCCTTCCTAAGTGGCCCAGCAGGTGATGACAGTGTCAGAGATGATGAGAGTCTATCTTGAGTGGATGGTGTCTGCCATGCAAGCAGCATGTGTTGCCTATCACCAGAGGCAGAAACCCAAACACTTCTGCCACTGCGTCTTAGTATTGGAGTCTCCAAGGAAAACACAATGCAGCCAAGCACTGGGTGGAACAATGCTTTACTCACA
The DNA here is from genome assembly GCF_041296265.1 of Equus caballus. Classification (NCBI taxonomy): domain Eukaryota; kingdom Metazoa; phylum Chordata; class Mammalia; order Perissodactyla; family Equidae; genus Equus; species Equus caballus. Next base: position 10,939,950 of record NC_091704.1, read on the forward strand.
TAGAGGAGACAGAGCAAGATCAGTTTCAGTGGTAGGCAGTGGTCCCCCATGGCCAGTGGGTTCCTCCTGGCAGCTGAAGCAGTGCAGCTGGCCTGCACACACCCTTCTCATGCTGTAGAAGAAAGAACCTGACCCCCTCTGCAAGGGACAAGTATAGCAGTGGAGTTGGCCAGCTGCCACGTGACGCCCAAGCTTAAGCAGAACGAAGGAGAACACATTGAGTCTGGAATGGGAAAAGATAGTCCCACAAGAGGTGACAAGTCCAGCACAGGCTGTGCAGACTCCTTACCTCTTGGTGAGGAAGTGTTCCCCGCCCAAGACTCCTTCCTAAGTGGCCCAGTGAGGGTCCACAGACCACATGAGCTGGATTGCCTCTCCCGGCAGTGTCAGTGGCAGCCAATGCCTCTCCCATTACGCATTTTCATTTTGCATTTGCCACCAGAGAGAGCCCTGAGAGGAGCTACATCTCTTTTATCTCTTGGAGGACACTTCATTCCTGAGAAGTTTCCGTATTCTTGGCTAATTGGGTTCATAATCTAATCATTTTTATATTTGTGTATGTAGCATGCGCAGTATCCCCTCTCTAATGCTCAGTTCACTTGCAACACTGGAGGTGCTTACTATTATATTTCTATTTTAGAGCTGAAGATTCTGAGGTCAGAAGAGATTACATAACATCTACGAAGTTATTACGTTTACTAAGTGCTGAAGCCATGTTACCAGGTCAGACAAGCTTCCTTCAGAGCTGACCTTTTTAACCTCTAATGACTTCTTGTAGAAAAGAGAAGAGTGAATGCAGGTTCTTTCTCAAGATCATTGATTGAGGGAGTTCTTTGAAAATAAAACAAAAAGCAACGCCTTCGTGTTAGGAAAAAACCTTACAGTTCTCCTTTACCCGGTGTCTCATCTTAATTTTCACACGGAACACCTCACTTCACCAAATCTGTGTGGGTTTTCCCCACACCAAGCAATTCCGTGGACACCAGCTGGGCGTTCTACAATTTAACCTCATTCTGACACTCTGTAGCTGGAGATAGCGTCAGATCCCACTGGTTGAGGGCTCAGTCCCATGACACTGCCCCCCACTTCAGATGCCAATGGCAAGTAGTAGGTCCCCAAGTTACCCACATTTTCTGTCCAATTTAGCTACAAATCAGAGGTTACCACAACTTCCTCCTCAGGTTCGATTAATTTTCTAGAGCAGTTCACAGAACTCAGGGAAACATTTATATATGTTTACCAGTTTATTGAAGGATATGATGAACGATACAGATGAACAGCCTAATGAAGAGACACACAGGCTCAGGTTGGGGAGGGTCCCGAACATGAGAGCATCTGTCCCTGTGGAGTCGGGATGGATCACCCCCACTGTAGACAGATGTGTTCACCAACCTGGAGGCACCCCAAAGCCCATAGTATTGGGATTTCATGGAGGCTCCCTCACATAAGCATGACCGCTTATTAACTCCACTTCCAGCCCCTCCTCTCTTTCTAGAGAAGTTGGAGGAGAAAGGGGGGATGGAAATCCCAAGCTTCTAATCACAGCCTGGTCTTTCTGGTGTCCAGCCTGCATCCAAAAGCCATACAGGAGCCCACCCAGAGTCGCCTAGTTAGAACAAAAGAAGCTTCTATTGCTCTTGGCACTTAGGAATTTACCAGTGTTCCAGGAGCGCTGTGTCAGGAACTGTGGGCAGAGACCTATCTATATTTCCTATTATCTCACAACGTTTTTTCCATTTCACATTACTGTCTCCAGATACTGACTGTCGATACAGCACATGTTTGCACCCTTCTCTGCTGTATTAAGCCTGGGTGGGCTTGACTGCTCCCAGAGGCCACAGACGGGGAAGCGTCCGTAATCTGTAACGCCTGTTCATGAGTATCTGACTACAAATACTCTGCTCCTCAGGCATATGCAGACATGGATAAACTGCAGCCAGAGGCTCAAAATCCGGAAAGAAGGGGCTATTAGAAGCTGAATCCCTATAGAGGATAGAGGGGGGAAGAATTTTCCCTCTATTCTTCTAGGTTCTTCTGGCTGTTCTAAGAGTTAAATTGACATAAGACAGAAAAAAGGAGAAAAAGAAAACAAAGTTTAATAACATGTATGCATGGGAGAAACCTAGGAAAACTGAGTAACTCACCAAAATGGCTGAAGCCACCACCTTAATTACCAACTCAAGCTGAAGACACAGGGGATGTTGGCGGTGGGGGTTTGGGACTTCCAGGGGCAATTCATGTGGAGATGGAAAGTAAATGTTTGGTAAATAATTGTTTGCCGTACCTGGCAGAGACTTTGGAGACAGAGAGGACTGTGATCCACCGGGCCTTGCTGGGTTCCTCGCTGTCTGTCACACCTCGTTCATATCACACTGTAGTTTCCATGGTAGGAGTTCCCTCCTGGAACAGGCCTTCCATCTAGAATTCTTTTAGGCAGTTATGGGGAAGGTCAAAGTCTTTTGCTCTTAAAAATAACCAAGCCAAAGAGAGACATTTTGGGGTAGCAAATTCTGCTCCCCTACAGTAGTTAGATTCATGAGGATCTGGAGCAAATGGGAAATGTAAAGTTCTCCTCAAAGGAGGCCCACATTTTAGTTATCAGCATTATTACATATTTAAGTATGTAATGCATACATAGCACAACCGTTCAAAAGGCAAAAGGGGTCAGCAAACTTTCCTTCCAAGTGCTCAGACACACAGTAGTTCACTTCAGAGAGAACAGTGCTTTAATTTTGGTGTGTATCCTTGCAGAGAAGTTACTTTCATATACAAATAGGCAGATGCTGAAAATACACACACCTACCTATAAGCGTATATAAATATATAGGTCTATACTATGTTAATATGCAATCTCAAATACATATATGCATTTCTAAGTATTTATCTTTTTCTTCACACACATGTGGTTCCAAATCAGTACATTAGACGTGTCATCATTTCCCACAGCTTCAAGTTAGGTCACAGTATGTGTGGCTGCACCCTAGGCTAAATAACCCATCTTCTACTAACACGCATTAAGGATTTCTCTGTATTCTTACAAGCAGCGCTCCAATTATTAAAACTGCGTAAACTACAGTTTGCATCTATCTAGGCTTACACGTAAGTTAAATTTTCAAAAGTGTATTTTCTGTGTGCATTTTCACTTGTGATGAGTTTTCACTTGAGTGTCTTTTCACTTGAAAAATTTCTCATGGTGACTGTACCATTTTACGTTTTCACAGCAATGTGTGAGTGTCTGTTTCCCCAGCCCACAGTTCCTACTCTGACTCTCCATTCTTCTTGCGCTAATGCTCTACTTTCTCCTCACCTCAAATATCATTCAAAGAGACATTTTCCCTCTGTGTCAAGGCTCAGCGAGGATTCCACACTTGTCACTTTAGCCACATCTGTACTACAAACAGGAGAACACTGCAATATTATTCCTTTTGTAGGTTCAGCAAAATAAAATCTCATTCACACACATATTTCTAAGATTACTTAGGGTATTTCAATCTCTGACAATGGATAAAAACTAGGCTGAGAACATGATCCAGTACCTCTATAAAGAGTTTAACTGTTTAAAAAAATGTTACATTTTGTGGACACTGAAAGCTCATGGAATAGGAGTAAACATGAGTTGGGAACTGTGAAATAACAAGAAATATATATATTGATGTCAGCCCCTGGTTCCTGACACAGAGCTCCTAAAACCCTTGTAAAAACCTAAGTGGTGAGAGCAGTAGGAGCATCTTTTGTCCCAACAGGTGACTCTGGTGGGCCCCCGGATGACTCCAGGATGGGGGCTGGTTACCAGAAAGAGCAAGTCTTGACTAGAAGTTTGGAATTTTGAGCCCCATCCTTCATCCTCCAGAGAGGGAGAGGGGCTGGAAACGGAGTTAATGATTGATCATGCCCACGAGAGAAAGCCTCCAGAAAACCCCAACAGTACAGGGTCTGGGGAGTTTCTGGGTGAACACGTGGAGGTGCTGGGAGAGTAGCATGCCTGGAGTGTGCATGGATCTGTGCCGGTTCCCCATGCCTTGCCCTAGGCACCTCCTCCATTTCGTTGCTTCAGAGTTATATTCTTCTATGATAAACTGGTAATCTTAGAAGTAAAACATATCTCTGAGTTCTTTGAGCTGCTGTAGCAAATTAAATTGAACCCAAGGAGGAGGTCGTGGGAACGTCTGATCTATAGCCTGTCGGTCAGACGTGCAAGTGACAACCGGGGCTTGGGATTGGCATCTGAAGTTGTGGGGGGGAACAGTCTGGTAGGACTGAACCCTCAACCTGTGGAATCTGATGCTGTCTCCAGGTAAACAGTGTCAGAATTTGGGTGAATTGAGTTGCATTGTAGGACAGCCAGCTGGTCCAGGGTCCTGGGTCCAGGAACCTCAAAGAGGAACAGAGAAGGAAGTGACATGAAATAGCTGTTCTTCAATAATTCTAAGAATTAATAATATTATCTGAGGAAATGTGGAAATCACACAAGCCAGGAAAGGAGAGACAAATGGCCATAAGATGCTTGTACAATAAAAAGAAATGAGAAAATTTGTGTGCCATAGAATTTTGCTTGTGTGTGTGCATTTTAAAGTATAATAACTTAATATACAATTATAACCCAGTTTCAGCTATCAGTATCGTAACAAAATAATTTCCCCATACAAAAAATTAAACACAAACATTTTAACGGCTACAAAATTATATTGAGGGTGTTTCGTTACTTACTTAACCATCTCAATCTTTGGGAAATTTAGTTGTTTTCCGTAATATGCGATTATAAACGATGCTGGTATTAACATATATTCATACTAAAACATTCTGTATATTTTTTATTTTCTTACGCTAGGCGTATAAGAGAGCATGAACTGAGAAAAATTTTAATTGCTCCTAATTTATATTTCCACCAGCACTACATAAAGCTTCTTACCTCAACAGCGTTACCATAAGGGATTAGTATTTCTTTAAACAATAATTTTGGAAAGGGAGCCTTGGAATGCAATCACAAAGGTAACCATTGCAGGACAGGAATTCTGAGTTTCCTTCCTATATAGATTTTAAGAACTCTGCCTAAAGCCAAACAGAAGCCTGATCTTCTTTTCCTTATTTTTTTATTTTTCCCAAGGATTGGCACCTGGGCTAACAACTGTTGCCAATCTTTTTTTTCCCTGCTTTTATCTCCCCAAACCCCCCCTGTATAGTTGTATATCTTAGTTGCACGTCCTTCTAGATGTGGGATGTGGGACACCGCCTCAACGTGGCCTGACGAGCAGTGCCATGTCTGCGCCCAGGATCCGAACCCTGGGCCGCCACAGCGGAGTGCATGAACTTAACCATTCGGCCACGGAGCCGGTCCCTGGATCTTCTTTTATTTTATATGAATTTTTTTTTCTTTTTTACCCCTTTTACAAAAGAAAGATCCAACATCAAGTGATGGAGCCATTGGCCTCCCCAAAGATGTTCACAGATCGCTGCATCCTTTGTCTCTCTTTTCTGGGAGGGGTACATGTGATCAGGCTGTGTTAAACAACTTGATCACGAATATCATGTTGAGCTAGCTGATTTAATTACTCCTTCCCTGAGACTTCAGTGCCACAGGGACTGCTGGATTTGGAAAAAATGACCCGAGACCAAAAGGGGATATTGGATAGGTTCCAGAACTTTTTAAAAATCTCTACTGCAGCGGAATGAATAAGACAACAGAGAGAAACTTTATTAAGCTGGATTTCAGGGTTTCTCAGCCTAGGCTTCCACTATAGGGATAACGTCCTGAGCAGAGAAATTTTTCTGTTAATCCTAGATCACTTAGAAGAACTCTTACTTACTTTTGGAGTGCCAGAACTGACATGTTGAACTAGGACATGGGAAGCAGGAAGAGTTAACAGTGGATGTCTGTGGAGTGTGCTGAGGAAAAGTTTATCTTGCCATGTCTCCTTAATGGACACAAGAAGGTTCATACGTACAAGGAAACTCCATTTTCCTATGAATATGTCCTTGCCTCATTGAAATACAGGAATTTTCTATAATTCAAAGGATGGAATATATCTTCAAGAAAATTCTGAATGAGAATCAAAGCAAACAATGCTTTATTTTGATAAAAAACAACAATAATAACAAAAACACTGAAGCAGTTATGCAGGTGCCATATCCCTCTGGTGAGCTGGGTTCCCTGCCCTGGTCTGAAGAGGAGAGTCCTCGCTACGACCTCACACAGCATTCCCTTCTGTGTGTCTATGACATCTTCCATGTGTTTACTCCTGGAACACAAGGAGAGATCTCCAACTCAGTGACACCATGCCAGTTGATGCACGCGGGCCAGCTGGCCACTGAGGGCTCTGACAGTCTTCACTGATGGTCATGACCTCATGATGCATGGCACAGAACAATCTTCTCCACTTTGCCAAGTTTTAATATCCTCCACGATTACAGTGTTTAGACAATGAGTTACATGCTTATACATTACAGTAGCTGGGAGGGGTTTCCTTCCAACTTCTGGTATTGGAGGGAAAGAAAGGACAACTTTGTGAGTCAGTCAAGCCATAGGAGACACACAAAGGCTGTTCACATTGTAGGAAATAATCAGATCTATTTTTTTAAAAAAATCAGTCTGTTGAGTGTTGAAGTCATTCTCTCCAACGTTTTGTCACTTGCAGAAATTCTTGTATGAATTCATTATAGGAGAAACCGAGTTTCTTCTGACTTTCTTATTATAATTAGAAACAGTGAGATGAAGGTGCTTAATAGGATTACTCCAGGGCAAGAGGGGTCCCTCTCTGAAGGGTCCTGTAGATGTGGATTTCCTACATAAAATAAGTAGAATGATGGGATTTCATCTTTAGTTTGAGAAGAGGTCTTTTCATTAAACTTTCTTGGAAACAAGAGGGCGAGATGTTCGCAGTAGCAGGGATAACGAAACTATTTTGAAATAAGCAGAACTTCAAACTGAGGAAACCTAGGGGATTTTTCCAGTGGCAATGAGGAAAGCGGGAACTGGAGAGAATATGCCACCAGCTTGGGATAACAGGAACCTCACAGCTCCAACGGTGATCTGTCAGCATGAAGGAGGGTTAAGTGGTCTGAATCATCAGAATATGAAGAAAAGGACAAAAAGAAGACACCACAAGTCAACTCAGACCTAGGAAGAGACCCAGAGGCTTCACTTTGGGATCCTCCATGGTTAATAAACCTGTGTTCTTTCATAATTGTGAAAGGAGGCTTGCCTCCCCCAACAGTCACATTCAATTTCTATTATTAAGTTGACAAAATTAAGAATTTTCTTCTTTCTCCTCCAAAGCATACTGACAAATAAATACTAGATTTGCTGAGGCAGGATTCCTGTTTTGAGATCCACAGAAAAAAGAGCCTGAGTGAATTGTAGCTCTGTGAAAATAATCTTTGAAAATGTCCAGTTAAGCTTATTTTAAGTACTGAGGCAATCAGATTGTAACCTACGGACTCAGAGGTCAGTGTGAGCTGGTCATTGACGTGAAATACATTTACAAAGAACAGTTACACTTGTCCTGAAAACAGTGTTTGTGCTTTCACTTTTTTAGAATCTGAATTTGGAGAAGAACCTGATTGACCAAAATTATAACTTTAAGAACTTCATGAATAGAGAAATTTCTTTATTTTCACCTTCCTTTCTTCTATTTCATTTTCATTGTGAAATATACAAACACAAAAAATGGATACATATTAGACAAGGAGAACTGATCGGTGGTTACCAGGGGAAAGGGGGGGTGGGGGGAGGGCACAAAGGGTGAAGTGGTGTACCCACAACATGACCAACAATAATGTACAACTGAAATCTCACAAGGTTGTAAACTATCATAATCTTAACAAAAAAAATGGATACATATAGATGGTTATTAAATAAACAACTGTGTGACATCAACCCAGGTCAAGAAATAGAGTACTACTACCACCAGTAGGTCTCCTGCATGCCCCCTACTGTTGCTAGACTCCTCTTGCCCCCAGGGTATCAAATATCCAAATTAGCATAATAACCCTCCCTTGCCTTTCTTTATACTCTTATCATGTCTATTTCTATGCCAAAATCATAGTCTGATTTTTGCCTGTTATTTTTCCCTTGTGTAATTAGGGTAACATATATATACTGTTGCATCTGATTTCTTTCATTCAATATTAAGTATTTAAGATTCATACTCAGTGCTGCAAGTTAATCCTATTAATACACCATTTTGTTTATTCCTTCGATTGTTGATGGAGGTCTGGATTGTGTTCACTTTTGGCAGCTACAAATGATGCTTCTGAGACGATTCTTCTGTGTGTGTATATATATATACACATATATATATATCTGGTTACCATTCACATGGATTTACTTATGGTATTAAGCAGGGATCATAGGGTAACCATATCTTCAGCTTTACTGGGGATATTGTCATTTTTTTTCTTCAAAGTCAACAAACCAATTGATAGTCCCACACTGTAATTCCCATATCTTCACATTCTTGCTGACACGTAATACTGTCCAGATTTTAATTTGAGGCTTCTGGCGGGTGTGTGGTGATGATTGTGGTGTAAATTTACTCAGCCTTTTCTTTTCTGTAACTCTGTCCCTGGTCAAGATTTGTGTGGGGGGGGACAGGGTAGGGGGGAACCCGGGATTCCTACATCATCCTACGTGAAAATGTTTGTGGGGCACTGATATCATTTATTTCTTTTACTTTACTTGGTATTTCAAGTGCACTGTCCAGTAGTGTGGCCAGGACACAGAGTCATTTCTCAAGGACCCCACGGAGTCTAAATATTAGGCTCTAAATATTACGTCTTCTTGTTTCCCTTTGAAATAGCTTCTTTTGTCCATCTGATAAAACAACCTCGAGTACTCTTTTTAAAAACAATAATTAAGATATAATTGACATATTATATTAGTTTCAGGTGTACAACATAGCGATTCAATATCTGTGTATATTGTGAAATGGTCACCACAATAAGTCTAGTTAACATCCATCACTATGCATAATTACATATTTTTTTCTTCTGATGAGAAATTTTAGGATCTACTCAGCCACTTTCAAATACACAATATAGCGTTATTAACTATAGTTAATATAAATATAAATAGAGTCAACAAGTGCGTTACATCCCCAAGACATTTATTTATAGCTGGAAGTTTGTTATTCAACCCTCTTCATCCCTTTCACCCCGCATCCCGACCCCCCACCTCAATTACTCTTGAGGGAGCATAAAATCCTCATACTGACTAATCGTGAGTACTTCCAAATTATTTGTCGGCTTCCACCCAGATCTTGCATTGAAAATCTCAAAGAGAGAGTTTAGATTTTCTTTCCTTCTCACTGCCTGACCTGACCCAAATGTCATGCATCGCTACTGGCCTATTGCTACATCCAGGAGAGTCACTTGAGGAACAGACAAAACTGGAAGAAAAAACACATGGATAATTTATCACTACATTGTCATCACAAGCATGGAATTCACCAATGATGCCTAGGAAGAAATTGGGATCATTTATGGAATAGTGTAAAGAGAATATAGGAGATATCTCAGCTGAAGAGAAAGAAGCTACAAAAAATAATTATGCAAAAGATGGAGCAATAAAATGCATCAGGAGATTCAGGAGCATAAACAGAGTTAAGGGGAAAAAATGACCCATATTTTCTTAGTTACTCATTATGGAGAGCAGGATCAATTCCTAAAAGGTCAAGTAATTCTGATTCTGATGTATTTGATGATAATGTTTAATACTAATGGTAATTTGTATTTTCAACTATCATCATGTAATGCTGATAATTTGCATATATAATTTATATTTCTATAGTTATTGCTACTCTCCTCTTAGACTAGTGACCATTATTTTGAGCGACAAAAACACAGTGCCTTGAGATTATCTGTCTGTTCATTATATGTGTTAAGTTATTGAATTTTTGTCTTGCATCAATTTTTATTTCATTAATTGATTGTCATTTAGATGATTCGGATGTTTACACATAATTATCAAGTCAAATCTCAGTATTCCTCTAGCATTTCTCTCTTCAGTTATGGTTGGAAAATCTGTCCCTAACTTAATATTACAAAAACATATGCAGATGTATCTCCAGATCGCTTTTACATTTAATTATTCATTCCATTTTGACTATTATAGCTTAGCCTAGAGAATTAAGTAAATATGTATTACTTCACTCCTACACACCTTTTAAACGCAGCTAACAGACACTGAATAAACCAGCCCATCCTGGCGGGATCAGGAGTTGCTTGCCCCGTATGCTGTCCCCAGGCTGCAGCCGCCTGAGGGGACTCGCCCGGGGCCCCGCCCTCAGAGCTCACACCCGCCGTGCGCTCTCGCCCCGGGGCCGCCCCGCGGACCCTCCCGCGCGGCTCTGCGCGCACAGGCCGGACGCTCGGAGCCGGCGCCGGGCTGCCCTGCTCTGCCTCCCCGACGCAGCGGCGCCTCTGGACCGAGCACGCGCACCAGCGGCCTCCGCGCAGGCTCCGTGCCCGCGCACGCGCCCACGCGTCGCGCTCCTGGCGGAGAGACCTGCGCTCGGGGCCGGGGGCCGGGCTCCGGGCCGTTCTCGCGGTGCCATTCTCGCGGAACTTCCGCGCTTCGGTGGCCTTTCGGACGAGCTGCGGCGCCCGGAGATGTTCAGGTTGGAGCGACACTTCCCAGAGGGCAGCGGTCACTCCAGATCTTCGGCTTCCATTCCGTTTTCGCGCGGTTCTCCCTCTTTGCAGGGTGACTTGAGCTCATTTGTGGATGTGTTAGCACAGGATGCGGGAATCCTGTGAAGTGAGTCAATTCGGAGCCCGACGTGAACCAGGATGGGTGGCAGTGGAAGCGCTCACAGCGTGGAGGCCGGTAGTAGGGACGCCAGTCCTCACGGGACTCTCGGGCCTGAACGGCAGAGGACGGTGTGTGTCTGTGGGGACAGACGGGCAGCGTGTGGCGGGGTGTGTGTGAGACGCGAGTGAGCGGTGGGATGCGCCTCCGTGCCGTGGGTGTGGCTGCGAGGCTGTGACAGGTGCGTGGCTGTGCTGGGGTGACGGGGATTTGGTGCATGTCCTTCACCTGTGCGGGTGTGATGGCTGTGGCTCTGTGGCGTCACTGTCTGGTGGCTCTGGGTTCCCTGGTGTTCCTCCTCTTTTCTCCTCACAGCTGCTTGGCTGCAAGAGGGAAGTAGGATCTTGAGCCCTAAAGGGAGATTTCCAGCCAGGGGGCACCGAGGTTAGTTTGGGAAAGCCTGGAAAGTTCTCTACTTGGGAGCTCTGAGGGGCAGCTACTGTCTCAGAGCCTCGGGGTTCCCAGAGCTCGGACCCCAGGAACGTGCTGTAAACCTATTCCCGTAGTCCAGGCTCTGTCCTCTTTTCCATCTGTTTATGTGTATGAGCAGGGCGGGTGTGGACCTGGAGAGTGTCGTGTAAGGAAGTCATTCTGTGCCCCAAGAACAGCCTGGTGCCTCCTGACTTCCTCCTCAGTCCTGCCATCCCCAAAAGAAGAACCTTGATGAGGGGAAAGAATTGGTTTACACACAAAAGTCAACATTGAGGATGGTTGATTTTCTTTCATAAAATCATTGATTTTAAATTATTGATAGAAGAAAAGTTTAACAAAACTTTGCATTAACATCTGATTTTTAGTTGTCTTCCCTAAAACATGTCCAAATACTAATTGAAATAGAAGAAAATAAGGAATCATTTTATTTACCCACATGCCTTTTGTTGCTGCTTAAGGGCACTGTCAGTCTTACTAATGTTCTCACTGTATGAGACGCTTGATCACATCGGATTTTTTGGGCAGGTTATAATTCACAAATGTCTCTTTGTTTCTGCTCCATTTCGGTGGGAGGGAAATTTCCTCTTTCCTAGAAGCTCTTGATTTATAAATTAAAAATGCATTCTCAAGTAAAAGTCCTGATTTTTCCCCCCTTTTTTTTTGTGAGCATTATCAGAGCAGGGCTGATAAGCACAATTTTATCCTAAAAAGGCAAATTGTTTCTTTTATAATACCCAGTTAGGGGACATGCAATGTTCTTCAATAAAAATAGCTCACATATTTATACAGGATTACAACATATTATTAAGTTTTTATGTAGATTATATTTCTCTAAGATATTCATGCTTAAGAAGTGATCTTCATACTCTTGCCTCTACTGATGAAAACCCCAAGACACTAATATGTCATGAACTCTAAGAGCAGTTACATTTAGAAAATCTGAGAACAGAATCTATGTCTTAAGTTTCAACTGGATACCTTTCCCCAGTTATGAGTGTGCACTTTACACTGGGACCAGTATCATCCTGATTAATAATCCTGTACGTGCCATCACATAGCAGGACCAAATTAATTAACCTGTTCCCTCTTAGATTTTTGTGTTTCTAGTTTTGGCTGTCAAAAACTGCGTATTGAAGATACTCATATCTCTTCTAGCCCAGTCTCTTCTAGCTGGTGTTTACGTATTCACTGACCAGATTATTCTCTCCTATGTGCTCAACTTAGTAATATTAAGAGCTATAATGGAGGAAGGAAGAAATTAAGTCCTGTAAAGAAATGATTTGAGCTTCCCGTGTCAGGACTGTAGTTGCATGAGAGATGGAGATCCCATTTGGCCAAGCAGGGAAAGACTGACATTCTCACAGACATGAGTTTTCTGGATAAATGTGATAAAGCCCAGCAATGAATGGTCTCTGGAGGCTGAGATCCAATGCTCTGTGAGGATTCTGGAATTGAATAGCAATATGAATTAGTGATTGTAATATATGGATCATGGTTCTTGGTAAGGAATTTCTGAATGATGAGTACAATGAATATTTTATTGCTGACTAGGAGGTGCTGAAATTGAATGACCTTAGTATAACTCTGCATCATCATACATCGAGTATTCTCTAAATCAGGAACCACAAAAGTGTTCAGTGAGGGATTGTTAATGGCCATAAAAGAGAATAAAAACATAAGCTGTTGAAGTTATCAGAGATGAAGAACAGAAAAGACCTTAGATATGTTGTCCAACCTAGTGTACAGAAACCTAGTCATCTGGAGATGATTAAATCTATTATAACTGTAAGTTTGAGTGCTATGCAGCCATTCAAAATATTTGTTAAAATAAGAAAACTATGTGGCATAGGATTTAACATAAAGAACTTGAGGATTGAAGACATCCCTTAGTTTATCAAACCCTCTTATTTTTCTATCCCTTGTGACAATGTCTTTATTTCATTTGGAGTGTTTAGCCCATTTACATTTAATGTAATTATTGATACAGTTAGATTAAGATCATCCATTTTATTATTTTCTGTCTTTTCCATCTGGCTTTTGTTCCCATATTTCTCTGTTTTGTCTTCTTGGGTTAATTAAGTATTTATTTAAAATTCCATGTTAATTTGCTTCTTTGCTATACTTTGTGATCATTTTTAGTGGTCACGGTCTGTATTATAATATATATTCTTAACTATTCAGAATCTACTTAGAGTTAATATTGAACTCTGCTCTTACTCGTCAAGTGTAAGAACCTTGCAATTTATAGCCCCATCTTCTATATTGCAGCTGCCATATATATTGCATCTATCTTTATATAAAACTATAATACCATGTTTTTAATAACATCTGTATTGATAGAGAACACAGCATATATTTAAAGTATACACTTGGATTCATTTATTTAAAATTTTGATATAATAGACCTATAACATTATATTAGTTTCAGGTGTACAACATAATGATTCAATATTTGTATATATTGAGAACTGATCACACTAAGTCTAATAAATATCCATCGCCACATATAGTTACAAATGGATTCATTTTGAAATGTGTATACATCCATGAAACCATGACTACAGTCAAGATCATGAACAAATCCATCACTCCCAAAGCCTTTGTAATCCCTCCCACCTCCCAGCCTCCTCCCCCTCTGCCTCCAGACAACCACTGATCTGCTTTCTGTGACCATAAATTAGTTTGCAATTTCTAGAAATGTATATAAATGTAATCAAACAGTATGTTTTCTTTTTTGTCTTGTTTCTTCCACTCAGCATAATTACTTTGAGATTCATCCATGTTGTTTCATGTATCAGTTCAATCCAATATATAGCTGAGTAGTATTCCATTATATGGATATATTATAATTCATTTATCCTTTCTCCTGTCAACAGACATTTGAGTTGTTCCAGTTTGGGGCTATTATGAATAAAGCTGCTATAAACATTTCTGTGAGAGTATCTGAATGGGTCTAAGTTTTTATTTCTCTTAGGTAAATACCTAGGTGTAAAATTGTTAGGAAGTAAGGTAGTTGTATGTTTGACTTTAGGAGGAATTGACAAGCTGTTTTCCAATTTTTAAAACTGTTTTATATTCCCACTATTAATTTATGACTGCTCCATTGACTCCACATCTTTATCATCCTTCTTATTATCAGACTTTTGAATTTTAGCCATTCCCTCTAAACTCATTTTTAACCTGAATGTCACAAATTTTGACATGTTCTATCTTCATTATTATTCAGGTCAACATATTTTAAGTTCCATTTGAAATTTCTTCTTGGACTCATGGGTTATATAAATATGTATTGCCTAATTTCCAAACATTTCCCAGATATTTCTGTTACTGATTTTAATAATTCCATTTTGGTCTAAGAATACACTCTGTGTGATTGGATATTTCTAATTTATGAGACTAGAGTTTTGTTTCCCAACATATGGTCTAACCTGGTGACTATTCCTCATGCACTTAAGAGAACAGGTGTTCTGTTGTTGTTGGGTGGAGTTTTCTATAATTGATAATTAAGTCTATTTGTTTGGTAGGGTTTTCTTCTTTGCTATTACTGATTTGCTATCTATTTACTGAGAGAAGTGTGTTGAAGCATCTTTACCATTTTATTTTTTTCCTATTACTTTTCACTTCTGTTTGTTTCCTATGTTTTGAAGCTATTATTATGTACATTCACACTTGTGAATGTGGGCTTGAGGAATTGGATACTTTTTCATTATGAAATGGCTTTCTGACTCTGGTAATATTCCTTGTTCTGAAGTCTCCTTTGTCTGGTATTATCACAGCCACTACAGCTTTCTTTGGATTAGTGTTTCCATGATATTCTCTGTCTACCCTTTTACTTTTGACCTATTTTTCTTTAAAATGTACATATTGTGTAAATGTGTATATATATTAAAATGTGTAGTATTGTCCTTTCTTTCTTAAACCCAGCCTGACAATCTCTAAATGTAATCATTAGACAATTTACAATTGATGTAATTATCTATATCAGCAGTTCTAAAACTTTAACTTGTAGAAGAGTCAGCTGGAGAGCTTGTTAAGCCATACTTTTCTGGACCCATCACCAGTATGTTCGGTGGAGCCCATGAATCTGCAATGCTATCAAGTTCATAGCTCGTTCTAATGCTGGTCCAATAACCACATATCTATGTATTTGTGTCTCTCTGTACCACTGGTGCCTTTTTTCCTGTCTGCCTATCCGCTGCTTGTTTCCTTTTCCCACTTTCTTGCCTTGTCTTAAATTGAATTTTTTCTTTTGTATTTCCACTTTGACTTATCAGATATACCCCTTTATTTTATTTTTTGAGATTATTCTATGGTTTCCAGTATTTACCCCAGTCCATCCTCAAATACTGTTATACTGCCTAGCATATAAGGTAATGTTCAACAGTATATTTACCTTTCACCTGCCTATCCTCTGGATTATTTTTATCATACAGCTCACTTCTGCCATAATGTACATCATACAATGCATCATTATTATTTTTGCTTTATGCATTTAGTCCTTTTTTAAAGAAATTTTAAAAATTCATTCTTCCCCTCCAAAATTCTTACACCTGGCAGACACAAACTAAGGAGATCTCTCAGAACTTCTTTTTATCTATTAATTTAAACCAAGTGGTAACATAATTTGATTGGAATACAGCCACACCCATTCGTTTATATATTGTCAATGGCGGCTTTCCAGCTACAACAGCAGAGCTGAGTAACTACAAAAATATTTATTATCTGGCCCTTTATGAAAAAAACTGCTGATCCTCAGTTAACGGCTCTAGAG
This sequence comes from Equus caballus, assembly GCF_041296265.1. Lineage (NCBI taxonomy): Eukaryota > Metazoa > Chordata > Mammalia > Perissodactyla > Equidae > Equus > Equus caballus. The sequence goes on from NC_091704.1 coordinate 10,955,957, forward strand.
GAACTACCAGAATGAGTGTCACTCAGGGGGATGCACTGCGGTGGTGCTCGAGGTGCTCTGCCCTGGGCTTCTTCCCTCCCCCTTGGCTTTCACTCACCAAGTGGACACAAAGTACAGAGCAGCTTTGGTCTTCCTAAATATACGTTAGTGACAAGGTAGCTGGCATATTTAGGGGATTAAGAATTCCTTAATAACCAGACACCGAATAGCCAGACAGCTGAGGAGGACAGTGCAATAAAACCACATATAACAATGAATAAAACCGCATATAACACTTGAGGCAGAATATAACATGCTTGGCCATGGCATATTATTCTCTTGAAAAACTGCTCAGTTTTTCTTGTGAATATTTTATTCAGAAGTTTTGTACAAATATTCAAAATTGGTATTAATATTGATTTCATACATTAATACTCAAAATTAAGAATTTAATAGTCTTAAATTTTTGTTATCGCCATTACATGTTCATTAAAAGTTAGAGGTGCAGGCCTGGTGGTTAAGCTCGCATGCTCCACTTTTGTGGCCCAGAATTCGCAGGTTCAGATCCTGGGTATGGACCTATACACTGCTCATCACAGCATGCTGTGGTGAGCATCCCACATACAAAATAGAGGAAGATTGGCACAGGTATTCGCTCAGCAACAAACTTCCTCAAGCAGAAAGAGGAAGATTGGCAACAGATGATAGCTCAGGGCCAATCTTCCTCACCAAAAAAATAAAAACAAAAAATATACATACAACTTGATTGCTAACCCATAGGGCTGTTTTTTTCATTTCATTTCCTTTCTTGTGATTTTAATATTAGAGTGTTAACCACTTTCCCAAATTCATCTGACAGACTAGTGTTTCCATTTATACTTTGTTTGAAGCCAACAGATTACCTGGGTACCTGCCCCAGCCCAATTCCTTTGAGCACTTCTCATCCTGGTAGTACTGCTGAGTCCCACATAAAGGGAGCATCTCTAAATGAGCCCCTCAGTGAAAATCAGGTATCATGTGTTGTTGGCCAATAGTATGCTGGAGCTCAGGGCCATTCTACAAGAGTATAAAATGCCATGTGGCTGCTTAGCCGTGTTTCAATACTTACCAGCAAACTTAACAATAGTGCAGATTCTTTAACGTGTGAAGGTTTTAAAGCAGGGTGAGAAATATCCACTAATAGTTTTATTTGTTTAATGTACCATGCCTAAAGTTATAATTGTCAAATAATTGTCATTTCATTAAACTATCAACATCCCTCTAGATTTGCGCTGTCAGATACAATAGCCACTAGCTACTTGTGGCTATTTAAATTTAATTGATTAAAATTAAATAAAATTAAAAATTGAATCCTTCACGGGTACTAGCCATAACCAAGTGTTCACTAGCCACGTGTATTGGACTTTACAGATAAAGAAGTTTTCTATCATCATAAAACTTTCTATCAGATAGGAATATTCTGAATACCTACATTTGACATAAATAAAGAGAATTTTATGGATTTAACTAATTAAATACTGCCACACATTTAATCATTTGCAAAATTAATTGAGTACTGTAAAGCATATGGTTAAAATCATAAATCTTTGTCAGATATTTGAAAGCATCTTAATTCTTGTCTAGTAGAAACAATACACAAAAATATTGTTTAAAAATAGTAAATTGGAAAAAAGTTGACTTACATTTTGTTATTACCATTTTTATGTTTATACATACTCATATTCTCATTTCTTACCATATTTCCCCTATGATTATGATAACTGGACGATTTTAGATAATTCCTGCAGTTTCCATGTTTTTGCCTCACACACACACACAAAGTGTAATCACAAAAAGTGAATGTTTTGGATCTAGCTTATCAACCAAATATTTCTCAGTCAGGGCCTAGGTCTTGGTGACCTTGCGATGGAGGCCCCTAAATATCTCTCCTTTATTTCCTTCTTACAAACACGTGATTGAGATGGGTTAAGTTATAGTTTCAGACCCTTCCTCCCCTATGATGGAGTAACAAGGATAGCAGGCACTCTTTCACCTCAAACAATTTAAAAATATAAAAAATATGTGTGAAATGACAGTGTTCAGACATTAGTCAACTGCTCAAGACTAAGATCCCTGACTGCATAAACAGTCAAGGTGAACCCTAGTATTTCTCCAAAAGTAATGAACCAATAGCCACAGTGGAAAAACTCCATAATATATGGAATATTGGGTAAAGTATGCAAAAGGAGACTGGCTTAATAGAGAGGAAAAATTAGACCTATGACATAAAAAAGCCCTTAACCTTTTATAAGCTACTCTGGTCTTGCCTAACAAAGCTTAAAAATGCACCTTGAAAGGATCAAACACTTTCCAAGTTATACCACCTGCAAAGAAGCAGGAAAATGTGATACATGATCAGGAGAAAAATCAATATTTAAAACTGACTCAGATATAGAATTAGTAGACAGGTTATTAAAATAGTTATACCTGTGTTTCATATGGTGACAAAGATAGAGCAAAATATGAGCATGTTAAGAGAGTCATGGGAGATTTTTAAAAACCCAAATTAAACATATGGAAATGAAAACTACAATGCCTGAAATGTAAAATACATTGGGGAAATTAACAACTGATTAGGTACTGCAGAGAAAAGATTATTGAGGTTGAAGGTATACTAATCAAAAAGAAACAGAATGAAAAGACTGTAAACTTATCAGTGAGCTGTGAGACAACTTTCAGTGACCTAATATTATCATTAAAGCTCCCAAAGAATGAAGAAAGAGGAGGGGACTGAAAAATTATTTGAAGAATATGGTAAACAATTTTCCAAAATTGATGAAAATTATAGACCTAAAATTAAAACTCAGTGAACTGTAATCATAGGAATGTAGAAATATAAACCAAGGCTGATCATAACCCATGATTTTAAAACAGTGATGAAGTAAAGAGGAAGTCAGCAGAGAAAGGAGACTCATTATGTAAAGAACAAAAACAAGAATAAAATCAGATTTCCTTTGGGAAAACAAAGGTAGAAGGCAATTGAGCAAAATCCTCATGCAGTGCTGAAAAGAAAAATATTTCCTTGAATTCTATGCAAAGTAAAATAGTTTCGTAAAAAAGTAAAAATTTGTGTATGTCCAATTTTCTCACAGACATAAGAAATGAAAGAATTGATTTAACAGTATACCTGCACTATAAAAATGTTAAAGTCCTCCAGACAGATAGAAAATAAAATCAGATGAAAACTTAGATCTACACAAGACATGATAAAAATGTGTGTAAGTATATTTCTTTCTTATTTTTTAAATTAGTAAAAAGATAACTGAGTGGGACCCTCAGAATGGTGTAATGAGGAGCTTGGCAATTTTCCCCAAAAAGCAATGATGAAACTGCATAACATTATTAAAACAATTACTTTCACTCTATGGAAATTGAGCAAACACATAAATGAATCAAGATGCATTTATTCAAGCAAAACTACTGAACTCCAGGAAGGGACATTGGGAGTGTCCAGAGTTTTAGCCTAGGGATGCTCCCATCTCCCTCTGGCTTTGTTTTACCAGAGCTGAACAAGCTATGAAAACCAGCAGCTTTGAGCTCTGGGATACTGACATGAGTTGGAATGGAGTATGGAAAAACCCCATGCCTGGAGGTGTTGTGCAAAAGGAATATGAACCTCAGTGCAAACAACTGGGGATGGATAGCTAACACAGACGGTCTGAGGGTGCAATATCATGAGACTAACCAGAGGTTAATCAAGGCAATTCTGGAAATGAGAAAGCCAGAGAAGTTCTTAATAAGATTTGACATACTGGTGGGGGTCCGGAAGGTTGGTTTACACATAAAAGTTGTGAGAACCCTAGCCATCTGTCCATCTCTGGCTGAATACGAGGCCTTGAGTATGCAAAGAGGTGACAGGAGAAGGCCCTGCAGAAAGTAAAAAGCCAAGGAGTTTTTTTTTTTTATTGAGGTCATAATAATTTATATCACTGTGAAATGTCAGTTGTACATTATTGTTTGTCAGTCACTATATAAATGTGCCCCTTCACGCCTTGTCCCTACCCCCCAACACCCTTCGCCTCTGGTAACACTAAACTGTTTGTGTGTTAGTTTATCTTCCACTTATGAGTGAAATCATATGGTGTTTGTCTTTCTCTGTCTGGTAAAAGCCAGGGATTTTAATGTGTTTCCCAACCAACACTCAGAGCCATTGCCAAGGGGTAGAAGGCTCACCTAATCAAGGGGCTTATGGACAACATCTGAGCATTCATTGGCTGACCACTAAGATATGCTGACCCAGAAGTGACTCTGTGAAGCCAGGATTAAAGGAAAAAAAGAATTTAAAAAATAACAATAAACTGGTCAGAGACATCAGCATCTCCACGTTGCAAAGGAGACAGATTCCAGAATTAGTCAAGTCAGTACACAAAAGCAACAATATCAATTCCTGGGGGAGTAGTAGATCTAAATCCAGAGTTGGTGCAATGTATTATCTAACATGTCCAGGTGTCAACAATAAAAAATGGGAACTGCAAAGAAATGGGAAAGTGTGAACCATACATGGGGAAAAGTGAACAGAAACTGTTTCTGGGGGAGGTGAAGATATTGGACTCAGGAAAAAAATACTTAAAAGGAGCTATTATAAATATATTCAAAGATCTAAATGAAACCATATTTGATGAACTAAAATAATGTGTACAATGGCTCATCAAATAGAGAATCAATAAAGAGAGATTACTTTTTAAAAAGAAGATAATAGAAATTCAAGACATAAAGTGTTGAATATCTGAAATGAAAAGTTACACAGACAAGCTCAACAGCAAATTGAGTTGTTAGAAGGAAGATTTTGTGAACCTGCTCATAGGTCAATGGAGATTATCCAGTCTGAAGAAACAAAGATAAAAGGAATAAAAATTAACAGAATGTCACAACCTGCTGGGAAAACAATCAAGCATAGCAAGCATACACATGACAGAAGTTCCAGGAGTATAGTAGTTACTTTGAAGGAGAGTAGAGAAAAGGACAGAAAAGTTCTTTGAAGAAATAATGGCCCAACATTTCCCCAAATGAGGAGAAACCAATCTACAAATCCAAGAAGATCAACAAACTTCAAGTAGGATAAACAAAAGGCAATTCACATATAAACACATCATAGTCAAGCTACTGAATGCCAAAGACAAGTAGAAAATCTTGCAAGAAGCAAGAGAAAGAGGGCTCATTACGTACAAGGGAACCACAAGCAACTGACAGCTGACCTCTCTTCAGAAACAATGCAGGCCAGATGACATTGAAAATGCATCTTTCTCTTTCTTTTAACTGATGGTAAAGATGATTGCACAAAACAATGAAAAAACTGTAATGTTGGACCTATATAAATATGTAGTATATGAAAATTGCACAAAGACAGGGAGGAATGGAGCTATATCGAAACAGTTTCTAAACCTTACTGGAAGTAAATATTAATCTGAATAGTATTATGTTAAGATGTATATTGTCTTTCCTTGAGTAACTACTAAGAAAATAATTCAGGCTATTAAGAGAACCAGTAAAATGTTTCTCTAGAAAAAAATATATTTGATATGAAAAAGCAGTAAAAAGGCACAAAAGCACATAAGACATAGGAAACAGCAAAATGGGAGATAAAAAGTTAACAATATCGATAGTTGAATTAAATTTGAAATGTATGAAGTACTCCAATTGAAAGCTGAGATGGTTGGGGCCAACTCTGTGGCCCAGTGGTTAAGTTCATGTGCTCTGCTTCGGTCACCCAAGGTTTGCAGGTTCTGATCTCAGGTGGGATCTATCAGCTCTCATCAGGCCACACTGCAGTGGCATCCCCCTAAAGCAGAGCAAGATTGGCACAGATGTTAGCTCAGCAACAATCTTCTTCAAGCAAAAAGAGGAAGATTGGCAACAGATGTTAGCTCAGGGCCAATCGTCCTGGGGGGGCGGGGGAAGCAAAGATTGTCCGTCTCAAAACAAAACAATATACAACTGTATGCTGTTTACAAGAGACAAACTTTAAATTCAAATAGACAAATAGGTTCAAAGTAAAATCATAGGAAAGTACACCATGCAAATAGTAACAAAATAGCTGGAGTGGCTATATCAATATCAGGCAAAATACTGTTTGATGCAAAAAATGCCACTAGAGACAAAAAGGAATATTTTATAAGGAGGAAACTGGCAACTTACATAATTATTTAACACTTATAAACATATTTGAGAGCTGAACAACAAAATATATGAAGCAAGTCTGGCAGAATTAAGATATAAACAAATTGTCAACAATAGCTGGGGTCTTTAATATGCCATTCTCAGTCTGCGTCCAATGAAGGAAGAGAAAGCTCACAGTAATTTGAACAGGAAACTGTTAATATAAATGACTAACATAAGGGGATTAGAATAATGAGAGATTAGCAAGTAAGTAAACAGAACGCTACAGAATGTAAGACTAGAGATATAAGGAACACTAAACAGGGCTGAGATTGAGAGCCCATGGGAGATCCACTTGACAGGACTGAAATCCAGACCTTGTGGGAGAGGGCAAGGCCTTTACTTACTGAAAGGACTCTGCGAGTAAGCCATGGTAATGGATCTTCAAGAAGCCCACCCCCTAGTGTGCTGCGTAAAGCTGTCCGTGGGGAATCTCACCAGAGATACTTAAGTGCGAAACTGTGCAATGGAGGACACACATGGAAACTGCTGATTACTGAGAGCTGCTGGCATCAGGCACTGGAGAAGCTCTGAGTGACGCAGGAGCCAAGCAGATACTCTGCCATAAAATAATCCAAGGATGGGTGTGTGATTAAAGAGCACAGATGTATTTACAGAGCAGCCAGAATGAATGATATTATACCTGAGTCAATAATTTTTTAACTGTCACACAGCATTCCCAATAATGGAGAGAAAAACTAGATTAAAAAATGAATATGAACAATCTTATCTGCCAATTTGAATGACGTCACATGTGTAGAATAGAGGCAGAGACCATATGCTAGGCTATAAAATGACTCAATATATTTAAAAGAACTGAAATAATGTAAAGTTCTCCTATCACAACATAATTGAATTAAAAAGCAACAGAAAGAAATGTGGGAAAATCTCAAAGTTTGGAAATTAAACTACATGCTTCTAAACTGCCCACATGTCAAAGAAGAAATCACAATGGAAACTAAAAATAATTTGAATGAATGAAACAAAAACAACATCTCACAACTGATAAGAAGTAAACGAGGATGCAGAGGAAAATTTATAGCTTTAACACCTGTATTAGAAAAAATTATTTTAAATAAATACCTAATTGTTCACCTTAAGAAGGTAGAAAAGAGGAGCAAACAAAACCAAAAGCAAGCAGAAGGAAGGAAATGATCAAGAATAGAGCAGAGATGGAAGTCTATTAGAAATAATCAAAAATTACAGCAAAGATGCAGGGTACAAAACAAACTTACAAAGATCAGTTGCATTTCTATACTCTAATAATGAACTAAGAGAATTCAAGAATACAATCCCATTTACAACTGCAACAAAATGAATAAAATATCTAGGAGTAAATTTAATCAAGGAGGTAAAACACCTATACAATGAAAACTATATGACATTACTGGAAGAAATTGATGATGACATAAAGAAATGGAAAGATATTCCATGAACTTGGATTGGAAGGATAAACATAGTTAAAATGTCCATACTACCTAAAGTGAGCTACAGATTCAATGCAATCCCAATCAGAATCCCAACGACATTCTTCATGGAAATAGAACAAAGAATCCTAAAATTCATATGGGGGAACAAAAGAACTCAAATAGCTAAAGCAATTCTGAGGAAAAAAACAAAGCTGGAGGCATCACAATCCCTGACTTCAAAATATACTACAAAGATATAGTAATCAAAACAGCATGGTACTGGTAAGAAAACAGGCACACAGATCAGTGGAACAGAAGAGAAAGCCCAGAAATAAAACCACACATCTACAGACAGCTAATCTTTGACAAGGGGGCTAAGAACATACAATGTAGAAAGGAAAGACTCTTCAATAAATGACATTGGGAAAACTGGACAACCACATGCAAAAGAATGAAAGTAGACCATTATCTTTCACCATAAACAAAAATTAACTCAAAATGGATCAACTACTTGAAGGTAAGACATGAAACTATAAAACTGTTAGAAGAAAATGTAGGCAGTAGACTCTTTGACATGGGTCTTACAAAGATCTTTTTGAATACCATGTCTCTTCAGGCAAGGGAAAAAAAGAAATAACTGGGACTTCATCAGACTAAAGAGCTTCTGGAAGGAAAAGGGAACAAGGATCAAAATGAAAAGACAACCAGGGCTGGCCCGGTGGTGCAGTGGTTAAGTTCGCACGTTCCACTTTGGTGGCCCAGGTTTCGCTGGTTTGGATTCAAGGTGTGGATCTGGCACCACTTGGCAAGCCATGCTGTGGCAGGCGTCCCACATATAAAGTAGAGGAAGATGGGCACGGATGTTAGCTCAGGGCAAGTCTTCCTCAGCAAAAAGAGGAGGATTGGCAGTAGTTAGCTCAGGGCTAGTCTTCCTCAAAAAAAAAAAAAAGAAGAAAAGAAAATATACTAAGGCAGCAGGGCAGAAGAAAATAACTTGCAAAGGAACCACATCAGGCTTTCAGTGGATTTCTCCGCAGAAACCTGACAGTCTAGGAGAGAGTGGAATGATCTATTCAAAATCCTGAATGACCAAACTTTCAGCCAAGAATACTCTATCCAATGAAAATCTCCTTCAGATATGACAGAGAAATAAAAACTTTCCCAGATAAACAAAAGCTAAGGGAGTTCATTCCCACAAGTGCCCCCCTACAAGAAATCCTCAAGAAGGCCCTCATATCTGAAAAAAGAAATAGGAAAGGCGCTACAAAGCCCTGAGCAAGGAGATGAATAGGTAGGCAATAATCAAGAAGTGGCATATCTCTATCAGATCAGGTTAGTAAACAATTCTAATGTCAAGGATAATATAAACAGAAAATACCAAAACAAAAATGACCTCATCTTTTTATCCATAGACTCACAACACAAGTTGGAAAATGATATGACAAAATAACTTAGAAGGGAAATAGTAAAGGGATGGAATCAGTATAGTCTAAGGAAGTAGGAGGCTGTCAGAAAATGGACTATCTCAACTATGAGATTGTTTATATGAACGTAAGGGTAACCAATAACAAATAATCAGAACAGACATCTTTACAATAAACGAGGAGGAAAAGAAGAAAACCAACAGAGAAAACTACCTAATCAAATTGGTAGTCCAAAATACACAGGAAGGAAACAAAGGAAATGCAGAAGAACCAGGAAATGTGTGAGAAGATGGTAGTGTTAAGCCCTATATATCAATAATCTCTCCAAATGTAAATGGATTGAATTCTCCAATCAAAAGACACAGAGTGACAAGATGGATTAAAGAACAAAACCCAACAATATGCTGCCTCCAGGAAACATATCTCAGCTCTAGAGACAAACATAGGCTCAGAGTGAAGAGATAGAAGACAATACTTCAAGTCGATGGCAAACCAAAGAAAGCAGGTGATGCCATACTTATATCAGACAAAGTAGACTTCAAGATAAAACTGATAAAGAGAGACAAAGGGGCAGTGTATAATAATAAAAGGGACTCACCACCAAGAAGACATAACACTTATAAACATGTCTACACCCAACACAGGAGCACCAAAGTACATAAAGCGACTATTAACAAAGCTAAAAGGAGATATTACCAACAACACAATAATAGTAGGGGACCTCAACACTCCACTTACATCAATGGATAGATCATCCAGAGAAAAAGCCAACAAACAGATACTGGACTTAAATGAAAAACTAGATGAGATGAATGTAGTAGACATATATAGAGCCTTCCATCCCAAAACAGCAGAATACACATTCTTCTCAAGAACACATAGAACATTCTCAGGGATAGAGCAAATATTGGGAAACAAGGCAAACCTTAATAAATCTAGGTAGATTGAAATCATATCTACTATCTTTTATGACCATAATGCCATGAAACTAAAAATCAACTACAAGAAAAAAGCTGGGAGAGGAACCAAAAATGTGGCGACTAGACAACATGCTACTGAACAACCACAGGGTCGTCAGAAAAATGAAGAAATCAAAAGATATTTGGAGGCAAACATGAATGCAAACAGCATGTTGACTCTTATGAGATGCAGTAAAAGCAGTCCTAAGAGGGAAATTTATAGCAATACAGCACCACGTTAACAAACAAGAAAAAGCTCAAATAAACTATCTTAATCTACACCTAACAGAATTAGAAAAAGAAGAAGAAAAAAGCCCAAACTCAGGAGAAGCAGGGAAATAATAAAAATGAAGTGCAGAAATAAATGAAATAGAAACAAAAAACACTGTGAAAAGGATCAATGAAACAAGGAGCTGGTTCTTTGAGAGGATGAAGAAAATTGACAAACCCTTAGTGAGACTAAGAAAAAAAGAAAGAAGTCTCAAATAAATAAAATTAGAAATGAAAGAGCAGAAATTTCCATGGATAGCACAGAAATACAAAAGATTACAAGAATACTATGAAAAACTATATGCTAACACACTGGACAATCTAGAAGAAATGGGTAAATTCTTAGACTCTTACAACCTCCCAAAACTGAATCAAGAATAAACAGAGAATCTGAATAGAGCAATCACAAGTAAAAAGAGTGAAACAGTAATCAAAAACCTCTCCAAAAATAAAAATCCAGGACCCGATGGCTTCTCAGGAGAATCCTGCCAAACATTCAAAGACAATTTATTACCTATTCTTCTCAAACTATTCCAAAAAGTTGAGGAAGATGGAAATACCCCTAACACATTCTATGAGGCCAACATCACCCTGATCCCACCACCAGACAAGAACAATACAAAGAAGGAAAATTACAGGTCAATATCGCTGATGAACATAGATGCAAAAATCCTCACCAAAATATTGGCAAACTGAATACAGTAATACATTAAGAAGATCATACACCATGATCAAGTGGGATTCATACCAGGGACACAGGAATGTTTCAACACCCACAAATCAGTAAACGTGATACACCATATAAACACAAAAGGAGGAACAAAAACCACATGATCATCTCTATAGAAGCAGAGAAAGCATTTGACAAGATCCAGCATCCATTCATGATAAAAATTCTCAATCAAATGGGTATAGAAGGAAAATATCCCAACATAGTAAAGGTCATATATGACAAACTCACAGCCAACATCATACTCAATGGGGGAAACTGAAAGCCATCCCACTGATAACAGGAACAAGACAAGGATGCCCACTCTCTCCACTCTTATTCAACATAGTACAGAGGTTTTGGTCAGAGCAATTAGGCAGGAAAAAGAAATAAAAAGAATCCAAATAGGCACTGAAGAAGTGAAACTTTCACTCTTTGCAGTCGACATCATTTCTATATATAAAATGTTTAGAAAACTCTAAAGAATCCATTGGAAAACTCTTAGAAATAATCAACAACTACAGCAAAGTTGTAGCATACAAAGTCAATGTACAAAAATCAGTGGCATTTCTATACTCTAATAACGAACTAATAGAGCAAGAACTCAAGAATACAACCCAATTTACAATTTCAACAAAAAGATTAAAATATCTAGGAATAAACTTAACCAAAGATGTGTAAAACCTATACAAGGAAAACTATAGGACATTACTGAAAGAAATCGATAATGACAAAGAAATGGAAAGATAGTCCATGTACACGGATTGGAAAAATAAACATAGTTAAAATGGCCATACTACCTAAAGCAATCCACAGATTCAATGCAATCACAATCAGAATCCCAATGACAATCTTCACAGAAATAGAACAAAGAATCTTAAAATTCGTATGGGGCAACAAAAAAACCAGAATAGCCAAAGCAGTCCTGAGAAACAAGAAGAAAACTGATGGTATTGAAGTCCCTGATTTCAGAACATATTACAAAACTGTAGTAATCAGAACAGCATGGTACCAGTACAAAAACAGGCACACAGGTCAGTGAAACAGAACTGAAAGCCCTGAAATAAAACCACACATACATGGACAGCAAATCTTCAATAAAGGAAGCAAGAGGGGCTGGCCTGGTGGTGCCGTGGTTAAGTTTGCACGTTCCTCTTTGGTGGCCCGGGGTTGGCCAGTTTGGATCCTGGGTGTGCACATGGCACCACTTGGCAAGCCATGCTGTGGTAGGCATCCCACATATCAAGTAGAGGAGGATGGGCACAGACGTTAGGTCAGGGCCAGTCTTCCTCAGCAAAAAGAGGAGAATTGGCAGCAGACATTAGCTCAGGGCTAATTTTCCTCAAAAACAAATAAGTAAATAAAAAATAAAGGAACCAAGAACATAGAATGGAGTAAGGAAAGCCTCTTCAATAAGTGGTGCTGAGAAAACTAAAGAGCCACGTCTAAAATATGAAAGTAGACCATTATCTTTCTCCATAGACAAAAATAGACCCAAAATGGATCAAAGACTTGAATGTAAGACCAGAAACTATAAAACTTATGGAAGCAAATATAGGCAGTACACTCTTTGTCATCAGCCTTAAAAGGATCTTCACAAACATAGTGTCCACTCAGACAAGGGAAACAAAAGAAACAATAAACAAGTGGGACTTCATCAGACTAAAGAGCTTCTGGAAGGCAAAGAAACCAAGATCTAAATGAGAAAACAACCCAGGAACTGAGAGAAAATATTTGCAAATCATATATACGATAAGGGATTAATCTCTGCAATATATAAAGAGCTCACACAACTGAACTATGAAAGAATAAATGACCCAATCAATAAGTGGGCAGAGGATATGAAGAGACATTTTTCCAAAGAAGATATACAGATGGTCAATAGGCAGATGACAAGGTGCTAAACATCATTAATCATCAAGGAGATACAAATCAATGCTACAGTTAGATATCATCTTATGCCTGTTAGAACAGTTACAATGACCAAGACAAAAAAATAAATGTTGGAAAGGTTGTGGAGAAAAGGGAACCCTCATCTACTGCTGGTGGGAACGCAAACTTGTGCAGCCACTTTGGAAAACAGTATGGAGATTTCTCAAAAAGTTAAAAATAGAATTACCATATGACCAGGCTATCCCACTACTGGGTATTTATCCAAAGATCTTGAAATCAACACTAAGCGACGTATGCACCTCTATGTTCATTGCAGCATTATTCACAATAGCCAAGATGTGGAAGCAACCCAAGTGCCCAACGACTGATGATTGGATAAAGATGATGTAGTATATATATACAATGGAATACTACTCCACCATAAAAAGCACATAATCGTCCCATTCACAACCACATTGGTGGAACTTGAGGGCATCATGTTGAGAGAAATAAGCCACACAGAGAGAGAAAAGAACATATGATTTCACTCATATGTGGAATATAAACAAACTTATGGACAAAGAGAACAATTTAGTGGTTACTGTGGCAGCAGGAGAGTGGGTACAAGGGGTGCGGTGGCACATCGATATGGTGTTTGATAAATACTGATGTACAACTGAAATTTCACAATGTTATAAACTAGTTTGACCGCAATAATTTTTTTTAAACTGGTTTTTTGGAAAGTTCAGAAAAGGTGAGACAACATGAGTGACATCAGCCTCATGGTGGAATTTTCCCCCTTGTCACTCCCCTCTAAGTTACAGCCAAATGGACATGCACTGACCAACATAGGATTTCCTATACAGCAGTAGAGGATGCCTAAGAGATCCATGCGTCTATACATCTGAATGTGGGTGGACTCAACCCCCAGTAAGCAGTGGAACTAGGGGAGAAGCCCCCACCACCCTCCTTGAGTGGCAGCAATCCAGGTTGTGGATCCTCACACAGTGGCTTGCACAAGTGGTGAGGACAGCCCAGCTCACCTGACTGCCAGTGGAGCATGGATGGTGGCAGCCTGGCCTGTGTGACTGCTGGCACAGGGGAGGTGGCCTGGCCCACACAACTGTGAGCAAACTGGGTGGGGGCAGAAGAAATAGCCCCTTTGCCCCAGCACTGGCAGGTGGAACCTGTGACCAGAGGCTTCAGGAAACACAGCAGATCTGGTGACCTAGCCCCCACTGGTGGCACCCCCCAACACCAGCTCAGCTGGAGATACATATAGTTCTCCAGGTCCCTGGCAGGGATAGTGACACCTATGAACCCAGCACCCCTGGCAGCAGTGCAACGAGCACCTTCAGACAACCCAGGACAAGCATCACTGGTCATGATGGGGCAGCAGCATCCAAGCCTATGGGAGCCAACAGAAAGCCAGTGGGGTCTCAGATAAACCAGCTTCTCTATACCTGGAAGACCTAGAAAAAGAACAAACAAAGCCCAACGTCAGGAGAAGGAAGGAAATAATGAAATCAGAGCAGAAATAAATGAAACAGGAAGTAGAAAAACAATAGAAAGGATCAATGAAACTAAGAAGTGGTTCTCTGAGAAGATAAACAAAATTGACAATATCTCAGCCAGATTCAGAAAAAAAGAGAGAAGACTCGAATAAATACAATCAGAAATTACAGAGCAGTAACTACAATGGACACTGCAGAAACACATTGGATTACAGAAGAATACTATGAAACACTATATGTCAACAGACTGAATAGCCTGGAAGAAATGGATAAATTCTTAGAACCATATGACCTCCAAAAACTGAATCACGAAGAAATAAAGAATCTGAATACACCAATCACAAGCAGAGATTGAAACTGTTATCAAAAGCCTCCCAAAGAAAAAGTCCAGGACCATACAGCTTCTCTGGTGAATTCTACCAAACATTCAGAGAAGATTTAATTCCTATGCTTCTCAAACTATTCTGAAAAATTGGGAGGATGGGACACTTCTGAATTCATTTTCTGAGGCAAACATTATCCTGATATGAAAACCAGACAAGGATGACACAAAAAAGGAAAATTACAGGCCAATATCAGTGATGAACATAGACGCAAAAGTACTCAACAAAATATTAGGAAATTGAATACAACAATACATTAATTGGATCATAGACCACGATCAGGTGGGATTTACTGTAGGGGTGCTGAAATGGTTCAACATTAGCATATCCATCAATGTGATGTACCACATTAACAAAATGAAGAATGAAAATCACATGATCATCTCAATAGATGGAGAGAAAACATCTGACAATTTCCAATATCCATTTATGATAAAAACTCTCAATAAAATCGGTATAGAGGGAAAGTACCTCAACATTACAAAGGCCATATAGCACCAACCCACCGCCAACATCATACACAGTGGTCAAAAAGTGAAAGCCATTCCTCTGAGAACAGGAACAAGACAAGGGTGCCCACTCTTGCCACTCTTCTTCAACATAGTACTGGAAATTTTAGCCAAACAAGTAAGGCAAGTAAAAGAAATAATAGGTATCCAAAAAGGAAAGGAAGAATTAAAACTGTCACTATTTGTGGTTGACATGATTCTATATACAGAAAACTGTAAAGAATCCAACAAAAAACTATTAGAAATAATCAACAAATACAGTAAAGCTGCAGGGTACAAAATCAACATTCAAAAATCATTTGCATTTCACTCCGTAATGGGGGCCTGCAGTTTGCCAGTTTGGATTCCAGGCATGGACCTACACACCGCTCATCAGGCCATGCTGTGGTGGCATCCCAAATAGAAGAACTAGAATGATTTACAACTAGGATATACAACTATGTACTGGGGCTTTGGGGAGAAAATAAAAGAGGACGGTTGGCAAAATACGTTATCTCAAGGCCAGTCTTCCTCACACACACAAAATCACTTGCATTCCTATACACTAATAATGGACCAGCAGAAAGAGAAGTCAAGACTATAATCCCATTTACAATTGCAACAAAAAAGAATAAAATACCTGTAATAAATTTAACCAAGGAGGTGAATGCCATATACTCCAAAAACTATGACATTAATGAAATAACTCAAAGAAGACAAAGACATGGAAAGATATTCTATTCCCATGTATTGGAAGAATAAACACAGTTAAAATGTCCATATTACCTAAATCAATCTACAGACTGATCTACAGATCAATCTACAGATTTAATGCAAACACGAATGGAATACCAATGACATTCTTCATGAAAAGAGAGAAAAGAATCTTAAAATTTATATGGAAAAACAAATGACACTGAATAGCCAAAGCAATTCTGAGGGAGGAAAAAAAAAAAAACACTTGGATGTATCATGCTCCCTGAACTCAAAATATACTACAAAGCTGTAGTAGTCAAAACAGCATGGTACTGGCATAAAAAACCCAGATATACAGATCAATGGAACAGAATTGAAAGCCCAGAAGTAAAACCACACATCAAGGGACAGCTAATCTTCAACAAAGCAGGCAAGAACACACAATGAAGAAAGGAAAGTCTCTTCAATTAATAGTGTTGGGAAGATTGGACAGCCACATGCAAAAGAATGAATGTAGACCATTGTCTCACGTGATACTCAAAAATTAACTCTAAATTGATTAAAGACTTGAATGTAAGACCTGAAACCATAAAACTCTTAGAAGAACATATAGGCAGTACAGATTTGACGTAGGTCTTAGTAGTATCTTTCTGAATACCATGTCTCTACAGGCAAGGGAATCAAAAGACAAAATAAAGAAATAGGACTACATCAGACTAAAGAGCTTCTGCAAGGCAAAGGAAACCATCATCAAAATGAAAAGACAACGTACCAATGGGAAGAAAATATTTGCAAATCATACATCTGACAAGGCGTTACTTTCCAAAATATATAAAGAGCTCATACAACTCAATAACAAAAAAAAGAATAATCCAATCAAAAAAATGGACATAGGATACGAACAGACATTTTTCAAAGAAGATATCCAGATGGCCAATAGGCACACAAAAAGATGTTGGACATCACTAATCGTCAGGGAAATGCAAATCAAAATGACAATGAGGTATCACCTCACACCAGTCAAATGGCTATAATTACCAAGACAAAAAATAACAAATGTTGGAGGGGATGTGGAGTAAAGGGAATGCTCTTAAACTGGTGGTGGGAATGTAAACCGGTGCAGCCACTATGGAAAACAGTATGGAAATTTCTCAAAAACTTAAAAACAGAAATACTGTATGATCCAGCCATTCTGCTACTGGGTATTTATCAAAAGAACATGAAATCACTAATTCCAAAAGATATATGCACCCGTATGCTCACCACAGCATTATTCACAATAGGCAAGATATGGAAGCAACCTAGGTGCCCATCAAGGGACAAATGGATAAGAAGGTGTCGTATATATATACAATGGAATACTACTCACCCATCAAAACAGACAAACTCATCCCATGTGAGACACCATGGATGGATCTTGAGCAAAACAAGTCAGACAGAGAAAGAAATACTGTATGATTTCACTCCTATGTGGAATATAAGCAAACACATAGATGAGACTAGATTAGTGGTTACCAGAAGAAAAAGGGATGAGGGAGGATGAAATGGTAAAGCCACATATGTATGGTGACGGATAAAAAGTGAATTATTGGTGATGAACACAATGCAGTCTAAAGAGAAACTGAAATATTATGATAGACACTTGAAATGTATACAAGGTTGAAAGCCAATATGACCCAATAAAATAATTATATATATATATATATATATATAAATACATATATATACATATATATATTTAAATACAGACAGTGACCACTAAAAATAGGCACATATAGAAAAAGCAAGTTAAAATGGAATTTTAAATAAATATTATTAACCCCAAAGAAGAAAAAAAGAGAAAGGGGAACAAAAGCCAAATGGAAAAAAAGAAAACATACAGTAAAATGGATGACCTAAATCTGTCAATTATTAAATGTAAAAGGATAAAATTCTCCAATTGAAACTTAGAGTTTGTCATAACAGATAGAAAAACAGGATTTAAAAAGAAACAAAAGAATATCTTAAATACTCAAAATCTTTGTTAAATTCTATCATACATAGTTTCCTTATTTTGACAAATATTTTGAATGGCTGCATAGCACTCTAACTTATGGTTATAATAGAATTAATCATGTTTAGGTGATTATGATTTTATACATTAAGTTTGACAACATATCTAAGGTCTTTTACTGTCACAGAACTATACACTGAAAAGTGGTTAAAATGGCAAATGTAATGCCATGTATACTTTCCAAAATAAAGTAAAAGAATGATGTGCTTATCTACCACATGGACGAACTTTGAAAACCTCATGCCAAGTGAGAGGAGCTAGACATAAAAGGACACATATTGCATGATTCCATGTAGACTGAATTTCAAGACTCAGCAAATCCATGGAGACAGAAGACGGGTTAGTGGTTTCCAGAGTATGGGAGGACCAGGGATAGGAAGTGACAGCTAACAAGGACAGGGTTTCTTACTAAGGTGATAAAATGTTTTGGACTTAGATAGTGGTACTGATTTGTACAACCTTGTGACTATAGTAAAATGTTTTCTTTTGAGTACATTTTTACAAGGTGAGTTTTGGGGCTGGCCCAGTGGCATAGTGGTCAAGTTCAGCACACTTTGCTTTGTTGGCCCAGGTTCACAGGTTTGGATCCCAGGCATGGTCCTACGCCACTCAACAAATCATGCTGTGGTGGCATCCCACATACACAATAGAGGAAGATGGGCACAGATGTTTTCTCAGGGCCACTCTTCCTCAAGCAAAAAGAGGAAGACTGGCAACAGGTGTTAGCTCAGGGCCAATCTTCCTCACCAAAAAAAAGAAAAGAAAACACTGAATTTTATGATCATGAATCTATCTCAACTTAAAAAGTAACGTAAAAATTTACAACATAAATTCCTTACCATCACGGTGCTCTCATAGGTCATCAGAGTTTAATCACAACCCGACAGTGGTGACTGCAGTCAGAATGACATCACTGCCGTATAAAACACCAAGTCACATTATCTGAATCTCCCTAGTGGCCTTCGATGCATCTATTCCTATTCAGGGTTTACTTTACTTACCAGAAGGAACGTAAAAGTGTCAACTATGTCATTTGAATCTTTTTATCACCCCGAATACTAAGATGGCATGGTCTGGAATATCATAAGCACTTACTAAAAATCTGATTATTCTACCCCAAATTCTAGTTCTAGACATTTCTTAAGAAAATACTGAGAGAAAGAAATGCATGTACGAGTATGTTCAATACTTAGTTTTTGACACCCAAAACCCAGAAACACAAAACTCTAACAGGGAACAGGTTAATTAATTTGGTTCTGCTACATGATGGCAGGTACAGCATTATTAATCAGGATGATACTGGTCCAAGTGTAAAATATGCACCCATAACTGGGGAACGGTATCCAGTTGAAACTTAAGACATAGATTCTGTTCTCAGATTTTCTAAAAGTAACTGCTCTTAGAGTTCATGACATTTTAATGTCTTGACTTTTTCATCAGTAAAACTAAGAGTATGAAGATCACCTACTAAGCATGAATATCTTGGAGAAGTATAATCTACATAAAAACTTAATAATATGTTGTAATCCTATATAAATATGTTAGATATTTTTACTGAAGAACATTGCGTGTCCTCTAATTCGGTATTATAAAAGAAAATTATTCTTAGATTAAAATTGTGCTTATCAGCCCTGCTCTGATAATGCTCACAAAACAAAGGGAAAAAAAATCAGGACTTTTGCTTGAGAATGCATTTTTAATTCATAAATCAAGAGCTTCTAGAAAAGAGGAGGAGGAAATTTCCCTCCCACCGAAATGCAGCAGAATCAAAGAGACATTTGTGAATCACAACCTGCCCAAAGAAGCTGATGTGATCAAGCGTCTCATAAGTGAGAACATCAGTAAGACTCTCAGTGCCCTGAAGCAGCAAAGAAAGACGTGGGGAAATACAATGATTCCTTATTTTCTTCTATTTCAATCAGTATTTGGAAATTTTTTGGGAAGACAACTAAAAATCAGATATTATTGCAAAGTTTTGTTAAGTTTTTCTTATATCAATAAGTTAAAATCAATGATTTTATGAAAAAAAAAACTATCCTCAATGTTGACTTTTGTGTGTAAAACAATTTTTCCCCTCATCAAGGTTCTTCTTTTGGGGATGGCAGGACTGAGGAGGAAGTCAGGAGGCACCAGGCTGTTCTTGGGGCACAGAATGACTCCTTTACACGACACTCTCCAGGTCCACACCCGCCCTGCTCATACACATAAACAGATGGAAAAGAGGACAGAGCCTGGACCACGGGAATAGGTTTACAGCACGTTCCTGGGGTCCGAGCTCTGGGAACCCCGAGGCTCTGAGACAGTAGCCGCCCCTCAGAGCTCCCAAGTAGAGAACTCCCCAGGCTTTCCCAAACTAACCTCGGTGCCCCCTGGCTGGAAATCTTCCTTTAGGGCTCAATGTCCTACTTCCCTCTTGCAGCCAAGCAGCTGTGAGGAGAGAAGAGGAGGAACACCAGGGAGCCCAGAGCCACCAGACAGTGACGCCACAGAGCCACAGCCATCACACCCGCACAGGTGAAGGACATGCAACCAAATCCCCGTCACCCCAGCACAGCCACGCACCTGTCACAGCCTCGCAGCCACACCCACGGCACGGAGGCGCATCCCACCGCTCACTCGCGTCTCTCACACACACACCCCGCCACAAGCATCCCGTCTGTCCCCACAGACACACACCGTCCTCTGCCGTTCAGGCCCGAGAGTCCTGTGAGGACTGGCGTCCCTACTACCGGCCTCAACGCTGTGAGCGCTTCCGCCGCCACCCCACCTGGTTCACGTCGGGCTCCGAATTGACTCGCTTCACAGGATTCCCGCATCCTGTGCTAACACATCCACAAACGAGCTCCACTCACCTTGCGAAGAGGGAGAACCGCGCGAAAACGGAATGGAAGCCGAAGATCTGGCGTGACTGCTGCCGTCTGGGAAGTGTCGCTCCAACCTGAACATCTCTGGGCGCCGCGGCTCGTCCGAAAGGCCACCGAAGCGCGGAAGTCCCGGTGGAACGGCACCGCGAGAACCGCCCGGAGGCCGGCCCGAGCGCAGGTCTCTCAGCCAGGAGCGCGACGCGAGGGCGCGTGCGCGGGCACGGAGCCTGCGCGGAGGCCGCTGGTGCGCGTGCTCGGTCCAGAGGCGGCGCTGCGTCCAGGAGGCCGAGCAGGGCGGCCCGGCGCCGGCTCCAAGCGTCCGGCCTGTGCGCGCAGAGCCGCGCGGGAGGTCGGCGGGGCGGCCCCGGGGCGAGAGCGCACGGCGGGTGTGAGCTCTGAGGGCGGGGGCCCGGGCGAGTCCCCTCAGGCGGCTGCAGCCTGGGGACAGCACGTGGGGCAAGTAACTCTGGATCCCGCCGGGGATGAGCTGGTTTATTCAGTGTCTGTTAGCTGCGTTTAAAGGGTGTGCAGGAGTGAAGTAATACGCATTTACTTAATTCTTTAGGATAAGCTATAATAGTGAAAATGGAATGGATAATTAATTGTAAAAGTTCTGTGGTGAAAATTTTGTAGATATTTTGTAATTTTGATTCAGGGACAGATTTTCCAAGCATGCCCAAAGAGAGGAATGTTATTAAAATTTTAAGAGTTGACTGGATAATTATTTGTAATCATCCTAATCACTTGAATGCAAATCAATTAATAAAAGTTAATCCTAGACAAAGATTTGATAGACTTATTTTTTAAAAATATAATGAGCACACTGATAGTAATCTTAATTCCATTTTTCCTCAATAAGATAGTTGTCAGTAGTCTAAGTGGAAAGGGAATGGTGAACTACCATAGGACCCAGCTATCCCACTACTGGGTATCTCTTCAAAGAGCTTGAAGTCAGCAATTCCAAAAGTCCTGTGCACCCCAATGTTTATTGCAGCATTATTTACAATAGCCAAGACATGGAAACAACCTAAGTGCTTCCATGGATAAAGAAGTTGTGGTATGTATATGCAATGGAATACTACTCAGCCATAAAACAGAACAAAATCGTCCCATTTGCAACAACATGGATGGAGCTTGAGGGAATTATGTTAAGTGAAATAAGCCAGATAGAGAAGGACAATCTCTGTATGACTCCACTCCTATGAGGAATTTAAACATGTGGACAAAGAGAACAGATTAGTGGCTACCAGGGGAAAGGGGGGTGGGGGGTGGGCTCAAAGGGTGAAGGGGTGCACCTACAACACGACTGACAGACAATGATGTACAACTGAAATTTCACAAGACTGTAACCCATCATTAACTCAATAAAAATTTTAAAAAATATTTTAAAAAATTAAATAAATAAATAAGACTATTTTAACACACTGCCTCCTCAATATTTATGACATATTTGATAAAGAATTCACACATTAAAATATGCCTATGGGCACTAGGCCTTTACTTTAAAAATTCACTATTAAATTCCTTCCCGTATTAGGAAGACCTGCTAAAAAATCCACACCGAAAAACAAACCCCCTTAGCTTTATACAGATAAACAAATAATTTAGCCAAAAAGAAATACTTGGGAAACGACTAGAAGGAAACACTAACAAAACTTAGCAAGAGTGACAAGGCAATGGTAATGAGCATGCCGTCTTTCAAAAGAAGAAATCATTCAAAATATTTCTTTATCAGAGTCTCAAAAACAATCATGTCCTCTGGTATAGTAAAACCACTTTAAAGATATATTCCAGCACCCTGCTCCATTCCATCCCATTTCCTGCATATATTCTCTATCAGTGCACATCACACTATATGTTTATTCCTGAGATCTAAACTTTGCGTACAAAATACACATCATCCTTAATAAGAGAGAGGGCAAGACGGCACAGTCAAGCACACAGACTCAGCGCCCTCTTCACACTCTACTTTCCTTCAGAAGGTGGGCAAGTTCCTTGACCTCCAGATCTTGTTTTTCTCCTCTGCCAATATTTATTCATCCACTGCATCCTAGTTACTGTCCGAAGAAATTTATCAGCAGTTCTCTATACCAGACTTCCCTCTGACATACTAATGGCAAGCATTACCCCATTCCATTGACTTTCTTTTTATCTTTGTTTTCTTTGGTGTAAATGTTTCTTATTTCCCTATATATAGGATTTGATTTTTTCTTTTTTGCCACCAATAATTTCCTTTAATGTTTCTATAATTTCTATGTTACTCAGTAATTCCCCTGTCTGGGGTTGTCTCCTAAGAAATTATCAGAAACTTGGACACACTGAAAGGGATCACACTTATGTGGAGATGGCAGTGGTGGGGAAGGACAGAAAGGGCTGGAAATGTGTAAATCTTGCATTGTTTGACAGGCATCTCTACTTCTTTCAGTTTTTAAAAGAGTGCCATTCCTGTCTTCCATTGTAAAGACCAGGGAAATAAAAATCTAATGTTGAGTCATAAAAGAGAAGCTTGAACAAAAATTGACATTTTAAAAGATGTTAATTGAAGGATTATGTATAATAGGAAAATTAGAAATACCTTAAATAGCTAATACGAAGAGAGTGATTAATTTGTAATATATAGCATATATAAAACATAAAAAATATACAGCAATTAATTAAAACATTTTCTTTTCAAGAAAGATGTGGGTTTTTAATAACTGAAAATTTAACATTTAATTAGATCATCAGGGACATAATTAGATTGAGCTATTTGCAGGAATTTTTAAACTATATTTTTTGTATAAAAACCATTATTACGCTGCTGGTGGAAATTAAAACACAAGAAAGGTTCATGCGATCTTGCCAGATCACCCAGCTCCTCCCAGGCTTTGTCAATATGTGTGTGTGACTTGTAAATAATTGCAGTCTGTCAACTCTGTATTTATACATTTTCAGAGGTGATTTTGGAGATGTGTGCTTAAATTTTACAGAGATTTTTTTAAAGTGTTTTGAATCATATTTCATGAGTTCTAAAGCACCATAAAAGAAAAATATTTGTCACCTTATATAAAACATCTACATAATAAAAATGCCAATCAACATATTTATTGTATTTCTGCTATGTTTTCTCAGACAGTTACTGAGGGAAGAATCATCAACAGCTTTTACTTATTGCTGGAAGAAAGCAGCAATAAGTGGATGAAGAAAGAAAAGTTTGAATGAGTTCTACTTTCTTTAAGTCTCCAAATGGACACTTAAGGGGGAAAATGCTGATTCAGAGCAATGGCTGACAGTGTTCTGGATTAAGTGAGACCCTATTCATCCTTTAGACATGTAAGACTGATTGGGAAACAGTTCTATATTTGTTTTCTAGAAAGACTCCACCAGTTTATACTTGTGGCCAACTAATGTTAAATTTTATCATTCTTACTAATTTTTTATAGCAATACCTCTTGCACTTGATGTCTCAATACTTTACCTAAAAATGCTCATAATTTCTAATGGTAGATCCAGGGATATTGTTATTACTGTTGTTGTCATTATTAGTATTTTAAAGTACCATTTATTGAAAATCTATTATTTGCCAGGTACTGTAATACAATTTATCTTAAAACTCCATGGAGAAGAGATTGTTATCAAACTGAGGTTTATGAAGGATTATGCCTCTTGCCCAAGGCCATATATGGCCTTCAACCTTTGGATTTAAAACAGTGGCAGGGTAGAGATTAAAACCCAAGTCAAAGCCCACACTCTTTGCCACTATCCTGTACTCATCTCGGGCCCCTGCTAATCCAAGGCTTGGTTTACATGGACTCTGTAGCCATTAGGCCTTAAAAGTTTATTAGACACACAAAGTGAGAGCATCTTTATTTATTTATTTATTTATTTATTTATGCAGGGGAAGATTTGCCCTAAGCTAGCGTCTGTTGCCAATCTTCCTCATTTTTTCTTCGTTTTTTCCTCCCAAAGTCCCCAGTACATAGTTGTGTATAGTTGTAAGTTCTTCTGGTTCTTCTAAGTGTGCCAGCACCATAGCATGGCTACTGACAAATGAGTCGTCTGGTTCTGTGCCCGGGAACTGAACCCAGGCTGCTGAAGTGGAGCACGCTGAACTTGAAGTGCTAGGACATCAGGCTGGCTCTAGAGAGCATCTTTAAAACTGGGGAAAACAGAACAGGTTTTTGAAATGGAGAATCCTTTAATTGTAATTCTTTCCTCCTTTAATTCCAGTGGAGAATTTAGAGCCCCATTATCTTCCTTTCAGCTTTAACTGTTACAGGCAAATAGATTCATTAAGTAATGAAGTCTGGTTCTCCACCCAAGCCCTGCTCCCTGCCTTGCCAGGAACGGGGCTGGTGGAGTACACAGGGGCGCCCGCAGGATTTGAGCCTCATTCTAACTTTTCCCTTTTGTGGTCAGCTCACAGTAACTACCAGGTTTTGAAGTCCTTACTGTATTCCAGCTGCTATGCTATGATCTTTAGGTAGGATATTTCATTTCATTCTCACAACAACCTTATGTCTACGCAAAATAACCCATAACCAGTCTATAGGTTAGAGAGATAAGCTGAGTTTTACTTGAGCCAAGTTGAGGATTATAACCTGGGAAGGCAGTTTCCACAAAGGAAGAAAATGTTCCAGAGAAGCATGGTTTTCAGTACAGTTTTATAGCTTTTTAGAACAAAGAACATACCTTAAACATGCCCAGGATACATACTCATCAAAGTTTCAAAGAGGTATTCAGTTAAAAATTAGCAGGTCAACCTGACCCTGATGTCCAGGAAAGGGAAGTTATCTTCAGAGTGCTGATATGGGTGTTACTAATAGGGAATTACTGACACTGGATACTGGCTGAGACTGGCATTGTAGGAGGGGACGTATGCATTCTTGTAAGAGAATGCATTCTTTAACAGTTAAAGCAGATGTACAATGTGTGTTTGATAGGCAGTAAGTCAAGCTTCCTTAGTTCAAGCCAAATCAGTTTTGAACCAGAATGGCTACCCCATATACACAATATGTGAAAATCTCATATCACTTATGAAGTAGGTGTTGATATGACTCACATCAATGAAGTCTGAGAACAGAAATTGAGCAGCTCCAGAACTAGAGCCCTAGGTGGTCAGACTCTAAAACTAATCTCCGCTCTACATTATAAATTTTTCTTGAATCAATAATGATTTCTCTTGCTCCTATTTGGTAATCCAATTTCAAGATTTCAAGATTCCATCTCAAGATGTCTACAGATAAAGCCCATCAGATGGAGACCACCAAGAACACCTGAAGCTGGGTACCTGAGGGTTACTGTAAACATTCGATTCTTTTGACCTTGTTCCAAACACAGATGTAGGTGAAAGGAAATTAATCTTGTCAATTTGCTGCTTTTTTTGTTTAACTTGAGTGGTGACTCAAGGGTAACAAGGATTTATAAGCTTATTTTGCAGAAGAAAAAGAATGCCTTCATTGTTGTTACTTTTAATTTTATTATTATTATTTTGGTGAGGAAGATTGTCCCTGAGCTAACATCTGTGCCAGTCTTCCTCTATTTTGTATATGGGGCACCGCCACAGCATGGCTTGATGAGTGGCATACAGGTCCGTGCTCATGACCTGAACCCATGAACCCGGGGCTGCTGAAGTGGAGCATATGAACCTAACTGCCACACCACCAGTGCAGCCCCAAGAATGCCTTCAATGAAGTTACAATCACCAGATAAACAGCCCCCAGCTGCCCTTGATACCCAGAAGTCAAATTGCCCAAGGGCTTATCTGGAGCGAAAGGAACATCACGGATTTCCCCTTTGTTTCTTTGAAACTCCTCCTGCCAACCCCCTTAGCTTATGAAATCCCCCACCTTCCTCTCTTGTGAAGGTGGTTTTGAGAGAACCTGTTTTCCTCCCCCTTGTTTTGGCCAATTTGAATAAATCTTTCTCTGCCTCCAGGCATGCATGTCTCTGTGTTCGGCTTACTGTACATCAGACACGCGAATTTGAGATTAAGAGGTTTGGTATCACAAGTTGCAGTTAAGCAAAGTTTGGTTTATTTACTTGCTGCTGCAAGGGAGAACATGAGGCCTCCCAGGGGAACCCTGGGGAGTCTGGGCACAGTGACCTGGGAGGGGCTCACCTCAGGTTGTGGGCCCTGCTGGGTGATTCTGGGGAGGGACCCAGGAAGCAGGGATCAGCTCTGGATTGTCTCTGTCATGGGTCAGGGTTCATTTGGTCAAGTTGCTTAATTCTTTTGTTGACTCGTCTTTATATCATTGCTGAATTGTGTCTGTTTGGTCAATCAGCGCTGAGAGAGGTATGTTGAATCACTCACGATAATAGCAGATTCATCAATTTTTTCTCTGTAGTTCTGTAAATTTTTGCTTCATCAATTGTGAGCCTATTTTATTAGATCCATACATGTTTCAAATTGCTCTAGCTTGGTGAATAGAATCTTATATCATTGCACCATGACCCTCTGCATTCCTAACAATGTGCCAGCTTTCTTTTGGAAAACTGCTTGGCAATTTCCTATAAGGTTAAGCATACCCAGAATGACCCAGAAATACCACATCTATATTTCCCCAAGAGAAATAAAACATGCCCACAAAAAAGACTTGTACAAGAATGTTTATAGCAACTGTTGACCTTAAACAGACAGCCAGTTGTTTCTCCGGCAAAAATGGGTTTACGGGGAACCAAGAAAGAATTGCAATTCAAAGTCTGAAACCACGGCGAGCCAGGTGCAAGTCGCTAGCAGCATGGAGGAGAAACTCTATTCTGGGCGGAAGAGGAAGTTGGGAGGGCCATTGTAAACAAGGAGTCCAGAGGTGTAGCAGCGTTTCACTAGCTGAGTTGTGATAGTCTCTCATTGGCTGAGCTTCATGGTCAAGAAGAAGTCTGTCTTCTTCCTGTTGGGCTCTGCTAGGAGGTAGGGTGTGAAAGCTCCGCCTCTGGATCCCAAGACTCCAATTTAGTGAGGTTTCTATTTATTAATTTCCACACAACTTTATTCATAATAGCCAAAAATGGAAATAATCCAGATGTCCAGCAATGGGTGAATGGATAGACAAAGTATTCGATGGAATGCCTTTCAGCAATAAAAACCAACTCCTGATCACGCAACAGTAGGGATGGATCTGGAAAGCATGGTTAGAGAAAGAAGGGCCACCTGGGAGAGGACTACCCCCTTTATGTGTGTGGTGATGGAAATCAGAGCAGAGGTTGGCTGCCTAACAGTGGGCGCCTGGAAAGGGGATGAGGGAACTCTCAGTGATGGAAATGCTGTTTTCCGATTGGGTGGTGCTTACACAGCTGTTTACGTTTAGCAAAACTCATGAAATCGCACACTAAAAGATCAATCCTTTCCACGGTATTTAAATTTTACCTCAATAAAAACCGGATGAAAAAAAAAAAGCCTGGCGATGTTGGAAAGTAACGCTAAGCGATGTAAGGAGAATTCTGGGGTAGTAAACCCTTTTTAAAAAATATTAAGTGAAGAAAACCTTCCAATAAGTTGTGCTGGATTTGTGTGACTAAACAAGGACATTAAAAGCCCTGCAAACACTGAGTCCCTTCTGCTCCGAGGAGCGCTTTCACCTTTCCTCGGATGCTGGGGCCCTGGAGCTCCAGGCGGTTTACGGACCGCACCGCCTCACCAGCGCCCCGTCCCCGATCCTCAGCCATAATCGCGTCGGACGCGCCCATCCTTTGAACAGTCCGTTCACCTTTCAATCAATTCGAATAGCGCAGGGACGGACGAAATCGCAAGCCTCGTCAAAAAAAGAAGGGGCGGGCCCCTTTCCCCGCGGGGTTGCTCAAAGGCCCTCCAATCAGAGGCTGGGTGTGGGAAGTTCGGATTCTGGGCGGCTCAGGTGTAGGCGGCGCTGCTCCGAGGCGGCGGCAGCGGCGGCTCTCCAGATACGGAGCGTTTCTTTCCTTTGGGTTTGACTGAGGTTTCACGCTACAGGCTGCCTCAGGGAGGTGGGTGCTGGGAGCTGGAGGAAGGGCGCTGGCTCGCCTCCTCCTAGAAGGTCTGGAAGGGTCTGAGGTGGGCGGCGGCGAGCTGGACTCCTCTCGGGGGAGGCTCCTCTAGGACCAGTTACCTGTCCTTCCCGCAGCCGATGCCTCCGTCCTCCAGAAGAGTAAATATTTGTTGCCATAATCTATGTAGCAGTCAGCGTTTCACCACTGGGCCGTGATTGGCCTCTGGGGCGGGACGATGCTTAGCATCCTTGGCCCCGACCTTCAATTCCATTAGCTGCTCCCAGAGCCGGCGACATCTAAAACCGCCCTGGTTGGGAACCTCTAGGCAAGCAAGATGAAGGCATTCTAGACTTTCAAGCTGGAAGAAACTCCACTCAGCCAAGAGGGGAACTTGGATGTAGTGATGTGAAGAGCCAGGCTGCGGGGCTTGAGATCCCAGCTCCAGCGCCTGTTGGCTGTGCTAGCGCGGGCAGTTCTCTCCCTAACCTGTGTAACAGCGATGATACTAACCACCTGTTCGGGTTTAGGTGACAATTAAACACGCCTTTGCTATTAACTCAAGCTTTTGCATGCAGGCTGTCTCTCTTTGTGGTGTATAGTGCTATGCTGTATTTTAAAGTAACTAATGGTTTATTGTTTCTTTAACATTTAGCACATTAATACTTCCAGGAGGTGGGAAGTCAAATAGTAGAGGAGCATGCTTACTGAAAAGTAGAGTCCTTTGTCACTTCCCCTGGGCTCTTACAGGAGAGTGTTATTAGCATCCAAGTCAGAAGAATTCTCATTTTTTGTATACTCTGTTGATCGTAACATTTTAATGGGTTGCATTTCTTGTGCAGATTTTTCTTTGGAGTTTTCTAGTGGACTGTCTCAGTTGTTCTTGTTGTTGGAGAGTCTAGTTTGCTTAGAACTTTTTTATCTTCCTATTGGCAGACCGTCCCCTTTTTCTTTCTTTTTTTTTTCTTTTGAGCCAGCAACACTTCTGGAGAATCAGTCATCTTTCTCCCGTTGGGCTTGGTTGTTTTCTATACCAGCTGCATGGGTGACTCCCTTAGACTTTCCACTTTCCTTTATTCTTTTTCTTTTCCTCATTTGAATGAAGGATTTCCTGGAACACATGGCATCCTGTTTCTTGTCCTTCTCCCTTGTTTGGCTTGAACACGTTCTCAAGAATCTTTCTAAGAAAAGAGTATGTGCCAGCTAAACAATGTGATTTCTTACATGGCCGAAAATAATTTCATTATGCCCTCAAATGGCAAACTGTATGGCTATCCTTCTGTGTGACCATGGTAATTCTTCTAAAAACCCATCTTTTGCTCAATCTTGTATATCCAACTGCCTGCTTATCATCCCTGTCTGTCTAATAGGCATCTCGTGTGTTTGGTTTGTTTTGTTTTGTGGCTTGAGAAAAAATGCCAGGCTGCCTGCCTTCATCACAGGGAAAGGTTAGGAAACGATTCTGTATACTGTCCTTTGCTTACTCTCCCTATCCTCTCCTTTCCTTCACTCTTGTCACTTTGTAATGCTGTGCGGTGAGCCTAGAGCCTCTTGTTTGTGTCATGGCCCATAGCTTCCTGGGCTTCACTTCATCTGTCAAGCAAGGCCCTATGTAGAACCCCAAAATAGACTGTACTATCTTTTGCTAACTTTCTTCCCACTTTGCAGTGTCACATATTTATTGCATTTTGTACTGAAAAATTTTTATGTCAGAATGCTCTGAGTTGGGGCAGGAGGTGAACTGGAATCTTAATTTTTTAAATAATATGAAAATCTATATAAGTTGTCTACCTTTCTTTTGCCTGGCAGGATGGCTGCATCACATTTTGCCTGTCAACTGAGAAAGGATTTAAATATTGAGATGATTAGAGCTAAAATTGCTGAGGAGAGATTTCTCTCTCAGAAAGCAGGCAGATATGATAAATATGAATGAAAATGACACTCCAACGTTGGAAGGTAGAAATCTTGAATTGGAGGAGGCATCTCAAGAGCCTATTCCAGAAGAGATGCGTGTGAGGCAAAGTAAGTAAAGGGCTATTGTAGTTTTAACTGCTTTGAAGAGGGGAAAAAAGTTGGTTTAATATCTGAGGTTAAAAAATCCTTGATCAGGGTCCAGCTGGGTGGTGTGGTGGTTAGGTTCACATACTCTGCTTCTGCAGCCCGGGGTTTGTGGGTTCGGATCCTGGGCATGGACCTACATACATACTGCTCATCAAGCCTGTGGCAGCATCCAGCAAACAAAATAGAGGAAGATTTGGCAACAGATGTTACCTCAGGGGCAATCTTCCACATCAAAAAAAAAAAAAAAAAAACCTTACCAGAAGAATGGAGTTTTGAAATCCCATTCTAAATAACTTGGTATTTTCTACAACTAAATACTGTCTATTTAAGGTAAAGGCTGTGAAAGTTCCATTCACTTGTGGAGTATTGTAATGCTTTAGGATTCCTATATGGCAGTATGGATAATAAAGTTCTGACTTCTGGAGTTTGAATAAGATAAGTGTTGACAAGATGAATTGATAAGGGACATTAAAATAGAAGTTTTCTAGATAAATGAGGTGTCCAGTTGTTTAAATGTTCACTGCTTCAATTTTGTCATTTTCCAGGACCAGTGAAATATGCAGCATGTACAACATATTGAACATATTCAAGCTTAATTGATTCTGCAAAAGAGAGGCTTGGGCTAAAATATTTCTTCCAGATTTGTCACTTTTGTGATTCTAAAGGAAAATGAGAGAAAAGAATTGGACAAAAGTGTTGTAGGGTTGTTTTTGTTTTTGAGATGACGTGATCGGTGCCTGTTTGAAGGTCAAAGGAAATGGGTTGGTAGTTGAGGGGGAGAAAGTGAGGAATAACGTGTCTTAGGAGTTGGGAGGAAACAAAAACTGGGCCATAGAATGATATAGGGTGACCTTTAAAGGAAGAGCTAGACATTTTTTGTCTGAGAAGGTGATATTGCTGCCTATATCACTCCTTGCGTCTTCTCTAGCCCTCTCAAATACTCCGTTCCTTGACCAAAATCTCTCAAAGGAAAGTCTAACTCTGTCAGTATGCTGTTAAAATAGCCTTCATTTTCCATTTGCGAAAGTCTAGAGGTGGCAGTAGGCCTGGCATGTTCCAGAGAAGCAAGTAGGTGAGCGTGGCTAGAGAAGAATGAACAAGGGGGACAGTGTCCGTAGAGCCCCGAGGGCCTTCTTTATGGGGAGACGAGCTTTACTCTGAGTGACATGAGAAGCCATTATTGGATTAGTGTGTTTATAATCTGCTTTATGTTTTAAAGCATCACTTATGGATGGTAGGGTGACCAGCATGGCCTCCAGGAGACCAGCTGGGGGACAACTGCAATAATTTAGCTCATGGTTGACCACAGTGGGAACGGCAACCCTGGGTGGTTTCATTCTGGATATATTTTGAAGTTTGAACCAATAGGATTTCCTAATGGAGTGGATGTAGGTTGATAAAGAAAAGTCAGGTTGGTTCTAAGGGTTTTGGCCTGAGCAACTAAAAAAATGGAGTGGCCATTTACTAAATTGTAAAATACTGAGAGAAGAACCTGCCATCTATAGATGGCAAGTCAGGGTACTGTCTAGTATGGTCTGATGACGTGAAATATAAAGCTGGGCTGTTCTACTGAAGAGGAAGAAATAATTGAGAAACAGCAATGAGGGATCACCCCCCTGGCCCACTTCAGGCCCAGTGATATGACCTTTTTGGGAGAAGAAATCAGTAAACCACTTGAGAGGACAATATGGGGAGGTTGTCTTCAGGGGAGAGCCAGGTTTCGGTTAAATCGAGAGATGAAGGGAACGGGAACTTCAGGGGAGTTGAGGATATAGGGGTTTCATCGATGATTAACCACTTCATCATCTGAGCTTTCGCATCTTCTGTTCTTTGCCTGGATTATTTCTGTTAAACAACTTTATTCAGGTAGAATTTGCATACCATAAAATTCACCCATTTAAGTAAATGCCCTTTTTTAAGTAAATTTACTGAGTTGTGCAGTCATCTCCCTGGATTATTTTAAAC
This sequence comes from Equus caballus, assembly GCF_041296265.1. Lineage (NCBI taxonomy): Eukaryota > Metazoa > Chordata > Mammalia > Perissodactyla > Equidae > Equus > Equus caballus. Next base: position 10,988,742 of record NC_091704.1, read on the forward strand.
CCTCACCCAGTGGGCAAACGCACTCTCATTCTTCAGAACCCTTCTCTGGTATTCACTCTTCTGACAAGCCTTTCCTGACCTCCCCAGACAGGTTTATACTGATTCTCAATTGTGCATTCTCGTAGTCTTCAATCCATGCTAAACCAAATTGAAACTGTGCTCATCTCCCCCATGATACTGTGAGCCCTTCAGGGGCAGAAATTCTCTTATTCTTACTTCCTAAAAATGTCTGGTACATAGTAGCTGCTCATATTTTTTAAACAAGTTTAAATAAACATGAGAATACATAGTAGAAACCTGAGTTGAGAATCATAGGTGAGAGGTAAGGAATCTGACAACTAGCCTTAATCTCAAAGGAAAAATTGTGTTAGTTACCCCAAAACTTAATGGTTTAAAACAACAAGCATTTATTATTTCACACAATTTTTGTGGGTCAGGAATTTGGGTGCTGCTCAGCCGGGTGGTTCTGCAGGTTGCAGTCAAGGTGTCATCCAGGGATGCCTCTGAAGCTTGACTGAGGCTGGAGGAGCCGTTTCCAAGATGACTCACTCACATGACTGGCAAGTGGATGCTGGCTTTTGGCAGGAGGCCTTAGTTCTTCATCATGTGGCGTCTCCATAGGGCTGCTTGAGTCTCCTTAAGGCTCCACATGGCCACTGACTTCCCCAGCGCAAGTGATCTGAGAGAGAGCAGGGCCAAGCTGCACTGTCTTTAATGATACAGTCTTGGAAGCCACACTCCATCATTCCCACACTTTTCTTGGTGACACAGCTCAGCCCTATTCTGTGTGGAGGGGACAACACAAGGGCGTGACTACCAGGAGGTGAGAATTGTTGGAGGTCAGCTTGGAGGTGGGTGATCATAGAAGTTAATTAATTTAAAAGTGAAGTAATGCATGCCTAGTACATGACAAGCTGTTAATATGTGAACAAGAGAAGGCAAAAGGAAGAGAAACTTTAAAAGAATAGGGGTTGAAATGACTTGTGTGGTTAGCGTGCTAAGGAATCAATACGAAGTTACTGAAAGTATTGCTTAGCAGCTGTTGAAGTTAGACAATGGCATATTAGACATTTGGATAACTTTTTATTGGAACATTTTATATGCTATTTTCCCCCCTGCTTAGGATCAGCGAAGTCTCTCTTCTAAGTGATCAACGAAGACAAATGCTCCGGAAATACCTAGAGGAAAAGCGACTAAAAAAATTAAGAGAGAAACCTCAGCGACAACCGTTTATAGTGGGTGTTTATTGACCCAATAAGCCTATTTTTCTTTCATCAATACCAGCACACCAACCAAAAAAGGTAAATTTAGTATCATATTGATATTCAGGAATAGTTCTTAACCAGACTTTTCTTTAAGAGATTATACTTGATCTTAGCCAAGAGGCCAAGAAGCGATTCTTTGAGAGTTTAAATGACTAAAATAACCCTTTCCCTGTAGTCCCTTTATTCACTTAGCTAGTTGGCAGGAGCCGGAAAGGACATACTAATAGTTCAGAAGATAAAGATCAGGTCTCTCGGTGCAGCCATAGGTAGGTTGACACGGGATAAAACTAGCAAAGCAGTCAGAGCCGGGCTGGACGGGGAAGGCCGGGTGAAGGATTTGGCGTCCATCCTGTCGGATGCGCAGAGTCAAGAGAGGCTTATACATGAGCTTGTACCATGATCAGATTAATAATTCAGGAAGATTACCCTTGCCTGGAAGATCGTAGTCTGGAAGGGGAAGAACTTATAGGTAGGAAGACTGTAGTGAGACTGTCGTGATAGAGTAGGTGAGACAGGATAAGGGGACTGGGGCAGTGGGCTTAAAGGAAGAAACAGGTGTGAGACATCTCAGGAGAGAAATTGACGGGGACCAAGCAGATGGTGAGGGGTGAAGGAAATTGAAGAGTCGGAGATAAGATGATTCTGAAGATAAATTAGTTTGAGCAACCATATAAATTGTGCTGCCGCTAAAAGAGGTGTGGAAGGCAGGAAAAGGAATATGCCTAAGTGGGTGCATATTGATAATGCTTTTTCTGCTTTTTTTAAAGCTCATTTGGGCCATCTGGATAACAGGCAGTTGGGAATAAAAATTTGAAAATCAGGACGGAGATCCATGCTGAGTGGTGGATTTAGGATATGATATTGGGAGTATGGATGGGGGTTTAAGCTCTAGGGCTAAATGAGACCACTCCAGTAAAGATATACACATTGTGAAAGAGTGAGGTCTAGAGAGCACCTTCAAGTGGGCAGAAGTCAGGTACCAGTGATAGGTCAGATTGGCAGGAGAGCTAAAACAGGACAGAAGCTGGAGGAGGGGTGATCTAAAGAAGAGAATGATCCATGAGTCAAGAGGGATGAAGTTTGAACACAGGCAGCTGGATTTGTAAATTAGGTAGTCACTGGTGATTTGCTCTTTTCAAGGTAGTCTCTTGTTGGCTGTGTATTCATTCCTGATTTAAATAAGAAGTGAATAACATAAAAGCTCAAGATATCGCCTGTTTTTGTTTGCTTCAGGAATGTCATTGATTTATTTGAGAGACCTTTGATTACTCTGCGTGTGACCTTAGGATAACATGGAAGTGACCAAAAGTAGTAGAATGTAGCTCAAGGTGGAAAGATACAGAAAAATATGGTGTGTATGTGTTCGAGGAGGGCGAGATTGTTTCTGTTTGGAGGAACATCAGAGAAGACCTCTTGGAAGGGGCTGAATTTAATCTGGCTTCTCAAGAGTATGTAAGGCACCAGTCATTGGTCTAAACTGTAAACAGCTATTTACAAAGTGTTATATGTAGGGGGGAAAAAGACACACATTGTTGTGTTAAATAACACGATTCACCAGTAGTTTTTTATTCTACTTAGACAATAGCCATCGCTGAATATTGTTTACTTTGTGCCTCGTTTCTTCAGCACTAGATCTTCCCTGAGATTTGGAGAAGCAAGTGGCTCCTAATCTAGAGGAGAAGTCTGGTTGTGCTTCTTCAGGAATTTTAGAGTTGATAAATATCTTATCACTTTTAATCAATCCTTCTCTTGCTGGATTTCTTCCTTGCTTTCTGATCAGGTCTCCATTTTCTTAAGGACAGAGGAGAAGTGCATAATCATTGGATTTGAAGGCAAACTGTCAAAGCTAAGAAAGTAAGCTGTGCAGTATCTTTTCATAAACAGGAGAGAAGAGATCTTAATACTCTAGTCTCTTCATCGACCCCTTCCAAATATTTCCAGTTCATCATATTAACAAGGATTCTAATACCTGGAAAACATAGTATGAAATTTCTCCTTTGTGCTCACTGAGAAATATGAGTACGTTTTGAGGCTTTTAAGCATAATTTAAATCAAACCAGAACCAGAAAAGAGAGTAATTTAAGTTAGCAAGTATCTTTTTGGCAAGTATCTTTTTGCCATAAATGAATAAGGGTTAGATGGCTATGGGTAAAATTTAACTTTAAAATGGAAACTTTATTTTGTAATGAGACATGGAAGTAAATTATGGCAGTTCCTTTTTTTAACTTTATCTTCTTTTGATTGTTTTAATGCTGTTCCATCTTGTATGGATTGCCAGGTCAAAGGCCAAAGCCCAAATGGAGCTGACTAGGGTGTAGTTGATAGGAGATAATTGTTACTAAAATGATGAATCATGCTCCTTTTCTCAGAGTAAGTAAATTCATTTTAAATCTATTATCAGCTTCAATCAGAGTGATTATTTTCCTAGAGTTAACAGTACCAAACTCCCTGTTATTGGTATGGTGACATAGAGCAGTTTTGGCTAGATGCTAAGGAAGTACTCACTTGAAATATTCATTGCCAAACATCCCTTATGAGATCTATACCAACTCTGTGTGTCACTCTGTTTGTTTACTGGGCTCTATTATGCATCCATGTCATTATAAAATGCAGATAGGGATATAAAGCACGTAGGGTGGGGGATAAACTTATGGGTCTTCAGAACACCATTATGAACAAAGTTAATAGGACGATTACTAAAATAAAGTGAAGTGGGCAAGGAGGTAAATAGCATGTCTCTTTATCAGGTGAGAAGGCTCTGTTTCATGTATTTAATAAATTGAGTCACTACCATGTTCCTCTAGTCTCTAGGATATAGTAATGAATAAAGCAACCTTCCCTGTTTTCATGGAGCTTACATCTGAGATAGGCAATGAAAAGAAAAATATATAGTATGTGATGGTCATTAGTATTATGTGGGAAATAAAAAAAAAAGAGAAGGCAGATGGGGAGTATTGAAGCTGGTACAGGGTGAGCTTCTGATGGGGCCTCGCTGAGACAGTGGCATTTTGAATGAAGTCTCCAAGGAAGTTGGAGAGTGCACTGTGGGAAGAGTTTTCTATCCAGGAGAAGATTTTTCCAGACAAAATTCAAAAGTTTTGAAGCGAAAACATGCTGGTATGTTTAAGGACTCTCAGAAGATTATAGTCAGCTATTTTGAATAGCTTAGGCTATTAGCATTTTCAAAATTCTAGGATTCTACAAAAAGCTTGTAAGGAAATCTATATAATGGAAAACTTTTTTCATCTCATCTTATTTGGGGTGGTGGATTTTTTGCTGGGTCCTTTACAATAGTCAGATTTCAGATGAGGGGTCAAAATACGGATTGAAAATGTGGTAATTTGATTCATTAAGCAATTAAATCACGTACCACCTAATCTTTTAAATAGATCATTAATAGGAGTGATGTTCAAGCAACATGATCTGGTCAAAGACAAACTTCTGAAAAGAAAGTGTCCAACGAGAAAAAAGGTAGGGGTGTTAGCAATTATTATAAGCTCTGATGTTGCCGCAACAATGCTTGAGTAATTGCCGAAAGCATTTAATTTCGTAGTTCCCGCAGCAGGGCAGCCTGCAATGCCCACGTGCGTGAGAACCACTCGGTCGATGACTCAAAGAGCGAAGCAGACCTCGGGGGCAGGCGCCGCCAGTGCAGCCTCCGCGGGAGCAGCCTCCGCTGCGCCGGCCACGCGAGCGGCGCGTGGTGAGAACTGTTCCTTCATCAGTGGCTGAAGTAGAATGCTCTGGTCCCTGAGGTTTTTCGTGTTCAGTTTTTAAAGTCATCGTGTACGTCTTTGAGGAGGCGAGGAGGAAACGGGAGATTCCAGGTCCCGAAGACAGGTTCAGTGCCCCACCATCCAGTTAGCACACAGTGGGCGCTCAAGCGGTGGAGTATGTGCATCGGTGGGCAGCGCCACAAAGTGAAGATTAATGGCCCCAGTAAATTACAGCCCATTTGTTTGGTGGAATACAGTGTACCGTTTAAGAACGATCCTGTGAAAGACACTTCATGACATGGTTCAGGATATATTAAGTGGGCAAAGAAAACAGGTCAAATTCTGAACAGTGTGATCACAATTCTAAAATATGTATGTGAATATGTGAACATAGGAAAAAACTGAAAAAGCATACCCTGAAGTGTCAGCAGTGATGATTTCTGAATAATGTCATCTTGAGTGATTTTTATTTGTTTATTTTTTGAGGAAGATTAGCCCTGAGCTAACATCTGCTGCTAATCCTCTTCTTTCTTGCTGAGGAAGAGTGGCTCAGAGCTAACATCCGTGCCCATCTTCCTCTGCTTTATATGTGGGACACCCGCCACAGCATGGTTTTGACAAGCAGTGGGTAGGTCCTCACCGGGATCTGAATGCCTGGGCTGCCAAAGCAGCAGTGTGAACTTACCTGCTGCGCAGCGGGGCCTGCCCCTCTGGGGTGATTTTTTTTTTTGCATTGTTTTTATGCTTTTCTTTTCCTGATTTTCTATAATAAATATGCATTTGATAGTCAGAGGCAAAAGGTAAAATACATTAGCACCTTTTGTTTTGAAAACAGATATCCTATACTTGGCAGGAAGTTATATCTGTTTTTATCGTTTTTAAATAGGATATTTTAAAATGACTTTTAATCATAAAATCCTATAAGGCATAGATTCGTATTGTTGCCTTTTTGTCTTTCCCAAATTACCTAGGACGTTTTTATTTTTTTGAGGAGGATTGGCCTTGAGATAACATCTGTGCCCATCTTCCTCTAGTTTATATGTGGGACACCTGCCACAGCATGGCTTGATAAGCAGTGCAGAGGTCCATGCCCAGGATCTGAACCAGCAAACCCTGGGCCACCGAAGTGGAGTGTATGAACTCAGCTGCTATGCCACTGGACCGGCTCCTTACCTAGTACTTTTAATGCAGAATTTTCTATCTAGTCAAAATGGATCTGTTATGTCATTTTTATTTTAGATAATGAAACAGAAAGAAAAGTACCCAATCAAGGAAGGCGTGCCGAAAAGATCGAAGAAGAACCAGGCAAGGTAGAGTGTAAGTATCTGTTTATGTCTAGACATTTGGAAAATCTCATTGCGATTTTCATGAAGCTGAAACTAAGCTTACAGAACTGCTTCAAGAGGGTAACCTCCACGTGTGTGAAAACCTCTTGAAGCACAAGGAAGCATCAAGAGGGTTTACTGTTAGGGTTTATGAGGTGTCTCATCTTCAAAACCTTATAGGTAGAGAATGTGTAGTTTGGTTAACAGAAGAGAGAAAATAAAAACACAGCTGACGGAAACCTTTATGTGAGCATCGGCTAGGAGACGGGTGCAGTGGGTGAAATGCGTTGACTCTGGATTCAGCTAGGCCTGAGTTTGCCTATTGTCTCACTTCCAATTGGCTATATAATCTTGGGGAAGTTATGAGTTTGTTCTCCCAGCTGTAACATGTAATATCTACATAGAGTAGTTTCAAGAATTAAATCACCTGACGTTTCTGACAGCATCTAGCGTAGTGCCTGGTAGAGTCTTCAAAAAGAGCCACCATTTCAAGGACCCAGTCCCTTAATTTATAATCCATGCTACAATTCCTTAGCCTTAAAAAAAAAAAAAAAAAGTTATGCCAAAGCGTAAGAAACCTGGCTAGATTCTTACCAAAAATCAGACATCGATCCTCCAAGGAAGGCAGTACAGGGTGATCTTCACAGGCGAGCAGCTGGACCTCACACTCCTCCCTCAAGGTTGGTTTTCTCCTTAAGGATTATCACTAGTGTCTACCTTTGCAGCCACACAGGCCTCAGGGACAGTGTTACCCTTAAACTCTCGTCCGAGTAGAAATACTCTGCTTTCAATTCATATCTCATTAAAACTCAGAGACGTAGAAACCTCTAAAAATTCTGTTGAAATGGGTGGGTTAAATTGGCAAAGGTGGTCGAAAGGTACAAACTCCCAGTTATAAAATAAGTAAGTAGAGAATGTAATGTACTGCATGGTGACTACAGTTAATAATGTTGTATATTTGAAAGTTGCTAAGAGTAGATCTTAAAAGTTCTCATCACAAGAAAACAAAATTCGTAACTGTGCATGGTGATGGATGTTAACTAAACTTACTGGGGTGATCATTGCACAATATACAAATATTGAATCATTATGTTGTATACCTGAAACTAATGTAATGTTGTATGCCAATTATATTGCAGTAAAAAAATACCAAATAACAAATTGACTTGAAAAAGAAAATACGCTTCACATTTTATATGGTTAATCTTACTGTGTCACATTGAAAAATGGTTTTGCTCATATGATGAAGTTATTTATAATAATCCAAAGTTATTAAAAAAAGGATTTTGTCCTTGACAATAGTAGTAATCCAATAAACATTGGATTTCTGATTCTCAAACCTTTGTAATTATCAACATAATTTAAGTAAAAAGATATGTATTTGTTAGGTGAGTGAATTTTTCCACCTTAGTTTTCACATATTTTAATTTTTGGTAATACCTAAAACCTATTATATAGTTTTTTAAATATGGATTGGTTCTCCCTCTTTCTGGACCATAGCAATGGTTTATGTAGCTGGTCTTCTGACTCCATGTAAACATTTAATTGTATTTGTTTTTGTTTCTTAAATTATGTACGTGGGACATATCTCTTAACTTTCACATTTTCGGGCCTCAAACATTGGGGGAATATATCCCCAGAAGAGAGACTCTCACTCTGTTCTGTTTATTCACATCCAGGTCGTTTCTTTTAAAGTTGATAGTGAAGTAAATACTTTGGAATCACAAATCAGTGTGACAAACGGAAGGGATACAGATGGAGTCTTATCAAAAGTGGAAACGTTACGTAAGACAAATCCTGCAAAAATGAAAGGGAGGCCATCCTTCGCACCAGTAGATTTTCTGTTTCGGCCGCCAGATGGTCTGAAGAGTTGTGACGTAACACCTAGGACTCCAACAAGTACCGCTACTTTGACAGCCAGTTACAGCTGCATCTCTTTAAAAACAGAAGTGTAAGAATGAGATGTTATTAATGAATTCCTTGCTGAGATGCATGACGAATGCCTTTCTTAGATTTGGCCTGTGCTTTTTAAGTCATTTAGTTAGTAAACTATGTTCATTATAAATCATGAAAATTTGACCTTTCCAAAAAATTTTTCAGAAAGCTACAATAATGTATTTGACAGGTTTGATATTTTCTGTGCATTATTATTTTCATGATTCAATTTGGTTTTTTTTTGCTTTTAAGAAGTGACTTAATTGTAACACTTAGAAATAAATTTTTAGAAAGAAGAAATTGCTATACTGTAGTTCAGACATGGTTTGGATTTTTTTGTTTGTCTTTTTTTTACTGAGTATTACTTTATAAAAGCTATCTCAAAAGACAAAATGATTAACCTGTAAAGTGGGGAGAAAAAATCAGTTTGAATCTTTAAAAGAAATGGCAAGGTTGCTTTCCAAAGGCCGGCTGGCGGCAGGTTGACTGGGAACTGCTCTGCGGCATCTGAGACTCCTAAGTGTGTATGTCCAGTTGAGAGGTCTTCGCATCTGTGGATCTCATCGCAGGGAGCAGAGACGGGCCTTCCCACTGGAGGTGTTTACGGTTTTCCCCTCCAGATTAGACAAGTTTTAAAAAACAAACATATTTCTATTTTATCCCATGTTTTTAAAAAACAACATAATTTTGAAATCCTTCAATGAGATATATGGGGTTCATGTTTCATGAAGTGTATTTTTGCTCTTGTTTAGTGATGAGGCTCCAGAAGTAACAAAAGAAATGTTGGCACGCAAAAGTAAAACTTCAGTACATTAAGATTCCGATGAATTACGACGTCCTTTGAGTTCTCTGACAGTTGAGAGCACAGGTATGGTATTTTCATGAATTTTTTACTTGTTTCTCTGGGTTATGATTTATCAGAGATCATTTCGAGCCCTTTTCACCATATGTCTCACCATGTAGCTCAGGGTGTGATCTCAGGGTCAGAAGAAATGGAAAAGCATGGGGAGGGCTATCTGGAGACAGAGCTGGAATGAGGACTGCAGACTGAGAGGGGGACCGAAATGTAAATTTGAAGAGATGAAGAACGTTGAGCGACACTGTAAAAGGAGATCTGATGAATGAAATCATTGAAGCAGAAATAAAATTTTATTTAAATTTTAAATTTATTTAAAAATTTCAATTTCAAGGTTGAAAAAATTGAAGGATTTAAGGAATTTGTCTTGTGGGGGATGTCATAGGAGTTGCTGCTTTGAAATGTATATGTAATGTTTTCTTTAATCTATAGATCGTGTCTTAAATAAAAATGAAACTACTACTGAAAATTTACATTGCTTTCCAATAAAAGAAGTCCCAACACTTGAAATAGATGAGGATCAGACATCTCAGCAGCGACATGTGCTGCATTTCAGGTCTGTGCATTTGTTCCCAGTGTAAGCATTTTGTATTAATGTCTAGACATTTAAAACCAAAATTAAACTATTTGAACCTTAATATAATACGTAGATGAATTAGGAGGAAACTGACATTGAGTGATTTTTATTTATCTTTTAAATTAAATTTTTTTCAATGGCTAGTACATTCTTGTGGTTCCTAACTTAAAAGATAGAAAGAGGTACAAGTGAGAAACCCTTTTTCCAACTGTGCTCCCAACCCTACAGTTCGAACCTTCCACAGAGGCAAGTGTTACTCATTTCTTGTGAATTTTTCCAGAGATACATAATGCATATGTAGATAAACATTTTTTAAATGTAAGCAGAAGTATACTATTCTCTTTTCATTTAATGTTAAATGGAGGAGATATTCCATTTTAGTACCTTAAGAACTTTCTCATGCTGTTTTTTTGTGTGTTTTAATGGCCGCATAGTATCCAATTGTATGGATACACCACGATTTACTTAGTAGGCCCCTATTCTGGTTGTTTCCATTGAGTTCAGTCTGGTAGTATTACTGTCAAGCCTGCAAAGAACAAGCTTGGATGCTTTTCAATCCTCTCCTGTGCAAATAAATAAAGACCTCAATTTACATTCCCTCAGCAAAATATGGGAGTTCCTATTTTATCATACCTTTTCTTTTTCTCAAACAAAGAAACTAAGTTAATGTTTATTTTGTAAAAGAAGGATAGAGGGAGATGATTGGAGGCTCCTTGGCCCACTAAATCATGAAATAGGATTATGTTTCTCCAACTATGAAGACTGAAAATTAGAGTTCCTGTTTGGGAACCTAAATGCCATGTCACCTAAATGCCTTGGTCACAGATCAGAGGACTGCATCTGGAGAAAGGCCCCAACACTCCACATCACACAGGAAATGATGACATACTATGTCCTTTAGTGCATGTAGCAAGAAAATTCTCACACCTTTTCCAATGCAGTCCTAACCACTTCTTTGGTCTTTGACAATCAAATAGAGGAGAAATATTACCTTCCTATAGTTTTAATACTCATTTGTTCTATCCTGAATGAGTATATTTCAGAGCCACTTCAGTTGTTTGTAGAACATAAGGTTTTATGATTGTAAGGGATTTTAAAGATGAGCTAGTCCACTGTGTTGTTGGACTGAGACATTGAGATAATAAACAATTTACCCAACTAAATAATGTCGGATCTAAGCCAAGTCTCCTCTCTCATTAATTAAGTTCTCATTAGATATAAACAGCTAAATTTTTCTTCTAAGAAAAAAACTATCCTCAGTTTCTCCTGCTAAGATGCTTTTTATAAAGAGACAGATTCAATTTATCTTGGGCCGGGGTTTCTCGCCTGGCACTACTGACACTCAGATTGGATAATTGTTGTTGTGGGGCCGTCCTCTGCATCGCAGGATGTTGTGTAACATCCCAGACCAGTAGCACTCCTCTGGTTTGTGACAAAGGTGCTCTAGACACTGCCAGATGTCCCCTGGGGGGCAAAATTGACCTGTGTTGAGAACTACTGCGCTTGGACAAGCAAAACCTACTGATTAGAATCTGTGAGGCCCTAACACTGTAATTCCAGACTTACAGGGTTTAGCTTCAACTTACTCTGGGGAGTTGGGTTGGTCTTAGTTCCATGGGCAATACCAGAACCAAAGACAGAACTCAGGCATGTCTGGTTCTTTCTGTTTCATCTGTGATAAATAAGAACAGAAAGAACTAGAAATATTAGCTTGGAGAGTGGCTCTTGGCGTTAACCATCCACATAAGTTTTAGGTGTAGAAAGATGGACATATATAGGATATCAACTTGTATTTATGGATTTTAATATATCACAGTTCATAAAATAAGCATCAGCTCTGGAAAATTACTATTGTACAAGTGTCATATTGCTAATACTTAGATATTAGTTTGAGAAACATTTGTAAAACTGAAACATATGTGATAATTTTAGAAAGATTCTCCAATATGAAAGAGAGGAATTAATACTGACCGACTGCCTTGAGTGGGAAAGGAAGCTTGAAGCATATATTCCAAATAAAGGGGAGGGAACATTTATGTTTTTTGTCTTAGCTTTGTTTATTTTATTTTATTTATGTATGTATTTAGGAAGATCGGCCCTGAGCTAACATCTGTTGCCAGTCTTCCTCCTTTTTTTCCCTCTCCCCAAAGCCCCGACATATAGCTGTATATCCTAGTTGTAGGTCATTCTAGTTCTTCTGTGTGGGATGCCACCACAGCATGGCCTGATGAGCGGTGTGTAGGTCCGTGTCCAGGATCTGAACCAGCGAACCCTGGGCCGCTCAAGGTGAGTGCATGGACCCAACCACTTGGCCACCAGGCTGGCTCCGCATTGTTTATTTTAATATGTTTACATTTACCTGAAACAAAAATCTAGTGTTGCTGAACTTTATAGTTTTGTTATTCAAAATAGCAAGAATTTTGATATCTCAACATATGTTCACTAGTATCTCTGTGCTAAAATGGTAGATGACTTATAAGGTGTAAGTAATTAGAATGTTAGCCATCATTCCTGGGAGTTAAACGTTTGCCTATTTTATTATTAGATTTTTTTTATGACTTTTTGAGTGACATCTATATGTAGTATTGTTTAATTATGCAAAATATTTTCTGAATGAAAATGACCTAAATAAATATGGAACAAATTTTCTGATATTTCCTTAATCTTATTTGGAGAAGCTTTTTAGAAAAAATCACTTGTGTGCCGTGTGAAGTCCTTAGATGCTGATGTACAGTGAGTTGTTTGAGGTTGAATTCTTATAAAGTACAAGGTGAGCAGAATGCTGTTTACTATGTAGCAACATATATGAGCATGAATATTGCTACGTTTTAGTGGGAACAGCAGCAGACAGTTAATGCTCAGTATTTGTATGACAAAGTTTTGTAGTCGATGTTTTTTTGTTTTGCTTTAAGGTAAGAGTTTGATTCTGGAAGCCCCAGGATATTTGGGGTGAGGTCGTCCTATCAGCTGGCTGACTTGCGATCAAGGTCCTGTTTTGTTCTCTCGCTTTTGAAAATCTCATCTTTCCCTTAGCAGAAGATCTCATTCCCCTCGCAGCTGGTCAAAAAAGGCTCCTTAAGGCAGAAATATTCAAACAGTTTGAAGAACTGGTGGACAACTTGGAATACAAACAAAGCGAAAAGGATACCACCTGTGCAGACCTGGATGGATTCTGGGACATGGCCAGCTTTCAGGTTTGTGGTCAGGATTTGGAATGGATTAACTTTCGAGTAGCATGTTTTTGGAAGTGAGGCAACAGTAGTAAAATGGGAGTAGTAGAGGCTGCTTAGGTATCTGTAGTATTAAATGAGATATTAGTCCCTTTACAAACTGTAAAGCACTGTCTAAATTTTATGGCTGCTGTCCCCTCCTCCCGCATACTGTCAGGATAATTTCTATCAGGGTTGGAAATTGAGATTCTATTCAGCTGTTGCCTAGTCTGTGATTATTCCACATGTGAGAAAATGAGGACGAGTCTTCAGTAGCTGGGTCCATCCAGCAGTTATTGTCCCTGCTGTGTGCCAGGCATTGGACGAGGAGCTGACAAATAAGGCACATTCTCTACCCCAGAGGAGTTTATAGTTTTATCAGAGTCAGACATAGCACGTCATTCCAATCTGGTGTAGAAAGTGCTGATAGAGGCAGTTACTAGGAAGATCAGTGAAGGTTGGGAGGAGATGACACTTTCTGGCTTTTTGAGCTTATTTTAGAAATAAGCATATAAAATACTATTTCAAGAACCAGTGGCCAAGAACTGTGAGACATTTGCAGACAGCCCGAAACCTGGAAGAAGGGGCCGCAGCAGCACAGGAAGGAAGCTGTCTGGATGAGGCCGTGGGCTGATCCAGGAGAAGGAACTTTAAAAGCAAGTGTTAATATGCTCAAAGAGACCAGGCATTTTTTCTGCCAAATAAGAACAGCTATGAAAAAAAGAACATTCAGAGAACGACAACAAGAGCTCTTTGAAGTTAAAAACTATAAGAGCAGAAATGTAAGATTCACTAGAAAGATGGAATATGAAGCTGAGATCTCCCATAAATTAGAGCAAAAAGAGAGAGAAAATAGGAGAGACTAGATAAGAATATTAAGGGGACCAGTCTAGGAAGTATAATATCCAAATAATAGGAATTCCAGAAAAAGAGAACAGAAAAAATAGCGGAGAGGAAATGATCAATGAAATAGTTTGACATTTTTCGAGAAGTGGAGGACCTGAATTCCAGATTGAAGGAGCCCATTGAGTGCCTAGCACTGTGAGTCAGAGTAGACGCACACCAATGCACAATGAAATATAATTGTACAACTCTTGGGATGAGGAGAGACATCTAGAAACTTCCAGAGAGCAAAACAAGTTTCATCCAAAGGGTCAAAAATCAGAATAGCCCTAGATTTCTCAACATCGACATCGAAAGCTGGGAGAACAATGGCCTCAAACTTCTCAGGGCAAAGAGCACTCAGCCTGGCGTTGTATACCCAGCCAGTCACGCTTGAGGGTGGAAAGGCATGCTTCAGACACACACAGTCTGAAACTTTACCTCCCATGCACCCTTTCTCAGGAAATTGAAAACGGCCCTCACAAAAATGAGGGAGTAAGCCAAGAAAGGGGAAGGAGCTGGGACAGATCCCCAAAAAGTCTAAGGGAATTGTGGCTGAGGTGAGTAAGAGGGTGGGCAGCGGGCTTAGGAAGCAGCCGTTCAGACTGGAGCAGGAGGCTGGGGCTCGGCAAGATGCTGTCTCTCAGGCTGAACGGAATAGAATACCCGATTGGTTCGCTTTTCTAGTTGTATTAAGAGGGGATTTATACACACTGTGCCGAGTTTAGAGGCAAATTGATGATAGATACATTAAAAAACTAAGCAAACAAAAAGCAAAGCAATGATGAAGTCTAGAGAAAAATGTGAAGAAGCACAATATCCTGGTAATTATATGGCACAGAAGTGAATAGTGTTTATGGAGTCAGAATAATGTCAGCATTACTTTATGACCAGTTGACATAATAATGAGTTGGTTCACTAGCATCCTTCAATGGTGACCAAATAATTTTGTCTTTCTTAGTATCATAATTATTTTATGGATTTAAAAGTATTTGTGTTGGCATCGTTTACAGTCATTATCCTTAGTGATGCTCATTTCCCAGCTTTGGCCAGTGGGAGCCTCTTCAAATTGGCTCCTGGGGCTTTTATTTATTTTGAAGAGCTGTACTGAGAATAAATAATCTACGTATTATAAAATGTGCCCATTCTAAGTGTAAAAGTCAATGATGTTTAGTAAATTTACAGAGTTGTGCAACCATCGCTGCAATCCAAACTTAGAACATTTTCATCACCACAGAAAGATGCCTCTTGCCTGTTTTCAGTCAGTTCCCACTGCCACTCCCAGTCCCAAGCAACCACGAGTCTCCTTACTGTCTCTGTAGATTTGCCTTTTCTGAAGGTTTCATTCTCAGTAGAATCACCCAATATGTGGTCTTTTGTATGTGGCTTCTTTCCCTCGGCGTGGTGTCTCTGTGGTTCCTCCGTGTTGCAGGGCGTGCCTGTACTTTGCTCCTTTCACGGCTGAGTAGCAGTTCATGGAGACATCACTCTTTATTCTCCAGTTGATGGACATATAGGCTGTTTCCACTATTTCACAATTACGAATAATCTATGAATATTCACTTACAAATCTTCATATGGGCATGTTTTCTTTCGCTTGGGAAGATATGGCTGGATCATGTGGTAGATTTGTGTTTAACTTTTTAAGAAACTGCCAAACTGCTTTCCAAAGTGATTACACCCTTTCATGTGCCCAACAGGGGTGTGTGAGAGCTCCTGTTGCTCCACATCCTCACCAGTGCTTGCTCCTGTCTCTCTCAGTAGAGCCATCCTGTGGGGTTTGAACTATCTTATTGTAGATTTGATTCATGTTTCCCTAATGAGTAATGATGATCATCATCTTTTCATGTGCTTATTAGACATTCCTATGTCTTCTTCAGTGAAATATCTATTCAAATCTTTTTGCCCATTTTTAATTGGGTTTGTCTTTTTATTATTGAGTTGTAAGTATTCTTTGTATATTCTGGATACAAGTCCTTTATCAGAAATATTTGCAAATATTTCCTCCCAGTGTGTGGCTTGTTCTTTAGTTTTCTTAGTGGTATCTTTTGAAATGCAGATGTTTTTAATTTTGATGAAGTTCAGTTTATCAATTTTTTTTAATGTTGTGATTTTGGCATTATTTCCAAGAACTCTTTTTGCCTAACCATAGGTCACAAAGATTTTATCTTATATTTTCTTCTGAAAGTTTTATCTCTTTCACTTAGGTCTGTGCCCATTTGGAATTCATTTTTTTACAAAATTAAGTTGTGATCAATTAATTTTGCTAGGAAAGGTTTGCCCTGAGCAAACCTGTTGCCAGTCTTCCTCTCTTTTTTTTTCTCCTCCCCAAAGCCCCGGTACATAATTGTATATTCTAGTTGTAAGACCTACTAGTTCTTCTGTGTGAGCTGCCACCACAGCATGGCTACTACTAGGCAAGTGGTGTGGTTCCACACCTGGGAACCGAACCTGAGCTGCCAAAGCAGAGCATACCGAACTTTGACCAGGGCTGGCTCTGGAGTTCATTTTTGTGTATGGTGTAGGAAAGAGGCCAAATTCATGTTTTTTCTTGCAGATATCCACTTTTCCCAGTACTGTTTGTTGAAAAAAACTATCCTTTCCTCATTGAATTGCATTGGCACTTTTGTTAAAAATCAATTAGTCATAAGTGTAATCCTGAGTCTTTTTGACATTTAACTTTTTAGAGAGAGGGAGATTGAGAGTACCTATTTGTATAAATGCATAGTACGGAGACTCAAAGCATATTTACCCAACTGTTGACAGTGGTTACCACTTGGAGGAGATTGGAAATACCAGAAGGATGGGGATCATATATTCCCATCCTCCTAGTATGTATATTATTTGAATCCTTTAAAATGAGATTGTGTCAGGGTAAGCCTAGTGGTATAGTGGTTAAATTTGGCACACTCCACTTCATTGGCCCAGGGTTTGCGGGTTCTGATTCCAGGCATGGACCTACACCATTCATCAAGCCATGCTGTGGCGGTGACCCACATACAAAATAGAGGAAGATTGGGACAGATGTTAGCTCAGGGCTAGGCTTCCTCAAGCAAAAAAGAAGAGGATTGGTAACACATGTTAGGTCAGAGCCGATCTTCCTCACCAAAAAAATAAAAATAAAATGAGATTGCATCAAGAGAAAGAGAAGGCAAGCTACAGACTGGGGGAAAATTCTGCAAAAGACCTATCTGATAAAGGACTGTTTTCTAAAATATACAAAGAACTCTTAAAACTCAACAATGATGAAACAAACAACCTGATTAAAAAAATGGGCAAAAGGGGGCTGGCCCAGTGGCCAAGTGGTTAAGTTTGCGCACTCCACTGCAGGCATCCCAGTGTTTCGTTGGTTCGAGTCCTGGGCGTGGACATGGAACTGCTCATCAAACCATGCTGAGGCGGCATCCCACACACCCCTACTAGAAGGACCCACAACGAAGAATATGCAACTATGTACCAGGGGACTTTGGGGAGAAAAAGGAAAAAAATAAAATCTTTAAAAAAAAATGGGCAAAAGACCTGAACAGACACTTGATCAAAGAAGACAGATGAATGGCAAGTAAGTGTATGAAAAGATAAGATGCTCAACATCATATGCCCTTAGAGAATTGCCAGTTAAAAGTACGATGAGACACCAGTACACACTTATTAGAGTGGCAAAGATCCAAACCGCTGACAGCACCGGATGCTGGTGAGGATGTGGAGCAACAGGAGTGCTCATTCATCGCTGATGGGGGTGCAAAATGGAGCAGCCACTTTGGAAGACAGTTTGGCAGTTTCTTACAAAACTAAACAGAGTCTTACCATATGATGCTGCAGTCACGCTCCTTGGTGTTTACCCAAATGAGCTGAAAACCTGTGTCCACACAAACATGTGCACACAAAAGTTTATAGCGGCTTTGTTCATAATTGCCAAGACTTGGAAGCAACGAATATGCTCCTCAGTAGGAGAAGGGATAAATAAACTGTAAAAAAAACCAACAAGAACAACAAAAGGGAGAGAGATTGTGTTCACACTGTATAATTTAGGATATCTCTCCTACCATTTTAGTCATCAAAATAATTTAGGAGAGTTATTCACATATGACATCCTTTATGTAGATTTTTGAGGTTTATAACATAAAATAACAATGAGCAATTTTACCATAAGAAGTGATTTGAATACTAAATTGAAAATGACAGTCTAAATTTATGTCACCAGTCCCAGTCGTCAATTTTTGGGAAACTTTTGTTCATTAGTTTGTGAATTTAATATGGTTAGCATTAATCTGATAAACTTGTGCTTTATTAACAGATACAGGATCTGCGCCACAAATTCAACAGTCTCACCATACTTGAGGAGTGTGGATGGGAGAAAGCCTGCAGTACGAGCAAAGATGTGTTTCAGGTAAATTTGTGGATTTCTAATATAGACTCTTTTACTTTAATGAATTTAAGCTTTAGAAACATTTAGCTTCAGGTTTTTCATCATTTCACAAAACGTGTCATCTATTACTTACAATGTCCTGATTGTCTTCAAAGAGTGAGGAAAGGTCAACACAAAATTCAGGATGTTCATTTCTTGGGTGGGGATGTGGAGGCTGAGATTGGATTTGGTCCCCCTGAGAGCTTCTGAGTTGCTAAGCAGTGGTATGTACCAGTGTGTTTTATTCTTTAGACTGTACCTAACCATTGTTTTGTAGTAATAATAACAGTAGTAAATAATTTATATAATGCTTAGTATGTGCCAACTATGCTTCCCAGGCCCTCACACACATTGACTCAGTTAATCCTCACAACAGTCCTGTGAGGTGGGTGCCGTTATCCTCGGGTGGGGAATCTGAGGCCAGGAAGACTCGAGCACGTGCTCAGGCTGGAGCTGGGTTTCTCACTCCAGAACCCATGTTCTTAACCCACAGGCTATGCCATCTCTGCTTTCTATACTCTTGTGCATGATGTATTTCAAAACGAAGGAACTTTTTAAGGAGAAAAGAGGAACAATGACTCTTAGACTCTCTCTCTTCTTCCCAAATTTTATCATGGAAAAGTTCCTATTTTCTCTGTAAAATTGGCTTTGTTGACATGATAGATTCCATTCTTATCTATTTGTAGTAATTTTTTTCCTAAAATATTTTAACTCCAAGCTTTTGGTTCAGATTGCTACTTCTCAAGCCACCTTGGAGCCCTGTCACTTTTTCTTTTAGATTTTAGAAAAACACCTCTGGTTGTAAAATCAGGTTTCTAAACTGGTACTTTATTATGCTGTGTAATCTAAATAAAAACTCTGTTTTGAATTCTGTCTTAGGAGTTTAAGATGTTAGAGTATTAAAGGATTATTGTAGGATTGTTTTACTAATGAAGTCTCCTTATTTTACTAATGAAGTAATGTCTTAGTAAGACATTGGTAATTGGTAATGTCTTACTAATGACAAAGGCCCTGAGGACAGTGACGAGATTGATTGAATGAATTTCAAGTCTATTAAGCAGGAAGGATGCTGGGACATTTGGACCTCCTGTGGGCATTTTTTATCCGGTGCTTAGTCCTGGGAACATAACACCACCAGCGACGCAGACAATGGCTGTGTCAAGATAGCATTATATCAGAGCCTTGTAATTCTGCCCCTTACCACCAGTGTTTCTCTCCTACTTTATTTTTTTTTTTTTTGGATTTAGTTGATTTTATTTACAGCTTGTTTTTTTACATTTCAGAGCATTACACAATTACATTTTCTCATTTTCTGACCTGCAAACAGATACCTTAAATGAAAATATTTTTTAAAAATTATCAAATTAGGTACATCCAAAATGCAACAATTACACATATGACAATTAATTCATAAAGTGTAATTTACTAGGACGTATCCTAGGAATTTAGGAACAGCCAGTCAGGAAATCTGACCAAATTCAGCAATCGACTATTTACATATCCAAAGACAAAGCTATCTAAACTCCCAACCCAGAAGTTTGAAAGTT
Source organism: Equus caballus (assembly GCF_041296265.1). Taxonomy (NCBI): domain Eukaryota; kingdom Metazoa; phylum Chordata; class Mammalia; order Perissodactyla; family Equidae; genus Equus; species Equus caballus. The sequence goes on from NC_091704.1 coordinate 11,008,459, forward strand.
TTTGTTAAATAACCATTGGACGGAAGAGAGAGAGTGATGATTCAAACCTAGCCAGCTGTGACAGACTCAGTCTCAAATACTGGGCTAGGTACCCAGTCTGCAACAGAATAATAGCAAGCATCTCAGTTTTTCAGACACCTATGCGCCATTCTTGCACCATTATGCACATAGAAAGGCTAAGTGTTCGTTAATTAAAAAGCAAGTAGTCATTAAATATCCACACTATTCCCCCTAGCTCACCAGCCTTACTGCAATCCGAATATGCAACCTGTGTCACATAGTGACAGGCTATATTATATATATATATGTGTATATACACACACACATATGTACGTGTCCGCATATATATACACACATACACACAGTACTAGGTACAAATGGCAATTAACAGTCCCTGCAAAAGATTCATTTTCAGTTGAGGCTATGGCTCCTCTGCCTTGGGATGGTTTTAGACGTCAAAACTCAAAAATACTGCTAAACTCTCACTTCCTTAAGACAAAATTTGATTGCTTCTTCAGTTTAAGCTTCTCAGTCTAAAAATGGCTATAAGGTAAGTATAAAAAAAAGCAGCCAGCTGAGTGCAATTTCTCTCTCCAATTTGGCCAGGCTATTTCATAGAAGTTACTCCTAACTAAATTAGGAGATCTGTGGTGCCTTCCAATGGTTCTTGCCTACCTTCCTGTCCATGTTCACGTTTCAAACGGTGTCAACAGAGCCCGCACTTCAGGGGTCAGCTGCTTGGCAGCCTTAGCTGCCTCTGTGATAGCCTTGCGATACAGGCTCTTTCTCTTCTTATTAAAGCATGACTGGAAGTTTTCTAAAAAGGGGGAGAGTTGCGAAAGAGCAAGGAAAGATGTTGTTGGAGACCCAAACCATGAAATACGGGCCTCCTGTCGAACTAAAAGGCCGTTATCTTTCCAGCTCACAGTTATAGTAAGAATACGGGCTGGCCACCAAGGGAAGCCATATATCTTGGCCCAAACAATGTCCCCTACACATATGATCCTGCCATCTGGTGTGACGCATTTAGAGACGTTTTTGGAAAAGACTTTCATTTTCAAGGAATTACTGAGCTTTTTCTCTTCCTTTGAAGAGGAGGAAGTGGAGGAGGTGGAAGGTGCATGCATACTGCCTGGAGGAAAATCAAAGCTTTCAGAAGAACTACACTCAGAGTTGGAGGATTTCAGCTCATCCGTGCTATCAATGCTACACACTGACGCACTGGAAGAGTCAGATTTCTTTTGATTTAGGGTCATGTAAACAGAGATATTGCTTTTGCTGCCCTCTTTGCCCAGTGTCTGTGGTTCCTCCTACTCATCAGGCACAAGCACTTCGTTTGTGTCCTGAACCGCACAGCTGGCCTCTTCAGGGCCGTCTGAGGGGCTCTGATTTTCTGAAGGGGCCTCACCTGCTGAGCGGGTAGAGGTGCAGCGAGCCTGGGGCTTGGGTGCCATCTTGCCACTCTGCATTTTCTCAAGTCCTGTCTTCAGAGAGGAGTCATTTTCTTCATTCCTGTACCTTTGTGGTTTTAAACGAACCCGAGGTGGAAGGGAACCTGAGCTAGGCTTCTGATAGCGGCGTGTGAAAGGGACTTTTGAATGTGCATTTTTGGACGTAGAGGTTTCACTTTGCTTCTTTTGTGCCTTTTCTTTGGCAATTTTCAACACTTCTCGAGCTTTTGCATGATCCATGTTCTTACTCTGGAGCACTTTTTTGGTACTTAACTGAGCTTCTGATGTGTTGGCCTGAGCAGAAGCTTTGACTACTCTGCCTCTGCTGTGAGCAATATTTGAAACCTGAACCACAGCGTTTCTTTTCTGGCTTTCATTTTGGTTTTTCCCATCCACTTTATGGTCAGTTTTCAGTGTTTTGTTCACAGTAGTTACGCTTTCATTTCTCCGTTTTTTATCTTCGTATTTAGAAGAGTCACTTGCACTACTGCCTTTTCTAATTTCCTTTTTTTCAGCAACAACACTGTTTTTACATTTGTCACACAGGACTTGCCGGGGCCGTAGTTTAATAGCATTCATTATTGAAGTAGGTTCTTCCCTGTACATCTTTCGTTTGGGTAGCTTAATTTTCCGCGGAGGTGGCTGAGGTATTGATTGGTTATATGTGTCCCTGATAAACAAAGGGGGAGGATAGGTGCTCCTTCGTGGAAGAGAGGAGGTGGTTTGGAAGTCCATAGGCTTTCAGCCAAGCTCGGCTCAGGAGGTGGGACAGGAGGGGGATCCCCAGGAACAGCACCACTCACTTCTCGCTGGACTTCTGTCCCTTCTTGGAATGTGTTACTTTGAAGCTGCATAGCTTCGGGTTTATCCTTCTATTCCCTTTTGGGAAATACTGTCACAAGGGTCCCACGGGGCCCAAACCATCGGAGTGTGTGCTGCTGCAGGAAACAGAATGGAGAGCCGTGAAAGGGAGTCTCTGCACTTCCTATCTTTTGGACAGATCCGTGAGGACCCCGGAGAAGAGCTTCTCCCCGAGGCGGGACGACACGACGAGCGCGTCCTCAATGACGGGGTGCAGCGTGACCCGCACCTCCGAGCGGGGATGAGTTGCGACAGCGCGGAGTCCCGCCCGCCGGCGGCACGAGCGCGGGGCTGCGGGCTGGGGCCGCGGCGGCTCCGGGCGCTCCTCGGGGGCCGGGGGCTCTCGGGCGGCGGGCAGGGGAAGGCGAGGGTCGGCCCTTCCTGAGCGCGGCTGCCGCGGCTCCAGCACCCGGCGGGCGGGCAGCTTCTCCTCGGCCTCCAGCCCCGGCCCCGCCGCCTCCGGGCTGCGGGCGAGCTCCCCCGGCGGCGGCGGCGGCTCGGCCTAAGGAGAGGACTGCTGGCCGTCGGCCTCGCCGTCAGGCACCGAGGCTTCAGTGGCCGTGACCGGGAGGGGGTCCGTGCCGGCCTCGCTGCGGGGACGGGCTCCATCTCCGGCTCAGCCTCCCCGGGGGACGCTGCAGGCGCTGCCGCCATTTCTTCCTGGCTTCTCCCTCCTCCTGGTCCTCTCCTACTTTACTTTATAGGCCACTGTTAAGATTACTGAACAGGTAAAATCAAACTAATCTTTTATCTGTACTTTGAAACCATTCCCTCAGACCTCTTATTCATTGACCTCTCCTCCCATCAGTTAGCCTCGTTCTCTAGTTTCCATCAGTTTTTAGACATGTTGAGGGGTCTTGTCTTTGTTTACATTAAATGACAACAGCCTAGACTAACTCCTTGAGGGCAGGAACTTTGTCCTTTACCTTTGACCCCCAGCACGTTTAGCACATACTAGGAACTTGATAAGTATAAGACGGATGTGTGAAATATTTCAGGTATGCTTTATTTATTTTTCTTATAAGGTGGTAACGAGTTGCTTTAGTAAATGTCATAATTTCTCTTTGTAGGACAAATTTGTTTCAGGTATAGCGAGTGAACCAAAACAGGATGGTGCTGGGATCCCAGACGGGGGTCGCCTCGCTGCTGTGAAGAAGGCAGTGAGAGAGAGGATGCAGCCGGGAGAGCGTGCTGAGGCCGTGGGCTCTGCGGTGCCGAAGGAAGTTGATCATATAGTGTTTGACGCTGGATCTTTTAGAATCGAAAGTCCCGTTAAATCGTTCTCAGGTTAGTTTTTCTGCTGAGACTGCTTAAGAAAAGTATTTGGGTTGGATGGGAGCTTGTACAGCAGGTGAAAAAATTTTCACAGGAAGTGATATAAGCTGTCTGTGATTTCTGGAAAATAGATGACATCCTCACCCCCAAACACTTGCAGATTTCATTTGATGGATGGGATTAGATTACTTGAAGTGACAAATCTCCTGAAGTTGCTTTTCTGTGTTTGCTAAGTGACTTCACTTCTGTTATTAGCCCCTAACCCCATGGTCCTGGGATAAAGGTCACAGGTCCCAAGAGGGAAGGGAGATGATGAGGAGTGAGGTGATTTCCTTCAGGTTGGTGCCAGGCTGGATGAGAATTTCAGATGCAAAGGAAGCTTAGGCACCAAACCATCACACTTCTCTGGCTGTGCTTAAAAAATGATGCTTATGGAAGTTGGGTTTGGTTTTATTTTCATTTGTATCAAAACTTTTGCCCAGAACTTTTGAAACAGTAAATGTGCTAATTTCAAAATATTCCAAGGAAATCAGCTGAGGTAGACCCCGGTTGTGGTAGACCTATTAAAAATCAACAACAGGGGCTGGGCCTTCCTGGTGGCATAGTGGCTGGGCTTCTGCACTATGCTTCGGTGGCCCAGGGTTTGCAGGTTTGAAACCTGGGCACGGACCTACACACTGTTCATCAAGCCATGCTGCAGTGGTATCCCATATACAAAATGGAGGAAGATTGCCACAGATGTTGGCTCAGCGGCCATCTTCCTCACCAAAAAAAGAAAAAAAAAAAAATCAACAGCAGATACTAATCCATGTTGGATATAAGTAGCATTTTACATTAGACCAAACTATTTGGGATCCTTCATTGTTTGTGAAGACTCAGAATTAGAGAAATTCCCTAAAGTTTTATTAGTTCTCCTCCTTTTCAACACACATCGTCAAACCTTTCTTCCAAATGACCAATTTTTCTTCCCTAATGCCTACTCCTACCTACTTTGTTGTGATTGTCATGCATTAGGAAAGGGCTCTTGCGTTTCTGTTATAATATAGCGTGTGATAGTTCTGCCTCCTCTCTTCTGCTGCTCTGTGGTGCTCTTCTGGCTGGTGCCTAACGCAAAATAAACATCACCTTGGCCGGACATTTCATGTTCCCCAGCTGGGTTCTTCATTGAGATTCTTTTGGGCACCTTTAATGTTACAAGAATGAGATTTGCTTGGAGAAGTCCCTTTTTATGCTGAAATAAAGGATGAGAATTTTGAAAAACTGTTATAGCATAAGATGACCTATATTTTTGTCTTAGCATTTGATATATGGAACTTCTCATATCTTTCAAAGCTTTGTCCATTTCTAATAACCCTTGACTGTGAGAATATTTAAAAAGTTAAAAATTCCTTTTTTTCAGCAGTATTTGATAATAAAAATCTCATGACTGAATGCCATCTTCTTGATTCAGTAAGTTTTCCAACTTAATCTGAAAAGTTCTTTTATATTCTAGACTTGTTTTATAAAATGAATATTACTCAGTTTTTAATTGAAATGCAGTTTAAAATTTACATCTTATTTTTTTACTCTGAAATCCATTTGTTATTCATTTTTATCAAAATGGGAACAAAATTTCGTGTTTACATACTTTAAAATATAGTTTGTTTTAGTATTAAGCTCTGAAGGTGTATTTCCTTAAGTGACTCATGTGTCAAATGTGCTGTGACAAGTCGGTTGAGTACATGAATATCGAACATGTGGCCCGGGTTATGCAGGTGTTTCTAAGTGATGCAGGAAAGTGTAAGGCAAGGTTTCCACCCATCTGAAGCATGTGCTTGGGGACACGATGTCTAGCCTAGCTTCAGGTGTCACTGGCTGTTTTCGTTCTAATTTGCTTAGATTACTCTAATTATGTTCCATTTTATTTGGAAGCCCCCAGCCTTTACTTTTGGTGACCTCTTGCCTCTAACTCCAGCTCCAGCATCAGCCCTCTGGGCAGCCTTCCCGTGGACGCTCTCGTCTCTCCCGTGTTGCCTCATGTCCAGGCACAGCTGCACACGTTTAATCTCTTATGAGGAGAGGGATATGAATGTGTTATGTTCCTAAAGCATGTTGTAACTTCAGGGCTCCATTTCCCTGATCCACCCTGGGCCTGTCTCAGGCAGAGCGTCTGCCTCGTGTTCAGGGCCACTGGCACGGGCACGATGCAGCAGTGCTCTCTTGCCCACTGAGTGTTTGCTGCCCTGGCTTTCTGCCCTTCCACGTGGTTGTAGTTCAGCGATCTGGGGTAGACCTGTGCCAGGTCATTTTAATGTGTAGCCCGGCTGAAACTCTGGTGTACAGCCTTACCTTGAAATTTTCCAGGGCAATTGCTAAAATGGCTCAGGGAATGGCCTTGGTTTGTTGATCTTTGATTTCAGAATGTAAACAATTCATTATGGCAAGTGTGGGATCAAACAGCAGCAGCTGTTGTTAACCTCATGAAGCCTGGCCAATGCTTGGCTTCCTGAAGACACCAGTTCCTTCAGGACCTCTGTTATCTTGGCTTTCATTGGCTCTCAAAGATGCCTTCTTGGTTTTCAGGCTTCTGGGTGGCCTGGTGTCTCCGGGGCAGAAAGAAGTGTGTTACTGTGACCCACACTCTGGTCCTTCTTGGTTCCAGCTGCCTTTAATCGCAGGCTGAGACCAGAGGGTCAGGCATTTCGGCATAAGGCCCATTTATAGAAACTTGACTTCATCTTGTTCCTAGAGCTGAACTCAGAATGGTAGGTTCTGATAATATATGATCTTATAAGTAAATCTGGAAGCTAATGAATCACAATATTCTGTTTTTCATATATTAGTAATATGATTACAAGTACTTCACAGTTATCTATACATTATCTTGCTGATAAATCTTAGTACCTTATAATTTACTCTCCTTGTGAATTCTTTTCTACTTCTGTATATATTAGAATTTTGATTTTTTGATATATTTTTTGTTGGTCCCCCCTGTCCATTTCACACCCAAATTATGACTTGCTCCATGGCATCATTTGAGCCTGAACTGGGGCTTGAGGGGGAACAGAGGAAAGGATCCCACAGGATCCGACTAGTAAAAGGCATATTAAGTGCGGCTCTATGGGTTAGGATTTGTGGACTCTACATAAGTGGCTTAAGATGTGGCCTCAGTTTTATTCATTCTGCATGTGCTGCTGAGTCTATTTACATGTTAGTCACCCTTTCAATGAAAAAAGCTATAGTTTTGACATTATATCTGCTAGAAAGTAGCATAATCATTATGTTAATAATTTTATTAGGTACAAAAATGTTATGTTATTAATTAATCCACTATTAACTTGCAATGTTGCAGACTAAGTTGGTGAAACTTGAATGTTACTTTAGTGACTTCTCTGACTTTGTTCTCTAGCCACGCCCGGGGTGCAGTGATCCCTTCACGCAGGTGGAGAAGTGACAGGACCACGCCAGGCACGCTTCCTTTGGTGGGGGCTTAAGTGCCTTTTCACCTCGAATGCCTCCTAATGTAAATCAACCAGAAGAACTGTGAATTAGTAAAAGCAAAACATTTTTGTCATAATCTCCATGCTGCAGTGTATTCTTCGAATACTGAAAAGTTAAAGAATATGGATTCATGTTCATGTATATAGTGTTATGTAACATCTTAATTGTTAATATTTACTATCATGTGTTTTAGATATGACACTGTTTTTCAGGGGAAGTGGGGATATTTTTTACTTTATGCAGAATAAAAAATGCACTGTGCCTAGCCTCTCTTGTTTAAAATGTTTTAAGCTTAGGGCCGGCCCCATGGCCGAGGGGTTAAGTTCGTGCACTACTCTGCGGTGGCCCAGGGTTTCACTCGTTTGGACATGGCACCGCTCATCAAGCCACGCTGAGGTGGTGTCCCATGTGCCACAACTAGAAGGACCACAACTAAAAATATATAACTATGTAACAGGGGGATTTGGGGAGAAAGAGCAAAAGAAGAAAAAAACATTGGCAACTGAGATAACTGTTGACAATCTTTAAAAAAAAAAAACAAAACTTTAAGCTAAGTATATTCACAGCTTATGAACATTCTTCAGTTTAATCAAAATATGTTAAACTTTGACAGGAATATTTACATCCTTTCATACGCTATTCTTAGTTTGAACTCTTAAATTTGCTGGTGTTGAGCAGCTTTGCAGGCTGCATTTCCCAGGTGTACTGCGTTTCTTTAGATGAGCTATCTGGATTCTGAACTCAGTTTACATGCTGCTGTTTCAAATGGTCAAATTATTAGAGGTGCCCATTAAAGTTTTGCCTTTTTCCTTTGACATAACTGACAACCTTTGAAGGAAATGCCTTCTTCCTCTGAAGAGAATTATATCAATCACGATGGGTTTGAAATGTTCTTTTATAAGACTCACCTATGAGATTGTAGAAGGCAGGACCGTCAGAATAACGGAGCACCAAGAAGACTCGGAGTAGCTGAAGCTTGTGATCAGACCTGGGTCCAGTTGTTTGTGTCAGCAAATGGGCTGAGGGTTGGAGGTGTTGACCAAACAAGCAGGAACTTGATGGATAACCCCTCAAGATTAGGGGTTTGCAAACAAGAAAAGAAAACGCATCCACTTCTGTTGTCAAAGGAAGGTGTGTTCGGCTTGCAGGGGAGACGGTGTTTATTATCAAGTCCATGTGAGCAGTTGGGAGGCTGTGTGAGGAATGTTCCCAGAATGCCTAGTCTTACCCGAGATTAAGGTAGCTTTTAATCACTAAGTTTGTCAATGAATAATTCAAGCAAGACGTGCAGAACAAAGAAATATATATAGAAGTTAGGGTTTACTAAGGGTGCAGAGCCAGGAACATGTAAAAGAGGTGAGTACAAAGTAACAATATGCAACATAAGATAATATTTGCCCTCGAGGATAAAGTAGATGAGAGTAAGACAGAGTCTGTAAGCAAGGTTTTTCTCTGTGGTAGGTTTAATAAGATCTACTACTGAATCGTTCAGAAAGCTTTTGGCTGTTAAGTAGCAGTAAAGTGAACTCAAACTGGCTTAACAATAAGTCATCAGGATGATTCGAGGCACTTAAGTATCAACAGCTCAGTGATGGCATCAAGGTCCACATTCGGTTCGCAGTTCACTTGGTCACCCTCGGTGTCGGCTTCTTCAAGGCGGGGTCCTTTCAGGGTCATAAGATGGCTGTGGGTGGTCAGCAGAGCTTTGCCTTTCCCTTTGGTTGGGCCAACTGATGCCACTTGCCCATCTGCAGATCAATAGGAGTCAGTAGGGGATAGGAAACGGGGAATAAATGGGAAGGCAGCCGTCAGTGTCTCCTACAACGAGAAAGAGTGTTCCTGGGCTATTGGACTCTAGAATCATGAGGCATGAGAAAACTCTTTAAAGACCAAATGGAAGGAAACTGCTTGAGTAGAACAAGAGCCTTTCCAAAATCAAAAAGAAAGGGCATTTCCATTTATTGAAGACCTACTACATGACGACCCCTTTGCAAACAATATTTAGCAACCACAGTAACCCTACAAAAGATGTACTATACTGCCCATTTTATAGACAAAGGAACCGAGGCTCAGAGGAGTTATTTTGTGTAAACATAGTTCCCTCTTTTCTCCAAAGCTTATGTTCTTCCATTTAACCATAGGAGAAGGGCGGTCCAGACCAGATGTTAGGTTAAGGGATTTATGTACTTTTTACACTGTACTGTGATGCGCCGCCCAATCCCTCTGAAGGACTGAGGAATGAACTCCTCTAGTCATCGGAAGCGCAGACAGCCCGCAGTCAGTTATCATCCCATGTGAGAACGGCCTCAGGTGAAGACAGACCCTTCACCCACGTTTCCGCCCTGTTTCCCAGGTGGCCGGTACTTGTTGACTAGAGTTCAGCTATAAGGACCTGTCCCCCTCTTGACTACTCTAAAGGATCATCCCAGCTTCAGCTCCCCTGTAGGGTGGGCTGAGGCATCCACGCCCCATGTCCTCCTCTGCCCAATCCTGTACCATCTTGTCCCTATAGCAGTTGATCACAAGAGCGCTCCCTCATAAACCACTTGCATTCTGATCTCTTTGCTTCCCGGGGAAACCAGCCTGTGACGATGAGCAATTTAAAGTACTTGAGAAGATGGTATTGTAGAGACAATAATAGATACAATAATATTTTGGTTTTCTATAAAATGAAGTCGTGTGACCACAACCTAGTTTTGAAATTTTATTATTCTTTGGGCTTGCTGGGAGAAAGGAAGGGCAGAAAGGCATAGTTAAGAATGTTGACAATGGGAACTATTAAACTTTTGAATCTGATATACGTTTAATTAAGAAATGATTTTTTTTCCCCTCTACAAATTTAGAGATTTCATAAAAACCAAGAAAACCTATGGGGAGATAGTCTCATGTCGGTCTCCAATACTGATTTGAAAGCAGTGAAGTATAGTTTAGAGACAAAATAGGATTTAAAAGGAGTCAAAAGAAATAGAATGCTAACAGTAATTGCCTATGGGTCAAGGGTCATCTATGGGTAAACTCTTTCTGCTTTTCTCATCTCCTGAATATATTTTATTTCCTGAAGTAAGAAAATGGGAGAATGATTTCCTTGTGGCATCTCCTGGTTTTTATGAAACCCAGAAAGAGAGAGGTTAATTTTGGGATAGTATTTACTTCTATTTCTTGTCTTAAAAAATATTTTAGGAAGTATAGAAAGCTTTGGGAGACTCCAACACAGTATTAATATTGCTACATATTTCTTTTTCCATTGTGCATTATTGAAAATCAATGCACATATGATTAAATGACATATGAAGACAGGTAACTCTTACAGTATTTATTAAATGGATGATTTACAAGTAGGACATTGATGAATAGAGGTAAAACTTTTCACTCATAGTGTACATAAACCCTTTAAATGTGCAAAGTTTACATTCAATTTCATTTTTTTAAAAAGCATCTGCCCCTTTAAGATTATATCATAGTGTGCAAAGCAGTGGTGACATTTATGTCACCAGAAATTCACAGTTTGCTGACTTCTCTGAGATTTCTCTTCCGATGATTGTACTGCAATAAGTGAGCATCTCTGACTGCAACCTTGAAGTGGTGAGCTTCAACCAGCACTTGTATCTGAAATGGCACATACGCAGAACTGTTAGAAATGCCCACTAATTTCAAAACCAGTCTGCCTGAGCTCAGGATGCCCGATGTTCCATCTTTAAGATCATTTGTGGAACTGACTAAAGTGCAGAAAGAGTAACTTTACAGCAAAAATCAACTCTAGATTATTTAAAGATTTACACAAAACAAAATGATAAAATTGTTAGAAAAAATATATAGTTGAAGCCATAAAGGAAAACATTAATAAAAACATAAAGTTTACATTAAAACAAAGTTTTTTTATGGTCTAAAACACATAAAAGTAAAAAATAAACACAAAAGTAGGACATCCTTAATAGAGTGGCAAATGTCATGAAGCTCTGTAATAACCAGTTTGGGCAAGAGCAGGGAAAACACACTCTTCCAGGAGCTCGTGGATGTGTTAATCCTCACATCCTTCAGAAGGAGCACTTTGGCAATGTCTTCTCTACATTTTAAACATGTCTATTCTTTGAATAAAATTGTTCTTCTAGGGAGCAAAGATTTATAAGGATAGTTATTACAGTATTTCAGTAAAATAAATAAATTAACCTTCCCAGGTTTTATTTGTTTGGAATTTTCCATATTCCGAATTTTCATCAATAGAGTACCGGTTGAATTATCACATATATAAACAATGACATACCATTGGGTAACAATGTTCAGGAGGAAAAGACGTCCACCAGATATAGAACAGGGTCCCTCCGCTCCCTGCCCTCGAGGAGCTTACAGTCGAGCTGTTTTTTTGTCCACTCTACAGCCAACCACGGCCCAACAGGGAGGGCCTAGGAAATATTTCTTGAAGCAGCACTTAAAAACAGAAAGTGTGCTGTGTGTCGTAGACAATACTGGAAAGATATTCACCAAGTTGCAACTTTTGTGAGGATGGTGGAAGGGATGAAGGATGGAGGACTTTTTAGCCACTTTGAAAATGTTTAATTTTTTTCATAAAACAGGCATGTATTCATTTTAGAATTAAAAAAAAGATTTTAGTTTTGACTGCCGTGCCAACTATGTTGATTTAAGGAAGCGAGTTTTAGTCCAACTGCACCGTAAAGACTTTCTGCCTTTTTTTATTAAGGATGATATTTTTCTCATTTCCAGAAGAGCTTAAACTCAGAGTGGTGGCCGCAAGCACGACAGCCACTCCTGGCCCTGTTCCAGCCTGCAGTGCCTGGTCCCCTGGGATGGGGAGGAGATGTCCTAGTTAGGTGTCTCAGGAGAGCTGATGAAAATTCATTTCAAGTGCATTGTGGTTTCGAGCGAGTCCCATGAGCAACAGACATTTTCAATATCTCATAGTAGCAATAACTTAGTTTGGTTTACCACTTTCAAATGGGAAAACTGCCTGTCTTTCTTCCTTTTCCCAGATTTTATCCAGCTTTGTAATGCAAACAATGACTCTCCTGTTGTTCTCACTGAAGCGCGGGTTAAAGTGGAAGGCGACATCATGCCCTATCTTGAAATCTCAAGCAAGCCTGTTTTAAACCAAAGACCAGAGTTAGTAAAATGATTCAAGCTGTGCATTTGTATCAAGTGAAGAACATGCAATTTTCTAAAAAGCAACTCATTGTATAAATACAGGATGATTTTCTAAACAGAAAACACACTGGACGTACATTAGGCCAAGGACTGGATGTAACACAGAAGCATCTGAAAGGAAGCAAGACAACGTGCTGAGTTTTTTGCCTCGTTGTCTTGGTCACGTCATTCTAGTCAGCTGTCATTCCCTCTTTACTGCCTCTACCCATGAAAGCTCCTCAAGGTTTTCTCACAGAGGTTTAGGGCCACTTTGAGGGCACTTTATGCTTTACTTTGCAGAGAATAACGGTTACCTCCTTCCTGTCCTGCCAGCCTGCTTTTAATACCTATTAACGGCAAACCGGTCACACAAATAAGAGCTTTCAAATACTTGGCTTCCTAATAGTTAACCAAAAGCCGAGTCCTGACACAGCCAGAACTAGACAACATCGTTAAAGTTCAGTATTCTGATGCTAAGTTGTAAAGTCGTGACAATAAATGTGATAAACATTCCATGATGTGAGGTGGAACTAACAAAAGTGCTGCTTGGCTTTTTGACCCAAGTTCTTGTACTTGGATGTCAAGGCAAACACAAGTCCTGGCTGTCGAAGCACTAACTCTTTCCCTCAGTGTCTCAGCGAACCCCATAGAGCACTGACATCAGAATCAGCAGGTGCTCTGGTTTTAAAGCAACGTCTGCACTCTAGACCTTTTAACAATGATTCTCTGTATATTTTGATTCACCCAGTAATGGACACATACACCACACTGTATCTTCCAATGATTAAATTCACAGGGAAAGGACGAAGAGAGCCAAATGGCAATAGAATTTGTATTTCACTGAATATCCAATGCCTATATTTCCTCTGCAATGAAAAGCAAGATACTGTCATCTCTACCGCCTTCAGTGTTCTTTTTTTCATGTAATTCCTCACATAGAATTTGCAGGACCAAGCAATAGCTTTTTCAGTTTAGACCACCTTAACCACTTGCTTCACTGCTGACCCTCGAACTTTAGACAACAGGATTCCGCTGCCAGTTGCGAAGAGTTCCCAATCCCACCTGGTTCACCTTTGCCATGCCTTGGCTCAGCGACTTTATAACATTTCAAAATACCTTACAGTTGGCCCAAAGATGCTCTAAGGCAAAGTGGCCTGCAGGAAGCTCAGGGCCCCTCAGCACCCAGCCCTCATACTGTCATCCACTCCCACCGCCTTCAAGAGATTACCTCCGACTCCCCCAGGACTGCATCAGTATCTGATCTTCCAGCCAAGGAAGCCCTTGCATCCATAACATATATTTCAGATATTTTACCTTCACATACTTAAGAGTCATGGAGGAATTAGTTGTTACAACATTCTTCCCAAAGAGGTGAGAACTATGGTTAATTGTCACGATTAAGCTACGATGAGCTAACAGACTCATCTAAGGCCCCTGTGTGCAGAAAACCAAAGCAGGCGGGGGTGAAACACCTCAACACCCTGAATCACCTTCTCGGCACCCCTGGTGGTCCCCGATTCCTCAACACTCCCTGGCGGTGCCATCGCTGACAGCCAGCACACGGGCCCAGCCCACCGAGTGGCCAGTGGCCCCCTTCCTGCCTCCCAGCTACTCTCCACTTTTCCTCAAAAACATCAGCTCCTCATCAGCTCTGAGACATAGGCCTCAGAGTTTACCTAGAAAGATGGGTGTTATTCATGTATCAGCCAACACTGGAAAACGTTTAAAAAATAAGTTTATTATTTTGCAAAAATAAGTTAACTAAATGGTTGACACAAGAAGAGGTGCCTTGCCCACGCAGGCACATGGACAGCACTTCAGGCACCTAGATAATTCAGCTGCAGAAGGAGGTCCGTCCAGTCAGGGCATATTCTTCACTACAGCTTGGGTAGGGCTGTACGTGTGAAGGAGGGGTTCAACTAAAGTAGCACCAGATTGTATCAGTTTTAAAACTTGTATTAAGCTCTGTGCAGAATCCCCCTTAAAGACAGAGGGTTTCCAGCCTGTGTCTGACAGCACCCAGAAACCTCGGAGGCACATGCTCATCTGAGGGCCTCAAGGGTTCATGTCCCTCTTCAACAGCCCCACACTGCTCTCGGGGCTAGCATACGGAAGAAAACACTGTCGAGTCCAGGGTTATTTTTAAAACTCCCATTACTACCACAGCAAGCACAGGACTGGAGAGAGCAGCTGAGCAGAGGGGGAAGAAGGAAATGCAGATGACTGTGGGACTGACAATCATCCCACGAGATTCCTGTTGAGGGAAAACAGGCAGGAAAGGGGCCAGGCTCAAGGCCGCTCGGCCAGAAACAGAGGAATAGGCTTAAAATCCACGTTTACTGGACTCTCAAACCAGCGCTCTCTCTCGACACTCCTCGGGCTCTGGCACCTGGAGGCTGAAACCCTGTGGAAGAGCACAAAGCCCAGAGCAAGGCCAGACACACAACCAATTTAAAAGTAATTCTGAAAACATGAGACTAATCCGTAAAACATCTTCTCTGCTTCCCCATCCCACCCTGATTCTTTGAACATGAAAGTTCCCCATGACTGAGGAAGTTCCTCTGCCTCTCAGACAGGCACAGGACTCCTTATTGTTCTGATTTCTACACACCTCTGACTATATGTTCATACACCCAGACTGCGAGCCTGAAGTTAATTTAGTTCAACGAGATTTAAGACATAAGGAAAACTACTGTAGCTGCCAGTTTGCGGCTACAGACAAAGCCAGGTGGTGGGCAGGATGCCAAGAGCCCAGCATGGCCCTCTGCCAGCACCATTCCCCTCCTGCACGCATGCAGCAGATGCTGGCTGGCTGGGCCATCACTAGACACAGTGAAGGACGGGACCACTGGGGGAAAAGACACCATCATTCTCCTAGAAGGCATCTCGCCTGTTTACAAATCCCAGTTCTGTCACTCATAAGTTGAGTGACCCCACGATCTCTCTGCCTCAGTTCCTTCACCTGTGAAATGGACATAATATCTATCAAGCAATGTCATTGCGAGGACCCCATTAGAGATCGTGCCTGAAGAGCCAACACAGAGCACCGGGCAGAGCACGCGGCTCCTCCCCAATCTCCATGACAAGCAGGAAGGTGGCCAACGCCCTTATTTCCTCCCAGAAGACTTTGTGACTCCCCAACCACCCACTGCCTTGAAGAGCATGCGAATCCTGGTTTTGGAGAGCATGCCACCCTGGCTACCAATGAATCAGACACATCAGCCTGCACTGGGGAAAGAAAACCAGAGCTTAAAGCAGGGCTTCTCAAATGCTGGTGCTTCCTGAAAATCACAGGGAGTGGCTATTTAAACTGGATACCTGGGCCTTGCCCTCAGGATATTCTTACGCAGGGGTATGTCTGCAGAACGATGACATGGGGGATGGAGGGCTTGGCTGCACAGGAGGAGAAAGTCTCAAAGACGGCTCCTGGAGGCAGTCGAGCTGAGCTGTGTTGTCCCTCCTCCACACACTCCTAGGGCCCTGGGCACCTGTGTGCTACTCAGGGCTGACACAACACCAGAAGTAGCTGAAATCCATCAAGCACGAAGTGGACAAAGGTCCTAAGATCAAAGTAACCTCAGGGATTCCCTCCTGCAGGAAGCAAACCCCGAAGGAGCCAGAATCCCAATGGCTAATACTCGGCATCCTCTGAAGAGCACGCAGACCGAGCCCGTGCTTTACCTGTGAGCACAGACACCAGAGGAACTTCTCTAGCTGGACCTTCACATACTTTGGGGCGGACAAACCCACAGTCGCCTCCAAACAGGCACGCAGCCAAGAGCTAAAAGTGTTTTCCCTATTATGTATGAAGATGTGAACTGAGCTAAGGTCCTTGGCAGCACGGCCCCGACAAAATCGTGCAGCTCTGGTCTGTCCTGACTCCCAAGGCAGAGGAGGGAGAGAAGCCTCACAGAGTCAAGGGCAGCCCTCAGTACCACACACCTGCCTCGGAAGCAAGGGTACAACCTCTCCAGTTTCCACGTGAGAGAGACAAGGGTCAGTGTGTTTCAGAGCAGGCAGGGCTCGAGAGTATTAGATCCAGCACAACTTATCAAAAGGGAAGATTCTGACACATGCTCCAAGACGAATCACCCTTGAAGACATAATGCTAAGTGACATGAGCCAGACACAGAAGGACAAACACTGTATGATGCCACTTATAAAGGACCCTAGAGTTGTCAAATTCATAGAGACAGAAAGTAGAATGAATGGTGGTTGCCAGGGGCTGGGGGAGAGATGCTGGGGACTCAGCAGTGAATGGGGACAGAGTTCCGGTTCTGCAGATGGACACTGCACAGCAGTGTGAATGTGCTCAATGCCACAGAATTGTACACTTAAAAATGGTTAAGATGATAAATTTTGCTACATATATTTTACCAGAATTCTTTTGAAAAAACACACCTTAGACCAGCTTTTTGCCTGGCTTCCAGGAAGGAAAAGGAAAAGAACATGAAAGCAAGAGACCAGGCTGCGCAGAGCGCATCAGGGGCAGCCCCCTGTGGAGCCTCGGAGCCTTAAGCCCAGCGTGCTCCACCTGAAACTTGAGGCCCTGTTTCCCCTCTGGACTTGGTGCTTCTCCAGGAAAGCCTTCTAGTGGCCTTTGGGCTCTGACCACTAAGACCTTAGCTTTACATCAGCCCCCAAAAGCTCAAAGAGAAGTGGCAGAATTTGGCACAGTGGGCAAATTACAGGGGGAGAAACAGAAGAGGAGAGAGGCAGCAGTTTGGGTTTCTAGATTCTTCACTCCATCCACTCCTGAAGAACCAGAGGCCCAGCCAAATTCCTCAGGCTCCCACTTGTCTGTGAGGCTGCCCTGAGCCCACCTCACCTCAACTTGCATTTAGGAAATTTCCTTTTTTGGGAATTTGCCTCTTCTCCACACCCACCAGTTACAGGGTATGTGGGTGTATTGAGAAAGAAATTTCCCAAAAAAGGAAAAGTGACTTCCAAAGGTTAGTCCCATCTCAGAGCCTCCTGGAAGAGAAAGGCAACAGTCAGCCCTTGGAGCCACACTAGGCCTGAAGGCCCCAGACCTAGCAGAAGTCCCCAGGCAGAAAGGCCTCTCGAAGCAGCCCTTGCAGCAGGCACCACCCCAGGGACTGCAGTCCTGCTCCTCCTCCAGGGCCTTCTGACAACCACCTTGACCCTCGCTCAGTCCCAGCCAGGCCGGTGGGTGGTGGGGCAGCCCTGCAAAGACAACCTTCCCCACTCTGCTCTCTGGAACCCTCTGGAGGTCACTCTCCCTTCAGCTGAGGAACCACTAAGAGATGCAACATGTGACGCACCTAACCTCTCTTCCAGAAGCATCCCAGGTCCCACCTTCACCCCACAATGAACGCAGAAATTCTGCAGCAATGCATTTACAAAGTTGAGTAGTTCAATTCAACAAATACTTACTAGGTTTGTGCCACCCAAGCCCAGCCCAGACAACGCAGAGAGATACCAAGAACTATCAGAGGGCCCAACAATGAAAAGAAGTCACAAACTAGTTAGAAAGACAACATTTAAACAAATAAAATGAAAACAAATAGTAACATTGTACAAAAGTCAAGCAACAATTTGAAACAGATTATAACTAAGCGTTAAGGGAACAGCCCAGCCACAAAATCTTACAATTTATTACTGCAGTAGATCAGCTCAAGAGGGATGAGTGGGTTGGGAAGGGGGAGGGCTGGAGCTAAGCTTGTCACCAGAGGTAGGATCAGCAGTAGCTACAGACTGCTCAGAGCTGCTGCCCTCGGAGACCAAACCCAAGATGGGGCCATTATATAGGCATGGTGGTCTGAGCATGCCAAGGGACGTGAGTGGTACCTACATGCTCCCTGGGTAAAAGCACACATAAGCAGTTCTGCTAGCCCTGTGGTCACCCGGATGTGCAGGGACAGCCCAGAGAAACCCCTCCATGCCAGGAATAGGCCCACCCCCATTCCACACCAGGCACTTAGCACACCAGCCAACAGGCTAACCCTGCCCCATCACCCACCTCTCTCCCAGAAATCTGACGGTGAATCCTTCCACACCTGTTAAGAACGGGCGATAGCAAGTCAAACATATTTTAATTTTTAAAAATAAAAATAATTTAAGCCACTGACCAGATCACGCAGGGTTCTCAGCCTTGGCACTGCTGTCATTTGGGGCTGGATCTTTCTGGGTTGTGAGTAGCTGTCCTGTGCATTGCAGCATGTTTAAGAGCGTCCCTGGCCTCGACCCACTAGGTGTCAGTAGCAACCCCCTCCACCACTGTGCAGTTGTGAAAACCAAAGAGGACGCCAGACATTAGCAGGTGGCCCTGGGAGGCACAACATCCCCAGTTGAGGATCATGTTTCTACTTCTGGGCACTCAAAGAGAAATCCTCCAGCATGGCTGGAATTCAGTTCACACACAAGCCTGCCTGAAAAGTTCTCCTGCTCCGGGTCTCAGGACTCTGCTGGCCAGGCCAAGGCGGGAGTCTAGGCTTTAGGAGAGCTGACCGCGGGGTTGGAGCTCCAGGATTCTGGACTGTGCTCATCCAGGGAGCGGCCATGAAGAACAAGGCCTGATGCCGAGCACTGGCGCGGCAAAGGCCCCTCCAGCCCCTGCAAGAAGGAGCCTGCCCACAAGCACTACAGCAATGGCCATTAACACTGGCCACTGGGCAGCTGGTATCTGACTGCCTCCTTCACCTAGCCTCTCTTCAAGTGCAGCCCAGATGCTTCCTTGCAACTTTCCTCACAGGACCTTCCTAGCACAAGAGGGAAAACCCTCACATGCCTGAAACGCTGTTTTAAAGGTATTTCAATGCAACTGCCACTGTTTCTTTCACTCAAAGAAATAATGCCACTTCCTTCCCTGCAGGTTCAGGGTATCTGCACCGCCCAATTTGGGCAGATTAGTACTAACTGGCTCACCAATTCAGTCTCTTCAGCTCCAAAGTCATCTCCCAGAAAGGGGGACTCCCAAAACTCTCAATCCTAGGCATCCCCCACCAATGTGCTCTCTGCAGTCCCAGTTTTTCCTAGGACTTCTTTCTCTTCCCACGTCGCTGGCACAGTCCCACCTCTGCTCTAGCAGCACATGAAATAATACCCAACCAACACTCAGGTTGCTGGGAGACCACGGTGTACTGCAAGTGTCCCTACTCACAGCTCAGCAGCCTCCATCATTTTGGAGTGGCTCTCGGATGCAGCATGTGCCGACACAAAGGCGTCCCCAAGAGCGACCATCTTTGTGCTTGTGCAACTGAGCTGAAGGGAATAATGGATTGCGCTGGACTCCAGTTAGACCTAGAGAAAGATTTCCTAACCAGAATAATCAGTCTCCAAGGATAAGTCCAAGCAACTCTGTTTTTCGGAATGGTTCATGGCTCAGCCCAGCCTGGATGCAATCCAGTCAACTTGGGGGCCCCTTCTCTATTGTAAGTCTCTGTGGGACTTCAGAATGGGTCAGCCAGGCACAGGGAGGACAAAGGAAACCTCAAGGTTCATAGGAGCCCAGCTCCCACCCCAAGACTACTGCTCACATGACGGATGGCCAAGTGGGGAGAATACAGAGAGGCAGCGCTGGGTCTGCCTCCAGGCCTGCTTCCTCCCCGAAAGGAACTGAGGGTCCAAGCACAGCAGTTGCCTGCTCCCACCTCTAGGAATTCTAGCACCCCATAGGCACTCACTTTCAACCCAGTCATCTCAAACTACTCTAGACCACAGGTGTTTCCAGGGCAAAAACTCTCTGTGGCCCATCCATGTTGTAGAAATAGTCTCACCAGGAAGAATGAGGAAGAAAATTCTTTTTAAGAAGGAGCCAATGAGGTGATAGTCGATATAGAACTGAGTATCATACCTACTAATTCCATACCTAGATATCATACCCATTAACTCATCCCAGAAACAAAACAGAGAAAGCAACATATCACAAAGATTAGGACCCAAGTGTGGAAACAACCCAATTATGGCCTACTCACATATGAGCTTTAATAACCCCCCTAAAATCCAGGTGTCCCAATAGTCCACAAGGTCCTTGGAGAGGACAGTCATCTCTGCTCACACTTCCAGAAGTCTGCTCTCAACCCTGCAGCAAAGATATGACGTCGGGGTGGGGGGTGGGGGGGTCAACCTATTTTACACGGTGTGACTATGTTTTTTAGGACAGTCCCAATTGAAAAATGCTGCCCACGTGAATGCGCACACACACACACACTCAAACAGAACAGGAAAAGGTAATCAAATCTTCCATCTTCAACCCTTTTAAAGCTTGGAATTCAGTCATACTTCAGATTAGTTAGGAGAGACTAATCTCCTTCAGAGAAAAAGTCAGGAGATGAAATGCGGCGGGGGGGGGCGGGGAGAAAGAGCCAGAACGTTCCACCTGCTTGGTTTTCAGGTTTGCCTCTGGACCAACAGCAGTAAACACTAGTCCAGCCCAGGATGCAGGAAGCAAACCAAGTAAGCAGCAGGGCAGGAAGGAGCCCGCATGCCACAGCTTAGTGACCACAAGAACACTGACCCCATGACCAGGAGGCCTCTGAAAACCGAATGGGATGAGTGAGACCAATCACAGCAACGGAACTGAGAGGCAGTCCTGGGATTACAGTGCGTGAATGCACGTGTGCTCAACTTCCACACACACGCCCAGAGCCAGCCCCCATCTGCCCACAGGTCCACAGCCTGCTCCACTTCTCTCTGCCTAGGAGCGCTCTGCCGAGTCCACTTCCTATCAGCCTTGAACAGAAGGGCCTTCTTTCCTCACTACTTACTCTCACCCACAACCACTACACATGCCTCAAACTAAAGGTCTGAGTTCTAAGGACCATCTCTACAAGCTGCCACAAGTTCTTAAAAAATTCCAGGCTCCCAAACAGAAGCCCAAGCGAAGAGCACACAGCTGCTGTGCTCAGAGACGACGCAGATGAAGCTGAGTTGAGGGGCATGGCAAAGGCTGGGAGACGGGGAGTGGGCAGAGGAGGACACTCACCATCTCGTCCAAGGCGTAGCGCAAGAGGCCGTGCTTGTAGAGGATAAAGAACCGCCACTGCCATTTCTGCAACGGAGCATAGAGTGAGTGGTTAGGAGGGCTCTGGCTGCGATCTCTGCTTCTTGAGTCCCTGTGTCTGACAAATCTGTATTTACGGAACGCTGGTTCCATAGCTTCCATTGCTAGGGCAGACGGCATGAAAAGAGGGACCCATGGTGAAGAACGGTGATGTGCTAGCTAGGGGAGAGGCCCAAACCACCCACTGCGATTCCACACGAGTTAAGGAGATTTAACGAGACACCTGGTTTATTTTAATTTGCAAGCTCCTCGGGAGAAGAGATGGTGTGTTGGTCACCTTTTTGTATTCTTCATCGACTAACATGTGTCAGTATTTATTTGATGAATTATCTGACATGATATGGGATAACCTGAGAATGCCAGGCACTAATTCCCCACTTCTGAAACAATCTGCTATAAAAGCGTTGTTCCAATGATCCACAGGGAGTGGGAGACAGGGAAAAAGACAGCCGGGCTCCAGTACTCACTGAGGAGGAGCAAACTAACAAAAATCAAACCTGAGAAAGAGCAAGAGCAGCAGGAACAACTCCAACGTCCGGGAATGACGAACCGGCAAGGAGTACCCCCTCTACTCCCCACCCAAAGGCCAGCTGCTGGGGGCCAACAGTGGGCCGACAGCACTGACAGCAGAACAACAAGGACCTGAAGATAGACGCCTTCCTTTTGGTGGGGGAAAAACATGTCTAGAACATGAGACTGTTGGTCCCTGAATCCCAAAGATCATTATGAGGATCCATGACCTATTTTCAACATTTCATAAAGCCCAACAAAATTCGTACTTTTCTGGCAATAAGGCCACAAGAACTAAGTAAAATACCATGCTCTGCTTTGGGCCAGAATTATATCATTTATAATAATGATTTTCCCATCAGAAGCTGGAGATGGCAATTCTGTATGACCTAAATATAAAACAGGAAGGGGAACTGCTCCCTAGTTGCTGAAGTCATTGGAACACAGTCACCCCTGTGGTCCTCCCGCCTGGGTGGCAGGAACAGGATACTCAAACGGCCTTGCAAAGAGGACCTGTAGAGGGCTGGTTCTGCCCTTGGTGTCCAGGGAGAGGCCACGTGGACTCTTCTTGAGAAACATTTTCAAGACTCCTACTTGCTGTTTTAAAGTCAAAATCCATTCCAGAAGGAATTCCAAACACCCCAGATACAACGCAGGGTCTGTGGGGCACTGTGGCCCCCACCCCAGAGTGCGGCATTCAGGCTGGGGGCAGCAGAGACCAAGAGGCAGGGCAGAAGCTCTCTGGAGGAGCCAGGGATGGGAAGGAAGCAGAGATGGAGCAATTTAGAGGGTGCAGGTGGCAGCACTTGGAAGCAAGCCCGTGGAAAAGGAAAGCATGTGTTTTAACTGGAGTCAAATCCAAAGGGGCTCCCTGGCAGAGGAACAAACCACTGGTCAGGGACAATGTTGGTTTGACCATCTCACTGCTCCCAGCAGCCTGTGCACAGCAGGGACCTGTCCTGGGCTGGGGTGCCCAGGAGAGATGAGGCAAAAGCAATGCTGGCCCTTGAGGCCCTTAACCCCTCACTAGGCTCATTTGCTGAGCACCCAGCCTGAAGCACCGGATGGAAGAGGGGAGCTGCAGGAGGCAGGGCCTCGGCCCTGAAGGAACTGGGAACCTAATTAGCATAATACAAACATTTGCCAAACTGCTCTTTTGCCTTTTCCATTTAACTGTTTCTACAGTCAAGAGGACCCATGAAACAGGTGGCACCACATGAGAGCACCTCATTTTGAAGCAAACACCTATGAGCTCATGAAATGGGGGTTCCCTGCTCATCCTGCCATCCCACAACCCACTGTCCAGCTCCCTATCTCCCTCTTCCACTTGGCCAGTTTGCCCTTAGATGGGCCCTTCTCCAGTCCCTCCCACCCTGAGAATTCACTCTGACGCCCTTACCCGAGACCGATGCACTGGGTTGTCAAGGTGAGTCCCATCTGGAGCCAGGAGCAGCCAGCGTAAATGGGTTTTGCCTGGAGGAGCAAAAGGAGAGCAGATCATCAGTGGTCTTGGACCAAAGAGAGAGAGAACAGGTTCAACAGCCAAGTTAATGACAAACACTCTCTGGAAACACAAGTCACCTCTGCTTAGCACACTCCATGCATCTCATGCCCTAGCCACAGGCTGAGTCTCCAAGAGAGATGTCTGACAGCAAGAAACTTGTGGGAGGTCTGCAGCATCTGGTGTGGAGAGGAGAATGCAAAACCCAGTGGAAGTCTGAAAAACTGCAGACTAGAGGAACTCCTAGGAAACAGATGCCTCCTTCAAGCTCCTGTTCGAGCCACAAAGATCAGAAAACAACGGCATTTTCTTCAATAACCATGTGAGTGCCGATGTGTGCCAGGCGAACAACACAGTCAAAAGTCCTCATCCTAATGGCACAAAGCAGGGCCTGGGAGAAGAGAGACCCCTTCAGTGATGGCAGCCAGCGTGGGCCAAACCACTGTTGACTTCCTGGTTGTACGACCCTGGGCTGAAACCCTCTGAGCTTCAGTTCTCCCACTTGAAAGGTGGGGGCGAAAACAATTATATCTACACCTCACGAAACTTATGTGAGGACTGATGACACAATGCAAGTAAAACTCAGCACAGGAATGGAAAACAGTGCAGCCACTGTGGAAAAGTCTGGCAGTTCCTCCAAAGGTTAAGCGAAGAATTCCACTCCTTGGTATATACACCCAAGAAAACTAAAAGCAGGTGCTCAAATAAAAACGCAGACGTGAACGTTCATGGCAGTCCTATTAAACAGTCACCAAAGAGTGGAAGTCACCCCAACATCCATCATCAGAGGAAGGGATAAACAAAAGGTGGCCTAGCCACACAACGGAATCTTATGCAGCTATAAAAAGGCACAAAGTACTGACAATGCTAACACATGCATGAACCTGGACATTATGCTAAGTGAGAGCAGACCCAAAAGACCACATGGCGCATGATCCCACTTCTATGAAACATCCAGAACAGGTACATGTACAGAGACAGAAAGCAGACTGATGGGTGCACGACACGGAGGGAGTGGGAAATACGGGGTGACTGCTAACAGGTAAGGGATTTCTTTTCAGAGTAATAAAAATGTTCTGGAATTAGACAGTGGAGATGGTTGTATGACTTTGTGAATATGCTAAAAATTACTCTGTATACTTTAAAAGGGTGAATTTTACAGTCTGTGAATTATATCTCAAAAAAAATCATAGCAGAAAAACACACTGAGCAGTGTCTGGCCTATGAGTTCAATCAATGTTAGCTATGATTATATTTTTTTATATCCAAAGAGTTTCTCCTCCCCCAAGACCATGGCAGTCGGAGCTCAGCGTGAGCTAAAGATCTGGACAGCCACTCTGACTCCATCCCCCTTTTCAGCCAGAGCCAGCTGGAGAGAAAGGGCGGGGAAGGCATAACCAGGCCAATTTGTCCACTGCCCTCTGGAGGGCAGGACACAAATAAAGCCCAAACCCTCTGCCTGCTGTCGACACACACACTGATCTCCGGGTGAGCCTAAGGGCTCCTCTGGAAGTGCTTTTTATTCAATGCTCTCCAAACCAGGAGGCCCTGTCACACCTCTTCAGCTGGCAGCCTGGAATCTGTGGACTCAGAGAGGAAAGGTCATTTGCCAGAGGTCACACACCATCTGCCAAGAAGAACTCTCTTTTCTTGGCTTCTGCAGGTTCCTCAAGGCCCCCCAGGAAAGCAATGGTTTTTCCCTGTGAATGTGAACAGGGCACGTAAGTAGGGGCTTCGGGCAAGGGGCATGGAGAGGCCTGAAGAAAGTGAAAGACTGGCTTTGATGGACACAAGAGTGGGCACTGGCAGGTAACCAGGGGTTAGAGGGACACAACCCAGGAGGGCCATGGGGTATGTGGAATGAAATTCTGCCTGGGAAAGCAGAAGCAAAGAGAGTAGAGGTCTGTTTTCTCAGCAAACACCAGCAGCACCCAGCCATCCCCAGGCAGGTGAGCACGCTCGGCTTCTCTCCCGCACCACTCAGGGATTCACACACTTATCAGACCCCATCAAAGCTTGCACACAGGATGGAGCGGTCAGCACTGGGGCAGGACAACCCCCTGTGTGTATCCTGGGCCAGGTGACTTCCCCACTTTGCCCCTCAGCCTGCAGTTCCGTGACCTGTGAAACCAGGAAGTTGGACGACGAGGTCATGTCTCCTCCATTTCTGTCCAGCTTTTATTGTACATCAGCCTCCCAGTCTCTGGCTGCAGGGCTTTGAGACAGCTTCACATTATCAGCCACATCTGGGCTTTCCCCAAAAGCGGCAGTGGGAGACCCAAGGGCTAGCACAAGTTCCCTCAGAACCCAGTCTTGGTCTCACCCTGGCCCACCACTGGTGTCCTTATTCACTCAACAAACATATACTCAGCTGACTGTGTGCATAGCCCCCATGTGCTGTACAGCAGGGAGCCTGCCAGCACCCACCTCGATTGGCCATGATTTTTTTCTTTTCTTTTTTTTTTTTTTTGCTGAGGAAGATTAACCCTGAGCTAACATCTGTGCCAGGCTTCCTCCACTTTATATATGGGTCACCGCCATAGCATGGCTGACAACTGGTGTAGGTTCACACCTGGAATCGTAACCCGCAAACCCAGGCCGCTGAAGCCGGCCACACTGAACTTAACCATTATGCCACGGGGCTGGCCCCTGGCCATGACTTCTTTATACAGATCACCCCAAGGGAGACCCTTCCAGGTCGGCAGGTTGTATAGAAACGTAGGAAGGCCAGGTCAACACCGGGCATAGGGCCAGAAACACATGCTCTGGGAGGAGGAGCAGGCTGGGAAGTGGGTATGTTCTATCAAGAGCATTTTCCAAGGCAAACCCACGGTGACTGAAGGCAGACAACAGCTGCCTAGGGCCAGGGGGATGGAAGGATTGGGGAATGACAGCTAAGAGGTACAGGATTTCTTTCCAGGATGATGAAAATGTTCTAAAATCGATTGTGGTGATGGTTGCACATCTCTGGGAATATACTAAAAATCACCAAACTGTACAATTTAAATGGATCAACTGTATGATATGTGAATTTCATCTCAATAAAGCTGTTTAAAAAGTCTGTGGAAGCAGAGATAAATGAGAAACTGCTCCTACCTTCACGGGTTCACAGTCCAAAGGAAATAGAGAGTCCTTTTCCCAAACCTAAGGAAGCCAAATCTGGGGAGGTACTGGGGGGGTCACTATGTAAGTCTTCAAGTGACTCTGCCCCCACAGCCAGATTTGGGAAACTTCATTCAAAGAGACAGGGACAAGGTTCCAAAGGGCAGTGACCCAGTCCATTGGTTTGTAGGAAGAGAGCTGGAACGTGCCAGGCACAGAGGCCAGAGAGGCAGCAAGAGGCAGCAGGCGCAGGCTGACGGGGTAGAGGGTGGAGCAAAGAGTTCCTAAAAGGGCTGACTTGGTGCCCACAGCTGGATGACAAGAGCCTCCAGATGTCTACTGGGCCATTCTACCTCCTCAGGAGACAGGGAGGTACCTGCCACCCTGCACAGCCATCCAACTGAGCAAATGACCGTGAAGGAGGTGAGGACCCCCAACCCCACCACACAGGAGGGCGGCCTGAGGTGGAGAGGACTCTCTGGGCACAGGCACAGCTAAAGCAAAGGCACAGAGGCAGGAATGACTGCGTTTGAGGGGCTGGTGAGGAAGGAGCCAACCTAACCACACAAAGCCGCTCCTGCTGCTTCCCTCCTCAAGCTCCCCAGCACCTCTACTGCGAGCCCCAGGACTAGAACCCACCCCACATGCCCGAGAGCCCAGCGCCAGGACAGCCTGTGGTCCTGAGCCGGCCACCCTGTCCTCAGCCCACAGGTGTGGGAAGGGCCTCCCAGGAAGTGCTGCTGCTTCTCCCACCATTTCTGACTGTCTAAACACGCCAGCAGCAGGCCCGGCCGTGGCGCTAAGTCCAGAAGTGCCCCCCAGAGCCACTGTCCCCACAGGACCAGAGGCTCACAAGCAGTTTGTAAGGCAGCACTGCTCCCTCTCAGGCCTCACCGTCTGTCCTGGAGAGGGGCCTCTGACAGGCTTGAAGGCATTCTCTTCCTGAGAGCCCCATAATGACGGACACACAGACTCTCAACAGACAACCCAAAAGGAAGCTGGCACAGGGGAGCGTGTCTAGAAACTCTTAGTGGTATGCTAGCTTTGTTGTTTTCTGACAGGGTGGCTGGGGTTTCTGTTTTTGTTTCTGTCTTTTGAGGGAGAGACGGGGACAGGAGAAGCAGGGATCTGTTGTTGATACCGAGGAGCTGAGCAGTAAAGATCCAAAGGACAGGACTGAGTTCTGTTTCAAGCAGGCCACCCCAGAGGAAGCACACTGGTCCAGATCCCACATAAAAGTGACCACACAAGAGTGTCCTCTGAGCTACTTCCCTTCAGTTAAACTCAGCCTCCCCTCACAGACCCAATCAACTGGAGGCTGCACTCCTGGCTGGCTTCTGGGAAGAGGCTGCTGGCGGTCCGGGCATACTCCTCACCCCAAAGCCCTTTCGAAAATGGTTCCCTGAAACTTCTGCTTCCTGGAAGATGGAGTAGATGTAATTTTGTCCATTCCTCCTACTAAGTACGAATAAAACCCTGGACATAGTACATAAGACAAACCTAAGAAGACTGAAAGGTGGAGAGACAAAGGCAGATGGGCTGGGAACCTTGGAACCTGAGAAACGACATGGAGGTATGGTGTCCTGGGTTTTCTTTTTGCCTCATTGTCCCAGACTGGGGACTGCAGGAGCCAGCAACCTAAAAGTGCCAACAAGCACAGATAAAAAGAAGCCCCAATAAAAGCCTGTTCTCTCTGACTGAAGCACCAGGCAAGGGACAGCTGGGTGAGAGAGAGAACTCTCAGACAACAGCCACCCTACTCCAGACACACACCACAGAAAAGATGCAGCTCCACCCTGACCAGCAAGGGCTACACTTCCACCTTGCCAGCTCAGAGGTGCCCTAGCATCCCTGCCAGGGAAGGGTCAGGAGGCCAGATAGGGAGCTGGGACTTTCATTCCCACCCAGCAGTTCCGAGGCCCCCTCCCTTTCCCTGCTGGGGTGATGATGGAGGAGGGCACGTGGGGAGCTGAACTCCCACCTCCCCTGGCAGTACCAAGGAACCTCCCACCTCAGGTGTCAGTGCAGGCCAAGTGGAGAGTCTGGACTTCTACCTCCACCTGAAAGTAAAAGGCAGTGGTCCCCCTTCCCTGCTGGAGCAGTGTGAGAAAGAGCTGACTGAAAGAGAAGGATCAAACGCAATCCAGAGTCACCCAACATAACGTGAAAATGTCCAAGTTTCAACAGAAAAATCACCATTATACCAAGAAGCAGGAAGGCTGCAAAGTCAATGAACAAGACATTCGATGGACGCCAACATGGCGGTAACAGACGTGTCAGAACCACCTGACAAGGATTTTAAAGCAGCCATGCTAAAAGCTTCAACAAGAAATTATGAACATGCTTGAAATAAATGAAAACACAGAAAGCTTCAGTAAAGAAACAGGAGATATAAGAACCAAACAAATTATGAAACTGAAAAATACAATAACTGAAATAAAAAGCACAATGGATGGGCTCAACAGCAGAATGATGGGAGCCAAGGCAAGAATCAGTGAACTGGAAGACAAAACAATAAAAATTACGCACTCAGGGGCTGGCCCCGTGGCCGAGTGGTTAAGTTCATGTGCTCCGCTGCAGGCGGCCCAGTGTTTCGTTGGTTCGAATCCTGGGCACGGACATGACACTACTCATCAAACCACACTGAGGCAGCGTCCCACATGCCACAACTAGAAAGACCCACAACAAAGAACATACAACTATGTACTGGGGGGCTTTGGGGAGAAAAAGGAAAAAAATAAAATCTTTAAAAAAAATTACCCACTCAGACAGCTGAGAGAAAACAAACTGAAAAAAATAAATAAATATGAGAAGAACAGCATTTAGGAACTTGTGAGACTATAACTTGTGGAACTCTGTCATCAGAGTCCTGGAAGGAGAGGGGGTTAGGGCAGAAAAAGCACTTGAAAGAATGGCTGAAAACTCCCCAAATTTGTCAAGAGTGGCAACCTATAAATTCAAGAAGCTGAGTGAATTCCAAACGATAAACTCCAAAGAAATCCACACCAAGACAGAAATTTAATTAATATCAAAAACAAATATCAAAACTAAAGACAAGGATAAAATCTTGAAAGTAGTCAGAGAAAACAACAGCTTATAGATAAGAGAAAACCAAATATAATTAAAGCAGATTTCTCATTGGGAACCACAGAGGCCAGAGGGACGTGGCACAATGCTTTTCAGGTGCTGAAAGAAAAAAACTGTCAAGAATTCCACACCCAGTGAAAATACCCTTAAGGAAAGAAAGGGAGATTAAGACATTCTCAGACAAAGGAAAACTGAGAGGATCTGTTAGCAGACTTACCGTAAAAAATATGGCTAAAGGAAGTTCTCTAAACAGAAAGAAAATGATAAAAGAACGAACCTTGGATCATCATAAAGGAAGCAAGAATACAGGAGGCAAAAATACATGTCATCAGGCTTCCCTTCTCTTGAGTTTTCTAAATTATGTTTGATGACTAAAGCAAAACTTACAACAGTGTCTGGTGCATTCTAAATTATGTAGAGGAAACATTTAAGACACTTACATGGGGAATGGTAAAGGAACGTAAAAGGTACTCCCTTTCCTTGAACAGGTAAAATGACACCACTAGTAGGCTGTGATAAACTATATATATATGTATAAAACGTAATGCCTTGAGCAATCACTAAAAAATCTATACTGAAAAAATCACTACAGATAAATATAAAATTTATCATAAAAAAATCAAACCCTAAGAAAAAAAATTCAAGGAGAAAGAGAAATGAAAATCAAAGAGAACAAACAGCAAATAAAAAATAATTATAGCCTAACATATCAATAATTATATTAAATGTAAATAGTCTAAACATGCCAATTAAAAGACAGAGACTGAAACAGTAGATGAAAAAAAATGATCCAACTATACACTGTCTACAAGAAACTCATTGCAAACATAATGATACAGACAGGATAAAGTAAAAGAATGGTAAAGATACATCTTGCAAATATTAAAGGAGAGCAAAGTTGCTATGTTAGTAACAAAGTAGACTTCAAAATAAAGAAAATGACAAGAGACAGAAAGAATATTATATAATAACAAAGGCTCGATTCATCAAGAAGACAAAGCAATCCTAAATGTATAGGCACCAAATAACAGATCTGCAAAGCACTGTGAAGAAAAACTGACAGAACTAGAAAGAAAAAAAAATAAACCCACAATTACAGTTGGAGACTTCAACATTCCTCTTTCAATAGTTCATAGAATAACTAGACAGAAAATCAGCAAGGAACCAGAGCAATCAACAATACCATCAACCAACAGAATCTAATTGATAGCTGTTAGAACAGTCCACCAAACAACAGCAGGTTATACTTTTTTTTTAAGTGCCCACAGAACATAGACCACGACAGATCCTACCTTGGGCCATAAAACAAATCTCAATATAATCAAAGAACTAAAATCAATGTTCTCAGACCACGACGAAACCATACTAGATATCAGTATGAGAAAGGTAACAGGAAAATCTTCAAACATTTGGAAACTAAACAATACACTTCTAAATAATCTTTGGGTCAAAGAAGGAACCTCAAAGGAGATTTAAAAAAACACTGACATATTGGGGGCCGGCCCAGCGGCGCAGTGGTTAAGTTCACGTACTCCGCTTCAGTGGCCCAGGGTTCGAACCACAGGTTCGGATCCTGGGTGCACACCTAGCACTATTCATCAAGCCATGCTGTGGCAGCATCCCACATAAAATAGAGGAGGACTGGCACAGATGTTAGCTCAGTGACAGTCTTCCTCAAGCAAAAACAGGAGGACTGGCAACAGACGTTAGCTCAGGGCCAATCCTCCTCTCACACACAAAAATAATAAATAATGACATCAAAATTTGTGGGACACATCTAAAGCAGTCCTGAGAGGGAATGTTATTGCACTAAAACACTTACATTAGAAAAGAGGAAAAGTTTCCAATCAGTAAGCTCCCACCTCAAGAATCTAGAAAAAGAAGTACAAAATATACCCAAATCAAGAAGGAAATAAAGACAGGAGCAGAAACCAATTAAACTGAAACAGAAAAAGAGTAAAATCAATGAAACGAAGAACTGGTTCTTCGAAAAGATCAATAAAATTGATAAACTTCGTGCAAGACTGACCAAAAAAAAGAGAGAAGACACAAATTAAAATTAGGAAATACCACTATAGATCCTGTAGACATCAAAAGGACAAGGGAATATTATGAACAATTCTACAAACATTAATTTGACAACTTAGCTGAAATGGACCAATTTCTCAAAAAAAACCCAGATAATCTGAATATAACCCTATAACTATTAAGAAAATTGAATATGTCAAAAGGGGCAGAGCAAAATGGCGGGGTGAGCTGACCCGGGATTCTCTCCCCTCCAAAATACAACAAAGGATTGGAAAAACTGAATTTCAGAGAATAAACATAATGCCAGCACGTGAGAGACCTACAATACCAAGAAGGCGGAGATCATAAACCCTACTTACAGCCTTGGAGGCGCTGGAACGGTAGGAGAGAACACTGCTCCCTCACCTAGAGTCTGCGATCGCTGCTGCATGGGTCGGGAAGGAGCACGGTAGGGGCTGCGCGACCCGGGATCACCCAGGACTCCTGCTGCTGGTTCAGTGGAAACCTGCTGACGGGGGCAAAGCTTCCGTCCGTGGGGACCCCATAAACCAAGGGCCTCGGGAGACCAGAGAACAGAAGTGATCTGAACCCAGACCGGCGCGTGAGAGTAACAGCCCCTCCCTCCCGGCAAAGCAAGTGGACGCAGCCATATTGCCCCAAGGCGAGAGCTCATAACATGCCGCTCTCGACGCCCACCTAGTGGCGACAGGCTGTAACTGCAACCGAATTCTACCACCATGTGAAAAAACCGCTCCTCTACCATCCAGCAATTTATAAAAGCCCCAGACCAGAAGGAAAACAATAAAAACATAGAATTAAATCCTGAGGACTTGGAATTAGGTAAACTAAGTGATGATGAGTTCAGAGCAGCTATAATCAAAAAACTCAATGAGGTAGAGAGAAAGATAGAGAAACAAGCCGAGTTCTGAAGTTACTGCACCAAAGAGACTGAAATCATAAAGAAGAATCAAACAGAATTACTAGAGATGAAAAACACAATGGACCAGATAAAACAGAATACGAATTCCCTGAACGCCCGTGTAGACACCATACAAGAGAAAATTAACATAATTGAAGGTAGACAGACTGAATGGCTCCAGACAGAGGAAGAAAGAGAACTAAGAATTTAAAAAAATGAGGAAAATCTCCAAGAGATAACAGATTCAATGAGGAGTAAGAACATAAGGATCATAGGAATTCCTGAGAATGTGGAAAAGGAAAATGGAGCAGAAAGTGTGCTTAACGAAATTATTGAAGGGAACTTCCCAAATCTAGGGATTGACAGAGAAATGTGTGTAGAGGAAAGTTTCAGATCTCGTAGATTTGTCAATGTAAAGACACCTACTGCAAGGCACATAGTAGTAAAATTGGCAAAAAGGAAGGATAAGGAAAGAATACTCAGGGAAGTAAGAAAAAAAGAGAGGATAACCTATAAAGGAGCCCCTATCAGACTGTCAGCGGATTTCTCTACAGAAACCTTACAAGCAAGGAGAGAATGGAGTGACATATTCGAAGCTTTAAAAGATAAAAATATTCAGCCAAGATTGTCTATCAAGCAAGAATTTCCTTCAGATATGAGGGAGAAATTAAATCTTTTCCAGACAAACAAAAGCTAAGGGAATTTGTAACTAAAAGCCCTCCATTACAAGAAATCCTCAAGAAGGCTCTCATACCTGAAAGAAAAAAGGGAGAAAGGGGACACAATCCACAGACTAGGGAGACCGACGGATAGAACCAGAACAGGAAATCAAATATTCAACTATAGCATTAAGGTAAAGGTAAGGAAACTACCAAAGCAAGGACGATCTTATCACTCTAACTACAAATTCATAAGACGAGTTGGAATAAAAATGAAAATAATTATTTAGGAGGAGAAGAGCAAAGGGTCTAAATCAGTATTGGTCAAGTAAGTAAGAGACCACCAGAGAATAGACTATATTATGCACGAGATTCGAAATACAAACTTCAAGGTAGACACTAAAATAAAGTACAGAACAGAGTCACAAATCATAAATAAGGAAAAATCTAAGAAACCCAGCATAAGAAATTGCAGTATTAAATGGGTAGTCTAAAGCACACAGGAAAAGAAACGCGGGAAAACAAGATAATGAGCGATAGATTGATAGCATTAAGTCCACAGGCATCAATAATCACTCTCAATGTGAACGGATTGAACTCTCCAATAAAAAGACACAGAGTGGCAAAATGGATTAAAGAACAAGATCCAACAATTTGTTGCCTCCAGGAAACACACCTCAGCCCCAAGGACAAACACAGACTCAGGGTGAAGGGGTGGAGGACAATACTTCAAGCTAATAGCAAGGAAAAAGAGGCAGGTGTTGCAATTCTTATATCAGACCAAGTGGATTTCAAAATGAGACAGGTAAAGAGAGACACAGAGGGACAATATATAATGATCAAAGGGACACTTCATCAAGAAGAAATAACGCTTATAAATAGCTATGCGCCCAACACAGGAGCACCAAGATTCATAAAGCAACTATTAACAGACCTAAAGGAAGATGTTAAAAACAACACAATAATAGTAGGGGACCTCAACACCCCACTCACATCAATTGACAGATCATCCAGACAGAAAATCAACAAGGAAACAGTGGAGCTAAATGAAAAACTAAAACAATTGGACTCAATAGACATATATAGATCACTTCACCCTGAAAGAGCTGAATACACATTCTTCTCAAGTGCACATGGAACATTCTCAAGGATAGAACATATGTTGGGAAACAAGGCAAGCCTCTACAAATTTAAAAAAATTGAAATAATAACAAGCATCTTCTCCGATCATAGCGCTATAAGGCTAGAAATTAATTACAAGAAAAAAGCTGAGAAAGGCACAAAGATGTGGAGACTAAACAACACACTACTGATCAAGCAATGGATCATTGAAGAAATTAAAGAAGAAATAAAAAATACCTGGAAACAAATGAAAATGATAGCATGCCATACCAACTCATATGGGATACAGCAAAAGCTGTATTAAGAGGAAAATTCATCGCAATACAGGCACATCTTAACTAACAAGAAAAATCCCAAATAAGTAACCTTAAAGTACATCTAACTGAACTAGAGAAAAGAGAACAAATGAAGCCCAAAGTCAGCAGAAGGAGAGAAATAATAAAAATCAGAGCAGAAATAAATACTATTGAAACAAAAAAGGCAGTACAAAGGATCGATGAAACAAAGAGCTGGTTTTTTGAGAAGATAAATAAAATTGACAAACCACTAGCCAGACTTACAAAGAAAAAAAGGGAGAAAGCTCAAATAAACAAAATCAGAAATGAAACAGGAGAAATAACAGACTCTACAGAAATACAACGGATTATAAGAGAATACTACAAAAACTATATGCCAACAGAATGGATAACCTAAAGGAAATGGATAAATTCTTGGACTCCTACAATCTCCCAAAGCTCACTCAAGAAGAGGCAGACAATTTGAACAGACCAATCACAAGGAAACAGATTGAAACAGCAATCAAAAACATCCCAAAGAATAAAACCCCAGGACCAGATGGCTTTCCTGGGGAATTCTACCAAACTTTCAGAGAGAATTTAATACCTATCCTTTTCAAGCTATTCCAAAAAATTAGGGAGGATGGAACACTTCCTAACACATTCTATGAGGCCAAAATCACGCTGATACCAAAACCTGACAAGGACACCACAAAAAAAGAGAACTACAGGCCAATATCACTCATGAATACAGATGCAAAAATTCTAAACAAAATTTTGGCAACCAGAATTCAGCAATTCATCAAAAGGATCATACATCATGATCAGGTGGGATTCATACCAGGGACACAGGGATGGTTCAACATCCGCAAATCAATCAACGTGATACACCACATCTACAAACTGAGGAATAAAAACCACATGATCATCTCAATAGATGCAGAGAAGGCATTTGACAAGATCCAACAGCCATTTATGATAAAAACTCTGAACAAAAGGGGCATAGAAGGAAACTACCTCAACATAATAAAGGCCATATACGACAAACCCATAGCCAACATCATACTCAATGGGCAAAAACTGAACGCCATCCCCCTGAAAACAGGAATGAGACAAGGATGCCCTCTATCACCACTCTTATTTAACATAGTACTGGAGGTCCTGGCCACAGCAATCAGGCAAGAAAAAGGAATAAAAGGAATCCAAATAGGGAGGGAAGAAGTGAAACTCTCACTGTTTGCAGACGACATGATCTTATATATAGAAAACCCCAAAGAATCCATTGGAAAACTGTTAGAAGTAATCAACAACTACAGCAAAGTTGCAGGGTATAAAATCAATTTGCATAAACCAGTAGCATTTCTATACTCCAGTAATGAACCAACAGAACAAGAACTCAAGAACACAATACCATTCACAATCGCAACAAAAAGAATAAAATACCTTGGGGTAAATTTAACTAAGGAAGTGAAGGACCTATATAATGAAAATTACAAGGCCTTTCTGAGAGAATTGGATGACAACATAAGGAGATGGAAAGACATTCCATGTGCATGGATTGGAAGAATAAACATAGTTAAAATGTCTGTTCTACCTAAAGCAATCTACAGATTCAACGCCATCCCAATCAGAATCCCAAGGACATTCTTTACAGAATTAGAACAAAGAATCCTAAAATTCATATGGGGCAACAAAAGACCCCAAATTTCTAAAGCAATCCTGAGAAAAAAGAACAAAACGGGAGGCATCACAATCCCTGACTTCAAAACATACTACAAAGCTACAGTCATCAAAACAGCATGGTACTGGTACAAAAACAGGTGCACAGATCAATGGAACAGAATGGAAAGCCCAGAAATAAAACCACACATCTATGGACAACTAATCTTTGACAAAGGAGCTGAGGGCCTACAATGGAGAAAAGAAAGTCTTTTCAACAAATGGTGCTGGGAAAACTGGAAAGCCACATGTAAATGAATGAAAATTGACCATTCGTTTTCACCATTCACCAAAATAAACTCAAAATGGATCAAAGACCTAAAGCTCAGACCTGAAACCATAAGGCTTCTGGAAGAAAACGTAGGCAGTACACTCTTTGACATCAGTATTAAAAGGATCTTTTCGGACACCATGCCTTCTCAGAGAAGGGAAACAATAGAAAGAATAAACAAATGGGACTTCATCAGACTAAAGAGCTTCTGCAAGGCAAATGAAAACAGGATTGAAACAAAAAAACAACCCACTAACCGGGAAAAAATATTTGCAAGTCATATATCTGACAAAGGCTTAATATCCATAATACATAAAGAACTCTCACAACTCAACAACAAAACATCAAACAACCCAATCAAAAAATGGGCTGGAGACATGAACAGACATTTCTCCAAAGAAGATATACGGATGGCCAATAGGCACATGAAAAGATGCTCATCATCGCTGATCATCAGGGAAATGCAAATCAAAACTACACTAACATATCACCTTACACCCATTAGAATGGCAAAAACAGCTAAAACTAATAGTAACAAATGTTGGAGAGGTTGTGGAGAAAAAGGAACCCTCACACACTGCTGGTGGGAATGCAAACTGGTACAGCCACTATGGAAAACAGTATGGAGATTCCTCAAAAAATTAAAAATAGAACTACCATACGATCCAGCCATCCCACTACTGGGTATTTATACAAAGAGCTTGAAGTCAGCAATCCCAAATGTCCTATGCACCCCAATGTTCACTGCAGCATTATTTACAATAGCCAAGACACGGAAGCAACCTAAGTGCCCAGCAACAGACGAATGGGTAAAGAAGATGTGGTACATCTATACAATGGAATACTACTCAGCTGTAAAAGAGAACAAAATCATTCCATTTGCAATAACATGGATGGACCTGGAGGGAATTATGTTAAGTGAAATAAGCCAGCGAGAGAAGGATAATCTGTGTATGACCCCACTCATATGAGGAATTTAAAATTATGGACTAAGA
Organism: Equus caballus; assembly: GCF_041296265.1. NCBI lineage: Eukaryota > Metazoa > Chordata > Mammalia > Perissodactyla > Equidae > Equus > Equus caballus. The sequence continues at coordinate 11,045,875 of NC_091704.1, forward strand.
ACAGTTTAGTGGATTCCAGGGGAAAGGTGGGGTGGGGGGTGGGCACAAGGGGTGAAGTGGTGCACCTACAACACGACTGACAAACATTAATGTACAACTGAAATTTCACAAGATTGTAACCTATCATTAACTCAATTAAAAAAAGTGTTAAATGTATATCTTTTTTTACTTACCAAATACTTAAGGGAAAAAAAGACCACCCACTATAGGACAACTTACTCTGAAGTAGACATTCTCACATATGGACAGTGGTAATAAAAGGATTTAGAAAACAACTTGGCAATAAGCCTTTGATCTCTTGAGTAATTCTGCCTCTTTTTAGCTATACAAAGAAAATAATTCTTAGTAAATAACTTTACTCACAAAAGATACTGATCTATGAGTTATTTACAACAGCGAAAACACTGTAAATAATTAAAATGTATAATAATGGCTAAATAAACAGGTATGCATAAAAGTCATACAACATCATACCATCCGTTAAAAATAATTCAAAAAAGTTCAATTATAATATGGAAAACAGTTCACACTACAATGCTAACCAAAAATAGCAAGCTATAAGTTGTAGATAAAATATGATCACAACTATGTTTAAAAACACATGAGGCCAGCCCAGTGGCATAGTGGTTAAGTTCACGTCCTCCACTTTAGCGGCCCAGGTTTCATGGGTTCAGATCCCAGGCTCAGACCTACACACCACTTATCAGGCCATGCTGTGGCGGTGTTCCACATACAAAATAGAGGAAGACTGGCACAGACGTTAGCTCAGCAACAATCTTCCTCAAGCAAAAAGAAGAAGATAAGCAACAGATGTTAACTCAGGGCCAATCTTCCTCAACAAAAAAAAATACGATAGGGGGCCAGCCTGGTGGCATAGTGTGGTTAAGTTCGCAGCAGCCTGGGGTTGACAGGTTCAGATCCTGAGCACAGACCTAGCACCACTGTCAAACCACGCTGTGGCGGCATCTCACATAAAATAGACGAGGATTGACACAGATGTTAGCTCAGCAACAATCTTCCTCCAAGCAAAAAGGAAGATTGGCAACAGATGTTAGCTAGGGCCAATCTTGCTCACACACACCAAAAAAAAAAGGGAAATAAATAAAATAAAATTATTACAGTAAAATACTCTCAGAAATATTAACAGTAGGTGTTATCTAGATGATAATATTATAGGTGATTTTTTTCTATCTTTTCATAGTATAAATTTATCGCTTTTATGCTGGAAAAGTTTTGTTTTTTAATTCATGTAATTTTCTTTTATAGTTCATAAATGAAGATTGGTGATGTATGAGTGAAACTAAACTTAAAAGTTGAAAACTTAATTTTCCTAAGATTTTGCAAGGTAATCCACTCCCATTCAAGAAATTACTCATATGTGCATGTGTTTTTAGTTTTAAAATTATAATATCTATTTACAATGCATTATAAAATACACAGCTCATTTATTTGTTAGTATCCATAACTTCACTTATAAATCAAACAGTATTTGATACTTAGCTTTTCACTAATCCAACAGATTCTTTTCATACCTCTTTTATTTACAAGTTTACTCCTTGCTTTAGTGTTAGAAATCTTATCTCCTTATTCAAGTAAAATTATAAGAAATCCTATCAAAATCTTCCAAGTATTAATTACGTAAGCATATAAAATAAAGTCTAATTGTCTATAAACTTTTGATGCCTTGATTTTAGTCGCAAATGTGATACAGGCCCATACAGGTTTCCACTATGCTGCTGAATACTTACCACTGCTTCCGGTTGTTAGGGTAAATGGTGGAATTTTTCTCAGTGGGTCCACGTCTTGGGTTTCCTTACAAAACCTCACCAAATTTTAACATGTGCATTTTATGCACACTGACCTGATTTAAACCTCATGAGAACTTTATTACAGGAAACTGAGGCTCAGAAAGGCACTTATTTGCTGAATGCAATAAGGGAGTTAAATAATTTGCACTTACAGCTACTAAGTGGAAATTAGGAATTCTATCTCCAACCAAAGCCTACGCTATACTGCATCCCTTCGGGGAACTCCAGGCACAGTGACAAATATAATTTAATGAATAGAAAAAGTAGTTACCCTAAAAGACAATCCTCAAAAAACTCAAAAAACTCAAAATCTAAAGTACAGTTTCTACTGAATGTGTATCGCTTTTGCACCATTGTAAAGTCAAAAAATCGTTAAGTTGAACCATCATTAAGTTGGGAACCATCTGTACTTAAAAGGACTATGGACAAACTAAGACGTCCATTAAAGTGCTTTCAGTTACTAGAGCATACTTTTCCAAAGTTTTTCATCTTTGTTCATTGCTATCTTTGTTATTGTTTTATATACGCTCATTGATTTAATTTACATTTTTAATAAGACACTTTATGGACACATGAAATTACCTGAGTCTCTGGCTTTACCACTGTGCTTACCACACTATCTTCACTTGGACACAGCAGCAACTAAAGATAAGTCACTAACAATAAGAAAAGCAAATCATTTTAAAATCAATTCCTAAAACTTCCAACTAAAACTGGAACTGATCCTCACAAAGACCAAGACTTGACAGGCATTACAAAAGCATTTCAAACAAAGGAGAGTACCAAAACTAAAGCCACAGACAGCTATGGCATTTTCACATAGGACCATTTAAAAAAAAAAAAACAAACACCAACCAGTCAGCTACAGCCCATAAGGAGCTTATAAGTCCTCACTCCTATGCTCACAACAAGAAAAAAGATAAAAGAAACTGTAAATCAATAACATCTTAGAAGACTGAGGTCACAGGGCAAATCACCACCGAAAACACTGGAGACAGGCAGATACAGAGAATCACAGCTTATCTGGAGTGGGAACACTTCAACAGTAATTGACAAACTGTAGGAGACCAAGTATGGATTAGCCTGAGAGTTAAAATATCTTGGGGTCCCAGATTTAATGGGGGCCCCACACTTTCCTGGGTTTTATGTCCAGGAACCCTAGAAGGTTTTCAGGTTTTCACAATGAAGATCTGAGGAAAATCCTCTTCTGCTTTGAGCAGGAGAAGGGGAAAGTAACCATACTGAAATATGCCCAGAACATTCTCTTCTTAACAAAGTCACACCCTGAAGATAAACTACTTTAGCAGAGCATCATCTACCTGGAGGAAGAGCAAGTAGGCAACCTCAGCCTCCACCAGCCTTCTTGTCTCACCGAAGCTGGGGGAGGGAGGGAGGGCTAAAAGACACTTTTGAAGGTCACAGTCCAGGGACTCAGGACCACTAGAAAAAAATGAGATTTAATCATAAGATTACAGAACACTTTCCCTCCCCAACTGCTTATCACCCCATCAACAGGGATCCACCATAACAACAGTGAATTACAAGTGAGAATGCAGCAAGATAACAGACTCTGTTTAAGAAGGCGTTTTTACTTAGGGAAATCCAGAGAAAACAGGAAGAAAAAAAATAAAACAAGGAAATTAGAAGAACATGAAGCCTCTGTCACCTACGGGTACAGCAAATATTAAACACAACCCAGTTCCTAGCGAGATTAACATAAAAGCTCACACCAAAAGCCTGATTACCTCAGTTCCTATCACCAGAAATATCATATCTGGCTTTCAAAAAAAATTGCAAGTCATGCTAAAAGGCAAGAAAAAACACAATCTTAAGAGACAAAGACTGCATGAGAACCAGACTCAGATAAGACACAGGTTTTTGGAATTATAAGACAGGGGAATTAAAAATAACTGTGACTAGTATGATAAGGTCTCCAATAAAAAAAAGCAGGTAACGTGCAAGAATAGATGGGTAATATAAGCAGAGAGATGGAAACTCTATTAAATAAAACAAAAGGAAATGCTATAAATCTAAAACACTGTAAAAGAAATAAAGATGCTTTTGATGGGCTCATCAATAGACTGGACACAGGCAAGGAAAGAATCAATGAGCTCGAAGAGGAAAGAATCAGTCAGGTTGATGATACATCAACAGAAATTTTCCAAACTGAAATGCAAAAGAGAAAAGAGAGAAAAAAAAAGGAAACAGAAAAACTAGTAACTATAGGACAATTACAAAGTTGTAACATACACATAATGGAATAAGAAAGAGAGAGAAAAGAGCAGAAGAAATGTTTGAAATAATGGTGGGTGGAAAATCTTCCAGAATTAATGATAGATACCACGGATGCAGGAAGCACAGAGAATATCAAGCAAGATAAATACCAAATATCTACACCGAGCTATATCATATGCAAACAGGCAAAAAACCAAAGACAGAGAAAAATTTTAAGAAGGCAGAAGAAAGACACCTTATCTACAGAGAAACAAGGATAAGCATTCCATCTGACATGTGGTCAGAAACCATGCAAGGAGGAGGAGCGCGGAATAAAATATTTAAAGTGTTTAAAGGAAAAAAAAAAACCACCAAGCAAGAACAATGTATCCAGCAAAATGATCCTTTGAAAGCGAAAGAAAAATAAAGGCTTTCTCAAACAAAGGAAAACTCAAAGAATCTGTTGCCAGAAGACTTGCCTTGCAAGAAATGTTAAAAGAAGTTTTTCAAAGAGAAAGAAAATTATATAGGTCAGAAACACAGATCTGATAAAGAAAGGAAGAGTATTAGAGAAGGAATAAATGAAGGGAAAATAACATATTTTATGTTTCTTATTCTTAACTTACCTAATAGCAAAAATGTATCGGGTGAGTGTCATCCCCTCACAGATAAGAGGAAGAATTGGGAACGCTCTATTATCAGGTACCTACACTATTTGTGAATGGTATGGTTTTATTTGAAAGTGGACTCAGACTAGTTATAAATGTATACTGCAAACTGTAAGACAACCAATAAAAATTGTTTTAAAGAAGTATCACTTATAAGTTAAAAGAGGAAAGAAAATGAAATCATATAAAATGTTTAAAACCAAAGGCAAAACGGGGAAGATAAAAAGAAAACAAAGAACCAGTGCAATGAATAAACAACAGCTACAAACATGGCAGATATTAATCCAACTATATAAAAATTCACTTTAAATGTAAATGATCTAAATACATCAACTAAGAGTCAGAGTGTGTCAGACTTTCAGTGTGGATACAATCAGGTGTCAGAATGAATTAAAAAACAAGACTCAATTATATGTTGTCTACAAGAAACCCACTTGAAACATAACAATATTGGGGCTGGCCCGGTGGCACAGCAGTTAAGTTCGCACGTTCCGTTTTGGCGGCCCAGGGATTGCCAGTTTGGATCCCGGGTGCAGACAGGGCACCGCTTGGCAAGCCATGCTGTGGTAGGTGTCCCACATATAAAGTAGAGGAAGATGGGCATGGATGTTAGCTCAGGGCCAGTCTTCCTCAGCAAAAAGAGGAGGATTGGCAGCAGTTACCTCAGAGCTAATCTTCCTCAATAAATAAATAAATAAATAAATAAATAAAAATAAACATAACCATAGTGATTTTAAGCAAAGGGATGATGGGGGAAACGGGGACTTGTTGTTTAATGGGTATAAAGTTTCAGTTTTGCAAGAAGAAAAAGTTCTGAAGATTGGTTGCACAACAATGTAAATGTACTTAACACTATTGAAATGTACATTTAAAGGTTAAAATGGGGGCCAGCCCCGGTGGCCCAGTGGTTAAGTTTGGCACGCTCCACTTCGGCAGCCTGGGTTCAGTTACCAGGCACAGACCTACACCACTCGTCTGTCAGTGGTCATGCTGTGGTGGTGGCGCACATACAAAAAGACGAAGATTGGCAACAGACGTTGCCAGGGTGAATCTACCTCAACAACAACAACAACAACAAAAGGTTAAAATGGTAAATATTATGTTATGCATGGGTAGTTCACCACAATATTTTTCTAAAAAGTAAAGGGATGTATATTCAAGTCCTTTGCCATTTTTTAATTGAGTTGTTTGTCTTTTTGTCACTGAGTTGTAAGAGTTTTTTATATATTCTAGATATTAAACCCTTATCAGATATATGATTTGCAAATATTTTTTCCCATTCTGTAGATTATCTTTACACTCTCTTAACAGTGCCCTTTGATGTGAAAAAAGGTTTTAATTTTAATGAAATCCAAACTATTTTTTCTTTTGTTGTTTGCGCTTTGTGCATCTTATTTAAGACACCACTGGCAAATCCAAGGTCATGAAGATTAGCCCCTATGATTTCTCCTGAGAGTTTTAGAGTTTTAGCTCTTTAATTTAGGTATTTGATCCATTGTGAATTGTGGTATAAAGTATAAGGTAAGGATCCAATCTTCATTCTTTCGCATGTGGATATCCAGTTGACCCAGCACCATTCACTGAAGAGACTATCAAGAAAGGTATACAGTTTTTGTCAGGGATGATAAAAGAGCTCTGAGTATAGATGGTGGTGATTGTTACATACTGTGAATGCATTTAATGTCACTGAATTGCACATTTACAAATGGCTAAAATTATAAATATTATGCTAGATATATTTTACCAAAATAAAAATAAATGTGAGATACTACTTCACATCCACTAGAATGGGTATAATAAAAAAAGATGGACAATAGGATGTGTTGGTAAGGATGTGGAAAAATTGGAACCATGATACAATGCTGATATGAATGTAAAACGTCACTTTGAAAAACAGTTCTGAAAGTTCCTCAAAAAGATAAACAGAGTTACCACATGACCCAGCAATTCCACTCCTAAGTATACACCAAAGAGAAGAGAAAATATATGCCCAGACAAAAATTTATACACACTCATAATTCGATTCATAATAACCAAAAATTAGAAACAAACCAAATATCTGTCAAATGATGAATGGGATATTATTCAACAATAAAAAGAAATGAAGTTCTAAGTCATGCTACAACGTGGATGTACCTTGAAAACATTATGCTAAAATGAATGTAGCTGGTCACAAAAGACATGTTGTATGATTCCTTTTATATAAAATATTCAGAATACACAAATACATAGAGATAGAAAGTAAAAGAGTGGTTGTTAGGATCCAGGGTAGACGCTGCGAGGGGAAATGAGGCGTGCCCACTAATTGGTATGGGGATTCTTGTTGGAGTAATAAATATTGTGGTGAATATACTAAAACCACTGAAATGTACTCTTTAAATGGGTAAACTGTGTGGAATGTGATTTATTTTAATAAAGCTGTTATTTAAAAAAAATGACGCACATTAACTGAATTGCTGATAGATCTTTTGATAGTAATTGCACTGGAATTTTCTCCTTTAATACAATTTCTAGTCCAAACAAGAACGAGGGAGGAAAAACCTAACTCAAACTAAAAGATTTAACATGATCTGAAAATATTATTTGAATCTTGAGCTTTAAAAGGAATAAATAGGAAGTAATCAATCTGTAATTGCTTGAATTTTTTGCTTCAGCAGAGATTATAAAATTATAGAATGGAAATAGAAATTAAAATAATCTGTTATAAATATACATATTTTTTAACTTATCTGTCAAGACAATTATTTTGCTGCCTTTTGAGGCCAAGCAGTAGTGAACATTGATTGACTATATTAAAAATGAGCAGAAGCAGCACAAGTTCCTTCCACCAAGGATCTCACCCTAGGATATCAAGTCTTTAATGAAGCTCTGCTTTCTGAAAAATTCCACATTCAGTATTAAGAAAAAAACCAAGTGTCCACACTTTATGTTCATCAAGGGCGTAAGGTTTTTACAATGTGATTTTACAATTTCTATTCTCTATAATAAGATTTTTTTGGCCTTCAACTCTACTTGAATCTTATTATTGTATTACTTTCTATTTAACATTAATTGCTTAATATTAATTTTGTACTGGGACACAGAAAGGACCAATGTACCAGGCAGTCTGGCAGGAAGCTTGTGCCACAAATAAGGGAAGTCAAATGGTATCTTCCCTTTTTAATTCTTCAGAGATCTCTCTAGGGATCCTCTAAAAGACCTAGACTTTTTAAACCCACCTGCTTCTCTTGACCCTTGAGAAATATTAACATCTTAAACTTCAAAAATTTCTGGGAATATAACAAACTTTTGTTCCTTTTCAAAAAGAAAAAAAAGGAGGGGAAGAAAAAATACTGAAACAAGAAATAAACAAGACTGGTGTCTATTCTACATCATCTCAAAAAAATCATTCAGGCCTCCCAGCCATCTAAGGATATAAAAATTAAGTATGTGAGACGACAGGTCATACCAGCATGGGTAACACAGAATAGTCATCTTAGAAGATTAATTTTATTTTTCTAAAGACAGCATCCAAAGTTTACCACAACCAACATGGCATTACTGAAACCTAAGACCTTCTCTTTGAGTCCTCACACAAGATACATTAAAAGGTAGTCCTTCATAAATAAGTATCCTGCATACAAAGAGCCACGGAAAATCTCTTGAATACCACTGAAGATTTCTCTAAAAACAAAAAAGAGGCGATCCTTTTTTTCACAAAACCTTGGATCTAACTCATTTGAGTAAAAACTCAGAATAGCGGTTCTACATTTTGTAGAAGCCATCTTAAGACTTTGCAGAAGTAAACGGAAGAATTCATAATGAGTTGATCAGAAGCAAACTAATTCTGTACGCCGTGCCTAACCATTAAAGTTACATGAAGATTAGCATAAAGAGAGGACTCAACTAAGAAGAAACAAGAGAAAATCAGTAAGTTCTGCAATTCTGATAGATGAAGAGTAGAATACAACCCAACAAACCTGTCCAACATCAGCTCTAATTCTCCTACTTCAAGACAACTAGAGTTCCTAGTCTGTGTGTACTCATTCTGATAGTTGAGCATCTTGCCCTGTATGTAAAACCTAATTCTCGTCTTACCACCCAAAACTACAACTCATTCCTTGTCCCTCTGGTTAAACTTCCTCATTCATTTCTTTTCAGCTGATGGCACCGATCTCAGAAAACTAAAATTAATACCACTCCCAGAATGCAAATAGCCTATCTTCTTTAACTATTAAATGGTTTTCTTATAATTCCATTATGATTAATAAAAGAGATTCAGAAATGGCCAAAGATCCTGAGTTTCGAATTTTCCAGTCTGGTTTAACACATGAAAAAGTCATATGGGTCTGCTTTAGCAGGCTGATGCCTCAGGGGAAAGATGAGTCATAATCTAGGAGTAACAATATAATAAGGAAACAAGACTAATAGATATAACTTTCTAATGGCTGATGCTTTTTTGAAAATCCTTTAAAGTGACCATGTAGCATTAAAATTACAAAGCAAAGGCAATTCAGGTCACCTTCACAAATATCTGTTGCCTGGAAAACTTCCATTTAAACTCTTCCGGAATTGATAAGGGTTTTAACCCCAGTTAACCAGTCAGATTTCACGTCTTATTCATGAGGAGTTAGATTCACTTAGTCATTTTACAATATTTACCAAATGCTGAATCTATTCTGGACACTTGGTATTGGAATAAAAAACATATTAAGACCTCACCTCAAGGAACTCACAATCTAATAGTGAAAAAAGGCTGTTAAGTAGCCCAGGAGTAATCTAGGGAAGAAAGGGGGGTCCATCCCTATAACTATGAATTACCTAATGCTTTTTAAATCTTTGACTACATCTAATTTTTATATAGCTTCCTTTAGGGTTAAAACTCTTTACCTTATTTCCAACAACTGCTAACCTCCATTTTAAGAACCAAAATTTGCTAGAGGGTCAGGAATTTCCTGAAAGAATACCTTGGAAAAGCAAACACTGAACCACAAATGTTTCCTGTATCAAAAGAGAAAGGTGTAATGGTTTTACATAAAGTCAAGGGAAAATGTAGATCACTTGAAGCTGGTAAATATTTGCAAAGCTTAGATTTACCATTCCATTCAAGGCAAATCTACCTAAATTCAATACATTCTATTCACTTTAACACAAAAAGTAAACAAGTTATTACTGCCTTTATTTTCTACAAAAGCATACTAAATTCTTTCAAAAAAGGAAACCTTTAGGAGGTTTTTAACAGGATGAAGTTTATTTTAGCTCAAAGGGAATGAATTTAGATTTAAGTAAGTTACAAGACAAACTACCCTCAAATGAAGCAGAAATACAATTTTACTTCTACTCATTGTAACAAAATCTATTTTCCTCTAGAACTTGATTCAGAGTGAATTTATATCCCTATATATTGTCATACAAAGAGTACTTAAACCCAGTTTAAATAAAAGCCTTATTTCTCTTTTGGTAAAGAAGAAAGTGGAGAAAACCAAAATCTAGATTTCCTGAGAGAAAACAAAAGTCACATGTTCCTATTCTATAGCTAAATATTTAGTGTCATAACTAAGCCCATCCACAAGCTACTATGGTAATCATTTAATTTGTGGACTACTACTCAATTTTGAGAGAGTGCTAAAAAGCAAATCTCTCCAGATAAAAACAAAGCTTATTTCCCTAATCAATAAATACTGAATCAGATAAAATCTGCAACACAAGTGCTAACTAGAGTTTTGAAAAATATTAAGCTCTGAAATAATATTAACTTTTTTACACAAGCAATAAAACCATCACACCAGAGGCAAAAGATGTATAAACACATTAGATCATCTTCGAAAAAACAGTGTTTAGCTCATCTTTAGAATGTAGTGAACTCGATACTCCAGGTGATAGACACCTGAGGAGGAAGGTATGAAAAATCAGAATCAACTTATATGGTAACTTCCATACTTTGGGATATGTACATCACAGCTATTCATAGCTCTTTTCATAGAATTCATACCTAATCAATTCTCTCTCCAACTATCAAGTAAATCCACTCCAAAAAACAGAAAAGGAGCAAAAAAGGCAAGTCAAGGGGCTGGCCCCGTGGCCTAGTGGTTAAGTTCACGGGCTCTGCTTTGGTGGCCCAGGGTTTTACTGGTTCGAATCTTGGGCACAGACATGGCACACTGCTCATCAAGCCATGCTGAGGCGGCATCCCACATGCCACAACTAGAAGGACCCACAAGTAAAAATACACAACTATGTACCAGGGGGCTTTGGGGAGAAAAAGGAAAAATAAAATCTTAAGAAAAAGAAAAGGGGGGGGTCGGCCCATTGGCACAGCAGTTGAGTGTGCACATTCTGCTTCAGAGGCCCAGGGTTCACCGATTTGGATCCCAGGTGTAGACATGGCACTGTTTGGCAAGACATGCTGTGGTAGACGTCCCACATACAAAGTAGAGGAAGATGGGCACGGATGTTAGCTCAGGGCTAATCTTCCTCAAAAAAAAAAAAAAAGAAAGCGAGTCAATTTTGTTAAGAGCTTACACTATGCTAAACATCTTATAAAGATTTTCATTTAGGTGTTATTGTCTCCATTGCACAGATGAAAAACCAACTTTCCAAAGTCACCCAAAGTTACAAAGCAAGAGAATTGGATTTGAACCCAAATCTAGCGCTATATCATGTAATTCCAAATGAAAGCAAGTTGAGAAGAGAGCTCAAACTATTTGAATTGTATTCCAAAGGATTGGAGATTAATCGATTTTCCTCTATTTCCTTTCCCCGAGAAGAGAAAATACCAAATGCAAATAGACCTCTTACTTAAGTTAAATGACAATCCCTAAATAATTGATGAGATATTCTTTGAAATATTCCTCTAATACTGGAAAAACAACGGGTAAACAATAATATAGCTTGGTTCCATTTGCATCTTAAGGAAAGCCTGATATTTAATGAAAGAAAAGCATTAATTCATCTTTGAAAATGAAAACAATTACAGCTCATTTACTCACTTATCTTTTCTATAACAATAGTCCAGGTGTGGAAGTTGTAGCATATTGTTACTAAGGACTCTCCTCCACATCCTTCTTCCCTGATGATAAATCCACTACTGAAAGTGAAATATAAAGAAAAGTGTGAAGTACAAAACAGAATGTCATCTATAATCCCACCATCCAGAGATAACCGTAGGGGAAAATGTTAACACACATTTGGTTTTAACAAAACTGAATGGTTACTCTACTGGTTTGTAACCTTTCCTGTCCGTTAATATACTGTAAATATTTTCCTGCATCATTAAATATTCTTCTAAAACATAATTTTTAGTGGCAGCATAGTATTCCATCATGTAAAGATGCCATAAGATTTTTTTCAAGCTAACAGCACTTAAAGAGGGATATGCTTTCATTGTAAGAATTGCAGCTGCCTACTAATAGGATATATAGCACAGCTGGTAAATTTTAAAATCAATTTTTATTTATTCAGATCATAAGTACCACAAAAAAAAGGGCTATGCGTATTAACTATTACAAAAGATTCACTGAGAAAAATATGGTGACACTTATTTTATCTTCACTTAAAGAATTACCAATGCTTGTCTGCACTGTTAAAAACTTCAGTGTTAAGTTATAGGTGTCTACAAAAACACACTGGCCACAATAAAGAACTGCAGAACAAGAAAATTCTCAAACTGCCAGTGGAAGTGTAAATTAATAAAGTCATTATGGAGAGCAATTTGGCAATTCTAATAAGAAACAAAGGAGTGACATCAGCATCATGGCAGAGGGAGGTCTTGCCTTACACTCTCCCCCCCAAGATACAATGAAAAGGACACTCATAAACCAACAGAGGAAACTGACACAATACAAGAGATGTCTGAGAGATCCACACAGCCATATGTCTGAAGATGAAGGTGCTGGACCACACAGGAGGCAGTGGAAGGAGGTAAGGGGATCTCCTGTCCCCCCTCGAACGGCAGCAATCTAGAGCATAACACCATGCATGGCTCTGAGAGAAGAGAGTGGGAAAGGGCAGCCCTCCAGGGGAACGCATTCAATCTCAGAGGTGTCTCCCAGCCTGTGGCAACGCTCCACACAGAGGAGGCTTAGCAATCACGGGGGCGTCTTCCCCAAGCTGAGCAGCCCAGAAGGGCAGAGAGCAAGTACAGAGCAGGAGCACCCCCAGGATCACGCAGCAAAAGAAAGCGGCCTTCCCCTGCCTGGCACATCAGCTCAGCCAGAGCAAGGGACTCTCACCAGAGCGCCTGCACACCTATGTGTGTAAAGCAGCGGTGGCCAGTGGGCAAATGCAGATGGGCCCTGTCAGCACAACTTCCAAAGGACAAGCACACCTGCCAGGGATTGCAGTGGGCTCAGAATACACAGGTTCCGCCCGGCCCTCCAGTGGTGGGAAGTGGAAGCTGTGACTAGATACTACCACTATGCAACAGCACAAATTCACCCCATCAAATAGTATGAAGAGATATATTAACACTACAGACCAGAAAGTAAATGACCCAGAAATCAATCCTGAAGCCACAGAAAATTACAATCTAACTGACGGACAATTCAAAATAACTATCACAAAAAAACTCAATGAGATATAGAAAAAAAAATCAGAAATGCTGGCAATGAAAAACACAATGAATAAGATAAAGAAAAATTTGGAGTCTTTAAACAGAGCTGATAGTATGGAGGACAAAATTAGCAATTCAGAAGAAAGAAATATGCAAATGCTTCAGAAGGATGAGGAGATAGAAGTAAGACTAAAAACAAATGAAAAAATATCCAACTCAATTACAAAACATAACATAAGGATAATAGGTATTCCAGAGGGAGAAAGGAGCAGAGAGCTTGTTCAAAGAAATAATAGCTGAGAACTTCCTAAAGCCAGGGAAGGAGCTGGAATTACAAGTAAATGAAGTCAATAGAATTCTTAATTACATCAACATAAAAAGACTTTCTCCAAGGCATGTATTAGTAAAACTGGCAAAAGTCAAAGACCAAAAGTATTAAGGGCAGCAAAGCAGAAGAAAATAACCTACAACAGAACCCCTATCAGGCTTCAGATTTCTCAGCAGAAACCTTAGAGGCTAGGAGAGAGCAGAATGATATATTCAAAATTCTGAAAGACAAAAACTTTCAGCCGAGAATACTCTACCCAGCAAAAATATCCTTCAGATATGTTGGAGAAATAAAAACTTTTCCAGATAAATAAAAGCTGAAGGAGTTCATTGCCACAAAACCTCCCATAAAAGAAATGATCACGAAGGCCCTCATACCTCAAAAAAAAGGGTTAACCAAGCCTTGAGCGAGGAGATAGACAGACAAAAACAGAATATTACAACTCTCTATCACAACAGGTTAGCAAACAATTATAACGTTAAAGAAAAAGGGAAGGAAAACATCAAAAATAACTATAATCACTTCATTTTAACCAAAACTCACAAAACGGATTAAGTTGTGACAACAATAACTCAGGGAAGAAGGAAGAGATGGAACCTGCTCAGACTAAGAAAATAAGAGGCTATCAGAAAATGGACTATTTCATCTACAAGATCTTTTATACAAACCTCACGATAACTACTAAACAAAAACTCAGAACACAGACACGAATGATAAATAAAGACAAAACTGAGAAAACCCTCATAGAGAGTCGCCAAACTTAATTCACGGTCAGAAATACACCGGATTGAGAAACAAGGGAAATACAGAACAACCAGAAAACAAGTGATAAAATGGCAGCATTAAGCCCTCATGTGTCCATAATCATTATAAATGCAAGTGGATTGAATTCTCCAATCAAAAAACACAGAGTGGCTGGATGGATTAAAAAAACAAGACCCAACAATATGCTGCCTCCAGGAAACACTTCAGCTCTAAAGACAAATACAGGCTTAGAAGGGATGGAAGACAATACTCCAAGTTAAGGGAAAACAAAAGAAAGCAGGTCTTGCCATACTTGTATCAGATAAAGTAGACTTCAAGATAAAAAACGCAATGAGAGACAACAGAGGCAATATATAATAATAAAAGGGACACTACGCTTTTAAGTATATGCACCTAACACAGGAGCACCAAAGTACAGAAAGTAACTACTGACTGACCTAAACAGAGATATTAACAGCAAAACAATAATAGTAGGGGCCCTTAAGACCCTACTTACATCAATGGATAGATCATCCAGACATAAAGTCACCAAGGAAACATGGGATATAAATGAAAAACTAGAGCAGAGGGACTTAATAGATATGTATAGAACATTCCATCCAAAAACTGCAGAATACACATTGTTCCCAAGTGCACGTGGAACATTCTCAAAGACAGACCATATGTTGGGAAACAAGGCAAGCCTCAAGAACTTAAGAAGACTGAAATCATATCAAGCATCTTTTCCAACTGTATTCTATGAAACTAGAAGTCAACTACAAGAAAAAAGCTGGGCAAGTCATGAATATGTGGACACTAAACAACATGCTACTGAACAACCAGTGGATCACTGAAGAAATCAAAGGAAAAATCAAAAGAATATCTGGAGACAAATAAAAATGAAAACACATCATACCAAGTCATATGGGATGCAGCAAAAGAGGTCTTGAGAGGGAAATTCACAGCAATCCAGGTCCACCATGTAAACAAGAAAAATCTCCCATAAGCAATCTTAAACAGAGAAAATGAAGAACAAAGTCCAAAGTCAGCAGAAAGAAGAAAATAATAAAAACTAAGTTCAGAAAAAAATGAAACTGAAATCAGAAAAACAGTAGAAAGGATCAATGAAACTAACAGCTGGTTCTTTGAGAAGATAAGCAAAATTCACAAACCCTTAGCCAGACTCACTAAGGAAAAAAGGAAAAAGGCTCAAGTAAATATAATTAGAAATGAAAGAAGAGAAATTACAACGAATACCACAGAAATGCAAAGGATTCTAAGAGAAGACTGTGAAAAACAGTATGTCAACAAATGGGACAATCTAGAAGAAATGGATAAATTCTTAGACTCATACAACCTCCCAAAACTAAGTCAAGAAGAAACAGAGGATCTGAATAGACCAATCACAAGCAAAGAGACTAAAACAGTAATCAAAAGCCTCCCAGAAAACAAAAGTCCAGGACCAAATGGCTTCTCTGGAGAATTCTAGGAAACATTCAAAGAAGAGTCAGTGCCTAGCCTTCTCAAACTTTTCCAAAAAATTCAAGAAGATGGAACACTTCCTAACACATTCTACAAGGCCACTGTCACCCTGATCCCAAAGCCAGATGAGGAAAACACAAAGAAGGAAAATTAGAGGCCAGTATCACTGATGAACATACATGCAAAAGTCCTCGACAAAACAGTGGCAACCTGAATGCAGCAATACATTAAAAGCATCATACACCATGATCAAATGGGATTTATACAGGGATGCACAGATGCTTCAACATCTGCGAATCAATCAATGTGATAAACCACATTAACAACAGGAGGAATAAAAACTATATGATCATCTCAACAGACACAGAGAAAGCATTTGACAAGATCCAACAGCCATTTATGATAAAAACTCTCAACAAAATGGGTACAGAAGTAAAGTACCTCAACATAATAAAGGCCATATATGACAAACTGACAGCCAACATCATACTCAACAAGGAAAAACTGAAAACCAATCCTCTAAGAACAGGAAGAAGACAATCTCCACTAATATTCAATGTAGTACTGGATATTTTGGCAAGAGCAATTAAGCAAGAAAAAGAAAGAAAAGCAATCCAAGCTGGCAATGAAGAAGTGAAACTCTCAGTGTTTACAGATGACATGATTTTATATATAGAAAATCCTAAAGAATCCACTGGAAAACTACTAGAAATAATGAAGAACTACAGCAAAGCTGCAGGGTACAAAATCAACTTATAAAAATCAGTTGCATTTCTATACTCTAATAATGAACTAACAGAAAGAGAACTCAAGAATACAATCCCATTTACAAGTGCAACTGAAGGAGACCTGGCATGAAATGTGGTTGTTCTTGCACGAGAGGCATCCACAAGACTGGCTGGACTTTTCTGAAAACAGAATGTTCTGCCTGGTAAACTCACAAGGCCCCAGGAAAAACATTGCTTGCAAGCAAGAATGTTTTATCAGCTCCTCAAAAGGAGCAAGCCTGGGACCTTGGGAGTTTGAAACATTATGAAGGAACCTGTTATGAACAGATGTGTAAGGGAAAGGTCATTATTGTGGGACGCTTGTGCAGGTTTAGGTCGCTGACTCACTGCTTTGGCAAAAGGCCGGCTTTGTTTAGGGGCTATAAGAATAAAGAGCCCGTGGGGCTGGCCCCGTGGCCGAGTGGTTAAGTTCGCGCACTCCGCTGCAGGCGGCCCAGTGTTTCGTTTGTTCACATCCTGGGTGCGGACATGGCACTGCTCATCAGACCACGCTGAGGCAGCGTCCCACATACCACAACTAGAAGGACCCACAGCGAAGAATATACAACTATGTACCAGAGGGGCTTTGGGGAGGAAAAAAAGGGAAAAAAATAAAATCTTTAAAAAAAAAAAAAAAAAGAATAAAGAGCCCGGCTAGCTCGGGGTATAGTATAGGATAGGAGAAGACTACTGCACAGCAACCGGTGTTCATGTATTCATTTCGTCAGCAACAGCAACAAAAATAATAAAATATCTAGGAATAAATTTGACCAAGGACGTAAGACCTATACAATAAAAATTATAAGACATTACTGAAAGAAATCAATGATGACATTAAAAAATGGAAAAATATTCCATGCATATGGATTGGGAAGATAAACATAGTTAAAATGTCCATAACACCTAAAGAAATCTACAGATCCAATGTAATCCCAATCAGAATCCCAATGATATTCTTCACAGAAATAGAACTAAGAATCCTAAAATTCATATGGGGCAACCAAACACCCCAAACAGCGAAACCAATCCTGAGAAAAAGGAATGAAGCTGGAGGCATCACAATCCCTGACTTCAAAATATACTACAAAGCTATGGTAATCAAAACAGCATGGTACTGGTACACAAACAGACACATAGATTAATGGAACAGAACTGAAAGCCAGAAAGAAAACCACACATCTATGGACAGCTAATCTTCGAGAAAGCAGCTAAGAACATACAATGGAGAAAGCAAAGTCTCTTCAATAAATGGTGCTGGGGAAACTGGACAGCTACATGCACAAGAATGAAAGTAGACCATTATCTTTCTCGCCATACACAAAAATCAACTCAAAAGAGATTAAAGACCTGCAGATAAGATGTGAAACTATAAAACTCCTAGATGAAAATATAGGCAGTATACTCTTTGACATTGGTCTTAGCAGGACCTTTCCAAATACCATGTCTACTCTCACAAGGGAAACAAAAGAAAAAATAAACAAATGGGACTTCATCAGATTAAGGAGCTTCTGCAAGACCAAGGAAACCAAGAACATAACAAAAAGACAACCCGCCCACCAACTGGGAGAAAATATTTGCAAGTCATATATCCAACAAGGGGTTAATCTCCATACTATATAAAGAACTCATACAATTCAACAACAAAAAAACAAACAACCCAATCCAAAAATGGGCAGAGGATATGAACAGACATTTCTCCAAAGAAGATAGACAGATGGCCAACAGGCACATGAAAACATGTTCAACATCACTAATCATCAGGGAAATGCAAATCAAAACTACACTAAGATATCACCTTACATCTGTTAGCATGGCTATAATCACCAGGACAAAAAAGAACAAATGTTGGAGAGGGTGTGGAGAAAAGGGAACCCTCATACACTGCTGGTGGGAATGCAAATTGGTGCAGTCACTGTGGAAAACAGCATGGAGATTTCTCAAGAAATTAAAAATAAAAGTACCATATGATCCAGCTATGCCACTACTGGGTATTTATCCAAAGAACTTGAAATCAACAATTTAAATAGACCCATGCACCCCTATGTTCCTTGCAGCATTATTCACAATAGTCAAGACGTGGAAGCAACTCAAGTGCCCATCGACTGAGGATTGAATAAAGATGATGTGGTAGTTATATACAATGAAATACTACTCAGCCATAACAAAAGACAAAACCTTCCCATTTGCAACAACATGATGGAACTTGAGGATATTATGTTAAGCTAAATAAGCCAGACAGAAAAAGATGAACACCGTATGATTTCACTCATGTGCAAGATAAATACATGGACAGAGAACAGATTAGTGGTTATCTAAGGGTAGGGGGTTCGGGGGTGGGGATAAGGGCTAAAGGGGCACATATATATGGTGAGAGACAAATAATAATGTACAACTGAAATTTCACAATGTTATAAACTACTATGACCTAAATAAAATTGATCTCCTGAAGAAACGCTAGCATATGTTCAAAGGAGACATGATGAAGAGTGTTTATGGAACCACATTTAATAGCACCAAATTAGAAAAAGATTCAAAAATCCACCAAGGGTAGATAAATTACAGTTTACTCATACAACTTAATACTAAACAGGAATGAAAAGTGAGCAATCTAGATTAGTGTTGTCCAAAAGAAATATAATGTAAGCCACAAACATGAGCCACAAATATAACGTAAAATTTTCTAGAAGCCAAGTTAAGGAAATTGAAAAAGCAGGTGAAATTAATTTTAATATCTTATTTAACTCAATATATCCAAATTATCACTTCAATATACAATATAAAGGAATTCGTAATGAGATTTTACATAATTTTTTCATTTTGTCTTCAAAACCCATTGTGCAAATACACTTCCAGCACATCTCAATTCACACTAGCTGCATTTCAAACACTCAATAGCCAGAAATAGTGGCTATTGTTTTGGATAGTGCTGATCTGAGGCTACTTCAAAATCCCCAAACAACACTAAACAAAAAAGCAAGCTGTAAAATAATATGTACTGTAGGGTGCAACTTAAACTTAGGAAACCAAAAGAATTCTAAATAATGTTTATGACTATGTAAAAACGTGTCTATTATATGTTCATATATGTAGACAGTATTTTAAAATCCATGAGACCTCACGTCTACCTGTAATGTTTTACTTCTCTAAAAGAAATCTGAAGCAAATGTGACATAAGATTTCATAAGGCTAGGCAGTAGGTGGAAAGGTATTTATATTGTGTTCTTGTCTGGAATATTTCACAAATAAATTCAGAGTATGCATGTTCTAGAACTCTCATTACCTCTACCTTACAATAACTTAAGTCTGAAAATATGCTAACGAAGTATTTAGAATGTAAACAACTTACTTCACTTTGTTCTACAGAGAATAAAAGTAGCCTTCTTTCCTTCATGTAAGTTTTAAGGGAAACGAAAACTTCAAAGAACAAGATAAAGATAAGAATTGATACATTTGCCTTACTTATTTACTCAATAAGCATTTACTACATGGCTATCATTAGCATTCAAGAAGCTCATGGTGTGGAGAACAGCTTTTTCTGTCACAAGTCATACAGTCATGTGGAGATCAAAGTATATTTAGGCACTTTACAGAATACCAAGATCCAAGAAAAAGAGCTACACAGCAAAACAGGGACGTTTGGCCCTCAAAATAATCGTTAAATGGAAAAGTTTAAAGGAGATTCCTAAAATAGCATATTAGTTTGCTGTATCACCCTGGGACACACAATGACTTCCTAGAATAGTGTTTTTTTAAAGACCAGTGAAAACACACATGCAAAACCCTCATTATTCATTCTATTTAGTGTTGGCTAAATATGAATTACTGGGACATAAGCTAAATACTCTAAGAAAGGTTCCCAGTGTATGAAAGCAAAGTTCAAAATGAGAAGCACTGAAACCACAGAGACTATGAGTTGTCACAACTCAGAACTTCAGATATAAACCATCATTTACAACAACAAATTTTATGCAGAACAAGAAATCTGATAAAATCTAGTTGAAAAGGCAACTTTAAAAATTCAACTTCAATTATCCTGATCTCTTCAATTTACTTTGAAATGAATAAGAAAACAAGATGGATTGGTGCATCAATGGAGAGTTGGATAGATAGATAAATATGTGATGAAATAAGTACAGTAAAATGCTAAAGGTAGACTCCAGTAAGTATATGTAAAATTCTTTCAATCTAGCTGTAAGTTTGAAAATTTTTCAGAATAAAATGTTGAAAAATTTATACTTCAATAATATGAGAGTAGGGGCTGGCCCCATGGCCGAGTGGTTAAGTTCGCGCGCTCCGCTGCAGGCGGCCCAGTGTTTCGTTGGTTCGAATCCTGGGCGCAGACATGGCACCGCTCATCAGACCATGCTGAGGCAGCGTCCCACATGCCACAACTAGAAGGACTCACAACGAAGAATGTACAACTGTGTACTGGGGGGCTTTGGGAAGAAAAAGGAAAAAAATAAAAAATCTTTAAAAAAAATAATATGAGTATAATAACCTGTAAACTACAATTATGATGGACGCCAAACACCAAAGATACTACCACTTAAAGGAAATCAAGAATGCTACCTGTTTTTTGTATTGGCACCAAAAGAAAATAAAAAAATCAACTTGTCTTTTTGCAAATAGTTCATTTTAGGCAAACACTCTATGGCACAGTTTTTTTAAAAAACAAAAAACTTCAATACAATAATATGATGTCTGGAATTTGTTTCAAAATAATCCAGTGAGGGGGGACCTGGGTGGGTATATATGAAATTCAACTAACCATGAGATGGTAACTGTTGAAGCTTGGTGACAGGTATTTGGAAGGCTTCTATTTTCTTCTTTTTGAATATGCTTGTAATTTTCCAGACTGAGAAAGTTAAATATATAAAGAACATTATTTTAACACCTAGCTCAGTGTTCTATATCCTAGAATAAGCGGCCTATAAACAGTAGGTACTCAAATTTGTATAGATAAGCATTTATATAAGTAAGGAAATCTAGAATTTAAACTCACACACTTCTGATTCTATTCAGTTAAACATGCATTAATGCTTATTTGTGAATTCATGACATAAACACACACAAGTCATTCATTTCAAGCGTCCCCTGCCCTTACACCTCACTGGGTGTTCCTAGAGAAGATTCAACCACCATAGGTAACATTTACTGGGTTAAGCACTGTTCTAAGTGCTTAACACGCATTATCTCAGGTAATCCTCAGAACTACCCTATAAGATAGGTACTATTATTATCTCCATTGTACGGATGAGAAAACTGAGGCACAGGGAGGTTAGGTAACTTGCCCGAAGTCACCATGTAAATAAATTGTGGAGCCAGAATCTAAATGTAGTTGATAACTCCCAAATCATACCTTAGCCAGATCTGAATTACAAAGTACTTAAGAAGTAGAGGTTTGCTTTCATTTAATATAGCAAGTAAAAAATGGGGAGAGATTTTTAAAGTACTCAGGAAAAAAAGAAAAAAAATAAAGTACTCAGGAAAAAAAATTCTTAGCAATGTTTCAATTAGATGGGGGCTTTAAACAAGTGAGTCCAATGTCCTGAATTTACAGCAAATCAAACACAGCTATAATTAAACATATTCTACTTGATTACATAAAAATTCCACAAATACATATGACACTAGAAAGAAAACAGCTCTCTAGAGCCACAGGATAGTATGTACGTCACGACTGTATCCCCTAGTAAATAAACAGCCATTTAGTAAGTATTTGCTGAATAAGCTGAATGGTTAAAACAATCCTTATCTTATTTGTACAGTTGGATGTTTTTTACTTTGCAGATAAAATAAGCTGTTTCAACTATTTATAGTATTAAAGGTGTAACTAATCCTGGCTCCCCGTTAAACAATAATCTTGTAGAAAGATACTGATCCTTGTTTTTATGGACAATTAAGTTCTAAATCTTCTGGGTACCTCCATATTTCTTGATCTATTATTATACTGTGCATTTAGGAAAGTAGTAAGAGAGTTACCAGGACTTGACATGCGTTCCATAAATCTGATCCAAGATTCTGGACTTTCCCCACTCTGATCAAAGAATGTAATGGAAGGGTAACTGTTCTTTGGCCAACTTCTAACTTATTCCACATTTTTCACCATAATAAAATCACACAGGTAATAAAGAAATGGAATTCCAAGTTCTAATATAAGACATATGATGGAAAGGTCAAATAAGGAATATTTTTTCACAGCAGAAAGATTAGTTTAAATTACTCAAATTTTACAGAAGACTAGAATTGGTTTACTCCTCTCACTTTTTTTCTCCTATTCCAGACTTCCTCCTGCTATAGGTAGGCATCAAGACCTTTCTACCTAGCAAATGGAATTTATTCTGACCTCTAAAGGTCATACTGTTAAACTGGTTATGGAACATGAAAATCCAAAGTAGAAACTGTACATCAGAACAAAGAACACATACAAACTACTTTGAGATTAGAAAAGGAAACTTTTCTGATATGTCACTGACTAATTGCACACTCCTAGAAAGTTCCCTTAGCTTCTCTGAGTTATGTTGTAGTGATTTCAGTAAATAATCACCTATCTTAATTTAAATAGTAAGGAAACTCTGAAGCATATGAACAAAAACACAAGGAATCAAGAAGATTCTAAATAATCCAGTGTCACAACAATAGAATTGTAGCTAATTTACTTCCTTGAGACTGTAGCAATGACAGAAAAATGTAAAAATCACTTCTTTGTTTTCTTGAACAAGAGTTCTGACATGACTTAGAGAAAAACATTCTACATTCTTAATTGTTATAAAATACATACAAAAAATCCTAATGGACTATTAAAAGCATAGTACTGCACCAAGAACCCTGATCTGGGAGTCAAATAATCTTGGTTCTAGTCCTAATTACTAATTAGAGTTATGACCTTAAGCAAACTGCAACCTCAGTAGAGCTCAATTTCCTCACTTGGAAAATGAGAGAACTTTACTAGATGACTGTTAAGATACCTTCCAGCTATTAAATTTGCTTCTGAAAGGGATCATCAATCCAACTTTATATTTGACTTTCCAAGTGGTTAAGTTCACACACTCGCTTTGGCAGCCCGGGTTTCCCCATTTTGGATCCTGGGTGTGGACCTACACACTGCTCATCAAGCCACATTGTGGCAGCATCCCACATAACATAGAGGAAGATTGGCACAGATGTTAGCTCAGCAACAATCTTCCTCAAGCAAAAGGAGGAAGATTGGCAACAGATGTCAGCTCAGGGCCAATCTTCCTCACACAAATAAAAAAAGAAAGAAAGAAAGAATTGAGACCTAGGGACACACAGGTAATAGAAGACCCAGAACTAAGTTACAGAAAGCATGGTCTTAGTCCAGTGCTTTTTCAATATTTCATTTTATTAAAAACACTACCCATAACCTGATAATACCTTGACTTACTTTATATCACCCAAAGTTTCAAAGTTATTTCATTCCTTCACCAACTATTTAAGTGTAAGTGTAAATCAAGCTAGCTATCATCGCTGAACGGGAGCTATGTCATATAATAAATCTACTTTGCCCATCATTCCACTGTTTATCATTGTTAACTAATTATCGAGACTCAATAATCCTCACAGAGATCTGGCCCAAGAGTAAAGACAGACTTCCTCCCCCTATCATGTTTCCTAATTTTTAGAAAAGCACATGCAACAAATAACAAAGATTTATTATCTATCGTTACACAAATAAATGTTGGTTTTAACAATAACTTTGATAAAACAAATTTATGAATAAAAGGAAATGTTTTGAACTCCTCACTCTTCTATAACTAGATCACAACTAGGCCACACTACTCAAAACTAAGGAAATATGAGGCATACCCTTGCTTCCTTAGAAGGACATCATTAAATATGTCTAGCGTCCACATGGAGGAAAAATCCTGTCCTCAGGTACTTTTCTTGAAAAACAGAGATACAGTAAATAAGAGGAAATAAATGTATCTACGCATATGGTCTTAGCCATTTCTTAGAAAGCAAAAGACTATCCATACCATTATAAGATTCAAAACCATGAAAATTTCACTTCTAAAATCATTATTACATAAAAACTTGCAGAGCTCTCTTTTAGAGAAAGGAATGGCAAATTCAAATACAACACCAGAAATAAAACAAAAGTTAGAAAAATCCACTTAAATTATTAAAGATAAAGCAAACAGGAGCCGGACCGGTGGTGCAGCAGTTAAGTTTGCACATTCCTCTTTGGGGGCCCGGGGTTCACGGGTTCAGATCCCGGCTGCAGACATGGCACCGCTTGTCAAGCCATGCTGTGGCAGGCGTCCCACTTTAAAGTAGAGGAAGAAGGGCACGGATGCGAGCTCAGGGCCAGTCTTCCTCAGCAAAAAGAGGACGATTGGCAGCAGATGTTAGCTCAGGGCTAATCTTCCTCAAAAAAAAAAAAGGTAAAACAGTATAAACAGTATATTCTTAGACATGACTATGAACATGTTAAAAGAACATTTCCAGTCACATAAAAATTACTTCTGATTTTCACAGAATGCTATTCCCCATCCCTGCCCACTATAATCTGTTATGTTGAAAGACCTAAGCCAAGCCAAGTTATATTTGTAAGTTTCAAGACCATAACAATTTAAATAAAAAGGAAAACAAGCCAAGAAAAATACCCCCAGAAATATGATGAAAAACTAACATCTATATATTCTATTAAGATATCAAATACATTTTAAAAAATTTTGTCATCAAAGGAATAGACAAGGACATCAAGGACAAAGAAGAGAACAATTCTCACAAAAGATGCAATTAGTAAAATGTGTTGAACTACCTTTAACCTCTTTATAGCAAGGTACCATTTTACACCCAAGAACTGAAAATATAATGCCCAATGAAGGTACAGTGAAATGGGTACTCTCATACATTATGCTAACAGTGTAAATAAATATAAACCCTTTAGAAAGCAATTGGTAAATTACAGAAGAATCATAAACGTCATAACCTTTGATTCACTAATCCCTCTCTTAGGAATATAAACTAAAGAAATAACCTTTTAAAACGCCTTATAAGAATGAATGAAGCCATTGTCACAGAGAATAATTGAGTAAATTACGCTATAGCTAAATGGATTAAAAACAACTGAAAGAAACAGAAATCAGAATAGAAATTAACAGAGGATAGACAGAGCAGGAACGGGGAATTACTGATTAATGGATACACAGGTTCTCTTTGGGATGATGAAAAAGTTCTGCAAATAGACTGTGGCGATGGTTACACAATACTATGAATATACTTAAAGACACTGAACTGTACACTTAAAAATGGTTAAAATGGTAAATTTTATGCTACGTATATTTTTACAATAAAAAAGATGAAAAAAATAACTATGTAAACTACATTTTTAAGTGAAAATACTGGTTCCCAAATTTAATCAAAACTATTTCTAACTATGTGAACGTTATACATGCACATGTCCAAGGAATTTTAAAGCACCACGGGAGCTGGAGCAAAACACTGCTGGAGGACAGCAGCTCTCTCTGGGGGCAATTTTGCCCCCAGGGTACATGTGACAATGTCTGGAGACTATTTTGGAGATCACAACAGCGGATGGGGTCATCACTGGCATATAGTGGGGAAGGGGCGAAGGATACTGCTAAACATCTTACGACGCACCCAAGGGTGCCCCCACGACAAACAATCATCTGGCCCAATACATCAACAGTGATCCTGCTGAGAAATCCTGCTTTAACAAGATTTGGAGAGTTCTTTTTTATTTAATGTGTCTATATTGTTTTTAACGACTGCAGGGTAAATAAAAATTCATTAAAGGCTCACAGCAGTCGGGGCTCTTTTTCTTTCCCCTACAAATCTCCCCCACAATCCGTATTTTTTATTCTAGAGAAAGGTCGGGAACCAAAGGTCAAAAATGGGAAAAGCAGGGGCCGGCCCGGTGGCGCAGCGGTTAAGTTTGCCCGTTCCGCTTCTCGGCGGTCCAGGGTTCGCTGGTTCGGATCCCAGGTGCGGACATGGCACCTGCTTGGCAGCCATGCTGTGGTAGGCGTCCCACGTATAAACTAGAGGAAGATGGGCACGGATGTCAGCTCAGAGCCAGGCTTCCTCAGCAAAAAGAGGAGGACTGGCAGTAGTTAGCTGAGGGCTAATCTTCCTCAAAAACAAAAAACAAAAAAAAATGGGAAAAGCAGCAAATTGTTACACATGGGTTATTTTTCTGCAAACTGTTCTTAAACAAATTACAAGAAATAGAACAAATCTGGAATTGGTAGGCTTTTAACACAATTTCCGTAGACCTATCCATATGTTGGCTTTGTATGATTTTCTATTATATTTTTTTCTATAATTTTTTTTAAGATTATCATAGATTACAACCTTGTGAGATTTCAGTTGTACATTATCGTTAGTAATGTTGTGGGTACACCACTTCACCCTGTGTGCCCTCCCCCCACCCCCCCTTTTCCCTGGTAACCACCGATCGGTTCTCCTTGTCTATATGTTAACTTCCACCTATAAGTGGGGTCATATAGAGTTCGTCTTTCTCTGTCTGGCTTATTTCACTTACTATAATACCCTCAAGGTCCATCCATGTTGATGCGAATGGAACAATTTGGTCCTTTTTTATGGCTGAGTAGTATTCCATTGTGTATATATACCATATCTTCTTTGTCCAGTCGTCAGTTTCTGGGCATTTAGGTTGGTTCCACGTCTTGGCTATTGTAAATAATGCTGCGATGAACATAGGGGTGCATGGGTTCTTGGGATTGCTGATCCAAAACCAAAAGTGACAAATGTTGGAGAGGTTGTGGAGAAAAGGGAACCCTCATACACTGTTGGTGGGAATGCAAACTAGTGCAGCCACTATGGATAACAGTATGGAGATTTCTCAAAAAGTTAAAAATAGAAATACCCTATGACCCAGCTATCCCACTACTGGGTATCTATCCTAACCACCTGAAATCAGCAATCCCAAGAATCCCATGCACCCCTATTTTCTATTATATTTTATGACTCCACATTCTCATTTGTTTCATCATAGCAATTTATTTTCAAATTTGAGACCTATTACTCTTTTACATCATCGTTTCTCCACGATAAAATAACTTAAAAATGTTGTTCTTCAAACGCATCTTTGTAAATGCCAGTAAGCGTTAAATAAATGAAATCAATCACCACATTTTTTTAAAAGTCATAGTAATAAATTAATGCTAAAACTAGTAAGTGAATGTTTATTAAGGAATAAGACATTTACACAGTCTCAGTATCTCCCCACAAATTATTTAGCGGTTAAAAATGGGGAATAATTAACTTTACATAGAAAAATCTGGTGGATACCACTTTAACCAAGCGATCGAAATTATCATCACCAGTCTTGGGATCAATTGACATCATGTGTCTCCTATCAAGATGCACTAAAAAGAACACAGTATCACTTCTGTTGTATTTCTAGCAAAAGTGCATAACCTTAAGCTAATCATAAGGAGGCATCACACAGACCCAAACTGAGAGACCTTATAAAAACATAACTGGCCTGTGCTCCTCAAAAATATCGAACTTAAGAAAGACAATGAGAGGCAGAAGAACTGTTCCAAATTAAAAGACATCAGGGCAAGTGGAAACTCTGAATATGGATTTTGGATTAGATAAGAGTATTATACATATTTAAAATTTTTGATTTGTTATTTGCATAAAAGAATATTCTTGTCCTTCCGAAATACTGAAGAATTCAGGGGAAAGGGAGCATGATGTCTGCAACTCACTCTCAAATGGTTCACAAAAAAAATGAATATAACAAGAGAAAATGCAACTAATTAAGTAGTTGGGACAAAATGTTCACAATGGAACTCTAGATAAAGGGTAAACAGGAGTTCTTTGTACTAGTCTTGTAATGCTTAAGTGTGAAATAATATCACAATAAAAGTCACCAGAAAATATGTAGCATTTTAACTCTTCTTCAAGTATTTTCCTTTTCTCAGAGCACAGAACTATTATAGGAGTACAGTTTCAGTTAATCCGACTACCGGTCCAATCCAAGAAAGCAGATAACAGTTTACAATATATCACTCTAATAACTTGCTTGAAAAAACACAACTTTGCACATTTGCCAACTTTACTCCTGCTTTAAATACCAAGAATCATCATCAGTGTTGATAATATACAAGAATTTTCACAAATATAGGATGAAAAAAGTCTACACACAAGGTGATGTGATTTGAGAGCAACTTCTGACATGTAGTTTTAGTTTTACATAAATCTCCATCCCTTCCTATTTTCCTACTTTATAGGCTAGAGTTATCTTCTTGAGTTTAATATTAACCATCTGCTTTTTATCATTTCACTATATTACTGTTCCTTTAAAAAACTTGATCATATTACTCTAAAGACTTTTAAAGTATTTGTTAGTTTCCTATAATGAAAAGGCAAAAAATGAAACAGCATAAAAAGCCTTTTCAAATCTGACCCTGTTACACACAAAATTGGGGTTCTCTTGCCTGATGCACATACAGAGCCAATCATTACAGTTTCAGCTTTTGATAAAAGAACACAGCGTTACTGCAAGATCGACCTGCAAAGAGACAGAACGCATAAGCTCTCAGATCTGTCTCCCCGATCCAGGCCTTAGGGTAAAATGTATGGGACAGAGGGCAGGGTGGCCTCAAGTATGGAGACAGAGGATTGGAGGTGAGGATAAGTGAGATAACTGATGATTTGTGCAAGCGTATTCAAGCTTCACGGCTCTTCATAGGACACGTGTTCTCAAACGGTTGTGGGAGTATGATCTGAGGGTGGAGTTTTCAGCCCTTGAAGTCAAAAGGTCACTTTTAGAGCATTTGCGGAGGCTTAGTTGATGGGCTGGTGGTCCCAACCGGCCTGAACTGGACAAGGGGGAACTCTCAGTTCCTGAAACACAACTCTTAATTACTCTGTTGATAAGATGGGGTCAGGTGAACCAGTCCGAGTAGGCCCATGGTTACAACTCCAACTACCTTCCTTTTTTTCAACTCTACCTCACCTGTCCTCTCCAATCACACTCAATGCCTCACTGTTCTCAAGGCAGACAAAGGCCCTTCTACCAAGCCTCTAGACATGCCCTTTTCACCACCTAGAATATCTACCCTCCTAACCAACACCAACACCTTGCTTTATGACCCAACTCAAAATTGTCATCTCTCTCTTTGGAAAATACTTGCCATCAACTCTTCAAGGCAAATTTGTTGTTCTTCCACATTTCCTGGTTCATATCTTTGTAACTGTACTTAGCCACATCACAGCGTACAGTAGTCTCCCTTTACCCACAAGGGATACATTCCAAGACCCCCCGTGGGTGCCTGAAACTGCACATAGCACCAAACTCTATCTATACTACGTTTTCCCATACATACAGACCTACGATAAAGTTCAATTTACAAGTTAGGCACAGTAAGAGGTTAACAACAATAATAAAGTAGAACAATTATAACAACATACTGTAATAAAAATTACCACAGATCTTAGCAACCTCAGCATATGTTTTTGTCCTTTCCTTATTAAGTTGAGAACTTTCACCTTTTCACTTAAAGAAAACACTTGACAGCTTCTCTTTGGCATATCCAAGTTGCCAGTATCACTAATCTTGCACTTTGGGGCCATTATTAAGTAAAATAAGGGTTACTTGTACACAAGCACTGTGATACCACAACAGGTGATCTGATAACCAAAATGGCAACTAAGTGACTAACGAGCAGGTAGTGTATACTGTGTGGATATGCTGGACAAAGGGATGATTCACATCCTGGCAGGACAGAGCAGGACAGCATGAGATTTCATCACACTACTCATAATGGTGCATGACTCAAAACTTACGAATTGTTTTATTTCTGGAATTTTCTGTTTAATATTTTCAGACCATGGTTGATCACATGAAACTGAAACCACAGAAAGCAACACTGTGAATAACAGGAGACTACTGCATTTCAACTATTTATTCCTCTACTTAGCTCAGTATTATCTGTGAATCCTTATCATCTAAAATAATGGTTCTCAAACTGGAGGACTATGCCACCCTCATACATGACCCTACCACCCACAGGGACCATCTAACAATGTCTCTAAACACCTTCAGTTGTCACAACTGGGGGGAGGGGCACTACTGGTATCTACTGGGTAGAGGCCAGAAACACAATCCATACACAGGACAGCCTCCCACAACAAAGAATTATCTGGACCACAATGTCTAGAAAGCCAAGGTTAAGAAACCTTGATCCAAAACAATGCTTGGCACACGTTAAGCCTTTAAAGTGTTTATCAAAATAGAATAAAACATTTGTCAAGGAACTTAGAAACATAAAAAGGGATACATAATATGGAACAGTACAGGCTCAAGATACCCAATACAGTACAAAGAACAGTGTGGGCATTAATGCCCTAGCAGATACCAAGACTTCATAAAAAGTAATAGTTAAGAAAACGTGGCACTGGCATAGGGATTAAAACAAACACACCAGGAATGACATCATACACAAGAGTGGAGCAGGCAACTCCAAAACTCCATCCCTCCACTAAGGCAACAATTATGCTGGTAAAAATCATCAGAATCAACTTTTTTGAAACTCTACAAGCTAATCAAAAACTTACAATCGCCAGGAGAACATATAACAGAAAGAGGTGCTAAACTCTGGTATGAGAGCACTGTGGTGTTTTAACTTATGCACCTACCATACCCCACCCCCCCATCTACGTGGCAGCCATGAAGACAGTGGCCCACATACCTAGTGCAACCTGCAGACGCCAAAGAGGGAAATATCAACCTTATCATTAAAGAACTGTGGTTTTGACTTGTTTGGTCGTTATCTGACAGATTAGGGCAGGGGTTCGCCTTTGTTCACTCACCTCAGAACTTTCTCAGGAGAAGTTCCTGAGACAAGTGGGGTTTGTCTAAAGCATTTAAAGGCAAATATACCACTTACAGCCATGTGGGGCAAGGGATAACAACTAGGCCAGGCACTAAACAGACATAAAAGAATGGGAAGAAAGAAGCTGAAGGAAGAGAACATGAAGGAATAAGGGCTCCAAAAAGCTCCTGCACATACCAGGAAATTTGGAAGGCCACACATACGCCCAAGGCTGGAGACACGCTCAGAAAAGACATGACAAGGCTACAAGCATTCACCTCTAGCTGACCTCTAGCCTCCACACAATCAAGAAGTAAGGGCTAGGAAAGAGTCTTAAATGAACTGGCTAAGCACTGCAAAGTGCCCCAACACTGAGCCAATCTGCAAAGAGTGGGAGAGTTGTTTGGGTTTTTGTTTTTGCTTCTAGGCATTTAAGGAAAGTTCTGTTAAACCACTAACAGACCAGTAAGCTACCAGAACAAACTCTTCAGTGTCCACGCAAGACAAAAAAATAGTCTGTCTAGAAATAAGAAAGTTCACCAAGCAAAAACGACAACCCACAACAAGCAGCAGCAACAAACTCTGGGGAGGGAGAAGGATGTTTTCCAGTTACCACGTTACAATATTCAAAATGTCCATTTTCAATAAAAAGTTACAAGCATACAAAGAAACAAGAAAGTATGGCCCATTCACAGGAAAAGAAATTAACAGAACTGTCCCTAAGGAAGCCCAGATGTTGGAATTAGTAGGCAAGGGCTTTAAATCAACTGTCTGAAATACACTCAAAGAGCTAAAGGAAACCATGAACAAAGAACTAAAGGAAACAAGGATATCTTACCAAGGTAAGAAAATCCAGAAAAATAAATTACATAAAGAAACCAAATAAAATTTGAGAGCTGAAAAGTGCAATAACAGAAGTGAAAACTTCATGGGGCTGGCCCAGTGGCAAAGTGGTTAAGTTCTCACACTCCGCTTCGGTAGCCCGAGGTTCACGGGTTCAGATCTCAGGCACAGACCTACACACCACTCATCAAGCCATGCTGTGGCAGCATCCCACATACAAAATAGAGGAAGACTGGCACAGATGTTAGCTCCAATCTTCCTCACCAAAAAAAAATTCACTATAGAGGTTCAACAGAAGACTTGAAGAGGGAAAAGAAATAAGCAGTAAACTTGAAGATAGCCCATTGAGGTTACCCAGTATGAGGAACAGAAAGAAGAATGAAGAAAAATGAACAGACCATCAGAGACACCATCAAGTATACCAACACACGCATAATAAGAGCCACAGAAAGAATAGAGAAAAAGGAGCACAAAAAATGTTTTAAGAAACAATAGCCAGAAACTCCCTAAATTTCATGAAATACATGCATCTACACATCCAAGCAGCTCAATGAACTCCAAGTAGGATAAACAGAGATCCACACTGAGACAAAATATAAATAAACTGTCAAAAGCCAAAGAAAATAGCAAAATCAACAAGAGAAGTGGCAACTACAAGGGATCCTCATTAAGATTAACAGTTGAACACCACGGAGACTAGAGAACAGTGAAAAACACATAAAGTGCTGGGGAAAAAGTCCTAACAACCAAGAATTCTATATCCAGTAAACGTATCATTGAAAAATGAAGAAGAAATGTGCCAAAAAACAAAACCTGTGGGAATTTGTTGCTAGTATACATGCCCTACAAGAAATGCTAAAGGCTGACCATCAGGCTGAAATCAAAGGACACCACAGTGTAACACAGACCTATACTGTAAAATAAAGAACAATGGTAAAACTAACTACATAGGTAAATACCAAAACTAATATATATATTTTTTGGCTTATAACTATTCAAACTCTTTCCTTGAGTTGCTAATCAAAAACACCCCCAAAAGAGAAAAACCCAGGATCAGATGCCTCACTGGTAAATTCCACCTTACAATTAATGAAGAATGATCACCAATCCCTCTCAAACTCTTCAAAAAAATAGAAGTGGAGGGAATACTTCCTAACTCATTCTATGAGGCTGGTAGTACCCTGATACCACAGTCAGACATAAACAGCACAACAAAATGAAATTACAGACCAATGTTCCTTATGAATACTGATGCAAAAATCCTAACCAAAATACTACCAAACAGAACTCAATAACACATTAAAAGAATTATACACCATGGCCAAGTGGGATTTATCCAAGGAATACGAAGTGTGACACAAAAATAAATTGATGTAACAGACCACATAAACAAAGGGCAGAAAAATCACATAGCCATCTAAATTGAAAGAGGAAAAGCAGTTGACAAAATTCAACACATTTTCACGATAAAAACACTCAGAGAACTAGGAAGACAAAGGAATTTCCTCAACTTGATAAAGAGAATTTTGAAAAACCCAAAGGTAACATCATACTTAATAGTGAAAGACTAAAAGCCTTCCACATAAGATCAGGAACAAGACAAGGATGTATTTTTGCCACTTCTATTCAACAGCAATAGGAAAGGAAAAATAAATAAAAGGTATCCAAATAGGAAAGGAGGAAGTAATTCATAGAGGACGTGATCTTATATAGAGAAAACCCTAAAGAATCGACAGAAAAGCTACTAGAGCTAATAAATGAATTCAGCAAAGTTTCAGGATATAAGATCAACACACAAAAGTCAAAGTTATAGTCCTATACACTAGCAATGAACAATCCAAAAAGGAAACTGAGAAAACACTTCCATTTACAGTAACATTAAAAAGAATGAAATATGGGACGTCAGCAACATGGCGGTGTGAGCTCACCCAGGACTTTCTCCCCTCCAAAGTACAACCAAAAAGAGCCACTGCTTTCCAACCAAAAAAACAATCCTAATAACAGAAATCATCAGAGACTGACAGCAGCCAAACGATGGAAGGCGGAGAGGCTGCAGCTGGCCTTGGAGGAGCTGGAACAGGGTAGGAGAGAACTTCGCTCCCTCCCCTAGAGACTGGGATCACTGCCGCAGGTGAGGGAAGAAGCGGGGGAGGGGCCGCACATCAGGGGATCATGCAGGACTCCCACCGCCCATGCAGCGAAACCCTCTAACAGGGGAAACATTTCGCGTACGGGAGCCCCAGCAAGCCAGGGCCCCAGGAGACCAGAAAGTGAGAGCAGACCCAATCCAGGTCAGCGTGAATGAAAGTGCCCCTCCTCCCCCAACCCACGCTGGGCGCTGCCATCTTGGCTGAAGGCGCAGGCTCAGAAAAGAAGCCTCTCGACCCCCATCTAGTGGCGACAGGCTGTAATTGCAGCTGAATAATAGTACCGTGCAAAAACCGCTCCTCTACTATCCAGCAGTTTATAAAAGCTCCAGTCCAAAAGGAAAACAATAAAAATACAGAAGTAGGTCCTGAGAGCTTGGAAGTGGGTAAACTAAGTGAAGAGGAGTTCAAAATAGCTATCCTCAAAATAGTCAATGAGGTAAAGGGAAATATAGAGAAACAAGTCAACGAGTTCTGGAGTTACTTGACAAAAGAGATCGAAATTATAAAGAAGAATCAACTAGAAATACTAGAGAGGAAAAATACAACAGATCAGATAAAACAGAATACGGATTCCCTGATGCCCGTGTAGACACCACAGAGGAGCAAATTAGCATAATCGAAGTTAGACAGGCTGAATGGCTCCAGAGGAAGAAAGAGAACTAAGAATTAAAAAAACTGAAGAAAATCTCAGAGAAATAGCTGACTCAATGAGAAAGCGCAACTTGAGAATCATCGGGATTCTTGAGGGCGTGGAAAAGAAAATGGAGCAGAAAGTGCGCTCAACAAAATAATAGAAGAGAACTTCCCCAATCTATGAATTGAGAGAGAAATGTGTGTGGAGGAAGCTTTCAGATCTCCTAGATTAGTCAATGTAAAATGACCTACTGCAAGGCACACAGTAGTAAAGACGGCAAAAATGAAGGGAAAGAAAGAAAGAATACTCAGAGCAGCAAGGCAGAAGAAAATAACCTACAAAGGAACCCCCATCAGACTTTCAGCAGACTTCTCTACAGAAACCTTACAAACTAGGAGAGAATGGAATGACATATTCAAAACTTTAAAAGATAAAAATCTTCAGCCAAGAATACTCTATCCAGCAAAAATATCCTTCAGACATGAGGGAGAAATTAAATCTTTTCCAGACAAACAAAAGCTGAGGGACTCCGTAGTCACACGATCTCCACTACAAGATATCCTCAAGAAGGTTCTCATACCTGAAAAAAGAAACAAAGGGAGTAAGGGGTCACAAAACACAGAGTAGGGAGACAAATAGATAGAATATAAATAGGATAGCAAATATCCAACTATAGCATTAAGACAAAGGGAAGGAAATCACAAAAGCAAAGGCAATCTTATCACTCTAAGCACAAACTCACATCACAAGTTGGAATAAGAGACGAAAATAATAATTTAGGAGGGGAGGAGGAAAGGGACTGAAACAGCGTAGGCTGAGGAAGTAAGTGACCACCAGAAAATGGACTATGTCATACATGAGATTCTGAATACAAACTTCAGGGTAGCCACTAAACTAAAAAACAGAACAGAGACACAAAACATAAATAAGGAAAAATCTAAGAAACCCAGCAAAAGAAATTGCAGAAGTCAATGGGTAGGCTAAAACACACAGGACGAGAAACAAAGGAAACACAGGAAAACCAGCAACAGAATGACAGCATTAATCCCTCATGCATCAACACTCACCCTCAATGTAAACGGACTGAATTCTCCAATACAGAGACATAGAGTGGCAAAATGGATTAAAGAACAAGATCCAACAATTTGTTGCCTCTAGGAAACACACCTCACCTCCAAGGACAAACAAAGGCTCAGAGTGAAGGGGTGGAAGACAATACTCCAAGCTAACAGCAAAGAAAAGAAAGCAGATGTCGCAATGCTTATATCAGACAAAACAGACTTCAAGATCAGGCAGGTAAAGAGAGACACAGAGGGACAATATATAATGATCAAAGGGACACTTTATCAAGAAGAAATGACGCTTATAAATATCTATGCACCCAACACAGGAGCACCAAAGTTCATAAAGCAGCTATTAATAAACCTAAAAGAAGATATCAAAAATAACACAATAATAGTAGGGGACCTCAACACCCCACTCACATCAATGGACAGATGATCCAGGCTGAAAATCAACAAAGAAACAGTGGAGCTAAACGAAAAGCTAAAACAGTTGGACTTAACAGACATATATAGAACACTTCATCCAAAAACAGCAGAATACACATTCTTCTCAAGCACTCATGGAACATTCTCAAGCATAGATCATATGTTGGGAAACAAGGCAAGCCTCCACAAATTTTAAAAAATTGAAATAATAACAAGCATCTTCTCCGATCATAATGCTGTAAAGCTAGAAATTAATTACAAGAAAGAAGCTGAGAAAGGCACAACGATGTGGAAACTAAACAATACACTATTGAATAAGCAATGAATCATAAGGAAGAAATCAAAAAATACCTGGAGGCAAATGAAAACAATAACATGCCATACCGACTCATATGGGATGCAGCAAAAGCTGTATTAAGAGGAAAATTAATCGCACTACAGGCACATCTTAACAAACAAGAAAACTCCCAAATCAGCAATCTTAAACTACACCTAAGTGGATTAAAGAAAGAAGAACAAACAAAGCCCAAATTCAGCAGAGGGAGAGAAATAATAAAAATCAGAGCATAAATAAATGCTATTGAAACAAAAAAGACAGTAGAAAAGATCAACGAAACAAACGGTTCTTTGAGAAGATAAGTAAAATTGACAAACCCCTAGCCAGACTTACAAAGAAAAAAAGAGAGAAAGCTCAAATAAACAAAATCAGAAATGAAAGAGGAGAAATAACAACAGACTCTGCAGAAATACAATGGATTATAAGAGAATACTACAAAAACTATATGCCAGCAAAATGGATAACCTAGAGGAAATGGATAAATTCTTGGACTCCTACAATCTCCCAAAGCTCACTCAAGAAGCAGCAGACAATTTGAACAGACCAATCATAAGGAAAGAGACTGAAACAAAAGCCATCAAAAGCATCCCAAAGAATAAAACCCCAGGACCAGATGGCTTTCCTGGGGAATTCTACCAAACTTTCAGAGAGAATTTAATACCTATCCTTTTCAAGCTATTCCAAAAAATTAGGGAGGATGGAACACTTCCTAACACATTCTATGAGGCCAAAATCACACTGATACCAAAACCTGACAAGGACAGCTCGAAAAAGGAGAACTACAGGCCAATATCACTCATGAATACAGATGCAAAAATTCTCAACATAATTTTGGCAACCCAAATACAGCAATTCATCACAAGGATCATACATCATGATCAGGTGGGATTCATACCAGGGACACAGGGATGGTTCAACATCCGCAAATCAATCAACATGATACACCACATCAACAAGCTGAGGAATAAAAACCACATGACCATCTCAACAGATACAGAGGAAGCATTTGACAAGAACCAACAGCCATTTATGATAAAAACTGAACAAAATGGGCATAGAAGGGAACTACCTCACCATAATAAAGGCCATATATGACAAACCCACAGCCAACATCATTCTCAATGGGCAAAAAGTGAACGCCATCCCCTGAGAACAGGAACAAGACAAGGATGCCCTCTATCACCACTCTTATTTAACATAGTACTGGAGGTCCTGGCCACAGCAATCAGGCAAGAAAAAGGAATAAAAGGAATCCAAATGGGGGGGGGAAGAAGTGAAACTCTCACTGTTTGCAGACGACATGATCTTATATATAGAAAACCCCAAAGAATCCATTGGAAAACTTTTGGAAGTAATCAACAACTACAGCAATGTTGCAGAGTATAAAGTCAATTTACATAAATCAGTAGTATTTCTATACTCTAGTAACGAACTAACAGAAAAAGAACTCAAGAATACAATACCATTCACAATTGCAACAAAAAGCATAAAATACCTCGGGGTGAATTTAAATAAGGAAGTGAAAGACCTATACAATGAAAATTACAAGGCTTTTCTGAAAGAACTGGATGACGACATAAATAGATGGAAAGACATTCCGTGGACACGGATTGGAAGAATAGACATAGTTAAAATGTCCATTCTACCTAAAGCAATCTACAGATTCAACACCATCCCAATCAGAATCCCAATGACATTATTTACAGAAATAGAACAAAGAATCCTAAAATTCATATGGGGCAACAAAAGACCCCAAATTGCTAAAGCAATCCTGAGAAAAAAAGAACACAGCTGGAGGCATCACAATCCCTGACTTCAAAACAT
This sequence comes from Equus caballus, assembly GCF_041296265.1. Classification (NCBI taxonomy): domain Eukaryota; kingdom Metazoa; phylum Chordata; class Mammalia; order Perissodactyla; family Equidae; genus Equus; species Equus caballus. The sequence goes on from NC_091704.1 coordinate 11,084,531, forward strand.
ACTACAAAGCTACAGTCATCAAAACAGCATGGTACTGGTACAAAAACAGGTACACAGGTCAATGGAACAGAATTGAAAGCCCAGAAATAAAACCACACATCCATGGACAGGTAATCTTCGACAAAGGAGCACAGGGCCTACATTGGAGAAAAGAAAGTCTTTTCAACAAATGGTGCTGGGAAAACTGGAAAGCCACATGTAAAAGAATGAAAATTGACCACTGTTTTTCACCATTCACCAAAATAAACTCAAAATGGATCAAAGACCTAAAGCTCAGACCTGAAACCATAAGGCTTCTAGAAGAAAATGTAAGCAGTACACTCTTTGACATCAGTATTAAAAGGATCTTTTTGGACACCATGTCTTCTCAGACAAGGGAAACAATAGAAAGAATAAACAAATGGGACTTCATCAGACTAAAGAGCTTCTTCAAGGCAAGGGAAAACAGGATTGAAACAAAAAAACAACCCAATAACTGGGAAAAAAAATATTTGCAAGTAATACATCTGACAAAGGTTTAATATCCATAATACATAAAGAACTCTCACAACTCAACAACAAAAAATTAACCCCATCAAAAAGTGGGCAGGAGACATGAACAGACATTTCTCCAAAGAAGATATACAGATGGCCAATAGGCACATGAAAAGATGTTCATCATTGCTGATCATCAGGGAAATGCAAATCAAAACTACACTAACATATCACCTTACACCCATTAGAATGGCAAAAACAGCTAAAACAAATAGTAACAAATGTTGGAGAGGTTGTGGAGAAAAAAGGAACCCTCATACACTGCTGGTGGAAATGCAAACTGGTGCAGCCACTATGGAAAACAGTATGGAGATTCCTCAAACAGTTAAAAATAGAACTACCATATGATCCAGCTATTCCACTACTGGGTATCTATCCAGAGAGCTTGAAGTCAGCAATTCCAAAAGACCTATGCACCCCAATGTTTCTTGCAGCATTATTTACAATTGCCAAGATGTGGCAGCAACCTAAGTGCCCATCAACAGATGACTGGATAAAGAAAATATGGTATATATATATATATACACAACGGAATACTACTCAGCCGTAAAAAAGAACAAAATCGTCCCATTTGCAACAACATGGATGGACCTTGAGGGAATTATGTTAAGTGAAATAAGCCAGATAGAAAAGGACAATCTCTGTGTGACTCCACTCATATGAGGAATTTAAATCTGTGGACAAAGAGAACAGATTAGTGGCTACCAGGGGAAGGGGGGTGGGGGTGGGGGTGGGCACAAAGGGTGAAGGGTTGCACCTACAACACGACTGACAGACAATAATATACAACAGAAATTTCACAAGATTGTAAGCTATCATTAACTCAACAAAAAATTTTTAAAAAAAGAGAATGAAATATGCAGGAATAAATTTAATCAAAGAGATTCAAAACTCAAACAATGAAAACTACAAAACATTGCTTAAAGAAATTACAGAAGACCTAAATAAACAGAATGGCATCCCGTGTTCATGGACTGAAGGATTTAATATTGTTAAGAGAGCAATATTCCCCAAGTGACCTACAGATTCAATGTAATCCCTATCAAAATTGCAACAGCCATTACTGCAGAAGTAGAAAAGTCAATCCAAAAATTCATAGGGAAATGCAAGGGATCCCACACAGCCAAACCAATCCTGAAAAAGAACGACAGAGTTGGAACACACTCACTTCCCAATTTCAAAACCTGCTACAAAGCTGAAGTAATTAAAACAGTGTGGTACTAGCATAAGGATAGACATAGAGACCAATGGAACAAAAGAGAACAGCCCAGAAATAAAACCATACATCTAGGGTCAACTGATATTGGACAAGGATGCCAAGACCACTGAATGGAGAAAGAAGAGTCTCATCAACAAACGGTGCTAGGCGAATTGTATATTCACGTGCAGAAGACTGAAGTTGGATCCCTATCTCACATCACGTACAAAAACTAACTCAAAATGGATTGAGACCTAAATATAAGAGAGCTAAAATTATAAAATCCTTAGAAGAAAATAGAGACGAATCTTCATAACTTTGGATTTGGCAAAGATTTCTTGGATGGCATCAAATACAGATACAACGAAAGGAAAAATAGATAACTCGGACTTCACCAAAACTGAAAACTTCCGTGCATCAAAGATCACAACCGAGAGAGTGAAAAGACAACCCAGAGAAAGGGAAAAAATACTCACAAATCATGTATCTAATAAGGGATTAATATCCAGAACTTATAAATGACTCCTACAACTAAACAAAAAAGACCAAACACCCTAAATTAAAATTGGGCAAAAGACTTCAATAGACATTTCTTTAAAGAAGATACATAAACAGCCAATAAGCACGTGAAAAGATGCTATACATCAGTAATCATTAGTGAAATACAAATCAAAACCACAATGAGATAACACTTTACATCCATTAGGTTGGCTATCATCAAAAAAATAAAATAAAAAGCATTGTTGGCAAGAATGTGAAGAAACTGGAATGCTTATACATTGCAGGGAATGTAAAATAGTACAGCTGCTGTAAAAAACGGTTTGTTGGTTCCTCAAGACATTACAGATAGAATTCCACTTCTAGGTATACACCCAGAAGAACTGAAAGCAGGGACTCGAGCAGACATTTCTACACCACTGTTTACAACAGCACTACACACGATACTCAAAAGATAGAAACAAACCAAATGTCCATCAACAGATGAATGGATAAACATGGTATATACATACAATTAATGGAATATTATTCAGCCTTACAAAGGAATTAAGTTCTGATACAAGCTACAAAATGGATGAACTTTGAGGACATTATGCTAAGTTAAATAAGCCAAACACAAAAGGACAAATATTGCACGATTCCACTTATATAAAGGTATCTAGAAAAGTCAAATTCACAGAGACAGAAAATAGAATGGTAGTTACCAGAGGTTTGGGGGGAGAGAGGATTGGGGAGCCATTGTTTAATGGGTACAGAGTTTCAGTTTGGGACAATGAAAAAGTTCTGGAGATGGATGGAGGTGACAGCTGCACAACAATGTGAATTATTTAATGCCACTGAATTGTACGTTTAAAAAGAGTTAAAATGGTACGTTTTATGTTTTGTAAATTTTATTACAATTAAATAAACAAAGCCAAAGCCAAAGCCTTAAGGTTTTCTTGCAGGTCCTACAAGATGGGAGCCCCTGTTTCCTCTATGGCCTTCTCTCCTACTAAGACAGCACCTTATGAAATTGCAACATCCCACCTTAGAACATCTACTCTGATCAATAATAATATTGAACTCTTAAAATGTACACGACATTATCTTATTTAATATTGACTTCCAATTACTTCTTTACTTTTAATACCCATTTTCGGTAGAGGTAATCATCAAGATTCAGAGATTGAGGTTCCAAGGCAAGCATGGAACTCAATTAAGATTTTAAAAACCCATGTCTTTATTACCATTAAGCTATACTTCCCCTTATACTATGAGAGAAAAGTTGGGTTCCCCATAATGCACAGACATTCGCAAGAATCTCCAAAACTTTTATTTTAATAAATAGTACATAGTAAATTTCATTCAAAATTAGTACGAATTATTTCTCACTACTCGTCTCCAGTCCCTAATCACATTTTACAGCGTTTATAATCTCATACTAAAAATATCTTGGTTGAAATTGTTTTTTTATACTGAGTATTGCTTGGTCTTTTTAAACAGGTTCTAAATAAACTTGCTTAAATAAAAAAATAAAATAGACCACAATGACATATCACTTCACACCCACTAGAATGGCCATATTTTTTTTAAAACACCAGAAAAGCGTTGGCAAGGAGCTGCAGAAACTGAAACCTTCAAAGATAGCTGATGGCAATGTTAAGATGTGCCACTGTAGAAAACAGTTCGGCATTTCCTCAATAAGTTAAACACAGAATTACCATAAATTATGATTATGACTCAGCAATTCCACTCTTGGGTTTATATCCAAGAGATATGAACACATATGTCCAAACAAGAAAATGTACATAAATGTTCATAGTAGCACTATTCACCATAGCCAAAAGGGAGAAACAAACCAAATGCCCATCGACTGGTGAATGGATACACAAATGTAGGATATCCACACAATGGAGTACTACTCAGTCCTAAAAAGGAATGAAGTACTTGGGGTTGGCCCTGTGTCTGAATGGTTAAGTTCACACGCTCTGCTGCCGCGGCCCCGGGTTTCGCCGGTTCATAATCCTGGGTGCGGGGACACGGCACCGCTCATAGAGCCACGCTGAGGCGGCGTCCCACACGCCACACCTAGAAGGACCCACAACTGAAAATACACAACTGTGTACCGGGGGGCTTTGGGAGAAAAAGGAAAAATACAATCTTTAAAAGAAAAAATAAGCAGCACAAGAGAAAAACAGCCTCCAAACGCACTTGATTGCTAAGAGGTGGCCTGCCAGGCACAGCTTCCCTTGCAATAAATCTTACTTCCCATCAACCCACGTTAACCAGCTCCCCATCCCTCGTGGAAGAAATAAATAGGCTCTAATTACTTTTGCTCGAAATTTGCCCAGAAAGTGGAGAAACATTTGAGGCCTGCCTTCCCACCCACTAAAGCCGGACTTCACAAAAACTAACGCACACGAGTCCTCCAGGAGGAAAACCCTGCGTTAGTATCCCCCGCCTGAGGTAGACCCAAGGATATCCTTCAGGATCGGCGCACAGAAAGAACGGAAATTCCAGGCAAGCCCTCCCACTCACCCCCAAAACACGGACTGACCCCACGGGCTGCCGAAGAAAACATTCCGCAAGGACGGGGTACCACGAAGCCGTCCCAGGATCTCGCATCCTCCCGCCGGCTCGCCCGCCCCTCCCCCGCTCCCCACCCCCGACCCCCACTGCTGCCCCACGCAGTTTCCAGGCCCCAAGATTAGGAGGAATGACCGGGACACCAACACCCGCCTCCGGCTTGGGAGTCTCAATCCCACCAGCTCCGGAGGATCAAGAGAGGAGGGCGGCTGAGCCGCGGCGGCCGAGGAGGCTGCAGGGAGCGACCCCCACGCCACCCCCACCCCGGCCTGAGTCGAGCGCCGAAGCCTTCTCCCCGGAAGGGAAAAGGATGCCTCTCTCCGCCAAGCAACGCGCGAGCCTCAGCCCTCACGCCAGCGCTTCCCGACTCCGAGGGCGCGGAGGCCCGGCCCGCCGGGACCCGGGAGACGGGCTTGTTTTACCTCAGGGGTTCAGCAGTCACGGTTTCGCTTCAACGCCTTGTCGGCTTCAGCGAGCGGAGGGCGCCGCTCTGCGCTCCCAGCGCCCGGTTACGACAGAAATGCACCGGCCTCGTCGTCATCCCCGTAGCTGCTGCTGGATCCTCCCCACAGCTCGAAGGCCGCTGCCGCTGCCACCGCCGCAGGAGCCGCGGAAACAAAGCGCCGCCGCCGCCGTTCTGTGGGGCCGAGGCTCAGGCAGGAGAAGCGGCGCGGCCTCCCTCTGCCGCGTCCTGTCGTCCACGGGCTCCCTCCGCCGCGGCGCAGGCGCTTCTTGGCCGCGGAGACGCACCTTCGTTGGGGGCCTGTTGCTAAGGCGGTCTGTGTCGTTTGATCCCGTCTACCTTGTCGTGGGGGGTCCAGGTCAGTCCCATTGACCTGAAAGTGCTAGTGACGTATTTTGACTTTACTCGGAAAGTGCTTTTTGACCCGTCTTCTTTTCTTGCACTTATTGACAAAACAATAATATTTTACTATAGAATAATACTATATATGAATACTATTAGTATATTACTATACTAAGCCTTTATCTGGGTTATCTCATGTAATCCTTATGCCCTTTGAGGCAGATAAACGCTCATTAGCTACATTTTCCAGATGAGGAAACCAAGACACAAAGCCCCACAGTCATGGAACTGAAATTCAGACCAGACACTGCCCTCTTAATCACTACTCTGTATGGCCATATTGTATATTTTTTCTTATATTTCAGGTTATCGAGTTCTTTGCTTTCCTAGATGTTTTATATATAATAGTCACCATGCCACAATGCTTAAAAACATAAACCCGCGGCCGAGTGGTTAAGTTCCCGCGCTCCGGGGCAGGTGGCCCAGTGTTTCGTTGGTTGGAGTCCTGGGCGTGGACATGGCATGTTCATCAAACCACGCTGAGGCGGTGTCCCACATGCCACAACTGGAAGGACCCACAACGAAGAATATAATACAAATATGTACCAGGGTCTTTGGGGATAAAAAGGAAAAAGAAAATCTTTAAAATAAAAACAAACATATACACAGACATACCTCGTGTTATTGCGCTTCACTTTATTGCTCTTCTCAAATATTGCACTTTTTACAAATTGAGGGTTTGTGGCCTTGAGCAAGTCTGTTGGTGCCATTTTTCCAACAGCATTTGCTTACTTCATGTCTGTGCACCACATTTTGGAAATTCTCGCAAAATTTCAAATGTTTTCATTATTACTATATTTGTTATCATGATCTGTGATCAGTGGTCTTTGAGATTACTACTACAATTGTTTTAGGGCACCACGAACCTCACCTACATAAGACAGCAAACTGAATAGATGTGTGTTTGGACAGCAATTTCCCTTCTCTCTCCCGCTCCTCAGGCCTCCCTATTCCCTGAGACACAATATTAAAATTAGGCCAATTAATAACCCTACAATGGCCTATGGGTGTTCCAAGTGAAAGGAAGAGTCACATGTCTCTCACTTTAAATCAAAACCTAGAAATGATTAAGCTTAGTGAGGAAGACATATCAAAAGCCAAGATAGGCTGAAAGCTAGGCCTCTTATGCCAAACAATTAGCCAAGCTGTGAATGCAAATGAAAAGTTCTTGAAGGAAATTAAAAGTGCTACTTCAGCGAACACGCAAATAAAAAAGCGAAAGAGCCTTATTGCTGAGATGGAGAAAGTTTTAGTAGTCTGGATAGAAGATCAAACCAGCCACAACATCCCCTTAACCCAAAGCCTAATGCGGAGCAAGGTCCTAACTCTTCAATCCTCCGAAGGCTGAGAGAAGTGAGAAAGCTGCAGAAGAAAAGTTTGAAGCTAGCAGAGGTTGGTCCATGAGTTGCAAGGAAAGAAACCATCTCCATAACATGAAAGTGCAAGGTGAAGCAGCAAGTGCTGACGTGGAAGCTGCAGCAAGTTCTCCAGAAGATCTAATCAGGATAAATGATGATGGTGGCCACACTAAACAACAGATATTCAATGTAGACAAAACAGCCTTATATTAGAAGAAGATGCCACCTAGGACTTTCATAACTGGCGAGGAGTCAATGCCTTGCTTCAAAGCTTCAAAGGACAGGCTGACTCTCTCGTTAGGGGCTAATGTACCTGGTAACTTCAAGTTAAAGCCAATGCGCATTTACCATTCTGAAAATCCTGGGACCCTTAAGAATTATGCTAAAGGTACTCTGTCTAAGCTCTATAAATCAAACAACAAAGCCTGGATGACAGCACATCTATTTACAACATGGTTGAGTCAATATTTTAAGCCCACCATTGAGACCTGCTGCTCAGAAAAAAAGATTCCTTTCAAAATATTACTGCTTATTGACAATGCACCTGGTCACCCAAGAGCTCTGATGGAGATTGCAACGAGATTAATATTGTGTTCGTGCCTCCTCACACAACATCCATTCTGCAGCCCATGGACCAAGGAGCAACTTCAACTTTCAAGTCTTATTATTGAAGAAATACATTTTGTAATGCTATAGCTGCCATACTTAGTGACTCCACTGATGGACCAGGGCAAAGTAAATTGCAAACCTTCTGGAAAGGATTCACCATTCCAGATGCCACTAAGAATATTTGTGATTCATGGGAACAGGTCAAAATAGCAACATTAACAGGAGTTTAGAAGAAGTTGATTCCAAACCTCATGGATGACTTTGAGGGGTTCAAGACTTCAGCGGAGGAAGTAACGGCAGATGTGGTGGAAATCGCAAGAGAACAAGAATTGGAAGTGGAACGTGAGGAGGTGACTATATTGCTCCAATCGCATGATAAAACTTTCACAGATGAGGAGTTGCTTCTTATGGATGAGCAAAGAAGGTGGTTTTTTGAGATGGAACCTACTCCTGGAGAAGATGCTGTGAAGATTATTGAAATGACAACAAAGAATTTAGGATATTACATAAACTTAGTCGATAAAGCAGTAGCAGGCTTTGAGAGGATTGATTCCAATTTCGAAAGAAGTTCTGTGGGTAAAATGCTATCAAACAGCATCACATGCTGCAGAGAAATCATTCATGAAAGAAAGAATCAATCAATGTGGCAAACTTCACTGTTGTCTTATTTTAAGAAGTTGCCACAGCCACCCCAACCTTCAGCAATAACCACCCTGATCAGTCAGCAGCCATCAGCATTGAGGCAAGACCCTCCACCAGCAAAAAAAATTATGACTTACAGAAGGCTCAGATGATGGTTAGCATTTTTTAGCGATAAAGTATTTTTAATTAAGGCATGTGTATATTTTCAGACATAATGCCACTTAATATTAATAGACTTAATAGACTATAGCATAGTGTCAACATAACTTTTATATGTCCTGGGAAACCAAAAAGTTCCTGTGACTCGCTTTGTTGTGCTATTTGCTTTATTGTGGTGGTCTGGAACCAAACCCACAATATCCCCAATGTATGCCTGTGTGTGTGTGTGTGTGTGTGTGTGTGTGTGTGTGTGTGTAACATAAGACCAACTTGAGATCTGCATACAATTCTTTCAATATTGAATAAATCCAAAACTGCCACTTGGAATACACATACACATCGACCTTTTCCCCAGTCTGATGTGATATTTAGCTCACAGAACAACCAATCTAGGTCTATTTTCTCCTCATTACAGAGGTTTGGCTGGATGAGCTCTAAAAGCCTCTCCAACTTTCATGTTCTATAAGTTAATTGTCGATTGGTAATCTCTGCAAGTCACAAATCAGTTCTCTAAAATCAAATGGCCTCAAATTTTATTTCCAATTTTATTCCGCCATACATGTTTTAGTCCATTCCATTTACTTTTCTTGAAATTTGCAAGACCTCCTGTTGTGTTTAGGTGACAGGGTTGCTGCTTTCTACTGGAATAGCAAGTGATGAGCCTTTCTTGAATGGAACACTTTGATAATCTGATAGACTCAGGCAACTTTTTAATCAAGAGAAGCTTTTACACATTTCAAGTCCTCTGTCAAGTATTCAAGTACCATTGCCAAATATCAAACTAGACTTCTGTATCTGGTATACTGATTTTATTCTTGTCTTCCATACATTAAATGTCACTTAAACATACAATTTGCAGAAGTTATATTTTCCTCCTTGGGAAATGCAATAAATTTGACAGGAGAGCCACTCCATTACATGACAGCACATGACTTTTAAACTAGTTCTTGCTGACAGGACTCCTTAACACTAAACAGCATTAAATGACAAATTCCACAAATAGAGAAACATCTTAATAACAAATTGACAATCACAGAATTTTTAAAATTTGTGAATCATAAGAAAGACAAGTCCAATAAAGGATGACTAACAAAGTTTTACTGATAGATTATTGTACATACATCACTTTTAGTAGATGATTCTCAATGAGTTTCCTTCAGCTATATTTTAGAAAAAGTTCACTGGCCCATATCGCTTTCATATTTTTCATCAAATTGCCACAGAAATCAACATAAAACCCTTTCTTGGACTCTTGACCATAAATGTGTAATTTGTGAATCTGCTTTCGAAGAAAGACAAAGTAAATTACCCTTAAAAGAGCAAATTGGAGGAGAAAATACATGCTCTCATAATTTGTAATAAATACCATCACAAATTGTGACTATTTTATGTCAAAATCATAATGCTTTGGCAATATCTATGAAATTTTTAAATGCGTATATCCTTTAATCCAGAAATTTAACTTCTAGGAATTTACCCAACAGATATATGTGAAAAATGAGATGTTCACAAGACTATTCACTGCAGCATTGTTTGTAACATCAAAGCTTTGTAAATAACATAGATATTCCTCAACAGGACACCGGTTAAGTGAACTGTGCTATGCAGACAACAGAATACCACATAGCACCTTAATATAAAAATTTTTCAAAAATCATTTGCATTTGCATGCACTAACAATGATCAATCCAAAAAAAATTTTAAACAAATCTCATTTACTATAGCAACAGAAAGGATAAAATACTAAGGAATAAACTGAACCAAGGAGGCAAAAGATTTGTACACTGAAATCTAGAAACTATTCCTAAAAGAAAGTACAAATGAATGGAAAGATACGCCATGCTCATGGACTGGAAGACTTAGTGTTGTTAAATGGCCACACCAGCCAAAGGGACCTGCAAATCCAATGAAATCCCTATCAAAGGCCCAACATCATTATTCGCAGAAATAGAAAAAAAACCTAAAATTCACATGGAAGCTCAAGGGACCCTGAATAGCCAACACAATCTTACAAAGAAAGAGCAAAGGTGAAGACTACACATTTCTTGATTTCAAAAAATACTACAAAGCAACAGTAATCAAGATGATGTGGCATTGGCATGAAGACAGATATATAAACCAATGGAACAGAAAAGAAAGCCCAGAAATAAACCTTTGCATATATGGCCAAATAACTTTCAACAAGGATGCCAAGACTACACAATGGGGAAAAGAAAGTCTGTTCAACAAATGGTGTGAGGAAAATTGGATATCCACTTGCAAATAGTGAAGTTGGACCCTCAACTTACACCATATACAAAACTTACCTCAAAATGGATTAAAGACCTAAACCTATAAAATTCCTAGAAGAAAACATAGGGGGAAAGATTCAGGCCATTAGATTTGACAATGGTTTCTTGGATATGACACCAAAAGCACAGGCAGCAAAAGTAAAATAGACAAATGAGACTACAGTTGTGTGCCACATAACAACGTTTCAGTTAACAACGGACCACACGTACAACAGTGGTCCCATAAGATTAATACCATACAGCCTAGGTGTGTAGTAGGTTATACCATCTAGGTTTGTGTAAGTACACTCTATGATCTTTGCACAACTTGGAAACCACCACATGATGCAGTTCTCAGACTTCCCCATCTTTAAGTAATGCATGACTGTATATCAAGCTTAAAAACTTCTGCACATCAAAGGAAACTATCAACAGAATGAAAAGACAACCTACTGGGGCTGGCCCCATGGCTGAGTGGTTAAGTTTGTGTGCTCTACTTCCATGGCCCAGGGTTCCGCCAGTTCGGATCCTGGGCACAGACATGGCACCGCTCATCAGGCCATGCTGAGGCAGCATCCCACACAGCACAACGAGAGGCACTCACAACTAGAATATACAACTATGTAGGGGGGGTCTTTGGGAAGAAAAAAAAAGAAGATTGGCAACAGTTGTTAGCTCAGTTGCCAATCTTTAAAAAAAAAAAGACAAGCTATGGAATAGGAGAAAATACTTGCAAATCATATATTGATAAGGGGTTAATATCCAGAATATATAAGGCACTTGTACAATTTAACACCAAAAAACAAATAAGTCCATTAAAAAAATTGGTAAAGGACTTGAATAGACAATTCCCCAAAGAAGATATACAAATGTCCAACAAACATATGAAAAGATGCTCAACATCACAAATCATAAGAGAAATTCAAATCAAAACAACAATGAGATATTACCTCCTGCCTGTTGGAATGGCTATGATAAAAAGACAGGAATAAATGCTGGTGAGGATGTGGTGAAAGGGAACACTTATGCACTGTTGGTGGGGATGTAAAATGGTGTAGCTGCTGTGGAAAACAGTATGGAGGTTCCTCAAAAAGTTAAAAATAGGATTACCATATGGTCTAACACTTCCACTTCTGGATGCATACCTAAAACAAAAGAAAGCAGGGTCTCAGAGAGATATTTGATACTGATGTTTATGGTAGCATTATTAACAATAGCCAAAGGGGGAAACAATCCAAACGTCCTTTTACGATGAGTGAATAAAGAAAACGTGATATACCTCAACAAAATATTGGCAACCCGAATACAGCAATACATCAGAAAGATTATACACCATGATCAAGTGAGATTTACACCAGGGATGCACAGATGGTTAAACATCCACCAATCAATCAATGTGATACACCATATTATGAAAATGAGGAATAAAAATCATATGATCATCTCAATAGATGCAGAAAAAGCATTTGACAAGATCCAACACCCTTTTACAATAAAAACTCTCAATAAAATGGGTATAGAAGGAAAGTACCTCAACATAATAAAGGCCATATATGACAAACCCACAGCCAACATCATACTCAACAAGGAAAAACTAAGAGCCATCCCTCTGAGAACAGGAACAAGACAAGGGTGCCCACTCTCGCCACTCCTATTCAACATAGTAGTGGAGGTTTTGGCCAGAGCAATTAGGCAAGAAAAAAATAGTTGTCCAAATTAGAAAGAAAGAAGAGAAACTCTCCCTGTTTGCAGATGACATGATTTTATATGTAGAAAACTCTAAAGAATCCATTGGAAAACTATTAGAACTAATCAAGAACTACAGCAAAGCTGCAGGGTACAAAATCAACTTACAAAAATCAGTTGCATTTCTATGCTCTAATAACGAACTAACAGAAAGAGAACTCAAGAATACAATCCCATTTACAATCGCAACAAAAAGAACAAAATATCTAGGAATAAATTTAACCAAGGAGGTAAAAGATCTATACACTGAAAACTACAAGACATCATTGAAAGAAATCGATGATGACATAAAGAAAGGGAAAGATATTCCATGCTCATGGATCTGAAGAGTAAACATAGTTAAAATGCCCATAATACCTAAAGCAATTTACACATTCAATGCAATCCCAGTTAGAATCCTAATGACATTCTTCACAGAAATAAAACAAACAATCCTAAAATTCATATGGGGTAACAAAAGACCCCAAATTTCTAAAGCAATGCTGAGAAAGATGAACGAAGCTGGAGGCATCACAATCCCTGACTTCAAAACATACTACAAAGCTACAGTGATCAAAACAGCATGGTAACTAGTACAAAAACAGGCACACATATCAATGCAATAGAATTGAAAGCCCAGAATGAAAACCACACATCTATGGACAGCTAATCTTTGACAAAGGTGCCAAGAATATACAATGGAGAAAGGAAAGTCTCTTCAATAAATGGTGTTGGGAAAACTGGACAGCCACATGCAAAAGAATGAAAGTAGACCATTACCTTGCATCATACACAAAAATCACCCAAAATGGAGTGAAGTCTTGAATGTAAGATGTGAAACCATAAAACTCCTAGAAGAAAACATAGGTAGTGCACTCTTTGACATCAGTCTTAGAAGGACCTTATCAAATACTATGTCTCTTCAGGCAAGAGAAACAAAAGAAAAAATAAACAAATGGGCCTACATCAGACTAAAAAGCTTCTGCAAGGCAAGGAAAGCCATGAAGCAAATGAAAAGACAACCCACCAACTGGGAGATAATATTTGCAAATCATATATCTGACAAGAGGTTAATCTCCAAAATATATAAAGAACTCATACAACTCAACCAAAAAACAAACAACCTGATCAAAAAATGGGCAGAGGATACAAACAGACATTTTCCCAAAGAAGATATACAATAAGCACATGAAAAGATGTTCAACGTAACTAATTATTAGGGAAATGAAAATCAAAACTACAATGAGATACCACCTTACACCTGTTAGAATGGCTATAATCACCAAGACAAAAAAACAGTAAATGTTGGAGAGGATGTGGAGACAAGGGAACCCTCCTACACTGCTGGTGGGAATGCAAACTGGTATAGCTAATATAGAAAGCAGCATGGAGATTTATCAAAAAAGTAAAAATAGAAATACCATATGGGGGCTGGCCCCGTGGCCGAGCGGTTGGGTTCACGTGCTCTGCTTTGGTGGCCCAGGGTTTCATAGGTTTGGATCCTGGGTGCGGACATGCCACCGCTCATCAGGCCATGCTGAAACGGCATCCCACATAGCACAACCAGAGGTACTCACAACTAGAATATACTGGGGGGCTTTGGAGAGAAGAAGAAGGAAAAGAAAAAAGAAGAAGATTGGTTGGGGCCAGTCCCATGGCCGAGTGGTTAAGTTCGCGCACTCCGCTGCGGCGGCCCAGGGTTCAGATCCTGGGCGTGGACATGGCACCGCTCGTCAGGCCATGTTGAGGCAGTGTCCCACATCCCACAAACAGAGGGACCTGCAACTAAGATATACAACTGTGTACAGGGGGGTTTGGGGAGATAAAGCAGAAAAAAAAAAAGACTGGCAACAGTTGTTAGCCCAGGTGCCAATCTTAAAAGAAAAGAAAAAAAAGAAAAAAAGAAATACCATATGACCTGGCTATCCCACTACTGGGTATTTATCCAAATAATTTGAAATCAACAATTCAAAGAGACTTATGCACTCCTATGTTCATTGCAGCATTATTCACTATAGCCAAGATACAGAAGTCAACCCAAGTGCCCATCGACTGACGAATGGATAAAGAAGATGTGGTATATATACACACAATGGAATACTACTCAGCCATAGAAAAAGACAAAACCGTCCCATTTGCAACAACATGGACGGAGTTTGAGACTATTATGTTAAGCTAAATAGACCAGGCAGAGAAAGAAAAACACCAAATGATTTCACTCATATGTGGAAGATAAACAAATATATGGACAAAGAGAACAGATTAGTGGTTACCAGAGCAGGAGGGGGTTGGGAAGTGGACAAAAGAAGTAAAGGGCACATATATATATGATAACTGACAAATAATAACGTACAACTGAAATTTCACAATGTTATAAGCTATTATGACCTCAATAAAATAAAGAACATATATATAAAAAAGAAAATGTGATATGCATACATACATATATACATACATACATAAATACATACACACACAATGGAATATTATGCAGCCTTAAAAAAGAAGGCAATCCTTTCATGTGCTACGACATGAACGAACCTCGAGGATATCACGCTAAGGGAAATAAAGCAGTCACAAAAGGACAAATGCTTTATGATTCCATTCCTATGAAATATCTAAAATAGTCAAAATCATAGAAACAGAAAGTAGAAAAGTGGTTGACAAGGGTTAGGGAGGGGGCATTAGTGTTTAATGGGTATAGAGTTTCAGTTTTGTGAGATTATGCGGTTTGAAAGATCTGTCGCACAACAATGTGGAGATACTTAACACTACCGAACTGCACACTGAAAATGGTTAAAGTGGTAAATGGAATGTTTTGTGGGCTTTTTTGCCACAATAAAAACTTTTTTAAAGAAGGCAGGGCTAGATGTACAGATATGTGAGATGTTTTCCTAGTTATACCATTAATGAAAAAAAAAGCAAGTCACATAACACTGTGCATAGTATTTTAACATTTGTGTTAGGGGTGAGTGGGGGGAGGAGAGAGAAGATAAGATAAGATAAAAAGTGAAATAACTCGGAAAGAATGAAAATTACGCTTGATAATGGTGGCAGCCTTGGGAAAGTAATCTGGTAGCTGGGGGAACAGGGCAGGAGGCGCCTTCACTATACTTCACTATATACTCTTCGTCCCGCTTATATTTTGTACCATCTGAGTGGATTTCCTATTCAAACAATGGACGTAATTTCAATATTAAGGCAGTGTACTATTAGTGGAAGAATGCACAGATAGATCAGTGGAACAGAATAGAGGGCCCAGAAATAACCCCACACAAACAGTCAACTGATCTCTGACAAAGGACCAAAGGCAATTCAATGGGGAGAGGACAGTCTTTTCAACAAATGGTGCTAGAAGAACTGGACATTTACATGCGAAGAAAGCAAAGCTAGACACAGACCTTGCACTTTTCATAAAAATTAACTCAAAATGGATACAGATCTAAATTTAAAATACAAAACTATAAACTCCTATAAGCAAAATGGGAGAAAATCTAGGGGATTGTGAGTTTGGCAATGACTTCTCAGATGCAACACAAAAAGCATGATCTATTAAAGAAAAAATTGATAACTTGGATTTTATTATTAATTAAAAACTTCTGCTCTGCAAAAGACACTGTTAAGAGAATGAAAAGATAAGCCAGAGACTGGGAGAAAATCTTTACAAGATATATCTAATAAAGGACTGGTATCCAAGATATGCAAAGAACTCTTACAACTCAACAATAAGAAAACAAAGACTCAACTTAAAAATGGGCAAAAGAACTGAACAGACACCTCATCAAAGAAGATATGCTGATGGCAAATAAACTTATAAAAAATGCTCAACATCATATGTCATCAGGAAATTGCACATTAAAAGAACAATGAGGGGCTGGTCCGGTGGCATAGTGGTTAAGTTTGCGTACTCTGCTTTGGCAGCCTGGGGTTCATGGTTCAGATTCCAGGCACAGCCTACACATGTCTCATCAAGCCATCCTCTAGTGGCAATCCCACATACAAGATAGAGGAAGATTAGCACGATTTTTAGTTCAGGGCCAATCTTCCTCAAGCAAACAGAGGAAGATTGGCAAGACTAGCTCAGGGCCTATCTTTGCTGCCTGCCCCTCCCCCTCCCCGACACACACAAAAGGATACAAAGCACTCACTGGAATATACTAATCAGGGGCCAGCCCCACGGCTCAGTAGGTTAAAGTTCTGTGGGCTCTGCTTCAGCTGCCTGGGGGGTTCGCGGGTTCGGATCCCAGGTGCAGACCTATTCCACTCGTCAGTCATGCTGTGTAGGCATCCCATGTACAAAGTAGGGGAAGATCAGCACAGATACTAGCTCGGGGTTAATCTTCCTCACGCAAAGAAAAAGAAAGGGGGGGATTGGCCAGGGATGTTAGCTCGGGGTGAATCTTCCTCACAAAGAAAAGAAAAGAAACAGAAATATACTAGTCACCACTGATTCTGCAGGCAGGGTTTACTTGAACGCCCCTAAACTGTCACCCAGAAGAGCCTGAAGATCATGCTTCAACGTTTATGATGAGGATTTTTAGGCTGCTTAATTTTAAAATGGCTTATGATGAGGATTTTTAGGCTGGTTAGTTTTAAAACTACAGATGAGATTCAGGCTCCAAGGAGTGGAATTTGCTTGCCCCTTTGTTGGGAAACATTTACATTTCTAAGGGAAACCTCTATCTGTGAAGATGCCTCCCTCTCTGTGCCAGGAAGAGGGGGGGATGGTCTTATCTCTAGAGGCTCTTGGTCAATGCCAGAGGCAAGAACTTAAGTTGGTTGCTGTCTGGCAATCTCATGTAACTGGTTTAGGGTGGTGGTGTCTGACCTTTCTAATGTTTACTTAATCCGATTTGATTCTTGTCTAAAAGTCATGGGATCACCCAATGACCAGACCCCACCTGCACTGATACCATTTTAACTTTTTTTCATGTTCTTTCCTTTGTCTTGTAAAGAGATGAATCATATACCTATGCCTTATAAAATTAGCCCTAACCCTCAACTCGGGGCAGCAGCAGGAGCTCTGACTGCCCGTGGGTCCTGTCCCCACGCACCAGCTCTGCCTGCCCATGGGTCCTGTCCCCATGCCAGCGGGGGCAGCAGCAGCAGCTCTGCCTGCCCATGGGCTCTGTCCCCATGCCAGCGGGGGCAGCAGAAGCGGCGGCAGCAGAAGCTCTGACTGCCCATGGGTCCTGTCCCCATGCTATTCCACACTATTTTCTAAATAAAAGAGCACTACTGCCAGATCTTGAGAGTCTAAGAAATCTTTCTTTCGACTCCTCGGCTCACCGATCCCGCATTAATTTCCACCACGAGTCCTACTCTATCCAGCTATACTCACATTTTCAGGACAATGACCAAATACAAAGTGGTGTCAGCGAGGATACATCAATACGGCGTCGGGGCCAAGGCATTAGTGTCTGTTTTAATTTTGAACTGTGGTACAATATACAGAAATTGACCATCTTTGCCATTTGTAAATGTACAGTTCAGTAGCGTTAAGTTCATCACACTATTGTGCAACCTCCAGAATTCTTTTCATCTTGCAAAATTGAAACACTATATCCATTAAAAAATAACTCCCTATTCTCGCTTCTCCCAGCCCCTGGCAACCACCATTGTTTCTGTCTCTATGAATTTTGATGAGGATTTTTAGGCTGCTTAATTTTAAAATGGCTTATGATGAGGATTTTTAGGCTGGTTAGTTTTAAAACTACAGATGAGATTCAGGCTCCAAGGAGTGGAATTTGTTTGCCCCTTTGTTGGGAAACATTTACATTTCTAAGGGAAACCTCTATCTGTGAAGATGCCTCCCTCTCTGTGCCAGGAAGAAGGGGGGATGGTCTTATCTCTAGAAGCTCTTAATCAATGCCAGAGGCAAGAACTTAAGTTGGTTGCTGTCTGGCAATCTCATGTAACTGGTTTAGGGTGGTGGCGTCTAACCTTTCTAACCTTTACTTAATCCAATTTGATTCTTGTCTAAAAGTCATGGGATCACCCAATGACCAGACCCCACCTGCACTGATACCATTTTAACTTTTTTTCATGTTCTTTCCTTTGTCTTGTAAAGAGATGAATCATATACCTATGCCTTAAATTTAGCCCTAACCCTCAACTCGGGGCAGCAGCAGGAGCTCTGACTGCCCGTGGGTCTTGTCCCCACGCACCAGCTCTGCCTGCCCATGGGTCCTGTCCCCATGCCAGCGGGGGCAGCAGCAGCGGCTCTGCCTGCCCGTGGGTCCTGTCCCCATGCCAGCGGGGGCAGCAGAGGCAGCAGCAGGAGCTCTGACTGCCCATGGGTCCTGTCCCCACACACCAGCTCTGCCTGCCCATGGGTCCTGTCCCCACACACCAGCTCTGCCTGCCCATAGGTCCTGTCCCCATGCCAGTGGGGGCAGCAGAGGCAGCAGCAGGAGCTCTGACTGCCCGTGGGTCCTGTCCCCACACACCAGCTCTGCCTGCCCATGGGTCCTGTCCCCATGCCAGTGGGGGCAGCAGAGGCAGCAGCAGGAGCTCTGACTGCCCGTGGGTCCTGTCCCCACACACCAGCTCTGCCTGCCCATGGGTCCTGTCCCCACACACCAGCTCTGCCTGCCCATAGGTCCTGTCCCCATGCCAGTGGGGGCAGCAGAGGCAGCAGCAGGAGCTCTGACTGCCCGTGGGTCCTGTCCCCACACACCAGCTCTGCCTGCCCATGGGTCCTGGCCCCATGCCAGCGGGGGCAGCAGAGGCAGCAGCAGGAGCTCTGACTGCCCGTGGGTCCTGTCCCCACAAACCAGCTCTGCCTGCCCATGGGTCCTGTCCCCACACACCAGCTCTGCCTGCCCATGGGTCCTGTCCCCATGCCAGTGGGGGCAGCAGAGGCAGCAGCAGGAGCTCTGACTGCCCGTGGGTCCTGTCCCCACAAACCAGCTCTGCCTGCCCATGGGTCCTGTCCCCACACACCAGCTCTGCCTGCCCATGGGTCCTGTCCCCATGCTATTCCACACTATCCTCTAAATAAAAGAGCACTACTGCCAGATCTTAAGAGTCTAAGAAATCTTTCTTTCGACTCCTCGGCTCACTGACCCCGCATCAAATTTGACTACCGTAGGCGCCTCATATAAGTGCAATCATACAGTATTTGTCGTCTTTTGTGACTGGCTTATTTCATTCAGCATAATGTCCTCAAGGTTTATCCATGTGATAGTATGTGTCAGAATTTCCTTCATTTTAAAGCAGAGTAATATTCCCTTACATGTATATACCACGTTTTCTTTGTCCATTCACCTGTCGAACACTTGGGTTGCTTTTACTTTTTGGCTATTGTGAATAATGCTGTTATGAACGCAGTGGTACAAATATCTCTTTGAGATTCTGCTTCTAATTCTTTTGGACATGTACCCAGAAGAGGAATTGCTGGATCATATGGTAATTCTACTTTTAATTTTTTGATGAATTGCCATACTACTTTCCATAGCAGCTGCACCATTTTATATTCCCACTATGCAGCAGTGCACGAGGGTTCCAATTTCTCTCTATCCTTGCCAACATTCAATTTGTTCTTTTGATTGTAGCCATCCTAATGGGTGTGAGGTGGGATGCCACTGTGATTTTGATTTGTATTTATCTTATGATTGACAGTCATCAGTACTTTTTCCCCTAATTACGCCCAGGGAAAGTTGAGAGTGAAAGGAAGTACGAAGAGTTCTGAAGAGTAATCTCTAGGCTTCTGCTGCTGTCTCCCCACCCAAATTCTACTTTCACGTATTAAAAGGAGTCAATCAAAACTCCTCCTTACTGCTAAAACCTGCATCAGCCCCTCCGGGCTAATGTCTCTAATTAGGATCCTTCTCCCAACAATTCAGATGTCAGGAAGCAACCAAGGTCGATTAACTGCGGTCAAGGTCGATTAACTGCAGTTTTCGTGTCTCCAGGGAGTAATTTGAATCTCCAAGTGAACCTAATCCATAGGGAATATGCAGCAAAATGGGAAACCTGAAGGCATTTCCGTGGAATAACCTTCAGTAAATTGCTTCATCTCTTTAGGGCCAGTTTTCTTTAGCAGTCAAAATGAAGGGGCTGATTAAATGGCATCGAAGGTCCCTTGGGCTTTGACTTTCTATAATATTAGTATACTGTTACCATTGTTGATCTCATCCTTGTTCATAATTCGGCAGAACCCATCTGAATCAACATCTGATATTAACATATTGGTTCCAAGTGTATCCTTTCTAAAAAATATTTCAATGCATATTATTATACAATTAGCAGCTATAATGGCCCCCATAAGCATTTCACAGCTTCTTTAGAAATCTGACCACAAAACATCCTGCATTTCAGCTGATTTAATTTAACACCAAACCTGAATATCACAAATGATCTCTATTCAAAATGTAAATACATCTTTAATATTTTGCATCATACAACAGTAGTGCTGGAAGGGACACTGAGGTGATTTAGTACAATGCACTCACATTAGAATAAATAAATGGGTACAGAGAGGTTCAGGCGACTGCCCTATGGTCACAAAGCTAGACAGAAAGAGTAAGGACTAAAACCTGTTTAAAAGCCAGATCTCTTTACATCCTGTCCAATGTTTCTACTCCATGTTTGAAAATGTACTATTGCCCAGTCTCATAGAACTTATCATGTCTGGGTAACTGTTTCAAGTCAACTATTTAGTAGCAAAAAGAAACTACTTACAGTGTTTACTGACTGGAACAGAAGCTAGATAACCATTGAAAACAGCCATTCATCCACTCATCTACCTTGGCTGTTTTGACTAAACTAATGGGTGACAACATTAGCGAAGGATAATCTACGAAAGCATGTATCTCAATCTAGAAATCCTTAAGGAAATTGGTCTATCAAATTCACTGTTGTTAAAGAGAAAGAACAACAACAAACATATGGGATTTCATCAGACTAAAGAGCTTCTGCATGCAAAGGAAACCAGGAAGAAAACGAAAAGACAATCCACCAACTGGGAGAAAATATTGGCTGACCATATATCCAACAAGTCATTAATCTCCAAAATATATATAAAGAACTCACATAATTCAAAAACAAAAAAATAACCCGATAAAAAGAATGGGCAGAGGATATGAACAGACATTTCTCCAAAGCAGATGGCCAACAGGCACATGAAAAGATCTTCAACAGCACTAATCATCAGGAGAATGCAAATCAAAACTACACTAAGTATCACCTTACACCTGTCAGAACGGCTATAATCACCAAGACAAAAAAGAACAAATGTTGGAGAGGGTGTGGAGAAAAGGGAACCCTCATACACTGCTGGTGGGAATGCAAACTGGTGCAGCAACTATGGAAAAACAGTATGAATATTTTTCAAAACATTAAAAATAGAAATAACACAATATCCCACTACTGGGTATTTATCCAAAGAACATGAAATCAACAATTCAAAGAAACTTATGCACCCCTATGTTCACTGCAGCATTATTCACAACAGCCAAGATGTGGAAGCAACTCAAGCGCCCATCAACTGATGACTGGATAAAGAAGATGTGTTATACACAGACAATGGAGTACTACTCAGCCATAAAAAAAAGACAAAATCATCCCACTTGCAACAACATGGATGGACCTTGAAGGTTTTATGTTAAGTGAAGTAAGCCAGGCAGAGAAAGATAAACACTGTATGATTCCATTCAAATATGGAAGACGAACAAACACATGCACAAAGAGAACTGCTTAGTGGTTACTGGGGGAAGGAGGCTCGGGGGTGGGCACAAAGGGTGAAGGGGTGCATCTGTATGGTGACTGACAAAGAATAACATACAACTGAAATTTCACAGTGTTGCAAACTATCATAACCTCAATAAAAAAAAGTCCAATATAAAACAGTGTTGCAATATACTCCCTCTTGTGTATGTCTATATAATAAATATCTCATGTGCTGTACTCATATAAAAAAAAAATTAAGGGCTGGCCCCATGGACGAGTGGTTGAGTTCCTCCACGCCGCTTCACTGGGCCAGGGTTTCCCTGGTTCGGATCCTGGGCACAGACATGGCACCGTTCATCAAGCCATGCTGGGGCAGTGTCCCATATAGCACAACCAGAAGGACCTACAACTAGAATGTACAACTATGTACTGGGGGGCTTTGGGGAGAAGAAAAAAAAAGATTGGCAACAGATGTTAGCTCGGCTGCCAATCCTAAGAAAAAAAAATTAGCACATGAAATCAACAACACATAAAAAGAATTATACACCATGACCAAGTAGGATTTATCACAAGTATGCAAGGCTGGTTCAACACTCAAAAGTTAATTAATGTTATCCATCACATCAATAGGCTAAAAAAAACCCCACATGATCATTTCAATAGGTTCAGGAAAAGCATTTGACAAAATCCAAACCTATTCATGATAAAAACTCTCAGTAAACAAGGAGTAGACAGGAACTTGCTCAACTTGATAAAGAATATCTACAAAAATCCTACAGCTAACATCATACTCAATGATGAGAAACTCGAAGCTATCCCACTAAGATCAGGTACGAGGATGTCCCCTCTCATTACTCCTTTTCAACATCGTACTGGAATTTCTAGTTAATGCAATAAGACAAGAAAAGGAAATAAAAAGCATATAGATTGGGAAGGAAGAAAGAAAGCTGTTTTTGTTCAAAGATGACATGATCATCTATTTAGAAGATCTGAAAAAATAAACCAAGATAACTCCTGAAACTAACAAGGGATTACCGCAAGGTTGCAGGATACAAGGTTAATATACAAAAGTCAACTGCTTTCTTATATACCAGCAATGAACAAGAGAAATTTGAAATTAAAAACACATCATTTACATTACCATCCTCAAAAATGAAATGCTTAGAGATAAATTCGGGAAAACATGTACAAGATGTATACGTGGAAAACTACAAAACTGTGATGAAAGAAATCAAAGAACTAAAGAAATGCAGAGACACTCCATGTTCATGGAGAAGAAGACTCAATATTGTCAAGATCCCAGTTCTTCCTAACTTCATCTATAGATTCAGTGCTATCCCAATCAAAATCCGAGCAAGCAATTTTGTGGGTATTGACAAACTGATGCTAAAGTTTATATGAAGAGGCAAACCCAGAACAGCAAACACAATATTGAAGGAGAACAAAGTTGGAGGACTGACACTACCCAACTTCAGGCTACAAGTAATCAAGAAAGTGTGGGATTGGCAAAGAAAAGACAAACAGATCAATGGAAAGGAATGGAGAGCCCAGAAATAGACCCACATAAATACAGCCAACTGATATTTGACAAAAAAGAAAAGGCAGTTAAATGCAAAAAGGATAGTCATCTCAACAAATGGCGTCAAAACAACTGGACATCCATGAGTAAAGAAACAAACAAAAAACACCTAATCTAGACATGGATCTTACACTTTTCTCAAAAATTAACTCAAAATGGATCATAGACCTAAATGCAAAAGGGAAAAATATAAAACTCCTAGAAGATAACATAGGAGAAAACCCAGATGACTTTGGGTACAGTGATGACTTTTTAGATAAAACACCAAAGACACAACCCATGACAGACATAATTGATAAGTTGTACTTAATTAAAAATTTCCGCTCTGTGAAAGACAAAGTCAAGAGAGCAAGATGACAAGCCACAGAATGGGAGAAAAAATTTGCAAAAGACATTTCTGATAAATGATTATTATCTAAAATATAAAAAGAACTCTTAAAACTCAACAATAAGAGAACAATCTGATTTAAAAAGGGACCCAACGGGGGCTGGCCCTGTGGCCTAGTGGTTGAGTTCAGTCTGCCTCGCTTCAGCGGCCCGTGTTCCCGGGTATGGACTGACACCACTCGTCAGGTATGCTGTGGCGGTGACCCACATATAAAATAGAGGAATATTGGGGGCCAGCTCCATGGCACAGCGGTTAAGTTCACACATTCTGCTTCAGTGGCCCAGGGTTCGCTAGTTCAGATCCTGGGTGCAGACCTACGCACTGCTTATCAAGCCATGCTGTGGTAGGCGTCTCACATATACAGAGGAAGATAAGCACGAATGTTAGCTCAGGGCCAATCTTCCTCAGCAAAAAGAGGAGGATTGGCGGCAGATGTTAGCTCAGAGCTAATCTTCCTTAAAAAAATAAAAATTGAGGAAGATTGGCACAGATGTTAGCTCAGGGCTCATCTTCCTCAGCAAAAGACGCCCCCCGCACAAGACCCTAACAGACGTCTCACCAAAGAAGATATACAGATGGCAAATAAGCATTTGAAAAGATGCTCCACATCATCATTCATCAGGGAAATGTAGATCAGAACGAGATACCACTAAACACCTATTAGAATGGCCAAATAGCAGAACACTGACAACACCCAATGCTGAGGATGTGGAGCAATAGGAACTCTCATTCTTTGCTGCTGGGAGTGCAAAATGATACAGCAACTCTGGAAGATATTTTGGCAGTTTCTTACAAATCTAAACATACTCTTACCATATGATCCAGCAATCGTGCCCCTTGATATTTACTCAAAGGAGCTGAAAACTTACGTCTACACAAAAACCTGCACACCGATGTTTACAGCAGCTTTATTCATAATTGCCAAAACTTGGAAGCAACCAAGATGTCCCTCAGTATGTGGATGGATAAAGAAACTCTGGTACATCTAGACAACAGAATATTATTCAGCATTTAAAAGAAACGAGCTATCAAGCCCTGAAAAGACATGGAGGAACTTTAAATGCCTATTACTAAGTGAAATAAGTCAATCTGAAAAGTCTACATACTGTACGATTCCCACTATATGGCATTCTGGAAAAGGCAAAACTGGAGATAGTAAAAAGATCAGTGATTACCAAAGATTAGAGGGGAGGGATGAATTGGCAGAGTACAGAGGATTTTCAGGGCAGTAAAAATACCCTTTGTGATACCGTGTTAACAGATAGATGTCATTATACATTTGCCCAAACCAGTAGAATGTATATGACCAAGAGTGAACTGTAATGTAAACTATGTACCTCGGGTGATTATCATGAGTCAATGTAGGTTCATCAACTGTAACAAATGTAGCACCCTGGTTGGGGATGCTGATAAAAGGGGAGGCTCTCCATGTGTAAGGGCAGGGAGTATATGGGAAATCTCTTATCTACCTCTCAATTCTGCTGTGAACCTGTAAAATGCTCTAAAAAAATAGTCTTAATTAAAAAAAATACAAGTGAGAGAGGTCATGATTGACAGAGCGGGTGGGTATGGGATCCAGGGCACAGAAAAAGGCTTAAGCTTTGAACAAGATCAAGGAGCTTTTCCACTAAGACAAGAAGCAAGGGGGTAAAGACAGGTGCCTAGCTATACTAAGAACTTCAATATTACATAATGGTGGCATAATGGCGGGATTTATGCTGTGATTTACAAAGTTACTTGATAAACTGTACACTTCAAAATGGCTAATTGGGGCCGGCTCCGTGGCCGAGTGGTTAAGTTCGCGTGCTCCGCTGCGGCGGCCCAGGGTTTGGATCCTGGGTGTGGACATGGCACCGCTCGTCAGGCCACGTCCCACATCCCACAACTAGAAGGACCTGCAACTAAGATATACAACCATGTACTGGGGTAGGTTTGGGAAATAAGGCAGAAAAGAGAAAGAAAAAAAAATTGGCAACAGTTAGCCCAGGTGCCAATCCTTAAAAAGAAAAAGGAAGATTGGCAACAGTTGTTAGCCTAGGTGCCAATCTTTAAAAAAAAAAAAAAATGGCTAAAATGGTAATTTTTAATGTTTATTTTACCACAATAAAAACCATATATAAAATTACTTGATTACTACCCAATTTCCATATTCTAAAAGGTTAGCAGTGACCATTGCATTTCATGGTTAGCTCAAGTTTAGTTTCTATTTCACTAACTATTCTAGATTTTACATAAGACAAGTCCTATTTAACTTCTTGTGGCCATAGGAAAAGATGTATTCCACTTTTTCCAGTTTACCTATTCCTACTTAATAGAATAAACCAAAGATCTTACCATCTGAAATACATCAGAACCTTCATCAAAATCCACCATAGCAAAAAATATCCTGTTGGTAAATGCACTGGAGTATTGCCAGGAGTTTGCCAGGATCTGGAATTCTTCATCAGCTTGCCTGGATGCAATATGATTTTTGAAGATAACGTATAAAACATTTTTCAAAGCAATCTAGTTCATCAGCAGGAAAACATTCAAAGAAACAAGAGCAGTTTTTACAGTGCGGTAAATATTAAAAAAAAAAAAAAAAAAAAGACAAGCAAATCAGGCACTACCGAGAGGGTTAGGACAAACCTTGGAAAACACTGCCATTGTCTTGGCACAAAAGAAGCCTAATCCCAAATGTTGGGGATTTCAACAGAAAGTAGTAATTACCTGCCTTGGCTCCATAGTTTGTGCCTGTTTTCTTATCTCAAAGCTCTTTCAGTAGTCGCTGGAAAAATCCAGCTAATAGTCTCTGCAATTTTTTTTAATTAAGATTATGATAGCTAACAACCTTGTGAAATCTACAACAATTTTAATACCCTAAATTACTTCTAGGAGTTCAAAGACAAGAGTAAAGTATTTCTCCAGAGAAAGTAGACGATAATATTAATCCATTAAAAAAATCTAAAGTACAAAATGCTACTTAGTAAATAAAAATACAGCCAGATGAATTATTAGGGTAAAAGATAAGAAGAATCTAGGGAATTGAGATTAATTGAAATCTCAAATCATGTTTGACTTTTCCTTTACCACCCACGTGCTTTCAGTTTCCAAGATCTGATAATTCTTCATTGGTGATTATTTTTTAACTCCATCCCCTCCCATTTATTTTCACTGCTATCATCTAAAGTCAGATCCTTAATACCTGACATTAGAATATTAAAATACCAGCTCTAGTTTCTCCCTCTCCAATCTTTCTTACACAGTCTTCCTAAATTACCACATTTTGAAACTCTTGAAAGATAGCGCCTTAGAGGGTGGTGGCCTCAATGATCACTGGTCTATCTTCCAGCCTTGACGGTCTAAAGGAGCTCTGGGCGGGCAGGGGCAGCAGGAAGCAGGAACCAGGGGGCAGACTGATGGGAACCGACTGGCTGAGGTTTACTGAGGGAACCAGGAGGATGAGAGTAAGAGGCCTGGGGAGGGCCGGATGCAGAGAGCAGCAGCTAAGGTTATTGGCAACAGCCCTGGGGTCTCCCTCCTCCTCTTTTCAAGAGCAGTTTCTTCCTGAAAGATCCCAGGAGGTAGAAGGCTGGCCTGATCTCTCCCAGCACAAACAACCCCACTCATTATTTGAGAAATTACCGTTCCAGCTGTGCCCTGGAAGACTCGGGTCTGTGTCAAAATCCACAATTAAACTGCGAATACAATGAAAGGAGTAAAGTACTTCAAATTTTTGACAACCTCTCTTGAATCCAATTAATAATCAACAGACTTTTTTTTTAATTTTTAACAGATTCAACTCAAATACGCAGATTTCACTCTAGTTTATCTAAGCTTAAGAATAAGAAAATAGGCCCGATGAGGTGTAAATACCCAATTTACCAAATTTGGCAGTCGCTTGGAGTAACCATGAATCTCTCTCAGAACAACCCTTGCCAAGCCCAGAAACTTCCTAAACCCAAGTTCACTATTCGGTAGGCAATTTCTGTCTTTTAAATTGTAAGAGAAAAAAGTTGAATAAGACCATTCCTTGCTTTCCACGACAGCCTGGTGAGGGTGGTAAACCCAGGGATCCCTAGTCCCAATTCATAGAAAAGGAAATGAAACTATACAAAGGGACTTGTTCAAGGTCGTGCAGCTGAAAGTGACAGCAAGATTAGAAGCAAAGTCTCCTGACTCCTGGTCCAGGACCCTCATCAGCACACAAACTGCTTCCCAGAAAAAAGGCGTCCAGTCAAGAAGAGAGAACCTCCCTTAAAGCCCACCCCCCACCCCAGAACACTCACCAGGAAACTGAGGTCCACCCTTTCCCAAGCTGACCTGGCCCTTCTGCCCTGACAATCTATGACTTTGCAGCCTTGAGTGTTTGGTTAAGCTTTTGGTTTTAGATAAAAGGGGTCTTTCGCTGGCTGCTGGGAACCTGACCTCAGAGGAAGGCACCACATCCCAGGCCACAACCCCTGCCCTGCCACCCGACTCCGCTCTGCCATGTAAACAAGTCAAACCCTGGGAGCGCTTAAGCACCATGAAAAACAGCCAGGCGCGGCACTTCAGAGCAATGTTTTCCATCTCGGGGGTTCTTCTGCAAAGGGACGGCGACACCTGGGTCACACCGGGCTGGAATGCGAAAGGAGCTCCCCTGGTCTCGTTTGGGGAGGGGAGGGAAAGCTCTCAGAGAATGGAGGCTGGGCAAGACGGCGAGAAGGGGCCACAGACGCCTCCTGAGGAGACGGAGACGAGGGTGGGTCAGGGAGGCAAGGACCCCGCACGTCCGAAAGCCCTGCCAGTGCTCTGGAGAACCCTGGGCGCCGGGAGCGCAGGCGACCGCTGAGGGCCCCAAGGGCCACCGGGGACCGCAGCCCAACTTCCCAGGCCGCTGTCACCCACACAAAGCCCTCCTCTCCGAAGCCACTCCAGGGACGGGCCCAGGACTCGGCGTCGTTGGAGGCGGCGGCTCTGACGCCGACCCGGGAGCTCCGGGACGGGTCCGAGCCCTCTCCCGACAGCGCGGGCCAGGCAAGGGGCCCGGCCCTCCGACCCCGAGTCCCCACTCCGCGCCCGGCGGGGAGGAGCCCCAGCCCCCCGCCGACAGCGGGCCCCCCAGCCGAAGTTCGAAGGCCGGACGCTCGTGCCAGCCTTCGGGACCCTGCCCCGCTCTCCGGCCGCCGACGGCGACCACAACGGGGAACACGGCGGCTGCGCCAGACCGGAGGGGCGCCCACGGGCCACCGCACAGTCCTCCGGCCTCAGCCGCCCCGGGCGGACGAGTCCGAGCCCGGCCACAAGACAGACGCCGGGGTCCTGGCAGCGGCGGGCCCCTCCCGAGCCCTGTGTCCCCTCCGCGGAGAAGCAGGCACGTTGGAGTCTCGGCACACCCGGCACGACTCACGCGACGGCCGGGCCGCGGGGAGCGGGAGGAGGCGCCCCGCGGACGACCGGAGAGCCTCCCTTTGTCCCGCGCCGTCCGCGCGCTCCCCGCTGCGCCGCTCCCCGGACCCCGCACAGCCCCCCAGCCGGCCGGCGCACCCGCGCCCGCGAGGCCCGCGCGGCCCGCTCACCTGCGTCAGGTCCTCGTCGTTGAGCAGATGGGACTCGCGCGGCTTGAAGCAGTTCTGACTTGCACTTGTTGAAGATGTTGGTCTGGAACTTCCCGCACGGGTTCTCCTTGGCAGCCGACATGGTCGCGCGGCGGCGGCGCAGGCCCCGAGGCCCGGCCAGGCCCGGCGCGCTGCGCGGCGGACGGCGGACGGCGCGGCGGCGGCGGCAGCATGCACGGCGGCGGGCGGGCCGCTCAGCGCGGGCGCCGCCGCATGCCCCGCGGCCGGCCGCCTCTCACCCGGCCGCGCGGCGGTCGGGGCCTCGCGGGCGCCGGGACGCGGGCGCCTCCCATCGCGTGGAGGCCCCGGGCGCGGGCCTCACAGAGCGCGAGGTCCCCGCCGCCCGCCCGCACGGCCGCCGAGCGCCCGCCGCAGGCCCATGGACGCGGCCCGCCCCCGCCGCCGGGTCTTGCCGCTCCAGGTCGGTGTCGCCGCGGCTGCCCTCGGCGCCGCGCGGCCGCAGCAACTGGGAGCGGAGCGGCTGGCGCGCTCTGGGAGGCGCGGGGCGGGGCGGGGCGGGGCCTCGGCAGGGCGACCGGCGGCCCTGCCGGCCTATGGCAGCGGCTCGCCCGGCTAACAAAGGGAGCCCTCGGCCAATGGGAGCCGGGGGCGGGACGAAAGGCCGCCGTGCGCAAGGTAACTTGTGCAGGCGCAGGAAGGTGGGGGCGCGGCCATGGGACATTCAGGTTTGGTGGACTGGCGCCCAGGCCGCCAAGCCCCTGACCGCTGCTGGGCCGGGGCGGGGGCCTGCGGGGGGCTTGCAGGGGGCGGGGGCCTGCGGAGGCGGGGACCTGCGGGGGCGGGGCAGACCTCCGGCCGGCTCTCCGCAAACCTGGCTTCCAGCCTGGTCTTCCTGCCTCCATTCTGGACACCCGGGCCCAGCTCCGAGCTCTTGTTTTAACACCTACTATGCGCCAGGCTGGGACTGCAAGAGGCGGGCAACACAGGCGGCCAGCTGGACCACCCCCTCCTTGGCCCCCCCATCTGCACCAGGGCCTGGAGGATAGCCAGCTGGCCAGGGCAGGGAAAGGCTGCCGCTCTTTGGCCTGCAGCCCTGCATGTGGCCAGGCTGGCTTATGGAGGTTTCTTTGGAGCCCGCATGCCTGAGTTCTCACCCTCTGGTTCACCAGGTCACTGTAGGGGCCATCCCTCTGCATGCGTGCATGCATTTGTGCATGAAAGTTATGGATATAGCATCTCCTTGGGTGTCAGTGTCCGTGCATGTCCCGGTGGGGTCTGGCTGCCTTTGAGAGTAAATAGAGGCATGGCCACGTTATGCATCTACGTGCATAGTGACCTGTTTATCCGTGGGTCCATGACGTGTGAGTGTGCGTGTGGGTTGTACGGAGGCGTACATCTGTGTGTCTGCTGTGTATGTGTGAGACGGTGCCGCCTGTCTGTGTGTGTCTGTGGGTAGCTGCGCTATCCAGCTGCCCTGATACCTGCATGTCCGTGTTTCTGTGGGATTGCCTGTGTGTTTACACTGTGTGTGTGTGTCTGTCTGTCTGTCTGCTCTGCCTGGTTGAGTTGTGTTTGCTTGCATGTCTGTTGTATGTATGAGCATCTCAGTGCGTCCATGCCTGTGTGTGAGTGTATGTCAGTTTCTGTAGCTGTGTGTTGTGTCTGACTGAGTGTATATATGTGTGCATGCACGTGAGTGTGTGTGTGTGTTGGATGCTGGGGGTCAGGGTTCGAATCTCTCACAATCAGCACCAGCTTCTCAGTTCCCTCTGCCTGTCCCCATAAGACGTACATAAGGTCCAAGCAGCCCCTGCCAGCCTGCTCTGGGGTGCGAAGGGCAAGGGCAGGCTGGCTGCAGGGTCCAGGCTTGGAGGGCTCTGGAGTCCACTCTTGGTGCACTCACACATTGCAGCTGCCAGCCTGCCCTGGCCTGGCTCCTAGAGGCCCCTTGCCCTGACCAGCTGGAGAGTCTGTGACCCGGGACACGGCCCCCACAGCCCGCCACCCCTTCGTCATCTGCCACGAGTGCTGCCTGAGGCCATTTGCTCATGGGCCTGATGTGATCACTCACCACACACAGCCTGTCTGGTCGCCCTTCCTGTGAGGTGGCTGGGGGGCCCAGGGGGGCGATGGGGAGTTGAGGAGATGCGTAAATGAAGGGCATCTTGGGCAAAAGAAAAGGAGCAGGATGCCTCAGAGCCTCAGGACCAGAGGGGCCCTTGGAGACCCTCAGCTCCAGCCCTTTGTTTTATAGATAAAGACACTGGGCCCAGAGGGGGCAAGATCCTGACCTGAGGTCACACTGCAAGTCCCTAGCAGAGCTAGCATTCCAGAGGCCGGCCCGGTGGCACAGCGGTTAAGTTCGCACATTCCGCTTCGGCGGCCCAGGGTTTGCCGGTTCGGATCCTGGGTGCGGACATGGCACCGCTCATCAGGCCATGCTGAGGCGGCGTCCCACATGCCACAACTAGAAGGACAAGTGAAATATGCAACTATGTACTGGGTAGATTTGGGGAGAAAAAGCAGGAAAAATAAAAAAGATTGGCAACAGTTGTTAGCTCAGGTGACAATCTTTAAAAAAAAAGAAAAATGTAGTTGTATTTTGGCAGGGGACCCTAAAGTGATGTCAGCTCCTGATAGGGCCAGGGGATGGGTCACCCTGAACTTGACCCTCTTTCTCCTGGAGGCCCTGCCATGTGGCTCCTAGGAGGAATCTGGACCCTGAGCATCGGCTCTGAGCATCCCTGTGATAAGGCACCTGAGTGCACCTGAGCTGCCACCTGCAACCAGTTGGCTCCGGCACCCAGAGGATCTGAATAGACGTCCCTTGCACTTTCCACTTATTTCACTGCTTTTCTACATCCGGGGTCTTGTATTCAACCCCAGAACTTATGAGTAAATCAGCGGCTTTTGATCACATGGACTGATAATAAATCTCACTAGAATGTCAATTGCAGAAGAGTGAGGACTAGTCTTGTGCCCGCTGGCTCTCCATCTAGAAGAGTGGCTGACAGTAAGAGGCTTCAGGTGGAGGAAGGACAGTGACCATTTGTTGGGCCCTTTGCAAAAGGCACGGGTACACCCTTAATGTGGATCATCTCCTTCAGCTCGCAGGACAGCCCCATTTTCCAGACAAGTAAATAAAGACTCAGAAAGGAGAACATGCTTGTCCAGCATCACGAGGAAGCAGTGAGGCTGGGATTTGAACCTGTCTGTTAGACTAAATACCTCCTCAAAAAAGGTCAGAAAAGGGAGCTGCCCGAGCCTGCGTTTGGGAACCTGGCCGGGAGGCCAGAGTGGGAGCTGGGGCCAGGCCTCCCTTGCTCTGCCGTGCGAAGCGTTCACAAGGGCCTCTCCTCCCTTCAGCTCTTCTTCTCTGCCCCCACTCTCCTTCCTGGGGGCACAGAGGAGTGAGCAGAAAAGCATGCTGGAGGGCACAGTGTGCACAGAGGGCCCCCAAACCTGTGCCCCACATGGAGAGCAGCTCCCTGAAAGCTGAGTGTCTGCCAGCCAAGGAGTGATGTGGGCATCCAGGGAAGAGACTGAGGGAGGAAGGAAGGAGCCGCTCCTCTTCAAAGGGGCACCTGCTCTCAGTTCCTGAGGGACCGTCAGTGTTTCTGTCCATGGGGACCAGTCCCAAACACGCTGGAGCACAGGCCTTCCCCAGACCCGGGGCCGTCCTCAGAGAAGCCAGGAGGACAGCCTGTTCATCCCTCGCCGTGGGGCAGGACTTCTGGCCAGCCATCTCTTAGAGCCTCTGAATTACTGAGCATCGAATGTAAATATAAAAAACAAAGTAACTTGTGTTCTTTATAGCAGATTTAAAAACACAGAAAAGTATAACAGAATGATAAGATAACCCTCCACTTAGGAATAAACACTTTTCCCCCCACATTTTACGACAAATTTTGAACATCCAAAGCAGTTGGCAGAATCCCACAAAGACCTCCCAGGCTCTCGCCTCGTGACACTGCATTCGCGAGCCCTCCGGTCTTTACACACCTCTCTCCATCCCCCCACCCCGGCATCTAGCCGTCCTTCCATTTCCCTTATGTTTTCATGCATTTCAAACTAAGTTGAAGACAATTTTAGCATGAATACTATTAATTAGTGTAAAATAACTTTTTAAAAAGCTTTTAGTATAGAAATGTTCAAATACACGAAAGTGGAGAAAAATAGTATAACTATACGAGAGCACACATCTCTTAGCCTCACCAACTGTCAACATTTTTCCAATCTTGTTTCATCTATCCCTCACCTTTTTTTATGAAAAATCACGAGTTTCCTAAAAGTAAGTTTTACTTTAAATTGTAAAAGTAATACATACTTGAAATCATCGGGATAATAATTGAGTCAGGCATTTGATGGATGCTAAACTATGAGTAAAAGCTTGGTGGGGAATAGGATATTCACACAGAAATATCACTCATAAATTACTTATTAATGACATGGGGCCAACCCGGTGGTGCAGCAGTTAAGTGCGCACGTTCTGCACGTTCTGCTTCGGCCAGGGTTCGCCGGTTCGGATCCCAGGTGCGGACACGGCACCGCTTGGCAAACCACTGCTTGGCTTTATATGTGGCAGGTGTCCCACATATAAAGTAGAGGAAGATGGGCACAGATGTTAGCTCAGGGCCAGTCTTCCTCAGCAAAAAGAAGAGGATTGGCAGCGGTTAGCTCAGGGCTAATCTTCCTCAAAAAAAAAAATTTACTTATTAATGACAGAGGGAACAATTACCTCCACACTGGAGGACCTGGCAGACACTACCCTAACCAAGAGGTCAAGGTCAACAACACCAGTGATGAGAGAAGCCGACTTTGGGTGACTCCTGATAGGATGCACAAGGACAAACACAGCGTCACTGCTGTGAGATCCCAAACCTGCACAGCATGGAGCTAATCACGGGAAAACATCAGACGAACTGAAAGCAGAGACAGTATACAAAGCAACCGTCTACGCACGTTTAAAAAATCAAGGTCATGAAAAAAAAGACAGGCTGAGGAATCATTCCAGGGCAGATGGAAAAGAGAGATGTGACACCTGAAGGCAGTGCGAGGTCCTGGTTTGGGTGGTGGATCGGGGGAAAGTAACACAGAGGATGCTGTTGGGACACATGGCAAAGTTTGAATATCATCTGAGTTTGACCACCATAGAGAAAGCCCTTGATCCTAGGATCTTAGGAGATCACACTGAAGCAATTGCGGGTGAAGGGCATGAGGTCTGCAGTCTGTGCAGGGATGGCTCAGGAGGCAACTTCCCAGACATGTACATACGATGCATCACTATGTGTAACCAGAGCATATCATATATAACATAACTTAAAGCACTTTTTTTAGGAAGATTAGCCCTGAGCTAACATCTGCCACCAATCCTCCCCTTTTTGCTGAGGAAGACTGGCCCTGAGCTAGCATCTGTGCCCATCTTCCTCTACTTTATATGTGGGACACCTGCCACAGCATGGCTTGCCAAGTGGTGCCATGTCCACACCCGGGATCCGAACCGGTGAACCCTGGGCCACCGAAGTGGAACATGCGAACTTAACCGCTGCACCACTGGGCCAGGCCTATATATAACTTATAATGTGCAATATATAATATATTATTATACCATGCATTATTACAAAGAGTGAGGGAGAAAACAAAGGTCATAAAATGTTAACAACGGGTGACTCTAGGTGAAGGCTATAAGAATGTTATTTTTTTAATGCTTGTAAATTTTAGATAGGTTTGAAATTATTTCAGAATAGAACATTTAAAGGTAACGCGTGCACACAGCAGAGGTTCCAGCTGCTCACACGGCACGCGCAGGGAGGCAGGGGCCCCACCACCCAGGCCCCAGGCCCTTGTCCGCTCACGGAGGCAGCCTCATCAACCCGCTCACAGGCAATCTTGGCATCTTTTCCAAAATACGCATAGTTCTGTATCCTGCCCTTTTTGTGTAACATCATCTCATGAGCATTTTCCTGTGTTACAAAAATTTCCTCAAAAATACCACTTTTAATGGCTCTCTAGCAGCCTGCCCAAGGTTTCTTTGGGTATTCCCCTCTGTCAGAATGTGTATATTTTTCTGCCTTTTCACCACTGTGAATAATGCTGCAGTGAACAACTTTAAATGCTCATCTCTGCTGCAGCTCTGACCAGTCTCTTCAGGAAGATTCTGAGGAGGGAGACCCGAGGGAGTCTTCTAAAGGCATTCTGCAGGTCCAGGACGCCCAGCAGGTCCGCACAGATTCAGCCGCGAGGTCCGGCGCTGCCGAGGATGTGGGCGCAGAGCCCTGTGGGTGATGGCAAGCCTGCGACGCTCTGGTGGGCAGTTCGGCAATGACTGTCAGGTCATGGAATTGTCACAGTGCTTTCCCTCGACCCAGGAATCCCACTGTAAGGACCGTTCCTGGAAGAATGTTTGTTCAGGCATGCAAGGGGACAGGCATAAAGGTTTTTATTTCAGCATTGTGTGTGACGTTGAAAAGTTGGTAACAATTCAAATTTCTATCACAAGGAGAATAATTAAATTATAGCACGATCACAATGTGGAGAATCAGGTAGCAGCTACAAACAGCGGAGTCAGTCTATGTGGCCTTCACGGAAAGAACATGTGGCGTAAAAAAAGATAAGTTATAAAATGATGTACACATGTATGATGCCATTTATTTATTTATTTAAAGATTTTATTTTTTTCCTTTTTCTCCCCAAAGCCCCCCGGTACATAGTTGTGTATTTTCAGTTGTGGGTCCTTCCAGTTGTGGCATGTGGGACGCCGCCTCAGCGTGGCCTGATGAGAGGTGCCATGTCTGTGCCCAGGATCTGAACCCGTGAAACCCTGGCCGCCGAAGCAGAGCATGTGAACCTAATCTCTCGGCTACGGGGCCGGCCCCAGCATTCATGTATTTAAAAACACAAAACAACCTTATATATTTTCTACTGGTTAGCCCAGTGGTAAGTAAATGTGTAGGAAAATGTGTGCAAGGATATGTGCCAGAATGACAGCAGTCACAGCCGCTGATGAGGGGGGCAGAGGCAGGACCTGCATGAGGATGCGCCCTGCGCAAAGCTGCCCACCAAGGGGAGTGGAGCCAGCCTGTGCTGCCTTCTCCAGGTCAGGCACCTTCAGGCTTGAGTCCACACAGAGGGGAAGCCTTTTTCTCCTTCTCCCAAAGGTGCTACGTGGGCAGCTATCTGTCTTGTGGAGGGACCAGGACTTGGGGGTCAGCACTGTCAGAGGGAGGTTCAGCGATGTTTGAATGGTTTTTCACGAGGAAAATATTTATGAAGTGCTTTTATCATCACACACACATACACCCCCAAACACTTTTTAGGTGGGGGCTTTGGAGTCACACAGACCCCAGCTTGAGCTCCGGCTCCATCACTTAGCAGCTGTGTGACTGGGAGCCGGGCGGCTGCCCCGTGATCCTCAGTCTTCTCATCTGTTACAGGGCGTCGGGCGGGCTTCTGCACTTTTGCCTGCTTGGCTGCCAGAGAGCCCAAGTCTTCTCTGGGAAGCTGCTGTTCCTGCACTGCTGGTCTGTACTGTCTGGCGGGCCAGAATCATCCCTCTTCAGGTCGGAGCACGTGACAGGGGCCTAGCTGAGCAGGGGCTCAGTGACTGGTTCAAGAAAGGACGCATGGCCACCTTTGGACCTGGAAGCCCCCAGTTTTGTGACTTTCACCGGAAGAGCAAGAGCTGCTCCCTTTCCGTGGAGTTGTGGGGACCCCACATCAGGGGCACCACGTGGAGATGAGTGCATAGGAAAAGTGAGCCAGGGCCTGGAGAAAGGGGACTGCCTGGGACATTACCCAGGGCCCATGTCTAGCGTCTGCTTTCTGGTGACCTGGTCCCTGTCCGTGTCCCCTTGGCCTTCACAGTGGTCACCTGCAGAACTTGCTCACAGGAACTGCATGTGTGAGGCAGGCCAGAAAGTTAGTGCCTCAGGGTGACCCTCCACCACCGAGGGACACGAGCTGCTGAGTGAGGGCCGCCCGGATCCCTTGCTGTCAGGCACATCCTGAGATGTGTTCTGGGACTCCTGGAACTCCCCAGTGGTCACCACTCAGTAGTGCACCCTGCACGGCCCCTCTTCTTCCTCTCTCACTGCCCTACATCCACACAGCGCTTTCTGGGACCACTCAAATGTGCGCCCATGATGGGTGTCCAAACTAAGACACTGAACCACCAAATCTCTCTCCCCACTCCTTCCCTCTCTCTCTCTCCCTTCCTCCTTCCCTCTTTGGGCTCCCTCTCTCATTAAGCCAGTTGGAGTCAATGTTCTCCACGTGCAACCAAAGAACCCTGATTAACACTCTGACAGTGACGATAACAACTAGCTTACAGCGTTTTCCTCTAAGGTGAGACGGTGTGCGCAGTCCTCGCCCTGCGCCTGCTGCACGGCAGACGTGGCCTCCTGCTCTGCTCCAGGCCCCTGACAGAGACAGCGAGCCTTTCAAGCGGACAGCTGGGAAGGGCCTCCTTATGTGGGTCTGCGGACGGGTTTAGGCTGCCTGGCTAGACATATGCCATATACACGCCCCCTTACCTGCCACAGCAGCTCAAGTACCCACAGCAAAGGTCATTCTTTTCAGTTAAATCCTCTTCTCAAAGCCAACCCAAATGCGAGGGGGCACCCAGCACTTCCGTTGAACTTCCCACGCTCATCACAATACACTTCTCGAGGACTCGTCCTGTGCTGAGCTCCATGATCTGCCAAAGGGAGGAGTAGCGCCCCCTCCAGGTGCTGACAGCACTGTCTTAAGTTCAAGACACACAGAAATGTGTGCAAATCCTAATTATATAGCTCAATGAATGTTGAAAAGCGAACAACTTGTGTGACTACAGCCCACATAAGAAACAGAACGTGACCACGCCCCAGAGCCCCCTTCACCCCATCCCTGCCTTTCCCGAGGGTGATGGTTGTCCGACTGTCCACCCACAGGTGAGTTTTGCCCGGTTTTGAACTTTGCTTCAAAATGAAGTCGCACAGTGGATGCTCTTTCACGTCTGACTTCTGCTGGACGTTACACCTGGAGAGCGATCTGTGTTGCTGTGCACCGGGAGACGGTTCACTTCCATCGCTGGAGAGGACTTCATCGGGGGATGCGGCACAACGCACTTGCCCATTTCACGGCACGTGGGCGTGTGGTTGTTTCCCGTTTTCTCCCACTGTTAGGAATAGTGCTGCTTTGGCACTTTGGTTCTTTGTTACTATAACGAGACTGTAGGATCCACAGAGGGAGAAATGAGACCAAGTGTTTCACCGTCATTTCTCCCTATTCTGTGCAGTACCACAAACTACCCCGGTGTCACCTGTCCCCACTCTGGCCCTATGCCAAAAGGTGGAATTCTCCCATTGTCTGAAGTGGGCCTGGGTCCCAGAGCTCGTGTGGCTTCCTCAGTGATGTCAAGCGGTCACCTGCTCCTGTAGCTGAGTCTCTGTGAGCAGGACCAAGAGGCCCTGTTGAGAGAGGGGCTGGGAGGAGAGAATCCCGTCGTCTCACTTAGGACCAGAACTGTGGACCTGTGGTGACATCTGTGTTAGTTAGGAATCATGTCCAGCTGCAAGCAGCAGAGCGCTGGAAAATCGTGGCTGAGACAGAAGGTTTGTTTTCACAGGTCACAGAAGGCAGGGGCTCCCAGGACCAGGATGGTGGTTCTAGAGCATCATTAGGAACCTGCAATCCTCTGTCCTTCCCTTCTGCCAGATTTAGAGTTTGGCTCCATCCTCAAGGTCACAAAATGGCCTCTACAGTGTCAGCCATCACGTATATATTCCAGTCAGGAAGAAAAAGAAAGAAGATAAAGAGGGCACACACGAGCTTTTTTGGAGCTTTTCTGGAAGTCCAGCCCAAGAACACCTACTTCTATATCCTTAGCCATCCTTATTTACCAGGGAAGTGGGAACTGTAGTCTCTTAGCTGCTCACCTGGTCATCTTGCAAGAAGAGGAGACTGGATGTTGGGCAGGCAATGAGCAGGCTCTCGTTCAGCATCCAGCCCTAGTTTTCTTCTCCCTTATTTTTTGAGGGACAAGGAACTCTCTAATGCTAGCAATTGCTAAAAGCAAGTAAGCTGGATTTCTGAAATGAGATGCTTTCAACAGGGACTCTGCTGACATTCCTCCTTCATGAGAGCCCTGCGGTGTGCCCTTGGGAAGGGGGTACAGGCTCCTCCTTAAGAACAGCAGGTCCTCATCAGAGCCTATTAAGGGCAGGGCTCTGGGAGACGAGGAAGGCCCTCTCCCATGGCAATGTCGGCAGGGCTCAAGCTCCAGGGGAGAGCCACACACGAGCCCAGCTGATTCTGGAAGCAGCCCTGAGACAAGCATTTGTGTGCCAGGGGTTTGTACAGGAGAAGCCCGGCCTCAGCCTGACGCTGCAGGAAGCTCAGGGCATCAGCTCCACGTCAGAGGGAGCTGAGACGGGAGCTGGCCTCTCAGACTTCTGCACTTGTCGGTCCTTAGTTGAGAACCTGGAGTGGGGCTGGAGGAAGGGGCATTTGTAGGCACTCCCAGCTCTGCTCCAGGAGCCCCCGGGCGCCCCGTGAGGAGGGGTGCAGGGGGGAGGGCTGCAGGGAGCAAGCACGTGGTATCTGAGGCCGGGTGTGCAGACCTGATGGAAGAGCCCCAGGGAGATGTGGGCTGAGCACCAACGGCATCCACTGCGTCATGTACCTCATTTACAGCCACAACGCCCCTGAGAGGCCAGGTGGGGAAACGGAGGCTCAGGGAAGGAAAGTAAGAGAACTGTTCAAGTGTCAGAGTTGGGATTCTAACCCAGGCCTAAGTGTCACCAAAGGCCCATGTTCCTGCCAAAGCTTACATTCCTTCCTTGCTTATTCAATAAATCGACAGGCATTTGCTGAATGCCTACTGTATACAAAGCCCAAGCCCCTGCCCTCCAGATGGGGGCTGCCCGCCCCAGGGACCCCTGCCCTCCTGGTGAGACTGCCTGCCCCAGGGGCCCCTGCCTTCCAGATGGGGGCTGACTGCCCCAGGGGCCCCTGCCCTCCTGATGAGGCTGCCCGCCCCAGGGGCCCCTGCCCTCCATGTAGGGGCTGCCCACACCAGAGGCCCCTGCCCTCCGGATGAGGCTGCCCACCCCCGCTGCTCCTGGGCATCATCCTCTCCCAGGCTGAGTGTCAGACTCATCTGTTCATTTTCCTCTGTGCTGGCACCAGGAAGCAGACAATCTCAGACGCAATCAGGGCATGTGGTGTGTCAACTTGGGGCCTCCTGAGGACTGGGCTCACGGGAAGGTGGGTGACGAGGCCCAATGAGGGAGGTCAGCAGATGAGCTGGAGCATTAACCCGGCCGGGACAAGCTTGTCCTTGGAGTGACGGACATGACTCAACTGACATAGCCTGTCATTCCAGAAGGTGCCACTGGGAGAGGACTTGGAGAGCTTGTGGGTCCTGTCCCAGTGGAGAGGGGACTCAGGGGGCAGTTGGCCTATGCACAGGCACACAAAGCTTGGAGCCCTCACAAACCCCAGCTTTACTGGGGTTTTACCACTCGCTGGCTGTGTGACCTTGGGTAGGTTAATGAACCTCTCTGGGCCTCTGTTTCCTTACCTATAAAACGAGAGGAGGCATCATAGAGGGGCTGGGAGGACTCAATGAGTTATCGAAGTGGGGCCGGCACCAGTAAGCAGTCCGCGGGCTTGACGATGATGATGGCGATGATGATGACCATCACTCCCACGGCTGACGGAACTGTCTGGAAGGAGGGCTCCTCCTCCCTGGCCTTGGGTAAGGCTCACAGCGCCCCTATCAAACCTCCCGGCCCTGGGCCCGGTCCCTCAGAGCGGAGCTCTCCTGCCTCAGGCGGCCGCACAGGGTGCTGGCTTTGGCCTTGCTGGCATTCATGAGGGTCAGACTGTCAGGTAAGGCTTCTCCAGGGCCTGCGCGGCTGGACATCTTGCTGAGGAAGCACCTCCCATGCATTTTCCCACGTCATCCCCAACCCACCCCTTTGCTTAGTCGATCCCCAGGCTGGTGGCCCAGGGGGCTTTCGGGCCCTGCTGGCTGCACAGCCTGTGCACCCCATGCTGCGTGTTGGGGGCACAGGGCAGGGCACACACAGTGAGGGCTGAGAAAGGTGGCTGAGCGAGGGGCCCTCGAGTGAGCAGCTTGGGAGCCGTGTCTGTTCTGCAGGACCTGCCTCCTCGGTGCCGAGGGACAGGGGCTCAGGGAGTCTGCTTCCAGGCGTTCTAGGTGACATCCAGGCACAGAGGACACCAAGAGTAGCCCAGCGCCCGCATGGGTGGGACAGTCACAGCACAGGCAGAGTGCGCTCTCCAGCAGCCCGGACTCTCTCCGCGCTGGGGTGGGCTGGGTGGGTGGGGCCCTGGAGGTCTCTTCGTCTTCTGGCTCCTCCTGCTGAATGCTGCTGGGCCCGTGCCCTGGGGATCCTCGAGCTGCCACCTGCCACAGAGCGGTGCTAAAAAGGTTTCAGAGGGACTCGGGGCGGAGGCGGGGGGGGGGCTGCCAAGGATGGATCAATGCTGCAGTCAGTGCCGGCAACACCCGCTCAGGGGCAGAGGGCAATAGGGAGCCAGAGGAAGTGCTCCTGGAGAACGTGGCTGCTTTGATCCACCCCCAGGAGAGCACTGGACAGGGAGTCCTGCGGGTGTGGGCCCCCCGTCAGATGGGCCCATCTCTGCCCCTCGTGCTGTGTTGCGGTGTGCTTAAGGCCCAGCCACTCTGTCCTTGCCTTCCTCCTCTGTGAAAGGGGACAGAACAGGACACCCTCATGGATCCGGGACCCCCGCATGCTTGACAATGCGTCAGGCAGCTCAGAGCCCTCTACCTTCACTGAAGTCAGGTAGGCTCCTGACAAGTGAGGACGCAGATGCACCGAGAGGCAGAGCTACTCCTGAGGCCACACAGCTCCTAAGTGGCTGCAGCGGCCACGGTCGCTGCCCTGCCACACCTCTCTCCAGGATCCATCTTTTCATGCCAAAGGCCAGGGACACCTGTGACTGCACCTCAGGGCTCTTTACAGCTGCAGGAGCAGGTGGGCTAAAACAGCCGGGGGTCTGGGGAGTGAGTGTCCCAGCAGCAGTTCTCAGACCACAAGGTGT
The DNA here is from genome assembly GCF_041296265.1 of Equus caballus. Taxonomy (NCBI): domain Eukaryota; kingdom Metazoa; phylum Chordata; class Mammalia; order Perissodactyla; family Equidae; genus Equus; species Equus caballus. The sequence goes on from NC_091704.1 coordinate 11,127,204, forward strand.
GGACGAGTCCCCCTGCTCTGCTCCTCCCTTGGGCGGACTCTGGGACCTGCTCCACGCTGTCTCCCAGGGCTCGGCAAGGTGCCACCCTCGATCACACACCCTTTACTGGCTCCTTCCCTCCCCGGCCCCACAGCCTGCTCCCCTGACAGTACCTCCCACATCAAGTACTTGCCCTGGAACCGTTGTTGCAGGGTCTGACCCTGAGACCCCACTCCCCAAGTCAAGAGTGGGACCCAGACAGCCGGGCTCCAGAACCAGGTTCTTAAGCACAACTCTCTGATGCCGCCCTTTGAGAGGAGGTGACGTGTAGTCCTCCCTCCACACCCGGCACCCAGGGACAGCGCAACGAGAGGCAACCGCTGGTGCAGTTTGTGCTGCTCTTGCCATCTGAGGTGGGAAGCCACACTTTTGCAGGCCCCTTCCCGCTCCCACCTTCCAAGACTCTGTATCCAGTCGCAGAGGGCCTGGCAAGCATCGTGACCTCAGTGAGGACAAAGTGTTTCAAAAGGATGGAGACACCAGACTCTTGGGCATCTGAGATCCTCCAAGAGGACTTCCTACTGCCCCTCGACACTCTCTGCCTGTCTCACAGTATCCCTCACGAATGGTCTTTTAGTCTCTCTTGCCTACCTCCAGGGACAGGGCGCTCACCACCTCTCGAGGTCACAGCTCTAATCATTTGAAAGCTTGTCTCTATACTGAGCCAACATCTACCTCTGCACTGGCCTGGCTTTGCCATCTAGGAGGTAGTGAAAATCCTGTTCACATGGGAGGGCTGAGGCCCAGGCCATGTGACCCCTGAGCTGTCGCTGTCCATCCCTCAGCTTTTCTTAGACCGCCGAGCTGCAGACAGATCGGGCACACCAGTTCATCACCTCTTCCTCCTACTGCCCCTCGACACACATGCGTTCTCTGCCTCTAAACGCACCAGGCAGCTTTGACAGCATTCACGTGTCACGTGAATACAGTTACAGAAATATTACGGGTGCATGATTTTAGGGATCACAAGTGCTGAGTTTCCAAGGCGAAAAGAGTCTGTCTTTTTTTGGAAAAGGTATTTGAACGTGGGACATTTTCAGGAAAAAGAGTGACAGGCATAGGTGGTTCTGTCTTGGAAACCCACCTTTCCTGGCTTCTCGGCTCAGCGGGGCCGCCGGGTTCCATCAGTCACAGATGTGGTCGTTCTTTCCTGGCTCTGGGTTTAGAACTCACGTTGTAAGCACGAGGCCCACAAGGTGGGTGGCAGAGAGCGGGCTTGTCCTGTGACCTTAGAGGGTCCTTACAGGGGGACCTTAGAGACAAGCATGGGAACACAGAGAGACCTCCATGTGGAGCTCATGGCCTAGCAGGGGAGCAGACCACTAGCACCAACTGTCACTGCGGTGGCCAGAGCCCTGAAGGAGGGCTGCACAGAAGGCCGACAGCTCATGGAGGGGCATTCATTCTAGTCTGGGAAAAAGGCTTCCCAGAGAAAAGAACTTGCTTATTTTTACTTTTTTATTGTACAAAGTAGGCCCATTTTAAGTACACAACTGGGTGAACTTCTACTGATGTGTATACAGGGGCGATCCCCACCCTGACCAAGACGTAGAGCCTTCACAGCCCCTGAAGGCTCCCTGGGCCCCTCTTAGCCAACACCTCCCTCTAAAGGAACCACTCTGCTCAGCCCTTTTGCCATCGATTAACTTTGCCTTTTTTTGAGCTTCACACGATGGAATCACACAGAACGTGCTCTTTTGTGCCTGGCCTCTCCCCTCAACAATTACATCTGTGAGGTTTGTGTATGTTGTTGCACGTGAGGAGAAGCCATTCTTTTTCATTGCTGTACAATCTTCCATTGCATGAATACACAAGTTGATATGCTCAGTTGATGGCTATTTGTGGTGTTCTAATTTTCATCTACTATGAACAAAGGTGCTATGAGAACGTGACATTTTTAGCTGAGTAGAAGTTAACTTGATACAAGGAGGCAGAGGGAGTAGGGAGGAACCATCGAGAAGGAGGGAATGACACCTGCAAAGGCCTTTGGCAGGAGGGAGCCTGCAGGCAGGTATGGCTGAAGGGGTGCCACTTCCTGGCACCACATTTCTTGGGGATATCAAGGGTACTGGGTCCTGAGCCCCTGCTGAACCGGCATGGTGCGTGGCCCTCGGCATCCATTCCCACCTCTTCAAATGCAGAGGCTGGAAAGCCAAAAGACTACACTGGGCAGGCTCCCGTGCAGCTGGCTCTGGGTGTGGGGGAGGGGCCATCAGGAAACACGCTGAGGGAGGTGAAGGCGGGGCATCTCCGTGCTGCTTTGGGCTGTGTTCCACTGTCCAACAGGGCCACTGGGATGTGGGGTTTTCTGCAGCGGCATCCCAATGTCTGATCTTGGGCTGCTGCGCTGTGGGACAGGCCCTGATCCCAGCTCCCGGCAGCAGGGGGAGCTGTGCCCCAACCAGCCGGCTGTGTGGAGCGGGCAGTGACCTCCCGCCCTGCAGGCCGGCTCTTCAGAGCTCCGGGAGGCAGCCCAGGAGGCCCAGCCGAGGGTCCCTCTGTGACTTTGTAAATATCTGTTGCTGTATCAAATCCGGTGTGCTTCAAACACCTGGAGGCACCGCCCCCACCGCGGAGACAGCTGCTGTCAACACAGAGACACACACGGTGGGAAGGACGTGCAGAAACTGGCACCCTTGCACATTGCGGGTGGGAATGTAAAATGGAGCATCCGCTGTGGAAAGCTGTTGGCAGTTCCTCAAAAATCAAAAATAGGATACCCTATGATCCAGCAATTCCACTTCTGGGTATAAATTTAAAAGAACTGAAGAGACTTTTGTCCACCCACGTTCACAGCAGCATTATTCACAGTAGGCAAGAGGTGGAAGCAACTCAAACACGACAGGGACACGGATAAACAAAATGTGGCATACGCATGTCATAAAAAGTTATTCCTCCTTAAAAAGGAAGGGAAAGCTGACACACGCTCCAACATGGATGAACCTTGAGGACGTCATGCAGAGTGAAACAGCCAGACACAAAAGGACAAACTCTGCATGGTTCCACTCATATGAGGTATCTGACACAGAGCCATCAAATTCACGGAGATGGAAAGTGGAAGGGTGGCTGCCAGGGGCCAAGAGGAGGGGCATGGGGAGGAAGGTCCTGTGGACATGGACCATGGGCAGGCAGGACTCTTCCTTCTCGGGCCCACTAGGGGCTCCCTGTTCACCTCTGACCTAGACTGGATCCCCCTGGGCTTCTGGTCCCTGACTCCCAATACCATTTCCTGCTTGTTGTCTATCCAAGGGGAAAGCTGTGGGATGCAGCTTTTAGGGCCTCAGCCAGGTCTCCCTCCAGAAACCCAGTGCTCCCAACAATCTGTTCCAGAAAATATCACCAGAGACAACACTTTCCAACTCATCTTATGAGGCCAGCAGTACCCTAAAAGCAAAACTAGAGTTTAAAATTAGGGAAAACTTGAGAACAGCAAGTCTCAGAAATGAGCAGTTATCGTCTTCTACAAATATTAGAAAACTGAAGCCAACAATGTAAAACAATCATACACCAGGACAAAGAGGAAATTTATTCAGGTATGCAAGGTTGTATCAGCATTCCAAAATCAAATCAATGTGATCCACCCTGTCACAAGCTAAAGGAGAAATTTATACATATCTGTCAGTTGATATGGGGGGGCAAGTCATCAGATAGTACATATTAGATATGTCAGGTTCTTTTTCTATCAATTGCACCTCATTAAAGCTCTTACAAAAATGAACATAGATATAGAATTTACACTTTCACAAACTTTTAGAAAATGGAACAGAGACCTAAATGTAATGCAAAACAATACAACTTCTAAAAAGATTATGCAACAAACTCTAAGTGGACTCGAATCTGGAATTATGTTATTAAGATACAAACTGAAAATGTAATCTATGAAAAAAAACTGATGTTAGACTTTATTTATTATTTTGGTAAGGAAGGTTGACCCTGAGCTAACATCTGTGCCGATTTTCCTCTATTTGGCCTGTGGGATGCTGTCATGGCATGGCTTGACAAGCTGTGTGTAGGTCTACACCCAGGATCCGAACCTGTGAACCCCAGGCTGCCGAAGTGGAGTGCGTGAACTTCACCACTGTGCCAGCGGGCCGGCCCCAAGTTAGACTTTATTAAATTAAAAACTCCTGCTTTGTGGAAGGCAAAATCGATGAGTCAAAGGACAAATTACAGACTGGCAGACGATATTCGCAAAACAGATATATGATAAAGAAAATATGTCCAAGATATATGTAAAGAATTCTTAAAAGTCAACCACAACAGGGGGCTGGCCCTGTGGCTGAGTGGTTAGGTCCGCGCGCTCTGCTGCAGGCGTCCCAGTGTTTCGTTGGTTCGAATCCTGGGTGCGGACATGGCACTGCTCATCAAGCCACGCTGAGGCAGCGTCCCACGTGCCACAACTAGAAGAACCCACAATGAGAAATATGCAACTATGTGCTGGGGGGCTTTGCGGAGAAAAAGGAAAAAATAAAATCTTCAAAAAAAAAAAGTCAACCACAACAAAAAAATAAACAACCTTATTGAAAAATGGGCAAAAGACCTGAATATATCCCTCACCAAAGAAGACATACAGATGGCAAACGAGCCTGAGGACAGACAACCACCACCACAGGTCATTCGGGAATTTCAAATAAAACCTCAATGAGACACTTCTACACACCTGTTAGAACTGATAAATGCAGGAAACTGACAATACCAACTGCACGTGAGGATGTGGGGCAAAGCAAACTCTCATTCATTGCGATCTGGAAAGCAAAATGGTACAGCCATATCAGAAGACAGTTTGGCAGTTTCTTACAAAGATGAGCATAGTCTTACCACACAATCCAGCAACTGCATTCTTAGGTATTTACCCAAGTAATTTGGAAATAGGTTTACAAAACACCTGTGGGCTAATATAGATAGTAGCTTTATTTATACTTTCTAAGCACTGGAAATGACCAAGATGTTCTTCAATAGGTGAGTGGAGAAAGAACCGGGGTACGGCTATAAAATGGATTATTATTATTTAGTGATAAAAGGAAACAAAGCATTAAGTCACAAAAAGACATGAATGAATTTTAACGCTTATTTCTAAGTGAAAGAAGCGATCTGAAGAGGCTATTGTAGAACACCAATTTTATGTCATTCTAGAATGGCAAATGTATAGAGACAATAAAATGTCAGTAGTAGCACGGTCTTCATGGAAGAGGAAGGAGAGTCGAATGGATAAAGCACAAGGGATTTTTTAGTGCAGTGAAACTCTTCTGCATAATACTGTAAATATGGACAAAACCTTAGATAGTTATCAAAACTCTGAATTTTACAGCACAGAGAGTGAAACAATGTGTGCAAGCAAAAAGCCACGTATGTGTCCAAGAAAATTCCCGAAGTGAATGAAAACTGTGGAAAAAATCTAACTGTATTACAAATGTATGAAACAGTCTGAATGAAGGGAGTGGGTAAAAAGGTGCAGAAATATGTAATTTGGGAAGTGAGTCGAGTCTGTAAAACTGAAGATGAAAGAAACTGTGCAGACGCACTGTATTGTAGCTGATAAAGTTGTGACCCGGGGGGTATTGTTAACAATGCTGATACTTCTATCCATGTGGACTGAAAATGAGCAGATAAGTAAATGGACAGTGAACAGTGGGCACAAGGTTATTATTTGGAGTAGGAGTTTACAGATAAGCAAGGAGAAGAGGCTAGAATGATCCACGTAGTGATAGAGTTGGAGACATCAGTGTGAACTTACTTTAGCTGAACATAGACACAGAAGGCTGTGTATAGATAGATTTATAGGTGTTTGAATACACACAGGCTACTACACACAGATATATTTCCCTGCTATGTCCGCTGAAAGAACCTAATGCCCTGACAGCTGCAAACACACCTGGTACCCAGGTCTTAATTCTAATACCACAGTCCAACAAAAGGAAACAGGGTTTCCAATTCTAGGATTCGGGAAGGAAATGTAAGAAAATGAGACTAAAGTGTCATTCAACATAAGAAAGTCATGAAATGCTACTCAAAAAAAGCCAAGAATGCTGGGGGGACGCCAAAGGGACACATCGGCTAACTGAAGGAGCTCTCAATCGCCAAAGCTGGAACAACCTGAGCAACAAAATAAATAAAGTTGTTGGATTATAATCCGGAGAATGTATGAATATCAATACTGTACCAATGTAAATAACTGAATAATAAGGAAATGAAAAGACACAAATCTCCTGTGCGGGAGAATACCAATGATTCATTCGGACATTCTGCTCTAAAGGAGGTTGAGGCTAACTCTCCGCTTCTTAGGCGTGGGCTGCACAGACAAAAGTCCCTACAAAGGGCACGGTGTGGACAGAGGGGACAGAGTGCGCAGGGGAGACATCTGACAAACGCTGCCTCAGCCAGGTGACCAACATTAACATCAGTGGGGGGAAGTCACAGGGAGAGCATGGACCCTTGAAATGATGAGATGAAAATGGCAATTTACCTCTCTGATCTTCTTGCCCCAAATCCATAATCCCAATCTAATCATGAAAATAAAACAGACAAATTCTGTTGGAGAACATTTTACGAAACACCTGACCATTACTCCCTAAAACTACCAAGTTCTTCAAGAACAAGGAAAGCCCGAGAACCTGTCACAGCCAGGGGAGGCTAGGCAGAAAGGACTAAATGTAGTGTAGGATAACAGACAGGATGTGTTCATAAGAGTAGAAACTGCGAACGGAGCTGAGGGAAACTCTCTGTACTATCACAGCAAGTTTTTCTAACTGTACAACTGTTCAAAAAATAAAGTGAATTAAAAATCAGAGTACTAGCGAAATGCAAAATACCTGGAAACCATGAGTTCTGAACATGTCTCCAGACTCCATTATGTGCCCTGCACAAGCACTGTCACTACAGTCACATTCTTCATGAAACAGGATAATGATACCAAATTCATAGTTTCTGGGAGATTTAAATAATGAATATAACATTTCTGGCATTGTTTCTAGTAAAAATTCACTACTTAATGGAAAAATTAATCGGAATTTTGGGATACGTTATTTTTCACCCCTCAGAGACCCGCTCCTCTCCTTCCACTCCCAGGGTTCCCGTGCTGTTTCCGTCCCTCAGTCTCTCTTACACTTTGAAAGCAGCAACAGTCTGTTCCTCACATTGACCTGGGTGACTTTTCCACAGAGCAGACCTGATCACGGCTGTCCCCTCACATGAAACCTGCACTTACCATCCACTAATTTCAGAATCAAACCACAATCCTGTAGCCAAAATATAAGGCTCTTTCTTAACCTGACTGTGTTCTCTCTGACCAGGCTCATTTCCCACCCTCTGCTATGCAGGATTGGTCAGATAGGAATAATCTGCATCACAATTACAATGTCGTATTGCAATTTTATACACACACCTTCCAGTCTAATTACCCCCTAAATGTCCTCCTCTCCCGGCTCATCCTGGAGTGCTCCCACCTCTCGATCACCTGGGAGGATTCCAACACCTTGTTCAAGGCTGAGCGCAGTCACAAGCTTGTCTGTGAAGCTTTCACTAGACTCTCACTGAAGAGTCAACTTCTTTGGATAGACTTCACCAGAGTTCAATGTCACCTCTGGATATTACAGTTTTTTTACATCTCCCATCATGTTTAGCCAATGAGTACCTTGTGAGAATAAACAGTGTCTTAGTCATTACTTAATATCCAGAATAAGATTTAGTGCCTACCATACATCAATTGCTGGGAAAAAAAAGATTTTTTTAATGACTGTAAAAACAAACTATTGAAGGAGGATAAACAGACATTCCCAAAATGGGAGACAAAGAATAAACCATGAAAGACGGAAATACTATTGAGGAATGAAGACCCCGTGATTAAGCACAGACACTGGAAAAGAGAGAACAGAGAAAGAAGTTTGATTCCTGAGTTTCCTTCCAGAATCAGTCTGTACCGGCAGGGCTTGGTGTCACTACATTCTCTCTAACTTATTTTCCCTAGTGATGCCCCCAAAGTAACTACCAATAAAAAGGCTCCCTCACACCATCACACGTCCCCTCAGCACTTGTGAAAATGCTGTGCTCACCTAGATGTCATCACAGAACAGCCTGAGAGCACCGATCCACCTTCCTCCGTGGACGAGTCATCGCGTTGGAAGTCACGCCTCTACAAAGGTCAGATGGCCCCTCCTGGGCCCTTTCTCACTTGCTGTCAGCGAGGTTCTACGCTTGACACAGCCCTGCATCATCTCATCAGCTTAACAACTGCTGCAGCACTGAACACAACAGCAAGCCGTTACCCTGTAAATATCCGTGCAGATCGTTCACGCAGATGCTAGCGCTGAAGTGACAGGAGTGCTTCACATGGTGACCTGTTATTAAGTCCAAAAGTTTGGTCACTGTGCCGACCCAGAATCTGAGCGGCACCGTCAGGAGGCAGAGAACACCACCTGCGGCCCCTTCTGCAGAGAAAGCCTTTAAGCGACCTCCCGAGACACCTTCCCTTCTCCAGGGAGCAGAGGAACATCTCCTTATCTACCCAGAAACTTAATGCCAATCACGACACGCCAGTTGCAACAGCATAAACACCAGCAGGACCCAATGGTGACAGGAAATACCTCTGCTTCCCTCTGCAACTGCTTTATGATCATAGACCAAATCCTTCCCCAAACCATCCTGCTCAGCATGGCCTCAAAAGCAAGTGGCTGTCGCTCTGAACTCCTACAAAGAAATGCTGCCCTGTGTTTCCTCCAACTCTTGCAAATTTCAGCCTCGACAGGCGATCCCAGTAAAACAGAGAACAAGAACAAGAACTCAGGAGGCTCTTCGACCGTCCCCCAACCCACCGCCCTCCCACAGCAAAGCAGGGCGTCCAGGTCGTTCCAGGACAGGGAGCTGTGGGGAGACGGGAGGCGTCCACACCAGGCGAGACACAACCAGGTGAGTCGCGGGGAGGCAGGTAGAGAAGCAGGCGGCCTCCCACTCCCTCCGCCCGGACTCAGCCGGCTGTCCCTCCCTCGAGCCCCTGAGAGCGGGGAGCTCAGCAGGCTGCCTCTCTGAGCCTCAGACAGCCGCCAGGACAGCCCCGCCATCGCTGGGGAGCGGGGACGGAGGGGACGGAGGGGACGGAGGCCCCGAGGAGCCCTGTGCAGCCCGCGAGCCCCGCGCCCCGGCCCTCGAGGACAGCGCCCCGCAAGCCTCAGCGGACACGGCGGGCCAAGGCCGCGCCGCCGCCCGGAAGGCTGTCCGGGACCCGTGCCCGGGCTCAGGGCGCGTCTCCCCTCGGAGCGGCCCTCCCGCCCCGCTGCGGCCCTGCCCGCCGTCCTCCGAGGGCCTCCTCGTCTCCGCGGAGCCCCGTCAAAGCGCTCCCGCCCGGGCTCCCCGCGGAAGCGACGCCCGGACCCCGGCGTCGCGGGCCAGGGCGGCACAGACCGTCCTCCGCCGGCCGAGCGCCCGACGCGGCGCGCGTTGGACCGGCCGCCCCCGCCCAGGAGGGACGAGGCCTGGACGGGACAGCCCCGCGCGCACTGGGCTGAGGGGAACCGGATCGTCGCGGACGCCCGCGAGGCCCCAGCTTGCCGGCTCTCCGCGTCAGGCACGCCCCTCACGCCGGTCTGAACCTGCAGCCCCTTTCACCGGCTCCACACGCTGGCACCGCCAAGCCTGACGCGGATGTCTGGGGCTTCCCCATTGGCTCAGGGGCGGGGGGCGGAGCGAGTGAGGAGGCGTGGCGAGCGGGGAGGCGCGGAGACAGAGGAGCCGGGGCTGCAGCCTGCAGCCTCACTGGGGAAGGCCAGAGAGCGTAAGTCTGAGTGACAGGCAGAGCGGGGAGGCGGGGCGAGGGGGGCGTGGCGAGCAGGGGGCGTGGCCACAGAGGGGCGGGGCAGTCGAGCCGCCCTGAGTTGGGAGACGGCAGGAGCGCGAGGAGCAGTGTGAGCGGAGAGGCTGTGCCAGCTCGGGAGCACAGCGTGTTGGGAGGCGTGGCCAACAGGACGGCCCCCGTGGGGGCGGAGCCCAGGCTGGCCAACTGCCTGCTCACAAACGCCTGGAGCCGCGCCCCTCCTGCCCGCTGCCTGCTGGGAAATGGAGTCTTTTTTTACTGGAAACAGAGAAGCTGCGTGTCTCTGCCCCTTGGCCTTTGGGAAATGTGGTCCACAGTCGGACCTTCGGATCAGATGCCACAGCCCTCCATGCCAGAAAATCCCAAATGAACGTGTTAGGTCATTGATAACTCTATGTTTAATTTTTTCTAAACAAAATTCACCTTGAGGTGGAAAGTGGCTCCACGAAGTTGAGTTTCGTCACCCAAAATAACTGCAATATTTTCCGTATTCTGCCTGCAGGAACCAAAACACACTTGTTTGGGTAGGTTTCCCAGGTTTTCCCTGTAAATCGAGATGAGGCAGTAGGTACAGTCCCGGACAAAGACAGAAGAAAAGAGACAAATCCATTTCCGGCATCCATGGCCTCTGACTCTGTCTTGACCCTGAAACAGAGGTTTTCAGCATATTGCTACTTAGGAAGACAGAGGCTGGACACAGGAATGTGAACAGCAACAACCAGAGAAAGCTTTGTGTGCTCACCCCTGAGGGCTTCCTCAGGGGCCCCATCTGTTCTTAGATTTTCCTAGGTAGGAGCCATCCTTCTTTGTCTCTTTGTATGCTCTGGGGCTTTTGGCAGAAAACTTACCATTTGGAATATTATGACGTGACAACTAGGGAAATCAGGTTCTCCCCCTCCCCAGCGTTTCTGGGGGATGCTGACTGCAATCGATGGTGATAGTTTCTTTAGGAGATATTCTGATCCAACCCTGAAAGTTCTGTAGTGTTTGTCATGTGTGGCCACTGAACACTTGGATCTGTTAGCCTAAGGATCTTCTAGAGATCCTGAGTTCAGTGGGTCTTAGGATGTCCTCCTGGGGAAACAGGGCGAGGGAACACTGTATGTGACAGGGAGAGCGACTGTCTGCTTTGGTGTAGAGAAAGAGCGTGGCAGACTGCATCCAGTTCTCCTTTCATTCTGGCACACAGAAGACTAGGTTTCCTAGCCCTCTTGGTTTTCGAATGGACGTGTGGCTACTTCTGCCCAAGGCATCACTTTTAGGCCAAAGGAGAAAGGAGGGTGTGTAAGGCCCCAGGTGCTCTTTGTGTCCTTCAGTGGCAATGGAAGAAGGCGTGAGTTTCAGATGGTGTAGCAACAAGGTCATAGGGTCTCCATCAGCCTTGCCCAACGAGACTTGGGAAGCAGGGTTCCCTTCACCCCGGCGACCAATATTTGATGTAAATCTGAGGAGAAATACATCTTGAGTCATGGATTTCTTAATCATTGCATTTAATTTCTTACCAGAGCATTACCTAAGGTTGTCCTGAAGATTACGATGACCTACCCTCTCAGATTGTCTAAAGGGTGATTCTCCCAAAGCAGAATTTCCCGAATCTCATATTGCTATGGTCAGAAGTCGTGTCTGCTGACGGCTGCTTGTCACATATCAGGGCCCTGCCAAGAGACTCTAAGTCTGATGGGGAGTATTGCATGTGGAAAGTGTATGGAAGTGTTCTGGAGAGATATCCCTATGGGAAGGTAGCAAAGCAGAGATGGTCGCAGGAGAAGCTGAAGCCCAAGCCTGCTGCCACTGGGTCTCAGCCAACCCTCAGGGATCTCTGGAGCTGGGACGGCCCTTTGGTGTTGTCCCAAATTGAGACAAGGGGACCAGGCTTCTTACTCTCTTATCTGCCAGACATGGGCCCCTGGCTGTCCCTGGAGAGGGCTGCATCCTCTGGTTAGGCGCTTCCCTATGCTGTGGGAATGTCCTGTGAGGGAAAGAGCTGTGAGCTGTCCTCAGCCAATATTCCCAGGAGCTGTGGGGTGGATGCCTTGGCCTTGAGCATGAGTCTGGGCTGAGTCTCAATGTTTCAACGGCACTTCTCCTTCACCGTGGTCTTCCTTCCCAACCCAGTTAACAAACTCCCCATGGGAGGATGTCCCTGGGAGGACTTATGTAGAGCTCTGCCTTTCCCTGTGATTGGCTGAGAGAAAGGCATGGGGGAAGACCAGAATCTCTCTCTCCAGCATTCAGACCCTCTTACCTGGGGGCTTCTGGAGAGCTCCAGAAGGGTTCCGACCTCGGCTGACACTGCTGAAGTTGTTCCTGTAACAGTGGCCACGGATTTGCTGTAGTCCGGCGCTTGTAGTTAGGGAGAGTCCGATTCCCTCCACAGAGCCAGAACAGTGTGCTCTCCAAGGTCTTGGCATCACAGGGACAGGCCTGGTAGACATCGAAACCCAGGGGCAGGTTGGCGAGTCGAGGGGCGTTCTCGTTGGTCTCCTCAAGGGTGAAAGAAAGGCCAGTCTATGCTGGTAATTCTTCTAGACACACCTAAGCCAGGGGGCAGCATTCAGGAGAATGGTCGAGTCATGCCATTCAGGGACAAATCCTAAGCCAAGCCTAGAGAAAGTCAGGGTTCTGGACTCAGGTTACCCATCCAGAGATGCTCCTGTTTTGGCAGATAGAGGGGGTGTGAACATGGTTCCCAGGGCTCTAGAACCCCCTGGCATGGCTCTCTCACTGTGATGAGGCAAATCATGTCCAAATCAGCAAGACGGGTGTTCAGGGCACTATGAGTGGGGGGAGACGGCATTAGGCTGGATGGTATGGCTGTCAACTGGACAGATTTTTTGTTAGCTCCCATAAATGGAAGATGCATCTGTGCATGGACCACACAGCAAGAAGTTCTCGAGGTCCGTGAGTGAGGAGTACAAACGCCGTCTCATCGACCACTTTGGAAAGACTGAGTTGAATCCCAAAGTGGCCTTGTTTTCGCTTGCACTGGAAGCCAAGATGCAAGCATCCGTCCTTAGACCTGGAATAGTTTAAATGGCACCCAGCTTACCAGTTCCTCAAACATTTTGAGCATTTCCTGCCAACACCATATTCACCTGAGGCATTTCAAGGGACTCACATTGTTACTTTCTCTTCCCCTAAGTCAGCTCCTAGGAAGCCAGTTTTGGTAACTTCTGTGTGCCTTGAACAAGAAACATTTCATCCAGATTTGCTAATTTCTTTCCTCGTGGACTTCCACAACCTACTTCCAATTTGGAAACCCAAAGATGGGATGAATGGTGCCTCCTGTGTCCACAGCTGTACTCCCACAACAAACTAAATATTGCTACCTGCCGGGTCGGCTCTCAGGAGCACCCCAGTCCCGGAGGAGACTCTCTTGGGACACCCATGCCTTCATCCCAGCCCTGGGCTAGCCCTGGGACCTGCCACGACTCTTTCTCCTCCGAGGGACAGCACAGCCTTCCCCACCTTCCTCTGGCAAGTCTCTTTGCTGGGTGGCTGTGCCGCATCAGCAAAGACCTGGGCTGCCGGGGACCAGGATTGATCCTCAGCTTCCCGCTGTGCTGAGATGGCCTCCCTGGCAGAGCCCAGCCTGCCTGTGTCTGAGTGACACTTGCAGCCACCAGGAAGGAGGGGATAACTCAGAAGTGCCAAGCGCTTCACCCTGCCCTTGTCTTTCAGGCTCTTTCCAAGGGACGACATTGCAAAGGGTGGGTGGTCACGCTTTCGCTCCTGCTTCTGGACCCGGTGCTCCTGTTGAGCTCAGAGCAGTGTCTGTTTAGCACCCAGATGGGAAGCATTTCAGCATTTCCCTTGGTAAGGCTGTGTCCACGCACATCCACAGATCATCAGGTTGCTGACATTCCCCGCAAGACCCCCAACTCACACCCTTCTTAGGCCTCCTCTTTCAAAGCTCCCAACAGGAAAGGCACATATCCCCATGACAGAACCACAGCACAAGACTGTGGAAAAGAACACACCCAGCCGAGGGGCTGCACACTTGCTGGGCTCAGGCACAGCAACGACTTTAGGAAAATCACTAAAAATACTCCAGATTGTGTAAATTTGGGACTGTCCGACACCACAGGCCTGGGAAGCACACAGGCCCAGAAGTCACCCTCGGCAGCAGGGAGACTGTAGGGTCATTCCTGGTCACGATGATGATGAGAAAGGCTGGGGGCATCTAGGGAATTTCTGCCCCAAGATACAACTGTATGCAAAAGTGCAGAGATGCTGAAAATCCTACCTCACAGGGAGCACTAGGTTTATGGAGGGAGACCTGGCTGAGGCCCTAAAAGCTGCATCCCACAGCTTTCCCCTTGGATAGGCAACAAGCAGGAAATGGTATTCGGAGTCAGGGACCAGAAGCCCAGGGGGATCCAGTCTAGGTCAGAGGTGAACAGGGAGCCCCTAGTGGGCCCGAGAAGGAAGAGTCCTGCCTGCCCATGGTCCATGTCCACAGGACCTTCCTCTGGCCTCGTCCTCTCTATGTGCACGTTTTGAGCTTTTGACGGTATTTTCCCCACTTAGAGCTGAAGCCATTGCGGAGACTGAATCAGAAAACAAGGTCCTAATCTGTGTGCAAGAGAAACTGGGAAAATGTTCCCTCTTCCAGCAGAGTGTTGAAAGGCAGCCACTGTCCTGGGCAGGACGTGTGTTAGGGACAGGCACGTGCTAGTTTGACAGACACACCCAGCTTAGTGGTTGTGGCTCTGCCTGAGAAAACGCCTCCAACCGCTTAGTCCCAAGAGGTCGGAGGGGCCATCTCTGCTCCTGGACAGGGTGAACCACACTGCAATGATCCTGTCCTCGGTGGGAGGGGCACTTGGGCACGTCCTTCAGTAGCCAGGGAGGGGACTGGCACTTCTCCCTTCTCCACATAAACTGAGCCGCTCACTCTGGGAGATTTCTAAATTCGAGGAGGAATGTGAGTTTCTGGATCTGGTTTCCATGAGTGCTGCGAGCGAAAGACTCACACCTCCACTCCCAGGATTAGAAAGAAGCAACAATTTAATATAATACTCAAACGGAGCATTTACCATTGACAGCAAAATATGGCCCTGCCAAATAGGGAAATAGGTGCTGGGCAAAAGGGGGGAGGGGGAAGAGGGGTTGGTGCCTTCCCTCGTGGCCAACAGGGGACCCCAAGAAACGGATCACAAAGTTCTCCTCATCAGAATCAGGGGAGGTGGCCCTGTGCACCCTGAGTGTCAATGCTGTGTCCCCGCTGTAGCTCAGCTGGTCTCAGGAGGGTCATCGACCACCACCACTGGGCCCTTGGTTGGGGGTCTGGTGTCTGGAGAAAGAGAGGCATTTCCTGAGCGGCCTGCCCTGGAACCACAGTGCACACCCCATCCCGGCCCCCACTGCGCTCTGTGCTCAGTCAGCCAAGAGAACCCCATCTGATTTAGCGTCACCCACTTCACAGAGGAGGAAACCAGTCCCAGAAACGTGAGTGCAACCGCCCAGGACGGGACTGCTCAGCAGTGGAGCTGGAACCCAGGGCCAGCTGTCTGCCTCCCCAGGCCCACGCTCAGCCTGAATGTTTCCTGAGCCCATGGTTTCAGCCACTGCCGGTCTGGACACTCACTCTGGCCTGAGCGGTTCTTCTTGCCTTTGAAGAAGAGTCGAATCTTTCTGACCCAGTGGTATCGGGGCTCCAGCTGGCAGGACAGGCTGTAGCTACAGGACAGAGCAGAGCTGGGAGCTCTCAGGAGCCACACATCACATGTGCGTCCTGGAGCCTGCCAGCAGCTGGGGTGGAAGGGCCCCAGGGGTCGCCATGCAATCAGATCAGGGGCTGACCATGGAGCAACGGCCATGGGCTCTGGAGCTGGTCAGCAGAGAGAGGCTGCCCTGCCCTCCCCCAACTCCTGACCCGACTCACCTCTCCTCCTTGCTCAGGGGCTCCACGGCCTGGAACCAGGCCCCAAAGTGCTCGTCGGGCTGCACGGTGTACAGATTTGCAGCCTCCTGGAGCAGCTCGATCTCGTCCATCAGTTTGAATTGCTAGGACAGAGCAAGCACAGGATGCCCACAGGGCCTGAGTGGGGGACCCTGCAGGGCTCGTGGAGGGGGTGAGGAAGGGGGCAAGGGGCCAGTCTGGGGCCTTTGCCCACTTGGGAACCCTCCCTCCCTGCGATTCCAGTCAGGGCTTGCCTGCTGTCACACTTGGCCCAAAATAGCTCCTCCTCCAGGAAGGAGTCTTTGATGCCAGCCCTTCCCCCACCCACCAATGCCATAGGATCCCTAGCTCTGTATATCGAACTGTGCAAATAAATGTTCCACCCTGGGGATTGGGTCAGAGGGGGTCCTGCCCACTGCGGGGGGGTCTCTGATTTCCAACCCCCACCCTCCCCACCGGGAGGCCGCAGCCGCTTACCTCATTCCATTTCCGACAGTTGAGCACATTGCCCTGGAAAGCAGACAGCCGCAGTCCATCAGAAACAGCCCCCTGGGGCCAGCACTAGCCCCCGTCCACACCTCTTGCAATGTTGCACTACTGCCAGTGGGCAGGCCCATCCAGAGCCCGGACTTGGACCTGGGCCAGTCTCTGGGCTCCAGAGCAGGGGGCGCAGAGCAACTGAGGCAACAGACCTTGTGACCCAACCCTCTCTGATGACACGTGGGGAGACTCAGGCCTCAGGCAGGAAGGGACAGCTCAGCCTCTGATGTGCTTCCTGACTGGGAGGGGCCCGACTTCTCTTGCCTCACTGGCAGGGCCAGAGGGAGAGGCTGAGTCCAGCTCAGACACCACCTCCTGCGGCCACACAGTCAGGCAGCTCTGAGCCTCAGCAGCCCAGGGAACCTGGACGGTGGCTTATGCAGAGCCTGCATCACCCACTGGGGAGATGGGCCTGACACCCCAACTCCCACACGAGGCTGGAGGCCCTGCTGAGAGGACCTTTGCCAAATGCAGAGAGCTCAGGGCTCAGGACAGGACTCTCTCCTCCCCACCCTCAGGAGCCTGAGCCCCCGGACCCACCTCCGGGCTCACTCACCTCCACATAATCCTCCATCGTAGCGTCCAGCAGCTCCAGGGAATGGAAAAACGTCACCAGGGAGGGGACGACCCCCTGTGCCGCCATCGGGATGGGCATGGTGATGAGCTCCCGCTCTCAGGTGCCCCCATGAACCTTCCCCTGAAACCCCTCAGCCCAGCCTCCTGCCCACCCCACGCTCCCACACAGAGCAGCCTAGGATCCTCGGGACACCCCAACACACACAATTCCCTCCCCCGCTCCCCTCCAGGAACACCAAACTCCGTCAGTCAAGTCCCAGGGCTGGCTGTTGGCCCCTCCCAGGGGCAGTGGCCCCTGCCCTTCCCCACCCCAAATCTGCCCTGCTGCCAGCCCTTCCAGTCCTCCTCCCGCTCACTGCCACTGCAGGCCCGTCATGCTTGGCAGCCACAGCAGATTCGCCTGAGGAGGAAGGCCCCTCTCCTGAGGGAGGTCTCCAGCTGGGAGGGGGAGCCCCCTCTCCTCTGACTCCTAGGCCCCTCCCCCACAGTCACCCTCACCTGCTGCCGCTGCCTCTCCTGGGCTCCCTGGTGGGCCCTCTCTGCAGTCTTTAACACGGAGGTCGCCTCCTGTCGGGGCCGAGGACAGGGTCAGTGCGCCCATACTCCCCTCCGCATGTCCCCCAAGGCCCCTGATCTCAGACCCTGGCCATCGGCTCCAGTCCCCTGCTGCCTCTGCTGCTCCCACCTCCAGGGTGCTCTGATTCTAGACCAGTCCCAGCTCCAGGACTCAGTCCTGTGTGACCTTGGGCCTGCCCAGGCCTCCCTGGCCCTCTTTCCTCAGCTGAAAAGTGTGAGGAGAACGTCACCTGCTTCCAGGAGTCTCCTGAGGACACAGAGTCATCCGCGTGTCATCACTGCTCTCCCCTCACCTCTCGAGGAGGAGCCGGCACAAATCTCCTCACATTCCTGTCCTCCCTTGGATGGTAGCACCCCGCTGGGAGGCCTGCACCGCTGATCATTTCCCTCCACTTCCCAGAGGAGGAGACGGAGGCCCCCAGAGGGGCAGTGACTGGCTCAAAGACCCACTGGGAGAGGCTGCTCCCTGTGCCAGCTACAGGCCCTGTCCCCGCTGCCTTCACCCCAGCCCTGGCTCCAAATCTGACCAAGGCCCCGACCTCCGGACTCCAGGGGTGCGTCCAGACCCCAGCTGAACAGACAGGGAGGGGGAGGGCAGGGTGTCTTGCAGGGCCTGGCCGAGTGGCCCCGGCCTGCCCCACCCTCACCGGGCTCTCTGACCCCCAGCCTGGGCCGAGCCTTGCCATAGCCTCACCTCCTAGGATCCCCTCGGGATGCTCCCCTCCCCTCTCCTTCTGGCCTCCTTCCAGATCTCCAGCCTCCAGGTTACCTGCACCAGCAGCTCCCTGCTCACGCGTTTCTCTCTCCTGACCCACTTCTTCCAGGTTCGAGAACTCTCCCTGCGGGGTGGGGAAAGAAAGAAAGAAAGAAAGCAAGAAAAACTGTGGGATGCTTGAAGGCAAATCCCATTTATTTGAGAACCCAGCAGATCCAAACCGCCTGGGGCCTGGATGAGGGATTTCACTGGGGTGCTCTGAGCTCTAAGGTCCCCATGGGACTGCGGAGGGGCCTCCCCTCTTGTCCTCGGGGCCTCCATTCCCAGATGTCCCAAACAGATCTCTTTGGAACAGTGTTGGTTTCAGCTGCATAGAGGCTTCTGTTGCTGCAAAGGAAACACTTGACAATCTCCACCTGGGCTCAAGCCAGGATCTGGTCTGGAAGGAAATGAATCCCTGGGACAGAACTGCTGGCCTAAGGGCGCTGAGAGACTCAGAGACCCAGCACCCAGCTCAGTTCCTGTGCCCGGCGTTCGCTGTCTTCCAGGTGGCCTCAGCTGACTTTGGGGGACATGCCGGCCCAAATCAGGCTGCCTGGGCCACCTCACCCTCATGGTGCTTGGCTGGAGAGCAGACTACCCACCTGGAAACTTGTCCCCAGGTGTCTTGGAGACGGGCAATGGCAGGGCTCTGCAGGGCAGAAAGGATTGTGTGGAGGGAACAGAAGTTCCCGAGCCCTCGGCACTCCTGGGGAAGGGAAGAGATGGAGCCGTGATGGGGAGCTGAAGTTCTGCTGCCTCTGGTTTCTGTCCCCTCACGGACTTCCCCTGTCCTGGAGGAGACAGATGCCCAGGGAAGCCAGGGAGGGCACACCTGCCACCCGACGAGTAACACTGCCAGGCACAAGGATTTGTAGCTCAACACAAGGAAGGAAGTGAGCTTGTCCCCACTGGGACCTCAAGTCAAGGTCAATGTGGCCCTGGCATGAGGGTCAAGGGACAGTCCAGGGACTAAGACCCCAGACTTCAATCCTGAGGGCTGAGAAACAAGAGGCAATTCCCACGCATCCAGACAGGGCGTGCCAAGGCTTACCTCAGCCACCCTGATCCACAGCTCAACCACCCTGGCCCTGTCCTGCGCTGTCATGCTGGGGTCCCCAAGGCAGGTGACGAGGATGCAATTGGCCACGGTGTTGTCGTGCATCACACTGTCACGGACGGTGGGTGCCAGGTACTCTCGTTCCCTGTTGTCACGCTCGGACCAGATGGAGCCGAGGCAGTGGGCGGGCACCAACGTCTTGAACAGCTCCTGCAGAAGATTCGGAGTGTCACCCGGTCCTGCCGCACCCCAGCTCGGCGTCCACAGTCCCCCATAGGCCCAGGCAGGGTGAGATCAGAACTGGAGCTCAGGAAGCAGAGCATGTGGCCTGAGGCTTGTGGGAGTCCCTGGGTTTTGTCTGTGTCCACTGAATGCACCCAGTCCAGGATGACCCCGGACACAGTACTGTGGGGAAGGGAGGGGACATTTGCTCCCAGCCCCGTCTCACTTCCTCCAAGCTCCAGAAGGCAGCCCACACATGCCCACCAGAAGGGCCATCATGCACCCATCCCAGTGCCCCTCGGGTCCCACACCCCATTCCCATGCACATTCCCCCGAGGCAGGGACAACCCCCAGCTTTGTTTGACTGTCTCCACTGGAGTCAATACACATCACCTTCCTGCTAAGTGCTGAGGCTGTCTGGGCCACCTGCGCAGATGGGGGATCCACCCAAGGACCTGGCAGCACTTCAGTGAGTGCCCATCCCCCACCAAAGGGCCAGACTCTGCCCACCTTCCACTCTCTCCCACCTCATTCATCGGCACAGCCACCCTGTACAGCAGGTGCTCTGACTGTCCGTCTCTACTGTCCCCTGTTCGCTAGGGGACAGCGAAGGCTTGGGAGAAAGAAAGCTGCCCAGGTCACAGTGTTGATAAGAGAGGGAGCAGGGATTTGGACCCAGATCATCGGAATCCCGAGCAGGGAATGGCAGGTGTGGGGTGGCTCATGGCACCGGGAAGGCAGGGGCCACCCGCCCCGCGAGCTCCTCTGCTCACCGCAGCCATCCTCGTCAGCTGCTCTGCCACCAGCTGGGGAGGGAAGTCCAAGATGTTCAGCTTCTCCTCCCGCAGCTGGTCCTCGGTGGTCACGGCCCAGAGGCAGTTGGGCTCTGGGGCTGCCTCTAATGGTGGCCCTTGCTCTGGTCCTGGAGTGGCCGACTCAGGGGCTGCTGGCTCCAGCTCTACCACACGTGGTGAGACTGGAGGTGCAGCTGGCTCCAGCCCGGGGGCTGGCACTGGCTCTGGCTCTGGAAGTGGCAGGAGCTTTGGAGCTGGCTCTAGAGCAGGATAAAGAGAAAGTTTCACCCACACACCTGACAGTTTCTGTGCCTTTCCAAAGATAGGAAGGGCTCCACTGCCTCTAAGGGAACGCTAGCCCATGAACCTCAACACAGACAGTCTTCCCAGACTCCAGTCCCCTCACCTTTCCGTTCGGCCTCAATGGCCTTGAGATGCTCCAGGTGGCCTGGCAGAAGGTAGGCATGGCCCTCCACATGGGAGCCACCAAAGCTGATGTGCAGAGTGGCCAGCTGCAGGGTCCAAGCGGGAAACCGCAGGGGCTCCCTGCAATCCTGCCCTTGGCCCAGCCAGGTTCCCAGCAGGAAATAGATAGCACTGCGTGGAGGCAGATGGGCCAGAGAGTCAGTGGCCTGGCCTTTCCTTAAACACCGCCCTCCCAAGGCACTCTTGTTAGCATCTGCGCCCCTTTGCCAGACCCTCCCCCTCCAGAGGAGGGCCCCATCCCAGCCCTGAGCCCTGGCTGGCTGTCCTGGCTGTGGCAGGCCTGCTCATCCAGCAGGCTGAACACAGAGTCTGTGAGAGTCTCTTGTTCCCACCGATACTCTCCTCCCCAAGGGTCTGGACACAGCCCACCCAAGCCCTGCATGAATGTGGGCCACTGGAATGAAGACTCCAGCAGATTTGGGAGCAGCTTGCTCACACACCTCCTACTATGGACCTGGCGGTGGTGCTCACAAGGGGTGGATGTGGAGAAAGGGAGGCAGGAGGGGCTGGGACTCTGCTGGGAGTGGGTCTCTAGGGGACAACGCAGCCCAGTCTCCTTTCCAATTCTCAAGGGGCCTGGGACCCATGCACAGCTGTCTTTGAGTCCAGTCCTGCCGGAGTGGAAGCCACCAGAACTCAGCCCTCCCATGGGAATCACAAGATGGGTGAGATGCAGTGTTCTCCCAGGCCTGACCCGGCCACAGCCTCCATCCTCTCCCCACACCCTGTTTGCAAGAGACAGGAGGCCGTCCTTCTCGACCCAAAGACCACTCACTTTGGGAGGTGGTCCTGTCCTCCAGCATCCCGCACGCAATGGGCCAAGCTGCCTCCATGTGTCCCAAAGGGGATGAGGGCATCGCCCGGGATGGAGGGTAGATGGGACCTGTGAATGATGTCAAGTGTGACTGTCTGACTCTCAGATTAGAGGGGAGGGCCAGGGAGGCTGTCTGCTTCAGTCACTGAGTGACACTTAGTGTGTCCAGAAGTCCTGCTCAGAGTAGGTCCTTCATAGACATTGTTGAATGACCTCCAAGCAGAACCACCCTGGGTGTCTGAGTGGGCCTGTGGCCCCTCTGTGGCCCTAGAGATCCCTAAGTGGCTACACCAAGGACAAGCACCAGGGCCAGCTGGATGGCATCTCAAACTCCTTGACAGGGTGCTCTCCAGGTGCTTTTCCAAACTCAAAAAGCCACAAGCCAGTGAAGGGAGAGGAAGACTACTTTCCGTGGGGGACAGAGAAATAATCACCACCAGCAACCACAGCATGGCCCACCACCCTCTCTGCAGAGCCGGGCACCAGGGCAGCACCTGGAGGGCTGATCCCATTCATCCCTGGGAGAAGCCTAGCAAGTTCATCCTCTCCCACCCCACGTTTCAGAGGAGCCAACTCAGGCTCAGAGAGATGCGGTGACATTCCCAAGGCAAGACACACAGCTGGCAGTGGGCAGAGTCACCACTGTGCTGAGGGGGAGGTGGGCAGTCACCTGGGAAACAGCTGGTCCAGCACCTGGTGGGCTGTGCTGGAGCCTGAGTAGCTGCAGAGGGAGGTGATGACACTGCAGAGGACTCTGCTGGGGAAGGCTGGCAGCACAGACTCTGAGAGCCTCTGCATCATGCCTGCCTGGAGGGCACGCATCCTGCAGGCCTCAGTGACAGACAGAGTGGACTCATCTTCACTCTGGGTGGGACGAGCAGGGACACAGAGTCAGGGTCACCACTGCGAACCACCAGCGTTATCGGGGTCTGCAGCTGACGCAGGAACTCCTAGCCCCTCCCAGACGTCTGCGACAGGAGAGACAGGGGTCCCAACTCAGCAAAGTTCTGGGCTCTCAAAGTACAATCTGACTTTGGTCCTGCGAAGGATTCCACACTGAGCTCCCTCAAGGCCATTTGCTCGCTGAGGGACAACAGAGCTCCCTCTGTGCAGAGCACCAGCCCAGTGAATCCTCAACAGACACCCCTCTCTAGAGAGGAGAACAGAGGCTTAGGCATGCCAAGTGGCTTCTCTAGGTCCTGTGGCTCAGAACTGAGAACCGCCCAAAGTGAGGGCTGAGGGACATCCCCTCTAACTGCCTGAGGCTTCGTCAGACGCTGACCTGGAGGGAAATGTTATGTGGCCACCTCACCCCTCCCAGGTCTGGAAACAGTGTACAGGGCAGTGACACGTTCTGAGAACCCCTTTGACTTTCAAACACGCTGACGGTTATTTCTTTTACATTAAAGGGAGTTTGGAGACCCTTGTTATCGAGCTTTCATTTTCCAAAAAAGGCAAAATTCAAAGATACTCAGGGCCTATTGGGAAGTGACAATGACATCAACGTTTTCTCTAATCTTCCTAGGAAAATGCAAAGAGTGCCCTCCTACCCTCCTATGCAGCTGGTGGGGAGGAGCGGAAGTCCAGATTCCTTTGGGAATGGGACTGTGGGACACTCATGAGGGACAGCCCTGTTAGGGTCCCAGGAGAACGGCAGTTTGAGGTTGGATTCTGGGCCTGCCCTGGTCATCTCAGGGGCCTGGGTGGGAAGACCCCTCCGTGCCCACTCTCACCTCAGAGCAGCCCTGGTTATTGATGGTGGCGCGGTGCAGCTGGTCCCTGTCCAGGGAGATGGAGTACCCGAAGCCATCCGTCAGCTCTTCCACCACCTCCGGCGTGCAGCTCTGCAAAGACAGTGCCCGAGAGCCGGGCCGGGAGGTCTGAGGGGCATGCCTCGACTTGGCCACAGGAGGAAACCCCAGCACAGATCAGGTACCGAGCAGCATCTGCATAGACCTCTAGCCAGGGAGGGAATGAGATGACACCTGGAGGGCTCGGGACTAACCTATGGGTAGAGGAGCTTGGTTCCCAGCACCTACTCTCCCATCCTGCTAGCCACCACCTAGGCTGGGAACACGACACACTGCCAGGCTTCCAACACCGAGCAAATGGCTCCTGCCCAGGGTGGGTCCCCACTCAGCACCGCCGTCCCTCTCTCACTCCCCTCCGACACACAAGGAGGCTCAAATTGTTGTGCGGGTGGCATCCAGTTGTGGCCTAACCCGGTTGGCTTTCCCTGTGTTACCTGAGTGCTCCTCCTGCCAGTTGGACAGAGGCGGTGCAGGTGAGGGCCAAGCCAGTGTCTATAGTGACTGAAAAGGCTCTTTTTCTTGGCTTTCCTGAAGCCAGAGCCTCCACAACTCGGGAGACAGCAGTAGAACATCCTCTTGTCTTCAGTGTCGCCACTCAAGTGGGCTCAATAGGATGCTATGTCTAGAATGTGGACGCCTGGAGACCAGTGTGCTAAGTTCTGTTGGGGTCTGTCTCCAAGGAAGTGAGGTCACTTCCTCAAGTTTCCCTTACCTGGGCGCCTTCTTCAATAACACCCACCGAAAACCTCTCTGGGATCTTGGCTGCTCACCCTCCTTGCCCATGTCACCTCCAGAACTGTACACAAATAGCCAGCACAGATCCCAACACAGGACCTTGAGATGGAACCAGGGTTCCAGCTTGAGGACATCCAGCTGAGTTCCGACCTCTTTTTTCCTACAAGCTCTGTGTCCTGGAAATGCCAATGGGCCTCCCAGGGCCTCCTCAATCACCCAACCTGCACGATGGGGACGAGGCCAGAAATATCTCCCTTGGGACATCCTCAAGTGTAGAACAGACAATAGCGACAACACCTGTGGTCTGGTTTCCATGTGTCTGATGCACACACTTAGAGATGAAAGAATCACAAGAAGGGGTGGGATGTAGTGTGGAGTACCCCTCAAAACAGGACTGGGTTCCAGCTCTGTGACCTTGAGAAAGTCACTGCCCCTCTGGGCCTCATTTCCAGGTCTGCACCTTTAAGAGGTGGAAATTAGGGGAAATTCAGATACTTCCATTCACTGGCATGAAACCTTCCCAGGTCTCCTGTTTGACTTAGAATCAGACCCAAGTGCCTCGTGTCGGCCTATGTAGTGGGCAGCCTCCACTATGGCTCCTGGTGCTCACTGTCTTCTGCTGTGCACGTCCTTGTGGAACCACAAGTGGTCAGGAACTGCCTTGTGAATAGAATGCAGCCAAGGTGATGGGATGGCCTGCAACCCAGGGTTAAGAACAAAAAGCCTGGCCCTTCCTTCTTACTCATTGGCTTTAGTCCCCTCCGTCTTTCCCTCCTTCTGTTTCCATCTCTCTCTCTCTCTGCAGCTTATATCTCTGGAACTGGGGGAGCAAGTGTGCATGTTTTCAGTTGTCCTATGAAGATGTTCCATAGGAGAGAACGGAGGGAATGATCGACCAACAGACAGGCAGGAACTCAGACTTTCAGTCCAAACAAACCCCGTCAACATGCATGTGAGTGAACTTGGGAGCAAACCCTCCACGAGTCGAGCCGCAATATAGCCGCAGCCCCTGCTTCACGGAGACCTTGAGGCGGAGGCACCCAGCTAAGCTGTGCCCCATTCCTGGCACACAGAATTTGTGAGATGTTAAGGATTTGTATTTTCTAGGTGCAATGTCTTAGAGCAGTGTCATCAGAGAGCGACGGGAAAAGCACAGTCTGCCAGTTCCTGCCCTCTGGCCCTGCCTGTCCCCATCTACCCTCCTCTCCCTTCTCAGGCTCCTTCCAGCTACACTGCCCTCTTTCGGACATTGTCTGGTCAGACCCACTTCTTCCTGTGAGCCTCTGCGCCAGCGGTGCCTTCTCCCTGACACTCAAACTGTTCCCAGACACAGGCAGGCGTGCCTCTCATCTGGCACCCTGCTGACAGCAAATGTCACCCCTATGATGCCTTTCAGAGCCTCCCAGGCACAGGCTCCACTGTCACAGGTCTCCCACCTGCAAGGGCATCTCATGATGTCCTCCTCCTTGGTCTCATCTGGATAAAGTGAGTCCATGAAGGAGGGCTTTCTGCTTGGTGGACGAGGAGGCAGCTTCTTCTGGTTTCCTCAGGATCATGACTGTCTCTTCTGGGCTGAATGTTTCCCCTCCCAAGTCCATTGTGAAAGGAAATTCTCATTCCCTTGCTTTCAAGGGTCTGGTTTCCCCAAGAACACAGGGAGACTGGCCTCTCCCTGGAATGCGGCACCAGCCCCTACACCCAAAGCCAGAAAATTAGCACCCAGCTTGAAACACCACCAGATCCTGAAGTCAATTCCTGCTGAGGTCCCCCATCCATTTTTAACCCCATAGTATCTCCTGATCTCACCTTTCCCCTAAGACACAGCTCCCAGCCTGCCCTTGGCTTCTTACAGGAACAGTGGGATTTCCCAGAAGCACTCCCAGCCTGGGCAAGAAATGTTTTGAAATGTTCTCTATGTATTTTCCAGGACATGGGATATGGGGAGAAGTCATTTTGGTTGTGTACGTGCAACAGTTTTGATGCGAATAGCATCTTTTTCAGACAGAGATCAAAGAGTGGGGCTACCGGGTGTAACAAGAAAATGGATACACTGAGCCAACGTCTTCATGGTGTGAAGTCATAGGGAGCAAAGAACATGGTTAAGAGCAGAGAATATGGAGCCACAACTTAGGTTCAAATTCCACCTCAATCACTTCCTAGATATTGGTAGAGGGCAAAGTACTTACCTCATTGGTGCCTCAGTTTCTTCATCTGTTGTTGGCAAGAAGGATAAGCATACCTAATTTGTGAGGATATGGAGAGTGCTAAAGGAGTTAATGTTTCAAAACACTTGCAACATCCAGCACATTGCATGCCCTGTACGCATACATTACAAATGAAATGTAAATGTTCTTCTGACGCTGTCTGTTTGCTCCAGACGGGAGACTAGGGGCTGGAAGGATGTAGACAGCACTCCCTGAGACAGGATGAATCGACGAATGAGCAACACTGTTGAAGGCATTACCAATGGCAGATCCGCCTCCCTATGGACATTCCCAAGGACAATCACACCCAAGCATCCCTCCTCCGTCCTGCATCGTCTTCTGGGATTCTATCCAGGAATCACGGGGGCTTCTTGAACCCTGGGACCCACACCCACCACAGGTTCTCTTCTGTCTGGCAGTAAACCCCAGGCCTTGTCCTAATGGCTGCAGCCCACAGGCTCTGACTCAGATCCTTTTCTTCACTTGAGGGAGACGTGTCATTCCCAGAGCTGGGCACACAGAGTGTCAGCCTTGGAGGAAATGCCTCCCTGGCCAGTGGCAGGTGGAAGAGCGCCGTGACGGAGTAGGATTTGGGGAGAGTCCTCCAGGTGTGGTCAGAAGGGGCCCAGCCAGGGCATTTGTCAGCAAGGTCTGGTTGGTGGACCTTGGTGGCAAAAGAGTGGTGGGGACAGCATGTTTTAGAGTTCCTGGCATGAGACAATCCACAGGATGGTCATGAAGTCAGAATCAGCCTAACAGGTCCAGCTCAATCCACTGTCATCTGTTCCCTGACTGGCTCACTAATCCAGGAGTGATTTACAAGGGCGATATTCGTGTTCTACCATCTTTTCGTTGATTGGCAGGAGCTAGTATTCTTTACAAAACTTGTGTACTTTTACATAGGAAAGGATAGGTGAGTTCTGTAACAACCCTTCTTGCAAAGTTCTCACTAACGTATTGAGTCTCTAACAGAATCCGCCGCTGGGAACTTCACCAAAGATCCTGACCTTTACTCTCTGGTTTTAGATCTTCCTGGTTGGTAAATTTTCTTGACTCCTGGCTCCTTTCCTGAGGTTCGTCCACTTAGAGCAATGTAGGACTGCAAGCTCTTGCCACTTGAGAAGTAGTGGTTCAACTCTATGATGATGTTGGTCTTGCTTACTAAGTGTGTGTGTGTGTATGTATGTGTGTATGAGACTGTTTTCTGCATGTTGCCACGTGGGTCAGATTGACTCCTTTCCTTGGAAAAATTGTCCCTAACCACTTTCTCTGGGCTTTATTTTCACGTCTTGAACAGTGCTGTCCAACAGTAGAATTTCACACTCTATGTAATGAAATTTAAACTTTTTTTAAATACTGACATTTAAAAAAGTAAAAATAAACAAGTGAAACTAATTTTTAATGGTATATTTAAACCCATTATAACCAAGATATTACCATCTGTCCAGGCAATCTATATAAAAATTAATAGTGAGATAGTTCACATTTTTTTTTATTGGGATCAACAAATCCATTTACATAGTCTCCATTTGTAAGCTGAAACTTTTTACATATGTGGTTTCTGTGTCCCCCACTCAGAACCTGGGCTGACTTGTTAGAGAGGAAATAAAGCAGAACAGGCATAAGTAACGATCACTGTCAATCCAGCTCAGCACAAACACTCACAACTGACAAAAAGGCTGTCGCTGACCAGGGAGTAGAGGTCCCTCGGGGTCACATGGTGGATCAGCTGGTTCAGCACCCAGGAATGCTGCTCTCTGTCACATGGGGTCTCTGTCACACTCTCCATCATGAGCCATGGGGTCAGGGTGGTAGGTGCAGACAGCTTCCATGCTGGAGGCTGCCCCTTCCTCCGCAGGCCCGGGGAGAGAGGAATGTGGGGACTCTAGAGAGATGTCCTGAATCCTCTGATGAAGGGGACCAGAGGGAGGGAGGAGCAAATTGGCAGTCAGTGGCAAGAGTGAAAACTGCGGTGGTCACCGAAAGTGTTCATGACTCTCACATGCACAGAAAAGGGACTTCCCTGAGGGAGATCAGTCTACAGCCCAAGACAAGGGACCCAGGCTGCTCTTCTTGAACAAGGATCCAAGCAGGGGAGGAGGCAGGAGGAGGATGAGCAGGAGAGACAGCAGGTGGGGTGCGGCTGGCTGGGACACATCCTGCCGGGAGCTGCTGGCACCAGGGTCTCATCAGGTGCTGCAGGACTCTCTCAGTGGAGTTCAATGTGGCTGAGCTCTTGCTCATGTCTGTCAAATACTGGATGTTGGAGATGGTGGAGTTGAGTGTGAGGGCCTTCAGGTCGTGCCCCTTGGCTGCAAGAAGAGAGGGAGAGAGATGGCCATCACTGAGAGCTGGGCTGAGACCAGATCAGAAGCCTGAACTCAGTATCATCTGTTGCCTTTGCTCCCAGTGGAACCACCACCCAATGCTGCGCTCATCCAAGTTGAAGCCAGCATATCTCTCAGCTCCTCCTCCCTCCCCTGCCGGTAACACCAATTGCACTTACAGATTGCTCCTCAATGCATTCCTTCTGTTCATTCACGTCCCAGGTAGGTCTGATCTTTTCTCACGGGAACCAACACCCTAACATGCTCACTGGATGCATTGTCTAAAGGGTGTTCTCTGCCTTGAACATTAGAAGCATTTTTCTGAAATGAAGATCTCACTAGAACACTCCTGCTCTAGCATCACCCATGGCTCCCTAAGGCCTTCAGGGTTAAGTTCAAACTTCTTGACCTGGCACTCAAAGCCCTTGCACATCTGGCTCCTGCTGACTCTTCAGCCTCATTGATGCATTCACTCAGGGTTAGGCTTTGTGCTTCAGGCAAACCAAATTCCTGTCACTTCTCCCGTACACTATGCTGTTTTTGCCTACAGGGCCATTGCTCATGCAATTTCCTCTGCCAGGAACACGCTCCACACCTTATTTCCCTATATAACTCCTACTCCTTCTTAAAGACCCCAATTGGGCAAAACTCCCTCCAGAGAGCTCTTCCCACCCAAAGGATGCCAGGTGCTTCTCAAAGCATCCCACCTTGTATTAGAATTTTCTGTGACTTTCACAAGACCAGGGGCTCTCTGAGGGCTGCATCAGATTGAAATATTGGTCTAATCCTTGTGATCAGCATGCTTGCCCTCAAAGCAGAATTGCACACCTCGGCTTCCCAGCTGCCCAGTAAGAATTGGTCAGTTGAGGTGTGGGGCTGGAGAGCTCCTCTGGGGAAGGAAGAGGGGCCCCCTAGGCCTGTGGTGTCTTCTGGTTGCTCAAGCAATGAGGAAGTAGGCAGGAACATGCTGCCCAGCTCAGGAGCTGTGGAAAGGGCTGTCATCTGGGAGACACAGAGACCCCACACAGTGGGTGAAGCCCCACAGGCTCCTCTGTACTCCAACAGTGGCTGTCCCAGGACAACCATTCACAGGTGAGCCATAAATGTGAGTGACAGAAGGAGGGATTGTGTGAGTAGAGGGATGTTCGAGCCTGTGAGTGAGATGAACCCAAGAGAGACAGTGTGCTTGAAGAAGAGAGACACACAACAAAGAGACAGGTAGAGGCACAGATAGAGGGGATACCTGGATGGACAGAGGAAGAGTGGACAAATGGAGGGTCACAGGGAAAGCAGGAAGAACAAAGACAAGGAAGAGAAGTTGAGAGATGGGAGGAAAGAGGATGGAAGGAGAGAAGAAGGACAAACAGGCGAACAGGCAGGAGGACAGTTGGACAGATTGATACCTGGACAGATGCTTGGGTGGATAGATGGAAGGAAGGAAGGAAAGAAAGAATGGAGGGAGCGAGGGAGGGAGGAATGAAGGATAGGAGGAAGAGAGGAAGGAAGGAGTCTGAGAGGAGGGAGAACTGGGAAAATCACCTGCCCACGTTCAGAGGGTGCTTTAAAGGGAGGGTAAGGCTGAGAATACAGGACCCCTAACTCCCAGGCTTGTGTCCACCTGTCCCAATGCTGCCTGTTGTTACTCGTAGAGACGGGCATATGGATGTAAAGGAAACCTTGAGCCCTACCCTCACAACACACAAAGCTCAATTCCTGGACACTTTGACCTAAAGGGGAAAGGTAAAATAATGAAACTTCTAGAAGACAACATAAGAGAACATCCTCGGGACCACAGGGTAGAAAAAACTTCTCAAAGAAGACACACACACACTCTCCATACAAGAAATATCGGTAAACTGGGATTCATTAAAATTTAGGCTTTCGGTTCATCATAAGACACATTACAAGAGGGAATTTGCAAGTCACAGGATGCGAAGAGATTGTCCCAGTTCCAATATTCAACAAAGGATTCACATGCAGAATACAGAAAGTCTTCAGCATATTTATTAGATAAAATGCAGTGAAAGAGATACATATTAATGCTGCTTATTTTAATGAGCCACATTTATTTTACAAGGACAGTGAACAAAGCAATCTGAAAAGCAGGGGGTGGAAAACGAACAGTAGATAAACAGAATCCCAGGAGGGTTTGGAAAAAGCAAGAGAAGCCCCTTACATAACAGTTCATTGGCCTTAGAAAAGGAAAGTACTACTGGATTCTGTTAGGAAGTCAGAAAGATTGAAATATCTAGTGGCTTCAGTGGAAAAATAAGATAGGAAAAAATAACTATGATAGTTATTTGATTTTCCTCCAAATGACTTTATCCCTTAGAGAGCAAGGCACTTTCCTTTTCAATCATCAACACATCAAAGTTTAATTTCCCTCCATTTAGCCTTTTTCGTGGCCATAGGTTAGAAGCAGCAAAGGGGCTGGGCAGGCTGAACCAGTCTGCAGACATACTCTGTCCTGTTCCACACTGGCTCACACACATGCAAAGTGGTCGCTTCTCACAGGGGAAAAGCCTGCAGGGCTGAGGGGCAGCCACCCCTTGGACCCTGTTTGTTAGTACCATTGGAAATTTCTCCTGAGTCCCTACTCAAAAAGGAAGTGGGTGGGGGGTAGAATAAGAAGGCCATATATTTGAAGGAAATAGGAGAAAATATTTCATTGTGAAAGTAATAAATGTTGCTTTTCAGAAGTCATGTGTATGTTGACAGTCTATGTCTTAAGGTACCATAATGAAACAATGTACACCTCATCTTCTCCCTCTTTTATCTGAGCATTAGGTTAAAATCCATGAAATTCCTAAGCTTAAAAAAACACACAAAAATCACAAGGAAAGTTTTGGAGGTCATGGATGTGTTCAGCACTTGGTTGTGGGGATGATATGATGGGTGTATGCATATGTCCAAACTAATCAATACACATATAGAAAACGTGTGCATTTTTTGTCTATTACTCATACCTCAACAGAGCTAAAAATTCAAATAAATTCCTAAGTTTACTTTTTGAGGGTGTATAAAAGTCAAAATTTCTAATAAAATTCAGATTCTTAATTTCTGAACATAAATAGCATTCCTGCTTTGATGGGCGACCCCACGACTCTCAAAAAAATCAAGAGCAATTGCTACTGTCAATCTCAGTGGAAGTTATTTTCAACACCTCACCCCCTTCTTTACACCTCATTATTTAAAAACCAAGGAAATAGTCTTCAGCTTTTAAAATGAAGGAGTAAATGAGTCAGCTTGACATTATACTTTATTCAAGATTTAATGTTAAATAAAGGAAATAACTGAGCACGAGCAGAATCCCTTCCATAACTCATCTTTTCTCCTATGCTGATAATAAAAATGACACTCTACTTAAACATAGTTTGCATGATATATTCTCAAGTAAATTTACTTCACTGCTGGATATTTTATTTTGAGATTCTTATTCAATTTCTTCATATTTATCTATAAAACTTATTTGGCGTCTTTCATCTTTTTACCATTTTCATCTTTTTAACTTTCGAAGGTTTAACTTTCCAAGAGAGTATTTTTTAATGACGAGCTAACTGATGAATTTGTGCACCGACTGTTTTTTTGAGACTGAATATACAAATGGACAAAGGCCAGATCATATATGACAGTATAACTCTGACTCCCAACGTGGGAAGCAAACATCCCAAGAAGCCAAATCACAGCCCCTGCAGCATTCAGCACAGAACAGTCAGCACTTGGTCAGTAACTGCCAGTTTCCAAAACTCTCGTTCTGCTTTCAACACAGGACCGCCAGAGAAAGCCACATATGCTCCCTAAACCATCACATAGGGTGCCTGCCTTCTACTTAGTGAGCTCCGGCTTCCCCGTGTCAACAACTTCCAATCAGGCCACCCCTCCCCCACTCCCCTGACCTCTGCCACCCTCTCCCCTCCCTTTCCCTTCTCTCCTCTTCTTGTGCATGCAACAATCCTCTCCTGTCGCATTACAGTCTCTGCAATATTTTTAACGTGTGATAGAGCAGCTCCTCCCTCAGAGTTCTTCCTGGTCCATATTTTCCTAGCTTAGCTTATGTGTTTATTTTTTCCATGTAGGATCATTTATCTAACTCAACATAAAAGCTCGTTAAAATTTTTATTGGCATTGTATTCAATTTATAAAGTAATGGGACTGACCATTTAATGAAACTTCCTAACTTAAAACATAGACTGACTTTCCATTTGCCAACTATTTTTAATTGAAATTTATAGTGTGATCGTTGTAGATTCTACACTGCTGTAAGGAATAACTCCAAAAGTTCCAGTGTACACTTTACCCAGTTCCTTACAATGATAACATTCTGCAAAACTATAGGACGATACCACAGCCAGCTTGTTGGCATTGATGCAATCCACTATCTTATTCAGATTTCTCCAGTTTTACTTGTACTAATTTGTTCCTGTGTATTTAGTTCTGTACAATTTTATCAGATGTGCAAGTTTGTGTATCCATCACAGCTAAAATAATGATCAGTTTTATCACTACAAGGTATTCTTGTATTGCCTATTAAAAAATCAATGGATGTTATTTTTTAGAGCAGTTTTACATTTACAGCAAAATTTAATGAAATACACAGTGTTCTCATATAGTCCTTGCCCCCACATGTGCATAACCTTTCTGTTGTCAATATCCCTCATCAGAGTAGTATACTTTTCACAATTGATGAACATACATAGGCACATCATTATCACTCAAAGTCCATAATTTACATTAAGGTTCACTCTTGGTGTCAGAGATCACTAGGGTATAACTCTGTGGTCCATTTCTGGATTCTCTACTCTGTTCCATTGATTTATGTAGCTGTCCTACAATGAAAATGATGATGCTGTGATTACAGTATGTACAAGGCAATACTAAATATTGTTAAAGTGTTTACTGCCGCATTATTCTTCCTGTCATGATTGTTTTAGCTACTCTCAGCTATGTGCCTTTCTATATAAATTTTAGAAAAAGGTGTCTCTGTCTACAAACTGTGGTGGAATTTTTATTAGAATAATATTAGACCTATAGATCAATTTGGGGATAATTGACACCTGTACTCATTATTCTATCCAGTAACATGGTGAGGACTGCAGAATTCTCAGCACATAACAACTCCTTCCAAACCCCCACACCAGGAGGAGACTCAACCAGACTCTGGCGTGGCTTCTAGCTGCATGAGTCTGTGTAACCGGAATGACTCCAGCCCACCATTAAAATGCCTTCCTGAGAGCTCAAAGCTGACAGAAAAATTTGCTATTTATTTTAGTCAACACCCAATTATAGGCCTCTGATCCCCCTTCTTAGAGTATTTACTAAAGAGGGCTTACAACTGTAGATATGTATCTCTCACAATTCTCCAAAGGACCTAAGAGCCACTCCTTTGAAATACGATCATTAAGACAGATAGAGCCTCTTTCTCTCAACTTCTGAGTGAGGATAGAATCCTAACTTTGATAACTGCAAAGTAACGAACACAGTGGGTCTAATCACAGTTACGCTGACCAACCTTTGTACTTTTTCACTTCTTTGACTCTACTGAGCCCCTGAACCCTGCTCCTTCATTCCCTCTTTAAAATTCTAGATTCACCTCCGTACAAATCTGAGCGCAGCTCAGCTTCTGTCAGCTGTTACTGAATAAAATCTGCTTTCACCACTTTAACTAATATCTGCTGCATTTGTCTTTGACAATAGTAAGGCTCTCAATTTATTTGCATCTTCTTTAATCACTGTAATCGGTATTTTATAATTTTCAGCATCAGATCCTGTACACATGTTCTTGAATTTATGCCTGAATATTTCATGTTCTTCGGAGTGGTTTTAAATAATACAGCATTTTCAAGTTTATCATCTGCAGGTTCATCATTAGTTGTAGAAATAAAATTGTCTTTTGTGTGTTGATCTTGTACTTTGTACTTGGTGAACTTTTTGTACTCACGTATTAGTTCTGATTTTTTTTTTTTTTTTTTTTTTGGAGATTCCCAGAGTTTTTTTACACAGACAACAATGAAACTAGGAATGGTTACATTTTTTCCTTTCTAAACTCTATGGCTTTTATTTCCTTTACTTCTGTTATTGCCAGAAGCTTCAGTATTTTGTTGAATAAGAGTAGTGAAAGTGGTATTCCTTTCCTTGTTCCTTATTGTGGGGAGAATCATTTAGTGTTTCCCTGTTAAGCATGAAGTCAACTGTGCATTTTCTGTAGATGACCTTCAACAAGTGAAAGTAGTTTCCATCTATTTCAAACTTGCTAGAAAATTTTATGACAAACAGGAGTTGGATTGTATCAAATGTTTTCTCTACATCTCTTGCTTATTAACAAGTCTTGCCCTTAAACAAATAGACAGCCAGTTATTTCTCTGGCAAAAATTGGTTTATCTGGGATTAGCGAAGAATAGCCATTTGGAGTGTGCAACCATGGCAAGCCATGCAGGAGCACCCAGCAAGGAAGAGAGGAGAAGCTCTTTTATCTCAGAGTGGGGAAAACTGTGGGGGCTATTGGACACAGTCTTGAGGGCAGTGGCTTTTCATCGGCAGAGTTGTGACTGTCTCTCCTTGGGTTAGTTTCTGACTGGTCAGGAAGAGAAAGTCTTTATTCTTCCTGTTGCACTGCGCCTTTGACATAGGGCATGAGAACTCCCTCTATTAGCCTTCCAACACTATTTCAACTACGTTTCCGTTTATTAACTTTCACATGTCCCCATTTTGATTTCGATCTTTCTCTGAAAGCACTGTTGATCTGCAGTCAGATTTTTCCAGTTTCAGTAGCCTCTCGTCCCTCGATGCCAGGAAGGAGCTTCTCTGGGAGTCATGTCCCAGGTTGGAGGAAAAACACACAGATTGGAAACCTATTGTGGCCACATTTGAGGAACACGGAGTGAGAGGAGGGAGAACTCTCTGGCACTTTTTACCTGAAGTTTGCATGTTATCAAGATCAGAGGCATTGGAGATGATCTGAAGTGTCATGTCATCCTCAAAGGTTTGGCAGACAAACTTCCAACAGACCTGGTCCAGACACCTTGGAAACCTTCGCATCAGATACTGTCTGCTTCCATTTGGAGAAATCTTTATTTTTAAGTCACCAAATGATGTGCAGTTCCCCCCAGAGTTTGTGCTTTCTTCAGGTGTGTCGCATGAATCCAAGTCTTGAGTTTTGTGGCAAAAAGCTTGGCTAGCAGCGCCCGATTGAGGAAAATACTATCATCTTGGTTGAGTTTTGTTAGTTTGAAATTTTTGGTAAGTTGTTCCTTGTTTTCAAGTTGTTAAATTTATGAGAATGGAGCTGTTTATATTATTTTCAATGGCTGAAGAACCTGCAGTGATCTATCCCTCTAGTGTGTCTCAGGCCTTTGAGGGTGAAGAGGCTTCCCCAAAGCTTCTTGAGGCAGAACCCTGTTTGCTGTTGGCCCCTAACAGCTTGAGTGCATCTGGGTTGGGGAGGAGACAGAGACTTCCAAGAACAAGTTGTTTCTTCTTGAAGGAATGCTGAAGATGCCCAAAGTATGGTACTTTGACATAGAAATTATTTGGAGCCAAAAGCAATCGAGAGCCAGCAGATGCAGGAAAAACTCTTGATCTCCACCTTGACTGCTTTAAATGAAGGATAGACTTCCTCTTTGGAAAGGAAATTTATGTTTCTAAAGGAAATTTCCATTAGTAAAAGCATCGGCACCAGAAAGAGAATGACTCTTAGAGAATTTTTTTTTGAGGAAGATTAGCCCTGAGCTAACATTCCCCACCAACCCTCCTCTTTTTGCTTAAAAAGATAGGCCCTGAGCTAACATCCATGCTCATCCTCCTCTACTTTATACGTGGGATGCCTGCCACAGCATGGCTTGATAAGTGTTGTGTAGGTCCGCACCTGGGATCTGAACTGGTGAACCCCAGGCCATCAAAGCAGAATGTGTGAATTTAACCCGTGTGCCACCAGGCCAGCCCCTACAGAATTTTTTTTTTTTTGAGGAAGATTAGCCCTGAGCTAACTGCTGCCAATCCTCCTCTTTTTGCTGAGGAAGACTGGCCCTGAGCTAGCATCCACACCCATCTTCCTCTGCTTTATGTGTGGGACACCTGCCACAGCCTGGCGTGCCAAGTAGTGCCATGTCTGCACCTGGGATCAGAACCGGCGAACCCCAGGCCACCAAAGTGGAACGTGCACACTTAACCAGTGAACCATCAGGCCAACCCCTAGAGAATTTTTTTAACTGAGAGATTTATCTGCATAACAAGGCAAGCTTTATTTATTATACATTTTCTCCCCTCATCTTCCCATAATTTTCCTTCAGCCACTTCCTGCTGCTGCTCACCCAGATGGCTTCCTGCTTCCAAGCTCCCCCATGTGCACTCAGTGTGGACTGGACTTGCAACTGGCAGCTGGTGTGGAGCTGCCTGCTCGAGGGCTGCAGAGCACCATCCTAAGTCTCATCCCCAGCATGACCTACCTGGCCAGCAATACTCAGGATCTGCCACCACTGCACAGGATTGGGGCCGCGGCACTGATGGTTCAGATTGTGGGCAGTACCCAGCCCAATTCCCACTCACTTTTGTTGACCACATGCCTGTGCTGTTTGCAGATGGTACAGATTTAAAAGAGAAGTCATATCCTGCTATTAAAGTGGAACTGTTGGACTGACTTGAGGGATTTTTCAACACCTGTAAAACTAAAGAGAAGCTGGGAGAATTATCAGAAGAGTTCTACAAAAATGAACTACTATCGATTGAAATGTTGAATATACATGTCCCTGCAGTTGCTAAATTGAGACGTCTTTTAGACAGTTCTCCTAGGGAAGATTTACTAGACATTCTGACATCACTTATCCAAACAAGCAACAGAAATGCTCCAAATTTTAGATACTGTGACTCTGGAGGAACTGTCCAAGATGATGATACCACTGCTGGTGAAACAAATGCAAGAATTGAAATTGCTTTAAAAAGACAGAAAACTTGGGGCTGGCCTGGTAGCACAGTGGTTAGGTTTACATGTTCTCCCTCAGTGGCCTGGAGTTTGCCGGTTCAGATCCTGGGTGCAGACCTATGCACCACTCATGAAGACATTTTGTGGCAGGAGTCCCACATATAATGTAGAGGAAGGTGGGCATGGATGTTAGCACAGGGCCAGTCTTCCTCAGCAAAAAGAGGAGGATTGGTGGTAGATGTTAGTCAGGGCTAATCTTCCTCAAAAAAAAAAAAAAATTATAACAATAAAACAGAAAAAGCGAGAAAGATGATAATAAATGCATTATATGAATATGCCTCAATAGGATTTCACACATCCTAGGTACTTTATTTTCTGGCACATTGTTATGGGATGTCATGCAGGTGATTTCGACATATCCTGTGTGTTTTCCATGCGTGTCCGACACCTGATTCTGGCGTGTCCGGCAGGTAGTTTCAGTGAATCAGGCACCTGGTTCCGGCGTATCCAACAGGTGGTCCCGGCATGTCTGGTAGGCGATTCCAGCACATGTGACATGTGGTTCCGGCGTATGCGGCAGGGGATTTCGACGTGTCCGGCAGGTGGTTCCAGCATGTCCAGCACCTGGTTCTGGCATGTTTTGCAGGTGGTTCCGTCATGTCGGCACCTGGTTTTGGCATGTGCGACACCTGTGTCTGGTGTATCTGGCAGGTGGTACTCACAAGACTGGCAGGTGGTTCACATGTGTCTGGCACCTGGTTTTGGCATGTGCGACACCTGCGTCTGTTGTATCCGGCAAGTGGTTCTCACAAGACTGACAGGTGGTTCAGCTGTGTCAAGCAGGTGGTTCTGGCATTTCAGGCACCTGGTTCTGGCCTCTGCTGTACCTGTTTCTGGTGTATCCATCACATGGTTCCAGCGTGGCTGGCACATGGTTCTGGCATATTCGGCAGGTGGCTTCAGTGTACTGGGTGCCTGGTTCCGGCGTATCTGACAGTGGGTTCCATGGTTTCTGGCAGGTGGTTCCTGCGTGTCTGGCATGTGGTTCCGGTACGCTCTGAATGTGGTTCCAGCGTGTCCATCAGGTGGCTACCATGTGTCCAGGACCTGATTCCATCGTGTGCGGTTGGTACTTTCAGAGTGTCCAGGTGTTGGTTCCAGCATGTCTGGCCGTTGGTTCCCGCATGTCCAGGGGTGATTCCGGTGTGTCCGGCAGGTTGTTCCGGCCTTTTCCAGAAATTGCCTCTGGTGTACCCAGGACCTGGTTCTGGTGTATCCGGCAGGTGATTTTGGCGTGTCCAGCAGGTTGTTCCAATGTGTTACGCTGGTGGTTCCGGCCTCCGTGGCAGGTGTTTGTGGCATGTCTGGCACCTGATTCTGGCGTATACGGCAGGTGGCCTCAGGGTATCTGGTACCTGGGTGCGGCACATCCAACAGATGGTTCCGAAGTGTCTAGCATGTGGTTCTAGTACGTTCGGAAGATGGCTCAGGCGTGACCGTTGGGTGCTTCAGGCATGTGCGGGAGTTGGTTCTGGCGTGTCAGAGTCATGGTCCCAGCATGTCCGTCATTTGGTTCCAGGTGGTTCTGGCTTGTCTGGTGGGTGCTTCCAGTGTGTCTGGCGGGTCGTTCTGGCATGTCTGTGTGGTGGTTCCAGAGTGTGTGGCGGGTGGTTACGGCATGTCTACCAGGTTTTTCCAGCATCCAAGGTGCCTGGTTCCAGCGTATCAGGCAGGTGATTTTGGCGTGTCCAGCAGGTGGTTCAGGTCAGTCCGGGAGATGGTTCCGGCGTGTCCAACATGTGGTTCTGGCATATCTGAGAGGTGGCTCCGGTGTGTCCGGCAGGTGGTCCCGTTCTGTCTGGCACATGGTTACGGGGTATCATGCAGGTGATTTCAACGTGCCCAGTCGGTTGTCGAGGCCTGTCTGACACCTGGTTCTTGTGTGCCTGGCAGGTAGTTTCAGTGAATCAGGCACCTGGTTCTGGCATATCCAACAGGTGGTCCCGGCATGTCTGGTATGTGATTCCCGCCTGTGCAGCACATGGTTCCGGCGTATCCGGCAGGTGATTTCGACGTGAGCGGCAGGTGGTTCCAGCATGTCAGGCACCTGGTTCTGGCATGTCTTGCAGGTGACTCACTCGTGTCTGGGACTTGGTTCTGGCATTTCTTTAAGGTGGTTCATTCATGTCCAGCACCTGGTTTTGGTGTGTGCAACACCTGTTTCTGGAGTTCTTGGCAGGTGGTTCTCACAAGACTGGCAGGTGCTTCAGGCGTGTCCAGCAGGTGGTTCTGGCATGTCGGGCACCTGATTCTGGTGTGCCCAGCATGTGGTTCCAGACTGTCTGTCAAGTGGTTCAAGCTGGTCTAGCAGGTGTTTCAGGTGTGTCCAGCAGCTGTTTCAGGTGTGTCCGGCACCTGGTTCTGGCCTGTGCTGGACCTGTTTCTGGTGTATCCGTCACATGGTTCCAGCGTGTCTGGCACATGGTTCTGGCATATTCGGTAGGTGGCTTCAGCACACTGGGAGCCTGGTTCCGGTGTATCTGACAGTTGGTTCCATGGTGTCTGGCAGGTGGTTCCTGTGTGTCTGGCATATGGTTCTGGTACATTCGAAAGGTGGTTCCGGCATGTCCAGCAGGTTGCAACAGTGTGTCTGGGACCTGATTCCATCCTGTCCGGTTGATGCTTTCAGAGTGTCCTGGCTTTGGTTCCGGCCTGTCTTGCAATTAGTTCCCACATGTCCGGTGGGTGATTCTGGCGTGTCTGGCAGATTTTCCAGCCTTTTCCAGAAATTGGTACTGGCGTATCCAGGACCTGGTTCCGGTGTATCTGGCAGGTGATTTTGGCGTATCCAGCCGGTTGTTCTGGCGTGTTAGGATGGTGGTTCCAGCTTGTGTGGCAGGTGTTTGTGGCGTGTCTGGCACCTGGTTCTGGCGTATTTGGGAGGTGGTTTCAGTGTATCTGGTACTTGGTTCTGGGATATCCAACAGGTGGTTCCGAAGTATGTGGCATGTGGTTCTGGTAGGTTCAGAAGACGGTTCCAGCCTTTCCGTTAGGTGCTTCCAGCATGTCTGGAAGTTGGTTCTGGTGTGTCAGACTCATGTTTCCAGTGTGTCCAGTGGGTGGTTCCAGGTGGATCTGGTGTGTCCGGTGGGTGCTTCCGGTGAGTCTGCTGGGTCGTTATGGGATGTCTGTGTGGTGGTTCCAGAGTGTTCGGCGGGTGCTTTCGGCATGCCTGTCGGGTTTTTCCAGCCTCTAAGGTGCCTGGTTCAACCATATCCAGCAGGTGAGTTCTTTCTCAGCTTCCTAAAGAGCTGGAAGCAAGACAGTTTGTGGCTTGTCTCCGCTTGAGGGACGGAGGCAGTGCTTTGTGCCATCCACCTCTCGAGCAATATAGGGCATGGTTGAGAGCAAATGGGCCTTTCTGACATAGGGGTTTTCTGACACTCTCTCCACGAATGCACAAGGACAGTTGGTTAAAAGCCTCTTGTCTCTATCCTCCTAAGCTTGTGGAATCACAATCATTTGGGCCTTGGCCCAATTGCTTAAGGGGAAGATGTAGCCATTATCCCTGAGCCGGCTTGGCAAGAGGGAAATGTGGCAGAAGCAGAAGTTCTAAAGCAGCGAGTTAAGGGCTGGGAGGAAATGGCGTTCAGCTGCCTGTGTATGAGAGGTTCCCAATATGCTGTAAGAGCACTGTGGAAAGTGACTTCTTTCTCAGCTTCCTAAAGAGCTGGAAGCAAGATGGTTTGTGCCTTGTCTCCCCTTGAGGGATGGAGGCAGTGCTTTGTGCCTTCCACCTCTAGAGCAATGTAGGGCACGGCTGAGAGCAAAGGGGCCTTTCTTCCATAGGTGCTTTCTGACACTCTCTCCTCCAGTGCACAAAAGCGGTGGTTAAAAGCCTATTGTCTCTCTCCTCCTAAGCATGTGGATGCACAATCATTCAGGCCTCAGCCTCCTTGCTTAAGGAGAAGATGTAGGCATTTTGTCTGAGCCGGGCTGGCAAGATGGAAATGCCCCAAAAGCAGAAGTTCTAAAGCAATGAGTTAAGGGCTCCAAATAAACAGCATTTCAGGTGCCTTTGTATGAGATGTTCAAGGTACACTATAAGAACAGTGTGGCAAGTGAGTTCTTTCTCAGCTTCCCAAAGAGCTGGAAGCAAGATGGATTATTGCTCATCTCCCCTTGAGGGTTGGAGGCAGTGTTTTGTGCCTTGCAATTTTAGGGCAATGTAGGACTCTGCTGAGCAAACTTGGCCTTTCTTCC
Source organism: Equus caballus (assembly GCF_041296265.1). NCBI lineage: Eukaryota > Metazoa > Chordata > Mammalia > Perissodactyla > Equidae > Equus > Equus caballus. The sequence continues at coordinate 11,169,026 of NC_091704.1, forward strand.
ATAGCTGCTTTGTGAACACTCTCTCCACCCATGCACAAGGGCGGCATGAGAGGTTGCCGGTATGCTGTAAGAGCACTGTGGAAAGCGAGTTTTTCTTAACTTCCAAAGAGTGGTTGGTTAAAATCCTATTGTCTCTCTCCTCCTAAGCATGTGGAAGGACAATCTTTCGTGCCTCGGCCGAATGATTCGGGCGGGACTTGTGTGACCCACCTGCCTTAAATGCTGGAACCAACTGTTGGACACTTCAGAAGCATCATCTGGAAACGGTGGAACCACCCACCGCAGATGTGAGAATCAGGTCCACAACGTGCCAGAAGCACCTGCAGGACACACCAGAACCATCTGACTCTAACGCCAAAATCACCTGCCGGATACACAAGAACCACTTGATGGACGCTCCAGAATCACATGACGGGCATGAAAGAACCATCTCTCAGAGTGCCAGAACCATGTGCTGGAAATGCCGGAACCACATCACTGACAGACATGAACCACCTGCTGGACACGCCTGAACCACCTGCTTCACTCGCCGGAACCACCTTCTGGACAAGCCAAAATCACCTGCCGGATAACCTGGAACCAGGCCCCTTAGAAACCGGAAAAAGCCAACAGACATGCCAGAAGCACCTGCCGCACACCTGGAACCACCATACAGACATGCCTGAATGACCCGCCATACACACCAGAAGCACCCACCAGACACGCCAGAACCACCTGGAACCACCCGCCGGACACACTGGAACCATGACACTGACACGCCAGAACCACCTTGCAGACATGCCAGAAGCACCCAAAGGACATGCTGGAACCATCTTCTGAACGTACCAGAACCACATGCCAGACACACAGGAACCACCTGTCACACACTTCGCAACCACCTGTTGGATATGCCGAGACCATGTGCCAGATACACTGAAACCACCTCCCGAATACGGCAGAACCAGGTGCTGGCCATGCCACAAACACCTGCCAGACAAGCCGGAACCACCAGCCTAACACGCCAGCACAACCTGCCGGACATGCCAAAATCACCTGCTGGATAAACCGGAACCAGGTCCTGGATACGCCAGAACCAATTTCCAGAAACGGCCAGAGCAACCTGCCAGACAGCCTGGAATCCCCCGCCAGGCATGCGGAAACCAACTGTCAAACACGCCAGAACCAACACCTGGACACACTGAATGCACCAACCACACACGAAGGAATCAGGTTCCGGACACATGGTAGCCACCAGTCGGACATGCCGGAACCACCTTCAGAACATACTGGAACCATATGCCAGACACACAGGAACTACCTGCCAGACACCACAGAACCAATGGTCAGATACGATGGAACCAGGCGCCCAGTACGCTGAAGCCACCTGCTGAACACGCCCAAACACTGTGCTGGACATGCCAGATCCATATGATGGATACATCAGAAACAGGTCCAGCACAGGCCAGAACCAGGTTCCAGAAACAGCTGAAACAGCGGCTGGACACACCTGAACCACCTGTTAGACCAGCCTGAACCACTAGATGGAGAATCCTGAAGCACATGCCAGGCACACTGTAACCAGATGCCCGACACACCAGAACCACCTTCTGGACACGTCTGAACCACCTACAAGTCTTGTGAGAACCACCTGCCGGATACACCAGATACAGGTGTTGCACACACCGAAACCAGGTGATGGACATGACTGACCACCTGCAAGACATGCCAGAACCAGACATGCCAGATGGGGAAGAGGTGATTTTGGGGGAGAGGAGCTTTGTAGATTTCTCACTTGGGCACTTACCTGTTTTGTTCTCCATCCAGGTTTTTCTGGGAGCAAGTTCTTGAGAAACCTATAATGAAAAGTATGAGCTATCTACATAGGGAGAACTCAGACTTCGTTCAGCAATTCCCTGGGTGTCTGGAGACTCGATAGAATACTTTTTTCTTTTTCCATTGCCAACACCCATGCCCATTCAGGCCTATGTGAGTTTTTACAATGCTCCTCCAACTGGTCTCCAAGCCTCCAGCGTGCCTCATTTCTCTTCATCGTAGAGGACAATAGCAGATCAATGTTTCTGAGGCATGGCTCCACCAGTGCCCTCTCTGATGCGGAAACCTTCCTCTCACTGCCTACCTGATAGACTCCAACTCTCTGCCTTAGCACTCAAGGGCCCCTCCGCCTTTCATGTATCCCACAGTCCTGCCAAACCGAACAGTACCCACTACCCAAAAACACACATTGCATTCTTCTCTTTTACCTCTGCCTGATCAGATGATGGACTTGAAACAAAGCCATCATTTGCTAGTTAAGTGACTTTTGCACAGGTCATTTCACCTCCCTGACCCTCAGTTTCTGCATATATAAGTGATGAATATTAAGATTCACCTCATATTGTTCTTATAAAGAATTAAAATTGACTTAGAGAGCATATGCAAAAACAGTTGGCTCCCTGCCTGACATGCTGCAGTCACCAATAATTATTCGGATCTAAATATTGGCTCATGCCATGCCCTGCTTCTTTTCCTATTAAAACCTTATCCTTCAAAAATCGGTGTGTACCCTTTCTTGAAAACCAGCCCAAGGTGTAAACTGAAGTTCATTTTCCTAAGCTGCTCAGTAACATTTATAACGCAAAGTCTAATGCATTAGATCAGTTTTTTTGTTTAAGCAAAAGAAGCTAACTCTGGCTAACTTCAGTTTTCTTATTAAAGAAATTGACTAGAAGGACTTACGGTAACTCACATAACTGAAGGGAATTTTTGAAAAAATCAACAAACAAAAAGCAAAAATAAGCTTTGGAAGACACAATAGAGCACAGCGTATAGTTATTATTACTGCCGTTCACCAAATAGTGTCGGCTCTTCTCTGGCACACAGAAGGGATGTATCTTCTTGGCCCCTTAAAGTCAAATGTGACTTTGTGAGCCTTTGGCAAATGAAACTTGAGCAAAAATGAGGCTGTCTCTTCCAGACAAACCTTTGGCAAACAGTAGGAGTGTGTTTTTCCTGCCTGGCAGTTGTGCAAGAAGTTGGATCGAGCATCTTTTAGCTGCCATCTACTCAATCCTCCAGACTGAGCAAGGATAATACACAGCCAGCCCCTGATGACATGGAGCATGTTCGAGAAATAAACCTTGGTCATTTTTAGCTGAGACTTAGGAGTTTGTTGTGAATACAGCACAACATGGACTATCTGACTGATGAAAACATATGTAGGGGAGGAAGACATTTCCTCTTCCCAAGTGTGGGTTCGTCTGGCTGGAGAACGAATTAAATTCACATGAGACAGAAAAGCAAGAGAAAATTAAACAAAGCTTTATGAGGAACCGTGGCCCGGTGCCTTTCTTCCCAAAGGAAGAAAGGGCACCAAAGAAGTGGGGTGCACATAGTGGTTATATACCGCCAAATGGGGTGTTTCACATGTGATTGAAATGTCCCTCCCACAATAGTCACAAGATTGCCCTGTCGGCACTTGATGGACACAGCAGGTAGTGGGTCTGCTATCTCAGTGGGCATGGCAGGACTCAAGTCGATTGTCTGGAGCTGGGCGGTCACAGGTGAGCTCAGCAATCAGTTCCTAGCCTAAGGAAAGATGCTTAATCCTTAAGAAATGCCAACGTTGGGAGGGGGAGGAAAGTCAGTTACAGGAGGTTACCAGACTAGCACAATAAAATGCAGATTTAAGTCCTTGCCTTTGGTATTGATTAAGAGTTTTTAGAGAGAAGGTCATCTCCTTTCTTCTTCCTGGTACAGAGAGGGAGGCAACTTTTACAGATAGAGATTTACCTTACAAATGTAAATGTGCCCTAACAAAGGGCAAGTTCCATTCCTCCTTCCCTGTCCCAGTTTATCAAAAGCAATCAGCCTCAAATAATCCTGATGCCAAAGAGACATATCTTGGGGTGGCCATTTCCAGGTCCCCACACATACATATTACCGATTTCCTGTGCTGTTGACCAAAATGACTTCAGTGAGCCAATATTAGAATTCCTTTTCACAAAGGTGGATAAGTGACAGATTAGAAGTCTACACTGTCCCAGGAGTGTAGACAGATACCATGCTTATATCTAGCAAAAATATTTCCTCATTTTGTCCTTTACCTGTCAATAAAAAAGTATATCTATAGAAATCTGGAGGTAAAGCTCCAGACAAAACCAACATGGTGACAAGGAGGAACATTACATACTTGTAAAAGGAGCGACAGATGAGAAAATAATATTAATGGCTGGCAACTTATAGAACCTTGCATTGAAAGGGATCTCATATGGAACTCAGGAAATATTTATAGCTGAAAGCACTACATGACAAAATCTGGTGGATGGAATTAAACAATACTTAGAAGAAAGATACCTTCAACATACGTATCTAAAAAGAAAAATTAGAAACCAATGAGCTGCTTGTTCAAGAAGCTAGACAAAGAGCAAGACAGTAAAGTCAGGAAGAAAGGAAATGAGAAAGAGAAATGCCAAACCTTTGTTTCTATTTATTTGCTCTTTATTTATTGCTATGGACTGAATTCTCTCTCCCCACCATTCATATATGGAAGCCCTGACCCCCCTTGTGACCATGTCCAGACACAAGGTCTTTAGGAAGTAATTATGGTGAAAATGAAGTCATAATGGTGGAACCTAAATCAGATAGGACTGTGGCCTCATCAGAAGTGGAAGAGATCTCTCTGTTTCTTCACACGCATACACACACCCCGCCATCTGAGGACTCAGTGAGAAGGGGACCTTATGCAAGCTGAGGAGAGAGCCCTCGCCAGAACCTGACCATGCTGGCATCCTGCTCTCAGGCTTCCAGCCCCCAGAATGGTGAGAAAATAAATTTCTGTTGTTTAAGTCACCCACGCTATGGCATTTTGTTATGGGAACCCAAGCTAAGATGCTTATCTTTCACAGTTTGTTCCTGGGTTCTGGTACCAATTCCAATGTGTGTGGGGTTGGGGGTCAGGGGAGTCCCCCACAGCAACAAGCAATTCTTGGGACACCAGCTGGGTGTCCTACAATTCAACTCGATTCTGACACTATGTACCCAGAGACAGCATCACATCCCACAGGTTAAGGGTTCAGCCCCACAAGACTGCCCCCACTGCGGGTGCCAAGAGCAAGTCTAGGCTGTCACCTATGCTTCTGAGCAACTGGCTGTCAGTAAGAGGTTCTCAAGACTCTCTACTCCGGTTCGACGAATTTGCTAGGGCGGCTCACAGAACTCAGAGAAACCTCTTACTTACTAGATTACCTGTTTATTAGAAAAGGATATGACTCGGGAATAGCTCGATGGAACAGACGCACAGGGCAAGGCATGGGGAAAGGGCAGTGAGCTTCCACGCCCTCTCCAGGTAACCACTCTCCCAGAACCTGCACATGGTCACCAACCTGGATGCTCTTGGAAATCTGTCCTTTTGGGTTTTTATGCATAAGCCGTTTATTTATTCTCTTACCCTCGGCTGCTGTTTTTCCTTCCCCATTTATAGCCCAAAGCCAATCAAAGAAGGACATGTGCAGTGTGATGCTGTTCCTGTACATTTTTTAAGTGCATAACAATGTAAGAATTTGTTAACGGAGACATACACATGTATGTCTTGACTATGCATAAAAATGTAATCTTTTGTTAATGGAGCCATGCACATGGATATTCTTGGAATCATAAAGAATGTAATTAATTTTAGGATATTGATACCTATGATGAGGGAGGGAGGAGAACGGGATGGAAATGTTAATTTTAGGTGTGACAGCAACATTTTGCTTCTTAAAAACAGAGATATCGTTGTGGGCTGAATCATGTCCCTGAAAATTCATATGTTGAAGTCCTAACTCCAGGACCTCAAAATAGGGCTGTATTTGGAGAGAGGGCCTCTAAAGAGGTAATTAAGGTAAAGTGAGGTCACATGGGTAGGCTCCAATCCAATGTGACTGATACTCACATAAGAAGAGAAGATTAGAACTCAGACACACACAGAGGGAAGACCGTGTGAGGACACAGGGAGAAGCGGCCGGGGAGAGAGGCCTCAGAAGAGACTATACCGGCCAATGCCTTGATCTTGAACTTCAGCCTCCAGAACCGTGAGAAAATAAATTTCTATTGTTTAAGCCACCCTACGTGTGGTATTTTGTCATGGCAGCCCCAGCAAATGAATGCAACATCGGAAGCAAATAGGGCAGAATTGAACGTCTGTTCTTTCTGGGTATTGGGGCCGGAGATAGAGGTCATACTATGTACTCTTCTGCATATTTGAAATATTTCCATAATAGTTAAGAAAATAACAAGCAGATCCCGAAAAAGAATAACCAGAGAGTAGAAATTTATGTGTGATTACCTTACAGGCCAAGGTGGGTTTCGCGTTGGGCAGGTGGTTCTCTTCCACAGGGTGTGTCAGTCACCCATGAATTCCCGTCTCTTGGCTCTGCCATTCCTGATGCCTGTATCGTCGTCTGCAACCAATCTGCACAAGGAGAAAGAAGGAACACGGAGAAGACACACATGCTTTCAAAAGTTCCAACCTGGAAATGGCACACACCACTTCCACTCCCATTGCATTGGCTGAAACATAGTCACACGCCACACCTCACTGCAAGTTGCTGCGTGACTGCCTTCCTGGGCACCCAGGACAAGGATGTGGACAAGCAGCCAGTAGTCCCACCCACAATGTCATCAGGTTGACCCTGGTCTTCATGCTGCTGCTCAGTCTACAGCGTGTCTGCCAGGTCTATGGTTAGGGTTTAGATATTTTACAAAGGCGCGGGGTTGGGGGTCATGGTTTGGGACTTCAAAGAGGAGGAAGCCAATTCACAAGGAGACAGAAAACCAAATGTTTGCTGGGCCATCTCTAAACAAATGAGAGAGAACTTGTGTAAAATGGGCCCGGCTAGGTACCTTCTTCTCTACCACATCTAGAGTTCCCTACGTTGACAGCTCCTTCCTGGAACAGGCCTTCTGTCTTAAATTCTTTTAGGCAGTTAGGGGCGAGGCCAAAGTTTCTTTTATATATAAATTTTATGTGTATATATGTAATTTATAGAACTAAATAAATGAATTTAAATATAGATACAATGGATTATATATTCTATTATATATCACTATTAATATATATTATATATATATAGATAATCTCCTTGGTTCTCCAGAGAACCCTGACAAATACAGGAGGAGTTAATATTCTTTTATCGATGGCATTTACATTTAATCACTTGAAATTCTTAGTTACGACATTGTTATGGCTTGCAAGGAAGTGTCCTTTTCAGTGTTTCATTTAGAGGCCTCAAGATACCAATGTTAAAAAGTTTCCCATTTTATTTGTTTGGTTTGATAGGCTTTTTCCAATTGAGTGCACAGATAAACCAATTTAGGAATTTCAAAGGAGCCCCATTTAGGCCAGTGAAGCCTTAAATCACCCTGAGTAATCTGAGCCCAGTGGGACAAAAATCTACATGTAGAAGGTCTGTATTCTTTAAAGACAAAACCAGCAGGAGTCCCAGAGTGGGGCTGTTCTTTGGTGGTCCTCTTAGAAAATGGATTTCTCATTTGTATGAACTTACCAAAGGATCAAAGGCCCAAAAAAGGAGTGAAAGAAACAGAAGTTTCTGACAAAGCTGACAACGGAAGGATGGCCAGAACCAGTATCAAAGGACGCCTACAGAAAGAGTCTGGACCTCTACCAAAAATGGGAGGTCCAGGCCCAGGAGGACTTACCACCAGGAACCAGAGCCACCAGGAGGAGACAGCAGAGCACAAAAGATTCTTTGCAGGCACCTTGCTTGTGTCTGTGAAGTGGCACCAGAATTGAAGGTCAGTAGCTAGGGATCCCACTTCTGTCACCATATAAAGTCAGCAAATAAGAGGCATAAACTGCAAAAGAACCAAAAAGTTTATTTGGGGTCTCAAGAATTGCAATTCAGGAGATGTAGATTCGAGTAGAAGCTCAAATGTGCTCCTAGGAAGACAAAGGAGGCAGGGGTAGATAAAAGGAAAGGACACAGGCTTACAAAGGTCTACAGTGAACAGTTACTGACTGGTTCTGGCATGGGGTGAGCTGACTTGCCAGAACATAGTTGGTCCTAGGCAGACTGTCCCTTCTTGGAATGAGGAAACACTTCAAGATGTGACCTCTGCTGTCAGGTAAAGCTCAAAAGTTCAGTTAACGTCTGGTGGTGGATGTGGTGTACAAGCATAAGCCCCACTTCCTTAATGGCCTCCCAGCTCCATTTTAGAAGCCTTGAAAATGGTATTCCATTTTGTCATTGTCATCCACCACAGTCACGCACCACATAACAATATTAATGATGTTTCGGTCACTGATGGACCACATATATGACAGTGGTCCCATACAGGTAGCACCACATAGCCTAGGTGTGTAGTAGGCTCTACCACTTAGGTTTGTGTAAGTACACTGTGTGATGTTCACACAGCAATGAAATTGCCTAATGATGCATTTCTCTAAACATTTCCCTTTCATTAAGTGAGGTACACCTGTACTGATTTTAGTCTAGTGAATGTTGAATAATGAATTACTCATTTCAGTTATTTGAGTCAGCCCCACTGGCTGAGAATGGTAAAGGCTGACTGAAGCAAAAAACTAAAATTTGTTATTCAACATTCACAAAACCAAATGAGTAAAGAAGAACTTTAAGTTCTATATCAGGGTTCATGTAAGGCAAAAACATTCTAAAGGAAAGATGGATTTGAGGACATATATGATTCTGAGTGTAAATGTCTGGGTACAAGCAAAAATTCCAGGGAGCATTTCAGACTTTCGAGGCAGTGGAATTGGTGAAACCAAAGTCAAGCTCTCCAAACAGTAAAGGGGGCCCAGGTAATATCTGGAGTACAGGTGGAACAGGCAGAAAATTTCATTAATGTAATTGTATGATTTCATGAACGGACAGAGTTGGAAAATAGGATGGCAGGGTAGGGCAGAGGGACCTGGAGGGCCCAGGATGGATGGAGAGATCAGCTGGGCTGGTGGGGGGAAGGGGCCATGGGCACACCCTCTTCATGTCCCCTCCCCCACCCTCTGAAACCCTTTGTGACTCTTCAGTGCTCTGTGATGCAGGCCTGGGATTATAAGCAAGTGCGGACACTCTCAGAGCTCAGTTGCCTCAGGCAGCCTTGCGATTCAGAAAATGGAGTTCAGTCAATGGAATGTTCTCTCATTTCTGAATAGCCATATTGAGTTGTTTTTGAGCATCTGCTCAACATTCTTAGATAGTGACCGCAACCTCACCATCGTGTGTGGGTTGTGGTTGCTTCTTCTGTTCCTGTGCTTCCTGGTGGGGATTCCATCTTTACCAACCTTGTGGAAAACCAAAATCTACCAAAAGGTAAGGATCCCTGGGCAAGCCACCAACAGGGATTTTTTATTGTTGTTTCCATTTCTAGTCCCACATTTTTAAATGAGTTGGTCCAGAGAGACTCCTAAGATGGCAAGTCTGAATAGAGGATAGAACATCATCCTCCTAGGGGAATAGGCCAGGCAGGACTAGGGGTTCAGCTGGGACTGTTTCCCATTTAAAACTCACAGACCATCTGGGTGTGGTGGAGGATTCCCGGATAAAATCCCATCAGTGATTTCACGGCCCTGCATTAGGTTATTTAGAGAGTTTGGGATCTGTGTAGGAGAACACTGTTCCCAACACTGGATCACGAGTCACATTCCCATGACGGGCGTCATTCGACCAAACCGTCCTTTGTATTGGGCAGATCAGGAGAGCAGGGCTGAGCCTCTGAGCAGACACTGGAGTGTGAGCTCTGTCCCAGGATACAGGGGCCTATCTGAGGAAGCACAGATGTGACTGTGGGCCTCAGAGTCTATGCCCTCCTTGAGCAGAGGACTTCTGACTGAGAAGATCAAGTGTAGACTCTAGCCAAAAATCCTCCGAGTTTTTCAAAGAAGGAAAAATTGAAAGTATGTTATCACCTTTAGAAATTCAGAAAGGGAAAGAACACAAAGTGCTAGTAATAAAAATAGAGAGTGACATTAATCTTGGATGAATATCTGAGTTTCCTAGAGAGAGGAGCAAGCCAACTAAGTCCTCACTCCTCATTCTTTTCTTTTTGTTCTCAGCGTCAGGGCAGAGCCAAGAGGAGAAGAAAAGGTGGAACATCAAGTGGTAAGGTTCCACCTATCCCACCTGAGCTCTCCAAGGGTGACCCTTCCTGTCCTCTCCATGAGGTCCCAGGTCCATGGTCTCTGAGGATCAGTCGCTAGATAGAGTCCCTCTCAGAAAATAGAGGCCTCAGAGGAAAGGCTCATGGGAAGGTAGTCAGAACCCGAGACATTTCTCAGATTCCTGCTCTGCCCAGCTCTGGGCATGAAGCAGTGATGGGCCTGGACAATGGGTGTTGCCCAGTGGGTTGCCGTGGGAGATGTCAAGAGTCAGAACTTCTGTCTCCTGACCTTGTGAAACTACGTTGACTTCCTGGATGATCAGACTCCTCTTTGAGGTAACCATTGACCTATGTTCCTCACATGGTGGTTTTGAACATCCCATGGGATAATGTATGTGACAGTACTTTATAAATGAAGCAACAAACACATGTGAACCTTATTAATATTATCATTGACCGTTTGACCACATCTACTGATTCTTGGGGCTTTCAGAGTTAATATCCCGTTAATATCCCAAGGGTCTCCCATAAAGGGACTCCCGTGTAACACCTATGCTTCTACCTTTATTACATGTAATTCACTCTTCTGGTTTCCCAGGTTGGAGAAACTACCAGAGGGAAACAGAGGAGAAAAGGAGGCTAATTTCTATTCTGAAAAGGTGACTAGTCTTTTCTTTCCTGATCCTTCTTTAACATGTTCTCTGCAATTCCAGGGATTCAGTACAGCCTGCAGTAGTCATGGGAGGGGTTTGCCATAGGAACGGGTATGTGAATGAAGGCCTTGGGGTGAGGGCTGCTGAGTGTATGGTGAAGTCATAGATGTGGGGCATTGTGAAGGGGCAGCAGGCTTCAGGTGGCCCCTCCCCTGACAGGCCAGCAGGTCCTCCTTTCCTTGTTCTGGTCCTGGCTACAGTTTTCTACTTCCTGTCTCCCGCAGGCCCCTAGGCCGGCCTCTCGATACCACCCGCATTCGTCAACTATTATGCCCAGACCCCTCCTGTGAGGTGTGTAATAGCACAACTGCTGAGATCAATCGGCTGCTGTTCCTGGAGGACCTGGAAGATGATACTGCCTCTGTGTCCTCTATGGCTTCCACAGCTTCTGGGACTGAGTCATCATTCACTCTGTCCTCTGCCTTCTCAGAAATCCCTCCAGGAGACCTAACACCATCCCCTCCACCTGACCCTTCCCCACCGCCCCCCTCCGTCCTCTCACCTAACCCAATGACACCCTTAGCTGACTTTCTTTCACCCTCACCACCGGGTCACTCTATGCCACCAGAGCCTTTTCCTCCCTTGGAGTCCAAATTCCCAGCAGACCATTCCCCACCCCAACCCCTTGCCCTTCCCCCTCTCCCACCACATGACACCCAGGCAATGGATCCTATTCTCCAACCAGAGGCCACTCTGTCTCTGAATACGATCTTCTCTCTTGACCGCACCCTTTCCCAAGATATTAACCCCTTACCAAATTTGTCCCAGATAATGAATCCCAGTGACTCACTGGCTTGTCATCACGGACCACCAAGCCTGTCTGTCTCACCACCGACAGACCACCCTTTAACTGTGACTCAATCTAAATCGGTTTCCATTTTATTGAAGTCTGTTCCAGAGAACTCATCTCCAGATAGCCCTGGTGGGTTGTCCACTTATGTCCCAACAATCAGAGGCACTGACCATTCAAGCCTGTCAATTTCAGAATTATCCTGGTGGCAAGCTTGTGCCAAAGACTTGTTCTTAGCACCTTCCACCTTGGCACCACGTGATTTTAATCGAGAGTTTCTTGCCCTCCATTCTTCAGAGTCCTCTCTGGAGAGACACCCTACAGCTAACCTTATAGAGCCTGGTAACCTCTCATTTCTCAGCCCTCATGTCCTGTCACTCCTGGAGAGACAAGTCCGAAAGAGGAGTGATTTCCTGATGTGGAAGGAAAAGGAGAAGGAGAAGGGCTCTTTTCCAAAAAAGCTTAGGCCAGGCCACCAACTAGATCCTTCGGGGAAAATGTCAGAGTCAAATGCTGATGAGTGTGACTCAGCATTCTCCCTTCCTTTCTGGAGCAGTGCAGGCAGACCAAAGGAGCTGCACATGCGTGAGCAGCCCCCATATCCTAAAATCTTGGAGGACCATTTACAGGAAAAATGTATGCAGCTCTTCTGGGGTCTCCCATCTCTGCACAGCGAGTCCTTGCCCTCTGCTATCCGTGACTCAAGTGACTGCACCACAATCTTCCTTTTCAATACCATCTCAAATGCCTCCATGAGCCAAGAATCCCCAGTACCTCTCCATCGCCCACCTCCATCCTTGCCTGAGATCCAGCCCCAACCCTTGCCTCAAACCCTGCCCCAATCCCAGCCCCTACCTCTCACTCAGGTCAAGTCCCAGGCCCACCTTAAATCCCCACTCCCAATCCTACCATCTGGTCCTCTACCCCAGATAAGGATCTGTGGAGTGTGTTACCATAGACCCCAGGATGAATCAGAGTCTCTCACCTCATCTGAAATTCAACAACTGGAATGGAAAGTGTTGCAGAAGCAACAGGAAAGTTTGTGGGGTTCCCCCTCTGTAGTCCAAAGATCTCAGGAAGAATTTTGTTCTTCAGCTCCCAACTTTCCTTACCATCAGGCCTCCCAGGCCCATGCCTCCATCTCCACCCTTCCCGTAGAGTTTCCTCTCAGTGATGAGCTGAGGAAGAAACTGGAACATCACCTTCGAAAGAGGCTCATCCAACACCAGTGGGGCCTGCCCCGCAGGATCTGTGAGTGTCTGTCACTGATGATGCCTCCAAGAGATTTCTCAGAGATAGCTAAGTCAGAAAGCAATCGTGGACTCTCACGGATCTCGGTGAACAAAGATCTAAATGTTGGATTGAGCCAATCCAAAAGCTTCCATGAGAGGGGTTCAGAACTGCTTCAGGTAGAGAAGGAGATGGGGAAGGATCAGGGGCATAGCCCAGAGAACGGCCCAAAAGCTCATCTGTTGAGTGACCCAGAGAGCTCTTCAGATAAGGATCCGGCATATGACTCTGAGAAAGACCTAAATAGTCACATGGCAAGTCTGTCAGGGAAAACTTCAAGGGCCTTGGAGGAAAGTCTAGATCAGAAACAACTTGAAAATGTCCTGAAAGCACATTTGAGCAAGAAGTTTGAGGAAATCAGTGAGGCTCGGCTCCCTGGGACTGTGTGCAGTTCATGGCATGCTAGCAAGCAGACATTGCTGCTTTCTGACAAATCCCGCACCCAAATAACACAGAGGAGTTTGCCACCTTCAGTGGGTGGGGAATCCTCCCTGAATACCTTCCAGGAGCTTTGCTTCATTGATTCCAGTGCACAACAGATGATGGAAACCCATATTAAAAGTTTCCGTATGAGGATGGAGTGGGGCCTGCCCTGCAGGGTCCTTGAATCCATACAGGCGTTTAAATTGGAAGATGCTGCATCCCAGTCCTTGCCCTATTTCTACTGGCCCCCCTCAAATAACCCAACTTTGGAAGTCGACTCCAAATCCGAGGGCTTCGAGCCCCATAGAGGAAGCTCTAAATCTGTTCTTCAAGAAAAAGCGGAAACAACAAATTCAGCCCTGGTCCTGGATCGTCTTTGCCCTGCTACTTCACCTATGGGCAGGGAAGGACAAGGGGTGCCGAGACAATCACCCTCTGGTATCAACCAAGAGATTGCAGAGGTTGTTCAGAGGAGTAAGGGTGCCAGGCAGACTCATCTGCCTGTCACATGGGGCATCACAGGCAAAGCGAGTCAGAAATTTACTCAGCTAGGCAACAGATGCCCCCCAGAGCTGCCTGCAAGGCAAGCTGGTGCCAAACATGAGACAAAGGATGAGAGAGTGAGTTCCAGTGATAGAAGAGAAGGGCGACAGGACAAAAAGATGAAGTCGGAACACTTTTCCGTGCACAACACGGCCAGGGACATATTCAGGGCCAAGGAGCTCAACGCTCTGCAGTCAAAAACTGGTAATGTGTTGACAACCAGCAAGCCAGGAAGCTCCCAAATGATACGTGAGAATCACAGTAAAATAGAAATTACTGGGACCATTGAAAGCCCTGCACCAAAAAGACAAGTTCCCCAAGATCCAAAGTCATCGGATCTTAAGGAACATCTGTTTGGGGAATTAAAGTCGAAACTGGAGAAGAGGAATCAGAGCCAGGTCCAAGGCCAACACACTGACAGGTCCCCTGCCTCAGAGAGCTTGACTTACAAGGCCTCAGCGACTCATGCCGACGGTGTCTCCAGTGGGGACATGGGAGCTTCCCAGGTGCTGCGTGTCCATCTGGAGGACAGTGGGATCAGCAGGCAGCAGCGGCAGGAGCCTTGGGTCCCTAAGAAAGACCTAAAGAGGTCCGAGGATAAGAAATTCCCACCAGCTACAATGAGAGTGAGCCCTCCGGGCCCCAACAAAGAAGAGCTTGGTGGAGGGGATGCAGGGTTGGGGACATCCCAACCTACAAGAAAGAGTTTCCCTACTCAGATCACAGCATCAGAGGAGACGCTTGGGAGCAAGTCTTCCCAGACCTCATCACAGAAGGCACAGCCTCCTCCTGAAAGTCTGTTCAGAAAAAAGATGAACCACATTTTTCAATGGCTTCATCCTGGGACAAAAGGCAAAAAGCAAGAACATCCCCAGGAAAAGGGCAACCCCATATCATCTGCACAGAGCAGAGGCCTGGTTAAAGGGAGAGCTACCGTTACTGGGACCACCACGGCTCAGAAGACCAGGACGGTCCCTGGGAAGTTCCCAGTGGAGAAACTGGGGCAGCGGTGTGCAACAGAGGTCACCCGCCCTCAAGAGCCCCTTCCTTCCCTGAGGAAGTTTGTGAAAACTGAGCAGAAGGCAGAAGAGCAGGCCCAGGCAGAGCCCGTCCAGGGGCATCCTTCCAACTACAGGGCTCCCTCCTGTAAAGTGCCAAACACCAAGTCCTGCCACCAAGAAGTTGTCTTTGCTGGCCGGAATTATCCTACATGTTCTAGATGGATCAGAGACCAGAAAGGACACCCTCAGAAAGTCGTGGCATTTAAAGATCAGCTATTGGATCAGAAGCGTCCCTTATCTGTGCCCCGCAGGGAGCATGTGCCCCATCCAAGCTCCAGCTGCAGGCGTCAAGCCGGCCCAGGGGCCTCCAGCTGTTCTCACCACTGCTAAAGGCACTATGTTTAGGGATCCGTCTCTATGTCAACAGAAAACGCTTTTCCAGCGTTTCGAGAGCGGAAAATTTCCCACCGCAAAATAATTCCTTCTTGTGGAGAATATTAATTCTCCCCAATAAATGATTCTCTAATAATAGTGATGTCTTTTCTGTGTCCTGTGTTGGGGGCATGGGTTTCAGGTAACTCAGGGCTTGTGCTTAGGGAAAAGGAGGAGTGAGTTCAGCTCTTACTGATTGCTTCCTCTGGCTTCTGAAAGGTCACCAGTGCTCTGCAGCTCTTGTTGACAAAGAGATATCACGTGCTCCCAAAAGCCCATTTCCTCCCTGATGAAGTTTGAGGAGGTGGGTTCTGCCTCCTGCCTCTTCGCTTAGCCTTAACGAAAGTGTAGAGCAGCCCACACCTTCCGCTCACTGAATGTTTTACATCCTTCAGAGAGTAGGGAAGACAGGTGTTCTCTATCCGAAGAGGGTCAAGAATAGGTATGCAATTCATAAAACAACAATGAAGAAAAAACAGTGGCTTCATCATGATTTAAAGGTCAGTGACCAGAGGACCCCACAGGGGGTGAACCCTAAATGGGATTTGGGGGGTGGGGGAGGGTATTGCTGCAGTGGATCCTGGGCTGGTGGGGGAGGGGCTAGGAACAGCACAGACACACCTTAAGAATCTGTCATGTGAGTCATATTAATGTGTTAGGGAAGAATACTTTAAACTTTACATTGAGGTTTCCCTACTGGAAAGGCACCTGGGGGAAGTGGTTCCCCTCTGTAGGTATTTCTTCAGACTGCCCAATGACATTTTGTTGCAGAGCAAAAGCATCACTCAGCTGCCAGTAGTAACAATGTTGATCAGGTAGCCACCTACCTCCCAGGATAAAATAAAGCTGAGAGTAAGGAAAAGATGACATGGAGTAAGCGAGGAGGGAAGAAAAAATGAAGAGGGGAAAGAAGGACCTTGCTGGTAGAACAAAGCTTTATGCCTCATCATCCATATGGTGACCCTGTCCTGTTTCCTGTTCCCCCCGCCCCCTCCTCAATCTGATCCAGGCATCACCACCTTGAGGCTGATCCAGGCACTGCACAGCACACTGATGCCTTATTCCAAAAAGGCACTGGGCTGTTCTTTGAATACTAAACACTATCTGCAGGGAGGTCATCAGGCATGGCATCCCCCTCTTTGGGAAGGTGATCTTTCTGCCTTCCTTCCATCTATGCTTAATAAGAATATACAAGATCTTGCCCTTAGTGTGTACAGTTCACCTATCGGGATGGAAGTGCCGCCTCTGATATTCACGGCCTTGGTGGAGCCATGGTTGGTCTCCCCCAGAACACCTGCAGCTCATGAACCAGAGGTGAGTCCCAGACTGTGCACCAGGTTACAGATATATGGGGGTCTCACCATGGACTGCACACATACCCACCCTTACAATAGGGGTTTGGAGGAAAGGCAACTCCACTTAGACAGACTGGGACTCAAAAATTGGCTGAGTGTCAACTGGGGCCAAATTCAAAAAGCATTATGATGGTGAGCATTAAATACATTAAGTTGTAGATGTCTAAGTAAAATAAAGATGTTACAAGGGTGGAAAAATAAAATACCAATTTTGTTTTCTAAAAACATGATTTTAAAAATGGAAGGGAGGAGAAAAAGGGAAAAATAGAATAAAATGATTGTTCTATAAGTAATATGAGGGGGTCAAGATATAGGTGACAAACGAAATAAGACTCCAAGTAAGGGAAAGGAATTTGAGGACATTAGAAAAGATACAAGTATAATGGTAACTATTGTAACAAAACCGAACACGCATGTGCGTGCGCGCACACACACACACACACACACACACACACACACTCTACACAAATGGGGTGAGTATCCCAGAGGGCACTGGAGGTAGTTTTCCCAGAAAGACTTGTGAATGCTAGGTGTTAAAACAAAAACCAAAAACAAAACCGGTGTCCACTACAGCCTCTCTCACTCCACACTTGTATCTTCTTGTCCAGAGTTATGCCATTGACCCCACAATGTCTGAAACTTGAGGTCAAAGAAAGAATGCAGATTCTGTGGAGGTCCTGGGAGGGGGATGGGGCCCAGGGCAGGAGACTTGAAGAGGTGAGGAGGCCATGGAGGGCTCTACCATCGATGTGGATAGACCAGCCAAAGACCAGCCTCTCAGTTTCTGCATCATCTCATCTTAGGGTCCTTTCCTTCCATTCCAGTGTAGTTACTGCCACACTCCAGAGCTTATCACCAGGAACACTTCAGCCATCCAGATTATTACAGTCGGACATTCCACCCCTTGGCCTCGTCTCTCATTCTTCTGATTCACATGCCCCTTGTTAACTTTCCAACTCCAGGCCATTCATTTTTCCACTTACTCCTTGTCTGTCCGTCAAGCTCTTGTTTACATTTCCTCCCTCTCCGGGGTAGACTTGATGGTCTGTCAGGTAACCAACATTTAAACAGCTCCGCTACTAATGGGCCCCATCCAATCCCTTTTAATCCTTCCTGTCTGGCAAAATCCCATCTCTCTGCCTTTCCCAGAAATGCCTTCCTATATCTAATTGATCACTATTGGATTAAATCTCACAATGGAGTCTACCGATGCCACAGTAAATTCAGCCCCAGCACTAGCTGGAAATTACTCACTCATTCCACAAAGAATTATCCCATGCTTACTAACATGAGAACAAAACAAATGGAGCTTAGGTCGCTGTTTCCTTACTCCATTCTCTCTCCAGGGACACTCAAATTTATTTCAAATCTCCTCCACTTTCCTCAAATTTAGGCTGTCTCCATTTGCTCAGTAGATGTGCTGGACCACTGATCACAGAGGAACTAGAAGTCAGGAGACAGGAACTTTCCGTCAATAAAGCTTCACAAAAACCTTTTCCCGTTCCTCCTTTCCTTCTTTCCAGTTATATGAAAAGACGTTTCCTTCCTAACCTCAGTGATTACACTTCCTGAAATGTCCTTATTGAGAGAGCTGAACCCTCGTCTTGACGGACTGAGCCCCCTTGCCAGGTCTCCTCTCGTCCCCTCCCTCTCTTTAGGAGGCACCCAGCTTCTTTCATTATTTTAAGCTTCTATTACAGAGATGTTTAAACACGCACAAGAGCCGTGGAACTTCCCATGCACCCCTGACCCCACTTTCACTGTCATCATCTTGCACGTGTGATACGGCCCGTCTCCTACACTACGGTTAAGGGGCAAAAGCCCATGGGAACATCCTGCCGTCCGTCTCTCAGGTGTATGCTTTGTGCCCATGTCACAGCTCTCATGTTTCTTTGACATTTACTACCTGTGGAGCTCACTGACCCAAGACAGATGGACAGAGCCATGGGGAGGAAACGCACTGAGCTTTAGATGCTCTGGCCATCAGTTCTGCTCAGCCCTGTAGTCAAGCCTGAAAAGTCACTGAGTTAACTCCTCCCTCCACCCCACGCAGAAAGGAATCTTCCTAAGCAAATGCAGTGCACGGTGTTGCAGTCCCTCAGTCACACAGTGACTGCAGCACGTAGAGAGCACAGAAGGAGAAAACTGTACATGTGATAAGGACTTCACATCACCATGCAAGTGTTTTCAAAGATTTAGAAGAAAGTTTTTTTCCTGTAATACATTTAAAACGAGCTGCTGTATGATGAGTTAAACACAGGAGATCAAACACTTTTTTATCTCCTCTCCTTCCCCAAAAGTAAAATATTACATGAAAAGATGCTCCACATCATTAGTCACCAGGGAAATGCAAATCAAAACCACTGTGAGATAGCACTTCACACACAGGATGGCTAGAATCAGAAAGTTAGATAATAGCAAGTGTTAGAAGGCCAAGAAACTGAAACCCTTCTATGCTGCTGGTGGGTATGAAAAGTGGTGCAGCTGTTTTGGAAAACCGTCTGGCAGTTCCTCAAAAGTTAAACACAGAATTACCATATTACCTAGAAATTCCACTTCTAGCTAGACACTCAAGAGAAATGAAAACATATGTCCACACAAGAACTTGTACACAAATGTCGATAGCAGTATTATTCATAACGGTCAAAAGACAGAAACAACCTAAACGTCCATCAACTGACGAATGGGTAAATAAACTACGGTATATCCACACAATGTAATATTTTTTGGCAATAAAAAGTACTGATACATGCTACAATATGCACAAACCCTGACAACATTACGCAGAAGTGAAAGAGGCCAGTCACAAATAACCTCATATGATTCCATTCATACGAAATGTCCAGAACAGGGAAATCTAGAGTGAGAGGAAGTAGACTAGTGGTTGCTTAGGGCTGGGGGGATGAGAGGACAGGGGCATGACAGCTAAAGGTTATGAAGTTTCTTTTTGAAGTCATGAAAATGCTTTAAAATTGACTGTGGTGATGGTTACCCATCTGTGAATATACCAAAAATCATGGAATTATACACTTTAAATGGGTAAGATGTATAGTATGTGAACTATATTTCAATAAAGCTGCTAAAACAAAGGATTTAAAAAGAATAAGGCCCTTGAGGATGACAAGAAGGGGAGAAGATATGACAAAAGATGTCAACACATTTTTTGAAGACGGAAATCCGGTGCAGGAGTGGTAACTGACTAGCAGAGCAGAGGAAGTGGCGGCAAACCAACTCACACCACAAAACCCCAGCAGACAGACAACCCAGTGGCACCAGATAAGGAAGAAATTAAGGGTTTCATGCTGTACACATGTTGAATATTTTGTTCTTTCCTTTGGTTTTTGTTTTATATTATGTATAATTTTTTTAAAAATAATTTTGGGGGGGGGAATGCTCTTTTCCAGTATTTTGTGAAACCCTGTTGGAATGTTAGCACACTTTAAATGTGCAAAGAGGATCCAGGGTTTCTTGCCTGGGACAGAACCTGCGACAACTGTTTTAAAGTCACCATTACACACTTCTTTGGTCTGGGTACGCTAGCGATGGCAGCTGCGGGAATCAAAGCCAGAAATCTCAAAGGTTAGGCAAAATTTGGGACAACAGCCAACGGTCCATTTTTAAAATGTATTTATTTAAAGATAAACTTGTGGAAAAGTTGCATGGATGGTAAACAACCATATACCCTTTATCCAGGTGTACCCATTAGTATTTTGACCCATTTTCGATATCTCTCCACTTTGTCTCTGTTTCCGCTCCCTCCCTCCCCTTTCTCTCTATATCAGCGCGCGCGCACGCACACACACACACACACACACACACACACACACACACACACATGAATGTCCATGAATGTGCCAGGTCCGTGCTCAGGATCCAAACCGGCGAAACGCTGGGCCACCAAAGTGGAGTGTGCAAACTTAACCACTCGACCATGGGGCCGGCCCCACCTGAAACTATTGTTGGTGGAGCTTATCTTGCTCAGACTTTAAAGGATGATTTTACAATCATGAGTCCTGGGGACCTTAGGGGCAGTCAGGACCAGACTTGCTATAAAAAAAACAATGCCAGAGAAGCAAAGATACATAGAGGGATTTGTCTGAACAGAGACCTCCTGCAGTCGAGGGAGGGTACATGAGAGGGGTGGGCTTGAAGTGTACCTTCCTTTTGGGTAGAGACGATGGTGAAGCTGTGGATGAGGGAGAAGACAGGGAAAGAAAGGAGCTGTCGTTACTGGTAAACCCTCTCACATGGAGGGAAAGGATTGGGTGTCTGCGGCCAAGATAGATTCATCAGACTCAGCGAGGGAATGCAGGCACGCAAAGGGAGGACATGACACAGGGCTTCATTCCAGCAGTTTAGCACTAAACAATGAAGCTGTAAAAGTTATAACCATTAAATGACTAGCTAGCATGGGGGGAGATGAAATAAATATATATACACCATCAACAAAAATGACATTATTGTTTAAAAAGGTACAGAGATGTCAATGGGAATTTTGGGGAAAAGATAGAAAGTAGATGGGGAAAAAATCATACAACCTTTCATGGAAGAAGTAACCATAGGTGTGATTCAAACAAAATCTAAAGGTACTGTCAAATATGATTACAACTGTGCTCACTAGAAGTTATGCTAAAGAGAAGCCTAGTCCCTAAATCAAGAGGAGTTTGACTCTGCAGGTCATGGTCCAGCACAATTGCTCTGTAAAATAATGGAAAAGTTTAAAATTTTGCTGGGAGGAGGGGATTTGGCAGAGAAAAAGAGGGAGCAGCAGGGTGAGACACCGTATGGGTGGAGGGGGCCAGATTTGAGAACCTTTAGAGGCTGACTAGCCTAAGAGGGATTCGGGGAAAAGAAGAACTACCAAACATTTTCAAGTTGTTTGCCCTGGGTCCACGGATGCGCCACGCCCTTGTGGCCTTCTTTCTCATGCTTTCTGTTGGTTGATACAGGCTACTCTGTTCTCTCATGCTGTTTGGTGATAGTGGATTCTTTTGAGGAAATAACGGGAGGTGGGGCTGCTGCTGAGTGTATTTCTGGTTTCATACAGGTAAAAACACATTATGTATGAGGGGAAGTTTTAGTTGAAGGCCGAGTAGATCTTGGGGATGTAAATCCCTGGGCACAGGACCGACTTTCAAAGATGACGTGGGGGTCCAAAAGGAGATCACCAAGCAATAAAAGGCTCTTAGGTAATAGCTGGGTAACAGAATAAATAGAAAATTTCACCAAGGTGAAATATATGCTATGGTGAATATGTGGAGTTGGAAGGTAAGTTGGAAGTATCTAAAGGGCCTCAGAGGGGTGGACTGATTTGCTGGCCTGGATGGTGGGGGAAGGGTTGTGGGTTCATCACTTCTGTGTTTTCCCCTCCCCGACCATCAAGAACCTCTGGTGTCTATGCTAAAGCTCTGTGATGTGGGCCTGGAACTCTAGTCTAGAATGTGCACTCTTAACGCCCAGCTGCCTGAGGTGGCAGTGCACTTCTGGTGATGCAGATCACCCTCTTTGTCTGAGGAATGTTAATGCACCACGGCTGAGCTCCAGCTTGAGTTCCTAGGTATTCCCATCCCTGCCTTCCTGTGTGGGGTGGGGCTCCTTCTTCTGTCACTCTGCTACCTAAAGAGGAGTCCATGTTTCCCAATATTTCGGAAAGAGAGAGACATCAATCAGGTAAGTAAATCAGGTCCCTCAGAAATATCAAATCTTTCTTTTCAAATAGATGTATTCAATGCTATCAATTTCCCCCTAAGTACTGCTTTTGCTATACCTTATAAATTTTAATAAGTTCTATTTTAATTTTCATTTAGTTTAAAATACTTTGAGACTTCTTCCTTGACCAATGTGTTTAGTAGCGTGTTGTTTAATCTCCAAACATTTTAGGATTTCCAGCTATCCTTCTGTAATTGATTCCTAGTTTAATTCCATTATGGTCTGAAAACGTACTTTGTACAATCTCTATTTATTTTTGTTAAAGTGTGTTTTGTGGCCAAGAACGTGGTCTATCTTGGTGAATGTTCCATGAGAGTTTGAGAAGAATGTGTATTATCGGATGAAGTACTCTACAAAATGTCAATTAGATCACGTTGACTGATGGTGCTGTTCAGGTCAACTGCATCTATACTGATTTTCTGCCTGCTGAATCTGTCCATTTCTGAGAGAGAGGGTGAAATCTCCAAACATAACAATGGATTCAACTATTTCTCTTTGCAGTTCTGCCAGTTTTTGCCTCATATTTTGAGACTATGTTGTTCGATGTATACATGTTGAGGACTGTGTGTCTTGTTGGAGCATGGTTATGTAAGACCCCTCTTTATCCCTGAGTTTTCCTTGTTCTGAAGTCTGCTTTGTCTGAAATTAATATAGTTACTCCTGTTTTCTTTTGGTTAGTGTCAGCATGGTACATTTTTCTCTGTCTTTATTTGTAATCTATCTGTATCTTTATTTTTAAAGTGGGCATTCTGTATACAACATTTAATTGGGTCTTGTTTTTATATCCACTGACAGTCTCTGTTTTTTAATTGGTGAATTTGCACCATTTATATTTAGTGATTTTTTAAAAATACGGTAGGACTCATATCTACAACGTCTATAACTGTTTACTATTCATTATATCTATTCTTTTTTCTTCTCTTTTTCTGCGTTTTCTGGTTTTAGACAAGCATTTTATATGATTCCATTTTCTCTCATCTCTTACTATATCAATTGTTCTTTAAAAAAAATTTCAGTGGTTGCTGTAGAGTTTGTAATATACGTTTATAACTAATGTAAGCCCTCTGTAACACTGTTTTCATTCCTTTCACCTATCCATATACTATAATCACCCAATACATTGTCACTATTATTATTAGCTCAATTGAGAATAAGAAAAATAAAAGTTTCATTTTACCTTAATTTATTCCTTCTCTTCCTCTTTTTAATGAAGATCCAAGTTATCATTTTCCTTCTCCCTGAGGAACTTTTAAAAAATATTTATTGCAGAGCAGGTCTGCTGCTGATGAATTCCCTCAGTTTTTGTTTGTCTGAGAAAGGTTTTATTTCTCCTTCACTTTTGAATGATCATCTCACTAGATAGAAAATTCTAGGTGGGTGGTGTTTTTTCTTCTTTCAACACTTTAAATATTTCACTCTACTCTCTTCTTGCTTGCATGGTTTATGATGAGAATCCCACAATTCTCATCCTTGTTCCTCTAGATGTAGGGTGTTTATTTTTCTCTGGATTCTTTCAAGATTTATCTTTTGGTTTCCTACAGTTTGAAGACGATATGTCCAAGAATAGACTTTTTTAGTATTTATCTTGTTGGGGTCTTTTCTGAGCTTCTACAATCTATGGTTAACCTGTCATTAATTTTGGAAAATCCTTGGCCATCATTACTTCAAATATTTTTCTACTCTGTTCTTTCTCTTTTCTTCTTCTGGTATGCCAATTACACATGCTACATATTTTGAAACTGTCTCTCAGTTCTTGGATATTCTGGGCTTTAAAACTTTTTTTCTTTTTCTCTGTGCATTTCAGTTTGCAAAGTTTCTATTGACATATATTCAAACTCACATATTCCTTCCTTGGCCGTATGCAATCTACAGATGAGCCAATCACAGGCCTTCTCTATTTCTTGTAGTGTTTTTGGTTTCTAACATTCCCTTTTGATTCTTTCTTAGAATTTCCCTCTGTCTGTTGGCATTCCTCATCTGTTCTTGTGTGCCGTCTATTTTTTCCATCAGAGCCCTTAACATACTAATCATGGTTATTTTGGATTCTATGTGTGATAATTTCAAAACCTGTGTCAATGTGAATGTGGATCTGATGCTTGCTTTGTCTGTTTAGACTGTTTTTTCTTGCCTTTTAGCATGCCTTGTAATTTTTGGTTGAAAGCCAGACATGCTGTATTAGGAAATAGGAACTGAAATAAATAAACCTTTAGTGTGAAGTTTTATGCTCATCTGGCTAGGTGTTGGGCTGTGTTTAATATTTACCGTAGCTGTGCATGTCAGAGGCTTCCATTTCCTCTAGTGTCCTTGTTTTTGTGTTTCTTGTGTCTTTAGGTTCCCCTAAATCTACTCCTTAAACAGAGCCTATGCCTTGCAACTCTTTCAGCTATGATCCCATCACTATACTGCAGCCCTGGGGACGTGGTGGAAAGGTGTTAAGGGAGGGGATATAATTAAATCTGTTAGTGGGCCTGTGTCCCTGGGTTGTGACGTTCACAAGTGTTTCTAAGCTTTTTTTTTCTTTTCTTTGAACTCTTTAGATGAGACGGGAAGGCTACAGGGGGCTGCAGTTGGGTAACTGCCCTTCACCCACGTGGGATAAGGCTTGGTAGTCTTTTCCCCTGCTAGGGAGGCTTCTATTATGGAGCACACTCAGGGGATATTTCAAAATCCTTTCAAAATGGTAACCTTTCTCCCCCACCCTCCCGTGCCAGAAACATCAGAGTTTCTTCATGGTTCTTCACTGTGAGAACTTAGTAGGGTTCCTGGAAGTAAAACTCATGAGTAGCTGGGGCCTCCCCTTAAACGGTCCTCCAGGAGTTTCTCACTTTCATGCTAGCCCACATGCATCCTCAGCAATTTGTCATTGTCTTTTACGTGTTTCTACCAGTTTATGGCTCTAGTGGCTTCTGTCCAGGTAAGCTGATCTTAACTGTGATTCTCTGCATTCACCCTCTCTGAAGATTCTGGGTAGTAGTTTGCCCTGCAACCTCAGTTCTCTGGTGACTTCAAGAAAAGCCATTGATTTTCAGTTTGCTCAGCTTTTGCTTCTCCTAAAGACCATAGTAAAGACTCCCAAGCTCTTTAAGTGTTGGAGCTGGAACCAAAAGTCACTCCTCAAAGAATAATTCTTTATTTTCCCGTTCCCTTTCTCACATTTTTAAATGAGTTTGGCTGGGCCAGAGAGACACCTAAAATGGGAAGTCTGAGGAGAGGACAGACCATTGCTCTCTTAGGGGAAGAGAACAGGCAGAACTAGGGCTTCAGGGAGGACTAAGGATTCCATTTAAAGCTCACAGACTATCTGGGTGTGCTGGTAGGTTCCCAAATAAAATCCCAAACAGTGATTCTGTAGTCCTTGATTCAGTTATTTAGCGTTTCAGATCTGTGTAGGAGAACACCGTTCCCAGCACTTGATCATGAGTCATCTTGCCATGTCAGGCGCCACTTGCCAAGCCTTCCTTCATGTTGGGCAGATCAGGAGAACAGAGCTGAGTCTCTGAGCAGATGCTGGAGCAAGAGCTCTGTCCCAGGATACAGGGGCCTATCTGAGGAAGCACAGATGTGACTGTGGGCCTCAGAGTCTATGCCCTCCTTGAGCAGAGGACTTCTGACTGAGAAGATCAAGTGTAGACTCTAGCCAAAAATCCTCCTTCGAGTTTTTCAAAGAAGGAAAAATTGAAAGTATCTTATCACCTTTAGAAATTCAGAAAGGGAAAAACACAAAGTGCTAGTAATAAAAATAGAGAGTGACAGTAATCTTGGATGAATATCTGAGTTTCCTAGAGAGAGGAGCAAGCCAACTAAGTCCTCAATCCTCATTCTTTTCTTTTTGTTCTCAGCGTCAGGGCAGAGCCAAGAGGAGAAGAAAAGGTGGAACACCAAGTGGTAAGGTTCCACCTATCCCACCTGAGCTCTCCAAGGGTGACCCATCCTGTCCTCTCCATGAGGTCCCAGGTCCATGGTCTCTGAGGATGTCAGTCGCTAGATACAGTCCCTCTCAGAAAACAGAGCCCTCAGAGGAGAGGCTCATGGGAAAGCAGTCAGAACCTGAAACATTTCTCAGATTCCTGCTCTGCCCACATCTGGGCATGAAGCAGTGATGGACCTGGGCAATGGGCGTTGCCCAATAAGTGACCATATGAGATGTAAAGAGTCAGAACTTCTGTCTCCTGACCTTGTGAAAGTACTTTGACTTCCTGGATGATCAGATTCTTCCTTGAAGTAACCAGTGACCTATGTTCCTCACATGGTGTTTTTGAGCCTCACATGGGATGACATACATATATGAATGAAAGCTCTTTGTGAATGATAAAGCAACATACATACGTGAGCTTTATTATTATCATTAACCGTGCGATCTTGAATCCTAATTCTTGGAGCTCTCCAAGTCCAATCTACCAAGGGTACCATAAAGGACATTCTACTCTGCCTCCTAAAAGATCTCTTTGCTTCTGTCTTCATCACTTTCCTGTTTTCCCAGGTGGTAGAGCTTACCAGAGCGAAGCAGAGGAGGCAAGGAAGGTGCTTTCTCTGCTGCAAAGGTGACTAAACACAATCCTTCTTTCCTGTATTCCGCTTCTTAGCAGGGTCTAAGAATTTCTAGGGCCTCAGTGAAACGTGAGATTGATAAGGGAGGGAAAATCCTCAGATTTTGAAATCCAGATTGTGAAAGTCTTGGGGAGAAGGAAACAACATAGATTGTGAGCTCAAGGAAGTGGGGGGATGTGAAAGGACAGTATGCAATGGGTGCCCCTACCTCTGTCAGACCTGCCAGGGCCCCATATATTTGTTCTGGTCCTGGCTGCAGCTATGTACATCCTGTCTCCTTCAGTCCCCGGGGCCAGCATCGCGATACCATCTGCTTTCGTCAACTGCTATGTCCAGACCGTTCCTGTGAGGTGTGTAATAGCACAACCGTGGAGGTCAATCGGTTGCTGTTCCTGGAGGGCCTGGAAGATGATACTGCCTCTGTGTCCTCTCTGGCTTCCACAGCTCCTGGGACTGAGTCATCCTTCACTCTGTCCTCTGCCTTCTCAGAAGTCCCTCCAGGAGACCTAACACCATCCCCTCCACCTGACCCTTCCCCGCCGCCCTGCTCCGCTCTCTCACCTAACCCAACGACACCCTTAGCTGACTTTCTTTCACCCTCACCACCGGGTCACTCTATGCCACCAGAGCCTTTTCCTCCCTTGGAGTCCAAATTCCCAGCAGACCATTCCCCACCCCAACCCCTTGCCCTTCCCCCTCTCCCACCACATGACACCCAGGCAACGGGTCCTATTCTCCAACCAGAGGCCACTCTGTCTCTGAATACGATCTTCTCTCTTGACCGCACCCTTTCCCAAGATATTAACGCCTTACCAAATCTGTCCCAGATAATGAATCCCAATGATTCACTAGCTTGTCATCATGCACCACCAAGCCTGTCTGTCTCACTACCGAAAGACCACCCTTTAACTGTGACTCAATCTAAATTGGTTTCCATCTTATTGCAGTCTGCTCCAGAGAACTCATCTCCAGATAGCCCTGGTGGGTTGTCCACTTATGTCCCAACAGTCAGAGGCATTGACCATTCAAGTCTGTCAATTTCAGAATTCTCTTGTTGTCAGGCTCCTGCCAAGAACATGTTCCTCCCCACATTATCACACTGTGATTTTCAACGAGAGCAAGTTTCCCTCCGTCTATGAGAGACCTGTCTCTGGGGAGACTCTGCTACCAATCACATGGAGGCCAGCAGCCATTCTTTCCTTGGCCTTAACGGCCAGGCATTCTTGGCAAGACAAATAAAAAAGAGAATGGATTTCCAGATTTTAGAGAAGAAAGAAAAGGAGGAAGGACTATTTTCAAAACAAATGTGCTCAGAAAACCAACGGATGTCTTCAGGGAATTCATTGCAGCCACTTGACGTACAAGACACCACAGCCCCCAAAACTGGCTGGGACATCACAGGCAAACCAGAGCAGCTGAGCATTTGTCAACAGCTACTGTATGTCAAGACTTTGGGAGAAAACTTGCAGAAATATACCCAGCTCTTTTGGGCTGTTCCCTCTCTGCACAGTGAGTCCCCGGTGGCCACTCTCCTGGTTTCTAGTAGTAGTGCCCCACTAGGGTCTCATTTTGTCTTATTCAATGGAATCTGTAATGCTTCTGCAGTCAAGATGAGGAATCAAGAATCTCCACCACTTCCCCATTCTCACCCTCCTCCCCTCCCGGATGTACATCCACAACCCTTCTCTCAAATCAACCCCCAATCCCAGCACCCACACTTCACTCAGGTCCAGCCCCATGCCCACCTTCAATCCCCACTCTCAATCCTACCATCTTCTTCTCCATCCCAGATTAGGGACCATGGAGTGTCTTTCCATAGATCCCAGATTGAGTCAGACTCTCATATCTCAACTGAAAATCAACACCTGAAATGGCACATGTTGCAGAAGCAACAAGAAAGTCTATGGGGTTTAGTCCCTGCATTCCAAAAATCTCAAGAAGCCACTTGTCCTCAAGCTCTCACCCCTCCTTTGGTCAGCCAGTCCTCCCATGCCTATGTACCAGTCTCTGTCCTTCCTGGCCATTTTCATATCACCCGTGAACCCCAGGATAAAATGGAGCTCCACATTCCAAGGAGGCTATTCTCACACTGCTGCCTCCATGCCAGTAGGAATCTAGAGTCTCTGTGTAAATGCACAGAAACATCTCAGCAAAAAGGCAGACATGCTCACTCACAGCTCCGTCAGCTTCAGGGCCAGAGTAGCAAGGATCTAGCAGAGACTGAATTGAGTTTCCCAGGAAGCTTCCATGAGACGATCTCAACAAAGTTTCAACTAAGGCAGGACATGAAGAGGAATCTTGGATATATCCTAGAGAAGACCCCAGAAGATAGTCCTCCAAGGGTCTCAGAATGCTACCTACTAAAGAGTCTGAGGGCTGCCTCAGAGACAAAAAGTAGCTGTGTGTGTCACTCAAGGAATTACTCAGGGAATCAACTCTTAAATGTCTCAAGGAAGGACACAGACCAGAATGAAGTGAAAACCATTCTTAGATTACATCTAAGCCAGAAGTTTTGGCAGATCACTGCGGGGACGATCCCCCTCGGGGTGTGTCATTTTTGGCTGGCTGAGGGCAACCCATCCCCTCCTTCTGGGAGTTCCCAGAAGAATATGGAAAACAGAAATTTGAAAAACATAACAGTAGGTGGGGTCCACCCCCAGATGACCACTCCAGAGCTTTCTTTTCTGGATCCCAACACCCGACAGGTGCTAGAAGCCCATATTATAAGGTTTCGCGTGAGTCAGAGGTGGGGCCTACCCCTCAAAGTTCTTGAATCCATAAAATCCTATAAGTCGAGAGAAGCCAAAACATGGCCTCTTCCCCAATTTGACTTTCTCTCAGCCACCTATATTTCTGGGGTGGATTCCAAAGCTGAGGTTTCCAAGCCCCTTGAGGGAAGCTCTAAAAGTTTTCAGGGAAATAAGGTGAAAACAACGAATTCAGTCCCCATCCTGGATCTTCCACTCCCTGCTACCTCACCTGTGGGCAACGAAGGACAGGGGGCCGTAAAACCATCCCACTCTGATATCGACCAGGAGCTTGCCAAGGACATCCAGGCAATCGAGCATGGCAGACAGACTTCAGAGATCCTCACACACAGCTTTATAGACAAAGTGAGTCAGAGTAAGACTGCACTAGACAATAACAGATGCAGCCGAGAGGTGCCCACAAGGCAAGCTGGGGCTGGACATGTGCCAAGGGATGAGAATGTGAGTTCCAGTGATAGAGAGGACATGATTCAGGGCCAAAAGATGGTGGAGAAGAATTGAAAACATTTTTCCACGTTCACCATGAACTTCGGGGAGATATTCAAGGCTGAGGAGCTGTGCGTTCTTACATCACAATCTTGTGACATCTTGACAACCAACAAGTTGGGAAGCTCCCAAATGGTAAATATCAATGTGAGCAAAGTAGAAACTACCCTGACCAGTGAATGTCCCTCACCAAAAATACCAGTTCCCCAAGATTCCAAGCCATCAGACATTAAAAAACAGCTCCTTACCGAGTTGAAGTTTCAATTGAAGAGCAAGGAACATAGCCAGCCTAAAGGCTCTCCCGCTGACATATCCCTTACTTCAGATAGCTTGCCTTCTGACTCCTCACTGACTCAGTCCCAGAGCGTCTCCAGTGGGGACATGGGAGCTTCCCAGGTGCTGCAAGTCCACTTGGAGGACAATGGGCATTGGTGGGAACCCTGGGCCTCTAAGCATGTCTCATGGAAATGCCAGGATAGGAATTTCCCACCAGCTGCAAAGACAGTGAGACCTCTGGACTCCAGAGCAGGAGAATGTGGAAGCGAGGATTCAGGAGTTGGGACGTCTAAAGCCAGAAAGAAGAGCCACTCTATTGAGGACAGAGAATTAGAGGGTGCTTCCCTGTATCTGTCACAGAATGAACAGTTTCCTCCCAAAAGTTACTTCAGAAAAAAAATGAGGCAGTTTTTTCAGTGGATTAATTCCAAGAAAAAAATCACAGGGCAGGAAAGTCCCCAGCAAAAAGCCAAGTTCACGTCAACCTTTGCACCGCTCCGAGACCCAGCTCAAAGTGCAGCTCTCGTGAGCTGTGGGCCTCCTGAAGCTCATGAGCTCATGGCAGCCATCGGGAAGATCCTAGAGGAGAAACTGGCATGGAGATACGAACCTGAGGCTGCAGAGTTAAGTCAGCAGAAGGGGGAACTGCAGGCCCAGGTAGAGCCTGACGAGGGACATCCCTCCAACTACGGGGCTCTCTCTGACCCACAGCCAGGGGAATGGGCAAGGACCACATCCTGCAGCCAAGATGCTGTCCCTCCTGACAAGAGTTTTCGTAAAAGGGTTAGACAGAAAAGAGACAGGATCAGACAGCCCTGGAAAGTTGTGGCCTTCAAGGACCAGCATTTATGCCAGAGTCAACCCCCTTCCCCACCCTACAGGGAGTCTGTGCCCCATCCAAGACCCACCTGCATGCATGATGTATCCCACGTCCCTGCGGCCACCCTCACCTCTAATGAAAGCACTGTGTTCAGAGATCTGACTCTTCTATTCAAACAGGAAATGCTTCTCCAACACTTCCAGGGAGGAAAAATGTCCCCAAAGAAATCATTCAGTCCTTGTCGAGAAAGCATTGCCGTTTTCACGAGAACACATCCTCTGATGAGAACCATGGTTAGCACAACCAAGGATACTGATCGTCCTCAATAAATGTTTCTGCCAAGAGAGAGTAGTGTTCTCTGTGTGGTGCTTTGGGGGAGTGGGTTTGGGGTTCCCAGCGCTTATGCTCAGGGAAAGGAAGGAGGGAAGTCAGCTCTGACTGATTTCCTCATTTGGTTTCTGCAAGATGACCAGTCCCTTGTAGGGGGCCTGACAGTGGCTTTCTCAGTTTTATCTTGGGTCCTGTATTTGACCTTACTCAGATGTCCTGTACTTAAAACACTTTACTTTTTCATAAAAAGTACAAAAAGTTTACTCTAAAAACTTCCGGGCGTTTTCAAAATGAGAAAAACCCTTCAAGTCCAGAACTTGGCTCAACTTGTCTTTCCATCTGCTCCCTCACTATCCTGAACTATACACAGCTGCAGGGTGGGATGCGTTCCTCTGGAAGGATACAGCCAGAATTTCCCCTTGTTGCCTCAGAAAGTTTTGGAATTGGAAGTGTGGGGGTGTTTAGGCCCTGAGGTGAGTGGCAGGGGGAAATGTTGCTCTTGGATCTCTTGGTGAGGAATGAATGTCACCTGCTCCTAAGAGCCTTTCTCTCCCTCAGGAGGTCTGGGTGGTGGGCCGCGTCCCCACGCCTCAGCTGACCCTAACGAAAATGGGGGGCAGTTCACCCTTCCCCTTCCTCTACCCTTCCTGGAGCAGACGGGAGGAGAGACCTTGCAGCTCTGAAAAGGACCAGAGATATGAATCTTTTCCTGAAAACGGTAACTTACCTTCATTTAGAAAAAGTTGCTGATTCCTGAGTATCTCACAGGTGAGCAGTCAGTGCAGATGTGCGTATGGGTGGGTTTTGCGATTGTGGACACTGGAGTGGCCAGGGCAGGGTCCAGGAACTGGGTGGGTCCCGCCGAAGAATCTGTTATATGTGGGGTGGTAATCTGTCTGGAAGGCACATTCTGAGCTCAACAATGAGGTCTCCCTGCATGTGAGGACACCTCAAGGAACGGGAAGAGCCGCTCCCGAGGTAAACTTCCTCAGGAGGCCCAGCTTGGTAGAATTATTGCAAGACCAAGAGATCACCTGGCTATCATTTGTAGGAATGGTCGTCGGGCAGCCACCCAGAATTTGGGGCAACAGGAGACAACAAGTAGGGAAAAAGGAATGGTGGAGTGAGTGGAAAAGGAAAGAAAAAATGAGGAGGGGAAGAATGAACTTATCATCACTCCTCATGGTCCCTGAGGGTCACTTTGAGCTCAAAATGTCCCTTCCAGACAGATTAACACCCCACATCCTGGCCATCCACTCCACCCAGCACTACCTTACCTAGGCCTCACCTCCTGGAGACTAATCAGGGCTGGGGGGAGCACAATGATACCACTGCAGCTAAGAGAACTTGGGATAGTCTTCGAGATTGAAGACAGTGTCTCCAGGAATGTTGTCAAGGAGGTTGTCCTCTCATTTGGTGCCTGCCTTCCCAGCCATGCTACATCTTACACCAAGGTTACAGTAATTTAGGGGTGTGTTAGTTACTATATAACAAATACCCCAAAAGTTAGTGGCTAAAAAAACCAAGTATTTATTAATTCATAGTTTCTGTTGGTGAGGGATCTAGGCAAGGCCTACCTGGGTTCTCTGCTCCAAGGTCTCTCACAAGGCTGCAATTAAGGTGGCAGCTGGGGCTGGGGTCTCATCTGAAGGCTTGACTGGGGAAATACACACTTCTTTGCTCACTTCTATAGCTGCTGGCTGGATGCAGTTCCTCAAGGCCTGTTGGACTGAGAGCCTCAATTCCTGGATGGCTGTTGGCTGGAGTTGGCCGGAGGCAACCTTCAGTTCCTTGTCATGTAGGCCTCTCCACCATGGCAGCTTGCTTCATCAAAGCCAGGAGAGAGTCTGCTAGCAAGACAGAAGTCACAATCTTGTAAACTAACGAGGGAAATGATATCCCATCACCATTCCCTTATTCTATTAGTCAGAAGCAAATCACGAGGTCCAGCTTACACTCAAGGGGAGCAGTTTATACAAGGGTGTGACTAGCAAAAGAAGGGATCTTTGGAACCTTCTTAGAACTCTTCCTAACACAAGGGTTTCTTCTTGGACATCCCACTGAGTTCACTGAAGCAAAAGTGACCAAAGGGACCAAGTGGATCCTTGTGCTCATCCATATCCAAGTCATCAAAGTTAAAGCTGTTGAATGGCTGAGCGGAGTAACGTCTGGTAAGAAAAACATCAAAGAGATTGAAGCATCCAAAGAAGGAGGGAAAGGTGGCATGGAGGTAAAGGCGGTGTGGGGTCATCATGAACGGTAAAGTGAAAGGAGCCCTTAGAACCACCTGCATCACCACTGCCAGTATTCAGACTTAGAGGGGAGGAAAAATTAGGTGCAAGAAGGCTCATCCTCGCTCTGCCACCGTATCTCCACTCTGCTCTAGCTCCCCGACTACAGGCCTAAAGAAGCAACCTTCAGTTCCCATAGAGATAGCCAGGCTTATAGAGGAAGCAAACCCTACAGCTTGCAAGGTTTAACTTCTGCTCTTATTGGTATATTTAATATAGCACATCCATCATTTCAAATTTGCTTCTCACAGCTTGAACATCAGAGAATGGATCACACAATCGATGGCAAAGCCAGTACTAGGGAATTCAGCATGTAGCTCCCATTCTGGGATGTTTTCCATGAACCCATTGCCAAAGAGCTTCTAACCAAGGGAGAGGTGGTGGCTCAAAAGGGCTGACTTACTGGCTGGGGTCACAAGACAAGTCATACCTGGTGCCCAGATATTTGCTTCCATTCAGAGAAACACTGGATGAGGCAACGAGACAGAATTTGCACACTCAGCACATCTAGGCGGTGAACTGTCCAAATGAGGTGACACTACCACCCAGGAGTGATCCCACACTCTTGTTCTGCTTCTAGTACTGTTTTCCTTTTTCCCAGATTCCAGTTCCAATGGGAAAGCAGGACTCTTACCAAAAGAAGGAAAACGTATTAGCTGAACAGTGACTGGAGAGATGAGGAGGAATTTCTCTAGAAACAGATTTCATGGGCTTGCTGCTTATACCCAGAGATCAGTGCTGTGCAGCTTGGGGGGCGTGGGTGGGGGTCTCATTTACATGATATTCTGTGGCGCCTGAAGAATTTTCAGTGACATAGAATGTGATGGGAATGGGTTACCTGAATTTTTATACCCTCAAGCCCACACTCCAAACCTAATGTCAGGGCGAATAAAATGCATGAATTGACTGGTACCTTGATGTGGCTTGGGTATGGGAACCCCAGATCTCAGCTTCAGGCACTGTGAATTTCTCTGGTACCAGGTGCTGCCTAAGGCAATCAGCTTTCTTGAGGCAGCCTTCACATGGATTAACACTCAGAACTGTGCCCGAATC
Source organism: Equus caballus (assembly GCF_041296265.1). Classification (NCBI taxonomy): domain Eukaryota; kingdom Metazoa; phylum Chordata; class Mammalia; order Perissodactyla; family Equidae; genus Equus; species Equus caballus. The sequence goes on from NC_091704.1 coordinate 11,203,943, forward strand.
TGCAGCCACAACGAAGGGGCCCAGGCTATGAGAAGGGGCTCTTCTCTCTCTCTCTTTTTTTTTTTAAAGATTGGCACCTGAGCTAACAACTGTTGCCAATCTTCTTCTTCTTTTTTCTCCCCAAATCCCCTCAGTACGTAGTTGTATATTTCAGTTGTGGGTCCCTCTAGTTGTGGCATGTGGGATGCCGCCTCAATGTGGCCTGACGAGCGGTGCCACGGCCACACCCAGGATACGAACCAGTGAAACCCTGGGCCGCCAATGCGGAGCGTGCGAACTTAACCACTTGGCCATGGGGCTAGACCCGGGGCTCCTCTTGAGGCCTTTCCTCTGGAACTTCCATTGGCCCTGGATCAGAGCCTAATTTAGGTTATTTTCCTGGGGTCACAAGGACACGTTTGGTCTTCCTTAGGGAGGCCAAGTGGAAGCTCAGAGATTTGTGGAGGCTGCCTCCCTATCTCTCCCAGGAGACTCGGGGTCTGTTCCTTCCTTCTGTGGGGGCCAGGAGGTAGAGAAGGAACTGAGTATTATGCAAGTTTAGCAATGCTTCACTGTGGGAGGGGGTTGGGCTGACAAGAGTAGGTAATTTTCCTTTGCAGGGATTCTTGCCCAGCTTGAGGCAACCTTCATTTGAAGCAGGATAATGCTGTTTCTACCCTCCACCTGAGGGGACTCCAGAAGGAATAAAAGTTACCTTTCCTCATTTGTCTTACAGGAAGTTCTGGGCTTCTGGGTTCAGGAGTTATTAATGGCTTTCATGTTTCCCGAACCCAAACAGAAGTTGTGAAATACCTGTTGTACAGTCCTGTCCAGACCCTCATGTGGGAGGAGACTTTAGCTGGCTGCTCCAAGGAGAGAGGAGATAGGGGTTGACACAAGTGCTGGGGTGAGAGAAGGAGAGTTGCCTAAAGGTAGCAGTGGCTCCAAGACCCTGAGAATCAGGATGTAGAGACGAGTCCCTTAGGTGGACGGGTTCTGTGTGGAAGTCCTCTAGGAGACAGCACAATGTTTTAAGGGATGAAGTGATGATGCTGAGATGACTAATCATCAAGCCCCATCATCTTGAGAGCTGTCGCAAGACACGGCATTGCTCACACTTAGCACAGAGGCTGTGCAGCCACTGGCCTTTCAATGGGCCTGAAGGGCTTGGGCAATGAAAATCCCAGGGGCAACCAAGGTGGACTCAAGATCACAGGCTCTTACCTACATATTTGATGGTGAATACTTAACTAAATAGGCAAAAAGTTCCCATTAATGACTACTTTTGTATATCTTCCTACCCTTTAAAATGGGGTCTTTGAGCCAGATTTAATTTAATTTAGAAAAATTAAGTACTGCTTATTGTACTTCAATGTTGTGAAACAAATTTATGCTTTTTATGTATATTATCCCATTTAAACTTTACAATGCTTTGAAGTAGGTTTCTTTACCCTCTTTTATAGAAGGGCACGACCTGAAGGACAGAGAAGGTAATATATATTCAGAGTGCTAGCACAGAAGAGGGAGCCAGGGATGGAGAGCCCCCTTACGCTGTGAGGGATTCTTTGGATGTAAATGATGGCAAGTGCAATTCAACTGACTTTAAAAACAGGATCTGTTGACTCAGGCACCTGAAAAAGTTCTGGGAGTCAGGCTGCCCTCACGCAGGAGGATTCATATTGGGGCTCAGCTGATGTCATCAAGTTTCAGTTTCTATCCATTTCTCTGCTCTAGACTCTGGACTGGCTACCTTGTAAGTCTGTCTGGCAAATTCGTAGCTACATCTTCCAAACTAAAAGCGCAGCTAAAAATGGGTTGTTTCTCCCACTAGTCCCTTCAAAAGTCCCACTGTGCCTTATTGTCTCCTGTTGGGTCACATGCCCATCCCTGACCAATCACTGTTGCCAAAAGCATGGACCAATCTTTTTGGCCAAGCCTGACTTCAATGCCCTCCTTTAAAGTAAGAGCGTTAGTGATAAACAACTCCACTTGACATGGACTGAAACTGACAACGGGGTTAGATCCCCAGAGGGCAAAAGAAGGACTATTTTTAGAAGGTGAGTGAATTCTGAGTGTCAAAATAAAAACAAAAACAAAATGGATGTCTACTTCAGCCCTCTCTCTCACCACCCCATTTCTGCCTTCTTGTCCAGAGTCATGCCATGGACTGAAGGTTAGAGTTAGAGGAAATGCCAATTCTGTGGAGGACAGGAAAGGAACTCAAAGTGGAAGGAATCAATCAGAGGCCCCAACATCCATGCAGATAGACCATCCAATGATCTCATCTCTCACTGTCTGCTCCTTCTCATCTTAGAGTCCTTTACCTTCATTCCAGTTCAGTTATGGCCATATCCTAGAACTTATCACCAGCAACACTTGTGTGTTCTGAAAAAATACCGTCTGACATTCCTCCCTTTATCCTCTCAGCTTATGCCCTCAGCATGCTAATGCCTCAACCTATTCAGGAAATACAAGCCACTCTATACTTGCCCCTGCTCACCTGACAACCTTTGTCTTCATTTCCTCCCTCTCCAAGGAAAACTTCATGGGGCATGACTTAATCCTAAACCTAAATATACTGCTCTGCTCTAAACAGCCTACCCCCTTCTTTCATTCATCCTGTCTAGCAAAATCCAACTCTGCCTGTTTTAGAACTGCCTTCAAATAAGGGCCTGCTTCCTCTTGGATAAAATCACACAAGTGTGTTTGTGCCCCATAAACTTCTGTTCTACATTTGTTGCTCAGCTCCACCACTGCCTCAGAATCCAGTCATTCCTCCTGTGTTACCATGTGCCAGACGCTCTTCCAAGCACCTGGGACACCCAGTGGAGGCAACAAACAGAGGCCCTGTCTCGGGGGAGCTTCTGTGATTGTTTTCTCAGTCAACTCGCTTGCCTAAGTTCTCAAAACAATTCCACTTTCCTACATCTTGTCCACACTCCTCGCTCATTGATCATATGTGCTGGACCACCAGAGGGAAACAGAGAAGTCATCAGATGGGAACTTTTCTTCATAAACACTTCAACACAAAACAAAACCAAAACCAAAACGAGATCCTCCATCTCTTCTTTCCTCCTTCCTTCCCACCATACTGAAAGGTTTCCCTCAATGCTTTCCTTAATCCTCCCAACCTGGGATCTGCCCACCCTTTCCAAGTCACAACACTTTCACATGTGTGGACTATCTGCCTTAATTATCTACTTTTCCAGAGGACCAAGACTACATTTACCTCATCACAGCTGGAAACACCAAGCAGAGCTCAGAATCCTCTGGAGGAATACATTGGCAATGGGAGGGATCTGTGGGGAGGTCCTGCCCAGCATGCTCTGGGGCGGGGCCACGTCCGGGGGCAGGGCCTGAGAGACTCCGAGAGCCTGTTTGGCTTCTTGAGGGCGACGGCACTAGCAACACGGCCAGACATCTCACCTCAGGCTTCTGGAAGATATGAGTTGAGATTTAATTCAAAGACAGGTTCTGAGGAAGGTTTCTGGATGCCTGAGTGACCTTCCCCACTGCCCAGCCTGAAGGATCCTTTCCTCCATCTGCCATTTCCATTACGGTGGGCAGGCCCTCACAGCCCCTGGGCCCCCAAACTCTCACTCCAGGCCCAGCCTGAGAAGGCGCTCAGAGGCCTGGGGGCGGGCTGTGCCTGCCCAACACCACCCCCTTTGACGATGGCACTCTTAGGAACTCCACCAAGGTGAGAATAGTAATAAATAGAGTAACAATATTGACAACTGTTAAGGCTTCACCTTACACTGGCTGCCTGGCCTTGCACAAGTAGCCTGAGTCTCAGATCTCATCTATTATGTGCAGATACTGATGTGTACTCATAGGGTTGGTCCTCGGAACTGGAATGAATGAGTAAAGAGTTTTGAACAGTGTTTACCTAACACTAGAAGTTTAATATGTGCTACCCCATTATTATCACTCATTTAAAATGCTAGGCCTCCTCTTTATTATTTTAGAAGTATCAATTTACCACTCATTCATTCTTCCTTCCTTCAGAATGAATTTATTTAGTACCTAACATGTGCCAGACACTATGCCAGGGTCTAGAATACAATGGTAAGCAAAAAGGTAGAGTCTCTGCCTTCATGGATCTTACAGTCTAGAGGGGAGATCAGGCAGAAATTAATCATACGAGATTGTGTAAATGTCCCATGTTACATTCTATGAAGGGTTCATGAGCTGGTTGTCGGGGCCAAGGGAGTTTAAAACATGGGGATTTGGCCTAACCAAGGAGAAGAGGGTCTTCCTCACCCACCCCTCAGGAGCTGATAAGGCTTAAGAGGTAAAAGGTGAGTAGGAGACAACTTGGCAAAGCAGGGAGGGAGAAGTGTTCCAGGCAGAGGAATCTGGGTGATGAGAGCAGGGAGAGTGAGGAGGGAGGAACGTGATGCAGCAAGAAGAGGGAAAAGCGTGGGAGGCACCGATTAAGCAGAGTTCTCTGGGCCAAACGAACTAGTTAAGTCTTTGGAGCAATGGGGAGCCAGGGGAAATTTTTAAGTTAGGATTTCTTTATATGTGTAGGGTATTCAGATTTTAGTTGTATTATTTGAGTTTCCAAAAGATTACTGTGAATTAATACTGTGAATTAATGAATTACAGTGATTTAATGTGAAGAATGCTTTGGATGGGGTAAACAGGATGTGAGAGACCAGTGAGAAGGCCACTGCGGTAATCTACGAGAGAAATGATGTCAGCATGGACCACAATGGTGGTGACCAAAGTGGAGTAACGTGGACAGATGTGAGTGGCATGACTTCATTAATTCTAATAAGATGGAACATTTTTCCTTTTGTTTCGCTCCAGTGCCCAAGAGGTACAGGTTGGTGCAAGATGTGGGGTCTTTTATAGAGTTGGACAAGTCAGCAGACACGAAACATTTGAAAAGGCTGCTTGAACTGCTGACTAGCCAAAATCAAAGAGGAAGTTGACCTTCAACCCTTTGTTTTATTCCAGCTGCAGAAGTCATTTTCATTTACTCCCTGACTCAAGTAAACACCACTCCCTGTCACCTTATCCCTTTGAGGGTTGGTTCACTTCTACATTTTCACTGGGACATGATTCTCACCGACAGTAGAAAGTTCGGCACCCAGACCTGCAGCTGTGAAGACACTTGCTTCTCTCTCGAACTATTAGTACTTCTGGGAAACACGTCCCAGTGCCAAACTGTCCTGGTCCTGAAATGACCCCGTTATTTGGGGAGGTAGTAAAGGAAATTACATGTGTTAAACTCTGAGCGGCACTCTCTTTGGACATCGAAAGGTGTAAATGATAAAATACTTACTAGACTTAAAGACCAGGGAGTAAACGGGGGGCTGGATGCTGCCCAGACTCTGTGTGTCAGCAAAACATATCTGAGCTCAGCGAAGTAACCCAGGACCAAGTGTTTTCCTCAGTGGAATAATTAGACAACAGAGGTGGGCAATTTAGAAAAGATAACTTCTTCTGTCCCTGCTACAGAATTTCTATTACAAACAAAACCCAATCCTTAGCAAGATTTAAGAGCATGGGACAAAGACTGCTAGATGTTGAACTGCTGGGAGTGGAGCCCACGTTTTATTTATCTTTGTATCCAAGCACATCCACAGTGCTTGCCACGAGGCAGATACTCAGTGAATGTTGGGTGGATCAAGGATTCCTCTGTCTTTTCATGGGGTATTTATATGGTATGGGAATTCAGTCATTTTTTGCCCCACTAGGTAGAGATGGATGCTTTCTGTTCTCCATGTTTACTTTGCACACCATTTAGCTACAGGGATGTTCTAAAATGAAATAATAAGGAAACCAGCTTTAATACGATTTTATATATACAGACAGATACACTTTCTGACCACGTGCAGATATGAATGCTCTCCCTGGAAGATGCTTTTGTAACCTAAATTGCACTAGAATGAGGTTAGAGATGGGGAAGAAAGGGAAAGTAAGGCAAAACTCACAGCTTAATTTCTAGACAGGATTGCTGCTTTAAAAATGAATTTCAGGTGCTTCTTGGCATACTTGGCCCAAGCACTGGAGATTTAACAGTGATTTGTGATTTGGTGTGACCCAGAACATGGCCCAATGGTCCTCTATCCTTTGAAGCAGTCAGTCTGTTCTCTTGATTGCTGTTCTGGACTTTCTCACCGTCACTCCCCATCAGGGCCCCCTTCCTTCTGCTCTGTCCTAGTGGAACAGTCCCTTGACCTTCATTCTCCCACTACTCTAGTCTCGACTTCTCCTCGTTGCTAGATTACTCTATTATTGCTTCTCAAATTGTGGTTCCCAGACCAGCAGCATTAGCATTGCCTGGGAACTTATTAGAAATGCAGATTCTCGGGCCTCACTCTGGACCTACTCAAGAAGAAACTTTGATGTGGGGCCCAGCAATTTTAACAAGCAAGGTAATCTCCAAGGTGAGAACCACTGCTGTACGTAAAGCTCAGTTCTGAGCATATCACCCCTTTGCCCAATACCCTTTATTGCTTTCCTGCCGACAACCACATGAGTGTGTGTGTGTGTGTGTGTGTGTGTGTGTGTGTGTCTCTGTGCGCACCCTTCTATCCAAGGCCTTCTGCAATCAAGCACCAGCTCAGGTGTCCCCACGCAGGGAGGTGTGTTCCACAGTCATCCTAATGGGTCACCTGCTCTTCCCTCTGCTCTCCTGCCGCCTCTCTCTGTTAATGTTGGGTCCTCTGCTATAAATACCCACCTCCTCCCTCTCCTTGGAGAAACCTTACTCATTCTTTAAGGCTCACTTAAAAATTAATATTTATCTAAGGAATCCATACCTGTGCCTTTAAAACCAAATAGTACTGAAGGCTTTATAAAGAACCACGGCAGGCCCTCCCCCACCTCACAACCCCAATCCTTCCTATCCCCCCAGTTCCATTCCCCATGGAAACCACTTGAGCCGTTTCTATCATAGTTGTTCTGGTGTTTACCTCTATTTATATAACTAATACGCAAATACTTGTATTTAAAAGTAATTTTAAAATATTAGACACTAACTTCTTGCCGTGGTAGATAAAATTTGAGTAGGTAAAATTGCAGGTGGATGAAATTTGGTCGACACCCCATTCCCCTCTTCACTCTTCTCAATCTGTCCTCACTTAAATCTTTATTCATGCAAAGTTCATCTTGGCATGGAAGGTGACCCCTTTCCTGGAACGTGTTCAGAGACTGCTCCTCCCCTGCTCCCACAGAGCTGTGTATCTCTCTTAGTGCACTGTCCCCCTTGCCCTTCCACGTTTGTATGTATGTGTCTCCCATTCCCACCAGCTTGTAAGAGCCAGGAAAGTCTAATCCGTCTTTTACTTTCTCTGAATCCTCCCAGGGCAAAGCACAGGGCCTGGGATATAGTACACACTGAGCAAACGTGGCCAATTTAACCGTAAAGTAAAATATCTGCCTGACCTTTGAAGCTTGCTGGTGTGACAGCAGTACTTGGAATGAGTCTTCCCATTCCAATGTGGTTTTCCAACATTATTGTGGGGAATAGTAAACTGGAGTCAGGAGACTTGAGCCACACCACCTTCTTGGTGACTTCTTTTAAGACCTTGGGGAAGGCACTTAATGGTTTTGCTTCCGTTTTTTCATCTATAAAGTGGCAACAATAATATCTATGGACAGAGTTGTAGGGAGGACCAAATACAACAGCACAGGTTATCAGGTATAAGGCGTTACATTGATTCCTTATGTTTAAAACAAAAAGGCAAACCATTTTCTGGTAGCACATAGGGCTATAATGAACATTAAAACCAACCTTTAAATAGAAAACTTTATTTTTAGATGATCCAGGGGGTCTTTCTTCCAAGATCAGCCTAAGATTTTTTCGGAGGAAACTGTATTCTCATTGTCCTGAAATTTGAAGCAAGAAAACTCAATCATTTAAGACCATTTGCCTATTCTTACTTGTTGATGAGAAATCACGACTACTGCCACCCTTTTAGCCTCTGAAGGGATTGTAAGCTTTGTCTTGATTTGATGGCTCAAAAATAAAATCTACCAAAGGTACGTTTTCTAAGCCTCGTCTGGCTCTACCCATTAGAAAAGTGTGAGCTACTGTTCTATCAAAACTAATTATATTTTAAATCTACAACCAAGTCTCAATTACCAAGGTTAATGGGACTACATGCATATATAATTCTCTCTTACATTTATCCAGTGCTTTTAACTTCTTCAAAGCACTTTTCACTGTACTGCATATATAAAACAGACGCATTTTTTTAAATCGACAAATAAGGTAAAAAATAAATCTTCAGATCAATAATTTCAACTTTGTACCTGTCAAAAGCTATTAGAACTTGCAAAATTGTCTAATAGGACTTTCATTGCCCTACTCTCCTCTCGACCCCTCTCAACTAAGGCCAGAAAAGACCGAAAGATCTGGAGGAATCTCCAGAGGAGAGGAAGCCAGAGAGGGAAGGAAGCCAAGGACCTGGGCCATCCACAGCCTGGATCATTAGCTCCAGCGTAATTGAGAATAACTGACAGTATGTGTGACTATGGCCAGAAAATCCAGAAAGAGATGAAAAGGCAAAGAAAATGACGTGTGAGTAACAGTATTTACAGGGTCTGTCTTTGTCATTCTCTCAACAAGCATTATTGAGTGCCTACTGTAATGACAGGTGCTTTCAACAAAGAGGATGGACACAGCATGAACAACCCAGGCAAGACTGCTATTTTCATAGTGATGACCTTCCTGAATGGTGCAGACAGACAACAAACACAAAGACACACAACTTCACATAAACGAGATAACTTCAGGTGGCACTAAGCTCTGTGGAGTCCATAAACACAGGAATGTGATAGAGCCTTGGGGAGGGGATCCTGTTGTAGATAAGGTCACCAGGGAAGGCCTCAGGGTATCTGGGCTGCAATCTGCGAGAAGAGCCCACCCTGTGCGGGTCTGCAAACCAGATGATGGAATGAGTGAACTCGCCAAGTATGCTAGAGGGAGAGGGGTCCAGGCCAATTTCAAGGGTTTCCAGGAAGTCACTGTTCTGTGGTTATTCACTTTGTGTCCTTTTGGGGATATTACTAAAACCTCTCCAGGACCCCGGATTTATTGCCTCTACAATGCGGGTTGCTAACACTGATCACCTGGACAGGGGAGCGCTGAGAAATAATGGGTAAACAATTGTGAGGAGCCACATAAATGCTAAATAATGCTCATGGTAATAAGCTTTTATTAAAGTCAGCACCTTGATAGGCAGCTCACAATCGGATACCTTGGCAAATGTGTAAATTGACGTGGCTGCTCCCTGTGCACACCAGCACCATCCTTTAAAACGGAAAAAAATAAATGAGCCTATGGTCATGATATTCGAAGTAGTTAGTGATCAAACAACTGTCTGGAGAGAAAGCTGGTGTGTGAAGTGTACAATGGGAGCAGGAAGATAATGGCACATCACAGCCCAGCTCACGCAGAGGATAACTCATGAATTGACTGGATGCTTGCTGGTGCACACACCATCCGCTCCAGGGTGGTACTCTAACCCCGTCAGGACTAGGTGCTGCCACCAAAAGGCCCAGCAGACAGGAAGGGGAGTGAGAAGGAGCCAGAACAGAAGCATCTCTGGCAGCAGCCCTCTCTGGCCCTCTTGGCCTTGGAAAGCCACCCCTGGGGGAGGAATGAGCAGCCAGCACCAAGGGCCCTACCTTGGAAGGGCACCAAGGAAGTGGTGGGGGGTGTGAGGGAGGAGGGATGAGCATTGCATTTCTCCCTACGAGAATGAAATATCCCAACGCCAGGAGAGACTTCAGTTGTCGTTATAACTGAGCCTCCCCACACAGAGATATGAGTCCACCCCTTAGAAGCAAATCTTCCTCCCCCAAAACCTCCCCCCAAAATATAACATTAACATGACAAAAAAAGAATTCTTTTTTGTGGGTCCTACCGTCTCTTTGATATAAATACACAAGTGCCTAACATTCTTTCCCATCTCCCATCCCACATCGGCAATCAGATTGTGACACACACACACACAAGCACATGCTCACACAAATACCACACACACCCAATTCCTTTGTTAAGCCCTGGCTCAGCTATTATAAGGTACCTGTGGAGTGTAGGTCACATAGTAGAAAAGTTTAAATTACTGTTGCTTCTACTCTGAAAAGCAGACAGGAAGAAAAGACAATAAAAAAGAAAACACTTATTTTAAGGCTGATACTAAACACTCTACTCCACGTTCACTGAGGTCAATTTCCCACCGTGGGATGGGGAGAATCGAGATGATCTCTGAGGTGCTATGAACCCACACTGCAGACTTCACGTTTTGCGGCTTGACTAGAAACGACGGGGACGTGAAAAAGAACATGGCGAGATAATCCTAGTCTTCAGGAAATTATGGTTTAAACTGGGCTGGAGAAAGACCAAGATCCTCAAAAAAATCTAATTGATTTTAACCAAATGGAGTAATTTTAAAATGTTAAATACACTGGGATATCATATTAAAAGTATTCTGGGAGAGCATGCCACACGGGACATGGTAAGTGCTGAATTTCCTGCTGCTAAGGGAGGCATTCCTATCTGCCAGTGTCTCATGCTGCTCAGACCTGAACCATTCATTTAGGTAGACCATTTGTCCAAGTGCGTCATTTCCCAAAATAGCCAATGGAGGAATCCAGGGAGAACTGTCCTGAGGAGATGTGGTCATCCTCAAGGCCAAATCAGTCTAGACAAAGATGGTTCTTAGCAAGACTGCTCAAAGGGCTTCTAGACTTTGTTTGGTAAGTGTTGTTAATGCCTTGGTAACAACGGACTGTTGACAAGGTGGGAGATAATGTCAGAAGGAAGGAAGGTACCCGCTCACATCTTTTGCTTTTAACTTAAGCTAACCCATAAAATCCATTATCAAACCCCAAGGAATGCTCCCAATTATTGTCTTGGACCCTTCATTTCGCTTTGCTTTGTTTTTTTTTTTTTCAACTCTCTATTTCTGTTTTTACCTGGCACTGACTTGCTTGACTCCTCTTCTCTTCTCAGCTTCTGGCTCTGTGCTCCCCCTTTAGACTTGATGAGTAATTTTGGTTTTCCTGCTTTTCACCTTTGGCACCCCTTCAAAAATGGGTTAGGCTTATCTTCTGGCTCTTTCTACTTCTGACTGCTTGGAAGTTTGGATCATACTTAGCCAAGTTTTGATCCCAGGACCTTTCCCTGGCTTTGACCTGTCTCAGTGGCATCTGTGCTGGGCTTGACTCCTCCAGGTGAGGGCGTCGGCAAGAGGGAGGATCAAGCAAAGATCAAGCAAGGAAACAGGAAGAATACCTGGCTCAGCTTAAACTGTGCAGGGCACTGAGGCCTTGCTGGCCGTCCAGCCTCTGCCTCCTTCTTCCTCTGCTGCTTTCATTCCCTCCCATCTCTGACTTTCAATTTTTATTAAGTTTCCACCTTCTGACTGCTCAATCCTCTTCTAGCATCCCTTTGTAAGATTGAAATGGGAGTGGGAGTGATATCCATTAGCCAAAATAAGTTCGATAGCTGGGAGAAACTGCTGAATCTCTGGTGTCTTTATAGCACTTATCAAATCCGAATTAACCATATTAGTTGGCAAACTGCTCTGGCTTCCCAGGCAGTCAGCTGGTAGGTGAGTCAATAACTATCTGTCAGATGAATGGATGCACACACACTAGTTGTGTAGCATGGCATCAGGTACTTTAAATAATACAAAGTATAAGACTTCATCCTTGGCTGAAGAAGGACATCTTCTCACGGCCATTCACAAAAGGACTGTTTGGAAATATCACCAAGCGCTAGACCAGCTTCGCTATTTCTTCTAGAAAACAAGAAGAAATCTCTTGGTTCAAGAGAAGTTTGTGTCATCTCTTAATGCACAACTGGCTTCATGTGGGCAAAAGGGAATGTGAGCAAAGCCCTGGTTAAAGCATAACAGACGCCCTTGGGCTAATGAACTGTCGAAGGTATTAGTGTCAGCGGATTTTCTACATAACTGCTTTGTAAACAGCAACACGCATAAACCATAAACAAGGAGAATGAAGTGAGCACCCACAGACCCACCACTCATGTCAAATCATACAATGTTGATATCACCCCAGAAGCCTCCACTCTCCTCTCTGATAATCTTTCACTTACTTTTCTTTATAATTTCATCACCTTTATAGACTCCCATAAAACATTTAGTTATATCCAGTTTGGGGATCAAAATAGATGAAAAAACAACAATTGCAGGTGCATTCAACATTGGACATGAAAAAGAAAACTGGTTTTTAATAAGATACTTGAAGTGTACACTTTCCGTAGGTGATCAAGACATTTACTCTTTCGTCCATTTTTATATTTGCTGACTGCCAATCACTCTACTCCTTAATACTTCAAAGGTATTTTTCCCAAAGCTGCCTTTTGTCTTACACTAATGCTTTCCCGGACTCAAGTGAATTTTGAAGGAGACTGAGCTCATCATGATGAAATGGATGTTGACATTCCATAACCATCACTGTAATTATTCCTAATTTGTACTTTGCTTCAAAAACTCTCTTCCCTTGCCCCCTAAAGTCTGTACTTTCAGAATAGCATCTACAGCTTTAATTATACCTGAGAAAAAACTACTCTCACCACAAAATCTTGTTAATCACGGTACGTTACTATCTTCGAATATCCTGTTTTTTTAAAACTGCATTTATATCAGGTTCCCAAAGAGTTACAATATTAGCAATGAATGTTTTAACTGTTTCTGTAATTACTGTTTGTAATTACTACAAATTAAAGTTGTACAAACTTTGGATTGGAGGCTGGTTGAATTATCTACCAAACTGGGGTGAATGGTCTTTTAATCAACTGTATACTGAACAAATCTACAGAGTAAAAACTGAGATGGAATTTGAGTGACTTGGTGTCCATCGAGAATCAAATCTGATGCTGTAGTGTTAACAAGGGACTTCAGGTCCAGAATGATTCTGTTAATCACACTTCTTCCAAATTAGTCAGTTAATGTTGTGGGTCCTGATGAGACAGGATTTAGGAAGGCAGAGAGCGGCGGGGAATGCTCCTGGTGATAGGATCCTTAGAGCAAAGGACAGAAGACAAAAGGAGAAGGCTGTATTCGTGAGAAGTGAGCTGGACCATAAGCGCTATAATTAGAAGCTTATAATGTCACCACACTGCTTTCTGTAATGTAATATTTTTGTTGTCTGTTATTTTCCTTGATTCAGGTTTTGTATTTTTCATGATGTAATAGTGAGATCTAGTCTCATTTTTCTGTGTATTTGGATACACTGAGTAGAGTGCTCTGGTTGAGTAAAGAGTTTCACATATGGGAGACTTGAGAAACAAGAGTGGCAAGGAAAGTTAGGTCAGATTATGAAAATTCTTAAAATGTTTCTATTGGACTTAATCCTTCAGAAGTCATTTAGTGTTCTCTTTTCTTTTTTTGTAATTGAGAGCACCATGAGGAAAGGAGTGTTTTTGATGATCTATTTTATTTTATTTCTTTCTCTTTTCTTGGAGGAAGATTGGCCCTGAGCTAACATCCGTGCCCATCTTCCTCCATTTCATCCGTGGCTCGCCTGCCACAGCATGGCCTGATCAGCAGTGTATAGGTCTGTGCCAGAATGGGAACCTACAAACCCCAGGCCGCCAAAGAGGAGCACACAAACTTAACCACTACACCACCGGGCTGGCCCCATTTTTGATGATTTCTAAGGGGTAAAAACTAGGCAGGGAGATTAGGTAAGATGATATAGCAAAAATTCAGGCATTAAGAAATAAGGTTAGACTAGGCTGGCGATGGCGGCCATGGATTGGAAAGGAAGGAAGGATGGATGCAGCATCATAAGGGAAAAATTTGCTTCTTTCCCTTTGTCTTTTCAGCCATTTGGGCTTAACGGTGTTCAGTGCTCCTGATTTATTTCCCTTCCCATTTATATTTTCCTTCTTCCCTCGATAATCTACTTTTGCTTTCCCATTTTTCCCTCTCTTCTCTCCTTTGCTTGCATTCTTATCACCTTCCCTGATAGGACGATGACTGAATCAGGCAGGTAGACATGAAATGGGAGATCTGAGTAGAAACTAACTATAAGATTTACTAATTAGAGTATGTTGCTGCTTAACACATTTTTTTTTAACCTTTCATCTGCAGTTAAAAAGAAGAAAAGAAAGGTGAGGAGGCAAAAAAGGAGTAGAGAGGAAAAGGGAGAGACTCATTTATCCATTCATTCAAGAAGTGCTGTGTTTCCAGAGAAAGAGAGAGTGCCAAAGAGATAGAGAAAACACCACACAATAATTTGTGTTATTGTAGTTGTATGATCTATTTCCCCTTCTAACTCAGTTGGGTAAAGTAGAGATGCCAGATGGGAGTCTAAAGACTAAGGTGAGATGGGCAGTCTCCCTCCCTCCCTTATTGCCTGCTGCTTCTCATATCAAAAGATGGAGTCTACATCCCTCCCCCTAGGCCTCAGTGACTGGCTCAACCAATAGGATGCTGTGGAGGTGACTTTCTGGGACTTCTGAGGCTAGGCTGTAAGAAGCCTGGTCTTTTGGAATATATCCTCTTGGGATGCTTTCTTTTGGAACCCAGCCACCACTTTGAGAGATGCCCAAGTCACATGAAGAGGCCACATGCAGGCCCTCCAGTTGGCAGCCCCGAATAAGATAACAGCCAGCATCCTCAGCAAACACAGAAATGAACCATCTTGACATCCAGCACAATAGAGGCAAAGAGGATTTCAGCCCAAGCTGACATCTGACTGTACTTCCTAGGAGACCCCCAAGCAAGAACTGCCCAGCGAATCCCAGCCAATCCACAGAACAATAAGAGACAAGAATAAGTTACTGTTTCAAGCTACTCCACTTTGTTGTGGCTTGTTATACAGCAATAGATAACTTTTTTCATCCTTACACGAGACACAAAGAATATCGAAAGTTTGAAGATTCATAATGCCACCTGGAATGCATGTATATTTTTTACGTATTTTTTTCCTTTTAAAGGTCACTTTCTTATTCATTAGCCTTGAAATTGGAATTTGAATTGACCTTGATCAGAAATCCTAAGAAATGCTTAAGCAAATATTTTAAGCACTAACATATTTTGAGTACTAGTTCAGGATAAAGTGGTATTGATGTGACAAGAATAACGGATGTGTAATTAGAAGATGGAGTTTAAGTCCTAGTTCTGTCATTTATTAC
Organism: Equus caballus; assembly: GCF_041296265.1. Taxonomy (NCBI): domain Eukaryota; kingdom Metazoa; phylum Chordata; class Mammalia; order Perissodactyla; family Equidae; genus Equus; species Equus caballus. Next base: position 11,219,055 of record NC_091704.1, read on the forward strand.
TGTGTGGCCTACAACAAGTTATTTAACATTTCTGCTTCCTAGTTTCCAATGCTATAATGTAATCGAAGGTATTTAGTGATGCATGACAAAACACAAACATTCAGTGAATTTCCATTTCTTTCCTTCCTATGAAAGTCCTGTACTCATAAGTGCAACCATATCAGAGCCTATCATACTGCTTCCTAAAACTAAATATTTTTATTATGTATCAAATGTTTCCCTTGATAACTACTGCATAAGCTTCCATAGTGTTGCCTTTACTAGTGTGATCTGCCTCACTTTTCCTGTGGGATAGTTTATTTAATAGATTTTGGGGACTCATCCTGTTGCTGGATTCTTACAAAGACTCTTTTGTGATAACCTTCTTTGGTTTTCAAGGACATGACCCTGTTTCTCGAGTGTGGTTCCCTACTGTAGCATAAATGTTAACAAGTTAAATGCATATCACATAAGAATTTTAATTGTTCATCATATGTTTATGTATTGAAATATAGAGTCGAATTGATATAATTGGTAACATTACCCATTTGCTTTGATTTGAGATGTCAAGTGATTGAAAAAATTTTTAATTCAGAATTGAATTACCTTGCTTATTTGAATTTATCATTTTTGCGTAATTAGGATGAACTAATTTTTTTTTATTAATGTTATGATAGATTACAACCTTGTGAGATTTCAGTTGTACATTTTTGTTAGTCACGTTGTGGGTACACCACTTCCCCCTCTGTGCCCTCCCCCCACCCCCCGTTTTCCCTGGTAACCACCGATCAGATCTCCTTATCAATATACTAACTTCCAACTATGAGTGGAGTCATATAGAGTTAGGATGAACTAATTTAATTTGCAGTTATCCTTAAATGACTTAACTGATGTCTGCTGAGGTTCTCAAGGCCACAGGATTATGGAGTCATGCTGAACATCACTCTGTCTCTTAGGGTTGGAAGTACAAGTGCACCTTGTGAAGCCTGGAGACAGAAGTTACAAGCTTGATTTTTTCTCCATTAATGTTTTTTTTCTGTTTTGTCCCCCTCACCTCACTCTAGGCTGCGTCATGTTTCCCAGAAGGACCACATATTGCATTTGGAGGTGGTCCTCCTTTTCCAACTTTGTTCTGATTTTATGTCATTTTTACTTGGTGTTGAGCGCACATCTCAGTTCTGCAAAGGAAAGCTGGTTATTTATCTGGTAACTTGTGGTTGGAATCCCCAAGAGAGTGCTCTTTATAGAGACTGAGGGTCCTTTAGCAAATATTGCTTTTTGATGATGCATTTTAATAAGCCTTTTAAAAATCTGGATACCAGACTACCGGCTAGGGTACCTGGAAGCAATAATTTTAAAATAGTGCTTTTCAAACTGCAGGTCCTGACCCACTAGTGGATTATGAAATAATTCTAGAGGGTGTGACAAGCACTTAAAAAACAATGAAACAAAATGGAATAGATAATATTAGAGTGTATTACACGTAAAAAGGTAAGAACAGTTTCATAAAATTTTTATATTCTTTTGGTGTGTGGGCGTATATACTGATTTACGATAAAAAATAATTTATAGATTTATTTTGAGAGTTGCCATCAAAAGAATTTGAAAGTCACTGCCATGGATTTAAAGTTATCTGAAACAGTTTTGTAATATAGCAGTTTGAAATGAAGCCCCAACAGTATATGTAACAAATAAAAGTGTAGATAGGTTTTAGCTGCAAATTTTAAAGGGATTGGCAAGTTACTTTTCCTGAGAAGTCTAGCCCTGGGATGACTGGGTATTTTCCAAAGGGCCAGGAACCAGTTATCCCAATAAACGGTAGGGGCCTCAATGCTCTCTCCCTGGGAGGCTCTGAGGTAACGTTCCTCATCTCACTTGTAATGCTGCTGTTGCCCTGCTGCAGTGGCTGTTGGAAGTACTGCGTCTTCCCTAACCAGATCAGAAGGACCCAGTTTTCCCAAAGTCTTGGTCTGCCAGAAAGATGGCATTGCACTTCTCCCCGATTTGTGGGACCTGCACCCAGCTTGGAGAGCTGGAAAACTCCAGCCCTTAACTCCCCTCTTTGCTAGGGAACCACGTTTTCCTTCCCACTGGGTCCTTGGAAGATGGGAAGCAGCAGTAAGGTTACTTGTGTTTTATCCACACCATGTGAGTCTGTGTTTTTGTGTGAAGGCTGACTCATGTGGAGGAAAGTTCTATGCCTAGAATTATAAAATTAATGCTAATCAGAGTAATGCAGCATCCCACTTCCAATCTGCTAATGAGCTTTGGGGAGAGATGGCACATCTTCCTGCAGCTGATGGATGCCCCTTTTAGAGGATCTACGACATCCTCCCCAGGTCTTCACTCAGCTGGGCTAACACACTTCAGAACAAAAGAATCCTCAGGGCAGGATGGGACCCCTTGCTTTTCTGGTTCTTGTCCCTTGAATTTTCCAAACTTCTCCTCACTTTTCAGTCTACTCTCTCTGCCACTAAAATGGCTGCCTATTAAACTCATCAGTGGAATCTGCCATACTGTGTCGCTTAAACTTTTTCCATCTGCTTAGGGTTTTTACTTGTTTTTCATAGAAAGCCCTGACCTAAATCTCTACTCTTCTTTTATAATGCTTTCATTTTGACCTTACTACTGCTGAAAGTCAACCAAACTCATTCATCACTGTCCCTCCCCCCAATCTCCATGAACATTATCCTGTTATCCAGGTTTTTAACATACACTCAAGAGATTGTCAACAAAAATGGACTAAACCTTTACATGGAACTTCTTTACCCCCACATGGGACATTTTCAAGAATAGGAGCTTTCAGATGAATTAGCAATGTAGATAAATTTGTTACCAACACTAGAATCTCATTCTGAAATATTTTCTACAGCTCAAAACATGGCATAAGGCAGATTCCTATTTAAGAGAAAGGGCCTTCTTTTAAGTTGTCTTGAAGATTCTGAGACTGTCCTTAAGAGCAGTGCTATGAGAGGATATGAGGCACAATCTCAGTCACCCCAAGAGTTAATTTAAATGGAGAAACTGAGATGGTTTCCCAAAGCACTGGAATTGATTTTTCCCTGAGTCTCTCCATAGTTGTAGATTCTGATAATCACAGAATATAGAGAAGGAAGAAACTTGGTGTTCCTTCTAACTGCCTCATCTCACAAACCAAGAAACTGAGGATCAGAGACATGAGGTCATTAGAGTCATCCAGTTACTTAGTTGCTTACTTCGACTAGGGTGGTTTCAGAAAGGATGCAGAAAAGTACAAGTATTTGAGAGCTACTTAGGGACTGTATTAATCAACACTGTAATAATGAGCTCTGTGCCCTTGGGTGCTGCGACAGCTGGGGGTCCACTGCTGCAGCTGACAAATAAAGTGTGAGGATTAAACAAAAACTGAGGAAGTCCATCGCCACTAGACCTGCCTTATAAGAAATATCAAAAAGAGCTCTCCTGTCTGAAATGAAAAGGCAAAGGATACAAAGCTTTAAACAAGTTGATAAATAGATAAAATCAGAAAACTGCAACTCTGTATCAGAACATGTTAGTAAACAATTATGATGCAAAGGTTAAAGGGAAAGAAAGCATTAAAAATAACATTAACCATTCCAATTTGGTAACAAATTCACAATACAGAAAGAAAGAATTTTGATAACAAAAATAGCAAGGGAAGAAGAAAAGGACAGAACTTGCCTAGTGAAATGAAGCAAAAATGCTATCAGCAGAAAAAGAACTATCTCATCTGTGAGACCTTTTATACAAACCTCATGGTAACCACAAAACAAAAATTAAGGCAGAGTCACGAAACATAAAAAAAGAGGAAACTGAAAAACACATCACCAAAAACCGTCAAGCTGAAATTGTAGTGAGAAACACAAGGAAAAAGAAACAAAGGAAATATAGAGCAACCATAAAACAAAAGATAAAATGGCAATAGTAAGTCCCTATATATCCATAATCATCCTAAATGTAAATGGATTGAATGCACCAATGAAAAGACAGAGAGGCTGGACAGGTTAAGAAAAAGACCCAAAAATGTGCTGCCTCCAGGAGACCCATCTCAGCTCTAAAGAAAAACACAGGCTCAGAGTGAAGGGGTGGAAGATGATACTCCAACCAAATGACAACCAAAAGAAAGTGAGTGTAGCCATAATTCTATCAGACAAAATAGACTTCAAGCCAAAAAAGACAAGAGACAAAGATGGGCATTATATAATGATAAAGGGGATAATCCATCAAGAACACATAACATTTATTAATATATATGCACCTAACGTAGAAGCACCAAAGTCTATAAAACAACTATTAACAGATCTAAAGGGAGAAACAGACAGCAACACCATAAGAGTAGGGAACTTTAATACCCCACTTACATCAATGGATAGGTCTTCTAGAGAGAAAAATCAACAAAGAAACGTTGATCTTAAATGAAACACTAGACTAGATGAATTGAACAGACACATATATAATATTCAATCCAAAAGCAGCAGGATATACATTTTCTCTCAAGTACACATGAAACATTCTCAAAGATACACTGTTTGTTGGGAAACAAAACAACTCCCAATAAACTTAAGAAGACTGAAAAGATATCAAGCATCTTTTCCAACCACAATGGTATGAAACTAGAAATCAACCACAAGGAGAAAGCTGGAAAAGTCAAAAATATGTGGAGCCTAAACAACGTGCTATTCATTAACTATTGGAACAACAACAAAATTAAAGGAGAAATTGAAAAATATTTGGAGACAAATGAAAAGGAAAATACAGTGTACCAAAATCTATTGGATACAGCAAAAGCAGTACTAAGAGGGAAGTTCCTAGCAACACAGGCCTACCTTGAGAAACAGGAAAAATCTCAAATAAACAATCTAACAATACATCCAAAAGAATCAGAAAAGAAGAAAAATGAAGAGCCCAAAGTCAGGAGAACAAAGGAACTACTAGAAATCAGAGCTGAAATAAATGACATGGAGAGTAAAAAGAAAATAGAAAAGATCAGCGAAACTAAGAGCTAGTTCTTTGAAAATATAAACAAAATTGACAAACCTTTAGGAACAATAAGACAAAAAGAGAGAAGCCTCAAATAAATAAAATCAGAAAGAGAAGAAATCACAAGCAATATAACAGAAATACAAAGGATTACAACAGTATTCTTTATCAATGTTATAAACTACATTAACAAAATGAAGAATAAAAATCACATGATCATCTCAACAGATGCAGAGAAAGCATTTGACAAGATTCACCACACATTTATGACAATAACTCTCAATAAAATAATTATAGAAGGAAAGTACCTCAACATAATAAAGGCCATATATGACAAACCAACAGCTAACATTATACTCAATGGTGTAAACTGATAGCTATCCCTCTAAGAGCAGGAACAAGACAAGGATGCCCACGCTCACCCTTCTTAGTCCTAGCCAGAGCAATCAAGTAAGAAAAATAAATAAAACATATTCAAACTGGAAAGGAAGAAGTAAAACTGTCGCTACTTGTGGATGATGAGATTTTACATATAGGAAACGCTAAAGAATCCATCAAAAAACTAAAAACAAATGAGCAGAAATAAAAAATCAAGAATACAATCCTATTTACAATCACAACAAAAAGAATTAAGTGGGTAGGAATAAATTTAACCAATGAGGTGAAAGACCTATACACTGAAGACTATAAGACATTGTTGAAAGAAATTAAAGAAGACATAAAGAAATAGAAGGATATTCTGTGCTCATGGATTAGAAGAATTAACATAGTGAAAAAGTCCATATTACCTAAAGCAATCTACAGATTCAATGTAATCCCTATCAAAACCCCAATGACATTTTTCACAGAAATAGAAAGAAGAATTCTAAAATTTATTGGAAACAACAAAAGTCCCCAAAGAGCCACAGCACTCCAGAGAAAAAAGAACAAAGCTGGAGGCATCACATTCCCTAATTTCAAAGTATACTACAAAGCTGTATTAATCAAAACAGCACGATACTGTCAGAAAAGCAGACACAGATCAATGGAACAGAATTGATAGCCAAGAAATAAACCCATACATTTAGGAACAGCCAATTTTCAACAAAGGAGCTAAGAACATACAATGGAGAAGGGAAAGTCTCTTCAATAAACACTGATGGGAAAACGGACAGCCGCACACAAAAGAATGAAAGTAGACCATTATCTTACACCATGCACAAAAATTAACTCAAAATGGATTAAACACTTGAATGTAAGACCTGAAACCATAAAACTCCAAAGAAGAAAACGTAGGCAGTAAGCTTTTTGCTATCATTCTTAGCAGTATCTTTTTCAATATGTCTCCTCAGGAAAGGGAAACAAAAGAAAAAATAAGCTAATGGGACTACATCAAACTAAAAAGCGTCTGTATGGCAAAGGAAACATCAATAGAATGAAAAGACAACCTAGCAATTGGAAGAAGATATCTCCGAATCATTTATCCAATGAGGGGTTGCTATCCAAAATATATAAAGAACTCAACAACAAAAGAACAAACTTAGTCAAGAAATGGGCAGAGGATTTGAACTGACATTTTCCCAAAGATATACAGATGGCCAACAGGCACATGAAAAGATGTTCAACATCACTAATTATTAGAGAAATACAAATCAAAACCACAATGAGATATCACCTCATGCCCATCAGAATGGCTATTATTAAAAAGACAAGAAATAAGAAGTGTTGGAGAGGGGCCAGTGCCATGGCCGAGTGGTTAAGTTCGTGTGCGCTACTTCAGCAGCCCAGGGTTTTGCCAGTTTGGATCCTGGGCCTGGACACGGCACCACTCATCAAGCCATGCTGAGGTGGCATCCCACACAGCACAGCCAGAAGGACATACAACTAGAATATACAACTATATACTGGGAGGGTTTTGGGAGAACAAGAAGGAAAAAAAGATAGACAAACAGATGTTAGCTCAGGTGCCAATCTTTACAAAGAAAACAGAAGTGTTGGAGAGGATGTGGAGAAAAGGGAGCCCTCATACACTGCTGGTGGGAATGTAAATTGGTGCAGCCACTGTGGAAAACAGTACAGAGATTTCTCAAAAACTTAAAAATAGAATGACCAGGCATGACATCAGCTTCACGGCGGAGTGAGCTCTTCCCTTAGACTCTCCTCCCTAAGAAACAATGAAAAGGACATTCATAAACCAACAGAGGACAGGCACACAACACAAAAGACATCTGAGAGACCCATGCAGCCATATGTCTGAAGGTGGAGGTGCTGGACCCCCCAGGAGGAAGAAGGAGGAAGTAAGGGGATCTCCTCTCCCTCCCCAGCAATGACCTAGGGCACAGGACCATGCACAGCTCTGAGAAAAGAGGGGCCTAGGGGGAGACTCTGTGGGAATGCCTTCGCTCTCCAAGTTCCCTCACATCCCATAGGAAAGCTCCACAGAGGAGGCTAAGCTATTGTGGGGTTGTCTTCATGAAGCCAGCACGCCAGAAGGACAGACAGCGAGGGCAAAGAGAGAACACCCACGGGATGGCACATGCAAAAGAAGTGCCCCTCCCCATGCTGGGCTCACAAGCTCAGCCAGTCAGCCAGAGCAAGGGACCCCGTCTAGAGTGCCCGTGCGTACATTAGCAAAGCAGCAGCTACAAGCAGGCAATCGCAGATGGGTCCTGTCAGCATAGATTCCAAAGGACAAGCACAGACACCAGGGATCACAGCAGGCTCAGAATACACAGCTCCTGAACCTCCTCCAGTGGTGGCAGGTGGAATCTGCAACCAGATACTATCTATGTGAAGGCACAAACCAACCCCATCAAATAGTATGAAGAAATATATTAATAGTCCAGACCAGAAGGAAAATGAAAAGCACCTAGAAATCAATCCTGAAGGCACACAAATTTACAATGTAAACGACAGAGAATTCAAAATAGCTAACATTAAAAAACTCAAGTTACAAGGAAATTCAGATAGTTCAATTAAATCAGGAATAAAATTAATAAACAGAGGGAATACTTCACAAAAGAGATTGATCCTATAAAGAGAAACCAATCAGAAATGTTGGAGATGAAAAACACAATGAGATAAAGAAAAATCTGGATACCCTGAATTACAGAGCTGACATTATGGAAGACGGAATTAGCAATCTGGAGGACCGAAATATAGAAAGGCTTCAGATGGAGGAGGAGAGAGAATTAAGGCTAAAAAGAAACAAAGAAATTCTCTGAGAAATATCTGATTCAATTAGGAAATGCAACATGAAAACTATGGGTATTACAGAGGGAGAAGGGAGGGAGAAAGGAGCAGAAAGTCTGTTCAAACCTGGGAAAGGAGCTGCAGTTACAAGTAAAAGACGCTAACAGAACTTCTGATTACATCAATGTCAAAAGACCTACTCCAAGTCATAGAGTAGTAAAACTGGCAAAAGTCAGTGACAAAGAAGAAATATTTTTAGAGGCAGCAAGGCAGAAGAAAATAACTTACAAAGACCATATCAAACTTTCAGGAGATTTCTCAGCACAATCTTTACAGGCTACGAGAAGGTAGAATGAGATATTCAAAAATCTGAAAGACAAAAACCTTCAGCCGAGAATACTCTATCCAGGGAAAAATATCCTACAGATATGGTGGAGAAATACAAACTTTCCCACATAAACAAAAGCTGAGGTAGTTCATCGCCACAAGACACCCCAAACAGGAAATACTCAAGAAGACCTTCATACCTGAAAAAGAAAAAAAAGAGTTCACAAAGCCTTGAGCAAGGAGATAAATAGGCAGCCAAAGTCAGAAAATTGCAGCTCTCTACCAGAAGAGGTTAGCAAAAACTTAATTATGACATGAAAGGTAAACGGACAGAAAACATCAAAAATAACTATAATCTTGTGATTTTAACCACAAAATCACAACACAAAACAGAATATGTTATGACCAACAAATCAGAGGAAGAGGAAAGGGATGGACCTGGCTTAGACCAAGGAAATAAGAGGCTATCAGAAAATGGTATATCTCATCTACGAGATTTTTTATACAAACCTGATGATAACCACTAAACAAATAATCAGAACAGAGACACAAATGATACAGAAAAAAAGAAAACTGAGGGGCTGTCCCAGTGGCATAATCGTTAAGTTCGCATGCTCTGCTTCAGCCACCCAGGGTTTGCAGCTTCAGGTCCCAGGCACAGACCTATGCATCTCTCATCAAGCCCTGCTGTGCTGGCATCCCACACACAAGAAACAGAGAAAGACTGCCACAGATGTTAGCTCAGCAACAATCTTCCTCAAGCTAAAAAAGAGGAAGATTGCTTACAGGTGTTAGCTCAGGGCCAGTCTTCCTCACACACAAAAAAGAGAAAACTGAGAAAACCATCATAGAGAACTACCAAACTGAACTGGCAGTCCAAAATACACAAGACGAGAAACAAGGGAAATACAGAGCTGGAAAACAAGTGATAAAATGGCAGCGTTAAGCCCTTACATATAAATAATCACTCTAAATGTAAACGGATTGGATTCTCCAAGCAAAAGACAGAGTGGTGGGATGGATTGAAAAACAAGACTCATCAATATGCTGCCTCCAGGAAACACTCTTAGCTCTAAAGACAAACACAGGCTCAGAGTGAAGGGACGGAAGATGATACTCTAAGCTAATGGCAAACAAAAGAAAGCAGTTATTGCAATACTTGTATCAGACACAGTAGACCTCAAGATAAAAAAGGCAATGAGAGACAAAGAGAGGCAGTATATAATGGTAAAAGGGACACTCCAAAAAGAAGACATAACACTTATAAATATACATGTACCCAACAAAGGAGTACCAAAGTACATAAAGCAACTATTAACAGACCTAAAAAGAGATATTAACAACAACATAATAATAGCAGGGGGCCCCAACACTCTACTTACATCGATGGATAGATCATCCAGACAGAAAGTTAACAAGGAAATAGTGGAATTAAATGCAAAACTAGACGAGATGGACTTAATAGATATATATGGAACATTCTATCCAAAAATAGCAGAATACACATTCTTCTCAAGTGCACATGGAGCATTCTAAGGACAGACCATATGTTTTGAAACAAGACAGGCATCAATAAATTTAAGAAGATTGAAATCACATCAAGCATCTTTTCTGACCAAAATGCTATGAGACTAGAAATCAGCTACAGGAAAAAAGCTGGGAAAGTGACAAATATGTGGAGACTACACAACATGCTACTGAACAACCAATGGATCATTGAAGAAATTAAAAGAGAAATCAAAAAATATCTGGAGACAAATGAAAATGAAAATACACCACACCAACTCATATGGGATGCAGAAAAAGTGGTCCTATGAGGGAAATTCATAGCGATACAGGCCCACCTTAAAAAACAAGAAAGATCTCAAATAAGCAATCTTAAAATACAGTTAGAAAATGAAGAACCAACAAAGCCCAAAGTCAGCCGAAGGAGGGAAATAATAAAAATCAGAGCAGAAATAAATGAAATTGAAACCAAAAAAGAAAAAAGAACAGTAGAAAAGATCAGTGAAACAAAGCGCTGGTTCTTTGAGAAGATATGCAAAATTGACAAACCCTTAGCCTGACTCTCTAAGAAAAAGAGAAGGCTCAAATAAATAAAATTAGAAATGAAAGAGGAGAAATTACAACAGATACCACAGAAATATAAAGGATTATAAGAGAATACTATGAAAAACTATATAGCAACAAACTGGACAATCCAGAAGAAACAGATAAATTCTAAGACTCATACAACTTCCCAAAACTGAATCAAGAAGAAACAGAGAATCTGAATAGCCCAATCACAAGTAAAGAGATTGAAACAGGTAGCTTAGTGGGAAACTACTTACCCTGACAAGGTTACCCACTCAAAGCTAACAGCCAACATCACAATTAATAGTAAAACACGCTATATTTTTCCTCAAGACTGACTTGATTTCTACTATTTCAACTTCTCCTTTTCCTTTAATGCATGGATCCTGCTAAACCTTATAAATCCATTACAATATAAAGTGGGGAATGAATAAAGAGCTCACCTGAGGGATGTTCACTCTCTGTGGCTCCTGGGCGAGTACAGAGGACTGTGGTTCAGCTGAGGGGACAGAAAGAAGACAGGGGTCCTGAGATTTAGCTGTCTTACAGCTCTTAGATTCACCTCCTCAAATCTCAGCACCCCAGTTGGGGATCATCCTCCCCATAGGCACAGGGCCCTCTGGGCCTTGAAAAGGCACAAGAAGGATCATGGACAGGCAGCAACACCTGTCTTTGTGTGATTCTGAAATGACCATGGAGCTGAAATCTGCAGTTTTTTACTGAGTGAACATAAACTTTACTCGATTGATTTAACAATAACGCATGCGTCCTTCTGGATAACAGAAAGAAATAAAAACAACCGATCAGTTGAATTAAAGTACGCCAAACGACAAGACACTATTCCTTCATTAAAGTTAACTTAGCAGAAAAATGCTCAGTATGCATCATTTATCTATTTTTCTCAGTAATATTATTCAACCCCTGGTATACACAATCCACGGAAAGCCTAGTAAAAGAGATGGGAGGATTTAAGGCAGGAATTTGTAATTGTTCATTTCAGCTGGGAAGTATTTCTCAAAAGGCCCTTTCGATAGATGCTTTTGGTAACTTACCTGTGAGAGAGTGAACTGTCACAAACTGCGTTTCCCTGGACAAGTCACTGAAATTTTCAGGCCCAATGTCTTTAAATCTTTCAAAAGAGTTAGAAGTAGGTGACCTTGGAAAACTCTTCACAGATCATCATTCTTGGATCCTGTGACATCAGGATAACGTCACTAATGTCACATGTGGTGGTGGACATGTGTGACAGCAGCGCATCTGTAAATAGCGGGGGCCATTTAAGGGGACTGGAGACAGAACTTCCTCCCTCTCCCTGGTTGTCCCTTACCCCCAGACCTTGCCCTCACGGCTCTCCAACAAAGCAGCCTTTCCTGAGCAGCCTGCCCCTGGGTCACCCCAGCTCACCTGTACTTCCCAGGGACGGCCCAAATGCCCCACTGTCACACAGTGTGGTGGCTCCTGAAGGTGGCATCATCAAGTCTGGTTCATTCTGGGCAGGAGGATCAAGACCTGCTTCTGATCTTGCAAATCTAGCATCTGCTCCTTTCTGGGCTCTTGTCTCTGCTCTGAAGCTCTGGAGAGAGGTCTAAGGTCAGAGGGGCGCTCTCTTCCAGGTAAGACTCCCTCACAGAGGCCCCCTGCTTCCTGCCTCACAAGGGCTGGTTTGTTTCAAGGCAACTGGGACATGGATCTGAGAAATAAATTCATCTTAGGGGCAAAAAGGCTGACTCTTAGAATTCATTATAACGTCAGACTTCAAGGACAGAAAGCCTGACAATGCAGAGGGGGCCAGGCACCTCTGTCTGACCCAAGGGACCTGAAGAGACACTAGAAATCCCAGGATACATGTGACACATGGTGGGATTCCATCCACATCCTTTCCTTTACATCCCTGGGGACGCAGGGACAGGCCATGTTCCTAAGTGCTGTGAAGGCTGTAATGCCAGTCTTGGGCAGGTGTGACATCAGACAAAGCCTGAGACTGAAGCCAAGCACACCTGCCCTCGAATCCAAATTCCCTGGCTGGGAGCTCCTGACTCGAGCACATCGGGCCACCGACCCGAGCCTCGGTTTCTGGTGAAGTGGTTGTCAGGGTACATTAAACTATCCAGTAAAAAAACAAAGCGTCCTCTAACTATAACAGCAGTTGTCACTTACTTAAGGCTTCCTACCTGGCACTTGTCTAAAATAGTGATCTGTGTTTCCAAACGTTGCCGTGAAACAATCATTATTAATATTTATAGATGAGAACCCTGACTCTCGCCCAGGTTCCTTCTGTCGCCCCTGCTAACAGGTGACAGAGCTGGCACTGACCGGGCCTGTAGTGCTCCAGAGCTCGGGCTCCACCGCAGACCCACGGTCACCGTCCGCCTGATAAACGCACTCCTCCCTCCCGCACCCACCGCCGCCGACATGGGCTTCTCTCCGGTCGGGCTGCAGGCGGGCTGGTCACACGATCCTCGGGCATCCCGGACCGCCCCGAACACCTGCGCCCCCCGGCAGCCCGAGGGCCGGGGTCTCCCCCATCGGCCTTACCCGCTCTGACGGCCCGCCCGGGTTTATACACCGCCGCGGGGGGCGACGAGGTCCCAGACACTTCCTGCTCCCATCCCCAAGCACAGGCACACCCTTCCCAGCTAGTCCCTCGCCCTAGGTGCGCACCCTGCATTTTCCGAGCACACCCCGAAGTTCCCCAACGGTTCTCTGGAGTCCTGAGAAGACAAACGAGGAGGCTACGGCTGCACATGCGCAGAAGGAGCGTGGCGTCCCGTTCCCGGAGTCCAGGCGGTGAACCTCACCTATTTAAAACTACATTTCCCATAGGCCTCCGCGTCTACATTTCAAGTCACTTTTGGCCTTTCCGCGAAAGCGGGAGGACGGTGTTCTTAAATCTCTCCTGCCCAGGGTCCTCCGAGCCCGAAGAGGTTAAGGGTTAAGCCTGAACTCTGCTGTCAAATGCAAAGGGTAGTCCGCTATTGGCTCCCGATTAAAATAGCATTTTTTTCATAAGTCATTTGGAGGTAATTGGGGAAATTTGAATACGGATTGGATATGGAAAATATTAAAATATTACTTAGATGGTGTGAAAAAAATTTGGAGTTAGGTAGGAAAATTGACTTTGTAAAAAGAAAAAGACATGACGACTGAAGTAGTTAAATTATATAGCTGTAAAATTATAATTTTACAATTTTTCAACCTGGGACCTCCACCCTGTTCCTTTACAGCCGCCGGACCCACCAACCCCTGAGCCCCATCCTGGCGCGCCTGGGGCCCAGTGTGCAGATTCTACTGAAGGTCTGCACAGGTGCTCCAGGGGTGGATGTTTATAGGAAATCTGTTGGGTCTTCTACATTAACATTGATTCTTGCTGAATTCTCTTATTGTTTCATAAATTTTTATGTTAAATATCTTGGATTTCCATGCACATAACGACAAGTTTGCTTGCTTTTTGCTGACGTTTATAATTCTTTGTCATTCTTTACCAAATTACAGATAAAAGCACAAGAATGCTGGTTAAACTATATTAAATCAATCATAATAGACTTTAACATAAAGATCATGAAGGAGAGAAAGTGGTCACACATATGTCGTTTAACAAACATTTATTGAAAACTGACTGTACAATCGACATCATTCTAGGTGCTGGGATAGCAACATCAAATACAAGAGAGTAAATTCCCTACCCCCATGGAGTTTATGATCAGGCTTGTTGTGGGGCCTATTAGTCAGGGTCCCCTGAAGAAACAGGTGTCAGTTGTCAAGAAACCATGGGACACTTGAGGAGAGTCTAATAAATAGGGCTCTAAAAATGTGGGTAGGGTTAGTGAAGCATCCTGTAACTAGTGTTGGTAGAGAGTTATTATCACCCCCAGGGCTGTAGTGAGAGTAGGTAACATTATCAGAACTTAGCACAAAAGGCCACCCTTATGAGAGCTGTGGTCTTAGGAAGAGAAACATTGTGAATGCCCATTACATGGCTCAGCACGGAGAGCCAAAGGAATAAATACCCAACACCTCACTTGTTCTCTTCCCTCTGATATCCTATCCTCCGTTAAGCATTTATAAACCCCATTCAATACCTATTCTTAGAATTCCATCCGCATATGTCTCTTCTAGACCTTTTGGTCACCAATTTTCCAGTCTTATTCTTGTTTAGCCCCCTACTACCTGTCAACTCACTGAGCTACTGGACATAAATCAGTATAAATCGAAACTCAAGTACATGTCAGTTCTTCACAAAGTGAACTAAATATACCTCCTTAAACTCTACCCACTGGGAAGATTTTTTTTTCACCACACATTTCAGAACCACCCCTAAGTGAGACTGTAATCGTAGCAGCCATAATTTCCAATGATGCCACCATACACTGTAAACCCAGTTTGAAGGAGAGTTGATGGGTATGTGGCCACAGGTCTCCCTTGGGGACTTTTGGGGAATGTTTAATTGTATATTCTTGTGACCAAGTTATGAGGAATTTTGTCAAAGGGACCCAGCCTTCCCTTTAGTCAAA
Source organism: Equus caballus (assembly GCF_041296265.1). Classification (NCBI taxonomy): domain Eukaryota; kingdom Metazoa; phylum Chordata; class Mammalia; order Perissodactyla; family Equidae; genus Equus; species Equus caballus. Next base: position 11,234,096 of record NC_091704.1, read on the forward strand.
GCCTCCTGTCTATAAAGTAGGATATATCAAGGATTTAGAAAGAGAATCTAAATCCCTGTTGTGGTGATTTGTGTTCGTTTTCTGCCCACAAGATCCAGAATTTCACATGTATATAGATATATATCTCAAGAAGCATCTTAGTAGAATACCCATCTATTTCATTTCAATGAACTTCATGATCAAAGAGCCACCACCACTGATCCCTTCATATCACCACAAAAGATGGCTGCACATGAGAAACACTCTAAGAGTTTCAAAAAACATTTGTCAGTATCCCATTAGAGAAAATACATATTTCATTGCTTTGAAATGCAACATGGGCTGCTCCTGAGTCCACAGGGAGTATACTCATATTGATTAATTTGAGCCTATCCAAACATAATTCATCCTTCCTAATCTAATATGGTAAGGATCCACCCCCTTATGTGCTACCTAGTTTCTGCTTTATTGGGCAAGATCTTGAGTTCCTTTTGTGTTTTTGGTTTTTTAATTTCTGGATTTCTTGCAATTTTACTCTGAACATAGCTGATTTTTTATTCCTATTATGGGCCTGGAGCCAGTAAGGAAGTTCGGACAGGGCCTGAGGATAGTGTGTATCTCCTTCAGGGGTAACTTATACTAGGATCACCCCTTAGGATTTGGAGAGAGAGAGAGAAGTGAGACAGACACTGTCAGAATTCAATTACTCTTCACTTCTTTTTCTAAGCTCCTCAAAGCAGTGACTTTTAGTATACCTTAAAGGCCTTAAAATTGCAGAGTGTGTGGCAGGTACAACAAACTTGAACTGTCTAATAAGCCTCAAAGCTGTGCAGAGGCAAGTGTACACCTGCCAGGCAAAGTGCACAGAGTTTAGAACATCTGTTCTGACCAAGTAGTAGTATATGTTTGACCATATCCTTCTCCTCTGATAATAACTTTGGGCTTCCTAGATGCTCGGTAAATCCATGTAAGTGAAGGGATACAATTTCTTCACCTTAATCTTGACCTTACACTGATCCATCCTCGCAGTATTTGGGGGAGGTGTACTTACCTGGCATTCACCCTCATATGGCTAGTGATCATTTTATAAAATACTGAGGAACATAATGTCCCTCTTGAAGATATTCTTGTATTCAAACCTTATCTGAGTGAGTAATTGAGGCAATCTATTGAGAGCCCCAGTATATTGGATCACTTTTCAAACTGTTCAGACACCTCCATCTGGGAACTGTTTCTCTCTACACCTGTCAATATTAGATTAGTTTTATCTTTTTAGGGTTTCATGCAAAAGGAATCATACAGTGTATTTTTGTGTGGCTTTTTTTTCACTCAGGATAATGATTTTGAGATTCATCCTATAGTTGAATACCAGCAATGAAGGAACAGCCTCACACAGGGAGAAACAACTGCTTATGAAATCAAGGGAGACTCATTGTGCCCAATGAGTTCAGCTATATGTGAATCCAAATACATGTAATCATTCCAATTTCCAGGTTCCTAGACTTTCCCAGTAAATGTCCCAAATCTCATGTAATACACCTCCTCAAATTGTGGATCTAATAGTTATTGTAATTGTTTGAAGAAATAATGTCCAAAACTTCCCAAAGTTGATGAAACAATGTTAATTTACGCATCCAAGAAGCTTACTGAACTCCAAGTAGGATAAATACAAAGATATAGTTTTACCTAGACACATCATAGTCAAATTGTTGGAAGCCACACACAAAGAGAAAATCTTAAAAGAAGAAAGAGAAAAACAACTGAACATGTACAGGAGAGCATCAACATAAATAATATCTAACTGCTCATCAGAGAAAATAGACCCTAGAAGGCAGTGAAATGGCATATTCAAAATACTGAAAGAAAAAATGGTAACGAAGAATTTTTTTATCCAGCAAGACTATCCACTAATTATAAAGGTGAAATAAGGACATTCTTAAATTTAAAAGGACTGGAAGAATTTCTTGATATCAGAACTGAATTGTGAGAAATACTAAAGGAAATCCTTTGGGCTGGAAGAAAATGACATCAGACAGTACCTCGAATCAGCTGGAAGAAATTAAGAGAGCCAGAAGTAATAAATTTCTGGGTTTTAAAAAAAAGAATCTATAAATATATTTTCTCATTTCTTCTGTTAAATTCTTTAAAAGACATGAGATTGTACAAAGAAATAACTGTAACATTCTAGTATTGGTTTTGTAACATATATAGATATAATATATATAAAAACAAGAGCACAAGAGGGGAAAGTAACAGAGTTACATTGGAGGAAACATTCTATATTTCATAGGAATTAAGTTAATATTCGTTTGAAATGGACCATAGTCAGTTAAAATGCATATTGGAATCCCTACCACAGACACTAGGAAAATAGCTCAAAAACAGTAAAAAATATTCAATAGAGGAATTAAAATGATATACTGAAAGATTTATTTAGCACAAAAGAAGTTAATAAAGGAAGGACAGAGAACAAAAAAGCCTGAAGACACAGAAAACAAATAGCAAAATGGCAAATGTAACTCTGATCCTATCAATAACTGCACTAAATGTGAATGGTCTAAAAAAAACAATTAGAAGACAGAGATTGGGAAAATGAATAATAAAGCAAGATCCAACTGTACGTGATCTACAAAAGACACATCTTAGATTCAAAGACAAACAGAAGTTGAAGCTAGAAGGATGGAAAAGACACATCACACAAATAGTTACCAAAAGATTGCTGGAGGGTTGTGTTAATACTGGACAATGTAGATTTTAAAACAAGAAATATTATTAGAAGCAAAGAGGGACATATCCAAATGACAAAATGTCATTAAATCAGAAAGATATAAAAATTATCAATGCTTACAAATGTAACAACAGAGCTTCAAGATACGTGAAGTAAAATTTGACAGAAATGAAAGGAGAAAGAGACAATTCAACAATACTTGGAAATTTCAACTGCCTCCTGTCCATAATGGATTAAAAAGAGGAAAGACAATCACCAAGGTTATACAAGACTTGAACAGCACTATCAACCAAATTAAATTAAGTGAGGTGTATAGATCACTGCACTCAATGACTACAAAACACACATTCTTTTCAATACCACATGGAACATGCTCCAGGATAGACCGTGTACTCAGCCATCAAATAAATTCAACAGATTTAGCAAGAACGAAATTATATAAAATATGTTCTCCAACTACAATGGAATGTGAGCTATCAAGAATGGAATATATCTGGGATATCCACAAACATTTGGAACTTAAATGACACCCATCTGAATAACATATGAGTCAAAGAATAAATTGGGAACAAAATTTGAAAGTACTTTGAAGTGAATGAAAATTTAAAAAATAGAATATCAAAGTCTATGGGATGTGCCTAAAGCAGTACTTAGAGAGAAATTTAGAGTATTAAACACCTATAGTGGAAGAGAGGAAAGTCTCAAATCAATAATTTAAGTTCCTACCCTAAGAAAGGAAAGAAAGGAAAATAAACCAAACTGAAAACAAGCAAAAGAAAGGAAATACAAAAGATTAGAACACATGTCTGTGAAATACAAAACACAAACATCAATAAAACCAGAAGTTGGCTGTTTACCAGATAAAGTTGACAATCCCTTAGCTAGCATCCCCAAGGAAGAGAGAAGATAGAATTTACCAAAATCAGAAATTAGAAAGGGACACCCACAGAGAAATTAAAGGATTATAAGAGAATATTATGAACAACTTTATGCCACAAATTAGACAATTTATAAGATATTGGCAAATTCTTAGATCCAAATTTCCAAAACTGACTCAAAGAGAAATAGAAAATCTCCATAGATCTGTAACAAACAAGAAAGTTAAATTACTAATTAAAACCCTTTCAGGGAAGAAAAGCCCAGATTCGGATGACTCAATTGGTGAATTCCATTGACTATTAATGGAGAAAATAATCCCAATCTCCCACCATCTATTTCAGAAAATATTAGAAGGAGAGAGCTGGTCTCACATCATTCTATTAGGCCAGAGTCACCTTAATTTCAATGGCAAGTGAAGACATCACATGCAAAGACAAGACCACTATCCCTCATGAATATAAATGAAAAATCCTTAACGATGTGTTAGTGAGTGATGTCACCAAGATGGGGGAGTAGGAGATGTTAGCCTCTGTCCTCCCAGAAAGATCAACAATTAGACTGCTACCTACCCATGATCAAAAAGAGTTCTGGGAGAGCTCTAAAGCCCTCTTAAGAAACTTTAGCAACATAGCGGAACAAAAAATGTGAGAATAACCACACATAAAGAGAAAGAAGAACAGCTTCATTTTGCCTGCATCACCCCGTCCTTTAAGCTGGCATTACTCAGTGCTAAGAGGGAACTCCTCAGCTAGAAAGAGCTCTCCTTTCAGGGAAAGAGAGAGCAGAGTGAACGACCGGCGTCCCAGCCTTTCAGGGCACACAGGAAGTACCCACTTTGGTTTCCCCCCACCCAGAGACTGGCAAAGCAGAGAGATATAGAGATGGCTAGGGACAGGGAAGAAGAGCAGGGTTTACCAATATCGGGCACACAGCAGTAAAGACCACAGCTGTGTGACCTGTTCTATAGATAACCCCAACGTGGAAGGGCAAGGGGAACAGTGCACTAAGAGAGATACACAGCTCTGTGGGAGCAGGGGAGGAGCAGTCTCTGAACACGTTCCAGGAAAGGGGTCACCTTCCATGCCAAGATGAACTTTGCATGAATAAAGATTTAAGTGAGGACAGACTGAGAAGAGTGAAGAGGGGAATGGGGTGTCGACCAAATTTCATCCACCTGCAATTTTACCTACTCAAATTTTATCTACCACGGCAAGAAGTTAGTGTCTAATATTTTAAAATTACTTTTAAATACAAGTATTCGTACTAGTTATATAAATGGAGGTAAACACAAGAACAGCTAGGATAGAAATGGCTCAAGTGGTTTCCATGGGGAATGGAACTGGGGGGATAGAAAGGACTGGGGTTGTGAGGTTGGGGAGGGCCTGTCACGGTCCTTTATAAAGCCTTCAGTACTATTTGATTTTAAAGGCACAAGTATGGATTCCTTAGATAAATATTAATTTTTAAGTGAGCTTTAAAGAATGAGTAAGGTTTCTACAAGGAGAAACTTGTAGTTTCTCAGTTTACTTTTCCTGCCACTCTAGTGCCTACGACCACAGGGCGTGGGAAAGCCCTGGCCCCGGCTTCAGAGTGGCTGTGGCTTCACGGGAACATGGATGATCTGTCCCTGTGGTACCACAGCATCACGTCTGCCTGCGATCCTGCTCTAAACCAGCAGCCTCTGATACTGCCAGAATCCCAGCATCATCCCCGCTGGCAGTTCTTCATGCCAGGCCCCACCCACTGGACCAGACTCCTGAAATGCTGAAATGGACCTGAATCCCTACTTTCTCCATCCCTAGTTCAGCCTCCTCTTTTTATACGTGGCCCACATCAGCCTCTGGACAGCATCCACGATGCACTGATGGTCTCCCACCAGAACTCATTTGTACATTTCTGCCTGTTCCTCCTTCACCCGCTCTCTTCCTGCAGAATGGCTTGGCTGCTCCTTGGAGCTCCTGCAGGATCGATGTATCAGAGCAGCTCTAAGGAAACATCTGGTGAGGGGGAAACAGGACTCACTCGAGGCAATTCCCAGACGTAGGAGGTACTGCCGATTTCCACAGCCAAATAATGCACTGCACCAAGCTCCAAGGCAGGAAAGGGCAGAGATCCTAGAGCCAGGCTGCTGAGGTTGGAATCCCTATAATACCACTTACCAGCTGTGTGATTTGGGGCTCTTGATTGAACCTCTCTCTGTCTCAATTTTCTAATCTGTAAAATGGGGCTACTAATGGATCATGGAGGATCCAAGCCGAAGATACTGAAATTGGTTAAGAGGTTCTTGCATTAATCCAGACAAAAGACAATAAGGGTCTGAACTGAGGCAGTGACAGGGAGGATGAAGCTGAGGAGACCGAATTAGAAAGTTATTTCGGAGGCTGAATGGCACAATTTGGTACCAAGTGACCATGGGGGATCAGGCATGAGAAGAAGGGGACAGGTAGGAGGAGAGAGAAACCATTTAAGTGTAGCTCCTAATTTTTTTATGAGGGTAGCTGAGTAAATGTGGATGCTATTAACATTGACAGTTCACAAAAGAGACTCATATTTTCTGTGTGTGGCAGGGAGGGGCATATTCCAGAGATTTCTGTTGTAATGATGACATATCTCCTTTCATTTTCATCACCACACTGTGGTTCCGATCCTCAGATGATGAAAGTATGTCTGCAGCCTGACATTTGTTACCTCACTTAATCCTCACACCAGCCCCATGAGGTAAACGTGCTGCTACTATCTCTGTGATGTAACAGGGTACTTGAGTCTCAGAGAGGTAAAGCAACTTGCCCAAGATCACACAGCACCTTGGCTGGGATTTAAATCCAAGAGGATTGGACTCCTTGAGCTATCAGCCTTCCAGTATTGCACACTGCCTCTCAAATACACTCTTCCAGAGAGGCGTCCTAGATATTTTCATCTGTGCAGTCCTCCTGCATGAAATAGTTCAGATTCTTCTACCTAATTTTCATTTGAAACTCTCCTTGTATACTCTAGAATTTGTCCCAGCTGGTGAAAAGGTGTTTTACCATATTATATACTTGTCACAGCTGCTCTATAAACCTGCATGTGTGCACTGTGTTGGCACGGTGTGGTTTCTGTGTCTAATTACAGTGTTGAAAGCTACTACATGCACAGATAGATATGTATATAGAGATTAGGAACACAGAGCGGTTCCCCTTTCACATAAAAGTGCATGTGCTGTAGAGGAAGAATAGCATATTTTTAACTCTTGAGCACTATTTGCTTAGCTGATAGCTAAGTGAAATGAGGGGGTGTTAGAAAGCTGTGAATAATGTTCAATATGAATATTATAGGTTACCTGGGAAAAAGGGGTTTTACAGTATAAAATGATACTGCCAAAATCCAGCAAAAGGCTTAAAAGTCCAAACCACTCTAAACATTGATTTGACTCAATCGTGCCATTTAGAACATTCCATTTCCCCAGAAAGAAGTCATTCCTGAGAAAAACTGTGCAAATGGAATGTAAGAAGGAGAGAGAAGAAAAAGTAAGATTGCAGATCCACAATGAACAGCGACCACTTTCACCTTTTGGGAAATTTATTTCTACCCCTCAAAAAAAGAGAGCCGCAAATAATGGTTTTCCCGATGAAACCACCCCAGCTGGATCATGCTAAAAAGCTTTCAGGAGGGAAGCAGTAAGTAAATTCAACTGTTTAGATGCATTTGGAAGTCATCCTAAAGCAGCAGCCCCGGTAATCACTGCGCCATCAACAACTAAAAGGATCCAGACTATTAGATGTGGACAACAGAGAAATAATGGATGCTAAAGAGGTCGGAAACAGAAATGATGGCATTCACCCACTACATAGCTTCAAAGCGGATGACGGGAAAATGGAGGCTCCATTTTCTAACTACTGAACTATTAAAACACACACACACACACACACACACACACAGACTGATAAATGCCAGTATCAGTTTTATCACGTAGGTGGTTAAACAGTCATTTTCTTCTTCAATATTTTGAAATATACAAGGACTTTGGTCTTCTACTAATTTCAGAGTTGAAGAGGCAGGACGGCTTCCTTCTCTGCCAACGTGCAGACTGGGAAGATGTGATGCTGGGGCACCAAAGGTTCCAGAACCTTGGAGGCAGGATGCTGGAACATAAGGCAGGCAGGGACGCACAAAATGTCTATCCGTGAGCTTAAAGAATTGTTGGATAAGAACCAGTTCTGCTTCTCCAGCCAAGCTTTCGCTACTTGCGAAGAACATTATGCTTCGGTAACCCAGTGATTCTTGCAGTAAGGACCCACGAAGTCTGCTTACATCAGAATCAGCTGCATCCCTTGTTGAAATGCAGACGCCCAGGCCCAAACCTACTGAAGCAGAATCTCTTGAGGTGGGGCAAGGATTCTCATGCCACTGTCCTTGAGACTTAGCAAGGTAATTAATGTGACCAGATGTCGTGGTTTGACTGGGACAATCAGAAATTCCAAGATCTTCGAAGTATTGTGATATAGACTAGGGGTCCACAAACTACAGCCCATGGACCAAATTTGGCTGCCGTTTGTTTTTGTAAATGGGTTTTAATTGGAACACAGTCATGTTCGTTCATTTTTGTCTTTGGCTGTTTTGACCCTACAACAGCAAAGGTGGATAGTTGCCACAGAGACTGTATGGCAGGCAAAGTCTAAAATATTTACTATCTGGCACTTTACAAAAAAAGCTCGTTCACTCCCAATGTAGACCAAAGGTTTTCAACCATTTCTGCACATCAAAATCATGTCGGGATTTTTCTAACACCACTTCCCCAGACCTATTCCCAGAGTTTCTGAATCAATTAGCCTGGGGTAGGACTGGATATAGCTATCATTTAAAAGCCTGTTCAGGTGATTCTAATGCGTGGCCAGGAAGAGGCCAATTGCTCTAAGGGAGACTGCACATACTTTGGAACCAGGCTGAAAAGTCTCTGCTCCATAATCCCTCCCTTCATAATCCGGCTGAGTGTCCTTGGGCAGCCCGTGTAACTTGCGTGAGTCTCAACTGCTTTATCTGTAAAACAGAGCTACCAATAGTCACTTTGTTGGGCGAGGTATTAGGAAGATGAGAGACTATATACGCACACCTCCCGAGACAGGGCTTAGCATCCTGTGAGACTAAATAAATGGTACTGGCGGTGATGAGGAGGATGATAATGATGATAACCATGATGGAGGGTAATGCCTATGGCTTCAATAATGCAATTGGATATACATTCATTAAGCACTGTCTCTGTGCTCTGGAAGGGAAAACCTTGATAAATAAGATGTGATGACCACCTGAAGGAGCTCACAGTCAAGTAAAACAAACAGGCACGTAAGATAGTGACAGCAAGAGAAAAGAAAAACGGGCCAAGAAGATGGAAAAACGAGTCACAAGAGAAACTAAATTCTAATAAATATAGACAAACATGTAAACTTCAGCAATAATCAGGGAAATGAAAAAGAAAACTCGAACGAGACATTTTCTCCCAGCAAATAGTCAAATATTAAAAATATCCCACCTTCACAGAAGCATAATTTGTACAGGCTTTTTAAAGGGTGAATTGGCAGGTTAAAATCTGCACACTTTTCAAATGCTCTACTTCCCTTCTAGGTATGTAGTCTGGAGAAACACATATGCTCTAACAGACCTGTGTAGGAACTTTCACTGTGGCATGGCTGCAGCAATGTGAACCATCTAAATACCGATAAGATGGGGAATGGCCAACTAAATCTTCATGCCTCCATTCTATCTAATTCAATGCTAAAGTATTTTTTAAAGTGATTTAAATGCATACAGGTACAAAATGGACAATCACCCAAAGTACTCTGTGTCAAAGATGCAAATCATAGAAAATGCCAGAACATAGGTATAATAAAGCACACACATGCACACTCAAAACAAAACTTTACTTTTTTATCCATGTATGTGTATGTAAATTCCCAGACAAGATTACTTCTGGAAAGGAAAGGTAGATTTTGAGAGTAGCCTAGAGGAGATCTTTCACTTACTATATTGTTTGAATATTTAATAAAGTGAATGTATTCACGTACTGCTTATGTACATCTTTTAAAAGAAAAAAAACCACCAGACAATAATTGAATGTAGTGAGTATTATTAGAGAAGTATGTGTAAAGTATGATGGGGGAACCAAAAACAATGCTGCTGGGGTGGGATGGAGAGGAGGAGGTGCCGCAGAGATAGGGTAATGCTGAGCAAGGCCTTGAAGGAGAAGATGATGGTGGCATCCCAGACAGAGAGGGGACCATATGCAGGGGCTCAGGGGCATGGCATGTATGCTTTCATTCATTCATCCCATTATTCACTCAACAAACATTTGTGGAGTGTCACCTCTGAGCTCAGGAGTGTTCCAGGTGCTGGAGAGACAGCAGGGAACAGACAGACAAAGGTCCCTGCCCGCACGTTGCTTCTCTTCTAGTCTGTCTAGATAGATAACATGCAAGAAACAATCAAGATGCATAGTGTGACGGGGAGTGCTGTGCGGAGAATAATGCAGGGAAAGGAGGTGGGAGATGCTGCGGTGGGAACGGGGTCCCCTACTTTAGTTGGGGTCACCAGAGAAGATTGTGCTAGGAAGTAGCATAAACAGAGAGCTGAAGGAGCTGAAAGAGCTAGCCATGGTGACAACCAAGGGAAGAATGTTCCAGCCACAAGGACAGCAGGTGCAGAGGACCCCATGCAGGGCTGAGCTTGACGTGTCCCAGCAACCACCAGAAGGACAGCACGGCTGGAGTGGGTCAGCAAGAGGACAGAGAGACGGTGGATGGAAGCTGGGAGGTGTCGTGCAAAGCTTTGTGAAATGTGGAAAAGATTTTAACTTTTCCTCTGGGCGGGGTAGGTGGGGGTGGGGAGCGGTCACTGGAGGCTGGGAAGTGGCTTGATTCGTTATATGTTTCAAAGATACCTTTGGATGCTCGACTGAGAAGACTCCAGGGGGCGAACGTGGAGGCAGGGAGACAGTTGGGAGCCTCCGGCATTTGCAGGGTCTGCTCAGGGCCTGGGCAGCTGAGTCACGGGGCGCTGGGTCACTACACACAGGGGTGGGAACACGGAATCTCAACAGCACGTGGACATCACTGGCCTCTTCCTCGGGTAGCAGCATCCTGATGCTCTTTGACCGACCTGCCTATACCCTTGCAGGACCCAGAGGAAGAGTACAAATGAAGGGCCATATACCACATGCCCAGGGATTTGAAAGTGATAAAGCAATCTATTAAAGTGTCATTTAAAATATGTACTATCCTCCTATCTTCATAATGACCCGGAAGGCCAAGTTCAAATTTGGAATCCTCTGACTTCTCAGATTTTCTTGCCAGAATATAGCAGCATGGGGAGAGCTGGCTCCTGGCTTATGGCTCCCGGATCCCTACCCTCAGCCTGTTCCCCACTTCTCTTCCTACTCCCAGCTCTGCCCATCACTGTAGTGGCTTTTTGTACGTGTGTGAGTACATCATAACCTGCACAGTGAAAATGGGTGGACAGCAGTCTTTACATCCCCTCTGGCTTTCATGTGCCATGTGCCCTCGGGAGGACAGATCCAGGGAAGAGCCAACTTGGGCAGGGAAGTCCAGGGTCTCCGTGACCAAGAGAATGGTCCAGAAGGGAGGGTGCAGGTTGAGGTGGGCAAGTGCCCTTGGCCTGTGGCCTCCTTATCCCCTGGGAAGACGTGATGGGAGAAGGACTAGAGTGGAGACTTCTAGGGCGGATGACTCAGTGCAGGAATGTTTTCTGCATGGGCTTAAGAATGGCGCTGCCCTCCGCAATCAAGCCGGCTGAGCTTAGGTCACTGCTCCTTACCCAAGGGACGTGGGACACCTTGGTTGGTATTTCCTCTAAGAAGCCACACAATGGTGGTGGGAGGTGGTTCTTAGGAATTTAAATCATGAACGGAGGGGCTGAGGGAAATGTCTTGGAGCTGGTTTGTACCAGCCACAGCGTCTTGAAGAGATTGTCGCTTAAGTCCTATTCTCTGGATTATTGGAGGTCTTCTGGTTCCAGTCCTTTCTTAGGCTTCTTTGATCAGCTATGCCTTCCATTCCATGAGCTTTCTAAGGCTTGCACCATTCAGAGATAGTTACTGTGCCTGTAACCAAGAAACCCTACAAGATGCAGGCTGTGTTACAAAGAATTCCATGTGCCACATTAGAGCGGCTGAACTTTAGTCTGCAGAAAATTGGAGGCTTTTAAACAGAGAGCTGGCTTTTTTTTTTTTAATGTCTCTAGAGAGACACAGAAGATGGGCTGAAAGGGAAGAAACTCGTCTGGCCTTCCTTGCTCCTCCAGCACTTCAAACGGTGGATTAAACAGAGGCACCTATTATGAAATATAAGTTCAACTTCAAGAAAGAAAGAAGAAATCTTCAGGGTAGGTAGGTGAGAGAGACACCAGGAGACTGGCGATGAGCAATTGAGCTCATTTTCAGGCAAGAACAAAGATTCAAGGCCGACTCCCAGGAATTAGAGATCGGGCAGTACAACATCAAATCCCAGTTCAATTCTAGAAGACATTATAGAACAGATGGTTTCTGAGCAGGGAGAAGCCAACGGAGGTTCAGTATGACCAAGTCATGCCAGACTCCTGTCAGCCCCAGCCTGCTCCTGTATAGCTCCATGAACTGGAAGTCTTCAGCAGTCAGATGCATATTAGGTGCCTTGGCCTCACCACTAGTGCGGTCTTACTAACGCTGCCCTAAACTTGATATACGTGCCCTGATTCCACTCAGTCAGCTTTTCCCTAAGCCTATAAGGTCTCTTAGTCTCTTGCTGAAACCATTATCTAAGTCCACCTGTACAGGGTCTTGAAATCCTGTTAATCCCTTGCAAAGTTCTTCCTTGAGAAAACGCTCCCTTGAGAGACTGTCCTTGTGGTGGATGTCTGCTGTCTCTCCATGACCAGCATCCACTTCCCCTTGTGCTGTAACAGCTTCGTATCTGGCCTTGCTAAAGGACCCTTCCTCCACTCCCACTTCCGTGCTCAGCTCGGGGGAGCTCACTTTGTCTCCAGCCCTACAGCATATCTTTATCATATGAGCAAGGAGCCGCCACTGAAGAGTTTTAGTATGTCCCTATGAGGACAGAGTCAATGGCAGGATGATGTGATCAGAGACGCATCTGGGGAGAATCCCTCTGGCTGCAGGGTGAGGAAGAAACTGCATGCAAGAAGACCAGCCAGAAGACTGTGGGGAGTTTTGAGGAAAGAAATGGCAGTTTGGACTAGCATATTGGCAGGAGGTGGAAGAGAAGTAGATCGACTCGAGTGACTTTTAGGAATTAAAGTCAACAGGCTGGTGATGAATTGGAGATGGGGGATGGAGGGAGAAAGAGATGTCACAAATGATTCCTAAGTTTGCGCTTTGTGCAAGTGAATGGATCACGGTGACTTCACCGATAGAGGGAAATCAGAAAGAGAAGCAGACTCGAGGAAGGGAGTCATGAAGAGCATGGCTTCAGTTTGGAGTATTTTGAAACACCTAAGAGAAAGTGTTGAGGCAGTTGGATATACAAATATGGAACACTGAGGATGTGTCTGAGTTGGAGATATTAACTTGCCAGTCCACATAGAAAGCCAAAGATGTGCATTATATCAGTGAGAGGAGAAGAGCGAGCCAGAGACCAACCTCATAACTGCCCCCTCTGTGTTCCCTCCGACAACTCTCTCTTTCCATCTTACATTTATGGTCTTGGTTTTTCTCCCTCTCAATGCACGCACCCATGACTTGTTCCTACTTAAACCCAATCATCCCCCCCTGCTAATTTCTGCAGATGGTATTTTGACTTTGTTAAATATTTTTCATGGCAGAATCCTAGCAATGCCTTGCACAAAGATGGCAAAAGAGATCTGGGCAGACGATGAGGCTAATTCTATTTTGTCTTTTATTGGTTCTTGAAATGGAGACACCAGGCATCTGGAATCTGAAACCCTGTACTCTATGCGTCCAGACCTCCTATTCCATACTTCATGAAGCATCTCCAGTTTGGGAGATTACACATTAGGACAGGAATGGATGAACTAGTTTATGTCCTGTGGACAAGGGTCCGGCACAGAGAGCAGGCTGGAAGCCATGCAGGATGGGGAGCAAGGTAACTTGGGGATATTATCTGACTTATTCCATGTGGTCCCAAGAATAAGGGCAGGATCCACGACTTAAACCTCTTGTGTTCTTGGGCCAGGACAGGCCTGTTACAAAGCGGGCTTCAATAAATGTGTGTTAATAACTCTGCAGATGATGAATATACGGAGCAGTGATGAGGCCTGGCTGAGGATGCTGAAGATGTCATTCAGACATCCTGGCATATATTACCCTTAAGTGCTGCCTCGGTGGTTGGGCATCTGCACTTAGAACCCAGCAGAGTCTTGCCCCTGATATCAAGATATCCATGGGCCTGCCTCCCGCCATCCCTCCCTCACCCTACCCTCCGCCCAAGAACCTGTGGAACTGAGTCAGACACCAGAGACTCCAGGAAGGTCCTAGAGAAGAGGCGATCAGGGGTGAGACTCTCTCAATCATTTATTGCAGCTCTCACTGACTTTCCTAGAATCAGCCAGAGCTGAAATCTGATTGTGGAACCTGGGATTCTGGATTGCGGGCGTATGGACCCAGGGAACATTTATTAAGCAAGACTATATGTAATGTCCACTTAATTCTCACTGCACACTGGCGTTCTTATTACTTTTGCTTAGAGATGAGGGAACTGAGGCTCAGAGAGGCTCAGATTGTCCAGCCTGCAAGCAGTGGAGCATGCATCAAATCCAGACCAGCCCAATTCCACAGCCTGTGTTCATTCCACTCAACTTCACAGCCTCTCTTCAAGGTCTTGATGAGGGGGTCTCACCTCATACACACTCTCCAGTGAATGTAAAGAGAACACCTGAGCTAGAGCCACTTTCTCCTAATGTATTATGAGGATACTCTGGCTTAGAGTCGAAATCAGAACTCAAACCACACCTTACTCTCCGCTAGGCCATGCTGCCGGTGAATCAGGCCAGTGCCTCTTGTTGACACGCTTTCTAAATGATCATTCTTCTCTTTCATTTTTTAAATTTGGAACCAATTTGCTCCTCTCTGCTTGATAAGGATCTAACACTTGCCTAGTCAAAACAAATGGAGTGATAATCAGAGCTTGCTTTTGTGGAGCGTGTTGCAGTGGCTGCCAGCCTTCCCCAGCCCCTCCCTGGCTGGAATGCAAACATCTTCCTCAGGTAAGCTAAGCTCTACCACGATTCTAAGCTTACTCTGATAGAAAAGAGTGAGATGAGAGCCTCATCTCTGCCTGAGGGAGTCGTGGGGCATTCTTCCTGCTGCTGCGTAAGTGGAAACTGCCACGTGACCTACAGCCATCTCCTTCCCCTCGTTCTGCTGGAGAGATCCACGCACCTGGTTTTCACTTCAGCAACTCTGCTCATCCTTGCTGTGGCAGATCCCTCTTCTCAATCCCAGCAGCACGCCTGGGCAGGAGCAGGGACAGGCAGTCCTGCTCCGAATGGAGCCCTTGGCTAGACCCACAGTGTTCCCACCCACCTGACTTGAAAATATCCACAGCCATTGCTTTCCTGAGCGTCTGCTATGTAGGGGCCTGTCTCCATGCTAGGTACTTTACATAAATCATGCTATTTAATTCTCTCAACAAGCCCTTCCTTCAAATGTTTATTTTGCATTTCCTGAGTGCTAGGCACTGTCCGAGGGATGCAGCAAAGAATAAAGCAAGCAAACCCCTCTCCTTGTGGAACTCGTGTTCTTTTGTGGAGGAGCACCTCTCTAAATGGTACTGTTACCCCCATTTTTAAAGAGAAAAATAAGGTTCTGGGAGTTTTCATAACTTGGAATTTCACACAGCTAGTAAAGAGAAGAGATGAAATGTAAGCGCTGGCTTCTAAGACCCGAACCTATGCTCCTTCCCTTACATCCTACCTCTTGCAGCTGATCGCAGGTCTTACTCCCAGAATTCCTACGATTGAAGGGGTAAGATCAAGATATAACATCTTGTGCCTGGGTTCGCACAGCTAGCAAGTTCCCGGGGGCAGTTGCAAACTGGTCCTTACTGATTCTAAAGGTCTTTCAGTTAATCAGGTCACAGAGCGTGGAAAAGCATCATAATTCTAGCTTATGGACAAGAGTACCCACTCTGCAAAGGCATAGCTCCAGCTGCTGTGTCTGCATGGGTTCATCTGCTCCTCCTAGCTGACCTGTGAATGTAGGTAATTTTAGTATTATTTCCTTCTTACAGATGAGGAGACTAAAGGATTGAGTGTTTATGAAACTCCCCCAAAGTCATGGAGCTAGGAAGGGGCAGAGCTGGGATGTGAACCCAGGCTGGCTGGTGCCGGGTCCAATTCCTCCCCACTATGTCTACTCACTCCTCAAAGATGAGATACAAATTGATCTTGCATTAAAGGAAGCCTAGATTCCCAAATGTCCCCTGGGCTATACTATCATGCCACTTGCTCGCAAGTTTGAAAGGTCTTTTCTCATAAAGAGCAAAAGATGTGGAGGACTAGGAGTTCAGTCTTGACAGGCATGCAGGGGAAAAGTGTTACTGGCAAGAGGAAAGGGTGTGCAAAGGTCCAGGGGTAAGGAAGAGCACATCCTGGTTCCCCCAAAAAAGGGCCAGATGATCACTCACTCCTTTTGACACCAGATGTGGAAACGGTGCTCTCCCAACCAGGAAGAGCCCCTCCCTGGCCAGCTCCTTCTGGGGAGCATCTTTCTCCTCCTGGGACTGGTGCTGTAACATGTCCAGGGGATCTCCAGACAGAGCAGCTACAGACTTCGTGGGGCCCAGTGCAAAATGAAAACGTGAGGACCCCTGTTCAGAAATTATTAAGAATTTCAAGATGGCGACAGTAGATCATTAAACCAAGCGTGGAGCTCTCCTAAGCACCAAGCCCTGTGCAACTGCACAGGCCACATGCCCACAAAGCCAGGCCTGCCCCTGGTCTCCCTGAGCTACAACGTCACCTCCCTTATCTCATTTTTTCTTCATGACAATTCTGGGAACTGAGTATTGTCACGCCCAAGTTCCAGCTGAGGAAGCTAAATCTGTAAGGCCAAGAATGACTTGATCAAGTTCTCAGAATTAGTAACCATGTCAAGATCAGAATAATAATGAAATGACAACTAATGCATAACATTTGTGGAGTCCCGGGGCTCAAAGCTGAGATCCTCTGACGCCACAGCCCGTGTTCTTACACAGTCTGCTACTGTGCCTCCTGCCCACAGCTCAGGGCTTCTGTGTCTAATCCTGACTTCAGATGGTTTTGTGCCTGGATTGTAAAAAGGGCCTGGACCAGTTAGGCTTTGCCGAGAGATGGAATCAACACATGTCAACAACCGTCCAGTGCCATGAACATTTTCCCAAAGCCTAGAGAGGAAACCCAAGTGGAGACGCCGGCTAGCCTGAACTTCTTAACAAACTGTTGTTGCTGCCGAGGCCACCTCATCCCTGGGCTATCCCAGGGACCAGGCCTCCACGCTGCACTCAACAAGCAGATCGAGAAGCTTCTCTCCTTGATAACCAAACACATCCATTCAAGGCAACAGAGTTTTCTATTCAATTATCACAAATTTTAAGGAGGTTTAAAAACAGAACCCCAAGTTCACACCCACTCACTCTCTTACCCTATTTAGTCCATTTAGACCAAAATTAAGAAGACTCTGTTATCCAGGTCATTTCTTTCCCGTGTGATGGAACATAATCCAACCACATCCTGAGATGTGCAAAGTGCTTAAGACCGTGGAGTCAGGCATAACTGAGTTTAGGCCCAGCCCCTCGTGTTACCAGATGTGTCAACTCGAGCAAGTATCAAACCTCTCCTCAGCCTCAGTTTCTTCATCGTGTAATAAAGCAATGCGAGTTCATAAGGTTGCGACTCTTAAGCGCCCAGCATATTGGTAACGTGCTTCATGGGTGTTAACCATTAGTAGCGGCGTGATTGGCAGTAATGTTATTAAGTTGTTCTCAGCTAACTCCTCTGCTGGTTCAGTCACGTATTCACTCATTTATCAACATATAGAAATATTGCTGCATACTTCCTATGTCCAGCTCTGCACCACAGTTTGGAGAAACAGAATGAGATTGAGTCCCAGATCCAGAGGAGCTCACAGACTAGTCAGCAAGGAGGAGGTAAATGTGGACCTAAATAACTAGACTACAGAGAAGACAATGTTCACAGAGAACTGGAAACAGGACCTCAGACTGGGTGAACTAAGGAAGTCTTCTTGGAAGAGGAAATATTAAGCTGGGCTGTTAGACTGAACAGTAAGCACTCAGTAGGTAGTGTTTCACTTACCGGCCAATGAAAGCCACACTACCTCTTAAGAATGGACCTCTCTATAGTTCCCCGACGGCATGGCTGCATGCAGATATTCTCCAGCTCAGAGTTTGACTTTCACTTTTGAAAAGGTAAAACAGATTTTACTTCTGAAATTAAAAAGGGTATTTTTTCATATTCCAAAGGTCTATGGTTGGGACTCAGGCAGTAGAAATTTATAAACAGGGGCCCTTTGAATGAGGAGGGAAGACAATGACTTAGGAGTAAGGATTCTATCATGTGTCGCAGGATATTTTCTAAATGCTTAGCCCACAGATGTATGCACTTAAAAAGGTTTGTCATTTATCATTTAAGTGACCCATAACGACATCTACTCTCCCCTTTGCCCTGTGGCAGCAGGTTCTCGTGGCTCCTTCTTCGATGGCTTGAGCACCACTGTCCATTTCCCCATCTGCCTTAGCGGACACATCTGATTAATCCAAAACAATTATGATGATCCCATTTCTCTTGCCAGTGATTCATGCAGGGGAGGCTATGTGACCCAATTCTGGAGAACAGACTTGAGCAGAAATCAGCTGGGCGGCTTCCGAGAAAGGTTTCCTCTCTGATAAAAAAAAAAAAAAAAAAAAAGGCACCAGAAATGTGGTGTCATATCTTGTTTTTCACGTTCTTGTTCTTTTGGATGGTGTTGATTCTGGGTGTGATGCCTAATATTGCTGAATCTACTTCACAACCATGAAGAAAAGCTAGCTTGTACAGAAAACTGACCTATCACAACAGGAGAGGAGAAAGCCAAGAATAACCAGATCACCCGTGACATCATTGAGCTGCTGAATTATCCAACCTTGGCGTCACCCTACCTTCCAAACTTCTCCTTATGTGCAGTAACGAACTGTTCTTATTGTGTAACCTGAAAGAATCAAAGCTCTTTGTTACGTGTGGCTAAAAGCACACTTTCTGATGAAGCTCTAATATAGCGGTTTTTGAAATCAAAGAATTGGTCCTGGCTATAAACGTAAGGAGAGATAAGGAAGTTTATCAACAAAAACTGTTTGTTTCTAAGCCTTTCATTACTTAGGAAACTTGATTCCCTGTGATTGCCCATCCTGCATGTGACATCCATCCATACTACAGTGGCAGTAGTAGTCAATCCTAGCCTTCAACTCTTGCTAAAGAGTTGACTTCACCACCCTCTCTTTGCTAGCTAACAGTTGAAGACCCAATGGCACATCGCCAGGTGACCAAAGACCACTTTGAGTCCTGGGGAGCATTTTGGATATTAGATGTGGAACTCGGGGTAAGAATGAAATAGTGACAGGTAGTGAGACAATCAGAGAAACCTGGTGACCAACCACACCCACAAGTGGGGTCGATCTGAACACCAGGTGATGGGGTAGTACTTTCCTGTTGGAAAAATTTGACCTTTTTGTTAAAAAGCAACACTATACGTAGCTTCTTATATCAGAGGTGGCTTAGGAGTGTAATTTTTATCCTCTGCAAATTATAAAAGAGCAACATGAACCCCACGGTCTGGAATGGATAGGATGGAATTAAGTAAAAAAATAAAATTAGAATCTTACCCATTAGCAACTTTACTAGTAATGGAAGGGGAAAGGGGGGGGGGTCCATAAAATCAAGATAAGTCGTATCCTACAGGTAAGCTCCTAGCTGGCCACACAACTCTAAGCAGGTCACTAAGATAATCTGGCCTTTGGTTTACCCACAAAAATGGGAATGCTGCACTTGACTCGTGGCCTGTGCTAGATTATATTCTGTCAACTGGCTAAGGTTAGGATTACACGAAGATCAATTAAAGAGGTATTGAGAGTGTTTTATAAACCATGAAGCACTATGTGAAACAAGACTTGTTTTAAAAAAACAAAAACAGACAAAATAGTTCTAGGGCGCTCTTCTTACATGTGACTGTGTCATAGTTCTAAAGGGAAGATGGACTATTAAATTGGGTCATGATATAACACTGAATGACCTATGACAATACTCAGAGATCTCATTTATAGACACCTTCTGGATACCATGCACTGAGCCAAGTGTTTTCTATACACTGCCTCTAATACCAAGAATGACCTTGCAGGAAAAGCATTTTCAGATGAAGACATGGAGACTCAGATTGAACAACTGGCTGAGATCACATGACTGGTAAGTGACAAAGCCAGGGTGCAGACTTTTACATGTCCGGCTGCAAACCTCATGTTCATTCTGCTCTATTGAGCTATATCAACTAGGAAGTCTGATGGCTCCTTTATTACGCATATTAGACTTTCAATGCAATCAAAATTGTTTTTTAGGGGCTGGAACCGTGGCCGAGTGGTTAAGTTCACGCACTCCGCTGCAGGAAGCCCAGTGTTTCGTTGGCTCGAATCCTGGACGTGGACATGGCACTGCTCATCAAACCACGCTGAGGCAGCGTCCCACATGCCACAACTAGAAGGACCCACAACGAAGAATACACAACTATGTACTGGAGGGCTTTGGGGAGAAAAAGGAAAAAAATAAAATCTTAAAAAAAAAAATTGTTTTTAAAATTCTGTCCTTCTGTTCATTTAAATACCTTTCCTCTTATCAAAACAGCTGTGCCAATGTTTGAGGCAGGAGAAAAACCCACATATATATATCTGGTCCCCATACATATGACCCATGGATATACATTGTCTTTATAGGGAAGCACGTGGCACAAATCTTACATCAGTATGATATAATCTGTAGCCATAAACCATGAAAATCATTAAGATGTTTTAAAAACATAGGAAAATGCTTGAGAAATAAAGTGCGATAACGAAAAAGAAAAAATACCAAGAGGTATGTACACTGAAATGATCACAGTGATTTAGAAAGCATTTTCATAGACTAGAAAGAACTCTGCAAACAGGGCCTTCTTATCGACTTAGAGCGGATGAACAAACTGAGATCCACAGGCCAGGTCTGACGTGCTGCCTGTTTCGTAGAGTGTGCGAATGCAGCCACGCGCCTTCCTTTATGTATACTCTGTCACTGCCTTCATGCTACAAAGGTTTAGAGCAGGAGGCCTCTTAGCCCCTAAAGCCTAAAAATCTTTACTATCTGTGCTTTCCAGAAAACGTGTGCTGACCCCAGACTTAGAGGGCTGCAATTATAAACATGTCCCCTTGCCCATTGCTCAGTATTAGTCCTGTGGGAACAGCAGATAAAGTAGAAATCAGTATAGAAATCACCTCCCACTAACACATTTAGATTTGGCTTTCTTGAATCCAGCCGAGATTCACCCGTGAGGTGTGTATTCCCAGTTTTACTGAGATGAGAACCTCCATGGGTCGTGTTCAGAGGCCTCGAGCACTGCCTTGCAGCTCTGTGGGTTTCTGCTGCAGACTCAGGAATGGCCACTTTATATCACTGTCAGTGAAACTCATACAATAAAGTGCAGGCATTGCTAACTCAAATGTCTATAGGCGCTAGACGTATCATGCAAATGAGGAAAGTGGGCTGCTTGTAAGACAACAGACAGTGATAGACACAGAGGTGAATGGGAAAAAATGCCCATCCCATTCGTCTAATGACGGAGGCTGCTGCCCACCCCCGGCTGGTCACTGCTCGGTGGGAATGAAGAGCCAGAGTGGCCAGATCTTTTAATGTTTCTAAGGAAGCCGAAAATCCAGATATTAGGAGACATAAAATCTCCCCATATTCAAAAGTTGGCAACTATTTTTTTAAATCACCACATGGAACAATAGAAATTTGCCAGACCAGTTTGGTCTGTAGGCTGAAAAGTTGTCCAAGTCTGCTAAAATTAAATTCACAAATGTGTGAGTTCGCAACGATCTCAGACGTATACCTGACAGACATAGATTTGAATACCTGATGGATACTCACGTCCTTACACAAGGTCTACTTCAAAGTATTAAAGCTCCACACACTCAGATAAACATTAACAACTATGTTTAATGAGTGCTTGTCACATGCTGGGCGCTGTTGTAAGAGCTTTACATATGTGAACAAATCTATTCCTTTATGAGGCAAGGGCCATCTTCACCAACACCATTGTACAGACATGGAAACTGATGCATAGACAGGTTAAGTAATTCACCAAAGATAACAAAACCTCTAAGTGTACAGATAGGGTGTGAACCCAGGCAACGTGGGTCCAGACTTTGTGTTCTTAGCTGAAACTCTCCCCGTTTAATGTGGACATGGATCATTTGAAGATCTAGTTAAGCGCAGATTCCGCTTCAGGAGGTCTGGGGTGGGGCTTGTGGGTCATTTCTAACAAGCTCCCAGGCAATGCTGATGCCACCAGTCCATGAACCACACTTAGCGTAGGAAAGCCCCTAACCACTTCACCAGGGGTTCTCAAAGGTGATGCCCAGACAGCAGCACCAACATCCCCTGGGAGCCCCTTAGAAATGCAATTCATCAGGTCCCACCCCAGACCTGAAGTTTTGGGGTGGAGCCCAGCAATCTGTTTGCCACGCCCTCCAGATGGTTCTAATGCAAGCTGGAGTGCTTAAAAATGCAAAGCCTCAGTCATAGGGCTCCCACAGCCCCACCCTTTCAGATGAGCCCAGCTTGCCTGTGGAAGTAACCCGTGTCAGATCTCCCTCTCTTAGGACCTTGACTCTCGCCTGGGTAGCGCAGACACAGCAGAGGGTGCCAATGGCTCTTAGTGTATCTATAATTCCTGACGCCTCATGAAGAGCAGCACTTCTTTAAATAGAAGCAGGGGCTGTGGCCTTAGAATGTCTCTGTTTTGCACATTTACCCTCCACTTAGGCCAAGATCAAGCGAGAGGAAATTATCCTGGTTTGACTCAAGTCACCTGGTTGATTCCACTACCACCTGTCAAAGGTGACTGCCACCGTGTGCTCTGGGCTTGACACCCCCTCTCAGAAGCCCCCATGCCCTGGCTTCAGATGTCTATAGCCTTTGGAAGGGAAGATTGGTGGGAGCTGGGTGTAATTGGAGGCGGGGTGTCGGGGGACCACAGAAACCACACAGCTGTTATCTGGAGCACCAGAAGTGTTTTGACAGTTTTCAAGATGGACATTAAATCACTTGCTGGAGAGAAAGTGAAGTGGGTGTCAGTCAGACTGGGGATGGTGGAGGGAGGGTACAGCTGGCAAGTAGCAATTGCAGTGACTGTGTGATGGGAGTCAGAATGAGAATCATAAATCTTGATTATTCTCTGTCTCAGCTGATTTGAACCAAACGCCTTGGACAGAGATAGAGTTCACATCTCGCTGAAAACTGCAAAAAAAACTGATTAAATGTACAAACTGATATAAATAACCCTCGATCCATGTTAATGTTCAAACTGTCACCAATGAGGAAAAGAGGTTACATTTTGCAGATCCAGGATCTGTTTTGATAAGAAATGGCATACTGGATCCCCAGGAGCCAGAGGGATCCACCTCCCTCCTTGTGTGTTTTCACTCTGGTCCCAGGAACATTATCGCTCTGGTGCCTGAATGCTAGCTGCTCTTATAATGAAGGCAATTAGTACAGCCAGCCCTCCTGATTCTGGGTGCCCTCCTGGTAAAATCAGGCACTCTATAGAAAATGGAAATGGAAAGTCACTACTATAAAGCAATAATAAAGCAAACCATTCAATTATGGATGAAAAAAAGGCACTTGTTTTAATAATATTTATGCTTAAGAGCATTAAAGTACCAGCATATTACCATTTTTGCATACATAATGAATGAACTTAGAGACCAGAAGGATTAGGATATAAAAATGATGGTGCCCTATGATGGGACAGATGATGGTGCCCTTCCTCACACACCAACGCCGTGCCTCGGGATCTGGGGATGGAGGGATGTGTGAAGACCACAGGACCCCTGGACATTCCTATCACTGTTTAGAAGTCAGGCTTGATTTATGCAAATTGATTTTATACCCTGCAACCTTGCTGTAGTTGTTGATTACTTCTACAGTTTTCCAATGGATTCTTTGGGGTTTTCTATATATAAGATCATGTCGTCTGCAAACAGCGAGAGTTTCACTTCTTCGCTCCCTATTTGGATTCCTTTTATTCCTTTTTCTTGCCTGATTGCTCTGGCCAGGACCTCCAGTACTATGTTAAATAAGAGTGGTGTTAGAGGGCATCCTTGTCTCGTTCCTGTTTTCAGGGGGATGGCGTTCAGTTTTTGCCCATTGAGTATGATGTTGGCTATGGGTTTGTCGTATATGGCCTTTATTATGTTGAGGTAGTTTCCTTCCATGCCCATTTTGTTCAGAGTTTTTATCACAAATGGCTGTTGGATCTTGTCAAATGCCTTCTCTGCATCTATTGAGATGATCATGTGGTTTTTATTCCTCAGTTTGTTGATGTGGTGTATCACGTTGATTGATTTGCGGATGTTGAACCATCCCTGTGTCCCTGGTATGAATCCCACCTGATCCTGATGTATGATTCTTTTGATGAATTGCTGAATTCTGGTTGCCAAAATTTTGTTTAGAATTTTTGCATCTATGTTCATCAGTGATACTGGCTTGTAATTCTCTTTTTCCGTGGTGTCCTTGTAAGGTTTTGATATCAGCGTGATGTTGGCCTCATAGAATGTGTTAGGAAGTGTTCCATCCTCCCTAATTTTTTGGAATAGCTTGAAAAGGACAGGTATTAAATCCTCTCTGAAAGTTTGGTAGAATTCCCCAGGAAAGCCATCTGGTCCTGGGGTTTTATTCTTTGGGATGTTTTTGATTACTGTTTCAATCTCTTTCCTTGTGATTGGTCTGTTCAAATTGTCTGCCTCTTCTTGAGTGAGCTTTGGGAGACTGTAGGAGTCCAAGAATTTATCCATTTCCTCTAGGTTATCCATTCTGTTGGCATATAGTTTTTTGTAGTATTCTCTTATAATCTGTTGTATTTCTGCAGAGTCTGTTGTTATTTCTCCTCACTCATTTCTGATTTTGTTTATTTGAGCTTTCTCCCTTTTTTTCTTTGTAAGTCTGGCTAGTGGTTTGTCAATTTTATTTATCTTCTCAAAAAACCAGCTCTTTGTCTCATTGATCCTTTCTACTGCCTTTTTCGTTTCAATAGTGTTTATTTCTGTTCTGATTTTTACTATTTCTCTCCTTCTGCTGACTTTGGGCTTCATTTGTTCTTTTTTCTCTAGTTCAGTTAGGTGTGCTTTAAGGTTGCTTATTTGGGATTTTTCTTGTTTGTTAAGATGTGCCTGTATTGCGATGAATTTTCCTCTTAACACAGCTTTTGCTGTATCCCATATGAGTTGGTATGGCATGCTATCATTTTCACTTGTTTCCAGGTATATTTTATTTCTTCTTTAATTTCTTCAATGATCCATTGCTTGTTCAGTAGTGTGTTGTTTAGTCTCCAAATCTTTGTGCCTTTCTCAGCTTTTTTCTTGCAATTAATTTCTAGCCTTATAGCACTATGATCTGAGAAGATGCTTGTTATTATGTCAATTTTTTTTTAAATTTGTAGAGGCTTGCATTGTTTCCCAACGTATGGTCTATCCTAGAGAATGTTCCATGTGCACTTGAGAAGAATGCGTATTCAGCTCTTTCAGGGTGGTGTGATCTATATATGTCTATTAAGTCCAATTGTTTTAGTTTTTCATTTAGCTCTACTATTTCCTTGTTGATTTTCTGTCTGGATGATCTGTCCATTGATGTGAGTGGGGTGTTGAGGTCCCCTACTATTATTGTGTTGTTTTTAACATCTTCCTTTAGGTCTGTTAATAGTTGCTTTATGAATCTTGGTGCTCCTGTCTTGGGTGCATAGATATTTATAAGCGTTATTTCTTCTTGATGAAGTGTCCCTTTGATCATTATATACTGTCCCTCTGTGTCTCTCTTTACCTGTCTTATTTTGAAATCCACTTGGCCTGAGATGAGAATTGCAACACCTGCCTTTTTTTCCTTGCTATTTGCTTGAAGTATTGTCCTCCACCCCTTCACCCTGAGTCTGTGTTTGTCCTTGGGGCTGAGGTGTGTTTCCTGGAGGCAACAAATTGTTGGGTCGTGCTCTTTAGTCCATTTTGCCACTCTGTGTCTTTTTATTGGAGAGTTCAATACGTTCACATTGAGAGTGATTATTGATGCATGTGGACTTAATGCTGTTAATCTGTTGCTCATTATCTTGTTTTCCTGTTTGCTTTAGACTACCCATTTAATACTGCAATTTCTTATGCTGGGTTTCTTAGATTTTTCCTTATTTATGATTTGTGACTCTGTTCTGTACTTTATTTTAGTGTCTACCTTGAAGTTTGTATTTAGAATCTCGTGTATAATATAGTCTATTCTCTGGTGGTCTCTTACCTACTTGACCAATACTGATTTAGACCCTTTGCTCTTCCCCTCCTAAATAATTATTTTCATTTTGAATTCCAACTCGTCTTACTAATTTGTAGTTAGAGTGCTAAGATCGTCCTTGCTTTGGTAGTTTCCTTACCTTTACCCTAATGCTATAATTGAATATTTGCTATCCTGTTCTGGTTCTATCCATCGGTCTCCCTAGTCTGTGGATTGTGTCCCCTTTCTCCCTTTTTTCTTTTTTCAGGTATGAGAGCCTTCTTGAGGATTTCTTGTAATGGAGGGCTTTTAGTTACAAATTCCCTTAACTTTTGTTTGTCTGGAAAAGATTTAATTTCTCCCTCATATCTGAAGGAAATTCTTGCTGGATAGAGTATTCTTGGCTGAAGATTTTTATCCTTTAAAGCTTTGAATATATCACTCTATTCTCTCCTAGCTTGTAGGGTTTCTGTAGAGAAATCTGCTGACAGTCTGATAGGGGCTCCTTTATAGGTTATTCTCTCTTTTTTTCCTTACTTCCCTGAGTATTCTCTCCTCATCTTTCCTATTTGCCAACTTTACTACTATGTGCCTTGCAGTAGGTCTTTTTACATTGACAAATCTAGGAGATCTAAAACCCTCCTCTACACACATTTCTCCGTTGATCCCTAGATTTGGGAAGTTCTCTTCAATAATTTCGTTAAGCACACTTTCTGCTCCATTTTCCTTTTCCATATTCTCGGGAATTCCTATGATCCTTATGTTCTTACTCCTCATTGAATCCATTATTTCTCGGAGATTTTCCTCATTTTTTTAATTCTTAGTTCTCTTTCTTCCTCTGTCTGGCATCATTCAGCCTGTCTATCTTCGATTATGGTAATTTGCTCCTCTATGTTGCCTACACGGGCATTCAGGGAATCCATATTCTGTTTTATCTGGTCCATTGTGTTTTTCATCTCAAGTAATTGTTTGATTCTTCTTTATGATTTCAATCTCTTTTGTAAAGTAACTCCAGAACTCAGCTTGTTTCTCTATCTTTCTCTCTACCTCATTGAGTTTTTTGATTATAGCTTTCCCCCCATCAGCAGGTCTCCAGTGAATCAGCAGCAGGAGTCCTCGATGGTCCCCCGGTCACGCGGCCCCTTCCCCGCTCCTTCCCGACTCGCGCCGCAGCGATAACAGACTCTAGGGGAGGGAGCGATGTTCTCTCTACCATTCCAGCACCTCCGAAGGTGTAAGCAAGGTTTATGATCTCCACCTTCTTGGTATTGGAGGTCTCTAACCAGCTGGCATTATGTTTATTCTCTGAAATTCAGTTCTTCCAATCTTTTGCTGTATTTTGGAGGGGAGAGAATCCCGGGTCAGCTCACCCTGCCATTTTGCTCCTATGCTCGAGTAGAAGTCAGGCTTGAGAGGCAAGATGGAGGAGAGATTGGATGAGAAAGAAAAGTTGAGTAGCTGGCAGCTTCCACTTGCAGGATAAGAATGTGATGTTTGCCACCCTTTGTTAGATGGCTGGAAGAATCCTTAGCACCAAGATGTGGAAATTAAAGATAGTGTGGAACAGGGGTTGCAAAGTCACATGACTATGGGAGCCAGGTGGCGCCACAAAGGGAATGGAGATGGGGTGACTGTGTTGAAAGTAAACACCTGCTTGCTATTCAGCTCCTGTCAGTTTTTTGCCACGAGGACACATGGGCCCAGCGTTGCCAGATCTTCTGATTTTCAAGAGAAAGTCGAAAACTTGATGTTTGTCTAAATTTCCCAATTTTCCAAACACTATGTGAGCCAAATACAATGTTTTTGAGGACCAGATATTGCTCCTGGAGCACTAGTTGTGGTCTTTGGTGTAGTTTCTAATACTTAAAAGCAGAGGTCAGGATATTGTGTCCTTTCCTGACCTTGTCAATAGCTCGCTGTATTACCCTTCCCTCTCTAGGACTCACTTTCCTCATTTGTAAAATAGAGTCTTTTAGGCTTTAAGCACTTTGAGGGCAATTATTATGTCTCTTTTGCTCACCATGATCCCCCCAGAGCACAGCAACATGCCGGGAGCATAGCTAGTGCACAGAAAATGTTTGTTGAATGACTGAATAAATGAAAGAATGAGTGAGGGTCCTAACATCCAGTCTTCTGGTTCCTTACTGTCAGTTCTGACCAGTCTTCTCTCTGCAACTCCTCATCCTGTTGACCAAGACATAAACCATGGTCCCCAACTCTGCTGCTTGCTCAATTTATATTCCCCTTTATCCACTTTCACCCATTTAGTCATTCATCTATGAAATCTTAATGTAGTCCCACTCTCCTAGGTTAGGTCCCGTGCTGGGCACTGGGCATAGAGACAACGACCTTAGCTCTGCTCTCAAGCAACACCCAAACTAGAGAGGTCAAATAACAGGTGAGCCTGGAAGAGGAATGCCATGCGATCAACTCTCTAGTGGAGATGTGTGCAAGGAGCCATTTTGGCATATCTTTTTGACTCAGCTGTCTAACTCACCCATAATCCTACCTTAGAAAACACATTCTAGAATCCTGGTGCTGGTCCCTGACTTCTGAAAATTCATGTCAGAAGTCCCTCTCTGCTCCCTCCTGACAGTCCTTCTCAGCATAATTCTGGCTGTCCTAATCTTCCTTGGGTACCATCCATGGAGCCTGCGTTTCCTTCCAAATTGTGTTTTCTTCTCAAGGCTCTTGCCCCCCTCAGCCCTTCAGCATTAAATATCCTAAACCTATATCTTACCCTTATTCATCAAGGGAGTTCCTTGAAGACTCTTTCCAACTTGAAGAACCCTAGTTCTGATTTCACATGAACTCCATGATTCTGCTGATGACTGATCCTGGAGACGTGCCCTCCTGACACAGGGGACTTCATTTAAACAGTAACTCCTCAACAGAAAGAGTCAGCTCCAGACAGCGCTGCCGTAAAGGGTTTCCGTTTTTGCCAGAACTACATACCTCCTGTTCTATGACTATGATTATGCAAACAATTGCTGGAATCTCTTTATTCATTTATTTTTTATTTCTGACTACAAACTGATCAATTTTTTCCTAGCTCATTGCTTTCACACAATATATTACCACATGCAGCCAACACACACTCCTAGTATCTTATTTTCCAATTCTTTCTTAGAGCCATCAGTCAATCACATACATGGTCTGCCTCCCAAGTTATCACAAGGGACAGTGTGACCAAATGTTTGCTGCTGCCCACCATGGAGAACCATGCCAGTGGCCTCTGACAGCAGTTTCCAGGCGCCTCATCTTCCAACTGCTAAGCTAATGCTGCATATTTTCTGTTGTTGTTATAAAATCACCCCACTCCTGGTACTAATTTCTGTGTGGCAAAGAGAGCTAGGCTATGTTGTAATAACAAACGAATCCTGAGGTGTCAATTGTCTAATGCAGACAATGCCTACTTCTTGCTCATGCCACGTGCCCAGTGTTGGCTGGCAGGAGATGTGCTCTGCCCCCACCTCAGGGAGGCTCCACCAGAAAGTGCTTATGGTCCTCTCAGCACATGGCTTCTGGGTGGATGGTGGCTGAGTGACAGTGGGGAGATCATGCAGGCTACTCCCTGCCTCAGCCTGCCTCTGAGCCAGGACTAATGTCCCGGCCCTGTCTACCTGCAGGAAAATGGGACAGAGTCCCCTTGGATGCCCAAAGGGAGGACCAGATATGAGTGAGCACCACAAGTTTCTACCACATTTACCTTAATATCGTCTTTCAATTGAATGACTTTTACATAAAAAGCTCTCATTTAAATTAGAACTTGTACTTCTTGAGAGAAATTATATGTATAAGGAAACTTAACATAACTGGTATCATTTGCCAAAAATAGATGGTAAGCACAAATATATCAGAAACAGAAACGAAGTACACTTTAAGATTTTATGTAGATATTGTCGATAAAGTGTCCAAGTTGAAAACCACTCTTTCTTTATAAAAAACAAGGAGGTAAGCTAAAGACAAAGAGGTGTTAAAGATACACTAGCCCCAAACTCAGACACTCTCCTTGGCAAAATCAGACAGAAAGAGAAGTAAAATGTGAGTAACGTCCTAATTATGTGACTCGGTGTTATTTAACGCCCTGTCCACGTAGCTTCTAGAATGATGTAGTATATACCAGCGGTACTCACACCTGTGAGCTACTCTGACCTACAGCATGTCTAGGTGAACAGAATCAGATATTTGGGGCCTGGTCTGACCGCCACATTTGTAGGCAGATTCCTATATCCTTACCTATAAGGATAGCCTCATCAGAGTTGCTGTGTTTGCAGGAGCAAGACAGCGTGTGAGAGGGCAAAATCGGTCTGTTCATATTTTGGTAACAGTGGCACCACCTCCCACCACAGTTGTGACAACCAAAAATGTCTCTCTTACCTGACAATGTCCCTGGGTGGGATTCCAAGAACTCTTAGCTGAGAAATGTTGGTTTAACTTAAATCCAAAAAATTGGAGAGACAGCTTGAGGAGTAAGGAATTTGGCCTCTAGAGAGAGGTCTGACCTTTGTCCTCGCTCTTGGGAGAATTTCCTGAGTGACTGGAATGTCTCTGTTATTCATGAGGGGCCGCACCCGAATAGTTTATGCTAATGAAGTTCCTCAAAGGGGGCCCAGAGATAGTTTATAAACTGTTACCAAAATGCCTGAGAGGGGTCTGGCCGTGCCTGGACCACAAAGACCAACCCTGTGCTCAGAGGCTTTGAGCTTCACAGCAGCAGCCTGACGTGGGTGGAGGGGAGGAGGGCTGGAGATGGAGCTCAACCACATGGGCAATCATTCAATCAGTCATGCCAAAGTCATGGAGCCTCAATGAAAACTCTGGACAACAAAGCTTGGAGGAACATCCTGCCTTGGCAATACCACATGCGAAAGGCCACACTTGATGTCCGGAGGATGAGGCATCTCTGAGGAAGACAGAAGCTCTGCATTTGGAACTGCCTGCCTGATTCTGCCCTATACGCCTCTTTCTTTGGCTGGTTCTGATGTGTATCTTTTTGCTATAATAAAGCACAATCATAAGTATAGCACTTTCCTGAGCTCTGAGAGTCATTCCAGTGAAATATTGCACCCGAGGGTAGTTGTGGGAACCGCAAAATTTGTAACCAGCTGGTCTGAAGTGAGAGTGGCCCTGAGGATCCCTGAACTTGTGGCTGGAGTCAGAAATCTTGGGCAGACTGGGCATCTAGAAGACTATACCCTTAACCTCCCGTTTGGCTAACTCCAAGTACAGGTGTAATAGGGTCATCTATTTTTAACCATCAATTTTATTAATTTTGTCTTAAAAATCTTTTCTCTGGTGGCTCAGCATAGCTCCTTTGGGGGAAGGGCTGTGTTCAAGAGCTTTAGCTCACTGTAACAGCCAGTAGTAGTTTCCAACACATTAAGTCACATAGGTGTGGTGGAAATAGCCCGGACCTCGGAATGATGACTATAAATCCTAATTCTGTCCCTTTGCTTATATATAGTGGGCAAGTGACTTCACCTTTTTGAGACATGCTGTCCTCATGTGTAAAATGGTGATGACAGAACTTTCATTCGTCCATTCACTAAGTATTCAGGGAGTGCCCACCATGTGCCAGGCACTGAATTGGCCCCCAGGGTACAGCAGCAAACAACACGAGGTCCCTGCCCTCAGGGAGTTCACATTCCAGTAGGAGAGATGGACCACAAATGAACAACTTCAGATGATGAAAAGCGCCACCAAGGAAATGAAGCAGGTAAGGGAAGAGAAAGGGACAGGAGGAGTGGATGTTCTTTTCAACAGAGCCCTTCGAGAACACCTGAGGAGAATCATTTGTGCAAAGGTCCTGAGGTAAGAACAAGTTTGGCATATTTGAAGTACAGAAAAACACAGTCATCAAGGATTAAAGAAAATTAAGCCTACAAAATTAATGAACTCAGTACCTGGCACTTAAATGAAAATTCAAGGATCTTTTAGGTGAATCTGCATAAATGTGTGTCGAATGTTACCAGAAAACACCCCAGGAATAATACTGATTGGATTCTATTGTGTGCTTCCCATAGATTTAATATCAACTAATGTATGTGATGCTCACAACAACCTCCTGAGGGAGATAACGTTCTCTTCACCATTTTGATAGATGAGGAAACTGAGGCAAGTGTCTTAAGTGAATTGCCCAAATTCACACAGCTTTTAAGTGGTAAAACTAGGAATAGGAACTGGGCAGTTGGCTCTCGATGACCTTGCCCCCGACCACTCTGCTGAACTGCACGTTTTAACAATAGCTCCAATCTAAGATCTGGTCTCTTTGTTGCGACCTCTCCAAACACACTTGGGCTTTTACCGTGAATTTCTTATTTAATAAATTTATTTATTCAACAAGCATTGATCAAACACCTGCCAGGTTCCTGGCCCTTGAACAGGCACGGGGAATATAAAGAATGTGGCCCGGCCTCTATACCTCCTGGAGCGCAGGGGTAGAGACAAGGGCAAAATTATAATGTACTATTTCAAGCCTCGAAATGCCATTTAACTGTCTCATGCTCTTCAGCTTGTCTTCCCAACAGGGACATGTCAGCCGAGGCTGTGATGTACAAAATTTATTGCTAGGGTACCTGGACATTTTCATAAACAATGGAAAAAATATTAGTGGCTTCTGAGAAACAAAAAACTGTGGTAGTGGAACTACAAATTTCAGGAAATCTTCAATAGCGCTTAGAAAAGATTCCGCTAACCAGGTTTTCTCAGCTGCCTGAATCTTGATTTTCTTCTCCCTGGAGCTTTCTTTATTAGATTTGGCTCATTGGATGAGGAACAAACCTTCCTTTCTTTTTAGTGTTCTTGCATATCATTTCTCCTCTCCCTGCTCCTCAAACTCATACACTTTGACAGGAAAATGCTGAGTCCTTTCCGCAGATGCCACGTGAGAGGAGGTAAGACGTGAATCTGTGTCTTCCTGTTTGACGGTAAAATGGGCTTATCTGCAAGCCACTCTCTGCTGGCTTATCTGCTGAGACACAGGCCCTGTTGCCTTGGTTAATTAATCCTTGAGATTGACTTGGAACTTGTACATATCTCCTTCACAATCATTAAAAAGGCATTAACTGATTATTCAGGTGTAGAATCTACTCTGTTCTCCAACTTTACAGCCCTCTCAATCTCTTCCAGAAACTCCAAAGGCTCTTTGACCCTGGCCCGGCTTTCATTAATTTTGGTTTGAATAACACATGGGAAGGGAAGCCTGGAATCTATAGATTTCATATCCTCACTTCTGTAACTCAGATCTCAACCTCATATAGCCCTTGTAATTTTGCCTCCCTTTCTATTATAATCCCTCACATTGTCTCCATTCCAAGCCCGGTTTCTGCATGCACACGCACACAAGCACACACACTCATGACCACACACATACCTGTTATCAGGCTGTTATTGGCAGTCCACCAGCCAAACCCAGCCTGAAGTCATGATTTATTGTACCTGCTCGTGTGTTTTAAACAGTTAAATTTCAATGTTTTCAGGCAATAGGTGGGCTCTCCAGTTTGCCATAGTCTCCACCCATCTTTATTCTCTGGTTTCACTTGCTGATCTTACCTGCCTGGCCCCTGGAGGAATTTGAGTTAGCAATCCATAGCTCTAGTCACTTTCCTAACCATGCCAAGCTGTGTCTTAGCTTTCTGCCACTGCACACGTACCTCCATACTTGGACTCTTTTTTTCCTTCTCAAGCTGGTAATGATAGTTGCGAATGTGGTATGTGTGCTAACCGTTCTCACAACAGGGAGTGTTGTCATGTCCATTCTTACAGAAGAGAAACCCGGGCTTAGAGAGATTAAGAGAACTGTTTAAGATCATGTAGCTGATCAATGGCAAATCCCAGACTAGGAATCAGCTATCAGCTCCAAAACATACTCTCTCTTCTAACAAGTTATCTAGTCATTCTGCCTTCTTCTTCAATACCCAGTTCAGACAATCTCTCCTCTGTGAAGCCTTCTTTCACTTCCCACAGGCAGAATTAGTCATTCCCTCTTGAGGATTCCCTCAGCACTATACATAACGTGTCTTTGTGAAGTCATCAGACTTTGTTGCATTTATTTGATTCCACGTAAATATCCCCCTAGACGAATACTTCTCAGACTTGACAGTGACAGACATCCAAGAATATATCCAGAGATTGCCAGGTTTCCTTGAACCTCAATTTAAAAGCCCTACCTTAACAAACAAAACTATATTTTAAAATTACACTTTCCACACTGTAAAGCCACTTAGACTATAAACACATTAAAAACTCCCAACCATACTAGTCTACACCTCTTGAAGGCAGGGACCACACCTTACTCATCTTTGGCCTCATTGCTCACCTTGGGCCTGGCCCAGAATGCAGTTTCTGAAAATGTTAGTTGAAGGAATGGAAGAATGGATGCTAATGTGGGCTTCCTAAAAACAAGGGAGATGTGGCCCACGCTGCCAGGATAAATTAAGCTAAAATGAAAGGCTGACTTGGCAGAGTTGATTCCCCAAGGTCAGTGGCTGTAGTTCACACAGGTCTTATAGCCAAGACGGTTAAACTGGTTTTTACACAGGAGCATTGCACTTCCCACCCCACTGAGGTTAGGCAACAACATGTGACCTGCTTTAGCCCATACAATGTGAGTAGAAGTGAAATATGTCACTTCTGGGTGGAAGGCTATTTAAGAGCTGGTGCACATTTGGCCACACTGACCATGCAACAGTCCAGATGGCAGAGGCTGCCTCTGCCTACAGATCTGAGAAAGGATGACATGCGGCAGAGGCTGGAGCCTACTGCTGTGGACAAGAAGCGTGCCTGAAGGGGAAAGACCCCTTTGCTGTGTTAAGCCACCGGAATCTGGAGATTGCTACTCCAGGAAAACCTATTCTCTCATTCACTTGAAAATATTTATTGAGCACCTAATATGTTCTAGGCACTATGCTGGGAGCCAAAGATATAAAGGTGTGCAAAATCAGATATGGCCTTTGACCTGAGACAAGTGCAAGTCTATCGGGGAAGACAAATACTTATTAAAGAGACTACAGGGTAACAATGACAGACGCTTTGAGAGGAGGAGCATGAGACCATGAAACAAACAGAATCAGAATCAGGTGATCAGAAGACATTTCCCTGAGGAATTCACAATTGAGCAGAGAGCTGAAGGAAGGGAACAAGTAACTAGATAAAGGGTTTGGGGGAGAGGAGAGGCACACGTGAGACAGAGGAAACAGCATGTGCAAAGACTCCAGGACAAGACCCCACGGTTTAAGGAGCTGTGTAAAGGCCAGTGAAGCACCAGCGAAACTAACTCAGAACATCCCACTTTCTCTGACCACCAAGCAGGACGGAAGCTGCCAAGTGAGACAGCACAGGAGAAATTACTCAGGACCTCAAGGTCCTAGGAGCTAATTCACAGACGCCAGCTGAGTCTGAATCCGTGCTGCATGTCCTGAATGCCTGACTTCCTGCTTGATTTGTGTGTGTGTGTGTGTGTGTGTGTGTCTGTGTGTGTAACGGGAGCACTGTATCTAACTGCCTTGGTCCCCAGAAGTTTGTTCTTGAGGGGAAAGAGAGAAAAGTAGTGTTGAAGCAGCTTCCCTTGATATTGCCTCATAAACTCCCATTTCCCCTCATAGTTCATGAAAAGAAATTGTGGCAGCCCTGACGGCCATTGTCAGCTGATGGATAGAGGCTCCAGTCTCCAAGGCCTGAAAAGACGCAAATGAGAGAGAGAGGAAATGGCCTAATCTCATGAGTCTGCGCACCTTCGGAATAGAAGCCCAGGGGCATTTGAAAAAATGAGACAGGGGAGCAACATTTATTAAGTTCTAGGGCTTTCAGATATGGTCCCTTTTAAGTCTCTAACTTCTCTAAATTGTATATGTTAACATTCCCATTTTGCAGATGCTCCTGAGGCTAAACCATACAACAGATAAGGAAACTGAGACACAGAGAAGTCTCAAAAGCGGTAATGGTCAAGCCAAGACCCAAGTTCAGTTCCATCTGAGCCCAAATCCTCCTGGCGTGAAGGGATACGCTTCTGACAGTGCAAAAGTTAAAGCAGGAGTTAGAAAAGCAAATGCCTCCAGGAGCCAGTGCAGGCAAATGAGACAAGCAGCCTGGGAGAGACACAGCAGAGGGGGGCCTGGACAGCATGTGTCTTTTTGAAAAGGGACAGCTACTAACCACCTCCTGTTGGTAATTACCATGTGGCACTGAGGACAGATCTCCCCATATTTCAGGAGAACCCCAAAATGCAGATAATTACGTGAAATCTCCAAACTATTAAAATGCTAGCATCTAATACAACGACATACACACATACATACATGCCTACCTCTGCAGGGACCAAAGCTATATTTGAGCCTCATTTAACTCAGTGGTTCTCAATCCGGTGTGATGCTGGCTCCCAGGAGATAGTCGGCAATGTCTGGAGACACTTGTTTGTCAAAACTTGGGGCAGGAGCGCTACTCTCCTCTGCTGGAAGGAGGCCAGGGATGCTTCTAAACGTCCCCCCCATGCACAGGATAACCCCCACCAAAGAATTATCCAGCCCCAAGCGGCAATAGTGCTGAATTTGAGAAATCCTGGTTTCACAGGTGGTCCCTCGAGCTCTGATGCCTGGTTTAAAGTTTTCTTCACCCAGCTAAGTCTTCTCCACCTCTTATTACCCCTCACAGCTGTCCTATGCCAGGGATGCCATGATACTTGCTTTTCATTTGGTTTGCCTTGTTCTAGACCTGGGCTATATCTTGAGTTACACTTGCAAATCCAGCTTAACGTTCAAGTGTATAAGAAACAGGAGCAATTCAACTCCAGTCAATAACGTAAACAAAGCCTGGTTTAGATAAAGCCCATTACCAGGCCCGAAGTGGCCCCGGGCACCTCTGCTACTGCTGATTAGCCTAAATGCTAAACACAAACCAATTAACACGCTCTAAGGCTGCTTATCTCCTGTCACTTACTGTGGAAATAAAGCCCAAGGCTAAATACACATATTGATTTAGCCATTAAATCCAGCATCACTCAAAATAAAACTCATTATATTATTGAGTAAAAACAAAGTCACCTTAGTTTTCAGGATGGGGTATTATTAAGAAATTCCACTTTTACACTTTCCCATTGATTTCCCAAACCGGCCTGAGCACTTCCTTCTACCTGCCACCTTCTGGGTCTTAACCAGCCCCAAGGCTGCTAACTTAGATAGTGGAGTTTTTGTATTCACCTTAACAGGATCTTTGCTTTTAGCCCTAAAAATACACACTCATATGGGAACCCTTTTTCTTTAAAATGCTATTTCAGCATAGGCGGGGAAATTTTATGCTTGAAAGAAAAGACATTAAATGGGAAGATGAGCTCGGATATTAAGTAACAACAACAAATACAAAAACCACAGGCATTATAATAAAAATGGGTTAACTCTGAACATTAACCACAAGCACTGAGCTGATGCTTATGGACAAAAAAACAGAAATATCTTCCCAGTTCAGGTGGAAACCACTGACTGAAGAGTCTGAAAAAACGTAATCAGGAAATCACTTTGACCAGGTATTTTAATTTATTCTGTATAACAGGCTATATGTCACATCCCACAGTGGGCATTTTACTATTTTGGCAGCCATCACATTTTACCAAAATATTTTAGTCCTTCTAATGGGAAACAAAGCCCCAGTGGATGCTCTGTTTTATTCACCTTCATATCCCACATGCTGGCCCAAGGTGTTGGCACCTAGAAACACTGTTGCATATGTAACGCAGAGACATTGGCCATGAGATGTCTCATGAAATGGATGCTTCCAGAAGTGCCCACAGAAGTTAAGCATCTGCTTCTTGTGTTGAGTTTCCCCACAGATCTCATTTAAGGGCTCTTTTACCTTTATTTATGATTAATAAGACTGGACACATGATCTTAACCATTGTACATCTCTCTACCAAATGCTGTCCTTACCACAGCATCTTTAAGGGTACTTACTAACCAGTTTCTTCACCAGCTGCTCTTAAAGCATAGTTCTGCTGTGCCTCCCATCAATGGTAGAGAAAGAAGCGTCCTCACTGCTCAGGGAAGCAGGCAGAATCCATAGTCTCTCCTATTTATCCAACACATCTTATTGAGGGAAACCGTTATACTCGAGAACAGTATTTGTCAGCACGGCAGGAATCACCGCCTTAAGAAAACTTTCTGTAGGGCATCAAGATTACAAGGTGGAATGAACATGTGCATTCTTCTCCTTTCTCTCCAGAAAGTCCACTAACATGACTGTAAATACACATTAAGTAGCGTAAACATACACGGATAAAGTGAACTTGAGAGGGGACAAGAGTGGGTGACAAAACTGACTTGGCAGGATGGAAAAAGCTGGAATTAAGCACCCACACTGGCAGACACGAAAAAGGAGCAAGCAAATTTGTTCCAAAGGAACGTGGAAGGCCTGGGACTTGGGGGTACCAGGCACTTGCAAGAGGTGAGTGCGTGGCATAAAGCTAAATACAGCAGGATTGGTTAAAAGTCTACTTTTCTCGTCCTGCACTGCCAGGCCATCCCTTCACCCGCTTCCAACCTACCCTCTCAAGTGTCACAATGAAAATACCTTCAATATGAAAGAGAAGCAAACACAGTGTTTGGCTCCAGAGGGAACATTAGTCTAGTTCATTCCACTGCCCGTAGTGACCAGTTCAGTGATGGCCATTTTACCTAGTTCCAGTGAAAGTCACCCTCGGAACCTTTTTTTGTGTCTTTTAAAGATTGGCACCTGGGCTAACAACTGTTGCCAATCTTTTTTTTTTAAATTTTTTTTTAAGGATTGGCACCTGGGCTAACAACTGATGCCAATCTTTTTTTTTTTTCCTGCTTTATCTCCCCAAACCGCCCCTGTACACAGTTGTATATCTTAGTTGCAGATCCTTCCAGTTGTGGGATGTGGGATGCTGCCTCAACGTAGCCTGACGAGCAGTGCCATGTCCGCGCCCAGGATCCGAACCCTGGGCCGCCGCAGTAGAGCGCGTGAACTTAAACCACTCAGCCACGGAGCCGGCCCCTTGGAACTTTTGCTGGAAATATTAAGCAAAAGACACATTCCTTCTGCCGGGATTGCTAACCTGGTAGCATCGAGCCTGCAGCTTCTGGTGGTTGTCTTTGAACAGGGGAGAGCTTGCCTGAGATCAATGTCAACAGGAGAGCCAGTCCAAAAACTGGCAGAGGCAGATTCATGCAGGGCATTGTTGGAACACCAGTTACTGCGGGATAAAATTAGCCAACGCTTACTAGCAGTTACTCTGTCAGACCCTGTTCTAAAAGATTTACTGATATTAAATCAATTAACCCTCATGCAGCCTTATGACGTAGGTACTATAATTGTCTCTGTTTTCCTGATGAGAAAACTGTTTGGATAAGTAAGTAGCGGAGCAAAGATTCTAACTCAGGGTGTCAGGTTCCAGAGCCTAAAAGTTTAAACATTATACTGTATAATCCCTGGTGGTGAGTTCCGTGAGTCAACACACTCGTTTAAGTCAGTTGGAGGTGGATTTCTGTCCCTTCTGTCGGAGAGAGACTTAACCAGTCAACTATCTCACCTACCCGGAAATCTTTACTGATGGGAACCTGACAAGCAGAGAAAGACTATTTCTGTAAAATACCTTAATAAACACTTCTGTCACTCGTTTTCAAGTAAGGAACTCTAGCGATGCGTTTGGGCAGCGAAAGTCCTTTCTCTGGAAACATGGAATAATCCAATTCTTGTGTTCTGTCTAAAGGCATATGTTCAACAGCTCTTATTTCTGGATAGCCCCCAACACCTAGGCCCACCTTTCCACCATTCGCCTGGATTTGCCAGCTACTCAGATTTCTGGTCAGCAAGGAATTTAAGTCTTAACCTCTTCCACTATTTCTGAGTTATTTCCTCGATAATAAACAAACTAGGACTTTGCCCAACTTGTCCCACTTGGCTTCATGAGATATATTTCAAGCGTGGTGAATTTTTATTGTCCCAGGAGCTCTGGAGTGATCCATAAAAAGCAATGATCCCAGAGTCCTCTCCTTTTTCATGCCTCCACTTTTCCTGAGGAAGTCCAGCCGTCCCCAAGGCTTTATGACCACCTATGCCCTGAGGACCCGCAAACTTCACAGGGCGTCTTGCCTCTTCTTCTCAACACCATACCTCTCATTCCAATCTCCTACTCAATACGTGCAACTGGAAATCCCTTAGAGGCAACAACGCCAAAACAACCTCATTCTCTTCCACGTTGCTCCAGAAGCTCCATCCACCCACTTCTCTACCTCTATTTCAGTTCCGCTAACGGCATTATCATTCACTCAGGATTCGACAGCAGACAACTTGGCTTTTTCATCATCCTTGCCCCGGCTTCCATGTTGAATTAGTTACTAAGTCCTGACAATACTCCCTTAAATATCTCCCAGAGACATTCTCTCTTCTCTTCCCCTCATTGTTTCTCGGCAGAACTATTGCCAAGAGCTCACTAAATACCCTCCCACCTCCAGGTCATCTCCATTCTAATGTGCCCTCGCCATCGTAAACAGCACAATCTCTCTTTAAAAGGTGTTTCCGATTTTTAGAGAAAAGGGCACAGCAGATACAAGCAGTGAGGAAACCCTTTCCTGAATTCCCTTGAAAATGCCCTCAAACAACCAATAAGAGCATGGTGTGAGATCTCTGCCAACAAGATGAAATCAATCGCGTTCTGAATCAGGGCTGAGTTGACATTAATTGCAGTGTCTTTTGAAATAAATTTAAAAATGTATCGTATATCACAAGCTTGTTGAAAAACTTCAATAACTTTGCTATTGCCTAAAGAAAGACAAATCCCAATATATTTTTAAACGTTCTATTTGGAAATAATTTAAAACTTACAGAAAAGTTGAAAGAGTAAAAATATTACGAAGAATACCTGTATACGCTTTACTCAGATTTACCTATTGCTAACATTTTACTTTATCATTTGCTCTATGTAAATATTCAGACACACCACACAATTATTTTCCAGAACCACTTTAGAGTATGTTGTATATATCACGGCCTTTTACCTTTAATAGTTCAGTGTGTATTTCTGAGAGTAAGAGGTGTTTTTATGTCACCACTGTCCAGTTATCCTCTTCACTAAATTTAACACTGATTGAATACTTTTATCTAATCTACCGTCTGAATTCCAATATCGTCAAGTGACCCAATAAAGTCCCTTATTGCAGTTTTCTTCCTTCTAGTACAGGACGTAGTAGATCACAGATTGCATTGAGTTGCTGTGTCTCTTTGGTTTCCTTTAATCTGGAACATCCCCACAACCTTTCTTTATCTTTTATGACATTGACATTTTTTTTGTAGAGTCCATTTTTTTCTTTTAAATGGAACTTTCCTCATTTGGGTTTGTCTGATGTTTCCTCATGATGAGATTTAAATGAACCATTCCCCGACTGGATGCCACATAAGTAAAACCCTGTCCTCCTTAGGGTAGCATGTCTAGGAAGCCCAAATATTTTCAATGTGGCATTCAAGGTCTCTAAATTTTGACTCTTCCTAGAGTCCACACATTCCTCCTTTTGATATTACCCATGAACCCTGTCTGACTGAACACCTAGGGATCAGCCATTGTGGAATCTGTTTGCCTGTCCAATATCCGTTCCTTTGGGGAACGCCCCCCCAACCCTGAATTCCTTACTAATGCTGCTCAATCTTCATTTTTTCCATGGGGTAGATCCCACTTCTGTGGTTCTAGAGATATCATCAGGGACCAGGAATGGCCAATCAAGGTCCTTCCTCTCCTTAGCCACAGAAATGCAAGGATGGGCACATATCCCAAGTTGAGCCGTCCTGGGCTTTCTCCGGACTTCACAGGACGTACCTCTTTTCCTCAAGCCTTGTGAATTATAAGGAGTGCATGTGTGGATCTGTAGAGGAAGGGCAGCTTATTACAATACAGAGAGAGAGGATAATAAGGGAAAACATAGCTACAACTTGAAGTGTGTGTGAAAGAGAAAAAGAGAGGACGAGATATGTGATGACATCATTTAAGCAGCTGATTGCATCATGCCTGTATCCTTCATTACCCAGGACTTTTCAGTTGCATGAGTGGGTAAATTCCTGTGTGGATTAAGCTAACTTGTCAACTGCAAGAATCTGACTTGATGCTCTTTTTTCATACTGTCCTGTGTTGCTGAAGTCCAAGCATGGTTACAGACTCAGATGATAATACACACACTTACTCTTCAACGTTGTGCACATTTATCTACAGAACAGATCAACATTTCTTAGATTCTGCGTTCACATATTTCTGTAAACACTGTTCAGCTTTGCTCATGAGTAGTCAGGTAGAAGACGTAAGTACATAATTATTTAAAATTATACTTTAAACAGAAAGTTCAATATGAATTCCTGAGAACCCCTACGATGTATCAAAGGAGGTCTCAGAGGAAAATTCATAGTTCTAAATGTTATGAATTTTAAATTATACAAATGAAAATAAATTATACTTAACTCAAGGAAAACAGATGGCAGCACTTTCCAAAGATAAAAGCAGAAATTACCAGATTATGAAATAGAAAAAAAAAAGTTGAAATGATGAATACAACTCCAAACATGGTTTTCTGGGGGAAAAAAAAAAATCTGTTCACTTAATAAAGAGAAGAAGAATAAAATTCAAATTCTCAATATTGAAGAATGGAGAAAGAGTCTCAGACACAGAGGCAATCCAACTTTGCAAGAAAAAATACATGCCTAGAAAGCTTCAGAAGTGAATTCTGTCAAATCTTCAAGAAATAGAAAAGTCTTATGTCATTTAATCTGTTATAGAACATTCTTTTAAAGCATAATGTGATAGATGCTCACAGAGAAATATTAAAAACTTATCAGGGCACTTCAGCAGGAGCATTTTGCTAGTTCTCAAAATTAGACTATGGATTCATCAAATAGATGGGAGAGGGACGTTCATCCCAGGCAATGGGAATCTGGAGGGCAAAGGCTCGGAGGGATGAATACATGGAGGAAATAAATATTCATGAAATGACAAAAGCCTGAAAAGAATGAAAAAAGGACTAAATGTCAGGACTAGGAATGGAAAATAGTCCAATAATCTGGAGTGATGGAGCTGATTCTAAAAATACCAAATATGATACTAAACTTTGGTAGATAAGACCGGGAAAGTAGTCACATCTGTGATGTCAGTTATTCAACACTAACTCAAAAGGACTCAGAAATATGACGTGGTTAGCAAAAACGTGAAGAATCTTAGGTTATACTGCAAAAGTATACTGTCTAGAAAGAAGAAGATGATAGTCTCCCTCCACAGTGTTCTGGTCAGTACACTTTAATATAGTACTCAGTTTTAAAGGAATATTAATTTCTTAAAAAGAAAGAGAACATATCCAGAGGAAGACTAGGATAATGAGGAGTCACTCGGTGGAACGTGTTGTTTCGCTGATTCTCATTCTTTAGGGAACAACACTTCATTTTTCCTTAGGGAATCATCTCTCCCATCCCCATTCTTAGCCCATGCTGGGCCTTAAAATCAGCCAGAGCAATAGGCATATAATCCAGGCATGTCCCGTCACAGTTTTATCCTCTGGGCAAAAGCGACTGATTAGTTTTGAGGCTCATGATCACCAAATCAGATCAAGACTTCAGTTGGAACTATTAGGAAAATGTGCACTTTCTGTTTGGCTTGCTGCATTGAGGGGATGTAAGTCTGGGGTTACTAGAGGACAGTGTGGCAATGAAGCCAGTGGAGAAAATATCACAGATGGAGAGAGACAGGTTCCTGATGTCATTAATGAGAACCTTGGTCCAATCGTTCCTGAAGCCAACATGAACTTTACAGTTATTTGAATTTACAAATGTTCTTTACCTAGTTTAAGTTCAGTTTCTGCCATTTGCCGCCATAAGATTTCTACCTAATTCAACCTTAAAACATGTCTTATGAGATACGAGTAAAGGAACTGTTAATTTTGAAATTGAAATGGCACATGGACATCAGGACTGCTCTCCTTAAACTCTCAAAAACCATTTCATTGACATCAAGAACAAGGTAAAGATGCTCTGCACACGAGCATTATTTTTCATTTTGGGGGAGGTTTTATAAAATACAATAAGACAAGAAAAATAAATGATTGCTGAACTATTGGAAAAGAAGAGAAAATTTTTTTATCTTTGCTGATACCATTATAAATATAGAAAGTCTAAGAGTCTACACACAAAAACCATTTTAGCAGCAGTTAGCTCAGGGCTAATCTTCCTCAAAAAAAAGAAAAACATTTTAATTTGATAAAGTGGCTGTATGTAATATAAATACACAAAAATCAATACATTTCTAAATGGAGCACTCAGAAATAAAAATGGGAAAACATATTCATAAACATGATAAAAGCTAGGAAATATTTAGAAACGCATTAAACACAAAGATATGGGAATTAAATGAAGAAATCTATAAAATTGCATTTAAGAATATGAATGTAGATACAGTAAGTGGGAAGATAAATGTCCATGGATGGCATGACAACGTATTAAAATATCAACTATTTGAAAATTATCATATTAATTCAATATAATTTCAATTTGGATACCAAACTTTTGTCAATTTTATAAAATGATGGTAATTTTCATTTGGAGAACTAATTTCCCCAAAATAACCAAAAATACAATAAAGAAGAATAGTGAGGAATGACATGCCTTGCAAGGTATTACAACATATGATGAAATTATCATAATAAAAACAATGTGGTATTAACATAAATAAATAAATAG
The DNA here is from genome assembly GCF_041296265.1 of Equus caballus. NCBI lineage: Eukaryota > Metazoa > Chordata > Mammalia > Perissodactyla > Equidae > Equus > Equus caballus. The sequence continues at coordinate 11,278,914 of NC_091704.1, forward strand.
ATGGGGGGGTGAACCTTGAGATAAATTGCATTATAGATGACAATTGTAAATAATGAAAAATGCCAGTAACCAAAGCATACTTTTATTTAACAAATAGTGTTGGCACAACTGCCTTTTATCTGGGAAAAAAATGAAATCCGTTACTTTATACTGTATATTAAATTTTACATAGATTAAAAATCTAAATGTAAAGAAAAAATAATATAGTTAAATCCTATGTTATAATTTTAAATGATATGCATCTCTCTAGATATTTAAACCACACAAAACAGCTCTAAAATTCTCTCCTAGCACTTTCTCTTGTCCTCAGTCTTATCCCAGCCCTCTGGTAGAAGAGGACGGGTATAAAGCAATCAGTCATACAACAAATTAAGGATTCTCCTGAGAACCTAGGAAGGTATCAGGGTAGAATTTTACCACCACCAATGTCTGCAGAGAATTGCTATAAACAACAATTAGAAAGCATTTTCATCCCAAATCTTATCTGGTCTCGGATCACATTTCTTTTTTGGTTCTCAGCAAGGAAAGAATTTCCTGTATCATTATTTTTACTGATTATCTCCTACTCCATCTTATCTACAAATATACCATTTTTTATAAGGAGGAAGAACAAATCAACTAAAGCAACTACGCTTCTTACTAAGGTGACACACCATTGCTGTTCCAATACATACTCCTGGGAGAGTCTGGGAAAAATGGAGGCGGAAGCATCAGAAGAGAGTAAGAAAACTCACACTTATTGTTGACCTACTACATGCAAAATATTTTTGACATCTCATCCAAACCACAAGCAGAGTAAGTATGTCATTCTTCCTGTCTCATAAATAAGGAGACTAAGGCTCAGCAAGGTGAAATAATTTGCTCAAGGTCATTGTGATAACTTTCTTGATGAAGCTTCCTGACTGTTCTCTCCTTTCAGGACTCTTGATTTCTCTTTGAGAAACTATCCACCCCCATTCTGAGTCCTTGTGCATCCAGGGATGCGCACATGGCTGAGGCAGAGCCAATCACTGTGTTTCCCTCCCTGGACACAGAGATTGGTTCAGAGATAGGCACGAGACCTAGCAAATGCTACCTTTGAACTCTGCATATACATAGACTGATAAATTCCTCTATTTACTTAAATCACTTTACATTGGGCTGCTGTCCCTGGTATGGAAAATGTCTTGATTAACCGAGTCACCACAGAGCTAAGAAATGATAAAGCCAAGATATAAACGTCTTTCTTCTTGACTCCAAAGGTCATGATCTTTCTACAAGGCCCTGTTTCCTGGTAAAACACTCTTAGCTGGAGGAAAATAGTATAATTCACTCAAGAATCTGCTGTGATACCTGACACGTCCTCAGCCTGCTGTGAACTCTACACTGTCTTTGATTAGTGAAGAACATTCTGGGAAATTTGATGGAAATGAGATTTCAATTGTCCTGAAAAAAACAGTGAAGTCCAGTTCCCAAGGATTTGGTTTTATTCAACAGGTGCGTGGTCCTGAAGCAAAAGAACATGTTAACATGGGAAGAACAATGGGCTCTGAGTCAAAAGAAAAGAAAGAGAATTCTGCTTCCACCATTCAGCTATGCGATTTGAGTCAAGAGGGTGCACTTTTCTGAACTTTAATTTTTTCTCTTCCTCCTGGCAGAGCTTTTGTGAGACGAAAATAAGATCTTGGCTATTAAAGTACTTTTATTTATTTTTTTAATTGCAAAAGGCTCTAATGTAATATTGTTAAATGTTGCTGGGGTATCTGGGTACAGCTTAGAGTTCCAGTGCCATTATTACAACAGATAATCACCGAGTATTTAGACCCAGCATTAAAAACAAATAACATATTTAAAGAAACGAATATTGGTTAAAAACTAAATAAGTAGGGTCAACTTAATTGCATTTACTAATAGAAGAAATTCGCTCAAAGGAAGTCTTAGAAAGATAAAAATGGTGACTAGAAAATAAACACTGTATATCATGTTCTCTTTACAATATCGTATGAAATGGTAAGCTATGTAGATAACATAAGATAAAATGGGTAAATAGAATAAGTTATAATAAGATTGAAAAAATAAATCTAAAAGATTAAAAATACCAAACAAGACTACATAGAACAAAAAGAAAAATATGATAAGGTAATAATAGGAAAAAGGAAGATATCATACAGTTAACGGAGTTGAATAACATACTAAGAGGAGCAGAAGGATTCAAAGCCAGGCAGCTCACTGGATCTGCTGGCGGTTACCACGTGGACGGTGTGTGACAGGTACGGGGGGTTTTATGTCCCGTATCCCATCTATCCTACCAATAGCACTGCAAACCCAGGATCAACATTCCTATTTCACAAAGAGGGAAGCTGAGGCCCGGAGTGACTAAAAGATGTGCCTGAGGTGTCACAGCGCGTGGAAGTGCAGCTCCGACGGGAACGCCGGTGTTGGGGTTTCTAGAGCAGACTGGCTTCCTTCCACGCGACCCCTGAAACAGCTGGAGCTCCCCCTCAGCGTTTCCCCAAGGCTGGTGTTTGCCGTGGGTGTCACTGGGATTTCAAGAGAGCACTGATATCCTTAGGGCATGAGGTAGTCTCGCAAGAGCCCGGGATCCACCCCCCAGCCTTTCAGTTACAGCCCCATTTCCCCCCCACCGGAACCGTGTCTTGGACACGCGCAGCCCCTGCGCAGCTGGCGTGGAGCGCCCAAGCCCGGCCTCAGCCAATCAGCTTATCGCATTCCCTTCACAACAGCGAGTGTTCCAGGGAGAGCAGACGGCTGAAGCCGGCCAATCAGAGCCAGGGGTCTCAGATGGCAGGGCTTCCATTTGAGCTTAGGTTGTCGCTCGCATCCCACCCCATCCTGCGTATATGGTCGGGACTTCAACCGACAATATGAAGAATCACAACGGCGAGAGCCATCCACCCCACAAGGGGGAGCACCTGCCTGGGAATGGGCCACATAGGGTGCAAGACGGAGCCAGGCAGTGGAGAAAGAACCACCATTCTGCTGGCACTGCTTTACCCTCAGTCACGCCAACGCGAAGGCAAAATGCTCCCCGCACCTTACAAGCGCTTGAGCTGGCGAGCCCGGGGATTCCTTCCTCACAACCTAACATTTACAGAGACATCCCCTTGAAGCCTTACATCGCTGTGTGAGAAACCATGAAGGAAGCCAAGAACAATTCTCATGCCTAGCTTCAAAGCCCTAAGATGCTGACTCTCTGGGACCACGGACGTCACTGTCAGACCACCAAGGCACGAACTAGGAGCCGTAGGCATATCTCAGACTACTTGGATGCTTGCTTTGAGGACTAGATATTTTAATTATGTGGCTAAGAAGAGCACGGGTTCCCTTTTGTGTTGGGTTTCAATACAAAGCGTCAGATAAACCTGGATTCAGACATTAGCTTTGTCACATACTAGAGACACGAGCCTTGGGAAGTTAGTGGTTCTGCCCTACCACTGTGCCTTGGTACATAATATTCCCTCTACCTGGCACACGCTTCCACCCCTCTTCCACCTCCCCTGTTTGCCTGGCTGAGCCCTGGTCATCATCCAGATCTCAGCTTAGACATCACTTCCTCCAGGAAGCCCTCCTTAACTTCTCACCCTAAGGTCTAAATGAAGTTTGCCTTTTCCAGGTTCCCAGAGAACCTCCATTCTCTGCTTGTCCCAGCACTTGTTTCACTATTATAATCATCAAAAATAATCATAAATATCTAGTTCCCCCACCAGAATAGAAGCTTCCTGAGGGCAGGGAGTGTACTATAGTATTCACGATCTAAGCCCTGTCGTGAACTAGCAGGGTGCAAAAGTTTTACTGAATGAGCAAGTATCTCAGTCTTTCCATTTCCTCCTCTGTGTAATGGACATCACTGTAGCCAGCCTCACAGGACTGCTTGGAGATTTAATTCAGTATGTAGATAGCCCAGCACACACCTGGCACACAGTAGGTGCTGAATAAATGTTAATTCCCTTCTACTTCGTTTACCCTTTCCAAGAAATGTGCGTGTTAAGGACTCATTCTTTGCTAATCAATAACTTGATCTCCCTGAGTGCCATTAATAAAACTAATAAAATCCTCACTATTTCCTCAAAAGACCAAGGCAACTCAGGGGTTAATGATCATCTGTCTCAGCTTGACAGTAATTCCTGGGTCACACTCACCGTGGAAAGCTCTTTTTCTCTCAGTAGCTGTCAACATGGAATAAAGTGATTAAAAGTGTTAAAAATCATATATAATAAATGGCGCCAATATAAAACTTAATGCCCCTAATATTTCCTCAGAGTTGCTACCTCTTCATTAATTCAAGCAAGAAATGTTCCACTTAGTTAAAATAGCTACTTAGTACCCTGCTCATAAACACATCTGCAGCCCAAGTTCACTGGTTCAGTGGGTTTAAATTAGTTGGTATCAATGTTATTGATGATATGAGGATTCAGAGCGCATGCTGAGGCTATGAGGAGGGTGATGCTCTGGGCTTCCGTATTCTCCGTAGGCACGGACTCGGGGCTCTGCCGGGGTGTGCTGGCGAGCTGACCGCAGGGTCTTATAACAAAAGCTACAAGGAGGACCACCACAGGCCACCTGAGGGAGACCCTGGCATCACAGTGGATCCTTTGCTGCCATGAATGGAAACTGATCCTGCTGTGTGCCTGAGGGAGAACAACACTGTTATTGAACATCTATCTAATATACAAGGCAAGGCAGAGCCCAGTGGTTAAAGGCACTGACCCCAGAGTCAGGCAGCTTTGGGTTTCAATCTGGCTCTGCCACTCCCTACACATCCTTGGGCACGGCACTTAATCTTTCTGAGCTGCTGTCTTTATCTGCAAAATGGAGATAGTAACAGCACCTGAGTCCCGAGGTTATTGTGAGGATGAAGTCCACCTGTCACTTAGCACAGCGCCAGGCACATGCCAAAGGTTAGATATTCTCCTTTTCCTAATACATGTGTGATGTCATTTCATCTTCACACTGGTCCTATTAGATACGCATTATTATCCCACTAAAAGGTTCACTGGATTTAGAGCCAAAACATCTGGGTTCAAAAGTTTTTTAGACTGGCCAAAATCCAGACCACTGACACCACCAAATGCAAGTGAGGATGAGGAGCAGCAGGAACTCTTGTTCATTGCTGGTGGGAATGCAAAATGGTCCAGCCACTGTGGAAGACAGTTTGGCGGCTGCTCACAAAACTAAGCATACTCTTACCAAGGACCCAGCAATTGTGCTCCTTGGTATTTACGCAAAGGAGCTGAAAACTTATGTCCACACAAAAACCTGCACGTGGATGGTTACAGCGGCTTTATTTATAACTGCCGAAACGTGCAAGCAATCAAGATGTCGTTCCACAGGTGAATGGATAAATAAGCTGTGGGACATCCAGACAATGGAATATTATTCTGCGCTGAAAAGAAATGAGCTATTAAGTCATGAAAAGACGCGGAGGAAGCTTAAATGCATATTACTAAGAGAAAGGAGCCAATCTGAAAAGGCTACATACTGTATAATTCCAACTATATGACATTCTGGAAAAGGGAACACTACGGAAACAGTAATAAGATGTGTGTTTCACAGGGTTGGGGGGCCGGGAGAGAAACAGGCAGAGCACAGAGATTTTTTAGAGCAGTGAAACTATTCTGTATGATACTACGATGGTGGGTATATGTCTTGAGAAATGTGTCCAAACAAATTTATGTTGTACACAGAATGTACGACACCAAGAGTGAACACTAATGTATACTCTGGACTTTTGATGATTAAACAAAAAACCTGTCCCAGAGATAAAGTAGCTGTGTCACCTTAGCTCATGCATTCAATCTCTCCCAAAGTCATGTTCTTATCCATAAAATGGGAATAAATAACCCAGGTGAGGTCACTATGAGTTTAACTGAGGTCATGCCTTAGAAAGGGTAAGGGGACCAAGAGGTCACTGTTAGACCCAAAATAAAAGGCACCCACAGTTCCATGGGGCCTCAGCTTGGGGAGGGCACCTGTTTCAGGAGGCACAGCCTGGGGCTGGGAGACCTGGAGGCAGGCACACAGCCAGCGCTGATGGGAGGAAGCTGGAGTTGTTTACATTCCTAATTACAGGAACCAAGGCTTCAGCACAGCCAGGTGTCATTCCAACAGACAAGGTTGATAGGATGTGAACGGGCCCAGCTGCCACCACTCTGCTCGCGGACGACAGGCATAGAAACGAAGTCAGATGAATTAGCCTGCAGCCTGGCCGTGCTGGTCAACTTCAGCTGTTTGGAGGCACAGATTAAAATTCAGTCTTGCAAATTCTATGTTTCTCCCAAACATAGAATTCCTCGCGGTTGCCTTAGGTCTGTTCCCCAGAAAGGCGCCGCCACGGGGAGCAGTGTGCAAGTCAGACATTTGGCCGGTGGCCTCAAATGCGGTCCCCTTTCCCCCTCCAATGGTGAAGTTCAGGAAGGAGGAATGTACTAAGAGCACCAGCTTCAGAGTCCAAACCCTGCCACGTGCAAGGTGTGTGAAGTGCCGCCAATCATTTAAGCATTTTGGAATTCAATTTCCTCATCTGTAATATGGGAATAGTCCTTTTAGGGTTGCTGTGAGGATAAAGCACTTACAGGCACATAGGAATCTAGCTCAATAAACAGTAGTGAAAATTATTAGCAGTATTGCTTTAATGGGCTACCTGGGCAAGTTCTGAGCCCAGGCATCCATCAATTTGTAGTCCGCGCCCTACCAGCCGGCAGCCGCTTTAACTAGACCGATTAACAACCTGTTTCTGATCAATGATTTATGGCTCATGTTTCCCTGTTAATGAAATGTAATTGCCAAGCCCGAGATGTAACGCGGCGGCAAAACAAACCACCATCTGAAAATTACATCCCTGGTCCCATAAGTAAAGCGGCAGCAACATGCCGGAATGCCTTATGATCAGAGGGAGCGTCACCAGGCCTGGCCTTCGAGGCGCTTGTTCTGTTTGAAGGTGGAAGAGGTACTCCTCGCCAGTGTATTCTTTGCCATAAAAATTAACGCTGTAACAGGACGCCAAATGGCTTCAGCTAATGTGCTTTTGAATGAGGACTAAATTTTATTCATAAGCATCAGTGTCAGGACTAAAATAACATTTTTATGGACACTGCAAGCATAAACAGCAGTGCTGACTGAAACAGGACTGCCACTGAATTGACTTGTTTCCCTCCACGTGGCTGCTCAGACAGCAGGGGACTGGGAACCAGAGACCCTGGCCATGGGTCTCGCTTCTGGTCTCTCCTGTTTTGTGACATTGGGGGCAAATTAACTAAAAACGAAAACGAAAACAAAGCACTCCCCCTAACCTTCAGCCTCATCGTCTGTAAAGTGGGGTAATAATACAACTGACCTCCCAGAGATATTGTGAATATTAAGCTCATTTATTCATTCATCCATAATGCCAGTTTCCAGGCTTGGTTCTGGGCACACGGAAGTAATCAAAACAGAAACAACTGCTTGTGTGGAACTTACATCCCAGTGGGAGAAGACAGACACTAGGAAATGAATAATTACGTTGGATGCTACGTTAGGGAGAGGTAACTGTTACTGAGAAAAATTAACTGAAAGAAGGAGACTGGGGATGCTAATGGGCGGTGGAGGATGCAGGCAATTTTAAATAGAGTGGTCAAGAAGGTCATACTGAGAAGGTGACATTTAAACAACCTGGTGGGTCTACATGCATCAGGACTTGAGCAGAGAGCCAGACTCACACAGTAAATATCCAATAGATGGTAGGTATTGCTGTTCCCAGGAGAATGGTATGAAAATACATATATGAGAGCGCTTTCAAAACGGCAGAGCTATATAATCCAGATGAGTGGGTTAATGTGTGTGAATGACTGAGTAGACTTCTGACACCCCATCCTGCAATCAAGAGTGACCCTAAGATGGATGCCATGGGCAGGAAAAGCTGCGTTTGACCCCAGGAAGGCCAGAGGGTCCTGGGTCATGTGTTGAACAACTGGCGGCCTCCTACCTCCTACAGTGTCCACATGTGGTGGACGCTCAGCTGTTGGCCCAGAGACTGAACGAGGCCAAGGGGTGTGGAGAGACAAGGAGGGGCCTTGGTTTCCCCAAGAGCTACCTGAATTCCTAAGGGCTTTTATGGATGGAGGAGGATGCTACCGTGTCATTTTAGCCCTTGAATTTCTAGAGATTCCTAGAGTTGAACTTCCTAGATTGTGATTTCCCCTGTCTGGAATCAGAAGACCAACATTCAAATCTGGGCTTTGAATCTTCTTAACTGTGTGATATTGAAAGATGTCACGTATCCTAAAATGTGCACCGTGAGAGTAGCTCATGAGTCACAAAACCAGTACAGGGTAGAAGTGGGACCTAAAGGCAGGTGTTTCTGACTCAAAACCCCACATTGACATGGATTTGGGATGGTGGGAGCACAGCTCTGTTAGGACGAGGTAAGACTCCACACGATTCAGCCCTGCCTTAGCTATCTAATTGTCTTTCCCCCCAACAAAGAGCTTTCTGATAAGAGGAGGGCCATGTCTCTGGATTCAGAGCACATTACACGTGTTACTTACCTTCATCTGAAAGGGGGGAGTCAAACTAACCTCATGTCACTGAGGGAAATAAAAATAATACGTTTATCGAATATTAATGTGACAGACACAATGGTAAGCACTCCCTGGGCATCACTGGCTTTAATTCTTTTTTCTTTTCCTTTCTTTTTTTTTTTTTTTGAGGAAGATTAGCCCTGAGCTAACTGCTTCCAATCCTTCTCTTTTTTGCTGAGGAAGCCTGGCCCTGAGCTAATATCTTTGCCCAGCTTCCTCCACTTTATACATGGGACGCCTACCACAGCATGGCTTGCCAAGCTGTGCCATGTCCGCACCCGGCATCCGAACTGGCGAAGCCCCGGCCACCGAGAAGCAGAAGGTGCGCACTTAACCGCCGTGCCACCGGGCTGGCCCCCACTGGCTTTAATTCTTACAGCGAGGTGGTACTATTATTCCCATTTTTCAGAACAGGAGACTGAGCCCTGGAACGTGAAGATTTTGCCCAACATCACATAGCTTGAAAATGACGATGAAACTCAAGCATCCGCCTCCAGAGACTGTGCGATGACTCTCGACTATCCATAGCCCTTCGAGGAGCTCGATCACTTGTGGGCACACAGCAGGGACCTAATCAAGAGACACTAGCCCTAAACTTTCTGTGAGGGCAAACCCTCTCCTCAGTGCCCCTGCACACATCTTCCCACATCTAAGTCTTTGCAAAGAAGGGGCTCCCTGCCTGAAATACCTTTCCTGTTTCTCTCCTCACCACAATACCCTCCATGTTTATCAAGGCCAAAGGGAAGATCTACTTCCTCCAGGAAGCCAACAGGGATCACACCGGGACAACCGGGTTAATCTGAAACTCCAAATATTCCATCTGTAGTGAAAGTATGTTTTCTCTTTTATTGCCTGCCTATGTCATTAATCACTTCTTCTGGAAGTAACCTCCTATTTTCTTTTGAGGGAGCCAGCACATCCAAATTATCAGTCCAGGTGATTTATCTGAAGCTCAACTCCAACCCCAGGCTCCAAGAATGAGATACCACCCAACCTGGGCCAACTAGCGGACCTCAGGAGGTTTGTTAAACCGATGTTGGGAAATAGACACAATTTTTTATTCTGGGGTGGACAAGCTGGTAGGGTGTAGACCCTGGAGATTCCTGTGCCCATCTTTTCCCTTACTGAGGAGAGACTGGTTAAGCATCAAGAATAAAACAAAAGGAGACACATGCCCAATGGCATTATTTGAACTCCTTGATCCAGCCATATCTGAATCAGTTGAGTGTTCCAATACATGTATTCTTTTATCCTGAAGCCATTTTGAGTTGAGTTTCTACCACTTGCAAGTAAAAGACTCTTAATGCACACACATTCTTCAACATTTTAGCCCTGCAAACTCACCCTTTCATAATTTTCTATTACAAAGAATGAATTCTATTACCCGAGAGATCTTATCGACTCCTTAAGGACAGCAGCAGATTCCTTTTCTAAGGGACAAAGAAATTATAAGAGAGTTCAGGGTACTTTGTGCCTGATCACGTTAACTGAAATAACCTGTTTATCACCCATGGCACAATGCACAGAGATGGGGATATAAAGTCACGTTCTAATAGTGATTCTACACTTTACTAACTGGGTGACCTTGGCAAAGACATTTCATCCATCTAAGGCTCAGTCTCTCATATAAACTGGGGACAACAATAATGTCCAGGACTTCGGGTGTAAAAGTCAAGTGATCTATGCTACTGAAAAGGCTGTTATTTCCCTGGGACAATTCTGACAGCATTAGATTGTTTTACCAAGAGCAGCCAAGTCGAGGGAGATGATTTCTAATTCCACAGTGCTACGGATGCGGTCAGTAGCAACTGCAAGCTGGAAAGGAAACAAAGTCGGGTGTCATCCATTCAAGTTCACACGTTTCACCAGGGACAGCCTCCGAGCCTTTAATACTTACGTATGCATTTATCCATTTATTTAATCAACCACTACTAACGCCTACTACAGGCCAGACGCTGCTCTAAGTACTTTACGGCTTTGAAATATCCTCTCACCTTTACACTCACCTATGGAGTGTGTATGATAATCATCCCCGTTTGACAGATCAGGAAACTGACACACAGAATGGTACGGTAACTTGCCCAAGTTCACACAGCCCGTAGGTGGCAGAGCTAGGACCCATTTGACAGAGTCTGGCTCCAGAGTCCACGCTCCGAATCACCACGCTTAGTCTCCAAAGACCTATGGAAAGCGCCAGCCTTAACCGAAAAGTTTTGTCTTCCCCACCCTACAGTCCCTACGCGGCCCCAGGCTCCAGGGCACTCTTTCAGCTCCTCTGACAGGCCATACTCCTCCCTTGCCCCGTCCCAACGCTCTCCCGCACAAGTCCTCCTTTTCTTGTAGGCATCTGCTCTCAGCTTCAACATCACTGCCTAAGCCACAAAGTCTATCAGTAAATGCCGTATTTCTCAGCACCCAACACGAAATAGTTTTTACGTATCTCCTAGGTAACTAGTCGCTGCCTATCTGTCCTTTCCAACTAGGCTGTGAGGCCCAGTACGTCAAACACCCTGTCAGTCTTGCTCACCAAGTGTCCAGACCACTGAACAACGCACCGACCAGAGGAAAGGAAGGACTTGTCCCAAGGTCAACTCTCCAGACTTTCTGTGGAAGGAGGCAACGAACGGAGCACCCTCGAGCCTCACGCTTTCTCTGCCAGACTTTCAAGTGTGGGACACATACCTGTGCTCACAATGCTCCCCGGACAGCCCCCACTGCACCCCTAACAGCTAGACTTCCGCACACTCAAGGGCTTTGGAAAGCACTGGCTCTGCACACAAACGTTACGTGGCCCTCGACAGGCCACTTCCCCTGAACCGGCCTGAGCTTCAGGGGCACAACAGGCTTCAGGAAAACCCCAACGGAACGTAGCCTCTAAAACAGGGAGACCTGCACTCCTCAGAACGCCTCGAGACCAGTGTCCTTATCGACTTCGCGTCTGTCCCTCCAAGAAGCCAAGACCACGGGGGCCGCTTCAGCGCCCGACTCCCGGGCACCGCGTCCCCAGGCTGGCCCCGTGCCCGGCACACACCGCCCGTTCCATGAACGAGTGACGCGCACGAAGAGACCCCCCCACACACACCCCCACCCCCCACCCCCCCCCACCCCCCCCGCCGCTCCGCGCGCCGCACAGCTGTCCCGCGACCTGACGGGCACCTCTCGGCGCACAAGCCTATTCCTCAGAAACACGCTCGCCTCCCACCAGCCCCCAGGCCCACGCCCCCAGGTACCTCTCCCAGATGGCATCATCTTCGCAGGCGCCCTGGTCGTTCCCGTGTCCGGCGAGCAGGAAGAGCGGGAGCTGAAGGAGGGCCACCTCAGGCCAGCGGCCATGGCTGTGGAGGGCCCGGGCTGCTGTGCCCAGCGGGGACACGGAGCGGCGTCCACGGACGAGCCCGGCCCGGGAGAGAGCCGCAGAGCGCGGCCGGACTCCGCCGGGCTCGGCTCTGGCCAGGCAGGCGCGGCTCGCCGACGCCTCCCACGCCTCCCGCGACGGTGGCCCAGCAGCCGCGCGCGCTCCCCTCCTGGCGGGCGCGCGCCGCCGCCCAGACGCTCCCAGGCCGTTGCCCCGCCCCCTCCCGCGGTGGACTGCGGACAGGGACAGGGACACCCTCCTGGGAGAACTCCTGGGGCCCCGCCCACACGCTTCGGACCTTCGCGGAGCGGGAAGGTGCGCTGACAGGGACGCAGGGTCCCCGCCAAGCTCGCTCTCGGGGAACTGCAGCCTCCTCCCTCGGGTTTTACTCGAACGTCAGACCCGAAACCACGCAACGTCTACAAGCAAACCTAGGCAGTCAGCCCTTTGACACCAGTCTTAGCAGCCTATGTTCAAGTACCACGTCTGACTGGGCAATGGAAACAAAATACAAAATGAACAAACGGGACTACATCAAAGTAAAAAGATCTTCTGCACGGCAAAGGAAACCATCCACAAAACCAAAACGCAACCTAACACCTGGGAGAAGATACTTGCAAACCGTATGTCGGATAAGGGGTTAATACCCAAAATACAGAAAGAACTCATACACCTCAACAACAAAACAAATCAACAACCCAATTTAAAAAACGGGCAAAAGATCTGAGCAGTGACTTCTCCAAAGAAGATATCCGGATGGCCAACAGGCCTATGGAGAGGTGCTCAACATCATGAGCGATCAGACAAGTGCAAATGAAAACTACCATGAGACGTCACCTTACTCTGGTCAGAATGGCTCTAAGTAGCAAGACAAGAGACAAGTGTCGGAGAGGATGTGGAGAGACGGGAACTCTCCTGCACTGCTGGTGGGAGCGCAGACTGGTGCAGCCACTACGGAAAGCAGTAGGGAGTATCCTCAGAAAACTAAGAAGAGATCTACCGTTATGATCCGGCTATCCCACTGCTGGCTATTCATCCAAAGAACTCGAAGACACAAATGCAGAAAGACACGTGCACCCCTAGGTTCACTGCGGCATTATTCACAACAGCCAAAACTTGGAAGCAACCTAGGTGCCCATCAAGGGAGGAATGGATAAAGAAGATGTGGTACGTATACACAATGGAATACTCCTCGGCCATAAGAAATGATGAGACCCGGCCATTTGTGACAACCTGGATGGACCCTGAGGGTACTATGTGAAGTGAAATAAATCAGAGGGAGAAAGTCAAACACCGTGTGATCTCACTCATGAGCAGAAGATAAAAACAATCACAAACACACACAGAGCCACGGAGATTGGATTGCTGGTTACCATAGGGGGAGGGGGGGAGGGGAGAGAGCAAAAGGGGTGATGAGGCTCGCATGGGAGGTGACGGACTATAATTAGTTTTTGGGTGGTGAACACGATGTAATCTACACAGAACTCGAAATATATTACAACGTACATCTGAAAGCTATATGATGTTAGAAGCCACTGTTACTGCAATAAAATAAAATAAAATAAAATAAAATAAAATAAAATAAAGAAGTGTAGGAGCCTCAAGAGGCTGACAGGCTTTTGAAAAGTTATTCTAGGGATTTTTACGGCTTAGCTCAGGGCGGCAGACACCAGCCTGAGACACAGCTGTGACACAGTCACTAACTTCAACTAAATTATATTCCGACCGGAGGAAAATCAAAACTACTATAATAATAATAATTTGTCAAAGGCCTCACTTTGTGCCAGATCCTGTGCTAACTGCTTTGCACCAACTATCGCATTTAATCCTCACATCCCAAAGCTAGGTTACCGCTACTCTCCCCATTTTAAAGGTGAGGAGACGGAAGCAGAATGATGGCAATCTGCCTGGAATTCACAGAAGGATTCTCTATGTAATGACGTGACTTTTGGACCAGACTGAAAGGTTTAACACGTTACAGTGAAGATGCAGATCCCAGTATCACAGAACGTGAAAAACACTGAGTCCTGCAAAGTGTATTAAAACACTAATTATGGATCCTCACAATCTCTTGGCCTGTTTTCTCAGATGAGGGAAAACCCAGTGTGAAAAACCCTTGATGAGAGGTCTGCAGAGGAGGACTAGGTCTGGTCTTTAAAGCCGGGAACTGTCCCAGTAGATTCTGAGTCAGTGGGCCCAGAGGAGGCCTTGAGCGTCTCTGTTCTTGGAAAAAGCCCCACAGGCTACACTTCCGTGCCCTTGGAGTTGGGCAGTTCAGTCATGCCCTACATCGGGACGTTTCAGTCAACAACGGGGGTCCCAGAAGATTAGTCCCATGTGGCCTAGGTGTGTAGGAGGCTCTGCCATCTAGGTTTAGGAACTCCGTGGTGTTTGCACAGTCTCGAGATTGCCTGACTGTGACACACTCCTCAGAACTGATCCCCACTGTTAAGCAAAGCATGACTGGACTGCCTTAGATTCTCCACGGTTCCAGACCCTGCACTGTTTACATGACTGCACACGCAGAGGGCACCGTGTCTGAGGCAGAGAGCAGCTGGAATCACACAAGCTCTCGACAGAGAGTCAGGGAAAGGCGTGCTCTGCTTACACGACTCTCTACTTTTCTCCGTGTCTGAACCATTTCATAGCTAATCTGCTCTTTTTAACCGAACAGCTTTGCAGAAAAGAAAAAAAAAAAAAAGGTTACCAACAAATACCAAACAAACCAATATAAACAATACATATCAAATAAGCCTAACCCTACTATGCTACTGAAAAGGCTGTTATTTCCCTGGGACAATTCTGACAGCATTAGATTGTTTTACCAAGAGCAGCCAAGTCGAGGGAGATGATTTCTAATTCCACAGTGCTACGGATGCGGTCAGTAGCAACTGCAAGCTGGAAAGGAAACAAAGTCGGGTGTCATCCATTCAAGTTCACACGTTTCACCAGGGACAGCCTCCGAGCCTTTAATACTTACGTATGCATTTATCCATTTATTTAATCAACCACTACTAACGCCTACTACAGGCCAGACGCTGCTCTAAGTACTTTACGGCTTTGAAATATCCTCTCACCTTTACACTCACCTATGGAGTGTGTATGATAATCATCCCCGTTTGACAGATCAGGAAACTGACACACAGAATGGTACGGTAACTTGCCCAAGTTCACACAGCCCGTAGGTGGCAGAGCTAGGACCCATTTGACAGAGTCTGGCTCCAGAGTCCACGCTCCGAATCACCACGCTTAGTCTCCAAAGACCTATGGAAAGCGCCAGCCTTAACCGAAAAGTTTTGTCTTCCCCACCCTACAGTCCCTACGCGGCCCCAGGCTCCAGGGCACTCTTTCAGCTCCTCTGACAGGCCATACTCCTCCCTTGCCCCGTCCCAACGCTCTCCCGCACAAGTCCTCCTTTTCTTGTAGGCATCTGCTCTCAGCTTCAACATCACTGCCTAAGCCACAAAGTCTATCAGTAAATGCCGTATTTCTCAGCACCCAACACGAAATAGTTTTTACGTATCTCCTAGGTAACTAGTCGCTGCCTATCTGTCCTTTCCAACTAGGCTGTGAGGCCCAGTACGTCAAACACCCTGTCAGTCTTGCTCACCAAGTGTCCAGACCACTGAACAACGCACCGACCAGAGGAAAGGAAGGACTTGTCCCAAGGTCAACTCTCCAGACTTTCTGTGGAAGGAGGCAACGAACGGAGCACCCTCGAGCCTCACGCTTTCTCTGCCAGACTTTCAAGTGTGGGACACATACCTGTGCTCACAATGCTCCCCGGACAGCCCCCACTGCACCCCTAACAGCTAGACTTCCGCACACTCAAGGGCTTTGGAAAGCACTGGCTCTGCACACAAACGTTACGTGGCCCTCGACAGGCCACTTCCCCTGAACCGGCCTGAGCTTCAGGGGCACAACAGGCTTCAGGAAAACCCCAACGGAACGTAGCCTCTAAAACAGGGAGACCTGCACTCCTCAGAACGCCTCGAGACCAGTGTCCTTATCGACTTCGCGTCTGTCCCTCCAAGAAGCCAAGACCACGGGGGCCGCTTCAGCGCCCGACTCCCGGGCACCGCGTCCCCAGGCTGGCCCCGTGCCCGGCACACACCGCCCGTTCCATGAACGAGTGACGCGCACGAAGAGACCCCCCCACACACACCCCCACCCCCCACCCCCCCCCACCCCCCCGCCGCTCCGCGCGCCGCACAGCTGTCCCGCGACCTGACGGGCACCTCTCGGCGCACAAGCCTATTCCTCAGAAACACGCTCGCCTCCCACCAGCCCCCAGGCCCACGCCCCCAGGTACCTCTCCCAGATGGCATCATCTTCGCAGGCGCCCTGGTCGTTCCCGTGTCCGGCGAGCAGGAAGAGCGGGAGCTGAAGGAGGGCCACCTCAGGCCAGCGGCCATGGCTGTGGAGGGCCCGGGCTGCTGTGCCCAGCGGGGACACGGAGCGGCGTCCACGGACGAGCCCGGCCCGGGAGAGAGCCGCAGAGCGCGGCCGGACTCCGCCGGGCTCGGCTCTGGCCAGGCAGGCGCGGCTCGCCGACGCCTCCCACGCCTCCCGCGACGGTGGCCCAGCAGCCGCGCGCGCTCCCCTCCTGGCGGGCGCGCGCCGCCGCCCAGACGCTCCCAGGCCGTTGCCCCGCCCCCTCCCGCGGTGGACTGCGGACAGGGACAGGGACACCCTCCTGGGAGAACTCCTGGGGCCCCGCCCACACGCTTCGGACCTTCGCGGAGCGGGAAGGTGCGCTGACAGGGACGCAGGGTCCCCGCCAAGCTCGCTCTCGGGGAACTGCAGCCTCCTCCCTCGGGTTTTACTCGAACGTCAGACCCGAAACCACGCAACGTCTACAAGCAAACCTAGGCAGTCAGCCCTTTGACACCAGTCTTAGCAGCCTATGTTCAAGTACCACGTCTGACTGGGCAATGGAAACAAAATACAAAATGAACAAACGGGACTACATCAAAGTAAAAAGATCTTCTGCACGGCAAAGGAAACCATCCACAAAACCAAAACGCAACCTAACACCTGGGAGAAGATACTTGCAAACCGTATGTCGGATAAGGGGTTAATACCCAAAATACAGAAAGAACTCATACACCTCAACAACAAAACAAATCAACAACCCAATTTAAAAAACGGGCAAAAGATCTGAGCAGTGACTTCTCCAAAGAAGATATCCGGATGGCCAACAGGCCTATGGAGAGGTGCTCAACATCATGAGCGATCAGACAAGTGCAAATGAAAACTACCATGAGACGTCACCTTACTCTGGTCAGAATGGCTCTAAGTAGCAAGACAAGAGACAAGTGTCGGAGAGGATGTGGAGAGACGGGAACTCTCCTGCACTGCTGGTGGGAGCGCAGACTGGTGCAGCCACTACGGAAAGCAGTAGGGAGTATCCTCAGAAAACTAAGAAGAGATCTACCGTTATGATCCGGCTATCCCACTGCTGGCTATTCATCCAAAGAACTCGAAGACACAAATGCAGAAAGACACGTGCACCCCTAGGTTCACTGCGGCATTATTCACAACAGCCAAAACTTGGAAGCAACCTAGGTGCCCATCAAGGGAGGAATGGATAAAGAAGATGTGGTACGTATACACAATGGAATACTCCTCGGCCATAAGAAATGATGAGACCCGGCCATTTGTGACAACCTGGATGGACCCTGAGGGTACTATGTGAAGTGAAATAAATCAGAGGGAGAAAGTCAAACACCGTGTGATCTCACTCATGAGCAGAAGATAAAAACAATCACAAACACACACAGAGCCACGGAGATTGGATTGCTGGTTACCATAGGGGGAGGGGGGGAGGGGAGAGAGCAAAAGGGGTGATGAGGCTCGCATGGGAGGTGACGGACTATAATTAGTTTTTGGGTGGTGAACACGATGTAATCTACACAGAACTCGAAATATATTACAACGTACATCTGAAAGCTATATGATGTTAGAAGCCACTGTTACTGCAATAAAATAAAATAAAATAAAATAAAATAAAATAAAATAAAGAAGTGTAGGAGCCTCAAGAGGCTGACAGGCTTTTGAAAAGTTATTCTAGGGATTTTTACGGCTTAGCTCAGGGCGGCAGACACCAGCCTGAGACACAGCTGTGACACAGTCACTAACTTCAACTAAATTATATTCCGACCGGAGGAAAATCAAAACTACTATAATAATAATAATTTGTCAAAGGCCTCACTTTGTGCCAGATCCTGTGCTAACTGCTTTGCACCAACTATCGCATTTAATCCTCACATCCCAAAGCTAGGTTACCGCTACTCTCCCCATTTTAAAGGTGAGGAGACGGAAGCAGAATGATGGCAATCTGCCTGGAATTCACAGAAGGATTCTCTATGTAATGACGTGACTTTTGGACCAGACTGAAAGGTTTAACACGTTACAGTGAAGATGCAGATCCCAGTATCACAGAACGTGAAAAACACTGAGTCCTGCAAAGTGTATTAAAACACTAATTATGGATCCTCACAATCTCTTGGCCTGTTTTCTCAGATGAGGGAAAACCCAGTGTGAAAAACCCTTGATGAGAGGTCTGCAGAGGAGGACTAGGTCTGGTCTTTAAAGCCGGGAACTGTCCCAGTAGATTCTGAGTCAGTGGGCCCAGAGGAGGCCTTGAGCGTCTCTGTTCTTGGAAAAAGCCCCACAGGCTACACTTCCGTGCCCTTGGAGTTGGGCAGTTCAGTCATGCCCTACATCGGGACGTTTCAGTCAACAACGGGGGTCCCAGAAGATTAGTCCCATGTGGCCTAGGTGTGTAGGAGGCTCTGCCATCTAGGTTTAGGAACTCCGTGGTGTTTGCACAGTCTCGAGATTGCCTGACTGTGACACACTCCTCAGAACTGATCCCCACTGTTAAGCAAAGCATGACTGGACTGCCTTAGATTCTCCACGGTTCCAGACCCTGCACTGTTTACATGACTGCACACGCAGAGGGCACCGTGTCTGAGGCAGAGAGCAGCTGGAATCACACAAGCTCTCGACAGAGAGTCAGGGAAAGGCGTGCTCTGCTTACACGACTCTCTACTTTTCTCCGTGTCTGAACCATTTCATAGCTAATCTGCTCTTTTTAACCGAACAGCTTTGCAGAAAAGAAAAAAAAAAAAAAGGTTACCAACAAATACCAAACAAACCAATATAAACAATACATATCAAATAAGCCTAACCCTACTATGCTACTGAAAAGGCTGTTATTTCCCTGGGACAATTCTGACAGCATTAGATTGTTTTACCAAGAGCAGCCAAGTCGAGGGAGATGATTTCTAATTCCACAGTGCTACGGATGCGGTCAGTAGCAACTGCAAGCTGGAAAGGAAACAAAGTCGGGTGTCATCCATTCAAGTTCACACGTTTCACCAGGGACAGCCTCCGAGCCTTTAATACTTACGTATGCATTTATCCATTTATTTAATCAACCACTACTAACGCCTACTACAGGCCAGACGCTGCTCTAAGTACTTTACGGCTTTGAAATATCCTCTCACCTTTACACTCACCTATGGAGTGTGTATGATAATCATCCCCGTTTGACAGATCAGGAAACTGACACACAGAATGGTACGGTAACTTGCCCAAGTTCACACAGCCCGTAGGTGGCAGAGCTAGGACCCATTTGACAGAGTCTGGCTCCAGAGTCCACGCTCCGAATCACCACGCTTAGTCTCCAAAGACCTATGGAAAGCGCCAGCCTTAACCGAAAAGTTTTGTCTTCCCCACCCTACAGTCCCTACGCGGCCCCAGGCTCCAGGGCACTCTTTCAGCTCCTCTGACAGGCCATACTCCTCCCTTGCCCCGTCCCAACGCTCTCCCGCACAAGTCCTCCTTTTCTTGTAGGCATCTGCTCTCAGCTTCAACATCACTGCCTAAGCCACAAAGTCTATCAGTAAATGCCGTATTTCTCAGCACCCAACACGAAATAGTTTTTACGTATCTCCTAGGTAACTAGTCGCTGCCTATCTGTCCTTTCCAACTAGGCTGTGAGGCCCAGTACGTCAAACACCCTGTCAGTCTTGCTCACCAAGTGTCCAGACCACTGAACAACGCACCGACCAGAGGAAAGGAAGGACTTGTCCCAAGGTCAACTCTCCAGACTTTCTGTGGAAGGAGGCAACGAACGGAGCACCCTCGAGCCTCACGCTTTCTCTGCCAGACTTTCAAGTGTGGGACACATACCTGTGCTCACAATGCTCCCCGGACAGCCCCCACTGCACCCCTAACAGCTAGACTTCCGCACACTCAAGGGCTTTGGAAAGCACTGGCTCTGCACACAAACGTTACGTGGCCCTCGACAGGCCACTTCCCCTGAACCGGCCTGAGCTTCAGGGGCACAACAGGCTTCAGGAAAACCCCAACGGAACGTAGCCTCTAAAACAGGGAGACCTGCACTCCTCAGAACGCCTCGAGACCAGTGTCCTTATCGACTTCGCGTCTGTCCCTCCAAGAAGCCAAGACCACGGGGGCCGCTTCAGCGCCCGACTCCCGGGCACCGCGTCCCCAGGCTGGCCCCGTGCCCGGCACACACCGCCCGTTCCATGAACGAGTGACGCGCACGAAGAGACCCCCCCACACACACCCCCACCCCCCACCCCCCCCCACCCCCCCCCCCACCCCCCCGCCGCTCCGCGCGCCGCACAGCTGTCCCGCGACCTGACGGGCACCTCTCGGCGCACAAGCCTATTCCTCAGAAACACGCTCGCCTCCCACCAGCCCCCAGGCCCACGCCCCCAGGTACCTCTCCCAGATGGCATCATCTTCGCAGGCGCCCTGGTCGTTCCCGTGTCCGGCGAGCAGGAAGAGCGGGAGCTGAAGGAGGGCCACCTCAGGCCAGCGGCCATGGCTGTGGAGGGCCCGGGCTGCTGTGCCCAGCGGGGACACGGAGCGGCGTCCACGGACGAGCCCGGCCCGGGAGAGAGCCGCAGAGCGCGGCCGGACTCCGCCGGGCTCGGCTCTGGCCAGGCAGGCGCGGCTCGCCGACGCCTCCCACGCCTCCCGCGACGGTGGCCCAGCAGCCGCGCGCGCTCCCCTCCTGGCGGGCGCGCGCCGCCGCCCAGACGCTCCCAGGCCGTTGCCCCGCCCCCTCCCGCGGTGGACTGCGGACAGGGACAGGGACACCCTCCTGGGAGAACTCCTGGGGCCCCGCCCACACGCTTCGGACCTTCGCGGAGCGGGAAGGTGCGCTGACAGGGACGCAGGGTCCCCGCCAAGCTCGCTCTCGGGGAACTGCAGCCTCCTCCCTCGGGTTTTACTCGAACGTCAGACCCGAAACCACGCAACGTCTACAAGCAAACCTAGGCAGTCAGCCCTTTGACACCAGTCTTAGCAGCCTATGTTCAAGTACCACGTCTGACTGGGCAATGGAAACAAAATACAAAATGAACAAACGGGACTACATCAAAGTAAAAAGATCTTCTGCACGGCAAAGGAAACCATCCACAAAACCAAAACGCAACCTAACACCTGGGAGAAGATACTTGCAAACCGTATGTCGGATAAGGGGTTAATACCCAAAATACAGAAAGAACTCATACACCTCAACAACAAAACAAATCAACAACCCAATTTAAAAAACGGGCAAAAGATCTGAGCAGTGACTTCTCCAAAGAAGATATCCGGATGGCCAACAGGCCTATGGAGAGGTGCTCAACATCATGAGCGATCAGACAAGTGCAAATGAAAACTACCATGAGACGTCACCTTACTCTGGTCAGAATGGCTCTAAGTAGCAAGACAAGAGACAAGTGTCGGAGAGGATGTGGAGAGACGGGAACTCTCCTGCACTGCTGGTGGGAGCGCAGACTGGTGCAGCCACTACGGAAAGCAGTAGGGAGTATCCTCAGAAAACTAAGAAGAGATCTACCGTTATGATCCGGCTATCCCACTGCTGGCTATTCATCCAAAGAACTCGAAGACACAAATGCAGAAAGACACGTGCACCCCTAGGTTCACTGCGGCATTATTCACAACAGCCAAAACTTGG
The DNA here is from genome assembly GCF_041296265.1 of Equus caballus. NCBI lineage: Eukaryota > Metazoa > Chordata > Mammalia > Perissodactyla > Equidae > Equus > Equus caballus. Next base: position 11,300,830 of record NC_091704.1, read on the forward strand.
AAGCAACCTAGGTGCCCATCAAGGGAGGAATGGATAAAGAAGATGTGGTACGTATACACAATGGAATACTCCTCGGCCATAAGAAATGATGAGACCCGGCCATTTGTGACAACCTGGATGGACCCTGAGGGTACTATGTGAAGTGAAATAAATCAGAGGGAGAAAGTCAAACACCGTGTGATCTCACTCATGAGCAGAAGATAAAAACAATCACAAACACACACAGAGCCACGGAGATTGGATTGCTGGTTACCATAGGGGGAGGGGGGGAGGGGAGAGAGCAAAAGGGGTGATGAGGCTCGCATGGGAGGTGACGGACTATAATTAGTTTTTGGGTGGTGAACACGATGTAATCTACACAGAACTCGAAATATATTACAACGTACATCTGAAAGCTATATGATGTTAGAAGCCACTGTTACTGCAATAAAATAAAATAAAATAAAATAAAATAAAATAAAATAAAGAAGTGTAGGAGCCTCAAGAGGCTGACAGGCTTTTGAAAAGTTATTCTAGGGATTTTTACGGCTTAGCTCAGGGCGGCAGACACCAGCCTGAGACACAGCTGTGACACAGTCACTAACTTCAACTAAATTATATTCCGACCGGAGGAAAATCAAAACTACTATAATAATAATAATTTGTCAAAGGCCTCACTTTGTGCCAGATCCTGTGCTAACTGCTTTGCACCAACTATCGCATTTAATCCTCACATCCCAAAGCTAGGTTACCGCTACTCTCCCCATTTTAAAGGTGAGGAGACGGAAGCAGAATGATGGCAATCTGCCTGGAATTCACAGAAGGATTCTCTATGTAATGACGTGACTTTTGGACCAGACTGAAAGGTTTAACACGTTACAGTGAAGATGCAGATCCCAGTATCACAGAACGTGAAAAACACTGAGTCCTGCAAAGTGTATTAAAACACTAATTATGGATCCTCACAATCTCTTGGCCTGTTTTCTCAGATGAGGGAAAACCCAGTGTGAAAAACCCTTGATGAGAGGTCTGCAGAGGAGGACTAGGTCTGGTCTTTAAAGCCGGGAACTGTCCCAGTAGATTCTGAGTCAGTGGGCCCAGAGGAGGCCTTGAGCGTCTCTGTTCTTGGAAAAAGCCCCACAGGCTACACTTCCGTGCCCTTGGAGTTGGGCAGTTCAGTCATGCCCTACATCGGGACGTTTCAGTCAACAACGGGGGTCCCAGAAGATTAGTCCCATGTGGCCTAGGTGTGTAGGAGGCTCTGCCATCTAGGTTTAGGAACTCCGTGGTGTTTGCACAGTCTCGAGATTGCCTGACTGTGACACACTCCTCAGAACTGATCCCCACTGTTAAGCAAAGCATGACTGGACTGCCTTAGATTCTCCACGGTTCCAGACCCTGCACTGTTTACATGACTGCACACGCAGAGGGCACCGTGTCTGAGGCAGAGAGCAGCTGGAATCACACAAGCTCTCGACAGAGAGTCAGGGAAAGGCGTGCTCTGCTTACACGACTCTCTACTTTTCTCCGTGTCTGAACCATTTCATAGCTAATCTGCTCTTTTTAACCGAACAGCTTTGCAGAAAAGAAAAAAAAAAAAAAGGTTACCAACAAATACCAAACAAACCAATATAAACAATACATATCAAATAAGCCTAACCCTACTATGCTACTGAAAAGGCTGTTATTTCCCTGGGACAATTCTGACAGCATTAGATTGTTTTACCAAGAGCAGCCAAGTCGAGGGAGATGATTTCTAATTCCACAGTGCTACGGATGCGGTCAGTAGCAACTGCAAGCTGGAAAGGAAACAAAGTCGGGTGTCATCCATTCAAGTTCACACGTTTCACCAGGGACAGCCTCCGAGCCTTTAATACTTACGTATGCATTTATCCATTTATTTAATCAACCACTACTAACGCCTACTACAGGCCAGACGCTGCTCTAAGTACTTTACGGCTTTGAAATATCCTCTCACCTTTACACTCACCTATGGAGTGTGTATGATAATCATCCCCGTTTGACAGATCAGGAAACTGACACACAGAATGGTACGGTAACTTGCCCAAGTTCACACAGCCCGTAGGTGGCAGAGCTAGGACCCATTTGACAGAGTCTGGCTCCAGAGTCCACGCTCCGAATCACCACGCTTAGTCTCCAAAGACCTATGGAAAGCGCCAGCCTTAACCGAAAAGTTTTGTCTTCCCCACCCTACAGTCCCTACGCGGCCCCAGGCTCCAGGGCACTCTTTCAGCTCCTCTGACAGGCCATACTCCTCCCTTGCCCCGTCCCAACGCTCTCCCGCACAAGTCCTCCTTTTCTTGTAGGCATCTGCTCTCAGCTTCAACATCACTGCCTAAGCCACAAAGTCTATCAGTAAATGCCGTATTTCTCAGCACCCAACACGAAATAGTTTTTACGTATCTCCTAGGTAACTAGTCGCTGCCTATCTGTCCTTTCCAACTAGGCTGTGAGGCCCAGTACGTCAAACACCCTGTCAGTCTTGCTCACCAAGTGTCCAGACCACTGAACAACGCACCGACCAGAGGAAAGGAAGGACTTGTCCCAAGGTCAACTCTCCAGACTTTCTGTGGAAGGAGGCAACGAACGGAGCACCCTCGAGCCTCACGCTTTCTCTGCCAGACTTTCAAGTGTGGGACACATACCTGTGCTCACAATGCTCCCCGGACAGCCCCCACTGCACCCCTAACAGCTAGACTTCCGCACACTCAAGGGCTTTGGAAAGCACTGGCTCTGCACACAAACGTTACGTGGCCCTCGACAGGCCACTTCCCCTGAACCGGCCTGAGCTTCAGGGGCACAACAGGCTTCAGGAAAACCCCAACGGAACGTAGCCTCTAAAACAGGGAGACCTGCACTCCTCAGAACGCCTCGAGACCAGTGTCCTTATCGACTTCGCGTCTGTCCCTCCAAGAAGCCAAGACCACGGGGGCCGCTTCAGCGCCCGACTCCCGGGCACCGCGTCCCCAGGCTGGCCCCGTGCCCGGCACACACCGCCCGTTCCATGAACGAGTGACGCGCACGAAGAGACCCCCCCACACACACCCCCACCCCCCACCCCCCCCCACCCCCCCGCCGCTCCGCGCGCCGCACAGCTGTCCCGCGACCTGACGGGCACCTCTCGGCGCACAAGCCTATTCCTCAGAAACACGCTCGCCTCCCACCAGCCCCCAGGCCCACGCCCCCAGGTACCTCTCCCAGATGGCATCATCTTCGCAGGCGCCCTGGTCGTTCCCGTGTCCGGCGAGCAGGAAGAGCGGGAGCTGAAGGAGGGCCACCTCAGGCCAGCGGCCATGGCTGTGGAGGGCCCGGGCTGCTGTGCCCAGCGGGGACACGGAGCGGCGTCCACGGACGAGCCCGGCCCGGGAGAGAGCCGCAGAGCGCGGCCGGACTCCGCCGGGCTCGGCTCTGGCCAGGCAGGCGCGGCTCGCCGACGCCTCCCACGCCTCCCGCGACGGTGGCCCAGCAGCCGCGCGCGCTCCCCTCCTGGCGGGCGCGCGCCGCCGCCCAGACGCTCCCAGGCCGTTGCCCCGCCCCCTCCCGCGGTGGACTGCGGACAGGGACAGGGACACCCTCCTGGGAGAACTCCTGGGGCCCCGCCCACACGCTTCGGACCTTCGCGGAGCGGGAAGGTGCGCTGACAGGGACGCAGGGTCCCCGCCAAGCTCGCTCTCGGGGAACTGCAGCCTCCTCCCTCGGGTTTTACTCGAACGTCAGACCCGAAACCACGCAACGTCTACAAGCAAACCTAGGCAGTCAGCCCTTTGACACCAGTCTTAGCAGCCTATGTTCAAGTACCACGTCTGACTGGGCAATGGAAACAAAATACAAAATGAACAAACGGGACTACATCAAAGTAAAAAGATCTTCTGCACGGCAAAGGAAACCATCCACAAAACCAAAACGCAACCTAACACCTGGGAGAAGATACTTGCAAACCGTATGTCGGATAAGGGGTTAATACCCAAAATACAGAAAGAACTCATACACCTCAACAACAAAACAAATCAACAACCCAATTTAAAAAACGGGCAAAAGATCTGAGCAGTGACTTCTCCAAAGAAGATATCCGGATGGCCAACAGGCCTATGGAGAGGTGCTCAACATCATGAGCGATCAGACAAGTGCAAATGAAAACTACCATGAGACGTCACCTTACTCTGGTCAGAATGGCTCTAAGTAGCAAGACAAGAGACAAGTGTCGGAGAGGATGTGGAGAGACGGGAACTCTCCTGCACTGCTGGTGGGAGCGCAGACTGGTGCAGCCACTACGGAAAGCAGTAGGGAGTATCCTCAGAAAACTAAGAAGAGATCTACCGTTATGATCCGGCTATCCCACTGCTGGCTATTCATCCAAAGAACTCGAAGACACAAATGCAGAAAGACACGTGCACCCCTAGGTTCACTGCGGCATTATTCACAACAGCCAAAACTTGGAAGCAACCTAGGTGCCCATCAAGGGAGGAATGGATAAAGAAGATGTGGTACGTATACACAATGGAATACTCCTCGGCCATAAGAAATGATGAGACCCGGCCATTTGTGACAACCTGGATGGACCCTGAGGGTACTATGTGAAGTGAAATAAATCAGAGGGAGAAAGTCAAACACCGTGTGATCTCACTCATGAGCAGAAGATAAAAACAATCACAAACACACACAGAGCCACGGAGATTGGATTGCTGGTTACCATAGGGGGAGGGGGGGAGGGGAGAGAGCAAAAGGGGTGATGAGGCTCGCATGGGAGGTGACGGACTATAATTAGTTTTTGGGTGGTGAACACGATGTAATCTACACAGAACTCGAAATATATTACAACGTACATCTGAAAGCTATATGATGTTAGAAGCCACTGTTACTGCAATAAAATAAAATAAAATAAAATAAAATAAAGAAGTGTAGGAGCCTCAAGAGGCTGACAGGCTTTTGAAAAGTTATTCTAGGGATTTTTACGGCTTAGCTCAGGGCGGCAGACACCAGCCTGAGACACAGCTGTGACACAGTCACTAACTTCAACTAAATTATATTCCGACCGGAGGAAAATCAAAACTACTATAATAATAATAATTTGTCAAAGGCCTCACTTTGTGCCAGATCCTGTGCTAACTGCTTTGCACCAACTATCTCATTTAATCCTCACATCCCAAAGCTAGGTTACCGCTACTCTCCCCATTTTAAAGGTGAGGAGACGGAAGCAGAATGATGGCAATCTGCCTGGAATTCACAGAAGGATTCTCTATGTAATGACGTGACTTTTGGACCAGACTGAAAGGTTTAACACGTTACAGTGAAGATGCAGATCCCAGTATCACAGAACGTGAAAAACACTGAGTCCTGCAAAGTGTATTAAAACACTAATTATGGATCCTCACAATCTCTTGGCCTGTTTTCTCAGATGAGGGAAAACCCAGTGTGAAAAACCCTTGATGAGAGGTCTGCAGAGGAGGACTAGGTCTGGTCTTTAAAGCCGGGAACTGTCCCAGTAGATTCTGAGTCAGTGGGCCCAGAGGAGGCCTTGAGCGTCTCTGTTCTTGGAAAAAGCCCCACAGGCTACACTTCCGTGCCCTTGGAGTTGGGCAGTTCAGTCATGCCCTACATCGGGACGTTTCAGTCAACAACGGGGGTCCCAGAAGATTAGTCCCATGTGGCCTAGGTGTGTAGGAGGCTCTGCCATCTAGGTTTAGGAACTCCGTGGTGTTTGCACAGTCTCGAGATTGCCTGACTGTGACACACTCCTCAGAACTGATCCCCACTGTTAAGCAAAGCATGACTGGACTGCCTTAGATTCTCCACGGTTCCAGACCCTGCACTGTTTACATGACTGCACACGCAGAGGGCACCGTGTCTGAGGCAGAGAGCAGCTGGAATCACACAAGCTCTCGACAGAGAGTCAGGGAAAGGCGTGCTCTGCTTACACGACTCTCTACTTTTCTCCGTGTCTGAACCATTTCATAGCTAATCTGCTCTTTTTAACCGAACAGCTTTGCAGAAAAGAAAAAAAAAAAAAAGGTTACCAACAAATACCAAACAAACCAATATAAACAATACATATCAAATAAGCCTAAACCTACTATGCTACTGAAAAGGCTGTTATTTCCCTGGGACAATTCTGACAGCATTAGATTGTTTTACCAAGAGCAGCCAAGTCGAGGGAGATGATTTCTAATTCCACAGTGCTACGGATGCGGTCAGTAGCAACTGCAAGCTGGAAAGGAAACAAAGTCGGGTGTCATCCATTCAAGTTCACACGTTTCACCAGGGACAGCCTCCGAGCCTTTAATACTTACGTATGCATTTATCCATTTATTTAATCAACCACTACTAACGCCTACTACAGGCCAGACGCTGCTCTAAGTACTTTACGGCTTTGAAATATCCTCTCACCTTTACACTCACCTATGGAGTGTGTATGATAATCATCCCCGTTTGACAGATCAGGAAACTGACACACAGAATGGTACGGTAACTTGCCCAAGTTCACACAGCCCGTAGGTGGCAGAGCTAGGACCCATTTGACAGAGTCTGGCTCCAGAGTCCACGCTCCGAATCACCACGCTTAGTCTCCAAAGACCTATGGAAAGCGCCAGCCTTAACCGAAAAGTTTTGTCTTCCCCACCCTACAGTCCCTACGCGGCCCCAGGCTCCAGGGCACTCTTTCAGCTCCTCTGACAGGCCATACTCCTCCCTTGCCCCGTCCCAACGCTCTCCCGCACAAGTCCTCCTTTTCTTGTAGGCATCTGCTCTCAGCTTCAACATCACTGCCTAAGCCACAAAGTCTACCAGTAAATGCCGTATTTCTCAGCACCCAACACGAAATAGTTTTTACGTATCTCCTAGGTAACTAGTCGCTGCCTATCTGTCCTTTCCAACTAGGCTGTGAGGCCCAGTACGTCAAACACCCTGTCAGTCTTGCTCACCAAGTGTCCAGACCACTGAACAACGCACCGACCAGAGGAAAGGAAGGACTTGTCCCAAGGTCAACTCTCCAGACTTTCTGTGGAAGGAGGCAACGAACGGAGCACCCTCGAGCCTCACGCTTTCTCTGCCAGACTTTCAAGTGTGGGACACATACCTGTGCTCACAATGCTCCCCGGACAGCCCCCACTGCACCCCTAACAGCTAGACTTCCGCACACTCAAGGGCTTTGGAAAGCACTGGCTCTGCACACAAACGTTACGTGGCCCTCGACAGGCCACTTCCCCTGAACCGGCCTGAGCTTCAGGGGCACAACAGGCTTCAGGAAAACCCCAACGGAACGTAGCCTCTAAAACAGGGAGACCTGCACTCCTCAGAACGCCTCGAGACCAGTGTCCTTATCGACTTCGCGTCTGTCCCTCCAAGAAGCCAAGACCACGGGGGCCGCTTCAGCGCCCGACTCCCGGGCACCGCGTCCCCAGGCTGGCCCCGTGCCCGGCACACACCGCCCGTTCCATGAACGAGTGACGCGCACGAAGAGACCCCCCCACACACACCCCCACCCCCCACCCCCCCCCACCCCCCCGCCGCTCCGCGCGCCGCACAGCTGTCCCGCGACCTGACGGGCACCTCTCGGCGCACAAGCCTATTCCTCAGAAACACGCTCGCCTCCCACCAGCCCCCAGGCCCACGCCCCCAGGTACCTCTCCCAGATGGCATCATCTTCGCAGGCGCCCTGGTCGTTCCCGTGTCCGGCGAGCAGGAAGAGCGGGAGCTGAAGGAGGGCCACCTCAGGCCAGCGGCCATGGCTGTGGAGGGCCCGGGCTGCTGTGCCCAGCGGGGACACGGAGCGGCGTCCACGGACGAGCCCGGCCCGGGAGAGAGCCGCAGAGCGCGGCCGGACTCCGCCGGGCTCGGCTCTGGCCAGGCAGGCGCGGCTCGCCGACGCCTCCCACGCCTCCCGCGACGGTGGCCCAGCAGCCGCGCGCGCTCCCCTCCTGGCGGGCGCGCGCCGCCGCCCAGACGCTCCCAGGCCGTTGCCCCGCCCCCTCCCGCGGTGGACTGCGGACAGGGACAGGGACACCCTCCTGGGAGAACTCCTGGGGCCCCGCCCACACGCTTCGGACCTTCGCGGAGCGGGAAGGTGCGCTGACAGGGACGCAGGGTCCCCGCCAAGCTCGCTCTCGGGGAACTGCAGCCTCCTCCCTCGGGTTTTACTCGAACGTCAGACCCGAAACCACGCAACGTCTACAAGCAAACCTAGGCAGTCAGCCCTTTGACACCAGTCTTAGCAGCCTATGTTCAAGTACCACGTCTGACTGGGCAATGGAAACAAAATACAAAATGAACAAACGGGACTACATCAAAGTAAAAAAATCTTCTGCACGGCAAAGGAAACCATCCACAAAACCAAAACGCAACCTAACACCTGGGAGAAGATACTTGCAAACCGTATGTCGGATAAGGGGTTAATACCCAAAATACAGAAAGAACTCATACACCTCAACAACAAAACAAATCAACAACCCAATTTAAAAAACGGGCAAAAGATCTGAGCAGTGACTTCTCCAAAGAAGATATCCGGATGGCCAACAGGCCTATGGAGAGGTGCTCAACATCATGAGCGATCAGACAAGTGCAAATGAAAACTACCATGAGACGTCACCTTACTCTGGTCAGAATGGCTCTAAGTAGCAAGACAAGAGACAAGTGTCGGAGAGGATGTGGAGAGACGGGAACTCTCCTGCACTGCTGGTGGGAGCGCAGACTGGTGCAGCCACTACGGAAAGCAGTAGGGAGTATCCTCAGAAAACTAAGAAGAGATCTACCGTTATGATCCGGCTATCCCACTGCTGGCTATTCATCCAAAGAACTCGAAGACACAAATGCAGAAAGACACGTGCACCCCTAGGTTCACTGCGGCATTATTCACAACAGCCAAAACTTGGAAGCAACCTAGGTGCCCATCAAGGGAGGAATGGATAAAGAAGATGTGGTACGTATACACAATGGAATACTCCTCGGCCATAAGAAATGATGAGACCCGGCCATTTGTGACAACCTGGATGGACCCTGAGGGTACTATGTGAAGTGAAATAAATCAGAGGGAGAAAGTCAAACACCGTGTGATCTCACTCATGAGCAGAAGATAAAAACAATCACAAACACACACAGAGCCACGGAGATTGGATTGCTGGTTACCATAGGGGGAGGGGGGGAGGGGAGAGAGCAAAAGGGGTGATGAGGCTCGCATGGGAGGTGACGGACTATAATTAGTTTTTGGGTGGTGAACACGATGTAATCTACACAGAACTCGAAATATATTACAACGTACATCTGAAAGCTATATGATGTTAGAAGCCACTGTTACTGCAATAAAATAAAATAAAATAAAATAAAATAAAGAAGTGTAGGAGCCTCAAGAGGCTGACAGGCTTTTGAAAAGTTATTCTAGGGATTTTTACGGCTTAGCTCAGGGCGGCAGACACCAGCCTGAGACACAGCTGTGACACAGTCACTAACTTCAACTAAATTATATTCCGACCGGAGGAAAATCAAAACTACTATAATAATAATAATTTGTCAAAGGCCTCACTTTGTGCCAGATCCTGTGCTAACTGCTTTGCACCAACTATCTCATTTAATCCTCACATCCCAAAGCTAGGTTACCGCTACTCTCCCCATTTTAAAGGTGAGGAGACGGAAGCAGAATGATGGCAATCTGCCTGGAATTCACAGAAGGATTCTCTATGTAATGACGTGACTTTTGGACCAGACTGAAAGGTTTAACACGTTACAGTGAAGATGCAGATCCCAGTATCACAGAACGTGAAAAACACTGAGTCCTGCAAAGTGTATTAAAACACTAATTATGGATCCTCACAATCTCTTGGCCTGTTTTCTCAGAGGAGGGAAAACCCAGTGTGAAAAACCCTTGATGAGAGGTCTGCAGAGGAGGACTAGGTCTGGTCTTTAAAGCCGGGAACTGTCCCAGTAGATTCTGAGTCAGTGGGCCCAGAGGAGGCCTTGAGCGTCTCTGTTCTTGGAAAAAGCCCCACAGGCTACACTTCCGTGCCCTTGGAGTTGGGCAGTTCAGTCATGCCCTACATCGGGACGTTTCAGTCAACAACGGGGGTCCCAGAAGATTAGTCCCATGTGGCCTAGGTGTGTAGGAGGCTCTGCCATCTAGGTTTAGGAACTCCGTGGTGTTTGCACAGTCTCGAGATTGCCTGACTGTGACACACTCCTCAGAACTGATCCCCACTGTTAAGCAAAGCATGACTGGACTGCCTTAGATTCTCCACGGTTCCAGACCCTGCACTGTTTACATGACTGCACACGCAGAGGGCACCGTGTCTGAGGCAGAGAGCAGCTGGAATCACACAAGCTCTCGACAGAGAGTCAGGGAAAGGCGTGCTCTGCTTACACGACTCTCTACTTTTCTCCGTGTCTGAACCATTTCATAGCTAATCTGCTCTTTTTAACCGAACAGCTTTGCAGAAAAGAAAAAAAAAAAAAAGGTTACCAACAAATACCAAACAAACCAATATAAACAATACATATCAAATAAGCCTAAACCTACTATGCTACTGAAAAGGCTGTTATTTCCCTGGGACAATTCTGACAGCATTAGATTGTTTTACCAAGAGCAGCCAAGTCGAGGGAGATGATTTCTAATTCCACAGTGCTACGGATGCGGTCAGTAGCAACTGCAAGCTGGAAAGGAAACAAAGTCGGGTGTAATCCATTCAAGTTCACACGTTTCACCAGGGACAGCCTCCGAGCCTTTAATACTTACGTATGCATTTATCCATTTATTTAATCAACCACTACTAACGCCTACTACAGGCCAGACGCTGCTCTAAGTACTTTACGGCTTTGAAATATCCTCTCACCTTTACACTCACCTATGGAGTGTGTATGATAATCATCCCCGTTTGACAGATCAGGAAACTGACACACAGAATGGTACGGTAACTTGCCCAAGTTCACACAGCCCGTAGGTGGCAGAGCTAGGACCCATTTGACAGAGTCTGGCTCCAGAGTCCACGCTCCGAATCACCACGCTTAGTCTCCAAAGACCTATGGAAAGCGCCAGCCTTAACCGAAAAGTTTTGTCTTCCCCACCCTACAGTCCCTACGCGGCCCCAGGCTCCAGGGCACTCTTTCAGCTCCTCTGACAGGCCATACTCCTCCCTTGCCCCGTCCCAACGCTCTCCCGCACAAGTCCTCCTTTTCTTGTAGGCATCTGCTCTCAGCTTCAACATCACTGCCTAAGCCACAAAGTCTATCAGTAAATGCCGTATTTCTCAGCACCCAACACGAAATAGTTTTTACGTATCTCCTAGGTAACTAGTCGCTGCCTATCTGTCCTTTCCAACTAGGCTGTGAGGCCCAGTACGTCAAACACCCTGTCAGTCTTGCTCACCAAGTGTCCAGACCACTGAACAACGCACCGACCAGAGGAAAGGAAGGACTTGTCCCAAGGTCAACTCTCCAGACTTTCTGTGGAAGGAGGCAACGAACGGAGCACCCTCGAGCCTCACGCTTTCTCTGCCAGACTTTCAAGTGTGGGACACATACCTGTGCTCACAATGCTCCCCGGACAGCCCCCACTGCACCCCTAACAGCTAGACTTCCGCACACTCAAGGGCTTTGGAAAGCACTGGCTCTGCACACAAACGTTACGTGGCCCTCGACAGGCCACTTCCCCTGAACCGGCCTGAGCTTCAGGGGCACAACAGGCTTCAGGAAAACCCCAACGGAACGTAGCCTCTAAAACAGGGAGACCTGCACTCCTCAGAACGCCTCGAGACCAGTGTCCTTATCGACTTCGCGTCTGTCCCTCCAAGAAGCCAAGACCACGGGGGCCGCTTCAGCGCCCGACTCCCGGGCACCGCGTCCCCAGGCTGGCCCCGTGCCCGGCACACACCGCCCGTTCCATGAACGAGTGACGCGCACGAAGAGACCCCCCCACACACACCCCCACCCCCCACCCCCCCCCCCCCCCCCCGCCGCTCCGCGCGCCGCACAGCTGTCCCGCGACCTGACGGGCACCTCTCGGCGCACAAGCCTATTCCTCAGAAACACGCTCGCCTCCCACCAGCCCCCAGGCCCACGCCCCCAGGTACCTCTCCCAGATGGCATCATCTTCGCAGGCGCCCTGGTCGTTCCCGTGTCCGGCGAGCAGGAAGAGCGGGAGCTGAAGGAGGGCCACCTCAGGCCAGCGGCCATGGCTGTGGAGGGCCCGGGCTGCTGTGCCCAGCGGGGACACGGAGCGGCGTCCACGGACGAGCCCGGCCCGGGAGAGAGCCGCAGAGCGCGGCCGGACTCCGCCGGGCTCGGCTCTGGCCAGGCAGGCGCGGCTCGCCGACGCCTCCCACGCCTCCCGCGACGGTGGCCCAGCAGCCGCGCGCGCTCCCCTCCTGGCGGGCGCGCGCCGCCGCCCAGACGCTCCCAGGCCGTTGCCCCGCCCCCTCCAGCGGTGGACTGCGGACAGGGACAGGGACACCCTCCTGGGAGAACTCCTGGGGCCCCGCCCACACGCTTCGGACCTTCGCGGAGCGGGAAGGTGCGCTGACAGGGACGCAGGGTCCCCGCCAAGCTCGCTCTCGGGGAACTGCAGCCTCCTCCCTCGGGTTTTACTCGAACGTCAGACCCGAAACCACGCAACGTCTACAAGCAAACCTAGGCAGTCAGCCCTTTGACACCAGTCTTAGCAGCCTATGTTCAAGTACCACGTCTGACTGGGCAATGGAAACAAAATACAAAATGAACAAACGGGACTACATCAAAGTAAAAAAATCTTCTGCACGGCAAAGGAAACCATCCACAAAACCAAAACGCAACCTAACACCTGGGAGAAGATACTTGCAAACCGTATGTCGGATAAGGGGTTAATACCCAAAATACAGAAAGAACTCATACACCTCAACAACAAAACAAATCAACAACCCAATTTAAAAAACGGGCAAAAGATCTGAGCAGTGACTTCTCCAAAGAAGATATCCGGATGGCCAACAGGCCTATGGAGAGGTGCTCAACATCATGAGCGATCAGACAAGTGCAAATGAAAACTACCATGAGACGTCACCTTACTCTGGTCAGAATGGCTCTAAGTAGCAAGACAAGAGACAAGTGTCGGAGAGGATGTGGAGAGACGGGAACTCTCCTGCACTGCTGGTGGGAGCGCAGACTGGTGCAGCCACTACGGAAAGCAGTAGGGAGTATCCTCAGAAAACTAAGAAGAGATCTACCGTTATGATCCGGCTATCCCACTGCTGGCTATTCATCCAAAGAACTCGAAGACACAAATGCAGAAAGACACGTGCACCCCTAGGTTCACTGCGGCATTATTCACAACAGCCAAAACTTGGAAGCAACCTAGGTGCCCATCAAGGGAGGAATGGATAAAGAAGATGTGGTACGTATACACAATGGAATACTCCTCGGCCATAAGAAATGATGAGACCCGGCCATTTGTGACAACCTGGATGGACCCTGAGGGTACTATGTGAAGTGAAATAAATCAGAGGGAGAAAGTCAAACACCGTGTGATCTCACTCATGAGCAGAAGATAAAAACAATCACAAACACACACAGAGCCACGGAGATTGGATTGCTGGTTACCATAGGGGGAGGGGGGGAGGGGAGAGAGCAAAAGGGGTGATGAGGCTCGCATGGGAGGTGACGGACTATAATTAGTTTTTGGGTGGTGAACACGATGTAATCTACACAGAACTCGAAATATATTACAACGTACATCTGAAAGCTATATGATGTTAGAAGCCACTGTTACTGCAATAAAATAAAATAAAATAAAATAAAATAAAGAAGTGTAGGAGCCTCAAGAGGCTGACAGGCTTTTGAAAAGTTATTCTAGGGATTTTTACGGCTTAGCTCAGGGCGGCAGACACCAGCCTGAGACACAGCTGTGACACAGTCACTAACTTCAACTAAATTATATTCCGACCGGAGGAAAATCAAAACTACTATAATAATAATAATTTGTCAAAGGCCTCACTTTGTGCCAGATCCTGTGCTAACTGCTTTGCACCAACTATCTCATTTAATCCTCACATCCCAAAGCTAGGTTACCGCTACTCTCCCCATTTTAAAGGTGAGGAGATGGAAGCAGAATGATGGCAATCTGCCTGGAATTCACAGAAGGATTCTCTATGTAATGACGTGACTTTTGGACAAGACTGAAAGGTTTAACACGTTACAGTGAAGATGCAGATCCCAGTATCACAGAACGTGAAAAACACTGAGTCCTGCAAAGTGTATTAAAACACTAATTATGGATCCTCACAATCTCTTGGCCTGTTTTCTCAGAGGAGGGAAAACCCAGTGTGAAAAACCCTTGATGAGAGGTCTGCAGAGGAGGACTAGGTCTGGTCTTTAAAGCCGGGAACTATCCCAGTAGATTCTGAGTCAGTGGGCCCAGAGGAGGCCTTGAGCGTCTCTGTTCTTGGAAAAAGCCCCACAGGCTACACTTCCGTGCCCTTGGAGTTGGGCAGTTCAGTCATGCCCTACATCGGGACGTTTCAGTCAACAACGGGGGTCCCAGAAGATTAGTCCCATGTGGCCTAGGTGTGTAGGAGGCTCTGCCATCTAGGTTTAGGAACTCCGTGGTGTTTGCACAGTCTCGAGATTGCCTGACTGTGACACACTCCTCAGAACTGATCCCCACTGTTAAGCAAAGCATGACTGGACTGCCTTAGATTCTCCACGGTTCCAGACCCTGCACTGTTTACATGACTGCACACGCAGAGGGCACCGTGTCTGAGGCAGAGAGCAGCTGGAATCACACAAGCTCTCGACAGAGAGTCAGGGAAAGGCGTGCTCTGCTTACACGACTCTCTACTTTTCTCCGTGTCTGAACCATTTCATAGCTAATCTGCTCTTTTTAACCGAACAGCTTTGCAGAAAAGAAAAAAAAAAAAAAGGTTACCAACAAATACCAAACAAACCAATATAAACAATACATATTAAATAAGCCTAACCCTACTATGCTACTGAAAAGGCTTTTATTTCCCTGGGATAATTTTGACAGCATTAGATTGTTTTACCAAGAGCAGCCAAGTCGAGGGAGATGATTTCTAATTCCACAGTGCTACGGATGCGGTCAGTAGCAACTGCAAGCTGGAAAGGAAACAAAGTCGGGTGTCATCCATTCAAGTTCACACGTTTCACCAGGGACAGCCTCCGAGCCTTTAATACTTATGTATGCATTTATCCATTTATTTAATCAACCACTACTAACGCCTACTACAGGCCAGACGCTGCTCTAAGTACTTTACGGCTTTGAAATATCCTCTCACCTTTACACTCACCTATGGAGTGTGTATGATAATCATCCCCGTTTGACAGATCAGGAAACTGACACACAGAATGGTACGGTAACTTGCCCAAGTTCACACAGCCCGTAGGTGGCAGAGCTAGGACCCATTTGACAGAGTCTGGCTCCAGAGTCCACGCTCCGAATCACCACGCTTAGTCTCCAAAAACCTATGGAAAGCGCCAGCCTTAACCGAAAAGTTTTGTCTTCCCCACCCTACAGTCCCTACGCGGCCCCAGGCTCCAGGGCACTCTTTCAGCTCCTCTGACAGGCCATACTCCTCCCTTGCCCCGTCCGAACGCTCTCCCGCACAAGTCCTCCTTTTCTTGTAGGCATCTGCTCTCAGCTTCAACATCACTGCCTAAGCCACAAAGTCTACCAGTAAATGCCGTATTTCTCAGCACCCAACACGAAATAGTTTTTACGTATCTCCTAGGTAACTAGTCGCTGCCTATCTGTCCTTTCCAACTAGGCTGTGAGGCCCAGTACGTCAAACACCCTGTCAGTCTTGCTCACCAAGTGTCCAGACCACTGAACAACGCACCGACCAGAGGAAAGGAAGGACTTGTCCCAAGGTCAACTCTCCAGACTTTCTGTGGAAGGAGGCAACGAACGGAGCACCCTCGAGCCTCACGCTTTCTCTGCCAGACTTTCAAGTGTGGGACACATACCTGTGCTCACAATGCTCCCCGGACAGCCCCCACTGCACCCCTAACAGCTAGACTTCCGCACACTCAAGGGCTTTGGAAAGCACTGGCTCTGCACACAAACGTTACTTGGCCCTCGACAGGCCACTTCCCCTGAACCGGCCTGAGCTTCAGGGGCACAACAGGCTTCAGGAAAACCCCAACGGAACGTAGCCTCTAAAACAGGGAGACCTGCACTCCTCAGAACGCCTCGAGACCAGTGTCCTTATCGACTTCGCGTCTGTCCCTCCAAGAAGCCAAGACCACGGGGGCCGCTTCAGCGCCCGACTCCCGGGCACCGCGTCCCCAGGCTGGCCCCGTGCCCGGCACACACCGCCCGTTCCATGAACGAGTGACGCGCACGAAGAGACCCCCACACACACACCCCCACCCCCCACCCCCCCCCCACCCCCCCGCCGCTCCGCGCGCCGCACAGCTGTCCCGCGACCTGACGGGCACCTCTCGGCGCACAAGCCTATTCCTCAGAAACACGCTCGCCTCCCACCAGCCCCCAGGCCCACGCCCCCAGGTACCTCTCCCAGATGGCATCATCTTCGCAGGCGCCCTGGTCGTCCGTGTCCGGCGAGCAGGAAGAGCGGGAGCTGAAGGAGGGCCACCTCAGGCCAGCGGCCATGGCTGTGGAGGGCCCGGGCTGCTGTGCCCAGCGGGGACACGGAGCGGCGTCCACGGACGAGCCCGGCCCGGGAGAGAGCCGCAGAGCGCGGCCGGACTCCGCCGGGCTCGGCTCTGGCCAGGCAGGCGCGGCTCGCCGACGCCTCCCACGCCTCCCGCGACGGTGGCCCAGCAGCCGCGCGCGCTCCCCTCCTGGCGGGCGCGCGCCGCCGCCCAGACGCTCCCAGGCCGTTGCCCCGCCCCCTCCAGCGGTGGACTGCGGACAGGGACAGGGACACCCTCCTGGGAGAACTCCTGGGGCCCCGCCCACACGCTTCGGACCTTCGCGGAGCGGGAAGGTGCGCTGACAGGGACGCAGGGTCCCCGCCAAGCTCGCTCTCGGGGAACTGCAGCCTCCTCCCTCGGGTTTTACTCGAACGTCAGACCCGAAACCACGCAACGTCTACAAGCAAACCTAGGCAGTCAGCCCTTTGACACCAGTCTTAGCAGCCTATGTTCAAGTACCACGTCTGACTGGGCAATGGAAACAAAATACAAAATGAACAAACGGGACTACATCAAAGTAAAAAAATCTTCTGCACGGCAAAGGAAACCATCCACAAAACCAAAACGCAACCTAACACCTGGGAGAAGATACTTGCAAACCGTATGTCGGATAAGGGGTTAATACCCAAAATACAGAAAGAACTCATACACCTCAACAACAAAACAAATCAACAACCCAATTTAAAAAACGGGCAAAAGATCTGAGCAGTGACTTCTCCAAAGAAGATATCCGGATGGCCAACAGGCCTATGGAGAGGTGCTCAACATCATGAGCGATCAGACAAGTGCAAATGAAAACTACCATGAGACGTCACCTTACTCTGGTCAGAATGGCTCTAAGTAGCAAGACAAGAGACAAGTGTCGGAGAGGATGTGGAGAGACGGGAACTCTCCTGCACTGCTGGTGGGAGCGCAGACTGGTGCAGCCACTACGGAAAGCAGTAGGGAGTATCCTCAGAAAACTAAGAAGAGATCTACCGTTATGATCCGGCTATCCCACTGCTGGCTATTCATCCAAAGAACTCGAAGACACAAATGCAGAAAGACACGTGCACCCCTAGGTTCACTGCGGCATTATTCACAACAGCCAAAACTTGGAAGCAACCTAGGTGCCCATCAAGGGAGGAATGGATAAAGAAGATGTGGTACGTATACACAATGGAATACTCCTCGGCCATAAGAAATGATGAGACCCGGCCATTTGTGACAACCTGGATGGACCCTGAGGGTACTATGTGAAGTGAAATAAATCAGAGGGAGAAAGTCAAACACCGTGTGATCTCACTCATGAGCAGAAGATAAAAACAATCACAAACACACACAGAGCCACGGAGATTGGATTGCTGGTTACCATAGGGGGAGGGGGGGAGGGGAGAGAGCAAAAGGGGTGATGAGGCTCGCATGGGAGGTGACGGACTATAATTAGTTTTTGGGTGGTGAACACGATGTAATCTACACAGAACTCGAAATATATTACAACGTACATCTGAAAGCTATATGATGTTAGAAGCCACTGTTACTGCAATAAAATAAAATAAAATAAAATAAAATAAAATAAAATAAAGAAGTGTAGGAGCCTCAAGAGGCTGACAGGCTTTTGAAAAGTTATTCTAGGGATTTTTACGGCTTAGCTCAGGGCGGCAGACACCAGCCTGAGACACAGCTGTGACACAGTCACTAACTTCAACTAAATTATATTCCGACCGGAGGAAAATCAAAACTACTATAATAATAATAATTTGTCAAAGGCCTCACTTTGTGCCAGATCCTGTGCTAACTGCTTTGCACCAACTATCTCATTTAATCCTCACATCCCAAAGCTAGGTTACCGCTACTCTCCCCATTTTAAAGGTGAGGAGACGGAAGCAGAATGATGGCAATCTGCCTGGAATTCACAGAAGGATTCTCTATGTAATGACGTGACTTTTGGACAAGACTGAAAGGTTTAACACGTTACAGTGAAGATGCAGATCCCAGTATCACAGAACGTGAAAAACACTGAGTCCTGCAAAGTGTATTAAAACACTAATTATGGATCCTCACAATCTCTTGGCCTGTTTTCTCAGATGAGGGAAAACCCAGTGTGAAAAACCCTTGATGAGAGGTCTGCAGAGGAGGACTAGGTCTGGTCTTTAAAGCCGGGAACTATCCCAGTAGATTCTGAGTCAGTGGGCCCAGAGGAGGCCTTGAGCGTCTCTGTTCTTGGAAAAAGCCCCACAGGCTACACTTCCGTGCCCTTGGAGATGGGCAGTTCAGTCATGCCCTACATCGGGACGTTTCAGTCAACAACGGGGGTCCCAGAAGATTAGTCCCATGTGGCCTAGGTGTGTAGGAGGCTCTGCCATCTAGGTTTAGGAACTCCGTGGTGTTTGCACAGTCTCGAGATTGCCTGACTGTGACACACTCCTCAGAACTGATCCCCACTGTTAAGCAAAGCATGACTGGACTGCCTTAGATTCTCCACGGTTCCAGACCCTGCACTGTTTACATGACTGCACACGCAGAGGGCACCGTGTCTGAGGCAGAGAGCAGCTGGAATCACACAAGCTCTCGACAGAGAGTCAGGGAAAGGCGTGCTCTGCTTACACGACTCTCTACTTTTCTCCGTGTCTGAACCATTTCATAGCTAATCTGCTCTTTTTAACCGAACAGCTTTGCAGAAAAGAAAAAAAAAAAAGGTTACCAACAAATACTAAACAAACCAATATAAACAATACATATTAAATAAGCCTAACCCTACTATGCTACTGAAAAGGCTTTTATTTCCCTGGGATAATTTTGACAGCATTAGATTGTTTTACCAAGAGCAGCCAAGTCGAGGGAGATGATTTCTAATTCCACAGTGCTACGGATGCGGTCAGTAGCAACTGCAAGCTGGAAAGGAAACAAAGTCGGGTGTAATCCATTCAAGTTCACACGTTTCACCAGGGACAGCCTCCGAGCCTTTAATACTTATGTATGCATTTATCCATTTATTTAATCAACCACTACTAATGCCTACTACAGACCAGACGCTGCTCTAAGTACTTTACGGCTTTGAAATATCCTCTCACCTTTACACTCACCTATGGAGTGTGTATGATAATCATCCCCGTTTGACAGATCAGGAAACTGACACACAGAATGGTACGGTAACTTGCCCAAGTTCACACAGCCCGTAGGTGGCAGAGCTAGGACCCATTTGACAGAGTCTGGCTCCAGAGTCCACGTTCCCAATCACCACGCTTAGTCTCCAAAAACCTATAGAAAGCGCCAGCCTTAACTGAAAAGTTGTGTTTCCCCCCCACCCCCCACAGTCCCTACGCGGCCCCAGGCTCCAGGGCACTCTTTCAGCTCCTCTGACAGGCCATACTCCTTCCTTGCCCTGTCCCAACACTCTCCCGCACAAGTCCTCCTTTTCTTGTAGGCATCTGCTCTCAGCTTCAACATCACTGCCTAAGCCACAAAGTCTATCAGTAAGTGCCGTATTTCTCCGCACCCAACACGAAATAGTTTTTACGTATCTCCTAGGTAACTAGTTGCTGCCTATCTGTCCTTTCCAACTAGGCTGTGAGGCCCAGTACGTCAAACACCCTGTCAGTCTTGCTCACCAAGTGTCCAGACCACTGAACACGCACCGACCAGAGAAAAGGAAGGACTTGTCCCAAAGTCAACTCTCCGGACTTTCTGTGGAAGGAGGGAACGAACGGAGCACCCTCGAGCCTCACGCTTTCTTTGCCAGACTTTCAAGTGTGGGACACATATCTGTGCTCACAACGCTCCCCGGACAGCCCCCACTGCACCCCAACAGCTAGATTTCCGCACAGTCAAGGGCTTTGGAAAGCACTGGCTCTGCACACAAATATTACGTGGCCCTCGACAGGCCACTTCCCCTGAACCGGCCTGAGCTTCAGGGGCACAACAGGCTTCAGGAAAACCCCAATGTAACGTAGCCTCTCAAAGAGCGAGACCTGCACTCCTCACAACGCCTCGAGACCAGTGTCCTTATCTACTCCACGTCTTTCCTTCCAAGAAGCCAAGACCACGGGGTCCGCTTCAGCGCCCGACTCCCGGGCACCGCATCCCCAGGCTGGTCCCGTGCCCGGCACACACTGCACGTTCCATGAACGTGTGAAGCACACGAAGAGACCCCCTCGCTCCGCGCGCCGCACAGCTGTCCCGCGACCTGACGGGCACCTCTCGGCGCACAAGCCTGTTCCTCTGAAACACGCTCGCCTCCCACCAGCCCCCAGGCCCACGCCCCCAGGTACCTCTCCCAGATGGCATCATCTTCGCAGGCGCCCTGGTAGTCCGTGTCCAGCGAGCAGGAAGAGCGGGAGATGAAGTAGGGCCTCCTCAGGGTAGCGGCCGTGGCTGTGGAGGGCCCGGGCTGCTGTGCCCAGCGGGGACACGGAGCGGCGTCCACGGACGCCGGGGGAACGGACGAGCCCGGCCCGGGAGAGAGCAGCAGAGCGCGGCT
Source organism: Equus caballus (assembly GCF_041296265.1). Lineage (NCBI taxonomy): Eukaryota > Metazoa > Chordata > Mammalia > Perissodactyla > Equidae > Equus > Equus caballus. Next base: position 11,321,909 of record NC_091704.1, read on the forward strand.
GGCCAGACTCCGCTGGGCTGTGCTCTGGACAGGCAGGCGCGGCTCGCCGAAGCCTCCCAGGAGGGCGGCCCAGCAGCAGCGGGCTCCCCGCGCGCGCGCGCGCGCCCCCGCCCAGATGCTCCCTGGCCGCTGCCCCGCCCCCCCGGGGCTGTGGACTGCGCACAGGGACAGGGGACACCCTCCTGGGAGAACTCCTGGGTCCCCGCCCACACGCTGCCTGGGACCTTTGTGGAGCGCAAGGTGCGCTGACAGGGACGCTGGGTCCCCGCTAAGCTGTCGGGGAACTGCAGCTTCCTTGGGTTCCTTGAGAGGCCGCGAGTATTCTTATGGCTGACCCAGAAGTTCTAATAACTGCAGCTCACGGGGGTCGGGAGACATGGCAGGCTCCATGGCCCAGCCGCGAAGGACAGAGAATGCAGCCTCTGGAACCAAGTGTCGCTGTTAACAGTCAGTCCGGGCTCAGTTCCATTCAACAAATGTTGACTGAGCGCTGACTCATGGTGGGAACTGTGCTGTGGGCTTCGCACACCTGCTCGCCTTTGTTGTGAAGCAGGGAATGTGCGGAAAACTAGGGAGCGGTGAAAATGGACTAGAGCTCCCGGTTACAAGCATCAGCGGCTGAATTTCAGGAACAGAATCTGCGGTGAAATAAAGAAATAGGACATTCTGGTAAAGTTCAAACCAAGCAATAATAATGTCGTTTAGAGCAACATACGTCCATGGAGGAAAAATACTACACAGATAAGGAAAGGAATGAGGGGGAAAAAACAGCAATCAGGATCTGTCACCTTGAGCAAGGGGGGAGGGTAGGACACTGGTCGACAAAGAACGGGCATGGGGAAGGAGTACAGAGACACCTCAATGATTTCTCCCGTTGGGCTCTGCTCACTTGTGTTTGTTTCACAATTGTGCATACTGAAGATGTTCACAACGCATTTGGTACTGGACTTACGGTAAAATATTTTCTAAATAAATAAAAGAAGTATGCTTGTGTATTTCATTTTCTATTGGCTACCAGGGAACGCACAGACTTAGACTTGAAGAACCTTAGATCACGCGCACACCCAAGCAAAACCACCAACCAACCAACCAACTACAACAACTTGAACGTCAGACCTGAAACCATGCAACTTCTACAAGAAAACATAGGCAGTATGCTCTTTGACATCAGTCTTAGCAGCCTATTTTCAAGCACCGTGTCTGACTGGGCAATGGAAACAACACACAAAATGAACAAACGGGACTACGTCAAATTAAAAAAGTTTTTATGAAGAAAAGTTCCAATCGGATGACTTCTCTGTTTCCCTAACTTCATGGGGCATCACTTAATCCTAAACCTAAATATACTGCTCTGCTCTAAACAGCCTACCCCCTTCTTTCATTCGTCCTGCCTAGCAAAATCCAACCCTGCCTGTTTTAGAACTGCCTTCAAATAAGGGCCTGCTTCCTCTTGGATAAAATCACACAAGTGTGTTTGTGCCCCATAAACTTCTGTTCTACATCTGTTGCTCAGCTCCACCACTGCCTCAGAATCCAGTCATTCCTCCTGTGTTACCATGTGCCAGACGCTCTTCCAAGCACTTGGGACACCCAGTGGAGGGAACAAACAGAGGCCCTGTCTCGGGGGAGCTTCTGTGATTGTTTTCTCAGTCAACTCGCTTGCCTAAGTTTAGAGTGGCTTGTAGTTCCTGAATAGGTTGAGGAATTAGCATGCTGAGGGCATAAGCAGTGGAGGAGGGAGGAGATGACACATTAACCTGATGCCTGGCTTGTCAACAGAAAGGATGGAAGCCAGAGGAGATCATCTCAAGGAAAATTACTACCAACTTAGCATTCTATGCTCATCAGATACATCCTTAAAAATGGAGGTGAAATAAGGCAGACACAAGAGGACAAATGCCTTGTGATTTCATGTATATGAGGCACCCAGAGTCGTCAAATTCACAGAGACAGAGAGTAGGATGGTGGGTGCCAGGGGCTAGGGGAAGGGGATGGGGCCCCATCAATGTTTAACTGGGGCGGAGTTTCAGTCAGGGAAGATGAAAAGGGTCTGGAGGCGGAAGGAGATGATGGTTGCCCAACAATGTGTATGTACCTAATGCCACTGAACTACATGCTTAAAAATGCTTCAGATGGTACATTTTCTGTTATCTATATTTTATCATGGTAAAAAAAAAAAAAAAAGAAGGTGAAACCAAAACCAAGAGAATTCACTGCCAGGAGATCTGCATTGAAAGAACGACTCTGCAGCCTCCCCAGGCAGGAAGAAATGATTCCAGGAGGACCCTGAGAGAAACAGGAAGGAATTAAGAACCCAGAAAAGAACAGATCTGTGAGAGGGCTGAAACTAGCACTGACTGAATGATACTGACGTTTCATGAGGTCTTAGGTACACCTGTAGCTAGAATGCATGATAAAAATAGCATAAAAGGCGGAGGGTCCCAATAGAGTTGCATGGTTGTGAGCACCATGTGTTGTCAGGAAAACGGTAAGAGTGCTAACCTGAGGTGGACTATACTGAGTTAAGGACGTGTGTTGTAATCTCTAGGCAACTACTGATGGAATAATAAGATAATAGAATTGGCATGCTAATACAGTATAAAATTTAATTAGTAACAATATTTGATTAATCCAAGAGAAGCAGGAAAGGAGATGGCATGCACTGCAAAGGAACTAGATATGCCCATTAAAAGACCAAGATCGTCAGAAGGGATTAAAAAAACAACATGATGTTGCTCATAAATCTACTTTAAAATATAACAATACAGAAAGGTTGACAGTAAAGGATATATTGTGACGTAGCCAAAAGAAAGCTGGTAATAGGTAAACCAATAGCAGATCAAATAGGCTAAGTTTTACTAGAGATAAAGAGGGATAGTTCTTAATTTTAAAAGTTGTCAAAATTTAGTAGGAAGATCAGCTCCAAATCTGTACGCACCTACAAACTCTACATTAAAACATATAAAGCAAAAACTAGCAGAACTAAAAGGTAAAAGAGAAAATCCACTATCACAGTGGGAGACTTGAATAAACCTCTGTGGGTAACTCATGGAAAAACTGTCAAAACATCAGCACAGAGACAAATTTGAACATGATTGCAACTTGACCTAATCAAGATTTATAGAACACTGCTCTCCATAACTCTGAATGAGCTTTCCAAGTGCATGTGGAACCTTCACCAGAAGAGGCCATAGACAGGGCTTTAAAAGCAAGTTCCAACAAATTTCAAAGAAATTAAATCATATAGGTATGTTCTCTGACCACAGTGAAATTAAGCAAGAAATCAATAAGAAAAAGATAACTGGAAAATCCCTAAATGTTAATCTAAATAACTCAAGAGTTGAAGAAGAAATCTAATAAGAATTGGAAAATATTTTTAATTGAATAACAAAAATGTCACATATCAAAACTTACAGCTCAGTAAGTGCTTGAGGTACCATGAAATAAGTGATTAGAGGAAAATGTATGATCTTCAATGCATATATTAGGGAAGAGGAGAGGGTGAAAGTTGTCTCAAGAAGTTAAAGTAATAGCAAATTAAACTCAAAGAAGTAGGGAGAAGACAGAGATAGGAAAGAGATAATAAAAGCACAACTCAATGAAATAAAAAGCAAACATTACATTAAGGAAAACCGACAAAGCCAAAACTTGATTCTCTGAAGAGACTAATAAAATTGGTAAGCTTTTAGCAAGATTGACTGGAGTGGGGGGACACAAATTACCACCATCAGAATTAGAAATCATACATCATTATAGACCTAGAGATATTAAATAATCTATTCAGAGGACATTATGTACAAAAATAATTTTGATAGTTTACATAAAATAGATCAATTCCTTAAAAAAATAATATATAAAAGTAAACAGCAGAAGACAAAAAAATCCAAATTACCTAAAATTAAATTAATTAATTAAATTTGGAATTTTAACACTCTTCCCACACGCACAAAAAGCCAACCTTTAACTCTAGATGACTTCACTAGTAGATTCGTCTAAATATTTAAGGAAGAAATAGTATGAATTTTATACAAATCTTTTTAGAGGATTTTTATGAGTCAACGTAACCTTTGTAACCTATGTCAGGAAAGAAAAATCACAGGCCAATCTCTCTTAGGAACAGAGATGCAAATGTGCTACCCACAATACCAACAAATTGAACCCAAAGCCAAATATAAAGACACATGATCGAGTGTGGGGTAATCCAGTTACGCAAGGTTAGTTTAACATCTGAAAATCAATCAACATAATTCACCACATCAACAGAAGAAGCAAGAAAAAACATATAATCAACTCAAAAGATGCAGAAAAACATTTGATAAAACTCAAGACCCATTCATAATTAAAAACACAGCTCTTAGAGACCTGGGAACAGAAGCAAACTCCGTTATGTAGGAAACAAACACAAAAATAACAAAACCCAAACTCTAAGCAAGCATCATACTTGAAATATTACATGCCTTCCCCCTTAGACAGGGAGCCAGACAAGGATGTGCACTGTTACCATTTCCATTTGACACTGTCCCCAAAGTCTCAGCGTGTGCATCACGGTAAGAAACAGGAAGTAAAAGTCAAAGGGATTGGATAAGAAGAGCCAAAACTATCATTATTTGCAAATGACCTAATCATAATGTAAAAAAATCCTTAAGAACTTTCCAATAAACTATTCTATTGCTAAATGGAATTAGCAAGAACACTGGTTTTAAAGATAATATAAAAAAATTACTTGTATTTCTATATCCTAGTAACAATTAGAAAATAAAATAAAAAGACACCAATTACAACAGCATCAAAACCATAAAACACCTAAAAATTAACTTATTGAAGATGAGCAAGACCTTTACACAGAAAAGTACTCAACATTAGTGAGAGACACGAAAGGAGCCCTGAATTAGCTGACGTTTATGAATTGGAAGACTCAGTATTTGTAAGATGCTAATTTTGAGGTACGGATTAAATGTGATTCCAATCAATATCCAAGCGCTTTTATTTTTTATTTTTGGAAAATTTCAAGCTGATTCAAAATATTTATGAAAAAGGAAAGGGTGAAGAAAAGACAAGACAATTTTGAAGAACCAAAAGTTAGAGGACTTCCACTACCGGAGTTCAAGAAGGCCCGCAAAGCTACAGGGATGGATACAGTGTATCAGAGAGGTTAGGCTACATTGTTAAGACAGTACAGATACAGTTAATACAGATGCATTGTTAAGACAGTTGTATCGGATTAGATAGATGGATAGATCAGTGGGACACAACAGGGCGTCCAGAAGCATAAATACACATATGTGGTCACTTGGTTTATAACCAAGGCACCGTTCCAATCCAGAGGGGGAAAAATGTTCTTTTCAATAAACGGTACTGGAACAACTTGGAAATCCATACGAAAAAATATGACCCATGATCACTGCTACACATCAGTCACAAAAGTAATTCAAGTTAGCCCCTCACTCAGGTAGGAAGGCAGAGGCAACGGAACCTGGAGAAGAGAACAGGGAAATATCTTCATGACCTCGGAGAGGCCGAGATTTAGCAAAACACAAGCAGCGCTAACCACGAAAGGAAAATATTTGACAAATGGAACTTCCTTAAAATTAAGAACTTCTACACATCAAGACATCATTAAGAGAATGAATAGACAGTCTACGGGCTGGGAAAGGCTGTTTCCTGGTAAAGGATTTGTATCCAGAATGTAGCAAGAACTCCTATGTCTATAAGGAAAAGACGACATGATTTTTAAAAACGGACAAAAGATCTGAACAGGCGCTTCACCAAAGAGGACGTCCAAACGGCAATAAGCACGTGGAAAGGTGCTTGACAGCAGTACTCATTAGGGAACTGCACATTAACGCCAAATGAGGTACCTGTAGATCCCAAAATGGCCAAAATTAAAAAGACCAACAACAGTACGTGTTGGCAACAACGTGGAGCGACAGGCTCCCGTGTGCCGCTGGTGGGAACGGAGGTCGGTTCAAGCACTTAGGAAAGCAGTAGCCACTGGCCCACATCATGACCTAGCACCTCCACTTGCAGATGCCTCCCCTGGAGAAATTTACACACACGTCCACCAAGAGACATCGATCAGGATGTTTATAGTAGCTGTACTCATAAGAAAGAAAACGCAAAGTGACAAATATCTAACTAGAGGAGCAGGGATAAGCGGAGTGGTGCATTCCCACAGTGGAATATTACGCAGCAACATAAAAGAACATGCTACAGAGCTCCACACAGCGGAATACCAGACAGCAAGGAGAGAGAACAAACTAATGATCCGTGCAACAATGTGGATGAATCTCAAAATTGTTCTGTTTACTGAAAGGAGCCAGGGACAAAGGTACATGTAGGTGTGAGTCCAGGCGGGCTCAAGGACGAGCAAAACTAATCTACGGCAAGAGAAGCCAGAACAGTGTTTACTTCTGGAGGGAACAGGCTTCCCTGGGGAAGGGTGGGGGAAACTTCTGGTGTGATAGAAACGTTCTACGTCGTGATCTGGCTGTTTTTACGTAGCATACACATATGTTAAAATAAGTTGATCTATTCGTTTAAGATCATGCACTTTACAATAAATAAATCATACCACAGTTTTTTTTTTTTTAAGCCTTTTAAGATGAGCAGTTTTTAAAATTCTTAGGGAGAGGTGGTTTCTGCTTAGCCTGGAGTTGGCCACTTTGAGCATGGAATGTATGAAAAAACAAGACCCACTGTCCACTGAAAGATGGGGTCCCAGCTGCCAAAGGGACTCGGGTCTGTTTCCCCATGTCCACCCCTGTGGGCACCCAGGCCTGGTGACACCCTGAGCTTTCTGTGCTTAGTGCTACCCCCTCCCTTGTGCACGCCTCTGCTCCGACTGCATGCCCTTGCACTCAGCCAAGACCGCCTGCCCACCTCTGAGCCCAGCAGTGGCCTCTGCCCAGTGCGCACCCATTCCTGCACCCTGGCAGACACACAGAATGCCCCTGGCCACCTTGACTTCTGTACTACCCGGTATGCACCTGGGGGTGGATGCCTGGTGATAACCAAGGGTACGTGGCACTGAGGAAGGACCCTTTGTGCCACCATGGGCTCCAGCTGGGAAAAGAGCCCCAGTAACGTCCAAGCGGTTCTTAGGCCCATGGGCAGGAGGTGACACCTAGGCGAGGGCTATGGGCCTCTGAAGGTCATAGCTGCCAGGCCCAGCCAGCCCCATAGATGCTCCAGTTCTCCTAACTGGGGCAAGACAGGCACTAGCAGGCCTCACTCCTACAGGGAGGCTGGGGCGGCTCACGGACGAGCCTGAGGATCCTCCCTGGAGGCACCGCAGTGGAAGGAAGGGCCATTTTCCTGGGATAGCTTGGGACTGTGTGAAGACTGGGCCTGGCTGGGATGCATGTGAGGCTTCGTCTCTCCTTCTCTCCTTCCTCAACCATCTTCCACCCCCTACAGGGTGAGGGAGCCACACACAGGCCCAGTCAAAGCACCTGAGATCAGGCTGGAAGGTCGCACGGAGCCAGGCTCCCCAGCCAGCGGGCAAGGGAAGGTGGCAGACTGGGCATGTAGGGCCTGGGGACCAGGGGACCGGCCAGTGGGCAGTGTCTCCTCCTCCACAGAACTGACAACCCAGTAGAAGCAGGCTGCCCATGGGACCCCCAGGACCTGAGGGAACCCTCACCTAGCTTGGCCATGGGCTCTGATTGCCAGGGTGTGGGCAGCCAGGGTGCGGACGGGTGAGGCCCGAGGGAGGTGCTGCCAGCAGTCAGTTCCTCCCCACCTGAGGTGGAGGCCAACTCTTCCCAGGTATGCGGTGGTCATTGATCTGCAGGTGACATTGGCTTGGGCACGGTCTGGGCCAGAGGCTGGGCTGCTTGTCTGCTGAGCAGGATTCAGCCCAGACACAGACCGCTGGGCCGACAGTCTAGTCTTCCCCGGCTCAAATCCCCTGTCTCTGTTCAAGGCGCCGTGGGTGCCCCCGGGACAGAGTGAGTGAGCCCAAGGGCAGGGGCACGGGGAGAGGCGGACGCAGGGCCGGCTCTGGCTCCTGCTTAGATTTTAGCGCTAACATGCTAGGGGTTCATAGCACCCTTCTACACGGGAGGGGGACCGGAACTCTCACACATCAGGACATGGACACGCTCGCACACACAACCTCTCACACATGCACTTCCCTCTCGCTCACACAGACATCAGTACGCTCAGACACACACCCACGTTTATAGACATACTCACACAATCCCAGACACACACACAGGCTTGGAGGTGGAGGGAGATGGAAGGAGGCGGAGGGAGGCCCCCAAGCCTCCCTCCCAGGCCTGAGCCATGGGAGAGGACGTCAGCCTGGCCTCACGTCCCTGTCTCTTCCAATCACCCCAGATAACACAGGAGCAGGTGGAGGGCGGGGGTTCCACAGCATCTCACCATGAAGTGTCCCCACAGGCCATGGCCGAGGCGTGGACATGGCCCCAGGCCCAGTGAGATCGCTCAGGGCTTCTCAGATCCCACTTTGCTGGAACCGAGGACCACACCCAGTGACCGCCCCAGTGGCCTCTAGAAGCTGCCACCCCCTCATCTCTGCCAGCTTCGCAGGCAAAGCCATGGCCTCAGCAGTCATGTAGCCCAGGCCAGGTTGACTGAAAGCCAGGGCTGGGGCTGCCAGGGCCCAGCCAGCTCCACGCAGGCCTGGTGTGGGCTGGCCACTGCACTGGCGACAGCCCTGCCTTCTGGCCTCTCCGCTGGATGCAAACGACTCTGTGGTCTGCAAGGGACCGGACCATCACAAATGCTGTGGAGGCCTTCACTTTTGCTTTCCTCATTGCATCACGCTCACCTAGGCACACACACGTGTACATGGGCACACACGCACACCCACAGGCCTGTCACATGCCTCCAGAAGGCATGGGTAACCCCCGCACAGACCTGCTCTCAGAACCTGCCTGGGGCACCCTCCTTGGCTCCCTGCATGAGGGCAGGCCACTGGCAGAGGGCATGTGAAGCCGGTGGGTCCTGGCTGGCCAGTCGCAGGTGGCCTTCCCGCTCACCCACCAGCTGGGCCTGCCCTGGTCAGAGCTGTCTGTGGGCTCACCCAAGGCCCTGGTGCCTGGCAGGCCGGACCCCAGTGACTACTCACTCCCTGCGGGGAAGACAAGAGAACAAGGTACTCTTGGCAGATCTGGGTGTGACTGGGGATCTGCACATCCCCTCATCTCAGGGACCTAAGAAAGGAGCAGCCGCAACCCCTACAAAGAGAAGGACTGGACAATGCTGGCTTTTATCAGATGCTTTTCCCGTATCACCTGATAGGACCATGTGATTTTTATTCTCTAAGCTGTTCACGGGATGGATTACGTTAATTGATTTCTGAGTATTGAACCAGTCTAATTTATCTGGAAAAAACCTCCTTTGCTTGCGGTGTTGAATTTTTTAATACATTGTTGCATCAGTAGTGGTTACTATTTTTCAATAATGTAGAGAACGACCAGGAACCCACCGCTCAATATAAAAGTTGGACCCCGCAGCCCACGCTCGACCTCGCCCCGTCTCCCCAGCTGGATAACTGTCCACCTGAGTCCCTGTCCCTTGTTCCTTGCCTTCTTGTTTATATAATCTTCTTGAATCTATATGCAAACCCCAAAAGGCAGGTATTTTTTATCTTGGTGATTTAAACTCTATAAAAATGCATCATGCTTCTCCTCGATATCGTGTTGCCCAGACCCACCCGCATGGTTGCGTGTCACTCTGGTTCATTTGTTTTGGCTGATGGAAAACACTCCTCTGTGTAGACATTTTGAGTTCATTCACTCCTCCTGTGATGGGTGCATGGCTGGTGGCCAGGCATTTGGCTGGTGAAGAGCGCTGTGACACACACGCCTGGCTACCTTCTCAGATTGGGCATGGACTAGAGCTTTCCCTGGGTGTAGACCCAGGCACAAAACCGCTGGGTCACTGGTATGTGAATCTGACCCTTGCAGGTGGTCCTGCCCTGTCCTTCAAAGTAGCGGCCCCCCTGTGCACTTCAACTGGCAGTGCAGGAGAGACCCTGGGCCCCACATCCCTGTCTGCACCCCCAGGGATCGGACTTCATGATTTCTGCCAACGAAATGAGTATAAACGGTGCCTTCATACACCCACTGGCCACGTGTGCTTCCTCTGCTGCGAAAGGCTGAGCACATCTCTGGGCTATTTTTCTGTTTGGTTATTTGTGTACTTATTGCTAGATCGTCTATATAATTTATATTTATCCATCTATCTATCATCTATCTATCTATCATCTATCTATCTATCATCTTTCTATCTATCATCTGTCTATCTATCTATCTATCTATCTATCTATCTATCTATCATCTACCTATCATCTTTCTATCTATCATCTATCTATCAACTATCTATCTATCTATCTATCTATCTATCTATCTATCTATCTATCTATCATCTATCTGTCTATCTATCTGTCACCTACCAATATCTTTGTCAATTCGTTTATTGGGAATTCCTAGTCCCGTGGTAGGCAAGAAAAGGCTCCCCCAATGATGTGCTAATCCCCAGAACCGGTGAACATGTGACTTACATGGCAAAAGGGACTTGATTGGTATGATTAAGGTTATGCACCCTGAGATGGGGAGATTACCCTGGATGATCTGAGTAGACCCAATTAGACACTGCAGTCAGAGCCATCACTATGGAAAAAAGGCCAGAGAGTGGCCATGTGATGGCTTTAAAGATGGAGGAAGCCAAGGGATTCAGAAAAAGGCAAAGCAATGGATTCCCTCATGGGGCCTCCAGAAGGAACCAGCTCTGCGACGCCTCTCACACCAGTAGACGATGTCGGACTTCTGACCTTCACAACTGGAAGATAATGAATGTGTGTCGTTTTAATCCACCAGGTTCGAGGTGATCTGTTACGGCAACAATAGAAAACGAACTCAAATCCCAGTTGACAAATTATCTTTCTTGAGGGTGCCTTTTGATGAACAGTAGTTCTTAATTTATGTAAACAAACTTATCACTATTTTTCTTTCATAGTCAATGGCTTTGTGTCTTGTCTAAGAAATATTTCCCTACACTAAGCTTTGAAATATACCAACTAACTCAAATTTTCTAAGAGTTGTAAGGTTTGGTACTTGACATTTAATTCCTAGGCCCAGCTGGAGTCAATTTTTGTATATGGCGCGAGATGGGGGCCTAACCTCACCTTTTCCTTTGTGGATAATCACCTATTCCGGTGGCCTGGAACGCCACCTCAGTCTCACACCAAAGTCTCACACTTGTGCAGGTCTTCTCTGGGCTTTCTTTCTTTCTTTTTGTTTTTCTTGAGGAAGATTTTCCCTGAGCCAACATCTGTGCCAATCTTCCTCTATTTTGTAGGCACGTCATTGCCACAGCATGGCCTCCAACAAGTGCTGTAGGTCTGCACCCAGGAACCAAACCCAGGCTGCTGAAGCAGAGCGTGCCAAACTTAACCATGAGGCCACGGGGCAGCCTCATGGACTTTCTGTTCTACTCCACTGGGCTAATTGTCGATGCCTGCAACCACATTGCAGCATCTTAATTGCTATAGCCTCATACAAAGTCCTGGTATCTGGAAGGAAAGGTCTTTCCTTGACCTTCATAAGAAGGTCTTGGTTATTCTTCCACAGAAGTTTTAGAACCATCATATTAAGTTTCATGAAAAAAGCCTGTTGGGGTTTTTGTTGGCATTATAGCGAATCTGTGGATCAAGTGGGAAAAAATGAATTGACGTCTTTATAATATTATCTTTTATCTACAATATGATATGGTATATCTTTCCTTTTATGTAAGTCTTTAAAATCTCTAAAAAAGCAAAAATTTGGTTCTTTTAAAAAACCAACAAAGTAGATAAAGCTCCAGAAAGACTGAGAAGAGAGAAGATAAAGATAAAAATATCATAAAAGAAAATATGAAAATACTACAAATAGGGATTAAAAAGGCAAGAAAAGAATATTCTCAACAACTATATGCCAAGAACTTTGGAAAACCTAGGCAGAAACAAGCATATTCTTAGGAAAAAATCTAACTCACTACAACTCACTCAAGATGGCATAAAATGTTTGAATAGGCCTACAACTACTGAAGGTACTGAAGCAGGGGTTAAAAATCCTTCCACAAGGAAACACCAGGCCCAGGTGGCTTTATTCCCAATTCTACCAAACTTTCCAGATCATCTCAATTTTATGAAAACATCTTAAACTAAATTAAAACTGAAAAAATAACATATCAAAATTTGAGAGATGCAGCCAAAGCACCGCTCAGAGGAAAATTTATAGCATTCAGTGATTATACTAAAAGAAAAGAAAGGTCTCAAATCAATGATCTAAGTTTCTATCTTAAGAAACTGGAAAAATAAAAGCAAATCAAACCCAAAGCAAGCAGAGGGGAGGAAGTGATAACAATATGAACAGAAATGACTGAAATAGAGCACAGGGCTGCCCTCGTCCGAGACGTGCCTGAGGCCCAGCTGAAGCCACAGAGGACCAGCCCCCATGCCGACTTTGCCCCTGAAGGCCCACACCCAGGACACCTCATCAGGGCTGCAGGAATGTCTCCATTAGCCAGCCTCCTGGTGCCCCAGAACTCTTGCTCTCCTGCCCCTGAAAGTGGCTGACTTTGGGGACTCTCTCTTGTAGAATTCTCCAAAAGAAGTTGTTTGGGGAGAGTACGCAGAGGCAGCAGGATGCTGTCACCTTCCCGTCAGAGTCCCCAGGGGTCTTGGAGGTGGGGACCCCTCAGTTCAAGCTCTCGCACCACCTGCCTCATTTGTCAGTAAACATCTGGCGATGTGTGTTCACCGCCCCACATCGGCTCTGACAGGAAGGCAGGTGTCCCTGCTCAGCCCCGGGGTAGGGCAGCCTCGTGCCCCAGCCTCCTGCTGCCCACATCGCTGAGGGCAGGACTGTTGTGTGAGCTCTGTCTACGTGACAGCCAGGTTACATTCCTGCCCTGGCTCAGGTTCCTGTGTGTGGAGTGGTCAGGTGTCCAGGCCTCCCCCAGCCTGGGCTGGGCTCTGTGTCCACGTCCTGCCAGCCTGGGCTGCCTGTGGGCTCGCTGCCCCACGGTCTTCCCTCCTCACCCTTGACCTGTCCTCCTGGGCAGCCCTGGCCTCCGGCTCTCGGTATATGCGGGTGGAAGAGTCTGTGGTCCAGTCAGGTGACTTCATTAGACAGAAACAGCCCCCTGCAGGGCAAGGCTTGTGCAATCCTGATTATTTGAACGAGGATGCCTGCCCGCACAGCCCACCAGCTTCTGGAAAAAGCAGCTCAGGACAAGCTGTGAAGTCCCCTGAGCCTGAGAAGCCACTGGACTCCAAGGACAGGTGGAGCACAGGGCAACCGTGCCACCGTGCCTGTCTCCTGCTGACCCGCGCCATGTTTAGAATAGCTTCAAAGCCTGCTGACCATGGTTGCTCCAACTGGGGTCCAGGCTGGAGCCACACTGGTGGAGAGGGCCCAGTCCAGGTGACCCGGGGGCTGGCTGCTGCGGCTCTCTCTGCAGCCTTCCCTCCCACCATGGCCTCTGTGTCCACAAACCCCTGCCATGCCAAGGGGCTCCTGAGCAGGCCACAGCCCTCCCTCACCTCCTTTTCTGGCCAGAGCCCACCCCCTGTTCACATCCAACTGCCTTCCTTCTGTGGCCCAGCTTCCCTGCTGTCATGGCACCCTGGATCAGAAAACGTTGACCGTAATCAAGTGATTGCCACTCATAATTCATGGTCATTGCTGGGGCTGAGGCCGTGCAGCCCATGCCACTCCCCATGTCCAGCTCAGTGTGGGCTCAGAGGCGGAGCTTAGAGGCTGCAGCAGATGATGACCCCTGGCCCCAGAGCCCCCAGGGCCCCACAGGCGCGGGTGGAAAGTCTTGAAGACTCTTCTCCCCTCTCCCCAGGCTCCGGGCTTGGCCTGAGCTGGGCGGGTGGCCCTTCGAAACTCAAGTCGCATCAGGAATGGGGACCAAAGGTGGTCAGGACCTTCCCCCCGTGCATCCCGACTGACTGGAAATTCTAGTTCTGTGCCCAGGAGCTGTGAACACCTCTGTTCACATAAGAACTTGTACATGATCCCTCACGGCAGCTTGGTTCGCAATGGTCTGAAGGTAGAAACAACCCAAACGGTCGTCAGCTGACAAATAGATACACAAAATGTGGCATATCCATTCAACAGAATGTTATTCAGTCATAAAAAGGAATAAAGAACTGACTCATGCCACAACCTGGGGGCAACTTGGAAAGACGACGTTCAGTGAAAGAAGCCAGACTCAGAAGGCCACATGGCGTAGGATTTCATTTATGTGTAATGATGGAGAGGCTCATCACAGACAGCGAAGGCAGACCAGAGTGTGCCTGGGGCTGGGGAGAGTGGAACGGGGAGTGACTGCTGATGGGGGCAGGGCTGCTTTTGGGGGTGATGAAAATGTTCTAAAATTAGGTAGCGGTGATGGTTGCGCAATCCTGTGAATACACGAAAAACCACTGAAGTGCACACTTCTAAAGGTGTGGCTGATCCTCCCAGATCATTCCTGAGAGCAGGGGCCGGCAGGGAAGACTCACGAGGGTGCCAGATGCTTCTCTGGGGAGACAGGGCAGGCTTGGGAGGGGAGGGGACAGAGGGGGAAAGCAGTCTTCCGGAGGCCCCAACCCGCCCCGATCGGCCCAGGAGGGCTCGTGCTTCTCTGGGGAAGGACCCTTTCCTCGGGGCGGTTTGCAGGCGGCCTCAGGAGCACAGCTGTAGTTGCCCTCCTGCCCTCCCCCCTCCCCGGGCAGGAATGGAAGCCTCTTAACTCCCTGGCTCAGCCTCCCCGCTTCCAATGCATCCCCCACAGTGTGGCTGCCAGAGGCGGCTTTCCAACCCAATCACAGATCTTGTGCCACACCCCCCCCCCCCAAATCCTGCCGTGGCTCCCTATTCCCTGCCCTATGACATCGGCCCTTCACAACCCAGCCAAACAAAATAAACCGTGAGCTTTAAGCGGGTCCTGAGGCAACACACCTTCTCTTGCCCTAAGTGGGTGCACACGTGGAGCACGAAACACGTAAGGTTCTTAGAAGATTTGTAAGATTGTTTCATGTCAATGACCCATCAATCAGAGCACTCTCGAGCTGGCCCCCAAGCCCGGGTCAGCCAGAGCAGACATCCCTGGTTGGTAGTGAGATTCTTCGAGGACCTCGGGACAGGTGACCCAAATGGATTCAGCAAAAATAACTCAATTCAACTCACCAACTCAACTCAATTCAGTTTGGTTTATATCAGCTCCAATAACTTACTCAACTTGACCTCAGTTAAGGGGACTTAGCTCAGGCAACTCAACTCCGTTCAACTCAGTGCAGTTCAAGTCAACCCAAGATGACTTCCTGGGGAGCCAAAACCAGCTGGGCAACAGAGAGACCATGCTGGGGCCATCCTGGCCCAGAACAGCCCTGCCCCCAGGCCTGGTCCAGCCCATCTTCACCAGAGGAGCCACCGGGATGGAAAAGCCAAAATGTAGAGACCCCCAGACAGTTAGGAGTGGCCCAGGGTCCAGAAAACACCACCCCAATCACTAATCCTGGATGGGCTCACGCAAGAGAGTGGTGGGCGGGCTGCTGGTCTGGCCAGCAAGGCAGCCATTCATCCATTCATTCCACTAAGAATCGCCTAATGACACTTTTGGGGACACTGTGAGGGACTGCAGAGTGTGGGGCAGAGTGTCTGCCCCAGGAGCCTGACAGCACCTCGGGGACAGGAAGTCCTCCCCCAGGAAGAGACAGTCGGTAGAGACAAGTATGAGAAGGGAGATTGTGGTCAGCAGGGAGCATGGCACGTATGAGGCCTGGGGAGGGAAGGAGAGAAAGAAGGCCTCGAGCGAGGGCAGGAGGGGACAGATGGAGGGGGCTGGGGAGGTGGACAGCGCTATCCATGATCCCCACCCGAAATGGGCACTACCCAACTTCAAAAATAACCACAGAAATAACGACGGCCGCAATTGCAGCCAGCGGCGACCGCCCCCGGCAGAGCGGGGTGTTTCCAAAGGGTCATTTCAGCCTCTGGTGGCCGCCGCGCTGCGGGGCCCCGAGTGCGCTCACGTCGCAGGGCAGAAACAGCAGGCCCCGCGTGGCTCGGGGCTCAGCCCCCCGCGGGGGTGACCGTTCCCTTGCCTGCCTTGCCCGCATCCGCACTCCCGCTCACCTACACAGGGGTACAGCACACGGGCATGGATTTTATTTAAAAACTGCCGGTAACACTGGCTGGGGGCTGCTGGAACAGCTGCCCTCCTAGCACAACGGCCTGTGAGGTGTGCAAGGGGCGGAACACGGGCAGACGGACGCCGGGACGGGGCTGACCTGGCTCTGACCCTGGACGACAGTTCCGGAACCTGAGTTCTCAGGCCCTCCTCCACTGCCCCCAAGACAACAGGCGAGACTCAAGTCCTTACATCAGGGATAGGGTTTCTTGGGGGTGGGACGCACGACCGCTGCCCACTTTGGACATTTGGCTCAATTCTCCCCTTGCCCGTGGAGACCCCTGCCCCTTGACCTGGGTTAGTCACCCAAGTGTTGGTGTCTATTTCCTCCTGAGAACCTGGGGCCAGGGGGTGGGGGGGGGCGCTGTGGTGGGACATAGGGGCTTGGGCAAGGCCGTGAGAAAACCCCAAACCAATTCCCATGCTGGGCCTGGCTGGTTCCAGCAAATTCCTTGAGCTTTGGAGGCCTCAGGAGCTAGAAAGGACAGTGCAGATGAGGTCTGAGGTTTCTTCATAACAAGGACGTGGCCTCGGAGGGATGCAGAGCCCAGGAAAGCCGCCACAGCTGTGCAGCTCCGAGCTTTGGAGATTACGAGCTCTTGAGAAATCACTGTGGCCGGACTCTGGCCCCTCTAGGGTGTGGGGAGAGTGCTCCTCGAGCTCCCAGGCTGGGGTGCTCCAAATCGGGTGGACGGCCTGAAAGTCTGAGGCTGCCCGGGCAGAGTTGGTGAGGAACCAGCAAAGAAACGCATCTTTGTCCTGGCTTTGTCCCCAGGAGGGGTTGGGCGAGCAGACAGAGGGAAAGAGCCCAGGAGGTTGGGGTGTGAGCAGGCGGCTGGGAGGACCCCGTTTAAATCCTGGGGAGATTATGAGGACGTTTGTTGCAGGCTGTCAGCCCTCATTAAGTTAATGGAACTGGCGAGTTGGCCTGCTTCCAGCGCGCCGGAGAAAGAAAACAAGAAAAGTGTTTTCAGCAAAAGAGCCAGGGGGTCCCATTTCACTCAGAGCCCCGAGAGATTATGAACCATCAGTAATGGCCTCCCTGAAATGACTTATTGGGAACTTGTTGATTAAAACAAGGGAGAGAAAACCCCTAACATCCAAGAAGAATTACATGGGTTTCTTATTGATTTTTGTCTAGAAAAGTGATTTGTGAGCATTTCCTTCCAAAAGCCTTGTGAATTATGAACAAAACCTGGTCCCCAGCCAGCGCCTCTGCCGCCACTTGGGCAGGAGGGGGGAGGACTTGGAATTAAAACCAGTGCAATTCCACGCAGGCTCGAGCAGCAGAGATCCGGGGCTGGAGCCCTGGGGTCAGAAGCCAGGTATTCTGCCAGGCTCCCTGGGGCACGGAGCTGGGGGCTGTGGCTGAACAGACCAGCAGCATGGGAGGAGGGCCCCACCCTGCCCAGGGGGCCCTTCCTTTCTGCTTTCAGGGGCAGAACTGGCAAGTCACCCCCTGAGGTTGTGTGGGACTTGACTTACAAAGCCTCTGATGCTGGTCCTCACCGCGGCCAAAAGCTTATGGGGCTTCTCATGGGGCCCTGAGGGTGGGATTCAGCACCAGGATCTGGGACACGGTGTTGAAGGTCCTACTGATTCCCCCCACTAGATTCCCTAACTT
The DNA here is from genome assembly GCF_041296265.1 of Equus caballus. Taxonomy (NCBI): domain Eukaryota; kingdom Metazoa; phylum Chordata; class Mammalia; order Perissodactyla; family Equidae; genus Equus; species Equus caballus. The sequence goes on from NC_091704.1 coordinate 11,339,727, forward strand.
GCCAGGACACCCACAAGCCCAACGGCCGCCCCCCAATCTCCCACGGCCACGGCCCCCGGGCCCCACCTTCCTCCAGAACACATGGCGTGCCTCAACTTCCCCAGAGCCCCTGCCTCTGGCTGCTCTCACACCGACCTGGACTCCACCCACTAGACCTCGGGCAGGGGCCTGGCCTCCCCACTGCTCTCTCCTCTCATCCTACTTTCACAACCCACCTGCCCTGTGCTTTCACAAGCATGTTTTAACTGCTCCATGATCCCTGCCGTGCAGATAAGGGAGCTGAAGCCCAGGAGGAGGGCAACTTGCCCACACTCACACAGCTGGGGAGGCAGGGCCCCTGCCTCCAGACTCCCATCCCCCACCCGGGCTCCGAGAGACACGGAGCTGATTGCTGGGGCACCATCTCCAGTTGCCTCCCATTCTCCTCTTCATCTGTCCCCAGCTGGGGCCTCTCAAACTCGCCCTCACTCTCTAGGTCTCTCTCATCTTGAACCCCCAGCCCCTGTGGCTTCAGGCTGTTTCGGGAGAACAGAACCAGCAGCCCCCGGAAATCAAGACATCCACCGATCCTTCCTGTAGGGGTGCTGGGGGAGCAGGCCCCCAAATCAGGGGTGAAGGAGACGAGCTGGAGATCTCAGTGACATCCGGCAGGCACTGAGCCTCCTTCCTCCCAGAGACCCACTCACATTAACCGAGGGGCCATCAGGCTGATTTTGACCCCAAGAATGGCAGCGGGGACTGGCTCAGCATGGTCAACACCCCGTCCCCTTGAAAAGAGCTCCTGTCTGACTCAGGCAGCACAGAAGGCTGAGAGCTGGCACCTCAGTCCACAGTTAAACTCAAGGACAAGGTGACAACTGTAAAGAGGAGAGGTGAGCGCTCCCGGGGTCCTGGTGCCCCTGTACACCCGGTCACCACACCAGAGGTGGGGACCCCGGCCCAGTGGGGCTCCGCTCATCTGTCCAGATCACAACCCTGAAGCTCACTGCACAGGCAAGGAAGGCCGGCTCAGTCTGTTCCCCCGACAGACAATTGACCCTGAGGCCCAGAGAGGGAGGGATGGCCTGGGGCCCCTGATGACACAGGAAGAGCAGCAGGAGCCAGCCAGGCACTGTGTGCTGTGAACGAGCCAGGCCTGGCGTAGGGAGTGGGCACCCCCCACCACAGTGGGCCCTGGGCGGCCTCTGAGGCCTCATCTTCACTCTCCAGGCCTCAGTTTCCCCACCTATAAATAGGGAGGGAGGTCAGAGATCCACATTCTAGGGTGCCTGGGGGCTCCCGCACCTCTAGTTCAGAGCTGGGCCTGGACCCCTGCCTGGTCCTGGCTATCAGGCTTGTCCTACCTGGGACCCCTGCCAGCTCTTAGCCTCACCCCCAACTGAACTGGAAGGAGAGTCGTGCAGGACACTCCCTTCAGGACGCTGAAGACCCACCTGGGGGAAGCCCCTGGGGGGGCCCAAAGCTATGTAGCCCCATGACTGCCCTCAGCTCCAGCCCCCTCCTCCCAGCACATACCCAATCGCTCTCCCTGGACAAGCCGGGCAGGCAAGTCCTGGGAGCTGCATGGAGAAGCAGGCCAGATGGGCCCTGCCAGGGTGAGCCGCGGGGTGGGGGCACATACACGCGGCCAGTGCTTCTGAGGGCCACTTTCTTCTCCCTCCACTCTGATCTGGGGACAAAAGGAGACTCTAACCCATCCCCACCTTACTCGGGGAGCTGGGGGTCCGGGTGTGTGTGGGGGGTCTTTCCCATCTAGGTTGTGTGCCCGCCCTGGGCTGGGCCGAGGACAACGCTGGGTGTCCGTTCACGAGGGAAGAGCTGGCCTCTCACTCAGCCCCGAGGGCCGAACGTGCATGCTAACACAGACTTTGGATCAGACACTGTTGTCAGCCCCCAGCCTGAGCCATATTCCCGGAGAAGCCTCCTGTGGGGGTGGGGAAGCTGCCGACTGGGCCTGTTTCTGAGACTAGACGGTTTGTTTAGAAATGCAACCGTTATCGCTGCTATCTGCTGAAGTCTGGGGAAGGCAGCTCCCCAGGCCCAGCCCCTCCTCTGCTTGCAGCCCGGCCCACCCTGCACGCCCTGTCCCAGGGCCTCCAGATCCCCAGCCGGCCCTGGATACTCTGCTCCCTCTGCCCCCATGTCTCCAGGCGTCCTTCTGCCTGTCCTGCCCTCTCCTGCATTGGGTCCTTCCGCAGGAAGCCCCCCCACACCGTGCCACATCTCCCGGAACCATGTTTCTTTCCACCGGGGCACATGCATGGGGCCGCAGCTTGTCTCTTGAGGGCCCTGTCTTTCTCACAGCCACATTCCCAGTGCTTGACACACAGTAAGTGCCCACCAAACCAACGGGTGCCGGGCTGCTCCAGGCCAGGCCAGCAGGGACAGGGCACCGGCTGCCCAGGGCGGGGGCCGGGCTGCTGCAGGCCGGGCATGCGGGGTGAGGGGCAGCTCACAGAGCAAGGCTCTCCCAGGGCCACCACCCAGCCTCCACCTCTCCCTCCCCCAAAGGAAAGGAGAGGTTAATAAACCAATTACTTTGGGCAACAAAGCAGAATAAGTCCCATTAAAGTAATTAACGTCCTTTGCACAGTCCCCATTTGAGAAGACTAATAAATTGGGGCTTTGTCACCATCCGGTAATTTCTTTCTAAGGCGTTTCTTCATCCCCATCCAACAGCACAGTTTAAGGCTCTGTTAATACTTTTAAGACGGGCTCAATGCCAGACTAATTAGATTTGCATTTCCACCATGGGCCAGGCTACGCTCGGATGTGCCCAATGAAAGAGGCCTGAGGACCCCGAGGGGCCCCGGGGACAGCACCCGCCTTTGAGAAGGGGCCATGTGTGGATTCCCACCTCTGGCCTGACACTGTCTGCCCGCCCAGCTTCCCACCCCCGCAACCAGGGGCACAGCTCTGATCTGGGTGGAGGCCCGACCTTATTCTCCAGAGGGTCCCTTCCTGCAGCCGCCCACCCTGGGGCTCACAGGGGCCAACAGGGGGATCCAGGGCCCCAGAGACAAACCCTGGCGCCTCCAAGGAGACACTGCGGAAAGGAGGAGGAACCGCTGAACAGGGGAGAAAGCTGACAAATCCCTCCTGGGCCAGGCGATCAAGGTCAACCGCACAGTGATAAGTTGCGGTGACAGCCCGTGCCCCTGCTGTGACGGATGAGATGGGCACCGCACCTCTGCGGTCTTCCTCCCCAGAGCCCACAGCCCCAGTCTAACCATAAGAAAAATGGCAGACAAATCCCAACAAACGGGCATCCTACAAGACACCTGACCAGTCCTCCTGCAAACTGTCAAGGTCATCAAAAACAAGGAGAGTCTGAGAAACTGTCACGGCCAAGAGGAGCCTAAGGAGACATGAGGACTACCTGCCACGTGGGATGGTGGGACAGTAGGGAAAAACAGGAAATCTGAATGGACTTTAGTTAACAATAGCATACCACTGATGGTTTGTGACTTACGACAAACGCACCGTCCTAATGTAAGGTGTTAACGACAGGGGATGCTGAGTGAGGGGTTACGTGGGAGCTCTCCGTAGGACCTTCATAATAATTCTGTAATGCTACAACTGTTTTAAAATCTCCCCCTGCCTCCACCTCCTGCTCTGTGTGAGGGGCACCCAGGCCCGGCTTCTACCACAGGACCGTCATGAGCTCAGGAGGCACCTGACCAGGCAAGACTGGGAGCAATAAGCACCCGGAGGGAACCCCCAAATCAATTTCAGTTATGGAGTGCCGAATGTGAGCCCGGGGAGCAAGGAGCTCAGAGACAAGTGACGTTGGCACCTTGACCAAGCCAGCTGGGTCAGGTTTGGGTGCCCCACGAATGCAAGATCCTCCAGGCGGGGCATGGTCCAAGGTGGGGAGGACCGGGAGGTGACAGGCTGAGGGTTGGGTTGGGCAGGACGAGAAATGCCAGTGATGAGTTGAATGCCAGGATGTGGACCTTGAATGAGAGCGTGCACTCATTCCACTCTGCTACTGTAACCGGAAAGCAGCCGTAGACAGCGAGGAAATGAGTGAGTGTGGCCGTGTGCCGATAAGATTTACCTTCTGGATGTTAAAATTTGGATTTCATATAATCTTTGTGCATCAGAACTATTATTCTTCTTTTGATTTTTTTCAACCATTTGAAAATTTAAAGACCATTCTTAGTTGATGGGCCATACAAAAACAGGTGTAGGTTATGGTTTACCACCCCACAGCAAAGATTAGTAAGGTAGACAGACCTCTGCAAGATTGCTTTATAAAAAAGGTGCAATAAACACACCTTTGATGGAGGTGTACAGATTGACCAAAGATGTCAATGCGTGTATTGGTAAAGTGATGAAAGATGTAACAGGAATTCCAAAAATAATATAAATAACGGTATTATGGACTACTATCAGTTAATAAACTTGAACACCCAGATGAAACGGATAAATTTCTACAACTAGATAAAATGTCAATATTGGTGTGAGAAGAAATAGAGGACTTGAATATGTTTTTAAGAAATTAAAAAGCAATCAGAGATGCCCCCCCAAAAACTCAGGCCTGAATGGCTTTGGAGGTGACCTCTACCACAGTTTTATGAAACACATAACAATTCCTATCTTCTTCAAGTTGTTCCAGGAAAAGGAAAAAGAATATAATTTTCCAGTTCATTTTAACAGGCTAGTAAATGTGATCTGGAATACAAGCAAGGAAAATATAAGAAAACAGAACTATAGGCCCATTTCACTTATGAATATGGACACAAAAATCTTAAAACAAAATATTAGCTAACCAAACCCAACACCGTATTAAAAAAAGAAATACAAATCAGGATTTATGCCAGGAAGCCAAGGATGGTTCAACACCTGAAATCCATCAATGTGATTCTCCCCCCCAAGGAAAAATTACAAGATCATCCCTGTTAGTACAGAAAGCTTTTGATAAGGTTCAAAACCTTCTGATAGTAAAAAAATTAAATCTTTAAAGAATAGGAATAGAAAGGAACTTCTTTAACTTGGCAATTTATAGACCAAAAATCTAGAACAAACCATCCCATTAATGGAGAAACTTTAAATGCATTTCCATTAAGCCTTGGAATAAGACAAAGATGCCCATGACCCCCACACTATTTAAGGTAGTCCTAGAGATCTCACTTAATGCAAAAGAAAAGAAAGAAATTGACGTGAGGATTGGGAGAGAAAAGATAAAACTGTCATTATTTGCAGTTGATGAGATCATCTACTTAGAAAATCAGCAAGGTCAACAGATCAATTATTAGAACTGATTTTAAAAAAGTCTGGTAGATGATGAGCCTGCTCAAATCAGTGGCATTTCTTTACTCCAGCAATAACGTCCTAGGAAAAATAAGCCCCCACATAGCACTAGAGAGGATATATGATCTGGGAAAAGCTGAAGCAAATGCCACGAGAGGAGCCCTCCAAGAACACCGTCCCACTCCAGTTGAGAGCCAGGAAGACGACCTGAGTCGATGCAGAGCCGTTCCCTGCTCTTGGGTGAGATGGCATAATACGACAGAGATTCCAGTTTTTCCCAAGCGTAATCTGTAAATTCAATGCAACCCCAAGCAAACTCTCCACTGGAATTCAGAAGCTTAATAAACTTACTCTAAAGTGGAAATGGAGGAATAAACATTCCAAACAGATAAATCAAACTGAAAAAGGGGTTCAATGTGGGTTAGGTGCCAGGCTGGCATCAGCACCCACTTGCAAACCAGCGCAGCAGGTGTGCATGGCACGGGCTTGTCCCCCAGACCACAGGCCACTGGTGCAGAGAAGGAGCCGGGATCACACACCTCGTACACACAGCCAACCTCTAAGATGACACCGCCAACTGCTGGGGACAGGTTGGAGAGACTGGGAGGTGGGCTGGGAAAACAGTCACCGCACAGGGGAGGAAAATGAAGCTAGGTCCTTACCCAGCACACAAAGGTGTACCTGGCAGGGATTAAAGACTCACACGACAAAAGGCGAATTCTAAGGCGAACAAAGGAAAAGATCTAACAGCAGACATGATGAAGCCCACGGTGCATACAGTTGGGATGTCACAGTTTAGGATTTCTGATCCAGGGGCCTCTGCCTGGCTGGGCTGCTCATTTCCTCTCCAAGGCCTCGTCTCTCCCGCCATCGGACTGCCAGAATCTGACTTCTCTTTACGGAAATTCCTTCTTCCCTGTTGTCTTCCCTGCAAACTCCTAAGATCTGTGGATGGGGATTTTGTCTTTTTTGTTCATTTTTGTATCTTCAGGGCTCAGGACAGTGCCTGGCATATAGGGGCTCAGGAAACAGTGGTGAATGAATGAAACAATAAAGAAAGGAATGAATGGACACATGCACACATGCCGGCTCTGGGACAAGGAGCAACCTCAGACCAGTCTCAACTTTGCCTGGCCTCAGGTTAGGGCTCTGAAAACAGGTGCATCTCGTACCCCTGCAGGTGTCAGATGCTCACTGGGACTAGAGCGGGCAGGAAACGCATCCTCGGCTCCCAGGGGCCCAGAAGAAGCTAAGGGAACTCAGATGCCCCAAGAAACTCCCAGCTGATTAGTGCATTTGATGCCAGCCTGGCCCAGAACTTTCTTTCCTCTGAGTCCCACACTCATGCTCACAGTGGGGTGTTGCCTCCTGTTCTGGAGGAGACCCCAGAGTAGACCCAGGGTGTCCTAAGAAGGCAGGATTCAAGCCACAGCTTTTGGCTGAGTCCCCAGCGGCAGCCTGGAGAGGCTCCTTGCCGGGCTCATGAAGCGCCGTGGAAATGGACAGGTGATGAATCTTCCCCTACAGTTCCTTGAGCAAAAACCCCAGATCTTGGGTCCCTCAGCTTCCCACTCCTAGTCTCCAACGCCCCCTCCCCAGGCTCCAAAAAGAAGCCTGAGTCAGTGAGTGGGGCAAGGGCAAAGCAGATGGACACGCCCAATAGCCACAGGCTGGAGGGCTGGGGAAGGTGGTGGCCCCACAGGGCCCCAGAAGTTCCAACCAAACACTGGCCACACTTCCGGAGCCCCCGCTGGGCCTCAGCCCCAGTGCTCATCGTTCAGGGGAGTGGGAGTGTGTCTGGGGAGGGAATAAACAGTTGATTTTCAACCGACAACTGTGGCCAAGAGGAGGCGAAGGTGCAGTGGGTGCCAGGAACAGGGCGGCTGACGTTCCAAGCCACACAGAGGAGGGCAGGCACCGAGGTTCAAAGCCCAGGCTGGGCTCAAGGGAGGCCGTCAGGTGGGAACACGCAGGAGCGGGCCCTCGGGCCAGCACCCACATGCCCCCAGGTCCTCCAGCATAGACCTGCAGCATAGGCCGGTAAGGATACCTCTGTAATTTCCCCTGAAACATCTTGCCCCACCAGAAGGACCAGCACATGTAACATTCCTTTCCTGAGGCAGTTTGTGTCCTGAACAGCCACCTGACACCATGGCTGGGGGCCACTGGCCCGTGAGGCTGTACGCTTGGGCAGTAGATGGTGGGTCATCGGAAAGGTGGGTGAAAAAGTGGAAGCTGTGAATTCGATACATGGGCATCTTCGACATGTTATCTCAACCTAAAAAGTCCAATGCGCATCTATTGGCTGACCCCGCCATGCCGGCCCAGGTCCCATCTGCAGCCCGCGCCCTGGCAGCATCTGGAGGCGCTAGGATCTTACCCACAGGCACTTGTAGGCAACCTGAGAACGAAGATCTGGTCGGATCCCCCCAATATTCTTCCCGGGCTTTTTAATGGTTTGACCCCAACACATCTTAACCAAATCTTCTCAAAATTGCCAATTAAGTTTTCAGAGAAATCGGAAATCCATGTCCGCGCACACCCACCTGGGTACATGAACTTTAACCATTTGCAAGCACACGCCCCCCTGAACCAGCAGGGTCCCAGGGAGCAGGTATCCTGATTGGGGACAGGTGGGCTAGAGCAGGGCGTCCAAACCACAGGCCATAATAATCTCTAAAAGTAGTTAAAATAATAATAATAATTATATTATTGTATTACATATTTTATCTGTGATACATTTGCTACATATTTATTATAAATAATTGTTTAATTATTTCATAATTATTATCAATAAAATGAGAATAAGATTATTTAGAACGGAATAGAACCCATTAGAATGGAGAACATCCCAGTATGTGTGTGTGTGTGTGCACACGCACGTGTGTATGTGCGTGTGTGTCTAGGCCACCAGGAAGATGAGCGTTGCATGTGGGTTGTGGTCAGAGGGTGCCAGGCATTTCCCAGAGTGCATCATGGAGAGGGCCTTTGGCTGGACACTGTGGGCAGCAGTATGTCACTTAGGAGCCCTCCAACTCTATCCCCCTTGGGCACCGTTGGCAGACGCAGAGCCCTGTGGCCCAACTGTGGAGACTCAGGGAGTCAGGGAAAAGAGGGCCAGACAGCGCTGTTCTCCTCCAGGGCACACAGCCCGGGCAGGGCGTGGAGGGTCCCTCCCTCCACTCCCTGCTCACACACTCTTTCTTTGGGAGCCAAGATAGGGGAGTAGGAGGGAGGTTGGGGCAGAATGACAGCAAGCCTGGGGCTCTGACATCTCCGGTCCCAAGTGCTGGGCAAGGGCCGGAGTTATTTCCAACTCTGAGGTCAGCCCGTGAGAGAGGGTGTGGGAGGCCCTCCTGCAAAGCCTGTGCCAGGTCCTGGAGGAAAAGGGGCTTGAAGGATGCTTCAGAAGAAGTGAAGAAAGGCACCTGGTTGAACCCCAGATCTCCTTTGCTTGAGGAGCACAGAGTCCTGGGGCCAGAGGCCCCCAAAGGCAAAACAAAAATCAGTCCCCACGTGGCAAGGGAGCCCAGGGTACAGCTCTAGTGGAAGTGCAGGCTATCGCTCAGGTGCCTGCTCATCCTGGGCGTCCTGGGTCACACCAGTTGTCCCCGAGCGACTGTTAAGAATGTCCCGTTCCCTCTCAAACGTCATAACCCGGGTGTCCTGGCTCAAGTTTGCGTCACAGACACCTGCCTCTGTTTCCATAGATGCTTATCGAAGGCTATGTGGGTCAGCAGTGTTAACAAAGAACTTGCTGAAATTCAAGAACTCCACCTCAGGGCAAGGAGCACCCTCTGGGACCAGAGGGAAGAAGAGACCAGCCCTGGCCACTCCAGCACTCTGAGCAGCCTGCCTGTGACACTGGACCTGACTGTGGCTGCTGCCCAGTCTCGCTGGGTTGCCTCTGCACCCAAACCCAGAGGCCTCAAAGTGCTGGGCTCTCTGCGCCCACTCACTTGGGGCCCCGAGGTCATGGGTTTGCTCAGCTCGGCCTGCATTTACTCAGCAACAGTAGGCGGGAGGCCCTGCTGGCCCCCAGCACCACCGTCAGCCCACGGGGGGGACTCGGAGAACTCGGGGGAGAGGAGGCCTCCTTCCCTCCGGGGCCTCTTGTTTGCAAAGCTCCCAGAGGACCCGGCAGGACAGAGCCTGGACAAACACGGAGCATCCTCAAGCCCCCAAAAAGTCAAATCAGTAAACACTCCCTGCCACGGCATTTCTGCCTCTCATTGATTCAGCTGCAAAGTGCAAACTGCCCCAAGAAAGGGCGGCGGGGGGCCTGGGCCCCCCGGACCAGCATTCACACGAATCCTTCATGTGAGGCGGCACAGCTGGGCGTGCAGACGCCCCACTGGAGAGAGTGCCCCCGCTGCAGCTCCGTGGGGGGAGCAGCGGCCAGATGGCCGGGGGCACCAAGATAGGCTGTGAGCGGGCATGCCGGGCCCAGCTCCTCAGCTGGGCCCCCAGAGCCTGAGGCCACGGGCCACCCCCCGTGGTGTCTGAGCTCCGGGCACCAGACAGCCCCTACCCTAGACCGTGCTGCCCATCTCACGGGGCTGATTCCAGCCGGCACAGCCTAGAGTCCAAGCCACCCGCTGCTGGGAGGGCAAGAGGAGACGACCATTCTGTGCAAAACCCCCTCCAGCCTCAAGAGCAGGCCAGGCAGGAACACCTGTTTTGTTTTCAGAAGTTATTTTTCTTCCTTTTAATGTAGACAAATCTGATGATGTCACAGCGCCCAACAGAATGTCTTACCACAGTCAGTGCTATCTGAAAAACTCAAGAACCAAGAGCTCTGGGAGGTTATAAAATGGCCAGGAGCAGCTGGCCCTGGGGTGGGAGTACAAGAGGCACTGCTGGGGTCCTCTGGGGGTTTCTGCAGGTGGTGACCCACCCTGGCCTTGCCTGGGGAGCCAGAGAGAGGGCTCAGCTGGAAGAAGGGATGGGTCCCCCTTCAAGGAACCCAGCATGTTCTAGAGCCTGGTGCCTCCATTCTGTAGGGTGACAGGGCGATAACTGCAAGTAAGTGGGGGCAGAATGTTCCGGAACATTCCATCAGTAAAAGAGAGGGCTAAAGGGAGGAGGACGGAGACCCAGATAGAGGTCAGGCCTGGGGCTGGAGGAGGGTAAGCTGAGAAGGCCAGGACCCACACTTCTCCCCGCTCACAGAGACCTGTCCTGCCTCTGAGTCCCACCGTCTTACTCCCTGGTCTGCAGCTGCCCAAGGACACTTCAATTCTCACCTGAGACAGTACAGCCTGAGCTGGCCCTGAGGGGATGCAGGAAGACGCAGGGGACCTGACCCTATGCAGGGCACCGTGATGAAAATAATGGCCCCCAAAGATGTCCGCATCCTGGTCCCTGGAACCCAGGAATATATTCAGTTATGCGGCAAAGGGGAATAAAGGTTGTAGATGGAATGACGGTTGCTAAGAGGTGACGGTGAGATGGGAATTTACCATGGATTATTCGAGTGGGCCTGACTCAATCACAAGTTCCTTATAGGGAAAGAGGTAGGAGGGCAGGAGTGAGAGAAGGAGTGCAGGACTGCGACTCTGTGCAGCAGGTCAGAGATACAGCGTGTGAGGAGGATCCTGCTGGCCGTGGGTCCTTTGAAGCTGGAGGACGGGGCCACGAGCCAGGGGATGCAGGTGGCTTTTGGAAGCTGAAAAAGGCCAGTGATGGACTCTCCCCTGGAGCCTCCAGAAAGAGCCAGCCTGCCCACACCTTGATTTCAGTCCAGTGAGACCATTCTGACCTCCAGGACCATAAGATGACAAGTTTGTGTTGTTTCAAGCCACCAAACTTTCATCATTTGTCACAGCAGCCATAGGAAACTAACAGGGGCATCCACCACATGGTGTCCAGCCATGAGGGTACCGTGCTGCCCACCCAGGTTTAGGGCCTGCTGGGAGGACTCCAAAGTCGGCATGTGCTGTCCCCTGGGCATGGCCACACCAAGGTCCCTTGCCACATCTGTCACTCACTCTGTATCTTTGAACACGTGTACCATTGTTTGCTCAATGTTTTTCCTTTAAATAAACTGTGTCTCCTTATCTAAGTGTATTTGAAAGCCAGAATAAGTGACTCTAAGTAGATGGTAGTTGTCAAAACACACACAATAAAGAGTAAGATTCACTGAATATGTTGAAGTTCCCCTACCCCCGTCCAGGCTGATGGGCAGCTGCATGCTCCCCCCCATGCCCCAACCTCCTTCCTGCCATACTTGGGAGCTCTCCCAGGCACCGTCCCCAAGAGGCCCTGGCCAGCCCCTCTTGCAGAAGGGGAGAGAAACAAGTCCTGGGGCTTCTCATGGTTTTAAAGCAAACCAGAGTCCTGCCAGCCCCACTGGGCTCTGCTCCTGGCCGCCCTCCCAGCTGCTTAGGCTGAGGCATCAGTGGGCATGGGGTGGCAGGCCCTGGATACCTGGGTGGCTTTGTGCTGCCTGCCCAGTGTCCCCGGGGGCTCCCACTGCATGCCCACACACCAGGCCTGTCAGGCTCAGTGGCCAGATCCCACCTTGGGGAGGCCTCTGGTTCCGGTCCACGGAGGCTGGCCTCCCTCAGGACACTCCTCCAAGCCACATCCCCAGGAGGGCTCCTGACAGGCCTCCTCTCTCTGTCCCCCTGGACATGGTCAACCAGGCCAGCATCAACCCAGTGAAGGCATGACGCCGACGGAGCCAGCAGTCCTCAGAGCATCCTCTCCCCAAACCCCTGTGGTGCTCGCTGCTCTAAAGGGGCACAAAGAGCTGGGCTGGTGGTGGGCCCAGGAGGAGAAAGATCTCACTATAAAACTTAGGACTCTTTTCTCTGGTCAGAGATGATGTTTTCAGACTTTCTCGAATGAATGGTAGTATTTAATTAGAGTAAAGTTGTCTTCTAAGATGTCCTTTTTCCCTCACAATTAAGAAGTTGGCCACTTTGTGCCATTCCACTTCTTGGGGGCAAGGGGTCGATAATGGGTTTTGATGGGGCCTTGAAATCCAAATGGCCCTGAGCCACCGATAGGGTGGCAGTAGCTCCCTGTGGGCAGCTGGAACTGCTGGGTTTAAATCCTTGTGTCACCATGTAACCTTGGGTGACCTTGAACTTGCCATCAAGCTTCTGGGGCCTCAGCTGATACATCTGTGGGACGGGCTGGCAGCATCTCACACCATGGGTATGGTGTCAGCTCATCCAGCCTGCGGAGGGGCCCTGCTGCACCCATGGCCTGTCCCTACATGCTGGGCATGAGTGGTGCTGGCCCGTCATCCCCCTCACCATCGCCCAGGAGGCTGGGCCAGCGTCCTCCCACTTCCCAGGGAAATGAAGACCGCAGGGAGGTCCTATCTGGAGTTCACACAGTGGGCAGCAGCAAGGCTCGGACCACCCTCTGCTGTCCCAGCTTCCGCTCCTACCAGGGGTCCCCACCCACCCCGCCTGGGCTGGTGAGCGACAGCCAGCACTGTACCCGCCCACCTGGCCACGGGTACCCACACTGCACCTGCAACAACAGGGTGGCCTGGCCTGGCGTCCGATTACAGCCCACTCAGCGGCCTGCTCTGAATTCCTGTGGAAGGCCAGCGAGTAGAGGCCGGGGGCGGGGGGAGGACAATCCCCCCAGTGTCTCTGCGGCTGGCGCTCAGCACATGGTCTGCTGAGAGGACGGCCTGGCCTGGCCAGGGACCCCCGGGAAAGTCAGACCCACCCCCCACGCCCAAAGGCCACACAGGCCTTTTCCAAGCCAACCCCCACGTCCTCCCAGTGACCCAGGGACCCCACTGGGACAGGGTGGGCATAGGTAGGCCTTCTCTGGCCTCCAAGGACACAGCTTCAGGCCCAGCCAGAGCTGGGGAGCAGCCACAGCCCTAGGCTGTCCCATAGCTGGGCTGGCGTCTCTGCCCCCAGGGGAGGCAAGCAGAGGTAGGGAATGCCCTGGGCAGACACGCTGGGTGTAGATGGCCCTGCCACCTTTGTTTTCTCACTCTGGCCTTTCGCCTGAAATGGGGGACTTTTCGCCTCTCTTTTCATGCTCAGGGCATGTCACCTCCTCAGGGTGCCCTCCCTGATCACCCCAGCCTTGTGCCAACACCGCTGCCCATTCCCTTGGCTGAGGAGCCTGCTGTGAGGCGGCCCCCAGTCCCCAGCCTCCCGCTGGGAGGGGCTCACTCCCACCCCCGACTTTTCCTTCCTTGAATCTCCTTCCCGCCTCACTGTCTGGAACTTTCCTTGCTCACCTTCTTCATTTCAAGTTACATTTCCATTCTGACCATAGGCCATGGGTCAAGGTCAGGCCATTGGAGGGGGATGCGATTCTCCCCTGATGTCGAGAGGGCAGCATCCGTTCTGTGCTGCATCCCACCCTCCCTGCAGCCCCCTGACTGGCTCCTGCATGTCACGATGGCAACGGCAGGCCCCACCCATGGAGGCCTGCAATGGGGCTCCAACAGTCCCCGTTCCACGACATCCTGGGGCTCCACGCCACTCCGCGACAACCTCCGCCGCAGAGAGACAGAGACTTCCCAGCGACCCTGAGCCCTGCGGCGCGGCCCCCAGCTGCATTTTACGGTCTGTCAGGGCCGCGTCGGGACGAGGTCTCCTGGCATTCCACACAAAGGTTCTTTGGCACGAACGGAGTCAAATGGATTCACATTGGGATCATAAATATAATTAGGAGATTTTTATTTTCAAGTAGCACTTCTGAAATCTATAAAATTAAGCTAATATACTGATTTTTAAAACACAAGAATTTTATTGCTCTGTGAGTCAGGGTTTGCCAACCCACGAGGCTCGGGAGTTAACTCCTTCCAGGTCTCAGGCAGCCAGAGGCCCCTGGGGCTGCCCTGGTGGGCCTGGGCCTGCAGCCCTGCCGCATGGTGGACACGCCCAGGAGAGTGGGGACCGGGTTGGGGTGGCCAGCACAGGTGACCAGCCACTCCCTTCACCCCTCACCTTGACTCACACCCGGCGCCCCTCCCGGTGACCCGAGAAGCCAGATCCTTCCTTTGTTCCTTTGCTGCTCCCGCTGGACTCACCCTTCCCCGCCCCACCTCTCCCAGGGGTCCTGCCTAACCTGAAAGCCATGGCTCAAATGCCTTCCTGCCAGGATCCTTTCCGGACCCCACTAATGGGACGTGGTACCCCCAGCTCCTCCTCCTGGGTGTTGGGGGCCCCAGGGTGTGGAGACATGGCAGGGGGCACTCAGAAGCCCTGGGAAGGGCAGGCAGGACAATGCTTCCTCCCCAGCCTCAGCCAGCACTGCAGAGGTGGCCTGAGGCTGACCCGGGCTCAACCCTAGCTCCCCACACACGCTGTGGGGTCTCTGAGCCTCAGGCGTCTTATGTTGAAAGAGTTCCTGTCCTATGGCCCTACCCCGCTGGGTGCCTGCACACAGCACACAGTGCTGGCCCCAGGAGCCCACCCGGGCAGCCACACGCAGGTGGCAGATGCGTGAGCAGTGGGAGGCTGCCCTTTGCTCTGGGCCACGCCTGGTTCAGTCAGTAGCCCCTGTGCCCCTGGGTTTGTACTGGCGGGAGATCACAGAGGGACACCTGGAAGGGGCTGGGGTGGGGTTTGCAGGTTGTGTAGCTGGAGGGCTGGGGACAGCTTGAGCAAGCCCACCATGGTGAGAACCTCGCACTGACCCCTCCCCTGCAGGGTTCAAGCCAGGGACTTCCTCCCTAGGCAACTAGCACCCAGTGGTCCCCCGCCCCCCTGGAGCCTACCTGCTCCTGCTCTCCAAGCATGGTGCTGCCCTCTGATCCCCACAGCTTCCCAGGGCCTCATACTCACAGGCCACAGGGCCTCCACCGGCCCCCGAGGATCCTCAGGCTCTAACGCTCACCAGGATCTGGGCTCTCCAGGCACCAGGTGCTCAGGAACTTTGAAACTCAAGGGCCCAGATACTGTCTGGGTTCCCAACCTTCGTGGGCCCTGATATTCCCAGGCCCCCGGCACCCCTCAGACTCAGTCATTCTCCACCCCAGGTAGTCCCAAGCCCTAGAGTGGAGTCTAGGCTGGTCCCATTCCTGGCGCTCCCCAGGATGGTGGCTGGAGAAGCTTTCCTGCAGATGCAGGGGACTAGGGAACCCTGAAGGCAGGCGGGAGGGCTGGGCCCCGCCAGTGAGATACTCTTTGGCATCTCAGGCACCCACAGGACCACCCGCCTCCCTGCCCCAGCCTGAGGCAGCTCCTGGGGGCTTCCTGCACCGTTGCCTCTGTCCTTCCTCCAGACATGAAGAAATGGGGTGGGCTCGTCCCGTCTACCCATCCTGCCTCCGAGTGTGACTGCCTTTGGGGATGGGGCCTTTAAAGAGGTGATTAAGGTAAAATGAGGTCCCTGGGGTGGGCCCTAATCCAGTGTGACTGGGGTCCTTATAAGGAGAGGAGATCAGGACACAGACACGCACAGAGTGACGACCCTGTGAGGACACAGGGAGGAGATGGTGTCTACACGCCAAGGAGAGAGGCCTCAGGGGGAACCAGCCCTGCCCACACCTTGACCTCGGACATCCAGCCTCCAGGACCGGGAGCTGCCTGGCCTGTGGCATTTGTCCCAGCAGCTCTAGCTGACTCATACATCCTCTAGCTCAGAGGTTCCCGACATGCATACACACACCAAATGAAAGATCTCGAGGGAGGGGACGGCGGGCTGGGCCTTGGAAAGCAGGAGGAGTGATGACCCCAGCGGAGATGTGGTGTTGGGTCCCCCTGGCCCAAGAGGTTGGCAGTCCAGGGCGGGGTAAGGAATGAATGAGGTGGGAGGGGGCTCTGCCACCCTCACTCGGCCATGCCACTCCGCACTGCCACCCCAGAGGCCTCTGTGGGGACTCCGCTTCTTGGTGGCCCCAGCCCAGGGTCGGGAAAGCCATAGCTCTGTCCACGGCCCAGCGGTCCCTCCTCCTGGAGCTCGACCCACCACTCTGCTCAGACAGGACAGTGTGGGCAGGCCCGAGCAGGCAGCGTACTCCCTATTTCACAGTGGGGGAAACTGAGGCTGGAAGAGGCAGGTAGCTTATCCAGAAGACACAGTTCACGGCAGAGAAGTACGGTTCTGGACAAATGTTCTGTTCTCGCCCTGTCTATACAGTAGCTTCCAGAATCACCAGCTCCTTGTGCTTGGTCGAAAATGCCTGGGATTCGGCTGGACTCCTCAGGAAGCCCCCCACTCTAAGGCCTGCTCCTTCTCTCGAGGTCTTTGCCATGGGGGTCGCACTGCCGTCCCCCCAACCCAGTGAGTGGCCTGAGCAAGCAGCCTGATGTCAGCCTCCATAGCCCCGCTCCCTCACCACATCCACTCCCCAGCCCGTCTCCAACCCTCTCCCTCCAGCACACCCCAGCCACCAGACCCATCTCCCTTCGCCTCGACCAAGCACACAGCCTGCGAAGGAGCATTGGACCGCAGAGGACAGGGGGGATCCTAGAGCTCACTTGTCTGACCCATTGCTCCCCAGCCCTCTGAGCTCCCTGCTGCCTGGAGCAAAGTGCAGAGCCCAGACGGGGTCGCCAGGCCCTTCTCAGCCGCCCCCACCCTTGCCCCTACAGTACAATGTACCCCGGGCTCCTGCCTGGCTGACACCCTTACAGATTCTGAACCCATCAGCTCTCTTGCCTTCCGGCATGCGATTTCTCATTCAGTCATTGGTTTGCTTGTTCATTCATTCTTTGAACGTCTATCAAGCACCGTCTCATGCACACATCCCCAGCCGCCGGGGCCAGAGCAGTGCCCTCCCCTGCCAGGGGAGAGACAGGCTTGAGACAAGCACCCCCTGATGCATACGATCAGAGACCAAAACCTCGGTTAGGCAAGGCTAGGCTGGGCGAAGAACCACGAGGGGTCCTGATTTAGAACAATGCCTGATCCAAGGAGGATTGGAGGGGGAAGTGGCAGCTGAGGCCTGAAGACTAAACAGGATTTAGCCAGGGAGCAAGACAGTGTGTGCATGTACATGCGTGTGTGCTGGGAGCGTCACATAGGGCAGGGCAGAGGGAGCAGGATGTGCAAAGGCCCTGAGGTAGGAAAGAGAGTGGTAAGGCTGCAGCCTGGGGGTTGGGGTGGGTAGGGAGAGAGGCACGAGATGGTGCAGGGCTGCCCCTGCCCAGCCATGTCCCTTCTCCAGTGGTCCCTCCCTTCAAGGTCTCCCTAGCTCTCCTTTCCAGATACGGTGCTGAAAAGCTTGGGGGTACTGTTCTACCCTTTGGGATCTCAACAGCCTTCCCACATCAGGATGAGTCCTCTGAACTAGGGATGGCATCCACTGGCACATAGGGAGAGGGCTTGTGGGGAACGCCTAGACCAGCCTACTGGGTGGGGAAGAGGCTGAGCAAGGAGATAGGGGGCTGTGCGAGAGCGGGGAGGGGGCCAGGCGAGGCCCCTGTGCTGAGACAGCTGAGAGCCCCAGCTGGGGCCGACCCCACCGTTCAGGATGTCCCCACGGAGGAGGCCAGGAAGCCTCAGGGGCCCAGGAGCCCTCTCCCTCCCGTATACAGAGGATTGAGGAAAAGCAGTCCCAGAGCAGCCTGAGGAGCAGAGGTCCGGGTGGGGCAGGAGTGGGGCTCGGAGGGAGGGAGTGATCCCCAGCCCCCGGGCGATGCTTCCCATCTTCCTGAGGAGGGACCGAGGCCCAGGAGGTGAGGGCCGGCTCAGGTGTGCCTATCTCTGAGAGCTGCCCCCCCCCCCACGTGCCTACAGCTCAGCAGTTGGCTTGTTGCCTGCGGGTGGTCACAGGCTCCCAGTGGGAACGCCAGCAGCCACCCAGCCGCAGGGGGACTGGAGCCACCCTGCCTTGGGCATGATGGGGGGCTGGGGCCTGCAGGGCAGGGGTCCCCTCCCTAGACCCCGGTGGGTGGGACACAGGCCCCCGGGCTCCGGCTGTGAGGCGAAGCCCTCGGTGGCAGCCACAATAAATATGTTTGTTCAAGGGAAGCCAGGCTGGGAGCTGTGCGCGCTGGCCTGGCGAGGAAGAAAAGGCCGCTTGTGCCTTGCACACTGGGGTGATTGTTCGTGCTCACGCAACTGCTGCCCCATGGCCGGAAAGGTCAGACGCCCCTTGGGCCCCATCGGAAGCAACCAGTGCCGCAGGCCCTTCGCTCACTCCCAGCTGGAGCGCTCGCCTGTCCACATCACCTCAGGGCCTTGGCACAGGGAGAGAAGGTCCAGGCAAGGTCTGCAGGCGGCCCCAGCAAAGGCAAGAGGGAAGAGAAGCCAGGAGCCGCCCGCCCGGTGGGGGCTGGCATCGCAAGTCAGGGGCACAGCAGGCTCCTTGATCCCAGCGCCCACGAGAGAGGAAGCACGGGGGCAGGGCCTTCACCCTATGGCAGGTTGTTCACGGTCGAATCGCATGGTGCTGACCATGGTGTCAGGCTATCGGGATGCTAGCGTGAGGCTCCTTGGAGACAGGAAGTGCGTGAAGGCCAGCCAGCCACCCCCTTGAAGCAAGACCACGTCATCACCCCCACCCCAGTGGCAGGGAGCTGTTGGGGGGCAGCTTGCTCACACTGCAGCCTGGCTTCTAGAAGGGGCCTGGCACTCGGAAGGCACTTGCCAAACCCCCGCGGAGTGAACACCATGCAGATGGAGGCCTTGTCTCGGGCGTTCCTGACCCCACCTCAGGCCAGCACCCCGAGGTGCAGGTCTGGAGCCCCAGCCTGGACTTCCATTCCTCTGATGGGCAAGGAGGGGGCACAGGAGCCAGGAAGGGCCGGCCTCAGCGGGGTGCCCCCAAGTCTCTGCAATATGGCCTCCTCTTGGCCCTGGCACTGTCCTTTCTTCTCTTCTGAGGGAGGGATGGTGCTGTGCTGGGCATGGTGCCCTGGCCACCACCTGGGAGAGAATGGGCCTGCCCACCTCCTCACACACACACCCAGGGCAACCAGGATGGCGAGGAAGGGGATGCCTGTCGGAAGGTGCTGGTGGCTGAGCTTCCGGCTCCAGCGCCCAGAGGTCCAGCCGAACTGCCGTCCTGGTAGTAACATCCATGAGAGGCTGCTGCCGTGGCCCAATGACCTACTTTGGCTGAGTGAGTCCTCCCACAACTGTCTTTCAACCAGAAGACCTGGTGCTGAGGAGGCAGACAAAGGAGGCCCAAGGGAAGAGCTTCTAGCAGCTTCCAAAGGAATAGTGCCACAGGAGGCGTCCTGGATGGCTGACTGTCAGGGTGGCTGGACAGGAGAAGGTCGGGCGCCTAGGCTGGGGACTCAGCCTGCACTAACTTGCTTCGGGCACACTCCTTGCCCTGAGCTGGCCTCCGTCCACCCCCGGGCACTGCCCGAGGGGGTTCTAGTGCCCTGAGTCCCAGGACCGCAGGGTCCCCTGGAAGATGGGCTGTGCGGGGCCGCAATGAGGTCTTACTTGGGGACACAAGGCAAAACTGGAAGAGCTTGCCTGGAGCTGAGAAAGGGTCGCCGGATGAGGGACGGACCCAACCGGGAGGGACCCACCCAAGGGACCCACCCCACCCGCCCACTGAGTGTGTGGAGCCACATGTCCTGCTGGAGGAGCCTCACTGGACAACCTCGCTCCCCAGGCCAGTGGTGAGGTGGGCACAGTGATGGACGGCCTGTGGCCTTGGCTCCCAGTCCTGGGACTCTGCCACTGACACACGGCTGGAATGTGCCAGACTCACCAGGGCCTGCATTTCCCCAGGGGCCTGGCATTCCGGCCGTGGGATGAGGGAACTCTCGTATTGTTCTCTCCCTGCAACAATGGGAACACGGGGTGACACCCCGCAGAACCGACTCAGGCCTCGGGGACTTCAGCAGCCCTCAAGTTGGGAAGCTGTGGGCTGCCGCTCGGTGAGGTCCCCCTCAGGGAGTCCAGGGGCCATGGGGTAGCTCTCCCCAAGCAGCCCCGGGACCCTCAGGTACTGTATTAGCTGTTGGGACGAGGCAGGTGCTCGCTCGCAACGCAAGGCAGCAAGGCCTCTTCCCTTTCCTGCTAGTGAAGCTGAGCTCCAGAGACACACGGCGCTGGCCCAGGGCTCTGGTCCCTGCAGCCTATCCCACCGAGACAGCCTCTGGTTCATCCAGCCGAGAGCCTAGCTCAGCTCCTGTCCTCAGCCTCCCAGGCCTAGCCCCAAACAGCCCTGGAGTCTGGCCCTGGCCCCCTTTCCCTCTCCACTTCTGACCATTTCAGCCACCCTGGCTGCATCCCCAGCAGCCCCCACCCTAATCTGCCTCCCCTGGGGACCCAGGCAGGAGCCGGGAGACTCTGTGGCCACACAAGCCTGAGGCCAGCACTTACTGCCTGGGGACAAAGTCAACCTCCGTGCTGGGGCCTCCCAGGCCCCCTGTGGTCTGCCCCCACCACCCCCAGCCCCGTCCACTACCCTGCTCGCTGTGCTCCTTATAAGGGAAAGAGAGAGGCAGGGGAGATAGTCAGAGAGAGGAGGAAATGAGAGAAGGAAAAGTTGGAGTATTGCAAGGAAGGGGCTGCGAGCCAAGGATGCGGGCGCCTTCAGATGCCGGGAAAGGCGAGGAAAGGATTCTCCCCTGGAGTGTCCAGAAGGAACCAGCCCTGCCCACACCTGGATTTTAGCTCAAAGAGCCCCACATTGGACTTCTGACCTCTAGGACTACTAGATCGCACATTTATGTTGTTTAAAGCCACTAAGGTTGTAGGAATTTGTTACAGTAGCTATAGGAAATTCAAACAGTCCCCCTTTCAAACAGCCCTGGAGTCCACCACTTTCCTCCTCGCACGCCTGGGCTGGTGCACTAGTCTCAGACTTAGTCCCCCAGGCCTGTCTAGCCCCTCTATGGTCCATCCTTGGCTCTGCAGCTGGAGCAACCCTGCTACCATCTGGGTCGGGTCATGCCCCACTCAGGGTGAAAGTCAGTGACTCCCAGGTCCTGACCACATCAGCTTCCTCCCATGGGCGCTTGTCCAGAGCATTCTCCACCCTAATACCATGAAACTCACTTTCCCCAGGGTTTGGTCTAATCACTCTCTCCGTAAGACGTCCCTTGACCCAATTTAGGACAGGCCCCTTCCCAGCACCAGTCCTGCCTGGCTTGTGTTTGCCTCCGAAGCACTTATCAGTAATGACGAGTTAAGCACCTTTCCTTCTGTCTCTTGTGACTATCCATGCTACCCCCTTTGGAATGTTGCCTCCTCCAGTATGCGTCAATTTTACATCGATTTATATCAACTTTGCATCCATTTGTGTGGATGTAGATCAATTTTGTGTTGATTTTGTGTCAATTTGCCGCGAATTTTTATCTACATTGTTGCTGCTACATCCCACGCACCTGTAGCAGGTGTTCTTGTTTGGTGAATAAACACACACTTGTCTCTAAGGACTTTTCTATTTGATCTAATTTAATCTGCCAGCAGCTCCAGGGGGTGAGGACTTCGTGTTCCCATTTCACAGGTGTGGCTACTGAGGCATGGAGATTTTGTCATCCCCAGTGAGGCTCCACCCTGGGGAGCTCAGGGAACGAGGAGCACAAGGGGTGGACTCAGTACCTTTCTTTCATCAATTCCAGGCCGGGACAGTGCTTGCCCCGCAGCGCCGGGCCCTCTCCCCAGAGAGAGCCAGGCTCCGGGGTTCCTGGCCCGAGAGCCCTTTGTGCCCATCCGGGCCGGCGGGTGGCAGGCGGGGCAGTGGATAAATGGGCTATTGTTCTGGGGAGCACAGTTGCCAGCCCGGCGCGCACAACAGCCCCTGTGTCTGCAGCGGCTCCCAGAACCAATCGACACCTTATCGCCAGCATTAATCACCCCGCTATCAGCCCCAAATCAGGCAAACACTTCTGGGGAGTTCAAACCCCTGACTTCACAGAAGTTTCTGTGTAATAATAGATTAGGTTTCTGGCGGTTCAACAGCATCCAGAGAGGCCAGCCCTCTGGGGTGGCGAGGGGCTGCCAAGAGAAGGTGGACGCTCTGCCCCAGCAGGGGACTCCTGAGATGTTCCTCCTAGCCCGGGCTCTCGGGGACCAGAAGGGCTCTGCCTGGACCTGGGCCCCCTGGGCTTGTTCTTCCCAACGCCCGGATCTGCCGATGGGTGATTTTGGACTCTCCAGAAGGAAGCGGGCTGGACCCTGGTGATCCCTGGCCTCAGAGGCTTCTATCTGGGGTAGAGGAGACGACATGGCCTGCAGGGCTCAGGAGGGGCTGTGAGGAGCCACATTCAGAGTCCAGCAGAGGGTAAGAGTGGAGGGGACAGGAGAGGGGAGACCTGCATGGGGGGAGGGCGGGGCCATCATAGGACCTGGAGGGGAACATGTGCAGAGGCCCTGGGGCAGGAATGAACCGGAGGAGGAGGCTGAGGGACAGGAGAAGGCTGGAGGCGCAGTGAACAAGAGCTGCGAGGCGAGCAGAAACCGGCGGCCGCGTGAGCCTGGAGCTGGGTGAGAGGTTTGGATTCTGTGCCGCGAGCAATGGGAATGGAGCGCTGTGACTACAGCAGTATCCTGGGGAACCCGGGGTGCCCTCTGCCTGCGCTGTGGAGCCCTGCAGTACCCACAGAGGAAGGAGCACCGCCCGGGTCTCCGCCTCCTCGTGGTGTGAGTGAGGCATGTGCCAGGCTCGTTTCCCATTGATGTTGTCTTTGAGCCCTGGACGCTGTCCATCCACCCTTCCAGACCACACAGCTCTTCTCTGCCAGCTTGCTCCCCCGGGAGGCCGGGCTCTGCAGGTTATGTCCCAGGATCCTCACCTGGGGCTTCCGGTTTGGGCCTGGGTCTCCCCACTGTGGAGTCGCCTATGACCCGCCCCCCCACCTTGGGGCCCAGCCCCTCTCCTAAAGGTGAACTGCTCACATGACCTTCCCTCTCCAGGGCTTGAGTACTTCCCTCTTCCCTCCATCCTGAGTCCGGGGGGGATCCGCTGCAAGGACACTAGCCCCAGATTCCTGTGGGAGGCCTGGTGATTCCCATCCCCTGCCACACATGGATCATCCCAAGGTGCCATCTGCTTTCTATACAATTCTGCTCCACACACGAAGCTGCCTGTTACTGTCTCCATTTTACAGACGAGGGAATGAAGCTCAGAGAGGCTGGGTTGCCCCAGGGCTTGGCGAGACTGCATTTGGATCCGCGAGTCTGCCCCCAGGGCCCTGCGCATCCCCCAAGATGCCTTCTTGCCCCTAACATCTGCCGACGCTGAGCTTTTGAGGCCTCTGCTGTTCCAGAATCCCACTGTCCTGGGGGCCTGTCCTTCCTGGAGTCTGGCATGTATAGTCTCACTCCGACTCGGGCAGACAGATTCCTGAAGCTCAGAAGCGGAAGCAAACCCGACAGAGCAGAAGGCAGGCACAGGCTCTTTCGCTGGGATGTTTTAAAGACAATGCAGGGTTTTTCAGGACCCCCTGGGGGATGGGGAGCTAGGAGTGCAGAACCTGAGCCCCTAGCCAAGTGACTCAAATGTCCTCTGCCCCTGCTGACCTCCACGCCCAGGGCCATCCCTTCACCTGGGAGGCAGAGCTGGGGCAGCCCAGTGCATGGGGGTAAACGCCTTCCATCTCTCTGTAAGGAGCATGGATGTCTGTTGAGAACTGCTGGGGAGGGGCCTCGTGCTCTTCCTGAGCCTCTGGAAAGGCAGATCTGGCCCTGGTGCTGGGGGTGGGGGCACCCCTCTACCCAACCTGGGGACAGCTGCCCGCCGAGCTGCAGGAGAGGCACATTCCAGGGGAAGGCGGCCATGGCCATGCTTGAACATCCCCACTTCTCCCGTACCAGAGTCAGCGCCTATTCAGGCCAACACGGAAATAACGTGATTTGGGGAAGAAATATCAAATAATGGTCCTCCCTGCTGGGAATGGGCCTTGCCCATCTCTCTGGCCTCAGTCCACCAACTAGTCACCACAGTCCCCACCCAGAGCCCCTCTGGGCTCCTGGCCGCTGCCCTGTCACATGGGCCATGGTGGGGCGGGGGTGGAGAGTGCTAGGACCTGGAGCAGGTCACTTCACTGCCCTGGGCCTCAGTTTACCCAGCTCTGAGAGCAGCGATCATCTGCTGGGTTGTGTCTGGGTTCTTTGAAAACCTATTGTCAGCCTGAGGCTAGCCTCCAGGGAGACCCGTTCCTTGCTCAAACACACCACTGCCCTTGATTTAAGGGCACCTGGCAGAGCCCACAGAATCTACCCAGAGACCCCAGGTAGACTCTCAAGTCAGAAGTCCGGGTGGGCGAGCCTCCACACGCACCCCCGCCTGAGCAGGCCACGTCTGCACACACATCACGTGAGCAAGTGCAGCCCGGTCTCAGCCACTGCCTGGGACCCACCCTCGGCCTTGGCCGCCCCAGCCTGCTGGAAGCAATCTTCCTGGAGCGGGCAGGTGGTCCTCCTTAGCTGGCTCCCTCTAGGCCGTCCCCAGCCCTATGCCCACGCAGAGGTGGCTCTGCACGCTCGGCCGCCTGGGGCCCCTTCCCTGCCGAATGAACCAAGCGCTCTGGAATTCGTGAAGAAACCAGGGGTCTCTCGCCTGCTGTTTTTCTTGGCGCGTCCTTATCACGCATTAACGGGGAAGCCCGAAGGTCAGGGTTTCAGTGAGTTCAGCAGAATCTGAGAAGCTGGGAGTCAGCCTCCTGCCTCTCCTTGACCTGCAGGGCCCCAGGGAGCTCTCAGGGCCCAGCGTGATTAACTGGGAGGCTGACCTGCCCTTCGGGCAGCAAGGAGACAGTGTTTGCACAAGCTGATGGGTTTCAGAAACCCAGCAGGCCCCCTGCCTTCCCTGGGCCCCCTCAGCTGGCATGTGAACCAGGCTGTGGAGTCTGGAGCCCGGGGGCCTCTGGGCACTGAAGGCTGGGAGGGCCACTCAGCCTCATGTGGGGCACGCATCCAGGAACGGGGTGAAGGCAAGATGACTGGGGTTCTGGGGGCACGGCCTTTGAACTTGGCACGTCTTCAACCATAGGTAAAGGTTGGGCCTCCATGTCAGCGACTCAGAGGGAAGATCAGGGACCCCAGACACAAATGGCAGGGCGTCTCCACTCTGAAAGCCCCTCTTGAGATGTAGGAGATGGGCCGAGCTGCCTCTCCCAGTCGGAAAGCAAGGCAGTGGGTGTGCTGAGGGGCTCCCCCGCGGCGGGTCCCCCACGGCGGACGGCCGTCCAGTTCAGCACGGGTCTGAGAAGGTGAGACCAACTCGGAGCTTCTCTGAGGCTTGCCCCTGTCTCTGCCGTGGATGGTCTTCACCCCCAAACACTTCACTCCTGTCTCCCGTTCACTAATTCATGCCCGCCCTACCCTGACGCCCCGAGGGGCTGAAACAGGGCAGTGAACAAGTTTAACCCTGGTTCAAAACGTGGAAGTTTAGGAGACATGTCTCATGGTTTTCAGCAAATCGTACGCCAGACTGTTGGGCTCGCTGGCTGTCCATAAACAGACCGGGTGCCCTGGTGACACAGAGGATTTCCATGGATGGCTCCTGATGCACCACCGTCTTCTGAGCACCGGCTGTGCCAGGCATGGCCCTCGGCACCTGGCATAGGTTACTGGATCACTTGTCTACTCCCTGTGACAGAGACCACTGTGTGTCCGCCTTCTAGCCGGGAACACTGAGGCTTGGGCCTTTAAATTTGTTCAGGATTGCACAGACAGCAAGCAGCAGAGCAGGATGAAGCCAGCTCTGTGCTAAGGCCAAAAGCTTGATCCTGGAGACCCTGCTACATGTGGGGGCAGGTGACCCCTACCCTGGTTCTGACTCCCGGCTCTACAGCCCCTCTGTCTTCCCTGGCAAGGCCCCACGTGCTCATCTGTGAGCCCAGAATAATCACAACATCGTCCCCGGGGTGGGGGTGGTGACGAGAGAGGGGGAATGAGGCTGGCACTCAACTAGAGCCACACTCGGGGCACCCCAGGCTCCTCCGGCCCTTCTCCTTGAGGGACTACAAAGGAGGTGCCCGACTGAGGTCGGGAGGGGCTGTTGATGGGGGCCCTGCCTGGGTGACAAGGCTCCAGCCCTGCAGGGGTCCTGACCTTTCTCCTCCTTGCTGCTCTTCATCCTCCACATTCCCCGCTCCGAGCGTCAGCTTCCCAGGGAGACGCTGCAGCCCAGTTCCCAGTCCTCGATGCACGCTTGGCAGCTCACGGGTGGGAGGGTTGGGGACCCTGGCTGCCCACCCCACTCCATTTTGCAGAAACCCAATCCTGCAGGAAAGCGCTGGCCTTTCCCAAAGACCCAGGGAGGGCAGAAAAATGGGAAGGGGCTTTGGTGCCACTTCCCACCCATACAGGGCATCCCACCAGCAACCCGATGTGCCTACTCCCTTTTCACTGTGGCTGACTGATGCAAGGACTCATCGATGTTTCCTGTGCACAGAACACACACTGGAGACAGAGCTGGCTTCGAGGCCCCCTCTCCGGGGCTCTGGTCACGTGAGAACCATCAGTGTGGGGCAGGTACGAAGAAGTTCAGGGTCTACCCTTGGGCCCATAGGCCATAGGCCACAACTGAAGAAGAAGAAGTTACACTGTTAGGGAGCAAAAGGACTTACATACAGGTCCAACTGCAAGATCCCTGAGGGCAGGGCTCTGGGAAAGGAGGAGGGAAGGGAGAGTTGCCACTATAGCATGGAGTTCCCTCCAAGGTAGGCTTGGAGACAGACCAGTGGGGACCCACTCAGAGACGCATGAGAAGGCACCCTAGCAACCTGGTCTCCCCAGTGCCCGGGGATGCTGAAGGCTGCCTGCAGAGGTGGGGTCCCTGGTCACTGGCCTCAAGAGAGGCACAAAGTCACCCCCTGTTCAAACTCCGATAGCTTTCTGTTGCCCAAAGACGACCTACTAAGTTGAAATTGCTCATCTCTGGGAATGGGACCTGCACCGGGGAGTGGGTCTCATAGGCACCCCAGGTTAAGACCCTCTGACCTGGAAGACAGAATGCAAATTCTGAGAGAGCAGACATGACTTGCATGCCTGAGGCAGATGTTGCTATCAGGTCACAGCACCTTTGCTCCCAGGGCCCAGATGCCATAGCTACTGGAGAAGGCTGACAGGTAGGCTGAGCCCTCTTTGCTGAACCTGGCAAGGGTGGCTGTATCAGCTAGCCAATGCCGAGTAACAAACAACCCTACAACTTCACAGCTTAAAGCAGTGAATATCATCTCACACAGTTTCTGAGAGTCAGGAATCCAGGAGCAGCTGGGTGGTTCTGGGTCAGGGTCTCTGGGGAGGCTGAAGTCAGGATGTTTCCAGGGCTGCGGTCATCTGCTGGCTTGACTGGGGCCGGAGGACCCTCTTCCAAGATGGCTCACTCATGAGGCTGTTGGCTGGAGGCCTTGGTTCCTCACTGAGTGGTCCTTGCCACAGAGCTGTTCGAGTGTCCTCACAACATGGTGGCCGACTTCTTCCAGCGCTGGCACTCCCAGTGAAAGAGAGCAAGGAGGAAGCTGTAATGCCTTTTATGATCTAGTTTTGTAAGTCACACTCTGTCACTTCTACCATATTCTACTTGTCAGAAGCAATTCGCTGTTTAGGCTTAAATCAAGGGGAGGGAATGAAGCTCCATGTCCTGAAGGGAGGAGTCTCAAAGACCTCCCAGTCACACTGCTCTTTCTTCTCAGTCCTGTCTTTTTCATCCAAATTACATCCATCCTCTCAGCCTGCCTGGCTCAATTAGAACATTCTCATTCAGTTCTCTGAGGCTCCTCACAGCTGATCATTTGGTACCCACTGCTTTCCAGAGGCCTGGTGGGTGTCATTTCATTCACCTCACCCTCTACAAGCACAGAGCCAAGGCCATACGGGCTTTCTGCAAATATCTGTCCATACCACAAGTACCAACTGAGGACCCTTCAATGTTTAAAAACAACCTATAGCCACCAGAGTAACACGGATGGGCTTCCTGTTAACACGCTTGCCAGAACTCGAGAGATAATCTTTCCAGGTTGGCCCTGGCACTGTCCTTGAAAGCCTGGACCCACCCAACCTGGAGGGCTTGGGAGACTGTGTCCTGCTGAGTGATGGCTGTGGAAATGGTGGGCCTGGGCAGGAAGTCGGGGGCAGACATGCCCTGGGACAGGATACATCGTGGGAAGAAATTGCCTCTGGAAGGTAGTGGCAGAAAAGGCTGTTCAGGCGATAGGTCTGGCAGGGCCCAGGTCACTTCACTTTCCCACCCGCCACGCCTGGCACCTAACCAGGCCCCAAGCAGGTGCTCAGGGGCCAGCTGCTGAGTTAACCCGCATCGAAGCGGGGCTCTGGGAGAACGGGGGTTGGCTAATCAAGGCTTGACTGTGCAATGCCCAAACATATACACACACAGCACAGCTGCCCTCTGGATGGGAAGCGGCCCACACCCCACGCTGCCACTCATCGGGACCGCCTGCACTCGAGACTCCCCACCCATCTGGCCTCATGTTTTTGCTGACCTCAAATGCAGGAAGGCAAGTCTGCTGGTGATGAAAGGCTAGGTCTGACGCTAACATGGCATCATTGTCTAATGGCATACCCCCACAATTCCCTTCCCATGTTGCTCTTAGAGAGGGGTGCTGTGGGGGCCCAACATTGTCCTGGAACTGGGGCCACCTGGGGGGCACAGGACCCACATCTGCCACACTTGGTCACCCTGAGCCTGTGCCCTGCCCCAGGCCCTGGGCAGCTAAGACAGGAAAGGGAGACACAGACAGGCCTTGCTCATGGAGTGACAATGCCCCAGAGCCATTGTCACTGCAAAGGCAATGTCACCGCAGCTGGGCAGAAGGGTGGGGGCTGACCATATGTACAAGGGTTTCTGAAGATCTGGCTTGTTCACCTGACTTTTAACCTTCCCTCCAAACCTGTCCCAGGGGCTACGTAAAGCTCCTCCTTGCCCTCAGCCGTGGAGTCCCACCAAAGCTGCCTCCTGCAGGAGCCCTGGCCTGGCCACTTCTCAGACCTCCTTGGCTGCCACCTTCCTCCAAGCTTCCTGCCTCTCTCACTGGGTGATGGTGAGCCTTCTCCCAGCACTCCTGTGCCCCTTGCCTCCCCTGCCCCCGCCAGCTCTCTCTCCATTCAGCAGCCAGAGTGACCTTTCTAGAAGACGATCTGATTCTCACCACCACTCTCCCCAAAACCTCCTAGAGACACCCCAGTGTGCTTCATCCCTTCCATGGCCTGCAAAGCCCAGAATGACCCAGAGCCTGCCCATCCTCATTGAGGGGTGCCAAGCTCAGAAGTGGGGAACACAAGGCAGGGAGATTCGGGGGACAAGAGCTTCAGGTGGGGACGAGAGGGTATGCTACCTGTGGGCACAAGAGAGACATGGGTTTAAGACAAGGTGAGTACACACATGTCAGGGGTCAAGCAACAGGGGGGAGTCGTTCACAGGTCAAAGTACCCGAGGCCTTGGGGACAGAGGGGAGGCCCAGATGGAACGCAGGTAGACGAGGCACACCGGCCACAGGAGGAGGAAGATTTCGAAATGAGGATGTGGGCAGCAGGGTCAGCAGAGACCTGAGACCAGCAGAACAGCCACTGGACGGAGGGTCTTGGGGGTCACAGAGACCTCACCCAGGACAGCTGCAGTGGTGAGTGTGAGCGCGTGTGCAAAAAGCTGCAGAGGGAGACCTGGGGAAAAGGAGACAGTGGGTGCTGACTGCAAGAGTGGGTTTCTTGGCAAATGCACGGGTCATTCAGGGATACCCTGGGCTCCCCATCCCCCTCCACATTCCTGTCCACCTCAGAGACCAGCGTGCAGTGACGGCCTCCCTGGGAAGACGGTGCCGAGGCAGCCATGGGGCCCTGGGCCTCTCTGCTTCCAAGGGAAGCAGATTTCTGGGAACTTGACCGAGCCTGAAGCTGGTTCCACCCTTAGACTCTGAGGGTGGAGGAGCGGTGAGGGGCGAACCATGGCCCAGAGAACCCCTCAGCCAGGGCCTACCACGTCAGTCACTCCAGTGAGGGGCTCCCACCCCGTCCTTTCCTCCTGCCTTGCCCCGTGCGGAGGAGGGCTGGTGTTTCCCCCAGGACACGGAGGGGATCTGGGCCCCATCTACACTTCTGTGCTGGCAAACACAGGAGAATTAGCTCAGCAACTTCCTCCCCTAATCCCCCACCCCCATTCTAAATACCTTGGAATCAAGAGAAAAGCCGAGTGGACGTTTTGAGCCTAATTCTCTTCAGCTGTGTGTGCGTGTGTGCGTGCGTGCACTCGGGTGCAGAGGCCTGCAAGGAAACCTTTTGAGCCCCGAATACTAGTTCTGGAGGGAGCATGAGGAACATTAGGTCAGCTCCCACCACTCACAGATGAGATAAACCAAATGCTCTCTGTCACATGGGGAGCCAGGGTAGAGGCCACCAGGTGCCCCACACCCGTCCCCCAGTCCCGAGCCCAAGAAGGTGACAACGGCTAGGCACCACAGCCTGGGGTTTCTAGGACCGGAGAACCCTTAGGCTGGCCTGGGCTAGGGAGGGACCCCAGCACAACCCAGACAGGAGCTGGCCATGCTTGTACCCCCTCCCTGATTTCTGCCATTGTGCCCAAGACCCGCTCCAGGCTCCCCCTCCCAGCCTGCCTGGCAGCCCCTGGTCGGCCCCAGGCTGGCCTGGAGTCCTCCCAGCCTCACATGCTTCCTCAGCCAATTCCCACGTGTCTCTTGTCTCCCGACGAGACAACAATCCCCTCTCAGTCTCGGACTGTTTTCCTCTCTGTCTCCCCCAAAGGACTAGAGAAGAGGAGGGGCCAGAACACAACAGGTGCGCCGGGCTGGCAGGCAGCGCTAACTGATTGACGGCGCCCCATGTGCTGTGAGGGGGTGAGGGGTGAGGACTCAGCCTGCATGTGACTCAGAACCATCCTTCCCGACCACTGTGTCAAAAGCGACAGCAGCAGGCTCCTTTGCCTGGCTCGAAGCACAGCCCCAAGGAGATGGTCACACAAGTCGCAAAGATATGGTGCCCATGTGGTTTCACTGTGGGGGAGTCTGTTAGGGGAAAGCCAGCATGTGTCCAGGATCTCAGGGTCTGAGGTTAGAGAGTTTGGTGGAGCCAGCGCCATGACATGAAAACATGCACGAGTGAATTGGCCACTTGAAAAATGTGCCCCCATGCAGGTACTTAATTAGAACCCAAATGTTAAATATGAGATCAAAACAACTCGATTTTCACAATTATAAAAATCAGTTTTCAAGATGACATCCCAATTGACTCCCTTCGTCACTCTTTACCCAGAAGGTGGACACCATTGTAAGTGGACTCGCTTTGGATGGCTTTTTATCCCATGCTCAACATTCTTGGATTAAAAACACCACCAAAACCAAAATCAAAAGTTTGGGGAAAAGCTTGTATTTAGGAGTAAGGACTAGAGGAGCCAGCTGTGGTCAGGCATATGGTGCAGCGAACAAAAACAACCTAGGGATCTACAGCTTCTGACAGAGAAGAACGTCCAGAACACTTTGGACATTTCTTGCCTGCCTGTTCTATAGGAACATAAACCCCACAAAGGCAAGGATTTCTGCTTTGTTGAAATCTGTGAAATGGCTCTGATGACCTGGAGCTCCTGCTCGCCTGACGTCCTTGGGAAGGTGAAAAGGACATGCCTAGAGGGTGTCCAGGGAAGGATGCGGGAGGCCATGGGAGGCAGGGGTCTGAGCCGCTCCCACTTGCTCACAGCAGCAAGAACCAGGGCAGTGCCTGAGGCTGCATTTCACCTCATGTTCCAGCACTATCTTCCAATATGTTCTCTCTCATTCTTGTCTCAACAGCTCCACGAGGCTGGGAGCGTCAGTTACCCCCATCTTTTAGGTGGGGGTCCCAGTGTTGCAGAGTGTGGGCCAGGACTCCAGTCCCTCCCTGCCATTCTTGACCCCGTGGGAGTGGCGAGAGGGAGTCTGGGCAGGTAGAGGGGCCAGGAGAGTGGGCAGCTGAGGACCTGTGCCGAGGAGGCAGGGAGGTGGCAGGACCACCAGGGAGCCTAGACTCCAAGTCCCCTGAGCACAACCGTTGTCCCATTGAACTTAATTTACAAAACACAAGTTCATAAATACAATTATTAAGAATTTTCAGACGCTGACAGCAGAGTATTAAACCCTCACCGTAGCGCGCCCCTGAGCATGGGGCCCATGTGATGGTACTAGGACAGGCAGATGCCAAAAAACACCTGGCCAGGTGTGTGTGTGTGTGTGTGTGTGTGTGTGTGTGTGCGCGCGCGCGCAGGACGACCCTCTGGATCACATGCGCTGACCCAGGCCTGCTGCCTGGCCTTCTGGCGGGCTGGGCAGGGAGGGGAGACCACCGATCGGAAGGAAGCTGCTGATGCCCCATAAGAAGACACCATTTTCCCTCTCTCCTCCAGGCTGGTGCACAAAGGACAGCCGCCTCTGCCCCCGGGGAGACCCCCACGGCTGGTCTGCTCGTTCCTCCGAGTTTGAAGTCGGCCCTGGTGGGGGCAACGCCACTCCCCAGGACACGCCGAGAGGTCCACGGTCCCCTGCCGGCTTGTGATGGAAGGTCCGGGCTGCCCAGACGAACGGCTGAGCCCGGTCGAGCGAGGGCCCGAGGACAGGCGTCCTGACCAGCACTCCAGCGCACGCCGGTGTGGACGGCGGCTGGGCCCGCGGAGCCGCCGCGTCAGGGCCGGAGGCTGACTCCCTGTTCCCCGCGGCCCTGCCCCCACGGATGACCGGGCGGTCCTGGCGCCTCCTCCACACACTGTCCAGCTGCGCCTGTCCAGCCGCGCGGACCAGAGGGAGGGTGTTGGCGGGGCCGCGTGCCGAGCGCGGCAAACATCCCACAGGGTCACCTCGGGGCCCATGGCTTCGCACGGATGAGCGGCCCGATCAGCCCGGCGCAGACGCGCCGACCCGCCCGGGACAGCGCAGGACTCTCCGACCACGGTGGGAGTGGCGCGCCTCGGGGCCCCGCGGAGGGGCGGGGCGCGGCACGTGGTACTGGACTCGTCCGGCCAATCCGAGCCTGGGGGACATCGGCTCCTGCCCCTCTCAGCCAATGGCAGAGCGCAGAACGCCACCCTCCCTCACCCAGCCAATCCGCAAGGCCGTACGCGGCAAGACCGCCCTCGCGGGCCCAGCCAATCAGCGGCAGGGCAGCCGCCACCTCAAAAGCGGCCCCGGAGGCCCGCAGTCCCTCCGCAGAGCGTCTCCGAGCCCAGGACTGGCGCTCGTTGTCTCGCAGCTCTGAGCGTTTTTGACTCCGCCACGCTCTCCTCAGCGGGCGCTCCGCTCTCCGCCGAGATCTCAGCAGACTCTTTGCCGCGCTGTCCCCAGTCGGCGCTCCGGTCTCCGCCGAGATCTCAGCCGGCGCTCCGGTCACCACCGCGCTCTCCTCAGCCGGCGCTCCGGTTACCGCCGAGATCTCAGCCGGCGCTCCGGTCTCCGCCGCGATCTCAGCCGGCGCTCCGGTCACCGCCGCGCTCTCCTCAGCCGGCGCTCCGGTTACCGCCGAGATCTCAGCCGGCGCTCCGGTCTCCGCCGCGATCTCAGCCGGCGCTCCGGTCACCGCCGCGCTCTCCTCAGCCGGCGCTCCGGTTGCCGCCGAGATCTCAGCCGGCGCTCCGGTCTCCGCCGCGATCTCAGCCGGCGCTCCGGTCACCGCCGCGCTCTCCTCAGCCGGCGCTCCGGTTACCGCCGAGATCTCAGCCGGCGCTCCGGTCTCCGCTGCGCTCTCCTCAGTCCGCAGCCCTCACAGCCCCTCAGCGCTCCCGGCTCCCGCCGACCGGGCAGCGCCAGAAGGGCGATCGTCGGCGCGCCGAGGTGAGCTCCTCGTCCGGCGGTGGGGTCGCCGCGATCAACGGCTCAAGCCCCCTGGGGCCCGGCCCGGCCCGCGCACCCCGCTCGGTGCCTCCGGGAGAGTCAGGCCAGGGTCCAGGTCCGCGTTCGCAGGCCACGTCGTGGTTCCGTGCTGGGGATTGGAGTTCCGGGCGCGGTCGGCTCCGTGGTTCGGAGTCGGGGTCTGGAGTTCCAGTTGGGGTCGGACCCCGCCTGGAGGTTCTGCGTCCACGATCGGAGGACCAGGCGGCCTGATGGGGTGAGGGTCGGATCCCGCGTTTGGCTTCTTTGGGCGTTCCGCGTCTGGGATCCGAGTCCAGCGTCGGATCCCGCGTTTGGCTTCCTTGGGCGTTCCGCGTTGGGGATCCGAGTCCGGGGTCGGATCCCGCGTTTGGCATCCTTCGGCGTCCTGCGTCGGGGATCCGGTTGCGGGGTCGGAGGTCCGGGTCTGGGCCTCCTGCGGGTTCTGAGTCCAGGATCCATGTCAGGGTCTGTCCGAGTTAAGACTGGAATTCAGAGTCGGGGATCCAAGGCCGGGGTTGGATTTTTGCCTCTGGAGTCCGCCTCCGGGTTCTGCCTCTGGGATCCGAGTCTGGGGTCGGAGGTCCGGGTTAGGAGTTGGGGTTGGGGGTCAGATCCCTAGTCTTGGTTCTGAGTCGGGGTCCCAGTTGTGGTTTCGAGTTGGAGATCGGAGTTGGGGTTAGAGATCCGAGCCAGGGATCAGAGTCAGGAATGGAAGTCGAGGTTTCTCGTCGGGGTGGAGACTGAGAGGTCAGCCCTGAGTCAGAGGCCAGGATCGCGAGTCCAGGCGGGGGTGGGAGGAGGGAATGGAAGCCTCGGCCGTTTCCGGGATCGGAGCTGACGGTCGGAGGCTCAGCGTGGGCAGTAGCCTGGGTCAGCCGTGGTTCAGACACCCCCAGCTCCGTCCGCCCGCAGCGTCCCTCAGGTCAGACGGCCTGCGCTGTGAAGGGCGCCTGAGTGCCTGCTCACAGGACTGTCTTGGGCGCGAAAGGGATTAATTCATCCACACAGGACACTTCTGTCCTAGATTGTCACAAAGTTTCAAAACTTGCTAATAACAATAATATTCACATTTGAGGTACACTTACCAGTCCTTTTTCTTGCTGCCCTGCCAGTGCTGGAGGAAGAGCTCCCAGGAGGGACTTTCCTGTTTTGTTCTCTGCCGCACCCAGCAAGAGCCTGATACCCAGCCTTGCTCAGGCAATAGTTGTTGAAGGAAAGCAGGCAGGCGGATTAACCGGATTTCTATGGTGTCTCAAATGATCCATTTCTGCACCTGTTTTCCAGATACTCACTAGGAGAAAAATTTAAGGATTGGGTTGCTTGATTACGGTTCCATTTTAATGTTTCCAAACATGCTAAAGAGCAAAGTGGGCCCGATTCAGGATTTATGCTCCAGTTAGACGGATCTTTTAAAATTCCGAATCGGAGCATGTCCAAATTCAAATAAGGAGAGCACAGGAAAATTATGAACTATTTCCCTTATGAACATAGATGCAGAAGTCCCTGTACAACGTTAGCTAGCCAAATCCAACAGTGTATTAACAAGTCTTAAACAAGTGGGATTTCTCCTAGGAATGCAGAGATGATCCAATAGCAGAAACTCTATGAGTGTAATTCACCGCATTAAGAGACTAGAGGAGAAAAACCATATGGTTCTCTCAATAGAGGCAGGAAAATTATATGATAAAGTTTAATGCCCATGTATGATTTTAGGGAGGGGGGACACCACTTAGCCAGCCAGGACTAGAAGGGGACTTCCTTAACTTGACACAAGTTATATTCCAAAACTTTAGTTTTCGGCAAACAAACCAAAAGTGTATCCATCCCTTTAAGATGAGGAGTAAGCCTAGGATACCATGCTGGCCATCCCCTAACATAAGAAAAGGAAATGGAGTATAAATGAGGGCTGAAGAGAGAGAGGAAACTGCCGGTCACAAGATTGTCTGCATCAGGGTCCCCAAACGTTTGGTCTCTGGACACTTTGTTCTCTTAAACATTATGGAGGTCCCCCAAGCGCTTTTGGTAATATGGGTATATATCTGTTGATAGTTACCTTCTTAGAAGTTAAAACTGAGAAATGTTTAAAACACAGGACTATACAAGCACATATTCCAGTGGGGTCATGCTGCCTCTGGAAAACTCTTCAACTTTATGAGAGTGAAAGCAGAAAATGCAAATAATGTCTGAGTATTATTATGAAAATGGTTTTGACCTTGTGTGAAAGGGTCTCTGGGGTTCTTGGACCACACTTTGAAAACTGCTGAGCTACATGAAAAAAAAGTTAAACTTTCAGAACTAAAAAGAGACTTCAGTAAAGTTTTTGGATATAAGATTAACGTACCCCCACCCCCCTCAAATATTTCTTTATGCAAGTAGTTACTAAAAAGTATAATAGAAGTTAACATAGCAATCAGAATAGCAGGAAAATTTATATCAGGTTTAGGAATTAACAAAGAAGACTTTTATGGAGAAAACTTTAAAATTCTATTGAAGGATATAAAGGAAGATTTTTTTTTTAAAGTTTTATTTTTATTTATTTATTTTTTGAGGAAGATTAGCCCTGAGCTAACATCCACCGCCAATCCTCCTCTTTTTGCCGAGGAAGACTGGCCCTGAGCTAACATCCGTGCCCATCTTCTACTTTATATGTGGGACGCCTACCACAGCATGGCTTGCCTAGCAGTGCCATGTAGGCACCCGGAATCCAAACTGCCGAACCCCGGGCCGCCAAAGTGGAACGTGCGCACTTAACTGCTGCGCCACCGGCTGGCCCCTAAAGGAAGATCTTTTGATATGGAGAGACATTCTATTCTCTTGGATGGGGCAGCTTAGCATTAGAAAGATGTCAGGTTTTTCCAAATCTGTAAATTCAATACAACTCTGCTTAATTCCAGTTGGAGCTTTTGAGAAACTTGACAAACATATTCTAAAATAAAATGTATGTGAAAGAAAAAGATCTACAAACACCAAATGTACCAGCAGATCCTGGGGCACACTCTGAGCCTCAGTAATTGAAACAGTGGAGGACAGGTGCCCAGAAGAGACTTCAGAGGCAGCCTTGCATCTAGAGGAAGGTGGCATGAGATAAAAGTGGCACCATATGTCTGTGGGGACTATTTAGAAGATGGTATTGGGAAAATTATCCCTGAATGGAGAAATATGAATGTGGATTCCTACCTGACCCCTAGAAAAGTAGGCTCCAAATGGACTAAAGATTTAAAAGTTAAAATGTACCTGACGTTTGCTTAATAGGAGAAAACTGTGAAGAATAATTTCATGGCCCAGGGTGGCCTTGAGGTCTTAAACAGGACCCAGAAAGCACAAACTTTAAGACTAAAATTTATGAACTTGAATACATTCAAATTAACTATTTCTGTTAAATAAATCCATCATCGCAAAGGTCAAAACTATTTTCACTAAGACATGATTTGCCTTTTTCACTCTCATTCGTGTTACTTTGCCTGGGTTACAGATGACAGATTACAAGATAGATGAAACAACTAAAACTGATAAGGGACAAAAGCTAAAATAGACTAGGAAGTCCTACAAATCAATAAGGAAAAGAGAAGAAACCCAACAGAAAAGTGAGCAAATGATCGGCAGTTTGGAGGAGAGTTACCAAATACATGAAAAGATACTCAAGCTCATTTGTAGTCAGAGAAATGTAAATGAAAGCTTCATACAAGAAGAATTAGAAAGTAGGATAACGCCAAGTGTTGGCAGAAACGCAGGAAACAAGTCTCCCTGTGTACTGCAGGTGGGAATGTAGACAGGCACAGGCATTCTGGAGAGCCGTCCAGCACTTCTTCCTCAAATAAAATATTTACTACCTGCAACCCAGCAGTTTCCCTCCTGGGTAAAGAGCTAGAGCAGTTCTCACCAGAACAACGAGGGGCTGTGTATGTGTACGCTTAGTGGAGCCTGCTTGTGGGGGTGGGGAGTTGGAACCCGGCACTGTGGTTAGGAGTAAGGACTAGATGTACACTTCACAAAATGGAGACATGTGCAAACACGGGACCGAGTGACACAAACGCCAAATAGAATGAGGGCCTCAGTACACGACTCTGTATTAAAATTAAAATTACACACCACCCAGACATGCTAGAAGATACTCCATGCATTACCACGGCACATACACACGATGATATAAATAAATTACATCGGAGCAGCTGTCTATTGTGGGAGGGGAGCAGGGTGGAAAATAGGGATTAAATGGAAAAGCACAGAGGAACAGAGTGATGCCTCCCGTGGTGACCCTTACAGGGTGACTGTGTTTCATGAACTTAGGGCTGTGGTCAACCCTGTGTGCTATGCAGTAGAGTCCCAAAGGGCAAGAATGAATGAATGAACGTTCCATCACTCCCCTGCCATATGCCTTCTAGTGGCTTCTGTTTCTGGGAAATAAATTTTGAATGCTATCAGGTTTTACAAGATCTGCCTTGCTTGCTGTCCTTCTCCCTTACAGAACTCCTGTCACGCCAGCTTTCGCCTATTTCTCAAATCAGCCAAGTGCCTCAGGGTCTTTGCACTGGCCACTTCTGCCTGATTGGCCATTCCCTGTGATCTTCTCATGACAATTCCTTCTCATCCTTCAGGTCTCACCTGAAATGCTGCTGGTCAGGGAGACCTCTGCCCTGCCATTTCAGTAGGCCCCTTCAGTCACTTGCTAGGTCAGCACTATGTTTCAAGTCTCTAAAAGCACAGGCTATGCCATTGTATTTTCTAGTTTCTTAGGCATCTACTTATTTGTTGCCTGCCTGTCTCCTCCACCGGAAGGGAGGCCCCATGAGAGCGCGTCTGTCTCCTCTACAGGGGTCTGCACACGGCGAGTGCATCATGCATTTCTGTTGAATGGCTTCATTGATTTGTTGAATGAAGGAAGGGCCAGGCCAGGAAAGCGTGCAGTGAGAAAGTAAGCAGCACGTCAGGATCCTCGCTCCCCAGACCGTGTGTTCTCGACTGCTGTACTGGTGACATTTGGGCCAGACCATTCTTTGTTGTAGGAGGCTGTCCTTTGCGTTGTAGGATGTTTAACAGTCTGCCTGGCCTCTACCCAGCAGATACCAGTAGCAACCCCGCAGTTGTGATAATAAAAAATGTCTCCAGACATTGCCACATGTCCTCTGGTGGGCATCCCAGGTGAGGGCCACTGCCTGAGACCAGCTCCAGAGTCTGGGATGGTCTCTGTTCTATCCCTTTAAATGAAGCAAGCCCTGGCCTACATCCTACCATACCCAGAACCTGTAGCCTCATCCTCTCAGTGAGAGACCCAACCCAGGCCTGGCCAAGTGGAGCCGCCCCTGCCGTCGCCAGCGGTATAGCTCAAGGTTGGGGGTGTCTCAAGACCCAAGGCTTGAGGGCTGCCATCTGGGGCTTTAGTCAGAACAGTCTTTCAGCTGCAGTTCCTAAGCCATTTCCAGAATGGGCACCTATGGCTTGTCTGAATTAGAAGCAGCCTAGGTAGAGGCTAGGTGGGCCCTCTCACCTTCTCCACTTAGTGCACACTGATGCGGGAGTGGTTCTAGGTGGACAGCAGATCCGTAAGGTTTGCATTATGCTCTAGTCATCCGAGGGGCCCTCAGAGCAGGCCTGATTTGGGGGAAGGGGTGGCCTCTAATACTGTCCTTCCTTCTCCTGTGCCCCCTTCAGCCTTTGCCAAGTTCCTCCATGCTGGCCTGCTTAAGCAGGACTGGGTCACTGATGGGAGCCTGGTCAACCCAGGGTTCCAATGAGATCAGCCAAGAAGGTCCAAGAAGCCACCCAACATGCACCCATTCCCCCAGCTGCTCCATCTAGGGAAGTAAAGCCTTTCTGCAGGAGGCTTTCCGAGTACTGGGTGAGGCCCTTGTTTGCAATTTAAATGTGGCCTCATTTATGGAAGAATCCTTGCCCCTCCGAAAAGCCTTGGGCTTAGGCTCACCCTCCCTATTGGCCTGGCCTCAGCCAGTAGAAGAAACTGATCTAATAGGCCTTTCTCCAGCTAATTGCTGCAATTAGTGTCACAGAATGGGGACTCCCTGGGGGGCCAGTGCCCAGCACACAAGACTGTTACAGGCTAGAGCCCAGGCCCAGCTACTCAGGCTGCTGTCTGGGCACACTGGGCCCCCATCAAGGTTCTGGCCTGGTTTCAAGATTGGGGTGGGAGAGACAGCTGCGCCCTTGGGTGCTCAGGGGAGTTGTGACAAATGTGTACCTGAGCAGTTCAGTCCAGTGGCCACACAGGTGACCCTGGCTATTGACATATGACCCTCCTAGAAGAGGCCCTGACTGGAGCAAAGAGCCAGACCGTATCTGCCTGAGTGTGAGTGCGTCCAAGAGGGCAGAAGTGAGGAGCATCCAATGGTGTGACAGGAAGTAGTCACTGGAGCAGATTACTTTCATAGAGTGGAGAGCCATTTCCCAAGGGGCTGAGTGGAACCTTTTCTCTCCCCTCCCTTCACAAGGGAGCTCCTGTTTCTTCATTCAGCATGCTTCTGGAGGTTCTGGGAGACTGCAGCGAGAACACGTATGCCGCACGCCCACTAGTGATACAGGCCGTGGCATAGCTGACTTGGAGGCAGTTCTGCCATCTGTGCAGCACTTTTCCAGGCAGTGAATTATGCCTGAGAGGCATGGCAGCGATCATTGCACCATTTTACAGATTCGGCCATTGAACAAATCTTTGTTGAAACCTCACCAGGCACCAGACAATGGCCTAGACAGTAGGGATTTGACAGGAGCGGGAACCTACTGGCCCCTGCCCTTGTGGAGCTTGTAGTCCAGAGGGGAGAGACTACTCAGTGTGCGAGAGTGTCTTCTACTGCACCCAGAAGAGAGTGCCGTGCAGGCAGGAACACAGAGGAGGCCCGTAACAGGAACCACTTGGAATAGGGACTCAACGAGAAATTAGTTTGAGGTTCCAGAGGCTCCCTTGGGGAAGGTGGTAGGAGGCAGGAGACACCTTTCTGACAGGCGCAGAAAGAGGCGAGGCATGTGAACTGTGAGGGTGAAGAGGAAGAGGAGAGCTGCAGGCAGAGGCCAGACTAGACAGGCCGTACTGCCACTGAGAACTTTGGCCTTGAGAGCACTGAGAGCCACTGAAAGGTCCCACGTAGGGAGTGACCCAGTTGGATCCCCATTCTGAAAGGATCTCCCTCTGCTGAGCAGAGAATGGACTGGAAGGGGACAGAGGCAACTGCAGTGCCCAGAGATGGTGGCATACCAGGGAGTGGTGAAGGGAACGGCAGGAGGCAGAAAACTTCCAGAGATAGTGAGGGGTGAAGTCAGCCTGGCGTGGTGATGGGCTGATGTGGGCAGCTAGGAGGGGGAAGTGTTGGGAATGATTCTGTGATTTCCAGCTTGCATGGCTGCAAGGGTGGGTGGCAGAGACCTTTGTTGTTGGAGAAGAAGTGCGCTTAAGTGGTATGGAGTGTGGAATAACAGAGGCTATAGAAGGGACCTGTGGGGCAGGCGACCGGAATGTGGGTCTGGAAGGTGGAAGGCCAGGGTAGAGAGACATATGGGAGTCAGGGACTCACAGACGATGCCAGAAGCCACTGGGACTGGGGAGCAGCTCAGGGAAATGGTTTGGAGAGAGAAGAGAAGCCAGCCCCGACAAGTCCTAAGGAGCTCCTTTGTTAACAGCCAGGCCAGGAGGGAGAGCTTGCAAAGGAGACCAAGGACAAAGCCAGAGAGGCGGCAGGAAAGCTGGGAGACCAGGAAGGAGGGACAGCCACCTGCCTAATGGTCACGGCCCCTACGGAGGCCAGACTGGAACTAGTGTTCTTGGTCCTCTGATTGTTGGCAGTGGACAGCCACTGGCTGAAAACGGCCCTGTTGAGATGTGCCTCCAGCCAGTGTGGCTCTCTGCTGGTCACTTTTCCCTAGGACAGACAGGGAGAGGCCCCTTCCACAAATAATTCTTCCTCCTCTCTCATTTTGCCCTTGGAATTGTGGCAGCAAAGAGGCTCTCCCTGCAGCACGTGCAGGAGGAAGCCGGGTCGACTCCCGCGGGGAGGCCTTGTCCTTGCTGAGCTATTTCATAACCTCGGAAGGGTGGAAAACCCCCCAATCTTAATGCAAAGCCAGCAAGCTGAAAAATGGCCTTGAATAGGCTGAGATGAGAAAACAAAGAGGCCGTCAACATTAGTCAAGGAGGGGAAGGGAGCTTCAGCAGACCCCACGCAGACAGCAGTTTCTCAGCTTCAATGCCCAGACCCAGAGATCCAGCTCAGGATGGGCGTTCAGGGGGGCGGCAGCAGCCCTCCAGCTCAGCCTTCCTGATTAACAGTTCAAACAGGCTTCAAAGGCTCAAAAGGGGTTAACTGCAGAGCCTCTAACTCCTCCGCTTGCTAATTTTTAAACACAGCTGAGCTCTGAACGCCCATCCCAGAAGGCCCTGAGAGGGACTCTGCACAGCCCCCACTCCTGGTGTTGCCAAGAATACACGTGCATCTAGAACAAAGGCTCCCCATTTCCTCCCTCATCCAGCTTGTTCTGATGCCTAAGCCGACACTTCACCCCAAAGTCTCTGCTCTCCATCCAAGCCTGGTGGACGTTAACACATGGCCATGACTTCCAAATGAACCTTGGAGATTGGCTTAAAGGAGCTGGGACCTACACCCAGGTGAAACCCTGATGGGAGCAATACCTCAGACTCCCGTGTCCGCACAGACCAGCTCCCAGCAGTGGGAGGGCAGCAGCCTGGGAGCTAGCAGATGAGGAGAGCATTCCCACAGCCTGAGGTCCATGGTCTCCATCTGACTCCCCTGTCAGGTCACGCCCACCTGAGGGCTCTAGGGCACACATCCCATCCTCAACCACTGGGATGGGATGAAAACCCCTCCGAAATTCTAACAGCTGGCCCCCTGCACCCACATGCACTAAAACACACACCCATGCCCAGCTCGTGCCCTGCTCCCTGACATGGCCTGGGGTTCTGTCCCCTCTTCTTGTGACTTCTTGCCCAACCCTTGGCCCCTGTGGCACCTTCTTCTTGATGGAAGCTGAGACCCCCACCAGGCCCAGTGGCTGTTCCTGAGGTCCCAGGACCTGGCCTCTGCTCTCACGCTGCCCCATTCCCGGCCCTGAGACAGGGAGGGAGACAGCCCTTTTAGTACAGGCACGTCACATGCAAAACTGTCACACTGGCAACAGTAGAGCTCCTTAACTGCGCAGCACCTGAGCTTCATCACAATGGACTTTATTTAATCTTCGTAACAACCCAACAGGGATGGAGGCACTCCCTGCATGCGCAGATGCAGCAAAGGGCAGCTTGGTCACACGAAGTGACTTGCCTGAGGCTACTGGGCAGTTTAAGCTGCTGTCTGGGAGACCAGCCCTCCATGTCCTCTCATGGCTAGGGAGGGCTACGGGCCTTTGTTGGGCCCCCTGTCCTAACTGTGGAAGACAGAATCAGTCATCTTTCAACTTTGCTGGAGAACCAGGCCAGAGAAGGCTCATATGCCTTCTCAGCCTGTGCAAGGGTAAAGGTTTCCTAAGCAGCTGAGGCCCATCACTGTCATTGTCATTGGGGAAAGTAGCCTGGGTGTCCAAGAGGCCTTCCCTGCACTTGCAGGGATGTGTGCCCAGAGAGATGCCGGAGGCCATGGCTGAGCACCTGGGAGGGCCAAATACCATGCCATTAAGGCATTGCTTCCCTTCCTGCATGGGCTGCTCGGAATCCAAATGTCACCCCCCAGCTTCCTTCCCGTAGAAAGTGGGCCTGTACCCAGCCCAGGTGCAAAGGGCAGCTGCTCCCACAGCCACTCACCTGGCCCTGGCCTCTGCAGCAGGCCACTCACCCCACTGCCCCTCCCACTTCTGCTGCCAGGGCTGCAGGCCACTTGCTGGTTCGTTTTATTCCAGAAATGTCTGGATGTTTGAGAATCCAGAAGACCCCCACTGACAGATTTCCATTTCATTCATTCATTCATCATTCATTCCGTCCCTCCTGTGCAGGCCTAGTGCTGGGACATGGGGGCCACAGATGGGGGTGCCCCTCTGTGAGCTCCCAGGCTGGCAGACGAGGCAACGGAGCAAACCGGGGGCTATG
Source organism: Equus caballus (assembly GCF_041296265.1). NCBI lineage: Eukaryota > Metazoa > Chordata > Mammalia > Perissodactyla > Equidae > Equus > Equus caballus. Next base: position 11,383,671 of record NC_091704.1, read on the forward strand.
AGGGGGAATGTTCAGTGGGCACACTGGCTGCCTGGGGCGAAGGTGCCTTCTGGACTGAAGAGGGAGGAGGGTTCTCCAGACACCTTCCACCCCTAGCTCTCCCAGGAACACCAGTGCCTGGGGGGGAGCAGAGGGCAGGGGTCTCTGGGGGCTTCTGTCCTGGCAGGCAGGGCCGCCCCTCCCCAACTCTCCCCTTTTCCCACAGAGGGGGCTTTTTCCACTCTCTCAGGCCCCTTTTCCCAAGGCCACTAAAAAAGTCCTCAAGCTCTAAGAGGGGGCATCCCAAGAGTGACGTTGAGTCCCAGGGCCGGGTGGGAGATTATCTGTGCAGAGGCTGATAGGAACGTCCCCCAAGGGCTGACTTCAAAGCTACTCTGCCTAACCCCCTGCATCAAAGTCAGCAGGCTGAGCTGTTTGAACATTAAAAGGGGAGGGGTGGGCAGCCTCCCCAGCCACCTGCATCTCGCAGCTTCTCTCCTCAGGGTCTCAAAGGCCTTCCTGTGCAAGCAGGTGGGGGCCAGACCACCCTATTCCCAGGGAGACAAGCCACTACAGGGGGGAGGGGTAACTGCTCCTCAAAACCCTGCAGAAGGTACCCTTGCATCCCAGGGCTCCAGGGTTCCTATCCTGGGCCCTGCAGTCCTAGCTTTCCTGGTCATCCCTTGCCATTTTCTCAGAGGTCTTCCAGAGAGACCCCCACAGGTGTGGGGGCAGAGAGCAGAGCCACCTCCCCCAGCTCAGCTTACGACCTCACTGTGTGACCTTTGGCCTACCTTGGTCATCTCTCCAGGGGGCTGGGTCCAGTGGGCTTTTGGAGGTGGCAGAATATGTAGATGTGGTGTGGCAGGACAGCACAGTGGTGCCAAACAGCAGCTCCAGGCTACCCAAATTGGATCCCAACTCTGGCGCAGGTGAGGTGTGTGTTGTATGGCAGGTCACCTAATCTCTCTATGCCTCATTTTCCTCATCTATGAACTGAAATTAAAACCACCAGGTACCTCCTAGGGTTATCTGGCTGGTTAAAGGGCCAGCTCAGGCCAAGTACCTGGGACAGCGCCTGCCCTGTCAGCAGTGAGTGTGTAGAACAGTGGCACTGGGGCCACCAGGCCCAGCTGTATGACCTCCACCCAGCCACCGGAGCCTCGGCTTGCTCATCAGTGAGCTGGAGGCCAAGCTCAGCATCCTCCTGCGAATTGGTGAGGGCACAAGCGGAGGCCAGGGCCCAGTGCCTCACAGAGGTCCAGCGAACGGTGGCTACTATTGAAACCTCTTGGGAAGTTCCCCAGACATGACAGGAAGGTCCCCAGGAAGCCGTGTGAGTGACACACTTGGATTGTCCAGAGGCCTCAGTTTCCTCATCTAGACAGAGACTCACCGTGGTACCTTCCTCCCAGATCAGACAGCCCGGGCTGGAGAGCCCTGCATGATTGGACACACCCTCAGTGGGCTTGGGGCAGACCCTCCCTTCCCCTCTTTTGGGATCTCTCTGCCGAGGCTGGGGTTTTTCCACCCAGCCTCCTCCCCGCTCGGTCGGGTCCCCTGCCTGACCCCAGCATACCCCGGCCCCAGAAGCAGACTCCTCGTCGCAGCCTAGCGAGCTAGCTAGCGTGTGTGCCCATACCTGGAGGGGCACTGACTCCTCCTTTACACAGGAGACATCAAAGGGAAGCAGGAAGCAGTGGGGTGGGGCTGACCCCCAGCAGGCAGGCAGAAGTGCAGTGTCACAGCTCAGCCTGGGGCCTAACTGCTGGGGATTTTCCATCCCACCAGGATTTCCGCAGGACACCCCAACTCCGGTCTTTGAGGCTCCTCAGGAACCAGGGTTTGGGTTGGAGCCTGCTGGAGCAGGGCAGGGGGCTGGGCTGGGCGACTCGGGAGTGTGGCCAGGGACGCCAGGAGGCCCCAGCCTCGGTCTCCCCACAACTTGCTGGCTACTGGTCCAGGTGCATCAGAATACTGTACCCTGAGCTCAGGGACCTGGCATGCGAGGGAAGGCCACACATTTTTGTAGAGGGCCTGAGAAGAATGGAGAAGAGAAACTGCCCCTCCCCTGCCAGCCACACCTCCTTGACAAGGGTCAAGGGGGCCAGTGCCATCAAGTAGGCTGTGTAAAGTATCAGAGAGGACCACATAGAGACAAACAGTCCCAAGTCCCAGGTTCCCAGGATGGCCCTCCTGAATATGCTGCAGCAGCCCCAGTGCAGGCAGGGACACTGTGTGGACAGCTGGGCCTATGGGTGTGTATCTGCCTACCAGAGCCTTCTGTAGGTGCAGCACGGAAGGCAACTGCAGTCAGGCCAGGCTGTCCCAGCCCTCAACCCGAGGCCATCGGACCTGGGAATCCAGCACTCCCACAGCCCCTGTGTTTGGTGGACAAGCTGTCTCAGACCTCTCCAGTGTAGTTTGTGGGCTCAGAGCTAATTGTTATGCCCCATTCAGGGTGTCTGTGTCCTGTCCCTCAAGAGCTAAGACTGTCAGGTCTTTGCCCCTGAGCTCTTGCTCCCATCTCAGCAAGCTTGGCCTGGCCCCGTCCTTGCCTTTGTTCACCAGGAGGATGAACCAGGTGTGCCCTGTGTCACAAAGGCCCTCCTGGACCTGGGTTGACTTCTGGGCTGGTCACTGGGCTGACACATACCAGGGCCATCTGGCCAGAGGGAACTGTACCTGAGTCCCTTTGGTGGTTCTGTGGGGGTGGGCAGAGGGGTGCTTGCTCCAGAGGGGATGCAGTTTTATAGTTGGAAGCCCGGGTCCCTGGCTGAAAACAGGGCTGGGTAGGACATTGCAGTCTTGAACCCGCCATCCAGGCGGGACCCGTGTTTGCTCCAGCAGCCATGCTCTAGCTATACAGTCCAGAGCTCAGCCTAAGCGCAAACGCGCTCATGTGGAAAGTGCTGGCAGCCGGGCTCCCGATCCGGTTACAGCAGCTGTCTTTGCAGGAACGAGCTGCCCAGGGCTGGGAGTTGTTGTTCCAGGGCTGCAGATGAGACTGTACACTGGGGACGGGTGGAAGTGTCTGTTAGTGGAAAGTGTTTCAAAACAATCATGGAAACTTGGCAGGCAGGGGCTCTAGGCGTAGGGGTCTGAGTCTCCTGGTCAGGCGTTGGGGTGCCCGCACCACACTGATAAGCCCAAGTGAGTGTGTTCCTCCCCTGGCCAGGCATGGCACGGTGTGGTGTGGTCTGGGGTCTGGCTTCCTAGACCAGCGGTGTTTACTGGAGTGAGGATGTTTGTTCCGTGCATCACAGGGCCTGAGAGTCACACAGCCAGGCTAGAGCCAGCTGGGGGTGGGCAGGATGGGCGGGCACAGCTGTGTTCTCAGGAAGGCATAGAAAACCCCAGAAGTGAGGGGGTAAGACAGAATGAAGGCCCACACTTTGTCCTAGGCTCAGACTTGCTTAGGGCTGGCCCAGCATCCTTCTCTGCTCCCCTGTCCAGATGGGAGGGAGCCAGAGGGGGTTAGAGTGAGCCCTGCCCTGACTCTCCTGGGAGTGGAGTGAGGTCCAGAGTGTGCAGGCCTTGCCCATGGCACCCAGCAGGCTGATGGGAGAGTGGGCCAGGATTCGGGCCAGCTCGTCCACAGAGACACACGGTCTCCCCTAGCCCAGGCAATGGCCAAGCCCCTGGTGAGTCAGGAAGCAGCCTGGGAAACAACCCCAGCCTGCTCTGCTCTGGAGTCCTAGTCCCGGGAAGGGGCAACTGCAGGACCTTTTGGGCAGACTGAGTCAGAGCATCAGTGGCAGGGGCCCACCCCCACAAACCCCAAAGCTGAGACTTGAAGGCCCAAAGCCTCTCTGGGGCCTCTGAAATTCCAGTGCCTGAGTGGGAAGCCTCTGGCCTCTAGTGCCTGCGTGGGCTTGTCCCCCAGACCTCACACAGGGTGATGCCAACCTGCCTCACAGATGTGAGCTCTAATTATCTGTGTAGGTGCTCCCAATGCACAGTGGGGCCAGGGTCCCATGCTTAGGTGTGAGCAAGCCACTGGTGTGGCCCGTCAGACAAGAGGCACACTGGGCTTCTGGGGACCCTGAGGGTTTTCCATTCGGGGTGCAGTTCCATGAAAGGAAACCCACTGATACCTGTCCAGCACCAGTGATATGGGTGGACCCCCACATGACATGGCTGGCCTGCTGAAGTGTGAGACACATGGTTATGGGTGTGCCATGTTATGGCATGTATGCTGTGGGGCTTTGAGAAGCATTGGTAAGAGAACTGAAGGTGTGCTCTTGAGCCGTGCTAGCCGTCCCCACGTAGGGGAGCATTCTGTCCAGATGGGGACTCTCTCCAGGCAGCCCCTTCCCTGTCTAATTGTTTGACTGTCAGACCCTCTGTGCCAATAGGATCCCCCTCCATAATCTGTAATTGTCATAGGTTATCCCAAGAGGCACAAATTTTAAATCTGGGAAATATGAGTACCTGTGAGGCAGGGATGGTTGTGAATGAAAGGCACAGAACTTTAAAAATGGAAGCTGTTTTGCTCCCTCTTCAGTCACCTGGTACAGACATAATGCACTGTATGGATTGGGAACACAAACCTGCTTTCAAATACAGAGAAAATCTTTGTAAGACTTAACCTACATCTCGGGGTGCTCTCTGGAGGGGCTGGTCACCAGCTTGCCCTAGCAGGGGAGACCCCTAGCACCTGCCTGTGGCTGGAGCAACCGGTGAAGGGAAAGTGGAAAGCAGAACCCCCTCTTACCCTTTCTAAATGGGAAGACCTAGCCGAGTGGCTCCTCCCAGGTCCCTCAGCCAAAGCAAGTTCTTAGTCGGCCACCGGCTCCCAGCCAGGTTGGTGAGCCTGTTCTCCTAGGAAAGCTTAGCTTCAACTCTGGTGCCATAGACAAGGGACATTCTTCTCTGCCAGAAAGGCACTTCAGGGACACTGAGAAAGCAAATCTATTGCTTTTCCAACACCAAACAGTGGAAAAGGAGGAAGAGAAGGGAGGTTGGCTGGAAAGTTCTGGAACATAGTCTGTTTACCAAAGGAGCATGTTTTCAAATGAAAGAGAATGCTGCTGGGAAGCTGAGGGATCAGTGGGGACTGAGCCCACATGGCCCCCTGGAGCTTGTGTTGTGCCAGCAGCAGGCTCCAGGCCCTAATACCCACGCCTGGGCCACCTCAAAGGAGAGACTGCAGGGATAGAAATGGGGCAGGCCACTCTGGCCACATGAGTTCCCCTTTTGTTAAGTTATAATCCAATCAGAGAAGGTATTGGGCACAGTGGCTAATGGACAGCTGCCTGTCTCCTGGCAGAGCCCGACCAAGCCCCCACCAATGCTTTTCCTCCTGAGCCTGATGGTGTGCCCCATTGTCAGAGGAAGGGCCTCTTGAGAGCCGGTGTGAAAGGATTCCCAAGTTGCTGTACCAGTTAATGAGTTCTTTGCTCTAAACAACGTCTTGATAAAGGGGCAGGATGCAGTTAGCTGGTGTTGAATAAGGAGAGAGTGGTTGCCAGGGAAATGCTTCTCAATGGAAAGAAACAAAAGGCTGCCATCAGGTTTTGTCTGACTAGGAAAAAACGTCGTAGACAGCGTACCTTTGGCCATCTTTTGTGTTTGTGATTTGGAAGAGAGAGGCAGCAGTGAGTATGGGGCCAGGGAGCGGAATCTAACAAGGCTGGTGTGCGAGGTGGAGGCTGAGGTTTTGGGCGTGGAGCAAGAGCAGCAGCCCCAGAGGCCCAGGTCATCTGGGCCGACCTGGAGTTCAAGCCAGGAAGGAATAGGGAGGGCTGCAGGCCCAGGCCAGGCTCCGGGGCCTTCCAAACTAGAAGCACTGAGACTGGAAAGGGAGGGAGGCCCCAGAAGCCGAGATGAAGGAGCAGGTTGGAGCAAGTAGTGTTTGCACCGAGCTGGCGTTTCAGGGAATGTTCATGGTCTCAGCGTAAGGGGCTTTTACTTCTTTAAGTCTTGCTCTCTGTTATAAATCTCTGCATCTCCTCAGCAGTTTGAATTGTTTACTCTGAACTAAGCCCTATGTTTTTAACGAGTCATGTTTTAATAGGAAAACCATCTTTGATGGAATCATATGCGATTCCTACTTTTTTCAACCAGCCAGAGCCCCAGGACCAACCTTTGTAGGCAGTAGTGACATGCAGAGTGGCCTAGCACATGGCCTGGAAAACCTGGCTTCTACATGTCCAGTCTTACAAACTAAAACACTCTCGCCCGCCATACTCAGGCCGACAGGGTGTGGAAGACCAGGACCCTCGCTCTGTCCCTCACCTCTAGCTCCATCACCCACAGTGCGTGAGCCCTCATTCAGAGGCTTTAATCAGGTGCTGGCCTGTCCCCATGCCTCCTGAGCTGATAGGATTTCTCCTGGGAACAGGAAGATCTAAAGGCCCCTGGTTCTCAGGCTAATGGGAGACTTGCTGTTAAGAAACGGGAGCAGACTTCCTCTCTCGGGAGGCAGAACTAGTGCAACCAGGCAAGGAAGGCATCTGAACATGGCCTAGTGGCAGAGAGACTCCTAGCTTTGGCGCGCATAGACGCAAGCACCTCTGCAGGCGCCACCATTTTATATTGGGAACATCTGCCGCCCCTAAGCTGTGGTTTCTTGATCTACAAAAGCTGAAATGGCCCCTACAGACGAGGCCCCGGAAGGATCATCAAAGTCATGGCATTTGATTTCCTTGCATTTCTAGAAGGGCAACAGAAGGGAGTGGGCTCCAGGGGGAGAGGTTCTTTGTGATTAGAGACCCTTGGTAGACTCTGGTCTCCAACTGCCATGGCCTGTAGGGTGGGGACATGAGCCCTGGAGGAGGAGCAGGGGTAAATGAGCTCCAAGAAGAGCTCTGAGGCCTCATCGCCACTCCGAGACCCAACATGGGCTGCTGGGGCCCCAGCAGGCCCTCGTGGGAGGACAGACCACAGCTGGGGCCCTGAACCTGACTGGCCTGAGCACAAATCACCGCTCACTTATTCATTCACTTATTTATTCACAAAACATTCACAGAGCAGCCATGATGGGCTCCACACGGATTAAGCACTGAAGATAACAACAGTGAACAAAAAAGGCCCACTCCTGCCTTCACTGGCCTTGCGTGACTGCAGGAGACAGCCACTAAACCCTTCACAAATACACACACAGTTGTCCATTAAGAATGGGAAGGGATGTACGGGGTTCTCTGTGGCCCAGTCTGAGGCTTACAAATCAACCACTCTAAAAAGGGGACATTTCAGCTGAGACCCACAGAAAAATCAGCCCCAGCCTCGAAAGGGGAGAGGGTCAGAAGAGAGTTTGGCTTGTGTAAAATGATACCACAGTGACTTCATCAGACCTACTAGCTTTGTGACCCTGGGCCCCAGACTTAACCTCTCAAGCCTCAGGTTGATTATATATAAAACGGGAGCGATAATATTCTTATATCAAAAGCTGCTGTGATGTGAGGATTAGTGAGATGATGTTTATAAAGCACTTGGCACAGTGCCTGGCTAAGAGGAAGTACAAGTACTATTATTATTGTAAGATTATTCTTTAGTCCAAGGTGTGTGCAGGGCTGGGGAGTTTTCTCCTTACCTAAACAAAAGTGCCAGGCCTCCTTCAGAAGACCTGGATACCTAGGGAGCGCGACGATGAGACCAGAACTGCCCCTGCCCAGCTCCTCCTGGTGCCCTGGGCCTGCACAGTGCATGGTGTGCTCACTTCTACCTCCTGCGTGGGAGAACAGATACACGAGGTGAGGGGGCACCCTGTCTTCCACCTGCCTTCAGGGCACTACATTGGCTCTTCTAGGTCCCTTCAGTTCCAGAGCCTGGACCCCACACATCAGCCCTGGGGGAGCCCATGGGAGTTCCATGGAGCTGCCCTTTGCCCTGGTTAGCTCGGGGTGCGTGTGCCTGCACGTGTGTGTGGAGCTGGAAACTGCCGGAGAAGTCAAAGGTAAGCTCCTTCCGGGCTTCATGGGCTGGCCCAGCATGGACGAGTAGGGGGCTTTCCTAAACCCTGTTTCCCATTAAGGGAGCCTGAGGCCATGAAGGTCAACTGACTTCACCCCTCCCCTAGAACTCTCATGGGGATCCCCATTCTTTGTCTGCAAACACCCCAGTCCCAAGAGTTGTCCTCTACATGGGGGTGAGCAGGGAGCCGCACGACGAGTAGGGGTCACAGACGGAGAGAGAGAGAGATGGAACTGGGTGGGTTGTGGGGAGACAGGAAGATACTTGGAGAAAGCGAAGTCCTCTCTAGGGCATTTGAGGAAGGCGTGCCCTCCTCCCAGCCCCCCACAGGATACTCCCAAGCCCTTCCTGGGGGTTCCCTGAACCCCTGCATCTGTCCCAGAGGGAGCTAACTTGCTTCCTTCTATCCGGCCTTCCCTCAAACATACATGATGTAAAAATGACTTTTTTCCTGAATCATGTTGGCATTCCAAAATAGAATTGTTGTTCAAGCATTTTTTCACAAGAAGGAAATCCTGCCATTTGTGACAACATGGATGAATGTGGACGACGGTGAAATAAGCCAGACCCTGAATGACAAATACTGTGTGATACCACTTATATGAGGAATCTAAAAGAGTCAAAGTCATAGAAGCAGAGAGTTGAATGGTGGTTGCCAGGGACTGGGGGAGGGGGCAGCAGGGAAGAATTAGTCAAAGGGCACAGAGTTTCAGTTCTGTAGGATGAATGAGTCCTGGAGAGCTACTGTCCCACACGGGGCCTGGAGTTAGCAGTGCTGCATTGTCTACTTCAAAAGTTGCTAAGAGGGTAGATCTTATGTTCAGTATTCTTGTAAAATAATAATAAATAATATAAATGATAAAGAGGAGGGGAAGAAACTTTAGAGGTGATGGATATGTTTGTGTCCTAGATGGTAGTGATGGTCTCATGGGTGTATACTTATCTCCAAACTCATGACATTGTATACGTTAATTATGTATAGATTTTGTATGTCAGGCATACCTCAATAAAGTGTTGAAAAAAAGAGAAAACTAAAAACCAAAAAAATAACTTTTTCACAGGAGGGTTTTTTTGCTTTGAGCATCTATTTTAAAATAATCACACCCTTAACAAATCTTCCAAAGTCTTTATGGAGCCAAAATTCCACTGATGTTCAAATCTGACAAGGCTAGCATAATACAAGCACACACATCTATTTCATCTATGATAGTCATCGCAAAAAATCCTAAAGAAAATATTAGTGACTAGGGTCCATCAACTTTAAAAATACAAACCTAAATAGGGTCATACCAAGTATGCAGTGATGCATGACAACCTGATGGATCTCCAGGGAATCACGTCAAGTGAAAAGAGCCGGTTTCAAAAGGTCCCATACTGTACCATTCCACTTACAGAGCATTCTTGTAATGAGAAATTTTAAAAAATGCAGAACAGATTAGTGGTTGCCAGGGGCTAAGGACAGGGTGGAGTGGGAGGGAAGTGAGAGTACAGCTATAAAAGGGAGACATGAGGGACCCCTGGGGTGACAGAAGCCCTACTGTATCAGTGTTTGTGTCCTGGCCTTGATCTTGTCCTATAGTTTGCAAGATGTTACCGTTGGGGGAAGCTGGGTAAAGGCTACATGGGATCTCTCTATTATTTCTTACAACTGCATATGAATCTACAATTATCTCAAAATAAAAAGTTTAACTAAAAAAATCATGATCCCAAAATTTAAAAAATCCTAAAATTACCCAATAATGCATTTAAAAATGTACAAAATCTATACGAACAAAGAGCTAAAAGATATTGAGGGACATTATAACTGATTTGAACACATGGATAAACCTCCCCTATTTGTGGCTAGAAAAACTACTTTTGTAAAAAGGATAATTCTAAGTTAATCTAAATTGATTGCAGCTTCAATAGAGAATACCAACAGACTACGGATAGTTACACACACGTTTTTTCTTAATCAGGCAAACTGATTCTGAAGTTTATGTGAAAATATTGAGCACGTATGCATGTCCTATAAAATTCTGGAAAGACATCCGGAGTTCTTTGGTGGCAGCCTGGCCCCCTGTGCTCCAGAAAGGCAGTGGATTTTAAAGATTACCCATTGTCCTAAATGGTCGTGTGAGGGTGCACTGCGTTTTTTTCTGAAGCTGATTCTCATTCCAACTCCCCTCCCCATCGGCCTTGTCAGGCACCTGTGATAAAGATGAACTGAACGACTCATTGTGAGGTATATACATGCATGCAACCAACACCATATAACCTTACATATGTCAGCGCTGTTCTTTGTGCTTCTCATCAGTAATTCACTTAATCCTCCCAGCAACCCTCTGTTGAAGGCACTCTTTCTTATCTTCCCCATTTTACAGATGGGGAAACTGAGACTGAGGTTAAACGACTCACTCAAGGTCCAGCAGGTAGGAGCAGTGCAGTCCGAATTTGAACTTGGGCCGTGGTTCCAGAATCTGCTCTTAACCATGACTTTTTGTTTATAAGTCAGTAAAGGAGAGCACCGAGCAGGGGGACAGGGGACAGCATTTCTCCTGGCTGGCTTCACGTAGACGAGGCTGGAAAAGCTGCATTGGTACAGGTAGCCCAGACTAGACAAGGAAACTGAGTCAGTGCTGTCCAAGTCGTGACGTGAAACCATTTCGACCTGCACTGGTTCTAATCGCACTCCAGCTATAACACTTGGTCATCTCCTCTTTTCCTTTTTGGTGGTTGGCGTGGGGCAGGGGCTGGCTAAATGTTATAGATTTTGTTTCTTATTGTAGTTTTTTCCTTCTTGCATTAGGCTTATTTACTCTCTTGTTCTCTATTGAGTTACTGAATTCAGTTTTCCTGAGATGCCCTGAAAGTGTGAGATCACACATAAGTAGGAAGTGGCCCCTGGGTCAGACCCAGAGCCCCTGTGCATCCCCTGTCTGGACTCTGCCATGTGAGTGAGCCCCAGAAGAAGCAAGCACGCCTGTTCCGTGACATCAGCTGCTGAGATGAGGACTTGGTGCCCAACACTCCGTCTTCCCGTCCAACTCAAGAGCTAATCCTGTGCCTACATCTGAAGAGTGTTTTGCTCCGAGGCCATGCCATGGATTCTCTAGTTGGCTGCACTGTGTGAACTGCAGCTTCCTCTTACTGGCTCTTTAGTAATAGAGATGAGGGATGCCCTGCCGCACTGATGAGTACGTCATAAAGTTCCTAAGTCAAATAACTGAGTCTGGCCTATCACCAGGCCCATCAGCCATCCAGAAGACAGTCTCAGAATGGACTCAGATTACATGAGAGTTTGAAATATGATAAAGGTAGCAGTATAAATCAGTGGAGAGAAGATGATGTACTCAAATAAATAGTGTGGGGAAAACTAGTTAGACATATAGAAAACAAATTGGATTTAATGACTCCTTATGCCAAAATCCAGATTAACTACTTACATGTAAAAACTGAAATAAAAATGACAGAAGAAAATGTGAGAGGATTTATTAAAACAATCTCAAAATGAAGACGTTCTTTTCAAAATTTAAGACTAGGACCCCAAATCACAAAAGACTGCCAAAATCGACTACGTCAAAATTTTAAAATCCTGCCAGCAGAAAACTATAGAAGCTAAAAGACAAAAGAAAAATTGAGATAAAATATTTTCAACACATATGACAAAGTTCCTATAAATCAGTAATAAGAAGTATTAAAAAAGTAAGGGCATAGGGGACCAGCCCTGGTGGCCTAGTGGTTAAGTTTGGCATGCTCTGCTTCAGCGGCCTGGGTTCGGTTCCCAGGCGTGGACATACACTGCTCTGTTAGTGGCCATGCTGTGCTGGTGGCCCCCATACTAAAAAATAGAGGAAGATTGGCATGGATGGTAGCTCAGGGTGAATCTTCCTCAGCAAAAAAATAAATAAGGGTATAGAGAGATGGTTCACAAAAACCAAATGCTTTTATAATTATTTGAAAAGATAAAAACCTCATTTCTAATAAAAGAAATGTAAATTAAAACTCCAGTATACCATTTCTCATCTACCAAATTAATGAAGATAAAAACTGTAATTACTCACTTGTTGGTGAGGGTATGGGGAAATGGGCACATTTGTGCAATTTTCATAGTAGGATAAATGGGCACTTTATTTGGAGTATCTATCAAAACATGTACAAATATTTTTAACGGGGAAAAATGGACCTCCTGAAAGTAATTCTGCTTACAATGGAGAAAAAAATTTCATGGAAAGCAGATTTGATTAGGAAGTTACTTTGAAAAATAACAATAATAGTTAATGAAAATAAGATTATCCTATATATGCTAAGTTGTTAGACTGCAGGTATCTACTCTTTTTAGGAAAAAAAGGAATTGAGGTTCTGGTATGATGTTTGTATAACATGATATGGTCATCTTTTCTTCCTAATGGACTTTGGCAGCACTTTCACAGAGAAGACCATTTTTGTAGAAGATTAGGGCTTCGTGGCTTTGCCAAGGGGCCACCCTTAATCCTTATTTTTTCATTTTCTCTCCTTTGAAATGCTTCTCTAGGCATCAGCCCTGATTCTCTCTTCAATTGCTAACTGCTTTAACTCTGCCTAATCTCCTAATCTCTGTTAGAGAGATTCTTCAATTTCACTTCCCTTAACTTCATGAAATCTCGTATCCTGGCAAGATTTACAATTCTTCTTTATAAGTGATTTACTTTATATTGTCCTTGTTTGATAAGAGACTGCCTGGAAAGAGAGTCAGTCAACGGAGATGGAGCAGGGACAAGACGGGTGGGGAGAAACAATAGTGTTCAGTGGGGAGGGATGTTTCAGAGGGACTAATTTCATAAATGGGCAGTTCATTAGTGAATATTTGAATGGTTAATGGCTGTCTTTAGCTGCCCTATACATCCGTCAATAGGGGACTTGTTCCGTACATTATGGCACAATGGAATGCTCTGCAGCTGTTAATAAAAAGGAGACGCGCTAGATGTCTTAATATAGATCCATCTCCAGAACACACAGGCATCTTCCCTTTAAACGCTGCATATTGGGGCCGCGTGCTTACCAAGAAATGAGAGGGCTCACTCAGTGAAAGCTGAAAGGTTTCCTTACAGCATGACGCCTGCGAGACAGGTCCCAGCACAGTACACTGGCCAGGGCTCCATTCTCTTCAAATGCCCTGGGGTTGCTTCCTGCCCACATCATATGCCTCCAGGCCACTGTGCATGTAACTGTTGGGCACCTCCTGCCAGATGCAGTGTTGCCCTTGGAATGCTCAGGGCCTTAATCAGGCCCTAATGAGCTGCCCATCCCTGCATCGGCTGATGGAAAGCTCACTGATTAACACCCAGCATGACATTCCTTAGTCTTCTTACCCTCCTGCCCCACCACATCCATGCCTCTTTCAGGTGGCCTAGGGCCCTGTGTTCACCAGAAATGGAACCAACGCCAGAAAGACTAGAGCTACACAAGCACCATCCCATTCGGGGCAAGCCCAGCCCAGTGGGCTTAGAGCAGAGACCATGTTCCTTCAAGTATCCTGGAAGCTCAACCACAAGAAAGCAACACTTCAGCTACAGCGTGCCTTGCTGTCACCTGTTAATGCATGTACACATCCATATGGGTGTGCGCACAAAACACCGTGAAATAAAAATGCCTCTCAGATGTACTGCCCTATAATGAATCAATATTGTCTGGGCAGCTCAAAAAGAAGTATGGCATACCTATTTATTAAGTCCAAAAAGGCAAACTGCAGATAAATATATACAATATGTTACCACTTGTGTGAAAAGGAGTATATATAAGTATACACACAGACATATTTGTTCATATAAAACACTCTGGAAAATATAATAGGCAACTGTTAACAGTGATAACCTTCTGGGAAGGAGATTTTGGAATTAGGGGTTGGGGTGGGACAGTCTGATTTTCCCCATATTCCCTTTTGTACTCTGAGTTTGTTTTACTGTGTGCATGTAAAGGCTACCTTACTATTATTGTTTTAAAGCACATTCTAATATGTAGAGAACGGTGTGCTGCAGAGCATGCAGATGTTCTGCCAGGCTGTGAATGAGCGGCCCTCCACGCGGGGCCGGGGCGGCCGGTGAGAGGCGGCTCCCGCCGCATGGTGGTGTGGGCTCTGGTTCATGTCACTCCAAGGAGCAGGGGCTGCTCCGGCACAAAGAAGTTTTTGACAGGGAGAGGCAAAGCGGGAGTGAGAGCAGGCTCTAGGCAGGCTCCCAGGGAGCCCCTCCTCTCAATGAGAAGGGGTGCCCTCCACCCATCTGCGATCAACAAGGCTCTCCTAGGAAATGAAACGTTACGTATGTTTTGTCACTGCAGAATTTCTAGAGGAGTGATTTTTAATGAAATGTACTGGTACAGCATGTTCTCACTGCTGTGTCTCATTAAATATTTAAGTTTTTAGGTAACATTTTTCCACTTTCAAATAATCTTTGATTTTGATTAGTGCAACAATGACAGCACTTAATATATTTTTCAATTGATTTGCCTCATGTTGCTATTAATTTAACTGTTTTCTAATGCATATTCACGTTCTAAACCCTTTTTGCAAACTCTACCTCAGAGCCCGGTTTTCCTGCGCGCTTTACATTGTCAAAGCTCCGCTCGGGGGAGGGCAGGTTATCTTCACTTCTGAAACAGCACTGCTTTGGGAGCTGGCTGGGCCCTGGGTATTCTGGGGAAGTGACACAATGTTGACCTAGGAGGGGGCCCTGATCCCTCCCCAGTGGAGCACCAGCTCCATGGAGAGGGAACGGAGGGGAAGATGAGGCTGGTGGGACTTGGGACATGCCACACCCAGCCTCTCCAGGGGCTCTGCCCTGGGCATCCCCATCCCCCACCTGGGCATGGGGAGGCCTGGCCACGCCGCTGGCAGAGAAGCTGGGTGGGAAGAAGCAGGCCGAGCACCCGCCACTGTAAGAGGAAACGAAGAGAAACAGCTCTAGTCAGCCCCAGAAGCGAGGCCTGGAAAAACTCTGCAGCTGGAGCTAACACAAAGGACTTTTCAGACCCTGTAGCCAAGGTGCCCAGTGAGCGTTTTTTTTTACAGCTATTAGGGTAACAAGCCTTTCCAAAGGCCAGCAGTTGGCGAGGGTTTCCAGGAAGCTGGTCTGGCACCAGGCTAGGATTGGAGCAACTTTAACGAGTTAACTTCAGAAGGAAGGAATCATCAGGAAAGGTTTAAGGTTCAACAAACTTTTTGAATTATTTTGCAAAAAGTTCTGGCTTTCAAATTCAAAGGCATGTTTTGCCAGGACTGTGTTAAGCCAGAGCCTATTTCAAAGGCAACGCAGCCCGCACGTTTCTGATTCATTCACTCTAGGTATTTGTCTTAACTCCTCCGGACGGGCTTTGCAAGTGCCATCCAGTGCCGGGAAACACTGGGGTCACCTTACACACCTCGTCAAACACCCCTCCACCCACATGCCTCTCCCTCTGCCAGCCCCCGTGCCGTGTGTGCACGCGCACACACACGCGCACACCTTCCTCAAGCAGGAAGCTGCTCTCTGCCAAGAGCGAATGGAATTCAGATTTCCAGAGGGTGCCCTTGGCCTCCAGCTCCACAGCCGCATGCTGAAGAAAGGTTCTAGTGTGTGTGGTGGGGGCTGAGAGAGAGGGGCCTCCATCTCTGCTCACGTCTATCTGGGCCCCAAGAAAAACCCACCACTGGCTGTGCTCTCCTCAGCCACACCCGGCCTCAGTCACATTCCTTCCCTTCCTGAGCCCACACTGGGTGGCCCCAGCAAACCAGCTTCCACACCCCCCTCCCCATCAGCGGCGAGACCTAGGCCAGGCCCTCGGGGGGGCAGCCAGCAAGTACAGATGAGAGGCCGCACCCCAGGCCCGAAGCAGCCGGAAACCACTGAGGGGCCCACAGGGCTGGGTATCCCACCCATGGGAGAAGACTACACTCCCCGTTCAGCACACCCTGGGACTGAGCTCACTATAGGAAGTCCCTCTTCATATCCAACCCTCACTCTCCTTGCTGCAGCACTGGTGGGCCTGTGGCAAAGACTGACACTACTGTTCCCCACCAGCGTTCCCTACCAGCAGGTCCCCACATACTAGCAAGAAGGATTGCCCCCCGCCCCCGCCCCCCGGGCTTCCAAGCCGAGATCTGCATCCTTGGGAGTTAAACATTTACAGGCAGAGGGGCCAACACCAACCTGGTAAATGAGAGAAGTTCGTGATCAGCCACGCACGGTGGATAGGCTGGTCACGCTTAGCTTCTCTTTGGCCCAAGTCATTGGGTCCTTGCACCTGTGTGGCCAGGTAGTGACAGGCAAAGAGAATGCTCCTTCTGCAGGGCATCAGGTCAATGAGGACTGTGCTGGGTAGGAGCATTTATGGCATTTCAGGTGCTCAGCAATCAGGGAGCCCTGGCACCAAGCTAGGATGCATCTGCCAGGGCTCAGGGCCCAGGCAGAGTAGCCACTGCTAAACGAAGGCCAAGCTACACCCCACTGTCAGATGGTTCCTTTTGTTTGTTCATGAGACTGTTTTCAAAAGTGGTGGCTCCTGGTGGCCTGCATTTCTGCCCAGGGAGAAGGTTGTGGCTTTGCAGCCTGGGCCTGGAGTCTCCAGTTTGGCTTCTGGCCCTGCTCAGGGCTACTCTGACCCTCCTGCTTGGGTTGGGATTGGTAGTCCCCCTGCCCTGGTCTTGCTCACTGGGGTCTCCTGACTGAGTACCATGAGGTCCTGCTGTGACAATAGGCCAACTTCACTGCCCCTTCTGGCCAGTCCTGACCCCATGTTTTGGTGTTCATGCAATGCCTCAATTCCATCAGCCTTTCCTTCCAGGCATTGCCTGCATAGGACTCAACTGGGGAACACTGTTATTCCCTGTCCCTGGGGAGGGCCTGCATGTGGGAGAAGCAGCATGATAAGGAGCAGGGTGTGGCCAGGCCCAGGGCCTCGAGGAGGTACCTGTGCTGCTCTCCTAGCAGTTCGGTGACTGGGCATGGTGCTCAGGGAAGTGTCCCAGTAAGCCACCAGGATTCGGGTCACTTGGCCCAGACCTGATGAAGGGGCGGTCTGGGCCTGGTGCAGGGGAGAGCATTGGCCTGCTAGAGAAGACAGGCCCTGCTGAGACAGCAAAAGAGCACAGGATTTAAAGTCAGGAGCCTGGGGCCTGGCCCTGGCGCTGCCCACAGCTAGCGTGTCCTCTGGGTAAGGTCCTCTTGTCTCTGGTCTTGGGGCTCCCATTTCCCAGTCTATCCATCTCCTGACACCTACAGGGATATTTTCCCAGCCCAAACCCAGGCCAGGTGGTCTGATGAAGTCTACTTCCTGGTGCCGGAGACAGGCAGGCTCCCAGGTACTGCCACGGACTGTGGGGATCACTGGGGAGAACATCTCAAGTGAAGCCCTCTGAGCCCCTGGGGACGGTCTCACGCTGCCCCCACACACATACACATACACACCAGCCCAAGCTTAATCAAGCTGGAGCCAGTTTTTCTGAGCATTGCTCCATCCAAGTCCATCCCTATCTCGTGACCATGGCCCCCCTGCTCTTATGTATTTCTGATAAATGACTCATATCCAGGATATGTAAAGATAGAAATAACTACAAATCAATAAGAAGAGACAACCCAAAATAAAACAGGCAGAAGATGTAGGCATTTTACAAAGGACAACATCCAACTAAATAATAATAACATGGGAAAGGGTTCAACTGTCTTAGCCATCAGGTTACTGCAAATTAAAATCATAATTTGATGCCACTAGACAGCCATCAGCACGGCTAAAAAGAAATGATGGAAAATGCCAAGTGTCATTGAGGACATGGAGGCCAGAATCCGCTATGCTGCTGGTGGGAGGGAAAATGGGCCCACCTACTTTGGGAACTAAAAGTGAACATGGCCATCCCGCGACCCGGCAGGTCCACACCTAGGCATATCCTCACCAGAAATGCAGCCCATTTGTTCACCAAAAAGCCTGTACAGAATATTCCTCACACTGATGATAACAACCCCACACTGGAAACTGTCCAAGTGGCCACCGACAGTAGAACGAATAAACAAAGTGTAGGCCGTTCACACGGTGGAGTGCCAGCTGGCAGGGGAGAGAGAACTGCTCTCCTCAGCCATACGCTAGTCTCATAGGAAGTCAGACATGCAGGTGTGTGCCTGTGCGAGTCCATCTATAGAAAGTTCAAGAACGGGCGAAGCTGAATCCTGCTGCTAGAAGCCAGGACAGTGGTTACCCCTGGGCATCACTGACAGGAAGCGGGAGCACAAGGCCTTCCTGAGAGGCTCTGCTGTCTCACTTGGGTGCTGGTTGCATGAGTCCTAGGGGGTGAAATGCATTGAGCTGTACACTTGAGACCTGTGTACGTGTTTGTATGTACTTCATGCTTCAACAAAGAAGTTGAAAACATAAAGCTCTATATACGAGGACAATCCTTTCTAAGCCTAACTTGAGAGATGGACAGTGTGGGCCTGGAGAGGGGCTGGGTCTGGCCCCCAACTCTCCCTAACCCCTGCTCAGGGGACCTGTGCCTCTGGCCTGCGGACCAGGCTGCCTCAGGGCTCAGTCTCCTCTTCTAGGTTTAGGCAGAGCACACACGGGAGCTGTGTGGGACCACCCCCCAACCACCAGAAGTGTCTCCATAGCAACACCAGTGCAATTTGTGAAGTCATTTTGTCCTCCAGCCACCTCTAGTGTATGGACGTTGTCCTCTGCCTAACATCCTCCAACACTGTTGCCAGGTCCAGGCCATTCTCACTGAGGATGTGTGCACAGTGGAGAGGGCTGAGCCCGGGTCCCAACAACGCCTGGGCCTGGGGTTATTGTGATGGCTGCTGAGGAAGTAAGGAGCCTGCTAGTTTTCCTCTGGGCCTTCTACCTAGACAGCAGGCCCACTCCCTGGAGCAGTGGCCCCACGAGGCCAGCCGCCTCCTCCTCACATGCTCAGATGGAGGAAGTGAGGCTCCCCGAGGTTAGGGGGCCTCTGGGGGCTGGTTCGCAGCTGGGCCAGTGCAGGCTGGGACCCAGATTGAGGGCATCCGATTCCCAGTCCCGTCTCTTTCCCACTGAGCCACTCCGCCTCGCTTTTAATTTAATTAGGAGAACATTTAATCCCCCCGTGCATTTCAGAGATGGGTTTGAGCCTGGCTGGGACTGTGAGGCTCTGACAGGGAGCCTGTGACTCATGCAGCTTCGCATAGCCCTCCCGGGCGGGCTCCCATGGGGCTTCCTTGGCACCTCGTGCAGACAGAGGTGGTCTGCAGCTCCAAAGAAGACGGGACAATGGTCTGGAAAGACAAACTGGTCTCATCTGTTCCTGGCAAGCCCCCTCCCTTGTCCCCCTGGACACTGGCCCCAGAATGGCCTCTCCATCCTTTCCCACCAAGGTTTGCAGGGTGAGAAACAAAGTGAGGAGCTCAGGCTCTTGCAGGGGTACAGTGCCTGGTGCCTCCTTGGGTCCGGGGGGTGGGCTGCAGTGGGCCCTGGGTATGTCTGAAATGTCCTAGGCAAAGCTGGTCTCATCAAAAGAGCTAGCCCTGGGTCCACGGAGCCAAGAGCGGGGCTGAGCTTTGTGACATTTGCCCCCATTTCCAGAAGGCATGGGGCCGGCCCTGGCCTCGCTGACAAACGCAGAATTCAGGAGACATTAGTAGTGATGTGGATGAAAGCCAGGCCACAGCGGCCTCGCTGGAAAAGAGAAACTTGAACGTTTTGGCGTGAGATTCTGCAGGGTCCAGGAGAAAGTGGAAGACATGGAAATTCTAATTAACGCACACAGGGCTGGTTTTGCTCAAGGATCTACAGGCTGTCATGTTGCAGGAGGCCCGCAAGCACATGCTTGCTGGGGAGGTGCTCACGGTCACCTGGTGGGGGCCCTGCAGTGCCCTAGCCTCGGCCCTGCCTCCCATGCCTGCCTTTCCTGGAAGGCCCCTGGCCCTTCCCGGGCCCATCTCAGTGGACAGGGTGCTGCCCTACACTCTCCGCCTGCAGAGCAGAATGGGGAGTGGCTAATAAACATGAGCTGAGTCTCGCCCATCCAAGATGCCATGACAGAAGAGATGGAGGGGACCAGGGACCAACTCTTCTGGGGGGACCCTTTTGGGAAACCATAGGCTGCTGTGCTCATGGAGGGCCTGGCCTCTTGCACCATCTGTCTTGGGCATCCATGTGCAACTGATGGGGCAGATGTGAATTCCAAGCCAGTCCTCGCTGACTCTGCAGCTGGGGAGGGGACTTCATGGAAATGGCTGCAATCTCCCAAGGTTGCTGGGAGAAGGGTACCCAGGCCACTTCCGCTAACAGCCCAGAGCTCAGAACCACAGATCCTCATGCCGAGGCCAGTTCTAACCCTGCCATCCCAGGCCCTGTGTGCTAGCACCCATGCCGAGCTTGCTTCATGTCCCCCTTGGGAGGGACTGGCCAGGCTTTGGCTGGGGGGATCCTGTCTGCCTTGGGCAGGAGCAGCAGTCTTAGAGCTCCTTTTGGCCTGGGACTTTATGGATGCTGGCGAGGGAGAGGTGGAGAGGAGCCACACACTCCCTGCTCCCTAGGAGCTGAGGGCCAGGCAGGGAGACAGACCCCCAAAAAGGGTCCCAGGCGCCGTATTGAAGGCTCAGGGAGCTGGTACCGAGGGCCTCTAGAGCTGGAGGAGGATGCGGCTGCCTGGCCCGCAGGCATCCTGGCTGAGGCAGGGATGCCTTAGCAGACATCGGAAAGATGAGTAGGAATCTGATGGCTGCAATGAGTGACAAGGGCGTTCCAGATAGGGACACCATGTTCAAGGCAAGGGATGCACAAATGGGTGGATGCCCCCCCCACCCCACCACCACTATCCTGCCAGTGACTCTCCGTGGGCAGAAGACTGTGGGTGAAGCAGGATCCCCGGAACTCATCTCAGCTCTTATTGGGGTACAGGGCTCTCCTCCCCTGGTGGGGAGCTCCCTTGGTCCCCCATACTGTACTCTATATGCCCTGTTTCTACCTTACACTTGCCCCTTGGAAGCCCTGTGGCAAGGCTCTGGGTAGGGAGGACAGAGCGCAGGGAGCTTGAGGCAGACGGGCTCCCTTCTGGCCCTGCTGGACCCAGAAGACTATCTCCCTGAAAGCTGTGTGGGAAGCTGCATGTGCCAGAGCTGGGTGAGGGCCCTGGGACTGCACAGGGACACTGGGATTTGCCTACAGAGCTGGCGTGGCTGAAGCCACCGTCTCCCCAGCCTACTGCACCCTGGCCCCTGCTCGCTGGCGGCTCCCTAGTTTTGCACCATGCTTGCTTGCAGACCCCGGGCCCCCCACCCCTCACTCCACCAATGGCCAACAGGCCCCGGAAAAAGGAGCTTCGCCCAGCCCCAGGGACCTTCCCGTCATCAAGGCTGCAGCGACCTCACCTCCCTGGGGCCCTGCGGGCAGGGAGAGCTTGAGATGGAAACAAAATGTGTCTTTATTTATGCTTTTAATTTGAATTCTGGAACTGGCCCAACGTGGTAATACATTTAACATCAGTAAAATGCTGAAGAAAAATGGATCTGTTTTTCAGTAACTGCCTCCCACCCACTCTGCCCCCTGCAAGACCCCCATGCACATCCCTGTCCCTTGCACACACACATCAGGGCGTGCACCTCTCTTCCTCTCTTGGGGTCCACAGAGCTGGGCTGCTCGTGGGAGCCGTGTCACTGAGCAGCTGGAGCCGAGTTTAATTAGGGGCATCAATCACCAGGTCGGCCATGCAGGAGGCAGAGGAATGCGGCCCCAGCGTAGGCACAAAGGCCTGGCCTGCCTTCCCGCCCCAAAGGTCGGTGCAGCCTTGAGTAAACACAGTGCCCACCGGGGCTACCTCCTCCTCCAGCCATGGTAGTGGGCCCTCTGCTCAGCCTGTAGCCCTGGGGGCAGCTGGGTTCTGAGGCCCTGACACCACTTTCATTGGCCTGCATCCTACCGTTCCGACCAGAGCTCCTCAAGGGACGGTACCCCAACTACTGAGGACGCAGGCTTACAGATCCCCTGCCATCTCAGCCTTGACTCTGCCCTGACCAGACCACAGTGCCTCCAGGTGGCCCCTCAACTGAAATCTCAGTCTCTCTGCTCCCAGCCACAACCAAAGACCCCTCATCCGTGCACCACGCCTGGGCTCCTTCCTACCTTGCTCACATCCGCTGCTTCTGGACGGGTCTGCACTGGGAAAGACGTTCGCAGGTTAGGGTGGGAACCCAGTCAGGTGAAGACTGGTGTTTTGGCCTTACCTAGGCCCAGCCAGCGCTGGAGGTGACAGAAGACACTCCTTTCCTCTAATCAACTGGCCAAAGTGTGGGAATGCTGGCCTAAGAAGTCCCATAGCAGGCTCTCTGGATGAGGATGCAGCAGGCCCACTGCAAGCAGAGAGCTTGGGGCGTTTCAGGTCTGATGGCCTCTGTCTCATAGGAGGAGGACAAGAAGTGGCCAAGCGCCCCTGACGATGCAGCTACACTGGCTTGCGTTCCCTCCTGGGGCTCCCTGGGCAGATGGGAAGCCTCTGGCCCCAAGAAGCTTGGTGTGTGCCAGCGTGGACAGCCCTCACCTCAAAAGGGGTGACTGCCCAAAGCAGCGGTGGGCCATCTCAGACTCCAGTCTTTCACCACCCTCACCCTGGGCCTCAGAGCCCAGGGAGCTGATGAGGCCTGACTGCTCGGCTGGATGGGTGGTGGGTGACAACCCTGTCCTCCCGGGGTGCAACTCCTTGTATCTACAATCTGGGGGCTGGGCCACGGCTGAGAGAATGACAGAAAATGAGCTCTGACAGGAGAGAGGCCAGGAAGACAAGAAGGGGCAGGCTGAGGCCTGGGTGGTGTCCAACCACACGAGGGTTGTAGTTCTCAGCGGGCTCTTGAGTGCCCTTGCTCTGAGCAGGCACTGCCACCTGTGTTGCACACAATACCAGCTACAAAACTCCAACTTTTGCCACTTTGGGGTCTCTTCATGCCCTGGACTCTGTACAGGCCTCAGCCAAAGTGGTAAGCTGGCGTCTGCCTTCAGGCGCTGACACGTACCTGCACAACCCGCTGCTGCTCACACCTCTGCACTGCCCATTTATCAAGTAAGCCTGGCAGGTCATCTCCAGGACGGACCCAGAGTTCAGAGCCCCATTCCTTGGGGTAACTCAGAAGCCTGCTCTGGTGCTGAGTCCACGAGGACAAGTCACCCCTGCTTCCCAGTGATCCGGTTGGCTCCCACCAAGACCTGTGAACACTTCTTATGTACACCCTGCCAACCACGGGGTGCTGCCAACCTCTCTGTGAGCCTGGGGGACCTGGAAAGATGGCGAGCGGGTCCTGTCTGGTCAGAATACCACCTCGAGACAACCCTATCCTTCCCTCATTCTGCTACCTGACTCTACCAGTCCTCAGGTCACATGAGCAGCCAGGAGACCCTGTAATTCGGGTCCCAACTTCCTCAGTTACCTACCAAGCAAAAGCCACACCTGGCTGTCAGCAACAGCAGCAGGCCTAGGGCCTCACTCTGACACAGGCACACATGGTTCAGGACAACCTCAAGACCCCTAGAAAGCCTGGAGAGCCTGACACCCTTTAGGGAGCTGTCTGTAGAGAGAAGGAAAGAGTGCCGGCAAGTGCCCCTGGGAAGGGCTGAGAGTGCCGCTTACACATCCCGGAACAGAAAGACTTCTCGGGATCCCCAGTGGGGTGGCAGCCAGAATGGGCCCGCATGCCCTGCTGACCCCGCCACAGGCTATCACCGCTGGGTGCCCTGGCAGGGAGTACCGAGTCACATGTCACAGGGGAATCACACCACGGCCGGGCCCCGGGAATTGGCCTGGCGATGCCGTGACGGGGGGAGGACAGGCATGCATCCCAGGCCAGCTGTGCCTCCGGGGAAGGCCAACTGGAAGGTGCAGAAAATCAGCCATTTCCTCCACCTGAAGGAGCCCCTGAGGACAGCAGCGGCAACTGGCAGACAGCACTCGGCATCTGCCCCGTGGCTTGGGCCAGGGTTCCACGGGGAAGTGCTGAAAAACAAAGTCATCTCTTTTTGGGGGGCGTGGGAGGGGGCTAGGGGAGAGAAAAACAATCTTCTCAGACGCTCGAAGCACGAAAACAAGTGGAAAATGATCAGTCTGGTTTTCCATAAGTCAAAACAAGAGGATCATGTTCCCAGACTCGGCGGGAAATGCCCCTGCTCCCCTCCTCGCCTGGTGCCCAGGCACTGGGGCCAGCCCATGGTGGCTGGTAGCCCCAGGTTGCTGAGGGCAGGCAGCAAGTGGTGGGTGCTGGGTGAGTAGACCCAAGTCCCACCATTGAGCCCTTTGAGCCCTATACCCCTCTGCCCATCATCCACGGGCAAGTGGGCACTCACTGTGACACGTGGGTGATGGGAGCCAGCAGCGTCTCCCCTTCCAGGTCCAGGTCCTCAGCAAAGCTGTTGGTTCTCATGAAATGGGCCGTGCTCACTTCTAGCAGTGTGGGGCTCTTCTTCACTGCGGGGAAAGTTGTGGCCATGTTAGGCGTCTGGAAGGCTTGATGGCAAAGGGGCTCAGGGCTGGCTAGAGCTGGACTCAGGTGCCCACCCCAACCTGCCAACCTGGCCATGGGACAGACCTGTATACCATGACCCTCCCCACAGATGGACAAGATGCCCACTCGCAGGGCCAGGTGAGGAGTAGAGATGGTGCACGAAGCCTCAGTGCCGAGGATCTGGGCAGGCTAAGATGACCCCCACGTGCCTGAGGCCTCAATGGCTGAAGAGCAGTTGAGGGCCAGTGATGCCTCCTCAGAGTGAGGACTGTGCCTGGGCTGAGCTCAGCTGTCCAGGTGTCTCTCCAGGTTCACACTTGACATTTCAGGTCAAGAATAAAGCTACTGACCAGCATAAGTCTGGTAAGAGAAACTGATTCCCACCACCAGGCCATCACTCATGTGGACAGAGGGTTTGCGACGCCCCAGTGAAGACCCAGGGTGGTAGGACTACTGCCTACAAGGAATCACAAGCCCGGGAGGGTGGGACAGCCACAGAGCTCCTGGCCCCTCACTCAGGCCACGATGCCACATCCACCACCCACACCCCAAGGGAGGCACAGGAACCACCCCAACAGCTGCTGTAACATTCAGATTCCTGGGCCCACCCTCAGCAATCTGACGCTGGTGCTCAGCGGTGACTAAGAATATGTTTTAGTCCCCTGATTATCAATCTGAACTTTTTTTTCATATAAAAGTTTTATTGTTAAGTATTAAGTACTTGTAAAAAGTGAAACAACTCAAAGATTTACGAAGGCCTTCCTCTGCGGTCACCAGTGTTAACTGCCACCTGGATTCCTAGCTCATCCCTCTCTGCTCATCATAGCAGCTGACACCAGGTAGGACTTGCTTTTATGCACATGTGATGGCTCTGTTCTTGTCACTTTGTTCCTGTCACTCTACAACATGCTCATCTCATTTTTCTACAGGTATACAGACATGGACCTAAGTCTTATTTTAATAGTTGTGTAGAAGTCCGTAGTTTAGATCTCCCACAGTTCTCTCAACCATTCCATGTTTGATGGACACTCAGGCTCCATTAGCTTTAAGCCACTGCTTTAAGATGACGCACCACCCATCTTTATGAAAACCTGACACTGCGGCAGGTGAGCGAGTGCTTCCCTGGTAATTTTAATAGATGTTGCTGGATTGTTTTCCCAAGAATGTAGCAATTCAGATTCCACCAGCAGCGTGTGAATGTGCCAGCTTCCCCACATCCATGACCTAACCAGCTGTTGGCAGCCTTTGCAGGGCCCGCCAAGCGTGGATGAAGACTGGGATGCTGTTTTTCCTTCTGCGCTGAACGCCTTTTATGGCTCAGAGGCTGTTTGGATTTCCTCCTATGGAATTGTCTGTTCATATCATTTGCTCATTTTTGCTTGTCGATTTGTAGGAATTTTTTGTATATTAGAGATGTTACCCCTGTGTCACATGAGGCCCAGATCTCCTCCCCAGGCTATCTTTGTTATTTTAACCTTAATTATTTGGTTGTTTCTATCATAGAAATGTTTTCTGTTTTTAAACTGACACCTATTTTTTTGCATTTTTAAAAAGGAAGGTTTTCTCATCCCAAAGTAATACAACTGTCTCTTAAATTTAGTTGTAATATAAATTTGTGAATGTGTGTGTGTAAATTTTAAAACATTTACCATTTCTGCCTAATATTGTGGGAGATCATCAACAATCAGAAGATGAAAGTGTAAAAGGTATTGTATACAATCTTACTAAAAAAACTAAAGTAAAACAAACTATAAAATTTCGAAGAAAACATAGAAGAAAATCTCTGGACCTTGGATTTGGCAATGAGTTTTGATGTACGACACCAAAGGCTCAGTCCTTAAGGGGAAAAAAAATTGAAAAATTGGACTTTATCAAAATTAAAAGCATTTGTTCTACAAAAGACACTGCTGAGGGAATGAAAAGACAAGCCTCTGAGTTGGAGAAAATGTTTATACGGCACCTCTCTGGTCAAGGACTTGAATCCAGAATATATAAAGAACTCTTGCAACTTGACAACAAGAAAGCCAATGACCCAATTTTAAGAAGGGATTACAAGTAAGCACGTGAAGAGATGCTCAATTCAATCAACATCAATTATTAGAGAAATGCTATTGAAATCCACAATGAGCTACCACTACACCCATATAGAATGGCTAAAATTAAAAAGTGGTGTCGATTTTAGATATTTGGAAAAAATAAAGTTAGAGCCTTACTTCTCAGCTTACATTAAAAAAAAACAAAAGAAAAAAACGTTGAAGCCTGATAACATCAAACACAAGGATGCAGAGCAACTGGAACTCTCACATGTTTGCTGGTGGGAGTGCAAAATGTGCAGCCATGTGGGGAAAGAGTGGCAGTTTCTCATAAAGTTAAACATACACTTACCATGTGACCCAGTGGTCCCTCCCATATATTTACCCAAGTGAACTGAAAATTTATGTTCACAAAAATCTGTACATAAATACGTATAGCAACTTCACTCAAATTCCCAAAACCTGAAAACAACCAAGATGTACTTCAATAGGTGAGTGGATAAACAAACTGTGGTACATCTATACAATGGAATACCATCCAGCAATCAAAAGAAATGAGCTAAGGAGTCATGCAACAATATGGATGAATCTCAAATGCATTTTGCTAAGCAGTGAGAGAAGCCAGATGCAAAAGGCTACATATTATATGACATTCTAGAAAAGGCAAAACTACAGGGACATAAAACAGGTCAATGGCTGCTAGTGTTTAGGGGAGGGGGAGTACTTGACTTCAAAAGGGTTGCATGAGGGAACTTTCAGAGCTATGGAACGTCTCTGTATAATGCTGTGGTGGTGGATATGTGACCTCAGGGATTTGTCAAAACTCACAGAACTGTACATCTCCAGGAGCGAATTTTACTGTGGACAAACTAAAAAAAATCAAGAGGCCGTTGGAGGATCCTAGGATGGAGAGTAGACTGACGAGTGAATTCTGGGTTAACGAATGTGTGACAGTGCTGAAAGGGGAGGGGAAGAAGGAGCTGGCCTACAAAGCCTCAGTAACAATCTTTTGACCAGACACGGTATGGCTAAAGTTAACAAACTATCATAAACCCACTATTGTAGTTGGTAGGTTTGTTTCTCATAGGGGTACTACATGTTCATGCGGGTTAAACAAATAAATCATAGATAATGGGAGCCAGGTTTCTCACTGCTACAGAAAACAAGTAACAGACTGAGTTGGGGGGTATGAATAAACTCTGTGATCAGAAACAGCATATGAATTCATATTTAGCTTAATGTAGACACAGAAATAAATATAGATATGTGTGTATACTCAGGTTATGTACATACATATATTTCCTAGCTCTGTCCACTGACAGACCCTAGAAGTAGTGACAACCCTGGAGCAATGGGCACACCCAGTGCCCAGATCCTGGCTTCTAAATACCATTCTCAATCCAATGGCCAAAGCTAGGATAATGTGAGCAACAAAATAAATAATAATAGCATTGGATTATAGCTCAAAAAAGAAATATTCCTGAGTCCATACTGATTCAGGTTAACAAATAAATAATTGGAGGAGCAGGACCAATCTTCCTTACGGAAGAATTCCAAATAATAATTGTAGAAAGAAGGAGAAAAATAGAAAACCACCATGAGGACACCACAGTGATATTTGCTGCAGGCAAGATCCCTGGATCAGTGCTAAAATTAGTAGGTGAAACTTTAACAGGTAATTTCAAAGTTTCTCCCCTCAAATATTTATTCATTGCTATGTTGGTTTTAACATAGGTACACCAATTCTTTGATACTCTCTCTTGCTGGAGGTAGACTATAACTCTCCTCCCCTTGAATGTCAGCTGGACTCAGTGACTTGCTTCTTACGACTAGACCATGGAAAGGAAAAAAGTAACTTGATGGTGGTGGAACCTAGCTGACATCGCCTTAACCAAGCGTGTCAAGGTTAACATCACCAGTGACGAACCATGTTGATGTCATGTACCCTGATCCAATGCAGTGAGAAAAGCACCTCACTTCTGTGGCATTCTTCCCCCAAACCCATAACCCCAATCTAATCCTGAGAAAATATCAGACAAGCCCAAATCGAGAGACATTGACACCTGACTAGTATTCCTCAAAAGTGTCAAGGTCATGAAAAACAAGGAAAGATTGAGAAGCTGTCAGATCAGAGGAAACTAAGGAGACCTGCTGACTAAATGTGATGATGGATCCTACAAGAGAAAAAGGATATTAGCAGTTAAATTGGGGAAATCCAGATAAGTTAATTAAACTGTAGCTTACCTAATAGTCTTGACACAATGTTAATTTCTTAGTTTTGATAATTGTACCATGGTTAAATAAGATGCTAATGTTAGGGGAAGCTGGTGAAAGGTATATGGGGACTCTCTGTACTATTTTTGCCTCTTTTGTAAGTCAAAAAGTTATTTTTAAGTAAAAAGTGAAAAAAACCTGTGTACAATAGTACAAAAAAAATCCTTAGTATGTAATTAAGAAGATGCAAGAAGTCTAAGGAGAAATGATAAAATCTTAATGAGAGACATTTAAGAATACATAAATAAATGGAGAAATATGCTTTTGTTCCATTGACTAGAAAACTGAATATTGAAAAGATTGTCCCCAAATCTTAATAAAAATCCCAAGGTTTCTGTATTGGAACCTTGGACAAGCTGATTCTAAAATTGATCTGGAAGTGCAGAAAGCCAAGAATCAACAATATTCTTGAAGAACAACAAGGTGGAAGAACTCACTCTCCCAGCCACCAGTACTTGTTACGAAGCATTGGTCATTCAGACGTTGTGGTGCTGATGCAGAGAGAGACACACACACCAAGGGGATAGGATTGAATGTCCGGAAATAGCCCACACACATTTGGATGCTTGCTGTGTATCAGACGGGGCCTGCAGATGGTGGGAAGAGGATGTTCAGGGTCAGTTGGCTGTCCACATGGGAAAGACAGTACATTGGACCCTTACCTCACACCATACACCAAAAATTCACTCTTGACATTCCACGCAACTGAAGACTAATGAAGAGAAGCAAAACTATAAAGCTTTTATGCTTGAATCTAAAAGAATGCCTTTGTGACCTCAGGGTTTGGAAGGATTTTCTAAAACTTAAGCAATAACCATAAAGGAAAAGACTGCTTAATTTGACTACGTTAAAATTAAGAGCTAATCATCAAATGACACCTTAAAGAGTGAAAAGACAACCACAGAAGAATAGTATCCACAAAATATAAAGAACTCATACAAATCAATAAGAAGAATATAAACAACTTGGTGAAAAACGGACAACAGACAAACAGGCACATTACAAAAGAGGAATCCAAATGGCCGATGACTACGTGGAAAGGTGTTGTGCCTGACTAGTAATCAGAGAGATGTAAATAAACTCAGGGAGCTCACAGCCCATCGGGGCGAGGGGCAGACTTCCAGCAGGAAACCGCACAGACATTACTTAGTCACACCCGGGAGAAGGGCTCGGAGTGAAGGGCTCTCTGCCCGTGACAGTCTCAGAAAGCACAGGAAAGTAGCCGGTAAGCCTTGAAGAATGCATGCACATTCAAAGGCTCACAGGTCTGGGACCTGGCGGGAGCATTTACTGTCCCCATTTTAGAGATTCGGGGCAGAGATTCAAGTACCCTGGGTTATATTATACAGTTGTCAAGTGACAGAGCTAAGACTTCGTCCAGGATTCAAATGTTCTTTCAAGAAAAAGGAAAGGAAAAAGAACACAAATACATATTTTTATGTCTGCATCACTTGTATACAGAAGGAAGGAATGGTGGAGTGGTGACTGGAAAGCAGGGCTGCTTTCCAAACACCCGAGATGACAAGTGCCATCTCTAAAGCCCATGAGCCAAGGGTGAGCCACCTGACCCCTGAGAAAGGCTCAGCCTGGCCTTTTAGGAAATTAAAATGTGCATATCGGTTGGCTGCCCAGAGCGGGTGGGGCCTGCACCTGCCAGAGAAGAATGTGTGCTGTTTGGTTTAATCCTGGGAACGGCACATGGGGCCCCACAGCAAAGGGTGAAGAGAGGGGCTCCGCAGGTTTGTTTTTACAAATTAACAGGAAAGGCGCTGCTCTGCCCAGCTTCTGTGTCGGAGGGTGGGGGTCTGCCTCCTCCACCACGGGCAGGTGGTGAGCAGGGCTACAAAGCCCCTCCCTTCGCTCACCTGCAGTCACAGTCTGGTCAGGGACCTGCAGGAAGCTGCAGGGACTGCTGGATGGGGATTTAGATCCTTGGCCAACACAGTGGTACACTGCTTCCTTCAGGCAAGGGCTTTGGGGTAAATGCTGTGTCTCAAGAGACCCAACTTGTCACCCCCACCAAGGAGCCTGAGGTTGGTGTTTCACAAAGATGTGAAAAGACAATCAACAGCCCTGGCCTCCCAGCTGCATGGCAGGCCGAGCCCATGGTGGACTCGACAGGGCAGCTCATCTGGACACTGGGCCCCAAGGAGGGCAGCAGAGCCACGCCAGGTGAGCCATCCAGAGTGCCAGACCTCGGGGAAAAAAGAGCACTATGTCCTGGCGACAGTGAAGTCACACTTTCATAAGACAGTCCCAGTTTTCGATGCTTTAATTCCTTGGCTGCCTTTGCCTTGTCAAGGCCAGAATCTGGGCCTAAGTGTTCAGGGCAGAACAAAACAATTTTGTTTTCTAGGAAAATGGGAGGTCTGGGATGGCGAACACAGCCTCTGGCGTGGCGACTACCACAGCTGGCGACACTGGCTGCCAAGTCTCACCCTCTCTCCAGAGAGCAGGAACCAAACAGCACAGCATCTTCCATTCCAGCCAGAGGCCCTGCTTGATAGGGTGATTTTAATTTTCTTTAGAAAAATACACGCACAGAAAAATGACTAGAAGGAAATAGATCAAAATATTAACTGTGTTTGTCTTTGGGTGAAGAGACCGGGGGTGATTTTCTTTTCTTTCCTTATCATTTCCCTATTTTCTATCTTGGATGTTCCCTTTCCAAGTCAGGAAACAATAATTTGTGGCAGTCTCCCATATCTGTGCCTCACTCTCCATCCCACGGCCCTGCACGTCGTGTCCTGGAGTTACCAGAGTCTGTCGGAGCATCCTGCATCCCTCCGGCCAGCCTGCAGCAGTCCACGTGGCTGCAGAGAGCCTTCTCTCGCCACAAACGTCCTCAAGGCCCTCCACTCCCAGGAGCGCCTGGTCTCACTTACTTTGGTTCCTTATCCAGCCCCTGCCCCCTGCCCATTCCAGTCCCTCGCTCTCACAGCAAGGCCAGCTCATCCCCAGCACTGGGACACACTTGGCTGCCCTGAAATGCAGGAAGGGAAATCCCATTTCTCCACCTTCTGCTTCAACTGTGACCTCATTTCATTTTCACAGCAGCCCTTTGGAGTGGCAGCTTTGATCCCCATTTCTGGATGAGCAAACTAAGGTTCAGAAAGGCTATAAATCATGACCCTGGTCACACAGACTAGGCCAGGACTCCAGCACTAAGTCAAAGTTGCTGTAAGGCCCCCGCCCCCCCACCCTCACCCCCCCTTGCCCTCTGCCCTTTGCCCTGGGAGAGTCTCTCCGGTTTCTGGGCCCTCCCTGGTAACTTCACCCGGCCCACCCTGCCTCGTGACTGATTAAAATCCTGTCTAATCTCCCAGGTGTAACCCAAGTCCTCCACACAGCTTTCCAAGGCTCTGCAGATTTCCCCCGCCCCTGGATGGGTGCAGGGCTTATTATGTGTGCCTGCCCTCAGGTCTATGCCAGATCCCCAGCACGGGGGCCTCGCCTTCCACCTCCCCCATGTCCCTCCAGGGCCTGGCACAGGCACGTTGCCTGAGCCAGCTCACCCCACAGGGATAAACAGAAGCTTCCCATGTCCTTCCCAAGTCAGAGCCCCTTCCCTGGCTGCCCCCCCACCCCCGAGAAATCCACCCAGCTCTTGGCAGACTTGCCAAAGCCCTGCAGATCCTGCACCGTGAACGAGAACCCCCTCCCCAGGGCATCCGGACAGCTGCAGCCAGGCCCTGCGTGACATTGCTGAGCTGCGGCCCCAGGCCTATGCCAGCTGCCCATGCCCGGCTCACAGTCCCCAAGCCAGCATGGCCACACTGCCACCTGTGTCTCCACTCAGAGGCGAGAAGTAAGGGACATGGACAGAAAGTGTAAAAGCCATTCCCACAACAGCTGCCAGGAGCAGGGCAAAGAGTGGAGTGAAAATGTATGGTCACAGCTGGCACCCAGTTCCGCTCAGGAAAATACCTTGTTTGAGTGGACACCTGTTGTTTTTGCCTGTCCAGCAGCCAGGCTTGGCTTCTGGGAACAGTTTCTCGAATCTTCCTGAGAGGGTACAGCCTTCCCCCATCAGAGGCTGCAGGGTTCAGGTACCCACTGGCCGTTCCCAGAGGGGGCCTGTGGCCCAGGCCTTGGACATCAGAGGCAGGTCTGAGGACGGCTCATACCCTGCTTGGGGCCAGTGTGAGCCTGGCCTCAGGCTCTGGCAGGAATGATGGGCAAAGAGAGGGCCTCTTTCTGTTGGGTTTGCAGAGCTGGCAGCCATCTTGCCTCCTTTGGAAAGTGGCTTTCTGAGGACAAAGCCATCCCAGGGGCCAAGAGGGAGAGGGAGAGGGGGAGGGGAGCAGAAGAGAGAACAAGGCGGGCTGGGGGAGAGTGAGAGCAAGCAAGCAAGGTCATCCCAGCCTGGAGTCCTGCTGTGCCTGAAACAGCTGGGTCCAGATGTGTGAGCTAAAAAAAAAAAAGTCTCCTTTTTGCTTCAGCTAGTTTGATTTGGGGTTCCATCATTTGTCACCGAGAGAGTCTTTAGGAATGTGTGTGACAAACTTGGGGGTGAGGCATGAGCCTGAGGGAATGGGTCTGGGGCGACAGGGTTACACAAGAGCTGAACTACTCGAATTTCCCTCCCTGCGCTTTGGGGAGCACAGGGCAGAGGACGAAAGCTGATGGGAAAGAAGTTATCTCTGCAACCCGCCAGGGAGCTCTTGGGGAGCGGCTCCCTAAAGCTGGTGACCTGCTTTCTGCTGTGATGCCAACCCCCTCTCCACACCTTGGGGTAAGAGGATGTTTGAAGCAAGCTGCAAAACATGCTGGATCTCAGCCAGTCAACAGCCTGCAGAGTAGACTTGACACGAGCACAAGCAACAGTGATGTGATGGTCAGTGGTGACCTTGGGAATCCTGACCAATCCACACCGCCAGAGATGAGGGCACTAAGGACCCTCAGCCCCAGTGCTGCCCCTCACATTGGGGCTTACAGGGTTCAGAAAATGCAAATCTGAGAGGGAACGGAAATGGTTCTGTGGGCCCAAGGGTTGGGTCCAAATAGCGGGGGCGCTGAGGAGGACAAGCAGTGACAGAGCCAGGACAGGATCAACCCTGAGTGAGTGCAGGAAACGGAAAGGGAGCAACACAGCCACCCACACAAATCGGGCGACCCTCCGGGGTCTCCATGCTCCAGGAAGTCACTGTCCAGGTCTCCCAAGACACAGTTCCAGGGGACGGTTCCCGGCAGCAAGAGCAGCCCCAGGAAATGTTAATATACAGTGGAATCTGGGTTAAGCACTGTCTTCTCCAAGAGTTGAGCTCACAGGACATTCCCAAGAAACCTCTGGAGAGGTGGGGAGGAAAGTTTCTGGAGGTCTTTGGATGAAGAAAACAAAAAAGTGGCCTTGATTTTCAAGGCGAAATTACAGAGGAAGAAAAAAATGTTTTTAATCTAATTAAGAACGATCTTTTCACCTTCAACACAACATCACGGAAATGTGCCAGTTCTTAACTTCACACAATAATCAAAGCAATTAGTGAGGGAGAACCCTTGGAAAGCAGTGCAGATGTTCTCAGAATGTTTAATGGGGAAATGAGTTGCAGGCCTCGTTCTCAGCATCCGGCTCCAGGCCCTGGCCACCAAAGCCAGACATCTGCTTGGGCCCCACCCCCCAGGCCCCGAGGGCGCGGGCTCGAGAAACACAGGTCCCTTCCCAGGCTGCCTCCAAGCCAGGCCAGATCCGGGGCTGAGAGGCTCCCATGGCTCCCCAAGCTGGAGCCTGGACACAGTCAGAGCCACCCCAGAGCTGGGGGGAGGCTTAACGTCAAAATTATGTTAACAACTGATTGTCAAAAATAATCAGCTCAGCCTGGCTCCCCCACCCCGTCCCTGCTGGTTACAGGAGTGCTGGGAGGCAAGGAGAGGGCAAGGGGCCCGGAGGGGAGCTCTCAGCTATGACACCCCCAGTTTGCATAGACACCACTTTGTGAAAAGACAAGGTGGCATCTGTCTGGCACGGCCCTGTAGGCCCCATTCCAATGCTGCTGGCCTCTTAATGGGCCCAGGAGTCAAACTGTTTGGACATGAGGAATTTCCAATAATCAGAGGAAATATGGAGAAAAGAGGACGACACTACTTAGGAAATCGCCTGTTCCAGAGAGCAGAGGGAAGAATGGCTGTGTTAACTGGCTGTGGAAGAGACTGAGACTGCGGGTGGGTCAGGCAGCTCAGCAAAGCACCTCAGGGTTGTATGGCAGGCACAGGGGACACAGAGGTAAAGAACACATTGTCCCTGTTCTCAAGGAGACGCAGGCAGCACAGGGGCCTCACCCATGTGCCCTCAGCACTCACGTTCCATACGCACCAAAGGCTTCTTAATGCAAACCTTACCAGATGCTTTTGTGAGCACTATCTCTGACCTCAGGGCTCTGCTCAGCAGCACACAGGGACAGGCCAGAAAGGATGCAGAGTGAATCCCCTGAGGGGCAGCCTCAGCAGTGGGAGATAAATACCCTAACTCCCTTAGCAGCTGGTGGAACGACTCTGAGGACGTCTCTATACAGCTTCTCAGCTGCCTGCCATGGAGTTCTTCCTCAACAAGTGACCTGCACAGGGATTCCCAAATTGGGCTCTGTGTCCAGTGAAACTGACTCAAGACAGTGTGACAGGAAGCCGCTGGAACATTTTAAGGAGGAGAACAGCAAGGTCTACTTTCTATTTAAAGAATTCTCTCTGGCTACTGTGCGAAGAATGGAGGAAAAGAGGCAGGAGTGGGAACAGATCAGGGAAGAGGGAAGGGCAACAAGCGAGGCAGAGAACTGGTAGTGGCTTTGACTAGGGAGGTGGCTGGAGAGAAGGCAAGGAGGGGGCAAAGTCCAGAAGGGTGACAAGACCTGCTGATGGATTAGACAGAAGCACTAAGAAAAAGGCATCCTTTTAGAAGATTTCCAGCCAGGTTTAGAGAACAATGGCATGCTGCTCCCCATCCCCTCTGGTTTCAAATTTCCCTACTCACCTCCTCCAAAACATAAACCCAAGAAGAAGTGCAAATAAAAGTGTAGACAACCTATGCCTTCAGCACCACTAGGAAACAGAATACCGTGGCCTTCAAATTACCTGTAAATGGCAAAATGAACCCAATTCCAACCGTGCTCTAGCCACCTGCCCACCACTGCAAGCCTCTGAATGCAGTCAGGAGATGAGGCTTAAGATGCCCTGTCAACAAATGTGAGAAAGTGAGTGACCTCAGCCAAAATGGTGGACTAGGTACATCTGAGGGCCTTTCCCTTCACAGAAACATTGAAAGATCAAGCAAAACCTTTGAAGTGACTCCAGAATCAACTTCGTCAGAACTCCAGAAAGCAGGCAAAGGTTTAAAGCAAGCAAGTGAACACCAAACCAAGAAACAGGCAAATGAAAAATTGTAGGAGAGCTCTGTGGCGTTTTTATTGTCCTTGCAATACTTTCTTCCCTAGCTCAGTGGCAGTCTTGAAGACGGCAGCCCACATTCCTACTTTGGGGCCCTGCTCCCTGGTTCTGGAGGGAGCAGAGCAGATCTCATTTTCAAAGAACTGTGTTCTGTATCATCTGGGGGTTGCCTAAAGGACTGACACAAGGTGATTGCCTTTGTTTCCTCTAACATGGAACTCACTCAGGGTGAAAAATGGTGGACATTCCTTGAAAATACTATAAGGGGGTCAAACAAATCATGGCTACCTGTGGAAAAAGGATACAGTTTGAGGCATACAATAGAGCACAAAGTCTGGAAGGAAAAGCTGGGGAGAGAGTTTCTTCAGGAAATCAGGCCATTCAAAAGCACCTGTGTATACTGAGGAATTGAGAAAACCAAGAGCACGCACAGGGCAGGATGCACCCTCAGAAAAGTCCTGAGCACACACTAAGCTTTCACCTCTGACTGATCTCTGCCCACCTCAGACAGGAAGAGTTGCAGACAGCCTGGCCAAGTCTTAAAGGATTGTCCCAGCACAGAGCTAACCTGCAAAGATTGGGAGAGTTCTGTTACTTTTTTTTTTCCCTCCCTCTCCTTCTCCCTTTTTGTATTCCTGGCACTCAAGAAAATCTCTGTCAAAACACCAGCTGAACACAAGCTAGAGGAACAATAACTTCAGAGACCACACATGACAAAGAATATGGATTTCACAAAAATAGTTTAGAAGTCACTAAACAAACAGCTTCAACTCACATCAAGAAAAAAAAAATCCTGAGAAGGGAAAAGAATCAGATGTCTAGAGTTACTACATATAATATCCAAAATATCCAGTTTTCAACAAAAAAAATTATGAGGCATGTAAAGCTTCATGTAAAAAAACTATGAAGCATGTAAAGAAACAAGAAAAAGTATGGCCCATTCATAGAGGAAATTAACAGAAACTGTCCCTGAGGAAGCACAGACATTGAATACCAGACGGAGACTTTAAATCAACTTTGTTAAATATGCTGAAAGAACTAAAGGAAATCATCAACAAAGAACTAAAGGAAACCAGGAGAACAATGTATGAATACATAGAGAATATCAGTAAAGATACAAATTGTAAAAATGAATTAAACAGAAATTCTGGAACTGAAAAGTATAATGACTGAAATGAAAAACTCACTAGAGGGTTTTATTAGCATATTTGAGTGGGCAGAAGAATCAGTGAGCTTGAAGAGAGATCAGTTGAAATTATCCAGTCTCATGAGCAGAAGGAAAAAAGGACAAAGGAAAAATGAATAGACCTTGAGGGACCTGTGAGATACCATCAAGCTTAACAACATACTCATAATGGGAATCCCAGAAGGAGAGGTGAGAGAAAGAGGCGGGAAGAATATTTGAAGAAATGAAGCCAACAACTTCCCAAATTTGATGAAAGATGAGTCTATGCCTCCAAGAAGTTCAATGAACTCCAAGAAAGACATCATAAATCAAATTGTTGAAAAAGACAGAATCATGAAAGGAGTGAGAGAAGTGACTCATCGTATACAGGGATACTCAATAAGATTAACATCAGATTTCTCATCAGAAAGGATGGAGGCCAGAGGAAGTAGGATCGAATTTTTAAAGTGCTAAAAGAGGGGAAAAAAACTTGTGAGTCAAGAATTCTATATCTAGCAAAATTATCTTTCAACAATGAAGGAGAAATTAAGACATTCCCAGATAAACAAAAGCTGAGGGACTTTATTGCCTGTAGACCTGCCCTATAAAATTCACTAAAGAGAGTCTTTCAGGCTGAAATGAAAGGACACGGAGAAAGTAACCAAAGCTATACCAAGAAACAAAGAATTCCAGAAAAGCTAACTCCATAGGTAAATATAGAAGCCAGTATTCTTGTACTTTTAGTTTGCAACTCCTCTTTATTTCCTATGTGACTTAAAAGACAAATGCATAAAACAATTATACATCTGTGTTATTGGGAATACAATACACAGACTGTACAATACATATAAAGATATAATTTGTGACTATAACAACTTGAGGGAGATGGAACTATACAGGAGCTGACTTTTTGTATGCTATTGAAGCTACGCTAGTGTCAGTTCAAACTAGATTTATAAATTTAGGATGTTAAATGTAACATTCAAGGTAACCACTAAGAAAATACCTAAAATACATACACAAAAGGAATTGAGAAGAGAATCATTATTATATACCAACAAAAAATTGGTTAAACACAAAAGAAGGCAGTAAAGGAGGAAATGAGGAACAAAGAAGGTATAAGACGTACAGAAAACAAAAAGCAAAATGGCAGACATCCTTCCTTATCAGTAATCACTTCGAATGTAAATGGATTAAATTCTCCAATCAAAAGACAGAAATTGGCAGAATGGATTAAAAAAAAATTACCATAAAAAATACCATCTAGGTTTGTGAAAGTACATTCTGATGCACAACAATGAAATCGTCCAACGATGTATTTCTCAGAACATATCCCTGTTGTTAAGCAACACGTGACTGCATATACATCAAACAACAGAACCTCAAAATATAAGGAGCAAACATTGACAGAACTGGAGGGAGAAATTAACAGTTCTACAATGATAGTTGGAGATTTCAATACCCTACACTCAGTAACATGATACAACAACCAGACGGAAGATAAATAAGGAAACAGAAGACTTGAACAATACTATAAAACCAACTAGACCTAACAAACTCATATAGAAAATTCCACCCAACAACAGCAGAATGCACGTTCTTCTCAAGTGCACATGGAATATTGTCCAGGATAGATCACATGTTAGGCCATAAAGCAGTCTCATGAAGTTTTTTTGAATTAAAATCATACAAAGTATCTTCTCCAACCAAAATGGAATGAGGGTAGA
The DNA here is from genome assembly GCF_041296265.1 of Equus caballus. Taxonomy (NCBI): domain Eukaryota; kingdom Metazoa; phylum Chordata; class Mammalia; order Perissodactyla; family Equidae; genus Equus; species Equus caballus. The sequence continues at coordinate 11,422,585 of NC_091704.1, forward strand.
AATCAATAATAGGAAACTCAAAAATCAACAAATACATGGAAATTAAACAACACACTCTTTAAAAACTAATGAGGGGCCAGCCCCAGAGGCCTAGTGGTTAAGTTTGGCACACTCTGCTTTGGTGGCCCAGGTTCAGTTGCTGGGTGCAGACCTACACCATTCTGCTAGCAGCCATGCTGTGCTCGCGGCCCACATACTAAAAAATAGAGGAAGATTGGCACAGACGTTAGCTCAGGGTGAATCTTACTCAGCAAACAAATAAATAAAATTAATGAGTCAAAGAAGTCATCACAAGGAAAATTAGAAAATACTTTGAGATGGAAAGAAAATGAAAACATAGCAAACTTAGGGGATGCAAAGAAAACAACACTCATAGAGAAAACTATAGTTATAAATTCCTACATAAAGAAAGAAGAAAGATCTCCAATAACCTAACTTTATAGTTTAAGGAACTAGAAAAAGAAAAGTAAACTAAACCCAAACTTAGCAGAAAAAAGGAAATAATAAATGTGAAAATGGAGAAATGAGTGGAACAGAAAAACAATAGAGAAAATAAACTAAACCAAATTATCTATTTTTGAAAAGATCAACAAAACTGACAAACCTTTAGCTAGATGGTCTAAGAAAAAACTAGAGAATATGCAAATAGATATCATACGTGAAAGTGGGGACATTACAATCGACCTTACAGAAATAAAAAGAATTATAAGAGAAGACTATGAAAAATTGTACTCCAACAAATTAGATAACCTAGATGAAATGGACAAATTCTTCAAAACTCATGAACTACAAAAATTGACTCAAGAAGAAATAGAAATTTTGAACAGACATATAACAAGTAAAAACTTTGAATCAGTTATCAAAAAACTCGAAGAGAAGTCCAGGACCTGATGGCTTCACTGGTGAATTATACCAAACATTTAAAGAAGAATTAACATCAGTACTTCTCACAGTCTGACAACAACAACAACAACAACAACAACAACAAAAAACAGAGGAAGAGAGAACACTTTGCAACGTATTCTTTGAGGTGAGTATTACTCTGATATCAAAGCCAGACAAACATGCGCATGAAAAGAAAGCTAGATACCAATATCCCTTACAGATGCAAAAAGCCTCAAGAAAATACTAGTAAACCAAATCCAGTAGCATATTAAAAGAATTATAAACCATGAGCCAGTGGGTTTTATCTCAGGAATGGAAGGGTGGTCCAAAATTTTTAAAAAATTAATTAATGTAATAAATCACATTAATAGAATTATCCCAATTGACACAGAAAATGCATTCAACAAAATCCAACAATCTTTCAGGATAAAAATACTCACAAAATTAGGAAAAGAATGAACCTTCCTCAACATGATAAAGAGCATTTATGAAAAACCCATTGCTAACATCATATTCAATAGTGAAAAGAATAAAACCTTTTACCCTAAAACCAGGAAGAAGACAAGGATGCCTCTGTTTTTCACCTCTGGTTTTCAACAGTGTACTGAAGTTTCAGCCATAGCAATTAGACAAATAAATAAAAAGCATCCAAATTGGAAAAGAAGACGTAAAACTACTTTTATTCACAGATATCATGATCTTATATATAGAAAATCCCAAAGAAGTGACAAAAAAACTACTAGAGCTAATAAACAAGTTCAGCAGTGTTGCAGGGCACATGTTCAACGCACAAAGATCATTTCTGTTTGTATACACCAGCAATGAACAATCTGAGAAGGAAAATTTTTAAAAATTTCATTTACAATAGCATCAAGATGAATAAAGTACCTAAGAATAAATTTAACGAAGGAGGTGAAAGACTTCTATGCTAAATACTACAAAACACTGCTGGGGCCCAGCCGGGCCCAGCCTGGCCCTGTTGCCAGGTGGTTAAAGTTCCATGTGCTCTGCTTCGGCAGCCTGGGGTCATGGGTTTGGATCCTGGGCATGGACCTACTCCACTCACCAACCATGCTGTGGAGGTGTCCCATATACAAAAAAAAAAAAAAAAATAGAGGAAGATTGGCATAGATGTTAGCTCAGGGTTAATCTTCCTCAAGCAAAAAGAAACAAAAAAGAGGCTTGACAACAGGTGTTAGCTCAGGGCAGATCTTCCTCAGCAAATAAATAAATAAATAAAATCAAAAAGAAACCACTGCTGACAGAAATTAAACACCTAAATAAATACAATGACATCTTTTGTTCACGGATTGGAAGACTTAACATTGTTAAGATGACAATATTGCCCAGTGATCCATAGATGGAATGCAATTCCTATCAAAATTCTAACGGCCTTTTTCGCAGAAATGGCAAAGTTGATCCTAAAATGTTTATGGAATTGCAAGGGCCCCAAATAGCTAAAACAATATTGAAAAAGAACAAAGTTGAAAGACACATGCTTTCCAATTTCAAAACTTACACAGAGGTATAGTAATCAAAACAACGTGATACTGGCATAAGGATAGACACATAGACCAATGGAATTAAATAGAGAACCTAGAACTAAACCCTCACATTTATGGTCAATTGATTTTCAACAAGGGCGCCAAGACCATTCAATGGGGAAAGAACAGTCTCTTCAACAAATGGTGCTGGGACAGCTGGATAGCCACAGGCAATAGAGTGAAGTTGGATCCACACCTCACACCATATACAAAAGTTATCTCAAAATGGACCAGCAACCTAAATGTAAGACCTAAAGCTATACATTTCTTAGAAGAAACCATAGGAGTAAATCTTTATGACCTTGGATTTGGCAATAAATTGTTAGATATGTGAACAACAAACAACATTGTGAATGCACTAAATGCCACTGAATTGACTTTGAAATGATTAGTTATGTTATGTAATTTCACCTTATTAAAAAAACGTGGAGGCACAGAAGACTTAAACGAAGCAGAGCTATAATCACCCCATAAAAAGAAAGTCCAGCGTTAAGTGTCAAAACAGAGAACATAATGGAGATCAGGAATAGGCAGTTGGTAGCACCAGCTACAGTGAAGGATCTTGAAGTGACTGGGATTAGAGGTGGCAGCCTTAGAGAATCACTTCCTGGGGAGGCTCAGACATATAGAGAAGTGGCATAGCAGTGAAGGTAAAGAAGGTAATCAGGGGGGAAATGAAAGAATCCTGCAGGAATTAAAGAAAAACAAGATGTACCAATTTCCTCAGACACACCCGCAACAGTACTATCTGGAAAAGAAACTGCCTAAAAGAGGACAAACCTGACAGAAGAGAGCATTCTTGAACCAGGAACTCTGACCACTAAGTACAGAATTTAAGTAAGCAGACTACATCCATATGATACTACTGCGACAAAAAGAAGAAAAACTTTTCTGATATGAAAATTCTTCTCCACAAGCCAACCATAAAGCTAGAGGAAACTATAAACAATATTCCAGACTGAATTAAATATCCTCAACATTTGGGATATGAAAACATACCTCGAATCAGTAATAAAAAACACTTAGAAAAGAAACACACACACAAAAATTAAAAACAAAAGAAGAAATGACAAGAGGTAATTGAACTGAAGACAGAAATAGAATAAAAGCATGAAAACAGATAATTAAAATGAGATAAAGATAGAAATAAAAAGAGTCAGAGTAAGCATGGTTGAAATGGCAGATGGGCAAAGGAGGTCCAACATGCATATAACTGAAGTCTCTTAAGAAGAAAAAAATAATACAACATAAATAATATCTTAAGCCATATATATACAATAAATTCTAACTCTTACATTGAAAGAACCCACAGGGTACCAAGGAAATTGATCTGGAAAAATCAACTCTGAGACATTTCCTAGTAAAACTATTAGACTTTAAAAATAAAGAAGAAATCCTTAGGGTCTCCAAGCAAAAAGATGAAATAACTTACAAAGGTAAAAGAATTATCCTGCCAATAGACTTATGAAAAACAATACACAAAACAAGACAGCAGTGGAGCAAAATTTTCAAGAAACTTAAGAAGTACGAACCAAAGATTTTATATCCAGTCAAGCTGACATTCATGAATCAAAGTGATAGAAAAGCAGTTTTACATATTTACAAAATATTGTATGTATGAGCCCTTGTTCAGCAACTCTTAGAGAATGAGCATCATCCAACAATGAGAAGACTGGGAAAGCTTAGCAAAACAACTGATGGTGAACATTTTGTATATTTAATTATAGAACTAGATGAAGACCCAGATAGAATCATGGCTGAATAATATATAAACATAACATGTCCTGACAAAATAGAAAGAATACAAATATGAGGGGAAAAGGAAGAGAGAATGAGAAAGTATATTGTAAGTATGTATTAGATATAGTATATAGAGAGTCTGACATATACATAAGAGATAGGAATCCACTGATACAATTAAAAGTGGCACACCAATTAGTATAAGGTCAAGTAAGCAAAAAGGGGATTAAACCACAACAAAATTAGTAATGCAAAGGAAACCACTAGTAAAAAATATAATAAACATTCTTAAGTACCAAAATAATTTATGAAAAAGCAAAGCAGACACACAGAATAGACCAGCAACATCGGTGTGATGCAACACAGGTAATATTTACAATATGTGATAATATAAAGGAACAGATAACACGTGTCAGTTATATTAATAAATGTGAGTAAAAAGTACGCATCTTAAAAAATATATTCAAACCGGCTCATAAAACAAAATCCAATTCTATGCAGTAAAAAAAAAATCCGACATCTAAAATTCAGTGATTGAAATGACTGAAAAACACAGGAATGGATAAAGATTTGCCAGGGAAATGTAAACACCAAGAAATGAGGGGTTATGATTCTGATATTTAAAAAAGTAGACAATACTAAAAAAGCATTAAATGAGACAAGAATACTTTAATAATGCTAAAAGCCACATTTCATAATGGAGTTAAAACAATTATGAATAACTATGCAACAAATACCACAGCAACCACCTATATAAAACAAACTACTGGATATGCAGGGGAAAATATAAACACATTAATAATAGGAGAGTCTAACATTCCACTTTCATGTGAGAGACAAAGCGGACCAAAAAATAAGCAAGGATATAAAAGATTTGAAGAACATAATCCATAAAGTAGATCTTTTGCATATATATAGAACACTACAACATGAGAATAGAGACTATTCCTTCTTGAGCACACATTTATAGGTCTAAAAGTATATATCAATAAAAAATAAAAATACACAAATTACCAACTCAAAAAGCTAGAAAAAGCACAGTAAATGAAAAGAGAATACAAGGCAGGAAATAAAGATAAAAGCAGAAATTAATGAGGCAGGAAACAGTAAAATGGAAGACTAAATTAATAAAATAAAAATCCTGGTTATTTACAGCAGAAAAACCCAAAACAGACAAACTACTAACTAATCTAAGGAGAAAAGAGAGAAAACACAAACATGAAAGAAGTGACAAGAGAAAGTAACTATTACTGTGGAGGAAATTTGAAAAATCATAATAGATTACTTAGTACACTTCTATGCAAAAAATTTGCAAAACCCAGATGAAATAGATAATTTCCTTGCAAAATACAGTTTATCTAAAATTAATCTCAGTAGAAATAGAAAGCCTGGACACACCAATTTCCAAAAAGTAAATAAAAATATTTTCAAGAAACCATCCTAAAAGAAAGCACCGTATCCAGTACATTTCACAGAGGATTTCTACCAAAACCTTTTAGAGGCCAGAGAGTTCTAATTTTACATATATTGTTTCACAGCACAGAAAATGAAGGAATTATTCCAAATACTTTTTATAAGCAGGTGTAACACTGATATAAAAAACCTGATAAAAATAGAACATAAACAGTAAATAAAAGACCAATATTATTTATGAATGCTGATGGAAAAATTCTAAATCTTTCCCCCATATTAATAAGTTAAAGAAGAAACATGAGTCCTCCAAGAATTTATCAACTACTCCTAATAAAACTCTTGTGAAAATACAAGTGAATAGGTACTTCCTTGATATAACTACACAAATATTAGAAGAAAACAGGACTGAATTCCTCTATAAACTAAGCATAGGAAAAAGGCTTCCTAACTATGACTAAAAATGTAGGTGTGATAGGAGATCAATAAATTTGACTACAGATATATTAAAATAAACCTCTTGCATAGAAAAATACTTTAAGCAAAATCAAATGACAAAATGGAAGGAAATCTTTGCAACACATGTTACCAACAGAAAGCTAATGGCTATGATATACACAAAACTTTTAAAAATTGAGGGAGTAAAGGACTAAAATGACTGTAGAAATATAGGCAAAAGATATAAACAGACAGTTTAGGAAATGATATCTAAAAATGAACCATAAACTTATGAAAAGATTGCCGTTTCATTCATAAAAAGATAAATACAAGCTAATGCTAAACTGAGATACCATTTTTCACCTATTAGAGCAAGAAAAATTCAAAATCTTAATAACATACTCCAGTAAGGCTGTGTTGAAACAGTCTCACACTATTGGTGTGAATGCAAAATGGCACTGTCCCAATGGAGGGGAATTTGACAATATTTAACAAAACTAAATGTGTATTTATTTCAACCTGGCAATCCCAGTTTTAGGAATCCCACTTTTAGGAATTTAGGAATTCAACAATATGCAAAAATATGCATAAGATTATTCAGTGCAGTATTATTTGCAATTACAAAATATTAGAAACTAACCAAAGCACTGGCCACAGAATGGTGAGCACAGCTGCCCTCCAAAAACTACCTACACATATAAGCACGGGAGACTGGTTGAAAAGACTGCAGTACGTACACACTGAGGAACACCATGCAACTGTAAGAAAGAATGAGAAAGCTCTCCATGAATGAATATTCAGTGATTCCTAGGAGATGCTGTTAGGTGAGAAAAGCAAAATACAAAAGGGCACATAGAGAATGCTACATTTGTGTGTGTGTAATAAACAAGGGGAAATGAGAAAATAACTATATATGTTTCATAACGTACACACCACACACAATTCATACACTATCATACACAAATAAAACAGAAAATACTGTAATTGGTTACCTATGAGAGGTAGGCAGAATTAGGATGGAAGGGTTACAAGAGGGAGGCATATTTCAGTAGACCTTTCTGTGTAATTTTGATTCTGGAAGTATATTAGTGTTCTATATATACAAAAAGTAAAATTAAATCAGCAAGATGTAGGACACCTCTGGAATGGTGGAATGAGGACTTTGGAAAAACTGCTCCCTAAAAAACAATGATAAAACTGGACAAAAGTGTCAAAAAAACCCACTCCATTTAAGAACTTCAGAAATTAACCAAAGGCATATAACAAATTGAAAAGTGCTTATTCAAGAAAACGCTAAACTTTGGTAAGAACAGCTGGGTCTGTGGCGATTTAACTGGGGGCTGTTCCCATCCCCCCACCTAAGCTCAGTGGCACAGTAGCCTTGAGGACCTTCAGCCTCAGTGCCAACAAAGAGGGCTAACCTGATTTGGAGCTCCACGGAAAACCCTCTGCACTATGTCAAACAATAGTGATCTTAGTGGCAAATAATTGGGGAAGACCAACATCACAGCTACTGAAGGCTGCAGTACTGGTTTGGGCAAGCAATAGACGAGCAAAAATTTCAGAAGGGATTCTTGAGATCTGGAAGACTGCACACACTCTCAAGAGAGACCAGAAAAGACCCCTGTATATACTTATCCTTGGCTGACTGTGAGACCCTGAGCAAGCAGAAAGGAAAAGCCAGAAAAGATTTATAAACTGCTGAAATTTGAATGAATATCTCAGCTCATACACAGATCACCTCAGCAAATGGTAGAAGCCTCATTGGCTCAAGATATTTAAACAAAACTTCTGACCGATCAGCCTGACTGCTAGGCTATGCTGATCCAGGAATGACACCAAGGAAGCTAGGCTTAGAAACAAAAACAGGAACAATAATTTTTTAAAAACTGAGCAGAGACATTAGTTGACATACATTGCAGGAGACAAACTGAGGAATCAGTACAGGCAAGGTATAAACAAATCAACAAACAAAAAACCCAGCAACGACAATCACCCCTGGTTAGGGAGAAGAATCACAATCCAGAGTGCCTGCATTATACAAAATTATCTGTTTTTAATCAAAAATTTTGAGACAGACAAAGGAACATGGAGTGTAACTCTTAAATAGGAATAAAGAGCATTCAATAGAAATGATCTCTGAGGGGGCCCAAATGTCAGCCTCCTAGGCCAAGACTTCAAAGCAGCTATTGTAAATATGTTCAAAAAACTAAAAGAAACCACGTTTAAAGAATGAAATGAAAGTAACATGACAATGACTCATCAAATGGAGACTATCAATAAAGAAATATGAATTATAAAATAAACTAAATAGAAATTATGGAGTTAAAAAGTACAATAACTTAGATGAAAAACTAGAAGGGATAAACAGTGGATTTGAGCCAGCAGAAGAAAGAATCACTGAACTTGAAGACAGAACCAGAAAAATGATTCATTCTGAAGAACATTAAAGAGAAAGAATGCAGAAAATGGAACAAAGCCTCTGAGGCCTGTTGGATACCATAAGAATAACAACCTTGTGTAATTGAGTCCCTGGAAGGAGAGGAGAGAAAGGGGCAGACAAGATTATTTGAAGAGATAATTTCCTGAAGCAGATTGTTCTCAGTTAAGATGCTTATTTTAATTCCCAGATTATATTATTATGAAAAATAAGAAAAAGAATCTAACAAAGGAATTAGAATGGTATACTAAAACACCTATACAATGCAACAGAAGGCAGTAAAGGAGGAAGAGAAGAACAAAAGAGACTTGAGACATAGAAAATGAATTCAAATGTTGAATTATTTGACAAGGACTTTAAATAAGTCAGCATAAAAATGCTTTAATAGAAATTATAATTTTCTTGACACAAATGAAAAAATCTTAGCAAAGAATGAGAAGCTATTAAAAAATGAAAATTATAGGACTGAAAAATACACTAACTGAAAATAAAAAAGCTCGCTGGCTGGACTCAATTGTAGAGTGGGGATGACAGAAGATAGAATCAGTGAACTTGAGGGTAGATCAATGGAACTAACTCAATCTGAATAACAGAAAATAGAATGCAAATAAGAAGTGAAAAGAGTCTCAGGGACCTGTTTGACAATAGCAAAAGAGCTAACATTTGTATCATTGGAGTCCCAAAGGAGAGGAGAGTGAGGGAAAAAATTGCATTCAAAGAAATAATGGCTGAAAACTCCCCAAATTTGGTGAAAGATAGAATCCTACAGATTCAAGAAGTGAATGCAAAAGCATAAATCCCAAAAACATCTATTATCAAGATAACACTATAAATTTCTGAAAACTAAAGCTGAAAAAATTTTGAAAGAAGAGAAATGATGCATTACTGATAGAGGACCACTAATTTGAATGACAGGGGATTTCTCATTGAAAACCATGGAAACCAGAAAGAAGTGGCATAACATTTTTCAAATACTTAAAGAAAAGAATTGTCAACTGTGAATTCTATAACCAGCAAAAATAGACTTCAGGAATGAAGGGGAAATAGACATTCTCAGATGAAAAGAATTTGTTGCTAGCAAACCCACCCTTAAAGAACAGCAAAAGAAAAGTTTACTATCTAATGAGAGGCTCAATGGATGAGGAGGAAATACTTAAAGACAATTGTATTTTAAAAGTGGTGAGGAGAAAAGAAACTAAATGGAAGTAGGTTTCAACACTTCACTCATAAAAGTAAAGCACTGAGACCAGTAGATTACAATAAGTTACATATTTATGTTGTAATATCTAGGGTAGTTACTAAGAAGATGACACAAAACTACTTACTCAAAAACACAGCAGACATCAAAAGGATAATACGGGAATGCTTCAGACAGTTCTGCACACATAAGTTTGACAACTTAGATGAAATGGGCCCATTCCTCAAAAAAGACAAACTACAACAACTCACCCAGTAAGAAATAGATACGCTTTATAGCCCTATAACTATTAAAGAGATTAAATTTGTCATTTAAAAATTCCCAAGTAGGAATCTGCAGGCCTAAATGGTTCCACCGGAGATTTCTCTCAAACTTTTAGAGGAGAATTAATGATAATGCCAAACAATCTCTTCCAAAGAAACAGAAGAGGAGGGACTACTTTCCAAGTCATTTTATGAAGACAGAGTCCCCTGATGACACCACCAAAGACGTTACAAAAAGAGAAAATTGCATGCCAATATCCATCATGGATAGAGATGCAAAAATCCTTTTAAGATATTAGCAAGGCATCATGTTCCCTGAATTCAAACTATATTACAAAGCTATAGAAATTGAAACAGTATAGTATTGGCATAAAGACAGACATATAGATCAACAGAACAGAACAAAGAGCCCAGACACATATGGTCAATTAATTTACGACAAAGGAGCCAAGAGCATACAATGGAGAAAAGACAGTCTTCAGTAAATGGTGTTGGAATATTGGACAGCCATATGCAAAAGAATGAAAGCCAACCACCATATCTTACACCATATACAAAAATTAACTCTAAAGACTTGAGTGTAAGACCTGAAACCATAAAACTCCTAGAAGAAAAACAGGTGGTAAGCTCTTTGGCATCGGTCTTGGCGATGAGCTTTTGAATCTGACACCAAACTAAACACCAAACAAAACAAACTACACAACAGACTACATCAAATTAAAAAGCTTCTGCACGGCAAAGGAAACCATCAACAAAATGAAAAGGCAAGCTAATGAATGAGAGAAAATATTTGCAACTCATATATCTGAAAGGGGGCTAATATGCAAAATATATGCAGAACTCATCCAACTCAATCACAAAAAACAGTCAGATTTAAAAATGGGCAGAAGATCTGAACAGACATTTTTCCAAAGAAAACATACAGCTGGACAAGAGGCACATGAAAAGATGCTCAACATCACTAATCAGCAGGGAAATGCAAATCAAAACCACACTGAGATATCACCTCACACCTGTTACAATGCCCATCACCAAAAAGACAAGCGATAAGAAATGCTGGCATGGATGTGGAGAAAAGGGAACCCTTGTGCACTGTTGGTGGGAAGGTAAATTGGTGCAGCCACTATGGAAAACGGTAGAGTGGTTCATCAAGAAATTAAAAATTGAACTACCATATAATCCAGCAATTCCACTTCTGGGTATTTATCCAAAGAAAATGAAAACATTAACTCAAAAAGATATCTGCGTTCCCATGTTCATTGCAACATTATTTACAATAGCCAACATATGGAAACAACCTAAGTGTCTGTCAATGGCTGAACGGATAAAGAAATTGTGGTATATATATACAATGGAATATTAGCCATAAAAAAAGAATGAAATCGTGCCATTTGCGACAACATGGATGGACCTCGAGAGCATTATGCTAAGTGAAATAAGTCATATGGAGAAAGACAAATACTGTATGATCTCTCTTATACGTGGCATCTAAAAAACAAAACAAAACCAAAAATACCAAGTCCATAGATACAGATAACAGATTGGTAGTTGGTGGTTGTCAGAAATGGGGGGGGGTGGGGGTGGGAGAAATGGGCAAAGGGGATCAAAAGATAAAAAATAAAATAAGAATAAATACACAAAAGACAAAGTATTCATCCAGGAGATACATCCAACTAACAGGAATTCTAGAGAGGACAGAGAAAATAAAGAGAAGGAAATTAATAAATAAAACAGTGATTTCTTAGAGTAGAGATGTGTCTTCAGATTAATAGGGCTCACTCATCAGGGGTCCAGCAAAACAGATGGGGGATAAAACATCCCAGTCTGGGCTGATCACTGTGACATTTCAAAATAGTAGGTATTAATTTTTTTTAAATGTAAGTTTTTAGAGGTAGGGAAAACAGGTTGCCAACAAAGGAATGAGAATATTAGCACCCTCCTCCCCAAAATAAAATATAATCAAATAGAATTCAGCAATTTATGAAAGAATTATACACCAGGGCCAGTGAGATTTATCCTAGGAATGCAAAATTAGTTCAGTATTCAAAATTATTCAATGTAATGCACCATATTAATAAGTAAATAATAGAAATCACATGATCATATTAATTGATGCACAAAATGCATTTGACTAAATCCAATGCCTTTTCATAATAAAAACTCTCAGGGAAAGTAGAAATAAAAGGGAACATCCTCAATTTGATAAATACTGTCTACCAAAGAAAACCTATATGTAACATTATACTTTATGGTAAAAGATGAATTATTTTCCCTTAAGATTCAGAAGAAGAGAATGTTGTTCACTCATCATTCTTATTCAACATACTCCTGGAAGTTATAGCCACTGCAATAACACAAGAAAAGTGAACGAAAGGCATACATATTGGAAAAGAAAAAATAAAAATGTCTCTATTTGAAGATGACGTTATAGTAGAAATGCTGAAACCCAAAGACAAGGAGAAAATCTTGAAAGTAGCAAGAGAAAAAAAGGGAACCCCAACAAAATTAACAAGTTCAAAAAGCGTTAATGAAGAATCTTACACTCAGAAAGATGTGATTTTTCAAAGGAAGGCAAAGTAAAGACGTTCCCAGATAAAACAAAACAGAGAATTTCTTGTTAGCACACCCACTTTATAAGAGCTACTGAAGGAAATTTTTCAGGCAGAAAGCAAGTTATTCACACATAGAAAACAAAAAGTACACATAAGGGTAATTATGTAATTATTCAAGAAAATATAAATGCATATTTCTTCTAACTGAATCAGAAAACAATTGTATAGAACAATATCTAGTTGTACTGTTAGGCCTGTACCATATAGAAATGTAACATATTTGCCAATACCAACTCAAAGGAGGTTGATTGTTGCGAGCTGTAATGAGCTAAGGAAATGCCAAGAGTTAGTCATTTGGATCCAAAGGAACAAAGGAAGAGGATCAAAAATGTTAAATAAGGAGGTTAATAAAACTAACACTATAAATATATATTTGCTTTCCTTTCTATAAATACATATTTATATATATGTGTAAAAATTAAAAATTATTTATATATACAGTTATATAATAATTTTTACCATGTATTGTTAGGTTTATAACATACATAGATATGTTTAACAATATTACCACAGAAATGGGTAAAACAGAATAAAGCAATATAGGAGTAACTTTTCTGTCTCTAACTGGGATTAGGTTAGTGTAAATCTGAAGTAGATTCTGACAAGATGTAGATGATAACTACAAGAACCACCACTAAGGAGATAACTCAAATAGCCAAAAATAACTAAAGAAACTTAAAATTTATATCACTAAATGCAAAAGGAAGCAGTAAAGGAGAAACAGAGGAACAAAAAATACATGAAACAGCAGACAAAACGTAAAACCGCAAACATAAATCCAACTATATCAATAACATAATATGTGAATGGATTAAGCAATGAAAAGGCAGAGCTTATCAGACTGGATAAAAACATAAGATCCAAACTATAGGCTGTCTACAGGAAGCATACTTTAGATTTAAAGATAGAAACAGATTGAAATTAAAAGGGTGGAAAAAGATAGGTCATGCAAACAGTAACCATAAGACACTTGGAGTGCTATGCTAAAAGAAGACAAAGTAGACTTTAAATAAAAAATGTTACTAGTGTTAAAGAGGGACATTTTATAATGATAAAAAGTCGATTTGTCAGAAGATAATAACAAGTGGAAACATATATGCACCTGACAATGGAACACTGAGACACATGAAGCAAAGACTCACAGGCTTGGACAGAGAGCCAAAAGAATAGTTGGAGACTTCAACAGCCCATTTTCAATAACGTATAGAAGAAATAGGCAGGTCAGTAAGGAAATAGAAGATATGGACAATACTATCAACCAACTAGACCCAACAGATATTTCTAGAACCCCGCAGGCAACAATCATAGAATATACAGTCTTTTCAAGTGCACACGGAACATTCCCAAAGATGGACCATACGCTATATCAGAAAACAAAGCTCAATAAATTTTAAAGGATTGTTCTAATTCAGAGTATGTTTTCTGAGAACAATGGAATGCAAGCACAAATCAATAACAGAAAGAAATTTGGGGAACATATAAATATGTGGAATTTAAACAACATACTCTTAAACAACCAATGAGTCAAAGAAGAATTCACAAGGAAAATTGGAAAATACTTTGAGATGAATGAAAAAGAAGGCACAATATATCAGAACTTCTGGGATACAGTTAAATCAGTGCTAAAAGGGAATTTTATGGCTGCAAATGCCCACATTAAAAAAGAAAATCAACCTCAAATCAATAACCTAACTCTGCACCTTAGGAAGTTAGAAGAAAAAAAACAAACCTAAAACAAGCAGAAGAAATGAAATACTAGAAACTCGAGTGGAAACTAATGAAATAGAGAATGGTAAAATAATAAAGTCAATAAAATCAAAACTTGGTTATTTGAAAAGATCAACAAATTTGACAGACTTTTAGCTATATTGATGAGATAGAGGGGGGACTCAAATTACTAAAATTAGAAATGAAAGAGAGAACTTTACAGCTGACCTTATAGAAATAAAAAGGATTATAAGGAATGCTATGAACAATTTTATGCCAATAAATTATACAACATATAAAAAATGGAAAAATTCATAGAAAGTCAAAAACTACTAAAACCGAGTCAGAAATAAGTAGAAAATTTGAATAGACCTATAACAAATAAAGAGATTTAATTCGTAATCAAAACACTACCCACAAATAAAATCCCAGTGGGCCTAGATGGCTTCATTGGTGAATTCTACCAAAATTGAAAAAAAAATACCTATTAATTCTTTACCAACTCTTCCAAAAAGATAAATAAATAAATAAATAGAAGAGGAGCAAACACTTCCCAACACATTCTATGAGGCCAGTATTATCTTGCTACCAAAACCAGAAAAAGACATAAGAAGAAAAGAGAACTCAGACCAACTCTTATGAAATAAATGCCAAATGACCAACAAAATACTAGCAAATAAAATCCAGCAATAGACAAAAAGGATTATACACTATGACCAAGTGGGATTTACTCCAGGAATGCAAGGTTGCATTAACATCTGAAAATCAATTAATCTGATGCACCATATCAATAAAATAAAGGACAAAAACAAGATTATCAGTAGAAGAAAAGAGAGAGAAAAAGCATTTGATAAAATTCGACACCATTCCATGACGAAAAAAGCATTCAAGTATAGTACGAATAGAAAGAAACTTTCTCAGCCTGATAAAGGGCATCTATTAAAAAAAAACCACAGCTAACATCATACTTAATGGTGAAAGACTGAATGATTTCCTCTCAAGATCAGGAACAAGACAAAGATGACTACTATACCAGTTCGATTTGACATTGTATTGGAGGTTCTACCCAGGACAATTAGGCAAGAAAAAGAAAGAAAAGGCATTCAGTTTGGAAAGAAAGAAGTAAAACTATTTCTATTCACAGATGACATGATTTTATGTACAGGAAATCTCAGGAATCCACTAAGAAACTATTATAACTAATAAACGAGTTCAACAAGGTTGCAGGATATAAGATCAGTATGCAAAACTCAATTGTATTTCTACACACTTTCAATGACCAATCAGAAAATGAAATTAACGATTCCATTTACCATAACATCAAAAAAGAATAAAGCACAACAGTGTGAATGTACTTAACGCCACAGACATGTACACTTAAAAATGGTTAAAATGATAAATTTTATTTTATATACACCTTACCGCAATAAAGGAAGAAAAAATACTCGGGAGTAAATTTAACAAAAGAAATGCAAAATGTATACTCTGAAAACCACAAAACATCATTGAAAGAAAAGGTCTAAATAAATGAAAGATATCCCATGTTCATGAATTGGAAGACAATATTGTTAAGATGGCGGTACTCCCTGAATTGATCTACACATTGAACACAATCCTTATCAGAATCCCAGCTGGCTTCCTTATAGAAGTTGACTAGCTGAGTCTAAAATTCATTTGGAAATTCAAATGACCCAGAATAGTGAACAATCTTGAGAAAGAATGAAGTTGGATGATTAACACTTCCTGATTTCAAAACTTATTACAGAGTAACAGTATTCAAGATAGCATCGTATTGGCATAAGACAAGACATACAGATCAATGGAATAGGAGGAGAGTCTAAAAAATAAAGCTTTACATCTTTGGTCAATTGATTTTTGACAAGGATGCCAAGAGCCTTCAATGGGGAAAGAACAGTCTTCTAAACCAATGGTGCTGGAACAACACACAAAGAATAAAGTTGCACCACTCCCTCACACCATTTATAAAATCAACTCAAAATGGATCAGAGACCTAAATATAACAGACAATACTATGTAAAGCTCTTGGAAGAAAACGGATAAATCTTCATGACCATGGATCTGGCAGTGCTTTCTAAGATACAGCACCAAAACCACAAGCACCAAAAGAAAAAATAGGTATATTGGTCTTTATCAAAATTAAAAGCTTTTCTGCTTCAAAGGACATTAGAAAGAGAGTAAAAAGACAACCTATAGTTGGGAGAAAATATTTGCAAATCACGTATGTGGCAAGGGACTTGTGGCTAGAATATATGAAGGACTCTTACAACTCAAAACCAAAAAGACAAATCTCCCAATTTTTAAAAATGGATGAAGGATCTGAATAGACATATCTTTAAAAAAAAAGACACACAAATGGTCAATAAGCACATGGAAAGATGCTTAACATCGTTAGTCAGGAAATCCACACCACAATGAGATTCCACTTAACGCACACTAAGATGGCTATAATAATAACTTTTAAAAGACAGATAATAACAAGGATCGGTGAGGATACGGAGAAAATGTACAGTGCTCATCCATTGCTAGAGGGAATATAAATGGCACACTCACTTTGGAAAACAGTTTGTTAGTTTCTCAAAAATTAAACATAGTGTTATGACTTGACTCGGCATTCCTCTGCCAAATATTTACCCAAGAGAAATAACATCATATATCCACGCAAAAACTTGTATACAAATGTTCGTAGCAGCATTATTCATAATAGTCAAGGGGTTGAAGCAACCTAAATGCTCATTAACTGATGAATGGATAAATAAAACATGCTATATCCATACAATGGAATATTATTCAGGTATAAAAAGAAATGAAGTACTTTTACATACTACAACATGGATGAATCTTGTAAACATTATGCTAAGTGAAGGAAATCAGTCACAAAGGAGCACATATTGTATGATTTCATTTTTATGAAATGTCCAGAATAGGCAAATCCTTTGAGACAGAAAGTAGGTAAGTGTTTGCCTAGGTCTTAAGGGGATAGAATGAGGGGTGGGGAGGTAATGTTTCAAGGGTACTGGGTTTCTTTTCTGGGTGATGACACTTCTAACACTGATTGTGGTGATGGTTGCACAACTTTGGGAATATATTAAAAACTACTGAATTGTATACTTTAAATGGGTGAATTGTATGGTACATGAATTTTATCTGAACAGTTATCAAAAAACTATGAGAAAATATTCAGGTCTAGGGTTAGGCAAAGAGTTCTTAGACCTGACATCAAAAGTACAATCCCTAAAAAGGATAAATTGGATTTCATCAAAATTAAAAATATTTGCTTTGTGAAGGAACCTGTTAAGAGGATGAAAAGGAAAGCTACAGAGTGGTTGAAATATTTGCAAACCACATATCTGACTTAGGACTAGCATCTAGAATATAGATAGACTTCTCAAAACTTAATAGTTAAAGGGGCTGGCCCCGTGGCTGAGTGGTTAAGTTCGTGCGCTCCGCTGCAGGCAGCCCAGTGTTTCGTTGGTTCAAATCCTGGGCGCGGACATGGCACTGCTCATCAAACCACGCTGAGGCAGCTTCCCACATGCCACAACTAGAAGGACCCACAATGAAGAATATACAACTATGTGCTAGGGGGCTTTGGGGAGAAAAATGAAAAAAATAAAATCTTCAAAAAAAAAAAACTTAATAGTTAAAAAAAAAATCCAGTTGGGAGGCTGGCCCCATCGCCTAGTGGTTAAGTTTCGTGTGCTCTGCTTCAGTGGCCCGGTTCGGCTCCTGGGTGTGGACCTACACCACTCATTGGCACTCATGCTGTGGCGGTGACCCACATACAAAATAGAGGAGGATTAGCAACAGATGTTAGCTGTGGGCGACTCTTCCTCGGGGAAAAAGAAAATCCAACTGGAAAATGGGCAAATGATGTGAAGGAACATTTCACTGAATAGGAAATACAAATGGTAAATAAGCATATGAAAAGATGTTCAATGTCACTAGCCATTGGGAAAACGCAAATTAAGACCACAGTGAGATATTGCTACAAACCTATGAGAATAGTTAAATTAAAAATAGTGTCAACACTGGATGCTGGCAAGGACACAGAAACTGGATTGTTCCTACACTGCTGGGGAGAACATCAAATGGCAAAGCCACTTGGGAAAAGTTTTGCAGTTTCTTAAAAAACTAAACATACAACTACCACGCAACTCAGCAGTAATACTCTTGGGCTTTTATCCAAGAGAAATTAAAAATTATGTTCACACAAAAACTGGTACATGGATGTTCTTACCAGCTGTATCTGTGCACAATCATGTGCCGAATAACAACATTTTGGTCAATGAGGGACCACACATACGACAGTGGTCCCATAAGATTAGTACCATAGAGCCTAGGTGTGTAGTAGGCCACAGCATCTGGGTTTGTGTAAGTACACTCTGTGATGTTCACACAATGATGAAATCACCTAACAGTGCATTTCTCAGAATGTATCCCCATCATGAAATGAAACGATGCATGACTGCATCAGCTTCGTATTGCTGCTGTAACAAATTACCACAAACTTAGTGGCTTAAAACAACACAGATTTCTTTTTTTATAGTTCTGGAGGCCAGAAGTCTGAAATGAATCTTATGGGACTAAAAGTCACTGGCAGGGCTGACTCCTTGTGGAGGCTGGAGGAGAGCATCTGTTTCCTTGCCTTTTCTTCTGGGAGCCACCGGCACTTCTTAGCTCAAGACCCATTCGTCGCACAGCATTGAATTTTCTCCCCCTGCTTCCAATGTAACACCACCTTTCTCTTCTAAAGTCACATCTCCCTCTGCCTCCTTCTTCTAAGGACACTTCTGATGACCTGGGCCCGCCTGGATAATCCAGGATCATGTCTCTATCTCAAGAGCCTCAATTTAAGGATCTGCAGAGTCTCCTTTGCCATTTAAGGTGATAGTCACAGTTCTAGGAATTAGGACCTGAATACTCTGGGGGCCATTATCCAGCCTACCACAATCTATAATAACCCCAAATTGGAAACACCCCAGATTTTCTTCAGTGGGTGAATGGCTAAACAAACTGTGGTACATCAATATCATGGAATTCTACTCAGCTATAAAGATGAGTGAACTACGAATACAAAAAACAATTTGAACGAATCTTAAGAGACTTAGTCTTAAGAGACTAAGTCAAAAGAGACGATCCCAAACGTCATGTGCTGTGTGATTGCATTTATATAACATTCCTGAAATGACAGTTACAGAACTGGAGAACAGATTAGTGGTTTCAAGGGATTAAGGAGGGACGGGAGTGGGAGGAAAGTGGGTGTGTCTATAAGAGAGCTAACACCAGGGACCCTTGTGGAGATGGAAATGTTCTGTATCTTGGCTGCCTCGATGTCGCTCGCTATCCTAGTTTTTACTGTGGAGTTTCAGAAGATGTTACCACAGGCAGAAACTATGTAAAAGGTGCATGGGATCTCTCTGTATTATTTCTTATGCTTGCATGTGAATGTCTGAAAACACAAAGTTTAATGTTTAAAAATGGGTAAAAGAACTGAATATACATTTCATCAAGAAGATATATAATTGGCCAATAAGCACATGAAAAAGTTCTGAGCAGCATGAATCACTGGGGGAATGCAAATCAAAACCAGTAGGGCGAAGCCCCTAATAGGATGGCTGTAACAAGGGAGACAGACAATAACAAATATTGGTAAGGATATGGAGAAATGGGAACCCCCACAGATTGCTGGGCGGGGTGAGGGGGGGAATGGAAAATGGCGCATCCATTCCGGAAAACAGTGGCCGTTCCTCAAGAAGTTCAACAGAGAGTTACCATTTGACTCAGCAATTCTCCTCCTAGGTATCTGTTCGAGAGGAATGAAGGCATGTGTTCACACAAAGTCTTGCACGTGAATATTCATAGCCGCATTATTTATAATAGCCAAAAGGTGGAAATAATGCAGATATCCTTTAACTGATGAATGGATAAACAAAGTGCTATATCCACACAATGGAATACTTTTTAGCAATAAAAAAGAACGAAATACTTTCATTTGGTATGACTTGGATGAACCTCAAAAATATGCTTAAAGAAGCCAGAGAGAAAAGATTACATTTTATGATTCTGTTTATACGAATTGTCCAGAGAAGGCAAAGCTATGGAGACCACTAGAGAGTAGATCAGTGGTTGCTGGGGGCTGGAAGTGGGAACAGGGATTAACTATAAACGGGCACGATGGATCTAATGCTGGGGTGGGGGGTATTCTAAACCTAGATTGTGGTAATGATTCCACAAGTTAGTAAACTGCTAAAATTACACTGAAAATGGATGAATTTTATGGTATGTAAATTATACCTCAATAAAGTGGCGTTTTAAAAAACAAGTTAAAAATGAAATGTACCCAACTAATTTTCAAATGAGTAACATAACCACATTGAAAGGAGAGAGAGGGAGAGAAGGAGAAAATCACTAATGCAAGTAATTGGAGACTCTAGCTAGTATTTGACTGTATACCCTCAGTCTCGAGTAGGGTGAGACCGAGAATTACAAACAAATCTTGGACTCTTTTCAGTAGGTTTGATTTTGTAGTGATAAGGACGAAGCAATTAAGAAAAGTATTTTAGATGCACTGTAGACAGCAGTGAGGCTGTGCGCTGATGTGGCTGGGAACCAAGCATCTCGTTGTGGACGAAGGGACTCCCAAAGAAGGAAGAACCCAGTGCCGTGGGGGCGAACTAGACATGGGTGTGAACTCAGGAGTTCTGGTGGGAATATATTTCTGTGTGTGTGCGTCTGTGTGTCCGTGTGTATGTATGTAAGTACAGTGTGAATTTACATGTGCATATATATGCATATATTTCCTTAGCTCCATGCACAGAAAGGGCCTAGAAGAAAAGAGACCTAGTGGCAATGAGCAGACCCAGTGACCAGACTTTGGTTTCTAATGATTTCATTCCCCATTAAAAGGAACCAGTACTCAGAAAATTGGCTCATTCGAGGGCTGGGGCAGAGTGGGTATAAAATGAGCCTGAATCTTGTTATTCCAGAACATAAAGAAATGCTTAAAAAAATAAACAAATAAGCGAGCATGTCACAAATACACAGAAGCCAGCTTAAAGGGGCTTTCACTGGCCACATCTGGGACAATTTGAATATCAAAGTAATTAAGGACGGTAAAAACTTATAATAAAAAATTCAGTAGCCTATGCATATAGATAATAAATTCCATGGAAATAAATCACTGGGAGAGAAAGAAGGCCTTTATCACAGTAGAATGTTGAGATATTTTCTCTTGGAATACCATTCTAGCTGGACGGCATTTTTTTCCCAGTACTTTTGTGGAAGGGGTCTGGAGTTGGAAAGCCATTTTGCAACCACTAATAAAATCTGGTTCCAGAAAGCCTCTAAATCTGGGAGACATTTTTTGATAAGGAGCAGGATATTTGCATGGCCTTAAAGTATCTCTCCCAGACTGTTTATTGGTTACAAGGCAAAACAAAGTAACTGCTCAGTGGAGCAAAAGGACAGTGCCTCCACTGGGTGATTAAAGTAACAGCACCAATTAGGGGCAGATGGCATCATGTGCCTCGAGTCGTGATACCCCAAGAGGTACAGAGTGTTCCAGTTGGGAATGCACACCTGAATCTAACCACCAGGAAACAGAAGACAAACTCCCCCCTCCACCGCCCAGGAGGTGGTGGGAACGTATCCTTCAAAATGTCAATGTCAATGTCATAAAAGATAGACATTGGAAATGTTCCAGATTAAAGGAGGCTAAAGAGATGACAACAAAAGGCAATACTGACCCTGGAATGGATCCTGCATTGGAGGAAGAAAAGCTCCAAAGGACATTGCCATGTCAACTGGCAAAACTGGAATATAGATGGTGGATTAGGTAAATGGACTGGATCAACATTTAATTGCAGAGGTTAACCATGTTGTAGCTTTAAAGAGTACTTTTATTTCTAGGAAATACAGAGCAAAACCTTTAGGGGCAAAGGGCTATAAAGTGTGCAATTTACTTTCAAATGGTTCAGAAAAAAAGTGTTGCGTGAATATACATATAGAAAAGGGGTACAAATTATAAAATAAATGAAGCAGAATGTTAACAATCAGTGAACCGAATCTTAGTCAAGGGTATTTGAGTGTTTTCTACCTCATTCTTGCAGTTTTTCTGTAGTTCAAAATTATTTCCACATAAACAGCTTTTTAAAAAACTCTAAGTGATCACTTCAGTCCAGTGGTTCTCAACTAGGGGTAATTTTACCCCCAGGGTACTTTTAGCAATATCTAGAGACATTTTGGGTGTCATAACCAAGGGGATAGTGCTGCTGGCTCCCTGGCAGAGACCAAGGATGCTGCTAAACATCCCACAATGCATATAATAGCCCCCTCATCAAAGACTGATCTTGCCCCGAATATTGATAGTGCTGCAGTGGAGAAACACTGCCCCACCCCGCTGACAAGGTGGAAAATGGCTCTGCTGACGGTGGCTGGCAGGGATGTCATGAAGGGAGCCCTGCCTGTGGGAAAGCAAGTTCAGACTGCCCTGGAGAAAAGCAGCTTGGCAACATCCACTGAAATTAATAACGCACCTCATACCTGTGTTACAGGCTGAGTGGTGATTTCATTTTCGTACTTGGACACAAAGAAGATCTTCATTTAAAACAAAGGAGAGATTGGGGCTGGCCCCGTGGCCGAGTGGTTAAGTTTACGTGCTCTGCTGCAGGCGGCCCAGTGTTTCGTTAGTTTGAATCCTGGGCACAGACATGGCAATGCTCATCAAACCACGCTGAGGCAGCGTCTCACATGCCACAACTAGAAGAACCCACAACAAAGAATATACAACTATGTACTGGGGGGCTTTGGGGAGAAAAAGGAAAAAAATGAAATCTTAAAAAAAAAAAGAGGAGAGATTTCACAGGCCACATCCTCTTACTGTAAGCTTGTTAAATTAGAAATAAATAACAGTGATAAAAAATGTACTGCTCAAAAATGAAGAAAATATTTCTTACACGAACCCTAGATTAAAGAGAAAATAAAAATACAAAGTAAAAACCATCCAGAAAGCAATGAAAAGGAACATATTTCATTGTAAGATTTATGTGTCACAGCTAACGCTACAATCAGAGGAAAATTTATAACCTTTAAAACGTCTTTTAGAAGAAAGACTTTAAATAAACGAACTAAGTTTTACTCTTAATTAAATTAAGAAAATGAAGAAAGTTAACCAGGAAGAGGGAGTTAATAGTCATAAAAGCCCCCGTTGGTGAAATAGAAAACAAAAACAGCAAAAAGGTAGTTTTCTGATAAGATAATAAAAGCATAATAAATAAAATGAAATAGATAAATCTTTCATGAGCTTAAGAAAAAAAGAGAAAGCTATAAAAGCTCAGGCAAGAAAAAAAGAGAGGCAGTGACGGAAGACATTAAACCACTAAAGGAGAAAATTAGTTTCGACCAAGCGGTGACATAAATGAAACCCTGGCGGAATTAAATAGCAATGAATAAATTACCCCCAAAGAGGCAGTAAATTTACTTAGAACAAATTACCATAAAACAGACTAAGAGGAGATTAAAGTTCTTTAAAACACGTACCAGCCCCAGATAGTTTAACCACTTAGTTCTAACATTTAACTTTTAAAGAGAAGATCAATCCAATGTTCTTCGAAGTGTTCCGGCACACAGGACAAGGCAGACAGATCTCCCTTTTGTAAAATGTATTTGCGCCCACATCACGGCAGCTTTCCCACTCTTCTGAACCTGAGACACTGTTATTTCTAGAATCAGATATCCCGGATGTCTTTCATCAGCACCAAGAGGACAGTTTCACAGTTTTAACGACTGGTTCAATGGATATGCGATACTTTCTTTAAGGAGAGCTCCACTGATGGATATGTCCGTGGTTTACCATATTTTGCTATTTAACAATTGCAGAAATCAGTATCCTCATAATGGATCATTTTGCAAATGTGCACTGTCAGTGTAGAATAAGTTTCTGGAAGGGTTGAAGGGCATATGCTTCTTAATTTTCATTGAAATTGTCTCATGCGTCTCCGCAGAGGTTGCATCAATTTATTCTCCCAACAGCAATCACTGAAGTGGAGGGTTTCCCTGTACACGCGCGCCCATAGAGTGTCATCAAACGCTTTAAAATTCAATAATCAGAGAAGTAAAAAAGTCCCATTGCTTTAACTTGCATTTCTCTCATCATAATCAGGGTTATCTGCATCTTTTCATGCTTAAAAATTCTTGGCATTTCCTTTTGTGAGAACTGTTTTTATACCTTTTTTCCTTTTATCTTTATGATTTACAAGAGCTTCTTAATACATCGATGAAATTAGGCCTATGTCTGTGATATAAGTAGCAACAATTTTCCCCAGGTTATGATTTTTTTAAATGATTTTTGGTATTTTTTTGCTATGTGAAATGTTTTTATTTTACATATGTTTTCATGGAGGCGTAATTGACCTATAATAAATGCACACGTTGAAAGTATACAATTTGGTAACTTGTGACACGTGAGGAAACCATCGCCACAATGAAGATGACGAGCATATCCAATGCCCCCAAAAGATCCTTGTGCCTTTTGCACTCCTCCTCCCGACGCTGTCCCCACACTTCCCCACCTCAAGGGAACCAGTGATCTTTTTGTCACTCTAGATTGGTCTACATTTTCTAGAGTTTTATATAAATAGAATAAGACAGTATGTACTCCTTTTTTGTCTGGTTTCTTTCACTCATCATAATTATTTTGAGATTCATCAAGGCTGTTGTGTGTATTAATAGCTTATTCCTTTTTTTATTTTTGAGTAGTATTCCATTGTATGGATACACTACAACTTTAAAAAAATTTATTCAAATATTGATGGGCATTTGGTTGTTCCCAGTTTTCATTAAACAGCTATGAACATTCCATGCACAAGTGTCAGTATGTGCATTTGCTCTTAATTCTCCTGGACAAATACCTAGGAATAGAATGGCTGGGTAACATGGCAGGTCTATACTTAACACTTTAAGAAACTGCCAAACTGTTTTCCACTGTTCTGCATTCCCATCAGGAGTGTATGAGAGTTCCATTTCCTCCACATCCTTGTCAGCACTTAGTATGGTTAATCTTCTTAATTTTAGCCAATATAATAATTGTGCAGTAGTATCTCGTTGTTTTAATTTGCATTTCCCTAATCACTAGTGATGTTGAGCATCTTTTTACGTGCTTAACCACATAACCACATATCTTCTTTGATGAAGTGTCTGTTCAAACCTTTTGCCCTCTTTTTATTTTTTAAAGATTGGCACCTGAGCTAACAACTTGCCAATGTTTTTGTGTTTTTTTTTTTTTTTTTTTTGCTTTTTTTTCCTCCCGAAATCCACCCCCCAGCAGTTAGCTGTATACTTATAGTTGTGGGTCCTTCTAGTTGTGGCGTGTGGGATGCTGCCTCAACATGGCCTGATGAGCGGTGCCACGTCCGTGCCCAGGATCCAAACCAGCGAAACCCTGGGCCACTGAAGCGGAGCGTGCGAACTTAACCGCTCGGCCACGGGGCCGGCCCCCTGCCCATTTTTCATTTGTTGTTTGTCTTCTTCTTATTCAGTTGTAAGTGTCCCTCATATATTCTGGGTACAAGTCCTTTATCATATGTAAGATTTGAAAATATTTTCTCCCAATTGCTGGTTTGTCTTCTCATTCTTTTAATCATGTCTTTCAAAGAGAAGGTTGTAATTTTCATAAGTCTAATCTATTTATTCTTATTACGGCTTGTGCTTTTGGTGTCAGGTCTAGAAAATCTTTAATTCAAAGTCGCAGACATTTTCTCCTATGTTTTCTTCTATAAGTTTTAGGCTTTAAATTTAGGTCTATCATAAATTTTGAGTTAATTTACATATATTATGCAAGCTGTAGCTCCATGTTCATTTTCTGGTATATGGATATCCAGTTGTTCCAACACTACTTGTTGAAAAGACTATCCTTCACCAAGTTCTCTTTGCACCTTGTCAAAAATCAGCTGTCCCTGAGTATGCAGGTCTGTCTGGACTCTCTATTTTGTTCTGTTGATCTCTTTGCTTATTTTTATGCTCATACCATGCTGCTAGTGCTATCCTCCAACTTTGTTCATTTTCAGAGTTGTCTGGTATTCTAGGTTGTTTCATTTCCTATGAATTTCAGAATCAGCTCGTTAATTTCTCCAGCACGCCTGCTGGGATCCTGACTGACGCTACATTCAATTTAGAGATCCACATCGAGTCTTGTGATGCGCCATGGGCCCCTCTCCGTTTATTTAGACCTTCTCTAATTTCTCTCAGCAATGTTTTGTAGTTTCAGGGTACAACCCACATCTTTTGTCAGATTAATCTCTAAGTATTTCATATTTGTAACGCTACTGTAAGTGGTATTTTTAAAATGCCAATTTCAGATTATTTGCTGCTAGAACATAGAAATAGAATTTACTTTTGCATATTGATCTTGTATCTGCCAATTATATTATCAATAATCATTTAAATCCTTTAAATATATATTATAGGATCCGATATGAAGTGTTTCTGCTATTATTTTTCTAAATTTTCTGTAATTTGAGATTTTATTTCCTCTTTGACAGAGGAAGAGTTACGAACCAGGAACGTCAACCAAAACAGTAAAGTGCTGACTCCAGTTCCGACAAAACCAGAAACGTGTCCCCACTGTAGTTCCAAAATAGTCCACAGGTCCTTCCTAATGCAGCAAGTCAAGAACATGAAGCCACTGGCATTAATATTTGACTAGACGCAACAAAAAATCAATTTAAAAAGAATTTCAAATGCTTTGTGGTAACAATCACGTAACAAGTGAAAAAGCAGGAATAGTACTGAACGATTGGGGTGGAACCAACCCGGGTGTGTATGTTCATTAAAACTAAGGTGGGGGGGACATATGTCAAAACCCTAACAGGTGCTCCCTCTGGGCGGTAAGACAACAGGCAACTGTTCTTTCTTCATTATTCTCTTCTGGATGTTTCATGTGCTCTATGAGAAACATATACAACTTCCCTAATCAGAGAAAAAGTGTCTTTCAAAATTTGAGAGTGGACAAATTGAAGAGGTGAGCAGTGGTGGAAAGTCCGCTGGGCAAAGGTTACCAGGTGGAAAAGCCACCTGTGGGTGGGGACAGGGCCTGGTTAGTAGGGCAGAGGTGTGAGCTCGAAATGTGAGGCAGGACCAGGTCTCACGAGACTCAGAGAGACTTCCGGACAGTGGCCTGGAGGGGATGGGGAATTCCTAGGGTCTGAGCAGCGCCACAGCCTGCCTGGACCTCTGTGTGAGGTAGACACATTTGTTAAGCTGTTCACTGGCCGCACAGAGCAGAATAGGGGGAGGCAGTGAGGAGGGTACAGTGATATCCTCCTGAGTGGAGGCCCGAAGGCTGGAAGAGAACCAAAGCCACGGGGGTGGAAAGGAAGGGACAGGAGTGAGCAGTTGGGGGCGGGGGGCAGCATCAAGAAGGTTCTGATCCAGGAGCTCAGGAAACAAACGAGGAGCCTGGTCCAGCCTGTCCTCCTGCTCCGCCGCATCCCTGCACCCACACAAGGAATCCCAGGCCCTCAGCCTGCAAGACCTTGTGGGGGCCGCTTCCCCAGGACCCTGAGACTGGCATGACTGATGTTTGGCACCCAGGATGGTCACCAGACGTTATAATCAGAAGTCGTCTCCAGAGCCTGGGCCAACCTCACACCCTGAGACCAGAGCAGGGGTAGAGATGCCAGGAGGGCGCCTGGGACCCTGCTCTTGTCCCGAACAAGGAAACTTTGACCCGGGTGAGACCAAGGACGTCACAGAAGCCCTGCTCTGGCTTCCCTGCGACCCGGTGCTGGACCCCACACTCTAGGTCCCCAGTGCCAATCCAAGGGCCACCCTGCTTCAGGGTAACCTGGGGGGCTCGTTACAGACGCACATTCATGGGCCTCCCCAAAGGCACTGTGGCTCAAAATCTCGGGTAGGCTTCTGAGTCTGTGTTAAAAGTAAAATTCTCCAGGTGATTCGGGGGACCCCCAGGAAAGTTCCAACCTGCAACACCGCTGCCTGGCCATCTGCCAATGGGGAGCTCGTGGCTGCCCTTGTTTTCCTGCCACTAAGCTGAGGACTTTTGTTTCTGGCAACAAGTGGACCTGATGCCATGAAAAGCCTCTCCCTACAAGTTCCCTGAGAGGCTTGCTGAGACGAAAGAAACGTCCCTCCACGGCACCAATGCGCTGGCCTGGCAGGGAGGGGTCCCCACGGGCCAGGGAGGAAGCAGCTGCAGCAAACAGACTGTGCTGGTCTTGACACGCAGGCGCTCCTGGGAGTTTGCCCCCCTGAGGAGACGCAGTGTGGACTTTATTGGCCCCCAAGAAGAAGAGGCAGGGCCTGGAACCAGCACGAGGCAAGAATCGGTAACTGAGGCTCCCTTTATAAACCTGGGCCCCTAGAAAGGCTGAGCCAATAGTAGCCCCAAATCAAACAAGGAAAACCCGTGCATTGGCTACGGAGGAAAAAAGGAAATTCACTAGTCTTGGCCTATTTTTTGGGAGATAAGTCAAAAGTCTCCTCTTCGTATGTGTAGCTTAGGCTCATTCTTACAAGAGGTTGGGTTTGTATTTATGCTAGACAGTTGTCTAGAAAATCCAAAGCTATAAACCAACACCACAGAGGTTCTGGATTGGTTCACTGGGTCACCCTGTACAAGCAAAGGGACAACTTCTCCAGAGAACCTGGTCCCCTCCATCAGGGCACACAGGAACCC
This sequence comes from Equus caballus, assembly GCF_041296265.1. Classification (NCBI taxonomy): domain Eukaryota; kingdom Metazoa; phylum Chordata; class Mammalia; order Perissodactyla; family Equidae; genus Equus; species Equus caballus. The sequence goes on from NC_091704.1 coordinate 11,451,535, forward strand.
CACAGATAACAACCGCCACCACAACCTAAGCTTACAAACCCACAAGAAAACAAGCCACCATGAGCAAGAGTCAGGAGAAGCCATGGTGAGCAGAGTTAGACTCTGAGAACCACAGATGGTGAAGCTATAAGACAGAGGCGATGAAATAAGCATGTTCAAAGGACCTAAAAATTCAAAGTTGTAATGTAAATTATGAGGAAGACACAAGATGCTAAGATCAAGCAGATTAACCCCACATACAAGTACAAACAGAAATGAAAAAAATAAGTGGTAATTGAAATTAAAATCTCAATGGATGGAGTAACCATTGGATTAGATACATCTGAAGTTAATAAACCAGAAAGAAGCCACTGAGGATGCAGCACAGGGAGATGGAGATGGAAAATACTGGAGACAGCCAAAGAGGGCAGAACAAGATGGCCAAGTCGAAGCTTCTAGGAGAGACTAGAGCGATTAGGGGAGGCAATATTTTTAACAATCCATGACATGATGGGGTTGATCTTCCACACGATGAAAGATATAAACCCTCAGATTCAGAAATCACAACAAATTGCAGGCAGAATAAATAAAAATAATTCACCTTGATTCACTGTAGAGAAATGACAGAATATCAAAGTCAAAGAGAAGGTATTCAGAGTCGCCAGAGGGGCGAGGATGCCCTACTTGTCAGTTATCTCCACAGTGCACAGAAGCCAGGAGACCATGGAATATCTCCCGAGTGTTCAGAGAAAATACATATCTCAATCTATAACCTTCTCCCCAACTAAACCATCATCTGAGAGCACAGGCAGAATCCAAACATTCTAGACAAACAAATACTGAGCTGCCTATCGACGAACCTTCACTGAAGAAAGCAAAGGCTTCAGGAAGAAGGAGCTTAAATCCAAACTGTGAGACGGAAAATTGGCAAATCTGTTGGTAAGTATAAGCAAGTCTCAACTGTATACAACAACAACAAGTGACTAATTCAGAGGATTGCTGGGAAAGGTGAAACCCAAACACAGGACAGCAATGGCCCATGAAATGGGAGAGGCAAGAGGCCATGGGGTTTAGAGCACGCCGGGCCCCAGTGAGTTTCAGGGGCCATGGATCAACTGCGGATGGCAGTCAGCGGAGCATTCAGGAGAGAATCCTGTGGGACCCACCAACAATGCAGAATCAGCACGCACAGCCTTGAAAGGGGGAAGAGGCTAAAGGCAAGGCCGGGTGGGGTGGGCAGCACAGAGAGTGAGCTGCAGGTGGCCGCTGCAGAGCACCCCGTGAGTGGGCTCACAAGAGCTCACCGACGTGAGTGGTGAGTGGGAGCAACAGACCCCCAGTGCAGGCTGGGGCCTCTGTGCATTGGATGCATGTTGCCCCAGCACTTGGGCTTTTGGCACGTCATTCTCTGAACTTCATTGTTTCCCTGAAATGTTTTGTGATGACAGTAAATGGCCTCTCTCTTTCCCCAGTAGCCTATCTTAAACTCCGCTTTGCCCTCCGTTGTTGTACCCGGGGTCTCCGAGTCCCCAGATTCCACCTCCCGCTGGTTTCTAGCTCCTCTTCCTCCCCAGGGTCCCAATGTGACAATATCACTTCAGGTCCTGGACTGGCCTGCCACCATGTCCTGCCCATGGTCCCTGACCTCCCCCATCTCTGCTCCCCCAGGGGAGCAGTATAGCTCACCCACAGCCACTCCTGCTCCGTGGACTTCTGAGATCTGGCCCATTCAACGCCTGTGGGCTCCTGGTCACTCCACACACCCGAGACCTCGAGTCAGGAGCCAGGATGACCCAGACAGCACTGAGTGCGCCGGGAGCCCACATGGGCCTCTCCGTGAGGCAGCAAGGTCAGCACCCACTTTACAGATGAGGTTGCCTAGCCACCGTGTGGAGATGCGCAGAGAGCAGCTGGCCCCCTCCGCGCCTCTGTCCAAGCTGCTCTGCTGCTCATGCCCTTCCTTTCCCTCCCCAGCACTGGTACTCAGCCCTAATGTCACCTCCTCCAAGAAGCCTTCCTAGGCCTGACCAGGCCAAGCCAGGTGCCCATCCCTCAGAGGCCCACACTCCCTGCCACACTGCCGCTTCGCCCATCTTCCTCCTGGGATGGCAAGGACACCCTGCCACCCCACAGGACCTCACTCAGGCCCTGCACAGAGCAGGCCCTCATGAACAGTCACTGGTGAGCCAAGACAGGGTGAGCAATGGAAGGACTAGGACTTGCAAGAGGATAGAAACTGTGAAGGGGGCGCTCCTGCTGCCTGTGCCATCCCTCCCCGTGAGCAAGTCCTCCAGCTGCCAGTTACATTTTCCTGGAACATGGGGATCCATCCAGGAATTGCAGCGGCTCAGACAGGCTCTGGAACCCGTCAGGAATGAGAGTGGGCAGCTCTGCCTCAGACACTGGGCCTGAGGGTCACAAGACAGAAGCCCAGAGACACCGTGAGCTTGAGACACAGAGAGAAACCACCGAGGTTGGCGAGAGGCGGGCAGCGGGCGTTGTGCATAGGATGCGTTGCTGTGGGCACTGTGGACAAGCACTGTGCTGGGATGGGGATGACTCCTGCCTAACAGGCCCCTTCACGCACCCAGAAAGTGCTCCCTGGCGAGGTTCAGCTTCGAGGCCTGGGTCTGGCCTGATGGTGGAATTCAGCATGGCTGTCGTGCCCCACCACATGGGAACTGGGGCTGCAGGCCTTTCCCAGTGATGGCATCTGCCCTGGGATTAGCACCCTGTCTCCCCACACCAGGGCTCTCAAGGGCCTCTGGGCGAGGAGGACTCAGGAGTATCAGGTAACCCACGGGGCGGGGGCCACTCTGAATCCCTGGGGGCCAGGGCGACAGCTCAGGCTCCAGAAAGCCAGTGGCTCCGGGCTGGGCTGACTTATCGAGTTGGCAGGAAAGGAAAAACTCCTCCGTGCGGGAGCATTCCACAAAAGGCGCCTGACTCTCCCTGCACTTGTGCCTCATTAACATTCCGCAGATGTCACTAAGGACTCAACACCAACAGGCTGAATGGACAGCATCATTTAGGGCTGCTCCGTATTCAGCAAACAGCAAATGATGCTTCTCCCCACGCCCGACCTGCCCATTAGCATTTGCAGAAAGCCCCCATTTGCATTGCGACAATGGTCTGCCCCTGAATCCGGAGTTGTGGGGGCACTGGGCATTTGTTGGCACAATTGTCCTTTGTGCCCACTCTAGTGGCCAGGCGGGGAGCACGTCCCAGGGGCTCACCAGTGATGTGGCCGGGTCAGAGCCAAATCTCAATGGCATGTGATGAGGCCACGGGTAGCCCAGCACCCAGTGAGGTGGGTGCTCAGGCTCGATCTTGCCCAGCCAACTCCCAAGGAGGATGTCCACCAGTAGCCCCAAGAAGCAGGGAGTGGCTGCAACCCCTCTCCAGAATGCTTTCCGCCCTTCTGCCAGGGCACAGTGACCAGACGCAGGACCCATCATGGGTCAGCCGCCTGCAAACCAAGAGCTTGGCGGGCCAGGCGCCAGCTGCCCATAAGCACAAAGGGTCAGGAACAACATGAACTTGTCATCCTCTGCTGTGCTTGAGACAGTGACATTATCCTCACAACTACGAATAAGCTGGAATGTTCTGGTGGGTGCTGGAACATTCTGCTGGGTGCTGGGAAGAGGTCCAAGAGAGGAGGGATGGACACAGAAATGACAGAAGAGCAAATGCACAGAGCACTGAGGAAGGGGACAGCTGCGGGCACACGCAGTGCTGGTTCTGGACCCCCGGTCCCCACTCCACCAGGAATGGGGGGTCAGCATGTATGTGCTGCTTCCTCTCTGCCAGACTTGGGGCACCAGACACACAGTATGACCAAGGCAGGGCCTGGCTCTCAGCAGCCCAGAGTCTGGAACAGAACAGGAAGAGGGGTCCCTCCAGGGTGGGGGCAGGCCTCCTGGAGGGACATGCCATGGGTGGAAGGAGCCCTAGGACTTTGACAGGCAGATGCTGGGCCAGCAGGAGCCAATGCAAGGCTTGGAACACCTGACGTCCATGGGACCATAGCAAGTGGTCTGGGAGAGCAGTGGGCATCCTTGAAACCCCAGTGGCCCTGGCCAGCCCTGGTGGGTCGGAGCTGAGGGTCCAGGCCCTGTCCCCACTCCTCATCCTATATGAAGGCTTCTTACCAGAATTGTCACAGCACTCCACCAAGAAATGGTCTGGCCTCCGCTCCTCTGAGACGAGGTCACACGTGATGTGAGGGACCATGAGAGTCCTCTCTCCGGGACTCACTCCATTGTCCTTGTCCAGTTTGAACTTTTTTTTCTTTACCTAAAAAAAAGACAATGAATTGGCGGTTCCTGGGCATCCTGTGCCAGGCCCTCCGCCGGCCCCAGAACACCCACCCAGGGGCAGCACCAGCTGGGCCCCTGCTCCAGCACCCTCACACACAGACGAGGTGGGCAGTGGCTTATGGTGCTGCCAGGGTTCCTGTGGGGCTCAGCCCAGTTGCTGCCCTGGGAGTTCATGGCCAACATGGGCAGGTGGCAGGAAACTGGCAAACATAAATATATAAGAACACACCAGGGCAGGTGGTGACAAAGGCTGTGGCCAGCAGGGGGTCAGAGCCTGTGATGAGAGGGTCAATGGGGGCCAGCAAAGACTTCTTCGAGGAGAAGACTTGAAGGAGGTGAGGGAGCAGGCCATGTGGGAATCTGGGAGAATAGTCGAGCATAGGGAACAGTGGGTTCAAAGCCTACAGAGGCAGCCAGAAACGGGCAGAAGCTGCCAGCCAACCTCATCCTTCATTCACTACTCCAGTCAAATCCAGAGTCTCTCGCCTCAAGCCTGCTGGAACTCCCCCGCACTGTGACCTCAAAACCCTCTTCCTCGAGCTGGGATGCCACCTCCGTCCCCTGCCGCCTGCCATACCCAGCACGGAAAGCCCAACATCAAGCCCCTCTCAAGAGCCTTCTCTCCAGCAGCTGGCCAGAATCCAGCCTGTCCCATTCCTGGGGGCTTCCTCTGGACCTCCCAAAGCCCCGGCCTTGGAGCAGCCAGTCCCACATGCTCCGGAGCCTGGGGACACTGGCATGGCGGGGGCCCAGCACAGGGTGTACACCCTCAGTGACTAGAATGGTGCTGACGTCCACTGTGGGCTACACTGAGCTGAAACACCAGGGTCAAGTCCTAGCCGGGAGCTGTGGCTCTCACGGCCTCCCCACCCACTAGTGAGTGCCCCCGTTCTGGTGGCAGGTGGGGGCTGGTTACCATGGCAGACTTCTTGGGCTTGGGGCTGGGGGAGAGCAGAGCGTGGCTCCGGGAGGGCTTCCGCACGTAGATCTTCCAGGTGGAGGAGTCGGGATTCTCAGCTGCGTAGCACCTCCACACCGTCTGAAACCAGCAGAAGGGAGAGGCTGTCCCCTGCTGAGCGCCGGACGGGGCCTCAGGCAGAGAAGTTGCAGCCCACCCCGAATCCTGCCCGTGCATCCCTCCTGGCAGGACAGCCAGGCATCCTGTGTGCCAGCCCCGCCTCTCCCCAGGCTCAGGGCATGGCCCCTCACCTCCCAGAGCCTATTCATGCCCTAGACAGCCTGGCTTGGCCCCTTCCTATGTCAGGCAGCTCATGGCCTGACACACTGACTGTCACTTGCAGCTCAGACACCACAGAGGGCTTCCCCTGTGAACCGCAATCCATCTGCCACCACCTCCACCCACCAGGCCCTCCTGCACTCAGGCCCCGCATAAGGCCCTGGAGATGCCTAGTTGTCTGCCTCCTCTCCAGGCATGCACGGCAAGTGCACAGGCAGGTGCAGAACTGGACAGCGGGGGTCCATCCAGTGAGGACGGGCTGCAGCAAAGAGGTTGGGGGGGCGCGACCAGGCAGAGTGTGAGGAGCAGGGCCCCTGGGGCTGGTGGGAGGAGAGACTGAATGGCCAGGAAGCAAGGCCCCTCTCAGAGACACAAGGCAGGGCCCACGGGTCCCAGCACCATCCTGCAGTTGGGAGGAGCCTCCGGATGGCACATGGGTCCATTCTAGAGGCGACTACCATGCAGGGGATGACCCAGAGGAGGAGATGCCATCGGCAGGGGACCTGAGGGGAGGCCGTGCCACATCTAGGTGGGCAGAGATGGGACAGTAGGGGGTGCCACGAGCTTCCTATGAGGATACATCCTGGGGGTCTTGTCACTGCTGGCGGCCATGGGAGTCTGAGAAGGACGAGGTAGGGACTGTGCTGGCACGCTGGCAGGGTTCCTGGGGTCAGTCATCTCACCCTTGTGATGGGAACCCAGGCAGACATGGCAGCCAGTGGGGGGCATGTGTAGCCCTCACATGCACCCAGGACAATCAGGAAAGGGCCACAGGCCCACTGCCACATCCATGCCAAGCTGCCTCCACATCCCACGGTCCCAAGCAGCCTGTGCATGTCCTACCCGCAAACACGACATCACCTGGCTGCCTCGTGCTTCCTTCCTTGGTTCACACCATGTGCGCTGACCTAGGCCCCAGCTCCAGTCTTTCTGCCGTGGGTACATCTGCACCCCCTGAACTCACCGGTAAACCTGCCTTCTAAGAGATGCTCATTCCCGAGGTGTGCGATTCCTGGGAGCAGCCCAGGGCTCCTCAGGACAGCCACCCGTGTTCCCGTCCTGCAGGCGGTCTGCCCATGGCAGGCTGGGCCGGTTTTACGGGCCTGATTTATGGTCTCCCCGAAAGGAGAAACTGTGGGGTCATAAAACTGGGCCTGAGAGGGGCCTGGCCCCTCAGCTTTATGGCGACTTTTATTTCCTTCCCGTCCAGGTATAATGTCCAGGCCCCAGACGGTGGGTTCCGGAAGGGCTTCAGAGGAGCGAGCAGAGACCCGGGCTGAGCCACGGCTCTTAGGCTGAACAACGGACAGCTGCCCACCCCTCATTGGGGCCCTGCCGGAGGCCCCTGGGGGGCATTCAGCTCTGGGTGCGCGGGGCGGGGGCCACATGTGCGCTGCTGCTGCCCCGCTAGGCAGAGGGCCCCACATCCACGGCCAGATACATGACGACGCCCATGCTCCAGAAGCCCCTGCCCGGCTGCTCCTCAGGCAGGCCCTGGGCCCACTTAGCCCCTGCAGGGGCCAGCGACTAAGACTCTCAGAGACAAGATTTTCAAATGGGTCTTGTGCGTTAGTCTTCGTTTGCATTAAAAGGGCTGCCCAGTTCTCTGGTGTGTTTTAGGAGCCTGGGGTCACAGACCAGAGCTGAGTGTCTGGGGGCTCAGGGCCACCTGCCTCCTCGCCCATCTCCAGAACCTTCCTTTCCCCACTGCTCTCAGGCTTTGCCTCCTCAGGTCCCCCAGCCCGGGAGCCTCTGGGAAGGTCTCCTTACAGCAACCTTGGGGTGAGGGGAGTGAGAAGCTGACTTGCCTGGCTCCTCACCAGGCAATGAGAGGCCTCAGGGCACATGGAGCCCCTTGCCCACCACCGAAGGCCTGGCACACTGAGCCACGGGCCCTGTGGGGGCAGCTGCTGGGTCTTCTGCAAGCTAAGCGGGCACTGTGAATGCAGAGTGCGGCCCGTGCTGTCAGATCGCTGGTCCTCACCTCCCGTCACCCAAGAGCATTGAGCCCCGTGGGTGCTGGGAGTGGCCCAGAAGGCACTGAGGCTTCACAGGCAGGGCCCTGACCCCTGTGGGGGAGGGCCACAGGGGGACCCATTGCTCCTCCCTTCCAGACTTGCCCCCATGCAGAGCAGGGGCGGCCATAGAAAGAGGAAGAAGATGAGGGAGAGAAATGACACCAAGGCTGGCCTCTGCAGCCAGGAGGTGAGGGGCCCAAAGAACCAGCCACACCAAATCCAGGACTGGCCAGGCCACCTCCTTGTCCCCCAGCCCAGCCTGCAGAATGTGACCCTCAGTGGGAGCTGCAGTGGATGGTGGTGGACTCCCCCGACTTCTGGGCCCACCCTACCAGCATTGCTGGATGGTTCCCGGCAGCAGAAGTTACGACAGGTGAGCACGTCTGTGCTGCGAATGTGGTTCTTCCATGTTCTGGAGAGATCTGAGCACACGGTCTCGGGAGCTTCATGGGTCGGTCACTTCAGGGCGGAGAGTGGTTCCTGACTGCCAGAATGGACGCTGGCTTGTATTTGCCCAGACGGACACAAGGCAACACGATGGCCATGTGGGAGGACAGCAACAAGGCCGCCGCGGTGGGTCACCTGAATGAGCGAGGCTGCCGCCGGAATCTGCCGGTTGAAGTGTTTCTGCCTCTGCTTCTGCTGCACCTTCAGGGCAAAGCCCGAGCCGAGGATCCCCTAGGAAGGGACAGAAACCAGGGCTCGGGTCACACAGGTGACCACTGGTCGGGCCTGGCCTGTAGAACGCAGGAGCTGGGGAGACAGGGTGGACACTGGGTCACTGGCTTGGGGAGGCCCGGCCCGCTTGGCACCGCAGGCCCCACAAACGAGGCTGGCACCTCTGGCTCAGTCAGTCTGCCTGGGCAGAAGGCAGCCCCATCCAAGGGGGCTGCTGCTGCCACCTCAGGATTGCCCCTGTGATAAAGAGGACTAGCTCATTGGGGAGGGAGCTCCCCACCTGCAGAGGAGATCAAGTCATATACCTACACTTGCACATGCATGTGCATATACACACACATACTATCCTATGTGATGTATTTACACATGCACATACACTACACACATATACTGGACAGCACACACATGCCTAGACACACACAATACACATATACACATATGCCATACATGTACTGCACAGAGACAGCACATATACACATCCATGATCTATAGACACACATACATATGCCAATACACACCCCATGTATACCTATGTGACACATATACACACATACACATGCACACACGTACACACACTATGTGGTCTATAACACACATGCTCATACTATGCACATACCACACATATACACGCATAACACACATGCCGACATACATACATAGTGAACTAGAGGATTCTAACACACACAGTCTATGATTTCTGGAAAGGACATGGATGGAAGCCCCTCCCAGGCAACAGCACAGGACCGCTCCCTCCCTCACCAGGCACATGGACCCCACCTCCGCGGTCATGTTGAAGCCACATTGGCACCTCCTCCCTACCCTCAGGGACCAAATAAGCTAGGCTGCACCCCACCGTCTGCCACGAAAGACCCAGCCATCACCATCAAACCATGCTAGGCTGCCTCCTACACTTGCTACAAAGGACCCCACTGGGGGTTGGGAACAGGAGGGCAGGTGGCTTCCAGAGGCCCTGTGGCAGGTGAGCTGGGTTCTGAATGTGCCGCGCCATGAGTGAGTCTGTTCACCGGGGGACCCCTAGCCAGCCCCAGAGTGTAGAGGAAAGCCAGAGAGCGGTGGAGATGCCACGCAACATGGAGCACCTACCGCCGGGAGTGCGAAGAACGAGATAGCGAAGATGGAGAAGCAGGAGGCAATGGTCTTCCCGACCCGCGTCTGGGGCACTTTGTCTCCATAGCCAATGGTGGTGACAGTGACCTGCAAGGAAGAGGGGCAGCAGTCAGCAGTCAAGGCCCCAGAAACTCAGGATGAGCATCTGTCCAGCCCGAACCCACCTCCACTCAAGACCTGCCACCTTGTGAATGGAGGCCAGGGAGACATCTCATCACCAGATGGCCAAGTGGCTTGGCCAGAGGACCAGTGCCAGAGCAGTGGACAGTTGTGTCTCCCAAACTTAACACTGCAAAGGAAGCACGTCCACCGGGCTGTGCACAGGAGCTCAGCACCAATGGAGGACCAGGGCCCGCCAGCCGGACAAGCAGGCCAGGAGGCCCACCCCATGGGAAGGCCAGGCATGGCCTCCCTGCTCCACCCGTCTGCCCCATCCCCAAGGAGGTCCACCACCCAGGCCACCGACGTCGCTCTGCGCCAGCCCTCAGAAGGCCGGAAGCTCCCACTGAGGCTGGTCCTCAACAAAATGCCAGGATGGGGATGACATGCCACTTCCTGGCGCCACTCCGGGCACCAGATGTTTCGTTTGTCCTTTTTTTTCTGAGAGAACCAGACGCAGTTCGATCCTTCTTCTCGGTGGGGGAGGTGTCCATCCAGGGTGTGGTGGGACAATGGGAGTGAGGGGCTGCTCCCACCCCGCCCCCACGCCCACACCAGGCTCGCTTCCTACTGGCATCTGAGGTTTGCTCTCTGGGGCCTCTGCCGGCTGCAAATGCCCCAGAGTCTGGGCTGTGGGGCTGCCTGCAGGGTGTTCAAGGTGCCAGCTCCGAGCCTGGCAAGGGGACTTGGGGTGGCCCAGAGTCACAGCTTATCCTGTCACACACTCACATCCACACACCAAGGCAGCAGTCACGGTGGTCCTGTGAGCAGGCAGCCTGGCTGGCACCCGCCTGCCCCATGGGCTTGCCAGCCTGGCTTCTCCTCTCCAGGGCCTCCAGTCCTGGCTAAGAACTGCCTCTGGCAGGCCCAGGAAGGTCTGTACGGTGCCCTCATTCCGTCCCCTGCCCCATGAGGCTGGCACAGGGCGTGGGGAGGCCATTTGACAGACTCTGACGGAAGACAAGGCCCAGAGAAGAAACAGTGAGTTCTACAGTGGTGACCACCCACTCACCCCAGCCCCCCAGAGCCCTGGGTCCTCGGGCCTCCCTGAGCTCTCCACCAGCCACTGAGGGCAGAGGGAGGGAGCAGAGAAGCCCAGTGGCCACAGCTGGGCAGGGACACACACATGTGCACATGGACAGAGACAGACAGGCACACACGAATCAGAATCACTTGAGCCACCCAGGAAAGGCCCGCGGGAAATGGGAGCCACGGAGGAGCCGGGCAGCAGGAAAGGGCGTGGCGCAGAAGACTGAGTTACACCAAGGGCAAGTCACTTCCTGGGGAGGTATGGCCACGTGGTGAGCTCCCATGAGCGGGGATATTACAGGCTGGCCGCTGCTGAGCCCCCCAGCCCGACCGTGCGTCTGTTTATGGTCCCCCTGCTTCTGAGAGCCATCTCCCACAAGTGCCCCCATGGAGCATTTCCCTGCCATGTCAGTGTCCCTCAAACACACATCCCACAGACAGACGCTGAGGGCACCGGGCCTCCTACTACTGGGCCTTTTAAAGGGATCCCCGAGCCTGTGCACGTGGGTGCACACTCACAAATGTGCTTCACACACGCGCGCTAAGACATGCAACAGCCTGATGTGCTCAGGCAGCAGCGTGGCACACACAATCACATGCATCTCAAACACACACAACACAACAAGGTCACATGAAGGGGGGCTGGCACACTCGTCAAGCCCAACTCTCTGGGCACGCTTAGGCCCAACAGCTTACACGCACACACAGGCATGCACCCCGGACCATGGCCTAGGCACCTGCAGGGTGCAGCAGGGGCCACGGGCAAGGCCACTGGCAGGCTGGCAGACAAAGGGGCCTGGGGAGCCCAGAGCCCCCAGAGGGCCTGCACCCCACACGTGAGGCCCGGGTGCATGGAACCAAGGCAGAGGGAGCTGCCAGCGGGGCGGGGCATCCAAGACACCACACCCAGCCCGCTCGTGGAAAGCACAGTCGTCTTTCATAAAATTATTTTATTTACATAATCATATGATGGGTTTCCTATTATTTTAACGAATGAATATAGAAACCTTTTTAAAATTTCTCAGTTTTATTTTCTAATGTGGTATCAATAGTTAAAACCCACATAAACAAAAGCTCTCTGGGGTCTTCAATAATTGTTAAGAGTGCAAAGGGGTCCCGAGACCCACAAGTTCAAGGATGGCGCCACGCGGGGAGTGAGAGGCAGGGTGGCCTCCGAGACGTGCAACCAGGGAGGCGCAGGAGGCGCTCCCACGGGGGGAGAGTTTAATGGGCGCCTGAAACTCAGGCCTCAAGACAAATAACATGTAACGTAACATTTTAAATTACCAAAATTAATGCAAAAAAACCCCCACGATGACTGGGAACCGGATGTAGGTGGGGGAGGGAAGGGGCTCACATGGAAGGCCCCGAGGGCAGAATGGAGCCTGCGCCCATCTCCCCCAGCAGACAAGAGCCCTGGAGGGGGGGACCCCCATCCGCGTCCCCTGGCCCCCATGCCTGGTCCCAAGCTGCCCAGGAGGTGCTGGCACTCCCTGCTGGCCGGGCGGTGGGCAGAAGTGGGAGAGCCCCGGGCCAGGTGTCCCCCAACCCCTCCGTGGAGGGCTAAAGCCCAGAGCTGGGAACCTCAGCCTCCCCTCTCAGACCCTGTCACAGACCCTCTTTGTCAAGTTAAAGACATCCTTTCAGCTCTTTGAGGAAATGGCCCATCCCCGCAGAGCTGTTTGTTTTTCCTGAATTCACAGACACAAGCAGCTCAGGAATGGGCTGTTTTATAGCTGCTGTGCTCAGAACTTGCCCTCGATGGCGGGCCATCCAGAATGCAGATCTGCACGTCCGTCCCCCAGGCCCACAAACTCGGGGAGACACAACCCAGCCGCTGCAGCACACACTCCCCCCGCCCGGTGCCGCCCGGGCCATGGCGCACACAGGCTGGCTCACATGAACCCATGGATGGCATCCTGCCCATGACAGGACCATGGAGGCGGGCGGGGGGGTGGGGGCAGCCAGGCCATCCTTGTCCTCCCGGGAGTGGGAGCTGGAGTATGTCCTGCACCGTTTGTGTCTCTCCTTTGTGTCTTCACTCACATTTTGAGGACAGGAGGCAGGAGAGAACCTTCCAGTTCCCCCCCACACACGTTCTGTCCTGAAAAGCTGGCACTGGCACCATTTTATTCTCTCCTTTGTAAACAGCCTTCCCTTCAAGGGAGATAAGGGCCTGCCCGGAAACCCCACCTCCACTGTGGAGGCCGTCAGCCTGCGGCCACCCCAGACCAGGCCCACCTGGAGATGTCATGGTTGTCCATCCAGAGGGAAAGGGCAAGAGGACGATGCCAACGCAGACACTTAGGGGCTCACATCACAGGTGGCACCTCTGATGGGCAAACTTGAGATGATGCCATGCGTTAGGCACCATCTTACAGAGGGGAAAACTGAGGCTGGGGGTCAGTCACTGTGCCTGAGATCTCCCCACTGGTAAGTGACCGAGCTGGCACTGAACCAAGGCCCACATGACCCCACAGGCCATGCCATGCCATGACGTCAGGAGGCCTGCAGAAGAAGCCTGAGGCTGGAGGCTGCTGCCCCGTCACAGGCCCAGGCCTTGCGCAGCCTCCGGCCACCGACCTGCCCGGACGAGGCTGCAAAGACAGAGCCAGGGAGAGGGCAGCCTTGGGGAGGAGAAGCGTGGACAGAGGGGCAGGCTGCTGAGAGGCAGGGCTGTCTCAGGGCAGCGAAGGAGGAGCAGCGGTCCTGGGCTCTTGTGCCCAGGGGACGCCCAGCCCCGGCTTGTCGTGGGGCTGCCCCAGGAGACCCCAGCCCAGCTGGTGGAAATTGGCCGTGAAGGGGGCAGACGCCGGTCCGCAGGGGCCGAGGGAGCAGCCCAGGCCAGCTTGCAAACTACGAGCAAAAACAAAAGCTGCCCCAGACCCCAAAATAAACCCACTTCCTTTCAGCAGGAAAAAGGAAATCGATGAACACAGATCCGTGCTGGCCCGGGGCTTCTCGTCCCTTGAGTTTATCTTCTCCCTCACAGCAACCTTGGATCCTGGGCCCGGTTGAGTACCGTGGCCCCGCTCAGCGTGGCTCACAGGCCCTAGCACCCCTACACGGGGATACGGACTACAAGGACTGATGAGAAGGGCCGTGCCCAGGGTCGTCCTGCAGAACCACTGGGTGGGGTCAGGACCTCCCTCACCCCTCCTCCTGAGCGGGAGCCCCAGACAGAGGCTGACATGACGCCGTGGACACCCTGGGTGCCGGCCAGGCCACGTCTACCCCGCAGAATGGCCAGGCTCAAGGACCCACATGTTGGATGCCCAGGCGACTCTGCCTTGAGAGCTCAGTTCAGATATCACCTCCTCAGGAGGCCCTCCTGGATTCCCAGGGCGGGCAGAGGAGGTCCTCCACGGACCCAGCAAATCTCTGTGTGCAGACCCCGACTGTGACTCCGAGAGCACAAGACCAGGACTGCCCAACCCCTGCTGTACCCTAGTGCCATGCAGAGCAGCCTGCAGCGACATGCCTGACATCACATCCAAAAGTAAAGAAATGTGCCCTCGTACCAAGAGCCAGCCTCGCCAAGAGGCCCGCGGCGTCCAAGGAACGTCTTCACAGCAACAGAAACAGCCGCTGCCTTCCCGGGATCACGGCCCACTCAGTGAGCCCCACAGTGGCCCTAGGAGGTTGACCTGTTGTCTCTCCCATTGTACAGATGGGGAAACTGAGGCACAGAGCAGTCATACGCTCTGCCCTGGCCCCAGAGCCAATGTGGTGGTGCAGCTGTCTTTGCACCCCAGGAAGCTGACTCCGTGGTCTGCCCTCCCCATCTCTGCCTCACTGACCTGCTCTGTCATTCATTCATGAGCCCCTGCCCTGCTGCCAGCCTTGCCCAGGCCCTGGGAAAGGGAATCAGACACACAAGGTCCCTGGGACGCTGGAGGGGCCGCTCTGTGAGGAAAGTGCTGCAGGCAGGTTGGGGGGGTGGGGAGGCAGGGGCAGAACAGGACCCTCAAGACTAGCAGGACTAAGAGTGTGATTGGATCATGGCAGCCATAAACACTTGAGTGTGAATTAGCTTGCTGTAGGGTCATCACCTGGTGTCTAGCTTTGGGGAGCACCAAGAGAACCACGGCTGGTAGCGGCCCTCTAAAATTTACTACAGCCTTTACTTTGTCCTCGTCCTCTCTGGGTGCCTGGCGCCCAAGGCTTTCTGTGTTCTCACGGACAACTCTCCAACAATCACGGAAGTAGGTACTCACACCCATTTTACAGATGAGCCCAGAGATGTTGGGTAACCTGCCCAGGGCCACATAGCTAGCTGGTCGGTGGTGAAGCTGGGACGCAGTACCACGTCTGACTCCAACCCCCAGCTCCTGACCACTACATTACCCCACTGCCTCCTGTTTCACTGCTTCCTGATGCTGACCATGTTTCTTCCCCTCAGGATGAAGCTGGAAAGTTCTTACCCTTGCTGACATGAGCTGAACCCCACCCCAGAGGAAACCAATTCTGTACACCACCCTCACGGGGCCTGCCTTGGCCATGTAAGAAATCCCCCCAGGTGTCGGTCAGTGGGCAGTAAGTACAGAGAGATGGACCTGCTTTGTGGACTCCTACTCATCCTGCAAAACCCAGCTGTAAAGGCCTTTCTCTGGCTGGGCTCCCAGAGCCTGCATTTCTCACGCCATACACTATAGTCTACAGAGGAAGGATCATACTGGGGTGGGCAGTGGCCTGGGGACAAGCAGACCCTCTGTTCTCTGCTGCCCAGCACTCCCAGGCCTTGTGCGGAGCTCCCGGCAGAGAAAGAGCCCTGGAACGGGTAGGGTCTGGGTGCTGGGGGGCTGGCCCACCATACCCAGGCCCACACAGCCTCAGTTTCCCCAGCTTCAGACGAGGTCCTGACACTGGCCCTACCCACTTGGCGGTGCTACCAGGGCTTACATAGGAATGTCTGGGAGGCCCTGTCCTCACCCAGGCCCCACTCAGCCCCTAGACCCCTCTGGCCTCCTCCTGCCAGGATGCCGTACAGCCTGGGAAGCCAGGACCCTCTGGAGTCGACGGCTAGGGAGAGAGGGGACAGGAGTCAGACTCTATTTTAGATGGTGGCTGAGACGCAGAGCCGGCTCCCAGCCTTTCACTCTCAATTCTAAATTTAGACGCAGGGGTAAACAGAGCCGGGCAGGCTTCTGATTTGAGAGACCCCCAGGCGCTAAACAGAGGAGCCCGTGTGTGCAAAACTGCCTTTCCCTCCACTCCGACTTTCATACAAACAAACGCAGTTTGTTCCAAGGGCAAAGAAAAAAGTCTTAAATCCTCCCCAAACACCTCAGCAGCCAGGTGTGGGGCGCCACATGTAGGGGAGCAGGGAGCCCTCACACCCGAATCAGGCGTCCCCACCCGGGGTGGGGGGACATCGGCCGCTGACCTGGCACCTTTGCTGGACAGAGTGGAAACTGAGGCTGTGAGAGGAGGGACCTTCTCATGAAGTCCACCTGGGCCACCCACCGTCCTGGGCTGAATGGCATCCCCCCGAAATTCTTGTCCACCTGGACCCTCAGTATACAAGCTTGTTTGGAAATAGGGCCTCTGTGGAGGTGATTAAGTTAAGGAACTCGAGTTGAGATCATCCGGGGTTACCCAGCTGGGCCCTAAATCCAACGACAAATGTCCTTATAAGAGACAGAAGATGTGGCCACAAGCCCAGGAGCACCTGGAGCCCCCAGAAGCCGGAAGAGGCAGGAAGTATGATCCCCTGGAGCCTCCAGAGGGAGTGTGGGCCTGCGACACCTCGATTTCAGGCTGTCCTCCAGAACTGGAAGAGAATACGTTTCTGTTGTTTAAAGCCCCCTAATCTGTGAGACTTCATTGCATCAGCCCCAGGAGACCCCAACACCCACTGTCCCGGGTGCCATGGACAGAACCGTTCTACGCACATCAACTCACTCATTCATTCACACAACAGACACCCACCGGCTGAGCCCAGATGCTGAGGACACCTGGGGCCACACCTATGGCACCCACAGCCCAAGGGGCTTGAGAGCGTCTCCACATGGCGGGTCCCCAGCAGGATTCGCCACCGCTCTCCAAAGGAAACCCAGTGGACGGCACTTCCCATACCCCAGCCGCCCAGACGCTCTATTTTAGGGTCCATCTCTGAGAAGCTGGGCTGGCTCCTGGCTGGCCCCTAGCCCAGGCCTGGGGAGGCGTGCAGACCCAGCAGAGATCGGATATGGCCCAGCTTCCAGCCCTCGCTCCCGTTAGGTGCCCTCTGGCAGCACCCCCCATTGAGCAGACCTCCTCCTCGGCCTGCTGAGGCCGGGGAGCCGTGGACAGTGTCGGGTAGGGGGGTGGCGTCACTCCCCCTTGGGGTGAAGGAAGCCAAGACAGAGGAGACAGAACAACTGCCGGGGCGCAGTTGCAGTTGGCAAACTGGCCCGAAGCCCCGATCGGGGCCGCCCCGGCTTGCGTTTCTTGGGCTCTGTTTGTCCGAGACACGCCAGGAACACAGCCCATAACTCAAGGCTCGGGCTGCTCCCGACCGGACAGCTGCAGGGGCAGCCGCTGCTATGAATGGGAGCCGTTTGCCCCGGAGCCCCGGCAGAGGGGGCCCAGGCGGCCCAGGGGCGCAGGGCCCGGCAGGAACAATGGCCAGGCCAGGGCCCGTGGTGACCGAGGCTGGGGCTGCAGCTGACGGCGCGGGCCGGGGCACCCGTGCCAAGCTGGGCACAAAGGGGCCGTTTTCCCGGCCGGCGGGCGGATGTTTGCACAGGTGTGGGAGTGGGAGCGCCCCGGCCGCGGCCAGGGGCAGGGAGCAGCCCGCGCCCTCAGCCCCGGGCGCCAGAGGCAGGGAGGGCAGCGCCGGCCGAGCCCGCTTATCAGCGCTGTGGCGGGCAGTGCCCCACGCGCCTCCTGCAGCGCGGCGGGTCCCTGGGAACCCTCCCGACTCTGGGTAGCCTGTTCCTACATGGGCCCTGCCTGTCGCTAGGACAGGACCCCTCCGCCAACCACGGGCAAGCTCCCTGCCGGGGACTGAGCCCGCCCACCCAAACCTGCTGGGGCCTGCCACGCCTGGGCTGCGGGGCACAAGCCTGCAGGAGGGCAGGCGGGCAGACAGAGCTGGAACCTGGGCCTTCCCCAACCCAGGAGCTTAGTCTTTGCCCTCCCTGAGCAGCCTGGCATGTTGGAAGCTTCCAGAAAACACGCTGACTCAGCCAACATCAAGAACCCCGCTGCGTGCCTGGCCTCACAGGGGTGGGGACGCAGAAACGGCAGGGGCATGTGCCTGCCCAGGGAGCCACAGAGTGGCATCCCGCCCCGCCGAAAAAAGTGGGGATGGGCCTCCCTCCTGGAGGAGGGCGGGGAGCCCCAGGAGAGAGCCTGGCCTGCCCCTTCTGGAAGGGAACGCATTGGGGACAGACACAGCTAGGGCCTGGCACAGCCGTTGTCCCCCACCCACTGCCCCTTCCACCCTGCGCTGCCCCCAAGGCCTCGGCGCTACCTCATGCAGGCTGCAACCCTCTCCTGCCCCAGCCGGAGTGAGCCTAGACATCAGCCAGCCTGCCCCCAGCTCAAAGGGACTCCCCCTCGGCCTTGCACAGCTTGTAACCAGGGCCAGTGCCCCACTGTTGTCACCCACGCCACCACTCCAGGCTCAGTTCTAGAGCGTCCTGGGGTACTAGCTCCTTGCACC
This sequence comes from Equus caballus, assembly GCF_041296265.1. NCBI lineage: Eukaryota > Metazoa > Chordata > Mammalia > Perissodactyla > Equidae > Equus > Equus caballus. The sequence continues at coordinate 11,469,733 of NC_091704.1, forward strand.
CCGAGAGCATGTTGAAGGAGGTAGTGTTGCGTGTGCCCCACGGGACAGCCGGGGAGTTCCGGGGCCTGGCTGTGCCCCAGAGACAGCCCACACCCCTGCCTTCCCCTACAGCGAGCAGCCTTCCCAGGCTGCCTCAGGGCCCTGCACTTGCTGTTCCCCATCCCTGTGGGTGGTAAGCTGCCGGCCACCCTGCAGATAATTCCCAGGATCTGCCTCCTCTCCGTGAGGTCGGAGATGTGAGTGGCAGGTTTGGTGCCCTGAAAACTTGCTCCGCGGGCCCACAGTCCAGTGACGCCAGGTTCCCGCCAGCAGCGGCACCCACGTAGCACGCAGTCAGACCTCCTGCAGCTGGCTGAGGCCCCCGGACCATCCATGGCAAACCCGAGTGGTGTTCACCTTCTGCGGGATCATCTGCTTCTGCTTTCCATCCACCTCTCCTGCACAGTGGCAGCTCAGGGGAGCTAAGAGCCACCCAGCCTGGGTCCCAGCCACTTCCAAGCAGAAGCTGGGTGGTTGGTGGAGGGGGAGGGAGCACACCAGCCAGGCTCTGCCCTCAGCTCGCCCAAGGAGTCCCATCTTCGCAGCCAGGGGAGCCCCTGTGCCCCTGGTGCAGAACCCACACTTTTCTGGACTACTTTGCCTCTCAGGGCACAGCCCGCTCTGGCATTACTGCTGCCCAGGGCCAGCTACCAAATTCACAGGCATGGCGCATGTCACCACGTGGGAGACCTCCTCCATCGGAGGTCCTCCCACCTGTCCTGGGTGCCTTGTTTGAGACATAATGTCAAGCTCCTTGACACAGGGGCAGCTGTGGGGCCAGCACAGGCCCTCAGAGATGCAGGGCACACATCTGACCCCACCGTCCCACATCTGCACCCAGGGTGAAGGGCGGCCGGGGCCTCAGGGCCGGGGTACAGGCGAGGGGACAGGTAGCGGAGGACTCGGGCCCCGGTGGGGCGGGCAGAGCTGGGACCCAGCGTGAGCTGAGGCTCCAAGTGCCCCGCACCCACTCCAGCACCTCTGACTTCCCTCACAAACACAGGTTCAAAGACAAAAAGGTTAGGACGTCAAGTGTGCAGCCACCGAGGGTGCGGCCTTCTGAGTGCTGGCACTGTGCTTAGCCGCTGGCCCACCACACCTGGCCACAGCCAGCTTCAACCCCAAGCCTGCAGGAGGGGTTTTGAGCATTCGGGCAAGGAGTGCCCCTGTTGAGGCACGAAATCTTCAGAACCCAGAGCCCCCCAGCCCATGGGCAACGTCCTGCCCTCTGCTGTCTGTGGCCCTGCAGCCCCCACACTGGACAGCCCTGTCCGAAGTCCCAACTTACTACCCCCCACCAAAGGGCATCTGCATAGCTGCCAAACTCGACACGGCCCGACTCGTTCACGGCGTCCTTCTCGGCCAGGCACACGAAGTAAGAGGAGAAGATGAGGCCCAGGAAGCCAATGTACAAGGTGGTTATCAGCTCCTGGAAACAGAGCGAGCAGAGAAGGTGCCCGTCATCTGGGCTCCCGGGCATCCAGCGGCCTCTGCGAAAATGCCTGGCCAACATCACAGGCAGCGGGGGCCTGCCCAGCAGCAAGTTCCAACATTTACCAGAAAGTTCTACGTAAATTCCAGCATGTTTTACATGCAGACATCAGACTTCAAAATAACTATTTCTCACAACTCTTGTAAAAGGCCAGTGCTGGGTCCTGCCCCCAGGAGTGAGGCGGGCCCCCAGCCCTGGCCTGGACAGACGGTCTGGGCTTCACAGGCTCTGCTGCTGCGGCTCTCTGTCCTGCAAAGCCGTGGTGGGAGGAACGGCTAGGCCCTCTTGGAGGGGAGCAGGTGGGCCACCTCCACCCCCCCGGGGCTATTCTTGATCTGCCCAGTTCTAGATTTCTGAGTCTCCTGGACCTTTTTCCACCTTGCATTTCTGTCTTTTCATTTGCCCCATAGTCTCTTGTCCCCAGCTTGAAGGAACATCATTAGCCTGGCAGGCCAGGGATGCTGGCACCATTGGTATGGACAGAACGGCCCACCTGGCTTGGACTAGGGCTTGGCTGAGCCCCTGCACTGCACCCTGTCTGTCCCTATTCCAGGCCCCTGCACCTCCCCCGGACCACCCACCTGACGGTGGATGAAGACCACGGAGCCCAGCAGCCTCCAGGTGCCTCCCTGGCGGTCGACATGCAGCATTCTCAGGATCTGAAGGAATCAGATGCCCCTGCGAAAGAGAAGTCTCCATGCCCCGTCCAGACCACTCCACCCAGGCACCTCAAAGCCTGGCTCCGAACCTACCCACTCACCATTGTGCAACCCCCAACGCCCCTCACCCCCTTCCTCAAGCACAGGCTGAGGGCTAGGGGCAGACTGCTTCTGGGGGAGGCCCCGGGATCACCCCAGTTTACAGAAGAGCAGACTGAATCCTGGAAATGAACTAGTGCTCGTTCTGGGTCTGGAAGCCAGGCAGCCTAACTCAGCAGGGGCCCCAAGCCGGCCGCCCACCCCAGCACACCAGCCCGAAGCTCTCTCCCCTCCCAGCCAGGAGAGCTGCAGCCCAGCTGTACCTGATGGCTGAGGTGGCAAACACCTGCCCTTTGGAGCCCACGCAGAGGACAACCATGGAGGCCACAACCACAATGAGGTCTACGGGGGACAGTGTGACACCACCATCACCAGCCAGGCAGCTGGCTCAGGGCAAGGAGCCTGGCAGTTGGGTGGGACAGGGCCTGACAAAGGGGAGACAGAGATACCTTGGATGGGGAGACTCAGCCCTCTGTCTCGGGCACATGCAGAGCCCACCTGGCCCCAACGCCCTGGCCCCGGCTCACAGGCCACTGAGGGCAGCAGACACTGACGCCGTACTAAAGCACAGTCAAGACCCCCGCCCGTGATCAGCATCTGAGGACAGGGGACCCTGGTGTGGAGGCTGGCTCCCGTGCTGGGGGACTTGGGATGTCACCTTGCTGGCCTTGGGGTCCTGCCCCATTATAGGCAGGGTAGCCTGGGGGTCTCTCTCTCCTCACGGGTACCCTGCTTGCTGGTGCTCATGATAGGCGCCCGCCCCACAGAGCCCCCTTCCTGGGGATGGGGCCAGCCCTTGCCTGGGAACCTCGGGGTGAAGTTTCCGTGGGGGCAGGCATGACTCACCAATGATGGAAATGGGCTTCCGGGCAAAGCGCAGCCACCCCCAGATGCCCACGTACTTGCTGCGGCAGCCTGCTGACCAGAGGCGGACGGCGTACTCTGTCCCAAAGAACACCACCAGGACGATCTCCTGCGGGGCAAAGGGGCACGAGCTCACCACGCGGCCAGCCATGACACCTGTTCAGGCGGGGCTACTCCAATGGGCAGGCCCCCAATGTGGGAGCCTCTGTTGAGAGACGTCGCAAGAGCAGCCGGTCAGGGTCCTGGTCTGCATCGCCCCTCCGGAGAGGCCAGCGACCCAAGCCCAGGTTCCCTGCTGGTGGACACCAGTGAGGCCTGCTTCTCTTCAGACCAGGGCTTGACCATGCCCAAGGGGACATCCATGCCAGAGCTCAGGAGCAGCTCTGGGTCTTGTGCTCTCGTCTGGCCCCAAGAAATACGACATCTGAAGCCCACGTTCTCCAGCCAGCACTCATTTAAACCACTGAGTCCCCAGAGTGCAGGCCATACATCCCAATTAGGGGGTTGGAGAACATCTGTCCTCATGGACAATCCCTCTGTCACCTCACATGGCCACCATGCCACCAGGGACACAGTGTCCACCACTTGGCAGCCTTCAGTGGGGCGCAGGTGCAAGAGCTCCCTGGGGCAGGGGAGCTGGGTCACAGGAGAAAGCAGGGTCTCAGAGGGCGTCACAGTCCTAAAGGGAAGGGCAGGTACAATGTCACCTGTGAAATAATGCCCCCTAGAGGGCCTTCCCATGGCCCAGGCCTCCAGCAGAGACTGTTCCACAGATGAGCCCTATAGTCACGGCACTCTGGGGAGGTGAGGGGAAGCCAGAGAGCAAGGACCAACACCTGGTTTACGATGGACAGGCAGGTGGGTGGAAGGAGAGATGGAGGGACGGAGGAAGAAAGGGATGGGTAGATGGGCCAATGAGGATGGATAGCGTAAGAATTAATTCAAAAGGAAAGTGCTGTACACCAACCAATTGGATACCCGAGACGAAATGGACAAAATCTTAGAAACGCAAAACCTACCAAGACTAAATCATAAAGGAATAGACAATCTGGGGGCTGGCCCCATGGCACAGTGGTTAGGCAGCCCGAGTACGTGGGTTCAGATCCCAGGTGTGGACCTACACTACTCATCAGCTATGCTGTGGCAGCATCCCACATATAAAGTGGAGGAAATTGGCACAGATGTTAGCTCAGGCTAATCCTCCTCAAGCAAAAAAACCAAAAAAACCAATCTGAATGGACCCATAACTAATAAAGAGACTGAATCAGTAATCAAAAATCTCCCAGCAAAGAAAAGCCCAGAACCTAATGGCCTCACTGGTGAATTCTATCAAACATTTAAAGAAGAACCAATACCAATCTTTCTTAAACCTTTCCCAAAAAATTGAAAAGGAGAGAACATTTCCTAACTCGTTCTATGGGGCCAGCATGAGCCTGATACCAAAGCCAGACAAAGACATTACAAGAAAAGAAAACTACAGGCCAGTATCCATTATGAATATTGATGCAAAAATCCTTGGAGCCGGCCCCGTGGCCGAGTGGTTGCGTTCGCACGCTTCACTTCGGTGGCCCAGGGTTTCGCTGGTTCGAATCCTAGGTGCGGACATGGCACCACTCATCAGGCCACGCTGAGACAGTGTCCCACATGCCACGACTACTAGTACCCACAACTAAAAAAATATACAACTATGTACTGGGGGGATTTGGGGAGAAAAAGCAGAAAAAAAAAAAAAAAAGATTGGCAAGAGTTGTGAGCTTAGGTGCCAATCTTTAAAAAGTAAAAAAGTCCTCAACAGGATACTAGAAAACTCAATTCAGGACCATTTTAAAAGGAGTATACACCATGACCAAGTGAGATTTATTCCCGGAACGCAAAGAGGGTTCAACATACGAAAATCAATCAGTATAATACACCACATTAACAGAATGAAGGAAAAAAACCACATGATCTCAATCGATGCAGAAAAAGCATTTGACAAAATTCAATACCCTTTCATGATAAAAAAAAAAAGACCAGTAAACAAATTAGGAATAGAAAGAAATTACCTCCACATAATAAAAGCCATATATGAAAAACCCACAGTGAACATCATATCAATGGTGAAAGGCTGAAAGCTTCTCCTCTGAAGAACAAGGCTCTCACCACTTCTATCTGACATAGGACTGGAGGTTCTAGCCAGAGCAATTAGGCGAGAAAGAGAAATAAAGTCACCCAAATCACAAAGGAAGACGTAAAAGGATCTCTGTTTACAGATGATATGACCTTATGTGTAGAAAACCCTAAAGATGCCACAAAAAACGGTTCAATCTAACAAATGAATTCAGCAAAGCAGGATACAATGCCAATGCACAAAAATAAGTTGCATTTCTATATCAGTCACATTGTTTCTACAAACAATAAACAATCTGAAAAAGAAATCACAAAAACCGGGGTGGCCCCATGGTGCAGCAATTAAGTTCGCACGTTCCGCTTCTGCGGCCCAGGGTCCGCTGGTTCAGATCCCGGGTGCGGACATGGCACCGCTCATCAAGCCATGCTGTGGCAGGCGTCCCACATATAAAGTAGAGGAAGATGGGCACAGATGTTGGCTCAGGGCCAGTCTTCCTCGGGGGGGAAAAAAAGAAATTACAAAAACAATTCTGTTTAAACTAGCAACAAAAAGAATAAAATATTTATAAATTAACTAAGAAGGTGAAAGACTTGTACAATGGAAACTGAAAAATGTTGCTTAAAGACATGAAAGAAGACAAATCAGTAGAAACATATCCCATATTCATGGATTGGAAGACAGCGTTGTTCGGATGTCAACACTACCCAAAGTGATCTCAGACTCAAAGCAATTCCTCTTAAACTCAGGATGACGTGTTTTGCAGAAAAAGGAAAAAAGCCGTCTTAAATTCATATGGAATTTAAGGGACTTTGAATAGCCAAAACAGAATGTGGTGCATCCACTCAGCGGCATATTACAGAGTCTTGTAAAGGAAGGTGACTCTGCCACAAGCCACGCCGTGGATGAGCCTCGAGGACGTTGCACCGAGTGAAGTAAGCCGATCAGGCCTGCTTCCAGCCCCCTGCCCTGTCCTCCCCCCGGGAGCCTGGCCCTGGCAGGGGACTGCTGCTTCCACTGGGTGACAGTGGCAGGCCCTGCTCCCACGCCTGACCTCTGCCCTCCAGGGAGCCCACCATGAAGGGGTGGCCAGACACTGCTCGCTGGCTCCCAAGTGTCCTTAATTAGGATGAAATACTACTTATATCATCCAGCTTGTGTTTGGGGCAAGCTCAGTGGATAATGGGAGAAAATGTGGGAGAGTTCACCTCTTTCCTTTGCAAAAAAGCTCTCAGTTCATAATACTGAATCCATGCGGGGGGTGTGCATGGTTGGGGACACATGGGAGACGGCAGGAGAGCAAGGGAGTGTGGACACCTCAGGCTCTGTGGCCTCGTGGGGAGGGGGAGCACAGGGTCCTGATCCTACCTCTGTCCTCAGCTCCGAGGGCAGTGGCCTTGGCTGGGGGCTGGCTGAGCCCACCAGAGCAGGGGCCACATTCATCTGCCGAGCCCCCTCGCCCTGGGCCCAGAACTGTGCCTGCCCTGGTTGGCACTCGATATGGATCTACCGAATGAATGAATGAATGAATGAACAGATCACCAAGCAGGCTGAGAGCTCCCTGGTAACAAAGACTTTGTCCTGTTCATTTGTTTTCCCGAGAATCGGGCCCTGACACGTCTCGGCAGGTGTGACGATGATGAGCGCGGAGGTCCCAGCAGTGACAGGACGAGGATGGGGAGGGGCTGGCTTCCAGGGTTTGGCAATCATGAGAAGGGCCACAGAGCCACCAACCTCCGGGTCCCCGAAGCTGAGACATGGGCGCTGGTGTCCTTACGGAGGAGGGGTCATCTGACCACTAGTGGCCCCGAAGGGGACGAATAGCAGCCCCCGCAGAGCAGTCCCTGGAGCCTCCATCCCAGCTCTGGAGACCCAGGCGCCATGGGGCTGACAGATCACTGAGCAGCTGTTTTCTGCCTTCGGTGCCTTTGTTTATCACTTAAATACCTTCTTCAACTGCGTCCTAAGCAGGTTTGAAGCTACTTCTAACAGACCTTAGAAGAAATAATAACTCATAGGGACCGCTGTTGACGGCTGCATGTCCCCCCAAATTATCCTGGCCTCGCACTTCAGGAGAACCAGGCTGGGAGCTGAGAGCAACCCGTGCCCTCCCGGGTCCGGCACTTTGAGACCGCGGACGCCCCTTCTGGACAGCTGAAGTGTAGGAAGAATTTAAAACAACGCAAATCCCCAAATATTGTTTGGGTCTGGAATGCAGCTTGAGGCCCTGCCGGCCACGCGGGTGCTCCCGCGTCTGAGCCCCGGCCCAGGCCGGGCTGCGTTCATTGGGGTGGCACTGCGGGCACACTGGGAAGGGCAAGAAAACGCCCTGTTAGCGTCTCGAGGCCTGAGATGGGCGAATGAATGTTTGCTCGGAGATAAGATGATCTCTTCACCGTCAGCCTGGAGCACTAGGCAGGATGGCAGTTGAGTCAAGGCCACAGCGAGGACTTTGGGACTGGGCCCCGCTCGTTGGGACCCTGTAGCCCAGGCACTGCGAGGGGACAGATGTCCCGGGCAGCCTGGCCTGTCTCCATCTCTTGGAGCCATCTGTCCACCGACCTGGGCCCCGGGAGGGCTGGCAGACTGGCCTGAGGCTCTGAATCGGCAGAATTCTTTCACAAGAGGGGCCTTGGCCACCCCGGGCTGCGGGCTGCCACGGGGGCATTGACTGGGCTTGACCGTCCGTTTGTGGAGGCTGGGAGAGGAGCCGGGATAGGGCCTCAGCCAGCCTGTGGCGCCACCCCCGATTCAGGGGACAACATCCACAGTCCAAAGTGGGCTCGTGGAACGGCAGGGCCAGCCTCCAGCCTCAGTGGTCCAGACCCAGGAAGAGGGACCCCGGCTGCCCTCCACGCCCTGGGCTTTCTCTGCCCCACAGGGACAGGTCCGAGGCTCACCTGCCTTTGCAAACCAGGCCCTGAGCAAGCCCTGAAATGAACTAAAGGGGCACCACAGCCCCCCAGAGACTGCCAACTGCCGCCACCTCCCCCACGCTCCTGCTCAAGCCACCCCATGGCTCCCCACTGTCCACACAGTAGGGTCACGGTCTGAGGCCCCTTCTCATGGACTCAACCCAGCCCACCCTGAGAGCTTCCTACTGGCCCAAGGCACCACCCCCCCGATGCTCCTTCCCTGCCGCCCCCCAGTGTTCTGTGTCTGGGATATTCTTCTTCCGGTCCCTCCCCTCTACCCACCCCCTCGAGGGCCTCACGCCCTTCTCAGCCCAGCTCAGGCACCCCCAACCCGTCTGCGGAGCCACCACCCACCACACCTGTGGAGGCCAAGGACCTTCATTGGCTCCCCCACTGATAACGGAGACAGCCCAGAGGCCCCTCTCGGTGAGCAGCACGTGGTGCCTGCACCTCAGCTGGTATGTGCATGGGTCAAGGATGCAGGCCGGGAGGCTGGAACATGGACGGCGCATGGCCCTGAGTCTGCCCCGCAGAGGCAAGAAGAGGGGCCGTCAGGGATCTCTGCTGAGACCACAGTCAACCAGATGGACAAAGGGACCCCTCCCGCCCTGGCCACTGTCCCTCAGACAAAGCAAGGCCGCCTCCTGGCTGCAGCCAGCTTCACGGATGAGGGACTTCTGAGCCGGGCTGGGCACTGAGACTGGGGTACAAACTCAAGCATTTACCACCTGCCAGACGCTGGTCAGACACGCAGAGACAGGGACATCCAGGGTCCAAGCAGCCAACTAGCCCTCCACCCAAAGGCCTGAGTCCTTCCATGAGCTTTAGTCCAGGCTGACGCTGGGCTCCTCCTGTGTGTCCTACAACTTGTAGGCGCTCGGGTGGCTCTCAGCAGTGTTCTTTGCATGATTTAGAATTATTTTTAAAGACAGAGTTCCTAACAAACAACCCATTAAAAAATGGGTAAAGAACTTGAACAGGTATTTTTCCAGAGAAGACATACAAAGGGTCAACAAGCCCATGAAAAGATGCCCAACATCCTCAATGTCATGAGGAAAATGCAAATCAGCCTCAGAGAAACACTGCCTCACACCCATCAGGGCAGCTCCTATCAAAAGACAAAGTAAGTGTTGGCGAGGCTGGGAGAAACTGCACCGTTGGCGGGAACGTCAAACGGTGCAGCTGCTGTGGAAAACAGTATGGAAGTTCCTCGACAAAGTAAACGTGGAACTGCCAGCTGATGCAGCAGTCCCACCTCTGGGTCTGTCCTCAAAGGAACTGAAAGATGCGTGCCCACCCATGTTCACAACAGCTCGATTCACAACAGCCACAAGGTGGAAGCAACTCAAGTGTCCATCAACAGACGGATGTGGTCCATCCACACAGCAGAATATTACGCAGCCTTAAAAAGGAAGGAAATCCTGACACCTGCTACAGCACAGATGCCCCTCGAGGACACCATGCTCAGGGAAAGAAGCCAGACAGACACAAAAGAATAAATACGGTAGGATTCCATTTCTATCAGGACCCAGAGGAGTCAAATTCATAGAGACAGAAAGGAGCGTGGTGGCTTCCCAGGGCTGGGGGAGGGGAGGGGGTTTAGTTAATGGGGACAGAGTTTCAGTTTGGGAAGATGGAAAGTTCTGAAAATGGATGGTGGTGATGGTTGCACAATAATGTGAACGTGTTTAATGCCACCAAACTGTACACCTAAAAATGGTTAAGATGGTAAGTTTTACGTTCTGTGTATTTTACCACAATTTTAACAAAAAGAAAGCAGATTAGTGGTTGCCAGGGGCTGTGGGCGGGAGGAATGGGGAGTGACTGCTGACGGGTATGGCACTTCCTTTTCAGGTGATGACAAAGTTCTGGAAGGAGATAGAGGTGACGGCTGCACCACAATGTGAATTACTAATTGTCACTGAATTGTCCACCTGAAAATGGTGAATTTTATGTTACGTGTCTTTTACCACGACACAAACAAGTGCCGTGGGGCACGTGGCAGAAGCGCCAGGGCGCTCTCCGCCCGGGCCTCTGTCCTGGACCTTCAGGGCCAGCCCTGCCCCGCCTGTGGTGGGAGAGTCGCCCCCAGCTGTCCTTGAGCATCTCCTTCCTAACTCTCGCCCACCAGTGTTAGCTCAGCTTTGAGTGACCTAACTAAGCACAGGTAGTGGCCACAAAGGCCACGTGGGCCCCAGCCAGCTCTCCTGAGGGGACGGCATGGGGTGGAGTGCACGGGGATGGGGGGAAGGCAAGGGCCAGGCTCTGAATTCCCTGTCGCCTGGGTCCACGGCCAGCCTGACAGAGTGCACGTAGCACTGCACAGAGCTCGGTGGCCCCTCCACGGAAGGCTCTGCATGCTGACACAGAGACACTGTGGCACCATCACGCCCCATGCTCACATCCTGCTGTTCGGCAGACACACACTAGGACCCTCCTCGAACTCGACCCGGAGAAAGCTCAGGGCCACAAACAAGGGCCACCAGTCCCACAGGCACGGCGTCCTGCGCCTGCACTCGGTGTTCTGGGGTAACGGTGGGGCAAGAGCAGATCTGCAAACCCCAAGAGTCAAGGCAAAGGTTTGCAAAAGCGGGGGCTTATCTGGGGAGCTTTCTACCCTGAGCGCACAGGGGGAAAGGTTGGCGATTACTCAAACATTTCGTAACTCTGTGGAAAGATTGCTCACAGGGAAGGGTGAAGGTCGACAAGGCTGTCTTACCTGCGGTTGTGTTTTTATCAGCCAGCGAATCCTCATCCTGGGAAGACCGTCTAAAACCCAATGTGTTTGGAGGGCCAGCGCTGGCGGCATCGCATGATTTAGAAGCGCTAGGCACGGCCCTGCCGTGAATTGCTCCCATGTGACAGATAGCAAGATGGCCTGAAGGCTAACGTGCTGGGATTAGCTGTGCTCAGCCTGACGTCGGGTGGAAGAAATTTTTTCTGTTTTTTTCCTAAACAACAAATAAGTCTCTTAGATCCTTATCGTTATTATTCCAGTGGTCTCTGATGTTACTGCTCCACTATCTTTACGATAAAAAATTAATTCTAAAGAGGGTGAAAGATTAACTGCAGAGGAGTAAGCACTGAGGTTTGCGGGGTGGCGGGGCTGACTGAAAGCAGGAATCAGGGTCAAGGAAAAAAGGCATGGCAGCCTCCCTGGTGGCCCTGTGGATGCCAGACATGGCAGACTTGGGACACAGCCTGGGGGACCCTTTTTAGGAGCTCCTGGTGGCCTCGAAGGCCTCCTGGGCAAGAAGGTGCCCCTGCCTTCCCCGGTGAATGGAACTTCACCAGGCGAGAGGGGGGCCCGGAGACCTGGAGGGGTGGACGTGGGGGCCACACCAGGCTACCCATCAGGGCCAGGGGTTCGGGCGACCAGGGGCAGGGGTTTGCCCTCCTGCCATAAGCCTGGCAACCCTGTGGGCCCACCATGCTCTGGGCCAGGAGGCGTCCCCAAGGGGGCTGTGGTCTCACAGCACAGAACTTGGCTGGGGGCTCCAGAGCCAGCTGTCCCCCTCCACGTGGGACCCGAGAAGCCGCAGAAGGAGCGGGTCTGGGCATTCCCAGGAGGGTCAGCTGGCCAGAGAGCATGAAGCAGGCACGGGCCCCTCAAAGCACCCTTTGTTCAGGGGCCTGCCTGTGGCCAGCTGCTCCCAGCCGCGCACCCGTGGTGAGGGCTCATGGGCCTCCCGGTGACATGTGCTGGGCACAGCTGGGGCCCTCAGTGCAGGCTTGCTGCCTGGCCTGCACAACACCAGCCCCCACCCCAGCAGAGCTGCCCCAGCCCGGGGGAGGCGCCACAGTGTGGCGCTGCGGAGGGGCGGGAGGAGGACAGAGGCTGGGAGGAGGCAGAGGGGCCTGAGCAGGGGCGGGTCCTGTCTGCTGGGGTCCCGCTGGGGAGCTGATCCCCACCTGCCTTCCCTTAGCCGTGGGGAGCCCTCCTGCTCAGCTGCTCCCCCTTGGCCCCGAGCCCCGCTGAATGTGCAGCCCATGACACTGAAAGGGCCTGCCCCCTGCTCCCTGTGGCCCGTGGGCCAGGCCCTGCATCAGGCACCAGGAGAAGAGGGAGGGGTGGCCCTACTGCCCGGGGAAGCCCCACTCCCCAACAGGACAGCGAGATACAAGATCACCAAGCCCCCAGGGTGGTGACCAGGGTCGGCCGTGCAACCCTCCAGGCCTCAGTGTCTTTGTGTGTAAAATGGGGGTGCTGGCAGCACCCACCTCCTAGGGCAGTGAGGAGGATGGAATGAGTAGAGCTCCCTCAGGCCTGTGGAAATGCCAGTGGAAGGGTCTAAAGGACAGGGTGGTATGGGATGGCCCTAAGAGAGAAGTGGGAAGGTGGGAAGGTGGGAAGGTGGGCAGGCCTGGAGGACGGCGCCATGCAGAGGGGTGGGGAATACCAACCCTGTTGGGGCCTGCATGCCACACTCCCACCCCTGCAGGGGCCTAGGTCCTGCCCTGCCCAGACCTGTCTCAGGAACCCCACGCTGCCCTCCTGACCCCATATGATACACCCTAAGCCCTTCACCCCGCCATGCTGGACCCAAGCTGTGTCTTCCTGGCCTCCCCTCCCTCCTGCAGAGGCGGTGGGACTCATCCGAGCCCAGGGGACCTGCCCCCCACCCTTGGCTGTCTCCCTGAGGCCAGGGTCTGCCTATCCCACCTCAGAAGCCCAGCCCAGTGCTGAGGCCCAGCATGGCACCCGCCTGGCAGTCAAAGTGCCACATGGGAAACTCCAGGTGGACGAGACTCTAGCTCCTTCCACAGCTGCTGGAGGGGTACTAAGTTCCAGGAGGCTGAAGGGGCCCAGGAAGACCCACAGTACCCCTAGGGTGGACACTTCTTCCTGTATGGGTCTGGGGTCACCTGCCTGAAGTCACTGGGGCTTTGGGGTCCCCACTCCAAAGCCTCTCCCAACAGGCCAGCACCCTGAACTCCCATGAGGCCCCGTGAGTCGTAAGACCCCGAGGGACGCAGAAGCCCCCAGCCCCGAGACGAGAGCCGGGAAGGGCCAGCAGCTCAGCGTGCCAGCCCCACCTATCAAAGGCAGTCACGGGTTTCAGGGTGACCCTGGAGGCACTGGGTCCCTTGCACCCGAGAACCAGTCCCACTGGCCAGCTGTCTGGGCGGCCATTCTGCAGACCGAGCAGGAGAGGCCGGGAGGCTTGCTCCGTTGCCCTCAGGCAGCTCGAGGCCTGGCTGTAGGGCTGCCCGCTTCCCCCACCCTGGGTTCCACACTCAAGCGGCTGCCTGGGGGTGCCAGGGACATGGGGGGGTACGCTCCAGGGGCTCCTTTTTCCTTGATGGGCCAGTGCCACCCCCTGGCTGGGGTGGGGTCCCCTGTGCCACCCCTAGCCTCACAGGAGCCATGTTCAAACGTTTTGTTACAACTCTACAGGCTTAGTGGCCAACAAGGCAGGGCCATGGGCCACCCGACTAGCAGAGAAGGCACCTTCTCCATGTACGGCTTCCCAGGGCACCGCTCCGGAGGCGCGGATGGCCTTTCAGGGAGCAAGAAAAACGCAAAGACGCCCCTTGAGCAAACCCTCCCTGCAGCTGAAACTCAGGCCACCCCGCTCCGTGGAGCCTCTGGAGCTCCCCTCAGGCCTCCAGCCTCCCCCAACACCCCCAGGCCCCTCCGTCCGAAGTTCTGCAAGTAACTGCAAACTCCTAACACCTGTCACCCGCCTGTCCCCCCAGCACTGCAAAAGGGCCTGAGCCCCATGGGAATGCGTTTTGTGGGGAGACGGGGAGGGGATAAGCCAAGACAAGAGACTCGGACCACACAGCGGCTCGAGCACATTCTCCAGCCCCTTATCATCAAGGCCAAATCCTTCCCAGGATCGCAGGCTTCCGGCCCCAGCCTCAGCATAAAGGCTGCCCACCCACGGTGGGGAGGAGAGCTGGGACCCTCGGTAATTTTAACTTCACATGGACTGCCGGTGCCGTACCAAGGCCGACTAGAGTTACATGAGATGCGGGGTTTAATGAGGTGCCTCCAGCCCTGGGACCCAGCTTGCTGCAGCAGACGGCGAGCCAACGCCTTGGGGGTGCAAGCGCTGCCCACTTCCTCCCCACCTGGGGGTTCCCAAGGTCAGGAGGCGGACACGGGCTTGGCAGCCACCGACACCTGGCCAGGGAGGAGGAGGCAAATGCGGCCAGGGAGAGGGCCTGCGGGCTGACATCTCCCTCCCAGGCCGGGGCTTATCAGCAGATGCTGACGAGGCAAAGACTACACGGGCCCCAGATACCACCAGAGCACCTGGCAAAGGGCTGGCGTCCAGGAGGCATTTGACAGATATATGCCTGTGTGTGTTTATGCAACAGATAATGTATATATTTTATCTCACTATTCGCTTTTAACGAGCAAATTTCAGCCTATGTGGGAGACAACACGTGCAAACACAACGAAGTTGCTAGCAAGCAACAAGGTCAAAAAGCAGCAGGGAAATTACAAGTGTCCAGGTGGCGTGGGGGCGGGGGCAGGTCCCAAGACCACTTTCCCACCACGCAGAGGGGTCCACTTTCCATAACTCTCTGTGTAGCCTGCACACTCCGTGGTCATCTCCTCTTCCTGAGGGCGATTTACAAGAGCATTGTTTAATTTCCAAATAGTTATTAAGCCTTTTTTGTAACCTCATAATTATTTATTTCTGATTGTATTAGGTTTTGATCATGGCCAGCTACATCTCAATTTTTCGAAGCGTGCTGGGTTTTTTTACAGCCACATAAAACAATTGGTTTTATAAACGTTCCATGGGCACAGGAGATAAAACATCTTTGTCATCACAATCCTTAGTTACAGTGCTGGTTTTAAAACGTGGTCCTGACATTCCTTACCACTCCCCACACTGCATCTCGGCTCCAGGAATGCTAGACCAAAAGACAACGGCAAAATGACGCTGCCCAGTCTCCAGGCCTGTCCACTGCCTGTCTCCTGAAACCAGATGTGAGGAGGCCATGTGGCCCTGGAGAGACCTTAGGGAAGAGTACTTTGCCACTAGGTGGGTCCGCCATCCTGGAAGTGGAGCCTGCAGCCCCAGCTGACACTAGGCAGAGCAGAGATGAACGGTCCTTCCAGAGCCTGCCCACAGTGCCGGTCAGTGAGCCCCTTGTGATGGTTGTCTGAAGGTGCCAGATTAGAGAATGCTTATTATGAGGCTTTAGATAATAGAGACACTTCAGATTACTGTTAGGATCTGGAATTGCTCACAATTACAGTATGTAACTATCCGTGTCCTCATTCAGATTGTGTCTGCTACAATTGTCCTAATCTGAGAGAGGTGCATTCACATCTCCAGAGATGATTACATTTAACCCATTTTTTCTTGAATTTCCAATAACTTTCACTTTACATTTTTTGTTATGTTGTTTGATGCATAAAAGTTTACAATTACGTCTCCTCTAGAAATGGGATTGTCTCAGTGCCAACAAGAACACTGTCCATCCCACTTTTGTTTTTCCTTTTGTCTGCACTTGCTTCACAATTCTTTGGCTAACCTTTTATTTTTCAGCTGTCCAGTATCAGTCTGATTGACCAAATTCCTCTGATCAATGTATTTGTTAAAAATAAAAATCCTCCTAACTGTCTTCTGCCTTTTAATAGAGGAATTCAGGCCGTTCGCATTTAGTGTAAAATTGGATATGTCTGATTTGATTATTTTCATCTTCCTTGGTATTTGCTATTTTACTTGGTTGTTTCTTTCATTTTCCTTATAGTTGCAAAGTTGATTGACGTATTATCCATTCCCTTCTTATTCATAAATTTGGAAGTTTCACTGAATTCTTCCATGCCACCACTGTGATCCTTCAGATCTTTAAACTTCAGTTCCTTCAAACCTGCTCTGATCTAAAAATGGTTTTCACTGCAGAGTTTCCCCTACAGTTTTCTCCCCAGTATGACAGGAATTTGTGTACGACTTCATTTTCTCCCTCTCCCTTCACCCGCATCAATGGCTCTGTGGGTGAATAAAGCAATCTCCAACATCGCCTTTACAGACTTCATGAAACACTGCACCTTTTGCAAGAATGCTAACGTCACTTTGCAATCAACCAGCATACCATGGTGAGACACAGCCAGAGGGGATGGAGCAGGGGGCAGGGTGCAGCAGGCCAGGTCTTTGGGACAAGACCGATGATAGGAGATGATGTCATTAGGGGATGTTTGCAGGCCCTGATGGTTCTGCTGTCCCTGCTGCCTGTAACCACAGGCATGTGACAATCACGAGAGCTGGAGGGATCTGCCAGGCTTCAGAATCTCAAAAACTCTGGAAACTCAAGGTCAAGTTATTTGATTTTGCTTCCACATTTCAAGAGATGAAACTCTTCACTCACCTGCACTTAGGCGTGTGGAAACATCTTTCTCCCAAACAAATAAAAACAAGGAAAAATACCCATCCTTTCTTCCTTCATTTATTCATCCTGTACCCAGCATGGTGACCCCTCATCCCCCAAAACTTCTGGGCCAGCTTCCAATGCTGGGAACACCAGAGCTCAATCATTTGTCCATCTAGCTGCACCTACCAGGTGCCAGGCCTCCTGCATGCCAGGCCCTCCTGTGTGGGGTGCATACTTAATGCTAACTCCAGGGCCTGTGACAGACAGCATCCCGGACCCAGGCCCACGGCCACTTCTGCGAGCCAGGGGAGGAAGAGTGTCCTACTCAGCACAGCCCTGCCAGGAACCTGGACCTCCAGCCACTCCCAAGGCCACCTTCCTCCTGAGGACCCTGCATCACAGGTCCTGCCCTCAGGGAAAGAGCAGACGAGGCCGTAGCAGCAACTCTGTCCACATAGCCTCCTTTCTGTCCCCCACTGATCACCCCTTTCCTGCCTCGGGCCTTCATTTTTGCAGTTCTCTCTGCCCCTCAGACCCCTTCTCTCTCCTCGGGGCCAGCTCCACCACCACCTCACAGGGTCTGCTGGTCCATCCCCAGCCACCAGCGTTCTCTACCACCGAGTTCCCTTATTTTCTTTGTGGTGCTCATCAGTATTGGAAGCTACCTCGTTTCCCAGCTCACAGGACCACCATCCCCACATCCAATGGAATGCAAGGCCTGAGCCCAGGGACTTCTCCTGTCTTGCTCCAGCTGAGTCCCTGGCTCCGAGCACAGTGCCAAAGCCGGGGCCTTGGGCCATTAGTACAATAGGTAACAAGAGTCACCAAGGGCCACTCACCTCTCACTACAGAACAGGGCAGATCAGAATGATCCCCATATCACTTGCTCCACAAGCCCGTCCCCCTCCCCATGCCTCGGGCACCCTTCAGGGTCCACGTGTGTCGTCCGCCAGCCAAATTCATATGTTCAAGTCCTGACCCCCAGCACCTCAGAATGTGGCCTTATTTGGAAATAGGCTCACTGCAGATGGCATTAGTTAAGATGCAGTCACTAGGGTGGGCCCCTAATCCACTATGACTGCTGTCCTTATAAACAGGGGACATTTGAATAGACACAAACCCAGGGAGAACGCCATGTTTGGATGGAGCACTGGGGTGATGATGCCACAAGCCAAGGCATGCCACTGATCAGCAGAGAACCCCAGAAGCTGGGGAAGATGCCTGGGCCAAATGTTCCCCCATGGCCCCCAGAGGTGCCAGCCCTACCTACACCTTGACCTCAGACTTCTGGCCTGAAGGGGTAGCACTGGTGCCCGGGGGTTCCAGGTTGTCACCAAGGTGAAGCCAAGGGCTGGACAAGGGTACCTGGGGATGTCCAGACCACAGGCCCCAAAGGTTTCTCCTGGGAAGGCGTCCCACAAGCCTTCGAGAGACAGGGCCATCCTTTTTCCTTGCAGGGGAACATCGGCCTGCCCCTTCCCCACTCCATGGAAAAATCTGGACTCTGAAGATAGAACTCAAAATGCTGGAGGCAGCATTCCAGGCTGATGGCCAATAGAAGCCAAGGCCCAGGGACAGGAGAAGGTGGGTATAGGGGGAGGGGCATCCAGGGCTCCGAACCCTTTGAAAAGGCAGGTGGGGGCTTTCCAGAAAGCAGGTCCTGACACCCCCGAGCCCCACTGTGTGGCCTCAGAGCCTCACGCACACAGGAGTGGCCCTGACTGGCCACCCTGCAATTAGTGGTGGAGGAGCGGGAGGCCCAGAGAGCACCTGTGCCCGCTGCAGACACCAGGAGCCGCCCAGCAGCCAGCTTTACACGTATTTAAAGCAAATCCTCCGTCTTCCCCAGGCAGGGCTATTTCCATCTATAGGCCGGTAAATGGGGTTTATTTTCAGCGCAGGAACCCCACTGCTGAGGGCTGTTAACCTCAAGGAAGTCCCAGCCCTATGATCGCCACCCCCACGGCCGGGATGGGGAAAGGAGGGCGGAAGGGAGACAGTATTTTTATCTGCCGAGAGCCCAAGCTTCCAACAATGTCTTATTTAAGAATTTACCCAGAACTAGAAGTTTACCAAACCAAAAGAGACTTGGGGATGAAAACCCCTTCTAAGGACCTGGCTGACACGCCGAGAGGGCTCTGCCCGCCGGCGGCTGGAGTGGCATTGGCTGTGGCAGGGGCTCGAGGGCGGGAGGCGGCCGCGTGTGCGGGGCGCGTGTGTGCGGGGCGTGCGGCCCGCTCCTGCGTGCTCACTGCCAGCCACCTCGCTCCCGTTCTACACATCTAGAGATCTTCATGACAGGCGGTGAATTTAAACAGCTTTTTTTCTTTTCTTTCAGGGATGTTTTAAGGGATTGAGAGGAAATTGTGCACAGATTTTGCTGTTTTAAGAGCTAATATGTGAACAGCTTCAGAAGGATGTATGTTGTTTTAGGGCTGAAGTTTACAGAGGAAAAGTGTGGGACAAAAGCAGACCTGCCATGGGCCGGAGGGCCACCTACTTGAATTTCATCCCTTGGAGAGGGGCTGCCTTCCCAGGGGGCGAAGCTGGAAGGAAACAACGAAAGCCTGATCTTTGGGCCCCCAGGCCCCCCGACGGTGTCTTGTCACCAGAGCGCTGTGGAGGGGATGTCAGCTGCACAGTGAGCAGCAGAGGGGCCTGGGAAGGGCCTGAGCAGTTCTGGGGCCAAAGGCTGCCAGCCCGTGTCCCCTGTGAGGAGGGTCCCCTGCATTTGGAGGGCTGGGTGCAGATGCTGCAAACCCCACAGTCCCCAAACTGTCCGGGAACGACGTCCCAGCACAAGACGGTCTTGTTTCCACCTCAGGGCTGGGGCCGTGCCTCCTCGGGAACAAACACCTTCCAAGACACAGACACGCGGAAGTGATCTGAGAAGGAAGATAACCCGACTAATGAGAGAAATTGAATTTCCAATGAAAAGCTTTCCCACAGAGAAAACTCCAAGCTTGATGGCTTCACATCCTATCAAACACTGAAGGAAGAAATCGGCAATTCCACACTGACTCGTCCTGAACCAGGAAGAAGGGACGCCCCCCCACACAGTCTACCTAATGCCTAAAGAAAAGATGCCGTGAGCAGACAAACCACAGACAATGTCCCCTGTGAACACAGATGCAAAAATTCTATACTAAATTTTAGCAAATCAAATCCAACAATATGTATTTTTTTAAATGCATCATGACCGAGTGGGCTTTATATTAAGAATGCAGGGTTCGTTTACTATTTGAAAGTCAATGAGTGTAGTTCACCATATTAACAAAGTAAGAAAGGAAAACACACATAATTATCTCAATAGATGCAGCACAAGTGACAGAGTCCCACAGCCTCGCTCGATACACACTCTATTCCCAGCAAACTAGGAAGAGAACTTCCTCAGGAGATAAAGGGTGCTCCTAAAACATCACACTTATTGATGAGACCCCAAATGTCTCCCCTAAGATCAGAAATGAGAGGAGCACGAGCGCTCGCTCCTCGCTGCTAACTGTCAGCGTGGAGGTCCCAGCCAGCGAGGCGGGCAAGAACCGGAGATCAAAAGCACAGAGACTGAGAAGGAAAAGATAAAACTGGCTGTGTTTGGGACAACATAACCATCTCCACAGAAAATCCCAAAGAATCTCCTCAAAAGAAGCTTCCAGAACGAATGTTAGCAAAGCCACAGGATACAAGGTCGACATACCAGCAACAAATAATCCAAAAGTAAAAATAAGGAAACTATACCATTTCCACAGAGTCAAACCCACGAAATATTTAGTAACGACTCTCACAAATTACATGCTCTGAGAACCACAAAACACTGCTGAGTGAGATTTTAAAATATCTGAATAAGCACAGAGATATACGGTGTCCCTGGACCAGAAAACTCTATTAGTAAGACGTGTGTGATGTCTAAATTCACCTACCCTTTCACCACAGTGCTAGTCAAAATTCCAGCAGGATTTTTTTGGTAGAAATTAACAAATTGATTCTAAGATTTACATGGAAATGCAAAGGACCTAGGATTGCCAACATACTTTTGAAAATGAGCAAAATTGAGGGATTAACACAGCCTGATTTCAAGGCTTACTATAAAAGCCACATTAATCAAGACAGTGTGGAAGTGGCAGAACAGATTACAAAGCCTAGAAATAGAGCCACGCACATGGTCAACTGATTTTCATCAAAGGTGTCAAACTAATTCAATGGAAAAAAGGCACTGGAACAATTGGATAACCACATGCAAAAAAGATTTAACCTCGATCCATACCTGTCACCATATATAAAATTAAACCTGAAATGGATCACAGATCTAAATACAAAATGTAAAATGATGAAATTTCTACAGAAAACATAGAAGGAAAATCTTTGCAACCTCGGATTAGGCAAATATTTCTTAGAACACAAAAAGCATGAACCTTAAAGAAAAAAAAACACTCCGAAAAACTGGACTTCATCAAAGTTAAAAACTTCTGCTCTCTTGAAAGATACTGTTAAGAAAAAGCAAAGAGAAGCCACGGCTTGGGAAAAAAATATTTGCAAAACACAAATCTGATCATCGAAATCTATTATCTAGACATATCTAGAATACATAAACAACTCTCACAACTCAGTAATAAGACAAACGACAATTACTAAGATGGGCAAAAAGTGAACAGACGCTTCGTCAAAGATGTACGAATGGCAAACAAGCACAGGAAAAGATGCGCAACGTCATTAGTCACTAGGGAAACGCAATTAAAACCACAGAGAGACGCGGCCACACACCTATGGACTGGCTAAAATGTACAAGTCAGGCAAGATTAAGTGGTGGTGAGAATGTGGAACAACCAAAACCATCCTCCAGAGATGGGAGGAATGGACGGAACCGTGGAAAACAGTTTGCAGGTTCTTAGAAAGGTCAACACGCATCGACCACATCATCCAGCCGTCCCACTCCTGGGGACTTACCCAAGAGAAATGAAGACATACGACTACTCAAAAACCTGTATGCAATAATCAGAGCAGCTTTAATCATAACAGCCGAACACTGAAAACAGCTCAAATGTCCATCAGCCTGTGAATAGATAAACAAACTGTGGTACATTTTATCCTTTCCAATTAAAAGGAAACAAAGTACTGAACGCAAGCCACAACATGGATGAAGCTCAAATGCATTCTGCTAAGTGAAAGAAGCCAGACACAGAGGCTACATAGTGCAGGATGCCTTTCCTATGACGTTCTGGAAAAGGCAAAACTACGGGGACAGGAAACATCCGTGATTACCAGGTGCTGGGGACGCGGGGGCTGGGGGAGCTGCCAAGGGGCACTGAGGCATTTCTGGGGGTGACGGGAGTGCTCCTGGTCTTGATCGCAGTGGTGGCTATACAACTGCAAACATTCGCCAGGACTCATGGAACGGCACACCTAAAGAGGGGCGATTCCCCTGGACGAGATTCAGACTGCCGTAAAACCAGATCGAAAATAAGAAGTCAGAAAAACCATGAAACCAATCTAAGAGATGGATGAGCATATGGATCATTTTTTTTTTTTAAGTTAACATATGAAAAGGAAAGATAAGCTAAATCAAAGAGCTGGTTTGGGGAGATTTTATATAAGAAATCCCTGAGTCAGAAATCAGCCCCTGTCTGCCCACAGTGGACGCCCGGCCCTCCCAGACCCCCGAGCTCTGCACGGCCTGCCTCTCCCTGCTGACCGCAGTCCTGTGCCTCCAGGTGTCAAACGCTCCCTGTCACTGGGGACGCACGCTGCTGCACCCTGCTCAACCCCCAAGAGGTCTCCCCCACTAGCTGTTGTCTTCAGTGTTCCCCCTCTGGGAATGAGGGCAGCATGCTGTCCCTCGAGTCTTCTTGGCCACCTCGCTGTCCAGTCCCCCTCTCACACCGTGGCGCACACGGGAGATGCTCAGGAAATTGGTGCTGACGAAGCCTGAAGTCTGGCTAAAGTCTGAACCTCATGCCTGGGACCCCAACTCTATTTGCAGCCCGGTTCTGGGCTGAGTCCAGGGATGCCCGCCACCCACCCTGCAGCCAAGGGAGCCTGTCAAGGCCAGCTCCCCCTTTAAGGCTCCTTCCAGAAGCCCTGACCACCCCTACCCAGAAAGCTGTCTCCATCAGCCTCAGACTCGCTGCCCAAGCTCCATCTGCCCTGGGGGGACCTGGGCTCATGTGTAGGTTTGGGTCCCCTGGCACTCTGACCTGGGAAAGTGTGTCCCAGGCCCCTGTGCGCCAGGCACCCAGCTCACATCAGGGTCCTTCCAGCGCCTCTGCCCCCACGCACGCTGCAAGCTGCTCAGTGGGGAATGTGCAGAGCGCTGGGCCTCCTGTGGCCTTCAGAGTATGTAGGCTTCTTCTGCCTTCTGCCCACACCACTTAATCCCCAGAGCAACCTAATGAGGGGCAGGGGGGTGACAGTGAGGGTAGCCCAGATGGAAGAAGTCCAACTGTGGCATCATGAGCTCTTCCCCTGTGAAGACCCCCAACACCATGACCGAAAAGGTCCCCTCTGGGTGGGCCCCAACTGCCTGCAAGTTAGCAAGGGCAACAGGCCGAGGGGGAAGAGTGGGCCTCCAGGGATGGGAGAGGCCAGCTGTAGCCAGAGGGAAAAGGAGGAACGCGCGGTGAAGGCCAGATCGCAGGGAGGCCACATCTGGGAGGCGGGGCTGGCGGAGCCGAGCAGGGACCTTGCCTCGAGAGCCTTTGTGGGTCACAGGGAGGGGTACGGGGGTCCCTTCACAGCCGTGGGAAGCTTCCGGGGGGTTCTAAACAAGGCAGGGACCGAATCTGATTCGTCTTTTGGAGAGGCCTGTCCTGGTCGCCACGTCATGGGTGTTGGTGCAGCCGGGCCAAGGGAGGGAACAAGGTGGGTGGCCAGCATGCTCTGGACAAGGGGGAGCAGAGCCCAGAGCAGGGACAGAGTGAAGCGCAGGTCAGAGGGTCTGATCTCTGACCCCTACACAGCCAAGCGCAGACCTGTTCCCAGGAGGACTCAGGGGACACCCTCATCGTAGGGATGCTCAGTGCAAGCACAGCCCAGTTCACAGTGAAGGAGCGTGAGCACTCACGGGAAAGAGCAAGAAAAGTCACAGCTTCGGGCCACATAACCACAGACAGGTAGGGCCCAATCTGCCTCTGAGACGGGGACCTGGGCCCAGGGCCCCCAGCTTTTAGATGGCTCCCGGGGGCATCAGCTGGCAGCCCAGGCCTTTGGCCCAGGGAATCCCCGCAGGCCAGGCCCGAGCCTGCAGTGAGGGCCATGTGATGGGACAGCATGGCGCCCCTCGAGCTGTGCGCGGGGACCCCAGGGAGGAGCACGTGGCTCCTGGCTCCTCCCCACGCTAAGGTCTGAGCCAGGAGCCTCATTTCGCCAAGGCTGAAGGCAGCAGCTGTCTGCTTTTGCTGATTCTAGAGATAGTAAAAAGAGCAGTGGGGGGCCAGCCCAGTGGCATAGTGGTTAAGCTCGTGCACTCCACTTCGGCAGCCTGGAGTTCACAGTTTCGGATCCCGGGCGCAGACCTACCCACCGCTTGTCAGCCCATGCTGGGGCAGGCGTCCCATATAAAACAGAGGAAGATCGGCACAGATGTTAGCTCAGGGCCAATCTTCCTCACTGAAAAAAAAGAGCGGTGGTGGTTGGGGCTCAGAGAGGGAGGGATGAGTAGAGAATATTGAGGAGGGGCACAGAGGATCCTCAGGGCGTTGAAACTGCTTTGTGTGATCCTGTACACACCATTCCACATTTGTCAAAACCCACCGAGTATATAATCCCACTAGTGACCCCCAAGGCGAGCCGTGGACTTGAGTTCGTAGCACTGCCTCAGGTTGGTTCGTCAACTGTAACAGACGCCAGCACTAAAGCAAGAGGTTAATAACGGGGGACCCTGAGCAGATTGGGGGGCTATATGAGAACTCTCTGTACTTTCTACTCAATTTTCCTGCAAGCCTAAAAATGCTATAAAAAGTAATCTATTCATTTAAAAATTTTGACTTAAAAATGGAGTTCTGTTGGCACAGACCACGCCCACTTGCATCCACACGGTGTCTGGCCCTCTCGCTCTACACCAGTGGAGCTGGGAGCCGTGTGTGGCCTGAGAGCCTGAGACAGTGACCTTGGGCCCCCAACAGAGATGCTTGCCGACCCCAGTCTGTGCCACCGCTGGGACACACGGCGAGCGACACCACGCTCACATTCCGGTTCCAGTCTGTCCCTCCCCAGGCCTGAGGGAAGTCAGCCCCCTGCATCCTAACCAGAAAGTGGCACCAGGGTTCCCCCCTGACACCCCATAGAGTGGAGACAGAGGCACATGCTGGGTGGCACAGCAGGCAGCGGGCCAAGGCCCCTCGATTCCATCACACAGAAGGCCCAGCCAGGCCCGCAGAGGGCCCTCGCTATCGCCTAGAGCTGGCCATGTGCTGTCACTCATGTCTGTTGCCTGCCAGGTGTCCCAGACCAGCCTGTGGGAGCCTGGCCACCGCACAGATCACCTCTTGTTCTCATCCTGGGCACTCAGGGGGCAAGAGAGCCCACTCTCGGGGCCATGTGGACAGACGACAGGCCCCCAGGAGCAGTTCCTGGAAAAGCAGACAGCCCAGAGCCCTCCAGAAATGGGACCCACTGTGGCCAGGTCAGTGGGCACCACTTTGTCTCCATCAGGGTCCACCACACCCAGCCCAGCATCACGGATGGGGGACAGGGTGGTGCCTGCCCACCCTGAAGCCTCTCACAGCCTCTTGGGAACCAGCTGCCCCATCCTGGAACTGGCAACTGAGATGTCCCCTCGCCCAGGGTACAAGGGCTCAGGACATGGGTCAGACCCTGGGAGCCTCACACCAGCATCTGAGCAAACTGGTGAGCGGTGATAGAAGAGGGCACCCACGGAAGAGAGCAAGGTGTGGGTGGGGAGGGGGCACAAAGATGGGGTGAGGGTGAGAGAACCAGCAGCTTCCGGCCAGTTCAGGCTTCACCTGCACCCAGGGCTGTGGCGACCCGGCCAAAGGGCAGAGGAGGGGCAGAGGGTCCTTGTGCCTGCCATTTCAGGGACTGGCCACCACACACACACATATCGCTGAACATACAGACGAATGTGTGTGTGTGCACACAGACAAGCTCTCACGTACATGCCGGCACGGGCCAAGCTGCCTGTGATGCAGCTGGATGACCTCACCTTGAAGTGGGTCATCGTGCTCCTCCTCCCCACACAGCTGCAAACCCTTCTTTAGAAATGTTGTCCCCAAGGGATTTGTAAACTCCAGAAACGTCTTCGCAGAATTCAGCCATTTGCAGACACGTACCCGTGACCCCCCAGGACGTCAGGGTGCCCCACTGCACCCACAAGGCTGAGAAAGGGCATGTGAACTGCCACTGAAAATTCTCAGCTATACAGAGATTTTCCTTTGTTTGTTCACTATGAAGTCTTTTAAAGAGACCTAAGAATACAGCAAATGACGCGACAAAAAAAATGTGTGTTCCAACCCCACCCCTGCTTTATTTTTCTCCATTTCGCTACACTCGGTGCAGACATTTTTGGAGAAATAAAATGCGTCAGAATCAGTAAGAGCCTTCTCTGACCCATCTCCCCAGAAGGAGCCATTATTTGGGGGTGTAAATGCTTTCTACCCATGTTTCTATGCTTGCAAGATGTGCCATCAAATAAAAACACGTGTCCACGGGACGTCCAGGGCCGAGCCACCGTCCTCCATCACCAGTCGACAGCGCAGCTGCCTCCCCTCTGCTGCCCACCTCTGCTCGGCCTGTCCCCCACCCATCAGAGAAGAGGCACTTCCTGAGCCCCCGCGTCATCACAGAGTCAAAGCCATGCCCATAGCAGCCCTGAGGCCCCGCGCACCAGGCCCTGCCCTCACCCTCCCACCCTGCTCTGGGCCCCTCTTGACCCCTTCCACACACACCATGCACACACTTGCTCAGGGTCTTGATGCGTGCTATCCCCTCTGCCCCGAAGTATCTGCAAGACTCGGTCCTTCACCTTCACACTGACACCACAGTCACCTGCTCAGCGAGGCCAACTACGACCCCTAGCCTGAGGACGCCCCTCCACCACCCACATCACTTAGCACTTGTCACCCTCTGAGTACTCAGCTGTGCATCCTGGGTTTGTGCCGCCTGAAACTCATAGAAGAGGAAAGAGGAATAAGCTCGTTGTTTGCAGCACAGGACAAGGTGGGACTTGGGGCATATTGATACAAACCAATAAGCCAGGCAGTGAAGGGTTAAGTGAGAAGATAGGCATTACAGGAATCTTAAAAGGTGTAAGTACAAAGTAACTATTAGAACAAAAGGACAAGACTTCCTCAATAGCAAAACATTTTTAAAGAGCAAAGAATACATATCCTGTAGCGAAAACTCCCACAGCAAGGATGACAAATTACACAATTATAAAAGACCATGACAGAGGCGAGACCAAGAACACTGGTCAGGTTAATAAACGCAAAGGAGCTTAACTTATCCTTTAAGAGAAAAATATTTTAATTTGACTCACAAAATAAGACAACGATATGCTCCACAGAGAAACAAACTTTAAATAGAAAGACACAAATAAGTTAAAAGTAAAATGAATGAAAAAGATATACCATACTAACACTAAGGAAAAGAATTTGAAGTGGCTATATTAACATCAGACAAAGCAGATTTCAGAGCAAAGAATATTACCGGAGATAAAGAAGGCCATTTCATAATGATAACTGGGTCAATTCATCCAGAAGACATTAACAATCCTAAATATTAATGCACCGAATAACAAAGCTTCAAAATACATCGAGCAAAGACTACAAGAACTGGAAGAACGAAAAGACAGATCCACAATTACGACTGGAGATTTTGATGCTCCTCTCTCAATAATCGACAGAACAAGTAGAAAACCAGCAAGGGGACAAGAGCCTGGACGACACCATCAACCACAGTGACCTAACTGGCATTTACAGAACAGTCCTACCAACAACAACAGACTACACACTCTTTTCAACTGGAAAATGGAATATTTACAAAGAGAAACCATATGCTGGGCCATAAAACAAGTGTCAGTAAATTTTAAAAGATGCAAATCATATTAAGCATTTTCTCTGACCACCTGGGAATTAAGGTAGAAATCAATAACAGGAAGGTATCTTGAAGATCTCCAAATGTTTAGAAAGTAATACACAACTAAATAACTCCTGCATCAAAGGAGAAATCAAAAAGGAAATTAGAAAACATTTTGAATGGAATGAAAATCACATGAAACACTAAAATCTGTGGGATGTGACTAACGTGGTCTTTAGAAACAAAGGTATACCACCAAACACCGAGAGCAGAAGAGAAGAGGGCTTGCCAATCAATGACCTCAGCTTCCACCTTAAATAAACTAGAAATGAGAGCACAAACTAAGTAAGCAGAAGAAAAGAAATAAAAATCAGAGCAGAAATCAACGAAATAAAAAAAGAAAGAAAAAATTCAGCAAAATCCCAAATCAAAAGGTGATTTTTTGAGATCAGTTAAGTCGCTAAAACTCCAGCCACATTGATCATATATATGTACATATATATATATTAAAAAAGAGGCACAAATTACCAATATCAGGAACAAGAGAAGAGACATTACATATTCTACAAATGTTAAAAGAATAATAATGGAATATTATGAACAACTTTATCCCAATAAATTTAACAACTTAAGTGACATGAACAAATTTCATCAAACACACAAAATACCAAAGCTCACTCAAGAAGAAATAGATAACCTGACTATATCTCCTAAATATGTTCAAAATCTAGTTAACAACTTCTCATGAAGAGAAGTCCAGGCCGAGACAACTTTACTGATAAATTCCACCATACACATAGGGAAGAAAGCAGACTGGTTCTACACAAACTCTCCTCCTGAGGGGAGAGAG
This sequence comes from Equus caballus, assembly GCF_041296265.1. NCBI lineage: Eukaryota > Metazoa > Chordata > Mammalia > Perissodactyla > Equidae > Equus > Equus caballus. The sequence goes on from NC_091704.1 coordinate 11,498,120, forward strand.
AGCACCCCCCAGCTCAGTCATGCCAGCCTTACTCTCACACCAGGAGCAAAAACATAAGAACACTATGGACAACATCTCTCATGAACTTGGATGCTAACGTTCTTAGCAAAATTTTAGCTATCTTTAGTCCAATTTATATTTAGTCCAATTTAGTCCAAAATTTAGTCCAATAATATATATATATATATATATATATATATATATATATATATATATATAAAAGGTGAAACAACAGACCATGTGGGGTTTATCCAGGAGAATGCAAGTTTAGTTTAACATTTGAAAATCAATCAATAGAATTCACCATAGGAAGAGAGTAAAGAAGAAAATAAGTATAATCATCTCAAGAGATATAGAAAAAGCGTTTGACAAAATTCAACATCCATTCATGTTAAAAAAAAAAAAAAACTCTCAGCATTAGTTTTGGAAGGGAATTTCCTCAACCTGATAAAAGGTATTTACAGAAACCTACTAACATCACACTTGATGGTGAAAGACTAAATGCGTTTCCTTCCAAGACTGGGAACAAGGCAAGGATGTTCACTCGTTCCACCGCTATTAAACAACATACTGGAGAGGCTGGCTGGCACAATCAGGTAAGAAGAATAGTAGGCATCCAGATTGGAGAGAAAGAGGTAAGACTGCCTTTATTTGCAGACACTATCACCAATGTAAAAAAAAATCAATGGAATCCACAGAAAAAGCTACTAGAGCTAAGAAGCGACTTAGAAAAGTCTCAAGATGTAAGAAAAATATATCAAAATTAATCACAGTTTAAATGCTAGCAATGAAGAATCAAAATGAACAAAGAAATTTTTAAAAAATGAAATACTTAGGTTTCTGACCACTGATGTGCAAGACGTCTACACTGAAAACTACAAAACATCTCTGACCAAAACTAAAGATCTAAATAAATGGAAAGATATACAATGTTCATGGTTCAGAAGATTCAATATTGTAAGAGATCAACTCTCTCCCAGTTGATCTCTGGGTTCGATGCTGTCCCAAACAGAGTCACACCGCGCTTCTTTACAAAAATTGTCAAGCAGCTTCTGAAGTTTATACAGAAATGGGAAGGATCTGGAATAATGAAAACAACTTGAAAGAGAAGAATAAAGTTGGAGGATTTACCTTATTTCGAGACTTCTAAAGGTACAGTGATCAAGGCAATGTGGTATTGACATAAAGACAGATTTTGGCATAAAGAGATCAATGTATCAGAATAGAGCATCCAAAAATACATCCACATTTTTATGACAGAGTTTTTAAAAAGCCATCAAGGTGATTCAATGGGTAAAAGATATTCTTTTCAACATACAGTCCTAGAATAATTGGACATTCATATAAGAAATTATAAACCTCAACCCAAAATTCACACAGTATACAAAAATTAACTTATGGACCTAAATGTAAACACTAAAATGAAACTACCAGAAGAAAGTCTTACTAATCATGTGTTTCGTAAAGATTTCTTAAAGATACCACAAAAAGCATGAGCAGCACAAAAAAGGAAAAAGCAGTAAATTTGACTTCATTAAAATTGAGAACTTCTAGTCTTTAAAAGACATTATTAAATAAATGAGAAGGAAAGCAACAGACTGTGGGAAAATATTTGTAAAACATGGATCCATGTACCTAGACTATACAAAGAACATTCGCAACTCAGTAATAAGACGACAACCAGCTCAATTTTTAAACAGGCAAAAGATTTGAAAAGATACTTCACCAAAGAAGTTACACGGAAGCCGCTTAAATTGCACATGAAAAGATCCTCAACCTCATTAGTCATTAGGAAATGAAAATTAAAACACAACGAGATACCGCTACCCACTTTTTAGAGGGGTGGGGAAATGAAAAAGACCGGCCATACCAAGTGTCAGTGAGGATGCTACGCAAGATGGTGCAGCCACTTCGGAAAACAGTTCGTCAGTTTCTTAACTAGTTAAATAAACACCTACCATATTCTCCAGCCACCGTATTCCTAGGCATTTACCCAAGAAAAAAGGAAACACAAGTCCATCCAAAGACTTGGACACAAACATATTTATAAATAGCTCAGAACTGGAAACGGCCCAAATGCCCATCAACATATGAATGAATAAACCCACAGTGACTCATCATACCGTGGAATACAACTCAGGAATTAAAAAGCATGGACTCTGACACACGCAGCAACCTCTGATGCTGAGGGACGGGAGCCAGACAGAAAGAGTACCAGCGGATGAGTCCACTTGTAGAACACTCTAGAAAATGCAAACCAATCTATCCTGACAGAAAGAGACCAGTGGTTACCTCCAGAATGGGGAGGGCAGGAGGAAGGATCTCAAGGGCACAAGGACACTTTCGGGGTGATGGGTGTGTTTGCCATCCTGATGGCGGTGACGGTCTCACGGTGTTGACACGTGTCAAGGTTTATCAGGTTGTGTGCATTAAATATGGCGGTCTATCACGCGTCAATGATACTCCAGAGAACTGGCTTTGGTTTAAGTGAGCAGAGGAAATAAGCCGGAGGCCACAGCGTCTTGTGTAGATCCAGGCACACGTGCTGCCACTGCAGACACGGGTCTGTTTGTCCGTCTCTCCCCGTTGGATTTCCACTCAGGTGCTTCAAATAAACCTCTCGTTGAGGTCACTGGCTCCCAACCCGGCACCTTGCTGTGTATGGATGGCCCTCCCACCCACCTCCCCAGCACCCCCACCCTGCCACTCCACCCTGCCAGGAAGAGGATGCCACTATCCCCCACTGTCCCTTTGGCCCTCAAGGCTGTCAGCTCTGGGCTGAGAACCTCCACCACACCGTACATGCCCACTCCCACAGCCCGGAGAGGGGCGGGAACGTGTGCGGGCCAGCCAGGCAGTCTTGGGGTCTGGACCCCACCACCTCCCAGGAGTCTCCCTCTTGTACACAACCCGGCTCTGGGCCTCAGAGAGCCAGACCCAGCACAGTGCACCTCTCAGGTCCCAAAGCAGGAACGGTGGAGCCCTGGGGGCCCCAAGCCTGCTGCCCCACTGCCACCCTTTCTCAAGTGGGGTACAGAGGCCTCCAGGGGCCCCCCGAGCCACCTTGGCTGCCCGTTTTCGTGGGGACCAGTGACGGAACCTTATGACGGGCACTGTGAACACTGGGGAGAGATGGGAAATTCTTACATACTCCCCAGATGAGAGGGCGTTGTCCCAACGTCCCAGGGCCACTACTGGTCTGACAGATATCATCATGACAAAGAAAACGACCTCGAGCCTGAGAGGAAGACAGAGACCCCGAGCATAAGGAGGGTGTGTGGGGAAAGTTCAGAGGATCTGGACAGCAGGGACCCTGAAAACAGTGAGGTCACCAGGGCGGGCGGTTGTGGTCAAGGCCAGACTTCCTCAGCAATCGCCAGGTCTGGGGACCTCAGGGCGTCAGCAACACTGAGAAATGAGGAGCCAACGGATCCCAGCCCAGTCCCCACCCTCCCCAGCCGGGCTCCGAGAACAGTCAGGGAGAAGCCACACAGGCCCAGCTCGAGGAATTGAAAATGAAATAAAGGCACGCGCCCTCCCCCAGGTACCCCCGCGAACCCTGCTCTGAATGCACAAATTCTTCTCAGCTCATCGTGCTCGGAAACTGACCAGATCATCGCCCGCCAGGAAGGGGGCAGGCTGCGCCTCTCAGCACACACTTGACATTTTGTTCTCGTCCAGGCTTCCCGTGCTGACAGTTTCTGGATTAAATGTGCAAATGGAACGTGGCCCCGAGGGGGGTCTCCCTCCTGCTGGCCCGAAGCTGTGGGCTGAGCGTGCTCGTGTGCACGTGTGCATGCAGACACGTGTACATGCCTGAACGTGCATGCCACGTGAGTGTGTCCACACGTGTGCCTCCGTGTGCGCCTGTCCCCGTGTATGTGTGTGTGTACCTCTGCTGCATCTGTGTGACTGTGTGTGCTGAGTCTGTACGTGCCTCTGTGTGCATGTCTGCGTAGGCGTGTGCCTCAGCATGCTTGCCTCTCAATTAGGCATCCAGGCTGCACCAGGCACGTTTTCCCCAACCTGCTACTTCAGCTGCCTTGACCTTGACCAAGCTGGGAAAACAGCTCGCAGCCACCCCAGCATGGTTTTCACCACAGGAAGCTTCTCTTAGCTCCGTGGTGGTTGGATCCACTTTAAAATGCAAATGTGGAGCCGGTCACCATGAGCCTCAGGCTGAGGGTCTCTGCCTGCAGCCACTACCCAAGGGGCGGTGACGCTACGAAGGCCGAGGCCCAGAGCCTGCCTTCCTTCCCAGGCACCAGGAGATACGCAGGATCCAGGACCACCACCTGCAGTAGAGGCCCATGCATTCGGGGTGGGGACCATCACCCCCAACTCCCACGACCCTAAAGATGCTAGAAGGGCTTCTGGGCCTCTTCTGCATTTACAGGTGTCACCAAGTCCTCTTGAGCCCCGCTGGGGCCAGCCCAGGGGCCAGAAGGAGCTGACGGGCAGTGGTCTGGGCACACTGGGCTGGCGTAGGTCTAGGGCATCTCCCTGGGGGACACCCACGGCTCCCTTTGCCCCGCTCGCCCACGTGGTACACCCAGCCATCACGCCAAAATACAGTGGAGGAGTCTTAGCGCCCTGCCCCGAGGTCAGCTTAGTGAGGCAGGGGCTGGGGGCCTGGGTGCACGGGAGGGCAGCCCTCATCCCCACAGGGCTGCACTGAGCCCCCTTCTTTCCGCCCTGAAGTCACACAATGACACACTTCAATGGCTGCACAGCCGGGGCCTCTGGTTTCCATTCTGCATGACCTGGGGAGGCAGAGAATGTGATTATAACCCATCTGAATGCAGTATCCTGGGGCGATTATTCTGGCACCTGCACAGCCTCCAGCCCCCGCTCAGCGACCAGCCACTCGGTCAGCTCACTCATCCGGCTGCGACAGCTGGCGGACCCCACTGCGCCGCGCCCCACGGCCACGAGGCCCTGCGGGCTCATCCTATTATCCCTGACGACTTCTCCAGGGCAGCCCTCCGGGAGCCCCCACGCAGAGTGTGGTGCCAGGCCCCCACCCGCACCCGGCGACACGGCTGCCTGCTCAGCCCAAGCCCCGTTATGTTATGTCAGCTGTTATCCCGTGCTTAAAACAAGGCACTCCAGCTGGCCGGGGTCAGACGTAAAAACGAAGCCCCAACAAAACCCAGCCCTCCAGCCAGCCTGCACCGGAGACCCCACTGAATGTGGCACTTAATGACGAGCTTCTCTCCAGCCCTCAGGCATAAAGGAAACACCTGTCCCCCGACGGCACACTCTAATCCCGCTCCATCCCGAATGCAGGAGCCCATGGGGCCCACAGCAGCGCCCCCCCCCACACAGCGTCTGACTTTTGTCCTGGGCCTCAGGGAGACATTGACAATGAGCGCGCCCAGTTTTGGCGGGCGGGGCGGCAAGAAAACCCGGGAGCTGGGCCTGGGAGCGCCGGGAAGCCATGGCCTCCTTCATGGCACACACCTTCCAGTCAGACCCACAGCGCAGAGAGACAAGCGTCATGAGGGGCCCCTCCTCTGGGGGCGGCTGCTGGGCAGCCACAATGCCCATGACGTCTCTAACTTCTTATGTAACACTCCCCGTGGTTTCTTTGACTTCATGTTTAACACTCAACCTGGCAGCCTGGGTGCATGGGAAGAGCCCCCCTCCTTGGATAGTCGTCACCTTCTTGAAAGGCAAGAGGCCCTCCTGCGTCTGGCCCTGAAGGGGCCTTCCTGCCAACACCAGAGGCTGAGCTGAGCACCCGATGGACTAGAGCCGGTGGTGCCCCTCTACCCCACCTCGCCAGCACCCTGACCGGGGCGGCTCCACCTTTGGTTACCAACCTGGAGCCCACTCGTCATGATTATGAAAAGAGGAAAGCAAAGAAAAGAGGGGGCACAGTGGCAGAGGTGGCAAATATGAGACCAGCCAGACACTTGGGAGTGTCAGGGAGACAAGCCTGGAAACTGCGCACCCCAGGTGCCAGGAGAGGCCGTGGGGCCCGCTGAGCCGGTACCTGGGTGATCCCACCCTGTGCTCCTCCTGCCCAATGGGACATGAGGCCACCCCGCAGCTCTGCCAGGCTCCCCCGGGGCCTGTGCACCAAGACAAACAGGCTGCAGCAGGGAGGGTGAGGGAACACGGCCGTGGCCGACAGAGCCATAGGGCGCGGGCCGGGGGCTCCCCCCAGGGCTCCCGGCAAAGCCCCCCGCACCCACAGGTGGTCTGAGATGCCGCATTCACCTTGTGTCCCTTGGTTTTACAGCTTGAAAACAGGAAATACCAGGGAAACAAACAGCCAGGGCCAGCCACAGGCGGCTCACAGAGCCGGGAGCCCTGCCGGCTCAGCCCTGGCTGGTCTCGGGGCCTCCTCTTGGCCATCCTGGAATCTCCCCGGGACCCGAGAGGACCCTCCTCCAGGCACAAGCCAGGGCCACCTCCCCCTTTCCCTCCGGAGGCGAGGCTGGAACCGACAGCCCCAGCGGCACCGGTGGGGGATGCGGGAGAGGTGTCTGGTGGGGGAGGGGGAACAGACGCCCCCTTCCCAGGTGACCTGGGGCTGCAGGTGGACGTGCCCCTGCCCCCCAGGACTGGGAGCACTGCGGGCCGAGCACACCCACAAGCTCCTCCATCCCAGGGGGCCTGTGTTCCTCCCTCTGCACGGGCCCCAGCGGACAGACACCGCCCCGCCGGCCGGCCGGGAGCGCGGCCCTCAGACCACTGGCTCGGGATCCGGTTACGTGTTTATTAGGGAAGTTTCCAACATTTTCCGCAGTTTCCTCTCCCTCCTGCGCAAGTCCCCCATGCCCTGTTCGAACAGACTTGATGGATAGGACAATTCTGGCCCGCAGCAGATAATGTGAGGCCCAGTGGGGGCTTCACAGAGGGCGTCTTTGTTACAGAAACGAGTCACCGTAGGACCCCTCCACACACAGGGCCCGGTGTACTCATGGAAGGTTCCGGTTGCAGCTGAGGATTCCCGTTTTCACGGCTCTGGGCTGAGGGCAGACCCCGCATGAAGGAATGTCAGCTGTCCCCCTCAGGAGCAGCTGCCTCCAGGCCAGGAACGCGGCCAGCCCAAACCCTGCAACCCCCACTGAGGATGGGGGACCTGCGGGGGGGCGGTGTAAATTACGTCACCCATGGTGGGGACAGCCTGAGCCACCGCCCTGGGCCCCACAAGCCTCAAGCCCTCGGCCTTCTCCTGCTCAGACATCCTCAGGGCCCTGGGGACTGTCCCCTTCATAAAGTGGGACAATGGCATTTGCCCGAAGCCCAGGAGGGAAACCACGAAGGGAGGAGCAAAGTCGCTCTTGGTCAAGGAGGCCAAAAACCAGTGACAACCACACACGATGACAAAAAGCCGCTCCAAACACAGGGATTCATCATGAAGCACGCCCACTGACCTGGGGTGGACAGCAGAGCGCTCAGGGGTCCGAGGGAGCAAGGGGCTGCAGTGCGTGGGCAGGCGGCGCCAGGTGGCCCAGTGTGGGGGCTCTGGACATGGTGCAGGCTGCTGGCCACAGACTCACCAAGGAGGGGCAGGGCTTTTGTTCTCAGGGGCCCCAGCCTGCACGGGGGCTCTGGCAAGTTGGCTGAGTTTCCTTGGGGGCAGTGTTTTCAAATTCTGCTTGGTAGCCCCTAAGACTCTGTTCACAAACTCACTCAGGGACCCAGACCCGGGGGGAGCTGCAGCGGCTGCCTGGGTCTCCCTACCCCTGACATGGCTTGCGGGGGTGGCCCCACACAGGCTCGCCCCCACCAGACACACACTGTCTACGCCAGTCCCTTCCTCATGGTCTGAGGAGCAGCCATGGACCCCCATGTCCACCCCAGACCCCTCCTCCTCCTGGAGGCCAGGGTCCCTCCACGCTGTCTCCCTGGGGTCGGCATCAGTGGGGCCTTGGGGCAGATGAGCAAGAGATTCCTTCTTGCAGCCTCACACGGGGCCACCCTAAGTCCTGCTGAGCAGAGCTGCAGGCCACTCGGCACCATCGGGCTGTGCAGCCAGAACCCCACACCCACTGGTTCCAGGCAGCACCGCTTGTCCCTCTACCTGCCAGAGCCACCTGGAGAGAAATCCTGCCCTTCTCATTTACCAGCACAGAAACATCCGGAATACGGTCTTCGGTTTAGGGCACTTCTTAGCTCTTAGTGTTTCTCCCTGAAACCAGCGAGGCTTGGCTTGCATGGAAAGTCAGCTCCCCAGGGGGGCAGCTGAGACCGCCACCCTGCAGAGGGACAACTAGACGCCTGAGCCAGCAACAGCCCGACTGTGGCCTAGTGGAACACGTATGTGCAAATGCAGGTGTGCAAGCAGGAGGGTGCGTGCGCCACTGCCTTCCAACGCCGGGGGTGGGGGGTCAGTCCCTCCCCCATCTTGGGCACTGGCCCCCTCTTACACAGGGCCCTGCAGTAAGGGTCCTGGGGGTGCAGACAAGAAGCCCAGGTCCTGCCCCCGAGAGCCCAACCTATTTGCACACAGACCTGGCACATGGTGCTTAATAAATATTTGCTGGCTGAACAAATGTAGGAGACAGCACCCCAAGCAAGAGTCCACCGGGGTGGGGGGGCTACATTCCGGGGCAGAACATCAGAGAAGGCCGGGGTGGGGGGAACCAATTCTCGCCACGCAGCTCTCATGTGCCGGGGACAAAGAGGCAAAGGAATTCAAGCCTCCAAAGCAGGGAGACGAGCGGAGGACGCTGAGGTCCAGGGGAGGGAGCAGGCGACACCGCGGTGGGGGGGGAGGGGAGCAGGAAGGTGTCCCACAAGCACCTCTGCAGGAGCAGGGCTCTGTTGCAAATTTAGGAGTTCACCAAGCAGGGAGGCAAAGCCTGGGTGAGCGGAGCAGTGCCAGCAGGAGTCGGCCACAGAGAAAATAAGACCTTGGGGTTTGTTAGTGGAAAACCTGGGCCACCCGCCGGTGCCTTGACCTTGGGCAGAAGTGACTTAAGTCACTCAGCCCCTCGTGAGTCGCAGCCCCTCGTGCGAGAAGGACATTGCAGAGGGCGTGCACAGGCGAGCTCTGGGTGATGGCAGCGGCCAGCCCTGACATTAACACAATCGTCTCCACCAGCATTTGAAGGATGTGGAGAGCAGACACTGGAACCGTGTGGTCTGCAGGGGCCCATGCAAATGTGAGCTGGGCTGGGGGACCGGGGACAAAGCCTGCATCTTGTTCCACAGAAATGGGGGACCCACCAAGGGTTTCTTGGGGGGGCCCCAGAGTCTCTGTGGGGCCTCACTTTGCAGCTGAGAAACTGAGGCCCAGAGAACCGGAGGGTCAGGCTCTGCGCTTGGTGGGGGGGTGGGGCGCAATCCAGCTGGCGGGAGGGCTGGGTGCCGGCGGCGGGGCTGAGGGAGCCTCAGCAGCGAGGGAGGAAGCCGCAGCGATGACCTCATCCCCCAGGCCTGCGGGCTGCGGCTCCGGGGTTTTCAACCACAGGCATCGCAGGACAATCCCCGGTCTGCTCTCCACCAGCAGGCACGGAACACCCTGGGTTCGTGTTGTGCTTTGAGTGCCTCTCTCTTTGTGTGGGATTTGCAAAAAAAAAAAAAAGGCTTCCATTTGAGAGACACCTGGGCTGGGGTAGGGTCTGTTGCTGCAGGGAGTGGCGGGGGGGGGGGTTTCTGCCACCGTGGCAGGGCGGGGAGTCACACAGAGGGGCCACCCAGACCCGGAACGCGCTCCCAGGGTGCGCGGGCACACACAGAAACGCAGGCGCAAAGCGCAAAGACGCGGACACGCACTGTCCACGCGCGCACGTGGCAATGTGCACAAGCAGTCAGGCACACAAGCACACGCGCACACACAGGGCTTCCTCTTGATTCAGGAACCGTATCGGGAGCCGTCTTGGCAACCCCAGAAGTGGCCCTTCTCCCCAGGCAGCCACAGACAAAAGCTCAGATCTCTCACATGCCTCTTAACAGTTCCGGGATGGACCCGAAGCAGAGATGAGATTCCTCCCGAAATGGCTTTTTCAGGCCCACCGAATATCCCTGGTTCAGCAGAAAGCTTAATCCCTCCGAGGCCGCCCCGGGCCTTCCTTGCACGGAGCTGAGAACAGCTTTCTGGCACCATAAAAGCCGAGCTAGGGAAAGAAATGAAGAAATATGGGTTCTCTGGGAAAAGACAGCGCTGAAGGACTTTTTTCCACCATCTAAACATCACGCTGCTCTCCGAACTCTCGCGCGGAGCCCACCTCGCCCCTCGGGGGCCCCGGCTGCGGTCTGGCTCCCGCGCTCGCTCCGCGCTCTGGGCCCGGGCCAGTGGCGCCCGCATTAGGCAGACGGCAGCGCCACCTGGTGTCCCAGGGCGCAGCGCCGGGCGCGCCCCACTCCGGGGGCTGCAAACTCCGCTTCTGAAGCCCACTCCTCATGCCCGCACCGGTCTCCCTCTGCCGGGGGTCAACACCCCCTTCCCGCAGGCCGAAACCCCCCCAGGAAGCCCCCGATTTCCGCCTGGGCCTCAAGCCCCAGGGCCTGTGTGTCCAGCCCATCCGGGAGGCTCTGAGCTGTGGGCGGGCTCCCTGCCTGTCCTGTCCACCCCCCCGACACCCACTTACTCCTCCTTCTCCTTCCCCTGGGAGGGGGTCCCCTCCTCCGGGAAGCCCTCAGCATCCCCACAGACACATCTCACTCCAAGTCCCTCTTCACCTCACACCTCCTTCCTAGCCCCACCACAAACATAATTCACACCGGCCCCTGGAGGCTGGGCCCCATGGTCGCCTCATTCCTGCTGTGACCCCAATGCCCCCTACCCCCATGGCCGTGACTCTCCAGTGGCAGCCGGACACAGCCAGCTCAAACCCACCTCGAAGGATCCGTCTCCACATGGTCAACGAGTTGGAAAGTCCTTGGAAACCCTGGCAAGGCCATCGGAAGGGTAATTCTGAGGTGGTCCTGCCTACCCCCTCCATTTTAAAGGTGGGGAAACTGAGGCTCAAGGACCACACAGCAACTGGGAGTGCCCCTTGGGAGCAGCTCTGGGCACATGGGCTCAAAGAAGGGGGTTCCAAACCTGGAGGCACCAAGCTGGGCATGCGGCGTGAGCACGGCCCTGGGCCCCTGCCTTCAGGGAGCGTGGGATGGAGTGAGGAGATGGAACACCTTGAACCCACCCACAGAGCCCCTGTCACACCCAGATTGCTGAGAAATGAGCGGGGTGCGATGGGAGGGAGGGATGGGGACCCCACAAATGGCAGGTCAGGGAGGGTGCGCCAAGGAAGTGACGACCAAGGCGAGGCCTGAAACTGGACAAGAAGCTGGTCCTGTAATATGCCAGAGAAACAGCTGGGCCACTAGGAGAGCACGTGCAAAGGCCCTGAGGCAGCAGGAGCATCCGAGGGTCAGCAAACAGTGTGCTGGAGTGGAGGGAGCGAATGAGGTAGAGGGAGGTGCGGGGGCAGGGTTCCCTGAATGTTGGCACTTTGGGGCCCGAGAGAGAGAGGCTGAGTTGGTTCCAAATGCCATAGGGAGCTTCTGAAATGATCAGATGTTTGTTTTAGAAAGCTCCCCGCCCCCAACCAATGGCCGCTGTGTAAGGAGGGCGGCTGGTGGGACATGAGGGTGGCAGGGAGATGGCTGATGTGAGAGAACCGGGGACAAGGGAGGAGGCACAGGATCTCCGCCCTCACAGGGGTGGAAAGGGAGACGGGACCGGAGCAGCAGTGGGCTCTCTGCTTGGGGTAGGGGAGCTGTTCACTGCACACTCACCCCGGGTCCTTGAGGGATAGGGAACTGGGCCCAGGACCTGCACCCCGGTGTCCCCCAGCCCATGTTGAGCCCCATCCTCAGCCTGGGAAACGGTGTGCGCAGTTCAGAGAATGGTCACCAGGTGGCAGACAAGCCTTAAAGATGTCAGGCCGGCGGGAGAGGTTGGTGCCAAGGAGGGAGACAGTGGGCAGGCGGGCAGCTGGGAAGTGACAGGGGCCCTTGGCCACCTCCCCAGCTCTGGGCCCCACTGTGCCATGAAACCTCGACGGCGAGCTCTGTCTGAACATGAGAAGGGCTTCTGGCCAGTTTGGGAGGAGAGTGCAGGCCGAACCACCAGGTCCCTAGTCCCCAGGTTGTCATGGGGGTAACCCCTCCACTGGTCTGGTTTCCACCCCCCGCGCGGGGCGTGGGATCTCACAGGTACATCAGCGGTGATTCCTGGGAGCACAGGGCAGGTCCGTGGAGGTCCCCGCCTGCCGGGCCGCTGCAAGTTTGATCCCCTCTCCATCCCACCCTCCCAGCTGCACCAGGACGTGGTGAGTCACCACCTGAACTCAGGAGCCTCGGTGCTGACAGTGCCTGGATGCAGGGCCCAGGAGGGGGCACCTGGTGCTCTTCACATCAGTCCAGGAACTAGGTGTTGTCGGAGCCACTCAAAACCCGAGGGTGAAGCTCCCAGCAGTGGAAGGACTGACTGAAGACATCCAGGGGTTATATGGGCTGAACGGTGTCCCCCTAAAATTCATGTGTTGGAGCCCAAACCCACAGCACCTCAGAATGTGACTGTTCTCGGAGAGAGGGCCTTTTAAAGGATTAAGGTAGAGAGGGGTCACTAGGATGGGCCCTGATCCAGTGTGACTGGGGTCCTTCTAAGAAGCGATCAGGGCACAGACACGCACACAGAGGGACAGCCATGTGAGGACACAGGGAGGAGACAGCATCCACACACCAAGGAGGGAGGCCTCAGCGGGAACCAGCCCTGCCCACACCTGCATCTGGGACGTCCAGCCTCCAGGACCGGGAGACACTAAATGTCTGTTATTTAAGCTGCCCAGTCTCGGGCACTTTGTTCTGGCGGCCCCAGGACACTCACACAGAGGGAGCAAGGCCAACCAGGCCCCTGGCCCCACCCAGGGCCCCAGCAGGTACACACAGCAGGAGGGCAGGCTTGGAGTCTGGGCCCCACTTGGCAGGGTCCCCCGGGCGCCTTCCAGCCACTGCCTCCTGAAGCCTCGGTCTCCAGCGGACAAGGAGCTCAGCAGCTGCTGTGAGGAGAGGACCCGAGGAGCAACTCGCAGAGTAGCCGTGCTTTATGGGGTCCAGGCTGGCGCTCGAAGCACTACATGAAATCCCAAAGCACCAGAGACGCCCGCCCCACCCCTGCTGTCCACCATCCAGCGCCTCCTTTGCTGTCTGGCCAGCGGGAAGGGCGGTCCCCACTCCAGGAAGCAGGCACAGGGCTGGCGAGGGCACCTGGGACACCCACGACAGACAAAAGCGTCAGTTCTGCCCACCGCTCACCTGCAGGGGAGATGGACCCGCCCGGCCTGCCCCATGGCCCACCCAGAGCAGGGGTTTGGGGACATTTCTCTCTAGGCCAGTGGTGGCCGACACACCACCCAAGTGCAGGATCGGCCGGCCTGCCCCATGGAGCTGCAGCTCCCGGGGCCTCAGCAGGGACCCGGCTGGCACCCTCGGCAGCTTCCACAGGTTCCCACGACCAGAGGGAGGGGTGACGCAGGCATGACCCAAAGGCGGTCCCTCTCACTAGGATGGCGGCTAGCCTACTTTTTGCCGTTAAGTCTGTCCCTGCTCTTCCATGAGAACGTATAACCTGATAGGACAGCAGAACAACACACCGGGACCCCAGGGGGTCACCCAGGGGACGTGAGAGGACCAACATCAGGACGTCCTCAGACCTGGCCATCTCCACGGATGCAGCAGAAGCACCGGACAAGAGGCAACACCGTCACGTTAAAATCAGGCCTCACGTCGGACTCAAAGGACGCCTCCCGACCTGAGCAAACACATGTCCCTCCGCCCGCCCGAGGCCGGCACGTTCCTTGCAGAGAAGCAGGAGGAGCCGCCGTGACCGACGGAGGCCGCCGCGCCAAAGCCCCACGCGCTGCAGCACGCACCTGCTGGCCGGCTCCACACCCAGAAAACCCTAAAGGCCCAGAGGAAAGACTACGGACAACGATGGCAGAGTGTAGTGACACCCCAGGCTATGCCAGGGACAGAAACCCATGGTGTTCACGTACACCAAAAACCTCCAGAAAACATAATGGAAGAGAAGATGCCATCTGTGAGGGCCACAAACAATGATTCGTAGCATTAGGAATAAACCTAATGACAACTATCGAAAGCCTGTGTTACGAAACCATAAAACCCTCCAGATGGACAGACCACCATGACCCTGGACAGGAAGACCCCACACCAGAGAGGTGCCCGTCTCCCCCAGAGCCCTTCACCAGATTCCATCCGATTTTTCCCAGGAGCCAGACAAGCTGACTGCAAAGGTCATTGGGAAGAACAATCGAACCAGACGTGCCAGGGAGCCCCTGAACACAGCCGTGCGCAGCGATCACGTCCCGCGATCACACAGACCTAGGACACACATCATCAAAGCAGCGTGGCCCTGGGGATGAGCCCAACAGACAGTGGAACAGACCTGGAGGAGCCCGGGGGAGACCCACGCGCATCTGGACAGTTGGTTGACGATAAACACAGCCCCTCGAGCCGGGGAGGAGAGCCAGACTCTGAAGGAGCGGCACTGGGTGACCGAAGGCCAGGGGCACGGAACAAGAGCGGGTCTGTTCCTCATGCCACATGCCGGGACGTTCCCAACTGCCAGCGACAATTTAAAAACACGAGAGTAACCCACACAAGCGCCGGAAGAAATCATGGGCGAGGTCCTCTATCCTCTCGGAGAGGGGAAGCTTTCCTGTAAACCGAAGTCCAGAAGCACGAAGGAAAGACAAACTGGGCCCAGAGGATCCCAGCCCAGGAGTGGGTGCAGGCGCTGCTTGTGTAGGTGGTGGGGACGTCGCAGATAAGACACAAAAATGCAGAGACAGAAAGATGCCGCCGTCCCACAGGCCCCATGCCCACAGCTGTCAGCGTTCAGGCCGCCTCCTGGGGACAGGAACAGGCCCCTGTGCCCCATCTTCTCCACAGCTTCACAGCCAGGCCACCTTTGAGGTGTCCCCACTGCACCTGGCCCAGCGTAACCAAGGCGGTGTGAGTCCTTCTCAGTGCTGGCTCCCAGGCCTTGCCAGGGCCACGCTGACCCGAGGCTGTGGGGACCCCTCCCAGGCCCTGTCGCTCGGCGCTCAAGGCTGGTTGCAGGGAGAAGAGCCCTCAGACCCCACTCTCAGAGGGAGGGGCTCGGACAAGTGGGCAGGGTCGGGGCGGGGCCGGCACTGGAAACCCCTTCTGTCCTCGAGCCACCTCTGAACACCTATTCTGGGGCCAGGGACACAGGCACGAGGGCCGAGAGCCTCGAAGGCCTGTGGAAGGAGCCATCAGGTGGCCAGGGTGGGGACACTCTGGGTGTAGGCTGTGGGCAGGGGCTGGGACATGTGCAGGGTCCGGGTACTAGCCATAATCCAAGTCAGGAGTCACCCAGACTGGAGCCACAGTGCAGGCCCCTGCTAACCCCAGTCCCAGCTCCTCGTGCCTACATCCTCCTGTCCTTCCTTCCCAGCCCAGCTGCCTCCTCCTCTAGGAAGCCCTCCCAAATCACCAGGCCCAGGTGCCTCTCATTCTGAGGCCCTGATGGTCACATCCTGGCAAGCGTGGGGGATCTCCACACCGCCAGTCCCGGGTATCAGAGCAAGCCCACAGCTGCCGGCCAGCAGGGGCGCTCCAGCACAGGGTCATCGTGCAGGCGAGAGAGGCCAGGAGACCCTCACTCCACCCACAGCCCCCACGCCTGGGACACGAGGAGGTCCAGTGTGGCTGTGACAGCTGGCTGGCCCCTCGTGCTGCTACTTACCATCCAGAAGAGGGTCCCTGTGGCCAGAGTGACATACTGCTCGTTGGTAGACAGCACGCTGAAGATGAGGCAGGCCAGGACGATGAGGAAGCTGCGAGACAGGAGGACACAGCGGTCAGCCCCATTGGTCAGCTCCTGTGGCCAGCGTGCCCCCTCTGCCCCTGCCACAGACACAAGCCCAGGTCCAGGGAGTCGAGGGGCTCACCCACCATGCCCAGCCCACCCCACCCAGCAGGACCAAGCCCCGCCCCTCCCCAGATGGAAGAACTCAAAGGGCCACCCAAACCCAAGTGTCCAGCAGCCGGTGAATGGATGCATGAGGCACAGCCCATCCACACAGCAGGTGTTGTCATTGGCAGAAAAGGAGGACGTTCTGACCATGCTGTGGTGGGTGGACCGTCAACATGGCGCCAAGAAGCCGGGCACTGAAGACATGAAATGCCCAGAACGGGAAATCCACAGGGACAGGAATCCGACTGGGGGTCACCGAGGGCCAGAGGGACAGGGAGTGACGGCCAGTGAGTATGGGGTTTCCTTTTGGGGTGATGAAAGTATTCTGAGCTTAGACAGTGGTGATGTATGCACAACCCTGTGAATGCACCGAGAATCAGTGAGGCACACACTTTATGAAGGGAGCTCTCAGGGTGGGACCACGTCTCCATACGTGACATCTAATAAGATCTGGTATCTGTTCTTACAAGTGCGTCCACAGGGCAGCCAAGGGCCCAGGGGCGACAGGAGCTCCCGGCCCCCACAGGGCACCTGGTGGTTAGAGCACCGAACCCAGCCTGCCGGGGAGGGCGGGCCGACTCCTGCTAACTGGGTTAACTCCTGCTAACCTGTTAACGGGGTGTCACCAGGGCCCCGGGCTCCCTGAGGGGCTGAAGCCTTGGAGCCTGGGCTGCTCTGACGGCTGTCTGCTCTCTCCTCCCCAGGGCCATAGCTGGAGCCCAGGAACTCAGCAAAGGGAAGGTGGTAGGATGGCCCCCAGCCCGCCTGCACACCAATACCACAGACGGCAGCTCTGACCGAGCCCCAACCATAAAGACAAAGAGCCCTTGCTTCCTGAAGGCCCCTGACCCTCCAAGGCCCTTCCCCGTCCCTAGATGTCACCGAGCCAAGCTCCCAGCCCTCCTCCTGCCTGGGGGAGAGGGACCTCTAAGGGGACATTCCAGGGTCTGCAAGCACCCTCTCAGCGGGTTCTCAGGGACAGGACAGCAGAGGAGCAACCGTGTGGCCCCAGGGACACAGGTGTGGAGAGACTGCTGGCCCATGACTCGGACCCCCTACCCAGCACCGGGAGCCCAGGCTCTCTCCCCACCCCAAGACCCTGCTTCCAGGTGGTCCAGGATGACCTCCCATATCAAGATCCTTCGCAGAATGACACTTGCAAAGCCCCTTTTGCCATGTAAGGTCACAAACAGGGTTAGGGGTCTGGACATGGGCATCTCTGGGGCCATCTTTCAGCTGACCGACAGTCCCCACTCCAACAAAACCGGCCGCACCTGTCACGTGCCCCCCGCCCCACATCACTGTCCCCAAGCCTTTATGTCCCACATGTAAAGAAAGTGAGGCCCAGGAGGGAAGGGGTCTCTTTCGGGCCAGGGCCAGGCCCCAGGGCTTCCCAGACCCCACAGCCAGGTTGTGCTCAAAAAGTTCTAAATTCTCTACGTCTTCTGCCTCCCAGAGCAGAGGCAGTAAAGAGAATGGCCTGTGGCCTCTCCTGCCCTCTCCAGGGCATCGTGGTGGCAGCTGCCTCACACCGGGCTGTAACGTGGCCATCCTTTGGGACCCAGGAAGGGAGCTCGTCTCTCTTCTCCAAGACCACAGAGTCCAGCGCGTTCTTTCTGTATTTTGGATATTAACCCCTTATCCGATATATGGTTTGCAAGGATCTTCTCCCAGGTGTTAGGTTGTGTTTTGGTCTTGTGGATGGTTTCCTTTGCAGTGCAGAAGATTTTTTTGACTTTGACGTAGTCCCATTTGTTCATTTGGTATTTTGTTTCCCTTGCCCAGTCAGACGTGTTACTTGAAAATAGGCTGCTAAGACTGATGTCAAAGAGCATCCTGCCTCTGTTTGCTTCTAGACATTGCATGGTTTCGGGTGTGACATTCAAGTAAAACCTGAGGAGGCTGCAGTTCCCCGAGAGCGAGCATAGCGGGGAACGTGCGTCCCTGTCAGCGCACCTTGCAGCTCCGCGAAGGTCCCAAGCAGCGAGTGGGCGGGGCCCCAGGAGTTCTCCCAGGAGGGTGTCCCCTGTCCCTGTCCGCAGTCCACCGCCCCGGGGGGGCGGGGCAGCGGCCTGGGAGCGTCTGGGCGGCGGCGCGCGCACGCACAGAGCGCGCGGCTGCTGGGCCGCCGTCCTGGGAGGCGTCAGCCAGCCGCGCCTGCCTGGCCAGAGCCAAGCCCCGCGGAGTCCAGCCGGACCCGCTCTGCTGCTCTCTCGTGGGCCTGGCTCGTCCGTTCCCCCGGCGTCAGTGGACGCCGCTCCATGTCCCCGCTGGGCACAGCAGCCCGGGCCCTCCACAGCCACGGCCGCTAGCCTGAGGAGGCCCTCCTTCAGCTCCCGCTCTTCCTGCACGCCGGACACGGACGACCAGGGCGCCTGCGAAGATGATGCCATCTGGGAGAGGTACCTGGGGGCGTGGGCCTGGGGGCTGGTGGGAGGCGAGCGAGTCCCTGAGGAATAGGCTTGTGCGCCAAGAGGTGCCCGACAGGTCGCGGGACAGCTGTGCGGCGCGCGGAGCAAGGGGCGGGGGGGGGGGGTCTCTCCTGCGCGTCGCAGGTTCATGGAACGGGCGGTGTGTGCCGGGCACGGGGCCAGCCTGGGGACGCGGTGCCCGGGATTCGGGCGCTGAAGCGGCCCCCGGGGACTTGGCTTCTTGGAGGGACAGACGCGAAGTCGATAAGGACACTGGTCTCGATGCGTTCTGAGGAGTGCAGGTCTCCCTCCTTTAGAGGCTACGTTCCGATGGGGTTTTCATGAAGCCTGTTGTGCCCCTGAAGCTCAGGCCGGTTCAGGGGAAGTGGCCTGTCGAGGGCCACGTGACGTTTGTGTGCAGAGCCAGTGCTTTCCAAAGCCCTTGACTGTGGGGAAGTCTAGCTGTTAGGGGTGCAGTGGGGGCTGTCCGGGGAGCATTGTGAGCACAGGTATGTGTCCCACACTTGAAAGTCTGGCAGAGAAAGCGTGAGGCTCGAGGGTGCTCCGTTCGTTCCCTCCTTCCACAGAAAGTCTGGAGAGCTGACCTTGGGACAAGTCCTTCCTTTCCTCTGGTCGGTGCGTGTTCAGTGGTCTGGACACTTGGTGAGCAAGACTGACAGGGTGTTTGACGTACTGGGCCTCAAAGCCTAGTTGGAAAGGACAGATAGGCAGCGACTAGTTACCTAGGAGATACGTAAAAAACTATTTCGTGTTGGGTGCTGAGAAATACGGCATTTACTGATAGACTTTGTGGCTTAGGCAGTGATGTTGAAGCTGAGAGCAGATGCCTACAAGAAAAGGAGGACTTGTGCGGGAGAGCGTTGGGACGGGGCAAGGGAGGAGTATGGCCTGTCAGAGGAGCTGAAAGAGTGCCCTGGAGCCTGGGGCCGCGTAGGGACTGTAGGGTGGGGAAAACAAAACTTTTCGGTTAAGGCTGGCGCTTTCTATAGGTTTTTGGAGACTAAGCGTGGTGATTCGGAGCGTGGACTCTGGAGCCAGACTCTGTCAAATGGGTCCTGGCTCTGCCACCTACGGGCTGTGTGAACTTGGGCAAGTTAGCGTACCATTCTGTGTGTCCGTTTCCTGATCTGTCAAACGGGGATGATTATCATACACACTCCATAGGTGAGTGTAAAGGTGAGAGGATATTTCATAGCCGTAAAGTACTTAGAGCAGCGTCTGGCCTGTAGTAGGCGTTAGTAGTGGTTGATTCAAGAAATGGCTAAATGCATACATAAGTATTAAAGGCTCGGAGGCTGTCCCTGGTGAAACGTGTGAACTTGAATGGATTACACCCAACTTTGTTTCCTTTCCAGCTTGCAGTTGCTACTGACCGCATCTGTAGCACCGTGGAATTCGAAATAATCTCCCTCGACTTGGCTGCTCTTGGGAAAACAATCTAATGCTGTCAAAATTATCCCAGGGAAATAAACGCCTTTTCAGTAGCATAGTAGGGTTAGGCTTATTTAATATGTATTGTTTATATTGGTTTGTTTAGTATTTGTTGGTAACCATTTTTTTTTCCTCTTTTCTGCAAAGCTGTTCGGTTAAAAAGAGCAGATTAGCTATGAAATGGTTCAGACACAGAGAAAAGTAGAGAGTCGTGTAAGCAGAGCACGCCTTTCCCTGACTCTCTGTCGAGAGCTTGTGTGATTCCAGCTGCTCTCTGCCTCAGACACGGTGCCCTCTGCGTGTGCAGTCCTGTAAACAGTGCAGGGTCTGGAACCGTGGAGAATCTAAGGCAGTCCAGTCATGCTTTGCTTAACAGTGGGGATCAGTTCTGAGGAGTGTGTCACAGTCAGGCAATCTCGAGACTGTGCAAACACCACGGAGTTCCTAAACCTAGATGGCAGAGCCTCCTACACACCTAGGCCACATGGGACTAATCTTCTGGGACCCCCGTTGTTGACTGAAACGTCCCGATGTAGGGCATGACTGAACTGCCCAACTCCAAGGGCACGGAAGTGTAGCCTGTGGGGCTTTTTCCAAGAACAGAGACGCTCAAGGCCTCCTCTGGGCCCACTGACTCCGAATCTACTGGGATAGTTCCCGGCTTTAAAGACCAGACGTAGTCCTCCTCTGCAGACCTCTCATCAAGGGTTTTCCACACTGGGTTTTCCCTCATCTGAGAAAACAGGCCAAGAGATTGTGAGGATCCATAATTAGTGTTTTAATGCACTTGGCAGGACTCAGTGTTTTTCACGTTCTGTGATACTGGGATCTGCATCTTCACTGTAATGTGTTAAACCTTTAAGTCTTGTCCAAAAGTCACGTCATTACATAGAGAATCCTTCTGTGAATTCCAGGCAGATTGCCATCATTCTGCTTCCGTCTCCTCACCTTTAAAATGGGGAGAGTAGCGGTAACCTAGCTTTGGGATGTGAGGATTAAATGAGATAGTTGGTGCAAAGCAGTTAGCACAGGATCTGGCACAAAGTGAGGCCTTTGATAAATTATTATTATTATAGTAGTTTTGATTTTCCTCCGGTCGGAATATAATTTAGTTGAAGTTAGTGACTGTGTCACAGCTGTGTCTCAGGCTGGTGTCTGCCGCCCTGAGCTAAGCCGTAAAAATCCCTAGAATAACTTTTCAAAAGCCTGTCAGCCTCTTGAGGCTCCTACACTTCTTTATTGTATTATATTTTATTGTATTTTATTTTATTTTATTGCAGTAACAGTGGCTTCTAACATCATATAGCTTTCAGATGTACGTTGTAATATATTTCGAGTTCTGTGTAGATTACATCGTGTTCACCACCCAAAAACTAATTATAGTCCGTCACCTCCCATGTGAGCCTCATCACCCCTTTTGCTCTCTCCCCTCCCCCCCTCCCCCCATGGTAACCAGCAATCCCATCTCCGTGGCTCTGTGTGTGTTTGTGATTGTTTTTATCTTCTGCTCATGAGTGAGATCACACGGTGTTTGACTTTCTCCCTCTGATTTATTTCACTTCACATAATACCCTCAGGGTCCATCCAGGTTGTCACAAATGGCCGGGTCTCATCATTTCTTATGGCCGAGTAGTATTCCATTGTGTATACGTACCACATCTTCTTTATGCATTCCTCCCTTGATGGGCACCTAGGTTGCTTCCAAGTTTTGGCTGTTGTGAATAATGCTGCAGTGAACCTAGGGGTGCACGTGTCTTTCTGCATTTGTGTCTTCGAGTTCTTTGGATGAATAGCCAGCAGTGGGATAGCCGGATCATAACGGTAGATCTATTCTTAGTTTTCTGAGGATACTCCCTACTGCTTTCCATAGTGGCTGCACCAGTCTGCGCTCCCACCAGCAGTGCAGGAGAGTTGCCGTCTCTCCACATCCTCTCCGACACTTGTCTCTTGTCTTGCTACTTAGAGCCATTCTGACCAGAGTAAGGTGACGTCTCATGGTAGTTTTCATTTGCACTTGTCTGATCGCTCATGATGTTGAGCACCTCTCCATAGGCCTGTTGGCCATCCGGATATCTTCTTTGGAGAAGTCACTGCTCGGATCTTTTGCCCGTTTTTTTAATTGGGTTGTTGATTTGTTTTGTTGTTGAGGTGTATGAGTTCTTTCTGTATTTTGGGTATTAACCCCTTATCCGACATACGGTTTGCAAGTATCTTCTCCCAGGTGTTAGGTTGCGTTTTGGTTTTGTGGATGGTTTCCTTTGCCGTGCAGAAGATTTTTTTACTTTGGTGTAGTCCCGTTTGTTCATTTTGTATTTTGTTTCCATTGCCCAGTCAGACGTGGTACTTGAACATAGGCTGCTAAGACTGATGTCAAAGGGTTTGCTTGTAGACGTTGCGTGGTTTCGGGTCTGACGTTCGAGTAAAACCCGAGGGAGGAGGCTGCAGTTCCCCGAGAGCGAGCTTGGCGGGGACCCTGCGTCCCTGTCAGCGCACCTTCCCGCTCCGAGAAGGTCCGAAGCGTGTGGGCGGGGCCCCAGGAGTTCTCCCAGGAGGGTGTCCCTGTCCCTGTCCGCAGTCCACCGCTGGAGGGGGCGGGGCAACGGCCTGGGAGCGTCTGGGCGGCGGCGCGCGCCCGCCAGGAGAGGAGCGCGCGCGCGCGGCTGCCGGGCCACCGTCGCGGGAGGCGTGGGAGGCGTCGGCGAGCCGCGCCTGCCTGGCCAGAGCCGAGCCCCGCGGAGTCCGGCCGCGCTCTGCGGCTCTCTCCCGGGCCGGGCTCGTCCGTGGACGCCGCTCCGTGTCCCCGCTGGGCACAGCAGCCCGGGCCCTCCACAGCCATGGCCGCTGGCCTGAGGTGGCCCTCCTTCAGCTCCCGCTCTTCCTGCTCGCCGGACACGGACGACCAGGGCGCCTGCGAAGATGATGCCATCTGGGAGAGGTACCTGGGGGCGTGGGCCTGGGGGCTGGTGGGAGGCGAGCGTGTTTCTGAGGAATAGGCTTGTGCGCCGAGAGGTGCCCGTCAGGTCGCGGGACAGCTGTGCGGCGCGCGGAGCGTGGGGGGGGGGGGGGTCTCTTCGTGCGCGTCACTCGTTCATGGAACGGGCGGTGTGTGCCGGGCACGGGGCCAGCCTGGGGACGCGGTGCCCGGGCGTCGGGCGCTGAAGCGGCCCCCGGGGTCTTGGCTTCTTGGAGGGACAGACGCGAAGTCGATAAGGACACTGGTCTCGATGCGTTCTGAGGAGTGCAGGTCTCCCTCCTTTAGAGGCTACGTTCCGATGGGGTTTTCATGAAGCCTGTTGTGCCCCTGAAGCTCAGGCCGGTTCAGGGGAAGTGGCCTGTCGAGGGCCACGTGACGTTTGTGTGCAGAGCCAGTGCTTTCCAAAGCCCTTGACTGTGGGGAAGTCTAGCTGTTAGGGGTGCAGTGGGGGCTGTCCGGGGAGCATTGTGAGCACAGGTATGTGTCCCACACTTGAAAGTCTGGCAGAGAAAGCGTGAGGCTCGAGGGTGCTCCGTTCGTTCCCTCCTTCCACAGAAAGTCTGGAGAGCTGACCTTGGGACAAGTCCTTCCTTTCCTCTGGTCGGTGCGTGTTCAGTGGTCTGGACACTTGGTGAGCAAGACTGACAGGGTGTTTGACGTACTGGGCCTCAAAGCCTAGTTGGAAAGGACAGATAGGCAGCGACTAGTTACCTAGGAGATACGTAAAAAACTATTTCGTGTTGGGTGCTGAGAAATACGGCATTTACTGATAGACTTTGTGGCTTAGGCAGTGATGTTGAAGCTGAGAGCAGATGCCTACAAGAAAAGGAGGACTTGTGCGGGAGAGCGTTGGGACGGGGCAAGGGAGGAGTATGGCCTGTCAGAGGAGCTGAAAGAGTGCCCTGGAGCCTGGGGCCGCGTAGGGACTGTAGGGTGGGGAAAACAAAACTTTTCGGTTAAGGCTGGCGCTTTCTATAGGTTTTTGGAGACTAAGCGTGGTGATTCGGAGCGTGGACTCTGGAGCCAGACTCTGTCAAATGGGTCCTGGCTCTGCCACCTACGGGCTGTGTGAACTTGGGCAAGTTAGCGTACCATTCTGTGTGTCCGTTTCCTGATCTGTCAAACGGGGATGATTATCATACACACTCCATAGGTGAGTGTAAAGGTGAGAGGATATTTCATAGCCGTAAAGTACTTAGAGCAGCGTCTGGCCTGTAGTAGGCGTTAGTAGTGGTTGATTCAAGAAATGGCTAAATGCATACATAAGTATTAAAGGCTCGGAGGCTGTCCCTGGTGAAACGTGTGAACTTGAATGGATTACACCCAACTTTGTTTCCTTTCCAGCTTGCAGTTGCTACTGACCGCATCTGTAGCACCGTGGAATTCGAAATAATCTCCCTCGACTTGGCTGCTCTTGGGAAAACAATCTAATGCTGTCAAAATTATCCCAGGGAAATAAACGCCTTTTCAGTAGCATAGTAGGGTTAGGCTTATTTAATATGTATTGTTTATATTGGTTTGTTTAGTATTTGTTGGTAACCATTTTTTTTTCCTCTTTTCTGCAAAGCTGTTCGGTTAAAAAGAGCAGATTAGCTATGAAATGGTTCAGACACAGAGAAAAGTAGAGAGTCGTGTAAGCAGAGCACGCCTTTCCCTGACTCTCTGTCGAGAGCTTGTGTGATTCCAGCTGCTCTCTGCCTCAGACACGGTGCCCTCTGCGTGTGCAGTCCTGTAAACAGTGCAGGGTCTGGAACCGTGGAGAATCTAAGGCAGTCCAGTCATGCTTTGCTTAACAGTGGGGATCAGTTCTGAGGAGTGTGTCACAGTCAGGCAATCTCGAGACTGTGCAAACACCACGGAGTTCCTAAACCTAGATGGCAGAGCCTCCTACACACCTAGGCCACATGGGACTAATCTTCTGGGACCCCCGTTGTTGACTGAAACGTCCCGATGTAGGGCATGACTGAACTGCCCAACTCCAAGGGCACGGAAGTGTAGCCTGTGGGGCTTTTTCCAAGAACAGAGACGCTCAAGGCCTCCTCTGGGCCCACTGACTCCGAATCTACTGGGATAGTTCCCGGCTTTAAAGACCAGACGTAGTCCTCCTCTGCAGACCTCTCATCAAGGGTTTTCCACACTGGGTTTTCCCTCATCTGAGAAAACAGGCCAAGAGATTGTGAGGATCCATAATTAGTGTTTTAATGCACTTGGCAGGACTCAGTGTTTTTCACGTTCTGTGATACTGGGATCTGCATCTTCACTGTAATGTGTTAAACCTTTAAGTCTTGTCCAAAAGTCACGTCATTACATAGAGAATCCTTCTGTGAATTCCAGGCAGATTGCCATCATTCTGCTTCCGTCTCCTCACCTTTAAAATGGGGAGAGTAGCGGTAACCTAGCTTTGGGATGTGAGGATTAAATGAGATAGTTGGTGCAAAGCAGTTAGCACAGGATCTGGCACAAAGTGAGGCCTTTGATAAATTATTATTATTATAGTAGTTTTGATTTTCCTCCGGTCGGAATATAATTTAGTTGAAGTTAGTGACTGTGTCACAGCTGTGTCTCAGGCTGGTGTCTGCCGCCCTGAGCTAAGCCGTAAAAATCCCTAGAATAACTTTTCAAAAGCCTGTCAGCCTCTTGAGGCTCCTACACTTCTTTATTGTATTATATTTTATTGTATTTTATTTTATTTTATTGCAGTAACAGTGGCTTCTAACATCATATAGCTTTCAGATGTACGTTGTAATATATTTCGAGTTCTGTGTAGATTACATCGTGTTCACCAGCCAAAAACTAATTATAGTCCGTCACCTCCCATGTGAGCCTCATCACCCCTTTTGCTCTCTCCCCTCCCCCCCTCCCCCCATGGTAACCAGCAATCCCATCTCCGTGGCTCTGTGTGTGTTTGTGATTGTTTTTATCTTCTGCTCATGAGTGAGATCACACGGTGTTTGACTTTCTCCCTCTGATTTATTTCACTTCACATAATACCCTCAGGGTCCATCCAGGTTGTCACAAATGGCCGGGTCTCATCATTTCTTATGGCCGAGTAGTATTCCATTGTGTATACGTACCACATCTTCTTTATGCATTCCTCCCTTGATGGGCACCTAGGTTGCTTCCAAGTTTTGGCTGTTGTGAATAATGCTGCAGTGAACCTAGGGGTGCACGTGTCTTTCTGCATTTGTGTCTTCGAGTTCTTTGGATGAATAGCCAGCAGTGGGATAGCCGGATCATAACGGTAGATCTATTCTTAGTTTTCTGAGGATACTCCCTACTGCTTTCCATAGTGGCTGCACCAGTCTGCGCTCCCACCAGCAGTGCAGGAGAGTTGCCGTCTCTCCACATCCTCTCCGACACTTGTCTCTTGTCTTGCTACTTAGAGCCATTCTGACCAGAGTAAGGTGACGTCTCATGGTAGTTTTCATTTGCACTTGTCTGATCGCTCATGATGTTGAGCACCTCTCCATAGGCCTGTTGGCCATCCGGATATCTTCTTTGGAGAAGTCACTGCTCGGATCTTTTGCCCGTTTTTTTAATTGGGTTGTTGATTTGTTTTGTTGTTGAGGTGTATGAGTTCTTTCTGTATTTTGGGTATTAACCCCTTATCCGACATACGGTTTGCAAGTATCTTCTCCCAGGTGTTAGGTTGCGTTTTGGTTTTGTGGATGGTTTCCTTTGCCGTGCAGAAGATTTTTTTACTTTGGTGTAGTCCCGTTTGTTCATTTTGTATTTTGTTTCCATTGCCCAGTCAGACGTGGTACTTGAACATAGGCTGCTAAGACTGATGTCAAAGGGTTTGCTTGTAGACGTTGCGTGGTTTCGGGTCTGACGTTCGAGTAAAACCCGAGGGAGGAGGCTGCAGTTCCCCGAGAGCGAGCTTGGCGGGGACCCTGCGTCCCTGTCAGCGCACCTTCCCGCTCCGAGAAGGTCCGAAGCGTGTGGGCGGGGCCCCAGGAGTTCTCCCAGGAGGGTGTCCCTGTCCCTGTCCGCAGTCCACCGCTGGAGGGGGCGGGGCAACGGCCTGGGAGCGTCTGGGCGGCGGCGCGCGCCCGCCAGGAGAGGAGCGCGCGCGCGCGGCTGCCGGGCCACCGTCGCGGGAGGCGTGGGAGGCGTCGGCGAGCCGCGCCTGCCTGGCCAGAGCCGAGCCCCGCGGAGTCCGGCCGCGCTCTGCGGCTCTCTCCCGGGCCGGGCTCGTCCGTGGACGCCGCTCCGTGTCCCCGCTGGGCACAGCAGCCCGGGCCCTCCACAGCCATGGCCGCTGGCCTGAGGTGGCCCTCCTTCAGCTCCCGCTCTTCCTGCTCGCCGGACACGGACGACCAGGGCGCCTGCGAAGATGATGCCATCTGGGAGAGGTACCTGGGGGCGTGGGCCTGGGGGCTGGTGGGAGGCGAGCGTGTTTCTGAGGAATAGGCTTGTGCGCCGAGAGGTGCCCGTCAGGTCGCGGGACAGCTGTGCGGCGCGCGGAGCGTGGGGGGGGGGGGTCTCTTCGTGCGCGTCACTCGTTCATGGAACGGGCGGTGTGTGCCGGGCACGGGGCCAGCCTGGGGACGCGGTGCCCGGGCGTCGGGCGCTGAAGCGGCCCCCGGGGTCTTGGCTTCTTGGAGGGACAGACGCGAAGTCGATAAGGACACTGGTCTCGATGCGTTCTGAGGAGTGCAGGTCTCCCTCCTTTAGAGGCTACGTTCCGATGGGGTTTTCATGAAGCCTGTTGTGCCCCTGAAGCTCAGGCCGGTTCAGGGGAAGTGGCCTGTCGAGGGCCACGTGACGTTTGTGTGCAGAGCCAGTGCTTTCCAAAGCCCTTGACTGTGGGGAAGTCTAGCTGTTAGGGGTGCAGTGGGGGCTGTCCGGGGAGCATTGTGAGCACAGGTATGTGTCCCACACTTGAAAGTCTGGCAGAGAAAGCGTGAGGCTCGAGGGTGCTCCGTTCGTTCCCTCCTTCCACAGAAAGTCTGGAGAGCTGACCTTGGGACAAGTCCTTCCTTTCCTCTGGTCGGTGCGTGTTCAGTGGTCTGGACACTTGGTGAGCAAGACTGACAGGGTGTTTGACGTACTGGGCCTCAAAGCCTAGTTGGAAAGGACAGATAGGCAGCGACTAGTTACCTAGGAGATACGTAAAAAACTATTTCGTGTTGGGTGCTGAGAAATACGGCATTTACTGATAGACTTTGTGGCTTAGGCAGTGATGTTGAAGCTGAGAGCAGATGCCTACAAGAAAAGGAGGACTTGTGCGGGAGAGCGTTGGGACGGGGCAAGGGAGGAGTATGGCCTGTCAGAGGAGCTGAAAGAGTGCCCTGGAGCCTGGGGCCGCGTAGGGACTGTAGGGTGGGGAAAACAAAACTTTTCGGTTAAGGCTGGCGCTTTCTATAGGTTTTTGGAGACTAAGCGTGGTGATTCGGAGCGTGGACTCTGGAGCCAGACTCTGTCAAATGGGTCCTGGCTCTGCCACCTACGGGCTGTGTGAACTTGGGCAAGTTAGCGTACCATTCTGTGTGTCCGTTTCCTGATCTGTCAAACGGGGATGATTATCATACACACTCCATAGGTGAGTGTAAAGGTGAGAGGATATTTCATAGCCGTAAAGTACTTAGAGCAGCGTCTGGCCTGTAGTAGGCGTTAGTAGTGGTTGATTCAAGAAATGGCTAAATGCATACATAAGTATTAAAGGCTCGGAGGCTGTCCCTGGTGAAACGTGTGAACTTGAATGGATTACACCCAACTTTGTTTCCTTTCCAGCTTGCAGTTGCTACTGACCGCATCTGTAGCACCGTGGAATTCGAAATAATCTCCCTCGACTTGGCTGCTCTTGGGAAAACAATCTAATGCTGTCAAAATTATGCCAGGGAAATAAACGCCTTTTCAGTAGCATAGTAGGGTTAGGCTTATTTAATATGTATTGTTTATATTGGTTTGTTTAGTATTTGTTGGTAACCATTTTTTTTTCCTCTTTTCTGCAAAGCTGTTCGGTTAAAAAGAGCAGATTAGCTATGAAATGGTTCAGACACAGAGAAAAGTAGAGAGTCGTGTAAGCAGAGCACGCCTTTCCCTGACTCTCTGTCGAGAGCTTGTGTGATTCCAGCTGCTCTCTGCCTCAGACACGGTGCCCTCTGCGTGTGCAGTCCTGTAAACAGTGCAGGGTCTGGAACCGTGGAGAATCTAAGGCAGTCCAGTCATGCTTTGCTTAACAGTGGGGATCAGTTCTGAGGAGTGTGTCACAGTCAGGCAATCTCGAGACTGTGCAAACACCACGGAGTTCCTAAACCTAGATGGCAGAGCCTCCTACACACCTAGGCCACATGGGACTAATCTTCTGGGACCCCCGTTGTTGACTGAAACGTCCCGATGTAGGGCATGACTGAACTGCCCAACTCCAAGGGCACGGAAGTGTAGCCTGTGGGGCTTTTTCCAAGAACAGAGACGCTCAAGGCCTCCTCTGGGCCCACTGACTCCGAATCTACTGGGATAGTTCCCGGCTTTAAAGACCAGACGTAGTCCTCCTCTGCAGACCTCTCATCAAGGGTTTTCCACACTGGGTTTTCCCTCATCTGAGAAAACAGGCCAAGAGATTGTGAGGATCCATAATTAGTGTTTTAATGCACTTGGCAGGACTCAGTGTTTTTCACGTTCTGTGATACTGGGATCTGCATCTTCACTGTAATGTGTTAAACCTTTAAGTCTTGTCCAAAAGTCACGTCATTACATAGAGAATCCTTCTGTGAATTCCAGGCAGATTGCCATCATTCTGCTTCCGTCTCCTCACCTTTAAAATGGGGAGAGTAGCGGTAACCTAGCTTTGGGATGTGAGGATTAAATGAGATAGTTGGTGCAAAGCAGTTAGCACAGGATCTGGCACAAAGTGAGGCCTTTGATAAATTATTATTATTATAGTAGTTTTGATTTTCCTCCGGTCGGAATATAATTTAGTTGAAGTTAGTGACTGTGTCACAGCTGTGTCTCAGGCTGGTGTCTGCCGCCCTGAGCTAAGCCGTAAAAATCCCTAGAATAACTTTTCAAAAGCCTGTCAGCCTCTTGAGGCTCCTACACTTCTTTATTGTATTATATTTTATTGTATTTTATTTTATTTTATTGCAGTAACAGTGGCTTCTAACATCATATAGCTTTCAGATGTACGTTGTAATATATTTCGAGTTCTGTGTAGATTACATCGTGTTCACCAGCCAAAAACTAATTATAGTCCGTCACCTCCCATGTGAGCCTCATCACCCCTTTTGCTCTCTCCCCTCCCCCCCTCCCCCCATGGTAACCAGCAATCCCATCTCCGTGGCTCTGTGTGTGTTTGTGATTGTTTTTATCTTCTGCTCATGAGTGAGATCACACGGTGTTTGACTTTCTCCCTCTGATTTATTTCACTTCACATAATACCCTCAGGGTCCATCCAGGTTGTCACAAATGGCCGGGTCTCATCATTTCTTATGGCCGAGTAGTATTCCATTGTGTATACGTACCACATCTTCTTTATGCATTCCTCCCTTGATGGGCACCTAGGTTGCTTCCAAGTTTTGGCTGTTGTGAATAATGCTGCAGTGAACCTAGGGGTGCACGTGTCTTTCTGCATTTGTGTCTTCGAGTTCTTTGGATGAATAGCCAGCAGTGGGATAGCCGGATCATAACGGTAGATCTATTCTTAGTTTTCTGAGGATACTCCCTACTGCTTTCCATAGTGGCTGCACCAGTCTGCGCTCCCACCAGCAGTGCAGGAGAGTTGCCGTCTCTCCACATCCTCTCCGACACTTGTCTCTTGTCTTGCTACTTAGAGCCATTCTGACCAGAGTAAGGTGACGTCTCATGGTAGTTTTCATTTGCACTTGTCTGATCGCTCATGATGTTGAGCACCTCTCCATAGGCCTGTTGGCCATCCGGATATCTTCTTTGGAGAAGTCACTGCTCGGATCTTTTGCCCGTTTTTTTAATTGGGTTGTTGATTTGTTTTGTTGTTGAGGTGTATGAGTTCTTTCTGTATTTTGGGTATTAACCCCTTATCCGACATACGGTTTGCAAGTATCTTCTCCCAGGTGTTAGGTTGCGTTTTGGTTTTGTGGATGGTTTCCTTTGCCGTGCAGAAGATTTTTTTACTTTGGTGTAGTCCCGTTTGTTCATTTTGTATTTTGTTTCCATTGCCCAGTCAGACGTGGTACTTGAACATAGGCTGCTAAGACTGATGTCAAAGGGTTTGCTTGTAGACGTTGCGTGGTTTCGGGTCTGACGTTCGAGTAAAACCCGAGGGAGGAGGCTGCAGTTCCCCGAGAGCGAGCTTGGCGGGGACCCTGCGTCCCTGTCAGCGCACCTTCCCGCTCCGCGAAGGTCCGAAGCGTGTGGGCGGGGCCCCAGGAGTTCTCCCAGGAGGGTGTCCCTGTCCCTGTCCGCAGTCCACCGCTGGAGGGGGCGGGGCAACGGCCTGGGAGCGTCTGGGCGGCGGCGCGCGCCCGCGAGGAGAGGAGCGCGCGCGCGCGGCTGCCGGGCCACCGTCGCGGGAGGCGTGGGAGGCGTCGGCGAGCCGCGCCTGCCTGGCCAGAGCCGAGCCCCGCGGAGTCCGGCCGCGCTCTGCGGCTCTCTCCCGGGCCGGGCTCGTCCGTGGACGCCGCTCCGTGTCCCCGCTGGGCACAGCAGCCCGGGCCCTCCACAGCCATGGCCGCTGGCCTGAGGTGGCCCTCCTTCAGCTCCCGCTCTTCCTGCTCGCCGGACACGGACGACCAGGGCGCCTGCGAAGATGATGCCATCTGGGAGAGGTACCTGGGGGCGTGGGCCTGGGGGCTGGTGGGAGGCGAGCGTGTTTCTGAGGAATAGGCTTGTGCGCCGAGAGGTGCCCGTCAGGTCGCGGGACAGCTGTGCGGCGCGCGGAGCGTGGGGGGGGGGGGGGGGGTCTCTTCGTGCGCGTCACTCGTTCATGGAACGGGCGGTGTGTGCCGGGCACGGGGCCAGCCTGGGGACGCGGTGCCCGGGCGTCGGGCGCTGAAGCGGCCCCCGGGGTCTTGGCTTCTTGGAGGGACAGACGCGAAGTCGATAAGGACACTGGTCTCGATGCGTTCTGAGGAGTGCAGGTCTCCCTCCTTTAGAGGCTACGTTCCGTTGGGGTTTTCCTGAAGCCTGTTGTGCCCCTGAAGCTCAGGCCGGTTCAGGGGAAGTGGCCTGTCGAGGGCCACGTAACGTTTGTGTGCAGAGCCAGTGCTTTCCAAAGCCCTTGACTGTGCGGAAGTCTAGCTGTTAGGGGTGCAGTGGGGGCTGTCCGGGGAGCATTGTGAGCACAGGTATGTGTCCCACACTTGAAAGTCTGGCAGAGAAAGCGTGAGGCTGGAGGGTGCTCCGTTCGTTCCCTCCTTCCACAGAAAGTCTGGAGAGCTGACCTTGGGACAAGTCCTTCCTTTCCTCTGGTCGGTGCGTTGTTCAGTGGTCTGGACACTTGGTGAGCAAGACTGACAGGGTGTTTGACGTGCTGGGCCTCACAGCCTAGTTGGAAAGGACAGATAGGCAGCGACTAGTTACCTAGGAGATGCGTAAAAACTATTTCGTGTTGGGTGCTGAGAAATACGGCATTTACTGATAGACTTTGTGGCTTAGGCAGTGATGTTGAAGCTGAGAGCAGATGCCTACAAGAAAAGGAGGACTTGTGCGGGAGAGCGTTGGGACGGGGCAAGGGAGGAGTATGGCCTGTCAGAGGAGCTGAAAGAGTGCCCTGGAGCCTGGGGCCGCGTAGGGACTGTAGGGTGGGGAAAACAAAACTTTTCGGTTAAGGCTGGCGCTTTCTATAGGTTTTTGGAGACTAAGCGTGGTGATTCGGAGCGTGGACTCTGGAGCCAGACTCTGTCAAATGGGTCCTGGCTCTGCCACCTACGGGCTGTGTGAACTTGGGCAAGTTAGCGTACCATTCTGTGTGTCCGTTTCCTGATCTGTCAAACGGGGATGATTATCATACACACTCCATAGGTGAGTGTAAAGGTGAGAGGATATTTCATAGCCGTAAAGTACTTAGAGCAGCGTCTGGCCTGTAGTAGGCGTTAGTAGTGGTTGATTCAAGAAATGGCTAAATGCATACATAAGTATTAAAGGCTCGGAGGCTGTCCCTGGTGAAACGTGTGAACTTGAATGGATTACACCCAACTTTGTTTCCTTTCCAGCTTGCAGTTGCTACTGACCGCATCTGTAGCACCGTGGAATTCGAAATAATCTCCCTCGACTTGGCTGCTCTTGGGAAAACAATCTAATGCTGTCAAAATTATGCCAGGGAAATAAACGCCTTTTCAGAAGCATAGTGGGGTTAGGCTTATTTAATATGTATTGTTTATATTGGTTTGTTTAGTATTTGTTGGTAACCATTTTTTTTTTCCTCTTTTCTGCAAAGCTGTTCGGTTAAAAAGAGCAGATTAGCTATGAAATGGTTCAGACACAGAGAAAAGCAGAGAGTCGTGTAAGCAGAGCACGCCTTTCCCTGACTCTCTGTCGAGAGCTTGTGTGATTCCAGCTGCTCTCTGCCTCAGACACGGTGCCCTCTGCGTGTGCAGTCCTGTAAACAGTGCAGGGTCTGGAACCGTGGAGAATCTAAGGCAGTCCAGTCATGCTTTGCTTAACAGTGGGGATCAGTTCTGAGGAGTGTGTCACAGTCAGGCAATCTCGAGACTGTGCAAACACCACGGAGTTCCTAAACCTAGATGGCAGAGCCTCCTACACACCTAGGCCACATGGGACTAATCTTCTGGGACCCCCGTTGTTGACTGAAACGTCCCGATGTAGGGCATGACTGAACTGCCCAACTCCAAGGGCACGGAAGTGTAGCCTGTGGGGCTTTTTCCAAGAACAGAGACGCTCAAGGCCTCCTCTGGGCCCACTGACTCCGAATCTACTGGGATAGTTCCCGGCTTTAAAGACCAGACGTAGTCCTCCTCTGCAGACCTCTCATCAAGGGTTTTTCACACTGGGTTTTCCCTCATCTGAGAAAACAGGCCAAGAGATTGTGAGGATCCATAATTAGTGTTTTAATGCACTTGGCAGGACTCAGTGTTTTTCGCGTTCTGTGATACTGGGATCTGCATCTTCACTGTAATGTGTTAAACCTTTAAGTCTTGTCCAAAAGTCACGTCATTACATAGAGAATCCTTCTGTGAATTCCAGGCAGATTGCCATCATTCTGCTTCCGTCTCCTCACCTTTAAAATGGGGAGAGTAGCGGTAACCTAGCTTTGGGATGTGAGGATTAAATGAGATAGTTGGTGCAAAGCAGTTAGCACAGGATCTGGCACAAAGTGAGGCCTTTGATAAGTTATTATTATTATAGTAGTTTTGATTTTCCTCCGGTCGGAATATAATTTAGTTGAAGTTAGTGACTGTGTCACAGCTGTGTCTCAGGCTGGTGTCTGCCGCCCTGAGCTAAGCCGTAAAAATCCCTAGAATAACTTTTCAAAAGCCTGTCAGCCTCTTGAGGCTCCTACACTTCTTTATTGTATTGTATTTTATTGTATTTTATTTTATTTTATTGCAGTAACAGTGGCTTCTAACATCATATAGCTTTCAGATGTACGTTGTAATATATTTCGAGTTCTGTGTAGATTACATCGTGTTCACCAGCCAAAAACTAATTATAGTCCGTCACCTCCCATGTGAGCCTCATCACCCCTTTTGCTCTCTCCCCTCCCCCCCTCCCCCCATGGTAACCAGCAATCCCATCTCCGTGGCTCTGTGTGTGTTTGTGATTGTTTTTATCTTCTGCTCATGAGTGAGATCACACGGTGTTTGACTTTCTCCCTCTGATTTATTTCACTTCACATAATACCCTCAGGGTCCATCCAGGTTGTCACAAATGGCCGGGTCTCATCATTTCTTATGGCCGAGTAGTATTCCATTGTGTATACGTACCACATCTTCTTTATGCATTCCTCCCTTGATGGGCACCTAGGTTGCTTCCAAGTTTTGGCTGTTGTGAATAATGCTGCAGTGAACCTAGGGGTGCACGTGTCTTTCTGCATTTGTGTCTTCGAGTTCTTTGGATGAATAGCCAGCAGTGGGATAGCCGGATCATAACGGTAGATCTATTCTTAGTTTTCTGAGGATACTCCCTACTGCTTTCCATAGTGGCTGCACCAGTCTGCGCTCCCACCAGCAGTGCAGGAGAGTTGCCGTCTCTCCACATCCTCTCCGACACTTGTCTCTTGTCTTGCTACTTAGAGCCATTCTGACCAGAGTAAGGTGACGTCTCATGGTAGTTTTCATTTGCACTTGTCTGATCGCTCATGATGTTGAGCACCTCTCCATAGGCCTGTTGGCCATCCGGATATCTTCTTTGGAGAAGTCACTGCTCGGATCTTTTGCCCGTTTTTTTAATTGGGTTGTTGATTTGTTTTGTTGTTGAGGTGTATGAGTTCTTTCTGTATTTTGGGTATTAACCCCTTATCCGACATACGGTTTGCAAGTATCTTCTCCCAGGTGTTAGGTTGCGTTTTGGTTTTGTGGATGGTTTCCTTTGCCGTGCAGAAGATTTTTTTACTTTGGTGTAGTCCCGTTTGTTCATTTTGTATTTTGTTTCCATTGCCCAGTCAGACGTGGTACTTGAACATAGGCTGCTAAGACTGATGTCAAAGGGTTTGCTTGTAGACGTTGCGTGGTTTCGGGTCTGACGTTCGAGTAAAACCCGAGGGAGGAGGCTGCAGTTCCCCGAGAGCGAGCTTGGCGGGGACCCTGCGTCCCTGTCAGCGCACCTTCCCGCTCCGAGAAGGTCCGAAGCGTGTGGGCGGGGCCCCAGGAGTTCTCCCAGGAGGGTGTCCCTGTCCCTGTCCGCAGTCCACCGCTGGAGGGGGCGGGGCAACGGCCTGGGAGCGTCTGGGCGGCGGCGCGCGCCCGCCAGGAGAGGAGCGCGCGCGCGCGGCTGCCGGGCCACCGTCGCGGGAGGCGTGGGAGGCGTCGGCGAGCCGCGCCTGCCTGGCCAGAGCCGAGCCCCGCGGAGTCCGGCCGCGCTCTGCGGCTCTCTCCCGGGCCGGGCTCGTCCGTGGACGCCGCTCCGTGTCCCCGCTGGGCACAGCAGCCCGGGCCCTCCACAGCCATGGCCGCTGGCCTGAGGTGGCCCTCCTTCAGCTCCCGCTCTTCCTGCTCGCCGGACACGGACGACCAGGGCGCCTGCGAAGATGATGCCATCTGGGAGAGGTACCTGGGGGCGTGGGCCTGGGGGCTGGTGGGAGGCGAGCGTGTTTCTGAGGAATAGGCTTGTGCGCCGAGAGGTGCCCGTCAGGTCGCGGGACAGCTGTGCGGCGCGCGGAGCGTGGGGGGGGGGGGTCTCTTCGTGCGCGTCACTCGTTCATGGAACGGGCGGTGTGTGCCGGGCACGGGGCCAGCCTGGGGACGCGGTGCCCGGGCGTCGGGCGCTGAAGCGGCCCCCGGGGTCTTGGCTTCTTGGAGGGACAGACGCGAAGTCGATAAGGACACTGGTCTCGATGCGTTCTGAGGAGTGCAGGTCTCCCTCCTTTAGAGGCTACGTTCCGTTGGGGTTTTCCTGAAGCCTGTTGTGCCCCTGAAGCTCAGGCCGGTTCAGGGGAAGTGGCCTGTCGAGGGCCACGTAACGTTTGTGTGCAGAGCCAGTGCTTTCCAAAGCCCTTGACTGTGCGGAAGTCTAGCTGTTAGGGGTGCAGTGGGGGCTGTCCGGGGAGCATTGTGAGCACAGGTATGTGTCCCACACTTGAAAGTCTGGCAGAGAAAGCGTGAGGCTGGAGGGTGCTCCGTTCGTTCCCTCCTTCCACAGAAAGTCTGGAGAGCTGACCTTGGGACAAGTCCTTCCTTTCCTCTGGTCGGTGCGTTGTTCAGTGGTCTGGACACTTGGTGAGCAAGACTGACAGGGTGTTTGACGTGCTGGGCCTCACAGCCTAGTTGGAAAGGACAGATAGGCAGCGACTAGTTACCTAGGAGATGCGTAAAAACTATTTCGTGTTGGGTGCTGAGAAATACGGCATTTACTGATAGACTTTGTGGCTTAGGCAGTGATGTTGAAGCTGAGAGCAGATGCCTACAAGAAAAGGAGGACTTGTGCGGGAGAGCGTTGGGACGGGGCAAGGGAGGAGTATGGCCTGTCAGAGGAGCTGAAAGAGTGCCCTGGAGCCTGGGGCCGCGTAGGGACTGTAGGGTGGGGAAAACAAAACTTTTCGGTTAAGGCTGGCGCTTTCTATAGGTTTTTGGAGACTAAGCGTGGTGATTCGGAGCGTGGACTCTGGAGCCAGACTCTGTCAAATGGGTCCTGGCTCTGCCACCTACGGGCTGTGTGAACTTGGGCAAGTTAGCGTACCATTCTGTGTGTCCGTTTCCTGATCTGTCAAACGGGGATGATTATCATACACACTCCATAGGTGAGTGTAAAGGTGAGAGGATATTTCATAGCCGTAAAGTACTTAGAGCAGCGTCTGGCCTGTAGTAGGCGTTAGTAGTGGTTGATTCAAGAAATGGCTAAATGCATACATAAGTATTAAAGGCTCGGAGGCTGTCCCTGGTGAAACGTGTGAACTTGAATGGATTACACCCAACTTTGTTTCCTTTCCAGCTTGCAGTTGCTACTGACCGCATCTGTAGCACCGTGGAATTCGAAATAATCTCCCTCGACTTGGCTGCTCTTGGGAAAACAATCTAATGCTGTCAAAATTATGCCAGGGAAATAAACGCCTTTTCAGAAGCATAGTGGGGTTAGGCTTATTTAATATGTATTGTTTATATTGGTTTGTTTAGTATTTGTTGGTAACCATTTTTTTTTTCCTCTTTTCTGCAAAGCTGTTCGGTTAAAAAGAGCAGATTAGCTATGAAATGGTTCAGACACAGAGAAAAGCAGAGAGTCGTGTAAGCAGAGCACGCCTTTCCCTGACTCTCTGTCGAGAGCTTGTGTGATTCCAGCTGCTCTCTGCCTCAGACACGGTGCCCTCTGCGTGTGCAGTCCTGTAAACAGTGCAGGGTCTGGAACCGTGGAGAATCTAAGGCAGTCCAGTCATGCTTTGCTTAACAGTGGGGATCAGTTCTGAGGAGTGTGTCACAGTCAGGCAATCTCGAGACTGTGCAAACACCACGGAGTTCCTAAACCTAGATGGCAGAGCCTCCTACACACCTAGGCCACATGGGACTAATCTTCTGGGACCCCCGTTGTTGACTGAAACGTCCCGATGTAGGGCATGACTGAACTGCCCAACTCCAAGGGCACGGAAGTGTAGCCTGTGGGGCTTTTTCCAAGAACAGAGACGCTCAAGGCCTCCTCTGGGCCCACTGACTCCGAATCTACTGGGATAGTTCCCGGCTTTAAAGACCAGACGTAGTCCTCCTCTGCAGACCTCTCATCAAGGGTTTTTCACACTGGGTTTTCCCTCATCTGAGAAAACAGGCCAAGAGATTGTGAGGATCCATAATTAGTGTTTTAATGCACTTGGCAGGACTCAGTGTTTTTCGCGTTCTGTGATACTGGGATCTGCATCTTCACTGTAATGTGTTAAACCTTTAAGTCTTGTCCAAAAGTCACGTCATTACATAGAGAATCCTTCTGTGAATTCCAGGCAGATTGCCATCATTCTGCTTCCGTCTCCTCACCTTTAAAATGGGGAGAGTAGCGGTAACCTAGCTTTGGGATGTGAGGATTAAATGAGATAGTTGGTGCAAAGCAGTTAGCACAGGATCTGGCACAAAGTGAGGCCTTTGATAAGTTATTATTATTATAGTAGTTTTGATTTTCCTCCGGTCGGAATATAATTTAGTTGAAGTTAGTGACTGTGTCACAGCTGTGTCTCAGGCTGGTGTCTGCCGCCCTGAGCTAAGCCGTAAAAATCCCTAGAATAACTTTTCAAAAGCCTGTCAGCCTCTTGAGGCTCCTACACTTCTTTATTGTATTGTATTTTATTGTATTTTATTTTATTTTATTGCAGTAACAGTGGCTTCTAACATCATATAGCTTTCAGATGTACGTTGTAATATATTTCGAGTTCTGTGTAGATTACATCGTGTTCACCAGCCAAAAACTAATTATAGTCCGTCACCTCCCATGTGAGCCTCATCACCCCTTTTGCTCTCTCCCCTCCCCCCCTCCCCCCATGGTAACCAGCAATCCCATCTCCGTGGCTCTGTGTGTGTTTGTGATTGTTTTTATCTTCTGCTCATGAGTGAGATCACACGGTGTTTGACTTTCTCCCTCTGATTTATTTCACTTCACATAATACCCTCAGGGTCCATCCAGGTTGTCACAAATGGCCGGGTCTCATCATTTCTTATGGCCGAGTAGTATTCCATTGTGTATACGTACCACATCTTCTTTATGCATTCCTCCCTTGATGGGCACCTAGGTTGCTTCCAAGTTTTGGCTGTTGTGAATAATGCTGCAGTGAACCTAGGGGTGCACGTGTCTTTCTGCATTTGTGTCTTCGAGTTCTTTGGATGAATAGCCAGCAGTGGGATAGCCGGATCATAACGGTAGATCTATTCTTAGTTTTCTGAGGATACTCCCTACTGCTTTCCATAGTGGCTGCACCAGTCTGCGCTCCCACCAGCAGTGCAGGAGAGTTGCCGTCTCTCCACATCCTCTCCGACACTTGTCTCTTGTCTTGCTACTTAGAGCCATTCTGACCAGAGTAAGGTGACGTCTCATGGTAGTTTTCATTTGCACTTGTCTGATCGCTCATGATGTTGAGCACCTCTCCATAGGCCTGTTGGCCATCCGGATATCTTCTTTGGAGAAGTCACTGCTCGGATCTTTTGCCCGTTTTTTTAATTGGGTTGTTGATTTGTTTTGTTGTTGAGGTGTATGAGTTCTTTCTGTATTTTGGGTATTAACCCCTTATCCGACATACGGTTTGCAAGTATCTTCTCCCAGGTGTTAGGTTGCGTTTTGGTTTTGTGGATGGTTTCCTTTGCCGTGCAGAAGATTTTTTTACTTTGGTGTAGTCCCGTTTGTTCATTTTGTATTTTGTTTCCATTGCCCAGTCAGACGTGGTACTTGAACATAGGCTGCTAAGACTGATGTCAAAGGGTTTGCTTGTAGACGTTGCGTGGTTTCGGGTCTGACGTTCGAGTAAAACCCGAGGGAGGAGGCTGCAGTTGCCCGAGAGCGAGCTTGGCGGGGACCCTGCGTCCCTGTCAGCGCACCTTCCCGCTCCGCGAAGGTCCGAAGCGTGTGGGCGGGGCCCCAGGAGTTCTCCCAGGAGGGTGTCCCTGTCCCTGTCCGCAGTCCACCGCTGGAGGGGGCGGGGCAACGGCCTGGGAGCGTCTGGGCGGCGGCGCGCGCCCGCCAGGAGAGGAGCGCGCGCGCGCGGCTGCCGGGCCACCGTCGCGGGAGGCGTGGGAGGCGTCGGCGAGCCGCGCCTGCCTGGCCAGAGCCGAGCCCCGCGGAGTCCGGCCGCGCTCTGCGGCTCTCTCCCGGGCCGGGCTCGTCCGTGGACGCCGCTCCGTGTCCCCGCTGGGCACAGCAGCCCGGGCCCTCCACAGCCATGGCCGCTGGCCTGAGGTGGCCCTCCTTCAGCTCCCGCTCTTCCTGCTCGCCGGACACGGACGACCAGGGCGCCTGCGAAGATGATGCCATCTGGGAGAGGTACCTGGGGGCGTGGGCCTGGGGGCTGGTGGGAGGCGAGCGTGTTTCTGAGGAATAGGCTTGTGCGCCGAGAGGTGCCCGTCAGGTCGCGGGACAGCTGTGCGGCGCGCGGAGCGTGGGGGGGGGGGTCTCTTCGTGCGCGTCACTCGTTCATGGAACGGGCGGTGTGTGCCGGGCACGGGGCCAGCCTGGGGACGCGGTGCCCGGGCGTCGGGCGCTGAAGCGGCCCCCGGGGTCTTGGCTTCTTGGAGGGACAGACGCGAAGTCGATAAGGACACTGGTCTCGATGCGTTCTGAGGAGTGCAGGTCTCCCTCCTTTAGAGGCTACGTTCCGTTGGGGTTTTCCTGA
Source organism: Equus caballus (assembly GCF_041296265.1). Classification (NCBI taxonomy): domain Eukaryota; kingdom Metazoa; phylum Chordata; class Mammalia; order Perissodactyla; family Equidae; genus Equus; species Equus caballus. Next base: position 11,538,772 of record NC_091704.1, read on the forward strand.
AGCCTGTTGTGCCCCTGAAGCTCAGGCCGGTTCAGGGGAAGTGGCCTGTCGAGGGCCACGTAACGTTTGTGTGCAGAGCCAGTGCTTTCCAAAGCCCTTGACTGTGCGGAAGTCTAGCTGTTAGGGGTGCAGTGGGGGCTGTCCGGGGAGCATTGTGAGCACAGGTATGTGTCCCACACTTGAAAGTCTGGCAGAGAAAGCGTGAGGCTGGAGGGTGCTCCGTTCGTTCCCTCCTTCCACAGAAAGTCTGGAGAGCTGACCTTGGGACAAGTCCTTCCTTTCCTCTGGTCGGTGCGTTGTTCAGTGGTCTGGACACTTGGTGAGCAAGACTGACAGGGTGTTTGACGTGCTGGGCCTCACAGCCTAGTTGGAAAGGACAGATAGGCAGCGACTAGTTACCTAGGAGATGCGTAAAAACTATTTCGTGTTGGGTGCTGAGAAATACGGCATTTACTGATAGACTTTGTGGCTTAGGCAGTGATGTTGAAGCTGAGAGCAGATGCCTACAAGAAAAGGAGGACTTGTGCGGGAGAGCGTTGGGACGGGGCAAGGGAGGAGTATGGCCTGTCAGAGGAGCTGAAAGAGTGCCCTGGAGCCTGGGGCCGCGTAGGGACTGTAGGGTGGGGAAAACAAAACTTTTCGGTTAAGGCTGGCGCTTTCTATAGGTTTTTGGAGACTAAGCGTGGTGATTCGGAGCGTGGACTCTGGAGCCAGACTCTGTCAAATGGGTCCTGGCTCTGCCACCTACGGGCTGTGTGAACTTGGGCAAGTTAGCGTACCATTCTGTGTGTCCGTTTCCTGATCTGTCAAACGGGGATGATTATCATACACACTCCATAGGTGAGTGTAAAGGTGAGAGGATATTTCATAGCCGTAAAGTACTTAGAGCAGCGTCTGGCCTGTAGTAGGCGTTAGTAGTGGTTGATTCAAGAAATGGCTAAATGCATACATAAGTATTAAAGGCTCGGAGGCTGTCCCTGGTGAAACGTGTGAACTTGAATGGATTACACCCAACTTTGTTTCCTTTCCAGCTTGCAGTTGCTACTGACCGCATCTGTAGCACCGTGGAATTCGAAATAATCTCCCTCGACTTGGCTGCTCTTGGGAAAACAATCTAATGCTGTCAAAATTATGCCAGGGAAATAAACGCCTTTTCAGAAGCATAGTGGGGTTAGGCTTATTTAATATGTATTGTTTATATTGGTTTGTTTAGTATTTGTTGGTAACCATTTTTTTTTCCTCTTTTCTGCAAAGCTGTTCGGTTAAAAAGAGCAGATTAGCTATGAAATGGTTCAGACACAGAGAAAAGCAGAGAGTCGTGTAAGCAGAGCACGCCTTTCCCTGACTCTCTGTCGAGAGCTTGTGTGATTCCAGCTGCTCTCTGCCTCAGACACGGTGCCCTCTGCGTGTGCAGTCCTGTAAACAGTGCAGGGTCTGGAACCGTGGAGAATCTAAGGCAGTCCAGTCATGCTTTGCTTAACAGTGGGGATCAGTTCTGAGGAGTGTGTCACAGTCAGGCAATCTCGAGACTGTGCAAACACCACGGAGTTCCTAAACCTAGATGGCAGAGCCTCCTACACACCTAGGCCACATGGGACTAATCTTCTGGGACCCCCGTTGTTGACTGAAACGTCCCGATGTAGGGCATGACTGAACTGCCCAACTCCAAGGGCACGGAAGTGTAGCCTGTGGGGCTTTTTCCAAGAACAGAGACGCTCAAGGCCTCCTCTGGGCCCACTGACTCCGAATCTACTGGGATAGTTCCCGGCTTTAAAGACCAGACGTAGTCCTCCTCTGCAGACCTCTCATCAAGGGTTTTTCACACTGGGTTTTCCCTCATCTGAGAAAACAGGCCAAGAGATTGTGAGGATCCATAATTAGTGTTTTAATGCACTTGGCAGGACTCAGTGTTTTTCGCGTTCTGTGATACTGGGATCTGCATCTTCACTGTAATGTGTTAAACCTTTAAGTCTTGTCCAAAAGTCACGTCATTACATAGAGAATCCTTCTGTGAATTCCAGGCAGATTGCCATCATTCTGCTTCCGTCTCCTCACCTTTAAAATGGGGAGAGTAGCGGTAACCTAGCTTTGGGATGTGAGGATTAAATGAGATAGTTGGTGCAAAGCAGTTAGCACAGGATCTGGCACAAAGTGAGGCCTTTGATAAGTTATTATTATTATAGTAGTTTTGATTTTCCTCCGGTCGGAATATAATTTAGTTGAAGTTAGTGACTGTGTCACAGCTGTGTCTCAGGCTGGTGTCTGCCGCCCTGAGCTAAGCCGTAAAAATCCCTAGAATAACTTTTCAAAAGCCTGTCAGCCTCTTGAGGCTCCTACACTTCTTTATTGTATTGTATTTTATTGTATTTTATTTTATTTTATTGCAGTAACAGTGGCTTCTAACATCATATAGCTTTCAGATGTACGTTGTAATATATTTCGAGTTCTGTGTAGATTACATCGTGTTCACCAGCCAAAAACTAATTATAGTCCGTCACCTCCCATGTGAGCCTCATCACCCCTTTTGCTCTCTCCCCTCCCCCCCTCCCCCCATGGTAACCAGCAATCCCATCTCCGTGGCTCTGTGTGTGTTTGTGATTGTTTTTATCTTCTGCTCATGAGTGAGATCACACGGTGTTTGACTTTCTCCCTCTGATTTATTTCACTTCACATAATACCCTCAGGGTCCATCCAGGTTGTCACAAATGGCCGGGTCTCATCATTTCTTATGGCCGAGTAGTATTCCATTGTGTATACGTACCACATCTTCTTTATGCATTCCTCCCTTGATGGGCACCTAGGTTGCTTCCAAGTTTTGGCTGTTGTGAATAATGCTGCAGTGAACCTAGGGGTGCACGTGTCTTTCTGCATTTGTGTCTTCGAGTTCTTTGGATGAATAGCCAGCAGTGGGATAGCCGGATCATAACGGTAGATCTATTCTTAGTTTTCTGAGGATACTCCCTACTGCTTTCCATAGTGGCTGCACCAGTCTGCGCTCCCACCAGCAGTGCAGGAGAGTTGCCGTCTCTCCACATCCTCTCCGACACTTGTCTCTTGTCTTGCTACTTAGAGCCATTCTGACCAGAGTAAGGTGACGTCTCATGGTAGTTTTCATTTGCACTTGTCTGATCGCTCATGATGTTGAGCACCTCTCCATAGGCCTGTTGGCCATCCGGATATCTTCTTTGGAGAAGTCACTGCTCGGATCTTTTGCCCGTTTTTTTAATTGGGTTGTTGATTTGTTTTGTTGTTGAGGTGTATGAGTTCTTTCTGTATTTTGGGTATTAACCCCTTATCCGACATACGGTTTGCAAGTATCTTCTCCCAGGTGTTAGGTTGCGTTTTGGTTTTGTGGATGGTTTCCTTTGCCGTGCAGAAGATTTTTTTACTTTGATGTAGTCCCGTTTGTTCATTTTGTATTTTGTTTCCATTGCCCAGTCAGACGGGGTACTTGAACATAGGCTGCTAAGACTGATGTCAAAGGGTTTGCTTGTAGACGTTGCGTGGTTTCGGGTCTGACGTTCGAGTAAAACCCGAGGGAGGAGGCTGCAGTTGCCCGAGAGCGAGCTTGGCGGGGACCCTGCGTCCCTGTCAGCGCACCTTCCCGCTCCGCGAAGGTCCGAAGCGTGTGGGCGGGGCCCCAGGAGTTCTCCCAGGAGGGTGTCCCTGTCCCTGTCCGCAGTCCACCGCTGGAGGGGGCGGGGCAACGGCCTGGGAGCGTCTGGGCGGCGGCGCGCGCCCGCCAGGAGAGGAGCGCGCGCGCGCGGCTGCCGGGCCACCGTCGCGGGAGGCGTGGGAGGCGTCGGCGAGCCGCGCCTGCCTGGCCAGAGCCGAGCCCCGCGGAGTCCGGCCGCGCTCTGCGGCTCTCTCCCGGGCCGGGCTCGTCCGGGGACGCCGCTCCGTGTCCCCGCTGGGCACAGCAGCCCGGGCCCTCCACAGCCATGGCCGCTGGCCTGAGGTGGCCCTCCTTCAGCTCCCGCTCTTCCTGCTCGCCGGACACGGACGACCAGGGCGCCTGCGAAGATGATGCCATCTGGGAGAGGTACCTGGGGGCGTGGGCCTGGGGGCTGGTGGGAGGCGAGCGTGTTTCTGAGGAATAGGCTTGTGCGCCGAGAGGTGCCCGTCAGGTCGCGGGACAGCTGTGCGGCGCGCGGAGCGGGGGCGGGGGGGGGTCTCTTCGTGCGCGTCACTCGTTCATGGAACGGGCGGTGTGTGCCGGGCACGGGGCCAGCCTGGGGACGCGGTGCCCGGGCGTCGGGCGCTGAAGCGGCCCCCGGGGTCTTGGCTTCTTGGAGGGACAGACGCGAAGTCGATAAGGACACTGGTCTCGATGCGTTCTGAGGAGTGCAGGTCTCCCTCCTTTAGAGGCTACGTTCCGTTGGGGTTTTCCTGAAGCCTGTTGTGCCCCTGAAGCTCAGGCCGGTTCAGGGGAAGTGGCCTGTCGAGGGCCACGTAACGTTTGTGTGCAGAGCCAGTGCTTTCCAAAGCCCTTGACTGTGCGGAAGTCTAGCTGTTAGGGGTGCAGTGGGGGCTGTCCGGGGAGCATTGTGAGCACAGGTATGTGTCCCACACTTGAAAGTCTGGCAGAGAAAGCGTGAGGCTGGAGGGTGCTCCGTTCGTTCCCTCCTTCCACAGAAAGTCTGGAGAGCTGACCTTGGGACAAGTCCTTCCTTTCCTCTGGTCGGTGCGTTGTTCAGTGGTCTGGACACTTGGTGAGCAAGACTGACAGGGTGTTTGACGTGCTGGGCCTCACAGCCTAGTTGGAAAGGACAGATAGGCAGCGACTAGTTACCTAGGAGATGCGTAAAAACTATTTCGTGTTGGGTGCTGAGAAATACGGCATTTACTGATAGACTTTGTGGCTTAGGCAGTGATGTTGAAGCTGAGAGCAGATGCCTACAAGAAAAGGAGGACTTGTGCGGGAGAGCGTTGGGACGGGGCAAGGGAGGAGTATGGCCTGTCAGAGGAGCTGAAAGAGTGCCCTGGAGCCTGGGGCCGCGTAGGGACTGTAGGGTGGGGAAAACAAAACTTTTCGGTTAAGGCTGGCGCTTTCTATAGGTTTTTGGAGACTAAGCGTGGTGATTCGGAGCGTGGACTCTGGAGCCAGACTCTGTCAAATGGGTCCTGGCTCTGCCACCTACGGGCTGTGTGAACTTGGGCAAGTTAGCGTACCATTCTGTGTGTCCGTTTCCTGATCTGTCAAACGGGGATGATTATCATACACACTCCATAGGTGAGTGTAAAGGTGAGAGGATATTTCATAGCCGTAAAGTACTTAGAGCAGCGTCTGGCCTGTAGTAGGCGTTAGTAGTGGTTGATTCAAGAAATGGCTAAATGCATACATAAGTATTAAAGGCTCGGAGGCTGTCCCTGGTGAAACGTGTGAACTTGAATGGATTACACCCAACTTTGTTTCCTTTCCAGCTTGCAGTTGCTACTGACCGCATCTGTAGCACCGTGGAATTCGAAATAATCTCCCTCGACTTGGCTGCTCTTGGGAAAACAATCTAATGCTGTCAAAATTATGCCAGGGAAATAAACGCCTTTTCAGAAGCATAGTGGGGTTAGGCTTATTTAATATGTATTGTTTATATTGGTTTGTTTAGTATTTGTTGGTAACCATTTTTTTTTCCTCTTTTCTGCAAAGCTGTTCGGTTAAAAAGAGCAGATTAGCTATGAAATGGTTCAGACACAGAGAAAAGCAGAGAGTCGTGTAAGCAGAGCACGCCTTTCCCTGACTCTCTGTCGAGAGCTTGTGTGATTCCAGCTGCTCTCTGCCTCAGACACGGTGCCCTCTGCGTGTGCAGTCCTGTAAACAGTGCAGGGTCTGGAACCGTGGAGAATCTAAGGCAGTCCAGTCATGCTTTGCTTAACAGTGGGGATCAGTTCTGAGGAGTGTGTCACAGTCAGGCAATCTCGAGACTGTGCAAACACCACGGAGTTCCTAAACCTAGATGGCAGAGCCTCCTACACACCTAGGCCACATGGGACTAATCTTCTGGGACCCCCGTTGTTGACTGAAACGTCCCGATGTAGGGCATGACTGAACTGCCCAACTCCAAGGGCACGGAAGTGTAGCCTGTGGGGCTTTTTCCAAGAACAGAGACGCTCAAGGCCTCCTCTGGGCCCACTGACTCCGAATCTACTGGGATAGTTCCCGGCTTTAAAGACCAGACGTAGTCCTCCTCTGCAGACCTCTCATCAAGGGTTTTTCACACTGGGTTTTCCCTCATCTGAGAAAACAGGCCAAGAGATTGTGAGGATCCATAATTAGTGTTTTAATGCACTTGGCAGGACTCAGTGTTTTTCGCGTTCTGTGATACTGGGATCTGCATCTTCACTGTAATGTGTTAAACCTTTAAGTCTTGTCCAAAAGTCACGTCATTACATAGAGAATCCTTCTGTGAATTCCAGGCAGATTGCCATCATTCTGCTTCCGTCTCCTCACCTTTAAAATGGGGAGAGTAGCGGTAACCTAGCTTTGGGATGTGAGGATTAAATGAGATAGTTGGTGCAAAGCAGTTAGCACAGGATCTGGCACAAAGTGAGGCCTTTGATAAGTTATTATTATTATAGTAGTTTTGATTTTCCTCCGGTCGGAATATAATTTAGTTGAAGTTAGTGACTGTGTCACAGCTGTGTCTCAGGCTGGTGTCTGCCGCCCTGAGCTAAGCCGTAAAAATCCCTAGAATAACTTTTCAAAAGCCTGTCAGCCTCTTGAGGCTCCTACACTTCTTTATTGTATTGTATTTTATTGTATTTTATTTTATTTTATTGCAGTAACAGTGGCTTCTAACATCATATAGCTTTCAGATGTACGTTGTAATATATTTCGAGTTCTGTGTAGATTACATCGTGTTCACCAGCCAAAAACTAATTATAGTCCGTCACCTCCCATGTGAGCCTCATCACCCCTTTTGCTCTCTCCCCTCCCCCCCTCCCCCCATGGTAACCAGCAATCCCATCTCCGTGGCTCTGTGTGTGTTTGTGATTGTTTTTATCTTCTGCTCATGAGTGAGATCACACGGTGTTTGACTTTCTCCCTCTGATTTATTTCACTTCACATAATACCCTCAGGGTCCATCCAGGTTGTCACAAATGGCCGGGTCTCATCATTTCTTATGGCCGAGTAGTATTCCATTGTGTATACGTACCACATCTTCTTTATGCATTCCTCCCTTGATGGGCACCTAGGTTGCTTCCAAGTTTTGGCTGTTGTGAATAATGCTGCAGTGAACCTAGGGGTGCACGTGTCTTTCTGCATTTGTGTCTTCGAGTTCTTTGGATGAATAGCCAGCAGTGGGATAGCCGGATCATAACGGTAGATCTATTCTTAGTTTTCTGAGGATACTCCCTACTGCTTTCCATAGTGGCTGCACCAGTCTGCGCTCCCACCAGCAGTGCAGGAGAGTTGCCGTCTCTCCACATCCTCTCCGACACTTGTCTCTTGTCTTGCTACTTAGAGCCATTCTGACCAGAGTAAGGTGACGTCTCATGGTAGTTTTCATTTGCACTTGTCTGATCGCTCATGATGTTGAGCACCTCTCCATAGGCCTGTTGGCCATCCGGATATCTTCTTTGGAGAAGTCACTGCTCGGATCTTTTGCCCGTTTTTTTAATTGGGTTGTTGATTTGTTTTGTTGTTGAGGTGTATGAGTTCTTTCTGTATTTTGGGTATTAACCCCTTATCCGACATACGGTTTGCAAGTATCTTCTCCCAGGTGTTAGGTTGCGTTTTGGTTTTGTGGATGGTTTCCTTTGCCGTGCAGAAGATTTTTTTACTTTGATGTAGTCCCGTTTGTTCATTTTGTATTTTGTTTCCATTGCCCAGTCAGACGGGGTACTTGAACATAGGCTGCTAAGACTGATGTCAAAGGGTTTGCTTGTAGACGTTGCGTGGTTTCGGGTCTGACGTTCGAGTAAAACCCGAGGGAGGAGGCTGCAGTTGCCCGAGAGCGAGCTTGGCGGGGACCCTGCGTCCCTGTCAGCGCACCTTCCCGCTCCGCGAAGGTCCGAAGCGTGTGGGCGGGGCCCCAGGAGTTCTCCCAGGAGGGTGTCCCTGTCCCTGTCCGCAGTCCACCGCTGGAGGGGGCGGGGCAACGGCCTGGGAGCGTCTGGGCGGCGGCGCGCGCCCGCCAGGAGAGGAGCGCGCGCGCGCGGCTGCCGGGCCACCGTCGCGGGAGGCGTGGGAGGCGTCGGCGAGCCGCGCCTGCCTGGCCAGAGCCGAGCCCCGCGGAGTCCGGCCGCGCTCTGCGGCTCTCTCCCGGGCCGGGCTCGTCCGGGGACGCCGCTCCGTGTCCCCGCTGGGCACAGCAGCCCGGGCCCTCCACAGCCATGGCCGCTGGCCTGAGGTGGCCCTCCTTCAGCTCCCGCTCTTCCTGCTCGCCGGACACGGACGACCAGGGCGCCTGCGAAGATGATGCCATCTGGGAGAGGTACCTGGGGGCGTGGGCCTGGGGGCTGGTGGGAGGCGAGCGTGTTTCTGAGGAATAGGCTTGTGCGCCGAGAGGTGCCCGTCAGGTCGCGGGACAGCTGTGCGGCGCGCGGAGCGGGGGCGGGGGGGGGTCTCTTCGTGCGCGTCACTCGTTCATGGAACGGGCGGTGTGTGCCGGGCACGGGGCCAGCCTGGGGACGCGGTGCCCGGGCGTCGGGCGCTGAAGCGGCCCCCGGGGTCTTGGCTTCTTGGAGGGACAGACGCGAAGTCGATAAGGACACTGGTCTCGATGCGTTCTGAGGAGTGCAGGTCTCCCTCCTTTAGAGGCTACGTTCCGTTGGGGTTTTCCTGAAGCCTGTTGTGCCCCTGAAGCTCAGGCCGGTTCAGGGGAAGTGGCCTGTCGAGGGCCACGTAACGTTTGTGTGCAGAGCCAGTGCTTTCCAAAGCCCTTGACTGTGCGGAAGTCTAGCTGTTAGGGGTGCAGTGGGGGCTGTCCGGGGAGCATTGTGAGCACAGGTATGTGTCCCACACTTGAAAGTCTGGCAGAGAAAGCGTGAGGCTGGAGGGTGCTCCGTTCGTTCCCTCCTTCCACAGAAAGTCTGGAGAGCTGACCTTGGGACAAGTCCTTCCTTTCCTCTGGTCGGTGCGTTGTTCAGTGGTCTGGACACTTGGTGAGCAAGACTGACAGGGTGTTTGACGTGCTGGGCCTCACAGCCTAGTTGGAAAGGACAGATAGGCAGCGACTAGTTACCTAGGAGATGCGTAAAAACTATTTCGTGTTGGGTGCTGAGAAATACGGCATTTACTGATAGACTTTGTGGCTTAGGCAGTGATGTTGAAGCTGAGAGCAGATGCCTACAAGAAAAGGAGGAGTTGTGCGGGAGAGCGTTGGGACGGGGCAAGGGAGGAGTATTGCCTGTCAGAGGAGCTGAAAGAGTGCCCTGGAGCCTGGGGCCGCGTAGGGACTGTAGGGTGGGGAAAACAAAACTTTTCGGTTAAGGCTGGCGCTTTCTATAGGTTTTTGGAGACTAAGCGTGGTGATTCGGAGCGTGGACTCTGGAGCCAGACTCTGTCAAATGGGTCCTGGCTCTGCCACCTACGGGCTGTGTGAACTTGGGCAAGTTAGCGTACCATTCTGTGTGTCCGTTTCCTGATCTGTCAAACGGGGATGATTATCATACACACTCCATAGGTGAGTGTAAAGGTGAGAGGATATTTCATAGCCGTAAAGTACTTAGAGCAGCGTCTGGCCTGTAGTAGGCGTTAGTAGTGGTTGATTCAAGAAATGGCTAAATGCATACATAAGTATTAAAGGCTCGGAGGCTGTCCCTGGTGAAACGTGTGAACTTGAATGGATTACACCCAACTTTGTTTCCTTTCCAGCTTGCAGTTGCTACTGACCGCATCTGTAGCACCGTGGAATTCGAAATAATCTCCCTCGACTTGGCTGCTCTTGGGAAAACAATCTAATGCTGTCAAAATTATGCCAGGGAAATAAACGCCTTTTCAGAAGCATAGTGGGGTTAGGCTTATTTAATATGTATTGTTTATATTGGTTTGTTTAGTATTTGTTGGTAACCATTTTTTTTTCCTCTTTTCTGCAAAGCTGTTCGGTTAAAAAGAGCAGATTAGCTATGAAATGGTTCAGACACAGAGAAAAGCAGAGAGTCGTGTAAGCAGAGCACGCCTTTCCCTGACTCTCTGTCGAGAGCTTGTGTGATTCCAGCTGCTCTCTGCCTCAGACACGGTGCCCTCTGCGTGTGCAGTCCTGTAAACAGTGCAGGGTCTGGAACCGTGGAGAATCTAAGGCAGTCCAGTCATGCTTTGCTTAACAGTGGGGATCAGTTCTGAGGAGTGTGTCACAGTCAGGCAATCTCGAGACTGTGCAAACACCACGGAGTTCCTAAACCTAGATGGCAGAGCCTCCTACACACCTAGGCCACATGGGACTAATCTTCTGGGACCCCCGTTGTTGACTGAAACGTCCCGATGTAGGGCATGACTGAACTGCCCAACTCCAAGGGCACGGAAGTGTAGCCTGTGGGGCTTTTTCCAAGAACAGAGACGCTCAAGGCCTCCTCTGGGCCCACTGACTCCGAATCTACTGGGATAGTTCCCGGCTTTAAAGACCAGACGTAGTCCTCCTCTGCAGACCTCTCATCAAGGGTTTTTCACACTGGGTTTTCCCTCATCTGAGAAAACAGGCCAAGAGATTGTGAGGATCCATAATTAGTGTTTTAATGCACTTGGCAGGACTCAGTGTTTTTCGCGTTCTGTGATACTGGGATCTGCATCTTCACTGTAATGTGTTAAACCTTTAAGTCTTGTCCAAAAGTCACGTCATTACATAGAGAATCCTTCTGTGAATTCCAGGCAGATTGCCATCATTCTGCTTCCGTCTCCTCACCTTTAAAATGGGGAGAGTAGCGGTAACCTAGCTTTGGGATGTGAGGATTAAATGAGATAGTTGGTGCAAAGCAGTTAGCACAGGATCTGGCACAAAGTGAGGCCTTTGATAAGTTATTATTATTATAGTAGTTTTGATTTTCCTCCGGTCGGAATATAATTTAGTTGAAGTTAGTGACTGTGTCACAGCTGTGTCTCAGGCTGGTGTCTGCCGCCCTGAGCTAAGCCGTAAAAATCCCTAGAATAACTTTTCAAAAGCCTGTCAGCCTCTTGAGGCTCCTACACTTCTTTATTGTATTGTATTTTATTGTATTTTATTTTATTTTATTGCAGTAACAGTGGCTTCTAACATCATATAGCTTTCAGATGTACGTTGTAATATATTTCGAGTTCTGTGTAGATTACATCGTGTTCACCACCCAAAAACTAATTATAGTCCGTCACCTCCCATGTGAGCCTCATCACCCCTTTTGCTCTCTCCCCTCCCCCCCTCCCCCCATGGTAACCAGCAATCCCATCTCCGTGGCTCTGTGTGTGTTTGTGATTGTTTTTATCTTCTGCTCATGAGTGAGATCACACGGTGTTTGACTTTCTCCCTCTGATTTATTTCACTTCACATAATACCCTCAGGGTCCATCCAGGTTGTCACAAATGGCCGGGTCTCATCATTTCTTATGGCCGAGTAGTATTCCATTGTGTATACGTACCACATCTTCTTTATGCATTCCTCCCTTGATGGGCACCTAGGTTGCTTCCAAGTTTTGGCTGTTGTGAATAATGCTGCAGTGAACCTAGGGGTGCACGTGTCTTTCTGCATTTGTGTCTTCGAGTTCTTTGGATGAATAGCCAGCAGTGGGATAGCCGGATCATAACGGTAGATCTATTCTTAGTTTTCTGAGGATACTCCCTACTGCTTTCCATAGTGGCTGCACCAGTCTGCGCTCCCACCAGCAGTGCAGGAGAGTTGCCGTCTCTCCACATCCTCTCCGACACTTGTCTCTTGTCTTGCTACTTAGAGCCATTCTGACCAGAGTAAGGTGACGTCTCATGGTAGTTTTCATTTGCACTTGTCTGATCGCTCATGATGTTGAGCACCTCTCCATAGGCCTGTTGGCCATCCGGATATCTTCTTTGGAGAAGTCACTGCTCGGATCTTTTGCCCGTTTTTTTAATTGGGTTGTTGATTTGTTTTGTTGTTGAGGTGTATGAGTTCTTTCTGTATTTTGGGTATTAACCCCTTATCCGACATACGGTTTGCAAGTATCTTCTCCCAGGTGTTAGGTTGCGTTTTGGTTTTGTGGATGGTTTCCTTTGCCGTGCAGAAGATTTTTTTACTTTGATGTAGTCCCGTTTGTTCATTTTGTATTTTGTTTCCATTGCCCAGTCAGACGGGGTACTTGAACATAGGCTGCTAAGACTGATGTCAAAGGGTTTGCTTGTAGACGTTGCGTGGTTTCGGGTCTGACGTTCGAGTAAAACCCGAGGGAGGAGGCTGCAGTTCCCCGAGAGCGAGCTTGGCGGGGACCCTGCGTCCCTGTCAGCGCACCTTCCCGCTCCGCGAAGGTCCGAAGCGTGTGGGCGGGGCCCCAGGAGTTCTCCCAGGAGGGTGTCCCTGTCCCTGTCCGCAGTCCACCGCTGGAGGGGGCGGGGCAACGGCCTGGGAGCGTCTGGGCGGCGGCGCGCGCCCGCCAGGAGAGGAGCGCGCGCGCGCGGCTGCCGGGCCACCGTCGCGGGAGGCGTGGGAGGCGTCGGCGAGCCGCGCCTGCCTGGCCAGAGCCGAGCCCCGCGGAGTCCGGCCGCGCTCTGCGGCTCTCTCCCGGGCCGGGCTCGTCCGTGGACGCCGCTCCGTGTCCCCGCTGGGCACAGCAGCCCGGGCCCTCCACAGCCATGGCCGCTGGCCTGAGGTGGCCCTCCTTCAGCTCCCGCTCTTCCTGCTCGCCGGACACGGACGACCAGGGCGCCTGCGAAGATGATGCCATCTGGGAGAGGTACCTGGGGGCGTGGGCCTGGGGGCTGGTGGGAGGCGAGCGTGTTTCTGAGGAATAGGCTTGTGCGCCGAGAGGTGCCCGTCAGGTCGCGGGACAGCTGTGCGGCGCGCGTAGCGGGGGGGGGGTGGCGGGGGGGGGTCTCTTCGTGCGCGTCATTCGTTCATGGAACGGGCGGTGTGTGCCGGGCACGGGGCCAGCCTGGGGACGCGGTGCCCGGGCGTCGGGCGCTGATGCGGCCCCCGGGGTCTTGGCTTCTTGGAGGGACAGACGCGAAGTCGATAAGGACACTGGTCTCGATGCGTTCTGAGGAGTGCAGGTCTCCCTCCTTTAGAGGCTACGTTCCGTTGGGGTTTTCATGAAGCCTGTTGTGCCCCTGAAGCTCAGGCAGGTTCAGGGGAAGTGGCCTGTCGAGGGCCACGTAACGTTTGTGTGCAGAGCCAGTGCTTTCCAAAGCCCTTGACTGTGCGGAAGTCTAGCTGTTAGGGGTGCGGTGGGGGCTGTCCGGGGAGCGTTGGGAGCACAGGTATGTGTCCCACACTTGAAAGTCTGGCAGAGAAAGCGTGAGGCTCGAGGGTGCTCCGTTCGTTCCCTCCTTCCACAGAAAGTCTGGAGAGCTGACCTTGGGACAAGTCCTTCCTTTCCTCTGGTCGGTGCGTTGTTCAGTGGTCTGGACACTTGGTGAGCAAGACTGACAGGGTGTTTGACGTGCTGGGCCTCACAGCCTAGTTGGAAAGGACAGATAGGCAGCGACTAGTTACCTAGGAGATACGTAAAAACTATTTCGTGTTGGGTGCTGAGAAATATGGCATTTACTGATAGACTTTGTGGCTTAGGCAGTGATGTTGAAGCTGAGAGCAGATGCCTACAAGAAAAGGAGGACTTGTGTGGGAGAGCGTTGGGATGGGGCAAGGGAGGAGTATGGCCTGTCAGAGGAGCTGAAAGAGTGCCCTGGAGCCTGGGGCCGCGTAGGGACTGTAGGGTGGGGAAAACAAAACTTTTCGGTTAAGGCTGGCGCTTTCTATAGGTTTTTGGAGACTAAGCGTGGTGATTCGGAGCGTGGACTCTGGAGCCAGACTCTGTCAAATGGGTCCTAGCTCTGCCACCTACGGGCTGTGTGAACTTGGGCAAGTTAGCGTACCATTCTGTGTGTCGGTTTCCTGATCTGTCAAACGGGGATGATTATCATACACACTCCATAGGTGAGTGTAAAGGTGAGAGGATATTTCATAGCCGTAAAGTACTTAGAGCAGCGTCTGGCCTGTAGCAGGCGTTAGTAGTGGTTGATTAAATAAATGGATAAATGCATACATAAGTCTTAAAGGCTCGGAGGCTGTCCCTGGTGAAACGTGTGAACTTGAATGGATTACACCCAACTTTGTTTCCTTTCCAGCTTGCAGTTGCTACTGACCGCATCTGTAGCACCGTGGAATTTGAAATAATCTCCCTCGACTTGGCTGCTCTTGGGAAAACAATCTAATGCTGTCAAAATTATCCCTGGGAAATAAAAGCCTTTTCAGTAGCCTAGATCACTTGATTCTTACACCCAAAGTCCTGGACATTATTGTCTCCAGTTTATATGAGGACACTGAGACTTAGATGGATGAAAGGCCTTAGCCAAGGTCACCCACGTAGTAAAGTGTAGAATCAGTATTAGAACCTGACTTTATATCCCCATCTCTGTGCATAGTGCCATAGGTGCTAAACAGGTTATTTCAATTAACGTGATCAGGCACAAAGTACCCTGAACTCTGGTATAAGTTCTTGGTCCCTTAGAAAAGGAATCTGCTGCTGTCCTTAAGGAGCCTGTAAGATCTCTGGGGTTATAGAATACATTGTTTGTAATAGAAAATTATGAAAGGGTGAGTCTGCAGGGCTAAAATGTTGAAGAATGTGTGTGCATTAAGAGTCTTTTACTTGCAAGTGGTAGAAACTCAACTCAAAATGGCTTCAGGAGACAAGAATACATGTATTGGAACACTTAACTGATTCAGATATGGCTGGATCAATGAGTTCAAATAATGCCATTGGGCATATGTCTCCTTTTGTTTTATTCTTGATTCTTAACCAGTCTCTCCTCAGTAAGGGAAAAGATGGGCACAGGCATCTCCAGGGTCTACACCCTACCAGCTTGTCCTCCCCAGAATAAAAATTGTGTCTATTTCCCAACATAGGTTTAATAAACATCCTGAGGTCCGGTAGTTGGCCCAGGTTGGGTGGTATCTCATTCTTGGAGCCTGGGGTTGGAGTTGAGCTTCAGGTAAATCACCTGGACTGATAATTTGGATGTGCTGGCTCCCTCAAAAGAAGATTGGAGGTTACTTCCAGAAGGAGTGATTAATGACATAGGCAGGCAATAAAAGAGAAAACATACTTTCACTACAGATAGAATATTTGGAGTTTCAGATTAACCCGTTTGTCCCGGTGTGATCCCTGTTGGCTTCCTGGAGGAGGTAGATCTTCCCTTTGGCCTTGATAAACATGGAGGGTATTGTGGTGAGGAGAGAAACAGGAAAGGTATTTCAGGCAGGGAGCCCCTTCTTCGCAAAGACTTAGATGTGGGAAGATGTGTGCAGGGGCACTGAGGAGAGGGTTTGCCCTCACAGAAAGGTTAGGGCTAGTGTCTCTTGATTAGGTCCCTGCTGTGTGCCCACAAGTGATCGAGCTCCTCGAAGGGCTATGGATAGTCGAGAGTCATCGCACAGTCTCTGGAGGCGGATGCTTGAGTTTCATCGTCATTTTCAAGCTGTGTGATGTTGGGCAAAATCTTCACGTTCCAGGGCTCAGTCTCCTGTTCTGAAAAATGGGAATAATAGTACCACCTTGCTGTAAGAATTAAAGCCAGTGGGGGCCAGCCCGGTGGCACGGCGGTTAAGTGCGCACCTTCTGCTTCTCGGTGGCCGGGGCTTTGCCAGTTCGGATGCCGGGTGCAGACATCGCACAGCTTGGCAAGCCATGCTGTGGTAGGCGTCCCCTGTATAAAGTAGAGGAAGCTGGGCAAAGATATTAGCTCAGGGCCAGGCTTCCTCAGCAAAAAAGAGGAGGATTGGAAGCAGTTAGCTCAGGGCTAATCTTCCTCAAAAAAAAACAAAAAAAAAAGAAAGAAAAAAGAATTAAAGCCAGTGATGCCCAGAGAGTGCTTAGCATTGTGTCTGTCACATTAATATTCGATAAACGTATTATTTTTATTTCCCTCAGTGACATGAGGTTAGTTTGACTCCCCCCTTTCAGATGAAGGTAAGTAACACGTGTAATGTGCTCTGAATCGGGAGACATGGCCCTCCTTTTATCAGAAAGCTCTTTGTTGGGGGGAAAGACAATTAGATAGCTAAGGCAGGGCTGAATCGTGTGGAGTCTTACCTCGCCCTAACAGAGCTGTGCTCCCACCATCCCAAATCCATGTCAGTGTGGGGTTTTGAGTCAGAAACACCTGCCTTTAGGTCCCACTTCTACCCTGTACTGGTTTTGTGACTCATGAGCTACTCTCACGGTGCACATTTTAGGATACGTGACATCTTTCAATATCACACAGTTAAGAAGATTCAAAGCCCAGATTTGAATGTTGGTCTTCTGATTCCAGACAGGGGAAATCACAATCTAGGAAGTTCAACTCTAGGAATCTCTAGAAATTCAAGGGCTAAAATGACACGGTAGCATCCTCCTCCATCCATAAAAGCCCTTAGGAATTCAGGTAGCTCTTGGGGAAACCAAGGCCCCTCCTTGTCTCTCCACACCCCTTGGCCTCGTTCAGTCTCTGGGCCAACAGCTGAGCGCCCACCACATGTGGACACTGTAGGAGGTAGGAGGCCGCCTGTTGTTCAACACATGACCCAGGACCCTCTGGCCTTCCTGGGGTCAAACGCAGCTTTTCCTGCCCATGGCATCCATCTTAGGGTCGCTCTTGATTGCAGGATGGGGTGTCAGAAGTCTACTCAGTCATTCACACACATTAACCCACTCATCTGGATTATATAGCTCTGCCGTTTTGAAAGCTCTCTCATATATGTATTTTCATACCATTCTCCTGGGAACAGCAATACCTACCATCTATTGGATATTTACTGTGTGAGTCTGGCTCTCTGCTCAAGTCCTGATGCATGTAGACCCACCAGGTTGTTTAAATGTCACCTTCTCAGTATGACGTTCTTGACCACTCTATTTAAAATTGCCTGCATCCTCCACCGCCCATTAGCATCCCCAGTCTCCTTCTTTCAGTTAATTTTTCTCAGTAACAGTTACCTCTCCCTAACGTAGCATCCAACGTAATTATTCATTTCCTAGTGTCTGTCTTCTCCCACTGGGATGTAAGTTCCACACAAGCAGTTGTTTCTGTTTTGATTACTTCCGTGTGCCCAGAACCAAGCCTGGAAACTGGCATTATGGATGAATGAATAAATGAGCTTAATATTCACAATATCTCTGGGAGGTCAGTTGTATTATTACCCCACTTTACAGACGATGAGGCTGAAGGTTAGGGGGAGTGCTTTGTTTTCATTTTCGTTTTTAGTTAATTTGCCCCCAATGTCACAAAACAGGAGAGACCAGAAGCGAGACCCGTGGCCAGGGTCTCTGGTTCCCAGTCCTCTGCTGTCTGAGCAGCCACGCGGAGGGAAACAAGTCAGTTCAGTGGCAGTCCTGTTTCAGTCAGCACTGCTGTTTATGCTTGCAGCGTCCATAAAAATGTTATTTTAGTCCTGACACTGATGCTTATGAATAAAATTTAGTCCTCATTCAAAAGCACATTAGCTGAAGCCATTTGGCGTCCTGTTACAGCGTTAATTTTTATGGAGAAGAATACACTGGCGAGGAGTACCTCTTCCACCTTCAAACAGAACAAGCGCCTCGAAGGCCAGGCCTGGTGACGCTCCCTCTGATCATAAGGCATTCCAGCATGTTGCTGCCGCTTTACTTATGGGACCAGGGATATAATTTTCAGATGGTGGTTTGTTTTGCTGCCGTGTTACATCTCGGGCTTGGCAATTACATTTCATTAACAGGGAAACATAAGTGATAAATCATTGATCAGAAACAGGTTGTTAATCGGTCTAGTTAAAGCGGCTGCCGGCTGGTAGGGCGCGGACTATAAATTGATGGATGCCTGGCCTCAGAACTTGCCCAGGTAGCCCATTAAAGCAATACTGCTAATAATTTTCACTACTATTTATTGAGTTAGATTCCTATGTGCCTGTAAGTGCTTTATCCTCACAGCAACCCTAAAAGGACTATTCCCATATTACAGATGAGGAAATTGAATTCCAAAATGCTTAAATGATTGGCGGCACTTCACACACCTTGCACGTGGCAGGGTTTGGACTCTGAAGCTGGTGCTCTTAGTACATTCCTCCTTCCTGAACTTCACCATTGGAGGGGGAAAGGGGACCACATTTGAGGCCACCGGCCAAATGTCTGACTTGCACACTGCTCCCCGTGGCGGCGCCTTTCTGGGGAACAGACCTAAGGCAACCGCGAGGAGGTTTTGGGAGAAACGTAGAATTTGCAAGACTGAATTTTAATCTGTGCCTCCAAGCAGCTGAAGTTGACCAGCACGGCCAGGCTGCAGGGTAATTCATCTGACTTCATCGCCACGCCTGTCGTCCGCGAGCAGAGTGGTGGCAGCTGGGCCCGTTCACATCCTATCAACCTTGTCTGTTGGAATGACACCTGGCTGTGCTGAAGCCTTGATTCCTGTAATTAGGAATGTAAACAACTCCAGCTTCCTCCCATCAGCGCTGGCTCTGTGCCTGCTTCCAGGTCTCCCAGCCCCAGGCTGTGCCTCCTGAAACAGGTGCCCTCCCCAAGCTGAGGCCCCATGGAACTGTGGGTGCCTTTTATTTTGGGTCTACCAGTGACCTATTGGTCCCCTTAGCCTTTCTAAGGCATGACCTCAGTTAAACTCATAGTGACCTCACCTGGGTTATTTATTCCCATTTTATGGATAAGAACATGACTTTGGGAGAGATTGAATGCATGAGCTAAGGTGACACAGCTACTTTATCTCTGGGACAGGTTTTTTGTTTAATCATCAAAAGTCCAGAGTATACATTAGTGTTCACTCTTGGTGTCGTACATTCTGTGTACAACATAAATTTGTTTGGACACATTTCTCAAGACATATACCCACCATCGTAGTATCATACAGAATATTTTCACTGCTCTAAAAAATCTCTGTGCTCTGCCTGTTTCTCTCCCGGCCCCCCAACCCTGTGAAACACGCATCTTATTACTGTTTCCGTAGTGTTCCCTTTTCCAGAATGTCATATAGTTGGAATTATACAGTATGTAGCCTTTTCAGATTGGCTCCTTTCACTTAGTAATATGCATTTAAGCTTCCTCCGTGTCTTTTCATGACTTAATAGCTCATTTCTTTTCAGCACAGAATAATATTCCATTGTCTGGATGTCCCACAGCTTATTTATCCATTCACCTGTGGAACGACATCTTGATTGCTTGCAGGTTTCGGCAGTTATGAATAAAGCCGCTGTAAACATCCACGTGCAGGTTTTTGTGTGGACATAAGTTTTCAGCTCCTTTGCGTAAATACCAAGGAGCACAACTGCTGGGTCCTTGGTAAGAGTATGCTTAGTTTTGTGAGCAGCCGCCAAACTGTCTTCCACAGTGGCTGGACCATTTTGCATTCCCACCAGCAATGAACAAGAGTTCCTGCTGCTCCTCATCCTCACTCGCATTTGGTGGTGTCAGTGGTCTGGATTTTGGCCAGTCTAAAAAACTTTTGAACCCAGATGTTTTGGCTCTAAATCCAGTGAACCTTCTAGTGGGATAATAATGCGTATCTAATAGGACCAGTGTGAAGGTGAAATGACATCACACATGTATTCGGAAAAGGAGAATATCTAAGCTTTGGCACGTGCCTGGCGCTGTGCTAAGTGACAGGTGGACTTCATCCTCACAATAACCTCGGGACTCAGGTGCTGTTACTATCTCCATTTTGCAGATAAAGACAGCAGCTCAGCGAGATTAACTGCTGTGCCCAAGGATGTGTAGGGAGTGGCAGAGCCAGATTGAAACCCAAAGCTGCCTGACTCTGGGGTCAGTGCCTTTAACCACTGGGCTCTGCCTTGCCTTGTATATTAGATAGATGTTCAATAACAGTGTTGTTCTCCCTCAGGCACACAGCAGGATCAGTTTCCATTCATTGGAGCAAAGGATCTACTGTGATGCCAGGGTCTCCATCAGGTGGCCTGTGGTTGTCCTCCTTGCAGCTTTTGTTATAAGACCCTGCGGTCAGCTCGCCAGCACACCCCGGCAGAGCCCCGAGTCCGTGTGTGCGGAGAATACGGAAGCCCAGAGCATCACCCTCCTCACAGCCTCAGCACGCGCTCTGAATCCTCATATCATCAATAACATTGATACCAACTAATTTAAACCCACTGAACCAGTGAACTGGGGCTGCAGATGTGTTTATGAGCAGGATACTAAGTAGCTATTTTAACTAAGTGGAACATTTCTTGCTTCAATTAATGAAAAGGTAGCAACTCTGAGGAAATATTAGGGGCATTAAGTTTTATATTGGCGCCATTTATTATATATGATTTTTAACACTTTTAATCACTTTATTCCGTGTTGACAGCTACTGAGAGAAAAAGAGCTTTCCACGGTGAGTGTGACCCAGGAATTACTGTCAAGCTGAGACAGATGATCATTGACCCCTGAGTTGCCTTGGTCTTTTGAGGAAATAGTGAGGATTTTATTAGTTTTATTAATGGCACTCAGGGAGATCAAGTTATTGATTAGCAAAGAATGAGTCCTTAACACGCACATTTCTTGGAAAGGGTAAACGAAGTAGAAGGGAATTAACATTTATTCAGCACCTACTGTGTGCCAGGTGTGTGCTGGGCTATCTACATACTGAATTAAATCTCCAAGCAGTCCTGTGAGGCTGGCTACAGCGATGTCCGTTACACAGAGGAGGAAATGGAAAGACTGAGATACTTGCTCATTCAGTAAAACTTTTGCGCCCTGCTAGTTCACGACGGGGCTTAGATCGTGAATACTATAGTACACTCCCTGCCCTCAGGAAGCTTCTATTCTGGTGGGGGAACTAGATATTTATGATTATTTTTGATGATTATAATAGTGAAACAAGTGCTGGGACAAGCAGAGAATGGAGGTTCTCTGGGAACCTGGAAAAGGCAAACTTCATTTAGACCTTAGGGTGAGAAGTTAAGGAGGGCTTCCTGGAGGAAGTGATGTCTAAGCTGAGATCTGGATGATGACCAGGGCTCAGCCAGGCAAACAGGGGAGGTGGAAGAGGGGTGGAAGCGTGTGCCAGGTAGAGGGAATATTATGTACCAAGGCACAGTGGTAGGGCAGAACCACTAACTTCCCAAGGCTCGTGTCTCTAGTATGTGACAAAGCTAATGTCTGAATCCAGGTTTATCTGACGCTTTCTATTGAAACCCAACACAAAAGGGAACCCGTGCTCTTCTTAGCCACATAATTAAAATATCTAGTCCTCAAAGCAAGCATCCAAGTAGTCTGAGATATGCCTACGGCTCCTAGTTCGTGCCTTGGTGGTCTGACAGTGATGTCCGTGGTCCCAGAGAGTCAGCATCTTAGGGCTTTGAAGCTAGGCGTGAGAATTGTTCTTGGCTTCCTTCATGGTTTCTCACACAGCGATGTAAGGCTTCAAGGGGATGTCTCTGTAAATGTTAGGTTGTGAGGAAGGAATCCCCGGGCTCGCCAGCTCAAGCGCTTGTAAGGTGCGGGGAGCATTTTGCCTTCGCGTTGGCGTGACTGAGGGTAAAGCAGTGCCAGCAGAATGGTGGTTCTTTCTCCACTGCCTGGCTCCGTCTTGCACCCTATGTGGCCCATTCCCAGGCAGGTGCTCCCCCTTGTGGGGTGGATGGCTCTCGCCGTTGTGATTCTTCATATTGTCGGTTGAAGTCCCGACCATATACGCAGGATGGGGTGGGATGCGAGCGACAACCTAAGCTCAAATGGAAGCCCTGCCATCTGAGACCCCTGGCTCTGATTGGCCTGCTTCAGCCGACTGCTCTCCCTGGAACACTTGCTGTTGTGAAGGGAATGCGATAAGCTGATTGGCTGAGGCCGGGCTTGGGCGCTCCACGCCAGCTGGGCAGGGGCTGCGCGTGTCCAAGACACGGTTCCGGTGGGGGGAAATGGGGCTGTAACTGAAAGGATGGGGGGTGGATCCCGGGCTCTTGCGAGACTACCTCATGCCCTAAGGATATCAGTCCTCTCTTGAAATCCCAGTGACACCCACGACAAACACCAGCCTTGGGGAAACGCTGAGGGGGAGCCCCAGCTGTTTCAGGGGTCGCGTGGAAGGAAGCCAGTCTGCTCTAGAAACCCCCACACCGGCGTTCCCGTCGAAGCTGCACTTCCACGCGCTGTGACACCTCAGGCACATCTTTTAGTCACTCCGGGCCTCAGCTTCCCTCTTTGTGAAATAGGAATGTTGATCCTGGGTTTGCAGTGCTATTGGTAGGATAGATGGGATACGGGACATAAAACCCCCCGTACCTGTCACACACCGTCCACGCGGTAACCGCCAGCAGATCCAGTGAGCTGCCTGGCTTTGAATCCTTCTGCTCCTCTTAGTATGTTATTCAACTCCGTTAGCTGTATGATATCTTCCTTTTTCCTATTATTACCTTATCATATTTTTCTTTTTGTTCTATGTAGTCTTGTTTGGTATTTTTAATGTTTTAGATTTATTTTTTCAATCTTATTATAACTTATTCTCTCTATTTACCCATTTTATTTTATGTTATCTACATAGCTTACCATTTCGTACGATATTGTAAAGAGAACATGATATACAGTGTTTATTTTCTAGTCACCATTTTTATCTTTCTAAGACTGCCTTTGAGCGAATTTCTTCTATTAGTAAATGCAATTAAGTTGATCCTACTTATTTATTTTTTAACCAATATTCGTTTCTTTAAATATGTTATTTGTTTTTAATGCTGGGTCTAAATACTCGGTGATTATCTGTTGTAATAATGGCACTGGAACTCTAAGCTGTACCCAGATACCCCAGCAACATTTAGCAATATTACATTAGAGCCCTTTGCAATTAAAAAAATAAATAAAAGTACTTTAATAGCCAAGATCTTATTTTTGTCTCGCAAAAGCTCTGCCAGGAGGAAGAGAAAAAATTAAAGTTCAGAAAAGTGCACCCTCTTGACTCAAATCGCATAGCTGAATGGTGGAAGCAGAATTCTCTTTCTTTTCTTTTGACTCAGAGCCCATTGTTCTTTCCATGTTAACATGTTCTTTTGCTTCAGGACCATGCACCTGTTGAATAAAGCCAAATCCTTGGGAACTGGACTTCACTGTTTTTTTTCAGGACAATTGAAATCTCATTTCCATCAAATTTCCCAGAATGTTCTTCACTAATCAAAGACAGTGTAGAGTTCACAGCAGGCTGAGGATGTGTCAGGTATCACAGCAGATTCTTGAGTGAATTATACTATTTTCCTCCAGCTAAGAGTGTTTTACCAGGAAACAGGGCCTTGTAGAAAGATCATGACCTTTGGAGTCAAGAAGAAAGACGTTTATATCTTGGCTTTATCATTTCTTGGCTCTGTGGTGACTCGGTTAATCAAGACATTTTCCATACCAGGGACAGCAGCCCAATGTAAAGTGATTTAAGTAAATAGAGGAATTTATCAGTCTATGTATATGCAGAGTTCAAAGGTAGCATTTGCTAGGTCTCGTGCCTATCTCTGAACCAATCTCTGTGTCCAGGGAGGGAAACACAGTGATTGGCTCTGCCTCAGCCATGTGCGCATCCCTGGATGCACAAGGACTCAGAATGGGGGTGGATAGTTTCTCAAAGAGAAATCAAGAGTCCTGAAAGGAGAGAACAGTCAGGAAGCTTCATCAAGAAAGTTATCACAATGACCTTGAGCAAATTATTTCACCTTGCTGAGCCTTGGTCTCCTTATTTATGAGACAGGAAGAATGACATACTTACTCTGCTTGTGGTTTGGATGAGATGTCAAAAATATTTTGCATGTAGTGGGTGAACAATAAGTGTGAGTTTTCTTACTCTCTTCTGATGCTTCCACCTCCATTTTTCCCAGACTCTCCCAGGAGTATGTATTGGAACAGCAATGGTGTGTCACCTTAGTAAGAAGCGTAGTTGCTTTAGTTGATTTGTTCTTCCTCCTTATAAAAAATGGTATATTTGTAGATAAGATGGAGCAGGAGATAATCAGTAAAAATAATGATACAGGAAATTCTTTCCTTGCTGAGAACCAAAAAAGAAATGTGATCCGAGACCAGATAAGATTTGGGATGAAAATGCTTTCTAATTGTTGTTTATAGCAATTCTCTGCAGACATTGGTGGTGGTAACATTCTATCCTGATACCTTCCTAGGTTCTCAGGAGAATCCTTAATTTGTTGTATGACTGATTGCTTTATACCCGTCCTGTTCTACCAGAGGGCTGGGATAAGACTGAGGACAAGAGAAAGTGCTAGGAGAGAATTTTAGAGCTGTTTTGTGTGGTTTAAATATCTAGAGAGATGCATATCATTTAAAATTATAAGATAGGATTTAACCATATTATTTTTTCTTTACATTTAGATTTTTAATCTATCTAAAATTTAATATACAGTATAAAGTAACGGATTTCATTTTTTTCCCAGATAAAAGGCAGTTGTGCCAACACTATTTGTTAAATAAAAGTATGCTTTGGTTACTGGCATTTTTCATTATTTACAATTGTCATCTATAATGCAATTTATCTCAAGGTTCCCCCCCCATCTATTTATTTATTTATGTTAATACCGCATTGTTTTTATTATGATAATTTCGTTATATGTTGTAATACCTTGCAAGGCATGTCATTCCTCAGTATTCTTCTTTATTGTATTTTTGGTTATTTGGGGAAATTAATTCTCCAAATGAAAATTACCATCATTTTATAAAATTGACAAAAGTTTGGTATCCAAATTGAAATTATATTGAATTAATATGATTTTTCAAATAGTTGATATTTTAATACATTGTCATGCCATCCATGGACATTTATCTTCCCACTTACTGTATCTACATTCATATTCTTAAATACAATTTTATAGATTTCTTCATTTAATTCCCATATCTTTGCGTTTAATGCATTTCTAAATATTCCTAGCTTTTATCATGTTTATGAATATGTTTTTCCCATTTTTATTTCTGAGTGCTCAATTTAGAAATGTATTGATTTTTGTGTATTTATATTACATACAGCCACTTTATCAAATTAAAATGTTTTGTTTTTTTTTTGAGGAAGATTAGCCCTGAGCTAACTGCTGCTAAAATGGTTTTTGTGTGTAGACTCTTAGACTTTCTATATTTATAATCGTGTCAGCAAAGATAAAAAAATTTTCTCTTCTTTTCCAGTAGTTCAGCAATCATTCATTTTTCTTGTCTTATTGTATTTTATAAAACCTCCCCCAAAATGAAAATTAATGCTCGTGTGCAGAGCATCTTTACCTTGTTCTTGATGTCAATGAAATGGTTTTTGAGAGTTTAAGGAGAGCAGTCCTGATGTCCATGTGCCATTTCAATTTCAAAATTAACAGTTCCTTTACTCGTATCTCATAAGACATGTTTTAAGGTTGAATTAGGTAGAAATCTTATGGCGGCAAATGGCAGAAACTGAACTTAAACTAGGTAAAGAACATTTGTAAATTCAAATAACTGTAAAGTTCATGTTGGCTTCAGGAACGATTGGACCAAGGTTCTCATTAATGACATCAGGAACCTGTCTCTCTCCATCTGTGATATTCTCTCCACTGGCTTCATGGCCACACTGTCCTCTAGTAACCCCAGACTTACGTCCCCTCAATGCAGCAAGCCAAACAGAAAGTGCACATTTTCCTAATAGTTCCAACTGAAATCCTGATCTGATTTGGTGACCATGAGCCTCAAAACTAATCAGTCGCTTTTGCCCAGAGGATGAAACTGTGACGGGACATGCCTGGATTATATGCCTCTTGCTCTGGCTGATTTTAAGGCCCAGCGTGGGCTAAGAATGGGGATGGGAGAGATGATTCCCTAAGGAAAAATGAAGTGTTGTTCCCTAAAGAATGAGAATCAGCAAAACAACACGTTCCACCGAGTGACTTCTCATTATCCTAGTCTTCCTCTGGATATGTTCTCTCTCTTTTTAAGAAATTAATATTCCTTTAAAACTGAGTACTATATTAAAGTGTACTGACCAGAACACTGTGGAGGGAGACTATTATCTTCTTCTTTCTAGACAGTATACTTTTGCAGTATAACCTAAGATTCTTCACGTTTTTGCTAACCACATCATATTTCTGAGTCCTTTTGAGTTAGTGTTGAATAACTGACATCACAGATGTGACTACTTTCCCGGTCTTATCTACCAAAGTTTAGTACCATATTTGGTATTTTTAGAATCAGCTCCATCACTCCAGATTATTGGACTATTTTCCATTCCTAGTCCTGACATTTAGTCCTTTTTCCATTCTTTTCAGGCTTGTGTCATTTGATGAATATTTATTTCCTCCATGTATTCATCCCTCCGAGCCTTTGCCCTGCAGATTCCCATTGCCTGGGATGAACGTCCCTCTCCCATCCATTTGATGAATCCATAGTCTAATTTTGAGAACTAGCAAAATGCTCCTGCTGAAGTGCCCTGATAAGTTTTTAATGTTTCTCTGTGAGCATTTATCACCTTATGCTTTAAAAGAATGTTCTATAACAGATTAAATGACATAAGACTTTTCTATTTCTTGAAGATTTGACAGAATTCACTTCTGAAGCTTTCTAGGCATGTATTTTTTCTTGCAAAGTTGGATTGCCTCTGTGTCTGAGACCCTTTCTCCATTCTTCAATATTGAGAATTTGAATTTTATTCTTCTTCTCTTTATTAAGTGAACAGATTTTTTTTTTTTCCCCAGAAAACCATGTTTGGAGTTGTATTCATCATTTCAACTTTTTTTTTTTCTATTTCATAATCTGGTGATTTCTGCTTTTATCTTTGGAAAGTGCTGCCATCTGTTTTCCTTGAGTTAAGTATAATTTATTTTCATTTGTATAATTTAAAATTCATAACATTTAGAACTATGAATTTTCCTCTGAGACCTCCTTTGATACATCCTAGGGGTTCTCAGGAATTCATATTGAACTTTCTGTTTAAAGTATAATTTTAAATAATTATGTACTTACGTCTTCTACCTGACTACTCATGAGCAAAGCTGAACAGTGTTTACAGAAATATGTGAACGCAGAATCTAAGAAATGTTGATCTGTTCTGTAGATAAATGTGCACAACGTTGAAGAGTAAGTGTGTGTATTATCACCTGAGTCTGTTACCATGCTTGGACTTCAGCAACACAGGCCAGTATGAAAAAAGAGCATCAAGTCAGATTCTTGCAGTTGACAAGTTAGCTTAATCCACACAGGAATTTACCCACTCATGCAACTGAAAAGTCCTGGGTAATGAAGGATACAGGCATGATGCAATCAGCTGCTTAAATGATGTCATCACATATCTCGTCCTCTCTTTTTCTCTTTCACACACACTTCAAGTTGTAGCTATGTTTTCCCTTATTATCCTCTCTCTCTGTATTGTAATAAGCTGCCCTTCCTCTACAGATCCACACATGCACTCCTTATAATTCACAAGGCTTGAGGAAAAGAGGTACGTCCTGTGAAGTCCGGAGAAAGCCCAGGACAGCTCAACTTGGGATATGTGCCCATCCTTGCATTTCTGTGGCTCAGGAGAGGAAGGACCTTGATTGGCCATTCCTGGTCCCTGGTGATATCTCTAGAACCACAGAAGTGGGATCTACCCCATGGAAAAAATGAAGATTGAGCAGCATTAGTAAGGAATTCAGGGTTGGGGGGGGGCGTTCCCCAAAGGAATGGATATTGGACAGGCAAACAGATTCCACAATGGCTGATCCCTAGGTGTTCAGTCAGACAGGGTTCATGGGTAATATCAAAAGGAGGAATGTGTGGACTCTAGGAAGAGTCAAAATTTAGAGACCTTGAATGCCACATTGAAAATATTTGGGCTTCCTAGACATGTCACCCTAAGGAGGACAGGGTTTTACTTATGTGGCATCCAGTTGGGGAATGGTTGATTTAAATCTCATCATGAGGAAACATCAGACAAACCCAAATGAGGAAAGTTCCATTTAAAAGAAAAAAATGGACTCTACAAAAAAAAGTCAATGTCATAAAAGATAAAGAAAGGTTGTGGGAATGTTCCAGATTAAAGGAAACGAAAGAGACACAGCAAGTAAATGCAATCTGTGATCTACTACGTCCTGTACTAGAAGGAAGAAAACTGCGGTAAGGGACTTTATTGGGTCACTTGGCGATATTGGAATTCACACGTTAGATTAGATAAAAGTATTGAATCAGTGTTAAATTTAGTGAAGAGGATAACTGGACAGTGGTGACGTAAAAACACCTCTTATTCTCAGAAATACACACTGAACTATTAAAGGTAAAAGGCCGTGATATGTATGACATACTCTAAAGTGGTTCTGGAAAATAATTGTGTGGTGTGTCTGAATATTTACATAGAGCAAATGATAAAGTAAAATGTTAGCAATAGGTAAATCTGAGTAAAGCGTATACAGGTATTCTTCGTAATATTTTTATTCTTTCAACTTTTCTGTAAGTTTTAAATTATTTCCAAATGTAACGTTTAAAAATATATTGGGATTTGTCTTTCTTTAGGCAATAGCAAAGTAATTGAAGTTTTTCAACAAGCTTGTGATATACGATACATTTTTAAATCTATTTCAAAAGACACTGCAATTAATGTCAACTCAGCCCTGATTCAGAACGCGATTGATTTCATCTTGTTGGCAGAGATCTCACACCATGCTCTTATTGGTTGTTTGAGGGCATTTTCAAGGGAATTCAGGAAAGGGTTTCCTCACTGCTTATATCTGCTGTGCCCTTTTCTCTAAAAATCGGAAACACCTTTTAAAGAGAGATTGTGCTGTTTACGATGGCCAGGGCACATTAGAATGGAGATGACCTGGAGGTGGGAGGGTATTTAGTGGGCTCTTGGCAATAGTTCTGCCGAGAAACAATGAGGGGAAGAGAAGAGAGAATGTCTCTGGGAGATATTTAAGGGAGTATTATCAGGACTTAGTAACTAATTGAACATGGAAGCCGGGGCAAGGATGATGAAAAAGCCAAGTTGTCTGCTGTCGAATCCTGATGAACGATAATGCCGTTAGCGGAACTGAAATAGAGGTAGAGAAGTGGGTGGATGGAGCTTCTGGAGCAACGTGGAAGAGAATGAGGTTGTTTTGGCGTTGTTGCCTCTAAGGGATTTCCAGTTGCACGTATTGAGTAGGAGATTGGAATGAGAGGTATGGTGTTGAGAAGAAGAGTCAAGACGCCCTGTGAAGTTTGCGGGTCCTCAGGGCATAGGTGGTCATAAAGCCTTGGGGACGGCTGGACTTCCTCAGGAAAAGTGGAGGCATGAAAAAGGAGAGGACTCTGGGATCATTGCTTTTTATGGATCACTCCAGAGCTCCTGGGACAATAAAAATTCACCACGCTTGAAATATATCTCATGAAGCCAAGTGGGACAAGTTGGGCAAAGTCCTAGTTTGTTTATTACCGAGGAAATAACTCAGAAATGGTGGAAGAGGTTAAGACTTAAATTCCTTGCTGACCAGAAATCTGAGTAGCTGGCAAATCCAGGCGAATGGTGGAAAGGTGGGCCTAGGTGTTGGGGGCTATCCAGAAATAAGAGCTGTTGAACATATGCCTTTAGACAGAACACAAGAATTGGATCATTGCATGTTTCCAGAGAAAGGACTTTAGCTGCCCAAACGCATCGCTAGAGTTCCTTACTTGAAAACGAGTCACAGAAGTGTTTATTAAGGCATTTTACACAAATAGTCTTTCTCTGCTTGTCAGGTTCCCATCAGTAAAGATTTCCGGGTAGACGAGATAGTTGACTGGTTAAGTCTCTCTCCGACAGAAGGGACAGAAATCCACCTCCAACTGACTTAAACGAGTGTGTTGACTCACGGAACTCACCACCAGGGATTATGCAGTATAATGTTTAAACTTTTAGGCTCTGGAACCTGACACCCTGAGTTAGAATCTCTGCTTCACTACTTACTTATCCAAACAGTTTTCTCATCAGGAAAACAGAGACAATTATAGTACCTACGTCATAAGGCTGCATGAGGGTTAATTGATTTAATATCAGTAAATCTTTTAGAACAGGGTCTGACAGAGTAACTGCTAGTAAGCGTTGGCTAATTTTATCCCGCAGTAACTGGTGTTCCAACAATGCCCTGCATGAATCTGCCTCTGCCAGTTTTTGGACTGGCTCTCCTGTTGACATTGATCTCAGGCAAGCTCTCCCCTGTGCAAAGACAACCACCAGAAGCTGCAGGCTCGATGCTACCAGGTTAGCAATCCCGGCAGAAGGAATGTGTCTTTTGCTTAATATTTCCAGCAAAAGTTCCGAGGGGCCGGCACTGTGGCTGAGTGGTTAAGTTCGCGCGCTCTGCTGCGGCGGCCCAGGGTTCGGATCCTGGGCGCGGACATGGCACCGCTCGTCAGGCTACGTTGAGGCAGCATCCCACATCCCACAACTGGAAGGACCTGCAACTAAGATATACAACTGTGTACAGGGGCGGTTTGGGGAGATAAAGCAGGAAAAAAAAAAAAGATTGGCATCGGTTGTTAGCCCAGGTGCCAATCCTTAAAAAAAATTAAAAAAAAAAAAAAGATTGGCAACAGTTGTTAGCCCAGGTGCCAATCTTTAAAAGAAAAAAAAAAAAGGTTCCGAGGGTGACTTTCACTGGAACTAGGTAAAATGGCCATCACTGAACTGGTCACTAAGGGCAGTGGAATGAACTAGACTAATGTTCCCTCTGGAGCCAAACACTGTGTTTGCTTCTCTTTCATACTGAAGGTATTTTCATCGTGACACTTGAGAGGGTAGGTTGGAAGCGGGTGAAGGGATGGCCTGGCAGTGCAGGACGAGAAAAGTAGACTTTGAACCAATCCTGCTGTATTTAGCTTTATGCCACGCACTCACCTCTTGCAAGTGCCTGGTACCCCCAAGTCCCAGGCCTTCCACGTTCCTTTGGAACAAATTTGCTTGCTCCTTTTTCGTGTCTGCCAGTGTGGTGCTTAATTCCAGCTTTTTCCATGCTGCCAAGTCAGTTTTGTCACCCACTCTTGTCCCCTCTCAAGTTCACTTTATCCGTGTATATTTACGCTACTTAACGTGTATTTACAGTCATGTTAGTGGACTTTCTGGAGAGAAAGGAGAAGAATGCACATGTTCATTCCACCTTGTAATCTTGATGCCCTACAGAAAGTTTTCTTAAGGCGGTGATTCCTGCCGTGCTGACAAATACTGTTCTCGAGTATAACGGTTTCCTTCAATAAGATGTGTTGGATAAATAGGAGAGACTATGGATTCTGCCTGCTTCCCTGAGCAGTGAGGACGCTTCTTTCTCTACCATTGATGGGAGGCACAGCAGACTATGCTTTAAGAGCAGCTGGTGAAGAAACTGGTTAGTAAGTACCCTTAAAGATGCTGTGGTAAGGACAGCATTTGGTAGAGAGATGTACAATGGTTAAGATCATGTGTCCAGTCTTATTAATCATAAATAAAGGTAAAAGAGCCCTTAAATGAGATCTGTGGGGAAACTCAACACAAGAAGCAGATGCTTAACTTCTGTGGGCACTTCTGGAAGCATCCATTTCATGAGACATCTCATGGCCAATGTCTCTGCGTTACATATGCAACAGTGTTTCTAGGTGCCAGCACCTTGGGCCAGCATGTGGGATATGAAGGTGAATAAAACAGAGCATCCACTGGGGCTTTGTTTCCCATTAGAAGGACTAAAATATTTTGGTAAAATGTGATGGCTGCCAAAATAGTAAAAGGCCCACTGTGGGATGTGACATATAGCATGTTATACAGAATAAATTAAAATACCTGGTCAAAGTGATTTCCTGATTACGTTTTTTCAGACTCTTCAGTTAGTGGTTTCCACCTGAACTGGGAAGATATTTCTGTTTTTTTGTCCATAAGCATCAGCTCAGTGCCTGTGGTTAATGTTCAGAGTTAACCCATTTTTATTATAATGCCTGTGGTTTTTGTATTTGTTGTTGTTACTTAATATCCGAGCTCATCTTCCCATTTAATGTCTTTTCTTTCAAGCATAAAATTTCCCCGCCTATGCTGAAATAGCATTTTAAAGAAAAAGGGTTCCCATATGAGTGTGTATTTTTAGGGCTAAAAGCAAAGATCCTGTTAAGGTGAATACAAAAACTCCACTCTCTAAGTTAGCCTTGGGGCTGGTTAAGACCCAGAAGGTGGCAGGTAGAAGGAAGTGCTCAGGCCGGTTTGGGAAATCAATGGGAAAGTGTAAAAGTGGAATTTCTTAATAATACCCCATCCTGAAAACTAAGGTGACTTTGTTTTTACTCAATAATATAATGAGTTTTATTTTGAGTGATGCTGGATTTAATGGCTAAATCAATATGTGTATTTAGCCTTGGGCTTTATTTCCACAGTAAGTGATGGGAGATAAGCAGCCTTAGAGTGTGTTAATTGGTTTGTGTTTAGCATTTAGGCTAATCAGCAGTAGCAGAGGTGCCCCGGGCCACTTCGGGCCTGGTAATGGGCTTTATCTAAACCAGGCTTTGTTTACTTTATTGACTGGAGTTGAATTGCTCCTGTTTCTTATACACTTGAACGTTAAGCTGGATTTGCAAGTGTAAGTCAAGAATTAGCCCAGGTCTGGAACAAGGCAAACCAAATGAAAAGCAAGTATCATGCCATCCCTGGCATAGGACAGCTGTGAGGGTTAATAAGAGGCGGAGAAGACTTAGCTGGATGAAGAAAACTTTAAACCAGGCATCAGAGCTCGAGGGACCACATGTGAAACCAGGGTTTCTCAAATTCAGCACTATTGCCGCTTGGGGCTGGATAGTTCTTTGGTGGGGGTTATCCTGTGCATGGCGGGGATGTTTAGAAGCATCCCTGGCCTCCTTCCAGCAGAGGAGAGTAGCACTCCTGCCCCAAGTTTTGACAAACAAGTGTCTCCAGACATTGCCGACTATCTCCTGGGAGCCAGCATCACACCGGATTGAGAACCACTGGGTTAAATGAGGCTCAAATATAGCTTTGGTCCCTGCAGAGGTAGGCATGTATGTATGTGTGTATGTCGTTGTATTAGATGCTAGCATTTTAATAGTTTGGAGATTTCACGTAATTATCTGCATTTTGGGGTTCTCGTGAAATATGGGGAGATCTGTCCTCAGTGCCACATGGTAATTACCAACAGGAGGTGGTTAGTAGCTGTCCCTTTTCAAAAAGACACATGCTGTCCAGGCCCCCCTCTGCTGTGTCTCTCCCAGGCTGCTTGTCTCATTTGCCTGCACTGGCTCCTGGAGGCATTTGCTTTTCTAACTCCTGCTTTAACTTTTGCACTGTCAGAAGCGTATCCCTTCACGCCAGGAGGATTTGGGCTCAGATGGAACTGAACTTGGGTCTTGGCTTGACCATTACCGCTTTTGAGACTTCTCTGTGTCTCAGTTTCCTTATCTGTTGTATGGTTTAGCCTCAGGAGCATCTGCAAAATGGGAATGTTAACATATACAATTTAGAGAAGTTAGAGACTTAAAAGGGACCATATCTGAAAGCCCTAGAACTTAATAAATGTTGCTCCTCTGTCTCATTTTTTCAAATGCCCCTGGGCTTCTGTTCCGAAGGTGCGCAGACTCATAAGATTAGGCCATTTCCTCTCTTTCTCATTTGCATCTTTTCAGGCCTTGGAGACCGGAGCCTCTATCCATCAGCTGACAATGGCCATCAGGGCCGCCACGCTTTGCTTTCATGAACTATGACGGGAAATGGGGGGTTATGAGGCAATATCAAGGGAAGCTGCTTCAACACTACTTTTCTCTCTTTCCCCTCAAGGACAAACTTCTGGGGACCAAGGCAGTTAGATACAGTGCCCCCGTTACACACACACACACACACACACACACACACACACACACACAAATCAAGCAGGAACTCAGGCATTCAGGACATGCAGCACGGATTCAGACTCAGCTGGCGTCTGTGAATTAGCTCCTAGGACCTTGAGGTCCTGAGTAATTTCTCCTGTACTGTCTCACTTGGCAGCTTCCGTCCTGCCGGTGGTCAGAGAAAGTGGGACGTTCTGAGTTAGTTTCGCTGGTGCTTCACTGGCCTTTACGCAGCTCCTTAAACGGTGGGGTCTTGTCCTGGAGTCTTTGCACATGCTGTTTCCTCTGTCTCATGTGTGCCTCTCCTCTCCCCCAAACCCTTTATCTAGTTACTTGTTCCCTTCCTTCAGCTCTCTGCTCAATTGTGAATTCCTCAGGGAAATGTCTTCTGATCACCTGATTCTGTTAGTTTGTTTCATGACCTCATGCTCCTCCTCTCAAAGCGTCTGTCATTGTTACCCTGTAGTCTCTTTAATAAGTATTTGTCTTCCCCGATAGACTTGCACTTGTCTCAGGTCAAAGGCCATATCTGATTTTGCACACCTTTATATCCTTAGCTCCCAGCATAGTGCCTAGAACGTATTAGGTGCTCAATAAATATTTTCAAGTGAATGAGAGAATAGGTTTTCCTGGAGTAGCAATCTCCAGATTCCAGTGGCTTAACAGAGCAAAGGGGTCTTTCCCCTTCAGGCACGCTTCTTGTCGACAGCAGTAGGCTCCAGCCTCTGCCGCATGTCATCCTTTCGCAGATCTGTAGGCAGAGGCAGCCTCTGCCATCTGGACTGTTGCATGGTCAGTGTGGCCAAATGTGCACCAGCTCTTAAATAGCCTTCCACCCAGAAGTGACATATTTCACTTCTACTCACATTGTATGGGCTAAAGCAGGTCACATGTTGTTGCCTAACCTCAGTGGGGTGGGAAGTGCAATGCTCCTGTGTAAAAACCAGTTTAACCGTCTTGGCTATAAGACCTGTGTGAACTACAGCCACTGACCTTGGGGAATCAACTCTGCCAAGTCAGCCTTCCATTTTAGCTTAATTTATCCTGGCAGCGTGGGCCACATCTCCCTTGCTCTTAGGAAGCCCACGTTAGCATCCATTCTTCCATTCCTTCAACTAACATTTTCAGAAACTGCATTCTGGGCCAGGCCCAAGGTGAGCAATGAGGCCAAAGATGAGTAGGGTGTGGTCCCTGCCTTCAAGAGGTCTATAGACTAGTATGGGTGGGAGTTTTTAATGTGTTTATAGTCTAAGTGGCTTTACAGTGTGGAAAGTGTAATTTTTAAATATAGTTTTGTTTGTTAAGGTAGGGCTTTTAAATTGAGGTTCAAGGAAACCTGGCAATCTCTGGATATATTCTTGGATGTCTGTCACTGTCAAGTCTGAGAAGTATTCGTCTAGGGGGATATTTACATGGAATCAAATAAATGCAACAAAGTCTGATGACTTCACAAAGACACGTTATGTATAGTGCTGAGGGAATCCTCAAGAGGGAATGACTAATTCTGCCTGTGGGAAGTGAAAGAAGCCTTCACAGAGGAGAGATTGTCTGAACTGGGTATTGAAGAAGAAGGCAGAATGACTAGATAACTTGTTAGAAGAGAGAGTATGTTTTGGAGCTGATAGCTGATTCCTAGTCTGGGATTTGCCATTGATCAGCTACATGATCTTAAACAATTCTCTTAATCTCTCTAAGCCCGGGTTTCTCTTCTGTAAGAATGGACATGACAACACTCCCTGTTGCGAGAACGGTTAGCACACATACCACATTCGCAGTTATCATTACCAGCTTGAGAAGGAAAAAAGAGTCCAAGTATGGAGGTACGTGTGCAGTGGCAGAAAGCTAAGACACAGCTTGGCATGGTTAGGAAAGTGGAAGTAGTTCAATGTGACTAGAGCTATGGATTGCTAACTCAAATTCCTCCAGGGGCCAGGCAGGTAAGATCAGCAAGTGAAACCAGAGAATAAAGATGGGTGGAGACTATGGCAAACTGGAGAGCCCACCTATTGCCTGAAAACATTGAAATTTAACTGTTTAAAACGCACGAGCAGGTACAATAAATCATGACTTCAGGCTGGGTTTGGCTGGTGGACTGCCAATAACAGCCTGATAACAGGTATATGTGTGGTCATGAGTGTGTGTGCTTGTGTGCGTGTGCATGCAGAAAACGGGCTTGGAATGGAGACAATGTGAGGGATTATGATAGAAAGGGAGGCAAAATTACAAGGGCTATATGAGGTTGAGATCTGAGTTACAGAAGTGAGGATATGAAATCTATAGATTCCAGGCTTCCCTTCCCATGTGTTATTCAAACCAAAATTAATGAAAGCCGGGCCAGGGTCAAAGAGCCTTTGGAGTTTCTGGAAGAGATTGAGAGGGCTGTAAAGTTGGAGAACAGAGTAGATTCTACACCTGAATAATCAGTTAATGCCTTTTTAATGATTGTGAAGGAGATATGTACAAGTTCCAAGTCAATCTCAAGGATTAATTAACCAAGGCAACAGGGCCTGTGTCTCAGCAGATAAGCCAGCAGAGAGTGGCTTGCAGACAAGCCCATTTTACCGTCAAACAGGAAGACACAGATTCACGTCTTACCTCCTCTCACGTGGCATCTGCGGAAAGGACTCAGCATTTTCCTGTCAAAGTGTATGAGTTTGAGGAGCAGGGAGAGGAGAAATGATATGCAAGAACACTAAAAAGAAAGGAAGGTTTGTTCCTCATCCAATGAGCCAAATCTAATAAAGAAAGCTCCAGGGAGAAGAAAATCAAGATTCAGGCAGCTGAGAAAACCTGGTTAGCGGAATCTTTTCTAAGCGCTATTGAAGATTTCCTGAAATTTGTAGTTCCACTACCACAGTTTTTTGTTTCTCAGAAGCCACTAATATTTTTTCCATTGTTTATGAAAATGTCCAGGTACCCTAGCAATAAATTTTGTACATCACAGCCTCGGCTGACATGTCCCTGTTGGGAAGACAAGCTGAAGAGCATGAGACAGTTAAATGGCATTTCGAGGCTTGAAATAGTACATTATAATTTTGCCCTTGTCTCTACCCCTGCGCTCCAGGAGGTATAGAGGCCGGGCCACATTCTTTATATTCCCCGTGCCTGTTCAAGGGCCAGGAACCTGGCAGGTGTTTGATCAATGCTTGTTGAATAAATAAATTTATTAAATAAGAAATTCACGGTAAAAGCCCAAGTGTGTTTGGAGAGGTCGCAACAAAGAGACCAGATCTTAGATTGGAGCTATTGTTAAAACGTGCAGTTCAGCAGAGTGGTCGGGGGCAAGGTCATCGAGAGCCAACTGCCCAGTTCCTATTCCTAGTTTTACCACTTAAAAGCTGTGTGAATTTGGGCAATTCACTTAAGACACTTGCCTCAGTTTCCTCATCTATCAAAATGGTGAAGAGAACGTTATCTCCCTCAGGAGGTTGTTGTGAGCATCACATACATTAGTTGATATTAAATCTATGGGAAGCACACAATAGAATCCAATCAGTATTATTCCTGGGGTGTTTTCTGGTAACATTCGACACACATTTATGCAGATTCACCTAAAAGATCCTTGAATTTTCATTTAAGTGCCAGGTATTGAGTTCATTAATTTTGTAGGCTTAATTTTCTTTAATCCTTGATGACTGTGTTTTTCTGTACTTCAAATATGCCAAACTTGTTCCTACCTCAGGACCTTTGCACAAATGATTCTCCTCAGGTGTTCTCGAAGGGCTCTGTTGAAAAGAACACCCACTCCTATTGTCACTTTCTCTTCCCTTACCTGCTTCATTTCCTTGGTGGCGCTTTTCATCATCTGAAGTTGTTCATTTGTGGTCCATCTCTCCTACTGGAATGTGAACTCCCTGAGGGCAGGGACCTCATGTTGTTCGCTGCTGTACCCTGGGGGCCAGTTCAGTGCCTGGCACATGGTGGGCACTCCCTGAATACTTAGTGAATGGACGAATGAAAGTTCTGTCATCACCATTTTACACATGAGGACAGCATGTCTCAAAAAGGTCAAGTCACTTGCCCACTATATATAAGCAAAGGGACAGAATTAGGATTTATAGTCATGATTCCGAGGTCCAGGCTATTTCCACCACACCTATGTGACTTAATGTGTTGGAAACTACTCCTGGCTGTTACAGTGACTAAAGCTCTGGAACACAGCCCTTCCCCCAAAGGAGCTATGCTGAGCCACCAGAGAAAAGATTTTTAAGACAAAATTAATAAAATTGATGGTTAAAAATAGATGACCCTATTACACCTGTACTTGGAGTTAGCCAAACGGGAGGTTAAGGATATAGTCTTCTAGATGCCCAGTCTGCCCAAGATTTCTGACTCCAGCCACAAGTTCAGGGATCCTCAGGGCCACTCTCACTTCAGACCAGCTGGTTACAAATTTTGGGGTTCCCACAACTACCCTCGGGTGCAATATTTCAGTAGAATGACTCTCAGAGCTCAGGAAAGTGCTATACTTATGATTGTGCTTTATTAAAGCAAAAAGATACACATCAGAACCAGCCAAAGGAAGAGGCGTATAGGGCAGAATCAGGCAGGCAGTTCCAAATGCAGAGCTTCTGTCTTCCTCAGAGATGCCTCATCCTCCGGACATCAAGTGTGGCCATTCGCATGTGGTATTGCCAAGGCAGGACGTTCCTCCAAGCTTTGTTGTCCAGAGTTTTCATTGAGGCTCCATGACTTCGGCATGACTGATTGAGTGATTGCCCATGTGGTTGAGCTCCATCTCCAGCCCTCCTCCCCTCCACCCACGTCAGGCTGCTGCTGTGAAGCTCAAAGCCTCTGAGCACAGGGTTGGTCTTTGTGGTCCGGGCAGGGCCAGCCCCCTCTCAGGCAGTTGGGTAACAGTTTATAAACTATCTCTGGGCCCCCTTTGAGGAACTTCATTAGCATAAACTATTCGGGTGCGGCCCCTCATGAATAACAGAGACATTCCAGTCACTCAGGAAATTCTCCCAAGAGCGAGGACAAAGGTCAGACCTCTCTCTAGAGGCCAAATTCCTTACTCCTCAAGCTGCCTCTCCAATTTTTTGGATTTAAGTTAAACCAACATTTCTCAGCTAAGAGTTCTTGGAATCCCACCCAGGGACATTGCCAGGTAGGAGAGACATTTTTGGTTGTCACAACTGTGGTGGGAGGTGGTGCGACTGTTACCAAAATATGAGCAGACCGATTTTGCCCTCTCACATGCTGTCTTGCTCCTGCAAACACAGCAACTCTGATGAGGCTGTCCTTATAGGTAAGGATATAGGAATCTGCCTACAAATGTGGCGGTCAGACCAGGCCCCAAATATCTGATTCTGTTCACCCAGACATGCTTTAGGTCAGAGTAGCTCACAGGTGTGAGTACGGCTGGTATATACTACATCATTCTAGAAGCTACGTGGACAGGGCGTTAAATAACACCGAGTCACATAATTAGGACGTTACTCACATTTTACTTCTCTTTCTGTCTGATTTTGCCAAGGAGAGTGTCTGAGTTTGGGGCTAGTGTATCTTTAACACCTCTCTATCGTTAGCTTCCCTCCTTGTTTTTTATAAAGAAAGAGTGGTTTTCGACTTGGACCCTTTATCGACAATATCTACGTAAAATTTTAAAGTGTACTTCGTTTCTGTTTCTGATATATTTGTGCTTACCATCTATTTTTGGCAAATGATACCAGTTATGTTAAGTTTCCTTATACATATAATTTCTCTCAAGAAGTACAAGTTCTAATTTAAATGAGAGCTTTTTATGTAAAAGTCATTCAATTGAAAGACAATATTAAGTAAATGTGGTAGAAACTTGTGGTGCTCACTCATATCTGGTCCTCCCTTTGGGCATCCAAGGGGACTCTGTCCCGTTTTCCTGCAGGTAGACAGGGCCAGGACATTAGTCCTGGCTCAGAGGCAGGCTGAGGCAGGGAGTAGCCCGCATGATCTCCCCACTGTCACTCAGCCACCATCCACCCAGAAGCCATGTGCTGAGAGGACCGTAAGCACTTTCTGGTGGAGCCTCCCTGAGGTGGGGGCAGAGCACAGCTCCTGCCAGCCAACACTGGGCACGTGGCATGAGCAAGAAGTAGGCATTGTCTGCATTAGACAATTGACACCTCAGGATTCGTTTGTTATTACAACATAGCCTAGCTCTGTTTGCAACACAGAAATTAGTACCAGGAGTGGGGTGATTTTATAACAACAACTGAAAATATGCAGCATTAGCTTAGCAGTTGGAAGATGAGGCGCCTGGAAACTGCTGTCAGAGGCCACTAGCATGGTTCTCCCTAGTGGGCAGCAGCAAACATTTGGTCACACTGTCCCTTGTGATAACTTGGGAGGCAGACCATGTATGTGATTGACTGATGGCTCTAAGAAAGAATTGGAAAATAAGATACTAGGAGTGTGTGTTGGCTGCATGTGGCAGTATATTGTGTGAAAGCAATGAGCTGGGAAAAAATTGGTCAGTTTGTAGTCAGAAATAAAAAATAAATGAATAAAGAGATTCCAGCAATTGTTTGCATAATCATAGTCATAGAACAGGAGATATGTAGTTCTGGCAAAAACGGAAACCCTTTATGGCAGCGCTGTCCGGAGCTGACTCTTTCTGTTGAGGAGTTACTGTTTAAATGAAGTCCCCTGTGTCAGGAGGGCACGTCTCCAGGATCAGTCATCAGCAGAATCATGGAGTTCATGTGAAATCAGAACTAGGGTTCTTCAAGTTGGAAAGAGTCTTCAAGGAACTCCCTTGATGAATAAGGCTAAGATATAGGTTTAGGATATTTAATGCTGAAGGGCTGAGGGGGGCAAGAGCCTTGAGAAGAAAACACAATTTGGAAGGAAAGGCAGGCTCCATGGATGGTACCCGAGGGAGATTGGGACAGCCAGGATTATGCTGAGAAGAACTGTCAGGAGGGAGCAGAGAGGGACTTCTGACATGAATTTTCAGAAGTCAGGGAGCAGCACCAGGATTCTCGAATGTGTTTTCTAAGGTAGGATTATGGGTGAGTTAGACAGCTGAGTCAAAAAGATATGCCAAAATGGCTCCTTGCACACATCTCCACTAGAGAGTTGATCACATGGCATTCCTCTTCCAGGCTCACCTATTATTCGATCTCTCTAGTTTGGGTGCTGCTTGAGAGCAGAGCTAAGGTCGTTGTCTCTATGCCCAGTGCCCAGCATGGGACCTAACCTAGGAGAGTGGGACTACGTTAAGATTTCATAGATGAATGACTAAATGAGTGAAAGTGGATAAAGGGAAATATAAATTGAGCAAGCAGCAGAGTTGGGGACCAGGGTTTATGTCTTGGTCAACAGGACGAGGAGTTGCAGAGAGAAGACTGGTCAGAACTGACAGTAAGGAACCAGAAGACTGGATGTTAGGACCCTCACTCATTCTTTCATTTATTCAGTCATTCAACAAACATTTTCTGTGCACTAGCTATGCTCCTGGCATGTTGCTGTGCTCTGGGGGGATCATGGTGAGCAAAAGAGACATAATAATTGCCCTCAAAGTGCTTACAGCCTAGAAGACTCTATTTTACAAATGAGGAAACTGAGTCCTAGAGAGGGAAGGGTAATACAGCCAGCTGTTGACAAGGTCAGGAAAGGACACAATATCCTGACCTCTGCTTTTAAGTATTAGAAACTACACCAAAGACCACAACTAGTGCATCAGGAGCCATATCTGGTCCTCAAAAACATTGTATTTGGCTCACATAGTGTTTGGAAAATTGGGAAATTCAGACAAACATCAAGTTTTCAAGTTTCTCTTGAAAATCAGAAGATCTGGCAACGCTGGGCCCATGCTTCCTCGTGGCAAAAAACTGACAGGAGCTGAATAGCAAGCAGGTGTTTACTTTCAACACAGTCACCCCATCTCCATTCCCTTTGTGGCACCACCTGTCTCCCGTAGTCATGTGACTTTGCAACCCCTAACAAAGGATGGCAAACATCACATTCTTATCCTGCAAGTGGAAGCTGCCAGCTACTCAACTTTTCTTTCTCATCCGATCTCCCCTCCATCTTGCCTCTCAAGCCTGACTTCTACTCGAGCATAGGAGCAAAACGGCGGGGTGAGCTGACCCGGGATTCTCTCCCCTCCAAAATACAACAAAAGATCGGAAGAAGTGAATTTCAGAGAATAAATATAATGCCAGCTTGTTAGAGACCTACAATACCAAGAAGGCGGAGATCATAACCTTGCTTACACCTTCGGAGGCGCTGGAACGGTAGAGAGAACATCGCTCCCTCCCCTAGAGTCTGTGATCGCTGCGGCGCGGGTCGGGAAGAAGCAGGGGAGGGGTTGCGCGACCGGGGGACCATCCAGGACTCCTGCCGCTGATTCAGTGGAGACCCGCTGACGGGGGGAAAGCTTCCGTCCACGGGGACCCCATAAATCAAGGGCATTGGGAGATCAGAGAACAGAACTGATCTGAACCCAGACTAGTGCGTGTGAGTAACAGCCCCCCCCCCCCCGCCCCGGCAAAACCACTGGGCGCAGCCATCTTGTCCCAAGGTGGAGAGCTCATAACACGCGGCTCTTGACCCCCATCTAGTGGCGACAGGATGTGACTGCAACTGAATTCTACTACCATGCGAAAAAAACGCTGCTCTACCATCCAGCAATTTATAAAAGCCCCAGACCAGAAGGAAAACAATAAAAACACAGAATTAAGTCCTGAGGACTTGGAATTAGGTAAACTAAGTGATAATGAATTCAGAGCAGCTATAATAAAAAAACTCAATGAGGTAGAGAGAAAGATAGAGAAACAAGCTGAGTTCTGGAGTTACTTTACAAAAGAGAATGAAATCATAAAGAAGAATCAAACAGAATTACTTGAGATGAAAAACACAATGGACCAGATAAAACAGAATACGGATGCCCTGAATTCCTGTGTAGGCAACATAGAGGAGCAAATTAGCATAATCGAGGACAGACAGGCTGAATGGCGCCAGACAGAGGAAGAAAGAGAGCTAAGAACTATAAAAATGAGGAAAATATCCGAGAAATAATGGATTCAATGAGGAGTAAGAACATAAGGATCATAGGAATTCCCGAGAATATGGAAAAGGAAAATGGAACAGAAAGTGTGCTTAACGAAATTATTAAAGAGAACTTCCCAAATCTAGGGATCAATGGAGAAATGTGTGTAGAGGAGGGTTTTAGATCTCCTAGATTTGTCAATGTAAAAAGACCTACTGCAAGGCACATAGTAGTAAAGTTGGCAAATAGGAAAGATAAGGAGAGAATACTCAGGGAAGTAAGGGAAAAAAAGAGAATAACCTATAAAGGAGCCCCTATCAGACTGTCAGCAGATTTCTCTACAGAAACCCTACAAGCTAGGAGAGAATGGAGTGATATATTCAAAGCTTTAAAGGATAAAAATCTTCAGCCAAGAATACTCTATCCAGCAAGAATTTCCTTCAGATATGAGGGAGAAATTAAATCTTTTCCAGACAAACAAAAGTTAAGGGAATTTGAAACTAAAAGCCCTCCATTATAAGAAATCCTCAAGAAGGCGCTCATACCTGAAAAAAGAAAAAAGGGAGAAAGGGGACACAATCCACAGACTAGGGAGACCGATGGATAGGACCAGAACAGGATAGCAAATATTCAATTATAGCATTAGGGTAAAGGTAAGGAAACTACCAAAGCAAGGATGATCTTAGCACTCTAACTACAAATTAGTAAGACGAGTTGGAATAAAAAATGAAAATAATTATTTAGGAGGGGAAGAGCAAAGGGTCTAAATCAGTATTGGTCAAGTAAGTAAGAGACCACCAGAGAATAGACTATATTATACACGAGATTCTAAATACAAACTTCAAGGTAGACACTAAAATAAAGGACAGGACAGAGTCACAAATCATAAATAAGGAAAAATCTAAGAAACCCAGCATAAGAAATTGCAGTATTAAATGGGTAGTCTAAAGCAAACAGGAAAAGAAACACAGGAAAACAAGATAATGAGCGACAGATTAACAGCATTAAGTTCACATGCATCAATAATCACTCTCAATGTAAACGGATTGAACTCTCCAATAAAAAGACACAGAGTGGCAAAATGGATTAAAGAACACGATCCAACAATTTGTTGCCTCCAGGAAACACACCTCAGCCCCAAGGACAAACACAGACTCAGGGTGAAGGGGTGGAGGACGATACTTCAAGCAAATAGCAAGGAAAAAAAGGCAGGTGTTGCAATTCTCATATCAGACCAAGTGGATTTCAAAATAAGACAGGTAAAGAGAGACACAGAGGGACAATATATAATGATCAAAGGGACACTTCATCAAGAAGAAATAATGCTTATAAATATCTATGCACCCAAGACAGGAGCACCAAGATTCATAAAGCAACTATTAACAGACCTAAAGGAAGATGTTAAAAGCAACGCAATAATAGTAGGGGACCTCAATACCCCACTCACATCAATGGACAGATCATCCAGACAGAAAATCAACAAGGAAATAGTGGAGCTAAATGAAAAACTAAAACAATTGGACTTAATAGACATATATAGATCACTCCACCCTGAAAGAGCTGAATACACATTCTTCTCAAGTGCACATGGAACATTCTCTAGGATAGACCATACGTTGGGAAACAAGGCAAGCCTCTACAAATTTAAAAAAATTGAAATAATAACAAGCATCTTCTCAGATCATAGTGCTATAAGGCTAGAAATTAATTACAAGAAAAAAGCTGAGAAAGGCACAAAGATTTGGAGACTAA
This sequence comes from Equus caballus, assembly GCF_041296265.1. NCBI lineage: Eukaryota > Metazoa > Chordata > Mammalia > Perissodactyla > Equidae > Equus > Equus caballus. Next base: position 11,583,317 of record NC_091704.1, read on the forward strand.
ACAACACACTACTGAACAAGCAATGGATCATTGAAGAAAAATTAAAGAAGAAATAAAAAAATACCTGGAAACAAGTGAAAATGATAGCATGCCATACCAACTCATATGGGATACAGGAAAAGCTGTGTTAAGAGGAAAATTCATCACAATACAGGCACATCTTAACAAACAAGAAAAATCCCAAATAAGCAACCTTAAAGCACACCTAAGTGAACTAGAGAAAAAAGAACAAATGAAGCCCAAAGTGAGCAGAAGGAGAGAAATAATAAAAATCAGAACAGAAATAAACACTATTGAAACGACAAAGGCAGTAGGAAGGATCAATGAGACAAAGAGCTGGTTTTTTGAGAAGATAAATAAAATTGACAAACCACTAGCCAGACTTACAAAGAAAAAAAGGGAGAAAGCTCAAATAAACAAAATCAGAAATGAGCGAGGAGAAATAACAACAGACTCTGCAGAAATACAACAGATTATAAGAGAATACTACAAAAAACTCTATGCCAACAGAATGGATAACCTAGAGGAAATGGATAAATTCTTGGACTCCTACAATCTCCCAAAGCTCACTCAAGAAGAGGCAGACAATTTGAACAGACCAATCACAAGGAAAGAGATTGAAACAGCAATCAAAAACATCCCAAAGAATAAAACCCCAGGACCAGATGGCTTTCCTGGGGAATTCTACCAAACTTTCAGAGAGGATTTAATACCTATCCTTTTCAAGCTATTCCAAAAAATTAGGGAAGATGGAACACTTCCTAACACATTCTATGAGGCCAACATCACGCTGATACCAAAACCTGACAAGGACGCCACGACAAAAGAGAACTACAGGCCAATATCACTGATGAACGTAGATGCAAAAATTCTAAACAAAATTTTGGCAACCAGAATTCAGCAATTCATCAAAAGGATCATACATCAGGATCAGGTGGGATTCATACCAGGGACACAGGGATGGTTCAACATCCGCAAATCAATCAACGTGATAAACCACACCAACAAACTGAGGAATAAAAACCACATGATCATCTCAATAGATGCAGAGAAGGCATTTGACAAGATCCAACAGCCATTTATGATAAAAACTCTGAACAAAATGGGCATAGAAGGAAACTACCTCAACATAATAAAGGCCATATATGACAAACCCATAGCCAACATCATACTCAATGGGCAAAAACTGAACCCCATCCCTCTGAAAACAGGAACAAGACAAGGATGCCCTCTATCACCACTCTTATTTAACATAGTACTGGAGGTCCTGGCCAGAGCAGTCAGGCAAGAAAAAGGAATAAAAGGAATCCAAATAGGGAGCGAAGAAGTGAAACTCTCGCTGTTTGCAGACGACATGATCTTATATATAGAAAATCCCAAAGAATCCATTGGAAAACTGTTAGAAGTAATCAACAACTACAGCAAAGTTGCAGGGTATAAAATCAATTTGCATAAATCAGTAGCATTTCTATACTCCAGTAATGAACCAACAGAAAAAGAACTCAAGAATACAATACCATTCACAATCGCAACAAAAAGAATAAAAATAGATTGGGGTAAATTTAACTACGGAAGTGAAGGACCTATATAATGAAAATTACAAGGCCTTTCCAGGACCAATTCTTTGATTTCAAAAGCCGCTATATTAGAGCTTCATCAGAAAGCGTGCTTTTAGCCACACGTAACAAAGAGCTTTGATTCTTTCAGGTTACACAATAAGAATAGTTCGTTACTGCACATAAGGAGAAGTTTGGAAGGTAGGGTGGCGCCAAGGTTGGATAATTCAGCAGCTCAATGATGTCACTGGTGATCTGGTTATTCTTGGCTTTCTCCTCTCCTGTTGTGATAGGTCAGTTTTCTGTACAAGCTAGCTTTTCTTCATGGTCGTGAAGTAGATTCAGCAATATTAGGCATCACACCCAGAATCAACACCATCCAAAAGAACAAGAACGTGAAAAACAAGATATGACACCACATTTCTGGTGCCGTTTTTTTTTTTTTTTTTATCAGAGAGGAAACCTTTCTCGGAAGCCGCCCAGCTGATTTCTGCTCAAGTCTGTTCTCCAGAATTGGGTCACATAGCTCCCCTGCATGAATCACTGGCAAGAGAAATGGGATCATCATAATTGTTTTGGATTAATCAGATGTGTCCTCTAAGGCAGATGGGGAAATGGACACTGGTGCTCAAGCCATCAAAGAAGGAGCCACGAGAACCTGCTGCCACAGGGCAAAGGGGAGAGTAGATGTCGTTATGGGTCACTTAAATGATAAATGACAAACCTTTTTATGTGCATACATCTGTGGGCTAAGCATTTAGAAGATATCCTGCGACACATGATAGAATCCTTAGTCCTAAGTCATTGTCTTCCCTCCTCGTTCAAAGGGCCCCTGTTCATAAATTTCTACTGCCCGAGTCCCAACTATACACCTTTGGAATATGAAAAAATACTCTTTTTAATTTCAGAAGTAAAATCTGTTTTACCTTTTCAAAAGTGAAAGTCAAACTCTGAGCTGGAGAATATCTGCATGCAGCCATGCCGTCGGGGAACTATAGAGAGGTCCATTCTTAAGAGGTAGTGTGGCTTTCATTGGCCGGTAATTGAAACACTACCTACTGAGTGCTTACTGTTCAGTCTAACAGCCCAGCTTAATATTTCCTCTTCCAAGAAGACTTCCTTAGTTCACCCAGTCTGAGGTCCTGTTTCCAGTTCTCCATGAACATTGTCTTCTCTGTAGTCTAGTTATTTAGGTCCACATTTACCTCCTCCTTGCTGACTAGTCTGTGAGCTCCTCTGGATCTGGGCCTCAATCTCATTCTGTTTCTCCAAACTGTGGTGCAGAGCTGGACATAGGAAGTATGCAGCAATATTTCTATATGTTGATAAATGAATGAATACGTGACTGAACCAGCAGAGGAGTTAGCTGAGAACAACTTAATAACATTACTGCCAATCACGCCGCTACTAATGGTTAACACCCATGAAGCACGTTACCAATGTGCTGGGCGCTTAAGAGTCGCAACCTTATGAACTGGGCATTCCTTTATTACACGATGAAGAAACTGAGGAGAGGTTTGATACTTGCTCAAGTTGACACATCTGGTACCACGAGGGGCTGGGCCTAAACTCAGTTATGCCCGACTCCAGGGTCTTAAGCACTTTGCACATCTCAGGATGTGGTTGGATTATGTTCCATCACACGGGAAAGAAACAACCTGGATAACAGAGTCTTCTTAATTTTGGTCTAAATGGACTAAATAGGGTAAAAGAGTGAGTGGGTGTGAACTTGGGGTTCTGTTTTTAAACCTCCTTAAAATTTGTGATAATTGAATAGAAAACTCTGTTGCCTTGAATGGATGTGTTTGGTTATCAAGGAGAGAAGCTTCTCGATCTGCTTGTTGAGTGCAGCGTGGAGGCCTGGTCCCTGGGATAGCCCAGGGATGAGGTGGCCTCGGCAGCAACAACAGTTTGTTAAGAAGTTCAGGCTACCCGGCGTCTCCACTTGGATTTCCTCTCTAGGCTTTGGGAAGATGTTCATGGCACTGGATGGTTGTTGACATGTGTTGATTCCATCTCTTGGCAAAGCCTAACTGGTCCAGGCCCTTTGTACAATCCAGGCACAAAACCGTCTGAAGTCAGGATTAGACACAGAAGCCCTGAGCTGTGGGCAGGAGGCATAGTAGCAGACTGTGTTAGAACATGGGCTTTGGCGTCAGAGGATTTCAGCTTTGAGCCCCGGGACTCCACAAATGTTATGCATTAGTTGTCATTTCATTATTATTCTGATCTTGACATGGTTACTAATTCCGAGAACTTGATCAAGTCATTCTTGGCCTTACAGATTTAGTTTCCTCAGCTGGAACTTGGGCGTGACAATACTCAGTTCCCAGAATTGTCATGAAGAAAAAATGAGATAAGGGAGGTGACATTGTAGCTCAGGGAGACCAGGGGCAGGCCTGGCTTTGTGGGCATGTGGCCTGTGCAGTTGCACAGGGCCCTGTGCTTAGGAGAGCTCCATGCTTGGTTTAATGATCTACTGTCGCCATCTTGAAATTCTTAATAATTTCTGAACAGGGGTCCTCACGTTTTCATTTTGCACTGGGCCCCACAAAGTCTGTAGCTGCTCTGCCTGGAGATCCCCTGGACATGTTACAGCACCAGTCCCAGGAGGAGAAAGATGCTCCCCGGAAGGAGCTGGCCAGGGAGGGGCTCTTCCTGGTTGGGAGAGCACCGTTTCCACATCTGGTGTCAAAAGGAGTGAGTGATCATCTGGACCATTTTTTGGGGAACCAGGATGTGCTCTTCCTTACCCCTGGACCTTTGCACAGCCTTTCCTCTTGCCAGTAACACTTTTCCCCTGCATGCCTGTCAAGACTGAACTCCTAGTCCTCCACATCTTTTGCTCTTTATGAGAAAAGACCTTTCAAACTTGCGAGCAAGTGGCATGATAGTATAGCCCTGGAGACGTTTGGGAATCTAGGCTTCCTTTAATGCAAGATCAATTTGTATCTCATCTTTGAGGAGTGAGTAGACATAGTGGGGAGGAATTGGACCCGGCACCAGCCAGCCTGGGTTCACATCCCAGCTCTGCCCCTTCCTAGCTCCATGACTTTGGGGGAGTTTCATAAACACTCAATCCTTTAGTCTCCTCATCTGTAAGAAGGAAATAATACTAAAATTACCTACATTCACAGGTCAGCTAGGAGGAGCAGATGAACCCATGCAGACACAGCAGCTGGAGCCATGCCTTTGCAGAGTGGGTACTCTTGTCCATAAGCTAGAATTATGATGCTTTTCCACGCTCTGTGACCTGATTAACTGAAAGACCTTTAGAATCAGTAAGGACCAGTTTGCAACTGCCCCCGGGAACTTGCTAGCTGTGCGAACCCAGGCACAAGCTGTTATATCTTGATCTTAGCCCTTCAATCCTAGGAATTCTGGGAGTAAGACCTGCGAGCAGCTGCAAGAGGTAGGATGTAAGGGAAGGAGCATAGGTTCGGGTCTTAGAAGCCAGCGCTTACATTTCATCTCTTCTCTTTACCAGCTGTGTGAAATTCCAAGTTATGAAAACTCCCAGAACCTTATTTTTCTCTTTAAAAATGGGGGTAGCAGTATCATTTAGAGAGGTGCTCCTCCACAAAAGAACATAAGTTCCACAAGGAGAGGGGTTTGCTTGCTTTGGTTCTTTGCTGCATCCCTCGGACAGTGCCTAGCACTCAGGAAGTGCAAAATAAATATTTGAAGGAAGGGATTGTTGAGAGAATTAAATAGCATGATTTATGTAAAGTACCTAGCATGGAGACAGGCCCCTACATAGCAGACGCTCAGGAAAGCAATGGCTGTGGATATTTTCAAGTCAGGTGGGTGGGAACACTGTGGGTCTAGCCAAGGGCTCCATTCGGAGCAGGACTGCCTGTCCCTGCTCCTGCCCAGGCGTGCTGCTGGGATTGAGAAGAGGGATCTGCCACAGCAAGGATGAGCAGAGTTGCTGAAGTGAAAACCAGGTGCGTGGATCTCTCCAGCAGAACGAGGGGAAGGAGATGGCTGTAGGTCACGTGGCAGTTTCCACTTATGCAGCAGCAGGAAGAATGCTCCCCAACTCCCTCAGGCAGAGATGAGGCTCTCATCTCACTCTTTTCTATCAGAGTAAGCTTAGAATCGTGGTAGAGCTTAGCTTACCTGAGGAAGGTGTTTGTATTCCAGCCAGGGAGGGGCTGGGGAAGGCTGGCACCCACTGCAACACGCTGCACAAAAGCAAGCTCTGATTATCACTCCATTTGTTTTGACTAGGCAAGTGTTAGATCCTTATCAAGCAGAGAGGAGCAAATTGGTTCCAAATTTAAAAAATGAAAGAGAAGAATGATCATTTAGAAAGCGTGTCAACAAGGGGCGCTGGCCTGATTCACCGGCAGCATGGCCCAGCGGAGAGTAAGGTGTGGTTTGAGTTCTGATTTCTACTCTAAGCCAGAGTATCCTCATAATACGTTAGGAGAAAGTGGCTCTAGCTCAGGTGTTCTCTTTACACTCACTGGAGAGTGTGTATGAGGTGAGACCCCCTCATCAAGACCTTGAAGAGAGGCTGTGAAGTTGAGTGGAATGAACACAGGCTGTGGAATTGGGCTGGTCTCGATTTGATGCATGCTCCACTGCTTGCAGGCTGGACAATCTCAGCCTCTCTGAGCCTCAGTTCCCTAAGCAAAAGTAATAAGAACGCCAGTGTGCAGTGAGAATTAAGTGGACATTACATATAGTCTTGCTTAATAAATGTTCCCTGGGTCCATACCCCCGCAATCCAGAATCCAAGGTTCCACAATCAGATTTCAGCTCTGGCTGATTCTAGGAAAGCCAATGAGAGCTGCAATAAATGATTGAGAGAGTCTCACCCCTGATCGCCTCTTCTCTAGGACCTTCCTGGAGTCTCTGGCGTCTGACTGAATTCCACAGGTTCTTGGGCGGAGGGTAGGGTGAGGGAGGGACGGCGGGAGGCAGGCCCATGGATATCTTGATATCAGGGGCAAGACTCTGCTGGGTTCTAAGTGCAGATGCCCAACCACCGAGGCAGCACTTAAGGGTAATATATGCCAGGATGTCTGAATGACATCTTCAGCATCCTCAGCCAGGCCTCATCACTGCTCCGTATATTCATCATCTGCAGAGTTATTAACACACATTTATTGAAGCCCGCTTTGTAACAGGCCTGTCCTGGCCCAAGAACACAAGAGGCGTAAGTCATGGATCCTGCCCTTATTCTTGGGACCACATGGAATAAGTCAGATAATATCCCCAAGTTACCTTGCTCCCCATCCTGCATGGCTTCCAGCCTGCTCTCTGTGCTGGACCCTTGTCCACAGGACATAAACTAGTTCATCCATTCCTGTCCTAATGTATAATCTCCCAAACTGGAGATGCTTCATGAAGTATGGAATACGAGGTCTGGATGCATAGAGTACAGGGTTTCAGATTCCAGATGCCTGGTGTCTCCATTTCAAGAACCAATAAAAGACAAAGTAGAATTAGCCTCATCGTTTGCCCACATCTCTTTTGCCATCTCTGTGCAAGGCATTGCTATGATTCTGCCATGAAAAATATTTAACAAAGTCAAAATACCATCTGCAGAAATTAGCAGGGGGGGGATATTGGGTTTAAGTAGGAACAAGTCATGTGTGCGTGCATTTTGAGAGGTAGAAAAACCAAGAGCATAAATGTAAGATGGAAAGAGAGTGTTGTCGGAGGGAACACAGAGGGGGCAGTTATGAGGTTGGTCTCTGGCTCGCTCTTCTCCTCTCACTGATATAATGCACGTCTTTGGCTTTCTACGTGGACTGGCAAGTTAATATCTCCAACTCAGATACATCCTCAGTGTTCCATATTTGTATATCCAATTGCCTCTTAACACTTTCTCTTAGGTGTTTCAAAATACTCCGAACTGAAGCCATGCTCTTCATGACTCCCTTCCTCAAGTCTGCTTCTCTTTCTGATTTCCCTCTATCGGTGAAGTCACCGTGATCCATTCACTTGCACAAAGCGCAAACTTAGGAATCATTTGTGACATCTCTTTCTCCCTCCATCCCCCATCTCCAATTCATCACCAGCCTGTTGACTTTAATTCCTAAAAGTCACTCGAGTCGATCTACTTCTCTTCCACCTCCTGCCAATATGCTAGTCCAAACTGCCATTTCTTTCCTCAAAACTCCCCACAGTCTTCCAGCTGGTCTTCTTGCATGCAGTTTCTTCCTCACCCTGCACCCAGAGGGATTCTCCCCAGATGCGTCTCTGATCACACCATCCTGCCATTGACTCTGTCCTCATAGGGACATACTAAAACTCTTCAGTGGCGGCTCCTTGCTCATATGATAAAGATATGCTCTAGAGCTGGAGACAAAGTGAGCTCCCCCGAGCTGAGCACGGAAGTGGGAGTGGAGGAAGGATCCTTTATCAAGGCCAGGTACGAAGCTGTTACAGCACAAGGAGAAGTGGATGCTGGTCATGGAGAGACAGCAGACATCCACTACAAGGACAGTCTCTCAAGGGAGAGTTTTGTCAAGGAAGAACTTTGCAAGAGATTAACAGGATTTCAAGACCCTGTACAGGTGGGCTGAGATAATGGTTTCAGCAAGAGACTAAGAGACCTTAGAGGCTTAGGGAAAAGCTGACTGAGTGGAATCAGGGCACGTATATCAAGTTTAGGGCAGCGTTAGTAAGACCACACTAGTGGTGAGGCCAAGGCACCTAATATGCATCTGACTGCTGAAGACTTCCAGTTCATGGAGCTATACAGGAGCAGGCTGGGGCTGACAGGAGTCTGGCATGACTTGGTCATACTGAACCTCCGTTGGCTTCTCCCTGCTCAGAAACCATCTGTTCTATAATGTCTTCTAGAATTGAACTGGGATATGATGTTGTACTACCCGATCTCTAATTCCTGGGAGTCAGCCTTGAATCTTTGTTCTTGCCTGAAAATGAGCTCAATTACTCATCGCCAGTCTCCTGGTGTCTCTCTCACCTACCTACCCTGAAGATTTCTTCTTTCTTTCTTGAAGTTGAACTTATATTTCATAATAGGTGCCTCTGTTTAATCCACCGTTTGAAGTGCTGGAGGAGCAAGGAAGGCCAGATGAGTTTCTTCCCTTTCAGCCCATCTTCTGTGTCTCTCTAGAGACATTAAAAAAAAAAAAAGCCAGCTCTCTGTTTAAAAGCCTCCAATTTTCTGCAGACTAAAGTTCAGCCGCTCTAATGTGGCACATGGAATTCTTTGTAACACAGCCTGCATCTTGTAGGGTTTCTTGGTTACAGGCACAGTAACTATCTCTGAATGGTGCAAGCCTTAGAAAGCTCATGGAATGGAAGGCATAGCTGATCAAAGAAGCCTAAGAAAGGACTGGAACCAGCAGACCTCCAATAATCCAGAGAATAGGACTTAAGCGACAATCTCTTCAAGACGCTGTGGCTGGTACAAACCAGCTCCAAGACATTTCCCTCAGCCCCTCCATTCATGATTTAAATTCCTAAGAACCACCTCCCACCACCATTGTGTGGCTTCTTAGAGGAAATCCCAACCAAGGTGTCCCACGTCCCTTGGGTAAGGAGCAGTGACCTAAGCTCAGCCGGCTTGATTGCGGAGGGCAGCGCCATTCTTAAGCCCATGCAGAAAACATCCCTGCACTGAGTCATCCGCCCTAGAAGTCTCCACTCTAGTCCTTCTCCCATCACGTCTTCCCAGGGGATAAGGAGGCCACAGGCCAAGGGCACTTGCCCACCTCAACCTGCACCCTCTCTTCTGGACCATTCTCTTGGTCACAGAGACCCTGGACTTCCCTGCCCAAGTTGGCTCTTCCCTGGATCTGTCCTCCCGAGGGCACATGGCACATGAAAGCCAGAGGGGATGTAAAGACTGCTGTCCACCCATTTTCACTGTGCAGGTTATGATGTACTCACACACGTACAAAAAGCCACTACAGTGATGGGCAGAGCTGGGAGTAGGAAGAGAAGTGGGGAACAGGCTGAGGGTAGGGATCCGGGAGCCATAAGCCAGGAGCCAGCTCTCCCCATGCTGCTATATTCTGGCAAGAAAATCTGAGAAGCCAGAGGATTCCAAATTTGAACTTGGCCTTCCAGGTCATTATGAAGATAGGAGGATAGTACATATTTTAAATGACACTTTAATAGATTGCTTTATCACTTTCAAATCCCTGGGCATGTGGTATATGGCCCTTCATTTGTACGCTTCCTCTGGGTCCTGCAAAGGTATAGGCAGGTCGGTCAAAGAGCATCAGGATGCTGCTACCCGAGGAAGAGGCCAGTGATGTCCACGTGCTGTTGAGATCCCGTGTTCCCACCCCTGTGTCTAGTGACCCAGCGCCCCGTGACTCAGCTGCCCAGGCCCTGAGCAGACCCTGCAAATGCCGGAGGCTCCCAACTGTCTCCCTGCCTCCACGTTAGCCCCCTGGAGTCCTCTCAGTCAAGCATCCAGAGGTATCTTTAAACATATAATGAATCAAGCCCCTTCCCAGTTTAAAAGCCTACGGTGACCGCTCCCCACCCCCACCTACCCCGCCCAGAGGAAAAGTCAAAATCCTTTCCACATTTCGCAAAGCTTTGCACGACACCTCCCAGCCTCCATCCACCGTCTCTCTGTCCTCTTGCTGACCCACTCCAGCCATGCTGTCCTTCTGGTGGTCGCTGGGACATGTCAAGCTCAGCCCTGCATGGGGTCCTCTGCACCTGCTGTCCTTGTGGCTGGAACATTCTTCCCTTGGTTGTCCCCATGGCTAGCTCTTTCAGCTCCTTCAGCTCTCTGTTTATGCTACTTCCTAGCACAATCTTCTCTGGTGACCCCAACTAAAATAGGGGGCCCCCTTCCCACCGCAGCATCTCCCACCTCCTTTCCCTGCACTATTCTCCGCACAGCACTCCCCGTCACACTATGCGTCTTGATTGTTTCTTGCATGTTATCTATCTAGACAGACTAGAAGAGAAGCAACGTGCGGGCAGGGACCTTTGTCTGTCTGTTCCCTGCTGTCTCTCCAGCACCTGGAACACTCCTGAGCTCAGAGGTGACACTCCACAAATGTTTGTTGAGTGAATAATGGGATGAATGAATGAAAGCATACATGCCATGCCCCTGAGCCCCTGCATATGGTCCCCTCTCTGTCTGGGATGCCACCATCATCTTCTCCTTCAAGGCCTTGCTCAGCATTACCCTATCTCTGCGGCACCTCCTCCTCTCCATCCCACCCCAGCAGCATTGTTTTTGGTTCCCCCATCATGCTTTACACATACTTCTCTAATAATACTCACTACATTCAATTATTGTCTGGTGTTTTTTTTTCTTTTAAAAGATGTACATAAGCAGTACATGAATACATTCACTTTATTAAATATTCAAACAATATAGTAAGTGAAAGATCTCCTCTAGGCTACTCTCAAAATCTACCTTTCCTTTCCAGAAGTAATCTTGTCTGGGAATTTACATACACATACATGGATAAAAAAGTAAAGTTTTGTTTTGAGTGTGCATGTGTGTGCTTTATTATACCTATGTTCTGGCATTTTCTATGATTTGCATCTTTGACACAGAGTACTTTGTGTGATTGTCTGTTTTGTACCTGTATGCATTTAAATCACTTTAAAAAATAATTTAGCATTGAATTAGATAGAATGAAGGCATGAAGATTTAGTTGGCCATTCCCCATCTTATGGGTATTTAGATGGTTCACATTGCTGCAGCCATGCCACAGTGAAAGTTCCTACACAGGTCTGTTAGAGCATATGTGTTTCTCCAGACTACATACCTAGAAGGGAAATAGAGGATTTGAAAAGTGTGCAGATTTTAACCTGTCAATTCACCCTTTAAAAAGCCTGTAAAAATTATGCTTCTGTGAAGGTGGGATATTTTTAATATTTGCCTATTTGCTGGGAGAAAATGTCTCATTCGAGTTTTGTTTTTCATTTCCCTGATTATTGCTGAAGTTTACATGTTTGTCTATATTTATTAGAATTTAGTTTCTCTTGTGACTCGTTTTTCCATCTTCTTGGCCCGTTTTTCTTTTCTCTTGCTGTCACTATCTTACGTGCCTGTTTGTTTTACTTGACTGTGAGCTCCTTCAGGTGGTCATCACATCTTATTTATCAAGGTTTCCCCTTCCAGAGCACACAGACAGTGCTTAATGAATGTATATCCAATTGCATTATTGAAGCCATAGGCATTACCCTTTATCATGGTTATCATCATTATCATCCTCCTCATCACCGCCAGTACCATTTATTTAGTCTCACAGGATGCTAAGCCCTGTCTCGGGAGGTGTGCGTATATAGTCTCTCATCTTCCTAATACCTCGCCCAACAAAGTGACTATTGGTAGCTCTGTTTTACAGATAAAGCAGTTGAGACTCATGCAAGTTACACGGGCTGCCCAAGGACACTCAGCCGGATTATGAAGGGAGGGATTATGGAGCAGAGTCTTTTCAGCCTGGTTCCAAAGTATGTGCAGTCTCCCTTAGAGCAATTGGCCTCTTCCTGGCCACGCATTAGAATCACCTGAACAGGCTTTTAAATGATAGCTATATCCAGTCCTACCCCAGGCCAATTGATTCAGAAACTCTGGGACTAGGTCTGGGGAAGTGGTGTTATAAAAATCCCTACATGATTTTGATGTGCAGAAATGGTTGAAAACCTTTGGTCTACATTGGGAGTGAACCAGCTTTTTTTGTAAAGTGCCAGATAGTAAATATTTTAGACTTTGCCTGCCATACAGTCTCTGTGGCAACTATCCACCTTTGCTGTTGTAGGGTCAAAACAGCCAAAGACAAAAATGAACGAACATGACTGTGTTCCAATTGAAACCCATTTACAAAAACAAACGGCAGCCAAATTTGGTCCATGGGCTGTAGTTTGTGGACCCCTAGTCTATATCATAATACTTCGAAGATCTTGGAATTTCGGATTGTCCCAGTCAAACCAGGACATCTGGTCACATTAATTACCTTGCTAAGTCTCAAGGACAGTGGCATGAGAATCTTTGCCCCACCTCAACAGATTCTGCTTCAGTAGGTTGGGGCCTGGGCATCTGCATTTCAACAAGGGATGCAGCTGATTCTGATGTAAGCAGACTTCGTGGGTCCTTACTGCAAGAATCACTGGGCTACCAAAGCATAATGTTCTTGGCAAGTAGCGAAAGCTTGGCTGGAGAAGCAGAACTGGTTCTTATCCAACAATTCTTTAAGCTCATGGATAGACATTTTGTGCGTCCCTGCCTGCCTTATGTTCCAGCATCCTGCCTCCAAGGTTCTGGAACCTTGGGTGCCCCAGCATCACATCTTCCCAGTCTGCACGTTGGCAGAGAAGGAAGCCGTCCTGCCTCTTCAACTCTGAAATTAGTAGAAGACCAAAGTCCTTGTATATTTCAAAATATTGAAGAAGAAAGTGACTGTTTAACCACCTACGTGATAAAACTGATACTGGCATTTATCAGTCTGTGTGTGTGTGTGTGTGTGTGTGTGTGTTTTAATAGTTCAGTAGTTAGAAAATGGAGCCTCCATTTTCCCGTCATCCGCTTTGAAGCTATGTAGTGGGTGAATGCCATCATTTCTGTTTCCGACCTCTTTAGCATCCATTATTTCTCTGTTGTCCACATCTAATAGTCTGGATCCTTTTAGTTGTTGATGGCGCAGCGATTACTGGGGCTGCTGCTTTAGGATGACTTCCAAATGCATCTGAACAGTTGAATTTATTTACTGCTTCCCTCCTGAAAGCTTTTTAGCATGATCCAGCTGGGGTGGTTTCATCGGGAAAACCATTATTTGCGGCTCTCTTTTTTTGAGGGGTAGAAATAAATTTCCCAAAAGGTGAAAGTGGACGCTGTTCATTGTGGATCTGCAATCTTACTTTTTCTTCTCTCTCCTTCTTACATTCCATTTGCACAGTTTTTCTCAGGAATGACTTCTTTCTGGGGAAATGGAATGTTCTAAATGGCACGATTGAGTCAAATCAATGTTTAGAGTGGTTTGGACTTTTAAGCCTTTTGCTGGATTTTGGCAGTATCATTTTATACTGTAAAACCCCTTTTTCCCAGGTAACCTATAATATTCATATTGAACATTATTCACAGCTTTCTAACACCCCCTCATTTCACTTAGCTATCAGCTAAGCAAATAGTGCTCAAGAGTTAAAAATATGCTATTCTTCCTCTACAGCACATGCACTTTTATGTGAAAGGGGAACCGCTCTGTGTTCCTAATCTCTATATACATATCTATCTGTGCATGTAGTAGCTTTCAACACTGTAATTAGACACAGAAACCACACCGTGCCAACACAGTGCACACATGCAGGTTTATAGAGCAGCTGTGACAAGTATATAATATGGTAAGACACCTTTTCACCAGCTGGGACAAATTCTAGAGTATACAAGGAGAGTTTCAAATGAAAATTAGGTAGAAGAATCTGAACTATTTCATGCAGGAGGACTGCACAGATGAAAATATCTAGGACGCCTCTCTGGAAGAGTGTATTTGAGAGGCACTGTGCAATACTGGAAAGCTGATAGCTCAAGGAGTCCAATCCTCTTGGATTTAAATCCCAGCCAAGGTGCTGTGTGATCTTGGGCAGGTTGCTTTACCTCTCTGAGACTCAAGTACCCTGTTACGTCACAGAGATAGTAGCAGCACGTTTACCTCATGGGGCTCGTGTGAGGATTAAGTGAGGTAACAAATGTCAGGCTGCAGACACACTTTCATCATCTGAGGATCGGAACCACAGTGTGGTGATGAAAATGAAAGGAGATACGTCATCATTACAACAGAACTCTCTGGAATATGCCCCTCCCTGCCACACACACAGCAAATATGAGTCTCTTTTGTGAACTGTCAATGTTAATAGCATCCACATTTACTCAGCTACCCTCATAAAAAAATTAGAAGCTACACTTAAATGGTTTCTCTCTCCTCCTACCTGTCCCCTTCTTCTGGTGCCTGATCCCCCATGGTCACTTGGTACCAAATTGTGCCATTCAGCCTCCGAAATAACTTTCTAATTCGGTCTCCTCAGCTTCATCCTCCCTGTCACTGCCTCAGTTCAGACCCTTATTGTCTTTTGTCTGGATTAATGCAAGAACCTCTTAACCAATTTCAGTATCTTCGGCTTGGATCCTCCATGATCCATTAGTAGCCCCATTTTACAGATTAGAAAATTGAGACAGAGAGAGGTTCAATCAAGAGCCCCAAATCACACAGCTGGTAAGTGGTATTATAGGGATTCCAACCTCAGCAGCCTGGCTCTAGGATCTCTGCCCTTTCCTGCCTTGGAGCTTGGTGCAGTGCATTATTTGGTTGTGGAAATCGGCAGTACCTCCTACGTCTGGTAATTGCCTGGAGTGAGTCCTGTTTCCCCCTCACCAGATGTTTCCTTAGAGCTGCTCTAAGTGATACATCGATCCTGCATGAGCTCCAAGGAGCAGCCAAGCCATTCTGCAGGAAGAGAGCGGGTGAAGGAGGAACAGGCAGAAATGTACAAATGAGTTCTGGTGGGAGACCATCAGTGCATCGTGGATGCTGTCCAGAGGCTGACGTGGGCCACGTATAAAAAGAAGAGGCTGAACTAGGGATGGAGAAAGTAGGGATTCAGGTCCATTTCAGCATTTCAGGAGTCTGGTCCAGTGGGTGGGGCCTGGCATGAAGAACTGCCAGCGGGGATGATGCTGGGATTCTGGCAGTATCAGAGGCTGCTGGTTTAGAGCAGGATCGCAGGCAGACGTGATGCTGTGGTACCACAGGGACAGATCATCCATGTTCCCGTGAAGCCACAGCCACTCTGAAGCCGGGGCCAGGGCTTTCCCACGCCCTGTGGTCGTAGGCACTAGAGTGGCAGGAAAAGTAAACTGAGAAACTACAAGTTTCTCCTTGTAGAAACCTTACTCATTCTTTAAAGCTCACTTAAAAATTAATATTTATCTAAGGAATCCATACTTGTGCCTTTAAAATCAAATAGTACTGAAGGCTTTATAAAGGACCGTGACAGGCCCTCCCCAACCTCACAACCCCAGTCCTTTCTATCCCCCCAGTTCCATTCCCCATGGAAACCACTTGAGCCATTTCTATCCTAGCTGTTCTTGTGTTTACCTCCATTTATATAACTAGTACGAATACTTGTATTTAAAAGTAATTTTAAAATATTAGACACTAACTTCTTGCCGTGGTAGATAAAATTTGAGTAGGTAAAATTGCAGGTGGATGAAATTTGGTCGACACCCCATTCCCCTCTTCACTCTTCTCAGTCTGTCCTCACTTAAATCTTTATTCATGCAAAGTTCATCTTGGCATGGAAGGTGACCCCTTTCCTGGAACGTGTTCAGAGACTGCTCCTCCCCTGCTCCCACAGAGCTGTGTATCTCTCTTAGTGCACTGTTCCCCTTGCCCTTCCACGTTGGGGTTATCTATAGAACAGGTCACACAGCTGTGGTCTTTACTGCTGTGTGCCCGATATTGGTAAACCCTGCTCTTCTTCCCTGTCCCTAGCCATCTCTATATCTCTCTGCTTTGCCAGTCTCTGGGTGGGGGGAAACCAAAGTGGGTACTTCCTGTGTGCCCTGAAAGGCTGGGACGCCGGTCGTTCACTCTGCTCTCTCTTTCCCTGAAAGGAGAGCTCTTTCTAGCTGAGGAGTTCCCTCTTAGCACTGAGTAATGCCAGCTTAAAGGACGGGGTGATGCAGGCAAAATGAAGCTGTTCTTCTTTCTCTTTATGTGTGGTTATTCTCACATTTTTTGTTCCGCTATGTTGCTAAAGTTTCTTAAGAGGGCTTTAGAGCTCTCCCAGAACTCTTTTTGATCATGGGTAGGTAGCAGTCTAATTGTTGATCTTTCTGGGAGGACAGAGGCTAACATCTCCTACTCCCCCATCTTGGTGACATCACTCACTAACACATCGTTAAGGATTTTTCATTTATATTCATGAGGGATAGTGGTCTTGTCTTTGCATGTGATGTCTTCACTTGCCATTGAAATTAAGGTGACTCTGGCCTAATAGAATGATGTGAGACCAGCTCTCTCCTTCTAATATTTTCTGAAATAGATGGTGGGAGATTGGGATTATTTTCTCCATTAATAGTCAATGGAATTCACCAGTTGAGTCATCTGAATCTGGGCTTTTCTTCCCTGAAAGGGTTTTAATTAGTAATTTAACTTTCTTGTTTGTTACAGATCTATGGAGATTTTCTATTTCTCTTTGAGTCAGTTTTGGAAATTTGGATCTAAGAATTTGCCAATATCTTATAAATTGTCTAATTTGTGGCATAAAGTTGTTCATAATATTCTCTTATAATCCTTTAATTTCTCTGTGGGTGTCCCTTTCTAATTTCTGATTTTGGTAAATTCTATCTTCTCTCTTCCTTGGGGATGCTAGCTAAGGGATTGTCAACTTTATGTGGTAAACAGCCAATTTCTGGTTTTATTGATGTTTGTGTTTTGTATTTCACAGACGTGTTCTAATCTTTTGTATTTCCTTTCTTTTGCTTGTTTTCAGTTTGGTTTATTTTCCTTTCTTTCCTTTCTTAGGGTAGGAACTTAAATTATTGATTTGAGACTTTCCTCTCTTCCACTATAGGTGTTTAATACTCTAAATTTCTCTCTAAGTACTGCTTTAGGCACATCCCATAGACTTTGATATTCTATTTTTTAAATTTTCATTCACTTCAAAGTACTTTCAAATTTTGTTCCCAATTTATTCTTTGACTCATATGTTATTCAGATGGGTGTCATTTAAGTTCCAAATGTTTGTGGATATCCCAGATATATTCCATTCTTGATAGCTCACATTCCATTGTGGTTGGAGAACATATTTTATATAATTTCATTCTTGCTAAATCTGTTGAATTTATTTTATGGCTGAGTACACGGTCTATCCTGGAGCATGTTCCATGTGGTATTGAAAAGAATGTGTGTTTTGTAGTCATTGAGTGCAGTGATCTATACACGTCACTTAATTTAATTTGGTTGATAGTGCTGTTCAAGTCTTGTATAACCTTGCTGATTGTCTTTCCTCTTTTTAATCCATTATGGACAGGAGGCAGTTGAAATTTCCAAGTATTGTTGAATTGTCTCTTTCTCCTTTCATTTCCGTCAAATTTTACTTCACGTATCTTGAAGCTCTGTTGTTACATTTGTAAGCATTGATAATTTTTATATCTTTCTGATTTAATGACATTTTGTCATTTGGATATGTCCCTCTTTGCTTCTAATAATATTTCTTGTTTTAAAATCTACATTGTCCAGTATTAACACAACCCTCCAGCAATCTTTTGGTACCTATTTGTGTGATGTGTCTTTTCCATCCTTCTAGTTTCAACTTCTGTTTGTCTTTGAATCTAAGATGTGTCTTTTGTAGATCACGTATAGTTGGATCTTGCTTTATTATTCATTTTCCCAATCTCTGTCTTCTAATTGTTTTTTTTAGACCATTCACATTTAGTGCAGTTATTGATAGGATCAGAGTTACATTTGCCATTTTGCTATTTGTTTTCTTTGTCTTCAGGCTTTTTTGTTCTCTGTCCTTCCTTTATTAACTTCTTTTGTGCTAAATAAATCTTTCAGTATATCATTTTAATTCCTCTATTGAATATTTTTTACTGTTTTTGAGCTATTTTCCTAGTGTCTGTGGTAGGGATTCCAATATGCATTTTAACTGACTATGGTCTATTTCAAACGAATATTAACTTAATTCCTATGAAATATAGAATGTTTCCTCCAATGTAACTCTGTTACTTTCCCCTCTTGTGCTCTTGTTTTTATATATATTATATCTATATATGTTACAAAACCAATACTAGAATGTTACAGTTATTTCTTTGTACAATCTCATGTCTTTTAAAGAATTTAACAGAAGAAATGAGAAAATATATTTATAGATTCTTTTTTTTAAAACCCAGAAATTTATTACTTCTGGCTCTCTTAATTTCTTCCAGCTGATTCGAGGTACTGTCTGATGTCATTTTCTTCCAGCCCAAAGAATTTCCTTTAGTATTTCTCACAATTCAGTTCTGATATCAAGAAATTCTTCCAGTCCTTTTAAATTTAAGAATGTCCTTATTTCACCTTTATAATTAGTGGATAGTCTTGCTGGATAAAAAAATTCTTCGTTACCATTTTTTCTTTCAGTATTTTGAATATGCCATTTCACTGCCTTCTAGGGTCTATTTTCTCTGATGAGCAGTTAGATATTATTTATGTTGATGCTCTCCTGTACATGTTCAGTTGTTTTTCTCTTTCTTAAGATTTTCTCTTTGTGTGTGGCTTACAACAGTTTGACTATGATGTGTCTAGGTAAAACTATATCTTTGTATTTATCCTACTTGGAGTTCAGTAAGCTTCTTGGATGTGTAAATTAACATTGTTTCATCAACTTTGGGAAGTTTTGGACATTATTTCTTCAAACAATTACAATAACTATTAGATCCACAATTTGAGGAGGTGTATTACATGAGATTTGGGACATTTACTGGGAAAGTCTAGGAACCTGGAAATTGGAATGATTACATGTATTTGGATTCACATATAGCTGAACTCATTGGGCACAATGAGTCTCCCTTGATTTCATAAGCAGTTGTTTCTCCCTGTGTGAGGCTGTTCCTTCATTGCTGGTATTCAACTATAGGATGAATCTCAAAATCATTATCCTGAGTGAAAAAAAAGCCACACAAAAATACACTGTATGATTCCTTTTGCATGAAACCCTAAAAAGATAAAACTAATCTAATATTGACAGGTGTAGAGAGAAACAGTTCCCAGATGGAGGTGTCTGAACAGTTTGAAAAGTGATCCAATATACTGGGGCTCTCAATAGATTGCCTCAATTACTCACTCAGATAAGGTTTGAATACAAGAATATCTTCAAGAGGGACATTATGTTCCTCAATATTTTATAAAATGATCACTAGCCGTATGAGGGTGAATGCCAGGTAAGTACACCTCCCCCAATTACTGCGAGGATGGATCAGTGTGAGGTCAAGATTAAGGTGAAGAAATTGTATTCCTTCACTTACATGGATTTACCGAGCATCTAGGAAGCCCAAAGTTATTATCAGAGGAGAAGGATATGGTCAAACATATACTACTACTTGGTCAGAACAGATGTTCTAAACTCTGTGCACTTTGCCTGGCAGGTGTACACTTGCCTCTGCACAGCTTTGAGGCTTATTAGACAGTTCAAGTTTGTTGTACCTGCCACACACTCTGCAATTTTAAGGCCTTTAAGGTATACTAAAAGTCACTGCTTTGAGGAGCTTAGAAAAAGAAGTGAAGAGTAACTGAATTCTGACAGTGTCTGTCTCACTTCTCTCTCTCTCTCCAAATCCTAAGGGGTGATCCTAGTATAAGTTACCCCTGAAGGAGATACACACTATCCTCAGGCCCTGTCCGAACTTCCTTACTGGCTCCAGGCCCATAATAGGAATAAAAAACCAGCTATGTTCAGAGTAAAATTGCAAGAAATCCAGAAATTAAAAAACCAAAAACACAAAAGGAACTCAAGATCTTGCCCAATAAAGCAGAAACTAGGTAGCACATAAGGGGGTGGATCCTTACCATATTAGATTAGGAAGGATGAATTATGTTTGGATAGGCTCAAATTAATCAATATGAGTATACTCCCTGTGGACTCAGGAGCAGCCCATGTTGCATTTCAAAGCAATGAAATATGTATTTTCTCTAATGGGATACTGACAAATGTTTTTTGAAACTCTTAGAGCGTTTCTCATGTGCAGCCATCTTTTGTGGTGATATGAAGGGATCAGTGGTGGTGGCTCTTTGATCATGAAGTTCATTGAAATGAAATAGATGGGTATTCTACTAAGATGCTTCTTGAGATATATATCTATATACATGTGAAATTCTGGATCTTGTGGGCAGAAAACGAACACAAATCACCACAACAGGGATTTAGATTCTCTTTCTAAATCCTTGATATATCCTACTTTCTAGACAGGAGGCTTTGACTAAAGGGAAGGCTGGGTCCCTTTGACAAAATTCCTCATAACTTGGTCACAAGAATATACAATTAAACATTCCCCAAAAGTCCCCAAGGGAGACCTGTGGCCACATACCCATCAACTCTCCTTCAAACTGGGTTTACAGTGTATGGTGGCATCATTGGAAATTATGGCTGCTACGATTACAGTCTCACTTAGGGGTGGTTCTGAAATGTGTGGTGAAAAAAAAATCTTCCCAGTGGGTAGAGTTTAAGGAGGTATATTTAGTTCACTTTGTGAAGAACTGACATGTACTTGAGTTTCGATTTATACTGATTTATGTCCAGTAGCTCAGTGAGTTGACAGGTAGTAGGGGGCTAAACAAGAATAAGACTGGAAAATTGGTGACCAAAAGGTCTAGAAGAGACACATGCGGATGGAATTCTAAGAATAGGTATTGAATGGGGTTTATAAATGCTTAACGGAGGATAGGATATCAGAGGGAAGAGAACAAGTGAGGTGTTGGGTATTTATTCCTTTGGCTCTCCGTGCTGAGCCATGTAATGGGCATTCACAATGTTTCTCTTCCTAAGACCACAGCTCTCATAAGGGTGGCCTTTTGTGCTAAGTTCTGATAATGTTACCTACTCTCACTACAGCCCTGGGGGCGATAATAACTCTCTACCAACACTAGTTACAGGATGCTTCACTAACCCTACCCACATTTTTAGAGCCCTATTTATTAGACTCTCCTCAAGTGTCCCATGGTTTCTTGACAACTGACACCTGTTTCTTCAGGGGACCCTGACTAATAGGCCCCACAACAAGCCTGATCATAAACTCCATGGGGGTAGGGAATTTACTCTCTTTTATTTGATGTTGCTATCCTAGCACCTAGAATGATGTCGATTGTACAGTCAGTTTTCAATAAATGTTTGTTAAACGACATATGTGTGACCACTTTCTCTCCTTCGTGATCTTTATGTTAAAGTCTATTATGATTGATTTAATATAGTTTAACCAGCATTCTTGTGCTTTTGTCTGTAATTTGGTAAAGAATGACAAAGAATTATAAACGTCAGCAAAAAGCAAGCAAACTTGTCGTTATGTGCATGGAAATCCAAGATATTTAACATAAAAATTTATGAAACAATAAGAGAATTCAGCAAGAATCAATGTTAATGTAGAAGACCCAACAGATTTCCTATAAACATCCACCCCTGGAGCACCTGTGCAGACCCTCAGTAGAATCTGCACACTGGGCCCCAGGCGCGCCAGGATGGGGCTCAGGGGTTGGTGGGTCCGGCGGCTGTAAAGGAACAGGGTGGAGGTCCCAGGTTGAAAAATTGTAAAATTATAATTTTACAGCTATATAATTTAACTACTTCAGTCGTCATGTCTTTTTCTTTTTACAAAGTCAATTTTCCTACCTAACTCCAAATTTTTTTCACACCATCTAAGTAATATTTTAATATTTTCCATATCCAATCCGTATTCAAATTTCCCCAATTACCTCCAAATGACTTATGAAAAAAATGCTATTTTAATCGGGAGCCAATAGCGGACTACCCTTTGCATTTGACAGCAGAGTTCAGGCTTAACCCTTAACTTCTTCGGGCTCGGAGGACCCTGGGCAGGAGAGATTTAAGAACACCGTGCTCCCGCTTTCGCGGAAAGGCCAAAAGTGACTTGAAATGTAGACGCGGAGGCCTATGGGAAATGTAGTTTTAAATAGGTGAGGTTCACCGCCTGGACTCCGGGAAGGGGACGCCACGCTCCTTCTGCGCATGTGCAGCCGTAGCCTCCTCGTTTGTCTTCTCAGGACTCCAGAGAACCGTTGGGGAACTTTGGGGTGTGCTCGGAAAATGCAGGGTGCGCACCGAGGGCGAGGGACTAGCTGGGAAGGGTGTGCCTGTGCTTGGGGATGGGAGCAGGAAGTGTCTGCGACCTCGTCGCCCCCCGCGGCGGTGTATAAACCCAGGCGGGCCGTCAGAGCGGGTAAGGCCGATGGGGGAGACCCCGGCCCTCGGGCTGCCGGGGGTCGCAGGTGTTCGGGGCGGTCCGGGATGCCCGAGGATCGTGTGACCAGCCCGCCTGCAGCCCGACCGGAGAGAAGCCCATGTCGGCGGCGGTGGGTGCGGGAGGGAGGAGTGCGTTTATCAGGCGGACGGTGACCGTGGGTCTGCGGTGGAGCCCGAGCTCTGGAGCACTACAGGCCCGGTCAGTGCCAGCTCTGTCACCTGTTAGCAGGGGCGACAGAAGGAACCTGGGCGAGAGTCAGGGTTCTCATCTATAAATATTAATAATGATTGTTTCACGGCGACGTTTGGAAACATAGATCACTATTTTAGACAAGTGCCAGGTAGGAAGCCTTAAGTAAGTGACAACTGCTGTTATAGTTAGAGGACGCTTTGTTTTTTTACTGGATAGTTTAATGTACCCTGACAACCACTTCACCAGAAACCGAGGCTCGGGTCGGTGGCCCGATGTGCTCGAGTCAGGAGCTCCCAGCCAGGGAATTTGGATTCGAGGGCAGGTGTGCTTGGCTTCAGTCTCAGGCTTTGTCTGATGTCACACCTGCCCAAGACTGGCATTACAGCCTTCACAGCACTTAGGAACATGGCCTGTCCCTGCGTCCCCAGGGATGTAAAGGAAAGGATGTGGATGGAATCCCACCATGTGTCACATGTATCCTGGGATTTCTAGTGTCTCTTCAGGTCCCTTGGGTCAGACAGAGGTGCCTGGCCCCCTCTGCATTGTCAGGCTTTCTGTCCTTGAAGTCTGACGTTATAATGAATTCTAAGAGTCAGCCTTTTTGCCCCTAAGATGAATTTATTTCTCAGATCCATGTCCCAGTTGCCTTGAAACAAACCAGCCCTTGTGAGGCAGGAAGCAGGGGGCCTCTGTGAGGGAGACTTACCTGGAAGAGAGCGCCCCTCTGACCTTAGACCTCTCTCCAGAGCTTCAGAGCAGAGACAAGAGCCCAGAAAGGAGCAGATGCTAGATTTGCAAGATCAGAAGCAGGTCTTGATCCTCCTGCCCAGAATGAACCAGACTTGATGATGCCACCTTCAGGAGCCACCACACTGTGTGACAGTGGGGCATTTGGGCCGTCCCTGGGAAGTACAGGTGAGCTGGGGTGGCCCAGGGGCAGGCTGCTCAGGAAAGGCTGCTTTGTTGGAGAGCCGTGAGGGCAAGGTCTGGGGGTAAGGGACAACCAGGCAGAGGGAGGAAGTTCTGTCTCCAGTCCCCTTAAATGGCCCCCGCTATTTATAGATGCGCTGCTGTCACACATGTCCACCACCACATGTGACATTAGTGACGTTATCCTGATGTCACAGGATCCAAGAATGATGATCTGTGAAGAGTTTTCCAAGGTCACCTACTTCTAACTCTTTTGAAAGATTTAAAGACATTGGGCCTGAAAATTTCAGTGACTTGTCCAGGGAAACGCAGTTTGTGACAGTTCACTCTCTCACAGGTAAGTTACCAAAAGCATCTATCGAAAGGGCCTTTTGAGAAATACTTCCCAGCTGAAATGAACAATTACAAATTCCTGCCTTAAATCCTCCCATCTCTTTTACTAGGCTTTCCGTGGATTGTGTATACCAGGGGTTGAATAATATTACTGAGAAAAATAGATAAATGATGCATACTGAGCATTTTTCTGCTAAGTTAACTTTAATGAAGGAATAGTGTCTTGTCGTTTGGCGTACTTTAATTCAACTGATCGGTTGTTTTTATTTCTTTCTGTTATCCAGAAGGACGCATGCGTTATTGTTAAATCAATCGAGTAAAGTTTATGTTCACTCAGTAAAAAACTGCAGATTTCAGCTCCATGGTCATTTCAGAATCACACAAAGACAGGTGTTGCTGCCTGTCCATGATCCTTCTTGTGCCTTTTCAAGGCCCAGAGGGCCCTGTGCCTATGGGGAGGATGATCCCCAACTGGGGTGCTGAGATTTGAGGAGGTGAATCTAAGAGCTGTAAGACAGCTAAATCTCAGGACCCCTGTCTTCTTTCTGTCCCCTCAGCTGAACCACAGTCCTCTGTACTCGCCCGGGAGCCACAGAGAGTGCACATCCCTCAGGTGAGCTCTTTATTCATTCCCCACTTTATATTGTAATGGATTTATAAGGTTTAGCAGGATCCATGCATTAAAGGAAAAGGAGAAGTTGAAATAGTAGAAATCAAGTCAGTCTTGAGGAAAAATATAGCGTGTTTTACTATTAATTGTGATGTTGGCTGTTAGCTTTGAGTGGGTAACCTTGTCAGGGTAAGTAGTTTCCCACTAAGCTACCTGTTTCAATCTCTTTACTTGTGATTGGGCTATTCAGATTCTCTGTTTCTTCTTGATTCAGTTTTGGGAAGTTGTATGAGTCTTAGAATTTATCTGTTTCTTCTGGATTGTCCAGTTTGTTGCTATATAGTTTTTCATAGTATTCTCTTATAATCCTTTATATTTCTGTGGTATCTGTTGTAATTTCTCCTCTTTCGTTTCTAATTTTATTTATTTGAGCCTTCTCTCTTTTTTTCTTAGAGAGTCAGGCTAAGGGTTTGTCAATTTTGCATATCTTCTCAAAGAACCAGCGCTTTGTTTCACTGATCTTTTCTACTGTTCTTTTTTCTTTTTTGGTTTCAATTTCATTTATTTCTGCTCTGATTTTTATTATTTCCCTCCTTCGGCTGACTTTGGGCTTTGTTGGTTCTCCATTTTCTAACTGTATTTTAAGATTGCTTATTTTAGATCTTTCTTGTTTTTTTAAGCTGGGCCTGTATTGCTATGAATTTCCCTCATAGGACAACTTTTTCTGCATCCCATATGAGTTGGTATGGTGTATTTTCATTTTCATTTGTCTCCAGATATTTTTTGATTTCTCTTTTAATTTCTTCAATGATCCATTGGTTGTTCAGTAGCATGTTGTTTAGTGTCCACATATTTGTCACTTTCCCAGCTTTTTTCCTGTAGCTGATTTCTAGTCTCATAGCATTTTGGTCAGAAAAGATGCTTGATGTGATTTCAATCTTCTTAAATTTATTGAGGCCTATCTTGTTTCGAAACATATGGTCTGTCCTTAGAATGCTCCATGTGCACTTGAGAAGAATGTGTATTCTGCTATTTTTGGACAGAATGTTCCATATATATCTATTATATAGTCCATCTCGTCTAGTTTTCCATTTAATTCCACTATTTCCTTGTTAACTTTCTGTCTGGATGATCTATCCATCGATGTAAGTAGACTGTTGGGGCCCCCTGCTATTATTATGTTGTTGTTAATATCTCTTTTTAGGTCTGTTAATAGTTGCTTTATGTACTTTGGTACTCCTTTGTTGGGTACACGTATATTTATAAGTGTTATGTCTTCTTGTTGGAGTGTCCCTTTTACCATTATATACTGCCCCTCTTTGTCTCTCATTGCCTTTTTTATCTTGAGGTCTACTGTGTCTGAGATAAGTATTGCAATAACTGCTTTCTTTTGTTTGCCATTAGCTTAGAGTATCATCTTCCGTCCCTTCACTCTGAGCCTGTGTTTGTCTTTAGAGCTAAGAGTGTTTCCTGGAGTCAGCATATTGATGAGTCTTGTTTTTCAATCCATCCCACCACTCTGTCTTTTGATTGGATAATTCAATCCATTTACATTTAGAGTGATTATTTATATATAAGGGCTTAACGCTGCCATTTTATCACTTGTTTTGCAGCTCTGTATTTCCCTTGTTTCTTGTCTTGTGTATTTTGGACTGCCAGTTCAGTTTGGTAGTTCTCTATGATGGTTTTCTCAGTTTTCTCTTTTTTGTGTGTGAGGAAGACTGGCCCTGAGCTAACACCTGTAAGCAATCTTCCTCTTTTTTAGCTTGAGGAAGATTGTTGCTGAGCTAACATCTGTGGCAATCTTCCTCTGTTTTTTGTATGTGGGATGCCAGCACAGCAGGGCTTGATGAGAGATGCATAGGTCTGTGCCTGGGACCTGAAGCTGCAAACCCTGGGTGGCTGAAGCAGAGCATGTGAACTTAACCATTATGCCACTGGGACAGCCCCTCAGTTTTCTTTTTTTCTGTATCATTTGTGTCTCTGTTCTGATTATTTGTTTAGTGGTTACCATCAGGTTTGTATAAAAAATCTCGTAGATGAGATATACCATTTTCTGATAGCCTCTTATTTCCTTGGTCTAAGCCAGTTCCATCCCTTTCCTCTTCCTCTGATTTGTTGGTCATAACACATTCTGTTTTGTGTTGTGATTTTGTGGTTAAAATCACAAGATTATAGTTATTTTTGATGTTTTCCTTCCCTTTACCTTTCATGTCATAATTAAGTTTTTGCTAACCTCTTCTGGTAGAGAGCTGCAATTTTCTGACTTTGGCTGCCTATTTATCTCCTTGCTCAAGGCTTTGTGAACTCTTTTTTTTCTTTTTCAGGTATGAAGGTCTTCTTGAGCATTTCCTGTTTGGGGTGTCTTGTGGCGATGAACTACCTCAGCTTTTGTTTATGTGGGAAGGTTTGTATTTCTCCACCATATCTGTAGGATATTTTTCCCTGGATAGAGTATTCTCGGCTGAAGGTTTTTGTCTTTCAGAATTTTGAATATCTCATTCTACCTTCTCGTAGCCTGTAAAGATTGTGCTGAGAAATCTCCTGAAAGTTTGATATGGTCTTTGTAAGTTATTTTCTTCTGCCTTGCTGCCTTTAAAAATATTTCTTCTTTGTCACTGACTTTTGCCAGTTTTACTACTCTATGCCTTGGAGTAGGTCTTTTTACATTGATGTAATCAGAAGTTCTGTTAGCGTCTTTTACTTGTAATTCCAGCTCCTTTTCCAGGTTTGAACAGACTTTCTGCTCCTTTCTCCCTCCCTTCTCCCTCTATAATACCCGTAGTTTTTATGTTGCATTTCCTAATTGAATCAGATATTTCTCAGAGAATTTCTTCGGTTCTTTTTAGTCTTAATTCTCTCTCCTCCTCCATCTGAAGCCTTTCTATATTTCGGTCCTCCAGATTGCTAATTCCGTCTTCCATAACGTCAGCTCTGTAATTCAGGGTATCCAGATTTTTCTTTATCTCATTGTGTTTTTCATCTCCAACATTTCTGATTGGTTTCTCTTTGTAGGGTCAATCTCTTTTGTGAAGTATTCCCTCTGTTTATTAATTTTATTCCTGATTTAATTGAACTATCTGAATTTTCTTGTAACTCGTTGAGTTTTTTAATGTTAGCTATTTTGAATTCTCTGTCGTTTACATTGTAAATTTGTGTGCCTTCAGGATTGATTTCTAGGTGCTTTTCATTTTCCTTCTGGTCTGGACTATTAATATATTTCTTCATACTATTTGATGGGGTTGGTTTGTGCCTTCACATAGATAGTATCTGGTTGCAGATTCCACCTGCCACCACTGGAGGAGGTTCAGGAGCTGTGTATTCTGAGCCTGCTGTGATCCCTGGTGTCTGTGCTTGTCCTTTGGAATCTATGCTGACAGGACCCATCTGCGATTGCCTGCTTGTAGCTGCTGCTTTGCTAATGTACGCACGGGCACTCTAGACGGGGTCCCTTGCCCTGGCTGACTGGCTGAGCTTGTGAGCCCAGCAGGGGGAGGGGCACTTCTTTTGCATGTGCCATCCCGTGGGTGTTCTCTGTTTGCCCTCGCTGTCTGTCCTCCTGGCGTGCTGGCTTCATGAAGACAACCCCACAATAGCTTAGCCTCCTCTGTGGAGCTTTCCTATGGGATGTGAGGGAACTTGGAGAGCGAAGGCATTCCTACAGAGTCTCCCCCCAGGCCCCTCTTTTCTCAGAGCTGTGCATGGTCCTGTGCCCTAGGTCATTGCTGGGGAGGGAGAGGAGATCCCCTTACTTCCTCCTCCTTCCTCCTGGGGGGTCCAGCACCTCCACCTTCAGGCATTTGGCTGCATGGGTCTCTCAGATGTCTTTTGTGTTGTGTGCCTGTCCTCTGTTGGTTTATGAATGTCCTTTTCATTCTTTCTTAGGGAGGAGAGTCTAAGGGAAGAGCTCACTCCGCCGTGATGCTGATGTCATGCCTGGTCATTCTATTTTTAAGTTTTTGAGGAATCTCTGTACTATTTTCCACAGTGGCTGCACCAATTTACATTCCCACCAGCAGTGTATGAGGGCTCCCTTTTCTCCACATCCTCTCCAACAGTTCTGTTTTCTTTGTAAAGATTGGCACCTGAGCTAACATCTGTTGTCTATCTTTTTTTCCTTCTTGTTCTCCCAAAACCCTCCCAGTACATAGTTGTATATTCTAGTTGTATATCCTGGCTGTGCTGTGTGGGATGCCACCTCAGCATGGCTTGATGAGTGGTGCCGTGTCCAGGCCCAGGATCCAAACCGGCAAGACCCTGGGCTGCTGAAGTGAGTAGCGCACACGAACTTAACCACTCGGCCATGGCACTGGCCCCTCTCCAACACTTCTTATTTCTTGTCTTTTTAGTAATAGCCATTCTGATGGGCATGAGGTGATATCTCATTGTGGTTTTGATTTGTATTTATCTAATAATTAGTGATGTTGAACATCTTTTCATGTGCCTGTTGGCCATCTGTATATCTTTGGGAAAATGTCTGTTCAAATCCTCTGCCCGTTTCTTGACTAAGTTTGTTCTTTTGTTGTTGAGTTCTTTATATATTTTGGATAGCAACCCCTTATTGGATAAATGATTCGCAGATATCTTCTTCCAATTGCTAGGTTGTCTTTTCATTGTATTGATGTTTCCTTAGCCATACAGACGCTTTTTAGTTTGATGTAGTCCCATTAGCTTATTTTTTCTTTTGTTTCCCTTTCCTGAGGAGACATATTCAAAAAGACACTGCTAAGAATGATAGCAAAGAGCTTACTGCCTATGTTTTCTTCTTTGGAGTTTTATGGTTTCAGGTATTACATTCAAGTCTTTAATCCATTTTGAGTTAATTTTTGTGCATGGTGTAAGATAATGGTCTACTTTCATTCTTTTGTGTGCGGCTGTCCGTTTTCCCAACAGTGTTTATTGAAGAGACTTGCCCTTCTCCATTGTATGTTCTTAGCTCCTTTGTTGAAAATTGGCTGTTCCTAAATGTATGGGTTTATTTCTTGGCTATCAATTCTGTTCCATTGATCTGTGTCTGCTTTTCTGCCAGTATCGTGCTGTTTTGATTAATACAGCTTTGTAGTATACTTTGAAATTAGGGAATGTGATGCCTCCACCTTTGTTCTTTTTTCTCTGGAGTGCTGTGGCTCTTTGGGGACTTTTGTTGTTTCCAGTAAATTTTAGAATTCTTCTTTCTATTTCTGTGAAAAATGTCATTGGGGTTTTGATAGGGATTACGTTGAATCTGCAGATTGCTTTAAGTAACATGGACTTTTTCACTATGTTGATTCTTCTAATCCATGAGCACAGAATATCCTTCTGTTTCTTTATGTCTTCTTTAATTTCTTTCAACAATGTCTTATAGTCTTCAGTGTATAGGTCTTTCACCTCATTGGTTAAATTTATTCCTACCCACTTAATTCTTTTTGTGATTGTAAATAGGATTGTATTCTTGATTTTTTATTTCTGCTCGTTTGTTTTTAGTTTTTTGATGGATTCTTTAGCGTTTTCTATATGTAAAATCTCATCATCCACAAGTAGTGACAGTTTTACTTCTTCCTTTCCAGTTTGAATATGTTTTATTTATTTTTCTTACTTGATTGCTCTGGCTAGGACTAAGAAGGGTGAGCGTGGGCATCCTTGTCTTGTTCCTGCTCTTAGAGGGATAGCTATCAGTTTACACCATTGAGTATAATGTTAGCTGTTGGTTTGTCATATATGGCCTTTATTATGTTGAGGTACTTTCCTTCTATAATTATTTTATTGAGAGTTATTATCATAAATATGTGGTGAATCTTGTCAAATTCTTTCTCTGCGTCTGTTGAGATGATCATGTGATTTTTATTCTTCATTTTGTTAATGTAGTTTATAACATTGATAAAGAATACTGTTGTAATCCTTTGTATTTCTGTTATATTGCTTGTGATTTCTTCTCTGATTTTATTTATTTGAGGCTTCTCTCTTTTTGTCTTATTCTACCTAAAGGTTTGTCAATTTTGTTTATATTTTCAAAGAACTAGCTCTTAGTTTCGCTGATCTTTTCTATTTTCTTTTTACTCTCCATGTCATTTATTTCAGCTCTGATTTCTAGTAGTTCCTTTGTTCTCCGGACTTTGGGCTCTTCATTTTTCTTCTTTTCTGATTCTGTTGGATGTATTGTTAGATTGTTTATTTGAGATTTTTCCTGTCTCACAAGGTAGGCCTGTGTTGCTAGGAACTTCCCTCTTAGTACTGCTTTTGCTGTATCCAATAGATTTTGGTACACTGTATTTTCCTTTTCATTTGCCTCCAGATATTTTTCCATTTCTCCTTTAATTTTGTTGTTGTTCCAATAGTTAATGAATAGCACGTTGTTTAGGCTCCACATATTTGTGACTTTTCCAGCTTTCTCCTTGTGGTTGATTTCTAGTTTCATACCATTGTGGTTGGAAAAGATGCTTGATATCTTTTCAGTCTTCTTAAGTTTATTGGGAGTTGTTTTGTTTCCCAACAAACAGTGGATCTTTGAGAATGTTTCATGTGTACTTGAGAGAAAATGTATATCCTGCTGCTTTTGGGTTGAATATTATATATGTATCTGTTCAATTCATCTGGTCTAGTGTTTCATTGAAGATCAACGTTTCTTTGTTGATTTTTCTCTCTAGAAGACCTATCCATTGATGTAAGTGGGGTATTAAAGTTCCCTACTCTTATGGTGTTGCTGTCAGTTTCTCCCTTTAGATCTGTTAATAGTTGTTTTATAGACTTTGGTGCTTCTACGTTAGGTGCATATATATTAATAAATGTTATGTCTTCTTGATGGATTATCCCCTTTATCATTATATAATGCCCATCTTTGTCTCTTGTCTTTTTTGGCTTGCAGTCTATTTCGTCTGATAGAATTATGGCTACACTCACTTTCTTTTGGTTGTCATTTGGTCGGAGTATCATCTTCCACCCCTTCACTCTGAGCCTATGTTTTTCTTTAGAGCTGAGATGGGTCTCCTGGAGGCAGCACATTTTTGGGTCTTTTTCTTAACCTGTCCAGCCTCTCTGTCTTTTCATTGGTGCATTCAATCCATTTACATTTAGGATGATTATGGATATATAGGGACTTACTATTGCCATTTTATCTTTGGTTTTATGGTTGCTCTATATTTCCTTTGTTTCTTTTTCCTTGTGTTTCTCACTACAATTTCAGCTTGACGGTTTTTGGTGATGTGTTTTTCAGTTTCCTCTTTTTTTATGTTTCGTGACTCTGCCTTAATTTTTGTTTTGTGGTTACCATGAGGTTTGTATAAAAGGTCTCACAGATGAGATAGTTCTTTTTCTGCTGATAGCATTTTTGCTTCATTTGACTAGGCAAGTTCTGTCCTTTTCTTCTTCCCTTGCTATTTTTGTTGTCAAAATTCTTTCTTTCTGTATTGTGAATTTGTTACCAAATTGGAATGGTTAATGTTATTTTTAATGCTTTCTTTCCCTTTAACCTTTGCATCATAATTGTTTACTAACATGTTCTGATACAGAGTTGCAGTTTTCTGATTTTATCTATTTATCAACTTGTTTAAAGCTTTGTATCCTTTGCCTTTTCATTTCAGACAGGAGAGCTCTTTTTGACATTTCTTATAAGGCAGGTCTAGTGGCGATGGACTCCCTCAGTTTTTGTTTCTTCCTCACACTTTATTTGTCAGCTGCAGCAGTGGACCCCCAGCTGTCGCAGCACCCAAGGACACAGAGCTGATTATTACAGTGTTGATTAATACAGTCCCTAACTAGCTCTCAAATACTTGTACTTTTCTGCATCCTTTCTGAAACCACCCTAGTCGAAGTAAGCAACTAAGTAACTGGATGACTTTAATGACCTCATGTCTCTGATCCTCAATTTCTTGGTTTGTGAAATGAGGCAGTTAGAAGGAACACCAAGTTTCTTCCTTCTCTATATTCTGTGATTATCAGAATCTACAACTATGGAGAGACTCAGGGAAAAATCAATTCCAATGTTTTGGGAAACCATCTCACTTTCTCCATTTAAATTAACTCTTGGGGTGACTGAGATTGTGCCTCATATCCTCTCATAGCACTGCTCGTAAGGACAGTCTCAGAATCTTCAAGACAACGTAAAAGAAGGCCCTTTCTCTTAAATAGGAATCTGCCTTATGCCATGTTTTGAGCTGTAGAAAATATTTTAGAATGAGATTCTAGTGTTGGTAACAAATTTATCTACATTGCTAATTCATCTGAAAGCTCCTATTCTTGAAAATGTCCCATGTGGGGGTAAAGAAGTTCCATGTAAAGGTTTAGTCCATTTTTGTTGACAATCTCTTGAGTGGATGTTAAAAACCTGGA
Source organism: Equus caballus (assembly GCF_041296265.1). Taxonomy (NCBI): domain Eukaryota; kingdom Metazoa; phylum Chordata; class Mammalia; order Perissodactyla; family Equidae; genus Equus; species Equus caballus. The sequence goes on from NC_091704.1 coordinate 11,616,159, forward strand.
TAACAGGATAATGTTCATGGAGATTGGGGGGAGGGACAGTGATGAATGAGTTTGGTTGACTTTCAGCAGTAGTAAGGTCAAAATGAAAGCATTATAAAAGAAGAGTAGAGATTTAGGTCAGGGCTTTCTATGAAAAACAAGTAAAAACCATAAGCAGATGGAAAAAGTTTAAGTGACACAGTATGGCAGATTCCACTGATGAGTTTAATAGGCAGCCATTTTAGTGGCACAGAGAGTAGACTGATTCAAGGGACAAGAACCAAAAAGCAAGGGGTCCCATCCTGCCCTGAGGATTCTTTTGCTCTGAAGTGTGTTAGCCCAGCTGAGTGAAGACCTGGGGAGGATGTCGTAGATCCTCTAAAAGGGGCATCCATCAGCTGCAGGAAGATGTGCCATCTCTCCCCAAAGCTCATTAGCAGATTGGAAGTGGCATGCTGCATTACTCTGATTAGCATTAATTTTATAATTCTAGGCATAGAACTTTCCTCCACATGAGTCAGCCTTCACACAAAAACACAGACGCACGTGGTGTGGATAAAACACAAGTAACCTTACTGCTGCTTCCCATCTTCCAAGGACCCAGTGGGAAGGAAAACGTGGTTCCCTAGCAAAGAGGGGAGTTAAGGGCTGGAGTTTTCCAGCTCTCCAAGCTGGGTGCAGGTCCCACAAATCGGGGAGAAGTGCAATGCCATCTTTCTGGCAGACCAAGACTTTGGGAAAACTGGGTCCTTCTGATCTGGCTAGGGAAGATGCAGTACTTCCAACAGCCACTGCAGCAAGGCAACAGCAGCATTACAAGTGAGATGAGGAACGTTACCTCAGAGCCTCCCAGGGAGAGAGCATTGAGGCCCCTACCGTTTATTGGGATAACTGGTTCCTGGCCCTTTGGAAAATACCCAGTCATCCCAGGGCTAGACTTCTCAGGAAAAGTAACTTGCCAATCCCTTTAAAATTTGCAGCTAAAACCTATCTACGCTTTTATTTGTTACATATATTGTTGGGGCTTCATTTCAAACTGCTATATTACAAAACTGTGTTTCAGATAACTTTAAATCCATGGCAGTGACTTTCAAATTCTTTTGATGGCAACTCACAAAATAAATCTATAACTTATTTTTTATCGTAAATCAGTATATACGCACACACACCAAAGGAATATAAAAATTTTATGAAACTGTTCTTACCTTTTTACGTGTAATACACTCTAATATTATCTATTCCATTTTGTTTCATTGTTTTTTAAGTGCTTGTCACACTCTCTAGAATTATTTCATAATCCACTAGTTGGTCAGGACCTGCAGTTTGAAAAGCACTATTTTAAAATTATTGCTTCCAGGTACCCTAGCCGGTAGTCTGGTATCCAGATTTTTAAAAGGCTTATTAAAATGCATCATCAAAAAGCAATATTTGCTAAAGGACCCTCAGTCTCTATAAAGAACACTCTCTTGGGGATTCCAACCACAAGTTACCAGATAAATAACCAGCTTTCCTTTGCAGAACTGAGATGTGAGCTCAACACCAAGTAAAAATGACATAAAATCAGAACAAAGTTGGAAAAGGAGGACCACCTCCAAGTGCAATATGTGGTCCTTCTGGGAAACATGACGCAGCCTAGAGTGAGGTGAGGGGGACAAAACAGAAAAAAAACATTAATGGAGAAAAAATCAAGCTTGTAACTTCTGTCTCCAGGCTTCACAAGGTGCACTTGTACTTCCAACCCTAAGAGACAGAGTGATGTTCAGCATGACTCCATAATCCTGTGGCCTTGAGAACCTCAGCAGACATCAGTTAAGTCATTTAAGGATAACTGCAAATTAAATTAGTTCATCCTAACTCTATATGACTCCACTCATAGGTGGAAGTTAGTATATTGATAAGGAGATCTGATCGGTGGTTACCAGGGAAAAGGGGGGGTGGGGGGAGGGCACAGAGGGGGAAGTGGTGTACCCACAACGTGACTAACAAAAATGTACAACTGAAATCTCACAAGGTTGTAATCTATCATAACATTAATAAAAAAAAATTAGTTCATCCTAATTACGCAAAAATGATAAATTCAAATAAGCAAGGTAATTCAATTCTGAATTAAAAATTTTTTCAATCACTTGACATCTCAAATCAAAGCAAATGGGTAATGTTACCAATTATATCAATTCGACTCTATATTTCAATACATAAACATATGATGAACAATTAAAATTCTTATGTGATATGCATTTAACTTGTTAACATTTATGCTACAGTAGGGAACCACACTCGAGAAACAGGGCCATGTCCTTGAAAACCAAAGAAGGTTATCACAAAAGAGTCTTTGTAAGAATCCAGCAACAGGATGAGTCCCCAAAATCTATTAAATAAACTATCCCACAGGAAAAGTGAGGCAGATCACACTAGTAAAGGCAACACTATGGAAGCTTATGCAATAGTTATCAAGGGAAACATTTGATACATAATAAAAATATTTAGTTTTAGGAAGCAGTATGATAGGCTCTGATATGGTTGCACTTATGAGTACAGGACTTTCATAGGAAGGAAAGAAATGGAAATTCACTGAATGTTTGTGTTTTGTCATGCATCACTAAATACCTTCGATTACATTATAGCATTGGAAACTAGGAAGCAGAAATGTGAAATAACTTGTTGTAGGCCACACAGTAATAAATGACAGAACTAGGACTTAAACTCCATCTTCTAATTACACATCCATTATTCTTGTCACATCAATACCACTTTATCCTGAACTAGTACTCAAAATATGATAGTGCTTAAAATATTTGCTTAAGCATTTCTTAGGATTTCTGATCAAGGTCAATTCAAATTCCAATTTCAAGGCTAATGAATAAGAAAGTGACCTTTAAAAGGAAAAAAATACGTAAAAAATATACATGCATTCCGGGTGGCATCATGAATCTTCAAACTTTCGATATTCTTTGTGTCTCGTGTAAGGATGAAAAAAGTTATCTATTGCTGTATAACAAACCACAACAAAGTAGAGTAGCTTGAAACAGTAACTTATTCTTGTCTCTTATTGTTCTGTGGATTGGCTGGGATTCGCTGGGCAGTTCTTGCTTGGGGTCTCCTAGGAAGTACAGTCAGATGTCAGCTTGGGCTGAAATCCTCTTTGCCTCTATTGTGCTGGATGTCAAGATGGTTCATTTCTGTGTTTGCTGAGGATGCTGGCTGTTATCTTATTCGGGGCTGCCAACTGGAGGGCCTGCATGTGGCCTCTTCATGTGACTTGGGCATCTCTCAAAGTGGTGGCTGGGTTCCAAAAGAAAGCATCCCAAGAGGATATATTCCAAAAGACCAGGCTTCTTACAGCCTAGCCTCAGAAGTCCCAGAAAGTCACCTCCACAGCATCCTATTGGTTGAGCCAGTCACTGAGGCCTAGGGGGAGGGATGTAGACTCCATCTTTTGATATGAGAAGCAGCAGGCAATAAGGGAGGGAGGGAGACTGCCCATCTCACCTTAGTCTTTAGCCTCCCATCTGGCATCTCTACTTTACCCAACTGAGTTAGAAGGGGAAATAGATGATACAACTACAATAACACAAATTATTGTGTGGTGTTTTCTCTATCTCTTTGGCACTCTCTCTTTCTCTGGAAACACAGCACTTCTTGAATGAATGGATAAATGAGTCTCTCCCTTTTCCTCTCTACTCCTTTTTTGCCTCCTCACCTTTCTTTTCTTCTTTTTAACTGCAGATGAAAGGTTAAAAAAAAATGTGTTAAGCAGCAACATACTCTAATTAGTAAATCTTATAGTTAGTTTCTACTCAGATCTCCCATTTCATGTCTACCTGCCCGATTCAGTCATCGTCCTATCAGGGAAGGTGATAAGAATGCAAGCAAAGGAGAGAAGAGAGGGAAAAATGGGAAAGCAAAAGTAGATTATCGAGGGAAGAAGGAAAATATAAATGGGAAGGGAAATAAATCAGGAGCACTGAACACCGTTAAGCCCAAATGGCTGAAAAGACAAAGGGAAAGAAGCAAATTTTTCCCTTATGATGCTGCATCCATCCTTCCTTCCTTTCCAATCCATGGCCGCCATCGCCAGCCTAGTCTAACCTTATTTCTTAATGCCTGAATTTTTGCTATATCATCTTACCTAATCTCCCTGCCTAGTTTTTACCCCTTAGAAATCATCAAAAATGGGGCCAGCCCGGTGGTGTAGTGGTTAAGTTTGTGTGCTCCTCTTTGGCGGCCTGGGGTTTGTAGGTTCCCATTCTGGCACAGACCTATACACTGCTGATCAGGCCATGCTGTGGCAGGCGAGCCACGGATGAAATGGAGGAAGATGGGCACGGATGTTAGCTCAGGGCCAATCTTCCTCCAAGAAAAGAGAAAGAAATAAAATAAAATAGATCATCAAAAACACTCCTTTCCTCATGGTGCTCTCAATTACAAAAAAAGAAAAGAGAACACTAAATGACTTCTGAAGGATTAAGTCCAATATAAACGTTTTAAGAATTTTCATAATCTGACCTAACTTTCCTTGCCACTCTTGTTTCTCAAGTCTCCCATATGTGAAACTCTTTACTCAGCCAGAGCACTCTACTCAATGTATCCAAATACACAGAAAAATGAGACTAGATCTCACTATTACATCATGAAAAATACAAAACCTGAATCAAGGAAAATAACAGACAACAAAAATATTACATTACAGAAAGCAGTGTGGTGACATTATAAGCTTCTAATTATAGCGCTTATGGTCCAGCTCACTTCTCATGAATACAGCCTTCTCCTTTTGTCTTCTGTCCTTTGCTCTAAGGATCCTATCACCAGGAGCATTCCCCGCCGCTCTCTGCCTTCCTAAATCCTGTCTCATCAGGACCCACAACATTAACTGACTAATTTGGAAGACGTGTGATTAACAGAATCATTCTGGACCTGAAGTCCCTTGTTAACACTACAGCATCAGATTTGATTCTCGATGGACACCAAGTCACTCAAATTCCATCTCAGTTTTTACTCTGTAGATTTGTTCAGTATACAGTTGATTAAAAGACCATTCACCCCAGTTTGGTAGATAATTCAACCAGCCTCCAATCCAAAGTTTGTACAACTTTGATTTGTAGTAATTACAAACAGTAATTACAGAAACAGTTAAAACATTCATTGCTAATATTGTAACTCTTTGGGAACCTGATATAAATGCAGTTTTAAAAAAACAGGATACTTGAAGATAGTAACGTACACCGTGATTAACAAGATTTTGTGGTGAGAGTAGTTTATTGTCAGGTATAATTAAAGCTGTAGATGCTATTCTGAAAGTACAGACTTTAGGGGGCAAGGGAAGAGAGTTTTTGAAGCAAAGTACAAATTAGGAATAATTACAGTGATGGTTATGGAATGTCAACATCCATTTCATCATGATGAGCTCAGTCTCCTTCAAAATTCACTTGAGTCCGGGAAAGCATTAGTGTAAGACAAAAGGCAGCTTTGGGAAAAATACCTTTGAAGTATTAAGGAGTAGAGTGATTGGCAGTCAGCAAACATAAAAATGGACGAAAGAGTAAATGTCTTGATCACCTACGGAAAGTGTACACTTGAAGTATCTTATTAAAAAACCAGTTTTCTTTTTCATGTCCAATGTTGAATGCACCTGCAATTGTTGTTTTTTAATCTATTTTGATCCCCAAACTGGATATAACTAAATGTTTTATGGGAGTCTATAAAGGTGATGAAATTATAAAGAAAAGTAAGTGAGAGATTATCAGACAGGAGAGTGGAGGCTTCTGGGGTGATATCAACATTGTATGATTTGACATGAGTGGTGGGTCTGTGGGTGCTCACTTCATTCTCCTTGTTTATGGTTTATGCGTGTTGCTGTTTACAAAGCAGTTATGTAGAAAATCCGCTGACACTACTACCTTCGACAGTTCATTAGCCCAAGGGTGTCTGTTATGCTTTAACCAGGGCTTTGCTCATGTTCCCTTTTGCCCACATGAAGCCAGTTGTGCATTAAGAGATGACACAAACATCTCTTGAAACAAGAGATTTCTTCTTGTTTTCTAGAAGAAGTAGCGAAGCTGGTCTAGCGCTTGGTGATGTTTCCAAACAGTCCTTTTGTGAATGGCCGTGAGAAGATGTCCTTCTTCAGCCAAGGATGAAGTCTTATACTTTGTATTATTTAAAGTACCTGATGCCATGCTACACAACTAGTGAGTGTGCATCCATCCATCTGACAGATATTTATTGACTCACCTACCAGCTGACTGCCTGGGAAGCCAGAGCAGTTTGCCAACTAATATGGTTAATTGGGATTTGATAAGTGCTATAAAGACACCAGAGATTCAGCAGTTTCTCCCAGCTATGGAACTTATTTTGGCTAATGGATATCACTCCCACTCCCATTTCAATCTTACAAAGGGATGCTAGAAGAGGATTGAGCAGTCAGAAGGTGGAAACTTAATAAAAATTGAAAGTCAGAGACGGGAGGGAATGAAAGCAGCAGAGGAAGAAGGAGGCAGAGACTGGACGGCCAGCAAGGCCTCAGTGCCCTGCACAGTTTAAGCTGAGCCAGGTATTCTTCCTGTTTCCTTGCTTGATCTTTGCTTGATCCTCCCTCTTGCCGACGCCCTCACCTGGAGGAGTCAAGCCCAGCACAGATGCCACTGAGACAGGTCAAAGCCAGGGAAAGGTCCTGGGATCAAAACTTGGCTAAGTATGATCCAAACTTCCAAGCAGTCAGAAGTAGAAAGAGCCAGAAGATAAACCTAACCCATTTTTGAAGGGGTGCCAAAGGTGAAAAGCAGGAAAACCAAAATTACTCATCAAGTCTAAAGGGGGAGCACAGAGCCAGAAGCTGAGAGGAGAAGAGGAGTCAAGCGAGTCAGTGCCAGGTAAAAACAGAAATAGAGAGTTGAAAAAAAAAAACAAAAACAAAGCAAAGCGAAATGAAGGGTCCAAGACAATAATTGGGAGCATTCCTTGGGGTTTGATAATGGATTTTATGGGTTAGCTTAAGTTAAAAGCAAAAGATGTGAGCAGATACCTTCCTTCCTTCTGACATTATCTCCCACCTTATCAACAGTCCATTGTTACCAAGGCATTAACAACACTTACCAAACAAAGTCTAGAAGCCCTTTGGGCAGTCTTGCTAAGAACCATCTTAGTCTAGACTGATTTGGCCTTGAGGATGACCACATCTCCTCAGGACAGTTCTCCCTGGAGTCCTCCATTGGCTATTTTGTGAAATGACGCACTTAGACAAATGGTCTACCTAAATGAATGGTTCAGGTCTGAGCAGCATGAGACACTGGCAGATAGGAATGCCTCCCTTAGCAGCAGGAAATTCAGCACTTACCATGTCCCATGCGGCATGCTCTCCCAGAATACTTTTAATATGATATCCCAGTGTATTTAACATTTTAAAATTACTCCATTTGGTTAAAATCAATTAGATTTTTTTGAGGATCTTGGTCTTTCTCCAGCCCAGTTTAAACCATAATTTCCTGAAGACTAGGATTATCTCGCCATGTTCTTTTTCACGTCCCCGTCGTTTCTAGTCAAGCCTCAAAACGTGAAGTCTGCAGTGTGGGTTCATAGCACCTCAGAGATCATCTCGATTCTCCCCATCCCACAGTGGGAAATTGACCTCAGTCAACGTGGAGTAGAGTGTTTAGTATCAGCCTTAAAATAAGTGTTTTCTTTTTTATTGTCTTTTCTTCCTGTCTGCTTTTCAGAGTAGAAGCAACAGTAATTTAAACTTTTCTACTATGTGACCTACACTCCACAGGTACCTTATAATAGCTGAGCCAGGGCTTAACAAAGGAATTGGGTGTGTGTGGTATTTGTGTGAGCATGTGCTTGTGTGTGTGTGTGTGTGTCACAATCTGATTGCCGATGTGGGATGGGAGATGGGAAAGAATGTTTAGGCACTTGTGTATTTATATCAAAGAGATGGTAGGACCCACAAAAAAGAATTCATTTTTTGTGATGTTAATGTTATATTTTGGGGGGAGGTTTTGGGGGAGGAAGATTTGCTTCTAAGGGGTGGACTCATATCTCTGTGTGGGGAGGCTCACTTATAACGACAACTGAAGTCTCTCCTGGCGTTGGCATATTTCATTCTCGTAGGGAGAAATGCAATGCTCATCCCTCCTCCCTCACACCCCCCACCACTTCCTTGGTGCCCTTCCAAGGTAGGGCCCTTGGTGCTGGCTGCTCATTCCTCCCCCAGGGGTGGCTTTCCAAGGCCAAGAGGGCCAGAGAGGGCTGCGGCCAGAGATGCTTCTGTTCTGGCTCCTTCTCACTCCCCTTCCTGTCTGCTGGGCCTTTTGGTGGCAGCACCTAGTCCTGACGGGGTTAGAGTACCACCCTGGAGCGGATGGTGTGTGCACCAGCAAGCATCCAGTCAATTCATGAGTTATCCTCTGCGTGAGCTGGGCTGTGATGTGCCGTTATCTTCCTGCTCCCATTGTACACTTCACACACCAGCTTTCTCTCCAGACAGTTGTTTGATCACTAACTACTTCGAATATCATGACCATAGGCTCATTTATTTTTTTCTGTTTTAAAGGATGGTGCTGGTGTGCACAGGGAGCAGCCACGTCAATTTACACATTTGCCAAGGTATCCGATTGTGAGCTGCCTATCAAGGTGCTGACTTTAATAAAAGCTTATTACCATGAGCATTATTTAGCATTTATGTGGCTCCTCACAATTGTTTACCCATTATTTCTCAGCGCTCCCCTGTCCAGGTGATCAGTGTTAGCAACCCGCATTGTAGAGGCAATAAATCCGGGGTCCTGGAGAGGTTTTAGTAATATCCCTAAAAGGACACAAAGTGAATAACCACAGAACAGTGACTTTCCTGGAACCCCTTGAAACTGGCGTGGACCCCTCTCCCTCTAGCATACTTGGCGAGTTCACTCATTCCATCATCTGGTTTGCAGACCTGCACAGGGTGGGCTCTTCTCACAGATTGCAGCTCCGATACCCTGAGGCCTTCCCTGGCAACCTTATCTACAACAGCATCCCTTCCCCAAGGCTCTATCACATTCCTGTGTTTATGGACTCCACAGAGCTTAGTGCCACCTGAAGTTATCTCGTTTATGTGAAGTTGTGTGTCTTTGTGTTTGTTGTCTGTCTGCACCATTCAGGAAGGTCATCACTATGAAAATAGCAGTCTTGCCTGGGTTGTTCATGCTGTGTCCATCCTCTTTGTTGAAAGCACCTGTCATTACAGTAGGCACTCAGTAATGCTTGTTGAGAGAATGACAAAGACAGACCCTGTAAATACTGTTACTCACACGTCATTTTCTTTGCCTTTTTATCTCTTTCTGGATTTTCTGGCCATAGTCACACATACAGTCAGTTATTCTCAATTACGCTGGAGCTAATGATCCAGGCTGTGGATGGCCCAGGTCCTTGGCTTCCTTCCCTCTCTGGCTTCCTCTCCTCTGGAGATTCCTCCAGATCTTTCGGTCTTTTCTGGCCTTAGTTGAGAGGGGTCGAGAGGAGAGTAGGGCAATGAAAGTCCTATTAGACAATTTTGCAAGTTCTAATAGCTTTTGACAGGTACAAAGTTGAAATTATTGATCTGAAGATTTATTTTTTACCTTATTTGTGGATTTAAAAAAATGCATCTGTTTTATATATGCAGTACAGTGAAAAGTGCTTTGAAGAAGTTAAAAACACTGGATAAATGTAAGAGAGAATTATGTATGTATGTAGTCCCATTAACCTTGGTAATTGAGACTTGGTTGTAGATTTAAAATATAATTAGTTTTGATAGAACAGTAGCTCACACTTTTCTAATGGGTAGAGCCAGACGAGGCTTAGAAAACGTACCTTTGGTAGATTTTATTTTTGAGCCATCAAATCAAGACAAAGCTTACAATTCCTTCAGAGGCTAAAAGGGTGGCAGTAGTCGTGATTTCTCATCAACAAGTAAGAATAGGCAAATGGTCTTAAACGATTGAGTTTTCTTGCTTCAAATTTCAGGACAATGAGAATACAGTTTCCTCTGAAAAAATCTTAGGCTGATCTTGAAAGAAAGACCCCCTGGATCATCTAAAAATAAAGTTTTCTATTTAAAGGTTGGTTTTAATGTTCATTATAGCCCTATGTGCTACCAGAAAATGGTTTGCCTTTTTGTTTTAAACATAAGGAATCAATGTAACGCCTTATACCTGATAACCTGTGCTGTTGTATTTGGTCCTCCCTACAACTCTGTCCATAGATATTATTGTTGCCACTTTATAGATGAAAAAACGGAAGCAAAACCATTAAGTGCCTTCCCCAAGGTCTTAAAAGAAGTCACCAAGAAGGTGGTGTGGCTCAAGTCTCCTGACTCCAGTGTACTATTTCCCACAATAATGTTGGAAAACCACATTGGAACGGGAAGACTCATTCCAAGTACTGCTGTCACACCAGCAAGCTTCAAAGGTCAGGCAGATATTTTACTTTACGGTTAAATTGGCCACGTTTGCTCAGTGTGTGCTATATCCCAGGCCCTGTGCTTTGCCCTGGGAGGATTCTGGGAAAGTAAAAGACGGATTAGACTTTTCTGGCTCTTACAAGCTGGTGGGAATGGGAGACACATACATACAAACGTGGAAGGGCAAGGGGGACAGTGCACTAAGAGAGATACACAGCTCTGTGGGAGCAGGGGAGGAGCAGTCTCTGAACACGTTCCAGGAAAGGAGTCACCTTCCATGCCAAGATGAACTTTGCATGAATAAAGATTTAAGTGAGGAAAGATTGAGAAGAGTGAAGAGGGGAATGGGGTGTCGACCAAATTTCATCCACCTGCAATTTTACTTACTCAAATTTTATCTACCACGGCAAGAAGTTAGTGTCTAATATTTTAAAATTACTTTTAAATACAAGTATTTGCGTATTAGTTATATAAATAGAGGTAAACACCAGAACAACTGTGATAGAAACGGCTCAAGTGGTTTCCATGGGGAATGGAACTGGGGGGATAGGAAGGATTGGGGTTGTGAGGTGGGGGAGGGCCTGCCGTGGTTCTTTATAAAGCCTTCAGTACTATTTGGTTTTAAAGGCACAGGTATGGATTCCTTAGATAAATATTAATTTTTAAGTGAGCCTTAAAGAATGAGTAAGGTTTCTCCAAGGAGAGGGAGGAGGTGGGTATTTATAGCAGAGGACCCAACATTAACAGAGAGAGGCGGCAGGAGAGCAGAGGGAAGAGCAGGTGACCCATTAGGATGACTGTGGAACACACCTCCCTGCGTGGGGACACCTGAGCTGGTGCTTGATTGCAGAAGGCCTTGGATAGAAGGGCGCGCACAGACACACACACACACACACACACACACACACTCATGTGGTTGTCGGCAGGAAAGCAATAAAGGGTATTGGGCAAAGGGGTGATATGCTCAGAACTGAGCTTTACGTACAGCAGTGGTTCTCACCTTGGAGATTACCTTGCTTGTTAAAATTGCTGGGCCCCACATCAAAGTTTCTTCTTGAGTAGGTCCAGAGTGAGGCCCGAGAATCTGCATTTCTAATAAGTTCCCAGGCAATGCTAATGCTGCTGGTCTGGGAACCACAATTTGAGAAGCAATAATAGAGTAATCTGGCAACAAGGAGAAGTCGAGACTAGAGTGGTGGGAGAATGAAGGTCAAGGGACTGTTCCACTAGGACAGAGCAGAAGGAATGGGGCCCTGATGGTTAGTGACGGTGAGAAAGTCCAGAACAGCAATCAAGAAAACAGACTGACGGCTTCAAAGGATAGAGGACCATTGGGCCATGTTCTGGGTCACACCAAATCACAAATCACTGTTAAATCTCCAGTGCTTGGGCCAAGTATGCCAAGAAGCACCTGAAATTCATTTTTAAAGCAGCAATCCTGTCTAGAAATTAAGCTGTGAGTTTTGCCTTACTTTCCCTTTCTTCCCCATCTCTAACCTCATTCTAGTGCAATTTAGGTTACAAAAGCATCTTCCAGGGAGAGCATTCATATCTGCACGTGGTCAGAAAGTGTATCTGTCTGTATATATAAAATCGTATTAAAGCTGGTTTCCTTATTATTTCATTTTAGAACATCCCTGTAGCTAAATGGTGTTCAAAGTAAACATGGAGAACAGAAAGCATCCATCTCTACCTAGTGGGGCAAAAAATGACTGAATTCCCATACCATATAAATACCCCATGAAAACACAGAGGAATCCTTGATCCACCCAACATTCACTGAGTATCTGCCTTGTGGCAAGCACTGCGGATGTGCTTGGATACAAAGATAAATAAAACGTGGGCTCCACTCCCAGCAGTTCAACATCTTGCCGTCTTTGTCCCATGCTCTTAAATCTTGCTAAGGCTTGGGTTTTGTTTGTAATAGAAATTCTAAAGCAGGGACAGAAGAAGTTATCTTTTCTAAATTGCCCACCTCTGTTGTCTAATTATTCCACTGAGGAAAACACTTGGTCCTGGATTACTTCGCTGAGCTCAGATATGTTTTGCTGACACACAGAGTCTGGGCAGCATCCAGCCCCCCGTTTACTCCCTGGTCTTTAAGTCTAGTAAGTATTTTATCATTTACACCTTTCGATGTCCAAAGAGAGTGCCGCTCGGGGTTTAACACATGTAATTTCCTTTACTACCTCCCCAAATAACAGGGTCATTTCAGGACCAGGACAGTTTGGCACTGGGACGTGTTTCCCAGAAGTACTAATAGTTCGAGAGAGGAGCAAGTGTCTTCACATCTGCAGGTCTGGGTGCCGAACTTTCTACTGTCGGTGAGAATCATGTCCCAGTGAAAATGTAGAAGTGAACCAACCCTCAAAGGGATAAGGTGACAGGGAGTGGTGTTTACTTGAGTCAGAGAGTAACTGAAAATGACTTCTGCAGCTGGAATAAAACAAAGGGTTGAAGGTCAACTTCCTCTTTGATTTTGGCTAGTCAGCAGTTCAAGCAGCCTTTTCAAATGTTTCGTGTCTGCTGACTTGTCCAACTCTATAAAAGACCCCACATCTTGCACCAACCTGTACCTCTTGGGCACTGGAGCGAAACAAAAGGAAAAATGTTCCGTCTTATTAGAATTAATGAAGTCATGCCACTCACATCCGTCCACGTTACTCCACTTTGGTCACCACCATTGTGGTCCATGCTGACATCATTTCTCTCGTAGATTACTGCAGTGGCCTTCTCACTGGTCTCTCACATCCTGTTTACCCCATCCAAAGCATTCTTCACATTAAATCACTGTAATTCATTAATTCACAGTATTAATTCACAGAAATCTTTTGGAAACTCAAATAATACAACTAAAATCTGAATACCCTACACATATAAAGAAATCCTAACTTAAAAATTTCCCCTGGCTCCCCATTGCTCCAAAGACTTAACTAGTTCATTTGGCCCAGAGAACTCTGCTTAATCGGTGCCTCCCACGCTTTTCCCTCTTCTTGCTGCATCACGTTCCTCCCTCCTCACTCTCCCTGCTCTCATCACCCAGATTCCTCTGCCTGGAACACTTCTCCCTCCCTGCTTTGCCAAGTTGTCTCCTACTCACCTTTTACCTCTTAAGCCTTATCAGCTCCTGAGGGGTGGGTGAGGAAGACCCTCTTCTCCTTGGTTAGGCCAAATCCCCATGTTTTAAACTCCCTTGGCATCGACAACCAGCTCATGAACCCTTCATAGAATGTAACATGGGACATTTACACAATCTCGTATGATTAATTTCTGCCTGATCTCCCCTCTAGACTGTAAGATCCATGAAGGCAGAGACTCTACCTTTTTGCTTACCATTGTATTCCAGAGCCTGGCATAGTGTCTGGCACATGTTAGGTACTAAATAAATTCATTCTGAAGGAAGGAAGAATGAATGAGTGGTAAATTGATACTTCTAAAATAATAAAGAGGAGGCCTAGCATTTTAAATGAGTGATAATAATGGGTAGCACATATTAAACTTCTAGTGTTAGGTAAACACTGTTCAAAACTCTTTACTCATTCATTCCAGTTCCGAGGACCAACCCTATCAGTACACGTCAGTATCTGCACATAATAGATGAGATCTGAGACTCAGGCTACTTGTGCAAGGCCAGGCAGCCAGTGTAAGGTGAAGCCTTAACAGTTGTCAATGTTGTTACTCTATTTATTACTATTCTCACCTTGGTGGAGTTCCTAAGAGTGCCATCGTCAAAGGGGGTGGTGTTGGGCAGGCACAGCCCGCCCCCAGGCCTCTGAGCGCCTTCTCAGGCTGGGCCTGGAGTGAGAGTTTGGGGGCCCAGGGGCTGTGAGGGCCTGCCCACCGTAATGGAAATGGCAGATGGAGGAAAGGATCCTTCAGGCTGGGCAGTGGGGAAGGTCACTCAGGCATCCAGAAACCTTCCTCAGAACCTGTCTTTGAATTAAATCTCAACTCATATCTTCCAGAAGCCTGAGGTGAGATGTCTGGCCGTGTTGCTAGTGCCGTCGCCCTCAAGAAGCCAAACAGGCTCTCAGAGTCTCTCAGGCCCTGCCCCTGGACGTGGCCCCGCCCCAGAGCATGCTGGGCAGGACCTCCCCATAGATCCCTCCCATTGCCAATGTATTCCTCCAGAGGATTCTGAGCTCTGCTTGGTGTTTCCAGCTGTGATGAGGTAAATGTAGTCTTGGTCCTCTGGAAAAGTAGATAATTAAGGCAGATAGTCCACACATGTGAAAGTGTTGTGACTTGGAAAGGGTGGGCAGATCCCAGGTTGGGAGGATTAAGGAAAGCATTGAGGGAAACCTTTCAGTATGGTGGGAAGGAAGGAGGAAAGAAGAGATGGAGGATCTCATTTTGGTTTTGGTTTTGTTTTGTTTTGAAGTTTTTATGAAGAAAAGTTCCCATCTGATGACTTCTCTGTTTCCCTCTGGTGGTCCAGCACATATGATCAATGAGCGAGGAGTGTGGACAAGGTGTAGGAAAGTGGAATTGTTTTGAGAACTTAGGCAAGCGAGTTGACTGAGAAAACAATCACAGAAGCTCCCCCGAGACAGGGCCTCTGTTTGTTGCCTCCACTGGGTGTCCCAAGTGCTTGGAAGAGCGTCTGGCACATGGTAACACAGGAGGAATGACTGGATTCTGAGGCAGTGGTGGAGCTGAGCAACAGATGTAGAACAGAAGTTTATGGGGCACAAACACACTTGTGTGATTTTATCCAAGAGGAAGCAGGCCCTTATTTGAAGGCAGTTCTAAAACAGGCAGAGTTGGATTTTGCTAGACAGGACGAATGAAAGAAGGGGGTAGGCTGTTTAGAGCAGAGCAGTATATTTAGGTTTAGGATTAAGTGATGCCCCATGAAGTTTTCCTTGGAGAGGGAGGAAATGAAGACAAAGGTTGTCAGGTAAGCAGGGGAAAGTATGGAGTGGCTTGTAGTTCCTGAATAGGTTGAGGCATTAGCATGCTGAGGGCAGAAGCTGAGAGGATAAAGGGAGGAATGTCAGACTGTATTTTTTCAGAACACACAAGTGTTGCTGGTGATAAGTTCTAGGATATGGCCATAACTGAACTGGAATGAAGGTAAAGGACTCTAAGATGAGAAGGAGCAGACAGTGAGAGATCAGATCATTGGATGGTCTATCTGCATGGATGTTGGGGCCTCTGATTGATTCCTTCCCCTTTGAGTTCCTTTCCTGTCCACAGAATTGGCATTTCCTCTAACTCTAACCTTCAGTCCATGGCATGACTCTGGACAAGAAGGCAGAAATGGGGTGGTGAGAGAGAGGGTTGAAGTAGACATCCGTTTTGTTTTTGTTTTTATTTTGACACTCAGCATTCACTCACCTTCTAAAAATAGTCCTTCTTTTGCCCTCTGGGGATCTAACCCCGTTGTCAGTTTCAGTCCATGTGAAGTGGAGTTGTTTACCACTAACGCTCTTACTTTAAAGGAGGGCATTGAAGTCAGGCTTGGCCAAAAAGATTGGTCCATGCTTTTGGCAACAGTGATTGGTCAGGGATGGGCATGTGACCCAACAGGAGACAATAAGGCACAGTGGGACTTTTGAAGGGACTAGTGGGAGAAACAACCCATTTTTAGCTGCGCTTTTTTTTTTTTTTTTATTTTTTATTAATGTTATGATAGATTACAACCTTGTGAGATTTCAGTTGTACATTTTTGTTAGTCATGTTGTGGGTACACCACTTCCCCCTCCGTACCCTCCCCCCACCCCCCCTTTTCCCTGGTAACCACCGATCAGATCTCCTTATCAATATGCTAATTTCCACCTATGAGTGGAGTCATATAGAGTTCGTCTTTCTCTGACTGACTTATTTCGCTTAACATAATGCCCTCGAGGTCCATCCACATTGTTGTGAATGGGCCAATTTCGTCTTTTTTTATGGCTGAGTAGTATTCCATTGTGTATATATACCACATCTTCTTTATCCAATCATCAGTTTCTGGGCATGTAGGCTGGTTCCACGTCTTGGCTATTGTAAATAATGCTGCGATGAACATAGGGGTGCAACGGACTCTTGAGATATCTGATATCAGGTTCTTAGGATAGATACCCAGTAATGGGATGGCTGGGTCATAGGGTATTTCTATTTTTAACTTTTTGAGAAATCTCCATACTGTTTTCCATAGTGGCTGTACCAGTTTGCATTCCCACCAACAGTGTATGAGGGTTCCTCTTTCTCCACAACCTCTCCAACATTTGTCGTTCTTGGTTTTGGATGTTTTTGCCAATCTAACGGGGGTAAGGTGATATCTTAGTGTAGTTTTGATTTGCATTTCCCTGATGATTAGCGATGATGAACATCTTTTCATGTGTCTATTGGCCATATTCATATCTTCTTTTGAGAAATGTCTGTTCATGTCCTCTGCCCATTTTTTGATCGGGTTGTTTGTTTTTTTGTTGTTAAGCAGTGTGAGTTCTTTGTATATTATGGAGATTAACCCTTTGTCGGATAAGTGGCTTGTAAATATTTTTTCCCAATTAGTGAGCTGTTTTTTTGTTTCAATCCTGTTTTCCCTTGCCTTGAAGAAGCTCTTTAGTCTGATGAAGTCCCATTTGTTTATTCTTTCTATTGTTTCCCTCAACTGAGGAGTTACAGTGTCCGAAAAGATTCTTTTGAAACTGATGTCAAAGAGTGTACTGCCTATATTCTCTTCCAAAAGACTTATTGTCTCAGGCCTAATCTTTAGGTCTTTGATCCATTTTGAGTTTATTTTGGTGTGTGGTGAAAAAGAATGGTCAATTTTCAATCTTTTGCATGTGGCTGTCCAGTTTTCCCAGCACCATTTGTTGAAGAGACTTTCTTTTCTCCATTGTAGGCCCTCTGCTCCTTTGTCGAAGATTAGCTGTCCATAGATGTGTGGTTTTATCTCTGGGCTTTCAATTCTGTTCCATTGATCTGTGGACCTGTTTTTGTACCAGTACCATGCTGTTTTGATCACTGTAGCTTTGTAGTATGTTTTGAAATCGGGGATTGTGATTCCGCCGGCTTTGTTTTTCTTGCTCAGGATTGCTTTAGCAATTCGCGGTCTTTTGTTGCCCCATATGAATTTTAGGATTGTTTGTTCAATTTCTGTGAAGAATGTTCTTGGGATTCTGATTGGGATAGCATTGAACCTGTATATTGCTTTAGGTAGTATGGACATTTTAACTATGTTTATTCTTCCAATCCATGTGCAAGGAATGTTTTTCCATCTCTTTATGTCATCGCCTATTTCTTTCAAGAAAGTCTTGTAGTTTTCATTGTATAGATCCTTCACTTCCTTGGTTAAGTTTATCCCAAGGTATTTTATTCTTTTCGTTGCGATTGTGAATGGGATAGAGTTCTTGAGTTCTTTTTCTATTAGTTTATTGTTAGTGTATAGAAATGCTACTGATTTATGCACGTTAATTTTATACCCTGCTACTTTGCTGTAGTTGTTGATTATTTCTAATAGTTTTTCTGTGGATTCTTTGGGGTTTTCTATGTATAAGATCATGTCGTCTGCAAACAACGAGAGTTTTACTTCTTCGTTACCTATTTGGATTCCTTTTATTTCTTTTTCCTGCCGAATTGCTCTGGCCAGCACCTCCAGAACTATGTTGAATAGGAGTGGTGAAAGTGGGCACCCTTGTCTTGTTCCTGTCCTCAGAGGGATGGCTTTCAGCTTTTGTCCATTGAGTATGATGTTGGCTGTGGGTCTATCATATATGGCCTTTATTATGTTGAGGTACTTTCCTTCTATACCCATTTTACTGAGGGTTTTTATCATAAATGGGTGTTGGATCTTGTCGAATGCTTTCTCTGCATCTATTGAGATGATCATGTGGTTTTTGGTTTTCATTTTGTTGATGTAGTGTATCACGTTGATTGACTTGCGGATGTTGAACCATCCCTGTGTCCCTGGTATAAATCCCACTTGATCATGGTGTATAATCTTTTTGATGTATTGCTGTAATCGGTTTGCCAAAATTTTGTTGAGGATTTTTGCATCTATGTTCATCAGTGATATCGGCCTGTAGTTCTCCTTCTTTGTGTTGTCCTTGTCAGGTTTGGGGATCAGAGTGATGTTGGCTTCATAGAATGTGTTAGGGAGTTCTCCATCTTTCTCAATTTTCTGGAACAGTTTGAGGAGAATAGGTATTAAGTCTTCTTTGAATGTTTGGTAGAATTCTCCAGAGAAGCCGTCTGGTCCTGGACTCTTATTTTTGGGGAGGTTTTTGATTACCGTTTCTATTTCCTTACTTGTGATTGGTCTATTCAGATTCTCCATTTCTTCCTGATTCAGTTTGGGGAGATTGTAGGAGTCTAGGAATTTGTCCATTTCTTCCAGGTTGTTCAATTTGTTGGCATATAGTTTTTCATAGTATTCTCTTATGATCTCTTGTATTTCATTGGTATCTGTTGTGATTTCTCCTCTGTCATTCCTGATTTTATTAATTTGCGATTTCTCTCTTCTTTTCTTGGTGAGTCTGGCTAGGGGTTTGTCAATTTTGTTAATTCTTTCGAAGAACCAACTCTTTGTTTCATTGATCCTTTCTATTGTCTTTTTTGTTTCAATATCGTTTATTTCTGCTCTTATTTTTATTATTTCCCTCCTTCTACTGACTCTGGGCCTTGTTTGTTCTTCTTTTTCTAGTTCTGTTAGGTGTCGTTTGAGGTTGCTTACGTGAGCTTTTTCTTGTTTAGTGAGGTGAGCCTGTATTGCGATGAATTTCCCTCTTAGGACTGCTTTTGCTGCATCCCAAATGATTTGGTATGTCGTGTTCTCATTTTCATTTGTCTCCAGATAATATTTGATTTCTTCTTTAATTTCTTCAATGATCCATTGTTTGTTGAGAAGCGTGTTGTTTAGTCTCCACATTTTTGCACCTTTCTCTGCTTTTTTCTTGTAGTTGATTTCTAGTTTAATAGCGTTATGATCAGAAAAGATGCTTGATATTATTTCAACTCTCTTGTATTTATTGATGTTTGCTTTGGTTCCCAAAATATGGTCAATCCTTGAGAATGTTCCATGTGCACTTGAGAAGAATGTGTAACCTGCTGTTTTTGGATGAAGTGTTCTATATATATCTATTAAGTCCATCTGGTCTAATTTTTCATTTAATTCTATTATTTCCTTGTTGATTTTCTTTCTGGATGTTCTGTCCATTGGTGTTAATGGTGTGTTGAGGTCCCCTACTATTATTGTATTGTTGTTGATGTCTTCTTTTAGTTCTATTAAGAGTTGCTTTACAAATTTTGGTGCTCCTGTGTTGGGTGCGTATATATTTATAAGTGTTATGTCTTCTTGGTGGAGAGTCCCTTTTATCATTATATACTGTCCCTCTTTGTCTTTCTTTATCTGTTTTGCTTTGAAATCTACCTTGTCTGATATTAGTATAGCGACACCTGCTTTCTTTTGTTCATTATTAGCTTGGAGTATTGTTCTCCATCCCTTCACTCTGAGTCTGTGTTTGTCTTTGGGGCTGAGGTGTGTTTCCTGGAGGCAGCATATTGTTGGATCTTGTTCTTTGATCCATCCTGCCACTCTGTGTCTTTTGATTGGGGAGTTCAATCCATTTACATTTAGAGTGATTATTGAGACGTGGGGACCTACCACTACCATTTTGTGTCTTGTTTTCCGGTTTTCTTCAGTTTCCTTTGTTTCTCGTCCCATGGTTTAATCTGTTCTGATGTAGAGCTGCTACTCTCTGTTGTTGTCCTTCTACTTATCTCCTCTGCTCTTGGTTTTGTAGCCCCTTTCCTTTTTTGGATTTGTCAGGAATGAGGGTTTTCCTGAGGATTTCCTGAAGAGGAGGTTTTGTGGCAATGAACTCCCTTAATTTTTGTTTATCTGGGAAAGTTTTTATTTCTCCATCGTATTTGAAGGATATTTTCGCTGGGTAGAGAATTCTCGGCTGTAGGTTTTTGTCCTTCAGATTTTTGAATATATCATTCCACTCTCTTCTAGCCTGTAAAGTTTCTGCTGAGAAATCTGCTGATAGCCTGATGGGGGTTCCTTTGTAGATTAGTTTCTTTTGCCTGGCTGTCCTTAATATTTTCTCCTTGTCGTTGACTTTTGCTAGCTTCACTACTATATGCCGTGGAGTTGGTCTTCTTGCATTGATAAAGTTTGGAGATCTATTGGCTTCTGTCACCTGAAGATCCATCTCCCTCACCAGATTTGGGAAGTTCTCAGCCATTATTTCTTTGAATAGGTTTTCTGCCCCTTTCTCCTTCTCTTCTCCCTCTGGTATACCTATAATCCTTACGTTGCATCTCCTAATTGTGTCTGATAATTCTCGGAGAGTTTCTTCATTTCTTTTAAGTCTTGCTTCTCTCTCCTCCTCTGCCTGCAACAATTCTATATTGCCATCTTCCAAATTGCTAATTCTTTCCTCCATATTATCGGCCCTACTGTTCAGAGCATCTAGATTTTTCTTAATCTCCTCTATTGTGTTCTTCATTTCCAATATTTCTGTTTGGTTCTTCTTTATCGTATCAAACTCTTTTGTGACATAGCTCCTGAACTCGTTGAGTTGTCGGTCAGAATTCTCTCTTAACTCAGTGAGTATTTTAATGATGGCTGTTTTGAAGTCATCATCATTTAGGTTATATATCTCATTTTCTTTGGGATTGTTTTCTGTGTATTTGTTACTTTCTTTCTGTTCTGGAGATTTAATGTATTTTTTCATATTGCTTGATGATGTTGATTTGTGCCTCCGCATGGAGATAGAGTTTAGTTGCTCCTTTCACTTGTTTCAGCTGCTGCGGTGGGGGGAGCAGCTGTTTATACTTCACCAACCAGGAACCCTGTCCGTAGTTGCTAACTGGGCCTGGGCCCCTCTTCGTAGCCACAGTGGCCCTTTGGATTCCCTCCTCTGCCGTGGGGGCCGTCACGGGGGGCTTCAGGCTGCAGGGGCCTACTGTTGTTGCCCACCTAGATGCGCTCTCTCCTTGGGGTCTGCAACGGTGTTATGGGCTTTTCCAGCGGCCAGGGGTGGGATCACTTATATTTGTCGCTCCGTTGCTGTCGGCACCCACCAAATCTCACTTGTCCTCTATGGGTCGCAGGAGAGCTATTGGCATCTTCTACAGTCTGTGGTTAGTACACCTAGCTATGCTGCTTTTGCCCTGGGGTCTTCCAGCCTTGTGGCTGGCGGCTGGGTGCCTTCTACTGGTGCTGTGCAGAGGCTTTCCCTAAGGCTTCTGTGAGCCTGTAGGGTTTCCCCCTAGGCTACTAAGCTGGGTCTCTGGAACTCTCTCCAGCCCCAGTCCTCTCCGAGATCTCCGGCAATCCCTAGCCTCACCGGGTGGGCAACGGCAGCTGGGGGTCGCCCCGTCCTCTGGGCTTCTCTCCGGGCCTCTGCCGGGAGCTCTGAATGCTCAGCGTGGCCCCTCTGCTACCGGCAGACAGAGAGTTTTGTCTGCTGCCTGGCGTAGCTCCGGCGCTTCCCCTCCGGGTCGCCGGACCCGCCTTTGAAAGTTCCCCCGCCCCGGTCCTCTCCGAGATCTCCGGCAATCCCTAGTCCCACGGGGCGGGCAACAGCAGCTGGGGGACGCCCCGCCCACTGGGCTTCTGTCCGAGCCTCTGCCGGGAGCCCTGAGTGCTGGGCGTGGCCCCTCTGCTAATGGCAGACAGAGAGTTTTGTCTGCTGCCTGGCGGAGCTCCGGCGCTTCCCCTCCGGGTCGCCGGACCCGCCTTTGAAAGTTCCCCCGCCCCGGTCTTCTCCGAGATCTCCGGCAATCCCTAGTCTCGCGGGGCGGGCAACGGCAGCTGGGGGTCGCCCCGCCCTCTGGGCTTCTCTCCGGGCCTCTGCCGGGAGCCCTGAGTGCTCAGCGTGGCCCCTCTGCTACCGGCAGACAGAGAGTTTTGTCTGCTGCCTGGCGGAGCTCCGGCGCTTCCCCACCGGGTCGCCGGATGCGCCTTTGAAAGTTCCCCCGCCCCGGTCCTCTCCGAGATCTCCGGCAATCCCTAGTCCCCCGGGGCGGGCAATGGCAGCTGGGGGTCGCCCCGCCCTCTGGGCTTCTCTCCGGGCCTCTGCCGGGAGCCCTGAGTGCTCAGCGTGGCCCCTCTGCTACTGGCAGACAGAGAGTTTTGTCTGCTGCCTGGCGGAGCTCCGGCGCTTCCCCGCCGGGTCGCCGGATGCGCCTTTGAAAATTCCCCCGCCCCGGTCCTCTCCGAGATCTCCGGCAATCCCTAGTCCCCCGGGGCGGGCAACGGCAGCTGGGGGTCGCCCCGCCCTCTGGGCTTCTCTCCGGGCCTCTGCCGGGAGCCCTGAGTGCTCAGCGTGGCCCCTCTGCTACTGGCAGACAGAGAGTTTTGTCTGCTGCCTGGCGGAGCTCCGGCGCTTCCCCACCGGGTCGCCGGATGCGCCTTTGAAAGTTCCCCCGCCCCGGTCCTCTCCGAGATCTCCGGCAATCCCTAGTCCCCCGGGGCGGGCGTCTCTCTGGGACCCTCCGGGCGCCCCGAGCACCAGGCTGGGTCTCCCCGCCAATGGCGGGGAGAGACTCTCCCCGCGGGCTCAGGTGTGCAACTCCAAAGTTTCCCTCTGCGTTTAGGAGTAATTGCAGGGGGTTTAAGTAGGGTTCTGGTCACCTGTTTCCACCGTCGCTCCTCTGTTGTGTTCTCGCTCCTGCCCTAGATGTGTGTGGATCCTCTGGGGGCGTCCGTTGGAAGAAAGCCACTTGCGGGTACTAGGCTGCCCGTCGGGGTCGGAGAGTTTTCACCTATTTCCACATCCTCCCGGAGGAAAGTCCGTCCGCCTTCCGATGTATAGTCGCGTGGGTGTCTCAGACGTCCTGAGATGCTGTCTGGATATCCTTTGTCAAGCGATAAGTGTCCAAATAATTGTAGACTCGAAGGGTGAGAGACAAAGAGGACTACTCACGGCGCCATCTTGGAATCCACCTCTTAGCTGCGCTTTTAGTTTGGAAGATGTAGCTACGAACTTGCCAGACAGACTTACAAGGTAGCCAGTCCAGAATCTAGAGCAGAGAAATGGATAGAAACTGAAACTTGATGACATCAGCTGAGCCCCAATATGAATCCTCCTGCGTGAGGGCAGCCTTACTCCCAGAGCTTTTTCAGGTGCCTGAGTCAACAGATCCTGTTTTTAAAGTCAGTTGAATTGCGCTTGCCATCATTTACATCCAAAGAATCCCTCACAGCGTAAGGGGGCTCTCCATCCCTGGCTCCCTCTTCTGTGCTAGCACTCTGAATATATATTACCTTCTCTGTCCTTCAGGTCGTGCCCTTCTATAAAAGAGGGTAAAGAAACCTACTTCAAAGCATTGTAAAGTTTAAATGGGATAATATACATAAAAAGCATAAATTTGTTTCACAACATTGAAGTACAATAAGCAGTACTTAATTTTTCTAAATTAAATTAAATCTGGCTCAAAGACCCCATTTTCAAGGGTAGGAAGATATACAATAGTAGTCATTAATGGGAGCTTTTTGCCTATTTAGTTAAGTATTCACCATCAAATATGTAGGTAAGAGCCTGTGATCTTGAGTCCATCTTGGTTGCCCCTGGGATTTTCATTGCCCAAGCCCTTCAGGCCCATTGAAAGGCCAGTGGCTGCACAGCCTCTGTGCTAAGTGTGAGCAATGCCGTGTCTTGCGACAGCTCTCAAGATGATGGGGCTTGATGATTAGTCATCTCAGCATCATCACTTCATCCCTTAAAACATTGTGCTGTCTGCTAGAGGACTTCCACACAGAACCCGTCCACCTAAGGGACTCGTGTCTACATCCTGATTCTCAGGGTCTTGGAGCCACTGCTACCTTTAGGCAACTCTCCTTCTCTCACCCCAGCACTTGTGTCAACCCCTATCTCCTCTCTCCTTGGAGCAGCCAGCTAAAGTCTCCTCCCACATGAGGGTCTGGACAGGACTGTACAACAGGTGTCTCACAACTTCTGCTTGGGTTCAGGAAACATGAAAGCCATTAATAACTCCTGAACCCAGAAGCCCAGAACTTCCTGTAAGACAAATGAGGAAAGGTAACTTTTATTCCTTCTGGAATCCCCTCAGGTGGAGGGTAGAAACAGCATTATCCTGCTTCAAATGAAGGTTGCCTCAAGCTGGGCAAGAATCCCTGCAAAGGAAAATTACCTACTCTTGTCAGCCCAACCCCCTCCCACAGTGAAGCATTGCTAAACTTGCATAATACTCAGTTCCTTCTCTACCTCCTGGCCCCCATAGAAGGAAGGAACAGACCCCGAGTCTCCTGGGAGAGATAGGGAGGCAGCCTCCACAAATCTCTGAGCTTCCACTTGGCCTCCCTAAGGAAGACCAAACGTGTCCTTGTGACCCCAGGAAAATAGCCTAAATTAGGCTCTGATCCAGGGCCAATGGAAGTTCCAGAGGAAAGGCCTCAAGAGGAGCCCCGGGGCCAGCCCCGTGGCCAAGTGGTTAAGTTCGCACGCTCCGCATTGGCGGCCCAGGGTTTCACTGGTTCGGATCCTGGGTGTGGACGTGGCACTGCTCCTCAGGCCACATTGAGGCGGCGTCCCACATGCCACAACTAGAGGGACCCACAACTGAAATATACAACTATGTACTGAGGGGATTTGTGGAGAAAAAAAGAAGGAGAAGATTGGCAACAGTTGTTAGCTCAGGTGCCAATCTTTTAAAAAAAAAAAAAAGAGAGAGAAGAGCCCCTTCTCATAGCCTGGGCCCCTTCATTGTGGCTGCAGATTACGGCACAGTTCTGAGTGTTAATCCATGTGAAGGCTGCCTCAAGAAAGCTGATTCCCTTAGGCAGCACCTGGTACCAGAGAAATTCACAGTGCCTGAAGCTGAGATCTGGGGTTCCCATACCCAAGCCACATCAAGGTACCAGTCAATTCATGCATTTTATTCGCCCTGACATTAGGTTTGGAGTGTGGGCTTGAGGGTATAAAAATTCAGGTAACCCATTCCCATCACATTCTGTGTCACTGAAAATTCTTCAGGTGCCACAGAGTACCATGTAAATGAGACCCCCACCCCCACCCCCCACGCCCCCCAAGCTGCACAGCACTGATCTCTGGGTATAAGCAGCAAGCCCATGAAATCTAGAGAAATTCCTCCTCATCTCTCCAGTCACTGTTCAGCTAATATGTTTTCCTTCTTTTGGTAAGAGTCCTGCTTTCCCATAGGAACTGGAATCTGGGAGAAAGGAAAACAGTACTAGAAGCAGAACAAGAGTGTGGGATCACTCCTGGGTGGTACTGTCACCTCATTTGGACAGTTCACTGCCTAGATGTGCTGAGTGTGCAAATTCTGTCTCGTTGCCTCATCCAGTGTTTCTCTGAATAGAAGCAAATATCTGGGCACCAGGTATGACTTGTCTTGTGACCCCAGCCAGTAAGTCAGCCCTTTTGAGCCACCACCTCTCCCTTGGTTAGAAGCTCTTTGGCAATGGGTTCGTGGAAAACATCCCAGAATGGGAGCTACATGCTGAATTCCCTAGTACTGGCTTTGCCATCGATTGTGTGATCCATTCTCTGATGTTCAAGCTGTGAGAAGCAAATTTGAAATGATGGATGTGCTATATTAAATATACCAATAAGAGCAGAAGTTAAACCTTGCAAGCTGTAGGGTTTGCTTCCTCGATAAGCCTGGCTATCTCTATGGGAACTGAAGGTTGCTTCTTTAGGCCTATAGTCGGGGAGCTAGAGCAGAGTGGAGATTTGGTGGCGGAGCGAGGATGAGCCGTCTTGCTCCTAATTTTTCCTCCCCTCTAAGTCTGAATACTGGCAGTGGTGAGGCAGGTGGTTCTAAGGGCTCCTTTCACTTTACCGTTCATGATGACCCCACACCGCCTTTACCTCCATGCCACCTTTCCCTGCTTCTTTGGATGCTTCAATCTCTTTGATGTTTTTCTTACCAGACGTTTCTCCGCTTAGCCATTAAACAGCTTTACCTTTGATGACGTGGATATGGATGAGCACAAGGATCCACTTGGTCCCTTTGGTCACTTTTGCTTCAGTGAACTCAGTGGGATGTCCAAGAAGAAACCCTTGTGTTAGGAAGAGTTCTAAGAAGGTTCCAAAGATCCCTTCTTTTGCTAGTCACACCCTTGTATAAACTGCTCCCCTTGAGTGTAAGCTGGACCTCGTGATTTGCTTCTGACTAATAGAATAAGGGAAAGGTGATGGGATATCATTTCCCTCGTTAGTTTACAAGATTGTGACTTCTGTCTTGCTAGCAGACTCTCTCCTGGCTTTGATGAAGCAAGCTGCCATGGTGGAGAGGCCTACATGACAAGGAACTGAAGGTTGCCTCCGGCCAACTCCAGCCAACGGCCATCCAGGAATTGAGGCTCTCAGTCCAACAGGCCTTGAGGAACTGCATCCAGCCAGCAGCTATAGAAGTGAGCGAAGAAGTGTGTATTTCCCCAGTCCAGCCTTCAGCTGAGACCCCAGCCCCAGCTGCCACCTTAATTGCAGCCTTGTGAGAGACCTTGGAGCAGAGAACCCAGGTAGGCCTTGCCTAGATCCCTCACCAACAGAAACTATGAATTAATAAATACTTGGTTTTTTAAGCCACTAACTTTTGGGGTATTTGTTATATAGTAACTAACACACCCCTAAATTACTGTAACCTTGGTGTAAGATGTAGCATGGCTGGGAAGGCAGGCACCAAATGAGAGGACAACCTCCTTGACAACATTCCTGGAGATACTGTCTTCAATCTCGAAGACTATCCCAAGTTCTCTTAGCTGCAGTGGTATCATTGTGCTCCCCCCAGCCCTGATTAGTCTCCAGGAGGTGAGGCCTAGGTAAGGTAATGCTGGGTGGAGTGGATGGCCAGGATGTGGGGTGTTAATCTGTCTGGAAGGGACATTTTGAGCTCGAAGTGACCCTCAGGGATCATGAGGTGTGATGATAAGGTCATTCTTCCCCTCCTCATTTTTTCTTTCCTTTTCCACTCACTCCACCATTCCTTTTTCCCTACTTGTTGTCTCCTTTTGCCCCAAATTCTGGGTGGCTGCCTGACGACCATTCCTACAAATGATAGCCAGGTGATCTCTTGGTCTTGCAATAATTCTACCAAGCTGGGCATCCTGAGGAAGTTTCCCTCGGGGGCGTCTCTGCCCTTTCCTTGAGGTGTCCTCACATGCAGGGAGACCTCATTGTTGAGCTCAGAATGTGCCTTCCAGACAGATTACCACCCCACATATAACAGATTCTTCGGTGGGACCCACCCAGTTCCTGGACCCTGCCCTGGCCACTCCAGTGTCCACAATCGCAAAACCCACCCATACGCACACCTGCACTGACTGCTCACCTGTGAGATACTCAGGAATCAGCAACTTTTTCTAAATGAAGGTAAGTTACCGTTTTCAGGAAAAGATTCATATCTCTGGTCCTTTTCAGAGCTGCAAGGTCTCTCCTCCCGTCTGCTCCAGGAAGGGTAGAGGAAGGGGAAGGGTGAACTGCCCCCCATTTTCGTTAGGGTCAGCTGAGGCGTGGGGACGCGGCCCACCACCCAGACCTCCTGAGGGAGAGAAAGGCTCTTAGGAGCAGGTGACATTCATTCCTCACCAAGAGATCCAAGAGCAACATTTCCCCCTGCCACTCACCTCAGGGCCTAAACACCCCCACACTTCCAATTCCAAAACTTTCTGAGGCAACAAGGGGAAATTCTGGCTGTATCCTTCCAGAGGAACGCATCCCACCCTGCAGCTGTGTATAGTTCAGGATAGTGAGGGAGCAGATGGAAAGACAAGTTGAGCCAAGTTCTGGACTTGAAGGGTTCTTCTCATTTTGAGAAGGCCCGGAAGTTTTTAGAGTAAACTTTTTGTACTTTTTATGAAAAAGTAAAGTGTTTTAAGTACAGGACATCTGAGTAAGGTCAAATACAGGACCCAAGATAAGACTGAGAAAGCCACTGTCAGGCCCCCTACAAGGGACTGGTCATCTTGCAGAAACCAAATGAGGAAATCAGTCAGAGCTGACTTCCCTCCTTCCTTTCCCTGAGCATAAGCGCTGGGAACCCCAAACCCACTCCCCCAAAGCACCACACAGAGAACACTACTCTCTCCTAGCAGAAGCATTTATTGAGGACGATCAGTATTCTTGGTTGTGCTAACCATGGTTCTCATCAGAGGATGTGTTCTCGTGAAAATGGCAATGCTTTCTCAACAAGGACTGAATGATTTCTTTGGGGACATTTTTCCTCCCTGGAAGTGTTGGAGAAGCATTTCCTGTTTGAATAGAAGAGTCAGATCTCTGAACACAGTGCTTTCATTAGAGGTGAGGGTGGCCGGAGGGACGTGGCATACATCATGCATGCAGGTGGGTCTTGGATGGGGCACAGACTCCCTTTAGGGTGGGGAAGGGGGTTGACTCTGGCATAAATGCTGGTCCTTGAAGGCCACAACTTTCCAGGGCTGTCTGATCCTGTCTCTTTTCTGTCTAACCCTTGTACGAAAACTCTTGTCAGGAGGGACAGCATCTTGGCTGCAGGATGTGGTCCTTGCCCATTCCCCTGGCTGTGGGTCAGAGAGAGCCCCGTAGTTGGAGGGATGTCCCTCGTCAGGCTCTACCTGGGCCTGCAGTTCCCCCTTCTGCTGACTTAACTCTGCAGCCTCAGGTTCGTATCTCCATGCCGGTTTCTCCTCTAGGATCTTCCCGATGGCTGCCATGAGCTCATGAGCTTCAGGAGGCCCACAGCTCACGAGAGCTGCACTTTGAGCTGGGTCTCAGAGCGGTGCAAAGGTTGACGTGAACTTGGCTTTTTGCTGGGGACTTTCCTGCCCTGTGATTTTTTTCTTGGAATTAATCCACTGAAAAAACTGCCTCATTTTTTTTCTGAAGTAACTTTCAGGAGGAAACTGTTCATTCTGTGACAGATACGGGAAAGTGCCCTCTAATTCTCTGTCCTCAATAGAGTGGCTCTTCTTTCTGGCTTTAGACGTCCCAACTCCTGAATCCTCGCTTCCACATTCTCCTGCTCTGGAGTCCAGAGGTCTCACTGTCTTTGCAGCTGGTGGGAAATTCCTATCCTGGCATTTCCATGAGACATGCTTAGAGGCCCAGGGTTCCCGCCAATCCCCATTGTCCTCCAAGTGGACTTGCAGCACCTGGGAAGCTCCCATGTCCCCACTGGAGACGCTCTGGGACTGAGTCAGTGAGGAGTCGGAAGGCAAGCTATCTGAAGTAAGGGATATGTCAGCGGGAGAGCCTTTAGGCTGGCTATGTTCCCTGCTCTTCAATTGAAACTTCAACTCGGTAAGGAGCTGTTTTTTAATGTCTGATGGCTTGGAATCTTGGGGAACTGGTATTTTTGGTGAGGGACATTGACTGGTCAGGGTAGTTTCTACTTTGCTCACATTGATATTTACCATTTGGGAGCTTCCCAACTTGTTGGTTGTCAAGATGTCACAAGATTGTGATGTAAGAACGCACAGCTCCTCAGCCTTGAATATCTCCCTGAAGTTCATGGTGGACGTGGAAAAATGTTTTCAATTCTTCTCCACCATCTTTTGGCCCTGAATCATGTCCTCTCTATCACTGGAACTCACATTCTCATCCCTTGGCACATGTCCAGCCCCAGCTTGCCTTGTGGGCACCTCTCGGCTGCATCTGTTATTGTCTAGTGCAGTCTTACTCTGACTCACTTTGTCTATAAAGCTGTGTGTGAGGATCTCTGAAGTCTGTCTGCCATGCTCGATTGACTGGATATCC
The DNA here is from genome assembly GCF_041296265.1 of Equus caballus. Taxonomy (NCBI): domain Eukaryota; kingdom Metazoa; phylum Chordata; class Mammalia; order Perissodactyla; family Equidae; genus Equus; species Equus caballus. The sequence goes on from NC_091704.1 coordinate 11,646,207, forward strand.
TTGGCAAGCTCCTGGTCGCTATCAGAGTGGGATGGTTTTAGGGCCCCCTGTCCTTCGTTGCCCGCAGATGAGGTAGCAGGGAGTGGAAGATCCAGGATGGGGACTGAATTCGTTGTTTGCACCTTATTTCCCTGAAAACTTTTAGAGCTTCCCTCAAGGGGCTTGGAAACCTCAAATTCCTTTCCCTTACTTGGAGTCTTATTTCGTTTGTCACCTATGTCTTGACCCCCTCTTATTACTTACAGAACAATCATTTTATTCTATTTTTCCCTTTTTCTCCTCCCTTCCATTTTTAAAATCATGTTGTTTTTAGAAAACAAAATTGGTATTTTATTTTTCCACCCTTGTAACCATCTTTATTTTACTTAGACATCTACAACTTAATGTATTTCACGCTCACCATCATAATGCTTTTTGAATTTTGCCCCAGTTGACACTCAGCCAATTTTTGAGTCCCAGTCTGTCTAAGTGGAGTTGCCTTTCCTCCAAACCCCTATTGTAAGGGTGGGTATGTGTGCAGTCCATGGTGAGACCCCCATATATCTGTAACCTGGTGCATAGTCTGGGACTCACCTCTGGTTCATGAGCTGCAGATGTTCTGGGGGAGACCAACCATGGCTCCACCAAGGCCGTGAATATCAGAGGCGGCACTTCCATCCTGATAGGTGAACTGTACACATTAAGGGCAAGATCTTGTATATTCCTATTAAGCGTAGATGGACGGAAGGCAGCAAGATCACCTTCCCAAAGAGGGGGATGCCATGCCTGATGACCTCCCTGCAGATAGTGTTTAGTATTCAAAGAACAGCCCAGTGCCTTTTTGGAATAAGGCATCAGTGTGCTGTGCAGTGCCTGGATCAGCCTCAAGGTGGTGATGCCTGGATCAGATTGAGGAGGGGGCGGGGGGAACAGGACAGGGTCACCATATGGATGATGATGTGGCATAAAGCTTTGTTCTACCAGCAAGGTCCTTCTTTCCCCTCTTCATTTTTTCTTTCCTCCTGGCTTACTCCAAGTCATCTTTTCCTTACTCTCAGCTTTATTTTATCCTGGGAGGTAGGTGGCTACTTGGTCAACATTGTTACTACTGGCAGCTGAGTGATGCTTTTGCTCTGCAACAAAATATCATTTGGCAGTCTGAAGAAATACCTACAGAGGGGAACCACTTCCCCCAGGTGCCTTTCCAGTAGGGAAACCTCAGTGTAAAGTTTAAAGTATTCTTCCCTAACACATTAATATGACTCACATGACAGATTCTTAAGGCGTGTCTGTGCTGTTGCTAGCCCCTCCCCCACCAGCCCAGGATCCACTGCAGCAATACCCTCCCCCACCCCCCAAATCCCATTTAGGGTTCACCCCCTGTGGGGTCCTCTGGTCACTGACCTCTAAATCATGATGAAGCCACTGTTTTTTCTTCATTGTTGTTTTATGAATTGCATACCTATTCTTGACCCTCTTCGGATAGAGAACCACCTGTCTTCCCTACTCTCTGAAGGATGTAAAACATTCAGTGAGCGGAAGGTGTGGGCTGCTCTACACTTTCGTTAAGGCTAAGCGAAGAGGCAGGAGGCAGAGCCCACCTCCTCAAACTTCATCAGGGAGGAAATGGGCTTTTGGGGGCACGTGATATCGCTTTGTCAACAAGAGCTGCAGAGCACTGGTGACCTTTCAGAAGCCAGAGGAAGCAATCAGTAAGAGCTGAACTCACTCCTCCTTTTCCCTAAGCACAAGCCCTGAGTTACCTGAAACCCATGCCCCCAACACAGGACACAGAAAAGACATCACTATTATTAGAGAATCATTTATTGGGGAGAATTAATATTCTCCACGAGAAGGAATTATTTTGTGGTGGGAAATTTTCCGCTCTCGAAACGCTGGAAAAGCGTTTTCTGTTGACGTAGAGACGGATCCCTAAACATAGTACCTTTAGCAGTGGTGAGAACAGCTGGAGGCCCCTGGGCCGGCTTGACGCCTGCAGGTGGAGCTTGGATGGGGCACATGCTCCCTGCGGGGCACAGATAAGGGACGCTTCTGATCCAATAGCTGATCTTTAAACGCCACGACTTTCTGAGGGTGTCCTTTCTGGTCTCTGATCCGTCTAGAACATGTAGGATAATTCCGGCCAGCAAAGACAACTTCTTGGTGGCAGGACTTGGCGTCTGGCACTTTACAGGAGGGAGCCCTGTAGTTGGAAGGATGCCCCTGGACGGGCTCTGCCTGGGCCTGCTCTTCTGCCTTCTGCTCAGTTTTCACAAACTTCCTCAGGGAAGGAAGGGGCTCTTGAGGGCGGGTGACCTCTGTTGCACACCGCTGCCCCAGTTTCTCCACTGGGAACTTCCCAGGGACCGTCCTGGTCTTCTGAGCCGTGGTGGTCCCAGTAACGGCAGCTCTCCCTTTAACCAGGCCTCTGCTCTGTGCAGATGATATGGGGCGGCCCTTTTCCGGGGGATGTTCTTGCTTTTTGCCTTTTGTCCCAGGACGAAGCCATTGAAAAATGTCGTTCATCTTTTTTCTGAACAGACTTTCAGGAGGAGGCTGTGCCTTCTGTGATGAGGTCTGGGAAGACTTGCTCCCAAGCGTCTCCTCTGATGCTGTGATCTGAGTAGGGAAACTCTTTCTTGTAGGTTGGGATGTCCCCAACCCTGCATCCCCTCCACCAAGCTCTTCTTTGTTGGGGCCCGGAGGGCTCAGTCTCATTGTAGCTGGTGGGAATTTCTTATCCTCGGACCTCTTTAGGTCTTTCTTAGGGACCCAAGGCTCCTGCTGCTGCTGCCTGCTGATCCCACTGTCCTCCAGATGGACACGCAGCACCTGGGAAGCTCCCATGTCCCCACTGGAGACACCGTGGGCATGAGTCAGTGAGGCCTTGTAAGTCAAGCTCTCTGAGGCAGGGGACCTGTCAGTGTCTTGGCCTTGGACCTGGCTCTGATTCCTCTTCTCTAGTTTTGACTTTAATTCCCCAAACAGATGTTCCTTAAGATCCGATGACTTTGGGTCTTGGGGAACTTGTCTTTTTGGTGCAGGGCTTTCAATGGTCCCAGTAATTTCTATTTTACTGTGATTCTCACGTATCATTTGGGAGCTTCCTGGCTTGCTGGTTGTCAACACACTACCAGTTTTTGACTGCAGAGCATTGAGCTCCTTGGCCCTGAATATGTCCCTGGCCGTGTTGTACATGGAAAAGGGTTCCGACTTCATCTTTTTGTCCTGTCGCCCTTCTCTTCTATCACTGGAACTCACTCTCTCATCTTTTGTCTCAGGTTTGGCACCAGCTTGCCTTGCAGGCAGCTCTGGGGGGCATCTGTTGCCTAGTTGAGTAAATTTCTGACTCGTTTTGCCTGTGATGCCACATGTGACAGGCAGATGAGTCTGCCTGGCACCCTTACTCCTCTGAACAACCTCTGCAATCTCTTGGTTGATACCAGAGGGTGATTGTCTCGGCACCCCTTGTCCTTCCCTGCCCATAGGTGATGTAGCAGGGCAAAGACGATCCAGGACCAGGGCTGAATTTGTTGTTTCCGCTTTTTCTTGAAGAACAGATTTAGAGCTTCCTCTATGGGGCTCGAAGCCCTCGGATTTGGAGTCGACTTCCAAAGTTGGGTTATTTGAGGGGGGACAGTAGAAATAGGGCAAGGACTGGGATGCAGCATCTTCCAATTTAAACGCCTGTATGGATTCAAGGACCCTGCAGGGCAGGCCCCACTCCATCCTCATACGGAAACTTTTAATATGGGTTTCCATCATCTGTTGTGCACTGGAATCAATGAAGCAAAGCTCCTGGAAGGTATTCAGGGAGGAGTCCCCACCCACTGAAGGTGGCAAACTCCTCTGAGTTATTTGGGTGCGGGGTTTGTCAGAAAGCAGCAATGTCTGCTTGCTAGCATGCCATGAACTGCGCACCGTCCCAGGGAGCCGAGCCTCACTGATTTCCTCAAACTTCTTGCTCAAATGTGCTTTCAGGACATTTTCAAGTTGTTTCTGATCTAGACTTTCCTCCAAGGCCCTTGAAGCTTTCCCTGACAGACTTGCCATGTGACTATTTAGGTCTTTCTCAGAGTCATATGCCGGATCCTTATCTGAAGAGCTCTCTGGGTCACTCAACAGATGAGCTTTTGGGCCGTTCTCTGGGCTATGCCCCTGATCCTTCCCCATCTCCTTCTCTACCTGAAGCAGTTCTGAACCCCTCTCATGGAAGCTTTTGGATTGGCTCAATCCAACATTTAGATCTTTGTTCACCGAGATCCGTGAGAGTCCACGATTGCTTTCTGACTTAGCTATCTCTGAGAAATCTCTTGGAGGCATCATCAGTGACAGACACTCACAGATCCTGCGGGGCAGGCCCCACCGGTGTTGGATGAGCCTCTTTCGAAGGTGATGTTCCAGTTTCTTCCTCAGCTCATCACTGAGAGGAAACTCTACGGGAAGGGTGGAGATGGAGGCATGGGCCTGGGAGGCCTGATGGTAAGGAAAGTTGGGAGCTGAAGAACAAAATTCTTCCTGAGATCTTTGGACTACAGAGGGGGAACCCCACAAACTTTCCTGTTGCTTCTGCAACACTTTCCATTCCAGTTGTTGAATTTCAGATGAGGTGAGAGACTCTGATTCATCCTGGGGTCTATGGTAACACACTCCACAGATCCTTCTCTGGGGTAGAGGACCAGATGGTAGGATTGGGAGTGGGGATTTAAGGTGGGCCTGGGACTTGACCTGAGTGAGAGGTAGGGGCTGGGATTGGGGCAGGGTTTGAGGCAAGGGTTGGGGCTGGATCTCAGGCAAGGATGGAGGTGGGCGATGGAGAGGTACTGGGGATTCTTGGCCCATGGAGGCATTTGAGATGGTATTGAAAAGGAAGATTGTGGTGCAGTCACGTGAGTCACGGATAGCAGAGGGCAAGGACTCGCTGTGCAGAGATGGGAGACCCCAGAAGAGCTGCATACATTTTTCCTGTAAATGGTCCTCCAAGATTTTAGGATATGGGGGCTGCTCATGCATGTGCAGCTCCTTTGGTTTGCCTGCACTGCTCCAGAAAGGAAGGGAGAATGCTGAGTCACACTCATCAGCATTTGACTCTGACATTTTCCCCGAAGGATTTAGTTGGTGGCCTGGCCTAAGTTGTTTTGGAAAAGAGCCCTTCTCCTTCTCCTTTTCCTTCCACATCAGGAAATCACTCCTCTTTCGGACTTGTCTCTCCAGGAGTGCCAGGACATGAGGGCTGAGAAATGAGAGGTTACCAGGCTCTATAAGGTTAGCTGTAGGGTGTCTCTCCAGAGAGGACTCTGGAGAATGGAGGGCAAGAAACTCTCGATTAAAATCACGTGGTGCCAAGGTGGAAGGTGCTAAGAACAAGTCTTTGGCACAAGCTTGCCACCAGGATAATTCTGAAATTGACAGGCTTGAATGGTCAGTGCCTCTGATTGTTGGGACATAAGTGGACAACCCACCAGGGCTATCTGGAGATGAGTTCTCTGGAACAGACTTCAATAAGATGGAAACCGATTTAGATTGAGTCACAGTTAAAGGGTGGTCTGTCGGTGGTGAGACAGACAGGCTTGGTGGTGCGTGATGACAAGCCAGTGAGTCATTGGGATTCATTATCTGGGGCAAATTTGGTAAGGGGTTAATATCTTGGGAAAGGGTGCGGTCAAGAGAGAAGATCGTATTCAGAGACAGAGTGGCCTCTGGTTGGAGAATAGGACCCGTTGCCTGGGTGTCATGTGGTGGGAGAGGGGGAAGGGCAATGGGTTGGGGTGGGGAATGGTCTGCTGGGAATTTGGACTCCAAGGGAGGAATAGGCTCTGGTGGCATAGAGTGACCCGGTGGTGAGGGTGAAAGAAAGTCAGCTAAGGGTGTCATTGGGTTAGGTGAGAGAACGGAGGGGGGCGGTGGGGAAGGGTCAGGTGGAGGGGATGGTGTTAGGTCTCCTGGAGGGACTTCTGAGAAGGCAGAGGACAGAGTGAATGATGACTCAGTCCCAGAAGCTGTGGAAGCCATAGAGGACACAGAGGCAGTATCATCTTCCAGGTCCTCCAGGAACAGCAGCCGATTGATTTCAGCAGTTGTGCTATTACACACCTCACAGGAGGGGTCTGGGCATAATAGTTGACGAATGCGGGTGGTATCGAGAGGCCGGCCTAGGGGCCTGCGGGAGACAGGAAGTAGAAAACTGTAGCCAGGACCAGAACAAGGAAAGGAGGACCTGCTGGCCTGTCAGGGGAGGGGCCACCTGAAGCCTGCTGCCCCTTCACAATGCCCCACATCTATGACTTCACCATACACTCAGCAGCCCTCACCCCAAGGCCTTCATTCACATACCCGTTCCTATGGCAAACCCCTCCCATGACTACTGCAGGCTGTACTGAATCCCTGGAATTGCAGAGAACATGTCAAAGAGGGATCAGGAAAGAAAAGACTGGTCACCTTTTCAGAATAGAAATTAGCCTCCTTTTCTCCTTTGTTTCCCTCTGGTAGTTTCTCCAACCTGGGAAACCAGAAGAGTGAATTACATGTAATAAAGGTAGAAGCATAGGTGTTACACGGGAGTCCCTTTATGGGAGACCCTTGGGATATTAACGGGATATTAACTCTGAAAGCCCCAAGAATCAGTAGATGTGGTCAAACGGTCAATGATAATATTAATAAGGTTCACATGTGTTTGTTGCTTCATTTATAAAGTACTGTCACATACATTATCCCATGGGATGTTCAAAACCACCATGTGAGGAACATAGGTCAATGGTTACCTCAAAGAGGAGTCTGATCATCCAGGAAGTCAACGTAGTTTCACAAGGTCAGGACACAGAAGTTCTGACTCTTGGTGTCTCCCACGGCAACCCACTGGGCAACACCCATTGTCCAGGCCCATCACTGCTTCATGCCCAGAGCTGGGCAGAGCAGGAATCTGAGAAATGTCTCGGGTTCTGACTACCTTCCCATGAGCCTTTCCTCTGAGGCCTCTATTTTCTGAGAGGGACTCTATCTAGCGACTGACATCCTCAGAGACCATGGACCTGGGACCTCATGGAGAGGACAGGATGTGTCACCCTTGGAGAGCTCAGGTGGGATAGGTGGAACCTTACCACTTGATGTTCCACCTTTTCTTCTCCTCTTGGCTCTGCCCTGACGCTGAGAACAAAAAGAAAAGAATGAGGAGCGAGGACTTAGTTGGCTTGATCCTCTCTCTAGGAAACTCAGATATTCATCCAAGATTAATGTCACTCTCTATTTTTATTACTAGCACTTTGTGTTCTTTCCCTTTCTGAATTTCTAAAGGTGATAAGATACTTTCAATTTTTCCTTCTTTGAAAAACTCGAAGGAGGATTTTTGGCTAGAGTCCACACTTGATATTCTCAGTCAGAAGTCCTCTGCTCAAGGAGGGCATAGACTCTGAGGCCCCCAGTCACATCTGTGCTTCCTCAGATAGGACTCTGTATCCTGGGACAGAGCTCACACTCCAGTGTCTGCTCAGAGGCTCAGCCCTGCTCTCCTGACCTGCCCAATACAAAGGACGGTTTGGTCGAATGACGCCCGTCATGGGAATGTGACTCGTGATCCAGTGTTGGGAACAGTGTTCTCCTACACAGATCCCAAACTCTCTAAATAACCTAATGCAGGGCCGTGAAATCACTGATGGGATTTTATCCGGGAATCCTCCACCACACCCAGATGGTCTGTGAGTTTTAAATGGGAAACAGTCCCAGCTGAACCCCTAGTCCTGCCTGGCCTATTCCCCTAGAAGGATGATGTTCTATCCTCTATTCAGACTTGCCATCTTAGGAGTCTCTCTGGACCAACTCATTTAAAAATGTGGGACTAGAAATGGAAACAACAATAAAAAATCCCTGTTGGTGGCTTGCCCAGGGATCCTTACCTTTTGGTAGATTTTGGTTTTCCACAAGGTTGGTAAAGATGGAATCCCCACCAGGAAGCACAGGAACAGAAGAAGCAACCGCAACCCACACACGATGCTGAGGTTATAGTCACTATCTAAGAATGTTGAGCAGATGCTCAAAAACAACTCCATATGGCTATTCAGAAATGAGAGAACATTCCATTGACTGAACTCCATTTTCTGAATCGCAAGGCTGCCTGAGGCAACTGAGCTCTGAGAGTGTCCGCACTTGCCTATAATCCCAGGCCTGCATCACAGAGCACTGAAGAGTCACAAAGGGTTTCAGAGGGTGGGGGAGGGGACATGAAGAGGGTGTGCCCATGGCCCCTTCCTCACACCAGCCCAGCTGATCTCTCCATCCATCCTGGGCCCTCCAGGTCCCTCTGCCCTACCCTGCCATCCTATTTTCCAACTCTGTCCGTTCATGAAATCATACAATTACATTAATGAAATTTTCTGCCTGTTCCACCTGTACTCCAGATATTACCTGGGCCCCCTTTACTGTTTGGAGAGCTTGACTTTGGTTTCACCAATTCCACTGCCTCGAAAGTCTGAAATGCTCCCTGGAATTTTTGCTTGTACCCAGACATTTACACTCAGAATCATATATGTCCTCAAATCCATCTTTCCTTTAGAATGTTTTTGCCTTACATGAACCCTGATATAGAACTTAAAGTTCTTCTTTACTCATTTGGTTTTGTGAATGTTGAATAACAAATTTTAGTTTTTTGCTTCAGTCAGCCTTTACCATCTTCAGCCAGTGGGGCTGACTCAAATAATTGAAATGAGTAATTCATTATTCAACACTCACAAGACTAAAATCAGTACAGGCGTACCTCACTTAATGAAAGGGAAATGTTTAGAGAAATGCATCATTAGGCACTTTCACTGTTGTGTGAACATCACACAGTGTACTTACACAAACCTAAGTGGTAGAGCCTACTACACACCTAGGCTATGTGGTGCTACCCGTATGGGACCACTGTCATATATGTGGTCCATCAGTGACCGAAACATCGTTAATATTGTTACGTGGTGCGTGACTGTGGTGGATGACAATGACAAAATGGAGTACCATTTTCAAGGCTTCTAAAATGGAGCTGGGAGGCCATTAAGGAAGTGGGGCTTATGCTTGTACACCACATCCACCACCAGATGTTAACTGAACTTTTGAGCTTTACCTGACAGCAGAGGTCACATCTTGAAGTGTTTCCTCATTCCAAGAAGGGACAGTCTGCCTAGGACCAACTATGTTCTGGCAAGTCAGCTCACCCCATGCCAGAACCAGTCAGTAACTGTTCACTGTAGACCTTTGTAAGCCTGTGTCCTTTCCTTTTATCTACCCCTGCCTCCTTTGTCTTCCTAGGAGCACATTTGAGCTTCTACTCGAATCTACATCTCCTGAATTGCAATTCTTGAGACCCCAAATAAACTTTTTGGTTCTTTTGCAGTTTATGCCTCTTATTTGCTGACTTTATATGGTGACAGAAGTGGGATCCCTAGCTACTGACCTTCAATTCTGGTGCCACTTCACAGACACAAGCAAGGTGCCTGCAAAGAATCTTTTGTGCTCTGTCGTCTCCTCCTGGTGGCTCTGGTTCCTGGTGGTAAGTCCTCCTGGGCCTGGACCTCCCATTTTTGGTAGAGGTCCAGACTCTTTCTGTAGGCGTCCTTTGATACTGGTTCTGGCCATCCTTCCGTTGTCAGCTTTGTTAGAAACTTCTGTTTCTTTCACTCCTTTTTTGGGCCTTTGATCCTTTGGTAAGTTCATACAGATGAGAAATCCATTTTCTAAGAGGACCACCAAAGAACAGCCCCACTCTGGGACTCCTGCTGGTTTTGTCTTTAAAGAATACAGACCTTCTACATGTAGATTTTTGTTCCACTGGGCTCAGATTACTCAGGGTGATTTAAGGCTTCACTGGCCTAAATGGGGCTCCTTTGAAATTCCTAAATTGGTTTATCTGTGCACTCAATTGGAAAAAGCCTATCAAACCAAACAAGTAAAATGGGAAACTTTTTAACATTGGTATCTTGAGGCCTCTAAATGAAACACTGAAAAGGACACTTCCTTGCAAGCCATAACAATGTCATAACTAAGAATTTCAAATGATTAAATGTAAATGCCATCGATAAAAGAATATTAACTCCTCCTGTATTCGTCAGGGTTCTCTGGAGAACCAAGGAGATTATCTATATATAATATATATTAATATTGCTATATAATAGAATATATAATCCATTGTATCTATATTTAAATTCATTTATTTAGTTCTATAAATTACATATATACACTCAAAATTTATATATGAAAGAAACTTTGGCCTCACCCCTAACTGCCTAAAAGAATTTAAGACAGAAGGCCTGTTCCAGGAAGGAGCTGTCAACGTAGGGAACTCTAGATGTGGTAGAGAAGAAGGTACCTAGCCGGGCCCATTTTACACAAGTTCTCTCTCATTTGTTTAGAGATGGCCCAGCAAACATTTGGTTTTCTGTCTCCTTGTGAATTGGCTTCCTCCTCTTTGAAGTCCCAAACCATGACCCCCAACCCCGCGCCTTTGTAAAATATCTAAACCCTAACCATAGGCCTGGCAGACACGCTGTGGACTGAGCAGCAGCATGAAGACCAGGGTCAACCTGATGACATTGTGGGTGGGACTACTGGCTGTTTGTCCACATCCTTGTCCTGGGTGCCCAGGAAGGCAGTCACCCAGCAACTTGCAGTGAGGTGTGGCGTGTGACTGTGTTTCAGCCAATGCAATGGGAGTGGAAGTGGTGTGTGCCATTTCCAGGTTGGAACTTTTGAAAGCAGGTGTGTCTTCTCCGTGTTCCTTCTTTCTCCTTGTGCAGATTGGTTGCAGACAATGATACAGGCGTCAGGAATGGCGGAGCCAAGAGACGGGAATTCACGGGTGACTGACACACCCTGTGGAAGAGAACCACCTGCCCAACGCGAAACCCACCTTGGCCTGTAAGGTAATCACACATAAATTTCTACTCTCTGGTTATTCTTTTTCGGGATCTGCTTGTTATTTTCTTAACTATTATGGAAATATTTCAAATATGCAGAAGAGTACATAGTATGACCTCTATCTCCGGCCCCAATACCCAGAAAGAACAGACGTTCAATTCTGCCCTATTTGCTTCCGATGTTGCATTCATTTGCTGGGGCTGCCATGACAAAATGCCACACGTAGGGTGGCTTAAACAATAGAAATTTATTTTCTCACGGTTCTGGAGGCCGAAGTTCAAGATCAAGGCATTGGCCGGTATAGTCTCTTCTGAGGCCTCTCTCCCCGGCCACTTCTCCCTGTGTCCTCACACGGTCTTCCCTCTGTGTGTGTCTGAGTTCTAATCTTCTCTTCTTACGTGACTATCAGTCACATTGGATTGGAGCCTACCCATGTGACCTCACTTGACCTTAATTACCTCTTTAGAGGCCCTCTCTCCAAATACAGCCCTATTTTGAGGTCCTGGAGTTAGGACTTCAACATATGAATTTTCAGGGACATGATTCAGCCCACAATGATATCTGTGTTTTTAAGAAGCAAAATGTTGCCGTCACACCTAAAATTCACATTTCCATCCCGTTCTCCTCCCTCTCTCATCATAGGTATCAGTATCCTAAAATTAATTACATTCTTTATGATTCCAAGAATATCCATGTGCATGGCTCCATTAACAAAAGATTACATTTTTATGCATAGTCAAGACATACATGTGTATGTCTCCATGAACAAATTCTTACATTGTTATGCACTTAAAAAATGTACAGGAACAGCATCACACTGCACATGTCCTTCTTTGATTGGCTTTGGGCTATAAATGGGGAAGGAAAAACAGCAGCCGAGGGTAAGAGAATAAATAAACGGCTTATGCATAAAAACCCAAAAGGACAGATTTCCAAGAGCGTCGCGGTTGGTGACCATGTGGAGGGTCTGGGAGAGAGGTGGTTCTGGGAGAGTGGTTACCTGGAGAGGGCGTGGAAGCTCAGTGCCCTTTCCCCATGTCTTGCCCTATGCGTCTGTTCCATCGAGCTATTCCCGAGTCATATCCTTTTCTAATAAACAGGTAATCTAGTAAGTAAGAGGTTTCTCTGAGTTCTGTGAGCCGCCCTAGCAAATTCGTCGAACCGGAGTAGAGAGTCTTGGGAACCTCCTACTGACAGCCAGTTGCTCAGAAGCATAGGCGACAACCCAGACTTGCTGTTGGCACCTGCAGTGGGGGCAGTCTTGTGGGGCTGAACCCTTAACCTGTGGGGTGTGATGCTGTCTCTGGGTACATAGTGTCAGAATCGAGTTGAATTGTAGGACACCCAGCTGGTGTCCCAAGAATTGCTTGTTGGTGTGGGGGACTCCCCCGACCCCCAACCCCACACACATTGGAATTGGTACCAGAACCCAGGAACAAACTGTGAAAGATAAGCGTCTTAGCTTGGGTTCCCATAACAAAATGCCATAGCGTGGGTGACTTAAACAACAGAAATTTATTTTCTCACCATTCTGGGGGCTGGAAGCCTGAGAGCAGGATGCCAGCATGGTCAGGTTCTGGCGAGGGCTGTCTCCTCAGCTTGCATAAGGTCCCCTTCTCACTGAGTCCTCAGATGGCGGGGTGTGTGTATGCGTGTGAAGAAACAGAAAGAGAGATCTCTTCAACTTCTGATGAGGCCACAGTCCTATCTGATTTAGGTTCCACCATTATGACTTCATTTTCACCATAATTACTTCCTAAAGACCTTGTGTCTGGACATGGTCACAACGGGGGTCAGGGCTTCCATTATATGAACTGTGGGGAGACAGAATTCAGTCCATAGCAATAAATAAAGAGCAAATAAATAGAAACAAAGGTTTGGCATTTATCTTTATCATTTCCTTTCTTCCTGACTTTACTGTCTCGCTCTTTGTCTAGCTTCTTGAGCAAGCAGCTCGTTGGTTTCTAATTTTTCTTTTTAGATAAGTATATTGAAGGTATCTTTCTTCGAAGTATTGTTTAATTCCGTCCACCAGATTTTGTCATGTAGTGCTTACAGCTATAATATTTCCTAAGTTCCATATGAGATCCCTTTCAACGCAAGGTTCTATAAGTTCCCGGCCATTATTATTATTTTCTCATCTGTCGCTCCTTTTACAAGTATGTAATGTTCCTCCTTGTCACCATGTTGGTTTTGTCTGGAGCCTTACCTCCAGATTTCTATAGATATACTTTTTTATTGACAAGTAAAGGACAAAATGAGGAAATATCTTTGCTATATATAAGCGTGGTATCAGTCTACACTCCTGGGGCAGTGTAGACTTCTAATCTGTCACTTATCCACCTTTGTGAAAAGGAATTCTAATATTGGCTCACTGAAGTCATTTTGGTCAACAGCAGAGGAAATTGATAATATGTATGTTTTCATCAGTCAGATAGTCCATGTTGTGCTGTATTCACAACAAACTCCTAAGTCTCAGCTAAAAATAACCAAGGTTTATTTCTCAAACATGCTCCATGTCATCAGGGGCTGGCTCTGTATTATCCTTGCTCAGTCTGGAGGATTGAGTAGATGGCAGCTAAAAGATGCTCGATCCAACTTCTTGCACAACTGCCAGGCAGGAAAAACACACTCCCACTGTTTGCCAAAGGTTCTGTCTGGAAGAGACAACCTCACTTTTGCTCAAGTTTCATTCACCAAAGGCTCACAGAGTCACCTCTGACTTTAAGGGGCCAAGAAGATACATCCCTTCTGTGGGCCAGAGAAGAGCCGACAATATCTAGTGAACAGCAGTAATAATAACTATACACTGTGCTCTATTGTGCCTTCCAAAGCTTATTTTTGCTTGTTTGTTTGTTGATTTTTCAAAAATTCCCTTCAGTTATGTGAGTTACCATAAATCCTTCTAGTCAATTTCTTTAATAAGAAAACTGAAGTTAGCCAGAGTTAGCTTCTTTCGCTTAAAAAAAAATACTAAGGCATTAGATTTGGCATTATAAATGTCACTGAGCGGCTTAGGAAAGTGAACTTCAGTTTACACCTTGGGCTGGTTTTGAAGAAAGGGTACACACCGATTTTTCAAGGATAAGGTTTTAATAGGAAAAGAAGCAGGGCATGGCATGAGCCAATATTTAGGTCCGAATAATTACTGGTGGCTGCAACATGTCAGGCAGGGAGCCAGCTGTTTTTGCATATGCTCTCTAAGTCAATTTAATTCTTTATAAAAACAATATGAGGTGAGTCTTACTATTCATCACTTATATATGCAGAAACTGAGGGTCAGGGAGGTGAAATGACCTGTCCGAAAGTCACTTAACTAGCAAATGATGGCTTTGTTTCAACTCCATCATCTGATCAGGCAGAGGTGAAAGAGAAGAATGCAATGTGTGCTTTTGGGTAGTGGGTACTGTTCGGTTTGGCAGGACTGTGGGATACATGCAAGGCGGAGGGGCCCTTGAGTGCTAAGGCAGAGAGTTGGAGTCTATCAGGTAGGCAGTGAGAGGAAGGTTTCTGCATCAGAGAGGGCACTGGTGGAGCCATGCCTCAGAAACATTGATCTGCTATTGTCCTCTACGATGAAGAGAAATGAGGCACGCTGGAGGCCTGGAGACCAGTTGGAGCAGCATTGTAAAAACTCTCATAGGCCTGAATGGGCATGGGTGTTGGCAATGGAAAAAGAAAAAAGTATTCTATCGAGTCTCCAGACGCCCAGGGAATTGCTGAACGAAGTCTGAGTTCTCCCTATGTAGATAGCTCATACTTTTCATTATAGGTTTCTCAAGAACTGGCTCCCAGAAAAAACCTGGATGGAGAACAAAACAGGTAAGTGCCCAAGTGAGAAATCTACAAAGCTCCTCTCCCCAAAAATCACCTCTTCCCCATCAGTTGTGGGGCCTAACATTTCACCAACGGGGTTCCGTTCTTTCAAGAGTCTCTTATTTAAGTAGGACTATCTGTGGACAAGAGGGAGAAGCGACACTGGGAAGTGTCCTCATTAGCAGCATCCAGGCAAGTAACATAAATGTATGAGGGCACTCTGGGGGGGCACCGTGAAGAACAGGGCACATGCTCCATGTCAGGGGGACCTCTCGGTTCTGGCTGAGGGGCCCAAAGTTGCAGGATCTACTATTTCAGCAGAAACCTCATAGCCAAATTTTTTGGGAAAGTCCTCAATTTTACAACATTGCAACCAGTTTCAACTTCTTAATATCACTGCGCTGGCCACATTCAGCTCTTAATTTGTTACCAGTTTGCCACCTCTAGGTTAACTGTTAGTACCATTTTATCAAAACCTTTCCAAATTTGAAAGCACATCTTTAGTAAAACTAGCTACAGAGCAAGTTCATTTGGATTGCCGAGAGCTGGGATAGAGAAGTCTGGGAGCCGGGCAGGGACTGTAGGGAGGCCCCTGGACCACGTGCTGGGCATCCTGGTGCCTTAGCTTTGAAAGGGAGATGGACGACAGCAGTGACAATATTTGCTGCAACCGGGCCCTCCTGGGCGACCACCCAGAGCTGGGCTTGGAGCCGAAGGAGGGATGGGCAAGCTGTGCTGCTCCCAGCTCCAGTTGGCCCCTTCCCATTAACATTACAGGAGTGCAGTTGCGTGGTGTTTGAAAAAGCATCCCTAGTTCCACGAAATGATTTACAGGACACCAGACTCTGCATTTCAGAGGTCTCCGGTGTACCATAAAAAATATATTCTAAAGGAACAATCTTTATCTGAGCTGAAGCTGCAGTGAAGGAAGCTCACGTCCAGCTGAGAGCAGCCGTGAGCTTCTGTTCACTCAGGGAAAAGTCTGTGTTCATGTTATTGGAGCAACATTTTTTTCTCTCTTTGGCACTAGGTATCTAGTTAATATTTAGACACTATATACATTTTCTTTCAACTGTTGTCCCTGTTATGTGATCAAACAAAACCGGAAATGCCAAGCACATCAGCCCTGTAGGTGAAAGCAGACCCTCCAGGCACCCAGCTGTGGCTAGCAGGGTAAACAGGACTCACTGGAGCCAGCCTCTGGGAAAGACTGGCGCCAGGTGCGTGCAGGGCCAGCCCCTGCCCCCAGGAAGCAGAGTTCGCTGGAGTGCCTCAGTTGACCGCTCTGCCTGTTCCTGCCATTCCAGCCTCGCGTTTCCTCTACCTCCCTGAGCAAAAGGAAACAGGAAGCAAAGTCTAGTCTTGAATGTTCCAAAGCCTTATGATGTTTACCATTCCCCCCAGGAGAGGGAGGTGAGGGCCGGAAATCTCTCTGCAAAGAAGATACCTTTTTTTTTTTAATTCAATGAAGTGACGCACAGACACAGCAACACAACTTCTCTCTGCTTATAAGTTGTTAAGAGCGATGATAGTCTATTTTAGTCCAGGGAAATCCGAACTCCTTTAGCCGCAATGGCCCCCAAGGGGCGCATGTGCATGTGTGGTTCAGGGTGTCCAGGAGGAGACAGCCTCTCCTTTTGGAGCAAAAAGCATAGTCAACCGGTGGCGGGACAGAGGCAAAAGCTCTAGGGCAAGGAAATCTGGGGGTTTGTGTCAAAGCTCCACCAATCAGGAGCTTCAAGCTAAGATGGGGAGGCTGGAAAGATGGAAGTTGGCATGGGAATCCTGGTATGGACAAGAAATTCCTCCTGGGTCAAAGGCAGGAGGATGTCCAGGAAGGGAGAAGGGCGGGTCATGGATGGACCGAGTTTGCTTGGAGTCCCATGAGAAAAGGGGAAGCGAGAGCTCACCACCTTGTGGCCCCCAGCTTCCTGGTGTGCGGCTCTGGCGGCAGGTGTGGGGCTCTAGTCTCTGAAAGTATTGGGAGAGGGAAGGAGAAACTGGCGTCCCAGGCTCCCAGGGGAGGGGAAGCACGCGGGGTTGGGCGGCAAACCCCTCCAGCGTGAATGCGTTGCGGGGCGGGGGGCGGGGGGGGGGGCACGATCTCCGCTTTGCCAGGTGCCCCAGCCCTAGCGCACGCCTCCGTTCCGCGTCCCAGTCCGCAGGCGCGCGCGAGGCGCACTCACCCTTTCCTTGGCGACGCGCGGGGCGCGGCGCGCGCACGGGCCCCTCCGCCTCCCCTCCGCGCCTCTTCTCTCTTCCGGCCGAAAGTTAGCAGCGGGGAAGGAACTCGGGGCTGCAACAGCGCGCGGCGGCAGAGGCTGAAGCGGGAGCCGCGGCGGAGCCGGGAAGCGGGGGCGCTGCAGACGGAACAGGTGCAGCCGGCGGGTCAGTGAGCCCCCCCTCGTGGGTGGTGTAGGGCCACCCGGACTCCGCGGGAAGAGTGGGGAGTGGGGCCATGCAGCCGGGCTCTCCCCTGGCGCAGCGGGACAGCGGCCAGGGCCGGGGGTGCAGCGGCGTCGCTTCACGCAGCCGGGGCGCCTGGGCGGCGGCGGCGGCGGCTGAAACTATGTCCGGGCAGCGCCGGGGGCTGCCGCCGCTGCCGCGAGCCGGGAGCCGCGGTGGCCCAGTGGCCCGCACCACCTCCGCCTCCGCCTCCGCCTCCAACTCTCACCGCGCCTCTGCCGCCCGGCGCCTCTGCTAAGTGGCCGCCGGCGAGCAAGTTGCTTTTTCTGTGCACCTTGTCCCTGTCCGTCACCTACCTGTGCTACAGCCTCCTGGGCGGCTCGGGCTCCCTGCAATTCACCCTGGCGCTGCAGGAGCCGCCGCGCGCCGCCGCCGAGCCCCCGCCGAGCCCGCCGCCACCCTCTCTGCTGCCGCCCCCCGTGCGCCTCGGCACCCCCTCGCAGCCGCCCGCGCCGACGCCGGACAACGCGAGCCGCGGGGAGCCCCCGGAGCCCTCCGAGCAGCCCGCTGCCCCCGGGGCCGACGGCTGGGTGTTGGCAATCGGCGGCGGGGGCGCTCGGGACACCTGGCTCCGGACCCTGCTGGCCCCTGGCGAGATGATCACTGCGCCGAGCGCGCTGCTGGAGTGTGAAGCGCAGGAGACCAGCACCACCGACGAGGAGCTCGCAGGCCTGAGAGCGGCCAACGGGAGCATCGAGAGGCGCGGCGCCCTCAGCATCCCCGACTATGGGGAGAAGAAGCTGCCACGCGATCGTCATCGGGGTCAAGAAAGGAGGCACCCGCGAGCTGCTGGAGGCGATCCGAGTCCACCCGGACGTGCGGGCCTGCGGGCCGTGGGCATAGAGCCACACTTCTTCGACAGGAACTACGAAAAGGGGCTGGAGTGGTACAGGTAGGACTCTGGGCTTGGCGCAGGGGATAGATGGGTGGGGAAGACCCAGAGGGAAAGCTGCGGCTTCCCACGCCCTTCGATATCCAGGCATCTCCCCGAGAACCCTTCGCCCCACGAGGGCTCTGCGGACCCTGGCGGGCCTGGTCGGGGGAGCGCGGAGAGGACTGGAGGCTGGCCAGGGATCACTGTATTTCAGGGTTAGGGGAGCTGGTGTCACACTGCCCTGCCTGCCTCAGGCTCCTCACCCAGGGAGGTGCTTTCTGAAGCTACCTAGCTCCACGCCTGGGAATCCCCAGCCCAGGTGCCCGCGGGGTGTTTCCCAGCCCGGGCTCTTGTGGGGCTCTGCGCTGCTGCGTTGGGGACGCTAAGGCATGAAGCAGGATAGCTAGATTGACTGAAGGGCTTTGAGATCTCCTGGAATCTCTCAAAATCGCCCTCAAACGTATTTGCGTCTCTGGAATCCGACTTTAGTATTTTCAGGTTAGAGCAAAATGAACAGGGAACAGTTAAAAAGATGATGCTGGCGAGTTTTGGCTTGCTAGAAAAGACTGAGGATGTTCCCCATCTCCAGCAACCCTGGGTTGCTTTGGCATCAGGAGCATCAAGGTCTGCACGACAGTCGGTGCCCTAAGAGTTTTTACATCCTGCACCCCTGCCCTTTCTAGCCGTCGCCTCCTTGGCAACAGATTAGAGCTTCTGTCTTGTGAGATGTTCATCTCCCTTGTCTTCCACCGTCTCCCAGCGGTGAGGGAAAGGAGAGGAGAGTAGAAAGTTAAGTGCAGGTAAAATAACTTAGTGATCCGGCTTTCTGGCCCGCCGTAACATTTAAAAAACACTGGAGCAGTTGCCCAAAAGGCAAATCTCCTTTACTCCCCACCCCCCCTTTTTATCTCTTTCTGAAAAACATCTGGATGGCTGGTCCCATCTCTGTTGCGTCTCAGTAATTAATTGGAATTGTCAGACAAACACAGGCTTTGTCAGCTAAAGTGGTATTATCATCTTCACAAGGCCAATAGGTAAAATAAGGATTGTTTCCTGACGAGTTGCCTTGCTGTTGAAGAGATGTGCTTTCTAAGTTTAAATTGCAGCCTGCGACAGTTTTAGAAATAACCTGACTTCAGAAATATATAGTAAATGTGTATTATATAATAATATATATTGCTATATGTGTGTATTATATAACATCTATTATATATGAATATATAATATGTATTGATTGATTTCTTCCGCTTTAGAAAATACGCCTTATGCTTTCAAAGCTTGAGAAAAAGTAGACTTAGGCATAAACATTCCAGCAGGTTAAATGGAAACAGCAAACGTGTCTGTTAATGTCTCGTCTGTTTCAACAGACGAGTTGCAACATTTTAGGAGGCTTCAAACAGCCCCTTCCTATCAAAACAGAAACCAGTCAATGCCTGCTTGAACTGGAAAATCAGTATTTATAACATTGCAAGTCATGGCTTCGAGTTTGCGATTATAATTAAAAAGGTGTCAGGATGATTAATGCAACAACAGCAAACCAGAGAAGGAAGGGGATGTTTGGGAAGGTTTCGGTTGTTTAATTGTTGGTTGTAGGAATGTTCTGATTTCTGCTGTGGGGCAGCTTCAGCCCTATGAGGGTCACTGTGGTCTTTTCCAGTTCTAATTTTAAAGCTGTGTATCTTGTGAGAAGTGTCAGATGCCATTTGGGGGAAAGGAAGGCTTGAAGATCAGATCTTTCCAACGTGTGTTGTGTTGCTTTGTGGCAGCTGGAAATAGAGATGGGGGTGTTTGACTCAGGTGACTTAAAATAATGTTGATGACGTGTGCGTGGTGGAGTGTGTGTCAGGAAGTCCCATCGTAGGGTCCGGAGAATTTTCTGAATGAAAGGATAGAAGATGCCAGATTTTCTCATGTTGTTTTACACTGTGGCTGGGAAAGGAAGGTATGAACCGGCCTCGCTGTCATGACATGGCTACTGAAGATGTCATTCCAGCTCGGTGGTACTCTCAGCCATCACTTGTGGTATTTGGGCCTTGTGGTATTGGGTGTCAGTATTTGGTAGCCACCTGTAGAACTGTTCCACTGGAGAGGTGTGGACAGAACTGGATCCTCTTGATCCTCACTTCAGAGGACCGTGCGGTGTCTCTGTGTCCTCGATCTGCTACGCCAGTGACTTGCCTGTGGGAGACCCTTATGCTCAGTGGTGCCGATTGGAAGTGCGGGAGGAGAATCTGTCTAACACAGAGGTAATCATTAGCCACCCAAACCTGGCTGTTGAGAAGACTCCCAGAAACCCGTTGGACCTGCAGGAGCCAAGTGGGCTGGCACTGGCCTTGGACCGCTCTCCAGCCTTATGAGGGACAGCAGTGCTTTGAGGACATTTGTGGGAATTTTACTTGCTGCACCTCTTCAGGCTCCTCTCTCTCCCATGTAGGAAGAGGGGATGACAACCTCACTCTATTGTGGAAAAGGAAACAGTGGCATTGATTCAAACCAGTAACAGAAACTCTTCCTCTTGGTTCCCTGGTGCAACTGCGTCTTTTCAGTGGTGGCATCGCTACTTAAATGGTTATACCACGTATTCTGCCTGAAATCTTACTTACTCTACTGTTTAACTGGTTAGAGATCCACAGGTTAATTAAAGGCTTTGATTTCCCCCCATATATTTATTTTGTTTTTGTTTTTCTTTTCAGTGTGTTTCCCAATAGCCTACTAATTCTGCTAGTGTTTCTGTTCTGGTTGTGTTTTCAGCAAGAGGGAGAGCGAGAAGAAATTGGGGCTGCTCTCGGCACAGCTGGCTTGGGGTTTCCTCATATCCAACTAGGCAGCCCTAGCAGTTTTATTTCTGGTGTCACTCCAGCTGTGTCTAAATCTGGGTTTTGCTTTCTTCTGTGCTGTTGATCTAACGTGAGTCAAAGACACATCTGAGTTGAGAACATGTGCATTGGATTTTCAGGGCAGGATGGACTGATGGATTAGGATGTGTGTGTTAAAGCTATGGAGAAGCAAGCCTCAGTTGGTGGATGGACAGAGGCCAGTGATTAATAAGTGGGAGTAGATTAAACCCTCTATTCCTTCCTCTGTCCACCCCCCAAATAAAAGGGTAAAGCCAGAACACACCTTTCAGTATGAGCTGATACACTCTGGCTGGGCAGAGACCTGAACTCTCCTAAGGGATGGGACCTTGTGGCAGGCCAACTGGCTGCCACGGCAGAACTCATCAAAGTGAGAGAGACGACTCGAGCTGTGGCCTCCCTCGTGGTTTACAGACTGAACAGTAACCGTGACCACTTTGCTCTGGGAGCCACTCAGCTCCAGGGTGCTGAGAAGGGACCCTCCACGGTTTCCAGTTGTCTGCAGTGGTAGCAATTAATAGGCAGGTCCCGTTGGCTGGGGGAAAATAACTCAGGAAAACAGCTTCAGTCATGCTCATGCCACACAGAGGAAAGTGGTCAGCACCATTATGCGCATGTGGTATTTGGAGAGAATGAAAGAGGACAATGGAAAGGCGCTGGCATTGATTGAATGCCTGTGATTGTGGTGGTTGGTGCTTCACAGACATGTTATCACATCGGGGTGTCATGATGAGGCTGTGAGTTAAACAGCAACATTCCTGGTTTACACTCCAGGTGGCTTCCGGAGGGTGAACCACTTGCTGAAGGTTGCTCAGCTGGTCAGTGGTTGAGTTGACCACATCTGTCCAATTTCACAGTGCTGGTTTCTTTCCCTGTACCACGCTGCCGCACAGAAAGTACTAGAATGTGTTTTCCTTCTTTCATTCAACAAACACTTAATAACGTTTACCGTGTGCCCAGTACTGTTTTAGGTACTGGGGATAAAGTGGAGAAGAAGACAGAGGGAGGACCTGTTCTCGTGGAAATGGCATCCTTTAGTAGGGCGTTAGGGGAGACAGCAAACAAACGAGTCATTCTTTTAACCTTTTTAATGTGGCTGTGGAAAACTTAAAATGACGCTTGTGACTCCCATTGCATTTCCACTGGGCAGGGCTCCTGTAGAGCAGTGCTTTTTAAACTTGAAATGCACATGGATCACCTGGGGTGTTGTTAACATGCAGATTCTGATTCAGCAGGTCTGGGGAGGGGCCTCAGACTCTGCATTTCTAACTTCCCAGTTGATGCTGATGCTGCTGATCCCTGAACCTCACTTTGAGAAGCAGGAGTCTAGAGAGTAATTGGGGTGTGTGTGTGTGCATGCACAGATGTTATTTTAAGTCAAATGGTTAGGGGAAACCTCTCTGTGGAGGGGATGTAAATGAAGTGAAAGAGTAAGATCCTTCCATGTGGAGATCTAGGTGGAGAGGTTTCCAATAGAGGGAACAGCAGGTACAAAGGCCCTGAGGTGGAAACAGCCCTTATGGCCTTACAGAGTGTTCTTTCATTACTTCAAAAGCAAGGTGTTTGTAGCTGGACAAAATTGGGTTTTGCAACTTACTAGTTAGATGGTCTTGGTTGGATAACTGATTTAACATCACTCATTTTCAGTTTGTTTATCTGAGAATAATTCCTTCCTTGCAGGATTGTTGAGAGGAATAAATGAAATAATAAAAGTGAATGTATTTTCTAAGCAAAAAGTGAGTATCCTAGACCAAAAATCCAAATGGACTCAACTGCTGGGTTTTTCCATTTCTCAAATCCTTTTGGTCTCATATGCCTTACCTTCTGTCACAGCTGTCTTAATACTGAGAGAAGAGTCTGTTATTGGGGGTGTTTTTAGGAAAAGTCTAATAATGATTGGCTTTGCAGTCTACATCTGCTTAACCTCTTAAACCAAGGGTCACCAACTCACATGCCTTCTGGGCCCACAGCGATTGTATAAATGAGTGAAATAGACCAGGTGGGGAGAAACTGGGACGCACATGCTCTGTCTAAAGGGGCAGCTACGCTTTTCCACGTGCAAATGTGGCATCAGGGTTATCAGATCTTCCACTTGGTAAGAGAAACTGGAAATCCAGTTTTTGATGTGAAATTATCTGGTGTTTAATGTTGGCAACAGACGGAAATTTCTTCCGAGCGCAGTGTGGGCCAGCACTGCAGACAAACAAAACCCACCTGTGGGCTGGGTACAGCCAGCCGGCTACCAGTCTGTGGCTCTGGCTTAAACTCATTTCGGAAAGTAACTGGCACACCCGTACCCTTTGTAGTTGTCAGAATTGTGGCTTCTGTGTGCTGTTTTAGGTTAGAGTTTTCCTCCTTTGCAGATTTTGCAAGAGTGTGGGGCAAATACCTGCCAGATACATTGCAACAACAGCAAAAGGAGCTGGGTAGAAAGAGGAACATTGAGGCAGAAAAGGACAATTCCCCCCAAAATTTCCCATTTGTTCCCAATGAACATTTTCCAGAAGTTGAGAAAATTTTCAGCTTTTCACTCATTAATGAGGCAGTCCCCTATTTGATTCATATTGATAAACTATACTTATATAATAGGTTCTGGTCAGGTAGATTGAGTAAGACCTGAGAGTTAGAAAAATTGGGTTCTGGCTTTGCCTTGCCCCATCCTAGTTCTGTTGGGCGTCGGGTTACTTATATTAAATTGTTTCTTTCTCTCCTTTTCTTTTCTTTTCTTTTTTTCTAAATCCCTGTTTCTTTTCTGATGAGGTTGTATTGTCTCCGTAGGGCCCATTCGCCCACTAGAATGCTTTGGTTCTGGAGCAGACATCTGCGTTAGACCCTTCAGAGGAAGCACGAGAGCACTGTAGGAGCAACATTATTTGGAGCCTGTTTTTGTATCTCTGAGTCAGAATCCACTGCATCCTCCTTGTGTGACCTTAGACAAGTTACTTAATATCACCAAGCCTCCAGTTTTTTGTCTGCAGAATGGGCTCAATGTTACTTACTTGCAAGTGATTATGTGAGGGTGAAATGAAGCGGCCCTTAAAAAGTGCCCCCACGCAGAGTGTGTGACATGATGAATTTCTTCTTCTCCTTCTCTCCTCTCTCTCCTAATTTTCCTTTTCCTTTGCTTTTCTCCTTCATTTTCCTTCAATTCCTTCCTTTTATCCTGCCTATCAGTATGGAGGGCCCTACAGAGAAAGCTGTAATGCATTTTTCATTAACAAATCGTCTTTCATTTCAAGATTATGTCTGAATGAGGGATTTCAAACCCTGAAGCGGCTCTTAAGTAGCTCTCCAGAGAACAATCCAAACCAATTCCAGAATTTGGTCTACCGTGACATGAGCCGAAGGAGGAGAAGAGTCTGATTTCCTGGGGTACCTGCAGCCAGCCTTCTCCACTAAGGGGACGGGGTATGGAAGGGAGCAGGCTCTCGGGGCTTTCCTGCTCACATGTTCTTGAGCCCACAGTAGGAATGGAGGCCGCCTGCAGTGGAGAGGGACTGAGGCATTTAGAATGCCGAGGGCATGCTTTGCCTTCCATTTTTCTGCAGAGCTGAAGGCACTGGAGAAGGCAGGACTGTTCGAGAAGACCCCGCCAAACTCCCTACGTTGCGATTTGGCCACTTTCCCTGGAGTTCTCTGGCCATCAGAACATGATTTAATTATTTTAACTTTTGTAAATCATACCAGGCATTTTTAGTTTTAAATTGAGTCAGGAGAGGGGCCTTGAGACTTTAGGTGAATGAGAGATTGCTAGGGTTGTGCGTTAGAGAGTTTTAAAGGTTTTGGGTTTGCATAATGGATGCTATTTCTGAAACTGATTGAACCACCGATCTTTCAAGTCATCTCTTGATTCCATTGGTTTCTGCGGCTTGACAAGCTCCTCTATAACTGTTTTGGGAATTTCAGTCTGAAATTATAATTCACTAAGGGAGCTTTTCAGCCCATCTTGCCATTAATTAAAAGCAAGCGGTTGATGATTTTTTTCTTAACACTCACTAGTTAGGGTTGCCTGCCTTTACTTTTTTTTTTTTTTCAGTCTTTATTTAAGAATGTGTAAAGCATATTTACAGGGAAACAAAGCAACACATCAATTAGGCAATACTTTTTTGGTTGTGAATGATAGAAATTGAGCTTAAATTATTATAAACGAAAAAAGATGCTTTATTGGCTTATGTAATTAGGAAGTCTGTGGGATAAGTGGCTTCAGGAAAAGCTGAATCCAGGGGCTTGAATGATTTGACAAGGTCTCTGTCTCTTTCCATTCTTTGCCAGGTTTGTCTCTACCTTGCCTCATTCTCAGATAGGTTATCTCACTACATTTTAGGCAAGATGGTAAGCAGGAACCCATACAAACATTATATGTTTATTTAATTCTTTTGGAAGTAATATATATTTTTTAAATTGAGAGATTTATACTTTCCCCCAAATTACAGAATTGTTAAATCTCATTATGGAAGTCTCTAGTGTATTGTTTTTTTCTGCATTGTGTTGAATTGTAAATGCTATTGAAAATTCCAGAAATATAAAATTTTCTAAATTTTATAGTCTCTTTTCTTGGTCTCTTGAAAATTTTCAGCTAGCTCTATTCACGTAAAAATACCCTCAACCAAAAGCAGTAGTAAACCATAGAGAAGGAAATAACTTCTCCATTAAAAAAGGCTCATATGAAATGACCACACATTCAAGCAAAGCTGAGTTCCCGAAGGCCAAGAAGATTCCGTGATGGATTGCCTCTAAAGGAGAAGCGTAGACCCATATTTTCATGAGTACAGTTTTGCTGATCTAAAGATGTATGGGCACACTGAACAAAGTACTTTACTTATAAATGTAAGTTCACATTTGTGATGTCTGATCACTGAGATAATTAATAATGAGGCTACATGAAACTTAGGGTAGATAAGTGATTTGGAAAAAATTTTTCTTAAGAGCTTCTGCAAGAAATTCCTGGAGATGCCTGTGGTCCAGGTTGGGTCATGTGCTCATTCCTAAAGCTGTCGTTGTGTAGTACCCTGATCGGGCCTGGCTGATGTAGCCACCCCTTTGGCCTGGAGTGGTGGGGGGAGTAAGCAACCAGGGCTAATCCCATTGAGACCATAGGGAATAGTTTCCCCATGAAGATGAGGTGTTCGAGGGTTCTGTTGCTAGAAGAAGTGGGGACCAGGCTAGCCACATGTTTATTAAACCTATAAAGATCTACTTGGGACAGGTGTATGATCTCTCTGAGTATTTTAACCCAGAAAGAGGGACAAAGGGTTAATTTTGGGAGGTTCCATGCACTTGTTATTTTAGTTATTCATTCATTTATTTATTCATTAAACGTGTATTGACTTTCAACTTTGTGCTGGGGCAGACATGAATCAGTCATGGCCAGTGATCTGAAAGAGCCTGCAGAGTGGAGAAACGGACAAGTGAATGGTTAGCTCACAAAGTAATAAAAGTCCTGACACAGTGGGGTTTATTCCAGGAATGGAAGGATGGTTCAATCTTAGGAAATCTGATAATTTGACTTATAATTTGACTTATTCTTAATACGGGTAAATGAGAAAAATTCTGTGAATTATTTGATGGATGCTAAAAGGCATGTGATTAAATTAGCATCTATTTCTAATTTTTAGAACAACTCCTAATAAAGTGGGATCTTACCCAAAGCCAGCATCATCTTTTTTTTTTTATTAATGTTATGATAGATTACAACCTTGTGAGATTTCAGTTGTACGTTATTGTTAGTCATGTTGTGGGTACACCTCTTCCCCCTTTGTGCCCTCCCCCCACCCCCCCTTTTCCCTGGTAACCACCGATCACATCTCCTTGTCAATATGTTAACTTCCACCTATGAGTGGAGTCATATAGAGTTCATCTAAGCCAGCATCATCTTTAATGGTGTAATACTAGAAACATTCCCATTAAATCCAGAGCAAGACTAGAATGCCCATTATCATCACTATTATTTACCATTGCTCAGTAATTAATAGATGATGCAGTTAGATACAAAAAAGAATAAGAAAGGGGGAGGTAGAATTATCACCATTTGCCAGTAATTTCATTTCTTTTGGAAAATCTAAGATAACCAATCCCCCCATGAATCTATTAGAAACAATAATAGGGTTCATTAAGGGCACTGATGAGGAAATTACTATGCAAAATCTGTAGTTTTCCTACATGCCTACCCCAACCGTTTTGAAAATATAATGAGAGAAAATATTCTATTTATAGAACCAGCCAACCAAACAGAATAACTTGAAATATATTTAGCAAAAGTTGCAAGGGACTTGTAAGAACCAAATTTTAGTACTTTATGGAGGGCCATCAAAGAAAGAGGAGTAAATGGAAAGTGACCTCTTTCTCTTGGCTGGCATGTCTTTTTTCCATCCCTCCCCCCTCCCCCCCCCCCTCTCATCTTGTCCCTGGCTCTTCCCTCCTCCCTCCCCCCTCCCTCCTCCTTTGATTAGAGTTCTTTGCTGCTAAGTTGAGGGTGTGTTTGAGAGTGGTCTGAAAGTATTGGTTATATGAACGTGGCGAAAATGTTATACTTCATGTATAAAATTCCCTTACTTTCCACATTACGGAGAAGATGGTAAGACAGCTGTTACTGTTTAGATTCATAAACAGTGGGGTGGGTGCTGATTGTTTTCTATCCCAATTCAGGGGTGGTAGGACTGTGCCAAGGTGTGGATTAATAGTTGAATTGGTGTAAATCAGTAAATTTACATGCACTCCTGTTGTTGCAAAGCAAAAGTCCAGTCAGGGACAAGTGATGGTTATTCTCAATGGGACAGGGAGATGACGGTGTAGATGGGAAAGAATAATGGTGGCGGTGGTAGTGACAGCAGTGGTGATAGACACATATTGTATTCCTGTGCGTGTGCCAGGCTCTGCTCCAAGCAGTGGAGTCATTCAGTCTTCAGAGGACCTGGCGAGATAGGCGCTGTGATTTTACAGGCGAGGGAGCTGAGGCACAGAGAGGTCAAGTAACTCGCTCGAAATGTGGAGTTGGCATTCAGACCCAGGTGTTTGGCCACAAACATGCAGCATTTCCTTTTATTTGTTTCAAATCTCTTTCCCACTGGAGGTGGTGTCTTCCAGCATCACGGGAGTGAATAATCACTGCTGGCGTTCCCTTCTAGGAGCTTGTGATTTTCTGCATGCAGATGGACTGCTTGCCTACCAGATGGGCTAATTGAGGCGGTCTCGGCCCAGCAGCAAACTGTGGCAGTGGCTTCCATTCTGGGACCAGGCTCATTCCCACTGTTCCCTTCTCCTGAAATACTCGGCCCCAGATCCTTAAACTACCCTCGGCTCCTTATCTGTCCTTCAGGTGTCGGCTCAAATTTCAGCTCCTGGAAAATACCTCTCCCAGTTACCTAATTTAAAGACCCTTTTCCACGTCTGAGCTTGTGATGCTGTTTTATTTTCTTCAGAGCATTTACTGCTTTCCAAAATCATGCTACTTAGTTACTTCTTCCTCACCAGAAGGCAGATTACATGAGAGTGGGGGTCTTGTCCATCTCGTTCCTTGCCAGTGCCCAGAACAGTGCTTAGCACCCAGCAGGCACTCCGTCATGGTAGTTTATTAATCACTAATTCTGAATCAATGAATTAATGAATGGAAGGAGGGCCTGCTGTGTGCTAACTTTTCTTGCAAAACTCCAGGCTTCTGAAAAGAAATGACACTCAACGTTTCTTGGGAACTCTGGCTAAGAATTGTTGTCAGCTCTTTCACGTCCTATTTTTGCAAGACTATTTTGGGTACAAGAAAGAGAAACCCACTCAAACAAACCATGTGGGCTCAGCAGTCTCCCACAAGCTGCCTACCACACAGGACATCACCTCCTTTATTCCTCACTGCAGCCTCGTGAAGTCGAGACTTTCTCATCCCAGTGTTACACAGAAAGTGAATGTGACCTGGAAGGGCGGGCAGGAGTCCCAGGGTCACACAGCAGGCTGGCACAAGCCAGGTGTCTTCACTGTAACGTGGCTTTTGGTTCCTGGCCTTTGTTGCTGATGCTGCCGAAGTTTTAGAAGAGTTCAATTACTCCCGATAGACCGTTATGCTCTAAGAGTGGATTATGTTTCTCTAAATGCGTTATCGAAATTACATAGTTGGCATTTAACAATCAAAACATTACGCTGAAGTCCGTGTTTGATATGTCACTCACTGTAGGTACAGGGGCACCCTTCCCGGTGCCTCCTGGCTGAGCCTTCTGCAGGGGGCTGGAGGGTTGGGAGTCGCTGGAGCTGAGGAAGTATTTGAGCCTAACTGCCTGAGCGCCTCTGTCACAGGGCAGTTGGACTGTTTGGAGCCATGTTGTGTTTTGAAAGAAAAAGCTGAACCTGAAGTCAGAATTAAGGCTTTGAGTCTGAGTTCTGTGTCTACCTTGCCTTGTGCACATAGGTAAGTGTTCAGCCTTTGAGCTTCTGTTTTCTTATCTCTCAAACGGGAGTACCAGTCTCTAATAATTCCGTGGTGCTTTTGCAAGGATAGAATGATGATGCTGTGCTGGGATCTGCTTTGTCTACGTCTGTTAGTTGTTATTAATCCATGCACGTTTTCGTGAATTCCCCCAGGTAACTGGTTTTCTGGAATATTGCCCTCCAGGGAGTACCTGAAATACAGGACGAGCATTCTTATCATAAAGTTAGATTAAGAAGTTTAATTTACAGAAACTATTATACACCATGGATATCAAACATCGTGAGGGCAGACTGCATAAAGATCCTGGAATTCTGGAGAACCTCTGTCTGCATAACTCTTTCACCCAGCTCAGGACCACTGATGCGTCATTCTTTTGTACTGAAAACGTAAAGAGCGGTGGGGTTTCTCATGTATGCCTCCAAAAAGAAATTCTTATTTTAAACAGTGCAAGATGTATTTTAGATCCTGTCTATCTTTCCATTGTCTGTGGCCGTGGGTCCTCTGATTCTCTCAGAAGGAGGACGGATGCAGGAACCGTGCATTGCACAATTTTCAGGACAGATTTCATTTCCAATGCTCACGTTCGCCGTAGGCTCACTTAGATTTCTTATTGGTACCTTTACTTTTGAGTTGGAGGGTACCATCTATGTAAGAACACGTACATACCACGGTTAGAGCAATCCTACCTTCCCTTCAGTTTGCAGAAATCTCAGCTGTCTAGCAAAAAGGCATATGCAAATTGTTTTATTTTCAATGGCTAAAGATTGGAAACCGCCTCAGTATATATCAGTATGAGACTGGTTAAATAAATTATGGCATGTCCACAGAAGGGCTGCAATGCACTGTTCCAAAGAATGGGACAGCACTGTGCTGATAGACATGAAGCGATCTCCGGGGTCCATTGTGGATGACAAAACCAGGGCGCAGAGCAGAGAGTGGTGTAAATCCTTTACACCGTGAACTTCTCTTTTTAAAAAATCATATGAGTGTATTTCTTCAATTGAAAATAGGTAATAGAGGGGCCGGCTCCCTGGCCGACTGGTTAAATTCCTGTGCTCCGCTTCAGCAGCCCGGGTTTTCGCCAGTGTGGATCCCGGGCGCAGACACGGCACCGTTGATCAAGCCGTGCTGAGACGGTGTCGCACGTAGCAGGACTAGAGGGACCTACAGCTAGAATATACAACTATGTACTGGGGGTCTTTGGGGAGAGGAAGAAGAGAAAAAACAAGATTGGCAACAGATGTTAGCTCAGGTGCCAAGCTTTAGAAAAAAAGTAAAAAAATAAAACTAGGTAATGGAAAAGAGTGAAGATTTGTAAGCGTCTAAGATATTTTAGCAAAAACGTCCACCAGGAAAACTCGGTTGTCTAATGTTGATAGTGTATTGGTTTTGCTTGAGAATTGCGTGCTGAGCTCTCCCAGGGTGGAGGGAACCCTTGGGGATCAAATAGGCACTTGGAAAGAGTTCACCTCTGAGAATGTCCACTTCCGCCCAGTCTACACCTAGGGAGGACCTGCGTCATTCAGTCATACTTAACCCATTTAGAGGCAGCCTCTTTAAAGCTGAGTTATGCCAGTCGGTACATCTCATGACTAGAATTATGATCGGCTTCTAGGGTTGCTGATCATTCAAGTGTTTTATGGAAGACTAAAACTGGGGAAAAACACATGCACACTCTCACACACCCGTGCACGCACTTTAAAATGATAAAGTCAGTATTTATGACTTCAACATTATGGACCTCGTGGAAGAGCTGGGGTGGGCTTGAAGAGAGGGGGTTTGGCTCAGCGTGGAGACCCTGGAAATGTGTATTAGACACTTCACAGCACTTGTCACCTGTATTTAATCCTACTCTTCTATTCTGATTGGATTTTCGGTAGGTTTATGTTCAGGTTTTAGCGTCATTCTGACCCAGGCTCAAATCTCAGATCTGCTAAATCCTAACTCTGTGACCTTGGGCTAATTGCTTGGCTTCTCTGAACTTTATTTTGTGATCTTGCAAAGTAGACAGTGTAATACCTTTACTATAAGGCTGTTGATTGGGTTAAGGGAGATGAATTATACAAAGTGCCTAGCCTCATGGCAGCCCCTGGTAGATACTGATTAATTGATAAGTGTGTCTCGTTATGATGATGTTCTGGGAAGAGAGGCCTTCTGTTAGGAAGGTGTTAGTGGGAATTAAAGAAGATCTCTGCAAGGCTGAGAGGGCCAGAGCAACAACACTTTCAGGAACAAGGAATCAGAGACCCAGTGGGGGAAGCAGCTGTACAAACCAAGATTCCAGAAGAATTTCTCACATCTGTTTCTCAGTAATGATAATTAAATTTAAAATCCTTGAAATGTCCTATGGAGTTTGGGAGGGCATCAAGGAAGAATCTGGAGAGATGGGGCCCCACTGAGGAGCCAGGCTGGGAGCAGCAAATCAAGGAATTCAGTGGGGACAATAGGAGTTCCTTTCTGGGATCTC
The DNA here is from genome assembly GCF_041296265.1 of Equus caballus. Classification (NCBI taxonomy): domain Eukaryota; kingdom Metazoa; phylum Chordata; class Mammalia; order Perissodactyla; family Equidae; genus Equus; species Equus caballus. Next base: position 11,677,958 of record NC_091704.1, read on the forward strand.
CCTGAAAAAGTATCGGGACACAGTACTTGGAAAATGACCCCATACATCTAATGGTGTGAAAATCCTGTGGTTTCTTTTATTGGGCACAACTTCTGTACGTATGCATATCAGCCCTCCCAAATCCCAGGCTTCCTATACGCTTCATAGCACACCTGCCTCATTCTGATCCAGGAGATGCAGAAGGCATGGAACACATTCAGCTTCCCTCATGGTGCCAGGAGTCCCATCCCATCCTCGTTTGATGAGGTGTACTTCGGTTTAACAACACCACCCGGGCAGACAGGGAAGCGATAGAGAGGAAGTTCCTTTCTGGGATTTCAAACCCAAAGACAGATTTCCAAGTACAAATTAGGGATATCTCGTATTGTAAGAGACTTGAGGCTTCAGATTCTCACTCATCTCCTTTCCCTTCCTGTTGTCATGGGGACTTCTTTTCCCTGAGTGATTACATCTTGCACTTTTTGTATTGCTTCGGGACCATCGAGTCTCACGTGGGACATTTTTCACTGCTCGTGGTGTAATACACAGAGGTAATTTCTTTCAAATCATCTTTGCTTGAAGTGGTTTTCAATGACTTCAGAAGAGTCAGAGAATGAATGGAGGACCGACTTTCGAGCCTCGGGTCCAGGCATGGAGCATCTCCCCTCAGCCTTGCCAGAGTGTTAAATGTGGGCTGTTCAGTTGCACTGATGGCACAGAAATAGACAGCTCTCCATTTTATTCTCTTGTTTGACCATGAAAGAAAACATTATGTAATGCTATGATCTGTTTAAGTATCTTCCAGATCACTTTTGAATGTTTTATTTTATTTCTGAAATGGAATGTTGGGATGTTTTCATCAGAAGGGAATAGCTATTATTTCTCCAAGGTGGAGGTTAGTTGTTGCACTGGGGAAACGGTTAGACAAAGCAATCTCGAGGACAGGGTGGTGGAGTCTAAAATTATGCCCTGTGTGTTGCACAGGCAGCCTCTAATAGTTATCTATTTTCAGTGTTTTTCAAGGCTCTTGCATACGTGGTGTTTTCTTTCCTCTTGTTACTTTGAGCTCAAACAGTGAGAAATTTGACACTAGAACACTTTCTTGGGTTCTTTGCTTCTTGTTTCATTTTATTCCTATTCTTTCCTTTCCCTCTCTTCCTCTTTCCTTCTTCCAGTCCCCCCTTCATCCCTCCCTCCCTCCCTTTCCCCTCCTCCATTCCTCTCAGGATGGGGCCTCCAAAACCAGCTTCAGGTTCAGTAATTCACTAGAAGGACTCACAGAACTCAGAAAGGCTGTTATAGTTATGGTTTATTACAGTGAAAGGATGCACACTAAAATCAGCAAAGGAAGAGGACACGCTGGCCAGAGGCCAGGAGAAACCAGACCCGAGCTTCCAGTTGTGCCATCCCAGTGGAGTGGCACAGACAGTGCTAATTCTCCCAGCAGTGGTGTGTGACAAACGTGCTGAGTGTTGCCAATCAGGGAAGCTCTCTGAGGCTTGGAGTCCAGGAATTGTGTTGAAGGTCACTTGTGTAGGCCTGGAGTGCCCACATGACTGACCTTAGCCACTCGGACTCCAGGTCCTCCACCCTCCAGAGGTCAAGCTGATATGGGCTGGCCCAGGGTCCCAGGAAAACAGAAACAGCTTCTCATTGTCAAACACATTGTTTGCATAAACTATTTGGTGCGGTCCAGTGTCCCAGTATACAGAGACACTCTTATCAGGCAGCATATTCCAAGGGCTCAGAGGTTATGTTCCAGCACATGGTCAAGGGCCAGTCCTTTCTTTGGAATGTGCAGGGTTTGGGCACCCCACGCCTGCTGAGCAGACCCTTTAACGTGTGCTGCCATCCCAACACGACTCGAGGTCAGGCAAGTCCAAGCTGCTGGGAACGTAAAGATGCTTCCTTGTATTATATGCAAATCTGAGAACTTCCTTGGGACTAATAGAAGATTTACTCTTCTCTCTTGGCCGTCCCACAGTGAGTAAACAATGTTTTTAGGACCTACTTTGGAGGGAGAAACCTTTTCATAATGTTTCAAAGGAGCAGGGAGTGTAATCATTTTGCTGCACTTCCAATTGGCCTCTCCTGATCCAAGATTGGGATAGAGAAACGTCACAGAATCCTTAAGCGATGTGACTAGAGATGGCCTGCCTTCTCTCGGAATCCAGGGAACATTTCAGTCACAGCAACTGGATCAGGCTTTCCGTTTTTCAAACTTATGTCTTTCAAACAAATATTGTAGTTTCCCCCCTCCTTTGGTCTTCCTCTCACTCCTCTCCCTGCCCTCCCAAACCCTGGGGACCAGGTGAGCATCAGGAAAAATTGCCAAGTGGGCCGCGCTTTTTGGAGGCGCTTTACTTCGGCTACCTTTTTACATTGTATGAGTCCTTTCGACACATGTCTGCTCAAATCAATTGATATTCTCATCCCGACCGACTCATTTGATGAGCCACATTGATATGCCATCTCTTAGGCTGACCCTTGTAACTCTGCCACCAAACCATAGGAAATGCATGATTATTTTCATGCTAACAAGCCCCGGAGAGCAACAGGTGTTTCCTTTTCTAGCTTTTCACAGTGACACCCATTGACCTTCAGCTGACATTCTGGGTGTCACAAAGGATGGTCAGAACCTGGGTGATCCCATGGATCTCTTGACACCCTGAAGAAGCCTCAAGAAATGGCTTTGCCAGTAGTCTTGTGCAGTCTCAACCGATCTAACAATAACAACAACAAAACCTCAAAGGCACCCCCCTGCTTGAGTGGGATCAGTTAGATTTCTGGAGGGAGGCAGTGTAGCTGGGTTATCAGAAGCCGTGTGTTTTAATTGTTGGTCTTGCTCCTGCTCCTTTCTAGCTGTGAGACCTTGGGCCTGTCATCTACCCTCTCAGGCTTTCCGTTTTCTCATCAGTGACACGAGGGTAGCAATAGTACCTACTTCCTGGCATAGTGATGCTGATTAGGAGGATAGAGCATGTAAGGCTTTTAGCAAGGTGGTTAGCACACGGGAAACAGCCATACAATGGCAGCGTTATTGTTGGCAACATTCGTAGTAATAATAAAAGTAATACATTCTGATGCAGCCGTGGATCACCACACCTACCTTGTAAATTTATGGGTGAAAGGTGCCTTCCCAATAGATGGTCTCTGAGATCCATCCCATGTAGGGAATTTCTAGAACCTTCTACCTCAGCTTCCTCTTCCTCTAGGATATGGGGAAATGGAGATAGTGGATGACGTTTTTTAGAGTTTATCAAGATGGAAGCACTGCATCTTATTATTAAAAAAAAAATGGTGATGTGAGATACACTTTTTTTATCTTTGGTGGTTCTTATTATTTTTGAGGAAGATTGGCCCTGAGCTAACATCCGTGTCCGCCTTCCTCTACTTTATACGTGGGATGCCTGCCACCGCAGGGCCTGGCAAACGGTGTGTAGGTCTGTGCCTGGCATCCGAGCTGGTGAGCCCCAGGCTGCCGAAGCAGAATGTGCAAACTTAACCTCTGTGCCACTGGGCTGGCCCCTCTTTGGTTATTATTTAACTGAGTAATCTTGACTCTCTCCATCCTGAACCTGGGTTCTGATAACTGGACTTGTTGGATAGTCTCCTCATCAAGCATCTCGGTGCAGGGTGACAGGGGAGTCACCTGTGTAGTGAACAGGTGAGGGCAGCAGTCTGCGCGTGAGTTAGGCTGGGCTCTTTGAGCTCAGAAGCACTGGGCAGTGGTGTGTAATGGGTTCTTGCAGGTTGCCTAAGTTCTAATCCTAGCTTGGCTGCTTACTGGCTGTGTGACCTTGGACAAATTACTTAACCTTTCTGTGCCTCAGTTTCCTCTTTTTTGAAATCTAGATACTCATAGTACCTATCTCATAGGGTTACTCTGAAGATTGAATGGGTTAAACAAATGTACTGTGCTTAGAATGATAGCTGGCATGTATAATAGATGCTACATGGATGATAGATGGTATTATTAAGTGTGTGAAGATTAAGTTCACTCCTACAAAAAAATGTGCTCTCTCTCAAAATTTTTTAAACCGTGGCTCTCTTGGTATGTCTTTATAGATGTTTCTTTACTAAAAGAAAAGACATAGGGCCATGTAATCATAAATGGCAGCCGACATATGGTGCTGGTGCAGGACTGCGATGGGACTGTGGCTGCTGGGAGATTTGGGGCCTCACCCAAAGCTACAGCCCTGATTCCTTTCTAGCCCGTTGCTGCCCTTTGCACTGTGGGCTCAGTGTTGTGAGAGCTTATGTCTTGCAAGAAAAACCAGAGATATGAATTTTTCTATGAAATCTCCCAGGTCTTTTTTTTTTTTTTTTTTGGTGCGGAAGATCAGCCCTGAGCTACCAGCTGTGCCAGTCCTCCTCTATTTTGTATGTGATTCGCTGCCTCAGCATGGCTGATGATTGGTGTAGGTCCGTGCCCAGGATCCAAACCTGTGAACCTGGGCCACTGAAGTGGAGTGTGTGGAACTTTAATCACTGTGCCCCGGAACTGGTCCCCTCCCCGTTTTTTAGATTGTTACAAATGTATAAAATCAGAGGATAGGCCAAAGAAACCCATCTGTGCAGGATTCCCAGCCAGCTCTCAGAGGCCTTCCTCCTCGTTTGTTCGAATGAGGACCCAGGCCCTCAGAGGGGCACAGCATGACTGTGAGCGTGTTGGCTTGGGGGAGAGCGAGGACTGGAAACCAGGCCCCTAACTCCCAACCCCAGGGCTGCTTGCCATATAACCATTTACTCAACACATGCGGATTGTGTGCTTCTGTTCCCGGCACTGTATGAGGTACCAGGGTACAGCGGGGCCCAGGAAAGACACAACTCTGCCCTCTGAAGGAATTTACAGTATGGTGGAGCACTCAGCCAGAAGCAAGCGAACCATCCCAGGCCTTTCTGGTTTCCCTAGGAGGCCGCAGCGAGTGTCACGAGCAGACCTGCATGATCAGGACAGGTGAGGTAGTGAGTTGAGGTGGCCTTTCCCGTGTGACACAGATGTATACCAACAGAAGTCTTTGAGAGAGAGAGAGAGAGAGTGCTAGAAGCTGAAGGGGTCACCTGATGGTGGGGATTTCAGGCTTTGTTATGGGCGGGTGAGGGGGCCAATGGCTACTTTGGCCCAGTGGAATTTTCTTGTGTGTCTTACATCATTGCCCCTGGGACACCCACGCCAGGCTATGGAGGGCTGACCCTACCAAGAGCCTGTCTACAATGCAGTGTGCTTTGCAGATTCTGAACGAGCCGTTGGTTTAGAAAACCCTCAGCAGAGTATTGCAATGAGTGCACTCCCGATGTCCGTGCACTGAAGAACTTGGCCACCAGCCCCTTGAGCTCTTGCAGAAGAAGTCTCATTCCAAGCCTAGATAAGAAGCCAGCATGCTCCACCTGCCCCAACATTTAGGCCATCAGCATTATAGGACATAGTAGTCTATAGTGTTTAGATTAAGTCAGGACTCTGTCTGTTGCAAGCGACATCCCCTTTACCCAGAAAGGAATTTATTTCCTCAACTAAGTGAAAAACCAACATTGTCCAGAGGTTTCAGGCCAAGCTGCACCCAGAGCCTCAAAACCATCAGTGTTCCGTCTCTCTCCAGTTCTTTGCTGTGCTCTCTGTTGGCTTCATTCTCAGGCAGGTGTCCCTTACGTGTGGCTGCCAATAGTTCCAGGCTTACTTCGAAATGGCCTGCTCACAGCAGAGGAAAGGGAACGCTTCTTTCTCAGTAGATTCAGTGGACGTTCCAAGACTGATTCTCATTGGCCCCAGTTGGGCTGCATCCCATAGACCTGGGTCTCCTGCCGCCCCTGGAGCTAGCGTGAAGGCGGCCTGCCCCAAACAACACAGACTAAGAAGAGGGAGGGATGTTCCCAAAGGAAAACTGGGGTATTAATTACTACAAGATGGAAGAATAAAAGTTAGGCAGAGAGGCTCTGATGGGTCAAAGTCTCTGCCTAAGATCTTGGACCAGTTTAATTTCCTTAGTCACTAAGTTCAACTTCGCAGTGCTTCTCACAAAGGCCCCTCCGTCTCTCCTAGTCTAGGCTTTCATCCCTTCGTGCCTCAGAGTTGTCTCCAAATAGGCCTCCTCATGGTGTCTGAGCAGAAGTCAAAAGATATTTTCCAAGGCTGTCATGGTCACAGTTCTCCAGAGAAACAGAAACAATAGGAGACAGAGAGAGAAAGCTAATGACTGATTATAAAGAATTGGCTCATGTGATTATGGAGGCCAGGAAGTCCCACAGGCTGCCATCTGCAAGCTGAAGAACCAGGAAAGCTGATGGTGTAGTTCATTCTGAGCTTGAAGGCCCAAGAACCGGGAGTGCTGCGGTCCGAGGGCAGGAGAAGATGGATGTCCCAGCTCAAGCAGAGAGAGTAAATTTGCCCTTCCTCCATCTTTTTGTTCTATTCAAGCCTTCAACAGATTGGATGAGGCCCACCCACACTGGTGAGGGCAGATCTTCTCTACTCACTCTACTGATTCAAATGCTCATCTCTTCTGGAAACACCATCACAGACTCACCCAGCACTGTTGTACCAGCTATCTGGGCATCCCTTAGCCCAGTCGAGTTGACCCCTAAAATTAACCATCGCAAAGGCATAGTAAGGGAGCTAACTGGAGCGGTGGTCCAGAACAGTGTTAGAAGAGCGTGTCGTTGAGGATGTGACCACTCTTGGTCATAATGTCCTTACAGAATGACCTTGGCTCTTTAAATGTTGCGTATGATTCATTTGAAGGGAGAAAAGAAACTGTGCTATATGAAGTCGCCTATTAACATGTATGAGGTAGAATTCATCATATGAATTTTGAGGATGTTGCTGTGAGATTACTTGCTGTACTGCACATATGAGATTCCTAGCACTCACTGGATACTCAGTAAGTGTTCTCAGATTGCCTCGGATCTAGACAGTGCACTCTTGTTTGTGTGATCCCTAGGAATAAAGCATTGCCAGTTAAACCATAACAATCCTTTTGCATTTAGAATTTTCACATTTTGCATTTACTGAAAGAGCCTTCCTATGCTTGGACATTATCTTCTATCACTCTTGTGATTCATGTATTGGAAAAAGTAAATGCAATTAGTTGGTTCATGTATTCCTCAAATTTCCTTTTTGGCGTTCGACTCTCTAAGTCACCCCCAGGTTGCAGTGTCCTTCCCTGGCATGCTCTTCATAGTACTGTTCATAGTTCCATCAAGGCCATTGCTCTTGCAGCATTTTTTGCAGAGTGCTCATTATGGTCCCCGGGATTTTCTTCCAGGCTGTTACTGGTCTTGGTGCACAGGCCCAGGCAGTAACAATATGTCATGACGACTATGAGACACATTTTTATTTCAGACAGGTTGAAATGTGAATAAAAATATTCATTTGAGATTGATGAAATATGGTATCTTGCTCACTTTTCTCTGCTCTCCCATCTTTACTAATAGCAGCACCAGGGCAGCAAACCTTATATTGCTCACTGAATTGTATGTCCTTTCCTGATATGTGCAGAAAGTGTGTGGGTAACTGTGCCTTCTGTCCTCTGCTCATTGTGTCTCCTCCAGAAAATCTTCCCGGCTGGCAGCATGCAAAGTCAGTGTACAACAGCTAAGCATTTGTGACTGTCAACTCAGCTCTCCCTCTTTCCCCATCACTCATTGTGTGCCAGACACACTGGCTGTCTCTCTCTGTTAATTGAAAAGCCCACGCTCCGTTCTAACTCAGGGTCATTGTCTTTGTTCTCTCCTTCATCAGTGGTTCTCAACAGGGACAGTTATGGCCCTTCCTCTTGGGAAGTGAGTGGGAGCATTTTCAGCTGCCCCAGTGACTACAGAGGGGAGCTTCCATAGAGATAGGTGGGTGGGGTAAAGAGATACCGAATGTCCTGCAACGCTCAGCACAGACCCACATAAGAAAAAAAACCCACTCCATACGCCAATAGACCCCCTTCAAGAAAACCTGCACCTCCGTGGCTCTTGCCCTTAGCTTTGCCTGGCTGTCTCCCTCTTCTCACTCACTCACAGCATGAATGGTCTCCTCTGGAAGTGTTCAGAGCACAGCCTGCATCCACAGGCTGCACCCCTGCTTCCTGCAGCCCTGGTCACTTTCTATCATGCCACTTCGTTTATTACTGTTGTACACTTGCCACTGCCTGAAGTCACCTTGTTTATCTTCTTACTTCATTATCGTTTGTTTGTGTCCTTCCACTAGTGCATATACTACCAGAGAGCAAGGATCTTGCCTGTTTTGTCTACTGCTCTATCCTCAGCATCCAGGAAAGAACCTTGCACTTGATAAATATTTATTGAATAAATGAATGAACAAATGAAGACTTAGAATTGTCTGCTAGTTATCTGAAGCCTCCAATTAGACGGCAGCTATTTGCATCTGCCCACTTTCCCTGTCTCCTCTTTAGTGAGTGACATGCTTAAAAAAAACACGGAGCAAGCAACTCAAAAGACTCACCAATAGTTGGCTGTCATAGTGACTGCGATTCCTGTTCTTGTTTTCCAAGGAACTGTGACATTGCTCATCATTGTCAAAGTGAATTGGCTGGGTGATGTCTTAAGCTGATTGTTTCCTGAAAAGAAGCAAGACTCCCTGGACATGTCTGTCTATTTGGGATGGCAATACATGGGGGAGATTATGATGTTGGTTATTGAGAGATGTCCTTTCCACTTAAGCTTTCTCTGAGAATGCCAGTGCAGGTTCACAGACCTTTAGATTACAGGGGAACAATGTATTCCAGCTTTGGCATCTTTCTGTAGTTGAAGTGATTAAAGTAATGGTATCTCTTCAAAGCTTCCTCCGCAAAGATAGAGATAAGACTCAGGAGAGGCTGTTTAGCCAGTGCTCAGGGCTCCCTCTAAGCATAGGACATGTTTCTGTCTGTTCCCTTAATATAAATATTTGCCTGCTCTGAACAGGTCCAGTCTCTTAGATGGAATGAGCCTCAAAGATGGAATGAGCCTTAGGTTCCAGGTGACTCCTTTGACGGACGGTGAATGAACTTGGTCAAGTAGTTAGAAGCAGAGCCACGATTAGCAACCAGGTATTCTGGTTGTGGCTCCTTTCATGTAGAAGAGTCTTGTTGATTTTGTGGTGGCTGATTCAAACCATGCAAAATGAAAGGATGGTTAAAACAATGATCACTCCTTTGTGGTAAGCACTTTCCATGCCGTTTTCTCCCTCCATCGTAGCAACCTATGAGGACACTACTATGTTACCCCTTATGTAGATGAGGAAACTGAGGCTCAGAGAGGGGGAATGTCTTGCCCAAGGTCACACAGTGGCAGAGCCAGGGACTCACATATTCCCTGCCCTTCCAAACCTACATTCTTAATTGCTATAGTGGGTGGGGTTTCCCCCTCCCAACATTATTTACTTTTTAATCTCTCTGTTTACCAAGATCCATGGAAAGAAAGAATGTATGAGTAAATATAGTTGAAAGATATGGTGAGAGTTTCTTATTACTAGATTTTTAGTTTCTGTCTCGAATCTGTCACTATTGCATTTTTGATTATACTATACGGTTTGTGTGTGTGTGCACTTTACTTTTGCAAAAGGTGTTTGAATTGAAGAGATTTCTATTTTTGAATCATTTGTCTTCTTTCCTTCCCATGCAGGACTTTAGCAAATGTTGCAAAATTCATTGTACACAGACATTTTTCCGTTCCATTTTGCATTTGAACATCAGAGATCTATCATAAATTGGTTTTTTTTCCATTACTTTAAATGATGTACTCCTCAGTCTTTTTTGTTTTGTTTTGTTTTATTTCTATGGTAAGGAAAGCATTTACCTTGCCGAGATTTGATTTTAAGTACCAGCACTGCATTTCCTTAAAGGATGCATTCAAGAAAGAAGAGGGAAAAAAAAGCAATGGGTCCAGATTGGTAGGACTCTATGTAGCCAAATAAAGTCCTCAGTCATAAAGAGCTCTTCTCAGTGAACTTGAGTGAACTTCAGACTCAATCAAGTTTTAAAAATAAAAGAGGCTATTATATCATCTTTGTGTGAAATCATAGTAAAATATGCTCTGCAGCGTCTAACATCCTCTTGCCTGTATTATTTCATTTCGTTGATTCAGCTTCGTTCAGTGAGGTTCGTTTCTACTGTGAATGTGTCTGGCCCTGTACTAGGTATTGCCATGTGGGGGAAGCACGTTTCTTGCTCTCAAGGAATTTATGTTGTTCTAGAGAGGCGTGGATACATAAAGAAGTGCGTGTTCTGATAGAGGTGTCTCTGAAGCATAGTGGTGATATATTGGCCATCACTCTCAGTGGCAAGTGACAGAAACCAACTAAAAGGAGAATTTATTTGCCTACATAACTGGAAAATCGATAGGTTTGTGTAAATATTCAAATAGCTGGGTTTGAGTGTGCAGATGCTCCCCCTGCCCCCCAGTCAGTCCCTTGGCTCTTCTTTCCTTCATGTTGCTTCATTTGTGGACAAGTTCTCTCATAGTGGCAAAGATGTTTCCAGCAGCTCTATGCATTCATCTTACTGGCTTAGGGACCCTGGGTGGTGAAGAGGAAGCATCTTTCCTAATAATTCTACAAAAAGTTTCAGCGTTGATTTGGATTGGACCCAGTTGGGTCTTATGTTCACCCTAAGGCAACAATGGTGATCAGGAGAATAGGCTATGCTTATTGGCCAGGTCTGAAACGTGGGTAAACTTGGGTTCTGGGGAATAGGGTCAACCACACCAGGAAAACATGACAGAGCAGGGTGGCTCCCAGAGGAAAGTAGGGTGCTGTTAGAAGAATAAGGGGGAATGGAACCTGGGCAAGTAAAAGGAACAGAGGTCTGTCATGCTTCTAAGTCATTCAGCCTTTTGAAAGGCTCATGTACTATCTTCTGTAGCATTAGGCTGTTTCCATGTTTATCAGCCACTGGGTTCTCTTTCTGCTCTCTGTGTACAGTGTGTGGTTCATGGTTTGAGCCTTAGCATCTGCTTTCCTTTGTCTCTGCTTTCTACCTTCTCAAGTGGGAATGCTTCATGGCTTCAGTTGTCACATATGCGAAGGGTGGTTTCGAATTCTTCATCTCTAGCCTTGACCTTCCTGACAAAGATGTGCCTCTGAAATCTAACGCTTCTCTTGAACCACCTTCCAGTTGTGCTACATTCACATCAAAGTTTACATGTCACAAACCCAGGATATCAACTGTTCCACAAAACCGGAATCCCAGTGAGCTTCCCCAAAGCCCCAGGTCATTGAAGGTACCAGAGAGGTCCACAGTTCCCAGTTGATGGTGAATGCATGGGCTCCGAGCACCAGAACTCTTGTCTTTGAATCTTGGCTTTGCACTCATCCTCTCATCTGTGTGACCTCAGGCAAGTTATTTAACCTTTCTGTCTCAATTAGCTCATCCATAAAAATAGGGGTAATATTAGTAACTACTTAAGAGTGTTGTGTGAATCAAATGAATTATACATCTAAAGCACTCAGAATAGTGTTATCACATAATCCCTTTAAAAATGTTAGATATTTATTTTGGGAGCAAGATGAGGTGTAAATCAATTAATCAATCGGTGTATCAGGGAAGTTGATATCCTGTAAGACAGCTCATTCTTTGGTTTGATGGGTCTTCTTGTACTACTGACTCCCTCTGACTCTCACATCCTGCTCCACTTTCTTCTTCTGTAGCTATGCAGAATGTCTTATTGTTCTAGAACGTGATGGCTTTGCGAATATTTCCCGTCATCTGTATCATCCCATCTCAGTGTTCCCTTCTTCAGGTTAGGTAGTCTAAATTCTTTGGTTGATGTTTTCTAGGCACTTGCCCACTCTCTCTGTTCCATCCTGGATCCCTTCAATTTTGCCAGCATTCTTCTTCAAATGAAGTGTGCAGAAATGAATTCAATATTCTATCTATTGTCTGCAAAGCCTATTAGAAGGCTCATCTTCTCTGTTGTTTATACTCTACCTCCATTAATGTAATCTGACTTTGAATTGCCTTTCTTAAGTCAGCTACATCACACAGTTGACCGATATTGAGTTCTGTGGTCAGTTAAGACCCCTAGGAGACATACTTTTTCATTTGTTGAGATTTTGACCAAATGTCTTTTATGGTTGCATTTTTCAGTGGGTCTAGACATTTGCCTGAAGTTTGGTTCTGCCACCCAGCACGCTGGATAAGCAACCAGCTTGATGTGAAGTGCACGATTGATAAGCTGCAGATATGAGTTAGGATTAAGTTCAGCTGCTGTATATATAACAGAAACGTTCCAAATAACAGTGACTTAAAATAGGACAGAAGTTTATTTTTCTTTTCAATAAAAGAAATCCAGAGTTAGGCTTGGTCTAACGTAGTCCATAATTTCTCCATGCCATTAGGGACTCAGGCTCCTTTTAGCAGGTGGTTTTCCCTCTTTAATATGTTGCCTCAGGGTTCAAGATGGCTTCTGGTATTCCAGCCATTGCATCCATATTCTAATTGAAGGAATAGAGAAGAGCCAAAGAAAGGCACATTCCTTCCTTTTAAAGGAGTTTTCCTTGAAATCTTGAAAAATGCTTCTCATTGACCAGGATTTAATCACATGGCCATGTCTAGTTGCAAAAGAGGCTGGGAAATACAGTCTTTTGGCTGAGGAACTATGCACCCAGATAAAAATAAGGGTTCTGTTACTAAAGACGAAGGTGAGTTGGGCATTGTCAGTCTTGGCCACACATGTGTTAGTGATAACATTTTGAACAGGATCAGGCATTGACTCATGCATTGCACAGCTAGAGGTCTTCCTGAGTATGGCTCTGAGTAGATGATCAGTCCATCAGCATTTCTGAAATGTTTGTCCTCAGACCATCTGTATCCGATTTGCTAGAGATGCTTCTTGAGGATGCAGAATCCTGGGCCATGTCCTATATTTTTATACACATTAAATATTTGATTACTCCCTTTAAAATGGATTTTATCGAAGCATAATTTACATTCAATAAAATGCACAAAATTTAAGTGTGATGTTGATGAGTTTAGATGAATGTATAGTCAAGTGCACCATCCAGATGTCCAGCACATGTCCATCATCCAAGAAGGTTCTTTTGTGCCCCTTACAGTCCCCTCCGTCACTGTGGCCCCAAGAAATACACGTTATGTCAGTTTATTTTTGCCTTGTGTAGAATTTTATATAAAAAGAGTCATATAATATGTAGTTTTTTGTATGCCATTAAAACTTGAGATTCACTGATATGCATTTTTTTTGAGGACTATTAGCCCTGAGCTAACATCCACCACCAACGCTCCTCTTTTTGCTGAGAAACGTTGGTCCTGAGCTAACATCTGTGCCCATCTTCCTATCTTTTATGTGGGACCCCTGCCACACCATGGCTTGATAAGCAGTGCATATGTCCATGCCTGGGATCTGAACCAGCAAACCCTGGGTCACCGGAAGCAGAGCACGTGAACTTAACTGCTATGCCACCAGGGCAGCCCTTAATCTACATGTTTTTGATAAAAATAAGCTCTGACTTCTCTTAACCATTGTTTCATTTGGTTTTAATTTCTTCATCTGGTTTCTGTAATATCATGGGACAATTTGTCAGATGTTGTATTTGGCAAATATTGAAACATAAATTATCCACTGCATACAGCCTTTCCCCTGCATTTTCCTCTGATTAAGTCATTTCTTCGTTCCTCTTATCATGCATGAGTTGCTTATTATATAGGCTACATTGTTCAATGGACCTACCTTTTGATTCTAAGCTTACTCCATGTCTATTCCATTAGTCTGTGTGCTTCGTAAGGCCACTGCCTATTCTTTGCTCCTTATCGAATCCCCAGTGCCTCTGACAATATCTGGTTTGGTCAGAGAAAAAGTATTTTCAAGTGACTTGAACACAGAATGTTGTTACAATTGTTATAATATGATGTAAAAGTGCTATAGGGCAGCAAAGGAATGCGGCTGAGGAAATTCGGAGAAGGACTTGTGGAGGTTGTCTTCTGGACCTTGAAGGAAATTTGCTAGGCAAAGAATGGGATTAGAGCATCTTGAATAAAGCAATCATTGTGCACAAAAACATGGAGATATGAGTGCATAGAAGTTACGTGAGGAGGAAGGAAGAGTTGCCAGTGATCAGAGCATGTGGCGTGTAGCAAGCAAGGAGGGGATCAAGCTGTCAGTCAAAAGTTCATGTTAACCATCACAGTTAATCAGAACACAGTGATAGAAATTGATGGCTGGTGTGGAAAAATACTCTCTGCATCATGCCTTGATACTAGCATTACTCCTCTTTCCATAGATTTCTGGCCAGTAGAGGCTGCGGACATGACGGTCACGTAGCCGAGAGTGCTATTTCCGAAGGCAGAGACATGGTTCATTTTCAGCACCATGGGTTGTGGACAGCACCTGTTGCATCCCTGAGCTGTTGCTGCCTTCTACAGCCCAAGACTTTTGGTTTGTCTCGATGCGGGACAGGCCTCTCAACCTGTGGTGGCAGAGTACCAATTCTTCAGAACCAAAAAATAACAAGTACTCTTACTGGCACAAGGGTAGGCATAGCCTTTGCGTTTCCTCATCTAATGCTCACAGCTCTTCTCGGGCAGATGTCATTTTGGCTTTTCTTTTAGAGGAGGGAAATGAGGTATAGAGAGATGAGATGAGTGGCAGATTCAGGACTCAAGCCTGGGTCTTCCTGACACCGATATCTGCACTCTTAGCCGCTACCCTTGTCTTCCAGCGGGCACTAACAGACTCTTGTGGAAGCCTTCAGCCTCCTTCAGATGCTCAAGCACAGATACGTTCTCTACGTAGAACCAGCATTGCAGATAATTTATAGTTGGAATCTGGCTAGGGCCAGCTCAGTAATACTGGGAATGATGGGAAGAGAGAGGCTTTTCCTAGCTGGCTCCCTCGTGAGTTTGAAAGGGCACTCTCAGATAACATGTCAGCTGGCAAGCAGGTGTGTGCATCTGAAACGTTCTAGAAGTTGCACCTGTGAAAGGGAAGTTAGTAGCATCCGGGAATTGTCTCTCTCTCTCACACCAATAAAAGTCTTGAAGTGCCAGTAGAAAAAAACCCTCAGCTACTTTCTCACTAATTTCATTTATAATTATACTTCCCTAATGGTTGTCTGGGAGTTGGTCGGTGGGAACTCCATCTCCAAGTCTGTGGGAGAGATGTGTTGAGCTCTCCCCAGAGTCGCTGGTTCCTGGCTGTGCTTGGATGAGCATGCTCACATATGGCATAAGCATTTCTTTCTTAATGGTTGCATGCCACTCCTCCTCACTTTAAAATGAGCCCACACTGTGCCCCATTAGCTGAAATTGACATGATGGTTATTTTCAATGCCATTTCTTTAAAGAACTCAGTCTCACTGTGCATTGCTAGCTTTCCCCCCTTGCTAAGCAGAATGAAGAACCCCTGGGAAAGTGTGGTGGCAGCTGTTTGGAAGCTGCGGAGCCCAGCTCCTGCCTTCCCACCTTCACATCTACACCTCAGAGAGCATCACACGTTATACAGACATTAAAGCTTCCTCCCTCAATGCAGAATCTTCTGGAAATCTCAGAATCAAAAAGCTCCATGATAAAAATGCATGAAGCAGTGTCCTTATTGGTAAACTTACATATCCAGCTGAGATACTGCACATGATAATGCAATTTTCTATGCAAAAAGGGTTTATCTCCATCCAAATATTCTTCCAAATCATTATTCATTCTGGAGAAGTGATTGCTGTCCTAGGTTAACTGATTGAACTTTTGGAACCAAAGCTTATCTTACTGGCTATTGCCTGACTTCTCGTAAATTGCCATTAGATTGGTAGGAATGAATATATGTACACTCCATTAGGAAATATTAAAGTTTTTTTATACTGGCTTAGAATAAAAACAGGATTAAAAGGGGGCATTTCTGAGATTCAGTACAGCATGAAATTGAAATCTTTTTGGCATATGAAATATACAATATGAATATTCTTCCCATTTTCTGATAGCTGAGGGGGTTAGGAAGAGCGGAAAAACCACTCCCAAGTTCACCTGTAGATGCTGAAACTGGAGAAGTGGGAAAAACCCATTTTGGTATTCCCAAAGTCTACGTCTGTTAATCATCAGATTCTGAAGCAACAACAACAATAATAACAATGAAACATTCTTAAGCTTAAGTGTGTGTCAGGCACTGTCTCATACGCTTGTCTGTTTATAGGCAGATTTTTAGAGTTTTTAAAAAGCTGGAGCAAGACTGCCTTGGTTTCAAATTCATCTTCTGCCTCTCACATGAGCTTTGGCAAGCTCCTGCTCTCTCTTTGCCTCAGTTTCCCACTTTTAAAAGGGATAATAACAACTGTATTACCTCATGAGCCTGTTAACAGAATTAAATTATGTCAGAGATGCAAAATGGATCCTGAAACATAAGAAGCTCTAGATAGATGTTGGTTGTTGTTATTATATTATTATTATCGTCATTATATTTTGGTGGCTTTTCAAAGACCTCTGTGAGGTAGATATTATTAATCTTAGTCCCATTTTCCAGATGCTGAAATTAAGGTTAGTAATGTGGAAATTGATCATTTCCTGAAGAAGCAGGAAACACACATACTTTTCTGGTTTGCCTTTGTGGTGTAACAAACTCAAAAAATTTTGTACCATAGAGCAAGCACTGTTTTCTTCGGCTCGTGTATTCTGTCGAGAAGGAATAGGACGGGCACAGCAACGTTGGCTTGTCTCTGCTCCACAGCTTCTGGGGCCTCAGGTGGGAGAACCCAAATGGCTGGGTGCTGGAATCCTCTGGCGGCTTCTTATTCATGTTTCTCCGGCCTGGCCGGTATGATGTGAAGGCCGGGTTCAGCTGGGATGGTTGATTAGAATGCCTCATGTGGCCCCTCCATATGGCTTGGGCTTCCTCACAGCACGGTGACCCCGGGGTAGTCACACTGCGGCTCAGGGCTCCAAGGGTGAGTGTTCTAGTGACAAGGGTAGAAGGCACATGGTCTTTAATGGCCTAGCCTTGGCAGTCACACAGCATCACTTCCTAAACTAGGGGTCAAATTGGTGAGCCTGCCTAGGTTCAAGGGAAGGGGCACAGACCTCCGTTTTCTATGGAAGAAGCGTCAGAGACTTGGAGCTGTGTTTCATGGCCGCCACGCTACTGTTGAGACTGGATGCTACCTTTGTGTCTCGGGATGGACCGCCATTACTCACTGCATGCGATACGTTGTAGCTCTTGAAAAGCTCAGAGTGTGAACTGCTTGAGGAACTTTCTGAGTATTGATGAGCTCAGCCCTTGGTGGTACTGCCATCTTGAAAGCTATTTGCATTCACACTTACACAATTCCTCTCCTGTGTATATTCAGGTTCCCACTCACTCGCCCTGCCCCCATGTGGGAGTGTGTGCACGCGCGTGCACGCAAGTACAGTATCAGCCTCTCCTGTTTTCGTTATTCCATCATGTTACTTCACCCTCCTTTTCCCTTCTACTTCTTTCCAGTGGATTCAATTACTTCTCTTTGCTGCCTTAGCAATAAAACAGTTCCCTCCACAGCATTAGAACGAGTCTCTCTCATTATTTCATTTAGATTGTTGTGATGTTTGAAAACTTGAGGACAGGGCAGGCAGGAGGAAAGGAATGTTAATTTGCAGGGAGTCCCTGTTGTGTGGTGGGAGTGCTGCCAAGAGGAGCCAAGAAGCTGCCACTTGATGTACTCATGGATACATAAAGAATTGATGAGGGATTCTGAAAACCGCACAACCCCAGTGTCTGCTCATGCTGGGACTCATGACCTTACAGGAGGGGGCGCTGTGTAGGTCCTGGCCAAGCCCAGTTTGAAATGGCCTATTGGCACAACTCCTCTTGTCCATTTCAGAAGAGATATTTCCCCTGAAAATGTGTGTGCAGATGCGACTACATGTCTGTGTGCTCATGTGTATATGTGTGTGGCCTCATTCAGTTTTCCTCCATACTCTCCAATTATGGAAATGCTCTTTCATTGTGGTCATCACTGGGAAAATGCAGTGGGTGGCAGAGGCTGAGCTGAGGATCCTTATAATTTGACTCACAGAATGTCAGAGAATGTTACACAAAGCAAGGAATTAAGCTCTGTGAGTGCCAGAGTGACATTGATTATGTAGGAATGACATACGAATAATTACAAAGCACTCAGGGTTTTTGTTAGTAATCTGTGTTTAGAGTCCCCTTTCAGGAGTTTGAAATGTCATCAGGTAACTGAATAGTGCTAACAGACCTGCATTACATTCCTGCTTCACACTGTGCTAAACAGGAATCATGTTTGTTACTAGACTGAAGAGCATCTCGGTGAAAAAAAGAAAAAAGGACTGGTGGGGAGTAAGCAGGACTAGATTTCAATCTAATTGTCTTTCCTGTTTTCCTCTGCTGTTTGGCTCACACACAGTGGTAGTATTGGTGGTCAATGAGGATTAGACCGTTTGCTGGAAGGCAGAGTGAGAAAGGGCTGGTTCTGCTGCCGTCGGCAGTGATCTCAGCCGAAGATGGATGGAAGGAAGTCTCAAAGTCATTATGCATTAGATGGTTAAAAAAAAAAATGGCTTTCCCACTGTGTTTCTGTGAGTAGAAGTTTTAAATCTACTCCACGGCTTCCATTTTCTTTTCTTTTTTCATCCTAAGATTAAATCTGGGACTGTTTGAAAGCTTCCAAACCAGAGAATGATTCAGACCAGATTTGGGAAGACAGGTAGAGATTGGATAGGATGAGCCTTCCCAGTTCCATTTACTCTCTGAATAAATATGTCGCAAAAAGAGGAATTTCATGGAAGACTTTTGGGGTCGCAGTCACTAATTCTGCCAACTAATTATCAAATCAAGGTGTCGGGCTCTTCCCCAGCAGACTCTAGATAGTCAAGTTCACAACTGCCAATGCTGGCTGACTGGGCCAATGGAAAGCTATCGTTAATAACCTGGAGACATAAAATGGAGGTGCTTTCGGGGGTGCAGACATGCGTGCTCGGATAAGAGAGACTATCCTGCACATGAAAAATGAGATCTTAGAGTTGTGCAAGAATGAGGGGAAAGTTTAGTCGTTAATCACATAGGTCATAATGAGGAGAGGAAATCACCGTGCTGAAAGGGTTTGTCTGAATGGATTATAGGCAAATTCAAAAGAAGGAGGAAAAAAAGCAACAAAGGGCACTGCTGGTTTGGGAATTGGGCTCTTTAAAAGTCCTCAATCATTCTCACAATCAATTTTGCATTTCCTCAATAGCCATGTGAAACAGGGCTGTCTCTTCATCGTCTTAGATTAACCACTAAACTGCAAACCATACATTAAATGAAGTACCGAGCATTTGTCCTCCAGAAATATACTTGAATGTTGTTTATTTCCCCAGTAGGTCTGCTGTGATGCATTTAGGTGCCATATCGCTAAATACTTACTGTGCTTTAATATCTGCACCAGCTCGTCTCCAACTGCCTGACTTAGGAAGCAGCTGTGCGGGGGCCCCACAGTTACAGATAGAGTTTTTCTCATAAACTGTTTAATTGTTTGCTTCTGAAAACAATTCGACTGACAGTATTATAGAGTGAGTGTTGTATTGCAGCTGGCAATCCCCTTTATGAGTTTTCTTAGCAAAATACCATGTTGACATATGCTAGGCCCACACAGAAGATTCAGTTATATGGCAGCCTGATCTCCAAGGGAAATGTGCTCAGCAGAAGTTCCCCGGGGAAAATGACGCTGCCGAGGGTAAGGCGGTCTGTAAACCAGTGCTCTCCTGGCATGGGTTGCCTCTGATCAGACTGGCACTGGGTGTGGACCAGTGGTTCCTCCCCGCTCTGTTGCTGGGGGAAAACCCTGACTCCTTCTTCAGAGCTGAGTGAAAGTGCAGTGTGTGATGCTTCCCTCATGACGCTTCGCTCATGACATCTGTCCAGCCCCGCAGGCTTTCACAGGGCTGCTGGTCTGCAACGCCTGGATAGGTAAAGTGCTTTGGGAAGGAGGCAGGTGTGCTGATATCTTTGTTTCACAGACCAGGTCTCCTAACATAAGTGGCCAATGGGCGGAATGGCCTCCCAGCTCCCCAGTGAGGGTGCATTTCCTTTGGGTGTTTAGTTTCTGGCAGACTTTGTGTTTTGTGCTTTTCATGCACGATGATCTTATTTAATCCTCACAAGCACTTTATGAGTTTACACTCTTCTTATTATTTCTGTTTGACAGATGAGGACACTGTGGCTTAGCAAGTTAAGTGTTTTATCAAAGATCACTTAGCGATGATGCATGACAAGTCCTAGTCTCAAGCCCAGGTCTGTCTGGCTCTAAACCCCAGGCTTCTAGAGGAAATCTTAATAAGGACAAGAGATTTCTTATGCCCAGTGTTTTTTTTTTTGATGCCTCAAAGGCCAATAAAAGCACCAAAGAAGTGAATTCCACTCATTCATTTAATTCATATTTCCTCCTGCAGTAATCAATGTATTAAATTTTTCCATATTTATTCAGCATCTGCAATGTGTCAGACACAGTGGTAGGCATGGGTGTATAGCAATGCCTTCATGAAGCCTTCAGGTGGAGGTGAGTGGGATGCATAAAATCGACAGGAAAACAGAAATCTAGACAAAGCAATTTCAGACAGTGAGAATTACTAACAAGCACAGTAATGTAATAATTACTGACTTGATTGTCACTCTTATGATTGAGATGGTTGAGAAAGGCTTTTCTAAGGATATTTCACCTGAGTTGAAGCCTGAATCACGAGAAGGAGCTAGTCTTAGAAAGAGCTGGGGAGAGAACAAGTTCAAAATCCCTGGTAAAGGAATGAGCTTGTTGTGTGTAGGAACTTAAGTAAAGCCAGGGTGTCTGGACCAATCCTTGGCAACTATACCTAAGGCCCTGGTGAGGAACCTCCAGTCACACAGTCCACCCATCCCTGCTTCTGTCCATCCATATATCCAGTGTCCATAATCCATCCATCATACATCCATTTATGCATGGCAAAACCATCCATCCAACCATCCACCTAGCATTCATATATTCATACATTCCTGTATCCATATAGAAACTGTCCATCCATCCATCCATCCATCCAACAAATATTCATGCAAGGCTGCTCCTTAAGTCCCATTGCTTGACATTGGAGCCCCAGAGATGAATAAGACATGATTCTTGCCTTTAAGAATTTCAAATACTATTAAGAGAGACAGAAATTAATACACATAATGTAAAACGTGGGTTCAAATGTAATGTTGAGAGTACTAAAGTTGCCGAGAGAGGCAGTGATGAGCTCTGTCGGGAGTCAGGGAAGGCTTCACTGAGGAGGTGACATTCGAGGCATGTTTTGGGAAGGAGCTTTTCCAGGTAGAAAAGGAGGAAGAGGAAACAGCATGGCCAAAGGCCCAGAGGAGGGTAACCCGAAGCATGCATGCAGGGCATCTAAGGGGGAATGGAGTGAGACCGGGCAGTGCTGGGAGGGGAGGATGACCTCTGTATTCTAGGCCAGAGGTCAGGAAATGGAAGCCACAGGTTACATTGGGCTTGCAACTCTGTGTTGTTCAGCCTGGACTGAACAAAGGTTTTAAAAAGTAAATCCATTTCTCAGTTTTTAATTTGGAGAGCTCGCACACAAAATTCCAGATTTCCAGCTTGTCTTGGAAAAATTTGGCAACACTGGACCTTCCTGCAGGGTGACAGTGGGCTGGCCGTCCAGTCAAGGCTGCCCTCTTCTGTTGGGGCGTCTGTTCCCCGGGGGCCTAGGCCTGCCCTCCCCGTTTCTCCCCCTGACACTGCAGCTGAGTATCAGTTTTCCTTTGTCATCCCACTTGCGTTGTTGTTTGTCTTAAAGAGGAAAGTAAAATACTTCTTTTCCTTCCGTCTCTATTAAAAGAAAGCAAACAAAAGGTAGACTGAGAGGTCTGTCTGTTTCAAGAAAGTGAGAGAGAAAACATATTTCTTTGTAGAAGTGAAGACTATTCCTTCATCTTTAATATGCAAACAAAGTATGTCAGTGTGGGAAGGATGCAACCCTAGGTGGCATTATAGAAACACACACACGCACATGCACACGCACGCACCTGCCTCTTTCCTTCATGTGGCCTGTTTGGCCCTGAAACACTTTGGAACCTATAAGACTTACTGCCGGCCTCAGGGAGTCTGGAAGGATTTTAAGCAGAGGCGTGACATAGGTGGTGTTTGATCAGCGATTGTGTAAGACCAGTCTGGTGACAGTGGGAACGCGGATGATGATGATGGTTTTGCAGTGGGAGGTGAGGGGACTGGGCAAACCCACAAATAGAAAAGCTGTGACCGTTATGCAGTTGAGGAAGGGTGTCAGTCTGCATGAAAATAGGACAGCGGCAGGAGGAGTCGAGAGCAAGGGCAAGAGTGGAGGTTTAGACAGGACGTGAAAGTGATAACTCGTACGACAGCCATTTGTACCCCTTCCTCGGCTCTCATCTCGCCCCAAAGACGAAGACAGGTCTTCAGATTCAATATTGACCCATAAACCTTCCCGCGGAAGAAGAGCATATGCAGCCCCTGGAAACCTGCAGCATATCCTCATGGTGAAACGGCTCTGTTGGTAAAAATGCTCCCGGTGTGAAACAGATGTCACTGGTGCTGGTGCAGAAAGATGAGGAAAGATAACGAATTACAATGGAGTTGAAAACACTGTTAAAAAAAAAAAAAACAAAAAAACCTAACAGCATAGCATGGCAAAGGAGCAAAACTGTTTTGAAGCTGCAAATCTTTCCTGCACCTGATGGTAAAAGCCTGTGAAACTTTCTACTTCATTGAAAGCATCCAAGCAAAATGTGTTACAGTAGCTCCCTTCAGCTCTCATCCTGTGAGTATGTCTTATATATTTAGTAAGATCAAGAACACGCTGAGGGCGGGGATCTAGCCATATGTTTCCTGTATTATTTTAATTACCTGTTACTTGTGTTTTTAGTTTAATAAAATCAGTTTCCCATAGATTCAAGACTGTCATATAAGATTGAGCAGGTTGTGCACTGCAGAAGTCTAGCAGGGCACTATTCACATAGATCTCAATATGGATGGTGCTCTCTAGATTTATGCACTGTTCAACCTGTGCAGCTGTACTTACTGGCCCTATTAGACTGAATTAACTCCAGTTATCACACTATTTTGATTACTGTAGCTTTGCAGTACATCTGAAATCGGGGAGTGTGAGTCCTCCAGCTTATTCTAGTATGACTTTTTAAAACTTGTGTTCAGATCTCAGCTCTAACACTTATAGGCTATGTGACCTTGGGCCAGTTATTCAACTCCCTCGAGCCTTATGTTCCTTACCTTTTTTTTTAGGATTGGCGCCTGGGCTAACAACCGTTACCAATGATTTTTGTTTCTTTTGTTTTTTTTTGTTTTTCTCTGCTTTATCTCCCCAACCCCCCCCGTACACAGTTGTATATGTTAGTTGCAGGTCCTTCTAGTTGTGGGGTGTGGGATGCCGCCTCAACGTAGCCTGACGAGTGGTGCCATGTCCGCGCCCAAGATCCGAACCTTAGGCCGCCGCAGCGCAGCACGTGAGCTTAACGACTCAGCCACAGAGCCGGCCCCTGTTCCTTAGCTTTAAGCCAGGTCCAGTTACATCCTAGGCTCTGGAGCCAGACCACCAAGGCTTGAGCATCTCTTTCTGCCACCTCCTGGCTGAGCGACTTTCAGAAAATTCACTTAAACTGTCTCTGCCTTCCTTTATAATCCATAAACTGGGGATAATAATAGCACACATCCCATGGAATTGCTGTGAGGATTAAATGAGTTAACATGTGCAAAGTGCTTAGAACAGAACACTGCACACAGTAGGTGTTCGATAAATGCCAACTCCTACTATGATGTGCACTTGGTGCAGTGTCTGGTGTACAATAACTGCTCCGTAAAGATTATTATTTTAAATCTGCACAGACCAGGAACAGTCCCAGGGCCTGAGCACACAGTAGGTCGTCTGTTAGTTGAATGACTGCTACATGAGCCTTGCTGGTTTGGTTTTGAACAGACTAGAATGAGGGAACAGCAGATCAAGCAATTGAAGAGGAGAGTGGAAGGTTTTTCTTTGTTAGGTGGGTACTATATAAAAATAAGTTTATTTTTGTACTTTTAAATTTTGTTTTAATTCGTGTTTATTCTATCACCTTTTTACACTTTATAGTTTATTACCATTTTTATGCCTCCCTTTTTAATAGACTATTTTTTTAGAGCCAGGTTAGTTTCACAGCAAAATTGAGCAGAAGGTACAGAGATTTCCTGTATACCCTCTGCCCCGACGCATGCACAGCCTCCCCCATTTTCAACCTCCCCCGCCAGAGCGGTGCCTTTGTTACAATCGATGAATCTACATCGACACGTCATTATCACCCAGAGTCCCTGGTTTATGTTAGGGTTCAGTCTTGGACCATCCGTTCTGTGGTTTTGGACAATTTATAATGACTTCTATCCACCGTTATGGTCCCACGCAGAGTGATTTCACGGCTCTGAAAACCCTCTGTTCTCTCCCCCTTCATCCTCGCCCGACTCCCCATCCCTGGAAACCGCGGATCTGTTTACTGTTTGCATAGTTTTGTCTCTTCAAGAATATGATGTAGTTGGAATTACATAGCATGTAGCCTTTTCAGAATGCCTCCTCTCACTCAGATAATGTGTGTTTAAAGTTCCCCCATGTCTTCTCATGGCTTGGTAGCTCATTTCTTTTCGGCCCTGAATGACGTTCCATCATCTGAAATAAACACAGTTCATTTATCCTTCACCTACTGAACGACATCTTGGTTGCTTCCAAGTTGTGGCAATTGTGAATAAAGCTGCCGTAAACATCCGTCTGCAGGCTCTCATGTGGACGTGAGTTTCAACTCCTTTGGGTAGATGCCAAGAAGCATGGTTGCTGGATCAGATAAGAGTATATTTAGTTTTGTAAGAAACTGCCAAACTGCCTTCCAGAGTAGCTGTAGCATTTTGCATTCCCGCCAGCAATGAATGAGAGCTCCTGTTGCTCCACACCATGGCCAACATTTGGTGTTGTCGGTGTTCCAGATTTTGGCCGTTCTAGAAGTTGCATAGTGCTATCTTACTGCTGTTTTACTTTGCATTTTTCTGATGACACATTATGTGGAACATCTTTATAATTTATTTTTCTACTCTATAAAAGTAAAAAATATGTCCACCCATTACATCCTGGTCACATGTTGTGGAATTCCTGTGTCCCTTCCTTTTCTTCTCCTCAGGCGCCAAATGTAAGGGACTCTCAGACTCCTCAGCCTTTCTTCCTGGACACTATGGTAGAGCCTGTCTGGTGCAGGCGTCTGCTCAGCTGGGATCTGCTAGAGAAGCAAAACCTCTGGAGGTCAAGGACTGAGCCTGTCGTGTTGACTGTTGAGTTCCCAGCCCCTCTGGTGTCTGGAATGTTGAAGGATCCCAATAAATGTTTAACATATATGCCCCCGGGTTGGGTCATTGAATGGAAGATAACTTTTGTCCTGTAGGGCAATGTTATCTTCCAAGGGGCATGGAGTTCCTGCATACTTTCTCTCCCCTGCCTCTGACCTGAGCCCCTAGAGTAATTGAAGGCTTTCCAGTATGTTACAAAAAGATTCTTCTGGTACCCAAGGTGGGATGGTGGAGACGCCTTCCTCCTTGGGTACCCCCCTTTACCCATTTCCTCCAGTTCTCCCCAACCTAAATGTGAGGGAGGAAGAGGGAGTTCTGAATAGAGCAGGTACTTCCTGCTTCTTTCTTACTTATTTGAACAATGTCTTTGCTCTAGTCACTGTATCATTCCAATCCGATACCAGTAGTGATTATATCATTGATCCTCTTTTCAGTTATTTCTAATTGGTTACAGACATTAATCACGGTCTCTGCATAACAGATTGTATCTGCTGTCAATACCTGTGCTCAGATAGCCGTTGCCTTGTAGATTTAACCCATTGTCAGGATTCTTTGAGGGCACCCAAACTCGTTGTCTCTTATGTTGCCATTGTGCCAAGCCTGCTTCTTTTTGAGTCCTTCTTTCCATGTGGCTGTCACTGCCAGAGTCCTCAGGAGGGTCGAGACCGTCCAGGGGCCTGGGCTTTCTCACTTCTCCGAACTTCAGAATGGATAATCCGTTTGCTGATCCCCCGTCCCCTCCAAGGGCATAACGACCACCTCGGCTCTGAGCACTCAGTCACCTGGGCAGCTCCTTCTTTGCCCTGTGAAGGCAGGTGGAAGAATGGCGATTGGGCGCTCACAGTTGCCTGCAGGCTCCAGATGGTCGTAGCCAGAGAGGAAGAGGGGACTTTGGTGTAAAGAAAGGTACTGAGAAGGGTCACCGTGGCTCAGAGACAACCTGCTTGGGAACAGGAAGTGAGAGGCTAACCGCAGTCACTCAGGTGCCCAGTACATGATCAGAGCACCATTGATTAAGGCGCCTCACTAAAGACCCCCAACAGCTGGTGTTCGGCAAGAGCTCCCTCTGCCCCGGCCAGTGTGTTCGTGCTTTTAGGGACTGTCTGATGGAATCTTCCCTGCAGCCCTTTCCTGTCTCTCTTTGCAGCTTCTGTCGTGTTGTAGGCACAGTGCTGGTCACTGAGGATGCTGAGATGAACAAAAGAGAGCACAGCCCTGCCCTGTGGAGCTCACAGTCCCATGGTGCAAACCGGTAGCAGTGAAATAACCACATGCGGTGACAGGTGTTGGGAAGAGAGGCTGTGGGGGTGCCTGTGCGGGTAGAGGGGCCGCATGCTTGCAACAGGCCCTTTCTGGAGGCTGGGCAGGCTGGGCAGGTGGAGGTCCGAGGGACGGTAGGCTTTGGTGGCTGGAGAGTGGAGGGAAGGACCTCCTAGCGAAGGGCCAGCCATGGAGCAAGAGCAGGAGTGGAGAGTATGCGCGTCCGAAGCCCTAGGAGATAGGAAGTAGGTGTTTCCGTCGTTTGTAAATAGGAAAACTGAGGCTAATCCAGATTCAGAAATCTGCCCGAGGCGACGCAGTAGATAGCAGACTGTATGAGTTTGCTCCAGCTGCCGTAACAAAGTACCACAGACTAGGGGCAGAAACAGCGGGAACTCCTTGTCTCACGGCTCTGGAGGCTGGAAGCCTGACATCAAGGTGCCGGCAGGGCTGCTTTCTCCATTGGCTTGCGACCGGCCATCTTCTTGCTGTGTCCTCACCGTGGCCTTTCCTCTGTGCTTGTGCGTCTCTGGGGTGTGTCTCTCTGTGTCCTAATCTCCTCCTATAAGGACACCAGTCGTATTGGATTAGAACCCACCCTAAGGACCCCATAAGCTGAATTACTTCTTTAGAAGCTCTGTGTCCTAAGACAGTCACATTCTGATTACAGGACGCTAGGGCTCCAGCATATGAATTTAGGGGACACATTCAGCCCCCGGCACTGACCTTCCCAAAAAGAGGGCTTGGTAGAGTCTGAGGAGGCAGGTGGGGGCAGCCCGGGGGTGCTGAGTCAGAGTCGAGGGGGAAGAAGTGCAGCGCCGCCCTGAGGCGGGGCTCCGAGCAGGAGTGCGCGAAACGCAGAGGCTGAGCCAGGCTGGGGAGGGTGACCGTGCCTTGCCAGTGGAGTGAATGCATGTGCGCTGGTCTCCACGTCAGACACTAGAGTCGGAAAGAGCCAGGTCAAAGCCGGGGCCAGCCTGGGGCGAGGCACAGATCCTGGGGAAACCAGAGTCTGGTCAGAACCCGCTTGGGTGGATTTCCTGCAGCCACATCTTGCTCTTAATTACAAGCAGGTAATCATTGTGCGTCATTCTGTAGCTACCATCAACTCAGATGCCCTGCACCCGCCACTCAATACAACTGTCTGTGATGATGGAGATGTTCTCTGTGCCCTCCAAGATGATGGCCGCTAGTCACAGGCGACTGTTGAGCGCTTGCAGTGTGTCTAGTGCATGTGGCTGAGAGCTTTTACTTTTATTTAATTTTAGAAAGTTTACTTTTAAATTTAAAAAGTCACACGTGGCCACCACATTGGATAGCCTTGTCCTTGACAGTGCAGCTGCAATCATACTGATTGCTAGATCAGCCAGGAGGGGTTTGGGATCTCCAGGAATAGGGTGCGGGGGTGGGGAGCCCCTCTGAGAGGTGCACTTGTCAGCTAGAGCAGTTTGTCCACGTCTGCTGGACGCGGAGACCCAGCTAGGGGCGGGAGGGAGCCAGCTCTTGTGAGCTGCCCTCCCATTTCTCATTCTAAAGAGAAGGCAGGGCTCACTCGTTCAGCAAATGTTTCTGAAGCGCCTCCTCTGTGCCTCTGACCTCACGTCACTGCGGGGCTCCACTGGGGTAGTAGTCAGTCCCCAAGTATACTGCTTAGTGCGTGGTTGCCGTGTGCCAGCCACACACACTTTCTGTTATTAATTTAATCCTCAGAGCCATCCTCTGCGGTAGATACTATCTTTCTCACTTCACAACAGAGGAAAGTGGGATTCAGAGATTTTGAGTGACCGCTTCAGCAATTGGAAGAGGCCGGATTTGAAGCCAGGTCCCTCTGACTCCAGAGTCCACACTGGTAGTGTCTGTTCTCTTTTGGAAGATCTCATTGGAGAGGGGTGCATGTGAGGGGAGTGGGCCAGGGAGCACATCTTGTTGACTTTCGGAGATGCTGTCACTTGCAAGGCCAGCTTGTGTGAGGAGGACGCTGAGGGCGAGGCATCCACAGGCATCTGCTGAGAGACTTAACTCAAGCAAAAGCCAGGGAGGAAGCTGACTGTGAAAAATGGTGAACCAAAGGGGCAGGTCGTCTGGACACAGGGAAGGGCTAGTCTGTTGGGTCGTGAAATGCATATTGGGACAGGGACAGGCAGCTGGGTGCCCAGGAGGGAGCGTGGGAGTGGAAGGGCCTATCTCCTCCACCTGCTGTGCCCACTTCCTGCACGCTGCCCCTCTGGCCTCTGCATCACATGCATCTGAGAGCAGCAGCACGCTCGGGGTAGCAGCTGCCTGATAAGAAGGCTGCTCCGACCTCGACCTCCGGCAAGGTCATCTGAGACCTGGAAGTTATGAGAGGAAACAGCAGGTTTAGAGGAAAAACTGGCCTTTGGGGAAGTTGCAACAACTTGTGATTTCTACGGCTGTTTTGCTTTCTGCTCAGCTGCTTCTCCAGGATGGAAGACAGCCCAGGCAATAGGAAATGCCACCTGATGGCCAGCTCTCCAGTCTCCTCCCAGCATGCTTCAAGCGGATTGTGAGGATAATGTTGGGAAGTTTAAACCCAACCAAGGCCCTCGGGGTCCAGAGCAGACATTTTCCTGCCACCTCTGGTCAGACCTTTGAGTGCCGAGTTATTCATGCATTTACCAAATATTTCTTGAGCGCCGGGCACTGTGGTGGGTCCTGGGGTACGGGCATGGACAGGACAGCACTGTCCGAGGCAATTACCAGAAGGACGCGGAGAAGTTAGCCAGATGAGGGCATGTGGCTGGGGGAGAGACATGGAGTGTGCAGGCAGAGAGAAGGAATGTGGGCTCTGAAGGGTGCATTCAGGAGACAGAAAGACATTCATTGTGCCTGGATCTTAAAAGCAAGGAGGAGGAGTAAGAAGTGAGGCTGCAGGGGGATGAGGAAGATCAGACGATGAAGGGTTTCCTAAGCCGCAGTACGTAAACAGATGGTCTCTTAGGTTGACGGCAGTACTGAGTTGCTGAAGATTCTAAGCAGGGGCGCGACTTGCTCAGATTGGAATGTTTATAAAAATTACTCTAGCTGTGTGGGGCTGGAGAATGGATTAGTTGGGGGCAAGAAAAGATTCAGGAAGAACAGTTTGAAAACTAGCACAGGTGATGGCCTGGATTGAATTAGAGACGCAGAAGCCGGGATGGAAAGAAGGGGAGGGGTCAAGAAATGAGGATGATTCTAAGCACTCGGTGAAGGAGAGTGCAGCTTCCAGGCTGACTTCTGGCTCAGGCGACTGGGTAGAAGAAGGTCCCAGTTAGTGATGCAGGAGACACAGAAGGATGAACAGATCTGTAGGGGAAGATGATGAATTCTGTTGAGGACATGTTGGGACATGAAAGGGAGGTGCCCACTGGCAGCTGGACTCGGTGGCCTGGAGCTCAGCAGTCGACCTGGGCTGGAGGTGATTTGCAGAGCTGCAAGGCAGCGAGGGTGCGAAAGGGCTTATCGGTGCCTGCTGCAGAACGGGAGTGCCTCCATGGACAAGGAGGCAGAGGCGCAGAGAGGCTGAGGACCATTCAGGGCTTCGTACCCAAGCTGAGATTTGAACCACACCCTTTGTGTGTTTGTGTGTGTGTGCGTGTGTGCACACATGCACGTGTGTGTTTTCCCCAGTAGGCAGTCCTGTCATTACTCATGCCTGTGCCAGCCAGTGTTTGAAAATATCACAGTTGCCTTTGCCAACTTGGTGCATAGCATTGGCTTAATTCTGTGGGACATCTAGCATTGACTGCCCCTAGAATAGGGACGGCACATTGATACTGGAGCTGGGGATTCAAATTGGCATTAGCTTGGTGGACAGGCAAATGGAGGGAGCATAATGTAGCCATGCGTGGTGAATGCTAGATTCAGAGGGTTCCTCTTTTGCACCCTGCCATATGGGCAGCTTCCGTGGCCATGAGCGTAGATCTTGGTGAAATCGCTTCTCTGCTGAAGAACGAGAGATCAGAAGATAGTTCCGCTCAGTGCTGCGTGTGCATGAACTCGCCGCGGTATTATTTGAGGTCAGAGTAACCTTGTGAGAGGCCACCTTCTGATCCTGCCAGCTGTCTCCTTTACCTGGAAAAAAGCTTAGCCATAAAAGAAGAGAAATAGCTTAAGGGGAAGGATGGAAGAGAGGGGAAGAAATAAATAGCCGAGATGGGCAGCACAGCCATACTTGTGAACACTCTGGGCTGTTGGAGCATGGCAGAGTGGAGTCTGCGTGAAATGTTTTGTGAAATAGCAGAGAGCAAGGCCATAGCCCCTGGGCTTCGGAGGCCGTAAGCTTATTAAAAGTTATATTTTGCTCCGTGGAAGCAGACCCTGTTTGTGTGTGCGTGTGAAAAGGAAACAAATCCTGGCATGAGATTCCGTTCCACTGAATTCATTCGGAAAGATGTTCCTGTTCGGTGGGCCAAGACGTGGTGAAAAACCATAGACGCTGCTTAGAAGCTGTTCTAAGGGGTCCGGCTTGTCAAGACCCAGTTCTGAGCAGCTGATTGCTGCTTGCCATTGTTCGACCTGGACTGGGGCTGAAAATGCTGATTCCCTGAATGTCCCTAAAATAGAGGCCAGCTCAGACGGGGCTCAGAGCTGGTGTGAGAGCACATGAGCCAGATTCTAAATCAGATCGAAGCAAGAGGGGTTGTCAGTGCTTTGACCAGAGAGATTCCCTGGGTGTTAATTCCACCCTCTGTGAGTAGGACTCGGGACTGGAACGCATCCTCAGCTCAAGGTTGTGGCCATCTTCTTGTCCCTTTTAGCCCTGCGTGGGCCGTTGTCTTCTCTGCGTCTCTCAGTGAATTTACTTGGACTAGTGCAGAGAGAGCATCCTGTTGGCTTAACCAAGTACCATCGCCCCCTAGTGGGCAGAGCCCTCTGTACGAAGCCTCATGGTAATCGTTGGCCAACCTATGGAGGTATCTTCTTTGAGTCAGATGCTGTGTTCCAGTCCAGTCAGTGGCCAACTCAGACAAAGCCATGTTACTTTGCCAAGTGGGCAGTGCTGGGAGGGGGAGTTTGAAATGGCTGGACCGTGGCCGACTTGCACACTCCCAGTATCTATTGTCGGGGCAAGGGCTTGGCTCAAAGCTAAGTTACCAGACTGGTTAACGGCTGGTGTGTTAATCGGCCGCTGTGTTAGAGAGTGGGCCCAGGA
Organism: Equus caballus; assembly: GCF_041296265.1. Lineage (NCBI taxonomy): Eukaryota > Metazoa > Chordata > Mammalia > Perissodactyla > Equidae > Equus > Equus caballus. Next base: position 11,709,619 of record NC_091704.1, read on the forward strand.
AGAGCAGGTGTGTTGAGTAGCAAGTCCAGAATCCCAGAATGATGCAAAGACCTTCCCGGGCTCGTCTAGTCTATTCTGTCAGGGATGTGGGAATCTCTCTGGATTTGGGTCAGAGGGCGAGGTTGAAAACCAGACACCACCACTTAAGAGCTGCGTGGTCTTCGGAAGCTTGATTAACCAATCGGAGCCTCACCTCTCGTGCTGTGAGCTGGACCAACAACAATGCCCCCTCCCAGGGTTGTGAGGATGAGGTGAGGAAGGTACCTCCCCTAGCATCTGGTACCCGGGAGGCACGTAATGCCTTCGTCTCCTTCAGTGAAATACCAGGGACCTTTCAGCATAGAGTCACTTGCGGAAGGAGTATGTCCACCCAAGGGCAAGTGAGTGGGATATAAGTTACATAAAGATTTTAGTTATTGCAGCCAAAAGAGTTTGGCAGACGGTGGCCAAACTTTCTAGGTCAGTGTCCGGAGAGGAGAGATATAGAGAGTGTTAGTGGTGATAATTTTGTCTGTCTGTCTTTCCTGCTCACTCACTCACTCATCTGTCACTTCTCTCTCTCTCTCATCTACTTTTTGTTCCATCTATCAGTCATCTATGTACACACACCTCATTTTTTAATTAAGAATTATTTCTTGAATGCCTAATATCTGCCAGGCACGGGGGGTACAGTGATGAAGAAAACAAACCCATGACTTCATAGAGCCTGCGTTTGAGGCGTGGGGTGCAAAAGATGATACATGAAAACTAACTCATGGCAGACAGTGACAGTCTAATGTGCTTCCGTGTGCACTGCTTCATCTTATCCTCGCGGTACCTCTGTGACGGAAGAGGGTCTCATCATCCCATTTTAAAGACAAAAAAAGTCAGACTGGGGGGGCGGGGGGTGCCTCGATTTCACCAGGTGGACACAGCCTGCCTGGGGCAGAGCCGCCTGACTCGGCATCCTGCATTCTTTTGACTTCCCCATGATGTAACTTCCTTGGAAAAGGGAGAAATATGAACTGACGGGAAAAAAGAGAAGGTTTTCAAAATAAGAGTTTGTAAATCAACCTTAAGAAGTTCCATGAGTTGCAAGGGGTAAAAAATAGCTCACTCGGTTACCTTTATTTTCCCTTCTGGTTTTAAATTCCCATAGCACACTTTCTGTGAGCGGTGCAGGGGACTTTAGCTTCTCGCATTGCCAGGCAAATATTTATCCTTATGGATAAAGCAATGCCATAGTCGTCTTCATGGCCTTATTCTAAAACGTCTTCCCTCCCTCTGGAATTTTACACTAGGCCAGCATTCTTGTTTTTGTTTGTTTTTTGGTGAGGAAGATTGGCCCTGAGCTAACATCTGTTGCCAATCTTCCTCTACTTTAGGTGGGACGCCACCACAGTGTGGCTTGATGAGCGGTGCTACGTCTGCGCCTGGGATCTGAACCTGCGAACCCTGGGCTGCAGAAGTGGAGCACGCACACTTAACCACTTGGCCCCCGGGCCAGCCCCCTAGGCTAGCATTCTTGACCGTTCCTCTCCTCTCTTTGAGGATTTGTCAGGGGCTGCAAGGCAGATGCCCAGTGGGGCCGGGCAGGTGTGACAGTGCGTGAAGGGGGCCTGGTGGGAATACTGGTGACCTTGAGAGTGAGCGTGTGTCCTCTGGGGGCGGCCGTGACTCAACGCCATCCAGTCCCCACAGGTGTTGAGGGTGCACCGTGTTGCCAGTGCTCGTCCTTTGGGAGAAACAGAAGTCAAGATTTCATGCACAATATCTTCAATTTAAATTTTAGTTCAGTTTCAACAAAACAAAATAAAACCCATAGTGTGGGCCAAACCAAGCATGCCTGCGGGCCAGGGTATTTTGGGTCATAGGCTGGGTTACAACCTGCTGTCATGGGACACTTCTCAGTGGAGAGAAGGGATGTGTTTACATCAGAGATCAGATTTGATTTGTTTGGCCCGGAGAGTTTTGAGACCCATTTTGAGTTAATGGCTAATATTTTAAAAGTGGGATATTTCACCCAAAGATCTAGGTTTCTGGCTTCTTTAGAAAACAAAAATCAAAAGATGGAACAACACTGAGTCCAGTGTTACCCAGTCACAGACTCCTGGTGCTGAGTGTGGCACTTCCTTTAGACAGGGGCTGCCTAGTTTGCCACAGTCCCCATCGCTCCCTATTGTTGACTTCTGGCCCACTGCACTTACTAATGTGATCTCCCTGATGCCTGTAGGCATTGGAGTTTGTGCTCACAGGTTCAAATCTGTGTTTGATCAGAACGTGAAAGGGGCATTCCAACTCACCTGACATCAGTGTGGGTTGACGGTGAAAATCAGCGTGCTAGTTCTCCCCAAGCAGAAGATCGCTCCCAGGAGCAAAATCAGTCCTGCTGGATCTTCCTAGACCCTTTTACTTTTTATCTGTGCCTGGTGGAAGATCTGTGTGTGTGTGCGCCTGTGCGTGTGCGCACACCTGCATCCATCCTGTGTGTGCACGTGTGCGTGCATGGCATGGAGGTTTGATCTTTCTCCCGTTTCCCTCCATCTCCCCCTTTACCAAGCAGTTATCTCTGCTGTCTTCGGCTCTGGCTCTCAGGCTTGGGGAGCAACCTCTTGCTCATTGGTGTCAGGAGGACCAGGCATCCTCACTCTCGTGGTGGGCCCCTCTGAGTGGCTGGCGATCTTGCTGTTTTACGTGTTGTTCGCCTCTCACAACCCGTTTCTATCTGCGATGCTCTGAAATCCGTGGCAGTCTCCTTGAGATACGCGTGTTCAGCAGCTGGGACCACTCAAAGCTTTATCCCTCTATTCTGCCACCATTGCCCCTTCATGGAAAGGATTTGAAAAGGAAACCTTGACTTTTAGATTGATTTTTAAATAAGCACCTATTTAGCTGTTGGTGCTTGAAAAGCAGCCTGGATTATAGTCTTCCAACAAGCAAACAGTATTCTAATTGATGCCTTTCCTAGCTGATGAAAGGGGCCTCTGCGGGTAATTCCCCCCAGCCTGGGGACAGACCTGATATTCACAGGTTGTTGACAACAGCGGGGAGTGGGGAGAGGTCAGGAACGCGGGCACAGGCGAGTGCTTTCTCCTCTCCTCGGTCCTTCCCCCGTGGACTCTTGTCCTGCAGCTTCCTCTCCCTTCTAGTTGATTGCCGTGGTTTTGGTGGTCATGCCAAGGTTTTTTTGCTGCATTTCTGAGAACAAAATGCAGACTAGGAAGTACTGTTGCATTGCTAACCCAGTGGTTTCCAGGAAAGATGATGGACAGAGTGTTTAAAATTGGATTGGAACTTAGAAGTTTCCAGATTCGTAGATGCCTCCCACCGGGTGAATAGTTTTCTCTGCTTTTACTAGAGATGTCTAGAATCTAAAGTGCCTTTGCCAAGAGATGAATAAAAGCCTTTCCTCCTCCATCGGGCCTTCCTAGAGTGTGAGAAAGAAAACATATTCTCCTTTCACTCCAGTCATGATGGCCTTGAGGAGAAGTGAATAGCCAGCATTTATTGACCACTCCTTAGACACCAGGCTTTGGGCTGAGTGCGTCACATGATCATCTTGTCCTCACAACCAGCTTAGGAGGCTGCTCTTGTTGTCATCTCCAGTTTACAGATCAGGAGACAAAGGCGCAGAGAGGTTAGGTAACCTCTCTCAGGCCACACAGCGGGGGAGGGGTGGTACCTGGGTTTGAGCTCAGCCCATTCTTTTAAGTGGAACACACTCTGCGCTGCAGCCTATGTTGATACATTTCATCCGGCTGCGTGTTTCCTGATACTTTTCTCTCTGCCGTTTACAGAGTCTGTGGAGGCCGAATGTTGCAATTCGTGAAGAGCGGTTAGTGTGCAGGACATTACTCATCATAAAAGTGAATAGTCAGTGTTTATGACATGGCAGGGACTGTGCTAAGTGCTTTAAATGCATTTTCACTTGGGGCTCTCACACTGACTCTGAAACGTGGGTATGGAAGTCACCGACCACGATCCTACCTCCAGGATTTGAACCAGGATTGATACAGTTAGAAGTGAACCCACCCTTTAATTTACCATGTTGCAATTTCATCCTCTGCTGTTCTCTCTTCAGTGTCTCGTCTGCTCCAGCCACAGGATGGCTCAGTGCTGTTGGTTTAACATGCTAAATGATTTCCTACCTCAGGACCTTTGCACAACCTCAGCTCTCTGCTTGGCACACCTTTTCTCTTCTTCTCCCCTCAGCAAACCATGCTTTAGCACCCCGTTCAGGTGTCACCCTGGGAAACTTTCGGCATCTTCCATGGAAAGAGCTAGTTGCTTCTCTCTGCCTCCTCCCCTGGAACCCTGCTGTCTTTAGACTTTCTTACTGCCCTCCTTACACTGTGTTGTCATAATTTGTATACCCCATGGAGTTGTAAATCCTTTGAAGTGGAGATTATGAAGGATGCATCTCACCCGACTGTGTGGTTTGTCACTCTCCCAGAACCTACTCCAGTGGCGGGTAGTCATAGGTGCCCAGGCGCCAATGATGAGTCCCTGTCTCGCTGGTGCCTAGCCTGGAGCACAGGAGCAGACATGCTGAGCGCATATGACAGTGCTTGTATTAGTCAGGGCTCTCCGGAGAAACAGAGCCAAGAGGATATATACAGACATATTTAAGGGGACATTTGTCATGGGAATTGGCTCACGTGGTCATGGAGGCTGAGAAGTCCCATGCTCTGCCACCTGCGGGCTGGAGACCTAGAAACCAGGTGGTGGAATTCAGTCTGAGTCTGAAGGCCCAAGAACCAGGAGCTCGGATGTCCGAGGGCAGGGGACGATGGACGTGCCAGCTCTGAGAGACAGAGGGAACTCACCCTCCCTCCCCTTTTTCCCGTTTGGGCCCTTGAGCGAGTGGAGTTGCCCAGCCGCTGTGCTGACAGCCGATCTTCTTTACTCTGTCGGCTGCTTTAGTCCCTTCCAGAAACACCTCGCGGACACCCCCAAAATAGTGTTCTCCAGGTATCTGGGCATCCCTTCCCCAGCCCTGTCCAGTGGACAAGATTACCCATCACCGTTCTCAGTATGGTTTTATTGATGGTTTTGTATCATTCTGACCCCCTCCCCACCTCTTTGTTACCTTCTGGCTTCAAACAGCGTTTAGTAGACGATGAAATCATGTTTCTCGCCCAGAGGTTGGCTGACCTCTTCCTGTAAAGGGACAGAGAGCAAGTATTTTAGGTTTTTCAAGCTGTGTGGGCTCTGTCAACTACTCACTTCTGCCATTGTGGCGTGAAATCAAACTTTGTTTGCAAACATGGCAGCCGGCAGATGTGGCACACCGGCTGTCGCTTGCTGACCTGTGTTCTAGGAGATTCTTGTTGTGACAAATACTGAAAGATGATAATTGGGCTGCTCTTATCACACTCAAGATTAGCTTAGTTGCCCAAGCCACAGTCTTAAACTGGGCCTTGAAGAGAGGATTGTGTGTTCAGTGTCATGCATAGCATCACTCCGAGTGCCTCACTGTTGGCCCATTTAGGTATCATTAAAGGGGTCTCGTAGGTTGTCATGGAAAGGACCTATGCTTTGGAGTCAACTATTCTGGTTTGAATTCTGCATTTAAGCTGTGTGATCCTGGGTAAGTTACTGAAATACTTAGATCACCATCCTTACCTTGCAGCATTTTAATGGGCTGCAAATATTTAGCCTGTTTCAGGCACATAATAGGGATTGAGCAAATATTAGTTACTTTGTCTTCTTGCAGGCTTTTACCGCAAATCCCAACCTTTCAGCTGCAACATGGAAATGTAAACTGTAAAAGCCACTAGAGCCCAGGGAGGCCCAGTGTATTTGAAATTCTAGAAAGAGTCTTTGAAAAGTGAGAGACATTTAAGTCTGAGGAATTTGTCCTTTCTAACTGTCTCACCATTCTCTTTGAGACGGAGTGAGAAGAATTTGACATTTCATTTTCACACCTGAATGTTACAAGTCTAATGCAAGCTTGGGAATCAGAGGTGGCTGTGACGTCAAGGGACGGGGAACGGAGGTTGCAGACCAAAGGCAGAGATGGCCTGTTCAGCTCTGCAAGGAGGTTGATTGGATGCCTACAAGGTTATCAAAGGGACTCTTACGAACATTCTGGGACCAGGAGGAGTAAATATTGGGATGCTTTATTGGGAAAAAGAAGTTGGATGAGACCCCTGTATCTATCTGTACGTGCCACACATCATAAGTATCTGTGTCCCACAGCTCCTTGCGTATGGTGTAGGGCACCTAAATGTCGCAGAGAACTGTCTGGCTCCGCGTCTGCCCACACTTCGCATTCTGTTCCCAGACGGGATCTCCGCAAGCGTTCAGAAATGCCTCTCCTTGGTCCAGGCTGACTTCTGTGCTCCTTACAGCCAGTGTCTTCATGTTTTTACCATTGAGCTTTGGCGATGTTTCTGTCCTATTGCCTGCACGTGGGGCCTCCCATGACTGGACCCCTCCCCAGGCAGACCAAAACGCTCCTTCCTGTCCAGTCCCAAGGCATTCTGTTTATAAGCCCTCAGACCACTTATAACACGGAATGGACCTTCGTCGTGCCTCTCTCTCTAATAGATGAAAAGCTCCTTGAGGACAGAGGTCACATCTTATTGATCCTTTTAGCTCCAGTACCTGGCATGGTGGCAGGTACTTATTAGCGGCTTGATAAATATTGCTGACTTTGAAAACAGGAAATTATTTTTAAATTTGGAGATATTTTCAAGCTGACAAACTGAAAATGTCTTGAAACGCTGGCTGTCCAGAAAAAATGGTTTTGTGTTGACTTTGAAGTTGAGTGGCCCGTCCTTTTAAACCAGCCCCGCTAGGCCCTCGGCGAGTCTCAGCGCATCTTGGTGACAGAACGACATCGCCCAGAGGCCTGCGGTGATTGGCTGCATCATGGGGCGCACTGTCGTTCCAGATGTCGGTCCTGCGGGGTTTTCCTGCGGGAGCAGCAGGGAGCGGAGCCACTGCTCAAGAAACACTCCAGGATCTGCAGCTTTGACCCTGAGAACCGTCCACGCAGGTGGGTCAGGCGGAGGTTCAGTCCACGGTGACTGGAGGGCAGGGCGAATGGGTCAAACCAGGCATTTTGTGGGAAGTGGTTAATGTTTAGGAAGAGTGAGCACTTGAATAAGAGTAAGCAGCCACGGCGAGAGCCCTTCGGGTGGCTTCTCAACCTGGGATTTAGCAAACGTCTGCTGGCTGCCCGCCATGTGCTGGGCGCTCAGTGAGTTCAAGACCTTCTGAGAGAGGCACTAGCAATGTTTCCATTTTGCAGTTGGGAAAATCAAGATTCAGAAAATTAAGTAACTGTCGCAAAGACTTAGAGCTGGAGAGCTGGAGTGACTGTGATTCAGACTCAGGTCTCTGTGCTCAAGAAATGCCCTCGTCCTTTGCTGTGGCAATGGTGGTTTAGCCCATGAACTCTAAAGCCAGACTGGGTTTCAACGCCGGCTCTGTTACTTATGAGCTGTGTGACCTTGGACAACTTACTTAATCTCTCTGTGCCTCAGTTTCCTCATCTGTAAAGTGCGGATAATAATAGTTCCTACCTCACTGTGATGATCAAATGATGTCCTATGTATAACATGCCCAAAACGGTGTCTGACATCCAGCAGGCACTGCACAAGTGTTTGTCATTATTACGTAGGACCACCTCTTCCATACAAGGCGCCTACTTGGTCTGTTGCATCGTTTTGCATGAATCTTGGTGGGCATAGCACAGCGTACTCTTCACCCACTGTCCCTTTCTCGGACAGCACTGAATTTCCAGGGACACGGGGACCTTTGACGCATCTTGCCCCAGCTCGTAGCTTAAAATCTGGTGATGTTATTATTTTTCTTCTGCACGATCGTGCATCGCAGGGATTTCTCTTGTAGCACTGACTAAACAGGATGCTATTTCTGCAGGGGCCTTGGTGACTGAGCTGCTGTGGAACCCACCACGTTTATGTGTAGTTTGCGAACTGGCAGGTTGATCCATCAAGAGTTCTAGGAGCAGAAGCGCACCTCATTCTGTTTTTCTGGGAGGTCCCCCACCACGCTGTCTGTGTGATGTGCCGGAGGTTGGTTTCCTAAGGGCCTGCAGCGGGAGGGACATCAATACTGAGGGTTCTAGAGAATGAATCTGGACAATGAGTGTTGCTGGCCTGTGTCTGCAGGGTGAGCAACTGTTGCCTGCCTCTTGCCCTCCCATAAAGGAAGGCGGCACATGTCTGCAGAATGTTCCATGGCTGAAGGGTCGCGGATTCTGTCATTAGAAAACACCAGGGCTTGTTATATGTTTAGTGGGAAAAGCCTTCCCTACGTTGGTCCGTTCATCTCGCCTGCTGCTTGCAGACCTCCTCTGGCTGTGCGTTAGGTACAGAATCAACTCCAGAGTCCTTAGCCTGACACGCAGGCCTTACGGTTTCAGGTGCCCCAAGTCCAGCTGGGTGCAAAAAGCCACGCCCTCTCCCCCCACTTGTACCCTGTAATCACTTTCCACTGAATTTCTTGACTGGTCTCCAGATAGTTTGTACTTGCTCATAGCTTTTGCCTTTGCATGTGCTCTTTCTTTTGTATGGTATGCCCTGTCTCCTCTTCTCCAATGGCAAACTCCTACTTATCCTTCAAAACCCAGCTCTGATAACGCTTCCTTTGGAGAAGGCTTCTGCAAGGCACCTAAGCCAAATTACTTGCCCTCTCTCCTGTCCTCCTCTAGCACTCTCTTCTCTGGTATGATAATGAATCCATTGACTTTTGTTATCTCTCCACCAGTGCATACTCCTTCATGGCAGAGACCGATTGTCTCTGACCTCCTTTATTTCTGATAGGAGTGAACCATGAGTTCGAAGTCCTGGCTTGCAGGAGTCTGGTTTCTGCAGGGCCGTGCCTGCTTGGCGAGTTCTCCTGATTCAATGCATTTATTTTTAGCAACAAAATTTAGCGAAAATCCCCAAATATGCATGCCGTCACTACAAGGTGCGTTATTCCGTGGGTGTTGCTTAGCCAATGCTCCCTCCCCGTTTTAGTCCGCTTCCCCCTGATTGGTGCCGTCCTGCACCCCTTTCTCTAGTGCTGCTTCTCTGAAAGGCGTTCCGTGTCTCCGCTGCCCCCTGATGTGTGGGTGGGGAGTCTCTCTGGACTCAAGCACGTTAGCCTGTCGGCGTTGGTGAGTGAAGTCAGTCATCTTGCAACTGACCCAACCTCAGAATTAACATTTCCAGTCCCCACTTTGTCTGTTTTGTTTGTTTCTCTAAAACCTGCTGGTCTCCTTCACACCTCCATAGCTTTGCCAGGATTCAGTAATCACTCATTTTTTTCAGCAAATGGTTATTGTTTACCTTCCATGTGTCAGGCACAGCTCTAGGCATTGGGGATGCAGCAGAAAGCACAAGAATGTAGAGCTTCTACCTTGAATATATGACTAAATTAAATATTGTGACGGAAGATGAGAGCACTGTGGAGAAGAATGGAGGTGAAAGAATAAGTCTTGTGGATACTTGGGGGACGAGCATTCCTGGAAGGGCTAACAGCAGGTGCAAAGGCCCTGAGGTGGAGGAGTACCTACCGGGTTTGAGGAACATGGAAGATCGCTGTAGAAACTGTGACTTTTATCCTGGGTGAGATGGGAAGACATTGGAGAGCTTTGAGTGGAGAAATGCCACTGACTTCATGTCTTCACAGCATTACTGTGGCTCTTGTGTTGAGAATCGACTGTGTGGGCCAAGGGAGGAAACAGAGAGCAGTCAGAGAGCCCTGCGGTCATCCACGTGAGAGCTGCGGCGCATCGGACAGTGGTGTTCCCAGTCCGCGAGGACACCCTTCTCTGTGCCATCAGGAACAGTCTTTCTCCTGTAAAATCGAGGGCCGGGGCATCCTCCTGCTGTAACTCTCCCGGACTTTCTTCTCCTGCCCTCAGCACGTTTGACGTAAACTCCTGCGGTAGTGATCATCGCGTGCTGTCATCCTCACTGAGCTTTTCTTCCTGCGCTGGTTTTACTTCACTTGGGAATCCTTGGGAACTTACTCATTTGTGAATTCCCAGGGACTGGCACAGAGCCTGGGACATAGTAGGCAAGTTTGGAGGGCGGGACGCACATTGCAAAGCTACCTGGTGGACACCCCAACACCCATGCTCACCGTTTCTTGGCGTTCTAGAAGAGAGCTAGTCCAAGTCTTGCCTCTGCCTTGCCGGCTCGTGTGGCTGAACAATTGTGCATTCTGAAAAGAAGAGCCCTTAGGGGGATGAAAAGATTGTAAGAGAAACGGATTTAGATTCGCTAACACTGAGCTAAGAACTGTGTGCATGTTTCCGGATTTCATCTTCACTCGATCTCATGAAGCATCATCTCCATTTTACAGATGGGATAACTGAGGCTCCAAGGCTTTAGATCACCCGGCCAGTAAGTGGCAGACAACAGTCCAACCCAGGTCTGTGGGCTTTGAAGGCCAGCGCTCTCCCCAAAGATAGACTGTTCCACCGAACCATCGGGAACCAACTCATCCTGCCTGATCGCCTTCGTATTATAAAACCTAGTGGGGAAGGCTGCAGCTGTTAGCTCTGGGTCTTACTCCAACTGTCCACCAAGGGATGCAAGAGTTTCTTGAGTAACTCAATTCCTTAGAAAATAATTCGCCTTCTTTTCACTTTCTGCATTCTCTTCTCTAAAAATTTCACATAAATAACATAATATACCATTATAATATTTTATAATACATAATATAAAGTATATTAAATATATATAGATATGTAAAATATAAATAGATATTATGTTATATATATATAAAGTCACCCAGGAGATACATGGACAAAACCTGAATGTCCCTTGATGGGGGGAGTTAAGAAAGGTGCAGCCCTAAAAAGAAACTGAGTGGCCCTACGACATGCCGGGACGGCGTGATTCCTAGGTGCATTTTAAGGGGAAATAATTAAAACAAAGCGTTCTGTGTATCGTGTGTTTTCGTTTGCATAGAAAGAGGCCTGTGCAGATGCACACCGGCTGAGCTGTGGGCGGTCCTGGCGGGCGGGGAAGACGTTGGCACAGTGTCTGATTCTTCGGTGGGGCCAGGTGGATGGCAGGTCACAGGTGGGAGGCAGACTGATTTTTCAATAGATTCTTCTATGCTATTTGATTTTTTAAAGAATCTAAGATGCACACATATATGTACACATACGTATAAAATATGTATTTCGATTGGTATATAAGTATAATATATATATAAATGTTGACATGTATTTTTTAAAATCTAGCTAATTTTAAGCAGGGCTTCCCCGGTGCGTGTGGTATCTCTCGTACACCATCGCACAACTCTTTGGCTTCACAGACGGTCTCTGGGGACAGAGGCCCTTTGGTTGGGGACAGCCACTCTGGAGGCTGTCAGCTCCGCGTGGGCTGCCTGGCTCGCTGAGGCGGAAACCCCCTGGGGCCTGGCCTCATGCCCTCCCTTTGAGCCCTTCCCCTCCCGCCCTCAGTCTGCTCCCTGCGCATCCTTCCAGGCTCAATTCCTGCAGGATGGAGCAAGCCTGCTTCTCTTACGGCTCCAACAGGAGCTGACGTGAATCTTACTGGCTGCTGGCCTGCTTAACTTTATGTGTCCGCTTGGCTAGGCTCTGGTGCCCAGTTGTTTGGTCAAACACCAGTCTCGATGTTGCTGTGAAGGTATTTGTTTTAAATGTGATTAATATTTAAATTAGTAGATTTTGAGGAAAGCAGATTATCCTCCACAGTGTGGTGGTCCTCATCCAATCAGTTGAATCTGTCTGTCTCTATAGATCTATCTATCTATAAATCTTTATCATACAGACATATGCCTATGTCTACATCTAGATATATCTATACTGTCTGTGTCTATGTCTATATCTGTATCCATTTTCTCTCTCTCCCCCACCTTTTGGTTCTGTTTCTCTGGAGAAACCTGAGAAATATACAGCTGTGATTGGCCTTACTTGAGCCATGGTCCTGCCCCTGATGCATTACTTTCTCCATAAGAATGCAACACACTGGGCTAAAGTTAGGGGTTGCTCCCCGGGCTGTGGGGGGAGTGAGATCCGCCCTAATGACCATGGTACTGAGGATGGGAGAGAGGTAGTCTGGAAACCAGAATCAGGCTGTTACAGGAAGTAGAATAAGTGGAGGCTGGAGTGAAACACAACAAAACAGAGAACAGAAGTCCATCACTGTGGCTGTTATTATCTCCTCTTGCAAATGAATTAACAGGCTCAGAATGGTTAAGAGGCATGGTTGAAGTCACACAGGAAGTTGGTAATTGAGCAGGATTCAAGCCTAAGTGTGTATGATCTTGAAGTCTTTATTCGTTCTTTGTCCCGCATCATTTCATTCCTTCCTTCTTTTATTCATTTCATCATCCAGCCAGCCAACAGTAAACTAATGTTTACCGGCTGCTCACTATTGACAGACATGGACTGTGCTGGACCCTGAGGAATCCAGATCATCTGACCTTAAAAGTGAGAAAAAAATGTTTCCTGTGCTGCAGACCGCTTTTCAGATATTCCAAACAAAATTCACTTTTCTCGAGCTGCTCAGAGCAGGCACATTCAAATCCGGATTGGTCTTCAGAGAAAAGTACAAACTCCTTTTCCGCTGAGCCAACTCATTTTCAATTCACTCCATGAAGTCAGGCAGAGTACCAGGAGGGTAAAAACAATCGTAACGACACCACCGCCCACTGCTGTTTACAAGAAGGGGCATTCCTGGTGGGGCAGAGGAAGATGGACGGCACCCGTGTGCCAGAGCTGGCATGGCGTCCTGGCAAGTGGCAGATTTATGGCTCTGGCATCGCCAAAGGAGGAGTCCCTTTCCACTGATGTCCTTCCGAGCTCCCCTGGTTGGTTATTGCTCCGTTTCTTCTTAGCGTGAGTGATGAGAGGGTCCTAGGAGGCAAGTGGGTGCATGCAGGCGAGCAGTTGTTCCATGGATTTATGGTTTATTCTCTGCTCGAGTCACTTTCCTGGCTGCTGCCGCTGTGAATGAGTTCCTCTGTGAGAGCAGCTCCTGGCGTCGCTGTGCCCACTGCTGCCTCCGGGCCTTTGCCGGACATGCCCTGCCTGTTACTGTAGGTCAGTCCAAGCCCTTCCCCTTCCATGTGGCCAAGCTGTAATACTAGTAATCGTGGTCCCGTTTGACATTCGTGTGGCACTTTACAGTTTATAAAGTAAGGTACGGTTTATAAAGCAGTGGGTCACACTGGTTCAGAGCACGGTCTTTGGAGCCAAACTGCCCGGGTTCAGATCTCAGTTTAGCCTTCACAGGCCAGATAATCGTGGGCCACCTACTCTCTCTCCCTCGGTTTCTGCATCAGTAAAGTGTGGGCAATCAGAGGGGCTCTTGTGGAGAGTAATTTGAGCTTATCCATGTAAATCAGAGGGTAAGCCCTAAACAAATGATTATTATTTTTATTTTATTATGTAAGTCATCCTAAAAGAAGGAGGAGAAGCAAAGAATTGGCATAGTGGTTTGTAATCTCAGCTCTGCCACTAGTCTGTGTGAGCTTGGGCAAGTTATCAGTGTTCTGTCATCTGTAAAATGGGGATGATGACAGTGCTCACTGCACAGGGTGGTTGTGAAGGTTAAATGAGATGTTGCCTGGTAAGTGTTGAGCACAGTCTCTGTGATGCAGTGAATGCCCAATGACAATCGTTTTTAGCGGTAACTAGGCACCTTAGAAACATTTAACCACTACGTCAAGTGAGCTTGATTTGTGCGATATAATCCTAAAGGAACTTTATTTTTGTCTTCTATTGTTTCTTCAGATTTACTCAGTGGGGCTGATTCTGTTGCTGCCTCTGGATGAAAATTCTGGAAGGCCCTACTGACTTTTTGGTACCTATTCAGTAACAGAAGGTCCTACAGCCCCTGTAAGTTGCAAAACTCAGTTGCACATCAATAATTAACATATTCAGTCCAGTGCAATTGCTAAAGCTTTAAACGTGGTTTCTGGGCTTGCCACACACAGGGCAGCTTGCTGTCATGACAGGGAGGTGACCAGCTTCTATCTCCTCCCTCATCTGCTGACCACAGTTTCTGCCTTCTCCAGCGCTGGAGAGGGGACAAGGGAGAGGAGAGGGGACATGAAAGTGTTTCCTTGACTGGACTGTCGTGAGCTGGTATCAGCACACTTCCTGGAATTGGCAGATGTTTCAAGCAGGCTCTTTTGCTCGTGGTTGCTTTTGGGGTTTCTTTGGAGATTCCCATACACATCGACATCCCTAATTGCTGGAGCTCTCTCACCAGCGATTCTCTTGATGACAGAAATTGCATCGCTGTTTCTGCACTATCACTTACAACTTCTTCTCAGCCCTTAGGAAAACGCGATTTCACTTCATCTCTTTCTGTTGAGATTCCGTTTTTCCTTCCAAGTTGTCCTCTTGGATAGAACCTTCTCTCTTACACATGGCTCACGTCTGGTTCACGGAAACATGAGCTTCCCACAAACTCATTTAATCTTCACCTGCCTTTGTGTGATGAGTGCTGTCATCGGCATTGACAGGGGCAGAATCTGAGACGTTGAGTGTACACGTAGCATATCCAACATCACACAGCTAGCAAGTGATGAAGTCATGACCTTAATCCAGGTCATCTGACCCCATAGCCGAGATTTTGACCACCCACGTTGTACTTTCAACTTAAAATTGAACATAATTGTTTTCCTTCACTGTCTGAGAAAAGATGTGTAAAAATTATGTACAATTCTCCTTCTTGTCTTTTGATTTTTGGGGAAGTTATGGGAATGAAAATGTTCTAGTCATGCTTATCTAGTGTTTTCTCCTTTCCTGCTTCTCCCTCCAGAAAAGTCTAACCGTACAGAAAAACAAAAACAAACTCAGCCACCAAATAGAAAGACCTCTGTCTTTTGCTGGTGTCCATTTGCTCAGCATCACAGAACTCAGCGCATGTGCCCTTCCCACGAGCTGTCTCTCTGCCTCCCACCTTTTCTGTGTGTTTCATACCAATTCTCTCTAGCTCACGCTTAGATTTTCTCCACTGTTGGATCTTAACAATATAGTTTGGAATTCAATTTATAAGAAGAATATATTACACTTTACCAAGTTACACTGCATACCCTCTGAATCTGATTACTGACATCTCTGGGGTCTCAGGATTACTTCAGAGCAAACTTGATTAAACAGTGTTGGATTAGTTAAAGAGGGGTGCATCTACAGCTGCCTGGATAGCCCACTGTTCTTTAAGAAAAATATTGGATAGGGGCTGGCCCGGTCGCTCAGTGATTAAGTTCGCACGTTCTGCTTCTTGGTGGCCCAGGGTTCGCCGGTTCGGATCGCGGGTGCGGACATGGCACCGCTTGGCAAGCCATGCTGTGGTAGGCGTCCCACATATAAAGTAGAGGAAAATGGGCATGGATGTGAGCTCAGGGCCAGTCTTCCTCAGCAAAAAGAGGAGAATTGGCAGCAGTTAGCTCAGGGCTAATCTTCCTCAAAAACAAAAAAAGAAATATTGGATAATCCAATGCAGGCAAATCAGACATCAGCTTGTTTTGTTAATGTTCTGACCTCATTTAAAATTAATGAGATTTTATTAAATTAGAAGATCCAGATAAGTTAAAATAAAATTGATTCATATATTTTTGCAGAGTTGAGCGTACGAAATCAAACTTCCAGTCTTATTGGCTTACTAGTTTAAAAATACTTTTCATAGATTTTAGTTCTCTTGGGGTAATAGCTTGTCTGTTTCAATGGTATGGGGTGTCCTGTCAAATGCTTTCGTTGTAATCAGCATTTTCTTTCCCCACTTAACACAAAGAAAACCTAATCCACCCCTCATTTTGCTGCTTTCTTTGAAAAAAAGAGAAGGATTGGGAGCTATTTAGCCAATCTGCCTTGCTGCAATTTCTCATATCAGAGGAATCTCGTTCTTCTTTTTTTCCTTCATATTTTGTAGATTGCAAATATGTTTGAAGACGTCGTTATCAGTGAAAGGATTCTTTTCAGTTTTCCACTGTGTTTCTTTTCATCAATCTAATTCTCTCTTTAACTCAATGCTGCTTTTATTTATAGCTTGTGACTCCTCTTCCGAACCTTCTTCTACTTTCCAGAATGGTTGCATTTTTAAAGCTACGCCTGATTGCCCATATTTCCAGTTTTTGCAGTTAGAACCATGGGGATTTGGCTTCCCTGCCCTCTGTTTTAACATCAGCTCCATTCATGGCTGTTGTCCCTGAAAATCACATATCTGCTGTCTACCAGAAAATCAAGCCAATTCTTGTTTTTTTCTGCCTGTGGCGTAATGACAATTTCCTGCTTTCTAGACACTTGAGTCATTTTGACGCTCCAGCTACTCGTGGGGAGAAATTGGTTATATTGAAGGATAGGGCAAGGTGACAGTGAAAAATATAATTAATAAAGAATTCGTGGTAATTCAGATGCTGAGTTTACTTATTTTTTTACACTCAGAAGAAAGATATTTATGAGCATTGTTTTTGTTGTGGTAAAATATGTATAAGAAAATTTACCATTTTAACCATTTTTAAAGGTCCAATTCAGGGGCATTAAGTACATTCATAGTGTTGGGCAACCATCACCATTGTCTGTTTCCAGAACTTATATATGTCTCAGAGATTTTGAAGTACTTGGGTGACCAAATCTGTTAAACATTTTTAAAGCACTTTTTACGTCATTGTGTCATTTTATTTGTTCTTTAAGGTACATCTTTTCGTTTTTCTAATTTATATTTATTGAGTGTTCCTGCTAATCTGGGCACAGTTCTGGGCACAGAGGGCTATAGTGTTAACCAGAAAGACAGGAAGCTCGTAGCTCAGTGAATTGGCTGGAGTGATTTCCAGGTCTTCTTTAGCTAGTCAACATTTCTTCACCCGTATATGGATATGTTGTCCTTTTCAGAGCAGTCAGACCAATGTCCCTTTACTTCAGTCTTCACTTCAGGCTTCTTCTCAAACCCCATCCCAATATTATATTTGGACTTTCCCAATCCTACAAAGGACTTTCTATTCCTTCTCCTTTATAGATATGTACTTTGCGGTATTCTTTCATGGATGTTTAAATGGTATTATATTGTATGTATTTCGGAGCAATTTGCTTTCTTTTTTCCCAGTTTTATTAAGATATAATTGCCACGCAGCACTGTGTAAGTTCAAGGTGTACAGCGTACTGATTTGACTTACATATATTGTGAAATGATTACCACAAGAAAAAACTGTTTTTCTCCCTGTGATGAGAACTCTTGGAATCTGCTCTCTTAGCTACTTTCAGACCCAGCATCCAGCAGTGTTCGCTGTACTCATCATGCTGTACCTTACACCTGTAGTACTTTTTTATCTTAGCCCCAGAAGTTTGTACCTTTTGATCATCTGCAATTTGCTTTTTTACACAGCAACATTGCTTGGAAATCAATGCATATTGTTGTATTTATGAGTCTCCAGCAAATGCTCGTTGAATCCTTAGCATGCGGCAGGAGCTGTGAGCTAGATGTCTTCACCTCTCTTTCGCGTGTAACCTTAACAACAGCCCGGGAACGAAGTGTGTTGGCACCATCCTCATTTTATATACAAGAAAACCGAGAATCAGGGTCTTCAGGTGTTTTGTTCAGGGTTGCACAGCTGGTTAAGTAGAGTCAGGATTTGAACTCAGCTTCCTGACCTTGGAGCATATACAATTACCATTCCACCAAGCTGCCTCTGCCTGGTCGTTAAGTCAGAAATTTCAGTCACTCACAAAGATTTTATTTGTAGTTAGTCCAAATAAATAGCCCCTTAATCATGCGGTCACACGTAAATACAACATTGCAAGTGTGGTGAGTGTTTCAAGAGAAGTGCGTTGCTCTGTGAGAGGGGTTGACCTTCACTGTCTCAGCTTCCCTGAGGAAATGGTAATGAGCTGAAATTTGAAGGATGAATAGAAGTAACCAGATGAAGAGGAAAGGAAGAGAATTCTGGGCAGAGGGAACAGCATGCACAGCAGTTGTGATCAGAGGGAGCACAGAGCTTTCAAAAACCTAACGTCCAGTGTGACTGAAGCACAGACAGGAAGAGAGGAAGTGGATGAGACAAATGGGGAGAGGTCGGGTCCTGGGCAGGCAGGGTTCAGGGCCTGTTTGCCATCTTGTGGGTTCTAGTCTTTATTCTTTATTCAAATGATTTCGAGCAAGAAGGGTGGCGTTTGCGTTTCTAAAATATCACTCAGCCATACTGAGCAAAAATTGGACACAGACCAGAGTGAAGGTGGAGGCTGTTCAGTATTTGGCGAGCTGGCAGCTTGGACAAGGCTGGTGGTGATGGAGATGTAGAGAGTGACTTGATACAATTGTATCAGCAGGATACAGCTGGACCAGTACAATTCTACTGCCAGAGGTACAATCAGCAGGTCTTGGCGTTGGGTTGAATTTGGCCAGGGAGGGAGGGAGGATGTGAATCAGTAACATCTCCTGGATTTCTGGCTTGAGCAGCTGAAATGGAAGGTGGCGATAGTCACTGAGCTGGGGAAGACTGGAAAATGGCCAAATATGGGGCGAAAGATCAGGAAGTTGGTATTACTGTGCAGAATGGAAGGTCGGGTAGCTGATTTCAGAAGGGCCCTCCGACTTTCTGGGCAGTGAAGCGGCTGAGAACACAGTCCCTGGCATCAAACGGCGGCTGGAGTCCCTGCTCTGAAACTTTCGGCAGCTTCCGCTCGCTCCTCTGGGCCTCAGTCTCCTCTCGGGTCCCAGGGATGTTATCAGCCCTGCCCTGATGTGCTGAGAGGATTTAGAGAAAACTGTGCACGAAGCACTCAGCCCAATCCTCCGCGCTTAGTAAGTACTCAATCTAGTTAGCTAGATCATTATCGTTATCACCATTGTTATTATTCTAAAATGATTTGTGACTAAAATATTGGAGGAGTTCGGAGTGACAGAGTAGATAACTCTTTATCTTTTCAGTTTATACCAATTAAACTTTCTTCTTGACTTAACAATGGACTCTCCAAACAATGAGATGTTGTTCCTCGTAGAGGACATTTTATTACAGGTAAATCACGCAAATGGTCGCCTTTGAATATATGTTGTACAAGAGCCACAATACATCATTGTAAAGGTCACCGGTGTCAGTTTTTAAATGAATTTTTCCCACTCTTAATAGTTCAGATCAAATTCTTGATTATATTGAGTTATCAAAAAAAAATCCCCTGTAATTTCAGAGGCTGGTGTCAGCCTCAAGAGTGACAGCCATGTGACTGTGCTGTGAGGGATGCTGTCAGCAGCATGAATGGGAAAATTACTTTTATGAACACCAGATTCTCATGGGAGGGCCCTGCCTCTGACATGTGTCAAGAAGGAGCTGCCAAATTATTCTCTTCCCAATACTTGCTAAATTGAAACCAATTCAAACATTGCCGGTTGAGGTTGAAACTTCTAGGCTATTAAAAATGTCACATAAAATGTGAGTGTACTTATTGGAAAAGGGTAATTCTCCTTCTAGAGATTGCATAGGTAAAGCTTTCTGATTTTCGGAACGTATAATGTAGTTTCACTAAATAAATATATGACGAAGCTTCAATGCCTTATCTCTATTTGAAAGAAATATCTTTTATAAGAAGAAAAATACTGGGTATTTGGAGAACAGATGTTAGCAACAGTCTAAGCATTGCCCGTGGCTTAGATGGAAAACTAGAGGAATGTGTGTTCAAAATCAGAGGTGGGGACGTGGTCCTGCCTAGACCTTGTTCATCTTGCAGACGTGGTTGGCCTGCATGGGGATTAAAAAGACAGTCCCAGCTAGCCACACTCAGTGGAGCTGAGTAGCAGCTGCCCACCTTGGACTGGCTTGTGCTCACTCTATTCTGTACTTTTCTGTCTTACCTGTCTGATCCCTGTAGGAATTTGAGTCTGTAACCTCTTCCCTAAGTCTATTCTTTTAAACCAGGGATATGCTGCCCCCAGAAGTCCATAGCACTGGGTGAGTGACGTGGGTAACTCAGAATAATACGGCACATCTTCTTGGAATGTTGGTTTTACATGACAATTTGGAGGAAATGTTTTCATGTTAAGACAAAATATTTTGGAATAGGTTAGCAAATTCACATGACATTCTGTTTTTGAAAAAGTAATAGATGAGATTTGAACATAACCTAGAGTTTGCAGTAGCCCAGTAGTCACTAGCTGGCCATGATCCCAGATGCAAAGGAGAATCTGAAAGTTTGGGGAAAGACAGTTTCTTCCAGGTTGGAAGCATACAACAAGCCCTCCTGACCAAAAGGAGGGTCTTCTGCTGTACAAACCCAAAGTAACTAATGATTACAAGGGCCTCTATGCAGTAAAAGCAGACCAGAATAGTGCTTTAATGGAATGAGTGTTTGAAACCTGGAAAAGAGAAAATGAAGCATCTTTCATTGAAGAGGAAAATTAGGAGGATCTAGTTATTTTAAACAAGCTGCTTAGTCTTTAATGTATGCTTTTTCCCCACCCCCACATAATGTGTTCCTGAAAATCTGCCTGGAAAGTAGACAGACATATAGAGAATAAATGCACTTGTGTGTACTAAAGAAAGTTATATATGAGATTTCAAAGGAACATCAAGCTAGATAGTGGAAAGGCTTGACTCTTGAGTGTATTCTTCCTTCTCCTTGGTCCATGAAGGATGCTTAGTGGGAAAAGTTTGGAATGGGTTGCCTAAGTCATGGACTTAAAGCTGGAAGTGGTCTTGGAAATTTTAACAGCCAGGACTCTTGGCTGCAAGTGACAGAAACCCAAGTCACTGCCTCAAGCAAAACAAGGAATTATTGGCTTGCAAAATTGGAAAGTTCAAGATTGGATATGACTATATTCAAGTTCTCAAAAATATGTCATCACAAGTCAATCTCTGTGAAGGATCTCTTTATCCCCCCTCTTTCTCTCTTTCTGTCCATGTATCATTTATGTATTGTCTGTCTGTAGCTCCGTCTATAATCTGTTTTCTCTTTTTTTATCTATCATCATCATTTCTACTTTTCTCTGTTTCTTCTTTATTCTCAGGCAGAGACCTACAGTGCGATAACGATGCCGAGGATTGTATTCATGAGTTAGTTATCAATCTCAATGGCAAAGTTTGCTGTTCTTGTCACATCATTCTACCAAAAAGCTGTGCTAAAATCGTTGGTTCTGTTTGGGTTCCATGCTCATTCTTAATCAGTCGATGATGTGGCCAGGAAATGGAATAATCTGATTGGCTGGGCCTGGGTCACGTGGGCTTGGGGGTCAGTTCCACCTGAAATTCCTAGTCATGAGCGTTTCTTACCGGAAGAAATTGAAGTGACAGCTACAAAAGATCTTATTTAGTTCTGATTTCTCACCTTACTCATAAAAGAACTCAGGTCCAAACAGATTTTTTTTTTTTATTGTTTCATGAAAAGATAATAATGAGTAGAACTAGATTTTTTAAAGTGATTTTTTAATGGAAATATAACACATACAGGAATGTGCACAAATCCTAACTGTACAGCATGATGAGTTGTCATAAAGTGAATATACTCATGTAACCACCACCTAGATCAAGAAATAGAATACTACCCAGAAGGCCCTCTCTTGTGTCCCTCACCATCACTACCATCCAACCACTAGGCCTATCTGGACTTCTATCACCACAGATTAATTTTGCCCATTTGAACGTTACATATATGGTGTCATAAAGTGTATAGTTTTTGTGTCTGGTTTCATCAGCCCCACATTGTTTGTGAGATCCATCCATGTTGTGGTTCATTCTTTTTCATCACTATGGGGTATTCCATTGTATGAGTCTGCTGAAAATAATGTATCTATTTTACTATTGATGAATGTTTAGAATGATTCTGCGTTTTGTTTATTATAAACAGTACTACCATGAGCATCCTTGAACCTTCCTTTGGTGGGGGCATATATTTTGTGTTGAGTATATTCCAAATAGTAGAATTCCTTTGTCATAATGTCAAGTTAACTTACAATTTGGGTGATAATTATAAACAGTTTTCTAAAACTTGCCACTGACAATTTTAATTCCCACAGCAGTGTTTGAGAGTTCGAGATACTCCACATCTTCATCAGCACTTGGTATTGTCAGTTGTTTTAATTTTTAGCTTTTTTGGTGGTTGTGATGTAACTTATTGTGGTTTTAGTTAGCATTTTTCTGATGACTAACAGGACTGAGCACTGTTTCATGTGCTAATTGAACACTTGCCTATACTCTTTTGTGAGGTGCATCTTCAAGGTTTTGGCCCATTGGTTTTAATGGTTTGCTTTTTTTTCTTATTGATTTATGGGCATTCTTTATATTTGCTGGATAAAAGTCCTTTGTTGTATATATGTTGTAAAAGTATCTTCAACCCGTCTGAGACAGGCCTTTTTGCTCTCTTCATGTTGTCTTTGTAAAGAGGAATTCTTGGTTTTCATAGAGCCTAGTTTATCAGTATCGTTCATTATAGTAAGTGCTTTTTTCACCCTGCTTAAAAATTAAGACTTCATCTCAGGGTCTTGAAGATATTCTAAGTCTTGTTCTTAAAAGATTAGTATTAAATTTTTCAAACTTAGATCTACAATCTATATGAGATTGATGTTTTTGGTAAGACGTGCAGTAGAGGTTAAAGATTCGTTCTTTTTCTTCTCCTTTTTTCTGATGGGGTGTCCAAATGACACAGAACCATTTGTTAAAAAGTCCACTCCCCTCTGCCCCCACTGCAATGTAGTGTCACTTTAGTCACAAATAAGTGACTGTATCTTTGTGGGTCTATTTCTGTGCTCTCTATTCTGTTTTGCTGGCCTATATGTCTATCTTTGAGCCAATTTCACACGATTTTGGCTCTTGTAGCTTTATAATAACTCTTGATATCTGAAAGTCTAAACCCTTCAGGCTTGTTCTTTTTCTTCATGATTGTCTTGTCTTGTCTGGGCCCTCTGTGTTTCCGTATATATTTTAGAATCGTCATCTCAATTTCTGCAAAAATAATTTATTGGAGTTTGGTTGCAATTACATCAAAACTATAGCCTAAGTTGTGGGACAGTTGGCATTTTTATTTAATTGCTCTTTTAACCTATGAATGTGGTATATCCTTCCATTTATTAAGGTGTCAGTTTATCTCAATAATGTTTTCTAGTTTTCTGGTCTTGAGCATCTTTTCTTAGATGTAGTCCTTAGTATCTGATAATTTTGCAAATGGTGTGTTTTAAAATTTTTTATTTTCTAATCATCTATTACTAGTATATAGAAATACAATAGATTTTTTTTAGATATTGTCCAAATGCACTTTCATCCTTAGTCATTTGACTGTATATTCTTTTGGGTTTTATGTATGTATAAGCCAGTGCGCTGTGAATAATGGCAGTTTTATTTCTTCCTTTCTAATCCTCTTATTTCATTTTGGTGTCTTATGGAAGTTTAGCTCCGATATATTCTTGGATAACGGTAGAAATAGCATCTTTGTCTTGTTCCTTATTTCAGAGGGGAGACATTCAACATTTCACATTTAATTATGATAATTGCTCCAGGGTTTTTAGGTTGCTCTTTGTCAGATAAAGGAAATATCATTTTATCAAAATTTGCTTATAAATGATCATGAATGGGTATTGTGTCTTATCAAATGACTTTTATACATCTGTTGGTACGATGTTTTCCTCTTTTTTTCTGTTAATATGGGGAGTTATGTTAGTTTTTCAAAAAAAATATTGAGATATATTATTATATTAATTGACAAGATATCTTTGGTAATTTTTATTTGGCATATTCACGTCCATGTTTATTAGAGAGAGTGTGCTGTAATTTTCCTTTCTTGTATAGTCATGTCAGATTTGGGTTGTTGTTTAAGGTAATGCTGGCCTCACCGAACAGGTTGGGAAATATTGCTGCTGTTGTTTTCTCTGTTTATTCTCAGGAAGGTTTTGGGTAAGACTAGTGTTAATTGTAACTTGAATGTTGGAAGAATTCACTGGTAATGCTCTCAGGGCCTGGAGATTTCTGTGTTTGGAAATTTTTATTTGCATTTAACTTTCCTAACTGTTATAGAGTTATTCAGGTTTACCACTTCTTCTACCAATTTTCTAAATTATGTTTTTCTAGGAATTTTTCCATTAATGTGAATTTTCAAATGTGTTGGCCTAAATTTGTTCCTAATTTCTTACACTGTTTTTCAAATGTTGGTAGGATTTGTAATGATGTTGCTCCTTTCACTCTTGATATTGTGATTTATGCTGTTTCTCTTTTTTCTTGACCATCTTGCTGGGTGTTTATCAATTTTGTATGTCTTTTCAAAGAACCAACTTCTACTTCTTTGATTTTCTCTATTTTCATATTAAATTTGTCCTTACGTTTATTATTTCTTTCCTTCTCCTTTTTTGGTTTATTTGGCTCTTTTCTTAAGTTCGTGCATTAGATTAGTAGATAATTGTTTTCAGCTTTTCTTCTTTTCTAATAGATGCATTTAAGGTTATAAATTTCCCTCTAATTACAACTTTAGCTATATTCTACCAATTGTATTTCTTTTTTTTGTTTGTTTTGCTTGAGGAAGATTGTCCCTCAGCTAACATCTGTGCCAATCTTTCTCTATTTTGTATGTGGGACATGCAGCGTGGCTAATGAGCGGCATGTAGGTCTGCACGCAGGATCCAAACTCGTAAACCCTGGGCCACCGGAGTGGAGTGCGTGAACTAAACCACCATGCCACTGGGCTGGCCCCTACCGATTGTATTTTTATTAATATTCAGAAGAAAATATTTTCTAACTTCCATGTTAATATGTTCTTCCACTCATGGTTATTAACAATTATATTGCTTAGCTTCTGAACATTTTTGATTTCCTAGTTTTTCTTTCATTATTGATTTGTTGCAGAATTGTAAGGTAGTTGAATGATGTACTCTGAATGATATTTGCTGGAACTTACTTTATGATCCAGAATATGATAAATTTTAATAAACATCCAGATACCCTTGAAAACTTTGTGTGTTATGTCATTGCTAAGTGTAGCATTCTGTATATTTC
Source organism: Equus caballus (assembly GCF_041296265.1). Lineage (NCBI taxonomy): Eukaryota > Metazoa > Chordata > Mammalia > Perissodactyla > Equidae > Equus > Equus caballus. The sequence goes on from NC_091704.1 coordinate 11,734,507, forward strand.
AACTAGGTAAATACTGCTAATCATGTTAAGCTTAAAAAAAATTCTTTCTGGTATTTTGCTCTGCTTTTTGTACCAGTTGCTGAGAGTTACTGGGAGAGTTTGTTAAAGTTTTCTTTTATGTGTGTGCAATTGCTTATTTTTTTTTTTAGTTATATCCTTTTTTGCTTTATATATTTGATGTTATGCTATTAGTTGCAGACAAATTTAGAATGTTTATATTTTTCGGGAAGATTGACCATTTTAGTAGCATAAAAGGTTCTTTATCTTTAGCTACGTGCCTTGCCTGAAAGTCTGCCTTGCCTTGTATCAGTATAGCTGCATCAGCTTTCTCTGATTTAGAGTATGCAGCACGTAACTTTTTCCAGCCCTTTCCTGTCAACCTTTATTTGTTCTATTAAAGGCATGTCACTTATAAGATCAGTATATCCTTTTTCATTTTAATTCAGTCTGTTACTTTAAGTTGATGCGATTAGACTATTTATATTTAATTTAATTGCTAATATGTTGCAATTTTATATAACTATTTATTTTTTATCTTCCTACTGTTTTGTATTCCTCCCTCCCTCCCCATTTGCTTTCTTTTTGGTTCGTTCAACATATTTTAAATTATTCTATTTCCCCCCTCTATTAGTTGGTACATGACCGTTTAGGAGTTCCGTAGGGCTTAAAGCATAAGTCTTTGAACTGTTACAGCCTCATAGTGACCTGTTCACAACTAATGCTAGGAATAAAGAACATTGTAACTTCTACCCTTTCTAGCCTTTTGTGTTATCGTTATCATGCATTTTAATTCTACAAATATTTTATACACCATAAAATATTATACTTTTTTGTACAATGTTGCATTAAATTCATTCTCATATTTAAACGTTATTTATTCCTTTCTGCTTCTCCTGTTTCTGTTGGGATCGTTTTCCTCCTTCCTGAGTAATTCCTTGGCACAGGTCTGCTGGCAATTAATTCTCTTAAGTTTTGTCTCTTTGGTGGAAATGGTTTTATTTCGCCTTCACAAGTGAAGAATGTTTTCTCTGACTGGAGAATTTTAGGTTGGTGGTTATTTTCTTTCTCTGCTTTAAAGACGCCATTGCATTGTGTCCTAGCTTCTACTTGTTTTATTGAAAAATCAGCTGCTAGTCTAATTTTTGCTCCTTTGAATATATGTATCTTTTCCCCCTTTGGATGCTTTGAAAATTTTCTGTTTCTTTCATTTTCAATAGTTTCTATATGAGTGAGTTAGGTGTAATTTTCTTCGTATGTATCCATCCTGGGAGTTGTATCACACACCTTGATGTCATTCACTAGATTTAGAAAATTCTGAGCTGTTATCTATTCAGATATTGATCGGATCCCATTCTCCCTAGTTTTCTCTTGTAGGACTCAGAATTCCAATATTATAAACCTTTTCCCAGGGTTTCATACATCTTGTTCATGCTGTTCTCTGAACTTTTGGGATTTTTTAACTTTTTGTGTTTCAGTCTGGGTATTTCCATCTGTCCATCCGTCTTCCTGCTCTCTTCATCTTTGTCCAGTCTGCTGGACTGGATAACCTATCTACTGAGTTCTTAATTTCAGTTATTGTGGTGTTCAGTTCTAGACTTTCAATTTTATTCTTTTTTATACATTTCAGTTATTTGGTCAAATTCTTGAACGTCTCATCTCTTTTATTGAGCATTTTAATCAAAGTTTAAAATTTGAGTCTCATAACCCTAGTAACTGAGTCACTTGTGGGTCTCTTATTTACTGTTTCTTTCTTTTCCCGTTGATAACTACTTTTTGATTTTCCTGGCAATTTTGATTGGATGTTGGACATTATGGACGTCAACTTGTGGAGGCTCTGGCCGGTGCTCTTGCTTTCCGGTGAGAATTCACCCTTTTCTATGGCAGGCAGCAGGGGACCGATCATCTCACACCATCATGGATAGAGCTGACTTGAGGTTGTATTGCATTCTTTGTAAGGCTCAGTCTCCCTTTTGTCCGCCTTCATTCCTAGCCTCTCACCGTCTAGGTGTGCCAACTTAGAGCCCATGGCATTTCCTAGAAGGCTTCCCCTTGGCGGGTCTTCAGATCTAACTAAGTGTTGTCCCTCCAGCACCGTGAGACTGTCAAAACTCTTCGTGTTTTTGAATCCATTTTGTTTGGCTTCTTAGCCTCTGGCCTGTGAGACTTCATAGATAAATGCCTCAAGAGGAAAACTGATGCAGAGTAAGTCTCACTTCTCTGTTCTTTCCTTCTGTCTCTGATCTTTCCTCCTAAAGTTCTGGCTAAGCTGGCAGCCCTGAACCCCCATTTATATTACCCTCAGCCCCATGCAATGGCCTATATCTCTGCTGGTTTGTGTCCCTTGTATGGACTGCCCCTGTCTCTCCTTTCAGCTTCTTGACCTGTGCCAATAATTGACAAATGTCCTGTGGAAAATATCAGCATGCAGAAAATTGGGCTCACCTCAGTGAGCTTTCCTTTCTAGGGTCTGGATTTTAAATTCTGGCTGCCACGGAAACTCTCTGATGCTTTCAAACAGATGAATTTTGCCGTGCTGTTGGCTTTTATCATTGCTCTTGGTGGGAGTGTTGGTCTGCTACAAGCTACTCCACTTAAGAAGAATCTAGAGGCTCAGAGTTTGATATTCTACTCAGATTTCCTGCCTGGGGCCTAATAGTGCTTGTCAATATCTGTCCGTTGTTGCCATTGAGCAACCACTTATGGCCTTGCCAAGATGAATGATTATCAAGGACACTTTTTTAGCATTTGGAGTTTATGGTTATTGTTCCCATCTATTAACACCTTCTGTAATCATTGCACCCTATAAGATGGGAATCACGATCCTCGTTCTGTAAATGAGGGAACAGATCTTTCAGGGGTGATGAAGCGGATCGCTCAAGATCACACAGGAAAAACTGCCATTGTTTGGACTCAAACAGAAACCATTAGACAATAAGTTTTTCTACTTCATCCATGTTACTTTTCCTGAAAGAAGTTTCTAGATATGGAAGAATTTCCAAGTATTTTAATTTATTTATCCTTTTATTTATTTATTTATTTACTTATTTATCCTTAATCACAAGTAATATGACAGGTAGGTACTTGGACTCTTATGGTCAGAGACCTGCATTCACATTCAAAATCTTCCATTGAATGCTGATAAGACCCTTTTTAAGTTACCTTTTTAATCTTCTATTTTCTCACCTTAAAAGTACGGATAATAAATTGTACCTTGTTCTCAGGTATGTTAAGAATGGCAAAAGAATGAATGCGCGTGAAGAGCTTAGAACACCTCATGCCGTCCAGCAGGAGTTCATGTTAGCCCTCATATTTAATTATAACATTCTTGTTGTGCTGTTGCTATTGTTGTGTCTGACGCCTCTTGACCATTGCCAGCACTCCCTGTATTTCCATTTCCTTCCAAGGCTTCCCGTGTAATATTCAAGTGATGAGTTTGCAGAGATCCAAAAGCACTGCTCATAAACCATTCAGACAGCAGATGCTTACATTTTATTGCCAGGGACATCTCTGCTTTGTCTTCAGTCGGTAGAACCGTGAGTAACAGTCGGAATCCTGGGTTCTTGGAAAACAATGTTACTCGAACTGTAAGTTTCTTTACCCAAGCAAGCCTTGAGAAATCAAGAGCCTTTGAGGATATTGACTGGAGCAAGGGATTTCCTGTTGTGTCATCTTTTGGCTGCTGTCTGAAGGCGCACTTCATTCTCTGCTGGTGAAGCTGTCCATTGCTTCTCATATCCTGTCATCATAGAAGTGGCAGAGGCTGTGTGACATCCCGGAAGAAAGGAGTGTTTTGACATAAGTATGCGGTGAGCTTGGGGTGGAAGGAGGGGGCAAAGAAGTCAGCCTGCTACTCCACTCCACAGAGGGGCAATTCCGAGAAGGAAGATGCACCCAGGCTGGCTTTTCTCTCTCTGGGAATGCAGAGAGCGGTCACAGAGCTGCTAGGAGGCCGTGATTCATAGTGTTGAGTGGGCCTCCGAGTGTGAAAGCCAGGATACAGGCATGTATCAGTGAGTATACTAAGATGTGTTGCGGGAACACTTAACCCCAAAGTCTCTGGCTTACAACCACAAAGGTCTATTTCTCACATTTCATGTCCGTTTTGGGTCAGCTGTAATTATGCTACACAACTGATTTTCTCTGGGATCCAGGCTAATAGAGCTGCATTAACGTATCTGGTACATGAATGGTTTTATGGCAGAGAGAAAGGAGAACATAGCCGAATACCATAAACATACAGTGACTCTTAAAGCTTTTGATTAGAAATGTTTGCTTGAAACTTTCATGTTTCTTTCATTGGCCAAAAGAAGTCACAAGGACAATCTTGATGTCCTTGTGGGTGGAGAAAAATAATCCTTCTCTAGGGAGAGGCAGTGAACATTTGGAACAATACTGTAATCTACCACAAGGATGAGTTCATCCATAAAGAAAGGGGTTGGATGCCCAAGGATGGGTTGTTGAAGCAATCTGAATATCCAGCGCCAGCGGCTGGGAAGTGCTGAGCTATAGAAGGCTTTACAGCACCCTAGCCTTTCAGACGTTTGTCTCCCGTCCTCTCTTGGAGCCTGCAATCCCGTTATGAGATATTCTGACCCGGAGACCTTTCCTCATCAGGAATGCCCACCTGCCTGCTCTGGCAGCACTTCCCTGGACGTTGAGCATAGCACAGATATTACATGTGTGATCCCTCTAAGGAGCAAATAAAGGCTTTCTTGAAGATCCCAGGTATGCAGTCTCTTTGGTGGTGTGTCTGAAGCAAGAAGGTCCTGTGCAATTTGAGTACCCCAAGTGTTGGGGTCTCTTCAGTGAGGAAAAGCCACATTTGCATGTTTGTGGAGCAGACTGGAACTGTAAGCTACAATTTCCCTGAGCCCTCCTTTTCCTTTGGTCGCTGCCGTCTTGAAGTGGAATGATGGGTGTTGTGAGTGGTTTCCATGCCACCTGCACTCAAATTCTCATTGTTACCTTCAAGTGCTATTTCTTTTCAAAGCTCCATGCCTTTCAAACATTCTCTACTGGCTGGATTTTGTAGGGCTTGCCCTCACAGTGAGCTCTTACTCATTCTTTTTTGTTAATAGACGAAAAATATGTCCCCAATGAAATATTTATCATTTATATAGCACAAGTCATAGATCTTTAGAGACAAAAGATAAGCCAATGGAAAACAAAATTTGTTACCTTTAATTTCATGACCCAGAGATAGCTATTGTTTGTGTTTTAGTGTCTAACTTTGCCGACCTTTCTCTATGAACCATCACCAGCAATTTGAATGATATCATGTGCATGGTGATTAGCAGTGTGGAGGCTGGAGACAGCCTGGGATCCATCATAAGCTGGCCCCACTGCTCATAACTTGATGGTCTTGGGCGAGTTATTGAAATTCTCCAAATGTGTTTCCTCATCTGTAAAATGGTAATTTTACTTTTCATATGATTGTTAGGATCCTGTGAACTATTTCTTAAAATGTTCCTAGAATGCTGCCTAACACACATACTAAGTGCTTGATGTTGATAGCTATATTTTTCTTGATAATCTATTAATATATTTCTATATCAGTAAATCTACATTCATACCATCCTTTTTAATGAAATGATTATATTACAATAGCAGTGTATATAACATAATTCTTTGAATCAGTTTTCTATTGTAGAATATTTAAGATGCTTTTTTCGTTTTTAACTATTATCGGAAAAAAACTATGTCCTCAAATATTTATCTGGGAGAAATCCCTAGAATTTGGATTACTGAGACAAATAAATGGCCAGTTTTAGACCTTTTGCTATAAATTTCCAGTGCTCTCTCTATAATATTTGCCGGAAGTCTCTGAGTCTGCTACACTTGACTCCATTCAATTCTATTATTTTTCTTAATGCTGTTTATTTGATAAGTGGAAAAAGTTGTCAAATTTTAATACAAATGTCTTTTAATTCTAGTCAAATTGAATGTTTAAAACATACCTTTGTTAGGGCTTTTTTTGCCTTTTTATGGAGGTGGCATCACCCCCTTAAATCTTTTGTCCATTTTTCTATTGGCCCGTCACTTTCTCTCCCTCCCTTTTTCCCTCCTTCCTTCCACTCCTCTCCCTCTTTCTCTTTCCCTCTTTCTCTCTCTGATGGAAATAACTTTCCTTTTCTAATTTCAAGTGCAGTACATGTCAGCTGGAATATAGATATATATCAAAGAGAAAATGAAATTTCCCATGAAACTATACCCTGAGACAACTTTATTTGCAGTGTCGTGTCTATCTTCCAGGATTTATCAGTGGTTCTCAGACTTCAGTGTGCATTAGAATGTCTTAGAGGGCTTGTTAAAACACAGATTTCTGAGTCCCATACCTAAAGTTTATGATTCAGTAGGTTTGGTCTGAGGCCTGGGAATTTGCCTTTCAGACAACTTCCCCGGTAATGCTGATGCTGCCGGTCTGGGGACCACAGATTGAGAACCATGCTTATATATGCACACGGACAAGATACACATACTGCTCGGTGACTTGCTGTCTTTTGCAAAATTTATCGCAGACATTATTCACGTGGTTCTGACCCACACTGGTATGCAGCAGAGTGTGTATTATTCCACTGTGTGGATGTACCTTATTTATTTGATATCAAAGGCATTTAAATTGTTGCAGCTTTTTTGTTATTACGATAACAGTACATCCTGTTTGTCTGAGTAGTGTATTTCTGCAGGCTTTTCTGTAAGACAATTTCCTAGAAGCCGAATTGTTGGTAAATGGGCATGCACATATAAAATTTGACACATTTCATTGCTCTCCAGAAAGATCCTACTAAAATTTACTTCTGCTTACCGGTGTAAGAGTCTCGGTTTCCTTACACTCTGGTCAAAGACAGAGTGTGATCTGACTTTGCCAGTCGGAGGAGAGGCAGATTGTATTTCACTCCTTGTAATACAGTTTCTTTTGTTATTTGTGATGTTACGCATTTTAAATATTGACCATTAACATTTCTCGTTAGGACATCATCTTTGCCCATTTTTCATTCTTATTGTTTCATAGAGGCTAGTTATTTAATGATAAATATTCAGCCTTTATAATACAGGTTGCAAATATTTTCCAATTTATCAAATACTTTTATTTACCTTTTTTGATGTGGAGGAAAAATTAATTCACCTTATATTTTATGTAAGATGTATTATATATTTTCTTTCATGTTACTTTCCTTCTTGATTTTATGTTTAGAAAGCCTTTTCCAATCTGATATCATTTGTTTATTCATTTATTCAACAATTATTTTTGCTTACTACTATGTACTAGAAGCTTTCCAAGGCACTGGGTATAAACAGCTAAAAATCCTGTCCTCATGAATCTTGCATTTTGGTATGAAGAGACAGACAGTAAGCAAAATAATAAAGAATTGATATAGGGGCCGGCCCTGTGGCTGAGTGGTTAAATTCATGCACTCCCCTTTGGTGACCGGGGGTTTGCAGTTCAGATGCTGGGCATGGACCTACACACGTCTCATCAAGCCATGCTGTGGCAGCATCCCACGTAGAAGAACTAGAATGACTTGCAACTACGATATACAACTGTGTACTGGGACTTTGGGGAGAAAAAAAAAAAAGAAGATTGGCAACAGATGTTAGCTCAGGGCCAATCTTCCTCACCAAAAAAAAAAAAAAAGAATTGATATAATATTTTAGAAGCTGATGATGCTATGGAGAAAAAAGCAGGGGAGGATGATATGAATATTTGCTTAGATTTTCTTCAGTTTGTTTTTATAATTTCATTTTTCAATTTTTAATTTTACATTCATTTACAAATTATCTTGGGGTAAGGCCTGAGGTGTGGTTTAAACCTGTCTTTTATCTAAATTTATTTATTGAATATATTGTTCTTTCTCTATCTGAAATATCAACTTTAGGGTCCACTCAGTACTTACAGATTTGGGTCTATTTTCTTTCCTTTTTATTCTGTTTCATTGACCCACCTCTGTTATGGTCTCAGGAAGAAGTTTTTTTTTGTTCCTTTATGTATATTGTATTCTCTAATATTGCAACTTCTCCCTTCTTTTCACTCTTTTTCAGTCCTCTTTGGGCTATTCTGATCTGCTTATACTTGCTGATGAATTTTACAATCATATTGTCAAGTTTCAAATAAAATCACTTTGGGATTGTAGTTAATAATGTTAAATTTGTAGATTAATTTTAACGTCTTAAAATTGATACAGTATCGTCCCTCTAAGAACTTGGCTTGTATAACAGTGCATTCTGTTATCTTTATATTCTCCATCAAAGGATTAATATTTTTCATTTGGGTGGTGTGCGTTTCTCTGTAAAGCTATTTCAAGATGTTTTATATTTTTGTTGTTATTGTGAAAATTGCGTACTATGCTTTTTAACTGGATATTAGTGCCATGTAAGGAAGCTAGTGGATTTTAAATTATATGTGAAATAATTTAATATGTAATATTAATTACATATGTATTCCACACACACACACACACACACACACACAGATATGGCCTGGACTGCCTACTGAACAATTTTAATAAAGTTGCAGTGGAATCTCTTGGACTTCTAAGTAGTATTGTGTGATCCACGAATAATGGATAGATGCCTCTGCCTTTCCAATTTTTATACAGTATTGCTGCATCTTCTATTTTCTCATTGCCAACCATTTCCAGAATGCTGCTAAGTAAAAGCTGAGACAATTTCCATTTCTTGTTCTTGGCTTTAATGAGAATCCCTCCATTGTCTCATCGGTAAATATGATGGAGCCCACATTTCTCGAACACTTAACATTTTCCAGGGCGTGCCTTGTGCTAGGCGCTGGAGGTCAGGAGCGTTTTATGTGTAGATGTTCTCAGCACTCACTTCTTGTCCTTTTATGACATGCCCTCCCTACAAGCAAGGTTTTTAAAAAATTTGTTAATTCACTCCTTATTTTACTAAGTGTTCTTACAGACTTTTTTTTTCCATGAAAGGTAAGTGAGGACTTCATTTCCTTGGTCCTTTTCTGTCAGAGAATTTCTTTTTTGCTGCTTTCACAAAGGGTTTCCAACCTGCCTGAAGAGACAGTGCCTGGTTCCAGCTGTTTTTCATCAGAACTGCATACTTTGTTTCATTGTCTCTGGCATCTAATGCTGCGATGGAGGAGATTGCCAACAATTTAATTTCTGTTTCTTTGCGTTTGACCTGGAACCCCGCCCCTCGGGTGGAACTAAAGTATCAAGATGTATCTAAATGTTGCTGTATTTTTTCACTTTTTTTCTGTGGTAATAAATGAGCCCTTCCATTTTGTCTCTTTTAGTATGTTTTCAGTTTCTCTTTCTCTCTCTCTCCCCGTCTCTTCCTCCTCTCTCTTTCTCCCTCCCTCCTCCTCTCTCTCACCCTCCCTTCCCTCTCTCGTTGTCTTCTTCTCTCTCTCTGTCCCCCTCCGTCTCCCTCTTTCACCCTCTTTCTGTCCTCCAGAGAGGCTCACTAGCCTCTGGGTGTGAATATGTTTGAAGTGAGGTAATCCTGGGGCTGGCTCGGTGGCATAGTGATTAAGTTTGTGTGTTCTGCTTCAGAGGCCTGGGGTTCACCGGTTTGGATCCTGGGTGCAGACCTACACACCACTCATCAAGCCATGCTGTGGCGGTGCCCACATCGGGGAACTAGAAGGACTTACAAGTAGGATATACCACTGGAGCTTTGGGGAGGAAGAAAAAGAGGAAGATTGGCAACAGATGTTAGTTCAGGGCCAATCTTCCTCACCAAAAAGCATACCTTAAAAAAAAATTGGAAAAAAAGTGATAATCCTAGTTGTGGTCATTTAGTTTATATTTCATTCGTTGTATGTTTTCAGGGTTTCCAGTTTGTATTGTCCATCACCATCATCAACATAGCTAGAGGAGCCATTATAAAAGTAGTTTCTAATTAGCTTTATCTTTTTTTTCTTTTTTTTTTTACATTCAGAAAGAGCTTCTTCAATTTGTTTTGCTCAACAAGGTGTTGAAATTTCCTATATTGTCAGTTCAGCTCTTTACCACCTTTTGTGTTTTAATTCTGTAAATCATTCTTTCTTTCCTTGAATTAATTCCTTAACTTGGTCAGCTTCCTCTTTTTTTCCCTCAGTAAATTGCCTTATTATTTCCTCTTACTTTACAGGGTCTGTGTTTCTGTGATTTCCTTGAGAGTGAAAAGCAGATGGTATCTAAAATATCCCCGAGCAGTTTTTCTTGAAATACGATCCTCCGCTCTTGTCTGTTGGGTTCTGTTTAAATCCTCCTTCACGGTTACACATCTTTTTCACAAGCCTCTTGTGGTGGTGGAGGTGGTGTTTGTTCTTTTTAAATTTGTCGTTGAATGTGGACAGCCATATTCCAGCTTATTGTTTGCCCCAAAATTGCACAGCATTTTTCGAGGATGTTGCTGTGTTTACCCATGTGCCATTGGGATCCTTATCTGCGATCTAGTAAGATTGTTGTACGATGAAGTGAGATAATGTGTTTCAGGAGCTGAATCCATTGGCTAATGCTTGTTACTATTATTGTTATTACAATATTTTCTCAAGTTGGAGAGGAGGATGACCAAGGTTGGTCTCAAAAGGTTAAGGAGACCACAGCCTTGGGTGGGATGTGAAGGAGCTTTGGAGACCAAGGCAGTCCTGTCAGCAACTTCTCCACGCTTGCTAAAACTCCATGCCCGTGTCTGTTTGGTTGCTTGGTGGCAAAGTGGTGTGACTGAATCAGGCTCCCTTCTTGATGCTACTGGCTACTCATCAGGGCTGCGCTCTCCCTCAGCTTCCTATCTTTTGCGTCTCTAAGAGAGTCCTTATGGGATGCTGTTTGATTTCCCTCAGATTACATCTTGCTGTCAATACTCTCCAGAAAGGAAGTTGTCTGGTAATTCATTTCAGTGTCCTTACATCTGCAGCGTACGTCACCTATGTTTGTCAAAGTATTGACAAGTAGATGGCACCCTTCTGTAGATTCAGTGCTAGGGTGAAGTGCCCGTTTCATTTGTTCTCTGCTTGGTTCCTCTGTGTGTGAGTGCATGTGTGTGTGTGTGTGTGTCCCCACATCAGAGATAGAACATTAGTCCAATTCTCACACCTCCATTTTCCCACAAGTCTTCTACTCATATAGTGCCAGCTCAGTTGTCAGTGTTCAATCCACTGAATCTCCGTGTCAATGGCACACACATGTACTGTGAGAGTTATCACAATCAGCTTTAATTATTCCTTTAAATTATTGTTCCCGGGGCTGGCCCCGTGGCCGAGTGGTTAAGTTCGTGCGCTCCACTGCGGTGGTCCAGGGTTTTGCTGGTTCAGATCCTGGCCGTGGACATGGCACCGCTCATCAAGCCATGCTGAGGCGGCATCCCACGTGCCACAACTAGAGGGACCTGCAACTAAGATATACAGCTATGTACTGGGGGGGATTTGGGGAGATAAAGCAGAAAAAAAAAATTGCTCTCTTCAGTAGACCATGAGCTTTCATAGAGACTGCCCTTACTCATTTTTTTAAAGTTGAACTTTTTATTTTGAAATAATGTAAGTTCACAGACAATAGTAAGAAATAATACAGAGAGGGTCCACCTGTCCCTTATGCCGTTTGCCCGATGGTAGCATGGTAATACCTCACAGAACTACAGTACAGATCCCAACTAGGATATTGACATTGATGAAATCCACTGACCTTTTTCAGTTTTCCCCACTTTTACTTGTACTCATTTGTGTGCATGAATGTGTCTGTAGGTTGTGCGTGTTGTGTGCACATGCGTATTTACTTCTGTGCAATTTTATCACATGCATAGGTGTGTGAGTCCTCTACCACAGGCAGGATACAGAAGCATTTCCATCACCACAAGGATTCCTCATGTGACCTTTTATAGCCACACCCGTATTCCTCCCAACAGTAACCCCCACAATCCCTAGATCCTGGGAACTACTAATCTGCTCTCCATTTTTATAATTCTGTCATTTCGAGAATGTTATATAAATGGAATCATGCTGTATGCTACCTTTTGAGGTTGGCTTTTTGCACTCAAGGTAATTCCCTGGACATTCATCCAAGTTGTTACGTGTGTCAGTAGTTTATTCCTTTTTGTTGCTGAGCAGTATTCCATGGTATGACTGTAGCCCAACTTAACTGTTCATCTGTCGAAAGACTTCTGAGCTGTTTCTAGTTTTGCTTATTAGGAAAAAAGCTGCTACGAACATTAGTATGCAGGTTTTTGTGTGAACGTAAGTTTCCATTTCGCCAGGCTAAATGCCCAAGAGTGCAGTTGCTAGATCATATGACAGTTTCACGTTTAGTTTTATAAGAAACTGTCAAACTGTTTTCCAGAGTGGTGGTACCATTTTACATTCCCACCAGTGATGTGTGAGTGATTCAGGTTCTCTGCATCCTCGCCAGCGTTGGAGTTGTCACTGTTTTTAATTTTAGCCTTTCAGCCAGGTATATGGTGATACCTCATTGTGGCTTTAATTGGCATTTCCCTAATGGCTAATGATGTCGATTATCTTTTCATGTGTTCATTTGCTATTTGTATATCTTCTTCAGTGAAATATCTGTTCATGTCTTGTTTATATTGTCCAGTTGGATTGTTTGATTTTTAACATTGGGTTTTGAGAGTTCCTTATTTACTCCAGATATTAGTCCTTTGTGGGCTATGTGATCTGCACATATTTTATTCCAGTTTGTAGCTTGTGTTTTTATCTTCTTACTAGGACCTTTTGCAGAGCAAAAGTTTTTAATTTTAATGAGGTAAAGTTTATCAAAATTTCCTTGTATGAATCTTGCTATTGGTGTCAAGTCTAAGGAATTCTTTGTCTAGCCAGGATCTCAAAGATTTTCTCTTGTTTTTATTCTAAAAATGTTATAATTTTACATTTAAGCTCATAACTTGTTTTGTTATCTTTCCTATAAGGTTTGAGGTTTTGTTCTATGTTCATTTTTCTTCCTGTGCAAATTGTCCAATTGCATCATTTGTTGAAAAGGCTGCCTTTCCTGCATTGAATTGCTTTTGCACTTTTGTCTGAAATCACTTGGGCATATTTGTGTGGATCTATTTTTGAGTTCTCCATTCTGTTCCATTGATCTGTGTTTCTTTTCCTCCATCAGAGCCACACTGTCTTGATTACTGTAGCTATACAGTAAGCCTTAAAGTGAGCGATTCCTCTCACTTTGTTTTTCTTTTTCAAGATTATTTTAAATATTCTAGGGCCTGTACCTTGCTGTATAAATTTTGGAATACATTTGTCTATTTCTACAAAAACCTTGTGTGGATTTTGATAGGAATTCGTTAAATCTATAGATCAACTTCGGGAAATTTGACATCTTTACTATGTTGAGTCTTTCAATTCCTGAACATGATATGTCTCTCCATTTATTTAGATCTTCTTTGATTACTTTTATTTGCATTTCGTAATTTTCAGCATACAAATATTGTACTTGTCTTGTTAAATTTACAACTTTTATTTGCAGCGGTTGTAAATGATACTGTGTTTTTAATTTTCATTTATGCATATTCATTGTTAGTATGAACGTGCTGTTGGTTTTTGTGTGTTGATCTTGTATCCTGTCACCTTGATGAGCACACTTATTCCTTCTAGAAGGTTTGGAGGAATAGATTCCTTGGGATTTTTGTCAACAACCATGTTATTTGCAAATGGGGTAGTTTCACTTCTCCTTTCCAGGCTGTGTAGTTTTATTATGGTTTTCTTTGCCTTAATGCAGTGGCTAAAACTTCCAGTATTATGTTGAATAAGAATGTTGAGAGTGGACCTCCTTGCCTTGTTTCTGATATTAGTGAGAAAATGTATAGTCTTTCACCATCAAGTATGATGATCTTTATCAAGTTGATTTAGTTCCCCTCTATTCCTAACTTGCTGAGAGTTTTTATCATGAATGGTGTTGGATTTTGTCAAATGGTTTTGCTGCATCGGTTTTTTCTTCTTTAGCCTTTCGATATGGTGAATTACATTGATTGATTTTTGAGTTGGCCTTGCACACCTGAAATAAATCCCAGTTGGTCATGGTATGTAATTCTTTTCATACATTGTTGAATTTGCTAATATTTTCTTAAGGATTTTGCATCACAGTTCATGACAGATATTGATCTGTATTTTCCTTCTTTATATTGTCTTTGTGCTTTTTTTTAAACAGGATCATACAGGCCTCATAAAATTATTTGAGAAGGGGTTCCTCCTCTTTTATTTTGGAGAAGAGATTGTATGTAGTTGGTGTTTATTCTTCTTTAAAACGTTTGGTAAAATTCTGCAGCAAAACCATCTGTGTCCAGAGATTTTCTCTTTTGGGAGTGTTACAATCAGGAATTCAACTTCTTTAATAGTTATAGGGGTGTTCAAACTTTCTGTTTCATCTTCCTTGAGTTTTGATAGTGTGTGATTTTTGAGAAATTGTCCATTTCTTCTAAGTTGTTGAATTTATGAGCATAAAGTTGTTCATGGTAATTTCTTGTTATATTTTTTCGTTTTTTCTTTTCTTTTTTTTGTTTTTTTGAGAAAGATCAGCCCTGAGCTAACATCTGCCTGCAGTCCTCCTCTTTTTGCTGAGGAAGACTGGCCCTGAGCTAACATCCATGCCCAGCTTCCTCTATTTTATATGTGGGATGCCTGCCACAGCATGGCTTGACAAGTGGTGCGTAGGTCTGCACCTGGGATCCGAACCGGTTAACCCCGGCCACCAAAGTGGAACGTGTGAACCTAACGCTGTGCCACCAGACTGGCCCCTCTTGTTATCTTTTTAATAGCTCCAAGATCTGTAGTGATATCTCCTATTTCATTTCCGATATTGATGACTTGTGTCCTCTCTTTTTTATTTTTGTCAGTTTTTCTTGAGTTTTAGCTATTTTACTGATTTTTTTCAAACAACCAGTTTTTTCTTTCATTGATTTCTCTATTGTTTTCCTATTTTCAATTTCATTGATTTCTGCCTTTATTATTGCTTACCTATGCTTTCTTTGGGTTTATTTTGTTCTTTTTCTAGTTTCTTGAGGTAGGAATTTAGCTTATTAGTTTGAGATCTTTCTTCTTTTCTAAAGTTATCATTTAATGCTATTAATTTCCCTGTTTGTACTGCTTTAGCTGCATTACACGTATCTTGATATGTTTTATTTTCATTTTCATTTAGTTCTGTATATTTTTCTTTCTTTTGAGACTTCCTCTTGGACCCATAAATTATTCAGAACTGTGTTATTCAATTTCCAAATGTTTAGAGGTTTTTCCTGTTGTCTGTTAATGCTTTTTAGTTTGGTGTCATTGTGATCAGAGAAAATAGTTTGTTTGATTCCAGTTCTTTTAAGTTTATTGAGATTTATTTTATGTCCCAGGGTATTAGCTATCTTGGTGGATATTCTATGGTGCTTGAAAAAATGTATAGTCTGCTGTTGTAGGGTGGAATTTTATGTATATGTCATCTGAATCCTATTGGCTGATTGTATTTAGACCTTCTGTATCTTTTCTGATTTCCTGTAGTGGTTCTATCATTTTCTGAGAATGAAGTGTAAATGTTCCCAATTCTATCTGCAGATTTGTCTATTTCTCCTTTTATCACTATCAGTTTTTGCTTAATGTTTTTCAGGCTCTGTTGTTTGATAAGAAACACATTTAGAATCATTCTCTTACTCATTTTTATATTTCTAATACAGGGCCCAGCATATAATATGTGCTTTCAATAAATATTCCCTGAATTACTTAGCAAGTTAAAATTAAATAAGTACGTAGGTGAAAGATAGAAAATATTTCATTTTCTCAAGCTGCAATTCCCCCCCCCCGGTTGTATAAATTATGCATCATATAGTGTTCAATTAAATCTTATTATTTCCTCATTTATGTTTACTAGTGTTGATTCAAAAATTAAGTTTGAGAAGGAGCAAACTTAGCAGAAAAAGCACAGACTTTCAAGTGAGATGGATTTGATTTTAGATATGAGCTGTGTGGCCAAACAGAAAATTTATCCTTTTTACTTTTCAGCTTTTTTGTCGGAAAGTGAAAATCATGACAGTCTATCCATTAGGAAACTTTTGGTGACAGAACTTCTGGCTTAAATAACAATAAAAAATTGGTTTATTTAACAGAAAATTTTGGCAGTAACTCATCCTAGGTGTGGCTTTATCCAGTCCCGAGCTTCATTTTGTCATCAGGGAATCTAGCTGTATTTCTTGATGATTCTCTAAATTTGGTCTTCCCTTAGTGCCAGTTTTATCCTCCTAGTGGCTTCCCTCATAGTGGCCAAAATGACTTTCACTGTTCCAGACCTCACAGCTTCTCACCTTCCCACCACAGCTTGGCTTGGAAAGGGTGAGCATCTCTTTGGGCCGTGCCTGCAGGGGCTTGTTCCCCAGAAGTGCCACAGACGTTTTCTTGCTTCTCATTGGCTTTCGCTGGATCACATGTGCATCCCTGAACCAATCACCATAACTAGTAAGACAGAGCTAAGAGTGATGTCAGTCCCAGTCATACCACTTGCCTGAGAATAAGGGTCTTTGTGGGAAATGGAATGCAGGGGAGTCAGACAACACATATCTGTTGTAGTTGCCAATATTTCAAGATTGTTATGAGGATTAGAAATAATATGCAGAGGGTACCCTTTGTAGAGCCTGGAATGGTTAGTTACATGTCCAGTAACTCTTGATATCGTAATGATGATGATGATTTGTAGAGTTTAAGTAGATGTCTCCAGAAGGTTCTTAGAATATTGTAGGGATGCCTGCAAGATAATTTGAGTTTTGAAAGTGGTTTTCTTGTGTATGTGAGGAAGATTGACCCTGAACTAACATTTGTTGCCAATCTTCCTCTTTTTTGTTTGAGGAAGACTGTCATTGAACCAACATCTGCGCCAATCTTCCTCCACTTTATGTGGGATGCTGCCACAGTGTGGCTTGACAAGCAGTGCTGGGTCCATGCCAGGATCCGAACCTGTGAACCCCAGGCTGCTGAAGTGTGGTGCACAAACCTAACCACTATGCTACCCCTCTGGCCTCTGAAAGTGTTTTTATCAAAAATGACACTTAACTTCTGAGGTCCAGGGAGATCTAATGACAATGGACTCTTAGCTGATCTTTCTATCTGTGGTCTAGCGTCCTTCAGACCATTCTGCATGTCGCCTCCAGGCTGAAATTCCTAACCTATAAATCTGATCAAATCACTACCCCAGTCGCAAGCTTCGGATGTCTCTCATTGTCTACAGCAGTGCCTTTCAGACTTTATTTGCATATGAGTCACACAGAGTATTGTTAAAACTCAGATTTTGATCTGGTCATTTCTAACAAGTTCCCGAGTATTGCTGCTCTGGGGGTGCACTTGGAGAAGATAGGCCTATAGAATAAAGAACAAACACTCTTATGTGGCCAAGACCTCAATAATCTGACCTCACCTACATCCATAGCCTCTTCTCCCATCATGCCCCAGCCTGCCCCACGCATTGCAGCCTTGCCTAAATGCTACAGGCATTTGCATCCCATTGACCTTTCACAAGGCCGTCTTTCTGTTTGAAAACTGTGTCCCCTCTGCCATCTTCCTTTCCAAGTCTTACTATTGCCGAATAATCTTCTAGTCTTTTGTTGGAAAGTTTATTTGACATGCCTTCCCGTGATCAGTTAAGAGCTCTTCCTATACAGTCTCATAGCACTGGATTCTTTTTGTCTCTGCCTTCCTATACAAATACTATTTTCTTGGTGATAGAAAGGGCTGCTTTTTTTAATGTTGGTAAAAACAACAGAAACAGTTTATTATGTGCTGAATCCTGGGTTAAAGACTTCCCATGTATTATCACATTCAGTCTCATGTAGTCCTCACATCTACCCTGGGAGGTAATTATTTCTTAACGTGTTAATCAGGACTCCCACTTGCAAAGGACAGAGTCTGGACACTGAATTCAGTTGACCCTTTAAAACAGAAGACTTTGTTGGTTCATATCACTGAACACTCCTGGGAGTAGGTATAGTCACACATATGGTTCAACCACAGACTGGATGAACAATATTCATGGTATATCTATCTGGCAAAGGACTCATGTCCAGAATGTATAAAGAATGCCTACAAATATATGCCTACAAAGTATAGATACACAAGAGCATTAAAACGGGCAAAAGGCTTGAACAGACAGTGTGTGAAAGAAGATGTACAAATAGCCAATAAATGGGGAAAAAAATGTTCAATATCATTAGTCATCCAGGAATACAAATGAAAACCACAATGAGATACTCTTCTGCAACCACTAGAATGGCAAAAACAAGCAAAACAAAACAAAAAACAAAATTGTCAAATCAAGTATTAGGATATGGAGCAGCTGCTGGTACATTACATTGCTTGCTGTGGGGAATATCAAATGGTACAACCATTTTGGAGAACTGCTTGTTAATTTCTTATAAAGTTAAACATCCGTTTACCTACTGACCCAGAAATTCCACTCCTAGTTATTTACCCAAGAGACATGTAGCTGTGTGTCCACGAAAAGACTTAAATAGCAATGCTCACAGCAGCTATATCACAATAGCCAAAACCTGGAAACAACTGAAATGTCCATCATTGGGTGAATGGATAGATAAATTGTGGTATATATTGACAGAGTGGGATATTATTCAACAACAGTAGGACAAGCAACTGATATATACAACAATATGGCTGTAGTTCAAAAACATTTTGTTGAGCAAATGAAGCCAGACACAAAAGGATATTTTTGTATGATAATATGTACTCATGATGATAGAAGTAAAAAAATGGTTGTTTCTAAGGGTCAGGGAATTGATCTGAAAGGGGCGTAAAGGGACTATCTGGGGTGATAGAGGTGTTGTATATCTTGCGTTCAGTGGGGGTTGCTTGGAAGTTTGCACTTGTCAAAACTCATTAAACCAAACACTTAAGAACTGTGTATTTTATTGTAAGAAAATTATACCTCCATAAAAATAATTATATAGTACAGGGGAAACTTGAAATAGAAGATGCTCACTGCTGTTACTGTGTCCATTTTATAGTAGAGATAAGTTTGAACTCAGAGACATCAAATGGCTTGCACAAGTTCACATAGCTGGTATGTGGTCTGCAAAGACTCCCAATAGCTGTACACTAACCACTCTATCATTCCATCTTCCTGGCATCTGCTACAAGATCTGGTGTGTAGTAGGAGTTCAGTGAATGGTTATAGAGTGAATGAAAGCGTTTGTGATGAGTGCTGGTAGAGTTGTGCCTTACCCAGGTAGTGGAGCCACAAATTCAGGAAGGTACGAGAGATGTAGAGGTGTGTCCTCATGCTAGGGTTAGTGCAAGGGCTGGCCCTGATACCCCCATCCCAGGAATAGTTTGTGTTTCTGGGAATGAACTGTACCTACAGCAGCTAGATTTGCAGGACTTGTGGGAATGAGCATGTTGGTAGATGGACCACGATGACCACACAGTGCCATGTCTGGGTCTATATGTAGCTTTTGCAGAAAGCGAGTCTGAACCGCGTCGCCTATTTCCCTGGTATGGAATGGGAAATGAGAAACAAGAACATCTTTCTCCCCGACGAAGGAGTTCCCAGTGATTTTTCTGCACAAGGGGTTGTGTCACTTCTCTGCTTAAACTCACTGGTGTTCCCCATTGTCGAAGTGTGAATCCCACCCAACTAAGGATGTCTAGAGTCTGTGAAGCCCTCTCTATACAATTTTGGGGACCCTTTTCAAGGAAAATGGAAATAAAAATATATTTCAAGTAAATAAACATGACCACGTGAACATGCTGTAGGGCTCCTCCCAAGGTCTTGGATTGGCCCCAAGCAAGTGAGGGGCTAACTAAAGCTTCACCTTCGTTAGCTTCGGGGTAAAATTGCCTCTGTGCCCAAAGATTTTCACGTAATCTGATTCCTTCCTATCTCACTCAACTTGTCCCCTTACTGCTCATTTTTCCAACCCTCCACGCAGTTCCTGCCTCATGGAACTTCCCGGAATTGACTAGGCTAGTGGTTTCAACATCCATTCGGCCCAGTGTTCCCTGTCTATTACCAGTATTTTGGAGGACCTCCTGAGGTGAAATTCATAGACAATATAACCGTTCCACATGCCTGATAAAAAATCAATATTATCTAATTGTAATCTAAAGGAGAAATAAAAATGAAATAATTTATTATAAAATAATATACATACCAATATGTAAATGCTTGGTTATGATGACACCAAAAGGCTAACCATGTACCCCTGATTTACGAACTCCCACTTTCCTCCCCTACCCTCACCCCATAGGGCTTGGTGCCTTCAGCATTGGGAAGCATTGTACAGGATCATTTCTGACTCTGGTTTTAGCAGACCCTATACCTTCTCTCCGGGCTGCCTTCCCCCACTGGTCCTATCTTCTAAAATCCTCCAGAACCAAGGCTCAGACAGTGGCCCTCATCTCAGCCCTCCCAGAAGCTTCCATTGACAGCTCACTTCTCCAGAGGCGATCGATACCTTTGTCATCTGTACCTCCAACATCCATCCAGACTTGTGGTTTGCCCTAGCTGAACCACATCATTCCTACAAATTTATCTAAACCATTTCAGTTAATGACCAAGACATTCAACTCCATATTGAGTGTTTCACATCCTTTTGTCTTAGTACAAATTAAAATAAGTTTTGAAGGAAGAAAATTGACCAAAACTTGACTCTTTAGAGATTCAAAGTAAAAAAATAAGAAAGTAAACAGAGGAAGAAGTCCCTAAGGACATAGAGCGTTTCTGAAATGTACTCGAGATTTGTTCAGTGTTTATTCGACATGTAAAATTAACATGAAGTTGTCTTGAGACAAATTATCTTTTTTAAAATATTTTTAGATGTCTGGCCATAAAGAACACCTGGACGAATGGACAGACGCTCCAAAGGGAATGCAATCTTGAGGGGCGAACTGGGTCCAGGTGGAGGGATTGTTTGAGAGACGTGGACAGGGAGCTGCGTCTTGGGGTCTGGCATCCGGACAGAAGGCTCCTGGGTCTGCGATCAGCATGGGATGCCTTTCTAAGGGCTTGATATGGTGATGGAGGCTTCTTCATTGTTGGCCTCAGATGGGTGGCCCTCTGGCTTCCTAGATGCTCCTAGGTTGATGAGGGACTGACCAGAGTAGGGGAGCTGAATCAGAGAATGATGACCCCCAGGGGAGGAGCCGTTAGAGCAGAAGGGAAGTCAAGGGCGTTTGGAAGGAGACAGATTTGAGATTGAATCTAAGCTCTGTCTCTGCTAAATAGGGAGATTTGGGATAAAAAATTTTACCTCCTAGTTCCCCAGTTTTCTCATCTTCAAAATGGGGCTAAAATAGCACATACTGAAAAATTCATTTTAAGTGAAAATTATACTTGATTGTACATGTTAAAAATTTAAGTCAATACCTGGAACACGGTCAGTAATCAATACATGATAGCAATGATTGCAATCATTACAATTGGAATTATAAAAACAGCAATATAATAAGAATAGAAATTACAATAACGAAAAGCTAACAAGATCAGATGCCCATTGAGGACTTAGGGTATAACCCAAGAAAAGGCAGAAGCCCATTTAGATGGTGGCCAGGTGGTAAGGATGGGGCAAAAGCAGCCCTTTGGCTTCCCTGGGTGTCCAGGATCAGATTTCAAAGACACCAGTTATCTAATGCAGGAATACTTCTTAATATTATTGTTCACGGTAACTTTTATTGTTTATCGTAGTTTGTAGTAAAGAAGTCAATCCTGCCCAAGACATCTGGTCTTTGTCTTTGGCTTACTGGGAGGTGATCCAGTGTTCTGCTTGATAGGACATGGTTTTTGTTTTGCTTGGGACCTGGGGTCACACTGGGTGGTGAAACAATACGATTTAGGGTGGGGGATGGCCACACGTTGGGGTAAGGGTGAGCCATGCCAGAAAGGCCAACAATGTGATTTGGGGTGGGGGCTTTGGGACACGGGTGGAAGGGTGGAGACTGAGACTGAGATCAGCCACAAGGGCAATCCCTCATGTTGACATAGTGAAGTCCCCTGAGAACTCTGATCATGGAGGCTCAAGGAGCGTCCTTGGGTGGCACTGTTCTGTGCATATTGTCACACATGGATGCCAGGAAGGTAACGTGTCCTTAACTCCATGGGGAGAAGACAACGGGACCTCCCCTTTTAGCACTTTTCCTGGACTCTACTCCATACATCTCTTCCTTTGGCTCATCTTTTCTGTATCCTTTCTCTGTGTAAGCTATAATTATGAGCATAACAATTTTCAGTGAGTTTTGTGAGGTTTTTTTAGTGAATTATCAAACTTTAGGGTATTTTTGGGAACCCATCAAACTTGCGGTTGGTGTCAGAAGTGAGGCAGTCTTGGGGACTGTGCCCTCTAACTTCAAGTTGTCCTAAACCGTCACAGATAGGAAGCTCACAGAAGGTATAAAGAACATTTAAATTCATCCGTAATCACACCGTTCAAAGAGAATCACAGTTTTATTTTGGTGAACCTCTTTATACATGTGAATATTTGCAAATCTTGTACGTACCGACGTGTCACATAATTTAAAAATGTGTATACCCTAAGCATTTTCCCACGTTATTAAATATTCCTCAAAACAGAACATTTAAGGACAACGTAATATCCCATGGATCTCCTGTAATTTAATCATTACCCAGTTGTTGTGTTTTTAAGTTATTTACAGTTTTCATTATTATAGTTAATTCTTGGATGAACATCCTTGAGTTAAACCTCCACATATGTGCATGATTATTTCTTTAGGATACATTCCTAAAAATGCAATCATTGAGCTTCCTATATTCTGCCAAACTCTCCTAGAAGGTGGGGCTGGCCCAGGGGGTGGGACTTTGGTGTCTACATCCAGACTGGAGCAGCACACACTCCCTGGAACAGTAGAACCTTGGAGGGCAAACAGAACTCAGACCTGAGCAAACTCAGTGACCCACAGGACTTGTTCATATCAAGTACAAGTCACATCGACTATGCACTTGACTTTGTCAAAAATTTTAGAAAGCCTTCAGATTCATAGGGTGGGCTCTCACAGCTCTTTGTAGGGGCAGTCTTGATAGAAAGTTCTTCCTTCTGAGCGGAGTCAGCCAGGTAGCCTTTTGCTTTGCCTAACATTTTGCTTTGGTATCTTCAGATGGTTTTGCTTTCAGAATCGCAAAGACTGAGCTCCCTTGAGGAAACTGAGGCAGTTACCTTCCATCCCTGTCTCTCGTTGATCTAAATGTAAGCAGAGTCATCATATACTCAGTGAAGCTAGTGACCATTAGCTTGTGTTCCATTTGCCACAGAGTTCAGAGGGCAGCCCAGGACTAATGCACAGTTCCTGAAATGAATACACCTTGAGAAGTATCCTCCATCCTTCCTTTGTCAAGTAAGCTGTTGGAACACCTGTGAAAGATTTCTGGATGTGGAGTTTGGAAAGTGAAAGGAATGAGCCTGGGCAACACTGGCACGTAGTGCCCCTGTCTAACTCTATGTCACAGAAGTTTATGGTCCTGAAATGTCATTTCAGTTCTAGGTGAGAAGGTGAATGGAGAGGGGAAAGCAGAGGGCTATGCCAGCTTCATGTCAGGCAGTTTTCAGCTGCCTTTTCTCTAGACCATTAGTTTATTGATGGTAGGTTGTCTTTCCAGCAAATCTCTTTTGATTGCAAGTGTAATGAAGGCGTATTTTAGTGTCCTTCTAGCTCTAGGGAGAACTCAAGCTGGTTCCTCTCATTCCCACTGAAGTGTCAATGCCAAGGCTGATTCATCTAGATTTTTAGAGCCATCATTCCATCTTGAGGGCTTATGACTACTCTGAGCCATCATAAAGGGGATGTGTCTACGTGGGGTAATTCAGATGGTGCTAAGCAAAGTCTTAGGGCACAGACAGGTTTCTCTTTGTCAAGGATGCTGGCTGCTGTCCTTCCCAGATGCCCAGGAGAAGAGCAATTAACATGATGGTGCACAGTGCTCACCTGAATGGTGGAAAGCAGGCATCAGCTTCAGCCTCCATCCACAAAGCTCCTCCAGGTCCAGGGACCCCAGCCTCTTTCCTTCATCGGCAACGCCAGGCTGTCATTCCCACTCTACTGGGGTGACCCTCGGCAGGGTGCTGGAGACCTCTCGAATCCTGTTCACTTTCCTGGTCCTCCCTTGGGAAGTGAGAAGAGGCTCCTGTATACCCTCCTGTCTGTAATTTTATCCTTAACTCTTGTATTCCATGGGACCTGGTCTCACTGGGTGCCCTGACAGGAGTCTAACCCTCATGTTTCTCTTTTGCTGCTTTTCCTGAGCCTGTGAGATTTTTTTGTGGCGGGAGAAAACCTCATGCTCACAGATCAATGAGCGTATTCTTCTATGCCTATTGTTCAGTGCAGGATTTTGGTCTTTTGAAACTCAAAGGATACGGGCTCTTGAAACTCAAAAACCTTTTTTGCTCAAGACTGTAGTCCTTGCCTTGAGTTTCAAAGGCCTGTTTTGAACCTCAAAGACCAAGCACTGACTCTCTCTCTCTTTGGATACCTGCTAGAAAAAACGCTACACCGGAGTCAGTGGGTGTAGAATGCTCTAGCTATTGAAGGGGTAGGAGGAAATACCTGGAACAAGAAAAAGAAATTACGTCAGCTTCTCTTTCACAATAACCCATCCCAAGTTTCTTCACACAAGAAGAGACTCAGAATTCAAATTCAGGTCAGTCCTCCTTCAGCCTATATGAACCTAAGTGTCTTCTGGAGTTTGTCCAAGGAGAGCAGTAAAATTAGAGTGATGAGTAACCATTGTTGATTATTTACCCCAAGAAGTAAGCTGAGCGTTTTAGATAGAACATCGTATTTTCACAGCAATCCTGTGAAATAGGTGTTATTGTTCTTGTTACCATTTTCCAGATGGGAAAACTGAGACTCCTAGGGATTAGGGACATGGTTAATTAGTGATGGAATTAGAAGAGAAACCCAATCCAGAGCCACATCTCTAAGCTGTGTGAAAAGAGGTGGAGGTGATGCGAGCTTGGTGAGTCAAGGAGTCAAAAGAAAGATTTATTGGACTCTCAAGAGCTAGCAGTAGTGCTCTTTTATTCACAGAATAGCATGGAGTAGTGGGGGACGGGACCCGTGGGCAGTGAGGAGCTGCTGGCATGGGGACGGGACCCGTGGGCAGCGAAGAGCTGCAGGCGTGGGGACAGGACCCATGGGCAGTAAAGAGCTGCAACGTGTTGAGGGTTAGAGCTAAATTTATAAGGCATAGGTATTTGAGTTATTTCTTTACAAGACAAAGGAAAGATCATGAAAAACGTTGTTAAAATGATGTCAGTGTAGGTGGGGTCTGGTTATTGGGTGGTCCTATAACTTTGGGTAAGAATCAGATTGGATTAAGTCAGGACGTCCTATGCTTCCCGGAGGATGATATAGATCAGTATGTAGGGCAGGATGCCTTGGGCTTCTCTCCCTGGGGCAGCCTTGATCCACATCGGAGGGAATGTAAGAAGGGTCAGTATGAAGAGGGTAAATGAAGAAGAGATAAATCGAAGGAGTCTCATCACTGGCCTATTGTACATTCATCTTCCTTTACCAGGAACACCCTTCCCTCAGATCCTGTGAGGTTGAATCCTTTCGTTATTCAAGTTTCGGATCACAATATTATAGACATCATCATCGACCACCCCAGCCAACCACCCACCGTGTGCACACCCAGGACCTCAGCCACATTTTGATGAATCCTGTTTTATTTTTTTAAATAGCATCGCTTCCTCTGGAATGGTCTTGTCGTTTATTGATGTTCCTCTGTATTTACTATCTGTCTTCCCTTTCTAGAATCTCTGGAGCATAAGCTTTGAGGTGAGGCACTTGGTGGTTTCGGCCTCTTGTTTATCCTCAGTGTTTAGCACAGTGCCTGGCTTCTACAAGCTTGCTCCGTAAATCTATTTGAGTGAGTTTGATTGAGTGAGAAGGAGCACTCAGAAAGGTTAGAAAGAGAAAAGCCCCATCTTGCATATCTCTAAGCCACATTTCAGAATAAAAATGACAAGCTTAACCGCTCATTGCTTTTCAACCTTGACATCAAAAGCTGCTTAGGAAGGTCTGGCTGGTTTGCTTTGGGGCTGCCTCTTTAAGCGAGGATCAGAAAGCACCTTTAATGTTGAGCTTCATTTGTTTATCAAAGACAGAGGAGCCTTTGTCCTCCGTCGCAGCTGGTATGCAGCAAGATGGGAGCATCCTCTGCCTTGTACTTCAGAGGAGCCAAATGTAACTACAACGGTGGTTTTTCAACTCCGAAATAATCCGGGAATGTGCAAGTTCAGCTTAGACACCCTAAGAGGAGGAGAGCAGGGAAAGTTCAGATTATAACCCGCTTCTAAAGCCCTTTATGCAGATGGGAAGACCAGCTGGAGTGAGTTTCTGAAGTTCTGCTTCTTCAGAGAATTTAGGGGTTCACCAGCTTTTGGGCTGTGCCCACCAAAGATGTCATGGGTACCAGGAAAGAAGGCATCTGAAAGGTAGCCACTGCAGCCCCTTCTAGCTTTTTCCCCTGAACTTGACTCATTTGAGTATCACTTTTACAAAATTTTGTCATATCCAAGGACCACCTGTGGTTAATATATGTAATTATATATATAATATTATAATGTATATACACGTATCACACCTGTCACACAGGGATGTGTGTATGTTACTATACTTACTGTCCTTTGTTTATTTTGACTCTGCATTTAAATGAAAACTTTACATCATTAATATAAATGGAAAAGAAGGAGAAGTATCAGTGACCTTAGGTGGAAGGGAATTAGAAACATAACGCAATGAGAAGAAGACAATATTATTAATTCTCTGCCTTTTAAAAATGAGAGATTAGCAAATGTTAGGTGTTAGAGACATCTGAATAACCAAAATTAGACTTTCTCTCTTTTATCAGAAAGAATGAAGGAAAGTTGAAAAGAGTATCTTTCCTCCTGTGTCTGTTGATCTCATCACTGCTGTTTACCTGAAGACATCTGGCAGAACGCCTAAAACGGTGGCCGTGTTTTGTCGGCAGCTTCAAGAACCACTTCACTCTCCAAATCTGGAATCCCGTCTGTAATTTCTGGCCAAGTGATCACCAGGCCTGTCTCCATCATTTGCTCTGAAGGAAGCTCAGTCTTCTGACACAATCCACGCCAAGTTCTCTCTCTTTCGAGTGAGAAAGCCCTGGAACCAGGAGTTTGAGTGGGGTGAGAAGGAAGCGAGTCCTTCGCAGCCTGTGAGAAGACAAGATATTTCAGGCATATGGAACAGCATTTAAAAAGGCAGAAGGAGACAGCACGGCCTATTTTAGGGGAACTGCAAGCAGTTAATTCAGTGTGGCTGGATCCACATAAAATGCCAAAGGGAAGGCAGAGAGGGGTGAAAGAAGAGGTGGGAAAGAGGGAGGCGGGGTGCGGGTGCAGACCCTGGGGAGCCAGCAGGCCATGCTCCTGACTGTGGACTGCAGTTTTGACGCCAGCCAGGTACTTGCTGCCGTCCTTTGCACTGGTATTTATAGGTAAATTGTATTTGGGTGGCAACAGCATTCCCTTCTGGAAGAAATCTATTTTTGCTGCATGAATATATTGATAAGATTTGGGGGTGGGTGGGAGGGATGTGAGGGCTTCTAGGATTTTGTTTACCTTTCTGGGATATGCAGGCTGAGGGCAGAGATGTATTTCTAAGGATCATGAAAGGGGATTTGTAAAAGGCTGGGCAGCCTAAGAGATAAAGGCTGTTAGGGGAGGAATTTCCATTAGGGGAATAACGGAGTGTCTGATGGGAAACTTGAAGAAATTTCTGCTCTCAAGGCAGAAGCAGACACGGAGACACTGATTGAGCATATGTAGTTTATTTAGGAGGTACAGGGACACACCAGGGAGTGAGGGGGCCATACAGGGAAGGAAGGCAGCTGATTAGTGGGCCAGTAGTAAGCCGGCTATCACAGTGGCTGCCTCAAACTTAATCCTGTGGGGTAAACTGAAACTCTGGGAAATGGGGTAAAAAACTGCCTCAGAATCATCGTGCCAAAGGGCAGGTCAGTGGTGAGAGGCCGTCCCCAGGGAGATGTTAATTCCCAGGTGCTGCTGACGTGTCCTGGGTACAGGCAGAGTCGGATTCTGAAATGGGGGCAGCGTTTCCAGGAAGACGAGGCTCTGAGTGTTGAAGTCAGAACAGCACGTGGAAGCGGTCGGAGCGGCTATGTGGAGAGTCACCGGCACCTGCTTGTCTGGTTTGGCGTGTTGTACCTGCTTTCCCAGGACTCACGTGAAATCTCCCATAATCTGCCCATATGTTGTTCATGCATTGGAAAGATGAATCTGATGGGAAGATGTGACTCATTGCTGAGTGTTGCCTTAAGTGAGGCTCCACAGAGACCTGGCACTTTCCAAGCAGGCCGGCCTCATCTGCTGATACAGCTACGTTGGAGTCATCAGATCCTTCTTAGTTGCAGTGATAAGAATGCAACTCTGACTTAAAAACCAAGTAAAATGAAACTTATTGGATCTTAGAACTGAAAAGTCCAGGGGATGGTCTTCAGGTACAGCTTGATTCTAAGAGCTCAAATGATCTAATCAGACTTTGGATTCTCTCTCTTTCCATCTCTTATGTCTATCTTTCTCTGGACTGATTCCATTTTCTCCTTATTATGATAAGATGGTTTTCAGGAGCTTTAGGCTTGCGTCCTGTTTTTCCATCCACCCTAGTAGAAAGATGACTTCTTCTTCTCTTTTTTTTTTTTTTTTTTGGTGAGGAGGATTCACCCTGTGCTAACATCTCTGTGAATCTTCCTCCATTTTGTATGTGGGACGCCTCCACAACATGGCTTGATGAGTGATGTATAGGTCCAAGCCTGGGATCTGAAACTTTGAACCCCAGGCCACCAAAACAGAGCATGCAAACTTAACCACTACGCCACCAGGCTGGCCCCTAGAAAGATGACTTCTTTTAACAAACAATTACAATGAATTTCAAGACTGAGTCTCGTTGGCTATGATTGGCCTTCCTTGGGTCACGTAGACACCCCTGAAACTCTTGCTGGGGCTAGAGTGGCTGCCCAGCACTGATTGGGCAGGGTGAGTTCACATACCTACCTACCCTTAGAGCCAGAGGGGTGCTTAATTCAACCCAAATCTCACAGACTGAGAAGTAGAAAAGGAGCTGTTTCCTGGGATAACATGAGTACCATTGATAGAAAATGAAGAGTGCGTGGATGCTAGGCAAGCAAGAGCAAGAGATATCCACTACAACCAAGAAAAACCAACAAGATGCTCACAGACCTGGGAGCTCAGGCCTATTTTAAGGACCTAGTACAAAACCAGCATCTGAGGTTACCATGACCCCAAATACCCAATCTTGATAACCAGCCCCCTTCCTGAGCCAGACCTACAGCTTCCTTTCAAAGCTGCTGACTCCAGCTGACGGATGAGGGTCCCAGGGTTTCCAAGGCACTGGATTTCCATTGACTGCTGTAACCTTGAGCTACAGACTTTATTGGCAGTATTTAACACAAATCTGTTTTCCATCCTTGTCAGATCCCGCTTCAGTATGCGCCACAGGAGGAGAAGTCAAACGCTAAATTGATTTCTTTAATGGGGAGTGCTTTGCAGCTGATAGCAACCCTTCTGGAGATGCATTAGTCAAGTTACAATGGAATCTTTTCTCGCTGGCTTTTATGGACTCTCCTCTTTGCCAGGAGTATAGGACTGTGATATCATCATTTGCCTGTTTTTTCTTTTAACTGGAGACTAAGAAGGTCAGGGCTCCCACCTCCCGCCTCTAGGTCAGAAGCTGAGTCTTTCTAGGGAAGATTTAACTGTAGGAGTTAGTATCTTGAGATTGCCAAGAATGATTAGTGTCAAGGTGTTTCTTAGCAACTTGAGCGCAATAAGGGGCTGGAATCGTGTGAATGAACACTTACTTGGGAATCTGGGAGTTGGCCTTCCTGCCTGTTTGTGGGATTTTATGGACTGCTTATACTGTAGTTTGAGATAATTTGGTGATTTTTCTAGAATATAGTGAGCTCTTGCTTACTTCTGTTCGGTAAGGATTCGTTCCATTTCTGTGTATAATAACAATAATAATGGTGATTGGGGGCATACCCTTGTTCTGTGCTGGGCTCTCTCCATTGTCTCACTCAGTCTTCACAACAGTTCCATGAAGTGGGTCCTGTTCTGCCTGCTATGCTGATGAGAGCCTGGAGGCAACAAAGTTACACAGCTTGCCCCAGGTCGTACAACTCATGTAATTAGGAATTCTCAGGGCCTGTATTTATACCTTTGTTTGAACTCCAAAGATTGTTCTTTTAGCCACCCCTGTATATTTCCATCCATGAGAAGGCATTGTACACTCATCAAAGACGGATTTGGTGCCATCTCCTAGGATAAGGACCCAAATTTAGAGCATCACATTCTGGAGTGTGACACAAAGAGAAATAAAAACTGGAGGGATGTGGCCAATACAGATCTTCTTAGCCACACCCACGATACCAACTCATGAGGAAGGACCATCTTTACTTCCTAGTTGTGTTGATCATAGAAGGTGTATTTTCAAGGTAGAGGCTGTTATCCTGTTAAGATATCAGGTAGATTTTCTGCAGGAGAAAAACCCAATGGTTTTTGCGTCTTGGAATCCATCATGTATCTTGTCTTCAACCTTCCGAGATCTGACCTCTCAGGGGACACCGAGGCAGCTTAACACAACTGCATGACCAAAAATGACTTACTGTCTCTGAGCCTCAGGTTTTCCATCTGTATAATGGAATCGATGATGTTATTAATTACACAGGATAACTTGTGAGGGTTGAATTCAGTATTATACATTAGGGCTTCAAGAGATGTCAGTTGCTACTATTTTGTTTTATGTTGCTGGGCTTCAATTTTTACATCTCTCCAATGAAGAAGCTGGATCAGCTCCATTTCTGAACCATGACTGTCACCTGAAAACGGATGGGGCTGGCTAGGGCAGAATGAGGCAGGAAACTGAGATCTGTGGACAAACTTGAGGGGTCAGAAACAGCTTCAGAAGCGAGAGCAAGTTCGGTCTAGCTGGTGACACTTGG
Organism: Equus caballus; assembly: GCF_041296265.1. NCBI lineage: Eukaryota > Metazoa > Chordata > Mammalia > Perissodactyla > Equidae > Equus > Equus caballus. The sequence continues at coordinate 11,765,454 of NC_091704.1, forward strand.
TGTCACGAGGATCTGGCTACAGACAAGAAGTGGTAATTGAAGGTGGCTGTTGGCGTTCAGCACGTCCAACAAGGGATGACGGGCGACATATCAGGCTAGCAGAATATGATGAACCTGTCACTGGGTGTTAGGGACTGAACCAGATACCATTCAGAGACAGAGCTCTATAGACTGGATATAGACAAGGTTGTAGACAGGGGATGATGTTCCAGTTACTATTTCTGTGTAACAAACCACTGCCTAACCTAGTGGCATCAACTGACCATTTTATTAGGCTCATGCATTCTCTGGGTAAGGAATTTGGGAGGGCTTGTCTCTACTCCCTGATGTCTGGGGCCTTGTTTGGAAAGACGTAAAGCCTGGGAGTGACTCAGTGACTTGAAGCAGGAAACATCTGGAGGCATCTGCACTCACTTAGCTAGTGGTGATGCTGGTTACAGCTGGGACCTCGGCTGGGGTGTCAGGCAGAACACTTCCTATATGTGATCTCTCCATCTGGGCTAGTTTGGGCTTCCAAACTAGCATGGCACTAGGTCTTGAGACTGAGTGTCCCATCAGAGCAAGGCAGAGGTACATAGCATTTTTACTATTAAGCCTCAAAGTCACATAGTGTCACATACTCTAGGTTCAAGAGGAGGGAACACATACTTCGCTCCTCAGTGAGAGGGAGGGCGGAGTGACATTGTAAGAAAAGCCTGTGGGATGGAGATTTTGCTGCATCCATCTTTGCGAAATCGAATCTACCACAGGTGTTTATAGTCTAAGTTGTTATTGTGTGAATGTTAATAGCACAGACTGGAGCCAGACTGCCTGGCCTCATGTCCTGACTCCACCACTTACTAGCCGTGTGATGTTGGGCAGGTCGTTTAAACCCTTCGTGCCTCAGCTTCCTCATCTATGAAATGGGACTACTAACAGGACCTATCTTTTTGGATCGTTGTAAAGATTAAATGAACTAAGAACATGGAAAGTACTCAGAACAGAGCCTGGCACATGATAAACTAAAGGCAGGTGTTTCCTATCATTATCATCACTAAGAAGGTTTCTGAGGCAGAGACTCAGGCTTCGGGAACTAGCCAGGAACAATTCAGAGACCCAAACGAAGGAGCAAGATATAGGTCAGCCTATTAGAAAACAAGGACTGATGCTGATGTAGAATGTGAGACAAGAACTGATTAATTGCTTCTCTTTTGGATCCGAACTGATCCCAGAGGTGGGGCCTCTGTTTTAAAGGCAGACAGGAGCTGGGGGCCAGTGGCCCCTGCAGGGGCGAGGTGGGCTCCAGGCACAGGAAAAACACCAGGCCTGATTCTGTCACATCTATTAACCGTCTGACCCCACCACACTTCCTTTCGCCTTTCTCCACATAAGCCCCTCCATGTCTCATCGTGCCTCATCTTACTTGCTGAGTGACAGGCCTGGAACTAAGCCGTGTTACATCATCAGTGAGTGACAGAGGAAGGAGGCCTAAGCCCTCATGACAAAGGATTGTCCAGATCTGTTTGGGGAATATTCCAGTTGAAACAGAGGAGGAGAGCAATCACATGGGTGGGCTCCACCACAGGCTTTATGAAGCCCCTTGGTATAAGTCAGAGTTTTTTCGTGGCAGATGACAGAAACCCAGTTCCAACCAGCTTAAGCTAAAAAGGGAATTTATTTGCTGCTTAACCGAAAAGTCCGGGAGGAGACAGTCTCACTTGGGTCTATATGCTCCAATGATGTTGTCAGGAATCCTGTCTTTCAGAACCACTTTCCTTTCTTATTTACTTTTAAATTTTTGGCCCTATTCTCAGGATAAATCCATTCATTCATTCATTCATTCATCAAATAGCTATTATGGGTTTATTATGCACTAGGCATGTTTTAGTGAATAAGACAGCAAGTCCTTGATCTCCTGGAAATTATTTCCCGAGGAGGAAGATAGAATAAACAAGCAGACAGATGAAAATGTATGTATCATATGATACATTTACATACATACAGCTACTAGTGTAATGGAGACAATAAAACTGGGTACAGGAATACAGAGTGACAGTAGAGGGAATAGTCACAGCAAATCTCTCTGAGCTGGTGACGTGGGAAAAGGGACGCCTGTAGTGAAAGGGAGCCTGCTGTGGAGGGAAGAGTATTCCAGCAGAGGGAACAGCCCTGCAAAGACTTTGAGGCAAAGATCGTCTTGCTGTCTTTGAATAACTAGAAGGAGAACAATATGGCTGGGCCTTAGGGACCAAAGAGGAAAGTCATGTGAGAACAAGTGGGAGAGGCAGATGGTACAGGGATTCTGGCCATGGTAAGGAGTTTAGATCTTATTTTAAGTGTAATGAGAAGCCATGGGTGACTTTTAAGTGAGGGATCAATATGATCTTATTTGCCTATTTAAAAGATCACTCTTTCAGTTTTGTGGGGAATGTGTTGGCAAAGGAGGAATCAATTCTTGGTTCAAGGCTGACATCCTTCCGGATTAACAACCCCTCCAGACAAAGTCCCAGGGAGAGATCTCATTGGTCAGCCTTGAGTCACATGCAAATTCATGGACCAGCCACTGTGGCCATAGTGATGGGATATTTTGAATGGCCCAGTTGAGGTCCCATATCCACTTCTAGATGTCGGAATGGGGCTAGCCCCACCCCATCCACTGAGAAGGAAAGAGTGATTCCTTAATTGAAAACTGTGGGTACACTTAACAAATGAGGTGATGGATGTTGGACAGGCAAAAGGGATAGAAGTCCTCTGTGCTCCTCAGTGACATTCCCAAAGTGAGGACATCCATCTCTGCTTGAGCACATTCAGTGATATCCAGGGGCTTCCTTCCTCCTTGCCTCTCCTCTCCGTCACTCACCAGAGCAGCCACTAGAGAATGGCTAGAATGGAAAGGCATTTCTTCCTGGTTTTAAACTAGGGCCATTTCCACTATGTGGTCCTTCTTCTACTTTCTGAAGCCTGTCAGGTGAGCCTAAATACTGTTCCATACAGCCCTTTGGAAGAGAGTAGCAACATCTCCCTCAAGTATTTATTTGTCTACCCTGAATAACCTCGGTGGATTCCTTTCTCTCCCCAGGTCACAGCCCCTTTGTCATTCTAGTTGCTTTCCTTAGAGTCCTTAGGACTTCATCAGATTTTCAAATGCTCTATTCTGTTAATGGGGCGGGGAGGAGTGACTCCTGGTTTAACAGGAGCAATTTCTTATTTTAGGCCTAACCTAGGCTGAACTAAAAAAGTATGGTGTGCAAATGAAGTTGTTCCCAGCTTAGACAAAGAAGTCACTAGTCCATCGATCATTGATGTTGGGGGCAGATAAGGGGAGCAAAAAGCAGCTTGGAAAGCAGAATGGGAACTTACCAGGAGGGGGGATGTTCCTGGGGACCTTTGGGTTTTCTGTAGTTTGTAGCCCTCTTTTTTATTTACAGGAGGAAAGTTGGTAGGAGTATTCCTCCCATACCATCCGTATTTACCTTCAGTATGGAATTCATCATGTTTTATAGTCATGCATTTATTCAGCAAGCATATATTGAGCACCTACTGCATACCAGGTACTGGGCAATAGGGATGTAGAGAGGAGCAAACAAATCTTCTGGACTCAGTCTGTTGTGTGGACAGATCAGAAAATCACTAATGGTAATGAAGTGGGATCAGGGCTATATCAAGAATATATGCTAGTGAGGATCCTTCTAGGAAGTGCCTGACACTGGGGCTGAGGGTGGAGGATGGATGGGTGAGGCGGGGTGTGTGTGTGTGTTCTGGGCAGTGGGAACAGTATACAAAGAAGGGCACCAGGGCTTCAGAGAATAGGGTGATGTGAGTTAAAAAAAAAGATGGGGTGGGGGGGGAGGATAAATGGGATACAGCCGGATATTAAGCTTGATCACTAGACAAGGTAGGTCTGGGCATGGCATATGGGGGCGTTGGGAGTGATTGAGAGTGTCAGTCATGGGCAGTGACAAGATCAGAGTTGTGTTTTACAAAGGTCACTTTGATAAATTTGTAGGGGGTGGACAGAGACCGAGGTGGTCAGAGGCGATGACAGGAGCTTGATGAGTGGGCAGTAGACCAGGGCAGCATGAAAACCAGAGCAGAGATAGCGGCTGTCTTAGTCAGTTCAGGCTGCTATGACAGAATGCCATAGACTGGGGGCTTAAACAATAGAAATTTATTTCTCATCGTTCTGGAGGCTGAGAAGTCCAAGATCCACGTCCCAGCGAATTTGTTGTCTGGTGAGAACTCTCTGCCTGGTTTGCAGATGGTTCTTTCTTGCTGTGTCTGCACATGGCAGAGAGAGAGAGATCATCTCTCTCGTGTCCCTTGTAAGGGCACTAATCCCATTCATGAGGGCCCTACCCTCAGGACCTCATCACCAACGAGAGGCCCCCCCCACCTCCAAATACCATCACATTGAGGGTTACCTTCACTATATGAATCTGGGGAGGACGCAAGGATTATTCAGTCCATAGCAGTGGCCAAAGGGACAGAGGGACAAGGAGGGAAGGAGATGGAGTTGGGGTGATACCGGCAGCCCTGGTGAATACCTTGTTCGAGGAACCGAGAGGTGGCAGGCCAGGCTCTGCACCCACATCCTTCTGGACCCCGCCTCTGACCAACAGAATCTCAGTCTCTTCTCAGAGATTCTCCTGGGAGTGAAACCAGTGTGAATAGAGAATCCTTATGGGAATTACAGGCAGATTGCCATCATTCTGCTTCTGTCTGCTCACCTTTAAAATGGGGAGAGTAGCGGTAACCCAGCTTTTGGATGTGAGGATTAAATGAGACAGTTGGTGCAAAGCAGTGAGCACAGGATCTGGCACAAAGTGAGGCCTTCAATAAATTATTCTTCTTATAGTAGTTTTGATTTTCCTCTAGTCGGAATAGAATTTAGTTGAAGTTAGTGACTGTGTCACGGCTGTGTCTCAGGCTGGTGTCTGCCGCCCTGAGCTAAGCCGTAAAAACCCCTCGAATACCTTTTCAAAAGCCTGTCAGCCTCTTGAGGCTCCTACACTTCTTTATTTTATTTTATTTTATTTTATTTTATTTTATTGTAGTAACAGTGGATTCTAACGTCATATAGCTTTCAGATGTACATTGTGATATATTTCGAATTCTGTGTAGATTACATCGTGTTCACCACCCAAAAACTAATTATAGTCCGTCACCTCCCATGTGAGCCTCATCACCCCTTTTGCTCTCTCCCCTCCCCCCCTCCCCCTATGGTAACCAGCAATCCAATCTCCGTTGCTCTGTGTGTGTTTGTGATTGTTTTTATCTTCTGCTCATGAGTGAGATCACACGGTGTTTGACTTTCTCCCTCTGATTTATTTCACTTCACATGATACCCTCAGGGGCCATCCAGGTTGTCACAAATGGCCGGGTCTCATCATTTCTTATGGCCGAGTAGTATTCCATTGTGTATACATACCACATCTTCTTTATCCATTCCTCCCTTGACGGGCACCTAGGTTGCTTCCAAGTTTTGGCTGTTGTGAATAATGCTGCAGTGAACCTAGGGGTGCACGTGTCTTTCTGCATTTGTGTCTTCGAGTTCTTTGGATGAATAGCAAGCAGTGGGATAGCGGGATCATAACGGTAGATCTATTCTTAGTTTTCTGAGGATACTCCCTACTGCTTTCCGTAGTGGCTGCACCAGTCTGCGCTCCCACCAGCAGTGGAGGAGAGTTCCCATCTCTCCACATCCTCTCTCCGACACTTGTCTCTTGTCTTGTTACTTAGAGCCGTTCTGCCCAGAGTAAGGTGACATCTCATTGTAGTTTTTCTTTGCATTTCTCTGATAGCTAGTGATGTTGAGCACCTCTCCATATGCCTGTTGGCCATCCGGATATCTTCTTTGGAGAAGTCACTGCTCAGATCTTTTGCCCGTTTTTTTAATTGGGTTGTTGATTTTTATTGTTGTTGAGGTGTATGAGTTCTTTCTGTATTTTGGGTATTAACCCCTTATCCGATATACGGTTTGCAAGGATCTTCTCCCAGGTGTCAGGTTGCGTTTTGGTTTTGTGGATGGTTTCCTTTGCCGTGCAGAAGATTTTTTGACTTTGATGTAGTCCCATTTGTTCATTTTGTATTTTGCTTCCACTGCCCAGTCAGACGTGGTACTTGAACATAGGCTGCTAAGACTGATGTCAGAGGGCTGACTGCCTATGTTTTCTTGTAGACGTTGCATGGTTTCGAGTCTGACTTTCAAGTAAAACCCGAGGGAGGAGGCTGCAGTTCCCCGAGAGCGAGCTTGGCAGGGACCCCGCGTCCCTGTCAGCGCACCTTCCCGCTCCACAAAGGTCCAAAGCGTGTGGGCGGGGCCCGAGGAGTTCTCCCAGGAGGGTGTCCCTGTCCCTGTCCGCAGTCCACCGCTGGAGGGGGCGGGGCAGCGGGGGGGGGGGAGCGTCTGGGCGGCTGCTGGGCCACCCTCGTGGGAGGCGTGGGAGGCGTCGGCGAGCCGCGCCTGCCTGCCCAGAGCCGAGCCCGGCGGAGTCCGGCCACGCTCTGCTGCTCTCTCCCGGGCTGGGCTCGTCCGTTCCGCCGGCGTCCGTGGACGCCGCTCCGTGTCCCCGCTGGGCACAGCAGCCCGGGCCCTCCACAGCCATGGCCGCTGGCCTGAGGTGGCCCTCCTTCAGCTCCCGCTCTTCCTGCTCGCCGGACACGGACGACCAGGGCGCCTGTGAAGATGATGCCATCTGGGAGAGGTACCTGGGGGCGTGGGCCTGGGGGCTGGTGGGAGGCGAGTCTGTCCCTGAGGAATAGGCTTGTGCGCCGAGAGGTGCCCGTCAGGTCGCGGGACAACTGTGCGGCGCGTGGAGCGAGGGGGTCTCTTCGTGCACTTCACGCGTTCGTGGAACGGGCGGTGTGTGCCAGGCACCTGCCCAGGGGCCAGCCTGGGGATGCGGTGCCCGGGAGTCGGGCGCTGAAGCGGCCCCCGTGGTCTTGGCTCCTTGGAAGGACAGACGCGAAGTCGATAACGACACTGGTCTCCATGCGTTCTGAGGCGTGCAGGTCTCCCTGTTTTAGAGGCTACGTTCCGTTGGGGTTTTCCTGAAGCCTGTTGTACCCCCGAAGCTCAGGCCGGTTCAGGGGAAGTGGCCTGTCGAGGGCCACGTGATATTTGTGTGCAGAGCCAGTGCTTTCCAAAGCCCTTGACTGTGCGGAAGTCCACCTGTTAGGGCTGCAGTGGGGGCTGTCCGGGGAGCGTTGTGAGCACAGGTATGTGTCCCACACTTGAAAGTATGGCAAAGAAAGCGTGAGGCTCGAGGGTGCTGCGTCCGTTCCCTCCTTCCACATAGTCTGGAGAAGTGACTTTGGGACAAGTCCTTCCTTTCCTCTGGTCGGTGCGTGTTCAGTGGTCTGGACACTTGAGGAGCAAGACTGACAGGGTGTTTGACGTACTGGGCCTCAGGGCCTAGTTGGAAAGGACAGATAGGCAGCAACTAATTACCTAGGAGATATGTGAAAGCAATTTTGTGTTGAGTGCTGAGAAATACGGCATTTGCTGATAGACTTTGTGACTTAGGCAGTGATGTTTAAGCTGAGAGCAGATGCCTACAAGAAAAGGAGGACTTGTGCGGGAGAGTGTTGGGACAGGGCAAGGGAGGAGTATGGCCTGTCAGAGGAGCTGAAAGAATGCCCTGGAGACTGGGGCCGCGTAGGGACTGTAGGCTGGGGAAAACAAAACTTTTCGATTAAGGCTGACGCTTTCTATAGGTTTTTGGAGACTAAGTGTCGTGATTCGGAACGTGGACTCTGGAGCCAGACTCTTGTCACATGGGTCCTAGCCATGCCACCTACGGGCTTTGTGAACTTGGGCAAGTTACTGTACCATTCTGTGTGTCAGTTTCCAGATCTGTAAAACGGGGATGATTATCATACACACTCCATAGGTTAGTGTAAAGGTGAAAGGATATTTCCTATCCGCAAAGTACTTAGAGCACTGTCTGGCCTTTGGTAGGCGTTAGTAGTGGTTGATGAAATAAATGGATAAATGCATACGTACGTATTAAAGGCTTGGAGGCTGTCCCTGGTGAAGTGTGTGAACTTGAATGGATGACACCCAACTTTGTTTCCTTTCCATCTTGGAGTTGCTACTGAGCGCATCTGTAGCACTGTGGAATTAGAAATAATCTCCCTCGACTTGGCTGCTCTTTGTAAAAGAATCTAATGCTGTCAAAATTGTCCCAGGGAAATAAAAGCCTTTTCAGTAGCATTTTAGGGTTAGGCTTATTTAATATGTCTTGTTTATATTGGTTTGTTTAGTATTTGTTGGTAACATGTTTTTGGCAAAGCTGCTCGGTTAAAAAAAGTAGATTAGCTGTAAAATAGTTGAGACGCAGAGAAAAGTAGAGAGTCGTGTAAGCAGAGCACGCCTTTCCTTGACTCTCTGTCGAGAGCTTGTGTGATTGAAGCTGCTCTCTGCCTCATACACGGTGCCCTCTGCGTGTGCAGTCATCCAAACAGTGCAGGGTCTGGAACCGTGGAGAATCTAAGGCAGTACAGTCACGCTTTGCTTAACAGTGGGGATGAGTTCTGAGGAGTGTGTCATGGTCAGGCAATCTCGTGATCGTGCAAACACCACGGAGTTCCTAAAGCTAGATGGCAGAGCCTCCTACACACTTAGGCTCTACGGGACTAATCTTATGGGACCCCCGTTGTGGACTGAAACGTCCCAGTGTAGGGCATGGCTGTACTTCCCAACTCCCAGGGCACGGAAGTGTAGCCTGTGGGGCTTTTGAAATGAACGGAGACGCTCAAGGCCTGCTCTGGACCCACTGACTTAGAATCTACTGGGATAGTTCCCGGCTTTAAAGACCAGACATATTCCTCATCTGGAGACATCTCATCAGCGGTTTTTCACACTGGGTTTTCCCTCATCTGAAGAAACACGCAAAGAGACTGTGAGGATCCATAATTAGCGTTTTAATACATTTGGCAGGACTCAGTGTTTTCCACTTTCTGTGATACTGGGATCTGCATCTTCACTGTAATGTGTTAAACCTTTAAATCTTGTCAAAAAGTCACGTCATTAAATAGAGAATCCTTATGGGAATTCCAGGCAGATTGCCATCTTTCTGCTTCCGCCTCCTCACCTTTAAAATGGGGAGATTAGTGGTAACCTAGCTTTTGGATGTGAGGATTAAATGAGACAGTTGGTGCAAAGCAGTGAGCACAGGATCTGGCACAGAGTGAGGCCTTCAATAAATTATTCTTATTATAGTAGTTTTGATTTTCCTCCGGTTGGAATATAATTTAGTTGAAGTTAGTGACTGTGTCATGGCTGTGTCTCAGGCTGGCGTCTGCCGCCCTGAGCTAAGCCATAAAAACCCCTAGAATAACGTTCCAAAAGCCTGTCAGCCTCTTGAGGCTCCTACACTTCTTTATTTTATTTTATTTTATTTTATTTTATTTTATTTTATTGCAGTAACAGTGGATTCTAACATTATATAGCTTTCAGATGTACGTTGTAATATATTTCGAATTCTGTGTAGATTACATCGTGTTCACCACCCAAAAACTAATTATAGTCCGTCACCTCGCATGTGAGCCTCATCACCCCTTTTGCTCTCTCCCCTCCGCCCTCCCCCTATGGTAACCACCAATCCAATCTCTGTTGCTCGGTGTGTGTTTGTGATTGTTTTTATCTTCTGCTCATGAGTGAGATCACACGGTGTTTGACTTTTCTCCCTCTGATTTGTTTCACTTCACATAATACCCTCAGGGTCCATCCAGATTGTCACAAATGGCCGGATCTCATCATTTCTTATGGCCAAGTAGTATTCTATTGTATATATAGACCACATCTTCTTTATCCATTCGTCCGTTGATGGGCACCTAGGTTGCTTCCAAGTTTTGGCTGCTGTGAATAATGCTGCAGTGAACCTAGGGGTGCACGTGTCTTTCTGCATTTGTGTTTTCAAGTTCTTTGGATGAATAGCCAGCAGTGGGATAGCTGGATCACACGGTAGATCTAATCTTAGTTTTCTGAGGATACTCCCTACTGCTTTCCATAGTGGCTCCACCAGTCTGCACTCCCACCAGAAGTGCAGGAGAGTTCCCTTCTCTCCACATCCTCTCTGACACTTGTCTCCTGTGTTGTTAATTAGAGACATTCTGACCAGAGTAAGGTGACATCTCATTGTAGTTTTGATTTGCATTTCTCTGATAGCTAATGATGTTGAGCACCTCTCCATATGCCTCTTGGCCATCCGGATATCTTCTTTGGAGAAGTCACTGCTCAGATCTTTTGCCCGTTTTTTTAATTGGGTTGTTGATTTGTTTTGTTGCTGAGGTGCATGAGTTCTTTCTGTATTTTGGGTATTAACCCCTTATCCGATATACGGTTTGCAAGGATCTTCTCCCAGTTGTCAGGTTGCGTTTTGGTTTTGTGGATGATTTCCTTTGCCATGCAGAAGATTTTTTTACTTTGATGTAGTCCCATCTGTTCATTTTATATTTTGTTTCCATTGCCCAGTCAGACGTGGTACTTTAACATAGGCTGCTAAGACTGATGTCAAAGGGCATACTGCCTATGTTTTCTTCTCGAAGTTTCATGGTTTCGGGTCCGACGTTCAAGTTGTTGCAGTTGGTTGGTTGGTTGGTTGGTGGTTTTGCTTGCGTGTGCGTGTGATGTAAGGTTCTTCAAGTCTACGTCTGTGCGTTCCCTTCTACCCGATGGGAAATGAAATACACAACCATACTTCTTTTATTTGTTTAGAAAATATTTTACCGTAAGTCCAGTAGAAAATGCGTTGTGAACATCTTCAGTATGCACAATTGTGAAACAAACACAAGTGAGCAGATCCCAACTGGAGAAATCACTGGGGTGTCTCTGTACTCCTTCCCCATTCCCGTTCTTCGGTCAGCCAGTGTCCTACCCGCCCCACTTCCTCAAGGTGGCAGATCCTGATTGCTGTTTTTTCTCCCTCATTCCTTTCCTTTTCTGTGTAGTATTTTTCCTCCGTGGATTTATGTTTCTCTAAGCGATATTATTGTTGCTTGGTTTGAACTTTACCCGAATGTCTATTTCTTTCTTTCACCGAATATGCTGTTCCTGAAATTCAGCTGCTGATGCTTGTAACCGGTAGCTCTAGTCCATTTTCACCGCTCCCTAGTTTTCCGCACATTGCCTGCTTCACAACAAAGGCGAGCAGGTGTGCAAAGCCCACAGCACAGTTCCCGCCGTGAGTCAGCGCTCAGTCAACATTTGTTGAATGGAACTGAGCCCGGACTGACTGTTAACAGCGACGCTTGGTTCCCCAGGCTGCATTCTCTGTCCTTCGCGCCATGGCCAAGGATCCTGTTTAATTCATTTTGAGTTGATTTTTCTGCATGGTGTAAGTTAATGGTCTGCTTTCATTCTTTTGCATGTGGCTCTCTGGTTTTCCCAACACCAGTTATTGAAGAGACTCTGCTTGCTCTATTGTATGCTCTTGGCTCCTTTGTCGAATATTAGCTGTCCATACACGTGTGGGTTTATTTCTGGGCTCTCAGTTCCGTTCCATTGATCTGTGTGTCTGTTTTTGTGCCAGTACCATGCTGTTTTGGTTACTAGAGCTTCTTAATATATGCTGAAATCAGGGAGTGTGATACCTCCAGCTTTGTTCTTCTTTCTCAGGAATCCTTTGGCTATTCAGGGTCTTTTGTTGTTCCATATAAATTTTAGGATTCTTTGTTCTGTTTCTGTAAAAAATGCTGGAACTTTGATAGGGATTGCGTTGAATCTGTAGATTTTTTTAGGAACTATGGACATTTTCACTATGTTAATTCTTCCAATCCAAGAGCACAGAATATCTTTCCATTTCTTTGGGTCTTCTTTGATTTCTTCCAACAATGTTTTACAGTTTTCGGTGTACAGATCTTTCACCTCTTTGGTTAAGTTTATTCCTAAGTATTTTATTATTTTTGTTGCAATTGTAAATGGGATTGTATTCTTAATTTCTCTTTCTGCTACTTCGTGTTAGCGTATAGAAACACAACCGATTTTTGCCTGTAGGGGATCAAGACACTCAGCCAATGCAGGCTGACAAGTAGCCTGAGGGCTTGCTGTTGGGTGGGGCAGGTCCCTAGGGCCGCCTGCCTGCCCTGGCTGAACTGGATTAGATCTGTGCTCTAGTGGGTATGGCAGCCCCCTGGGCTAACAGGCCAGGGGAAGAACCTCAGTGGTGTCTGCTGGGGTCTGAGTTAGCACGCCTGGACCATGTCAGAACAATAGCCCCCACCAATGTCTCAGTCTCGGGAGAGGTCTCTCCTTTCACCGAGATGCCCCCAGAGCCCACCAGGTGAGTCTCTTTTCACCAAAGGACTGTCAGCCTTCTCTCCGGTGATTTTAGTTTGCTGAGACAGGTGAGTTTGTGCATGGGCCCTTTAAGACCCGACTCTTTTCAGTTTTCGTCTGACAGCTTTTCTGGGGGTATTCCCTGCTGTAGTTAATAGCCAGCGAAGCCAGATACTAAGACCCTCGTCTCAGTTGTGCTGAGTCTAAAGGATGCTTTTAGTGGTATTGGCCCCTGCTTTGGACCTCGCCCCTCCAGGGAGGGCTGCATACCCTAGGGTGGCTCCCTCCTGGCCAGCTGAGAAACTCCACTGCTCCCAAAGGTGACTTTTTTCTCTCCAGCTGGAATTTCTGGCCCTTCTGCCTTTGTCAGGACTGTCCCATGTTGTGGGGGTTCTTTTTATCCAGTTTTCAGTTTTCTATACAGGGTAATTTTTCCAAAAATAATTGTAACCTGGTTGCGTTCATGGGAGGAGATGAGTTCAGAGTTTGCTTACACCGCCATCTTGACAAGATCCGCCACTTCTACACTTCTGTTACTTCTGTTTTCATTTTCTCCCTCCTTTGGTACAGAGCCCATCTGGGGACCCTATTGAGGTCATCTGTCTCATGGGGGTTGTGAGGATTAAATGTGGAGTGCTTCCAACAGTCCTTGGCACACAGTAGGTGTTCAAGTTTGGTAGTTATTGTCATGACCACCACCCCATCATCCTCAAACCATCACCATCACCATCACCGTCATCATGACCTCGTGCTGTCACTCCTACAGTCTGATAGTTAGGACTCTTCAGATTGGATACACTAGATTTATGCCTAATAATTCCACTTGTTTCAGCAGATATCTGTTGAGTGCTTACCATGATAGCTAAATTCTCCCCACTCCCCATTCTCTCGTCTCCTTATCTTCCCATCATGCTGCGACCCTAAGTCAGCTCTCCACTCTTTTAATTTTTTTAACAATGACCCCCCAAAGCCTCACAGTGTCCTTGAAATTACCACTCCATAATTGCCAGCCTCCTCTATTTCCTCAGCCTCTTCTTAGCCCTTCCCTCCCTCTCTTTGCCTTGGCCCTGGCCCTGCCTATGGAATATCCTTTTCTTGAAGCCCTGTCAAGTGGTGCCTGCAGATCTCAGGATTAGGGGGTATGAGATTTATGTCCTCTCTGCTCTTTGTCCTCCCACACCATTTCTTTGAGATCTATAGTCCCCAGCTGGAGCACCCTCTCCTCCTCATTACTCTTTTCTGCCTAATTAGTCCCCTGTTTCATTGAAGACTTGATCGCCTGGCCCACAGCTTTCCTCTCTGCCTCAATTCTTGCTGTCATCCTAGTTGACTTCAGTGTGCATGCGGAGGACTGAGCCTGCACACGGGGTACTCATTTTCTTCAATACCTCATCTGTACTGCTGACCTCTTCTCATCCACCTGTCCCCATTCCCACCATAATACCCTGGATTTGCATCCTGATGCTGCACCACCTGACAAATGAGCAGTGCAGCACCCTCCAGCCCTGATCTCTTCTTTCCAGCTTGCTTGGTCACTTAATTCAGCTAGGCCCTCAGCATATTTTTCCTCAGGCCCTCCATGGTGTACTCTATCCTTTAGATGCTTCCTCTATGCTGTTACCTCTCAGCTGAGCTTGGACTTCATAGTCCATCCATGATTAATTCTCTTGGCAATGCCTTCCTCTCCCTTGCCCTTTAGTCCCAGTAAACCCAAAACCAAACTACCCATTTTTGTCTTGAGTACCGGAGATAGGACTCAGAGCGGGGCAGCTGGGTACTACTTTGAGTTCATGTCACCCCACCTCCCCTGTGCCCTCACAGAGCCTGACCATTCTAGTAGGATTCTCTTGTCAAGTCACTCTCCCATGCTCCAGAATATATAATTCAGACGTTTTCCACAAACTTCTGATTTACTCCCCCCAACCCTTCATTCTCAAGATAATATGGGTGATGTTTTGAGTATGCTTAACATAGAAAATAGAAGCCTTCAGATTGGAACTCCATTCACTTCCTCCAAGAAACTTAACCAACCTATCCTACTGCAAAGTCCTCCAGCAAAGACCACCAGAAACACATCAGTAGGTAAACCAGTTGGGTTTAATTGCTCTTTGTAATGAGGGAGGCCTCACATCATAGGGAACTCTGGGGCCTATCAGGATGAGGGCGTTAGAAAGAACTTACAGGATTTGGCCTTTGGTTGGATAGTTTGGGGAGGGTTCAAGGAAGCAGGGATTTGCTCTGGACTGGGTGCTGAGAGGAGGCAGGGACAATCCTGTGATCGTGTAGCTCAATCAATCCTTTCTAGAAGGAGTTGTGACTAGAGTGAGACAAACGCCGTAATTCATAAAGAACCCACAGTTGCTCACTTCAGGCAGGAGAGAGGGATGTTTGGTATTTTCTGGATGGCACGACGGCCTTGTGTTTGTCTGTTTAGGCAAAATGATGAAGTGGTCTTGTTTTGTCTCACATCATTGCTGTTGCAGCATGACCTTGTGCTGGTGTCTGTGAGAAGTTTATGTCCAACAGGTGAACAGCATGGCTTGTGTGAGCACAAGGCCAGCTTCTAACAACAGGAAAGCCTGGCTCGTGGTACCGGAGCAGCTCCTGGATGTCAGCACTTCTTTTCTTCTTTTCACAGAGGAGGAAGTGAGTTTTAAAAAGATAAATAGGTGTTTGCCAGGCAGGAGAAAACAGCATGAGCTAAACAGGATGCAGATTGAAGCAGGATAGTGTGTCAGGAGACATTGACATCGGGTGGGGGAATGGGTGGCAAGAGAGAATTCCATTGAGGTTGTGGGAGAATGAGATGTAGAAGGTGTCAAGGCTAATGGAAGGTCGTGAGGGGTTTTAAGTGGAAGAACTGACATGATCTGGGGTGTGTTGTAGAAAACTCCCAGCAGCTGTGGGGGAGATGGGTGGTGACAAAGGGAGGTCTGTGCTCTTTTCCGTCCCCACCGCTGCAGCCCTTGCTCAGGTCTGTTCTCTCACCTGGTCTATTGCACCACGTCCTTGGTGTTGGACCTGCTTCTGGTCTAACCCCCTCCCCCACCCCAGTGATCATGCTGTGGCCAGGGTGATTTAGCAGAATCACAAATCTTATCCTGTCACTTTGTCAGTTACAACCTTTGATGCCCCATCAGCCATGAGGTAAAAACCTACAGGACATTGCATGACACACCTCACCTTTCATCATCTGATCACGCCACCTGGATACCCACTGCCAGTTGGGAAGATCCGTTAGGATGTCTCAGAATGATCTCAAATTCATGATTTCCAAAACTGTGCTCTCGCATCATCTTCGCGTGTTCTCCTCCTTGTTACCCCACCCCAAAACCCAGTGAATGGGGCCGTTGTTCATTCAGTTCCCAAGTACCAAATCTAGGAGTCAGCTTGGAACTGCCCTTTGGTGTACCACCTTATGTGATCAATCACCCAGACCTGTTGATTTTATTTGTTCGATATTTCTGGAATCTACCTCCTTTTCTCCACCTGTGCTTCCGCCATCTCAGTCCAAGCTCAGGTCACCTGTGGGCTGAGCTATGGCACTAGTCTGGTGACTGAGGACCCCAGTCACTGTTCCCTCCTCCAAACCCATATCTCATAGTGAATCCAGAGGTTTGTAAAGGGCATATTTTATCCTGTCACTCCCTAGTTTACTAGCTTCTTGTGGCTGTTGTAAAAAGACCAAAGTTCCTTATGTGGTCTCCACCGCCCTGCCTGCTCTGTCCTGCTTCTCCAGCCTCCCTTCACACCACTCCCCCCTTCCCTAAGGGATCCTTTCTGTTCTTCAAATGTGCCCTGTTCCTGCCTCCCTTGGCGCCTGTCAGCACACTGTTCCCTCTGCCCGCAATGCTTTCTCCCACCCTCCCTGCCGCAGTGCTTCCACGTCATCTCTCAGATGGAGGCAGCCACTCAACACTCTTTACTGAGTGCCTACTCAGTTTCTGGAGACAGTGTTCTAGCATGGATACAGAAGTGAACAAAACAGACAAAACTGGAGCTCTTAGGCAGCATTTATTCCAGGAGGGAGACAGCCAGAAAGACAATAAGGAAAATATCTGGCATGTCAGGTGGTGATAGATGCAGTAGGAGTGTTGGAAGGAGTTGTGACTGGAGATGGGATGGCCAGCGAAGGCTCCAATGAAGTTAATGCTGGGGAAAGACTTGTGGAGGGCGAGGGAGTGAGTCCTGTGGATATAGGGGTTAACGGTGTCCAGACAGAGAGAACAGAGAGCAGAAAGGCCCTGAGGCAGGAGCTGGCCTCCCCTGTTCCAGGAGCCACAGGGCCAGCCTGAGTGAGATGGAGAAGAGTAGCAGATGGAATCTGGGTGGCCGTGGGTACAGATGCTGTAGGCTCTTGTAAGGCCCTAACTTTTCCTCTGAGGTAGGCACCATTGGAGGATTTTGAACTGGAGAAGGAGGTGACGTGACTTGACTTTTCACAGGATCACGTCAGCTTCTCTGTGGAGAATAGACGGTAGGAGACAAGGCTAGAAAAGGGAGATGAGTGAGTGGTACTGGAATATTCCAAGTCAGAGATGCTGTGGCTTGGATCAGGATGGTAGCAGAGCAAGTTCTGAGAGTCTGTCAGATTCTGGGTCCATTTTGAAGAGGAAATGAGCTGATATTATGTGCTGACAGACTGGATGTGGGGGAGACAGAGGAATCAAAGATGACTCCAGGGTTTTTTGGTTTCTCTCAGATATGGATCCCTCAAGGAGGCCTTTCTGACACCTGCAGTCAAGATCGTGCCCCTGTTATATGTCCTCATGACACTCTCTGCATTGCCTTGGTGGTCATCAGCGCAGTTGTAATTCAGACATACTGTTTCATGCTTTTCTGTCTAAAAGTTCTTGGTCAGCCGTAAGAATCTCCGCGGCCTCTCGAGGAACCCGAGGCTGCAGTTCCCCGAGAGCATAGCGGTGACCCCGCGTCCCTGTCAGCGCACCTTCCCGCTCCGCGAAGGTCAGAAACGTGTGGGCGGGGCCCCAGGAGTTCTCCCAGGAGGGTGTCCCTGTCCCTGTCCGCAGTCCACGGCTGGAGGGGGCGGGGCAACGGCCTGGGAGCGTCTGGGCCGCGGCGCCAAGTAGCAGGCCTCTGCTGGGCCGCCATCTTGGGAGGCGTCCATGAGCCGCGCCTGCCTAGCCGAGCCTGGCGGAGTCCGGCCGCGCTCTGCTGCTCTCTCCGGGGCCGGGCTCGTCCGTTCCCCCGGTGTCCGTGGACGCCGCTCCGTGTCCCCGCTGGGCACAGCAGCCCGGGCGCTCCACAGCCATGGCCGCTGGCCTGAGGTGGCCCTCCTTCAGCTCCCGCTCTTCCTGCTCGCCGGACACGGACGACCTGGGCGCCTGCGAAGATGATTCCATCTGGGAGAGGTGCCTGGGGGCGTGGGCCTGGGGGCTGGTGGGAGGCGAGCGTGTCCCTGAGGAATAGGCTTGTGCGCCGAGAGGTGCCCGTCAGGTCGCGGGACAGCTGTGCGGCGCGGGGCGCCAGGGGGTCTCTTCGTGCGCGTCACGCGTTCATGGCACGGGCGGTGTGTGCCGGGCACGGGGCCAGCCTGGGGGTGCGGTGCCCGGGAGTCGGGCGCTGAAGCGGCCCCCGTGGTCTTGGCTCCTTGGAACCAAGTCTTGCTGGAAGGACAGACGTGAAGAAGATAGTGACGTTGGTCTCGATGGGTTCTGAGGAGTGCAGCTCTCCCTCTTGTACGGGATTGTTAAGGCACCTTCTAGTTTTAGTTTATTTGTTGTTGTCTTTTAAAAGAGATTGATCGGATCTCACGGTGTTTCTGTGCTGTGTCCGTTTCTGCCTTAATATGTGGCTTTCTAATTCTAGATGTTTGTTTTTCTTTTTTTAACATCTTCCAATGCGTGTTTGAAATAATTAAATGTGGAGTGTTGTGCTGTATTTTTTCTCCTTCTTGTTTTTGGAGGAGCAGAGGAGAAATTTTGAACGACTGAAATGTTATGATTCAGTTTTTCTTCTTCTTACAGTAACTTTGTATGGAATTTTTTTTTTCCTGTTCCTGGATGTTGTATGGACAGGGTTCCTAGTGTGAGAGAGCCCACTTCTGTCAGGATGGTGAAGCGCAGTTTCTTTCAACGTAACGCAATTGGGAATTAAGGGGTATATTTTGTTTCTCTTTCCTTTATGCAAAATCCTTCCTATTCCTTTTTTCTTTCCTTCCATCCTCTTTCCTTATGGCCCCGTCTCGGAGGAGCACAGCCTCTTTTGCCAATTTCTGGTTCTCCCTTAGAAGCAGTGCTTCTCCAAGCTGACACCTCCAGAGCCTTTCCCCTTGCAGCAGCGTGCTCGTGGCCACTGCCCAGGACTACCGAGTCCTTCGCCTGTGTTGCATATTTCAGCAGGTAGTGTTGGACTTCCTCTTTTGAGGGTGGTTTGATGTGTTTTATCTGATTCCTCCATGACCTTGTCCTTTCCATGGAGTCTTAAACCTTGCAATTCTCCACTCTGCCAAAGGCTTTCAGTAGTGGTCGGAGCTGGGCTGGAAGTTGGCATTTCTTTCTGAACTTGCAGGTCATTTGAAGGTTGTGGTCATCTTGGCCATCTTGTGACGCTACAGGCTTGCTTCTGTGTGGCTTCGTTGGTTCTCCTTGTTGACTGTATGATTTGGAGGAGGTCGATTGTATGACTGTGGAGAGTTTTGGATCCAGGGAGCTGTCTTGATCTTCCAGACCCTGAAGGCTCTCCCAGAGTTCTTCCCGGTATCGATTTTCACAGGCCTTTCCCACACGTGATGTTCTTCCTGTTGTTTTCTTGATCCGATGGTATTTCGATGCCAGTTTCATTTTTAATTAATGGATTGTGTCCTTGCTGCCTATTGGTCATCTGTATTTATTTCTCGGTCAATTATTTATTCCTACCCCTTAGCAATTTCTTAGTTGGGTTTTGGGAGCTCCTTCTTCAGTGTGGATATTAACCATTTGTCTATTTTACGTGTTGCTCCTATTTTTTCTGAGTCTGACTCATCTTTTAACTGTGTTTCTAGTATTGTTGCTAGATGGAATAGTGTATCTTGGGAGTCTTTGCACATTAGTGTAAATCTTTTTGTTTTTGTCTTCGCTCATGGGTGAGAGATTGGGTATCGAATGCTTATCTCACACAGTTTTGTCCCTCGTCTTTGTCCACATACATTGCTCCATTGTATCTTAGAATTGCAGATGAGCAATCTAATTCCAATGTGACCTTTTTTTCTCTTTCTTCCTAAATCCCTAGAGAATTTTATTTATTCTTGAAGTTCCAAAACTTTCTCAATATGTGTTATGGTCATATTTTTTTCTCATCAATTTGGCCTCATATCTGATGTGTTCCTTTTGATGATTGGGGCCCTCCTTGAGTTGAAGAAAGTTTTCTCTGAGATGTGTTTAAAGATTATTTTTCTCATCTGCTCTGCTCTCTCCCTCAGACATGCCAATCATTCTTCTATTGAAAATCTTTTTCCATCTCTGGAATCTTCTTCTTATTTTCTCTCTTTTCCTTTATCTCCTTCTTTCTGAGAGAGTTTCTCAAGAATGGCTTCAACATTATTGATTCAATTCCCAGTGATGTAAAAACTGATCTTGATTGTTTCTAAGCTGCATGTAATCTCAAGGGAAATTTTATTCTTTCCCAAATACTTTCTCTTTTTCCTTTTGTCTATTTCTCCCTTGCCACCCTCTCCCTTTACAGCTCAGTCCCTCAACTTATACAAGTTTTCATTTCTTGCTTCATAGAGCAAACAGTTTCCTGAATTTTCCTGAGAACACAAACACAGCAGAAGCTTTCTAAAATATAGTTCTGTTTCCTCAAATAGAAGTCTTTCAAGGACTCTTCTCCTGACTTTTCAGCTGAACGTTTCTATGTTCATGCTGTACAGTCTTGAAGAAAAGTAAGACAAAGACATATGGCTGAGATATATGTTCTGATTTCCACGTCGGCGTATTCATGAAGGAGCGAGAAATGGACAGCCTTTTCCTATTAGTTAGACGTAATTTCTACTTAGTTCCTATCAGGTTGCTATGTGATCTTTTCCTTGTTCCTGCTCTGAAGTTGGAGAACTCGGTGATGTGCACAGCCTTGAGCCACATTTCTAGTTTATTTTTTTTATTTTTATTTCTTTCTGCTGATGAAGATTCGTCCAGAGCTAACATCTGCCGCCAATCTTCCTCTTTTTTTCTAATTGAGGTCAAAAGAGTTTATAACCTTGTGAAATGTCAGTGGTCCGTTATAATTTGTTCGTCGCCATATCAATGTGCCCCTTTCCCCCTATGCCCAGCTCCCTCCCCTCTTCCCCTCTGGTAACCAGTAAACTGTTCTCTTTGTTCGTGTGTTTACCTTCCATGTATGAGTGAAATCACATGGTGTTTGCCTTTCTCTGTCTGGTTTATTTCACTTAACATAACACCCTCAAGTTCCATCCACGTTGTTGTGAATAGGACAAGTTTGTCTTTTTTTATGGCTGAGTAGTATTGCATTGTGTGTGTGTGTGTGTGTGTGTAAATATATATATATATGTGTGTGTATGTACGTATATGACATCTTCATCCAGTTGTCAGTTGATGGGCACTTGGTTTGCTTCCGTGTCTTGGCTATTGTGAATAATGCTGCAAGGAACATAGGGGTACATAAGTCTCTCTGAATCATTGATTTCCAGTTCTTTGCTTAAGTACCTAGTCATGAGATAGTAGTGAAGAGACTGTCTTTTCTCCATTGTATGTTCTTGGCACCTTTGTCAAAGATTAGCTGACCATAGATGTGTGGTTTTATTTCTGGGCTTTCAGTTCTGTTCCATTGATCTGTGTGCCAGTTTTTGTACCAGTACCATGCCATTTTGGTCACTATGGCTTTGTAGTACATTTTGAAGTCAGGGATTGTGATACCTCCAGCTTTGTTCTTTTTTCTCAGGATTGCCTTAGCAATTCGAGATCTTTGCCCCATATGAATTTTAGTATTCCTTGCTCTGTTTCCGTCAAGAATGTCAGTGGGATGCTGATAGGGATTGCATTGAATCTGTAGATTTCTTTGTGTAGTATGGACATTTTACCTATGTTTATTCTTCCAATCCATGAGCAAGGAGTCTCTTAACATCTCTTTAAGTCACTATCAATTTCTCTCACTCATGTCTTATAGTTTTCTTTGCATAAGTCCTTCACTTCCTTGGTTAAATTTATTCCTAGGTACTTAAGTTTTTTAGGTACGCTGGCAAATGGAATTATATTTTTGAGTTCCCTTTGTGTAAGTTTGTTGTTGGAGTATAGAAAAGCAACTGAATTTTGTAAGTTGACTCTGTACCCTGCAAATTTACTGTAGTTGTTAATTATTTGTATTAGTTTTACAGTGGATTTTGGGGGGTTTTCTATATACAAGCTCATGTCGTGTGCAAACAGCGAGAGTTTCACTTCTTCACCCCCTATTTGGATTCCATTTATTCTTTTCTCTTGCCTAATTGCTCTGGCCAAAACCTCCAGTACTATGTTGAATAAGAGTGATGATAGTGGGCATCCTTGTCTCGTTCCTGTTCTCAGGGGGATGGCGCTCAGTTTTTGCCCTTTGAGTATGATATTGGCTGTGGATTTGTCATATATGGCCTTTATTATGTTGAGGTAATTTCCTTGTATCCCTGTTGTTTTTCATAGTTTTTATCATAAATGGCTGTTGGATCTTGTCAAGTGCTTTCTCTGCATCTATTGAGATGATCATGTGGTTTTTATTCTTCAATTTGTTGATGTGGTGTATCACATTGATTGATTTGCGGATGTTGAACCATCCCTGTGTCCCTGGTATGAATCCCACTTGATCATGATGTATGATCCTTTTGACGTATTGCTGAATTCAGGTTGCCAAAATTTTGTTGAGAATTTTTGCATCCATGTTCATCAGCGATATTAGCCTGTAGTTCTCCTTTTTTGTGCTGTCCCTCTCAGGCTTTGGTATCAGTGATGCTGGCCTCGTAGAATGTGTTAGGAAGTGTTCCATCCTCCCTTGTGTTATTTTTAATATCTTCTTTTAGGTTTGTTAACAGTTGCTTTATGAACTTTGCTGCTCCTGTGTTGGGTGCATAGATATTTATAAGTGTTATTATTCTTCTTGATGGAGTGTCCCTTTGATCATTGTATACTGCCCCTCTTTGTATCTCTTTACCTGCCTTGTCTTGAAGTCTGCTTTGTCTGATGTAAGTATTGCGACATCTGCTTTCTTTTGTTTGCTGTTAGCTTGGAGTCTCGTCTTCCACCTCTTCACTCTGAGCCTGTCCTTGTCATTGGAGCTGAGATGAGTTTCGTGGAGGCTACAAATTATTGGATCTTGTTCTTTAATCCATCTTGCCACTCTGTGTCTTTTTATTGGAGAGTTCAGTCCATTTCCATTGAAGGTGATTATTGATGTATGACGGCTTAATGCTGTCATTATATCACTCGTTTTCCAGTTTTCCTGCATTTCCTTTGTTTCTCGTCCTGTGTGTTTTGGTCTACCCATTGAATTATGCCGTTTTTTATGCTGTGTGTCTTTGTTTTTTCCTTATTTCTTTTTTGTGTCTCTGTTCTGCTTTTTAGTTTAGTGGCTGACCTGAAGTTTGTATTCAGAATCTCGTGCATAACATAGTCCCTTTTCAGATGACCTCTTACTTCCTTGGTCTAAACTGATTCAGTCCCTTTCCACCTCGCCTCCTAAGTTATTATTCTCATATCTTATTCCAGCTTGTGTCATGAGTTTGTGGTTAAAGTGACAAGATTGTCTTTGTTTTTGGTGTATTCCTTCCCTTTAGCCTAATGCTGTAGTTGAATATTTGCTATCCTGTTCTGATCCTGTCTATCTGTTGGTCTCCTTACTCTGTGTTTTGTGACCCCTCTCTCCCCTTTGTCATTTTTTCAGGTATGAGGGCCTTCTTGAGGATTTCTTGGTGTGGGAGGATGGGTCTCATGGCTACGAAGTCCCTTAGCATTGTTTGTCTGGGAAAGTTTTAATTTCTCCCTCATATCTGAAGGATGTTTTTGCTGGGTAGAGTATACTTGGCTGAAGATTTTTATCTTTTAAAATTTTGGATATGTCATTCCATTCTCTTCTAGCTTGTAAGGTTTCTGCAGAGAAGTCTGCTTATCTGATAGGGGTTCCTTTGTAGGGTATTTTCTTCTGCCTTGCTGCCCTGAGTATTCTTTCTTTGTCATTCATTTTTGCCAGTTTTACTACTATATGCCTTGCAGTAGGTCTTTTTACTTGGACACATCTAGGAGATCTGAAGGCTTCCTCCAGACACGTTTCCCTCTCATTGTCTAGATTTGGGAAGTTGTCTGCTGTTATTTCTGTGAGCACGCGTTCTGCTCTATTCTCCTTATCTTCACCTTCTTCAATACCTATGATTCTTATGTTGTATTTTCTCATTGAGTTGGATATTTCTCGGAGACTTTCTTCATTTCTTTTTAGTCTCAGTTCTCTCTCCTCCTCTGTCTGGAGCATTTCAACATGTCGCTCCTCTGTGGTGTCCACATGAGCATTCAGGGAATCTGTATTTTGTTTTATAGCTTCCATTGTGTCTTTCATCTCTAATATTTCTGATTGATTCTTCTTTATAGTTTCAATCTGTTTTGTGGACTCGCTCCTGAACTCGTTGAATTGTTTCTCTATGTTCTCTTTTACCTCATTGAGTTTTTTGACAATAGCTCTTTTGAATTCATTGTTGCTTAGTTTACTTATTTCTGCATCCTCAGGACTGAATTCTGGGTGCTTATTTTCTCTCTGGTCTGGAGATTTGATGAATTGCCTGATGCTGGAAGGATGAGTCTTTTTCCCATTGTGATAGTATTCTGTTGCAGTTACAGCCTGTTGCCAGTGGATGGGGGTCAAGAGCCGTGTATTCTGAGCCCTCCACCTTCAGCTGAGCTGGCCCAGCGCAGTGCGGGTCGGGGGAGGGGCACTTTCTCCTGCGTGCAGTCCCGGGTTTCCCGATCAGCTCTCGCTGTCTGGTCTCCTGTGGTCTTGGCTTGATGAGGTCACCCCTGAGTGAAAGCTTTTGCCCTGTTAAAGGGCTTCCCTTTAGGCCGCCAGGGCCCTAGGGAGTCCTGGGTGATTCCACAGACGCGCAACCCCTCCCCCACTCCTTCTGTCACAGAGCCTCCCTGGCAGTGACCACAGTCTTTAGGGGAGGGAGCAGAGTTCTCTCTTACCCTGTGCCGGCTCCTCTGACGCAGGGCTCCAGCCTCTCCCCCCTCTGTCGTGTGGCTGCCGTGACTCTCCGAGGATTTTTGTGCTTTTAGGGTATTTTCTTTTGGAATAGGGTTGCTCCTTTTTGTTGTATCTTGGAGGGGAGAGAGTCCCGGGCAAGCTCACTCCACCATGATGCTGATGTCACTCCATTGCTTGTTTAATCTTGAAGTCGGTTTTGTCTAAGGACGGCAACACCTGCTTCTTTTGTTTGCCATTACCTTGGAGTCTCATCTTCCGTCAGTTCACTCTGAGCCTTTGTTTGTCTTTAGAGCTGAGATCTGTTTCCTGGAGGCAGCATAATGTTGGGTCTTATTTTTTAATCCATCCCACCACTCTCTCTCTCTTTTTTTTTTTTTTTTTGAGGAAGATTAGCCCTGAGCTAACATCTGCTGCCAATCCTCCTCTTTTTGCTGAGGAAGACTGGCCCTGAGCCAACATCCGTGTCCATCTTCCTCTACTTTATATGTGGGACGCCTACCACAGCATGGCTTGCCAAGCTGTGCCATGTCCACACCTGGGATCCTAACTGGCGCACCCCAGACCGCCAAAGCAGAACATGTGCACTTAACTGCTGAGCCACTGGCCCGGGCCTACACTCTCTCTCTTTTGATTGGAGAATTCAATCCATTTACATTTAGAGTGATGATTGATCTATGAGGGCTTACTGCTGCCATTTTATCACTTGTTTTCTGGTCGTTCTGTATTTCCCTTGTTTCTTGTCCTTTGTATTTCGGACTGCCAGTTTAGTTTGGTAGTTCTCTATAATGATTTTCTCCGTATGTATCCTTTGTGTCTCTGTTCTGATTGTTTGTTTAGTGGTTGCCATGAGGTTTATCTGAAAAATCTCATAGATGAGATAGTCCATTTCCTAATGGCCTCTTCTTTCCTTAGTCTAAAGCAGGTTCCATTCCTTTCTTCATTCCCTTCTAAGTTACTTTTGTCCTAACTTCCGTTTTCTGATGTTAGTTTGTGGTTAAAATGATGAGATTACGGTTATTTTTGATGTGTTCCTTTCCTTTATCTTCAATATTATAATTGGTTGCTATCCTGTCCTGATAGAGAACTGCAGTTTTCTGATTTTGTCTGCCTATTTATCTCTTTGCTCAAGGCTTTTTTAACCCTTTCTTTTTCTTTCTGATATGAGGGAGTCTTGTGGCAATGAACTCCCTCCGCTTTTGTTTATCTGGGAAAGTTTTTATTTCTCCATCATATCTGAAGGATAATTTCGATGGATAGAGTCTTCTTGGCTGAAAGTTTCTGTTTTTCAGAATTTTGAGGATATTGTTCTGTTCTCTCCCAGCCTGTAAGGTTTCTGCTGGGAAATTCAGTGAAAGCCTGCTAGGGGTTCCTTTGTAGGTTATTTTCTCCTGCCTTGCTACCCTTAATATTTTTTCTTTGTCATTTACTTTTGCCAGTTTCACTAACATATGCCTTGGAGAAGGTGTTTTTACATTGATACAATTAGGAGTTCGGTTAGCTGCTTTTTTTTTTTTTAAAAGATTTTATTTTTTTCCTTTTTCTCCCCACAGCCCCCTGGTACATAGTTGTATATTCTTAGTTGTGGGTCCTTCTACTTGTGGCATGTGGGACACCGCCTCATCGTGGTTTTGATGAGCAGTGCCATGTCCGCGCCCAGGATTCGAACCAACGAAACACTGGGCCACCTGCAGCGGAGCGTGTGAAATTAACCACTCGGCCATGGGGCCAGCTCCTCAGTTAGCTTCTTTTACTTGTAAATCCAGTTTTTTCCCCAAGTTTGAGAAGTTCTCAGCTATTATTTCTTTGAACAAGCTTTCTGTTCCTTTCTCTCCCTTCTTCCTCTGGCATACCTATAATCCTTCTGTTGCATTTCCTAATTGAGTCGGATGATTCTGGGAGAATTTTTTCATTTCTTTTTTATCTTAGTTCCCCCTCCTTCTTCTGAAGCATTTCTATGTTTCTGTCCTCCAAGCTGCTGCTTCTGTGTTCCATAAATCAGCCCTGTTATTCAAGGACTCCAGATTTTTCTTTATCTCATTCATTGTGTCTTTCATCTCCAACATTTCTGATGGGTTTTTATTTATAGTTTCAGTCTCTTTTGTGAAGAATTCTGTCTGTTCATTAAATTTTGTTCCTGATTTCATTGAACTGCTTTCCCAAGTTTTCTTGTAACTCATTGATTTTTTTAATGATAGCTATTTTGAATGGTCTTTCGTTTATATTGTAAATTTTTGTGGCTTCAGGACAAGATTGATTTCTGGGTGCTTGTCACTTTTCCTTCTGGTCTGGAGTATTAAAGTGTCTTTTTGTACTATTTCAGGGGGTGGATTTGTGCTTCCCCTTAGTGGAAGTATCTGATCGCAGATTCTACTTGCTACCAGTGGGAGGGGCAGGAGCTGTGTATTCTGAGCCCACCGCGATCCCTGGCATCTGTGCCTGTCCTTTGGAATCTGTGCTGACTGGGCACGTCTGCCGTTGCCCGCTCACTGCTGCTGCTTTAGAAATGTGTGTGCATGTGCTCTGGTAGGAGTCCCTTCCTCTGGCTGAGCTGGTGTGTCAAGTGGAGGGAGAGGTGCTTTGTTTTGCATGCAGAATCCTGGGGGCATTCTGCTCTGCACTTGCTGTCTCCCCCCCCCCCCCCGCCGGGGTGCTTGCTTGATAAAGATGCCCCTGCAATTCCTTGGCCTCCTCTGTGTGGGGCTTTCCCACAGCTGTAGGCAGCTCCAAGAGGAAAGGTGTTCCTGCGGAGAGCTGCCCCTTCCCACTCTCCTCACAGAGCCACATGCAGTCCTGTGCCCTAGATCACCGTCAGGGAGGAAGAGGAGATCCCCCTACCTCCTTCCACTTCATCCCGGGGGTACAGCACCTCCACCTTCAAATGTATGGCTGCCTGGGTCTCTCAGACGTCTGTTGTGTTGTGGGAATGTTCTCTGTTGGTTTATGAATGTCCTTTGCATTGTGTCTTGGGGAGAGAGTCTAAGGGAAGAGCTCACTCCACCATGATGGCGGATGTCACTGGTTTTTTGTGGGTGTGTATGTGAGCTGCCATTAGCATGGCAGATGGGTGGTGTAGGTCCGTACCTGGGAACCGAACCTGGGCCACCGAAGCAAAGTGTGCCAAACTTTAAGCACTAGGCCACTGGGGCTGGCTGCCAGATATCTAGTTTAAAATAGCCAAGTGTCATGAAACTTTCTACTTTACAAAGTCACTCATTCTTTAAAATAATAACCTGATGTCTAAGAAGAAATATTGAGATACCACTACCTTATTGTCTTTGTACAGTATTTAAAACTCATTCCTGGATGGGCTGTTTCTGCATTCGTGGCTAAAAGCTACAACTTCACCATGGCCGCCCCACAGCTCCTTTCCTTCCACATGCACGTTTCAGCTCACAACTGATGCTGGATGAGGGTGTTAAAGACTCTGAATCCTCTACTAAATAGTTTCCATACTGAGGGAGATTTGAATTCCTTCGCTCTGATGAAAGAAAGTCTATGCTTGTGAGATTTCTTGAAATATTTTACCATGAATGGTTCCACCAGTCTACCTGTAAGCTTTAAAGGTTTAACTCATGGAAGTTCTTCCGGTTTTCTAGCAGGTAATGGTGAAATATTTCTGGTTCCTAGTGCTATTGAAATTCTCTGTGTACTCTTGAGTTTTTACATCTAGGTGAGTCTGGGGAATGGCTCATCAGAAAGTACCCACTTTCTATTCATGATTCTGAGCTAAGTAGATTGTGAATATGTCACTCTGCTGCATAAAATTCTCCAAGGGTTCCCAACTATGTATAGTGTCAGGTAGAAAAGCCTCTCAGAATAGCATGTGAGCTCTTTACAATCTGGCACAATCCTATCATTTCAGATTCATGTGTATTCACTTCCTGCCATAGATCTCAGACTCTCGCCACACTAAACTACTGATCTCTTTCTCCAAACCTGTCAGGAAATTTCAGACCTTTCTACTTCTACTCATATACTCTTCCTTCTGCCTGTAATGCCTTGCCTCTCAGTGGGAATTGATATTTGTCCTTCACAGTGGAACAGAAATAACACCTCCTTTTTCTAGTATTTCCGATGCCCAAAGCAAAATTCATGACACCATTTTCTTTGGCCCCGTTGCTGTGGCCTAAATGTTGTGTCTCCCCAAAATTCCTTTGTTAAATCCTAAGGCCCAATGGGATGGTATTAGGAGGTGGGGCCTTTGGGAGGTGATTAGGTCATGAGGGCAGAGCCCTGAGGAATGGGATTAGTGCCCATATAAAAGGGGCTTCTGGGCCGACCTGGTGGCACAGTGGTTAAGGGCACATGTTCCACTTCAGTGGCCTGGGGTGCACCCGTTTGGATCCCGCGTGCGGACATGGCACCGATGGCAAGCCATGCTGTGGTAGGCGTCACACATATAAAGTAGAGGAAGATGGGCATGGATGTTAGCTGAAGGCCAGCCTTCCTCAGCAAAAAGAGGAGGATTGGCAGCAGATGTTAGCTCATGGCTAATCTTCCTTAAAAAAAAGGAGGGGGCCTTCAGAAACCCCTGTAGCCTTTGTCTCACAGAAATTATCTTCTACTGAATTTTTCCTCCCTTTTATTACCTCTGTTCTCTGCCTCCAGAACCCCGATAAAAGAAAGGGCAGACATGTATGCTGCTTCACATTTCTCTCCTACGTGCCATCATTCTGCCTTTGGCTCTGGTCTGCAAGATTCCACTGACTTTATCACCAGATCACTGACATGTTGTTAACCATCCCCATTCTCTTAGTCAGTCTGTCCACTGAATTGTTTTAGTGTCAAACATATTTTTAATTCCCAGGCACTCATTTGCGTCCTCTGATTACTCCTTTTTTGCAGCAGCAGTCTGTTCTTACTTTTGCACGTGCCATCTTTCCTATCTCACTAGAGTCATTTCTTACTCTTTTAACGTTGTTTTGTTTCCTGAATGATCTTTATTTCCTAAAAACACAATTATTTTACTTGTTAATCTTAATGTGAGTCACGTATGTGATTTTTTTTTCTTCACATTTGTTGACCCTTGGCTGTTAGTTCTTGTTTGTGAATAAAGATCTAGGCTGTTAAGCGGTGGGAGTTCCATTTGGATTTGTGTAGCTCTCTCTGCCAAGAAACTGCTCCCTGGATGAGCCTGTACTGGTGGGTCTGGTGCCATAACTGGAAAATGACAGTTCAGAGTTGTGGGGGTCAGCCGGCTGTGGAGAGCAAGTCAAAAAAGGGAGGACTTGACTTGAGCAGTGAATTATTTTGATGTGTTCCTTCTTGAGAAAAGCTGTGTTGCCTCTCCTTTTTCATTAAGGTGCCTGCTGGATGTTCCAGTGTTTCCTCAGACTCTGCTTTGCTTCCCATTCATGGTTCTACACTCAAATGAGGAGGCATCTGCATGTAAGCAGGTCACTTTCTTCAGCGTGCACAGCTAGGATTTTTATGTGGGGGCCAAAAGCCTCTGCTGTCTGCTGTATATATTTGGGAGGAGGGCAGGGAAGAGAGATGTGGTCCAACTAGCCCAGCCTTCCCAGATGCAGTCTTTTAAATCAAAAATATTCATCATATGTATATATATATATGTGTGTGTGTATATATATATATACACACACATATATATATACACATATATTGAGCAGTATGATAAGAGTGGCAAAATGGCTGAAAATTCTGTCTATCCTGTGTCCATGCCCCTCTGCAATGTGACTTTGGAGCCCCTCCTAGCAAGAGGTGGCATTTGTTTCTCCATCTTCTTGAATCTGGCTTGGCCCTGTGGCTTAGTTTGATCATTGGGATTCTAGAACAGTGACCTGAAGGAGAGACTTGAAAACCGCTTGCACACTGGACTTGCTGTCTCTTGCTGCCCTTATAAAGAAGATAGGTAAGGGGCCAGCTTGGCGGCATAGCTGTTAAGTTCGTGCACTCCACATCAGTGGCCTGGGTTTGCCAGTTTGGATCCTGGGGGTGGACCTATGCACTGCTTATCAAGCCATGCTATGGCAGGCATCCCATATATAAAGTAGAGGAAGATGGGCATGGATGTTAGCTCAGGGCCAGTCTTCCTCAGCAAAAAAAGGAGGATTGGTGGCTGATGTTAGCATAGGGCTAATCTTGCTCAAAAGAAACCCCAAATAAGTAAAAGACAGGAAAGTTAAAAATACATTTTTTTCCATATGAATTCTGAGCTATCAGAACTAACAGTCCTGGGAGCCAGCCCGGTGGCTCCGCAGTTCAGTGTGTACATTCTGCTTTGGTGGCCCGGGGTTCGCCGATTTGGATCCCGGTTGCGGACATGGCACTGCTTGGCAAGCCATGCTGTGGTAGTCGTCCCACATATAAAGTAGAGGAAGCTGGGTACGGATGTTAGCTCAGGGCCAGTCTTCCTCAGCAAAAAGAGGAGGATTGGCAGCAGTTAGGGCTAATCTTCCTCAAAAAAAAAAATAACACTCCTATGAAGAAGCCCAAGAGGATGACAAGAGGCATGTGGCCCATTTGCTTCTGTTGCTCTGACCAACAGCCTGCCAGACTCATAGCATGTGACAAAGACTTCCCTAGATTATCCAACCAGCAGCCAATTTACAGCTGAGCATGGATGCCTGGGATACAGAGCCTGGGAGAGATGTGCTGAGTTCACGCAGATAAGAAGAACTGCCTAGTTGATCCAAATCATGAACTAAATAAGCAGTTGTTGTTTGAGACCCCTAAGTTTTGGGGTAGTTTATCACCCAGCAAGAGCTCACTGATACAAACACCGCATTGTCTTGATGTTCCAGCTACTGTAGATACTCTGATAAACAAAGTAGATCAGGCCTCTGTCCTCAGGTGACGAGAAACAAAGAAATAAATGAGTCAGACAACTTCAGAGATTCACACATGCTCTGAAGGAAAGCAAGCAGGGTGATGTGACTGGCTGGGGTTGGGATCTCATTTAGATACTGTGATCAGAGAAGAATGCTTTGAGCAGCTAAAGTTTGAGCCAAGACCTGAATGACAGGGAAAAGCCAACCATGTGAAAGTCTGGAGGTAGACTGTTCCAGACAGGAAACAGCAAATGCACAGGCAGTGAGCTGGGGAGATACTTCACATGTTAAAAGGACATAAAGAAGGTCAATGAAGCTGGAGTTGGTGAGCAAAGGAGAGAGAGAGGGGAAAGATGTAAAGTCAGGAAACAGACGTTGGGGGAGGACTTGGCCTGTGATTCATTTACCAGTTACCTTCATGCTTGTACCCTGTCTCATCTCTGTCCTTGATGTTTGTGGACTAGGAGCTTGGAGCTCTCAAAGGACCCCTGTGGGAAGGGTCCCTCTTTTCTCCAGCATTTTGGTCTACATCTTTCTGTGATCTGTTTTCATCAGTCAGATCTATCTGCTTTCTGTCTTCTCGGATTTCTTCAAGATGTCCTCCAGCTGACTGCCATTCTAGTTTACTAGCATTACCACGGATTCGTTCTTTTTAAAATACAAGATGGTTTTTGGGGGCGTTTTTAAGGACCTTCGTATATATTAGTCCCCAAATCACCATCTTTAGTTGAAATTCTCATATCTCATGTTTAAATTTGGAGCTCTAAGCCCATAAATCTCCCATCCCCCTTTGTTATCCTATCTTTTTCTCTGTTTCTTCTCTTTTCAGCTTGTCTTTACAGTGGCTGGTGAGAGGCCAGCCCTCAATGGGCTCTTTATTCACTATCCAAGAAATATGTCCTGAGAAGCTTTTATCTGCAAACAAAATGGAGGCCCTTCTCACCTACCAGTTGCCCCTTTGCAGCCACTTGCCTTGCTCGGTTCCTGCTGAGTTGAATATGCTCATCCAAACACCCCCTGCTGGGACACTGAGGGGACACAGGGTCAGTTCTTCCCAGTGCCTTCCACTTCACTAGACACTTCAGGTGTTTCATTTCCTAGGGAGGTTTTGATGTCTCAGAATTCATATACCAGAAAACTGTATTTGAACATCCTGGTCTTCCATCTATCTGTCTGTCTATGTTCTATCTTCATTGAGTTTTGGGTGCCACAAATCATTAGATGGCACATAGGATGTCATACCTGGGAGGGATGGTCCATGTTACCCTTTTGAGAACAGGAGATGCTACACCCTTGCAGACCAAGAGCTTGGCCTTCCTGGACGTTTGTAAAGTTTCCAGGCAAGGAATCTTCACTTATCTCCCTAAAACAGATAAACATACTTTTGTACAGAGATGAGTGCACGTGAAAGGTGAGACTAGCAATCTTCAGGGCCCAGAGCTTACTCATGATGTTTTCTTCCACAAATCTGTTGGGTCCTTTGCAGAAGCCCAAAGTACAAAACTCTTTGCCTGCCCTGCATTTGCCTTACAGGAATACCACTACACACTTCCCTCCAGCCCAGAATCAGAGGCCAGAGCACGTTGAATGAAGAGGAAAGGAGGTCCATATTCTCTTTTCTACCCCAGGGCCATTGCGAGTGCTGTTCCCTTCACCATTCTCCGTGCTTTTCCTCCAAGTCTCTTACTTATCCTGGCTCTTACTTATCCTTCTGGACTCAGCTTATATGCTGCTTGCTCGGAGAGGCCGTCTCTGCTTTTCTGATCTTCCCTTCCTTCCCCAAGTCTAGTGGATGCTGCTGGTGCCCTGCCCGGGTCCCCTTCACTGGTGGCACACTCTTTCCTCAGTTGCTGTGAGTATTCATTGCTCAAATGGAGCTGCCTTGCCTGGGAGGTTACTCCTGGCCGCAGGGGACAGTCAGTGGCCAATGATTGACTGGGGCACAAAAAGCCGGAAGCCTGGCCTCAAGGTGGACCAGAGCCTTCTGGGATACGAGGGAGAAGTTAGTCTCCAGCTGAGACAGCCCCTTTGCTTAGTTTTCTTCTCCTGTCTGCTGCTTCCCTCACACTGCACCCCCTCCAGAGAGCCCTCCTCCAATGAATCCTTTTCACCAGAGTCACTGTCTCAGGCCCTGCTTCTGGGAAGCCTGACCGAAGACACTGAGAAAGCTTTCTTTAAGAGGTTTGTCTGTGTATTTACACAGCGAGGACAAGTTTTCTCTCTGACCCCTGCGCCTCTAACAGTGATGGAGTGTCATGTGAATGGACTCGGATGTGAATAGTCCCCCTGGAACTGGCCACACAGCAGCCCCCCGTCTGAGGCTCCTGAAGAGCTTCTCTAGGAGGTGGAAGGGGAAGAAGAAAAAGAGACACTGCACACAAGCAGTTCACCGGGAGGCTGTGCTGTCATTTCTGAAGCAGAGCTCTTTGACCTGCTAAAAAGGGGTATCTTTTAGAGGCTTTAGTAAAAATCATTTAATCTAAAATTCAATATCAATGCCGCTCGTTAATTTTTAAGAACCCCATATCTGTTCTTTCCCTGAAGTGAAACAAATTTGGTTAAGGATGGGTGTTTCTGAGTTTATTTCCTACACAGTTGAAAGCTCAATGCCATGGTTAAGTCTCTTGTCCCAAAGGTAACCCCTTGGGAGCCACAGCAATAGCACAAACTAATGAAACAGGAGGAATTCATGTTTGAAGAGCCAGAGCCTCTGGAGACGTTGACTCAATGGCCTGAGCCCCACAGGATGGTTTCGAATTGAGTTCCTATGCAAATGTTTTTAAACACCAGTCCTGTGTCACTTACACATTCAATACTTAAAATTTAGATTATCTGGAGGTGACTCTTGAGATTTAACAATTGTGACGTTTTCTTGAGGCATGAACTCAACTCACACATCCTACAAAGTTGGCAGATGGTGAGTGAACGAGGTGACCATTGAGCATCTACTTGGCATGTGTGCAGTAACTCACATGAAGGGATTTAAATCTTTCCAACTGTGAATGTTGCTAACAGAAGGGCAGAGGTGGGGGGAAGAAATGGCAGGTGTTTGAGGGTCTGCAAGACCAAAGCTCTCACAGCTGTCGCGTGATTACCATAGGCCCTCCATGTCAGCCACCACAATGGCTGCTTTAGAATCTGATTTTCCAGATGCACAGTTAAGGATACAGAGGCACTGATGTGCTGTCTTAGGAGGAAGATGGAGCTTGGGTGTCTGTTAAATTGGAATTTGAAGGTGATCAGGGTTGTGATCCCCTCTCTGATTTTCCCAGCTTCTCGCACCCGCAGTTGAAGAAGCCGTGTCCTGATAGTCTCAGGCAGAGTAGTTCCGCCGATTCCTTATTCCCAGTGCAGGTTTGCTTTTCTCTCTGCATCTTTCTTTTCTGTTTATGACACCACCATCTTAGTTGCTGAAGTTTCCAACCTTGACCGTAGGCCCCTGTACGTTTGTCCTTCTTATGTCTTCTCCTGTCATTAACCTCAGGGCCACCTCCACCCCTTATCTTCTGGCTATGATTCCTTGGGCTCCTCACGGGATGTGACCATGACTTCCATCCACTTGAATCCTTCATGGGCCTGGCCTCGCCTTGGACCTTTGGGTGACTCTGAGTCTCTCCTCCCCCAAGAGCATCATTATGGGGACCCATTGGGAAAATCCTCTACTTTGGCTCTGCTCCCAAGGTCTCCTCCTACAGCAGCGTGTGCTGCCTTTTCCCTATCACGGGAAGCGTGTGAGATTAACTGTTTTGACTCCTTTCTCTTGTTTGAAAGAAAGCAACACCAAGATGTGTGTTTCCTCCCAGAAAGACTAGAGATAGGCAATAAGGAAGGGGAAAATGTGTCTGCAAATCTGTAGCTTAAAGCTTCGTGTGTTTAAAAATCATTCTTGTTTGTCTTTTATATTCCTATAAAATGCATAGAGAGTTTTATCCATCAGTATTCCAGACAAGATCAAAGAAGCCTATGTTCTGATAGCACCATTAAAGAGGAGGGGCCCCTCTCTCCCTGCTGCCCCTGAACAAAGGCTCCCGTGAAAGCTAGGACAGTCGCTCTGACACCTGACCCATCACCAGATGAACCTCAGGAGCTCTGGGCCCAGGGGTGTCCTGACTGGAGCCAGAACACAGGAACAAGGGAGGTTATAAGACCTGAATAGTACTTGGCATTGGATTTGATGGACACTGCAGGGACTGAAAAACTCTTTAGCCAGTTTTCTTCTTTTACTCTCTCATAGTTTGTATTTCATTTCCATCAAATGGCATGAAAGCATGTTATTGGCCAGCGAGAGGATGAAACCCTGATGTGGACTGGACCTACCCTAAACCTAGTGTGAATTCTGAAATCCCCACGACTGATCACAGTGACTTCTCCTTCCACCTCTTCAGCTCTGTCTTCCCCTGGAGCCTGCTGTCTGTCAGCTCAGGATCTCCGTGCTCACACCTCTCTGGCCTTGCTTGTTTCAGCCCAAGGTTAGCCACTTTGCTGGTTCTCGTGAGCATCCCTGATGCCCTTACGTCTGTGCACTTCCATGACCCCTGCCTTCCCATCCTCAGCCATGCCACTCATGACCCCCTTCAATATCTAGAATGTGAGGCCACACCGAATAAAATCACAAGAGTTATTTGCTCTTTATCTAGTTGGCCCTTTGATGGTTCTGATGTCCTCAATCCTTCACTGGTTGACCACAACATATTCTTAAAGTACTCCAAACCTGTTCCACTCTGATCAAGGTCCGTATGCCATCCCCACTGCCAAACTCGGCAAAATCATGTTTTGTGGGGACCAAGTCCATCAGTGTGAGTTTTCTCAAAATCTCTCTCATCTACATCAAATTCATTTTTGTATTTGCCCCTCTCTTGTTTTTCTTCTTTCCTCCAATAAAGAAATTT
The DNA here is from genome assembly GCF_041296265.1 of Equus caballus. NCBI lineage: Eukaryota > Metazoa > Chordata > Mammalia > Perissodactyla > Equidae > Equus > Equus caballus. Next base: position 11,801,561 of record NC_091704.1, read on the forward strand.
CCCTTGGTATTATCTAATCAAGTTGAAAATGTACATGGTCCCTGACTCAGTATTTTTTTCTGTCTCTTCATCTCCTTGCTTATTTTCCTGTTGACTTATTCTATGTATTTTTTTTTAGAAGGTCTGTTTAGTTCTTAGGAGGATGAAGCTGTAGAGAGAGCCATGCTAATTATGTGTGTCCCTTTCCTCCAGAATCTCAGCCTCCTCCAAAATAGACACAGAGGTCGGACACTGTCATCCTGGAGCTCAGAGCTCAGTGGGGAAGATGGAGTATGAATAAAGTGTTACAACGCAACGTAAGTACTATAACGGATGTCCACTCCAGGTACGGGTGCGGCACAGAGCAGCGGATGAACTCAGTGGGGGTGGAGGCAGGAAAGCGTTACAGTCAAGAAACAGCTGAGCTGGATCTTAAAGAATTATTAGTTCAGTAGACAAGGTGGGGAGGTAGCCATTAAATATCTGTTAGATTAGTAAACGAAGGGTATATCCCACAGAGAAAACAACGGGTGCCAAAAGAGTGACGAAGTGACACAGCTCTGTCTCTTGAGGAAAAGTGCAGGCTCAGTCTAGCTAAAGCAGGTGGGAGGAAGAGAGAGCTGGCAAATGGGCCTGAGAGCTCAAAAACTAAAATAAAGAATATACCTAAGAAAATTAGATGAAGGAAATAATACTGATAAAAGCAGAAAGTATTGGTTCAAGAAATCATGAAAACAGTAGCATTAACACTTAATTCCAAGAGTTGTTTCTTGAAAAGAAAGAAAGAGCAAGAAAGGAGAGACAGCAAGAGACCAGAAGGGCAAGAAGAAGGGATGGAGGGAGGATAGAAAGAGGTCTTGTAAGTTTAATCAGGGGAAAAGGAAAACACATACAAAGTAAATGTATTGAAAGTGTATTTATAGAGGGCTCGATACTTCCCAGGTCCTGGGCAAGGTGTTGGGGACAATCAGCTGTATAGACAGACACGTTGTCTGCCTTTGAGGAGCTGAATTTTAACGAAGAAAGTGCTTCTTTAAACACGTAACTACACAGACAAAATATAACCCACTAATTGAGAGATGTGAAGGCAAAGTAAAGAATACAGCGAGAGGCTGGAGCAAGGTCAGAAATTAACTTGGGGCTGGGTGCTGGGTCGTGAAAGGCTATCTGAAGATGTGGCATTTCAGCCAGCATCTGGGAGAGGAGGATGAGTTAACCAGACAAAGAGTGAGTGCAGAAGCAATCCAGGGAGAAAACCAGCCCGTGTGAAGGTCTTGAGGTAAGAAAGTCCAAGTCACTGGAAGAAGGTGAGTGGGGCTGCAGTGCACAGAGGAAGCAGAGAGTTGCCAAGACTTACAGGGAGGGTGCCAACAGTGTCAGTTTGGCCAGGACTAGGGGGAGGGTCCTGGCGTGTAAGACTTTCAGATTTAACACTGGGACAGTCCCGAGCAAACCTGGATGAACTGGTCACCCTATTTACAGGCCTCATTCATGATTTTGGACCTTAGCAGCAGAGCAGTGTGGCAGCCATAATCGAGGCAGCCATAGTGAGGATGGAGAGAAATGGACGGATTCAAGAAATATTTAGATGTAAACTGACAGAACTTGAGGACAAAATGATAGCCAGGGAAGGGGTTAGGGCAGGGGGAATAATCTAGAATGAACTGCAGATTTTTCTGGCTTTGGAAACCAGAGAGATGTGCATTAAAAAGGAATTAATACAGAAAGAGACGACGCTAAAGTTGGTCTTTGACGTTAACTATCAAGTGAGAGCTCGAGGTTTGATCACATTTGAGCACACAGGAATAAATTTTGGTACCCTCCATCTCTCCCACCCCTCGGATTGAAATAGAAAGTGGACCTGGTAGAAACCCAAATGTGCTCCAGACAGAATTTGGAATTCAGTTTGAACCTGTAAAGAAGTGGAGTGTTCCTCACCCTGATAAGGGGACAAGACAACATAATAAGTAAAAGGAAAACCGGAAGGCTTTGTTACAGACCGCATTCAGCCTGCATTCAGATGGCATGTCAAGAACTGTATTACTCTTGTCCCCTCGTCCAACTCTTAGACTCCCATAATTAACCCAGAGGAAGTTGTAAGTGAAATAATTATGAAGTCCTTTCAAAACTAGACACTTGACACATGTGTTATAGAAACCTTATAAAAAGGAAACTGGATTCTTGTAAATTTTAAGATTATATGAATTCAGACACAAAGACACTCCTATGAATTTTCACAAAAATACTCAAATCACAGAGTTTGTTCTGCCTGCCATTGAGATGTGGGGGATTTTGCTGTGTGCACTAAATTCTCTTCTTCTTCTTTTATTTATTTACTTATTTCCTTCTTCTCCCCAAAGCCCCCCAGTACGTAGTTGTATGTTTTAGTTGTGAGTCCTTGTTGTGGCATGCGGGACGCCACCTCAGCATGGCTTGATGAGCAGGGCTATGTTCGCACCCAGGATCTGAACCGGTGAAGCCCTGGGCTGCCAAGCAGAGCACGTGAACTTAACCACTCGGCCACAGGGCAACCCCTAAATTCTCTTCTTTAACTGCCCATGTCACGAGAGCACAAGACTAGAATGAAGACAAGCACGGGAGACCAAGGATGAGAGTTTATTGAACATGAAGGTCTCATCCACATTAGAAAGCACAATCCCGGTGAGACCTCAGTCATGTATCTAGACGGGTGAGAACTTGCTTCCAGTGTCCCTGAATCCCAAATGGAAGGATGCTTTTCCTGTATGTGGGAGCCGAACGCCAGGGCTGGGAAGGGCTGCCAAACTCATTCAGCCCAGTCTTACATCCGCAGTCTGTTTTTCAACACTCCTTCACTCGTTTATTAATTTAACAAATATTATTGGCACCTGCTGTATACACAGCACTCTTCTAGGGACTTGGGATCTGGTGGTGAACAAAACAGACACCAGTTCCTCCTGTCGTTGACGTTATGTTCTAAAGAAAGGATTCAAGTAGTAAACAATAAGAATAAGCAGTAAACGTAGTGAGTAAGTAAGTTACATAGATAGTACCATAGGTTGGAAGGTGAAAACAGTGCAACAGAGAAATAGGAGGGCAGGGAAAGAGATCAGAGCGATGGTGAGGGGGCAGGGTGCAGCTTCAATAAGGTGGTTGAGTAGCTCCTTGTGAAGATGATGTTTGAAAGCAGTTTTGAAAGAGGTGAGGCAGTTAGCCACGGGGATCTCTGGGAGGAAAGCCTGGTTGGTGGTTTTATTTCCCTCCAAGACAGTCCCGAGTGCTCTAAAGTGGGCTGTTTAGCAAAGTGCTCCACGGGGTTCAGAAGCTGGGCTTTGCTCAGGTCCCACTCATGAGTCGTGTGTCCTAATCAGTTTGTTCTAGAGTACTCTAAATAGCCCACCACCCTCACAAGTCCCCTGCCCCCAGAGCCCCTGCTTCGGCTCTCCCTGTTGTAGGATAATGGATGTCGTGGAATTGTCTGTTTAGGTGTCCAGCTTCTGCAGGAGGAAGTACAGAAGCTCCGAGATTAGGCCGCACAGGGTCGAAACCTGCTTCTGCCGCTGACTGGCTGTCTGTCCTTCATCAGGTCATTTAACCTCTGTGAGTCTCAGTTTCCTTATCTGTAAAGACAAGATGATCATGTCTGTTCAATGGGAGTGTCATTAGTATTCCCAGAGAAATTGTGTGTATAGCGCTTGGCATGGTGCTTGGCACACAGTAAGCATGTAACTAAAACTAAGACTCTGGTGGTGCCCACTCCAGTGCCATCTCCTTGAGGGCAAGGCCCCTCTTGTCTTCCATTCTAGTTGACCAGTGCCTGGCATAGAGCCTGGCCCGTGTAAGGATGGTCGTGAGCAATGGAGTGCAGTTTGTCCAGGAACACCCAGGAGAACACACCCGAAGCCTCACTGGAGGACTCAGCCTCCTCGTCTGGTTGGTACGTAGCCACCCATCCATCCGTTCACCAGGATGACAAGTTTATACACACACACCAGAATCAGGTTTTTCCTTTTCTTTTCTTTCTTTCTTTTTTTTTTGTGAGGACGACTAGCTCTGAGCTAACGTCTGTTGCCAGTCTTCCTCTTTTTTGCTTGAGGAAAACTGTCGCTGGGCTAACATCTGTGGCAGTCTTCCTCCATTTTTTGTATGTGGGACACTGCCACAGTATGGCTTGGTGAGCAATGTGGAGGTCCATTCCTGGGATCTGAACCTGTGAACCCCAGGCTGCTGAAGGAGAGTGCACAAACTTAACCACTTCGCCACTAGGCTGGCCCCCAGAGTCAGATTTTACTCCTCTTTTTTCCCTGAATTGACTGTCTTGGGAAGAGAAGAGTAGCCAGGTGAGGGGACGTGTGTGGGGAAGGTTTCTTCCCTACAAGAAAGACTCTAATAAATGAGACTGTTTCTTATCCAAGTTATAGTATTTCTTGGCACTTTTTTCTTTCAAAATGTGTTTTTTGTCTAAAATTGAAGCGTAATAGTAATAACAAAATTGTCTCGAGTGTCAGGCTCCAAGTTAAAGGTAGGCTGTGATTCTGTATATAGAAGAGCTTCATAAAGAGAATCAGAACTCTGATCCCAAATGCCCCGCAGTGTGGGTAAAAAGGTACCAAATTAAAAAGACTGTTGCCAAGTTTCCTTTCTTACTGCGTTTTGAGATTCAGAACTATAACGGCATGGCGCTCAGACTCTGTCAGTATGCATTGGACTCTGGTGGCTAATGTGCAAAGTCCATAATTACCCGGCCCTTCTGGATGTCCCAGCAGGAACCAAGTGGTGAGGACCTGCAGGCATCTCTGAGCCTCCTGAGGTTGAGGGCCGGTGGGTGGAAACCCCATTCTGGGCCAAGGGAAGTGGCAAGATAGTCATTCGTGCTGTGAGCTGGTTTGAATACAGATGTGAAGTGAAGAGGTGATAGTGCTGTGACGCTGTCTGCTGTCCAGGCTTGTGGCCCCAGTCGAGCCTGTAGCCTGTCGTTGTGAATACATCTGATGGGCGGCTGTGGCAGTGACTCCTCCTTCCACAGCGGTCTCCTGTCCTGTCGAGGGTGTGTCCACAGCTGAACAGAAATCCCACCAGTTTTCCACTTTGCCCTGGAACAAAGGTTGACCCAGAGCCTCTGAGCTAATTCTGGCCACTGCTTGTTCTGTCAGTAAAGTTTGAGTGGAGCACACCCGCGTCTGGCCGTTTATGGCCTGTCTGTGAGGGCTTTTGAGCTAGGATGGCGGAATTGAGTGGTTGTAGCAGGGGCCTGCAAAGACTAAAATGTTTATCATCTGACCCTTTACAGAAATGTTGCCAATGCCATTCTACGTGAATGAAGGTGTCTGGAGTGCTTGCACCCAGAGAAGGTTGTGAGATCGTTGTCATCACCCAGACGTGGTAGCAGACACCTGCACTCACACTCAGATGAATCTGGGGCTGGCCTGGGACCTCGACGCAGACATCTGGTTGCAGCCGAAAGACATCGTCCCTCACCTTAAATTAAGGACGTTAATGTGAAATTGACTGGTCTTGTAATTTTGTTTGTACTTGATTTTTAAGTTTGTTTTGGTTTTAGAGTTGTGTAAGAGCTAAAAGAATAAGGAAGTTTTACCAGGATGTCTGTTTGTAAATATTTAATTTATGTTTGAATAAAAGTAATTCAAGTGACACTAGAGCTCCTGGAGCAGTTTCGGAGGGGGATTTGTACATGACTCAGGTTGGAGAAACATGGCTGAAGCTTCTCCCTCTGCCCTTCACGCTGGCTTCCCTGCCTTCTCTTCTCTATCTGCTCTAAGCTATAACCTTTAACCCGAGGCTGGCAGACATCTTCTGTGCAGGGTAGGTAGTAAATACTTTTAATGATTTCTGCTGTTTAGCACAAAAGTGGCCATAAACAAGGTGTAAACAAATGAGCATGGCCGTGTTCCACTAAAACTTTATGGATGACGCTGAAATTTAAATTGCATTTAATTTTCCTGTGCCATAATACGTTCTTTTGATTGGTTTTCAACCGTGTGAAAATGCAAAAATCATCCTTAGCTCATGAGCCGGAAAATAAAACGACAAAGGACTGGACTTGGCACATAGTTTGCTGACAACCGTCCTTTGATATCAATGAATGTGTCTTTCCAAACAGTAGATTTTCTTGTGTTCTTGCTTAAAAATCTGCACTTGGACCCATGTTTCTTATTGGGTTAAGTCCATTCACCAGGCATAGCACTTCCTCCTTTAGGATATTTTTCCAATCCCATTTTCTTCTCTAGCCCTTGATGAAATCTGTGCTCCGAACACATTGAACTCATTATTGTTCCTCTGTTTTCCTGCCTTCTTTTTTTTCATGTCATCTTGCCTTTTGCATGCAGTCTTAGCCCAGTACACCCTTCCCCTCATTCTCACCTGGCAGCGCCCTAAATGTTCCTCCTGAGCCGTCTCTCCTGCACAGTGTCCCATCTGCACAAGCACCGCAGGCTGCTCCCTCCTGCACTCCCACCTGGTACTCAGTGTCCTATTAGAGAGAGCACTTATGAGGGTGAATTCTAATTGTTTATCTGAGGGGTTTCTTGCCCTGATCACAGGAGCCTTTTGAGACAGAGATTCTGGCAATTTATCAACATCTAGCAAGGTATCCTAACACCAAGTAGATGGTCACGAAACATTGGCTTAGCGAACGGTCCAGCAGTTATTAGTAATAGAAATAACAGCTACTATTTATGAGTCCTTTTTATCCTTCAGACACTGTACTGAGCACTTTGCATGTATGATCTAGTTAGTGTATCAGGTTCAATGAATTTTCCCTCCCTCTCATTGTTTTTCTTAGGTCACAACTCCTTAATGTCATAAGGTACTTAATGTATATTCCACAGTGGAATTTCAGGCATGGAAGATAGGCTGATGGGGGATATTTAGGTCCCTTAAATCCCATTGGCTCTGCTGCATGGTTAAGCCAGTTCCACATTCTTGCCCTATAGCAGCCCCATGCCCTGAACAAAGAAAAGCCTACCAAGTTCTTATTAAAGAAAAGATAAAAATAAACTGTTGGCACTTCAGCAGACTTCTGCTTCAGCTTTGTCACTGGGTGAGATTAGGGGTACGCCTGCTTTAGTGGAGTCTCTAGGACATCAGTGATGCTCGGGTTCGAGTCAGAGAGGGCCCCAGGGCCCTGACTGTGCCTCTCCTCCTGGCTGAGGCAAGAAGAGGCCCTTTGTTGGGCAGTGGCTGCTTTCCAAATGGAGAGTCCTTAATGACTCTTCGACTGCTTTACACCCTGAGGATAATGAGTAATGTTGCTGCTCGGTGGTTCAGCACCAATGTTTCAAAGAAGATACACAGAACATGCAACAAATCCGGAATCTGAACCCGTCCCAGGGAGGAAAAGGCGTCTCCTTCAATGTTCAATAGAAGAAGTCCATCCTTCTGGGAAATGTATTTAGAGGGGAAAATTTAAATAAATAAGAGGCCCTTGTGAGTTTTTGTGCAATTACAATTCATTTTTGTCTTGTTCTTCCACGGTTGAGGCTACACGGTAGGAAGGTCTTTACAAGGAAACATAAAGTGCAAGGCAGTGGAGGTAACAGAATTTTTCTGAAAACTTGGGATAGTGCCACCTTTTCTAGCTACTTGTCCCAAAGCTCCTTTCCAGAAATGTTCACTGGTTCTTTCCTAGCCTGTGGCATGAACTGTGGCAGATGCTGGGGCAGTGACAGAGCTGACTCAAGGGTAGAGTCTGCCTTTGCCCTGTCTAGGCAGGAAGACTCTTCCCTAAACTGAGTGAAGAGGGGAGACTCAGCTGTTTGGGGCTGCTGCTGAGCAAGGATGAGAGAGAGGAGCACAGAGAAATGCTCAGTGAGTTTGACAATGTTGGAGCAAGAGTGAGGTTGCTTGAGGAGTGAATGGAAAGAGAGGGAGTGGAAAAGATGGGTGTAGACAAACTGTTTGGATAAAGTTTGCTATGAAAGTCAGAGTCACAGTGGCAGTAGCGTGCAGGGGAGGGTAAGATCCGAAAGAGCCTTTTGTGAGCATTTTTTTAGTGGAAGAGGCTTATCTAATTTCAAAAGAATTCCTGATGGCAATTGTTGATCTTTTTTCTGTCCTTATAATGTCACCTTTTCCAAAATGTCATGTAAATGGAATCACACAGTAAATCCCTTTCCGAGACTGTCTTCTTTCCCTTGGCAAAATGCATTTCAGATTCCTCCACATTGTTGTGTGTCTCAACGATTCATTCCTTTTTATTGCTGAGCAGTATCCCCCCGTATGGACGTACCACTTTCTTTATGCATTCACCAAAGGGCACTTGTATCATTTCCAGTTTTTGACGATTGTGAAGAGAGAGCTGCAATCAACATTCACACGCAGAGTTTTGTGTGTACATGCTCCCCTTTGTCTTGGGTAAAGACCCAGGAGTGGGGTTGCTGAATTATATGATAATTGTATATTTTTACAACAACTCCCGAGTTATTTTCTAAAGTGGCTTTACCATTTTGCTGAGTGTAATTTGTTCAAAAATTAGTGACTAAAGTTAAAATTTATGAAACTCCAAAGGCAAGGACCTGGTAAACAGGGAGAGAGCAAAGATACAGAATCGAGTGGGGAAAGGTGAATCTTCAAATTCCCAGAAAGAAGCAAATGGGATGCAGTAAAGAGGAGCAGGTGATGGCCTCACACAGAGGAACACCACCTTTCTGAGAGAGGAGACAGGATGGGTGTGGGTGGGTGCAGTTATTGGCTTGTTAGCAGAAAGTTGAGAAGACGTTTCTATCTTTGAGGCAGAAGCTAGCAAAAGAAAAAAGGGGAGGTGGAAGTTTGAGAAGAGTGGAGATTTAAAGCAGTCTGCAGAGTGTGGGGAAACGAGCTGCCTGGAGAAATGTGGTAAGATGTCGGGCAGTGTTGGGCTGGTGATCGGTGATTCCAGTCTGCTCTCTGGAAGCTAATGAGTTTATGATACCAGCCAGAGAGTAAACTGAAGTGCTGGACGGTTAATCCAGGCTGGACAGACAAGCAAGTGAAGGCAGGCCGGGATGATGGATGGAAAGAAAGTCAGAGTTGGTTCATTATTAAGTTCTTGTCCCAGCTTCAAACTCACCTGGAGCTGGGACTGGTAATCTGAAAATGACATTTCTGCATGGCCAGCCGGTTTCTTATTAGACTGTCCCAATAGAGAGAGAGAGAGGGAGAGAGAGAGACAGAGAACACTAGAGGATGATTGCAAGGCTGAAGGTGGGAGAAGGGACTTGCTCATTCCCGTGTGCCCGTTGTTGCTGCGACCATCCCCCTTGCAATGCTTCACCGTGTTGTGAGTGACGCTTCCTTCTGGAAGCTGCAGTTGAGTCCAGTTTGCAGCTCTTCCAGCCTCTCAGAACCAGCTTCATGGCACCCTCTCCAGGGCAGCCGCAGCAGCCGGCAGTGCCCCTCCTCTGAGATCTGGGCCCTGGGCCCATGGGCCCTCCTCCAAGCTTCCATGGTTCAACGCGCCCAACTTCTTCCCTTTGTTTTCCCCTTTCTAGTGGTACTAGCTGCTTCCTGCAGTTGCTCCCTCCCTTAAGGTTAGAATTTTGCCTGTTCCTTTCTCAATACCAGTTAACACTTTTTAGTATTAAATTGTTTCTGTTCAAATAAGTTGTGTGATTTCTTTCTCTTGAATGGGCCCTGAGGGCTCAACTGGTGGTACCTAAGAAGTGAAAGAGCATAGTAATAAAAATATTTGAGGCAGTGAATTGGAAGCTTAGGAGGTTTGTGTGCTTGAATTAGTAACTTAGAGTGGAAGAGTGTGAGCGTGATGACCAGCTGGAGGCTGCTTTGGTCAGCGGATGGCTGAGCTGGAGGGTCAGGTTACTGGAGATGAGGGAGTCCCAGGCCTGAGATGCATGGCATGGCCGGTGAAACCAGCCCGGATGACGACGGGGCTGGGACGGAGAGGAGAAATGTGTGCCAAGAACTAAATAAATAACCAGGCAAAGTCTAGAATGTCATCCGATGAAAGGGATATGCAAAGAATAGGCAGTCAGAGTTGAATGACCTGAGCTTCAGAAGAATAGTTTTTTCTTTGTTTTTTAATGAGATGAGGTTATAAAATTTTCCTGACAGGTGTGCAAAAACTTGAATAAATAAAAAATAGATATCCCAATCCTGGATGGAAAGTCTTCATCCTCTCCAATCTTAATCCCAATAGGACTTTCTGGACCTTGATGACAAGTTCCTAATTGTCATCTGTGCGAATGTTATGCCAGAAACAGAGAGGAGAATTTTGAGGGGAAAATGAGGGGGAAGGAGCTTTGAATAGATACTGCTGTGTATTCTACAACAGCAAACCGGTGACATAGGAATACACAGATCAATGGAACAGACTGGAGAGTCTAGAATTAGATCAAAGATAATAATATTGAAGTTTAGAATCGGATAAAAGTGGCATTTCACGTTTGTGGGGAGAATAATTTGCAGATAATTGCTTAATCATTTGGTAAAACAATGTTAGACTTATGTAGTTGAATACATAAAGGAGGCAAACATTCTTATTAAGTTACAAAAGGAATGGGGCCTGCCCCGTGGCCGAGAGGTTAAGTTCGCACACTCTGCTTCGGTGGCCCAGGGTTTCGTCAGTTTGAGTCCTGGGCGCGGACATGGCACCGCTCATCAGGCCATGCTGAGCCGGCATCCCACATGCCACAACTAGAAGGACCCACAACTAAAAATACACGACTGTGAACCGGGGGGCTTTGGGGAGAAAAAAGGAAAAATAAAATCTTTAAAAAGCAACAGACTATTATGCTGTTATTTAAAATGACGCTTCAAAGAAGTTTCCCCGCATTGTTCTATGGCTGTTCCAGGCACAGGCTGTTATCTCTGTGGACTCCACATCTTGGATGTAACAGGCAAGTACATCCCCTCCTTCCCCAGCCTGTAACATTGTAACATTGAAAATGATAGCCTAGATTCTAGAAGGTACATGAAATGGAAATAACTGATGGGAAGGTTCAAGTCATTCTGAACATTTTCAAATGCAGCTTCTCCCCAGTTGAAGGGTGTCCTGAAGACCCCATGTCCATAAGACGGGCCTGTGGTCATCTGTTTTGATTCGCCTATTTGATCTCCATTTAAAAACCATCTCTTCCAAGTCATGTAGCTTGGAGTGGGATGGGGGGTCAGGAATTCCCTCAACATCTATCTGGCTCCAAGAGTGAGCACATGACAGGGGCCTGACCTGGCCAATCAGGGCTTTCAACCATCAGAGCTGGGGCAGATCATAAAGAGTTGATGTGTTTGTTGTAATTGACATCGTCAAGCTCCTGGATCCAGCTGCACCTGAAATCTACCCCACTACTGTCTACATGTGCAAGCTACAAGCCCTTAGAAATTATTTTATTGAATTAAGCCAGTCTTAATTGAATTGGATTCTTTCCCTTGAAACTCCAAAGAGTTCTGACTCACAGGGTAGAGAGGCACAGTCACAATGGCAAATATCAGTCTCCTTTGCCCTCTCGCTCTACGTCAAGCATCTACCTGAACTTTTTGTACTTGAAATTTCTCCTGATACGTAGCTATACTAACAGCTTTCAGCCTGCCTTAAAATTTCATACCTTTTGGAATACATTTTTACAAGTATTTTAATTAGAAGGTGGGAGAGAGCAAATTTATACAAATCCTTGAAAAGTCGTTTAGCAATATATAGTAAGAACCTTAAAAAAATAACCCTTTATACTTTGTCTCAAGAATTCCCCTTTTTAGCATCCAACCTAAAGACATACTTAGTAATAGGGGTTTATGCTAAGGATACCTGGGAAATTAGGAAAGACAAGAACCTCAATTGCCAAGCTGCCAGTTCTCACAGAGACTAGAATGTTGTTTAAGCTCAGCTCATCCAGGATTCCATGCTCCTACAGACACTAGGCTATGCTGCCCCCCTCTGAAACACATTGCTCCCCACCTCGTCACAACGGTGACTGACTTACTCTCTACATTTTATTGATCCTATTGTTACTAAATGCTCTCTGCTCAGCTTCTTGGTACCCTGTAGCTTCTGCTTATGGCATCAGCCACCTCAGAGTCTGGTGCTGCCCTCTTCCTGTGTGTCCTCTACCTCACCACCAACTGCTGACTGTCTCTGGCTGATGGATGGTTCCTGCTGACAGTAGTTCTACGGACCCCTGGCTCCTGATGAACAAAAGCTCCTGCTGAAACCTGTCTCCTTTTGACCTGTGGCCTCTGCTGACTCATGGCTCGTGCTGACTCATGGTTTCTAGAGATCCACGGTTCTTTCTGAACCTCTGCTCCTGCTCATCCATGGGTCCTGCTGACTTACATCTTCTGCTGACACATGTCCTTTGCTGAAACATAGCTCCTGCTAAGCCATGCCTTCTGGTCACCATGGCTTCTGGAGGGAAGAGGAAAAGGAGCCAGCCCTTCAGAAGATGCAGGGCTCCAGGAAGCGAGACCTCAGTTCGGGGTAGGCTTGGAACGTCAACAAAGATCTGCGGCACTGATTGTGGACGCTGTCTAGGAGGGCAGTATCCCCAAACACACACTTGCTGCGCCCTTCCCCCTACTGAACCGGCTCCATTGCCCATTGTCAACCCCACGGTATCTGAGAGGGACCGTGAAAATCTTCCCGTCCTCGGCTACTGGAAATAGACTCACTTTTTGCAGAAAATCCCTCACTCTACTTCTTCAAGCATGTTTTCTCTGTGGAGCTCCCAAAAAGCCAGTTTTTGCAGTGTGTGTGACGATTTTTGAGCACTCTAGAAAAGTTTGTCTTCTGTTTTAAAAGAAATAAGTTCCTGTAGCGGAAATAATACCTGAATGTGAAATATTAAAAAAGAAAGATGGCAGGAAACACAGATTTATAGATTCTCAGGGATAGAAAATGCCCTTGAACTTTGAACTCCCCATCTTTTGTGTGAGTGTCTTGCACAGCATGCTGCCTGAGAACAATCCAGCCTCTCCTTGACTGCCTCCAGTGAGCACGAGCTTATTCATCCTGGAGCGAAACCATTCCGTTGTTGCCTAGTTGTCATTATGGCAGAGACTCCTCACACGGGTCCCAGTATCTTTCTCCCTGTAATTAATTCAGCTGTACGCCCCGACAAAGGGGACAAAAGGTGAATTCTCATATCACAATTCTTCAAATATTTAAGTACAAACTATTGGATCACTCACTTATTCATTCTTTCATTTCCAGGAACAAATAATTATCTAGCCCCAAATGTCATTAGTGCTAAGATTGGAAATGCCACCCTAGCCCAATCTAACATAAAGTGAAATATTATTGTTCCCAAAGAAGGGATGTACCGGACATGAAGGATTATTTTTCCTCAAAGTAATCTTGAGGATTGAGGGGAGAAAACGGCAGGCCTGAAAGCATTTTTTTCTCTCCCTTCACCCAAGAGTATGAAAATGAAGTTCTCGCCAGCCTTCAACTTCATAGTCTTCTAAAAGAGGTTTTCATGACATTGTTCTTCTCCTCCTTGTCCTTATTTGAAAGAATGGCGAGGTGCTCAGTGCCTTGCGGCTGTTCTTAGAACAAAAGCAGCTCCTTGCTCAGTGCTCATAATGAGCCTCAAAGGTCCTCTCTGTGTCTCTGAGCTGCCTCCTGTCCTGGCTGATTCCTACCCTGGAGTCACACGTGTGGAAGCACAGCCCGGCAAGTCTGCGGTCTGTACCAGAGAGACGGGGGTTGCGGCTAAGCCTCTGCTTGTGGTTCCCAGCCACCTGACAAATTCTGCTCACAGAAGAAGCCTTTGTCGTTGCTCCTCCTCTTACTGCTGAATGTGTTCAATGCTAATGATCTGAGTATGGTTTGCAGTGAATAAGGTGACAAGTTAATAGAGATGAGTTTATTTTTATTTCAAAAGCGAATAAAAACCTGGGAGTAATATTTGCCAGAAAAACAAGTCCTTAATATATAAAGAACTCTGACAAATGAATAAGAAACCCCAACGCCTCATTACTTAATAAAAATCAAACTAGAACTGTAATAGGTTAGCCCACAAAATTATCTAATTTAAAAAAATTGTTGATTTGGGGTTAGGTATATCTGACCTACGGATGGGATGCTAAATGAGTACAAATTTCTAAAAAATCCAATCTGCAATAATGTATAAAGAACTTTTAAAATATAACACGCTTTGAAACAATAATTCTCCTTTTATGAATTTATCTTGGGGAAATAATCAGAGATTCACACTCTTATGTACAAGAATGTTATCAAAGCATTTATGATAAGAAAAATAGAAAGTATCTAAATTGTTAAAAAATTCTTATATCCAATGATGAAAAAATATGTGCTCATTAAAAAGGTGATTTTCTTAAAATTTTATAACATAAGAAAATGCCCCCAATCTTATGAGATAAGTAACAATTATATGAACTATTTCATTTAGTATGTCATCGTGTGGGAGAATGAGCATGGATCAAGATAGAGAAAAAGCATCAGATTAGTAGCAAAGGTTATTTTTGGGGTGGTGGATCATGAGTGATTTTTTGTCATTAACTTTATGATCACTCCAATTCCTGCACAAAAGGCATGTACAACTTGATAATTCAAAAACTGTGAAAGATTTTAAAAATCTGGAGGCACCAGGTCTGGAGGGAAGATCACTGAACTTAGGCTCAGACAGCCCCGAGTCTGACTCCAAGCTCAGCTGCTCTCTTAGGGTGGACCTTGACAATCCTGCCTTATCCTCTGGGGACCACAGGCTCGAAATAGGGAAACGGGAACCACCTCCTGCAGCCATCCTGATAGTTAAATGAAATGATAGACCATGAGAGTTGTGTCGAGGCTGCCCGATAATTGTGAAATAATTGAAGAACTGAACTTGGGACATGAGGAGCCAGAATGATGAAACTCCTCTGGGCATGAAAGTGTTCACCCAGCCATGATAGTGTAGGAAATCCTGAGTTGGAATACTGAGTTGGAAACCACTTTTTGCTCTGGGATCTCATGTGAATTACCTCATCTCTCTGAGACTCAGTTCCTTTATCTGTAAAATGGGGAACAGTAAAAGTACCTACTTCACAGTATCATGGGGTCAATAGATAATGCAGGAGTTAGCAAATACAGCTCGTGTGCCAAATCTGTTTTTATAAATAAAGTTTTATTGGAACACAGGCACGTACATCTGTTTACTTATCATCTGTGGCTGCTTTTGTGTCTCGAGGGCAGACTTGAGTCGTTACAACTGAGACCATGTAGCCCACAAAACCTAAAATATTTACTCTCTGGCCCTTTATGGCAGAAGTTCGCTGAGCCCTGAGAATGTATAGAAACAACCTAGAAGAGTGTCTGTCACTCAAAAGATGATCCTGCTATTATTATTAATATCATTATTGCCTGACACCTCTGCTTAGAAGTAATTCTGAAAAATTACATAGTCCAACCCTGTTTTCATCAGTATTAAACCTAATGAGTCCCAGAAGGCAGAGTCATTCTTGCTGACTCACTCTTTAAAAACTGCCAGAGCAACAGTTCCTGAGGAATCCTTCTGCAATCCAGCCCAACAGGGATCTATCGTCACCTTTAGGAAAACATTTTCTCTCCCAGCCTCGCTTTCACTGCTGTTTCTATGCACGTTCTGCTCCCGACCAAGAAAAAGAAGATCTTGGTGTGAACTTTCTGTGCAGCCACGTCTCTTACCATAAGAATAGTGTGTGGTCACATCACAGTTTCCCTTCCAAAGGCCATATGTCCCCAGTTCTCTGCTATTGCTTGGGCAGGCTCTGGCCATAGGCATCTTGGGACACCAGGAATTCAGCCAGTGTAGACAGGGAGAGAGGCAGGGGTCAAGGAAACTGACCTCACTCTAGAGCTGGCCCAGTCCCAAATGTACAGTGTCTCAACGGGGGCGGCAGTTTCAGGCTCCGCTGAGGAAATAGCGTGACCTGAGGAGCCCAATCCAATGGAGAGGGTGAGATCAGGGGAGCCCAGGCAGCAGGCAGTACCCAAAGTCAGCACAGGAAGATGGCAATGGCATTGGCTGTGGATCTGTCCATTCAGATCTCAAATGCCTGCTAGGGAAACTGAGGCAGAAGACGCTTTATGTGGATTGGGCTGATGTGGTGAAAGTAGCAGCAGTCTGTCTTATGAGCCTGTGAACGCCCAGGCTCAGGGTGGGTTATCCGGACACCAAGTCTCAGCCCAGCTTGTTGGCTCAGGATGGGCGCACAGGTGAGGCCGCAGCTGGGAGGTGTCGGGCTGCCGGAGGAAGCAAGCTGTGGAGGCTCCATCCCACACACACTAGCCTTTTCCCTTGGTCTCTCTCACCTGCAAAACATCAGTCACCCATGGATGTTGGTTGCACTTTCTCCACATAATTATGGAGTTCATGATGGGATTTTGATCCTGGTGAAATCCACGCAGAATTCCACTCTCTCCTGAAATGCCTGGTAATTCATCAAGCGTTTGGGTCTAGAGTGGGGCCTGAAAGTTTGTATTTCTAACAGGTTCCCCACTGATGTTAGTGCTGCTGGTCCAGGGATCTTGCTTGGGGCAACTCTGGGTATAGGAACAACTCGTGTGTAAAACAGAGGTATGGACCTTAAAGCGTGACCTCCATCTCCATTTCATCCAGATCAGAAGCCTGAATAGGTGCTATCGACCCATTTTACAGATGAATAGAGGGAAGTACAGAGAGATAAAGTAGGTGGGCTCAAGAAAAAATGCTTGGGAGCAGTCATCCGGCTGGGGAGGGACCGGGGAGGGGAGGGCATGAACCAGGAGCTGCAGATGTCAGGGCCAGCAGAGGCCCTGCAGACACCCTTAGTGAACGAAGTCATTCTGCAGCAGCTTGGAGCACGTCCATTCTGTCTCCAGTTGTCACCACGGGAGAACGGACGCCCAGTATTGCTAGATCTTCCAGTTTTTCAAGAGAAGTCAGAAATCCCAATTTTAAAGTGTAAATTAATTCCAAATTTTAAAAAATACTGTGCAAGCCAGGTGGTATACATCTGCCAGCTAACTTTGGCCCAGGGGCTGCACGTCTGCACCCTACGTGTTAACGCTTTTCGATCCTTGCTGTGCAACTAGATTTCCTAGAGCCCTTTTTAAAACACGGATGTTGATGTAACAGGTCTGAGACAGCTCAAGATTTTTAATTTCTAATGAGTTCCTGGGTGATGCCCGGGCTCCTGCTCCACGGACTGCGCACTGAGTAGCAAAGCTCTGGAACAGAGCTGCTCAGTGTGTGGTCCGTGGACAGGCAGCAGCAGCATCACCTGGGGCTCGTTAACAACGCCTCCTCTCAGGCCCAGCCCTAGAAACACTGACTCCACATTCTGGGGCTGGGGCTTCAGAAGCTGTGTTGTAATGCATCCCGTGGACAATTCTTATGCACAAGCGACTGGGAGAGGCGCTGCCTGGGTCAGCGGGGCTCCACCTTGGTGGGCACTGGAATCACTTGAGGAGCCGTCCAGACACTGAGGCCTGGAGACGCTTTTCATTGGCCTAAATGGGGCTGAGCTCCGGAATTTTTCAGTCTTCTCGGCCGGTTCTAATATGCAGTGAAGGTTGAAGCCCGTTGCCCTAGAAGGTCACATCAGGTTCTTCTGTGTATTTTGTCCAAACTGGAGAAATAGGAATGTGCTTTTTGAAAACAAAGAGGTGCTTGCAGCTAATGCCTGGGAGTGGGGGTTGCATATGCCTGAAGCCACCGTGCCTGCACAGTAGCCCGCGTGCCCAGGAGGAAGTGCCGAGAGGTGATGGGGGCAGGAGCCCTAACTCTTTCCCGGGTCCCAGGAAGCCACGACCATTGGTTTCCCTGGCACTTCACAATTCTTCACACAGCCAAGACCCTGTCGGGAAATGAAGCCAACACCACACTTGGCCACTTGGAGGATGATAACCGGCCAATGCCTGCAGCGGCCAATGGCCAAAGTAACCCATCCACAAAAAGCCCATCTGGCCAGGTGAAGAGGCCTGGCTTTAGTGCTCTGCCTGGATGCACACTTATAAAGCAGGCCAGTCTGTTTTCTGGTTTTATAAGTTAATTGATGACCACTTAAATGTCCAAAATAGCAATAGGAATCACAGCAGATGATGACCATCTGACTTCCCCTCCTGTGAGCGATGTTTGAACTCTCTGGTCTGGACTGTGGTCTCTAAAGACCAGTCGAGCAAGAAAACGGGACTAGTCCAGGGCTTCAGAACACAGAGAAAAGAACTGACATCAGAGTCCCAGAGGATGGCGGACTTGTTTCCAGTGGCAGAGTGCAGAGCGAAGGAACAGAGCAATGGAATCGTCAGGTCCTCCAAGCATACAAGGAGAAGGAAAGGGAACTAAAGTAGATAATCAGCAACATGGAGAAAGCCAAACAAAGCTGGTGTGTCCTGGAGGCGGAATTTGCAGAGCATCCCAGAGGACCATAGGATGCAGATGTTTATGGGATGCTTGCGGCTGAGGAGGTGGACTGGAAAGGAGATACCAAGGGCACTAAGCCTGTCTGGACAACATCTCCCATTACTTCCTTCCACACTGGCCAGTTGGTCAACAAATATTCATTGAGCCCTGGCTATGGGCCAGCAATGGGTGGAGTTGGACTGAGCTGCTCCAGTTTCATCGATGATTAGTTTTAACGTGAGCAAGCGTGTTCTGAAGGTTCATTCAGACATTTTGCAAATATTTGTTGAGTACTTTTGTATTCCGAGTACTGTGTGTAACAGTAGGGATACCACAGCAGAGGAAGCATCCTGGACAGCTGCTTCCCTCTTAGAGATTACAGGCTAGCGGTGGAGGCAGATCATAAACAGGCAAGAGGACGACACCGATAAAGATACTTCACTGCTGTGGAGACAAGCGATAGGTACTAACAAGAAAACTTTTCTTAAAGAAAACTTTTCCTTTAGGTGTGTGGAGACATTTCCCAGAAGAAGTGACATCTGAGTTGCTATCTGAAGGGCGAAGAGGAGTTAGGTTAGCCAAAGCCGTTCTGAGCCCCTGGCAGAGGGCACAGAGTGTGCAAAGGCCTGGAGGCAGGAAGGGTCCTGACGTTTTCAAGAAATGGAAAGGAGGCTGGTACGGCTGGAACCTAGTGAACAAGGAGAAGGAGCCAGCTCTTGCCAAGCCTAGTGTGCGATGCAAGGGACTTCGGCTTTGATCCGAGAGGAAGGAGATGTCATTTAAAGCTCTAAGGAATCAGGACAGCCTGATGAGTGAGGCTGGACACATTCTTTAGATTGTCAGTCTGCGATGATGCCCCAGTCACCCCTGATAAATGGAGTTTTGCCTGAACTCTAATTCCCACCAGATCAGGAGTTCTCAAGATGTCCAGGTGATGGAAGCTGTCCTTTCCCAGCAGCGGCCCCAGCTGGCAACTAAATTCAGATTTCTTAGATATGATCCCAAATGTTTGTAGGGCCCGTGTACCTTCTGATCTTTCTGCCCAAGAGATACAGCTCAGGTGACACTGCTGGCTTCACCTGAGCTCTTGGTTTGACTGCGGCATAGTCAGCTACTGTGTGCAGACGGCATCGGAGGCTCCAGAGCAAATGCACGGTGGTGTGCTCTCTGTATTTGTACATTACAGTGGTTGAATGACCCGGAATCTCCTTAGTGTGCTCTCTTTAGTGGTCATGTAGGATCCATCTTCTCACTACGATCTCACTATATATTGTCATGCGTCGCTTAATGACAGGCACACATTCTGAGAAATGTGTCTTTAGGTTATTTCGTCGTTATGTGAACATCATAGAGTGCACTTACACAAACCTAGATGGTATAGCCTACTACACACCTAGGCTATATGGTACTAATCTTAGGGGAATACCGCAGTATATGCGGTCCATCGCTTTTCTGCGTTTTGGGGGAAGGCTCTCATATTGACCTCAAGTGTGTGTTTTGGAGGCTAGAGGACAACACACACAGAGACGTGGGACGTACACGTCCATAAACAGCATATCTCTAGAGACCAGTTCCCAGCATAGGGACTGTAGCTAAGCATCTCTGATAACGAGTAGGCTTCTTGAGATCCCACACACGTAAATGGATTTTCTTTGACCCTCGGGTTCTTGTCCGTGGGCTTGAGGATGTATAGGAAGTCCGTGAAATGATATGCCAATTTCTGAGTGTAGGTGATTGTTTCTGGGGAGAGGGTTGTCAGAGCTCCATCTAAATCAGCGGGAAACAAGGTTTCTATTCCTAAAGATGGCTCTAAGATTCAAAGACTCCAAAGAAGTCCACTGCCGTGTGACCTTCTGAACACCTCTTTAGAAGTTATCTGAACATATTGCCACATATGCACCATTTAAACTCCTCTCACCATTTCTCAACTTCCTCTTCCAATTCCTTCCTCATCTGAGTCCACTGCACTATTTTCTCCATAGAGTTGGATGACAAGAAATTCAGTATTCTGCCTTTAAGATCACCTGCCAATCTTATGACTGACACAGGGTGAGGTCCAAATATCAGGCATACTAAAAGGGATGTGGCCCAAAAGAGAGGAAAAAATGCCTGTAGATTTGCATAGGGAACCATTCAGATGAGACATTTGCATTTCAGCAGGACTTACACATTCCTCATCACTTTTCTGGAATGCCCAATCGGGGGGCAATCACATGCCCTTTATACTATATTGCTACAAACAAATATATGCTACACATTTGTTTGGAGAGTCTAACCAATTAAAGAAGGAATGAAAAAGAAGGCACTGAAATAAATAATAGGAAAAGAAGAAATAAAAACGTAGCAAGATAATATACATAGAAATTCACAGAAGTAACAAAATTATCAATATGAGTTAAATACGTTGTAAAGTAAATAAATATATACAAACATTAATATCACCCATGTTCACCAGCTAACCTAATTAGGCACTATTCTCAACAATAACAACAAAACCTACGAACCACATAAAAGCTTTGTGTCTATAAAGAGATGCGTCATGTTGTAAAGATGTCCATTCTCCCCAAGGCTTAGTTCACAGATTTACTAAACCATAAATGCCTGAGTTTTAGTTATTTTTGTATCCTCAGGACCTAGCCCCTAGCACAAACCCAATAAATATTTGGATGAATGAGCTCCAAACCAACCAAAATTATGAATGAATTTTTCTAAGAACTAGAAAAGAAGTGATACCTAAATTCATTTTGATGTGAAAATAGGAGAGAATAACTGAAAAAGGAAAGCTGAAGGACAGCAGCTCTCCCAGATTTAAACCACTTTACAGATCCGCAGATACTCACACAGGGTGGTCTTGAAACTCACACACACACACACACACACACACACAAAGTCATGTCATTGGAAGAGGAAGCCAGCAAAAAGGTAGATATAGGAACTATAAGTTTAAAAACAGAAGCATTTTAAAACAATGGAAGAATGAAGAACCACTGTTACCTTTTCAGTAAATAGCATCCAACCATAACCCGAATCTCCTCGACTCGTCTCTTTCTTTCTTCTTTGTCCCCAACACTATGTATGATGTTAAATACTTTTTCCAATGAGTCTCCAGTGCCATTGTCTTCGCTCTGGCTGTCGTCCTCTCTCTTACCCTGTTGCACGAGCTTCCTCACTGGTCTCCTTTCACCTTCTCCTCTTTCTCTTCCTCCACAATCCTCATTCCACCTTCCCCGAGACTTGTCTTCCTAAAGCACCAATTTTCTCAGGTTTCTGCATAGAAGGGCTCCCCAAATTCTACTGCAGTGGTCCTCCAGCTGTGATCCCCCCAAACTGGCACAGAAGCTTTCTAATGATGGTCTTGCCCATATGAGAACAAAGCCAATCAATGCTGCCTGTCTCCAACAGTTGCTCTTCACAGTCATGGGTGGTCATATATTTGTGTCCTGCCATCTTGTGGTGGTTTGGGGAGTATTATGAATCCTAGCATGCCCAAAAATGCAAAAGCAGTCAGAGTTTTGAAAAGATTGTAAGAGGAGATGAAAAAGTATAATGAAAATTAAGGAACTTACAAGTAACGGTGTGGGAAATGATGCCTCAAGAGATTTTCAACGTCCTACAACGAAACTGTCCATTTTAGGGAAAGATGGCCATGAGTTTACGCTAAGCAAAACAAGTTGAGTGTGCTGCTTTTAAAGTTTTTTAAAGCTTTGAAGAACCAACCTACTCCTTCTATTGGATGGAAATGCATCCAGGGGCTTCTGAGTTAAACACCACAGTCACTCTGGACTTGAGAACATGTGGATCTATACACAGCCATTCACTACCTAACTTAAAAAGAAAAGCTGGGTAGAGTTTTTCTGCTGCTAAGAATCAGATATTGTCTTTTTCCAATCCATAGACAAAAAATGTTAAGTTAAAGGATAAAACTGCCAGTGTGTTAGGTCTCCCCTAAGAATTTTTCTTCCCTCTTGGAATTCTCTATCGCCCCGCATCTCTACCTGCCTGTTAGCAAGATTGCCCAAGTGTCACATGTCAGAGAAGCCTTCCCTGAGCCCCAAGCACATCTCAGAGACCCCGTGCCTGTGCCCGGCTCCCTCTATGCTAGCCCTCACCAGATCTAGCAGAGCAGAACACTTTGATGAATTTCCTCAAGGAACAGCTGGGCAGGGGTTCAAGCGGCCACTCCAGCCCGTGCATCTGCGAGTATCCAATGACCACGTGAAATCCAAGCTGGCTGATTTACAAATGTTCACACTGACAGTAGACAGGTACCTGGTAGGTGCTTAGAAGAATTTCTGTGCAGTTCTGAACATTTATTTGCCTGACAGGTGACCCAGGAGGTGTGGTGACATTCAGTGCACTAGTGGGCACTGGGGCACACAATGCACTAGGGCAAGTGTCGGCAACTCTTTCTGTAAAGGGCCAGACAGTACATAGCATAGGCTCTGCGGGCCACACGGTCCCCGTGACAACTACTCAATTGTGCGGCTTAGTGCTGGACAGGGCACCAGTAAACCTTTTTCATAGAACAGGCAACAGGCCAAAGGTGGCCGACATATAGACTAGAGAATACCGGGAAAGGAGGCCCATTTCAGGATGAAGTTCAGGAGTTCAATGATAGCAGAACATTTAAGGGAGACGTCCAAGGCAGAGATCAATGTAAGGATGAAGAAGTGCCAGGACTGGAGGCAGAAAACTGGGAGCCATCAGCCACGAGGTGCTGTTATGGGGCTGACATCACCTAGGGGTCTGGTCTGACAAGAGAGGAGACCAAGGACACTCCCCTGTCCCAATACAAGGGTGGATACGCAATATCACTTCCCATCACGAGGGCCCTGGAAAGGCAGGGATGTTACAGTCTAAACTCCCTCAACTCAAACTTTGTACAAAGAGGCTCCTTTTTAACTTGGGGCTTTCATTCCCTTTTCCAAGATAAGTAACTTGAAAGTTTCAGATTCACAGGTGAAAAAGAAAACTTCCCACTGGCTAGAAAATAAGGCAATTCTAAAGCAAAGTGTCTATTGACTTTTTCATGTTTTCTTTTTACTGTGAAGTCTTTTACACTCAAAAACTTCTAACCTATATGCAAAGTACGATGAATCACCATAAAACACACGTCCCGTCCCCATCTCAAGAAGCAGCCCATTACCTAAACATGACTGTCCAGCCTTTCACATCGGGAGAATTAGTCTCCAGAGCAGAGGTCAAAGCAGGCAGCCCAAGGCCAGAGAAAGCTTGCAGATATGTTTTCTTTGGCCTCCACAGGGGATTTTTCTTTTTAGTTGACAGCATTTAAATGTCAAGAAACTTTGCGTGGAAATCAGCATTCTGGGGGATCACTGAACATGGGAAGATGTGGCTACACTGTGTGAACATTCCCCACGGCAACAAGTGGCTAGAGCTGGGAGCAGCCAGCTCCTGCAGATGGACACGGACCCACTAGCTCATCAGAGTCCTCACACTCACTACTGTCTTGTAACCAACCGCCCACTTCACTTCTTAATTTTACCTGCCCTGGCACTGGAGTCTGTGACCCCTGCTTACAGAATGTAATTGTGGCTTCCAAGTTCCTGGAGTATGGGAAACAGCACTAAAAGTCTAAAAAGTTCACAGGCTCTGTCTATTGGAACATTACTGAAAGTAAGACGGGTCCATATCCCTTATCCAGCATTTTGAAATCTAAAGGACAAGTTCTTTTTATACCTCACTAGGCAGCGAAACTGGAGCTGAAGTGACATGAAGCTGTTTATCTTCTCTATGTATTCCATTCAGTGTGAGGTACATTCATATATTTTGCTACAGAAATGCTAACACGTTTGGCTAAGGGCTGCTGCCCCAGACCCAGCTGGAGACATTATATAAAAATGACATGTACACATTATTACTTTTCCAAAATCTGAAAAATTCTGAATTCTGAAACTCATCTGACCCCAACGACTTTAGATAAGGGACCGTGGGCCTGTTGTGCTTTTAATATCTATGCTGGAGAAAATACACACACACAAACACGCAAGGCAGACAGAGTGCAATAATAGTTTTAAATGAATTTTCAGTGGATTAATTACTGTGGCATCTACCAATATGTGAGAAACATAAATAGAATGATGTATTCAAATCATCTGTAGTCTGACAGGAATGTGAGGTGCACATACTGATCCTAGGACCCTGTGCCCGAATGTCCAGTCCCTGAAGGGTCTGCCATGCCCACAGTGGGAACGGCAGCCACAAAGGGAATTCCAGGTTAGAGACACATGCTGCCTTCACATATAAGAATGATGCTGTATGACCACGTCCTTTTAGGATTCATTTATTTCTCAGTAAAAGTGGGTTTTCCCTTGCCTATACATACCCTGTTTGATATTCTAGGACTTCACAATATGTCAAGTACATAAAAGGCGCGGGAAGATCGGATCAGAAGGAGCTGCAAAGATCCCAGATTTCTTTCCACTCCAGAACATGCTGCTAACCCACATTAAGCGTCAGCTGAATGAAATCCAGCTGCAAGTGCTCAAACGGTCCAAGGGGAGCAGATGTGAGGCCTCTAGGGATAGAGTTTTGCTTAATGCACTATGGTGGGGAAAGGAATGCAAAAACCCAAAAGTGGGGTTTGCCAGGGAGCCAGAACCAAGCAGCTGTTTGGGGTTTCCCATAGCCCTGACTGTTTGTTTATGTACAGCCACTATTTACACTCTTTAATTCCTCTGATTCAGGACCAGACAGTTGCCATGTTACAAGAACACGTCAGGATAATAAAAGTCAGGCGATGAGGGGCTATTCTTTGCAGAGACAGAGTGGACTTCATCCACACATGCCAGTCTCTACAGATTCTGATGTTGCTGCCTTTGCATGAAAGTCAGCTAGGGCATTTTCCTGACGCTCAGATTCAGTCCTCGCAGGGTGGCCTCAATTTTGATGACAGAGAGCCAGTTAAGTCTGACGAGTTTCCTTTCTATGAGCCATTGTCAGAGTAACTATAACTGAGAAAGGACTCAAAAAGGGTTCACTATACAGCAGTTGAGAAAGGAATTTGGTCATTTCTGTGACATACAACATTTTAAGATAATAATTAGAGTTATGACTGATAACATTATATCAGGACATATCAGATTTGTAGGAATTTCACATAATTTCTAGAATATTTATATACCTATGAAAATACAACATAAAGAAGTCTAAATGTTATTTCTTATTTGAAAATGCCTCCCATGTAATTTAACTTATTGAATAAGCCTAATTAGTATCATGTCCCTCTTTTTATAAGGAGAGAGAACGAGTCCTTAAGATGTTGCAGGGATCCTCTGAAAAATCCCAAAGTTAACTAGAGGTCGAAAAAGACTTCATTTAGGATTTGATTTTCAGAAGTTCATCAAAAAATCTCAAATCAGTTTTAAAACCCTTCGTCAAATAGGATCATAGGTCACTGTGAGCTAATACTCAGTTATGCCTTCGACCATGGTGACAAAGACTTTCAGACAAATAGAGAAAGTTAAATGGCCGTAAGAAAACCCTTAGCTCTCGCAATCAAAGACCTGATAAAAGCAACACGGGAAATGATTTTGAAAACATAAAATCCCTTTTTTGCCTTTTAGGCAGACTATCAAATGTAAAGAGAAGCCTTTCATAATCTCTTCATCAAGAGCAGACTAGAAGCCCAAGAAAACCTCATCCTTATAACAGTGAGAAAGCCAAGTTTCCAATTTTGCACCAGCTTACTTTTGGTCTTAGAAACGCTGACTTAATTAAATTCCTTCAATCTTTGCCAGCTTGGTTAGGCGGAAAACTTCTTTTCTCGGGGTTCCTTTTCCACAAACCTTCAGAGACTTTCTTACTCATATTCAGAGTTTGTTCTTTCCTCTTTCCCATAACCACTTTGACTTTAGGACCAATTTACTTTCTTAAAGCATCTCCATTCCTTATACCTTCTTTTACTGAAAACATACATTTCCTTATAGCATACATTTTTCAGTACGGCACAAGACATGTTTACTAATAGACCCAAACGTCTTTTGGGTTTTTTGTTTTTAATCAGAAGCTGAAAGTAGATAAACCTATGTTTAGTAATTAATGTTTTACTATTTTATCTTATCTGGAAATGGTCAAGATACTCAACAAATTTCTAGCATTTAACTTAATTTAGTAAAACTCAAAGGTTTCAAGTTACCAGGAGGTTTTGAAGTTATTTTTAAGTACTTATACCATAACACATGACTATTATTAAAAAGTTCAGCTAAAAACTTTTATCTTACTTACATCATTTACTTTACTTGTTCCTAATAATTTTGTTTACATTACCTACAAAAACGCGGAGCTCAGGGCAGGCTGACCGGGACTTTCTGGTCGCTGCGGCGGCGGGTCCCCAGGCCCGCGGGGCCAGCCGCGCCGCCCCCGCGCCCCGCGCCCGGGCAAGAGCGCACGGCAGGCCCAGGGCGCGGCGCGCAGCCGGGCCTTGGCCGCCGGACCCCGAGTCGGGCCCCGGGGACGACGTTCCGCCGGGCTCAGCGGGGCTGGGGGCCGCGCGCTCCACGAGCACCTCTGGGTCCCTTCCCCGCTCCACCGCCCGCTCGACGCATGGGGAAGACTCCCTTCCCCGACCAGAGCCCGCCCCGCGCTGACAGAAGCGGGCGCACAGCGTGCACGCGGTGTGCCACACCCCGCCTGTGGCGCCCGAGAGCCCCCAGACTCCTCCCGGGGACCGCTTCTCCAGGCAGGGCCGCAGGACGAGGGGGGCGAGGCGGCGGGGCAAGGACCCCGGCGACTGTGTGGGGGATGGCAATGGTCAGAGTGCTCAGGAGGGTCGTGCTTCCGCGCAGGGGGCCGACGTGTGTCCAAACCCACTCGTCGGAACTCTGCAGGTGGAGGCGGGTCCCCACCTCCCTTGGCCCTCTGAGTGTTCTCCAAGCCGGCTGGGAAAACCCTCACCCGGCCGCAGGACAGGAGGGAGCGTGGGAGGCGCTCGGCGGCAGTCAGAGCCCTGGGGTCCTTTCTGCCCACACGCGCTGCCACGCGCACAGGTGGTGGTAGTGTGGGGATGCCGGTCCCGGGGGCGGCACTGAAGCAGAGGGAGAGGGCGGCCCACCGCCGTGGTGGGAAGCCCTGGGCTTGAGCGGAGGCCCACGGGGCTGGCGGTGGGGGGTGCGGGGGGTGGAGCGGGGCACGCGGGTCAGGAGGTGGCCATGGGTGAGGGCCGGGCGGCAGGCCTCGCGGTTGCGGGCAGCCCCGCCCCTCCCCTCCGGGAGCCCGAGCCCAACGGTTGGAGCCCGCGCCCCGCCCAGGCCCCGCCCAGGCCCCGCCCCCAGGCCGCCAGCCCGCCGTCGCCTAGCAGCGCCTGGCTGTGATTTGACTCTTAGCCTCGCGCAGCCGCCGGTGCCCTGACACTTGGCGGGACTGTCCGACTGGGCTGGACGCTCTTCGCGGAGCGCACCAGGTCAGTGCTGTGACCCGCAGCGATGGCCTCCTGGTTTGGCCGCCTCGGCCTCGGCTCCGGCTTAGGCCATTCCCTGGGGCGAGTGGGCGGCAGTGTGGCTTCCCTCCCCGCACACCTCTCTGACTTCACCAGAGGTGTGCTGAGGAAGGGGACGCAAAAGCTGCCAGACTTCCCCGACTCGGGGAGAAAGGAGACGGAAGCCATTCAGGCGACCGGACCACCCGAGCAGGAGAGACCGGCAACTCCAGCTCGGAGAGACACCGCAACTCTGCAGGAAACCCTCGAGGAAGGAGACACGAGGCTCGCCTCCCTGCAAGAAGAAGGCAGTCACCTGAGGGAAGAACTGGAGCCACAGAGACAACAACGGGCTCGAGCCGCTCCAGTGGTTGACCCGAACACCCTCGACGCCGTGACACAACTAGAATCTGAGGTGTCTCCACTGGAAGGGATCGAAGGTCACCTGGAGGAGGAAACCCAGCATCCTCCAAGGACCACTGAAGAGCAAAAGCAGAGGAAGGCACTGAAACTTGGGACTGAAAAGACGATGCCTCTGACCGAGCGGCTTGATGAGCCGGACGAAGATGAGACCGGGCCACGAACCCAGACGATCCAGCCGCAAGACTGGGAGAGCCAGGGCCTTCCCGCTCGCCTAGCTTCGGCTGCCTCCGTCCAGGATGCGGGGGGCCTCCAGCAGCAACTGCAAGCCTACGCTTTGGAAAGGGAACGAGTGTTGGCCGTTTTCGACGAGAAGGTGAGGGAAAACAGCCAGCTGAAAAGGGCGTATCACGCGATGATGGACCTGCTGGTGGCCAAAGAAGCAGAGCTCGGGAAGCTGCGAGGCGAAAATCAGACACGGCGCCCTCGCTCTGACGGCGGCGGGGAGGACATGTTTCGAGAAGCGATCCGGCACTTATCACGCCTCGTCCGAGCCAAAGACATTGAAATCGGTGCCTTGAGCCAGAAATGTCAGACTTTACTGACCATCTGGCAAACGTCCGACGCTGGCCATGAGGTTCGGGGCGTGGACGCCAATCAGTTGGAGGAGCTTCTCCGGGAACGGGACACGTTGAAGCAGCGGGTCAACGTGCTGGAGGAGTGGCAGCGGCTGGTGCTGACCGAGGTGCACAATCTGCAGCGGGAGTCATCCCAACTTCAGAAGGAACTCCCACCACTCGAGGCCCGGGCCTTAGTGGACAGCGAGGAGAAGTCTCGGCGACAGATGCACCCTGCCGCCCCGTTGCCCCGTTCTCAAGGGGATGCGACCCAACTCCGGCTCTTGGGGAAGAGACTGGCACAGATGCAGCTCGGCCTAGAGCAGCTCTGCAATGCCGAGGAGGTTCTCTTGGGTCCACGCGACCTCACGTCACCACAGCCGCCCGCCGCATCGTCGCGGACTTGCGAGGCAGCCGGCTCTCAGGAGGCAATTAAGTCCGAGGCGCTGGGCGAGTCTTCGAAAGGGCCGCCAGCAGAGATGGAAGCCTTAAGGCGAGCCACGGAGGAAAAAGACGCAGCCATCAGAAGCCTCCAGGAGGAGACTCAGAGACTGTCCGAGGCGATGGCCGCCACCTCGGAACTGGAGAGAGAACGGCACGCACAGACGGATTCCGAAATTCAGCGGCTCAAGGAGAAACAAGAGGCTTTACAGAACACGCTGGAGGACAAAGAGCTCTTAATCGAGGCGCAGAGGGAGGAATTCCTTTCTCTGAGGGAAAACCTCACGACCCAAGCGAGCGAAAACGAACTTTTGAGGCAGGCGGTGACAAACCTGAAGGAGAGGATAGTCCATCTGGAAGCGGATGCGTGCCAAGTCAAACAGGAAAATGCAAAACTGCTGGAAAGGTCCAGGGAGAAGGACACCGAAAACCAAGCCTTACAAGAGACGAACATGCGCCTCTCTATGACGCTGAGGGAGAAGGAATTCGAATGCGTCTCCGTGAAGAAGGCGGCTCTGGCTTTTGAGTGCCTCCTGAGAGAAAAAGAACAGGGCCGGGCTGGGGAATTCAGCCAGCTTCGCAATGCAGTGACCTCCATGCAGGAAAAGAGCATTCTCTTTCAGCACGAGAGAGATGAGGCGGCGCTGGCGCTGAGACAGGAACGAGTGGAAAACTGCGCCCTGCGGGAGGAGGTTCGCCTTTTGCGGGACAAGGAAGCGCGCTTAGGCCAGGAGCTGGGGAGGTCTCGGACGCAGGCTTCAGAATGCGAAGACGCGCATCTCCGGGCAGCGCGGCTGGCAGAAGACAGAGCGGCTCAACTCAGGAGGAAAGTCACGGCGCTAGAGGAGAGGCTCCTGTCATCTTCCCACGCCATGCAGAAGGCGAGCCAGCGGGCCGCTGCCCGGCTCGGGTCCCTGCAGGAGCAACTGACTGCGGTCACCCAGCAGAAAGAGGAGACTGCCCTCCAGCTGTCCGCCTCCCGGGAAGCAGAGAAGCAGCACGCCGGAGCCCTGGCCAACCTGAAGGTGGTCCTGGCCGAATGGATGCAAAAGGCAGATGGTCTGGAAGGGAAGCTGAGGTCGCTGCAGGGACGGCTGGAGAGAGCGCAAGCCGCCTCGCGCCTGCAGGAGGAGCAGATCGGAGAACTGCAGCGACAAGACGAGGCCCGACAGGAAGTGCTGGAGGACGTCCAAAAGAAGTGGACCGGCTTAGTGAGCACCCTGGAAGGAAAAGCAGACAAGGCCCTCCTGAGAAAGCTCTTCACGGACGCCTTGCAAAGCGCCAGACACGAACGCCGGGAAGCGTTCCGACGGATGGGAAGCACCCTGGGTGTGGAAAGGGAGGAAATGGAGCAGTTGCTGCAGGAAGAGCAGGGCGGCCTTACCGGATGGGTGACCGGGCGGCTCGGATCCCGCAGTGCCCCCGACACGCCTCGGAGACCCAGCCAGCAATCCGAGCTCAAGAGTTCCTTCTCGGAGCTTCTGGTGAATTTTCTAGAAGCTGAGTCTCAGGGAGCTTCTCCACCACGACAGCTCCCCGCTCAGCCCAGGAAGCGTCCCGAAGCACCCGCCAGGCAGAGACTGGCTAAGAACGTGCCAGCTCTTCTGAGATCCGCCCTCGCAGCCACCCCCAGAAGATCGGATGGGAATCCCTGCTCCCCAGCCGTGTCTCTCATCGACCCACCCGGCCCCGGAACCGGAGGGTCTGGGCACCTTCTCTTAGACGCCGTGACTGACGTCGTGCCCACGGGCACACCTTGGCTGCTGCCACCCGCCAAGAGTGCTGCCGGGCTGCTCCAAGGCCTGTCCAAGCCCTAGAGGCTCCCCAAGCCGCAGAGGAGACGACGGCGCTTTCAGGAAAGCCGGTCCCCGCTGCGGGTTCCTTAGCACGGAGTGGTCTTGTGCTAAAGGTCACAGGTTTCTCTGCGGCTTTACTCGAGCTTTCAAAGAAATAGCTAGGGTTCACGCTTTCAAAAGGGGGTCGCTGCAGGTAGTCACCCAGCTTAAAGCGGACGGACGGATGTCACTTCTCTGGAGAGCAGGCTTGGCACGGGTGGGATCGCAGGCTGTGGGCCAAGGACGCTTCCGATTCTGTTTGTCACGCTGTCACCATCTCCGAGGAGCTGGGGGGCGTGGGGTGGGGGGTGGGGGTTGGGTCTGGGAGGTGGGGGGGTTGCGGGCGGGTGGGGGGTGGGGGGGTGGGAAGAGTGGGGGGGTGGGAAGAGTGGGGGGGTGGGAAGGGCGGGGGTGGGGGGAGGGGGGCGTTTATTGAGCTTTCCCTCGGGGAGCGGGAACCTAACTTGCCTTAGTGCTGCAGAATCAGAAAGCGCGCGAGGGCGCCCACTCCCGGGACAGTAGGAAGAAAGGGGAAGGGCACCAACGTGCAAGGGGCAGGCATCCAAACTTCAGGAGGAAAGCTTGGTTTCCCCCGGCTCGGCTTGGTCCTCCTCCTCTTTCCACTGCCTGGGAAACCGCCCTCGGGTGCTCTCCGGCCTCTGGGACAGACAGGAAAGAAAACTCCTAAGCACGGGAGGATCTTATTCCCTGACTCGCTTTTGGTTGCAAAGCCAGTCACCTGACCTCAGAGATCTTTGCAAGGGTTTACGAACTGCATCTTGTTGTTTTCCAAAGCAGGGGTCTGTGGTCTGTGGTCCGGATGGACACCGACTGACTGAACCGGCGCCTCGCGATGGGCATGGAAGCCGCTTCCGCCCCCAAGCCCATCAGAGGGCCCTGGTCAACGCCCTCCCCCCGCCCCGTTTCCTCAACAGCCCCTCCAAATCTCCATCGCCTGCCTCAAGCGGGATCGTCCTCATACCGTTCGGGACCCGAAGAGATCAGAGGCCAGCTAGTCAAGAACTCTCCGTTTCCCGCACCCCACCCACCCCCGTTTGAACGTCCCTCTATTTCTCTCCACCCATCCCTCCCCTTTCCCTTTGGGGTTTTCCAGGAAGAGGGATTCAGCTTGGCAGTTCCAGGGTCCTGGCTCCACGTGGGATGCCCTGGGAACCATCTGCTCAGCCTCCCCCTAAGATCTCGTTGCCTCAGTTTGCCAGCTGCTTTCTCTTCGGCCCGTCTCTTTCCTTAAGCCGCTGAGCACACCCAAGTGTCTCCCGGCATCCACACCTCTCCTTTCTGCTCCTCCACCACCGCCTTCTCTCTCTACCTTTCACGGCTAAGCTGCTGCCAAAAGACCTCGACTCCTCTCCTCCTCAGCCATCCAGTCATCAGCTCGTCTCTCACCGGCTCCTCGAAAGACTCCCCAAATCTCGTCGCCGTCCCGTCCTAGCAAGAGGCCAGGGCACGCCCTTCGGTTCCTTCGTCTTCCTAAACTCTCTGTGGTGTCTGAGGAATGCTGCCCACGTCTTCAGTCTCTGCAAGTTCTCTCCACCCTCTTTCTCTGGGGGATGGCCCCCTCCCCAGGTGCCCTTCCTAACCTCAGACCCCTCTGTCTCACTTTCCTCTGCGGCTTCTCCTCCCGACCACTTCTCAAAGGGTTCTGTTCTCGAAGGCACGGTCTTCAGGGAACAGGAACCCCTCGGGTCTCAGAGCAAGCTCATGCGCTCTCCTACGATTCGACTCGCCCCCCGGATGCCCAGGGCTTCTGAGTGCGTACGACTGACGTCACCCTGCCCCTGACTCCACGCTGCTTTCTCTAACTGTCTGCTGGACGCACCTCTCAGGATGTCCAAAGGCTTCTCAAAACCGACACGTCCAAAAGGGAGCCCGGTATCCTCCAACAAAACCCTCCCCCTCCTCTTACCTTCCTTTCATCCCCTCAGAAAACCTCTGCCCATCTCATCACCCGAGAGCAGAGCGAGAGGCCTCAGGGCCACGCTTGAGCTCTCTGTCTCACCCACTTCACAGCCTACCGACTCCCAAAGGGAGCCGAGCGCCTTCCCGTGTTTGCCTTCCCTGCTGCTCTGCCGCATGCCTTCCTGTCTCTTGCACGCAACCAGCCCAGTAGACTCCTTACTGATCTTGCCGGCTGGCCTCCTGGCACACCCCCCCCCCCCGCTTGAATCCATCCTCCACACTGTTGGGAGGGTGACCCAAGAGGAAAACCCTGCCGTTGCTGACACCACGGTG
Source organism: Equus caballus (assembly GCF_041296265.1). Lineage (NCBI taxonomy): Eukaryota > Metazoa > Chordata > Mammalia > Perissodactyla > Equidae > Equus > Equus caballus. The sequence goes on from NC_091704.1 coordinate 11,834,769, forward strand.
CCCGGCCCCCACAGGGCTGGACGTGGGCAAGAAAGTAACCAAAGTTTCTGAGGTTGTTTTGCAGAACAACAGGAAGACGGCAGATCAGAGAGCAGCTTGAATGGCAGCCCCCCCCCGCCCCCCCGGCCCCCGCCCGAGCGGACATCGTGCAGAGGCTTGGACCAGCTGAAATGACGGATCGCCCACTTCCCGCGTCACGGACAGAGATCCTCGGCGTGCAACACGTCGAACCCCGCTGACTTCGCACTTGTGACCCACGAAGAAATACCAGTGACAGTCGCACCTGAGCAGAGGACTCTTCAAGCTTCACCCCCAGCGCTCTCCTGGTCCCACCCCTACCCCGAACCCCAGATAAACGCCCCAACGTTTTGTTTTCCCTTTGAGGAGGCGGGTTTGAGTTTTACTCCCACCTCCTTGTCTGGCCGCCTCTTGATCATAAACCTCTTTCCTTGCTGCAACCCTGACGTCTCACTGATTGGCTTGGCTGCGAAATCGGGTACCCGGACCTGAGTTTGTGTGTGGTCCCATCGCTTCCCTGCTTGAAAGGAATCCAGGGTTCTCCACTGCCTGCAGGCCAAACTGGAGCAGAATCTCCAAGGCCTTGCCCCTGCAGCCTTCCTCCCTGCTCCTCACCCACACGTGGGCCACCCTCCCGCCACGCGCGACTCTCTGCAGACCCCAAACAGGTTCTGACTCAAAGGACTTCAAGCTCATCGAGCCTAATCGTAGCAGGGTAACTCCTTCAATCCAGTGCACACCGAAAGTCTTTAATTTTCCTCTGCCTGACCTAGATGGCGAGGGATGGATTCCTATGCACCTTAGGTTGATGGGGATTTCTGAACACTAAACACGTGAGTTCAATGGCAATTTCTTATTTATTTACACAGGCAGCCTATGCGAGGACACTCTACACCATGTGTAGCCACATAGGAAAGTGCGCTTGGGGAGAGAGTAAATACGCAAGTGGGTGGGGGACAGTCTTTGTAGTATCAGGAGAGGTGCGCTGTCCCCTGGTTTCCACAGGAACGTGGGACTGGCTCATTTGAATAATTTCACAGGTGAGCAGGGAACTTGAGACCACTACTTGGGGAGCACCCATGCCTGCTCCCTGTGATGAAGGGGTTGTTTGGCGAGGGGATCTTGTCTCTGGGAGCTGTGGAGGAGGGAAACTTGCAGGTAGGCCATTTGAGGCCCTCTTCGTTTACCAGGTTTCAAAGCAACACTTCATATTGAATCTTCATCTCAGGCCTCATAGTACAGTTGTCTCTCTGATGCCTTGACATCGTCTTACACCCTGGTGATATCTGAGACATTTAGGGAGGAAGAGAAATGCTTCCCTGGGAAACAATGTTGGCACTAGACCAGGAGGGAGAGGGGGTCATCGACAACCTTGAGTGTATGAACTTTCATTGATATTCACTCGCTTGATCCCAAGAGAATTCCCAAGCAGCCAAAGGTTCTGTGGGAGAGGTGACATCCTGCAGCTCCATCATATTTGGCAATGGAGGGAGGACAGGGGAGGGCACCCCATCTGGCAGGTCGCACATGCCACAGGGCCCAGGTTTGGATCCATCCTATTGCAAGGAAGCCTTGGTAACCTTCTCGCACTTGGTTTTGTTTTGTTTTGTTTTGTTTTTGAGGAACATTAGCCCTGAGCTAACTGCCGCCAATCTTCCCCTTTTTGCTGAGGAAGGTTGGCCCTGAGCTTACATCCGTGCCCATCTTCCTCCACTTTATATGTGGGACCCCTACCACAGCATGGCGTGCCAAGCAGGGCCATGTCCGCACCGTGGATCCGAACTGGCGAACCCCGGGCTGCTGAAGCAGAACGTGTGCACTTAACTGCTGTGCCACCGGGCCAGCCGCATCTTCCCGCACTTGTTGGATACTACTTCCAGGACTAAAGTGATAATAGGCAGCTGGGGATGGAGGCTCAGCGTCTGGGAGAGATTCTGTTTCCAGAAGAGGCCAGTGTGTGGCCAGTAATTGCTGCTCTAATACGGCAGAATGCAGGGCCAAGGAGGCGGGCTTCTTGCATCAGGAACCCACAGACAACTTATGCATGTGCTGGGTTTTCCAGAGACTCCAGGAAGCATGAGAGGAGGTTGCCGAAGCCTCTTCCCCACAAGAGTCTCTGAGGGCTCTAGTGGGAGGGCCTGTTGATTTTAATTTGGACAGCTCCTAGAGTCCTTTGTTGGAGGGGGTCCCCACTGAAGCTGGGCTCATTTATAAGTCACAGCATAAATGGCCTTAAGTAAAATTTGTAGACAAGGACTATATTGCCTCCAGAAGCAAAAAGGGATCACATGATATTGGATTGTACGTCCTTCACAAGTGTGTCAAACAAATGTCCTCGAAGGAGGAGGTCATAAAAGTCATGTCATGCCTGTACTCCTGGAGAAAGGGGGATCCGGTGCCTGCAAAGACTGCCTGTGAGAGCAGAACAGCTTAGTCCCTGTGGGTAACAAGGCAAAAACATGTCCCCTCAGAGGTGATGGCAAACTGTGGCTCGGAGGATGTTGAAACAGGCTCTGAACAGAGCATATTAACCCAATCTATAACAGCAAAATGTTCAGCCATGTGTAAATGTAGTTGGGCCCAGGAGGTTTAAGTGGACCAGGGTTTATTTCCTTCAGGTACAGTCAGACTCAAAGACACAGAAATAACTGTCACGAAGGAAGAAGCTTTCTCTCCTCACAGATTCCGAGCAAAAGAAGGCAGGGTACACCATGGAGGGCCACACAGGGCAGCACCAGGGTCGGTCAGGAGACAGACGGAGCGAGGGGAAAACGTGGGCGAGAGCCTTTCGAGTGGATTCCACGGGAAGGAAGGAGTGAGGCAGGGTGAGCAGGTGTTGGCTTGGCTGGTTTGAATCATTTCAGTGGGCTCAGGGCACAGCAGTGTCCCTGGTTGTCTGGTCCCCGTCCCTGGGGTGACGAGGGCAAGGGAAGGGTGGCCCAGAGTGGAAGAGCCTCGGAGAGGAGGGGGTTGAGGATGTTGACTCTAGATGATTACGTACGAAAGGATTGCTCAGAGGAGTCATTTACTATCTGTAGCAACTAGTTAACCCTGGCAGGGCAGTTCCTCCAAGGTTGCCGAGGCCTCGGATGTCAAAGCCTTAAATACAGAAACTAGAAAACATGCTCATTTCACTAGGTATAACCATAATTTCAGCTCTTGTGTAAAGTCCATGATGGTTTCCAAACTAGGGCATGTTAGCAGATGTTAAAGTTAGTTCAGAAACTATGTTGTGGAGGCACAAAGGCCAGTTAGAACCCTTTATCTTTTTGCCATATCAATTACTCTAGTAAATTTTCAATTTCTAATTGGGCCAAATTGTGAACCTTTCTGGAATTAGGTCTTTTGTGTGATTGCTTCCTCCGCACGTATCCAGGTTTCTCTCCTTTATTTATCTTTTGATTGGTCTGATGGTCACAGGATGCACTTGGGGCTGGGGGAGTGTCTTTCTGCTCTGCTCTTGTTTATCAGTTTTCCCTCCAGAGAGGCTCAGGTCGGGAGCATCAGGGTTAGGGGCTCTCTCACAGCAATGGTTGTATTTAAGTCAGGTTTGAATTAACACCTTCACTGTGCCACAGGGGTGCTGTGCATTGTTTTCCTCATAACCCTGAGGATCAGAGTTTTGTGCCACCCCGGCTTAGGTGACAGGGTGCATTGGAGGAGCCCAGGGCCCCCAGCATGCAGACGTTGAGGGGTGGAAGCCATCTTCTGCTGCAGCCCTAACTTCTCCCCGCTGGGCACTGCTTCCCTCCCCCCACCTTCTCTCTGTACTTATTCCCTCGGGATATTTTTGCCTGGAGAGTCACAGTGTTTGTGTTTCTCCATCGGATGACATGTGGGCAGAACTTCAGGGTGGTTATGTGGAAAGGAACCAGGTGTCGGGCCTCAAAGACAAGTGTTCTTTCCCTCCAGGAATGCCAGTCAATCTCCCCAGTGTTGAAGTCCACATCCAGGAGGTCATTTTGTCTATGGCCGAGGTGGGGGCCTCGAGCCCCTTGATGACCAGATTAGTCCTTTGGCATGCTGGTCAGGAACAACGCTAAGCACAGCCCAAGTGTGCTGGTTCAGAGTTTCACATTGGGAGAGAAGTAGAACACCACATGCTCCCCCATAGACACTTGTTCTTTTTGATCTGTGCCTGGGCCATGGGCTCCCATGCTCGTGGACCTCGAAACCCTTATGGGTCTGGAGAGCCCCTGACAGCAGCATGATGAGCAGCAGCACAGGAGATGGGTGAGCTCACTGCCTTTGCCTGAACAGCCCTGACTCTGGAGGGAACCAGGGAGTCATTCTGAAATCTTCCTGGGGTCATGGCCTTCTCCTTTCCTCAAGCCAAACAAGGGGTCATCCCCAGGACTGTGCTGGGGGGACACTTTCCCAAACAGTGTCTCTGTGACCGCCCCAAGCAGCCACTGATGGTCATCAGACTAGACACAGTGACTAAGGAGCATCAGCCTGAGATTCAGGAAATGGAACTCAAGCATCCACCAGTTAGGAGGTTGTGTTGTCGCTGCCCTCAGGTAGGAGGCTGGGAGACCACCTGCCAGACACAGGCCACACCTGATGGCACCTCACTCTGGGATAGAGTCAACTAAGAATAAGTCTTGCTTTCTGGGGAAGAATGAGACACTGGGGTGGGGAAGAGATGGCAGCATCCACTTGAGAGAACAGAACATGAGCTAAAGCCCAAGCTGGCCGGCAATGGGCCCTCACTCCCAAGATAGTAACTGCTGCCAATGACCCCGATAGTTAGCAAAGGAGTAGTTAGTGAGCACTGCCCAGGTGTCCTCAGGTGAGGTTGGGCCATCCTCCTTGTGATGCCAACTGTTTTAGTCACTTCACTCCATTGGTGAGAGGGAGATTTCCACCCTAGACTCATGGGGCTGGCTAAACACAGTACACTCGACAGTGGACAGGTGGAATGGACAGCAGTTTATTAGTTTATCATATATTCTCACAGCCCCAGGAGGAGGACAGCACACACCATGCAGGGCCACACGGGGACTGCACTTGGGAACAGATGGAACAAGCAGAGGTTTGGGTAGGAACAGGACTGTGTGGTAACAAGAGGGTGAAGTGAGCCCTGGTTCCCACAGGAGGGTGTGGTGGGCTTGTTGGAATGATTCTCTGATAGGGAACTGAAGCCTGAGGTCAGGAACAAGCAGGCACTGTGTCTGCTCCCTGGAATGAGAAGGGGTGTTTGGCCAGGGGCCCTTATCTGCGGGAGAAGAGGGGGCAGAGGAGTGGGGAATTGCAGTTAGGCCATTTGAAGTCCCCTTGATTTATCAGATGTCAAGACAGGTCATAATATTGAATCTTAATTTCATGCTTTATGTCACAAGAAGTTATTAAAAATAATTCTTGGCTCTGGCCTGGTGGTAGTTGGTTAAGTTGGTGCACTCCGCTTCGGTGGCTCAGAATTCACCAGTTTGGATCCCAGACACAGACCTATGCATCGCTTATCAAGCCATGCTGTGGCAGGTGCTCCACATACAAAGTAGAAGAAGATGGTCACAGATGTTAGCTCAGGTCCAATCTTCCTCAAAAAAGAAAATTAAATTAATAAGTAATTCTTCCTAGAAGTGATAACACAGTTCAGCAATATGCTAGGATAGAAAATAAACATGTAAAAGTCAGTTGTATTTCTATGTACTAGCAATGAACATGTGCATAGGACACCAAAATTAAAAGTACACTTGGGATCACTAATAAAAATAAAAGACTTAGGTGTAAATCCAACAAAACATGTCCAGGACTTGTATGGCGAACTCTACACAACACTGATAATAGCAGTGAAACAGCTAAATAAGTGGAGAAAAATACCATGTTCCTGAATTGGAAGACGAAATATAGTAAAGATGTCAATACTCCGTAACTGTTATACAGATTTAATGCAATCAAAATCCAGTAAATTGGTTTTGTAGCTAGAGACAAAGTAATTCCAAAATCTGTACAGAAAGAGAAAGGAATTAAAATAGCTTAAACAACTCTGACAAGGAAGAAGTGGGAGTAATCGAGCTACTCAGTTTCATAACTTATTACACAGGTACCGTAAGCAAGACTGTGTAATATTTGCAGAGGGATTGACACATAGATCAATGGAACTGAACAAAGAACCCAGATATAGTCCCAACAAATATGCCCCACTGATTTTTGACAAAGGAGCAACAGCAGTTCAATGGAAGAAAGTTGGTCTTCCAAGAGACTAGAGCTACTTAAGGCTTGGGAGCAAATCACAGGTCAAAACTTAGGCAAACGGAAACACAGGGAAGGAAGAAAATGGTTGACTGAGGTACTACCAGGTGGTGATGGAAAGGGAGGGATAGTTGGCGCCTAGCTCAGGAGTAAAGTTGCAACTACCCAATGAGAGCTTATTTCATCTTTCTGAATTTAGCTGCTTCTGATTGACCATTTCCACAGACGCTGGTGATTTTCCCGTCAGCTACCACACTCCAAACTCAGGTCACCACTAATTGTGTATACGGTGCCCCAGACTCCGTTAGCCTGCCCATTAGCATCGTTCTCAGGCTATATGAGATGGCAAGATGGCTCTCAGTAGCTTGAAAGGTACATCCTCCCAGGTTCAAGTCTGGCCAAAAAGAGAGCTCTTCCAGACTTAGTAACTCCTGGTTTGGTTCAACTCCTTGGACTCGTTCAGATTGGACTCACCTGGTCACCGCCCTCCCTTGCCCCAACACACACATACACGCAATCCTAAAGTATCACTGGGGTGTTCTGGGTATCATTGCCAGGCCGCGGTAAGGTTCTGCCCCCCGTGCCAAGCATGGAGCCTCATGTGATACAAGTGGACTGAAAGGAGAGTTTAGTTCTTCAGAATAAACTCTAGCTGTTGTTCGAGCAGAAAGCAATCCTGGACAGCCAAGGCAGCAAATGTCCACTTGAGCCTCATGGGGAGAAAGGCCATGGTTCATGCCCAGCTTTCTCTCCCAATATTAGTGTTCACAGGGATCGAAACTCCAGTTTCTCTTTTCTTGACTTTGTCAGAGGAGACAGACTAGCCGGCAGCCACCTTCTCTGGCTGGGACATTGTTCATGGCTCCCCCAGTACAGTCGCAAACTTGGAGGCATCATGCAGCTTGAGATGGTTAAGCTCACCATTTCCAGATTCTACTGCTATGTCCTAAAGTTTCAGCCCCTTGATCAGGAGCTTAAATGGAATGAGCTGGCCCTGCCTGAGGGAAGCCTTTGGGGTGGCCTCACAATGAAAAACTGACCAGAGTCCTCTGAATCACCAGTTTTTCTGAATCAGAGGCTCAGCAAAGAACACAAGAATTCTTTGCTCATCGATCAACAGAGGTGTATTGGTGCGGCTGCCTCCACCTTCTTCCAGTCCCCCTCAGCCTCCTCATCTAGACGGATGGGATACACACCTTCTACTGTGTGTTGTTGACACTTCATACCCACTCACACGTGTGGACTGTGTATGCTGCTGACCTCGACGACTATGCTTGTTGAGTGGCTTGCAATACCCTCTAGGCTGAGGATGAGTCAAAGAAAGTGGTGTATTTTATCTGCTAACCTCTCCGCTTGGCTAAACTGCCCCACCTCAGCCTCGCCCAAGGTCATTTCTACTTTGCAAATCAGTGACACCCATTAGTTCCTCAACTGAATGAACGGGAAGCAAGCTTTTAATATCTGATCTCACCCCGAGGGAGACAGGAGTCCTGGGTTTCTGTTGTTGTGGTTGGTTGGTTGGGAGGTGTCCACGTCCGCCGCCGGAGGGGGGGCGGGGCAAAGGCCAGGGAGCATCTGGGCGGCGGGCCTGGGCGCGCGCGAAGAGCGCGCGGCTGCTGGGCCACCTTGCGGGGAGGCGTCGGCGAGCCGCGCCTGGCCAGAGCCGAGCCCGGCGGAGTCCGGCCGTGCTCTGCTGCTCTCTCCCGGGCCGGGCTCGTCCGTGGACGCCGCTCCGTGTCCCCGCTGGGCACAGCAGCCCGGGCCCTCCACAGCCATGGCCGCTAGCCTGAGGAGGCCCTCCTTCAGCTCCCGCTCTTCCTGCTCGCCGGACACGGACGACCAGGGCGCCTGCGAAGACGATGCCATCTGGGAGAGGTACCTGGGGGCGTGGGCCTGGGGGCTGGTGGGAGGCGAGCGTGTCCCTGAGGAATAGGCTTGTGCGCCGAGAGGTGCCCGTCAGGTCGCGGGACAGCTGTGCGGCGCGCGGAGCGAGGGGGGGGGGGTCTCTTCGTGCGCGTCACACGTTCATGGAACGGGCGGTGTGTGCCGGGCACGGGGCCAGCCTGGGGATGCGGTGCCCGGGAGTCGGGCGCTGAAGCGGCCCCCGTGGTCTTGGCTCCTTGGAAGGACAGACGCGAAGTCGATAAGGACACTGGTCTCGATGCGTTCTGAGGAGTGCAGGTCTCCCTGTTTTAGAGGCTACGTTCCGTTGGGGTTTTCATGAAGCCTGTTGTGCCCCTGAAGCTGAGGCCGGTTCAGGGGAAGTGGCCTGTCCAGGGCCACTTGATATTTGTGTGCAGAGCCAGTGCTTTCCAAAGCCCTTGACTGTGCAGAAGTCTACCTGTTAGGGGTGGAGTGGGGGCTGTCCGGGGAGCGTTGTGAGCACAGGTTATGTGCCCCACACTTGAAAGTCTGGCAAAGAAAGCGTGAGGCTCGAGGGTGCTCCGTTCGTTGCCTCCTTCCACAGAAAGTCCGGAGAGTTGACTTTGGGACAAGTCCTTCCTTTCCTCTGGTCGGTGCGTGTTCAGTGGTCTGGACACTTGGTGAGCAAGACTGACAGGGTGTTTGACGTACTGGGCCTCACAGCCTAGTTGGAAAGGACAGACAGGCAGCAACTAATTACCTAGGAGATACGTGAAAGCAATTTTGTGTTGAGTGTTGAAAAATACAGCATTTACTGTTAGACTTTGTGACTTAGGCAGTGATGTTCAAGCTGAGAGCAGATGCCTAAAAGAAAAGGAGGACTTGTGCGGGAGAGTGTTGGGACAGGGCAAGGAAGGAGTATGGCCTGTCAGAGGAGCTGAAAGAGTGCCCTGGAGACTGGGGCCGCGTAGGGACCTTAGGGTGGGGAAAACAAAACTTTTCGATTAAAGCTGGAGCTTTCTATAGGTTTATGGAGACCAAGCATGGTGATTCAGAACATGGACTCTGGAGCCAGACTCTGTCAAATGGGTCCTAGCTCTGCCACCTATGGGCTGTGTGAACTTGGGCAAGTTACCGTACCATTCTGTGTGTCAGTTTCCTGATCTGTAAGATGGGGATGATTATAACACACCCTCCATAGGTGAGTGTAAAGGTGAAAGGATATTTCCTATCAGTAAAGTACTTAGAGCAGTGTCTGGCCTTTAGTAGGTGTTAGTAGTGGTTGATTAAATAAATGGATAAATACATACATAAGTATTAAAGGCTCGGAGGCTGTCCCTGGTGAAACGTGTGAACTTGAATGGATTACACCCAACTTTATTTCCTTTCCAGCTTGCACTTGCTACTGACCGCATCTGTAGCACTGTGGAATTAGAAATAATCTCTCTCAAATTGGCTGCTCTTGGTAAAAGAATCTACTGCTGTCAAAATTATCCCAGGGAAATAAAAGCCTTTTCAGTAGCATTTTAGGGTTAGGCTTATTTAATACGTATTGTTTATATTGGTTTGTTTACTATTTGTTGGTAACTTTTTTTTTTGCAAAGCTGCTCCGTTAAGAAAAGCAGATTAGCTATAAAATAGTTCAGACACAAAGAAAAGTAGAGAGTCGTGTAAGCAGAGCACGCCTTTCCTTGACTATCTGTCGAGAGCTTGTGTGATTCCAGCTGCTCTCTGCCTCAGACACGGTGCCCTCTGTGTGTGCAGTCATGTAAACAGTGCAGGGTCTGGAACCGTGGAGAATCTAAGGCAGTACAGTCATGCTTTGCCTAACAGTGGGCAGAAGTTCCGAGGAGTGTGTCACAGTCAGGCAATCTCGAGACTGTGCCGACACCACGGAGTTCCTAAACCTAGATGGCAGAGCCTCCTACACACCTAGGCCACATGGGACTAATCTTCTGGGACCCCCGTTGTGGACTGAAACGTCCCGATGTAGGGCAAGACTGTACTGCCCAACTCCAAAGGCACGGAAGTGTACCCTGTGGGGCTTTTTAAAAGAACAGAGATGCTCAAGGCCTACTCTGGACCCACTGACTCAGAATCTACTGGGATAGTTCCCGGCTTTAAAGACCAGACATAGTCCTCATCTGGAGACATCTCATCAACGGTTTTTCACACTGGGTTTTCCCTCATCTGAAAAAACGTGCAAAGAGATTGTGAGGATCCATAATTAGTGTTTTAATACATTTTGCAGGACTCAGTGTTTTTCACGTTCCGTGATGCTGTGATCTGCATCTTCCGGGTAATGTGTTAAACCTTTAAATCTTGTCAAAAAGTCATGTCATGACATAGAGAATCCTTCTGTGAATTCCAGGCAGATTGCCATCTTTCTGCTTCCGCCTCCTCACCTTTAAAATGGGGAGAATAACGGTAACCTAGCTTTGGGATGTGAGGATTAAATGAGATAGTTGGTGCAAAGCAGTTAGCACAGGATCTGGCACAAAGTGAAGCCTTCAATAAATTATGATTATAGTAGTTTTGATTTCCCTCCAGTCGGAGTATAATTTAGTTGAAGTTAGTGGCTATGTCACAGCTGTTTCTCAGGCTGGTGTCTGCCGCCCTGAGCTAAGCCATACAAATCCCTAGAATAACTTTTCAAAAGCCTGTTAGTCTCTTGAGGCTCCTATACTTCTTTAGTTTATTTTATTTTATTGCAGTAACAGTGGATTCTAACATCATATAGCTTTCAGATGTACGTTGTAATATATTTCGAATTCTGTGTAGATTACATCATGTTCACAACCCAAAAACTAATTATACTCCGTCACCTCACATGGGAGCCTCATCACCCCTTTTGCTCTCTCCCCTCCCCCCTTCCCCTATGGTAACCACCAATCCAATCTCCATGGCTCTGTGTGTGTTTGTCACTGTTTTTATCTTCTACTTATGAGTGAGATCACACGGTGTTTGACTATCTCCCTCTGATTTATTTCACTTTACATAATACCCTCAAGGTCCATCCATGTTGTCACAAATGGCCAGATCTCATCATTTCTTATGGCTGAGTAGTATTCCATTGTGCATACGTACCACATCTTCTTTATCCATTCTTCCCTTGATGGGCACCTAGGTTGCTTCCGAGTTTTGGCTGTTGTGAATAATGCCACAGTGAACCTAGGGGTGCATGTGTCTTTCTGCATTGGTGTTTTCAAGTTCTTTGGATAAATACCCAGCAGTGGGTTGGCTGGATCATATATACGGTAGATGTATTCTTAGTTTTCTGAGGATACTCCATACTGCTTTCCATAGTGGCTGCACCAGTCTGCACTCCCACCAGCAGTGTAGCAGAGTTCCCTTCTCTCCACATCCTCTCCAACACTTGTCTCCTGTCTTGTTAACTAGAGCCTTTCTGAGCAGAGTAAGGGGACCTCTCCTTGTAGTTCTGATTTGCATTTCTCTGATCGCTAATGATGTTGAGCACCTCTCCATATGCCTCTTGGCCATCCGGATATCTTCTTTGGAGAAGTCACTGCTCAGATCTTTTGCCCGTTTTTTAAATTGGGTTGTTGATTTTTGTTGTTGTTGAGATGTATGAGTTCTTTCTGTCTTTTGGATATTAACCCCTTATCCGATATATGGTTTGCAAGTATCTTTTCCCAGTTGTTAGGTTGTGTTTTGGTTTTGTGGATGGTTTCCTTTGCCGTGCAGAAGATTTTTTTACTTTGGTGTAGTCCCATTTGTTCATTTTGTATTTTGTTTCCATTGCCCAGTCAGACATGGTACTTGAAAATAGGCTGCTAAGACTGATGTCAAAGAGCATACTAATGGATAGATCCTAACTGGCTAAAGTTTTGGGGATTTCTGACTTATGGCCATTGTTTTGCAGAGAACTTTCAGAGGGAGAGTGATGCACAAAAGTGGAAGGAACAAAGCTTTTCTGTGATTCCTTTCTACAGGGGACACTTTTTTTTTTTAAGATTGGCACCTGGGCTAACAACTGTTGCCAATCTTATTTACTTTTTCTTTTTCTGCTTTATCTCCCCAGCCCCCTACCCAGTACACAGTTGTATATGTTAGTTGCAGGTCCTTCTAGTTGTGGGATGTGGGATGCTGCCTCAACGTGGCCTGAGGAGTAGTGCCATGTCCGCGCCCAGGATCTGAACCCTGGGTCGCCGCAGCGGAGCGCGTGAAATTAACCACTGGGCCAGGGAGCCGGCCCCGAAGGGACACTTGTTGAACAGCAACCATCAGTCTGGCTTGAGGCCATTGAACATAATTGAAGTCAGATAGGCTGATAATTGCGCTTCATTTCTTCCTCACGTTGCTTCCTTTGATCTCAAATGGGACAATATTTTTCTTTTCCCGTTTAGCTCACCTATGGCCCTTTTGATCCCATCCTGAGGGACAAAGACCAGTTTCCATCTCTCTACCAGACGGCCCCCAGAAACACAGCACTGGCCCTTGGTATGGTTTGGTTGAGGCTGCATTTTGACTAGATCTGGGTTGTGCTGGCTGTTTCAGAAGACAAGAAAGGGGTTCAGTTTCTATGGGACTTGAGAAAAGAGATGTACCAGAGTGGCATCTGTGTGGCCTTTGTTGAATTGATTTCTGTCACTGACAGCATATATTTCTCATTGGCCTGGTAATAGCATTTCAGGATTAGCGATTCATCAGCAAATGTGGTTGTCATTTATGGTGACTCTGACTCACTCATAGGACTGAGCTTTTCAAAGGGGAACCTTTTGGTGACAGGCAAGTCTGATCAATACATTGCAATGGGATTTTACGTTCCGTGAAAGTTATTCCATGCTTGATACGTTCCATGGGACTCTCACTTTTTGACAACCACACAGCGAGATCCCTGGTTTGAAACAATTTCTCCAGAAAGTTACCCCTTCTAAACACCCAGAAGACTTCTACCTCACTAAATTACGGAACCTGCACTTTGATTGCTTGATTTCTGAAACTGAATGTAAAAATTTGGAGGACTGTCCTCTCAAGGCCTCTTTTGAGTCTCGCCCTTTGCATAAGTTTGATATGGCCATGGCTGGCGGGAGTAACTGTGTATAAAATGCTGTCTGTGCTGTGGCCCAGACCCTTCATAAACTTCTTTTGCAGCCATCAGAAATGCAATCAATAGGGAATGGGGAGAGGCTGGTTGTTAACCCTCAGTAGGTAATGTTCCAAATCAAGCTGCTCCTTGTCTGATGGTCTATAAATTTTATATCTTGTCCAAATACATAGTCAAATGTACCTTTTTCAGGACGTCAGTATGAAATCAGGGTTTGGGGTTCTTTTTTCAGGCTTATACCAGTTTCTTTACTAACTTCAGTGCTTAAGACAGAGTTCTAGTCTTAGAGTCTTTCAATTTCAACTTGTTTGTGTAGAAATAATTGTAAAGAAAAAGGTGACAATGGCAGAGATAGAATTTTGGAATTTATGGGCCAAAGGGAACTCTTTGAGTCACAAAGAGCCTCAGAGTCTTGCCAATATTGTCTTTCTTTTTTCATTATCGTAGGTTTGGACTTCTTCCATGATGGCCTTAAATGATAGTAGAGAGAACTCTAGTGCTCGAATTGCTTATGTCAGTTCTGGCATGCTAGTAGCTAACTTAAATTTTTTATCTTATGCATATATATATATATATATATGCATGATATAGAAATGGTATATTTATATATGTATATGTTTCACCTTATATCACAATTTCTTTAGGCAGTATTTTTATCCCCATTTTGCAAAAGAGTTAAGAGAAGTTTTGAGAGACTGCTAATGACAAATGAGAGAGGCTGAATTTGATTCTCTGGTCAATATTTTCTGAATGCTATGCATAGATATTTTTTGATTTTCATGTTCTCAAGCATCTCCTCAAGGAGGTGACTGACAGGGGAAGTGCCTATGTAGGGTCTGATTCTATAGTGGATAACTTACCATGTTTATCTCATAAAAATATATGTATCACATATGTAAATCACATACATACTATATGATATTTAAATATCAGTTTAAATTTTTGTTTTAGGTTATCAAGTTACTTCCATATGGGTTGCCTCTTTTGAATCTTATAATACAAGTGAGTACTTTTAAGTTTGAAGTTAAAAAGAAGAGGGATGTTTCCAATGTCACACAGCTATCAGATCTTTTGTGTCCAAATCCAAAATTCCTTCTGCAGCTCAACTACAGCTTTTCCATCTCCACTCCTTTCGGAAGACCACACAGTTTGACTGCAATGGTAGGGACCAGGTACATCTAGATCAGCAAGAATCTCTGTGAAAGAGTATGATATTCTCAACTTTTTGAACTTTGCTGGTGGACTTGGACTTCAGGTGAAAGTAGGACAATTTGTCCCACAGGCACCACCTTGTCAAGACTTTTCCATCTACGAAGAGTTCATTGATTGGGTCACTGGGTTTAAAGAGGTTGGTTGGAGAGTTTCATTGCTGGATATTTATGACCCATATGTATTTAGAACAGAGTCCAGCGTGGGGATTTTGATGTCCTCCTTCAGCTCAATAGGGCAAGCACAGTCACCTCTTCCAACTCAAGTTATTGTCTAACATTCCTTTCAACTTGAGTAATCTTTCTTTCTTAATGCCTATTAGATAATAAAAATACATGTAATAAAGTGTATGGTTCTATAATTTGTTATGGCTAACATCATACAGTAGTTAAGAGCATCCAGCCCTGTGATCAAAGGGGCTGCTTCTTTTAAATGGAATTTGTTGATTGTCCCTGAAACATTTTGGTTACACAGAACTAGATCATATTTTCAGATTTTAACAAGACTTCCCTCTGATTTCTTCAGAGTCCCTGTTCTGTGTAGCAAGAGCTGTGGCCCTGCATCCAGGCAAGCTCCCCAGTGGAGAAAGGCTGCCTGCTGCTTTGACTGTGCCCTCTGCCCAGAGAAGGAGGTTTCCACTGACACAGGTGCAGATCTGGAGGAAGTTTCCTACTCATCCTTTCGTTTACGTCCTTATTTGTTCCCAAAATGGGGAGGATCGAGAATAGGACTGACATCTCAAAGTTGTTCTCTCATTTACTCACTGATTTCTCCAGTAAAGTTAACAATCTTCCCTATGTAAGGATACTCTTCTCTTTGACCTGGTTCACTCCTACTTATCTTTTGACTCTTTGCATTACCTTCTCAAGAAAATATTTTGAAGGGCTATCCCAGAGTGACCTGTGTTTGTTTCTACCATGGAACCTAACACACGTCATTATGAGTATCTTGGTTTTATTGTATATAAGTCTTTCAACCAAATATGAACACGTTGAAGGGTGCATGTTATTTAGCTTAATTTCTCAAGTTACTAGCACCGATGATGACACACCTAAGTGTTCAGAAACAATGTGCATGACTTAACAAACGAAAAACATATCCTATATTTCTGCTATGAACCAGCCACTGTGAAATATGCTGAGGATGCATTTTAGTACCCCTGGTTGCCCTATCACACTTGTTCTCTGCCAGTTCAGAGTCAGGGAGCAAGGAGATGAACATGATGAGTGATCACAAGGAACATTATAAGGGTCACGATACAAGTGCAGTAAATACAAATATTGGGGTAGTATCTAACCTTACTTTGAGATGTCAGAATATTCCCCACAAAAGAAACAAAAAAGTACAAAAGTGTTTTATTTTAAGTACTGAAAGATAAGTAGAATTATAACAGCTGAATAAAGGAAGACTTCCTTGTCAGAGATAATTAGAATAGCACATTTCTTCCACTATTCGGGGACCTGACAAAAAGGTCTACTGTGGCTGAAAAACAGCAAGTCTAGGGTTGCATGGGACCCCAAGATGAAAGACTGGTCCTGAAGACTTTTCACACAATAACTAACATTTTGGAATTGCCAACAGACATTGCAGTTAAATAATGAAAAACTGAAAATACCATCTACACTTAAATTTGTGGACAACATAAAATGTTCACTTTCATTCCTGTCTTTTAACATTGCTCCAGAGTTCTGGGTGGTGCAACAATTCATGAAACAAAAAGGGTGATATTTATTAAAAAGGAAAACATAAGAAATTAAAATACATCATTTTATACAAAAAATACTCCAAAGAATCAACTGAAACAGTATAATTCCTAAAACTTGAAAGTAAAACCTCCTGGATATGAGATACAAATACAAAAATATATGATTTTTCTTTTTATAACAATAATCATGTAGATAAAATGATAAAATATTCCATTCACATAATACCAGTGTGTAATATAACTCTGGGTAACTTGAAGGAGAGATGCACGGTGATTACCTAGTCAGAGGGGCTGGCCCGGTGTCATAGTGGTTAAGGTCATGTGCTCTGCTTCTGCCGCCTGGGGTTCTCCAGTTTGATCCTGAGTGCAGACCTGCACATCGCTTATCAAGCCATGCTTTGCTGGTGTCCCACATACAAAACAGAGGAAGACAGGCACAGCTCTTAGCTCAGGGAAAACTTTCCTCAAGGAAATAGAGGAATTTTGGCAACAGTTGTTAGCTCAGGGCCCATATTCTCCACCAAAAACAATAAAAATAAGAACAGGCAAAAATGAGCATTTTTGCCACAATTTGGGAAGAAGTTCCGTCTCCAAATAAGCACACAAAAAGCAGTGGCTTTCCGTGTACAAGTAACAACCCTATTAAAGATATAGCAGAAAAATATCCCAATAACATAGGAATAAATTTAAAATACCTAGTAATAAACTGCAAGTGTGCAAATCTGATTTAAAAACTTCTAAAATTTAATTGTTAATATAATACAATTTTTGAATAAGCAAAAGGCTCACATTATTTATTGATAGGACACCTTTATTTATTGATGGAATTGGAATGATAGCAAGCCTTACTAAATTTATTTGTAAATCGAAGGCATTTCATACTGAAATTTGCTTGAAAATGTGGACCTTTATGGAATGTATTTTAAAGTTGATACAGAGAATGATTTGGAGAAAATATTGGAAGAGAATTTTGATAGATAGGAGACTTCTGTTTCCAGACACTAAAATGTGTTCTTAAACTCTAACAATAAAGAAATGAGATACTATCCAAAAATACACACTTAAATATAGAACAGAACATGCAGCTGGGAATTATGTCTAATAAAAATAAATAGGCAAATGGTTAGGAATAGCAAACCTTTGGATAGTATTTATTAGATGCTAGGCACAGTTCTAAGAAGTGCTTTCCACACATCAAATCATTTAACAACAAGTATCTGCATATAAAAACAGATAGTGATATCAACTCCATTTAAAGATGAGGAAATGGTGGCACAGGAGCTTACCCAAAGTCACCCTGCTGGCCACTGTGGAACCAAATTTCAACCTGATAATCTGGCTGAACTGTCCATGCATTTAGCCAACACAGTATGCTGCCTCCTTGACGAATTAATTAAATTTTTTACTTCACAGACCAAATTTCAATAACACTATCAACCAATATTTCTATTTTCTCTTCCATAGGTCAATTGTAATTTTTTCTAGATATTAACAATACACAGAAAAATATAAAAGAAAATCAAGATCAATATTGACAAAATATCCAAATATGTCAAGGATCAGGAGTAGTGAGCAGTTAGTAGAAACAAAACAATAAAAGGCAATTGATTTTCCTGAAGTTTCTCTTCCTCAGAATGAACATAAACCTTAGTGCTCAGAGGACTTCCACATCTGGAAGGATGGAGCAGACACACTTTTCTCTATTCCGCCCTCTAAGTACAACTAAAACGCTGGGCATATATATAAAACAAACCTACGATGATTCTGAAATGTGAGAGAAGAGACACACTTGTAGGGACCGTGGCACCCAAGGAAGGCCATGGTGGTGAGTTTCCTGGGATTTCTTTTTGCTTCATATGTCCTAGACTTGGGTCTGAAGAAGCCAACAACCTGGAAAGGCCGGAGCACTTACAACATTAAAAAGCCCTAACAAAACTCTGCTCTCTCTATCAAAAAGATCAGGAAACGGACAGGCTAGCAAGACAGAAAACTTTTAGACAAGAACTGCTCTAATCCACTCAAACATCATGGCAAAATCTGTGGCCCACTCTCACCAGGAAAGGCCAAGTGGGGAGTGTGGACAGCCACCCTTTCCACCTGCAACAAGGCAAGCTGCCAGGATGGTATCAGAGATGGCCAAGTGGACAGACAGGACATTTCTCACTTCTGGGCAGTGCCCAGGCCCTCTCCTGCCAGGTGGGGTGCATAGACTTCCCCCTACATGCCAACAATGAAGCACCCCTCCCCCCCAACAGGTGTTGTCTTAGAGGAGGCCAAGTGGAGAGTGAGGGCTTCCATCACGGTCCAGTAGTTACAAGGCTCCCTTTCTGTCTCAGGGTAGTGAAGCCACATGGGCAGCAGTAAGGGGGCACTCCCACTCCTCCCAACCAGGGAGCTGCCATGGAGGCCTAGTGGGGAATCAGAACTCCTACCCCACCCAGAAGAAATGGGGACATCTTCCCTCATCATGTGTCAACAGAGGCTGAGTGGAAATCTTGGACTTCTCCCTCCCCTGCAGTAACAAGGAACCACTTTTTCCTTTTCCTAGCCAGAACCTTGGCAGAAGCAGCCAGATAAAATAGAAGGTTTAAATAAAATCCAGAGCTGCATATCACAATACCCAACATGTTCTGGTTTCCATCAAAAATCACTCATCATAACAAGAACCAGGAAGATCTGAACTGAGTGCAGAAAGAAAACCGATAAATGGTAACGCCAAGATCACAGAGACGTCAGAATTATTTAATAAATATTCTAAAGGAACTATCATAAAAATGTTCCAGTGAGCAATTATGAACATGCTTGAGAGAAATGAAAAAGTGGAAAGCCTCAGCAAAGAAATAGAAAGTTTCACCAATGAATGAATATTAGAGTCAATATCCTGGTGGTGACATTGTACTAGAGTTTTGCAAGGTGTTACCATTGGAGGAAACTGGGTAACGGGTACACGGGATCACCCTGTGTTATTTCTAACTGCATGCGAATCGACAATTACCTTAAAATAAAAAGTCTAGATAAAAAGTTAGACAGCTCAGACTTAGGAAAACAGACCAAAACTAGCATTTCAGTGTCAATTAACACCTAGAAATTTAGGCTCATTGAAGATGTAAGTGTGGCTATTTTTGCCAATTCGTTGTTGATAATTCAGTCAGTTACTCAACAAGTAACTGTATTTGTATTCAACGATACATATGTTCAAGAAATCAATATTGAGTTCCTATTAGGTGCAACATACCAGATAAAGAGAAAGTAATGCTAAATACAAATACTAGTTATTGGGAGACTATGGTGCAGGTACATACACATATACTCATTTTTTCCCATAAAAATAGCTATGGGGGTAAGTGTATCATCATTACTATTTTTCTGTGAGTTTAGTGCACTTTGAGCATAAATTTTTAAAAATTAAGTCCATGACTTTCAACATTATGGAATAAACACGTATCAATGATTTTATTTAACTAATTAATTAATGTGGAAATCAATGAGATGATAAAAGTGGTTCTAAGAACCACAAACCTTTTTTGTGAAACAGCGGTTTCTATAGTTCATCACTAGAAGCATTTTTTTGGTGTGGAAGATTAGTCCTGAGCTAACATCTGCTGCCAATCCTCCTCTTTTTGCTGAGGAAGATTGGCCCTGAGATAATATCTGTGCCCATCTTCCTCTATATGTGGGACGCCTGCAACAGCATGACTTGATAAACAGTGTGGAGGTCTGTGACTGGGATCCCAATCAGTGAACCCAGGGCCACCAAAGCAGAGTACATGAAATTAACTGCTAAGCCATCAGGCCAGCCCCACTAAAAGCATTTTTGACAATACAACATCAACAAAAGAATGTTAGAATACAATTGCTAGGTTACATAGAAAAATGGTTAATGTCCTACAGGGCAATAAAACCATAATCTTTGGGTTTATCTTTCTCCTGGCTGCCACTCCCCAACAATGTACAGATTAACATGTAACTACACAGTGTTTGGGTTCTAATGAAACAATAAATCATTAAGTCAAACATATATATAGTCCTAGATAAATAAATAACGCTTGTGTTGGCTGGTTAGACGATGCTAGAGTATGCCACTGAAAATGCATTCAGTCACCCTCTTACATTATTTCAAACTTTTTAATAATTTTTAACAAAATTGGTTAATAAGATTAGACCCCCAGTAAGTGGAAGAGCCCAAATTTTAATACTATTATAAGTCCAAATCTCATTTTCTTTCAAATAAACCACGTTTCCATTGAACATCCCCAGCTTAATAAAATAAGCAGGCAAGTAAATAAAAATTGCAATAAAGTGTAAAACTTGATTGTAGAAATAGAAATAAGATGTGTTGGGAAATATAGAATCAATAAGCCTTACACGAGCAAGGAATGCTACTCAGGTGAGATGATTCCAGCTCAGTCTAGAGACATGGTTGATAGTTAGGTGTAGAAGGGAAGAAAAGAGGTTCCAGGAAGAGAGAAAGAGAAGTTATACACACAGATATGAGGTTAATGGAGCATTTTAAGATTTAAAGACGGATTTCTTTTAAGATTTTAAGTGTTAAAAGCTGTAAAAAGGCTATTAACCAAAAAAGGCACTAGGTCCAGATAGGTTTCACATGGGAATCTCATCAAACATTCAGAGACAAATTTCAGCCAATTTGAACTACACCATACAATTTTTTAAAAAGAAATCTTCAGAGTTTTTGTTATTTCTTTTTATTATAATTCAGTGTAAAATCAATGCGAACTTTTGGACAATTTTGAACTCAGTTCTACCTCATTGTAAGTTGAATGTTCTTTCAAGTTCTTCCATTAAAGCATTTAAAAAGCCCTAATTGTGATGTGTTACTTTTTAATGGACCTGAATACATTATCTAATATTTTATTTAAGGATTTAGCGTTTTCATAAATGAGGTTGGCCTACAGTTTTCTTTTTAGTGATGAATTAAATTTATGAACTTAAACCTATAGGAACTCCTCTTGAGAAAAAGTATCAAAATACAGAAATTTATCTAAACCCTATAATTTTATGAGAATTACAACTTTTTAAGAGAAAAGGTGGTGATGAACATTAAATTTAGCAAAAGGCATGTAATGGGAAGATCATCTGCTTTGAAGTCAGACAGTCTTGAGTAGAGCCAGGACTAGGGAAAGGTAGGTGAGGTGCCTGGGTGACAAAATTTAAGGAGGCATTCACTCTCAGGGTCAGGCAAGGGCGGGGTTGGCACCTGAAAGTGAGTGCTTCCTTAAATTTTGCACCTCTGGGATCTCACTTCCCTCACCCTAGTCTGACCTCCTGCTCTGAAGTCTGGATCCCAGCCCAGCCTTCACTATCTCCAAGATCTCAGGTGCGTTACTGAAGCTCTTTAAGCCTCAATTATTTTCTCTGAAAAATGAGTCGATACTGTCTAGCTACCTCACAGACTGTGGGAGAATTGAGATATATTTTTTCATCCGTCAAGTAAATTGCTTGGGATAGCACCCGCGCACATTAAAATTTGTTCCTTTATCCTTGCTATCCAATCCCTCACAAAAAAGTTGCTACAGGAGAGGTAGGTAGAACCTAGATAATAATGGACCTTTTGTGCATTGCTAGGAGTTTGGATTCCACCTAGAATGGTGGGTCTCAAAGTGTAGTATCTATACCAACAGCATCAGCATCACTTGGGAGCTTATTAGAGATGTAAATTTTGAGTTTCCAAATCAGGAACTCTGATAGTGTGGGCCAGCACTCTGCTTTAACAAGCCCTCCAGGTGATTCTAATATGCACTAATGTTTGAGACTTGTTTCTTTACAAATGTGAGAATAATTGTGGCATTTTAAGCGAGAAAGGTACGTGAATGGGTTTAAATAATAGAAACCTTAATTAGTACAATTGAGTTGATGAGACGTAAGAGGGCTTCAAGACAGAAGATAGGGTGACTCGTTAGGGAGTTGTCTTGTTAAAATAGAAGGGATTCAAATCTGAACAGAAATAGTAGAAGCTATAATGAATAGGAGATGTTTTTTAATTATTTGGCTATCAGAATTAATGCAATTTTGAAGCTTAAGTGACAGTTTACGTCTTGGCCATCTCTATATCTGCAAAACTTTGGAAGCTCCATGCGTCACTAGAGGTTATCAATAAATGCTTTCCTTTGAGTGAATGAATCCAGGATATGTGCAATCCTACCTCTATTTAAGTGGTATAGATGGGTGTAATTTTTATTTGTAAGTTAAAACTTGTTCCTCTGTGTCTGGAAGATGAACAAAAGAGATGATGTTAGGGCTCCTTGGCCTTTGATATAGCAAGAAAAAAATAGACAGCATTAACTTGGAATTTTTCTTCCTATAACATTCTTTAGTTTGGTGTCTAATTATAGCAATTTGTCCAAATGTGAGTATTCTGGGGCTCATGAGAATCACTGAACCCAAGTTAACGGCACTTTGCTTTTCTTGCTAGGTATGAAGCAATGTATGACATATCCAGACAATCAATACCCAAATCGTAATCAAGGTCATTGCCTCTTAAAGACTGTGACCTTATTGGCCTACGAAGATCCTCTGGGGATGGTACTTGCCTGTGCAGCCCTTTGTCTGTCTGCCCTAAGATCTGTGGTTCTTAGGATTTTTCTGAAGTACAGGGACACCCTCACAGTCAAAGCTAATAACCAGTCTCTCAGTTACATCCTTCTCAAATGCCTCATCCTCTGCTTCCTGTGCTCCTTGCTCTTCAAGGGCCATCCCAACACTTCCACTTGCATCCTGCAACAAATGACATTGGAGTCATGTGGACTGTAGCTGTTTCCAGATTTTGGATAAAACCATCGCTGTAGTTCTGGCTTTCAAGATCACAACACCAGGGAGAAAGATAAGGCAGTGGATGCTGTCAGGGGCACATAATTCCATCATTCCCATCTGCTCATCGATTCAAGTGATTTTCTCCCTTTTGTTCACCTAGATGCACATTCTGAGCCTACGCTCCTTATCATGTGTGCAAAAAGGGCTCTGTCATCATTTCTACCTTTCCTTAGGATACTTGGGTTCCTTGGCCCTCGTGAGCTTCACCTTGGCTTCTCTGGCCAGCAGACTCCTGACAATTTCAGTGAAGCCAAGTACCTGACATTCAGCATTTTGGTGTTCTGTGGTGTCTGGATCACCTTTCTCCCCCGTATACAAGCACCAAGGGGAAGAGCATGGTAGCTGCAGAGATCTTTTCTATCTTGGCTTCCAGTGCTGGGCTACTACGATGCATCTTTGCCCCCAAGTGCTATAATATTCTGCTGAAGCCAGATAGGAACACCCTGCCAGGATTAAGTGGTAAAACAAACTCTCACAGAAAATAAATACAAGATTTTAATTCACGGACTTCATGAAACATTTAGAAAGCTTGAAAATTATATGATACCTTAAAGAGTTCTTGCCCCACATCCTGCCATGGGTAGCTACATGTTCTAACATCTTCTCCTGGTTTGGAATGTCACGGTTATTAGTATCAGATTCCTGTATATAAATCTGTGTTCTGGACTCACTGTTCTTTCATTGATTCTTTCCCTGAATGAATACCACACTGTTTTCACTTTCTCTATTTCAGAGCATGTTCTGACAGCTGATAGCACCTGTTCTTGCTTGCTGCTCTTTTTCAGTTATCTTGCGTTCATTCTTACAAATTTTCTCCTTGATTTGACTTTTAGAATTGTTTTGGCAAAGTCCATAATACACATTAAGAGATTCAGATTCAAATTTATTGAACTTAAAGACTAATTTTATTAAGAACTGACTTCTTTGCAATAAAATGTTTCCCATTCAAGAATGTGTTTTATCCCCATTTATCTCACCATTTTCACTTTATTTATCAATGTTTTATTCTATTTCGGACTGGTCATTTGGGTTGTTACATAGTGTATTGTTTGTCGTACATTTCTGGAGGTTACTTGTTGCTTCCATTGATTTGTAAGTTGATTGTCTTGGACTTCTAAGCTGTGAAAAACAATAAAATGATTCTTTCTGCTCAAGCTTTATCCTTATTGCTTTCTTATTGCATTGGCAAGATTCTCTAGTACAATGTCCAACAGTAGTCATAATTGTGAGCTTTTATTGCTCTTGGTTTTAGTGGAAATGTTCCTAAAGATTTTATCTGTTAAAATTTAATCCCACAACTAGAAGGACATGCAACTATGATATGCAGCTGTGTACGGGGTTGGGGGGGGTTGGGGAGATAAAGCAGAAAAAAAAATTTATGTTGGTGGTACATTTCTGATCATACTTTTTTTAATATTTCATATGAACTTTATCTTTTTATTGAGGTAAAAGTGATTTATAGCATTATATAAATTTCAATTGTATCATTATATTTTGACTTCTATATAGGCTACCTTGTGTTCACCACCAAAAGTCGAGTTGCGATCCAAACAAATATCTCATTAATTATGAGAGTGCCCTGTCTGTGCTTTGTACATAAAATTTTTAAATGTGATAAAATACGCATAACAAAATTTACCATCTTAACCATTTTAATTGTATGATTCAGTACTTTTAAGTACTTTCACATTGTGTGCAACAAATTTTAGTCTTTTCATTTTCTGAAAATGAAACTCTGTACTCATGGAACAATTCCTCAAACCCTCCTTCCCCAGCCCCTGACAACCACTATTCTACTTTCTATCTCTATGAATTTTACTACTCTGTGCATCTCCTATAATTGGAATCATATAGTATGTGTCTTTTCACGGATGGCATATTGCACTTAGCATATTTTCCTCAAGGTTCATCCATGTTGTAGCATGTGTCAGAATAAGAACTTTGATAGTCTATTCTCTTAGCAGCTTTCAAATATTCAATATGGTATTTCGTGTTGTGTGTGTGCTTTTTGGTGAGGAAGATTGGCCCTGAGCTAACATCTGTTCCCAATATTTATCTTTTTTCGTTTTTCTTCCCAAAACCCCAGTACATTGTTGTATATTATGTCCTTCTACTTCTTCTATGTTGGACGCTACCTCAGCATGGCTTGATGAGCGGTACTAGGTCCATACCCAGGATCCAAACTGGTGAACCCTGGACCACCAAAGCGGAGCATGTGAACTTAACCACTATGCCCTCAGGCCAGCCCCCCAATATGGCATTGTTAACTATAGTCACAATGCTGTATATTGCATCCCCAGAATTTATTGATCTTACAACTGAAAGTTTCTAACTTTTGACCACCTTCACCCCCAGCTCTGGCAACCATCAATCTCTTCTCTGTATCTTTGAGTTCCATTTCTTTAGATTCCTCATATAAGTGAAATTGCACAGTATTTGTCTTTCTTTGTCTGGCTTATTTCACTTAATATAACACCCTCAAGGTCCATCCCTGTTGTCACAAATGTCAGAATTTCCTTCCTTTTTATGGCTGACTAATATCCCATTGTATATATATATATTACATTTTCTGTATCCATTCATCCATAGATGGACGCTTCAGTAGTTTCCATGTCTTGTCTATTATAAATAACACTACAGTGAACATGGGGATGCAGACATCTTTTCAAGATAGTGATTTCACTTCCTTTGAATATATACCCAGGAATAGAATTGCTGGATCATATGGTGATTCTATTTGTATTTTTTGAGGAATCTCCACTCTGTTTTCGATGGTGGATGTGCCAGTCTACATTCCCACCAACAGTGCGCATTGATTCTCTTTTTCCACATCCTCTCCAACACTTGTTATTTCTTGTCTTTTTAACAAGCCATTCTTCAGGCATGAGGTGGTATCTCATTGTAGTTTTCATTTGCATTTATCTGGGGTGTATTGCTATTGAGTTGTATGAGTTCTTTGTGTGTTTTTGATAGTAACTAATTTTCAGATTTATTATTTGAAAATATTTCTCTCATTTTCTAGGTTATCTTTTCATTTTGTTGGTGGTGTCACATGCTGTGCAGAAGTCCTTTAGTTTGATGTAGTCCCAGTTGTTTAGTTTTGCTTTTCTTGTTGCTTCTGCTTTTGGTATTAAACCCAAAACATCATTATCAAGACTAATGTCCCAGAGCTTATCCCCTATGTTTTCTTCTAAAGATTTTATGGTTGCAGGTCTTACTTTTAAGTCTTTAATCCAATATGAGCTGATTTTTCCTAATCATATCCCTAAAGATTAGTGATGCTGCACATATTTTCATGTGACTGTCGGCCATTTGTACAACTTGTTTGGAGAAATGTCTAGACAATTCCTTGATCATTTTTTAATCAGGTTGTTTTATTGCTGCTTTTGAGTTGTAGTCATTTTTATATATTTGGATATATATATCAGACAGTTGGTTTACAAATATTTTATCTCATTCCATAGGTGGTCTTTTCACTCTCCTGATTGTGTCCTGTGCTTAACAGAACTGTAAATTTTGATGTTGTCCAATTTATCTCTTTTTACTTCTGTGGCCTGTGTTTTTCTATCATATCCAAGAAATCAATGGGCAAATACAATGTCATAAACATTTTCTTCTATGATTTCTTCTATCAGTTTTGTAGTTTTAGCTATTACGTTTTACTTTTTGATACATTTTCAGTTATTTTTGTATATGGTGTAAAGTAAGCGTCCAACTTCATTCTTTTGCATGTCCAGTTTTCCTAGCACCATTTAGCGAAACAAACTGTCCTTTCCCTATTGAATGACCTTGCCCCCTTGTTGAAAATCATTTGCCCATATAGGTGAAGGTTCGTATTTGAGCTCTCTGTTCAGTTCCGTTTGTTGATATGCCTGTCTTTATGCCAGGGCTGCACTGTTTTGATCACCATGCTTTTGAATTAAAGTCTCGAAATCAGGAACTGGGAGTCCCACAGCTTTATTCTCTTTCAGGACTGTTTTGGCTATTTGAGGTCCCTTGATTCCATATGCATTTTAGGATAGGTTTTTCTTTCCTGAATAAATTCCAGTGGGATTCTGGTAAAGATTGCATTGATTCTGTAGGTCACTTTCAGTAGTATGGACATCATAATAACAGTAAGTGTTACAAACCTGAACCCGGAATATCTTCTCAGTTATTTATGTCTCCTTAATTTCTTTAAGCAGTGTTTTCTATTTTCTCTGGACAACTCTATCAATTCATTGGTTAAGTTAATTCCTAGATATTTTATACTTTTTGATTCTTTTTGTAAATGGAATGAATTTGGACCCTTACCTGACACAATATATACAAAAGTTAACTGAAAATATATCCAAAATCTAATGTAAGAGCCAAAATTGTAAAATGCTTAAGAAAATCTGGGGGTGAAGCTTCATGGTTTGCCAATGGCCTCTTGGATATGACACAAAAAGCACAGACAACAAAAGTAAAAGTAGATAAATTGGAATACATCAATATTTAAAAGTTCTGTTCATCAGAAGACACAACCAACAGAGGGAAAAGACAAACTATGGAATGAGATAAAATATTTGTGAACCATCCATTGGCTAAGCAGTTAATATCCAGAACATATAAACAATGATTACAATAACATAGTTTTATATCTCTTTTCAAAAGGAGCCCACATAAAAACTGTATTATTTACTTTGGCACATGCCAGAAATACACAAATAACCATCCGTACTCTTCACTTAGATTGTTTCATTCTCCAATGATTTTATAGGATTCCTGACAACGTCATAGTTGCGTGTGTCGAGGGAGAGGTAGCTGAGGAACAATCCCCTGTCTCTAACTGGGATTGTGAGCCGGCTGTGTATGCAACACCCTTGTGCCTTCAGAAACCACCCAGGCCCAGTTTCTGTAAATATTAATTCCCCCTGGTTGTGGAGTGTTACAGGGTAAATTCAACCTTAGGGCTAGGTGGTTGAGATGACACCCAACTCATGATCATTGGCTCACCTGGTTACAAAATGCCAAAAGCTGTTTCTCAAAGGGAAGATACTTACTTGTCAAAGAGAGTACAGCTGTGCTGTCAAACCTTAAGGGTCATTCTTCTGAAGAAGGTCCCAGGGCTTCCTGACATTTTTATCTAGGAGAGGTAGTATGATATAGAAATTTGTCCCTCATTTTGGCATCCCTCAGACTACTACACCTCAGGAAAGTTCATGGAGATATTAGCCCTCTGAATTTGACTGGTATTAATCCCTGAATATCTGACACAAAATGAGTCTTACAAAGTCATCAATTGTGTTATACATTTTTAGGTCTCTTCCCCTCTCTGAATGAGACTTCATTAATGTCATGGGGATAGTAAAGCAATCTATGTCCTGTCACTTATTTATCCATGTAACAAATACTCATTGATCACTTCTTTCATGTCAGGCTGTTTTATTGTCTCTGGTGAGACAATAGTAACCCAAACAAAGTCCTAGCCATCAGGGAGCTTACATTCTAGTAAAACAGACAAAAAATATAATATAACAATACAGTGCAAAATCATGCAAAGAAGGGTTACAACGTGGATGCAGGGGACAGAGAAGGGTGAGTGCCATTTGGATAGGTTACTCAGGGAAACACATTAGGGCAAGCTTACATTTAAAAAGAGATAAAAAGGAAATGAAACAGGGTCTACCACTTTCAAGACTTGATCTTGGGCTTCTCAGTGTCTAGAATGGAGAAAAATTAATGTTTGTTGTTTAACCCACCCAGTCTATGGTATTTTTGTAACAGCAGCCCGAATGGACTAAGGTAAGTACTCTATAGTGCTTGGAGGCCTGAGACCAAGTTAGAAGACTGGAATTGTGTGTTGACCACTTCATTTATGCAGCAGTCATCAGGGATATGGACCCTTGAAAACTCTTAGGGGCTTGCCCAGATCAATCCGAGGAGGTTATCCCATTCCTCTCTTACACTCAGAGCAACTGCAATTGCTGTCTTTAAGTGATAACATCTCTCCCCAGCACTCTCCTCAGAGCCTTCGCTACATTCTTATTCCAGAGAGTATACATTAAAGGATTCAGTGTGGGAGTAACGATACTATAGAACACAGAACCAACTTCGCCTTGCAATGGTGTGCGCTTGGACCTGGGCCTCATATATGAGAATATGTAGGCACCAAACCAGAGGGAAACCACAGTGAGGTGAGAGCTCCAAGTGGCAAAGGCATTTCTCTTACCCCCAGCTGAATGCATCTGAGTGACACTATGGAGGATGAAGATGCAGGATGTACAAATTGGAAAGATGGGGAGGAGGAGAAGCAGGACACTGCTGACGCACACAGTGGTCTCATAAGCAGTAATGTCTCCACGTACCAACTTCACAACAGCTGGAAACTCACAATAGAAAGGGTGGCTTTTTAGAGGCCCACAGAAACGGAAGTGCATCAAGGACACTGTGTGAAATAGGGAGTTTATGGATGATCCCAACCATGACATGACAGCCATCATCGGTCCCACCCTTCTGTTCATGAGAACAGTGTAATGCAGTGGATGACAGATGGCAACATAGCGGTCATAGGACATGAGAGCTAGGAGGAGACACTCCGCACCAGCCACAGACAAATAGAGGAAGTGCTGGGTCACACAGCCGGCAAAGGAGATGGACTTCTTGCCAGATAGGTAGTTGGTAGCCATCTTGGGGACGGTTGTGAAGACATACATCAGATCCATAACGGAGAGCTGGCTGAGCAGCAAGTACATGGGTGTATGAAGCGGGGGATCTGCACAGATGAGGAGAGTGGTGAGGGTGTTGCCACTCACTGCAATCAGGAAGACCATCAGGGTCAAGGAGAAAAGAAAAAGGTGGGTGAGGGAGTCATCAAAGAGACCTTCAAGGATGAAGTCTGCCAGGGAGGTCTGATTCCTCTGCCACATCTCCCCTTTCTGTGTCCCTTGGGAAACAGGAAGTGGAAAGGAAGAGCGACATCAGAAATACTGGGGTTCAGCATACCTCACAATATGACCTTTTGATCTACAAAAGAATCTTTGAAGAAAAATTTTTCTATTTCTAATTATACAGCAGGTCAAATTGTTGAAGTAACCATTTAGAAAAAGTGAGAACTTCAAATTTCTCTTCACAAACATGGTCACTCTGAAATTCTAGAATCTTCTGGCCCCTTTAAGTGCCAAACTTCAAAACAATAGTCTCTCCTCATTAAGTAAGAGATATATAACCACCTATATATATATTTTATAAGTACATATACACACAAATACACTTTTATAAAATATGTAAACACATATATACAGTTTCATATTTTTGTAAACATTTGTACTTTTATCCTTATGTATACAATAAATTTTCTATATATTATATTTATATGTATAAATAATACATGAATACTATTTTTGCTTATTATACCAGTCAAGGTTTAACCAGAGAAGCTGAACCACTAAGAAATTGAAAGATACGTAGACATATACATTTAATAGATTGTATGGAAATTTGGCCCTGTGAAAGTGTGAAAGCTGGTTAAGCAGTCTGTGTGAGGCTGTTACCTTTGTGTCTGATGCTGGACATTGATAGGCCTTGTGGCAAGCAGTCACGAAGGGAAGATGGGTATGAAGTGTGGTAGATCAATTGCAGGCTGGAACCCACATGCTTCAGCTGTGACCCTGCAACGTGGACTGAAATTCATGTCCTTTCTTGCTGTCTCTGGAATTTGTGGTATGGCTATCTTGTGGAAGCTGGGGTCCTTCTTCATGAGGCTGAACACACACACCTGGCCCAGAAGTCACAGATGCTAAAGGAAGGTTGAGGGCAAGGTAGAGCCAATCTCAGGCCCAGATGCTGCTTCACAAGAGTGAGGTGAGGCAGCATATCACCAACTTTACGGTCTGTAAACAACACAGCAGCTGCTTCCCTTCTGCCTCGACATCTCCCTGAGAATCTTTCCTGTGGCTCCTCTTAGCCAGAAACACACAAACGTGGGAACTCTGGGAAATGTAGTTCATCCTAGCCACATTGACACATTACAAAGCGACCAGAGTCCATCCCATGTCAATTTGGTACACATACACATCTCCTTAAAGCACACTTAATCACAAAATAAACAGGACAAAGTCATCCTCCTGCCTAGCATGGTATAACTATCCTGCATACAACCAAAATCATGCCAAACATTCATAAAAAACAGGGAAGAAATGCCCATTACTATTGTCCACAGAATGAGTCCTCCTATCCACGTGCTAACCTATTCTGTGGATGTCAGTTAGGACTCTTCCTCAGTCACTCCTGTTCATGCAAATGGACCCACAAACAAGGTAGCCATGGAAGACATGATGGAGGCTACACATGGACTCAGCAACATGGACTTCCACTCACCAAGTTCCACTGTTGGGTGCCCAACCTGCCAGCAACTGAGACCAAGATTGCGTCCTTGATACGGTATTACTATCCAGGAGAACAGCCAGCTACTTGGTGGTAGAGTGGGTCAACTGGATAACTTTCATCGTGGAAGGGACAGTGCTTTGTTTTTATTACAATAGACGCTTACTCTGGATATAAATTTGCCTTCCTTGCGTACAGTTGCTGCCAAAAAACCACCTGTGGACCTATAGAATGCTTTACTCACCATAGTGGTACTCCATGAAACATTGCTTCTGCCTAAGGAACTCATTTCACAGCAAATGAAGTGTGGGAATGGGCCCATGCTCATGGAATCCACTGGTCTTAGCATATTCTCCATCTTCCTAAAACAACTGGCTTAATATGATGGTGGAAAGGGCTTTTGAAGACTCGGTTATGGCAACAGCTGGTCGGAAACACCTCATATGGCTGGGACAATGTCCTCCAGGATGCAGTAAATCCTGTTAATCTGCATCTAATTTCTGATGCTGTTTCTTCCATCAATCAGTTTCTCGGGACCAGGCATCAATAGGTAAAAATGGGAATGAGTCCTCTCACTATAAAATTTATAATTATGATCCACCAGGAAAATCTTTGCTTCCTGTTTCTGCACTTTTAGGCTCTGCTGCGTTAGAGGTCTTTGTTCCAAAGGGAAGTATTTTTCTACCAGGTGACACAACAAGGATTTCATTTACTGATAATTGAGCCTGCTACCCTGCCACTTTTGGCTCCACATATCACTGAATCAACAAGCTAAGGAGGTACTATATACTGGCTGATGTGACCGATCCTGAGTAGCAAGGGGAAATTCAGTTGCTACTACACCATGGAGATAAGGAGGAGCATGTCTGCAATGCAGGAGATGTTCTAGGGAGCCTCTTTGTGATGAAAGTCAGGGGAAACCCATAACCACCCAATTCAGACAGGACTACTAAGGGCCCAGATCATTCCGGAATGAAGTTGGTGTCACCTCACCTGACAAGGAAGCTGACCAGCTGCACACTAAGGGAATATGAAATGGGGAGTGAATGAAGACAGCTGTAAACACCAGCCGTGCTCATGTGAGCTGCTGCAAAACAAAACTGTAACAGTACAGCCCTTTCTTCCTTGTTTTGATATGAACGTTTGGTTCACATATATTAACTAAATATTTTTGTCTTCATCCTCTCCATCATCACCTTTTCTAACATACGATATAACAAAATGGTTAGATTCATATCTCGGTATTTAAGTTATATGACATAAAAGGAGGGGTATGAATCAGATAGGAGTAAATGAATTTTGCCTAAAAACCTAAAAGGATTTTGTATCCTCTTATGGGGAAAGGCACAGTGTCTTTTATATCCTCTTCTTGAGAAAAGGTTAACATGTTTTTCATTGTATATGGAAAGCTTTATCATGTTAGGTGGAAGGAAAACTCAGTACTGTCTTTATTTGGAAGTTAAGAATAGTTTAAAGAAATATGAATAGGTGCCAGGTTGAAACATAATAAAGCCATTGTACTTATGTACTTAAAAACAAACAGGATATGTGTCCTAGGTAGACCTGAGAGCCTTCAAATTATAGATCAGGCTGATAAAACTAGGATTATAATATTTAATCAACCAAATCTCCCAATCAGCCCTGTATCTAATTCTCATATGCACACTTCTCAAAATGAGAGTTGGCAGCCATGGTGAAGCCTAGTGCAAAATACTAATCTACATTGATCCTCAAAATATCCACTCTATCCCTCTTTGTGTTTTTCCTCCTAAATGTTTCCCTAGCTCTCCATGCATTCCACACTATCTACTTAGTTTCTAAAGTGAAGAATTCAGAACAGAACGTATTCTTTAAAGTATAATTTGACCATAAGAAAGAAGTCACATGTATTAACTCTCTCCATATTAATGCAGCCTAGTATCATTATATTGGCTGTCACCTCACACTGTTATTTCAAATTCAGCTTCTTGTGGACTAAGGGCCCAAATCTTCCGCATTCCCCCTGATCGCTCCAGCCCTAACCAGACATCCACACATTTCCCTTTTACTAAAATATTCATATATTTCCTATCTCTTTCCTCATTTTTTTTCCCATTTTTCTCTGTAAATCTCTGTAGCGTAACTTTTCCATCATCTGATTCATGTCGTCTCTCTTTCTGCCCCAGGTAGCTTTTATAATAATTTCCCATTCCAATTTGCAGCTCTCAACTGGCTTTTTTTTCCTCTGCCTCATCAGGCAGCTTTCCTCATGAACTGACTAATATCACCTTCATATTTAAGGAATGAGGACATAAACTGACAATGTCAGAGTGTGCGCCAGTTTCTGAAAAGGATTTCATGGATACCTGAAACACCAACATTACCTTACCTGAAATTTCCTCTGCAGAGGCTTGTGGGCAGAACAAGTATAGAAGTGAAATAGAGAGGCCAGGATAGGCCCACGCTGACTCACACATTGGCTATTGGTCATCCAAACAAGTCTTTTCTGAGGTGCTCATCAGACTTCCTTCTCTAACCCTGGAACTCTCTTTTTACTGGTGGAATGGCATAGACTATATTGTCCTCCACAGTCAGCACTGATTATGCTAACTATCCTAGTGACAGACCATCATCAAGAGCAAGAGTGCATGTAATTCTGTAAGGCTCTGGCAAGGTATGCTCAGGTTTTGAGCTCCATCAGCACACGCCAGGATAGATTAAGTAACTGGACTTCCTTAACGTCTACTAGTTGGGTCTTTGAATCATGCAAATGCTTCTGCTGCCTCTAAACCTATATTTCAGATGCCTCTCCATTCCAAACTGGCCATGCAAGCTTAGGCAATAAGAATTTCAATTAATGTTACCTGATTAAGAAGCTACATCTAACACCAGCTTAATCATCAATGGGCCTAGAGTCAAAAGAAAATCTGTTTTGTGTTTTCTGCTATTTTGAATCGTTGAAGGCACTCTCTTCTTAGCTTTATACCCCCTTTTCTATTTAATAAAACCAGAATTTGCCTTTAGCACTGGTCTTTTTAGAATTAGCCCCTTCATGACTCCATGAATGTTTTCTTATCAGGAATGAGACTTGGTCTGAAACAAGGCAAATGTGAGGGAAGAGGAGTACTGTCTGTGAGAAATGAATCAAGCCATAGTCCAGAAGACCTATGATGATGTCACCTGAGGCAAATCAAAGACACTAAGTAGATGGCATCAGAGATTCCAACCCAGAGGACACATCCTGAATCTCTTCTGAAAACCATTACTCAAGATGCCAATTATACTTGTATGCACGGAGATGAGCATTCCCAAAGGGCTTTCCTGGACTCAGTCTGTAGAGGTCAGGAGAACTAGTTATCTCAATGAACGTGGCTCTGAAGACAACATGGGGACATCTTCTCTAAGGGTCAATTAACCGTGGAGAGAAATATTCCCTAGAGTCCCTGGCTTTTTTCCATCTTGGAACCAAGTTCTCTGTACTCTTTTTGTATCCAACCCTTGTGAGAAGACAGTGAGAAAGATCTAGCCTCTATTACCCACAAGACACTTTTGAGGTTTCCCCATGTGCCATATCATAGAAGAGAAGTCAGGGAATGGAAGCAGGAAGTTACTGCTAGCATTCCTCACTCTCGCTGTTGGTCATACTCCAATTTTATACACTACATTAATATAACATGTGAAAAGATTTCAGATACAGAAGTAAAATAACATCATTAGCTATCAGGGAAATGCAAATCAAAACTACAAAGAGGGATCACCTCACTCTGGTCAGAATGGCTATAATTAACAAGACAGGAAACAACAAATATTGAAGAGGATGTGGAGAGAAGGGAGCGCTTGTTCACTGCTGGTGGGAGTGCAGACTGGTGCAGCCACTATGGAAAGCAGTATGGAGTTCCCTCAGAAAATTAAGGATAGATCTACCATATGATCCAGCTATCCCACTGCTGGGTATTTATCCAAGGAACTTGAAAACACAAAGGCACAAAGATACTGGCACCCCATGTTCGTTGCAGCGTTATACACAATAGCCAAGACTTGGAAGCAACCTAGGTGCCCATCAGGGGACGAATGGATAAAGAAGATGTGGTATTTATGCACGATGGACTACTACTCAGCCATAAGAAAAGATGAAATCTGGCCATTTGTGACAACACGGATGGGTCTTAAGGGTATTATGCTGAGTTAAATAAGTCAGGGCGAGAAACTCAAATTCCATATTATCTCCCTCATAAGTAAAGGATAAAAACAATGACAAACAAACACATAGCATTGGAGATTGGATTGGTGGTCATCATAGGGGGAGGGGGAAGGGGGGAGGGCATAGGGGTGATGAGGCTCCCATGTGAGGTGACGGACTATAATTCATTTTCTGGTGGTGAACACGATGTAATCTACACAGAATTCGAAATATATTATGATGTACATCAGAAAATAAATAAATAATTAATTTTAAAAAAAGAAACGTGACAGCTGCATCATGGTAAAGTCAGTTGTTCTCTTTGTCTGTCCACTTTATGTTACACCTAGTGGGACATCAATTGACCAAAAAAGGACTCGCTGCAAAGAACACCAGAATGCCTGAGACTTCCGTGCATCTATACGTCAAAAGGTTGGTGGGCTAGAGCAATGGAACTAGGGAAGCAGCCCCCTCCCCCTCCGAAGGCAGTGGCAATACAAAATGTGTATGCTGCCAGCGGTGGTTCTGGTGTCCTAACCTGAGGAGCACAGCTGCATGCATCAGCAGCCTGAGGCTACAGGAGCAGGCATGGTGCTTGTTGCATAGCCCCTCTTTGTCCCAGCAGTGGTGGGTCGTGCACACGACCTGAGGCTTCAGGACACACAGCAGTGCCAGCGACCCAGCTCCCTCTCTCTCTCTCTGACAGTGGCTCTGGTGTTTCCAGCCGTGGGTACAGCATCCACAGCACAGATATCCACAGCAAGGGTGGTGGTGCTCTGACCTGAGATTTCAAAATGCTCACCAGCGCGGGCCAGTGACCAGAGACTGCAGGAAGAACAATGACATTCGGTTTAGCCCTACCCCACCCCCCACGATGGTGGGGGGCGCCCATGCCCTGAGACTGCAGGCAACACAGCAGTGCCAGTGAACGAGCCCCCTCCGTTTCCCCAGGCAGCAATGACTCTGACCCTGGTCTTTCAACATCAAGGGCTGCATTCAAAATGCAGATACCACTGGCAGAGGCAGTGGTGCCCTGATGCGAGGTTTCAAAAATCACACTTACCCACAACAACAACCAGAGGCTACAGGAGGAGAAAAGGTACTTCTGGCTTCACACCTGCCCCTCCCACAGCAGTGTAAGGTAGCATCTTCAACCTGAGGTGTCAGGAGCCACAGCAGAACTTGTGACACAGCCTCCAGCGGCAGCACCTCTGACATGGGCTCTACCACCATTGGGGGCTGCATACCGGACCCTGGGCCCATGCAACACCCATAAATCCAATGCCTCTAACCCATGTGTTTCTCTGGCAGTTCTCTTTGCCCAGGCAGAAATGCATCTGTCTTGGGTGGCTGTTCCAGTTACCTTTAGCTAGTTAACAAATTATCCTGAAACTTGGCAACTTGCAAGAATTGTTTTATTTTTCTCACTATTTTGTGGGTCAGGAGTTTGGGAAGGGTTTAGCTCGGCAGGTCTTCCGTGGGGACTCTCGTATTGTTGCCATCTGATGGTGTGCAGGCTGTGTCATCACCAGGCTAGACTGGGATGATCATCCAAGATGCCGTTTCTTCTTCTTTGTCCTCTTTTAAGCCTATTTATTTTTATTTTCAGTGATTATGAAGACACATATCTATTGAAGCTTCAGGTCATTAAGCCAATGCACTCCAAATTCATTTTCTCCTATGCTGGCTGTGTCCACCATTCCCTCATCCCCTCTAACTTACTCTGTCTCTTTCCATTTGCCTTTTTCCCTTTAAAGTTGGAGAGAGGAATCAATTTTTCTTCCTTTGGTCTTACTTCCCTTCTGCTTTCACACACCTTTCCCTTCAGGACCTCACATTAGAACTCTCCACACACCTCTTCTCTTCCTGTGTGGCCAGAGCATAAGCGAGATGGGGGATACGAATCAACCTCTTTTGTTCTGGGTCCACTCCTTCCTGCCATAGGTGTTACTAGGAATATAGGACAAGTGGTTTTCCTCAGGAATGCAATCTTTTCACAAGAGGGCAGTGCTTACAGGCTACAGAAAAATTTTCTCCTACAGAGTCATATATCTGCTAATGTGTCCAAACTGAGGATCATTGATAATATCCTTATAGAGAAGCTCTAAGCGTCTGTGTCCCACCTGCAGAAACAGAATTCTTATATAAGGGTCAGTTTAATTTGAGAAATACCTAGACTTTCTCTATATTTTACTAGGAATGAGCCAAGTTTCCTATGTTTGTATGCCAGGAAAGGGCAGGGAATAAATAATCTGTGAGGTCTTTCCTCTCCATTAGATTCTGTTTCACTAATGGTTTCAGGAACAATAGAGTTGGGCTTTCTCTTTTTTCCTACATTTAATCAAACTGCACTTGTCCTATGTCTGATTGACTGTTAATGTCATGATGCTGCCACATTTTGTTTTGCTCATGAGTAAGATGGAAATTCACATCCAAGTCCCATTACCCCTTCACGTTGTCAACATTTATATCAGTTGCCATATGAGTTAAAGTCACTACTTCTGCAGGTAGAATTGCATCTGGAGAGGAAAAGATGAAGTAAGTCCGTATAGGTCTGAAGTTGGACCTCTTCTTGCTCTTTGATGTCTTCTGCATCTGTCTGCCTTTCTATTTTTTCTTAGTATTTGTCTAATATCTCTCTCATTCTCTGACCCTCTCTTGGGCTTCCCGCGCTTTTTTCTCCACAAGTTTTCAAAATGTAGTTCAGAAACATTTTTATCACTGTATTTGTTTTATGTATATTCAACGTGCCATGTGTAGCTGGAACTGCTGACATTGTTCCAGGATAAGTGAAGTCTAGGGAAATTTCAGCCTCACTCAACCTACTCATTTACGTATCCTCTTTCTCTCACTCTGCCATCTCACGTCTTTGCTACTATTTTCTGATTTTTGTCTTTGTTTCTGCTCTTACCCAAGAGCCCTTTAAGAAAGTGACCATTATGTTAGAAATGATTAGATTTGTTCCCTACTTTGAAATATTAAATGAAATGCTTATGTGGCCTAATACATTAGATCCCAAATCTGACCGCTTGCTTGCTGAGCAACTGAATTAGATTCTCTAGGTTAGAAAGTGTGATCTATTTAACTATTCATTTTGTCAAAGACAGAGGAAGTGTGTTATAGTTTTAATTATTTCATCTGACCCCTCTACTAAATCCTAATACTTGTAGGAGTAATATGGGTTTAAAAACATTTTATTAAGTATACCATATATTCAGAGAACTGAACAAATCATAAGGGTACAGCATGATGAATTTTCAGAAAGTGAATCCATAGGGTAACCAGCACACAGATCAAGACAAACAATGTCACTTGCCCCCCAGAGGTTCTTATTATTCCGCTTTCCATCAGTGTCCCACAGGGGTAACTACTATTTGACTTTGAATACCAAAGCTAAATTGAGCCTGGTTTTGAACTTGATAAATTTAGAATCGTACAGGACATACTCTTTTGTGTCTAACTTCTTTGGCTCAATATTTTGCTTCATGAGATTCATTCCTGCTGTTGTGTTTAGACATTTGTTCTCGTTACTGAATAGATTTGCATTGTGTGCCTATCCCACAGTTTAATTACCCACTCTAATATTGATGGATATTTGGATAGTTTCCACTTTGGTCTGTTATAAATAGTACTCGTATGAAAATTCTAGAACAAGACCTTGGTGGCCAAATACTAGCATTCCTGTTGACTGTATGCTCATTCTCAGCTATAGCAGATACTGACAAAGTGTTTCACAAAGTGGTGGTTGTAGTAATTTACTCTCCAACCTGCAGTGTATGAGAAATCCAGTTGTTCCACTTGTTCAATCTCCTTGCCAAAATTCGGTTGGTGTGTCTGTATTTTTTATTTTAGCCATCATAGGAGGTGAGTGACTCTATTTCAAATGTAGGTTTACTTTGCATTTCTCTGGTGACTAATCATGTTAAGAGCCTTTCATATGTTGATCAGCCATTTGGATGTTCTCTGTTGTGAGTGCCTGTTCAAATGCTTTGCCTATTTTCTATTGAGTTGTCAGCTTTTTTCTTAGTGAGATTGTAAGGGTTCTTAATATGTTTTGCTCATGAGTTCTTTCTTCAACGTAAGTATTGATACCCTTTCTCTCCTCTGTAACTCTCATTTTTAGGCTTTATATGGTAATTTTTGATAACTGGAAGTTCTTAATTTTAATGTAGTGCAATGTTTCTATTTGTAGCCTGTATAGTGTTTTAACGTCCTGTTTAAAAAATCTGTCCTACTCCAAGCTCATAAATATTTTTCTATTTTTTCTTCTAAAAGAGTCTTTACTGTTATATCTTTCACATTTAGATTTTATATCCACCTGAAATTGATGTTTGTGTATGGTGTGAGGTCAGGATCAAAATGTATTCTTTCCATATTCACATCCAACTTACCCAGCATTATTTATTGAAAAGAACATCCTTCCCCCGCTACATTGTAACATGATCTGTCTTATCTGTAGGTGTGCTTCCACACTTCTATGTTCCATTTGTCTGTGTATATAACGTTGTGCCAATAGCACACTGTTTCAATTATTATAGCTTTAGTCTAGATATTTAGCAGTGTAAGTCCATCGCTTTTATTTTTCTTCTCCAAGAGTATCATGACTATTTTTGGCTCATTATGTAAGTCCCTCCACCCACCACCCATAACTGCTTTTAGTTTGATTGCCATTACATTGACTCTATAGAAAAATTTGGAGAAAATTGACATCTCTAAGTACACAGTCTTCCAATCCATGAGCATGTTGCAGCCCTCCTTTTATTTAGGTCTTTTAAATTTTTCTTAAAAATATTTTGTTGTGTGTAATCTAGGGGTCTTCTACATATTTCATCAAATTCAATCTTTCATATTTGAAGCTTTTGCTGCTATAGTTAATGGTATAATTCATAAAGTCTAATTTTCTGTTTGTTTATTATTCCCCTTTTTGTAGGGTCCTTGTAAGGTTTTGGTATCAAGATTTTACAGTCCTCATAAAACAAGTTGGAAAATTTTCCCTCTTACTCAGTTTGCTGGATAGCATTATTTAAGATTCACATAAAATATGGAAGCTGTGGGCCAGCCCCGTGGCCTAGTGATTAAGTTCACGTGCTCCTGTTTGGCAGCCCAAGGTTTGCCAGTTCGGATCCTGCATGTGAACCTACACACTGCTCATCAAGCCATGCTGTGGAGGCATCCCACAGAGAAGCGCTAGAATACACAACTATGTACTGGGGCTTTGGCAAGAAAAAAAAAGGAGGAAGATTGGCAACAGATGTTAGCTCAGGGCCAATCTTCCTTACACACACACACAAAAAAGTAACACAGATTAAAGTGATGATCAATGTAAAGTAAGAAACTATTCTAAGAATTTAAACACATTTTTTTAAAAATACGGAAGTTTGGATCCAGACTGTAATTCTAAATTTTTGTGTATATTATGATGTACATCATAATATATTTCAAATTCTGTGTAGATTAGATCATGTTCACCACCCAAAGACTAATTACAATCCAACAAGACACACGTGTGCCCAGCCACGCCTTTCACCCTGTTCCCTCCCTCCTTCCCCTCTGGTAACCACTACTCCAATCACTGTTGATATGTGATTGTTTGCTGTTGTTTTTGTCTTCCACTTATGGGTGAAATCATACGGTATTTGACTTTCTCCCTCTGACATTTTTCACTTAGTATAATACCCTCAAGGTCGATCTATATTGTCGCAAATGGCCAGGTTTCATCATTTCTTAGGGCTGAGTAGTATTCCATTGTGTATATATATACACCACATCTTCTTTATCCATTTGTCCCTTGATGGGCACCTAGGTTGCTTCCAAGTCTTGGCTATTGTGAATAATGCTGCCATGAACATAGAGATGCATGTATCTGTATGCATTTGTGTTTTCAAGCTCATTGGATAAAGACCCAACAGTGGAATCGCTGGATCCTATGGTAGATCTATTGTTAATGACCTAAGGATACTCCATACTGCTTTCTATAGTGGCTATGATACGGACCCTGATATCAGTTTCCTCACATTAAACCCAGAATATATGGGTTTAAAATCACACTCATTCCTTGCTTACTCTCTGGCTTCCTGGCTCCATAATCCACTATCCTCCATGGAGACAGATACCATCAAGGACAAGCACCTGGATTATCTCCTCCCCGCAAAGAGATACAGTCTGGTGGGAAAGCTGCTGACCAGCAAGGTCACAGGCTTCCTCTTCTCTGCAAGTAGTCTCAAGGCAAAAGACAGGCTGGTGGGAAAGCTCCGACCAGCAAGGCCATATGCTCCCACTCCCCTACCTAAAACCCCAAATAAAAACCCTTCCTTTTACCTTTGTGGGGAGTTTGGGATTTCAGCGTTAGCTTCCCTCTCTCCTTGCTCAGCGCTGTGCAAAAATAAAGTTCCTACTTTCTTCCACCACACCCAGTGTCAGAGATTGGCTTGCTGCGCAACAGGTGAGCGAACTCACATCAGGTTCAGTAACAAATCTGGCTGACCTTTCAGGGGACAGACTCATCTCCCGTGGCCCACTGAAACCTCAGATCTCCACCTGGGGAGGCAGTTTTCCTCCACTGCTCAGAGTCGTCCGTCATCCCGGCGGGTCCCAACATGCAGCTCATGTTCTGTCCACACTGTGTCCAAGAACCAACTTTCTCCAGTTTCCCAGAGCCCGAGCACAGTCTTCCCTGGCCACCCTTCCAGCTAGGAGTCTTTTTCACTGAAGCTGGCCCCTGCCCAGGGACAGGGCTCCTGTGCTTCCCCCACCTCACCGGGCCCTGCCCTCAGGCGACACCACACCCTGCTGGTACGGTGTCCGTCATCTCCTCTTACGCCATCCAGAGACCCGGTCTGCAAGTCTGGGGCTTGGGTCAGCTGCTCCTAAGCTCCCTGCAGCAATGGGAGAACTCGGGAAAACAAGCCTCAGGAGCCAAGTTGAGGGTGGCGATCTGAGGCCAGCAGAGAACCAGGGTTGAGGGCACCCCGGCCAGCCACCAGCCACATCCATTCTGTTTTGCTGATGGTCTGAGACTGCTGCCCTCCTGACCATGCAGCTCCCTGCATGGGGGCTCCCCCTACATCTGCTCTCCCTCCTGCAGGCAGTAGGTCCCTCCCCATCCCCGTGGACCCTGACAAGTCCAACATGGCTCTAACCTGTGTCCCTTCCAGGGTGGAGAGCCATCATCCATGTCTGCTTCATCCTGGAGAGGGACCAGTGCATCAGCGACTTCAATGAAAAGATGAATAATCAGGACGTGCAGATGAAGCTCTTCAGTGGGGTCTCCGTGGGCAGGAGGGGCCTTAGGGACAGTGGCGTGGCTACAAGGAGTGGGCCGTCAACATCAGCCAGCAATAGAGGCAGCTGTGCTCAGCCTTTGGGCCAACAGCACCCTGTGTTCTGATCACAGTGTGTGTGTGTTCATGTGTGTGTGCATCGAGGTGGGTGTGCAAGCCAGCCCTGTCTCTCTCTACACCACCACTGTGAGTCGACCCCTCTTGGTCACTCTGCATCCACCCAGAGGATCCTTCTGACATCCCAGACCCTTGTGGCCCTGCCTCCTCCCTCCTCCACTCGAACCCCACCACCCACTGCCCTGGCCTCACAGAACACATTTAAACATCTCCACCATGACTGACACCCCTTTTCAGGCCAGCCACCTCTAGCCAGCACCCACTGGTGTCGTTCCTGCCCTCTCACTGTCGGTTCCTTCCCCCAACACCTCCTCAGCCCAGTGGGTCTCCGTCTGCCACCCTTGCTCCATGCCCACTTTCCTTTCCCTACATCACATCCTTCCTTTCCCAGCACACACTGAGCTCTGGGACAGCCCCACGCTCCCGACCCACAGCTCTGCCCATTCCTTCCATGGTCCCGGCCAGGTGAAATCCGTCCTGGGAGCCCAACTCTGTGCCTCTCCTGCACCTGACCCCAGCAGTCAGAGGGGCCGAGGCTGGTGCAGAGCGCGGGCTGCTCCCACCTTCACATCATGACTGCAGATGTCAAGGCCCCCAGTGCCGACCATATCGTGCCCTGGCTCCCCTGACTCCTGCCTGCTCTAGGCAGCATTTCACTCGTCTGTCCCCTCCTCACCATCCACCCCTGCTTCCCTGTGCAGCACAAACCTTCACCCCAAACAAGGCTCAGTGCATGGATTGTGCACACTGCAGGC
Source organism: Equus caballus (assembly GCF_041296265.1). Classification (NCBI taxonomy): domain Eukaryota; kingdom Metazoa; phylum Chordata; class Mammalia; order Perissodactyla; family Equidae; genus Equus; species Equus caballus. Next base: position 11,878,315 of record NC_091704.1, read on the forward strand.
GGACACAGCTCGGTGGCGCAAGATGTGAGTGGAAGCACATATTGCTAGCTGGGAGGAGCCCAGGTGCAGCTTCTGAGACCCAGACTCCCCCAGGGAGAGGCCAGGCCCAAAGGCTGAGAGGGGTAGATACCCTGGAGTGGACAAAAGCCGTACTCACGGACTCTCTCCTCTTGAGCTTCTGGGGGAGTTCGGATTCTAATGGGTCAGGCTGGGAAGATGGGGCTCCACCCAGGGGAGGCTAGGGGCTGATTCAGGGCAACAAGGAGGAGGGCAGAAGGTCACGGGTCCCTGGAGGACAGGCACTGACAGCATGAGCCCCCTCCTCTTAATGTAATCCCCCCACAAGCCATCAAATGCAGGGACATTCCTCATGGAGGGTCTGTGTCAGGGCCGACAGAGCACTCCGGAGCCCAGGGACTTCCACGCCGTCCCATCCACAGAACGTGACTCTCTGCTCTCCAGGGCCAAGGGACCCCCTTTCATGTGGAGTCTTGAGATAAGGGAAACACCCCAGGAGCCTCAGCCACCCAGGCAGCTCCTCAGCTTGGGTGGCTCCCATCCCAAATAGAAAAATGTACAAGGAACAGTATAGAAAGGACCCATAATCCCACCACTGATCTCCAACTCAACTCGCTCCCAGAGATGGTCCTTTGTGTTTGAGGGGGGATCCAACTGGGAAATTTGTTTTTGGCTTTTCATGGCCTAACCGTCACCCTCCCAACTCTCCAGTGTCCTAGCTGGAAGGGTGAACCATCTAGAGATCACCTGGTTAGTTCACCTCCTGTGTTTACAGATGGCAGGAGCTGAGATGGGGAAGGAAGGAGGGGACTCAGGCCTGGGACCCTCCCCTCTGCACCTCAGCATCAGCTCTGCTCTGTCCCCTCACCCTCACCTGGAGAACGTGTCTTCACTGGATCCCCATCCTGCTCCTCCCTCCGCCACTGGCCACCATCCACCAGCTCCCTCGCCCAAACATGGAAGAACAGCAAGAACAACCGCAAGAGCCCTTGTTTATGGAGTTCTTGCCCTGTGCCAGTAAGGAATGGATCCTCCCACTAAGTAAGAGACAGCTTCCATCTTCAAGCCAGCCTACAGATGAAGAAAGTGACGCTTAGAGAGGTAGTCCCTTGGCCAGGGTCTCCGAGGCTGGAAGAGGTTATATCTGGGCTATGCATCCAGGTCCTTAATTCCAGAGCTTTGCACCAACCACTATGCCTTGCCTTGGGACTAATCAGTCAAAAAGGGTACAATCACAAGATTGGATTGGCAATTGGGAGCATAGCATACATACCAGAAACTATGGAAATCATACTTGCATAGCTCCATGAATTACCCAAAGGGAACACATCCGGCAACCGGTACCCACAAGAAATAGAACATGAGCTGCCCTTGAACGGCCACCTGATGCCCCCTCCCAGGTCCCTGCCTCTCCCCCAAGGGAAATCAATATTCTAACTTTCCATTTGTCTTTCTTGTCTTTGAACTCTATTGACATGGAATCATTCTGTGTGTCTCCTTCTATGTCGAGCTTCTTTCATTACGCTTGTAAGATTCATCAATATTCTTGAATGTGGCTGTGGCTGAACATTATTTCTGTATGGTATTGCACTATGAAACATAACCCATTTTATTTGTCCACTCCACCACTGATGTCCAGTGAGTTGTTTCCAGTTTGAGGATATGCCAAAAGATGCTGCTCTGAACATCTTGTATAAGTCTGCTGGCCAACATAGGAACACGTCTATGTTGGGGACATCATTGTTGGGTCATAGACTATGTGCACGTCCACCTCTAGGAGATACTACCAGAGAGCTTCAAAGTGGATGAAATAGTTTACCCTCACAGCTGTGTATGAGAGTTCTAGTTGCTTCACAGCCTCATTAACACTGGCTGTTGTCAGAGTTTTTGATTTTGACCATTGTGGTGTACATGTAGGGGTATCTCGTCGTCATTTTAATTTGCATTTTCCTCACGAGTAATAATGTGGAGCACCCATTCATCTAATGATTCCCATTTGGGTATCTTTTTTGTGACATGCCTACTCAAATCTCCTGCCCATTTCTTTTCATGGTGGATTGTCTGTGTGTGTCTTTATCAATTTATAGGAGTTAGTTACACATCCTAGAATCGTCTTTTGTCAGATAAATAAATGGTAAGTATTTATGCCCTTCGTGCCTGCCTTCTTTACTCTCTTAGAAGTTTCTTTAGACAAAAACAAGTTCTTCTTTTTAATACTTTCCAATTTATCCTTTTGTTCTTTACGATTAGTATGCCTTTTGTTCTATGAAATGCTTGCCTGCCCCAAGTTCTTGAAAATATTCTCCTAAGGTACGTGTCGCAGAAGGTATTTTTATAACTTCCATTTGTATTTAAAATCCATCTGGAATTGGTTTTTGTTAGTCCAGCCATTACGTAAAAACAATTTGGAGTTTTCTCCAAACATTAAAAGTGGAACTGTCATATGATGCAGCAATCCCACAGCTGGGGGCACATCGGAAGATAACAGAATCTATGTCTTGAAGTAACTTCCGCACTCATGTGTGCACCACAACATTTGTCACAACAGCCACCACAGGGAGCAAACCACGGGGCTATTCATGGATGAAGGGACAAAAAAATGTGGTGCATCTACACAACTGTATATTATTCAGCTTTCAAAAAGAAAGAAATCCTGCCTTTCCTGACAACGTGGATGTACCTGGAGGACATTATGCTGAGTTAAATAAGCCAGACACAGAAAGGGAATTACTGCATCGTCTTACTTATATGTGGAATCTGAAAAACTCAAATTCATAGAAACAGACAGTAGAATGGTGGCTCCCAGGGAGCGGGGGTGTGAGAGGGGAACGAGGAGATGTTGGTGAAAAGGTGCAAACTCTCAGTTAGGAGATAAATAAGCTGTTGAGATCTAATATACAAAAAGATGACTATAGTTAATAATAATGTATTCTATACCTAAAAGTAAGTCATGGATAAAATGATTAGAAGATGCTATATCATGCAAACATTAAAAACTGTAACTGTGAAAAGTGTACCAACATGGGGGTGGTCCCATGGCCTTGTGGTTAAGTTGGGCGTGCTCCACATCAGGGGTCTGCATTTGGTTCCCCGCTGCAGACCTACACCACTTGCCAATGGCCGTGCTGTGGTGGTGACCCACATACAAAACAGAGGAAGACTGGCACAGATGTTGGTTCAGGGCAAATCTCCTCAGCAAAGACAAAACATTCTACCAACATGGAAAAATGGTTTCTGTAATTTGAAATGATAAAACAAGCATAGAAAGCCACATCTAGGTTAAGACTGCAGTGTAAATGATGGACACATAGGAAGAAGGACTGGGGGAAAACAGGAGACAATGAGGCAAAGACGGCTTCATGTGGTGGTGGGATTATTGAGGACTTCCATGAGATTTCATCTTAAATTTAATGGCCCTCCCTCAGACAAATATCAGAGACAAAAAGATTCAGCATACAAGGTTGAGAAAGCTTGTCCCTCATTCTTCCCTTCATTGATCACATTCTTCTCAAATCAGCTACAGTTGAGCTCCCTTTAGGTGGCCCCTGTGTCTTCTTTGAAAGCGTCAGGCAGTCTCCTGTGTCTCTGAAGAGAAAGGCTCAGAACTCCTTTGTGGAGGGGAGGCTCTAATCCCCCGTCCAACCCTCTGGCAGTTCCTGTCCATGGGAGCTGGGGCTGAGGGGAAATGGACCGCACAAAGAGAACTGTTCCCCAGGAAGTGATGGGAGAGGGAAGAGTGAAAGGAAGGCAGGTGGTTCCAGCCCCTGAGAGCCCTACAGCTCACAGCTGCATACGGCCCCTCCCAAGGGGGTGTGAGGGCACTATCTGTTTGTCCATCTGTGCCCCATCCACTAGAACAGACTTCTCCTCTATCCCTCAGCAACAGCCTATGGTCCTGACCACACGCAACCTATCAGACAGAGCGGAGGTTCATGAGAAGAAGTCTCTGGAAGCCCAGTGTCCTAGTCGATGGACCCAAAGCACAGTAGCATTCCCTCATGCTCCCTGATGGGGCCGGATCCAGGCAGGCTGCCCCACACGGCCTCCACATCGGATTCTTTCTCAATCGACTGCAGCCTGGCTTCTGTGCCACTGCACAGAAAGTGCTCTTGCTAAAGGAGGGTGCCCGACATCCTAAGGAGCAAACCCGAGAGCTCCTCCATCCCACTGCATCCCTGAGGAAACACTCCCTCCTCCAGGAGCCTTTCTCTTCCCCATCCATCTCTTCCTCCTCTCTAATAACTTCCAATCTGTGTCACTAGCTCAGCCTCTACTCCTTACCCTTCAGTGCTGGAAGCCTTCTCCAAGGTCTGTCTTCTGCCCTCTTCTCTCCTCACTATTTACTCCCCTGGGAGGCAGCATCTGTTCCCAAGACTTTCACTCTCGACTATACACTGTTATGTCCGGTCCCCAAAAGTCTACTGAGTTCCAGATCTATTTTTCTACAGCCTAATGAAAAGCACCTTTAATGACTGCTTACCATGCCTGCCACTGTGCTAAGACAATATCCAAGACCATCTAACAAGAAACTGAATCTCAGAGAAGGTTGGTAAGTTGTCCAAAGTCATCCAGTTACTATTTGGGGAAGCAGGGACGTGAACTCGCATCCATGTGACTTTGAAGCCTGTGCCAGAAGCACTACACTCTACCGCAACCCTAAAAGCAGATACACTCTCTACCTCCTCCTCGCTTCCCGCTCCCACCCAGCCCAAGCCCATTCCTCCTCTGGGACTCCCCGATCTGGGCTGAGAACTTCAGCAGCAGCTCTTTGGCCTGTGGAGTCATGCTCGACTCCCTCTAGCTCACTCCATCCATCGAATCAAGCCCCAAATCCAGTCAATTCTCCTTCACGTCTCCCCACCTGTGTCTGCCGCCCGCAGCTCCCCAAGCGGCCTTCACCACCTCCTCCCCCAACTCCACAAAATCCTGCATCACTCACTCTCCACCTGTCCTCCAGCCTCTCCCACACCACTGCCCTGGAAGCAGATCAGACTCCAGCAGCCCCACATGCTCTCAGCAGTTAAAGCCTGCCCCTGCCCCTCCCCTTCGCCATGGAACCTTTCCTGCCACCCATCCCCAGTCTACCTGGTAAATTCCCCTGCCACCTCCCCCACGATGCCTTCTCTCTCGTGTGTTCCACCCTGGGAGACTTACCAATTCCTCTTTTGCTACTCTCACAGCACTTTCTGTTTGCATTCACTTATGGATTTAAGTATTGACTATGGGTACCTACCATGTGCCAGGCACTGCCCCAGGGATGGAAATAAAATGGTGAGCAAGACAAAGGCAGCCTGGAACACACACAGTGCTGGGATACAGTCTGGCGCAGCTAGTTTTTTTAAGCTTTTTCTGCCACAAGAGTGTCATTCCCCCCCAAACATTATCCCCTGCACAGGCTCCTGCAGGAGAACTGTGGCCAAGTGAGGCCCCACCATCCATGCAGGAAGAGCCGTCCTTGCACAGGATGCTGCAGGAAACCTGCCGCCAGCTGAGGCCCCACCATCCATGCAGGGAGAGCCATCCTTGGAAAGGCTACTGCAGGACACCGGCAGCTGGCTGAGGCCACACCATCTGAGCAGGGATAGCCATCCCCTGCACAGGCTCCTGCAGGAAATCTGCAGCCGAACGAGGCCCTACTATCCATGCAAGGAGAGCCATCCTTGCAGAGCCTCCTGTAGGAGACTTGCAGGGGCCTGAAATCCCACCTTCTGTGCAGGGAGAGCTATCCTTGAACAGGCTCCAGCAGGAAACCTGCCACAGGCTAGCCACCACCATCCAAGCAAGGAGAGTCTTCTGCAGACTCTGGCAGGAGACCTGCAGCTGGCTGAGTCGCAACTAACTGAGCAGGGAGAGCCATCCCCTGCACTGGCTCCTGCAGGAGACATGCAAGCAGCTGAGGACCCATCCTCCATGTAGGGAGAGCCATCCTTGCACAAGCTCCTGCAGGAGATCTGCAGCCGAACGTGACCCCACCCTCCATGCAAGGAGAGCCATCCTTGCACAGGCTCTTGCAGCAGATCTGCGGGGAAATGAGGCCTCACCATCCATGCTGGGAGAGCCATACCCTGCACAGCCTCCTGCAGGAGACCTTCTGCCAGCTGAGGCCCAACCATCACAGCCAGGGGACCCCTCCCCTACACAGGTTCCTGCAGGAGACCTGCCACCGACTGAGGCACCACCATCCGAGCAAGGAGAGTCATCCCCTGCACAGACTCTGGCAGGAGACCTGCAGCTGGCTGAGTCCCAACTAACGGAGCAGGGAGAGCCATCCCCTCCTCTGGCTCCTGCCCGGGCCCTGGAGCCAGCAGAAGCCATAGCCAAGGAGCAGAGAGAGCCATCCTCTGCTCTGGCTCCTGCTGGGGCTGTGGAGCCGGATGAAGACATAGGCGTGGAGCTGGGAGAGCCATCCCCTGCTACAGCACCTGCTGGGGCTCTGGAGCCGGCTGAAGACATGGCCATGAAACCAGGGAAAGCCACCCTCTGCCCCAGCTCCTGCCAGTACCCGGGAGAAGGCTGAAGGTGTGGCAAGGGAGCAGGGAGAGCCACCCCCTGCTATGGCTTCTGCTGGGGCTGTGCACCCAGCTGAAGCCATGGCCACAGACCAGGGAGAGACATCCCCCACTCCCCCACCTGCTGGGGCTGTGGAGTCAGGTGAAACCTTGGCTGCAGAGCAGGGACAGCCATCCCCTGTCTGGGTCTTGCTGGAGCTTTGGAAACAGCTGAAGATGCAGTCGTCAAGCATGGAGATCCATCCCCGGTTCCGGCTCATGCCAGGACCCAGGAGCCGGCTGAAGTTGCAGCCAGGGAGCACGGAGAGCCATCCCCTGCAACGGCTCCTGCTGGGGCTGTGGAGCCAGCTGAAGACACAGCCAGGAAGTGGGGAGAGCCTTCTCCTGCTGTGGCTCCTGCCTGGTCCCTAGAGCTGGCTGAAGTGGCGGCCTCGGACCAGGAAGAGCAACCCCCTGTTGAGTCTCCTGCTAGGGCCCTGGAGCCGGCTGAAGATGTGGCCACAGAGCAGGCAGATCCACCACCTGCTCAGGTGACTGCCAGGGCAAAGGAGCTGGTGGAAGCCACGGCAGCGGACGAGGGAGAGCAATCCCCTCCTCTGGCTCCTGCTGGGGCTGTGGAGTCGGCTGAAGATGTGGCCGTGGACCAGGGAGAGCCATCCCCTGCTGCAGCTCCTGCCAGGGCCCTGGAGCGGCCAGAAGTGGTGGTCTTGGATCAAGGAGAGCCATCCCACGCTACGCCTCCTGCTGGGGATGTGGAGCCGAGTGAATACGCGGCCATGAAGCATGGAGAGCCATCCACTGCTCTGGCTCATGCAAGGGCCCTGGTGCCATTGGAAGTCATGATCAGGAAGCAGGGAGAGTCATGCCTGCTCTGGGTCCTGCTGGCGCTTGTGCGGCCAGCTGAAGCTGCAGCCTCAGACCAGGGAGAGCCATCCCCTCCCCTGGTTCCTGCTGGGGCTGTGGAGTCAGCAGTAGCCTTGGCTGTGGATCAGGGACAGCCATCCCCTGCTCTGGCTCCTGCTTGGGCCCTGAAGCAGCCTGAAGCCATGGACTCAGACCAGGGAGGGACATGCCCTGCTATGCCTCCTGCTGGGACTGTGGAGTCAGCTGAAGCTGTTGCTGCAGAGCAGGGAAAGTCAACCCCTGCTCTGGCTCCTGCAGTGGCCCTGGAGCCTGCTGAAGTCTCTTCCGTGGAGCAGGGAGAGATATCCCCTGCTCCGACTCCTGCCAGGGCCCTGGAGCCTACTCCCACCCAGCCCTTTGTGGAACCCTTCCCATGCTAAGTCTGGGCAGGAGCTCCACGGGGTAGCGGCCCATGGGTTGACAGGCGCTAGAGGGGTTGATAGGTCTAGACACCTGAAGACACCCTTAGCAAGTAGGTACTAGAACGACCCGCACTGCACACATGGGGGCATGGGGAGGCCCTGAGAGGCACATGGCTGTCCAGGGGGACATCACTGGCAAGAAGGAGGAGCCAGGTCTGACCAGCTCTGCGTCCCCAACGCTGGCTTCTGACTCGAGCCAGGCCTCCTCGGGGGCGGTGGGATGGGCTGTGTTGGTGCAACTGTGGATGGCCGTGGTGTTGGGATGGAGGGTGAGCCGTCAGCGGCCCAGGGGGCCCTTAGGGAGGTCTCGTGTGAGCAGGAAGCCTAGGGAAGGGACCCCAGGCAGCGACCTCACTGGGCCCAAGAGAAGTTGGAACCCTGGTCTCTAGGCACCCAGCTCCTAGAGACAGCCCCCAACAGCTCACTCGTCTAGCACTCGTCTAGAAGGAGCAGCATGTTTCTCTGCTGTCTGCCTATCTGCCAGGGCCGCAGCCTCAGCAGAGCCCGCAAGGAGCGCCCTGGACGCAAAGGCGGGCTCCTGTCCCGCTCGAGACGTCTCTGGATGTTCGTGCGGAGGGACACAGAGGTAACACAGGGACGCCCGGGGTGGGCCAATCCAGGCCAGGCCACCACTGTGGTCCCACTTGGACAGCCCTACGTCCCCTCCCTGTGTGTGTGTGTGTGTGTGTGTGTGTGTGTGTGTGTGTGTGTGTGTGCATGTGTGTGTGTGTGTGGAAGGGTGGTTTGTGTGAGTGGACCACCGCGAGGAGGAGCAGGCTGATGAGGGGTTAGAAGCCTGGTGGGCCGGGCCCATTCCCACCCCAGCTCATGGCTGATCGGGTGGGGCGTGGAGTGCCGGGCAGCACCGTCTGCCCGAGGTTTCTCCCGAGCCCCTGAGGTCTATCTGTTTCATCCCGGGGAGAATTCTGCGCAGACACAGGGTGGTGCCTGATGTGGGAGCATTAGGCGCAGAGGGCAGAAGAAAGAGCAGGGGCAGCTGAGCAGGGCTCTGATGCTTCTGGGCTGACTGTTGGTCACTGTCTTTGCAGACGTCCACTCAGGACACGGAGTCCAGCTCCCCGAGGGAGGAGAAGCTGGGCAGGAACAGCGTAGCGGCAGGCGTGGGGAAAAGGCTGCCGTCCTCAGGGACTGTTGCACAAGGATGAGAGCCAGCACAGGCCCCAGCCCGTGTGCGGGGAGCACAGTCACATCCAGCAGCTCCTGCACAAGGGCAGGAGACAAGCAGCTCCCCAGGACGGGAGCGGGGAGAGCCAGCCCCTCCTCAGGCTCGGGCAGGAGCCATGCAGCCGGCTCTCATGGAACCAGCTGAGCAGGGAGAGCCATCCCCTGCTCCAGCTCCTGCCAGTGCCCTGGGGCAGGCTGAAGTGGTCGCCAGGGAGCAGGGAGAGCCATCCCCTGCTCTGGCTCCTGCCAGTGCCCCGGGGCAGGCTGAAGTGGTCGCCAGGGAGCAGGGAGAGCCATCCCCTGCTCCAGAGCCTCCTGGAGCCCTGGAGCCCGCTCAGGCCCCAGCATTGTCCCCGGGAGAGCTCACTCTCCAACCCCCTTCATCCCCAGCTCCTGACCCATCCCTTCCACCTGCTCCCTCACCACGACCTCCCTTCCTCTCCCTGCTTCCCCTGTATGTCTGTGTAGCCGTTTATGTTGCTCGTTTTCTTGTCTTTCTTTGGTCTTTATGTAAATTGTAAAATAAATTTATTTATATTTTAAGAACTCTGCATTTTCTCCTTTTCAAGTGTACAATTCCCGAGCGTTAAGTACAGTCCCAATGCTCGGCCTCCATCACCACTGTCCGCTTGCTGGACATTCCCTTCACCACAAGGGAAGCCTTTTCCCAAAGCGCTCATGCCTCATTCCTCCTTCGCTCCCTGACAACGCCTATTCTGTGTTCTGGCAGGTTTTGGTCAATCTTTTCTGGATGGCTCCTATCAGTGGAATCATGCAATATTTTCAGAAGCACTGATCGAAAGCAGCCGTGTCAGGAGCCTCTTGTGGTCCACAGGCGTGCTGGGGGCGGGGACCCCCACGTGTGCTGCCGGCAGGGCTGCTCTGTGTGCCTGGCCGGGGACAGGAGGCCCGGCTGCCCCGAGGGAGAGAGGACTGGGAGCCCCGCCACACCCAGGGGGGCAGGAGGCCAGGGCTGTGTCCATGCCGAGCAGGGCTGATGCGGTTCCTGCGCAACCCTCACGGGACAGTTGGGAAGCTGAGGCCAGGGGAAACAGGGACCGGCCCTGGGCCCACGAGGTGGGCAGAGTCCGGAGGAGAAGCGAGGCTTCCAGGCCCCTGGGCCAGCTCTAGCGTCCCAGGAGATTGGCCTTGGGAAGGAGAGCCCCTAAGATCCTGGGGGATCTCTGTCCACGCCCTCCCATTGGGGGCCCTTTCCTTTGGGCATCCGCACCTGGGCGCACACTCACTCTCACACTCACACACACTCTGCCTGCCCAGGGTGGGGGTCAGGAGGGGAGTGCACACTGGGGAGGTGACAGCTGGAAAGAAGAAAGAGGTTGGAGGTGGCTCTGCCTCGGCCCAGGGGTTTCCAGTCCCCTAGCAACATGCCCAGGTCTGCAGCATGAGGAGGAGAGATGCCTGACAAGGTCTGGGGTCCTGTGTCCACCACTCTGGGCACCTGGATGGAGGATGTCCCCGCCCCCAGTGTGGAAGGGGCTAGTGGATGGAAGGCCTGAGGTTACTCCTCCGTCAATTGAGGAGCCTAGAGGAGTGACTCCAAGGACCCCACAAGCTTGTAGAAGAGTCTATCGCTCTCAGTTGTCCATCCATGACCCACCGTGCTCCGAGGCCTTGGACTGGGCCTTCTAGTCCCTCGAGGCCTTTCTGGGCAGAGAGCAGCCTGAGCTGTAGGTGGGCTGGGCACCTGGCTACTGCAGAACGTGGCAGAGCACAGGACCCCTCCTCTGGAGAGCAGGACCGAGGCCATCCTTGTTGGAGCCTCGGGGTCCTCATTTGGACGTGGAGTGGAGTCAGTGCCCTGGCTGCAGTGAGGAGGCCTCGTGGGGAAAGTGCACACGCCGGGGCCAGTGCAGGGAGAGAGGGAGCAAGAGAGGCTTCGCAGGTGCCTCACATCACCCCCGGAGCCTGCACGGCCTTCTCCTTTGCGCCCTGGGCCCTGCTGGAACCGCTGCCTCCAGGCCCCGAACCAAGGTGTGTGTTTCGTGGCCTGCTTTCCCGCCTGTTGCTGCAATGCTGGGCCTGACCACCAGGGGCTTGGTGGCCACTCGTGCTCATGCTCAGAGGAGTAACTGGAAGAGGGAAGGCACACTCAGCGGTCCTTCTGGGGGTTCCCCTGGCCAAAGCAACAGGTACCTTTCAGGATTGGCGCCCATGGCCACGATGGGAGGTGCTCGGAGGCGGAAGGGGGCTCTGAGGTCACCCCCTTCTTTCAGCTGCTGTGGGCCCTGCGCTCACTCTGGGAAGGCGCGGTGTGAGCCTGGGGGCGGTTCTGAAAGCCCTCACGCGGCCCGTGTCCTCCAGGACCTCACCGCCTGCAGGGGGAAGGGACCAAGTGAGGGAAGCAAACCCATGTGGAAAAGACGCGCAGGTGCTAGAGGGCAAGGAAGCAGGGTGCTGGAGGGAGGGCCTGCAGCCCTGAGGTGGGTCGAAAGTCCTCTGAGCGGACATTGGTGCCACGAGCAGAAGGACACGAGGAGCCAGCCCTGCACACAGCCGGTAGCAGTGTGCCAAGGGAAGCTCCGAGGGCCAGACACTCGGAGGCGCAAGGGAATCTGGCTGAGAGGAGGTGAGAAAGGAGCCAGAGTGGCTGCAGAGAGCTGGGGAGGAGAGGAGGCTGGAGGGGAGGAGGGCAGGGCCAGACTCAGGCCTGGAAGGAGCTCCTAGCTGTCTAGGCTGGGTGTGAGCACGACCCTAACTTAGTACTCGTAAGAACAAACAGGCACCACCTCCTCGTTTCTCTCCCAGGATCCAGGCTCAGCTCAGCTAGGAACCTCTGCCTCCAGGTCTCCCGGGAGGCTGAGGCTGCAGGCTCAACGGAGGCTAGAGGGGCGGGGGCTGTCTCGGACACCACTGCCCGACTATTGGCAGGACGCCATTTGGATGGATTTGGGAGTCTTTTCCGTCTGGGAGCCGGGACCCTCTGCTAGCTCTTTGCACGAGGGCCTCCAAGCGCAGCTCCTAATATCTCGTCTTGCTTCTCCTGAACAACGGATCAGAGAGACAGAGAGAAACACCGAGAGAGACACAGACAGAAAGCCAGAGAGGAGAGACAGAGAGACAAAGAAGAAGAGACGGAAATGGAGAGAGAAAGAGACAGAGAAACAGAGACCGGGAGAGACTGAGAGAGACAGAAAATGACACAGCCCCACAGAGAGACACAGAGGCCCAGAGAGATGCAGAGAGAGACAGAGAGAGACAGAGAGAGAGAGAGAGAGAGATGGAGAGAGAATGAACACAGGAGAGAGGGCAGCAGGCAGAAGCCACAGACATGTCCTGAACTCCGTCTTGGAAGGGACATCCAGTCCCTTTGCCATATTCTACTGGTTGGAACCCAGTTCCTTCCCCGCGAGGAGGCCGGATCACATAAGATGTGTGGCTAGGGGGTGGGAACACTGGGAGCCATTCTGGGGTCTCCCACGCACAGAGGCGGACAGGAGGCCGTTGGACCTGAGTCTGAACCTAACAGGAGGCCCCGGAAGGTTGTGAGCCAGAGGGAGATGATGTCTGAACAGCATTTCATGACAACGCTCCCTGGGGACACTGGGAAACAGGCAGGAGGGGCAGTGCCTTTCCCAGATGCCAGAGCAGCCCCAGGTCTGTTGGAGTTTTCTTGTCTGTCCCGCCCAGCCCTTTGGGGAACCCTTCCCATGCTAAGTCTGGGCAGGAGCTCCACGGGGTAGCGGCCCATGGGTTGACAGGCGCTAGAGGGGTTGATAGGTCTAGACACCTGAAGACACCCTTAGCAAGTAGGTACTAGAACGACCCGCACTGCACACATGGGGGCATGGGGAGGCCCTGAGAGGCACATGGCTGTCCAGGGGGACATCACTGGCAAGAAGGAGGAGCCAGGTCTGACCAGCTCTGCGTCCCCAACGCTGGCTTCTGACTCGAGCCAGGCCTCCTCGGGGGCGGTGGGATGGGCTGTGTTGGTGCAACTGTGGATGGCCGTGGTGTTGGGATGGAGGGTGAGCCGTCAGCGGCCCAGGGGGCCCTTAGGGAGGTCTCGTGTGAGCAGGAAGCCTAGGGAAGGGACCCCAGGCAGCGACCTCACTGGGCCCAAGAGAAGTTGGAACCCTGGTCTCTAGGCACCCAGCTCCTAGAGACAGCCCCCAACAGCTCACTCGTCTAGCACTCGTCTAGAAGGAGCAGCATGTTTCTCTGCTGTCTGCCTATCTGCCAGGGCCGCAGCCTCAGCAGAGCCCGCAAGGAGCGCCCTGGACGCAAAGGCGGGCTCCTGTCCCGCTCGAGACGTCTCTGGATGTTCGTGCGGAGGGACACAGAGGTAACACAGGGACGCCCGGGGTGGGCCAATCCAGGCCAGGCCACCACTGTGGTCCCACTTGGACAGCCCTACGTCCCCTCCCTGTGTGTGTGTGTGTGTGTGTGTGTGTGTGTGTGTGTGCATGTGTGTGTGTGTGTGGAAGGGTGGTTTGTGTGAGTGGACCACCGCGAGGAGGAGCAGGCTGATGAGGGGTTAGAAGCCTGGTGGGCCGGGCCCATTCCCACCCCAGCTCATGGCTGATCGGGTGGGGCGTGGAGTGCCGGGCAGCACCGTCTGCCCGAGGTTTCTCCCGAGCCCCTGAGGTCTATCTGTTTCATCCCGGGGAGAATTCTGCGCAGACACAGGGTGGTGCCTGATGTGGGAGCATTAGGCGCAGAGGGCAGAAGAAAGAGCAGGGGCAGCTGAGCAGGGCTCTGATGCTTCTGGGCTGACTGTTGGTCACTGTCTTTGCAGACGTCCACTCAGGACACGGAGTCCAGCTCCCCGAGGGAGGAGAAGCTGGGCAGGAACAGCGTAGCGGCAGGCGTGGGGAAAAGGCTGCCGTCCTCAGGGACTGTTGCACAAGGATGAGAGCCAGCACAGGCCCCAGCCCGTGTGCGGGGAGCACAGTCACATCCAGCAGCTCCTGCACAAGGGCAGGAGACAAGCAGCTCCCCAGGACGGGAGCGGGGAGAGCCAGCCCCTCCTCAGGCTCGGGCAGGAGCCATGCAGCCGGCTCTCATGGAACCAGCTGAGCAGGGAGAGCCATCCCCTGCTCCAGCTCCTGCCAGTGCCCTGGGGCAGGCTGAAGTGGTCGCCAGGGAGCAGGGAGAGCCATCCCCTGCTCTGGCTCCTGCCAGTGCCCCGGGGCAGGCTGAAGTGGTCGCCAGGGAGCAGGGAGAGCCATCCCCTGCTCCAGAGCCTCCTGGAGCCCTGGAGCCCGCTCAGGCCCCAGCATTGTCCCCGGGAGAGCTCACTCTCCAACCCCCTTCATCCCCAGCTCCTGACCCATCCCTTCCACCTGCTCCCTCACCACGACCTCCCTTCCTCTCCCTGCTTCCCCTGTATGTCTGTGTAGCCGTTTATGTTGCTCGTTTTCTTGTCTTTCTTTGGTCTTTATGTAAATTGTAAAATAAATTTATTTATATTTTAAGAACTCTGCATTTTCTCCTTTTCAAGTGTACAATTCCCGAGCGTTAAGTACAGTCCCAATGCTCGGCCTCCATCACCACTGTCCGCTTGCTGGACATTCCCTTCACCACAAGGGAAGCCTTTTCCCAAAGCGCTCATGCCTCATTCCTCCTTCGCTCCCTGACAACGCCTATTCTGTGTTCTGGCAGGTTTTGGTCAATCTTTTCTGGATGGCTCCTATCAGTGGAATCATGCAATATTTTCAGAAGCACTGATCGAAAGCAGCCGTGTCAGGAGCCTCTTGTGGTCCACAGGCGTGCTGGGGGCGGGGACCCCCACGTGTGCTGCCGGCAGGGCTGCTCTGTGTGCCTGGCCGGGGACAGGAGGCCCGGCTGCCCCGAGGGAGAGAGGACTGGGAGCCCCGCCACACCCAGGGGGGCAGGAGGCCAGGGCTGTGTCCATGCCGAGCAGGGCTGATGCGGTTCCTGCGCAACCCTCACGGGACAGTTGGGAAGCTGAGGCCAGGGGAAACAGGGACCGGCCCTGGGCCCACGAGGTGGGCAGAGTCCGGAGGAGAAGCGAGGCTTCCAGGCCCCTGGGCCAGCTCTAGCGTCCCAGGAGATTGGCCTTGGGAAGGAGAGCCCCTAAGATCCTGGGGGATCTCTGTCCACGCCCTCCCATTGGGGGCCCTTTCCTTTGGGCATCCGCACCTGGGCGCACACTCACTCTCACACTCACACACACTCTGCCTGCCCAGGGTGGGGGTCAGGAGGGGAGTGCACACTGGGGAGGTGACAGCTGGAAAGAAGAAAGAGGTTGGAGGTGGCTCTGCCTCGGCCCAGGGGTTTCCAGTCCCCTAGCAACATGCCCAGGTCTGCAGCATGAGGAGGAGAGATGCCTGACAAGGTCTGGGGTCCTGTGTCCACCACTCTGGGCACCTGGATGGAGGATGTCCCCGCCCCCAGTGTGGAAGGGGCTAGTGGATGGAAGGCCTGAGGTTACTCCTCCGTCAATTGAGGAGCCTAGAGGAGTGACTCCAAGGACCCCACAAGCTTGTAGAAGAGTCTATCGCTCTCAGTTGTCCATCCATGACCCACCGTGCTCCGAGGCCTTGGACTGGGCCTTCTAGTCCCTCGAGGCCTTTCTGGGCAGAGAGCAGCCTGAGCTGTAGGTGGGCTGGGCACCTGGCTACTGCAGAACGTGGCAGAGCACAGGACCCCTCCTCTGGAGAGCAGGACCGAGGCCATCCTTGTTGGAGCCTCGGGGTCCTCATTTGGACGTGGAGTGGAGTCAGTGCCCTGGCTGCAGTGAGGAGGCCTCGTGGGGAAAGTGCACACGCCGGGGCCAGTGCAGGGAGAGAGGGAGCAAGAGAGGCTTCGCAGGTCCCTCACATCACCCCCGGAGCCTGCACGGCCTTCTCCTTTGCGCCCTGGGCCCTGCTGGAACCGCTGCCTCCAGGCCCCGAACCAAGGTGTGTGTTTCGTGGCCTGCTTTCCCGCCTGTTGCTGCAATGCTGGGCCTGACCACCAGGGGCTTGGTGGCCACTCGTGCTCATGCTCAGAGGAGTAACTGGAAGAGGGAAGGCACACTCAGCGGTCCTTCTGGGGGTTCCCCTGGCCAAAGCAACAGGTACCTTTCAGGATTGGCGCCCATGGCCACGATGGGAGGTGCTCGGAGGCGGAAGGGGGCTCTGAGGTCACCCCCTTCTTTCAGCTGCTGTGGGCCCTGCGCTCACTCTGGGAAGGCGCGGTGTGAGCCTGGGGGCGGTTCTGAAAGCCCTCACGCGGCCCGTGTCCTCCAGGACCTCACCGCCTGCAGGGGGAAGGGACCAAGTGAGGGAAGCAAACCCATGTGGAAAAGACGCGCAGGTGCTAGAGGGCAAGGAAGCAGGGTGCTGGAGGGAGGGCCTGCAGCCCTGAGGTGGGTCGAAAGTCCTCTGAGCGGACATTGGTGCCACGAGCAGAAGGACACGAGGAGCCAGCCCTGCACACAGCCGGTAGCAGTGTGCCAAGGGAAGCTCCGAGGGCCAGACACTCGGAGGCGCAAGGGAATCTGGCTGAGAGGAGGTGAGAAAGGAGCCAGAGTGGCTGCAGAGAGCTGGGGAGGAGAGGAGGCTGGAGGGGAGGAGGGCAGGGCCAGACTCAGGCCTGGAAGGAGCTCCTAGCTGTCTAGGCTGGGTGTGAGCACGACCCTAACTTAGTACTCGTAAGAACAAACAGGCACCACCTCCTCGTTTCTCTCCCAGGATCCAGGCTCAGCTCAGCTAGGAACCTCTGCCTCCAGGTCTCCCGGGAGGCTGAGGCTGCAGGCTCAACGGAGGCTAGAGGGGCGGGGGCTGTCTCGGACACCACTGCCCGACTATTGGCAGGACGCCATTTGGATGGATTTGGGAGTCTTTTCCGTCTGGGAGCCGGGACCCTCTGCTAGCTCTTTGCACGAGGGCCTCCAAGCGCAGCTCCTAATATCTCGTCTTGCTTCTCCTGAACAACGGATCAGAGAGACAGAGAGAAACACCGAGAGAGACACAGACAGAAAGCCAGAGAGGAGAGACAGAGAGACAAAGAAGAAGAGACGGAAATGGAGAGAGAAAGAGACAGAGAAACAGAGACCGGGAGAGACTGAGAGAGACAGAAAATGACACAGCCCCACAGAGAGACACAGAGGCCCAGAGAGATGCAGAGAGAGACAGAGAGAGACAGAGAGAGAGAGAGAGAGAGATGGAGAGAGAATGAACACAGGAGAGAGGGCAGCAGGCAGAAGCCACAGACATGTCCTGAACTCCGTCTTGGAAGGGACATCCAGTCCCTTTGCCATATTCTACTGGTTGGAACCCAGTTCCTTCCCCGCGAGGAGGCCGGATCACATAAGATGTGTGGCTAGGGGGTGGGAACACTGGGAGCCATTCTGGGGTCTCCCACGCACAGAGGCGGACAGGAGGCCGTTGGACCTGAGTCTGAACCTAACAGGAGGCCCCGGAAGGTTGTGAGCCAGAGGGAGATGATGTCTGAACAGCATTTCATGACAACGCTCCCTGGGGACACTGGGAAACAGGCAGGAGGGGCAGTGCCTTTCCCAGATGCCAGAGCAGCCCCAGGTCTGTTGGAGTTTTCTTGTCTGTCCCGCCCAGCCCTTTGGGGAACCCTTCCCATGCTAAGTCTGGGCAGGAGCTCCACGGGGTAGCGGCCCATGGGTTGACAGGCGCTAGAGGGGTTGATAGGTCTAGACACCTGAAGACACCCTTAGCAAGTAGGTACTAGAACGACCCGCACTGCACACATGGGGGCATGGGGAGGCCCTGAGAGGCACATGGCTGTCCAGGGGGACATCACTGGCAAGAAGGAGGAGCCAGGTCTGACCAGCTCTGCGTCCCCAACGCTGGCTTCTGACTCGAGCCAGGCCTCCTCGGGGGCGGTGGGATGGGCTGTGTTGGTGCAACTGTGGATGGCCGTGGTGTTGGGATGGAGGGTGAGCCGTCAGCGGCCCAGGGGGCCCTTAGGGAGGTCTCGTGTGAGCAGGAAGCCTAGGGAAGGGACCCCAGGCAGCGACCTCACTGGGCCCAAGAGAAGTTGGAACCCTGGTCTCTAGGCACCCAGCTCCTAGAGACAGCCCCCAACAGCTCACTCGTCTAGCACTCGTCTAGAAGGAGCAGCATGTTTCTCTGCTGTCTGCCTATCTGCCAGGGCCGCAGCCTCAGCAGAGCCCGCAAGGAGCGCCCTGGACGCAAAGGCGGGCTCCTGTCCCGCTCGAGACGTCTCTGGATGTTCGTGCGGAGGGACACAGAGGTAACACAGGGACGCCCGGGGTGGGCCAATCCAGGCCAGGCCACCACTGTGGTCCCACTTGGACAGCCCTACGTCCCCTCCCTGTGTGTGTGTGTGTGTGTGTGTGTGTGTGTGTGTGCATGTGTGTGTGTGTGTGGAAGGGTGGTTTGTGTGAGTGGACCACCGCGAGGAGGAGCAGGCTGATGAGGGGTTAGAAGCCTGGTGGGCCGGGCCCATTCCCACCCCAGCTCATGGCTGATCGGGTGGGGCGTGGAGTGCCGGGCAGCACCGTCTGCCCGAGGTTTCTCCCGAGCCCCTGAGGTCTATCTGTTTCATCCCGGGGAGAATTCTGCGCAGACACAGGGTGGTGCCTGATGTGGGAGCATTAGGCGCAGAGGGCAGAAGAAAGAGCAGGGGCAGCTGAGCAGGGCTCTGATGCTTCTGGGCTGACTGTTGGTCACTGTCTTTGCAGACGTCCACTCAGGACACGGAGTCCAGCTCCCCGAGGGAGGAGAAGCTGGGCAGGAACAGCGTAGCGGCAGGCGTGGGGAAAAGGCTGCCGTCCTCAGGGACTGTTGCACAAGGATGAGAGCCAGCACAGGCCCCAGCCCGTGTGCGGGGAGCACAGTCACATCCAGCAGCTCCTGCACAAGGGCAGGAGACAAGCAGCTCCCCAGGACGGGAGCGGGGAGAGCCAGCCCCTCCTCAGGCTCGGGCAGGAGCCATGCAGCCGGCTCTCATGGAACCAGCTGAGCAGGGAGAGCCATCCCCTGCTCCAGCTCCTGCCAGTGCCCTGGGGCAGGCTGAAGTGGTCGCCAGGGAGCAGGGAGAGCCATCCCCTGCTCTGGCTCCTGCCAGTGCCCCGGGGCAGGCTGAAGTGGTCGCCAGGGAGCAGGGAGAGCCATCCCCTGCTCCAGAGCCTCCTGGAGCCCTGGAGCCCGCTCAGGCCCCAGCATTGTCCCCGGGAGAGCTCACTCTCCAACCCCCTTCATCCCCAGCTCCTGACCCATCCCTTCCACCTGCTCCCTCACCACGACCTCCCTTCCTCTCCCTGCTTCCCCTGTATGTCTGTGTAGCCGTTTATGTTGCTCGTTTTCTTGTCTTTCTTTGGTCTTTATGTAAATTGTAAAATAAATTTATTTATATTTTAAGAACTCTGCATTTTCTCCTTTTCAAGTGTACAATTCCCGAGCGTTAAGTACAGTCCCAATGCTCGGCCTCCATCACCACTGTCCGCTTGCTGGACATTCCCTTCACCACAAGGGAAGCCTTTTCCCAAAGCGCTCATGCCTCATTCCTCCTTCGCTCCCTGACAACGCCTATTCTGTGTTCTGGCAGGTTTTGGTCAATCTTTTCTGGATGTATCCGATAAGCGGTGTCATGCAATAGGTGGCCATCCTAGTCTGCTTCCATATTTTCAGAAGCACTGATCGATTTTTCATTTCTCTTTCTACTTGAATAGCATTTTTCCCAGCTGATAGGAAAGTCCCAATGGCTTATGGATTAGATGCTTCAAATGAAGCCCTTTTAGTAAACATGTGCATTATGTCAGGCTACAGACCGCTCTTCTAAGGGGGACACCAGAGCCACAAGCCACACAGGAAGTGCCTGGTTCTTCCTGTGGCCAAAACACAAACAAGAAAAAGGGAGACAGCTGGAAAGACAAACCAGAACCTCGAAAGCATTCCTCCTAAACCAAGGTGAGAGAAAGGTGCAACCTCCCTCTGGACCAAAGAACTCCCGAAAGTCGTTGTTTTCAAGGGACAGAGAGTAAACACATGCAATTCCCCCGAGAGGCGATACATAGGGACATAGGGACGGCATATGTCAGAGATGCTCGACCTCCCCTAGAGGACACGTGCAAACGTAAACACCATGGAGACGGCATTGGTCACCAGCAGACTGCCAGGTTTCTGGTCTGGTTGCGACCAGCCCTGGTGAGAATTTGGGGAAGCAGAGGCCCCCGCAGATCCCTAGAGAGCAGGGGGAAAGGGCACTGCTCTCTGGGAGAATAGCCTGCAGGACCCTTCCAAGTTCCCCAGGACCCCACCTTTGCTGGCAGTGCCAATGCCAGGAGTGTGGCCCACAGGAGGTCTTGCCCAAGGTTCCCAAGATATCTTTTCAAGAGTAGTCATGACAGCACTGGTTGCAATGGCTGGGAGCTGGGAACACAACTCAGGTTCATGGAGAGGCAATGGGACCCATGCGGCCCATCCGTCAGAACACGGATATGTGACATCAACAGGGAGACAGACATCTATGAAAATGAATGTGCGTGTGAGAGAGAGACAGACAGAAGGAGACAGAATGAGAGCAACCGCGCCAGGGAGATATGCACCAAACTGTTCACGGAGCTCGCGACTTTCCAGTCTTATCTGCTCCTGGCGGGATGTCGAAAGTTCTGTAGAATGTGCGTGTCTTCCTTTCCTAATTCTAAAAAGGTGAATATCACAGCTTCAATGAAATCCATTGATGATCCATCTTTGGAATAAAGTACATTCTTTAGTTTCTATTTTTGAAGATTTCTATTCCAAGACAATGAACGTTTATTGTAGTAAAAGAATGAATTTTAAGAGACTGAAGAATTAAGGAAGTGGCAACACAGGAGTGCCCTTCACAGGTGGTCTTCACCTTTCCAGTCCTTTCCCTTGGTGTCCACGTGTGTGTGCACGCGGGCGTGTGTGTGTGTGTGCGTGTGCCCGTGTGCCCGTGCGCGGGGGTGCATGTGTGTGGGGTGATGCATATTCACACCTGTGCTGCGTGTGTGCACATGGATATGCCGGTGTGTGCGTCAGAGTGCGTGCATCCTGTGGGTGCTGAGTGCGGAGGCCTGCAGGGCGTGTGCTCCTCTGGATCTGATTTCTTCACGGGCGGACCCTGGTCAGACAACACTCTTCCTCTTGGATATCCCGGCATCCGAATTTCCAAATGGCCCCGATGTGGAACGTGCCCCGTTTCTGACTTTCCTCTCCCCTCCTCACGCTGATGGGAACATCAGCCTACCTCAATCTCTGATCCTGGAGGACATATCCCCAGAGGGGGAGATTCTGGTGCATGATGTCAACACGGTGTTCCGCTGTCAGTCACTCTCTGACCTTCGAGGTCTCCTTCTCTGCTGTGAGCCTGTTTTGGGAAAGTGGGGATGCAGAGAGCCTGGGGCAGAGAACCCAGGGAGGGATGGACAAGGACTGGCTGCTAGGATGCAGGTGAGGAAGGCACCAGGGGTGATCTGCCCAGCTAGAGGGCTCCCCTCCTGCCCTCCTGGTCCTGCTGCTGGCCTCATCCCTGGCCTCATCCCTGGTCCCACCCTCCACCTCCCTAGCCCACTTTGGCCTCCCAATGCCCCTCCCGGCCTCTAACTCTCCTGAGCTGAGCAGCCTGACCTGCTGACCAGGACAGAGGATGAGGAGGGCCCGCACAATCCTGCCTGCTCTCTCTCCCTCCAAACCCCATCCTCCAGGCAGGAAAGCACATCTAGGGCAGTGCACAGAGTCACGGGGACCACCTCGAACGTGCTCCGTCCAGGGGTCGTTCTCAGCTGCATGCGCAGGACCCGCTGGACCTCGTGTGAGCAGAAGGGACTTTGACAAGGTATGGCGGAGGCCTCGTGGAAGGTGCCAGAGCTCTAAGCCTGGGGCTGGGGGCTTTAGAGAAGGTCATTGAGCACAAAGCAGAGCTAGGGTCCTCTAGCAGTGACCCTTGCCTCAGGCTCTGTGCCAGCCCCTGGTCCACACAGCCAGCAGACTCTGCTTCTGGGAGGGAGGGGCTCTGCTTAGTAGGGATGAGGGAGAGAGCCCTGGGCACCTTGGCAAGGGACTGCCATTCGAGCCTCGCTTTCCTCCCCTGTGCACTGGGCTGGCAGCCGACCTGCCGTGGTGGTGTGAGACAAGTTCACGGAGGCTGCACTTGGAGTGGCTGCTCCTTCGAAGAGCTCCACAGCTACTAGCTCCCATGATGAGGAATCCCAGGAGGAGAACTGGGCCGGGGGCCTGGATCCCACCCGGACTGGCAGACCGTCATGGCACCGGATGGGGTGGAGAAAGTTATTCCAGAGGAACAAAGGAGTCAGAGCGAGTCGGGCATGCCTGGTGGGAGAACAGAGTGGGCAGAGGCCAAGGGCCCCAGGGGCTCTCCTGGGGGTGACGTCAGCAGGATCGGCTCCTGGGCATGAGCTCAGACCACACCTCTGTTCGCCACATGAGCTGTCTCTCCGAATCCTCCTGGCAGCCCAGTGGGGCACGAGGGATTCTGGTCTTCAATTCACTGATGAGGAAAGCGAGGCTTAAAGAGACTGGGTCCCTCTGTGCCCAACAGAGGAGCAGAGCCAGGACTGGAAGCCAGTGCCTGTTAGAGCCCATGGGCCCCCCTGACCAGGAACGACCTCTTTTCCCTAAAGTCCTGACAATCTTTGGTGCTGGTGCCCAGAGAGACCTCATCCTGTGGGGGGATAGGCTGGTCCTGGTCCTCGGAGAGCCCACAGTGTCTGTGGCTGGCCAACCTGGTCACCACCCCAGCCCCAGGCAAACGGGATGGCCCTGGGCCTCGAGTTCAGTGAGGGCTGGAGGCCGGAATGGGGCAGGCCCCAGGAGAGACAGGAGCCCTGAGCTCCAGGAGGTTGCAATGTGGGACACTGGGCAGAATGACCCCGGGCCGGAGAGACAGGGGTCCTGGGCGATGCTCAGCCTTTCTCTAGCTGGCGACTGCAGGGGAGGCCCTGAGCCTCAGCTTCCCCTTCTGCGCAATGAGGAAATGACTGGGCCTCGTGACGGGCTCTTGGGAGACTCCGCTGAGGAAGGACTTGTGGATCTCTTGCCTGGTGTCCGGAGCGCATTGGGAACCACCTGCCAGGCTTTCACAGTGGTCCTCCTGGGTGCAGGGTCCAGGGAGTCCCTCCTCGGCTTCCCTCCTGCTGCCCTGTCCCCAGGAATAGCCAGCATTCCTTGAGGTGGAGCTGAAGAAGATCCAGGCAACTCTGTGTTGCAGGTGACAGGGGCTCAGAGCCGGAAGGACAGCTGGACACGTTCCATGCCGCTGTCCAGGGCCTGCCCTGTGACACCGGAGCCCACCAGAAATCAAGTCTCCTCCTCGGTGGATCCCAGCTGCTGTGGCTTTAGGCACTCCCTCACTCATTCACTGAGGCTTTCATTCCCTCCTTCCTTCCTTCACTCACTCACTCAGTCATTCATTCATTTCTACTCTCACTCATACCTTTCACTCATTCAGCCCAAATCCTCTGGTCCCTGCTGTGCACCCAGCAATGTGACCTCACCAGTGAGTGTGATCCGGCGTGACCCTTGTCCCCGCGGTTCACATCTGCTGTGTGACATGGAAGACGGCCATCTCTCGGGTGAGGGGGAGTGATGAGCACCAGCAATCCGCTTCTGAACAGAGAGGCCAGTCATGCACAGGAAAGAATGGAGAGAACACGTGCACGGCTCCTCTGCTAGAACAAGAAAAGAAGGAAAAGTTAGGACAAAGAAATATGCCCTATGTTGAACAAAACATGGGCTCTGATTACAAGTGTGCACTGATTCCTAAAACCAACAAAGAAGAAATTCAATGGATTGGGGCTTGGTGACACCATTTTTCTGACCAACAATGGCATTTGAGGAAACATCTTCTAGGGCTCACACTTTTCCTAAGGCCTCTTTCACCTCCTAGCACTTCAATCTTCCTCCTTGGAAGCCTCTGTCCTGGTCCCTCCTCATCCAATGGCTCCTCTGCTGCTCGGGGGCCTGCCCTGCGAGGCCACCCTCATCCATCCGGGACTGTCCCTGCCATTGGGACAGGCTGCCCGCATTCCCCCCTGGGTCTCATGAGCTCCTGCTTCTTTTGCAAGGCTGGCACTTTCACTTAGGATCACTTGGCGTCTTTCTTTGCAGTGGTTTGCATCGTCACACACTGGGTCCCCCCGATGACTCCCTGAGGGAGGCCATTTGTCAGCATCTTCCAGGCGAGGAAGCTCAAGTCCAGCAGGCTGTACAGCCTGTCCAGAGACACGGCCAGTGTGGCGTCTCAGCAGAGTTTGGTACCCATGCAGAGGAGGATGGAGGGGAAATTGTTTGCAGGTCTTCCCAGGAAGCCTGAAGGAGGACGCGGGGAATGAGCCTGGAGGATTAAAGCCTTAGCGGGGCCTGAAGAACCAGCACCACTGTGGTGAGCATCACTCTGTCCCAGCAGGAGACCAGGTCCTGCCTGGACTGGCTCGGTCCCCTCAGGTGGAGGGAACACCCCAGGGCATTCCTGCAAAAGGCCGCACAGCCTTGCAGGAGAGGAAGGGCCCATGGGGCAGGAGAGCCCTCAGGCAGGGAGGAGGGATGCAGGCACTGCAGGGGGCCGCTATCAGTCTCCTGGGCACTGGCTCCCAGCTGCAGGGGCACTCAGGTGGGCTGAGGGAACAGGAGTGCGACCACAGCAGTGTCTGCGGCTGGGCTCTCCAAAAAGGTCCCGCCCTTCTGCCCAGAGAAAGACTCATCTGCATGGCATTTGTCCTTCCAACACAAAGTGGGGTCCAAGACCACCCCTCCACCCCACCTGCCCGATTCCTTTCCACTCATCTCAAGTGACAAGCAATTCCGAATATTTGATTGGTGTTGGATGCCCAGATACAGTGGTTTTTGGGGCCCACGTTGTAACCTTGCTGGCATTTTCAAGATCTCAGGATTTTGATGCAAAACAGGAAAATGCTGAGGACCCCAGAGAGCTTTCCGGAAGCAAAAAGCTTTGCAGTACTGCCTTCCCACCAGCTCTTCTCAAAATCCTCCAGGCCCCGGAGTCTCCATCTTGGGTGCTCAGATTGCTGGAAGGATGTGCCTTCCAAACGTCCTCAGGGTGGGCTGGCAAGACAAACGGAATGGTGGAGCGAGGAATTCAGCAAATCCGCCTCCCGCACAGCAATGACCATCCTGGAGAAGCTGGCAGAAAACCACCAGGTCAGCACTCTGCCAAGAGACCGAAGGCACACAGCCCACTGAGGAGCACCTGAGGCTGAGGGAGACCAATGAGAGTCTGTGGTGTTTTCACCCAGGGCAGCTCCCGACCCCACACCCTCAGTGTCAGGGCCCTGTGACAATGGCAGGCCTGAAGGCGGCTGCTTCCCTGTCAGAAGTTGCCTACTTGGTTTCTGCACGGGTGGGGAATCCCCAGCCCCTGAGCATTTCTGGAAACTGTAGCCATCTCAGCGGCAAGCTGCCATGGAAGATCAACTTTGTAGCTGCCTGAGGTTGGATCCAGAACAGAGCCACAAACTAGCCAGAAAGTGGAGAGGGAGAACCAGGCAGTGAGACAGACACAAGGACTTGATGGGCTCCACGCATCCCTGGGGGTCTGGACGGTTTTGCGCACGTGCAGGCCTGTACACACTCAGGAGAGACCAGGCAGGTGCGCATTGTGGGGAGGGTTAGAGACCTGCCACCAGCCCAGGCCTTGGCCCCAGGCCTTGCTGCCTCCCAGAGGGTCCCAGCTGACTGAGGGGCAAAGCCCAGCCCTGTGGGGTCCCTGTCCTCTCTGGGGCTCGCATGCAGAGAGGCCTTCCCACCTGGAAACTTCTCCCTGGTCTTCTTCAGAGGGTGAGCCGAGGAGCTCTGAAGGTAGAGAAGGTGGGGAGCAGGGAGGAGAGGCTCCTGAGGCCTCAGCCCTCCTGGGACAGGAAGAGAAGGACCTGGGAGTGGGGAGGGGGACCCTGCTTTCTCGGCCCTCAGTCCCCCTCTGTGTACACCTCCCTCTGAGGAGATGGAGTCCAGGAAAACCTGGAGAGCAGAGCTGGTCCCGATGAGTAACACTCCCAGGGAGGAGGATCGGAGCTCAGCCCAGGACGAGCCCAGGGAGGAAGCGAGCCTTTCACCGCGGGACACTCCACTCACGGTCAGTGTGGCCCTGGCAGGCATGCATGTCACTGCGTGTCCGACACACCCCTGTGGAGCCGCTCAGTGGGCAGGGACTGGCCTCTGACCGACAGAGCACAGCACAAGCGATAGATCAGCCCTCCAGATCTCATTCCCCAGGCTGTCCTTCCCACTTCCTCCCGCTCTTGTGTTCCCTCCTTCTCTCTCTCCCTTTGTTTCTCTCTCTCTCTCAGTCTCTCTTACCCATGGACCTGGGGACCATGCATGGATGTCCTGAGCTCCCCTATGTAGAGGCCACATAGGGATGAACCAGGGGCATGCCCTGGCCAACAGGGAGAAAGGAGCTCAGCTCTCAGTGAAGCTGATCATGACCACGCCCACGGGAGTGATCTCCATAGCAAATCTCACCCTAGCACAGCCTCAGTTGAGGCCACAGCCCCAACCTGCAAGACGCCAGGAGGCAGAGACTCCAGCTCAGCGGTGCTGGCGTCCCTGGCCCACAGAGATGGCGAGATCGTCAGTATTTGTAGTTGAGAGGTGCAGGGTTGGGAGCAATGGAGTCCAGGAGGAGCAGATCCCTCGCGCTGCCTCCCAGGCCCTGGGTCTGGCCTGCCCTCCTCCCTCCGCTCTCCTCCAGGCTCTCTGCAGCCACACTGCCAGCCTTTCCAACCTCCTCTGGCAAACTCACTTAGGCCTGCATGTCTCTGCACCAGCAGTGCCCTCTCCCTGGCACACTGCTCCCGGCATGTGCAGGGCTGGCTCCTCCTGTCACTCTGCTTACAGCCAATGTCACCCCGGGGAGGCCTTTCATACTCTCCTACCCTGTGAGACCCCAGCCCTCCCTGCAGGACACTCTTTCTTGTCGTTCCAGTTCATGCTCTTCTCTTTCACATGTCTCGGATGTGGTGCTTTTGCCCGTCTCCCTCCAGACTGAGCTCCTGGGGCTCAGGGACCATTAGGCACTTTTTAGCACCACCCCAGGGCCGACCAGGGCTCCTGGCCCAGGGTGAGGGCTTGGCACACAGCTGCTCAATGAGTAAACAGGGGGATCTTCGGTTTCTCCTTCCTGCTTTTGACCTGCTGCAATGGTGGAGACGAACGCTAGTAATAGGAGGTGCAAGCGGGTTCTGAGGCGGGGGGATGGGCAGCGTGACTTCCACATGACTCCTCCTTTGTTCAGTTGCTCCAGCACAGCTCAGTGGGCCCCCCTGACACTGGAGGTTCCCCCCAGTGGCCAGTACTGGACAGAAGCCACGGCAGGGACAGCACAAAACCACACATTCACCTCTACTGGGGCTTCTCAAGACGGTGGCTCTGTAGGTTCTCGGTGGGACCTACGACACCAAGGACAGTATGAGGGGCTTTGGAAGCTTCCTTCCCCCCGCCCATGTATTCATTCATCGGCGTCATCTTCACTCACGAGGCATCCTTGCCTCAGCTAGGACAATGACTCACCTCGACTTCCAAAAGAGCACCCCAACAAAAACCATCTTTCCTTCTACTTTGGCCTTGCTGCACGGTGCTCTGGCATGTCCTTCTCTAGCCCAATCCTCATCCACCAAAGCCCCTGAACCTCTCCCTAATCCACAGGCCTGCAAGGTCTGGGAAGCATTATCCCAGGGTCTTGGAGCGTAGTGGGTCATTGATGGAGAGCCAAAGCCTACAGACACTTTGCAGTCATGTGGATCACTGACTTCAAGCATCCTAATTTATACAGGAGACACTGTGGCCTCTCTCCTCTAGCCCCTGTCTACACTCAGGTGTGTGGGGTCCTGGAAGTTCCAGATGCCCACAGAGGTTGGTAACTTTCCATTTGAAGATCCTTCACTTAATCCCACTGGGATAGCGACTTTTACCATGAAGGTAACACATATACAGGCTCTGGGGACTAGGATGTGGACATCTTTGGTGACAGCCATCACCAAGCCTACTCCATGGGAAAATTGATCATCACCAGGGTTGCAGTCAAGGAGCAGGGTAACCCTAGGGAGAGATGTGTCCTCAATAGACACTGCCAGGGGAGTGACAGAGACAGAAGTGCAGGGAGTGCCGTGGGGTAGCATCTTCCATAGTGTGGCCTGGGGAGGTTTCTCTGAGGAGTTGATTTAAATATGTTTTATTTATATATTAATTTCCATACCAAAAAATTCACCATTTTAAAGTGTATAATTCACTCTGAATAGAGAACACAATGTTGAATGAGAAGAACAAAGTTGGAAACTACTTGACTTCAAGACTTACTAGAAAGCTACAGTAATCAAAACAGTGTGATATTGGTGAAAGAAACGACAAATCAATCAATAGAACAGAATAGAGAGTCTAGAAATAAACCCACAGGAATATAGTCAACTGAGAATTGACAAAGGAGCAAAGGCAATACACTGGAGCCAAGATCAGATCTTCAATCAATGCTGCTGGAACAATGGACATCCACCTGCAAAAATATGAATCTGGACACAGATCTTACACCCTTCACAAAAATTAACTCAATATAGATCATGCATCTAAATGTAAAATGGAAAACTCCAAAACTCTTAGAAGATAACATAGGAGAAAACCAAGATAACCTTGGGTATGTTGATGATTTTTTAGACACAACTCAAGGCACAATCCATGAGAAATGGATAAATTGGACTTCATTAAAAGTAAAAAGTTTCTGCTCTGTGAAAGATGATAACAAGGGATTGAGAAGATAAGTAACAGACTACGGTAAAATATTTGCAAAAACACATCTCATAAAGGACTGATATAGGAAATGCATAGAGAACACTTAAAACTGAATAATAAGGAAACAAACAACCTCATTAATCAATGAGTGAAAGATCTGAACAAATGCCTAAGTGGTTGCTGAAGATTGATGAGGGCAGGAAGAGGGGTGAATCTGCAGAGCCCAGAGGATTTTTAAGGCATTGAAAATACTCTGTATGATAGCCTAAAGATGGATACATCTTATTCTCTTGTCCAGAGTTATAGAATGAACAAGGCCAAGAGTGAACGTTAAGGTAAACTATGGACTTGGGGTGAGTATGATGTGCTAATGTAGGCTTATCAATCATAACACATTTACCACTCTTGTGGGACATGTTGAAAATGGGGGAAGCCATGCATGTGTGGAGGCAGGGGGCACATGAATAATTTCTGTGCTTTCCCCTCAATTTTGCTGTGAACTTAAGACTGCTCTAAAAAATAATCTTAAGTTTTAAAAAGCGTATAATTCAGTGGTTTTTAATATATTCACAAGGTTGTGCAATCATCGATGCTAATTCCAGAATATGTTCATTACCATAAAAAGGTTCCTCATACCCATTAGCAGTCATACTCCATACTTCCTTCCCCCCAGCCACTGGCATTCATTAATCTACTTTCTGTCCTTCTGGATTTG
Source organism: Equus caballus (assembly GCF_041296265.1). Lineage (NCBI taxonomy): Eukaryota > Metazoa > Chordata > Mammalia > Perissodactyla > Equidae > Equus > Equus caballus. Next base: position 11,907,752 of record NC_091704.1, read on the forward strand.
CCTATTCTGGACATTTCCTATAAATGCAATCACACAACAGGTGGTATTTTGGGTCTGGCTTCTTTCATTTTGCATAATGTTTTCAAGGTTCATCCATGTTGTACCAGGTATCAATACCTCATTCCTTTTTACAGCTGAATAATATTCCATTGTATTCATATATCACTTTTGTTGAGCTATTCATCAGTGTAAACTGCCAAACTATTTTCCTGAGCAACTCTACCTTTTCACATTCCCACTGGCAAGCAGCGAATGAGTGAGGGTTCCAAATTCTCCATATCCTCACCAACACTTGGTATTATTTGACTTTTTTATTATAGTCATCCTGGTGTGTGTAACGTGATATCTCATTCTGGTATTGATTTGCATTTCCCTAACAACTGATAATGGGGAGCATCTTTACCTGTACTTATTGGCCATTTGCATATTAATCTGGAGCAATGCTTATCCAAATGCATTGCCCATTTACAATTGAGCTATTTGTATTTTTATTATTGAGTTGCAAGAGTATATTATATGTACTCAACGGTAGACCCTTATCAGATATGTAAAGATGTGCAAATATGTTCTCCCCTTCTGTGGGTTGTCTTTCCACTTCCTTGACCATGTCCTTTGATGCACAAAAGTTTTACTTTTGATGAAGTTCAATTGACCTATTTTCCCTTTAGTCGCTTGTACTTTGGGCGTCATATGTAAGAAACCATTGCCTAATCCAAGGCCATGAAGTTTAGTTGTACATTTTCTTCTAGGGGTTTTGTAGTTTTAGATCCTACATTTACATTCCTGATCCATTTTGACTTAAGTATTGCATACGGTGTGAGGTAGGGGGTCAACTTAATTCTTTCACATGTGGATATGCAGTTATCCCAACACTGCTTGTTGAAAGACTATTCCTTTGCGATTTTCTTGGCATGTCAACTAATTCTAGAATCTGTGTGTGTTGGGTGTGGTGTGACTTACAGTTCCTTGGAATCATTCTTTATACAAAGGATTTTTTTTTTCTGGCCTTGTGGACTTTCCAACAATACATATGTAGACCAGCCATTAGTGAAGAAATCACTTCATTTATTCTGACCAGTTTTCTCTTTGTTTGCTGTGGGTATGTAATTCCACACCCTGTTACTCCCTGATGGCTGGTAGGCCTCATTGCACCATCGTTCTGGACTGGATTATTGCAGCACCTTTCAAAGTAGTTTCTCTGCCTCTATTTTTGCCCCACAAATTTATCCTCAATGCAGCAACTGGAGTGATGTTTTAAAACCAGAAGTCAAATTCGTTGTAAAATCTCACCAGAGGCTTTCTATTACTCTCAGAGTAAAAGTTAAGGTCCTTATCATGGCCTACAAGCCCAACTGAATCGGTCCCACCCTCTCTCTGACCTCATCTCTGGCCACTCTTTCCCTGTATTAATCTCTCCAGTCCCTCTGCCCTCCATTATGTCCCTGGTGCATGCCAGGCACTCTTCTACCCAAAGACTTGAACTCTATGTTCCTTCCACCTGGAATTCTCTTCCACCTGTTGATTTCATGGTTCATTTCCTTCATTATCTTTAATTCTGTGTTCAAATGTCACCTTGGTGAGGCTTGTCACAACCATGCCATTTAAAATAAAACTATCCCCTTGTCCTGACACTCCTTAAACAACTTGTTCCACTTAGATTTCTCCCCATAGCACTTATCATCTTTTAAAATAATATGTAATTATGTGAATCAATGTTCAATCAGGACACAGAAACTATACAAAAGATTGAGCAGGAATAGTTTCTATAAGGAAAAATTAAGTATAAAAGTGTAAAGAGAACTATAGAGAATAGCCCAGAATTACAGTAGAGTAGCTAAGAAAGAAACAATTGTGGGAGGGGTCCACTTCTGCAAGGCCGGGTTCAGACTTTGTCGGAGAAGGTGTGGCTGCAGTTCAGGGATGGTGGAGGAGTTTGCCGGTTGCCAAGGGCCAGAGCTGGTCCATGGTCAGAGCAGCGTTCAGCGGGTAGGGAAATGTAGGCGGACAGTGGCAAGTGCCAAAGTTCTGTCCCCTACCAGGGGCAGGTGGGCTGAGGTTATGACACCTACAGGACTCACCGGGATTCCACTTGTGGGGGTGCCACTCAATCCCCCTAGGAAGCTATCCAAGGGGATCCACTGATTCCACTGTTGATCACCCACTGTGGGTGAGTGCCTGTGGACATCCCCAGATTGTGCCACTGCTGGTTGTACACCAGGAGAAAGAAAATGAAAAAACCTGGAAGCACCCTGGAACCAGGAAGGAAGCCCCTTTGCCCTAAGCCTTCTGCTAGCAAAGCTTAACCCCTGCCAGGTGCAAAAGAGAAATGCCTACTGGGTCCAGCTCCATTATTGCAGAGCAAACAATGGAGGGCAACACATTGATGTTGTATTACAGAGGCAATCCCTTGATAACTGGTAACATAATTCACTGATTTATTTTGTTTATGTTTTCCATGCTTTTACTTCCAACTTACCCCTATTGTTATATTTCTAGTAAGTTTTTTGAAGACAGCATATGGTTGTATCATGGTTTTTAATCTACTCTGCCAATCCCTGTCGTTTAGTTTGCATGGTTAGTCTATGTACATTTGCTATAATCATTAATATGTAAAGGCTTGTATTCGTTTCCTAAGGCTGCTGTAAACAGTGCTATAAGCCAGGTGGCTAAAACATAAACATTCATTCTCTCACAGTTCCAGGAGGAGAAGTCTGAGATCAAGTGAGATGGGGAAGGTAGAAAATCCAATAAAGGGTATGCCAATGAGATGGTCACTATTGTGGGCAACTGGGACTCACTCTTCCTGAAGATTCTCTGAGACATAGGGTGGAACCATCTCAAGACTGTCCCAGGGGAACAAAGAGCTGAGGACTATTAGCCCATCAGTTACCATCTCTACTGACTTGGTAGGTGAATTCACCTGCACTTCTAGTGTCACCATGTGTGCATAGGAAGCATAGGGGAACAGAGGATGCAGGCATTGGGTTGGGAAGCTGTGACCCTCTCAGTGTGCAGGAACTACAGGTGCAGTGGGCTGAGGGGGTGGGCCATCAGCACTGTCAACCATAGTCCACCCCTTGCACTGCACTGATGCACTCATGCTCCAAACCAAATCTGTTCTGGTGAATTATGGAACTGAGGCTTCAGGGTAGTAACCAGCCACAATCTCTAAAATAATGACAGGAGATGGTTAGTAGAAACAAGCTGCAGTCCCAGCTTTCCGGGTGGTCTGGGGGCTTTAATTTGCAGCCATCCTGCCTCCTCTCCTACCCCTTCTACATGCCCACCTATCCCAGCCAGCAAGCCCTCTGGTCTTGGTGATTGTTTGGTAGCGCCATGAAAACCTTCTTGTTCCCGTATGCCAAGGAAGGCCCAGACATTGTCCCCCTTAGTGAGACATCTGGGAAGTAGCAGCTGTGAGGAGCTGTGACCACTCTGAGATTCAAAGGAGAGGTTGTGAGAGGTGTCACCAGAAGTGATAAGAGCTACAGCTGTGGAGTAGACGCAGTCATCATGGTGTGGGTGGTATAATGGTCTCCCATCATAACGGGATGCAGCCATCCAAAGAAACGCCTCAGGCCATTGTGTACTGGGGGGCGGAGATAGGTCTCCCCTCCTGCCACTGTTCTCCCAGTGGTGTCTACCACCAGTTGAACACATCCAGTATCCAAAAAAACACCACACAATTGGAAAGCTCTGTAGAGTTCACCTGAGGTGGCACAGCACAAGATGGTGGACGACGGGCAGCCCCTGGAAATCTCCAATTGCACTAAGCATAGGGTTCATGGGGGCAGCCCTGTCCTCCCAACGACCCCTACGTGGTGTTCCATCATCTTTTTCAAGGATGGAATTAAATTTGTCAATGTCATAAGATGCTTAGATCAGTGACTCCATATAATGAGGGAAATCAAGGTCTCTGGGGTACAGTCAACAAGAACAGGACAGAGGAAAAGCTCTCCCATTGACACAGAGACTCCAGCATGTTTACTAATCTCTGGTCCTAAAGTGCACTGGCCTCGCCCTTTCCTACTCCCAGGACGGAAGGTTTTCTGCTCAGCAGCACCTTCCAAGTTGGCAGTTGATTACTGGATCGTGCCAGCACCCTCAGTACAATCCCCCAGGGGTTATTAGAGAGGGCTAATTATTGTTATTTAGTGAGTACTTGGGGGTGTGCAATCGGCAGTGGTGTCCAATCTTCTGCCAGAGAGTCACAAAGCTGCCCTTGTGTGGCCGTAGCACCTGTGTACAGGGTCTACGTCAGCTGTGGGTCTCAGCGGAGATGATTCAAGCCCAGGAAGTACAGGGTCAGGGAGGGAGAAGGCCAAATTCTTGCTCAGAAGGCAGCCAGGACTGAGACCAGCAGAGCCAGGTGCCCAAGTGTGCTCAACCATGAACTCAGAGCACAGGCCCCTCGTGGCCTGTTTGTGCCTCACTCGGCCCATTTATCCAAAGGGAAGGAGATGTGAGGCCTGTCTTATGGTACATGAGGCAGTCAAAGCTGAGGAGGGAGGTGAAAGCATTTTGGAGAGTCGGGGTATTAGAAGAATGAATGTAAGCAACTTGCAGTATTGGGGGTTTGGACAGGCTCTGATGGATCCTGGTCCCTGGCCCCACTCCAGGCAGAAGGAGGGAGGAGCCCTCATTCATTGAGCCTTGTACATGTCAGGGGAGCTGGGTCTTCGCAGGCCCACTCAGCAGAGCCTTACAAAGATCCAAAGTGATCGAAGTTGTGGGTGCCCCTGTGGGGGCGGAATCCTCTGAGGCTCAGAGAGATTCAGTAACTGGCTTATTCTTGAATGAACGAACGACCAAGAGCACCTAGCACGTGGATGGAGCTCCTCCCTACAGGCCATCGAACTCATGAGACCCGGGAATCAAGCCTTTCCCTTTGGGGAACTTAATTCTAACAGAGAAGATGGGCACTGAACACTCATGGGGAGAAATGAGCAGACAATCCAGAGAGTAATGAGTGCTCTCCGGGAAACACAGCCTGGCCTGGGGGTCCCAAATGAAGGGGGTGGCACAGCCAGATCGCTCCCTCCTGTGGCCTGGGGAGGCCCCTCTGAGGAGGTGATATTTAAACTGATCCTGAGACATAAAATAGTGCCCCAAATGCCAGGAAGAGGTGGCCTGAGGGGCCCAGGCCCAGGACGAGCAAATGCAGGGGCCCCAGGGCAGGAGAGAGCTCGGACTCTGGGGACCCTGTGGGAATCAGCTGATTGCACACCCTGTCTCTGTAGTTGTAAAGCTCAGTCCCTCTCCCCTCAGGAGTGAGAGGCCAGTTACCAGAGAACTGGCGGAAGATCCAGCCCTGGGATCCTGGGGGCGGGGGATGGGCGGGGGTGTAAGGAAGCCCTTGGCCTTCCCTCCATGACTGGGAGTGCAGACACGCACCCCTGCCCCTTCTGATAATGTCCTCATCCAGATGGCTCACTTGGAGTAAGCACCCTGGAAGGCAGGAAAAAGGGATGGTATTATGTGTCTTTTATTCTGTGGGTGGCACTTAATTGTCACTCATCAGATTCCAACAATAATGACAGTCCACCTCCCCTGATGCAGAATTGCCAGGATGCTAGGTGGGAGGGGTGTGGCCAGTGCCAAGTGTTCATGGGCAGGAGCCGAGCTGGGTATAAAGGGCAGCGCTGTGAGGACTCGCACAGCCTCCTCCAGACCCCAGTGACCTGCCGGCGGCTGTGAGCACAGACCCCTGGAGATGAAGGTTCTGTTCCTGACCATCACCCTTGGCCTGATCACAGCCCTGCAGGCCCAGGACCCTCTGTTCTTCCCCTCAGAGAACGAGAATGTGAGCCCAGGGAAGGGCGGGAAGAGAGGTATGGGGGAAAGGCGGTGACTACCTGTTGGCCAGCAGTGACCAGGGGCCTTGTGTTAGGAGGTGTCATTCAAGGTCGAAGTTCTGACCCTGTGCTCCCTGCAGAGTGTGGTCAGAGGAGCAGGAGGCTCTGTTCTTGTGTCTGCAGACAGCGCTCCTCCTTGGGCCCAGAGGCTGAAGCAGGGGAGTGGGTTCAGCATAGGGACTGTTGGTCTGACACTTTGGGAACCCAGAGGCACTGAGGACCCTGTGGAGTATAGACTCATCCAGGGCCAGGGCCCGGTCTCAGCAGAGAAGAGACTCATGGGGTGAGAGACCCCCTGCCTCTGTTTAGGGTCGGGAGCCCTGAGTGCTGGGCTGGTTCTAACAGAGCACAGGGTGTGGATGTACGGGACCCAGCCAGCCTTTGGAGGACAGCACCTGGGGTGCTGGGGATGTCTGGTGATGGCTGCAGCCCATGCACAGAGGATGGGGGTAGTGGGGTGAGGAGGAGATTCTGGGCTATGTCCGTGCTGGACTCATGGCCCCCACCCTGCTCAGATCATAGGGACATGGTATGTGAAGGCCGTGGTGGCTGACAAGGACCTGCCTAAGGAGAAAAGGCCCAAGAAGGTGTCCCCCTTGACAGTCACTGCCCTGGATGATGGAAACTTGGAGGCCATGGGCACCTTCATGTGAGTGTTGCCTCCCAAGGGTGCTGCTCTCCCCTCCTCCTCCCTCTCCCCAGGCTGCGAGGTGGCCCAGAGCAGCCCCTCTTTGTGCCTCTTCCCATCCCACTTTGGGATGTGGGTAAAATGAATGTCCCCCTGACATAGAAAGGAGAGAGTCCAGACTGTGGGGATGACAATGGAACTCGTGGGGACACCAGGGCAGAGGCCCATGTGCCAGGTGAGCTCAGGTTGGCTCGAGTGTGTTTCCTGACAGCCTTCCCCTCTGCCTCCCGTTTTCCAGGAAGGGGGGCCAGTGCCACGAGAAGCGAGTTGTGATGCACCAAACCGAGGAGCCTGGCAGATATAGCGCCTGTGAGTCCAGACCAGGCTGTGCCACATTCCCTGCCAGAGCCCAGGCCTCCCCTTCCCCTGAGGCTGCCTGCTGCCGGGCAGTCCCTGCCCTGTCCCCTCCCAGGAGCAGCTAGCCACTCCCTTCCCAGGAGTCTCCTTGTCCTGACATTGGAAAGGTTTCTCCACAGCAAGGATGACAGTACCAAACCCTCCCTCTGGATGGTCCTAGCAATTCAGCTTGCAGAGAACCAAGGGTTGAGGATGAGGATGTAGGGCGGGGCAGGTGCTGGGTGAACAAAGGAAAGAGCCCCAGCCTCTGATGTCTTCTGGCCTCTGGTGACTCCACTGCTTGGGTTGGAACCTTCCTCATGAAGAGTCTCCCTCTCCAGAGTGTGGTCCATGGTTCTGAGCAGCAGTGTGTCCTGGGCACTGGACCAGCTTGGGCACCTGGATTACGGGGCAGTCAGTAGAGCTAAGGTGGCCGAGAAACTGAAACGTTCCAAAATGTTCCCTAATGTCTCAAATATTTTCTGCAGGAATGAAGACACTAAAGACCAATTTTCTCTATGTCTGTCTGCAGTTGGGGGAAAGAGGCACATGTACATCCTGGACTTGCCAGTAAAGGACCACCGCATCTTCTACTGCGAGGGCCAGCTCGGAGGGAAAGCAATCCGCATGGCAAAACTCGTGGGTAAGAGGCTGCTGCCCCAGGTCCTCAGAGATCCACCTCTCCTGACCCACCCCCACAGGCTCTGCTTCTAGAAGTCAGTGGAACTGGCTTCAGTCCTGATTCTGGGGAATACGAACACCCTGCTTCTGTCTTTGGGGGCCTGGCACAATTTGCTGCCCTGGGGTGTCCAGTCCAAACTCCCTCAGTGACCTGACTTCTCACCAAGGGGATATGGACGCAGCTGCTAAGTCCCATCTCTTGGGGTCTGGGGCGTGAGGCCAGGTCAGCATTGGGGAGTGCACTGTTGCTGACAGAGGTCTTCTTGGAGAAATGACCCTCCAGAGTGGGGTGAAGTCCAAGAATTTTCTGGCCAGAGAGCATCACAATTCCTCCAGGCCATCAGCTTCTTCCAGGTCAGGGGTGTGACCCTGCAGATCGGTTTTGAGAGTGGGCCTGGGACCCCAGGGGCCCTCAGTGTCTCGGAGTGTCTCCCTGGCTATCCTCCTTCACAGGAACCTCTCACCTGGGTGGTGGCCTGTCTCCTCTGGGCCTACTCTGTATCCACTTTCGGGGGAACCCTCCATCTCAGCCTCAGCCATTACAGGACAAAGCCCCCCAAGTGCTAGGAGGCACTGTCTCCTCTTGGGGTCTGCTTCCTGAACCTGAGGCTCACCTGGTCACCTCTCCTACAGGTAGAAATCCCGACATGAGCCTGGAAGCCCTGGAAGAATTTAAGAAATTCACAGAGCGCAAGGGATTGCCACAGGACATCATCATCATGCCTGTCCAACGGGTAAGAGGACAACTCTGCCCAGGTTCCCTGTGTCCACTCTGCATGTCCCTTTGTCCCCTATGTCCCTCCCTGTGTCCCCAACAGATTCCTCGTGTCCCACTGTGTCCTTCAAGTCCCTCTGTGTCCCCCATGACCTTCCTCGCCCCTTCCCCTGCCCCCCGCCATGGGGGAGACATCAGCGCTGTGTTGTGTCACAGGGGCACAAGGGCCCCACTCCGGGTCTCTGCTATTGGTGTCAGAGCTGCAGCTTGATGGGGTCTGGGCCCTTGGCTAGGGTCTCTTCTCACTGCTGAATTTTCCTTGGTTTCTACAGAAAGCTGCATTCCTGAAAGTGACTAGGGTAAGTGACCCTTGAAGCAAACAAGAGTCCTGGGTTCAAAAGAACGTCAGGAGTCACCAAGGCACCCCCAAGGTGGAGACAAGAGGGACTCCATGTGAGCCAGGCAGAGCCTTGTCTGCTCTGAGATCCTTTCTGGGATTTGATCCTTACTTGGGATGTCTGTCCCCGAACATCATTCCTGGGACATTTAGGGACTCCTTTTTTTCTCTGTCTCTGTAACTTGGGACCAATGGGCCAGGGTCTGTCCTCCACCACACCCGTGCACCTGGTGGAAGTGGGAGCCTGCCCTCCATGCAGCAGCCCTGAGAGCATTACATATGCCCCCAACACTGCCACCCCTGAGAACCCCACACCTGCCCCCCCTCCCCTCCCCTGTCCTGGACTCACTGACCCTCTCCCTTCTTTCTAGGGCAGGGGACATCAGCACCCCACAGCAGCCCCAGGGCAGCACCATCAAGACCCTCTGTCCTGCAGGCCATGGAAGGAGCCCCTGCCTCTAGAGCCTGACCTGCTCTGCCCCTCCAGTTACCTTGACTCCCCTTCCTCCCCCAGCCATGCATCCCCTCTCCTAGTTCCACATAAAGAGCTTCAGCAGTTCCTGGTGACTCTGCCTGTCTGTGGGGGTCCCTCGCGTGGGCTGGGAACTGGGAGGAAGTGGGCAAGCCAGAGAAGGCAGGACAGGAGGACCCATCTATGTCTGCATTCTCCTTGAAAGTTGGACCAATTCAATGGGCATTAGGGTCCAGGCCGAGGGATGGGTGCTACAGCTCTGACCAAGGGTCTAATGGGGGACAGGTCTGACACCCAAGAAGCTCAGGTTCTGGGTGGTCACGTGGTGGGGGAGAAGGGATGTGAAGATAACAGGGTCGGATACAGCCCAGAGGTGATGACATGTGTGCAGGTGGGGATCACCTGGCCCCCTGATTCCCAACTGCCTAGATGTGGTGACAGGAGTGCTGGGAGGCTGCCTTTGAGGGTGCAGGCAGGAGACCAGGCTTCCAAAGGCCATCAGGATGGGGACAGCAGGACCCTGGAATCCCAGCCTGGGTGGGACTCTGCTCCTGCCCCTTCCCCCTAGGCCTGGCTGGACACATGCACTGCCCCTGGTGAGGGAGCCACTTCAAGAGGGACCTTGTTCACAATTGTAATGTCATCACTATGGTTTCCCAAATCACCCTGGGGCTTTGCAGTGACAGCCAGCCAACTGAGGTCAGGGTCTCCTTGCTTGTGGTAGGAGAGGTGAATGCAGCCCAGCTTCCCTAGAGACAGGGGGGTGCCTGGAGCTCCCTTCATGCAGGGTCAGTGCACCTTCCCAAGTCACAGGCCCAAGGTCCCCGGTGGGATGGCGAGCATCCCTGGGCCTCTCCTGAACACAGCAGGCCCCAGATGCAGACTTCTGGCACCCTGGTACTTGTAGGTTCCTTCCTTGACAACGAAATACTAGGTAGGGAGTCCCTGCATGGTGCAAGCCCCCCACAGGTTGAGGCGGTGCCCAGGGGGCCAGGCAATCACAGGTTACAACTGCCTTGGCTTTGTTTTTTCAGCTTCCATAAGGATGACAGTTCTTATACCACTGTCCCTGCAATGGCACGAGGCCATCAAGGCAGGAGCCTGGGAGGAGGGAGTCGGTGGAAGACTCTGTGCATGCAGGCCCGTGTCCTGGGATTCCAGGACCCTGTGCCATTTGTCCACCTGGTGCTGACCTGCCCCTAAGCAGCGGTGTCCCTCTGATGTGGCAGCCCCAGGGGTCTGTGCAGAGAAGGGGCTGTGAGATGGCCAGGGTCAGGGTTCAGGGTCCTCAAGGGTCGAGGGGTTAAGACTTGGGGTAGGGATGCTAAGACCTGACAGGTGACAATCCTCAGCAGAACTTCCCCAGGGCACATCCCTCCAGCTGGAGAACAAGTGGGCAGAGCTGAAGAATCCCTGTGCCCAGCCCATGGGCTCATACAGAGCCGATTTTCAGGGTCTGTCTTCCTAATTGGGGGGCAACAGAATTCCTACATGAAGTCTTTTCTTTGGTCTGGGAATCCAAGTCCAGTACCTGCCCCAGCACTGTCTGCACCACAACAGCCTTGGCCCTGCCTGCAGGCTGTCCAGGTGCCTGGTCTGTGCTGGGCAGTGGTTTTCAGTGGATTCCTGGACCCTGGAGGGCCTGGTGTCCGGGGAGGGCCTTCATGGGCAAGATGGGGCAGAACAAGTGGAATCTTAACCGAATCCTGCAAACCACACTTCCCATGGGACAGGACCCTGTATGGACCCCAGGAAGACCACAGACTTTCTCAGAGAGGCAGCTGGCATCCTGGGGACTCAAGTCCCTGCGGTCAAACCACCATGCTTTACTCCCCACGTGGACTTCATTCTGGGTGGAGCCCAAGGAGCATCCCTGAAATGAAACCACCCCAAACAGGTCCAGGTCTGAGGTCCTAGCTGTCGTGGCCTCAAAGCAATGGGTGGACAGACAGAACGAAGAGTAAGAAGCGGACCCCACATAGAGTTCATCGTTCCTACAGACAGGACCCTTCTATTTCTCCCTTTCTCCTCTGGCTTGTTTACCTGATTTCTTGCTCAGTTGGTTCCTCTGAGAATTGGCCACTGAGCCGGGTAAGAGAGCAAGAGGGGCCTTGGGGTTGATACCTGAGAAAGATCAGGAGGGAGGAAGCCAAATGAGGCAGGAGACTCTCCAAGGAGCCGAGCTGGCCCAGCGGGGAGTTGGGAGCCATGGCTGCCCATGGAGGAGCCTGCATGGTGGAAAGGCCAGCTCAGCACTCTCCTCCCCAAACTCCCAATGGGCTCGGTCCTGGGGTGCTGCCACTGGTGTCTTTAGCCAACTGTCATCCTTGCAGCTCACTGGCAGGCTCTCTCCTGAAGGGGCTCAGAGCGTCACCCTGCGTGGACACTATAGCCCACCTGTCATGTCCTGAGCGCATGTAAACACCTCTGCTCACCTTTAGGGAGCAGCTCCTCCAGGTCCTGGGAATCCTCCTTTCAAGAGGACACTCAGAAGAGAGAAAACAGCGGTCAAACCACAGCCCCTGACCCACTGTAGCTGGTCCTAGGGCCAGACTGACCCACACAGCCACCCTTCAGTAGTTGATTCTCTATGCCACACACCCTGAGACCCCCTCCATCTCAGTGGGGCCCAGATGGATGACCCAGTTGTTCCTGTTTACTTGCTGGTTGGAGGGCAGCGTATGTCTACTCATGCTCACCACACATGGGAGCACCACGTCTGCACAGATGAGCACTCGACCCCTGACCTCTAGTTAAGAAGGGGTTGGGAAGAACCATCTAGAGCAGGAATCAGGCTGGTCTCCTCCCGAGGGACCCAGTTCAGGTCAGCTCTGCACTTAAAAGGCCCTGCTGTGCAACTCAGCAGAAGGAAATGACTCCCCACTGCCGAGGAGCTGCCTCTGTGGGGGCTCACTGACCTCAACTCACCCCTTCTAGGGTCAGCCTCGAGGGGACCCAGGCCACAGGTGGGGATTGCCTAGGCCACTTGGCCAGCTACCATCACTGACCACTGCACTTTCGCTCCACATCAAGTTCAGAAACTCCACACAACTCCTGCCATCTCCTTCTGAGAGGCACAACCTCACCCTCACCCCCGTCACTAATTCCAGAATATTTTCATCACCCCATAAAGATTCCTCAGGCTTTAGCAGTCACTTCTCATTCCTCCCTCTTCTGTGACCCCTGGCAATCACTAATCTACTTCATATCTCCCTAGATTTGCCAACTCTGAACATTCTCATAAATGGAATCCTGCAATATGTGGCCTTTGGTGTCTGCCTTCTTCCACCCAGTATCACGTTTCCAAGGTCCATCCACGTTGCAGCTGTGTCAGAACTTCATTTGCTTTATGAGTGAATGAGATCCCATTGCTTGGATAGATCGCATTTGGTCATCCATTCTTCAGCTGGTGGACATCAGGGTTGTTTCCATCCTTTGACTACTGTGAATAGTCAAACCTGACCTTTGTCGGGACCACCATCAGCGGTGATGAACGTCCAGCAGAGGAGCAACATGGCCAGGGCTGGAGGGTTCTGGGGCCTGGTAAAGGTGGAATCATGAATCCTTTGGAGCAGGAACTGGGTACCTACCTGCACTTGGTTAGGGTCTCAGTCCTGTTATTCTGAGCCCCACATGGACCTGGGCCAGAGTTTTCTCTTGTGTCCTTGGTGACATCTCCCAGGCACAGCAGAGCATCTTCCTGCCCTCTAGTGGAGTGGGGACCTCAGTGAGGCCTTGGACAGGTTTCCATTCACCATAGGCCCCTCCACCCTTTTCAGCAAGAACTGTACCGGGTAGCAGTGGGAATGTTGTGGAGCCTTCTCCTTACCATACCCAGGCACACACACACACAGACACACTACAGACACACTTGCTGCACAATGTAAACACAGAGAGACACATACGCAATTGTGCACATGCACACACTCAGATACACAGAGACTATTATGCACACAGAGAGACATATACACACATGTGCATGTGCACACGTGTGTACATGTCTACATACGGATATACATGTGCACAAATGAACATGTAAATTTGTGTACAAATGCATACACGAATGCACACATAGACAGACAGACACATATGCAGATACACATACATGCACACACACACTTAAGCACACATCCACAGGGACAAGATGATGCCATTTGCATTTGGTGGAAAGTTCTGGGAGCAAAATGGAGGAGGAATGAGGGACAGGGAAAGCAGAGGCCACTCAGGATATTTCAGTCAGAGATCTCATCCCAATACTTCCAAGTCTCGAGGTAGGAAAGGGGCAGCAGCAGCAGAGGGAGGAGGTGGACTGCGGGCATGCATCTGAGCAAGGCCCCAGGTGGTGTGGGGAACAGAAGTGAAGGGTACAGAGGGTCAGTGAGGTCTCCCAGGGTCTCACTGGGAGCTGTGATGAGAATACAGAACACAGGAGCCAGGGTACATTTGAGAGGAAGGAGATCAATTCCGCCTGCAGGGAGAAAGGCAACTGCAATGGGAGCCGTGGGCATCCTTGTGGGGATGTTTAGAGCGGGCTGGATGCTTTGCTTGGAGTTCAGGAGGTCTGGCGGGAAAGGGGAGGTGAGGGGACGTCAGCTCCAAGGTGGGATCTGTAGCCTGGACTGGACCAACTCTCCCAGGGATGCTCGAGGGACGGGGCTTGTCGAGGATCCCTGGGGCTCGTACAATAAAGGCCAAGGCGAGGTGGAGGATACACACAAGGAAGCCATTGTTTATCTTGCTAACTCTCAATGCAGATGTTTACTACTTCCCATTCTGATGACATTCTCCCTTCCAGATATGTTTTTTTCAGAAGGAATCAAACCCAAGAGTAATGATGGCTAATTACAAAAATTTAAGAACATCCATTCACAGGATCCAAACAATATAATCACCAACTACACGGCAAACTTGAAGGGCCTTTATGAAGGTCAGGGAGTGGCAGGATCCTGTCTCCAGGTCAGCCTAAGCCAGAGGATAAAAGGGCAGCTGGCAGGCCAGGTGAGCAGGGAACAGATATAGGGGCTCCCACTGGGCCATGCAGCCCTCCCTCCTGAAAGCATGGCTAAGTCTGCTCTCTGTGCTATGAGAAGAGGGGACCCAGTTTATTCCCACCCACACTGAAAAGGTGAGGTGAGAATATCAGTAGGGATGAGCAGTTGGCCTGTACAGGCCCCAGGTCAGCCACCTTCACTGGCTTAGAGTCTCAATTCTGTTATTCTGAGCATCAGGTGAGCTTGGGCCAGAGTTTCCTCTCGTGTCTTTGGTGATGTCTCCCGGGGAGAGCAGAGCATCTTCCTGACCACTGCCTGAGTGGGCAGTTCAGTGAGGCCTTGGACAGATTTTCATCCACCATAGGTCCCTGCCAACCCCTTACTTCTGGTGAAATTATGGGCAAGTCAGGTAGCCTTTCTAAGATGTAGTTTCTTCAGCAAAGTCATGGTTTGGAAGGAACTTTGCATATTTTAAGTCTACCTATTAATGTGAAGAATGTTGTCCCTATTATGTGCTTATATTTTGCAAGGTACTACACTGTGGTCAATATTAAAAGTCAAACACATTATTATCAAACATGTTATAAATTTCCAAAATCCATAGTGCTGTTGAAACAATATTTGAGGTCTGCAAATATCTAGATGACACCAAGTTCCCAGTCCCTACACGGGGACCATCACAGCCTCACCTCCCTGGGACCCCTCTGTGCCTCTTCTTGGTATTTTTGTGACCTGGACCGCCCTGACACTCGGCCTTGGGCTCCAGGCCTCCCTAACACCTCACCTCCCACTAAAGAGTCCAGCGTTTCTTCCCCCTCTCTGCCCATTTGTCTCCCCATGTCCACCTTTCCTCTCTGGGTGATTGTCAGCTTTCCAGCCTAACTCTTGTCCGCCTGGGCCTGAGGAGACAAGTGGTCCCCTCTCTTTGCCTTTTCTCTGGTATATGCCCATGTCTGGATCTTCCCTCTCCCTCACCCATGAAAGGATTGTTTCATTCAGTCCTGAGATTTAACCTCAGCCTCTCAAGGAACGTGAGCCGCAGAAGACACAGGGATGAGGCAGGAGCTGGTGCTGGGAAACCAGATCCTGGTGGGTGGCCATGTCCAAGATCTTGGGAATAGCATGAGTATGTGTGCTCATCATCGGAACAAAACTGCACTTGATTTCAGGGGACAGAGCTTGACAATGGTAATGGTTTAGAGGATCTGGAGCCCTCAATAGTGTCAGGGCAGAGGAAGGGCCGGCAACACAGTCATAATAATTTTTATCCTATGTTCCCAAATTACCTAGTAAATGGATAGAGAGATGGTGAATAAATGGATAGTGGGTGGGTGGGTGGATGAATGGATAGTGGATGGTTGATGGAAGGACTGAAGGATGGTGGGTGGATAGTAGGTGGATGGATTGATAGTAGGTAGTGAATGTATGGTGAAAGGATGGAAGGATGGTGGATGGATGGTGGGTGGATGGATGGATGGTGGTTAGGTGGGTGATGGATGGATAGTGGATAGATGAGTAGATGGATAGATAGATCAATGTATGGAAGGATGGATAGATGTTGCATGGATGGGGGATAAATGACAGGATTTTGAATGGATAGTGGGAGGAGGGATGGATGATGGCTGCCTGGCTGGATAGTGTATAGATGAGTAGACGACTGGATGGATGGATAGATGAGGGATGCATGGTGGATAAATAGGTGGATGGATGGATGGATGGATGAATGGATGAATGGCTAGATGGATGGAAGGATGATGGATGGATGGATAATGGATGGATGGTGAATGAATGGATGAATAGATGAGGGATAGATGAATGGATGAATAAATGGTGGATGGATGGCTTGTGGATGTGTGCACGATGGATGGTGGATAGATGGATGGATGGATGGATGGCTAGATGGATGGATGAATGAATACCTATGAGGCAACGATTGCCAAGGCACACTTGGACACTTCTAAGGTAAGTGAGTCTAATCCAATTGAGCATCACTGTGAGCTCTATGCACATCTGCTCCATCTACTGCTCTTCCTTTCTCGTCCCTTCCTTATTCTGGATTGGGGAGATGTCCAATTCTGACAAGGTTGTGGTCCTTTCACAGTTCTCCTCTCAATGAGCTCATCAACAGCCCCTCCCGTTCAGGATATTAGGGTCTTCGCAGTTTCTGTGGAAATCTCATCGGACATTTCCCACTAGTGTCAGCTTCCTCAGCTGACGCGATGGGACGGCAGACTCAAGTGGAGGGACAACTTGCTGTTTGCCTCTCGTATCTCCATCAACCATATGATCTCTTTCCTTGTTTCACCTGACTTCACAGCCCACTTTCCTGAGCTATGGACATCTGCTCTGATATTAGTCATTTTAAAGACATCTGGGCTCAGTCCCTTCAATCTTGTTACATTTTTCTCCATAAAGCCCTTATTACCGACATCTTTTTTCCCAAGCTTTCAGGAAAATGGTATACAAAGTGCTGAGCAGGAACCATTGATATCACCAGAGTAAAGTGATGCCATCCCTGCCACCCTTCGGCTTCAGAATGAACTTCAAGGTTTTTGGAATTCAGAACGCACAACATGGGGGTGTCCCTCCCTCTCGTCCCACCCCTGAGCTCCCCAATACCAATCCTGGGGTACTGGAAACAGGCCTCATCTCCTACCTGCACATTGGAGCCAGGCAGTGGCCTGCCATATAGGTCCTATGTCTTCTAATTATTAATGTGCTGGTGTTTCTAGGACACTTCACACGATAAAGATGGTGGTGGTGTTAATGAAAATAAGGGAGAGTCACCACCATGTACTAAGAACTAATTACAGTGTGGTTCCCTGGGTAATGCTTTACTTGCCTTCTCTCATTCACAACCCGCAAAAGCCCAGTGCTGTGGGTATTTGAGGAAGTGGAGGCTTCACAGTTCTCACATGAGCTGGAAGGTGAATAGACTGATAGGCACTGGGGATCTCTGAGCCCAGAGTGCGAGCTCTGGACTGGCTTCTGCTGAGACAAAGAACAGAGGCCTCTTGTCTACAAGACAGGTGGGCAAATGGGCCAGGGGCAGCCATTGTCATCCTCTTGTACCCAGTGGGGCCCCTGGTGGACTCACCTGGCAGCTCAACTCTGTAAGCGAGATGGGCAAGGAAGAGGTTTGGGGTATTCTCCATAGCACACCAACAGCCTCTCTAGGATCCTGTTGGGAACTGTCAGCAAGACAAGAATTATGTGTCCTTAGACTAGGCCTTATGGGGGAATTGTGAAAGTCACTTAGTGAGAGGCAAAATGCTCTGTTCCTCAGGGGGAAGTGGGGCTAGTCAGGGCATTGACTGTTCCGTTAGCTCATTCCATTCAGCCTACCACATGTGCTGGGTGTTGTTTACACCATCCTGGGCACTGAAGACAAGGTAAATAAGATGAGGTCCCCACTCAAACTTTCAAAGTCTTCTTGAGTGGCAGATGGGCAAGCTTTACCCAAGAGGAATGCCAGTCCTGAAGCCTGCAACCCACAGCCTCACTGTGCTTGAGATGGGAGGACTTCACCCAGGAGTGATCTCCTGGCTGAGGTTGGGGGAGGAGGAGTTTGCAAGATTCACTGGACAGTCTCCTGACCATCCATGCTATGCAGCCACATCAGCAATGCCTGGGGACATTTGTGAGGGAGGTCACGGAGGTTCACATGCTTCAGGAGATCATGGCAGTAGAGTGTGATGAGAGGTGATGACAGGGGCTATGGGATTGAAACTATCCTTTCATTTTTTTTCAGCAAAGATGCTGCAGAACCCCAGTTCAGTGTCCTTGGTGTATTGGGGTGGGACTGACAAGGCAGGGGCTGGGCTTAATGGATAAAATGGTGGCACAACCCTGGGTTGGAAGAGGCAGGATAGGCATTGAGAGAATGAGGAGCGTGCCCTTTGGTTGACAAGTCAGTATTCACACCCTGGAAACCTTGGGATGCTTCCAATGCCAGAACAGATCTCGAAGGCAGCTCCTGTTTTCTAGGAAGGCAAGTGGATGCAAACTGTTTATAATGCCCTTTGTGGAATCATTGCCTCAAAATTCAAAATCTGGTAGTGGCCACTGGCTCAACTGCATGGATGGCCTTGGCCTCCAGGGGGCAGCACTTTTGCTGGAATGTGCCAGGTGACCACCCAGTCTGTGAATCTGGGTGAACCACCATGTGACAGACTCAGCTCCTACTGTACTGTGGAAACCTCAGATCTCTACTTGGGGGGAGAGTTTTTCCTTCACTGCTCAGAGCTGTCAATCATCCTGGCTCCTCCCCACCCATAGCTCATGTTCCTTCCACACCCCATCCAAGGACCAACTTTCTCCAGTTTTCCAAAGCCCGGGCACGCCCTTCCGTGATCACCCCTCCACCTGTGAACCTGTCTCGCTGCAGCTGGCCTCGTGCCCAGGGACAGGACAATTGTGCTTCCCCGGCCTCACAGGATCCCCACCCTCAGGGGACACAAAAGTTGCTGGTACAGAGCCTGTCACCTCCTCTTATTTCATTCAGAGACCAGGTCAGGAAGTCTCAAGTTCAGGTCACCTGTTCCTAAGCTCCTGCAGCATTTGAGAGAACTCGTGAAAACAAGCCTCCGGCAGCCTTGACTGATGACAGCGATCCTGAGGCCAGCAAAGAGACGCAGGGTGGACAGCCTCCCTGCCGGCCACCAGCCGTCTCCACTCTGCACTGCTGGGGTCTGGGCCTGCATCCCTCCTGGCCACGCAACTCCCTGCATCGGGGTTTCCCCCACGTCTGCTCTTCCTCCTTCAGGCATTAGGACCTTCCCCAACCCCACAGGCCACAAGGAGTCCAACATGGCTCTAACCCATGTCACCTCCAGGGTGGCAACCCACCATCAACGTCTGGTTCATCCTGGAGAGAGACCATGGTATCGAGTGCTTCAGGGACAAGATGAATAATCAGGGCATGAAGATGATGAAGCTCTTGAGTGGGGCTCTCCACAGAGCAGGAGGCACCTTAGGGACAGTGGCATGGCCACAGAGAAGGGGCTGCCCACAAGGGCTGGCACCTCTGGCAGCTGTGCTCAGCCATTGGGCCAAACTGCACCCTATGCGCTGATCAGGGTCCCTGTGTGTGTGTGTGTTCATGTGTGTGTGTGTTCGGGTGTCTGTATAAGTCTTCACTGTCTGTCTCTTCACCATCACTGCGACTCGACCCTTCTTGGTCACTCTGCCATCCACCCAGATGATCCTTCTGACATCCTGGACCCTCAGGGCCCTCTCCACCCTCCTTCACTCAACCCCTGCCACCCACTACCCTGGCCTCACTCCACACATATAAACCTCTCCAGCATGACTGATAACCCATTTCAGGCCAACCCCTTCCAGTCGGCACCCAGTGGTGTCTTTGCAGCCCAGTCACTGTGGGCTCCCTCTCCTCACTCCTCCTCAGCCACTGGGTCTCCCCATCTGCAAACTTGGCTCCACGTTCACTCTCCTTCCCCTCCATCACGTCCTTTCTTCCTCTGCAGACACTGAGCTCCGGGACAGCCCCACGCTCCTGACCTGTAGCTCTGACCGACCCCTTCCACGGTCCTGGCCAGGTGAAATCCACCCTGGGAACCCAACTCTCTGCCTCCTCCGCATCTGCCCCCAGCCGGGAAAGGGGCAGAGGCTGGTGCAGTGAGGGCTGGTCCCACCTTCACATCACAACCACAGACTACAAGGGCCCTCAGTGCTGCCCACACCTCTCCCAGTGTCCCCAGAGGACCTCATTTCTCCCTGTTCTACATACATTTCACACATTCCTTCTCTCCTCACCATACACCCTGCCTCCCTGTGCAGGACAAATCTTCACCCCACACAAGACTCAGTGCCTGGATTGTGTGCACTATATGTGTACATGGCTTGGTGGGGCAGGATGTGGGTGTGACATACACATTGCCAGCTAGGAGGGGCCTGAGGTACAGCTTCTGAGACCCAGATTTCCCCAAGTAGAGGCCAAGCCCAGGAGGCTGGGAGAGACTGACATCCTAAGGGAGACAGAGTCCACACCAGGGGACTCTCCCTTCTCCAGGATGCACGTCTTGGGAAGGGGAATTCGTGCTCTAATGGTCCAGGCTGGGAAGACGGGGTTCCACTCAGGAGGGGCTAGGGGCTGATTCAGGGTGAGAGGGAGGAGAGTGGAGGCCCTTGGAGTCTGGGCACTGGCAGTCTGAGCCCCCTTCTCTTGATGCCCCCCCCCCCCAGCAAGCCATCGAATGTGGGGATGTCCCTTAAGGACAGGCTGTGGCAGAGTGGACAGAGCACGCCTGAGCCCAGGGGGTTCCATCCTATCCCATCCACAGGGTGTGATTCTCTGCTCTCCAGGACACAGGGGGCTGCCTTTCATGTGGAGTCTTCAGATAAATGAACCACCTCAGGGTCCTCAGCCACGCAAGCAGCTCCTTGGCTCAGGCTACTTCTGTCCAAAATGGAAAAACGCACAATGAAGAATATAGAAACGACCTATAATCCCACCACCGATATCCAGCTCCCTTCATGCCCAGACCTGGTCCTTTGTGTTTGAATGGGGATCAAACCGGGAAATTTGTTTTTAAATTTTCGTGGCATTTCTATTGCCCTCCTGACTCTTCAATGTCCGAGCTGAAAGGACTAACCAATTAGAGATGACCTGGTTTAGTTCCCTTCCTGTGTTTACAGATGGGCAGGAACTGAGACAGGGAAGGATGGAGGGGCCCCAGGCCTTGGACCCTTCCTCCCGCACCTCAGCATCAGCTCTGCTCTGTCCCCTCAGGCTCACCTGGAGACTGTGTCTTGACTGGATCCCCCTCCTGCTCCTCCCTCGGCCACAGGACACCATCCACCAGCTCCCTCACCTAAAGAGATAAGAACAGCAAGAACAACTATAAAAGCCGTCATTCAAGGAGTTCTTGCCCTGTGCCAGCAAGGAGATAATTATCTCACTAAGTAAGAGGAACCAAAATTAACTCATTTTACAGATGAAGAAACCAAAGCCCACACGGTTAATCAATTGGCCAGGGTCTCTCTGACATAAGAAGAGGTTAAATCCAGGATATGAACCCACATCCATAATTCTGGAGTCTTGCACTAATAACTATGCCTTGGAACTAATCAGTAAAAAAGTCTATAATCATGTGATTGGATTTGCAATTTGGAGCATAGCATCCATACCAGAAAGTATGGAAATCGTACTTGCATAGCTCCATGAATTATCCAAGGGAACACACCCGGCAACCATACTCACAAGAAACAGAAGGTGACTAAGCCTCCAGTGGCCCCCTGATACACCGATCCCAGGTCACTGCCCTCACTCGCCCAAGGGGAACCAATATTCTAACTTATGAATTTGCTTTCCTTGTCTTGGAACTGTGTTTAAACAAAATCATGCAGAGTTTCTTCTTCTATGTCTGACTTCTTTCATTATGCTTGTAAGATTCATAAATTTTCTTGAATGTGGCTGTGGTTGATTTTTATTTCTGTATACAATTCCATTTTAAAACATATAACCCATTTTATTTATCCATGCCACTGCTGATGAACATTGGGTTGTTTCCAATTTGAGGAGGTGGAAAAAACCAAAGTAGTATCTTTAAAAGTACACATTTTTGTAAGAAAGTGATTTATATATACTTTGTAAGTATGGTCATGCATCGCGTAATGACGGGGATACATTCTGAGAAATGTGTCGTAAGGCGATTTTGTCGTTGTGCAAACATCATAGAGTGCACTTACACAAACCTAGATGGAATAGCCCGCCGCACACCTCAGCTATACGGCACCAGCATCAGATACACGGTGGATCATTGACCGAAACGATGTTATATGGCACACGACTGTACTGAAAAATTTAGGGAAGAACATACGCTAAACTATTAGTAAGAGTTATCTTTGGGTGAGAGGACTTTTTTGTGCTGTCAGCATTTTCTCATTGTCTTCACTGAGTATGTATTGCTTAAATAATAACAATTTAAGTGAAATCCTACTGTGTCCCAGGTGCCCCAACAAGCGCAGGGCAGTTAGGAAGACTAGGACCCGACCAGGACCAAAATGCAGGACTTGATAGTGAGACTGGCATCCAGACCAACTCGTGTTAGGATCAGGGTGACCCGGGGCAAGTGACTTAACTTTCCCTACCTCAGTTTCCTCCTGTGTAAAATGGGGATAAGAACAGTCTCGCTCCTGTTATTATGGAAACATGTTTATGATTTATTGAGTAAAATAAAATTTAATGGGTGTAGAGTTTCACATCTAGAAGATGAAAAAGTTCTGGAGATCTATTTCACAACAATGTGAATATATTTTACTGAACTTCAAAATGCTTAAGACGGTACATTTTATAGCATGGTTTTTTTTTTAACACAATAGAAGAGAAACAAATTAAACTACTTTAAAAAAGCATCCTCTCTCTCATGGGGTGGTCACGAGGACTGTTTTTGGGGAGATAACGCATATAAAAGTTCCTGGCGGGCATGATGAGCATGCTTGTTATGCTCCTCTATTCCATGCCAGGTAACTCTGCAGCAGGAGTGCTGGTGTCAGAGCTTTGCAACGAGGCAGTAATGTTATCACTACACTTTTAGCCAAAGTTCTGTTCACGAAAACACTTTTCCAAAGGTAATTGTTAACCTCAGGGGGCAAAAAAAATTCTTCGCTAGGAACAAAAGGGTGGCCGTGATGTCACTGAATAAACCACTGTGTCTGCGAGCAGCCCCTCTCTGCACAGACACGGCACAACCGAGGCAGAGGGTCAGAAGCATCCCTAAGCAAGATGATGGAGAAGGGTTGCCTTCCATCCCTCACACTGCCTTCAAATAGCCTAGGTTGAAGGGATTTTTCTGATCCCCTTATTTTTAAAAAATACACAGCCCAGGGCAATTCTCATGCCTTGGCTGCCCCATGCAGAGAGGGGAGGCTGAGTCACTGGGTCTCAGAAGCTGCGGGCTCACAGCAGGGCTTGGAAAATCAGTATCTGTCTCTGAAGTGATCCGAAGTGCTGAGACCTTTACCCCAAACGGCAGTAGGCAGACATTAGCAACAGTCTTTCACAGCCTTCGAAGATGTGGGTTTCCTTCCCAAACAGCCTCGAAAGGCAGCAACGGGAGCTATCCTCTAAGATGCAGACATCTAGAATTCGGCTGCAGAAGTGCTTTCCAGAGAATCCCAGCTCTGTCTGCAGACAGGCACAAGAGACAGCTGGACTCTGGGTGACTGTGGATGGACCTACACCTGAGCATCTCCTCTCTCAGAGAAGAGCACGGCACTGTGGCTAACAGCACACCCTAAATGCTTATCTTCGAATCTAGGTCCCGTCACTAATGACCTGTGAACCTTTGGGTATCATTCTTCCCCACTCTGTGCCTCAGTTTCCACATAACATACAGCACCTCTTACTCAACAGGGCTTGCCCTGAGGATTAGCTCAGACAAAGGAGGGGCAGGGACGCATCGGGGTTTTCTTTTAGTCACATAAGCACTCAAAGGAAGTTAGCTACTCTTCCTAAGAATGCCTAACATGCAAAAGCACAATTACTGGAAAGTGAAAATCACAAAAATTAACTTCCTGCATAATCTACTGGTTTTTAAATTTTGCCTTTTCCTGAAATAAAAGAGAATTTTGAGGAAGTCTTCAGACTCATCAAATCAGTCACAAGAAATCTGGATGAGCACTCTCTTTCTGAAAACCAGCGTTCAAATACATGGGCCCAACAGAGACTGGAGGACCAGCAATAAGTGGTATTGTGTTACTCCTCCTCGTTCCTCCAGCTCCTTCACCTCCACCCGGCAAACCCTTAAAGGGAAAGGTCTGTGGTCTTCTTCTCAGGGGAATGAGGAAAGAGCCAGACTCCTCCTCCACAGCCAGGACAGGGGCGGGACCAGGGGGATCCTGTCAGGGAAGGCTGGAGCCATAGAAAGTTCAAGAACCATACCGGAAAGTGACCTGGACCTGACAACTGACCCTGGGGCTTCACAAGCCCAAGGTCCACGAGTTCCCAAGGCTTCCCTAGAGAGAGCACCTTCAAGAGACACCTTTAACACAATACACACGCACACACACAAACGCACACACAGAGGAAGACAACGTCATTGTGTGCTAATGAGAAACCCAAAAAGTACACGAAGTATTTTTAAATACAACCTATTTTTAAACAAAACATCAAGACGCTAGATTTAATAAAGGAATTTTTTTCTCCCAAAATGTGGATTTCTATAAAAACTCTTACAAAAGCATAAAAGACTGAATCACACTTAAATCTATATCGTAGGCCTTACCACAAATGAAAGGAGGAAAATGACACAGAAGCAGGATGTTCTAGAAATTCCGGGCAATCTAGTTGTTGTATTAAGACTGATGAAACACCAAATCATTTCTCCCTCTCCACTTGAAGTGAATCTGGGCAGGAAGATGAACGTACGAAACCATTTCACTTGCTATTTGAGGAATTCTCTTGTAAAATGTACAATCCCTTTACATTTTCCCAGGCAGCTGCTAGGGGTTGCTAAGGAAGTGATGGAAATAGAAAATATTCTAAGTAAATAATTAGTGATTTCTGAGGGGCAGGTTCTTTAGATATTTTTCTCAGAATTGAACAGCTCTTAGGCACAGAGACTAGACAAGTTTCCTTTCTTGCTTTCCCTCTCTCTCTCTCCCCTTTCTTTCCTTCCTTTCTTTCTGTGTTAAAGAAGAGATGCAGAGTCTCCAAGCAGTGAGCTGGCAGAGGGAGATCTGGAGCCATTCTACTTGTGCCCACCTCAGGAGAGCCACAGAAGAGGATCCGGGTCCCCCATCTCCACGCAAGCCAGCAGAACTCTCGGGATGTCTGTTTTATTCATTGGTACTTCGGTGAAAGATGACGTTTGAACAGTAGAGTCTCAAAACAGACATCTGTTGTTTTGGCACCAGCGTGCATTTCCCTTCTTTGATGACCGTCTGCTGGCTTTGCTTTGGGAAAATGCCCGCATTTCATCCTCTGTGCCCGCAGGGGAACTGCCTCCCACCTCTGCTCCAGGGAGGCAGTGCCTCAAACCCCACACCCCCTCTGGCACCAAGAACTGCTTGCTGGATGTGCACGTGACCCCTAAGGAAGCAATGAGCTACCCTGAGGCGTTAGCAGAGACTTCTGGGACAAAGATGGTACACTTTTCCTACTCCATTTGGGGCAAGAAAATTGGGCTGGCACCCGCTTATGACCACAAGGGGACAGGTTTTAAGAAAGCAGCCAACCACCTCAGAGGCAGCAGAATCCAGAAGTGGGAGATCCAGTGACACTGTTTAAGCCCTAATGAGGCCACCCCTTCCCAGGACTTCTCAGATACATAAGCCATTAAATTCTTTTTCTTTTTCTTTTCTTTGGTGAGGAAGATTGGCCTTGAGCTAACATCTGTTGCCAATCTCCCTCTTTTTACTGGAGGAAGACTGTCCCTGAGCTAACATCTATGGAATCTTCCTCTATTTTTTGTATGCACACACGGCCACAGCGTGGCTTGATGACCAGTGTGTAGGTCCGCGCCTAGGATCCGAACCTACAAACCCCAGGCCACAGAAGTGGAGCACGCCAGCTTAACCACCACGCCACCAGGCCGACCCCTAAATTCTTTTTTGATTCATGCTTATTTCAGATTTCACCTGGAATTTCCGTGTGTTATAACCAGAAGAATCCTACCCAATAGATTTCTGCAGCTAAAGCTAAGTTTCAAAACACTGGGAAAGATTTTCTTTAAAAGTGCTCTAACATACCATGACTTGGGGCAATTTCTTCCTCCTGGAGGATGAGAGGTAAAGGGACTGAAAAGAGACACAAAGCCAAGAAAATCTAGGAGCATCAAGGCCAAGAGTTGAAGGTAAACCAAAACACTAGACTTTCAACCCAGCAATTCATAAGTGAATGAGAACCAGTCAGTACGGACAGAACAAACTCTCTGTTTCACGCTAAATAAGGAAATCAGCGGTTCTGGGTGAGGTCATGCGGTTTGTTGGTTGAACCTGTCATGCGATTCTCAGAATCTAAGTGGGTAGTTTACCTATTTAATATTGGGCATATATGTTATAATAATAATTTCTAATATTAAATGTCTTAACATATATTTATGGTAACGTGGTATGTTCATTGTCCATATTCAGACAGTAACAGGAATATTCTCTCTGTATCTGAACACAAATGAAAAACTAGCTAGAAAGTGGGTAGAGAACAAAAGATACTCAACTATACTTGAGTTTGCTTTAAACATTGCTTTTGGTGTTTGTTTATCATTTACTGAAAGTGAGCCTTTCCTAAAGCGTCTTATTTTCAGGGGCAAATGTGGAGGGTTAACCTAGCTTGGAAGGAGCAAGGAGCCACGCACATCCCACATCTCAGGAAAACGCCTCACTCCGGACTCAGCCTGTATCGCATCACCACCCCCTAGAGGCAGTCTACTTAAATAACAGGAACGGCTAAGAGTTACCTAAGCATCTTTTCAATTGACCACAGCAACATCGAGGTCATTTTGTGCCCCCAGATCAAAGCAAGATCTTCCGTCAAGAATGGGGGGATTAAGAACCAAGAAATTAAGACACCAGAACGTTGGGTTGGGGTAGTGTAACTGGGGAACGTAGGCAAATATTAATGGCAATATTGTGTTTACCAGCATTTTCCAATGAGTGGAGCTCTTTCTTAGCACCAAGAATGTACAAGGGGAGTCCAGACAGTACAAGAAAAAGCCATATTGAGGAGGGAGGGACAGCCCAGCAGAGGCTCGAATGAAGGAGGGATGCAAGCCAAGAAATTATCTAAGGAAAAAGCATTAAAGGCAGAGCGGGCAACAAGTGCAAAGGTCCTGAGGCAGGGCCATGTTTGGCTTCTCAGATACAGCAAGGAAGCTAATGCGGCTCAAGGAGAGGAGCACAGAGAAGATGACAAGTGAATGTGGCTGAAGAGGTTGGCAGGGTCAGATCCTGTAGGGCCTTGTAGATCATGGCCAGGACTTAGAAGTTTTCTCTAGGTTGACAACAAGCCATTGGAAAATTTAAATTAGGAGAGTGATGTGGCCTGCTTTATGTTCTAAAAGGATCACTTCCCCCAGCCACTGTGTGGAGAGCAGATTACAGAGGGCAAGAAAGTCAGCGGAACAAGAACAGAAGTCGGCTGCAGCAGCCTGGGCGAGGGATGAGGGGGTACCAAGGCAGGTGGTGCCAAATAAATAGATACACAGAGAAAGAGATATCTACTGATAGCTACCGACACACACATATACATAGACATGTACGGACATGCACGTCTATCTCCACCACAACAACACACTTATAGTATGATATAGTCTTTACAATGATTGAAGAAAATTATTTTTCACATAAAAAATCAATATAGGCAAATACATCTATATGGAAAAAGAAAAAATAAAGAAACTTGCAGGAATAATACTCACGACTGAAGTTTAGAAGATACCAAACTCTTGATATCAAAATACACACTATCAGAGCTTTGGGTAAATTTTACGTGTGCTCCTAAAATATCCTGTGACCTCCTAAAATAGTTCTGTGTTCCAACTGCAAAAAATAATTAAAAAAATACCTCGTCAATTTATTTCACCCTGCCAATTGGATTGACTTCGGATAGAAGAGAATAATGAAATACAGTATGACCACATCCTTGCGTGAGTTACTGTAGCAGACAGCTGACTGTCCCCAGACTCGTTCTCTCCTCCTTCCTGGGCACACAGACACTCAGTAAGTTCCCCAGAGTCCTCTGCAGCTGGAGGTGGCCATGCAACGAAGTCTCCCCAGCAGAAGGAGAGCGGAAGTTATGAGCGTCACTACTGCCTCACCTGCTGAAGAGGAATCCGCTCCCGGCCTTCTGCCCTCGCTGCTTCACGGTGGCTGCAATGCAGACAGGGTGCAGTCCCAGCTCCCATCACGCAGCAGAGAAAACTCTCTAAGGCAGGGGTTCTCGATCAGAGGGAGTTTTGGACCCCAGGGGACATTTGGTAACGTCTGGAGACATTTTTGGTTACTAAAACTGGGGGAGGGCCTAACTACTAGTGTCTGGCGGGGTAGAGGCCAGAGAGGCTGCTAAACATCTTACAATGCACAGGACAGCCCCCCGCAACAAAGACTTTCCTGGCCCCAAGTGTCACTGATGCCGAAGTGGAACCACCTTGCCGTTAGGCCATTTTTCTCAAACTTCGTGCATAATAATTACCCAAGTATTGTCTTAAAACATAAATTCTGCTTCAGAAAGTCTGGGATGGGATCTGAGATTCTGCTTTTCTAACAAGTTCCCTGGGGGGCTCTGGACGGCAGAGCAACCAGATGGGAAGAACAGAACGTGGGTCTCTGAACGGTCTCCTGGAGCACAGCTGCCCCCGCAAGACTGGCTGCAGTGCTCATGCACGGCTGCTGTTCAAACACACACGCCTGCACTCACTGTGGTCAGCTTGGGTCTCTCAGAGTGGCTGGTCGCCACGCAGCCCTGACTGCTACAAACTGTGAATATCAACTTTCGTTGCGTAGTAGAAAAATCATCGTCTGTCTTACGGAAGCCACTGTGTTGGGGTCTCTTTGTTTTCACCCTAACTCGTACAGTTACCATCTGCAAATATTGGATGGGTACATCTTTTTTGCTGTTTGGCGAGAGAACTAAACAGCCCCAGAGGGGGTATTTTCCAGAAAGGGAGACGAAGCAAAGGGAAGAAATGGAATGAGATGGAGACCGCTCGAGCTATCTGAGTAGAGCGTACTGCTGCTGTAACAAATGACCATTCACCGATGGCTTAACTGTTCTGGACGCCAGAACCCTGACACGGGTCTCCACGGGCTAAAATCAAAGTGTCCACACGCTGCGTTCCTCTGGAGGCTCTAAGCAAGGATGGATTTCCTTCCCTGTTCCCTAGCTTCTAGAAGCTTCCTGAATTCCTTGGCTCATGACCCCTTCCTCTATCTTCGAAGCCAGCAACAGCAGGTTAAGCCCCTCTCATGCTGCCATCCCTCTGACTCTCGCTCCGTGCCTCCCTCTTCCACTTAAAAGGACCCCTGGGATCACACTGGGCCCATCCAGATAATCCAGGATTATCTCCCATCTCAAGGTTAGCTGTCTAGAAATCATAATTCCATGTGCAACCTTAATTCCCCTTTGCCACATAATCTAGCATATTCACAGTTTCCGGAAATTAGGACGTGGTTATGGGGGGGGGGGCATTATTCTGCCTTCTATAGGTGAGAAAGTATGTTAGTCAGGCAGCCAGAAGGTAAGAAGTTAATATGCCAACCTGGAAAAGAGACAGGGTGCAGAGAAAAATGAAATGATAGGTCATTTGAGAGTAAAATGGAAGAATCTCCTGGTCACTCCCAAAGTTCGGGAGCCGCAGCGCAATCCTAAGAAGCAAGTGTACCCCACCGCTCTGTACGTTTTCAGTACAAAAGAATGACGCATCAGTGGTCCTGAGCTGGGTGAAAGAGTGATGCAGACAGAGGTTCTCCAGAATTCCGGGATCTTTATGCAGTCTGCCCTAACGATGTTTGATATCCATAGTGTGTAATAGTTTCTGTAAATTAAACTTCTTAATCTAACTTTGTGATAAGAATGCTCATCCTGTATTTCAGGTACTCCCTGGAGGGCAATATTCCAGAAAACCAGTTACCTGGGGGAATTCACGAAAACGTGCATGGATTAATAACAACTAACAGACGTAGACAAAGCAGATCCCAGCACAGCATCATCATTCTATCCTTGCAAAAGCACCATGGAATTATTAGAGGCTGGTACTCCCATTTGAGAGATAAGAAAACAAAAGCTCAAAGGCTGAACACTTATCTATGTGCACAAGGCAAGGTAGACACAGAACTCAGACTCAAAGCCTTAATTCTGATTTCAGGTTCAGCTTTTTCTTTCAAAACACAACATGGCTCCAAACAGTCCAACTGCCCTGTGACAGAGGCGCTCAGGCAGTTAGGCTCAAATACTTCCTCAGCTCCAGCGACACCCAACCCTCCAGCCCCCTGCAGAAGGCTCAGCCAGGAGGCACCAGGAAGGGTGCCCCTGTACCTACAGTGAGTGACATATCAAACACGGGCCTCAGCGTAATGTTTTGATTGTTAAATGCCAACTATGTAATTTCGATAACGCATTTAGAGAAACATAATCCACTCTTAGAGCATAACGGTCTATCGGGAGTAATTGAACTCTTCTAAAACTTCGGCAGCATCAGCAACAAAGGCCAGGAACCAAAAGCCACGTGTTACAGTGAAGACACCTGGCTTGTGCCAGCCTGCTGTGTGACGCTGGGACTCCTGCCCGCCCTTCCAGGTCACATTCACTTTCTGTGTAACACTGGGATGAGAAAGTCTCGACTTCACGAGGCTGCAGTGAGGAATAAAGGAGGTGATGTCCTGTGCGGTAGGCAGCTTGTGGGAGACTGCTGAGCCCACATGGTTTGTTTGAGTGGGTTTCTCTTTCTTGTACCCAAAATAGTCTTGCAAAAATAGGACGTGAAAGAGCTGACAACAATTCTTAGCCAGAGTTCCCAAGAAACGTTAGTGTCATTTCTTTTCAGAAGCCTGGAGTTTTGCAAGAAAAGTTAGCACACAACAGGCCCTCCTTCCATTCAATAATTCATTGATTCAGAATTAGTGATTAATAAACTACCATGACTGAGTGCCTGCTGGGTGCTAAGCACTGTTCTGGGCGCCGGCAAGGAACAAGATGGACAAGACCCCCACTCTCATGTAATCTGCCTTCTGGTGAGGAAGAAGTAACTAAGTAGCATGATTTTGGAAAGCAGTAAATGCTCTGAAGAAAATAAAACAGCGTCACAAGCTCAGACGTGGAAAAGGGTCTTTAAATTAGGTAACTGGGAGAGGTATTTTCCAGGAGCTGAAATTTGAGCCGACACCTGAAGGACAGATAAGGAGCCTAGGGTAGTTTAAGGATCTGGGACCGAGTATTTCAGGAGAAGGGAACAGTGGGAATGAGCCTGGTCCCAGAATGGAAGCCAGTGCCACAGTTTGCTGCTGGGTCCAGACCGCCTCAATTAGCCCATCTGGTAGGCAAGCAGTCCATCTGCATGCGGAAAATCACAAGCTCCTAGCAGGGAACGCCAGCAGTGATTATTCACTCCCGTGATGCTGGAAGACACCACCTCCAGTGGGAAAGAGATTTGAAACAAATAAAAGGAAATGCTGCATGTTTGTGACCAAACACCTGGGTCTGAATCTCAACTCCACATTTCGAGCAAGTTACTTGACCTCTCTGTGCCTCAGCTCCCTCGCCTGTAAAATCACAGCGCCTATCTCGCCAGGTCCTCTGAAGACTGAATGACTCCACTGCTTGGAGCAGAGCCTGGTGCACACACAGGAATACAATGTGTGTCTATCACCATGCTGTCACCACCACCACCACCATTATTCTTTCCCATCCACACCGTCATCTCCCTGTCCCATTGAGAATAACCATCACTTGTCCCTGACTGGACTTTTGCTTTGCAGCAACAGGAGTGCATGTAAATTTACTGATTTACACCAATTCAACTATTAATCCACATCTTGGCACAGTCCTACCACCCCTGAATTTGGGATAGAAAACAATCAGCACCCACCGCACTGTTTATGAATCTAAACAGTAACAGCTGTCTTACCATCTTCTCCGTAATGTGGAAAGTAAGGGAATTCTATAAATGAAGTACAACATTTTCGCCACGTTCATATAACCAATACTTTCAGACCACTCTCAAACACACCCTCAACTTAGCAGCAAAGAACTCTAATCAAAGGAGGAGGGAGGGGGGAGGGAGAAGGGAAGAGCCAGGGACAGGATGAGAGGGAGGGAGGGAGGGAGGGAGGAGGAAAGAGCCAGGGACAAGATGAGAGGGAGGGAGGGAGGAGGGAAGAGCCAGGGAGAGGATGAGAGGGAGGGAGGGAGGGAGGGAGGGAGGGGGGAGGGAGAAGGGAAGAGCCAGGGACAAGATGGGAGGGAGGGAGGGAGGAGGGAGGGAGAAGGGAAGAGCCAGGGACAAGATGAGAGGGAGGGAGGGAGGGGGGAGGGGGGAGGGAGAAGGGAAGAGCCAGGGACAAGATGAGAGGGAGGGAGGGGGGGGGAGGGGGGAGGGAGAAGGGAAGAGCCAGGGACAAGATGAGAGGGAGGGAGGGAGGGGGGAGGGGGGAGGGAAGAGCCAGGGACAGGATGGGAGGGAGGGAGGGAGGGAGGGGGGAGGGAAGAGCCAGGGACAAGATGAGAGGGAGGGAGGGAGGGAGGGAGGGAGGGGGGAGGGAAGAGCCAGGGACAAGATGAGAGGGAGGGAGGGGGGAGGGAAGAGCCAGGGACAAGATGAGAGGGAGGGAGGGAGGGAGGGGGGAGGGAGGAGGGAAGAGCCAGGGACAGGATGAGAGGGAGGGAGGGAGGGAGGGAGGGGGGAGGGAGAAGGGAAGAGCCAGGGACAAGATGAGAGGGAGGGAGGGAGGAGGGGGGAGGGATGGAAAAAAGACATGCTAGCCAAGAGAAAGAGGTCACTTTCCATTTACTCCTCTTTCTTTGATGCCCCTCCATAAAGTACTAAAATTTGGTTCTTACAAGTCCCTTGCAACTTTTGCTAAATATATTTCAAGTTATTCTGTTTGGTTGGCTGGTTCTATAAATAGAATATTTTCTCTCATTATATTTCCAAAATGGTTCGGGTAGGCATATAGGAAAACTACAGATTTTGCATAGTAATTTCCTCATCAATGCCCTTAATGAACCCTATTATTGTTTCTAATAGATTCATGGGGGGATTGGTTATCTTAGATTTTCCAAAAGAAATGAAATTACTGGCAAATGCTGATAATTCTACCTCCCCCTTTCTTATTCTTTTTTGTATCTAACTGCATCATCTATTAATTACTGAGCAATGGTAAATAATAGTGATGATAATGGGCATTCTAGTCTTGCTCTGGATTTAATGGGAATGTTTCTAGTATTACACCATTAAAGATGATGCTGGCTTTGGGGAAGATCCCATTTTATTAGGAGGTGTTCTAAAAATTAGAAATAGATGCTAATTTAATCACATGCCTTTTAGCATCCATCAAATAAATCATAGAATTTTTCTCATTTACCCGTACTAAGAATAAGCCAAATTATTAGATTTCCTAAGATTGAACCATCCTTCCATTCCTGGAATAAACCCCACTGTGTCAGGACTTTTATTACTTTGTGAGGTAACCATTCACTTGTCCGTTTCTCCACTCTGCAGGCTCTTTCAGGTCACCGGCCATGACTGATTCATGTCTGCCCCAGCACAAAGTTGACAGTCAATACATGGTTAATGAATAAATAAATGAATGAATAACTAAAATAACAAGTGCATGGAACCTCCCAATATTAACCCTTTGTCCCTCTTTCTGGGTTAAAATACTCAGAGAGATCATACACCTGTCCCAAGTAGATCTTTATAGGTTTAATAAACATGTGGCTAGACTGGTCCCCACTTCTAGCAACAGAACCCTTGAACACCTCATCTTCATGGGGAAACTATTCCCTATGGTCTCAGTGGGACTAGCCCTGGTTGCTTACTCCCCCCACCACTCCAGGCCAAAGGGGTGGCTACATCAGCCAGGCCCGATGAGGGTACTACACAACGACAGCTTTAGGAATGAGCACATGACCCAACCTGGACCACAGGCATCTCCAGGAATTTCTTGCAGAAGCTCTTAAGAAAAGTTTTTTCAAAATCACTTATCTACCCTAAGTTTCATGTAGCCTCATTATTAGTTATCTCAGTGATCAGACATCACAAATGTGAACTTACATTTATAAGTAAAGTACTTTGTTCAGTGTGCCCAGACATCTTTAGATCAGCAAAACTGTACTCATGAAAATATGGGTCTACGCTTCTCCTTTGGAGGCAATCCATCACGGAATCTTCTTGGCCTTCGGGAACTCAGCTTTGCTTGAATGTGTGCTCATTTCATATGGGCCTTTGTGGTGGAGCCGTCTGTGTTTTAATGGAGAAGTTATTTTCTTCTCTATGGTTTACTACTGCTTTTGGTTGAGGGTATTTTTACGTGAATAGAGCTAGCTGAAAATTTTCAAGAGACCAAGAAAAGAGACTATAAAATTTAGAAAATTTTATATTTCTGGAATTTGCAATAGCATTTACAATTCAACACAATGCAGAGGAAAACAATACACTAGAGACTTCCGTAATGGGGTTTAACAATTCTGTAATTTGGGGGAAAGCATAAACCTCTCAATTTAAAAAAAATGTATTACTTCCAAAAGAATTAAATAAACATATAATGTTTGTCTCGGGTTGCTGCTTACCATCTTGCCTAAAATGTAGTGAGATAATCTATCTGAGAATGAGGCAAGGTAGAGACAAACCCGGCAAAGAATGGAAAGAGACAGAGACCTTGTCAAATCACTCAAGCCCCTGGATTCAGCTTTTCCTGAAGCCACTTACCCCACAGACTTCCTAATTACATAAGCCAATAAAGCATCTTTTTTTTGTTTATAATAATTTAAGCTCAATTTCTATCATTCACAACCAAAAAAGTATTGCCTAATTGATGTGCTGCTTTGTTTCCCTGTAAATATGCTTTACACATTCTTAAATAAAGATTGAAAAAAAAAAAAGTAAAGGTAGGCAACCCTAACTAGTGAGTGTTAAGAAAAAAAAAAAATCAACCGCTTGCTTTTAATGAATGGCAAGATGGGCTGAAAAGCTCCCTTAGTGAATTATAATTTCAGACTGAAATTCCCAAGACAGTTACAGAGGAGCTTGTCAAACCGCAGAGACCAATGGAATCAAGAGATTACTTGAAAGATCGTTGGTTCAATCAGTTTCAGAAATAGCATCCATTATGCAAACCCAAAACCTTTAAAACTTTCTAACGTACAACCCTGGCAATCTCTCATTCACCTAAAGTCTCAAGGCCCCTCTCCTGACTCAATTTAAAACTAAAAATGCCTGGTATGATTTACAAAAGTTAAAATAATTAAGTCATGTTATGATGGCCGGAGAACTCCAGGGAAAGTGGCCAAATAGCAACGTAGGGAGTTTGGCGGGGTCTGCCAGAACAGTCCTGCCTTCTCCAGTGCCTTCAGCTCTGCAGAAAAATGGAAGGCAAAGCATGCCCTCAGCATTCTAAATGCCTCAGTCTCTCTCCACTGCAAGCGGCCTCCTTCCTACAGTGGGCTCAAGAAAATATGAGAAGGAAAGCCCCGAGAGCCTGCCCCCTTCCATCCCCCGTCCCCTTAGTGGAGAAGGCTGGCTGCAGGTACCCCAGGAAATCAGACTCTTCTCCTCCTTCGGCTCATGTCACAGTAGACCCAATTCTGGAATCGGTTTGGATTATTCTCTGGAGAGCTACTTAAGATCTGCTTCAGGGTTTGAGATCCCTCATTCAGACATAATCTTGAAATGAAAGATGATTTGCTAATGAAAAATGCATTACAGCTTTCTCTGTAGGGCCTTCTGTACTGATAGGCAAGATAAAAGGAAGGAATTGAAGGAAAATGAAGGAGAAATGCAAAGGAAAAGGAAAATTAGGAAAGAGAGAGAGGAGAGAAGGAGAAGAAGAAATTTATCATGTCATACACTCTGCGTGGGGGCACTTTTTAAGGGCCACTTCATTTCACCCTCACATAATCACTTACAAGTAAGTAACATTGAGCCCATTCTGCAGACAAAAAAATGGAGGCTTGGTGATATTAAGTAACTTGTCTAAGGTCACACAAGGAGGATGCAGTGGATTCTGACTCAGAGATACAAAAACTGGCTCCAAATAATGTTGCTCCTACAGTGCTCTCCTGCTTCCTCTGAAGGGTCTAACACAGACGTCTGCTCCAGAACCAAAGCATTTTAGTGGGCGAATGGGCCCTACGGAGACAATATAACCTCATCAGAAAAGAAACAGGGATTTAAAAAAAAAAGATGAAAAGAAAAGAAAAGGAGAGAAAGAAACAATTTAATATAAGTAACCCAACGCCCAACAGAACTAGGATGGGGCAAGGCAAAGCCAGAACTCAGTTTTTCTAACTCTCAGGTCTTACTCAATCCACCTGACCAGACCCTATTACATAAGTACAGTTTATCAATATGGATCAAACAGGGGACTGCCTCGTTAATGAGTGAAAAGCTGAAAATTTTCTCAACTTCTGGAAAATGTTCATTGGGAACAAATGGGAAATTTATTGGGGAATTGTCTTTTTCTGCCTCGATGTTCCTCTTTCTACCCAGCTCCTTTTGCTGTTGTTGCAATGTATCTGGGAGGTATTTGCCCCATGCTCTTGCAACATCTGCAAAGGGGGAAAACTGTAACCTAAAACAGCACACAGAAGCCACAATTCTGACAACCACAAAGGGTACGGGTGTGCCAGTTACTTTCCAAAATGAGTTTAAGCCAGAGCCACAGACTGGTAGCCGGCTGGCTGTACCGAGCCCACAGGTGGGTTTTGTTTGTCTGCAGTGCTAGCCCACACTGCGCTCGGAAGAAATTTCCGTCTGTTGCCAACATTAAACACCAGATAATTTCACATCAAAAACTGGATTTCCAGTTTCTCTTACCAACTGGAAGATCTGATAACCCTGATGCCACATTTGCACGTGGAAAAGAGTAGCTGTCCCTTTAGACAGAGCTTGTGCATCCCAGTTTCTCCCCACCTGGTCTGTTTCACTCATTTATACAATCGCTGTGGGCCCAGAAGGCATGTGAGTTGGTGACCCTTGGTTTAAGAGGTTAAGCAGATGTAGACTGCAAAGCCAATCATTATTAGACTTTTCCTAAAAACACCCCCAATAACAGACTCTTCTCTCAGTATTAAGACAGCTGTGACAGAAGGTAAGGCATATGAGACCAAAAGGATTTGAGAAATGGAAAAACCCAGTAGTTGAGTCCATTTGGATTTTTGGTCTAGGATACTCACTTTTTGCTTAGAAAATACATTCACTTTTATTATTTCATTTGTTCCTCTCAACAATCCTGCAAGGCAGGCATTATTCTCAGATAAACAAACTGAAAATGAGTGATGTTAAATCAGTTATCCAACCAAGATCATCTAACTAGTAAGTTGCAAAACCCAATTTTGTCCAGCTACAAACGCCTTGCTTTTGAAATAATGAAAGAACACTCTGTAAGGCCATAAGGCCTGTTTCCACCTCAGGGCCTTTGTGCCTGCTGTTCCCTCTATTGGAAACCTCTCCACCTACATATCCACATGGAAGATTCTTACTCTTTCACTTCATTTACATCCCCTCCCCAGAGAGGTTTCCCCTAACCATTTGACTTAAAATAATATCTGTGCATGCACACACACACACCCCAATTACTCTCTAAACTCCTGCTTCTCAAAGTGAGGTTCAGGGATCAGCAGCATCAGCATCAACTGGGAAGTTAGAAATGCAGAGTCTGAGGCCCCTCCCCAGACCTGCTGAATCAGAATCTGCATGTTAACAACACCCCAGGTGATCCATGTGCATTTCAAGTTTAAAAAGCACTGCTCTACAGGAGCCCTGCCCACTGGAAATGCAATGGGAGTCACAAGTGTCATTTTAAGTTTTCTACAGCCACATTAAAAAGGTTAAAAGAACGACTCGTTTGTTTGCTGTCTCCCCTACCACCCTACTAAAAGATGCCATTTCCACAAGAACAGGTCCTCCCTCTGTCTTGTTCTCCACTTTATCCCCAGTACCTAAAACAGTACTGGGCACATGGTAAACGTTATTAAGTGTTTGTTGAATGAAAGAAGGAAAAGACATTCCAGTACTTTCTGAGTGGTAGCGTGGCACAGGGAAAGAAACCAGCACCCTGAAATTGGACAGATGTGGTCAACTCAACCACTGACCAGCTGAGCAACCTTCAGCCAGTGGTTCACCCTCCGGGAGCCACCTGGAGTGTAAACCAGGAATATTGCTGTTTAACTCACAGCCTCATCATGACACCCCGATGTGATAACATGTCTGTGAAGCACCAACCACCACAATCACAGGCATTCAATCAATGCCAGTGCCTTTCCATTGTCCTCTTTCATTCTCTCCAAATACCACATGCGAATAATGGTGCTGACCACTTTCCTCTGTGTGGCATGAGCATGACTGAAGCTGTTTTCCTGAGTTATTTTCCCCCAGCCAATGGGACCTGCCTATTAACTGCTACCACTGCAGACAACTGGAAACCGTGGAGGGTCCCTTCTCAGCACCCTGGAGCTGAGTGGCTCCCAGAGCAAAGTGGTCACGGTTACTGTTCAGTCTGTAAACCACGAGGGAGGCCACAGCTCGAGTCGTCTCTCTCACTTTGATGAGTTCTGCCGTGGCAGCCAGTTGGCCTGCCACAAGGTCCCATCCCTTAGGAGAGTTCAGGTCTCTGCCCAGCCAGAGTGTATCGGCTCATACTGAAAGGTGTGTTCTGGCTTTACCCTTTTATTTGGGGGGTGGACAGAGGAAGGAGTGGAGGGTTTAATCTACTCCCACTTATTAATCACTGGCCTCTGTCCATCCACCAAGTGAGGCTTGCTTCTCCATAGCTTTAACACACACATCCTAATCCATCAGTCCATACTGCCCTGAAAATCCAATGCACATGTCCTCATCTCAGATGTGTCTTTGACTCACGTTAGATCAACAGCACAGAAGAAAGCAAAACCCAGATTTAGATACAGCCTGAGGGACACCAGAAATAAAACTGCTAGTGCTGCCTAGTTGGATATGAGGAAACCCCAAGCCAGCTGTGCCGAGAGCAGCCCCAATTTCTTCTCGCTCTCCCTCTTGCTGAAAACACAACCAGAACAGAAACACTAGCAGAATTAGTAGGCTATTGGGAAACACACTGAAAAGAAAAACAAAAACAAAATAAATATATGGGGGAAATCAAAGCCTTTAATTAACCTGTGGATCTCTAACCAGTTAAACAGTAGAGTAAGATTTCAGGCAGAATACGTGGTATAACCATTTAAGTAGCGATGCCACCACTGAAAAGACGCAGTTGCATCAGGGAACCAAGAGGAAGGGTTTCTGTTACTGGTTTGAATCAATGCCACTGTTTCCTTTCCTACAATAGAGTGAGGTTGTCATCCCCTCTTCCTACATGGGAGAGAGAGGAGCCTGAAGAGGTGCAGCAAGGAAAAATCCCACAAATGTCCTCAAAGCACTGCTGTCCCTCATAAGGCTGGAGAGCGGTCCAAGGCCAGTGCCAGCCCACTCGGCTCCTGCAGGTCCAAGGGGTTTCTGGGAGTCTTCTCAACAGCCAGGTTTGGGTGGCTAATGATTACCTCTATGTTAGACAGATTCTCCTCCCGCACTTCCAATCGGCACCACTGAACATAAGGGTCTCCCACAGGCAAGTCACTGGCATAGCAGATCGAGGACACAGAGACACCGCATGGTCCTCTGAAGTGAGGATCAAGAGGATCCAGTTCTGTCCACACCTCTCCAGTGGAACAGTTCTACAGGTGGCTACCAAATACTGACACCCAATACCACAAGGCCCAAATACCACAAGTGATGGCTGAGAGTACCACCGAGCTGGAATGACATCTTCAGTAGCCATGTCACGACAGCGAGGCCAGTTCATACCTTCCTTTCCAAGCCACAGTGTAAAAACAACATGAGAAAATCTGGCATCTTCTATCCTTTCATTCAGAAAATTCTCCAGACCCTACGATGGGACTTCCTGACAAGCACTCCACCACGCACACGTCATCAACGTTATTTTAAGTCACCTGAATCAAACACCCCATCTCTATTTCCAGCTGCCACAAAGCAACACAACACATGTTGGAAAGGTCTGATCCTCAGGCCTTCCTCTCCCCCAAAGGGCTTCTGACACTTCTCACAAGATACACAGCTTTAAAATTAGAACTGGAAAAGACCACAGTGACCCTCATAGGGCTGAAGCTGCCCCACAGCAGAAATCAGAACATTCCTACAACCAACAATTAAACAACCGAAACCTTCCCAAACATCCCCTTCTTTCTCTGGTTTGCTGTTGCTGCATTAATCATCCTGACACCTTTTTAATTATAATCGCAAACTCGAAGCCATGACTTGCAATGTTATAAAACTGATTTTCCAGTTCAAGCAGGCATTGACTGGTTTCTGTTTTGATAGGAAGCGGCTGTTTGAAGCCTCCTAAAATGTTGCAATTAGTTCTCTCGGTTGAAACAGACAAGACATTAACAGACACATTTGCTGTTTCCATTTAACCTGCTGGAATGTTTATGCCTAAGTGTACTTTTCTCAAGCTTTGAAAGCATAAGGGGTATTTTCTAAAGCGGAAGAAATCAATCAATACATATTATATATTCATATATAATAGATATTATATAATACATACCTATAGTAATATATATTATTATATAATACACATTTGCTATATATTTCTGAAGTTAGGTTATTTCTAAAACTTTCACAGGCTGTAATTTAAACTTAGAAAGCACATCTCTTCAACAGCAAGGCAACTTGTCAGGAAACAATCCTTATTTTACCTATTGGCCTTGTGAAGATGATAATACCACTTTAGCTGACAAAGCCTGTGTTTGTCTGACAATTCCAATTAATTACTGAGACGCAACAGAGATGGGACCAGCCATCCAGATGTTTTTCAGAAAGAGATAAAAAGGGGGGGGGGGAGCAAAGGAGGTTTGCCTTTTGGGAATCTGCTCCAGTGTTTTTTAAATGTAATGGCGGGCAAGAAAGCCGGATTACTAATTTATTTTACCTGCACTTAACTTTCTACTCTCCTCTCCTTTCCCTCACCGCTGGGAGACGGTGGAAGACAAGGGAGATGAACACCTCACAAGACAGAAGCTCTAATCTGTTGCCAAGGAGGCGACGGTTAGAAAGGGCAGGGGTGCAGGATGTAAAAACTCTTAGGGCACCGACTGTCCTGCAGACCTCGATGCTCCTGATGCCAAAGCAACCCAGGGTTGCTGGAGATGGGGAACATCCTCAGTCTTTTCTAGCAAGCCAAAACTCGCCAGCATCATCTTTTTAACTGTTCCCTGTTCATTTTGCTCTAACCTGAAAATACTAAAGTCGGATTCCAGACACGCAAATACGTTTGAGGGCGATTTTGAGAGATTCCAAGAGATCTCAAAGCCCTTCAGTCAATCTAGCTATCCTGCTTCATGCCTTAGCGTCCCCAACGCAGCAGCGCTGAGCCCCACAAGAGACTGGCCTGCGAAACACCCCGTGGGCACCTGGGCTGGGGATTTCCAGGCGTGGAGCTAGGCAGCTTCAGAAAGCACCTCCCTGGGTGAGGAGCCTGAGGCAGGCAGGGCAGTGTGACACCAGCTCCCCTAGCCCTGAAATACAGTGATCCCTGGCCAGCCTCCAGTCCTCTCCGCGCTCCCCCGAGCAGCCCCGCCAGGGTCCGCACAGCCCTCGTGGGGCGAAGGGCTCTCGGGGAGGTGCCTGGATGTCGAAGGGCGTGAGAAGCCGCAGCTTTCCCTCTGGGTCTTCCCCACCCATCTATCGCCTGCGCCGAGCCCAGGGTCCTACCTGTACCACTCCAGCCCCTTTTCGTAGTTCCTGTCGAAGAAGCGTGGCTCTATGCCCACGGCCCGCAGGCCCGCACGTCCGGGTGGACTCGGATCGCCTCCAGCAGCTCGCGGGTGCCTCCTTTCTTGACCCCGATGATGAGCGCCTGTGGCAGCTTCTTCTCCCCATAGTTGGGGGTGCTGAGGGCGCCGCCCCTCTCGCTGCTCCCATTCACCGCTCTCCGGCCTGCGAGCTCCTCGTGGGTGGTGCTGGACTTCTGCGCTTCCCTCTCCAGCAGCGCGCTCTGCGCCGTGATCATCTCGCCAGGGGCCACAGGGGTCCGGAGCCAGGGGTCCCTAGCGAACCCGCTGCCGCTCGCCAGACCCCAGCCGTCGGCCCCGGGGGCAGGGGGCTGCTTGGAGGGCTCCGGAGGCTCCTCGCGGCTCGCGTTGTCCGGCGGCAGCGCGGAGGGCTGTGAGGCGGTGCCGAGGCGCATGGGGGGCGGCAGTAGAGAGGGTGGCGGCGGGCTCGGCAGGGGCTCGGCGGCAGTGCCGGCGGCTCCTGCAGCACCACGGGGAACTGCAGGGTGCCCGAGCCGCCCAGGAGGCTGTAGCACAGGTAGGTGACAGACAGGGACAAGGCGCAGAGAAAAAGCAGCTTGCGCGCCAGGCGGCGGCGGCGCGGCGAGAAGTGGAGGCAGAGGCGGAGGAGGTGCGGGCCACGGGGTCATCGCGGCTCCGGGCTCGCTGCGGCAGCGGCGGCGGCAGCCCCCGACGCAGCCCGGACATGGTTTCAGCCGCCGCCAGCGCCCCCGCCCGCCCCCCCCCCTCCCCCAGCCGCCCAGGCTGCATGAAGTGACGCCACTGCACCCCGGCCCTGGCCGCTGTCGCGCTGTGCCGGGGAAGAGCCCGGCTGCATGATCCCCCTCCCCACTCTTCCCACGGAGTCCGGGTGGCCCCCCACCACCCCCCTCAGCCTCCGGCAAGGGGACCAAGGGGGGCGCGTGGACCCGCCGGCTGCACCTGCTCCGTCTGCAGCGCCCCCGCTTCCCCGGCTCCGACGCGGCTCCTGCTTCAGTCTCTGCCGCCGCCGCCGCGCCCTGTTGCAGCCCCGAGTTCCCTCCCCGCTGCTAACTTTCTGCGGGAAGAGAAAGGCGTGGATGGGAGGCGGAGGGGCCCGGGCGCGCGGTCCGCGCCGCCAAGGGAAGAGGGAGTGCGCCTCGAGCGCGCCTGCAGAGGGGGACGTAGAACAGAGGCGGCGTGCACTAGGCCTGGGGCACCCGGCAAAGCGGAGATCGTGCCCCCCTCCCCCGCCCCGCACCACATTCATGCTGGAGAGGTTCCCCTCCCCTGGGAGCCTGGGACGCCAGTTTCTCCTTCCCTCTCCTGATACTTTCAGAGACTTAGAGCCCGACGCCTGCCGCCAGTGCCGCCCAACAGGTAGCTGGCGGCCACAAGGCGGTGAGCTCTCGCTTCCCCTTTTCTCATGGGACTCCAGGCAAACTCGGTCCATCCATGACCCGC
The DNA here is from genome assembly GCF_041296265.1 of Equus caballus. NCBI lineage: Eukaryota > Metazoa > Chordata > Mammalia > Perissodactyla > Equidae > Equus > Equus caballus. The sequence goes on from NC_091704.1 coordinate 11,950,808, forward strand.
CCTTCTCCCTTCCTGGACATCCTCCTGCCTTTGACCCAGGAGGAATTTCTTGTCCATACCAGGATTCCCATGCCAACTTCCATCTTTCCAGCCTCCCCATCTTAACTTGAAGCTCCTGATTGGTGGAGCTTTGACACAAACCCACAAATTTCCTTGCCCTAGAGCTTCTGCCTCTGTCCCGCCACCGGTTGGTTGACTGTGCTTTCTGCTCCAAAAGGAGAGGCTGTCTCCTCCTGGACACCCTGAACCACAGATGCACATGCGCCCTGGATTTCCCTGGACCAAAATAGACTGAGACTATCATCGCTCTAAACACCTTATAAGCAGAGAGAAGTTGTGTTGCTGTGTCTGTGCATCGCTTCATTGAATTACAAAGTATCTTCTTTGCAGAGAGATTTCTGTCCCTCACGTCCCTCTCCTGGGGGGAATGGTAAACATCAGAAAGCTTTGGAACATTCAAAACTACACTTTGCTTCCTGTTTCCTTTTGCTCAGGGAGGTAGAGGAAACGCGAGGCTGGAATGGCAGGAACAGGCAGAGCTATCAACTGAGGCACTCCAGCGAACTCTGCTTCCTGGGGGCAGGGGCTGGCCCTGCACGCACCTGGCGCCAGTCTTTCCCAGAGGCTGGCTCCAGTGAGTCCTGTTTACCCTGCTAGCCACAGCTGGGTGCCTGGAGGGTCTGCTTTCACCTACAGGGCTGATGTGCTTGGCATCTCCGGTTTTGTTTGATCACATAACGGGGACAACAGTTGAAAGAAAATGTATATAGTGTCTAAATATTAACTAGATACCTAGTGCCAAAGAGAGAAAAAAATGTTGCTCCAATAACATGAACACAGACTTTTCCCTGAGTGAACAGAAGCTCACGGCTGCTCTCAGCTGGACATGAGCTTCCTTCACTGCAGCTTCAGCTCAGATAAAGATTATTCCTTTAGAATATATTTTTTATGGTACACCGGAGACCTCTGAAATGCAGAGTCTGGTGTCCTGTAAATCATTTCGTGGAACTAGGGATGCTTTTTCAAACACCACGCAACTGCACTCCTGTAATAATGGGAAGGGGCCAACTGGAGCTGGGAGCAGCACAGCTTGCCCATCCCTCCTTCGGCTCCAGGCCCAGCTCTGGGTGGTCGCCCAGGAGGGCCCGGTTGCAGCAAATATTGTCACTGCTGTCGTCCATCTCCCTTTCAAAGCTAAGGCACCAGGATGCCCAGCACGTGGTCCAGGGGCCTCCCTACAGTCCCTGCCCGGCTCCCAGACTTCTCTATCCCAGCTCTCGGCAATCCAAATGAACTTGCTCTGTAGCTACTTTTACTAAAGATGTGCTTTCAAATATGGAAAGGTTTTGATAAAATGGTACTAACATTTAACCTAGAGGTGGCAAACTGGTAACAAATTAAGAACTGAATGTGGCCAGCGCAGTGATATTAAGAAGTTGAAACTGGTTGCAATGTTGTAAAATTGAGGACTTTCCCAAAAAATTTAGCTATGAGGTTTCTGCTGAAATAGTAGATCCTGCAACTTTGGGCCCCTCAGCCAGAACCGAGAGGCCCCCCTGACATGGAGCATGTGCCCTGTTCTTCACGGTGCCCCCCCAGAGTGCCCTCATACATTTATGTTACTTGCCTGGATGCTGCTAATGAGGACACTTCCCAGTGTCGCTTCTCCCTCTTGTCCACAGATAGTCCTACTTAAATAAGAGACTCTTGAAAGAACGGAACCCCGTTGGTGAAATGTTAGGCCCCACAACTGATGGGGAAGAGGTGATTTTTGGGGAGAGGAGCTTTGTAGATTTCTCACTTGGGCACTTACCTGTTTTGTTCTCCATCCAGGTTTTTTCTGGGAGCCAGTTCTTGAGAAACCTATAATGGAAAGTACGAGCTATCTACATAGGGAGAACTCAGACTTCGTTCAGCAATTCCCTGGGCGTCTGGAGACTCGATAGAATACTTTTTTCTTTTTCCGTTGCCAACACCCATGCCCATTCAGGCCTATGAGAGTTTTTACAATGCTCCTCCAACTGGTCTCCAGGCCTCCAGCGTGCCTCATTTCTCTTCATCGTAGAGGACAATAGCAGATCAATGTTTCTGAGGCATGGCTCCACCAGTGCCCTCTCTGATGCGGAAACCTTCCTCTCACTGCCTACCTGATAGACTCCAACTCTCTGCCTTAGCACTCAAGGGCCCCTCCGCCTTGCATGTATCCCACAGTCCTGCCAAACCGAACAGTACCCACTACCCAAAAGCACACATTGCATTCTTCTCTTTCACCTCTGCCTGATCAGATGATGGAGTTGAAACAAAGCCATCATTTGCTAGTTAAGTGACTTTCGGACAGGTCATTTCACCTCCCTGACCCTCAGTTTCTGCATATGTAAGTGATGAATAGTAAGACTCACCTCATATTGTTTTTATAAAGAATTAAATTGACTTAGAGAGCATATGCAAAAACAGCTGGCTCCCTGCCTGACATGCTGCAGCCACCAGTAATTATTCGGACCTAAATATTGGCTCATGCCATGCCCTGCTTCTTTTCCTATTAAAACCTTATCCTTGAAAAATCGGTGTGTACCCTTTCTCCAAAACCAGCCCAAGGTGTCAACTGAAGTTCACTTTCCTAAGCCGCTCAGTGACATTTATAACGCCAAATCTAATGCCTTAGTTTTTTTTTTTAAGCGAAAGAAGCTAACTCTGGCTAACTTCAGTTTTCTTATTAAAGAAATTGACTAGAAGGATTTATGGTAACTCACATAACTGAAGGGAATTTTTGAAAAATCAACAAACAAAAAGCAAAAATAAGCTTTGCAAGGCACAATAGAGCACAGTGTATAGTTATTATTACTGCTGTTCACCAGATATTGTCGGCTCTTCTCTGGCCCACAGAAAGGATGTATCTTCTTGGCCCCTTAAAGTCAGAGGTGACTCTGTGAGCCTTTGGTGAATGAAACTTGAGCAAAAGTGAGGTTGTCTCTTCCAGACAGAACCTTTGGCAAACAGTGGGAGTGTGTTTTTCCTGCCTGGCAGTTGTGCAAGAAGTTGGATCGAGCATCTTTTAGCTGCCATCTACTCAATCCTCCAGACTGAGCAAGGATAATACAGAGCCAGCCCCTGATGACTTGGAGCATGTTTGAGAAATAAACCTTGGTTATTTTTAGCTGAGACTTAGGAGTTTGTTGTGAATACAGCACAACATGGACTATCTGACTGATGAAAACATACATATTATCAATTTCCTCTGCTGTTGACCAAAATGACTTCAGTGAGCCAATATTAGAATTCCTTTTCACAAAGGTGGATAAGTGACAGATTAGAAGTCTACACTGTCCCAGGAGTGTAGACTGATACCACGCTTATATATAGCAAAGATATTTCCTCATTTTGTCCTTTACTTGTCAATAAAAAAGTATATCTATAGAAATCTGGAGGTAAGGCTCCAGACAAAACCAACATGGTGACAAGGAGGAACATTACATACTTGTAAAAGGAGCGACAGATGAGAAAATAATAATAATGGCCGGGAACTTATAGAACCTTGCGTTGAAAGGGATCTCATATGGAACTTAGGAAATATTATAGCTGTAAGCACTACATGACAAAATCTGGTGGACGGAATTAAACAATACTTCGAAGAAAGATACCTTCAATATACTTATCTAAAAAGAAAAATTAGAAACCAACGAGCTGCTTGCTCAAGAAGCTAGACAAAGAGCGAGACAGTAAAGTCAGGAAGAAAGGAAATGATAAAGATAAATGCCAAACCTTTGTTTCTATTTATTTGCTCTTTATTTATTGCTATGGACTGAATTCTGTCTCCCCACAGTTCATATAATGGAAGCCCTGACCCCCGTTGTGACCATGTCCAGACACAAGGTCTTTAGGAAGTAATTATGGTGAAAATGAAGTCATAATGGTGGAACCTAAATCAGATAGGACTGTGGCCTCATCAGAAGTTGAAGAGATCTCTCTTTCTGTTTCTTCACACGCATACACACACCCCGCCATCTGAGGACTCAGTGAGAAGGGGACCTTATGCAAGCTGAGGAGACAGCCCTCGCCAGAACCTGACCATGCTGGCATCCTGCTCTCAGGCTTCCAGCCCCCAGAATGGTGAGAAAATAAATTTCTGTTGTTTAAGTCACCCACGCTATGGCATTTTGTTATGGGAACCCAAGCTAAGACGCTTATCTTTCACAGTTTGTTCCTGGGTTCTGGTACCAATTCCAATGTGTGTGGGGTTGGGGGTCGGGGGAGTCCCCCACACCAACAAGCAATTCTTGGGACACCAGCTGGGTGTCCTACAATTCAACTCGATTCTGACACTATGAACCCAGAGACAGCATCACACCCCACAGGTTAAGGGTTCAGCCCCACAAGACTGCCCCCACTGCAGGTGCCAACAGCAAGTCTGGGTTGTCGCCTATGCTTCTGAGCAACTGGCTGTCAGTAGGAGGTTCCCAAGACTCTCTACTCCGGTTCGACGAATTTGCTAGGGCGGCTCACAGAACTCAGAGAAACCTCTTACTTACTAGATTACCTGTTTATTAGAAAAGGATATGACTCGGGAATAGCTCGATGGAACAGACGCATAGGGCAAGACATGGGGAAAGGGCACTGAGCTTCCACGCCCTCTCCAGGTAACCACTCTCCCAGAACCACCTCTCTCCCAGACCCTCCACATGGTCACCAACCGCGACGCTCTTGGAAATCTGTCCTTTTGGGTTTTTATGCATAAGCCGTTTATTTATTCTCTTACCCTCGGCTGCTGTTTTTCCTTCCCCATTTATAGCCCAAAGCCAATCAAAGAAGGACATGTGCAGTGTGATGCTGTTCCTGTACATTTTTTAAGTGCATAACAATGTAAGAATTTGTTAATGGAGACATACACATGTATGTCTTGACTATGCATAAAAATGTAATCTTTTGTTAATGGAGCCATGCACATGGATATTCTTGGAATCATAAAGAATGTAATTAATTTTAGGATACTGATACCTATGATGAGAGAGGGAGGAGAACGGGATGGAAATGTGAATTTTAGGTGTGACGGCAACATTTTGCTTCTTAAAAACACAGATATCGTTGTGGGCTGAATCATGTCCCTGAAAATTCATATGTTGAAGTCCTAACTCCAGGACCTCAAAATAGGGCTGTATTTGGAGAGAGGGCCTCTAAAGAGGTAATTAAGGTCAAGTGAGGTCACATGGGTAGGCTCCAATCCAATGTGACTGATAGTCACGTAAGAAGAGAAGATTAGAACTCAGACACACACAGAGGGAAGACCGTGTGAGGACACAGGGAGAAGTGGCCGGGGAGAGAGGCCTCAGAAGAGACTAAACCGGCCAACGCCTTGATCTTGAACTTCGGCCTCCAGAACCGTGAGAAAATAAATTTCTATTGTTTAAGCCACCCTACGTGTGGCATTTTGTCATGGCAGCCCCAGCAAATGAATGCAACATCGGAAGCAAATAGGGCAGAATTGAACGTCTGTTCTTTCTGGATATTGGGGCCGGAGATAGAGGTCATACTATGTACTCTTCTGCATATTTGAAATATTTCCATAATAGTTAAGAAAATAACAAGCACATCCCGAAAAAGAATAACCAGAGAGTAGAAATTTATGTGTGATTACCTTACAGGCCAAGGTGGGTTTCGCGTTGGGCAGGTGGTTCTCTTCCACAGGGTGTGTCAGTCACCCATGACTTCCCGTCTCTTGGCTCCGCCATTCCTGACGCCTGTATCATTGTCTGCAACCAATCTGCACAAGGAGAAAGAAGGAACACAGAGAAGACACACCTGCTTTCAAAAGTTCCAACCTGGAAATGGCACACACCACTTCCACTCCCATTGCATTGGCTGAAACATAGTCACACGCCACACCTCACTGCAAGTTGCTGGGTGACTGCCTTCCTGGGCACCCAGGACAAGGATGTGGACAAACAGCCAGTAGTCCCACCCACAATGTCATCAGGTTGACCCTGGTCTTCATGCTGCTGCTCAGTCCACAGCGTGTCTGCCAGGCCTATGGTTAGGGTTTAGATATTTTACAAAGGCGCGGGGTTGGGGGTCATGGTTTGGGACTTCAAAGAGGAGGAAGCCAATTCACAAGGAGACAGAAAACCAAATGTTTGCTGGGCCATCTCTAAACAAATGAGAGAGAACTTGTGTAAAATGGGCCCGGCTAGGTACCTTCTTCTCTACCACATCTAGAGTTCCCTACGTTGACAGCTCCTTCCTGGAACAGGCCTTCTGTCTTAAATTCTTTTAGGCAGTTAGGGGTGAGGCCAAAGTTTCTTTCATATATAAATTTTGAGTGTATATATGTAATTTATAGAACTAAATAAATGAATTTAAATATAGATACAATGGATTATATATTCTATTATATAGCAATATTAATATATATATTTTATATATATATATATATATATATAATCTCCTTGGTTCTCCAGAGAACCCTGACGAATACAGGAGGAGTTAATATTCTTTTATCGATGGCATTTACATTTAATCATTTGAAATTCTTAGTTATGACATTGTTATGGCTTGCAAGGAAGTGTCCTTTTCAGTGTTTCATTTAGAGGCCTCAAGATACCAATTTTAAAAAGTTTCCCATTTTATTTGTTTGGTTTGATAGGCTTTTTCCAATTGAGTGCACAGATAAACCAATTTAGGAATTTCAAGGGAGCCCCATTTAGGCCAGTGAAGCCTTAAATCACCCTGAGTAATCTGAGCCCAGTGGGACAAAAATCTACATGTAGAAGGTCTGTATTCTTTAAAGACAAAACCAGCAGGAGTTCCAGAGTGGGGCTGTTCTTTGGTGGTCCTCTTAGAAAATGGATTTCTCATCTGTATGAACTTACCAAAGGATCAAAGGCCCAAAAAAGGAGTGAAAGAAACAGAAGTTTCTAACAAAGCTGACAACGGAAGGATGGCCAGAACCAGTATCAAAGGACGCCTACAGAAAGAGTCTGGACCTCTACCAAAAATGGGAGGTCCAGGCCCAGGAGGACTTACCACCAGGAACCAGAGCCACCAGGAGGAGACGACAGAGCACAAAAGATTCTTTGCAGGCACCTTGCTTGTGTCTGTGAAGTGGCACCAGAATTGAAGGTCAGTAGCTAGGGATCCCACTTCTGTCACCATATAAAGTCAGCAAATAAGAGGCATAAACTGCAAAAGAACCAAAAAGTTTATTTGGGGTCTCAAGAATTGCAATTCAGGAGATGTAGATTCGAGTAGAAGCTCAAATGTGCTCCTAGGAAGACAAAGGAGGCAGGGGTAGATAAAAGGAAAGGACACAGGCTTACAAAGGTCTACAGTGAACAGTTACTGACTGGTTCTGGCATGGGGTGAGCTGACTTGCCAGAACATAGTTGGTCCTAGGCAGACTGTCCCTTCTTGGAATGAGGAAACACTTCAAGATGTGACCTCTGCTGTCAGGTAAAGCTCAAAAGTTCAGTTAACATCTGGTGGTGGATGTGGTGTACAAGCATAAGCCCCACTTCCTTAATGGCCTCCCAGCTCCATTTTAGAAGCCTTGAAAATGGTATTCCGTTTTGTCATTGTCATCCACCACAGTCACGCACCACGTAACAATATTAACGATGTTTCGGTCACTGATGGACCACATATATGACAGTGGTCCCATACGGGTAGCACCACATAGCCTAGGTGTGTAGTAGGCTCTACCACTTAGGTTTGTGTAAGTACACTGTGTGATGTTCACACAACAGTGAAAGTGCCTAATGATGCATTTCTCTAAACATTTCCCTTTCATTAAGTGAGGTACGCCTGTACTGATTTTAGTCTTGTGAGTGTTGAATAATGAATTACTCATTTCAATTATTTGAGTCAGCCCCACTGGCTGAAGATGGTAAAGGCTGACTGAAGCAAAAAACTAAAATTTGTTATTCAACATTCACAAAACCAAATGAGTAAAGAAGAACTTTAAGTTCTATATCAGGGTTCATGTAAGGCAAAAACATTCTAAAGGAAAGATGGATTTGAGGACATATATGATTCTGAGTGTAAATGTCTGGGTACAAGCAAAAATTCCAGGGAGCATTTCAGACTTTCGAGGCAGTGGAATTGGTGAAACCAAAGTCAAGCTCTCCAAACAGTAAAGGGGGCCCAGGTAATATCTGGAGTACAGGTGGAACAGGCAGAAAATTTCATTAATGTAATTGTATGATTTCATGAACGGACAGAGTTGGAAAATAGGATGGCAGGGTAGGGCAGAGGGACCTGGAGGGCCCAGGATGGATGGAGAGATCAGCTGGGCTGGTGTGAGGAAGGGGCCATGGGCACACCCTCTTCATGTCCCCTCCCCCACCCTCTGAAACCCTTTGTGACTCTTCAGTGCTCTGTGATGCAGGCCTGGGATTATAGGCAAGTGCGGACACTCTCAGAGCTCAGTTGCCTCAGGCAGCCTTGCGATTCAGAAAATGGAGTTCAGTCAATGGAATGTTCTCTCATTTCTGAATAGCCATATGGAGTTGTTTTTGAGCATCTGCTCAACATTCTTAGATAGTGACTATAACCTCAGCATCGTGTGTGGGTTGTGGTTGCTTCTTCTGTTCCTGTGCTTCCTGGTGGGGATTCCATCTTTACCAACCTTGTGGAAAACCAAAATCTACCAAAAGGTAAGGATCCCTGGGCAAGCCACCAACAGGGATTTTTTATTGTTGTTTCCATTTCTAGTCCCACATTTTTAAATGAGTTGGTCCAGAGAGACTCCTAAGATGGCAAGTCTGAATAGAGGATAGAACATCATCCTTCTAGGGGAATAGGCCAGGCAGGACTAGGGGTTCAGCTGGGACTGTTTCCCATTTAAAACTCACAGACCATCTGGGTGTGGTGGAGGATTCCCGGATAAAATCCCATCAGTGATTTCACGGCCCTGCATTAGGTTATTTAGAGAGTTTGGGATCTGTGTAGGAGAACACTGTTCCCAACACTGGATCACGAGTCACATTCCCATGACGGGCGTCATTCGACCAAACCGTCCTTTGTATTGGGCAGGTCAGGAGAGCAGGGCTGAGCCTCTGAGCAGACACTGGAGTGTGAGCTCTGTCCCAGGATACAGGGTCCTATCTGAGGAAGCACAGATGTGACTGGGGGCCTCAGAGTCTATGCCCTCCTTGAGCAGAGGACTTCTGACTGAGAATATCAAGTGTGGACTCTAGCCAAAAATCCTCCTTCGAGTTTTTCAAAGAAGGAAAAATTGAAAGTATCTTATCACCTTTAGAAATTCAGAAAGGGAAAGCACACAAAGTGCTAGTAATAAAAATAGAGAGTGACATTAATCTTGGATGAATATCTGAGTTTCCTAGAGAGAGGAGCAAGCCAACTAAGTCCTCGCTCCTCATTCTTTTCTTTTTGTTCTCAGCGTCAGGGCAGAGCCAAGAGGAGAAGAAAAGGTGGAACATCAAGTGGTAAGGTTCCACCTATCCCACCTGAGCTCTCCAAGGGTGACACATCCTGTCCTCTCCATGAGGTCCCAGGTCCATGGTCTCTGAGGATGTCAGTCGCTAGATAGAGTCCCTCTCAGAAAATAGAGGCCTCAGAGGAAAGGCTCATGGGAAGGTAGTCAGAACCCGAGACATTTCTCAGATTCCTGCTCTGCCCAGCTCTGGGCATGAAGCAGTGATGGGCCTGGACAATGGGTGTTGCCCAGTGGGTTGCCGTGGGAGACGCCAAGAGTCAGAACTTCTGCGTCCTGACCTTGTGAAACTACGTTGACTTCCTGGATGATCAGACTCCTCTTTGAGGTAACCATTGACCTATGTTCCTCACATGGTGGTTTTGAACATCCCATGGGATAATGTATGTGACAGTACTTTATAAATGAAGCAACAAACACATGTGAACCTTATTAATATTATCATTGACCGTTTGACCACATCTACTGATTCTTGGGGCTTTCAGAGTTAATATCCCGTTAATATCCCAAGGGTCTCCCATAAAGGGACTCCCGTGTAACACCTATGCTTCTACCTTTATTACATGTAATTCACTCTTCTGGTTTCCCAGGTTGGAGAAACTACCAGAGGGAAACAAAGGAGAAAAGGAGGCTAATTTCTATTCTGAAAAGGTGACCAGTCTTTTCTTTCCTGATCCCTCTTTGACATGTTCTCTGCAATTCCAGGGATTCAGTACAGCCTGCAGTAGTCATGGGAGGGGTTTGCCATAGGAACGGGTATGTGAATGAAGGCCTTGGGGTGAGGGCTGCTGAGTGTATGGTGAAGTCATAGATGTGGGGCATTGTGAAGGGGCAGCAGGCTTCAGGTGGCCCCTCCCCTGACAGGCCAGCAGGTCCTCCTTTCCTTGTTCTGGTCCTGGCTACAGTTTTCTACTTCCTGTCTCCCGCAGGCCCCTAGGCCGGCCTCTCGATACCACCCGCATTCGTCAACTATTATGCCCAGACCCCTCCTGTGAGGTGTGTAATAGCACAACTGCTGAAATCAATCGGCTGCTGTTCCTGGAGGACCTGGAAGATGATACTGCCTCTGTGTCCTCTATGGCTTCCACAGCTTCTGGGACTGAGTCATCATTCACTCTGTCCTCTGCCTTCTCAGAAGTCCCTCCAGGAGACCTAACACCATCCCCTCCACCTGACCCTTCCCCACCGCCCCCCTCCGTTCTCTCACCTAACCCAATGACACCCTTAGCTGACTTTCTTTCACCCTCACCACCGGGTCACTCTATGCCACCAGAGCCTATTCCTCCCTTGGAGTCCAAATTCCCAGCAGACCATTCCCCACCCCAACCCATTGCCCTTCCCCCTCTCCCACCACATGACACCCAGGCAACGGGTCCTATTCTCCAACCAGAGGCCACTCTGTCTCTGAATACGATCTTCTCTCTTGACCGCACCCTTTCCCAAGATATTAACCCCTTACCAAATTTGCCCCAGATAATGAATCCCAATGACTCACTGGCTTGTCATCACGCACCACCAAGCCTGTCTGTCTCACCACCGACAGACCACCCTTTAACTGTGACTCAATCTAAATCGGTTTCCATCTTATTGAAGTCTGTTCCAGAGAACTCATCTCCAGATAGCCCTGGTGGGTTGTCCACTTATGTCCCAACAATCAGAGGCACTGACCATTCAAGCCTGTCAATTTCAGAATTATCCTGGTGGCAAGCTTGTGCCAAAGACTTGTTCTTAGCACCTTCCACCTTGGCACCACGTGATTTTAATCGAGAGTTTCTTGCCCTCCATTCTCCAGAGTCCTCTCTGGAGAGACACCCTACAGCTAACCTTATAGAGCCTGGTAACCTCTCATTTCTCAGCCCTCATGTCCTGGCACTCCTGGAGAGACAAGTCCGAAAGAGGAGTGATTTCCTGATGTGGAAGGAAAAGGAGAAGGAGAAGGGCTCTTTTCCAAAACAACTTAGGCCAGGCCACCAACTAAATCCTTCGGGGAAAATGTCAGAGTCAAATGCTGATGAGTGTGACTCAGCATTCTCCCTTCCTTTCTGGAGCAGTGCAGGCAAACCAAAGGAGCTGCACATGCATGAGCAGCCCCCATATCCTAAAATCTTGGAGGACCATTTACAGGAAAAATGTATGCAGCTCTTCTGGGGTCTCCCATCTCTGCACAGCGAGTCCTTGCCCTCTGCTATCCGTGACTCACGTGACTGCACCACAATCTTCCTTTTCAATACCATCTCAAATGCCTCCATGGGCCAAGAATCCCCAGTACCTCTCCATCGCCCACCTCCATCCTTGCCTGAGATCCAGCCCCAACCCTTGCCTCAAACCCTGCCCCAATCCCAGCCCCTACCTCTCACTCAGGTCAAGTCCCAGGCCCACCTTAAATCCCCACTCCCAATCCTACCATCTGGTCCTCTACCCCAGATAAGGATCTGTGGAGTGTGTTACCATAGACCCCCGGATGAATCAGAGTCTCTCACCTCATCTGAAATTCAACAACTGGAATGGAAAGTGTTGCAGAAGCAACAGGAAAGTTTGTGGGGTTCCCCCTCTGTAGTCCAAAGATCTCAGGAAGAATTTTGTTCTTCAGCTCCCAACTTTCCTTACCATCAGGCCTCCCAGGCCCATGCCTCCATCTCCACCCTTCCCGTAGAGTTTCCTCTCAGTGATGAGCTGAGGAAGAAACTGGAACATCACCTTCGAAAGAGGCTCATCCAACACCGGTGGGGCCTGCCCCGCAGGATCTGTGAGTGTCTGTCACTGATGATGCCTCCAAGAGATTTCTCAGAGATAGCTAAGTCAGAAAGCAATCGTGGACTCTCACGGATCTCGGTGAACAAAGATCTAAATGTTGGATTGAGCCAATCCAAAAGCTTCCATGAGAGGGGTTCAGAACTGCTTCAGGTAGAGAAGGAGATGGGGAAGGATCAGGGGCATAGCCCAGAGAACGGCCCAAAAGCTCATCTGTTGAGTGACCCAGAGAGCTCTTCAGATAAGGATCCGGCATATGACTCTGAGAAAGACCTAAATAGTCACATGGCAAGTCTGTCAGGGAAAGCTTCAAGGGCCTTGGAGGAAAGTCTAGATCAGAAACAACTTGAAAATGTCCTGAAAGCACATTTGAGCAAGAAGTTTGAGGAAATCAGTGAGGCTCGGCTCCCTGGGACGGTGTGCAGTTCATGGCATGCTAGCAAGCAGACATTGCTGCTTTCTGACAAACCCCGCACCCAAATAACTCAGAGGAGTTTGCCACCTTCAGTGGGTGGGGACTCCTCCCTGAATACCTTCCAGGAGCTTTGCTTCATTGATTCCAGTGCACAACAGATGATGGAAACCCATATTAAAAGTTTCCGTATGAGGATGGAGTGGGGCCTGCCCTGCAGGGTCCTTGAATCCATACAGGCGTTTAAATTGGAAGATGCTGCATCCCAGTCCTTGCCCTATTTCTACTGGCCCCCCTCAAATAACCCAACTTTGGAAGTCGACTCCAAATCCGAGGGCTTCGAGCCCCACAGAGGAAGCTCTAAATCTGTTCTTCAAGAAAAAGCGGAAACAACAAATTCAGCCCTGGTCCTGGATCGTCATTGCCCTGCTACATCACCTATGGGCAGGGAAGGACAAGGGGTGCCGAGACAATCACCCTCTGGTATCAACCAAGAGATTGCAGAGGTTGTTCAGAGGGGTAAGGGTGCCAGGCAGACTCATCTGCCTGTCACATGTGGCATCACAGGCAAAACGAGTCAGAAATTTACTCAACTAGGCAACAGATGCCCCCCAGAGCTGCCTGCAAGGCAAGCTGGTGCCAAACCTGAGACAAAAGATGAGAGAGTGAGTTCCAGTGATAGAAGAGAAGGGCGACAGGACAAAAAGATGAAGTCGGAACCCTTTTCCATGTACAACACGGCCAGGGACATATTCAGGGCCAAGGAGCTCAATGCTCTGCAGTCAAAAACTGGTAGTGTGTTGACAACCAGCAAGCCAGGAAGCTCCCAAATGATACGTGAGAATCACAGTAAAATAGAAATTACTGGGACCATTGAAAGCCCTGCACCAAAAAGACAAGTTCCCCAAGACCCAAAGTCATCGGATCTTAAGGAACATCTGCTTGGGGAATTAAAGTCAAAACTAGAGAAGAGGAATCAGAGCCAGGTCCAAGGCCAAGACACTGACATGTCCCCTGCCTCAGAGAGCTTGACTTACAAGGCCTCACTGACTCATGCCCACGGTGTCTCCAGTGGGGACATGGGAGCTTCCCAGGTGCTGCGTGTCCATCTGGAGGACAGTGGGATCAGCAGGCAGCAGCGGCAGGAGCCTTGGGTCCCTAAGAAAGACCTAAAGAGGTCCGAGGATAAGAAATTCCCACCAGCTACAATGAGACTGAGCCCTCCGGGCCCCAACAAAGAAGAGCTTGGTGGAGGGGATGCAGGGTTGGGGACATCCCAACCTACAAGAAAGAGTTTCCCTACTCAGATCACAGCATCAGAGGAGACGCTTGGGAGCAAGTCTTCCCAGACCTCATCACAGAAGGCACAGCCTCCTCCTGAAAGTCTGTTCAGAAAAAAGATGAACGACATTTTTCAATGGCTTCGTCCTGGGACAAAAGGCAAAAAGCAAGACCATCCCCCGGAAAAGGGCCGCCCCATATCATCTGCACAGAGCAGAGGCCTGGTTAAAGGGAGAGCTGCCGTTACTGGGACCACCACGGCTCAGAAGACCAGGACGGTCCCTGGGAAGTTCCCAGTGGAGAAACTGGGGCAGCGGTGTGCAACAGAGGTCACCCGCCCTCAAGAGCCCCTTCCTTCCCTGAGGAAGTTTGTGAAAACTGAGCAGAAGGCAGAAGAGCAGGCCCAGGCAGAGCCCGTCCAGGGGCATCCTTCCAACTACAGGGCTCCCTCCTGTAAAGTGCCAAACGCCAAGTCCTGCCACCAAGAAGTTGTCTTTGCTGGCCGGAATTATCCTACATGTTCTAGACGGATCAGAGACCACAACAGACACCCTCAGAAAGTCGTGGCGCTTAAAGATCAGCTATTGGATCAGAAGCGTCCCTTATCCGTGCCCCGCAGCGAGCATGTGCCCCATCCAAGCTCCACCTGCAGGCGTCAAGCCGGCCCAGGGGCCTCCAGCTGTTCTCACCACTGCTAAAGGCACTATGTTTAGGGATCCGTCTCTACGTCAACAGAAAACGCTTTTCCAGCGTTTCGAGAGCGGAAAATTTCCCACCACAAAATAATTCCTTCTCGTGGAGAATATTAATTCTCCCCAATAAATGATTCTCTAATAATAGTGATGTCTTTTCTGTGTCCTGTGTTGGGGGCATGGGTTTCAGGTAACTCAGGGCTTGTGCTTAGGGAAAAGGAGGAGTGACTTCAGCTCTTACTGATTGCTTCCTCTGGCTTCTGAAAGGTCACCAGTGCTCTGCAGCTCTTGTTGACAAAGCGATATCACGTGCCCCCAAAAGCCCATTTCCTCCCTGATGAAGTTTGAGGAGGTGGGCTCTGCCTCCTGCCTCTTCGCTTAGCCTTAACGAAAGTGTAGAGCAGCCCACACCTTCCGCTCACTGAATGTTTTACATCCTTCAGAGAGTAGGGAAGACAGGTGGTTCTCTATCCGAAGAGGGTCAAGAATAGGTATGCAATTCATAAAACAACAATGAAGAAAAAACAGTGGCTTCATCATGATTTAGAGGTCAGTGACCAGAGGACCCCACAGGGGGTGAACCCTAAATGGGATTTGGGGGGTGGGGGAGGGTATTGCTGCAGTGGATCCTGGGCTGGTGGGGGAGGGGCTAGCAACAGCACAGACACGCCTTAAGAATCTGTCATGTGAGTCATATTAATGTGTTAGGGAAGAATACTTTAAACTTTACACTGAGGTTTCCCTACTGGAAAGGCACCTGGGGGAAGTGGTTCCCCTCTGTAGGTATTTCTTCAGACTGCCAAATGATATTTTGTTGCAGAGCAAAAGCATCACTCAGCTGCCAGTAGTAACAATGTTGACCAAGTAGCCACCTACCTCCCAGGATAAAATAAAGCTGAGAGTAAGGAAAAGATGACTTGGAGTAAGCCAGGAGGAAAGAAAAAATGAAGAGGGGAAAGAAGGACCTTGCTGGTAGAACAAAGCTTTATGCCACATCATCATCCATATGGTGACCCTGTCCTGTTCCCCCCGCCCCCTCCTCAATCTGATCCAGGCATCACCACCTTGAGGCTGATCCAGGCACTGCACAGCACACTGATGCCTTATTCCAAAAAGGCACTGGGCTGTTCTTTGAATACTAAACAATATCTGCAGGGAGGTCATCAGGCATGGCATCCCCCTCTTTGGGAAGGTGATCTTGCTGCCTTCCGTCCTTCTATGCTTAATAGGAATATACAAGATCTTGCCCTTAATGTGTACAGTTCACCTATCAGGATGGAAGTGCCGCCTCTGATATTCACGGCCTTGGTGGAGCCATGGTTGGTCTCCCCCAGAACATCTGCAGCTCATGAACCAGAGGTGAGTCCCAGACTATGCACCAGGTTACAGATATATGGGGGTCTCACCATGGACTGCACACATACCCACCCTTACAATAGGGGTTTGGAGGAAAGGCAACTCCACTTAGACAGACTGGGACTCAAAAATTGGCTGAGTGTCAACTGGGGCAAAATTCAAAAAGCATTATGATGGTGAGCGTGAAATACATTAAGTTGTAGATGTCTAAGTAAAATAAAGATGGTTACAAGGGTGGAAAAATAAAATACCAATTTTGTTTTCTAAAAACAACATGATTTTAAAAATGGAAGGGAGGAGAAAAAGGGAAAAATAGAATAAAATGATTGTTCTGTAAGTAATAAGAGGGGGTCAAGACATAGGTGACAAACGAAATAAGACTCCAAGTAAGGGAAAGGAATTTGAGGTTTCCAAGCCCCTTGAGGGAAGCTCTAAAAGTTTTCAGGGAAATAAGGTGCAAACAACGAATTCAGTCCCCATCCTGGATCTTCCACTCCCTGCTACCTCATCTGCGGGCAACGAAGGACAGGGGGCCCTAAAACCATCCCACTCTGATAGCGACCAGGAGCTTGCCAAGGACATCCAGTCAATCGAGCATGGCAGACAGACTTCAGGGATCCTCACACACAGCTTTATAGACAAAGTGAGTCAGAGTAAGACTGCACTAGACAATAACAGATGCAGCCGAGAGGTGCCCACAAGGCAAGCTGGGGCTGGACATGTGCCAAGGGATGAGAATGTGAGTTCCAGTGATAGAGAGGACATGATTCAGGGCCAAAAGATGGTGGAGAAGAATTGAAAACATTTTTCCACGTCCACCATGAACTTCAGGGAGATATTCAAGGCTGAGGAGCTGTGCGTTCTTACATCACAATCTTGTGACATCTTGACAACCAACAAGTTGGGAAGCTCCCAAATGGTAAATATCAATGTGAGCAAAGTAGAAACTACCCTGACCAGTCAATGTCCCTCACCAAAAATACCAGTTCCCCAAGATTCCAAGCCATCAGACATTAAAAAACAGCTCCTTACCGAGTTGAAGTTTCAATTGAAGAGCAGGGAACATAGCCAGGCTAAAGGCTCTCCCGCTGACATATCCCTTACTTCAGATAGCTTGCCTTCCGAATCCTCACTGACTCAGTCCCAGAGCGTCTCCAGTGGGGACATGGGAGCTTCCCAGGTGCTGCAAGCCCACTTGGAGGACAATGGGGATTGGCGGGAACCCTGGGCCTCTAAGCATGTCTCATGGAAATGCCAGGATAGGAATTTCCCACCAGCTGCAAAGACAGTGAGACCTCTGGACTCCAGAGCAGGAGAATGTGGAAGCGAGGATTCAGGAGTTGGGACGTCTAAAGCCAGAAAGAAGAGCCACTCTATTGAGGACAGAGAATTAGAGGGCACTTTCCCGTATCTGTCACAGAATGAACAGTTTCCTCCTGAAAGTTACTTCAGAAAAAAAATGAGGCAGTTTTTTCAGTGGATTAATTCCAAGAAAAAAATCACAGGGCAGGAAAGTCCCCAGCAAAAAGCCAAGTTCACGTCAATCTTTGCACCGCTCCGAGACCCAGCTCAAAGTGCAGCTCTCGTGAGCTGTGGGCCTCCTGAAGCTCATGAGCTCATGGCAGCCATCGGGAAGATCCTAGAGGAGAAACCGGCATGGAGATACGAACCTGAGGCTGCAGAGTTAGGTCAGCAGAAGGGGGAACTGCAGGCCCAGGTAGAGCCTGAGGAGGGACATCCCTCCAACTACGGGGCTCTCTCTGACCCACAGCCAGGGGAATGGGCAAGGACCACATCCTGCAGCCAAGATGCTGTCCCTCCTGACAAGAGTTTTCGTACAAGGGTTAGACAGAAAAGAGACAGGATCAGACAGCCCTGGAAAGTTGTGGCCTTCAAGGACCAGCATTTATACCAGAGTCAACCCCCTTCCCCACCCTAAAGGGAGTCTGTGCCCCATCCAAGACCCACCTGCATGCATGATGTATGCCACGTCCCTCCGGCCACCCTCACCTCTAATGAAAGCACTGTGTTCAGAGATCTGACTCTTCTATTCAAACAGGAAATGCTTCTCCAACACTTCCAGGGAGGAAAAATGTCCCCAAAGAAATCATTCACTCCTTGTTGAGAAAGCATTGCCATTTTCACGAGAACACATCCTCTGATGAGAACCATGGTTAGCACAACCAAGAATACTGATCGTCCTCAATAAATGTTTCTGCTAGGAGAGAGTAGTGTTCTCTGTGTGGTGCTTTGGGGGAGTGGGTTTGGGGTTCCCAGCGCTTATGCTCAGGGAAAGGAAGGAGGGAAGTCAGCTCTGACTGATTTCCTCATTTGGTTTCTGCAAGATGACCAGTCCCTTGTAGGGGGCCTGACAGTGGCTTTCTCAGTCTTATCTTGGGTCCTGTATTTGACCTTACTCAGATGTCCTGTACTTAAAACACTTTACTTTTTCATAAAAAGTACAAAAAGTTTACTCTAAAAACTTCCGGGCCTTCTCAAAATGAGAAGAACCCTTCAAGTCCAGAACTTGGCTCAACTTGTCTTTCCATCTGCTCCCTCACTATCCTGAACTATACACAGCTGCAGGGTGGGATGCGTTCCTCTGGAAGGATACAGCCAGAATTTCCCCTTGTTGCCTCAGAAAGTTTTGGAATTGGAAGTGTGGGGGTGTTTAGGCCCTGAGGTGAGTGGCAGGGGGAAATGTTGCTCTTGGATCTCTTGGTGAGGAATGAATGTCACCTGCTCCTAAGAGCCTTTCTCTCCCTCAGGAGGTCTGGGTGGTGGGCCGCGTCCCCACGCCTCAGCTGACCCTAACGAAAATGGGGGGCAGTTCACCCTTCCCCTTCCTCTACCCTTCCTGGAGCAGACGGGAGGAGAGACCTTGCAGCTCTGAAAAGGACCAGAGATATGAATCTTTTCCTGAAAACGGTAACTTACCTTCATTTAGAAAAAGTTGCTGATTCCTGAGTATCTCACAGGTGAGCAGTCAGTGCAGGTGTGCGTATGGGTGGGTTTTGCGATTGTGGACACTGGAGTGGCCAGGGCAGGGTCCAGGAACTGGGTGGGTCCCACCGAAGAATCTGTTATATGTGGGGTGGTAATCTGTCTGGAAGGCACATTCTGAGCTCAACAATGAGGTCTCCCTGCATGTGAGGACACCTCAAGGAAAGGGCAGAGACGCCCCCGAGGGAAACTTCCTCAGGATGCCCAGCTTGGTAGAATTATTGCAAGACCAAGAGATCACCTGGCTATCATTTGTAGGAATGGTCGTCAGGCAGCCACCCAGAATTTGGGGCAAAAGGAGACAACAAGTAGGGAAAAAGGAATGGTGGAGTGAGTGGAAAAGGAAAGAAAAAATGAGGAGGGGAAGAATGACCTTATCATCACACCTCATGATCCCTGAGGGTCACTTCGAGCTCAAAATGTCCCTTCCAGACAGATTAACACCCCACATCCTGGCCATCCACTCCACCCAGCATTACCTTACCTAGGCCTCACCTCCTGGAGACTAATCAGGGCTGGGGGGAGCACAATGATACCACTGCAGCTAAGAGAACTTGGGATAGTCTTCGAGATTGAAGACAGTATCTCCAGGAATGTTGTCAAGGAGGTTGTCCTCTCATTTGGTGCCTGCCTTCCCAGCCATGCTACATCTTACACCAAGGTTACAGTAATTTAGGGGTGTGTTAGTTACTATATAACAAATACCCCAAAAGTTAGTGGCTTAAAAAACCAAGTATTTATTAATTCATAGTTTCTGTTGGTGAGGGATCTAGGCAAGGCCTACCTGGGTTCTCTGCTCCAAGGTCTCTCACAAGGCTGCAATTAAGGTGGCAGCTGGGGCTGGGGTCTCAGCTGAAGGCTGGACTGGGGAAATACACACTTCTTCGCTCACTTCTATAGCTGCTGGCTGGATGCAGTTCCTCAAGGCCTGTTGGACTGAGAGCCTCAATTCCTGGATGGCCGTTGGCTGGAGTTGGCCGGAGGCAACCTTCAGTTCCTTGTCATGTAGGCCTCTCCACCATGGCAGCTTGCTTCATCAAAGCCAGGAGAGAGTCTGCTAGCAAGACAGAAGTCACAATCTTGTAAACTAACGAGGGAAATGATATCCCATCACCATTCCCTTATTCTATTAGTCAGAAGCAAATCACGAGGTCCAGCTTACACTCAAGGGGAGCAGTTTATACAAGGGTGTGACTAGCAAAAGAAGGGATCTTTGAAACCTTCTTAGAACTCTTCCTAACACAAGGGTTTCTTCTTGGACATCCCACTGAGTTCACTGAAGCAAAAGTGACCAAAGGGACCAAGTGGATCCTTGTGCTCATCCATATCCACGTCATCAAAGGTAAAGCTGTTTAATGGCTAAGCGGAGAAACGTCTGGTAAGAAAAACATCAAAGAGATTGAAGCATCCAAAGAAGCAGGGAAAGGTGGCATGGAGGTAAAGGCGGTGTGGGGTCATCATGAACGGTAAAGTGAAAGGAGCCCTTAGAACCACCTGCCTCACCACTGCCAGTATTCAGACTTAGAGGGGAGGAAAAATTAGGAGCAAGACGGCTCATCCTCGCTCCGCCACCAAATCTCCACTCTGCTCTAGCTCCCCGACTATAGGCCTAAAGAAGCAACCTTCAGTTCCCATAGAGATAGCCAGGCTTATCGAGGAAGCAAACCCTACAGCTTGCAAGGTTTAACTTCTGCTTTTATTGATATATTTAATATAGCACATCCATCATTTCAAATTTGCTTCTCACAGCTTGAACATCAGAGAGAATGAATCACACAATCGATGGCAAAGCCAGTACTAGGGAATTCAGCATGTAGCTCCCATTCTGGGATGTTTTCCATGAACCCACTGCCAAAGAGCTTCTAACCAAGGGAGAGGTGGTGGCTCAAAAGGGCTGACTTACTGGCTGGGGTCACAAGACAAGTCATACCTGGTGCCCAGATATTTGCTTCTATTCAGAGAAACACTGGATGAGGCAACGAGACAGAATTTGCACACTCAGCACATCTAGGCAGTGAACTGTCCAAATGAGGTGACAGTACCACCCAGGAGTGATCCCACACTCTTGTTCTGCTTCTAGTACTGTTTTCCTTTCTCCCAGATTCCAGTTCCTATGGGAAAGCAGGACTCTTACCAAAAGAAGGAAAACGTATTAGCTGAACAGTGACTGGAGAGATGAGGAGGAATTTCTCTAGATTTCACGGGCTTGCTGCTTATACCCAGAGATCAGTGCTGTGCAGCTTGGGGGGTGTGGGGGGTGGGGGTGGGGGTCTCATTTACATGGTACTCTGTGGCACCTGAAGAATTTTCAGTGACATAGAATGTGATGGGAATGGGTTACCTGAATTTTTATACCCTCAAGCCCACACTCCAAACCTAATGTCAGGGCGAATAAAATGCATGAATTGACTGGTACCTTGATGTGGCTTGGGTATGGGAACCCCAGATCTCAGCTTCAGGCACTGTGAATTTCTCTGGTACCAGGTGCTGCCTAAGGGAATCAGCTTTCTTGAGGCAGCCTTCACATGGATTAACACTCAGAACTGTGCCGTAATCTGCAGCCACAATGAAGGGGCCCAGGCTATGAGAAGGGGCTCTTCTCTCTCTCTTTTTTTTTTTAAAAGATTGGCACCTGAGCTAACAACTGTTGCCAATCTTCTCCTTCTTTTTTTCTCCACAAATCCCCTCAGTACATAGTTGTATATTTCAGTTGTGGGTCCCTCTAGTTGTGGCATGTGGGACGCCGCCTCAATGTGGCCTGAGGAGCAGTGCCACGTCCACACCCAGGATCCGAACCATTGAAACCCTGGGCCGCCAATGCGGAGCGTGCGAACTTAACCACTTGGCCACGGGGCTGGCCCCGGGGCTCCTCTTGAGGCCTTTCCTCTGGAACTTCCATTGGCCCTGGATCAGAGCCTAATTTAGGCTATTTTCCTGGGGTCACAAGGACACGTTTGGTCTTCCTTAGGGAGGCCAAGTGGAAGCTCAGAGATTTGTGGAGGCTGCCTCCCTATCTCTCCCAGGAGACTCGGGGTCTGTTCCTTCCTTCTATGGGGGCCAGGAGGTAGAGAAGGAACTGAGTATTACGCAAGTTTAGCAATGCTTCACTGTGGGAGGGGGTTGGGCTGACAAGAGTAGGTAATTTTCCTTTGCAGGGATTCTTGCCCAGCTTGAGGCAACCTTCATTTGAAGCAGGATAGTGCTGTTTCTACCCTCCACCTGAGGGGATTCCAGAAGGAATAAAAGTTACCTTTCCTCATTTGTCTTACAGGAAGTTCTGGGCTTCTGGGTTCAGGAGTTATTAATGGCTTTCATGTTTCCTGAACCCAAGCAGAAGTTGTGAGACACCTGTTGTACAGTCCTGTCCAGACCCTCATGTGGGAGGAGACTTTAGCTGGCTGCTCCAAGGAGAGAGGAGATAGGGGTTGACACAAGTGCTGGGGTGAGAGAAGGAGAGTTGCCTAAAGGTAGCAGTGGCTCCAAGACCCTGAGAATCAGGATGTAGACACGAGTCCCTTAGGTGGACGGGTTCTGTGTGGAAGTCCTCTAGCAGACAGCACAATGTTTTAAGGGATGAAGTGATGATGCTGAGATGACTAATCATCAAGCCCCATCATCTTGAGAGCTGTCGCAAGACACGGCATTGCTCACACTTAGCACAGAGGCTGTGCAGCCACTGGCCTTTCAATGGGCCTGAAGGGCTTGGGCAATGAAAATCCCAGGGGCAACCAAGATGGACTCAAGATCACAGGCTCTTACCTACATATTTGATGGTGAATACTTAACTAAATAGGCAAAAAGCTCCCATTAATGACTACTATTGTATATCTTCCTACCCTTGAAAATGGGGTCTTTGAGCCAGATTTAATTTAATTTAGAAAAATTAAGTACTGCTTATTGTACTTCAATGTTGTGAAACAAATTTATGCTTTTTATGTATATTATCCCATTTAAACTTTACAATGCTTTGAAGTAGGTTTCTTTACCCTCTTTTATAGAAGGGCACGACCTGAAGGACAGAGAAGGTAATATATATTCAGAGTGCTAGCACAGAAGAGGGAGCCAGGGATGGAGAGCCCCCTTACGCTGTGAGGGATTCTTTGGATGTAAATGATGGCAAGCGCAATTCAACTGACTTTAAAAACAGGATCTGTTGACTCAGGCACCTGAAAAAGCTCTGGGAGTAAGGCTGCCCTCACGCAGGAGGATTCATATTGGGGCTCAGCTGATGTCATCAAGTTTCAGTTTCTATCCATTTCTCTGCTCTAGATTCTGGACTGGCTACCTTGTAAGTCTGTCTGGCAAGTTCGTAGCTACATCTTCCAAACTAAAAGCGCAGCTAAAAATGGGTTGTTTCTCCCACTAGTCCCTTCAAAAGTCCCACTGTGCCTTATTGTCTCCTGTTGGGTCACATGCCCATCCCTGACCAATCACTGTTGCCAAAAGCATGGACCAATCTTTTTGGCCAAGCCTGACTTCAATGCCCTCCTTTAAAGTAAGAGCGTTAGTGGTAAACAACTCCACTTCACATGGACTGAAACTGACAACGGGGTTAGATCCCCAGAGGGCAAAAGAAGGACTATTTTTAGAAGGTGAGTGAATGCTGAGTGTCAAAATAAAAACAAAAACAAAACGGATGTCTACTTCAACCCTCTCTCTCACCACCCCATTTCTGCCTTCTTGTCCAGAGTCATGCCATGGACTGAAGGTTAGAGTTAGAGGAAATGCCAATTCTGTGGACAGGAAAGGAACTCAAAGGGGAAGGAATCAATCAGAGGCCCCAACATCCATGCAGATAGACCATCCAATGATCTGATCTCTCACTGTCTGCTCCTTCTCATCTTAGAGTCCTTTACCTTCATTCCAGTTCAGTTATGGCCATATCCTAGAACTTATCACCAGCAACACTTGTGTGTTCTGAAAAAATACAGTCTGACATTCCTCCCTTTATCCTCTCAGCTTCTGCCCTCAGCATGCTAATGCCTCAACCTATTCAGGAACTACAAGCCACTCCATACTTTCCCCTGCTTACCTGACAACCTTTGTCTTCATTTCCTCCCTCTCCAAGGAAAACTTCATGGGGCATCACTGAATCCTAAACCTAAATATACTGCTCTGCTCTAAACAGCCTACCCCCTTCTTTCATTCGTCCTGTCTAGCAAAATCCAACTCTGCCTGTTTTAGAACTGCCTTCAAATAAGGGCCTGCTTCCTCTTGGATAAAATCACACAAGTGTGTTTGTGCCCCATAAACTTCTGTTCTACATCTGTTGCTCAGCTCCACCACTGCCTCAGAATCCAGTCATTCCTCCTGTGTTACCATGTGCCAGACGCTCTTCCAAGCACTTGGGACACCCAGTGGAGGCAACAAACAGAGGCCCTGTCTCGGGGGAGCTTCTGTGATTGTTTTCTCAGTCAACTCGCTTGCCTAAGTTCTCAAAACAATTCCACTTTCCTACACCTTGTCCACACTCCTCGCTCATTGATCATATGTGCTGGACCACCAGAGGGAAACAGAGAAATCATCAGATGGGAACTTTTCTTCATAAAAACTTCAAAACAAAACAAAACCAAAACCAAAATGAGATCCTCCATCTCTTCTTTCCTCCTTCCTTCCCACCATACTGAAAGGTTTCCCTCAATGCTTTCCTTAATCCTCCCAACCTGGGATCTGCCCACCCTTTCCAAGTCACACCACTTTCACATGTGTGGACTATCTGCCTTAATTATCTACTTTTCCAGAGGACCAAGACTACATTTACCTCATCACAGCTGGAAACACCAAGCAGAGCTCAGAATCCTCTGGAGGAATACATTGGCAATGGGAGGGATCTATGGGGAGGTCCTGCCCAGCATGCTCTGGGGCGGGGCCACGTCCGGGGGCAGGGCCTGAGAGACTCTGAGAGCCTGTTTGGCTTCTTGAGGGCGACGGCACTAGCAACACGGCCAGACATCTCACCTCAGGCTTCTGGAAGATATGAGTTGAGATTTAATTCAAAGACAGGTTCTGAGGAAGGTTTCTGGATGCCTGAGTGACCTTCCCCACTGCCCAGCCTGAAGGATCCTTTCCTCCATCTGCCATTTCCATTACGGTGGGCAGGCCCTCACAGCCCCTGGGCCCCCAACTCTCACTCCAGGCCCAGCCTGAGAAGGCGCTCAGAGGCCTGGGGGCGGGCTGTGCCTGCCCAACACCACCCCCTTTGACGATGGCACTCTTAGGAACTCCACCAAGGTGAGAATAGTAATAAATAGAGTAACAATATTGACAACTGTTAAGGCTTCACCTTACACTGGCTGCCTGGCCTTGCACAAGTAGCCTGAGTCTCAGATCTCATCTATTATGTGCAGATACTGACGTGTACTGATAGGGTTGGTCCTCGGAACTGGAATGAATGAGTAAAGAGTTTTGAACAGTGTTTACCTAACACTAGAAGTTTAATATGTGCTACCCATTATTATCACTCATTTAAAATGCTAGGCCTCCTCTTTATTATTTTAGAAGTATCAATTTACCACTCATTCATTCTTCCTTCCTTCAGAATGAATTTATTTAGTACCTAACATGTGCCAGACACTATGCCAGGCTCTGGAATACAATGGTAAGCAAAAAGGTAGAGTCTCTGCCTTCATGGATCTTACAGTCTAGAGGGGAGATCAGGCAGAAATTAATCATACGAGATTGTGTAAATGTCCCATGTTACATTCTATGAAGGGTTCATGAGCTGGTTGTCGGGGCCAAGGGAGTTTAAAACATGGGGATTTGGCCTAACCAAGGAGAAGAGGGTCTTCCTCACCCACCCCTCAGGAGCTGATAAGGCTTAAGAGGTAAAAGGTGAGTAGGAGACAACTTGGCAAAGCAGGGAGGGAGAAGTGTTCCAGGCAGAGGAATCTGGGTGATGAGAGCAGGGAGAGTGAGGAGGGAGGAACGTGATGCAGCAAGAAGAGGGAAAAGCGTGGGAGGCACCGATTAAGCAGAGTTCTCTGGGCCAAATGAACTAGTTAAGTCTTTGGAGCAATGGGGAGCCAGGGGAAATTTTTAAGTTAGGATTTCTTTATATGTGTAGGGTATTCAGATTTTAGTTGTATTATTTGAGTTTCCAAAAGATTACTGTGAATTAATACTGTGAATTAATGAATTACAGTGATTTAATGTGAAGAATGCTTTGGATGGGGTAAACAGGATGTGAGAGACCAGTGAGAAGGCCACTGCAGTAATCTACGAGAGAAATGATGTCAGCATGGACCACAATGGTGGTGACCAAAGTGGAGTAACGTGGACGGATGTGAGTGGCATGACTTCATTAATTCTAATAAGACGGAACATTTTTCCTTTTGTTTCGCTCCAGTGCCCAAGAGGTACAGGTTGGTGCAAGATGTGGGGTCTTTTATAGAGTTGGACAAGTCAGCAGACACGAAACATTTGAAAAGGCTGCTTGAACTGCTGACTAGCCAAAATCAAAGAGGAAGTTGACCTTCAACCCTTTGTTTTATTCCAGCTGCAGAAGTCATTTTCAGTTACTCTCTGACTCAAGTAAACACCACTCCCTGTCACCTTATCCCTTTGAGGGTTGGTTCACTTCTACATTTTCACTGGGACATGATTCTCACCGACAGTAGAAAGTTCGGCACCCAGACCTGCAGATGTGAAGACACTTGCTCCTCTCTCGAACTATTAGTACTTCTGGGAAACACGTCCCAGTGCCAAACTGTCCTGGTCCTGAAATGACCCTGTTATTTGGGGAGGTAGTAAAGGAAATTACATGTGTTAAACCCCGAGCGGCACTCTCTTTGGACATCGAAAGGTGTAAATGATAAAATACTTACTAGACTTAAAGACCAGGGAGTAAACGGGGGGCTGGATGCTGCCCAGACTCTGTGTGTCAGCAAAACATATCTGAGCTCAGCGAAGTAATCCAGGACCAAGTGTTTTCCTCAGTGGAATAATTAGACAACAGAGGTGGGCAATTTAGAAAAGATAACTTCTTCTGTCCCTGCTTTAGAATTTCTATTACAAACAAAACCCAAGCCTTAGCAAGATTTAAGAGCATGGGACAAAGACGGCTAGATGTTGAACTGCTGGGAGTGGAGCCCACGTTTTATTTATCTTTGTATCCAAGCACATCCACAGTGCTTGCCACAAGGCAGATACTCAGTGAATGTTGGGTGGATCAAGGATTCCTCTGTGTTTTCATGGGGTATTTATATGGTATGGGAATTCAGTCATTTTTTGCCCCACTAGGTAGAGATGGATGCTTTCTGTTCTCCATGTTTACTTTGAACACCATTTAGCTACAGGGATGTTCTAAAATGAAATAATAAGGAAACCAGCTTTAATACGATTTTATATATACAGACAGATACACTTTCTGACCACGTGCAGATATGAATGCTCTCCCTGGAAGATGCTTTTGTAACCTAAATTGCACTAGAATGAGGTTAGAGATGGGGAAGAAAGGGAAAGTAAGGCAAAACTCACAGCTTAATTTCTAGACAGGATTGCTGCTTTAAAAATGAATTTCAGGTGCTTCTTGGCATACTTGGCCCAAGCACTGGAGATTTAACAGTGATTTGTGATTTGGTGTGACCCAGAACATGGCCCAATGGTCCTCTATCCTTTGAAGCCGTCAGTCTGTTTTCTTGATTGCTGTTCTGGACTTTCTCACCGTCACTAACCATCAGGGCCCCATTCCTTCTGCTCTGTCCTAGTGGAACAGTCCCTTGACCTTCCTTCTCCCACTACTCTAGTCTCGACTTCTCCTTGTTGCCAGATTACTCTATTATTGCTTCTCAAATTGTGGTTCCCAGACCAGCAGCATTAGCATTGCCTGGGAACTTATTAGAAATGCAGATTCTCGGGCCTCACTCTGGACCTACTCAAGAAGAAACTTTGATGTGGGGCCCAGCAATTTTAACAAGCAAGGTAATCTCCAAGGTGAGAACCACTGCTGTACGTAAAGCTCAGTTCTGAGCATATCACCCCTTTGCCCAATACCCTTTATTGCTTTCCTGCCGACAACCACATGAGAGTGTGTGTGTGTGTGTGTGTGTGTGTGTGTGTCTCTGTGCGCGCCCTTCTATCCAAGGCCTTCTGCAATCAAGCACCAGCTCAGGTGTCCCCACGCAGGGAGGTGTGTTCCACAGTCATCCTAATGGGTCACCTGCTCTTCCCTCTGCTCTCCTGCCGCCTCTCTCTGTTAATGTTGGGTCCTCTGCTATAAATACCCACCTCCTCCCTCTCCTTGGAGAAACCTTACTCATTCTTTAAGGCTCACTTAAAAATTAATATTTATCTAAGGAATCCATACCTGTGCCTTTAAAACCAAATAGTACTGAAGGCTTTATAAAGAACCACGGCAGGCCCTCCCCCACCTCACAACCCCAATCCTTCCTATCCCCCCAGTTCCATTCCCCATGGAAACCACTTGAGCCGTTTCTATCACAGTTGTTCTGGTGTTTACCTCTATTTATATAACTAATACGCAAATACTTGTATTTAAAAGTAATTTTAAAATATTAGACACTAACTTCTTGCCGTGGTAGATAAAATTTGAGTAAGTAAAATTGCAGGTGGATGAAATTTGGTCGACACCCCATTCCCCTCTTCACTCTTCTCAATCTTTCCTCACTTAAATCTTTATTCATGCAAAGTTCATCTTGGCATGGAAGGTGACTCCTTTCCTGGAACGTGTTCAGAGACTGCTCCTCCCCTGCTCCCACAGAGCTGTGTATCTCTCTTAGTGCACTGTCCCCCTTGCCCTTCCACGTTTGTATGTATGTGTCTCCCATTCCCACCAGCTTGTAAGAGCCAGAAAAGTCTAATCCGTCTTTTACTTTCCCAGAATCCTCCCAGGGCAAAGCACAGGGCCTGGGATATAGCACACACTGAGCAAACGTGGCCAATTTAACCGTAAAGTAAAATATCTGCCTGACCTTTGAAGCTTGCTGGTGTGACAGCAGTACTTGGAATGAGTCTTCCCGTTCCAATGTGGTTTTCCAACATTATTGTGGGAAATAGTAAACTGGAGTCAGGAGACTTGAGCCACACCACCTTCTTGGTGACTTCTTTTAAGACCTTGGGGAAGGCACTTAATGGTTTTGCTTCCGTTTTTTCATCTATAAAGTGGCAACAATAATATCTATGGACAGAGTTGTAGGGAGGACCAAATACAACAGCACAGGTTATCAGGTATAAGGCGTTACATTGATTCCTTATGTTTAAAACAAAAAGGCAAACCATTTTCTGGTAGCACATAGGGCTATAATGAACATTAAAACCAACCTTTAAATAGAAAACTTTATTTTTAGATGATCCAGGGGGTCTTTCTTCCAAGATCAGCCTAAGATTTTTTCGGAGGAAACTGTATTCTCATTGTCCTGAAATTTGAAGCAAGAAAACTCAATCGTTTAAGACCATTTGCCTATTCTTACTTGTTGATGAGAAATCACGACTACTGCCACCCTTTTAGCCTCTGAAGGAATTGTAAGCTTTGTCTTGATTTGATGGCTCAAAAATAAAATCTACCAAAGGTACGTTTTCTAAGCCTCGTCTGGCTCTACCCATTAGAAAAGTGTGAGCTACTGTTCTATCAAAACTAATTATATTTTAAATCTACAACCAAGTCTCAATTACCAAGGTTAATGGGACTACATACATACATAATTCTCTCTTACATTTATCCAGTGTTTTTAACTTCTTCAAAGCACTTTTCACTGTACTGCATATATAAAACAGATGCATTTTTTTAAATCCACAAATAAGGTAAAAAATAAATCTTCAGATCAATAATTTCAACTTTGTACCTGTCAAAAGCTATTAGAACTTGCAAAATTGTCTAATAGGACTTTCATTGCCCTACTCTCCTCTCGACCCCTCTCAACTAAGGCCAGAAAAGACCGAAAGATCTGGAGGAATCTCCAGAGGAGAGGAAGCCAGAGAGGGAAGGAAGCCAAGGACCTGGGCCATCCACAGCCTGGATCATTAGCTCCAGCGTAATTGAGAATAACTGACTGTATGTGTGACTATGGCCAGAAAATCCAGAAAGAGATAAAAAGGAAAAGAAAATGACGTGTGAGTAACAGTATTTACAGGGTCTGTCTTTGTCATTCTCTCAACAAGCATTACTGAGTGCCTACTGTAATGACAGGTGCTTTCAACAAAGAGGATGGACACAGCATGAACAACCCAGGCAAGACTGCTATTTTCATAGTGATGACCTTCCTGAATGGTGCAGACAGACAACAAACACAAAGACACACAACTTCACATAAACGAGATAACTTCAGGTGGCACTAAGCTCTGTGGAGTCCATAAACACAGGAATGTGATAGAGCCTTGGGGAAGGGATGCTGTTGTAGATAAGGTTGCCAGGGAAGGCCTCAGGGTATCGGAGCTGCAATCTGTGAGAAGAGCCCACCCTGTGCAGGTCTGCAAACCAGATGGTGGAATGAGTGAACTCGCCAAGTATGCTAGAGGGAGAGGGGTCCAGGCCAGTTTCAAGGGGTTCCAGGAAAGTCACTGTTCTGTGGTTATTCACTTTGTGTCCTTTTAGGGATATTACTAAAACCTCTCCAGGACCCCGGATTTATTGCCTCTACAATGCGGGTTGCTAACACTGATCACCTGGACAGGGGAGCGCTGAGAAATAATGGGTAAACAATTGTGAGGAGCCACATAAATGCTAAATAATGCTCATGGTAATAAGCTTTTATTAAAGTCAGCACCTTGATAGGCAGCTCACAATCGGATACCTTGGCAAATGTGTAAATTGACGTGGCTGCTCCCTGTGCACACCAGCACCATCCTTTAAAACAGAAAAAAATAAATGAGCCTATGGTCATGATATTCGAAGTAGTTAGTGATCAAACAACTGTCTGGAGAGAAAGCTGGTGTGTGAAGTGTACAATGGGAGCAGGAAGATAACGGCACATCACAGCCCAGCTCACGCAGAGGATAACTCATGAATTGACTGGATGCTTGCTGGTGCACACACCATCCGCTCCAGGGTGGTACTCTAACCCCGTCAGGACTAGGTGCTGCCACCAAAAGGCCCAGCAGACAGGAAGGGGAGTGAGAAGGAGCCAGAACAGAAGCATCTCTGGCAGCAGCCCTCTCTGGCCCTCTTGGCCTTGGAAAGCCACCCCTGGGGGAGGAATGAGCAGCCAGCACCAAGGGCCCTACCTTGGAAGGGCACCAAGGAAGTGGTGGGGGGTGTGAGGGAGGAGGGATGAGCATTGCATTTCTCCCTACGAGAATGAAATATGCCAACGCCAGGAGAGACTTCAGTTGTCGTTATAACTGAGCCTCCCCACACAGAGATATGAGTCCACCCCTTAGAAGCAAATCTTCCTCCCCCAAAACCTCCCCCCAAAATATAACATTAACATCACAAAAAATGAATTCTTTTTTGTGGGTCCTACCATCTCTTTGATATAAATACACAAGTGCCTAAACATTCTTTCCCATCTCCCATCCCACATCGGCAATCAGATTGTGACACACACACACACACACACAAGCACATGCTCACACAAATACCACACACACCCAATTCCTTTGTTAAGCCCTGGCTCAGCTATTATAAGGTACCTGTGGAGTGTAGGTCACATAGTAGAAAAGTTTAAATTACTGTTGCTTCTACTCTGAAAAGCAGACAGGAAGAAAAGACAATAAAAAAGAAAACACTTATTTTAAGGCTGATACTAAACACTCTACTCCACGTTCACTGAGGTCAATTTCCCACTGTGGGATGGGGAGAATCGAGATGATCTCTGAGGTGCTATGAACCCACAGTGCAGACTTCACGTTTTGAGGCTTGACTAGAAACGACGGGGACGTGAAAAAGAACATGGCGAGATAATCCTAGTCTTCAGGAAATTATGGTTTAAACTGGGCTGGAGAAAGACCAAGATCCTCAAAAAAATCTAATTGATTTTAACCAAATGGAGTAATTTTAAAATGTTAAATACACTGGGATATCATATTAAAAGTATTCTGGGAGAGCATGCCGCATGGGACGTGGTAAGTGCTGAATTTCCTGCTGCTAAGGGAGGCATTCCTATCTGCCAGTGTCTCATGCTGCTCAGACCTGAACCATTCATTTAGGTAGACCATTTGTCCAAGTGCGTCATTTCCCAAAATAGCCAATGGAGGACTCCAGGGAGAACTGTCCTGAGGAGATGTGGTCATCCTCAAGGCCAAATCAGTCTAGACTAAGATGGTTCTTAGCAAGACTGCCCAAAGGGCTTCTAGACTTTGTTTGGTAAGTGTTGTTAATGCCTTGGTAACAATGGACTGTTGATAAGGTGGGAGATAATGTCAGAAGGAAGGAAGGTATCTGCTCACATCTTTTGCTTTTAACTTAAGCTAACCCATAAAATCCATTATCAAACCCCAGGGAATGCTCCCAATTATTGTCTTGGACCCTTCATTTGGCTTTGCTTTGTTTTTTTTTTTTTTTTCAACTCTCTATTTCTGTTTTTACCTGGCACTGACTCGCTTGACTCCTCTTCTCCTCTCAGCTTCTGGCTCTGTGCTCCCCCTTTAGACTTGATGAGTAATTTTGGTTTTCCTGCTTTTCACCTTTGGCACCCCTTCAAAAATGGGTTAGGTTTATCTTCTGGCTCTTTCTACTTCTGACTGCTTGGAAGTTTGGATCATACTTAGCCAAGTTTTGATCCCAGGACCTTTCCCTGGCTTTGACCTGTCTCAGTGGCATCTGTGCTGGGCTTGACTCCTCCAGGTGAGGGCGTCGGCAAGAGGGAGGATCAAGCAAAGATCAAGCAAGGAAACAGGAAGAATACCTGGCTCAGCTTAAACTGTGCAGGGCACTGAGGCCTTGCTGGCCGTCCAGTCTCTGCCTCCTTCTTCCTCTGCTGCTTTCATTCCCTCCCGTCTCTGACTTTCAATTTTTATTAAGTTTCCACCTTCTGACTGCTCAATCCTCTTCTAGCATCCCTTTGTAAGATTGAAATGGGAGTGGGAGTGATATCCATTAGCCAAAATAAGTTCCATAGCTGGGAGAAACTGCTGAATCTCTGGTGTCTTTATAGCACTTATCAAATCCCAATTAACCATATTAGTTGGCAAACTGCTCTGGCTTCCCAGGCAGTCAGCTGGTAGGTGAGTCAATAAATATCTGTCAGATGGATGGATGCACACTCACTAGTTGTGTAGCATGGCATCAGGTACTTTAAATAATACAAAGTATAAGACTTCATCCTTGGCTGAAGAAGGACATCTTCTCACGGCCATTCACAAAAGGACTGTTTGGAAACATCACCAAGCGCTAGACCAGCTTCGCTACTTCTTCTAGAAAACAAGAAGAAATCTCTTGTTTCAAGAGATGTTTGTGTCATCTCTTAATGCACAACTGGCTTCATGTGGGCAAAAGGGAACATGAGCAAAGCCCTGGTTAAAGCATAACAGACACCCTTGGGCTAATGAACTGTCGAAGGTAGTAGTGTCAGCGGATTTTCTACATAACTGCTTTGTAAACAGCAACACGCATAAACCATAAACAAGGAGAATGAAGTGAGCACCCACAGACCCACCACTCATGTCAAATCATACAATGTTGATATCACCCCAGAAGCCTCCACTCTCCTGTCTGATAATCTCTCACTTACTTTTCTTTATAATTTCATCACCTTTATAGACTCCCATAAAACATTTAGTTATATCCAGTTTGGGGATCAAAATAGATTAAAAAACAACAATTGCAGGTGCATTCAACATTGGACATGAAAAAGAAAACTGGTTTTTTAATAAGATACTTCAAGTGTACACTTTCCGTAGGTGATCAAGACATTTACTCTTTCGTCCATTTTTATGTTTGCTGACTGCCAATCACTCTACTCCTTAATACTTCAAAGGTATTTTTCCCAAAGCTGCCTTTTGTCTTACACTAATGCTTTCCCGGACTCAAGTGAATTTTGAAGGAGACTGAGCTCATCATGATGAAATGGATGTTGACATTCCATAACCATCACTGTAATTATTCCTAATTTGTACTTTGCTTCAAAAACTCTCTTCCCTTGCCCCCTAAAGTCTGTACTTTCAGAATAGCATCTACAGCTTTAATTATACCTGACAATAAACTACTCTCACCACAAAATCTTGTTAATCACGGTGTACGTTACTATCTTCAAGTATCCTGTTTTTTTAAAACTGCATTTATATCAGGTTCCCAAAGAGTTACAATATTAGCAATGAATGTTTTAACTGTTTCTGTAATTACTGTTTGTAATTACTACAAATCAAAGTTGTACAAACTTTGGATTGGAGGCTGGTTGAATTATCTACCAAACTGGGGTGAATGGTCTTTTAATCAACTGTATACTGAACAAATCTACAGAGTAAAAACTGAGATGGAATTTGAGTGACTTGGTGTCCATCGAGAATCAAATCTGATGCTGTAGTGTTAACAAGGGACTTCAGGTCCAGAATGATTCTGTTAATCACACGTCTTCCAAATTAGTCAGTTAATGTTGTGGGTCCTGATGAGACAGGATTTAGGAAGGCAGAGAGCGGCGGGGAATGCTCCTGGTGATAGGATCCTTAGAGCAAAGGACAGAAGACAAAAGGAGAAGGCTGTATTCATGAGAAGTGAGCTGGACCATAAGCGCTATAATTAGAAGCTTATAATGTCACCACATTGCTTTCTGTAATGTAATATTTTTGTTGTCTGTTATTTTCCTTGATTCAGGTTTTGTATTTTTCATGATGTAATAGTGAGATCTAGTCTCATTTTTCTGTGTATTTGGATACATTGAGTAGAGTGCTCTGGCTGAGTAAAGAGTTTCACATATGGGAGACTTGAGAAACAAGAGTGGCAAGGAAAGTTAGGTCAGATTATGAAAATTCTTAAAACGTTTATATTGGACTTAATCCTTCAGAAGTCATTTAGTGTTCTCTTTTCTTTTTTTGTAATTGAGAGCACCATGAGGAAAGGAGTGTTTTTGATGATCTATTTTATTTTATTTCTTTCTCTTTTCTTGGAGGAAGATTGGCCCTGAGCTAACATCCGTGCCCATCTTCCTCCATTTCATCCGTGGCTCGCCTGCCACAGCATGGCCTGATCAGCAGTGTATAGGTCTGTGCCAGAATGGGAACCTACAAACCCCAGGCCGCCAAAGAGGAGCACACAAACTTAACCACTACACCACCGGGCTGGCCCCATTTTTGATGATTTCTAAGGGGTAAAAACTAGGCAGGGAGATTAGGTAAGATGATATAGCAAAAATTCAGGCATTAAGAAATAAGGTTAGACTAGGCTGGCGATGGCGGCCATGGATTGGAAAGGAAGGAAGGATGGATGCAGCATCATAAGGGAAAAATTTGCTTCTTTCCCTTTGTCTTTTCAGCCATTTGGGCTTAACGGTGTTCAGTGCTCCTGATTTATTTCCCTTCCCATTTATATTTTCCTTCTTCCCTCGATAATCTACTTTTGCTTTCCCATTTTTCCCTCTCTTCTCTCCTTTGCTTGCATTCTTATCACCTTCCCTGATAGGACGATGACTGAATCGGGCAGGTAGACATGAAATGGGAGATCTGAGTAGAAACTAACTATAAGATTTACTAATTAGAGTATGTTGCTGCTTAACACATTTTTTTTTAACCTTTCA
The DNA here is from genome assembly GCF_041296265.1 of Equus caballus. NCBI lineage: Eukaryota > Metazoa > Chordata > Mammalia > Perissodactyla > Equidae > Equus > Equus caballus. The sequence continues at coordinate 11,986,367 of NC_091704.1, forward strand.
TCTGCAGTTAAAAAGAAGAAAAGAAAGGTGAGGAGGCAAAAAAGGAGTAGAGAGGAAAAGGGAGAGACTCATTTATCCATTCATTCAAGAAGTGCTGTGTTTCCAGAGAAAGAGAGAGTGCCAAAGAGATAGAGAAAACACCACACAATAATTTGTGTTATTGTAGTTGTATCATCTATTTCCCCTTCTAACTCAGTTGGGTAAAGTAGAGATGCCAGATGGGAGGCTAAAGACTAAGGTGAGATGGGCAGTCTCCCTCCCTCCCTTATTGCCTGCTGCTTCTCATATCAAAAGATGGAGTCTACATCCCTCCCCCTAGGCCTCAGTGACTGGCTCAACCAATAGGATGCTGTGGAGGTGACTTTCTGGGACTTCTGAGGCTAGGCTGTAAGAAGCCTGGTCTTTTGGAATATATCCTCTTGGGATGCTTTCTTTTGGAACCCAGCCACCACTTTGAGAGATGCCCAAGTCACATGAAGAGGCCACATGCAGGCCCTCCAGTTGGCAGCCCCGAATAAGATAACAGCCAGCATCCTCAGCAAACACAGAAATGAACCATCTTGACATCCAGCACAATAGAGGCAAAGAGGATTTCAGCCCAAGCTGACATCTGACTGTACTTCCTAGGAGACCCCAAGCAAGAACTGCCCAGCGAATCCCAGCCAATCCACAGAATAATAAGAGACAAGAATAAGTTACTGTTTCAAGCTACTCTACTTTGTTGTGGTTTGTTATACAGCAATAGATAACTTTTTTCATCCTTACACGAGACACAAAGAATATCGAAAGTTTGAAGATTCATGATGCCACCCGGAATGCATGTATATTTTTTACGTATTTTTTTCCTTTTAAAGGTCACTTTCTTATTCATTAGCCTTGAAATTGGAATTTGAATTGACCTTGATCAGAAATCCTAAGAAATGCTTAAGCAAATATTTTAAGCACTATCATATTTTGAGTACTAGTTCAGGATAAAGTGGTATTGATGTGACAAGAATAATGGATGTGTAATTAGAAGATGGAGTTTAAGTCCTAGTTCTGTCATTTATTACTGTGTGGCCTACAACAAGTTATTTCACATTTCTGCTTCCTAGTTTCCAATGCTATAATGTAATCGAAGGTATTTAGTGATGCATGACAAAACACAAACATTCAGTGAATTTCCATTTCTTTCCTTCCTATGAAAGTCCTGTACTCATAAGTGCAACCATATCAGAGCCTATCATACTGCTTCCTAAAACTAAATATTTTTATTATGTATCAAATGTTTCCCTTGATAACTATTGCATAAGCTTCCATAGTGTTGCCTTTACTAGTGTGATCTGCCTCACTTTTCCTGTGGGATAGTTTATTTAATAGATTTTGGGGACTCATCCTGTTGCTGGATTCTTACAAAGACTCTTTTGTGATAACCTTCTTTGGTTTTCAAGGACATGACCCTGTTTCTCGAGTGTGGTTCCCTACTGTAGCATAAATGTTAACAAGTTAAATGCATATCACATAAGAATTTTAATTGTTCATCATATGTTTATGTATTGAAATATAGAGTCGAATTGATATAATTGGTAACATTACCCATTTGCTTTGATTTGAGATGTCAAGTGATTGAAAAAATTTTTAATTCAGAATTGAATTACCTTGCTTATTTGAATTTATCATTTTTGCGTAATTAGGATGAACTAATTTTTTTTTATTAATGTTATGATAGATTACAACCTTGTGAGATTTCAGTTGTACATTTTTGTTAGTCACGTTGTGGGTACACCACTTCCCCCTCTGTGCCCTCCCCCCACCCCCCCTTTTCCCTGGTAACCACCGATCAGATCTCCTTATCAATATACTAACTTCCACCTATGAGTGGAGTCATATAGAGTTAGGATGAACTAATTTAATTTGCAGTTATCCTTAAATGACTTAACTGATGTCTGCTGAGGTTCTCAAGGCCACAGGATTATGGAGTCATGCTGAACATCACTCTGTCTCTTAGGGTTGGAAGTACAAGTGCACCTTGTGAAGCCTGGAGACAGAAGTTACAAGCTTGATTTTTTCTCCATTAATGTTTTTTTTCTGTTTTGTCCCCCTCACCTCACTCTAGGCTGCGTCATGTTTCCCAGAAGGACCACATATTGCATTTGGAGGTGGTCCTCCTTTTCCAACTTTGTTCTGATTTTATGTCATTTTTACTTGGTGTTGAGCTCACATCTCAGTTCTGCAAAGGAAAGCTGGTTATTTATCTGGTAACTTGTGGTTGGAATCCCCAAGAGAGTGCTCTTTATAGAGACTGAGGGTCCTTTAGCAAATATTGCTTTTTGATGATGCATTTTAATAAGCCTTTTAAAAATCTGGATACCAGACTACCGGCTAGGGTACCTGGAAGCAATAATTTTAAAATAGTGCTTTTCAAACTGCAGGTCCTGACCAACTAGTGGATTATGAAATAATTCTAGAGAGTGTGACAAGCACTTAAAAAACAATGAAACAAAATGGAATAGATAATATTAGAGTGTATTACACGTAAAAAGGTAAGAACAGTTTCATAAAATTTTTATATTCCTTTGGTGTGTGTGCGTATATACTGATTTACGATAAAAAATAATTTATAGATTTATTTTGTGAGTTGCCATCAAAAGAATTTGAAAGTCACTGCCATGGATTTAAAGTTATCTGAAACACAGTTTTGTAATATAGCAGTTTGAAATGAAGCCCCAACAATATATGTAACAAATAAAAGCGTAGATAGGTTTTAGCTGCAAATTTTAAAGGGATTGGCAAGTTACTTTTCCTGAGAAGTCTAGCCCTGGGATGACTGGGTATTTTCCAAAGGGCCAGGAACCAGTTATCCCAATAAACGGTAGGGGCCTCAATGCTCTCTCCCTGGGAGGCTCTGAGGTAACGTTCCTCATCTCACTTGTAATGCTGCTGTTGCCTTGCTGCAGTGGCTGTTGGAAGTACTGCGTCTTCCCTAACCAGATCAGAAGGACCCAGTTTTCCCAAAGTCTTGGTCTGCCAGAAAGATGGCATTGCACTTCTCCCCGATTTGTGGGACCTGCACCCAGCTTGGAGAGCTGGAAAACTCCAGCCCTTAACTCCCCTCTTTGCTAGGGAACCACGTTTTCCTTCCCACTGGGTCCTTGGAAGATGGGAAGCAGCAGTAAGGTTACTTGTGTTTTATCCACACCATGTGAGTCTGTGTTTTTGTGTGAAGGCTGACTCATGTGGAGGAAAGTTCTATGCCTAGAATTATAAAATTAATGCTAATCAGAGTAATGCAGCATGCCACTTCCAATCTGCTAATGAGCTTTGGGGAGAGATGGCACATCTTCCTGCAGCTGATGGATGCCCCTTTTAGAGGATCTACGACATCCTCCCCAGGTCTTCCCTCAGCTGGGCTAACACACTTCAGAACAAAATAATCCTCAGGGCAGGATGGGACCCCTTGCTTTTTGGTTCTTGTCCCTTGAATCAGTCTACTCTCTGTGCCACTAAAATAGCTGCCTATTAAACTCATCAGTGGAATCTGCCATACTGTGTCACTTAAACTTTTTCCATCTGCTTATGGTTTTTACTTGTTTTTCATAGAAAGCCCTGACCTAAATCTCTACTCTTCTTTTATAATGCTTTCATTTTGACCTTACTACTGCTGAAAGTCAACCAAACTCATTCATCACTGTCCCTCCCCCCAATCTCCATGAACATTATCCTGTTATCCAGGTTTTTAACATCCACTCAAGAGATTGTCAACAAAAATGGACTAAACCTTTACATGGAACTTCTTTACCCCCACATGGGACATTTTCAAGAATAGGAGCTTTCAGATGAATTAGCAATGTAGATAAATTTGTTACCAACACTAGAATCTCATTCTAAAATATTTTCTACAGCTCAAAACATGGCATAAGGCAGATTCCTATTTAAGAGAAAGGGCCTTCTTTTAAGTTGTCTTGAAGATTCTGAGACTGTCCTTACGAGCAGTGCTATGAGAGGATATGAGGCACAATCTCAGTCACCCCAAGAGTTAATTTAAATGGAGAAAGTGAGATGGTTTCCCAAAACATTGGAATTGATTTTTCCCTGAGTCTCTCCATAGTTGTAGATTCTGATAATCACAGAATATAGAGAAGGAAGAAACTTGGTGTTCCTTCTAACTGCCTCATTTCACAAACCAAGAAATTGAGGATCAGAGACATGAGGTCATTAAAGTCATCCAGTTACTTAGTTGCTTACTTCGACTAGGGCGGTTTCAGAAAGGATGCAGAAAAGTACAAGTATTTGAGAGCTAGTTAGGGACTGTATTAATCAACACTGTAATAATCAGCTCTGTGTCCTTGGGTGCTGCGACAGCTGGGGGTCCACTGCTGCAGCTGACAAATAAAGTGTGAGGAAGAAACAAAAACTGAGGGAGTCCATCGCCACTAGACCTGCCTTATAAGAAATGTCAAAAAGAGCTCTCCTGTCTGAAATGAAAAGGCAAAGGATACAAAGCTTTAAACAAGTTGATAAATAGATAAAATCAGAAAACTGCAACTCTGTATCAGAACATGTTAGTAAACAATTATGATGCAAAGGTTAAAGGGAAAGAAAGCATTAAAAATAACATTAACCATTCCAATTTGGTAACAAATTCACAATACAGAAAGAAAGAATTTTGACAACAAAAATAGCAAGGGAAGAAGAAAAGGACAGAACTTGCCTAGTCAAATGAAGCAAAAATGCTATCAGCAGAAAAAGAACTATCTCATCTGTGAGACCTTTTATACAAACCTCATGGTAACCACAAAACAAAAATTAAGGCAGAGTCACGAAACATAAAAAAAGAGGAAACTGAAAAACACATCACCAAAAACCGTCAAGCTGAAATTGTAGTGAGAAACACAAGGAAAAAGAAACAAAGGAAATATAGAGCAACCATAAAACAAAAGATAAAATGGCAATAGTAAGTCCCTATATATCCATAATCATCCTAAATGTAAATGGATTGAATGCACCAATGAAAAGACAGAGAGGCTGGACAGGTTAAGAAAAAGACCCAAAAATGTGCTGCCTCCAGGAGACCCATCTCAGCTCTAAAGAAAAACATAGGCTCAGAGTGAAGGGGTGGAAGATGATACTCCGACCAAATGACAACCAAAAGAAAGTGAGTGTAGCCATAATTCTATCAGACGAAATAGACTGCAAGCCAAAAAAGACAAGAGACAAAGATGGGCATTATATAATGATAAAGGGGATAATCCATCAAGAAGACATAACATTTATTAATATATATGCACCTAACGTAGAAGCACCAAAGTCTATAAAACAACTATTAACAGATCTAAAGGGAGAAACTGACAGCAACACCATAAGAGTAGGGAACTTTAATACCCCACTTACATCAATGGATAGGTCTTCTAGAGAGAAAAATCAACAAAGAAACGTTGATCTTCAATGAAACACTAGACCAGATGAATTGAACAGATACATATATAATATTCAATCCAAAAGCAGCAGGATATACATTTTCTCTCAAGTACACATGAAACATTCTCAAAGATCCACTGTTTGTTGGGAAACAAAACAACTCCCAATAAACTTAAGAAGACTGAAAAGATATCAAGCATCTTTTCCAACCACAATGGTATGAAACTAGAAATCAACCACAAGGAGAAAGCTGGAAAAGTCACAAATATGTGGAGCCTAAACAACGTGCTATTCATTAACTATTGGAACAACAACAAAATTAAAGGAGAAATGGAAAAATATCTGGAGGCAAATGAAAAGGAAAATACAGTGTACCAAAATCTATTGGATACAGCAAAAGCAGTACTAAGAGGGAAGTTCCTAGCAACACAGGCCTACCTTGTGAGACAGGAAAAATCTCAAATAAACAATCTAACAATACATCCAACAGAATCAGAAAAGAAGAAAAATGAAGAGCCCAAAGTCCGGAGAACAAAGGAACTACTAGAAATCAGAGCTGAAATAAATGACATGGAGAGTAAAAAGAAAATAGAAAAGATCAGCGAAACTAAGAGCTAGTTCTTTGAAAATATAAACAAAATTGACAAACCTTTAGGTAGAATAAGACAAAAAGAGAGAAGCCTCAAATAAATAAAATCAGAGAAGAAATCACAAGCAATATAACAGAAATACAAAGGATTACAACAGTATTCTTTATCAATGTTATAAACTACATTAACAAAATGAAGAATAAAAATCACATGATCATCTCAACAGACGCAGAGAAAGAATTTGACAAGATTCACCACATATTTATGATAATAACTCTCAATAAAATAATTATAGAAGGAAAGTACCTCAACATAATAAAGGCCATATATGACAAACCAACAGCTAACATTATACTCAATGGTGTAAACTGATAGCTATCCCTCTAAGAGCAGGAACAAGACAAGGATGCCCACGCTCACCCTTCTTAGTCCTAGCCAGAGCAATCAAGTAAGAAAAATAAATAAAACATATTCAAACTGGAAAGGAAGAAGTAAAACTGTCACTACTTGTGGATGATGAGATTTTACATATAGAAAACGCTAAAGAATCCATCAAAAAACTAAAAACAAACGAGCAGAAATAAAAAATCAAGAATACAATCCTATTTACAATCACAAAAAGAATTAAGTGGGTAGGAATAAATTTAACCAATGAGGTGAAAGACCTATACACTGAAGACTATAAGACATTGTTGAAAGAAATTAAAGAAGACATAAAGAAATAGAAGGATATTCTGTGCTCATGGATTAGAAGAATCAACATAGTGAAAAAGTCCATGTTACTTAAAGCAATCTGCAGATTCAATGTAATCCCTATCAAAACCCCAATGACATTTTTCACAGAAATAGAAAGAAGAATTCTAAAATTTACTGGAAACAACAAAAGTCCCCAAAGAGCCACAGCACTCCAGAGAAAAAAGAACAAAGGTGGAGGCATCACATTCCCTAATTTCAAAGTATACTACAAAGCTGTATTAATCAAAACAGCACGATACTGGCAGAAAAGCAGACACAGATCAATGGAACAGAATTGATAGCCAAGAAATAAACCCATACATTTAGGAACAGCCAATTTTCAACAAAGGAGCTAAGAACATACAATGGAGAAGGGAAAGTCTCTTCAATAAACACTGTTGGGAAAACGGACAGCCGCACACAAAAGAATGAAAGTAGACCATTATCTTACACCATGCACAAAAATTAACTCAAAATGGATTAAAGACTTGAATGTAATACCTGAAACCATAAAACTCCAAAGAAGAAAACATAGGCAGTAAGCTCTTTGCTATCATTCTTAGCAGTGTCTTTTTGAATATGTCTCCTCAGGAAAGGGAAACTAAAGAAAAAATAAGCTAATGGGACTACATCAAACTAAAAAGCGTCTGTATGGCTAAGGAAACATCAATACAATGAAAAGACAACCTAGCAATTGGAAGAAGATATCTGCGAATCATTTATCCAATAAGGGGTTGCTATCCAAAATATATAAAGAACTCAACAACAAAAGAACAAACTTAGTCAAGAAATGGGCAGAGGATTTGAACAGACATTTTCCCAAAGATATACAGATGGCCAACAGGCACATGAAAAGATGTTCAACATCACTAATTATTAGATAAATACAAATCAAAACCACAATGAGATATCACCTCATGCCCATCAGAATGGCTATTACTAAAAAGACAAGAAATAAGAAGTGTTGGAGAGGGGCCAGTGCCATGGCCGAGTGGTTAAGTTCGTGTGCGCTACTCACTTCAGCAGCCCAGGGTCTTGCCGGTTTGGATCCTGGGCCTGGACACGGCACCACTCATCAAGCCATGCTGAGGTGGCATCCCACACAGCACAGCCAGGATATACAACTAGAATATACAACTATGTACTGGGAGGGTTTTGGGAGAACAAGAAGGAAAAAAAGATAGACAACAGATGTTAGCTCAGGTGCCAATCTTTACAAAGAAAACAGAAGTGTTGGAGAGGATGTGGAGAAAAGGGAGCCCTCATACACTGCTGGTGGGAATGTAAATTGGTGCAGCCACTGTGGAAAATAGTACAGAGATTCCTCAAAAACTTAAAAATAGAATGACCAGGCATGACATCAGCATCACGGCGGAGTGAGCTCTTCCCTTAGACTCTCCTCCCTAAGAAAGAATGAAAAGGACATTCATAAACCAACAGAGGACAGGCACATAACACAAAAGACATCTGAGAGACCCATGCAGCCAAATGCCTGAAGGTGGAGGTGCTGGACCCCCCAGGAGGAAGGAGGAGGAAGTAAGGGGATCTCCTCTCCCTCCCCAGCAATGACCTAGGGCACAGGACCATGCACAGCTCTGAGAAAAGAGGGGCCTGGGGGGAGACTCTGTAGGAATGCCTTCGCTCTCCAAGTTCCCTCACATCCCATAGGAAAGCTCCACAGAGGAGGCTAAGCTATTGTGGGGTTGTCTTCATGAAGCCAGCACGCCAGGAGGACAGACAGCGAGGGCAAACAGAGAACACCCACGGGATGGCACATGCAAAAGAAGTGCCCCTCCCCCTGCTGGGCTCACAAGCTCAGCCAGTCAGCCAGGGCAAGGGACCCCGTCTAGAGTGCCCGTGCGTACATTAGCAAAGCAGCAGCTACAAGCAGGCAATCGCAGATGGGTCCTGTCAGCATAGATTCCAAAGGACAAGCACAGACACCAGGGATCACAGCAGGCTCAGAATACACAGCTCCTGAACCTCCTCCAGTGGTGGCAGGTGGAATCTGCAACCAGATACTATCTATGTGAAGGCACAAACCAACCCCATCAAATAGTATGAAGAAATATATTAATAGTCCAGACCAGAAGGAAAATGAAAAGCACCTAGAAATCAATCCTGAAGGCACACAAGTTTACAATGTAAACGACAGAGAATTCAAAATAGCTAACATTAAAAAACTCAACGAGTTACAAGAAAATTCAGATAGTTCAATTAAATCAGGAATAAAATTAATAAACAGAGGGAATACTTCACAAAAGAGATTGACCCTACAAAGAGAAACCAATCAGAAATGTTGGAGATGAAAAACACAATGAGATAAAGAAAAATCTGGATACCCTGAATTACAGAGCTGACGTTATGGAAGACGGAATTAGCAATCTGGAGGACCGAAATATAGAAAGGCTTCAGATGGAGGAGGAGAGAGAATTAAGACTAAAAAGAACCGAAGAAATTCTCTGAGAAATATCTGATTCAATTAGGAAATGCAACATAAAAACTACGGGTATTATAGAGGGAGAAGGGAGGGAGAAAGGAGCAGAAAGTCTGTTCAAACCTGGAAAAGGAGCTGGAATTACAAGTAAAAGACGCTAACAGAACTTCTGATTACATCAATGTAAAAAGACCTACTCCAAGGCATAGAGTAGTAAAACTGGCAAAAGTCAGTGACAAAGAAGAAATATTTTTAAAGGCAGCAAGGCAGAAGAAAATAACTTACAAAGACCATATCAAACTTTCAGGAGATTTCTCAGCAGAATCTTTACAGGCTACGAGAAGGTAGAATGAGATATTCAAAATTCTGAAAGACAAAAACCTTCAGCTGAGAATACTCTATCCAGGGAAAAATATCCTACAGATATGGTGGAGAAATACAAACTTTCCCACATAAACAAAAGCTGAGGTAGTTCATCGCCACAAGACACCCCAAACAGGAAATGCTCAAGAAGACCTTCATACCTGAAAAAGAAAAAAAAGAGTTCACAAAGCCTTGAGCAAGGAGATAAATAGGCAGCCAAAGTCAGAAAATTGCAGCTCTCTACCAGAAGAGGTTAGCAAAAACTTAATTATGACATGAAAGATAAAGGGAAGGAAAACATCAAAAATAACTATAATCTTGTGATTTTAACCACAAAATCACAACACAAAACAGAATGTGTTATGACCAACAAATCAGAGGAAGAGGAAAGGGATGGAACTGGCTTAGACCAAGGAAATAAGAGGCTATCAGAAAATGGTATATCTCATCTACGAGATTTTTTATACAAACCTGATGGTAACCACTAAGCAAATAATCAGAACAGAGACACAAATGATACAGAAAAAAAGAAAACTGAGGGGCTGTCCCAGTGGCATAATGGTTAAGTTCACATGCTCTGCTTCAGCCACCCAGGGTTTGCAGCTTCAGGTCCCAGGCACAGACCTATGCATCTCTCATCAAGCCCTGCTGTGCTGGCATCCCACATACAAAAAACAGAGGAAGATTGCCACAGATGTTAGCTCAGCAACAATCTTCCTCAAGCTAAAAAAGAGGAAGATTGCTTACAGGTGTTAGCTCAGGGCCAGTCTTCCTCACACACAAAAAAGAGAAAACTGAGAAAACCATCATAGAGAACTACCAAACTGAACTGGCAGTCCAAAATACACAAGACAAGAAACAAGGGAAATACAGAGCTGCAAAACAAGTGATAAAATGGCAGCGTTAAGCCCTTATATATAAATAATCACTCTAAATGTAAATGGATTGAATTATCCAATCAAAAGACAGAGTGGTGGGATGGATTGAAAAACAAGACTCATCAATATGCTGCCTCCAGGAAACACTCTTAGCTCTAAAGACAAACACAGGCTCAGAGTGAAGGGACGGAAGATGATACTCTAAGCTAATGGCAAACAAAAGAATCAGTTATTGCAATACTTATATCAGACACAGTAGACCTCAAGATAAAAAAGGCAATGAGAGACAAAGAGGGGCAGTATATAATGGTAAAAGGGACACTCCAACAAGAAGACATAACACTTATAAATATACGTGTACCCAACAAAGGAGTACCAAAGTACATAAAGCAACTATTAACAGACCTAAAAAGAGATATTAACAACAACATAATAATAGCAGGGGGCCCCAACAGTCTACTTACATCGATGGATAGATCATCCAGACAGAAAGTTAACAAGGAAATAGTGGAATTAAATGGAAAACTAGACGAGATGGACTATATAATAGATATATATGGAACATTCTGTACAAAAATAGCAGAATACACATTCTTCTCAAGTGCACATGGAGCATTCTAAGGACAGACCATATGTTTCGAAACAAGATAGGCCTCAATAAATTTAAGAAGATTGAAATCACATCAAGCATCTTTTCTGACCAAAATGCTATGAGACTAGAAATCAGCTACAGGAAAAAAGCTGGGAAAGTGACAAATATGTGGACACTAAACAACATGCTACTGAACAACCAATGGATCATTGAAGAAATTAAAAGAGAAATCAAAAAATATCTGGAGACAAATGAAAATGAAAATACACCATACCAACTCATATGGGATGCAGAAAAAGTTGTCCTATGAGGGAAATTCATAGCAATACAGGCCCAGCTTAAAAAAACAAGAAAGATCTAAAATAAGCAATCTTAAAATACAGTTAGAAAATGGAGAACCAACAAAGCCCAAAGTCAGCCGAAGGAGGGAAATAATAAAAATCAGAGCAGAAATAAATGAAATTGAAACCAAAAAAGAAAAAAGAACAGTAGAAAAGATCAGTGAAACAAAGCGCTGGTTCTTTGAGAAGATATGCAAAATTGACAAACCCTTAGCCTGACTCTCTAAGAAAAAAAGAGAGAAGGCTCAAATAAATAAAATTAGAAATGAAAGAGGAGAAATTACAACAGATACCACAGAAATATAAAGGATTATAAGAGAATACTATGAAAAACTATATAGCAACAAACTGGACAATCCAGAAGAAACAGATAAATTCTAAGACTCATACAACTTCCCAAAACTGAATCAAGAAGAAACAGAGAATCTGAATAGCCCAATCACAAGTAAAGAGATTGAAACAGGTAGCTTAGTGGGAAACTACTTACCCTGACAAGGTTACCCACTCAAAGCTAACAGCCAACATCACAATTAATAGTAAAACACGCTATATTTTTCCTCAAGACTGACTTGATTTCTACTATTTCAACTTCTCCTTTTCCTTTAATGCATGGATCCTGCTAAACCTTATAAATCCATTACAATATAAAGTGGGGAATGAATAAAGAGCTCACCTGAGGGATGTTCACTCTCTGTGGCTCCTGGGCGAGTACAGAGGACTGTGGTTCAGCTGAGGGGACAGAAAGAAGACAGGGGTCCTGAGATTTAGCTGTCTTACAGCTCTTAGATTCACCTCCTCAAATCTCAGCACCCCAGTTGGGGATCATCCTCCCCATAGGCACAGGGCCCTCTGGGCCTTGAAAAGGCACAAGAAGGATCATGGACAGGCAGCAACACCTGTCTTTGTGTGATTCTGAAATGACCATGGAGCTGAAATCTGCAGTTTTTTACTGAGTGAACATAAACTTTACTCGATTGATTTAACAATAACGCATGCGTCCTTCTGGATAACAGAAAGAAATAAAAACAACCGATCAGTTGAATTAAAGTACACCAAACGACAAGACACTATTCCTTCATTAAAGTTAACTTAGCAGAAAAATGCTCAGTATGCATCATTTATCTATTTTTCTCAGTAATATTATTCAACCCCTGGTATACACAATCCACGGAAAGCCTAGTAAAAGAGATGGGAGGATTTAAGGCAGGAATTTGTAATTGTTCATTTCAGCTGGGAAGTATTTCTCAAAAGGCCCTTTCGATAGATGCTTTTGGTAACTTACCTGTGAGAGAGTGAACTGTCACAAACTGCGTTTCCCTGGACAAGTCACTGAAATTTTCAGGCCCAATGTCTTTAAATCTTTCAAAAGAGTTAGAAGTAGGTGACCTTGGAAAACTCTTCACAGATCATCATTCTTGGATCCTGTGACATCAGGATAACGTCACTAATGTCACATGTGGTGGTGGACATGTGTGACAGCAGCGCATCTGTAAATAGCGGGGGCCATTTAAGGGGACTGGAGACAGAACTTCCTCCCTCTGCCTGGTTGTCCCTTACCCCCAGACCTTGCCCTCACGGCTCTCCAACAAAGCAGCCTTTCCTGAGCAGCCTGCCCCTGGGCCACCCCAGCTCACCTGTACTTCCCAGGGACGGCCCAAATGCCCCACTGTCACACAGTGTGGTGGCTCCTGAAGGTGGCATCATCAAGTCTGGTTCATTCTGGGCAGGAGGATCAAGACCTGCTTCTGATCTTGCAAATCTAGCATCTGCTCCTTTCTGGGCTCTTGTCTCTGCTCTGAAGCTCTGGAGAGAGGTCTAAGGTCAGAGGGGTGCTCTCTTCCAGGTAAGACTCCCTCACAGAGGCCCCCTGCTTCCTGCCTCACAAGGGCTGGTTTGTTTCAAGGCAACTGGGACATGGATCTGAGAAATAAATTCATCTTAGGGGCAAAAAGGCTGACTCTTAGAATTCATTATAACGTCAGACTTCAAGGACAGAAAGCCTGACAATGCAGAGGGGGCCAGGCACCTCTGTCTGACCCAAGGGACCTGAAGAGACACTAGAAATCCCAGGATACATGTGACACATGGTGGGATTCCATCCACATCCTTTCCTTTACATCCCTGGGGACGCAGGGACAGGCCATGTTCCTAAGTGCTGTGAAGGCTGTAATGCCAGTCTTGGGCAGGTGTGACATCAGACAAAGCCTGAGACTGAAGCCAAGCACACCTGCCCTCGAATCCAAATTCCCTGGCTGGGAGCTCCTGACTCGAGCACATCGGGCCACCGACCCGAGCCTCGGTTTCTGGTGAAGTGGTTGTCAGGGTACATTAAACTATCCAGTAAAAAAACAAAGCGTCCTCTAACTATAACAGCAGTTGTCACTTACTTAAGGCTTCCTACCTGGCACTTGTCTAAAATAGTGATCTATGTTTCCAAACGTCGCCGTGAAACAATCATTATTAATATTTATAGATGAGAACCCTGACTCTCGCCCAGGTTCCTTCTGTCGCCCCTGCTAACAGGTGACAGAGCTGGCACTGACCGGGCCTGTAGTGCTCCAGAGCTCGGGCTCCACCGCAGACCCACGGTCACCGTCCGCCTGATAAACGCACTCCTCCCTCCCGCACCCACCGCCGCCGACATGGGCTTCTCTCCGGTCGGGCTGCAGGCGGGCTGGTCACACGATCCTCGGGCATCCCGGACCGCCCCGAACACCTGCGCCCCCCGGCAGCCCGAGGGCCGGGGTCTCCCCCATCGGCCTTACCCGCTCTGACGGCCCGCCCGGGTTTATACACCGCCGCGGGGGGCGACGAGGTCCCAGACACTTCCTGCTCCCATCCCCAAGCACAGGCACACCCTTCCCAGCTAGTCCCTCGCCCTCGGTGCGCACCCTGCATTTTCCGAGCACACCCCAAAGTTCCCCAACGGTTCTCTGGAGTCCTGAGAAGACAAACGAGGAGGCTACGGCTGCACATGCGCAGAAGGAGCGTGGCGTCCCCTTCCCGGAGTCCAGGCGGTGAACCTCACCTATTTAAAACTACATTTCCCATAGGCCTCCGCGTCTACATTTCAAGTCACTTTTGGCCTTTCCGCGAAAGCGGGAGGACGGTGTTCTTAAATCTCTCCTGCCCAGGGTCCTCCGAGCCCGAAGAGGTTAAGGGTTAAGCCTGAACTCTGCTGTCAAATGCAAAGGGTAGTCCGCTATTGGCTCCCGATTAAAATAGCATTTTTTTCATAAGTCATTTGGAGGTAATTGGGGAAATTTGAATACGGATTGGATATGGAAAATATTAAAATATTACTTAGATGGTGTGAAAAAAATTTGGAGTTAGGTAGGAAAATTGACTTTGTAAAAAGAAAAAGACATGACGACTGAAGTAGTTAAATTATATAGCTGTAAAATTATAATTTTACAATTTTTCAACCTGGGACCTCCACCCTGTTCCTTTACAGCCGCCGGACCCACCAACCCCTGAGCCCCATCCTGGCGCGCCTGGGGCCCAGTGTGCAGATTCTACTGAGGGTCTGCACAGGTGCTCCAGGGGTGGATGTTTATAGGAAATCTGTTGGGTCTTATACATTAACATTGATTCTTGCTGAATTCTCTTATTGTTTCATAAATTTTTATGTTAAATATCTTGGATTTCCATGCACATAACGACAAGTTTGCTTGCTTTTTGCTGACGTTTATAATTCTTTGTCATTCTTTACCAAATTACAGACAAAAGCACAAGAATGCTGGTTAAACTATATTAAATCAATCATAATAGACTTTAACATAAAGATCACGAAGGAGAGAAAGTGGTCACACATATGTCGTTTAACAAACATTTATTGAAAACTGACTGTACAATCGACATCATTCTAGGTGCTAGGATAGCAACATCAAATAAAAGAGAGTAAATTCCCTACCCCCATGGAGTTTAGGATCAGGCTTGTTGTGGGGCCTATTACTCAGGGTCCCCTGAAGAAACAGGTGTCAGTTGTCAAGAAACCATGGGACACTTGAGGAGAGTCTAATAAATAGGGCTCTAAAAATGTGGGTAGGGTTAGTGAAGCATCCTGTAACTAGTGTTGGTAGAGAGTTATTATCACCCCCAGGGCTGTAGTGAGAGTAGGTAACATTATCAGAACTTAGCACAAAAGGCCACCCTTATGAGAGCTGTGGTCTTAGGAAGAGAAACATTGTGAATGCCCATTACATGGCTCAGCACGGAGAGCCAAAGGAATAAATACCCAACACCTCACTTGTTCTCTTCCCTCTGATATCCTATCCTCCGTTAAGCATTTATAAACCCCATTCAATACCTATTCTTAGAATTCCATCCGCATGTGTCTCTTCTAGACCTTTTGGTCACCAATTTTCCAGTCTTATTCTTGTTTAGCCCCCTACTACCTGTCAACTCACTGAGCTACTGGACATAAATCAGTATAAATCGAAACTCAAGTACATGTCAGTTCTTCACAAAGTGAACTAAATATACCTCCTTAAACTCTACCCACTGGGAAGATTTTTTTTTCACCACACATTTCAGAACCACCCCTAAGTGAGACTGTAATCGTAGCAGCCATAATTTCCAATGATGCCACCATACACTGTAAACCCAGTTTGAAGGAGAGTTGATGGGTATGTGGCCACAGGTCTCCCTTGGGGACTTTTGGGGAATGTTTAATTGTATATTCTTGTGACCAAGTTATGAGGAATTTTGTCAAAGGGACCCAGCCTTCCCTTTAGTCAAAGCCTCCTGTCTATAAAGTAGGATATATCAAGGATTTAGAAAGAGAATCTAAATCCCTGTTGTGGTGATTTGTGTTCGTTTTCTGCCCACAAGATCCAGAATTTCACATGTATATAGATATATATCTCAAGAAGCATCTTAGTAGAATACCCATCTATTTCATTTCAATGAACTTCATGATCAAAGAGCCACCACCACTGATCCCTTCATATCACCACAAAAGATGGCTGCACATGAGAAACACTCTAAGAGTTTCAAAAAACATTTGTCAGTATCCCATTAGAGAAAATACATATTTCATTGCTTTGAAATGCAACATGGGCTGCTCCTGAGTCCACAGGGAGTATACTCATATTGATTAATTTGAGCCTATCCAAACATAATTCATCCTTCCTAATCTAATATGGTAAGGATCCACCCCCTTATGTGCTACCTAGTTTCTGCTTTATTGGGCAAGATCTTGAGTTCCTTTTGTGTTTTTGGTTTTTTAATTTCTGGATTTCTTGCAATTTTACTCTGAACATAGCTGGTTTTTTATTCCTATTATGGGCCTGGAGCCAGTAAGGAAGTTCGGACAGGGCCTGAGGATAGTGTGTATCTCCTTCAGGGGTAACTTATACTAGGATCACCCCTTAGGATTTGGAGAGAGAGAGAGAAGTGAGACAGACACTGTCAGAATTCAGTTACTCTTCACTTCTTTTTCTAAGCTCCTCAAAGCAGTGACTTTTAGTATACCTTAAAGGCCTTAAAATTGCAGAGTGTGTGGCAGGTACAACAAACTTGAACTGTCTAATAAGCCTCAAAGCTGTGCAGAGGCAAGTGTACACCTGCCAGGCAAAGTGCACAGAGTTTAGAACATCTGTTCTGACCAAGTAGTAGTATATGTTTGACCATATCCTTCTCCTCTGATAATAACTTTGGGCTTCCTAGATGCTCGGTAAATCCATGTAAGTGAAGGAATACAATTTCTTCACCTTAATCTTGACCTCACACTGATCCATCCTCGCAGTAATTGGGGGAGGTGTACTTACCTGGCATTCACCCTCATATGGCTAGTGATCATTTTATAAAATATTGAGGAACATAATGTCCCTCTTGAAGATATTCTTGTATTCAAACCTTATCTGAGTGAGTAATTGAGGCAATCTATTGAGAGCCCCAGTATATTGGATCACTTTTCAAACTGTTCAGACACCTCCATCTGGGAACTGTTTCTCTCTACACCTGTCAATATTAGATTAGTTTTATCTTTTTAGGGTTTCATGCAAAAGGAATCATACAGTGTATTTTTGTGTGGCTTTTTTTTCACTCAGGATAATGATTTTGAGATTCATCCTATAGTTGAATACCAGCAATGAAGGAACAGCCTCACACAGGGAGAAACAACTGCTTATGAAATCAAGGGAGACTCATTGTGCCCAATGAGTTCAGCTATATGTGAATCCAAATACATGTAATCATTCCAATTTCCAGGTTCCTAGACTTTCCCAGTAAATGTCCCAAATCTCATGTAATACACCTCCTCAAATTGTGGATCTAATAGTTATTGTAATTGTTTGAAGAAATAATGTCCAAAACTTCCCAAAGTTGATGAAACAATGTTAATTTACACATCCAAGAAGCTTACTGAACTCCAAGTAGGATAAATACAAAGATATAGTTTTACCTAGACACATCATAGTCAAACTGTTGTAAGCCACACACAAAGAGAAAATCTTAAGAAAGAGAAAAACAACTGAACATGTACAGGAGAGCATCAACATAAATAATATCTAACTGCTCATCAGAGAAAATAGACCCTAGAAGGCAGTGAAATGGCATATTCAAAATACTGAAAGAAAAAATGGTAACGAAGAATTTTTTTATCCAGCAAGACTATCCACTAATTATAAAGGTGAAATAAGGACATTCTTAAATTTAAAAGGACTGGAAGAATTTCTTGATATCAGAACTGAATTGTGAGAAATACTAAAGGAAATTCTTTGGGCTGGAAGAAAATGACATCAGACAGTACCTCGAATCAGCTGGAAGAAATTAAGAGAGCCAGAAGTAATAAATTTCTGGGTTTTAAAAAAAAGAATCTATAAATATATTTTCTCATTTCTTCTGTTAAATTCTTTAAAAGACATGAGATTGTACAAAGAAATAATTGTAACATTCTAGTACTGGTTTTGTAACATATATAGATATAATATATATAAAAACAAGAGCACAAGAGGGGAAAGTAACAGAGTTACATTGGAGGAAACATTCTATATTTCATAGGAATTAAGTTAATATTCGTTTGAAATAGACCATAGTCAGTTAAAATGCATATTGGAATCCCTACCACAGACACTAGGAAAATAGCTCAAAAACAGTAAAAAATATTCAATAGAGGAATTAAAATGATATACTGAAAGATTTATTTAGCACAAAAGAAGTTAATAAAGGAAGGACAGAGAACAAAAAAGCCTGAAGACAAAGAAAACAAATAGCAAAATGGCAAATGTAACTCTGATCCTATCAATAACTGCACTAAATGTGAATGGTCTAAAAAAAACAATTAGAAGACAGAGATTGGGAAAATGAATAATAAAGCAAGATCCAACTATACGTGATCTACAAAAGACACATCTTAGATTCAAAGACAAACAGAAGTTGAAACTAGAAGGATGGAAAAGACACATCACACAAATAGTTACCAAAAGATTGCTGGAGGGTTGTGTTAATACTGGACAATGTAGATTTTAAAACAAGAAATATTATTAGAAGCAAAGAGGGACATATCCAAATGACAAAATGTCATTAAATCAGAAAGATATAAAAATTATCAATGCTTACAAATGTAACAACAGAGCTTCAAGATACGTGAAGTAAAATTTGACGGAAACGAAAGGAGAAAGAGACAATTCAACAATACTTGGAAATTTCAACTGCCTCCTGTCCATAATGGATTAAAAAGAGGAAAGACAATCAGCAAGGTTATACAAGACTTGAACAGCACTATCAACCAAATTAAATTAAGTGACGTGTATAGATCACTGCACTCAATGACTACAAAACACACATTCTTTTCAATACCACATGGAACATGCTCCAGGATAGACCGTGTACTCAGCCATAAAATAAATTCAACAGATTTAGCAAGAATGAAATTATATAAAATATGTTCTCCAACCACAATGGAATGTGAGCTATCAAGAATGGAATATATCTGGGATATCCACAAACATTTGGAACTTAAATGACACCCATCTGAATAACATATGAGTCAAAGAATAAATTGGGAACAAAATTTGAAAGTACTTTGAAGTGAATGAAAATTTAAAAAATAGAATATCAAAGTCTATGGGATGTGCCTAAAGCAGTACTTAGAGAGAAATTTAGAGTATTAAACACCTATAGTGGAAGAGAGGAAAGTCTCAAATCAATAATTTAAGTTCCTACCCTAAGAAAGGAAAGAAAGGAAAATAAACCAAACTGAAAACAAGCAAAAGAAAGGAAATACAAAAGATTAGAACACATGTCTGTGAAATACAAAACACAAACATCAATAAAACCAGAAATTGGCTGTTTACCACATAAAGTTGACAATCCCTTAGCTAGCATCCCCAAGGAAGAGAGAAGATAGAATTTACCAAAATCAGAAATTAGAAAGGGACACCCACAGAGAAATTAAAGGATTATAAGAGAATATTATGAACAACTTTATGCCACAAATTAGACAATTTATAAGATATTGGCAAATTCTTAGATCCAAATTTCCAAAACTGACTCAAAGAGAAATAGAAAATCTCCATAGATCTGTAACAAACAAGAAAGTTAAATTAGTAATTAAAACCCTTTCAGGGAAGAAAAGCCCAGATTCAGATGACTCAACTGGTGAATTCCATTGACTATTAATGGAGAAAATAATCCCAATCTCCCACCATCTATTTCAGAAAATATTAGAAGGAGAGAGCTGGTCTCACATCATTCTATTAGGCCAGAGTCACCTTAATTTCAATGGCAAGTGAAGACATCACATGCAAAGACAAGACCACTATCCCTCATGAATATAAATGAAAAATCCTTAACGATGTGTTAGTGAGTGATGTCACCAAGATGGGGGAGTAGGAGATGTTAGCCTCTGTCCTCCCAGAAAGATCAACAATTAGACTGCTACCTACCCATGATCAAAAAGAGTTCTGGGAGAGCTCTAAAGCCCTCTTAAGAAACTTTAGCAACATAGCGGAACAAAAAATGTGAGAATAACCACACATAAAGAGAAAGAAGAACAGCTTCATTTTGCCTGCATCACCCCGTCCTTTAAGCTGGCATTACTCAGTGCTAAGAGGGAACTCCTCAGCTAGAAAGAGCTCTCCTTTCAGGGAAAGAGAGAGCAGAGTGAACGACCGGCGTCCCAGCCTTTCAGGGCACACAGGAAGTACCCACTTTGGTTTCCCCCCACCCAGAGACTGGCAAAGCAGAAAGATATAGAGATGGCTAGGGACAGGGAAGAAGAGCAGGGTTTACCAATATCGGGCACACAGCAGTAAAGACCACAGCTGTGTGACCTGTTCTATAGATAACCCCAACGTGGAAGGGCAAGGGGAACAGTGCACTAAGAGAGATACACAGCTCTGTGGGAGCAGGGGAGGAGCAGTCTCTGAACACGTTCCAGGAAAGGGGTCACCTTCCATGCCAAGATGAACTTTGCATGAATAAAGATTTAAGTGAGGACAGACTGAGAAGAGTGAAGAGGGGAATGGGGTGTGGACCAAATTTCATCCACCTGCAATTTTACCTACTCAAATTTTATCTACCACGGCAAGAAGTTAGTGTCTAATATTTTAAAATTACTTTTAAATACAAGTATTCGTACTAGTTATATAAATGGAGGTAAACACAAGAACAGCTAGGATAGAAATGGCTCAAGTGGTTTCCATGGGGAATGGAACTGGGGGGATAGAAAGGACTGGGGTTGTGAGGTTGGGGAGGGCCTGTCACGGTCCTTTATAAAGCCTTCAGTACTATTTGATTTTAAAGGCACAAGTATGGATTCCTTAGATAAATATTAATTTTTAAGTGAGCTTTAAAGAATGAGTAAGGTTTCTACAAGGAGAAACTTGTAGTTTCTCAGTTTACTTTTCCTGCCACTCTAGTGCCTACAACCACAGGGCGTGGGAAAGCCCTGGCCCCGGCTTCAGAGTGGCTGTGGCTTCACGGGAACATGGATGATCTGTCCCTGTGGTACCACAGCATCACGTCTGCCTGCGATCCTGCTCTAAACCAGCAGCCTCTGATACTGCCAGAATCCCAGCACCATCCCCGCTGGCAGTTCTTCGTGCCAGGCCCCACCCACTGGACCAGACTCCTGAAATGCTGAAATGGACCTGAATCCCTACTTTCTCCATCCCTAGTTCAGCCTCCCCTTTTTATACGTGGCCCACGTCAGCCTCTGGACAGCATCCACGATGCACTGATGGTCTCCCACCAGAACTCATTTGTACATTTCTGCCTGTTCCTCCTTCACCCGCTCTCTTCCTGCAGAATGGCTTGGCTGCTCCTTGGAGCTCATGCAGGATCGATGTATCACTTAGAGCAGCTCTAAGGAAACATCTGGTGAGGGGGAAACAGGACTCACTCCAGGCAATTACCAGACGTAGGAGGTACTGCCGATTTCCACAACCAAATAATGCACTGCACCAAGCTCCAAGGCAGGAAAGGGCAGAGATCCTAGAGCCAGGCTGCTGAGGTTGGAATCCCTATAATACCACTTACCAGCTGTGTGATTTGGGGCTCTTGATTGAACCTCTCTCTGTCTCAATTTTCTAATCTGTAAAATGGGGCTACTAATGGATCATGGAGGATCCAAGCCGAAGATACTGAAATTGGTTAAGAGGTTCTTGCATTAATCCAGACAAAAGACAATAAGGGTCTGAACTGAGGCAGTGACAGGGAGGATGAAGCTGAGGAGACCGAATTAGAAAGTTATTTCGGAGGCTGAATGGCACAATTTGGTACCAAGTGACCATGGGGGATCAGGCACGAGAAGAAGGGGACAGGTAGGAGGAGAGAGAAACCATTTAAGTGTAGCTTCTAATTTTTTTATGAGGGTAGCTGAGTAAATGTGGATGCTATTAACATTGACAGTTCACAAAAGAGACTCATATTTGCTGTGTGTGTGGCAGGGAGGGGCATATTCCAGAGAGTTCTGTTGTAATGATGACGTATCTCCTTTCATTTTCATCACCACACTGTGGTTCCGATCCTCAGATGATGAAAGTGTGTCTGCAGCCTGACATTTGTTACCTCACTTAATCCTCACACGAGCCCCATGAGGTAAACGTGCTGCTACTATCTCTGTGACGTAACAGGGTACTTGAGTCTCAGAGAGGTAAAGCAACCTGCCCAAGATCACACAGCACCTTGGCTGGGATTTAAATCCAAGAGGATTGGACTCCTTGAGCTATCAGCCTTCCAGTATTGCACATTGCCTCTCAAATACACTCTTCCAGAGAGGCGTCCTAGATATTTTCATCTGTGCAGTCCTCCTGCATGAAATAGTTCAGATTCTTCTACCTAATTTTCATTTGAAACTCTCCTTGTATACTCTAGAATTTGTCCCAGCTGGTGAAAAGGTGTCTTACCATATTATATACTTGTCACAGCTGCTCTATAAACCTGCATGTGTGCACTGTGTTGGTACGGTGTGGTTTCTGTGTCTAATTACAGTGTTGAAAGCTACTACATGCACAGATAGATATGTATATAGAGATTAGGAACACAGAGCGGTTCCCCTTTCACATAAAAGTGCATGTGCTGTAGAGGAAGAATAGCATATTTTTAACTCTTGAGCACTATTTGCTTAGCTGATAGCTAAGTGAAATGAGGGGGTGTTAGAAAGCTGTGAATAATGTTCAATATGAATATTATAGGTTACCTGGGAAAAAGGGGTTTTACAGTATAAAATGATACTGCCAAAATCCAGCAAAAGGCTTAAAAGTCCAAACCACTCTAAACATTGATTTGACTCAATCGTGCCATTTAGAACATTCCATTTCCCCAGAAAGAAGTCATTCCTGAGAAAAACTGTGCAAATGGAATGTAAGAAGGAGAGAGAAGAAAAAGTAAGATTGCAGATCCACAATGAACAGCGTCCACTTTCACCTTTTGGGAAATTTATTTCTACCCCTCAAAAAAAGAGAGCCGCAAATAATGGTTTTCCCGATGAAACCACCCCAGCTGGATCATGCTAAAAAGCTTTCAGGAGGGAAGCAGTAAGTAAATTCAACTGTTCAGATGCATTTGGAAGTCATCCTAAAGCAGCAGCCCCAGTAATCGCTGCGCCATCAACAACTAAAAGGATCCAGACTATTAGATGTGGACAACAGAGAAATAATGGATGCTAAAGAGGTCGGAAACAGAAATGATGGCATTCACCCACTACATAGCTTCAAAGCGGATGACGGGAAAATGGAGGCTCCATTTTCTAACTACTGAACTATTAAAACACACACACACACACACACACACACACACACAGACTGATAAATGCCAGTATCAGTTTTATCACGTAGGTGGTTAAACAGTCACTTTCTTCTTCAATATTTTGAAATATACAAGGACTTTGGTCTTCTACTAATTTCAGAGATGAAGAGGCAGGACGGCTTCCTTCTCTGCCAACGTGCAGACTGGGAAGATGTGATGCTGGGGCACCCAAGGTTCCAGAACCTTGGAGGCAGGATGCTGGAACATAAGGCAGGCAGGGACGCACAAAATGTCTATCCATGAGCTTAAAGAATTGTTGGATAAGAACCAGTTCTGCTTCTCCAGCCAAGCTTTCGCTACTTGCCAAGAACATTATGCTTTGGTAGCCCAGTGATTCTTGCAGTAAGGACCCACGAAGTCTGCTTACATCAGAATCAGCTGCATCCCTTGTTGAAATGCAGATGCCCAGGCCCCAACCTACTGAAGCAGAATCTGTTGAGGTGGGGCAAAGATTCTCATGCCACTGTCCTTGAGACTTAGCAAGGTAATTAATGTGACCAGATGTCCTGGTTTGACTGGGACAATCCGAAATTCCAAGATCTTCGAAGTATTATGATATAGACTAGGGGTCCACAAACTACAGCCCATGGACCAAATTTGGCTGCCGTTTGTTTTTGTAAATGGGTTTCAATTGGAACACAGTCATGTTCGTTCATTTTTGTCTTTGGCTGTTTTGACCCTACAACAGCAAAGGTGGATAGTTGCCACAGAGACTGTATGGCAGGCAAAGTCTAAAATATTTACTATCTGGCACTTTACAAAAAAATCTGGTTCACTCCCAATGTAGACCAAAGGTTTTCAACCATTTCTGCACATCAAAATCATGTAGGGATTTTTATAACACCACTTCCCCAGACCTAGTCCCAGAGTTTCTGAATCAATTGGCCTGGGGTAGGACTGGATATAGCTATCATTTAAAAGCCTGTTCAGGTGATTCTAATGCGTGGCCAGGAAGAGGCCAATTGCTCTAAGGGAGACTGCACATACTTTGGAACCAGGCTGAAAAGACTCTGCTCCATAATCCCTCCCTTCATAATCCGGCTGAGTGTCCTTGGGCAGCCCGTGTAACTTGCATGAGTCTCAACTGCTTTATCTGTAAAACAGAGCTACCAATAGTCACTTTGTTGGGCGAGGTATTAGGAAGATGAGAGACTATATACGCACACCTCCCGAGACAGGGCTTAGCATCCTGTGAGACTAAATAAATGGTACTGGCGGTGATGAGGAGGATGATAATGATGATAACCATGATAAAGGGTAATGCCTATGGCTTCAATAATGCAATTGGATATACATTCATTAAGCACTGTCTGTGTGCTCTGGAAGGGGAAACCTTGATAAATAAGATGTGATGACCACCTGAAGGAGCTCACAGTCAAGTAAAACAAACAGGCACGTAAGATAGTGACAGCAAGAGAAAAGAAAAACGGGCCAAGAAGATGGAAAAACGAGTCACAAGAGAAACTAAATTCTAATAAATATAGACAAACATGTAAACTTCAGCAATAATCAGGGAAATGAAAAACAAAACTCGAATGAGACATTTTCTCCCAGCAAATAGGCAAATATTAAAAATATCCCACCTTCACAGAAGCATAATTTTTACAGGCTTTTTAAAGGGTGAATTGACAGGTTAAAATCTGCACACTTTTCAAATCCTCTATTTCCCTTCTAGGTATGTAGTCTGGAGAAACACATATGCTCTAACAGACCTGTGTAGGAACTTTCACTGTGGCATGGCTGCAGCAATGTGAACCATCTAAATACCCATAAGATGGGGAATGGCCAACTAAATCTTCATGCCTTCATTCTATCTAATTCAATGCTAAATTATTTTTTAAAGTGATTTAAATGCATACAGTTACAAAACAGACAATCACACAAAGTACTCTGTGTCAAAGATGCAAATCATAGAAAATGCCAGAACATAGGTATAATAAAGCACACACATGCACACTCAAAACAAAACTTTACTTTTTTATCCATGTATGTGTATGTAAATTCCCAGACAAGATTACTTCTGGAAAGGAAAGGTAGATTTTGAGAGTAGCCTAGAGGAGATCTTTCACTTACTATATTGTTTGAATATTTAATAAAGTGAATGTATTCATGTACTGCTTATGTACATCTTTTAAAAGAAAAAAAAACACCAGACAATAATTGAATGTAGTGAGTATTATTAGAGAAGTATGTGTAAAGCATGATGGGGGAACCAAAAACAATGCTGCTGGGGTGGGATGGAGAGGAGGAGGTGCCGCAGAGATAGGGTAATGCTGAGCAAGGCCTTGAAGGAGAAGATGATGGTGGCATCCCAGACAGAGAGGGGACCATATGCAGGGGCTCAGGGGCATGGCATGTATGCTTTCATTCATTCATCCCATTATTCACTCAACAAACATTTGTGGAGTGTCACCTCTGAGCTCAGGAGTGTTCCAGGTGCTGGAGAGACAGCAGGGAACAGACAGACAAAGGTCCCTGCCCGCACGTTGCTTCTCTTCTAGTCTGTCTAGATAGATAACGTGCAAGAAACAATCAAGACGCATAGTGTGACGGGGAGTGCTGTGCGGAGAATAATGCAGGGAAAGGAGGTGGGAGATGCTGCGGTGGGAACGGGGCCCCCTATTTTAGTTGGGGTCACCAGAGAAGATTGTGCTAGGAAGTAGCATAAACAGAGAGCTGAAGGAGCTGAAAGAGCTAGCCATGGGGACAACCAAGGGAAGAATGTTCCAGCCACAAGGACAGCAGGTGCAGAGGACCCCATGCAGGGCTGAGCTTGACGTGTCTCAGCGACCACCAAAAGGACAGCATGGCTGGAGTGGGTCAGCAAGAGGACAGAGAGACGGTGGATGGAGGCTGGGAGGTGTCGTGCAAAGCTTTGCGAAACGTGGAAAGGATTTTGACTTTTCCTCTGGGCGGGGTAGGTGGGGGTGGGGAGCGGTCACCGTAGGCTTTTAAACTGGGAAGTGGCTTGATTCATTATATGTTTAAAGATACCTCTGGATGCTTGACTGAGAGGACTCCAGGGGGCTAACGTGGAGGCAGGGAGACAGTTGGGAGCCTCCGGCATTTGCAGGGTCTGCTCAGGGCCTGGGCAGCTGAGTCACGGGGCGCTGGGTCACTAGACACAGGGGTGGGAACACGGGATCTCAACAGCACGTGGACATCACTGGCCTCTTCCTCGGGTAGCAGCATCCTGATGCTCTTTGACCGACCTGCCTATACCCTTGCAGGACCCAGAGGAAGCGTACAAATGAAGGGCCATATACCACATGCCCAGGGATTTGAAAGTGATAAAGCAATCTATTAAAGTGTCATTTAAAATATGTACTATCCTCCTATCTTCATAATGACCTGGAAGGCCAAGTTCAAATTTGGAATCCTCTGGCTTCTCAGATTTTCTTGCCAGAATATAGCAGCATGGGGAGAGCTGGCTCCTGGCTTATGGCTCCTGGCTTATGGCTCCCGGATCCCTACCCTCAGCCTGTTCCCCACTTCTCTTCCTACTCCCAGCTCTGCCCATCACTGTAGTGGCTTTTTGTACGTGTGTGAGTACATCATAACCTGCACAGTGAAAATGGGTGGACAGCAGTCTTTACATCCCCTCTGGCTTTCATGTGCCATGTGCCCTCGGGAGGACAGATCCAGGGAAGAGCCAACTTGGGCAGGGAAGTCCAGGGTCTCTGTGACCAAGAGAATGGTCCAGAAGAGAGGGTGCAGGTTGAGGTGGGCAAGTGCCCTTGGCCTGTGGCCTCCTTATCCCCTGGGAAGACGTGATGGGAGAAGGACTAGAGTGGAGACTTCTAGGGCGGATGACTCAGTGCAGGGATGTTTTCTGCATGGGCTTAAGAATGGCGCTGCCCTCCGCAATCAAGCCGGCTGAGCTTAGGTCACTGCTCCTTACCCAAGGGACGTGGGACACCTTGGTTGGGATTTCCTCTAAGAAGCCACACAATGGTGGTGGGAGGTGGTTCTTAGGAATTTAAATCATGAATGGAGGGGCTGAGGGAAATGTCTTGGAGCTGGTTTGTACCAGCCACAGCGTCTTGAAGAGAGTGTCGCTTAAGTCCTATTCTCTGGATTATTGGAGGTCTGCTGGTTCCAGTCCTTTCTTAGGCTTCTTTGATCAGCTATGCCTTCCATTCCATGAGCTTTCTAAGGCTTGCACCATTCAGAGATAGTTACTGTGCCTGTAACCAAGAAACCCTACAAGATGCAGGCTGTGTTACAAAGAATTCCATGTGCCACATTAGAGTGGCTGAACTTTAGTCTGCAGAAAATTGGAGGCTTTTAAACAGAGAGCTGGCTTTTTTTTTTTTTAATGTCTCTAGAGAGACACAGAAGATGGGCTGAAAGGGAAGAAACTCATCTGGCCTTCCTTGCTCCTCCAGCACTTCAAACGGTGGATTAAACAGAGGCACCTATTATGAAATATAAGTTCAACTTCAAGAAAGAAAGAAGAAATCTTCAGGGTAGGTAGGTGAGAGAGACACCAGGAGACTGGCGATGAGTAATTGAGCTCATTTTCAGGCAAGAACAAAGATTCAAGGCTGACTCCCAGGAATTAGAGATCGGGTAGTACAACATCATATCCCAGTTCAATTCTAGAAGACATTATAGAACAGATGGTTTCTGAGCAGGGAGAAGCCAACGGAGGTTCAGTATGACCAAGTCATGCCAGACTCCTGTCAGCCCCAGCCTGCTCCTGTATAGCTCCATGAACTGGAAGTCTTCAGCAGTCAGATGCATATTAGGTGCCTTGGCCTCACCACTAGTGTGGTCTTACTAACGCTGCCCTAAACTTGATATACGTGCCCTGATTCCACTCAGTCAGCTTTTCCCTAAGCCTCTAAGGTCTCTTAGTCTCTTGCTGAAACCATTATCTCAGCCCACCTGTACAGGGTCTTGAAATCCTGTTAATCTCTTGCAAAGTTCTTCCTTGACAAAACTCTCCCTTGAGAGACTGTCCTTGTAGTGGATGTCTGCTGTCTCTCCATGACCAGCATCCACTTCTCCTTGTGCTGTAACAGCTTCGTACCTGGCCTTGATAAAGGATCCTTCCTCCACTCCCACTTCCGTGCTCAGCTCGGGGGAGCTCACTTTGTCTCCAGCTCTAGAGCATATCTTTATCATATGAGCAAGGAGCCGCCACTGAAGAGTTTTAGTATGTCCCTATGAGGACAGAGTCAATGGCAGGATGGTGTGATCAGAGACGCATCTGGGGAGAATCCCTCTGGGTGCAGGGTGAGGAAGAAACTGCATGCAAGAAGACCAGCTGGAAGACTGTGGGGAGTTTTGAGGAAAGAAATGGCAGTTTGGACTAGCATATTGGCAGGAGGTGGAAGAGAAGTAGATCGACTCGAGTGACTTTTAGGAATTAAAGTCAACAGGCTGGTGATGAATTGGATATGGGGGATGGAGGGAGAAAGAGATGTCACAAATGATTCCTAACTTTGCGCTTTGTGCAAGTGAATGGATCACGGTGACTTCACCGATAGAGGGAAATCAGAAAGAGAAGCAGACTTGAGGAAGGGAGTCATGAAGAGCATGGCTTCAGTTCGGAGTATTTTGAAACACCTAAGAGAAAGTGTTAAGAGGCAATTGGATATACAAATATGGAACACTGAGGATGTATCTGAGTTGGAGATATTAACTTGCCAGTCCACGTAGAAAGCCAAAGACGTGCATTATATCAGTGAGAGGAGAAGAGCGAGCCAGAGACCAACCTCATAACTGCCCCCTCTGTGTTCCCTCCGACAACACTCTCTTTCCATCTTACATTTATGCTCTTGGTTTTTCTACCTCTCAAAATGCACGCACACATGACTTGTTCCTACTTAAACCCAATATCCCCCCCTGCTAATTTCTGCAGATGGTATTTTGACTTTGTTGAATATTTTTCATGGCAGAATCATAGCAATGCCTTGCACAGAGATGGCAAAAGAGATGTGGGCAAACGATGAGGCTAATTCTACTTTGTCTTTTATTGGTTCTTGAAATGGAGACACCAGGCATCTGGAATCTGAAACCCTGTACTCTATGCATCCAGACCTCCTATTCCATACTTCATGAAGCATCTCCAGTTTGGGAGATTATACATTAGGACAGGAATGGATGAACTAGTTTATGTCCTGTGGACAAGGGTCCAGCACAGAGAGCAGGCTGGAAGCCATGCAGGATGGGGAGCAAGGTAACTTGGGGATATTATCTGACTTATTCCATGTGGTCCCAAGAATAAGGGCAGGATCCATGACTTACGCCTCTTGTGTTCTTGGGCCAGGACAGGCCTGTTACAAAGCGGGCTTCAATAAATGTGTGTTAATAACTCTGCAGATGATGAATATACGGAGCAGTGATGAGGCCTGGCTGAGGATGCTGAAGATGTCATTCAGACATCCTGGCATATATTACCCTTAAGTGCTGCCTCGGTGGTTGGGCATCTGCACTTAGAACCCAGCAGAGTCTTGCCCCTGATATCAAGATATCCATGGGCCTGCCTCCCGCCATCCCTCCCTCACCCTACCCTCCGCCCAAGAACCTGTGGAATTCAGTCAGACGCCAGAGACTCCAGGAAGGTCCTAGAGAAGAGGCGATCAGGGGTGAGACTCTCTCAATCATTTATTGCAGCTCTCATTGGCTTTCCTAGAATCAGCCAGAGCTGAAATCTGATTGTGGAACCCTGGATTCTGGATTGCGGGGGTATGGACCCAGGGAACATTTATTAAGCAAGACTATATGTAATGTCCACTTAATTCTCACTGCACACTGGCGTTCTTATTACTTTTGCTTAGGGAACTGAGGCTCAGAGAGGCTGAGATTGTCCAGCCTGCAAGCAGTGGAGCATGCATCAAATCGAGACCAGCCCAATTCCACAGCCTGTGTTCATTCCACTCAACTTCACAGCCTCTCTTCAAGGTCTTGATGAGGGGGTCTCACCTCATACACACTCTCCAGTGAGTGTAAAGAGAACACCTGAGCTAGAGCCACTTTCTCCTAACGTATTATGAGGATACTCTGGCTTAGAGTAGAAATCAGAACTCAAACCACACCTTACTCTCCGCTGGGCCATGCTGCCGGTGAATCAGGCCAGCGCCCCTTGTTGACACGCTTTCTAAATGATCATTCTTCTCTTTCATTTTTTAAATTTGGAACCAATTTGCTCCTCTCTGCTTGATAAGGATCTAACACTTGCCTAGTCAAAACAAATGGAGTGATAATCAGAGCTTGCTTTTGTGCAGCGTGTTGCAGTGGGTGCCAGCCTTCCCCAGCCCCTCCCTGGCTGGAATACAAACACCTTCCTCAGGTAAGCTAAG
Source organism: Equus caballus (assembly GCF_041296265.1). NCBI lineage: Eukaryota > Metazoa > Chordata > Mammalia > Perissodactyla > Equidae > Equus > Equus caballus. The sequence goes on from NC_091704.1 coordinate 12,017,265, forward strand.
CTCTACCACGATTCTAAGCTTACTCTGATAGAAAAGAGTGAGATGAGAGCCTCATCTCTGCCTGAGGGAGTCGCGGGGCATTCTTCCTGCTGCTGCGTAAGTGGAAACTGCCACGTGACCTACAGCCATCTCCTTCCCCTCGTTCTGCTGGAGAGATCCACGCACCTGGTTTTCACTTCAGCAACTCTGCTCATCCTTGCTGTGGCAGATCCCTCTTCTCAATCCCAGCAGCACGCCTGGGCAGGAGCAGGGACAGGCAGTCCTGCTCCGAATGGAGCCCTTGGCTAGACCCACAGTGTTCCCACCCACCTGACTTGAAAATATCCACAGCCATTGCTTTCCTGAGCGTCTGCTATGTAGGGGCCTGTCTCCATGCTAGGTACTTTACATAAATCATGCTATTTAATTCTCTCAACAATCCCTTCCTTCAAATATTTATTTTGCACTTCCTGAGTGCTAGGCACTGTCCGAGGGATGCAGCAAAGAACCAAAGCAAGCAAACCCCTCTCCTTGTGGAACTTATGTTCTTTTGTGGAGGAGCACCTCTCTAAATGATACTGCTACCCCCATTTTTAAAGAGAAAAATAAGGTTCTGGGAGTTTTCATAACTTGGAATTTCACACAGCTGGTAAAGAGAAGAGATGAAATGTAAGCGCTGGCTTCTAAGACCCGAACCTATGCTCCTTCCCTTACATCCTACCTCTTGCAGCTGATCGCAGGTCTTACTCCCAGAATTCCTAGGATTGAAGGGCTAAGATCAAGATATAACAGCTTGTGCCTGGGTTCGCACAGCTAGCAAGTTCCCGGGGGCAGTTGCAAACTGGTCCTTACTGATTCTAAAGGTCTTTCAGTTAATCAGGTCACAGAGCGTGGAAAAGCATCATAATTCTAGCTTATGGACAAGAGTACCCACTCTGCAAAGGCATGGCTCCAGCTGCTGTGTCTGCATGGGTTCATCTGCTCCTCCTAGCTGACCTGTGAATGTAGGTAATTTTAGTATTATTTCCTTCTTACAGATGAGGAGACTAAAGGATTGAGTGTTTATGAAACTCCCCCAAAGTCATGGAGCTAGGAAGGGGCAGAGCTGGGATGTGAACCCAGGCTGGCTGGTGCCGGGTCCAATTCCTCCCCACTATGTCTACTCACTCCTCAAAGATGAGATACAAATTGATCTTGCATTAAAGGAAGCCTAGATTCCCAAACGTCTCCAGGGCTATACTATCATGCCACTTGCTCGCAAGTTTGAAAGGTCTTTTCTCATAAAGAGCAAAAGATGTGGAGGACTAGGAGTTCAGTCTTGACAGGCATGCAGGGGAAAAGTGTTACTGGCAAGAGGAAAGGGTGTGCAAAGGTCCAGGGGTAAGGAAGAGCACATCCTGGTTCCCCAAAAAATGGGCCAGATGATCACTCACTCCTTTTGACACCAGATGTGGAAACGGTGCTCTCCCAACCAGGAAGAGCCCCTCCCTGGCCAGCTCCTTCCGGGGAGCATCTTTCTCCTCCTGGGACTGGTGCTGTAACATGTCCAGGGGATCTCCAGGCAGAGCAGCTACAGACTTTGTGGGGCCCAGTGCAAAATGAAAACGTGAGGACCCCTGTTCAGAAATTATTAAGAATTTCAAGATGGCGACAGTAGATCATTAAACCAAGCGTGGAGCTCTCCTAAGCACAGGGCCCTGTGCAACTGCACAGGCCACATGCCCACAAAGCCAGGCCTGCCCCTGGTCTCCCTGAGCTACAATGTCACCTCCCTTATCTCATTTTTTCTTCATGACAATTCTGGGAACTGAGTATTGTCACGCCCAAGTTCCAGCTGAGGAAACTAAATCTGTAAGGCCAAGAATGACTTGATCAAGTTCTCGGAATTAGTAACCATGTCAAGATCAGAATAATAATGAAATGACAACTAATGCATAACATTTGTGGAGTCCCGGGGCTCAAAGCTGAAATCCTCTGACGCCAAAGCCCATGTTCTAACACAGTCTGCTACTATGCCTCCTGCCCACAGCTCAGGGCTTCTGTGTCTAATCCTGACTTCAGACGGTTTTGTGCCTGGATTGTAAAAAGGGCCTGGACCAGTTAGGCTTTGCCAAGAGATGGAATCAACACATGTCAACAACCATCCAGTGCCATGAACATCTTCCCAAAGCCTAGAGAGGAAATCCAAGTGGAGACGCCGGGTAGCCTGAACTTCTTAACAAACTGTTGTTGCTGCCGAGGCCACCTCATCCCTGGGCTATCCCAGGGACCAGGCCTCCACGCTGCACTCAACAAGCAGATCGAGAAGCTTCTCTCCTTGATAACCAAACACATCCATTCAAGGCAACAGAGTTTTCTATTCAATTATCACAAATTTTAAGGAGGTTTAAAAACAGAACCCCAAGTTCACACCCACTCACTCTTTTACCCTATTTAGTCCATTTAGACCAAAATTAAGAAGACTCTGTTATCCAGGTCGTTTCTTTCCCGTGTGATGGAACATAATCCAACCACATCCTGAGATGTGCAAAGTGCTTAAGACCCTGGAGTCGGGCATAACTGAGTTTAGGCCCAGCCCCTCGTGGTACCAGATGTGTCAACTTGAGCAAGTATCAAACCTCTCCTCAGTTTCTTCATCGTGTAATAAAGGAATGCCCAGTTCATAAGGTTGCGACTCTTAAGCGCCCAGCACATTGGTAACGTGCTTCATGGGTGTTAACCATTAGTAGCGGCGTGATTGGCAGTAATGTTATTAAGTTGTTCTCAGCTAACTCCTCTGCTGGTTCAGTCACGTATTCATTCATTTATCAACATATAGAAATATTGCTGCATACTTCCTATGTCCAGCTCTGCACCACAGTTTGGAGAAACAGAATGAGATTGAGGCCCAGATCCAGAGGAGCTCACAGACTAGTCAGCAAGGAGGAGGTAAATGTGGACCTAAATAACTAGACTACAGAGAAGACAATGATCATGGAGAACTGGAAACAGGACCTCAGACTGGGTGAACTAAGGAAGTCTTCTTGGAAGAGGAAATATTAAGCTGGGCTGTTAGACTGAACAGTAAGCACTCAGTAGGTAGTGTTTCACTTACCGGCCAACGAAAGCCACACTACCTCTTAAGAATGGACCTCTCTATAGTTCCCCGACGGCATGGCTGCATGCAGATATTCTCCAGCTCAGAGTTTGACTTTCTCTTTTGAAAAGGTAAAACAGATTTTACTTCTGAAATTAAAAAGAGTATTTTTTCATATTCCAAAGGTGTATAGTTGGGACTCGGGCAGTAGAAATTTATGAACAGGGGCCCTTTGAACGAGGAGGGAAGACAATGACTTAGGACTAAGGATTCTATCATGTGTCGCAGGATATTTTCTAAATGCTTAGCCCACAGATGTATGCACATAAAAAGGTTTGTCATTTATCATTTAAGTGACCCATAATGACATCTACTCTCCCCTTTGCCCTGTGGCAGCAGGTTCTCGTGGCTCCTTCTTTGATGGCTTGAGCACCAGTGTCCATTTCCCCATCTGCCTTAGAGGACACATCTGATTAATCCAAAACAATTATGATGATCCCATTTCTCTTGCCAGTGATTCATGCAGGGGAGCTATGTGACCCAATTCTGGAGAACAGACTTGAGCAGAAATCAGCTGGGCGGCTTCCGAGAAAGGTTTCCTCTCTGATAAAAAAAAAAAAAAAAAACGGCACCAGAAATGTGGTGTCATATCTTGTTTTTCACGTTCTTGTTCCTTTGGATGGTGTTGATTCTGGGTGTGATGCCTAATATTGCTGAATCTACTTCACGACCATGAAGAAAAGCTAGCTTGTACAGAAAACTGACCTATCACAACAGGAGAGGAGAAAGCCAAGAATAACCAGATCACCAGTGACATCATTGAGCTGCTGAATTATCCAACCTTGGCGCCACCCTACCTTCCAAACTTCTCCTTATGTGCAGTAACGAACTATTCTTATTGTGTAACCTGAAAGAATCAAAGCTCTTTGTTACGTGTGGCTAAAAGCACGCTTTCTGATGAAGCTCTAATATAGCGGCTTTTGAAATCAAAGAATTGGTCCTGGAAAGGCCTTGTAATTTTCATTATATAGGTCCTTCACTTCCGTAGTTAAATTTACCCCAATCTATTTTTATTCTTTTTGTTGCGATTGTGAATGGTATTGTATTCTTGAGTTCTTTTTCTGTTGGTTCATTACTGGAGTATAGAAATGCTACTGATTTATACAAATTGATTTTATACCCTGCAACTTTGCTGTAGTTGTTGATTACTTCTAACAGTTTTCCAATGGATTCTTTGGGATTTTCTATATATAAGATCATGTCGTCTGCAAACAGCGAGAGTTTCACTTCTTCGCTCCCTATTTGGATTCCTTTTATTCCTTTTTCTTGCCTGACTGCTCTGGCCAGGACCTCCGGTACTATGTTAAATAAGAGTGGTGATAGAGGGCATCCTTGTCTTGTTCCTGTTTTCAGAGGGATGGGGTTCAGTTTTTGCCCATTGAGTATGATGTTGGCTATGGGTTTGTCGTATATGGCCTTTATTATGTTGAGGTAGTTTCCTTCTATGCCCATTTTGTTCAGAGTTTTTATCATAAATGGCTGTTGGATCTTGTCAAATGCCTTCTCTGCATCTATTGAGATGATCATGTGGTTTTTATTCCTCAGTTTGTTGGTGTGGTTTATCACGTTGATTGATTTGCGGATGTTGAACCATCCCTGTGTCCCTGGTATGAATCCCACCTGATCCTGATGTATGATCCTTTTGATGAATTGCTGAATTCTGGTTGCCAAAATTTTGTTTAGAATTTTTGCATCTACGTTCATCAGTGATATTGGCCTGTAGTTCTCTTTTGTCGTGGCGTCCTTGTCAGGTTTTGGTATCAGCGTGATGTTGGCCTCATAGAATGTGTTAGGAAGTGTTCCATCTTCCCTAATTTTTTGGAATAGCTTGAAAAGGATAGGTATTAAATCCTCTCTGAAAGTTTGGTAGAATTCCCCAGGAAAGCCATCTGGTCCTGGGGTTTTATTCTTTGGGATGTTTTTGATTGCTGTTTCAATCTCTTTCCTTGTGATTGGTCTGTTCAAATTGTCTGCCTCTTCTTGAGTGAGCTTTGGGAGATTGTAGGAGTCCAAGAATTTATCCATTTCCTCTAGGTTATCCATTCTGTTGGCATAGAGTTTTTTGTAGTATTCTCTTATAATCTGTTGTATTTCTGCAGAGTCTGTTGTTATTTCTCCTCGCTCATTTCTGATTTTGTTTATTTGAGCTTTCTCCCTTTTTTTCTTTGTAAGTCTGGCTAGTGGTTTGTCAATTTTATTTATCTTCTCAACAAACCAGCTCTTTGTCTCATTGATCCTTCCTACTGCCTTTGTCGTTTCAATAGTGTTTATTTCTGTTCTGATTTTTATTATTTCTCTCCTTCTGCTGACTTTGGGCTTCATTTGTTCTTTTTTCTCTAGTTCACTTAGGTGTGCTTTAAGGTTGCTTATTTGGGATTTTTCTTGTTTGTTAAGATGTGCCTGTATTGTGATGAATTTTCCTCTTAACACAGCTTTTCCTGTATCCCATATGAGTTGGTATGGCATGCTATCATTTTCACTTGTTTCCAGGTATTTTTTTATTTCTTCTTTAATTTTTCTTCAATGATCCATTGCTTGTTCAGTAGTGTGTTGTTTAGTCTCCAAATCTTTGTGCCTTTCTCAGCTTTTTTCTTGTAATTAATTTCTAGCCTTATAGCACTATGATCTGAGAAGATGCTTGTTATTATTTCAATTTTTTTAAATTTGTAGAGGCTTGCCTTGTTTCCCAACGTATGGTCTATCCTAGAGAATGTTCCATGTGCACTTGAGAAGAATGTGTATTCAGCTCTTTCAGGGTGGAGTGATCTATATATGTCTATTAAGTCCAATTGTTTTAGTTTTTCATTTAGCTCCACTATTTCCTTGTTGATTTTCTGTCTGGATGATCTGTCCATTGATGTGAGTGGGGTGTTGAGGTCCCCTACTATTATTGCGTTGCTTTTAACATCTTCCTTTAGGTCTGTTAATAGTTGCTTTATGAATCTTGGTGCTCCTGTCTTGGGTGCATAGATATTTATAAGCATTATTTCTTCTTGATGAAGTGTCCCTTTGATCATTATATATTGTCCCTCTGTGTCTCTCTTTACCTGTCTTATTTTGAAATCCACTTGGTCTGATATGAGAATTGCAACACCTGCCTTTTTTTCCTTGCTATTTGCTTGAAGTATCGTCCTCCACCCCTTCACCCTGAGTCTGTGTTTGTCCTTGGGGCTGAGGTGTGTTTCCTGGAGGCAACAAATTGTTGGATCGTGTTCTTTAATCCATTTTGCCACTCTGTGTCTTTTTATTGGAGAGTTCAATCCGTTTACATTGAGAGTGATTATTGATGCATGTGAACTTAATGCTGTTAATCTGTCGCTCATTATCTTGTTTTCCTGTGTTTCTTTTCCTGTTTGCTTTAGACTACCCATTTAATACTGCAATTTCTTATGCTGGGTTTCTTAGATTTTTCCTTATTTATGATTTGTGACTCTGTCCTGTCCTTTATTTTAGTGTCTACCTTGAAGTTTGTATTTAGAATCTCGTGTATAATATAGTCTATTCTCTGGTGGTCTCTTACTTACTTGACCAATACTGATTTAGACCCTTTGCTCTTCCCCTCCTAAATAATTATTTTCATTTTTTATTCCAACTCGTCTTACTAATTTGTAGTTAGAGTGCTAAGATCGTCCTTGCTTTGGTAGTTTCCTTACCTTTACCCTAATGCTATAATTGAATATTTGCTATCCTGTTCTGGTCCTATCCATCGGTCTCCCTAGTCTGTGGATTGTGTCCCCTTTCTCCCTTTTTTCTTTTTTCAGGTATGAGCGCCTTCTTGAGGATTTCTTATAATGGAGGGCTTTTAGTTACAAATTCCCTTAACTTTTGTTTGTCTGGAAAAGATTTAATTTCTCCCTCATATCTGAAGGAAATTCTTGCTGGATAGAGTATTCTTGGCTGAAGATTTTTATCCTTTAAAGCTTTGAATATATCACTCCATTCTCTCCTAGCTTGTAGGGTTTCTGTAGAGAAATCTGCTGACAGTCTGATAGGGGCTCCTTTATAGGTTATTCTCTTTTTTTCCTTACTTCCCTGAGTATTCTCTCCTTATCTTTCCTATTTGCCAACTTTACTACTATGTGCCTTGCAGTAGGTCTTTTTACATTGACAAATCTAGGAGATCTAAAACCCTCCTCTACACACATTTCTCCATTGATCCCTAGATTTGGGAAGTTCTCTTTAATAATTTCGTTAAGCACACTTTCTGTTCCATTTTCCTTTTCCATATTCTCGGGAATTCCTATGATCCTTATGTTCTTACTCCTCATTGAATCCATTATTTCTCGGATATTTTCCTCATTTTTATAGTTCTTAGCTCTCTTTCTTCCTCTGTCTGGTGCCATTCAGCCTGTCTGTCCTCGATTATGCTAATTTGCTCCTCTATGTTGCCTACACAGGAATTCAGGGCATCCGTATTCTGTTTTATCTGGTCCATTGTGTTTTTCATCTCAAGTAATTCTGTTTGATTCTTCTTTATGATTTCATTCTCTTTTGTAAAGTAACTCCAGAACTCAGCTTGTTTCTCTATCTTTCTCTCTACCTCATTGAGTTTTTTTATTATAGCTGCTCTGAATTCATTATCACTTAGTTTACCTAATTCCAAGTCCTCAGGACTTAATTCTGTGTTTTTATTGTTTTCCTTCTGGTCTGGGGCTTTTATAAATTGCTGGATGGTAGAGCAGCGTTTTTTTCGCATGGTGGTAGAATTCAGTTGCAGTTACAGCCTGTCGCCACTAGATGGGGGTCAAGAGCCGCGTGTTATGAGCTCTCCACCTTGGGACAAGATGGCTGCGCCCAGTGGTTTTGCCGGGGCGGGGGGGGGGGGGGGGGGGCTGTTACTCACACGCACCAGTCTGGGTTCAGATCAGTTCTGTTCTCTGGTCTCCCAATGCCCTTGATTTATGGGGTCCCCGTGGACGGAAGCTTTCCCCCCGTCAGCGGGTCTCCACTGAATCAGCGGCAGGAGTCCTGGATGGTCCCTCGGTCGCGCAACCCCTCCCCTGCTTCTTCCCGACCCGCGCCGCAGCGATCGCAGACTCTAGGGGAGGGAGCGATGTTCTCTCTACCGTTCCAGCGCCTCCGAAGGTGTAAGCAAGGTTATGATCTCCGCCTTCTTGGTATTGTAGGTCTCTAACAAGCTGGCATTATGTTTATTCTCTGAAATTCAGTTCTTCCGATCTTTTGTTGTATTTTGGAGGGGAGAGAATCCCGGGTCAGCTCACCCCGCCGTTTTGCTCCTATGCTCGAGTAGAAGTCAGGCTTGAGAGGCAAGATGGAGGGGAGACCGGATGAGAAAGAAAAGTTGAGTAGCTGGCAGCTTCCACTTGCAGGATAAGAATGTGATGTTTGCCATCCTTTGTTAGGGGTTGCAAAGTCACATGACTACGGGAGACAGGTGGTGCCACAAAGGGAATGGAGATGGGGTGACTGTGTTGAAAGTAAACACCTGCTTGCTATTCAGCTCCTGTCAGTTTTTTGCCACGAGGAAGCATGGGCCCAGCGTTGCCAGATCTTCTGATTTTCAAGAGAAACTTGAAAACTTGATGTTTGTCTGAATTTCCCAATTTTCCAAACACTATGTGAGCCAAATACAATGTTTTTGAGGACCAGATATGGCTCCTGATGCACTAGTTGTGGTCTTTGGTGTAGTTTCTAATACTTAAAAGCAGAGGTCAGGATATTGTGTCCTTTCCTGACCTTGTCAACAGCTGGCTGTATTACCCTTCCCTCTCTAGGACTCAGTTTCCTCATTTGTAAAATAGAGTCTTCTAGGCTGTAAGCACTTTGAGGGCAATTATTATGTCTCTTTTGCTCACCATGATCCCCCCAGAGCACAGCAACATGCCAGGAGCATAGCTAGTGCACAGAAAATGTTTGTTGAATGACTGAATAAATGAAAGAATGAGTGAGGGTCCTAACATCCAGTCTTCTGGTTCCTTACTGTCAGTTCTGACCAGTCTTCTCTCTGCAACTCCTCGTCCTGTTGACCAAGACATAAACCCTGGTCCCCAACTCTGCTGCTTGCTCAATTTATATTTCCCTTTATCCACTTTCACTCATTTAGTCATTCATCTATGAAATCTTAATGTAGTCCCACTCTCCTAGGTTAGGTCCCGTGCTGGGCACTGGGCATAGAGACAACGACCTTAGCTCTGCTCTCAAGCAGCACCCAAACTAGAGAGATCGAATAATAGGTGAGCCTGGAAGAGGAATGCCATGTGATCAACTCTCTAGTGGAGATGTGTGCAAGGAGCCATTTTGGCATATCTTTTTGACTCAGCTGTCTAACTCACCCATAATCCTACCTTAGAAAACACATTCGAGAATCCTGGTGCTGCTCCCTGACTTCTGAAAATTCATGTCAGAAGTCCCTCTCTGCTCCCTCCTGACAGTTCTTCTCAGCATAATCCTGGCTGTCCCAATCTCCCTCGGGTACCATCCATGGAGCCTGCCTTTCCTTCCAAATTGTGTTTTCTTCTCAAGGCTCTTGCCCCCCTCAGCCCTTCAGCATTAAATATCCTAAACCTATATCTTAGCCTTATTCATCAAGGGAGTTCCTTGAAGACTCTTTCCAACTTGAAGAACCCTAGTTCTGATTTCACATGAACTCCATGATTCTGCTGATGACTGATCCTGGAGACGTGCCCTCCTGACACAGGGGACTTCATTTAAACAGTAACTCCTCAACAGAAAGAGTCAGCTCCGGACAGCGCTGCCATAAAGGGTTTCCGTTTTTGCCAGAACTACATATCTCCTGTTCTATGACTATGATTATGCAAACAATTGCTGGAATCTCTTTATTCATTTATTTTTTATTTCTGACTACAAACTGACCAATTTTTTCCCAGCTCATTGCTTTCACACAATATACTGCCACATGCAGCCAACACACACTCCTAGTATCTTATTTTCCAATTCTTTCTTAGAGCCATCAGTCAATCACATACATGGTCTGCCTCCCAAGTTATCACAAGGGACAGTGTGACCAAATGTTTGCTGCTGCCCACTAGGGAGAACCATGCTAGTGGCCTCTGACAGCAGTTTCCAGGTGCCTCATCTTCCAACTGCTAAGCTAATGCTGCATATTTTCAGTTGTTGTTATAAAATCACCCCACTCCTGGTACTAATTTCTGTGTTGCAAACAGAGCTAGGCTATGTTGTAATAACAAACGAATCCTGAGGTGTCAATTGTCTAATGCAGACAATGCCTACTTCTTGCTCATGCCACGTGCCCAGTGTTGGCTGGCAGGAGATGTGCTCTGCCCCCACCTCAGGGAGGCTCCACCAGAAAGTGCTTACGGTCCTCTCAGCACATGGCTTCTGGGTGGATGGTGGCTGAGTGACAGTGGGGAGATCATGCGGGCTACTCCCTGCCTCAGCCTGCCTCTGAGCCAGGACTAATGTCCCGGCCCTGTCTACCTGCAGGAAAATGGGACAGAGTCCCCTTGGATGCCCAAAGGGAGGACCAGATATGAGTGAGCACCACAAGTTTCTACCACATTTACCTTAATATCGTCTTTCAATTGAATGACTTTTACATAAAAAGCTCTCATTTAAATTAGAACTTGTACTTCTTGAGAGAAATTATATGTATAAGGAAACTTAACATAACTGGTATCATTTGCCAAAAATAGATGGTAAGCACAAATATATCAGAAACAGAAACGAAGTACACTTTAAGATTTTATGTAGATATTGTCGATAAAGTGTCCAAGTTGAAAACCACTCTTTCTTTATAAAAAACAAGGAGGTAAGCTAAAGACAAAGAGGTGTTAAAGATACACTAGCCCCAAACTCAGACACTCTCCTTGGCAAAATCAGACAGAAAGAGAAGTAAAATGTGAGTAACGTCCTAATTATGTGACTCGGTGTTATTTAACGCCCTGTCCACGTAGCTTCTAGAATGATGTAGTATATACCAGCGGTACTCACACCTGTGAGCTACTCTGACCTACAGCATGTCTAGGTGAACAGAATCAGATATTTGGGGCCTGGTCTGACCGCCACATTTGTAGGCAGATTCCTATATCCTTACCTATAAGGATAGCCTCATCAGAGTTGCTGTGTTTGCAGGAGCAAGACAGCGTGTGAGAGGGCAAAATCGGTCTGTTCATATTTTGGTAACAGTGGCACCACCTCCCACCACAGTTGTGACAACCAAAAATGTCTCTCTTACCTGACAATGTCCCTGGGTGGGATTCCAAGAACTCTTAGCTGAGAAATGTTGGTTTAACTTAAATCCAAAAAATTGGAGAGACAGCTTGAGGAGGAAGGAATTTGGCCTCTAGAGAGAGGTCTGACCTTTGTCCTCGCTCTTGGGAGAATTTCCTGAGTGACTGGAATGTCTCTGTTATTCATGAGGGGCCGCACCCGAATAGTTTATGCTAATGAAGTTCCTCAAAGGGGGCCCAGAGATAGTTTATAAACTGTTACCAAAATGCCTGAGAGGGGTCTGGCCGTGCCTGGACCACAAAGATCAACCCTGTGCTCAGAGGCTTTGAGCTTCGCAGCAGCAGCCTGACGTGGGTGGAGGGGAGGAGGGCTGGAGATGGAGCTCAACCACATGGGCAATCATTCAATCAGTCATGCCAAAGTCATGGAGCCTCAATGAAAACTCTGGACAACAAAGCTTGGAGGAACATCCTGCCTTGGCAATACCACATGCGAAAGGCCACACTTGATGTCCGGAGGATGAGGCATCTCTGAGGAAGACAGAAGCTCTGCATTTGGAACTGCCTGCCTGATTCTGCCCTATACGCCTCTTTCTTTGGCTGGTTCTGATGTGTATCTTTTTGCTATAATAAAGCACAATCATAAGTATAGCACTTTCCTGAGCTCTGAGAGTCATTCCAGTGAAATATTGCACCCGAGGGTAGTTGTGGGAACCGCAAAATTTGTAACCAGCTGGTCTGAAGTGAGAGTGGCCCTGAGGATCCCTGAACTTGTGGCTGGAGTCAGAAATCTTGGGCAGACTGGGCATCTAGAAGACTATACCCTTAACCTCCCGTTTGGCTAACTCCAAGTACAGGTGTAATAGGGTCATCTATTTTTAACCATCAATTTTATTAATTTTGTCTTGAAAATCTTTTCTCTGGTGGCTCAGCATAGCTCCTTTGGGGGAAGGGCTGTGTTCAAGAGCTTTAGCTCACTGTAACAGCCAGTAGTAGTTTCCAACACATTAAGTCACATAGGTGTGGTGGAAATAGCCCGGACCTCGGAATGATGACTATAAATCCTAATTCTGTCCCTTTGCTTATATATAGTGGGCAAGTGACTTCACCTTTTTGAGACATGCTGTCCTCATGTGTAAAATGGTGATGACAGAACTTTCATTCGTCCATTCACTAAGTATTCAGGGAGTGCCCACCATGTGCCAGGCACTGAATTGGCCCCCAGGGTACAGCAGCGAACAACACGAGGTCCCTGCCCTCAGGGAGTTCACATTCCAGTAGGAGAGATGGACCACAAATGAACAACTTCAGATGATGAAAAGCGCCACCAAGGAAATGAAGCAGGTAAGGGAAGAGAAAGGGACAGGAGGAGTGGATGTTCTTTTCAACAGAGCCCTTCGAGAACACCTGAGGAGAATCATTTGTGCAAAGGTCCTGAGGTAAGAACAAGTTTGGCATATTTGAAGTACAGAAAAACACAGTCATCAAGGATTAAAGAAAATTAAGCCTACAAAATTAATGAACTCAATACCTGGCACTTAAATGAAAATTCAAGGATCTTTTAGGTGAATCTGCATAAATGTGTGTTGAATGTTACCAGAAAACACCCCAGGAATAATACTGATTGGATTCTATTGTGTGCTTCCCATAGATTTAATATCAACTAATGTATGTGATGCTCACAACAACCTCCTGAGGGAGATAACGTTCTCTTCACCATTTTGATAGATGAGGAAACTGAGGCAAGTGTCTTAAGTGAATTGCCCAAATTCACACAGCTTTTAAGTGGTAAAACTAGGAATAGGAACTGGGCAGTTGGCTCTCGATGACCTTGCCCCCGACCACTCTGCTGAACTGCACGTTTTAACAATAGCTCCAATCTAAGATCTGGTCTCTTTGTTGCGACCTCTCCAAACACACTTGGGCTTTTACCGTGAATTTCTTATTTAATAAATTAATTTATTCAACAAGCATTGATCAAACACCTGCCAGGTTCCTGGCCCTTGAACAGGCACGGGGAATATAAAGAATGTGGCCCAGCCTCTATACCTCCTGGAGCGCAGGGGTAGAGACAAGGGCAAAATTATAATGTACTATTTCAAGCCTTGAAATGCCATTTAACTGTCTCATGCTCTTCAGCTTGTCTTCCCAACAGGGACATGTCAGCCGAGGCTGTGATGTACAAAATTTATTGCTAGGGTACCTGGACATTTTCATAAACAATGGAAAAAATATTAGTGGCTTCTGAGAAACAAAAAACTGTGGTAGTGGAACTACAAATTTCAGGAAATCTTCAATAGCGCTTAGAAAAGATTCCGCTAACCAGGTTTTCTCAGCTGCCTGAATCTTGATTTTCTTCTCCCTGGAGCTTTCTTTATTAGATTTGGCTCATTGGATGAGGAACAAACCTTCCTTTCTTTTTAGTGTTCTTGCATATCATTTCTCCTCTCCCTGCTCCTCAAACTCATACACTTTGACAGGAAAATGCTGAGTCCTTTCCGCAGATGCCACGTGAGAGGAGGTAAGACGTGAATCTGTGTCTTCCTGTTTGACGGTAAAATGGGCTTGTCTGCAAGCCACTCTCTGCTGGCTTATCTGCTGAGACACAGGCCCTGTTGCCTTGGTTAATTAATCCTTGAGATTGACTTGGAACTTGTACATATCTCCTTCACAATCATTAAAAAGGCATTAACTGATTATTCAGGTGTAGAATCTACTCTGTTCTCCAACTTTACAGCCCTCTCAATCTCTTCCAGAAACTCCAAAGGCTCTTTGACCCTGGCCCGGCTTTCATTAATTTTGGTTTGAATAACACATGGGAAGGGAAGCCTGGAATCTATAGATTTCATATCCTCACTTCTGTAACTCAGATCTCAACCTCATATAGCCCTTGTAATTTTGCCTCCCTTTCTATCATAATCCCTCACATTGTCTCCATTCCAAGCCCGTTTTCTGCATGCACACGCACACAAGCACACACACTCATGACCACACACATACCTGTTATCAGGCTGTTATTGGCAGTCCACCAGCCAAACCCAGCCTGAAGTCATGATTTATTGTACCTGCTCGTGCGTTTTAAACAGTTAAATTTCAATGTTTTCAGGCAATAGGTGGGCTCTCCAGTTTGCCATAGTCTCCACCCATCTTTATTCTCTGGTTTCACTTGCTGATCTTACCTGCCTGGCCCCTGGAGGAATTTGAGTTAGCAATCCATAGCTCTAGTCACATTGAACTACTTCCACTTTCCTAACCATGCCAAGCTGTGTTTTAGCTTTCTGCCACTGCACACGTACCTCCATACTTGGACTCTTTTTTCCTTCTCAAGCTGGTAATGATAACTGCGAATGTGGTATGTGTGCTAACCGTTCTCGCAACAGGGAGTGTTGTCATGTCCATTCTTACAGAAGAGAAACCCGGGCTTAGAGAGATTAAGAGAACTGTTTAATATCATGTAGCTGATCAATGGCAAATCCCAGACTAGGAATCAGCTATCAGCTCCAAAACATACTCTCTCTTCTAACAAGTTATCTAGTCATTCTGCCTTCTTCTTCAATACCCAGTTCAGACAATCTCTCCTCTGTGAAGGCTTCTTTCACTTCCCACAGGCAGAATTAGTCATTCCCTCTTGAGGATTCCCTCAGCACTATACATACGTGTCTTTGTGAAGTCATCAGACTTTGTTGCATTTATTTGATTCCATGTAAATATCCCCCTAGACGAATACTTCTCAGACTTGACAGTGACAGACATCCAAGAATATATCCAGAGATTGCCAGGTTTCCTTGAACCTCAATTTAAAAGCCCTACCTTAACAAACAAAACTATATTTAAAAATTACACTTTCCACACTGTAAAGCCACTTAGACTATAAACACATTAAAAACTCCCACCCATACTAGTCTACAGACCTCTTGAAGGCAGGGACCACACCCTACTCATCTTTGGCCTCATTGCTCACCTTGGGCCTGGCCCAGAATGCAGTTTCTGAAAATGTTAGTTGAAGGAATGGAAGAATGGATGCTAATGTGGGCTTCCTAAGAGCAAGGGAGATGTGGCCCACGCTGCCAGGATAAATTAAGCTAAAATGGAAGGCTGACTTGGCAGAGTTGATTCCCCAAGGTCAGTGGCTGTAGTTCACACAGGTCTTATAGCCAAGACGGTTAAACTGGTTTTTACACAGGAGCATTGCACTTCCCACCCCACTGAGGTTAGGCAACAACATGTGACCTGCTTTAGCCCATACAATGTGAGTAGAAGTGAAATATGTCACTTCTGGGTGGAAGGCTATTTAAGAGCTGGTGCACATTTGGCCACACTGACCATGCAACAGTCCAGATGGCAGAGGCTGCCTCTGCCTACAGATCTGCGAAAGGATGACATGCGGCAGAGGCTGGAGCCTACTGCTGTCGACAAGAAGCGTGCCTGAAGGGGAAAGACCCCTTTGCTCTGTTAAGCCACTGGAATCTGGAGATTGCTACTCCAGGAAAACCTATTCTCTCATTCACTTGAAAATATTTATTGAGCACCTAATATGTTCCAGGCACTATGCTGGGAGCTAAGGATATAAAGGTGTGCAAAATCAGATATGGCCTTTGACCTGAGACAAGTGCAAGTCTATCGGGGAAGACAAATACTTATTAAAGAGACTACAGGGTAACAATGACAGACGCTTTGAGAGGAGGAGCATGAGGTCATGAAACAAACTAACAGAATCAGGTGATCAGAAGACATTTCCCTGAGGAATTCACAATTGAGCAGAGAGCTGAAGGAAGGGAACAAGTAACTAGATAAAGGGTTTGGGGGAGAGGAGAGGCACACATGAGACAGAGGAAACAGCATGTGCAAAGACTCCAGGACAAGACCCCACCGTTTAAGGAGCTGCGTAAAGGCCAGTGAAGCACCAGCGAAACTAACTCAGAACGTCCCACTTTCTCTGACCACCGGCAGGACGGAAGCTGCCAAGTGAGACAGTACAGGAGAAATTACTCAGGACCTCAAGGTCCTAGGAGCTAATTCACAGACGCCAGCTGAGTCTGAATCTGTGCTGCATGTCCTGAATGCCTGACTTCCTGCTTGATTTGTGTGTGTGTGTGTGTGTGTGTGTGTGTAACGGGGGCACTGTATCTAACTGCCTTGGTCCCCAGAAGTTTGTCCTTGAGGGGAAAGAGAGAAAAGTAGTGTTGAAGCAGCTTCCCTTGATATTGCCTCATAACCCCCCATTTCCCCTCATAGTTCATGAAAACAAAGCGTGGCGGCCCTGACGGCCATTGTCAGCTGATGGATAGAGGCTCCGGTCTCCAAGGCCTGAAAAGATGCAAATGAGAAAGAGAGGAAATGGCCTAATCTTATGAGTCTGCGCACCTTCGGAACAGAAGCCCAGGGGCATTTGAAAAAATGAGACAGAGGAGCAACATTTATTAAGTTCTAGGGCTTTCAGATATGGTCCCTTTTAAGTCTCTAACTTCTCTAAATTGTATATGTTAACATTCCCATTTTGCAGATGCTCCTGAGGCTAAACCATACAACAGATAAGGAAACTGAGACACAGAGAAGTCTCAAAAGCGGTAATGGTCAAGCCAAGACCCAAGTTCAGTTCCATCTGAGCCCAAATCCTCCTGGCGTGAAGGGATACGCTTCTGACAGTGCAAAAGTTAAAGCAGGAGTTAGAAAAGCAAATGCCTCCAGGAGCCAGTGCAGGCAAATGAGACAAGCAGCCTGGGAGAGACACAGCAGAGGGGGGCCTGGACAGCATGTGTCTTTTTGAAAAGGGACAGCTACTAACCACCTCCTGTTGGTAATTACCATGTGGCACTGAGGACAGATCTCCCCATATTTCAGGAGAACCCCAAAATGCAGATAATTACGTGAAATCTCCAAACTATTAAAATGCTAGCATCTAATACAACGACATACACACATACATACATGCCTACCTCTGCAGGGACCAAAGCTATATTTGAGCCTCATTTAACCCAGTGGTTCTCAATCCGGTGTGATGCTGGCTCCCAGGAGATAGTCGGCAATGTCTGGAGACACTTGTTTGTCAAAACTTGGGGCAGGAGTGCTACTCTCCTCTGCTGGAAGGAGGCCAGGGATGCTTCTAAACATCCCCGCCATGCACAGGATAACCCCCACCAAAGAACTATCCAGCCCCAAGCGGCAATAGTGCTGAATTTGAGAAACCCTGGTTTCACATGTGGTCCCTCGAGCTCTGATGCCTGGTTTAAAGTTTTCTTCATCCAGCTAAGTCTTCTCCGCCTCTTATTAACCCTCACAGCTGTCCTATGCCAGGGATGGCATGATACTTGCTTTTCATTTGGTTTGCCTTGTTCCAGACCTGGGATAATTCTTGAGTTACACTTGCAAATCCAGCTTAACGTTCAAGTGTATAAGAAACAGGAGCAATTCAACTCCAGTCAATAAAGTAAACAAAGCCTGGTTTAGATAAAGCCCATTACCAGGCCCGAAGTGGCCCGGGGCACCTCTGCTACTGCTGATTAGCCTAAATGCTAAACACAAACCAATTAACACACTCTAAGGCTGCTTATCTCCCATCACTTACTGTGGAAATAAAGCCCAAGGCTAAATACACATATTGATTTAGCCATTAAATCCAGCATCACTCAAAATAAAACTCATTATATTATTGAGTAAAAACAAAGTCACCTTAGTTTTCAGGATGGGGTATTATTAAGAAATTCCACTTTTACACTTTCCCATTGATTTCCCAAACCGGCCTGAGCACTTCCTTCTACCTGCCACCTTCTGGGTCTTAACCAGCCCCAAGGCTAACTTAGATAGTGGAGTTTTTGTATTCACCTTAACAGGATCTTTGCTTTTAGCCCTAAAAATACACACTCATATGGGAACCCTTTTTCTTTAAAATGCTATTTCAGCATAGGCGGGGAAATTTTATGCTTGAAAGAAAAGACATTAAATGGGAAGATGAGCTCGGA
Organism: Equus caballus; assembly: GCF_041296265.1. NCBI lineage: Eukaryota > Metazoa > Chordata > Mammalia > Perissodactyla > Equidae > Equus > Equus caballus. Next base: position 12,035,510 of record NC_091704.1, read on the forward strand.
TATTAAGTAACAACAACAAATACAAAAACCACAGGCATTATAATAAAAATGGGTTAACTCTGAACATTAACCACAGGCACTGAGCTGATGCTTATGGACAAAAAAACAGAAATATCTTCCCAGTTCAGGTGGAAACCACTAACTGAAGAGTCTGAAAAAACGTAATCAGGAAATCACTTTGACCAGGTATTTTAATTTATTCTGTATAACATGCTATATGTCACATCCCACAGTGGGCCTTTTACTATTTTGGCAGCCATCACATTTTACCAAAATATTTTAGTCCTTCTAATGGGAAACAAAGCCCCAGTGGATGCTCTGTTTTATTCACCTTCATATCCCACATGCTGGCCCAAGGTGCTGGCACCTAGAAACACTGTTGCATATGTAACGCAGAGACATTGGCCATGAGATGTCTCATGAAATGGATGCTTCCAGAAGTGCCCACAGAAGTTAAGCATCTGCTTCTTGTGTTGAGTTTCCCCACAGATCTCATTTAAGGGCTCTTTTACCTTTATTTATGATTAATAAGACTGGACACATGATCTTAACCATTGTACATCTCTCTACCAAATGCTGTCCTTACCACAGCATCTTTAAGGGTACTTACTAACCAGTTTCTTCACCAGCCGCTCTTAAAGCATAGTCTGCTGTGCCTCCCATCAATGGTAGAGAAAGAAGCGTCCTCACTGCTCAGGGAAGCAGGCAGAATCCATAGTCTCTCCTATTTATCCAACACATCTTATTGAGGGAAACCGTTATACTCGAGAACAGTATTTGTCAGCACGGCAGGAATCACCGCCTTAAGAAAACTTTCTGTAGGGCATCAAGATTACAAGGTGGAATGAACATGTGCATTCTTCTCCTTTCTCTCCAGAAAGTCCACTAACATGACTGTAAATACACGTTAAGTAGCGTAAATATACACGGATAAAGTGAACTTGAGAGGGGACAAGAGTGGGTGACAAAACTGACTTGGCAGCATGGAAAAAGCTGGAATTAAGCACCCACACTGGCAGACACGAAAAAGGAGCAAGCAAATTTGTTCCAAAGGAACGTGGAAGGCCTGGGACTTGGGGGTACCAGGCACTTGCAAGAGGTGAGTGCGTGGCATAAAGCTAAATACAGCAGGATTGGTTAAAAGTCTACTTTTCTCGTCCTGCACTGCCAGGCCATCCCTTCACCCGCTTCCAACCTACCCTCTCAAGTGTCACGATGAAAATACCTTCAGTATGAAAGAGAAGCAAACACAGTGTTTGGCTCCAGAGGGAACATTAGTCTAGTTCATTCCACTGCCCTTAGTGACCAGTTCAGTGATGGCCATTTTACCTAGTTCCAGTGAAAGTCACCCTCGGAACCTTTTTTTTTTTTCTTTTAAAGATTGGCACCTGGGCTAACAACTGTTGCCAATCTTTTTTTTTTTTTTAATTTTTTTTAAGGATTGGCACCTGGGCTAACAACCGATGCCAATCTTTTTTTTTTTTCCTGCTTTATCTCCCCAAACCGCCCCTGTACACAGTTGTATATCTTAGTTGCAGGTCCTTCCAGTTGTGGGATGTGGGATGGTGCCTCAACGTAGCCTGACAAGCGGTGCCATGTCCGCGCCCAGGATCCGAACCCTGGGCCGCCACAGCAGAGCGCGCGAACTTAACCACTCAGCCACAGTGCCGGCCCCTCGGAACTTTTGCTGGAAATATTAAGCAAAAGACACATTCCTTCTGCCGGGATTGCTAACCTGGTAGCATCGAGCCTGCAGCTTCTGGTGGTTGTCTTTGCACAGGGGAGAGCTTGCCTGAGATCAATGTCAACAGGAGAGCCAGTCCAAAAACTGGCAGAGGCAGATTCATGCAGGGCATTGTTGGAACACCAGTTACTGCGGGATAAAATTAGCCAACGCTTACTAGCAGTTACTCTGTCAGACCCTGTTCTAAAAGATTTACTGATATTAAATCAATTAACCCTCATGCAGCCTTATGACGTAGGTACTATAATTGTCTCTGTTTTCCTGATGAGAAAACTGTTTGGATAAGTAAGTAGTGAAGCAGAGATTCTAACTCAGGGTGTCAGGTTCCAGAGCCTAAAAGTTTAAACATTATACTGCATAATCCCTGGTGGTGAGTTCCGTGAGTCAACACACTCGTTTAAGTCAGTTGGAGGTGGATTTCTGTCCCTTCTGTCGGAGAGAGACTTAACCAGTCAACTATCTCGTCTACCCGGAAATCTTTACTGATGGGAACCTGACAAGCAGAGAAAGACTATTTGTGTAAAATGCCTTAATAAACACTTCTGTGACTCGTTTTCAAGTAAGGAACTCTAGCGATGCGTTTGGGCAGCTAAAGTCCTTTCTCTGGAAACATGGAATGATCCAATTCTTGTGTTCTGTCTAAAGGCATATGTTCAACAGCTCTTATTTCTGGATAGCCCCCAACACCTAGGCCCACCTTTCCACCATTCGCCTGGATTTGCCAGCTACTCAGATTTCTGGTCAGCAAGGAATTTAAGTCTTAACCTCTTCCACCATTTCTGAGTTATTTCCTCGGTAATAAACAAACTAGGACTTTGCCCAACTTGTCCCACTTGGCTTCATGAGATATATTTCAAGCGTGGTGAATTTTTATTGTCCCAGGAGCTCTGGAGTGATCCATAAAAAGCAATGATCCCAGAGTCCTCTCCTTTTTCATGCCTCCACTTTTCCTGAGGAAGTCCAGCCGTCCCCAAGGCTTTATGACCACCTATGCCCTGAGGACCCGCAAACTTCACAGGGCGTCTTGACTCTTCTTCTCAACACCATACCTCTCATTCCAATCTCCTACTCAATACGTGCAACTGGAAATCCCTTAGAGGCAACAACGCCAAAACAACCTCATTCTCTTCCACGTTGCTCCAGAAGCTCCATCCACCCACTTCTCTACCTCTATTTCAGTTCCGCTAACGGCATTATCGTTCATCAGGATTCGACAGCAGACAACTTGGCTTTTTCATCATCCTTGCCCCGGCTTCCATGTTCAATTAGTTACTAAGTCCTGATAATACTCCCTTAAATATCTCCCAGAGACATTCTCTCTTCTCTTCCCCTCATTGTTTCTCGGCAGAACTATTGCCAAGAGCCCACTAAATACCCTCCCACCTCCAGGTCATCTCCATTCTAATGTGCCCTGGCCATCGTAAACAGCACAATCTCTCTTTAAAAGGTGTTTCCGATTTTTAGAGAAAAGGGCACAGCAGATATAAGCAGTGAGGAAACCCTTTCCTGAATTCCCTTGAAAATGCCCTCAAACAACCAATAAGAGCATGGTGTGAGATCTCTGCCAACAAGATGAAATCAATCGCGTTCTGAATCAGGGCTGAGTTGACATTAATTGCAGTGTCTTTTGAAATAGATTTAAAAATGTATCGTATATCACAAGCTTGTTGAAAAACTTCAATTACTTTGCTATTGCCTAAAGAAAGACAAATCCCAATATATTTTTAAACGTTACATTTGGAAATAATTTAAAACTTACAGAAAAGTTGAAAGAATAAAAATATTACGAAGAATACCTGTATACGCTTTACTCAGATTTACCTATTGCTAACATTTTACTTTATCATTTGCTCTATGTAAATATTCAGACACACCACACAATTATTTTCCAGAACCACTTTAGAGTATGTCATACATATCACGGCCTTTTACCTTTAATAGTTCAGTGTGTATTTCTGAGAATAAGAGGTGTTTTTACGTCACCACTGTCCAGTTATCCTCTTCACTAAATTTAACACTGATTCAATACTTTTATCTAATCTAACGTCTGAATTCCAATATCGCCAAGTGACCCAATAAAGTCCCTTACTGCAGTTTTCTTCCTTCTAGTACAGGACGTAGTAGATCACAGATTGCATTTACTTGCTGTGTCTCTTTCGTTTCCTTTAATCTGGAACATTCCCACAACCTTTCTTTATCTTTTATGACATTGACTTTTTTTTGTAGAGTCCATTTTTTTCTTTTAAATGGAACTTTCCTCATTTGGGTTTGTCTGATGTTTCCTCATGATGAGATTTAAATCAACCATTCCCCGACTGGATGCCACATAAGTAAAACCCTGTCCTCCTTAGGGTGACATGTCTAGGAAGCCCAAATATTTTCAATGTGGCATTCAAGGTCTCTAAATTTTGACTCTTCCTAGAGTCCACACATTCCTCCTTTTGATATTACCCATGAACCCTGTCTGACTGAACACCTAGGGATCAGCCATTGTGGAATCTGTTTGCCTGTCCAATATCCATTCCTTTGGGGAACGCCCCCCCCAACCCTGAATTCCTTACTAATGCTGCTCAATCTTCATTTTTTCCATGGGGTAGATCCCACTTCTGTGGTTCTAGAGATATCATCAGGGACCAGGAATGGCCAATCAAGGTCCTTCCTCTCCTGAGCCACAGAAATGCAAGGATGGGCACATATCCCAAGTTGAGCTGTCCTGGGCTTTCTCCGGACTTCACAGGACGTACCTCTTTTCCTCAAGCCTTGTGAATTATAAGGAGTGCATGTGTGGATCTGTAGAGGAAGGGCAGCTTATTACAATACAGAGAGAGAGGATAATAAGGGAAAACATAGCTACAACTTGAAGTGTGTGTGAAAGAGAAAAAGAGAGGACGAGATATGTGATGACATCATTTAAGCAGCTGATTGCATCATGCCTGTATCCTTCATTACCCAGGACTTTTCAGTTGCATGAGTGGGTAAATTCCTGCGTGGATTAAGCTAACTTGTCAACTGCAAGAATCTGACTTGATGCTCTTTTTTCATACTGGCCTGTGTTGCTGAAGTCCAAGCATGGTAACAGACTCAGGTGATAATACACACACTTACTCTTCAATGTTGTGCACATTTATCTACAGAACAGATCAACATTTCTTAGATTCTGCGTTCACATATTTCTGTAAACACTGTTCAGCTTTGCTCATGAGTAGTCAGGTAGAAGACGTAAGTACATAATTATTTAAAATTATACTTTAAACAGAAAGTTCAATATGAATTCCTGAGAACCCCTAGGATGTATCAAAGGAGGTCTCAGAGGAAAATTCATAGTTCTAAATGTTATGAATTTTAAATTATACAAATGAAAATAAATTATACTTAACTCAAGGAAAACAGATGGCAGCACTTTCCAAAGATAAAAGCAGAAATTACCAGATTATGAAATAGAAAAAAAAAAAGTTGAAATGATGAATACAACTCCAAACATGGTTTTCTGGGGAAAAAAAAAAAATCTGTTCACTTAATAAAGAGAAGAAGAATAAAATTCAAATTCTCAATATTGAAGAATGGAGAAAGGGTCTCAGACACAGAGGCAATCCAACTTTGCAAGAAAAAATACATGCCTAGAAAGCTTCAGAAGTGAATTCTGTCAAATCTTCAAGAAATAGAAAAGTCTTATGTCATTTAATCTGTTATAGAACATTCTTTTAAAGCATAAGGTGATAAATGCTCACAGAGAAACATTAAAAACTTATCAGGGCACTTCAGCAGGAGCATTTTGCTAGTTCTCAAAATTAGACTATGGATTCATCAAATGGATGGGAGAGGGACGTTCATCCCAGGCAATGGGAATCTGGAGGGCAAAGGCTCGGAGGGATGAATACATGGAGGAAATAAATATTCATCAAATGACACAAGCCTGAAAAGAATGAAAAAAGGACTAAATGTCAGGACTAGGAATGGAAAATAGTCCAATAATCTGGAGTGATGGAGCTGATTCTAAAAATACCAAATATGGTACTAAACTTTGGTAGATAAGACCGGGAAAGTAGTCACATCTGTGATGTCAGTTATTCAACACTAACTCAAAAGGACTCAGAAATATGATGTGGTTAGCAAAAACGTGAAGAATCTTAGGTTATACTGCAAAAGTATACTGTCTAGAAAGAAGAAGATAATAGTCTCCCTCCACAGTGTTCTGGTCAGTACACTTTAATATAGTACTCAGTTTTAAAGGAATATTAATTTCTTAAAAAGAGAGAGAACATATCCAGAGGAAGACTAGGATAATGAGAAGTCACTCGGTGGAACGTGTTGTTTTGCTGATTCTCATTCTTTAGGGAACAACACTTCATTTTTCCTTAGGGAATCATCTCTCCCATCCCCATTCTTAGCCCACGCTGGGCCTTAAAATCAGCCAGAGCAATAGGCATATAATCCAGGCATGTCCCGTCACAGTTTTATCCTCTGGGCAAAAGCGACTGATTAGTTTTGAGGCTCATGGTCACCAAATCAGATCAGGATTTCAGTTGGAACTATTAGGAAAATGTGCACTTTCTGTTTGGCTTGCTGCATTGAGGGGACGTAAGTCTGGGGTTACTAGAGGACAGTGTGGCCATGAAGCCAGTGGAGAGAATATCACAGATGGAGAGAGACAGGTTCCTGATGTCATTAATGAGAACCTTGGTCCAATCGTTCCTGAAGCCAACATGAACTTTACAGTTATTTGAATTTACAAATGTTCTTTACCTAGTTTAAGTTCAGTTTCTGCCATTTGCCGCCATAAGATTTCTACCTAATTCAACCTTAAAACATGTCTTATGAGATACGAGTAAAGGAACTGTTAATTTTGAAATTGAAATGGCACATGGACATCAGGACTGCTCTCCTTAAACTCTCAAAAACCATTTCATTGACATCAAGAACAAGGTAAAGATGCTCTGCACACGAGCATTAATTTTCATTTTGGGGGAGGTTTTATAAAATACAATAAGACAAGAAAAATGAATGATTGCTGAACTACTGGAAAAGAAGAGAAAATTTTTTTATCTTTGCTGACACGATTATAAATATAGAAAGTCTAAGAGTCTACACACAAAAACCATTTTAGCAGCAGTTAGCTCAGGGCTAATCTTCCTCAAAAAAAAAACAAAACATTTTAATTTGATAAAGTGGCTGTATGTAATATAAATACACAAAAATCAATACATTTCTAAATTGAGCACTCAGAAATAAAAATGGGAAAAACATATTCATAAACATGATAAAAGCTAGGAAATATTTAGAAATGCATTAAACGCAAAGATATGGGAATTAAATGAAGAAATCTATAAAATTGTATTTAAGAATATGAATGTAGATACAGTAAGTGGGAAGATAAATGTCCATGGATGGCATGACAATGTATTAAAATATCAACTATTTGAAAATTATCATATTAATTCAATATAATTTCAATTTGGATACCAAACTTTTGTCAATTTTATAAAATGATGGTAATTTTCATTTGGAGAATTAATTTCCCCAAATAACCAAAAATACAATAAAGAAGAATACTGAGGAATGACATGCCTTGCAAGGTATTACAACATATAATGAAATTATCATAATAAAAACAATGCGGTATTAACATAAATAAATAAATAGATGGGGGGGTGAACCTTGAGATAAATTGCATTATAGATGACAATTGTAAATAATGAAAAATGCCAGTAACCAAAGCATACTTTTATTTAACAAATAGTGTTGGCACAACTGCCTTTTATCTGGGAAAAAAATGAAATCCGTTACTTTATACTGTATATTAAATTTTAGATAGATTAAAAATCTAAATGTAAAGAAAAAATAATATGGTTAAATCCTATCTTATAATTTTAAATGATATGCATCTCTCTAGATATTTAAACCACACAAAACAGCTCTAAAATTCTCTCCTAGCACTTTCTCTTGTCCTCAGTCTTATCCCAGCCCTCTGGTAGAACAGGACGGGTATAAAGCAATCAGTCATACAACAAATTAAGGATTCTCCTGAGAACCTAGGAAGGTATCAGGATAGAATGTTACCACCACCAATGTCTGCAGAGAATTGCTATAACAACAATTAGAAAGCATTTTCATCCCAAATCTTATCTGGTCTCGGATCACATTTCTGTTTTGGTTCTCAGCAAGGAAAGAATTTCCTGTATCATTATTTTTACTGATTATCTCCTGCTCCATCTTATCTACAAATATACCATTTTTTATAAGGAGGAAGAACAAATCAACTAAAGCAACTACGCTTCTTACTAAGGTGACACACCATTGCTGTTCCAATACATACTCCTGGGAGAGTCTGGGAAAAATGGAGGTGGAAGCATCAGAAGAGAGTAAGAAAACTCACACTTATTGTTCACCCACTACATGCAAAATATTTTTGACATCTCATCCAAACCACAAGCAGAGTAAGTATGTCATTCTTCCTGTCTCATAAATAAGGAGAACAAGGCTCAGCGAGGTGAAATAATTTGCTCAAGGTCATTGTGATAACTTTCTTGATGAAGCTTCCTGACTGTTCTCTCCTTTCAGGACTCTTGATTTCTCTTTGAGAAACTATCCACCCCCATTCTGAGTCCTTGTGCATCCAGGGATGCGCACATGGCTGAGGCAGAGCCAATCACTGTGTTTCCCTCCCTGGACACAGAGATTGGTTCAGAGATAGGCACGAGACCTAGCAAATGCTACCTTTGAACTCTGCATATACATAGACTGATAAGTTCCTCTATTTACTTAAATCACTTTACATTGGGCTGCTGTCCCTGGTATGGAAAATGTCTTGATTAACCGAGTCACCACAGAGCCAAGAAATGATAAAGCCAAGATATAAACGTCTTTCTTCTTGACTCCAAAGGTCATGATCTTTCTACAAGGCCCTGTTTCCTGGTAAAACACTCTTAGCTGGAGGAAAATAGTATAATTCACTCAAGAATCTGCTGTGATACCTGACACGTCCTCAGCCTGCTGTGAACTCTACACTGTCTTTGATTAGTGAAGAACATTCTGGGAAATTTGATGGAAATGAGATTTCAATTGTCCTGAAAAAAAACAGTGAAGTCCAGTTCCCAAGGATTTGGCTTTATTCAACAGGTGCATGGTCCTGAAGCAAAAGAACATGTTAACATGGAAAGAACAATGGGCTCTGAGTCAAAAGAAAAGAAAGAGAATTCTGCTTCCACCATTCAGCTATGCGATTTGAGTCAAGAGGGTGCGCTTTTCTGAACTTTAATTTTTTCTCTTCCTCCTGGCAGAGCTTTTGCGAGACAAAAATAAGATCTTGGCTATTAAAGTACTTTTATTTATTTTTTTAATTGCAAAGGGCTCTAATGTAATATTGCTAAATGTTGCTGGGGTATCTGGGTACAGCTTAGAGTTCCAGTGCCATTATTACAACAGATAATCACCGAGTATTTAGACCCAGCATTAAAAACAAATAACATATTTAAAGAAACGAATATTGGTTAAAAAATAAATAAGTAGGATCAACTTAATTGCATTTACTAATAGAAGAAATTCGCTCAAAGGCAGTCTTAGAAAGATAAAAATGGTGACTAGAAAATAAACACTGTATATCATGTTCTCTTTACAATATCGTACGAAATGGTAAGCTATGTAGATAACATAAAATAAAATGGGTAAATAGAGAGAATAAGTTATAATAAGATTGAAAAAATAAATCTAAAACATTAAAAATACCAAACAAGACTACATAGAACAAAAAGAAAAATATGATAAGGTAATAATAGGAAAAAGGAAGATATCATACAGCTAACGGAGTTGAATAACATACTAAGAGGAGCAGAAGGATTCAAAGCCAGGCAGCTCACTGGATCTGCTGGCGGTTACCGCGTGGACGGTGTGTGACAGGTACGGGGGGTTTTATGTCCCGTATCCCATCTATCCTACCAATAGCACTGCAAACCCAGGATCAACATTCCTATTTCACAAAGAGGGAAGCTGAGGCCCGGAGTGACTAAAAGATGTGCCTGAGGTGTCACAGCGCGTGGAAGTGCAGCTTCGACGGGAACGCCGGTGTTGGGGTTTCTAGAGCAGACTGGCTTCCTTCCACGCGACCCCTGAAACAGCTGGGGCTCCCCCTCAGCGTTTCCCCAAGGCTGGTGTTTGTCGTGGGTGTCACTGGGATTTCAAGAGAGCACTGATATCCTTAGGGCATGAGGTAGTCTCGCAAGAGCCCGGGATCCACCCCCCATCCTTTCAGTTACAGCCCCATTTCCCCCCACCGGAACCGTGTCTTGGACAAGCGCAGCCCCTGCCCAGCTGGCGTGGAGCGCCCAAGCCCGGCCTCAGCCAATCAGCTTATCGCATTCCCTTCACAACAGCAAGTGTTCCAGGGAGAGCAGTCGGCTGAAGCAGGCCAATCAGAGCCAGGGGTCTCAGATGGCAGGGCTTCCATTTGAGCTTAGGTTGTCGCTCGCATCCCACCCCATCCTGCGTATATGGTCGGGACTTCAACCGACAATATGAAGAATCACAACGGCGAGAGCCATCCACCCCACAAGGGGGAGCACCTGCCTGGGAATGGGCCACATAGGGTGCAAGACGGAGCCAGGCAGTGGAGAAAGAACCACCATTCTGCTGGCACTGCTTTACCCTCAGTCACGCCAACGCGAAGGCAAAATGCTCCCCGCACCTTACAAGCGCTTGAGCTGGCGAGCCCGGGGATTCCTTCCTCACAACCTAACATTTACAGAGACATCCCCTTGAAGCCTTACATCGCTGTGTGAGAAACCATGAAGGAAGCCAAGAACAATTCTCACGCCTAGCTTCAAAGCCCTAAGATGCTGACTCTCTGGGACCACGGACGTCACTGTCAGACCACCAAGGCACGAACTAGGAGCCGTAGGCATATCTCAGACTACTTGGATGCTTGCTTTGAGGACTAGATATTTTAATTATGTGGCTAAGAAGAGCACGGGTTCCCTTTTGTGTTGGGTTTCAATAGAAAGCGTCAGATAAACCTGGATTCAGACATTAGCTTTGTCACATACTAGAGACACGAGCCTTGGGAAGTTAGTGGTTCTGCCCTACCACTGTGCCTTGGTACATAATATTCCCTCTACCTGGCACACGCTTCCACCCCTCTTCCACCTCCCCTGTTTGCCTGGCTGAGCCCTGGTCATCATCCAGATCTCAGCTTAGACATCACTTCCTCCAGGAAGCCCTCCTTAACTTCTCACCCTAAGGTCTAAATGAAGTTTGCCTTTTCCAGGTTCCCAGAGAACCTCCATTCTCTGCTTGTCCCAGCACTTGTTTCACTATTATAATCATCAAAAATAATCATAAATATCTAGTTCCCCCACCAGAATAGAAGCTTCCTGAGGGCAGGGAGTGTACTATAGTATTCACGATCTAAGCCCCGTCGTGAACTAGCAGGGCGCAAAAGTTTTACTGAATGAGCAAGTATCTCAGTCTTTCCATTTCCTCCTCTGTGTAACGGACATCACTGTAGCCAGCCTCACAGGACTGCTTGGAGATTTAATTCAGTATGTAGATAGCCCAGCACACACCTGGCACACAGTAGGTGCTGAATAAATGTTAATTCCCTTCTACTTCGTTTACCCTTTCCAAGAAATGTGCGTGTTAAGGACTCATTCTTTGCTAATCAATAACTTGATCTCCCTGAGTGCCATTAATAAAACTAATAAAATCCTCACTATTTCCTCAAAAGACCAAGGCAACTCAGGGGTCAATGATCATCTGTCTCAGCTTGACAGTAATTCCTGGGTCACACTCACCGTGGAAAGCTCTTTTTCTCTCAGTAGCTGTCAACATGGAATAAAGTGATTAAAAGTGTTAAAAATCATATATAATAAATGGCGCCAATATAAAACTTAATGCCCCTAATATTTCCTCAGAGTTGCTACCTTTTCATTAATTGAAGCAAGAAATGTTCCACTTAGTTAAAATAGCTACTTAGTATCCTGCTCAGAAACACATCTGCAGCCCCAGTTCACTGGTTCAGTGGGTTTAAATTAGTTGGTATCAATGTTATTGATGATATGAGGATTCAGAGCGCGTGCTGAGGCTGTGAGGAGGGTGATGCTCTGGGCTTCCGTATTCTCCGCACGCACGGACTCGGGGCTCTGCCGGGGTGTGCTGGCGAGCTGACCGCAGGGTCTTATAACAAAAGCTGCAAGGAGGACAACCACAGGCCACCTGATGGAGACCCTGGCATCACAGTAGATCCTTTGCTCCAATGAATGGAAACTGATCCTGCTGTGTGCCTGAGGGAGAACAACACTGTTATTGAACATCTATCTAATATACAAGGCAAGGCAGAGCCCAGTGGTTAAAGGCACTGACCCCAGAGTCAGGCAGCTTTGGGTTTCAATCTGGCTCTGCCACTCCCTACACATCCTTGGGCACAGCAGTTAATCTCGCTGAGCTGCTGTCTTTATCTGCAAAATGGAGATAGTAACAGCACCTGAGTCCCGAGGTTATTGTGAGGATGAAGTCCACCTGTCACTTAGCACAGCGCCAGGCACGTGCCAAAGCTTAGACATTCTCCTTTTCCTAATACATGTGTGATGTCATTTCATCTTCACACTGGTCCTATTAGATACGCATTATTATCCCACTAGAAGGTTCACTGGATTTAGAGCCAAAACATCTGGGTTCAAAAGTTTTTTAGACTGGCCAAAATCCAGACCACTGACACCACCAAATGCGAGTGAGGATGAGGAGCAGCAGGAACTCTTGTTCATTGCTGGTGGGAATGCAAAATGGTCCAGCCACTGTGGAAGACAGTTTGGCGGCTGCTCACAAAACTAAGCATACTCTTACCAAGGACCCAGCAGTTGTGCTCCTTGGTATTTACGCAAAGGAGCTGAAAACTTATGTCCACACAAAAACCTGCACGTGGATGTTTACAGCGGCTTTATTCATAACTGCCGAAACCTGCAAGCAATCAAGATGTCGTTCCACAGGTGAATGGATAAATAAGCTGTGGGACATCCAGACAATGGAATATTATTCTGTGCTGAAAAGAAATGAGCTATTAAGTCATGAAAAGACACGGAGGAAGCTTAAATGCATATTACTAAGTGAAAGGAGCCAATCTGAAAAGGCTACATACTGTATAATTCCAACTATATGACATTCTGGAAAAGGGAACACTACGGAAACAGTAATAAGATGCGTGTTTCACAGGGTTGGGGGGCCGGGAGAGAAACAGGCAGAGCACAGAGATTTTTTAGAGCAGTGAAAATATTCTGTATGATACTACGATGGTGGGTATATGTCTTGAGAAATGTGTCCAAACAAATTTATGTTGTACACAGAATGTACGACACCAAGAGTGAACACTAATGTATACTCTGGACTTTTGATGACTAAACAAAAAACCTGTCCCAGAGATAAAGTAGCTGTGTCACCTTAGCTCATGCATTCAAGCTCTCCCAAAGTCATGTTCTTATCCATAAAATGGGAATAAATAACCCAGGTGAGGTCACTATGAGTTTAACTGAGGTCATGCCTTAGAAAGGGTAAGGGGACCAATAGGTCACTGGTAGACCCAAAATAAAAGGCACCCACAGTTCCATGGGGCCTCAGCTTGGGGAGGGCACCTGTTTCAGGAGGCACAGCCTGGGGCTGGGAGACCTGGAAGCAGGCACAGAGCCAGCGCTGATGGGAGGAAGCTGGAGTTGTTTACATTCCTAATTACAGGAATCAAGGCTTCAGCACAGCCAGGTGTCATTCCAACAGACAAGGTTGATAGGATGTGAACGGGCCCAGCTGCCACCACTCTGCTCGCGGACGACAGGCGTGGCGATGAAGTCAGATGAATTACCCTGCAGCCTGGCCGTGCTGGTCAACTTCAGCTGCTTGGAGGCACAGATTAAAATTCAGTCTTGCAAATTCTACGTTTCTCCCAAAACCTCCTCGCGGTTGCCTTAGGTCTGTTCCCCAGAAAGGCGCCGCCACGGGGAGCAGTGTGCAAGTCAGACATTTGGCCGGTGGCCTCAAATGTGGTCCCCTTTCCCCCTCCAATGGTGAAGTTCAGGAAGGAGGAATGTACTAAGAGCACCAGCTTCAGAGTCCAAACCCTGCCACGTGCAAGGTGTGTGAAGTGCCGCCAATCATTTAAGCATTTTGGAATTCAATTTCCTCATCTGTAATATGGGAATAGTCCTTTTAGGGTTGCTGTGAGGATAAAGCACTTACAGGCACATAGGAATCTAACTCAATAAATAGTAGTGAAAATTATTAGCAGTATTGCTTTAATGGGCTACCTGGGCAAGTTCTGAGCCCAGGCATCCATCAATTTATAGTCCGCGCCCTACCAGCCGGCAGCCGCTTTAACTAGACCGATTAACAACCTGTTTCTGATCAATGATTTATCACTTATGTTTCCCTGTTAATGAAATGTAATTGCCAAGCCCGAGATGTAACACGGCAGCAAAACAAACCACCATCTGAAAATTATATCCCTGGTCCCATAAGTAAAGCGGCAGCAACATGCTGGAATGCCTTATGATCAGAGGGAGCGTCACCAGGCCTGGCCTTCGAGGCGCTTGTTCTGTTTGAAGGTGGAAGAGGTACTCCTTGCCAGTGTATTCTTCTCCATAAAAATTAACGCTGTAACAGGACGCCAAATGGCTTCAGCTAATGTGCTTTTGAATGAGGACTAAATTTTATTCATAAGCATCAGTGTCAGGACTAAAATAACATTTTTATGGACGCTGCAAGCATAAACAGCAGTGCTGACTGAAACAGGACTGCCACTGAACTGACTTGTTTCCCTCCGCGTGGCTGCTCAGACAGCAGAGGACTGGGAACCAGAGACCCTGGCCACGGGTCTCGCTTCTGGTCTCTCCTGTTTTGTGACATTGGGGGCAAATTAACTAAAAACGAAAATGAAAACAAAGCACTCCCCCTAACCTTCAGCCTCATCGTCTGTAAAGTGGGGTAATAATACAACTGACCTCCCAGAGATATTGTGAATATTAAGCTCATTTATTCATTCATCCATAATGCCAGTTTCCAGGCTTGGTTCTGGGCACACGGAAGTAATCAAAACAGAAACAACTGCTTGTGTGGAACTTACATCCCAGTGGGAGAAGACAGACACTAGGAAATGAATAATTACGTTGGATGCTACGTTAGGGAGAGGTAACTGTTACTGAGAAAAATTAACTGAAAGAAGGAGACTGGGGATGCTAATGGGCGGTGGAGGATGCAGGCAATTTTAAATAGAGTGGTCAAGAAGGTCATACTGAGAAGGTGACATTTAAACAACCTGGTGGGTCTACATGCATCAGGACTTGAGCAGAGAGCCAGACTCACACAGTAAATATCCAATAGATGGTAGGTATTGCTGTTCCCAGGAGAATGGTATGAAAATACATATATGAGAGAGCTTTCAAAACGGCAGAGCTATATAATCCAGATGAGTGGGTTAATGTGTGTGAATGACTGAGTAGACTTCTGACACCCCATCCTGCAATCAAGAGTGACCCTAAGATGGATGCCATGGGCAGGAAAAGCTGCGTTTGACCCCAGGAAGGCCAGAGGGTCCTGGGTCATGTGTTGAACAACAGGCGGCCTCCTACCTCCTACAGTGTCCACATGTGGTGGGCGCTCAGCTGTTGGCCCAGAGACTGAACGAGGCCAAGGGGTGTGGAGAGACAAGGAGGGGCCTTGGTTTCCCCAAGAGCTACCTGAATTCCTAAGGGCTTTTATGGATGGAGGAGGATGCTACCGTGTCATTTTAGCCCTTGAATTTCTAGAGATTCCTAGAGTTGAACTTCCTAGATTGTGATTTCCCCTGTCTGGAATCAGAAGACCAACATTCAAATCTGGGCTTTGAATCTTCTTAACTGTGTGATATTGAAAGATGTCACGTATCCTAAAATGTGCACCGTGAGAGTAGCTCATGAGTCACAAAACCAGTACAGGGTAGAAGTGGGACCTAAAGGCAGGTGTTTCTGACTCAAAACCCCACATTGACATGGATTTGGGATGGTGGGAGCACAGCTCTGTTAGGACGAGGTAAGACTCCACACGATTCAGCCCTGCCTTAGCTATCTAATTGTCTTTCCCCCCAACAAAGAGCTTTCTGATAAAAGGAGGGCCATGTCTCCGGATTCAGAGCACATTACACGTGTTACTTACCTTCATCTGAAAGGGGGGAGTCAAACTAACCTCATGTCACTGAGGGAAATAAAAATAATACGTTTATCGAATATTAATGTGACAGACACAATGCTAAGCACTCTCTGGGCATCACTGGCTTTAATTCTTTTTTTTTTCTTTCTTTTTTGTTTTTTTTTGAGGAACATTAGCCCTGAGCTAACTGCTTCCAATCCTCCTCTTTTTTGCTGAGGAAGCCTGGCCCTGAGCTAATATCTTTGCCCAGCTTCCTCTACTTTATACATGGGACGCCTACCACAGCATGGCTTGCCAAGCTGTGCGATGTCTGCACCCGGCATCCGAACTGGCAAAGCCCCGGCCACCGAGAAGCAGAAGGTGCGCACTTAACCGCCGTGCCACCGGGCTGGCCCCCACTGGCTTTAATTCTTACAGCGAGGTGGTACTATTATTCCCATTTTTCAGAACAGGAGACTGAGCCCTGGAACGTGAAGATTTTGCCCAACATCACACAGCTTGAAAATGACGATGAAACTCAAGCATCCGCCTCCAGAGACTGTGCGATGACTCTCGACTATCCATAGCCCTTCGAGGAGCTCGATCACTTGTGGGCACACAGCAGGGACCTAATCAAGAGACACTAGCCCTAACCTTTCTGTGAGGGCAAACCCTCTCCTCAGTGCCCCTGCACACATCTTCCCACATCTAAGTCTTTGCGAAGAAGGGGCTCCCTGCCTGAAATACCTTTCCTGTTTCTCTCCTCACCACAATACCCTCCATGTTTATCAAGGCCAAAGGGAAGATCTACCTCCTCCAGGAAGCCAACAGGGATCACACCGGGACAAACGGGTTAATCTGAAACTCCAAATATTCTCTCTGTAGTGAAAGTATGTTTTCTCTTTTATTGCCTGCCTATGTCATTAATCACTCCTTCTGGAAGTAACCTCCAATCTTCTTTTGAGGGAGCCAGCACATCCAAATTATCAGTCCAGGTGATTTACCTGAAGCTCAACTCCAACCACAGGCTCCAAGAATGAGATACCAACCACCCAACCTGGGCCAACTACCGGACCTCAGGATGTTTGTTAAACCTATGTTGGGAAATAGACACAATTTTTATTCTGGGGAGGACAAGCTGGTAGGGTGTAGACCCTGGAGATGCCTGTGCCCATCTTTTCCCTTACTGAGGAGAGACTGGTTAAGAATCAAGAATAAAACAAAAGGAGACATATGCCCAATGGCATTATTTGAACTCATTGATCCAGCCATATCTGAATCAGTTAAGTGTTCCAATACATGTATTCTTGTCTCCTGAAGCCATTTTGAGTTGAGTTTCTACCACTTGCAACTAAAAGACTCTTAATGCACACACACTCTTCAACATTTTAGCCCTGCAGACTCACCCTTTCATAATTTTCTATTACAAACAATGTATTCTATAACCCCAGAAATCTTACAGGCTCCTTAAGGACAGCAGCAGATTCCTTTTCTAAGGGACCAAGAACTTATACCAGAGTTCAGGGTACTTTGTGCCTGATCACGTTAATTGAAATAACCTGTTTAGCACCTATGGCACTATGCACAGAGATGGGGATATAAAGTCAGGTTCTAATACTGATTCTACACTTTACTACGTGGGTGACCTTGGCAAAGGCCTTTCATCCATCTAAGTCTCAGTGTCCTCATATAAACTGGAGACAATAATGTCCAGGACTTTGGGTGTAAGTATCAAGTGATCTAGGCTACTGAAAAGGCGTTTATTTCCCTGGGATAATTTTGACAGCATTAGATTGTTTTCCCAAGAGCAGCCAAGTCGAGGGAGATGATTTCGAATTCCACGGTGCTACAGATGCGGTCAGTAGCAACTGCAAGCTGGAAAGGAAACAAAGTTGGGTGTAATCCATTCAAGTTCACACGTTTCACCAGGGACAGCCTCCGAGCCTTTAAGACTTATGTATGCATTTATCCATTTATTTAATCAACCACTACTAACGCCTACTACAGGCCAGACGCTGCTCTAAGTCCTTTACGGCTATGAAATATCCTCTCACCTTTACACTCACCTATGGAGTGTGTATGATAATCATCCCCGTTTGACAGATCAGGAAACTGACACACAGAATGGTACGGTAACTTGCCCAAGTTCACACAGCCCGTAGGTGGCAGAGCTAGGACCCATTTGACAGGGTCTGGCTCCAGAGTCCACGCTCCGAATCACCACGCTTAGTCTCCAAAAACCTATAGAAAGCGCCAGCCTTAACCGAAAGGTTTTGTTTTCCCCACCCTACAGTCCCTACGCGGCCCCAGGCTCCAGGGCACTCTTTCAGCTCCTCTGACAGGCCATACTCCTCCCTTGCCCCGTCCCAACGCTCTCCCGCACAAGTCCTCCTTTTCTTGTAGGCATCTGCTCTCAGCTTCAACATCACTGCCTAAGCCACAAAGTCTATCAGTAAATGCCGTATTTCTCAGCACCCAACACGAAATAGTTTTTACGTATCTCCTAGGTAACTAGTCGCTGCCTATCTGTCCTTTCCAACTAGGCTGTGAGGCCCAGTACGTCAAACACCCTGTCAGTCTTGCTCACCAAGTGTCCAGACCACTGAACAACGCACCGACCAGAGGAAAGGAAGGACTTGTCCCAAGGTCAGCTCTCCAGACTTTCTGTGGAAGGAGGCAACGAACGGAGCACCCTCGAGCCTCACGCTCTCTCTGCCAGACTTTCAAGAGTGGGACACATACCTGTGCTCACAATGCTCCCCGGACAGCCCCCACCGCACCCCTAACAGCTAGACTTCCGCACAGTCAAGGGCTTTGGAAAGCACTGGCTCTGCACACAAACGTCACGTGGCCCTCGACAGGCCACTTCCCCTGAACCGGCCTGAGCTTCAGGGGCACAACAGGCTTCATGAAAACCCCAACGGAACGTAGCCTCTAAAGGAGGGAGACCTGCACTCCTCAGAACGCATCGAGACCAGTGTCCTTATCGACTTCGCGTCTGTCCCTCCAAGAAGCCAAGACCCCGGGGGCCGCTTCAGCGCCCGACTCCCGGGCACCGCGTCCCCAGGCTGGCCCCGTGCCCGGCACACACCGCCCGTTCCATGAACGAGTGACGCGCACGAAGAGACCCCCCACCCCCCCGCCCCCCCCGCCCCCCCCGCTCCGCGCGCCGCACAGCTGTCCCGCGACCTGACGGGCACCTCTCGGCGCACAAGCCTATTCCTCAGAAACACGCTCGCCTCCCACCAGCCCCCAGGCCCACGCCCCCAGGTACCTCTCCCAGATGGCATCATCTTCGCAGGCGCCCTGGTCGTCCGTGTCCGGCGAGCAGGAAGAGCGGGAGCTGAAGGAGGGCCACCTCAGGCCAGCGGCCGTGGCTGTGGAGGGCCCGGGCTGCTGTGCCCAGCGGGGACACGGAGCGGCGTCCACGGACGAGCCCGGCCCGGGAGAGAGCCGCAGAGCGCGGCCGGACTCCGCGGGGCTCGGCTCTGGCCAGGCAGGCGCGGCTCGCCGACGCCTCCCACGCCTCCCGCGACGGTGGCCCGGCAGCCGCGCGCGCTCCTCTCCTCGCGGGCGCGCGCCGCCGCCCAGACGCTCCCAGGCCGTTGCCCCGCCCCCTCCGGCGGTGGACTGCGGACAGGGACAGGGACACCCTCCTGGGGCCCCGCCCACACGCTTCGGACCTTCGCGGAGCGGGAAGGTGCGCTGACAGGGACGCAGGGTCCCCGCCAAGCTCGCTCTCGGGGAACTGCAGCCTCCTCCCTCGGGTTTTACTCGAACGTCAGACCCGAAACCACGCAACGTCTACAAGCAAACCCTTTGACATCAGTCTTAGCAGCCTATGTTCAAGTACCACGTCTGACTGGGCAATGGAAACAAAATACAAAATGAACAAACGGGACTACATCAAAGTAAAAAAATCTTCTGCACGGCAAAGGAAACCATCCACAAAACCAAAACGCAACCTAACACCTGGGAGAAGATACTTGCAAACCGTATGTCGGATAAGGGGTTAATACCCAAAATACAGAAAGAACTCATACACCTCAACAACAAAACAAATCAACAACCCAATTAAAAAAACGGGCAAAAGATCTGAGCAGTGACTTCTCCAAAGAAGACATCCGGATGGCCAACAGGCCTATGGAGAGGTGCTCAACATCATGAGCGATCAGACAAGTGCAAATGAAAACTACCATGAGACGTCACCTTACTCTGGTCAGAATGGCTCTAAGTAGCAAGACAAGAGACAAGTGTCGGAGAGGATGTGGAGAGACGGGAACTCTCCTGCACTGCTGGTGGGGGCGCAGACTGGTGCAGCCACTATGGAAAGCAGTAGGGAGTATCCTCAGAAAACTAAGAATAGATCTACCGTTATGATCCGGCTATCCCACTGCTGGCTATTCATCCAAAGAACTCGAAGACACAAATGCAGAAAGACACGTGCACCCCTAGGTTCACTGCAGCATTATTCACAACAGCCAAAACTTGGAAGCAACCTAGGTGCCCATCAAGGGAGGAATGGATAAAGAAGATGTGGTACGTATACACAATGGAATACTACTCGGCCATAAGAAATGATGAGACCCGGCCATTTGTGACAACCTGGATGGACCCTGAGGGTATTATGTGAAGTGAAACAAATCAGAGGGAGAAAGTCAAACACCGTGTGATCTCACTCATGAGCAGAAGATAAAAACAATCACAAACACACACAGAGCCACGGAGATTGGATTGCTGGTTACCATAGGGGGAGGGGGGGGAGGGGAGAGAGCAAAAGGGGTGATGAGGCTCACATGGGAGGTGACGGACTATAATTAGTTTTTGGGTGGTGAACACGATGTAATCTACACAGAACTCGAAATATATTACAACGTACATCTGAAAGCTATATGATGTTAGAAGCCACTGTTACTGCAATAAAATAAAATACAATACAATAAAATACAATACAATAAAGAAGTGTAGGAGCCTCAAGAGGCTGACAGGCTTTTGAAAAGTTATTCTAGGGATTTTTACGGCTTAGCTCAGGGCGGCAGACACCAGCCTGAGACACAGCTGTGACACAGTCACTAACTTCAACTAAATTATATTCCGACCGGAGGAAAATCAAAACTACTATAATAATAATAATTTATCAAAGGCCTCACTTTGTGCCAGATCCTGTGCTAACTGCTTTGCACCAACTATCTCATTTAATCCTCACATCCCAAAGCTAGGTTACCGCTACTCTCCCCATTTTAAAGGTGAGGAGACGGAAGCAGAATGATGGCAATCTGCCTGGAATTCACAGAAGGATTCTCTATGTAATGACGTGACTTTTGGACAAGACTTAAAGGTTTAACACATTACAGTGAAGATGCAGATCCCAGTATCACAGAACGTGAAAAACACTGAGTCCTGCCAAGTGCATTAAAACACTAATTATGGATCCTCACAATCTCTTGGCCTGTTTTCTCAGATGAGGGAAAACCCAGTGTGAAAAACCCTTGATGAGAGGTCTGCAGAGGAGGACTACGTCTGGTCTTTAAAGCCGGGAACTATCCCAGTAGCTTCGGAGTCAGTGGGCCCAGAGGAGGCCTTGAGCGTCTCTGTTCTTGGAAAAAGCCCCACAGGCTACACTTCCGTGCCCTTGGAGTTGGGCAGTTCAGTCATGCCCTACATCGGGACGTTTCAGTCAACAACGGGGGTCCCAGAAGATTAGTCCCATGTGGCCTAGGTGTGTAGGAGGCTCTGCCATCTAGGTTTAGGAACTCCGTGGTGTTTGCACAGTCTCGAGATTGCCTGACTGTGACACACTCCTCAGAACTGATCCCCACTGTTAAGCAAAGCATGACTGGACTGCCTTAGATTCTCCACGGTTCCAGACCCTGCACTGTTTACAGGATTGCACACGCAGAGGGCACCGTGTCTGAGGCAGAGAGCAGCTGCAATCACACAAGCTCTCGACAGAGAGTCAGGGAAAGGCGTGCTCTGCTTGCACGACTCTCTACTTTTCTCTGTGTCTGAACCATTTCATAGCTAATCTGCTCTTTTTAACCGAACAGCTTAGCAGAAAAGAAAAGAAAAGAAAAAAAAAGGGTGACCAACAAATACTAAACAAACCAATATAAACAATACATATTAAATAAGCCTAACCCTACTATGCTACTGAAAAGGCGTTTATTTCCCTGGGATAATTTTGACAGCATTAGATTGTTTTCCCAAGAGCAGCCAAGTCGAGGGAGATGATTTCGAATTCCACGGTGCTACAGATGCGGTCAGTAGCAACTGCAAGCTGGAAAGGAAACAAAGTTGGGTGTAATCCATTCAAGTTCACACGTTTCACCAGGGACAGCCTCCGAGCCTTTAAGACTTATGTATGCATTTATCCATTTATTTAATCAACCACTACTAACGCCTACTACAGGCCAGACGCTGCTCTAAGTCCTTTACGGCTATGAAATATCCTCTCACCTTTACACTCACCTATGGAGTGTGTATGATAATCATCCCCGTTTGACAGATCAGGAAACTGACACACAGAATGGTACGGTAACTTGCCCAAGTTCACACAGCCCGTAGGTGGCAGAGCTAGGACCCATTTGACAGGGTCTGGCTCCAGAGTCCACGCTCCGAATCACCACGCTTAGTCTCCAAAAACCTATAGAAAGCGCCAGCCTTAACCGAAAGGTTTTGTTTTCCCCACCCTACAGTCCCTACGCGGCCCCAGGCTCCAGGGCACTCTTTCAGCTCCTCTGACAGGCCATACTCCTCCCTTGCCCCGTCCCAACGCTCTCCCGCACAAGTCCTCCTTTTCTTGTAGGCATCTGCTCTCAGCTTCAACATCACTGCCTAAGCCACAAAGTCTATCAGTAAATGCCGTATTTCTCAGCACCCAACACGAAATAGTTTTTACGTATCTCCTAGGTAACTAGTCGCTGCCTATCTGTCCTTTCCAACTAGGCTGTGAGGCCCAGTACGTCAAACACCCTGTCAGTCTTGCTCACCAAGTGTCCAGACCACTGAACAACGCACCGACCAGAGGAAAGGAAGGACTTGTCCCAAGGTCAGCTCTCCAGACTTTCTGCGGAAGGAGGCAACGAACGGAGCACCCTCGAGCCTCACGCTCTCTCTGCCAGACTTTCAAGAGTGGGACACATACCTGTGCTCACAATGCTCCCCGGACAGCCCCCACCGCACCCCTAACAGCTAGACTTCCGCACAGTCAAGGGCTTTGGAAAGCACTGGCTCTGCACACAAACGTCACGTGGCCCTCGACAGGCCACTTCCCCTGAACCGGCCTGAGCTTCAGGGGCACAACAGGCTTCATGAAAACCCCAAGGGAACGTAGCCTCTAAAGGAGGGAGACCTGCACTCCTCAGAACGCATCGAGACCAGTGTCCTTATCGACTTCGCGTCTGTCCCTCCAAGAAGCCAAGACCCCGGGGGCCGCTTCAGCGCCCGACTCCCGGGCACCGCGTCCCCAGGCTGGCCCCGTGCCCGGCACACACCGCCCGTTCCATGAACGAGTGACGCGCACGAAGAGACCCCCCACCCCCCCGCCCCCCCCGCCCCCCCCGCTCCGCGCGCCGCACAGCTGTCCCGCGACCTGACGGGCACCTCTCGGCGCACAAGCCTATTCCTCAGAAACACGCTCGCCTCCCACCAGCCCCCAGGCCCACGCCCCCAGGTACCTCTCCCAGATGGCATCATCTTCGCAGGCGCCCTGGTCGTCCGTGTCCGGCGAGCAGGAAGAGCGGGAGCTGAAGGAGGGCCACCTCAGGCCAGCGGCCGTGGCTGTGGAGGGCCCGGGCTGCTGTGCCCAGCGGGGACACGGAGCGGCGTCCACGGACGAGCCCGGCCCGGGAGAGAGCCGCAGAGCGCGGCCGGACTCCGCGGGGCTCGGCTCTGGCCAGGCAGGCGCGGCTCGCCGACGCCTCCCACGCCTCCCGCGACGGTGGCCCGGCAGCCGCGCGCGCTCCTCTCCTCGCGGGCGCGCGCCGCCGCCCAGACGCTCCCAGGCCGTTGCCCCGCCCCCTCCGGCGGTGGACTGCGGACAGGGACAGGGACACCCTCCTGGGGCCCCGCCCACACGCTTCGGACCTTCGCGGAGCGGGAAGGTGCGCTGACAGGGACGCAGGGTCCCCGCCAAGCTCGCTCTCGGGGAACTGCAGCCTCCTCCCTCGGGTTTTACTCGAACGTCAGACCCGAAACCACGCAACGTCTACAAGCAAACCCTTTGACATCAGTCTTAGCAGCCTATGTTCAAGTACCACGTCTGACTGGGCAATGGAAACAAAATACAAAATGAACAAACGGGACTACATCAAAGTAAAAAAATCTTCTGCACGGCAAAGGAAACCATCCACAAAACCAAAACGCAACCTAACACCTGGGAGAAGATACTTGCAAACCGTATGTCGGATAAGGGGTTAATACCCAAAATACAGAAAGAACTCATACACCTCAACAACAAAACAAATCAACAACCCAATTAAAAAAACGGGCAAAAGATCTGAGCAGTGACTTCTCCAAAGAAGACATCCGGATGGCCAACAGGCCTATGGAGAGGTGCTCAACATCATGAGCGATCAGACAAGTGCAAATGAAAACTACCATGAGACGTCACCTTACTCTGGTCAGAATGGCTCTAAGTAGCAAGACAAGAGACAAGTGTCGGAGAGGATGTGGAGAGACGGGAACTCTCCTGCACTGCTGGTGGGGGCGCAGACTGGTGCAGCCACTATGGAAAGCAGTAGGGAGTATCCTCAGAAAACTAAGAATAGATCTACCGTTATGATCCGGCTATCCCACTGCTGGCTATTCATCCAAAGAACTCGAAGACACAAATGCAGAAAGACACGTGCACCCCTAGGTTCACTGCAGCATTATTCACAACAGCCAAAACTTGGAAGCAACCTAGGTGCCCATCAAGGGAGGAATGGATAAAGAAGATGTGGTACGTATACACAATGGAATACTACTCGGCCATAAGAAATGATGAGACCCGGCCATTTGTGACAACCTGGATGGACCCTGAGGGTATTATGTGAAGTGAAACAAATCAGAGGGAGAAAGTCAAACACCGTGTGATCTCACTCATGAGCAGAAGATAAAAACAATCACAAACACACACAGAGCCACGGAGATTGGATTGCTGGTTACCATAGGGGGAGGGGGGGGAGGGGAGAGAGCAAAAGGGGTGATGAGGCTCACATGGGAGGTGACGGACTATAATTAGTTTTTGGGTGGTGAACACGATGTAATCTACACAGAACTCGAAATATATTACAACGTACATCTGAAAGCTATATGATGTTAGAAGCCACTGTTACTGCAATAAAATAAAATACAATACAATAAAATACAATACAATAAAGAAGTGTAGGAGCCTCAAGAGGCTGACAGGCTTTTGAAAAGTTATTCTAGGGATTTTTACGGCTTAGCTCAGGGCGGCAGACACCAGCCTGAGACACAGCTGTGACACAGTCACTAACTTCAACTAAATTATATTCCGACCGGAGGAAAATCAAAACTACTATAATAATAATAATTTATCAAAGGCCTCACTTTGTGCCAGATCCTGTGCTAACTGCTTTGCACCAACTATCTCATTTAATCCTCACATCCCAAAGCTAGGTTACCGCTACTCTCCCCATTTTAAAGGTGAGGAGACGGAAGCAGAATGATGGCAATCTGCCTGGAATTCACAGAAGGATTCTCTATGTAATGACGTGACTTTTGGACAAGACTTAAAGGTTTAACACATTACAGTGAAGATGCAGATCCCAGTATCACAGAACGCGAAAAACACTGAGTCCTGCCAAGTGCATTAAAACACTAATTATGGATCCTCACAATCTCTTGGCCTGTTTTCTCAGATGAGGGAAAACCCAGTGTGAAAAACCCTTGATGAGAGGTCTGCAGAGGAGGACTACGTCTGGTCTTTAAAGCCGGGAACTATCCCAGTAGCTTCGGAGTCAGTGGGCCCAGAGGAGGCCTTGAGCGTCTCTGTTCTTGGAAAAAGCCCCACAGGCTACACTTCCGTGCCCTTGGAGTTGGGCAGTTCAGTCATGCCCTACATCGGGACGTTTCAGTCAACAACGGGGGTCCCAGAAGATTAGTCCCATGTGGCCTAGGTGTGTAGGAGGCTCTGCCATCTAGGTTTAGGAACTCCGTGGTGTTTGCACAGTCTCGAGATTGCCTGACTGTGACACACTCCTCAGAACTGATCCCCACTGTTAAGCAAAGCATGACTGGACTGCCTTAGATTCTCCACGGTTCCAGACCCTGCACTGTTTACAGGATTGCACACGCAGAGGGCACCGTGTCTGAGGCAGAGAGCAGCTGCAATCACACAAGCTCTCGACAGAGAGTCAGGGAAAGGCGTGCTCTGCTTGCACGACTCTCTACTTTTCTCTGTGTCTGAACCATTTCATAGCTAATCTGCTCTTTTTAACCGAACAGCTTAGCAGAAAAGAAAAGAAAAGAAAAAAAAAGGGTGACCAACAAATACTAAACAAACCAATATAAACAATACATATTAAATAAGCCTAACCCTACTATGCTACTGAAAAGGCGTTTATTTCCCTGGGATAATTTTGACAGCATTAGATTGTTTTCCCAAGAGCAGCCAAGTCGAGGGAGATGATTTCGAATTCCACGGTGCTACAGATGCGGTCAGTAGCAACTGCAAGCTGGAAAGGAAACAAAGTTGGGTGTAATCCATTCAAGTTCACACGTTTCACCAGGGACAGCCTCCGAGCCTTTAAGACTTATGTATGCATTTATCCATTTATTTAATCAACCACTACTAACGCCTACTACAGGCCAGACGCTGCTCTAAGTCCTTTACGGCTATGAAATATCCTCTCACCTTTACACTCACCTATGGAGTGTGTATGATAATCATCCCCGTTTGACAGATCAGGAAACTGACACACAGAATGGTACGGTAACTTGCCCAAGTTCACACAGCCCGTAGGTGGCAGAGCTAGGACCCATTTGACAGGGTCTGGCTCCAGAGTCCACGCTCCGAATCACCACGCTTAGTCTCCAAAAACCTATAGAAAGCGCCAGCCTTAACCGAAAGGTTTTGTTTTCCCCACCCTACAGTCCCTACGCGGCCCCAGGCTCCAGGGCACTCTTTCAGCTCCTCTGACAGGCCATACTCCTCCCTTGCCCCGTCCCAACGCTCTCCCGCACAAGTCCTCCTTTTCTTGTAGGCATCTGCTCTCAGCTTCAACATCACTGCCTAAGCCACAAAGTCTATCAGTAAATGCCGTATTTCTCAGCACCCAACACGAAATAGTTTTTACGTATCTCCTAGGTAACTAGTCGCTGCCTATCTGTCCTTTCCAACTAGGCTGTGAGGCCCAGTACGTCAAACACCCTGTCAGTCTTGCTCACCAAGTGTCCAGACCACTGAACAACGCACCGACCAGAGGAAAGGAAGGACTTGTCCCAAGGTCAGCTCTCCAGACTTTCTGCGGAAGGAGGCAACGAACGGAGCACCCTCGAGCCTCACGCTCTCTCTGCCAGACTTTCAAGAGTGGGACACATACCTGTGCTCACAATGCTCCCCGGACAGCCCCCACCGCACCCCTAACAGCTAGACTTCCGCACAGTCAAGGGCTTTGGAAAGCACTGGCTCTGCACACAAACGTCACGTGGCCCTCGACAGGCCACTTCCCCTGAACCGGCCTGAGCTTCAGGGGCACAACAGGCTTCATGAAAACCCCAAGGGAACGTAGCCTCTAAAGGAGGGAGACCTGCACTCCTCAGAACGCATCGAGACCAGTGTCCTTATCGACTTCGCGTCTGTCCCTCCAAGAAGCCAAGACCCCGGGGGCCGCTTCAGCGCCCGACTCCCGGGCACCGCGTCCCCAGGCTGGCCCCGTGCCCGGCACACACCGCCCGTTCCATGAACGAGTGACGCGCACGAAGAGACCCCCCACCCCCCCGCCCCCCCCGCCCCCCCCGCTCCGCGCGCCGCACAGCTGTCCCGCGACCTGACGGGCACCTCTCGGCGCACAAGCCTATTCCTCAGAAACACGCTCGCCTCCCACCAGCCCCCAGGCCCACGCCCCCAGGTACCTCTCCCAGATGGCATCATCTTCGCAGGCGCCCTGGTCGTCCGTGTCCGGCGAGCAGGAAGAGCGGGAGCTGAAGGAGGGCCACCTCAGGCCAGCGGCCGTGGCTGTGGAGGGCCCGGGCTGCTGTGCCCAGCGGGGACACGGAGCGGCGTCCACGGACGAGCCCGGCCCGGGAGAGAGCCGCAGAGCGCGGCCGGACTCCGCGGGGCTCGGCTCTGGCCAGGCAGGCGCGGCTCGCCGACGCCTCCCACGCCTCCCGCGACGGTGGCCCGGCAGCCGCGCGCGCTCCTCTCCTCGCGGGCGCGCGCCGCCGCCCAGACGCTCCCAGGCCGTTGCCCCGCCCCCTCCGGCGGTGGACTGCGGACAGGGACAGGGACACCCTCCTGGGGCCCCGCCCACACGCTTCGGACCTTCGCGGAGCGGGAAGGTGCGCTGACAGGGACGCAGGGTCCCCGCCAAGCTCGCTCTCGGGGAACTGCAGCCTCCTCCCTCGGGTTTTACTCGAACGTCAGACCCGAAACCACGCAACGTCTACAAGCAAACCCTTTGACATCAGTCTTAGCAGCCTATGTTCAAGTACCACGTCTGACTGGGCAATGGAAACAAAATACAAAATGAACAAACGGGACTACATCAAAGTAAAAAAATCTTCTGCACGGCAAAGGAAACCATCCACAAAACCAAAACGCAACCTAACACCTGGGAGAAGATACTTGCAAACCGTATGTCGGATAAGGGGTTAATACCCAAAATACAGAAAGAACTCATACACCTCAACAACAAAACAAATCAACAACCCAATTAAAAAAACGGGCAAAAGATCTGAGCAGTGACTTCTCCAAAGAAGACATCCGGATGGCCAACAGGCCTATGGAGAGGTGCTCAACATCATGAGCGATCAGACAAGTGCAAATGAAAACTACCATGAGACGTCACCTTACTCTGGTCAGAATGGCTCTAAGTAGCAAGACAAGAGACAAGTGTCGGAGAGGATGTGGAGAGACGGGAACTCTCCTGCACTGCTGGTGGGGGCGCAGACTGGTGCAGCCACTATGGAAAGCAGTAGGGAGTATCCTCAGAAAACTAAGAATAGATCTACCGTTATGATCCGGCTATCCCACTGCTGGCTATTCATCCAAAGAACTCGAAGACACAAATGCAGAAAGACACGTGCACCCCTAGGTTCACTGCAGCATTATTCACAACAGCCAAAACTTGGAAGCAACCTAGGTGCCCATCAAGGGAGGAATGGATAAAGAAGATGTGGTACGTATACACAATGGAATACTACTCGGCCATAAGAAATGATGAGACCCGGCCATTTGTGACAACCTGGATGGACCCTGAGGGTATTATGTGAAGTGAAACAAATCAGAGGGAGAAAGTCAAACACCGTGTGATCTCACTCATGAGCAGAAGATAAAAACAATCACAAACACACACAGAGCCACGGAGATTGGATTGCTGGTTACCATAGGGGGAGGGGGGGGAGGGGAGAGAGCAAAAGGGGTGATGAGGCTCACATGGGAGGTGACGGACTATAATTAGTTTTTGGGTGGTGAACACGATGTAATCTACACAGAACTCGAAATATATTACAACGTACATCTGAAAGCTATATGATGTTAGAAGCCACTGTTACTGCAATAAAATAAAATACAATACAATAAAATACAATAC
Organism: Equus caballus; assembly: GCF_041296265.1. Lineage (NCBI taxonomy): Eukaryota > Metazoa > Chordata > Mammalia > Perissodactyla > Equidae > Equus > Equus caballus. Next base: position 12,065,144 of record NC_091704.1, read on the forward strand.
AATAAAGAAGTGTAGGAGCCTCAAGAGGCTGACAGGCTTTTGAAAAGTTATTCTAGGGATTTTTACGGCTTAGCTCAGGGCGGCAGACACCAGCCTGAGACACAGCTGTGACACAGTCACTAACTTCAACTAAATTATATTCCGACCGGAGGAAAATCAAAACTACTATAATAATAATAATTTATCAAAGGCCTCACTTTGTGCCAGATCCTGTGCTAACTGCTTTGCACCAACTATCTCATTTAATCCTCACATCCCAAAGCTAGGTTACCGCTACTCTCCCCATTTTAAAGGTGAGGAGACGGAAGCAGAATGATGGCAATCTGCCTGGAATTCACAGAAGGATTCTCTATGTAATGACGTGACTTTTGGACAAGACTTAAAGGTTTAACACATTACAGTGAAGATGCAGATCCCAGTATCACAGGACGCGAAAAACACTGAGTCCTGCCAAGTGCATTAAAACACTAATTATGGATCCTCACAATCTCTTGGCCTGTTTTCTCAGAGGAGGGAAAACCCAGTGTGAAAAACCCTTGATGAGAGGTCTGCAGAGGAGGACTACGTCTGGTCTTTAAAGCCGGGAACTATCCCAGTAGCTTCGGAGTCAGTGGGCCCAGAGGAGGCCTTGAGCGTCTCTGTTCTTGGAAAAAGCCCCACAGGCTACACTTCCGTGCCCTTGGAGTTGGGCAGTTCAGTCATGCCCTACATCGGGACGTTTCAGTCAACAACGGGGGTCCCAGAAGATTAGTCCCATGTGGCCTAGGTGTGTAGGAGGCTCTGCCATCTAGGTTTAGGAACTCCGTGGTGTTTGCACAGTCTCGAGATTGCCTGACTGTGACACACTCCTCAGAACTGATCCCCACTGTTAAGCAAAGCATGACTGGACTGCCTTAGATTCTCCACGGTTCCAGACCCTGCACTGTTTACAGGATTGCACACGCAGAGGGCACCGTGTCTGAGGCAGAGAGCAGCTGCAATCACACAAGCTCTCGACAGAGAGTCAGGGAAAGGCGTGCTCTGCTTGCACGACTCTCTACTTTTCTCTGTGTCTGAACCATTTCATAGCTAATCTGCTCTTTTTAACCGAACAGCTTAGCAGAAAAGAAAAGAAAAGAAAAAAAAAGGGTGACCAACAAATACTAAACAAACCAATATAAACAATACATATTAAATAAGCCTAACCCTACTATGCTACTGAAAAGGCGTTTATTTCCCTGGGATAATTTTGACAGCATTAGATTGTTTTCCCAAGAGCAGCCAAGTCGAGGGAGATGATTTCGAATTCCACGGTGCTACAGATGCGGTCAGTAGCAACTGCAAGCTGGAAAGGAAACAAAGTTGGGTGTAATCCATTCAAGTTCACACGTTTCACCAGGGACAGCCTCCGAGCCTTTAAGACTTATGTATGCATTTATCCATTTATTTAATCAACCACTACTAACGCCTACTACAGGCCAGACGCTGCTCTAAGTCCTTTACGGCTATGAAATATCCTCTCACCTTTACACTCACCTATGGAGTGTGTATGATAATCATCCCCGTTTGACAGATCAGGAAACTGACACACAGAATGGTACGGTAACTTGCCCAAGTTCACACAGCCCGTAGGTGGCAGAGCTAGGACCCATTTGACAGGGTCTGGCTCCAGAGTCCACGCTCCGAATCACCACGCTTAGTCTCCAAAAACCTATAGAAAGCGCCAGCCTTAACCGAAAGGTTTTGTTTTCCCCACCCTACAGTCCCTACGCGGCCCCAGGCTCCAGGGCACTCTTTCAGCTCCTCTGACAGGCCATACTCCTCCCTTGCCCCGTCCCAACGCTCTCCCGCACAAGTCCTCCTTTTCTTGTAGGCATCTGCTCTCAGCTTCAACATCACTGCCTAAGCCACAAAGTCTATCAGTAAATGCCGTATTTCTCAGCACCCAACACGAAATAGTTTTTACGTATCTCCTAGGTAACTAGTCGCTGCCTATCTGTCCTTTCCAACTAGGCTGTGAGGCCCAGTACGTCAAACACCCTGTCAGTCTTGCTCACCAAGTGTCCAGACCACTGAACAACGCACCGACCAGAGGAAAGGAAGGACTTGTCCCAAGGTCAGCTCTCCAGACTTTCTGCGGAAGGAGGCAACGAACGGAGCACCCTCGAGCCTCACGCTCTCTCTGCCAGACTTTCAAGAGTGGGACACATACCTGTGCTCACAATGCTCCCCGGACAGCCCCCACCGCACCCCTAACAGCTAGACTTCCGCACAGTCAAGGGCTTTGGAAAGCACTGGCTCTGCACACAAACGTCACGTGGCCCTCGACAGGCCACTTCCCCTGAACCGGCCTGAGCTTCAGGGGCACAACAGGCTTCATGAAAACCCCAAGGGAACGTAGCCTCTAAAGGAGGGAGACCTGCACTCCTCAGAACGCATCGAGACCAGTGTCCTTATCGACTTCGCGTCTGTCCCTCCAAGAAGCCAAGACCCCGGGGGCCGCTTCAGCGCCCGACTCCCGGGCACCGCGTCCCCAGGCTGGCCCCGTGCCCGGCACACACCGCCCGTTCCATGAACGAGTGACGCGCACGAAGAGACCCCCCCCCCCCGCTCCGCGCGCCGCACAGCTGTCCCGCGACCTGACGGGCACCTCTCGGCGCACAAGCCTATTCCTCAGAAACACGCTCGCCTCCCACCAGCCCCCAGGCCCACGCCCCCAGGTACCTCTCCCAGATGGCATCATCTTCGCAGGCGCCCTGGTCGTCCGTGTCCGGCGAGCAGGAAGAGCGGGAGCTGAAGGAGGGCCACCTCAGGCCAGCGGCCGTGGCTGTGGAGGGCCCGGGCTGCTGTGCCCAGCGGGGACACGGAGCGGCGTCCACGGACGAGCCCGGCCCGGGAGAGAGCCGCAGAGCGCGGCCGGACTCCGCGGGGCTCGGCTCTGGCCAGGCAGGCGCGGCTCGCCGACGCCTCCCACGCCTCCCGCGACGGTGGCCCGGCAGCCGCGCGCGCTCCTCTCCTCGCGGGCGCGCGCCGCCGCCCAGACGCTCCCAGGCCGTTGCCCCGCCCCCTCCGGCGGTGGACTGCGGACAGGGACAGGGACACCCTCCTGGGAGAACTCCTGGGGCCCCGCCCACACGCTTCGGACCTTCGCGGAGCGGGAAGGTGCGCTGACAGGGACGCAGGGTCCCCGCCAAGCTCGCTCTCGGGGAACTGCAGCCTCCTCCCTCGGGTTTTACTCGAACGTCAGACCCGAAACCACGCAACGTCTACAAGCAAACCCTTTGACATCAGTCTTAGCAGCCTATGTTCAAGTACCACGTCTGACTGGGCAATGGAAACAAAATACAAAATGAACAAACGGGACTACATCAAAGTAAAAAAATCTTCTGCACGGCAAAGGAAACCATCCACAAAACCAAAACGCAACCTAACACCTGGGAGAAGATACTTGCAAACCGTATGTCGGATAAGGGGTTAATACCCAAAATACAGAAAGAACTCATACACCTCAACAACAAAACAAATCAACAACCCAATTAAAAAAACGGGCAAAAGATCTGAGCAGTGACTTCTCCAAAGAAGACATCCGGATGGCCAACAGGCCTATGGAGAGGTGCTCAACATCATGAGCGATCAGACAAGTGCAAATGAAAACTACCATGAGACGTCACCTTACTCTGGTCAGAATGGCTCTAAGTAGCAAGACAAGAGACAAGTGTCGGAGAGGATGTGGAGAGACGGGAACTCTCCTGCACTGCTGGTGGGGGCGCAGACTGGTGCAGCCACTATGGAAAGCAGTAGGGAGTATCCTCAGAAAACTAAGAATAGATCTACCGTTATGATCCGGCTATCCCACTGCTGGCTATTCATCCAAAGAACTCGAAGACACAAATGCAGAAAGACACGTGCACCCCTAGGTTCACTGCAGCATTATTCACAACAGCCAAAACTTGGAAGCAACCTAGGTGCCCATCAAGGGAGGAATGGATAAAGAAGATGTGGTACGTATACACAATGGAATACTACTCGGCCATAAGAAATGATGAGACCCGGCCATTTGTGACAACCTGGATGGACCCTGAGGGTATTATGTGAAGTGAAACAAATCAGAGGGAGAAAGTCAAACACCGTGTGATCTCACTCATGAGCAGAAGATAAAAACAATCACAAACACACACAGAGCCACGGAGATTGGATTGCTGGTTACCATAGGGGGAGGGGGGGGAGGGGAGAGAGCAAAAGGGGTGATGAGGCTCACATGGGAGGTGACGGACTATAATTAGTTTTTGGGTGGTGAACACGATGTAATCTACACAGAACTCGAAATATATTACAACGTACATCTGAAAGCTATATGATGTTAGAAGCCACTGTTACTGCAATAAAATAAAATACAATACAATAAAATACAATACAATAAAGAAGTGTAGGAGCCTCAAGAGGCTGACAGGCTTTTGAAAAGTTATTCTAGGGATTTTTACGGCTTAGCTCAGGGCGGCAGACACCAGCCTGAGACACAGCTGTGACACAGTCACTAACTTCAACTAAATTATATTCCGACCGGAGGAAAATCAAAACTACTATAATAATAATAATTTATCAAAGGCCTCACTTTGTGCCAGATCCTGTGCTAACTGCTTTGCACCAACTATCTCATTTAATCCTCACATCCCAAAGCTAGGTTACCGCTACTCTCCCCATTTTAAAGGTGAGGAGACGGAAGCAGAATGATGGCAATCTGCCTGGAATTCACAGAAGGATTCTCTATGTAATGACGTGACTTTTGGACAAGACTTAAAGGTTTAACACATTACAGTGAAGATGCAGATCCCAGTATCACAGGACGCGAAAAACACTGAGTCCTGCCAAGTGCATTAAAACACTAATTATGGATCCTCACAATCTCTTGGCCTGTTTTCTCAGAGGAGGGAAAACCCAGTGTGAAAAACCCTTGATGAGAGGTCTGCAGAGGAGGACTACGTCTGGTCTTTAAAGCCGGGAACTATCCCAGTAGCTTCGGAGTCAGTGGGCCCAGAGGAGGCCTTGAGCGTCTCTGTTCTTGGAAAAAGCCCCACAGGCTACACTTCCGTGCCCTTGGAGTTGGGCAGTTCAGTCATGCCCTACATCGGGACGTTTCAGTCAACAACGGGGGTCCCAGAAGATTAGTCCCATGTGGCCTAGGTGTGTAGGAGGCTCTGCCATCTAGGTTTAGGAACTCCGTGGTGTTTGCACAGTCTCGAGATTGCCTGACTGTGACACACTCCTCAGAACTGATCCCCACTGTTAAGCAAAGCATGACTGGACTGCCTTAGATTCTCCACGGTTCCAGACCCTGCACTGTTTACAGGATTGCACACGCAGAGGGCACCGTGTCTGAGGCAGAGAGCAGCTGCAATCACACAAGCTCTCGACAGAGAGTCAGGGAAAGGCGTGCTCTGCTTGCACGACTCTCTACTTTTCTCTGTGTCTGAACCATTTCATAGCTAATCTGCTCTTTTTAACCGAACAGCTTAGCAGAAAAGAAAAGAAAAGAAAAAAAAAGGGTGACCAACAAATACTAAACAAACCAATATAAACAATACATATTAAATAAGCCTAACCCTACTATGCTACTGAAAAGGCGTTTATTTCCCTGGGATAATTTTGACAGCATTAGATTGTTTTCCCAAGAGCAGCCAAGTCGAGGGAGATGATTTCGAATTCCACGGTGCTACAGATGCGGTCAGTAGCAACTGCAAGCTGGAAAGGAAACAAAGTTGGGTGTAATCCATTCAAGTTCACACGTTTCACCAGGGACAGCCTCCGAGCCTTTAAGACTTATGTATGCATTTATCCATTTATTTAATCAACCACTACTAACGCCTACTACAGGCCAGACGCTGCTCTAAGTCCTTTACGGCTATGAAATATCCTCTCACCTTTACACTCACCTATGGAGTGTGTATGATAATCATCCCCGTTTGACAGATCAGGAAACTGACACACAGAATGGTACGGTAACTTGCCCAAGTTCACACAGCCCGTAGGTGGCAGAGCTAGGACCCATTTGACAGGGTCTGGCTCCAGAGTCCACGCTCCGAATCACCACGCTTAGTCTCCAAAAACCTATAGAAAGCGCCAGCCTTAACCGAAAGGTTTTGTTTTCCCCACCCTACAGTCCCTACGCGGCCCCAGGCTCCAGGGCACTCTTTCAGCTCCTCTGACAGGCCATACTCCTCCCTTGCCCCGTCCCAACGCTCTCCCGCACAAGTCCTCCTTTTCTTGTAGGCATCTGCTCTCAGCTTCAACATCACTGCCTAAGCCACAAAGTCTATCAGTAAATGCCGTATTTCTCAGCACCCAACACGAAATAGTTTTTACGTATCTCCTAGGTAACTAGTCGCTGCCTATCTGTCCTTTCCAACTAGGCTGTGAGGCCCAGTACGTCAAACACCCTGTCAGTCTTGCTCACCAAGTGTCCAGACCACTGAACAACGCACCGACCAGAGGAAAGGAAGGACTTGTCCCAAGGTCAGCTCTCCAGACTTTCTGTGGAAGGAGGCAACGAACGGAGCACCCTCGAGCCTCACGCTCTCTCTGCCAGACTTTCAAGAGTGGGACACATACCTGTGCTCACAATGCTCCCCGGACAGCCCCCACCGCACCCCTAACAGCTAGACTTCCGCACAGTCAAGGGCTTTGGAAAGCACTGGCTCTGCACACAAACGTCACGTGGCCCTCGACAGGCCACTTCCCCTGAACCGGCCTGAGCTTCAGGGGCACAACAGGCTTCATGAAAACCCCAACGGAACGTAGCCTCTAAAGGAGGGAGACCTGCACTCCTCAGAACGCATCGAGACCAGTGTCCTTATCGACTTCGCGTCTGTCCCTCCAAGAAGCCAAGACCCCGGGGGCCGCTTCAGCGCCCGACTCCCGGGCACCGCGTCCCCAGGCTGGCCCCGTGCCCGGCACACACCGCCCGTTCCATGAACGAGTGACGCGCACGAAGAGACCCCCCCCCCCCGCTCCGCGCGCCGCACAGCTGTCCCGCGACCTGACGGGCACCTCTCGGCGCACAAGCCTATTCCTCAGAAACACGCTCGCCTCCCACCAGCCCCCAGGCCCACGCCCCCAGGTACCTCTCCCAGATGGCATCATCTTCGCAGGCGCCCTGGTCGTCCGTGTCCGGCGAGCAGGAAGAGCGGGAGCTGAAGGAGGGCCACCTCAGGCCAGCGGCCGTGGCTGTGGAGGGCCCGGGCTGCTGTGCCCAGCGGGGACACGGAGCGGCGTCCACGGACGAGCCCGGCCCGGGAGAGAGCCGCAGAGCGCGGCCGGACTCCGCGGGGCTCGGCTCTGGCCAGGCAGGCGCGGCTCGCCGACGCCTCCCGCGCCTCCCGCGACGGTGGCCCGGCAGCCGCGCGCGCTCCTCTCCTCGCGGGCGCGCGCCGCCGCCCAGACGCTCCCAGGCCGTTGCCCCGCCCCCTCCGGCGGTGGACTGCGGACAGGGACAGGGACACCCTCCTGGGAGAACTCCTGGGGCCCCGCCCACACGCTTCGGACCTTCGCGGAGCGGGAAGGTGCGCTGACAGGGACGCAGGGTCCCCGCCAAGCTCGCTCTCGGGGAACTGCAGCCTCCTCCCTCGGGTTTTACTCGAACGTCAGACCCGAAACCACGCAACGTCTACAAGCAAACCCTTTGACATCAGTCTTAGCAGCCTATGTTCAAGTACCACGTCTGACTGGGCAATGGAAACAAAATACAAAATGAACAAACGGGACTACATCAAAGTAAAAAAATCTTCTGCACGGCAAAGGAAACCATCCACAAAACCAAAACGCAACCTAACACCTGGGAGAAGATACTTGCAAACCGTATGTCGGATAAGGGGTTAATACCCAAAATACAGAAAGAACTCATACACCTCAACAACAAAACAAATCAACAACCCAATTAAAAAAACGGGCAAAAGATCTGAGCAGTGACTTCTCCAAAGAAGACATCCGGATGGCCAACAGGCCTATGGAGAGGTGCTCAACATCATGAGCGATCAGACAAGTGCAAATGAAAACTACCATGAGACGTCACCTTACTCTGGTCAGAATGGCTCTAAGTAGCAAGACAAGAGACAAGTGTCGGAGAGGATGTGGAGAGACGGGAACTCTCCTGCACTGCTGGTGGGGGCGCAGACTGGTGCAGCCACTATGGAAAGCAGTAGGGAGTATCCTCAGAAAACTAAGAATAGATCTACCGTTATGATCCGGCTATCCCACTGCTGGCTATTCATCCAAAGAACTCGAAGACACAAATGCAGAAAGACACGTGCACCCCTAGGTTCACTGCAGCATTATTCACAACAGCCAAAACTTGGAAGCAACCTAGGTGCCCATCAAGGGAGGAATGGATAAAGAAGATGTGGTACGTATACACAATGGAATACTACTCGGCCATAAGAAATGATGAGACCCGGCCATTTGTGACAACCTGGATGGACCCTGAGGGTATTATGTGAAGTGAAACAAATCAGAGGGAGAAAGTCAAACACCGTGTGATCTCACTCATGAGCAGAAGATAAAAACAATCACAAACACACACAGAGCCACGGAGATTGGATTGCTGGTTACCATAGGGGGAGGGGGGGGAGGGGAGAGAGCAAAAGGGGTGATGAGGCTCACATGGGAGGTGACGGACTATAATTAGTTTTTGGGTGGTGAACACGATGTAATCTACACAGAACTCGAAATATATTACAACGTACATCTGAAAGCTATATGATGTTAGAAGCCACTGTTACTGCAATAAAATAAAATACAATACAATAAAATACAATACAATAAAGAAGTGTAGGAGCCTCAAGAGGCTGACAGGCTTTTGAAAAGTTATTCTAGGGATTTTTACGGCTTAGCTCAGGGCGGCAGACACCAGCCTGAGACACAGCTGTGACACAGTCACTAACTTCAACTAAATTATATTCCGACCGGAGGAAAATCAAAACTACTATAATAATAATAATTTATCAAAGGCCTCACTTTGTGCCAGATCCTGTGCTAACTGCTTTGCACCAACTATCTCATTTAATCCTCACATCCCAAAGCTAGGTTACCGCTACTCTCCCCATTTTAAAGGTGAGGAGACGGAAGCAGAATGATGGCAATCTGCCTGGAATTCACAGAAGGATTCTCTATGTAATGACGTGACTTTTGGACAAGACTTAAAGGTTTAACACATTACAGTGAAGATGCAGATCCCAGTATCACAGGACGCGAAAAACACTGAGTCCTGCCAAGTGCATTAAAACACTAATTATGGATCCTCACAATCTCTTGGCCTGTTTTCTCAGAGGAGGGAAAACCCAGTGTGAAAAACCCTTGATGAGAGGTCTGCAGAGGAGGACTACGTCTGGTCTTTAAAGCCGGGAACTATCCCAGTAGCTTCGGAGTCAGTGGGCCCAGAGGAGGCCTTGAGCGTCTCTGTTCTTGGAAAAAGCCCCACAGGCTACACTTCCGTGCCCTTGGAGTTGGGCAGTTCAGTCATGCCCTACATCGGGACGTTTCAGTCAACAACGGGGGTCCCAGAAGATTAGTCCCATGTGGCCTAGGTGTGTAGGAGGCTCTGCCATCTAGGTTTAGGAACTCCGTGGTGTTTGCACAGTCTCGAGATTGCCTGACTGTGACACACTCCTCAGAACTGATCCCCACTGTTAAGCAAAGCATGACTGGACTGCCTTAGATTCTCCACGGTTCCAGACCCTGCACTGTTTACAGGATTGCACACGCAGAGGGCACCGTGTCTGAGGCAGAGAGCAGCTGCAATCACACAAGCTCTCGACAGAGAGTCAGGGAAAGGCGTGCTCTGCTTGCACGACTCTCTACTTTTCTCTGTGTCTGAACCATTTCATAGCTAATCTGCTCTTTTTAACCGAACAGCTTAGCAGAAAAGAAAAGAAAAGAAAAAAAAAGGGTGACCAACAAATACTAAACAAACCAATATAAACAATACATATTAAATAAGCCTAACCCTACTATGCTACTGAAAAGGCGTTTATTTCCCTGGGATAATTTTGACAGCATTAGATTGTTTTCCCAAGAGCAGCCAAGTCGAGGGAGATGATTTCGAATTCCACGGTGCTACAGATGCGGTCAGTAGCAACTGCAAGCTGGAAAGGAAACAAAGTTGGGTGTAATCCATTCAAGTTCACACGTTTCACCAGGGACAGCCTCCGAGCCTTTAAGACTTATGTATGCATTTATCCATTTATTTAATCAACCACTACTAACGCCTACTACAGGCCAGACGCTGCTCTAAGTCCTTTACGGCTATGAAATATCCTCTCACCTTTACACTCACCTATGGAGTGTGTATGATAATCATCCCCGTTTGACAGATCAGGAAACTGACACACAGAATGGTACGGTAACTTGCCCAAGTTCACACAGCCCGTAGGTGGCAGAGCTAGGACCCATTTGACAGGGTCTGGCTCCAGAGTCCACGCTCCGAATCACCACGCTTAGTCTCCAAAAACCTATAGAAAGCGCCAGCCTTAACCGAAAGGTTTTGTTTTCCCCACCCTACAGTCCCTACGCGGCCCCAGGCTCCAGGGCACTCTTTCAGCTCCTCTGACAGGCCATACTCCTCCCTTGCCCCGTCCCAACGCTCTCCCGCACAAGTCCTCCTTTTCTTGTAGGCATCTGCTCTCAGCTTCAACATCACTGCCTAAGCCACAAAGTCTATCAGTAAATGCCGTATTTCTCAGCACCCAACACGAAATAGTTTTTACGTATCTCCTAGGTAACTAGTCGCTGCCTATCTGTCCTTTCCAACTAGGCTGTGAGGCCCAGTACGTCAAACACCCTGTCAGTCTTGCTCACCAAGTGTCCAGACCACTGAACAACGCACCGACCAGAGGAAAGGAAGGACTTGTCCCAAGGTCAGCTCTCCAGACTTTCTGTGGAAGGAGGCAACGAACGGAGCACCCTCGAGCCTCACGCTCTCTCTGCCAGACTTTCAAGAGTGGGACACATACCTGTGCTCACAATGCTCCCCGGACAGCCCCCACCGCACCCCTAACAGCTAGACTTCCGCACAGTCAAGGGCTTTGGAAAGCACTGGCTCTGCACACAAACGTCACGTGGCCCTCGACAGGCCACTTCCCCTGAACCGGCCTGAGCTTCAGGGGCACAACAGGCTTCATGAAAACCCCAACGGAACGTAGCCTCTAAAGGAGGGAGACCTGCACTCCTCAGAACGCATCGAGACCAGTGTCCTTATCGACTTCGCGTCTGTCCCTCCAAGAAGCCAAGACCCCGGGGGCCGCTTCAGCGCCCGACTCCCGGGCACCGCGTCCCCAGGCTGGCCCCGTGCCCGGCACACACCGCCCGTTCCATGAACGAGTGACGCGCACGAAGAGACCCCCCCCCCCCGCTCCGCGCGCCGCACAGCTGTCCCGCGACCTGACGGGCACCTCTCGGCGCACAAGCCTATTCCTCAGAAACACGCTCGCCTCCCACCAGCCCCCAGGCCCACGCCCCCAGGTACCTCTCCCAGATGGCATCATCTTCGCAGGCGCCCTGGTCGTCCGTGTCCGGCGAGCAGGAAGAGCGGGAGCTGAAGGAGGGCCACCTCAGGCCAGCGGCCGTGGCTGTGGAGGGCCCGGGCTGCTGTGCCCAGCGGGGACACGGAGCGGCGTCCACGGACGAGCCCGGCCCGGGAGAGAGCCGCAGAGCGCGGCCGGACTCCGCGGGGCTCGGCTCTGGCCAGGCAGGCGCGGCTCGCCGACGCCTCCCACGCCTCCCGCGACGGTGGCCCGGCAGCCGCGCGCGCTCCTCTCCTCGCGGGCGCGCGCCGCCGCCCAGACGCTCCCAGGCCGTTGCCCCGCCCCCTCCGGCGGTGGACTGCGGACAGGGACAGGGACACCCTCCTGGGAGAACTCCTGGGGCCCCGCCCACACGCTTCGGACCTTCGCGGAGCGGGAAGGTGCGCTGACAGGGACGCAGGGTCCCCGCCAAGCTCGCTCTCGGGGAACTGCAGCCTCCTCCCTCGGGTTTTACTCGAACGTCAGACCCGAAACCACGCAACGTCTACAAGCAAACCCTTTGACATCAGTCTTAGCAGCCTATGTTCAAGTACCACGTCTGACTGGGCAATGGAAACAAAATACAAAATGAACAAACGGGACTACATCAAAGTAAAAAAATCTTCTGCACGGCAAAGGAAACCATCCACAAAACCAAAACGCAACCTAACACCTGGGAGAAGATACTTGCAAACCGTATGTCGGATAAGGGGTTAATACCCAAAATACAGAAAGAACTCATACACCTCAACAACAAAACAAATCAACAACCCAATTAAAAAAACGGGCAAAAGATCTGAGCAGTGACTTCTCCAAAGAAGACATCCGGATGGCCAACAGGCCTATGGAGAGGTGCTCAACATCATGAGCGATCAGACAAGTGCAAATGAAAACTACCATGAGACGTCACCTTACTCTGGTCAGAATGGCTCTAAGTAGCAAGACAAGAGACAAGTGTCGGAGAGGATGTGGAGAGACGGCAACTCTCCTGCACTGCTGGTGGGGGCGCAGACTGGTGCAGCCACTATGGAAAGCAGTAGGGAGTATCCTCAGAAAACTAAGAATAGATCTACCGTTATGATCCGGCTATCCCACTGCTGGCTATTCATCCAAAGAACTCGAAGACACAAATGCAGAAAGACACGTGCACCCCTAGGTTCACTGCAGCATTATTCACAACAGCCAAAACTTGGAAGCAACCTAGGTGCCCATCAAGGGAGGAATGCATAAAGAAGATGTGGTACGTATACACAATGGAATACTACTCGGCCATAAGAAATGATGAGACCCGGCCATTTGTGACAACCTGGATGGACCCTGAGGGTATTATGTGAAGTGAAACAAATCAGAGGGAGAAAGTCAAACACCGTGTGATCTCACTCATGAGCAGAAGATAAAAACAATCACAAACACACACAGAGCCACGGAGATTGGATTGCTGGTTACCATAGGGGGAGGGGGGGGAGGGGAGAGAGCAAAAGGGGTGATGAGGCTCACATGGGAGGTGACGGACTATAATTAGTTTTTGGGTGGTGAACACGATGTAATCTACACAGAACTCGAAATATATTACAACGTACATCTGAAAGCTATATGATGTTAGAAGCCACTGTTACTGCAATAAAATAAAATACAATACAATAAAATACAATACAATAAAGAAGTGTAGGAGCCTCAAGAGGCTGACAGGCTTTTGAAAAGTTATTCTAGGGATTTTTACGGCTTAGCTCAGGGCGGCAGACACCAGCCTGAGACACAGCTGTGACACAGTCACTAACTTCAACTAAATTATATTCCGACCGGAGGAAAATCAAAACTACTATAATAATAATAATTTATCAAAGGCCTCACTTTGTGCCAGATCCTGTGCTAACTGCTTTGCACCAACTATCTCATTTAATCCTCACATCCCAAAGCTAGGTTACCGCTACTCTCCCCATTTTAAAGGTGAGGAGACGGAAGCAGAATGATGGCAATCTGCCTGGAATTCACAGAAGGATTCTCTATGTAATGACGTGACTTTTGGACAAGACTTAAAGGTTTAACACATTACAGTGAAGATGCAGATCCCAGTATCACAGGACGCGAAAAACACTGAGTCCTGCCAAGTGCATTAAAACACTAATTATGGATCCTCACAATCTCTTGGCCTGTTTTCTCAGAGGAGGGAAAACCCAGTGTGAAAAACCCTTGATGAGAGGTCTGCAGAGGAGGACTACGTCTGGTCTTTAAAGCCGGGAACTATCCCAGTAGCTTCGGAGTCAGTGGGCCCAGAGGAGGCCTTGAGCGTCTCTGTTCTTGGAAAAAGCCCCACAGGCTACACTTCCGTGCCCTTGGAGTTGGGCAGTTCAGTCATGCCCTACATCGGGACGTTTCAGTCAACAACGGGGGTCCCAGAAGATTAGTCCCATGTGGCCTAGGTGTGTAGGAGGCTCTGCCATCTAGGTTTAGGAACTCCGTGGTGTTTGCACAGTCTCGAGATTGCCTGACTGTGACACACTCCTCAGAACTGATCCCCACTGTTAAGCAAAGCATGACTGGACTGCCTTAGATTCTCCACGGTTCCAGACCCTGCACTGTTTACAGGATTGCACACGCAGAGGGCACCGTGTCTGAGGCAGAGAGCAGCTGCAATCACACAAGCTCTCGACAGAGAGTCAGGGAAAGGCGTGCTCTGCTTGCACGACTCTCTACTTTTCTCTGTGTCTGAACCATTTCATAGCTAATCTGCTCTTTTTAACCGAACAGCTTAGCAGAAAAGAAAAGAAAAGAAAAAAAAAGGGTGACCAACAAATACTAAACAAACCAATATAAACAATACATATTAAATAAGCCTAACCCTACTATGCTACTGAAAAGGCGTTTATTTCCCTGGGATAATTTTGACAGCATTAGATTGTTTTCCCAAGAGCAGCCAAGTCGAGGGAGATGATTTCGAATTCCACGGTGCTACAGATGCGGTCAGTAGCAACTGCAAGCTGGAAAGGAAACAAAGTTGGGTGTAATCCATTCAAGTTCACACGTTTCACCAGGGACAGCCTCCGAGCCTTTAAGACTTATGTATGCATTTATCCATTTATTTAATCAACCACTACTAACGCCTACTACAGGCCAGACGCTGCTCTAAGTCCTTTACGGCTATGAAATATCCTCTCACCTTTACACTCACCTATGGAGTGTGTATGATAATCATCCCCGTTTGACAGATCAGGAAACTGACACACAGAATGGTACGGTAACTTGCCCAAGTTCACACAGCCCGTAGGTGGCAGAGCTAGGACCCATTTGACAGGGTCTGGCTCCAGAGTCCACGCTCCGAATCACCACGCTTAGTCTCCAAAAACCTATAGAAAGCGCCAGCCTTAACCGAAAGGTTTTGTTTTCCCCACCCTACAGTCCCTACGCGGCCCCAGGCTCCAGGGCACTCTTTCAGCTCCTCTGACAGGCCATACTCCTCCCTTGCCCCGTCCCAACGCTCTCCCGCACAAGTCCTCCTTTTCTTGTAGGCATCTGCTCTCAGCTTCAACATCACTGCCTAAGCCACAAAGTCTATCAGTAAATGCCGTATTTCTCAGCACCCAACACGAAATAGTTTTTACGTATCTCCTAGGTAACTAGTCGCTGCCTATCTGTCCTTTCCAACTAGGCTGTGAGGCCCAGTACGTCAAACACCCTGTCAGTCTTGCTCACCAAGTGTCCAGACCACTGAACAACGCACCGACCAGAGGAAAGGAAGGACTTGTCCCAAGGTCAGCTCTCCAGACTTTCTGTGGAAGGAGGCAACGATCGGAGCACCCTCGAGCCTCACGCTCTCTCTGCCAGACTTTCAAGAGTGGGACACATACCTGTGCTCACAATGCTCCCCGGACAGCCCCCACCGCACCCCTAACAGCTAGACTTCCGCACAGTCAAGGGCTTTGGAAAGCACTGGCTCTGCACACAAACGTCACGTGGCCCTCGACAGGCCACTTCCCCTGAACCGGCCTGAGCTTCAGGGGCACAACAGGCTTCATGAAAACCCCAACGGAACGTAGCCTCTAAAGGAGGGAGACCTGCACTCCTCAGAACGCATCGAGACCAGTGTCCTTATCGACTTCGCGTCTGTCCCTCCAAGAAGCCAAGACCCCGGGGGCCGCTTCAGCGCCCGACTCCCGGGCACCGCGTCCCCAGGCTGGCCCCGTGCCCGGCACACACCGCCCGTTCCATGAACGAGTGACGCGCACGAAGAGACCCCCCCCCCGCTCCGCGCGCCGCACAGCTGTCCCGCGACCTGACGGGCACCTCTCGGCGCACAAGCCTATTCCTCAGAAACACGCTCGCCTCCCACCAGCCCCCAGGCCCACGCCCCCAGGTACCTCTCCCAGATGGCATCATCTTCGCAGGCGCCCTGGTCGTCCGTGTCCGGCGAGCAGGAAGAGCGGGAGCTGAAGGAGGGCCACCTCAGGCCAGCGGCCGTGGCTGTGGAGGGCCCGGGCTGCTGTGCCCAGCGGGGACACGGAGCGGCGTCCACGGACGAGCCCGGCCCGGGAGAGAGCCGCAGAGCGCGGCCGGACTCCGCGGGGCTCGGCTCTGGCCAGGCAGGCGCGGCTCGCCGACGCCTCCCACGCCTCCCGCGACGGTGGCCCGGCAGCCGCGCGCGCTCCTCTCCTCGCGGGCGCGCGCCGCCGCCCAGACGCTCCCAGGCCGTTGCCCCGCCCCCTCCGGCGGTGGACTGCGGACAGGGACAGGGACACCCTCCTGGGAGAACTCCTGGGGCCCCGCCCACACGCTTCGGACCTTCGCGGAGCGGGAAGGTGCGCTGACAGGGACGCAGGGTCCCCGCCAAGCTCGCTCTCGGGGAACTGCAGCCTCCTCCCTCGGGTTTTACTCGAACGTCAGACCCGAAACCACGCAACGTCTACAAGCAAACCCTTTGACATCAGTCTTAGCAGCCTATGTTCAAGTACCACGTCTGACTGGGCAATGGAAACAAAATACAAAATGAACAAACGGGACTACATCAAAGTAAAAAAATCTTCTGCACGGCAAAGGAAACCATCCACAAAACCAAAACGCAACCTAACAC
Source organism: Equus caballus (assembly GCF_041296265.1). NCBI lineage: Eukaryota > Metazoa > Chordata > Mammalia > Perissodactyla > Equidae > Equus > Equus caballus. The sequence continues at coordinate 12,081,737 of NC_091704.1, forward strand.
CTGGGAGAAGATACTTGCAAACCGTATGTCGGATAAGGGGTTAATACCCAAAATACAGAAAGAACTCATACACCTCAACAACAAAACAAATCAACAACCCAATTAAAAAAACGGGCAAAAGATCTGAGCAGTGACTTCTCCAAAGAAGACATCCGGATGGCCAACAGGCCTATGGAGAGGTGCTCAACATCATGAGCGATCAGACAAGTGCAAATGAAAACTACCATGAGACGTCACCTTACTCTGGTCAGAATGGCTCTAAGTAGCAAGACAAGAGACAAGTGTCGGAGAGGATGTGGAGAGACGGGAACTCTCCTGCACTGCTGGTGGGGGCGCAGACTGGTGCAGCCACTATGGAAAGCAGTAGGGAGTATCCTCAGAAAACTAAGAATAGATCTACCGTTATGATCCGGCTATCCCACTGCTGGCTATTCATCCAAAGAACTCGAAGACACAAATGCAGAAAGACACGTGCACCCCTAGGTTCACTGCAGCATTATTCACAACAGCCAAAACTTGGAAGCAACCTAGGTGCCCATCAAGGGAGGAATGGATAAAGAAGATGTGGTACGTATACACAATGGAATACTACTCGGCCATAAGAAATGATGAGACCCGGCCATTTGTGACAACCTGGATGGACCCTGAGGGTATTATGTGAAGTGAAACAAATCAGAGGGAGAAAGTCAAACACCGTGTGATCTCACTCATGAGCAGAAGATAAAAACAATCACAAACACACACAGAGCCACGGAGATTGGATTGCTGGTTACCATAGGGGGAGGGGGGGGAGGGGAGAGAGCAAAAGGGGTGATGAGGCTCACATGGGAGGTGACGGACTATAATTAGTTTTTGGGTGGTGAACACGATGTAATCTACACAGAACTCGAAATATATTACAACGTACATCTGAAAGCTATATGATGTTAGAAGCCACTGTTACTGCAATAAAATAAAATACAATACAATAAAATACAATACAATAAAGAAGTGTAGGAGCCTCAAGAGGCTGACAGGCTTTTGAAAAGTTATTCTAGGGATTTTTACGGCTTAGCTCAGGGCGGCAGACACCAGCCTGAGACACAGCTGTGACACAGTCACTAACTTCAACTAAATTATATTCCGACCGGAGGAAAATCAAAACTACTATAATAATAATAATTTATCAAAGGCCTCACTTTGTGCCAGATCCTGTGCTAACTGCTTTGCACCAACTATCTCATTTAATCCTCACATCCCAAAGCTAGGTTACCGCTACTCTCCCCATTTTAAAGGTGAGGAGACGGAAGCAGAATGATGGCAATCTGCCTGGAATTCACAGAAGGATTCTCTATGTAATGACGTGACTTTTGGACAAGACTTAAAGGTTTAACACATTACAGTGAAGATGCAGATCCCAGTATCACAGGACGCGAAAAACACTGAGTCCTGCCAAGTGCATTAAAACACTAATTATGGATCCTCACAATCTCTTGGCCTGTTTTCTCAGAGGAGGGAAAACCCAGTGTGAAAAACCCTTGATGAGAGGTCTGCAGAGGAGGACTACGTCTGGTCTTTAAAGCCGGGAACTATCCCAGTAGCTTCGGAGTCAGTGGGCCCAGAGGAGGCCTTGAGCGTCTCTGTTCTTGGAAAAAGCCCCACAGGCTACACTTCCGTGCCCTTGGAGTTGGGCAGTTCAGTCATGCCCTACATCGGGACGTTTCAGTCAACAACGGGGGTCCCAGAAGATTAGTCCCATGTGGCCTAGGTGTGTAGGAGGCTCTGCCATCTAGGTTTAGGAACTCCGTGGTGTTTGCACAGTCTCGAGATTGCCTGACTGTGACACACTCCTCAGAACTGATCCCCACTGTTAAGCAAAGCATGACTGGACTGCCTTAGATTCTCCACGGTTCCAGACCCTGCACTGTTTACAGGATTGCACACGCAGAGGGCACCGTGTCTGAGGCAGAGAGCAGCTGCAATCACACAAGCTCTCGACAGAGAGTCAGGGAAAGGCGTGCTCTGCTTGCACGACTCTCTACTTTTCTCTGTGTCTGAACCATTTCATAGCTAATCTGCTCTTTTTAACCGAACAGCTTAGCAGAAAAGAAAAGAAAAGAAAAAAAAAGGGTGACCAACAAATACTAAACAAACCAATATAAACAATACATATTAAATAAGCCTAACCCTACTATGCTACTGAAAAGGCGTTTATTTCCCTGGGATAATTTTGACAGCATTAGATTGTTTTCCCAAGAGCAGCCAAGTCGAGGGAGATGATTTCGAATTCCACGGTGCTACAGATGCGGTCAGTAGCAACTGCAAGCTGGAAAGGAAACAAAGTTGGGTGTAATCCATTCAAGTTCACACGTTTCACCAGGGACAGCCTCCGAGCCTTTAAGACTTATGTATGCATTTATCCATTTATTTAATCAACCACTACTAACGCCTACTACAGGCCAGACGCTGCTCTAAGTCCTTTACGGCTATGAAATATCCTCTCACCTTTACACTCACCTATGGAGTGTGTATGATAATCATCCCCGTTTGACAGATCAGGAAACTGACACACAGAATGGTACGGTAACTTTCCCAAGTTCACACAGCCCGTAGGTGGCAGAGCTAGGACCCATTTGACAGGGTCTGGCTCCAGAGTCCACGCTCCGAATCACCACGCTTAGTCTCCAAAAACCTATAGAAAGCGCCAGCCTTAACCGAAAGGTTTTGTTTTCCCCACCCTACAGTCCCTACGCGGCCCCAGGCTCCAGGGCACTCTTTCAGCTCCTCTGACAGGCCATACTCCTCCCTTGCCCCGTCCCAACGCTCTCCCGCACAAGTCCTCCTTTTCTTGTAGGCATCTGCTCTCAGCTTCAACATCACTGCCTAAGCCACAAAGTCTATCAGTAAATGCCGTATTTCTCAGCACCCAACACGAAATAGTTTTTACGTATCTCCTAGGTAACTAGTCGCTGCCTATCTGTCCTTTCCAACTAGGCTGTGAGGCCCAGTACGTCAAACACCCTGTCAGTCTTGCTCACCAAGTGTCCAGACCACTGAACAACGCACCGACCAGAGGAAAGGAAGGACTTGTCCCAAGGTCAGCTCTCCAGACTTTCTGTGGAAGGAGGCAACGAACGGAGCACCCTCGAGCCTCACGCTCTCTCTGCCAGACTTTCAAGAGTGGGACACATACCTGTGCTCACAATGCTCCCCGGACAGCCCCCACCGCACCCCTAACAGCTAGACTTCCGCACAGTCAAGGGCTTTGGAAAGCACTGGCTCTGCACACAAACGTCACGTGGCCCTCGACAGGCCACTTCCCCTGAACCGGCCTGAGCTTCAGGGGCACAACAGGCTTCATGAAAACCCCAACGGAACGTAGCCTCTAAAGGAGGGAGACCTGCACTCCTCAGAACGCATCGAGACCAGTGTCCTTATCGACTTCGCGTCTGTCCCTCCAAGAAGCCAAGACCCCGGGGGCCGCTTCAGCGCCCGACTCCCGGGCACCGCGTCCCCAGGCTGGCCCCGTGCCCGGCACACACCGCCCGTTCCATGAACGAGTGACGCGCACGAAGAGACCCCCCCCCCCCGCTCCGCGCGCCGCACAGCTGTCCCGCGACCTGACGGGCACCTCTCGGCGCACAAGCCTATTCCTCAGAAACACGCTCGCCTCCCACCAGCCCCCAGGCCCACGCCCCCAGGTACCTCTCCCAGATGGCATCATCTTCGCAGGCGCCCTGGTCGTCCGTGTCCGGCGAGCAGGAAGAGCGGGAGCTGAAGGAGGGCCACCTCAGGCCAGCGGCCGTGGCTGTGGAGGGCCCGGGCTGCTGTGCCCAGCGGGGACACGGAGCGGCGTCCACGGACGAGCCCGGCCCGGGAGAGAGCCGCAGAGCGCGGCCGGACTCCGCGGGGCTCGGCTCTGGCCAGGCAGGCGCGGCTCGCCGACGCCTCCCACGCCTCCCGCGACGGTGGCCCGGCAGCCGCGCGCGCTCCTCTCCTCGCGGGCGCGCGCCGCCGCCCAGACGCTCCCAGGCCGTTGCCCCGCCCCCTCCGGCGGTGGACTGCGGACAGGGACAGGGACACCCTCCTGGGAGAACTCCTGGGGCCCCGCCCACACGCTTCGGACCTTCGCGGAGCGGGAAGGTGCGCTGACAGGGACGCAGGGTCCCCGCCAAGCTCGCTCTCGGGGAACTGCAGCCTCCTCCCTCGGGTTTTACTCGAACGTCAGACCCGAAACCACGCAACGTCTACAAGCAAACCCTTTGACATCAGTCTTAGCAGCCTATGTTCAAGTACCACGTCTGACTGGGCAATGGAAACAAAATACAAAATGAACAAACGGGACTACATCAAAGTAAAAAAATCTTCTGCACGGCAAAGGAAACCATCCACAAAACCAAAACGCAACCTAACACCTGGGAGAAGATACTTGCAAACCGTATGTCGGATAAGGGGTTAATACCCAAAATACAGAAAGAACTCATACACCTCAACAACAAAACAAATCAACAACCCAATTAAAAAAACGGGCAAAAGATCTGAGCAGTGACTTCTCCAAAGAAGACATCCGGATGGCCAACAGGCCTATGGAGAGGTGCTCAACATCATGAGCGATCAGACAAGTGCAAATGAAAACTACCATGAGACGTCACCTTACTCTGGTCAGAATGGCTCTAAGTAGCAAGACAAGAGACAAGTGTCGGAGAGGATGTGGAGAGACGGGAACTCTCCTGCACTGCTGGTGGGGGCGCAGACTGGTGCAGCCACTATGGAAAGCAGTAGGGAGTATCCTCAGAAAACTAAGAATAGATCTACCGTTATGATCCGGCTATCCCACTGCTGGCTATTCATCCAAAGAACTCGAAGACACAAATGCAGAAAGACACGTGCACCCCTAGGTTCACTGCAGCATTATTCACAACAGCCAAAACTTGGAAGCAACCTAGGTGCCCATCAAGGGAGGAATGGATAAAGAAGATGTGGTACGTATACACAATGGAATACTACTCGGCCATAAGAAATGATGAGACCCGGCCATTTGTGACAACCTGGATGGACCCTGAGGGTATTATGTGAAGTGAAACAAATCAGAGGGAGAAAGTCAAACACCGTGTGATCTCACTCATGAGCAGAAGATAAAAACAATCACAAACACACACAGAGCCACGGAGATTGGATTGCTGGTTACCATAGGGGGAGGGGGGGGAGGGGAGAGAGCAAAAGGGGTGATGAGGCTCACATGGGAGGTGACGGACTATAATTAGTTTTTGGGTGGTGAACACGATGTAATCTACACAGAACTCGAAATATATTACAACGTACATCTGAAAGCTATATGATGTTAGAAGCCACTGTTACTGCAATAAAATAAAATACAATACAATAAAATACAATACAATAAAGAAGTGTAGGAGCCTCAAGAGGCTGACAGGCTTTTGAAAAGTTATTCTAGGGATTTTTACGGCTTAGCTCAGGGCGGCAGACACCAGCCTGAGACACAGCTGTGACACAGTCACTAACTTCAACTAAATTATATTCCGACCGGAGGAAAATCAAAACTACTATAATAATAATAATTTATCAAAGGCCTCACTTTGTGCCAGATCCTGTGCTAACTGCTTTGCACCAACTATCTCATTTAATCCTCACATCCCAAAGCTAGGTTACCGCTACTCTCCCCATTTTAAAGGTGAGGAGACGGAAGCAGAATGATGGCAATCTGCCTGGAATTCACAGAAGGATTCTCTATGTAATGACGTGACTTTTGGACAAGACTTAAAGGTTTAACACATTACAGTGAAGATGCAGATCCCAGTATCACAGGACGCGAAAAACACTGAGTCCTGCCAAGTGCATTAAAACACTAATTATGGATCCTCACAATCTCTTGGCCTGTTTTCTCAGAGGAGGGAAAACCCAGTGTGAAAAACCCTTGATGAGAGGTCTGCAGAGGAGGACTACGTCTGGTCTTTAAAGCCGGGAACTATCCCAGTAGCTTCGGAGTCAGTGGGCCCAGAGGAGGCCTTGAGCGTCTCTGTTCTTGGAAAAAGCCCCACAGGCTACACTTCCGTGCCCTTGGAGTTGGGCAGTTCAGTCATGCCCTACATCGGGACGTTTCAGTCAACAACGGGGGTCCCAGAAGATTAGTCCCATGTGGCCTAGGTGTGTAGGAGGCTCTGCCATCTAGGTTTAGGAACTCCGTGGTGTTTGCACAGTCTCGAGATTGCCTGACTGTGACACACTCCTCAGAACTGATCCCCACTGTTAAGCAAAGCATGACTGGACTGCCTTAGATTCTCCACGGTTCCAGACCCTGCACTGTTTACAGGATTGCACACGCAGAGGGCACCGTGTCTGAGGCAGAGAGCAGCTGCAATCACACAAGCTCTCGACAGAGAGTCAGGGAAAGGCGTGCTCTGCTTGCACGACTCTCTACTTTTCTCTGTGTCTGAACCATTTCATAGCTAATCTGCTCTTTTTAACCGAACAGCTTAGCAGAAAAGAAAAGAAAAGAAAAAAAAAGGGTGACCAACAAATACTAAACAAACCAATATAAACAATACATATTAAATAAGCCTAACCCTACTATGCTACTGAAAAGGCGTTTATTTCCCTGGGATAATTTTGACAGCATTAGATTGTTTTCCCAAGAGCAGCCAAGTCGAGGGAGATGATTTCGAATTCCACGGTGCTACAGATGCGGTCAGTAGCAACTGCAAGCTGGAAAGGAAACAAAGTTGGGTGTAATCCATTCAAGTTCACACGTTTCACCAGGGACAGCCTCCGAGCCTTTAAGACTTATGTATGCATTTATCCATTTATTTAATCAACCACTACTAACGCCTACTACAGGCCAGACGCTGCTCTAAGTCCTTTACGGCTATGAAATATCCTCTCACCTTTACACTCACCTATGGAGTGTGTATGATAATCATCCCCGTTTGACAGATCAGGAAACTGACACACAGAATGGTACGGTAACTTGCCCAAGTTCACACAGCCCGTAGGTGGCAGAGCTAGGACCCATTTGACAGGGTCTGGCTCCAGAGTCCACGCTCCGAATCACCACGCTTAGTCTCCAAAAACCTATAGAAAGCGCCAGCCTTAACCGAAAGGTTTTGTTTTCCCCACCCTACAGTCCCTACGCGGCCCCAGGCTCCAGGGCACTCTTTCAGCTCCTCTGACAGGCCATACTCCTCCCTTGCCCCGTCCCAACGCTCTCCCGCACAAGTCCTCCTTTTCTTGTAGGCATCTGCTCTCAGCTTCAACATCACTGCCTAAGCCACAAAGTCTATCAGTAAATGCCGTATTTCTCAGCACCCAACACGAAATAGTTTTTACGTATCTCCTAGGTAACTAGTCGCTGCCTATCTGTCCTTTCCAACTAGGCTGTGAGGCCCAGTACGTCAAACACCCTGTCAGTCTTGCTCACCAAGTGTCCAGACCACTGAACAACGCACCGACCAGAGGAAAGGAAGGACTTGTCCCAAGGTCAGCTCTCCAGACTTTCTGTGGAAGGAGGCAACGATCGGAGCACCCTCGAGCCTCACGCTCTCTCTGCCAGACTTTCAAGAGTGGGACACATACCTGTGCTCACAATGCTCCCCGGACAGCCCCCACCGCACCCCTAACAGCTAGACTTCCGCACAGTCAAGGGCTTTGGAAAGCACTGGCTCTGCACACAAACGTCACGTGGCCCTCGACAGGCCACTTCCCCTGAACCGGCCTGAGCTTCAGGGGCACAACAGGCTTCATGAAAACCCCAACGGAACGTAGCCTCTAAAGGAGGGAGACCTGCACTCCTCAGAACGCATCGAGACCAGTGTCCTTATCGACTTCGCGTCTGTCCCTCCAAGAAGCCAAGACCCCGGGGGCCGCTTCAGCGCCCGACTCCCGGGCACCGCGTCCCCAGGCTGGCCCCGTGCCCGGCACACACCGCCCGTTCCATGAACGAGTGACGCGCACGAAGAGACCCCCCCCCCGCTCCGCGCGCCGCACAGCTGTCCCGCGACCTGACGGGCACCTCTCGGCGCACAAGCCTATTCCTCAGAAACACGCTCGCCTCCCACCAGCCCCCAGGCCCACGCCCCCAGGTACCTCTCCCAGATGGCATCATCTTCGCAGGCGCCCTGGTCGTCCGTGTCCGGCGAGCAGGAAGAGCGGGAGCTGAAGGAGGGCCACCTCAGGCCAGCGGCCGTGGCTGTGGAGGGCCCGGGCTGCTGTGCCCAGCGGGGACACGGAGCGGCGTCCACGGACGAGCCCGGCCCGGGAGAGAGCCGCAGAGCGCGGCCGGACTCCGCGGGGCTCGGCTCTGGCCAGGCAGGCGCGGCTCGCCGACGCCTCCCACGCCTCCCGCGACGGTGGCCCGGCAGCCGCGCGCGCTCCTCTCCTCGCGGGCGCGCGCCGCCGCCCAGACGCTCCCAGGCCGTTGCCCCGCCCCCTCCGGCGGTGGACTGCGGACAGGGACAGGGACACCCTCCTGGGAGAACTCCTGGGGCCCCGCCCACACGCTTCGGACCTTCGCGGAGCGGGAAGGTGCGCTGACAGGGACGCAGGGTCCCCGCCAAGCTCGCTCTCGGGGAACTGCAGCCTCCTCCCTCGGGTTTTACTCGAACGTCAGACCCGAAACCACGCAACGTCTACAAGCAAACCCTTTGACATCAGTCTTAGCAGCCTATGTTCAAGTACCACGTCTGACTGGGCAATGGAAACAAAATACAAAATGAACAAACGGGACTACATCAAAGTAAAAAAATCTTCTGCACGGCAAAGGAAACCATCCACAAAACCAAAACGCAACCTAACACCTGGGAGAAGATACTTGCAAACCGTATGTCGGATAAGGGGTTAATACCCAAAATACAGAAAGAACTCATACACCTCAACAACAAAACAAATCAACAACCCAATTAAAAAAACGGGCAAAAGATCTGAGCAGTGACTTCTCCAAAGAAGACATCCGGATGGCCAACAGGCCTATGGAGAGGTGCTCAACATCATGAGCGATCAGACAAGTGCAAATGAAAACTACCATGAGACGTCACCTTACTCTGGTCAGAATGGCTCTAAGTAGCAAGACAAGAGACAAGTGTCGGAGAGGATGTGGAGAGACGGGAACTCTCCTGCACTGCTGGTGGGGGCGCAGACTGGTGCAGCCACTATGGAAAGCAGTAGGGAGTATCCTCAGAAAACTAAGAATAGATCTACCGTTATGATCCGGCTATCCCACTGCTGGCTATTCATCCAAAGAACTCGAAGACACAAATGCAGAAAGACACGTGCACCCCTAGGTTCACTGCAGCATTATTCACAACAGCCAAAACTTGGAAGCAACCTAGGTGCCCATCAAGGGAGGAATGGATAAAGAAGATGTGGTACGTATACACAATGGAATACTACTCGGCCATAAGAAATGATGAGACCCGGCCATTTGTGACAACCTGGATGGACCCTGAGGGTATTATGTGAAGTGAAACAAATCAGAGGGAGAAAGTCAAACACCGTGTGATCTCACTCATGAGCAGAAGATAAAAACAATCACAAACACACACAGAGCCACGGAGATTGGATTGCTGGTTACCATAGGGGGAGGGGGGGGAGGGGAGAGAGCAAAAGGGGTGATGAGGCTCACATGGGAGGTGACGGACTATAATTAGTTTTTGGGTGGTGAACACGATGTAATCTACACAGAACTCGAAATATATTACAACGTACATCTGAAAGCTATATGATGTTAGAAGCCACTGTTACTGCAATAAAATAAAATACAATACAATAAAATACAATACAATAAAGAAGTGTAGGAGCCTCAAGAGGCTGACAGGCTTTTGAAAAGTTATTCTAGGGATTTTTACGGCTTAGCTCAGGGCGGCAGACACCAGCCTGAGACACAGCTGTGACACAGTCACTAACTTCAACTAAATTATATTCCGACCGGAGGAAAATCAAAACTACTATAATAATAATAATTTATCAAAGGCCTCACTTTGTGCCAGATCCTGTGCTAACTGCTTTGCACCAACTATCTCATTTAATCCTCACATCCCAAAGCTAGGTTACCGCTACTCTCCCCATTTTAAAGGTGAGGAGACGGAAGCAGAATGATGGCAATCTGCCTGGAATTCACAGAAGGATTCTCTATGTAATGACGTGACTTTTGGACAAGACTTAAAGGTTTAACACATTACAGTGAAGATGCAGATCCCAGTATCACAGGACGCGAAAAACACTGAGTCCTGCCAAGTGCATTAAAACACTAATTATGGATCCTCACAATCTCTTGGCCTGTTTTCTCAGAGGAGGGAAAACCCAGTGTGAAAAACCCTTGATGAGAGGTCTGCAGAGGAGGACTACGTCTGGTCTTTAAAGCCGGGAACTATCCCAGTAGCTTCGGAGTCAGTGGGCCCAGAGGAGGCCTTGAGCGTCTCTGTTCTTGGAAAAAGCCCCACAGGCTACACTTCCGTGCCCTTGGAGTTGGGCAGTTCAGTCATGCCCTACATCGGGACGTTTCAGTCAACAACGGGGGTCCCAGAAGATTAGTCCCATGTGGCCTAGGTGTGTAGGAGGCTCTGCCATCTAGGTTTAGGAACTCCGTGGTGTTTGCACAGTCTCGAGATTGCCTGACTGTGACACACTCCTCAGAACTGATCCCCACTGTTAAGCAAAGCATGACTGGACTGCCTTAGATTCTCCACGGTTCCAGACCCTGCACTGTTTACAGGATTGCACACGCAGAGGGCACCGTGTCTGAGGCAGAGAGCAGCTGCAATCACACAAGCTCTCGACAGAGAGTCAGGGAAAGGCGTGCTCTGCTTGCACGACTCTCTACTTTTCTCTGTGTCTGAACCATTTCATAGCTAATCTGCTCTTTTTAACCGAACAGCTTAGCAGAAAAGAAAAGAAAAGAAAAAAAAAGGGTGACCAACAAATACTAAACAAACCAATATAAACAATACATATTAAATAAGCCTAACCCTACTATGCTACTGAAAAGGCGTTTATTTCCCTGGGATAATTTTGACAGCATTAGATTGTTTTCCCAAGAGCAGCCAAGTCGAGGGAGATGATTTCGAATTCCACGGTGCTACAGATGCGGTCAGTAGCAACTGCAAGCTGGAAAGGAAACAAAGTTGGGTGTAATCCATTCAAGTTCACACGTTTCACCAGGGACAGCCTCCGAGCCTTTAAGACTTATGTATGCATTTATCCATTTATTTAATCAACCACTACTAACGCCTACTACAGGCCAGACGCTGCTCTAAGTCCTTTACGGCTATGAAATATCCTCTCACCTTTACACTCACCTATGGAGTGTGTATGATAATCATCCCCGTTTGACAGATCAGGAAACTGACACACAGAATGGTACGGTAACTTGCCCAAGTTCACACAGCCCGTAGGTGGCAGAGCTAGGACCCATTTGACAGGGTCTGGCTCCAGAGTCCACGCTCCGAATCACCACGCTTAGTCTCCAAAAACCTATAGAAAGCGCCAGCCTTAACCGAAAGGTTTTGTTTTCCCCACCCTACAGTCCCTACGCGGCCCCAGGCTCCAGGGCACTCTTTCAGCTCCTCTGACAGGCCATACTCCTCCCTTGCCCCGTCCCAACGCTCTCCCGCACAAGTCCTCCTTTTCTTGTAGGCATCTGCTCTCAGCTTCAACATCACTGCCTAAGCCACAAAGTCTATCAGTAAATGCCGTATTTCTCAGCACCCAACACGAAATAGTTTTTACGTATCTCCTAGGTAACTAGTCGCTGCCTATCTGTCCTTTCCAACTAGGCTGTGAGGCCCAGTACGTCAAACACCCTGTCAGTCTTGCTCACCAAGTGTCCAGACCACTGAACAACGCACCGACCAGAGGAAAGGAAGGACTTGTCCCAAGGTCAGCTCTCCAGACTTTCTGTGGAAGGAGGCAACGAACGGAGCACCCTCGAGCCTCACGCTCTCTCTGCCAGACTTTCAAGAGTGGGACACATACCTGTGCTCACAATGCTCCCCGGACAGCCCCCACCGCACCCCTAACAGCTAGACTTCCGCACAGTCAAGGGCTTTGGAAAGCACTGGCTCTGCACACAAACGTCACGTGGCCCTCGACAGGCCACTTCCCCTGAACCGGCCTGAGCTTCAGGGGCACAACAGGCTTCATGAAAACCCCAACGGAACGTAGCCTCTAAAGGAGGGAGACCTGCACTCCTCAGAACGCATCGAGACCAGTGTCCTTATCGACTTCGCGTCTGTCCCTCCAAGAAGCCAAGACCCCGGGGGCCGCTTCAGCGCCCGACTCCCGGGCACCGCGTCCCCAGGCTGGCCCCGTGCCCGGCACACACCGCCCGTTCCATGAACGAGTGACGCGCACGAAGAGACCCCCCCCCCCCGCTCCGCGCGCCGCACAGCTGTCCCGCGACCTGACGGGCACCTCTCGGCGCACAAGCCTATTCCTCAGAAACACGCTCGCCTCCCACCAGCCCCCAGGCCCACGCCCCCAGGTACCTCTCCCAGATGGCATCATCTTCGCAGGCGCCCTGGTCGTCCGTGTCCGGCGAGCAGGAAGAGCGGGAGCTGAAGGAGGGCCACCTCAGGCCAGCGGCCGTGGCTGTGGAGGGCCCGGGCTGCTGTGCCCAGCGGGGACACGGAGCGGCGTCCACGGACGAGCCCGGCCCGGGAGAGAGCCGCAGAGCGCGGCCGGACTCCGCGGGGCTCGGCTCTGGCCAGGCAGGCGCGGCTCGCCGACGCCTCCCACGCCTCCCGCGACGGTGGCCCGGCAGCCGCGCGCGCTCCTCTCCTCGCGGGCGCGCGCCGCCGCCCAGACGCTCCCAGGCCGTTGCCCCGCCCCCTCCGGCGGTGGACTGCGGACAGGGACAGGGACACCCTCCTGGGAGAACTCCTGGGGCCCCGCCCACACGCTTCGGACCTTCGCGGAGCGGGAAGGTGCGCTGACAGGGACGCAGGGTCCCCGCCAAGCTCGCTCTCGGGGAACTGCAGCCTCCTCCCTCGGGTTTTACTCGAACGTCAGACCCGAAACCACGCAACGTCTACAAGCAAACCCTTTGACATCAGTCTTAGCAGCCTATGTTCAAGTACCACGTCTGACTGGGCAATGGAAACAAAATACAAAATGAACAAACGGGACTACATCAAAGTAAAAAAATCTTCTGCACGGCAAAGGAAACCATCCACAAAACCAAAACGCAACCTAACACCTGGGAGAAGATACTTGCAAACCGTATGTCGGATAAGGGGTTAATACCCAAAATACAGAAAGAACTCATACACCTCAACAACAAAACAAATCAACAACCCAATTAAAAAAACGGGCAAAAGATCTGAGCAGTGACTTCTCCAAAGAAGACATCCGGATGGCCAACAGGCCTATGGAGAGGTGCTCAACATCATGAGCGATCAGACAAGTGCAAATGAAAACTACCATGAGACGTCACCTTACTCTGGTCAGAATGGCTCTAAGTAGCAAGACAAGAGACAAGTGTCGGAGAGGATGTGGAGAGACGGGAACTCTCCTGCACTGCTGGTGGGGGCGCAGACTGGTGCAGCCACTATGGAAAGCAGTAGGGAGTATCCTCAGAAAACTAAGAATAGATCTACCGTTATGATCCGGCTATCCCACTGCTGGCTATTCATCCAAAGAACTCGAAGACACAAATGCAGAAAGACACGTGCACCCCTAGGTTCACTGCAGCATTATTCACAACAGCCAAAACTTGGAAGCAACCTAGGTGCCCATCAAGGGAGGAATGGATAAAGAAGATGTGGTACGTATACACAATGGAATACTACTCGGCCATAAGAAATGATGAGACCCGGCCATTTGTGACAACCTGGATGGACCCTGAGGGTATTATGTGAAGTGAAACAAATCAGAGGGAGAAAGTCAAACACCGTGTGATCTCACTCATGAGCAGAAGATAAAAACAATCACAAACACACACAGAGCCACGGAGATTGGATTGCTGGTTACCATAGGGGGAGGGGGGGGAGGGGAGAGAGCAAAAGGGGTGATGAGGCTCACATGGGAGGTGACGGACTATAATTAGTTTTTGGGTGGTGAACACGATGTAATCTACACAGAACTCGAAATATATTACAACGTACATCTGAAAGCTATATGATGTTAGAAGCCACTGTTACTGCAATAAAATAAAATACAATACAATAAAATACAATACAATAAAGAAGTGTAGGAGCCTCAAGAGGCTGACAGGCTTTTGAAAAGTTATTCTAGGGATTTTTACGGCTTAGCTCAGGGCGGCAGACACCAGCCTGAGACACAGCTGTGACACAGTCACTAACTTCAACTAAATTATATTCCGACCGGAGGAAAATCAAAACTACTATAATAATAATAATTTATCAAAGGCCTCACTTTGTGCCAGATCCTGTGCTAACTGCTTTGCACCAACTATCTCATTTAATCCTCACATCCCAAAGCTAGGTTACCGCTACTCTCCCCATTTTAAAGGTGAGGAGACGGAAGCAGAATGATGGCAATCTGCCTGGAATTCACAGAAGGATTCTCTATGTAATGACGTGACTTTTGGACAAGACTTAAAGGTTTAACACATTACAGTGAAGATGCAGATCCCAGTATCACAGGACGCGAAAAACACTGAGTCCTGCCAAGTGCATTAAAACACTAATTATGGATCCTCACAATCTCTTGGCCTGTTTTCTCAGAGGAGGGAAAACCCAGTGTGAAAAACCCTTGATGAGAGGTCTGCAGAGGAGGACTACGTCTGGTCTTTAAAGCCGGGAACTATCCCAGTAGCTTCGGAGTCAGTGGGCCCAGAGGAGGCCTTGAGCGTCTCTGTTCTTGGAAAAAGCCCCACAGGCTACACTTCCGTGCCCTTGGAGTTGGGCAGTTCAGTCATGCCCTACATCGGGACGTTTCAGTCAACAACGGGGGTCCCAGAAGATTAGTCCCATGTGGCCTAGGTGTGTAGGAGGCTCTGCCATCTAGGTTTAGGAACTCCGTGGTGTTTGCACAGTCTCGAGATTGCCTGACTGTGACACACTCCTCAGAACTGATCCCCACTGTTAAGCAAAGCATGACTGGACTGCCTTAGATTCTCCACGGTTCCAGACCCTGCACTGTTTACAGGATTGCACACGCAGAGGGCACCGTGTCTGAGGCAGAGAGCAGCTGCAATCACACAAGCTCTCGACAGAGAGTCAGGGAAAGGCGTGCTCTGCTTGCACGACTCTCTACTTTTCTCTGTGTCTGAACCATTTCATAGCTAATCTGCTCTTTTTAACCGAACAGCTTAGCAGAAAAGAAAAGAAAAGAAAAAAAAAGGGTGACCAACAAATACTAAACAAACCAATATAAACAATACATATTAAATAAGCCTAACCCTACTATGCTACTGAAAAGGCGTTTATTTCCCTGGGATAATTTTGACAGCATTAGATTGTTTTCCCAAGAGCAGCCAAGTCGAGGGAGATGATTTCGAATTCCACGGTGCTACAGATGCGGTCAGTAGCAACTGCAAGCTGGAAAGGAAACAAAGTTGGGTGTAATCCATTCAAGTTCACACGTTTCACCAGGGACAGCCTCCGAGCCTTTAAGACTTATGTATGCATTTATCCATTTATTTAATCAACCACTACTAACGCCTACTACAGGCCAGACGCTGCTCTAAGTCCTTTACGGCTATGAAATATCCTCTCACCTTTACACTCACCTATGGAGTGTGTATGATAATCATCCCCGTTTGACAGATCAGGAAACTGACACACAGAATGGTACGGTAACTTGCCCAAGTTCACACAGCCCGTAGGTGGCAGAGCTAGGACCCATTTGACAGGGTCTGGCTCCAGAGTCCACGCTCCGAATCACCACGCTTAGTCTCCAAAAACCTATAGAAAGCGCCAGCCTTAACCGCAAAGTTTTGTTTTCCCCACCCTACAGTCCCTACGCGGCCCCAGGCTCCAGGGCACTCTTTCAGCTCCTCTGACAGGCCATACTCCTCCCTTGCCCCGTCCCAACGCTCTCCCGCACAAGTCCTCCTTTTCTTGTAGGCATCTGCTCTCAGCTTCAACATCACTGCCTAAGCCACAAAGTCTATCAGTAAATGCCGTATTTCTCAGCACCCAACACGAAATAGTTTTTACGTATCTCCTAGGTAACTAGTCGCTGCCTATCTGTCCTTTCCAACTAGGCTGTGAGGCCCAGTACGTCAAACACCCTGTCAGTCTTGCTCACCAAGTGTCCAGACCACTGAACAACGCACCGACCAGAGGAAAGGAAGGACTTGTCCCAAGGTCAGCTCTCCAGACTTTCTGTGGAAGGAGGCAACGAACGGAGCACCCTCGAGCCTCACGCTCTCTCTGCCAGACTTTCAAGAGTGGGACACATACCTGTGCTCACAATGCTCCCCGGACAGCCCCCACCGCACCCCTAACAGCTAGACTTCCGCACAGTCAAGGGCTTTGGAAAGCACTGGCTCTGCACACAAACGTCACGTGGCCCTCGACAGGCCACTTCCCCTGAACCGGCCTGAGCTTCAGGGGCACAACAGGCTTCATGAAAACCCCAACGGAACGTAGCCTCTAAAGGAGGGAGACCTGCACTCCTCAGAACGCATCGAGACCAGTGTCCTTATCGACTTCGCGTCTGTCCCTCCAAGAAGCCAAGACCCCGGGGGCCGCTTCAGCGCCCGACTCCCGGGCACCGCGTCCCCAGGCTGGCCCCGTGCCCGGCACACACCGCCCGTTCCATGAACGAGTGACGCGCACGAAGAGACCCCCCACCCCCCCGCCCCCCCCGCCCCCCCCGCTCCGCGCGCCGCACAGCTGTCCCGCGACCTGACGGGCACCTCTCGGCGCACAAGCCTATTCCTCAGAAACACGCTCGCCTCCCACCAGCCCCCAGGCCCACGCCCCCAGGTACCTCTCCCAGATGGCATCATCTTCGCAGGCGCCCTGGTCGTCCGTGTCCGGCGAGCAGGAAGAGCGGGAGCTGAAGGAGGGCCACCTCAGGCCAGCGGCCGTGGCTGTGGAGGGCCCGGGCTGCTGTGCCCAGCGGGGACACGGAGCGGCGTCCACGGACGAGCCCGGCCCGGGAGAGAGCCGCAGAGCGCGGCCGGACTCCGCGGGGCTCGGCTCTGGCCAGGCAGGCGCGGCTCGCCGACGCCTCCCGCGCCTCCCGCGACGGTGGCCCGGCAGCCGCGCGCGCTCCTCTCCTCGCGGGCGCGCGCCGCCGCCCAGACGCTCCCAGGCCGTTGCCCCGCCCCCTCCGGCGGTGGACTGCGGACAGGGACAGGGACACCCTCCTGGGAGAACTCCTGGGGCCCCGCCCACACGCTTCGGACCTTCGCGGAGCGGGAAGGTGCGCTGACAGGGACGCAGGGTCCCCGCCAAGCTCGCTCTCGGGGAACTGCAGCCTCCTCCCTCGGGTTTTACTCGAACGTCAGACCCGAAACCACGCAACGTCTACAAGCAAACCCTTTGACATCAGTCTTAGCAGCCTATGTTCAAGTACCACGTCTGACTGGGCAATGGAAACAAAATACAAAATGAACAAACGGGACTACATCAAAGTAAAAAAATCTTCTGCACGGCAAAGGAAACCATCCACAAAACCAAAACGCAACCTAACACCTGGGAGAAGATACTTGCAAACCGTATGTCGGATAAGGGGTTAATACCCAAAATACAGAAAGAACTCATACACCTCAACAACAAAACAAATCAACAACCCAATTAAAAAAACGGGCAAAAGATCTGAGCAGTGACTTCTCCAAAGAAGACATCCGGATGGCCAACAGGCCTATGGAGAGGTGCTCAACATCATGAGCGATCAGACAAGTGCAAATGAAAACTACCATGAGACGTCACCTTACTCTGGTCAGAATGGCTCTAAGTAGCAAGACAAGAGACAAGTGTCGGAGAGGATGTGGAGAGACGGGAACTCTCCTGCACTGCTGGTGGGGGCGCAGACTGGTGCAGCCACTATGGAAAGCAGTAGGGAGTATCCTCAGAAAACTAAGAATAGATCTACCGTTATGATCCGGCTATCCCACTGCTGGCTATTCATCCAAAGAACTCGAAGACACAAATGCAGAAAGACACGTGCACCCCTAGGTTCACTGCAGCATTATTCACAACAGCCAAAACTTGGAAGCAACCTAGGTGCCCATCAAGGGAGGAATGGATAAAGAAGATGTGGTACGTATACACAATGGAATACTACTCGGCCATAAGAAATGATGAGACCCGGCCATTTGTGACAACCTGGATGGACCCTGAGGGTATTATGTGAAGTGAAACAAATCAGAGGGAGAAAGTCAAACACCGTGTGATCTCACTCATGAGCAGAAGATAAAAACAATCACAAACACACACAGAGCCACGGAGATTGGATTGCTGGTTACCATAGGGGGAGGGGGGGGAGGGGAGAGAGCAAAAGGGGTGATGAGGCTCACATGGGAGGTGACGGACTATAATTAGTTTTTGGGTGGTGAACACGATGTAATCTACACAGAACTCGAAATATATTACAACGTACATCTGAAAGCTATATGATGTTAGAAGCCACTGTTACTGCAATAAAATAAAATACAATACAATAAAATACAATACAATAAAGAAGTGTAGGAGCCTCAAGAGGCTGACAGGCTTTTGAAAAGTTATTCTAGGGATTTTTACGGCTTAGCTCAGGGCGGCAGACACCAGCCTGAGACACAGCTGTGACACAGTCACTAACTTCAACTAAATTATATTCCGACCGGAGGAAAATCAAAACTACTATAATAATAATAATTTATCAAAGGCCTCACTTTGTGCCAGATCCTGTGCTAACTGCTTTGCACCAACTATCTCATTTAATCCTCACATCCCAAAGCTAGGTTACCGCTACTCTCCCCATTTTAAAGGTGAGGAGACGGAAGCAGAATGATGGCAATCTGCCTGGAATTCACAGAAGGATTCTCTATGTAATGACGTGACTTTTGGACAAGACTTAAAGGTTTAACACATTACAGTGAAGATGCAGATCCCAGTATCACAGGACGCGAAAAACACTGAGTCCTGCCAAGTGCATTAAAACACTAATTATGGATCCTCACAATCTCTTGGCCTGTTTTCTCAGAGGAGGGAAAACCCAGTGTGAAAAACCCTTGATGAGAGGTCTGCAGAGGAGGACTACGTCTGGTCTTTAAAGCCGGGAACTATCCCAGTAGCTTCGGAGTCAGTGGGCCCAGAGGAGGCCTTGAGCGTCTCTGTTCTTGGAAAAAGCCCCACAGGCTACACTTCCGTGCCCTTGGAGTTGGGCAGTTCAGTCATGCCCTACATCGGGACGTTTCAGTCAACAACGGGGGTCCCAGAAGATTAGTCCCATGTGGCCTAGGTGTGTAGGAGGCTCTGCCATCTAGGTTTAGGAACTCCGTGGTGTTTGCACAGTCTCGAGATTGCCTGACTGTGACACACTCCTCAGAACTGATCCCCACTGTTAAGCAAAGCATGACTGGACTGCCTTAGATTCTCCACGGTTCCAGACCCTGCACTGTTTACAGGATTGCACACGCAGAGGGCACCGTGTCTGAGGCAGAGAGCAGCTGCAATCACACAAGCTCTCGACAGAGAGTCAGGGAAAGGCGTGCTCTGCTTGCACGACTCTCTACTTTTCTCTGTGTCTGAACCATTTCATAGCTAATCTGCTCTTTTTAACCGAACAGCTTAGCAGAAAAGAAAAGAAAAGAAAAAAAAAGGGTGACCAACAAATACTAAACAAACCAATATAAACAATACATATTAAATAAGCCTAACCCTACTATGCTACTGAAAAGGCGTTTATTTCCCTGGGATAATTTTGACAGCATTAGATTGTTTTCCCAAGAGCAGCCAAGTCGAGGGAGATGATTTCGAATTCCACGGTGCTACAGATGCGGTCAGTAGCAACTGCAAGCTGGAAAGGAAACAAAGTTGGGTGTAATCCATTCAAGTTCACACGTTTCACCAGGGACAGCCTCCGAGCCTTTAAGACTTATGTATGCATTTATCCATTTATTTAATCAACCACTACTAACGCCTACTACAGGCCAGACGCTGCTCTAAGTCCTTTACGGCTATGAAATATCCTCTCACCTTTACACTCACCTATGGAGTGTGTATGATAATCATCCCCGTTTGACAGATCAGGAAACTGACACACAGAATGGTACGGTAACTTGCCCAAGTTCACACAGCCCGTAGGTGGCAGAGCTAGGACCCATTTGACAGGGTCTGGCTCCAGAGTCCACGCTCCGAATCACCACGCTTAGTCTCCAAAAACCTATAGAAAGCGCCAGCCTTAACCGCAAAGTTTTGTTTTCCCCACCCTACAGTCCCTACGCGGCCCCAGGCTCCAGGGCACTCTTTCAGCTCCTCTGACAGGCCATACTCCTCCCTTGCCCCGTCCCAACGCTCTCCCGCACAAGTCCTCCTTTTCTTGTAGGCATCTGCTCTCAGCTTCAACATCACTGCCTAAGCCACAAAGTCTATCAGTAAATGCCGTATTTCTCAGCACCCAACACGAAATAGTTTTTACGTATCTCCTAGGTAACTAGTCGCTGCCTATCTGTCCTTTCCAACTAGGCTGTGAGGCCCAGTACGTCAAACACCCTGTCAGTCTTGCTCACCAAGTGTCCAGACCACTGAACAACGCACCGACCAGAGGAAAGGAAGGACTTGTCCCAAGGTCAGCTCTCCAGACTTTCTGTGGAAGGAGGCAACGAACGGAGCACCCTCGAGCCTCACGCTCTCTCTGCCAGACTTTCAAGAGTGGGACACATACCTGTGCTCACAATGCTCCCCGGACAGCCCCCACCGCACCCCTAACAGCTAGACTTCCGCACAGTCAAGGGCTTTGGAAAGCACTGGCTCTGCACACAAACGTCACGTGGCCCTCGACAGGCCACTTCCCCTGAACCGGCCTGAGCTTCAGGGGCACAACAGGCTTCATGAAAACCCCAACGGAACGTAGCCTCTAAAGGAGGGAGACCTGCACTCCTCAGAACGCATCGAGACCAGTGTCCTTATCGACTTCGCGTCTGTCCCTCCAAGAAGCCAAGACCCCGGGGGCCGCTTCAGCGCCCGACTCCCGGGCACCGCGTCCCCAGGCTGGCCCCGTGCCCGGCACACACCGCCCGTTCCATGAACGAGTGACGCGCACGAAGAGACCCCCCCCCCCCCGCTCCGCGCGCCGCACAGCTGTCCCGCGACCTGACGGGCACCTCTCGGCGCACAAGCCTATTCCTCAGAAACACGCTCGCCTCCCACCAGCCCCCAGGCCCACGCCCCCAGGTACCTCTCCCAGATGGCATCATCTTCGCAGGCGCCCTGGTCGTCCGTGTCCGGCGAGCAGGAAGAGCGGGAGCTGAAGGAGGGCCACCTCAGGCCAGCGGCCGTGGCTGTGGAGGGCCCGGGCTGCTGTGCCCAGCGGGGACACGGAGCGGCGTCCACGGACGAGCCCGGCCCGGGAGAGAGCCGCAGAGCGCGGCCGGACTCCGCGGGGCTCGGCTCTGGCCAGGCAGGCGCGGCTCGCCGACGCCTCCCACGCCTCCCGCGACGGTGGCCCGGCAGCCGCGCGCGCTCCTCTCCTCGCGGGCGCGCGCCGCCGCCCAGACGCTCCCAGGCCGTTGCCCCGCCCCCTCCGGCGGTGGACTGCGGACAGGGACAGGGACACCCTCCTGGGAGAACTCCTGGGGCCCCGCCCACACGCTTCGGACCTTCGCGGAGCGGGAAGGTGCGCTGACAGGGACGCAGGGTCCCCGCCAAGCTCGCTCTCGGGGAACTGCAGCCTCCTCCCTCGGGTTTTACTCGAACGTCAGACCCGAAACCACGCAACGTCTACAAGCAAACCCTTTGACATCAGTCTTAGCAGCCTATGTTCAAGTACCACGTCTGACTGGGCAATGGAAACAAAATACAAAATGAACAAACGGGACTACATCAAAGTAAAAAAATCTTCTGCACGGCAAAGGAAACCATCCACAAAACCAAAACGCAACCTAACACCTGGGAGAAGATACTTGCAAACCGTATGTCGGATAAGGGGTTAATACCCAAAATACAGAAAGAACTCATACACCTCAACAACAAAACAAATCAACAACCCAATTAAAAAAACGGGCAAAAGATCTGAGCAGTGACTTCTCCAAAGAAGACATCCGGATGGCCAACAGGCCTATGGAGAGGTGCTCAACATCATGAGCGATCAGACAAGTGCAAATGAAAACTACCATGAGACGTCACCTTACTCTGGTCAGAATGGCTCTAAGTAGCAAGACAAGAGACAAGTGTCGGAGAGGATGTGGAGAGACGGGAACTCTCCTGCACTGCTGGTGGGGGCGCAGACTGGTGCAGCCACTATGGAAAGCAGTAGGGAGTATCCTCAGAAAACTAAGAATAGATCTACCGTTATGATCCGGCTATCCCACTGCTGGCTATTCATCCAAAGAACTCGAAGACACAAATGCAGAAAGACACGTGCACCCCTAGGTTCACTGCAGCATTATTCACAACAGCCAAAACTTGGAAGCAACCTAGGTGCCCATCAAGGGAGGAATGGATAAAGAAGATGTGGTACGTATACACAATGGAATACTACTCGGCCATAAGAAATGATGAGACCCGGCCATTTGTGACAACCTGGATGGACCCTGAGGGTATTATGTGAAGTGAAACAAATCAGAGGGAGAAAGTCAAACACCGTGTGATCTCACTCATGAGCAGAAGATAAAAACAATCACAAACACACACAGAGCCACGGAGATTGGATTGCTGGTTACCATAGGGGGAGGGGGGGGAGGGGAGAGAGCAAAAGGGGTGATGAGGCTCACATGGGAGGTGACGGACTATAATTAGTTTTTGGGTGGTGAACACGATGTAATCTACACAGAACTCGAAATATATTACAACGTACATCTGAAAGCTATATGATGTTAGAAGCCACTGTTACTGCAATAAAATAAAATACAATACAATAAAATACAATACAATAAAGAAGTGTAGGAGCCTCAAGAGGCTGACAGGCTTTTGAAAAGTTATTCTAGGGATTTTTACGGCTTAGCTCAGGGCGGCAGACACCAGCCTGAGACACAGCTGTGACACAGTCACTAACTTCAACTAAATTATATTCCGACCGGAGGAAAATCAAAACTACTATAATAATAATAATTTATCAAAGGCCTCACTTTGTGCCAGATCCTGTGCTAACTGCTTTGCACCAACTATCTCATTTAATCCTCACATCCCAAAGCTAGGTTACCGCTACTCTCCCCATTTTAAAGGTGAGGAGACGGAAGCAGAATGATGGCAATCTGCCTGGAATTCACAGAAGGATTCTCTATGTAATGACGTGACTTTTGGACAAGACTTAAAGGTTTAACACATTACAGTGAAGATGCAGATCCCAGTATCACAGGACGCGAAAAACACTGAGTCCTGCCAAGTGCATTAAAACACTAATTATGGATCCTCACAATCTCTTGGCCTGTTTTCTCAGAGGAGGGAAAACCCAGTGTGAAAAACCCTTGATGAGAGGTCTGCAGAGGAGGACTACGTCTGGTCTTTAAAGCCGGGAACTATCCCAGTAGCTTCGGAGTCAGTGGGCCCAGAGGAGGCCTTGAGCGTCTCTGTTCTTGGAAAAAGCCCCACAGGCTACACTTCCGTGCCCTTGGAGTTGGGCAGTTCAGTCATGCCCTACATCGGGACGTTTCAGTCAACAACGGGGGTCCCAGAAGATTAGTCCCATGTGGCCTAGGTGTGTAGGAGGCTCTGCCATCTAGGTTTAGGAACTCCGTGGTGTTTGCACAGTCTCGAGATTGCCTGACTGTGACACACTCCTCAGAACTGATCCCCACTGTTAAGCAAAGCATGACTGGACTGCCTTAGATTCTCCACGGTTCCAGACCCTGCACTGTTTACAGGATTGCACACGCAGAGGGCACCGTGTCTGAGGCAGAGAGCAGCTGCAATCACACAAGCTCTCGACAGAGAGTCAGGGAAAGGCGTGCTCTGCTTGCACGACTCTCTACTTTTCTCTGTGTCTGAACCATTTCATAGCTAATCTGCTCTTTTTAACCGAACAGCTTAGCAGAAAAGAAAAGAAAAGAAAAAAAAAGGGTGACCAACAAATACTAAACAAACCAATATAAACAATACATATTAAATAAGCCTAACCCTACTATGCTACTGAAAAGGCGTTTATTTCCCTGGGATAATTTTGACAGCATTAGATTGTTTTCCCAAGAGCAGCCAAGTCGAGGGAGATGATTTCGAATTCCACGGTGCTACAGATGCGGTCAGTAGCAACTGCAAGCTGGAAAGGAAACAAAGTTGGGTGTAATCCATTCAAGTTCACACGTTTCACCAGGGACAGCCTCCGAGCCTTTAAGACTTATGTATGCATTTATCCATTTATTTAATCAACCACTACTAACGCCTACTACAGGCCAGACGCTGCTCTAAGTCCTTTACGGCTATGAAATATCCTCTCACCTTTACACTCACCTATGGAGTGTGTATGATAATCATCCCCGTTTGACAGATCAGGAAACTGACACACAGAATGGTACGGTAACTTGCCCAAGTTCACACAGCCCGTAGGTGGCAGAGCTAGGACCCATTTGACAGGGTCTGGCTCCAGAGTCCACGCTCCGAATCACCACGCTTAGTCTCCAAAAACCTATAGAAAGCGCCAGCCTTAACCGAAAGGTTTTGTTTTCCCCACCCTACAGTCCCTACGCGGCCCCAGGCTCCAGGGCACTCTTTCAGCTCCTCTGACAGGCCATACTCCTCCCTTGCCCCGTCCCAACGCTCTCCCGCACAAGTCCTCCTTTTCTTGTAGGCATCTGCTCTCAGCTTCAACATCACTGCCTAAGCCACAAAGTCTATCAGTAAATGCCGTATTTCTCAGCACCCAACACGAAATAGTTTTTACGTATCTCCTAGGTAACTAGTCGCTGCCTATCTGTCCTTTCCAACTAGGCTGTGAGGCCCAGTACGTCAAACACCCTGTCAGTCTTGCTCACCAAGTGTCCAGACCACTGAACAACGCACCGACCAGAGGAAAGGAAGGACTTGTCCCAAGGTCAGCTCTCCAGACTTTCTGTGGAAGGAGGCAACGATCGGAGCACCCTCGAGCCTCACGCTCTCTCTGCCAGACTTTCAAGAGTGGGACACATACCTGTGCTCACAATGCTCCCCGGACAGCCCCCACCGCACCCCTAACAGCTAGACTTCCGCACAGTCAAGGGCTTTGGAAAGCACTGGCTCTGCACACAAACGTCACGTGGCCCTCGACAGGCCACTTCCCCTGAACCGGCCTGAGCTTCAGGGGCACAACAGGCTTCATGAAAACCCCAACGGAACGTAGCCTCTAAAGGAGGGAGACCTGCACTCCTCAGAACGCATCGAGACCAGTGTCCTTATCGACTTCGCGTCTGTCCCTCCAAGAAGCCAAGACCCCGGGGGCCGCTTCAGCGCCCGACTCCCGGGCACCGCGTCCCCAGGCTGGCCCCGTGCCCGGCACACACCGCCCGTTCCATGAACGAGTGACGCGCACGAAGAGACCCCCCCCCCGCTCCGCGCGCCGCACAGCTGTCCCGCGACCTGACGGGCACCTCTCGGCGCACAAGCCTATTCCTCAGAAACACGCTCGCCTCCCACCAGCCCCCAGGCCCACGCCCCCAGGTACCTCTCCCAGATGGCATCATCTTCGCAGGCGCCCTGGTCGTCCGTGTCCGGCGAGCAGGAAGAGCGGGAGCTGAAGGAGGGCCACCTCAGGCCAGCGGCCGTGGCTGTGGAGGGCCCGGGCTGCTGTGCCCAGCGGGGACACGGAGCGGCGTCCACGGACGAGCCCGGCCCGGGAGAGAGCCGCAGAGCGCGGCCGGACTCCGCGGGGCTCGGCTCTGGCCAGGCAGGCGCGGCTCGCCGACGCCTCCCACGCCTCCCGCGACGGTGGCCCGGCAGCCGCGCGCGCTCCTCTCCTCGCGGGCGCGCGCCGCCGCCCAGACGCTCCCAGGCCGTTGCCCCGCCCCCTCCGGCGGTGGACTGCGGACAGGGACAGGGACACCCTCCTGGGAGAACTCCTGGGGCCCCGCCCACACGCTTCGGACCTTCGCGGAGCGGGAAGGTGCGCTGACAGGGACGCAGGGTCCCCGCCAAGCTCGCTCTCGGGGAACTGCAGCCTCCTCCCTCGGGTTTTACTCGAACGTCAGACCCGAAACCACGCAACGTCTACAAGCAAACCCTTTGACATCAGTCTTAGCAGCCTATGTTCAAGTACCACGTCTGACTGGGCAATGGAAACAAAATACAAAATGAACAAACGGGACTACATCAAAGTAAAAAAATCTTCTGCACGGCAAAGGAAACCATCCACAAAACCAAAACGCAACCTAACACCTGGGAGAAGATACTTGCAAACCGTATGTCGGATAAGGGGTTAATACCCAAAATACAGAAAGAACTCATACACCTCAACAACAAAACAAATCAACAACCCAATTAAAAAAACGGGCAAAAGATCTGAGCAGTGACTTCTCCAAAGAAGACATCCGGATGGCCAACAGGCCTATGGAGAGGTGCTCAACATCATGAGCGATCAGACAAGTGCAAATGAAAACTACCATGAGACGTCACCTTACTCTGGTCAGAATGGCTCTAAGTAGCAAGACAAGAGACAAGTGTCGGAGAGGATGTGGAGAGACGGGAACTCTCCTGCACTGCTGGTGGGGGCGCAGACTGGTGCAGCCACTATGGAAAGCAGTAGGGAGTATCCTCAGAAAACTAAGAATAGATCTACCGTTATGATCCGGCTATCCCACTGCTGGCTATTCATCCAAAGAACTCGAAGACACAAATGCAGAAAGACACGTGCACCCCTAGGTTCACTGCAGCATTATTCACAACAGCCAAAACTTGGAAGCAACCTAGGTGCCCATCAAGGGAGGAATGGATAAAGAAGATGTGGTACGTATACACAATGGAATACTACTCGGCCATAAGAAATGATGAGACCCGGCCATTTGTGACAACCTGGATGGACCCTGAGGGTATTATGTGAAGTGAAACAAATCAGAGGGAGAAAGTCAAACACCGTGTGATCTCACTCATGAGCAGAAGATAAAAACAATCACAAACACACACAGAGCCACGGAGATTGGATTGCTGGTTACCATAGGGGGAGGGGGGGGAGGGGAGAGAGCAAAAGGGGTGATGAGGCTCACATGGGAGGTGACGGACTATAATTAGTTTTTGGGTGGTGAACACGATGTAATCTACACAGAACTCGAAATATATTACAACGTACATCTGAAAGCTATATGATGTTAGAAGCCACTGTTACTGCAATAAAATAAAATACAATACAATAAAATACAATACAATAAAGAAGTGTAGGAGCCTCAAGAGGCTGACAGGCTTTTGAAAAGTTATTCTAGGGATTTTTACGGCTTAGCTCAGGGCGGCAGACACCAGCCTGAGACACAGCTGTGACACAGTCACTAACTTCAACTAAATTATATTCCGACCGGAGGAAAATCAAAACTACTATAATAATAATAATTTATCAAAGGCCTCACTTTGTGCCAGATCCTGTGCTAACTGCTTTGCACCAACTATCTCATTTAATCCTCACATCCCAAAGCTAGGTTACCGCTACTCTCCCCATTTTAAAGGTGAGGAGACGGAAGCAGAATGATGGCAATCTGCCTGGAATTCACAGAAGGATTCTCTATGTAATGACGTGACTTTTGGACAAGACTTAAAGGTTTAACACATTACAGTGAAGATGCAGATCCCAGTATCACAGGACGCGAAAAACACTGAGTCCTGCCAAGTGCATTAAAACACTAATTATGGATCCTCACAATCTCTTGGCCTGTTTTCTCAGAGGAGGGAAAACCCAGTGTGAAAAACCCTTGATGAGAGGTCTGCAGAGGAGGACTACGTCTGGTCTTTAAAGCCGGGAACTATCCCAGTAGCTTCGGAGTCAGTGGGCCCAGAGGAGGCCTTGAGCGTCTCTGTTCTTGGAAAAAGCCCCACAGGCTACACTTCCGTGCCCTTGGAGTTGGGCAGTTCAGTCATGCCCTACATCGGGACGTTTCAGTCAACAACGGGGGTCCCAGAAGATTAGTCCCATGTGGCCTAGGTGTGTAGGAGGCTCTGCCATCTAGGTTTAGGAACTCCGTGGTGTTTGCACAGTCTCGAGATTGCCTGACTGTGACACACTCCTCAGAACTGATCCCCACTGTTAAGCAAAGCATGACTGGACTGCCTTAGATTCTCCACGGTTCCAGACCCTGCACTGTTTACAGGATTGCACACGCAGAGGGCACCGTGTCTGAGGCAGAGAGCAGCTGCAATCACACAAGCTCTCGACAGAGAGTCAGGGAAAGGCGTGCTCTGCTTGCACGACTCTCTACTTTTCTCTGTGTCTGAACCATTTCATAGCTAATCTGCTCTTTTTAACCGAACAGCTTAGCAGAAAAGAAAAGAAAAGAAAAAAAAAGGGTGACCAACAAATACTAAACAAACCAATATAAACAATACATATTAAATAAGCCTAACCCTACTATGCTACTGAAAAGGCGTTTATTTCCCTGGGATAATTTTGACAGCATTAGATTGTTTTCCCAAGAGCAGCCAAGTCGAGGGAGATGATTTCGAATTCCACGGTGCTACAGATGCGGTCAGTAGCAACTGCAAGCTGGAAAGGAAACAAAGTTGGGTGTAATCCATTCAAGTTCACACGTTTCACCAGGGACAGCCTCCGAGCCTTTAAGACTTATGTATGCATTTATCCATTTATTTAATCAACCACTACTAACGCCTACTACAGGCCAGACGCTGCTCTAAGTCCTTTACGGCTATGAAATATCCTCTCACCTTTACACTCACCTATGGAGTGTGTATGATAATCATCCCCGTTTGACAGATCAGGAAACTGACACACAGAATGGTACGGTAACTTTCCCAAGTTCACACAGCCCGTAGGTGGCAGAGCTAGGACCCATTTGACAGGGTCTGGCTCCAGAGTCCACGCTCCGAATCACCACGCTTAGTCTCCAAAAACCTATAGAAAGCGCCAGCCTTAACCGAAAGGTTTTGTTTTCCCCACCCTACAGTCCCTACGCGGCCCCAGGCTCCAGGGCACTCTTTCAGCTCCTCTGACAGGCCATACTCCTCCCTTGCCCCGTCCCAACGCTCTCCCGCACAAGTCCTCCTTTTCTTGTAGGCATCTGCTCTCAGCTTCAACATCACTGCCTAAGCCACAAAGTCTATCAGTAAATGCCGTATTTCTCAGCACCCAACACGAAATAGTTTTTACGTATCTCCTAGGTAACTAGTCGCTGCCTATCTGTCCTTTCCAACTAGGCTGTGAGGCCCAGTACGTCAAACACCCTGTCAGTCTTGCTCACCAAGTGTCCAGACCACTGAACAACGCACCGACCAGAGGAAAGGAAGGACTTGTCCCAAGGTCAGCTCTCCAGACTTTCTGTGGAAGGAGGCAACGAACGGAGCACCCTCGAGCCTCACGCTCTCTCTGCCAGACTTTCAAGAGTGGGACACATACCTGTGCTCACAATGCTCCCCGGACAGCCCCCACCGCACCCCTAACAGCTAGACTTCCGCACAGTCAAGGGCTTTGGAAAGCACTGGCTCTGCACACAAACGTCACGTGGCCCTCGACAGGCCACTTCCCCTGAACCGGCCTGAGCTTCAGGGGCACAACAGGCTTCATGAAAACCCCAACGGAACGTAGCCTCTAAAGGAGGGAGACCTGCACTCCTCAGAACGCATCGAGACCAGTGTCCTTATCGACTTCGCGTCTGTCCCTCCAAGAAGCCAAGACCCCGGGGGCCGCTTCAGCGCCCGACTCCCGGGCACCGCGTCCCCAGGCTGGCCCCGTGCCCGGCACACACCGCCCGTTCCATGAACGAGTGACGCGCACGAAGAGACCCCCCCCCCCCGCTCCGCGCGCCGCACAGCTGTCCCGCGACCTGACGGGCACCTCTCGGCGCACAAGCCTATTCCTCAGAAACACGCTCGCCTCCCACCAGCCCCCAGGCCCACGCCCCCAGGTACCTCTCCCAGATGGCATCATCTTCGCAGGCGCCCTGGTCGTCCGTGTCCGGCGAGCAGGAAGAGCGGGAGCTGAAGGAGGGCCACCTCAGGCCAGCGGCCGTGGCTGTGGAGGGCCCGGGCTGCTGTGCCCAGCGGGGACACGGAGCGGCGTCCACGGACGAGCCCGGCCCGGGAGAGAGCCGCAGAGCGCGGCCGGACTCCGCGGGGCTCGGCTCTGGCCAGGCAGGCGCGGCTCGCCGACGCCTCCCACGCCTCCCGCGACGGTGGCCCGGCAGCCGCGCGCGCTCCTCTCCTCGCGGGCGCGCGCCGCCGCCCAGACGCTCCCAGGCCGTTGCCCCGCCCCCTCCGGCGGTGGACTGCGGACAGGGACAGGGACACCCTCCTGGGAGAACTCCTGGGGCCCCGCCCACACGCTTCGGACCTTCGCGGAGCGGGAAGGTGCGCTGACAGGGACGCAGGGTCCCCGCCAAGCTCGCTCTCGGGGAACTGCAGCCTCCTCCCTCGGGTTTTACTCGAACGTCAGACCCGAAACCACGCAACGTCTACAAGCAAACCCTTTGACATCAGTCTTAGCAGCCTATGTTCAAGTACCACGTCTGACTGGGCAATGGAAACAAAATACAAAATGAACAAACGGGACTACATCAAAGTAAAAAAATCTTCTGCACGGCAAAGGAAACCATCCACAAAACCAAAACGCAACCTAACACCTGGGAGAAGATACTTGCAAACCGTATGTCGGATAAGGGGTTAATACCCAAAATACAGAAAGAACTCATACACCTCAACAACAAAACAAATCAACAACCCAATTAAAAAAACGGGCAAAAGATCTGAGCAGTGACTTCTCCAAAGAAGACATCCGGATGGCCAACAGGCCTATGGAGAGGTGCTCAACATCATGAGCGATCAGACAAGTGCAAATGAAAACTACCATGAGACGTCACCTTACTCTGGTCAGAATGGCTCTAAGTAGCAAGACAAGAGACAAGTGTCGGAGAGGATGTGGAGAGACGGGAACTCTCCTGCACTGCTGGTGGGGGCGCAGACTGGTGCAGCCACTATGGAAAGCAGTAGGGAGTATCCTCAGAAAACTAAGAATAGATCTACCGTTATGATCCGGCTATCCCACTGCTGGCTATTCATCCAAAGAACTCGAAGACACAAATGCAGAAAGACACGTGCACCCCTAGGTTCACTGCAGCATTATTCACAACAGCCAAAACTTGGAAGCAACCTAGGTGCCCATCAAGGGAGGAATGGATAAAGAAGATGTGGTACGTATACACAATGGAATACTACTCGGCCATAAGAAATGATGAGACCCGGCCATTTGTGACAACCTGGATGGACCCTGAGGGTATTATGTGAAGTGAAACAAATCAGAGGGAGAAAGTCAAACACCGTGTGATCTCACTCATGAGCAGAAGATAAAAACAATCACAAACACACACAGAGCCACGGAGATTGGATTGCTGGTTACCATAGGGGGAGGGGGGGGAGGGGAGAGAGCAAAAGGGGTGATGAGGCTCACATGGGAGGTGACGGACTATAATTAGTTTTTGGGTGGTGAACACGATGTAATCTACACAGAACTCGAAATATATTACAACGTACATCTGAAAGCTATATGATGTTAGAAGCCACTGTTACTGCAATAAAATAAAATACAATACAATAAAATACAATACAATAAAGAAGTGTAGGAGCCTCAAGAGGCTGACAGGCTTTTGAAAAGTTATTCTAGGGATTTTTACGGCTTAGCTCAGGGCGGCAGACACCAGCCTGAGACACAGCTGTGACACAGTCACTAACTTCAACTAAATTATATTCCGACCGGAGGAAAATCAAAACTACTATAATAATAATAATTTATCAAAGGCCTCACTTTGTGCCAGATCCTGTGCTAACTGCTTTGCACCAACTATCTCATTTAATCCTCACATCCCAAAGCTAGGTTACCGCTACTCTCCCCATTTTAAAGGTGAGGAGACGGAAGCAGAATGATGGCAATCTGCCTGGAATTCACAGAAGGATTCTCTATGTAATGACGTGACTTTTGGACAAGACTTAAAGGTTTAACACATTACAGTGAAGATGCAGATCCCAGTATCACAGGACGCGAAAAACACTGAGTCCTGCCAAGTGCATTAAAACACTAATTATGGATCCTCACAATCTCTTGGCCTGTTTTCTCAGAGGAGGGAAAACCCAGTGTGAAAAACCCTTGATGAGAGGTCTGCAGAGGAGGACTACGTCTGGTCTTTAAAGCCGGGAACTATCCCAGTAGCTTCGGAGTCAGTGGGCCCAGAGGAGGCCTTGAGCGTCTCTGTTCTTGGAAAAAGCCCCACAGGCTACACTTCCGTGCCCTTGGAGTTGGGCAGTTCAGTCATGCCCTACATCGGGACGTTTCAGTCAACAACGGGGGTCCCAGAAGATTAGTCCCATGTGGCCTAGGTGTGTAGGAGGCTCTGCCATCTAGGTTTAGGAACTCCGTGGTGTTTGCACAGTCTCGAGATTGCCTGACTGTGACACACTCCTCAGAACTGATCCCCACTGTTAAGCAAAGCATGACTGGACTGCCTTAGATTCTCCACGGTTCCAGACCCTGCACTGTTTACAGGATTGCACACGCAGAGGGCACCGTGTCTGAGGCAGAGAGCAGCTGCAATCACACAAGCTCTCGACAGAGAGTCAGGGAAAGGCGTGCTCTGCTTGCACGACTCTCTACTTTTCTCTGTGTCTGAACCATTTCATAGCTAATCTGCTCTTTTTAACCGAACAGCTTAGCAGAAAAGAAAAGAAAAGAAAAAAAAAGGGTGACCAACAAATACTAAACAAACCAATATAAACAATACATATTAAATAAGCCTAACCCTACTATGCTACTGAAAAGGCGTTTATTTCCCTGGGATAATTTTGACAGCATTAGATTGTTTTCCCAAGAGCAGCCAAGTCGAGGGAGATGATTTCGAATTCCACGGTGCTACAGATGCGGTCAGTAGCAACTGCAAGCTGGAAAGGAAACAAAGTTGGGTGTAATCCATTCAAGTTCACACGTTTCACCAGGGACAGCCTCCGAGCCTTTAAGACTTATGTATGCATTTATCCATTTATTTAATCAACCACTACTAACGCCTACTACAGGCCAGACGCTGCTCTAAGTCCTTTACGGCTATGAAATATCCTCTCACCTTTACACTCACCTATGGAGTGTGTATGATAATCATCCCCGTTTGACAGATCAGGAAACTGACACACAGAATGGTACGGTAACTTGCCCAAGTTCACACAGCCCGTAGGTGGCAGAGCTAGGACCCATTTGACAGGGTCTGGCTCCAGAGTCCACGCTCCGAATCACCACGCTTAGTCTCCAAAAACCTATAGAAAGCGCCAGCCTTAACCGAAAGGTTTTGTTTTCCCCACCCTACAGTCCCTACGCGGCCCCAGGCTCCAGGGCACTCTTTCAGCTCCTCTGACAGGCCATACTCCTCCCTTGCCCCGTCCCAACGCTCTCCCGCACAAGTCCTCCTTTTCTTGTAGGCATCTGCTCTCAGCTTCAACATCACTGCCTAAGCCACAAAGTCTATCAGTAAATGCCGTATTTCTCAGCACCCAACACGAAATAGTTTTTACGTATCTCCTAGGTAACTAGTCGCTGCCTATCTGTCCTTTCCAACTAGGCTGTGAGGCCCAGTACGTCAAACACCCTGTCAGTCTTGCTCACCAAGTGTCCAGACCACTGAACAACGCACCGACCAGAGGAAAGGAAGGACTTGTCCCAAGGTCAGCTCTCCAGACTTTCTGTGGAAGGAGGCAACGATCGGAGCACCCTCGAGCCTCACGCTCTCTCTGCCAGACTTTCAAGAGTGGGACACATACCTGTGCTCACAATGCTCCCCGGACAGCCCCCACCGCACCCCTAACAGCTAGACTTCCGCACAGTCAAGGGCTTTGGAAAGCACTGGCTCTGCACACAAACGTCACGTGGCCCTCGACAGGCCACTTCCCCTGAACCGGCCTGAGCTTCAGGGGCACAACAGGCTTCATGAAAACCCCAACGGAACGTAGCCTCTAAAGGAGGGAGACCTGCACTCCTCAGAACGCATCGAGACCAGTGTCCTTATCGACTTCGCGTCTGTCCCTCCAAGAAGCCAAGACCCCGGGGGCCGCTTCAGCGCCCGACTCCCGGGCACCGCGTCCCCAGGCTGGCCCCGTGCCCGGCACACACCGCCCGTTCCATGAACGAGTGACGCGCACGAAGAGACCCCCCCCCCGCTCCGCGCGCCGCACAGCTGTCCCGCGACCTGACGGGCACCTCTCGGCGCACAAGCCTATTCCTCAGAAACACGCTCGCCTCCCACCAGCCCCCAGGCCCACGCCCCCAGGTACCTCTCCCAGATGGCATCATCTTCGCAGGCGCCCTGGTCGTCCGTGTCCGGCGAGCAGGAAGAGCGGGAGCTGAAGGAGGGCCACCTCAGGCCAGCGGCCGTGGCTGTGGAGGGCCCGGGCTGCTGTGCCCAGCGGGGACACGGAGCGGCGTCCACGGACGAGCCCGGCCCGGGAGAGAGCCGCAGAGCGCGGCCGGACTCCGCGGGGCTCGGCTCTGGCCAGGCAGGCGCGGCTCGCCGACGCCTCCCACGCCTCCCGCGACGGTGGCCCGGCAGCCGCGCGCGCTCCTCTCCTCGCGGGCGCGCGCCGCCGCCCAGACGCTCCCAGGCCGTTGCCCCGCCCCCTCCGGCGGTGGACTGCGGACAGGGACAGGGACACCCTCCTGGGAGAACTCCTGGGGCCCCGCCCACACGCTTCGGACCTTCGCGGAGCGGGAAGGTGCGCTGACAGGGACGCAGGGTCCCCGCCAAGCTCGCTCTCGGGGAACTGCAGCCTCCTCCCTCGGGTTTTACTCGAACGTCAGACCCGAAACCACGCAACGTCTACAAGCAAACCCTTTGACATCAGTCTTAGCAGCCTATGTTCAAGTACCACGTCTGACTGGGCAATGGAAACAAAATACAAAATGAACAAACGGGACTACATCAAAGTAAAAAAATCTTCTGCACGGCAAAGGAAACCATCCACAAAACCAAAACGCAACCTAACACCTGGGAGAAGATACTTGCAAACCGTATGTCGGATA
Organism: Equus caballus; assembly: GCF_041296265.1. Lineage (NCBI taxonomy): Eukaryota > Metazoa > Chordata > Mammalia > Perissodactyla > Equidae > Equus > Equus caballus. The sequence continues at coordinate 12,116,939 of NC_091704.1, forward strand.
AGGGGTTAATACCCAAAATACAGAAAGAACTCATACACCTCAACAACAAAACAAATCAACAACCCAATTAAAAAAACGGGCAAAAGATCTGAGCAGTGACTTCTCCAAAGAAGACATCCGGATGGCCAACAGGCCTATGGAGAGGTGCTCAACATCATGAGCGATCAGACAAGTGCAAATGAAAACTACCATGAGACGTCACCTTACTCTGGTCAGAATGGCTCTAAGTAGCAAGACAAGAGACAAGTGTCGGAGAGGATGTGGAGAGACGGGAACTCTCCTGCACTGCTGGTGGGGGCGCAGACTGGTGCAGCCACTATGGAAAGCAGTAGGGAGTATCCTCAGAAAACTAAGAATAGATCTACCGTTATGATCCGGCTATCCCACTGCTGGCTATTCATCCAAAGAACTCGAAGACACAAATGCAGAAAGACACGTGCACCCCTAGGTTCACTGCAGCATTATTCACAACAGCCAAAACTTGGAAGCAACCTAGGTGCCCATCAAGGGAGGAATGGATAAAGAAGATGTGGTACGTATACACAATGGAATACTACTCGGCCATAAGAAATGATGAGACCCGGCCATTTGTGACAACCTGGATGGACCCTGAGGGTATTATGTGAAGTGAAACAAATCAGAGGGAGAAAGTCAAACACCGTGTGATCTCACTCATGAGCAGAAGATAAAAACAATCACAAACACACACAGAGCCACGGAGATTGGATTGCTGGTTACCATAGGGGGAGGGGGGGGAGGGGAGAGAGCAAAAGGGGTGATGAGGCTCACATGGGAGGTGACGGACTATAATTAGTTTTTGGGTGGTGAACACGATGTAATCTACACAGAACTCGAAATATATTACAACGTACATCTGAAAGCTATATGATGTTAGAAGCCACTGTTACTGCAATAAAATAAAATACAATACAATAAAATACAATACAATAAAGAAGTGTAGGAGCCTCAAGAGGCTGACAGGCTTTTGAAAAGTTATTCTAGGGATTTTTACGGCTTAGCTCAGGGCGGCAGACACCAGCCTGAGACACAGCTGTGACACAGTCACTAACTTCAACTAAATTATATTCCGACCGGAGGAAAATCAAAACTACTATAATAATAATAATTTATCAAAGGCCTCACTTTGTGCCAGATCCTGTGCTAACTGCTTTGCACCAACTATCTCATTTAATCCTCACATCCCAAAGCTAGGTTACCGCTACTCTCCCCATTTTAAAGGTGAGGAGACGGAAGCAGAATGATGGCAATCTGCCTGGAATTCACAGAAGGATTCTCTATGTAATGACGTGACTTTTGGACAAGACTTAAAGGTTTAACACATTACAGTGAAGATGCAGATCCCAGTATCACAGGACGCGAAAAACACTGAGTCCTGCCAAGTGCATTAAAACACTAATTATGGATCCTCACAATCTCTTGGCCTGTTTTCTCAGAGGAGGGAAAACCCAGTGTGAAAAACCCTTGATGAGAGGTCTGCAGAGGAGGACTACGTCTGGTCTTTAAAGCCGGGAACTATCCCAGTAGCTTCGGAGTCAGTGGGCCCAGAGGAGGCCTTGAGCGTCTCTGTTCTTGGAAAAAGCCCCACAGGCTACACTTCCGTGCCCTTGGAGTTGGGCAGTTCAGTCATGCCCTACATCGGGACGTTTCAGTCAACAACGGGGGTCCCAGAAGATTAGTCCCATGTGGCCTAGGTGTGTAGGAGGCTCTGCCATCTAGGTTTAGGAACTCCGTGGTGTTTGCACAGTCTCGAGATTGCCTGACTGTGACACACTCCTCAGAACTGATCCCCACTGTTAAGCAAAGCATGACTGGACTGCCTTAGATTCTCCACGGTTCCAGACCCTGCACTGTTTACAGGATTGCACACGCAGAGGGCACCGTGTCTGAGGCAGAGAGCAGCTGCAATCACACAAGCTCTCGACAGAGAGTCAGGGAAAGGCGTGCTCTGCTTGCACGACTCTCTACTTTTCTCTGTGTCTGAACCATTTCATAGCTAATCTGCTCTTTTTAACCGAACAGCTTAGCAGAAAAGAAAAGAAAAGAAAAAAAAAGGGTGACCAACAAATACTAAACAAACCAATATAAACAATACATATTAAATAAGCCTAACCCTACTATGCTACTGAAAAGGCGTTTATTTCCCTGGGATAATTTTGACAGCATTAGATTGTTTTCCCAAGAGCAGCCAAGTCGAGGGAGATGATTTCGAATTCCACGGTGCTACAGATGCGGTCAGTAGCAACTGCAAGCTGGAAAGGAAACAAAGTTGGGTGTAATCCATTCAAGTTCACACGTTTCACCAGGGACAGCCTCCGAGCCTTTAAGACTTATGTATGCATTTATCCATTTATTTAATCAACCACTACTAACGCCTACTACAGGCCAGACGCTGCTCTAAGTCCTTTACGGCTATGAAATATCCTCTCACCTTTACACTCACCTATGGAGTGTGTATGATAATCATCCCCGTTTGACAGATCAGGAAACTGACACACAGAATGGTACGGTAACTTGCCCAAGTTCACACAGCCCGTAGGTGGCAGAGCTAGGACCCATTTGACAGGGTCTGGCTCCAGAGTCCACGCTCCGAATCACCACGCTTAGTCTCCAAAAACCTATAGAAAGCGCCAGCCTTAACCGAAAGGTTTTGTTTTCCCCACCCTACAGTCCCTACGCGGCCCCAGGCTCCAGGGCACTCTTTCAGCTCCTCTGACAGGCCATACTCCTCCCTTGCCCCGTCCCAACGCTCTCCCGCACAAGTCCTCCTTTTCTTGTAGGCATCTGCTCTCAGCTTCAACATCACTGCCTAAGCCACAAAGTCTATCAGTAAATGCCGTATTTCTCAGCACCCAACACGAAATAGTTTTTACGTATCTCCTAGGTAACTAGTCGCTGCCTATCTGTCCTTTCCAACTAGGCTGTGAGGCCCAGTACGTCAAACACCCTGTCAGTCTTGCTCACCAAGTGTCCAGACCACTGAACAACGCACCGACCAGAGGAAAGGAAGGACTTGTCCCAAGGTCAGCTCTCCAGACTTTCTGTGGAAGGAGGCAACGAACGGAGCACCCTCGAGCCTCACGCTCTCTCTGCCAGACTTTCAAGAGTGGGACACATACCTGTGCTCACAATGCTCCCCGGACAGCCCCCACCGCACCCCTAACAGCTAGACTTCCGCACAGTCAAGGGCTTTGGAAAGCACTGGCTCTGCACACAAACGTCACGTGGCCCTCGACAGGCCACTTCCCCTGAACCGGCCTGAGCTTCAGGGGCACAACAGGCTTCATGAAAACCCCAACGGAACGTAGCCTCTAAAGGAGGGAGACCTGCACTCCTCAGAACGCATCGAGACCAGTGTCCTTATCGACTTCGCGTCTGTCCCTCCAAGAAGCCAAGACCCCGGGGGCCGCTTCAGCGCCCGACTCCCGGGCACCGCGTCCCCAGGCTGGCCCCGTGCCCGGCACACACCGCCCGTTCCATGAACGAGTGACGCGCACGAAGAGACCCCCCCCCCCCGCTCCGCGCGCCGCACAGCTGTCCCGCGACCTGACGGGCACCTCTCGGCGCACAAGCCTATTCCTCAGAAACACGCTCGCCTCCCACCAGCCCCCAGGCCCACGCCCCCAGGTACCTCTCCCAGATGGCATCATCTTCGCAGGCGCCCTGGTCGTCCGTGTCCGGCGAGCAGGAAGAGCGGGAGCTGAAGGAGGGCCACCTCAGGCCAGCGGCCGTGGCTGTGGAGGGCCCGGGCTGCTGTGCCCAGCGGGGACACGGAGCGGCGTCCACGGACGAGCCCGGCCCGGGAGAGAGCCGCAGAGCGCGGCCGGACTCCGCGGGGCTCGGCTCTGGCCAGGCAGGCGCGGCTCGCCGACGCCTCCCACGCCTCCCGCGACGGTGGCCCGGCAGCCGCGCGCGCTCCTCTCCTCGCGGGCGCGCGCCGCCGCCCAGACGCTCCCAGGCCGTTGCCCCGCCCCCTCCGGCGGTGGACTGCGGACAGGGACAGGGACACCCTCCTGGGAGAACTCCTGGGGCCCCGCCCACACGCTTCGGACCTTCGCGGAGCGGGAAGGTGCGCTGACAGGGACGCAGGGTCCCCGCCAAGCTCGCTCTCGGGGAACTGCAGCCTCCTCCCTCGGGTTTTACTCGAACGTCAGACCCGAAACCACGCAACGTCTACAAGCAAACCCTTTGACATCAGTCTTAGCAGCCTATGTTCAAGTACCACGTCTGACTGGGCAATGGAAACAAAATACAAAATGAACAAACGGGACTACATCAAAGTAAAAAAATCTTCTGCACGGCAAAGGAAACCATCCACAAAACCAAAACGCAACCTAACACCTGGGAGAAGATACTTGCAAACCGTATGTCGGATAAGGGGTTAATACCCAAAATACAGAAAGAACTCATACACCTCAACAACAAAACAAATCAACAACCCAATTAAAAAAACGGGCAAAAGATCTGAGCAGTGACTTCTCCAAAGAAGACATCCGGATGGCCAACAGGCCTATGGAGAGGTGCTCAACATCATGAGCGATCAGACAAGTGCAAATGAAAACTACCATGAGACGTCACCTTACTCTGGTCAGAATGGCTCTAAGTAGCAAGACAAGAGACAAGTGTCGGAGAGGATGTGGAGAGACGGGAACTCTCCTGCACTGCTGGTGGGGGCGCAGACTGGTGCAGCCACTATGGAAAGCAGTAGGGAGTATCCTCAGAAAACTAAGAATAGATCTACCGTTATGATCCGGCTATCCCACTGCTGGCTATTCATCCAAAGAACTCGAAGACACAAATGCAGAAAGACACGTGCACCCCTAGGTTCACTGCAGCATTATTCACAACAGCCAAAACTTGGAAGCAACCTAGGTGCCCATCAAGGGAGGAATGGATAAAGAAGATGTGGTACGTATACACAATGGAATACTACTCGGCCATAAGAAATGATGAGACCCGGCCATTTGTGACAACCTGGATGGACCCTGAGGGTATTATGTGAAGTGAAACAAATCAGAGGGAGAAAGTCAAACACCGTGTGATCTCACTCATGAGCAGAAGATAAAAACAATCACAAACACACACAGAGCCACGGAGATTGGATTGCTGGTTACCATAGGGGGAGGGGGGGGAGGGGAGAGAGCAAAAGGGGTGATGAGGCTCACATGGGAGGTGACGGACTATAATTAGTTTTTGGGTGGTGAACACGATGTAATCTACACAGAACTCGAAATATATTACAACGTACATCTGAAAGCTATATGATGTTAGAAGCCACTGTTACTGCAATAAAATAAAATACAATACAATAAAATACAATACAATAAAGAAGTGTAGGAGCCTCAAGAGGCTGACAGGCTTTTGAAAAGTTATTCTAGGGATTTTTACGGCTTAGCTCAGGGCGGCAGACACCAGCCTGAGACACAGCTGTGACACAGTCACTAACTTCAACTAAATTATATTCCGACCGGAGGAAAATCAAAACTACTATAATAATAATAATTTATCAAAGGCCTCACTTTGTGCCAGATCCTGTGCTAACTGCTTTGCACCAACTATCTCATTTAATCCTCACATCCCAAAGCTAGGTTACCGCTACTCTCCCCATTTTAAAGGTGAGGAGACGGAAGCAGAATGATGGCAATCTGCCTGGAATTCACAGAAGGATTCTCTATGTAATGACGTGACTTTTGGACAAGACTTAAAGGTTTAACACATTACAGTGAAGATGCAGATCCCAGTATCACAGGACGCGAAAAACACTGAGTCCTGCCAAGTGCATTAAAACACTAATTATGGATCCTCACAATCTCTTGGCCTGTTTTCTCAGAGGAGGGAAAACCCAGTGTGAAAAACCCTTGATGAGAGGTCTGCAGAGGAGGACTACGTCTGGTCTTTAAAGCCGGGAACTATCCCAGTAGCTTCGGAGTCAGTGGGCCCAGAGGAGGCCTTGAGCGTCTCTGTTCTTGGAAAAAGCCCCACAGGCTACACTTCCGTGCCCTTGGAGTTGGGCAGTTCAGTCATGCCCTACATCGGGACGTTTCAGTCAACAACGGGGGTCCCAGAAGATTAGTCCCATGTGGCCTAGGTGTGTAGGAGGCTCTGCCATCTAGGTTTAGGAACTCCGTGGTGTTTGCACAGTCTCGAGATTGCCTGACTGTGACACACTCCTCAGAACTGATCCCCACTGTTAAGCAAAGCATGACTGGACTGCCTTAGATTCTCCACGGTTCCAGACCCTGCACTGTTTACAGGATTGCACACGCAGAGGGCACCGTGTCTGAGGCAGAGAGCAGCTGCAATCACACAAGCTCTCGACAGAGAGTCAGGGAAAGGCGTGCTCTGCTTGCACGACTCTCTACTTTTCTCTGTGTCTGAACCATTTCATAGCTAATCTGCTCTTTTTAACCGAACAGCTTAGCAGAAAAGAAAAGAAAAGAAAAAAAAAGGGTGACCAACAAATACTAAACAAACCAATATAAACAATACATATTAAATAAGCCTAACCCTACTATGCTACTGAAAAGGCGTTTATTTCCCTGGGATAATTTTGACAGCATTAGATTGTTTTCCCAAGAGCAGCCAAGTCGAGGGAGATGATTTCGAATTCCACGGTGCTACAGATGCGGTCAGTAGCAACTGCAAGCTGGAAAGGAAACAAAGTTGGGTGTAATCCATTCAAGTTCACACGTTTCACCAGGGACAGCCTCCGAGCCTTTAAGACTTATGTATGCATTTATCCATTTATTTAATCAACCACTACTAACGCCTACTACAGGCCAGACGCTGCTCTAAGTCCTTTACGGCTATGAAATATCCTCTCACCTTTACACTCACCTATGGAGTGTGTATGATAATCATCCCCGTTTGACAGATCAGGAAACTGACACACAGAATGGTACGGTAACTTGCCCAAGTTCACACAGCCCGTAGGTGGCAGAGCTAGGACCCATTTGACAGGGTCTGGCTCCAGAGTCCACGCTCCGAATCACCACGCTTAGTCTCCAAAAACCTATAGAAAGCGCCAGCCTTAACCGCAAAGTTTTGTTTTCCCCACCCTACAGTCCCTACGCGGCCCCAGGCTCCAGGGCACTCTTTCAGCTCCTCTGACAGGCCATACTCCTCCCTTGCCCCGTCCCAACGCTCTCCCGCACAAGTCCTCCTTTTCTTGTAGGCATCTGCTCTCAGCTTCAACATCACTGCCTAAGCCACAAAGTCTATCAGTAAATGCCGTATTTCTCAGCACCCAACACGAAATAGTTTTTACGTATCTCCTAGGTAACTAGTCGCTGCCTATCTGTCCTTTCCAACTAGGCTGTGAGGCCCAGTACGTCAAACACCCTGTCAGTCTTGCTCACCAAGTGTCCAGACCACTGAACAACGCACCGACCAGAGGAAAGGAAGGACTTGTCCCAAGGTCAGCTCTCCAGACTTTCTGTGGAAGGAGGCAACGAACGGAGCACCCTCGAGCCTCACGCTCTCTCTGCCAGACTTTCAAGAGTGGGACACATACCTGTGCTCACAATGCTCCCCGGACAGCCCCCACCGCACCCCTAACAGCTAGACTTCCGCACAGTCAAGGGCTTTGGAAAGCACTGGCTCTGCACACAAACGTCACGTGGCCCTCGACAGGCCACTTCCCCTGAACCGGCCTGAGCTTCAGGGGCACAACAGGCTTCATGAAAACCCCAACGGAACGTAGCCTCTAAAGGAGGGAGACCTGCACTCCTCAGAACGCATCGAGACCAGTGTCCTTATCGACTTCGCGTCTGTCCCTCCAAGAAGCCAAGACCCCGGGGGCCGCTTCAGCGCCCGACTCCCGGGCACCGCGTCCCCAGGCTGGCCCCGTGCCCGGCACACACCGCCCGTTCCATGAACGAGTGACGCGCACGAAGAGACCCCCCCCCCCCGCTCCGCGCGCCGCACAGCTGTCCCGCGACCTGACGGGCACCTCTCGGCGCACAAGCCTATTCCTCAGAAACACGCTCGCCTCCCACCAGCCCCCAGGCCCACGCCCCCAGGTACCTCTCCCAGATGGCATCATCTTCGCAGGCGCCCTGGTCGTCCGTGTCCGGCGAGCAGGAAGAGCGGGAGCTGAAGGAGGGCCACCTCAGGCCAGCGGCCGTGGCTGTGGAGGGCCCGGGCTGCTGTGCCCAGCGGGGACACGGAGCGGCGTCCACGGACGAGCCCGGCCCGGGAGAGAGCCGCAGAGCGCGGCCGGACTCCGCGGGGCTCGGCTCTGGCCAGGCAGGCGCGGCTCGCCGACGCCTCCCACGCCTCCCGCGACGGTGGCCCGGCAGCCGCGCGCGCTCCTCTCCTCGCGGGCGCGCGCCGCCGCCCAGACGCTCCCAGGCCGTTGCCCCGCCCCCTCCGGCGGTGGACTGCGGACAGGGACAGGGACACCCTCCTGGGAGAACTCCTGGGGCCCCGCCCACACGCTTCGGACCTTCGCGGAGCGGGAAGGTGCGCTGACAGGGACGCAGGGTCCCCGCCAAGCTCGCTCTCGGGGAACTGCAGCCTCCTCCCTCGGGTTTTACTCGAACGTCAGACCCGAAACCACGCAACGTCTACAAGCAAACCCTTTGACATCAGTCTTAGCAGCCTATGTTCAAGTACCACGTCTGACTGGGCAATGGAAACAAAATACAAAATGAACAAACGGGACTACATCAAAGTAAAAAAATCTTCTGCACGGCAAAGGAAACCATCCACAAAACCAAAACGCAACCTAACACCTGGGAGAAGATACTTGCAAACCGTATGTCGGATAAGGGGTTAATACCCAAAATACAGAAAGAACTCATACACCTCAACAACAAAACAAATCAACAACCCAATTAAAAAAACGGGCAAAAGATCTGAGCAGTGACTTCTCCAAAGAAGACATCCGGATGGCCAACAGGCCTATGGAGAGGTGCTCAACATCATGAGCGATCAGACAAGTGCAAATGAAAACTACCATGAGACGTCACCTTACTCTGGTCAGAATGGCTCTAAGTAGCAAGACAAGAGACAAGTGTCGGAGAGGATGTGGAGAGACGGGAACTCTCCTGCACTGCTGGTGGGGGCGCAGACTGGTGCAGCCACTATGGAAAGCAGTAGGGAGTATCCTCAGAAAACTAAGAATAGATCTACCGTTATGATCCGGCTATCCCACTGCTGGCTATTCATCCAAAGAACTCGAAGACACAAATGCAGAAAGACACGTGCACCCCTAGGTTCACTGCAGCATTATTCACAACAGCCAAAACTTGGAAGCAACCTAGGTGCCCATCAAGGGAGGAATGGATAAAGAAGATGTGGTACGTATACACAATGGAATACTACTCGGCCATAAGAAATGATGAGACCCGGCCATTTGTGACAACCTGGATGGACCCTGAGGGTATTATGTGAAGTGAAACAAATCAGAGGGAGAAAGTCAAACACCGTGTGATCTCACTCATGAGCAGAAGATAAAAACAATCACAAACACACACAGAGCCACGGAGATTGGATTGCTGGTTACCATAGGGGGAGGGGGGGGAGGGGAGAGAGCAAAAGGGGTGATGAGGCTCACATGGGAGGTGACGGACTATAATTAGTTTTTGGGTGGTGAACACGATGTAATCTACACAGAACTCGAAATATATTACAACGTACATCTGAAAGCTATATGATGTTAGAAGCCACTGTTACTGCAATAAAATAAAATACAATACAATAAAATACAATACAATAAAGAAGTGTAGGAGCCTCAAGAGGCTGACAGGCTTTTGAAAAGTTATTCTAGGGATTTTTACGGCTTAGCTCAGGGCGGCAGACACCAGCCTGAGACACAGCTGTGACACAGTCACTAACTTCAACTAAATTATATTCCGACCGGAGGAAAATCAAAACTACTATAATAATAATAATTTATCAAAGGCCTCACTTTGTGCCAGATCCTGTGCTAACTGCTTTGCACCAACTATCTCATTTAATCCTCACATCCCAAAGCTAGGTTACCGCTACTCTCCCCATTTTAAAGGTGAGGAGACGGAAGCAGAATGATGGCAATCTGCCTGGAATTCACAGAAGGATTCTCTATGTAATGACGTGACTTTTGGACAAGACTTAAAGGTTTAACACATTACAGTGAAGATGCAGATCCCAGTATCACAGGACGCGAAAAACACTGAGTCCTGCCAAGTGCATTAAAACACTAATTATGGATCCTCACAATCTCTTGGCCTGTTTTCTCAGAGGAGGGAAAACCCAGTGTGAAAAACCCTTGATGAGAGGTCTGCAGAGGAGGACTACGTCTGGTCTTTAAAGCCGGGAACTATCCCAGTAGCTTCGGAGTCAGTGGGCCCAGAGGAGGCCTTGAGCGTCTCTGTTCTTGGAAAAAGCCCCACAGGCTACACTTCCGTGCCCTTGGAGTTGGGCAGTTCAGTCATGCCCTACATCGGGACGTTTCAGTCAACAACGGGGGTCCCAGAAGATTAGTCCCATGTGGCCTAGGTGTGTAGGAGGCTCTGCCATCTAGGTTTAGGAACTCCGTGGTGTTTGCACAGTCTCGAGATTGCCTGACTGTGACACACTCCTCAGAACTGATCCCCACTGTTAAGCAAAGCATGACTGGACTGCCTTAGATTCTCCACGGTTCCAGACCCTGCACTGTTTACAGGATTGCACACGCAGAGGGCACCGTGTCTGAGGCAGAGAGCAGCTGCAATCACACAAGCTCTCGACAGAGAGTCAGGGAAAGGCGTGCTCTGCTTGCACGACTCTCTACTTTTCTCTGTGTCTGAACCATTTCATAGCTAATCTGCTCTTTTTAACCGAACAGCTTAGCAGAAAAGAAAAGAAAAGAAAAAAAAAGGGTGACCAACAAATACTAAACAAACCAATATAAACAATACATATTAAATAAGCCTAACCCTACTATGCTACTGAAAAGGCGTTTATTTCCCTGGGATAATTTTGACAGCATTAGATTGTTTTCCCAAGAGCAGCCAAGTCGAGGGAGATGATTTCGAATTCCACGGTGCTACAGATGCGGTCAGTAGCAACTGCAAGCTGGAAAGGAAACAAAGTTGGGTGTAATCCATTCAAGTTCACACGTTTCACCAGGGACAGCCTCCGAGCCTTTAAGACTTATGTATGCATTTATCCATTTATTTAATCAACCACTACTAACGCCTACTACAGGCCAGACGCTGCTCTAAGTCCTTTACGGCTATGAAATATCCTCTCACCTTTACACTCACCTATGGAGTGTGTATGATAATCATCCCCGTTTGACAGATCAGGAAACTGACACACAGAATGGTACGGTAACTTGCCCAAGTTCACACAGCCCGTAGGTGGCAGAGCTAGGACCCATTTGACAGGGTCTGGCTCCAGAGTCCACGCTCCGAATCACCACGCTTAGTCTCCAAAAACCTATAGAAAGCGCCAGCCTTAACCGCAAAGTTTTGTTTTCCCCACCCTACAGTCCCTACGCGGCCCCAGGCTCCAGGGCACTCTTTCAGCTCCTCTGACAGGCCATACTCCTCCCTTGCCCCGTCCCAACGCTCTCCCGCACAAGTCCTCCTTTTCTTGTAGGCATCTGCTCTCAGCTTCAACATCACTGCCTAAGCCACAAAGTCTATCAGTAAATGCCGTATTTCTCAGCACCCAACACGAAATAGTTTTTACGTATCTCCTAGGTAACTAGTCGCTGCCTATCTGTCCTTTCCAACTAGGCTGTGAGGCCCAGTACGTCAAACACCCTGTCAGTCTTGCTCACCAAGTGTCCAGACCACTGAACAACGCACCGACCAGAGGAAAGGAAGGACTTGTCCCAAGGTCAGCTCTCCAGACTTTCTGTGGAAGGAGGCAACGAACGGAGCACCCTCGAGCCTCACGCTCTCTCTGCCAGACTTTCAAGAGTGGGACACATACCTGTGCTCACAATGCTCCCCGGACAGCCCCCACCGCACCCCTAACAGCTAGACTTCCGCACAGTCAAGGGCTTTGGAAAGCACTGGCTCTGCACACAAACGTCACGTGGCCCTCGACAGGCCACTTCCCCTGAACCGGCCTGAGCTTCAGGGGCACAACAGGCTTCATGAAAACCCCAACGGAACGTAGCCTCTAAAGGAGGGAGACCTGCACTCCTCAGAACGCATCGAGACCAGTGTCCTTATCGACTTCGCGTCTGTCCCTCCAAGAAGCCAAGACCCCGGGGGCCGCTTCAGCGCCCGACTCCCGGGCACCGCGTCCCCAGGCTGGCCCCGTGCCCGGCACACACCGCCCGTTCCATGAACGAGTGACGCGCACGAAGAGACCCCCCACCCCCCCGCCCCCCCCGCCCCCCCCGCTCCGCGCGCCGCACAGCTGTCCCGCGACCTGACGGGCACCTCTCGGCGCACAAGCCTATTCCTCAGAAACACGCTCGCCTCCCACCAGCCCCCAGGCCCACGCCCCCAGGTACCTCTCCCAGATGGCATCATCTTCGCAGGCGCCCTGGTCGTCCGTGTCCGGCGAGCAGGAAGAGCGGGAGCTGAAGGAGGGCCACCTCAGGCCAGCGGCCGTGGCTGTGGAGGGCCCGGGCTGCTGTGCCCAGCGGGGACACGGAGCGGCGTCCACGGACGAGCCCGGCCCGGGAGAGAGCCGCAGAGCGCGGCCGGACTCCGCGGGGCTCGGCTCTGGCCAGGCAGGCGCGGCTCGCCGACGCCTCCCACGCCTCCCGCGACGGTGGCCCGGCAGCCGCGCGCGCTCCTCTCCTCGCGGGCGCGCGCCGCCGCCCAGACGCTCCCAGGCCGTTGCCCCGCCCCCTCCGGCGGTGGACTGCGGACAGGGACAGGGACACCCTCCTGGGAGAACTCCTGGGGCCCCGCCCACACGCTTCGGACCTTCGCGGAGCGGGAAGGTGCGCTGACAGGGACGCAGGGTCCCCGCCAAGCTCGCTCTCGGGGAACTGCAGCCTCCTCCCTCGGGTTTTACTCGAACGTCAGACCCGAAACCACGCAACGTCTACAAGCAAACCCTTTGACATCAGTCTTAGCAGCCTATGTTCAAGTACCACGTCTGACTGGGCAATGGAAACAAAATACAAAATGAACAAACGGGACTACATCAAAGTAAAAAAATCTTCTGCACGGCAAAGGAAACCATCCACAAAACCAAAACGCAACCTAACACCTGGGAGAAGATACTTGCAAACCGTATGTCGGATAAGGGGTTAATACCCAAAATACAGAAAGAACTCATACACCTCAACAACAAAACAAATCAACAACCCAATTAAAAAAACGGGCAAAAGATCTGAGCAGTGACTTCTCCAAAGAAGACATCCGGATGGCCAACAGGCCTATGGAGAGGTGCTCAACATCATGAGCGATCAGACAAGTGCAAATGAAAACTACCATGAGACGTCACCTTACTCTGGTCAGAATGGCTCTAAGTAGCAAGACAAGAGACAAGTGTCGGAGAGGATGTGGAGAGACGGGAACTCTCCTGCACTGCTGGTGGGGGCGCAGACTGGTGCAGCCACTATGGAAAGCAGTAGGGAGTATCCTCAGAAAACTAAGAATAGATCTACCGTTATGATCCGGCTATCCCACTGCTGGCTATTCATCCAAAGAACTCGAAGACACAAATGCAGAAAGACACGTGCACCCCTAGGTTCACTGCAGCATTATTCACAACAGCCAAAACTTGGAAGCAACCTAGGTGCCCATCAAGGGAGGAATGGATAAAGAAGATGTGGTACGTATACACAATGGAATACTACTCGGCCATAAGAAATGATGAGACCCGGCCATTTGTGACAACCTGGATGGACCCTGAGGGTATTATGTGAAGTGAAACAAATCAGAGGGAGAAAGTCAAACACCGTGTGATCTCACTCATGAGCAGAAGATAAAAACAATCACAAACACACACAGAGCCACGGAGATTGGATTGCTGGTTACCATAGGGGGAGGGGGGGGAGGGGAGAGAGCAAAAGGGGTGATGAGGCTCACATGGGAGGTGACGGACTATAATTAGTTTTTGGGTGGTGAACACGATGTAATCTACACAGAACTCGAAATATATTACAACGTACATCTGAAAGCTATATGATGTTAGAAGCCACTGTTACTGCAATAAAATAAAATACAATACAATAAAATACAATACAATAAAGAAGTGTAGGAGCCTCAAGAGGCTGACAGGCTTTTGAAAAGTTATTCTAGGGATTTTTACGGCTTAGCTCAGGGCGGCAGACACCAGCCTGAGACACAGCTGTGACACAGTCACTAACTTCAACTAAATTATATTCCGACCGGAGGAAAATCAAAACTACTATAATAATAATAATTTATCAAAGGCCTCACTTTGTGCCAGATCCTGTGCTAACTGCTTTGCACCAACTATCTCATTTAATCCTCACATCCCAAAGCTAGGTTACCGCTACTCTCCCCATTTTAAAGGTGAGGAGACGGAAGCAGAATGATGGCAATCTGCCTGGAATTCACAGAAGGATTCTCTATGTAATGACGTGACTTTTGGACAAGACTTAAAGGTTTAACACATTACAGTGAAGATGCAGATCCCAGTATCACAGGACGCGAAAAACACTGAGTCCTGCCAAGTGCATTAAAACACTAATTATGGATCCTCACAATCTCTTGGCCTGTTTTCTCAGAGGAGGGAAAACCCAGTGTGAAAAACCCTTGATGAGAGGTCTGCAGAGGAGGACTACGTCTGGTCTTTAAAGCCGGGAACTATCCCAGTAGCTTCGGAGTCAGTGGGCCCAGAGGAGGCCTTGAGCGTCTCTGTTCTTGGAAAAAGCCCCACAGGCTACACTTCCGTGCCCTTGGAGTTGGGCAGTTCAGTCATGCCCTACATCGGGACGTTTCAGTCAACAACGGGGGTCCCAGAAGATTAGTCCCATGTGGCCTAGGTGTGTAGGAGGCTCTGCCATCTAGGTTTAGGAACTCCGTGGTGTTTGCACAGTCTCGAGATTGCCTGACTGTGACACACTCCTCAGAACTGATCCCCACTGTTAAGCAAAGCATGACTGGACTGCCTTAGATTCTCCACGGTTCCAGACCCTGCACTGTTTACAGGATTGCACACGCAGAGGGCACCGTGTCTGAGGCAGAGAGCAGCTGCAATCACACAAGCTCTCGACAGAGAGTCAGGGAAAGGCGTGCTCTGCTTGCACGACTCTCTACTTTTCTCTGTGTCTGAACCATTTCATAGCTAATCTGCTCTTTTTAACCGAACAGCTTAGCAGAAAAGAAAAGAAAAGAAAAAAAAAGGGTGACCAACAAATACTAAACAAACCAATATAAACAATACATATTAAATAAGCCTAACCCTACTATGCTACTGAAAAGGCGTTTATTTCCCTGGGATAATTTTGACAGCATTAGATTGTTTTCCCAAGAGCAGCCAAGTCGAGGGAGATGATTTCGAATTCCACGGTGCTACAGATGCGGTCAGTAGCAACTGCAAGCTGGAAAGGAAACAAAGTTGGGTGTAATCCATTCAAGTTCACACGTTTCACCAGGGACAGCCTCCGAGCCTTTAAGACTTATGTATGCATTTATCCATTTATTTAATCAACCACTACTAACGCCTACTACAGGCCAGACGCTGCTCTAAGTCCTTTACGGCTATGAAATATCCTCTCACCTTTACACTCACCTATGGAGTGTGTATGATAATCATCCCCGTTTGACAGATCAGGAAACTGACACACAGAATGGTACGGTAACTTGCCCAAGTTCACACAGCCCGTAGGTGGCAGAGCTAGGACCCATTTGACAGGGTCTGGCTCCAGAGTCCACGCTCCGAATCACCACGCTTAGTCTCCAAAAACCTATAGAAAGCGCCAGCCTTAACCGCAAAGTTTTGTTTTCCCCACCCTACAGTCCCTACGCGGCCCCAGGCTCCAGGGCACTCTTTCAGCTCCTCTGACAGGCCATACTCCTCCCTTGCCCCGTCCCAACGCTCTCCCGCACAAGTCCTCCTTTTCTTGTAGGCATCTGCTCTCAGCTTCAACATCACTGCCTAAGCCACAAAGTCTATCAGTAAATGCCGTATTTCTCAGCACCCAACACGAAATAGTTTTTACGTATCTCCTAGGTAACTAGTCGCTGCCTATCTGTCCTTTCCAACTAGGCTGTGAGGCCCAGTACGTCAAACACCCTGTCAGTCTTGCTCACCAAGTGTCCAGACCACTGAACAACGCACCGACCAGAGGAAAGGAAGGACTTGTCCCAAGGTCAGCTCTCCAGACTTTCTGTGGAAGGAGGCAACGAACGGAGCACCCTCGAGCCTCACGCTCTCTCTGCCAGACTTTCAAGAGTGGGACACATACCTGTGCTCACAATGCTCCCCGGACAGCCCCCACCGCACCCCTAACAGCTAGACTTCCGCACAGTCAAGGGCTTTGGAAAGCACTGGCTCTGCACACAAACGTCACGTGGCCCTCGACAGGCCACTTCCCCTGAACCGGCCTGAGCTTCAGGGGCACAACAGGCTTCATGAAAACCCCAACGGAACGTAGCCTCTAAAGGAGGGAGACCTGCACTCCTCAGAACGCATCGAGACCAGTGTCCTTATCGACTTCGCGTCTGTCCCTCCAAGAAGCCAAGACCCCGGGGGCCGCTTCAGCGCCCGACTCCCGGGCACCGCGTCCCCAGGCTGGCCCCGTGCCCGGCACACACCGCCCGTTCCATGAACGAGTGACGCGCACGAAGAGACCCCCCCCCCCGCTCCGCGCGCCGCACAGCTGTCCCGCGACCTGACGGGCACCTCTCGGCGCACAAGCCTATTCCTCAGAAACACGCTCGCCTCCCACCAGCCCCCAGGCCCACGCCCCCAGGTACCTCTCCCAGATGGCATCATCTTCGCAGGCGCCCTGGTCGTCCGTGTCCGGCGAGCAGGAAGAGCGGGAGCTGAAGGAGGGCCACCTCAGGCCAGCGGCCGTGGCTGTGGAGGGCCCGGGCTGCTGTGCCCAGCGGGGACACGGAGCGGCGTCCACGGACGAGCCCGGCCCGGGAGAGAGCCGCAGAGCGCGGCCGGACTCCGCGGGGCTCGGCTCTGGCCAGGCAGGCGCGGCTCGCCGACGCCTCCCACGCCTCCCGCGACGGTGGCCCGGCAGCCGCGCGCGCTCCTCTCCTCGCGGGCGCGCGCCGCCGCCCAGACGCTCCCAGGCCGTTGCCCCGCCCCCTCCGGCGGTGGACTGCGGACAGGGACAGGGACACCCTCCTGGGAGAACTCCTGGGGCCCCGCCCACACGCTTCGGACCTTCGCGGAGCGGGAAGGTGCGCTGACAGGGACGCAGGGTCCCCGCCAAGCTCGCTCTCGGGGAACTGCAGCCTCCTCCCTCGGGTTTTACTCGAACGTCAGACCCGAAACCACGCAACGTCTACAAGCAAACCCTTTGACATCAGTCTTAGCAGCCTATGTTCAAGTACCACGTCTGACTGGGCAATGGAAACAAAATACAAAATGAACAAACGGGACTACATCAAAGTAAAAAAATCTTCTGCACGGCAAAGGAAACCATCCACAAAACCAAAACGCAACCTAACACCTGGGAGAAGATACTTGCAAACCGTATGTCGGATAAGGGGTTAATACCCAAAATACAGAAAGAACTCATACACCTCAACAACAAAACAAATCAACAACCCAATTAAAAAAACGGGCAAAAGATCTGAGCAGTGACTTCTCCAAAGAAGACATCCGGATGGCCAACAGGCCTATGGAGAGGTGCTCAACATCATGAGCGATCAGACAAGTGCAAATGAAAACTACCATGAGACGTCACCTTACTCTGGTCAGAATGGCTCTAAGTAGCAAGACAAGAGACAAGTGTCGGAGAGGATGTGGAGAGACGGGAACTCTCCTGCACTGCTGGTGGGGGCGCAGACTGGTGCAGCCACTATGGAAAGCAGTAGGGAGTATCCTCAGAAAACTAAGAATAGATCTACCGTTATGATCCGGCTATCCCACTGCTGGCTATTCATCCAAAGAACTCGAAGACACAAATGCAGAAAGACACGTGCACCCCTAGGTTCACTGCAGCATTATTCACAACAGCCAAAACTTGGAAGCAACCTAGGTGCCCATCAAGGGAGGAATGGATAAAGAAGATGTGGTACGTATACACAATGGAATACTACTCGGCCATAAGAAATGATGAGACCCGGCCATTTGTGACAACCTGGATGGACCCTGAGGGTATTATGTGAAGTGAAACAAATCAGAGGGAGAAAGTCAAACACCGTGTGATCTCACTCATGAGCAGAAGATAAAAACAATCACAAACACACACAGAGCCACGGAGATTGGATTGCTGGTTACCATAGGGGGAGGGGGGGGAGGGGAGAGAGCAAAAGGGGTGATGAGGCTCACATGGGAGGTGACGGACTATAATTAGTTTTTGGGTGGTGAACACGATGTAATCTACACAGAACTCGAAATATATTACAACGTACATCTGAAAGCTATATGATGTTAGAAGCCACTGTTACTGCAATAAAATAAAATACAATACAATAAAATACAATACAATAAAGAAGTGTAGGAGCCTCAAGAGGCTGACAGGCTTTTGAAAAGTTATTCTAGGGATTTTTACGGCTTAGCTCAGGGCGGCAGACACCAGCCTGAGACACAGCTGTGACACAGTCACTAACTTCAACTAAATTATATTCCGACCGGAGGAAAATCAAAACTACTATAATAATAATAATTTATCAAAGGCCTCACTTTGTGCCAGATCCTGTGCTAACTGCTTTGCACCAACTATCTCATTTAATCCTCACATCCCAAAGCTAGGTTACCGCTACTCTCCCCATTTTAAAGGTGAGGAGACGGAAGCAGAATGATGGCAATCTGCCTGGAATTCACAGAAGGATTCTCTATGTAATGACGTGACTTTTGGACAAGACTTAAAGGTTTAACACATTACAGTGAAGATGCAGATCCCAGTATCACAGGACGCGAAAAACACTGAGTCCTGCCAAGTGCATTAAAACACTAATTATGGATCCTCACAATCTCTTGGCCTGTTTTCTCAGAGGAGGGAAAACCCAGTGTGAAAAACCCTTGATGAGAGGTCTGCAGAGGAGGACTACGTCTGGTCTTTAAAGCCGGGAACTATCCCAGTAGCTTCGGAGTCAGTGGGCCCAGAGGAGGCCTTGAGCGTCTCTGTTCTTGGAAAAAGCCCCACAGGCTACACTTCCGTGCCCTTGGAGTTGGGCAGTTCAGTCATGCCCTACATCGGGACGTTTCAGTCAACAACGGGGGTCCCAGAAGATTAGTCCCATGTGGCCTAGGTGTGTAGGAGGCTCTGCCATCTAGGTTTAGGAACTCCGTGGTGTTTGCACAGTCTCGAGATTGCCTGACTGTGACACACTCCTCAGAACTGATCCCCACTGTTAAGCAAAGCATGACTGGACTGCCTTAGATTCTCCACGGTTCCAGACCCTGCACTGTTTACAGGATTGCACACGCAGAGGGCACCGTGTCTGAGGCAGAGAGCAGCTGCAATCACACAAGCTCTCGACAGAGAGTCAGGGAAAGGCGTGCTCTGCTTGCACGACTCTCTACTTTTCTCTGTGTCTGAACCATTTCATAGCTAATCTGCTCTTTTTAACCGAACAGCTTAGCAGAAAAGAAAAGAAAAGAAAAAAAAAGGGTGACCAACAAATACTAAACAAACCAATATAAACAATACATATTAAATAAGCCTAACCCTACTATGCTACTGAAAAGGCGTTTATTTCCCTGGGATAATTTTGACAGCATTAGATTGTTTTCCCAAGAGCAGCCAAGTCGAGGGAGATGATTTCGAATTCCACGGTGCTACAGATGCGGTCAGTAGCAACTGCAAGCTGGAAAGGAAACAAAGTTGGGTGTAATCCATTCAAGTTCACACGTTTCACCAGGGACAGCCTCCGAGCCTTTAAGACTTATGTATGCATTTATCCATTTATTTAATCAACCACTACTAACGCCTACTACAGGCCAGACGCTGCTCTAAGTCCTTTACGGCTATGAAATATCCTCTCACCTTTACACTCACCTATGGAGTGTGTATGATAATCATCCCCGTTTGACAGATCAGGAAACTGACACACAGAATGGTACGGTAACTTGCCCAAGTTCACACAGCCCGTAGGTGGCAGAGCTAGGACCCATTTGACAGGGTCTGGCTCCAGAGTCCACGCTCCGAATCACCACGCTTAGTCTCCAAAAACCTATAGAAAGCGCCAGCCTTAACCGCAAAGTTTTGTTTTCCCCACCCTACAGTCCCTACGCGGCCCCAGGCTCCAGGGCACTCTTTCAGCTCCTCTGACAGGCCATACTCCTCCCTTGCCCCGTCCCAACGCTCTCCCGCACAAGTCCTCCTTTTCTTGTAGGCATCTGCTCTCAGCTTCAACATCACTGCCTAAGCCACAAAGTCTATCAGTAAATGCCGTATTTCTCAGCACCCAACACGAAATAGTTTTTACGTATCTCCTAGGTAACTAGTCGCTGCCTATCTGTCCTTTCCAACTAGGCTGTGAGGCCCAGTACGTCAAACACCCTGTCAGTCTTGCTCACCAAGTGTCCAGACCACTGAACAACGCACCGACCAGAGGAAAGGAAGGACTTGTCCCAAGGTCAGCTCTCCAGACTTTCTGTGGAAGGAGGCAACGAACGGAGCACCCTCGAGCCTCACGCTCTCTCTGCCAGACTTTCAAGAGTGGGACACATACCTGTGCTCACAATGCTCCCCGGACAGCCCCCACCGCACCCCTAACAGCTAGACTTCCGCACAGTCAAGGGCTTTGGAAAGCACTGGCTCTGCACACAAACGTCACGTGGCCCTCGACAGGCCACTTCCCCTGAACCGGCCTGAGCTTCAGGGGCACAACAGGCTTCATGAAAACCCCAACGGAACGTAGCCTCTAAAGGAGGGAGACCTGCACTCCTCAGAACGCATCGAGACCAGTGTCCTTATCGACTTCGCGTCTGTCCCTCCAAGAAGCCAAGACCCCGGGGGCCGCTTCAGCGCCCGACTCCCGGGCACCGCGTCCCCAGGCTGGCCCCGTGCCCGGCACACACCGCCCGTTCCATGAACGAGTGACGCGCACGAAGAGACCCCCCCCCCCCGCTCCGCGCGCCGCACAGCTGTCCCGCGACCTGACGGGCACCTCTCGGCGCACAAGCCTATTCCTCAGAAACACGCTCGCCTCCCACCAGCCCCCAGGCCCACGCCCCCAGGTACCTCTCCCAGATGGCATCATCTTCGCAGGCGCCCTGGTCGTCCGTGTCCGGCGAGCAGGAAGAGCGGGAGCTGAAGGAGGGCCACCTCAGGCCAGCGGCCGTGGCTGTGGAGGGCCCGGGCTGCTGTGCCCAGCGGGGACACGGAGCGGCGTCCACGGACGAGCCCGGCCCGGGAGAGAGCCGCAGAGCGCGGCCGGACTCCGCGGGGCTCGGCTCTGGCCAGGCAGGCGCGGCTCGCCGACGCCTCCCACGCCTCCCGCGACGGTGGCCCGGCAGCCGCGCGCGCTCCTCTCCTCGCGGGCGCGCGCCGCCGCCCAGACGCTCCCAGGCCGTTGCCCCGCCCCCTCCGGCGGTGGACTGCGGACAGGGACAGGGACACCCTCCTGGGAGAACTCCTGGGGCCCCGCCCACACGCTTCGGACCTTCGCGGAGCGGGAAGGTGCGCTGACAGGGACGCAGGGTCCCCGCCAAGCTCGCTCTCGGGGAACTGCAGCCTCCTCCCTCGGGTTTTACTCGAACGTCAGACCCGAAACCACGCAACGTCTACAAGCAAACCCTTTGACATCAGTCTTAGCAGCCTATGTTCAAGTACCACGTCTGACTGGGCAATGGAAACAAAATACAAAATGAACAAACGGGACTACATCAAAGTAAAAAAATCTTCTGCACGGCAAAGGAAACCATCCACAAAACCAAAACGCAACCTAACACCTGGGAGAAGATACTTGCAAACCGTATGTCGGATAAGGGGTTAATACCCAAAATACAGAAAGAACTCATACACCTCAACAACAAAACAAATCAACAACCCAATTAAAAAAACGGGCAAAAGATCTGAGCAGTGACTTCTCCAAAGAAGACATCCGGATGGCCAACAGGCCTATGGAGAGGTGCTCAACATCATGAGCGATCAGACAAGTGCAAATGAAAACTACCATGAGACGTCACCTTACTCTGGTCAGAATGGCTCTAAGTAGCAAGACAAGAGACAAGTGTCGGAGAGGATGTGGAGAGACGGGAACTCTCCTGCACTGCTGGTGGGGGCGCAGACTGGTGCAGCCACTATGGAAAGCAGTAGGGAGTATCCTCAGAAAACTAAGAATAGATCTACCGTTATGATCCGGCTATCCCACTGCTGGCTATTCATCCAAAGAACTCGAAGACACAAATGCAGAAAGACACGTGCACCCCTAGGTTCACTGCAGCATTATTCACAACAGCCAAAACTTGGAAGCAACCTAGGTGCCCATCAAGGGAGGAATGGATAAAGAAGATGTGGTACGTATACACAATGGAATACTACTCGGCCATAAGAAATGATGAGACCCGGCCATTTGTGACAACCTGGATGGACCCTGAGGGTATTATGTGAAGTGAAACAAATCAGAGGGAGAAAGTCAAACACCGTGTGATCTCACTCATGAGCAGAAGATAAAAACAATCACAAACACACACAGAGCCACGGAGATTGGATTGCTGGTTACCATAGGGGGAGGGGGGGGAGGGGAGAGAGCAAAAGGGGTGATGAGGCTCACATGGGAGGTGACGGACTATAATTAGTTTTTGGGTGGTGAACACGATGTAATCTACACAGAACTCGAAATATATTACAACGTACATCTGAAAGCTATATGATGTTAGAAGCCACTGTTACTGCAATAAAATAAAATACAATACAATAAAATACAATACAATAAAGAAGTGTAGGAGCCTCAAGAGGCTGACAGGCTTTTGAAAAGTTATTCTAGGGATTTTTACGGCTTAGCTCAGGGCGGCAGACACCAGCCTGAGACACAGCTGTGACACAGTCACTAACTTCAACTAAATTATATTCCGACCGGAGGAAAATCAAAACTACT
The DNA here is from genome assembly GCF_041296265.1 of Equus caballus. NCBI lineage: Eukaryota > Metazoa > Chordata > Mammalia > Perissodactyla > Equidae > Equus > Equus caballus. The sequence goes on from NC_091704.1 coordinate 12,140,041, forward strand.
ATAATAATAATAATTTATCAAAGGCCTCACTTTGTGCCAGATCCTGTGCTAACTGCTTTGCACCAACTATCTCATTTAATCCTCACATCCCAAAGCTAGGTTACCGCTACTCTCCCCATTTTAAAGGTGAGGAGACGGAAGCAGAATGATGGCAATCTGCCTGGAATTCACAGAAGGATTCTCTATGTAATGACGTGACTTTTGGACAAGACTTAAAGGTTTAACACATTACAGTGAAGATGCAGATCCCAGTATCACAGGACGCGAAAAACACTGAGTCCTGCCAAGTGCATTAAAACACTAATTATGGATCCTCACAATCTCTTGGCCTGTTTTCTCAGAGGAGGGAAAACCCAGTGTGAAAAACCCTTGATGAGAGGTCTGCAGAGGAGGACTACGTCTGGTCTTTAAAGCCGGGAACTATCCCAGTAGCTTCGGAGTCAGTGGGCCCAGAGGAGGCCTTGAGCGTCTCTGTTCTTGGAAAAAGCCCCACAGGCTACACTTCCGTGCCCTTGGAGTTGGGCAGTTCAGTCATGCCCTACATCGGGACGTTTCAGTCAACAACGGGGGTCCCAGAAGATTAGTCCCATGTGGCCTAGGTGTGTAGGAGGCTCTGCCATCTAGGTTTAGGAACTCCGTGGTGTTTGCACAGTCTCGAGATTGCCTGACTGTGACACACTCCTCAGAACTGATCCCCACTGTTAAGCAAAGCATGACTGGACTGCCTTAGATTCTCCACGGTTCCAGACCCTGCACTGTTTACAGGATTGCACACGCAGAGGGCACCGTGTCTGAGGCAGAGAGCAGCTGCAATCACACAAGCTCTCGACAGAGAGTCAGGGAAAGGCGTGCTCTGCTTGCACGACTCTCTACTTTTCTCTGTGTCTGAACCATTTCATAGCTAATCTGCTCTTTTTAACCGAACAGCTTAGCAGAAAAGAAAAGAAAAGAAAAAAAAAGGGTGACCAACAAATACTAAACAAACCAATATAAACAATACATATTAAATAAGCCTAACCCTACTATGCTACTGAAAAGGCGTTTATTTCCCTGGGATAATTTTGACAGCATTAGATTGTTTTCCCAAGAGCAGCCAAGTCGAGGGAGATGATTTCGAATTCCACGGTGCTACAGATGCGGTCAGTAGCAACTGCAAGCTGGAAAGGAAACAAAGTTGGGTGTAATCCATTCAAGTTCACACGTTTCACCAGGGACAGCCTCCGAGCCTTTAAGACTTATGTATGCATTTATCCATTTATTTAATCAACCACTACTAACGCCTACTACAGGCCAGACGCTGCTCTAAGTCCTTTACGGCTATGAAATATCCTCTCACCTTTACACTCACCTATGGAGTGTGTATGATAATCATCCCCGTTTGACAGATCAGGAAACTGACACACAGAATGGTACGGTAACTTGCCCAAGTTCACACAGCCCGTAGGTGGCAGAGCTAGGACCCATTTGACAGGGTCTGGCTCCAGAGTCCACGCTCCGAATCACCACGCTTAGTCTCCAAAAACCTATAGAAAGCGCCAGCCTTAACCGAAAGGTTTTGTTTTCCCCACCCTACAGTCCCTACGCGGCCCCAGGCTCCAGGGCACTCTTTCAGCTCCTCTGACAGGCCATACTCCTCCCTTGCCCCGTCCCAACGCTCTCCCGCACAAGTCCTCCTTTTCTTGTAGGCATCTGCTCTCAGCTTCAACATCACTGCCTAAGCCACAAAGTCTATCAGTAAATGCCGTATTTCTCAGCACCCAACACGAAATAGTTTTTACGTATCTCCTAGGTAACTAGTCGCTGCCTATCTGTCCTTTCCAACTAGGCTGTGAGGCCCAGTACGTCAAACACCCTGTCAGTCTTGCTCACCAAGTGTCCAGACCACTGAACAACGCACCGACCAGAGGAAAGGAAGGACTTGTCCCAAGGTCAGCTCTCCAGACTTTCTGTGGAAGGAGGCAACGAACGGAGCACCCTCGAGCCTCACGCTCTCTCTGCCAGACTTTCAAGAGTGGGACACATACCTGTGCTCACAATGCTCCCCGGACAGCCCCCACCGCACCCCTAACAGCTAGACTTCCGCACAGTCAAGGGCTTTGGAAAGCACTGGCTCTGCACACAAACGTCACGTGGCCCTCGACAGGCCACTTCCCCTGAACCGGCCTGAGCTTCAGGGGCACAACAGGCTTCATGAAAACCCCAACGGAACGTAGCCTCTAAAGGAGGGAGACCTGCACTCCTCAGAACGCATCGAGACCAGTGTCCTTATCGACTTCGCGTCTGTCCCTCCAAGAAGCCAAGACCCCGGGGGCCGCTTCAGCGCCCGACTCCCGGGCACCGCGTCCCCAGGCTGGCCCCGTGCCCGGCACACACCGCCCGTTCCATGAACGAGTGACGCGCACGAAGAGACCCCCCCCCCCCGCTCCGCGCGCCGCACAGCTGTCCCGCGACCTGACGGGCACCTCTCGGCGCACAAGCCTATTCCTCAGAAACACGCTCGCCTCCCACCAGCCCCCAGGCCCACGCCCCCAGGTACCTCTCCCAGATGGCATCATCTTCGCAGGCGCCCTGGTCGTCCGTGTCCGGCGAGCAGGAAGAGCGGGAGCTGAAGGAGGGCCACCTCAGGCCAGCGGCCGTGGCTGTGGAGGGCCCGGGCTGCTGTGCCCAGCGGGGACACGGAGCGGCGTCCACGGACGAGCCCGGCCCGGGAGAGAGCCGCAGAGCGCGGCCGGACTCCGCGGGGCTCGGCTCTGGCCAGGCAGGCGCGGCTCGCCGACGCCTCCCACGCCTCCCGCGACGGTGGCCCGGCAGCCGCGCGCGCTCCTCTCCTCGCGGGCGCGCGCCGCCGCCCAGACGCTCCCAGGCCGTTGCCCCGCCCCCTCCGGCGGTGGACTGCGGACAGGGACAGGGACACCCTCCTGGGAGAACTCCTGGGGCCCCGCCCACACGCTTCGGACCTTCGCGGAGCGGGAAGGTGCGCTGACAGGGACGCAGGGTCCCCGCCAAGCTCGCTCTCGGGGAACTGCAGCCTCCTCCCTCGGGTTTTACTCGAACGTCAGACCCGAAACCACGCAACGTCTACAAGCAAACCCTTTGACATCAGTCTTAGCAGCCTATGTTCAAGTACCACGTCTGACTGGGCAATGGAAACAAAATACAAAATGAACAAACGGGACTACATCAAAGTAAAAAAATCTTCTGCACGGCAAAGGAAACCATCCACAAAACCAAAACGCAACCTAACACCTGGGAGAAGATACTTGCAAACCGTATGTCGGATAAGGGGTTAATACCCAAAATACAGAAAGAACTCATACACCTCAACAACAAAACAAATCAACAACCCAATTAAAAAAACGGGCAAAAGATCTGAGCAGTGACTTCTCCAAAGAAGACATCCGGATGGCCAACAGGCCTATGGAGAGGTGCTCAACATCATGAGCGATCAGACAAGTGCAAATGAAAACTACCATGAGACGTCACCTTACTCTGGTCAGAATGGCTCTAAGTAGCAAGACAAGAGACAAGTGTCGGAGAGGATGTGGAGAGACGGGAACTCTCCTGCACTGCTGGTGGGGGCGCAGACTGGTGCAGCCACTATGGAAAGCAGTAGGGAGTATCCTCAGAAAACTAAGAATAGATCTACCGTTATGATCCGGCTATCCCACTGCTGGCTATTCATCCAAAGAACTCGAAGACACAAATGCAGAAAGACACGTGCACCCCTAGGTTCACTGCAGCATTATTCACAACAGCCAAAACTTGGAAGCAACCTAGGTGCCCATCAAGGGAGGAATGGATAAAGAAGATGTGGTACGTATACACAATGGAATACTACTCGGCCATAAGAAATGATGAGACCCGGCCATTTGTGACAACCTGGATGGACCCTGAGGGTATTATGTGAAGTGAAACAAATCAGAGGGAGAAAGTCAAACACCGTGTGATCTCACTCATGAGCAGAAGATAAAAACAATCACAAACACACACAGAGCCACGGAGATTGGATTGCTGGTTACCATAGGGGGAGGGGGGGGAGGGGAGAGAGCAAAAGGGGTGATGAGGCTCACATGGGAGGTGACGGACTATAATTAGTTTTTGGGTGGTGAACACGATGTAATCTACACAGAACTCGAAATATATTACAACGTACATCTGAAAGCTATATGATGTTAGAAGCCACTGTTACTGCAATAAAATAAAATACAATACAATAAAATACAATACAATAAAGAAGTGTAGGAGCCTCAAGAGGCTGACAGGCTTTTGAAAAGTTATTCTAGGGATTTTTACGGCTTAGCTCAGGGCGGCAGACACCAGCCTGAGACACAGCTGTGACACAGTCACTAACTTCAACTAAATTATATTCCGACCGGAGGAAAATCAAAACTACTATAATAATAATAATTTATCAAAGGCCTCACTTTGTGCCAGATCCTGTGCTAACTGCTTTGCACCAACTATCTCATTTAATCCTCACATCCCAAAGCTAGGTTACCGCTACTCTCCCCATTTTAAAGGTGAGGAGACGGAAGCAGAATGATGGCAATCTGCCTGGAATTCACAGAAGGATTCTCTATGTAATGACGTGACTTTTGGACAAGACTTAAAGGTTTAACACATTACAGTGAAGATGCAGATCCCAGTATCACAGGACGCGAAAAACACTGAGTCCTGCCAAGTGCATTAAAACACTAATTATGGATCCTCACAATCTCTTGGCCTGTTTTCTCAGAGGAGGGAAAACCCAGTGTGAAAAACCCTTGATGAGAGGTCTGCAGAGGAGGACTACGTCTGGTCTTTAAAGCCGGGAACTATCCCAGTAGCTTCGGAGTCAGTGGGCCCAGAGGAGGCCTTGAGCGTCTCTGTTCTTGGAAAAAGCCCCACAGGCTACACTTCCGTGCCCTTGGAGTTGGGCAGTTCAGTCATGCCCTACATCGGGACGTTTCAGTCAACAACGGGGGTCCCAGAAGATTAGTCCCATGTGGCCTAGGTGTGTAGGAGGCTCTGCCATCTAGGTTTAGGAACTCCGTGGTGTTTGCACAGTCTCGAGATTGCCTGACTGTGACACACTCCTCAGAACTGATCCCCACTGTTAAGCAAAGCATGACTGGACTGCCTTAGATTCTCCACGGTTCCAGACCCTGCACTGTTTACAGGATTGCACACGCAGAGGGCACCGTGTCTGAGGCAGAGAGCAGCTGCAATCACACAAGCTCTCGACAGAGAGTCAGGGAAAGGCGTGCTCTGCTTGCACGACTCTCTACTTTTCTCTGTGTCTGAACCATTTCATAGCTAATCTGCTCTTTTTAACCGAACAGCTTAGCAGAAAAGAAAAGAAAAGAAAAAAAAAGGGTGACCAACAAATACTAAACAAACCAATATAAACAATACATATTAAATAAGCCTAACCCTACTATGCTACTGAAAAGGCGTTTATTTCCCTGGGATAATTTTGACAGCATTAGATTGTTTTCCCAAGAGCAGCCAAGTCGAGGGAGATGATTTCGAATTCCACGGTGCTACAGATGCGGTCAGTAGCAACTGCAAGCTGGAAAGGAAACAAAGTTGGGTGTAATCCATTCAAGTTCACACGTTTCACCAGGGACAGCCTCCGAGCCTTTAAGACTTATGTATGCATTTATCCATTTATTTAATCAACCACTACTAACGCCTACTACAGGCCAGACGCTGCTCTAAGTCCTTTACGGCTATGAAATATCCTCTCACCTTTACACTCACCTATGGAGTGTGTATGATAATCATCCCCGTTTGACAGATCAGGAAACTGACACACAGAATGGTACGGTAACTTGCCCAAGTTCACACAGCCCGTAGGTGGCAGAGCTAGGACCCATTTGACAGGGTCTGGCTCCAGAGTCCACGCTCCGAATCACCACGCTTAGTCTCCAAAAACCTATAGAAAGCGCCAGCCTTAACCGAAAGGTTTTGTTTTCCCCACCCTACAGTCCCTACGCGGCCCCAGGCTCCAGGGCACTCTTTCAGCTCCTCTGACAGGCCATACTCCTCCCTTGCCCCGTCCCAACGCTCTCCCGCACAAGTCCTCCTTTTCTTGTAGGCATCTGCTCTCAGCTTCAACATCACTGCCTAAGCCACAAAGTCTATCAGTAAATGCCGTATTTCTCAGCACCCAACACGAAATAGTTTTTACGTATCTCCTAGGTAACTAGTCGCTGCCTATCTGTCCTTTCCAACTAGGCTGTGAGGCCCAGTACGTCAAACACCCTGTCAGTCTTGCTCACCAAGTGTCCAGACCACTGAACAACGCACCGACCAGAGGAAAGGAAGGACTTGTCCCAAGGTCAGCTCTCCAGACTTTCTGTGGAAGGAGGCAACGAACGGAGCACCCTCGAGCCTCACGCTCTCTCTGCCAGACTTTCAAGAGTGGGACACATACCTGTGCTCACAATGCTCCCCGGACAGCCCCCACCGCACCCCTAACAGCTAGACTTCCGCACAGTCAAGGGCTTTGGAAAGCACTGGCTCTGCACACAAACGTCACGTGGCCCTCGACAGGCCACTTCCCCTGAACCGGCCTGAGCTTCAGGGGCACAACAGGCTTCATGAAAACCCCAACGGAACGTAGCCTCTAAAGGAGGGAGACCTGCACTCCTCAGAACGCATCGAGACCAGTGTCCTTATCGACTTCGCGTCTGTCCCTCCAAGAAGCCAAGACCCCGGGGGCCGCTTCAGCGCCCGACTCCCGGGCACCGCGTCCCCAGGCTGGCCCCGTGCCCGGCACACACCGCCCGTTCCATGAACGAGTGACGCGCACGAAGAGACCCCCCCCCCCCGCTCCGCGCGCCGCACAGCTGTCCCGCGACCTGACGGGCACCTCTCGGCGCACAAGCCTATTCCTCAGAAACACGCTCGCCTCCCACCAGCCCCCAGGCCCACGCCCCCAGGTACCTCTCCCAGATGGCATCATCTTCGCAGGCGCCCTGGTCGTCCGTGTCCGGCGAGCAGGAAGAGCGGGAGCTGAAGGAGGGCCACCTCAGGCCAGCGGCCGTGGCTGTGGAGGGCCCGGGCTGCTGTGCCCAGCGGGGACACGGAGCGGCGTCCACGGACGAGCCCGGCCCGGGAGAGAGCCGCAGAGCGCGGCCGGACTCCGCGGGGCTCGGCTCTGGCCAGGCAGGCGCGGCTCGCCGACGCCTCCCACGCCTCCCGCGACGGTGGCCCGGCAGCCGCGCGCGCTCCTCTCCTCGCGGGCGCGCGCCGCCGCCCAGACGCTCCCAGGCCGTTGCCCCGCCCCCTCCGGCGGTGGACTGCGGACAGGGACAGGGACACCCTCCTGGGAGAACTCCTGGGGCCCCGCCCACACGCTTCGGACCTTCGCGGAGCGGGAAGGTGCGCTGACAGGGACGCAGGGTCCCCGCCAAGCTCGCTCTCGGGGAACTGCAGCCTCCTCCCTCGGGTTTTACTCGAACGTCAGACCCGAAACCACGCAACGTCTACAAGCAAACCCTTTGACATCAGTCTTAGCAGCCTATGTTCAAGTACCACGTCTGACTGGGCAATGGAAACAAAATACAAAATGAACAAACGGGACTACATCAAAGTAAAAAAATCTTCTGCACGGCAAAGGAAACCATCCACAAAACCAAAACGCAACCTAACACCTGGGAGAAGATACTTGCAAACCGTATGTCGGATAAGGGGTTAATACCCAAAATACAGAAAGAACTCATACACCTCAACAACAAAACAAATCAACAACCCAATTAAAAAAACGGGCAAAAGATCTGAGCAGTGACTTCTCCAAAGAAGACATCCGGATGGCCAACAGGCCTATGGAGAGGTGCTCAACATCATGAGCGATCAGACAAGTGCAAATGAAAACTACCATGAGACGTCACCTTACTCTGGTCAGAATGGCTCTAAGTAGCAAGACAAGAGACAAGTGTCGGAGAGGATGTGGAGAGACGGGAACTCTCCTGCACTGCTGGTGGGGGCGCAGACTGGTGCAGCCACTATGGAAAGCAGTAGGGAGTATCCTCAGAAAACTAAGAATAGATCTACCGTTATGATCCGGCTATCCCACTGCTGGCTATTCATCCAAAGAACTCGAAGACACAAATGCAGAAAGACACGTGCACCCCTAGGTTCACTGCAGCATTATTCACAACAGCCAAAACTTGGAAGCAACCTAGGTGCCCATCAAGGGAGGAATGGATAAAGAAGATGTGGTACGTATACACAATGGAATACTACTCGGCCATAAGAAATGATGAGACCCGGCCATTTGTGACAACCTGGATGGACCCTGAGGGTATTATGTGAAGTGAAACAAATCAGAGGGAGAAAGTCAAACACCGTGTGATCTCACTCATGAGCAGAAGATAAAAACAATCACAAACACACACAGAGCCACGGAGATTGGATTGCTGGTTACCATAGGGGGAGGGGGGGGAGGGGAGAGAGCAAAAGGGGTGATGAGGCTCACATGGGAGGTGACGGACTATAATTAGTTTTTGGGTGGTGAACACGATGTAATCTACACAGAACTCGAAATATATTACAACGTACATCTGAAAGCTATATGATGTTAGAAGCCACTGTTACTGCAATAAAATAAAATACAATACAATAAAATACAATACAATAAAGAAGTGTAGGAGCCTCAAGAGGCTGACAGGCTTTTGAAAAGTTATTCTAGGGATTTTTACGGCTTAGCTCAGGGCGGCAGACACCAGCCTGAGACACAGCTGTGACACAGTCACTAACTTCAACTAAATTATATTCCGACCGGAGGAAAATCAAAACTACTATAATAATAATAATTTATCAAAGGCCTCACTTTGTGCCAGATCCTGTGCTAACTGCTTTGCACCAACTATCTCATTTAATCCTCACATCCCAAAGCTAGGTTACCGCTACTCTCCCCATTTTAAAGGTGAGGAGACGGAAGCAGAATGATGGCAATCTGCCTGGAATTCACAGAAGGATTCTCTATGTAATGACGTGACTTTTGGACAAGACTTAAAGGTTTAACACATTACAGTGAAGATGCAGATCCCAGTATCACAGGACGCGAAAAACACTGAGTCCTGCCAAGTGCATTAAAACACTAATTATGGATCCTCACAATCTCTTGGCCTGTTTTCTCAGAGGAGGGAAAACCCAGTGTGAAAAACCCTTGATGAGAGGTCTGCAGAGGAGGACTACGTCTGGTCTTTAAAGCCGGGAACTATCCCAGTAGCTTCGGAGTCAGTGGGCCCAGAGGAGGCCTTGAGCGTCTCTGTTCTTGGAAAAAGCCCCACAGGCTACACTTCCGTGCCCTTGGAGTTGGGCAGTTCAGTCATGCCCTACATCGGGACGTTTCAGTCAACAACGGGGGTCCCAGAAGATTAGTCCCATGTGGCCTAGGTGTGTAGGAGGCTCTGCCATCTAGGTTTAGGAACTCCGTGGTGTTTGCACAGTCTCGAGATTGCCTGACTGTGACACACTCCTCAGAACTGATCCCCACTGTTAAGCAAAGCATGACTGGACTGCCTTAGATTCTCCACGGTTCCAGACCCTGCACTGTTTACAGGATTGCACACGCAGAGGGCACCGTGTCTGAGGCAGAGAGCAGCTGCAATCACACAAGCTCTCGACAGAGAGTCAGGGAAAGGCGTGCTCTGCTTGCACGACTCTCTACTTTTCTCTGTGTCTGAACCATTTCATAGCTAATCTGCTCTTTTTAACCGAACAGCTTAGCAGAAAAGAAAAGAAAAGAAAAAAAAAGGGTGACCAACAAATACTAAACAAACCAATATAAACAATACATATTAAATAAGCCTAACCCTACTATGCTACTGAAAAGGCGTTTATTTCCCTGGGATAATTTTGACAGCATTAGATTGTTTTCCCAAGAGCAGCCAAGTCGAGGGAGATGATTTCGAATTCCACGGTGCTACAGATGCGGTCAGTAGCAACTGCAAGCTGGAAAGGAAACAAAGTTGGGTGTAATCCATTCAAGTTCACACGTTTCACCAGGGACAGCCTCCGAGCCTTTAAGACTTATGTATGCATTTATCCATTTATTTAATCAACCACTACTAACGCCTACTACAGGCCAGACGCTGCTCTAAGTCCTTTACGGCTATGAAATATCCTCTCACCTTTACACTCACCTATGGAGTGTGTATGATAATCATCCCCGTTTGACAGATCAGGAAACTGACACACAGAATGGTACGGTAACTTGCCCAAGTTCACACAGCCCGTAGGTGGCAGAGCTAGGACCCATTTGACAGGGTCTGGCTCCAGAGTCCACGCTCCGAATCACCACGCTTAGTCTCCAAAAACCTATAGAAAGCGCCAGCCTTAACCGCAAAGTTTTGTTTTCCCCACCCTACAGTCCCTACGCGGCCCCAGGCTCCAGGGCACTCTTTCAGCTCCTCTGACAGGCCATACTCCTCCCTTGCCCCGTCCCAACGCTCTCCCGCACAAGTCCTCCTTTTCTTGTAGGCATCTGCTCTCAGCTTCAACATCACTGCCTAAGCCACAAAGTCTATCAGTAAATGCCGTATTTCTCAGCACCCAACACGAAATAGTTTTTACGTATCTCCTAGGTAACTAGTCGCTGCCTATCTGTCCTTTCCAACTAGGCTGTGAGGCCCAGTACGTCAAACACCCTGTCAGTCTTGCTCACCAAGTGTCCAGACCACTGAACAACGCACCGACCAGAGGAAAGGAAGGACTTGTCCCAAGGTCAGCTCTCCAGACTTTCTGTGGAAGGAGGCAACGAACGGAGCACCCTCGAGCCTCACGCTCTCTCTGCCAGACTTTCAAGAGTGGGACACATACCTGTGCTCACAATGCTCCCCGGACAGCCCCCACCGCACCCCTAACAGCTAGACTTCCGCACAGTCAAGGGCTTTGGAAAGCACTGGCTCTGCACACAAACGTCACGTGGCCCTCGACAGGCCACTTCCCCTGAACCGGCCTGAGCTTCAGGGGCACAACAGGCTTCATGAAAACCCCAACGGAACGTAGCCTCTAAAGGAGGGAGACCTGCACTCCTCAGAACGCATCGAGACCAGTGTCCTTATCGACTTCGCGTCTGTCCCTCCAAGAAGCCAAGACCCCGGGGGCCGCTTCAGCGCCCGACTCCCGGGCACCGCGTCCCCAGGCTGGCCCCGTGCCCGGCACACACCGCCCGTTCCATGAACGAGTGACGCGCACGAAGAGACCCCCCCCCCCCGCTCCGCGCGCCGCACAGCTGTCCCGCGACCTGACGGGCACCTCTCGGCGCACAAGCCTATTCCTCAGAAACACGCTCGCCTCCCACCAGCCCCCAGGCCCACGCCCCCAGGTACCTCTCCCAGATGGCATCATCTTCGCAGGCGCCCTGGTCGTCCGTGTCCGGCGAGCAGGAAGAGCGGGAGCTGAAGGAGGGCCACCTCAGGCCAGCGGCCGTGGCTGTGGAGGGCCCGGGCTGCTGTGCCCAGCGGGGACACGGAGCGGCGTCCACGGACGAGCCCGGCCCGGGAGAGAGCCGCAGAGCGCGGCCGGACTCCGCGGGGCTCGGCTCTGGCCAGGCAGGCGCGGCTCGCCGACGCCTCCCACGCCTCCCGCGACGGTGGCCCGGCAGCCGCGCGCGCTCCTCTCCTCGCGGGCGCGCGCCGCCGCCCAGACGCTCCCAGGCCGTTGCCCCGCCCCCTCCGGCGGTGGACTGCGGACAGGGACAGGGACACCCTCCTGGGAGAACTCCTGGGGCCCCGCCCACACGCTTCGGACCTTCGCGGAGCGGGAAGGTGCGCTGACAGGGACGCAGGGTCCCCGCCAAGCTCGCTCTCGGGGAACTGCAGCCTCCTCCCTCGGGTTTTACTCGAACGTCAGACCCGAAACCACGCAACGTCTACAAGCAAACCCTTTGACATCAGTCTTAGCAGCCTATGTTCAAGTACCACGTCTGACTGGGCAATGGAAACAAAATACAAAATGAACAAACGGGACTACATCAAAGTAAAAAAATCTTCTGCACGGCAAAGGAAACCATCCACAAAACCAAAACGCAACCTAACACCTGGGAGAAGATACTTGCAAACCGTATGTCGGATAAGGGGTTAATACCCAAAATACAGAAAGAACTCATACACCTCAACAACAAAACAAATCAACAACCCAATTAAAAAAACGGGCAAAAGATCTGAGCAGTGACTTCTCCAAAGAAGACATCCGGATGGCCAACAGGCCTATGGAGAGGTGCTCAACATCATGAGCGATCAGACAAGTGCAAATGAAAACTACCATGAGACGTCACCTTACTCTGGTCAGAATGGCTCTAAGTAGCAAGACAAGAGACAAGTGTCGGAGAGGATGTGGAGAGACGGGAACTCTCCTGCACTGCTGGTGGGGGCGCAGACTGGTGCAGCCACTATGGAAAGCAGTAGGGAGTATCCTCAGAAAACTAAGAATAGATCTACCGTTATGATCCGGCTATCCCACTGCTGGCTATTCATCCAAAGAACTCGAAGACACAAATGCAGAAAGACACGTGCACCCCTAGGTTCACTGCAGCATTATTCACAACAGCCAAAACTTGGAAGCAACCTAGGTGCCCATCAAGGGAGGAATGGATAAAGAAGATGTGGTACGTATACACAATGGAATACTACTCGGCCATAAGAAATGATGAGACCCGGCCATTTGTGACAACCTGGATGGACCCTGAGGGTATTATGTGAAGTGAAACAAATCAGAGGGAGAAAGTCAAACACCGTGTGATCTCACTCATGAGCAGAAGATAAAAACAATCACAAACACACACAGAGCCACGGAGATTGGATTGCTGGTTACCATAGGGGGAGGGGGGGGAGGGGAGAGAGCAAAAGGGGTGATGAGGCTCACATGGGAGGTGACGGACTATAATTAGTTTTTGGGTGGTGAACACGATGTAATCTACACAGAACTCGAAATATATTACAACGTACATCTGAAAGCTATATGATGTTAGAAGCCACTGTTACTGCAATAAAATAAAATACAATACAATAAAATACAATACAATAAAGAAGTGTAGGAGCCTCAAGAGGCTGACAGGCTTTTGAAAAGTTATTCTAGGGATTTTTACGGCTTAGCTCAGGGCGGCAGACACCAGCCTGAGACACAGCTGTGACACAGTCACTAACTTCAACTAAATTATATTCCGACCGGAGGAAAATCAAAACTACTATAATAATAATAATTTATCAAAGGCCTCACTTTGTGCCAGATCCTGTGCTAACTGCTTTGCACCAACTATCTCATTTAATCCTCACATCCCAAAGCTAGGTTACCGCTACTCTCCCCATTTTAAAGGTGAGGAGACGGAAGCAGAATGATGGCAATCTGCCTGGAATTCACAGAAGGATTCTCTATGTAATGACGTGACTTTTGGACAAGACTTAAAGGTTTAACACATTACAGTGAAGATGCAGATCCCAGTATCACAGGACGCGAAAAACACTGAGTCCTGCCAAGTGCATTAAAACACTAATTATGGATCCTCACAATCTCTTGGCCTGTTTTCTCAGAGGAGGGAAAACCCAGTGTGAAAAACCCTTGATGAGAGGTCTGCAGAGGAGGACTACGTCTGGTCTTTAAAGCCGGGAACTATCCCAGTAGCTTCGGAGTCAGTGGGCCCAGAGGAGGCCTTGAGCGTCTCTGTTCTTGGAAAAAGCCCCACAGGCTACACTTCCGTGCCCTTGGAGTTGGGCAGTTCAGTCATGCCCTACATCGGGACGTTTCAGTCAACAACGGGGGTCCCAGAAGATTAGTCCCATGTGGCCTAGGTGTGTAGGAGGCTCTGCCATCTAGGTTTAGGAACTCCGTGGTGTTTGCACAGTCTCGAGATTGCCTGACTGTGACACACTCCTCAGAACTGATCCCCACTGTTAAGCAAAGCATGACTGGACTGCCTTAGATTCTCCACGGTTCCAGACCCTGCACTGTTTACAGGATTGCACACGCAGAGGGCACCGTGTCTGAGGCAGAGAGCAGCTGCAATCACACAAGCTCTCGACAGAGAGTCAGGGAAAGGCGTGCTCTGCTTGCACGACTCTCTACTTTTCTCTGTGTCTGAACCATTTCATAGCTAATCTGCTCTTTTTAACCGAACAGCTTAGCAGAAAAGAAAAGAAAAGAAAAAAAAAGGGTGACCAACAAATACTAAACAAACCAATATAAACAATACATATTAAATAAGCCTAACCCTACTATGCTACTGAAAAGGCGTTTATTTCCCTGGGATAATTTTGACAGCATTAGATTGTTTTCCCAAGAGCAGCCAAGTCGAGGGAGATGATTTCGAATTCCACGGTGCTACAGATGCGGTCAGTAGCAACTGCAAGCTGGAAAGGAAACAAAGTTGGGTGTAATCCATTCAAGTTCACACGTTTCACCAGGGACAGCCTCCGAGCCTTTAAGACTTATGTATGCATTTATCCATTTATTTAATCAACCACTACTAACGCCTACTACAGGCCAGACGCTGCTCTAAGTCCTTTACGGCTATGAAATATCCTCTCACCTTTACACTCACCTATGGAGTGTGTATGATAATCATCCCCGTTTGACAGATCAGGAAACTGACACACAGAATGGTACGGTAACTTGCCCAAGTTCACACAGCCCGTAGGTGGCAGAGCTAGGACCCATTTGACAGGGTCTGGCTCCAGAGTCCACGCTCCGAATCACCACGCTTAGTCTCCAAAAACCTATAGAAAGCGCCAGCCTTAACCGCAAAGTTTTGTTTTCCCCACCCTACAGTCCCTACGCGGCCCCAGGCTCCAGGGCACTCTTTCAGCTCCTCTGACAGGCCATACTCCTCCCTTGCCCCGTCCCAACGCTCTCCCGCACAAGTCCTCCTTTTCTTGTAGGCATCTGCTCTCAGCTTCAACATCACTGCCTAAGCCACAAAGTCTATCAGTAAATGCCGTATTTCTCAGCACCCAACACGAAATAGTTTTTACGTATCTCCTAGGTAACTAGTCGCTGCCTATCTGTCCTTTCCAACTAGGCTGTGAGGCCCAGTACGTCAAACACCCTGTCAGTCTTGCTCACCAAGTGTCCAGACCACTGAACAACGCACCGACCAGAGGAAAGGAAGGACTTGTCCCAAGGTCAGCTCTCCAGACTTTCTGTGGAAGGAGGCAACGAACGGAGCACCCTCGAGCCTCACGCTCTCTCTGCCAGACTTTCAAGAGTGGGACACATACCTGTGCTCACAATGCTCCCCGGACAGCCCCCACCGCACCCCTAACAGCTAGACTTCCGCACAGTCAAGGGCTTTGGAAAGCACTGGCTCTGCACACAAACGTCACGTGGCCCTCGACAGGCCACTTCCCCTGAACCGGCCTGAGCTTCAGGGGCACAACAGGCTTCATGAAAACCCCAACGGAACGTAGCCTCTAAAGGAGGGAGACCTGCACTCCTCAGAACGCATCGAGACCAGTGTCCTTATCGACTTCGCGTCTGTCCCTCCAAGAAGCCAAGACCCCGGGGGCCGCTTCAGCGCCCGACTCCCGGGCACCGCGTCCCCAGGCTGGCCCCGTGCCCGGCACACACCGCCCGTTCCATGAACGAGTGACGCGCACGAAGAGACCCCCCCCCCCCGCTCCGCGCGCCGCACAGCTGTCCCGCGACCTGACGGGCACCTCTCGGCGCACAAGCCTATTCCTCAGAAACACGCTCGCCTCCCACCAGCCCCCAGGCCCACGCCCCCAGGTACCTCTCCCAGATGGCATCATCTTCGCAGGCGCCCTGGTCGTCCGTGTCCGGCGAGCAGGAAGAGCGGGAGCTGAAGGAGGGCCACCTCAGGCCAGCGGCCGTGGCTGTGGAGGGCCCGGGCTGCTGTGCCCAGCGGGGACACGGAGCGGCGTCCACGGACGAGCCCGGCCCGGGAGAGAGCCGCAGAGCGCGGCCGGACTCCGCGGGGCTCGGCTCTGGCCAGGCAGGCGCGGCTCGCCGACGCCTCCCACGCCTCCCGCGACGGTGGCCCGGCAGCCGCGCGCGCTCCTCTCCTCGCGGGCGCGCGCCGCCGCCCAGACGCTCCCAGGCCGTTGCCCCGCCCCCTCCGGCGGTGGACTGCGGACAGGGACAGGGACACCCTCCTGGGAGAACTCCTGGGGCCCCGCCCACACGCTTCGGACCTTCGCGGAGCGGGAAGGTGCGCTGACAGGGACGCAGGGTCCCCGCCAAGCTCGCTCTCGGGGAACTGCAGCCTCCTCCCTCGGGTTTTACTCGAACGTCAGACCCGAAACCACGCAACGTCTACAAGCAAACCCTTTGACATCAGTCTTAGCAGCCTATGTTCAAGTACCACGTCTGACTGGGCAATGGAAACAAAATACAAAATGAACAAACGGGACTACATCAAAGTAAAAAAATCTTCTGCACGGCAAAGGAAACCATCCACAAAACCAAAACGCAACCTAACACCTGGGAGAAGATACTTGCAAACCGTATGTCGGATAAGGGGTTAATACCCAAAATACAGAAAGAACTCATACACCTCAACAACAAAACAAATCAACAACCCAATTAAAAAAACGGGCAAAAGATCTGAGCAGTGACTTCTCCAAAGAAGACATCCGGATGGCCAACAGGCCTATGGAGAGGTGCTCAACATCATGAGCGATCAGACAAGTGCAAATGAAAACTACCATGAGACGTCACCTTACTCTGGTCAGAATGGCTCTAAGTAGCAAGACAAGAGACAAGTGTCGGAGAGGATGTGGAGAGACGGGAACTCTCCTGCACTGCTGGTGGGGGCGCAGACTGGTGCAGCCACTATGGAAAGCAGTAGGGAGTATCCTCAGAAAACTAAGAATAGATCTACCGTTATGATCCGGCTATCCCACTGCTGGCTATTCATCCAAAGAACTCGAAGACACAAATGCAGAAAGACACGTGCACCCCTAGGTTCACTGCAGCATTATTCACAACAGCCAAAACTTGGAAGCAACCTAGGTGCCCATCAAGGGAGGAATGGATAAAGAAGATGTGGTACGTATACACAATGGAATACTACTCGGCCATAAGAAATGATGAGACCCGGCCATTTGTGACAACCTGGATGGACCCTGAGGGTATTATGTGAAGTGAAACAAATCAGAGGGAGAAAGTCAAACACCGTGTGATCTCACTCATGAGCAGAAGATAAAAACAATCACAAACACACACAGAGCCACGGAGATTGGATTGCTGGTTACCATAGGGGGAGGGGGGGGAGGGGAGAGAGCAAAAGGGGTGATGAGGCTCACATGGGAGGTGACGGACTATAATTAGTTTTTGGGTGGTGAACACGATGTAATCTACACAGAACTCGAAATATATTACAACGTACATCTGAAAGCTATATGATGTTAGAAGCCACTGTTACTGCAATAAAATAAAATACAATACAATAAAATACAATACAATAAAGAAGTGTAGGAGCCTCAAGAGGCTGACAGGCTTTTGAAAAGTTATTCTAGGGATTTTTACGGCTTAGCTCAGGGCGGCAGACACCAGCCTGAGACACAGCTGTGACACAGTCACTAACTTCAACTAAATTATATTCCGACCGGAGGAAAATCAAAACTACTATAATAATAATAATTTATCAAAGGCCTCACTTTGTGCCAGATCCTGTGCTAACTGCTTTGCACCAACTATCTCATTTAATCCTCACATCCCAAAGCTAGGTTACCGCTACTCTCCCCATTTTAAAGGTGAGGAGACGGAAGCAGAATGATGGCAATCTGCCTGGAATTCACAGAAGGATTCTCTATGTAATGACGTGACTTTTGGACAAGACTTAAAGGTTTAACACATTACAGTGAAGATGCAGATCCCAGTATCACAGGACGCGAAAAACACTGAGTCCTGCCAAGTGCATTAAAACACTAATTATGGATCCTCACAATCTCTTGGCCTGTTTTCTCAGAGGAGGGAAAACCCAGTGTGAAAAACCCTTGATGAGAGGTCTGCAGAGGAGGACTACGTCTGGTCTTTAAAGCCGGGAACTATCCCAGTAGCTTCGGAGTCAGTGGGCCCAGAGGAGGCCTTGAGCGTCTCTGTTCTTGGAAAAAGCCCCACAGGCTACACTTCCGTGCCCTTGGAGTTGGGCAGTTCAGTCATGCCCTACATCGGGACGTTTCAGTCAACAACGGGGGTCCCAGAAGATTAGTCCCATGTGGCCTAGGTGTGTAGGAGGCTCTGCCATCTAGGTTTAGGAACTCCGTGGTGTTTGCACAGTCTCGAGATTGCCTGACTGTGACACACTCCTCAGAACTGATCCCCACTGTTAAGCAAAGCATGACTGGACTGCCTTAGATTCTCCACGGTTCCAGACCCTGCACTGTTTACAGGATTGCACACGCAGAGGGCACCGTGTCTGAGGCAGAGAGCAGCTGCAATCACACAAGCTCTCGACAGAGAGTCAGGGAAAGGCGTGCTCTGCTTGCACGACTCTCTACTTTTCTCTGTGTCTGAACCATTTCATAGCTAATCTGCTCTTTTTAACCGAACAGCTTAGCAGAAAAGAAAAGAAAAGAAAAAAAAAGGGTGACCAACAAATACTAAACAAACCAATATAAACAATACATATTAAATAAGCCTAACCCTACTATGCTACTGAAAAGGCGTTTATTTCCCTGGGATAATTTTGACAGCATTAGATTGTTTTCCCAAGAGCAGCCAAGTCGAGGGAGATGATTTCGAATTCCACGGTGCTACAGATGCGGTCAGTAGCAACTGCAAGCTGGAAAGGAAACAAAGTTGGGTGTAATCCATTCAAGTTCACACGTTTCACCAGGGACAGCCTCCGAGCCTTTAAGACTTATGTATGCATTTATCCATTTATTTAATCAACCACTACTAACGCCTACTACAGGCCAGACGCTGCTCTAAGTCCTTTACGGCTATGAAATATCCTCTCACCTTTACACTCACCTATGGAGTGTGTATGATAATCATCCCCGTTTGACAGATCAGGAAACTGACACACAGAATGGTACGGTAACTTGCCCAAGTTCACACAGCCCGTAGGTGGCAGAGCTAGGACCCATTTGACAGGGTCTGGCTCCAGAGTCCACGCTCCGAATCACCACGCTTAGTCTCCAAAAACCTATAGAAAGCGCCAGCCTTAACCGAAAGGTTTTGTTTTCCCCACCCTACAGTCCCTACGCGGCCCCAGGCTCCAGGGCACTCTTTCAGCTCCTCTGACAGGCCATACTCCTCCCTTGCCCCGTCCCAACGCTCTCCCGCACAAGTCCTCCTTTTCTTGTAGGCATCTGCTCTCAGCTTCAACATCACTGCCTAAGCCACAAAGTCTATCAGTAAATGCCGTATTTCTCAGCACCCAACACGAAATAGTTTTTACGTATCTCCTAGGTAACTAGTCGCTGCCTATCTGTCCTTTCCAACTAGGCTGTGAGGCCCAGTACGTCAAACACCCTGTCAGTCTTGCTCACCAAGTGTCCAGACCACTGAACAACGCACCGACCAGAGGAAAGGAAGGACTTGTCCCAAGGTCAGCTCTCCAGACTTTCTGTGGAAGGAGGCAACGAACGGAGCACCCTCGAGCCTCACGCTCTCTCTGCCAGACTTTCAAGAGTGGGACACATACCTGTGCTCACAATGCTCCCCGGAC
Source organism: Equus caballus (assembly GCF_041296265.1). NCBI lineage: Eukaryota > Metazoa > Chordata > Mammalia > Perissodactyla > Equidae > Equus > Equus caballus. Next base: position 12,159,665 of record NC_091704.1, read on the forward strand.
AGCCCCCACCGCACCCCTAACAGCTAGACTTCCGCACAGTCAAGGGCTTTGGAAAGCACTGGCTCTGCACACAAACGTCACGTGGCCCTCGACAGGCCACTTCCCCTGAACCGGCCTGAGCTTCAGGGGCACAACAGGCTTCATGAAAACCCCAACGGAACGTAGCCTCTAAAGGAGGGAGACCTGCACTCCTCAGAACGCATCGAGACCAGTGTCCTTATCGACTTCGCGTCTGTCCCTCCAAGAAGCCAAGACCCCGGGGGCCGCTTCAGCGCCCGACTCCCGGGCACCGCGTCCCCAGGCTGGCCCCGTGCCCGGCACACACCGCCCGTTCCATGAACGAGTGACGCGCACGAAGAGACCCCCCCCCCCCGCTCCGCGCGCCGCACAGCTGTCCCGCGACCTGACGGGCACCTCTCGGCGCACAAGCCTATTCCTCAGAAACACGCTCGCCTCCCACCAGCCCCCAGGCCCACGCCCCCAGGTACCTCTCCCAGATGGCATCATCTTCGCAGGCGCCCTGGTCGTCCGTGTCCGGCGAGCAGGAAGAGCGGGAGCTGAAGGAGGGCCACCTCAGGCCAGCGGCCGTGGCTGTGGAGGGCCCGGGCTGCTGTGCCCAGCGGGGACACGGAGCGGCGTCCACGGACGAGCCCGGCCCGGGAGAGAGCCGCAGAGCGCGGCCGGACTCCGCGGGGCTCGGCTCTGGCCAGGCAGGCGCGGCTCGCCGACGCCTCCCACGCCTCCCGCGACGGTGGCCCGGCAGCCGCGCGCGCTCCTCTCCTCGCGGGCGCGCGCCGCCGCCCAGACGCTCCCAGGCCGTTGCCCCGCCCCCTCCGGCGGTGGACTGCGGACAGGGACAGGGACACCCTCCTGGGAGAACTCCTGGGGCCCCGCCCACACGCTTCGGACCTTCGCGGAGCGGGAAGGTGCGCTGACAGGGACGCAGGGTCCCCGCCAAGCTCGCTCTCGGGGAACTGCAGCCTCCTCCCTCGGGTTTTACTCGAACGTCAGACCCGAAACCACGCAACGTCTACAAGCAAACCCTTTGACATCAGTCTTAGCAGCCTATGTTCAAGTACCACGTCTGACTGGGCAATGGAAACAAAATACAAAATGAACAAACGGGACTACATCAAAGTAAAAAAATCTTCTGCACGGCAAAGGAAACCATCCACAAAACCAAAACGCAACCTAACACCTGGGAGAAGATACTTGCAAACCGTATGTCGGATAAGGGGTTAATACCCAAAATACAGAAAGAACTCATACACCTCAACAACAAAACAAATCAACAACCCAATTAAAAAAACGGGCAAAAGATCTGAGCAGTGACTTCTCCAAAGAAGACATCCGGATGGCCAACAGGCCTATGGAGAGGTGCTCAACATCATGAGCGATCAGACAAGTGCAAATGAAAACTACCATGAGACGTCACCTTACTCTGGTCAGAATGGCTCTAAGTAGCAAGACAAGAGACAAGTGTCGGAGAGGATGTGGAGAGACGGGAACTCTCCTGCACTGCTGGTGGGGGCGCAGACTGGTGCAGCCACTATGGAAAGCAGTAGGGAGTATCCTCAGAAAACTAAGAATAGATCTACCGTTATGATCCGGCTATCCCACTGCTGGCTATTCATCCAAAGAACTCGAAGACACAAATGCAGAAAGACACGTGCACCCCTAGGTTCACTGCAGCATTATTCACAACAGCCAAAACTTGGAAGCAACCTAGGTGCCCATCAAGGGAGGAATGGATAAAGAAGATGTGGTACGTATACACAATGGAATACTACTCGGCCATAAGAAATGATGAGACCCGGCCATTTGTGACAACCTGGATGGACCCTGAGGGTATTATGTGAAGTGAAACAAATCAGAGGGAGAAAGTCAAACACCGTGTGATCTCACTCATGAGCAGAAGATAAAAACAATCACAAACACACACAGAGCCACGGAGATTGGATTGCTGGTTACCATAGGGGGAGGGGGGGGAGGGGAGAGAGCAAAAGGGGTGATGAGGCTCACATGGGAGGTGACGGACTATAATTAGTTTTTGGGTGGTGAACACGATGTAATCTACACAGAACTCGAAATATATTACAACGTACATCTGAAAGCTATATGATGTTAGAAGCCACTGTTACTGCAATAAAATAAAATACAATACAATAAAATACAATACAATAAAGAAGTGTAGGAGCCTCAAGAGGCTGACAGGCTTTTGAAAAGTTATTCTAGGGATTTTTACGGCTTAGCTCAGGGCGGCAGACACCAGCCTGAGACACAGCTGTGACACAGTCACTAACTTCAACTAAATTATATTCCGACCGGAGGAAAATCAAAACTACTATAATAATAATAATTTATCAAAGGCCTCACTTTGTGCCAGATCCTGTGCTAACTGCTTTGCACCAACTATCTCATTTAATCCTCACATCCCAAAGCTAGGTTACCGCTACTCTCCCCATTTTAAAGGTGAGGAGACGGAAGCAGAATGATGGCAATCTGCCTGGAATTCACAGAAGGATTCTCTATGTAATGACGTGACTTTTGGACAAGACTTAAAGGTTTAACACATTACAGTGAAGATGCAGATCCCAGTATCACAGGACGCGAAAAACACTGAGTCCTGCCAAGTGCATTAAAACACTAATTATGGATCCTCACAATCTCTTGGCCTGTTTTCTCAGAGGAGGGAAAACCCAGTGTGAAAAACCCTTGATGAGAGGTCTGCAGAGGAGGACTACGTCTGGTCTTTAAAGCCGGGAACTATCCCAGTAGCTTCGGAGTCAGTGGGCCCAGAGGAGGCCTTGAGCGTCTCTGTTCTTGGAAAAAGCCCCACAGGCTACACTTCCGTGCCCTTGGAGTTGGGCAGTTCAGTCATGCCCTACATCGGGACGTTTCAGTCAACAACGGGGGTCCCAGAAGATTAGTCCCATGTGGCCTAGGTGTGTAGGAGGCTCTGCCATCTAGGTTTAGGAACTCCGTGGTGTTTGCACAGTCTCGAGATTGCCTGACTGTGACACACTCCTCAGAACTGATCCCCACTGTTAAGCAAAGCATGACTGGACTGCCTTAGATTCTCCACGGTTCCAGACCCTGCACTGTTTACAGGATTGCACACGCAGAGGGCACCGTGTCTGAGGCAGAGAGCAGCTGCAATCACACAAGCTCTCGACAGAGAGTCAGGGAAAGGCGTGCTCTGCTTGCACGACTCTCTACTTTTCTCTGTGTCTGAACCATTTCATAGCTAATCTGCTCTTTTTAACCGAACAGCTTAGCAGAAAAGAAAAGAAAAGAAAAAAAAAGGGTGACCAACAAATACTAAACAAACCAATATAAACAATACATATTAAATAAGCCTAACCCTACTATGCTACTGAAAAGGCGTTTATTTCCCTGGGATAATTTTGACAGCATTAGATTGTTTTCCCAAGAGCAGCCAAGTCGAGGGAGATGATTTCGAATTCCACGGTGCTACAGATGCGGTCAGTAGCAACTGCAAGCTGGAAAGGAAACAAAGTTGGGTGTAATCCATTCAAGTTCACACGTTTCACCAGGGACAGCCTCCGAGCCTTTAAGACTTATGTATGCATTTATCCATTTATTTAATCAACCACTACTAACGCCTACTACAGGCCAGACGCTGCTCTAAGTCCTTTACGGCTATGAAATATCCTCTCACCTTTACACTCACCTATGGAGTGTGTATGATAATCATCCCCGTTTGACAGATCAGGAAACTGACACACAGAATGGTACGGTAACTTGCCCAAGTTCACACAGCCCGTAGGTGGCAGAGCTAGGACCCATTTGACAGGGTCTGGCTCCAGAGTCCACGCTCCGAATCACCACGCTTAGTCTCCAAAAACCTATAGAAAGCGCCAGCCTTAACCGAAAGGTTTTGTTTTCCCCACCCTACAGTCCCTACGCGGCCCCAGGCTCCAGGGCACTCTTTCAGCTCCTCTGACAGGCCATACTCCTCCCTTGCCCCGTCCCAACGCTCTCCCGCACAAGTCCTCCTTTTCTTGTAGGCATCTGCTCTCAGCTTCAACATCACTGCCTAAGCCACAAAGTCTATCAGTAAATGCCGTATTTCTCAGCACCCAACACGAAATAGTTTTTACGTATCTCCTAGGTAACTAGTCGCTGCCTATCTGTCCTTTCCAACTAGGCTGTGAGGCCCAGTACGTCAAACACCCTGTCAGTCTTGCTCACCAAGTGTCCAGACCACTGAACAACGCACCGACCAGAGGAAAGGAAGGACTTGTCCCAAGGTCAGCTCTCCAGACTTTCTGTGGAAGGAGGCAACGAACGGAGCACCCTCGAGCCTCACGCTCTCTCTGCCAGACTTTCAAGAGTGGGACACATACCTGTGCTCACAATGCTCCCCGGACAGCCCCCACCGCACCCCTAACAGCTAGACTTCCGCACAGTCAAGGGCTTTGGAAAGCACTGGCTCTGCACACAAACGTCACGTGGCCCTCGACAGGCCACTTCCCCTGAACCGGCCTGAGCTTCAGGGGCACAACAGGCTTCATGAAAACCCCAACGGAACGTAGCCTCTAAAGGAGGGAGACCTGCACTCCTCAGAACGCATCGAGACCAGTGTCCTTATCGACTTCGCGTCTGTCCCTCCAAGAAGCCAAGACCCCGGGGGCCGCTTCAGCGCCCGACTCCCGGGCACCGCGTCCCCAGGCTGGCCCCGTGCCCGGCACACACCGCCCGTTCCATGAACGAGTGACGCGCACGAAGAGACCCCCCCCCCCCGCTCCGCGCGCCGCACAGCTGTCCCGCGACCTGACGGGCACCTCTCGGCGCACAAGCCTATTCCTCAGAAACACGCTCGCCTCCCACCAGCCCCCAGGCCCACGCCCCCAGGTACCTCTCCCAGATGGCATCATCTTCGCAGGCGCCCTGGTCGTCCGTGTCCGGCGAGCAGGAAGAGCGGGAGCTGAAGGAGGGCCACCTCAGGCCAGCGGCCGTGGCTGTGGAGGGCCCGGGCTGCTGTGCCCAGCGGGGACACGGAGCGGCGTCCACGGACGAGCCCGGCCCGGGAGAGAGCCGCAGAGCGCGGCCGGACTCCGCGGGGCTCGGCTCTGGCCAGGCAGGCGCGGCTCGCCGACGCCTCCCACGCCTCCCGCGACGGTGGCCCGGCAGCCGCGCGCGCTCCTCTCCTCGCGGGCGCGCGCCGCCGCCCAGACGCTCCCAGGCCGTTGCCCCGCCCCCTCCGGCGGTGGACTGCGGACAGGGACAGGGACACCCTCCTGGGAGAACTCCTGGGGCCCCGCCCACACGCTTCGGACCTTCGCGGAGCGGGAAGGTGCGCTGACAGGGACGCAGGGTCCCCGCCAAGCTCGCTCTCGGGGAACTGCAGCCTCCTCCCTCGGGTTTTACTCGAACGTCAGACCCGAAACCACGCAACGTCTACAAGCAAACCCTTTGACATCAGTCTTAGCAGCCTATGTTCAAGTACCACGTCTGACTGGGCAATGGAAACAAAATACAAAATGAACAAACGGGACTACATCAAAGTAAAAAAATCTTCTGCACGGCAAAGGAAACCATCCACAAAACCAAAACGCAACCTAACACCTGGGAGAAGATACTTGCAAACCGTATGTCGGATAAGGGGTTAATACCCAAAATACAGAAAGAACTCATACACCTCAACAACAAAACAAATCAACAACCCAATTAAAAAAACGGGCAAAAGATCTGAGCAGTGACTTCTCCAAAGAAGACATCCGGATGGCCAACAGGCCTATGGAGAGGTGCTCAACATCATGAGCGATCAGACAAGTGCAAATGAAAACTACCATGAGACGTCACCTTACTCTGGTCAGAATGGCTCTAAGTAGCAAGACAAGAGACAAGTGTCGGAGAGGATGTGGAGAGACGGGAACTCTCCTGCACTGCTGGTGGGGGCGCAGACTGGTGCAGCCACTATGGAAAGCAGTAGGGAGTATCCTCAGAAAACTAAGAATAGATCTACCGTTATGATCCGGCTATCCCACTGCTGGCTATTCATCCAAAGAACTCGAAGACACAAATGCAGAAAGACACGTGCACCCCTAGGTTCACTGCAGCATTATTCACAACAGCCAAAACTTGGAAGCAACCTAGGTGCCCATCAAGGGAGGAATGGATAAAGAAGATGTGGTACGTATACACAATGGAATACTACTCGGCCATAAGAAATGATGAGACCCGGCCATTTGTGACAACCTGGATGGACCCTGAGGGTATTATGTGAAGTGAAACAAATCAGAGGGAGAAAGTCAAACACCGTGTGATCTCACTCATGAGCAGAAGATAAAAACAATCACAAACACACACAGAGCCACGGAGATTGGATTGCTGGTTACCATAGGGGGAGGGGGGGGAGGGGAGAGAGCAAAAGGGGTGATGAGGCTCACATGGGAGGTGACGGACTATAATTAGTTTTTGGGTGGTGAACACGATGTAATCTACACAGAACTCGAAATATATTACAACGTACATCTGAAAGCTATATGATGTTAGAAGCCACTGTTACTGCAATAAAATAAAATACAATACAATAAAATACAATACAATAAAGAAGTGTAGGAGCCTCAAGAGGCTGACAGGCTTTTGAAAAGTTATTCTAGGGATTTTTACGGCTTAGCTCAGGGCGGCAGACACCAGCCTGAGACACAGCTGTGACACAGTCACTAACTTCAACTAAATTATATTCCGACCGGAGGAAAATCAAAACTACTATAATAATAATAATTTATCAAAGGCCTCACTTTGTGCCAGATCCTGTGCTAACTGCTTTGCACCAACTATCTCATTTAATCCTCACATCCCAAAGCTAGGTTACCGCTACTCTCCCCATTTTAAAGGTGAGGAGACGGAAGCAGAATGATGGCAATCTGCCTGGAATTCACAGAAGGATTCTCTATGTAATGACGTGACTTTTGGACAAGACTTAAAGGTTTAACACATTACAGTGAAGATGCAGATCCCAGTATCACAGGACGCGAAAAACACTGAGTCCTGCCAAGTGCATTAAAACACTAATTATGGATCCTCACAATCTCTTGGCCTGTTTTCTCAGAGGAGGGAAAACCCAGTGTGAAAAACCCTTGATGAGAGGTCTGCAGAGGAGGACTACGTCTGGTCTTTAAAGCCGGGAACTATCCCAGTAGCTTCGGAGTCAGTGGGCCCAGAGGAGGCCTTGAGCGTCTCTGTTCTTGGAAAAAGCCCCACAGGCTACACTTCCGTGCCCTTGGAGTTGGGCAGTTCAGTCATGCCCTACATCGGGACGTTTCAGTCAACAACGGGGGTCCCAGAAGATTAGTCCCATGTGGCCTAGGTGTGTAGGAGGCTCTGCCATCTAGGTTTAGGAACTCCGTGGTGTTTGCACAGTCTCGAGATTGCCTGACTGTGACACACTCCTCAGAACTGATCCCCACTGTTAAGCAAAGCATGACTGGACTGCCTTAGATTCTCCACGGTTCCAGACCCTGCACTGTTTACAGGATTGCACACGCAGAGGGCACCGTGTCTGAGGCAGAGAGCAGCTGCAATCACACAAGCTCTCGACAGAGAGTCAGGGAAAGGCGTGCTCTGCTTGCACGACTCTCTACTTTTCTCTGTGTCTGAACCATTTCATAGCTAATCTGCTCTTTTTAACCGAACAGCTTAGCAGAAAAGAAAAGAAAAGAAAAAAAAAGGGTGACCAACAAATACTAAACAAACCAATATAAACAATACATATTAAATAAGCCTAACCCTACTATGCTACTGAAAAGGCGTTTATTTCCCTGGGATAATTTTGACAGCATTAGATTGTTTTCCCAAGAGCAGCCAAGTCGAGGGAGATGATTTCGAATTCCACGGTGCTACAGATGCGGTCAGTAGCAACTGCAAGCTGGAAAGGAAACAAAGTTGGGTGTAATCCATTCAAGTTCACACGTTTCACCAGGGACAGCCTCCGAGCCTTTAAGACTTATGTATGCATTTATCCATTTATTTAATCAACCACTACTAACGCCTACTACAGGCCAGACGCTGCTCTAAGTCCTTTACGGCTATGAAATATCCTCTCACCTTTACACTCACCTATGGAGTGTGTATGATAATCATCCCCGTTTGACAGATCAGGAAACTGACACACAGAATGGTACGGTAACTTGCCCAAGTTCACACAGCCCGTAGGTGGCAGAGCTAGGACCCATTTGACAGGGTCTGGCTCCAGAGTCCACGCTCCGAATCACCACGCTTAGTCTCCAAAAACCTATAGAAAGCGCCAGCCTTAACCGCAAAGTTTTGTTTTCCCCACCCTACAGTCCCTACGCGGCCCCAGGCTCCAGGGCACTCTTTCAGCTCCTCTGACAGGCCATACTCCTCCCTTGCCCCGTCCCAACGCTCTCCCGCACAAGTCCTCCTTTTCTTGTAGGCATCTGCTCTCAGCTTCAACATCACTGCCTAAGCCACAAAGTCTATCAGTAAATGCCGTATTTCTCAGCACCCAACACGAAATAGTTTTTACGTATCTCCTAGGTAACTAGTCGCTGCCTATCTGTCCTTTCCAACTAGGCTGTGAGGCCCAGTACGTCAAACACCCTGTCAGTCTTGCTCACCAAGTGTCCAGACCACTGAACAACGCACCGACCAGAGGAAAGGAAGGACTTGTCCCAAGGTCAGCTCTCCAGACTTTCTGTGGAAGGAGGCAACGAACGGAGCACCCTCGAGCCTCACGCTCTCTCTGCCAGACTTTCAAGAGTGGGACACATACCTGTGCTCACAATGCTCCCCGGACAGCCCCCACCGCACCCCTAACAGCTAGACTTCCGCACAGTCAAGGGCTTTGGAAAGCACTGGCTCTGCACACAAACGTCACGTGGCCCTCGACAGGCCACTTCCCCTGAACCGGCCTGAGCTTCAGGGGCACAACAGGCTTCATGAAAACCCCAACGGAACGTAGCCTCTAAAGGAGGGAGACCTGCACTCCTCAGAACGCATCGAGACCAGTGTCCTTATCGACTTCGCGTCTGTCCCTCCAAGAAGCCAAGACCCCGGGGGCCGCTTCAGCGCCCGACTCCCGGGCACCGCGTCCCCAGGCTGGCCCCGTGCCCGGCACACACCGCCCGTTCCATGAACGAGTGACGCGCACGAAGAGACCCCCCCCCCCCCCGCTCCGCGCGCCGCACAGCTGTCCCGCGACCTGACGGGCACCTCTCGGCGCACAAGCCTATTCCTCAGAAACACGCTCGCCTCCCACCAGCCCCCAGGCCCACGCCCCCAGGTACCTCTCCCAGATGGCATCATCTTCGCAGGCGCCCTGGTCGTCCGTGTCCGGCGAGCAGGAAGAGCGGGAGCTGAAGGAGGGCCACCTCAGGCCAGCGGCCGTGGCTGTGGAGGGCCCGGGCTGCTGTGCCCAGCGGGGACACGGAGCGGCGTCCACGGACGAGCCCGGCCCGGGAGAGAGCCGCAGAGCGCGGCCGGACTCCGCGGGGCTCGGCTCTGGCCAGGCAGGCGCGGCTCGCCGACGCCTCCCACGCCTCCCGCGACGGTGGCCCGGCAGCCGCGCGCGCTCCTCTCCTCGCGGGCGCGCGCCGCCGCCCAGACGCTCCCAGGCCGTTGCCCCGCCCCCTCCGGCGGTGGACTGCGGACAGGGACAGGGACACCCTCCTGGGAGAACTCCTGGGGCCCCGCCCACACGCTTCGGACCTTCGCGGAGCGGGAAGGTGCGCTGACAGGGACGCAGGGTCCCCGCCAAGCTCGCTCTCGGGGAACTGCAGCCTCCTCCCTCGGGTTTTACTCGAACGTCAGACCCGAAACCACGCAACGTCTACAAGCAAACCCTTTGACATCAGTCTTAGCAGCCTATGTTCAAGTACCACGTCTGACTGGGCAATGGAAACAAAATACAAAATGAACAAACGGGACTACATCAAAGTAAAAAAATCTTCTGCACGGCAAAGGAAACCATCCACAAAACCAAAACGCAACCTAACACCTGGGAGAAGATACTTGCAAACCGTATGTCGGATAAGGGGTTAATACCCAAAATACAGAAAGAACTCATACACCTCAACAACAAAACAAATCAACAACCCAATTAAAAAAACGGGCAAAAGATCTGAGCAGTGACTTCTCCAAAGAAGACATCCGGATGGCCAACAGGCCTATGGAGAGGTGCTCAACATCATGAGCGATCAGACAAGTGCAAATGAAAACTACCATGAGACGTCACCTTACTCTGGTCAGAATGGCTCTAAGTAGCAAGACAAGAGACAAGTGTCGGAGAGGATGTGGAGAGACGGGAACTCTCCTGCACTGCTGGTGGGGGCGCAGACTGGTGCAGCCACTATGGAAAGCAGTAGGGAGTATCCTCAGAAAACTAAGAATAGATCTACCGTTATGATCCGGCTATCCCACTGCTGGCTATTCATCCAAAGAACTCGAAGACACAAATGCAGAAAGACACGTGCACCCCTAGGTTCACTGCAGCATTATTCACAACAGCCAAAACTTGGAAGCAACCTAGGTGCCCATCAAGGGAGGAATGGATAAAGAAGATGTGGTACGTATACACAATGGAATACTACTCGGCCATAAGAAATGATGAGACCCGGCCATTTGTGACAACCTGGATGGACCCTGAGGGTATTATGTGAAGTGAAACAAATCAGAGGGAGAAAGTCAAACACCGTGTGATCTCACTCATGAGCAGAAGATAAAAACAATCACAAACACACACAGAGCCACGGAGATTGGATTGCTGGTTACCATAGGGGGAGGGGGGGGAGGGGAGAGAGCAAAAGGGGTGATGAGGCTCACATGGGAGGTGACGGACTATAATTAGTTTTTGGGTGGTGAACACGATGTAATCTACACAGAACTCGAAATATATTACAACGTACATCTGAAAGCTATATGATGTTAGAAGCCACTGTTACTGCAATAAAATAAAATACAATACAATAAAATACAATACAATAAAGAAGTGTAGGAGCCTCAAGAGGCTGACAGGCTTTTGAAAAGTTATTCTAGGGATTTTTACGGCTTAGCTCAGGGCGGCAGACACCAGCCTGAGACACAGCTGTGACACAGTCACTAACTTCAACTAAATTATATTCCGACCGGAGGAAAATCAAAACTACTATAATAATAATAATTTATCAAAGGCCTCACTTTGTGCCAGATCCTGTGCTAACTGCTTTGCACCAACTATCTCATTTAATCCTCACATCCCAAAGCTAGGTTACCGCTACTCTCCCCATTTTAAAGTTGAGGAGACGGAAGCAGAATGATGGCAATCTGCCTGGAATTCACAGAAGGATTCTCTATGTAATGACGTGACTTTTGGACAAGACTTAAAGGTTTAACACATTACAGTGAAGATGCAGATCCCAGTATCACAGAACGCGAAAAACACTGAGTCCTGCCAAGTGCATTAAAACACTAATTATGGATCCTCACAATCTCTTGGCCTGTTTTCTCAGATGAGGGAAAACCCAGTGTGAAAAACCCTTGATGAGAGGTCTGCAGAGGAGGACTACGTCTGGTCTTTAAAGCCGGGAACTATCCCAGTAGCTTCGGAGTCAGTGGGCCCAGAGGAGGCCTTGAGCGTCTCTGTTCTTGGAAAAAGCCCCACAGGCTACACTTCCGTGCCCTTGGAGTTGGGCAGTTCAGTCATGCCCTACATCGGGACGTTTCAGTCAACAACGGGGGTCCCAGAAGATTAGTCCCATGTGGCCTAGGTGTGTAGGAGGCTCTGCCATCTAGGTTTAGGAACTCCGTGGTGTTTGCACAGTCTCGAGATTGCCTGACTGTGACACACTCCTCAGAACTGATCCCCACTGTTAAGCAAAGCATGACTGGACTGCCTTAGATTCTCCACGGTTCCAGACCCTGCACTGTTTACAGGATTGCACACGCAGAGGGCACCGTGTCTGAGGCAGAGAGCAGCTGCAATCACACAAGCTCTCGAGAGAGAGTCAGGGAAAGGCGTGCTCTGCTTGCACGACTCTCTACTTTTCTCTGTGTCTGAACCATTTCATAGCTAATCTGCTCTTTTTAACCGAACAGCTTAGCAGAAAAGAAAAGAAAAGAAAAAAAAAGGGTGACCAACAAATACTAAACAAACCAATATAAACAATACATATTAAATAAGCCTAACCCTACTATGCTACTGAAAAGGCGTTTATTTCCCTGGGATAATTTTGACAGCATTAGATTGTTTTCCCAAGAGCAGCCAAGTCGAGGGAGATGATTTCGAATTCCACGGTGCTACAGATGCGGTCAGTAGCAACTGCAAGCTGGAAAGGAAACAAAGTTGGGTGTAATCCATTCAAGTTCACACGTTTCACCAGGGACAGCCTCCGAGCCTTTAAGACTTATGTATGCATTTATCCATTTATTTAATCAACCACTACTAACGCCTACTACAGGCCAGACGCTGCTCTAAGTCCTTTACGGCTATGAAATATCCTCTCACCTTTACACTCACCTATGGAGTGTGTATGATAATCATCCCCGTTTGACAGATCAGGAAACTGACACACAGAATGGTACGGTAACTTGCCCAAGTTCACACAGCCCGTAGGTGGCAGAGCTAGGACCCATTTGACAGGGTCTGGCTCCAGAGTCCACGCTCCGAATCACCACGCTTAGTCTCCAAAAACCTATAGAAAGCGCCAGCCTTAACCGAAAGGTTTTGTTTTCCCCACCCTACAGTCCCTACGCGGCCCCAGGCTCCAGGGCACTCTTTCAGCTCCTCTGACAGGCCATACTCCTCCCTTGCCCCGTCCCAACGCTCTCCCGCACAAGTCCTCCTTTTCTTGTAGGCATCTGCTCTCAGCTTCAACATCACTGCCTAAGCCACAAAGTCTATCAGTAAATGCCGTATTTCTCAGCACCCAACACGAAATAGTTTTTACGTATCTCCTAGGTAACTAGTCGCTGCCTATCTGTCCTTTCCAACTAGGCTGTGAGGCCCAGTACGTCAAACACCCTGTCAGTCTTGCTCACCAAGTGTCCAGACCACTGAACAACGCACCGACCAGAGGAAAGGAAGGACTTGTCCCAAGGTCAGCTCTCCAGACTTTCTGTGGAAGGAGGCAACGAACGGAGCACCCTCGAGCCTCACGCTCTCTCTGCCAGACTTTCAAGAGTGGGACACATACCTGTGCTCACAATGCTCCCCGGACAGCCCCCACCGCACCCCTAACAGCTAGACTTCCGCACAGTCAAGGGCTTTGGAAAGCACTGGCTCTGCACACAAACGTCACGTGGCCCTCGACAGGCCACTTCCCCTGAACCGGCCTGAGCTTCAGGGGCACAACAGGCTTCATGAAAACCCCAACGGAACGTAGCCTCTAAAGGAGGGAGACCTGCACTCCTCAGAACGCATCGAGACCAGTGTCCTTATCGACTTCGCGTCTGTCCCTCCAAGAAGCCAAGACCCCGGGGGCCGCTTCAGCGCCCGACTCCCGGGCACCGCGTCCCCAGGCTGGCCCCGTGCCCGGCACACACCGCCCGTTCCATGAACGAGTGACGCGCACGAAGAGACCCCCCCCCCCCGCTCCGCGCGCCGCACAGCTGTCCCGCGACCTGACGGGCACCTCTCGGCGCACAAGCCTATTCCTCAGAAACACGCTCGCCTCCCACCAGCCCCCAGGCCCACGCCCCCAGGTACCTCTCCCAGATGGCATCATCTTCGCAGGCGCCCTGGTCGTCCGTGTCCGGCGAGCAGGAAGAGCGGGAGCTGAAGGAGGGCCACCTCAGGCCAGCGGCCGTGGCTGTGGAGGGCCCGGGCTGCTGTGCCCAGCGGGGACACGGAGCGGCGTCCACGGACGAGCCCGGCCCGGGAGAGAGCCGCAGAGCGCGGCCGGACTCCGCGGGGCTCGGCTCTGGCCAGGCAGGCGCGGCTCGCCGACGCCTCCCACGCCTCCCGCGACGGTGGCCCGGCAGCCGCGCGCGCTCCTCTCCTCGCGGGCGCGCGCCGCCGCCCAGACGCTCCCAGGCCGTTGCCCCGCCCCCTCCGGCGGTGGACTGCGGACAGGGACAGGGACACCCTCCTGGGAGAACTCCTGGGGCCCCGCCCACACGCTTCGGACCTTCGCGGAGCGGGAAGGTGCGCTGACAGGGACGCAGGGTCCCCGCCAAGCTCGCTCTCGGGGAACTGCAGCCTCCTCCCTCGGGTTTTACTCGAACGTCAGACCCGAAACCACGCAACGTCTACAAGCAAACCCTTTGACATCAGTCTTAGCAGCCTATGTTCAAGTACCACGTCTGACTGGGCAATGGAAACAAAATACAAAATGAACAAACGGGACTACATCAAAGTAAAAAAATCTTCTGCACGGCAAAGGAAACCATCCACAAAACCAAAACGCAACCTAACACCTGGGAGAAGATACTTGCAAACCGTATGTCGGATAAGGGGTTAATACCCAAAATACAGAAAGAACTCATACACCTCAACAACAAAACAAATCAACAACCCAATTAAAAAAACGGGCAAAAGATCTGAGCAGTGACTTCTCCAAAGAAGACATCCGGATGGCCAACAGGCCTATGGAGAGGTGCTCAACATCATGAGCGATCAGACAAGTGCAAATGAAAACTACCATGAGACGTCACCTTACTCTGGTCAGAATGGCTCTAAGTAGCAAGACAAGAGACAAGTGTCGGAGAGGATGTGGAGAGACGGGAACTCTCCTGCACTGCTGGTGGGGGCGCAGACTGGTGCAGCCACTATGGAAAGCAGTAGGGAGTATCCTCAGAAAACTAAGAATAGATCTACCGTTATGATCCGGCTATCCCACTGCTGGCTATTCATCCAAAGAACTCGAAGACACAAATGCAGAAAGACACGTGCACCCCTAGGTTCACTGCAGCATTATTCACAACAGCCAAAACTTGGAAGCAACCTAGGTGCCCATCAAGGGAGGAATGGATAAAGAAGATGTGGTACGTATACACAATGGAATACTACTCGGCCATAAGAAATGATGAGACCCGGCCATTTGTGACAACCTGGATGGACCCTGAGGGTATTATGTGAAGTGAAACAAATCAG
Organism: Equus caballus; assembly: GCF_041296265.1. Classification (NCBI taxonomy): domain Eukaryota; kingdom Metazoa; phylum Chordata; class Mammalia; order Perissodactyla; family Equidae; genus Equus; species Equus caballus. Next base: position 12,174,723 of record NC_091704.1, read on the forward strand.
AGGGAGAAAGTCAAACACCGTGTGATCTCACTCATGAGCAGAAGATAAAAACAATCACAAACACACACAGAGCCACGGAGATTGGATTGCTGGTTACCATAGGGGGAGGGGGGGGAGGGGAGAGAGCAAAAGGGGTGATGAGGCTCACATGGGAGGTGACGGACTATAATTAGTTTTTGGGTGGTGAACACGATGTAATCTACACAGAACTCGAAATATATTACAACGTACATCTGAAAGCTATATGATGTTAGAAGCCACTGTTACTGCAATAAAATAAAATACAATACAATAAAATACAATACAATAAAGAAGTGTAGGAGCCTCAAGAGGCTGACAGGCTTTTGAAAAGTTATTCTAGGGATTTTTACGGCTTAGCTCAGGGCGGCAGACACCAGCCTGAGACACAGCTGTGACACAGTCACTAACTTCAACTAAATTATATTCCGACCGGAGGAAAATCAAAACTACTATAATAATAATAATTTATCAAAGGCCTCACTTTGTGCCAGATTCTGTGCTAACTGCTTTGCACCAACTATCTCATTTAATCCTCACATCCCAAAGCTAGGTTACCGCTACTCTCCCCATTTTAAAGGTGAGGAGACGGAAGCAGAATGATGGCAATCTGCCTGGAATTCACAGAAGGATTCTCTATGTAATGACGTGACTTTTGGACAAGACTTAAAGGTTTAACACATTACAGTGAAGATGCAGATCCCAGTATCACAGAACGCGAAAAACACTGAGTCCTGCCAAGTGCATTAAAACACTAATTATGGATCCTCACAATCTCTTGGCCTGTTTTCTCAGAGGAGGGAAAACCCAGTGTGAAAAACCCTTGATGAGAGGTCTGCAGAGGAGGACTACGTCTGGTCTTTAAAGCCGGGAACTATCCCAGTAGCTTCGGAGTCAGTGGGCCCAGAGGAGGCCTTGAGCGTCTCTGTTCTTGGAAAAAGCCCCACAGGCTACACTTCCGTGCCCTTGGAGTTGGGCAGTTCAGTCATGCCCTACATCGGGACGTTTCAGTCAACAACGGGGGTCCCAGAAGATTAGTCCCATGTGGCCTAGGTGTGTAGGAGGCTCTGCCATCTAGGTTTAGGAACTCCGTGGTGTTTGCACAGTCTCGAGATTGCCTGACTGTGACACACTCCTCAGAACTGATCCCCACTGTTAAGCAAAGCATGACTGGACTGCCTTAGATTCTCCACGGTTCCAGACCCTGCACTGTTTACAGGATTGCACACGCAGAGGGCACCGTGTCTGAGGCAGAGAGCAGCTGCAATCACACAAGCTCTCGACAGAGAGTCAGGGAAAGGCGTGCTCTGCTTGCACGACTCTCTACTTTTCTCTGTGTCTGAACCATTTCATAGCTAATCTGCTCTTTTTAACCGAACAGCTTAGCAGAAAAGAAAAGAAAAGAAAAAAAAAGGGTGACCAACAAATACTAAACAAACCAATATAAACAATACATATTAAATAAGCCTAACCCTACTATGCTACTGAAAAGGCGTTTATTTCCCTGGGATAATTTTGACAGCATTAGATTGTTTTCCCAAGAGCAGCCAAGTCGAGGGAGATGATTTCGAATTCCACGGTGCTACAGATGCGGTCAGTAGCAACTGCAAGCTGGAAAGGAAACAAAGTTGGGTGTAATCCATTCAAGTTCACACGTTTCACCAGGGACAGCCTCCGAGCCTTTAAGACTTATGTATGCATTTATCCATTTATTTAATCAACCACTACTAACGCCTACTACAGGCCAGACGCTGCTCTAAGTCCTTTACGGCTATGAAATATCCTCTCACCTTTACACTCACCTATGGAGTGTGTATGATAATCATCCCCGTTTGACAGATCAGGAAACTGACACACAGAATGGTACGGTAACTTGCCCAAGTTCACACAGCCCGTAGGTGGCAGAGCTAGGACCCATTTGACAGGGTCTGGCTCCAGAGTCCACGCTCCGAATCACCACGCTTAGTCTCCAAAAACCTATAGAAAGCGCCAGCCTTAACCGAAAGGTTTTGTTTTCCCCACCCTACAGTCCCTACGCGGCCCCAGGCTCCAGGGCACTCTTTCAGCTCCTCTGACAGGCCATACTCCTCCCTTGCCCCGTCCCAACGCTCTCCCGCACAAGTCCTCCTTTTCTTGTAGGCATCTGCTCTCAGCTTCAACATCACTGCCTAAGCCACAAAGTCTATCAGTAAATGCCGTATTTCTCAGCACCCAACACGAAATAGTTTTTACGTATCTCCTAGGTAACTAGTCGCTGCCTATCTGTCCTTTCCAACTAGGCTGTGAGGCCCAGTACGTCAAACACCCTGTCAGTCTTGCTCACCAAGTGTCCAGACCACTGAACAACGCACCGACCAGAGGAAAGGAAGGACTTGTCCCAAGGTCAGCTCTCCAGACTTTCTGTGGAAGGAGGCAACGAACGGAGCACCCTCGAGCCTCACGCTCTCTCTGCCAGACTTTCAAGAGTGGGACACATACCTGTGCTCACAATGCTCCCCGGACAGCCCCCACCGCACCCCTAACAGCTAGACTTCCGCACAGTCAAGGGCTTTGGAAAGCACTGGCTCTGCACACAAACGTCACGTGGCCCTCGACAGGCCACTTCCCCTGAACCGGCCTGAGCTTCAGGGGCACAACAGGCTTCATGAAAACCCCAACGGAACGTAGCCTCTAAAGGAGGGAGACCTGCACTCCTCAGAACGCATCGAGACCAGTGTCCTTATCGACTTCGCGTCTGTCCCTCCAAGAAGCCAAGACCCCGGGGGCCGCTTCAGCGCCCGACTCCCGGGCACCGCGTCCCCAGGCTGGCCCCGTGCCCGGCACACACCGCCCGTTCCATGAACGAGTGACGCGCACGAAGAGACCCCCCCCCCGCTCCGCGCGCCGCACAGCTGTCCCGCGACCTGACGGGCACCTCTCGGCGCACAAGCCTATTCCTCAGAAACACGCTCGCCTCCCACCAGCCCCCAGGCCCACGCCCCCAGGTACCTCTCCCAGATGGCATCATCTTCGCAGGCGCCCTGGTCGTCCGTGTCCGGCGAGCAGGAAGAGCGGGAGCTGAAGGAGGGCCACCTCAGGCCAGCGGCCGTGGCTGTGGAGGGCCCGGGCTGCTGTGCCCAGCGGGGACACGGAGCGGCGTCCACGGACGAGCCCGGCCCGGGAGAGAGCCGCAGAGCGCGGCCGGACTCCGCGGGGCTCGGCTCTGGCCAGGCAGGCGCGGCTCGCCGACGCCTCCCACGCCTCCCGCGACGGTGGCCCGGCAGCCGCGCGCGCTCCTCTCCTCGCGGGCGCGCGCCGCCGCCCAGACGCTCCCAGGCCGTTGCCCCGCCCCCTCCGGCGGTGGACTGCGGACAGGGACAGGGACACCCTCCTGGGAGAACTCCTGGGGCCCCGCCCACACGCTTCGGACCTTCGCGGAGCGGGAAGGTGCGCTGACAGGGACGCAGGGTCCCCGCCAAGCTCGCTCTCGGGGAACTGCAGCCTCCTCCCTCGGGTTTTACTCGAACGTCAGACCCGAAACCACGCAACGTCTACAAGCAAACCCTTTGACATCAGTCTTAGCAGCCTATGTTCAAGTACCACGTCTGACTGGGCAATGGAAACAAAATACAAAATGAACAAACGGGACTACATCAAAGTAAAAAAATCTTCTGCACGGCAAAGGAAACCATCCACAAAACCAAAACGCAACCTAACACCTGGGAGAAGATACTTGCAAACCGTATGTCGGATAAGGGGTTAATACCCAAAATACAGAAAGAACTCATACACCTCAACAACAAAACAAATCAACAACCCAATTAAAAAAACGGGCAAAAGATCTGAGCAGTGACTTCTCCAAAGAAGACATCCGGATGGCCAACAGGCCTATGGAGAGGTGCTCAACATCATGAGCGATCAGACAAGTGCAAATGAAAACTACCATGAGACGTCACCTTACTCTGGTCAGAATGGCTCTAAGTAGCAAGACAAGAGACAAGTGTCGGAGAGGATGTGGAGAGACGGGAACTCTCCTGCACTGCTGGTGGGGGCGCAGACTGGTGCAGCCACTATGGAAAGCAGTAGGGAGTATCCTCAGAAAACTAAGAATAGATCTACCGTTATGATCCGGCTATCCCACTGCTGGCTATTCATCCAAAGAACTCGAAGACACAAATGCAGAAAGACACGTGCACCCCTAGGTTCACTGCAGCATTATTCACAACAGCCAAAACTTGGAAGCAACCTAGGTGCCCATCAAGGGAGGAATGGATAAAGAAGATGTGGTACGTATACACAATGGAATACTACTCGGCCATAAGAAATGATGAGACCCGGCCATTTGTGACAACCTGGATGGACCCTGAGGGTATTATGTGAAGTGAAACAAATCAGAGGGAGAAAGTCAAACACCGTGTGATCTCACTCATGAGCAGAAGATAAAAACAATCACAAACACACACAGAGCCACGGAGATTGGATTGCTGGTTACCATAGGGGGAGGGGGGGGAGGGGAGAGAGCAAAAGGGGTGATGAGGCTCACATGGGAGGTGACGGACTATAATTAGTTTTTGGGTGGTGAACACGATGTAATCTACACAGAACTCGAAATATATTACAACGTACATCTGAAAGCTATATGATGTTAGAAGCCACTGTTACTGCAATAAAATAAAATACAATACAATAAAATACAATACAATAAAGAAGTGTAGGAGCCTCAAGAGGCTGACAGGCTTTTGAAAAGTTATTCTAGGGATTTTTACGGCTTAGCTCAGGGCGGCAGACACCAGCCTGAGACACAGCTGTGACACAGTCACTAACTTCAACTAAATTATATTCCGACCGGAGGAAAATCAAAACTACTATAATAATAATAATTTATCAAAGGCCTCACTTTGTGCCAGATCCTGTGCTAACTGCTTTGCACCAACTATCTCATTTAATCCTCACATCCCAAAGCTAGGTTACCGCTACTCTCCCCATTTTAAAGTTGAGGAGACGGAAGCAGAATGATGGCAATCTGCCTGGAATTCACAGAAGGATTCTCTATGTAATGACGTGACTTTTGGACAAGACTTAAAGGTTTAACACATTACAGTGAAGATGCAGATCCCAGTATCACAGAACGCGAAAAACACTGAGTCCTGCCAAGTGCATTAAAACACTAATTATGGATCCTCACAATCTCTTGGCCTGTTTTCTCAGATGAGGGAAAACCCAGTGTGAAAAACCCTTGATGAGAGGTCTGCAGAGGAGGACTACGTCTGGTCTTTAAAGCCGGGAACTATCCCAGTAGATTCGGAGTCAGTGGGCCCAGAGGAGGCCTTGAGCGTCTCTGTTCTTGGAAAAAGCCCCACAGGCTACACTTCCGTGCCCTTGGAGTTGGGCAGTTCAGTCATGCCCTACATCGGGACGTTTCAGTCAACAACGGGGGTCCCAGAAGATTAGTCCCATGTGGCCTAGGTGTGTAGGAGGCTCTGCCATCTAGGTTTAGGAACTCCGTGGTGTTTGCACAGTCTCGAGATTGCCTGACTGTGACACACTCCTCAGAACTGATCCCCACTGTTAAGCAAAGCATGACTGGACTGCCTTAGATTCTCCACGGTTCCAGACCCTGCACTGTTTACAGGATTGCACACGCAGAGGGCACCGTGTCTGAGGCAGAGAGCAGCTGCAATCACACAAGCTCTCGACAGAGAGTCAGGGAAAGGCGTGCTCTGCTTGCACGACTCTCTACTTTTCTCTGTGTCTGAACCATTTCATAGCTAATCTGCTCTTTTTAACCGAACAGCTTAGCAGAAAAGAAAAGAAAAGAAAAAAAAAGGGTGACCAACAAATACTAAACAAACCAATATAAACAATACATATTAAATAAGCCTAACCCTACTATGCTACTGAAAAGGCGTTTATTTCCCTGGGATAATTTTGACAGCATTAGATTGTTTTCCCAAGAGCAGCCAAGTCGAGGGAGATGATTTCGAATTCCACGGTGCTACAGATGCGGTCAGTAGCAACTGCAAGCTGGAAAGGAAACAAAGTTGGGTGTAATCCATTCAAGTTCACACGTTTCACCAGGGACAGCCTCCGAGCCTTTAAGACTTATGTATGCATTTATCCATTTATTTAATCAACCACTACTAACGCCTACTACAGGCCAGACGCTGCTCTAAGTCCTTTACGGCTATGAAATATCCTCTCACCTTTACACTCACCTATGGAGTGTGTATGATAATCATCCCCGTTTGACAGATCAGGAAACTGACACACAGAATGGTACGGTAACTTGCCCAAGTTCACACAGCCCGTAGGTGGCAGAGCTAGGACCCATTTGACAGGGTCTGGCTCCAGAGTCCACGCTCCGAATCACCACGCTTAGTCTCCAAAAACCTATAGAAAGCGCCAGCCTTAACCGAAAGGTTTTGTTTTCCCCACCCTACAGTCCCTACGCGGCCCCAGGCTCCAGGGCACTCTTTCAGCTCCTCTGACAGGCCATACTCCTCCCTTGCCCCGTCCCAACGCTCTCCCGCACAAGTCCTCCTTTTCTTGTAGGCATCTGCTCTCAGCTTCAACATCACTGCCTAAGCCACAAAGTCTATCAGTAAATGCCGTATTTCTCAGCACCCAACACGAAATAGTTTTTACGTATCTCCTAGGTAACTAGTCGCTGCCTATCTGTCCTTTCCAACTAGGCTGTGAGGCCCAGTACGTCAAACACCCTGTCAGTCTTGCTCACCAAGTGTCCAGACCACTGAACAACGCACCGACCAGAGGAAAGGAAGGACTTGTCCCAAGGTCAGCTCTCCAGACTTTCTGTGGAAGGAGGCAACGAACGGAGCACCCTCGAGCCTCACGCTCTCTCTGCCAGACTTTCAAGAGTGGGACACATACCTGTGCTCACAATGCTCCCCGGACAGCCCCCACCGCACCCCTAACAGCTAGACTTCCGCACAGTCAAGGGCTTTGGAAAGCACTGGCTCTGCACACAAACGTCACGTGGCCCTCGACAGGCCACTTCCCCTGAACCGGCCTGAGCTTCAGGGGCACAACAGGCTTCATGAAAACCCCAACGGAACGTAGCCTCTAAAGGAGGGAGACCTGCACTCCTCAGAACGCATCGAGACCAGTGTCCTTATCGACTTCGCGTCTGTCCCTCCAAGAAGCCAAGACCCCGGGGGCCGCTTCAGCGCCCGACTCCCGGGCACCGCGTCCCCAGGCTGGCCCCGTGCCCGGCACACACCGCCCGTTCCATGAACGAGTGACGCGCACGAAGAGACCCCCCCCCCGCTCCGCGCGCCGCACAGCTGTCCCGCGACCTGACGGGCACCTCTCGGCGCACAAGCCTATTCCTCAGAAACACGCTCGCCTCCCACCAGCCCCCAGGCCCACGCCCCCAGGTACCTCTCCCAGATGGCATCATCTTCGCAGGCGCCCTGGTCGTCCGTGTCCGGCGAGCAGGAAGAGCGGGAGCTGAAGGAGGGCCACCTCAGGCCAGCGGCCGTGGCTGTGGAGGGCCCGGGCTGCTGTGCCCAGCGGGGACACGGAGCGGCGTCCACGGACGAGCCCGGCCCGGGAGAGAGCCGCAGAGCGCGGCCGGACTCCGCGGGGCTCGGCTCTGGCCAGGCAGGCGCGGCTCGCCGACGCCTCCCACGCCTCCCGCGACGGTGGCCCGGCAGCCGCGCGCGCTCCTCTCCTCGCGGGCGCGCGCCGCCGCCCAGACGCTCCCAGGCCGTTGCCCCGCCCCCTCCGGCGGTGGACTGCGGACAGGGACAGGGACACCCTCCTGGGAGAACTCCTGGGGCCCCGCCCACACGCTTCGGACCTTCGCGGAGCGGGAAGGTGCGCTGACAGGGACGCAGGGTCCCCGCCAAGCTCGCTCTCGGGGAACTGCAGCCTCCTCCCTCGGGTTTTACTCGAACGTCAGACCCGAAACCACGCAACGTCTACAAGCAAACCCTTTGACATCAGTCTTAGCAGCCTATGTTCAAGTACCACGTCTGACTGGGCAATGGAAACAAAATACAAAATGAACAAACGGGACTACATCAAAGTAAAAAAATCTTCTGCACGGCAAAGGAAACCATCCACAAAACCAAAACGCAACCTAACACCTGGGAGAAGATACTTGCAAACCGTATGTCGGATAAGGGGTTAATACCCAAAATACAGAAAGAACTCATACACCTCAACAACAAAACAAATCAACAACCCAATTAAAAAAACGGGCAAAAGATCTGAGCAGTGACTTCTCCAAAGAAGACATCCGGATGGCCAACAGGCCTATGGAGAGGTGCTCAACATCATGAGCGATCAGACAAGTGCAAATGAAAACTACCATGAGACGTCACCTTACTCTGGTCAGAATGGCTCTAAGTAGCAAGACAAGAGACAAGTGTCGGAGAGGATGTGGAGAGACGGGAACTCTCCTGCACTGCTGGTGGGGGCGCAGACTGGTGCAGCCACTATGGAAAGCAGTAGGGAGTATCCTCAGAAAACTAAGAATAGATCTACCGTTATGATCCGGCTATCCCACTGCTGGCTATTCATCCAAAGAACTCGAAGACACAAATGCAGAAAGACACGTGCACCCCTAGGTTCACTGCAGCATTATTCACAACAGCCAAAACTTGGAAGCAACCTAGGTGCCCATCAAGGGAGGAATGGATAAAGAAGATGTGGTACGTATACACAATGGAATACTACTCGGCCATAAGAAATGATGAGACCCGGCCATTTGTGACAACCTGGATGGACCCTGAGGGTATTATGTGAAGTGAAACAAATCAGAGGGAGAAAGTCAAACACCGTGTGATCTCACTCATGAGCAGAAGATAAAAACAATCACAAACACACACAGAGCCACGGAGATTGGATTGCTGGTTACCATAGGGGGAGGGGGGGGAGGGGAGAGAGCAAAAGGGGTGATGAGGCTCACATGGGAGGTGACGGACTATAATTAGTTTTTGGGTGGTGAACACGATGTAATCTACACAGAACTCGAAATATATTACAACGTACATCTGAAAGCTATATGATGTTAGAAGCCACTGTTACTGCAATAAAATAAAATACAATACAATAAAATACAATACAATAAAGAAGTGTAGGAGCCTCAAGAGGCTGACAGGCTTTTGAAAAGTTATTCTAGGGATTTTTACGGCTTAGCTCAGGGCGGCAGACACCAGCCTGAGACACAGCTGTGACACAGTCACTAACTTCAACTAAATTATATTCCGACCGGAGGAAAATCAAAACTACTATACTAATAATAATTTATCAAAGGCCTCACTTTGTGCCAGATTCTGTGCTAACTGCTTTGCACCAACTATCTCATTTAATCCTCACATCCCAAAGCTAGGTTACCGCTACTCTCCCCATTTTAAAGGTGAGGAGACGGAAGCAGAATGATGGCAATCTGCCTGGAATTCACAGAAGGATTCTCTATGTAATGACGTGACTTTTGGACAAGACTTAAAGGTTTAACACATTACAGTGAAGATGCAGATCCCAGTATCACAGAACGCGAAAAACACTGAGTCCTGCCAAGTGCATTAAAACACTAATTATGGATCCTCACAATCTCTTGGCCTGTTTTCTCAGAGGAGGGAAAACCCAGTGTGAAAAACCCTTGATGAGAGGTCTGCAGAGGAGGACTACGTCTGGTCTTTAAAGCCGGGAACTATCCCAGTAGCTTCGGAGTCAGTGGGCCCAGAGGAGGCCTTGAGCGTCTCTGTTCTTGGAAAAAGCCCCACAGGCTACACTTCCGTGCCCTTGGAGTTGGGCAGTTCAGTCATGCCCTACATCGGGACGTTTCAGTCAACAACGGGGGTCCCAGAAGATTAGTCCCATGTGGCCTAGGTGTGTAGGAGGCTCTGCCATCTAGGTTTAGGAACTCCGTGGTGTTTGCACAGTCTCGAGATTGCCTGACTGTGACACACTCCTCAGAACTGATCCCCACTGTTAAGCAAAGCATGACTGGACTGCCTTAGATTCTCCACGGTTCCAGACCCTGCACTGTTTACAGGATTGCACACGCAGAGGGCACCGTGTCTGAGGCAGAGAGCAGCTGCAATCACACAAGCTCTCGACAGAGAGTCAGGGAAAGGCGTGCTCTGCTTGCACGACTCTCTACTTTTCTCTGTGTCTGAACCATTTCATAGCTAATCTGCTCTTTTTAACCGAACAGCTTAGCAGAAAAGAAAAGAAAAGAAAAAAAAAGGGTGACCAACAAATACTAAACAAACCAATATAAACAATACATATTAAATAAGCCTAACCCTACTATGCTACTGAAAAGGCGTTTATTTCCCTGGGATAATTTTGACAGCATTAGATTGTTTTCCCAAGAGCAGCCAAGTCGAGGGAGATGATTTCGAATTCCACGGTGCTACAGATGCGGTCAGTAGCAACTGCAAGCTGGAAAGGAAACAAAGTTGGGTGTAATCCATTCAAGTTCACACGTTTCACCAGGGACAGCCTCCGAGCCTTTAAGACTTATGTATGCATTTATCCATTTATTTAATCAACCACTACTAACGCCTACTACAGGCCAGACGCTGCTCTAAGTCCTTTACGGCTATGAAATATCCTCTCACCTTTACACTCACCTATGGAGTGTGTATGATAATCATCCCCGTTTGACAGATCAGGAAACTGACACACAGAATGGTACGGTAACTTGCCCAAGTTCACACAGCCCGTAGGTGGCAGAGCTAGGACCCATTTGACAGGGTCTGGCTCCAGAGTCCACGCTCCGAATCACCACGCTTAGTCTCCAAAAACCTATAGAAAGCGCCAGCCTTAACCGAAAGGTTTTGTTTTCCCCACCCTACAGTCCCTACGCGGCCCCAGGCTCCAGGGCACTCTTTCAGCTCCTCTGACAGGCCATACTCCTCCCTTGCCCCGTCCCAACGCTCTCCCGCACAAGTCCTCCTTTTCTTGTAGGCATCTGCTCTCAGCTTCAACATCACTGCCTAAGCCACAAAGTCTATCAGTAAATGCCGTATTTCTCAGCACCCAACACGAAATAGTTTTTACGTATCTCCTAGGTAACTAGTCGCTGCCTATCTGTCCTTTCCAACTAGGCTGTGAGGCCCAGTACGTCAAACACCCTGTCAGTCTTGCTCACCAAGTGTCCAGACCACTGAACAACGCACCGACCAGAGGAAAGGAAGGACTTGTCCCAAGGTCAGCTCTCCAGACTTTCTGTGGAAGGAGGCAACGAACGGAGCACCCTCGAGCCTCACGCTCTCTCTGCCAGACTTTCAAGAGTGGGACACATACCTGTGCTCACAATGCTCCCCGGACAGCCCCCACCGCACCCCTAACAGCTAGACTTCCGCACAGTCAAGGGCTTTGGAAAGCACTGGCTCTGCACACAAACGTCACGTGGCCCTCGACAGGCCACTTCCCCTGAACCGGCCTGAGCTTCAGGGGCACAACAGGCTTCATGAAAACCCCAACGGAACGTAGCCTCTAAAGGAGGGAGACCTGCACTCCTCAGAACGCATCGAGACCAGTGTCCTTATCGACTTCGCGTCTGTCCCTCCAAGAAGCCAAGACCCCGGGGGCCGCTTCAGCGCCCGACTCCCGGGCACCGCGTCCCCAGGCTGGCCCCGTGCCCGGCACACACCGCCCGTTCCATGAACGAGTGACGCGCACGAAGAGACCCCCCCCCCGCTCCGCGCGCCGCACAGCTGTCCCGCGACCTGACGGGCACCTCTCGGCGCACAAGCCTATTCCTCAGAAACACGCTCGCCTCCCACCAGCCCCCAGGCCCACGCCCCCAGGTACCTCTCCCAGATGGCATCATCTTCGCAGGCGCCCTGGTCGTCCGTGTCCGGCGAGCAGGAAGAGCGGGAGCTGAAGGAGGGCCACCTCAGGCCAGCGGCCGTGGCTGTGGAGGGCCCGGGCTGCTGTGCCCAGCGGGGACACGGAGCGGCGTCCACGGACGAGCCCGGCCCGGGAGAGAGCCGCAGAGCGCGGCCGGACTCCGCGGGGCTCGGCTCTGGCCAGGCAGGCGCGGCTCGCCGACGCCTCCCACGCCTCCCGCGACGGTGGCCCGGCAGCCGCGCGCGCTCCTCTCCTCGCGGGCGCGCGCCGCCGCCCAGACGCTCCCAGGCCGTTGCCCCGCCCCCTCCGGCGGTGGACTGCGGACAGGGACAGGGACACCCTCCTGGGAGAACTCCTGGGGCCCCGCCCACACGCTTCGGACCTTCGCGGAGCGGGAAGGTGCGCTGACAGGGACGCAGGGTCCCCGCCAAGCTCGCTCTCGGGGAACTGCAGCCTCCTCCCTCGGGTTTTACTCGAACGTCAGACCCGAAACCACGCAACGTCTACAAGCAAACCCTTTGACATCAGTCTTAGCAGCCTATGTTCAAGTACCACGTCTGACTGGGCAATGGAAACAAAATACAAAATGAACAAACGGGACTACATCAAAGTAAAAAAATCTTCTGCACGGCAAAGGAAACCATCCACAAAACCAAAACGCAACCTAACACCTGGGAGAAGATACTTGCAAACCGTATGTCGGATAAGGGGTTAATACCCAAAATACAGAAAGAACTCATACACCTCAACAACAAAACAAATCAACAACCCAATTAAAAAAACGGGCAAAAGATCTGAGCAGTGACTTCTCCAAAGAAGACATCCGGATGGCCAACAGGCCTATGGAGAGGTGCTCAACATCATGAGCGATCAGACAAGTGCAAATGAAAACTACCATGAGACGTCACCTTACTCTGGTCAGAATGGCTCTAAGTAGCAAGACAAGAGACAAGTGTCGGAGAGGATGTGGAGAGACGGGAACTCTCCTGCACTGCTGGTGGGGGCGCAGACTGGTGCAGCCACTATGGAAAGCAGTAGGGAGTATCCTCAGAAAACTAAGAATAGATCTACCGTTATGATCCGGCTATCCCACTGCTGGCTATTCATCCAAAGAACTCGAAGACACAAATGCAGAAAGACACGTGCACCCCTAGGTTCACTGCAGCATTATTCACAACAGCCAAAACTTGGAAGCAACCTAGGTGCCCATCAAGGGAGGAATGGATAAAGAAGATGTGGTACGTATACACAATGGAATACTACTCGGCCATAAGAAATGATGAGACCCGGCCATTTGTGACAACCTGGATGGACCCTGAGGGTATTATGTGAAGTGAAACAAATCAGAGGGAGAAAGTCAAACACCGTGTGATCTCACTCATGAGCAGAAGATAAAAACAATCACAAACACACACAGAGCCACGGAGATTGGATTGCTGGTTACCATAGGGGGAGGGGGGGGAGGGGAGAGAGCAAAAGGGGTGATGAGGCTCACATGGGAGGTGACGGACTATAATTAGTTTTTGGGTGGTGAACACGATGTAATCTACACAGAACTCGAAATATATTACAACGTACATCTGAAAGCTATATGATGTTAGAAGCCACTGTTACTGCAATAAAATAAAATACAATACAATAAAATACAATACAATAAAGAAGTGTAGGAGCCTCAAGAGGCTGACAGGCTTTTGAAAAGTTATTCTAGGGATTTTTACGGCTTAGCTCAGGGCGGCAGACACCAGCCTGAGACACAGCTGTGACACAGTCACTAACTTCAACTAAATTATATTCCGACCGGAGGAAAATCAAAACTACTATAATAATAATAATTTATCAAAGGCCTCACTTTGTGCCAGATTCTGTGCTAACTGCTTTGCACCAACTATCTCATTTAATCCTCACATCCCAAAGCTAGGTTACCGCTACTCTCCCCATTTTAAAGGTGAGGAGACGGAAGCAGAATGATGGCAATCTGCCTGGAATTCACAGAAGGATTCTCTATGTAATGACGTGACTTTTGGACAAGACTTAAAGGTTTAACACATTACAGTGAAGATGCAGATCCCAGTATCACAGAACGCGAAAAACACTGAGTCCTGCCAAGTGCATTAAAACACTAATTATGGATCCTCACAATCTCTTGGCCTGTTTTCTCAGAGGAGGGAAAACCCAGTGTGAAAAACCCTTGATGAGAGGTCTGCAGAGGAGGACTACGTCTGGTCTTTAAAGCCGGGAACTATCCCAGTAGCTTCGGAGTCAGTGGGCCCAGAGGAGGCCTTGAGCGTCTCTGTTCTTGGAAAAAGCCCCACAGGCTACACTTCCGTGCCCTTGGAGTTGGGCAGTTCAGTCATGCCCTACATCGGGACGTTTCAGTCAACAACGGGGGTCCCAGAAGATTAGTCCCATGTGGCCTAGGTGTGTAGGAGGCTCTGCCATCTAGGTTTAGGAACTCCGTGGTGTTTGCACGGTCTCGAGATTGCCTGACTGTGACACACTCCTCAGAACTGATCCCCACTGTTAAGCAAAGCATGACTGGACTGCCTTAGATTCTCCACGGTTCCAGACCCTGCACTGTTTACAGGATTGCACACGCAGAGGGCACCGTGTCTGAGGCAGAGAGCAGCTGCAATCACACAAGCTCTCGACAGAGAGTCAGGGAAAGGCGTGCTCTGCTTGCACGACTCTCTACTTTTCTCTGTGTCTGAACCATTTCATAGCTAATCTGCTCTTTTTAACCGAACAGCTTAGCAGAAAAGAAAAGAAAAGAAAAAAAAAGGGTGACCAACAAATACTAAACAAACCAATATAAACAATACATATTAAATAAGCCTAACCCTACTATGCTACTGAAAAGGCGTTTATTTCCCTGGGATAATTTTGACAGCATTAGATTGTTTTCCCAAGAGCAGCCAAGTCGAGGGAGATGATTTCGAATTCCACGGTGCTACAGATGCGGTCAGTAGCAACTGCAAGCTGGAAAGGAAACAAAGTTGGGTGTAATCCATTCAAGTTCACACGTTTCACCAGGGACAGCCTCCGAGCCTTTAAGACTTATGTATGCATTTATCCATTTATTTAATCAACCACTACTAACGCCTACTACAGGCCAGACGCTGCTCTAAGTCCTTTACGGCTATGAAATATCCTCTCACCTTTACACTCACCTATGGAGTGTGTATGATAATCATCCCCGTTTGACAGATCAGGAAACTGACACACAGAATGGTACGGTAACTTGCCCAAGTTCACACAGCCCGTAGGTGGCAGAGCTAGGACCCATTTGACAGGGTCTGGCTCCAGAGTCCACGCTCCGAATCACCACGCTTAGTCTCCAAAAACCTATAGAAAGCGCCAGCCTTAACCGAAAGGTTTTGTTTTCCCCACCCTACAGTCCCTACGCGGCCCCAGGCTCCAGGGCACTCTTTCAGCTCCTCTGACAGGCCATACTCCTCCCTTGCCCCGTCCCAACGCTCTCCCGCACAAGTCCTCCTTTTCTTGTAGGCATCTGCTCTCAGCTTCAACATCACTGCCTAAGCCACAAAGTCTATCAGTAAATGCCGTATTTCTCAGCACCCAACACGAAATAGTTTTTACGTATCTCCTAGGTAACTAGTCGCTGCCTATCTGTCCTTTCCAACTAGGCTGTGAGGCCCAGTACGTCAAACACCCTGTCAGTCTTGCTCACCAAGTGTCCAGACCACTGAACAACGCACCGACCAGAGGAAAGGAAGGACTTGTCCCAAGGTCAGCTCTCCAGACTTTCTGTGGAAGGAGGCAACGAACGGAGCACCCTCGAGCCTCACGCTCTCTCTGCCAGACTTTCAAGAGTGGGACACATACCTGTGCTCACAATGCTCCCCGGACAGCCCCCACCGCACCCCTAACAGCTAGACTTCCGCACAGTCAAGGGCTTTGGAAAGCACTGGCTCTGCACACAAACGTCACGTGGCCCTCGACAGGCCACTTCCCCTGAACCGGCCTGAGCTTCAGGGGCACAACAGGCTTCATGAAAACCCCAACGGAACGTAGCCTCTAAAGGAGGGAGACCTGCACTCCTCAGAACGCATCGAGACCAGTGTCCTTATCGACTTCGCGTCTGTCCCTCCAAGAAGCCAAGACCCCGGGGGCCGCTTCAGCGCCCGACTCCCGGGCACCGCGTCCCCAGGCTGGCCCCGTGCCCGGCACACACCGCCCGTTCCATGAACGAGTGACGCGCACGAAGAGACCCCCCCCCCGCTCCGCGCGCCGCACAGCTGTCCCGCGACCTGACGGGCACCTCTCGGCGCACAAGCCTATTCCTCAGAAACACGCTCGCCTCCCACCAGCCCCCAGGCCCACGCCCCCAGGTACCTCTCCCAGATGGCATCATCTTCGCAGGCGCCCTGGTCGTCCGTGTCCGGCGAGCAGGAAGAGCGGGAGCTGAAGGAGGGCCACCTCAGGCCAGCGGCCGTGGCTGTGGAGGGCCCGGGCTGCTGTGCCCAGCGGGGACACGGAGCGGCGTCCACGGACGAGCCCGGCCCGGGAGAGAGCCGCAGAGCGCGGCCGGACTCCGCGGGGCTCGGCTCTGGCCAGGCAGGCGCGGCTCGCCGACGCCTCCCACGCCTCCCGCGACGGTGGCCCGGCAGCCGCGCGCGCTCCTCTCCTCGCGGGCGCGCGCCGCCGCCCAGACGCTCCCAGGCCGTTGCCCCGCCCCCTCCGGCGGTGGACTGCGGACAGGGACAGGGACACCCTCCTGGGAGAACTCCTGGGGCCCCGCCCACACGCTTCGGACCTTCGCGGAGCGGGAAGGTGCGCTGACAGGGACGCAGGGTCCCCGCCAAGCTCGCTCTCGGGGAACTGCAGCCTCCTCCCTCGGGTTTTACTCGAACGTCAGACCCGAAACCACGCAACGTCTACAAGCAAACCCTTTGACATCAGTCTTAGCAGCCTATGTTCAAGTACCACGTCTGACTGGGCAATGGAAACAAAATACAAAATGAACAAACGGGACTACATCAAAGTAAAAAAATCTTCTGCACGGCAAAGGAAACCATCCACAAAACCAAAACGCAACCTAACACCTGGGAGAAGATACTTGCAAACCGTATGTCGGATAAGGGGTTAATACCCAAAATACAGAAAGAACTCATACACCTCAACAACAAAACAAATCAACAACCCAATTAAAAAAACGGGCAAAAGATCTGAGCAGTGACTTCTCCAAAGAAGACATCCGGATGGCCAACAGGCCTATGGAGAGGTGCTCAACATCATGAGCGATCAGACAAGTGCAAATGAAAACTACCATGAGACGTCACCTTACTCTGGTCAGAATGGCTCTAAGTAGCAAGACAAGAGACAAGTGTCGGAGAGGATGTGGAGAGACGGGAACTCTCCTGCACTGCTGGTGGGGGCGCAGACTGGTGCAGCCACTATGGAAAGCAGTAGGGAGTATCCTCAGAAAACTAAGAATAGATCTACCGTTATGATCCGGCTATCCCACTGCTGGCTATTCATCCAAAGAACTCGAAGACACAAATGCAGAAAGACACGTGCACCCCTAGGTTCACTGCAGCATTATTCACAACAGCCAAAACTTGGAAGCAACCTAGGTGCCCATCAAGGGAGGAATGGATAAAGAAGATGTGGTACGTATACACAATGGAATACTACTCGGCCATAAGAAATGATGAGACCCGGCCATTTGTGACAACCTGGATGGACCCTGAGGGTATTATGTGAAGTGAAACAAATCAGAGGGAGAAAGTCAAACACCGTGTGATCTCACTCATGAGCAGAAGATAAAAACAATCACAAACACACACAGAGCCACGGAGATTGGATTGCTGGTTACCATAGGGGGAGGGGGGGGAGGGGAGAGAGCAAAAGGGGTGATGAG
Organism: Equus caballus; assembly: GCF_041296265.1. Classification (NCBI taxonomy): domain Eukaryota; kingdom Metazoa; phylum Chordata; class Mammalia; order Perissodactyla; family Equidae; genus Equus; species Equus caballus. Next base: position 12,192,433 of record NC_091704.1, read on the forward strand.
GCTCACATGGGAGGTGACGGACTATAATTAGTTTTTGGGTGGTGAACACGATGTAATCTACACAGAACTCGAAATATATTACAACGTACATCTGAAAGCTATATGATGTTAGAAGCCACTGTTACTGCAATAAAATAAAATACAATACAATAAAATACAATACAATAAAGAAGTGTAGGAGCCTCAAGAGGCTGACAGGCTTTTGAAAAGTTATTCTAGGGATTTTTACGGCTTAGCTCAGGGCGGCAGACACCAGCCTGAGACACAGCTGTGACACAGTCACTAACTTCAACTAAATTATATTCCGACCGGAGGAAAATCAAAACTACTATAATAATAATAATTTATCAAAGGCCTCACTTTGTGCCAGATTCTGTGCTAACTGCTTTGCACCAACTATCTCATTTAATCCTCACATCCCAAAGCTAGGTTACCGCTACTCTCCCCATTTTAAAGGTGAGGAGACGGAAGCAGAATGATGGCAATCTGCCTGGAATTCACAGAAGGATTCTCTATGTAATGACGTGACTTTTGGACAAGACTTAAAGGTTTAACACATTACAGTGAAGATGCAGATCCCAGTATCACAGAACGTGAAAAACACTGAGTCCTGCCAAGTGCATTAAAACACTAATTATGGATCCTCACAATCTCTTGGCCTGTTTTCTCAGATGAGGGAAAACCCAGTGTGAAAAACCCTTGATGAGAGGTCTGCAGAGGAGGACTACGTCTGGTCTTTAAAGCCGGGAACTATCCCAGTAGCTTCGGAGTCAGTGGGCCCAGAGGAGGCCTTGAGCGTCTCTGTTCTTGGAAAAAGCCCCACAGGCTACACTTCCGTGCCCTTGGAGTTGGGCAGTTCAGTCATGCCCTACATCGGGACGTTTCAGTCAACAACGGGGGTCCCAGAAGATTAGTCCCATGTGGCCTAGGTGTGTAGGAGGCTCTGCCATCTAGGTTTAGGAACTCCGTGGTGTTTGCACGGTCTCGAGATTGCCTGACTGTGACACACTCCTCAGAACTGATCCCCACTGTTAAGCAAAGCATGACTGGACTGCCTTAGATTCTCCACGGTTCCAGACCCTGCACTGTTTACAGGATTGCACACGCAGAGGGCACCGCGTCTGAGGCAGAGAGCGGCTGGAGTCACAAAAGCTCTCGACAGAGAGTCAAGGAAAGGCGTGCTCTGCTCACACGACTCTCTACTTTTCTCTGGGTCTGAACTATTTTACAGCTAATCTACTTTTTTTAACCGAGCAGCTTTGCCAAGAAAAAGTTACCAACAAATACCAGCCAAACCAATATGAGCGATACCTATTAAATAAGCCTGACCCTACTAGGCTACTGACAAGGCTTTTATTTCCCTGGGATAATCTGGACAGCATTAGATTCTGTTACCAAGAGCAGCCAAGTCGAGGGAGATTATTTCTAATTCCACAGTGCCACAGATGCGGTCAGTAGCAACTGCAAGCTGGAAAGGAAACAAAGCCGGGTGTAATCCATTCCAGTTCACACGTTGCACGAGGGACAGCCTCCAAGCCTTGAATACTTATGTATGCATTTATCCATTTATTTAATCAACCACTACTAACGCCTACTGAAGGCCAGACACTGCTCTAAGTACTTTACGGACATGAAATAGCCTCTAACCTTTACACTCACCTATGGAGTGTGTGTTATAATCATCCCCGTTTTACAGATCAGGAAACTGACACACAGAATGGTACAGTAACTTGCCCAAGTTCACACAGCCCGTAGGTGGCAGAGCTAGGACCCATGTGACAGAGTCTGGCTCCAGAGTCCACGTGCTGAATCACCACGCTTAGTCTCCGAAGACCTATAGAAAGCGCCAGCCTTAATCGAAAAGTTTGGTTTTCCCCACCCTACAGTCCCTACGCGGCCCCAGTCTCCAGGGCATGCTTTCAGCTCCTCTGACAGGCCATCCTCCTCCCTTGCCCTGTCCCAACGCTCTCCCGCACAAGTCCTCCTTTGCTTTTAGGCATCTGCTCTCAGCTTAAACATCACTGCCTAAGTCACAAAGTCTAACAGTAAATGCCGTATTTCTCAGCACTCAACACAGAATTGCTTTTACGTATCTCCTAGGTAATTAGTTGCTGCCTATCTGTCCTTTCCAACTAGGCTGCGAGGTCCAGTACGTCAAACACCCTGTCAGTCTTGCCCACCAAGTGTCCAGACCACTGAACACGCACCGACCCGAGGAAAGGAAGTCCCAAAGTCAACTCTCCAGACTTTCTGTGGAAGGAGGGAACGAACGGAGCACCCTCCAGCCTCACGCTTTCTTTGCCAGACTTTCAAGTGTGGGACACACACCTGTGCTCACAATGCTCCCCGGACAGCCCCCACTGCACCCCTAACAGGTAGACTTCTGCCCAGTCAAGGCCTTTGGAAAGCACTGGCTCTGCACACGAATATTATGCGGCCCTCGACAGGCCACTTCCCCTGAACCGGCCTGAGCTTCAGGGCCACGACAGGCTTCGTGAAAACCCCAACGGAACGTAGCCTCGAAAAGAGGGAGACCTGCACCCCTCAGAACGCATCGAGACCAGTGTCGTTACCGACGTCGCGTCTGGCCTTCCAAGAAGCCGAGACCACGGGCGCCGCTTCAGCGCCCGACTCCCGGGCACCGCATCCCCAGGCTGGCCCCTGGGCAGGTGCCCGGCACACACCGCCCGTTCCACGAACGCGTGAAGCGCACGAAGAGACCCCCTCGCTGCCCGCGCCGCGCAGCTGTCCCGCGGCCTGACGGGCACCTCTCGGCGCACAAGCCTATTCCTCAGGGACACGCTCGCCTCCCACCAGCCCCCAGGCCCACGCCCCCAGGTACCTCTCCCAGATGGAATCCTCTTCGCAGGCGCCCTGGTCGTCCGTGTCCGGCGAGCAGGAAGAGCGGGAGCTGAAGGAGGGCCTCCTCAGGCTAGCGGCCGTGGCTGTGGAGGGCCCGGGCTGCTGTGCCCAGCGGGGACACGGAGCGGCGTCCAGGGACGCCGGGGGAACGGGCGAGCCCGGCCCGGGAGAGAGCAGCAGAGCGCGGCCGGACTCCGCCGGGCTCGGCTCTGGGCAGGCAGGCGCGGCTGGCCGACGCCTCCCCGGACGGCGGCCCAGCAGCCGTGCGCGCTCCCCGCGCGCGCGCGCGCCGCCGCCCAGAGGCTCCCTGGCCGCTGCCCCGCCCCACCCCCCCCTCAGGCGGTGGACTGCGGACAGGGACAGGGACACCCTCCTGGGAGAACTCCTGGGGCCCCGCCCACACGCTCGCTCTCGGGGAACTGCAGCCTCCTTGGGTCTGACTGCAATGCCACACCCGAAACCATGCAACGTCTAGAAGAAAACATAGGCAGTATGCCCTTTGACAGCAGTCTTAGCAGCCTACTTTCAAGTACCATGTCTGACTGGGCAATGGAAACAAAGTACAAAATGAACAAACGGGACTACATCAAAGTGAAAAAAAATCTTCTGCACGGCAAAGGAAACCATCCACAAAACCAAAACACAACCTAACAACTGGGAGAAGATACTTGCAAACCATATATCGGATAAGGGGTTTATATCCAAAACACAGAAAGAACTCCGACAGCTCAACAACAACAAAAGATCAACAACCCGATTAAAAAGACGGGCAAAAGATCTGAGCAGTGACTTCTCCAAAGAAGGTATACGGGTGGCCAACAGGCATATGGAAAGGGGCTCAACATCATTAGCGATCAGAGGAAGGCAAATCACAACTACAAGGAGAGGTCACCTTCCTCTGGTCAGAATGGCTCTAATTAACAAGACAGGAGACAAGTGTCGGAGAGGATGTGGAGAGAAGGGAACTCTCCTACACTGCTGGTGGGAGTGCAGACTGGTGCAGCCACCATGGAAAGCCGTATGGAGTATCCTCAGAAAACTAAGAATACATCTACCATATGTATGATCCAGCTAGCCCACTGCTGGGTATTTATCCAAAGAACTGGAAAACACCAATGCAGAAAGACACATGCACCCCTAGGTTCACTGCAGCATTATTCACAACAGCCAAAACTTGGAAGCAACCTAGGTGCCCATCAAGGGAAGTATGGACAGAGAAGATGTGGTGTGTATACACAATGGAATGCTACTCGGCCCTAAGAAACGATGAGATCCGGCCATTTGTGACAACGTGGATGGACCTTGAGGGTATTATGCGAAGTGAAATAAATCAGAGGGAGAAAGTCAAACACCGTGTGATCTCACTCATGAGTACATGATAAAAACAATGACGAACACGCACAGAGCAACGGAGATTGGATTGGTGGTTACCGTAGGGGGAGGGGGGGAGGGGAGAGAGCCAAAGGGGCGATGAGGCTCACATGTGAGGTGACGGACTATAATTAGTTTTTGGGCGGTGAACACGACGTAATCTACACAGAATTCGAAATGTATTACAACGTACCTCTGGAAAGCTACGTGATGTTAGAATCCACTGTCACTGCAATAAAGTAAAATAAAATAAAATAAAGCAAAATAAAATAAAGAAGTGTAGGAGCCTCAAGAGGCTAACAGGCTTTTGCAAAGTTATTCTAGGGATTTTTACGGCTTGGCTCAGGGCGGCAGACACCAGCCTGAGACACAGCTGTGACATAGCCACGAACTTCAACTCGACTATATTCCGACTGGAGGGAAGTCAAAACTACTGTAATCATAATTTATTGAAGGCTTCGCTTTGTGCCAGATCCTGCGCCGACTGCTTTGCACCAACTGTCTCGTTTAATCCTCACATCCAAAAGGTAGGTTACCGTTATTCTCCCCATTGTAAAGGTGAGGAGAGGAGGCGGAAGCAGAAAGATGGCAACCTGCCTGGAATTCACAGAAGGATTCTCTAGGTAATGACATGACTTTTGGACAAGACTTAAAGGTTTAACACATGACAGTGAAGACGCAGATCCCAGTATCACAGAACGTGAAAAACACTGAGTCCTGCCAAATGGATTAAAACACTAACTATGGATCCTCACAATCTCTTGGCCTGTTTTCTCAGGTGAGGGAAAACCCGGTGTGGAAAACCGTTGAGGAGATGTCTGCAGATGAGGACTATGGCTGGTCTTTAAAGCCGGGAACTATCCCAGTAGATTCTGAGTCAGTGGGTCCAGAGTAGGCCTCGAGCGTCTCCGTTCTTTGACAGAGCCCCACAGGCTACACTCCCGTGCCCTTGGAGTTGGGAAGTACCGTCAGGCGCTACATCAGGACGTTTCAGTCAACAACGGGGGTCCCAAAAGATTAGTCCCATAGAGCCAAGGTGTATAGGAGGCTCTGCCATCTAGGTTTATGAACTCCGTGGTGCTTGCACGCTCACGAGATTGCCTGACCGTGACGCACTCCTCAGAACCTAGCCCCACTGTTAAGCAAAGCATGACTGCACTGCCTTAGATTCTCCACGGTTCCGGACCCTGCACGGTTTAGATGACTGCACACGCAGAGGGCACCGCGTCTGAGGCAGAGAGCGGCTGGAGTCACAAAAGCTCTCGACAGAGAGTCAAGGAAAGGCGTGCTCTGCTTACACGACTCTCTACTTTTCTCTGGGTCTGAACTATTTTACAGCTAATCTGCTTTTTTTAACCGAGCAGCTTTGCCAAGAAAAAGTTACCAACAAATACCAGCCAAACCAATATAAGCGATACCTATTAAATAAGCCTGACCCTACTAGGCTACTGACAAGGCTTTTATTTCCCTGGGATAATTTGGACAGCATTAGATTCCTTTACCAAGAGCAGCCAAGTCGAGGGAGATTATTTCTAATTCCACAGTGCCACAGATGCGGTCAATAGCAACTGCAAGCTGGAAAGGAAACAAAGCCGGGTGTAATCCATTCCAGTTCACACGTTGCACGAGGGACAGCCTCCAAGCCTTGAATACTTATGTATGCATTTATCCATTTATTTAATCAACCACTACTAACGCCTACTGAAGGCCAGACACTGCTCTAAGTACTTTACGGACATGAAATAGCCTCTAACCTTTACGCTCACCTATGGAGTGTGTATGATAATCATCCCCGTCTTACAGATCAGGAAACTGACACACAGAATGGTACAGTAACTTGCCCAAGTTCACACAGCCCGTAGGTGGCAGAGCTAGGACCCATGTGACAGAGTCTGGCTCCAGAGTCCACGTGCTGAATCACCACGCTTAGTCTCCGAAGACCTATAGAAAGCGGCAGCCTTAATCGAAAAGTTTGGTTTTCCCCACCCTGCAGTCCCTACGCGGCCCCAGTCTCCAGGGCATGCTTTCAGCTCCTCTGACAGGCCATCCTCCTCCCTTGCCCTGTCCCAACACTCTCCCGCACAAGTCCTCCTTTGCTTTTAGGCATCTGCTCTCAGCTTAAACATCACTGCCTAAGTCACAAAGTCTAACAGTAAATGCCGTATTTCTCAGCACTCAACACAGAATTGCTTTTACGTATCTCCTAGGTAATTAGTTGCTGCCTATCTGTCCTTTCCAACTAGGCTGCGAGGTCCAGTACGTCAAACACCCTGTCAGTCTTGCCCACCAAGTGTCCAGACCACTGAACACGCACCGACCCGAGGAAAGGAAGTCCCAAAGTCAACTCTCCAGACTTTCTGTGGAAGGAGGGAACGAACGGAGCACCCTCCAGCCTCACGCTTTCTTTGCCAGACTTTCAAGTGTGGGACACACACCTGTGCTCACAATGCTCCCCGGACAGCCCCCACTGCACCCCTAACAGGTAGACTTCTGCCCAGTCAAGGCCTTTGGAAAGCACTGGCTCTGCACACGAATATTATGCGGCCCTCGACAGGCCACTTCTCCTGAACCGGCCTGAGCTTCAGGGCCACGACAGGCTTCGTGAAAACCCCAACGGAACGTAGCCTCGAAAAGAGGGAGACCTGCACCCCTCAGAACGCATCGAGACCAGTGTCGTTACCGACGTCGCGTCTGGCCTTCCAAGAAGCCGAGACCACGGGCGCCGCTTCAGCGCCCGACTCCCGGGCACCGCATCCCCAGGCTGGCCCCTGGGCAGGTGCCCGGCACACACCGCCCGTTCCACGAACGCGTGAAGCGCACGAAGAGACCCCCTCGCTGCCCGCGCCGCGCAGCTGTCCCGCGGCCTGACGGGCACCTCTCGGCGCACAAGCCTATTCCTCAGGGACACGCTCGCCTCCCACCAGCCCCCAGGCCCACGCCCCCAGGTACCTCTCCCAGATGGAATCCTCTTCGCAGGCGCCCTGGTCGTCCGTGTCCGGCGAGCAGGAAGAGCGGGAGCTGAAGGAGGGCCTCCTCAGGCTAGCGGCCGTGGCTGTGGAGGGCCCGGGCTGCTGTGCCCAGCGGGGACACGGAGCGGCGTCCAGGGACGCCGGGGGAACGGGCGAGCCCGGCCCAGGAGAGAGCAGCAGAGCGCGGCCGGACTCCGCCGGGCTCGGCTCTGGGCAGGCAGGCGCGGCTGGCCGACGCCTCCCCGGACGGCGGCCCAGCAGCCGTGCGCGCTCCCCGCGCGCGCGCGCGCCGCCGCCCAGAGGCTCCCTGGCCGCTGCCCCGCCCCACCCCCCCCCCTCAGGCGGTGGACTGCGGACAGGGACAGGGACACCCTCCTGGGAGAACTCCTGGGGCCCCGCCCACACGCTCGCTCTCGGGGAACTGCAGCCTCCTCGGGTCTGACTGCAATGCCACACCCGAAACCATGCAACGTCTAGAAGAAAACATAGGCAGTATGCCCTTTGACAGCAGTCTTAGCAGCCTACTTTCAAGTACCATGTCTGACTGGGCAATGGAAACAAAGTACAAAATGAACAAACGGGACTACATCAAAGTGAAAAAAAATCTTCTGCACGGCAAAGGAAACCATCCACAAAACCAAAACACAACCTAACAACTGGGAGAAGATACTTGCAAACCATATATCGGATAAGGGGTTTATATCCAAAACACAGAAAGAACTCCGACAGCTCAACAACAACAAAAGATCAACAACCCGATTAAAAAGACGGGCAAAAGATCTGAGCAGTGACTTCTCCAAAGAAGGTATACGGGTGGCCAACAGGCATATGGAAAGGGGCTCAACATCATTAGCGATCAGAGGAAGGCAAATCACAACTACAAGGAGAGGTCACCTTCCTCTGGTCAGAATGGCTCTAATTAACAAGACAGGAGACAAGTGTCGGAGAGGATGTGGAGAGAAGGGAACTCTCCTACACTGCTGGTGGGAGTGCAGACTGGTGCAGCCACCATGGAAAGCCGTATGGAGTATCCTCAGAAAACTAAGAATACATCTACCATATGTATGATCCAGCTAGCCCACTGCTGGGTATTCATCCAAAGAACTGGAAAACACCAATGCAGAAAGACACATGCACCCCTAGGTTCACTGCAGCATTATTCACAACAGCCAAAACTTGGAAGCAACCTAGGTGCCCATCAAGGGAACTATGGATAGAGAAGATGTGGTATGTATACACAATGGAATGCCACTCGGCCCTAAGAAACGATGAGATCCGGCCATTTGTGACAACGTGGATGGACCTTGAGGGTATTATGTGAAGTGAAATAAATCAGAGGGAGAAAGTCAAACACCGTGTGATCTCACTCATAAGTACATGATAAAAACAATGACGAACACGCAGAGAGCAACGGAGATTGGATTGGTGGTTACCGTAGGGGGAGGGGGGGGAGGGGAGAGAGCCAAAGGGGCGATGAGGCTCACATGTGAGGTGACGGACTATAATTAGTTTTTGGGCGGTGAACACGACGTAATCTACACAGAATTCGAAATGTATTACAACGTACCTCTGGAAAGCTACGTGATGTTAGAATCCACTGGAACTGCAATAAAGTAAAATAAAACAAAATAAAACAAAATAAAATAAAGAAGTGTAGGAGCCTCAAGAGGCTAACAGGCTTTTGCAAAGTTATTCTAGGGATTTTTACGGCTTGGCTCAGGGCGGCAGACACCAGCCTGAGACACAGCTGTGACACAGCCACTAACTTCAACTCAACGATATTCCGACTGGAGGGAAGTCAAAACTACTGTAATCATCATTTATTGAAGGCTTCACTTTGTGCCAGATCCTGCGCCGACTGCTTTGCACCAACTGTCTCATTTGATCCTCACATCCAAAAGGCAGGTTACCGTTATTCTCCCCATTGTAAAGGTGAGGAGAGGAGGCGGAAGCAGAAAGATGGCAACCTGCCTGGAATTCACAGAAGGATTCTCTAGGTAATGACATGACTTTTGGACAAGACTTAAAGGTTTAACACATGACAGTGAAGGCGCAGATCCCGGTATCACAGAACGTGAAAAACACTGAGTCCTGCCAAATGGATTAAAACACTAACTATGGATCCTCACAATCTCTTGGCCTGTTTTTTCAGGTGAGGGAAAACCCGGTGTGGAAAACCGTTGAGGAGATGTCTGCAGAGGAGGACTACGTCTGGTCTTTAAAGCCGGGAACTATCCCAGTAGATTCTGAGTCAGTGGGTCCAGAGTAGGCCTCGAGCGTCTCCGTTCTTTGAAAGAGCCCCACAGGCTACACTCCCGTGCCCTTGGAGCTGGGAAGTACCGTCAGGCGCTACATCAGGACGTTTCAGTCAACAACGGGGGTCCCAAAAGATTAGTCCCTTAGAGCCAAGGTGTGTAGGAGGCTCTGCCATCTAGGTTTATGAACTCCGTGGTGCTTGCACGCTCACGAGATTGCCTGACCGTGACGCACTCCTCAGAACCTAGCCCCACTGTTAAGCAAAGCATGACTGCACTGCCTTAGATTCTCCACGGTTCCGGACCCTGCACGCTTTAGATGACTGCACACGCAGAGGGCACCGCGTCTGAGGCAGAGAGCGGCTGGAGTCACAAAAGCTCTCGACAGAGAGTCAAGGAAAGGCGTGCTCTGCTTACACGACTCTCGACTTTTCTCTGGGTCTGAACTATTTTACAGCTAATCTGCTTTTTTTAACCGAGCAGCTTTGCCAAAAAAGAGTTACCAACAAATACCAGCCAAACCAATATAAGCGATACCTATTAAATAAGCCTGACCCTACTAGGCTACTGACAAGGCTTTTATTTCCCTGGGATAATTTGGACAGCATTAGATTCCTTTACCAAGAGCAGCCAAGTCGAGGGAGATTATTTCTAATTCCACAGTGCCACAAATGCGGTCAATAGCAACTGCAAGCTGGAAAGGAAACAAAGCCGGGTGTAATCCATTCCAGTTCACACGTTGCACGAGGGACAGCCTCCAAGCCTTGAATACTTATGTATGCATTTATCCATTTATTTAATCAACCACTACTAACGCCTACTGAAGGCCAGACACTGCTCTAAGTACTTTACGGACATGAAATAGCCTCTAACCTTTACGCTCACCTATGGAGTGTGTATGATAATCATCCCCGTCTTACAGATCAGGAAACTGACACACAGAATGGTACAGTAACTTGCCCAAGTTCACACAGCCCGTAGGTGGCAGAGCTAGGACCCATCTGACAGAGTCTGGCTCCAGAGTCCACGTGCTGAATCACCACGCTTAGTCTCCGAAGACCTATAGAAAGCGGCAGCCTTAATCGAAAAGTTTGGTTTTCCCCACCCTACAGTCCCTACGCGGCCCCAGTCTCCAGGGCATGCTTTCAGCTCCTCTGACAGGCCATCCTCCTCCCTTGCCCTGTCCCAACACTCTCCCGCACAAGTCCTCCTTTGCTTTTAGGCATCTGCTCTCAGCTTAAACATCACTGCCTAAGTCACAAAGTCTAACAGTAAATGCCGTATTTCTCAGCACTCAACACAGAATTGCTTTTACGTATCTCCTAGGTAATTAGTTGCTGCCTATCTGTCCTTTCCAACTAGGCTGCGAGGTCCAGTACGTCAAACACCCTGTCAGTCTTGCCCACCAAGTGTCCAGACCACTGAACACGCACCGACCCGAGGAAAGGAAGTCCCAAAGTCAACTCTCCAGACTTTCTGTGGAAGGAGGGAACGAACGGAGCACCCTCCAGCCTCACGCTTTCTTTGCCAGACTTTCAAGTGTGGGACACACACCTGTGCTCACAATGCTCCCCGGACAGCCCCCACTGCACCCCTAACAGGTAGACTTCTGCCCAGTCAAGGCCTTTGGAAAGCACTGGCTCTGCACACGAATATTATGCGGCCCTCGACAGGCCACTTCCCCTGAACCGGCCTGAGCTTCAGGGCCACGACAGGCTTCGTGAAAACCCCAACGGAACGTAGCCTCGAAAAGAGGGAGACCTGCACCCCTCAGAACGCATCGAGACCAGTGTCGTTACCGACGTCGCGTCTGGCCTTCCAAGAAGCCAAGACCACGGGCGCCGCTTCAGCGCCCGACTCCCGGGCACCGCATCCCCAGGCTGGCCCCTGGGCAGGTGCCCGGCACACACCGCCCGTTCCACGAACGCGTGAAGCGCACGAAGAGACCCCCTCGCTGCCCGCGCCGCGCAGCTGTCCCGCGGCCTGACGGGCACCTCTCGGCGCACAAGCCTATTCCTCAGGGACACGCTCGCCTCCCACCAGCCCCCAGGCCCACGCCCCCAGGTACCTCTCCCAGATGGAATCCTCTTCGCAGGCGCCCTGGTCGTCCGTGTCCGGCGAGCAGGAAGAGCGGGAGCTGAAGGAGGGCCTCCTCAGGCTAGCGGCCGTGGCTGTGGAGGGCCCGGGCTGCTGTGCCCAGCGGGGACACGGAGCGGCGTCCAGGGACGCCGGGGGAACGGGCGAGCCCGGCCCAGGAGAGAGCAGCAGAGCGCGGCCGGACTCCGCCGGGCTCGGCTCTGGGCAGGCAGGCGCGGCTGGCCGACGCCTCCCCGGACGGCGGCCCAGCAGCCGTGCGCGCTCCCCGCGCGCGCGCGCGCGCCGCCGCCCAGAGGCTCCCTGGCCGCTGCCCCGCCCCACCCCCCCCACCCCCCCCTCAGGCGGTGGACTGCGGACAGGGACAGGGACACCCTCCTGGGAGAACTCCTGGGGCCCCGCCCACACGCTCGCTCTCGGGGAACTGCAGCCTCCTCGGGTCTGACTGCAATGCCACACCCGAAACCATGCAACGTCTAGAAGAAAACATAGGCAGTATGCCCTTTGACAGCAGTCTTAGCAGCCTACTTTCAAGTACCATGTCTGACTGGGCAATGGAAACAAAGTACAAAATGAACAGACGGGACTACATCAAAGTGAAAAAAAATCTTCTGCACGGCAAAGGAAACCATCCACAAAACCAAAACACAACCTAACAACTGGGAGAAGATACTTGCAAACCATATATCGGATAAGGGGTTTATATCCAAAACACAGAAAGAACTCCGACAGCTCAACAACAACAAAAGATCAACAACCCGATTAAAAAGACGGGCAAAAGATCTGAGCAGTGACTTCTCCAAAGAAGGTATACGGGTGGCCAACAGGCATATGGAAAGGGGCTCAACATCATTAGCGATCAGAGGAAGGCAAATCAAAACTACAAGGAGAGGTCACCTTCCTCTGGTCAGAATGGCTCTAATTAACAAGACAGGAGACAAGTGTCGGAGAGGATGTGGAGAGAAGGGAACTCTCCTACACTGCTGGTGGGAGTGCAGACTGGTGCAGCCACCATGGAAAGCCGTATGGAGTATCCTCAGAAAACTAAGAATACATCTACCATATGTATGATCCAGCTAGCCCACTGCTGGGTATTTATCCAAAGAACTGGAAAACACCAATGCAGAAAGACACATGCACCCCTAGGTTCACTGCAGCATTATTCACAACAGCCAAAACTTGGAAGCAACCTAGGTGCCCATCAAGGGAAGTATGGACAGAGAAGATGTGGTGTGTATACACAATGGAATGCTACTCGGCCCTAAGAAACGATGAGATCCGGCCATTTGTGACAACGTGGATGGACCTTGAGGGTATTATGCGAAGTGAAATAAATCAGAGGGAGAAAGTCAAACACCGTGTGATCTCACTCATGAGTACATGATAAAAACAATGACGAACACGCACAGAGCAACGGAGATTGGATTGGTGGTTACCGTAGGGGGAGGGGGGGAGGGGAGAGAGCCAAAGGGGCGATGAGGCTCACATGTGAGGTGACGGACTATAATTAGTTTTTGGGCGGTGAACACGACGTAATCTACACAGAATTCGAAATGTATTACAACGTACCTCTGGAAAGCTACGTGATGTTAGAATCCACTGTCACTGCAATAAAGTAAAATAAAATAAAATAAAGCAAAATAAAATAAAGAAGTGTAGGAGCCTCAAGAGGCTAACAGGCTTTTGCAAAGTTATTCTAGGGATTTTTACGGCTTGGCTCAGGGCGGCAGACACCAGCCTGAGACACAGCTGTGACATAGCCACGAACTTCAACTCGACTATATTCCGACTGGAGGGAAGTCAAAACTACTGTAATCATAATTTATTGAAGGCTTCGCTTTGTGCCAGATCCTGCGCCGACTGCTTTGCACCAACTGTCTCGTTTAATCCTCACATCCAAAAGGTAGGTTACCGTTATTCTCCCCATTGTAAAGGTGAGGAGAGGAGGCGGAAGCAGAAAGATGGCAACCTGCCTGGAATTCACAGAAGGATTCTCTAGGTAATGACATGACTTTTGGACAAGACTTAAAGGTTTAACACATGACAGTGAAGACGCAGATCCCAGTATCACAGAACGTGAAAAACACTGAGTCCTGCCAAATGGATTAAAACACTAACTATGGATCCTCACAATCTCTTGGCCTGTTTTCTCAGGTGAGGGAAAACCCGGTGTGGAAAACCGTTGAGGAGATGTCTGCAGATGAGGACTATGGCTGGTCTTTAAAGCCGGGAACTATCCCAGTAGATTCTGAGTCAGTGGGTCCAGAGTAGGCCTCGAGCGTCTCCGTTCTTTGACAGAGCCCCACAGGCTACACTCCCGTGCCCTTGGAGTTGGGAAGTACCGTCAGGCGCTACATCAGGACGTTTCAGTCAACAACGGGGGTCCCAAAAGATTAGTCCCATAGAGCCAAGGTGTATAGGAGGCTCTGCCATCTAGGTTTATGAACTCCGTGGTGCTTGCACGCTCACGAGATTGCCTGACCGTGACGCACTCCTCAGAACCTAGCCCCACTGTTAAGCAAAGCATGACTGCACTGCCTTAGATTCTCCACGGTTCCGGACCCTGCACGCTTTAGATGACTGCACACGCAGAGGGCACCGCGTCTGAGGCAGAGAGCGGCTGGAGTCACAAAAGCTCTCGACAGAGAGTCAAGGAAAGGCGTGCTCTGCTCACACGACTCTCGACTTTTCTCTGGGTCTGAACTATTTTACAGCTAATCTACTTTTTTTAACCGAGCAGCTTTGCCAAGAAAAAGTTACCAACAAATACCAGCCAAACCAATATGAGCGATACCTATTAAATAAGCCTGACCCTACTAGGCTACTGACAAGGCTTTTATTTCCCTGGGATAATCTGGACAGCATTAGATTCTGTTACCAAGAGCAGCCAAGTCGAGGGAGATTATTTCTAATTCCACAGTGCCACAGATGCGGTCAGTAGCAACTGCAAGCTGGAAAGGAAACAAAGCCGGGTGTAATCCATTCCAGTTCACACGTTGCACGAGGGACAGCCTCCAAGCCTTGAATACTTATGTATGCATTTATCCATTTATTTAATCAACCACTACTAACGCCTACTGAAGGCCAGACACTGCTCTAAGTACTTTACGGACATGAAATAGCCTCTAACCTTTACACTCACCTATGGAGTGTGTGTTATAATCATCCCCGTTTTACAGATCAGGAAACTGACACACAGAATGGTACAGTAACTTGCCCAAGTTCACACAGCCCGTAGGTGGCAGAGCTAGGACCCATGTGACAGAGTCTGGCTCCAGAGTCCACGTGCTGAATCACCACGCTTAGTCTCCGAAGACCTATAGAAAGCGCCAGCCTTAATCGAAAAGTTTGGTTTTCCCCACCCTACAGTCCCTACGCGGCCCCAGTCTCCAGGGCATGCTTTCAGCTCCTCTGACAGGCCATCCTCCTCCCTTGCCCTGTCCCAACGCTCTCCCGCACAAGTCCTCCTTTGCTTTTAGGCATCTGCTCTCAGCTTAAACATCACTGCCTAAGTCACAAAGTCTAACAGTAAATGCCGTATTTCTCAGCACTCAACACAGAATTGCTTTTACGTATCTCCTAGGTAACTAGTCGCTGCCTATCTGTCCTTTCCAACTAGGCTGCGAGGTCCAGTACGTCAAACACCCTGTCAGTCTTGCCCACCAAGTGTCCAGACCACTGAACACGCACCGACCCGAGGAAAGGAAGTCCCAAAGTCAACTCTCCAGACTTTCTGTGGAAGGAGGGAACGAACGGAGCACCCTCCAGCCTCACGCTTTCTTTGCCAGACTTTCAAGTGTGGGACACACACCTGTGCTCACAATGCTCCCCGGACAGCCCCCACTGCACCCCTAACAGGTAGACTTCTGCCCAGTCAAGGCCTTTGGAAAGCACGGGCTCTGCACACGAATATTATGCGGCCCTCGACAGGCCACTTCCCCTGAACCGGCCTGAGCTTCAGGGCCACGACAGGCTTCGTGAAAACCCCAACGGAACGTAGCCTCGAAAAGAGGGAGACCTGCACCCCTCAGAACGCATCGAGACCAGTGTCGTTACCGACGTCGCGTCTGGCCTTCCAAGAAGCCAAGACCACGGGCGCCGCTTCAGCGCCCGACTCCCGGGCACCGCATCCCCAGGCTGGCCCCTGGGCAGGTGCCCGGCACACACCGCCCGTTCCACGAACGCGTGAAGCGCACGAAGAGACCCCCTCGCTGCCCGCGCCGCGCAGCTGTCCCGCGGCCTGACGGGCACCTCTCGGCGCACAAGCCTATTCCTCAGGGACACGCTCGCCTCCCACCAGCCCCCAGGCCCACGCCCCCAGGTACCTCTCCCAGATGGAATCCTCTTCGCAGGCGCCCTGGTCGTCCGTGTCCGGCGAGCAGGAAGAGCGGGAGCTGAAGGAGGGCCTCCTCAGGCTAGCGGCCGTGGCTGTGGAGGGCCCGGGCTGCTGTGCCCAGCGGGGACACGGAGCGGCGTCCAGGGACGCCGGGGGAACGGGCGAGCCCGGCCCAGGAGAGAGCAGCAGAGCGCGGCCGGACTCCGCCGGGCTCGGCTCTGGGCAGGCAGGCGCGGCTGGCCGACGCCTCCCCGGACGGCGGCCCAGCAGCCGTGCGCGCTCCCCGCGCGCGCGCGCGCGCGCCGCCGCCCAGAGGCTCCCTGGCCGCTGCCCCGCCCCACCCCCCCCACCCCCCCCTCAGGCGGTGGACTGCGGACAGGGACAGGGACACCCTTCTGGGAGAACTCCTGGGGCCCCGCCCACACGCTCGCTCTCGGGGAACTGCAGCCTCCTCGGGTCTGACTGCAATGCCACACCCGAAACCATGCAACGTCTAGAAGAAAACATAGGCAGTATGCCCTTTGACAGCAGTCTTAGCAGCCTACTTTCAAGTACCATGTCTGACTGGGCAATGGAAACAAAGTACAAAATGAACAGACGGGACTACATCAAAGTGAAAAAAAATCTTCTGCACGGCAAAGGAAACCATCCACAAAACCAAAACACAACCTAACAACTGGGAGAAGATACTTGCAAACCATATATCGGATAAGGGGTTTATATCCAAAACACAGAAAGAACTCCGACAGCTCAACAACAACAAAAGATCAACAACCCGATTAAAAAGACGGGCAAAAGATCTGAGCAGTGACTTCTCCAAAGAAGGTATACGGGTGGCCAACAGGCATATGGAAAGGGGCTCAACATCATTAGCGATCAGAGGAAGGCAAATCAAAACTACAAGGAGAGGTCACCTTCCTCTGGTCAGAATGGCTCTAATTAACAAGACAGGAGACAAGTGTCGGAGAGGATGTGGAGAGAAGGGAACTCTCCTACACTGCTGGTGGGAGTGCAGACTGGTGCAGCCACCATGGAAAGCCGTATGGAGTATCCTCAGAAAACTAAGAATACATCTACCATATGTATGATCCAGCTAGCCCACTGCTGGGTATTTATCCAAAGAACTGGAAAACACCAATGCAGAAAGACACATGCACCCCTAGGTTCACTGCAGCATTATTCACAACAGCCAAAACTTGGAAGCAACCTAGGTGCCCATCAAGGGAAGTATGGACAGAGAAGATGTGGTGTGTATACACAATGGAATGCTACTCGGCCCTAAGAAACGATGAGATCCGGCCATTTGTGACAACGTGGATGGACCTTGAGGGTATTATGCGAAGTGAAATAAATCAGAGGGAGAAAGTCAAACACCGTGTGATCTCACTCATGAGTACATGATAAAAACAATGACGAACACGCACAGAGCAACGGAGATTGGATTGGTGGTTACCGTAGGGGGAGGGGGGGAGGGGGGGAGGGGAGAGAGCCAAAGGGGCGATGAGGCTCACATGTGAGGTGACGGACTATAATTAGTTTTTGGGCGGTGAACACGACGTAATCTACACAGAATTCGAAATGTATTACAACGTACCTCTGGAAAGCTACGTGATGTTAGAATCCACTGTCACTGCAATAAAGTAAAATAAAATAAAATAAAACAAAATAAAATAAAGAAGTGTAGGAGCCTCAAGAGGCTAACAGGCTTTTGCAAAGTTATTCTAGGGATTTTTACGGCTTGGCTCAGGGCGGCAGACACCAGCCTGAGACACAGCTGTGACATAGCCACGAACTTCAACTCGACTATATTCCGACTGGAGGGAAGTCAAAACTACTGTAATCATAATTTATTGAAGGCTTCGCTTTGTGCCAGATCCTGCGCCGACTGCTTTGCACCAACTGTCTCGTTTAATCCTCACATCCAAAAGGTAGGTTACCGTTATTCTCCCCATTGTAAAGGTGAGGAGAGGAGGCGGAAGCAGAAAGATGGCAACCTGCCTGGAATTCACAGAAGGATTCTCTAGGTAATGACATGACTTTTGGACAAGACTTAAAGGTTTAACACATGACAGTGAAGACGCAGATCCCAGTATCACAGAACGTGAAAAACACTGAGTCCTGCCAAATGGATTAAAACACTAACTATGGATCCTCACAATCTCTTGGCCTGTTTTCTCAGGTGAGGGAAAACCCGGTGTGGAAAACCGTTGAGGAGATGTCTGCAGATGAGGACTATGGCTGGTCTTTAAAGCCGGGAACTATCCCAGTAGATTCTGAGTCAGTGGGTCCAGAGTAGGCCTCGAGCGTCTCCGTTCTTTGACAGAGCCCCACAGGCTACACTCCCGTGCCCTTGGAGTTGGGAAGTACCGTCAGGCGCTACATCAGGACGTTTCAGTCAACAACGGGGGTCCCAAAAGATTAGTCCCATAGAGCCAAGGTGTATAGGAGGCTCTGCCATCTAGGTTTATGAACTCCGTGGTGCTTGCACGCTCACGAGATTGCCTGACCGTGACGCACTCCTCAGAACCTAGCCCCACTGTTAAGCAAAGCATGACTGCACTGCCTTAGATTCTCCACGGTTCCGGACCCTGCACGGTTTAGATGACTGCACACGCAGAGGGCACCGCGTCTGAGGCAGAGAGCGGCTGGAGTCACAAAAGCTCTCGACAGAGAGTCAAGGAAAGGCGTGCTCTGCTCACACGACTCTCGACTTTTCTCTGGGTCTGAACTATTTTACAGCTAATCTACTTTTTTTAACCGAGCAGCTTTGCCAAGAAAAAGTTACCAACAAATACCAGCCAAACCAATATGAGCGATACCTATTAAATAAGCCTGACCCTACTAGGCTACTGACAAGGCTTTTATTTCCCTGGGATAATCTGGACAGCATTAGATTCTGTTACCAAGAGCAGCCAAGTCGAGGGAGATTATTTCTAATTCCACAGTGCCACAGATGCGGTCAGTAGCAACTGCAAGCTGGAAAGGAAACAAAGCCGGGTGTAATCCATTCCAGTTCACACGTTGCACGAGGGACAGCCTCCAAGCCTTGAATACTTATGTATGCATTTATCCATTTATTTAATCAACCACTACTAACGCCTACTGAAGGCCAGACACTGCTCTAAGTACTTTACGGACATGAAATAGCCTCTAACCTTTACACTCACCTATGGAGTGTGTGTTATAATCATCCCCGTTTTACAGATCAGGAAACTGACACACAGAATGGTACAGTAACTTGCCCAAGTTCACACAGCCCGTAGGTGGCAGAGCTAGGACCCATGTGACAGAGTCTGGCTCCAGAGTCCACGTGCTGAATCACCACGCTTAGTCTCCGAAGACCTATAGAAAGCGCCAGCCTTAATCGAAAAGTTTGGTTTTCCCCACCCTACAGTCCCTACGCGGCCCCAGTCTCCAGGGCATGCTTTCAGCTCCTCTGACAGGCCATCCTCCTCCCTTGCCCTGTCCCAACGCTCTCCCGCACAAGTCCTCCTTTGCTTTTAGGCATCTGCTCTCAGCTTAAACATCACTGCCTAAGTCACAAAGTCTAACAGTAAATGCCGTATTTCTCAGCACTCAACACAGAATTGCTTTTACGTATCTCCTAGGTAACTAGTCGCTGCCTATCTGTCCTTTCCAACTAGGCTGCGAGGTCCAGTACGTCAAACACCCTGTCAGTCTTGCCCACCAAGTGTCCAGACCACTGAACACGCACCGACCCGAGGAAAGGAAGTCCCAAAGTCAACTCTCCAGACTTTCTGTGGAAGGAGGGAACGAACGGAGCACCCTCCAGCCTCACGCTTTCTTTGCCAGACTTTCAAGTGTGGGACACACACCTGTGCTCACAATGCTCCCCGGACAGCCCCCACTGCACCCCTAACAGGTAGACTTCTGCCCAGTCAAGGCCTTTGGAAAGCACGGGCTCTGCACACGAATATTATGCGGCCCTCGACAGGCCACTTCCCCTGAACCGGCCTGAGCTTCAGGGCCACGACAGGCTTCGTGAAAACCCCAACGGAACGTAGCCTCGAAAAGAGGGAGACCTGCACCCCTCAGAACGCATCGAGACCAGTGTCGTTACCGACGTCGCGTCTGGCCTTCCAAGAAGCCAAGACCACGGGCGCCGCTTCAGCGCCCGACTCCCGGGCACCGCATCCCCAGGCTGGCCCCTGGGCAGGTGCCCGGCACACACCGCCCGTTCCACGAACGCGTGAAGCGCACGAAGAGACCCCCTCGCTGCCCGCGCCGCGCAGCTGTCCCGCGGCCTGACGGGCACCTCTCGGCGCACAAGCCTATTCCTCAGGGACACGCTCGCCTCCCACCAGCCCCCAGGCCCACGCCCCCAGGTACCTCTCC
Organism: Equus caballus; assembly: GCF_041296265.1. Taxonomy (NCBI): domain Eukaryota; kingdom Metazoa; phylum Chordata; class Mammalia; order Perissodactyla; family Equidae; genus Equus; species Equus caballus. The sequence goes on from NC_091704.1 coordinate 12,212,676, forward strand.
CAGATGGAATCCTCTTCGCAGGCGCCCTGGTCGTCCGTGTCCGGCGAGCAGGAAGAGCGGGAGCTGAAGGAGGGCCTCCTCAGGCTAGCGGCCGTGGCTGTGGAGGGCCCGGGCTGCTGTGCCCAGCGGGGACACGGAGCGGCGTCCAGGGACGCCGGGGGAACGGGCGAGCCCGGCCCAGGAGAGAGCAGCAGAGCGCGGCCGGACTCCGCCGGGCTCGGCTCTGGGCAGGCAGGCGCGGCTGGCCGACGCCTCCCCGGACGGCGGCCCAGCAGCCGTGCGCGCTCCCCGCGCGCGCGCGCGCGCGCGCGCCGCCGCCCAGAGGCTCCCTGGCCGCTGCCCCGCCCCACCCCCCCCACCCCCCCCTCAGGCGGTGGACTGCGGACAGGGACAGGGACACCCTCCTGGGAGAACTCCTGGGGCCCCGCCCACACGCTCGCTCTCGGGGAACTGCAGCCTCCTCGGGTCTGACTGCAATGCCACACCCGAAACCATGCAACGTCTAGAAGAAAACATAGGCAGTATGCCCTTTGACAGCAGTCTTAGCAGCCTACTTTCAAGTACCATGTCTGACTGGGCAATGGAAACAAAGTACAAAATGAACAGACGGGACTACATCAAAGTGAAAAAAAATCTTCTGCACGGCAAAGGAAACCATCCACAAAACCAAAACACAACCTAACAACTGGGAGAAGATACTTGCAAACCATATATCGGATAAGGGGTTTATATCCAAAACACAGAAAGAACTCCGACAGCTCAACAACAACAAAAGATCAACAACCCGATTAAAAAGACGGGCAAAAGATCTGAGCAGTGACTTCTCCAAAGAAGGTATACGGGTGGCCAACAGGCATATGGAAAGGGGCTCAACATCATTAGCGATCAGAGGAAGGCAAATCAAAACTACAAGGAGAGGTCACCTTCCTCTGGTCAGAATGGCTCTAATTAACAAGACAGGAGACAAGTGTCGGAGAGGATGTGGAGAGAAGGGAACTCTCCTACACTGCTGGTGGGAGTGCAGACTGGTGCAGCCACCATGGAAAGCCGTATGGAGTATCCTCAGAAAACTAAGAATACATCTACCATATGTATGATCCAGCTAGCCCACTGCTGGGTATTTATCCAAAGAACTGGAAAACACCAATGCAGAAAGACACATGCACCCCTAGGTTCACTGCAGCATTATTCACAACAGCCAAAACTTGGAAGCAACCTAGGTGCCCATCAAGGGAAGTATGGACAGAGAAGATGTGGTGTGTATACACAATGGAATGCTACTCGGCCCTAAGAAACGATGAGATCCGGCCATTTGTGACAACGTGGATGGACCTTGAGGGTATTATGCGAAGTGAAATAAATCAGAGGGAGAAAGTCAAACACCGTGTGATCTCACTCATGAGTACATGATAAAAACAATGACGAACACGCACAGAGCAACGGAGATTGGATTGGTGGTTACCGTAGGGGGAGGGGGGGAGGGGGGGAGGGGAGAGAGCCAAAGGGGCGATGAGGCTCACATGTGAGGTGACGGACTATAATTAGTTTTTGGGCGGTGAACACGACGTAATCTACACAGAATTCGAAATGTATTACAACGTACCTCTGGAAAGCTACGTGATGTTAGAATCCACTGTCACTGCAATAAAGTAAAATAAAATAAAATAAAACAAAATAAAATAAAGAAGTGTAGGAGCCTCAAGAGGCTAACAGGCTTTTGCAAAGTTATTCTAGGGATTTTTACGGCTTGGCTCAGGGCGGCAGACACCAGCCTGAGACACAGCTGTGACATAGCCACGAACTTCAACTCGACTATATTCCGACTGGAGGGAAGTCAAAACTACTGTAATCATAATTTATTGAAGGCTTCGCTTTGTGCCAGATCCTGCGCCGACTGCTTTGCACCAACTGTCTCGTTTAATCCTCACATCCAAAAGGTAGGTTACCGTTATTCTCCCCATTGTAAAGGTGAGGAGAGGAGGCGGAAGCAGAAAGATGGCAACCTGCCTGGAATTCACAGAAGGATTCTCTAGGTAATGACATGACTTTTGGACAAGACTTAAAGGTTTAACACATGACAGTGAAGACGCAGATCCCAGTATCACAGAACGTGAAAAACACTGAGTCCTGCCAAATGGATTAAAACACTAACTATGGATCCTCACAATCTCTTGGCCTGTTTTCTCAGGTGAGGGAAAACCCGGTGTGGAAAACCGTTGAGGAGATGTCTGCAGATGAGGACTATGGCTGGTCTTTAAAGCCGGGAACTATCCCAGTAGATTCTGAGTCAGTGGGTCCAGAGTAGGCCTCGAGCGTCTCCGTTCTTTGACAGAGCCCCACAGGCTACACTCCCGTGCCCTTGGAGTTGGGAAGTACCGTCAGGCGCTACATCAGGACGTTTCAGTCAACAACGGGGGTCCCAAAAGATTAGTCCCATAGAGCCAAGGTGTATAGGAGGCTCTGCCATCTAGGTTTATGAACTCCGTGGTGCTTGCACGCTCACGAGATTGCCTGACCGTGACGCACTCCTCAGAACCTAGCCCCACTGTTAAGCAAAGCATGACTGCACTGCCTTAGATTCTCCACGGTTCCGGACCCTGCACGGTTTAGATGACTGCACACGCAGAGGGCACCGCGTCTGAGGCAGAGAGCGGCTGGAGTCACAAAAGCTCTCGACAGAGAGTCAAGGAAAGGCGTGCTCTGCTCACACGACTCTCTACTTTTCTCTGGGTCTGAACTATTTTACAGCTAATCTACTTTTTTTAACCGAGCAGCTTTGCCAAGAAAAAGTTACCAACAAATACCAGCCAAACCAATATGAGCGATACCTATTAAATAAGCCTGACCCTACTAGGCTACTGACAAGGCTTTTATTTCCCTGGGATAATCTGGACAGCATTAGATTCTGTTACCAAGAGCAGCCAAGTCGAGGGAGATTATTTCTAATTCCACAGTGCCACAGATGCGGTCAGTAGCAACTGCAAGCTGGAAAGGAAACAAAGCCGGGTGTAATCCATTCCAGTTCACACGTTGCACGAGGGACAGCCTCCAAGCCTTGAATACTTATGTATGCATTTATCCATTTATTTAATCAACCACTACTAACGCCTACTGAAGGCCAGACACTGCTCTAAGTACTTTACGGACATGAAATAGCCTCTAACCTTTACACTCACCTATGGAGTGTGTGTTATAATCATCCCCGTTTTACAGATCAGGAAACTGACACACAGAATGGTACAGTAACTTGCCCAAGTTCACACAGCCCGTAGGTGGCAGAGCTAGGACCCATGTGACAGAGTCTGGCTCCAGAGTCCACGTGCTGAATCACCACGCTTAGTCTCCGAAGACCTATAGAAAGCGCCAGCCTTAATCGAAAAGTTTGGTTTTCCCCACCCTACAGTCCCTACGCGGCCCCAGTCTCCAGGGCATGCTTTCAGCTCCTCTGACAGGCCATCCTCCTCCCTTGCCCTGTCCCAACGCTCTCCCGCACAAGTCCTCCTTTGCTTTTAGGCATCTGCTCTCAGCTTAAACATCACTGCCTAAGTCACAAAGTCTAACAGTAAATGCCGTATTTCTCAGCACTCAACACAGAATTGCTTTTACGTATCTCCTAGGTAACTAGTCGCTGCCTATCTGTCCTTTCCAACTAGGCTGCGAGGTCCAGTACGTCAAACACCCTGTCAGTCTTGCCCACCAAGTGTCCAGACCACTGAACACGCACCGACCCGAGGAAAGGAAGTCCCAAAGTCAACTCTCCAGACTTTCTGTGGAAGGAGGGAACGAACGGAGCACCCTCCAGCCTCACGCTTTCTTTGCCAGACTTTCAAGTGTGGGACACACACCTGTGCTCACAATGCTCCCCGGACAGCCCCCACTGCACCCCTAACAGGTAGACTTCTGCCCAGTCAAGGCCTTTGGAAAGCACTGGCTCTGCACACGAATATTATGCGGCCCTCGACAGGCCACTTCCCCTGAACCGGCCTGAGCTTCAGGGCCACGACAGGCTTCGTGAAAACCCCAACGGAACGTAGCCTCGAAAAGAGGGAGACCTGCACCCCTCAGAACGCATCGAGACCAGTGTCGTTACCGACGTCGCGTCTGGCCTTCCAAGAAGCCAAGACCACGGGCGCCGCTTCAGCGCCCGACTCCCGGGCACCGCATCCCCAGGCTGGCCCCTGGGCAGGTGCCCGGCACACACCGCCCGTTCCACGAACGCGTGAAGCGCACGAAGAGACCCCCTCGCTGCCCGCGCCGCGCAGCTGTCCCGCGGCCTGACGGGCACCTCTCGGCGCACAAGCCTATTCCTCAGGGACACGCTCGCCTCCCACCAGCCCCCAGGCCCACGCCCCCAGGTACCTCTCCCAGATGGAATCCTCTTCGCAGGCGCCCTGGTCGTCCGTGTCCGGCGAGCAGGAAGAGCGGGAGCTGAAGGAGGGCCTCCTCAGGCTAGCGGCCGTGGCTGTGGAGGGCCCGGGCTGCTGTGCCCAGCGGGGACACGGAGCGGCGTCCAGGGACGCCGGGGGAACGGGCGAGCCCGGCCCAGGAGAGAGCAGCAGAGCGCGGCCGGACTCCGCCGGGCTCGGCTCTGGGCAGGCAGGCGCGGCTGGCCGACGCCTCCCCGGACGGCGGCCCAGCAGCCGTGCGCGCTCCCCGCGCGCGCGCGCGCGCCGCCGCCCAGAGGCTCCCTGGCCGCTGCCCCGCCCCACCCCCCCCCCCCTCAGGCGGTGGACTGCGGACAGGGACAGGGACACCCTCCTGGGAGAACTCCTGGGGCCCCGCCCACACGCTCGCTCTCGGGGAACTGCAGCCTCCTCGGGTCTGACTGCAATGCCACACCCGAAACCATGCAACGTCTAGAAGAAAACATAGGCAGTATGCCCTTTGACAGCAGTCTTAGCAGCCTACTTTCAAGTACCATGTCTGACTGGGCAATGGAAACAAAGTACAAAATGAACAAACGGGACTACATCAAAGTGAAAAAAAATCTTCTGCACGGCAAAGGAAACCATCCACAAAACCAAAACACAACCTAACAACTGGGAGAAGATACTTGCAAACCATATATCGGATAAGGGGTTTATATCCAAAACACAGAAAGAACTCCGACAGCTCAACAACAACAAAAAATCAACAACCCGATTAAAAAGACGGGCAAAAGATCTGAGCAGTGACTTCTCCAAAGAAGGTATACGGGTGGCCAACAGGCATATGGAAAGGGGCTCAACATCATTAGCGATCAGAGGAAGGCAAATCAAAACTACAAGGAGAGGTCACCTTCCTCTGGTCAGAATGGCTCTAATTAACAAGACAGGAGACAAGTGTCGGAGAGGATGTGGAGAGAAGGGAACTCTCCTACACTGCTGGTGGGAGTGCAGACTGGTGCAGCCACCATGGAAAGCCGTATGGAGTATCCTCAGAAAACTAAGAATACATCTACCATATGTATGATCCAGCTAGCCCACTGCTGGGTATTTATCCAAAGAACTGGAAAACACCAATGCAGAAAGACACATGCACCCCTAGGTTCACTGCAGCATTATTCACAACAGCCAAAACTTGGAAGCAACCTAGGTGCCCATCAAGGGAAGTATGGACAGAGAAGATGTGGTGTGTATACACAATGGAATGCTACTCGGCCCTAAGAAACGATGAGATCCGGCCATTTGTGACAACGTGGATGGACCTTGAGGGTATTATGCGAAGTGAAATAAATCAGAGGGAGAAAGTCAAACACCGTGTGATCTCACTCATGAGTACATGATAAAAACAATGACGAACACGCACAGAGCAACGGAGATTGGATTGGTGGTTACCGTAGGGGGAGGGGGGGAGGGGGGGAGGGGAGAGAGCCAAAGGGGCGATGAGGCTCACATGTGAGGTGACGGACTATAATTAGTTTTTGGGCGGTGAACACGACGTAATCTACACAGAATTCGAAATGTATTACAACGTACCTCTGGAAAGCTACGTGATGTTAGAATCCACTGTCACTGCAATAAAGTAAAATAAAATAAAATAAAACAAAATAAAATAAAGAAGTGTAGGAGCCTCAAGAGGCTAACAGGCTTTTGCAAAGTTATTCTAGGGATTTTTACGGCTTGGCTCAGGGCGGCAGACACCAGCCTGAGACACAGCTGTGACATAGCCACGAACTTCAACTCGACTATATTCCGACTGGAGGGAAGTCAAAACTACTGTAATCATAATTTATTGAAGGCTTCGCTTTGTGCCAGATCCTGCGCCGACTGCTTTGCACCAACTGTCTCGTTTAATCCTCACATCCAAAAGGTAGGTTACCGTTATTCTCCCCATTGTAAAGGTGAGGAGAGGAGGCGGAAGCAGAAAGATGGCAACCTGCCTGGAATTCACAGAAGGATTCTCTAGGTAATGACATGACTTTTGGACAAGACTTAAAGGTTTAACACATGACAGTGAAGACGCAGATCCCAGTATCACAGAACGTGAAAAACACTGAGTCCTGCCAAATGGATTAAAACACTAACTATGGATCCTCACAATCTCTTGGCCTGTTTTCTCAGGTGAGGGAAAACCCGGTGTGGAAAACCATTGAGGAGATGTCTGCAGATGAGGACTATGGCTGGTCTTTAAAGCCGGGAACTATCCCAGTAGATTCTGAGTCAGTGGGTCCAGAGTAGGCCTCGAGCGTCTCCGTTCTTTGACAGAGCCCCACAGGCTACACTCCCGTGCCCTTGGAGTTGGGAAGTACCGTCAGGCGCTACATCAGGACGTTTCAGTCAACAACGGGGGTCCCAAAAGATTAGTCCCATAGAGCCAAGGTGTATAGGAGGCTCTGCCATCTAGGTTTATGAACTCCGTGGTGCTTGCACGCTCACGAGATTGCCTGACCGTGACGCACTCCTCAGAACCTAGCCCCACTGTTAAGCAAAGCATGACTGCACTGCCTTAGATTCTCCACGGTTCCGGACCCTGCACGCTTTAGATGACTGCACACGCAGAGGGCACCGCGTCTGAGGCAGAGAGCGGCTGGAGTCACAAAAGCTCTCGACAGAGAGTCAAGGAAAGGCGTGCTCTGCTCACACGACTCTCGACTTTTCTCTGGGTCTGAACTATTTTACAGCTAATCTACTTTTTTTAACCGAGCAGCTTTGCCAAGAAAAAGTTACCAACAAATACCAGCCAAACCAATATGAGCGATACCTATTAAATAAGCCTGACCCTACTAGGCTACTGACAAGGCTTTTATTTCCCTGGGATAATCTGGACAGCATTAGATTCTGTTACCAAGAGCAGCCAAGTCGAGGGAGATTATTTCTAATTCCACAGTGCCACAGATGCGGTCAGTAGCAACTGCAAGCTGGAAAGGAAACAAAGCCGGGTGTAATCCATTCCAGTTCACACGTTGCACGAGGGACAGCCTCCAAGCCTTGAATACTTATGTATGCATTTATCCATTTATTTAATCAACCACTACTAACGCCTACTGAAGGCCAGACACTGCTCTAAGTACTTTACGGACATGAAATAGCCTCTAACCTTTACACTCACCTATGGAGTGTGTGTTATAATCATCCCCGTTTTACAGATCAGGAAACTGACACACAGAATGGTACAGTAACTTGCCCAAGTTCACACAGCCCGTAGGTGGCAGAGCTAGGACCCATGTGACAGAGTCTGGCTCCAGAGTCCACGTGCTGAATCACCACGCTTAGTCTCCGAAGACCTATAGAAAGCGCCAGCCTTAATCGAAAAGTTTGGTTTTCCCCACCCTACAGTCCCTACGCGGCCCCAGTCTCCAGGGCATGCTTTCAGCTCCTCTGACAGGCCATCCTCCTCCCTTGCCCTGTCCCAACGCTCTCCCGCACAAGTCCTCCTTTGCTTTTAGGCATCTGCTCTCAGCTTAAACATCACTGCCTAAGTCACAAAGTCTAACAGTAAATGCCGTATTTCTCAGCACTCAACACAGAATTGCTTTTACGTATCTCCTAGGTAATTAGTTGCTGCCTATCTGTCCTTTCCAACTAGGCTGCGAGGTCCAGTACGTCAAACACCCTGTCAGTCTTGCCCACCAAGTGTCCAGACCACTGAACACGCACCGACCCGAGGAAAGGAAGTCCCAAAGTCAACTCTCCAGACTTTCTGTGGAAGGAGGGAACGAACGGAGCACCCTCCAGCCTCACGCTTTCTTTGCCAGACTTTCAAGTGTGGGACACACACCTGTGCTCACAATGCTCCCCGGACAGCCCCCACTGCACCCCTAACAGGTAGACTTCTGCCCAGTCAAGGCCTTTGGAAAGCACTGGCTCTGCACACGAATATTATGCGGCCCTCGACAGGCCACTTCCCCTGAACCGGCCTGAGCTTCAGGGCCACGACAGGCTTCGTGAAAACCCCAACGGAACGTAGCCTCGAAAAGAGGGAGACCTGCACCCCTCAGAACGCATCGAGACCAGTGTCGTTACCGACGTCGCGTCTGGCCTTCCAAGAAGCCAAGACCACGGGCGCCGCTTCAGCGCCCGACTCCCGGGCACCGCATCCCCAGGCTGGCCCCTGGGCAGGTGCCCGGCACACACCGCCCGTTCCACGAACGCGTGAAGCGCACGAAGAGACCCCCTCGCTGCCCGCGCCGCGCAGCTGTCCCGCGGCCTGACGGGCACCTCTCGGCGCACAAGCCTATTCCTCAGGGACACGCTCGCCTCCCACCAGCCCCCAGGCCCACGCCCCCAGGTACCTCTCCCAGATGGAATCCTCTTCGCAGGCGCCCTGGTCGTCCGTGTCCGGCGAGCAGGAAGAGCGGGAGCTGAAGGAGGGCCTCCTCAGGCTAGCGGCCGTGGCTGTGGAGGGCCCGGGCTGCTGTGCCCAGCGGGGACACGGAGCGGCGTCCAGGGACGCCGGGGGAACGGGCGAGCCCGGCCCAGGAGAGAGCAGCAGAGCGCGGCCGGACTCCGCCGGGCTCGGCTCTGGGCAGGCAGGCGCGGCTGGCCGACGCCTCCCCGGACGGCGGCCCAGCAGCCGTGCGCGCTCCCCGCGCGCGCGCGCGCGCGCGCGCCGCCGCCCAGAGGCTCCCTGGCCGCTGCCCCGCCCCACCCCCCCCACCCCCCCCTCAGGCGGTGGACTGCGGACAGGGACAGGGACACCCTCCTGGGAGAACTCCTGGGGCCCCGCCCACACGCTCGCTCTCGGGGAACTGCAGCCTCCTCGGGTCTGACTGCAATGCCACACCCGAAACCATGCAACGTCTAGAAGAAAACATAGGCAGTATGCCCTTTGACAGCAGTCTTAGCAGCCTACTTTCAAGTACCATGTCTGACTGGGCAATGGAAACAAAGTACAAAATGAACAGACGGGACTACATCAAAGTGAAAAAAAATCTTCTGCACGGCAAAGGAAACCATCCACAAAACCAAAACACAACCTAACAACTGGGAGAAGATACTTGCAAACCATATATCGGATAAGGGGTTTATATCCAAAACACAGAAAGAACTCCGACAGCTCAACAACAACAAAAGATCAACAACCCGATTAAAAAGACGGGCAAAAGATCTGAGCAGTGACTTCTCCAAAGAAGGTATACGGGTGGCCAACAGGCATATGGAAAGGGGCTCAACATCATTAGCGATCAGAGGAAGGCAAATCAAAACTACAAGGAGAGGTCACCTTCCTCTGGTCAGAATGGCTCTAATTAACAAGACAGGAGACAAGTGTCGGAGAGGATGTGGAGAGAAGGGAACTCTCCTACACTGCTGGTGGGAGTGCAGACTGGTGCAGCCACCATGGAAAGCCGTATGGAGTATCCTCAGAAAACTAAGAATACATCTACCATATGTATGATCCAGCTAGCCCACTGCTGGGTATTTATCCAAAGAACTGGAAAACACCAATGCAGAAAGACACATGCACCCCTAGGTTCACTGCAGCATTATTCACAACAGCCAAAACTTGGAAGCAACCTAGGTGCCCATCAAGGGAAGTATGGACAGAGAAGATGTGGTGTGTATACACAATGGAATGCTACTCGGCCCTAAGAAACGATGAGATCCGGCCATTTGTGACAACGTGGATGGACCTTGAGGGTATTATGCGAAGTGAAATAAATCAGAGGGAGAAAGTCAAACACCGTGTGATCTCACTCATGAGTACATGATAAAAACAATGACGAACACGCACAGAGCAACGGAGATTGGATTGGTGGTTACCGTAGGGGGAGGGGGGGAGGGGGGGAGGGGAGAGAGCCAAAGGGGCGATGAGGCTCACATGTGAGGTGACGGACTATAATTAGTTTTTGGGCGGTGAACACGACGTAATCTACACAGAATTCGAAATGTATTACAACGTACCTCTGGAAAGCTACGTGATGTTAGAATCCACTGTCACTGCAATAAAGTAAAATAAAATAAAATAAAACAAAATAAAATAAAGAAGTGTAGGAGCCTCAAGAGGCTAACAGGCTTTTGCAAAGTTATTCTAGGGATTTTTACGGCTTGGCTCAGGGCGGCAGACACCAGCCTGAGACACAGCTGTGACATAGCCACGAACTTCAACTCGACTATATTCCGACTGGAGGGAAGTCAAAACTACTGTAATCATAATTTATTGAAGGCTTCGCTTTGTGCCAGATCCTGCGCCGACTGCTTTGCACCAACTGTCTCGTTTAATCCTCACATCCAAAAGGTAGGTTACCGTTATTCTCCCCATTGTAAAGGTGAGGAGAGGAGGCGGAAGCAGAAAGATGGCAACCTGCCTGGAATTCACAGAAGGATTCTCTAGGTAATGACATGACTTTTGGACAAGACTTAAAGGTTTAACACATGACAGTGAAGACGCAGATCCCAGTATCACAGAACGTGAAAAACACTGAGTCCTGCCAAATGGATTAAAACACTAACTATGGATCCTCACAATCTCTTGGCCTGTTTTCTCAGGTGAGGGAAAACCCGGTGTGGAAAACCGTTGAGGAGATGTCTGCAGATGAGGACTATGGCTGGTCTTTAAAGCCGGGAACTATCCCAGTAGATTCTGAGTCAGTGGGTCCAGAGTAGGCCTCGAGCGTCTCCGTTCTTTGACAGAGCCCCACAGGCTACACTCCCGTGCCCTTGGAGTTGGGAAGTACCGTCAGGCGCTACATCAGGACGTTTCAGTCAACAACGGGGGTCCCAAAAGATTAGTCCCATAGAGCCAAGGTGTATAGGAGGCTCTGCCATCTAGGTTTATGAACTCCGTGGTGCTTGCACGCTCACGAGATTGCCTGACCGTGACGCACTCCTCAGAACCTAGCCCCACTGTTAAGCAAAGCATGACTGCACTGCCTTAGATTCTCCACGGTTCCGGACCCTGCACGGTTTAGATGACTGCACACGCAGAGGGCACCGCGTCTGAGGCAGAGAGCGGCTGGAGTCACAAAAGCTCTCGACAGAGAGTCAAGGAAAGGCGTGCTCTGCTCACACGACTCTCTACTTTTCTCTGGGTCTGAACTATTTTACAGCTAATCTACTTTTTTTAACCGAGCAGCTTTGCCAAGAAAAAGTTACCAACAAATACCAGCCAAACCAATATGAGCGATACCTATTAAATAAGCCTGACCCTACTAGGCTACTGACAAGGCTTTTATTTCCCTGGGATAATCTGGACAGCATTAGATTCTGTTACCAAGAGCAGCCAAGTCGAGGGAGATTATTTCTAATTCCACAGTGCCACAGATGCGGTCAGTAGCAACTGCAAGCTGGAAAGGAAACAAAGCCGGGTGTAATCCATTCCAGTTCACACGTTGCACGAGGGACAGCCTCCAAGCCTTGAATACTTATGTATGCATTTATCCATTTATTTAATCAACCACTACTAACGCCTACTGAAGGCCAGACACTGCTCTAAGTACTTTACGGACATGAAATAGCCTCTAACCTTTACACTCACCTATGGAGTGTGTGTTATAATCATCCCCGTTTTACAGATCAGGAAACTGACACACAGAATGGTACAGTAACTTGCCCAAGTTCACACAGCCCGTAGGTGGCAGAGCTAGGACCCATGTGACAGAGTCTGGCTCCAGAGTCCACGTGCTGAATCACCACGCTTAGTCTCCGAAGACCTATAGAAAGCGCCAGCCTTAATCGAAAAGTTTGGTTTTCCCCACCCTACAGTCCCTACGCGGCCCCAGTCTCCAGGGCATGCTTTCAGCTCCTCTGACAGGCCATCCTCCTCCCTTGCCCTGTCCCAACGCTCTCCCGCACAAGTCCTCCTTTGCTTTTAGGCATCTGCTCTCAGCTTAAACATCACTGCCTAAGTCACAAAGTCTAACAGTAAATGCCGTATTTCTCAGCACTCAACACAGAATTGCTTTTACGTATCTCCTAGGTAACTAGTCGCTGCCTATCTGTCCTTTCCAACTAGGCTGCGAGGTCCAGTACGTCAAACACCCTGTCAGTCTTGCCCACCAAGTGTCCAGACCACTGAACACGCACCGACCCGAGGAAAGGAAGTCCCAAAGTCAACTCTCCAGACTTTCTGTGGAAGGAGGGAACGAACGGAGCACCCTCCAGCCTCACGCTTTCTTTGCCAGACTTTCAAGTGTGGGACACACACCTGTGCTCACAATGCTCCCCGGACAGCCCCCACTGCACCCCTAACAGGTAGACTTCTGCCCAGTCAAGGCCTTTGGAAAGCACTGGCTCTGCACACGAATATTATGCGGCCCTCGACAGGCCACTTCCCCTGAACCGGCCTGAGCTTCAGGGCCACGACAGGCTTCGTGAAAACCCCAACGGAACGTAGCCTCGAAAAGAGGGAGACCTGCACCCCTCAGAACGCATCGAGACCAGTGTCGTTACCGACGTCGCGTCTGGCCTTCCAAGAAGCCAAGACCACGGGCGCCGCTTCAGCGCCCGACTCCCGGGCACCGCATCCCCAGGCTGGCCCCTGGGCAGGTGCCCGGCACACACCGCCCGTTCCACGAACGCGTGAAGCGCACGAAGAGACCCCCTCGCTGCCCGCGCCGCGCAGCTGTCCCGCGGCCTGACGGGCACCTCTCGGCGCACAAGCCTATTCCTCAGGGACACGCTCGCCTCCCACCAGCCCCCAGGCCCACGCCCCCAGGTACCTCTCCCAGATGGAATCCTCTTCGCAGGCGCCCTGGTCGTCCGTGTCCGGCGAGCAGGAAGAGCGGGAGCTGAAGGAGGGCCTCCTCAGGCTAGCGGCCGTGGCTGTGGAGGGCCCGGGCTGCTGTGCCCAGCGGGGACACGGAGCGGCGTCCAGGGACGCCGGGGGAACGGGCGAGCCCGGCCCAGGAGAGAGCAGCAGAGCGCGGCCGGACTCCGCCGGGCTCGGCTCTGGGCAGGCAGGCGCGGCTGGCCGACGCCTCCCCGGACGGCGGCCCAGCAGCCGTGCGCGCTCCCCGCGCGCGCGCGCGCGCCGCCGCCCAGAGGCTCCCTGGCCGCTGCCCCGCCCCACCCCCCCCCCCCCTCAGGCGGTGGACTGCGGACAGGGACAGGGACACCCTCCTGGGAGAACTCCTGGGGCCCCGCCCACACGCTCGCTCTCGGGGAACTGCAGCCTCCTCGGGTCTGACTGCAATGCCACACCCGAAACCATGCAACGTCTAGAAGAAAACATAGGCAGTATGCCCTTTGACAGCAGTCTTAGCAGCCTACTTTCAAGTACCATGTCTGACTGGGCAATGGAAACAAAGTACAAAATGAACAAACGGGACTACATCAAAGTGAAAAAAAATCTTCTGCACGGCAAAGGAAACCATCCACAAAACCAAAACACAACCTAACAACTGGGAGAAGATACTTGCAAACCATATATCGGATAAGGGGTTTATATCCAAAACACAGAAAGAACTCCGACAGCTCAACAACAACAAAAAATCAACAACCCGATTAAAAAGACGGGCAAAAGATCTGAGCAGTGACTTCTCCAAAGAAGGTATACGGGTGGCCAACAGGCATATGGAAAGGGGCTCAACATCATTAGCGATCAGAGGAAGGCAAATCAAAACTACAAGGAGAGGTCACCTTCCTCTGGTCAGAATGGCTCTAATTAACAAGACAGGAGACAAGTGTCGGAGAGGATGTGGAGAGAAGGGAACTCTCCTACACTGCTGGTGGGAGTGCAGACTGGTGCAGCCACCATGGAAAGCCGTATGGAGTATCCTCAGAAAACTAAGAATACATCTACCATATGTATGATCCAGCTAGCCCACTGCTGGGTATTTATCCAAAGAACTGGAAAACACCAATGCAGAAAGACACATGCACCCCTAGGTTCACTGCAGCATTATTCACAACAGCCAAAACTTGGAAGCAACCTAGGTGCCCATCAAGGGAAGTATGGACAGAGAAGATGTGGTGTGTATACACAATGGAATGCTACTCGGCCCTAAGAAACGATGAGATCCGGCCATTTGTGACAACGTGGATGGACCTTGAGGGTATTATGCGAAGTGAAATAAATCAGAGGGAGAAAGTCAAACACCGTGTGATCTCACTCATGAGTACATGATAAAAACAATGACGAACACGCACAGAGCAACGGAGATTGGATTGGTGGTTACCGTAGGGGGAGGGGGGGAGGGGGGGAGGGGAGAGAGCCAAAGGGGCGATGAGGCTCACATGTGAGGTGACGGACTATAATTAGTTTTTGGGCGGTGAACACGACGTAATCTACACAGAATTCGAAATGTATTACAACGTACCTCTGGAAAGCTACGTGATGTTAGAATCCACTGTCACTGCAATAAAGTAAAATAAAATAAAATAAAACAAAATAAAATAAAGAAGTGTAGGAGCCTCAAGAGGCTAACAGGCTTTTGCAAAGTTATTCTAGGGATTTTTACGGCTTGGCTCAGGGCGGCAGACACCAGCCTGAGACACAGCTGTGACATAGCCACGAACTTCAACTCGACTATATTCCGACTGGAGGGAAGTCAAAACTACTGTAATCATAATTTATTGAAGGCTTCGCTTTGTGCCAGATCCTGCGCCGACTGCTTTGCACCAACTGTCTCGTTTAATCCTCACATCCAAAAGGTAGGTTACCGTTATTCTCCCCATTGTAAAGGTGAGGAGAGGAGGCGGAAGCAGAAAGATGGCAACCTGCCTGGAATTCACAGAAGGATTCTCTAGGTAATGACATGACTTTTGGACAAGACTTAAAGGTTTAACACATGACAGTGAAGACGCAGATCCCAGTATCACAGAACGTGAAAAACACTGAGTCCTGCCAAATGGATTAAAACACTAACTATGGATCCTCACAATCTCTTGGCCTGTTTTCTCAGGTGAGGGAAAACCCGGTGTGGAAAACCATTGAGGAGATGTCTGCAGATGAGGACTATGGCTGGTCTTTAAAGCCGGGAACTATCCCAGTAGATTCTGAGTCAGTGGGTCCAGAGTAGGCCTCGAGCGTCTCCGTTCTTTGACAGAGCCCCACAGGCTACACTCCCGTGCCCTTGGAGTTGGGAAGTACCGTCAGGCGCTACATCAGGACGTTTCAGTCAACAACGGGGGTCCCAAAAGATTAGTCCCATAGAGCCAAGGTGTATAGGAGGCTCTGCCATCTAGGTTTATGAACTCCGTGGTGCTTGCACGCTCACGAGATTGCCTGACCGTGACGCACTCCTCAGAACCTAGCCCCACTGTTAAGCAAAGCATGACTGCACTGCCTTAGATTCTCCACGGTTCCGGACCCTGCACGCTTTAGATGACTGCACACGCAGAGGGCACCGCGTCTGAGGCAGAGAGCGGCTGGAGTCACAAAAGCTCTCGACAGAGAGTCAAGGAAAGGCGTGCTCTGCTCACACGACTCTCGACTTTTCTCTGGGTCTGAACTATTTTACAGCTAATCTACTTTTTTTAACCGAGCAGCTTTGCCAAGAAAAAGTTACCAACAAATACCAGCCAAACCAATATGAGCGATACCTATTAAATAAGCCTGACCCTACTAGGCTACTGACAAGGCTTTTATTTCCCTGGGATAATCTGGACAGCATTAGATTCTGTTACCAAGAGCAGCCAAGTCGAGGGAGATTATTTCTAATTCCACAGTGCCACAGATGCGGTCAGTAGCAACTGCAAGCTGGAAAGGAAACAAAGCCGGGTGTAATCCATTCCAGTTCACACGTTGCACGAGGGACAGCCTCCAAGCCTTGAATACTTATGTATGCATTTATCCATTTATTTAATCAACCACTACTAACGCCTACTGAAGGCCAGACACTGCTCTAAGTACTTTACGGACATGAAATAGCCTCTAACCTTTACACTCACCTATGGAGTGTGTGTTATAATCATCCCCGTTTTACAGATCAGGAAACTGACACACAGAATGGTACAGTAACTTGCCCAAGTTCACACAGCCCGTAGGTGGCAGAGCTAGGACCCATGTGACAGAGTCTGGCTCCAGAGTCCACGTGCTGAATCACCACGCTTAGTCTCCGAAGACCTATAGAAAGCGCCAGCCTTAATCGAAAAGTTTGGTTTTCCCCACCCTACAGTCCCTACGCGGCCCCAGTCTCCAGGGCATGCTTTCAGCTCCTCTGACAGGCCATCCTCCTCCCTTGCCCTGTCCCAACGCTCTCCCGCACAAGTCCTCCTTTGCTTTTAGGCATCTGCTCTCAGCTTAAACATCACTGCCTAAGTCACAAAGTCTAACAGTAAATGCCGTATTTCTCAGCACTCAACACAGAATTGCTTTTACGTATCTCCTAGGTAATTAGTTGCTGCCTATCTGTCCTTTCCAACTAGGCTGCGAGGTCCAGTACGTCAAACACCCTGTCAGTCTTGCCCACCAAGTGTCCAGACCACTGAACACGCACCGACCCGAGGAAAGGAAGTCCCAAAGTCAACTCTCCAGACTTTCTGTGGAAGGAGGGAACGAACGGAGCACCCTCCAGCCTCACGCTTTCTTTGCCAGACTTTCAAGTGTGGGACACACACCTGTGCTCACAATGCTCCCCGGACAGCCCCCACTGCACCCCTAACAGGTAGACTTCTGCCCAGTCAAGGCCTTTGGAAAGCACTGGCTCTGCACACGAATATTATGCGGCCCTCGACAGGCCACTTCCCCTGAACCGGCCTGAGCTTCAGGGCCACGACAGGCTTCGTGAAAACCCCAACGGAACGTAGCCTCGAAAAGAGGGAGACCTGCACCCCTCAGAACGCATCGAGACCAGTGTCGTTACCGACGTCGCGTCTGGCCTTCCAAGAAGCCAAGACCACGGGCGCCGCTTCAGCGCCCGACTCCCGGGCACCGCATCCCCAGGCTGGCCCCTGGGCAGGTGCCCGGCACACACCGCCCGTTCCACGAACGCGTGAAGCGCACGAAGAGACCCCCTCGCTGCCCGCGCCGCGCAGCTGTCCCGCGGCCTGACGGGCACCTCTCGGCGCACAAGCCTATTCCTCAGGGACACGCTCGCCTCCCACCAGCCCCCAGGCCCACGCCCCCAGGTACCTCTCCCAGATGGAATCCTCTTCGCAGGCGCCCTGGTCGTCCGTGTCCGGCGAGCAGGAAGAGCGGGAGCTGAAGGAGGGCCTCCTCAGGCTAGCGGCCGTGGCTGTGGAGGGCCCGGGCTGCTGTGCCCAGCGGGGACACGGAGCGGCGTCCAGGGACGCCGGGGGAACGGGCGAGCCCGGCCCAGGAGAGAGCAGCAGAGCGCGGCCGGACTCCGCCGGGCTCGGCTCTGGGCAGGCAGGCGCGGCTGGCCGACGCCTCCCCGGACGGCGGCCCAGCAGCCGTGCGCGCTCCCCGCGCGCGCGCGCGCGCCGCCGCCCAGAGGCTCCCTGGCCGCTGCCCCGCCCCACCCCCCCCCCCCCCTCAGGCGGTGGACTGCGGACAGGGACAGGGACACCCTCCTGGGAGAACTCCTGGGGCCCCGCCCACACGCTCGCTCTCGGGGAACTGCAGCCTCCTCGGGTCTGACTGCAATGCCACACCCGAAACCATGCAACGTCTAGAAGAAAACATAGGCAGTATGCCCTTTGACAGCAGTCTTAGCAGCCTACTTTCAAGTACCATGTCTGACTGGGCAATGGAAACAAAGTACAAAATGAACAGACGGGACTACATCAAAGTGAAAAAAAATCTTCTGCACGGCAAAGGAAACCATCCACAAAACCAAAACACAACCTAACAACTGGGAGAAGATACTTGCAAACCATATATCGGATAAGGGGTTTATATCCAAAACACAGAAAGAACTCCGACAGCTCAACAACAACAAAAAATCAACAACCCGATTAAAAAGACGGGCAAAAGATCTGAGCAGTGACTTCTCCAAAGAAGGTATACGGGTGGCC
Source organism: Equus caballus (assembly GCF_041296265.1). Lineage (NCBI taxonomy): Eukaryota > Metazoa > Chordata > Mammalia > Perissodactyla > Equidae > Equus > Equus caballus. The sequence goes on from NC_091704.1 coordinate 12,230,954, forward strand.
AACAGGCATATGGAAAGGGGCTCAACATCATTAGCGATCAGAGGAAGGCAAATCAAAACTACAAGGAGAGGTCACCTTCCTCTGGTCAGAATGGCTCTAATTAACAAGACAGGAGACAAGTGTCGGAGAGGATGTGGAGAGAAGGGAACTCTCCTACACTGCTGGTGGGAGTGCAGACTGGTGCAGCCACCATGGAAAGCCGTATGGAGTATCCTCAGAAAACTAAGAATACATCTACCATATGTATGATCCAGCTAGCCCACTGCTGGGTATTTATCCAAAGAACTGGAAAACACCAATGCAGAAAGACACATGCACCCCTAGGTTCACTGCAGCATTATTCACAACAGCCAAAACTTGGAAGCAACCTAGGTGCCCATCAAGGGAAGTATGGACAGAGAAGATGTGGTGTGTATACACAATGGAATGCTACTCGGCCCTAAGAAACGATGAGATCCGGCCATTTGTGACAACGTGGATGGACCTTGAGGGTATTATGCGAAGTGAAATAAATCAGAGGGAGAAAGTCAAACACCGTGTGATCTCACTCATGAGTACATGATAAAAACAATGACGAACACGCACAGAGCAACGGAGATTGGATTGGTGGTTACCGTAGGGGGAGGGGGGGAGGGGGGGAGGGGAGAGAGCCAAAGGGGCGATGAGGCTCACATGTGAGGTGACGGACTATAATTAGTTTTTGGGCGGTGAACACGACGTAATCTACACAGAATTCGAAATGTATTACAACGTACCTCTGGAAAGCTACGTGATGTTAGAATCCACTGTCACTGCAATAAAGTAAAATAAAATAAAATAAAACAAAATAAAATAAAGAAGTGTAGGAACCTCAAGAGGCTAACAGGCTTTTGCAAAGTTATTCTAGGGATTTTTACGGCTTGGCTCAGGGCGGCAGACACCAGCCTGAGACACAGCTGTGACATAGCCACGAACTTCAACTCGACTATATTCCGACTGGAGGGAAGTCAAAACTACTGTAATCATAATTTATTGAAGGCTTCGCTTTGTGCCAGATCCTGCGCCGACTGCTTTGCACCAACTGTCTCGTTTAATCCTCACATCCAAAAGGTAGGTTACCGTTATTCTCCCCATTGTAAAGGTGAGGAGAGGAGGCGGAAGCAGAAAGATGGCAACCTGCCTGGAATTCACAGAAGGATTCTCTAGGTAATGACATGACTTTTGGACAAGACTTAAAGGTTTAACACATGACAGTGAAGACGCAGATCCCAGTATCACAGAACGTGAAAAACACTGAGTCCTGCCAAATGGATTAAAACACTAACTATGGATCCTCACAATCTCTTGGCCTGTTTTCTCAGGTGAGGGAAAACCCGGTGTGGAAAACCGTTGAGGAGATGTCTGCAGATGAGGACTATGGCTGGTCTTTAAAGCCGGGAACTATCCCAGTAGATTCTGAGTCAGTGGGTCCAGAGTAGGCCTCGAGCGTCTCCGTTCTTTGACAGAGCCCCACAGGCTACACTCCCGTGCCCTTGGAGTTGGGAAGTACCGTCAGGCGCTACATCAGGACGTTTCAGTCAACAACGGGGGTCCCAAAAGATTAGTCCCATAGAGCCAAGGTGTATAGGAGGCTCTGCCATCTAGGTTTATGAACTCCGTGGTGCTTGCACGCTCACGAGATTGCCTGACCGTGACGCACTCCTCAGAACCTAGCCCCACTGTTAAGCAAAGCATGACTGCACTGCCTTAGATTCTCCACGGTTCCGGACCCTGCACGGTTTAGATGACTGCACACGCAGAGGGCACCGCGTCTGAGGCAGAGAGCGGCTGGAGTCACAAAAGCTCTCGACAGAGAGTCAAGGAAAGGCGTGCTCTGCTCACACGACTCTCTACTTTTCTCTGGGTCTGAACTATTTTACAGCTAATCTACTTTTTTTAACCGAGCAGCTTTGCCAAGAAAAAGTTACCAACAAATACCAGCCAAACCAATATGAGCGATACCTATTAAATAAGCCTGACCCTACTAGGCTACTGACAAGGCTTTTATTTCCCTGGGATAATCTGGACAGCATTAGATTCTGTTACCAAGAGCAGCCAAGTCGAGGGAGATTATTTCTAATTCCACAGTGCCACAGATGCGGTCAGTAGCAACTGCAAGCTGGAAAGGAAACAAAGCCGGGTGTAATCCATTCCAGTTCACACGTTGCACGAGGGACAGCCTCCAAGCCTTGAATACTTATGTATGCATTTATCCATTTATTTAATCAACCACTACTAACGCCTACTGAAGGCCAGACACTGCTCTAAGTACTTTACGGACATGAAATAGCCTCTAACCTTTACACTCACCTATGGAGTGTGTGTTATAATCATCCCCGTTTTACAGATCAGGAAACTGACACACAGAATGGTACAGTAACTTGCCCAAGTTCACACAGCCCGTAGGTGGCAGAGCTAGGACCCATGTGACAGAGTCTGGCTCCAGAGTCCACGTGCTGAATCACCACGCTTAGTCTCCGAAGACCTATAGAAAGCGCCAGCCTTAATCGAAAAGTTTGGTTTTCCCCACCCTACAGTCCCTACGCGGCCCCAGTCTCCAGGGCATGCTTTCAGCTCCTCTGACAGGCCATCCTCCTCCCTTGCCCTGTCCCAACGCTCTCCCGCACAAGTCCTCCTTTGCTTTTAGGCATCTGCTCTCAGCTTAAACATCACTGCCTAAGTCACAAAGTCTAACAGTAAATGCCGTATTTCTCAGCACTCAACACAGAATTGCTTTTACGTATCTCCTAGGTAACTAGTCGCTGCCTATCTGTCCTTTCCAACTAGGCTGCGAGGTCCAGTACGTCAAACACCCTGTCAGTCTTGCCCACCAAGTGTCCAGACCACTGAACACGCACCGACCCGAGGAAAGGAAGTCCCAAAGTCAACTCTCCAGACTTTCTGTGGAAGGAGGGAACGAACGGAGCACCCTCCAGCCTCACGCTTTCTTTGCCAGACTTTCAAGTGTGGGACACACACCTGTGCTCACAATGCTCCCCGGACAGCCCCCACTGCACCCCTAACAGGTAGACTTCTGCCCAGTCAAGGCCTTTGGAAAGCACGGGCTCTGCACACGAATATTATGCGGCCCTCGACAGGCCACTTCCCCTGAACCGGCCTGAGCTTCAGGGCCACGACAGGCTTCGTGAAAACCCCAACGGAACGTAGCCTCGAAAAGAGGGAGACCTGCACCCCTCAGAACGCATCGAGACCAGTGTCGTTACCGACGTCGCGTCTGGCCTTCCAAGAAGCCAAGACCACGGGCGCCGCTTCAGCGCCCGACTCCCGGGCACCGCATCCCCAGGCTGGCCCCTGGGCAGGTGCCCGGCACACACCGCCCGTTCCACGAACGCGTGAAGCGCACGAAGAGACCCCCTCGCTGCCCGCGCCGCGCAGCTGTCCCGCGGCCTGACGGGCACCTCTCGGCGCACAAGCCTATTCCTCAGGGACACGCTCGCCTCCCACCAGCCCCCAGGCCCACGCCCCCAGGTACCTCTCCCAGATGGAATCCTCTTCGCAGGCGCCCTGGTCGTCCGTGTCCGGCGAGCAGGAAGAGCGGGAGCTGAAGGAGGGCCTCCTCAGGCTAGCGGCCGTGGCTGTGGAGGGCCCGGGCTGCTGTGCCCAGCGGGGACACGGAGCGGCGTCCAGGGACGCCGGGGGAACGGGCGAGCCCGGCCCAGGAGAGAGCAGCAGAGCGCGGCCGGACTCCGCCGGGCTCGGCTCTGGGCAGGCAGGCGCGGCTGGCCGACGCCTCCCCGGACGGCGGCCCAGCAGCCGTGCGCGCTCCCCGCGCGCGCGCGCGCGCGCCGCCGCCCAGAGGCTCCCTGGCCGCTGCCCCGCCCCACCCCCCCCCCCCCTCAGGCGGTGGACTGCGGACAGGGACAGGGACACCCTCCTGGGAGAACTCCTGGGGCCCCGCCCACACGCTCGCTCTCGGGGAACTGCAGCCTCCTCGGGTCTGACTGCAATGCCACACCCGAAACCATGCAACGTCTAGAAGAAAACATAGGCAGTATGCCCTTTGACAGCAGTCTTAGCAGCCTACTTTCAAGTACCATGTCTGACTGGGCAATGGAAACAAAGTACAAAATGAACAGACGGGACTACATCAAAGTGAAAAAAAATCTTCTGCACGGCAAAGGAAACCATCCACAAAACCAAAACACAACCTAACAACTGGGAGAAGATACTTGCAAACCATATATCGGATAAGGGGTTTATATCCAAAACACAGAAAGAACTCCGACAGCTCAACAACAACAAAAGATCAACAACCCGATTAAAAAGACGGGCAAAAGATCTGAGCAGTGACTTCTCCAAAGAAGGTATACGGGTGGCCAACAGGCATATGGAAAGGGGCTCAACATCATTAGCGATCAGAGGAAGGCAAATCAAAACTACAAGGAGAGGTCACCTTCCTCTGGTCAGAATGGCTCTAATTAACAAGACAGGAGACAAGTGTCGGAGAGGATGTGGAGAGAAGGGAACTCTCCTACACTGCTGGTGGGAGTGCAGACTGGTGCAGCCACCATGGAAAGCCGTATGGAGTATCCTCAGAAAACTAAGAATACATCTACCATATGTATGATCCAGCTAGCCCACTGCTGGGTATTTATCCAAAGAACTGGAAAACACCAATGCAGAAAGACACATGCACCCCTAGGTTCACTGCAGCATTATTCACAACAGCCAAAACTTGGAAGCAACCTAGGTGCCCATCAAGGGAAGTATGGACAGAGAAGATGTGGTGTGTATACACAATGGAATGCTACTCGGCCCTAAGAAACGATGAGATCCGGCCATTTGTGACAACGTGGATGGACCTTGAGGGTATTATGCGAAGTGAAATAAATCAGAGGGAGAAAGTCAAACACCGTGTGATCTCACTCATGAGTACATGATAAAAACAATGACGAACACGCACAGAGCAACGGAGATTGGATTGGTGGTTACCGTAGGGGGAGGGGGGGAGGGGGGGAGGGGAGAGAGCCAAAGGGGCGATGAGGCTCACATGTGAGGTGACGGACTATAATTAGTTTTTGGGCGGTGAACACGACGTAATCTACACAGAATTCGAAATGTATTACAACGTACCTCTGGAAAGCTACGTGATGTTAGAATCCACTGTCACTGCAATAAAGTAAAATAAAATAAAATAAAACAAAATAAAATAAAGAAGTGTAGGAGCCTCAAGAGGCTAACAGGCTTTTGCAAAGTTATTCTAGGGATTTTTACGGCTTGGCTCAGGGCGGCAGACACCAGCCTGAGACACAGCTGTGACATAGCCACGAACTTCAACTCGACTATATTCCGACTGGAGGGAAGTCAAAACTACTGTAATCATAATTTATTGAAGGCTTCGCTTTGTGCCAGATCCTGCGCCGACTGCTTTGCACCAACTGTCTCGTTTAATCCTCACATCCAAAAGGTAGGTTACCGTTATTCTCCCCATTGTAAAGGTGAGGAGAGGAGGCGGAAGCAGAAAGATGGCAACCTGCCTGGAATTCACAGAAGGATTCTCTAGGTAATGACATGACTTTTGGACAAGACTTAAAGGTTTAACACATGACAGTGAAGACGCAGATCCCAGTATCACAGAACGTGAAAAACACTGAGTCCTGCCAAATGGATTAAAACACTAACTATGGATCCTCACAATCTCTTGGCCTGTTTTCTCAGGTGAGGGAAAACCCGGTGTGGAAAACCGTTGAGGAGATGTCTGCAGATGAGGACTATGGCTGGTCTTTAAAGCCGGGAACTATCCCAGTAGATTCTGAGTCAGTGGGTCCAGAGTAGGCCTCGAGCGTCTCCGTTCTTTGACAGAGCCCCACAGGCTACACTCCCGTGCCCTTGGAGTTGGGAAGTACCGTCAGGCGCTACATCAGGACGTTTCAGTCAACAACGGGGGTCCCAAAAGATTAGTCCCATAGAGCCAAGGTGTATAGGAGGCTCTGCCATCTAGGTTTATGAACTCCGTGGTGCTTGCACGCTCACGAGATTGCCTGACCGTGACGCACTCCTCAGAACCTAGCCCCACTGTTAAGCAAAGCATGACTGCACTGCCTTAGATTCTCCACGGTTCCGGACCCTGCACGGTTTAGATGACTGCACACGCAGAGGGCACCGCGTCTGAGGCAGAGAGCGGCTGGAGTCACAAAAGCTCTCGACAGAGAGTCAAGGAAAGGCGTGCTCTGCTCACACGACTCTCGACTTTTCTCTGGGTCTGAACTATTTTACAGCTAATCTACTTTTTTTAACCGAGCAGCTTTGCCAAGAAAAAGTTACCAACAAATACCAGCCAAACCAATATGAGCGATACCTATTAAATAAGCCTGACCCTACTAGGCTACTGACAAGGCTTTTATTTCCCTGGGATAATCTGGACAGCATTAGATTCTGTTACCAAGAGCAGCCAAGTCGAGGGAGATTATTTCTAATTCCACAGTGCCACAGATGCGGTCAGTAGCAACTGCAAGCTGGAAAGGAAACAAAGCCGGGTGTAATCCATTCCAGTTCACACGTTGCACGAGGGACAGCCTCCAAGCCTTGAATACTTATGTATGCATTTATCCATTTATTTAATCAACCACTACTAACGCCTACTGAAGGCCAGACACTGCTCTAAGTACTTTACGGACATGAAATAGCCTCTAACCTTTACACTCACCTATGGAGTGTGTGTTATAATCATCCCCGTTTTACAGATCAGGAAACTGACACACAGAATGGTACAGTAACTTGCCCAAGTTCACACAGCCCGTAGGTGGCAGAGCTAGGACCCATGTGACAGAGTCTGGCTCCAGAGTCCACGTGCTGAATCACCACGCTTAGTCTCCGAAGACCTATAGAAAGCGCCAGCCTTAATCGAAAAGTTTGGTTTTCCCCACCCTACAGTCCCTACGCGGCCCCAGTCTCCAGGGCATGCTTTCAGCTCCTCTGACAGGCCATCCTCCTCCCTTGCCCTGTCCCAACGCTCTCCCGCACAAGTCCTCCTTTGCTTTTAGGCATCTGCTCTCAGCTTAAACATCACTGCCTAAGTCACAAAGTCTAACAGTAAATGCCGTATTTCTCAGCACTCAACACAGAATTGCTTTTACGTATCTCCTAGGTAACTAGTCGCTGCCTATCTGTCCTTTCCAACTAGGCTGCGAGGTCCAGTACGTCAAACACCCTGTCAGTCTTGCCCACCAAGTGTCCAGACCACTGAACACGCACCGACCCGAGGAAAGGAAGTCCCAAAGTCAACTCTCCAGACTTTCTGTGGAAGGAGGGAACGAACGGAGCACCCTCCAGCCTCACGCTTTCTTTGCCAGACTTTCAAGTGTGGGACACACACCTGTGCTCACAATGCTCCCCGGACAGCCCCCACTGCACCCCTAACAGGTAGACTTCTGCCCAGTCAAGGCCTTTGGAAAGCACTGGCTCTGCACACGAATATTATGCGGCCCTCGACAGGCCACTTCCCCTGAACCGGCCTGAGCTTCAGGGCCACGACAGGCTTCGTGAAAACCCCAACGGAACGTAGCCTCGAAAAGAGGGAGACCTGCACCCCTCAGAACGCATCGAGACCAGTGTCGTTACCGACGTCGCGTCTGGCCTTCCAAGAAGCCAAGACCACGGGCGCCGCTTCAGCGCCCGACTCCCGGGCACCGCATCCCCAGGCTGGCCCCTGGGCAGGTGCCCGGCACACACCGCCCGTTCCACGAACGCGTGAAGCGCACGAAGAGACCCCCTCGCTGCCCGCGCCGCGCAGCTGTCCCGCGGCCTGACGGGCACCTCTCGGCGCACAAGCCTATTCCTCAGGGACACGCTCGCCTCCCACCAGCCCCCAGGCCCACGCCCCCAGGTACCTCTCCCAGATGGAATCCTCTTCGCAGGCGCCCTGGTCGTCCGTGTCCGGCGAGCAGGAAGAGCGGGAGCTGAAGGAGGGCCTCCTCAGGCTAGCGGCCGTGGCTGTGGAGGGCCCGGGCTGCTGTGCCCAGCGGGGACACGGAGCGGCGTCCAGGGACGCCGGGGGAACGGGCGAGCCCGGCCCAGGAGAGAGCAGCAGAGCGCGGCCGGACTCCGCCGGGCTCGGCTCTGGGCAGGCAGGCGCGGCTGGCCGACGCCTCCCCGGACGGCGGCCCAGCAGCCGTGCGCGCTCCCCGCGCGCGCGCTGCGCGCCGCCGCCCAGAGGCTCCCTGGCCGCTGCCCCGCCCCACCCCCCCCCCCCCCTCAGGCGGTGGACTGCGGACAGGGACAGGGACACCCTCCTGGGAGAACTCCTGGGGCCCCGCCCACACGCTCGCTCTCGGGGAACTGCAGCCTCCTCGGGTCTGACTGCAATGCCACACCCGAAACCATGCAACGTCTAGAAGAAAACATAGGCAGTATGCCCTTTGACAGCAGTCTTAGCAGCCTACTTTCAAGTACCATGTCTGACTGGGCAATGGAAACAAAGTACAAAATGAACAGACGGGACTACATCAAAGTGAAAAAAAATCTTCTGCACGGCAAAGGAAACCATCCACAAAACCAAAACACAACCTAACAACTGGGAGAAGATACTTGCAAACCATATATCGGATAAGGGGTTTATATCCAAAACACAGAAAGAACTCCGACAGCTCAACAACAACAAAAGATCAACAACCCGATTAAAAAGACGGGCAAAAGATCTGAGCAGTGACTTCTCCAAAGAAGGTATACGGGTGGCCAACAGGCATATGGAAAGGGGCTCAACATCATTAGCGATCAGAGGAAGGCAAATCAAAACTACAAGGAGAGGTCACCTTCCTCTGGTCAGAATGGCTCTAATTAACAAGACAGGAGACAAGTGTCGGAGAGGATGTGGAGAGAAGGGAACTCTCCTACACTGCTGGTGGGAGTGCAGACTGGTGCAGCCACCATGGAAAGCCGTATGGAGTATCCTCAGAAAACTAAGAATACATCTACCATATGTATGATCCAGCTAGCCCACTGCTGGGTATTTATCCAAAGAACTGGAAAACACCAATGCAGAAAGACACATGCACCCCTAGGTTCACTGCAGCATTATTCACAACAGCCAAAACTTGGAAGCAACCTAGGTGCCCATCAAGGGAAGTATGGACAGAGAAGATGTGGTGTGTATACACAATGGAATGCTACTCGGCCCTAAGAAACGATGAGATCCGGCCATTTGTGACAACGTGGATGGACCTTGAGGGTATTATGCGAAGTGAAATAAATCAGAGGGAGAAAGTCAAACACCGTGTGATCTCACTCATGAGTACATGATAAAAACAATGACGAACACGCACAGAGCAACGGAGATTGGATTGGTGGTTACCGTAGGGGGAGGGGGGGGGGGGGGGGCGGGGAGAGAGCCAAAGGGGCGATGAGGCTCACATGTGAGGTGACGGACTATAATTAGTTTTTGGGCGGTGAACACGACGTAATCTACACAGAATTCGAAATGTATTACAACGTACCTCTGGAAAGCTACGTGATGTTAGAATCCACTGTCACTGCAATAAAGTAAAATAAAATAAAATAAAACAAAATAAAATAAAGAAGTGTAGGAGCCTCAAGAGGCTAACAGGCTTTTGCAAAGTTATTCTAGGGATTTTTACGGCTTGGCTCAGGGCGGCAGACACCAGCCTGAGACACAGCTGTGACATAGCCACGAACTTCAACTCGACTATATTCCGACTGGAGGGAAGTCAAAACTACTGTAATCATAATTTATTGAAGGCTTCGCTTTGTGCCAGATCCTGCGCCGACTGCTTTGCACCAACTGTCTCGTTTAATCCTCACATCCAAAAGGTAGGTTACCGTTATTCTCCCCATTGTAAAGGTGAGGAGAGGAGGCGGAAGCAGAAAGATGGCAACCTGCCTGGAATTCACAGAAGGATTCTCTAGGTAATGACATGACTTTTGGACAAGACTTAAAGGTTTAACACATGACAGTGAAGACGCAGATCCCAGTATCACAGAACGTGAAAAACACTGAGTCCTGCCAAATGGATTAAAACACTAACTATGGATCCTCACAATCTCTTGGCCTGTTTTCTCAGGTGAGGGAAAACCCGGTGTGGAAAACCGTTGAGGAGATGTCTGCAGATGAGGACTATGGCTGGTCTTTAAAGCCGGGAACTATCCCAGTAGATTCTGAGTCAGTGGGTCCAGAGTAGGCCTCGAGCGTCTCCGTTCTTTGACAGAGCCCCACAGGCTACACTCCCGTGCCCTTGGAGTTGGGAAGTACCGTCAGGCGCTACATCAGGACGTTTCAGTCAACAACGGGGGTCCCAAAAGATTAGTCCCATAGAGCCAAGGTGTATAGGAGGCTCTGCCATCTAGGTTTATGAACTCCGTGGTGCTTGCACGCTCACGAGATTGCCTGACCGTGACGCACTCCTCAGAACCTAGCCCCACTGTTAAGCAAAGCATGACTGCACTGCCTTAGATTCTCCACGGTTCCGGACCCTGCACGGTTTAGATGACTGCACACGCAGAGGGCACCGCGTCTGAGGCAGAGAGCGGCTGGAGTCACAAAAGCTCTCGACAGAGAGTCAAGGAAAGGCGTGCTCTGCTCACACGACTCTCTACTTTTCTCTGGGTCTGAACTATTTTACAGCTAATCTACTTTTTTTAACCGAGCAGCTTTGCCAAGAAAAAGTTACCAACAAATACCAGCCAAACCAATATGAGCGATACCTATTAAATAAGCCTGACCCTACTAGGCTACTGACAAGGCTTTTATTTCCCTGGGATAATCTGGACAGCATTAGATTCTGTTACCAAGGGCAGCCAAGTCGAGGGAGATTATTTCTAATTCCACAGTGCCACAGATGCGGTCAGTAGCAACTGCAAGCTGGAAAGGAAACAAAGCCGGGTGTAATCCATTCCAGTTCACACGTTGCACGAGGGACAGCCTCCAAGCCTTGAATACTTATGTATGCATTTATCCATTTATTTAATCAACCACTACTAACGCCTACTGAAGGCCAGACACTGCTCTAAGTACTTTACGGACATGAAATAGCCTCTAACCTTTACACTCACCTATGGAGTGTGTGTTATAATCATCCCCGTTTTACAGATCAGGAAACTGACACACAGAATGGTACAGTAACTTGCCCAAGTTCACACAGCCCGTAGGTGGCAGAGCTAGGACCCATGTGACAGAGTCTGGCTCCAGAGTCCACGTGCTGAATCACCACGCTTAGTCTCCGAAGACCTATAGAAAGCGCCAGCCTTAATCGAAAAGTTTGGTTTTCCCCACCCTACAGTCCCTACGCGGCCCCAGTCTCCAGGGCATGCTTTCAGCTCCTCTGACAGGCCATCCTCCTCCCTTGCCCTGTCCCAACGCTCTCCCGCACAAGTCCTCCTTTGCTTTTAGGCATCTGCTCTCAGCTTAAACATCACTGCCTAAGTCACAAAGTCTAACAGTAAATGCCGTATTTCTCAGCACTCAACACAGAATTGCTTTTACGTATCTCCTAGGTAACTAGTCGCTGCCTATCTGTCCTTTCCAACTAGGCTGCGAGGTCCAGTACGTCAAACACCCTGTCAGTCTTGCCCACCAAGTGTCCAGACCACTGAACACGCACCGACCCGAGGAAAGGAAGTCCCAAAGTCAACTCTCCAGACTTTCTGTGGAAGGAGGGAACGAACGGAGCACCCTCCAGCCTCACGCTTTCTTTGCCAGACTTTCAAGTGTGGGACACACACCTGTGCTCACAATGCTCCCCGGACAGCCCCCACTGCACCCCTAACAGGTAGACTTCTGCCCAGTCAAGGCCTTTGGAAAGCACTGGCTCTGCACACGAATATTATGCGGCCCTCGACAGGCCACTTCCCCTGAACCGGCCTGAGCTTCAGGGCCACGACAGGCTTCGTGAAAACCCCAACGGAACGTAGCCTCGAAAAGAGGGAGACCTGCACCCCTCAGAACGCATCGAGACCAGTGTCGTTACCGACGTCGCGTCTGGCCTTCCAAGAAGCCAAGACCACGGGCGCCGCTTCAGCGCCCGACTCCCGGGCACCGCATCCCCAGGCTGGCCCCTGGGCAGGTGCCCGGCACACACCGCCCGTTCCACGAACGCGTGAAGCGCACGAAGAGACCCCCTCGCTGCCCGCGCCGCGCAGCTGTCCCGCGGCCTGACGGGCACCTCTCGGCGCACAAGCCTATTCCTCAGGACACGCTCGCCTCCCACCAGCCCCCAGGCCCACGCCCCCAGGTACCTCTCCCAGATGGAATCCTCTTCGCAGGCGCCCTGGTCGTCCGTGTCCGGCGAGCAGGAAGAGCGGGAGCTGAAGGAGGGCCTCCTCAGGCTAGCGGCCGTGGCTGTGGAGGGCCCGGGCTGCTGTGCCCAGCGGGGACACGGAGCGGCGTCCAGGGACGCCGGGGGAACGGGCGAGCCCGGCCCAGGAGAGAGCAGCAGAGCGCGGCCGGACTCCGCCGGGCTCGGCTCTGGGCAGGCAGGCGCGGCTGGCCGACGCCTCCCCGGACGGCGGCCCAGCAGCCGTGCGCGCTCCCCGCGCGCGCGCGCGCGCGCCGCCGCCCAGAGGCTCCCTGGCCGCTGCCCCGCCCCACCCCCCCCCCCCCCCTCAGGCGGTGGACTGCGGACAGGGACAGGGACACCCTCCTGGGAGAACTCCTGGGGCCCCGCCCACACGCTCGCTCTCGGGGAACTGCAGCCTCCTCGGGTCTGACTGCAATGCCACACCCGAAACCATGCAACGTCTAGAAGAAAACATAGGCAGTATGCCCTTTGACAGCAGTCTTAGCAGCCTACTTTCAAGTACCATGTCTGACTGGGCAATGGAAACAAAGTACAAAATGAACAAACGGGACTACATCAAAGTGAAAAAAAATCTTCTGCACGGCAAAGGGAAACCATCCACAAAACCAAAACACAACCTAACAACTGGGAGAAGATACTTGCAAACCATATATCGGATAAGGGGTTTATATCCAAAACACAGAAGAACTCCGACAGCTCAACAACAACAAAAAATCAACAACCGATTAAAAAGACGGGCAAAAGATCTGAGCAGTGACTTCTCCAAAGAAGGTATACGGGTGGCCAACAGGCATATGGAAAGGGGCTCAACATCATTAGCGATCAGAGGAAGGCAAATCAAAACTACAAGGAGAGGTCACCCTTCCTCTGGTCAGAATGGCTCTAATTAACAAGACAGGAGACAAGTGTCGGAGAGGATGTGGAGAGAAGGGAACTCTCCTACACTGCTGGTGGGAGTGCAGACTGGTGCAGCCACCATGGAAAGCCGTATGGAGTATCCTCAGAAAACTAAGAATACATCTACCATATGTATGATCCAGCTAGCCCACTGCTGGGTATTTATCCAAAGAACTGGAAAACACCAATGCAGAAAGACACATGCACCCCTAGGTTCACTGCAGCATTATTCACAACAGCCAAAACTTGGAAGCAACCTAGGTGCCCATCAAGGGAAGTATGGACCAGAGAAGATGTGGTGTGTATACACAATGGAATGCTACTCGGCCCTAAGAAACGATGAGATCCGGCCATTTGTGACAACGTGGATGGACCTTGAGGGTATTATGCGAAGTGAAATAAATCAGAGGGAGAAAGTCAAACACCGTGTGATCTCACTCATGAGTACATGATAAAAACAATGACGAACACGCACAGGAGCAACGGAGATTGGATTGGTGGTTACCGTAGGGGGAGGGGGGGAGGGGGGGGAGGGGAGAGAGCCAAAGGGGCGATGAGGCTCACATGTGAGGTGACGGGACTATAATTAGTTTTTGGGGCGGTGAACACGACGTAATCTACACAGAATTCGAAATGTATTACAACGTACCTCTGGAAAGCTACGTGATGTTAGAATCCACTGTCACTGCAATAAAGTAAAATAAAATAAAATAAAACAAAATAAAATAAAGAAGTGTAGGAGCCTCAAGAGGCTAACAGGCTTTTGCAAAGTTATTCTAGGGATTTTTACGGCTTGGCTCAGGGCGGCAGACACCAGCCTGAGACACAGCTGTGACATAGCCACGAACTTCAACTCGACTATATTCCGACTGGAGGGAAGTCAAAACTACTGTAATCATAATTTATTGAAGGCTTCGCTTTGTGCCAGATCCTGCGCCGACTGCTTTGCACCAACTGTCTCGTTTAATCCTCACATCCAAAAGGTAGGTTACCGTTATTCTCCCATTGTAAAGGTGAGGAGAGGAGGCGGAAGCAGAAAGATGGCAACCTGCATGGAATTCACAGAAGGATTCTCTAGGTAATGACATGACTTTTGGACAAGACTTAAAGGTTTAACACATGACAGTGAACCTTGCCAATGACTTGTGTACCTTCAAAAAAGGCCACATAAGGGTGTGCCACTAGTGAATAATAAAGTCTGCCTTACTCCAGTGAGGCGAACCCCGTCTCTCAAGGAGGAAGAAGCTACTGTCTTAATCCGCCGTTTTGAAGCTCAAGGGTTGATGTTCTCTCAGGTGTTGGCTCACTAGAAGAGCCAGCCCTCTAACCCTTATGCACCCAACCTGAATCGACTGATAAGGTGGACAACGGAAGGAGCATCACCTAAGGCCGGCTCAGCGTCCTTTCGGTAACCAGGGGTGAACGTGGGATAAATAGAAGCTGGTTCAACCCAAGTGAACAAGAAGATCTGGTCTCTGGGCGACTCCCCTTTAGCTATGTCCATGCACCAACCAAACTATAACAAGGATATCCGGATTATAGGGGACTCGTAACTGGAGCACAGTGAGCCTGGAGCCCCGAAAAGTTCGACCACCAGCTCCCGTACCTGCAGTGCAACGCAGCTCCTGATCAATGACAGATGAAAGAAAAAGACCGGAACCTTGTGGGCGTACTAGGATGTGTTTGCGAAACCAAAGAGCAAAACTCTGTCCTTTGCCCTACAGGAGTAGGCCTAAACTTTCGGCCTTGTCGTCCCAATCTAGAACTCAAGCTTTTGAATACTAGGGTCACGTAAAGCGGAAAAAACCTGGCACTCTTCTGATATGCAGGTTAGACTGAACACTATGGTTATCTGGGCTTCCGTGCCAAACAGACCAAATAAACAGAGGTAGCATTCTTGTCTCCTAACCTCCACAAACTGCAGAATCATTAGATTTCCCCCACCAAATCTCGTTCCCATGGCACCCGTTGCGAAAAGATGCGACATTGACCCCCCTGAATGACTCTTAAGATCGGGAACTAGATTTCCTCGGAAATGCAATATTTTAGAGCAACTAAACGACTTCAGTCAGATGGGCATGAGCCTCAAGCTTAAACCGATGACCTCTCTAACTTGTGCGGGCGAAGGAATTGGCAACTGCAAGCGTGGCGCTCCTCGCTGAGCGGATCCATGGCGACCAAGATCCTTAATGTAAATCAGAACTTCAACGGGGACCCTTTGGTCTAAGGCCCTCACACGGCAGTTCAACCCAAAATGCGCCAGAAATTTCCCACCAACGCTAACCTGAATGCCTGAGAAACAACGCACGCTTAAGTTACATAAGGATAACGAACAGCAAGGCCACATTCCTCATATCTACAAAAGGCAGCTCTGTGCAAAACATCAGTTAATAGTTGTACATCGCCAGTAAGGGAGCTTCTGGGGTCGCTCCGAGTCGTTACCATCGAAGCCCAATCGACAACAGTTTCCCTATTATCCCTTGTTCGGGACGTACGAGGAGGCGTAAGTGAGGCCCGAAACCATACAAATCAGGGTGTCCTGTCAAGGTAAAGGGGGCGAAACTCAGTGCGTGTGTTCTGGTGCGGTTTGGGCTAAAGCTTTCTTACGGGTAAAATCGCTTTGTCAGAGGAGACATACTGTAGTTGTCTGCTACCAGGGGAATGTACCGAGAGGCCGGTAGCAGAGAGCTGCCGGGCAAATGAATCCATGGAGAGATGAGGATGCCCCACTATACATCCCACAATCCCAAGTGGCTCACTTCATCCTCTGGGGGTAGTGCGCCCACGAGCATATATTCCCCGAATGGCCGCAAGTTTAGTATCACAGGCTCTCGACAACAGACCTCTCGGGACGTGACGGACCTGAAGCTCAACCGGCTTGAACCTGGGCTAGGTAAGCCCTAAAATAGATCAGGTCCAAACAGACTAACGCCCTAGATATCATACACGAGTAGCCCACACAGATCTGTACCATCTGGGCAGATGCGGCCAAGCCAAGATTTTGTCTTTGTCAAAAAATTACAACGTTCGAAAAGGTTCAGATAGACTTTCAGGACCATTGAGAGCATTCGATGGATAACTACAAGCAAATGGAGAAGCCAGTGTTAACTCAACTTCTATAAGGCCGAGACACTCCTAGCATAAGAAAGTGAGCCTCCCGTGAAACCTGGTAACAAAATGTCTAGGCGAATAGCAAGCTGGCACACCAGAGAAAGAAATCATCCCCTATATTCCAAGGAACCACGAGGAAGGTCTCATTGGAAAATGCCCAAGGAGAGCAGATAAAGCCCTTATTACTATCTCGGGTCTGCAAGAGGGCGGCGTCTGTTAACAAGCGGCGCTTCACCCTAACCACTCAATCTCTCCTCACATCCTCGACGAGTAAGATGTGGTGCTAGTGCAGAATCTTGCTGAGGCAAATACACGTTTCTCACGCAGGGCTTCTCCAATGTTTATTTGGCAAAGCCAACATCGGTTGGGACGTAGCGCCAGACACACTGGCAAAACTCAAGGGGTATCCGACAACTGCGCCCACTGCAGTCTCAAGAACTGAGCCTGGTTGGTTCGAGGGCACAGCGTAGCACGTTGCATCACAAAAATTGATACCTAACTCAACCCCGCTACTTGAGACTGACAAGCACAACCAGTAGGACGTTCTGTAAGGCCAGTTTCCCGTCTGCCAAGCTGACCGTCATAGCCCATTAGAGGCAGCAAGACTTTCAACGCCAAGAGTCAGTAAGCTCCCTGAGGAGGCCAGAAGCCAGATACAACTGAGGGACCGCTTCTCCAATGGAACCTTTCTTCACCTCTGCACGATCCCTAGGGTCAATCTTAAAGGCTCGATAACGCCGCCCTTCAATAGTTGAGCTCCAGAGCCATCTCTTTGGGCATGTACAGGAGCAGCACACCTCGAGGCGAGGCATTGTAGAGGACCAGAAAGAAAAAACTTTCACAGGGCAACCCCCCTTCACGGGGCCTGCTTCATTTGCTGTGAGTCCAGGAGAATATCGCGCCTTAAGATGTCCCGAGAACCGTCTGCTGGGAAGCACCAAGAAATCAAAACTGCGGCAGCCAAAGAGATTCATGAAAAAAGAATGATATCATGCTACTGATTACTGTGACCAGAAGTCACACACTGAAGATGGGCAACAGACATCGCCGGGAACACGAGCAGGCTCCCCTGTTTGAATATCCGTGTTGGCCTCTCTCAGCGCCACCATCCGAAGGAATCAGGCAACACTTTCACGCGGAGAGTTCGTCGGTGCCCCGCATTCATGGTTCGGGTGGTAGAGCCTGAAATTCGCAAAAGCGACTGGCCACAGCCAAGTGTAACAGATAGTCCTCCTGCTTCAACACCACGGTTCTCAAGCCCATACAGACCCGCACGCTGCACGTCATTACCAACACTCTAAGACAGTTTTTCGCGCTTAAAAACCGCTAACCAGTGCCAACATTCACTAAAAAGGCGGGGAAACGTAGATGCATAGTCCTGTTCAACAATGATTTAACTCTGCAAAATTCCCTAATGACGGTTTAGGGACAATCGGCAGGAGAGTTCTGCTTGCTAGAGGACTGGCGCTGTCAACATACTCGCCGTACTGCTTTGAGAGATAATCTCAATTTTGATCCTCACCCCTTAAAGAGTATCTGCTTCAAGCAGATCCCGAGCAGACATATTTTTCACAGTCTTGCTCCAAAGATGGGAATGCTAAGGGTCGCATGTACTCTTCCGAAATGTCCTTTCCCTGGGTGCTCACGATGTGAAGAACGGGCGCACAGGCAAGCGCGGCCTGCCTAGGCCTCCCGAGTCGAAGCCATTAAAGGCACCCCCGGAACCACAGCTTGGCTCGCAAAGGCTCTATGAAGCTTAAACTCCCTGTTTTTGCCGATAGAGTGGGGGGGACCCAATCTATTACCAAGCGCTCGAGCCGGCAGAAGATAGCGAGTTTGAAAGGAAAAGAGACCAGCAAACGACGTAACCTCCAGAACCTGAAAAAAGCGATCGTGATGGGTCAATACATATATCCTGAGATGCGGGCACAACATAGTTTTTCCGCCAGCTCCCAGGTTTTTCATCAACACACAGACCTCATTCACACGGCGCCCGTTACTCCAAACCACACCCAATCTCTGAAACTCTGTGCGGTGGAACTCATGGAAACCTCGGAGCAGTGTCTGCTGACGGAGGAAAGGAGGGCTGTCTAAACCAAACAAGAAACTTTTGTAAAGAGGTCTTGCAGGCCACACGTCGCTGGAGTGAGGCGCCTACCTACTTGTGCCTCTGCACAAATGCCAGTAAAAGAGGGTAGCCCATGGCCCAAGAAACGAAACAATGGCCCCCACCCCAAAGCACTTTTTCAAAACTGCCCGCGCGAGAGCATAAAGGAGAGAGTGTAAGACATGCAACTCGGCTCAGCTGCGCGGGAGATGACGATGGCCAAGCATGAGTCATGGTAGCCACGATGGATGGGAACCAGTGCAGTGTCCAAAGACACCCTGGAAAGTCGTGTGAACACAGGTCAGGCCTAGACATCAAGCCTTACAACCGTGAAGAAATCAAAGTGCCTGGTAAATTACATTAGTGCAGCTGCAAAGGCACCAGAAACGTTTAATGCCAAAGTTCCTGTTCGGCTTACCGAAAATCCTCAAAGTTCACGAACAGCTACCTCAGTGGCCTTTTTAAGGTGTAGGTACGAAGCAGCCCAGCAGATAGAGAGAGGTAGCAAGCAGGAACAGATTTCCCGATTGAAGGTTTAGTCATCTGCGTCCTGGAATCCCGAGCGCTCATATGAAGAGACCAGCTATGAATGGACTCCTCTCAATAATCCATGTCCTCTGATCCTCGGTCTGCAACCCCTGAAGCAAGGTGAGATCCCCTGGCAACAGAACCCCTTAATGCAGGACTCGCATCTTAGACTGCCACACGTAAGCTAGCGCTCACGACGTGGTTGGTTCTGGGCGGACTCGAATCTTCCGGCGGACAGAACCGAGCGACATTTCATTACAACCTTGGACAAACCTGGATGTTTAACATTATGGTCCCTACACAACACTAATAGGCTGCCGACCAGCCTTAAGTAGTTGTCCAACCCAGTAAACCCCGCATCAAAAGAAGCTGGAGTGGCTGCATTTCCCCTGAACCGGCCTGAGCTTCAGGGCCACGACAGGCTTCGTGAAAACCCCAACGGAACGTAGCCTCGAAAAGAGGGAGACCTGCACCCCTCAGAACGCATCGAGACCAGTGTCGTTACCGACGTCGCGTCTGGCCTTCCAAGAAGCCAAGACCACGGGCGCCGCTTCAGCGCCCGACTCCCGGGCACCGCATCCCCAGGCTGGCCCTGGGCAGGTGCCCGGCACACACCGCCCGTTCCACGAACGCGTGAAGCGCACGAAGAGACCCCCTCGCTGCCCGCGCCGCGCAGCTGTCCCGCGGCCTGACGGGCACCTCTCGGCGCACAAGCCTATTCCTCAGGGACACGCTCGCCTCCCACCAGCCCCCAGGCCCACGCCCCCAGGTACCTCTCCAGATGGAATCCTCTTCGCAGGCGCCCTGGTCGTCCGTGTCCGGCGAGCAGGAAGAGCGGGAGCTGAAGGAGGGCCTCCTCAGGCTAGCGGCCGTGGCTGTGGAGGGCCCGGGCTGCTGTGCCCAGCGGGGACACGGAGCGGCGTCCAGGGACGCCGGGGGAACGGGCGAGCCCGGCCCAGGAGAGAGCAGCAGAGCGCGGCCGGACTCCGCCGGGCTCGGCTCTGGGCAGGCAGGCGCGGCTGGCCGACGCCTCCCCGGACGGCGGCCCAGCAGCCGTGCGCGCTCCCCGCGCGCTGCGCAGCGCGCGCGCCGCCGCCCAGAGGCTCCCTGGCCGCTGCCCCCGCCCCCCCCCCCCCCCCCCTCAGGCGGTGGACTGCGGACAGGGACAGGGACACCCTCCTGGGAGAACTCCTGGGGCCCCGCCCACACGCTCGCTCTCGGGGAACTGCAGCCTCCTCGGGTCTGACTGCAATGCCACACCCGAAACCATGCAACGTCTAGAAGAAAACATAGGCAGTATGCCCTTTGACAGCAGTCTTAGCAGCCTACTTTCAAGTACCATGTCTGACTGGGCAATGGAAACAAAGTACAAAATGAACAGACGGGACTACATCAAAGTGAAAAAAAATCTTCTGCACGGCAAAGGAAACCATCCACAAAACCAAAACACAACCTAACAACTGGGAGAAGATACTTGCAAACCATATATCGGATAAGGGGTTTATATCCAAAACACAGAAAGAACTCCGACAGCTCAACAACAACAAAAAATCAACAACCCGATTAAAAAGACGGGCAAAAGATCTGAGCAGTGACTTCTCCAAAGAAGGTATACGGGTGGCCAACAGGCATATGGAAAGGGGCTCAACATCATTAGCGATCAGAGGAAGGCAAATCAAAACTACAAGGAGAGGTCACCTTCCTCTGGTCAGAATGGCTCTAATTAACAAGACAGGAGACAAGTGTCGGAGAGGATGTGGAGAGAAGGGAACTCTCCTACACTGCTGGTGGGAGTGCAGACTGGTGCAGCCACCATGGAAAGCCGTATGGAGTATCCTCAGAAAACTAAGAATACATCTACCATATGTATGATCCAGCTAGCCCACTGCTGGGTATTTATCCAAAGAACTGGAAAACACCAATGCAGAAAGACACATGCACCCCTAGGTTCACTGCAGCATTATTCACAACAGCCAAAACTTGGAAGCAACCTAGGTGCCCATCAAGGGAAGTATGGACAGAGAAGATGTGGTGTGTATACACAATGGAATGCTACTCGGCCCTAAGAAACGATGAGATCCGGCCATTTGTGACAACGTGGATGGACCTTGAGGGTATTATGCGAAGTGAAATAAATCAGAGGGAGAAAGTCAAACACCGTGTGATCTCACTCATGAGTACATGATAAAAACAATGACGAACACGCACAGAGCAACGAGATTGGATTGGTGGTTACCGTAGGGGAGGGGGGGGGGGGGGGGCGGGGAGAGAGCCAAAGGGGCGATGAGGCTCACATGTGAGGTGACGGACTATAATTAGTTTTTGGGCGGTGAACACGACGTAATCTACACAGAATTCGAAATGTATTACAACGTACCTCTGGAAAGCTACGTGATGTTAGAATCCACTGTCACTGCAATAAAGTAAAATAAAATAAAATAAAACAAAATAAAATAAGAAGTGTAGGAGCCTCAAGAGGCTAACAGGCTTTTGCAAAGTTATTCTAGGATTTTTACGGCTTGGCTCAGGGCGGCAGACACCAGCCTGAGACACAGCTGTGACATAGCCACGAACTTCAACTCGACTATATTCCGACTGGAGGAAGTCAAAACTACTGTAATCATAATTTATTGAAGGCTTCGCTTTGTGCCAGATCCTGCGCCGACTGCTTTGCACCAACTGTCTCGTTTAATCCTCACATCCAAAAGGTAGGTTACCGTTATTCTCCCCATTGTAAAGGTGAGGAGAGGAGGCGGAAGCAGAAAGATGGCAACCTGCCTGGAATTCACAGAAGGATTCTCTAGGTAATGACATGACTTTTGGACAAGACTTAAAGGTTTAACACATGACAGTGAAGACGCAGATCCCAGTATCACAGAACGTGAAAAACACTGAGTCCTGCCAAATGGATTAAAACACTAACTATGGATCCTCACAATCTCTTGCCTGTTTTCTCAGGTGAGGGAAAACCCGGTGTGGAAAACCGTTGAGGAGATGTCTGCAGATGAGGACTATGGCTGGTCTTTAAAGCCGGGAACTATCCCAGTAGATTCTGAGTCAGTGGGTCCAGAGTAGGCCTCGAGCGTCTCCGTTCTTTGACAGAGCCCCACAGGCTACACTCCCGTGCCCTTGGAGTTGGGAAGTACCGTCAGGCGCTACATCAGGACGTTTCAGTCAACAACGGGGGTCCCAAAAGATTAGTCCCATAGAGCCAAGGTGTATAGGAGGCTCTGCCATCTAGGTTTATGAACTCCGTGGTGCTTGCACGCTCACGAGATTGCCTGACCGTGACGCACTCCTCAGAACCTAGCCCCACTGTTAAGCAAAGCATGACTGCACTGCCTTAGATTCTCCACGGTTCCGGACCCTGCACGGTTTAGATGACTGCACACGCAGAGGGCACCGCGTCTGAGGCAGAGAGCGGCTGGAGTCACAAAAGCTCTCGACAGAGAGTCAAGGAAAGGCGTGCTCTGCTCACACGACTCTCTACTTTTCTCTGGGTCTGAACTATTTTACAGCTAATCTACTTTTTTTAACCGAGCAGCTTTGCCAAGAAAAAGTTACCAACAAATACCAGCCAAACCAATATGAGCGATACCTATTAAATAAGCCTGACCCTACTAGGCTACTGACAAGGCTTTTATTTCCCTGGGATAATCTGGACAGCATTAGATTCTGTTACCAAGAGCAGCCAAGTCGAGGGAGATTATTTCTAATTCCACAGTGCCACAGATGCGGTCAGTAGCAACTGCAAGCTGGAAAGGAAACAAAGCCGGGTGTAATCCATTCCAGTTCACACGTTGCACGAGGGACAGCCTCCAAGCCTTGAATACTTATGTATGCATTTATCCATTTATTTAATCAACCACTACTAACGCCTACTGAAGGCCAGACACTGCTCTAAGTACTTTACGGACATGAAATAGCCTCTAACCTTTACACTCACCTATGGAGTGTGTGTTATAATCATCCCCGTTTTACAGATCAGGAAACTGACACACAGAATGGTACAGTAACTTGCCCAAGTTCACACAGCCCGTAGGTGGCAGAGCTAGGACCCATGTGACAGAGTCTGGCTCCAGAGTCCACGTGCTGAATCACCACGCTTAGTCTCCGAAAACCTATAGAAAGCGCCAGCCTTAATCGAAAAGTTTGGTTTTCCCCACCCTACAGTCCCTACGCGGCCCCAGTCTCCAGGGCATGCTTTCAGCTCCTCTGACAGGCCATCCTCCTCCCTTGCCCTGTCCCAACGCTCTCCCGCACAAGTCCTCCTTTGCTTTTAGGCATCTGCTCTCAGCTTAAACATCACTGCCTAAGTCACAAAGTCTAACAGTAAATGCCGTATTTCTCAGCACTCAACACAGAATTGCTTTTACGTATCTCCTAGGTAACTAGTCGCTGCCTATCTGTCCTTTCCAACTAGGCTGCGAGGTCCAGTACGTCAAACACCCTGTCAGTCTTGCCCACCAAGTGTCCAGACCACTGAACACGCACCGACCCGAGGAAAGGAAGTCCCAAAGTCAACTCTCCAGACTTTCTGTGGAAGGAGGGAACGAACGGAGCACCCTCCAGCCTCACGCTTTCTTTGCCAGACTTTCAAGTGTGGGACACACACCTGTGCTCACAATGCTCCCCGGACAGCCCCCACTGCACCCCTAACAGGTAGACTTCTGCCCAGTCAAGGCCTTTGGAAAGCACTGGCTCTGCACACGAATATTATGCGGCCCTCGACAGGCCACTTCCCCTGAACCGGCCTGAGCTTCAGGGCCACGACAGGCTTCGTGAAAACCCCAACGGAACGTAGCCTCGAAAAGAGGGAGACCTGCACCCCTCAGAACGCATCGAGACCAGTGTCGTTACCGACGTCGCGTCTGGCCTTCCAAGAAGCCAAGACCACGGGCGCCGCTTCAGCGCCCGACTCCCGGGCACCGCATCCCCAGGCTGGCCCCTGGGCAGGTGCCCGGCACACACCGCCCGTTCCACGAACGCGTGAAGCGCACGAAGAGACCCCCTCGCTGCCCGCGCCGCGCAGCTGTCCCGCGGCCTGACGGGCACCTCTCGGCGCACAAGCCTATTCCTCAGGGACACGCTCGCCTCCCACCAGCCCCCAGGCCCACGCCCCCAGGTACCTCTCCCAGATGGAATCCTCTTCGCAGGCGCCCTGGTCGTCCGTGTCCGGCGAGCAGGAAGAGCGGGAGCTGAAGGAGGGCCTCCTCAGGCTAGCGGCCGTGGCTGTGGAGGGCCCGGGCTGCTGTGCCCAGCGGGGACACGGAGCGGCGTCCAGGGACGCCGGGGGAACGGGCGAGCCCGGCCCAGGAGAGAGCAGCAGAGCGCGGCCGGACTCCGCCGGGCTCGGCTCTGGGCAGGCAGGCGCGGCTGGCCGACGCCTCCCCGGACGGCGGCCCAGCAGCCGTGCGCGCTCCCCGCGCGCGCGCGCGCGCGCCGCCGCCCAGAGGCTCCCTGGCCGCTGCCCCGCCCCACCCCCGCCCCCCCCTCAGGCGGTGGACTGCGGACAGGGACAGGGACACCCTCCTGGGAGAACTCCTGGGGCCCCGCCCACACGCTCGCTCTCGGGGAACTGCAGCCTCCTCGGGTCTGACTGCAATGCCACACCCGAAACCATGCAACGTCTAGAAGAAAACATAGGCAGTATGCCCTTTGACAGCAGTCTTAGCAGCCTACTTTCAAGTACCATGTCTGACTGGGCAATGGAAACAAAGTACAAAATGAACAAACGGGACTACATCAAAGTGAAAAAAAATCTTCTGCACGGCAAAGGAAACCATCCACAAAACCAAAACACAACCTAACAACTGGGAGAAGATACTTGCAAACCATATATCGGATAAGGGGTTTATATCCAAAACACAGAAAGAACTCCGACAGCTCAACAACAACAAAAAATCAACAACCCGATTAAAAAGACGGGCAAAAGATCTGAGCAGTGACTTCTCCAAAGAAGGTATACGGGTGGCCAACAGGCATATGGAAAGGGGCTCAACATCATTAGCGATCAGAGGAAGGCAAATCAAAACTACAAGGAGAGGTCACCTTCCTCTGGTCAGAATGGCTCTAATTAACAAGACAGGAGACAAGTGTCGGAGAGGATGTGGAGAGAAGGGAACTCTCCTACACTGCTGGTGGGAGTGCAGACTGGTGCAGCCACCATGGAAAGCCGTATGGAGTATCCTCAGAAAACTAAGAATACATCTACCATATGTATGATCCAGCTAGCCCACTGCTGGGTATTTATCCAAAGAACTGGAAAACACCAATGCAGAAAGACACATGCACCCCTAGGTTCACTGCAGCATTATTCACAACAGCCAAAACTTGGAAGCAACCTAGGTGCCCATCAAGGGAAGTATGGACAGAGAAGATGTGGTGTGTATACACAATGGAATGCTACTCGGCCCTAAGAAACGATGAGATCCGGCCATTTGTGACAACGTGGATGGACCTTGAGGGTATTATGCGAAGTGAAATAAATCAGAGGGAGAAAGTCAAACACCGTGTGATCTCACTCATGAGTACATGATAAAAACAATGACGAACACGCACAGAGCAACGGAGATTGGATTGGTGGTTACCGTAGGGGGAGGGGGGGAGGGGGGGAGGGGAGAGAGCCAAAGGGGCGATGAGGCTCACATGTGAGGTGACGGACTATAATTAGTTTTTGGGCGGTGAACACGACGTAATCTACACAGAATTCGAAATGTATTACAACGTACCTCTGGAAAGCTACGTGATGTTAGAATCCACTGTCACTGCAATAAAGTAAAATAAAATAAAATAAAACAAAATAAAATAAAGAAGTGTAGGAGCCTCAAGAGGCTAACAGGCTTTTGCAAAGTTATTCTAGGGATTTTTACGGCTTGGCTCAGGGCGGCAGACACCAGCCTGAGACACAGCTGTGACATAGCCACGAACTTCAACTCGACTATATTCCGACTGGAGGGAAGTCAAAACTACTGTAATCATAATTTATTGAAGGCTTCGCTTTGTGCCAGATCCTGCGCCGACTGCTTTGCACCAACTGTCTCGTTTAATCCTCACATCCAAAAGGTAGGTTACCGTTATTCTCCCCATTGTAAAGGTGAGGAGAGGAGGCGGAAGCAGAAAGATGGCAACCTGCCTGGAATTCACAGAAGGATTCTCTAGGTAATGACATGACTTTTGGACAAGACTTAAAGGTTTAACACATGACAGTGAAGACGCAGATCCCAGTATCACAGAACGTGAAAAACACTGAGTCCTGCCAAATGGATTAAAACACTAACTATGGATCCTCACAATCTCTTGGCCTGTTTTCTCAGGTGAGGGAAAACCCGGTGTGGAAAACCGTTGAGGAGATGTCTGCAGATGAGGACTATGGCTGGTCTTTAAAGCCGGGAACTATCCCAGTAGATTCTGAGTCAGTGGGTCCAGAGTAGGCCTCGAGCGTCTCCGTTCTTTGACAGAGCCCCACAGGCTACACTCCCGTGCCCTTGGAGTTGGGAAGTACCGTCAGGCGCTACATCAGGACGTTTCAGTCAACAACGGGGGTCCCAAAAGATTAGTCCCATAGAGCCAAGGTGTATAGGAGGCTCTGCCATCTAGGTTTATGAACTCCGTGGTGCTTGCACGCTCACGAGATTGCCTGACCGTGACGCACTCCTCAGAACCTAGCCCCACTGTTAAGCAAAGCATGACTGCACTGCCTTAGATTCTCCACGGTTCCGGACCCTGCACGGTTTAGATGACTGCACACGCAGAGGGCACCGCGTCTGAGGCAGAGAGCGGCTGGAGTCACAAAAGCTCTCGACAGAGAGTCAAGGAAAGGCGTGCTCTGCTCACACGACTCTCTACTTTTCTCTGGGTCTGAACTATTTTACAGCTAATCTACTTTTTTTAACCGAGCAGCTTTGCCAAGAAAAAGTTACCAACAAATACCAGCCAAACCAATATGAGCGATACCTATTAAATAAGCCTGACCCTACTAGGCTACTGACAAGGCTTTTATTTCCCTGGGATAATCTGGACAGCATTAGATTCTGTTACCAAGAGCAGCCAAGTCGAGGGAGATTATTTCTAATTCCACAGTGCCACAGATGCGGTCAGTAGCAACTGCAAGCTGGAAAGGAAACAAAGCCGGGTGTAATCCATTCCAGTTCACACGTTGCACGAGGGACAGCCTCCAAGCCTTGAATACTTATGTATGCATTTATCCATTTATTTAATCAACCACTACTAACGCCTACTGAAGGCCAGACACTGCTCTAAGTACTTTACGGACATGAAATAGCCTCTAACCTTTACACTCACCTATGGAGTGTGTGTTATAATCATCCCCGTTTTACAGATCAGGAAACTGACACACAGAATGGTACAGTAACTTGCCCAAGTTCACACAGCCCGTAGGTGGCAGAGCTAGGACCCATGTGACAGAGTCTGGCTCCAGAGTCCACGTGCTGAATCACCACGCTTAGTCTCCGAAAACCTATAGAAAGCGCCAGCCTTAATCGAAAAGTTTGGTTTTCCCCACCCTACAGTCCCTACGCGGCCCCAGTCTCCAGGGCATGCTTTCAGCTCCTCTGACAGGCCATCCTCCTCCCTTGCCCTGTCCCAACGCTCTCCCGCACAAGTCCTCCTTTGCTTTTAGGCATCTGCTCTCAGCTTAAACATCACTGCCTAAGTCACAAAGTCTAACAGTAAATGCCGTATTTCTCAGCACTCAACACAGAATTGCTTTTACGTATCTCCTAGGTAACTAGTCGCTGCCTATCTGTCCTTTCCAACTAGGCTGCGAGGTCCAGTACGTCAAACACCCTGTCAGTCTTGCCCACCAAGTGTCCAGACCACTGAACACGCACCGACCCGAGGAAAGGAAGTCCCAAAGTCAACTCTCCAGACTTTCTGTGGAAGGAGGGAACGAACGGAGCACCCTCCAGCCTCACGCTTTCTTTGCCAGACTTTCAAGTGTGGGACACACACCTGTGCTCACAATGCTCCCCGGACAGCCCCCACTGCACCCCTAACAGGTAGACTTCTGCCCAGTCAAGGCCTTTGGAAAGCACTGGCTCTGCACACGAATATTATGCGGCCCTCGACAGGCCACTTCCCCTGAACCGGCCTGAGCTTCAGGGCCACGACAGGCTTCGTGAAAACCCCAACGGAACGTAGCCTCGAAAAGAGGGAGACCTGCACCCCTCAGAACGCATCGAGACCAGTGTCGTTACCGACGTCGCGTCTGGCCTTCCAAGAAGCCAAGACCACGGGCGCCGCTTCAGCGCCCGACTCCCGGGCACCGCATCCCCAGGCTGGCCCCTGGGCAGGTGCCCGGCACACACCGCCCGTTCCACGAACGCGTGAAGCGCACGAAGAGACCCCCTCGCTGCCCGCGCCGCGCAGCTGTCCCGCGGCCTGACGGGCACCTCTCGGCGCACAAGCCTATTCCTCAGGGACACGCTCGCCTCCCACCAGCCCCCAGGCCCACGCCCCCAGGTACCTCTCCCAGATGGAATCCTCTTCGCAGGCGCCCTGGTCGTCCGTGTCCGGCGAGCAGGAAGAGCGGGAGCTGAAGGAGGGCCTCCTCAGGCTAGCGGCCGTGGCTGTGGAGGGCCCGGGCTGCTGTGCCCAGCGGGGACACGGAGCGGCGTCCAGGGACGCCGGGGGAACGGGCGAGCCCGGCCCAGGAGAGAGCAGCAGAGCGCGGCCGGACTCCGCCGGGCTCGGCTCTGGGCAGGCAGGCGCGGCTGGCCGACGCCTCCCCGGACGGCGGCCCAGCAGCCGTGCGCGCTCCCCGCGCGCGCGCGCGCGCCGCCGCCCAGAGGCTCCCTGGCCGCTGCCCCGCCCCACCCCCCCCCCCTCAGGCGGTGGACTGCGGACAGGGACAGGGACACCCTCCTGGGAGAACTCCTGGGGCCCCGCCCACACGCTCGCTCTCGGGGAACTGCAGCCTCCTCGGGTCTGACTGCAATGCCACACCCGAAACCATGCAACGTCTAGAAGAAAACATAGGCAGTATGCCCTTTGACAGCAGTCTTAGCAGCCTACTTTCAAGTACCATGTCTGACTGGGCAATGGAAACAAAGTACAAAATGAACAAACGGGACTACATCAAAGTGAAAAAAAATCTTCTGCACGGCAAAGGAAACCATCCACAAAACCAAAACACAACCTAACAACTGGGAGAAGATACTTGCAAACCATATATCGGATAAGGGGTTTATATCCAAAACACAGAAAGAACTCCGACAGCTCAACAACAACAAAAAATCAACAACCCGATTAAAAAGACGGGCAAAAGATCTGAGCAGTGACTTCTCCAAAGAAGGTATACGGGTGGCCAACAGGCATATGGAAAGGGGCTCAACATCATTAGCGATCAGAGGAAGGCAAATCAAAACTACAAGGAGAGGTCACCTTCCTCTGGTCAGAATGGCTCTAATTAACAAGACAGGAGACAAGTGTCGGAGAGGATGTGGAGAGAAGGGAACTCTCCTACACTGCTGGTGGGAGTGCAGACTGGTGCAGCCACCATGGAAAGCCGTATGGAGTATCCTCAGAAAACTAAGAATACATCTACCATATGTATGATCCAGCTAGCCCACTGCTGGGTATTTATCCAAAGAACTGGAAAACACCAATGCAGAAAGACACATGCACCCCTAGGTTCACTGCAGCATTATTCACAACAGCCAAAACTTGGAAGCAACCTAGGTGCCCATCAAGGGAAGTATGGACAGAGAAGATGTGGTGTGTATACACAATGGAATGCTACTCGGCCCTAAGAAACGATGAGATCCGGCCATTTGTGACAACGTGGATGGACCTTGAGGGTATTATGCGAAGTGAAATAAATCAGAGGGAGAAAGTCAAACACCGTGTGATCTCACTCATGAGTACATGATAAAAACAATGACGAACACGCACAGAGCAACGGAGATTGGATTGGTGGTTACCGTAGGGGGAGGGGGGGAGGGGGGGAGGGGAGAGAGCCAAAGGGGCGATGAGGCTCACATGTGAGGTGACGGACTATAATTAGTTTTTGGGCGGTGAACACGACGTAATCTACACAGAATTCGAAATGTATTACAACGTACCTCTGGAAAGCTACGTGATGTTAGAATCCACTGTCACTGCAATAAAGTAAAATAAAATAAAATAAAACAAAATAAAATAAAGAAGTGTAGGAGCCTCAAGAGGCTAACAGGCTTTTGCAAAGTTATTCTAGGGATTTTTACGGCTTGGCTCAGGGCGGCAGACACCAGCCTGAGACACAGCTGTGACATAGCCACGAACTTCAACTCGACTATATTCCGACTGGAGGGAAGTCAAAACTACTGTAATCATAATTTATTGAAGGCTTCGCTTTGTGCCAGATCCTGCGCCGACTGCTTTGCACCAACTGTCTCGTTTAATCCTCACATCCAAAAGGTAGGTTACCGTTATTCTCCCCATTGTAAAGGTGAGGAGAGGAGGCGGAAGCAGAAAGATGGCAACCTGCCTGGAATTCACAGAAGGATTCTCTAGGTAATGACATGACTTTTGGACAAGACTTAAAGGTTTAACACATGACAGTGAAGACGCAGATCCCAGTATCACAGAACGTGAAAAACACTGAGTCCTGCCAAATGGATTAAAACACTAACTATGGATCCTCACAATCTCTTGGCCTGTTTTCTCAGGTGAGGGAAAACCCGGTGTGGAAAACCGTTGAGGAGATGTCTGCAGATGAGGACTATGGCTGGTCTTTAAAGCCGGGAACTATCCCAGTAGATTCTGAGTCAGTGGGTCCAGAGTAGGCCTCGAGCGTCTCCGTTCTTTGACAGAGCCCCACAGGCTACACTCCCGTGCCCTTGGAGTTGGGAAGTACCGTCAGGCGCTACATCAGGACGTTTCAGTCAACAACGGGGGTCCCAAAAGATTAGTCCCATAGAGCCAAGGTGTATAGGAGGCTCTGCCATCTAGGTTTATGAACTCCGTGGTGCTTGCACGCTCACGAGATTGCCTGACCGTGACGCACTCCTCAGAACCTAGCCCCACTGTTAAGCAAAGCATGACTGCACTGCCTTAGATTCTCCACGGTTCCGGACCCTGCACGGTTTAGATGACTGCACACGCAGAGGGCACCGCGTCTGAGGCAGAGAGCGGCTGGAGTCACAAAAGCTCTCGACAGAGAGTCAAGGAAAGGCGTGCTCTGCTCACACGACTCTCTACTTTTCTCTGGGTCTGAACTATTTTACAGCTAATCTACTTTTTTTAACCGAGCAGCTTTGCCAAGAAAAAGTTACCAACAAATACCAGCCAAACCAATATGAGCGATACCTATTAAATAAGCCTGACCCTACTAGGCTACTGACAAGGCTTTTATTTCCCTGGGATAATCTGGACAGCATTAGATTCTGTTACCAAGAGCAGCCAAGTCGAGGGAGATTATTTCTAATTCCACAGTGCCACAGATGCGGTCAGTAGCAACTGCAAGCTGGAAAGGAAACAAAGCCGGGTGTAATCCATTCCAGTTCACACGTTGCACGAGGGACAGCCTCCAAGCCTTGAATACTTATGTATGCATTTATCCATTTATTTAATCAACCACTACTAACGCCTACTGAAGGCCAGACACTGCTCTAAGTACTTTACGGACATGAAATAGCCTCTAACCTTTACACTCACCTATGGAGTGTGTGTTATAATCATCCCCGTTTTACAGATCAGGAAACTGACACACAGAATGGTACAGTAACTTGCCCAAGTTCACACAGCCCGTAGGTGGCAGAGCTAGGACCCATGTGACAGAGTCTGGCTCCAGAGTCCACGTGCTGAATCACCACGCTTAGTCTCCGAAAACCTATAGAAAGCGCCAGCCTTAATCGAAAAGTTTGGTTTTCCCCACCCTACAGTCCCTACGCGGCCCCAGTCTCCAGGGCATGCTTTCAGCTCCTCTGACAGGCCATCCTCCTCCCTTGCCCTGTCCCAACGCTCTCCCGCACAAGTCCTCCTTTGCTTTTAGGCATCTGCTCTCAGCTTAAACATCACTGCCTAAGTCACAAAGTCTAACAGTAAATGCCGTATTTCTCAGCACTCAACACAGAATTGCTTTTACGTATCTCCTAGGTAACTAGTCGCTGCCTATCTGTCCTTTCCAACTAGGCTGCGAGGTCCAGTACGTCAAACACCCTGTCAGTCTTGCCCACCAAGTGTCCAGACCACTGAACACGCACCGACCCGAGGAAAGGAAGTCCCAAAGTCAACTCTCCAGACTTTCTGTGGAAGGAGGGAACGAACGGAGCACCCTCCAGCCTCACGCTTTCTTTGCCAGACTTTCAAGTGTGGGACACACACCTGTGCTCACAATGCTCCCCGGACAGCCCCCACTGCACCCCTAACAGGTAGACTTCTGCCCAGTCAAGGCCTTTGGAAAGCACTGGCTCTGCACACGAATATTATGCGGCCCTCGACAGGCCACTTCCCCTGAACCGGCCTGAGCTTCAGGGCCACGACAGGCTTCGTGAAAACCCCAACGGAACGTAGCCTCGAAAAGAGGGAGACCTGCACCCCTCAGAACGCATCGAGACCAGTGTCGTTACCGACGTCGCGTCTGGCCTTCCAAGAAGCCAAGACCACGGGCGCCGCTTCAGCGCCCGACTCCCGGGCACCGCATCCCCAGGCTGGCCCCTGGGCAGGTGCCCGGCACACACCGCCCGTTCCACGAACGCGTGAAGCGCACGAAGAGACCCCCTCGCTGCCCGCGCCGCGCAGCTGTCCCGCGGCCTGACGGGCACCTCTCGGCGCACAAGCCTATTCCTCAGGGACACGCTCGCCTCCCACCAGCCCCCAGGCCCACGCCCCCAGGTACCTCTCCCAGATGGAATCCTCTTCGCAGGCGCCCTGGTCGTCCGTGTCCGGCGAGCAGGAAGAGCGGGAGCTGAAGGAGGGCCTCCTCAGGCTAGCGGCCGTGGCTGTGGAGGGCCCGGGCTGCTGTGCCCAGCGGGGACACGGAGCGGCGTCCAGGGACGCCGGGGGAACGGGCGAGCCCGGCCCAGGAGAGAGCAGCAGAGCGCGGCCGGACTCCGCCGGGCTCGGCTCTGGGCAGGCAGGCGCGGCTGGCCGACGCCTCCCCGGACGGCGGCCCAGCAGCCGTGCGCGCTCCCCGCGCGCGCGCGCGCGCCGCCGCCCAGAGGCTCCCTGGCCGCTGCCCCGCCCCACCCCCGCCCCCCCCTCAGGCGGTGGACTGTGGACAGGGACAGGGACACCCTCCTGGGAGAACTCCTGGGGCCCCGCCCACACGCTCGCTCTCGGGGAACTGCAGCCTCCTCGGGTCTGACTGCAATGCCACACCCGAAACCATGCAACGTCTAGAAGAAAACATAGGCAGTATGCCCTTTGACAGCAGTCTTAGCAGCCTACTTTCAAGTACCATGTCTGACTGGGCAATGGAAACAAAGTACAAAATGAACAAACGGGACTACATCAAAGTGAAAAAAAATCTTCTGCACGGCAAAGGAAACCATCCACAAAACCAAAACACAACCTAACAACTGGGAGAAGATACTTGCAAACCATATATCGGATAAGGGGTTTATATCCAAAACACAGAAAGAACTCCGACAGCTCAACAACAACAAAAAATCAACAACCCGATTAAAAAGACGGGCAAAAGATCTGAGCAGTGACTTCTCCAAAGAAGGTATACGGGTGGCCAACAGGCATATGGAAAGGGGCTCAACATCATTAGCGATCAGAGGAAGGCAAATCAAAACTACAAGGAGAGGTCACCTTCCTCTGGTCAGAATGGCTCTAATTAACAAGACAGGAGACAAGTGTCGGAGAGGATGTGGAGAGAAGGGAACTCTCCTACACTGCTGGTGGGAGTGCAGACTGGTGCAGCCACCATGGAAAGCCGTATGGAGTATCCTCAGAAAACTAAGAATACATCTACCATATGTATGATCCAGCTAGCCCACTGCTGGGTATTTATCCAAAGAACTGGAAAACACCAATGCAGAAAGACACATGCACCCCTAGGTTCACTGCAGCATTATTCACAACAGCCAAAACTTGGAAGCAACCTAGGTGCCCATCAAGGGAAGTATGGACAGAGAAGATGTGGTGTGTATACACAATGGAATGCTACTCGGCCCTAAGAAACGATGAGATCCGGCCATTTGTGACAACGTGGATGGACCTTGAGGGTATTATGCGAAGTGAAATAAATCAGAGGGAGAAAGTCAAACACCGTGTGATCTCACTCATGAGTACATGATAAAAACAATGACGAACACGCACAGAGCAACGGAGATTGGATTGGTGGTTACCGTAGGGGGAGGGGGGGAGGGGGGGAGGGGAGAGAGCCAAAGGGGCGATGAGGCTCACATGTGAGGTGACGGACTATAATTAGTTTTTGGGCGGTGAACACGACGTAATCTACACAGAATTCGAAATGTATTACAACGTACCTCTGGAAAGCTACGTGATGTTAGAATCCACTGTCACTGCAATAAAGTAAAATAAAATAAAATAAAACAAAATAAAATAAAGAAGTGTAGGAGCCTCAAGAGGCTAACAGGCTTTTGCAAAGTTATTCTAGGGATTTTTACGGCTTGGCTCAGGGCGGCAGACACCAGCCTGAGACACAGCTGTGACATAGCCACGAACTTCAACTCGACTATATTCCGACTGGAGGGAAGTCAAAACTACTGTAATCATAATTTATTGAAGGCTTCGCTTTGTGCCAGATCCTGCGCCGACTGCTTTGCACCAACTGTCTCGTTTAATCCTCACATCCAAAAGGTAGGTTACCGTTATTCTCCCCATTGTAAAGGTGAGGAGAGGAGGCGGAAGCAGAAAGATGGCAACCTGCCTGGAATTCACAGAAGGATTCTCTAGGTAATGACATGACTTTTGGACAAGACTTAAAGGTTTAACACATGACAGTGAAGACGCAGATCCCAGTATCACAGAACGTGAAAAACACTGAGTCCTGCCAAATGGATTAAAACACTAACTATGGATCCTCACAATCTCTTGGCCTGTTTTCTCAGGTGAGGGAAAACCCGGTGTGGAAAACCGTTGAGGAGATGTCTGCAGATGAGGACTATGGCTGGTCTTTAAAGCCGGGAACTATCCCAGTAGATTCTGAGTCAGTGGGTCCAGAGTAGGCCTCGAGCGTCTCCGTTCTTTGACAGAGCCCCACAGGCTACACTCCCGTGCCCTTGGAGTTGGGAAGTACCGTCAGGCGCTACATCAGGACGTTTCAGTCAACAACGGGGGTCCCAAAAGATTAGTCCCATAGAGCCAAGGTGTATAGGAGGCTCTGCCATCTAGGTTTATGAACTCCGTGGTGCTTGCACGCTCACGAGATTGCCTGACCGTGACGCACTCCTCAGAACCTAGCCCCACTGTTAAGCAAAGCATGACTGCACTGCCTTAGATTCTCCACGGTTCCGGACCCTGCACGGTTTAGATGACTGCACACGCAGAGGGCACCGCGTCTGAGGCAGAGAGCGGCTGGAGTCACAAAAGCTCTCGACAGAGAGTCAAGGAAAGGCGTGCTCTGCTCACACGACTCTCTACTTTTCTCTGGGTCTGAACTATTTTACAGCTAATCTACTTTTTTTAACCGAGCAGCTTTGCCAAGAAAAAGTTACCAACAAATACCAGCCAAACCAATATGAGCGATACCTATTAAATAAGCCTGACCCTACTAGGCTACTGACAAGGCTTTTATTTCCCTGGGATAATCTGGACAGCATTAGATTCTGTTACCAAGAGCAGCCAAGTCGAGGGAGATTATTTCTAATTCCACAGTGCCACAGATGCGGTCAGTAGCAACTGCAAGCTGGAAAGGAAACAAAGCCGGGTGTAATCCATTCCAGTTCACACGTTGCACGAGGGACAGCCTCCAAGCCTTGAATACTTATGTATGCATTTATCCATTTATTTAATCAACCACTACTAACGCCTACTGAAGGCCAGACACTGCTCTAAGTACTTTACGGACATGAAATAGCCTCTAACCTTTACACTCACCTATGGAGTGTGTGTTATAATCATCCCCGTTTTACAGATCAGGAAACTGACACACAGAATGGTACAGTAACTTGCCCAAGTTCACACAGCCCGTAGGTGGCAGAGCTAGGACCCATGTGACAGAGTCTGGCTCCAGAGTCCACGTGCTGAATCACCACGCTTAGTCTCCGAAAACCTATAGAAAGCGCCAGCCTTAATCGAAAAGTTTGGTTTTCCCCACCCTACAGTCCCTACGCGGCCCCAGTCTCCAGGGCATGCTTTCAGCTCCTCTGACAGGCCATACTCCTCCCTTGCCCTGTCCCAACGCTCTCCCGCACAAGTCCTCCTTTGCTTTTAGGCATCTGCTCTCAGCTTAAACATCACTGCCTAAGTCACAAAGTCTAACAGTAAATGCCGTATTTCTCAGCACTCAACACAGAATTGCTTTTACGTATCTCCTAGGTAACTAGTCGCTGCCTATCTGTCCTTTCCAACTAGGCTGCGAGGTCCAGTACGTCAAACACCCTGTCAGTCTTGCCCACCAAGTGTCCAGACCACTGAACACGCACCGACCCGAGGAAAGGAAGTCCCAAAGTCAACTCTCCAGACTTTCTGTGGAAGGAGGGAACGAACGGAGCACCCTCCAGCCTCACGCTTTCTTTGCCAGACTTTCAAGTGTGGGACACACACCTGTGCTCACAATGCTCCCCGGACAGCCCCCACTGCACCCCTAACAGGTAGACTTCTGCCCAGTCAAGGCCTTTGGAAAGCACTGGCTCTGCACACGAATATTATGCGGCCCTCGACAGGCCACTTCCCCTGAACCGGCCTGAGCTTCAGGGCCACGACAGGCTTCGTGAAAACCCCAACGGAACGTAGCCTCGAAAAGAGGGAGACCTGCACCCCTCAGAACGCATCGAGACCAGTGTCGTTACCGACGTCGCGTCTGGCCTTCCAAGAAGCCAAGACCACGGGCGCCGCTTCAGCGCCCGACTCCCGGGCACCGCATCCCCAGGCTGGCCCCTGGGCAGGTGCCCGGCACACACCGCCCGTTCCACGAACGCGTGAAGCGCACGAAGAGACCCCCTCGCTGCCCGCGCCGCGCAGCTGTCCCGCGGCCTGACGGGCACCTCTCGGCGCACAAGCCTATTCCTCAGGGACACGCTCGCCTCCCACCAGCCCCCAGGCCCACGCCCCCAGGTACCTCTCCCAGATGGAATCCTCTTCGCAGGCGCCCTGGTCGTCCGTGTCCGGCGAGCAGGAAGAGCGGGAGCTGAAGGAGGGCCTCCTCAGGCTAGCGGCCGTGGCTGTGGAGGGCCCGGGCTGCTGTGCCCAGCGGGGACACGGAGCGGCGTCCAGGGACGCCGGGGGAACGGGCGAGCCCGGCCCAGGAGAGAGCAGCAGAGCGCGGCCGGACTCCGCCGGGCTCGGCTCTGGGCAGGCAGGCGCGGCTGGCCGACGCCTCCCCGGACGGCGGCCCAGCAGCCGTGCGCGCTCCCCGCGCGCGCGCGCGCGCGCCGCCGCCCAGAGGCTCCCTGGCCGCTGCCCCGCCCCACCCCCGCCCCCCCCTCAGGCGGTGGACTGCGGACAGGGACAGGGACACCCTCCTGGGAGAACTCCTGGGGCCCCGCCCACACGCTCGCTCTCGGGGAACTGCAGCCTCCTCGGGTCTGACTGCAATGCCACACCCGAAACCATGCAACGTCTAGAAGAAAACATAGGCAGTATGCCCTTTGACAGCAGTCTTAGCAGCCTACTTTCAAGTACCATGTCTGACTGGGCAATGGAAACAAAGTACAAAATGAACAAACGGGACTACATCAAAGTGAAAAAAAATCTTCTGCACGGCAAAGGAAACCATCCACAAAACCAAAACACAACCTAACAACTGGGAGAAGATACTTGCAAACCATATATCGGATAAGGGGTTTATATCCAAAACACAGAAAGAACTCCGACAGCTCAACAACAACAAAAAATCAACAACCCGATTAAAAAGACGGGCAAAAGATCTGAGCAGTGACTTCTCCAAAGAAGGTATACGGGTGGCCAACAGGCATATGGAAAGGGGCTCAACATCATTAGCGATCAGAGGAAGGCAAATCAAAACTACAAGGAGAGGTCACCTTCCTCTGGTCAGAATGGCTCTAATTAACAAGACAGGAGACAAGTGTCGGAGAGGATGTGGAGAGAAGGGAACTCTCCTACACTGCTGGTGGGAGTGCAGACTGGTGCAGCCACCATGGAAAGCCGTATGGAGTATCCTCAGAAAACTAAGAATACATCTACCATATGTATGATCCAGCTAGCCCACTGCTGGGTATTTATCCAAAGAACTGGAAAACACCAATGCAGAAAGACACATGCACCCCTAGGTTCACTGCAGCATTATTCACAACAGCCAAAACTTGGAAGCAACCTAGGTGCCCATCAAGGGAAGTATGGACAGAGAAGATGTGGTGTGTATACACAATGGAATGCTACTCGGCCCTAAGAAACGATGAGATCCGGCCATTTGTGACAACGTGGATGGACCTTGAGGGTATTATGCGAAGTGAAATAAATCAGAGGGAGAAAGTCAAACACCGTGTGATCTCACTCATGAGTACATGATAAAAACAATGACGAACACGCACAGAGCAACGGAGATTGGATTGGTGGTTACCGTAGGGGGAGGGGGGGAGGGGGGGAGGGGAGAGAGCCAAAGGGGCGATGAGGCTCACATGTGAGGTGACGGACTATAATTAGTTTTTGGGCGGTGAACACGACGTAATCTACACAGAATTCGAAATGTATTACAACGTACCTCTGGAAAGCTACGTGATGTTAGAATCCACTGTCACTGCAATAAAGTAAAATAAAATAAAATAAAACAAAATAAAATAAAGAAGTGTAGGAGCCTCAAGAGGCTAACAGGCTTTTGCAAAGTTATTCTAGGGATTTTTACGGCTTGGCTCAGGGCGGCAGACACCAGCCTGAGACACAGCTGTGACATAGCCACGAACTTCAACTCGACTATATTCCGACTGGAGGGAAGTCAAAACTACTGTAATCATAATTTATTGAAGGCTTCGCTTTGTGCCAGATCCTGCGCCGACTGCTTTGCACCAACTGTCTCGTTTAATCCTCACATCCAAAAGGTAGGTTACCGTTATTCTCCCCATTGTAAAGGTGAGGAGAGGAGGCGGAAGCAGAAAGATGGCAACCTGCCTGGAATTCACAGAAGGATTCTCTAGGTAATGACATGACTTTTGGACAAGACTTAAAGGTTTAACACATGACAGTGAAGACGCAGATCCCAGTATCACAGAACGTGAAAAACACTGAGTCCTGCCAAATGGATTAAAACACTAACTATGGATCCTCACAATCTCTTGGCCTGTTTTCTCAGGTGAGGGAAAACCCGGTGTGGAAAACCGTTGAGGAGATGTCTGCAGATGAGGACTATGGCTGGTCTTTAAAGCCGGGAACTATCCCAGTAGATTCTGAGTCAGTGGGTCCAGAGTAGGCCTCGAGCGTCTCCGTTCTTTGACAGAGCCCCACAGGCTACACT
Organism: Equus caballus; assembly: GCF_041296265.1. Classification (NCBI taxonomy): domain Eukaryota; kingdom Metazoa; phylum Chordata; class Mammalia; order Perissodactyla; family Equidae; genus Equus; species Equus caballus. Next base: position 12,270,429 of record NC_091704.1, read on the forward strand.
CCCGTGCCCTTGGAGTTGGGAAGTACCGTCAGGCGCTACATCAGGACGTTTCAGTCAACAACGGGGGTCCCAAAAGATTAGTCCCATAGAGCCAAGGTGTATAGGAGGCTCTGCCATCTAGGTTTATGAACTCCGTGGTGCTTGCACGCTCACGAGATTGCCTGACCGTGACGCACTCCTCAGAACCTAGCCCCACTGTTAAGCAAAGCATGACTGCACTGCCTTAGATTCTCCACGGTTCCGGACCCTGCACGGTTTAGATGACTGCACACGCAGAGGGCACCGCGTCTGAGGCAGAGAGCGGCTGGAGTCACAAAAGCTCTCGACAGAGAGTCAAGGAAAGGCGTGCTCTGCTCACACGACTCTCTACTTTTCTCTGGGTCTGAACTATTTTACAGCTAATCTACTTTTTTTAACCGAGCAGCTTTGCCAAGAAAAAGTTACCAACAAATACCAGCCAAACCAATATGAGCGATACCTATTAAATAAGCCTGACCCTACTAGGCTACTGACAAGGCTTTTATTTCCCTGGGATAATCTGGACAGCATTAGATTCTGTTACCAAGAGCAGCCAAGTCGAGGGAGATTATTTCTAATTCCACAGTGCCACAGATGCGGTCAGTAGCAACTGCAAGCTGGAAAGGAAACAAAGCCGGGTGTAATCCATTCCAGTTCACACGTTGCACGAGGGACAGCCTCCAAGCCTTGAATACTTATGTATGCATTTATCCATTTATTTAATCAACCACTACTAACGCCTACTGAAGGCCAGACACTGCTCTAAGTACTTTACGGACATGAAATAGCCTCTAACCTTTACACTCACCTATGGAGTGTGTGTTATAATCATCCCCGTTTTACAGATCAGGAAACTGACACACAGAATGGTACAGTAACTTGCCCAAGTTCACACAGCCCGTAGGTGGCAGAGCTAGGACCCATGTGACAGAGTCTGGCTCCAGAGTCCACGTGCTGAATCACCACGCTTAGTCTCCGAAGACCTATAGAAAGCGCCAGCCTTAATCGAAAAGTTTGGTTTTCCCCACCCTACAGTCCCTACGCGGCCCCAGTCTCCAGGGCATGCTTTCAGCTCCTCTGACAGGCCATCCTCCTCCCTTGCCCTGTCCCAACGCTCTCCCGCACAAGTCCTCCTTTGCTTTTAGGCATCTGCTCTCAGCTTAAACATCACTGCCTAAGTCACAAAGTCTAACAGTAAATGCCGTATTTCTCAGCACTCAACACAGAATTGCTTTTACGTATCTCCTAGGTAATTAGTTGCTGCCTATCTGTCCTTTCCAACTAGGCTGCGAGGTCCAGTACGTCAAACACCCTGTCAGTCTTGCCCACCAAGTGTCCAGACCACTGAACACGCACCGACCCGAGGAAAGGAAGTCCCAAAGTCAACTCTCCAGACTTTCTGTGGAAGGAGGGAACGAACGGAGCACCCTCCAGCCTCACGCTTTCTTTGCCAGACTTTCAAGTGTGGGACACACACCTGTGCTCACAATGCTCCCCGGACAGCCCCCACTGCACCCCTAACAGGTAGACTTCTGCCCAGTCAAGGCCTTTGGAAAGCACTGGCTCTGCACACGAATATTATGCGGCCCTCGACAGGCCACTTCCCCTGAACCGGCCTGAGCTTCAGGGCCACGACAGGCTTCGTGAAAACCCCAACGGAACGTAGCCTCGAAAAGAGGGAGACCTGCACCCCTCAGAACGCATCGAGACCAGTGTCGTTACCGACGTCGCGTCTGGCCTTCCAAGAAGCCAAGACCACGGGCGCCGCTTCAGCGCCCGACTCCCGGGCACCGCATCCCCAGGCTGGCCCCTGGGCAGGTGCCCGGCACACACCGCCCGTTCCACGAACGCGTGAAGCGCACGAAGAGACCCCCTCGCTGCCCGCGCCGCGCAGCTGTCCCGCGGCCTGACGGGCACCTCTCGGCGCACAAGCCTATTCCTCAGGGACACGCTCGCCTCCCACCAGCCCCCAGGCCCACGCCCCCAGGTACCTCTCCCAGATGGAATCCTCTTCGCAGGCGCCCTGGTCGTCCGTGTCCGGCGAGCAGGAAGAGCGGGAGCTGAAGGAGGGCCTCCTCAGGCTAGCGGCCGTGGCTGTGGAGGGCCCGGGCTGCTGTGCCCAGCGGGGACACGGAGCGGCGTCCAGGGACGCCGGGGGAACGGGCGAGCCCGGCCCAGGAGAGAGCAGCAGAGCGCGGCCGGACTCCGCCGGGCTCGGCTCTGGGCAGGCAGGCGCGGCTGGCCGACGCCTCCCCGGACGGCGGCCCAGCAGCCGTGCGCGCTCCCCGCGCGCGCGCGCGCGCCGCCGCCCAGAGGCTCCCTGGCCGCTGCCCCGCCCCACCCCCCCCCCCCCCCTCAGGCGGTGGACTGCGGACAGGGACAGGGACACCCTCCTGGGAGAACTCCTGGGGCCCCGCCCACACGCTCGCTCTCGGGGAACTGCAGCCTCCTCGGGTCTGACTGCAATGCCACACCCGAAACCATGCAACGTCTAGAAGAAAACATAGGCAGTATGCCCTTTGACAGCAGTCTTAGCAGCCTACTTTCAAGTACCATGTCTGACTGGGCAATGGAAACAAAGTACAAAATGAACAAACGGGACTACATCAAAGTGAAAAAAAATCTTCTGCACGGCAAAGGAAACCATCCACAAAACCAAAACACAACCTAACAACTGGGAGAAGATACTTGCAAACCATATATCGGATAAGGGGTTTATATCCAAAACACAGAAAGAACTCCGACAGCTCAACAACAACAAAAAATCAACAACCCGATTAAAAAGACGGGCAAAAGATCTGAGCAGTGACTTCTCCAAAGAAGGTATACGGGTGGCCAACAGGCATATGGAAAGGGGCTCAACATCATTAGCGATCAGAGGAAGGCAAATCAAAACTACAAGGAGAGGTCACCTTCCTCTGGTCAGAATGGCTCTAATTAACAAGACAGGAGACAAGTGTCGGAGAGGATGTGGAGAGAAGGGAACTCTCCTACACTGCTGGTGGGAGTGCAGACTGGTGCAGCCACCATGGAAAGCCGTATGGAGTATCCTCAGAAAACTAAGAATACATCTACCATATGTATGATCCAGCTAGCCCACTGCTGGGTATTTATCCAAAGAACTGGAAAACACCAATGCAGAAAGACACATGCACCCCTAGGTTCACTGCAGCATTATTCACAACAGCCAAAACTTGGAAGCAACCTAGGTGCCCATCAAGGGAAGTATGGACAGAGAAGATGTGGTGTGTATACACAATGGAATGCTACTCGGCCCTAAGAAACGATGAGATCCGGCCATTTGTGACAACGTGGATGGACCTTGAGGGTATTATGCGAAGTGAAATAAATCAGAGGGAGAAAGTCAAACACCGTGTGATCTCACTCATGAGTACATGATAAAAACAATGACGAACACGCACAGAGCAACGGAGATTGGATTGGTGGTTACCGTAGGGGGAGGGGGGGAGGGGGGGAGGGGAGAGAGCCAAAGGGGCGATGAGGCTCACATGTGAGGTGACGGACTATAATTAGTTTTTGGGCGGTGAACACGACGTAATCTACACAGAATTCGAAATGTATTACAACGTACCTCTGGAAAGCTACGTGATGTTAGAATCCACTGTCACTGCAATAAAGTAAAATAAAATAAAATAAAACAAAATAAAATAAAGAAGTGTAGGAGCCTCAAGAGGCTAACAGGCTTTTGCAAAGTTATTCTAGGGATTTTTACGGCTTGGCTCAGGGCGGCAGACACCAGCCTGAGACACAGCTGTGACATAGCCACGAACTTCAACTCGACTATATTCCGACTGGAGGGAAGTCAAAACTACTGTAATCATAATTTATTGAAGGCTTCGCTTTGTGCCAGATCCTGCGCCGACTGCTTTGCACCAACTGTCTCGTTTAATCCTCACATCCAAAAGGTAGGTTACCGTTATTCTCCCCATTGTAAAGGTGAGGAGAGGAGGCGGAAGCAGAAAGATGGCAACCTGCCTGGAATTCACAGAAGGATTCTCTAGGTAATGACATGACTTTTGGACAAGACTTAAAGGTTTAACACATGACAGTGAAGACGCAGATCCCAGTATCACAGAACGTGAAAAACACTGAGTCCTGCCAAATGGATTAAAACACTAACTATGGATCCTCACAATCTCTTGGCCTGTTTTCTCAGGTGAGGGAAAACCCGGTGTGGAAAACCGTTGAGGAGATGTCTGCAGATGAGGACTATGGCTGGTCTTTAAAGCCGGGAACTATCCCAGTAGATTCTGAGTCAGTGGGTCCAGAGTAGGCCTCGAGCGTCTCCGTTCTTTGACAGAGCCCCACAGGCTACACTCCCGTGCCCTTGGAGTTGGGAAGTACCGTCAGGCGCTACATCAGGACGTTTCAGTCAACAACGGGGGTCCCAAAAGATTAGTCCCATAGAGCCAAGGTGTATAGGAGGCTCTGCCATCTAGGTTTATGAACTCCGTGGTGCTTGCACGCTCACGAGATTGCCTGACCGTGACGCACTCCTCAGAACCTAGCCCCACTGTTAAGCAAAGCATGACTGCACTGCCTTAGATTCTCCACGGTTCCGGACCCTGCACGGTTTAGATGACTGCACACGCAGAGGGCACCGCGTCTGAGGCAGAGAGCGGCTGGAGTCACAAAAGCTCTCGACAGAGAGTCAAGGAAAGGCGTGCTCTGCTCACACGACTCTCTACTTTTCTCTGGGTCTGAACTATTTTACAGCTAATCTACTTTTTTTAACCGAGCAGCTTTGCCAAGAAAAAGTTACCAACAAATACCAGCCAAACCAATATGAGCGATACCTATTAAATAAGCCTGACCCTACTAGGCTACTGACAAGGCTTTTATTTCCCTGGGATAATCTGGACAGCATTAGATTCTGTTACCAAGAGCAGCCAAGTCGAGGGAGATTATTTCTAATTCCACAGTGCCACAGATGCGGTCAGTAGCAACTGCAAGCTGGAAAGGAAACAAAGCCGGGTGTAATCCATTCCAGTTCACACGTTGCACGAGGGACAGCCTCCAAGCCTTGAATACTTATGTATGCATTTATCCATTTATTTAATCAACCACTACTAACGCCTACTGAAGGCCAGACACTGCTCTAAGTACTTTACGGACATGAAATAGCCTCTAACCTTTACACTCACCTATGGAGTGTGTGTTATAATCATCCCCGTTTTACAGATCAGGAAACTGACACACAGAATGGTACAGTAACTTGCCCAAGTTCACACAGCCCGTAGGTGGCAGAGCTAGGACCCATGTGACAGAGTCTGGCTCCAGAGTCCACGTGCTGAATCACCACGCTTAGTCTCCGAAGACCTATAGAAAGCGCCAGCCTTAATCGAAAAGTTTGGTTTTCCCCACCCTACAGTCCCTACGCGGCCCCAGTCTCCAGGGCATGCTTTCAGCTCCTCTGACAGGCCATCCTCCTCCCTTGCCCTGTCCCAACGCTCTCCCGCACAAGTCCTCCTTTGCTTTTAGGCATCTGCTCTCAGCTTAAACATCACTGCCTAAGTCACAAAGTCTAACAGTAAATGCCGTATTTCTCAGCACTCAACACAGAATTGCTTTTACGTATCTCCTAGGTAATTAGTTGCTGCCTATCTGTCCTTTCCAACTAGGCTGCGAGGTCCAGTACGTCAAACACCCTGTCAGTCTTGCCCACCAAGTGTCCAGACCACTGAACACGCACCGACCCGAGGAAAGGAAGTCCCAAAGTCAACTCTCCAGACTTTCTGTGGAAGGAGGGAACGAACGGAGCACCCTCCAGCCTCACGCTTTCTTTGCCAGACTTTCAAGTGTGGGACACACACCTGTGCTCACAATGCTCCCCGGACAGCCCCCACTGCACCCCTAACAGGTAGACTTCTGCCCAGTCAAGGCCTTTGGAAAGCACTGGCTCTGCACACGAATATTATGCGGCCCTCGACAGGCCACTTCCCCTGAACCGGCCTGAGCTTCAGGGCCACGACAGGCTTCGTGAAAACCCCAACGGAACGTAGCCTCGAAAAGAGGGAGACCTGCACCCCTCAGAACGCATCGAGACCAGTGTCGTTACCGACGTCGCGTCTGGCCTTCCAAGAAGCCAAGACCACGGGCGCCGCTTCAGCGCCCGACTCCCGGGCACCGCATCCCCAGGCTGGCCCCTGGGCAGGTGCCCGGCACACACCGCCCGTTCCACGAACGCGTGAAGCGCACGAAGAGACCCCCTCGCTGCCCGCGCCGCGCAGCTGTCCCGCGGCCTGACGGGCACCTCTCGGCGCACAAGCCTATTCCTCAGGGACACGCTCGCCTCCCACCAGCCCCCAGGCCCACGCCCCCAGGTACCTCTCCCAGATGGAATCCTCTTCGCAGGCGCCCTGGTCGTCCGTGTCCGGCGAGCAGGAAGAGCGGGAGCTGAAGGAGGGCCTCCTCAGGCTAGCGGCCGTGGCTGTGGAGGGCCCGGGCTGCTGTGCCCAGCGGGGACACGGAGCGGCGTCCAGGGACGCCGGGGGAACGGGCGAGCCCGGCCCAGGAGAGAGCAGCAGAGCGCGGCCGGACTCCGCCGGGCTCGGCTCTGGGCAGGCAGGCGCGGCTGGCCGACGCCTCCCCGGACGGCGGCCCAGCAGCCGTGCGCGCTCCCCGCGCGCGCGCGCGCGCGCCGCCGCCCAGAGGCTCCCTGGCCGCTGCCCCGCCCCACCCCCGCCCCCCCCTCAGGCGGTGGACTGCGGACAGGGACAGGGACACCCTCCTGGGAGAACTCCTGGGGCCCCGCCCACACGCTCGCTCTCGGGGAACTGCAGCCTCCTCGGGTCTGACTGCAATGCCACACCCGAAACCATGCAACGTCTAGAAGAAAACATAGGCAGTATGCCCTTTGACAGCAGTCTTAGCAGCCTACTTTCAAGTACCATGTCTGACTGGGCAATGGAAACAAAGTACAAAATGAACAAACGGGACTACATCAAAGTGAAAAAAAATCTTCTGCACGGCAAAGGAAACCATCCACAAAACCAAAACACAACCTAACAACTGGGAGAAGATACTTGCAAACCATATATCGGATAAGGGGTTTATATCCAAAACACAGAAAGAACTCCGACAGCTCAACAACAACAAAAAATCAACAACCCGATTAAAAAGACGGGCAAAAGATCTGAGCAGTGACTTCTCCAAAGAAGGTATACGGGTGGCCAACAGGCATATGGAAAGGGGCTCAACATCATTAGCGATCAGAGGAAGGCAAATCAAAACTACAAGGAGAGGTCACCTTCCTCTGGTCAGAATGGCTCTAATTAACAAGACAGGAGACAAGTGTCGGAGAGGATGTGGAGAGAAGGGAACTCTCCTACACTGCTGGTGGGAGTGCAGACTGGTGCAGCCACCATGGAAAGCCGTATGGAGTATCCTCAGAAAACTAAGAATACATCTACCATATGTATGATCCAGCTAGCCCACTGCTGGGTATTTATCCAAAGAACTGGAAAACACCAATGCAGAAAGACACATGCACCCCTAGGTTCACTGCAGCATTATTCACAACAGCCAAAACTTGGAAGCAACCTAGGTGCCCATCAAGGGAAGTATGGACAGAGAAGATGTGGTGTGTATACACAATGGAATGCTACTCGGCCCTAAGAAACGATGAGATCCGGCCATTTGTGACAACGTGGATGGACCTTGAGGGTATTATGCGAAGTGAAATAAATCAGAGGGAGAAAGTCAAACACCGTGTGATCTCACTCATGAGTACATGATAAAAACAATGACGAACACGCACAGAGCAACGGAGATTGGATTGGTGGTTACCGTAGGGGGAGGGGGGGAGGGGGGGAGGGGAGAGAGCCAAAGGGGCGATGAGGCTCACATGTGAGGTGACGGACTATAATTAGTTTTTGGGCGGTGAACACGACGTAATCTACACAGAATTCGAAATGTATTACAACGTACCTCTGGAAAGCTACGTGATGTTAGAATCCACTGTCACTGCAATAAAGTAAAATAAAATAAAATAAAACAAAATAAAATAAAGAAGTGTAGGAGCCTCAAGAGGCTAACAGGCTTTTGCAAAGTTATTCTAGGGATTTTTACGGCTTGGCTCAGGGCGGCAGACACCAGCCTGAGACACAGCTGTGACATAGCCACGAACTTCAACTCGACTATATTCCGACTGGAGGGAAGTCAAAACTACTGTAATCATAATTTATTGAAGGCTTCGCTTTGTGCCAGATCCTGCGCCGACTGCTTTGCACCAACTGTCTCGTTTAATCCTCACATCCAAAAGGTAGGTTACCGTTATTCTCCCCATTGTAAAGGTGAGGAGAGGAGGCGGAAGCAGAAAGATGGCAACCTGCCTGGAATTCACAGAAGGATTCTCTAGGTAATGACATGACTTTTGGACAAGACTTAAAGGTTTAACACATGACAGTGAAGACGCAGATCCCAGTATCACAGAACGTGAAAAACACTGAGTCCTGCCAAATGGATTAAAACACTAACTATGGATCCTCACAATCTCTTGGCCTGTTTTCTCAGGTGAGGGAAAACCCGGTGTGGAAAACCGTTGAGGAGATGTCTGCAGATGAGGACTATGGCTGGTCTTTAAAGCCGGGAACTATCCCAGTAGATTCTGAGTCAGTGGGTCCAGAGTAGGCCTCGAGCGTCTCCGTTCTTTGACAGAGCCCCACAGGCTACACTCCCGTGCCCTTGGAGTTGGGAAGTACCGTCAGGCGCTACATCAGGACGTTTCAGTCAACAACGGGGGTCCCAAAAGATTAGTCCCATAGAGCCAAGGTGTATAGGAGGCTCTGCCATCTAGGTTTATGAACTCCGTGGTGCTTGCACGCTCACGAGATTGCCTGACCGTGACGCACTCCTCAGAACCTAGCCCCACTGTTAAGCAAAGCATGACTGCACTGCCTTAGATTCTCCACGGTTCCGGACCCTGCACGGTTTAGATGACTGCACACGCAGAGGGCACCGCGTCTGAGGCAGAGAGCGGCTGGAGTCACAAAAGCTCTCGACAGAGAGTCAAGGAAAGGCGTGCTCTGCTCACACGACTCTCTACTTTTCTCTGGGTCTGAACTATTTTACAGCTAATCTACTTTTTTTAACCGAGCAGCTTTGCCAAGAAAAAGTTACCAACAAATACCAGCCAAACCAATATGAGCGATACCTATTAAATAAGCCTGACCCTACTAGGCTACTGACAAGGCTTTTATTTCCCTGGGATAATCTGGACAGCATTAGATTCTGTTACCAAGAGCAGCCAAGTCGAGGGAGATTATTTCTAATTCCACAGTGCCACAGATGCGGTCAGTAGCAACTGCAAGCTGGAAAGGAAACAAAGCCGGGTGTAATCCATTCCAGTTCACACGTTGCACGAGGGACAGCCTCCAAGCCTTGAATACTTATGTATGCATTTATCCATTTATTTAATCAACCACTACTAACGCCTACTGAAGGCCAGACACTGCTCTAAGTACTTTACGGACATGAAATAGCCTCTAACCTTTACACTCACCTATGGAGTGTGTGTTATAATCATCCCCGTTTTACAGATCAGGAAACTGACACACAGAATGGTACAGTAACTTGCCCAAGTTCACACAGCCCGTAGGTGGCAGAGCTAGGACCCATGTGACAGAGTCTGGCTCCAGAGTCCACGTGCTGAATCACCACGCTTAGTCTCCGAAAACCTATAGAAAGCGCCAGCCTTAATCGAAAAGTTTGGTTTTCCCCACCCTACAGTCCCTACGCGGCCCCAGTCTCCAGGGCATGCTTTCAGCTCCTCTGACAGGCCATCCTCCTCCCTTGCCCTGTCCCAACGCTCTCCCGCACAAGTCCTCCTTTGCTTTTAGGCATCTGCTCTCAGCTTAAACATCACTGCCTAAGTCACAAAGTCTAACAGTAAATGCCGTATTTCTCAGCACTCAACACAGAATTGCTTTTACGTATCTCCTAGGTAACTAGTCGCTGCCTATCTGTCCTTTCCAACTAGGCTGCGAGGTCCAGTACGTCAAACACCCTGTCAGTCTTGCCCACCAAGTGTCCAGACCACTGAACACGCACCGACCCGAGGAAAGGAAGTCCCAAAGTCAACTCTCCAGACTTTCTGTGGAAGGAGGGAACGAACGGAGCACCCTCCAGCCTCACGCTTTCTTTGCCAGACTTTCAAGTGTGGGACACACACCTGTGCTCACAATGCTCCCCGGACAGCCCCCACTGCACCCCTAACAGGTAGACTTCTGCCCAGTCAAGGCCTTTGGAAAGCACTGGCTCTGCACACGAATATTATGCGGCCCTCGACAGGCCACTTCCCCTGAACCGGCCTGAGCTTCAGGGCCACGACAGGCTTCGTGAAAACCCCAACGGAACGTAGCCTCGAAAAGAGGGAGACCTGCACCCCTCAGAACGCATCGAGACCAGTGTCGTTACCGACGTCGCGTCTGGCCTTCCAAGAAGCCAAGACCACGGGCGCCGCTTCAGCGCCCGACTCCCGGGCACCGCATCCCCAGGCTGGCCCCTGGGCAGGTGCCCGGCACACACCGCCCGTTCCACGAACGCGTGAAGCGCACGAAGAGACCCCCTCGCTGCCCGCGCCGCGCAGCTGTCCCGCGGCCTGACGGGCACCTCTCGGCGCACAAGCCTATTCCTCAGGGACACGCTCGCCTCCCACCAGCCCCCAGGCCCACGCCCCCAGGTACCTCTCCCAGATGGAATCCTCTTCGCAGGCGCCCTGGTCGTCCGTGTCCGGCGAGCAGGAAGAGCGGGAGCTGAAGGAGGGCCTCCTCAGGCTAGCGGCCGTGGCTGTGGAGGGCCCGGGCTGCTGTGCCCAGCGGGGACACGGAGCGGCGTCCAGGGACGCCGGGGGAACGGGCGAGCCCGGCCCAGGAGAGAGCAGCAGAGCGCGGCCGGACTCCGCCGGGCTCGGCTCTGGGCAGGCAGGCGCGGCTGGCCGACGCCTCCCCGGACGGCGGCCCAGCAGCCGTGCGCGCTCCCCGCGCGCGCGCGCGCGCGCCGCCGCCCAGAGGCTCCCTGGCCGCTGCCCCGCCCCACCCCCGCCCCCCCCTCAGGCGGTGGACTGCGGACAGGGACAGGGACACCCTCCTGGGAGAACTCCTGGGGCCCCGCCCACACGCTCGCTCTCGGGGAACTGCAGCCTCCTCGGGTCTGACTGCAATGCCACACCCGAAACCATGCAACGTCTAGAAGAAAACATAGGCAGTATGCCCTTTGACAGCAGTCTTAGCAGCCTACTTTCAAGTACCATGTCTGACTGGGCAATGGAAACAAAGTACAAAATGAACAAACGGGACTACATCAAAGTGAAAAAAAATCTTCTGCACGGCAAAGGAAACCATCCACAAAACCAAAACACAACCTAACAACTGGGAGAAGATACTTGCAAACCATATATCGGATAAGGGGTTTATATCCAAAACACAGAAAGAACTCCGACAGCTCAACAACAACAAAAAATCAACAACCCGATTAAAAAGACGGGCAAAAGATCTGAGCAGTGACTTCTCCAAAGAAGGTATACGGGTGGCCAACAGGCATATGGAAAGGGGCTCAACATCATTAGCGATCAGAGGAAGGCAAATCAAAACTACAAGGAGAGGTCACCTTCCTCTGGTCAGAATGGCTCTAATTAACAAGACAGGAGACAAGTGTCGGAGAGGATGTGGAGAGAAGGGAACTCTCCTACACTGCTGGTGGGAGTGCAGACTGGTGCAGCCACCATGGAAAGCCGTATGGAGTATCCTCAGAAAACTAAGAATACATCTACCATATGTATGATCCAGCTAGCCCACTGCTGGGTATTTATCCAAAGAACTGGAAAACACCAATGCAGAAAGACACATGCACCCCTAGGTTCACTGCAGCATTATTCACAACAGCCAAAACTTGGAAGCAACCTAGGTGCCCATCAAGGGAAGTATGGACAGAGAAGATGTGGTGTGTATACACAATGGAATGCTACTCGGCCCTAAGAAACGATGAGATCCGGCCATTTGTGACAACGTGGATGGACCTTGAGGGTATTATGCGAAGTGAAATAAATCAGAGGGAGAAAGTCAAACACCGTGTGATCTCACTCATGAGTACATGATAAAAACAATGACGAACACGCACAGAGCAACGGAGATTGGATTGGTGGTTACCGTAGGGGGAGGGGGGGAGGGGGGGAGGGGAGAGAGCCAAAGGGGCGATGAGGCTCACATGTGAGGTGACGGACTATAATTAGTTTTTGGGCGGTGAACACGACGTAATCTACACAGAATTCGAAATGTATTACAACGTACCTCTGGAAAGCTACGTGATGTTAGAATCCACTGTCACTGCAATAAAGTAAAATAAAATAAAATAAAACAAAATAAAATAAAGAAGTGTAGGAGCCTCAAGAGGCTAACAGGCTTTTGCAAAGTTATTCTAGGGATTTTTACGGCTTGGCTCAGGGCGGCAGACACCAGCCTGAGACACAGCTGTGACATAGCCACGAACTTCAACTCGACTATATTCCGACTGGAGGGAAGTCAAAACTACTGTAATCATAATTTATTGAAGGCTTCGCTTTGTGCCAGATCCTGCGCCGACTGCTTTGCACCAACTGTCTCGTTTAATCCTCACATCCAAAAGGTAGGTTACCGTTATTCTCCCCATTGTAAAGGTGAGGAGAGGAGGCGGAAGCAGAAAGATGGCAACCTGCCTGGAATTCACAGAAGGATTCTCTAGGTAATGACATGACTTTTGGACAAGACTTAAAGGTTTAACACATGACAGTGAAGACGCAGATCCCAGTATCACAGAACGTGAAAAACACTGAGTCCTGCCAAATGGATTAAAACACTAACTATGGATCCTCACAATCTCTTGGCCTGTTTTCTCAGGTGAGGGAAAACCCGGTGTGGAAAACCGTTGAGGAGATGTCTGCAGATGAGGACTATGGCTGGTCTTTAAAGCCGGGAACTATCCCAGTAGATTCTGAGTCAGTGGGTCCAGAGTAGGCCTCGAGCGTCTCCGTTCTTTGACAGAGCCCCACAGGCTACACTCCCGTGCCCTTGGAGTTGGGAAGTACCGTCAGGCGCTACATCAGGACGTTTCAGTCAACAACGGGGGTCCCAAAAGATTAGTCCCATAGAGCCAAGGTGTATAGGAGGCTCTGCCATCTAGGTTTATGAACTCCGTGGTGCTTGCACGCTCACGAGATTGCCTGACCGTGACGCACTCCTCAGAACCTAGCCCCACTGTTAAGCAAAGCATGACTGCACTGCCTTAGATTCTCCACGGTTCCGGACCCTGCACGGTTTAGATGACTGCACACGCAGAGGGCACCGCGTCTGAGGCAGAGAGCGGCTGGAGTCACAAAAGCTCTCGACAGAGAGTCAAGGAAAGGCGTGCTCTGCTCACACGACTCTCTACTTTTCTCTGGGTCTGAACTATTTTACAGCTAATCTACTTTTTTTAACCGAGCAGCTTTGCCAAGAAAAAGTTACCAACAAATACCAGCCAAACCAATATGAGCGATACCTATTAAATAAGCCTGACCCTACTAGGCTACTGACAAGGCTTTTATTTCCCTGGGATAATCTGGACAGCATTAGATTCTGTTACCAAGAGCAGCCAAGTCGAGGGAGATTATTTCTAATTCCACAGTGCCACAGATGCGGTCAGTAGCAACTGCAAGCTGGAAAGGAAACAAAGCCGGGTGTAATCCATTCCAGTTCACACGTTGCACGAGGGACAGCCTCCAAGCCTTGAATACTTATGTATGCATTTATCCATTTATTTAATCAACCACTACTAACGCCTACTGAAGGCCAGACACTGCTCTAAGTACTTTACGGACATGAAATAGCCTCTAACCTTTACACTCACCTATGGAGTGTGTGTTATAATCATCCCCGTTTTACAGATCAGGAAACTGACACACAGAATGGTACAGTAACTTGCCCAAGTTCACACAGCCCGTAGGTGGCAGAGCTAGGACCCATGTGACAGAGTCTGGCTCCAGAGTCCACGTGCTGAATCACCACGCTTAGTCTCCGAAGACCTATAGAAAGCGCCAGCCTTAATCGAAAAGTTTGGTTTTCCCCACCCTACAGTCCCTACGCGGCCCCAGTCTCCAGGGCATGCTTTCAGCTCCTCTGACAGGCCATCCTCCTCCCTTGCCCTGTCCCAACGCTCTCCCGCACAAGTCCTCCTTTGCTTTTAGGCATCTGCTCTCAGCTTAAACATCACTGCCTAAGTCACAAAGTCTAACAGTAAATGCCGTATTTCTCAGCACTCAACACAGAATTGCTTTTACGTATCTCCTAGGTAACTAGTCGCTGCCTATCTGTCCTTTCCAACTAGGCTGCGAGGTCCAGTACGTCAAACACCCTGTCAGTCTTGCCCACCAAGTGTCCAGACCACTGAACACGCACCGACCCGAGGAAAGGAAGTCCCAAAGTCAACTCTCCAGACTTTCTGTGGAAGGAGGGAACGAACGGAGCACCCTCCAGCCTCACGCTTTCTTTGCCAGACTTTCAAGTGTGGGACACACACCTGTGCTCACAATGCTCCCCGGACAGCCCCCACTGCACCCCTAACAGGTAGACTTCTGCCCAGTCAAGGCCTTTGGAAAGCACTGGCTCTGCACACGAATATTATGCGGCCCTCGACAGGCCACTTCCCCTGAACCGGCCTGAGCTTCAGGGCCACGACAGGCTTCGTGAAAACCCCAACGGAACGTAGCCTCGAAAAGAGGGAGACCTGCACCCCTCAGAACGCATCGAGACCAGTGTCGTTACCGACGTCGCGTCTGGCCTTCCAAGAAGCCAAGACCACGGGCGCCGCTTCAGCGCCCGACTCCCGGGCACCGCATCCCCAGGCTGGCCCCTGGGCAGGTGCCCGGCACACACCGCCCGTTCCACGAACGCGTGAAGCGCACGAAGAGACCCCCTCGCTGCCCGCGCCGCGCAGCTGTCCCGCGGCCTGACGGGCACCTCTCGGCGCACAAGCCTATTCCTCAGGGACACGCTCGCCTCCCACCAGCCCCCAGGCCCACGCCCCCAGGTACCTCTCCCAGATGGAATCCTCTTCGCAGGCGCCCTGGTCGTCCGTGTCCGGCGAGCAGGAAGAGCGGGAGCTGAAGGAGGGCCTCCTCAGGCTAGCGGCCGTGGCTGTGGAGGGCCCGGGCTGCTGTGCCCAGCGGGGACACGGAGCGGCGTCCAGGGACGCCGGGGGAACGGGCGAGCCCGGCCCAGGAGAGAGCAGCAGAGCGCGGCCGGACTCCGCCGGGCTCGGCTCTGGGCAGGCAGGCGCGGCTGGCCGACGCCTCCCCGGACGGCGGCCCAGCAGCCGTGCGCGCTCCCCGCGCGCGCGCGCGCGCCGCCGCCCAGAGGCTCCCTGGCCGCTGCCCCGCCCCACCCCCGCCCCCCCCTCAGGCGGTGGACTGCGGACAGGGACAGGGACACCCTCCTGGGAGAACTCCTGGGGCCCCGCCCACACGCTCGCTCTCGGGGAACTGCAGCCTCCTCGGGTCTGACTGCAATGCCACACCCGAAACCATGCAACGTCTAGAAGAAAACATAGGCAGTATGCCCTTTGACAGCAGTCTTAGCAGCCTACTTTCAAGTACCATGTCTGACTGGGCAATGGAAACAAAGTACAAAATGAACAAACGGGACTACATCAAAGTGAAAAAAAATCTTCTGCACGGCAAAGGAAACCATCCACAAAACCAAAACACAACCTAACAACTGGGAGAAGATACTTGCAAACCATATATCGGATAAGGGGTTTATATCCAAAACACAGAAAGAACTCCGACAGCTCAACAACAACAAAAAATCAACAACCCGATTAAAAAGACGGGCAAAAGATCTGAGCAGTGACTTCTCCAAAGAAGGTATACGGGTGGCCAACAGGCATATGGAAAGGGGCTCAACATCATTAGCGATCAGAGGAAGGCAAATCAAAACTACAAGGAGAGGTCACCTTCCTCTGGTCAGAATGGCTCTAATTAACAAGACAGGAGACAAGTGTCGGAGAGGATGTGGAGAGAAGGGAACTCTCCTACACTGCTGGTGGGAGTGCAGACTGGTGCAGCCACCATGGAAAGCCGTATGGAGTATCCTCAGAAAACTAAGAATACATCTACCATATGTATGATCCAGCTAGCCCACTGCTGGGTATTTATCCAAAGAACTGGAAAACACCAATGCAGAAAGACACATGCACCCCTAGGTTCACTGCAGCATTATTCACAACAGCCAAAACTTGGAAGCAACCTAGGTGCCCATCAAGGGAAGTATGGACAGAGAAGATGTGGTGTGTATACACAATGGAATGCTACTCGGCCCTAAGAAACGATGAGATCCGGCCATTTGTGACAACGTGGATGGACCTTGAGGGTATTATGCGAAGTGAAATAAATCAGAGGGAGAAAGTCAAACACCGTGTGATCTCACTCATGAGTACATGATAAAAACAATGACGAACACGCACAGAGCAACGGAGATTGGATTGGTGGTTACCGTAGGGGGAGGGGGGGAGGGGGGGAGGGGAGAGAGCCAAAGGGGCGATGAGGCTCACATGTGAGGTGACGGACTATAATTAGTTTTTGGGCGGTGAACACGACGTAATCTACACAGAATTCGAAATGTATTACAACGTACCTCTGGAAAGCTACGTGATGTTAGAATCCACTGTCACTGCAATAAAGTAAAATAAAATAAAATAAAACAAAATAAAATAAAGAAGTGTAGGAGCCTCAAGAGGCTAACAGGCTTTTGCAAAGTTATTCTAGGGATTTTTACGGCTTGGCTCAGGGCGGCAGACACCAGCCTGAGACACAGCTGTGACATAGCCACGAACTTCAACTCGACTATATTCCGACTGGAGGGAAGTCAAAACTACTGTAATCATAATTTATTGAAGGCTTCGCTTTGTGCCAGATCCTGCGCCGACTGCTTTGCACCAACTGTCTCGTTTAATCCTCACATCCAAAAGGTAGGTTACCGTTATTCTCCCCATTGTAAAGGTGAGGAGAGGAGGCGGAAGCAGAAAGATGGCAACCTGCCTGGAATTCACAGAAGGATTCTCTAGGTAATGACATGACTTTTGGACAAGACTTAAAGGTTTAACACATGACAGTGAAGACGCAGATCCCAGTATCACAGAACGTGAAAAACACTGAGTCCTGCCAAATGGATTAAAACACTAACTATGGATCCTCACAATCTCTTGGCCTGTTTTCTCAGGTGAGGGAAAACCCGGTGTGGAAAACCGTTGAGGAGATGTCTGCAGATGAGGACTATGGCTGGTCTTTAAAGCCGGGAACTATCCCAGTAGATTCTGAGTCAGTGGGTCCAGAGTAGGCCTCGAGCGTCTCCGTTCTTTGACAGAGCCCCACAGGCTACACTCCCGTGCCCTTGGAGTTGGGAAGTACCGTCAGGCGCTACATCAGGACGTTTCAGTCAACAACGGGGGTCCCAAAAGATTAGTCCCATAGAGCCAAGGTGTATAGGAGGCTCTGCCATCTAGGTTTATGAACTCCGTGGTGCTTGCACGCTCACGAGATTGCCTGACCGTGACGCACTCCTCAGAACCTAGCCCCACTGTTAAGCAAAGCATGACTGCACTGCCTTAGATTCTCCACGGTTCCGGACCCTGCACGGTTTAGATGACTGTACACGCAGAGGGCACCGCGTCTGAGGCAGAGAGCGGCTGGAGTCACAAAAGCTCTCGACAGAGAGTCAAGGAAAGGCGTGCTCTGCTCACACGACTCTCTACTTTTCTCTGGGTCTGAACTATTTTACAGCTAATCTACTTTTTTTAACCGAGCAGCTTTGCCAAGAAAAAGTTACCAACAAATACCAGCCAAACCAATATGAGCGATACCTATTAAATAAGCCTGACCCTACTAGGCTACTGACAAGGCTTTTATTTCCCTGGGATAATCTGGACAGCATTAGATTCTGTTACCAAGAGCAGCCAAGTCGAGGGAGATTATTTCTAATTCCACAGTGCCACAGATGCGGTCAGTAGCAACTGCAAGCTGGAAAGGAAACAAAGCCGGGTGTAATCCATTCCAGTTCACACGTTGCACGAGGGACAGCCTCCAAGCCTTGAATACTTATGTATGCATTTATCCATTTATTTAATCAACCACTACTAACGCCTACTGAAGGCCAGACACTGCTCTAAGTACTTTACGGACATGAAATAGCCTCTAACCTTTACACTCACCTATGGAGTGTGTGTTATAATCATCCCCGTTTTACAGATCAGGAAACTGACACACAGAATGGTACAGTAACTTGCCCAAGTTCACACAGCCCGTAGGTGGCAGAGCTAGGACCCATGTGACAGAGTCTGGCTCCAGAGTCCACGTGCTGAATCACCACGCTTAGTCTCCGAAGACCTATAGAAAGCGCCAGCCTTAATCGAAAAGTTTGGTTTTCCCCACCCTACAGTCCCTACGCGGCCCCAGTCTCCAGGGCATGCTTTCAGCTCCTCTGACAGGCCATCCTCCTCCCTTGCCCTGTCCCAACGCTCTCCCGCACAAGTCCTCCTTTGCTTTTAGGCATCTGCTCTCAGCTTAAACATCACTGCCTAAGTCACAAAGTCTAACAGTAAATGCCGTATTTCTCAGCACTCAACACAGAATTGCTTTTACGTATCTCCTAGGTAATTAGTTGCTGCCTATCTGTCCTTTCCAACTAGGCTGCGAGGTCCAGTACGTCAAACACCCTGTCAGTCTTGCCCACCAAGTGTCCAGACCACTGAACACGCACCGACCCGAGGAAAGGAAGTCCCAAAGTCAACTCTCCAGACTTTCTGTGGAAGGAGGGAACGAACGGAGCACCCTCCAGCCTCACGCTTTCTTTGCCAGACTTTCAAGTGTGGGACACACACCTGTGCTCACAATGCTCCCCGGACAGCCCCCACTGCACCCCTAACAGGTAGACTTCTGCCCAGTCAAGGCCTTTGGAAAGCACTGGCTCTGCACACGAATATTATGCGGCCCTCGACAGGCCACTTCCCCTGAACCGGCCTGAGCTTCAGGGCCACGACAGGCTTCGTGAAAACCCCAACGGAACGTAGCCTCGAAAAGAGGGAGACCTGCACCCCTCAGAACGCATCGAGACCAGTGTCGTTACCGACGTCGCGTCTGGCCTTCCAAGAAGCCAAGACCACGGGCGCCGCTTCAGCGCCCGACTCCCGGGCACCGCATCCCCAGGCTGGCCCCTGGGCAGGTGCCCGGCACACACCGCCCGTTCCACGAACGCGTGAAGCGCACGAAGAGACCCCCTCGCTGCCCGCGCCGCGCAGCTGTCCCGCGGCCTGACGGGCACCTCTCGGCGCACAAGCCTATTCCTCAGGGACACGCTCGCCTCCCACCAGCCCCCAGGCCCACGCCCCCAGGTACCTCTCCCAGATGGAATCCTCTTCGCAGGCGCCCTGGTCGTCCGTGTCCGGCGAGCAGGAAGAGCGGGAGCTGAAGGAGGGCCTCCTCAGGCTAGCGGCCGTGGCTGTGGAGGGCCCGGGCTGCTGTGCCCAGCGGGGACACGGAGCGGCGTCCAGGGACGCCGGGGGAACGGGCGAGCCCGGCCCAGGAGAGAGCAGCAGAGCGCGGCCGGACTCCGCCGGGCTCGGCTCTGGGCAGGCAGGCGCGGCTGGCCGACGCCTCCCCGGACGGCGGCCCAGCAGCCGTGCGCGCTCCCCGCGCGCGCGCGCGCGCCGCCGCCCAGAGGCTCCCTGGCCGCTGCCCCGCCCCACCCCCCCCCCCCCTCAGGCGGTGGACTGCGGACAGGGACAGGGACACCCTCCTGGGAGAACTCCTGGGGCCCCGCCCACACGCTCGCTCTCGGGGAACTGCAGCCTCCTCGGGTCTGACTGCAATGCCACACCCGAAACCATGCAACGTCTAGAAGAAAACATAGGCAGTATGCCCTTTGACAGCAGTCTTAGCAGCCTACTTTCAAGTACCATGTCTGACTGGGCAATGGAAACAAAGTACAAAATGAACAAACGGGACTACATCAAAGTGAAAAAAAATCTTCTGCACGGCAAAGGAAACCATCCACAAAACCAAAACACAACCTAACAACTGGGAGAAGATACTTGCAAACCATATATCGGATAAGGGGTTTATATCCAAAACACAGAAAGAACTCCGACAGCTCAACAACAACAAAAAATCAACAACCCGATTAAAAAGACGGGCAAAAGATCTGAGCAGTGACTTCTCCAAAGAAGGTATACGGGTGGCCAACAGGCATATGGAAAGGGGCTCAACATCATTAGCGATCAGAGGAAGGCAAATCAAAACTACAAGGAGAGGTCACCTTCCTCTGGTCAGAATGGCTCTAATTAACAAGACAGGAGACAAGTGTCGGAGAGGATGTGGAGAGAAGGGAACTCTCCTACACTGCTGGTGGGAGTGCAGACTGGTGCAGCCACCATGGAAAGCCGTATGGAGTATCCTCAGAAAACTAAGAATACATCTACCATATGTATGATCCAGCTAGCCCACTGCTGGGTATTTATCCAAAGAACTGGAAAACACCAATGCAGAAAGACACATGCACCCCTAGGTTCACTGCAGCATTATTCACAACAGCCAAAACTTGGAAGCAACCTAGGTGCCCATCAAGGGAAGTATGGACAGAGAAGATGTGGTGTGTATACACAATGGAATGCTACTCGGCCCTAAGAAACGATGAGATCCGGCCATTTGTGACAACGTGGATGGACCTTGAGGGTATTATGCGAAGTGAAATAAATCAGAGGGAGAAAGTCAAACACCGTGTGATCTCACTCATGAGTACATGATAAAAACAATGACGAACACGCACAGAGCAACGGAGATTGGATTGGTGGTTACCGTAGGGGGAGGGGGGGAGGGGGGGAGGGGAGAGAGCCAAAGGGGCGATGAGGCTCACATGTGAGGTGACGGACTATAATTAGTTTTTGGGCGGTGAACACGACGTAATCTACACAGAATTCGAAATGTATTACAACGTACCTCTGGAAAGCTACGTGATGTTAGAATCCACTGTCACTGCAATAAAGTAAAATAAAATAAAATAAAACAAAATAAAATAAAGAAGTGTAGGAGCCTCAAGAGGCTAACAGGCTTTTGCAAAGTTATTCTAGGGATTTTTACGGCTTGGCTCAGGGCGGCAGACACCAGCCTGAGACACAGCTGTGACATAGCCACGAACTTCAACTCGACTATATTCCGACTGGAGGGAAGTCAAAACTACTGTAATCATAATTTATTGAAGGCTTCGCTTTGTGCCAGATCCTGCGCCGACTGCTTTGCACCAACTGTCTCGTTTAATCCTCACATCCAAAAGGTAGGTTACCGTTATTCTCCCCATTGTAAAGGTGAGGAGAGGAGGCGGAAGCAGAAAGATGGCAACCTGCCTGGAATTCACAGAAGGATTCTCTAGGTAATGACATGACTTTTGGACAAGACTTAAAGGTTTAACACATGACAGTGAAGACGCAGATCCCAGTATCACAGAACGTGAAAAACACTGAGTCCTGCCAAATGGATTAAAACACTAACTATGGATCCTCACAATCTCTTGGCCTGTTTTCTCAGGTGAGGGAAAACCCGGTGTGGAAAACCGTTGAGGAGATGTCTGCAGATGAGGACTATGGCTGGTCTTTAAAGCCGGGAACTATCCCAGTAGATTCTGAGTCAGTGGGTCCAGAGTAGGCCTCGAGCGTCTCCGTTCTTTGACAGAGCCCCACAGGCTACACTCCCGTGCCCTTGGAGTTGGGAAGTACCGTCAGGCGCTACATCAGGACGTTTCAGTCAACAACGGGGGTCCCAAAAGATTAGTCCCATAGAGCCAAGGTGTATAGGAGGCTCTGCCATCTAGGTTTATGAACTCCGTGGTGCTTGCACGCTCACGAGATTGCCTGACCGTGACGCACTCCTCAGAACCTAGCCCCACTGTTAAGCAAAGCATGACTGCACTGCCTTAGATTCTCCACGGTTCCGGACCCTGCACGGTTTAGATGACTGCACACGCAGAGGGCACCGCGTCTGAGGCAGAGAGCGGCTGGAGTCACAAAAGCTCTCGACAGAGAGTCAAGGAAAGGCGTGCTCTGCTCACACGACTCTCTACTTTTCTCTGGGTCTGAACTATTTTACAGCTAATCTACTTTTTTTAACCGAGCAGCTTTGCCAAGAAAAAGTTACCAACAAATACCAGCCAAACCAATATGAGCGATACCTATTAAATAAGCCTGACCCTACTAGGCTACTGACAAGGCTTTTATTTCCCTGGGATAATCTGGACAGCATTAGATTCTGTTACCAAGAGCAGCCAAGTCGAGGGAGATTATTTCTAATTCCACAGTGCCACAGATGCGGTCAGTAGCAACTGCAAGCTGGAAAGGAAACAAAGCCGGGTGTAATCCATTCCAGTTCACACGTTGCACGAGGGACAGCCTCCAAGCCTTGAATACTTATGTATGCATTTATCCATTTATTTAATCAACCACTACTAACGCCTACTGAAGGCCAGACACTGCTCTAAGTACTTTACGGACATGAAATAGCCTCTAACCTTTACACTCACCTATGGAGTGTGTGTTATAATCATCCCCGTTTTACAGATCAGGAAACTGACACACAGAATGGTACAGTAACTTGCCCAAGTTCACACAGCCCGTAGGTGGCAGAGCTAGGACCCATGTGACAGAGTCTGGCTCCAGAGTCCACGTGCTGAATCACCACGCTTAGTCTCCGAAAACCTATAGAAAGCGCCAGCCTTAATCGAAAAGTTTGGTTTTCCCCACCCTACAGTCCCTACGCGGCCCCAGTCTCCAGGGCATGCTTTCAGCTCCTCTGACAGGCCATCCTCCTCCCTTGCCCTGTCCCAACGCTCTCCCGCACAAGTCCTCCTTTGCTTTTAGGCATCTGCTCTCAGCTTAAACATCACTGCCTAAGTCACAAAGTCTAACAGTAAATGCCGTATTTCTCAGCACTCAACACAGAATTGCTTTTACGTATCTCCTAGGTAATTAGTTGCTGCCTATCTGTCCTTTCCAACTAGGCTGCGAGGTCCAGTACGTCAAACACCCTGTCAGTCTTGCCCACCAAGTGTCCAGACCACTGAACACGCACCGACCCGAGGAAAGGAAGTCCCAAAGTCAACTCTCCAGACTTTCTGTGGAAGGAGAGAACGAACGGAGCACCCTCCAGCCTCACGCTTTCTTTGCCAGACTTTCAAGTGTGGGACACACACCTGTGCTCACAATGCTCCCCGGACAGCCCCCACTGCACCCCTAACAGGTAGACTTCTGCCCAGTCAAGGCCTTTGGAAAGCACTGGCTCTGCACACGAATATTATGCGGCCCTCGACAGGCCACTTCCCCTGAACCGGCCTGAGCTTCAGGGCCACGACAGGCTTCGTGAAAACCCCAACGGAACGTAGCCTCGAAAAGAGGGAGACCTGCACCCCTCAGAACGCATCGAGACCAGTGTCGTTACCGACGTCGCGTCTGGCCTTCCAAGAAGCCAAGACCACGGGCGCCGCTTCAGCGCCCGACTCCCGGGCACCGCATCCCCAGGCTGGCCCCTGGGCAGGTGCCCGGCACACACCGCCCGTTCCACGAACGCGTGAAGCGCACGAAGAGACCCCCTCGCTGCCCGCGCCGCGCAGCTGTCCCGCGGCCTGACGGGCACCTCTCGGCGCACAAGCCTATTCCTCAGGGACACGCTCGCCTCCCACCAGCCCCCAGGCCCACGCCCCCAGGTACCTCTCCCAGATGGAATCCTCTTCGCAGGCGCCCTGGTCGTCCGTGTCCGGCGAGCAGGAAGAGCGGGAGCTGAAGGAGGGCCTCCTCAGGCTAGCGGCCGTGGCTGTGGAGGGCCCGGGCTGCTGTGCCCAGCGGGGACACGGAGCGGCGTCCAGGGACGCCGGGGGAACGGGCGAGCCCGGCCCAGGAGAGAGCAGCAGAGCGCGGCCGGACTCCGCCGGGCTCGGCTCTGGGCAGGCAGGCGCGGCTGGCCGACGCCTCCCCGGACGGCGGCCCAGCAGCCGTGCGCGCTCCCCGCGCGCGCGCGCGCGCCGCCGCCCAGAGGCTCCCTGGCCGCTGCCCCGCCCCACCCCCCCCCCCCCCTCAGGCGGTGGACTGCGGACAGGGACAGGGACACCCTCCTGGGAGAACTCCTGGGGCCCCGCCCACACGCTCGCTCTCGGGGAACTGCAGCCTCCTCGGGTCTGACTGCAATGCCACACCCGAAACCATGCAACGTCTAGAAGAAAACATAGGCAGTATGCCCTTTGACAGCAGTCTTAGCAGCCTACTTTCAAGTACCATGTCTGACTGGGCAATGGAAACAAAGTACAAAATGAACAAACGGGACTACATCAAAGTGAAAAAAAATCTTCTGCACGGCAAAGGAAACCATCCACAAAACCAAAACACAACCTAACAACTGGGAGAAGATACTTGCAAACCATATATCGGATAAGGGGTTTATATCCAAAACACAGAAAGAACTCCGACAGCTCAACAACAACAAAAAATCAACAACCCGATTAAAAAGACGGGCAAAAGATCTGAGCAGTGACTTCTCCAAAGAAGGTATACGGGTGGCCAACAGGCATATGGAAAGGGGCTCAACATCATTAGCGATCAGAGGAAGGCAAATCAAAACTACAAGGAGAGGTCACCTTCCTCTGGTCAGAATGGCTCTAATTAACAAGACAGGAGACAAGTGTCGGAGAGGATGTGGAGAGAAGGGAACTCTCCTACACTGCTGGTGGGAGTGCAGACTGGTGCAGCCACCATGGAAAGCCGTATGGAGTATCCTCAGAAAACTAAGAATACATCTACCATATGTATGATCCAGCTAGCCCACTGCTGGGTATTTATCCAAAGAACTGGAAAACACCAATGCAGAAAGACACATGCACCCCTAGGTTCACTGCAGCATTATTCACAACAGCCAAAACTTGGAAGCAACCTAGGTGCCCATCAAGGGAAGTATGGACAGAGAAGATGTGGTGTGTATACACAATGGAATGCTACTCGGCCCTAAGAAACGATGAGATCCGGCCATTTGTGACAACGTGGATGGACCTTGAGGGTATTATGCGAAGTGAAATAAATCAGAGGGAGAAAGTCAAACACCGTGTGATCTCACTCATGAGTACATGATAAAAACAATGACGAACACGCACAGAGCAACGGAGATTGGATTGGTGGTTACCGTAGGGGGAGGGGGGGAGGGGGGGAGGGGAGAGAGCCAAAGGGGCGATGAGGCTCACATGTGAGGTGACGGACTATAATTAGTTTTTGGGCGGTGAACACGACGTAATCTACACAGAATTCGAAATGTATTACAACGTACCTCTGGAAAGCTACGTGATGTTA
Organism: Equus caballus; assembly: GCF_041296265.1. Classification (NCBI taxonomy): domain Eukaryota; kingdom Metazoa; phylum Chordata; class Mammalia; order Perissodactyla; family Equidae; genus Equus; species Equus caballus. The sequence continues at coordinate 12,295,845 of NC_091704.1, forward strand.
GAATCCACTGTCACTGCAATAAAGTAAAATAAAATAAAATAAAACAAAATAAAATAAAGAAGTGTAGGAGCCTCAAGAGGCTAACAGGCTTTTGCAAAGTTATTCTAGGGATTTTTACGGCTTGGCTCAGGGCGGCAGACACCAGCCTGAGACACAGCTGTGACATAGCCACGAACTTCAACTCGACTATATTCCGACTGGAGGGAAGTCAAAACTACTGTAATCATAATTTATTGAAGGCTTCGCTTTGTGCCAGATCCTGCGCCGACTGCTTTGCACCAACTGTCTCGTTTAATCCTCACATCCAAAAGGTAGGTTACCGTTATTCTCCCCATTGTAAAGGTGAGGAGAGGAGGCGGAAGCAGAAAGATGGCAACCTGCCTGGAATTCACAGAAGGATTCTCTAGGTAATGACATGACTTTTGGACAAGACTTAAAGGTTTAACACATGACAGTGAAGACGCAGATCCCAGTATCACAGAACGTGAAAAACACTGAGTCCTGCCAAATGGATTAAAACACTAACTATGGATCCTCACAATCTCTTGGCCTGTTTTCTCAGGTGAGGGAAAACCCGGTGTGGAAAACCGTTGAGGAGATGTCTGCAGATGAGGACTATGGCTGGTCTTTAAAGCCGGGAACTATCCCAGTAGATTCTGAGTCAGTGGGTCCAGAGTAGGCCTCGAGCGTCTCCGTTCTTTGACAGAGCCCCACAGGCTACACTCCCGTGCCCTTGGAGTTGGGAAGTACCGTCAGGCGCTACATCAGGACGTTTCAGTCAACAACGGGGGTCCCAAAAGATTAGTCCCATAGAGCCAAGGTGTATAGGAGGCTCTGCCATCTAGGTTTATGAACTCCGTGGTGCTTGCACGCTCACGAGATTGCCTGACCGTGACGCACTCCTCAGAACCTAGCCCCACTGTTAAGCAAAGCATGACTGCACTGCCTTAGATTCTCCACGGTTCCGGACCCTGCACGGTTTAGATGACTGCACACGCAGAGGGCACCGCGTCTGAGGCAGAGAGCGGCTGGAGTCACAAAAGCTCTCGACAGAGAGTCAAGGAAAGGCGTGCTCTGCTCACACGACTCTCTACTTTTCTCTGGGTCTGAACTATTTTACAGCTAATCTACTTTTTTTAACCGAGCAGCTTTGCCAAGAAAAAGTTACCAACAAATACCAGCCAAACCAATATGAGCGATACCTATTAAATAAGCCTGACCCTACTAGGCTACTGACAAGGCTTTTATTTCCCTGGGATAATCTGGACAGCATTAGATTCTGTTACCAAGAGCAGCCAAGTCGAGGGAGATTATTTCTAATTCCACAGTGCCACAGATGCGGTCAGTAGCAACTGCAAGCTGGAAAGGAAACAAAGCCGGGTGTAATCCATTCCAGTTCACACGTTGCACGAGGGACAGCCTCCAAGCCTTGAATACTTATGTATGCATTTATCCATTTATTTAATCAACCACTACTAACGCCTACTGAAGGCCAGACACTGCTCTAAGTACTTTACGGACATGAAATAGCCTCTAACCTTTACACTCACCTATGGAGTGTGTGTTATAATCATCCCCGTTTTACAGATCAGGAAACTGACACACAGAATGGTACAGTAACTTGCCCAAGTTCACACAGCCCGTAGGTGGCAGAGCTAGGACCCATGTGACAGAGTCTGGCTCCAGAGTCCACGTGCTGAATCACCACGCTTAGTCTCCGAAAACCTATAGAAAGCGCCAGCCTTAATCGAAAAGTTTGGTTTTCCCCACCCTACAGTCCCTACGCGGCCCCAGTCTCCAGGGCATGCTTTCAGCTCCTCTGACAGGCCATCCTCCTCCCTTGCCCTGTCCCAACGCTCTCCCGCACAAGTCCTCCTTTGCTTTTAGGCATCTGCTCTCAGCTTAAACATCACTGCCTAAGTCACAAAGTCTAACAGTAAATGCCGTATTTCTCAGCACTCAACACAGAATTGCTTTTACGTATCTCCTAGGTAATTAGTTGCTGCCTATCTGTCCTTTCCAACTAGGCTGCGAGGTCCAGTACGTCAAACACCCTGTCAGTCTTGCCCACCAAGTGTCCAGACCACTGAACACGCACCGACCCGAGGAAAGGAAGTCCCAAAGTCAACTCTCCAGACTTTCTGTGGAAGGAGGGAACGAACGGAGCACCCTCCAGCCTCACGCTTTCTTTGCCAGACTTTCAAGTGTGGGACACACACCTGTGCTCACAATGCTCCCCGGACAGCCCCCACTGCACCCCTAACAGGTAGACTTCTGCCCAGTCAAGGCCTTTGGAAAGCACTGGCTCTGCACACGAATATTATGCGGCCCTCGACAGGCCACTTCCCCTGAACCGGCCTGAGCTTCAGGGCCACGACAGGCTTCGTGAAAACCCCAACGGAACGTAGCCTCGAAAAGAGGGAGACCTGCACCCCTCAGAACGCATCGAGACCAGTGTCGTTACCGACGTCGCGTCTGGCCTTCCAAGAAGCCAAGACCACGGGCGCCGCTTCAGCGCCCGACTCCCGGGCACCGCATCCCCAGGCTGGCCCCTGGGCAGGTGCCCGGCACACACCGCCCGTTCCACGAACGCGTGAAGCGCACGAAGAGACCCCCTCGCTGCCCGCGCCGCGCAGCTGTCCCGCGGCCTGACGGGCACCTCTCGGCGCACAAGCCTATTCCTCAGGGACACGCTCGCCTCCCACCAGCCCCCAGGCCCACGCCCCCAGGTACCTCTCCCAGATGGAATCCTCTTCGCAGGCGCCCTGGTCGTCCGTGTCCGGCGAGCAGGAAGAGCGGGAGCTGAAGGAGGGCCTCCTCAGGCTAGCGGCCGTGGCTGTGGAGGGCCCGGGCTGCTGTGCCCAGCGGGGACACGGAGCGGCGTCCAGGGACGCCGGGGGAACGGGCGAGCCCGGCCCAGGAGAGAGCAGCAGAGCGCGGCCGGACTCCGCCGGGCTCGGCTCTGGGCAGGCAGGCGCGGCTGGCCGACGCCTCCCCGGACGGCGGCCCAGCAGCCGTGCGCGCTCCCCGCGCGCGCGCGCGCGCCGCCGCCCAGAGGCTCCCTGGCCGCTGCCCCGCCCCACCCCCCCCCCCCTCAGGCGGTGGACTGCGGACAGGGACAGGGACACCCTCCTGGGAGAACTCCTGGGGCCCCGCCCACACGCTCGCTCTCGGGGAACTGCAGCCTCCTCGGGTCTGACTGCAATGCCACACCCGAAACCATGCAACGTCTAGAAGAAAACATAGGCAGTATGCCCTTTGACAGCAGTCTTAGCAGCCTACTTTCAAGTACCATGTCTGACTGGGCAATGGAAACAAAGTACAAAATGAACAAACGGGACTACATCAAAGTGAAAAAAAATCTTCTGCACGGCAAAGGAAACCATCCACAAAACCAAAACACAACCTAACAACTGGGAGAAGATACTTGCAAACCATATATCGGATAAGGGGTTTATATCCAAAACACAGAAAGAACTCCGACAGCTCAACAACAACAAAAAATCAACAACCCGATTAAAAAGACGGGCAAAAGATCTGAGCAGTGACTTCTCCAAAGAAGGTATACGGGTGGCCAACAGGCATATGGAAAGGGGCTCAACATCATTAGCGATCAGAGGAAGGCAAATCAAAACTACAAGGAGAGGTCACCTTCCTCTGGTCAGAATGGCTCTAATTAACAAGACAGGAGACAAGTGTCGGAGAGGATGTGGAGAGAAGGGAACTCTCCTACACTGCTGGTGGGAGTGCAGACTGGTGCAGCCACCATGGAAAGCCGTATGGAGTATCCTCAGAAAACTAAGAATACATCTACCATATGTATGATCCAGCTAGCCCACTGCTGGGTATTTATCCAAAGAACTGGAAAACACCAATGCAGAAAGACACATGCACCCCTAGGTTCACTGCAGCATTATTCACAACAGCCAAAACTTGGAAGCAACCTAGGTGCCCATCAAGGGAAGTATGGACAGAGAAGATGTGGTGTGTATACACAATGGAATGCTACTCGGCCCTAAGAAACGATGAGATCCGGCCATTTGTGACAACGTGGATGGACCTTGAGGGTATTATGCGAAGTGAAATAAATCAGAGGGAGAAAGTCAAACACCGTGTGATCTCACTCATGAGTACATGATAAAAACAATGACGAACACGCACAGAGCAACGGAGATTGGATTGGTGGTTACCGTAGGGGGAGGGGGGGAGGGGGGGAGGGGAGAGAGCCAAAGGGGCGATGAGGCTCACATGTGAGGTGACGGACTATAATTAGTTTTTGGGCGGTGAACACGACGTAATCTACACAGAATTCGAAATGTATTACAACGTACCTCTGGAAAGCTACGTGATGTTAGAATCCACTGTCACTGCAATAAAGTAAAATAAAATAAAATAAAACAAAATAAAATAAAGAAGTGTAGGAGCCTCAAGAGGCTAACAGGCTTTTGCAAAGTTATTCTAGGGATTTTTACGGCTTGGCTCAGGGCGGCAGACACCAGCCTGAGACACAGCTGTGACATAGCCACGAACTTCAACTCGACTATATTCCGACTGGAGGGAAGTCAAAACTACTGTAATCATAATTTATTGAAGGCTTCGCTTTGTGCCAGATCCTGCGCCGACTGCTTTGCACCAACTGTCTCGTTTAATCCTCACATCCAAAAGGTAGGTTACCGTTATTCTCCCCATTGTAAAGGTGAGGAGAGGAGGCGGAAGCAGAAAGATGGCAACCTGCCTGGAATTCACAGAAGGATTCTCTAGGTAATGACATGACTTTTGGACAAGACTTAAAGGTTTAACACATGACAGTGAAGACGCAGATCCCAGTATCACAGAACGTGAAAAACACTGAGTCCTGCCAAATGGATTAAAACACTAACTATGGATCCTCACAATCTCTTGGCCTGTTTTCTCAGGTGAGGGAAAACCCGGTGTGGAAAACCGTTGAGGAGATGTCTGCAGATGAGGACTATGGCTGGTCTTTAAAGCCGGGAACTATCCCAGTAGATTCTGAGTCAGTGGGTCCAGAGTAGGCCTCGAGCGTCTCCGTTCTTTGACAGAGCCCCACAGGCTACACTCCCGTGCCCTTGGAGTTGGGAAGTACCGTCAGGCGCTACATCAGGACGTTTCAGTCAACAACGGGGGTCCCAAAAGATTAGTCCCATAGAGCCAAGGTGTATAGGAGGCTCTGCCATCTAGGTTTATGAACTCCGTGGTGCTTGCACGCTCACGAGATTGCCTGACCGTGACGCACTCCTCAGAACCTAGCCCCACTGTTAAGCAAAGCATGACTGCACTGCCTTAGATTCTCCACGGTTCCGGACCCTGCACGGTTTAGATGACTGCACACGCAGAGGGCACCGCGTCTGAGGCAGAGAGCGGCTGGAGTCACAAAAGCTCTCGACAGAGAGTCAAGGAAAGGCGTGCTCTGCTCACACGACTCTCTACTTTTCTCTGGGTCTGAACTATTTTACAGCTAATCTACTTTTTTTAACCGAGCAGCTTTGCCAAGAAAAAGTTACCAACAAATACCAGCCAAACCAATATGAGCGATACCTATTAAATAAGCCTGACCCTACTAGGCTACTGACAAGGCTTTTATTTCCCTGGGATAATCTGGACAGCATTAGATTCTGTTACCAAGAGCAGCCAAGTCGAGGGAGATTATTTCTAATTCCACAGTGCCACAGATGCGGTCAGTAGCAACTGCAAGCTGGAAAGGAAACAAAGCCGGGTGTAATCCATTCCAGTTCACACGTTGCACGAGGGACAGCCTCCAAGCCTTGAATACTTATGTATGCATTTATCCATTTATTTAATCAACCACTACTAACGCCTACTGAAGGCCAGACACTGCTCTAAGTACTTTACGGACATGAAATAGCCTCTAACCTTTACACTCACCTATGGAGTGTGTGTTATAATCATCCCCGTTTTACAGATCAGGAAACTGACACACAGAATGGTACAGTAACTTGCCCAAGTTCACACAGCCCGTAGGTGGCAGAGCTAGGACCCATGTGACAGAGTCTGGCTCCAGAGTCCACGTGCTGAATCACCACGCTTAGTCTCCGAAAACCTATAGAAAGCGCCAGCCTTAATCGAAAAGTTTGGTTTTCCCCACCCTACAGTCCCTACGCGGCCCCAGTCTCCAGGGCATGCTTTCAGCTCCTCTGACAGGCCATCCTCCTCCCTTGCCCTGTCCCAACGCTCTCCCGCACAAGTCCTCCTTTGCTTTTAGGCATCTGCTCTCAGCTTAAACATCACTGCCTAAGTCACAAAGTCTAACAGTAAATGCCGTATTTCTCAGCACTCAACACAGAATTGCTTTTACGTATCTCCTAGGTAATTAGTTGCTGCCTATCTGTCCTTTCCAACTAGGCTGCGAGGTCCAGTACGTCAAACACCCTGTCAGTCTTGCCCACCAAGTGTCCAGACCACTGAACACGCACCGACCCGAGGAAAGGAAGTCCCAAAGTCAACTCTCCAGACTTTCTGTGGAAGGAGGGAACGAACGGAGCACCCTCCAGCCTCACGCTTTCTTTGCCAGACTTTCAAGTGTGGGACACACACCTGTGCTCACAATGCTCCCCGGACAGCCCCCACTGCACCCCTAACAGGTAGACTTCTGCCCAGTCAAGGCCTTTGGAAAGCACTGGCTCTGCACACGAATATTATGCGGCCCTCGACAGGCCACTTCCCCTGAACCGGCCTGAGCTTCAGGGCCACGACAGGCTTCGTGAAAACCCCAACGGAACGTAGCCTCGAAAAGAGGGAGACCTGCACCCCTCAGAACGCATCGAGACCAGTGTCGTTACCGACGTCGCGTCTGGCCTTCCAAGAAGCCAAGACCACGGGCGCCGCTTCAGCGCCCGACTCCCGGGCACCGCATCCCCAGGCTGGCCCCTGGGCAGGTGCCCGGCACACACCGCCCGTTCCACGAACGCGTGAAGCGCACGAAGAGACCCCCTCGCTGCCCGCGCCGCGCAGCTGTCCCGCGGCCTGACGGGCACCTCTCGGCGCACAAGCCTATTCCTCAGGGACACGCTCGCCTCCCACCAGCCCCCAGGCCCACGCCCCCAGGTACCTCTCCCAGATGGAATCCTCTTCGCAGGCGCCCTGGTCGTCCGTGTCCGGCGAGCAGGAAGAGCGGGAGCTGAAGGAGGGCCTCCTCAGGCTAGCGGCCGTGGCTGTGGAGGGCCCGGGCTGCTGTGCCCAGCGGGGACACGGAGCGGCGTCCAGGGACGCCGGGGGAACGGGCGAGCCCGGCCCAGGAGAGAGCAGCAGAGCGCGGCCGGACTCCGCCGGGCTCGGCTCTGGGCAGGCAGGCGCGGCTGGCCGACGCCTCCCCGGACGGCGGCCCAGCAGCCGTGCGCGCTCCCCGCGCGCGCGCGCGCGCCGCCGCCCAGAGGCTCCCTGGCCGCTGCCCCGCCCCACCCCCCCCCCCTCAGGCGGTGGACTGCGGACAGGGACAGGGACACCCTCCTGGGAGAACTCCTGGGGCCCCGCCCACACGCTCGCTCTCGGGGAACTGCAGCCTCCTCGGGTCTGACTGCAATGCCACACCCGAAACCATGCAACGTCTAGAAGAAAACATAGGCAGTATGCCCTTTGACAGCAGTCTTAGCAGCCTACTTTCAAGTACCATGTCTGACTGGGCAATGGAAACAAAGTACAAAATGAACAAACGGGACTACATCAAAGTGAAAAAAAATCTTCTGCACGGCAAAGGAAACCATCCACAAAACCAAAACACAACCTAACAACTGGGAGAAGATACTTGCAAACCATATATCGGATAAGGGGTTTATATCCAAAACACAGAAAGAACTCCGACAGCTCAACAACAACAAAAAATCAACAACCCGATTAAAAAGACGGGCAAAAGATCTGAGCAGTGACTTCTCCAAAGAAGGTATACGGGTGGCCAACAGGCATATGGAAAGGGGCTCAACATCATTAGCGATCAGAGGAAGGCAAATCAAAACTACAAGGAGAGGTCACCTTCCTCTGGTCAGAATGGCTCTAATTAACAAGACAGGAGACAAGTGTCGGAGAGGATGTGGAGAGAAGGGAACTCTCCTACACTGCTGGTGGGAGTGCAGACTGGTGCAGCCACCATGGAAAGCCGTATGGAGTATCCTCAGAAAACTAAGAATACATCTACCATATGTATGATCCAGCTAGCCCACTGCTGGGTATTTATCCAAAGAACTGGAAAACACCAATGCAGAAAGACACATGCACCCCTAGGTTCACTGCAGCATTATTCACAACAGCCAAAACTTGGAAGCAACCTAGGTGCCCATCAAGGGAAGTATGGACAGAGAAGATGTGGTGTGTATACACAATGGAATGCTACTCGGCCCTAAGAAACGATGAGATCCGGCCATTTGTGACAACGTGGATGGACCTTGAGGGTATTATGCGAAGTGAAATAAATCAGAGGGAGAAAGTCAAACACCGTGTGATCTCACTCATGAGTACATGATAAAAACAATGACGAACACGCACAGAGCAACGGAGATTGGATTGGTGGTTACCGTAGGGGGAGGGGGGGAGGGGGGGAGGGGAGAGAGCCAAAGGGGCGATGAGGCTCACATGTGAGGTGACGGACTATAATTAGTTTTTGGGCGGTGAACACGACGTAATCTACACAGAATTCGAAATGTATTACAACGTACCTCTGGAAAGCTACGTGATGTTAGAATCCACTGTCACTGCAATAAAGTAAAATAAAATAAAATAAAACAAAATAAAATAAAGAAGTGTAGGAGCCTCAAGAGGCTAACAGGCTTTTGCAAAGTTATTCTAGGGATTTTTACGGCTTGGCTCAGGGCGGCAGACACCAGCCTGAGACACAGCTGTGACATAGCCACGAACTTCAACTCGACTATATTCCGACTGGAGGGAAGTCAAAACTACTGTAATCATAATTTATTGAAGGCTTCGCTTTGTGCCAGATCCTGCGCCGACTGCTTTGCACCAACTGTCTCGTTTAATCCTCACATCCAAAAGGTAGGTTACCGTTATTCTCCCCATTGTAAAGGTGAGGAGAGGAGGCGGAAGCAGAAAGATGGCAACCTGCCTGGAATTCACAGAAGGATTCTCTAGGTAATGACATGACTTTTGGACAAGACTTAAAGGTTTAACACATGACAGTGAAGACGCAGATCCCAGTATCACAGAACGTGAAAAACACTGAGTCCTGCCAAATGGATTAAAACACTAACTATGGATCCTCACAATCTCTTGGCCTGTTTTCTCAGGTGAGGGAAAACCCGGTGTGGAAAACCGTTGAGGAGATGTCTGCAGATGAGGACTATGGCTGGTCTTTAAAGCCGGGAACTATCCCAGTAGATTCTGAGTCAGTGGGTCCAGAGTAGGCCTCGAGCGTCTCCGTTCTTTGACAGAGCCCCACAGGCTACACTCCCGTGCCCTTGGAGTTGGGAAGTACCGTCAGGCGCTACATCAGGACGTTTCAGTCAACAACGGGGGTCCCAAAAGATTAGTCCCATAGAGCCAAGGTGTATAGGAGGCTCTGCCATCTAGGTTTATGAACTCCGTGGTGCTTGCACGCTCACGAGATTGCCTGACCGTGACGCACTCCTCAGAACCTAGCCCCACTGTTAAGCAAAGCATGACTGCACTGCCTTAGATTCTCCACGGTTCCGGACCCTGCACGGTTTAGATGACTGCACACGCAGAGGGCACCGCGTCTGAGGCAGAGAGCGGCTGGAGTCACAAAAGCTCTCGACAGAGAGTCAAGGAAAGGCGTGCTCTGCTCACACGACTCTCTACTTTTCTCTGGGTCTGAACTATTTTACAGCTAATCTACTTTTTTTAACCGAGCAGCTTTGCCAAGAAAAAGTTACCAACAAATACCAGCCAAACCAATATGAGCGATACCTATTAAATAAGCCTGACCCTACTAGGCTACTGACAAGGCTTTTATTTCCCTGGGATAATCTGGACAGCATTAGATTCTGTTACCAAGAGCAGCCAAGTCGAGGGAGATTATTTCTAATTCCACAGTGCCACAGATGCGGTCAGTAGCAACTGCAAGCTGGAAAGGAAACAAAGCCGGGTGTAATCCATTCCAGTTCACACGTTGCACGAGGGACAGCCTCCAAGCCTTGAATACTTATGTATGCATTTATCCATTTATTTAATCAACCACTACTAACGCCTACTGAAGGCCAGACACTGCTCTAAGTACTTTACGGACATGAAATAGCCTCTAACCTTTACACTCACCTATGGAGTGTGTGTTATAATCATCCCCGTTTTACAGATCAGGAAACTGACACACAGAATGGTACAGTAACTTGCCCAAGTTCACACAGCCCGTAGGTGGCAGAGCTAGGACCCATGTGACAGAGTCTGGCTCCAGAGTCCACGTGCTGAATCACCACGCTTAGTCTCCGAAGACCTATAGAAAGCGCCAGCCTTAATCGAAAAGTTTGGTTTTCCCCACCCTACAGTCCCTACGCGGCCCCAGTCTCCAGGGCATGCTTTCAGCTCCTCTGACAGGCCATCCTCCTCCCTTGCCCTGTCCCAACGCTCTCCCGCACAAGTCCTCCTTTGCTTTTAGGCATCTGCTCTCAGCTTAAACATCACTGCCTAAGTCACAAAGTCTAACAGTAAATGCCGTATTTCTCAGCACTCAACACAGAATTGCTTTTACGTATCTCCTAGGTAACTAGTCGCTGCCTATCTGTCCTTTCCAACTAGGCTGCGAGGTCCAGTACGTCAAACACCCTGTCAGTCTTGCCCACCAAGTGTCCAGACCACTGAACACGCACCGACCCGAGGAAAGGAAGTCCCAAAGTCAACTCTCCAGACTTTCTGTGGAAGGAGGGAACGAACGGAGCACCCTCCAGCCTCACGCTTTCTTTGCCAGACTTTCAAGTGTGGGACACACACCTGTGCTCACAATGCTCCCCGGACAGCCCCCACTGCACCCCTAACAGGTAGACTTCTGCCCAGTCAAGGCCTTTGGAAAGCACTGGCTCTGCACACGAATATTATGCGGCCCTCGACAGGCCACTTCCCCTGAACCGGCCTGAGCTTCAGGGCCACGACAGGCTTCGTGAAAACCCCAACGGAACGTAGCCTCGAAAAGAGGGAGACCTGCACCCCTCAGAACGCATCGAGACCAGTGTCGTTACCGACGTCGCGTCTGGCCTTCCAAGAAGCCAAGACCACGGGCGCCGCTTCAGCGCCCGACTCCCGGGCACCGCATCCCCAGGCTGGCCCCTGGGCAGGTGCCCGGCACACACCGCCCGTTCCACGAACGCGTGAAGCGCACGAAGAGACCCCCTCGCTGCCCGCGCCGCGCAGCTGTCCCGCGGCCTGACGGGCACCTCTCGGCGCACAAGCCTATTCCTCAGGGACACGCTCGCCTCCCACCAGCCCCCAGGCCCACGCCCCCAGGTACCTCTCCCAGATGGAATCCTCTTCGCAGGCGCCCTGGTCGTCCGTGTCCGGCGAGCAGGAAGAGCGGGAGCTGAAGGAGGGCCTCCTCAGGCTAGCGGCCGTGGCTGTGGAGGGCCCGGGCTGCTGTGCCCAGCGGGGACACGGAGCGGCGTCCAGGGACGCCGGGGGAACGGGCGAGCCCGGCCCAGGAGAGAGCAGCAGAGCGCGGCCGGACTCCGCCGGGCTCGGCTCTGGGCAGGCAGGCGCGGCTGGCCGACGCCTCCCCGGACGGCGGCCCAGCAGCCGTGCGCGCTCCCCGCGCGCGCGCGCGCGCCGCCGCCCAGAGGCTCCCTGGCCGCTGCCCCGCCCCCCCCCCCCCCCCCTCAGGCGGTGGACTGCGGACAGGGACAGGGACACCCTCCTGGGAGAACTCCTGGGGCCCCGCCCACACGCTCGCTCTCGGGGAACTGCAGCCTCCTCGGGTCTGACTGCAATGCCACACCCGAAACCATGCAACGTCTAGAAGAAAACATAGGCAGTATGCCCTTTGACAGCAGTCTTAGCAGCCTACTTTCAAGTACCATGTCTGACTGGGCAATGGAAACAAAGTACAAAATGAACAAACGGGACTACATCAAAGTGAAAAAAAATCTTCTGCACGGCAAAGGAAACCATCCACAAAACCAAAACACAACCTAACAACTGGGAGAAGATACTTGCAAACCATATATCGGATAAGGGGTTTATATCCAAAACACAGAAAGAACTCCGACAGCTCAACAACAACAAAAAATCAACAACCCGATTAAAAAGACGGGCAAAAGATCTGAGCAGTGACTTCTCCAAAGAAGGTATACGGGTGGCCAACAGGCATATGGAAAGGGGCTCAACATCATTAGCGATCAGAGGAAGGCAAATCAAAACTACAAGGAGAGGTCACCTTCCTCTGGTCAGAATGGCTCTAATTAACAAGACAGGAGACAAGTGTCGGAGAGGATGTGGAGAGAAGGGAACTCTCCTACACTGCTGGTGGGAGTGCAGACTGGTGCAGCCACCATGGAAAGCCGTATGGAGTATCCTCAGAAAACTAAGAATACATCTACCATATGTATGATCCAGCTAGCCCACTGCTGGGTATTTATCCAAAGAACTGGAAAACACCAATGCAGAAAGACACATGCACCCCTAGGTTCACTGCAGCATTATTCACAACAGCCAAAACTTGGAAGCAACCTAGGTGCCCATCAAGGGAAGTATGGACAGAGAAGATGTGGTGTGTATACACAATGGAATGCTACTCGGCCCTAAGAAACGATGAGATCCGGCCATTTGTGACAACGTGGATGGACCTTGAGGGTATTATGCGAAGTGAAATAAATCAGAGGGAGAAAGTCAAACACCGTGTGATCTCACTCATGAGTACATGATAAAAACAATGACGAACACGCACAGAGCAACGGAGATTGGATTGGTGGTTACCGTAGGGGGAGGGGGGGAGGGGGGGAGGGGAGAGAGCCAAAGGGGCGATGAGGCTCACATGTGAGGTGACGGACTATAATTAGTTTTTGGGCGGTGAACACGACGTAATCTACACAGAATTCGAAATGTATTACAACGTACCTCTGGAAAGCTACGTGATGTTAGAATCCACTGTCACTGCAATAAAGTAAAATAAAATAAAATAAAACAAAATAAAATAAAGAAGTGTAGGAGCCTCAAGAGGCTAACAGGCTTTTGCAAAGTTATTCTAGGGATTTTTACGGCTTGGCTCAGGGCGGCAGACACCAGCCTGAGACACAGCTGTGACATAGCCACGAACTTCAACTCGACTATATTCCGACTGGAGGGAAGTCAAAACTACTGTAATCATAATTTATTGAAGGCTTCGCTTTGTGCCAGATCCTGCGCCGACTGCTTTGCACCAACTGTCTCGTTTAATCCTCACATCCAAAAGGTAGGTTACCGTTATTCTCCCCATTGTAAAGGTGAGGAGAGGAGGCGGAAGCAGAAAGATGGCAACCTGCCTGGAATTCACAGAAGGATTCTCTAGGTAATGACATGACTTTTGGACAAGACTTAAAGGTTTAACACATGACAGTGAAGACGCAGATCCCAGTATCACAGAACGTGAAAAACACTGAGTCCTGCCAAATGGATTAAAACACTAACTATGGATCCTCACAATCTCTTGGCCTGTTTTCTCAGGTGAGGGAAAACCCGGTGTGGAAAACCGTTGAGGAGATGTCTGCAGATGAGGACTATGGCTGGTCTTTAAAGCCGGGAACTATCCCAGTAGATTCTGAGTCAGTGGGTCCAGAGTAGGCCTCGAGCGTCTCCGTTCTTTGACAGAGCCCCACAGGCTACACTCCCGTGCCCTTGGAGTTGGGAAGTACCGTCAGGCGCTACATCAGGACGTTTCAGTCAACAACGGGGGTCCCAAAAGATTAGTCCCATAGAGCCAAGGTGTATAGGAGGCTCTGCCATCTAGGTTTATGAACTCCGTGGTGCTTGCACGCTCACGAGATTGCCTGACCGTGACGCACTCCTCAGAACCTAGCCCCACTGTTAAGCAAAGCATGACTGCACTGCCTTAGATTCTCCACGGTTCCGGACCCTGCACGGTTTAGATGACTGCACACGCAGAGGGCACCGCGTCTGAGGCAGAGAGCGGCTGGAGTCACAAAAGCTCTCGACAGAGAGTCAAGGAAAGGCGTGCTCTGCTCACACGACTCTCTACTTTTCTCTGGGTCTGAACTATTTTACAGCTAATCTACTTTTTTTAACCGAGCAGCTTTGCCAAGAAAAAGTTACCAACAAATACCAGCCAAACCAATATGAGCGATACCTATTAAATAAGCCTGACCCTACTAGGCTACTGACAAGGCTTTTATTTCCCTGGGATAATCTGGACAGCATTAGATTCTGTTACCAAGAGCAGCCAAGTCGAGGGAGATTATTTCTAATTCCACAGTGCCACAGATGCGGTCAGTAGCAACTGCAAGCTGGAAAGGAAACAAAGCCGGGTGTAATCCATTCCAGTTCACACGTTGCACGAGGGACAGCCTCCAAGCCTTGAATACTTATGTATGCATTTATCCATTTATTTAATCAACCACTACTAACGCCTACTGAAGGCCAGACACTGCTCTAAGTACTTTACGGACATGAAATAGCCTCTAACCTTTACACTCACCTATGGAGTGTGTGTTATAATCATCCCCGTTTTACAGATCAGGAAACTGACACACAGAATGGTACAGTAACTTGCCCAAGTTCACACAGCCCGTAGGTGGCAGAGCTAGGACCCATGTGACAGAGTCTGGCTCCAGAGTCCACGTGCTGAATCACCACGCTTAGTCTCCGAAAACCTATAGAAAGCGCCAGCCTTAATCGAAAAGTTTGGTTTTCCCCACCCTACAGTCCCTACGCGGCCCCAGTCTCCAGGGCATGCTTTCAGCTCCTCTGACAGGCCATCCTCCTCCCTTGCCCTGTCCCAACGCTCTCCCGCACAAGTCCTCCTTTGCTTTTAGGCATCTGCTCTCAGCTTAAACATCACTGCCTAAGTCACAAAGTCTAACAGTAAATGCCGTATTTCTCAGCACTCAACACAGAATTGCTTTTACGTATCTCCTAGGTAATTAGTTGCTGCCTATCTGTCCTTTCCAACTAGGCTGCGAGGTCCAGTACGTCAAACACCCTGTCAGTCTTGCCCACCAAGTGTCCAGACCACTGAACACGCACCGACCCGAGGAAAGGAAGTCCCAAAGTCAACTCTCCAGACTTTCTGTGGAAGGAGGGAACGAACGGAGCACCCTCCAGCCTCACGCTTTCTTTGCCAGACTTTCAAGTGTGGGACACACACCTGTGCTCACAATGCTCCCCGGACAGCCCCCACTGCACCCCTAACAGGTAGACTTCTGCCCAGTCAAGGCCTTTGGAAAGCACTGGCTCTGCACACGAATATTATGCGGCCCTCGACAGGCCACTTCCCCTGAACCGGCCTGAGCTTCAGGGCCACGACAGGCTTCGTGAAAACCCCAACGGAACGTAGCCTCGAAAAGAGGGAGACCTGCACCCCTCAGAACGCATCGAGACCAGTGTCGTTACCGACGTCGCGTCTGGCCTTCCAAGAAGCCAAGACCACGGGCGCCGCTTCAGCGCCCGACTCCCGGGCACCGCATCCCCAGGCTGGCCCCTGGGCAGGTGCCCGGCACACACCGCCCGTTCCACGAACGCGTGAAGCGCACGAAGAGACCCCCTCGCTGCCCGCGCCGCGCAGCTGTCCCGCGGCCTGACGGGCACCTCTCGGCGCACAAGCCTATTCCTCAGGGACACGCTCGCCTCCCACCAGCCCCCAGGCCCACGCCCCCAGGTACCTCTCCCAGATGGAATCCTCTTCGCAGGCGCCCTGGTCGTCCGTGTCCGGCGAGCAGGAAGAGCGGGAGCTGAAGGAGGGCCTCCTCAGGCTAGCGGCCGTGGCTGTGGAGGGCCCGGGCTGCTGTGCCCAGCGGGGACACGGAGCGGCGTCCAGGGACGCCGGGGGAACGGGCGAGCCCGGCCCAGGAGAGAGCAGCAGAGCGCGGCCGGACTCCGCCGGGCTCGGCTCTGGGCAGGCAGGCGCGGCTGGCCGACGCCTCCCCGGACGGCGGCCCAGCAGCCGTGCGCGCTCCCCGCGCGCGCGCGCGCGCCGCCGCCCAGAGGCTCCCTGGCCGCTGCCCCGCCCCACCCCCCCCCCCCTCAGGCGGTGGACTGCGGACAGGGACAGGGACACCCTCCTGGGAGAACTCCTGGGGCCCCGCCCACACGCTCGCTCTCGGGGAACTGCAGCCTCCTCGGGTCTGACTGCAATGCCACACCCGAAACCATGCAACGTCTAGAAGAAAACATAGGCAGTATGCCCTTTGACAGCAGTCTTAGCAGCCTACTTTCAAGTACCATGTCTGACTGGGCAATGGAAACAAAGTACAAAATGAACAAACGGGACTACATCAAAGTGAAAAAAAATCTTCTGCACGGCAAAGGAAACCATCCACAAAACCAAAACACAACCTAACAACTGGGAGAAGATACTTGCAAACCATATATCGGATAAGGGGTTTATATCCAAAACACAGAAAGAACTCCGACAGCTCAACAACAACAAAAAATCAACAACCCGATTAAAAAGACGGGCAAAAGATCTGAGCAGTGACTTCTCCAAAGAAGGTATACGGGTGGCCAACAGGCATATGGAAAGGGGCTCAACATCATTAGCGATCAGAGGAAGGCAAATCAAAACTACAAGGAGAGGTCACCTTCCTCTGGTCAGAATGGCTCTAATTAACAAGACAGGAGACAAGTGTCGGAGAGGATGTGGAGAGAAGGGAACTCTCCTACACTGCTGGTGGGAGTGCAGACTGGTGCAGCCACCATGGAAAGCCGTATGGAGTATCCTCAGAAAACTAAGAATACATCTACCATATGTATGATCCAGCTAGCCCACTGCTGGGTATTTATCCAAAGAACTGGAAAACACCAATGCAGAAAGACACATGCACCCCTAGGTTCACTGCAGCATTATTCACAACAGCCAAAACTTGGAAGCAACCTAGGTGCCCATCAAGGGAAGTATGGACAGAGAAGATGTGGTGTGTATACACAATGGAATGCTACTCGGCCCTAAGAAACGATGAGATCCGGCCATTTGTGACAACGTGGATGGACCTTGAGGGTATTATGCGAAGTGAAATAAATCAGAGGGAGAAAGTCAAACACCGTGTGATCTCACTCATGAGTACATGATAAAAACAATGACGAACACGCACAGAGCAACGGAGATTGGATTGGTGGTTACCGTAGGGGGAGGGGGGGAGGGGGGGAGGGGAGAGAGCCAAAGGGGCGATGAGGCTCACATGTGAGGTGACGGACTATAATTAGTTTTTGGGCGGTGAACACGACGTAATCTACACAGAATTCGAAATGTATTACAACGTACCTCTGGAAAGCTACGTGATGTTAGAATCCACTGTCACTGCAATAAAGTAAAATAAAATAAAATAAAACAAAATAAAATAAAGAAGTGTAGGAGCCTCAAGAGGCTAACAGGCTTTTGCAAAGTTATTCTAGGGATTTTTACGGCTTGGCTCAGGGCGGCAGACACCAGCCTGAGACACAGCTGTGACATAGCCACGAACTTCAACTCGACTATATTCCGACTGGAGGGAAGTCAAAACTACTGTAATCATAATTTATTGAAGGCTTCGCTTTGTGCCAGATCCTGCGCCGACTGCTTTGCACCAACTGTCTCGTTTAATCCTCACATCCAAAAGGTAGGTTACCGTTATTCTCCCCATTGTAAAGGTGAGGAGAGGAGGCGGAAGCAGAAAGATGGCAACCTGCCTGGAATTCACAGAAGGATTCTCTAGGTAATGACATGACTTTTGGACAAGACTTAAAGGTTTAACACATGACAGTGAAGACGCAGATCCCAGTATCACAGAACGTGAAAAACACTGAGTCCTGCCAAATGGATTAAAACACTAACTATGGATCCTCACAATCTCTTGGCCTGTTTTCTCAGGTGAGGGAAAACCCGGTGTGGAAAACCGTTGAGGAGATGTCTGCAGATGAGGACTATGGCTGGTCTTTAAAGCCGGGAACTATCCCAGTAGATTCTGAGTCAGTGGGTCCAGAGTAGGCCTCGAGCGTCTCCGTTCTTTGACAGAGCCCCACAGGCTACACTCCCGTGCCCTTGGAGTTGGGAAGTACCGTCAGGCGCTACATCAGGACGTTTCAGTCAACAACGGGGGTCCCAAAAGATTAGTCCCATAGAGCCAAGGTGTATAGGAGGCTCTGCCATCTAGGTTTATGAACTCCGTGGTGCTTGCACGCTCACGAGATTGCCTGACCGTGACGCACTCCTCAGAACCTAGCCCCACTGTTAAGCAAAGCATGACTGCACTGCCTTAGATTCTCCACGGTTCCGGACCCTGCACGGTTTAGATGACTGCACACGCAGAGGGCACCGCGTCTGAGGCAGAGAGCGGCTGGAGTCACAAAAGCTCTCGACAGAGAGTCAAGGAAAGGCGTGCTCTGCTCACACGACTCTCTACTTTTCTCTGGGTCTGAACTATTTTACAGCTAATCTACTTTTTTTAACCGAGCAGCTTTGCCAAGAAAAAGTTACCAACAAATACCAGCCAAACCAATATGAGCGATACCTATTAAATAAGCCTGACCCTACTAGGCTACTGACAAGGCTTTTATTTCCCTGGGATAATCTGGACAGCATTAGATTCTGTTACCAAGAGCAGCCAAGTCGAGGGAGATTATTTCTAATTCCACAGTGCCACAGATGCGGTCAGTAGCAACTGCAAGCTGGAAAGGAAACAAAGCCGGGTGTAATCCATTCCAGTTCACACGTTGCACGAGGGACAGCCTCCAAGCCTTGAATACTTATGTATGCATTTATCCATTTATTTAATCAACCACTACTAACGCCTACTGAAGGCCAGACACTGCTCTAAGTACTTTACGGACATGAAATAGCCTCTAACCTTTACACTCACCTATGGAGTGTGTGTTATAATCATCCCCGTTTTACAGATCAGGAAACTGACACACAGAATGGTACAGTAACTTGCCCAAGTTCACACAGCCCGTAGGTGGCAGAGCTAGGACCCATGTGACAGAGTCTGGCTCCAGAGTCCACGTGCTGAATCACCACGCTTAGTCTCCGAAGACCTATAGAAAGCGCCAGCCTTAATCGAAAAGTTTGGTTTTCCCCACCCTACAGTCCCTACGCGGCCCCAGTCTCCAGGGCATGCTTTCAGCTCCTCTGACAGGCCATCCTCCTCCCTTGCCCTGTCCCAACGCTCTCCCGCACAAGTCCTCCTTTGCTTTTAGGCATCTGCTCTCAGCTTAAACATCACTGCCTAAGTCACAAAGTCTAACAGTAAATGCCGTATTTCTCAGCACTCAACACAGAATTGCTTTTACGTATCTCCTAGGTAACTAGTCGCTGCCTATCTGTCCTTTCCAACTAGGCTGCGAGGTCCAGTACGTCAAACACCCTGTCAGTCTTGCCCACCAAGTGTCCAGACCACTGAACACGCACCGACCCGAGGAAAGGAAGTCCCAAAGTCAACTCTCCAGACTTTCTGTGGAAGGAGGGAACGAACGGAGCACCCTCCAGCCTCACGCTTTCTTTGCCAGACTTTCAAGTGTGGGACACACACCTGTGCTCACAATGCTCCCCGGACAGCCCCCACTGCACCCCTAACAGGTAGACTTCTGCCCAGTCAAGGCCTTTGGAAAGCACTGGCTCTGCACACGAATATTATGCGGCCCTCGACAGGCCACTTCCCCTGAACCGGCCTGAGCTTCAGGGCCACGACAGGCTTCGTGAAAACCCCAACGGAACGTAGCCTCGAAAAGAGGGAGACCTGCACCCCTCAGAACGCATCGAGACCAGTGTCGTTACCGACGTCGCGTCTGGCCTTCCAAGAAGCCAAGACCACGGGCGCCGCTTCAGCGCCCGACTCCCGGGCACCGCATCCCCAGGCTGGCCCCTGGGCAGGTGCCCGGCACACACCGCCCGTTCCACGAACGCGTGAAGCGCACGAAGAGACCCCCTCGCTGCCCGCGCCGCGCAGCTGTCCCGCGGCCTGACGGGCACCTCTCGGCGCACAAGCCTATTCCTCAGGGACACGCTCGCCTCCCACCAGCCCCCAGGCCCACGCCCCCAGGTACCTCTCCCAGATGGAATCCTCTTCGCAGGCGCCCTGGTCGTCCGTGTCCGGCGAGCAGGAAGAGCGGGAGCTGAAGGAGGGCCTCCTCAGGCTAGCGGCCGTGGCTGTGGAGGGCCCGGGCTGCTGTGCCCAGCGGGGACACGGAGCGGCGTCCAGGGACGCCGGGGGAACGGGCGAGCCCGGCCCAGGAGAGAGCAGCAGAGCGCGGCCGGACTCCGCCGGGCTCGGCTCTGGGCAGGCAGGCGCGGCTGGCCGACGCCTCCCCGGACGGCGGCCCAGCAGCCGTGCGCGCTCCCCGCGCGCGCGCGCGCGCCGCCGCCCAGAGGCTCCCTGGCCGCTGCCCCGCCCCACCCCCCCCCCCCCTCAGGCGGTGGACTGCGGACAGGGACAGGGACACCCTCCTGGGAGAACTCCTGGGGCCCCGCCCACACGCTCGCTCTCGGGGAACTGCAGCCTCCTCGGGTCTGACTGCAATGCCACACCCGAAACCATGCAACGTCTAGAAGAAAACATAGGCAGTATGCCCTTTGACAGCAGTCTTAGCAGCCTACTTTCAAGTACCATGTCTGACTGGGCAATGGAAACAAAGTACAAAATGAACAAACGGGACTACATCAAAGTGAAAAAAAATCTTCTGCACGGCAAAGGAAACCATCCACAAAACCAAAACACAACCTAACAACTGGGAGAAGATACTTGCAAACCATATATCGGATAAGGGGTTTATATCCAAAACACAGAAAGAACTCCGACAGCTCAACAACAACAAAAAATCAACAACCCGATTAAAAAGACGGGCAAAAGATCTGAGCAGTGACTTCTCCAAAGAAGGTATACGGGTGGCCAACAGGCATATGGAAAGGGGCTCAACATCATTAGCGATCAGAGGAAGGCAAATCAAAACTACAAGGAGAGGTCACCTTCCTCTGGTCAGAATGGCTCTAATTAACAAGACAGGAGACAAGTGTCGGAGAGGATGTGGAGAGAAGGGAACTCTCCTACACTGCTGGTGGGAGTGCAGACTGGTGCAGCCACCATGGAAAGCCGTATGGAGTATCCTCAGAAAACTAAGAATACATCTACCATATGTATGATCCAGCTAGCCCACTGCTGGGTATTTATCCAAAGAACTGGAAAACACCAATGCAGAAAGACACATGCACCCCTAGGTTCACTGCAGCATTATTCACAACAGCCAAAACTTGGAAGCAACCTAGGTGCCCATCAAGGGAAGTATGGACAGAGAAGATGTGGTGTGTATACACAATGGAATGCTACTCGGCCCTAAGAAACGATGAGATCCGGCCATTTGTGACAACGTGGATGGACCTTGAGGGTATTATGCGAAGTGAAATAAATCAGAGGGAGAAAGTCAAACACCGTGTGATCTCACTCATGAGTACATGATAAAAACAATGACGAACACGCACAGAGCAACGGAGATTGGATTGGTGGTTACCGTAGGGGGAGGGGGGGAGGGGGGGAGGGGAGAGAGCCAAAGGGGCGATGAGGCTCACATGTGAGGTGACGGACTATAATTAGTTTTTGGGCGGTGAACACGACGTAATCTACACAGAATTCGAAATGTATTACAACGTACCTCTGGAAAGCTACGTGATGTTAGAATCCACTGTCACTGCAATAAAGTAAAATAAAATAAAATAAAACAAAATAAAATAAAGAAGTGTAGGAGCCTCAAGAGGCTAACAGGCTTTTGCAAAGTTATTCTAGGGATTTTTACGGCTTGGCTCAGGGCGGCAGACACCAGCCTGAGACACAGCTGTGACATAGCCACGAACTTCAACTCGACTATATTCCGACTGGAGGGAAGTCAAAACTACTGTAATCATAATTTATTGAAGGCTTCGCTTTGTGCCAGATCCTGCGCCGACTGCTTTGCACCAACTGTCTCGTTTAATCCTCACATCCAAAAGGTAGGTTACCGTTATTCTCCCCATTGTAAAGGTGAGGAGAGGAGGCGGAAGCAGAAAGATGGCAACCTGCCTGGAATTCACAGAAGGATTCTCTAGGTAATGACATGACTTTTGGACAAGACTTAAAGGTTTAACACATGACAGTGAAGACGCAGATCCCAGTATCACAGAACGTGAAAAACACTGAGTCCTGCCAAATGGATTAAAACACTAACTATGGATCCTCACAATCTCTTGGCCTGTTTTCTCAGGTGAGGGAAAACCCGGTGTGGAAAACCGTTGAGGAGATGTCTGCAGATGAGGACTATGGCTGGTCTTTAAAGCCGGGAACTATCCCAGTAGATTCTGAGTCAGTGGGTCCAGAGTAGGCCTCGAGCGTCTCCGTTCTTTGACAGAGCCCCACAGGCTACACTCCCGTGCCCTTGGAGTTGGGAAGTACCGTCAGGCGCTACATCAGGACGTTTCAGTCAACAACGGGGGTCCCAAAAGATTAGTCCCATAGAGCCAAGGTGTATAGGAGGCTCTGCCATCTAGGTTTATGAACTCCGTGGTGCTTGCACGCTCACGAGATTGCCTGACCGTGACGCACTCCTCAGAACCTAGCCCCACTGTTAAGCAAAGCATGACTGCACTGCCTTAGATTCTCCACGGTTCCGGACCCTGCACGGTTTAGATGACTGCACACGCAGAGGGCACCGCGTCTGAGGCAGAGAGCGGCTGGAGTCACAAAAGCTCTCGACAGAGAGTCAAGGAAAGGCGTGCTCTGCTCACACGACTCTCTACTTTTCTCTGGGTCTGAACTATTTTACAGCTAATCTACTTTTTTTAACCGAGCAGCTTTGCCAAGAAAAAGTTACCAACAAATACCAGCCAAACCAATATGAGCGATACCTATTAAATAAGCCTGACCCTACTAGGCTACTGACAAGGCTTTTATTTCCCTGGGATAATCTGGACAGCATTAGATTCTGTTACCAAGAGCAGCCAAGTCGAGGGAGATTATTTCTAATTCCACAGTGCCACAGATGCGGTCAGTAGCAACTGCAAGCTGGAAAGGAAACAAAGCCGGGTGTAATCCATTCCAGTTCACACGTTGCACGAGGGACAGCCTCCAAGCCTTGAATACTTATGTATGCATTTATCCATTTATTTAATCAACCACTACTAACGCCTACTGAAGGCCAGACACTGCTCTAAGTACTTTACGGACATGAAATAGCCTCTAACCTTTACACTCACCTATGGAGTGTGTGTTATAATCATCCCCGTTTTACAGATCAGGAAACTGACACACAGAATGGTACAGTAACTTGCCCAAGTTCACACAGCCCGTAGGTGGCAGAGCTAGGACCCATGTGACAGAGTCTGGCTCCAGAGTCCACGTGCTGAATCACCACGCTTAGTCTCCGAAGACCTATAGAAAGCGCCAGCCTTAATCGAAAAGTTTGGTTTTCCCCACCCTACAGTCCCTACGCGGCCCCAGTCTCCAGGGCATGCTTTCAGCTCCTCTGACAGGCCATCCTCCTCCCTTGCCCTGTCCCAACGCTCTCCCGCACAAGTCCTCCTTTGCTTTTAGGCATCTGCTCTCAGCTTAAACATCACTGCCTAAGTCACAAAGTCTAACAGTAAATGCCGTATTTCTCAGCACTCAACACAGAATTGCTTTTACGTATCTCCTAGGTAATTAGTCGCTGCCTATCTGTCCTTTCCAACTAGGCTGCGAGGTCCAGTACGTCAAACACCCTGTCAGTCTTGCCCACCAAGTGTCCAGACCACTGAACACGCACCGACCCGAGGAAAGGAAGTCCCAAAGTCAACTCTCCAGACTTTCTGTGGAAGGAGGGAACGAACGGAGCACCCTCCAGCCTCACGCTTTCTTTGCCAGACTTTCAAGTGTGGGACACACACCTGTGCTCACAATGCTCCCCGGACAGCCCCCACTGCACCCCTAACAGGTAGACTTCTGCCCAGTCAAGGCCTTTGGAAAGCACTGGCTCTGCACACGAATATTATGCGGCCCTCGACAGGCCACTTCCCCTGAACCGGCCTGAGCTTCAGGGCCACGACAGGCTTCGTGAAAACCCCAACGGAACGTAGCCTCGAAAAGAGGGAGACCTGCACCCCTCAGAACGCATCGAGACCAGTGTCGTTACCGACGTCGCGTCTGGCCTTCCAAGAAGCCAAGACCACGGGCGCCGCTTCAGCGCCCGACTCCCGGGCACCGCATCCCCAGGCTGGCCCCTGGGCAGGTGCCCGGCACACACCGCCCGTTCCACGAACGCGTGAAGCGCACGAAGAGACCCCCTCGCTGCCCGCGCCGCGCAGCTGTCCCGCGGCCTGACGGGCACCTCTCGGCGCACAAGCCTATTCCTCAGGGACACGCTCGCCTCCCACCAGCCCCCAGGCCCACGCCCCCAGGTACCTCTCCCAGATGGAATCCTCTTCGCAGGCGCCCTGGTCGTCCGTGTCCGGCGAGCAGGAAGAGCGGGAGCTGAAGGAGGGCCTCCTCAGGCTAGCGGCCGTGGCTGTGGAGGGCCCGGGCTGCTGTGCCCAGCGGGGACACGGAGCGGCGTCCAGGGACGCCGGGGGAACGGGCGAGCCCGGCCCAGGAGAGAGCAGCAGAGCGCGGCCGGACTCCGCCGGGCTCGGCTCTGGGCAGGCAGGCGCGGCTGGCCGACGCCTCCCCGGACGGCGGCCCAGCAGCCGTGCGCGCTCCCCGCGCGCGCGCGCGCGCCGCCGCCCAGAGGCTCCCTGGCCGCTGCCCCGCCCCACCCCCCCCCCCCTCAGGCGGTGGACTGCGGACAGGGACAGGGACACCCTCCTGGGAGAACTCCTGGGGCCCCGCCCACACGCTCGCTCTCGGGGAACTGCAGCCTCCTCGGGTCTGACTGCAATGCCACACCCGAAACCATGCAACGTCTAGAAGAAAACATAGGCAGTATGCCCTTTGACAGCAGTCTTAGCAGCCTACTTTCAAGTACCATGTCTGACTGGGCAATGGAAACAAAGTACAAAATGAACAAACGGGACTACATCAAAGTGAAAAAAAATCTTCTGCACGGCAAAGGAAACCATCCACAAAACCAAAACACAACCTAACAACTGGGAGAAGATACTTGCAAACCATATATCGGATAAGGGGTTTATATCCAAAACACAGAAAGAACTCCGACAGCTCAACAACAACAAAAAATCAACAACCCGATTAAAAAGACGGGCAAAAGATCTGAGCAGTGACTTCTCCAAAGAAGGTATACGGGTGGCCAACAGGCATATGGAAAGGGGCTCAACATCATTAGCGATCAGAGGAAGGCAAATCAAAACTACAAGGAGAGGTCACCTTCCTCTGGTCAGAATGGCTCTAATTAACAAGACAGGAGACAAGTGTCGGAGAGGATGTGGAGAGAAGGGAACTCTCCTACACTGCTGGTGGGAGTGCAGACTGGTGCAGCCACCATGGAAAGCCGTATGGAGTATCCTCAGAAAACTAAGAATACATCTACCATATGTATGATCCAGCTAGCCCACTGCTGGGTATTTATCCAAAGAACTGGAAAACACCAATGCAGAAAGACACATGCACCCCTAGGTTCACTGCAGCATTATTCACAACAGCCAAAACTTGGAAGCAACCTAGGTGCCCATCAAGGGAAGTATGGACAGAGAAGATGTGGTGTGTATACACAATGGAATGCTACTCGGCCCTAAGAAACGATGAGATCCGGCCATTTGTGACAACGTGGATGGACCTTGAGGGTATTATGCGAAGTGAAATAAATCAGAGGGAGAAAGTCAAACACCGTGTGATCTCACTCATGAGTACATGATAAAAACAATGACGAACACGCACAGAGCAACGGAGATTGGATTGGTGGTTACCGTAGGGGGAGGGGGGGAGGGGGGGAGGGGAGAGAGCCAAAGGGGCGATGAGGCTCACATGTGAGGTGACGGACTATAATTAGTTTTTGGGCGGTGAACACGACGTAATCTACACAGAATTCGAAATGTATTACAACGTACCTCTGGAAAGCTACGTGATGTTAGAATCCACTGTCACTGCAATAAAGTAAAATAAAATAAAATAAAACAAAATAAAATAAAGAAGTGTAGGAGCCTCAAGAGGCTAACAGGCTTTTGCAAAGTTATTCTAGGGATTTTTACGGCTTGGCTCAGGGCGGCAGACACCAGCCTGAGACACAGCTGTGACATAGCCACGAACTTCAACTCGACTATATTCCGACTGGAGGGAAGTCAAAACTACTGTAATCATAATTTATTGAAGGCTTCGCTTTGTGCCAGATCCTGCGCCGACTGCTTTGCACCAACTGTCTCGTTTAATCCTCACATCCAAAAGGTAGGTTACCGTTATTCTCCCCATTGTAAAGGTGAGGAGAGGAGGCGGAAGCAGAAAGATGGCAACCTGCCTGGAATTCACAGAAGGATTCTCTAGGTAATGACATGACTTTTGGACAAGACTTAAAGGTTTAACACATGACAGTGAAGACGCAGATCCCAGTATCACAGAACGTGAAAAACACTGAGTCCTGCCAAATGGATTAAAACACTAACTATGGATCCTCACAATCTCTTGGCCTGTTTTCTCAGGTGAGGGAAAACCCGGTGTGGAAAACCGTTGAGGAGATGTCTGCAGATGAGGACTATGGCTGGTCTTTAAAGCCGGGAACTATCCCAGTAGATTCTGAGTCAGTGGGTCCAGAGTAGGCCTCGAGCGTCTCCGTTCTTTGACAGAGCCCCACAGGCTACACTCCCGTGCCCTTGGAGTTGGGAAGTACCGTCAGGCGCTACATCAGGACGTTTCAGTCAACAACGGGGGTCCCAAAAGATTAGTCCCATAGAGCCAAGGTGTATAGGAGGCTCTGCCATCTAGGTTTATGAACTCCGTGGTGCTTGCACGCTCACGAGATTGCCTGACCGTGACGCACTCCTCAGAACCTAGCCCCACTGTTAAGCAAAGCATGACTGCACTGCCTTAGATTCTCCACGGTTCCGGACCCTGCACGGTTTAGATGACTGCACACGCAGAGGGCACCGCGTCTGAGGCAGAGAGCGGCTGGAGTCACAAAAGCTCTCGACAGAGAGTCAAGGAAAGGCGTGCTCTGCTCACACGACTCTCTACTTTTCTCTGGGTCTGAACTATTTTACAGCTAATCTACTTTTTTTAACCGAGCAGCTTTGCCAAGAAAAAGTTACCAACAAATACCAGCCAAACCAATATGAGCGATACCTATTAAATAAGCCTGACCCTACTAGGCTACTGACAAGGCTTTTATTTCCCTGGGATAATCTGGACAGCATTAGATTCTGTTACCAAGAGCAGCCAAGTCGAGGGAGATTATTTCTAATTCCACAGTGCCACAGATGCGGTCAGTAGCAACTGCAAGCTGGAAAGGAAACAAAGCCGGGTGTAATCCATTCCAGTTCACACGTTGCACGAGGGACAGCCTCCAAGCCTTGAATACTTATGTATGCATTTATCCATTTATTTAATCAACCACTACTAACGCCTACTGAAGGCCAGACACTGCTCTAAGTACTTTACGGACATGAAATAGCCTCTAACCTTTACACTCACCTATGGAGTGTGTGTTATAATCATCCCCGTTTTACAGATCAGGAAACTGACACACAGAATGGTACAGTAACTTGCCCAAGTTCACACAGCCCGTAGGTGGCAGAGCTAGGACCCATGTGACAGAGTCTGGCTCCAGAGTCCACGTGCTGAATCACCACGCTTAGTCTCCGAAAACCTATAGAAAGCGCCAGCCTTAATCGAAAAGTTTGGTTTTCCCCACCCTACAGTCCCTACGCGGCCCCAGTCTCCAGGGCATGCTTTCAGCTCCTCTGACAGGCCATCCTCCTCCCTTGCCCTGTCCCAACGCTCTCCCGCACAAGTCCTCCTTTGCTTTTAGGCATCTGCTCTCAGCTTAAACATCACTGCCTAAGTCACAAAGTCTAACAGTAAATGCCGTATTTCTCAGCACTCAACACAGAATTGCTTTTACGTATCTCCTAGGTAATTAGTTGCTGCCTATCTGTCCTTTCCAACTAGGCTGCGAGGTCCAGTACGTCAAACACCCTGTCAGTCTTGCCCACCAAGTGTCCAGACCACTGAACACGCACCGACCCGAGGAAAGGAAGTCCCAAAGTCAACTCTCCAGACTTTCTGTGGAAGGAGGGAACGAACGGAGCACCCTCCAGCCTCACGCTTTCTTTGCCAGACTTTCAAGTGTGGGACACACACCTGTGCTCACAATGCTCCCCGGACAGCCCCCACTGCACCCCTAACAGGTAGACTTCTGCCCAGTCAAGGCCTTTGGAAAGCACTGGCTCTGCACACGAATATTATGCGGCCCTCGACAGGCCACTTCCCCTGAACCGGCCTGAGCTTCAGGGCCACGACAGGCTTCGTGAAAACCCCAACGGAACGTAGCCTCGAAAAGAGGGAGACCTGCACCCCTCAGAACGCATCGAGACCAGTGTCGTTACCGACGTCGCGTCTGGCCTTCCAAGAAGCCAAGACCACGGGCGCCGCTTCAGCGCCCGACTCCCGGGCACCGCATCCCCAGGCTGGCCCCTGGGCAGGTGCCCGGCACACACCGCCCGTTCCACGAACGCGTGAAGCGCACGAAGAGACCCCCTCGCTGCCCGCGCCGCGCAGCTGTCCCGCGGCCTGACGGGCACCTCTCGGCGCACAAGCCTATTCCTCAGGGACACGCTCGCCTCCCACCAGCCCCCAGGCCCACGCCCCCAGGTACCTCTCCCAGATGGAATCCTCTTCGCAGGCGCCCTGGTCGTCCGTGTCCGGCGAGCAGGAAGAGCGGGAGCTGAAGGAGGGCCTCCTCAGGCTAGCGGCCGTGGCTGTGGAGGGCCCGGGCTGCTGTGCCCAGCGGGGACACGGAGCGGCGTCCAGGGACGCCGGGGGAACGGGCGAGCCCGGCCCAGGAGAGAGCAGCAGAGCGCGGCCGGACTCCGCCGGGCTCGGCTCTGGGCAGGCAGGCGCGGCTGGCCGACGCCTCCCCGGACGGCGGCCCAGCAGCCGTGCGCGCTCCCCGCGCGCGCGCGCGCGCGCCGCCGCCCAGAGGCTCCCTGGCCGCTGCCCCGCCCCACCCCCGCCCCCCCCTCAGGCGGTGGACTGCGGACAGGGACAGGGACACCCTCCTGGGAGAACTCCTGGGGCCCCGCCCACACGCTCGCTCTCGGGGAACTGCAGCCTCCTCGGGTCTGACTGCAATGCCACACCCGAAACCATGCAACGTCTAGAAGAAAACATAGGCAGTATGCCCTTTGACAGCAGTCTTAGCAGCCTACTTTCAAGTACCATGTCTGACTGGGCAATGGAAACAAAGTACAAAATGAACAAACGGGACTACATCAAAGTGAAAAAAAATCTTCTGCACGGCAAAGGAAACCATCCACAAAACCAAAACACAACCTAACAACTGGGAGAAGATACTTGCAAACCATATATCGGATAAGGGGTTTATATCCAAAACACAGAAAGAACTCCGACAGCTCAACAACAACAAAAAATCAACAACCCGATTAAAAAGACGGGCAAAAGATCTGAGCAGTGACTTCTCCAAAGAAGGTATACGGGTGGCCAACAGGCATATGGAAAGGGGCTCAACATCATTAGCGATCAGAGGAAGGCAAATCAAAACTACAAGGAGAGGTCACCTTCCTCTGGTCAGAATGGCTCTAATTAACAAGACAGGAGACAAGTGTCGGAGAGGATGTGGAGAGAAGGGAACTCTCCTACACTGCTGGTGGGAGTGCAGACTGGTGCAGCCACCATGGAAAGCCGTATGGAGTATCCTCAGAAAACTAAGAATACATCTACCATATGTATGATCCAGCTAGCCCACTGCTGGGTATTTATCCAAAGAACTGGAAAACACCAATGCAGAAAGACACATGCACCCCTAGGTTCACTGCAGCATTATTCACAACAGCCAAAACTTGGAAGCAACCTAGGTGCCCATCAAGGGAAGTATGGACAGAGAAGATGTGGTGTGTATACACAATGGAATGCTACTCGGCCCTAAGAAACGATGAGATCCGGCCATTTGTGACAACGTGGATGGACCTTGAGGGTATTATGCGAAGTGAAATAAATCAGAGGGAGAAAGTCAAACACCGTGTGATCTCACTCATGAGTACATGATAAAAACAATGACGAACACGCACAGAGCAACGGAGATTGGATTGGTGGTTACCGTAGGGGGAGGGGGGGAGGGGGGGAGGGGAGAGAGCCAAAGGGGCGATGAGGCTCACATGTGAGGTGACGGACTATAATTAGTTTTTGGGCGGTGAACAC
Organism: Equus caballus; assembly: GCF_041296265.1. Classification (NCBI taxonomy): domain Eukaryota; kingdom Metazoa; phylum Chordata; class Mammalia; order Perissodactyla; family Equidae; genus Equus; species Equus caballus. Next base: position 12,326,264 of record NC_091704.1, read on the forward strand.
GACGTAATCTACACAGAATTCGAAATGTATTACAACGTACCTCTGGAAAGCTACGTGATGTTAGAATCCACTGTCACTGCAATAAAGTAAAATAAAATAAAATAAAACAAAATAAAATAAAGAAGTGTAGGAGCCTCAAGAGGCTAACAGGCTTTTGCAAAGTTATTCTAGGGATTTTTACGGCTTGGCTCAGGGCGGCAGACACCAGCCTGAGACACAGCTGTGACATAGCCACGAACTTCAACTCGACTATATTCCGACTGGAGGGAAGTCAAAACTACTGTAATCATAATTTATTGAAGGCTTCGCTTTGTGCCAGATCCTGCGCCGACTGCTTTGCACCAACTGTCTCGTTTAATCCTCACATCCAAAAGGTAGGTTACCGTTATTCTCCCCATTGTAAAGGTGAGGAGAGGAGGCGGAAGCAGAAAGATGGCAACCTGCCTGGAATTCACAGAAGGATTCTCTAGGTAATGACATGACTTTTGGACAAGACTTAAAGGTTTAACACATGACAGTGAAGACGCAGATCCCAGTATCACAGAACGTGAAAAACACTGAGTCCTGCCAAATGGATTAAAACACTAACTATGGATCCTCACAATCTCTTGGCCTGTTTTCTCAGGTGAGGGAAAACCCGGTGTGGAAAACCGTTGAGGAGATGTCTGCAGATGAGGACTATGGCTGGTCTTTAAAGCCGGGAACTATCCCAGTAGATTCTGAGTCAGTGGGTCCAGAGTAGGCCTCGAGCGTCTCCGTTCTTTGACAGAGCCCCACAGGCTACACTCCCGTGCCCTTGGAGTTGGGAAGTACCGTCAGGCGCTACATCAGGACGTTTCAGTCAACAACGGGGGTCCCAAAAGATTAGTCCCATAGAGCCAAGGTGTATAGGAGGCTCTGCCATCTAGGTTTATGAACTCCGTGGTGCTTGCACGCTCACGAGATTGCCTGACCGTGACGCACTCCTCAGAACCTAGCCCCACTGTTAAGCAAAGCATGACTGCACTGCCTTAGATTCTCCACGGTTCCGGACCCTGCACGGTTTAGATGACTGCACACGCAGAGGGCACCGCGTCTGAGGCAGAGAGCGGCTGGAGTCACAAAAGCTCTCGACAGAGAGTCAAGGAAAGGCGTGCTCTGCTCACACGACTCTCTACTTTTCTCTGGGTCTGAACTATTTTACAGCTAATCTACTTTTTTTAACCGAGCAGCTTTGCCAAGAAAAAGTTACCAACAAATACCAGCCAAACCAATATGAGCGATACCTATTAAATAAGCCTGACCCTACTAGGCTACTGACAAGGCTTTTATTTCCCTGGGATAATCTGGACAGCATTAGATTCTGTTACCAAGAGCAGCCAAGTCGAGGGAGATTATTTCTAATTCCACAGTGCCACAGATGCGGTCAGTAGCAACTGCAAGCTGGAAAGGAAACAAAGCCGGGTGTAATCCATTCCAGTTCACACGTTGCACGAGGGACAGCCTCCAAGCCTTGAATACTTATGTATGCATTTATCCATTTATTTAATCAACCACTACTAACGCCTACTGAAGGCCAGACACTGCTCTAAGTACTTTACGGACATGAAATAGCCTCTAACCTTTACACTCACCTATGGAGTGTGTGTTATAATCATCCCCGTTTTACAGATCAGGAAACTGACACACAGAATGGTACAGTAACTTGCCCAAGTTCACACAGCCCGTAGGTGGCAGAGCTAGGACCCATGTGACAGAGTCTGGCTCCAGAGTCCACGTGCTGAATCACCACGCTTAGTCTCCGAAGACCTATAGAAAGCGCCAGCCTTAATCGAAAAGTTTGGTTTTCCCCACCCTACAGTCCCTACGCGGCCCCAGTCTCCAGGGCATGCTTTCAGCTCCTCTGACAGGCCATCCTCCTCCCTTGCCCTGTCCCAACGCTCTCCCGCACAAGTCCTCCTTTGCTTTTAGGCATCTGCTCTCAGCTTAAACATCACTGCCTAAGTCACAAAGTCTAACAGTAAATGCCGTATTTCTCAGCACTCAACACAGAATTGCTTTTACGTATCTCCTAGGTAACTAGTCGCTGCCTATCTGTCCTTTCCAACTAGGCTGCGAGGTCCAGTACGTCAAACACCCTGTCAGTCTTGCCCACCAAGTGTCCAGACCACTGAACACGCACCGACCCGAGGAAAGGAAGTCCCAAAGTCAACTCTCCAGACTTTCTGTGGAAGGAGGGAACGAACGGAGCACCCTCCAGCCTCACGCTTTCTTTGCCAGACTTTCAAGTGTGGGACACACACCTGTGCTCACAATGCTCCCCGGACAGCCCCCACTGCACCCCTAACAGGTAGACTTCTGCCCAGTCAAGGCCTTTGGAAAGCACTGGCTCTGCACACGAATATTATGCGGCCCTCGACAGGCCACTTCCCCTGAACCGGCCTGAGCTTCAGGGCCACGACAGGCTTCGTGAAAACCCCAACGGAACGTAGCCTCGAAAAGAGGGAGACCTGCACCCCTCAGAACGCATCGAGACCAGTGTCGTTACCGACGTCGCGTCTGGCCTTCCAAGAAGCCAAGACCACGGGCGCCGCTTCAGCGCCCGACTCCCGGGCACCGCATCCCCAGGCTGGCCCCTGGGCAGGTGCCCGGCACACACCGCCCGTTCCACGAACGCGTGAAGCGCACGAAGAGACCCCCTCGCTGCCCGCGCCGCGCAGCTGTCCCGCGGCCTGACGGGCACCTCTCGGCGCACAAGCCTATTCCTCAGGGACACGCTCGCCTCCCACCAGCCCCCAGGCCCACGCCCCCAGGTACCTCTCCCAGATGGAATCCTCTTCGCAGGCGCCCTGGTCGTCCGTGTCCGGCGAGCAGGAAGAGCGGGAGCTGAAGGAGGGCCTCCTCAGGCTAGCGGCCGTGGCTGTGGAGGGCCCGGGCTGCTGTGCCCAGCGGGGACACGGAGCGGCGTCCAGGGACGCCGGGGGAACGGGCGAGCCCGGCCCAGGAGAGAGCAGCAGAGCGCGGCCGGACTCCGCCGGGCTCGGCTCTGGGCAGGCAGGCGCGGCTGGCCGACGCCTCCCCGGACGGCGGCCCAGCAGCCGTGCGCGCTCCCCGCGCGCGCGCGCGCGCGCCGCCGCCCAGAGGCTCCCTGGCCGCTGCCCCGCCCCACCCCCGCCCCCCCCTCAGGCGGTGGACTGCGGACAGGGACAGGGACACCCTCCTGGGAGAACTCCTGGGGCCCCGCCCACACGCTCGCTCTCGGGGAACTGCAGCCTCCTCGGGTCTGACTGCAATGCCACACCCGAAACCATGCAACGTCTAGAAGAAAACATAGGCAGTATGCCCTTTGACAGCAGTCTTAGCAGCCTACTTTCAAGTACCATGTCTGACTGGGCAATGGAAACAAAGTACAAAATGAACAAACGGGACTACATCAAAGTGAAAAAAAATCTTCTGCACGGCAAAGGAAACCATCCACAAAACCAAAACACAACCTAACAACTGGGAGAAGATACTTGCAAACCATATATCGGATAAGGGGTTTATATCCAAAACACAGAAAGAACTCCGACAGCTCAACAACAACAAAAAATCAACAACCCGATTAAAAAGACGGGCAAAAGATCTGAGCAGTGACTTCTCCAAAGAAGGTATACGGGTGGCCAACAGGCATATGGAAAGGGGCTCAACATCATTAGCGATCAGAGGAAGGCAAATCAAAACTACAAGGAGAGGTCACCTTCCTCTGGTCAGAATGGCTCTAATTAACAAGACAGGAGACAAGTGTCGGAGAGGATGTGGAGAGAAGGGAACTCTCCTACACTGCTGGTGGGAGTGCAGACTGGTGCAGCCACCATGGAAAGCCATATGGAGTATCCTCAGAAAACTAAGAATACATCTACCATATGTATGATCCAGCTAGCCCACTGCTGGGTATTTATCCAAAGAACTGGAAAACACCAATGCAGAAAGACACATGCACCCCTAGGTTCACTGCAGCATTATTCACAACAGCCAAAACTTGGAAGCAACCTAGGTGCCCATCAAGGGAAGTATGGACAGAGAAGATGTGGTGTGTATACACAATGGAATGCTACTCGGCCCTAAGAAACGATGAGATCCGGCCATTTGTGACAACGTGGATGGACCTTGAGGGTATTATGCGAAGTGAAATAAATCAGAGGGAGAAAGTCAAACACCGTGTGATCTCACTCATGAGTACATGATAAAAACAATGACGAACACGCACAGAGCAACGGAGATTGGATTGGTGGTTACCGTAGGGGGAGGGGGGGAGGGGGGGAGGGGAGAGAGCCAAAGGGGCGATGAGGCTCACATGTGAGGTGACGGACTATAATTAGTTTTTGGGCGGTGAACACGACGTAATCTACACAGAATTCGAAATGTATTACAACGTACCTCTGGAAAGCTACGTGATGTTAGAATCCACTGTCACTGCAATAAAGTAAAATAAAATAAAATAAAACAAAATAAAATAAAGAAGTGTAGGAGCCTCAAGAGGCTAACAGGCTTTTGCAAAGTTATTCTAGGGATTTTTACGGCTTGGCTCAGGGCGGCAGACACCAGCCTGAGACACAGCTGTGACATAGCCACGAACTTCAACTCGACTATATTCCGACTGGAGGGAAGTCAAAACTACTGTAATCATAATTTATTGAAGGCTTCGCTTTGTGCCAGATCCTGCGCCGACTGCTTTGCACCAACTGTCTCGTTTAATCCTCACATCCAAAAGGTAGGTTACCGTTATTCTCCCCATTGTAAAGGTGAGGAGAGGAGGCGGAAGCAGAAAGATGGCAACCTGCCTGGAATTCACAGAAGGATTCTCTAGGTAATGACATGACTTTTGGACAAGACTTAAAGGTTTAACACATGACAGTGAAGACGCAGATCCCAGTATCACAGAACGTGAAAAACACTGAGTCCTGCCAAATGGATTAAAACACTAACTATGGATCCTCACAATCTCTTGGCCTGTTTTCTCAGGTGAGGGAAAACCCGGTGTGGAAAACCGTTGAGGAGATGTCTGCAGATGAGGACTATGGCTGGTCTTTAAAGCCGGGAACTATCCCAGTAGATTCTGAGTCAGTGGGTCCAGAGTAGGCCTCGAGCGTCTCCGTTCTTTGACAGAGCCCCACAGGCTACACTCCCGTGCCCTTGGAGTTGGGAAGTACCGTCAGGCGCTACATCAGGACGTTTCAGTCAACAACGGGGGTCCCAAAAGATTAGTCCCATAGAGCCAAGGTGTATAGGAGGCTCTGCCATCTAGGTTTATGAACTCCGTGGTGCTTGCACGCTCACGAGATTGCCTGACCGTGACGCACTCCTCAGAACCTAGCCCCACTGTTAAGCAAAGCATGACTGCACTGCCTTAGATTCTCCACGGTTCCGGACCCTGCACGGTTTAGATGACTGCACACGCAGAGGGCACCGCGTCTGAGGCAGAGAGCGGCTGGAGTCACAAAAGCTCTCGACAGAGAGTCAAGGAAAGGCGTGCTCTGCTCACACGACTCTCTACTTTTCTCTGGGTCTGAACTATTTTACAGCTAATCTACTTTTTTTAACCGAGCAGCTTTGCCAAGAAAAAGTTACCAACAAATACCAGCCAAACCAATATGAGCGATACCTATTAAATAAGCCTGACCCTACTAGGCTACTGACAAGGCTTTTATTTCCCTGGGATAATCTGGACAGCATTAGATTCTGTTACCAAGAGCAGCCAAGTCGAGGGAGATTATTTCTAATTCCACAGTGCCACAGATGCGGTCAGTAGCAACTGCAAGCTGGAAAGGAAACAAAGCCGGGTGTAATCCATTCCAGTTCACACGTTGCACGAGGGACAGCCTCCAAGCCTTGAATACTTATGTATGCATTTATCCATTTATTTAATCAACCACTACTAACGCCTACTGAAGGCCAGACACTGCTCTAAGTACTTTACGGACATGAAATAGCCTCTAACCTTTACACTCACCTATGGAGTGTGTGTTATAATCATCCCCGTTTTACAGATCAGGAAACTGACACACAGAATGGTACAGTAACTTGCCCAAGTTCACACAGCCCGTAGGTGGCAGAGCTAGGACCCATGTGACAGAGTCTGGCTCCAGAGTCCACGTGCTGAATCACCACGCTTAGTCTCCGAAGACCTATAGAAAGCGCCAGCCTTAATCGAAAAGTTTGGTTTTCCCCACCCTACAGTCCCTACGCGGCCCCAGTCTCCAGGGCATGCTTTCAGCTCCTCTGACAGGCCATCCTCCTCCCTTGCCCTGTCCCAACGCTCTCCCGCACAAGTCCTCCTTTGCTTTTAGGCATCTGCTCTCAGCTTAAACATCACTGCCTAAGTCACAAAGTCTAACAGTAAATGCCGTATTTCTCAGCACTCAACACAGAATTGCTTTTACGTATCTCCTAGGTAACTAGTCGCTGCCTATCTGTCCTTTCCAACTAGGCTGCGAGGTCCAGTACGTCAAACACCCTGTCAGTCTTGCCCACCAAGTGTCCAGACCACTGAACACGCACCGACCCGAGGAAAGGAAGTCCCAAAGTCAACTCTCCAGACTTTCTGTGGAAGGAGGGAACGAACGGAGCACCCTCCAGCCTCACGCTTTCTTTGCCAGACTTTCAAGTGTGGGACACACACCTGTGCTCACAATGCTCCCCGGACAGCCCCCACTGCACCCCTAACAGGTAGACTTCTGCCCAGTCAAGGCCTTTGGAAAGCACTGGCTCTGCACACGAATATTATGCGGCCCTCGACAGGCCACTTCCCCTGAACCGGCCTGAGCTTCAGGGCCACGACAGGCTTCGTGAAAACCCCAACGGAACGTAGCCTCGAAAAGAGGGAGACCTGCACCCCTCAGAACGCATCGAGACCAGTGTCGTTACCGACGTCGCGTCTGGCCTTCCAAGAAGCCAAGACCACGGGCGCCGCTTCAGCGCCCGACTCCCGGGCACCGCATCCCCAGGCTGGCCCCTGGGCAGGTGCCCGGCACACACCGCCCGTTCCACGAACGCGTGAAGCGCACGAAGAGACCCCCTCGCTGCCCGCGCCGCGCAGCTGTCCCGCGGCCTGACGGGCACCTCTCGGCGCACAAGCCTATTCCTCAGGGACACGCTCGCCTCCCACCAGCCCCCAGGCCCACGCCCCCAGGTACCTCTCCCAGATGGAATCCTCTTCGCAGGCGCCCTGGTCGTCCGTGTCCGGCGAGCAGGAAGAGCGGGAGCTGAAGGAGGGCCTCCTCAGGCTAGCGGCCGTGGCTGTGGAGGGCCCGGGCTGCTGTGCCCAGCGGGGACACGGAGCGGCGTCCAGGGACGCCGGGGGAACGGGCGAGCCCGGCCCAGGAGAGAGCAGCAGAGCGCGGCCGGACTCCGCCGGGCTCGGCTCTGGGCAGGCAGGCGCGGCTGGCCGACGCCTCCCCGGACGGCGGCCCAGCAGCCGTGCGCGCTCCCCGCGCGCGCGCGCGCGCCGCCGCCCAGAGGCTCCCTGGCCGCTGCCCCGCCCCACCCCCCCCCCCCTCAGGCGGTGGACTGCGGACAGGGACAGGGACACCCTCCTGGGAGAACTCCTGGGGCCCCGCCCACACGCTCGCTCTCGGGGAACTGCAGCCTCCTCGGGTCTGACTGCAATGCCACACCCGAAACCATGCAACGTCTAGAAGAAAACATAGGCAGTATGCCCTTTGACAGCAGTCTTAGCAGCCTACTTTCAAGTACCATGTCTGACTGGGCAATGGAAACAAAGTACAAAATGAACAAACGGGACTACATCAAAGTGAAAAAAAATCTTCTGCACGGCAAAGGAAACCATCCACAAAACCAAAACACAACCTAACAACTGGGAGAAGATACTTGCAAACCATATATCGGATAAGGGGTTTATATCCAAAACACAGAAAGAACTCCGACAGCTCAACAACAACAAAAAATCAACAACCCGATTAAAAAGACGGGCAAAAGATCTGAGCAGTGACTTCTCCAAAGAAGGTATACGGGTGGCCAACAGGCATATGGAAAGGGGCTCAACATCATTAGCGATCAGAGGAAGGCAAATCAAAACTACAAGGAGAGGTCACCTTCCTCTGGTCAGAATGGCTCTAATTAACAAGACAGGAGACAAGTGTCGGAGAGGATGTGGAGAGAAGGGAACTCTCCTACACTGCTGGTGGGAGTGCAGACTGGTGCAGCCACCATGGAAAGCCGTATGGAGTATCCTCAGAAAACTAAGAATACATCTACCATATGTATGATCCAGCTAGCCCACTGCTGGGTATTTATCCAAAGAACTGGAAAACACCAATGCAGAAAGACACATGCACCCCTAGGTTCACTGCAGCATTATTCACAACAGCCAAAACTTGGAAGCAACCTAGGTGCCCATCAAGGGAAGTATGGACAGAGAAGATGTGGTGTGTATACACAATGGAATGCTACTCGGCCCTAAGAAACGATGAGATCCGGCCATTTGTGACAACGTGGATGGACCTTGAGGGTATTATGCGAAGTGAAATAAATCAGAGGGAGAAAGTCAAACACCGTGTGATCTCACTCATGAGTACATGATAAAAACAATGACGAACACGCACAGAGCAACGGAGATTGGATTGGTGGTTACCGTAGGGGGAGGGGGGGAGGGGGGGAGGGGAGAGAGCCAAAGGGGCGATGAGGCTCACATGTGAGGTGACGGACTATAATTAGTTTTTGGGCGGTGAACACGACGTAATCTACACAGAATTCGAAATGTATTACAACGTACCTCTGGAAAGCTACGTGATGTTAGAATCCACTGTCACTGCAATAAAGTAAAATAAAATAAAATAAAACAAAATAAAATAAAGAAGTGTAGGAGCCTCAAGAGGCTAACAGGCTTTTGCAAAGTTATTCTAGGGATTTTTACGGCTTGGCTCAGGGCGGCAGACACCAGCCTGAGACACAGCTGTGACATAGCCACGAACTTCAACTCGACTATATTCCGACTGGAGGGAAGTCAAAACTACTGTAATCATAATTTATTGAAGGCTTCGCTTTGTGCCAGATCCTGCGCCGACTGCTTTGCACCAACTGTCTCGTTTAATCCTCACATCCAAAAGGTAGGTTACCGTTATTCTCCCCATTGTAAAGGTGAGGAGAGGAGGCGGAAGCAGAAAGATGGCAACCTGCCTGGAATTCACAGAAGGATTCTCTAGGTAATGACATGACTTTTGGACAAGACTTAAAGGTTTAACACATGACAGTGAAGACGCAGATCCCAGTATCACAGAACGTGAAAAACACTGAGTCCTGCCAAATGGATTAAAACACTAACTATGGATCCTCACAATCTCTTGGCCTGTTTTCTCAGGTGAGGGAAAACCCGGTGTGGAAAACCGTTGAGGAGATGTCTGCAGATGAGGACTATGGCTGGTCTTTAAAGCCGGGAACTATCCCAGTAGATTCTGAGTCAGTGGGTCCAGAGTAGGCCTCGAGCGTCTCCGTTCTTTGACAGAGCCCCACAGGCTACACTCCCGTGCCCTTGGAGTTGGGAAGTACCGTCAGGCGCTACATCAGGACGTTTCAGTCAACAACGGGGGTCCCAAAAGATTAGTCCCATAGAGCCAAGGTGTATAGGAGGCTCTGCCATCTAGGTTTATGAACTCCGTGGTGCTTGCACGCTCACGAGATTGCCTGACCGTGACGCACTCCTCAGAACCTAGCCCCACTGTTAAGCAAAGCATGACTGCACTGCCTTAGATTCTCCACGGTTCCGGACCCTGCACGGTTTAGATGACTGCACACGCAGAGGGCACCGCGTCTGAGGCAGAGAGCGGCTGGAGTCACAAAAGCTCTCGACAGAGAGTCAAGGAAAGGCGTGCTCTGCTCACACGACTCTCTACTTTTCTCTGGGTCTGAACTATTTTACAGCTAATCTACTTTTTTTAACCGAGCAGCTTTGCCAAGAAAAAGTTACCAACAAATACCAGCCAAACCAATATGAGCGATACCTATTAAATAAGCCTGACCCTACTAGGCTACTGACAAGGCTTTTATTTCCCTGGGATAATCTGGACAGCATTAGATTCTGTTACCAAGAGCAGCCAAGTCGAGGGAGATTATTTCTAATTCCACAGTGCCACAGATGCGGTCAGTAGCAACTGCAAGCTGGAAAGGAAACAAAGCCGGGTGTAATCCATTCCAGTTCACACGTTGCACGAGGGACAGCCTCCAAGCCTTGAATACTTATGTATGCATTTATCCATTTATTTAATCAACCACTACTAACGCCTACTGAAGGCCAGACACTGCTCTAAGTACTTTACGGACATGAAATAGCCTCTAACCTTTACACTCACCTATGGAGTGTGTGTTATAATCATCCCCGTTTTACAGATCAGGAAACTGACACACAGAATGGTACAGTAACTTGCCCAAGTTCACACAGCCCGTAGGTGGCAGAGCTAGGACCCATGTGACAGAGTCTGGCTCCAGAGTCCACGTGCTGAATCACCACGCTTAGTCTCCGAAGACCTATAGAAAGCGCCAGCCTTAATCGAAAAGTTTGGTTTTCCCCACCCTACAGTCCCTACGCGGCCCCAGTCTCCAGGGCATGCTTTCAGCTCCTCTGACAGGCCATCCTCCTCCCTTGCCCTGTCCCAACGCTCTCCCGCACAAGTCCTCCTTTGCTTTTAGGCATCTGCTCTCAGCTTAAACATCACTGCCTAAGTCACAAAGTCTAACAGTAAATGCCGTATTTCTCAGCACTCAACACAGAATTGCTTTTACGTATCTCCTAGGTAACTAGTCGCTGCCTATCTGTCCTTTCCAACTAGGCTGCGAGGTCCAGTACGTCAAACACCCTGTCAGTCTTGCCCACCAAGTGTCCAGACCACTGAACACGCACCGACCCGAGGAAAGGAAGTCCCAAAGTCAACTCTCCAGACTTTCTGTGGAAGGAGGGAACGAACGGAGCACCCTCCAGCCTCACGCTTTCTTTGCCAGACTTTCAAGTGTGGGACACACACCTGTGCTCACAATGCTCCCCGGACAGCCCCCACTGCACCCCTAACAGGTAGACTTCTGCCCAGTCAAGGCCTTTGGAAAGCACTGGCTCTGCACACGAATATTATGCGGCCCTCGACAGGCCACTTCCCCTGAACCGGCCTGAGCTTCAGGGCCACGACAGGCTTCGTGAAAACCCCAACGGAACGTAGCCTCGAAAAGAGGGAGACCTGCACCCCTCAGAACGCATCGAGACCAGTGTCGTTACCGACGTCGCGTCTGGCCTTCCAAGAAGCCAAGACCACGGGCGCCGCTTCAGCGCCCGACTCCCGGGCACCGCATCCCCAGGCTGGCCCCTGGGCAGGTGCCCGGCACACACCGCCCGTTCCACGAACGCGTGAAGCGCACGAAGAGACCCCCTCGCTGCCCGCGCCGCGCAGCTGTCCCGCGGCCTGACGGGCACCTCTCGGCGCACAAGCCTATTCCTCAGGGACACGCTCGCCTCCCACCAGCCCCCAGGCCCACGCCCCCAGGTACCTCTCCCAGATGGAATCCTCTTCGCAGGCGCCCTGGTCGTCCGTGTCCGGCGAGCAGGAAGAGCGGGAGCTGAAGGAGGGCCTCCTCAGGCTAGCGGCCGTGGCTGTGGAGGGCCCGGGCTGCTGTGCCCAGCGGGGACACGGAGCGGCGTCCAGGGACGCCGGGGGAACGGGCGAGCCCGGCCCAGGAGAGAGCAGCAGAGCGCGGCCGGACTCCGCCGGGCTCGGCTCTGGGCAGGCAGGCGCGGCTGGCCGACGCCTCCCCGGACGGCGGCCCAGCAGCCGTGCGCGCTCCCCGCGCGCGCGCGCGCGCCGCCGCCCAGAGGCTCCCTGGCCGCTGCCCCGCCCCACCCCCCCCACCCCCCCCTCAGGCGGTGGACTGCGGACAGGGACAGGGACACCCTCCTGGGAGAACTCCTGGGGCCCCGCCCACACGCTCGCTCTCGGGGAACTGCAGCCTCCTCGGGTCTGACTGCAATGCCACACCCGAAACCATGCAACGTCTAGAAGAAAACATAGGCAGTATGCCCTTTGACAGCAGTCTTAGCAGCCTACTTTCAAGTACCATGTCTGACTGGGCAATGGAAACAAAGTACAAAATGAACAAACGGGACTACATCAAAGTGAAAAAAAATCTTCTGCACGGCAAAGGAAACCATCCACAAAACCAAAACACAACCTAACAACTGGGAGAAGATACTTGCAAACCATATATCGGATAAGGGGTTTATATCCAAAACACAGAAAGAACTCCGACAGCTCAACAACAACAAAAAATCAACAACCCGATTAAAAAGACGGGCAAAAGATCTGAGCAGTGACTTCTCCAAAGAAGGTATACGGGTGGCCAACAGGCATATGGAAAGGGGCTCAACATCATTAGCGATCAGAGGAAGGCAAATCAAAACTACAAGGAGAGGTCACCTTCCTCTGGTCAGAATGGCTCTAATTAACAAGACAGGAGACAAGTGTCGGAGAGGATGTGGAGAGAAGGGAACTCTCCTACACTGCTGGTGGGAGTGCAGACTGGTGCAGCCACCATGGAAAGCCGTATGGAGTATCCTCAGAAAACTAAGAATACATCTACCATATGTATGATCCAGCTAGCCCACTGCTGGGTATTTATCCAAAGAACTGGAAAACACCAATGCAGAAAGACACATGCACCCCTAGGTTCACTGCAGCATTATTCACAACAGCCAAAACTTGGAAGCAACCTAGGTGCCCATCAAGGGAAGTATGGACAGAGAAGATGTGGTGTGTATACACAATGGAATGCTACTCGGCCCTAAGAAACGATGAGATCCGGCCATTTGTGACAACGTGGATGGACCTTGAGGGTATTATGCGAAGTGAAATAAATCAGAGGGAGAAAGTCAAACACCGTGTGATCTCACTCATGAGTACATGATAAAAACAATGACGAACACGCACAGAGCAACGGAGATTGGATTGGTGGTTACCGTAGGGGGAGGGGGGGAGGGGGGGAGGGGAGAGAGCCAAAGGGGCGATGAGGCTCACATGTGAGGTGACGGACTATAATTAGTTTTTGGGCGGTGAACACGACGTAATCTACACAGAATTCGAAATGTATTACAACGTACCTCTGGAAAGCTACGTGATGTTAGAATCCACTGTCACTGCAATAAAGTAAAATAAAATAAAATAAAACAAAATAAAATAAAGAAGTGTAGGAGCCTCAAGAGGCTAACAGGCTTTTGCAAAGTTATTCTAGGGATTTTTACGGCTTGGCTCAGGGCGGCAGACACCAGCCTGAGACACAGCTGTGACATAGCCACGAACTTCAACTCGACTATATTCCGACTGGAGGGAAGTCAAAACTACTGTAATCATAATTTATTGAAGGCTTCGCTTTGTGCCAGATCCTGCGCCGACTGCTTTGCACCAACTGTCTCGTTTAATCCTCACATCCAAAAGGTAGGTTACCGTTATTCTCCCCATTGTAAAGGTGAGGAGAGGAGGCGGAAGCAGAAAGATGGCAACCTGCCTGGAATTCACAGAAGGATTCTCTAGGTAATGACATGACTTTTGGACAAGACTTAAAGGTTTAACACATGACAGTGAAGACGCAGATCCCAGTATCACAGAACGTGAAAAACACTGAGTCCTGCCAAATGGATTAAAACACTAACTATGGATCCTCACAATCTCTTGGCCTGTTTTCTCAGGTGAGGGAAAACCCGGTGTGGAAAACCGTTGAGGAGATGTCTGCAGATGAGGACTATGGCTGGTCTTTAAAGCCGGGAACTATCCCAGTAGATTCTGAGTCAGTGGGTCCAGAGTAGGCCTCGAGCGTCTCCGTTCTTTGACAGAGCCCCACAGGCTACACTCCCGTGCCCTTGGAGTTGGGAAGTACCGTCAGGCGCTACATCAGGACGTTTCAGTCAACAACGGGGGTCCCAAAAGATTAGTCCCATAGAGCCAAGGTGTATAGGAGGCTCTGCCATCTAGGTTTATGAACTCCGTGGTGCTTGCACGCTCACGAGATTGCCTGACCGTGACGCACTCCTCAGAACCTAGCCCCACTGTTAAGCAAAGCATGACTGCACTGCCTTAGATTCTCCACGGTTCCGGACCCTGCACGGTTTAGATGACTGCACACGCAGAGGGCACCGCGTCTGAGGCAGAGAGCGGCTGGAGTCACAAAAGCTCTCGACAGAGAGTCAAGGAAAGGCGTGCTCTGCTCACACGACTCTCTACTTTTCTCTGGGTCTGAACTATTTTACAGCTAATCTACTTTTTTTAACCGAGCAGCTTTGCCAAGAAAAAGTTACCAACAAATACCAGCCAAACCAATATGAGCGATACCTATTAAATAAGCCTGACCCTACTAGGCTACTGACAAGGCTTTTATTTCCCTGGGATAATCTGGACAGCATTAGATTCTGTTACCAAGAGCAGCCAAGTCGAGGGAGATTATTTCTAATTCCACAGTGCCACAGATGCGGTCAGTAGCAACTGCAAGCTGGAAAGGAAACAAAGCCGGGTGTAATCCATTCCAGTTCACACGTTGCACGAGGGACAGCCTCCAAGCCTTGAATACTTATGTATGCATTTATCCATTTATTTAATCAACCACTACTAACGCCTACTGAAGGCCAGACACTGCTCTAAGTACTTTACGGACATGAAATAGCCTCTAACCTTTACACTCACCTATGGAGTGTGTGTTATAATCATCCCCGTTTTACAGATCAGGAAACTGACACACAGAATGGTACAGTAACTTGCCCAAGTTCACACAGCCCGTAGGTGGCAGAGCTAGGACCCATGTGACAGAGTCTGGCTCCAGAGTCCACGTGCTGAATCACCACGCTTAGTCTCCGAAAACCTATAGAAAGCGCCAGCCTTAATCGAAAAGTTTGGTTTTCCCCACCCTACAGTCCCTACGCGGCCCCAGTCTCCAGGGCATGCTTTCAGCTCCTCTGACAGGCCATCCTCCTCCCTTGCCCTGTCCCAACGCTCTCCCGCACAAGTCCTCCTTTGCTTTTAGGCATCTGCTCTCAGCTTAAACATCACTGCCTAAGTCACAAAGTCTAACAGTAAATGCCGTATTTCTCAGCACTCAACACAGAATTGCTTTTACGTATCTCCTAGGTAATTAGTCGCTGCCTATCTGTCCTTTCCAACTAGGCTGCGAGGTCCAGTACGTCAAACACCCTGTCAGTCTTGCCCACCAAGTGTCCAGACCACTGAACACGCACCGACCCGAGGAAAGGAAGTCCCAAAGTCAACTCTCCAGACTTTCTGTGGAAGGAGGGAACGAACGGAGCACCCTCCAGCCTCACGCTTTCTTTGCCAGACTTTCAAGTGTGGGACACACACCTGTGCTCACAATGCTCCCCGGACAGCCCCCACTGCACCCCTAACAGGTAGACTTCTGCCCAGTCAAGGCCTTTGGAAAGCACTGGCTCTGCACACGAATATTATGCGGCCCTCGACAGGCCACTTCCCCTGAACCGGCCTGAGCTTCAGGGCCACGACAGGCTTCGTGAAAACCCCAACGGAACGTAGCCTCGAAAAGAGGGAGACCTGCACCCCTCAGAACGCATCGAGACCAGTGTCGTTACCGACGTCGCGTCTGGCCTTCCAAGAAGCCAAGACCACGGGCGCCGCTTCAGCGCCCGACTCCCGGGCACCGCATCCCCAGGCTGGCCCCTGGGCAGGTGCCCGGCACACACCGCCCGTTCCACGAACGCGTGAAGCGCACGAAGAGACCCCCTCGCTGCCCGCGCCGCGCAGCTGTCCCGCGGCCTGACGGGCACCTCTCGGCGCACAAGCCTATTCCTCAGGGACACGCTCGCCTCCCACCAGCCCCCAGGCCCACGCCCCCAGGTACCTCTCCCAGATGGAATCCTCTTCGCAGGCGCCCTGGTCGTCCGTGTCCGGCGAGCAGGAAGAGCGGGAGCTGAAGGAGGGCCTCCTCAGGCTAGCGGCCGTGGCTGTGGAGGGCCCGGGCTGCTGTGCCCAGCGGGGACACGGAGCGGCGTCCAGGGACGCCGGGGGAACGGGCGAGCCCGGCCCAGGAGAGAGCAGCAGAGCGCGGCCGGACTCCGCCGGGCTCGGCTCTGGGCAGGCAGGCGCGGCTGGCCGACGCCTCCCCGGACGGCGGCCCAGCAGCCGTGCGCGCTCCCCGCGCGCGCGCGCGCGCCGCCGCCCAGAGGCTCCCTGGCCGCTGCCCCGCCCCACCCCCCCCCCCTCAGGCGGTGGACTGCGGACAGGGACAGGGACACCCTCCTGGGAGAACTCCTGGGGCCCCGCCCACACGCTCGCTCTCGGGGAACTGCAGCCTCCTCGGGTCTGACTGCAATGCCACACCCGAAACCATGCAACGTCTAGAAGAAAACATAGGCAGTATGCCCTTTGACAGCAGTCTTAGCAGCCTACTTTCAAGTACCATGTCTGACTGGGCAATGGAAACAAAGTACAAAATGAACAAACGGGACTACATCAAAGTGAAAAAAAATCTTCTGCACGGCAAAGGAAACCATCCACAAAACCAAAACACAACCTAACAACTGGGAGAAGATACTTGCAAACCATATATCGGATAAGGGGTTTATATCCAAAACACAGAAAGAACTCCGACAGCTCAACAACAACAAAAAATCAACAACCCGATTAAAAAGACGGGCAAAAGATCTGAGCAGTGACTTCTCCAAAGAAGGTATACGGGTGGCCAACAGGCATATGGAAAGGGGCTCAACATCATTAGCGATCAGAGGAAGGCAAATCAAAACTACAAGGAGAGGTCACCTTCCTCTGGTCAGAATGGCTCTAATTAACAAGACAGGAGACAAGTGTCGGAGAGGATGTGGAGAGAAGGGAACTCTCCTACACTGCTGGTGGGAGTGCAGACTGGTGCAGCCACCATGGAAAGCCGTATGGAGTATCCTCAGAAAACTAAGAATACATCTACCATATGTATGATCCAGCTAGCCCACTGCTGGGTATTTATCCAAAGAACTGGAAAACACCAATGCAGAAAGACACATGCACCCCTAGGTTCACTGCAGCATTATTCACAACAGCCAAAACTTGGAAGCAACCTAGGTGCCCATCAAGGGAAGTATGGACAGAGAAGATGTGGTGTGTATACACAATGGAATGCTACTCGGCCCTAAGAAACGATGAGATCCGGCCATTTGTGACAACGTGGATGGACCTTGAGGGTATTATGCGAAGTGAAATAAATCAGAGGGAGAAAGTCAAACACCGTGTGATCTCACTCATGAGTACATGATAAAAACAATGACGAACACGCACAGAGCAACGGAGATTGGATTGGTGGTTACCGTAGGGGGAGGGGGGGAGGGGGGGAGGGGAGAGAGCCAAAGGGGCGATGAGGCTCACATGTGAGGTGACGGACTATAATTAGTTTTTGGGCGGTGAACACGACGTAATCTACACAGAATTCGAAATGTATTACAACGTACCTCTGGAAAGCTACGTGATGTTAGAATCCACTGTCACTGCAATAAAGTAAAATAAAATAAAATAAAACAAAATAAAATAAAGAAGTGTAGGAGCCTCAAGAGGCTAACAGGCTTTTGCAAAGTTATTCTAGGGATTTTTACGGCTTGGCTCAGGGCGGCAGACACCAGCCTGAGACACAGCTGTGACATAGCCACGAACTTCAACTCGACTATATTCCGACTGGAGGGAAGTCAAAACTACTGTAATCATAATTTATTGAAGGCTTCGCTTTGTGCCAGATCCTGCGCCGACTGCTTTGCACCAACTGTCTCGTTTAATCCT
The DNA here is from genome assembly GCF_041296265.1 of Equus caballus. NCBI lineage: Eukaryota > Metazoa > Chordata > Mammalia > Perissodactyla > Equidae > Equus > Equus caballus. Next base: position 12,344,050 of record NC_091704.1, read on the forward strand.
CACATCCAAAAGGTAGGTTACCGTTATTCTCCCCATTGTAAAGGTGAGGAGAGGAGGCGGAAGCAGAAAGATGGCAACCTGCCTGGAATTCACAGAAGGATTCTCTAGGTAATGACATGACTTTTGGACAAGACTTAAAGGTTTAACACATGACAGTGAAGACGCAGATCCCAGTATCACAGAACGTGAAAAACACTGAGTCCTGCCAAATGGATTAAAACACTAACTATGGATCCTCACAATCTCTTGGCCTGTTTTCTCAGGTGAGGGAAAACCCGGTGTGGAAAACCGTTGAGGAGATGTCTGCAGATGAGGACTATGGCTGGTCTTTAAAGCCGGGAACTATCCCAGTAGATTCTGAGTCAGTGGGTCCAGAGTAGGCCTCGAGCGTCTCCGTTCTTTGACAGAGCCCCACAGGCTACACTCCCGTGCCCTTGGAGTTGGGAAGTACCGTCAGGCGCTACATCAGGACGTTTCAGTCAACAACGGGGGTCCCAAAAGATTAGTCCCATAGAGCCAAGGTGTATAGGAGGCTCTGCCATCTAGGTTTATGAACTCCGTGGTGCTTGCACGCTCACGAGATTGCCTGACCGTGACGCACTCCTCAGAACCTAGCCCCACTGTTAAGCAAAGCATGACTGCACTGCCTTAGATTCTCCACGGTTCCGGACCCTGCACGGTTTAGATGACTGCACACGCAGAGGGCACCGCGTCTGAGGCAGAGAGCGGCTGGAGTCACAAAAGCTCTCGACAGAGAGTCAAGGAAAGGCGTGCTCTGCTCACACGACTCTCTACTTTTCTCTGGGTCTGAACTATTTTACAGCTAATCTACTTTTTTTAACCGAGCAGCTTTGCCAAGAAAAAGTTACCAACAAATACCAGCCAAACCAATATGAGCGATACCTATTAAATAAGCCTGACCCTACTAGGCTACTGACAAGGCTTTTATTTCCCTGGGATAATCTGGACAGCATTAGATTCTGTTACCAAGAGCAGCCAAGTCGAGGGAGATTATTTCTAATTCCACAGTGCCACAGATGCGGTCAGTAGCAACTGCAAGCTGGAAAGGAAACAAAGCCGGGTGTAATCCATTCCAGTTCACACGTTGCACGAGGGACAGCCTCCAAGCCTTGAATACTTATGTATGCATTTATCCATTTATTTAATCAACCACTACTAACGCCTACTGAAGGCCAGACACTGCTCTAAGTACTTTACGGACATGAAATAGCCTCTAACCTTTACACTCACCTATGGAGTGTGTGTTATAATCATCCCCGTTTTACAGATCAGGAAACTGACACACAGAATGGTACAGTAACTTGCCCAAGTTCACACAGCCCGTAGGTGGCAGAGCTAGGACCCATGTGACAGAGTCTGGCTCCAGAGTCCACGTGCTGAATCACCACGCTTAGTCTCCGAAAACCTATAGAAAGCGCCAGCCTTAATCGAAAAGTTTGGTTTTCCCCACCCTACAGTCCCTACGCGGCCCCAGTCTCCAGGGCATGCTTTCAGCTCCTCTGACAGGCCATCCTCCTCCCTTGCCCTGTCCCAACGCTCTCCCGCACAAGTCCTCCTTTGCTTTTAGGCATCTGCTCTCAGCTTAAACATCACTGCCTAAGTCACAAAGTCTAACAGTAAATGCCGTATTTCTCAGCACTCAACACAGAATTGCTTTTACGTATCTCCTAGGTAATTAGTTGCTGCCTATCTGTCCTTTCCAACTAGGCTGCGAGGTCCAGTACGTCAAACACCCTGTCAGTCTTGCCCACCAAGTGTCCAGACCACTGAACACGCACCGACCCGAGGAAAGGAAGTCCCAAAGTCAACTCTCCAGACTTTCTGTGGAAGGAGGGAACGAACGGAGCACCCTCCAGCCTCACGCTTTCTTTGCCAGACTTTCAAGTGTGGGACACACACCTGTGCTCACAATGCTCCCCGGACAGCCCCCACTGCACCCCTAACAGGTAGACTTCTGCCCAGTCAAGGCCTTTGGAAAGCACTGGCTCTGCACACGAATATTATGCGGCCCTCGACAGGCCACTTCCCCTGAACCGGCCTGAGCTTCAGGGCCACGACAGGCTTCGTGAAAACCCCAACGGAACGTAGCCTCGAAAAGAGGGAGACCTGCACCCCTCAGAACGCATCGAGACCAGTGTCGTTACCGACGTCGCGTCTGGCCTTCCAAGAAGCCAAGACCACGGGCGCCGCTTCAGCGCCCGACTCCCGGGCACCGCATCCCCAGGCTGGCCCCTGGGCAGGTGCCCGGCACACACCGCCCGTTCCACGAACGCGTGAAGCGCACGAAGAGACCCCCTCGCTGCCCGCGCCGCGCAGCTGTCCCGCGGCCTGACGGGCACCTCTCGGCGCACAAGCCTATTCCTCAGGGACACGCTCGCCTCCCACCAGCCCCCAGGCCCACGCCCCCAGGTACCTCTCCCAGATGGAATCCTCTTCGCAGGCGCCCTGGTCGTCCGTGTCCGGCGAGCAGGAAGAGCGGGAGCTGAAGGAGGGCCTCCTCAGGCTAGCGGCCGTGGCTGTGGAGGGCCCGGGCTGCTGTGCCCAGCGGGGACACGGAGCGGCGTCCAGGGACGCCGGGGGAACGGGCGAGCCCGGCCCAGGAGAGAGCAGCAGAGCGCGGCCGGACTCCGCCGGGCTCGGCTCTGGGCAGGCAGGCGCGGCTGGCCGACGCCTCCCCGGACGGCGGCCCAGCAGCCGTGCGCGCTCCCCGCGCGCGCGCGCGCGCGCCGCCGCCCAGAGGCTCCCTGGCCGCTGCCCCGCCCCACCCCCGCCCCCCCCTCAGGCGGTGGACTGCGGACAGGGACAGGGACACCCTCCTGGGAGAACTCCTGGGGCCCCGCCCACACGCTCGCTCTCGGGGAACTGCAGCCTCCTCGGGTCTGACTGCAATGCCACACCCGAAACCATGCAACGTCTAGAAGAAAACATAGGCAGTATGCCCTTTGACAGCAGTCTTAGCAGCCTACTTTCAAGTACCATGTCTGACTGGGCAATGGAAACAAAGTACAAAATGAACAAACGGGACTACATCAAAGTGAAAAAAAATCTTCTGCACGGCAAAGGAAACCATCCACAAAACCAAAACACAACCTAACAACTGGGAGAAGATACTTGCAAACCATATATCGGATAAGGGGTTTATATCCAAAACACAGAAAGAACTCCGACAGCTCAACAACAACAAAAAATCAACAACCCGATTAAAAAGACGGGCAAAAGATCTGAGCAGTGACTTCTCCAAAGAAGGTATACGGGTGGCCAACAGGCATATGGAAAGGGGCTCAACATCATTAGCGATCAGAGGAAGGCAAATCAAAACTACAAGGAGAGGTCACCTTCCTCTGGTCAGAATGGCTCTAATTAACAAGACAGGAGACAAGTGTCGGAGAGGATGTGGAGAGAAGGGAACTCTCCTACACTGCTGGTGGGAGTGCAGACTGGTGCAGCCACCATGGAAAGCCGTATGGAGTATCCTCAGAAAACTAAGAATACATCTACCATATGTATGATCCAGCTAGCCCACTGCTGGGTATTTATCCAAAGAACTGGAAAACACCAATGCAGAAAGACACATGCACCCCTAGGTTCACTGCAGCATTATTCACAACAGCCAAAACTTGGAAGCAACCTAGGTGCCCATCAAGGGAAGTATGGACAGAGAAGATGTGGTGTGTATACACAATGGAATGCTACTCGGCCCTAAGAAACGATGAGATCCGGCCATTTGTGACAACGTGGATGGACCTTGAGGGTATTATGCGAAGTGAAATAAATCAGAGGGAGAAAGTCAAACACCGTGTGATCTCACTCATGAGTACATGATAAAAACAATGACGAACACGCACAGAGCAACGGAGATTGGATTGGTGGTTACCGTAGGGGGAGGGGGGGAGGGGGGGAGGGGAGAGAGCCAAAGGGGCGATGAGGCTCACATGTGAGGTGACGGACTATAATTAGTTTTTGGGCGGTGAACACGACGTAATCTACACAGAATTCGAAATGTATTACAACGTACCTCTGGAAAGCTACGTGATGTTAGAATCCACTGTCACTGCAATAAAGTAAAATAAAATAAAATAAAACAAAATAAAATAAAGAAGTGTAGGAGCCTCAAGAGGCTAACAGGCTTTTGCAAAGTTATTCTAGGGATTTTTACGGCTTGGCTCAGGGCGGCAGACACCAGCCTGAGACACAGCTGTGACATAGCCACGAACTTCAACTCGACTATATTCCGACTGGAGGGAAGTCAAAACTACTGTAATCATAATTTATTGAAGGCTTCGCTTTGTGCCAGATCCTGCGCCGACTGCTTTGCACCAACTGTCTCGTTTAATCCTCACATCCAAAAGGTAGGTTACCGTTATTCTCCCCATTGTAAAGGTGAGGAGAGGAGGCGGAAGCAGAAAGATGGCAACCTGCCTGGAATTCACAGAAGGATTCTCTAGGTAATGACATGACTTTTGGACAAGACTTAAAGGTTTAACACATGACAGTGAAGACGCAGATCCCAGTATCACAGAACGTGAAAAACACTGAGTCCTGCCAAATGGATTAAAACACTAACTATGGATCCTCACAATCTCTTGGCCTGTTTTCTCAGGTGAGGGAAAACCCGGTGTGGAAAACCGTTGAGGAGATGTCTGCAGATGAGGACTATGGCTGGTCTTTAAAGCCGGGAACTATCCCAGTAGATTCTGAGTCAGTGGGTCCAGAGTAGGCCTCGAGCGTCTCCGTTCTTTGACAGAGCCCCACAGGCTACACTCCCGTGCCCTTGGAGTTGGGAAGTACCGTCAGGCGCTACATCAGGACGTTTCAGTCAACAACGGGGGTCCCAAAAGATTAGTCCCATAGAGCCAAGGTGTATAGGAGGCTCTGCCATCTAGGTTTATGAACTCCGTGGTGCTTGCACGCTCACGAGATTGCCTGACCGTGACGCACTCCTCAGAACCTAGCCCCACTGTTAAGCAAAGCATGACTGCACTGCCTTAGATTCTCCACGGTTCCGGACCCTGCACGGTTTAGATGACTGCACACGCAGAGGGCACCGCGTCTGAGGCAGAGAGCGGCTGGAGTCACAAAAGCTCTCGACAGAGAGTCAAGGAAAGGCGTGCTCTGCTCACACGACTCTCTACTTTTCTCTGGGTCTGAACTATTTTACAGCTAATCTACTTTTTTTAACCGAGCAGCTTTGCCAAGAAAAAGTTACCAACAAATACCAGCCAAACCAATATGAGCGATACCTATTAAATAAGCCTGACCCTACTAGGCTACTGACAAGGCTTTTATTTCCCTGGGATAATCTGGACAGCATTAGATTCTGTTACCAAGAGCAGCCAAGTCGAGGGAGATTATTTCTAATTCCACAGTGCCACAGATGCGGTCAGTAGCAACTGCAAGCTGGAAAGGAAACAAAGCCGGGTGTAATCCATTCCAGTTCACACGTTGCACGAGGGACAGCCTCCAAGCCTTGAATACTTATGTATGCATTTATCCATTTATTTAATCAACCACTACTAACGCCTACTGAAGGCCAGACACTGCTCTAAGTACTTTACGGACATGAAATAGCCTCTAACCTTTACACTCACCTATGGAGTGTGTGTTATAATCATCCCCGTTTTACAGATCAGGAAACTGACACACAGAATGGTACAGTAACTTGCCCAAGTTCACACAGCCCGTAGGTGGCAGAGCTAGGACCCATGTGACAGAGTCTGGCTCCAGAGTCCACGTGCTGAATCACCACGCTTAGTCTCCGAAGACCTATAGAAAGCGCCAGCCTTAATCGAAAAGTTTGGTTTTCCCCACCCTACAGTCCCTACGCGGCCCCAGTCTCCAGGGCATGCTTTCAGCTCCTCTGACAGGCCATCCTCCTCCCTTGCCCTGTCCCAACGCTCTCCCGCACAAGTCCTCCTTTGCTTTTAGGCATCTGCTCTCAGCTTAAACATCACTGCCTAAGTCACAAAGTCTAACAGTAAATGCCGTATTTCTCAGCACTCAACACAGAATTGCTTTTACGTATCTCCTAGGTAACTAGTCGCTGCCTATCTGTCCTTTCCAACTAGGCTGCGAGGTCCAGTACGTCAAACACCCTGTCAGTCTTGCCCACCAAGTGTCCAGACCACTGAACACGCACCGACCCGAGGAAAGGAAGTCCCAAAGTCAACTCTCCAGACTTTCTGTGGAAGGAGGGAACGAACGGAGCACCCTCCAGCCTCACGCTTTCTTTGCCAGACTTTCAAGTGTGGGACACACACCTGTGCTCACAATGCTCCCCGGACAGCCCCCACTGCACCCCTAACAGGTAGACTTCTGCCCAGTCAAGGCCTTTGGAAAGCACTGGCTCTGCACACGAATATTATGCGGCCCTCGACAGGCCACTTCCCCTGAACCGGCCTGAGCTTCAGGGCCACGACAGGCTTCGTGAAAACCCCAACGGAACGTAGCCTCGAAAAGAGGGAGACCTGCACCCCTCAGAACGCATCGAGACCAGTGTCGTTACCGACGTCGCGTCTGGCCTTCCAAGAAGCCAAGACCACGGGCGCCGCTTCAGCGCCCGACTCCCGGGCACCGCATCCCCAGGCTGGCCCCTGGGCAGGTGCCCGGCACACACCGCCCGTTCCACGAACGCGTGAAGCGCACGAAGAGACCCCCTCGCTGCCCGCGCCGCGCAGCTGTCCCGCGGCCTGACGGGCACCTCTCGGCGCACAAGCCTATTCCTCAGGGACACGCTCGCCTCCCACCAGCCCCCAGGCCCACGCCCCCAGGTACCTCTCCCAGATGGAATCCTCTTCGCAGGCGCCCTGGTCGTCCGTGTCCGGCGAGCAGGAAGAGCGGGAGCTGAAGGAGGGCCTCCTCAGGCTAGCGGCCGTGGCTGTGGAGGGCCCGGGCTGCTGTGCCCAGCGGGGACACGGAGCGGCGTCCAGGGACGCCGGGGGAACGGGCGAGCCCGGCCCAGGAGAGAGCAGCAGAGCGCGGCCGGACTCCGCCGGGCTCGGCTCTGGGCAGGCAGGCGCGGCTGGCCGACGCCTCCCCGGACGGCGGCCCAGCAGCCGTGCGCGCTCCCCGCGCGCGCGCGCGCGCGCCGCCGCCCAGAGGCTCCCTGGCCGCTGCCCCGCCCCACCCCCGCCCCCCCCTCAGGCGGTGGACTGCGGACAGGGACAGGGACACCCTCCTGGGAGAACTCCTGGGGCCCCGCCCACACGCTCGCTCTCGGGGAACTGCAGCCTCCTCGGGTCTGACTGCAATGCCACACCCGAAACCATGCAACGTCTAGAAGAAAACATAGGCAGTATGCCCTTTGACAGCAGTCTTAGCAGCCTACTTTCAAGTACCATGTCTGACTGGGCAATGGAAACAAAGTACAAAATGAACAAACGGGACTACATCAAAGTGAAAAAAAATCTTCTGCACGGCAAAGGAAACCATCCACAAAACCAAAACACAACCTAACAACTGGGAGAAGATACTTGCAAACCATATATCGGATAAGGGGTTTATATCCAAAACACAGAAAGAACTCCGACAGCTCAACAACAACAAAAAATCAACAACCCGATTAAAAAGACGGGCAAAAGATCTGAGCAGTGACTTCTCCAAAGAAGGTATACGGGTGGCCAACAGGCATATGGAAAGGGGCTCAACATCATTAGCGATCAGAGGAAGGCAAATCAAAACTACAAGGAGAGGTCACCTTCCTCTGGTCAGAATGGCTCTAATTAACAAGACAGGAGACAAGTGTCGGAGAGGATGTGGAGAGAAGGGAACTCTCCTACACTGCTGGTGGGAGTGCAGACTGGTGCAGCCACCATGGAAAGCCGTATGGAGTATCCTCAGAAAACTAAGAATACATCTACCATATGTATGATCCAGCTAGCCCACTGCTGGGTATTTATCCAAAGAACTGGAAAACACCAATGCAGAAAGACACATGCACCCCTAGGTTCACTGCAGCATTATTCACAACAGCCAAAACTTGGAAGCAACCTAGGTGCCCATCAAGGGAAGTATGGACAGAGAAGATGTGGTGTGTATACACAATGGAATGCTACTCGGCCCTAAGAAACGATGAGATCCGGCCATTTGTGACAACGTGGATGGACCTTGAGGGTATTATGCGAAGTGAAATAAATCAGAGGGAGAAAGTCAAACACCGTGTGATCTCACTCATGAGTACATGATAAAAACAATGACGAACACGCACAGAGCAACGGAGATTGGATTGGTGGTTACCGTAGGGGGAGGGGGGGAGGGGGGGAGGGGAGAGAGCCAAAGGGGCGATGAGGCTCACATGTGAGGTGACGGACTATAATTAGTTTTTGGGCGGTGAACACGACGTAATCTACACAGAATTCGAAATGTATTACAACGTACCTCTGGAAAGCTACGTGATGTTAGAATCCACTGTCACTGCAATAAAGTAAAATAAAATAAAATAAAACAAAATAAAATAAAGAAGTGTAGGAGCCTCAAGAGGCTAACAGGCTTTTGCAAAGTTATTCTAGGGATTTTTACGGCTTGGCTCAGGGCGGCAGACACCAGCCTGAGACACAGCTGTGACATAGCCACGAACTTCAACTCGACTATATTCCGACTGGAGGGAAGTCAAAACTACTGTAATCATAATTTATTGAAGGCTTCGCTTTGTGCCAGATCCTGCGCCGACTGCTTTGCACCAACTGTCTCGTTTAATCCTCACATCCAAAAGGTAGGTTACCGTTATTCTCCCCATTGTAAAGGTGAGGAGAGGAGGCGGAAGCAGAAAGATGGCAACCTGCCTGGAATTCACAGAAGGATTCTCTAGGTAATGACATGACTTTTGGACAAGACTTAAAGGTTTAACACATGACAGTGAAGACGCAGATCCCAGTATCACAGAACGTGAAAAACACTGAGTCCTGCCAAATGGATTAAAACACTAACTATGGATCCTCACAATCTCTTGGCCTGTTTTCTCAGGTGAGGGAAAACCCGGTGTGGAAAACCGTTGAGGAGATGTCTGCAGATGAGGACTATGGCTGGTCTTTAAAGCCGGGAACTATCCCAGTAGATTCTGAGTCAGTGGGTCCAGAGTAGGCCTCGAGCGTCTCCGTTCTTTGACAGAGCCCCACAGGCTACACTCCCGTGCCCTTGGAGTTGGGAAGTACCGTCAGGCGCTACATCAGGACGTTTCAGTCAACAACGGGGGTCCCAAAAGATTAGTCCCATAGAGCCAAGGTGTATAGGAGGCTCTGCCATCTAGGTTTATGAACTCCGTGGTGCTTGCACGCTCACGAGATTGCCTGACCGTGACGCACTCCTCAGAACCTAGCCCCACTGTTAAGCAAAGCATGACTGCACTGCCTTAGATTCTCCACGGTTCCGGACCCTGCACGGTTTAGATGACTGCACACGCAGAGGGCACCGCGTCTGAGGCAGAGAGCGGCTGGAGTCACAAAAGCTCTCGACAGAGAGTCAAGGAAAGGCGTGCTCTGCTCACACGACTCTCTACTTTTCTCTGGGTCTGAACTATTTTACAGCTAATCTACTTTTTTTAACCGAGCAGCTTTGCCAAGAAAAAGTTACCAACAAATACCAGCCAAACCAATATGAGCGATACCTATTAAATAAGCCTGACCCTACTAGGCTACTGACAAGGCTTTTATTTCCCTGGGATAATCTGGACAGCATTAGATTCTGTTACCAAGAGCAGCCAAGTCGAGGGAGATTATTTCTAATTCCACAGTGCCACAGATGCGGTCAGTAGCAACTGCAAGCTGGAAAGGAAACAAAGCCGGGTGTAATCCATTCCAGTTCACACGTTGCACGAGGGACAGCCTCCAAGCCTTGAATACTTATGTATGCATTTATCCATTTATTTAATCAACCACTACTAACGCCTACTGAAGGCCAGACACTGCTCTAAGTACTTTACGGACATGAAATAGCCTCTAACCTTTACACTCACCTATGGAGTGTGTGTTATAATCATCCCCGTTTTACAGATCAGGAAACTGACACACAGAATGGTACAGTAACTTGCCCAAGTTCACACAGCCCGTAGGTGGCAGAGCTAGGACCCATGTGACAGAGTCTGGCTCCAGAGTCCACGTGCTGAATCACCACGCTTAGTCTCCGAAGACCTATAGAAAGCGCCAGCCTTAATCGAAAAGTTTGGTTTTCCCCACCCTACAGTCCCTACGCGGCCCCAGTCTCCAGGGCATGCTTTCAGCTCCTCTGACAGGCCATCCTCCTCCCTTGCCCTGTCCCAACGCTCTCCCGCACAAGTCCTCCTTTGCTTTTAGGCATCTGCTCTCAGCTTAAACATCACTGCCTAAGTCACAAAGTCTAACAGTAAATGCCGTATTTCTCAGCACTCAACACAGAATTGCTTTTACGTATCTCCTAGGTAACTAGTCGCTGCCTATCTGTCCTTTCCAACTAGGCTGCGAGGTCCAGTACGTCAAACACCCTGTCAGTCTTGCCCACCAAGTGTCCAGACCACTGAACACGCACCGACCCGAGGAAAGGAAGTCCCAAAGTCAACTCTCCAGACTTTCTGTGGAAGGAGGGAACGAACGGAGCACCCTCCAGCCTCACGCTTTCTTTGCCAGACTTTCAAGTGTGGGACACACACCTGTGCTCACAATGCTCCCCGGACAGCCCCCACTGCACCCCTAACAGGTAGACTTCTGCCCAGTCAAGGCCTTTGGAAAGCACTGGCTCTGCACACGAATATTATGCGGCCCTCGACAGGCCACTTCCCCTGAACCGGCCTGAGCTTCAGGGCCACGACAGGCTTCGTGAAAACCCCAACGGAACGTAGCCTCGAAAAGAGGGAGACCTGCACCCCTCAGAACGCATCGAGACCAGTGTCGTTACCGACGTCGCGTCTGGCCTTCCAAGAAGCCAAGACCACGGGCGCCGCTTCAGCGCCCGACTCCCGGGCACCGCATCCCCAGGCTGGCCCCTGGGCAGGTGCCCGGCACACACCGCCCGTTCCACGAACGCGTGAAGCGCACGAAGAGACCCCCTCGCTGCCCGCGCCGCGCAGCTGTCCCGCGGCCTGACGGGCACCTCTCGGCGCACAAGCCTATTCCTCAGGGACACGCTCGCCTCCCACCAGCCCCCAGGCCCACGCCCCCAGGTACCTCTCCCAGATGGAATCCTCTTCGCAGGCGCCCTGGTCGTCCGTGTCCGGCGAGCAGGAAGAGCGGGAGCTGAAGGAGGGCCTCCTCAGGCTAGCGGCCGTGGCTGTGGAGGGCCCGGGCTGCTGTGCCCAGCGGGGACACGGAGCGGCGTCCAGGGACGCCGGGGGAACGGGCGAGCCCGGCCCAGGAGAGAGCAGCAGAGCGCGGCCGGACTCCGCCGGGCTCGGCTCTGGGCAGGCAGGCGCGGCTGGCCGACGCCTCCCCGGACGGCGGCCCAGCAGCCGTGCGCGCTCCCCGCGCGCGCGCGCGCGCCGCCGCCCAGAGGCTCCCTGGCCGCTGCCCCGCCCCACCCCCCCCACCCCCCCCTCAGGCGGTGGACTGCGGACAGGGACAGGGACACCCTCCTGGGAGAACTCCTGGGGCCCCGCCCACACGCTCGCTCTCGGGGAACTGCAGCCTCCTCGGGTCTGACTGCAATGCCACACCCGAAACCATGCAACGTCTAGAAGAAAACATAGGCAGTATGCCCTTTGACAGCAGTCTTAGCAGCCTACTTTCAAGTACCATGTCTGACTGGGCAATGGAAACAAAGTACAAAATGAACAAACGGGACTACATCAAAGTGAAAAAAAATCTTCTGCACGGCAAAGGAAACCATCCACAAAACCAAAACACAACCTAACAACTGGGAGAAGATACTTGCAAACCATATATCGGATAAGGGGTTTATATCCAAAACACAGAAAGAACTCCGACAGCTCAACAACAACAAAAAATCAACAACCCGATTAAAAAGACGGGCAAAAGATCTGAGCAGTGACTTCTCCAAAGAAGGTATACGGGTGGCCAACAGGCATATGGAAAGGGGCTCAACATCATTAGCGATCAGAGGAAGGCAAATCAAAACTACAAGGAGAGGTCACCTTCCTCTGGTCAGAATGGCTCTAATTAACAAGACAGGAGACAAGTGTCGGAGAGGATGTGGAGAGAAGGGAACTCTCCTACACTGCTGGTGGGAGTGCAGACTGGTGCAGCCACCATGGAAAGCCGTATGGAGTATCCTCAGAAAACTAAGAATACATCTACCATATGTATGATCCAGCTAGCCCACTGCTGGGTATTTATCCAAAGAACTGGAAAACACCAATGCAGAAAGACACATGCACCCCTAGGTTCACTGCAGCATTATTCACAACAGCCAAAACTTGGAAGCAACCTAGGTGCCCATCAAGGGAAGTATGGACAGAGAAGATGTGGTGTGTATACACAATGGAATGCTACTCGGCCCTAAGAAACGATGAGATCCGGCCATTTGTGACAACGTGGATGGACCTTGAGGGTATTATGCGAAGTGAAATAAATCAGAGGGAGAAAGTCAAACACCGTGTGATCTCACTCATGAGTACATGATAAAAACAATGACGAACACGCACAGAGCAATGGAGATTGGATTGGTGGTTACCGTAGGGGGAGGGGGGGAGGGGGGGAGGGGAGAGAGCCAAAGGGGCGATGAGGCTCACATGTGAGGTGACGGACTATAATTAGTTTTTGGGCGGTGAACACGACGTAATCTACACAGAATTCGAAATGTATTACAACGTACCTCTGGAAAGCTACGTGATGTTAGAATCCACTGTCACTGCAATAAAGTAAAATAAAATAAAATAAAACAAAATAAAATAAAGAAGTGTAGGAGCCTCAAGAGGCTAACAGGCTTTTGCAAAGTTATTCTAGGGATTTTTACGGCTTGGCTCAGGGCGGCAGACACCAGCCTGAGACACAGCTGTGACATAGCCACGAACTTCAACTCGACTATATTCCGACTGGAGGGAAGTCAAAACTACTGTAATCATAATTTATTGAAGGCTTCGCTTTGTGCCAGATCCTGCGCCGACTGCTTTGCACCAACTGTCTCATTTGATCCTCACATCCAAAAGGCAGGTTACCGTTATTCTCCCCATTGTAAAGGTGACGAGGCGGAAGCAGAAAGATGGCAACCTGCCTGGAATTCACAGAAGGATTCTCTAGGTAATGACATGACTTTTGGACAAGACTTAAAGGTTTAACACATGACAGTGAAGACGCAGATCCCAGTATCACAGAACGTGAAAAACACTGAGTCCTGCCAAATGGATTAAAACGCTAATTATGGATCCTCACATTCTCTTGGCCTGTTTTTTCAGGTGAGGGAAAACCCAGTGTGAAAAACCGTTTGGGAACCTTGTATAGGCTCTCAGTGAACTGTAATTTTAATTTTCAACCTGGCAATAAAGCAGTAGACATCAAATTTCTCTTTCTTTCTGCTTTCTGAGGAATTAACTGCTTTTGTAATTCAGCCACTGTGCATACCTTCCTTGATTTCCCCTCCTTTCCATATGCTCCTCCATGTATTTAACAAATGTACATGAATTCTGTGTTGTTTTTTATTAGTGTGATGGCAACAATCAGAAGATTTTTGAATATCATCTTACTTTGAAGTTTAGCCTGGAAGCCACCACTTCTCCCGTTGGTGTATGTATGGGAACATTTTCGCAAATAATTCCATGATCCACATCAATAACTTCTCCAATAAGTTAAGGAACGACTTAAGTTACAAAAGCTATCACACGTTATTCTTAACTACGTAAATAACTTAAAGTATAATGCAACATAGATAAATTCGTTATAAAGATAATTCACAGTAACAAATCAGAAAACCAAGTGAAATATAGATATCTATATCTAAAGAAAAGTTTAACGTAAATTTGGACGTTTTGACACATCTACTTGGAAAATCTTTCTCAGAAACATTACTTACCAATAACCTAATGTCAACATCATAATGAGAGCAAAGCTAAACTCTATCTGATATAACCCAGCCATACTCTTTACAACTACTTGTTTCTCTAAATTAACCTTTCTTACAGAAAAAACACGGTGCCCCAGAAAGGGAATTAAGACATTTATATATAATTTTTAAAAATATGATAACCAAATAAGTTTAAAAACATAGGATGATGAAGAACAATATGACATTAGTTCTAATTCTGTTATTTGATTTTTAAAAGCAAACAATTCATTCTGCCATATGTGCAGTTTCCAAAAATAATTCTAGAAATTTTGTTCTAAATAAAGGTAACAATTTTTTTTTAATGGTAATGTTAGTCACCACTCCTCACACTGCAATACTAAGTTTAGGAATAACTATTTAAATAAATAAATGTTGGTTTCTTTTATCTGTTAAAGACTAGCTTCTAAAAAACTTTAGTTCTGTTGATAAACACTTAAATACAGGAAAAATACAAAAAAATTTGAGTCTAATACCTTTGATTTCCAACGTATCACTGAGGGATAATTCTATGTTAGCTCCATTCTTGCTATGGTTTTCAGACTCTTGCATGACAGCAGTTCTCTTATAAATGCCTCTTTTCACTTCATCAAAGACCCAAAACATATTGTACACTCGAGCAGTATAGCCTGCTAATTCAGTGATCTAAAACCAACACAGAGAAATAAAATAGAGTTAATATACTCAAGACAGACTTAAAAAAATATGCAATCATATAAGCTTTTTGATTTAATATTAAAGATCCTATTTTATTATACATGAAAAATAAATAACATATCTGATAACTAAAACAAGTAACGGTAAAAAGTTTCTCAAGAGAGCAACATAGCAACGTGTCAATGTAAGTTTGATTGGGATTATAAAACACATAAAAAATTATTCATTCAAGTCACGGTTAAAAACAAAATGTAAAGATTTCAGAATATTAGTGAGACTTAAAAATCTTTGGTCAAGGGGCTGGCCCCACGGCCAAGTGGTTAAGTTTTCACGCTCCACTTCAGCGGCCCAGGGTTTTGCCGGTTTGGATCCTGGGTGCAGACCTAGCACCGCTCATCAAGTCGTGCTGAGGTAGCATCGCACATAGCAGAACCAGAAGGACCTACAACTAGAATATACACTGTGTACTGGGGGGCTTTGGAGAGAAGGGGAAAAAAAGATTGGCAGCAGATGTTGGCTCAGGTACCGATCTTAAAAAAAAAAAAATCTTTTGGGGCCAGCCCCGGGGCCAAGTGGTTAAGTTTGTACGCTCTGCTTCAGCGGCCTAGGGTTCACCAGTTGGAATCCTGGGCACAGACACGGCACTGCTCATGAAGCCATGCTGAGGCAGCGTTCCACATAGCACAACTAGAAGGACCCACAACTGAAAATACACAACTATGTACGGGGGGCTTTGGGCAGAAAAAGGAAAAAATAAAATCTTCATAAATAAATAAATCTTTAGTCAAATTTCTGATTTGACTCGTTCAAATGACAGATTTCATTTCCAGAAAATTAGAAATTTTGTGAAAAGCTTAAGTTCATTCAATGAAATTATGATCCTTTATTTTGATATCTTTTTTCAATTTAAAATAGGGTTTAAATAGAAGAAAAATACATATTTTTCTTATTAGAAATGAATGCTTCTGAGTCAAATTGTCAAAATTCCTAAGCTTGGCAGAGAAAATATCCCTGCTAGAGGATACCAAAATTGGGAGTGAGCTCAATGTAAATCTTCAACTCCTTTTCAGTCCAAATTCCACAATTCAGCTTCTTTTCAAGCCAAACATGATTTATATGCCCAAAGAAAAACATTAAATATGACTGTTTTCTAGGTGAGATTAAAGATAAGATGAGATAAATCTCTGCTTTAGTCCATAAGGCTCAATAGAGTGGTACCTTGCTCCTATCCTGCCAGTGATCCAATTTAGGCTGAATCTCCTGCTGTTTTTCTATTAAAAGAACACCTTGTTGTCAGGGTACTGTGAAAGGTGACTCATCTCCTGTCAAGACCATCTTTCTCAGTGAAAAGGAAAGCACAAAAACCATTCCCTTACAGAAATGTTTACTAGGAAACTGGAACCAGTAAGCGAGGCAGGTCACTAGTAAATGTCTCTTAAACAATAAATTGTGGAATAATACAACAATGCTGACATTTGTGTAAGATTTTTGTGTGTGCAAAACAAGCAGTAAAAGAGTGCATATTACTGTCAAAAGCTTTCTACCGTGTTTCTACTGTGTGAGAGGTCTGTAGCTGGATTAGTATCGCATTTCTATATGTTAATGTTATAGCTATTTAAAGGGTAATTTCTCAAATGTTATCCACAAAAATCTCCTGAGTTCTCAAGCAGAGGAAAACAGAGCTAAGGATTAACAAAATATGGATTCAAAAGAAACCTGGCTAAATATATTTGCATAAAAAAATAAAAAGTCCAAAACCAAATGTAGAGGTCAATTAAAGAAAAGCAGGAGGCAAGGAGTTAGTAGACCAGGAGTCAGGGTGGAGCGGGCCAAGAGTGTCTGAAAAAACCTGAGAATGTGACTGTGGACAAATTACTTTGGGATATAAGACAGGGGGTTTGCCCTTGAACTCTAACTCTAAAAAGGACCCTTGCTCCCTCTGGAGCTAGCAGAGAATGCATGATGCTTTCATGTGCTGTCATAGCAGCAATAAGATTCTTTAGAAGTGAACATTCTGTGATTCAAAGCACAGTCAGCCAAAATAAAGCAAAATGCAATCAGTTTTTGTGTCGGAGACAATGTAGAAAAACTAATTGATATTCTTTCTGTGACTTAGATACCAAAGTATTTTAATGTGAGACGGCCAAAATTTTGATTTGTCATTTAATTTTAATAAGTAATTTATTAATCAAAAAACCTATCCTCAAAACTGTGTCTTCAGATTATCAAAATTACTATTTGAAAAATTTTTTAAAATTGAGTTGGTTTGGTACGTGGCCCTAAACAACTGGTTTTACTTTTATTTTTTTAACCCAATTCAAGAAATCAGTTGTTGAATGAGACTGAAAAGTTTTGTGGGTAAATCACAAACTTTGTAACTCTTTTATATGGCTTATTTGAGGCTTATTTAATAGGCAGCTAAATTTATAAAGATGCTCTGGCAATTTATATTGATACAAAAGCCACAAGAGTAATTAATAGTGAGAATGTCTGTCCATGGGAATATTATGTAACATCTGAACTGAATAAAATGATTTCCAGTCTTAACACTGTGATATTTGCAGGTCATTACCATTCTTTCAGCAAGTATTTATTGACCACGTACAACATTCCAAGCATTAAAATGGATATTAAGAATGTAAAGCTGAGTAAGACAGTTCCTGCTTTCCACTCAGGGCCTGGTGCAGGGGATAGTCAATTACAATGTGGTAAAGCACCAGGTGTACTGTGAACACAGAGAAGGTAGAGCCAGACTCTGCAACGAAGGCGGAAAGAAGGTGGAATCACAAGAGGGTTTTAGAGGTGGTTGGTGAGGCTTGACTTGTCAGGAAGGATGAGTAAAAGTTTGCAAGGTATATAAGTAATATTATTGGCTAACATTTAGTGACTGCTTAATATGTATTGTTTTAAACATTCTACATGTATTAACTCACAACAACCCTACAAAGTCAATGCTATCATTATCCTTATTTCACAGATGATGAAACAGACACAGACAGGTTAAGGAATTTGAGTAAGTTCATATAATTTGTAAATACTGGAGCAAGAATTTAAATTTAGGCACTCTGGCTCCAGAATCCACACCTAGGGGTGTGGTTTTTTTTTTTAATTAAAAACAAATACATCATACTATAGACAGAAAAAGAGGAGTTATAATTGAAAGTGTAAAAATTAAAGGGTATTAGCAGCAATATACTTGGGAGGGCTGCCTTACTCTTAGCAATGTTTGGTAGAGAAAAATGTTTCCAAAATACTAAGTATATCTTGTAATTTACATTTTGCTTGATTTTCATATATCTTATTTTAATCAAATTGATGATGAGAAATGCAAGTACCTCTTTGTATGAAGACATAATCCTTTCAATAGCATCAGCTCCAGAGGCCAATAAAGTTCGAGCAGTAGTAAAGGCTTCTGTCCGTTCACTAACCATAGCTTGTTTGGGGCCATCCTCTAGATCTAAAAGCAAACTACAAAACTATTGAGTTTTTTCAAGTAACTAAATGTTTTATTTTATACAGATGAAATTATGGCCAAAACAACCACATGTAAATTTTTCATTAGTACCAGCAATTTCTTAGAAATTTAATGAATTATTGAAAATACAATATTTGTACGAGATTTTATTTAAAGCTTTCTTTTGTTTCATTATTTTTTTAGAAGGAGACTTGGAACAAAAGTAAGTCTATAGGAATTATGACTATTTTCACTTAGCATTCTTTTAACTTTTTCCAAATTCAACTCCCTGCCCTTATTACAGCTAGGCAATCAAATACTATGGATTTGGTCAATAAAATACTACTAATAGGAATACAAGCAAATATTTCTAGTGTAGTTCCTTTAATAGAAATGCAAGTTAGCTGACCCTCATAATCCAGCCTCTGTCTACCTGTTTCAACCAACCCTCACTCTACAGTCTAGCGGCAGCCCAAACATGCAACACTCTATTTATCCTCTGCTATTTGCATACATGATTTCTTCTGACTTCAATATACTTCTCTTCCTTCTTTGTCTAGCTCTTTCTTCAAGAGTTAACTCTTTAGTAAAGGTTTCCCTGGAAACTTTTGCTGGCCTTTCCAATGGACTTTAAGTTTCTTAAGGGTCAAGAATGTGTGTTTTATTCTTTATTCCTAGTACTCAGCAGAGTCTCCAGCACATAGTACTCCTTAATGTGTATTGAATGGATGCATGGATGCACGGATGGGATGGATAGATGAATGAACATCCTAAATTACTGTCAATGCAGAATTACGGTTAAGAGGAGTCAGACTAGGTTTGAATCCAGGCTTTACTACTTATTGGCAGGTAGTAAGGTAAGTAGAACTTGCCACTTATCCTCTCCATGCCTATTTTCTCATTTGTAAATGAGGGAGACAATAATACTATCTCAAACAATTCTATCTCAAAGAGTTGTTTTAAGGTGAAATACAAATGAAGTGTTAGTCTAATCTATGGCCTATAATAAGTTCTCTAAATGTTAGCTGTTATTATTTTCTCTAGTTATTATCGCATATCTATTTAATTTAGTCTCATTCTTCAAAATTGTTCTCTCCAAGTCATTATTTTAATCTTTCCAACAATTTGAGTCTCTATCTGGCCCGTCTATAGATTATTTCCAAAGTTCTAAATTAAATGCTGAAAATTAATGAAGAAATTAGAGTGATATAGATAGTCATAGTCTAACTTTGATATTTATTGTTCTCTGACTTATCTCAGTGCAAAGGTTTTTTTTCTCCATATCAGTGCAAATATTTAACTTATGCCCTATTATGACTACCAGATAATTTCATATTTACTTGCTCACAGACAGCTCAGCTGGGTTTGAAAGAGATCCACGCATAATATAAGGTAAAATGCACTCAGCAGATATTTACTGAACACCTAGATATGCAAGAAATTAGGCAAGGTGCTATAGGACATGCAAGGATAAATGTGATTTTCAGACTCTTTCCTTAGGGAGCCTACAGTTTGGTAGGAGAGAGAAGATAAGTTCCCAAATAACTATGCAGGGCAGCCTATGAAGAGAGTCAATGGGAGGTGTTTAGAGGAGGCAAAGATCATTTCTTGCTGCAAGAGACAGGAAATGCTTCATGGAGGAGTAGACTGTGAGTGAGGCCTTGAAGACCACATATAATTTCAATAGATCATAAGTATAGTATAAGCAACAGGACAGAGAAGGGAAACTTCAAGCAATGCCAACTGAATGATAAACAGCTTGATCAAGTTACAGCATGGGTTGGTGTCAGGCACTGATTTCACCCGAGTATGAGAATCACCATGAGTTCATGGGGCCCTTTTACAATAGTCTAGGGGCCACCCGGTGGCCGAATGGTTAAGTTCCTGAGCTCCACTTTGGCAGCCCAGGGTTTCGCTGGTTGGGATCCTGGGCGCGGACATGGCACCGCTCAGCAGGCCACGCTGAGGTGGTGTCCCACATAGCACAGCCAGAGTCACTCACAACTAGAATATACAACTATGTACTGGGGGGTTTTGCGGAGGAGAAGAAGAAGAAGGAAAAAAAGAAGATTGGCAACAGTTGTTAGCTCAGGTGCCAATCTTTAAAAAAAAAAGAGGACAAATAGTCCAATGTGGTTCCTCCTAGCCCTACTATTGTCACTGCTCTAGAGGACTCCTGTTAGCCCCCTTGAAGTGAGTGAGTTTCCCTGAGGAATGAAAAAAGAAAGGCTTTGAGTGCTGGTATAAGTGAGGAGTGAAAAATGTGATTGAATAAATAGATTGGAAACAGAATGTAGATATTCTTACATTTAAATGTGTGACAAAATTTAGATAGACACAAAAAAATTACCGAAAGATTCTCAGCAAGCTACCAAAATAGTGAATTGCTGAATCAGTTAAAGCACTAAGAATAGTTTTGGCTCATAGAGAATCTGGCTGGTGATCTAAAATAATCATGGGATTTTATGAATTTGGGTTAAAAGCGGTTTAAATAGTAGCTTTTACTGACAGTCTCTGTTAAGAAGTAAAAACACTAGCACAGATGAACTGGTGTTTGACATGGCATGGTACTTTCCACGTCGCTTTAGCAGATTAATGCCTATTGGGTTTTCTTCGTGCTTTTAGCAACAAAATTACAAATAGCTCTGGACAGATTTCATTTGACTTTTATTCTACGGATTGTTCTTTGGAAAGTACTGTGAGAGCAGTGCCAGTAGTATTTTGCCATGCATACAACAGCCAACTGCATAGCCTCTGTGAGAAGGGTACATTCCTCAGTGTCAGAGATATAAATTCATGACCTAAAGCACTCACCTATTTTGTATCCCAGATCAACACATTTTATCTTCCTCACCAAATATTTTGAATACGTTGTCAAAAGTGCCTCACTTAAGGATTTAATATTTAACATTATATCTTCTCATTTTACTGCTATTTTCAGCTCTGCTAATAAAAGGATATATTGAAACACGGTCACATCTGTTGCTATTTCACTGAAAAGGTGAGAAAGGATTTAAAACTAAGGTTATGTAATACATTTGTCAAAACCCATAGAACTGTACAATACAAAGGGTGAATCCTAATGTAAACTATGGACTTCAGTTACTAATGTATAAATATTGGTTCATCAGTTATAACAAAGGTATCACATTAATACAAGATGTAAATAACAAGGGAAATTATGGGAGGAGGGGAAATTTGGGAACTGAACACTTTCTGCTCAATTTTTCTGTAAACCTAAAACTATTCTAAAGAAAATAGTCTATCAATTTTTTAAAAATTAAAAAAGCAGGCTACCCTTCTGTACTTTTTTCTTTGGACTTACAATCTGAGTTTATTTCTTGTCATTTATGTTTTATCTTTGCCACCTTGACAAATCTCAATCTTACCCTACCTCATACCATATATAAACATCAATTCTAACTGATGATCTTAATGTGAAATGAAAAACCAATAAATTTCTAGAAGATAAAATAGGAGAGGGCCGGCCCAGTGGTGCAGCGGTTAAGTTGGCACGTTCTGCTTCTCGATGGCCTGGGGTTCGCTGGCTCGGATCCCGGGTACAGACATGGCACCGCTTGGCAAACGCCATGCTGTGGTAGGCGTCCCATGTATAAAGTAGAGGAAGATGGGCATGGATGTTAGCTCAGGGCTAGTCTTCCTCAGAAAAAAAAAGAGGAGGATTGGCAGTAGTTAGCTCAGGGCTAATCTTCCTCAAAAAAAAAAAAAATAGGAGAATAACTCTATGACTTTGGGTGACGCAAATATTTCTTAAACAGGACAAAAAAAGCACTAACAACAAAGAAAATGATTGATAAATTGAACTATCTTAAAATTATGAACTTCTCTTAGACACTTAAGAGACTGAAAAGGCAAGAATAGAGTGGGAAAAGAGATTTGAGTGTGTGTGTGTGCGTGTGTGTGTGTGTGTGTGTGTGTATCTGACAAACTACTCATTACAGAATACACAAGAGCTTTACAAATGAACAAGCAAAAACCAGATAAGCCAGTTTAAAAATGAAGAAAAAACTTATCGGTACTTCATAAAAAAGGCTATCCAAGTAGCCAATAAACAAATGAAAAGTGCTTAACCTCCTCAGTCATCAGAGAAATGCAAATTAAAACTACAATGAAGCACGCTTATACACTCATAAGAATGCCTAAAAGGAAAAAGACTCACATCAAACATTGACAAAGATGTGGAGCAACTAAAACTCTCATACGTACTGCATGATACTATTTATATAAGGCTCAAAACCCAGCAAATACTAATGAATGATCGGTAAAATGCCTGCCTTTGCTGTGGCATGGGGGCAGGGGCAGGAGGAAGTGGGGATGGGGGTAGGAGGTTGAAGATGAGGATAAGACTGGGAAGGGGTTTCTGGGATGGGAGCTTCTAGGATGAAGGTAAGGTTCTGTTTCTTCTCAGTGGTGCTTACGTGTATGGGTTGACTTTGTGACAGTTCACTGAGTGGTACACTAATGATTGTGCCGTTGTGGGCATGTATGTTATACTTTAAAAATTATAGCTCCTGACACGAATAGCTAATTACAGCTAAAAATTATGTCTTTGATATGTACTGATAATTACTGTGACAATAATTGGTCAACAAGAGAGTAGTCATATGTAAACTGACCCAAATACAAAATTATATTTCAACAATTTGGCATTTGAATATGAGACATACTCCTGCAGCAGGAGCTATGGAGATCATCTTGTTGGAAGTACATTTTAGGAATAAAATATCACCCATGTTATGAGGGTTATGGTAGAGTTCAGTTCCATTCCTAAGAGTGCTTTCAGTTGCTACTTCTGATGTGCCACCTCACGTTAGCAGATCACCAACATGTGGACGCTACTGGCAGTGCTAGTGGCTTAGGTGCTCTCTTCACTGCCTGTCAGGTGTCTGTGATAAGGTCCGGCAAAAGGGACCTATAAGTAGCTTTCCCTGGCCTTGCCCAGAACTGCTTTTGATATGAAGAGAAGAAAAGTGGCCTATAATATTAAAAAATTGAGATACAGCTCCCAGGTAACTATTTTCTTGACATAATTTCAGTCTTTCTCTTAATACAAAGCAAAGAAAGGGGTAATGTCCTCTAAGAAAATATAATAGAAACTATATATAATTAACTATTTCAATGCCTCTATTTCAAGCATTAGCTCCCACGATTGCTTGGTCTCAAACTAAGTTAAGTCCCTTATAGACTAAGTTCCAATATAGCTAAATGGAGGTAGCGTGATGAAGGTAAGAAAAGTAACACACTAGGAATCACATAATGTCTTCTATCCTTAGTGCTTCCACTAACCATCTGTGTGCCCTGAGGCAAATCTGGGGCTCCAGACTAGATGACCTCTAAGCTCCTCGTATGAGTGAAAATGGCATGATTCCACATGCAATTTTGTAATGTGAACTTGAATATAAACATAATCCTGTCCTAACCATAAGATTTCACTTGAAGTTGTAGGTGGGTGGTATAACAAATCTACTACAAAACTATTTTTCTTTTCTCCTCCAAAAAAACTATGCAGGCTCTTCCTCCTATCTGCACTTTTACCTCTGACTTCCTAATCACTTTTAAATGTCTTGCTCTCTTAACAACAATAATCGTGCCAGCAAATGTCTATTGAGCATTTTTGATGAAGCAGGCATTGTTCTAAGTTTTACACATGTACTCTTCTTTAATCCTCCTAACAACCCTGCTATAATTTCTCCCATTTCAGAAATGAGGAAATTGAAGCACAAGCAGGTTAAATGACTTGCCCATAGTCATAGCCTAGTAAGCAAAAGAGTAAGCATTTGAACCCAGGCAATCTGATGCCAGAGCCCACATGGTAAGAATAGAATAAATATTAACAATGATCCACCTGAATTCTTACTACTTGCTGAGAACTGTTTCAAAGCACATTAAATACATTATATACAATTTCATAATTCTGTAAGATATATATTACTATACCTATGGTTAAGAGAGGAAAACTGAGGCATATAAAGTTTATGCAAATTTCTCAAGGATGGATAACTACTAAATAGCTGAGTCAAGATCTGAACAGTGGCCTGCTTCTTTATTGTATTGTCTTTTTTTCCTCTATCCTACTTTTTCTCCCTTTTCTCTTTGCCATTCTTCTCTCATTCACCCACTTTTTCCACCTAGTTTTGCTTTAAAATATACAGTATCATGTATTTAATTCATCTCTAACATAAGGGACAACTCAGGGCATAAGTGTAAATTAAGACTGAAGATTAGATTAGAATATATGATATGTAATTCCAAGACCTAAAGCCTCAAAGATATATCATTATTTAGAAAAAATAATTTTGTATGAGTAAAACGCTAACAATATTTTCATGTGTTAAATCATTGTAGGTCAAATGTCTTTAGTAAATACGTACAAACATTATAAGCGTATATATAGTAACATTAGAAATTACAGAAGATATTGAAGCACCTTCTCATAATAATGCTGTCATACGAATTTATTTTTTTCTTCTATGAAATTCTTATACTGCTTCTCTTTGTATAAAATCCTCTTTTGAAAAGAAGCTTTAAGAATTACTTTATTTTACTTGCATCACTGTGATTATCATAATTTCAATCTGAAATTTTAATGTTGTTTCTTTAATTTAATATGATATTTTCAGGATTTATTTTTAAATATCTTATTACATCACCCATAGAAATAAGATTGTTAGATTCTTTGCATACACTGTTTACTTCTTACTGGTCTCTGTGGGGTTAATTTGTCACCATTAATAGCTGCATTTTCTCTGCTCTATGTTGAATACTCTGGGGTTTTGTAATAAGACCCGTGCTTCCAAGCACTAAGAGAACTACACCATGATCTTGTCATTGGTGTTGTCTCTATACGTTATATACGAACCTTTTAAAACATCCATATACTTAGATCCACTATGAATATCTGATAATTTTGTTGTGTCTTACTAAAACTAATCTCAAGACCATAAATTTTTGTGTCATTTTTTTCTCCAATACTTTTTTGAAAAAGCAATTTATTTTATCTTATAATGAAAGGATTATGTCTAAAAATACTATTACTAACAACACCTTATTCAATATAAACTTTTTAAATGATTTTTTAAAAAATGAAACTTTGAAAACATAAAAATAGATAAAATTCAGTTTCCCAGTGGTCTAAACACAGTATTAGACAGTTGAGTTGTGGAGTATATTTGGTATATCTACAGTCTTATCACATGGGATTGACAAATTCCAATTTACTAAAATGAACAATTTTAGGTTAAGAATGACTGAAATTTGACAAGTTTTTTTGTAATAATTGGTTAAAGCATTGAAGCACTGTTTCAAAATATTAAAGTATAGGGTAATTCTTTTACTTGTTTTTATTAGATGACTTCAAACAAATAACTTAATTCTTAATTCTACACCAAAAATAGCCGTAAAATAGTGTGAATTCTGTTACCTTATTCTCAGTGTTGCCTTTTGTTTCCTAGGTAATAATTGTCACTCTGTATCAAGAACGTCAAGAGCATGCTCTGTACTTTATAAACATTATTCTGTTAAATCCTCCCAACAGTCCTCTGAAGTAGCCTTTCCAATTCTCCTTTTACAGATGAGGAAATGGAGGTTCAGAGTTTAATTAACATGACTAAGAGGATACAGGCAGGAAGAGGGAAAGCCAAGAGTTGAGCTAAGCTCTGTCTTACTACAAAGCCCATGCTTTTATTTAGTTACTTCAACACTAAGGCCAATTTTGACCAAGTGGTTTTTAAAGAGAAGGGGGAACGTTTTATTTTGGAGGAAGAGCAGAAAATGCTGCTACTTTAATTAACTCCCCTTTGTCTCTGCCCATTAAGACCCAAACTCCCATCTCAAGTATTACAGAACGTTTTAATATTGTTCTTGTTGTCCTTATCTTTCTTAGTTATCCCAAAGATGAAAAATGTTGGTAAAAACCACTGGGGTGGTGATAGCTAGAATTAGACAGGGGCAGCTTGACAACCCCTACCCCCACAATGCCACCAAATCATGCTACATAGGAGGTTTATCTATGTTACCTACAAGTAGAGGAGATCTCCTTCCATGGTGTGAAGCACTTCCTAAAACAATATTCCTAGTTGCCTAATGTAGTCAACCAACTCTTCAAATCACAAAACAGGGCAGATCCAGTTATAGAATATTTATAGACTAAATACATGGGATGTGCAGAACTGAAGTTTAAAACACATGGAGAGAACTTACACTGCTTTTCAAGATATTAATTTGAAATATCTCACAACTGGAAAGGACTTTTGAGCCACTTATCTCCTTTCACATTGCAGGTATTATTATTGGATGTTGCAAAGTCTGCCTTTGTTTCTGACCATTAATGACCACAGAAAAATGGCTACATATTCAGTTTCACTCACACAAAACCAGCAGTGACACCTTCAAGAGAAATAATCCTAAACATATATTGAAGATTAAGCATAAATGTCATTACCACCATCTGCAAAGCCAGTTGCAGTGATAATAGGTACAGCCACCATAATCAGTCCACTGCTGCTCCAAACATACTTCATCAAGAACTGCTCTATCATGATGTACCACAAACGTTTGGATAAAATGAGGTTCATCTGATCGGCTAAAGCTTTGTAACTTTTCTGGAGTTGCTTCATTTCCACCTATAGAGGGAAAAAGAGGCAAGAACCCAGCATGAGTTATAAAAGTAAATATTGTATGTCTGAAGGCTTTCTTTAAAGATAGGTACACATTATTTTGTTTTACTTAGTATAGTATGATCTATGATTCTAACAACTAAAAAATACAGATTAATATAAGAATGAGTCATTATTATTTAATTTGGTCACACCTATATTATTGAAAAAAACCCATGATGCTTAGTAAATATAAAGTACATGTCAGTGATTTATAATTTTTATTTCAAAATTACATGCATGAGGTTAAAATTAAACGATATTCTATAAGACATGAGTAAACAATGTTAGAACTTTATCCTTCTTGATCACACCAAAAATATTTGAAAATAAACACATGACACACATATGTGTAATTAGATTCCATTTTCGAACTAACTCAATTTGCTGGATTTTGTCTTAAATGCCGGAAGCCTACAGCATGGTATAATTTAAATCACTGAGTTCAATGATTCAAGAAGAATCACAAGTCAATATGACTAATACAACATATAAGGACAATTTTCAAGGGGGAGTAGAAGTCCTAAATTTGCTTTAAATTTTCTTCTTCAGATTCCTACTACTGTAAACGTTTGTCTTGATAACTAATGATGCTTCAAAAAGTAAATAATTCTGCTTGGGAATTAAAATACCATTTCAACTTAAGAATACCTGAATATTTCATTTGTACTAAGTCATTTGTATTAAGATTTCAGATGCATCACCTTAAAAAATTTGGTCGTATTTAATATTCTGAGGTTACTTCAATGCTCTGGAAGTTTATGTAATTAGGCTAACTATTTTAGGGATCTGCTTAATGTCGAAAATCTTTAGTATTCAGAAATAACGTTCTGAAATTCCTTTTCTCCTCCTCATTTCTTCTCTAATCTTAGCTTTTCTCTCAAAGCCAGACAAAATTTCATTTCACTGCCTCTTTTTATTTGTGTCAAACATGGTGCTGAACATTAACTAAGAGTTGGAAATGCCATTTGTGAGACACACTCTCCTGCACTTCTTAGGACTGAGGACCCTCCATTGCTGACCAGGCATGCAAAATTGTTAAACTTGTCTTTCATGTAAAAGGACAGGGTTTTTTTTCCTCTTAAAAACAAAGGGCCCTCAATAGTAACAACAAGAGAATACCATCCTAAATTTTCCATCTCAATGGACATGTGTTTACTCAGTTTCCAAACACATTTTCTTCTAATGTTCTACAACCAATTAGGATTTAAGTTTTAAGAAAATGCTTCAGAGATAATTCTGAGCATGTTTGGGTAACTGAGGCTAAGTAGACTGAGTGCTGAAAATTTTATTCTCATGAAACTTTAGAAAAGTTTGCACTCTATAATTCTTTAACAACTTGTGAGTAAAAAGGGTAAGGAAGCATACATTCTAGTACAGGTTTAGATGTCATCGGAGTCTAAAACGCTAAAGAAGTGGGTCCATCAACAGTACAACAGATGGTATCTAGCACTGCAGTGGCAGCTCGAACAGTCTCACATTTCACCCATCATCTTAATTTCTATCTTACCTTATGTCCTCTGTAAAAGGCAATTTCTTCAACCTTGGCTATAATTCTGGAGTGCACATACTGCAAACAGCCTTTTCTATGAGCTTCTTCAGCCACCAATTTACCAAATTTGGGAGAGCAGGCTTTCAACACTGTAGCAGTGGCATATACCACAAGCCCTGCTAATAGGGTGGGCCCAATTGGGCTAGCTCCTCTGGATGGAGCAGTCTGGATGAGCGTATAGGAGGTCAGGATTACATCTAAAATAGGTTTGGTCAGATTAGAATACAAGTGAGCCACAGATTGGGAGAACATCATAATATCCTCAGTAAGAGACTGGTCAGGGTTTGCCAGCCTCCCGTCCATACTGATCACCTTATAATAAGTCTGATTTGTAAAATAGGTTTCACAGGCATGGTCTACTAGGCGAGTTCTGAAGGCCAAAGCCAGTTTGCACTCCAGGTACCTTATCGCACTGTTCACAGAGGCAGCAGGGATGGCAATCATAAGCCACTTGAGTAATTTGATGATGAAAGCCAGTTTGCACTCCAGGTACCTTATCGCACTGTTCACAGAGGCAGCAGGGATGGCAATCATAAGCCACTTGATTAATATGATGATGAAAGCCCGAGGCTTCTTTTCCACAATGCTTTTCACGATTTGTCCATCCAGACCAGCCACATAGATAGACAGAAATGTTCTCGAGATCAGAGCCACCGAGTGGAGGCAGAGCCACCCTGTTTCAGTGGTCACAAGTTTTGGAAAGAGAATTTTCCGAAGTTCTAGTAGCTGTTTGAAAAAATCTGCATTCACTCCAGGCGAAGAATTTTTACAAGTGGTCTCGGTGCAATGCAGTATTTCTCTGTTCTCTGCAGTCGGGTAAGCTGCTTCTTTTCTCTTCCTGTGGCCAGATTGCTTTAAACGCCTGCTAATGATGGGATAGAGGGTTTTCAGAGCATATGCC
Source organism: Equus caballus (assembly GCF_041296265.1). Taxonomy (NCBI): domain Eukaryota; kingdom Metazoa; phylum Chordata; class Mammalia; order Perissodactyla; family Equidae; genus Equus; species Equus caballus. Next base: position 12,373,266 of record NC_091704.1, read on the forward strand.
GCAGCCACCAGGCAGGCAGCCCTTTTAGCAGCGCTAGATCTGGTCCATTTCATTAGATCAGCTGCTGCATTTAGCATATGTGTCATTTTCCCAATTACCCAAACCGGCTTCAAAAAGAATTGGTTTTAAAAGATCATGATCCACCAGAATCCCCAGCAAATGTTTCAGAAAGTCCTACAGGGTTCCATAGTCCGCAGCATTTCTTCTCTTCTTTTCTTAAATTTTGCTTTTGTTTTTTTCAATTTTGTTCTGCTGTGACAGGTGCAGCGGAGCTCAGACTCCACTGCACCTACTGAGGATGATTCCCTCAGAAGCTCAAGCTGCACTAAGCTGCCCCAAGCTCCTCCCTCACAGGCCCCTCATTGGCTGTGAGGATGGTGGGACCTTGGAATCCTCGCCGCTTCCCTTTGAACCTTGAAAATGAGGAGAAAGCAAAGCGAATTACATCCTTAGGCAGGAGTCCAAAGAGTTAAATGTCTATTTTGGGAAAGGTCGAATCAGGGCAGCTGCGGGCGACAAAACCTGCCCCAGCTACTGAGCATGCTCAGCGTCACTTAGAAACGCACAGAAGTTTCAGAATATACATCACTCCTCTAAGGTTTTAGTAGATACCACAAGGGGAAGAGCAGAAAGAAAAGGAAATTTCCAAGCGCTATAAAACGAGATGAGGCAGAAGGAGCTAGGGAGATGAGGGAGGAGGGGCAAGAGGACCAACATGAAATGAATGTGAAAAGGATATGGAATGAATGTGAAAGGGTATGGACTGAATCTGAAAGGGAGAGAGAGGAAAGAGACAAGCGGGAGGGACACTGGAGAAAGCAAACTATCAAATACTTAGATCTGTTTTTCAGTCCCATTTTATTTTATTTTTTCTGCCTGTGTTTCTCATGAAGTCCCAGAATCTATCAGACAAGTCGTAATTGAGGGCATATTTTGTAAATAAATAGGAGAGAAGTCTTCTGCATTATAGAAAATAGTTCTTTGCTATATCTCCATCTCTATGTTTACTTGTCCTTACAATAAAAATCTTCCAGCCCCACAACTGCTATTTTTAGCAATGGAGATCTGATGCACTGGTATTTATTTACAAGGTGACTATTGAATAAAAAAGAGCAGTGTTTCACTTCTACCACCCTCTTGCGTCCTTTAGATAGTTGTTACTTGGAGGTGTGTGACTTTATAACCTAAAGTTAACCATTTGGGAATCCAACTGGAGTTAGATGGTGGAAATAGCTTCTCTGGGACCTTTTTTGAGAGTTCTTTGTCTTTTGCAAACTTTTGTTTTGCTTGTTTTGTTTAGGCTTAGAGATAATCTATTGGCTACTTCCCACTTTGGTTATTTGATTCAAACAAAGAGTGTTAAAAAAATTTTCCCTACATCCCTAATAGAGGACTTAAACTGCTAAACAGTCAAGCAAAATTCTGCATACTTTTAAATATGTAAAATGTTTAGGTAAGGATGAGTGTGTTTTCGAATATGCAAAAGCATTTTTGCTTCCCCACACCCACCACCCCCCACAACATACATACACATTTCTAGTCAACTGGAAGCCTGGGAAGATATGCATTAAATTAGAACAGAGGTTGGCAAATTATAACCCAACCAGTGGGCCAAATTTGGCCTGCCACCTATTTTTTTATGGCCCTTGAGATAAGAACAGTTTTTACATTTTAAAATGGTTGAAAACACATCACAAGAATAATAATATTTTGTGGTGCATGAAAATTACATGAAATTTTTATTTCAGTGTCCATAAATAAAGTTTTATTGGAACACAGCCACACCCATTTATTTATTTACTTATTTTCTATGGCTTGCAAGCCACAGAGCCAGAGCTGGATAGATGAAACAGAGCCTAAAATATTCACTATCTGGCCCTCTTCAGAAGAAGTTTGCCAACCCTTGTGCTAGAATATAAAACCTGTTTCAGTGTTGAATGATCTTCATTATTCAGTTTACTGTGAATAAAGAACTATTCTCCTTTTCATAAGTAACAATAGCCTTAAACTTTTAAAACTCCTTTCCCATGTACCTATATGAATTTCAAGAATCATCACAGGTCTCTTTTCATTTGTTTGCATTCAATTCAGCAGACTGACTAATACATGAGTGGCAAATTCATGCAAATTTCTTTTATAGCTGACCATATTAGCAGCACAATCTATCATTCATTCCATTGAGACTTTCTAAGTCTGTATGTAGAGATCATAGTGTTATAGTGGTTATTTTCAAAATCTTTTATTCCTAATCTCACGTTTCTCACGTGTCAAAGTAAGGATCTCTTACCCTTATAAACTTTAATTCTTTATGTCACATCTCCTGACTGTGATAAGACAGGTGGAGGGCCAGGGTAAACTTAGCTGGGGGTGATAGGAGGATGTTCAGCCAGGCAGAACACTTACACAGAGGGTTACGCCGGTCAGCAAGCAGCTGGCAGTCGAGGCAAGTGGCCTGCATCACTGGCATAGGACAGCCACATCAGGGGAGGAGCAGGGCAGTGGGAAATCTAGAAGCAAAGAAGGTTAGAGATCAAATCAGGCCTGCACTTAGTTGTAGGTAGGTCAGTTTATCAACTGATAATGAAGCTAGGGTATAGGAACAAGCTTTTATTGGCTTGAGTGAAAGACTTGTTAGAATGAGGAAAATAATCAAGATAGAAAGACAGAAATTTGGTTACCGGAATTGTGGTGCAGGGAAGGTTGGAGGCCAGTTACTAGAACTGGGGAAAAGGTTAATGTGAGATTTGACCTAATGATGAGCCACTTAAGTACAGATGTAACTATCACCATTTTAATTCCACTCCCACCCTTCACTCTACCCTACCCCCAAGAGTCAGGGTTGGTCCTAGCATCTGAGACCAAGCTCAAGACTTCAGGGAAGGCAGAGGAAGAATTCAAGATGATAGGAAAACAGATACATAATTCCAGTTGGAAATATATGGTATTTAAGTAAGAAACTAAGAATGTCAAGATACTTCTTTCATTTTTTATATTGCCATGCAATTAAAGCAGAAAGAATGCTAATTTAGTTTGAATTTCAAACTAGGTGAGAAAAAAAGAGTGAAAAAAAGTCACTTGTTACTATAGTAAACATAATTCAGCCTAATTTCCACTCAATCTTCTCAACTTTACATGTGTTTACATGGGAAAGCATTAAAATTTTTCTTAAGAGAGGAGAAATAATCTTAAAAAAAGATCTTGAAAATGAATGAAAGTTAAAAAATAAGCAATAATTATCAAATTACTCTGTTCTCAAGTGTGATACTCTCAATGTCAGTGTCACAGTGGACATTACCAACAACCATGGAAGAGCAGGATTAAATAGACTTTATATATATATTAGAGACTATATATATACACATATATTAGGAAAACTACATGCTTTCTAAACAGTAAAACATCAGAAATAAATTTTTATAATAAAGAGACCTACATATATAAGTATATGAATAAAAATGTATAATGTAGATAATATGTATTATGTGTTTAGATAGTAAATCACCAGAGAGTAAATAATTTTTAGCAGTAAAGACAAATTAAGGTTTAAGATTTGGGATGCATTTCCTTCTCAGCAAATGCTAAGTAGTATTTTATCTGTGCTGTATTCCTTTCTTGAACTGTTTCCTGACCCGAGATTACCTAATTGCCCTACTGGCCCTAAAATAGCACAGCATTTGACTCATTATCTACCAGTCATGCTAGCCTTATTCATGTGAGCCACAAACACAATGAAGATGAGATCTTAGGTCAATATTTCATCTGTTACAAATAACCACCTAATAACTGGTTCATAATGAAATGTCTTTTGCTGTGAAGGAAAACCCAGCAAATATCTTGTCTGAGGATGTATCTCATAGATTAATCTTTCCTTAGCCTAATTGACCACTTCCACTGCCTCTCTGTGACTGGAAGGAAAGGAGTGACTCTAGTCAGAGAGAAGACACGGTTCTATCCAGCTCCCACTTCTTGACTCTTCTCAACAGATTGGTCAACCTGTCCTTTATGTCTCTACCTATAGAATATATTTTAAAAGGTCAGTCAATCCTCTATAAAATTATTTTCCCCTTCTAGTTAATTTAGTTAATTTGTACCTGTTTCAAAATGTTGAAAGTAGGAAAGGCTAACGCACTGGGCCATTGCTTCTGACTCGACTGTATGGTTTAGTTACTGAAAAACGATGAGCTACTCCATGACGAAGACTAATTTGTTCTGAAATGCTATACTCACTTGGTTTAATTCAAACCAATGATAGATATACTTTGGTGAATTTTTGTGACAAAAATCAGTATTTCTATGATTAAACGATGTCTACCAGGGCACATAATCCTATTTTAGGCAACTATATTTTAGGCACTATTTCCCAATGAGTTAACAGAAAATCTATCATATTTGAAAATGAGAGGTTGCCCAGATTAAAAATCTGGAAAACAATCATGACAATTGGGGAAAAAAAACCATTTTGTGCATTTGTTTGGTACAGGAGATTTCTAGTTTCTAACCAAAATATCATAGAACAGTGTGTAAGATAAACATTTTGTGAGGATATACAAACATAACACAGAAACGATCACTAAAATCCAACTTTCGTTTTGAGATTTTTTTCGGTAAGGTGTTTAAAGTCTTTGGGTCTTTACAGCTAAACCCAGTTTTGATCAAGCTCTCTAAGAAACCCACAAAATGGTAAGTTACTACAGCGCAATATTTCTAATAAACAACTGTGTACTGAATATTGAAACTGCACGTGAAAGATATTTAAAGGATTTGGATGTGGAGTGATGTGGGAATGGAAACATCATCTTGAGGATTACGGATCCATATCTTTGTTCTTGCCTTCTTTTTCTCCCCTCAGTCTGTTCTTTGACCTAAAAAGAAAAAGGCTGAGACCTACACCAAAGTAAATAAAACTATGGTGGGGGTGGTTTGAAACACTAACCCTGCGGCCACAGCCCGACACTTGATTTCTTGAGGGTTCCTTCGCCCGACCGGTTGAAACTGCTGTGTTCTTCCTCCTTCGGACGCGCTGCTTTCCCACGGCGTCCCCTGCGGCCCTATCAGGACAGCGTCGCCGCAGAAACCGCAGAGGCTGCCGGGAGACGCGGAAGGAGCCTAACCAGGCCGCAAAGGCTGTAGGGAGGCTGGGCTATAGGTCCGTGGGCCGGAGAGGAGCGGGCTGAAACCGAGGAAGCTGTGGCTTAGCCCTGAACGGAGCCGTCTGAAGTGCAGCTGTCAGAACCCCAGTGTCTTCTCAGAAGTTTTGGGGAGATGAACTGGGTCGGGGGCTCCAGGTGAGTCGTGCTGCTGGAGCTTGAGACTGTAGCCTTGCGTCCCTGGACGTGCATTCCCGTCATGGCGCCTCTTTCCTAGGCCTCGGAGGGGAGGGCACAGCCTTGCCTGGGGGCAACTTGCTAGGAGAGGTCTTTTAATCTTCCCCAAGCCGGGGGACCCTAGCGCCATGTCTCTGCTCTTAAACCGAAAGCAGCTCAGCTTTTCCCCCACTGTCTTTCCAAAAGCTTCACATGTGGGGCCCGCCGTGGGTGAGGTTCTCTGCTCTCCCTCCCCCGCCTCCCGGGTCCTCCTCCTCTAATGAGACCTCTGAGCAGCTGAGCCCTCTTCTCGCCCCTGCTTCTCCCTTTTTGAAGGGATTTCTTTGCGTCAATATATCGTCTTTGCACAAATTTGTAAGGCGTTATGGAAGAGGCCATTCCCTGCTGCCCTTAAATCCATTGGTGGGGGCTCGTATCCACCATAAATCCAATTTAGTTTGTTTTTGCAAGGGAGGGAAAGTGAAGCGTTTTTTGCTTTAACTTACAAGAGAATTTGCAATTTGTTTTGTATTTAGAATTGATCACATAAAGGAGGATGAGTTGACAATTTAGCTTTATGTAACCTGTTCATTGCTGTTGACCTTCAAGTCCACTAGGATGGAAATCATGTGGGCCTGTAATTTCGTTTGATCAAATTCCCTGACGAAAAGAATTGTTTTGATTGAAACATTAAGCCATTAAATACAATTTTTGTCACAAGTAGACCCAGGACAGTGATGATATGGTTAGAATATAACACATTTAAATTATTAGGAATTTTATAAGAGGAAAGACAGCTTTTGTGTTCAAGTATTGTAACGATGTCTGATAATTTTAGCAATAGCATTTATCCTGTTGAAGATATGTTAGCATCGTATTTTAGAAGTTTATCTGATTTATTCCTAGCTAATGTTCTAGCATCATGCTTCCACTTTGGAGAAAAGTGAAAACTCACTTACAAACGTCACACAATTTAGTTGATACATGATTATAATTTGATGTTTTTGAATTCTTTAAAATGTGAATATTAAATGAGATAGAAAATCATCTTACAAACGCTTAAGCAGTATTAAAATATAGGTGCTATTATTATTCTGTCATATAACTTCTGGTTATTCAGGGAGTAGTATTTTGGTTGCTAGTGGGAGGATGCAAAAGCAATGTACTGCAGGAAACGTGTAGTCTAGGATTGTGTTTCTCAAAATGAGGTAGTGCTGCACCTGGAGATATTAGGTACCAGGGGGTTAAGAAACCACAGAAGAAACGTGACACATCTCCCTGGAGCATCAGTTTTATTCACAGATCGGAGGAAAATATATTTTTTAATTTAAGTAAACATGGATATGTTATAGAGTAAAAGGCAAAACTTGTGTGAAGTTGTAAGAGAAAATATGGAATTTTAAATAAATTTTCTTGGGGAGGTTGGGCTCGTTAGGGTCAAACTCCAGATTGGTAATGAAAAAATGAGTGTCTCCACTTTGTACTATCCCAGCAAACAAAGGTAGACAAGATTAGTTGATCATGGCGCTCTGACCATGAGGCCGTAAGGGCCTCAGAATCTGAGACAGTGCTTAGTAATCACTAGCAGTTGATTGGAGCTGCTATAGAGTAGAAGTTTTAATCCTTGTCTCAGACCATCCTTGAGTACTTGTTTATTTCCCTCTGTTGTAGGATTAGTTTTTGTTTGAAAATTTTGAGAACTGTTAGGAACTTAAAATACAGACGAGTAACTAGAGAACATTTACAAAGCTCTCTCAGAGCTGCTCCATCAGAGAATTCGGCATTAATTAATTCAACAAATACGTTTTTACTTGCCTCCCTGTTTAGGGCATTGTCAGGCTGTATAGTGGGATTCAAAAGAGAAAAAGATAAAACTTTGGACCACAAAAAGAATTTATGGTAGAATGGTGAGATTTGAATTAGGTGAATGATTTTAAGACTAGATAGTTAAATGGTACTTAATATATAACAAGTGCTGTTCTAAGAACTTTTTGTATATTAGCTCATTTACTCTTAAGAAGAACCCTATGAGGTATGTACAAATGTTATCCTCATTTTACTGATAGGGAAACTGAGGCACTGTTAATGTTAAGTGGCTTGCCCAAGGTCACCCAGCTAATCAATGACAGTTATTTGAGAACCATATGCTTAATGGCTATGCTGTGCTATGCAGTGTAGAAATACGAGTATTGTGAAAGTGGCACATGTAGAGGGCTATGGATATTTAGAGAACAGAGAAATTACCTTAAACCTTGAAGGATAACAGTGTTGCACAGAACAAGCGCTACAGAGAAACAATGAAACACAGGTTCTTAAAAGCTGAAAAGGAAGTGAGATAAATAATTATCAAATTGGAGACCTAGTTTTTACCAAGGCTTCTTAGAAGAGATGGGTTGGGAGGGCAGTATTAAAGAACCTGAAAGGATTATTTGGCAGACAGTAGATTGGTCTGCATTAAGACAGGAAAACACTTGCAAAGAGGCTTTATACCTTTTTTCCAAGGAAATGAATGAAGCAGGCTACAGCAAGTTTATATTTTGGTTGTAGCAACCTGATTGTATACACTAAATCAAACCAGGGTATTCTTGTTGTGTATTATAGGGACCTGATATACAGTTTAATTGCGGAATCATTTGATAGGAGCGTCTTTACAATTGCAAAGGTCTTTGCAAGTTTTCTTGGCATAAAAGAAACTTGGCATTTAACTTTTTGCTGCTCTTCTGTTTGGGGAGTCTACCAGTCACATGTAAGATTTTTTTTTGTGAGGGAAGGGACTGGTGGCTAGGGAAGAAATAAGCTTTCCTTATTTTGATTTTTAAATTACTTGGTTTGGCTTTAGTGTTATGCTTTGTGGACGTCTTTGAAGATATAACATTTCATTTCAAACAAAGTCTCATTTAGGGTAAAGAGATTTGGTCTAAGCTGAAACTAATTGACATATCTATGATAGCAGTTCCCAGTCTACTTCCCTGAAACTTGCTAATCAGCCATAATGTCAGATTTTCCAATTTAATGGGTTCTTTCTTTTTTTCCTAAAATTATATTCTTTTTTTGACTTAAAATGCCCCTCCCATTTTAAGTCCTTTCTTTTTTTCTCCCCCTGCTTTTTCTTCCCAAATCCCCCCAGTACATATTTTAGTTGGGGCATGTGGGACGCCACCTCAGTGTGACCTGATGAGCGGTGCCATGTCCACGCCCGGGATCTGAACCAGTGAAACGCTGGGCCACCTAAGCAGAGGACGCGAACTTAACCACTCGGCCACGGGGCTGGTCCCAAGTCCTTTCTTGACAAAATTAAAAATATGAATCATTTGTCAGTCTTACCAATTAAATAATTTTTTTTTTTTTAGTTGTCTGGGAATCATTGACCTAGAACTCTAATCTTTGTTTTGTACTTTTACGTCAGCACTGAGACCCTGTGTTTTCCTAGTCACATTGAGTTGTAAATTTGAAAGAGGACAGGTATAAGCACTGATCTTTTTAATTTGGAAAAGATTCTCTTTTATTTTCAGTATTTGGTGATTGACGACTTGTTTCACCAAATTCATAGCCACCTCAGACATGAAGGTGGTAGTAAGAGAAGAGAGAAAGGAGAAGATAAAGATGTGACCAGTCTTTGGGCCTCGATATGCTATTCAGAATGGGATCAACTATAGATCTGAAATACAGCACTATACATTCAGTGTAAGAAGACTTTTTGTTTTAATTGGAGGAGGTTTATTTCTATAACTTAGATTGAAGAATGCAACCCGTGTCATAAGAAGGCACAGATAAAATCCTGTTTGAATTTAGGTGAAGGAGAGGTTTGCATTTGTAAATGTAGGCCTAGAATATTCACCTGTGCAAAGTATTTAGTGAGTGCTATGTACCAGGCACTGTGCCAGGTCAGAGTATAAAGTAACTGAAATTTAGTCTCTTTCTGAGAGATTTATAGCTTATTGGGGGGGGGGGAATATGACATTCCATAAAGTTTGAAAATGTTGAAAGATCAGGGGCCAGAATATATGATTTAAAAAAAACAGTGTGAACAATAGTAGAACATAGGAAAGTTTTAGCTGAGAGTTTGGCAAATCAGAAACAAGGCTAAAGGAAAGTTTGATGGAGAAAAAGAATAAAATAAATGTTATGTAAATAGTTGGAGATAAGATTACTTATTTAAATACTTAAAAATGTGTATATGTGTCTGCGTGATGGTGAGGTTGAAAACCAGACTGAGAAGTTGAAATTTGATCTGTTGGATATTGAGGAGTCATTCAAATTCAGAAGTACCACAGTGAAAGTAGTATTCTATGACTGTTTGTTTGTGGTGCTAGTGGTGTGTAGTTTGGAATATAGTGGTGAAAGACTCCAAGACAGTGATACCAGTTAGGATTCTTCTGGGGAAAAATAATGAATACTATTTTTCCATTTTCTTGTATGACTATATATTTTCCAGATCAAATCAAAACCAGTCCTAGGGCTGGCGCGGTGGCCGAGTGGTTAAGTTCGTGCGCTCTGCTTCGGCGGCCCGGGGTTTCACCAGTTCGAATCCTGGGCGCGGACATAGCACTGCTCATCAGACTATGCTGAGGTGGTGTCCCACATGCCACAGCTGGAAGGACCCACAACTAAAAATACACAACGATGTACTGGGGGACTTTGGGAGAAAAAGGAAAAATAAAATCTTTAAAAACAAAACAACCCCCAAAAAAGCAAGCAAAAAAACCAGTCCTATGTGAATTTGGGTTAATTATTAAACCTCTCTGTATAGGAGCAGATCAGGTTGTGAGGGACCTTCATAATGGAGAAAAGAATACAAAATTGTGACTACAAAATTAGGTATAGGGCTTGGAAGGGGAATATGCAGATGAAGGGCTCTGAACTTAAGTTTAATTAGCTTTACAATAAATTCTCTTTACTGTGAATTAGCCTCTCTCCCTGCATCTCTTTCTTCATCTGTTAAATGGGGATAACACTTAAATGTACGGTGAACATCATCCCAGTTTGCCTAGGACAGTCATGGTTTATGCCTGTGATCCTAGTGGCACGCCCAGTTTAGCATTTGTTTTCGGAGTTTTTGTTTTTTAATTAAATATAAGCTACCATTAATGGTTCCGTTAAAATGAACCCAGATAGATTCAGTGAACATCCTTTTTTTTATTTTAACCTCTGCCATGGTCTGTATTAGTGCATGAGCAACGTGTGCGGTGAAGAACGTTCTCACTTTAACATGTGGTTAAATCTGAAGACATCCAATGATAACCCAGGCCTGGCACTTTCCAGATAGAAAGTAACTAACAGCTTCTTTTAAAGATAGCATGAAGGGCACTTGCTGATAAAGTGTGCTGAGACATGAGTGGCTGGGTACAACTAACTTGCTGGATGGGATGGGAGAAGTATTTAATGCTGCTGTCTCTGCTAGCCACTTGTACCAGCTAGTTGTAACATTGCATTCTAAGGTCTGAGAGATTTGTATAGCCGCCATGCCTGGGAGTGGGGTCAATAGGAAACATGGAAAATTTTAGATGAGGTGTAAGTGAAATATTTGCTAGGAATAGAGGCTAATCAGTCCTGTCAGAGTGCCTACAAAGAGTAGTAGGAATGTTGTTGCTACAGTGGTTTTGTCAACAACCGTTTCCTTTTTCATAGTGTTTAGTAATGCTTTTGTAACCTTTTGGCAGCAGGGAGCTCAAATAAAGGAAAATTAATGCTTAATGATAAATACTGATGTTTTGTTTTTCATTTGAGTTGATGAATCTATAACTAGTACACAAAATGTTTGCCAGCATTTAGCATCTCTCATGGTCACATGACAATCTGAATGCCCAAATCTGCTGAAAAAGCATCAGGAGTTACTTTCAGATTTGGTAGTTATTTTAAGGAGATTATAGCTGCAGACAATAGTTTGACGCATGTAACTGCAGAACATTAAAGATAAAATTATTTCTGCAATGATAATATAAATAGAAATTTGATGGATCATAGCATCTTGGGTAAAACAGGACTCTTACTAAATTATGTAACCTGTGTAGCCAAGATACACTTGGAATTGGTTGTAGTTCATGTATATTTCACAGTTGTAGTCAAAGAGGCTTGATATTTTACTGAACAAAGCTACAGTTGTCAAAATTTTCATTTTTTTATATGCACAGTTAATGTAACTGAATTACACTGTTTTTGAGACAATACTGATGTTGAATCCAAAAAAGAATACTTTGGCGTGTTGTTATAAGCTTGCTTTCTTTGTTGCCTTTTATTAATTGGATTTCATAAACATTTGACTCTTTGAAGAGTTACTTGATAAATCAATCTATGTATCCTGCATTGTTATTGAACATTTTTGCAAGCAAGTCCTCTAAATTTTGATGACATTTTATTCAAAAACAGTTGAAAATATTTATTCAAAATATCCCATAAATGGAGTGAAAAACTTCAACTTTAGAAGCTTTTAGTGAATTATAATTGTTGAAATAAAGTTTTTAAGATTTAATTGTGAATAACCTGAAATACACATCTGTGTTGGGCTATCATTCACAATCTAAGATCTCTGCCATTGTATGACCCAGGAGATGGCTGTTCATGTTTATCATTACAGCCTGTAACTATGAAACAATATTTTCCATGTGAAAGTACTATAAGAATTCAATCTCTAAGAACTTATTTTAATTAGGCTCTGTATTCTGAATATTAGGTGGATTTCTGCCTCATCGATTGACACTTTTTTTCTCAATACCGTACCTTTTGTAATTCATATTACTCTAAAAACTTTTTCTTGTATTGCAAGAGAAGAATTTATATGAAAGCCATAGCATTCTAATGTATATCATTACTATTCCTGACACATCAGGTGGACCTGCTTTAGTTTTGTGGAAAACCAACCTAAGTACTTTTTCTAGGCTAGTTACTGTCCTGAATCTTAATAAGTCTGCTAGCTAACAATGTTAACATTATGATGTCTTAGGTTAATATTAATTTCACTGTGACACAAGCCATAAAATAATTTTTTCAATTGTTAGTTATTGCTTTATTAATTTTGTTTACATTTTTCACTTTGAATCACACTTAAGATGTTATTACAAGATTGTAACAATCTGGAAACGGTTTCTTTTGCATGGCACCTCGCCACTAAAAAGATAAACTAAGCAGAAAAATAAAAAGCAAAACAAAATAAACAAAAAAGAAAATTCAAGACTAGCTGACAGTTAAGATATGTGACACCCATAGTATTTAATCCCTAATGTAGTTTCAACATCTCCTGCGTACTCCATGTAAAATGTACGTTCGTGTTGTTCTTGATGTTTCCTTGACCACATTACTGCCTGTCTTTTTTTTTTTTAAAGAAAGTATTTCTTTAGCGTTTTCCTTTAAATCTTTGCTTACTAGAAAGAATGGCAAGGGGCAGAATGCCCTGTTATATTTTTGTAGTCAGTATGGTTTTATTTCTTCCTTTCTCTCTCTCTTCTTTCCTTCTCCCCTTCCCTCCCTTCTCTTCTCTTCTTTCCCTTTCTTAACCTCTTTACACTTCTCTATTTTACTTTATTCTTTCTATCTTAATGAAGAATAAGGTAGTGTAATCTATATCCCTGCTTCCCACAATTGATAACTTGTGGAGTGTTCTATGAAGAAGTTATGGCCTTTTGATTTTATTTTCAGTATGTAGCTATAATGGCAACTAATATTGTTCACTTAAACTTTTACTGAAAGAGATGGTTGCAATATATTTCTTTAAAAATCCATTTTCTAGAATAACATAGTAATTACTGTTAAAGAGATGAGCTTCATTCCCACCTCCCCACACCTAAATCTCTGGTAATTTAAATTTCAGGACAAAAATTAGAGAAACTCTTAAAATTGTTTTTTATAAAGTGCATATAAATTTCATGAAGAAACTGATGTTTGAATGGGGTCTTGAAGGTATTGAAAGTTTTCAGTACAAAATATGGTGGGAGGAGTCTCCATATATGGAGAAGAAAAACTATATTTTCATTTGGTCGGGTGTTGGAATACATGAAACGCAGGAATGGAAAACAAAGTTGAAATCTAAGTTGGGGCAGGCAATGGAAGTCACGTCCCTAAGTGATAATCAGAGCTGTGTTTTATTGCTATTACCAATGTAGTAAGAAATATAGGAGAACATTTGCATAAAATCAAGGAGACTCTTTAATGTATAATTATGGTAGCTAGCTACATACTTAATATTGCAGTAGTCAAAGTAGCAAATGACTTCTGAGGATTCACATTTTATATATAGCAAGCTATTTTAATTATCTGCACGTTTTTCTTTTTCTCAGATATAAAATTCCATCTAGTTTACCCCATTATTTGGGGATATATTCATTTGTTCTCCCGTCTTTTCTATCTTATTTTTTTCTACCTTTATTGAGGTATAATCGACAAATAAAATTGTAAGATATTTAAAGTATACCATGTGATGGTTTGATATATGCATACATTGTGAAAGTTAATTAACACATCCATCACCTCAGATATTTCTCTTTTTTGGTGAGAACATTTAAGTTCTACTCTCTTAACAGATTTCAATTATACAATACAATGTTATTTTGTATTAACAAATGGTATGGTTACCATGTTATCCTCAGAACTTATTCGTCTTATAACTTAAAGTTTGTATGCTTTTACCAACCTCTCCCTATTTACCTGACCCCCCAGCAACCACTTGTCTGTTCTCTGTTTCTATGATTTTAACTTTTTTTTAGATTCCACATATAAGTGGTACCATGTCCTATTTGTCTCTGTCTGCCTTAATTATCTAATGCCTTCCAGGTTCATCCATGTTATCACAAATGACAGGATTTCTTTCTTTTTTTTGTGAGGAAGATTGGCCCAGAGCTAACATCTGTTGCCAATCTCTCTCTTTTTGCTTGAGAAGATTGTTGCTGAGTTAATATCTGTGCCAGTCTTCTTCTACTTTTTGTGTGGGATGCAGCCACAGCATGGCTTGACACGTGGTGCTAGGTCTGTGCCTGGGATCTGAACCTGTGAACCCCGGGCTCCCAAAGTACAGCATGCGAACTTGACCACTATGCTGCTGGGCTGGCCCAGGATTTCTTTCTTTTAAAAGGGTGAATGATATTCCATGGTGTATATATATACCAAATTTTCTTGATCCATTCATCCATTGATGTACTCTTAATCTGCTTCATACCTTGGTTGTTGTGAATAAGGCTCCTATGAACATGGGAGTACAGATATCTGTTTGAGATGTTGATTTCTCTTTGGATATATACCCAGAATTGGTGCTGCTCGATCAAATGGTAGTTCTTTTAATTTCTTGAAGAACCTCCATGCTGTTTTCCATAATGGCTGCACCAATTTATATTCCCACCAATAGTGCACAAGGGTTCCCTTTTCTCCACATCCTAATATTTGTTCTCTCTTTTCTTTTTGATGCAAGTCATCCTAAAGGACATGAGGTGATAAATCATTGTGGTTTTGATTTGCATTTCCCTGAGCGTTAGTGATATTGAGCACCTTTTCCTGTACCTGTTGATCATTTGCATGTCTCTTTTGAAAAATGCCTATGTACGTCCTTTGCCCATTTTTTAACTAGGTTATTTGTTTTTTGCTGTTGAGTAGTATGAGTTCCTCATATTGTGGATATTAAACTCTTATCAGATATAAGATTTGCAAATATTTTCTCCAATTCCATAGGTTCCCTTTTCATTTTGTTGATGGTTTCCTTTGCTGTGCAGAAGCTTTGTAGTTTGATGTAGTCCCACTTTTTAATTTTTGCTTTTGGTGTCAAATCCAAAAAATCATTGCCGAAACCAATTTCAAGGAGCTTACCCCCTGTGTTTGCTTCTAGGAATTTTATGGTTTCAGGTCTTATATTCAAGTCTTTAATCCATTTAGAGTTGATGTTTGTGTACAGTGTAAGATAACGGTTACAGTTTCATTCTTTTGCATGTGACTGTCTAGTTTTCCCAACACTATTTATTGAAGAAACGGTCCTTTCCCCACTGTGTATTCTTGGTTCCTTTGTGATAAATTGAATGACCATATATTTCTGGCTTATTTCTGGATATTCTATTCCATTGGTCTGTCTGGCTGTTTCTATGCCAATACCATACAGTTTGATTACTGTCACTTTGTAATATAGTTTGAAATCAGGAAGTATGATGCCTCCAGCTTTCTTCTTTCTCAATTATGCCTTGGCTATTTGGGATCTTTTGTGGTTCCATACAAATAATAGGGTTGTCTGTTTTATTTTTGTGAAAAATGCCACTAGAATTTTGATAGGGATTGCATTAAATCTGATATGTCATTTGATTTCTGGGCTTTCAATTCTGTTCCATTGATCTGTAGGTCTGTTTTTTCACCAGTACCATCCTGTTTTGATTACTATAGCTTTGTAGTATATTTTGAAATCAGGGATTGTGATGCCTCCAGCTTAATTCTTTTTTCTCAGTATTGCTTTAGCTGTTTGGGGTCTTTTGTTGCCCCATATGAATTTTAGGATTCTTTGTTCTATTTCTGTGAAGAATGTCATTGGGATTCTGATTGGGATTGTATTGAATCTGCAGATTGCTTTAGGGAGTATGGACATTTTAACTGTATTTATTCTTCCGATCCGTGTGCACGGAATATCTTTCCATTTCTTTATGTCTTTATCAATTTCTTTCAATAAAGCCTTAATAGTTTTCATTGTATAGGTCTTTCACCTTCTTGGTTAAATTTATTCCTAGAAATTTTATTCTTTTTGTTGTGATTGCAAATAGTATTGTATTCTTGAGTTCTCTTTCTCATAGTTTGTAATTAGAGTACAGAAATGCAAATGATTTTTGCAAGTTCATTTTGTACCCTGCCATTTTTCTGTTATTGTTGATTATTTCTAATAGCTTTCCAATGGATTCTTTAGGGTTTTCTATATATAAAATCATGTCGTTTGCAAACAGTGAGCATTTCACTTCTTCATTACCTATTTGGATATCCTTTACTTCTTTTTCTTGCCTAATTGCTCTGGCTATACCTCCAGTACTATTTTGAATACGAGTGGTGAGGGTGCGCACCCTTGTCCTGTTTCTGTTCTCAGAGGGATGGCTTTTAGTTTTTCCCCGTTGAGTATGATGTTGGCTTGGGTTTGTCATATATGGCCTGTATTATGTTGAGATACTTTCCTTCTATACCCATTTTATTGAGAGTTTTCATCATAAATGGATGTTAGATCTTGTGAAATGCTTTCTCTGCATCTGAGATGATCACGTTTTTTATTCCTCATTTTGTTAATTTGGTGTATCGCATTGATCGATTTGTGGATGTTGAACCATCCCTGTGTCCCTGGTATAAATCCCACTTGATCATGGTGTATGGTCCTTTTAAGATTTTGCTGTATTCGGTTTGCCAGTATTTTGTTGAGGAGTTTTGTATCTCTGTTCATCAGCAAAATTGGCCCGTAATTTTCTTTTTTTGTGTTATCCTTGTCTGGCTTTGGTATCAGCTTGATGTTGGCCTTGTAGAATGACTTACGAAGTATGCAGTCTTTTTCAATTTTTTGAAATAGTTTGAGAAGGATAGGTATTAAATCTTTGAATGTTTGGTGGAATTCTTAAGAGAAGCCATCTGGTCCTGGACTTTTATTTTTTGGGAGGATTTTGATTACTGTTTCAATCTCTTTACTTGTGATTGGTCTTTTTAATTCTCTATATCTTCTTGATTCAGCTTTGGCAGATTGTATGAGTCTAAGAATTTATCCATTTCTTCTGGATTTTGCAATTTGTTGGCATATAGTTTTCATAGTATTCTCTTATGATCCTTTGTATTTCTGTGGTATCGGTTAATTTCTCCTCTTTCATTTCTAATTTTATTTGAGCCTCCTCTCTTTTTTCCTTAGTGAGTCTGGCTAAGGGTTTGTCAATTTTATCTTCTCAAGGAACCAGCACTTGGTCGTTGATCCTTTCTACCATTTTTGTGGCTTCAATTTCATTTATTTTTGCTCTAATTGTTATTATTTCCCTCCTTCTGCTAACTTTGGGTTTTGTTTGTTCTTCTTTTTCTATTTCTGTTACGTGCAGTTTAAAAGTGCTTACTTGAGATTTTTCTTGTTTTTTAAGGTGAGCCTGTGTTGCTATGATTTTCCCTCCTAGGACCACTTTTGCTGCGTCCCATGAGTTGGTGTGGTATAATGTATTTTCATTTTCATTTGTCTCCAGATATCTTTTGATTTCTCCTGTAATTTCTTCAATGATCCATTGGTTGTGCAGTACTATGTTGTTTAGCCTCCACATATCTGTCACTTTCGTAGCTTTTTTCTTGTAGTTGGTTTCTAGTTTCATAGCATTATGGTCACAAAAGATGCTTGATATGATTTCAGTCTTCTTAAATTTATTAAGGCTTGCCTTCTTTCCCAACATATGGTCTATCTTTGAGAATGTTCCATGTGCACTTGAGAAGAATGTGTATTCTGCTGTTTTTATATATGTTCTATTAAGTCCATCTGGTCTAGTTTTTCATTTAATTCCATTATTTCCTTGTTGACTTTCTGTCTAGATGATCTATCCATTGATCTAAGTGGGGTTTAGGTCCCCTACTATTATTATGTAGTAGTTCACTTCTCCTTTTAGGTTTGTTAATAGTTACTTTATGTACTTTGGTGCTCCTATGTTGGTTGCATCCAAATGTGTATTTCTTATTGTAAATTACAATATCACAATGATCAATCTGTTGTTCAAAGTGGGGTTTTGAAGTCCCCTGCTATTGTTTATTGCTGCCTATTTCTCCTTTTAGTTCTGTTTATATTTGCTTTATATATTTAGGTGCTCCAATGTTGGGTGCATAAATATTTACAGTTTTTGTATCCTTTTGATGAATTGACTCCTTTATCATTTTGTAATGGCCTTTGCTGTCTCTTGTTACAGTCTTTGTCTTCAAGTCTATTTTGTCTGAGAATTATGCTACCATAGCTTTTGGTTTCCCTTTGCATGTAATATCTTTTTCCATCCCTTTACTTTCAGTCTGTTTGTGTCCGTAATGCTGAGATGAGTCTCTTGTAGGCAACATATATTTGGGTCATGTTTTTTAATCCTTTCAGCCAAAAAACATTTACATTTAAAGTAATTATTTACATGGATGGACTTACCATGGCCGTTTTGTTGTTTTCTGGTTGTTTTGTAATTCTTCTATTCCTTTCTTCCTCTCTTGTTCTCTTCCTGTGTGATTTGATGATTTTCTCTATGGTATACTTTGATAACTTTCTCTTTGTCTTGTATATCTCCTCTAGCCTTTTACTTTGTGGTTACCATGAGGCTTACTTAAAACATACTTGCCTGCTCACTCCATGTTGAACCCTGAGGGGATAGCTCTGGTGAGTGCTGCATTCCTGTTAAGAATGCTTATTTATTTGCCATAGTCTTGTGGGTCCTGTGGACACAAGCCCATTGGCTTTCAGAGCTAGGTGTTTTGGGAGTCTGTCTGTTTGGTGAGAGTCTTAAAATTTGGAGCACTAGATGTGGAGGTCAAACCCTTTGCTCCTCAGGGAGAAGGTGGAGTTGGGGATTCCCTTCTGACTGTATGGCATTGTGGCAGGGGTGGGGATTATGATGAGAGTGTATCTCAGCCTTTCCTACCTGTTTCAACCTGGGTATTTTTGCATTTGTCCCGTGTGTACGAGTCGCTAGTCTAGTTTCTGGATCTCTTTCAGAGAGAATGCTCCAAGTGTAGCTGTACATTTGGTGTGTCTGTGGGAAGAGGGGAGCTCAAGATCCTCCTATATCATCATCTTGGTCAACACTTGGGGGAGAAAAAAAAACAATTTTACAGTTTTATTTTAAGTTAGCCTAAGCAAAACTGTTAGAAGCAACTATTAGGACTATATATATATATTTTTTTTTTTTTCCACTGACATAGCCAAGTAAAAAGTCACTTGGATTGTCAACTAGTTTAATTTTAATCTGCATCTCTTTAGTGGACATTTGTACTCACTGGCAGCCAAGCATCTGAGCCCCTTATCTATGTGTGGGGGTATTTCCTACCTTATGAGTTTTGGTGATAGGCACAGACCACCTCCCTATGTGGAATCTTGGGGAAAAAACCCAGACATTTGTTTCACTATGCTTTGCAGCTAGCAAATAGGCATGTGACCTAAGCTGAGACTTAGATGCTCTTGTCCTGTACTTTGAATTAGAAGCTAGTAACACAAAGAAGTAGGGACTACAGAGCTTCTATTGTAGTTGGAAGCAGTTGCAAGAGCTGCAGCAGGATTGAATTTTAATGCCAGTGATGCCAGGGGGTGGTGTTCACTGTCCAGGAGTGGAACTGGTGCAGTCAGTGGTGTTTAGTGTTCACCAGTGCTGGCAGTGGTGTTCTTAGGAGGCTAATTATGGCTTGATTTTGACTATGATGCCACAGCTCCCTAGACTTCCTTGTTCTTGCCAGGTGCCAAACGTGCTTCCTCAGCCTTGTTGACATGTTTGTTGGTTACCTGATTTTCTTTTAATAAATTTATTTTCTGTTTAAATTAACCAAAGGAGCTTTCAATTTCTTGTAACTTAAGAATCCTAACTGATGCAGTTTTCTTTTCTAGTGCAGGTAATTGAGAGTGACTATATTTGGTAAAACATTTAGACATATAGTACTATTTAGTAGCATTGGTTGCCTTAATAATAATTTAAAATGTTCTTTTTATGAAATTGCCTTTGACTTATACGTTAGGATCTTTTTTCACTTTCACTGTGGTCTAGTATTAGTAGGCTAATCTAGCAATTGGTCTTGAAATCCTAATTAATTTTTCCTTAGGCACATAGGAATAGGGATTATGGAGTACATAGAATTTGGTGAGAGCCATAAGAGCGTCCTGGATAATGGAAAATCAGCCTGGAGTAAAATCACTTGATTTATACATATATGAAGACTGTGTTTAGGCTTTGGCTAGTCCCTAATTCTATTGATCTTTATAATGTGGGAACTTCTTATAGAATTGATTTTTCTTCCTACTGTCTCTGTAATCTGGATTGTTTAATACTGCTGGCTCTGTCATACTTCTTATATTTTGGAACTTTGAAAAGTCACTTTGCTTTCTCCTTTTTTGAGGAAGATTAGCTCTGAGCTAACTGCTGCCAATCCTCCTCTTTTTGCTGAGGAAGACTGGCCCTGAGCTAACATCTGTGCACATCTTCCTCTACTTTATACGTGGGACGCCTCCCACGGCATGGCTTGCCAGGCGGTTCCATGTCCACCCCTGGGATCCGAACTGGCGAAACCCAGGCTGCCAAAGCGGAATACGCACACTTAACTGCTGCACCACCGGTCCAGCCCCCACTTTGCTTTCTTTGCCTTAAGTTTTAAAATGATGGAGAATAAACTAATCTCTAATGTCCTCTCTAGCCTTAGCATTTGATGGGTCAATGAAATGTGATTTATTTCCTTTTTCTTTTCTAAAGTTTGAATGCCAGCAGTGCACTTATGCTGCGTGGATCTGGACAGATCAAATTCTTTGCTCAGTGAACTCAAAATGGTCAATTAAGACATAGCTATTTGGAAGTATGTTAAAGTACAAGTTCAGTAAGTACCGAAGTCTGGGGGTATTCAGTAACTGTCATTCATGTAGTTTATGAAAATCATTTGGAAAATGAACAGCTTTGTATATTCACAGTTGAAATTCTTGGAAGACAGTATAATATCTGGTTGAAAACTTCAAAACCAAAATGCTTAGGTTTCAGTCTGGCTCTACCATTTATTAGCAGTGTGACCTTGGGCAAGTTACTTAACCTCTCTGCATCTTAGTTTCTTCATCAGTAAAATGGGGATAAAAATAGAACCTACCTTACAGAGTTCCTGTGAAGATTAAATGAGTTTGTACACGTAAAGTATCTGAAGTGTCTAGAAAGGTGCAAGACATATGGTACTCATCATTAGCAATTATTATTTTCATGTTATTATATAATCTCATGTAGCTAAAATACATTTTGTCATTTTACTTATAATTCTTGTATAAATCTTGAATTTGAGATCATAGTTTCATGTATATCCAAAAGATTTATTGTGCATATCCGCTTATCTTGTCATGAATGTTTTATGGCATTCTACTATTATTAATAGAGCAAATAATTTATAACCATTAAATATTGCACTATCATGGGATTCGTTGCAGTGTTTGGCACAGAGATCATAGTTGTGAAGCACATCCATAAAAGCTAGCTGTGTTTTAAAGAAGTTATGAGATTTCAAGTATGCATAGCTGATATAGTAATGTAACTGAATTGCTCTAATAATAAACTTAACATTTCTTTCAATCCTATATAGATTTTGGTCCTTTCTCTACTTCCTGTTGATAGAAGTAGAATATTGAAATACAAGGAAAATTAAAATGGCAGCATTGACCAAGAATAGTGCTATCATATGAGAATGTTTCAGTGGTACCTCCTTGCCAATGCATTGATTTCTCTTTGCTTATCTTGATTTTATAATTCAGATGTATTTTATGCTTCATTATTAATGATAGGTGTAGAGTCTTTCTTATTAGCTCTTGGATTTTCTATCTAAGAAAATTTTGTGAAACAGTATATACTTTAACATTTGAGAACATTTTCATAGTTTCTTTTCATAAAATAGCATAATTATCACTATACTTTTAGATTTTAATTCCAAATCTTTAATTCAACTAAAGTGGCATCATTTTATTTTATTTATGTATTTATTTTGGTGAGGAAGATTGGCCCTGAGCTAATATCTGGTTCCCATCTTCCTCTTTTTGCTTGAGGAACATTGTCCCTGAGCTAACATCTGTGCCAATCTTCCTCTATTTTGTATGTGGGATGCTGCCACAGCATGGCATGATGAGCAGTGTGTAGGGCCGTGCCTGGGATCTGAACCCAGGAACCCTGGGCCACCAAGGTGGAGCATGTGAACTTAACCAGTTTGCCACCAGGCTGGCTCAACAATCATTTTAGAGACCATTTCTTTAATCATTGTGTTTTTTATCCTGTTTCCTTTTTCAGGACCAGGGTTCTGATCAAGCAGGAAAGGAGAAAGCAAAAGGTAAAGAGAATATGTTTATTTGTGTTAGCTTTATGAAAAAAGTGATCTTCTAAAGCATTTTTCCAAGGGTAATAACTAAGTGGAATTGGAAGACTCTCTTCCTTTAGCCTTCTCAACCTTGTAGATAGGTTGATAACCAACCATTTTGCTTAGGCAGAGACTTAAGGACCTTGTTGATTCTTGTTGTCATTCTAGTTCCAAGATGTATCCCAAGTCTGATAACTTCTCACTACCTATACTATTAGCACCCTGATTCAAATCGTCATCATTTATTGCCTAGAGTAGTATAATGGCCTTATAACCTACCACCTTTTTTTGTTTTTTAATTACATTGATCATTACACAGTAAAGTTGAGCACGTATGTACATTACAGCTCAGCAGTATATATCTGAGTGAAACTCTTCCACTTGTGAACTTTGAGACATGTACAAGCTTGTTTGGATATTGTTGTTGTTAAGTAGCAAACAAAAAAAAGAGAGAGAAGGAGGAGAAAGAGAGAAAGAAGGACGGGGAGGAGGAAGGAAAGGGGACCACCCAAATGTCCATTAGCAGTAAAATGGTTAAGCAAATAGTGGCATACCCAAGTAATGATGGAGCAGTGAAAATGTTTCAACTACGCGTAATTAGTGTGGATGAATCTCAAAAACATAAAGTTGGATAAAGAAAGCAACTCACAAAAGAATACAAGCAGTAAGATTCCGTGTACGAAAAGTGCCAAAACAGAAAAAATATGTTCGAAGGTAGTAAAATTTAAAGAAAAGCAAGGGAGTGATTATTATGAAAGCAGGATAGTTGTTAACTCAGTGAATTGATGCTTCATTGTAAATTTAACTTGTATTTCCTTGATTACTAATGAGACTGACTATCTTGTCATTCAGGTTTCCTCTTTTGTCAGGTACTTTTCCAAGTAGTTTTTTCATTTTTTATTTGAGTTGTTTGTCTTTTTCTTATTGTGTCTATGTATTTAGGAATTATTTGTCAGGTATATTTGTCCTTTGGCTTTTAATTTTAGTTTTTCAATCCTGTCTTTGAAGAAAAGTTCTTAATTTTAATGTAATTGAATTTATCACTGTTTTTCTGCTTTATCTTTTACTCCTTTGTAGTCTGTGACACAGTGGTTAGTATGATCTTTTAAAGGCACAAATCAGAATTTATCATTCCCCAGCTTAAAAGCCTCAATTGCTTTTCATTGCTCTTAGAATGAAATCTGATTTTACCAAAGTCTAAAAGAACCAGAAGGATCTGCACCCTGCCTGCCTCTCTGACCTTGTTTCTTACTACTTGTCCTATTCATTTTATTTCAGCCACACTGACCTTCTTTCTGCCACTGTTCTTTGTCTGGAATAGTCTCCCTCGAGATATTTGCATGTCTGGCTTGTCAACATTTGAGTCTCAGCAAAAGTATGTCCTCTTAGATTGGCCTTCTCTGATCACTACATCTAAATAGCTCCCTGCCCTCCAAATGCTGTCTCTCCTTTACCCTCTTTAATTTGTCACTCTTTCATAATCCTATATTTTCTTAGAAATTTGTTTATTCTGTCCCCCCATTAAAATATCTTCATGAGAAGAAGGATTTTACCACGTTTGTTCATTTTCTATCTCCTGTGCCTTGAACTGTCTCTAGCAATAACATAGACACTCAATAATAAATAAACTATGAATGAAGGCTGTCCCAAGACTGTTTTTAAAAAGTAATCTAACTCTATCTGGATCATTCTTTTGAATATTTGTCAGAAAGGGAAAGACACATGGCTCTTCCCAAGGTGTTGATCTCTAATCGTGTCACTTTTCTCTTCTTTGAAAATTTCATACCTTCCTTTACCTCCCCAAACCTCTCTTTCCCAACACTATTCTTTATCCCTTCATGCTCGTTAAATGACCTTGTATCATAGTTCAGAGGAAATAGAAGCTATCAGATGAGAATTATCTCAAATTTCTACCACCAGTTCTATAAACCACCTTCCTTCTTCATCCATCTTCTCTTTCCCTCCTCTAACTACAGAAGTAATTCCCTCTGATCAAAGGAAGGTCTGTCTGTCTGTGATCTGGATTCCATTTACTTCCGCTTTCCATTGATGTTTACACATACTGAATTTTCTCCTATTAGACAAGTAAAGGTGTCTCTGGGTCCTTTCTCTTTCCTGCTATGCCCTTTCACTCTCATCTCCCATTTGTTCCTTGGTCCACTTCACTGTACAGCTCTTACTAGTGTCAAAATTGAACTTTATAAATCATACAGACAGAAAATCAATAAGGAAATATTGGTCTTAAATGACACATTAGACCAGATGGACTTGCTAGATATATGCAGAGCGTTCTATCCCAAAACAGCAGAATACACATCTTTTCAAGTCGGTCGGAACATTTTCCAGGATAGAGCATATGTTAGGCCACAAAACAAGTCTCAGTAAATTGAAGAAGATTGAAATCATATTAAACATCTTTTCTGAGCACCATGGTATGAGACTAGAAATCAACTACAAGAAGAAAACTGGAAATAACAAAACATGGAGTCTAAACAACATGCTGCTCAACAACCAGTGTGTCATTGAAGAAATCAAAGAGCAAGTAAATGATACATGTCTACCTAAGGAAGTAAGAAAAATCTCAGATAAACAGTCTAATCTTACAACTAAAGGAACTAGAAAAGGAAGAACGAACAAAACCCAAAGTTAGTAGAAGGAAGGAAATCGTAAAGATCAGAGCAGAAATAAATAGAAACTGAAAAAATACCATAGAAAAGATCAATGAAACTAAGAGCTGGTTCTTTGAAAAGGTAATTGATAAACCTTTAGCCAGACTCATCTAGAAAAAAAGAGAGGCCCCAAATAAGTAAAATCAGAAATGAAAGAGAAGTTATGTCTGACACCTCAGAAATGCAAATATCATGATATTACTATGAACAATTAGATGCCAGCAAATTATACAACCTAAAAGAAATAGATAAATTCCTAGAAACATACAGTCTTCTAAGACTGAATCAGGAAGAAATAGAACATCTGAACAGACTGATTACTAATAATAAATTGCCTCAGTAGTCAAAAATCTCCCAAGAAACAGAAGTCTAGGACCAGATGGTTCCACAGGTGAATTCTGCCAAACATTTAAAGAATTAATACCTGTCCTTCTCAAACTATTTCAAAAAATTGAAGAGGGAGGAATGCTTCCAAACTCATTCTATGAGGCCAACATTACCCTGATACCAAAACCAGACAAAGACACTACAAAAAGAGAAAATTATAGGCCAATATCCCTGATGAATGTAGATGCAAAAATCCTCAGCAAAATATTAGCAGACTAAAATCAACAATACATTAAAAGGATCATACACCATGATTAAGTGGGATTTTTCCTAGGCATGCAAGGATGGTCAGTATGCACACGTTAGTCATTGTGATATGCCACATAAACAAAGCAAAGAATAAAAATTGTATGATTATCTCAATAGATGCAGAAATAGCTTTTGACAAAATTCAACATCCATTTATGATAAAAATTCTCAACAACGTGGGTATAGAGAGAACCTACCTCAACATAGTAAAGGCTGTATGTGACAAACCCACAGCTAATATCATATTCGATGGTGTAAAGCTGAAAGCATTTCTTCTAAGATCAGAAACAAGACAAGGATGCCCACTCTCACTACTTTTATTATATTGGAAGTCCTAACACAGCAATTAGTAGGAAAAATAAAAGCCAGCCTGATTGGAAAGGAATAAGTAAAACTGTCACTGTTTACTGATGACATGATACTTTATACTAAATATATATATATACTTTTTATTTTATATATATTGTTTATATATATATACACACACACACTAAAAACTCCACCAAAAATTATTAGGATAAATGAATTCAGTGAAGTTTCAGGATACAAAATTAATATACAGAAATCTGTTGGGTTTCTATACACTAATAACGATCTATCAGAAAGAGAAATTAAGAAAACCCTCCCAGGACAATTGCATCAAAAACAATAAAATACATAGGAATAAATTTAACCAAGGAGAAGAAAGACCTATACTCTGAAAGCTATAAGACATGGATGAAAGAAACCGAAGACAAATAAATGGAAAGATGTATGTGCTCACGAATTAATACTGTTAAAATGTCCGTACTACCCAAAGCAATCTACAGATTCAATGCAACCCCTATGAAAATACCATTGGTATTTTTCACAAAACTAGAACAAATAATCCTAAAATTTGTATAGAACCACAAAAGACCCAAAATAGCCAAGCAATCTTGAGAGAGAAGAAAGCTGGAGGTATCACATTTCCAGATGTCAAACTGTACTACAAAGCTATAATAATCAAAACATTATGATACTGGCACAAAAACAAATGCAGAGATAATGTAACAGAATAGAAAGCCCAGAAATAAACCCACAAATATATCGTCAATTAATCTACAACAAAGGAGGCAAGAATATTCAGTGGGGAAAAGACAGCTGTTTCAATAAATGATATTCGGAAGACTGGACAGCTCTAGGCAAAAGAATGAAACTGGACTACTTTCTTTCGGTATGTGTAAAAATACACTCAAAATGGATTAAAGACTTAAACGTAAGACCTGAAACCATAAAACTCCTAGAAGAAAACTTAGGCAGTAAACTGTTTGACATCAGTCTTAATAATTTTTTGGATCTGTCTCCTCAGGCAAGGGCAACAAAAGCAAAGATAAACAAATGAGACTACGTCACACTAAAAAGCTTTTACACAGCAAAGGAAACCATCAGCAAAATGAAAAGGCAATCTACCAAATGGGAGAATATACTTGCAAATGATATATCTGATAAAGGGTTAATGTCCAAAATGTATAAAGAGCTCATACAACTCAATATCAAAAAAATAATTCAATAAAAAAATGAGAGGAACTGAATAGACATTTTTCCAAAGACATTTACAGATGCCCAACAGACATGTAAAAAGATGTTCAACATCACTAATCCTAAGGGAAATGCAAATCAAAACCATCAAAAGACAATAAATGTCAAGTGTTAGTGAGGATGTGGAGAAAAGGGAGCCCTCGCGCACTTTTGGTGGGAATGTATACTGTTGCAGCTACTATGGAGAACAGTATGGAAGCTTCTAAAAACATTAAAAACTAACATATGACCCAGCAGTTTGACTTCTGGGTATTACCTGAAGAAAACAAAAACACTAATTTGAAAAGAAATATGCACCCTTATGTTCATTGCAGCATTATTTGCAATAGCCGAGATGTGGAAGCAGCCTAAGTGTCCATCGGTGGATATATTGGTAAAGAAGATGTGGCATATATTTATTCAGTGGAATATTAGCTGTAAAAAAGAATGAAATCTTGTCATTTGTAGCAACATGGATGGATATAGAGGGTGTTATTCCAAGTGAAATATGTCAGACAGAGAAAGATAAATATCATCTGATTTCACTTATATGTGGAATCTAAAAAACAAAACAAATGAACAAACAAAACAGAAACAGACTCATAGACACAGAGAACAGGCTGGTCATTGCCAGTGGTGAAGCTGGTGGTAGGTTGGGCAAAATAGGTGAAGGGGATTAAGAAGTACAAACTTTCAGTTATAAAGTAAATAAACCATGGGGGTATAATATACAATGTAGGGAATATAGTCAATAATATTATAATGACTTTGGTGACAGATTGTTGGTAGAATCATTGTAGTGATTATTTCGTAATGTGTGTAAATGTCAAATCACTACGTGTACACCTGAAACTAACATAATGTTCTATGTTAACTAAAATTCAATAAAAAAATTTGAACTTTATGTTATTCAATTCCAAAGATATTTTTCATATACTTTAATGTGTCATCATCTGCTTTTCCATAACCTTCATCTTTTTTGTTTTGGTGATACAAACTTTATTTAGCACTTCATGAAGTGAACAGTCTTCTTTCAGAGAACTGCTGCCCGTTCCCTTCATCTTGAAACAAGCTCTTCCCTTGCTTCCTTTGACACGTTCTTAAGATTTTATTTGTCTCCCTGGCTGCTCCTTTTAAATGTCTATTTTCAATTTAAAATTTGATTGTCTTCTGGAAGTTTTCTATTTATCTTCTAATTATTTTTTACTTGTCTCTACCAAATGAGACTTGTTAAAAAAAGTTGAGCCTAACAACAAAAAATCAAACAACCCAGTCAAAAGATGGGCCGAGGACATGAACAGACATTTCTCCAAAGAAGATATACGGATGGCCAATAGACATGAAAAGATGCTCATCATCACTCATCATCAGGGAAATGGAAATCAAAACTACACTAAGATATCACCTTACACCTGTCAGAATGGCAAAAATAACCAAAACAAAAAGTGACAAATGTTGGAGAGTTTGTGGAGAAAAAGGAACCCTCATACGCTGTTGGAGGGAATGCAAACTGGTGCAGCCACTATGGAAAACAGTACGGAGATTATTCAAAAAATTAAAAATAGAAATACCTTATGAACCAGCCATCCCACTACTGGGTATCTATCCAAAGAGCTTGAAGTCAGCAATTCCAAAGGTCCCATGCACCCCTATGTTCATCACAGCATTATTTACAATAGCCAAGATGTGGAAGCAACCTAAGTGCCCATCAACTGATGGTTCGATAAAGAAGATATGGTATATATATGTATACACACACACACACACACACGTATATATATGTATACACACACACACACACACACACACGCGCGCGCGCGCAATGGAATACTACTCAGCCATAAAGACGGATAAAATCGTCCCATTCACAACAACATGGATGGACCTTGAGGGTATTATGTGAAGTGAAATAAGCCAGACAGAGAAAGACGAACTCTGTATGACTCCACTGATAGGTGGAAGTTAAACATATAGACAAAGAGAACTGATTGGTGGTTACCAGGGGAAAGGGAGGGTGAGGGGAGTGCACAAAGGGTGAAGTGGTGCACCTACAACATGACTAACAATAATGTGCAACTGAAATTTCACAAGGTTGTAAACTATCATAATCTTAATAAAAAGTTAAAATACCACACAAAAAATATTTAGAAATAAACTTGATATCCTATAATATGAAATATGTCACCAAAAGCCATTGGAAGTCATAACTATACATATAACATATTTTAAATATTTTAACAATCTGTCTTTTATACTCATGCTTTAGTACATTTTTTACTAAATAAAGATTTGCTTGTCTTAGATATCCCCATAGGAATTGTATGTGGAGGTCTAACTGTCCTAACAACTTTGATAATGTGCTAAAAAGATTGGAAATGTGTTTTGAATTTATTGTTTATTTGATATCAAATAATAAAATAGTGAAATTGTCTGCAAAAGTTACCCCCCCAAAAAAAGTTGAGCCTAACCTTGTCAGGTAAATTAGTTACATACCTTTGTTCTCTCTGGGAAAAGAAAGATCAGAGGTTATCATGATGGATAGATTATGAGGGTTCAACCTCTTCAGCCGTGTCCCCTGGAGTAAAGGCTTGCTCCCTTCATACACAGTGTTTGTACTGTTCTTCTTCATTCCTGGAACATTATCTTCCCACACTCTGGCTAACTCTGACTCATCCATCTATCTTAGAAAAAAGTCATTTTCTAAGAAAGCTTCCCTCTCCTCCTGCCCTCCCTCTGCCAACTCTCCCCACATCTACCTGTAGTTTACATACTCCTGATGCTCAGTTGTAATTGTTTGTGTCATTCTCTTTCTGATTATGGTCTTATCCTTCACAGAGTACAGTGCCTTAGGAAATAATATCTTAATTCCAAGACGCTGTCAATTATATGATCCAGAGTCATGTTTTTCAAAGGGGAAAAATATTTACATCCTGAAGGTTCTGTCATTTCATTGCTGACCATAGTGTGATCTTTTTAAAGAAGCCCCAATGTGGAGCTGCACATCACTCAAACGAAACACTTTTTTATCTGTGGTTAAGTTTGCATAAAAATGCAGCATTTACTTTTTTGCTTGATAGCTGGCAAGTCTCTTACAGTTCTTATGTTTTTTAGAATCTTAAAAGTCTATTATTAATATTCTGAAATATTAATGTGATAAAACCTTAACTTCTTGGAAAAATGATACTTCCTCTTGCATTAAATTTTTTACCATCTTGGACTTTTTTCACTTTTTATATCTGACATTTATAATCACGTTTATGCCATTGTGTTATGAGTTATATAGTGAAGAAGATGTTTTCACAATTTGTTATAGTGTCTAATACATATTAGTTGCTCAATAAACAAATTTTGAACAAATGCCTTTGAACTTCTTAAATTAAGGATGTAATCTGAGAGAAAAAGAATGAAAATAAGAATAATTCTGCTCAATCAGAAATAAATACTGAATGAAAAATGATAATTATTTACAAGTCTGGTATAAAAGAAAATCTAGGAGTCATGGGGAGATAACAGAATTAAGTTAGCTTTGGCTGCAGATAAGTTCTCACATAGCTTCTTTTTGTTTTTCTCTTCTCATTTCAGTTGACTTTTATTGGCACACAGCTATGCGTATCTTTAGGCTTTTTATATCTGTGGTATAGCATACTTTGCAGAAAAACAAGTTTTTAGCCTGTCGCATTTGTTTTATCAGGTTTTTAAAAACGTTCCACATTCAGATAATTTTTTTTAATCTTTTGATACCTGGGAATGGCTTTATACAGTTCTGTTTTAAAGGCATTACGCTTAACAAAAGAAAGATTATAAGAAGCTGTAATTTAGAGTCTTTGGGCAAACTACAAGTTATCATGATTCATTTTAATTTACATGTAAACATGTAAAGGAGGTGTCACAGAAATATAAAAAATATCAAGTCAATTATTTAATAGCATTATTGCTTTTTATTATTGATGATTCTGCCTGAAACTATATGGTTGCTAGAAGAACTTTTTATTTTTAATTTTTTTAGGAATATTTTGAAAAGAAAAGGTTAAAATCAAAAATGAAATTACGGGGAGTTTTATCCCCTGTCAAAAATTCTGCTGTCAGTTTAGACCTCCTTAACCTGTATATGGTAAATCAGATATCTTGCCAGAAGAAAAGACCTGGTAAGTCAGCCTCTCCAGTAACATTTTGTTTTGAGTCTGATGTGATCATAATGTTTAGTTTTCCAATAATTTTGTAATTTTAGAACTCAAAGGATGTGGAAAGTAATTTTAAAACTTGATTGCCCTCTTAAATTAGAAGCTTTGTTAGTCTCTGCTTAAAATGTTTTATTGTTTAATCCATTTATTTTTTTTTAGGTGGTGTGTTATATAAAATTAATTTTATAAGGTATGGTTAAACTTATAGCATTGTTTCAATTATTATGTTATTTTGTCTAGGCAGATAGTTACCAAAGTTTGGCTAAAGAGCAGGGAATAAATATCTTTACTGTCTTATCCTATTTGGAGAATTTGTTTGAAAGGAAGAGCTGAACAAGTTTTTGCCTCAATGATTAGTTTCCTATCTCATAACTTGAATTCCTTAGACATTCTTGGGATGTTAACTATAGTAGTCTAATACTTCAAAATAAAGTTCATTTTGGCCTGCACTTTGATTCTTCAAGTAAATAAAAAGTTTAATCAGAGTATTTTTTTCTCTCTCAAGGAAACTTGTGTCTGATATTTAATTTTTAAAACAAGTGCTAAAATGAGAGCTTAAGAACTGAGTTCATAAAAAGGGATTGAAATTGATCACAGTATTGTTAGTGTCTCCTCTTTTCCTTTCTGTGCTATTTTTGTTTCTCCACAGATGACAGTTGTCACAAGTAAATGTAGTCACACTTTAGTAGAAGTAAATACATTATTAATAAACTTTAGGAATAAAAGTTTCTGTTGTAAATATATTTGCTATATTTAGTTCTTTTTCTTCATTTGTGTAATAGTGTTATCAGCTGTTGTCACCATGTCTTACATTAGATCCTCGGATCTTATTCATCATTTTGCTGAAAGTTAGTACCCTTTTCCCAACCTTTCCCTATCCCCCAGTCGCCAGATCCTGTCAACCACTTTTCTATTCTCTGTTTCTATGAGTTTGACTTTTTTTTTTTTTTTAGATTCCACATGTAAGTGATACCATGCAGTATTTGTCTTTCTCAGTCTGGCTTATTTCACTTAGCATAATGCCTTCTAGCTCCGTCCATGTTGTCACACATGGCAGGATTTCATTCTTTCTCATGGCTCAGGAATATTCCATTGTATATATACACACACACATATACACACCACACCATCTTTATCCATTCATCCATTGATGGACGCTGAGGTTGTTTCCATATTTTGGCTCTGTGAATTATGCTGCTGTGAACTTGGGAGTGCAGATATCTCTTTGAGATCTTGTTTTCATTTTATTTGGATATATACCCAGAAGTGAGATTGCTGAATCATATGATAGTTCTATTTTTAATTTTTTGAGGAACCTCTATATTGTTCTCCATAGAGCTTGCCCCAATTTACATTCCCACCAACCATGCACAAGGGTTCCCTTTTGTCCACATCCTTGCAAACACTTCTTACCTCTTGTCTTTTTTTTTTTTTTACTTTTTGTGAGGAAGATTGGCCCTCAGCTAATATCTGTTGCCAATCTTCTTCTTTTTCTTTCTTTCTCTCCCCAAAGCCCCAGTACATAGTTGTATATCCTAGTTGCAGGTCATTCTAGTTTTTCTATGTTGGATGCTGCCACAGCATGGCTAGATGAGCAGTATATAGCTCTGTGCA
Source organism: Equus caballus (assembly GCF_041296265.1). NCBI lineage: Eukaryota > Metazoa > Chordata > Mammalia > Perissodactyla > Equidae > Equus > Equus caballus. The sequence goes on from NC_091704.1 coordinate 12,406,206, forward strand.
CAGGGTCTGGACTGGCGGACCCTGGGCCACTGAACTGGAGCACACAAACAACTATTCGGCCACGTGGTCAGCCCCCTCTCTTGTCTTTTCGATGATAGTCATTCTAACAGGTGTGAGGTGATGTCTCATTGTGGTTTTGAATGCATTCCCCTGAGGATTAGTGATGTTGAACACCTTTTCATGTACCTGTTGCTCAGTTGTATGTCGTCTTTGGAAAAATGTCTGTTCAGAGGGTCCTCTGCTCATTTTTTAATCGATTCTTGTTTTTTGATATTGAGTTGTATGAGCTCTTTATGTATTTTGAATATTAATCCCTTGTCAGACAATATGATTTGCAGGTATTTTCTCCCATTCTTTAGATTGCATTTTCATTTTGTTGGTGGTTTCCTTTGCTATACAGAAGCTTTTTGGTTTGATGTAGGACCAGTTGTTTATTTTTGCTTTTATTCCTTTTACTTTTGGTGTCAAATCCAGAAAATCATCATGAAGACTGATGTCACGGAGCTTATTCCTTATGTTTTCTTCTAGGAGTTTTATGGTTTCAGGTCTTGTATTTAAGTCTTTAATCCATTTTGAGTTGACTTTTGTGTATGGTGTAAGATAGGGTTCCAGTTTAATTCTTTTACATGTGGCTGTCCAGTGATGTATTTAACTTTATATATTTCCTTTCTCCCTCACTCTGTTTTCATTCATACATTGAACATATGTTTTTTGAGTACTTACCCTAAGTATTGTATTGGATTCTGGATGTAGAACAGAAAATAACAGGGGCAGGACATGCTGCTGTAGGGGAGGAAGAGAATTCCTCTATCTCTTGTAGGTTCTTCTGGCTGGGCTATGAATTAAATTGACATGAGACAGAATAAAAGGAGAAAATCAAACAAAGCTTTGTAACATGTATCATGGGAAAAATCCAGGAAAACTGGTTAACTCCCAGACTGGCTAAGGTTGTCATCTTAAATACCGTCTTTGGCTAAAGACAAAGGAGCATGTTGGGGGTGGGAGGGAGTCAGTTATGGGAGATTACCAGAAAAGGACAGTAAACAAGAGAAAGGTTATTATGCGGATTTAAGTCCTTGCCTTCTGCCTTGATAGGAGTTTCTGGACATAAGGACATCCCCCCTCTTCCTGGTACAGAGAGGGAGTTACCTTTACAAATGGAGATTTCCCTTTACAAATGTAAATGTGTTTTACAGAGGGTAGCTTCTACTTTTCAGAGCTTCTCGCCTGTCTGCAGTTTCTTAAAAGTAATCAGCCCCAAATAATCCTCATGCCAAAGAGACACATTTTGGGGTGGCCAATTCTGATCCCCCACACTACCAAAAAATAAGGCACCTTGGCATATTGAATATTTTGAGCTGAGGAATTTGAGGAAGCAGCATGTGCAGGAAGGATTTTCATGTGAGAGGTGCCCTCGCTATACCCCAAGAAAAGGAACGTTGTTATCTCCAACGCAGAGGGAACACCGAGAGGACTCTAATGAACAGACCTTGCTGTTTCCCTCAGTTTACTACACTTAGCTGATACCCCTTTTTGTCCTGTCCCATTTCCCCAGGACTTTCCGCTCTTCATCAAACCTAGCTTAAAAATGCTCAGGTTTAACCACTTTGGGTCTTCATTTCCTTACAAAGTTTTCCACATAAAACTTATATTAAATAAATTTGTATGCTTTTTCTCTTGTTAATCTGTCTTTTGTTACAGGCCCCCAGCTGATAATTTAGAAGGGTAGAGAGAAAAGATTTTTCCTCCTCTACCAAAGCAAGATTTTATTAGTTAGGACTCATGACTGCAAATTACAGAAACTTGAAAAATATATATTTACTTACTTAATGTTGTGGACTGAATGTTTGTGTGCCCCCAAAATTCATATGTTGATGTGATATTAGGAGGTTGGGCCTTTAGGAGGTGATTGGGTCAGGAGAGTGGACCCTGATGAATGGAATTAGTGCCCTTGTAAAAGAGACCCCAGAGAGTTCTCTCACCTCTACCACTGTGTGAGGACACAGGGAGAAGACAGCTGTCTGTGAACCAGGAAGCGAGCCCTCACCAGACAGCGAATCTGCCAGCACTTTGATCTTGGACTGCCCAGCCTCCAAACTGAGAAATAAATTTCTATTTTGTATAGTTCACCCAGTCTACGGTAGTCCGTTACAGCAGCCTGAACGGACTAAGACACTTAACTGAAAGGAAGGGTAGTGGTGCCTCTGGGCCTCAGAGACTGCTTGAGTCAGGAAATTGAATACTACCAAGATTCTTTTTCACTTCAGATACTAGTTTTATTCTCTCAGACTGTCTTCATCAATGAAGCTTAAAATGTGACATTAAAAAACTAACATTGACAACTAGAAGCTATGTACCAGGGGGCTTTCAGGAGAAAAAGGAAAAATAAAATCCAAAAAAACCCCACTATGAACTAACATTGCTCATCTCTCCAATTTCACCACCAGGGAAATACTGAGAGCTGCTTCTCTGATTCTGAATTTTTTAATTCCGCTGGAAGGAGGTTGCCTTGCTCTGCTGGTGTCAGGTCTCAGCGCTGGAACAATTACTTATAACCAGAAGGGTGTAATGCCATTATTGAGTGGCAGGTGGTTGCCACTAAACCAATTGTTTTTTCCAGGGAAGCAGGGTTATATAAGAAGATAGAAGCTCTCCACTACAACTCTGTAGTTTGTGCATGTGTAAAAAGCATTTCCTGGAAAAGGATCATAATTAAAAGTACTAAGCGGTCAAAATAGTTATATCGTCTATAAGGAGAGACAAGGCTGCTGCATCTAAAGTTTAAAAATCTAGTGAGGGAGATAGAGTTAATCAAGTACAGTAAACTATGGTAGGTGCTATAATAGAGAACATATGTAGTGCTGTGGGAATATGTAATATAGCAACTGATACAGTCTAGGGGTTAGGGAAGTTTTGAAGGAATCAAAAAATAAAGCAAAATTTGTAGGGCCCCTTTCATGAGGAGAATGTAAGATGATGAAGAAAAAGATGATTTGAATTATCTGTGATAGTTGCTAGTACTGTAATGTCTTCTATCATGTATAGAATATAGGTGGTTTTAGTAAATATCTAAGATGTACATTTACTTAATGACCATGGTATATCAACCAATGCTTTTAAAAGATTTTATTATTCATTCTTAATTTTTAATTGCAACTTTTTCATTATAGAAACTGTGAGAAAACCGATCCATGTGAATATGAATAGAGACATAAAAATGCCCCTGAGAAAACATGATTTAGAACTTCCAATGTCGCCTCATCTTGTCCCGTCTAACCTCTGCATTGATGATATGGAAAACAAGTAGGTTTTAGCTAGGTTACATATTATTAGGTATTTGAAAGAGTCATTATCAACTCTGTTTTATTCATTGGAAAATGTATAAAGGGATTATCCTAGCTCCAGTTTTTGTTTGTTTGACTGTTAGCAGTATTATTAAACTATTAAGACCTTTGTCAATGAACTAATATCCATGCTAAGTGTTTTTTGGATGCATAGTTTGACTTTCCTTATCATGAAAATCTCTCTCTAGTAATAATATAATTTTTATAAAACACAGTAATATTATAACCCTGGAATGATTTACTTAAGAGTTCCATATGTTTTCATATTTGTATAGAACAGTATGAATTTTAAATATTTATAAAAGATAATCAATTTTATTGCCACCTATGTGTTTAACTGTTACATTTTCTTTTCATTAGTTTACACTATCAAAGACAAGGCAGCAAGGAAGAACTTGGCCCAGTTAAGGTGAGAGTTAAACAAAAATTTTTTTAAGTTATTTTAACAATTGTGACATGCCACTGTTACCCAACCAGGTTCATTTTTGCCCGCCGCCCAGAAAGCCAAACACTGAGATGACGAGATAGCAGCAGAGAGAGGGTTTACTCACAAGGTAGCCATGTGAGGAAGCGAGCTCATGAGCCTGAAATTTGCTTCCCCGAAAACAGAGACTCAGGGATACATATGGGCCGGGGTCAACGTGGTCTGACATGTGGAGAGAGGTGACTGGAGGTGAGGAGAGGTGAGGTAATGATGAGCTGCACAAGCGTAGTCAGACTCGATGCCTCTTCATAGGACCCATGCTCACAAAATGGCGACATCAGCATGATCTGAGGGGAGAGTTTTTAGCCTCTTCAAGTCACCTGTCGGACATCTCCGTGGGCCCAGTTGATGAGTTGGTGGTCTCAACTGGCCTGAAGTGGACAAGGAGTTCCAATTCCTGAAAAACAGCTCACACACGCATTACCATGGTGATGCAGGCACCAGGAAGATGTTACCTATAGGAGCCTAGCGGGAGTCAGCATATTGCCTAAACAGCACAATTAACAATGAGTGGGTTAAACAGCTAAAAGCTATAATCAGTAATTGCAAAAGGGAAAAAAACTTTAATTCCTAGCTACTTAATCATCAGTGGCTCACTTTCTGCCAGTTTCACCATCAAGTGATATAAATTTTTTGAGAATCAGAGAAAATTAGTTATCCTTTAAAAAAATTTTTAGTCTTTAAAATTGTTCTTTTAGAAGTTTTTAATGTAAGAAACCTATACCTTAAGAATATTTTAACGATTGCTTATGAGAAACCCTTTGGAGTTCTGGTAATGTAGACTAGGCCTTTGTGTGCAAAGCATTTGATTCTGCCTGTCACTGAAGAGCTGCAAAGGATAATTCATTTGGGGAGTTCTCCTTTGGGTTCATGTGATCATTGAGCGATTCATGTTTTCAAACGTGGTGACCCGACTGTTTTATTTTATATCAAATTGTGATTTTCAATATTCATGTTGATCCCAAGATTATTTTTCTTTCAAAGTATATTTCAAATAATTATTTTTTAGCAAATAAGACTTTAATCAATTAGAAAACACATAGATTGTGATTAAAGCTTGAAATGTGAAAGTCCAATGCCATATTATTAATTATTCTTTCCTTTGAATAGCCAAAGTTAAGCTACGTCAGAAAGATAATGGCAGTGATACTAAAATCTCTTGGAAATCTTTCACCTGAATTGTAGATAAATGAAACTTAGATTTCCTGTCATTAGGAGATGACATGCAGGTATGGAGCTTGAGGGTAGAGGGGACCATCGGTGAGAAAGGCAGATGGAAAGGAGCTCAAGTATAATCTTAGTTGATAACCTCTCTTGTCTTAGTAAGGACTGTCAGTTACTGATGACTTGCCTTTACTTGGGACTTTTTCTCTAACTCGTGACCTTTTTCACTTTTATTTTAACTTTCCTTGTCTCTAGTTTATATATTTTGGCAAATCACATGATTGTATCTTCTTTCCTGTAGTCCTCACAAGTCATGGACTCATATACAATGTTCGAACCTCAATTGAGCAGAATAGAAAACTGCAGCTTCACACCACCATCTTTGTCAGCAGAATTAGCTTCTAACAGAGATATTACAGGACAAGATTTTATTCCCAGAATAGTGCCTAGTCCTCAGAAAGTTGCATATGAAAAAAAAGCAGAATGAACAGGTACCTTTCTTTTTTTAAATACAAGTCTTTATTGAGTTAGATAGGTTACAATCTTGTGAAATTTCATTTGTACATTATTGTTTGTCAGTTGTGTTGTAGGTGCACCCCTTCACCCTTTGTGCCCAACCCCCACCCCATCTTTCCCCTGGTAGCCACTAATCTGTTGTCTTTGTCTACATTTTTAAATTCCTCATATGAGAGGAGTCATACAGAAATTGTCCTCCTCTATCTGGCTTATTTCACTTAACATAATTCCCTCAAGGTCCATCCATGTTGTTGCAAATGGGACGATTTTGTTCTTTTCTATGGCTGAGTAGTATTCCATTGTATATATATACCACATCTTCTTTATCCAGTCATCTGTTGATGGGCACTTAGGTTGCTTCCCCATCTTGGCTATTGTAAATAATGCTGCAGTGGACACTGGGGTGCATGGGACTTTTGGAATTGCTGACTTCAAGCTCTTTGGATAGATACCCAGTAGTGGGATGGCTGAGTCATAAGGTGTTTCTATTTTTAATTTTTTGAGGAATATCCGTACTGTTTTCCATAGTGGCTGCACCAGTTTGCATTCCCACCAGCAGTGTATGAGGGTTCCTTTTTCTCCACAACCTCTCCAACATTTGTTACTATTTGTTTTAGTTACTTGTGTCATTCTAATGGGTGTAAGGTGATAGCTTAGTGTAGTTTTGATTTGCATTTCCCTGATGATCAGCGATGAGGAACTTCTTTTCATGTGTCTATTTGGCCATCCGTATTTCTTCTTTGGAGAAATGTCTGTTCATGTCTCCTGCCCATTTTTTGATCGGGTTGTTTGATTTTTTTTGTTGTTGAGTTGTGTGAGTTCTTTATATATTATGGATATTAAGCCTTTGTCAGATATATGACTTGCCAATATTTTTTCCCAGTTAGTGGGTTGGTTGTTTGTGAACAGGTCCCTTTCAATCACTAGTTCTTAGCATTTTATATTTTTGTGATATGCTCTTTTTTTCTTTTTATGGATTGAAAAAATATTAGTTGTGGTTTGCTATAGATATAGCCAAATTAGGAGAGAAATTAAGTATGATAATTCTTCTTAGGTCAAAAACTTAATTCTCTGGGCTGTAGAAGATTATGAATCCCAAAACTGGAATGTTCTTTAAAAGTCTTTGAAATCATCATCTTTTTATAAAATTATTGATAGTAAAATTGACCATAGTTCAATGTGTTATGTAATACTTGATTGTAATCACAGTAAAGGAGTAGTTGGTGATGTCATGATGGCCCAGTATACATGATATGGAAAGGATCCTGTGAATAGCAGTACATAATCTCAGTGATGTCAGAGTAATCTGTTAAAGTATAAGTTGTGATGGCTTGATTCTTTCTATGACTTGAAAGATAGCTGGTTATATGCACTTCCATCCAAGACTATGCACATATATGTATATAGATAGAGATATTTAGTGCTAAAATGTTCAATCCTTGTAGTCTCTATAGTTAAAATTATAAAAACATCCAAATTTTTAAAGTTTGAAATATATACGCCATAGAACATACCAAGAAATGATCTTTTACTAAGTTTACATAGAGTTAAAAAATATAAAATTATTAAAGGTTACTATACTAATATATAATGGTAGTGAGTAAAATGGTTATGTAAACGCTCTATCTTGTTAACAAGGTTAACAAGAATATTTAGTTTTGAATCTCTCCCATTTTTAGCATGAGGTGGTTTTATGTCATATTTGTGTACTATTTCTAAATTAATTTATAATTAGCAAATTTATGATAATTTATAAATTGTAGTTATATATTACAGTATTATAGTTATATACAATATGTAATGATATTCAATTTTATTGAAGTATGTTTTCTGCTTTTCAGAGAAGGGAAAATGAAGTATTGTGCTAGGCTTATTAATTTAAGGACCCAATAATTTTTTGTTGTTGCTTTGGTGAGGAAGATTGGCCCTGAGCCAACATCTGTTGCCAGTCTTCCTCTTTTTGTTTGAGGAGTATTGTTGCTGAGCTAACACCTGTGGCCCTCTTCCTCCATTTTGTATATGGGTTGCTGCCACAGCATGGTTTGTTGAGTGGTATGTAGGTCTGTGCCCAGGATCTGAACCAGTGAACCCTGGGCCGCCGAAGCATAGTGTGGGAACTTAACCACTATGCCACTGGGCTGGCCCCCCAATAATTTTCGAGTGATGCAATGAAAAACATTCAGTTACCCATTCCATTTGTATTTTATAAGACTAAAACTTGCATCCTACATCAGCTTTAACTCATCCTTGCTTTGTTAAATAGTTTATAGGATAGAGAATGAGACCCTGTGTAATCTATACTTGAATAATCTTCTACTTAGAGACTGCAGGTTAGTGATTATCTCCAAAGGGGTAAATAATGTTGTACTTCATATGGCAGAAGAGAGAAAAGAGAAGCTAACGTCCCTGGTAAGGTGTGGTGTCACATTGTGAAGTATTAGGGAATTTATTTATTTGGATATATATTTGGAGAGATTTCAGGAAAATTAAAATGAGACTATAACTTACATAAGAAAATGAGTTGAAAAACAGGTTAGAATAAAAAGTGGTCTGGGGCTTACTAGTCCCTGGAGAAGTAGATTGAGCCAATATATAATATTCTCTTCTGTTTGGATTTGTTTGTGTGTTTCTCGCTTCAAGGGATGACATTGTCCCTGCACCATTGACACTGTCTCTCTGAGGCTGAGATGAGATGTGTTATCAGACTTTATTTTCAGCTTTTGTTGATTTTAGACGTTTTTTTAAAAAAAGACTTTTAGTATCTCTTTTTGCCTGCACGCTTTTTTTTTTCTGACTCTTTCTGTCATTGCTTGTCTTTGGACGTCTCGTTTCTGTGTTTCATGGCTTATACATAAAATATACTACAGATATGAATTATTATTGCTGGATAGATTAGTGTTGGGCCATTATAATATCTTTATATGGTACCTTCCTCATTAACAAATGGGTTATCACATCTGCTTTTCACAAGAGTCTGTCCATACTTTCCCCGTTTTGCACTCAGTGGTAGCGATATTCAGAAAGATTAAAGTAGCAGAGGCTGGCCCTGTGGCCGAGTGGTTAAGTTCACGCGCTCCACTACGGCGGCCCAGGGTTTTGCCGGTTCGAATCCTGGACGTGGACATGGCACAGCTCGTCAGGCCATGCTAAGTCGGTGTCCCACATGCCACAACTAGAAGGACCCACAACTAAAAATACACAACTATGTACCGGGAGGTTTTGGAGAGAAAGAAGAAAGATAAAATCTTTTTTTAAACAAAAGATTAAAGTAGCAGTCTAAAATTACTTAGTAAATGGAGGAACTGAGATAAGTACAGTTGTTTCCTTGGGAGAAATCATTATTTTCTGTCAGCGATATTTAACTTTTATTTACTCAAGATCTTGGTGTTCCGGGTCTTTTTTTTTTTAATCTTTTTTTACCTCTGAGAAAATGGTTAGCTCACCATAGATCAACCCTGTTATTTTAGCAGTCATTCAAATACTGACACTGCTTTCATTATTAGAACAGTATTTATTTTGTTTTCAATAAGGACACTCTTTCTTTTAGACTAAAAAATACATTTTTAAACTATAGATGTCTACTTAAATGAGGTTTTACGGTAAATTATTTAAATTGTATATATGTACATTTACCCTTTTGGCGGGTTCTTCCTTTTTTTTTTTCAGCTCAGTAATGTTAATTATTCTAATTCCGTGATTTCCGAATTAAACAAAAATCAAGATGCTTTCAGTCCATCATATAAAACAGCACAATTTGGAACATTATTTGAAAGATTAAACAGGTAAGCAAAGATGTTGAAGGAAATAAAGAACCTGTAGCATGCTTTCTTTGAGTTATTAATTTGATTTTACTGGACAGAAGTAGTTTTAGTTAGAAACGTAAACAGACCTAAGTAAAACTTCTAAGGAAAAAAAACCACTGTAAGTAAAATGTAGCATTTAATTAAAGTAGTTATAAGTAACGATTTTCTGATGTACATATCTACCTTTCATTTATTTATTTTAAAAAAAATTTTGGGCCAAGGTGCTTTGCATCTGTTTTATAATCCCTGTTTTATGAATTACTACTTTCTTTTTCTTTATCATAAACATAATAATATTTTTTTCATATTTATGGTAGTTGATCAGTGCCCCATTTTTATTTTCTAGGTGTCTGTATTTAAACTCTGGTTTGTTGTTTTAAAAGACATTAGACTTGTAAAACCAGTTTGAATCACTCTTGGTAATCATAATGAGAAACTTTGACTCTGTAATTCTGTCTCAGTCTTCCTCGTTTTAGTAAATGGCACCACTATTCACTCAGTTGCTTAAGCTAAAAAAAAGTTGTACCTGATTCCTTCCTTTCCTTCAACTCCCAATATCTGTTTCACAAAGTATTGTCAATTCTGTATTCTAATAAACTTTAAAGTTATCTACTCATGTCTCCATCTCTACAGGTTCCATTTCAGTCTAAGCCACCACTGCCTCTTGCCTAGAATTGTAATAGCCATATAACAGTTCTTTTTGTTTCCTCTTTGTCCTTAGGTCTATTTTTTTTTCACACTTTATTAATGTATAATCAACATACCATAAACTGAACTTATCTAAAATGTGCACTTTGGTAAGTTGTGACATATGTCAAAAATAATGACCATTCATCATCCCCAGTAGTTTCTTTGGGCACCTTTGTAATCCCTTCCTCTGGCTACTTTACATCCCTTACTCCCATCCCAAGGCAACTGCTGATCTGCTTTCTATCACTGTTGATTAGTTTGTATTTTCTAGAATTTTATATAAATTGCATTAATACAGTATGTTTTCCTTGTTTTGGTCTAGCTTCTTTGACCTAGCATAATTTGAGATTCATCTATGTCGTTGGTTGTGTATATCAATGGTTCATTCCTTTTTATTGCTGAGTAGTATTCCATTGTATGGCCATAGCACAGTTTATTCATCTGTTGATGACCATTTGGCTTTTTTCTCCAAGTTTTGGCTATTCCAAATAAAGCTGCTATGAAAGTTCATATAGAAGTCTTTGTTTAGACATATGCTTTCATTTCTCTTGGGGAAATATCTACGAGTGGAATGGCTGGGTCATATGGTAGGTATATGATTAAATTTTTAAGAAACTGACAAACTGTTTTCTAAAGTGATTTGTACCATTTTACATCGCATCAGCAGTGTATGAGAGTTCCAGTTGCAGCATACCTTTGACAACACTTGGTAAAGTCAGTCTTTTAAATATATCTGCCATTCTAATCAATATGTAATAGTATCTTACTTTGGTTTTAATTTTGCATTTCCCTAATGACTAATGATGTTGGCATCTTTTCATGTGCTTATCAGCCATTTGTGTATCTTTGGTGAAATGCTTACCTTTTTCCTTTCCTTAGTGGTGTCTTTTTGAAGTAAAAAAGGTTTTAATTTTGATGAGATACAGTTTATTAATTTTTTCATTTAGAAATTGTTTGTGTGTTGTCATAGCTAACAAGTCTTTGACTAAGCCAGGGCCATGAAGATTTTTTCCTATGTTTTTTTCTGTCTTGTAGTTTTAGATCTTACATTTAGGTCTCTGATCTGTTTTGAGTTAACTCTTATGTATTGTGTGAGGTAAGGGTCTAAATTCACCATTTGCATTTGTGGAAAGGAAAGAATATCTTTTCCCCACTGAATTGCTTTGGTACCTTTGTTGAAAATCGATTGACCAAAAATGTAAGTTGTTTTTCTTTTCCCCCAGGAATCTCAGTTCTGTTCCATCGGTTAATTATGTCTATCTTTATGTCAGTGCCACACTGTCCTGATTGCTATAGCTTTACTGTATGTTTTGAAATTGAGAGCTGTATTAGTCTTCCAGTTTATTGTTCTTTTTTGAAAATGTTTTGGCTTTTCTTAGTCCTTTGCATTTCCATGTAAATTTTAGCATCAACCTGTCAGTTTCTGGAAATAAAAAAAGCCTACTTGGATTTTGATAGGGATTGTATTGAATCTGTAGATCAATTTGGGGAAAATTGCCATCTTAACAATAGTGATTTTTCCAATCCATGAACATGAAATGTTTCTCCTATTCATTTTTTTTTGAATGTCGTAACAGCTTTATTCATAGTGGTCCCAAATTTGAACTAACCGAGATGTCCATTAATAATAGAATATTATGGGGCTGGCCTGGTGGCATAGTGGTTAAGTTTGCATGCTCCACTTCGGTGGCCTAGGGTTTGCAAGTTTGGATCCCAGGTGCAGACCTAGCACCACTTGTCAAGCCGCACTGTGGTGGCATCCCACATAAAATAGAGGAAGATTGACATAGAGGTTAGCTCAGTGACAATCTTCCTCAAGCAAAAAGAGGAAGATAGGCAACAGATGTTAGCTCAGGGCCAGTCTCCCTCACACACACACAAAAGAATAGAATATTATATAATATTCATGCAGTGAAATAATACACAGAAATGAAAAAAAATAAACTGCTGATACATGCAGTAACAAGCATCTCCATGGAAGAATCTCAACACAAAAAGAGGACCATTGTGTAATTCCATTTATGTGGAGTTCAGAACCTGGCTGAATTAATGAATGGTGATAGCACTCAGAATGGTGGTTACTGTTGGGAGGTGTGGACTTGGAGGGGCATGAGAGAACCTTCCAGTGTGTTTGAAGAGTTTTATTTTTCCAGATTTATTGAGATATAATTGACAAATAAAAATTGTATATATTTAAGATGTTCAAGATGATGATTTCCTATACATATACATTGTGAAATGATTACCACAGTCAAGCTAATTAACACATTCATCACCTCAAATAGTTACCATTTTTGGGTATGTGATCAGACCACTTAAGATCTGCTCTATTAACAAATATGCAATTTACAAGTATACAATATAGTATTATTAACTATAGTCATCATCTTGTACATTAGATCCCCAGAACTTACTCATCTTATAACTGGAAGTTTGTACCCTTTGACTAATATCTCATTTCCCCTACTCGCCAGCATCTGGCAACCACCATTCTATTCTCTGCTTTGAGTGTGACGTTTTAGATTCCATGTATGGGTGAAATCATATAGTGTTTGTCTTTCTGTGTCTGACTTATTTCACTTAGCATAATGTTCTCCCTCTTCATCTATGTTGTCACAAATGGCAAGATTTCCTTTTTTATGGCTGAACCATATTACATTGTGTTTGATCTTCTTTAATTTCTCTGAGTAATGGATTTTTTTTTTTAAAGATTGGTACCTGAGCTAACAACTGTTGCCAATCCTTTTTTTTTTTTGTCCTGCTTTTTCTCCGCAAATCCCCCCAGTACACAGCTATATATTCTAGTTGTGGGTCCTTCTACTTGTAGCATGTGGGATACTGCCTCAATGTGGCCTGATGAGTGGTGCCATGTCCGCGTCCAGGATCCGAACCGGCAAAACCTTGGGCCGCTGAAGTGGAGCGTGTGAACTTAACCACTTGGCCACTGGGCTGGCCCCTCAGTGATGTATTGTAGTTTTCAATATATAAGCAGTGTGCTGCTTTTGTTAAATTTATTTCTAAGTATCTTATTCTTTTTATGCTGTTGTGAATTGAATTATTTTCTTAATTTCATTTTTGGATTGTTCATTGCTAGTGTATAGAAATACAATTAATTTTTGTATATTGATCTTGTATCCTTCAACTTTGCTGAGATCATTATTAGTTCTAGTAGTATTTTTGTGGATTCTTTAGGAGTTTCACCATACTGGATTACGTTGTCTATAAATAAAGGTGTTTTTATCTCTCCTTTTTCAATCTGGTTGCCTTTTACTTGTTTTTCTTGCCTGAGTGACTACAACCTCTAGTACAGTGTTGAATAGCAGTGACAAGAGTGGACATGCTTGCATTTTTCCCACTCTTAGGGAAAAAGCATTTAGCCTTCACTATTAAGTATGATATTAGCTGTAGGTTTTTTTGTAGGTGCCCTTTATCAGGTTGAGGAAAGTCCCTTCTATTCCTAGTTCATTGAACGTTTTTATCATGGATTTTGTCAAATGCTCTTTCTGTGTCCCTTGAGATTATCATCTAGTTTTTTCCTTTATTCTATTAACATGTAATATATTACCGTCTTTTGAAGTATTAAACTACCTTGCACTCCTGGGTTAAAAGCTGCTTGGTCATTATATATAAACCTCTTCATGTAATGCTGGATTTGGTTTGCTAATATTTTGTTTATGATTTTTGCCTCCATATTCATTAGGAAAATTGGTCTGAATTTTTCTTTTCTTCTTATGTTTTTTGTCTGGCTTTCATATCAGGATAATACTGGCCTCATATAATAAAGTGTAAAGTGTTTGCTCTATTTAATAGAAGAATTTGTGGATTCTTTAGATGTTTTTGCATCAGGGCTATTCTTAGTGGGAAGGCTTTTTACTAATTTTTTTTACTTGTGTAAAGATCTATTCAGATTTTCTAATTTCTTCTTGAATCAGTTGTAGTAATATGTGTTTTTCTAGGAATTAATCCGCTTCATCTAAGTTGTATGATTTGTTAGCATAAGGTGATTTATAGTATTCCCTTGAAATCCTTTCAGTTTCTGTCAGGTTGGTGTTGATGTCCCTTTTTGAGTTCTACATCTGTGTCTTTTCTCCTTTTTTTCTTGGTCAGTGTAGCTGAAGATTTGCTAATTTTATTGGTCTTTTTAAAGAACTAAGTTTAGGGTTTTATCAATTTTCTCTATTTTTCTGTTTTTCATTCCATTGATCTCTGCCCTAATGTTTATGATTTCCTTTTTCTGCTTGCTTTTGGCTTAGTTTGCCTGTCTTTTTTTAGTTTCTTAAAGTGCAAGCTTAACTTACTGATTTGATATATTTCTTCTCTCCTAATACAGGCATTAAAAGGTATAAATTTCCCTCTAAGCAGTGCTTAGAGGCCAACCAATGATTAGTTGGAGGTTGTGTTTAAGTACCTTCAGCTAACAAGGCTTCCTCCCTTGCACAAGACCTTACACTCAGCCAGGGATGAGTAGATACCTGTAGCTCTTTCTGGTCTCTCCTGAGTCTGCACTCAGCCTTACACATGTATGCAACCTTCCAGACCACCAGGAGGGTCTGGGAGTTTATCAAAGCCTCTTGTACCTTTTTGTTTTCTGGATCTCTCTATGAAATTTCTGGATGGTTTTTGCTTGCTCCAAATATCTCAGCCTCAGGCAGCTGCAATTTTGGGCTTCTTTGATAGTTTGCCACCAAGACCATGATTATTTTTGACAAATTCCCTGGGCATGAGTCTCCCACCTTCCCGACCCTCTCCAGACAAGCTCAGCCTTGGTAGGCTACCAGCCATGGAGTTGGGGGTGGAGGGATGGTGGCAGCCTAAGGCTAAAACTCCACAGGCTCCCACTGGTTCTACTAAGGTTGAGTAGTTTTTCTTGAAGTACTGCTTCACAGTTTATTGGATGCCATTGGTCACTCCCCATATTTGAGATGATTTTTTTGGTGAGTGTTATCTGGTTCTGTTACTGCTTTTAGGGCACAAGATTTGCCAGGTTTCTCAGTCTCTCATTCCAGAAGTCTGGCCCCACAATTGATTAATTTTGAATGTTAAACCAACCTTGTATTCCTGAGATAAACCCTGCTTGGTCACAATGTGCTAACCTTGTTATGCATTCATTGGATTTGATTTGCCAAAATTTTGTTAGGGATTTTTACATTAGTCTTCATGAGGGAGATTACTTTCTAGTAATATCTTGTAATATCTTAGTCTGGTTTTGATATCAGCCTAATGTTGGTGTCATGGAATGAGTTGAGAAGTATTCCCTCCTGTGTAATTTTCTGAAAGAGTTTGTGTAGGATTGGTACATTTCTTCCTTAAATGTCTGGTAGAGTTCATCAGTGAAGTCAGTTGGTATGAAGTTCTTTTTGTGAGAAGGTTTTTTTTTTTTACTATAATTTCCATTTTTTACTAGATAGAAGGCTAGTTGGATTATTATTTTTTTAGTGAGCTTTGGTAGTTTGTGTCATACAAAAAATGTATCGATTTTATCTATGTTGTAAAATTTATTGACTTAAAGTTATTCATAATATCTCCTTATTATGCGTATGAAATCTTTAACTTCTGTAGTGATGTCTTTTCTCCCATTACTAATATGGGTAAGTTGTTTCTTCTCCCCTTTTTCCCAGTGATTATTCTGATTAGAGACTTGCCAATTTTATTTATTTTCTCACAGAATCATCTTTCAGTGTCACGTATTTCTTTTGTTTTTATTTCATTGAATTCTGCTCTTATCTTTATTTCCTTTTGTCTGTTTACTTTGGATTTAATTTACTCCTTTTTTCCTGATTTCTTAAGGTGAAAGCTGAGGTCATTGACTTGAGACTATTTTTCTTTTCTAATGCACGTGTTTAGTGCTGTAAATTTTCCATAACTGCTGCTTTGCTGCATCCTACAAATTTTGATATGTTTTGTTTTATTTTCATTCAGTTAAAAAACTTTCTAGTTTTCCTTTTGATTTCTTCTTCACTCCATGAGATATTTAGAAATTTGTTATTTGGTTCCTAAAGACTTTTCTGTTATCTTTCTAAATTAATTCCATTGTGGACAGGGAACATCCTTTGTGTGATTTGAATCCTTTCAAATTTATTGAGACTTGTATTATGGTTATGAATATAGTTTACATTTAGTGCAACAATTGATATATGATTGGATTTGTCTGTTCTCTTGCTATTTATTTTTTATTTCTCCCATATAATCTTTGTTCCCTTTCCCTCTTTTCTGCCTTTATTTGATTTTAGTCTTTTTTATGACTTACTTTATCCTTTTGTTGGCTTGTTATCTATAACTCTGTTTTGTTTTTCAGTGGTTTCTTTAGAATTTATTGTATATATTTTAATTTATGACAGACTATATTCTAGTTGTGTTATACTACTTCAAGTATTGTGTAAGAACCCTGTAATGGTATGCTTCCGTTTCTCCCCTCTGGCCTTTGTGGTGTTGTATTCATACATTCACTTATATAAATGTTATAAATCCAAAAATATATTATTGTTCCTTTTGCTTTAAAGAGAGTTAAAAATTAAGAAAATATGTTTTTTATACTTAAGCACAAATTTATCATTTTTGGTGGTCTTTGTTATTTTGTGTAGATCTAGATTTCCGTGTGGTGATATTTTCCTTGAAAGACTTTTGTTAACATTTCTTATAGTGTGGGGCTGCTAGTAATTAATTCTTTCAGCTTCTGTGTATTTGTAAGTTTTTATTCTTTTCTTTTTGAAAGGTATCTTTTGCATTGTTTCCTACTAGAAGTTGCTGTCATTCTTATCTTAATATCTATATATCTAATATATAATTTTTCTCTGTTTCTAAGATTTTTCTATCATAGATTCTCCATGGTGGATTTTCTATCATAGATTTCTATCCATTGATTAGGATGTTCCTTTTCTTTTTATTTCTTGTCTTTGAGCTGCATTGAGCATCTTGGATCTGTGAACTTAGTTTTTATCGAATGTGGAAAATTCAGCCATTGATTTTTTGGATATTTTTTATTCCTCTCCTCTCTTCTTTGGGGACCTTAATAACATGTAAGTTAGTCCATTTGAAGTTGTGTCACAGTTTATTGATGCTCTGTTTATTTATCTTCATCTTTTTTTCTCTCATTGTTTCATTTTATATAGATTATATTGCTTTTTCTTCAGATTCTCTAGTTGTATCTTCTTTGGTGTCTAATCTCTGTGTAAATCTATTCAGTATATTTTTTATCTCTAGAAGTTTGTTTTGACTCTTCTTTATATCTTCCATGTTTCTATTCAACATCCTCAGTCTTTCATCTATCTTTTTGGACGTAGGGAATATAGTTCTGATAACTCTTTTAATGTCCTTGTCTACGAATTCTATCATTTGTGTCATTTCTTGGTCTATTTCTAATAATTGATTTTTCTCTTCATTATGGGTTGTAACTTTCTACTTTTTTGCATTCCTGATAATTTTTTTTTAGATTGTATACATTATGAATTTCATCTTTTTGGTCTGGAAATTTTTGTATTCCTATAAATTTTCCTAAAGTTTTTCTGGGATTTTAGTTGCTTGGAAATAGTATGATCTTATTAAGGCTTGCTTTAAACTTTGTTAAACAGGACCAGATACACCTTCACTCTGTGGCTAATTTTGCCCCCTGCTAAGGCAATATCCTTCTTGTATTCTTAGATTTCCTTTGAATTAAGAGGTTTTCCACTCTAACTGGTGGAAACACAAAATTTTCCCATTTCTGTTTGAGTTCCTGGAATTGTTCAATCTTCTCATCTTGGGTGTTGCTTTTCCCAGCCTTGGGTAATTACTTCATACGCATGTGCTGATCAGTACTTAGCTGAAGATTTGAGAACTTTCTGTAGATCTCTGGAGCCCTCTCTCTTTGAAGCACTCTCCTTCATGGTACTCTGCCCTGCATACTCTGTTCTCTGCAGTCTTCCTGACCTTCCAGTGCTCTTTCCTCAACAAAGGGAATCTGTGGGCTCCAACTGGATTTCCCCTCTCTGTTCTGTGGCTTGGATACTCTCTCCAAGCAATAAGCTAGGAGCAGTCATAGAATTCACCTTACTTGTTTTCTCTCTGTCAGGGATCGTTATCCTATTCTATCCAATGGCCCAAGTCTGAAAGCCATTGTCTCATACAGTTTGTCCAGTTTTATGATTCTGTCAGTCAATGAGGCTAAATCTTGTTTCTCTAACTTCATTTTGGCCAGATGGAAATCGGGATATTCGCATTCACCCAGCAGTCAGACTGATATTTTTTAAGGCAAAAAGCAAGAGAGTTTTACTTTTGTACTCAGCAATTTTCAATATTTCTTATTGCTTTTTTCCAAAATAAAGCTCTACATGATCTGGGCCCTTTTGTACCTTTTAAGCCTTAGGCCGTAAGTTTTCTTTCACTGATTCTATTCTAGCTTTCCTCCTCTTCTTTTTGTTTCTCACATGTGCTGCAAATCTTGTATTTGTGTTTATTCCATCCCCCTGCAGTATGCATACTCCTCTCTTTATATGTCTAATCATTCTGTATCTTTAGCTTATTTATCACTTCTTTGCTAGGAACTTTCCTGACCAGCTATCTGAAAAGGACCTCCAACACAAGTTGTTCCATCGTCTGATCTTGTAGCACCTATAAAGCTGCTGTAATTATCTTTTTTATTTGTTTATTTCTTTTATCCATTGTACTTATTAATGGTTAGTTATCTTATTTATTTGTTATTATCTTCCTTCACTAGAATATAAGCTGTATTATCTCCCTACCACATGGCAGGCATACATTAAATATCTATTTAATGCACATAAAAGGCTTATTTAGATAATGAATTTATCCATATTGTAGTCCGTAAATGAATGAACTTTTATCTATAGGAAAAAGTGTTAAAGAAGTTGGATCGATTTATCTTAGTAAGGCTTTTATATTTTTAGCATCATTTCTCTCTGTCATCTTTACAAGTAGCAATCCTTCCCAACATTCAGTCCCCAACTCAAATGCCACCAACTTGATTTTTCTCAAGTAAAAGCATTTCTTTTATTTACTGTCGTAACACTGTAGAATAGCACTTATCACTTTCTAGTTTTTCTTTCCCCTTCCGGACTATTTCTTGTGAGCAATAACTGTGCATTATACATTTCTCTGTTCTCCAGATCTCTCAGTGAGTGATTCTTCTGAGTCAGAATGCTTAAAATGCTGTTTAAAAATGATTATTTACATTTGTAGTGTGCTTTCTAATTTATGAAGTGCTTTTACATTTATTTTCTCATTTAAAGTAATACAATTTCTCTGGTGTGAATGGTGTATATTATTGCGTGCTATAGGTTATGCCTTTGATATCACAGAATAACATTATTCTGCTCAAAACACCACTAAGACCCGTATTGAGAAACAGTGTAGGATCACGGTCTATGAACATTCCTGGACAAAATCTCTCTCTCTCTTTAATGCCAAACTGAATTCTTTTCTCTCTCTGTCCCCAATACGTGGCATAGTGCCCGGAACACGGCAGGTGGACCTGCTCATTAGATGTTTAATGAATAACTTAAAAAATAAAATTGGAAATCAATCAGTTTTAGCGGTCTATGTTTCTTTTCTAAATTTCTTTGGTACCTCCAATCTCTGGAACAGCCCACCCCTCAGTAAATTTGTGGATAGTCAATGGCAACAAAATCCAGAGTATCTTGATTTTTTTTTGTTAGATTGGCACCTGAGCTAACATCTGTTGCCAATCTTTATTTATTTCTGTTTTTCTTCTTACCCCCAAAATCCCCCAGTACATAGTTGTATATTCTGGTTTTAGGTCCTTCTGCTTCTGCTATATGGGACGCCATGTCAGCATGGCTTAATGAGCAGTGTGCTAGGTCCGCACCCAGGATCTGAACTGGTGAAACCCTGGGCTTCCGAAGTGGAACGTGTGAACTTAACCTCTCTGCCACAGGGCCAGCCCCAGAATATCTTGATTTTTAATTATTTTGTATAATAGCTTTGATTCTTTTATACAAGTTGGACATAACTTAGAGTTATGATTTATACATTAGAAGGGAACTTATGAGTTATCTAGGCTAACCTTTTCATCTAATTCATCTTATCTCTTGGCTTTATTACATATATATGCATTTGTATCTGTATTGCTCTCCCTTGGGAACTTCAGAGTTGTTTTTATATCCTTGTTAGGTTGAGAGATATCTGTTATAGTGTTCTGATAACTCTGATTTGATGTTTTAACACTGGGGATAATTTTTGCCTGCAGTGTGTTCAAAATATCTTTCTCTGATTCATCAGAGCAGCAGTTACATGCAGTGGTTGTCTAGGGTATTCACTAGACCTTATTACAGAAGACATGATATAGGTCGGTCATATTTTGTTAATATAACAGTGAATTGAACCACATCATACTTCATTTCAACACATTTTTTTGTGTTGAAATACAAAACTAAGTGTAGATTATTTTCATACTCACTGAGGCACATTAGACAAATTTCCACCCAAAACAATATTATTTATTCAAATAAAAAACTGAAAACATAGTCCAGGTAAATGTTAGTAGCTACTCAGTATGTTCTCTAAGAATTTAACTTTAAGTTTCTAAATGAAAATTTTCTATGCTTTTCTTGTTAAATATGTTTTTATTTATCTCAAAGTCCAGGAAATCGGAATTTCCTTACTGAAAGACCTGATATAGTTACAGGTGAAGATTGTGGAACCATGGATGAGAGAAGACAGTTAGACTTCATTATTGAAAAACAGTCAGTACAACATATTTTGGAAGAAAATAGGAAAGAGGTTTCAAATTTTCTTGAAGATGCGAACCAGCCAACACCCAGCCTTCTGTCAGAGAATTGTGACTCTTTTATTAGTGAAAATGTGATCAATTTATTAAACATAGATCAGTGGAGTATAAAGAAAACCTTTGACGAGTGTGGTTTTGACAGTATGGGAGATATTTGTGCAGTCACTAGTTCTGATACAAACCATTCCACTGAGAGATGCATTAGAAGTATTTTTACAAATCCAGAGTTGACTTTTAGTAATTCTACTTTTAATAAAACAAGTTACCCAGAAAAGCGTCAGTCAAACAAGAACTATCAGAAAGAGTATAACGATTATGAAAAAAATAATCTCAGTACATCTTTTGAGAAGGATAGTTTCCCAGCCAGCTCTGAAAAAAAAGGTTGGTGTTATACACGAGAAGGGTAATAATCTATTGGTCTTTTTGTTTTTAGTACGTATTTATATATAATATAGATATGTGTGTGTGTGTGTGTGTGTGTATTTGGAGGAGTATAAAATTGAAAATAGGGTGACATTGTATTATGTGACATTGTGTGGACCAGTGATTTCGTTCCATATGGGTCATGCTAATAAGCTTCCAATTTAAAAAAAAGAACTAGTCTGTGCTAGATTTTTAGTTCAATGCATACTTTTATTTTTAAAGGAAAATTTGAAAGTGATTACCAAGAGAAGGCACCACAGAAGACAATCCAGATATATCCAGTGAACCGTTTGTAAGTTTTTAGGTAAATCTGGGGAATGCAATTCAGCATCTAGTATAATGCATATTGAAGGGTTGAATTGATGCAATGTGAGGTAGGGGTGTTGCTGTCTCAGAGTGGGCAGACTGGCCTCTACAAAGGCTTACCAGTTGTCAGAATCTTAGTAATATCACCCTAGTTGAGAGTATGGTGCTCGTATTTGCCAGCACAAAGCCGTCATCTTATCTGAATCTTAGTGTTAATTAGATTTGAGAAAACTGACTTATGTGTTCAAGAAACTTACACACTCACCAGAATGTCAATTTATTAATTTACAGTAAGAAATAGAAGGGTTACTTATATAGGAATGTTTACTGGCATGATAAGCATGTTTTCTAATTTTTGGCAGCTCTCCGTGGGAAGGTGGCTTGGTTAGTATAGAATCAGAACAAGGGAGTAATAGAATTCAGATGCTAATGGCATAAGCAAACATATCAAGAGTTTATGGGACTGCAGGTATACTTAATTAAAGAAAACTTGTAGTTTCGGAATAGTCCTAACTTTCTTGGTAATAATTGTGGTTTAGTCAAATCTTGGTAATTAACAATCATGAATTAGAATAGGTTTTTATTTTAGAAGTACTTTCTTATGGAAATATTTAAAATATCTATTTGTAAAAAGAATACCTATATGCCATTTTTATGGGATTGGCACAACAAATAAAACATTCACAACTTATTTAATAAAGTAAAAAAATTAGGTTCTTTGCTGTCAAACTTCCAGGTATTCAGAAACTTATGAATGAAAACTAGCATGTTAGACCTTGAATTTTAAAATGTACTTTATGAAAGTGATTTTAGAACATGGTTCTCAAAGCTGGGTGCAGAACTGAATCACTCAAGGGGGTGATTTTAAAATACAAAATACCAAGTTTGACCCACACCGTTAGGATGGAGCTTATGTATTTTTTAAAAAGCTTTCCTTATAATTCTGATCTGTAGCCAACTTTGGGAACCATAATTTAGAACAATAATTTTCAGAGAGAATAAATCAAACTTTAATACTGTCTTATTTGTGACCCTAGGGGTAACATCCCTTTGAAAGAATTGCCTTCTAAGCAGTCGTGGAACTTTGGACTTGGTGAGGTAAAGTACATTTTACATTATCTTTCCAATTAAGTCAGTTGATAATTCATGTCATATTTTAGTATTTGCAGTGTACTTTCATTTAAGGTTAGCTTTTATTGAAAAATTTCTTTTTAGGCTACTTTTCTTACTCTGGGGAAATTATAGTTTAGGTCTAGAAATAAAATTATTGCCTTTTCAGAAACTATAATGTGTTTATTTGAGAAAAACCAATCTAGATGCATTTATTTCTTTATTTCTTTAAATTTTTATTTTTTTCGGATGTACATCATATTTCGAATTCTGTGTACATTACATCATGTTCACCACCCGAACACTAATTATAGTGCATCCTCTCCCATGTGAGCCTAATCACCCCTTTTGCCCTCCTGCCTCCCCCAGTGGTAACCACCAGTCCAATCTCCAATGCTATGTGTTTTTTTTTTTCTTTTTGTCGTTTTTAATCTTCTACTTATGAGTGAGATCATATGGTATTTGACTTTCTCCCTCTGACTTATTTCACTCAGCATAATACCCTCAAGGTCCATCCATATTGTCACAAATGGCCGGATTTCGTCATTTCTTATGGCTGAGTAGTAGTCCATCGTGTATAAATACCACATCTTCTTTATCCATTCGTCCCTTGATGGGCACCTAGGTGGCTTCCAAGTCTTGGCTATTGTATATAATGCCGCAATGAACATGGGGGTGCAAGGATCTTTATGCCTTTGTGTTTTCAAGTTCTTTGGATAAATACCCAGCAGTGGAATAGCTGGATCGTATGGTAGATCTATCCTTAATTTTCTGAGGATACTCCATCCTGCTTTCCATAGTGGCTGCACCAGCTTGCACTGCCACCAGCAGTGAACAAGGGTTCCCTTCTCTCCACACCCTTTCCAACATTCGTTGTTTCCTGTGTTGTTATTTATGGCCATTCTGACCGGAGTGAGGTGATACCTCATTGTACTTTTGATTTGCATTTCCCTGATAGCTAATGATGTTGAGCATCTTTTCATATGCCTGTTGGCCATCTGGATATCTTTGGAGAAATCTCTCTTCAGATCTTTTGCCCATTTTCTAATTGGATTGTTGGTTTTTTTGTTGTTGATCTATATAAGATCTTTGTATATTTTGGATATTAACCCCTTATTTGATATATGGTTTGCAAATAGCTTCTCCCAATTGTTAGGTTCTCTTTTCGTTTTGTTGATGGTTTCCTTTGCTGTGCAGAAGGTTTTTAGTTTGATGTACTCCCATTTGTTCATTTTTTCTTTTGTTTCCCTTGCCTGGTCAGACATGGGACTTGAAAATATGCTGCTCAGACCAATGTCATAGAGCATACTGCCTATGTTTTCTTCTAGAAGTCTCATGGTTTCGGGTCTTACATTCAAGTCTTTAATCCATTTTGAGTTGATTTTTGTGCATGGTGTAAGGGAATGGTGTACTTTCATTCTTTTGCATGTGGCTGTCCAGTTTTCCCAACACCATTTATTGAAGAGACTCTCCTTTCTCCATCGTATGCTCTTGGCTCCCTTGTCGAATATTAGCTGTCCATAAACGTGTGGGTTTACTTCTGGGCTCTCAATTTTGTTCCATTGATCTGTGTGTCTGTTTTTGTGCCAGTACCATGCTGTTTTGGTTACTATGGCTTTGTAGTACAATTTGAAATCAGGGAGTGTGATACCTCCAGCTTTGTTCTTTTTTCTCAGGAATCCTGTGGCTATTCGGGGTCTTTTGTTGTTCCATATAACTTGTAGGATTCTTTGTTCTATTTTTGTAAAAAATGTTGTTGGAACTTTGATAGGGATTGTGTTGAATCTATAGATTGCTTTAGGAAGTATGGACATTTTAACGATGTTAATTCTTCCAATCCAAGAGCACGGACTATCTTTCCATTTCTTTGTGTCTTCTTCGATTTCTTTCAACGTTTTATAGTTTTCGGTGTAGAGATCTTTCACCTCTTTGGTTAAGTTTATTCATAGGTATTTTATTCTTTTTGTTGCAATTGTAAATGGGATTGTATTCTGAATTTCTCTTTTTGCTACTTCGTTGTTAGTGTGTAGAAACGCAACTGAGTTTTGTACATTGATTTTATATCCCGCAACTTGACTATATTCCTTTATTATTTCTGAAAGTTTTTTAGTGGACTCTTTAGGGTTTTCTAGATATAAAATCATGTCGTCTGCAAAGAGTGACAGTTTCCCTTCTTCTTTTCCAATGTGGATCCCTTGTATTTCTTTTTCTTGCCTGATTGCTCTGGCTAGGACTTCCACTACTATGTTAAATAAGAGTGGTGACAGCGGGCATCCTTGTCTGGTTCCTGTTCTTAGAGGGATAGCTTTCAGTTTTTCTCCATTGAAAATGATATTTGCTGTGGGTTTGTCATATATGGCCTTTATTATGTTGAGGTATTCTATACCCATTTTATTTAGAGTTTTTATCATAAATGGATGCTGTATCTTGTCAAATGCTTTCTCTGCATCTGTTGAGATGATCATGTGATTTTTATTCTTCATTTTGTTAATGTGGTGTATCACGTTGTTAGATTTGCAGATGTTAAACCATCCCTGCATCCCCGGAATGAATCCCACTTAATCATGATGTATGATCTTTTTAATGTATCGTTGTATTCGATTTGCTAGTATTTTGTTGAGGATTTTTGCGTCGATGGTCATCAGTGATATTGGCCTGTAATTTTCTTTTTTTGTGTTGTCCTTGTCTGGTTTTGGTATCAGGATAATGTTTGCTTCGTAGAAGGAGTTAGGAAGCCTCTCCTCCTCTTCAATTTTTTGGAAGAGTTTGAGAAGGATAGGTATTAACTCTTCTTTGAGTGTTTGGTAGAATTCACCAGGGAAGCCATCTGGTCCTGGACTTTTATTTTTTGGGAGGTTTTTGATTGCTGTTTCGATCTCCTTACTGGCGATCGGTCTATTCAAATTTTCTACATCTTCTTGGTCCAGTTTTGGAAGGTTGTATGTTTCTAAGAATTTATCCATTTCTTCTAGATTATCCAATTTGTTGGCGTATAGCTTTTCATAGTATTCTCTTATTATCTTTTGTATTTCTGAGGTGTCCGTTGTAATCTCTGCTCTTTCATTTCTGATTTTATTTATTTGAGCCTTCTCTCTTTTTTTCTTGGTGAGTCTAGCTAAGGGTTTGTCCATTTTGTTTATCTTTTCGAAGAACCAGCTCTTGGTTTCATTCATTTTTTCTATTGTTTTCTTAGTCTCTATTTCATTTATTTCTGCTCTGATTTTTATTATTTCCTTCCTTCTGATTTTGGGCTTTGTTTGTTGTTCTTTTTCCAGTACCTTTAGGTATGCTTTTAGATTTTCTATTTGGGATTTTTCTTCTTTGTTGAGGTAGGCCTGAATTGCTATAAACTTCCCTTGTAGAACCGCTTTTGCTGTATCCCACAGATTTTGGCGTGTCATGTTTTCATTTTCATTTGTCTCCAGGAATTTTTTGATATCTTCTTTGATTTCTTCATTGACCCAATCATTGTTCAGTAGCGTTTTGTTCAATCTCCACATTTTTGTGGCTTTTCTGGTTTTCTTTCTGTAGTTGATTTCCAGTTTCATACCTTTGTGGTCAGAAAAGATGCACGGTATTATTTCGATCTTCTTAAATTTATTGAGACTTGTTTTGTGGCCTAATATGTGATCAGTCCTGGAGAATGTTCCATGGGCATTTGAAAAGAATGTGTACTCTGTGGTTTTTGGATGGAATGTTCTGTATATATCTACTAAGTCCATCTGGTCTAATGTGTCCTTTAAGGCGAGTGTTTCCTTATTGATCTTCTGTTTGGATGATCTATCCATTGGTGTAAGTGGAGTGTTAAAGTCCCCTACTATTATTGTGTTACTGTCTATTTCTCCTCTTATGTCTGTTAATAGTTGCTTTATATATTTAGGTGCTCCTATGTTGGGTGCGTAGATATTTACAAGTGTTATATTTTCTTGTTGGATTGTTCCCTTTATCTTTATGTAGTGCCCGTCTTTGTCTCTTATTACAGTTTTTGATTTAAAGTCTATTTTGTCTGATATAAGTATTGCTACCCCTGCTTTCTTTTCTTTGCCATTTGCATGGAATATCTTTTCCCATCCTTTCACTTTCAGTTTGTGAGTGTCTGTAGGTCTGAAGTGTGTCTCTTGTATGCGGCATATACATGGATCTTGTTTTTTTATCCAGTTGGCCACCCTATGGCATTTGATTGGAGCATTTAGTCCATTGACATTTAAAGTAGTTATTGATAAATATGTATTTATTGCCATTTTGTCACTTTTTCTTTTTTTGGGTGTTTTAGTAGTTCTTCTCAGTTCCTTTCTTTTTCTCTTGCTCTCTTCCCTTGTGGTTTGATGGTTATCTTTAGTAATATGTTTGATTTCTTTTGTCTTACTTTTTGTCCTGCTTGTTGTAGGTTTCTGGTTTGTGGTTACCATGAGGATCCTATTTAATATACTGTGCATGTAACAGTCTATATTGAGTAGATAGACTCTTTAGCTTGACCTCTTTCTAAAAGCTCTACTTTTTCACTCCCCTCCTCCCACATTATGTTTTTCACATTATATATAGTCTTGTGTTTAGTGTGTGTCTATCTATTACCCTCTTATCATTGAAATAGGTGATTTTAGTACATTTGTCTTTTAACCTTCATATTATCTTCACAGGTAGTTGATCTGCTGCCTTTACTGTCCTTTTACCTTACTAGTGATTTTATTGCCTGTCTTTTGTTGTTGTTGTTTTGGGTTTTTTTGATAATTTTTTTTTATCTCTATTTGTGGTTGTTGCTTTCCCGCTTAAATAAGTCCCTTCAGCATTTCTTGCAGAACTGGTTTCTTGGTGATAAACTCCTTTAATTTTTGCTTGTCTGGGAAGCTGTTTATCTCTCCTTCCATTCTGAATGACAACCTTGATGGATAGAGTATTCTTGGTTGTAGGTTTTTTTCCGTTTAGCCTTTAAATATGTCGTGCTATTCTCTTCTTGCCTGTAGGGTCTCGACTGAGAAGTCCACTGATAGTCTGATGGGCTTCCCTTTATATGGCACTTGCGGCCTTTCTCTTGCTGCTGTTAGGATTCTCTCTTTGTCTTTAATTTTAGACATTTTGATTATAATATGTCTTGGTGTGGGCCTCTTTGGGCTTCTCTTGTTTGGAGCTCTCTGTGCTTCCTGAAGTTGGATGTCTGTTTCCTTCCTCAGGTTAGGAAAATTTTCCTCTATTATTTCTACAAATAAACTTTCTGTCCCTTTGTCTCTCTCTTCTCCTTCTGGGACCCCTATAATCCGAATGTTAGCATGCTTGATATTGTCCCAGAGTTCCCTTACTCTCTTCTCATTCTGTCTAATTCTTTTTTCTCTTTTCTGTTCTGCTTCGGTGATTTCCTCTAGTCTTTCATCTAGTTCGCTGATCCGTTCTTCTCCTTCCTCTACTCTGTTATTGAGTCCCTCGAGTGAATTTCTCATTTTGAGTATTGTATTCTTCATTTCTGATTGTTTTTTTTTTATATCTTCCAAGTCTTTGCTGATGTGCTCACTGTGTTCATCCATTCTTCTCCACATATCTGTGAGCATCCTCATGATATTTTGCTTGAATTCCTTGTTGAGTAGGTCACTAGTTTCTGTTTCACTTAGTTCTAATCTACAAGAGCCGGATCCTGTAAGCTCTTCACAGCAAAAGAGACTGAAGTTCAGAAAGATTAAATAACTTGTTCACAGTTACACATTTGAGCCAGGATTCAAACTTTTGTCTTATCTGACTGTATATTTTCAACTATATTAATTGTGTTGTCTTTTTGTCTTCAGTATGTACATTGAGTACATATCATGAATTCATTTAATAGAATTTATTGTCGTTCTCCTATATGCTAAACACTGAAGATTCAGTGGTGAAGAAACAGTTTTTGTTCTTATGAAGCTTATATTGTGTTATGCACTAGACTCTGCAAGGTACAGAGATGAAGGGACATGGGACCTGTTTTTAGGAAGCTATGGTCTAGACAGAAACAGAAAAAAATATAATACATTTAGATAAATTGCTCCAATTGGGGTTTGTACAAAGGGCAGTGGGAGACAAGTAAAAAATAATTCTAAGTTTCATGGCTAGTCAGGAGGAAGATGTAATAGAGGAGAAAACTTTTGATCTGGATATCAATTAATAAGTTTACCAAATGGACAAACTGCCTTCATACTATGAAGAAGCAACATAGATAGAAACTAACAAGTGAGAGAGTATAGCTTATTTTAGAAGCTGCAAAGTAACTTCATTCCAGTTGTTGTTATTGCTACTACTATAGTGTAAATTACAAGCGATGGCGGAATGGCAAAAGATAATTCTAGACAATATAAAGGGCTAGGTCATAAAAGACTTTACATGACATATACCAGTTTTATTTTCTGTCACCAAACAGAGCCACTGAAAAAATTTTAGTAGAGGAGTTTGATGACATCTGAGTATTAAAAAGTTGACTCTAGCAACAATGAGAGATTTGAGAAGTGGCATGACTCAAGGCAGGGCAAAAAATAATGAGGGCTTGAAGTTGAGCAGTGTAAGTAAGGATGGAAATGAGGGAAGAGCTATCACAAAGATTTAGAAGATCTTGATTTGATAGTTGTTGTTGATTAGTTAAGGGAGAAGGAAAACATTGAAGGAGACCTGGATTTATTATTTGGGTAAATGGGTAGTTGATGGGATAGTGCCATTCACCTAGATTGAAGTGTTAATGTTTTATTGAGGATTTTTGTATGTATGTTCATCAGGGATATTGTCCTGTGATTTTCTTTTCTTGTGGTGTCCTTGACTAGTTTGGATATGGGGGTAATGCTGGCCTCATAAAAGGAGTTTGGAAGAGTTGTCTCCTCTTCTCTTTTTTGAAATAGTTTGAGAAGGATAGGTATTAATTCTTCTTTGAATGTTTGGCAGCATTCACCAGTGGAAGCCATTGGTCCTGGAGTTTTGACATTGGGAAGTTTTTGATTACTGGTTTGATATCTTTACTAGTAATAAGTCTATTCATATTTTCTATTGCTTCATGAATTAGTCTTGGTAGGTCGTATGTTTCTAGAAATTTATCTTTTTCTTCTAGATTGTCCAGTTTGTTGTTGTATAATTAATCATAATGGTGTCTTATGATGCTTTTTATTTCTGTGATATCAGTTGTAATGGCTTTTCTTTCATTTCTGATTTTATTTATTTGAGTCCTCTCTCTTTTTTCTTGTTAAGTCTAGCTAATGGTTTGTCAATTTTGTTTGTCTTTTCAAAAAACCAGCTCTTAGTTTCATTGATCTTTTCTAGTGTCTTTTAGTGTCTATTTCATTTATTTTCACTCTGATCTTTGTTATTTCCGTCTTTTACTAACTAGGTTCAGTTTGTTCATTTTCTTGTTCCTTGAGGTGTAAAGCTGTGTTGTTTATTTGAGATCTTTCTTGTTTCTTAATGTGGGCATTTATCACCAGGAACTTCCATCTTAGAACTGCTCTTGTTGCATCCCATAAGTTTTGGTATGTTGAATTTCCATTTTCATTTGTCTCAAGATATTTTTTAATTTCTTTTTTGATTCTTCTTTGACCCATTAGTTGTTCAGGAGCATGTTATTTAATATCCACATATTTGTGAATTTTCCAGTTTTCTTCTTGTAATTGATTTTGAGTTTCACGTCACTGCAGTTAGAAAACATGTTTAATGTGATTTCAGTCTTCTTAAATTTATTAAGATTTGTTTTGTGGCCTAAGATATGGCCTATCCTGGAGAATGTCCCTTGTGTGCTTGAGAAGAATGTGTATTCTGTTGCTTGTGGATGGAATGTTCTGTGTATGTATGTTTGGTCTATCTGGTCTAAAGTGCCATGTAAGGCCAATATGTTTTTATTGATTTTCTGACTGGATGATATATCCTTTGATGAAAGCGGGGTATTAAAGTCCCCTACTGTTGTATTGTTGTATATATTCTCTCTTTAGGTCTGTTAATATATGTTTTATTTATTTTGGTGTTCCTGTGTTGAGTGCATAAATATTTACAAATGTCATATCCTTTTGTTGGATTCACCCCTTTTTTATTATGCAGTCATGCATTGCTTAATGACAGGATACATTCTGAGAAATACATCAGTAGGCAATTTCATCATTGTGAGAACCTCATAGAGCATACTAAAGGGGAACAAAATTTGCCATCCCAAAATGTGTCTCTTTAACATGAGGATTGTTTTATGCTGACTATTTTTGAGAAAAAAAGACTTAGAAAGTTTGTCTTGTAACCTACCCCTTAACTGCCTAAAAGAATTCAGATTAAAAAGAGCTGTCTCAGGAAGCAAGCTATCACCTTAGCATAACATGAACTAGGTGATAGACAGGAAGGCACCTAGAAAAGCCTGATTTTTGGACTCCCTTCTGTGTTTTTCTGTTTCTCTGGCCAAACACTTGTTTTCTAAGCATTTGCTCCTTTTCACTTACCTGTGAATTGTCTTCTTTCCCTTTGAAGTCCCTGACTCTCTTCATCTCCAACATCTTATTTTGTCTTTACCTGAAGATGATATTTAAGGTGAAGGCTTTGGCTAGTTACTTGGTTTTATTGTGTTTCTCACATGTGTATATGTTATTAAACTTTTGTTTTTCTCCTGTTAATTTGCCTCGTGTCAATTTAATTTTTAGATCAGCCAGAAAAACCTAGAAGAGTAGAGGAAAATTTCTTCCTCTCTTACAGTACTTACACAAACCTCAATGGTATAGCCTGCTACACACCTAGACTATATGTTACTTTTCTTAAAGGATCACTGTTGTATACACAGTCTGTTGTTGAGTGAAACGTTTTTATGTGGTGCATGACTATATAATGACCTTCTTTGTCTCTTATTACTCTCTTTGTCTCTAAGTCTCTTTGTATTAAAGTCTATTTTGTGTGATATATGTATAGCTATGCCAGGTTTTTTTTGGTTTTCATTTGCATGGAATATCTTTTTCTGTCCCTTTACTTTCAGACTGTGTGTGTCCTTACCTCTGAAGTGAGTTTCTTATAGGCAGCATATAGATGGATCTTGTTTTTTCAGTCTATTTAGCCACTCCATATTTTTTGAGTGGAGAATTTAGTCCATTTACATTTAAAGTAATTATTAATAGGTGTGGACTTGCCATTTTGTTCATTTTTTTCTGACTGTTTTGTAATTCCTTTGTTTTTTCTTTTTTTCTTTCTTTGTGATTTTCTGTAATGGTGTGCTTAGGATTCCTTTTTCTTTATCTTTTGTGTATCTACTGTAGGTTTTTTCTTTGTGTTACCATGAGGCTTATGTAAAACAACTTATAACATTCTAAGTTCTTAAAAACTTAAGTTTGAATGCATTCTAAAGATCTAAATTTTTACTGCCCTCTCAAGTTTTATGTTTTTGATGTCACAACTTATATCTTTTTATCTTGTGTATTTATTAACAAATCATTGTAGTTGTTATTTTTAGTACTTTTGTCTTTTAACCTTCATACTAGCTTTATAAGTGATTAACCCATCACCTACAACATTAGATTATTCTGAATTTTACTATATAGTTACCTTTGCCAGTAAGATTTATAATTTTATATGTTTTCCTGTTACTGATTTAGGGCCCTCTCGGTTTAGCTGAAAGTCCCTTTAGCATTTCTTGTAAGGCCAGTCTAGTGATGATAAACTCTTTTAGCTTTTGGTTGTCTGGAAAAGTTTTTATCTATCCTTCTATTCTGAAGGACAGCTTTGCTGGGTAGGGTATTCTTGACTAGCAGTTTTTTTCTTCCAGCACTTTGAATATGTTGTGCCACTCCCTTCTGGCCTGCAAAGTTTCTGCTTAAGATCTGCTAATAGTCTTATGAGGGTTTCCTTGGATGTAACAAGTTGTTTTTATCTTGCTGTTTTTAAGATTCTTTCCTTGTCTTTAACTTTTGATAACTTAATTATAATGTGTCTTGGTGAGGTCTCTTTGAGTTCATCTCATTTGGAACTCTCTGGGCTTCCTGGATCCGGATGTCTGTTTCTTTCCCCACGTTAGGGAAGTTTCAGTCATAATTTCTCTAGATAAATTTTCTGCCCCTTTCTTCTTTTGGGACCCCTATAATACAAATATTGGTCCACTTGATGTTGTCAATAAGTTCCTTGTGCTATCTTCATTCTTTTTCATTCCTTTTTCTTTTTGCTCCTCTGATTGGGTAAATTCCACTACCCTGTCTTTTTGTTCACTGATCCTTTCTTTGGCTTCATCTAGTCTTCTTTTGTACCTTTCCATTGTATTTTTCAGCTCTGTGATTTATTTTTGGTGTTTTTCTTATACGTTCTACGCTATGTTCTCTTTGTTGAAATTCTCACTTTGTTCGTGTATTTTTCTCCTGACCTTGGTGAGCATCTTTATGATGGCTAATTTGAACTCTTTATCAGGTAAATCACTTATTTCATGAAGGTCTTTTTCTGAGGCTTTATCTTGTTCTTTCATATGGAATGTCATCTTCTGTTTCTTTATTTTCCTTGATTCTCTGTGTTGGTTTCCATGCATTCTGTAAAACAGCCACCTCTCTAGTCTTGAAGAAGTGGCCTCGTGCAGGAGATGAACCTTATGTTTCAACCCTGCTGTAGCTCTTGGTTGTCTCTCAAACCTTTGTGCTTGTTCAAGCAGTCTACTTTATTTTTAGTGGCTCCCAGTATTTGAGGGTGTGCAAAAACCTGCCGCTGTCCCAATAGGGAAGATCTCAGTCAACATCTAGATTCAGTCTAATTGGAAACTGGACCCTGATGCAGCAGCTTTTGAAGTATGTAAATATACCTCATTCATGGGAAGACTTTGACATGAGCATTTCTGTGTGCTCGTCTGCACTGAGCCCTGGTGTGATAGCCATATAAGAACTGTTTGTTTGCTGACATCCTGTTGAATCTATGAACACAAGCCCTGCTGGCCACCAGAGCCAGGCTATCAAGGGATGTGTCTTATGGGAAGCTGACACAGAAACCCTGGTGCTAGATATGTGCACAATCTCCTTTCTTGGAGACATTAGCAACCTAGGGTGGGACAGATGGAGAGTGTGAAGATGGTAACCATTGGGCTTCCTGGTCTCTGGAGAGGATTGCAGTTAGCCCCTAGGTCTGTGCTTAGTTAGAAGCTTGTCCCTCAGGCCATAGGTATGAAGATAAGCTAATAGGCTTCTTTCACAGAAAGACGGGCATTTCAGTCTGCTGCCTCACTGCTGTGCCCTGGACCGGTAGCTGGTTAGGAACTCTTTCTTTGTTCATTATAGTCCTGTGGGACCTGTGAACGTAAACTGTAGGGGAGGAAAACAATTCCTCTACCCTCTGGGTCCTTCTGGCTGGTCTAAGAATTAAATTGACATGAGACAGAATAAGAGGAGAAAATCAAAGTTTGATAACATATGTACATGGGAGAAACCCAGGAAAATCTTGCTGGAGTGGCTGAAATTGCCACCTGAATACCATCTTCAGCTAAAGATAAAGGAGGATATTGGGGGTAGTGGTTTGGGACTTCAAAGGAGAGGAAGGCAATTTACATGACGATGGAAATGCAAATGTTTGATAAACAAGTGTTTGCTGGGCCATCTGTAGACAATGGAAACTGAAAGAGATCTTTTGATAAAACGGCCCTTGCTAGATGTCTTTCTGTCTACCACACCTAGAATTATCTATGGTGATATCTCCTTCCTGGGACAGGCCCTTTTATCTTAAATTCTTTTAGGCAGTTAGGGGGAAGGTCAGAATTTCTTTCAAAGAGTCAAAGACTCTTTTGTCCTTAAAATAATCAAGGCAAAGAGACACATTTTGGGGTGGCAAATTCTTTTTTTTTTTTTTTATTTGCCCTGAGCTAACATCTATTGCCAATCTTCCTCTCTCTTTCATTTTTTTTCCCCTCCCCAAAGCCTCAGTGCATGGTTGTATATTCTAGTTGTAAGTCTTAGTTCTTCTATGTGGTCTGCCGCCACAGCATGGCTGCTGACAGACGAGCCACGTGGTTCCATGCCCGGGAACCAAACCCAGACCACCAAAGTGGAACACACGAACTTCAACCACTAGGCCATCAGGGCTGGCTCAGATGGCCAATTCTGATCCCCTTCAAAGCCTTGTTGGCTACCAGAGCCAG
This sequence comes from Equus caballus, assembly GCF_041296265.1. Taxonomy (NCBI): domain Eukaryota; kingdom Metazoa; phylum Chordata; class Mammalia; order Perissodactyla; family Equidae; genus Equus; species Equus caballus. Next base: position 12,440,845 of record NC_091704.1, read on the forward strand.
CTGATCAAGGGGCATCCCATGGGTGGCAGCTGCGAAAACTGGGCCTCCAGACAATGTGCACAAGCTCTTTACTGGGAGATACTGGTGACTTGGAGCAAGGCAGAGTTGGACTGTGAAGATGGTGCCCGCTGGGCTCTATGGTCTTAGGAGAATATTTCAGTAGGCCTGTAGATGTGTGTTAAATTAGAAGCCTGCTCCTTAGGCCAAAGATTTAGGATAAGCAAATAGGCTTCTCTCACAGAAGGATTGGGGTGCGATTCAATCTACAGTCTCTTTGCTTTGCCCTGGAGGGTAGCCAGTTAGGAACTCTTTCTCCATTTGTTACAGTCCTGTGGGACCCTCCAATGTAAGCTCCATTCTGCAAGGTACTGGTGACCATGAGCGAGGCAGCGGGAGAGTGGAAAGATGGTACCCAGCCTCCGAGTTCACTGGAGAGGATTACAGTCAGCCCTTAGATGTGAGTTTAATTAGAAGCCTGACTCTTAGTTTGCAGCTATGAGGATAAGCTAATAGGCTTGTTTCACAGAAAGACTGGATAGTCAGTGAGCTGCCTCTGCTCTAGGCCCTGGGGTGCAGCATGGTGAGCCTGTGCGAGCCCTTTAGGAACTGTTTTTCAGTTCCGTGTAGCCTTGTGGGTCTCATGGACACAAGCCCTGTTGGCTTTCACAACTTGACGTTTTGGGGGCTTATCTCTTTGGTGAAGGTCTTAAAAGTTCAAGTACCAGATATGAGGGTCAAGCCATTCACTCCTTGGGGAGAAGCTCAGAGTTGTGGGTTCCCTCCTGGTTGTGGATCACCATGCCCAGGGTGGGGTTTATGTAAGATTGTGTCTCGGCCTCTCCTACCCATTTGACTGTGGGTTTTTTCTCATTCCCCTGATGTATAGGAGTCTCTGAGCTTGTTTTGGGGTTTCTTTCAGAGGAAGTTGTTCTGTATGTAGCTGTAGATTTGGTGTGTCTGTGGGAGGAGGTGAGTTCAGGATCCTCCTACATTGCCATCTTGAACTGGAACTTATTTAATTTTAAAGTAGTAGAGGAATAAGATTTAAATTATGGTTGTTACCAATGGGAAGGTAATCACTAGAGAAATAAAGACACGTAGAAGATATTCAGAATTCAAGGGAGTGGGGATGCCACACTAGGAAACCTGATCAAGATGGGAAAGAATGAAATAACGTTTAGATAAATGGGAAAGGTAAAATGTAAGGAATGAAACCTGCTTAGCAATTAATATATGAAATATAAAGAGGTTGATTTTTCTTAACAAGATTCCAAGAATATCAAATGGAGAAGAAAAAAATAATCTTTATAGTTTTCCAAGAAACATGTAGAACATAATAATAGAGGTTAAAAATAAAAAGATGGCAAGATATATATAAATAAAATATATATTATTGGAACAAGGAGAGTAAAAATTCAATGAAAAGCCCATTCAGAAAGGAGAAGAAGAGGTGATACAGAGTTACTGATCCATACCGATCATGAAATCCTGCTGGGCAGACATTGTGTGAAAATCTTGCTATCCTAGAGGATGGGGAAATTCCTTAAATAATTTAGTTTCTTCTCTTTGGGACCATTTTATTTGTCTGTTATCCTCTATCAACAGATCTGAAGTGGATATTGGAGTGTTTGCCTGTCTTGGGGGTCTATATAGCTTTCTCAGCTTGTGTCTTACTGGTGCAGGTTTGGGGCTTGAATATTCTAAGAGTTGAATGTACAAGGCTTTTTAAATGATTAAATAGTGAGGTTAGAAAAGAGGCTTTGCTCGACAAAGTTATTCAGGGCTCCAAGCTGGTAGGGACTCTGGTATCTTCAACTGGTAGGTTTCCAACTTGTTGATACTGGGTATAGCGGAAGGGAAAAGGAAGTGGAGGATTGTGGAGAAAATTTTTATGGGCCAGCACTGGCAGTGGTGTACACCACTTTGCCCATGACCAGAACTTAAATCACGTGTCCAAACCAACTCCAGGGGAGGGTAGGAAATGTGTTTTAGCTGTATGCTTACAAGGAAAGGGAAACATATTTGGTGAACAACTAGATGGTTTCTCCTTTATGCTACCTATCTGTCTATTAAAAACTGTATATCCCACCAACAGAGAATATATGTTTTCTATAAGTCCCTACTATATTTGCAAACCTAATTCATGTAGTAAGCCACAAAGAAAGTCTAAGAGATTTATCTAAGGAGAGATTCATAGCCATATTCTCTAATAAAAAATTCATTAAAGTAGAACTAAAGAAGAGGAAAAGAAGTTGCTTAACCTCCCTTATCTTCTTGAAAATTAAGAAACACTCTGGTTTTGAAAAAGAAAAAAAGAAAAGGAAATGAAAATAAATTACAAATTACATAGAAATTGATGAAAACCAAAACCAATGGTGTGTTCTGTAGAAAATTGACACCTCTAAGAGCTTTTACTATTTAAAAAACCTGAAAATAAATGAACTGATATCCAACTTAACAAATTAGAAAAAGAAAAACAGAATAAATCTCCAAATTGCTTTAGTATCTTTTCCTTTTTTCAGCTGCATTTGTTATGATTACCTGAATCCTTTCTTTTTTGTCAATTCATTTCTTATCAAGTGTCTCTTCTGTTGCTTGCTGTTTCTAAATGAATTTCAATTTTGTTTTGTTTTATTGTTTGTCATAGGCAAATTTTTCTTTGGGAGTTTAAAATTATCTTTGTGGAATTAAAGTAATATGAAGGAAGAGTACTGTAAAATGATTTGGCGGGGTGAAAAGGGAGCTATAAGTGGATATTATTGTGTATACTTAGGAGTTCTTAAATTTTATTTTTCTTTTAGATTCTGATGGAAAAAGGAGGAACGTGTTCTTTAAAAGGCAGGCCAACCTCTACTAAGAAAGTCTGTCAGTATAAGTGAATTTTTTTCTTTTAAAAAAACTAACATTTAAGTGGAAATTGTTTTAAGTGCTTTTTTTTTAGTTTTTTTCCAGCAAATATGTTTCCTAGATATCTTAGAATATACTAGTAATGCAATTGTCTTCAAAACTACTTTTATCTTTTATAAAATGTGTTATACATGATGAATATATGTAACATATATGTACATTTTAGCGAATAATAGTAAAATAGATACCCTTGTACTCACTTTGTAGCTTAAGAAATAATACGTAATCAGTACATTTGAAGATCTTCTCAATTGCATTTCCTATCCTGCCCCCTAGAGGTAACTATTATCCTGAATTTGTTTTTATGGTATCACACATAGACTTTTACATTGCTTGGTTTTGAACTGTTCACAGATTGAGGCAAATGCTATATATTTTGCTGCAACTTGCTTTTCTTTGTTCACCCACTCTGATATTTGTGACTCTAATATACTTCATTATTTATTTACTGCTATGCAACCTTCTGTTGTGTGAATGTACCTCAATTTATACATTTTCTGGCATTGGTTATTTAGATTGTTTTGAATATTTTGCTATAATAAACAATGCTACTTGGACAATTCTTGACATTTCTCCTGGGACACATGTATAAAAAATTTCTCTTGAATATGAGTCAAGGAGTAGAATTGGCTAGTTCAAATGTTATGCGCATCTTCATCTATTCTAGGTAATACAAAATTGTTTTATAAAGTAGTTGTGCCAGTTTAAACTCCCACTTGCAGGAGCTAAGACTCTTAGTTGTTCCATATTCTCACTAACACTGGATCAGCTTTTTATCATTGTTGGAATCTGGTATTTCATTGTAATTTTAATTTATATTTCCCATTATTAATTAGGTTGATTTGCCACCCCTGTTTATCTGTGAAATATCTTTCATGTCTATTGGTCATATTTCTTTTAGAAAGTTTGGCTTTCCTTATAGGATATATCTTTTCCATGTGTAGATATATATGTATATATCCTATATATCTTTCATATATATATACTAGATTCTAATTGCTTGTAGGCTGTGTGTAGCAAATACTTCATATTTGAGTGGTCATTTTAGTCTATACTGTCTTTTTATGAAAAATAGTTTGTGGTACTTTTTAGATATTCTGTGATAGAATGATTCTTTCGGATATCTACTTTGCTAGGATACCTAGAAATCTTTATCAACTTTTTTCTTTTGGATTTAATTTAAATTTTTGAAGTGTAAACCAGTAGTCTGGTTTCTATCCTATCTTGTCTGCCCTGTTTCCTTTTGCCTCATATGAGTAACTTTTTTATTGGTTTATGGTTTATCGTTTTACTATGTTTTGTTGTGTTCTGTTTTTCTTCAAAATAAAGCCTAAGAATATATAAACACACATATTCACATGAGTCTTAGTTCTCCACTTTTCTCACTTAAATGTAGTATAGGATATTTTGTGTAATATAGGATATTTTATAGATGAATTAAATGGATTCATTTATTTAGTAAGTTTCTTATAGATTTCTCCATCTTAGTACTAGACATTTCTTCATCCCTTATTTATGACAATTTGGTAATCTATTATGTGGATGGGCTATAGTTTATTCAGTCATGCCCTGTTGGTGGACATTTGGCTTGTTTCCAGTATTGTGTTCTTATAAACAATGCTTGGTGAACAACTTTGTGTATATGTTTCTTAATTATGGAGGTACATTTTCAGGGTAATTTCTAGGAGTAGCATTGCTGTGTCAAAGGGGAGATACATTGTTTTTTTGTGTAGTTATTATTGCCAAAATTCAATTTTGATAGATATTACCAAATTCCCTGTTGCATCATTTGGCAATCTCACCAGAAATGTGCCTTTTTATTCCACAGCCTCACCAATAGGGATTGTGTTCAAACTTGGGAATTTTTGTGAGTTTTATAAAAATAGATAGGTAGACAGACGGATAGATGGCAGTTTAAGTTTGCTTTTCTTTTTCTGTAAGTGAAGTTGAGCGTCTTTTAAAAATATTTAATGTCTGTTTTCATTTCTTTTTCTTTAAAGTCTCCATTCATGTCTTTTGACCAATTGAATTTTTGGTATTTTTTTCTTGATATTTAAGAACTCTTTATATATTAAAGAGATTTAGGTCTTTGTGATATGTCACAAATATTTCCTCCTAGTTTATTATTGGTTTTAGATTTGTTTTGACTTTGCTTATGATATCTCCTGCTTTGCCAAAGGATTAATGTATTTTTTTATGTGGTTGATTTTATTCATCTTTTCTTTTATACTTCTGGATTTAATTAGAAAGACTCTACACTCCCAGGTTAAATGAATTCACTTAATGTTTTCTTCTAGTGTTAGTATGATTTTATATTTTTACACTTAAATCTTTAATCCATTTAGAGTTTATTGTGATTTAAGGTGTGAGATGTGTATTGATTCAGGTTTTTAAAATGCATCTTTTCCCTAGGCATTTGTGATACCACCTTTTTTATGTACTAACTTTTCATATGTGCTGGGCTTTCTTTACTGTTCTACTGGTCTTTCCTAATCTTTGTGTGCTAATACTGTACTATTTTTATGGTAAGTGCTTTATAGTATGCTTAATTTCTAAAACAGTTACACCTCCCTTTGTACTTTTTAAAGAATTTTTCTGGCTAATTTTGATTATTTTTTATATAAACTTTAAAATCAACTTGTGTAGCTCCAAAGAAATATTTTAGTTTTATAAGGAAAATGCTAAGTGTATATATTGATTTAGTGTGGATTATCATACTAATGATGTTGAGTAGACCTATCTAAGAACAAGGGATGTCTTTTTGTTAATTCAGCCTAATTTTGTATCTTTAATAGTTGTTTAGAACACCTTTAAGCACTTTAAAGTTTTCCTCAAGTAGATTCTGCATGTCTCTTGTTAGATTTGGTGGCAGGTACTTTTTGTTGTTTTTGTTGCTACTTTAGTGTGAATGCACGTCCCTCTTGGTCTACAGTATTTATGCATTGTGAGGAGTCATGACCTACTTCTCAGGCCTATTTTTAAACTTTACTTGCTATCATAAGAGAACACATTAAGCACATAATGAAAGAATATCGGACTGGATGCTTTGAGTTGATTTTTTAAATACAGCTTTTATTGTACAAGGAAGCTTCGTTTATTAGATTAGCAAATATCTGGTGCTTTTGGACTTAATAAATTGCCTTATTCCTCCTTCCTGTAGGTTGACACTTTAAATTATTATTTAAATTATTTGTTCATAAAACATTGTTCGTATATTAGAAAAAATCAATTGAATTTTCTCTGTTCTCCTTTCTTGCCTTATGTACCCTTATTTTACTTGTAGATGAAAAACTTTTAAGTGTAGAATAAACCCGTAATACTCTGTCAGAAATTCAAGATGCGGAGTTTCTCAAGTTTTAACTAGTTTTGGCACACTTTTAAAATGCTCTGCAGTATGTTAGCTAAACTTATGTTACCAGCTGATATCTGCTGCCTGTGTATATATTTAGTAGAGTATTAATAAATACCATTCTTCATGAGTTAAATGTTCGTTTTCAGATCTTGAGACTTCACAGAGTAGTTGGTCTACCAGTTACTCTCCAAGGCCCACAGATAGTTGTTTCAGTTCTAGTTCAGAGATGGTAAGTTATGCTTTTCGTTTTTTTGCTTATTAATATATGCTATACTAGTTTAGAATTCTTTGTATATCTCATAGTGTACCTTTACATTCTGAAACAAATAGTTGAGACAATAACTAGTGGAAATATAAATGTAAACAAAAAATGAAAAATATTAAAAATGTAAGAACGTAAACAGAAATATAAAATTAAAGTATAAATGAATGTGTTCATTATTATTGACAAAAGCCAATCTTATCAGGATATGTGTGTGTGTATATGATAAAGTTGTGTTTCTTTTAAAAGAGTTTTTAAAAGAACCCACTCATAAGAATTGAAAACCTAAAACAACCAAAAATACATACAAAAAGAAAACCTTAAGGCTTATATGAAGAAAACACTAAAGTGTTACTGAAGACTGTCGTCTGAATAATTGGAATGACATGCTATGTTCTGAGTGGGAATGCTGCATTTCTCATAAATCACATTTAATGGAATTCTCCTCCATCAATTCTTCCGTATTCATTTCGTCCACCTTTTGTCTCTCACTTTCCATCTGAACTGCTCTTGCTAAGGAAGGACCCCAGTGATTTCTATTTTGTCAAATTCGTTGGACACTAAAGTTTTTATTTTACAAGAACTTTTAGTAATATTAATAGAAATTATGTTCTTTTTTTTTTTGAAACATTTTCTTCTCTTTGCTTTTATGATAACACACTCTTTTGGTTTTTTCATACCTCTTTGAGTGCTACTTTATGCCTTTGTCTACTTCTCTTCCACCCTTCCTCCTATATAAATGACATAGTGTTTACGGTTTGCTGCAGGATCCTTTTCTTCTCTTAACCTACATTCCAAACTCTAGATGATGTTATGTGCTCCAATGACTTATATACTGTCTAGTTGATGACAGTTCTCAACTTTATGACTTTAGCCCAGATCCTTATTTAGATGTCCAGTTTCCTAGCGGATACCTCTTCTTGGATGTTTCACAAAAATCTCCTTATTTTTATTCCTCAAACTGAATTCCCCTGATTTTCTCCCCAAGTCAGTTTTATTGATATTTCCTATATTAGTGATACCTTTTTGTCCACTCAATTGCTCACTCTAGAAACTTAGTAATTAACTGTCATTTCTTTCTGCCTCATCTGCCTTCCTTAACCCCATTCATTCCATCACTTCATTCAGTCAATTGTACTTCCGAAATACTTGGCATATTTATCTACTTCCTCAACTTCTGGTGTCAATACCCTAGTTAAGGTACCATCATCTTGTTCTTGAACTATTGTGGTTGTTTCCTAAGAAATCTATTTTCCACTCTTGTTCCACTTTTTCTCCAGTTAGCAGTCATCGTGATCTTTTGAAAACTTAAATTGAATCATGTTATTCCTATGAGTGGATTTCTATTTTACTTTAGAGTCTGGCTACATCTTCAACTTCTGGTGTTCTCCCTCTCTCACCACACTCCACACGTACGACATTTCACTTTCCTTAGTTTATCAGTCTCTCTTCTGCTTCAGGGCATTTATTTATATATCCTGTTTCCTCTGCCTTACTGTTGCTCATCCTTTAGGTCTTAGCGTAAATATGTCGCTACTTCTGAAAGCCCCTCTTTGGTTCCTCAATCTAAATTAGGCCCCTCAATTATCCTCTCAAGGTCCTTCATGCTTGTTTTTCATAGTGCTTTTCTCATTCTGTCATTACATATGCACGCGTGTGATTATTTGGTTAATGCCATTTCCACCAATGAGAACGTGTGCTTTAAGAGGGCAGCAACTGTGTCTGCTTCACTTGCATTGCAGATGCTAAAAAATACTTGTTTCTTGAATAAACAAATGTATTGAGCTTGTTTTCTCTAATTTGTGTGCAGCCAGTCTTAATGCTGTTTCTTGGGCTTACTTTTCCTATTTCAGTGCCAAACAACTGAGACGTATACCTCATTTTGGTTTTTAATGTTAACTCTGCCTTTTTTTTTTTTTTTTTTAGCTTGGCTAATCAGTACTTTTATATAAGATTTTCACTAAAAGAATATTTTGGTTAGTGCAGTAATTAAGAGATAAATTTTTTTGTGAAGTTGAAAAATTCAAGCTAGTAAATTGAAATATAAACCTATTAAAAGTACTTAAAATTTGACTTTTTGTGTAACAGTTGTGATATTTATTGCTGTTTAATTTTCCTTTTGTCTATTTGATTTTCTGTTAGCCAATACTCTCCTTAAGTTGTTTCTTTTATGAGACTGGGCCCATAAAAGATACAATATAGATATTTTTTGACTAAAGTCAATGAGTGAATAGTTGAACAAGTTATATGTGTCAACTGTTTCTTTCGAAGTTATTACCTCTACTCCATTCTTTTTAAGTGGTTGAAGAGTGTGGTGTATATCGTTTCCTCTGTGTGAAAGGGTAGGGGGATTATGTAGCATGTGATTATAGAGACTGATAAGAGACAAAATTCCCCTTCTCTTTTTTAGCTCTTTTGCTTTCTTTCTTTTTTTTTTGGTGAGGAAGATTCTCTCTGAGCTAACATCGGTTGTTAATCTTCCTCTTTTTTTTTTTTGCTGAGGAAGATTAGCCCTGAGCTAACATCTGTGCCAGTCTTCCTCTATTTTGTATATGGGTTGCCAAGACATTATGGCTTGGCAGTAGTGTAGGTCCATGGGATCTGAACCCATGAACCTGGGCTGCTGAAGTGGAGCCCGCCTGACTTAACCACTACACTACAGGGCCGACCCTTTCTTTTGAATTTTTAATACAAGGATTGTCATTATCATTATTGTTCTTGTTATTTAAAAAATCCATAACCTCCATGATTTTTAAAAATCAAAAGTCCAGGTTGACTTGCCACCTGCCAAAGTCTCTTCTGTATTTTGAAATTTTCCATGATGTGAATTTAAGAATGTCTGCTTTGAAGTCATTGAATGATTTTTTAAAATTAAAGCATCATTTACAGCAAAATTACTAAATTTCTTTTAGCTGTCTGAAGATGAAGATCAAATATTGCAGCAAATTGAAGATTCAAATAGGAGATCCATCAAAACCAAAGAAACAACTATCAGTTTTTATTTAGAAAGGATGGCAAAACTTCCACATGATAGGATTGCTAAAAACAATGCCAAAATTCATAAACAAAATAGAATTTTCACCAGTTCTCACTTAAAGATAAGACAGATCAGTTTCCACAGTCTCAGTGTGATTCAGCACACATTGTGCAAAACAAAAGCAGTAATTGCACTGTACAAGTTGCAAGATGTGATGCATGGGTACAAACTGAGAGTGAACCTGTAATGAAAGAAAAGTTAGATGCTGCCATAGAGCGTGATATAATTTCAAAATGTAAATGTATAAGTGATGTGTCTTCTCTTTGTAATGTTGAAAGGTGCAGTGAAAATATTAAGGCAGATACCACTGGAGGGCAGGAAATCCTTAAGAACAGCTAATATGTTAAGATCTCAGCCTGAGATTTAGCATTTCACTTAATGTTCAGAATTTCATTAACATAATAAGGAATGAGAAAATGCAGCTAAGCACAAGGTGGAAGTAGTCACAAGATATATTTATGGTTTATTTTTAAACATTTTAATATTATTAATTTATGCATTTGCTTTGCATAGATATTTCTTTAGTATCTTCAAGTTTTTAGAAAATAATATATATGTAAATTTACTATCATTCTTATGGTGATTATTCATTATATTATGATATGCTGCTGTTTGTGGATTAAAAATATGTTTACTTGCTTTCTTGTCACATTTATTGTTAGATTTGGTGCATTTGCATGTTTTAGTCAAAATGTTCTCTTCCAAGATTTTAAGACACAAAATAATACTAAATATCAAATATGTTTTCTAACCTCATTATAAGATTTTCTTAGCTACTTACATTAAATATTATACCCTCAGTAAAAATTTCTGGCATTAAGTTTTAGATACAATATATTTTCTATTTTGTTTGGATAACATTTTTTTTTTTTTTGATGAGGAAGATTGGCCCTGAGCTAACATGTGTTGCCACTCTTCCTCTATTTTGTATGTGGGATGCTGCCATAGCATGGTGTGATGAGAGGTGTCTAGGTCCTTGCCCAGGATTTGAACTGGTGAACCCCGGGCTGCTGAAGCAGAGCTTGCAAACTTAACCACTATATCACTGGGTGGGCCCTGGATAATGTTTTTTGTAATACAAGTACCAACTTATATTAATTCAAAGGAAAGTGTTATTTTCTTCAAGATTAAAAAAATGTTTTCATACTTTTATAAAAGAATTGTTCAACATTGGAAAAAATGATTTATGTTCACTAATTTTAATATTGCTAAGATTTGTTTCATAAATATTACATCAAGATTTCTCATTTATAAAATACAAGTTTTGTTTCCAACATAACATTTTTTGCAGTAAGATTTTAAATGTTCATACTCAGACATTTGTATGACTGTATTACAAAGTGTGCAACAGGGGGCATTCTCCTATCTAACGGAACCAAAAATAAAATTGCTACGGAGTTTCTGTGCCTTTAAGGAAAAGAATGATTAGATACTGCATTTTTACATGCATGGATATCACTCAATAGTTTGTATTGCAGAGGGGATTTGAAGCGTAACAATTTATAAATACTAAAAGTTAGTGTTTAAACAGTAGCAATCTTCAGGTTTTTAGCTAGTTTTAGGAAGTTATCTTTGCTGCCTCAGAGAGAGAACAATGCGCTCCTAAGTAATTGTTTTCAAGTATAGTAATCATCTCATGAAAGGAAAATCTAACTATCTGATGTACAATTGATAGCTTTTCAAAAAGCCAGATTTTCATCCTGATATTAAAGAAAAGGTATTACATCATAGATTGATTATCCTCATTATTATTTTGCAAAATATGACATATATAGCAATGAAGACCAATACAGGCATACCTCAGAGAGATTGTGCGTTCAATTCCAGACCACTGCAGTAAAGCGAGTACTGCAGTAAAGTAAATACTGCAGTAAAGCGATTCAAAGGAATTTTTTGGTTTCCCAGTGCATATAAAAGTTATGTTTACACTGTATTGTAGCCTATTAAGTGTGTAATAGCATTATGTCTAAAAAGACAGAGGGCTGGCCCTGTGGCCGAGTGGTTAAGTTCACACGCTTCGCTGAGGCGGCCCAGTGTTTTGTTGTTTTGGATCCTGGGCGCGGAAATAGCACCACTCATCAGGCCATGCTGAGGCGGCATCCCACATCCCACAACTAGAAGGACCCACAACTAAAAAATATATATATACACAACTATGTACTGGGGGGCTTTGGGGAGGAAAGGGAAAAATAAAATCTTTTTTTTTTTTTCTGAGGAAGATTAGCCCTGAGCTAACTACTGCCAATCCTCCTCTTTTTGCTGAGGAAGACTGGCCCTGAGATAACATCCATGTCCATCTTCCTCTCCTTTATATGTGGGACGCCTACCACAGCATGGGGTTTGCCAAGTGGTGCCATGTCCCCACCCGGGATACAAACCAGCGAACCCCGGGCCACCGAGATGCAGAACGTGTGCACTATTTGCTGCGCCACCGGGCCTGCCCCAAATAAAATCTTTAAAAACAGCAACAAAAAATGTACGTGCCTTAATTAAAAAATACTTCATCGCTAAAAAATGCTAACCATCGTTTGAGCCTTTAGCAAGTCGTAATCTTTTTGCTGGTGGAGGGTCTCGCAAAAACGCGGTATCTACAAAGTACAAGAAAGTGAAGCACAATAAAACAAGGTATGCCTATATATGGAAAAAGAAAACTCTCACTGATGATACTAGAATAAGATTGAGCCGTGAGTCTTGGGTGGGTTTCAAATAGCAAATAAACTGACTTTTTCCCAAATACTAATGAGAGTCTAGCAGTGTTGAAGCATGTATATTACAAAAGTCCACAACTAGTTATATTTTTATCAGTATCATAATGTGGCAGTTAAGCTCAAAAAGGTGAAGAAGAATGTCAGGGCTTTTTAGTGCAGTGACCACACACAATGAGAACAGAGTAAGGCACAGTGTAGTAGAGAATTTAAACTTGCCCAAAAAGAAATCTGGCCTGAGCTCTTGGCTTTTGGGAGGTAATTGCTAAGCCCTGGGATATCATGCCTGACAGAAATGTTTTTGTTTGCGGGGGGACCTTGGGCCAAGCCAGATAGTAACAGTGTGATTTAGGATGGTACTTAGAGTCAAGCGGTATCAGCTTGACTTCTTAAGGAGCTAGAAAATGAGATCAGCCATGTGGGCAATCAGCCATGGGACTGTTACGGAGCCTCAATAAACGCTTTGGACACCAAGGCTCAGATGAGCTTCCTTGTTTGGCAGTACTCTGTGGGTGTTGTCACACATTGATACCATGAAAATAACACTGTCCATAGAAGAGGCCAACTGGAAGCTCCACACTTATTCCTTTCCTAGGCTCTGTCCTATGTGTTTCTAACCTAGGCTGATTTTAATCTATGTCCGTTCCCCGTCATAAACTGTAACTGTGAGTACAACAGCTTTCAGTGAGTGCTTCCAGCAAATTATCAAATCTGAGTGTGTGCTTGAAACCACTGAAGTAAGGATAGTTTTGTGGACTGTTCCCTAACTTTGCAGTTGCTAACTCTTTAGATGCTTTAAGGAGATAAATATATTTAGGAAGGAAAGTGAGTATAGATTTACAAAATAAAAAAGACATAGAATAAGTTATAACATACTTCTCAAAATACAATACTGGTTTAGGTTTTCTCTTGGTGAAACCATTTAATAAAAAAAAATAATTGAAGTAAACAAACAGCTTGCTTTTCATATTTGCAATTTAAGGTTTATAAAACAAAGTAAATCTTAGCTAAGGTTTATCCAAATGAAACAAATGGAAAACTTAATAATAATTACGCACACATTTGTAATGTAAACTGCCAATCACAGTGACTTCAAATAAGATACTGTGCATTCAGTAATGGCAGATGTGTATGATACCGATCTGGAGTTGGTGTTTAACAGAGTTGTAAAAGTGCATTGTTTTGGTCAGCATCAACTACTCTAGGAGGTTGCCATCTGAAATAATATGAGGCTATCTTTAGTGGGAGCCTCATGTAATTTACTTTTATACCACTTATCATTGTAATTTATTTGTGTAATTTCTTGCTTAATGTGTATTTTCCCCATGACACTATACATAGCAGTGTAGCAAATGGTGTCAATGATCTGCTCACATTTCCTTGGCATTTTCCATGTCAATACATGCCAAACTGATTTCAGCTGCCAGCACATGTGACTCATTTCCTGAGGGGTTTCTCTTGGCTGCAGACACCTGCTCTGCCAATGTGCAGTCAGGCAGGAAGTACCAGGGAATTAATGCTGTTTGAGAGCAGCCTTGTAAAACAATGACTGTTGGGAGTTGTTGGATAAATACCCCAGTTTCCTTGCCTCTTGGGCAAGATAACTCCCTCAGAAGTGTGTTCTATACTACTGCTTACTCAAAGTGTGATCCACTGACCTGTAGCATTAACATCACTACTGCCTGGGAGTTGGTTAGAAATACAAATTCTTAGAACTGTTGACCTTAAAAAACAAAAGAGCCTGTTATTTTACCAGCAAAATGAATGTATTTGGGAAGAGCGGAGGACTTGTAATTTGGGACATGCAAACTATAGCTAACCATAGGCAAGTCCAGAGAAGAGAGGAGAGGGGCTTGCTTTTACAGAGGAAAGATGAAAGCTGGGAGGGGCTGTTTTGAACAAAAGTCTTTTGGAGGAGACTGAGTTCATGGTGGTAATGACTTCTCATTGACTGAGTGTGATGGTTTCTCATTGGCCACGCTGTTGCTGGGCAAAGAGAAATTCTTCCTTCCTCCTGCTGGGGTGTGTCAAGTAAGCCTCTTCCTGTTGGGGATTGTGAGGTATGCTTTTTCCTGTTTGAGGTCTGTAAGGTATGGCAAGTGATAGTGCATGAAAGCTCCCCTTCAGGGCTCCCCAGCTCTATTTTAAATGAGGTTTCCTGTATTTATTTTCACAAAACCCACCCCAAAACTACTGAATCAGGATCCCTGGGAGTGAGGTCCAGGAATCTCTGCTTAAATAGGTGATGTTGTGCACTTTGAAGTTGGAGAAACACCATTCTTCCAGAGTTCTCCACAAGGATTAAGCTTCACTTGCTTACAGTGTTAACTTTCTTGATAATAAACCCTTTATTAACTTCCTTCCTTTCCTGTTTAACTTCTCTAATTCCAGGCCAGTGTTTCACCCCAAATAAACTACCTGCACTTGAATACTTGACTTAGGGTTTGCTCCTGGTGTAATCCACGTTGACAGGTTAGGAACCATGACAAATGGATGAATGAATTGTTTTTATAGGTATAACTTAGATGTTAACATTGCTAATTTTTTCAGTTTTACAAGTCTCTAGTCCCAGTTTTCCATTTCTGCCACCTGCTGAAGACTCAATAAGTGGGTCTAGCAGCATATTAGACATAAATGAAGAAAGAATTAGTGAAATGAAATATACATCAGAATAAATTATCCAGAATGCAGGAGAGAAAAAGTAGTAGAAAATATGAGAGAGAGTTAATAAGGAGAATAGAGTAAGGAGCTCCAACATATATTTAACTGAAATATCTGTGACCGTACAAAGTTATTACAATATAATTGACTATATTCCCTATACATTATATGCCCATGACTTTATTTCATAAGTGAAAGTTTACACCTCTTAATCTCATTCACTTATTTCACCTACCCCCAACCCTCCTCCGTTCTGGCAACCACCAGTTTGTTTATAAGTCTGTTCCTCTTTTGTTTTGCTGGTTTGTTTGTTTTGTTCTTTTAGATTCCGCTATAAGTGAAGTTGTAAAGGAATTATCTTTGTCTGACTTATTTCACTTAGCATAATACCTTCTGAGTCCATCCGTGGTGTCACAAATGGTAAGATTTCATTCATTTTTATGGCTGCATAATATTTCTTTGTATATATACCACATCATCTTTATCCATTCATCTATCAATGGACATTTAGGTTGCTTTCGTATCTTGGCTATTGTAAATAATGCTGCAGTGAACATAGGGGTGCATATATCTTATCAAATTAATGTTTTTGTTTTCTAATAGATACCCAGCAGTGGAACTGCTGAATCATATAGTAGTTCTATTTTTAATTTTTTGAGGAACCTCCATATTATTTTCCACAGTGGCTGCACCAATTTACATTTCCATTAACAGTGCATGAGGGTTTTCTTTCTCCACATCCTTGCCAACACTTGTTATTTTTTGTCTTTTTGATGATAGCCATTGTAAAAGATGTGAGGTGATATCTCATTGTGGTTTTGATTTGCATTTCACTGAGGATTAGTGATGTTAAGCATCTTTTCATGTGCCTGTTAGCTGTCTGTGTGTCTTCTTCGGAAAAATGTTTTTTCAGGCCCGCTGCCCATTTTTTGTTAAGTTGTTTGTTTTTTTGATATTAAGTTGTATAACTTCTTTATGTATTTTGGATATTAACCCATCAGATAGATGATTTGCAAATATCTTCTCCCATTCAGTAGCTTGCCTTTTCATTTTGTTGATGGTTTCCTTCAGTGTTTGAAAGCTTTTTAGTTGGATTTAGTCCTATTTGTTTATGTTTTCTTTGGTTGCCCTTGCCTGAGGAGACAGGTCTAAAAAAATATTACTAATACTACTAAGACCGATGTCAAAGAGCATACTGCCTATGTTTTCTTCTAGGAGTTTAATGGTTTCAGGTCTTACATTCAAACTTTTAATCCATTTCAAATATATTTTTGTATATGGTGTAAGATAGTGGTCCAGTTTCTTTTTGTTTTGCATGTAGCTGTCCAGTTTTCCCAGCACCATTTATTGAAAAGGCTGTCTTTTCTTCATTATATATTCTTGCCTTCTTTGTCATAGATTAAATGACCATATACTCATGGGTTTATTTCTGGGTTCTCTGTTCTGTTGACCTAGGTACCTGTTTTTGTGCCAGTATCATACTATTTTGACTACTATAGCTTTGTAGTATACTTTGAAATCAAGGAGCTTGATACTTCCAGCTGTGTTCTTCTTTCTCAAGGTTGCTTTGGCTATTCGGGCTCTTTTGTGGTTCCATACAAATTTTAGGATTGTTTGTTCTAGTTCTGTGAAAAATGCCATTGGAATTTTGATAGGATTGCATTAAATCTGTAGATTGCATTGCATAGTATGGACATTTTAACAATATTAATCCTTCCAAACCATGAGCACGATATGTCTTTCCATTTATTTGTGTCATCTTCAATTTCTTTCATCAGTGTTTTATAGTTTTCAGAGTATACAGGTCTTTCACCTCCTTGGTTAAATTATCCTTAGTTACTATATTCTTTTTGATGCAAATGTAAATGGGATTATTTTCTTAATTTTGCTTTCTGATAATTCATTGCTAGTGTATAAAAGTACAACCAATTTTTGCATGTTGATTTTGTATTGTGCAACTTTACTGAATGTATTTATTAGCTCTAACAGTTTTTGATGGTGTCTTTAGGGTTTTCTGTATGTAATATCATATTATCTGCAAACAGAGGCAGTTTTACTTCTTTTCTGTTTGGATGCCTTCTATTTCTTTTCCTTACCTAGTTGCTCTCGCTAGGACTGTCTTACTATGTTGAATAAAAGTGGCAAAAGTGGACATCCTTGTCTTCTTCCTGATCTTAGAGGAAAATCTTTCAGTTTTTCACTGTTGAATATGATGTTAGCTGTGGATTTGTCATATATGGCCTTTATTATGTTGAGGTACATTCTCTCTATACCCACTTGATTGAGAGTTTTTATCATAAGTAGATGTTAAATTTTGTTAAATGCTTTTCTGCATCTGTTGATATGATCGTATGAGTTTTATCCTATCACTTTGATGTCTGGATATTGAACCAGCCTTTCATTCTTGGCATAAATCCCACTTGATCTTTGTGTATAATCCATTTAATGTATTGTTGAGTTTGGTCTTGCTAACATAATGTTTTGCATCTGTGTTCATCACAGATATTGGTCTGTAATTTTCTCTTTTTGTGATGTCTTTGTTTAGTTTTTGTATCAGGGTAATGTTGGCCTCATAAAATGAGTTTGGATGGGCCAGCCCTTTGGCTGAGTGGTTAAGTTCGTGTGCTCTGCTTCAGTGGCCTGGGGTTTCACTGGTTCGAATCCTGGGCACGGACATGGCACTGCTCAATAAGCTATGCTGAGGTGGCATCCCACATGCCACAACTAGAAGGACCCACAATTAAAAATACACAACTATGTACTGGGGGGCTTTGGGGATAAAAAGGAAAAATAAAATCTTTAAAAAAAATGAGTTTGGAAGCATTTCTTCCTCTTCCTCTATTTTTTGGAATAAATTGAGAAGGATAGGTATTAACTGTTCTTTAAGTCTTTGGTAGAATTCGCCTGTGAAACTGTCTGGTACTGGACTTGTTTTTCTGAAAGTTTTTAAATTACTGATTGAGTTTTGTTACTAGTAATTGGTCTATTCATTCATGATTCAATCTTGAAAGATGTGTGTTTGTAGGAATTTGTCCATTTCTTCTAGGTTATCCAATTTGTTGGTGTATAATTGTTCATAGTAATCTCTTATGGTCTTTTGTATTTCTGTTGGTTGTAACTTCTCCTCTTTCCTTTCTAATTTTATTGATTTGGGTCCTCTCTTGATGAGTCTGGCTAGAGGTTTGTCAGTCTTGTTTATCTTTTCAAAGAACCAACTCTGAGTTTCACTGATCATCTTTATTGTTTTCTTCGTCTCTTTCAGTTATTTCTGCTCTGAACTTTATTTTTTTTCCCTTCTACTAACTTTGATCATTGTTTGTTCTTCCTCTTCTAGTTCCTTTAGGTGTAAAATTAGATTGTTTATTCAAGATTTTTCTTCTTTCTTAATAGGCCTGTATTGCTATAAACTTCCATCTTATAACTGTTTTTGCTGCATCCCATAGATTTTAGAATGTTGTTTTTCCATTTTCATTTGTCTCAAGGTATTTTTTGATTTCCTCTTTATTTCTTTGTTGACCCGTTGGTTGTAGAGTATCATATTGTTTAGTCTACATGTATTTGTGTTCTTTCCAGTTTTCTTCTTATAGTTGACTTCTAGTTTTACGTTATTGTAGTCAGCAAAGATGCCTGATATGATTTCAGTCTTCTTAAATTTCTGGAGACTTTTTTGTGGCCTAACATGTGATCTACCCTGGAGAATGTTCCATGCGCACTTGAAATGAATGTATGTTCTGCAGTTTTTTGATGGAATGTTCTTTATGTATCTATTAAGTCTTTCTGTTCTAGTGTGTTATTTAAGGCCAATGTTTTCGTGTTGATTTTCTGTCTGGATGATCTATCGTTTGATGTAAGTGAGGTATTAAAGTCTCTACTATTATTGTATTACTTCAGTTTCTCTCTTTACATATTTGCTTTATATATTTAGTTGCTCCTATGTTGGGTGCCTAAATATTTACAAATGTTATATCCTCTTGTTGGATTGATCCCTTTGTCATTAGATATTGCCATTCTTTGTCTTTTGTTACAGTCTTTGTTTTAAAGTCTATTTTGCCTGATAGTAATATTGCTACCCCAGCTTTCTTTTTTTTCCATTTGTATGGCATATCTTCTTCCATCCCTTCATTTTCATTCTGTGTGTCTTTAGATCTGAAGTGAGTCTCTTAGACATAGCATATAGATGTGTCTTGTTTTTTGATCCATTCAGCCACCCTTTGTCTTTTGATTTGAAAATTTAGTACATTTACATTTAAAGTAATTATTGATGGATATGTACTTATTGCAGTTTTACTAATTGTTTTCTGGTTGTTTCTGTAGTTCGTCTCTGTTCCTTTCTTCCCTTGTGGTTTGTTGACTTTCTTTATTGTTACATGTGAGTTCCTTTCTGTTTATTTTTTGTATATCTATTATAGGTTTTTGGTTTGTGGATACCGTGAGGTTCATATATAACAATCTCTATGTAGAGAGGTCTATTTAAGTTGAAAGTTCATTAAGTTCGAATGCCTTCTAAAAGCTCTATATTTTTAAATCCCCCAGTTTATGTTTTTGATGTTATATTTTACAAGTTTTTATCATGTATCCCTTAACTACTTACTGTAACTACAGTTGATTTTACTGCTTTTTTCCTTTAATTTTCATACTAGTTTTATAAGTTGTTGATCCACTACCTTTACTATATAGTTGCCTTTACCAGTGAGGTTTTTTCTTACGTATATTTTCTGATTTCTAGTTATGGCCCTTTTATTTCTGCTTAAAGAAGTCCCTTTAACATTTCTTATAAGGCTAGTTTAGTGGTGCTGAACTGTTCAGTGGTAGTGTCCCTGTCTGGGAAACTCTTCTTCAATTCTGAAGGATAACCTTGCCAGGTAGAGTATTCTTGGTTGTAAGTTTTTTCCTTTCAGCACTTTGAATATATCCTGTCATTCCCTTCTGGCCTGTAAGGCTTCTCCTGAAAAATCATTTGATAGTCCCTTGTGTGTGACTAGTGGTTTTTCTCTCTTTATCTTTAACTTTTGCCATTTCACTTATGATATGTCTTGGTGTAGATCTCTTTGGGTTCATCTTGTTTGGGACTCTCTGTTCTTCCTGGACCCGAATCTCTGTTTCCTTAGCCAAGTTAGGGAAGTTTTCAACCATTATTTCTTCAAATAGGTTTTCTGCCCCTTTCTCTCTTTTTTCTCCTCTGGGACCCCTATAATGCAAATGTTAGTATCCTTGACCTTGCACCAGAGGTCCCTTAAATTTTCCTCATTTTTTAAATTCTTTTTTCTTTTTCTGTTCTAATTGGGTGATTTCCACTACCCTGTCTTCCAGCTCACTGATCCATACTTCTCTGTCATCTAATCCGCTATTGATTCCATCTAGTGTATTTTTCATTTCACTTATTGCGCTCTTCAGCTCTCACTGGTTCTTCTTATATTTTCTGACTCTTTGTTGAATTTCTCACTCTGTTTATCCATTCTTCTCCCAAGTTCTGTGAGCATCCTTATGACCATTACTTTGAATTCTTTATCAGGTAGATTATTTATCTTTGTATCATTAAGGTCTTTTTTTGACGTTTTATCTTGTTCCTTTGTTTAGAGCATATTTCTTTGTTTTTTCATTTGCTTGACTCTCTGTGTTTGTTTCTATGTATTAGGGAAAACTCCCACCTCTCTCAATCTTGAAAGTGTGGTCTTGTGTAGGTGATGGTCCTTCTCGTTCAACCCTACTCAGTTGTCTCTCTCAACTTTTGTGTTTGTCTAGACTGTCTGATTTATTCTTGATGTGCCTCTGTTGTTGAGGGTGTGCCAAGACTTGTCATTGTTCCAAGAGGACAGATCTCATTTAGCACCTAGTTTCAGGTTGATTGGAAGCCCTCTGGGGCTACAGTTGTAATCCCTACTGGCCTCCAGACTAGGAGATGTGGTGGTGTCCCCAGGGCAATAGTTGCAGATATTGGGGTTCCTGATGAGTGTGTAAGCTCCCTTCTGGGGAGTCTTGTTGAGCTGTAGTGAGGCCAAGGGGGTGTGCAAGGATAGTATCTCCTTTCTTGCATTCCCTGAGAGTGCCTCATTAGCCTCTAGATGTGTGGGAAACCTGAAGCCTCTCCCTCAGGGTGAAGCTCCAGGCTAGGTAAATATGCCTTTTTTTATAGGAAGACTAGGTTTGTGTTTCAGCCTGCTGTTGGTGCAGTGCCCTGGGTGGATGGTAGCCTGTTAAGAACTGTCTTTCTGATTGTTACAGTTCCATGGACTTCAGGAACAACAGCTACCAGGGCCAGGCAGTCAGGGAGTGTCCCCTGTGTTGATTCCATTAGCCTCCTGGCTTTAGCCAGGAAGTTTGAGAGTGTAGGGTGCAGGGCTTGCTTTCTGGCTTCACAAGCAGGGGTCGGGTTGACTTGAATGAGCATGCTCATGGGCTTTCACATTGAAGCTGGAATGTGCCCTGTCTTTGCTCTTGTGTGATGGTAGGCTCGGGGGTTGTTGCTGGGAGTGAGAGGTTGTCGTGACTGCTCTCTCTTGTGAGCCCCAGCCCAGGGGCAGGGGAATTCATTTCGGCTTTAGGCTGGGAGTGGGATAATGCCTCTGTCACTCATTCTTCAGTCACAGTGGCATGGGCTCTCAGACTTTAGCTAGGCTGCATGAGAATGCTGTGTCTGCTCACACCTGCATGACCTGCCAGAGAGCAGGGAATGCTGTAGCCACCTGTGTGGGCAGGTTAGGTGGGGAGCGCAGCAGTGGCCTCTGCCAGTGCCTCAGTCCCCAGTGAGTGTTTTCACCATCCCCCACCCCTCTAGCTGCTGTTTTTAGATTCACAAATGACTCTCTTTCACATATAGTTTTAGCATTTTTCAGACTGCTGTTATTTTGCTGGGTCTCTAGGTGAGTGAGACTGCATGTTTGCTCTTTAAGAGGGGATCTGTTTCCTTTAGCACTTTGGAACCCTTGGTTGTCAGCCCCGTTGGTTTTCTAAGCCGCATATTTTGGGAACTTGTCTCTCTGGTGCAGACCCCAGGGGCTGGACTGCCTGATGTGGGGAGCCCACCCCTCACTCTCTGGGAGAAGTGCCCATCTGGTGACATTCCTCTCTATTGTGTGCCACCATGCTGGGGATGGGGGTATTTGGGGCTATTTCTCTGCCTCTCCTACCCATCTTGATGTGGTCCTTTTTCTCCTTTGTTGTGGAGCAGGTGTTCTACTAGCTTCTAGTTTCTTTTCAGGGGGAATTGATCCATATGTAGCTGTACATTTGTTGTGAAAGTGGGAGGAGGTAAGATCAGGCTCTTCTTATGCTGCCATCTTCATCCCCCATAAACATCCTTTTGTTGTTTGAGGGAGGAAGAGGTCATGTAATTGCCAGTTATACCTATGATATGTTTATCAAGTGTGTTGATAAATGACCTCTAACATCTAGCAATAGAGGGCTTCTCTATTGGCACTTTCAGGTTACCTGAGTTTTCTGATTAAACCTCAAATATAAAGGTAATTTATTTACTTTGGTTCCTAAAGGTACAGCTATCTTGGAGCTCAGGGATTTCCCTGATTGTAAACACCTCTAAAAAGGCTTCAGTGTCTTCTGATCACTTGTCCAGTAGTTCCTCTTAGTAGAAAAAGTGGCTCTTCAAGCATATAAAAAGTTGCCTACCTCAGCTGGAGTTTTTCAAATTGTATTTTACAGAGTTGAGGAAGCTTATTAGGTTTCCAGTCCAGCATGTAAGGATGTTGGAAGTTGGAGTTCATCCTAACAACAAGTAAAAAGCTGAACAAACTGAAAATCAGCAACTTCCATATGAGAAGTGAGGTCCCAGGGCAAATTGCTGCCCCTGAAATTAAAGACAAGAGGACACAGAAAATCACAACTTACCTAAGCAGAAAGTCTAGAGCAGAAACCTCCACGGGAACCAGTGCCAAGGTGAGAAACCTAAACTGTAATTGGTGGATTGCTGGGGGCTCAGTGTGGACAAGTTTGAGAGTTAAAAATTCCAGGAGGGTGCATTCGTAGTGAGGCTCCAATACATTTTTTTGAGTTTTATTTCCAAGAGCTCTGCCAGGTTCTAACAGCCAATACTGGAGAAAAATCCTCTCAGGCTTCTGGCAGGAGGAAGTAAAGGAATCATTTTGAAATAGTCCAGACCATTCTGTTCTTCTTAACAAGGCCTCAAGAGAAACTGTTACTAGAGCCTGACCTGCTAGGGCTTTATCCAAGCCTGATGAAACTTGGAGAAGGGAGATGTCCAATTCCAGCTCTCTCTAGCCATCCTGTCCTGCCCAAGGGGAAGAAAAAACTGAGAAGCACGTGTGAAGGGGCCCAGGCTCACTAAAAACCTGAGACCTAATCCTAGGAATATAGAGCTCTTCCCTTCCTCCCACACCTTACAACTATATCACTAAAGGTCTATTTACTGGAATTCCTTTTACCCAGTATATCATGTCTAGATTTCAACAAAAAATTACTAGGCATACTAAAATGCAAAAAGCACAGTTTGAAGAGACACAGTAAGCATCAGAACCACATTCAGGTGTGGCAAGGATGTTGAAATTATCAGACTATGCACTTAAAACAGCTATGATTAATATGCTAAGGGCTCTCATGGAAAAAGGAGACACCATGCAAGAACAGATGGGTAATGTAAGCAGAGAGATGAAAATTTGAAGAAAGAATCAAGATGAAATGCTACATCAAAAACATTGTAACAGAAATGAAGAATGCCTTTGGGTTCATTAGTAGACTGGACATGGCTCAGGAAAGAATCCATGTCCTTGGGGATATGTCAATAGAAGCTTTCAAAACTGAAAAGCAAGGAGAAAAAAGACTTAAAAAAATTGAACAGAATATCAAAGAACTGTGGGACAATTACAAATGATGTAGCATACATGTAATGGGATGGGAATAACAGAAGGAGAAGAAAGAGAGAAGGGAACAGATGAAATATTTGAAGCAATAATGACTAAGAATTTCCCCAAATTAAAGCCAGATAACAACCAAAGATCTAGGAAGCTCAAATAAGTGCCAAAAAACCTACACTTAGGCATGTCATTCAAACTGTAGGATGAAAGATGGAAAAAATATTGAAGGAAGCCAGAGGTAAAAAACACCTTATAGAGGAACAAAGATAAGAAATATGTCTGACTTCTTTTCAGAGATCAGGTGAGCAAGAAGAGAGTAGAGTGAAATATTTAGTATTGAGAGAAAAAAACCTCACCAACCTTGAATTCTGGATCCTGTGAAATTTTCCTTCAAAAGTGAAAGAGAAATAAAGACTTTCTCAGATGAAAATTGAGGGAATTTGTTGCTTAGTAGACCTGCCTTGCAAGAAATGTTAAAAGAAATTCTTCAGGGGTAGGCCCTTTGGCTGAGTAGTTGGGTTTGCATGCTCTGCTTCGGTGGTCCAGGGTTTCACCAGTTTGGATCCTGGGCATGGATGTAACACCACTCATCAAGCCATGCTGAGGTGGCATCCCACATAGTACAGCCAGAAGCATTCATAACTAGAATATACAACTATGTACTGGGGGGCTTTGGGGAGAAGAAGAAGAAGAAGAAGAAAAAAGATTGGCAACCCATGTTAGCTCAGGTGCCAATCTTAAAAAAGAAAAAATTCTTCAGAGGCAAAATGATATAGGTCAGAAACTTGGATCTGCATCAAGAAAAGAGCATTAGAGAAGGAACGAGTGAAGGTAAGTTAAAAACTTTTATTTTTCTTATTCTTAATTGATTGAATAGGAAACAGTTCAAAATAATAATAGCAACAATGTATTCATTTTATAGCTTATGTACAAGTGAAATGAATAGCCATGATACAGGGGACAGGAAGGAAGAATTAGGGATATGTTGTTAGAAGGTACTTACACTACCTGTGAAAGGGATACAGTGTTATTTGAAAGTGGACTTGTATTAGTTATGCTTGTATGTTGCAAACTCTAGGGCAACCCCTAAAAAAATGTAAAAAGAAGTATAATTGATATGCTAAGAAAAGAGAGGAATGGAATCATACAATATGCTCAATTAAAATCACAAAAGGCAGAAAAAGAAATCAAAAATAGGAACAAAGAACAAAGGCAACAAGTGGAAAATAGTAACAAATATGGTAGCTATTACATCACTTTAAATGTCAGTGGTCTAAATATATTTTCTATATTCTAAGCATAAATTGAAAAACAGATTGTGGCAGTGGACAAAAAACAAGACCCAACTATATGTTGTCTTTAAGAAATCCACTTTAAATATGAAGACACATATTGATTTCAAAGTAAAGGGATGGAGAAAGATTTTACCATGCTAACACTAATCAAAAGAAAGCTGGAGTAGCTATATTAATTTCAGACAGAGCAGACTTCAGAGCAAGGAAGCTTGTTAGGATTCTATTGGATAATTCGTAAATGTAAATTTTGGCATGTTTTTGGAAATTACTGATCATTTTAGACTTTAACTAAATACCAATCCTTTCACATTTCAGTTCTATCCAGTAGTTATGTTTTAGTTCCTAAATCCATAAACACTGACTCTGCGGGAGGAAAATACTACAAAACTTTCAGGTAGAGGCAGTTATAAAACTTTCCATGATATAAAGCTCGTTGTAAAGAAGAAATAATGAAGAATAGTGGTTAAAAATGCTTTGGCATACACTGACCTGGGTCTAAGTTCAGACTTATAGGCTGTGGTACTTGATATAAGTAACTTTACTTCCTGTGACTCAGTTATTTCCTCATCCATAAAATAGGGGTGATGATAGTTTAAAAAAATTTTCACTGAGGTCATTATAGTTGATAACATTGTGAAATTGCACGTGTTCATTACTATGTGTAAGTCACCGTATATATGTGCCCCTTTACCCCTTAGGCCCACCCTTCAACCCCCTTCCCCCTGGTAACCTCTAAACTGTTCTCTTTGTCCATGTGTTTGTTTATCTTCCACACATGAGTGAAATCATTTGGTGTTCATCTTTCTGTCTGGCTTATGTCGCGTAACATTATCCTATCAAGGACCATCCATGTTGTTGCAAATGGGATGATTTTGTGTTTTTTTATGGCTGAGTAGTATTCCATTGTATGTATACACCACATCTTCTTTATCCATTCATCAGGTGATGGGCACTTGCGTTGCTCCCATGTTTTGGCTATTGGGAATAATGCTGCAGTGAACACAGGGGTGCATAAGTTTCTTTGAATTGTTGATTTCAAGTTCTTTGGATAAATACCAAGTAGTGGGATAGCCGGGTCATATAATATTTCTATTTTTAATTTTTGAGCTATCTCCGTACTGTTTTCTATACTGGCTGGACCAGTTTGCATTCCCACTAGCAGTGCGTGAGGGTTCCCTTTTCTCCACATCCTAACATTTCTTATGTTTTGTCTTGGTAATCACAGCCATTCTAACAGGTCTAAAGTGACATCTCATTGTAGTTTTGATTTGCGTTTCCCCTGATGATTAGTGATGTTGAACATCTTTTCATGTGCCTCTTGGCTATCTGTAGCTCTTCTTTGGAAAAATGTCTCTGCCCATTTTTTGATCAGGTTGTTTGTTTTTCTGTTGTTGAGTTGTGTGAGTTCTTTATGTATTTTGGAGATTAACCCCTTGTCAGATACATGATTTGCAAATACTTTCTCCCAGTTGGTGGGTTGTCTTTTTGTTTTGTTCCTGGTTTCCTTTGCCTTGCAGAAGCTCTTTAGTCTGATGTAGTCTCATCTGTTTATTTTTTATTTTGTTTTCCTTGCCTGAGTAGACATGGTATTTGAAAAGATGCTTCTAAACTCATGTCAAAGAGTGTACTGCCTATATTTTCTTCTAGGAGTTTTATGGTTTCATGTCTTACTTTGAAGTCTTTAGCCCATTTTGAGTTAATTTTTGAATATGGCATAAGATAATAGTGTAACTTTCATTCTTTTGCATGTGGCTGTCCAGTTTTCCCAACACCATTTGTTGAAAAGACTTTCCTTTCTCTATTGTATGTTCTTGGCTCCTTTGTCAAAGATTAGCTGTCCGTAGATGTGTGGCTTTATTTCTGGGCTTTCAGTTCTATTCCATTGATCTGTGTGTCTCTTTTTGTACCAGTACCATGCTGATTTGATTACTGTAGCTTTGTAGGATATTTTGAAGTTGGGGATTGTGATGCCTTCAGCTTTGTTCTTTTTTCTCAGGATTGCTTTAGCTATTTGGGGTCTTTTTTTTTTTTTAAAGACTTTATTTTTCCTTTTTCTCCCCAAAGTCCCTGGTACATAGTTGTATATTTTTAGTTGTGGGTCCTTCTAGTTGTGGTATGTGGGATGCCGCCTCAGCATAGCTTGATGAGCGGTGCCATGTCTGCGCCCAGGATCTGAACCAGTGAAACCCTGGGCCGCTGAAGCGGAACACGCAAACTTAACCGCTCAACCATGGGGCTGACCCCTATTTGGGGTCTTTTGTTGCCCCATATCTTTATTCTATTTCCGTGAAGAATGTCATTGGGATTCTGATTGGGATTGCCATGAATCTGTAGATTGCTGTAAGTAATATGCACATTTTAACTATTTTTATTCTTTCAATCCATGTGCATGAAATATCTTTGCATTTCTTTATGTCATCATCGATTTCTTTCTATAATATCATTTAGTTTTCATTGTATAGGGCTTTCACCTCCTTGGTTAAATTTATTCCTAGGTATTTTATTCTTTTTGTTGTGATTGTAAATGGGATTGTATTCTTGAGTTCTCTTTCTGTTAGTTCATTATTAGAGGATAGAAATGGAACTGATTTTTGTAAGTTGATTTTGTGCCCTGCAACTTAGCCCTGGTTCTTGATTGCTCCCAATGGTTCTGATGGATTCTTTAGGGTTTTCTATATATAGATCATGTTGTCTGCCAACAGTGAGAGTTTCAGTTCCTCTGTGCCAATTTGGATACATTTATTTCCTTTTCTTGCCTAATTGCTCTTGCCAAAACCTCCAGTACCAAGCTGAATAAGAGTGCCAAGAGTGGGCACTCCTGGCTTGTTCCTATTCTCAGAGGGATGGCTTTAGCTTTTCCCCATTGAGTATGATATTGGCTGTGGGTTTGTCATATAGGGCCTTTATTGTGTTGAGGTACTTTCCCTCTATACCCATTTTATTGAGAGTTTTTATCATAAATGGATGTTGGATCTTGTCAAATGCTGTCTCTGCATCTATTGAGATGATGGTGTGGTTTTTATTGCTTCTTTTGTTAATGTGGTGTATTACATGTGACTGTTGAACCATCCCTGTGTCCCTGGTTAAATCCCAGTAGATCATCTTGTACGATCCTTTTAATGTATTGCTGTATTCGGTTTGCCAATATTTTGTTGAGGATTTTTGCATCTCTGTTCATCAGTGATATGGCTTGTAACTTTCTTTCTTTGTGTTGTCCTTGTCTGGCTTTGGTATCAGGGTGATGTTGGCCTGGGAGAATGGGTTAGGAAATGTTGTGTCTTCAATTTTTTCGAATAGTTTGAGAAAGATAGGTGTTAAATCTTCTTTGAATGTTTGATAGAATTCTCAAGAGAAGCCATCTGGTCTTGGACTTTTATTTTTGGGAGATTTGGATTACTATTTCCATCTCTTTACTTATGATTGGTCTATTCAGATCTCTATTTTTTCTTGATTCGGTCTTGGCAGGTTGTATGAGACTAAGAATTTATCCATTTCTTCTAGATTGTCCGATTTGTTGGTATATAGTTTTTATTGTCTTGTAATACTTTGTATTTCTGTGGTGTCCATTTTAATTTCTCCTCTTTCAGTTCTAATTTTACTTACTTGAGTTTTCTCTCTTTTTTTCTTAGTAAGTCTGGCTAAGAGTTTGTCAGTTTTTTTATCTGCTCAAAGAACCAGCTCTTTGTTTCATTGATCCTTTCTACTGTCTTTCTGGTTTCTGTTTCTTTCATTTCTGCTCTAATTTTTATTTCCCTCCTGCTGCCTTTTGGCTTCGTTTGTTCTTCTTTTTCTAGTTCTGTTAGGTGTAGGTTAAGATTACTTTTTGAGATTTTTCTTTTTTGTTAAGGTAGGTTTATGTTGCTATGAATTTCCCTTTTAGGACCACTTTTTTTCTTTTTTTGATTTTTAAATTTTTCTCCCTAAAGCCCCCCGGTACATAGTTGTATATTCTTTGTTGTGGGTCCTTCCAGTTGTGGTATGTGGGACGCCGCCTCAGTGTGGTTTGATGAGCAGTGCCATGTCCGCGCCCAGGATTCGAACTGACGAAACAGTGGGCCGCCTGCAGCGGTGCACGGGAACTTAACCACTTGGCCACGGGGCCAGCCCCCCTTTTAAGACCACTTTTGCTGCATCCCATTTGAACTTTTATGGTGTATTTTCATTTTCATTTGTCTTCAGATATTTTTTCATTTCTCCTTTATTTTCTTCATTGATCCATTGGTGGTTCAATAGCATCTTGTTTAGTCTCCACATATTTATCACTTTCCCAGCTTTTTTCTTGTAGTAGATTTCTAGTTTCATAGCAGTATGTTTGGAAAAGATGTTTGATATGATTTCAGTCTTCTTAAATTTATTGAGACTTGCCTTATTTCCAAACATATGGTCTATATTTGAGAATGTACCATGTGCACTTGAGAAGAATGTGTATTCTGTTGTTTTTCGATGGTGTGTTCTGTATATATCTGTTAAGTCCACTTGGTCTAGTTTTTCATTTAATTCCACTATTTCCTTCTTGACTTTTTGTCTGGATGGTCTATGCATTGATCTAAGTGGGGGGTTGAGGTCCCCTACTATTATTGTGTTGCTGTCAATTTCTTTCTTGAG
Source organism: Equus caballus (assembly GCF_041296265.1). Taxonomy (NCBI): domain Eukaryota; kingdom Metazoa; phylum Chordata; class Mammalia; order Perissodactyla; family Equidae; genus Equus; species Equus caballus. The sequence continues at coordinate 12,470,494 of NC_091704.1, forward strand.
GTCCGTTGATAGTTGCTTTATATACTTTGGTGCTCCTGTGGCAGGTGCATATATATTTACAACTGTTATGTCCTCTTTGTGAAGTGTCCTTTTTATCATTATACTGCCCCTCCTTGTCTCTCATTGCCTTTTTTATCTTGAAATCTACTTTGTCTGATATAAGTATGGCAATACCTGCTTTCTTTTGTTTGCCATTAGCTTGGAGTATCGTCTTCTCTCCCTTCCCTCTGAACCCTATTTTGTCTTTGGCGCTGAGATGTGTTTCCTGCAGGCAGCATATTGTTAGGTCTTGTTTTTTAATCCATCCAGCCATTCTGTGTCTTTTGTTGGAGAATTCAGTCCATTTATATTTAGAGTGATTATTGATATATGAGGGCTTAATACTGCCTTTTTATCACTTGTTTTCTGGTTGTTCTGTATTTCTCTTGTTTCTTGTCCTGTGTATTTCTCAGTATTTATTATTTGTGTCTCTGTCCTGACTTTTTTCTTCCTGCTTTTTCTCCCTCAACCCCCCAAGTACATAGTTGTATATTTTAGTCGTGGGTCCTGTCCTGACTTTTTATTTAGTGGTTACCATGAGGTTTGTATTAATGATCTCGTAGATGAGATACTCCATTTTCTGGTAGCCTCTTATCACCATTAGCCTAATCTGGTTCCATCTCTTTCCTCTTCCCTGTCTAAGTTATTGTTGTCACAAATTACTCCATTTTGTGTTGTGTTTGTGATTTAAACGAAGTGCTTATAATTATTTTTGATGCTTTCCTTCCCTTTATCTTTAATGTTATGATTAAGTGTTTGCTAACCTGTTCTGATAGCTGTAATTTTCTGATTTTATCTGTCTCTTTGTCTTCTTGCTCAAGGCTTTGTACACCCTTTCTTTTTTTCCCCAGGTATGAGGACCTTCTTGTTCATTTCTTGTAATGGGGGTGGGGGGTCTTGCCATGATACACTCTCTCAGCTTTTGTTTATCTGGGGAAGTTTTCATTTCTCGATCGTATCCAAAGGACATTTTCACTGGACAGAATAATCTTGGCTGAAAGTTTTTGTCTTCAGTATTTTGAATTTATCATTCTACTCTCTCCTGGCTCGTAGGTTTCCACTAAAAATCCGCTGAAACCCTGATAGGGGTTCCTTTGTAGGTTATTTTCTTCTGCCTTGCTGCCCTTAATATTTTTTCTTTGTCATTGACTTTTGCCAGTTTTACTAATATATACCTTGGAGAAGTTCTTTTTATATTAATGTAATTAGGAGTTCTCTTAGCTTCTTTTACTTGTAATTCCAGCTGCTTCCCCAGGTTTGGGAAGTTCTTGGCTATTATTTCTTTGAACAAGCTCTCTGCTCCATTCTACCTCTCTTCTTCCTCTGGAATACCTATAATCCTTATGTTGCATTTCCTAATTGAGTCAGAAATTTCTCAGAGAATTTCTTCATTTCTTTTAGTCTCTCTCCACCTCTGCCTGAAGGATTTCTGTATTTCTGCCCTCTAAATTACTAATTATTTCTTCCATAATATCAGCTCTGTGTTTTAAGGACTCCATATTTTTTTCATCTCATTCATTGTATTCTTCATCTCCAGCATTTCTGATGTTTTTTTTTTTTTAGTTTCAATCTCTTTCATAAGGAATTCCCTCTGCTCATTAATTTTATTCCTAAGTTCATTGAACTGTCTGAATTTTCTTGTAACTTGTTGAGTTTCTTTATGATAACTATTTTGAGTGAATTATCTGTCATTTAGAGTGTAAATTTCTTTGGCTCAGGATTGGTTTCTGGGTACTTGTCATTTTCCTTCTGGTCTGGCATATTAAGTTTTTTCATGTTGTTTGATGGGGTGGACTTTTGGTGTCGCATAGTGGTAGTATCTGGTTGTAGATTCCACCTGCCACCACTGGGGCGGGGGTCAGGAGCTGTGTTTTCTGAGCCTGCCACAACCCGTCTGTTGTGCCCATCCATTGGAAGCTGTGCCAAAAGGGCTTTCTGCATTTTGCTGCCACTGCTTTACACAGGTAGGTACAGGCACTCTGGTTGGGATCCTCCGCTCTGGCCAACTGGCTAAGCTGATGAACCAGGTGATATGGGGGCCAAGGGGCACCTTCTTTCCCACCTGTGCTCCTTGCTCTGCACTCACTGGCTGCCTGCCTTGGCTGCTCAGCTTGGTGAGGGCAGCCCTGTGGTTGCTTACCCACCTTGGTGTGGAGCATTCCTGCAGAGGGCTGCCTTTTCCCCCTTCTCCTCTCAGAGTCAGCACCAGCTGTCACACGAGGGCCCATGTCCTAGATCACAGCCACTGGGGAGGGAGAGGAGATCCACTTACCTTCTTCCATTGCCTCCTGGGGTTCCAGCACCCCCACCTTTAGACATATGGCTATGTGGATCTCTCAGATGTCTGTTGTGTTGTGTGAGTGTCCCCTATTGGTTTATGAATGTCCTTTTCATTACATCTTACGGGGAGAGACTAAGGGAAGAGCTTACTCTGCCATCATGCTGATGTCATTCCTCAATAGTTTTTGTGAGGATAGAATGAAATGATATGTATAAAGTATCTGCCATATAATAAGCGTGAGTTGTTGGTTTATAAAGAAAATGTACAAATAGAAGGATTTATTAAAAAACATGTGAATTTGGGGCTGGCCCCATGGCCAAGTGGTTAAGTTCGTGCGCTCTGCTGCAGGTGGCCCAGTGTTTCGTTGGTTCGAATCCTGGGCGTGGATATCTCACTGCTCCTCAAGCAGTGAGGCAGCGTCCCATATGCCACAACTGGAAGGACCCACAACCAAGAATATACAACTATGTACTGGGGGGCTTTGGGGAGAAAAAGGAAAAAATAAAATCTTAAAAAAACAAAAAAAAATGTAAATTCCATCCTAACGTTGCTATCCTAATATTTAATAATTTTTGTCATTAGATTTCCCCTCTTTTAACAAGAATCATAAGAAAAGAAATTTATCATCCAAATGAGTTTATACGAATATACACATATTCATATACCAAATGGAATTTGCTATTGGATTAAAACATCTTTGCTATACAGAGGTTCATTTACAAAGCATGCTCTTTGATAATGGCCTGGTGCCATGTGGAATTTTAATCATTTTTTTCCAGTCTGTGAAAAACTTCCACTGCTCCTTTGTGGGCCACAGGAGCACCTGCAATGCATGCGTCCATTCAGTCTTTAAATATTTATTGAGAACATACTATGTGCTAGGCACTGTATGAGGTGCTGGAGAGTCAGTAGTCTATAATACAAGTTCCCTGCTGTCATGCAGTGTATATTCTAGTTGAAGAAACAGACAAGAAATGAGAAAGAAAATTTTCAAATAGTGATAAATACTAGGAGGAAAATAAAACAAGGTGACATGATAATATATTGGGGAGGAAGGAGGTGATTAAATTGTATAGGCAAGGCAGGCTCAGAGGAGATGATTTTGAGCTGATATCTGAATGACAAGAGGGAGCTAGATACATAAAGCATAGAGTGACAAGCATACCAGGCAGAGGTAACACCACGTGCAAAGCCCCTGAGGTGGAAATGACTTAGCTTTATGAATTCCTAAGTAACTTGCATATAAATCCACTCAGTTTATTATTTGCTAGATGAGCTCACCATTTGAAAGAAAATGCTGCTGATTCCTTTTTTTTTTAAAGATTGGTGCCTGAGCTAACAGCTGTTGCCAATATATATTTTTTTCTGCTTTTTCTCCCCAAATCCCCCCAGTTCATAGCTGCATATTTTAGTTGTGAGTCCTTCTAGTTGTAGCATGTGGGATGCTGCCTCAGCACAGCCTGACGAGTGGTGCCATGTCCACGCCCAGGATCCAAACCGGTGAAACCCTGGGCTGCCAAAGCGGAGCGTGTGAACTTAACCACTCGGCCATGGGGCCAGTCCCTGCTGATTCCTTTTTAAAATGATTTCAAAATTCTAATGCAGTAGTTCTAACACTATCATGTGTGTAAGAATAACCTGAAGAGTTTGCTAAAATATAGATCATGATGTAAAAAAGCTGAACTTGTAAAAACAGAGAGTAGAATGGTGGTTACCAGAGGCTGGGGGTTGGGAGAATTGGAGATATGTTGTTTAAGGGTACAAACTTGGAGCTAGTAGACAAGTAAGTCCTGGAGAGCCAATGAACAGCATAGTGATTACAGACAATACTGCATTATAAACTTCCAAGTTGCTAAGAGACTAGAACTTAATTGTTCCCACCACAAAGAGGAAATGATAATTATGTGAACTGATAGAGGTGTTAGCTAACACTATGGTGGTATTCATATTGCAATTTATCAACATGTTGTATACCTTAAACGTATATGTTATATATCAATTATATTTCAAAGAAAAAAACCCCAGTTTCCTGGGTTACATCCCTAGAGATTCTGATTCAGTAGGTCGGGTGAGGCCCACAGATTTGCATTTGTAACAAACTCACGGGTGATGCCAGTGCTGCTAATCTGAGGACCATACTTTGAGAACTACTGCTTTAACAAATCTATTTTGTGAGTTTAGTATCCATTTGCTAAAAGTAAAGCTTGCCAATCTTTTCTTTCATGTAAAAAATGAACTTATTTGGCATGCTCATCATCTGAAATTAATTTTTGTAACTGTAGTGGAAAAGTTCATGAAATGTGAAAGATAAAAAAAGACCATAAATATTTCATGTTGAATTCTTAGCATCTATAATTGTATGAGTTTAATTTCAATATAACCATTAGTGAAGAGTTAACAGTTTCATTTGGAGAGGATTTCAAGGATTATTTTTTAAATGCTGAAAGGAATTTAAATGATAGAGTACTTAAAGATTTTATAAAATTATTTTTGTTTCTTGACTGAGAGATCACATAAATAGAAATTTGTACATTAAATCCTGATAATCTGGAGAATATGAGAAGGTCGTGCTTCCCATCAACTGTGCGATTTAGGAGGATACGCATGGAAAAGAGATGGAGAAAGGTAGAGCTCAAAGCATTCTGGTCAGCAGGGAGCCTGGCTGCTGCAGTCACACAGACTGTATGACGTATGTCAAAGAAGCCCATGTGCTCCTGTCCCTAGCAGTTGTTCCCAGGAAGGGAATTTATAAGAATATTGTTTGTTCCTTGGGCATCATGACCTTAGCGGCACCAGGGATGGTATATGGATGGTGATACTAAGAACAGCCAACAGTTACCCAGCACTTTCCACATTCCATTGCTCTAAACGTTTTATGTGATTAACTGATGTAACCCCCAGAACACATCTATGGGGTAGATAGTGACAACATCTCCATTTTATAGACAAGAAAATGAGTAATTTAGGTTACCAGGCACTAAGCAGAAAAGCTGAGATTAAAACCTAGACAATTTGTGTTCAGTCTGATCTGTTAAAACATTTTACTGTATACTGCTTCATATTTGGAGAAGAATCCTGAAATCAAAGGTTTTCAGGATTTGTGTCTATACCTCAGGTTAAAATGAGGTATCTGATTCTTTTTCTGCACACCATTTAAGTTATTACACAGGAATTCCACAATGTCTTCTTTTTGTTTTTTTGGCGAGGAAGATTGATCATGAGCTAACATCTGTTGCCAAGCTTCCTCTTTTTGCTTGAGGAAGACTGTCGCTGAGCTAACACCCATGCCAGTCTTCCTCTATTTTGTATGTGGGATGCCTCCATAGCATGGCTTCATGACGGTGTGTAGGTCTGTGCCCAGGATCTGAACCTGTGAACCCTGGGCCGCCAAAGTGGAGTGTGTGAACTTAACCACTGCGCCACTGGCTGGGCCCACAATGTCTATTTTTTAATCTTTCTGCCTGGGTCTGACAGGACAACATTCCAAATGAGGACCAAGAGAGGAAGACTGTTGGAGTATTCACTGCAGAGAAAAGTTTTTTACCATTTCCTAGTGTGTGATCCTGGGCCCATCACCAAAATGTTCTGAACTTAAGTTTTAGTATCCATAAAAGGATGACAACGTTTACCCCACAGGATTAGGCAACTGAATGAGGACTTTTCTGGCCACTGATACAGACGTATATACTAGTCAGGTGTCCAGGTGGGTGGACACTTTATGATAATTTATAGGATTTTTGCCTTACCTGCTGATGAGAATCTTTGGTTAAGATGCAACTTCATTGAAAGACTTTGAATGACCGTGGATCTAGTATCTTCAGAGGATCTCCTTGGGCTCTTTGTATGGTTGGGCTTGGGATGGCACACCCTAACTATGGAGAAAGTCTAGTGGCTGCCCAGATCAATCAGTAAGGTCATGCTTGTAGTCAAAGCTGCTGTTGGAGCAGAGTGACAGTGGAGAGCAACAGAGTTCCAGGATGAATGTCAACTGTTCATCCAGCAGATGTTTCATTTTCATTTACAAAGCAATAACCAAAAATAATTTTTGTCAACCTAATATAATGGTTCATGTCAATGTCTGCTTCTGAGAACCACCAGAAATAATATTTCAAGAATTCCTAAGCATTTCATTTCAAAGTTTTATGTTTAGAGTAATTCCTTGGAACAATTTTTAGGTATTATAATTTTTTTTTTTTGATGAGGAAGATTGGCCCTGAGATAAATCTGTCGTCAATCTTCCTCTTTCTGCTTGAGGAATATGTCTTTGAACCAACCTCTATGCCAGTTTTCTTCTTTTTTTTGTATGTGGGATGCTTCCACAGCATGGCTTGATGAGCAGTGTGTAGGTCATGCCTGGGATCTGAACCCATGAACCCTGGGCCGCTGAAATGCAGTGTGCGAATTTAACCATTATGTGACCAGGCTGGTCCCTATAAAATATTTTTCAAAGATAGTTGTGTTTACCTATGCTCAAAAGAGGGAAAATATCATTAAAATGAGTAGGCCTGCATAAATATATAGAGGTAGGTAATCTTTGTAGATGCTTTTACTGTGTAACCTAGATCCTAAAATCTAAGGAAGAGATGTAAAGAAAATAAAAAGTGCAAGGGAGATATATGAGTAATGAATTGTCTTAACTTTTATTTGATTATTTTCATTTACAGTTCTGGCACTGACACTTTTTTTAAAAAAAGATTTTCATTTTATGTAAAGATTGAACTTCAATAAAATAACTTAAAAAACATTTACATATACATCACTAAATCTCCCTAAAATATACAATACTTTTGATACAGCTATAGGCTAGAATGACTTTGAAGGAAATGATAAATATTCATAATTTTTAAGAGATATCCCATATGTCACGTGTAGGAATAAATATTTATATTGAATTTGCCAAGACATGTGAAGTGTTAAACACTATGTAACACGCACCTAGAAATTAAAATATATATTTTGAAAACATTTTAAAAGCATAAAACTGTGTTTTGATTTAATCTAGATGTACATTAGCGCTTCTAAATAGAAATTTGAACATTTATTACAAATAAGAGATACTATAACATCAAGTGAGATATAGTCCAAAAGCCGCTAGGAACCAGTTTGGACATGTAGAATATAAATTTCTACTTTGGCTAGAGTGAAATCTCATCTTTTTTAACCTTCAAATAAGACGGAATGATGTTAAATTTGCTAACATTTTAAAACTTTACAAAATACTGGTTTTTATTTTTGAGTACTTGTAAGCTGTATTTCTTTTTCTCATTTATACTGATGTGACAAAATCAAACACATGAACTTAACTGTCTAAAATAAAAATCTGAATATTACTGCTAAATGAAAGTAAGTATTTAACATTCCAAAGACCAAATCACTCAAGTGCAACAGACTGTTTTATACATACAAAGTAAAGTTTTATAGGAATTACATTGTTTTACACTCACAAGCAAATTATGAGGATAAAATTCATGTACTTCTGAACGTCATTAATACTCTTAGGAACTATCTTTCTGATGTATATAGGCAGACAAAAATTTCCTTCTCTAGGAGATAATATATAAGAGAGTTGGTAGCAGTTAGCTGTTTGGCATTTTAAAATGATTACCCTTTCTAGAAAATAGTAGCAATACTGCTCACCCAGAAGAACTGAATGTACTGATAATTGATACGCTGCTACAACCTAAATCACTTCATCAAATTAGCTTAACATTACTGTACATGAGGCTAAGACAACTGATAGAAAAGGACAGAAAATAGGATATTAACGTTAATCCAGAGAACACCTCTGAGTCTTTTATAGGCAGCAGCTACACATGAGCTGTAAATTTTATCCACAATTTAATATGTTTTGCTATAAAGCACAAATTATGAATTCTCTGCTCCTGACCTGTTATGTCATTCTTTTATTCATAGTTAGTGCAAAGGTCTGAAATTGGTAATTTAAAACTTGTCCCAATAACTGTATAAATCTGAGTTGTTATGTGCTTAGTATAATTTAAGATTTTATAACTAGGAGAATGGTAAAAAAAAAAAAATCTGATTATAACAAAACATCTCATTAATTTTATTGTTCTTAATTACTATGCCAATGAAATAAAATCAAAAGAATCCTCCCACTCCCCTCACTGCATTACAGTATTTAATGACACTGATAAAGTTTATAAATTGAGACTCTCTTAGAAAACATATGGATAGTATTTTCTAGACTGTCCTCCCCCAGGATCTGTGGATTATTACAATACATTTCAATTTTACTTTCTGTGTAAAAGCAAAAGGGTAAGTTGTCAACTTACATTTTTCCTCTTCATTCTTCCTCTGGATAACTGATTTTGAAATTATAGTAAACAATTTATAAATTCTTTGCTTTAATGGATTTACCATTTTAGAGTGAATAACTTAAAAAATAATGTTTAGACATATACTAAAATCTGGTTCAGTGGTAAAATAAAATTATGAAAAAGCACTTGATAGCATTACTCTCATAGCATTTTCCATCAGGGAACTAACTACCGCATATGACTGGGAACAAAATTCAAATGGAAATACTACATTTTAAGTCTAATTTTAATTTAGATCTTTAGATACATATTAAAAATCATGTCTTGGATAATTATTGACTAAGGTGCAACCATCAAAATTATTAGGAATGTTTATATTGAAGAAAACTATTAATACCAAATGTGTAAAACCTATCTGACATCACATTCAGCCTTATTCAGAGGCAGATGAAATGTTATATTCTCTTAAGTCTAGTGCAGATCTCATCAGCCATCCAGGCTAAGCCTCAATAGGGGTGATGACCTCCTTCACTAAATTTCCCTCTGTTGAATCTGCAGCATGTTTAGAAGGAAACCTATAATTTCACTTAAAAGCATGATGCTTAATGTGCTTTCATATGGTAAGTCAAATATAACATATAAACAAATCGTCCTATAAAATATGTATTTCATGATGTTTCGGAATGAAAACGGAATATTTTCAAGTTGATAGTGGTAGCCAAAGACTCTGAGAACTTAAAAGGTGCATAATATAAAAAAGCCTGCAAAATTCAAACATTCAATTTTTAATATACTATAAATGTTCACTGAATCTAAAAATAATACCCTAATTTTATAAGGTGCCTTTTCAAGTAGTTATTTGTTTTTAAAAAATTATAAATAATTCTTATAACTATGCCTCTCTGTCTTGTACTTCAAAGATATGGAATATTATCTATCTTTATCATTATATAAATAACAAATAGTCCTTTAAAGAAGTCGAGGAGAATAGGGGAGGAGAGCTGTGGCTGATTTTCCCTGTTATGTGCATTTATGGATGGAGAGTTGCAAACACCATTTGCTTACGTCGGGGAGAACAGGCCATGTTCTGCTTTAGGAAATAATAAGAGTCGAGTTGCTCCTTTAATAAAGTTACTATGCATTCAGCCCAGCTGAGTATGTAAGCATATAGTTAAGGCTATATATACAATAAAGAGAAGAATTGAGGCAATTACTTGGATAAATCAGAAACATAAATTTTTAAAGAGGGCACTTTATTGGTCTAAATGTTTTTTCTCCCCATCATATTCTGATTTTACCACACAGTAGCTTGTTTTCCACTTCACTTGATCTGTGAGAAATATTACACAGATAAGAAATTTCTTACGGGGTAAGAAATATCAATAGAATAATAATTTTCTCCATTAAATCTCATCTGCTTTTCTGGGAAAAATTAATATTACTATCCCCTTATAAATCAATTGTCAAAGCACCTAATTGAAGGAAAAAATAATATTTTTTATTACATGACATGACCAAAGGGAGAAAACTTTTTTGGCTGAAGGATTTTTAGGCCAGTAAAGTGACCGTTTAAACACGTATCATACCCCTGGATGCTGAGAGAATGAACCTTCTTGGCTACATTCTCAGCTTTGATAACTGTGATGGGAACAAGCCAGACTTTAAGAGAAGAACAAAACATCTTGGAGACTGGCAGAAACACATTGAATTTAGAGACAGCCACCTTTTCATTCCAAAAAGTACCTTATTTAATGTTTAGAGCCATGTTAACATGCACCAAACTTATGTGTTCCTAACTGGCCACAGGTGAGTCATTCATATTTTCACTGGAACTAATAAGTAATTTATGAATAATTTTGTACATACTATATAATTCTTAATATAAGAGCAAAAATTAGAGTTCCTTGATGAATGAGCATAAAAACCAATGAACACTTTGAAAAGACATTGTAGGCATGTGGTAAGTCAACATTTCTTAAAGTTATGTGCTGTATGAGAACCAGCAATCTGTTCCAATACATAATCCCAATTTTTAGACAAGAAGGAAAAAACCCAAGCCAACCATGAGAAAAAAGGAAACACTCTCAGACAAATCTATGTATCTTTTTTTTTTTTTTTTTTTTTGGTAAATTGTCAGGGAAAACAAGACAGGGTGTGCAAAAATAAAAACTGGTTTATGTTCTTAGAGTAAAAAAAGACAAAGTACTATTAGGTAATAAAATGTGACAATTCCATTAGGAAGAGTTAATAAGTTAAGAAAAAAATAAGTCCCACTCTTTAACTGAACAAACATCAATAACAGCAGGATTATTTCTGTCACTGATTTTCTTCCTTTTTTGTTTGAGAAATTTGATTAAAAGAGGGGGGGAAAATAGTCTGCTAGCAGCTATTTAACACAAATGAAGGCACAAATAGGACTCCAGAGTTGACTATTGCAGGTGTGGTGAATATCAGGTGATTCTGGCATGAACAAAAACTGACCCTGAAGTACAGTTGAAGATGTAGCTCTATTTTGTGTTGAAGTTGCATACCTAAGTGACTAACCCGATCAGGGGTCCAGAAAAATCTTTTCTTTCTTACTTTCTAGTAATAAAATATACTTATCAAAACTTGTTAGCTTATCTGTGCAAATGTATACTTATCACTGCTGCAAAAAAATATGTATGAAAATAAACCCTAAAAGACCTGCTTTTCATAATGTTCAAAATAGCCTGTACATAGTCAGTTTCTGAAGAACTCTCAAGAGCTGAATTGGAGAGAGAAACCAAATATGGAATCCAAAGGAGATAAGGACAGCTGTGCCCTTGTAGCAGGCACTTTCGAATCTGTTGATGAAAGCTTAAAGGGAATTTACTTTCTAATAGCTGATCACAGATAAGCTACTTGTCCTTAGGAAAATTTAGGGCCAATAGGCCATGTTTTGACAGAAAACACCCTTGGATCATATCCCAGAATCCTTCTTTATAAGTATATCATACATATTATGATTTGGCTAGATCAGCACTGACTCAACTGCCACTAATAATTATATATGGTCTTAGGAAAAAAGGATACCACTGAAGTCACTGGATACAGTATTCATTTTAGACTACCTCAGGAAGGAATTGCACATATTTGCTCAATAATTATTAGTTTAAAATCTCCGTAAATATTTTTTTACATTTCTGCTTGTGAAAAAAACAATGTCATCATGGTTGTCTCTTCCTCCTAATCAAATATTCTAGAATATGAAGTCATTCCAAACTAGACTGTGGAAAGAACCAGATTAGAAGCAGGGCAGTGAGGTCATCCATTGCTGCTCTTCTCCCCCAAGTTTGTTTAAATGACTAAATATATCAGCAGCTGAAATTTATTCCACATCAGAAGCATCGTTGTCAGAAAGATGATAGTTACTTCCCTTCACCCGAATATATTCACTGTATCTCCCTTCATCAGAATCTGAAGCGCCACATGTACATAGCCTGTTGTCAAAGAGTGATTCAATTTCCTCTAATTTTTTCCCTTTGGTCTCAGGAAGACAGCCATAGATGAAAAGGAGTCCCACGGCAGCGAATCCAGCATAAAGGAAGAAGGCTCCTGCAATGGAAAATAATATGTATGTATAAATACACATAGATATACTTAGTCTATATAAATATGGCCTATATATAGAGAGAGAGGGGCCTAGGTTAGAAACAGTCCTTGATTTTGACTTTCCTTTCTGGTCAGTCATGCATAACTGTGGTATGAAATGGAACCAAAAATTACTGCCAGCCTGGTTTACTCTAATTGTTCTAATCCTGTGAATATAATGTAATTTGCCTTTCTAAACTTGTAAGGCCAAACTCAAGAAGAATGATAGACCAGGTTCAGATGTAACTTCTGCTTTGCAGTCTTTTCTCATGTGGCTGGATAGAGATAACTTTTCTCTATGTGCTTTCACAGCACTTTGCTGAGGCCTCCTATCATAATAACCAAGAAATATTATAATTATGTGCATGTATTATTTGTCTTGTCTACTAGACTGGAGGCACTTTGAGGGAGAAATTCCTTTCTCATTTATCTAGTATTTCCAGAACCCACATACAATGATGACACTGCTGAACTCATGACTCACTGGAGTACATGGCAACTCTATCCTTCTGGTCTCTCATTCCAAAAGTCTGATAGTCAACCTTGACTTTTCTCTCACTCTCCTGCCCAGTATCCAATCTGCTGGTTAGTCCTGTTGGATCTGCCTTCAAATATAATCTGAAGATGACCACTTGTCCTCATTCCGCTGATGTCTGTGATCTGACAGCCATCCTCCCGCATCTGCACTGCTGCAGTGGTCTCCTAACTAGTCTCCTTGTTCCTTCTCTTAGATCCTTATAGTCGTCCTCTTTTTCTTTTGGTGCAGAGCACTTATCACCATCTGACATACTATAAAGCTTACTAATTTGTTTTATTTTCCTCCTCTAGAATGTAAGCTCCATGAGGTCAGAGAATTTTGTTCTGCTGTAAGACTATGCATGTCAATGCAGCACAACCACAAAGACATAATTACTACCTGGTTGTGTTTTCCAAGTGTCAATTCAGCAAGCCAAGATGGATGAGATATATGAGTATGTGACTTGAGCATGTTCTTACATATTTCCAAGATGGCCTTTCCTTATATAGTCCAATTCCCAATTTAAATATAAGAACCTATGCTTTCACTTTCGATGGATGGAAACAACTAACTATAATGGAGTCCTTGCCTAATTTTAGGCCTTTGGTCCAGACCATCGTGTATATGAGATGGGGGAAGGAAGATGACAAACTAATGGGACAAAGGCTGGAGAAAGGATATCAGATTGGGAGTTGGAAAATCTGGATTTCAATCTTGCTATGTGACTTCTAAATAGTCACTTAACCTCTTCTCTGGCCCTCAGTTTCCTGATTCAGCAAAATAAGATGGTTTCTCAGCTATGATTTAAGTTTATAATTCTATAAATTTTACAACCCAAATCAGGACCAGGTTTTGGAGAGATGGTTATGAGATGCTTGAGAGAGAGACATCCTCTTCTGTTTCAGTAGCAAAAGTGGTCTTAAGGGCAGAGTCTATGGCTTGTTTGTCTGTGGGTTCCCTAGTACAGAGCCTGACACACTGGAGCGTCTAGAGAATGAATGTGCTCTTGTTGACTGCCAGATGGAATATATTGAGTAGCAGATCTGAAATAAAGGGCTAAACTAGACAACATAAAGCTTGACTTTCAAATATGTCTTTAAGATGAATAGCATAGCAATTAAAGAACTGAATTAACATTTCTCAGTTCTGCTGAATCATTACAGAATAGGAAAGACATTATTAAGACTACATTCTTAAAGACATACGTATAAATAACCATTTCAGGAATATACACAGAAACATTTCTTGGGAAGGCTCAAGGAAAACTACAGAGGAAAAATGCTGCTCAATTTGCCACCCAAAAGAATCTGCTCTCTGGAATGAGGAGCCGCGAGAAAACAGAAGGGAAATAGAGATAAATTATGAGAAATTAGAAAAAATATTAAAGAGTTGACTAAATCAAGACATAGTTTGTTAGATTAAGTCATCAGAAGCCATACAATCTTAAGGAGCTGGACTTGTATAAATCAAATTCTCTTTAATAAAAACACAACTCTATTTACAAATATAGGGCTCATTTATTTCATTTGTTTGGTTCACATTGAATACTTACTACAAACATACATTTTTTTATGTCTTATACTTGGTAAATAACCAAAAAATAATACTAGGTAATCTGGGATGCGTGGCTGAGTGTTACAGTGAAAGGAAGGCACCATGGCTCTGTAGAGTCTGACAATCACAAAGCAACCCAGGCTGAATCCTTGGGCAGTTTCTTAAATTCTCTTGACCTTAGTTTCCTGATTTAATGGAGAAAATAATTCCTGCCTTGCCAAACTGCAAGAATAAAATAATGTATGTTACATGCCTATTAGAATTTGGATGTTAGCTGCTCAAAAAAGTGATAGACAGAATAATCAAATTCTACTAAATGAGTAGGGAACACAACAGATGCTTTCAGAGATAGAGTGGAACAAGGTTGGTATGACCAATAAATTGGGAATGTTTTCATCAAAAAGGTGATACTGACAAGCTAGCTTTTGGAGAATGTGGGAGTTTCAAGAAAAAAATGAAAGGAGATGAAGTCCTGTGATCTGTTTACAGATAAGCAAAGTTGTGGAGGTAAGAACAGAATTGGAATCTTTAGCAGAGAGGAACAAAGAAAGGATCATAATCATGATGATGAGAAACAGAAAAAAAAAAGTGCAACTGGTATAACATTTTAGACTAAACCAGGCTGCTAAACTCCAAAAACTCTAACAGAGCAAACCTAGTTTGGCTTTATAAAATGTAGTATTGAGGAAATATTCATCACAATTCACAATTTAGGAAGAGAGGCATGATCAGAAGTAACAAATCAAATCTGTTAGTGCTAAACAACTCGTACAGTTAAAACCAACTAGATGGGTTAGGAAGATTCTTGAATGCCGTGCAGCTTCTTGCTTGTGACCCAGATTCCCAAGCCAAATAACATCAGGGAAATTCTATTAAAATACAAGACCCTTTTATTAAATCTGAGGAATCTAAAGCAAGCAAACGCCAAAGCTAAGTGGGCTTCTCTGGTGAGACCTGTGGTTAAGCCACAGAGGTGTGGGCAGGCCCGGAGGCTGTGACCTACTGCATGTAACGGGCAGGTCAATTATGTAACTCACTTTCTTAATCCCCCCCTCAGAATGAAAATGGAAAAAATGTCTGTCAGGATTGTTAAACAGTGCAGATACTCCTCAGCTTTATTCGGAAGGAAATAAATCTTATTAGAGTCCTACATTAAGTTTCAGATTAAGACAGGTATTTAATTGAATTATGCAAAATGAGGAATCAAAGACCATGTTTGATTAAATTTCAATACCTCAACCCAGGAACTTTGATCTAATGCTCTCCAAAGGATCACTTTAGTCACACATGCTATACATAAAATGGTATACTGGTGACAGTTTAATGATAATTTTTAGTAATATTACAAAACATTACTGGATGGGGTCCAAGGCAGACCTGTCTAAGCAGTATAGTTTATGAAGGAATCAAAATCTGAGGTCTTACAAAACAAAAAAAGAAGGAAATAGAAAGACATGGATATTTCCAGAGGAAATACATCATTATGGTGTATATTCATAAATTAGGAATAGAAACATATACCTTACATAAATCAGTAACATGTAGATTAAAATGTACATCAAAAAAAAACAGGGAAAAAATGAACCTGAACTGAAATATTGTTCCAGTACTAGAAAGCAGTAGACCTAATGGACTGACCGGTGCACTGACATGATAGAAGCTTGGCTTAGTAACAAAGCAAAAAGCTTCTTCTAATGGGATATTTTTGAAAGAAGTCTGGCTAGGCCCTATTTAAATTTTACTTCTGTTGCCTCATGTTTTTCTGGCAGTATAAATTCAAGAAAGAGGAGCTTTGCTATTAGAAGTCTTACCAAGTAGACTATTATTTGGTCTATGAATTTCTATAAAAAATGCTTCCTCAGGATGTTAGTCTATATTTAGGTCTTAAATGTGTTCTCAGGAATCAGCAAATATGGGTAAATATTTATTGTGCTCATACTCATGGTGTCAGGAAGATAACTTTATGAATTTATGTAAAAGTTTTAATTGCCAAGTGGGATAAAGCTGAACATACTGAATATATATCCAGTTTAAAATGCCAGTGCATTTCCTTTCCAAGAAAATAAGTATTTCTAAATGTTCTAAATGGTGGTTGGGAGAGAGAAGAGTTTATATAGATAATACTCAGTAGATAAATAGTATTAAATAAAAGTAAATACCAATTCAGCATGTTCAGAAGGGAGGAGGAATAAATTTTTATAATGTTTCCGCTATTCATCACTCATCTACAAAATTCATCTGCATGTGTATTCATTTGACAGACACTTCTGAGTGCTTATCAAGTGAATGGCACACCCTGGAAGGCACTGGGAATTTAATGGTGAACAAGGTGTAGTACTTGCCTGAGCTCATGGGACTTATGGTCCAGCAGTAAGGGGAGAGGGGCTGACAAACGAACCTGTTATTGCAAAAAGGAATCATGAGTGCTTAGATCATGGGGTGGGGTGAGATGAAGGGAGGTGAGTGATAGGGGAGGGGATCAGAGGATGGCCTAAGCAGCAGGCATTCCATATACAGCATAGAGGCTTAGGGGGTTAGAGTGAAAACCTCATATTTCATCAATTTAGAATCCAATCACAATCTATAAACTTATACAGACAATGAAGAAATCATCTTGCTAAAAAAAGAAAGACATTTCATTTTGGTAAAAATGGACTTGAAGTACCTTCCCAAAGTTTTTTCCTAATTCAGCCACTTCCCAATATTGTTTTCTTTGAGTTATGGCCTCCACACCTTTTCACTTGAACTCTTCTGTTATGTTTACAGTTTTGGCAGTGGTAAGTGCCATTCTCAGTGGACACTGAAATGCACATGCCGTGGCCTGAATGGTGTAGATGATACAGTGGAAGGCATAACTCCCAGCACGACATTTGGGGGAGCTACTTTCAGCCCTACCCTGATTCTGCTCTTGGACAGGACTCCATCCCTGTCGTGGGACATCTTCAAGCATTAGCCCTAGACTTCCTGCCTACCTCTTTCTACCATTCTCTGTTGTTTGTGCTTCTTCATTAAACTAACAGCTCTGCTGTGAAGATTTCCAACTGGCGAGATAGCTGGGAAATGTTTGGGTTGGGAGAGTGGGTGGGTGGGTGAAGGCTATGAAGCGCTGAGGGACAAGAAGCAGTGCTCCTCAGGAAGGGAGAATTCCTCTTCTTTTTTTCCAGGTCCATTTCCAAGGACTTTGGGGAACAAGAAAGCCACACAGAGATATTTATAACAGCAAAAATATAACCATCTAGTCTTTTCAATCACAAATGATAGCATATCTAAAAACAGTAGGAAAAATAAAAATGAAACTATAGCTGGAAAAAATACTCTCTTACCATAGTATGTGAGATACTCTGCTGTGTGTAAAAATGTCAATGAAACCAGAACGTTGAAAATCCAGTTTATTCCAGATGAACATGCGTTTCCGGTACTTCTTGCCCAAAGGGGATATATTTCAGAATTCACAGTCCAAGGCATTGGTCCCATTCCTGAGAAATACAAAAGTAAAAATTTCAGTAAAGTAGTATGTAAGGAATTTTAAAAAGAGTAGCTTGTCTCCTCTAAAAAGAGACAATTTAATTAACACAACAATAGCCTTTGGTTTACCAGGTGCGAAGAAAACAAGATATAAAATAAGGCCCAGAAGTGCAGTCCAGGAGTACGGAGTAGGGCAGAAATTGTAAGCCCAGAATACTTCTTCTGTTTTGAATTTGGTTTCATTTTCACACCTGAAAAATAATGCAATATAAATATTAACTTAGTGTTTTAGGGTATAGTTGCAGAAATTCAATGTGATCATTTAGGATGTATTTGGAAGTTCCTTAATATCATTAAGGAAAAGGGTCCAAGATGTTTTTCTTGAAAAAGAAAGTTAAGATTTAAATATACAGTATTAAATATGCAAGCTCACATAGAACTTTTTAGAGCTGAATATAATTCAAGAGCAACACAAAGAAATACATTGTACATACAACTCAGTAGAAAAAAACCTGATTAAAAAATGGGCAGAGGCTCTGAATAGATTTTTTTTTTTTAAAAGATTGGCACCTGAGTTAACATTTGTTGCCAATCTTCTTTTTTTTCTTCTTCTTCTTCTCCCCGAAGCCCTCCCAGTACATAGCTCTATATTCTAGTTGTTGAATAGACATTTTTCAAAAGAAGACACACAGATTGCCAATAGGCACATGAAGAAGTGCTCCACATCACTAATCATCAGGGAAATGCAAATCAAAACCACAATGAGAAATCACTTCACATATGTTAGACTGGCTAGCATCAAAAAGAGAAGAGATAAGTGTTGAGAAGGATGTGGAGAAAAGGGAACCCTTGTGCACTGTTGGTGGAAATGTAAATTGGTTCAGCCTCTGTGGAAAACAGAATGGAGGTTCCTCAAAAAATTTAAAATAGAACTACCATCTGATCCAGCAATTTTACTTATATTTACCCAAAGAAAACAAGAACACTAACTTAAAAAGATGTCTACTCCCATGTTCATTGTGGCATTATTTACAATAGTGAAGACACGGAATCAACCTAACTGTCCATCAGTGGATGAATGGATAAAGAAAAATGTATATATACACAATGGAATATTATTCAGCCTTAAAAAAGGAAATCTTGCCATTTGAGACAACAGAGACAGACCTTGAGTGCGTTATGCTAAGCGAAATAAGTCTGGCCAAGAAAGATAAATAAGGTATGATCTCACTTGAATGTGTGATTTTGTTTAAAATAACAAAACAAGCTTACAGATACAGAGAACAGGTTGTTCATTATGGGAAGGGGGTTGGGGGGGGTGGTGGTGGGGTGAAATGGGTCAAAAGGCCCAAACTTCCAGTTATAGAAGAAATAAGTCCTGAGGATTTAATATACAGCATGGTGACTATAGTTAATAATATTGTATTGCATATTTGAAAGTTGCTAAGAGAGTAAATCTTAAAAGTTCCCATCGTAAGAAAAAAAAATCTGTATATATGGTGACAGATGTTAGCTAGACTTATTGTGGTGATCATTTCACAATATATCCAAATATTAAATCATGTTGTACACCTGAAACTAATATCATGTTATATGCCAATTCTACCTCAAAAAAAATATATTGTGTTTCATAGCATTTTTCATACAAGTCCGACACGATTTCCAGTTAGTCCTTGAAAGCTGCAGTAACACTTTTAGACCACTGAGAGTCAGTATGTTGTAGAAAGACTAGATTTTGCAGTCAGGACAAGACTCAAATTTCAGAACCAGCTTTTTCTTATCTGTAAAATAGGGATAATGCCTTACAAGTAATGTTAAGGATTAGAAGGGTCCTGTAAAGAGGTGATAGGGTAGATGAGGGCAGAGAACAATTCTTATATCTTATTCCAGCCAACCCTTTCCTTTTCTGCTGTGCATCCTTGCTTACTTCTCTATCAGTCACTCCTTGCTGTTTGCCTCCTAGTTCAACGGTGGAGCAAAGTCTTCTATGGTCTTAGATGGATTGTCAGGTTGAACTTCCAATTCTTTACCTTAATTGAAATCTGAATTGCACCTCAAGATACACTCAGCCTCAAAAACATTCTTATCCCTTCTTGTTATTTTAGACTGTTGTTCTGCCTCCATCAACCTCTGTTTTTGAACCTTGACATCCAAGCCCTATCCTTATTGCTGTGTCTATGACCTCCATCACAACACCCTACCTGTCTTGATGATTTCGGTGCCTGGTCAGTCATCTTCTCCACCCGCTCTCATCCTTTGCCACGTTCATCGATTTTTACTTCTAGCCCATCTAATACCGTGGCTTGATACTTCCTCATTTAACCTCTGAAAATGCAGACAGGGCACTTCATAATTTGCTTGATCTGAAACTATTTTACTTTAAGTTCTCAAACACAGAGTATTCCTTTTCTGATTACAAGCACTTTATTTCCTCATTTCTGATAACTTGCTCCACACCCAAATCACAGTGTTTAGATTCTAAACTCCTCTCAGTATTCATTCACCTCATCGCTCAGCTTAGTCCATGCCAATACTGTCTTCTCTCGCCTCTAGAATCCATCTTTCTTTCCTCCATCCTTGTCTGCCATTCTCACCATTTCAGTTCCTAACCCTGTGCAGCACCATTAACTTCCTTCAATAACCACTTTTCAGAAGCTGGGCAAAACTGTGAAACCATGCTGCTGGGTTCTATGAAAAGTTCATGCTATTTCTCCTCAGTTGGGTCCCTAATTATGCTTCTTTATTTTTATCCCTTATGGTCTTCTCTACTGAATTATTGGCTTATAGCAGAGTAGGCATTCAATAAATTTTGTCAACTATTGCCTCAATTAATTAAAATATTTCTTACTGTCCTCTAGCCTTGAATCTTTCCCTCTGCTTTCTAGGTACTAAGACCTTGGCTCCTTTCAATTTGAATGCCCTCACTTTTTCTCTACTGAACCTTTACTTTTCTATATTTTCTTTCAGCTTTTCTCCTACCTCCAATGGTAACATGTCTCTTGCCCTTTCTAAGGACTGCCATTCCTGCATCTCATTCTCCTGCATCTCATTCTCCTGCTGTCTCCTCTGGGGTCATGTTCTATCAGTAGTCTGTTCTCTTTCTGCCATCTTTAGTTCCTTCCTACTAGATCCTTCTTTTTACAACACAAAAGATCACTTCTACTCCAGTGTTCAACCCCTCTCATATTACTACTACTAGCTTGTTTGAAATTACAGACAAATTTATCCTAGTGAGCTCTACATCCTCACTACCCACTCTTTCCTTCACAGCCCTGCTCCCCTATCCACCCAGATGCCAGCTGACTCTTACTCAGGCTGTTTTCCGAATCTGCTCACCCAAAAGTCCTCAATGACCTCCTGATCCCCAAATTCATTTATCTTGCCTTAATTTTGAGGCTCTGATGACTCTGTGGTGGTTGATATTGCTGACAACCCTCCTTCTCCTTCCCCTTTACTTTTAGATCTATATCTTCACCTTATCTCACTGACATATATGTCTTCATTGCCTTTTTAAAATGCCTCTTCCTCCCCTCAACTCTAAATATAGCTGTTCTCTAAGGCTCTATTCCGGGGTTTATACCCTCTCTCTTAATCATCTCATCTAATTTTAGGGCTTTTCAATCTCCACGTGGATGCTGAAAGGTTATTGTAGCCTCGACCTTTTTCTCAAGCTCCATTGCTGGAACTTAGGTATCTGCTGTGCATCTGCAGCTAGATATCCTGCTGTGGCCTGAGCACAGTATGGCTGCAAGGGAATGCCATGTCTTCTCCAGGAGGTGGGAGTTGGGCTGTTCTGGGTTCAAATCATGACTCTATCCCTTATTAGCTGTGCTCATTCATTCAAAAATTTAGATAATGAGTGCTTTTTATGTGTCAGACATTAGTGATATAGCTCTGAACAAAATAACCACCGTCTGCATTTGTGCAAACTAGAGTTTAGGGGCACAGGTGCAGTCCTGTTTCCTGATCTGTAAAATAGGGCAAAAGACCATTATCACAGGCTGTTGGGAAATTAAATGTGAAAATGCATACTGAGTGCTTAGCACACTGCCTGGCATGTAGTGAGTATATGCACAGTAAGTATTACTTTACTAGTGCCTCTCATGACATTTCTGTTTGAGTTAACACCTCCATTCCTTGACTGGAAATTGATTAAAATCTTGGAGTCATCTTCAATCTTTTCTTATCCATCTCTTTTTTTAAAGTGTATTTTCTTTATTGAGCTAAGATTGGTTTATAACATTATGTACATTTCAGGTGTACATCATTATATTTTAAATTCTGTTTAGACTACATCATGTTCACCACCCAAAGTCTAATTACCATCCATCACTGTACACATGTGCCCTTTTACTCCTTTGCCCTTCCCCCTCCCCTCTTTGCCCTCTAGTAACTACCAATCTAATCTCTGTATCTATGTCTATGTTTCTTCTTGTTGTTTTTACCTTCCACTTATGAGTGAAATCATATGGTATTTGTATTTCTCCCTCTGACTTATTTCGCTTAGCATAATACCCTCAAGGTCCATCCATGTTGTCACAAATGCCAAGGTTTCATCATTTTTTATGGCTGAGTAGTATTCCATTGTGTGTATATATCCCCCTCATCTTCTTTATCCATTTATCCATTGATGGAAACTTGGGTTGTTTCCATGTCTTGGCTATTGTGAATAATGCTGCAATCTTTTTGACTTAGTGTTTTCATGTTCTTTGGATAAATACCCAGAAGTGGGATAGTTGGATCATATGGTAGTTATATTATTAATTTTTTGAGGAATCTCTATACTGTTTTCCACAGTGGCTGCACAAGTTTACACTCCCACCAGCAGTGTCTGAGGGTTCTCTTTTCTCCACATCCTCTCCAACTTATTTCCTGTCTTAATGATTATAGCCATTCTGAACGGCGTCAGGTGACAATAGCTCATTGCAGTTTTGATTTGCATTTTCATGTGCCTGTTGGCCATGTGTATATCTTTGGAAAAATGTTCAGATCCTTTGTCCATTTTCTAATTGGGTTATTTTTGTTGTTGTTGTTGAGTTGTATGAGTTCTTTATGTATTTTGGATATTAACCCCTTAACAGATATATGATTTCCAAGTATCTTCTCCCAATTGTTAGGCTGTTTTTTCTTTTTCTTTCTTTTTTTTTTTTTTGAGGAAGATTAGCCCTGAGCTAACTTCTGCTGCTAATCCTCCTCTTTTTGCTGAGGAAGACTGGCCCTAGGCTAACATCTGTGCCCATCTTCCTCTACCTAGCATGGCTTGCTAAGTGGTGCCTTGTCTGCACGCAGGATCCAAACCAGCGAACCCCCGGCTGCTGAAGCGGAACGTGTGAACTTAACCACTGCACCAATGGGCCAGCCCCTGGTTTTTCATTTTGTTGGTGGTTTCCTTTGCTGTGATGAAGCTTTTTAGTTTGGTGTAGTCCTACTTGTTTACTTTTACATTCATTTCCCTTGCCTCGGGGGAGTCATTGTATTCAAAAAGATACTGCTAAGACCAATGTTGAAGAGTTTATTGCCTATGTTTTCTTCTAGGAGTTGTATGGTTTCAGAATTTACATTCAAGTCTTTAATCTATTTTGAGTTAATTTTTGTGTACAGTGTAAGATAATGATTTTTTTCTTTTGCATGTGACTGTCTAGTTTTCCCAACACCATTTATTGAACAGACTTTACCTTCTCCATTGTAAGTTCTTGGCTCCTTTGTTGAAAATTAGCTGTCCATAGATGTGTGGGTTTATTTCTGGGCTCTTGATTCTATTCCATTGAGCTGTGTGTCTGTTTTTGTGCCAGTGCCATGCTGTTTTGATTACAATAGCTTTGTAGTATATTTTGAAATCAGGGAGAGTAATACTTCCAGCTTTGTTCTTTTTTCTCAGGATTGCTTTGGCTATTCAGGGTCTTGTGTTGTTCTATATCATATAATTTGGGGATTCCTTGTTCTATTTCTGTGAAAAATGTCATTGGGAAATTTTGATAGGGATTGAACTGAATCTGTAGATTGCTTTAGGTACATTTTAACTATGTTAATTCTTCCCATCCATGAACATGGAATATCTTTCCATTTATTTGTGTGTCTTCTTTGAACAATGTTTTATAGTTTTCAGTGTATAGGTCTTTCACCTTTTTGGTTAAGTTTATTCCTAGGTATTTTATATTTTTGCCATTGTAAATGGGATTGTATTCTTAATTTCTCCTTCTCCTATTTCATTGTGTTACAGAAAGGCAAGTGATTCTTGTATGTAGATTTTGTATCCTGCATCTTTACTGTATTCGTTTATTATTTATAATAGTTTTTTTGTTGGATTCTTTAGAGTTTTCTATACATAAAATCCATCTGCAAATAGTGACAGTTTTACTTCTTCCTTTTCAATTTGAATCTCTTTATTTCTTTTTCTTTCCTGACTCCTCTGGCAAGGACTTTCAATACTGTGTTAAATAAGAGTGGTGAAAATGGGCATCCTTGTCTTGTTCCTGTTCTTAGAGGGAAAGATTTCAGTTTTTCACCATTGAGTATGATGTTACCTGTGGGTTTGCTATATATGGCATTTATTATATTGAGATACTTTCCTTCTATGCCCATTTTATTCAGTTTTTAAAAATTATAAATGGATGCTCTGTCTTGTTGAATGCTTTCTCTGAATCTGAGATGATCATGTGATTTTTATTCTTCATTTTGTTAATGTGGTGTATCACACTGATTGATTTGCAGATGTTGCACCATCCATGCACCCCTGGAATAAATCCCAATTGATCATGGTGTATGATCCTTTTAATGTATTGTTGTATTTGATTTGCTAGTATTTTGTTGAGGATTTTTGCATCTATGTTCATCAGTGATATTGGCTTATAATTTTCTTTTTTTGTGTGTTGTCCCTGTCTGGTTTTGGTGTCAGTGTAATGTTGGCCTCATAGAATGAGTTAGGAAGCGTCCCCTCCTCTTCAATTTTCTGGATGAGTTTGAGAAGGATAGGTATTGAGTCTTCTTTGAATGTTTGGTAGAATTCACTGGGGAAGCCATCTGGTCCTGGGCTTTTGTTTTTTAGGCGATTTTTCATTACTGTTTGGATCTCCTTACTAGTGATTGGTCTATTCAGATTATCTATTTCTTCTTGATTCAGTTTTGGAAGGCTGTATGATTCTAGGAATTTATCTATTTCTTCTAGATTATCCAATTTGTTGGTGTATAGCTTTTCTTAGTATTCTCTTATAGTCCTTTGTATTTCTGTGGTGTCCATTGTAATCTGTCCTCTTTCATTTCTGATTTTATTTATTTGAGCCTTCTCTCTTTTTTTCTTGGTGAGTCTAGCTAAAGGTTTGTCAATTTTGTTTATCTTTTCAGAGAACCAGCTCTTAGTTTAATTGATTTTTTCCACTATTTTTTTAGTCTCTATTGTATTTATTTCTGCTTTAATTTTTATTATTTCCTTCCTCCTGCTGATTTTGGGCTTCATTTGTTCTCCTTTTTCTAGTTCCTTGAAGCGCACTGATAGATTGTTTGAGAAAAATCTTGTTTTTTGAGGTAGGCCTGTATTGCTGTAAACTTCCTTCTTAGTACTGCTTTTACCATATCCCATAAATTTTGGTATGTCATATTTTCATTTTCATTTGTCTCCAGGTATTTTTTGATTTCTCCTTTAATTTCTTCATTGATTAATAGTTGTTCATTAACATTGTGTTTAATCTCCACATATCTCTGGCTTTTCCAGTTTTCTTCTTGTAGTTGTTTTCTAGTTTCATGCCATTATGGTCAGAAAAGTTGTTTGGTATTATTTGAATCTTCTTAAATTTTTTGAGACTTGTTTTGTGGCCTAAGATGTGATCTACTCTGGAGAATGTCCCATGTGCATCTGAAAAGAATGTGTATTCTGGAGGCTGGCCCAGTGGCATAGTGGTTAAGTTCGTGTGCTCTGCTTCAGTGGGCCGGGGTTTGCCAGTTCAGATGCTCAGTGCAGACCTACACACTGCCCATCAAGTCATGCTGTGGCGGTATCCCACATAGAAGCACTAGAAGGACTTACAACTAGGATATACAACTACGTACTGGGACTTTGGGGAGAAAAAAAAGAAGAGGAAGATTGGCAACAGATGTTAGCTCAGTGCCAATCTTCCTCACCAAAAAAAAGAATGTGTATTCTGCAGTTCTTGGATGGAATGTTCTGTCTATATCTACTAAGTCCATCTGGTCTAATGTGTCACTTAAGGCCAATGTTTCCTTATTGATCTTCTGTTTGGATGATCTATTCATTGATGTAAGTGGAATGTTAAAGTTCCCTACTATTATTTTGTTACTGTCATTTTCTCCTTTTATGTCTGTTAAAGATTGCTTTATGTATATAGGTGCTCCTATGTTGGGTAAATAGATATTTACAAGTTTTATGTCCTCTTGTTGGAATTGCTTCCTTTATCATTATGTTATGCCCTTTGTCTCTTGTTCTCGTTTTAAAATCTATTATGTCTGATATAAGTATTTCCACTCCAGCTTTCTTTTTGTTTCCATTTGCTTGGAGTATCATTTTCCCTCCCTTTACTTTCAGTTTGTGAGTGTCTTTAGATCCAAAGTGTGTGTCTTGCATGCAGCATGTATAGGGGCCTTCTTTTTTTTTATCGATTTAGCCACCCTTAGTCTTGTTATTGGAGCACTTAGTCCATTGACATTTAAAGTAGCTATTGATAAGTATGTACTTATTGCCATTTTGTTACTTTTTTCTGGATGTTTTTGTAGTTCTTCTCTGTTCCTTTCTTCTTCTCTTGTTCTCTCATGATTTGATGGCCTTCTTTAGTGTTACGTTTGGGTTCCTTTCTCTTTATTTTGTATGTATTATTATAGGTTTTTGGTTTGTGATTATCACAAGGTTCGTATATAATAATCTATGTAAATAATAATCTATATTGTTTATGGTCTCTTAGTTTGACTTCTTACTAAAAGCCCTACACTTTTATCCTCCCCTGACATTTCATGTTTTTTATATCCTATTTTACTTATTTTATTTTTGTGTATCCCCTATCTTCTTATCATGGAATTAGATAATTTTAGTACTTCTGTCTTTTGACCTTCATACTAGCTTTATAGGTGCTTGATCCACTACCTTTACTGTATATTTGCCTTTACCAGTGATTTTTTTTCTTTGATAACTTTCTTATTCCTATTTGTGGTCTTTTCTATTCCATTTAAATAAGTCCCTTTGACATTTCTTATCAGGCCAGTTTAGTGCTGATAAACTCCTGTAGTTTTTTCTTGTCTGGAAAACTCTTTCTTTCTCCTTCCATGATATGAATGATAACCTTGACAGGTAAAGTATTCTTGGCTGTAGGTTTTTCCTTTCAGCACTTTGACTATATCATGCCACTCCCTTCTAGCCTGTAAGGTTTCTGCTGAGAAGTCAGCTGATAGCCTTATGGGGTTTCCTTTGTATGTAACTTGTTGCTTTTCTCTTGCAGCTTTTAGGATTCTCTCTTTAATTCCTGACATTTTAATTATAATGCGTCTTGGCGTGGACCTCTTTGGCTTCACCTTGTGTGGTGCTCTTTGCACTTCCTGTACCTGGATGTCTATTTCCTTCCTTATGTTAGGGAAGTTTTCAACTATTATTTCTTCAACTGGGTTCTCTGCCCCTTGTGTCTCTCTTCTCCTTCTGTGAAACCTATAATATGGATGTTAGTATGCTTGATGTTGTCCCAGAGGTCCCTTAGGCTGTCCTCATTCTTTTAAATTCTTTTCTCTGTTCAGCTTGGGTGATTTTCTCTACTCTTTCATCCAGATCGCGGATCCTTCTTCTGTGTCATCTACTCTGCTATTGATTCTCTCTACTGAATTTCTCATTTCCATTATTGTATTCTTCTGTTCTCAATGGTTCTTTTTTATATTTTCCAATTCTTTGTCAAAGTTCTGTGTTCATCTCTTCTTCTCCCAAGATCAGGGAGTATCCTTATGACTACTAGTTTGTACTGTTTGTGAGGTAGATTATTTATTTCTGTTTTCTTTAATTCTTTTTCTGAGGGTTTGTCCTATTCCCTTATTTGGAACATATTTCTTTGTCTCCTCATTTTGCCTACTTCTCTGTAGTTATATCTATGTATTAAGTAGCTCAGCTGCATCTCCTGATCTTGGAAATGTGGCCTTATGTAAGAGATGCTTTATGGGGCCTGGCAATGTGCTCCTCTCTCATCACCTGTGCCAGATGTTTCCTTGTGTGGGCTATGTGTGCCCTTTTGTTGTGGTGGAGTTGCTACTGCTACAGGCGCATGGGTAGGTTAGGCTGGCCCCTAAGCTGGCTGGTTGTAAGGCT
Organism: Equus caballus; assembly: GCF_041296265.1. Taxonomy (NCBI): domain Eukaryota; kingdom Metazoa; phylum Chordata; class Mammalia; order Perissodactyla; family Equidae; genus Equus; species Equus caballus. The sequence goes on from NC_091704.1 coordinate 12,498,528, forward strand.
CAGCTGGGTGTGGCTGCTGCAGTGACTTTATTGCATGGGGCAAGCCCTGGCATGGCTGGCTGTAAAGTCTAATAGCATACAACGACTGCTATTTTGCTGTTAAGTGAGTCAGGCCCCCACTGTGGCTGGTTGCGAGGCTCAGGGGTTCACAATTGCTATAGGCTTTCAGTGTGGCTTCCTGTAGTGCGCGGCCATTGTCAGCTCTCTCAGGAGTGTAGATGGGTAGAGCTGGCTCCAGGTGTGGCAGTGTACAATCATTTCAGGTGTTGGAATGTGGGGCAGATCCTCTATGTGGCTGTTTGCAATGGCCAGCAGCACAAGTCTGCCGTGGGCCCATGTGCCCCACCAACACAGGCCTGCACACACACCTTGTCAATGTGGACCCACAAGTTTGCTGCGGGCTTGCTGTGGGCAGGGCCAGTCCCTGGGGCAGGCTGCCTGCTGCCTGGCTGTGCTTGATTGCCACGGGTGCTCTATTGGGTAGGACAGATTCCTGCACTAACAGGCTAAAGGAGGAAATCCAACGGCAGCTGCCAATGTCTGTGTCAACACAACTGAACTAGGTCACAGTAATGGTTGCTACCAGTGTCTCAGTCCCGGGGGTGCGGTGGGGGGTGGGCTCAGCTGCCTCCTGCCTCTCTGAGATGTGCTCCAACCTTAGTAAGTGAGTCAGTTTTACTAATGAACTATGCACTTTTCTTTCTGGTGTTTTTGTGTTGGTTTCCAGATCGGGTGAATCTGTGTGTGGGCCCTTTAAGATCAGGTTTTCCTTTCTCTGAAATTCTGTGGTTTTTCCAGGCATATTCCCTATTGGTTTTCAAAGCCAGCAAAGCCAGGTATTATGGGATCTCATCTTGGTTGTGCTGAATCCAAGGGCTGGGATGCCTATTGTGGCATAAAATCCCTGGCTCCTCTGGGAAAAGCTCTGTACCTTTGAGATTGCTCCTGGCCATGAAGCGCCATGGCTAGGATGTGGTTTTTTCCTCAGCAGAGTTGTATTTCTGCCTCTTCCACCTGTCAGTGTTGTCCCTTGTGGGGGTTATTTTTATCCAGTTTCCAGATCTCCCTCAGAGGAAACTGTTCCACAAGTAGTTGTAGATTTGTTGTGTCCATGGGAAGAAATGAGTTCAGAGTCCTCCTACACTGCCATCTTCCAAACTCTCTACCTCTCTTTCAATGCTCCATACTTTTAAGTCTAAGTAAAGAAGAGTGACTAAGACTATAAGCTCTGGAACTGACATCCCATGTTCAAATCTAGGTTGGGACACCCAGGTTTGAAGCTAGTCACTTAACTTTTCAAAACCTGTGTGAAATAAGGATTTTTTTTTATTGAGGTCATAATAGTTTATAACACTGTGAAATTTTAGTTGTACATTATTATTTGTCAGTCACCATATAAATGTGCCCCTTCACCCCTTGTACCCATTTCCCAACCCCCTTCCCCTGTGATAACCACTAAACTGTTGTCTTTGTCTGTGAGTTTCTCCAACATATGAGTGAAATCATACGGTATTTGTCTTTCTCTGTCTAGCTTATTTTGCTTAACATAATACCCTCCAGGTCTATCCATGTTGTTGTGAATGGGACGATTTTGTCTTTTTTCTGGCTGAGTAGTATTCCATTGTATATATATACCACACCTTCTTTATCCAGTCATCGGTCGATGGGCACGTGGGTTGCTTCCACTTCTTGGCTATTGTGAATAATGCTGCAATGTAACTCCCTTTGAATTGTTGATCTCAAATTCTTTGGATAAATAACCAGTAGTGGGATAGCTGGGTCATATGGTAGTTCTATTTTTAATATTTAGAGAAATCTCCATACTGTTTTCCATAGTGGCTGCACCAGTTTGCATTCCCACCAGCAGTGGATGATGGTTCCCTTTTCTCCACATCCTCTCCAACATTTGTTATTTTTTTGTCTTGGTGTTTATAGCTATTCTAATGGGTGTAAGGTGATATCTCAGTGTAGTTTTAATTGACATTTCCCTGATGATTAGTGATGCTGAACATCTTTTCATGTGTCTACTGGCCATCTGTATATTTTCTTTGGAAAAATGTCCGTTTAGCTCCTCTGCTCATTTATTGATCAGGTTGATTGATTTTTTGTTGTTGAGTTGTGTGAGTTCTTTATATATTTTGGAGATTAACCCCTTGTCGGATATATGATTTGTAAATATTTTCTCCCAGTTGGTGGATGGTCTTTTCACTTTGTACCTTGTTTCCTTTGCCTTGCAGAAGCTCTTTAGTCTGATGAAGTCCCACTTGTTTATGCAAAAAGGATTTTTGTGCCATCTATCTCAAAGAGCTATTTTGAGGTTTACATGAGATAATGTATGCAAAGAACGTCACAAGGTATGGGTAAGAAATCATATTTCCTGGAGATATTTTCTTGAACCTGACTCTTCTTAGTTGCATTAATAGCATCCTAATTCAGACTCTTGAGTGTTTGTGTCATCAACTGCATCTGTCTCTGTGGCAGACTCGATAGTGTCACCCCTCTATAATCTGTGTTTCCTGATGTTCCTGCTCCTGTTTAACCCTCTCCCTTTGAGTGTGGAAGTGACCTGTGACTTGCTTCTAACCAAAAAAATGTGGCAAAAGTGACAGGACATGTGATTAAGTAAGATTACAGTGCTCTCCAGCTGAAGTCTCTCACTCCCTTGCTGGCTTTGAAAAAGCAAACTGCCCTGTTGTGTGATGCCAATGTAGGGATGCTCATTGAAGGAAGTGAGAGAAGTCTTTAGGAGCTGAGGGTAGCCTTTGGTTGACAGCTAGCAAGAAACTGAAGTCCTTGGTGCAAAAGTTACGCAGCAATAGAAAATGAGTAGTAATTATTTTTCCTTCTTTTAGCATTCCTTTCTTCAAACTACTACCCCACCAAGTTGAGCTCTAGAGCATTGCTCTTGCCACCTCACGGCTGAAAAACCTTCATCCCACTTGTCCCAACTATGAAATGGGGCTTGCAAACTTTGGGTGCAGCCTACCTTATCCTATACTCCTATACAAAATCCTTTTCTCCAAATAGACTAGACTACTTCTTTTCTGAACCTGCTTTCCAGACCCAGCATCTTCTATTCATGCCATTTCCTACAAGTGAAGGCAAACTCTCAGTCCTCATCTCCACCATCAAAATCTACCTCAGCCCTTAAGGCTAGTACAGATGCCACCCACTCGCCTTTCTGCAGTATCCTCACTCTCCTCTCAGTGCTTTTCATTGTCCTCATTTATATCATCATCACATAGTGCTCTGTGTTATCCTATTTGAATATACTCCCTCTTCTACTGCTCTGGGCACTCATCCCAGGCAGCAGAGCACAAGGGTTAAGGGCACAGAGTCTAGAGTAGACTGCAGGATTTTGTATGTTGGTTCTGCTACTAACCAGCTGCATAACTTTGGGCAAGTTACTTAACCTCTTTGTACCTTGGTTTTTTTTTTTTTTTTTGAGGAAGATTAGCCCTGAGCTAACATCTGTTGCCAATCCTCCTCTTTTTGCTGAGGAAGACTGGCCCTGAGCTAACATCCGTGCCCATCTTCCTCCACTTTATATGTGGGACGCCTACCACAGCGTGGCTTGCCAAGCGGTGCCATGTCCGCACCTGGGATCTGAACCGGTGAACCCTGGGCCGCCGAAGCAGAACGTGCGCACTTAAGTGCTGTGCCACCAGGCCGGCCCCTGTACCTTGGTTTTCTAATCTGTAAAATAAGAGTCCCTAATAGACTTCCTACAAAGATTAAATACAGTGATAATTGCTTGGCAGAAAGAAAGCAATTTATTGTGTTTGCCAAAAGAAACAGTCATTTTTGTATCCTCCCCCTTTTTAAAATCTCAACCTCTAGTCCATAATAGTACTCTCTATAGAGACAAATAGTCATTAAATGATGAATGAAGGCTTGACATTTGCATTTGTTTAACTGTGAGTAGGAAACAGCATTAGAAATCTCCTGATCAATAACTTTCCACCTTCATTTCCCACCAATCAAATAGCCTTTTGAGTCATGAAGATCTTAAAATGGGAAAATAAGAAAGGGGGTAGGGAGAGGGAGGGGGAGGAAAGGAAAAAAACCTGGAGAGGGCAATGTTTACAAATAAATCACTAAAATTCACTGAAAAATTCTATTTACTATTTTCATTCATTATTATCAAAGTTCCTTGCATGATCTCTTGCTGAAACCATGGAAAGTAGCATATTTTCCGGTAGGCTCTGTGCTTGCTCTGATGTACCTTTTCAGCATCTGGCCAGGCACATTTATATATGTAAAAGCCCAAGTAACATCTTGTCATCCTCGTGCTGATTTTAAGGACAGCCCTGCAGGCACTGACTTGGCAGAGTTACTCACTCAGCAATACGTAGACAGCTTAAGGACTAAGAAAGTGACATCACACCTGACCTTCAAAATATAAACACCAGAAATCCCAACTAAAAAAATAAAAACGTATATTCCAAATGTTATTGCAAAATACCCTCCTGTTTTCCTGGCTTAGTGACTGCTGGTAGAAGAACACAATGCTCGGGAGAAAGAACGAAAATACTTTGACAGCAGTGTGTGGGTTGGGATTAGAAAAAGTCATGCTCTCTGATGGGGCACCTTCTCCCCACATCCTAGAGCAAAAACAGAAAATGATTACAATAATGGGAGCTGCACGGAGGATGCTGCAGTGGACAAAGCAACAGAATCGTACGCAAGCAGGCAAAATATGTTTCATTTTGGCAGAGTGAGAGATCTAATCTTTACCAGCAGCATGACTAGACTGACAACCTGATGGCAAAGCAAATAAATGATCAGTTCCCTGTTCCAGCCACGGAACCCACAGTGCTTCCTTTAATAACATATCTAGAAATGTACAGCTCTCTTTGAAGGTGAAACAATTCTCCCTTGCCTACTCAACACCCACCTAAAACCAGTTCATATGCAGAGCTATTTCTGCCTGTTTTTTGTGTTACTTCTCCATCACATAGCTAAAGAGTTTTAAGCCAAGAAATAACCACAGGAACTAAGTGATGCAACTGCTCTTGCCACAATTAACCACAAGGAATTTATTCCTCGCTTCCTACACAGCACATGCTTTTTGTATTGCTCCTTTATTCACCTTGAGGAAATTATTTAACTGCTTCATGTTCATAGATGGGAGATGGGAGAAAATACAACCAAGAAAATACACAAAACTTCAAATTTTATCTATTCAATCCTAATCAATGACAAACCTATAGAATTTGCCCTCTTCCCAAAAGAGTTGATAAAAGATCTAGGATTTTGGACAAGGGAAGGGAGGTTTACTACGGTTTGTGTGGCACATCTGCTGATCTTCTACCGGGTTTACTGCCTGTGCTTTCCTTGCCAGTTCAGGACTGAGAAGTGTGAGCGAAGCAGCACTTCATCTCAGTTCCTGATGTGGGACTGTCATTTCTTTGAACAAGATCATTAAGCTATCACCTCTAAACAAAATGGATACCCCTCAGGGTTAACTTGAATCATTCTCTATCTATAGAAATTTACGATCTGATTACACAGTTATAGTCTGAGGGTGGTGGTGGAGAGGTACCTAGAAAAGGATAGAGTGTCCCTCCAGGCAAGGACACCTTCATTCTTCTCTGAGGAGAAATGAACACACTGCCAATCAGTCAGAACTAGGATGATGTAAATGTACAAGCAACTCAAGCCATGAGAAATTCCAACTTTTGGGCATCCCATCCAAAGCAACCAGGAAAAGTGACTGCTACAAACTTGACCCCTTACTACTCACACACGTTAAGTTCTGTTCACTAGCATAATTCCTATATGAACTAAGATGAACTAAATTTATGTCAAGGGTGGCAACATAGCATTTAAACTCTAACATGTCTGTTGTTAAATAATTTTGGCAAAGTATGGCTCCCTAGCTTGCAGTGTGCAGACCATGCTGAAGATCTTGGCCTTGGATGATTTTCTATTGTCTAGCCTTTTTTCCCCTGTTTTTATGTTTTACAGTTTTCCTGCAGAGGACTGTCACATGAAGACAAGGTGGAAAAAAGTCATCTATTATCTTTTGTTAATTACCATTATTTTCTGGTAAAAAGAAAACCTTTAGAATTATTGAGACAATTAAATCATAGATATGGGTAAATTTCAAAAGCATTAGAAATTTGGAGCTAAAGGCTATTTTTTTAAATGAATTAATAAAGTTTTATTTATATATAAATCACTGTACCTAAACCACTTACCAATATGTTGACTAGCTTGTTATATACCCTAAGTGTGGGAAATAGATGGACAGAATATGAGTGGGCAAGCAAATGAAAATAATAATACTTAAAGCCATAGGAGATACAGTAATATTGGCATAGTCTTTAATTCTGGTAAGAATTTAAATTGGTATAATTTCCTCTTGGAATGAAATCTGGCAATTTTTACATAAGAATATTCATACCCAAACATTCATGACCCAAAGTCTTGTTTCTAAAATTTATCCTTAAGAAATAATTTAAATGGGAAATACTTCCACTCTAGTTTTATTTATCACAAGCTTAACATAGATAAATAATTAGAAACAATAAAGATATACTACAATGCAGGGTAGTTAAGTCAATTAAGGTACAACAAATGAATAGAATAAAGCAGCCACTAAAATAATAATTATAAAGTAAGCTGGGCCAAACCACAAAGGTTGGTCGGGGTTTGAAGACTGGTCAAAATGTCTTAGACTCAACTTAGGTTACTTTCATTTTGGTACCAAACTGGCAAATAGTACAACAGATGTATGCACAATCAACAACACGTAAGTGGACTTGGTCCTCGGTTCCCTCTCCGGTTCCTCCCACACTTGTGCCTGAAGTTCTGTGGTCAATGTAGAGTGAAGAATCTGCCAGGTCAGAGGAGCCTTGAACTCTGCCTTGGCGAGAGTCCACATTAGCAGTGGAGCTTCCACCCCATTTCCGAATGAGAAAAATTTTCCACTGTATTACTTTATAAGAAAACAACTCATCATTCTTTTTCCTACTATGTCATCACACCTACAGCAAGCTTGGTCATGGTCTACTTCGTGAAGATTACCTGGAAACATGGAAAAGGCCTGGAAGTTGGCAGTGCAGGAGATACCAAACTGTAAAACATTCTCTAGGATATAAGGTTGTACGGATAAGAGAAAAATGGAAACATGGAAAATAGGAGGGAAAAGGAAATCTATTGAGATGATTATTTTTACTTTTGAATTTATAGTTGTGATAACATCACTTTGACAAGATGGGAGAAACTTTAGTGACTCACAAACAACTAATCTTGGGCCTCTTCTTCCATTTCTTTTTGTTTCGCCCTAAAATTTTTCCCCTTGTAAAGGTAGGCATTAAATTTATTAGCCATTCACATGCTTCCACTGGCACTGAAAGGAAGGGAAATCTTGCCTTTGAAGTACATTACCTTCTCCATCATGCTGTTTCTTAATATTGCCCCAAAGTCCTCAAAGCACTGGTTTCCATATTTATACTCCATAGTCACTATACTGCTTCCCGTCCTACAGGGCCTGCCTTTGCCCACAGCTCCAGGGTTCCCCACGAGCAAGTGGCAATGCTTTGCCCCACAAACTGCCTGCCCGGCTGCAACTATGTTTCACACCAAGGCCGTCAACACCCGTGGTATAGAGAGAGTGGATGCTTTATACCAGAGAATGACTTGACAGTTTATATTCTCTCTCTCAGAAGTCAGAATAGGAAATATCTGAAGAGGATAGAGCCATACAGAAGTGGAAAGACTGAGAGAGAGAAGAGAGTAAGCAGAGGTCGTAAGAAGGGTCAGGTACTTGACAGTGACAGAGGAAGTGCGGAAGAGGGAGGCCAAGAGCAGCCTGCTGCCAGTCTGATGGACAGTATTCCCGACCTCCATGAGGCAGCGCTGAGCGGAAGCTGAGACTTTGCTTTCTTTCCTATTTTTTTCCCCTTACTTTTCTATGTAACTTTACCATGAAACTTCTGTTAACAGAGAAAATCAAGGGTGTCTCTGTTCCTCTCAATGTGAAAAGTTCTAACAAAATAATAGCTAAGTTCTTAGAGCACCGATCCTGATTCTGAAACTATAAAATCCCACAGGTTCTCAAAAAAGTGTATCACAATCACCATACAGCTCCATTCCTGCACCAAGATTTTTTCAAACACTGAAAATACAGTATAAAAAATTAAAGTAACTTTCCCCGTGTAGTCACTGTGGGAGGGGCTACCCTGATTCCAACTATGCTGTACTACAGTGGTCATATCTTCTGGAATTCCTTTTTGAATCATATTCAGAATCTGCTGCTTTGTCACTCAAGAAAACCAACCTTATTTTTTCACTTTCTACTTCGGGCTCTCTTCCTCTCCTTCCCTTTTCCTTTTGTTTCTTGCCATCATGAGCCAATCATATGAGGAGCTGTGTTAAGTACTGGGTGAAATGAGCGACTGAACCAAATGGAGTAGAGGTGGGGAAACAGTATAATTGAAATAATAGCAGCAAACACAGGATAATAAGTTCATTTGTGTGTTATGGCTCTAGTGCCATAAGAAATAAGATGGATGTTGCTGAAGGGGGTTGTATTGCAGCCATACTGCTCCATCATTGGTATTTCAGTTGATAGCCACTTGCTGTGATATCCTAAATGATGCCCCATATCTGGCACAATGTATACATTTGTGAAGTCACTGAGTAAATAAATGAATGAAGGAAAGGCTTAATGGCTTCAATAGAGTCTATTTTGCTGGTTACTACTAATTTACTAATTTAATAACTTTAATAATTAAAAACAATTTTTTCATAAAAATTACACTATAGTAAATGAAATTAATAATATAATTTATAATGGGACCAAAGTTATTTCTTTGGAACAGGGTTATGATTGGCCCTCATGTGACTGTGCTGTGACAAGGATCTCGTGATGGTAAGTTATACCATCCCTCTCAAGTTCCAAATCAGATACCTGAGCTTTTTCCACACTTACGGGTTCACTCTGCTGCCTGACTTCTTTTATTCCCCTGCAATACTTGGGGACCTTTCTCCAGTGAGGACACAACACCTCTATCTTCCCTCTTCCCTCCCCAGGCTTCAGAGGCCAGTTCTTAACACATCTTACAGATAACCAATGCTCAATAAATGTTTTTAAAATAAAACAATAAAAATACTTGTACAATTCCCATTAGGATCTGACACAAATTTCTCCACTATATATTGTAAGCATTAGAGAAGACGTGTATTTGTTGTCAAAAGTTTTTAAATTCTAAGAAATTTATCTCTACTTAATTTAAAAACTTACTGCCTGTGGCAGTATGGGAAAGACACATTTCCTTACCATACGCATTGTGAAATCCATCTGTATCATCTCAAGCTTTAAGAATTTCAAGCCACACCAGAACTCTGATTTAATTTTCTTTCCACCGCAAGAGTGCCTGCACAGTATCCGTCACTCATGTTTATTTGCAGGTGCATGGGAATGAATGTGGCTGATTTATTGCTGTAGGCTATCTTGATGCAAACAATGGTATAATTTGTTTCTTGGATTCTTTTCAATCCATTCTACAGCTGCCTTCCATCAAGTGTGAGTTCTATAGCTTCTTTATGAAAGCTGTGCTCCCAACAGAAATGTCCTTGAGTAGCTGTAAATCTTCACGTGATGAAATTGACTAATATTTGTATAAAGTTTTACCATACACAAAACACCTTAATATACATTGACACATTTAATTCTCATAATAATCCAAAGCAATAGCATCGTTATTCCCATTCTGCATACGAGACAAGTCTTTGTAAATTACAGCGACTTTCCTAAGATTATGTAGCAGCGGTAACATTGAAACCCAGACTTCTCTGTTTCCTTCTCCTTCAACATAATCATCCTAGCAGTTCATATGTATATGAAAACTTCCTTTTCTTGAGGCTTCTTACTTTTTATGGAATTTAAATGGAAAAAGCACTGAGATGAAAACTCTGCTTGAAATCTCCCCTAAGTCAGTGTTGTTCTTTAAAGTCAGTAGTAAAGTCAGTCAGTAAAATTCTAACCAAAATGAGTAGAATAAAACGCTTCCCAAAGAGCATTAGGAATTAAAACAAGCAGCATCTTGGCCTCTGTGTCTTTATATTCTCTTTTGACTCAGTATCCATTTTGCCCCAAAGCACAAAACAATAATTAGAAAAGAAAGGATACTTATATGAGCTGGAAGTTAAAATATCATGTAACAATCTCGATAACTAGATAATTCATTTGAGCGCAGTGGTGCCAAAAGTATGAATGGATGACAAAGAGAACAGTCATTCTGATGCAATAAGATGGCAGTGTTAAGCAGTCTTTAAATACTACATGTTCTAAAACACAGAGCTACATCATGAGTTTGATACAGTCACCTCAGTAAGGAATTAAACATGAAAAAATGTTTCCTCTGAAGTTGCTTAGAAGATGAAAATACATATGGAATGTCTTACTGATTACTTAAAAAAGAAATTGTGCCATTAGTTATTGATATTAGAATTTTATAAATGATGAGGAGATAGAAAGTCATTATCATAAAAGTATAAACTGTAAGGCAGTTTCACATTATCTCAAATTTCTGCTAAAGTGAAAATGTAATAGCTTCACAAATTAAGCATTTTCACTACAAACTGCCTTTTTTCTCACCTCCTGATTTATACAGAAACTTCTGAAACACCTTACTGGTTATCAGCAATGAAACAAAACTATGAAACAGACAAGATGTGTCTCAGTCCTTCCAAATCAAAGATGGTTTCTCTTTGGGTGAATGTATAGCTTTACAGGTCCATTAAAATCTACTCCAACCTTCCGTCTACTCTATTCCTGGTACTGAGCAAAGCAAATTATGTCACACCTACCATGGCACTCCTCTTCCTAGAAACAGCCCTGGCTTCACATGGGTGGGGGGCTGGGGAGGAGAGGCCCCCGCATGGTCTGCCTCCTCCTCCAGCCTTACCTAGTACCTCCTCCACCTCACTCACTACCATCACCCTGTGTCTCAGAGGCCAGCGCAGTGGCAGGCACACAGCTGGGGCCCAATAAAGATTTGTTAAATGAATCATTTTTACCATTTGACAATGTAACAATAAAACATTGCCTCACAATTTTGAAATTTGTTTATTTCCAAAACAATTTTATGTAAGGAGACAATGAATTAGTAATGTAATGAGTCCTTTATTCTTTGTATGAATTTTTATATATTTTGAAAGTTTACAGTAGGTAAACTTACATATATTTTAACTCCAAGTAATTACTGCTTTTGTTAATTATTTCAACAAATAAATGTCTTGTATTCTAGGCACAAGAATAAGCATTAGAGAAGATGAATTTAAATATTCATTTATCCTATCATTCAACAATCATTTACTACAAGCTAAGTGTCACTTAAAATTGTTAGATACACAGCCAAAATCTATTGGCAGGTGAGATGGGAGTTTTTATATTTCCCAACACACACACACACACACACAAGCACTATAGAAGAGATATTAGTGGAAATCTGTGGTTTTTTTCTTTAGAAAGAGAGAAAACGGTCTTGTAGCAATGGAGAAAAGTGGATGGGTGGCTTGTGTAGGACCCTGACATAGCCTGAAGGAGGGGACTTGGCACATTTGCCTGTATTGGTAGAGCTGTCTAGAAGAGCAGCTCTAAAGCCTGGTAATGAGGAATATTCTGAGCAAGTGAATAAGCAATGGGCAATCTTAGATTATGGATGTCTCGTGAATATATGAACTGGGAACTACTCAAGGTCTGGGCTCTCTCTTGGATCCTAAATGGACTTGTACACTGTGGGTTTACGGTAACCACCATCATGAAACTATGCCTAGAAATAAGGCCAACGTATTAGGAGATAGAGAGTCTTAGAGGAAAAGCACATATTCTACAACTTAAGAAAGGCTTGCTATACTTTTATTATGAAGTAAAGGGCAGTCTCCTATTGAGAATATTTTGTGTTTATCTTGGGTAGAAGTTTTCCCAAAAGGGTCCCTGGGGCTGATAGTATGTCTCAAAGTTCTATCCCATAAGGAAAAGGGGGGGTCCCCAAGCGTCTGAAATGCACATTCTAAGCAGACACTAGCATATACAGAACACAAAATTCAGAGATGGGTCTTCAGGGACTGTTAGATCAGTCTGGCTGCCCTAACCACAAGAGAGAAAACTCAGAGTCAGAAAATTTTAGGAGTTGGGGAAACTTCAGACACAGAATATTAAATCTGGGCTCAACCTTGGTGAGTAAATCATTCTTTGTGTTTCTGTACCCTGTGTGGAGCGTGGGAGATAGCTCAAGGGGTTAAATACTTTATCTAAATCCTCTCTCCTGTAACAGGTACAAAGACTATTTTCCCTGGAAGAAAGTGCTGATCAAATTTAAGATTTCAGCAAATGGCCTACTTTGAGCTCTTTTTTTGTCCCATTTGCCTTTGTTCTTGGTGTAGTGCCCATAAGAGCTTCAACATTTTTATATGAATCAAATCATAGTCACAATTAAGTTTTCTGTAAATGTTTTTTTCCTTAAAAAAATTAAAATTGGAGCCCTGTAATGTAGTAAAACAATGTACGCAACCTAGATGTTAAGGTAAGCCTCTGATCCACGTATCAGAAGTGACTCAACTGGTTGAAAGCGACAGAGGAAGTGGAGATGGAGTTGGGTATATGGCCAGTTTGTACAGAGGTTAACGGCACAAGCTTTGTAGTGGAACAGACTTTGGTTTGAATTCTGGCTTAACTGCTTACTAGCTTCCACTAATGACCTTAAGCTAGTTATTTAACCTACCTGAGGTTCACTATCTTCATTTAAAAATGCTTAGCATGGGGGCCGGCCCAGTGGTGCAGCAGTTAAGTGTGCACGTTCCACTTTGGCGGCCTGGGGTTCACCGGTTTGAATTCTGGGTGTGGACATGGCACCAGTTGGCAAGCCATGCTGTGGCAGGCGTCCGACATATAAAATAGAGGAAGATGGGCATGGATGTTAGCTCAGGGCCAGTCTTCCTCAGCAAAAAGAGGAGGATTGGCAGATGTTAGCTCAGGGCTAGTCTTGCTGAAAAATTAAAAAGAATGCTTAGCATGAAATTATAATTACAAAAACAACAGCAGTTATTGTTGCTATTAATAAAAATGCATGTATTCTGAAGGCCTGGGCCCCAAAGACAAAAAGGAATATTTTTTCTTCTATAAAGTTCTATACATTACAACATTCCCTTGTAGATATGATCTATTTCCTAAAGGAGAAGGAAATAACATCATCTGGGTTCCTAGGACATTATTTTTTCCTTCAGCTCATTTTATTTATTTATCCCAGTCACAATCTTTTTGTTAATTATTTTGTAACATTTTGGTATACTTCCTTGGCTTTCTCTTTAGTCCTTATTGAAACAAGTTTTCTCTTCATGCAATCATGAATAAACTTATTCTTATTTCTATTCAGTAATGTAAACACTGTCTTTTAAAACATTATGATAGGGGCTGGCCCCATGGCCGAGTGGTTAAGGTCATGTACTCTGCTTCAGCAGCCCAGGGTTTCGCTGGTTTGGATCCTGGGCGCGGACATGGCACCACTCATCAAGCCATGCTGAGGGGGCATCCCACATGCCACAACTAGAAGGACCCACAACTAAAAATATACAACTATGTACTGGGAGGCTTTGGGGAGAAAAAGGAAAAATAAAATCTTTAAAAAAAAAACCCAAAACATGATACATTTTAGGATGAAAATGAATAAATAGCAAGAGACAAGAGAAGGTGGCCTGTGAATAAATAAATAAATGATGATGCAAAGTTAATGGAAACACTCAGGAGCCTCAGCTTATGATTCCTCATAATCTAAAAATCCAAAGGGCAAATACACCACGTTTATTGATGATAAACTGCTATTTGTTAGACATGAACCCTTCCAGGGAGGAGGGGTATTATCATTTACTAAATGCACAGTTCAAGTTTTACTGGTACTAAGATAATACATGTGATGCCGTTAATTCCATCATAGAAATGTGACCCAAGTATGAGAATGTATCCTAAGAACAATTACATAGTAATAAAAATAATACTCTGGTTTTTTTTTGGTAAAGATTGGCACCTGAGCTAACAAGTGTTGCCGATCTTCATTTTTTTTTCCTGCTTTTTTCTCCCCAAATCCCCCCAGCACATAGTTGTGTATTTCTAGTTGTAGGTCCTTCTAGGTGTGGCATGTGGGACGCCGCTTCAACGTGGCCTGACGAGTGGTGCCATGTCCGCGCCCAGAATCTGAACCAGTGAAACCCTGGGCCGCGGGAAGTGGAGCGCGCGAACTTAACCACTTGGCCACGGGGCTGACCCCAAATAATACTCTATTAAACATACTTGCTGCTGTATATATACAAAAAGTATTCCACTTCTAGGAGATTTATGCACATTGAAATGACTAATCATGACTCTCTACATGTGCAAAAGAATTAGGAACCATCTAAAACTTCCCTAAAAATACTCGAACTTGCCTGTTTAGGTCTCTAGTGATATAATCCTGCTTATATCTTTGATAAGCACAATTAATAGAATGCTGACTCTATTAGAAAGTAGCTCAACGCTCAAAGCTGCCCTGCACCCTCAATTTCCAAACTCCAACCACTTATCCACATGGATCCCATCATCATGAAATAAAGATTTTGGTGTACTTAGAGTTATTTTCCCATACATATTTAACAATCTAGTTTTTGTGTGTGTGTGCAAATAAAATTAGGTTCATATTATAGTTGTCGTACAGCCTGTGTTAATTTGTTAAAATTTATCATACAAAGAGTTTTAGAAAATATTTATGTACACTTTAAAGAACAATAAGATAATCACCGATTTACTCACCAACCAGGTTAAGAATGACGTCATTATCAGACTTTAGAAGCTGTCTCTGGGCCACTTCCTGATTGTATCCCCTCCCTTGGCCCCACAGATAATCACCATCGTTAATTTTGTGTTAATTATGCCCTTGTCTTTCTCTATTATGATACTATTTATACACGTCCTCCTAAAAAATCAGTAGCTTGATTGTGCCTGATTTTGAATTTAATATAATGGAATATTGTACGCTTTCTTTTCTGACTTGCTTCATTCTTTAATGTGCTTTTGGGATTCATTCACAGTGATGCCTTAGCTGAAGTTCATTTTCAGCTGAAAAAGGTATATACTTTGTATATACTTGTATGAATATACCAGTTTAGCCATTCGTTTCCAGTTTCTAAAAATTACGTATAATGCTGCTATGAACAAATTTTTAACATGTCTCCTGGTGCATGTATAGAAGAGATCCTCTATTAAATATAGGGAAGTGGAAGTGTTGGATGGTAGGTATGTGCAGTCAGCTTTACAGACAACACAAACTGTGTCCTAAGTAGCGGTACCAATTTAGATTCTCAGCACCAGGGGGCGGGAGAGGAGTGTGCACTGCAGCCTAGCCAGTTTTTCTTTTTTAAATATCTGCTAATCTGGTAGATAAAGATGGTACTCTATTATAGTTTAAATTGGCACTTTCTTGATTAAGAGTGTGAGCCCCTTTTTCATATATTTATCGGCCATTTGAGTATCTGCTTTTATGTGAGACATATATAATTAAAAGTTTTCTAGCAGCCACATTAAAAAAGTGAAAGGAAACAAATGAAATCAATTTTAGTCATGTATTTCAATTTAACTGAAAATATTTTGATTTCAACATGTTTTCAATATAAAAATTCTTAAGAAGATATTGTACGTTCTTTTTTTTTTGGTACTAAGTCTTTGAAATATGGTGTGTATTTTACATTTACAGTACATCTCAATTGAGACAAGCCACATTTCAAGTGCTCAAAGCCACAGTGGCTTGTGGCTATCCTACTGGGCAGCGCAATTTAGATACTAAGCCTTTGCCAGGTAGATTTACTGTAAATATCTTCTATCAGTGTGGGGCTTCTTTTTTAACTTCTTTATCTTTTCATGAATCAAAATTATGAAATTTAACTTGTCAAATATATTTATAATTTCCTTTATGGTCTGCATTTTCTTTAACTGGTTTTAAAAAAACCCTTCACTTTCCTTGGGTCATAAAGATATACAACTATATTGTCTATTAAAAGTTTTGCAGTTGGCAAATAACATGGTTATGTATGTAGAAAATCCAAAGGAATCAACAACAAAAAAAGTTACTAAAATAAATGAATTTAGCAAGGTTGCCTTTTTTGAGATCAGTATATGAAAATATATTGCATTTCTACATACTAAAACAAACCACCGGAAATTAAGAAAAATTCCGTTAACAAATAGCAACAAAAATATAAAATATTTAGGAATAAATTTGACAGAAGATGTGCAAGATCTGTACACTAAAAACTACAAAACAGTGCAGAGAAATATTAGACTAAATAATGCAGAGATATACCGTGTTTATGGGTTTATTGCTAAAGATATCAGTTTTTCCCAAATTGATCTGTAGAGTCAACACAAACCCAATCAAAATCCCAGTAGGCTTTTTGTAATTGACAAGCTAATTCTAAAATTCATAGGGAATTGTAAGGACCTAAATAGCCAAGACAACTTTGCCTCCATCTTAGCATCCCATTGGGGGTTCGTGTACAGTCCTTAGAGATGACTGCTGCATGTACATCCCCTCAGAACCTTTCTGATGTGAAGCCAACCAAACTATCTTCTGCGTGGACTAGCTGGTCCTGACTTCTGGGATGGACTCTGCCGTGGGTGGAGGGGGCTGGGGCTGCTGCTTCTGGATATTCCTGACAGAAACCCAGTCTTGGCTCTGAACAATCCTCCAAAGGTTGTTCATTCACCTGCTCTGCCTCTTGGTAGGAATCCCTCTCATTAAATGTATCCCCCTTAGCCACAGGTGATCCCTTCCAAGACCCCCAGTGGATGCCTGAAACCGTGGATAGTACCGAACCCTATATATACTGTTTCTTCCTGTACATGCATACCTATGATAAAGTTTAATTTATAAATTAGGCACAGAAAGAGGTTAACAACAATAACTAATAATAAAATAGAACAATTATAACAATATACTGGTAATAGAAGTTACTGTAGATCTTAGCAACCTCAGCATATGATTTTTTTTCTTTCCTTATTGAGAACTTTCACCTTTTCACTTAGAGGAAGCACTTTATGGCTTCTCTTTGGCATATCCGAATTGCCGGCATCGCCACTCTTGCGTTTTGGGACCATTATGAAGTAAAATAAGGGTTACTTGAACACAAGCACTGTGATACCACGACAGTTGTTCTGATAACCAAGACAACTACTAAGTGACTATCAGGCAGGTAGTGTACACAGAATGGATAGGCTAGACAAAGGGATGATTCATGTCCTGGACAGGATGGAGCAGGGTGGTGTGAGATTTTATCACGTTACTCAGAACAGCACACGCTTTAAAACTTATGAATTGTTTATTTCTAGAATTTTCCATTTAACATTTTTGGATTACAGTTGATTGCAGGTAACTGAAACCACGGAAACTGAAACCATTTTGGACCACAGTTGATCACAGGTAACTGAAACCATGGATGAGGGGGGGACTACTGTAATTTCTTAGGGTCATTCAGCTAAGCAGCAACATACTTTCAAAACAAATGATCTCAGAACATTATCTCAGAACAGAAGCAAAAAGAAACTTTAACCCTAAAATCGACCCCCATTCTAATAACTTTCCTTTTGTCTCAATGGGCCCATTCAGGTTGGCAGGTATAGGACTCTTGTGTGCTTTGTTCAAGAGGAGGGACTGTGGAGAACCGTAAACACTTTCTGCTCTGAACTTACACCTACTCCCTTGTTCTCTGGTACTGAGAAACTAACCCACTCCCTCTAAATTCCTCCTTTGAGCCAACAACTCCTAGAAAAGGAGGTAATGGCCTGCAACAGCCAAACTGCAAGGAAAAAACTCATTTCTGCAACATTGCAACACCTGTCTGACCAACACCCACCAACCTTGCAGCTGGCGCTTGGCCACTTTTGTCTCTTTCCCTCTGTAAAATCCTCTCTTCATTTTCAGAGAGAGACTTCCTTTGAGTATGCTCTCTGTTGCAACTACTTGAACAAAGTACCTTTTCTGTTGCATTGTGAGATTCAGAGAACCTTTGAGCAACTGACAGAATTTTACTCTCATTCTTGAAAGATATTTTCACTGGGTATAGAATTATAAATTGATGTGTATTTTCTCTCAGCATATTGAGGATATAATTCAATTCTCTTCTGGATTCTGTTGAGAAATAAGCTGTAGGTCTAATTGCTCTTGCCTTGAAGATGATTTCTTCTTCCACCCTTTTAAACTGCTTCTATGATTTTCTCCTTCTCTTTGTTGTTACGCAATTTCACACCAATGTGTTTAGGGTGGATATCGTCTTACTTATACTGCTTGGGACGCTTAGGGCTTCTTAAAGCTGTGGATTCAAATATTCTAGAATATTTTCAGTTATCAGATCTTCAAATACTGCCTCTTCCCCATTCCCTCTATTTTCTCCTTATAGAGCTCTGATTTGAAGTATATCAAACTTCTTATCCTAACCTCTCTTATATCCTGATCTCTCATATTCTTTGTCTTTGTGTTTCTTTAGACTTTGTTCAGGATAACATGCTCATATCTGTCCTCCAGTACATTAACTGTAAGTCAAATCTGCTGATAAATCTATAGAACTAAATTGTAAACTTAATTTATCATATATTTCTTTTCTAGAATTTGATAATTATTTAAAAAATCTGCTACTCCTTGCTTGTATTTTCAAAATCCTCTTTTATTTTTAAAATATATCAACCACGGTTATTCTATATTTGTCTAACAAACCCCACACCTGAAATCTCTGCAGGGCCGTTACTGCTATCTTGTGTTTTATTGACTTGATTTTTGTTCATGGTGCCCTAGTACCTTTGTATTTTTTGTGATTTGGACTGTGAACTGCTCGTTTTCCTGGAATTTTAGACACCTGGGGGCTGCTGTAGAACTGGAACCACTTTAGAAAAAGTCTTCAGCTGGAGATTTCTACAGACACAGGTGGCATGAATTCAGGCTGAAGCCCATGTAAGGGCTGACTTCTGGTTTTAAATTCCTGGGGTAGGGCATTTCCCCTCTGTCCATGCAAGGGTTATGAAAGGAAAGTTTCCTTGTTGTCCTTTTTTGCACTGGAACATTTTTTTCTTTAATAACAGCTTTACTGAAATATAATTCTCATGCCATAAAATTCATCATTTTAAAGTATATAATTCAGTGATTTTTAGTACATTCACAGAGTTGTGCAACCACTACCACTATCTAATTTTAGAACATTTTCATCACTCCAAAAAGAAACTCCATCCCCGTTAGCAGTCACTTCCCAGTCCTTCCTTCCCCTAGCCCCTGACAACCACTAATCCACTTTCTGCGTCTATGGATTTGCTTATTACGGACACTTTATAGAAATGGAATCATATTGTATGTGGCCTTTTAAAAGTGGCTTCTTTCACTTAAGATAATATTTAAAGGTTATATATGGCCACTTTCATATTTCATTCACTCTCACAATTCAGGGTATAGCCCTTGACATCCTAACTTTACCTGAGTGTGACCTTGTGATTAAGTTTTGGCCATTAGAATGTGAGCAGAAATAAGGTATTTCACTTCTAGGTCATTTTCTTAAAGGAAAGCTGCTTGCCTTCTTTTTCCTTTTTCCCCATTTCCATAGTCTGGCCCAAGGTCTTGGTGATGGTGAGTCGGCTGAAACTACGTAAAGAGTATAGTCTTCAAATTAACAGAGAAAGAGAGTGGAGACCTAGCTCCCTGATCATCTTCTGGTGCACAGCCACAGGGTTAGTACCTCTGAAATACTGAAATTTATTGAAATTAACTTCTCTGTTGAGGTTGGTCTTTCAGTTATAACAGTTTAGCCTGTGTGCTAATGTAATGAGAACACAGTGTCATTTATTTTGTCATTTGCCTACTGATTATTATTCCAATATTTTTAATAATACTATTGCTGCCATGAACATATATATCTTCGACTTCCTCTCCAATTATCTCCTTATAACACAATTCTAGAAGTAGGGTTACTCATTACCTATAATGTGTGGACATTATTAAGCCTCTTGACACATGTCTACAAATTTCCATTTAGAAAGATGTCTTGTTTTACTCTCAACATCAGTGCAGAAGAGTGCTTTGTTTGCTCACTTAAAAAAACTTAAAAGATAATAACCTAAAAAGTGCTATTTGGTAACCTGCCTAGGGTAAATAATAGTAAGTAATTAATAGTGAAAACTATTCATTTTATTATTTGTATAAGTTCTGATGCTAACAAAACAACAACACACATCTCTTCTAGTGACTTAAATAAGCATCCCTAAGCCTTTCAACTGGGAAACAATGGTTAAAATTGTATTATGTTTGCAATATAATTATCTTTAAATACATTGAAAATGCTAACATTTTCAGCATACACTGAACTTATTTTGGATTTCTGACTTGCATTTCCTGAGCTATATTTATAATGTTATTTTCCCATTTCAGCTCAATATTTTCTCATTTATATTGTGGTTCTGTAGCAGAAAATGGTTTTCTCTTTTCATAAGCAACAGCAATTGTGAAAAATATTGTATGTGGTGATTCGACACAAAACGAGGAGCTAATCCAATAACCCATCTCTTCTAAAGTAGCTAAATATTTCAGTGGGTTTCACAAAGATGATGAAGACAACCGCAACCCTAATTTTTGTTGTCTCATGTTGGTAGCTTTTATTCTGTAAGAATGATAAATACCATCAGATAATCTAATCATAGTCCAAGATACAAGTGTGCTTTAAAATAGAAGTTAATGAATACATGTTATAGGCCAGTTACAGTAAACACAGATATACACAAACACTGAAAACCAGTCATGAGTCAACCTACACATCCCATCCGTATGAATATAAAAGCTATCGTTTTCATTAAAATCTACCTCAAACATGATTTTTATTCAGAGCTGTGGGAGGCAGCCTGCAGGATGTCCCTCAATGATCCCACCTCATGGTACTCATGCCCTTGTGTAGCTCCCACTGAATAACCTATGTAACTATTATTGTGGAATGATGGAGCATGACTTCTGAAGCTAGTTAATAAAAGATATTAGGACTTCTGCCTGCCTCTCCCACATCACTCGCTCTGGAAACCAGCTGCCACGTCATGAGGACACTCAAGCAGCTTAATAGGGAGCTCCACAGGAAGAGAAAATACAGCCTGACTGACAACCAGCATTGACTGGCCAGCTGCAGTCAAGCCTTCAAATGACAGCAATCTCTGAGTGACACTGAACCAGAACACCTCAGCTAAGTTGTTTCTGGATTCCTGATCCATAGAAACTGTATGGCACAATAAGTGTTTATTGTTTGAAGCTGCAAAGGTTTAGGGTTATTTGTTACATAACCTGAAGAAGAAACTGAAAACAAAAGGTGACACCTTGATAGTAAATTAAAATCTATATTCCCAAGCAACTTTTGATTCATCAAAAATTTATAACATCCCTGTCATATATAAGAAGAGTCCTTTAACTTCTAACTGTAAAGCTGGTGCTTCTCTCCTGCGTAGACCCTCCAGCCTTCTGTGTTCAGCCTCCTAGCAAGGCACATACATACACCTCCCAGGACCCCCCACCCCAGGCTAGCGCGAAGGCAGAGGAGAGACTCACGAGATACATCAGCTCCATTCTGGGCTTTCCTGAGCTCTCAGTACATTTCCCATAACACCTCTGTATAACCATAAAAACCTCTCATACTCCTATAGCGCTAAATGAAGCTTAAAATACTTTATAAATGGTCCCCAAAATAAATCAGGGTAATGAAACAAAGGTACTGCCTGTCTTCAAATTATATGCAATCGCACCATCCCTACTCCCTATTCCCACCTCAGGAAAGGCACAACCACCTGGAGAATTGCAATGATGTTTTTAAATTTCAAAATTAACTTTAATTTCAAAATTCAAGAAAATTAACGTTCTTTAATTTTGAACATTAGCACCCCCACGGTATACTTTTATAGGGACTGATCCAGAGTCATCTCTAAAATTACAGTAAAAATAAGCTTCACTTCCACTGCCGCTGGCAGAGTAAACCAAACAAAGGAAACAAGTATGACAGCTCAAAAAAAATCTGAAGTTTAGCTAGCAGCTGGGTCAAAAAGATTGGAAAAATCAAGGCTACAAATTGGTCTGTACAACTAATAGCAATTCAAAAGGTGGAAAATGCATCTCAGTGAAATGCAGCAACTGAGTGATTTTAAAGTAAGGCCTATTATACAAAAACATGCTCAGAGACCAAGACAGATAATATCTTCACAGCACTCAAGTCTGACAACTGAGGCGGGTTGGTTGAATCATGAGTTCACATGACTCAGAAAGAAACTTGGTAGAACTTTCAGCTCATTGGTCCAGAGAGAATCAAATTTATAACAGCATAATTTGTAAACTGTCAGAATCCTTAGAGTATGAATTTGTTCCCAAACTGCAGTGGAGCAGCTGATACATACAAAATACATAATGAAGATTGATGCCCAGCTTTTTCTGTGGTTCCATGAAAAACAGATCCTTGCTGAGAAAACTTATATACAGTATTTATTGTAATATTTAGTTGGACCTATTCCAATCTTCTTAGGACATGACAAAAATCAGGGCAACTCTAAAACTGCCATTGAGCTTCCCTACCCAGGCATCCATCTTCAAATCCTTGGCATTTTTGCAGAAAGGTAGTTGGTACTGACATGCTTTGAATGAAATTTGTAAACAGAAGAAATATTCGTGGCTAAAATCTCTTCTGGGAATGGTATAAATTGGAATGCAAAGTATGCTGAGTAAGATTTCGCAGGGCTATTTCCAAGGGGGGCAGGCTTGGAAGAACTGGGGCTGCCGTGGGTAGCAGAGTCAGAAACAAACAGAGAAGCTCCCCCAGAGATGATGACAATCTACTTGAGAGGGCCAACTTGGTGGCCTAGCCTAATTTCCCCTGGCACAAAGATAAGATTCAAAATTGGTAATAGTCCATTTTAAGATTATTTAAAAGGCAGCTGAATAAAAAGATTACTAGAGCAGAAAAATTCACCAAAGTTACCAGTGCTGGGAGCAAGAGGATTTAATTGGGAGTCAGCTGACTTATTTTCTTGTCCCAGCTCAGCCATTAATTAATTGGTCTTGTAAGCTTTAGCAAATCATTTAAAATGTCTGGGATTTGGTTTCCTCATCTATATAATGAGAGGACAGGACAAGAATCTAGGACTTACTAGTTTGTACAAAATCAATATTGTGTTGAGGAAGATTCTCAGGCTGCTTGGAAACCCATTAGGAAAGGAGATGGTAATCAATTAGTAATGTCTGCCAGGACAAGGTGTGGTGGAAGAATGGCTGGAGATGTGCACAGCCATTAGACTCAATCATCTTTAAGGGCACTTACAACTAGAACATTCTATCATTTATTCATTGAACACAACTAGCCAGAAGACCCATTGATAGGTTATTTCAACAAAACTACACCTTTAGGAAATATAAAGAGCTGAGTAACAAACAGAAAGAAAATTCTTTATTGTTAAAGCCTGTTAATTCAAAGAGGTAACAATGACTGTATCAAAGTAATGGATGTTCAATTAAAAAAAAAAACAATTTAAAAAAATGGTAAGTACTAGGTTACACAGATAAAACTCCAAGATCATGATCAGAAGATGGCTTTGCATTTCACAGGCCTGAGGCAATATTAACTGTCACAGGTATAAGAGCTGTCATAGGTATAATAGCAAGTACTTCATTAAAGTCGCTATACTTGGCCAGTTACATCATTGTAAAATTCTAAACAGCTAGAGCAGCATTTTAAAACTGATGTAAGCTTTACATTGTAAATTTGAAAAGAAAATGCAATAAGAAATAGAGCGGGCAATGGACTGCCACATTTTTAATCAGTAGCATTGCCGCTGTTATTAATCTATTTCTCAAGTGCTACCACTTAACAAAAGCTTAGTTAAAAATGTAGATTAATCAAACAACAAATCAGAAATGATTTAAAGTAATTTTAGGCCAGAGAATTTACACATTCATAAAAAATACTTTAAAGTACTTTTTGATGAAGTTGTAAAAAATAGAAGTATAGGGAAACCACACGGAAATGAATTCAAATGCATTTCTTTATGAGACTTAGCACTAAGTTATCTGACCACAGTGGATGGCCTGTCCTTGGATCAAGGGTATGTGAAACCTAGTGGCAAGAGAATATGTTAATGATAAATATCAATATCACTGACTTTTTCAAGGTAATAAAACCTGCTTAAGTCCATATGATAGTTTGAGCTTTACTTGAACACTGAGAATAAAATAAAATTGGTATTCAAAAAAATAAGCAAAATCTGTCTTCATAAATTCTTGGAAACCTAGATTACGCTAATATATTTTTTCTAATAAACATCACCAAATATCATTTTGTAATAGAATGAACAAACTATAAACATTTAAGGTCTTTTTTTTCTTTTGGTCCCAGAATCCATCTTTAAGCATCTGAATGGGAAGAATATTTTTCTTACTTCCAAGCTAATCTTTTAAAACTCTGATTTTGGGTTTACTTTTAAATCTATTAAATACATATGTTGTTTGAGATTTTCTGGCTCTAGGGATAGTGTTAAGTTATTCTGACATATCTTTGGCCTTAAAATAGGTTGCTATTTGTAACACTGGAAATAATGGACTAAATTATTTACCCATTGAAACAAAATATTTTTTGAGCCAGGTACCATTCTAGGTGCTAGAGCAGTGAACAATACAGAAGTTTCTGTCCGCACAGTTTATATTCTAGCAGTTGAAGATAGCTAGTAAATAAGGAAGCAAATAAATAATTTCAGGTAGTGGTAGTTGACATGAAGAAAAAAATCCCAGAGTGATAAGACAGAGAAAAATTAAGTGGAATCAGGCATTTGACTAGCTAGTCAGGGAAAGGAGAGCCGGCTTCATGAGGATGTGACACGTATGACTGCACAGAACCCCACACTTAGAAGAGCTGACACATGGTTTAATGCTCTGCTGTCACTTCCTGAAACTTTTAATAAGAGGCCTTGCACGTTCCTTTTACACTGAGCCCTATGTAGCCAGGTCTTGCAGAGTACCATTGTTTTTTTTTTTAAAACATTTTATTCAAGCACCCAGTAAACATCAAACATCCAGTGCTCCCCCACCCTCTGTGAATTCTTCTCATGTAGACATGGGTCTACCGGAAGGAACTTGTGTCTGCTGACGGCTCCAATGGTGAAGAATGAAGACACAGTGGCCTCAAAGGTACAGAGAGTCTTGTATCTGACATCCTTAAAACCAAGACACAGGGTATTTTACTTCCAAAGTGAAGAGTGCATGTTCCGCCCTAGCTGTCAATCCAGAAAGTATGCACTACAGAAGGATCCATGTGGACTCGGCACAGTTCTTCTCATACACGAGCTCCCTTGACTGAGGGGGGAGTCTAACTACAAAAAGTGCCATTTTCAAAGCACTCATTTAAAGCATTATTATTATTATTTCAAAGCATTATTTAAAGTGTGTGAGGATGAAAAGCAGAACCCTGCAACTTATCTTAAAAGAAAGCGCAAGTTCCAGGAGTTTTTGTTGTCTGACTAACAGAACACGCAAATTCAGGCAGTGAGGTCCTCAAGGAATGACATGCATCTTTCCCTGTTGTCTGCCCTGTGGTCCTGTATCTCCTAAGCACTTATTATATTTCCTTTAAAGATATAAGACACTTACTTTGCTTACAAATGCAATCCAAGTGTGAATAAATAAATGTATTATCTCTTAACACCCCCCTTCCATGTTCCTTTAAATAGAAAAATGTGCTAAATGTCCCTTCATATCCTGTTGGGCGACAGCTGTCTCACCTATGGTTTTAAAAACAGACTGTAACTCGATCTTCTGAAATCCTTTCTTGAACTGCAGCTCATTCTGTTGAAGAAGTCCTGGGAAAGAAGTCCTATTGATATTGTTGGTAGTCTCCAAAAGGTGAGGACGGTAATTGGGCTGAAGGCAACTGGGAGGGGTTTTCAGCAAACTGAGGACCACTGGGAAATTGTGCAGAGGCAAATCTTGTCAACAAGATACCAGCTCCTTCAGTTAAAGCTAGGAGAATGCCACCCATCGTGGCTGACCCGACCATGGCCACTGGTCCATTTCTCCTGGCCAGGATGGCTCCTGTTAAGGCACCACTTGTGATGGAGTTCCAGGGGGTCTTCCTTCCCTCTGACCTGAACCATACTGGAGTCAATCATGGAAAGCTCCCCAAACTGCAAAGCTCCCTCCCAGCTGCGGAGCCCTGGTTTTAGCAGCTGTCAAACTCGTGTGCAGTCTGTGGTTTACTCCCACTGGAGAATTGCGAAAGCCTTTGATTGCCTGAAAGATACCGCCACCTATAGTACCTATCGTAAAGCACCCCCCCCCCCCACAGTCATCCATAATTTGCCAGGGGCATGGCTCCCATGCATACTCCTCCATCTTGGCTCCGGCAGCCGAGAAGTAAGGTCTGAATGACAAAAAGGGGCTAGATCTATGCGACAACAGTGGAAGGACATTCTTTGAGAGGGAACAGCGATATTCTGTTGCTGCAAAACAGCAGGGTTTCTCAATCTTGACATATTTGAGAAACAGAAAGAAGACTAAGTGGATTGATGCATGGAAGTAAGAGAAATGCAGTGGTAGCAGATGAGGCCAGAGAAGTACTTAAGGACCAGTTCATATAGTCTTGTAGGAGACTGGATTTTTATGTACGCACAAGGATAGTGTACCTGATGATAAGGTGTATGAAAAGAAAAATCCACCCACTGGCAGAGAGACACGAGAAAACGTGTCTGTTTTGGCGTAAACTGAGGTTGAAACACTATATAGTATGTGCTTGTGTGTGTGTATGTCTTGTGAATATATATACACACATATCTATATACTATATATATTTAACTATCTTGAGCATTTATATCCATAGGCCAAATATCATATCCGATTGAGGTTTCTTAGCATACGATGAATAATCTAGGAATGTCCAATTAGAGGCGTTAACACAAAAATATGTCCTAGGTCAGTTAACCCAGTAGAAGGGCAACTCACCCAGTGTGGAGTTAACCAAGATCATTACATATGAAAAGAGGCCTCACTGTCGTTATCTTCCATGGGCCCCCTGGGATACTAGGAAGACAGAAATTTCTAAATTTATTTGTAATAACGTTTGGAAAAGAGGAGGAATGTACCGCCACCCCACGGGCCCCCACCTAAAGTACAGGGCACAGGGCAACCACTCTAGGTGCCCTTTTACGGGGCCAGCCTGCAGGCTGGTGACAGTCCTGCAGTATCTAACAGAAGCAAATGCAAAAACATCTCTGGAACGACAAGCTCTTAACTCAGGCTATACAGGGCTGCCACAGATAAAACTGTGCTGAAAATGAACTTACGTTACAATTACACAGAACACATAAGGAAACAGTCTACTGTGATCAATTGCCAGTAGATGATAACAGCAGACAACAACAAATAGAATCAGAGTAGCAAAAACTTTAGACTGTCAAACTATCACCTAGAAGCAAAAAATTAAGCATGATTCAATGATTTAAATGAGATATCTAAAATACACAAAAATAAAACTATAAAAATATTCAGATTTGAAAAAGAATCAAATATAACATCAAAAAATATATATAGTCATAGAAAAAAACCCATCATAGATGTGCTAATCAGCAGATTAGACCTCGTGAAGAAACTTAGAGAACTGGAGGAAGGATCTGAGAAAATTCCCAGAACATGACACTAAGAAAGATGACGTAAGAGACAGAGAGGGCAGAGGTCAACAGGCCCGTCACTGGAATGCCAGAAAGACAGAAGCCGGAGAGCTTGAGGAGGGACAATATTAGAAGACACAGTGTCTGGGAGTTTTTCATAACTGATGAAAAACAACACTCTCCATATTTAGAAAGAACATTTATTCCTTAGCAGGATAAATAAAATTAAATTTGCATCAAGGGATGTCACTGTGAAACTACGGAATCCTAAAGAAAAGGACCAGAGCTTAAAGCATCCAAAGACAGCAAAGACCACTTCAAAAGGAAAGAACCCTCCTGGTGGCAGACCGTTCAGAAGACCCTGGAATAATACTTTGAAAGTACGGGGACAAAAGAAGCGTCAGTCTAGATTTCTATGTCTAGGTTACCATGATTTAAGAGTGACAGAAAAATAAAGTAATTTTTCAGATAAAGCTTGGGAGACTCTACTACGAATACTCTTGCAGAAAAGCTTCTAAGGATACAGAATATGTATATTTCTTCTTACATATTCGTATATCTATGAACATGAGCTCAGAAAATAGAAAAAGATGAAACAAGAAATCATGAACAAAAGACTAGTGTGAATGTGCATAAATGTAAACAAGCTGTGACTTGAAGAGACAGCTGGTTAGAATGGAGGGAAAAAACACCATATATGCTCTTGAGAAGACACATAAACATATGGATGCAGACAGTTGCAATATTTATGAAGAAAAAAGATATAACAAATATTAACAAAAAGAAAACTGGTGAAACTACACAATAATAGGCATAATGGATTTTAAGGCAAAGATAGTTATTAAGGATTAAGGCTACTTAATAATAAAGGGTTCATTTCATCACAAAAATATAATAGTTCTAATCTTGTAAATGCCTGATTGAATATACTTCAAGCTATAGAAGGCAACACTGCAGGATGTCAAAGAAAAACTGACAACTTCATAATCATAATGATACAGTTTAACATTCATTCTCAGAAACTGTTAGATTAATAATAATAATAATCTGTCAAAACCAATTTATTTACCAAACTAATGTAACGCTTATTAAATAGCTTTAGTATTCCCCGATTCCTCTGCTCTTAGCTTATTCTGCCACTTGTGGTAATGCAAGATAAAATAAAGGTGATACAGATTGGGTAATTAACTGATTTACCCAAGAAATATTTACTACAGGACCTCGAGGCTCCAGGCACTGTTCTAGTCTATGGTGTCACAGCACTAACAGAAAAGGTCACTGCTCTCCTGGAGCTTACATTCTAGATGGGCACACAGAAAACTAACAGATAACCATATAAAACGTTAAATGTGTATATTTAGACATTAAATGTCAACATAGTAATATAAATACTAAAAAGAAAATTAAAGCAGAGTGAGTAGTGCAGGAGTTGGGTGCAGAGTTTGTTACCTTACAGGGCTCTCAACTAAGCACCCGATGCTCAGGAGATGAGGGAGCAGAGAAGCAAGAGGGTGCTCCCTGCAGGTCTCTGAAGGGACAGCTGTCCAGGCAGGTAGGAAAGCCAAAGAGGGAAGCCTGCTCCGCCTCTGCAAGAACAGCCAGAACTGAGGCTGCAGTGGAGGGAGCGAGGGAGACAGCGTTGGGAGGGCAGCTCAGAGAGGTGTGTGTCGGGGTGCTCAGAGGGTGCAGCACTTTCTAGGGTGCGGTTTTTATTCTCAGTGACGTGGGAAGCCATGGCAGAGTGAATGGAAGAGCAGTGTGATCTGGCTTCCAGTTTTAAAGGGTCACTGTGGCTGTTTTGTGGAGAACACGGTGGTGGGGAGGGTGTGTGGGCCAGGGCTGAAGCAGGGAGCCGGGCAGGAGGCTTCTGTAGTAATCCAGGGGCAAGACAACAGTGGCCGAGACCAGGGCGCAAGCAGGAGAAGGGACAGGAGGAGAGGGATTCTGGGTCTATCGTGAAGATGGATAAAGGATGAGTCTTTCCAGGCAGCAGCAGCCACCCATGTTATACTCTCTCAGATTCTTAATGCCTCGGATTTTCTTTTCAGCGTCTCCACTCCCATAGGCTATTGGGTCTGAAACAACTGTATTTAAAAACTGATCAACTGCAACATGCTTTTAAAATAAAAGCTTTGAAGAAGTTGTAAATACCGCTGAGAGCTCTCTTTGAAAGTCCATTCCGCATAAATAACCTGCTCATTAAAAGGCAAAGGGAGTGAAGGGCGTTGGGGGGTGGCACCTCCTCAGTAACTCAGGCACCGAGGAAACTGGATCTGAGCGGGCAAGTCAGAGGCAAGGTCTTAGACAAATGGCAGAGAAAGAGGAGTTTCCTGGCCCTTTCTCCACTGTTTGCTGAACGGAAAAAGGAAAGATAGCTGAATGGTTGTTTTGGAGACACAGGCAGACAGCAGAAAGCTGTGCACAGAATCTGCCTAGTTCCACAGGTAACTGGACAAACCAGCAAGAGACAATTAAAGTCTAGTGTATTCATTAAACACTTGCCTCAGTAATAGCAGCTTTCCTGCAATTTTTACAGCCTTCTTTCTGATGCTGACTGCTGTATGAGAAAGCTTACAGTGACAAAATCTTAGCTACGGCAGAAGAGAGGATTTAAAAATCACAAAACCAATCAGTAGAAGAATGTATAATACAGTTTCACAAGGGCTTCTGAGAATGAGATTTCACGAACTAAAAATTAAGAAAAAGACTGCTGACAAATTTACATTTCAGAATTGACTCGTCTGATCTTGCCTGGAACCTCTGAAGCTGAAAAATTAGACCAAAAGCTCTCAGTCTGCTTGCAAAGGGAATGAAGAACCAAACCTTTGCCCAACAAATTGTAAGGCACTCTTAAGGTGAATATCTAACTGACGGGTGGTGCCCGAGGAATCGCCCTTTTCCACAATAAAATGGTGTTCTGTCCCTTTCTCCTAAATGCTACTGGATGCATTTTCCCCTGGACTCTAATTAGAAGCTACGCAGGATGCTGACTGCATGTATCATTACCTGCAAACTATAAAATGTCCATCAAAAGTCAGGTTCTCAGTTGTGAGCAAATCTAACCCAAGATAGACCTCGGTGCTACATAAGTGAAACTCCACTGTACTTGAAAAGATAGAACTTCCTCAAGCAAACGTCCTTATGGTTAAACAGACTCAGGAAAAAGATCTGAAAGTACTTCAGACAGTATACAAAGAGATAATATTGCAAAATTTGAGAATTCTCTAAAGTGCTTAAATTTTGGGGGGAAACATAATTTAGTTGTTAGAAGTTTTGTCATGTAATGATGAAATCAAGCTATTTGAAAATAACTTTCTAGAAGTTAAAACTGCAAACAACCCAGATGGCCTTCAATGGGTGAACAGTTAAACAAACAATGGTACATCCAGTACCACACAATACTAGTCAGCAGTAAAAAGGAACAAACTATTGTTACGTCACCATGAATCTCCAGGGAATTATGCTGAGAAAAAAGCCAATCCCCAAAGGTTACACACTGTACAATCCATTTATTAAACATTCTTGAAATGATGAAATTATTGAAATGGAAAAGATATTAGTGGCTGTCAGCGGTTGAGGACAGGGGTGGAGAGGTTTGGGGGGAGGGGAGCAGGAGGAAAGTGGGTGTGGTTATAACAGAGCAATACCAGGGATCCTTGTGGTGATGGCATTGTATCTTGACTGTGCTGGTGGATACGAACCTACACATGTGACAGCACACACACGTGTGATAGAACACAAACTGGGGAAGTTGCTAAATAAGATCGGTGGACTGCAACAATGTCAGTATCCAGGTTGTGCTACTGTGGTATAGTCACATGCAAGATGTTATCATTGAGGGAAACTGGGCAAAGAGTACATGGGATCTCTTTCTATTATTTCTTAAAACTATATGTAAATCTAGAATTATTTAAAAGTAAAAAGTTTAATTTGAAAAAAGTAAAGAGTGGCTGGAAGACTTGATAAACATAGTTTGACTACTGATTCACTGTCAAAGGTAAACTGATAAAGTTTTTAGAATTTGGCTTTTAATAACAGTATCAGGAGAATCTTGCAGTGGCTAAGGGTGTCACCAAATGCTGCTCACTAAATGTAGAATTATTCTGCCCTTTGAAAATAGCTAGAGAAATACAGTTTGTATGTTAGGGCAACTCTTAGAAGCCAAGTAATCCAGGAATTCAATCACCTATTGATGTATAACATACATAACATAAACTCATTTTAAGTGTGTAAATCAATGAGTTTTGAGAATGTATAGACCGGTGTAACCACCATCACCACAAAGAAGATACTGAGCATTTCCATAGCTCCACAAAGTTCCCTCATGTCCAGTCCTAGTGAATAACTTATCTGCCTTTGGTCACTAGAGACTAGTTTTGCTTTTCGAGAATTTCATATAAAGACAACTATATAGTACATATTGTTTTGTGTCTAGATTCTTCTGTCTAGCATAATGTTTTGAAATTCTACCAGGTTACTGGACATAGCAGTGATTCATTTTGATTATATCTGGGTGGTATTTAACTGTACAGATGTAGCATAATCTGTTTATCCATTCACTTATTGAAGTAACATTTGGGGTAGTTTTCAGTTTTGTCAATTACGAATAAGGCTGATATGAACAGGAGCATAGAAACCTTTGTTGGGCATGTTTTATTTCACTTGAGTGAATATGTAGTAGCTAAATTACTGGATTGCACAGAAAATTATGATAAACTTTATAAGAAACTTCCAAAATGATTTCCAAAGTGTTTGTACCAATTTACACTCCCACCAGCAGCATGATTCACAACCTCACCAACACTTAGTATTGTCCATCTTTTCCTTTTAGCTATTCTGGTGGGTGTGCTGTGTTATCACACTGTTTTAATTTTGATGAACTCCAATATATCATCTTTTTCTTTTCTTTTCTTGTTTGTGCTTTTTGAATCCTATCTAAAAATTATCTGCCTCCTCTGAAGTCACAAAGATTTCCTCCTATGTCTTCTTATACAAGTTTTATGATTTTAGCTTTTAAATTTAGGTCTATGATCCATTTTAAATTATTTTTTGTTTATGGTGTGAGGTAAGGATTGAGGTCCATTTCCCCCTGATACTGACAGACAACTGTTCTAGCACTATTTGTTGAAAAGACTATCCTTTCCTCACTGAACCAACTTTCTATCTTTGTGGAAAATCGATTGGCCATACATGTATGGATCTATTTCTGGACTCTATTCTGTTTCATTCATGTATACATCTGTTCTACCAATTCTATGTTGTCTTGATTACTGTAACTTTATAGTAAGTTTTGAAATTGTTTAAGCCAAATCCTCTTGTTGTCCTTTTTCAAAAATGCTTTGGCCACTCCAGTTCTTTTACATTTCCAAATAAATCTTAGAATGAACTTGCCATTTTTTACAGAATGGCCTGTTAGGATTTTAATTGGGATTATTTGAATGTATAAATCAATTTGGAGAAGACTGATATCTCAACAACATTGAGTCTACTAATTCAAGAGCCTGGTATATTTCTCTAGTTAGTTCTTCTTCAATTTCATTCAGCAATATTTTGTAATGTTCAGTGTAGTGATCTTGATATTTCTTGTTAAATTTATCTTTAAGAATTTATATGTTTTGATGCTAGTATAATTAGCCTTGCTTTAAAACCATTTCATTTGCCAGTTGTTAATAAATAAAATCTATTTTTGTACATTGACATTTTTCTGAGATCTTGATAACTTCACTTATTTGTTCTAGTAGTTTTTTTTTTTTTTTTTTTTTTTTTTTTTGCTGAGGAGGATTCCCCATGAGCTAACATTTGTTGCCAATCTTCCTCCTTTTGCTTGAGGAAGATTTGCCCTGAGCTAACATCCATGCCAATCTTCCTCTATTCTGTGCATGGGTCACTGCCACAGCATGGCTGCCAACGAGCAGTGTAGGTCTGCACCCAGGAACTGGACCTGGGCCACTGAAGCAGGGTGTGCCAAACTTAACCACTAGGCCCTGGGGCTGGCCCCTGTTCTGGTAGCTTTTATGCAAAAATAACGTCAACTGAAAATAGAGTACATCTTCCTTTCCAACCTGTATGGCTTGTCTCGCCTTATTACACTGGCTAGGACCTCCAGTAAAATGTTGCACAGAAGTGGTAAACTGGACATGTTTACATTGTTACTAATCTTAGAGGGAAATATTCAGTTTTTCACCATTAAGTATGAAGCTGGTAGTAGGTTTT
Organism: Equus caballus; assembly: GCF_041296265.1. Lineage (NCBI taxonomy): Eukaryota > Metazoa > Chordata > Mammalia > Perissodactyla > Equidae > Equus > Equus caballus. The sequence continues at coordinate 12,532,420 of NC_091704.1, forward strand.
TCACAAATGTCCTTTAAAAGGTTGAGGACATTTCCCTCCAATCCTAGCCTTCTGAGAGTTTTTATCATAAATGGATGTCGAACTTCGTCAAATTCTTTTTTCTGCATTTATTGAGATGGTATCCTTTATTCTTTACATATGATGAATTATATCAATTGGTTTCAAATGTTAAATCACCCTTGCATTCCTTTATATTGCTAGATTCAATTTGAGAATTTCTATGTTTATACATATAAGGAATATTGGGATGTTGGTCTGTAATTTTTCCCTTCTTGTAGTTTTTGTATGGTTTTGGTACCAAGATGATATCAGCCTTATGAGTTGGGAAGTTGTTCCTCCCACCTCCCCCAGCTATTTTCTAAAAGAGTTTATGTAGGATTAGTATTATTTCTTCCTTAAATATCTGTTATTCACCAATAAAGCCATCTGGGTCTGGGGTTCTCTTTTTGGGGAGGTTATTAATTATAAACTTGATTTTAAAAATAGATATAAGAAGACTTAGGTTTTCTATTTTTTATGTGTCAGTTTTGGAAATTTGTGTCTTCAAAAATTTTGCTGGGGGCTAGCCTGGTGGCGCAGTCATTAGGTTCACACGTCTGCTTCAGTGGCCCAGGGTTCTCTGGTTTGGATCCCAGGTGTGGACCTATACACCGCTTGTCAGGCCATGCTGTGGCAGGCGTCCCCACATATAAAGTAGAGGAAGATGGTCCTGGATGTTAGCTCAGGGTTAGTCTTCCTCAGCAAAAAGAGGATTGGCAGCAGATGTTAGCTCAGGGCTAATCTTCCTCAAAAAAAAAAAATTTGTTCATTTCATCTAAGTCCTCTCTCTTAATTCTAATAGTGGTGAGTTATGACGTCTTCTCTCTTTTTTTTCCCCCTTGATGAGTCTAGGCATAACTTAGTCAACTTTACTGACCTCTTAAAAAATAGCTTTCGATTTCACTTACTTTATTTACTGAGTTCCCATTTTCTATTTTATTGATTTCTGCTCTGTATTATTTCTTTTCTTCTACTTTGGGTTTATTCATTTTCTAGCTTCATAATTGGAAGTTTAGATCCTTGATGATTTTAGACTTTTCTTATTTTCTAATATAATTATTTTAAACTATACATTTGTCCTGAGCATTGCTTTATGCTGCAACACAACATTTTTTATATATTTTCACTGGGTTCAAAATATTTCCTAATTTATCTTTTGATTTCTTCTTTATACCATGGATTACTTGGAAGTGTGATTGTTTAATTTCCAAATATTTGGGAATTTTTGCAAAAGCCTTTTTTTTTTTTAACTGATTTCTAAGTTAATTTTATTGTGGTCAGAGAATGTACTTTGCATGAATTCAATTACAGGATATTTTTCAGACTTGTCTTATAGCCCAGAATACTGTAGATCTTAGTAATGTTCCATATTCATTTGAAAAAACTATGGATTCTGCTGTTGTTGGGTGGAATGTCCTGTAACTGTCCAGTTGGTTGACAGTATTGTTCAAGTCTTCTGTGTCTTTACTATTTTTATCTATTTGTTCTATCAATTACTGAGAGAGAGTAGTGAAAAACTCTCCAATTAATTGTGGATTCAGTTTTTGCTTTATGCATTTTTTGAAGCCCTACTATTACAGAAATATACATTTAAGATTCTTATGTCTTCTTGATGAACTGGCCTCTTTGCAGCCTTCTTTGTCTAATATTAACAAAACCACTCCAGTTTTCATATGAGTAGTGTTTGCATGGTATGTCTGTTTCTATCCCTTTACTTCTAACCCATATATGTCTTTATATTTAAATTACTGTCCCCTCCCCCAGACAGCAAATAGTTAAGTCTTGCTTTTTTTAATCCACTTGGGCAATTTCTGCTTTTTATTTGGAGTTTCTAGACCATTTACATTTAACGTAATTTATCAATATAGTTGGTTTAAATCTACTATCTGTTTCTTTTATATTTATCCCATCTGTCCTTTGTTACTCTTTCTCTTCTTTAAGATTTCTGTTGCCTTAATTGCATATATTTTCACAATCCATTTTATGTTATTTCTCCTGTTTGCTTCTTAACTACCACTTTTTGCTTTAATTTTTAGTCATTGATCTAGGCCAGCATTTATTTTGATATAACCTGTTCCTTTATTATACATTCAAATATATTCAAAAGACTACCAGTATAATTCATAAACACATTTTATACTGATATATCCATAATGAACTTTCAACAACTATAAATACATTGCCAGTTCTTTTCATCTAAACCCGCACTAACTCTCACCTCTTCTAGATTATTCTGAGGCAAATGACAGATAACATATTATTTCATCTGTAACTATTTCTGTATGTATCTCTGCAAGGACTCTTTAAAAATATGAAAACAATAGAATTTTTCCATTGAAAAAATTAACAATAATTTCTTGATAGCATTAAGGAGCCTGTCACTGTTCAGATTTCCCTGATTGTCTTTTAAAAAGAATTTTTTCACAATTTGTTTGAATCAAGATTTAAATAAGGTCATTCCTTGCAAATGTTTTTTTTTAACTGGGGGGGGGGGTGAAAAAGATTCAGTAAGATTTAAAAACACTGCTGCTGCCACTACCATCCCTGAATCCAAGTAGGCCTGCTGTTTGAGTTAAAATTTTAAATAATAATTAAAAAGATTTAATTTGCAATATTAATTAAACAGAGCTCCTATACTACACACATTTTAAATTGGAGTTTCCATTTTACATTGAAGAATATCATTCTTGGGAATTCTCTGAGGCCTACAATGCCACATCTTAGGTAACACTCCATCTTTTGAAAGCTTCAATTTTGGACCATTTCCAATATGAGTGATTTCCTATTACTTCATCAATATTATATTGCCAAATTCTGTAAGGCCATAATAACATCTTCCAAGAGGAGGGAAACTGATCAGGAATACTCTCTTAAATTTTGCCTGCACTGTTTTATTTATGACAATTAAGAGTTAAAGTGACTTAAAAATGTGAAGACTAGGGACTTCAAAAAATTAATCAACCATTCTGACGTAGATTCTATTTCTGGAGTTTTAATGACATTGCTTTACCTCCCAAGGAAATGAGCTAGAGATGTAGAGACAGCAATTGATAGGTTATGAGGACTAAGCTAATCAAAGATATTTAATAAGTTATTCATAATTTCCTCATTGGACCTTTTTTTTATTAGCCTAAACTTTTTACAAATCAAAGGTAAATTGAAAAACTCTATTACTTTAGGGAAAACACAAGAGGGCTTGAGAGCTGATTTTATTATGTCAAATAACATACTGACTCTCTAAAGAAATTTAATTAAGATTCTGATAATACTAAGCATTGTCATAATTGTATAAGATTTAATGAAAATGAGTTGATGAACATTTTTACAAACTTAAGAATGAATGCATTTGTACTTAAGTGCATGAGGATTATTAGCTTTGAAAAGTATCTCAGTATATTCTAGCCACAATGAAAGTCACTTCTTACATTTCCAGTCTGGGAAAAATAGTTAACTGTTATTTTAGTTAAATTATATCACGTCCACCATTCTATAAAAGAGAGCCAAATGTCAAATAAATATAGCCAAAAAAGCTGCAGAAGTAGAATAACCTGTTAATGTTCATGTTTCAGAGTCCATTAGTGATATTATGGAGCCATAGATTTCTGAAATACTTTCCCTTCTGTTCTGAGCATTTTTTTAATTCCAGAAATTCAATTAGATATTCAAGTCTTATTTAATTATCTATACTGTAGACTCTACAGTGTTCGAAAAATCCTAACTGTAACATGAGGCCTACAATGCGTCTTAGACTGATACTGAACTGGTGTGAAACAGTTTCACAAGAATTTGCCTAGTTCTTTTTAATTTGTGTGAACTATGGGTTTGTTTCTTGGTTGGGTCCATGCTTTATTGTCATGCTTCTCAAATTACATATGTTCTGATGTGCCACAGGATAAAATAGCACATTTTCTAGGAATAAAAGTTTTCCTTTTCTCACTGGAGAAAAATCGATGGATAAGTAATAAAAATTGTAATCTTAAACTGAATACGGCTATATTTTAGAATATAAAAGAAAATTCGTATGCATTAAAAAAATAAAATACTAGATTAAAAGACAAATAAACCTGCCCTTTCATGGGTCTCTTTGGGCTCTGCTGCCAGAATCTCTGTCCATTTGCCTTTATTTTACTTAGAGAAGTTGGTGAAAAGTAATGCTCTACTGAATTCACAAGAATTCTGAACATTACTATTTTTAAGAGTTTGAAAGAGTTTAATAAAAAATGCTTAGAGGATCAGATGCTTTAAATTTGTTTTATATCTAATACACTAGGCATGCTTGATTGTGTATTTTATCTTGGGCTAGTATATTATTATTCCATTGTGGTTTGGCCCATTTCCAATTTCAGAATGCCTTGAGCCACAAATGTAGGTAGTGAGTGACTTTATCCTTCTCTTCTGAAAACGGCAGCACACACAGAAACATCTCATTCCATCTTTGACCTGGAAGATGAAAGAGGAATGAAGGGTATTGGGAGAACATTAAGTTCTCTGAACATCTCACTAAGGAGTGCTCAGCACAAACTCACAAGGGCTACAAAGTCTCTTTTTAAAGAATCAGACTAAATCACAACCAGACGGTTGTGTGTTGCTCATTTTGGGGGTGGTGTATGTGTGTGCTGGGGTGGGGTGCAGGAGGTCACCAGTCAAAGTTACACTGCTGCTACAAGTCACAGGTAAATCCACAGGATGATCAACTCCACTCCCGTTTCAATTAGGATAGGCTCTGTCAGCTTCTACTTGTGGATGACCTGCCACAGATTTAGGCTTCGGATCATTTATATTCTCTCAGCCACTCACATAATGCAGAAAACAGCGCCTTGTCTGAAATGAAACTGTTGCACTACAGGACATGAAACATTTATAGAAGCCAGTCGAGAAAAGCAACTGATGGCTGCTGAGGGGTTTAATGAAACAAAGATAGAGTGCCCTTCATCCGCATTCATAAAATAGTTATTTGTACACAGTAGATCAATAAAATTTAAGGCTACACATACTATTCTGTCCTCATCATTTAATATATTTGAAATACATGTTTTAAAAATATCAAAATCCACTGTATACAGATATTTAAAAATATATCCACTGTATTTCAATACTAAATCTCTAAGAAAAACTCAAAGCAGTGAGTCTTCTCAGCACTCTGTCAATAATATATCTGGAGGAGTTCTGCTTACTTCAAAGGCAGCTCCTTGCCCAGCCAAGAAAGATCTACAAATGAGAAAGCTCCTCCAGACAAGGCTGACTATGTTCTCAGAGTGCTTCCTGAGCCAGCTCCAAGATATACATTCCTTGAACTTGTATAGGCTTGCCTTGCTTTATCTTCATTCTATTTCTCCAGTTTCTTCTCTTCCTTGTCCTTCCAATTTGGATAGCTTTATGATAGCATTTTCCAGCTCTTTGTCCTCTACCCATGCTTCCTAATCTATTTCGTGCATTCCTACACCGAATTCCTCTTTTGAGCTTCCTTGGGTCACTCCTCTGACCCAAGTGACGTCCCTAGGTGTGTGATCCCCCTTCCTAGTTATGCCAAATGAAGGGAACCAGAAGACATTATGCCAAAATAAGCCTTTTTGACATTTTGAGCTGAAGGCAATTAAGCAGTAGCAAATGCAGGAAAAGCTCTCTGCCCTCTCCCTATTTGCCTAAAAGCAGGATATAAATTTACAAAGGTGTCCCTTCTTCCCTAACAGGAAGGACAAAAGTTAATCACAGAGCAACTTTAGACCCTACCAGCCTGTAGATGGCACAGAGGAATCTACATAATGAACTTTACTAAACAGCCTTTATCTCCCACTCCTTTCCCATATATTTGCCTTCCTACAATATGCCACCTCTAGAGACTCAAGGTCCTTTTCCTTTGTCTTGTCATTTCTCTAAAAATGTATTGTTCTTTGTTTAAGATGCTATATAAGCCTGAATTCTAGGCCACCTCTTTGGGTTACTCCTCTCTGAGTTTCTCTCCCGTATATATGAGATATACATGCTAATAAACTTCTGTTTGCTTTTTCTTGTTAATTTTTCTTTTGTTACAGAACACAGTCCAGAACCTAAGATGGGTAGGGGAAAAATTTCCTCCCCTACACTAACGTGGTTTCCCAGAACTTGCCTCCCTCCTGGCTTAGGGCAGACAGAAATAATGCCATAAAAATCCTCAGAATTAGCTGGGCAGCAGTACTAAACACGTTTCCTGGTTTAATTGTAAAAGACATGAAAGATTTCTGTGTACCTTCTTAATTTCTATTTAAAGGAGCAAAGTTGTTATAATAGATCAAAAATTATTTGCTAAAATGTTCACTGCTCGCAAGACATCAGGTATCTTATGAATCCATGAAGAACTTACAATGACAGCTCCGTTAACAGGGAAGAGGATGTTCTGGCCAAACATCCTTTGTTGAACTCTGATGTTCCTAAAAGTAGCTTCTGTGGCAGCGCCCAGGGCAAGGACATTTCTCCGCTTTATGATACCTTGGAAGTTCTCTTTCAAGTGTGTCTCACTGTCCTAGTTGATCTCCCCCAAATTTTCACCAATACCAAGCTCTGCAATTCTATTTTGGGTTATAAGCAAAGTTATTAGTCACAGTTTGTTGAATAATTAAATAGGCATAATAAATGCAGATAAGACGTTTCATACACACTTTCCTCCAGATGAAAACTAGAGTTTGAATGCACAGATGTAGAAAAGCTTCACACATTACTGAAATAGAAAACATTGACTCAACACTGCTCTGCCCCTTTCCTTCGTCCCTTGATTCTCCGGAGCAGAATTCTGAATGCCTGTTTCCTAAGCCAAATAATTAAAAAGTAACAATAGGTCTGTACAATCAAGTACTTCCTAAAAGCTCAATGTTAAAACAAATGAGATGATTTCCCATTGTCAATCGGTTTTCAGTCAACTAGCCTGCACTCACAGAAAACAAAACAGTATAGTTATATGAACAATAGTTTCCCATCCCCGAAGCTTCAGAAGTTTGATGGCTCGAATGCCTTAATAAATGCGTTTCCACGTATTACACATCAATCTCATTTTTAAGCTTTCAATGAAATTTTCATTAAGAATAAAAAACGTTACTGCAGCATTATTCACAAGAGCCAAGATATGGAAACAACCTGTGCCCATCCACAGATGAATGGATAAAGAAAACGTGGTATACATATGCAATGGAATATTATTCAACCATAAAAAGGAAATCTTCCCATTCGGGAGGACATGGATGAACCAGGAGAGCATAATGCTAAGTGAAATAAGTCAGATGCAGAAACACAAATGCTGTATGATCTCACTTATATGTGGAACCTAAAAAAAGGCAAGCTCATAGAATGAGAAAGTGGGACGGCAGTTGCCAGTGGCAATACTGGTCAAAGGGCCAGACTTTCACTTAGAAGATGGATAAGATCTAGGGATTCAATGTCCAGCATGGTGAGTATAGTTAATAGGATCGTATTATGTACTTGAAATCTGCCAAGAGGACATCTTAAAAGCTCTCAACACAAACATACACACAAAAGGTAACTGTGTGAGGTGCTGGACGTGTTAACTTGATTGTGGTAAGCATTTCACAATGTATACACAGTGTACTAAATTACCATGTTGTACACCTTAAAAAATCATGTGGTACAACCTAAATATATACAATTTTTGTCAATCATACCTCAGTGAAGCTGGAAAAGAGAATAAAGAATAATATACGATATATTTTCATGAACCTTAAAAGCTGAGAAGAAATTAATGATTTATAAATGGTTTTATAGTTTGGAAATTTTTTCCCTCAGTTATGTCATAAAAAGTTCACGTAAGGCATTGTGATGGGGGAATTCCCATTATTTAAAAATATTTTTTAGGGTTGGAACACCCAATTTTGTAAACATTTACAATCCATGTTTTGTATCTGAAATACTCTGTCCCATAGTTTGCCATAAACTTTTATTCCTTAAGCCTTCCATTATTTGAAATTCCTAAAAGCCAGGGTTGACTTATAAAACTCATTCCATATTTGCACATTCTACAACATATTTTCACACGTTCTCTCGCAATGTCCTTGACCCTAAGCAGTGTACATGGTAAATACTTTTCTTTCTTTATGTATTTGTAAAAGGAACATTCATTTCTTTACAATAATTTTTAAGTAGGCATGTATAAAGGTTGCTATCTATCTGTCCTAGATTATCAATCTTGAGGTAATGTCTGTGTCTTTTTAATACATTTTTAATAGCATGTAGCACAATATCAAATTTCAATGTTACAAAATGACTTTAGAAAAAACTCTTCATACTTCCAGCTACAAATACCTTACCAATGTGAATAAGATTTAAATTCTGTTATAAAATCCAACCTATCAATAATTAAACATAAGAATATTAACATTTATGGGTTTGTCCATACAGAATAGGTCTATATCCAATCTTTTCCCTGTAACTCATATATCAAATAAACAACAACAATAAGGGAAAATAAATTTTTATCTATTTTATTTTTTAGAGGGTTCCAGGGCACATGTGTCTCTGGAATGAAAATAAAGTTGGCAAGTACTTGGAAATATTTATTTTAAAAATAAAATTCTTAGACGGAAAAAACAGCACTTGTCACAATAAAAGACCAGTCATGATACAGGGAAGGGCGTTATAATGAGCTCTTCCTAGAAATCATGGGGACAAAGTAATGTGTTCTGATAGTTTCCACTTGCCATTCTGGCATCATTTTGAAGCCATAGGGGTTCTGACTGATACCAGTTCATGAATGTCTATGCAAATTCCAAGTGATAAAACACGCAGTCATTGTTGTACAAACAGTAAGAACCTGTAAACCAAGATCCTACATAATGGAAAAACTATTTTGTTTATGTTTTTAAAGCTGGCACTGAAACCATGAGAGTAGGAAGGACTTGAATACTAAATGATGTGTATTGAGGCAGCAGCTCTTTAATCTGAAAAACTGGGTTTAGTTCACACATGCAGTCTAGCAAGAAACTTTTTTTTTTTGGAGGAAGATTAGCCCCGAGCTAACATCTGCTGCCAATCCTCCTCTTTTTGCTGAGGAAGACTAGCCCTGAGCTAACATCCATGCCCATCTTCCTCTACTTTATATGTGGGATGCATGCCACAGCATGGCTTTTGCCAAGCGGTGCCATGTCCGCACCCAGGATCCAAACCGGCGAACCCTGGGCAGCAGAAGCGGCACGTGCAAACTTAACCCCTGTGCCACCGGGCTGGCCCCTAGCAAGAAACTTTCTGAGAGTATTTGGATTTCCAATGCTGTTCTTCTTTCTGTATCATAGCAACATGGTAATCTTCCTTTTATATGTCTGTATTAAAAATATATATATTTTATAATTTTAATTATAATAATGTATTTATATAACATAATAGTTTATCATTTTTAAAATATTAATATTTAAATACATACAAATATATTTTAAAATGCAGATGGTACCCCTCCACATCCCTTATATTAATAAATTTCAAGTGCCCTGCCTTACCATCTACCTGTTCTTTTAAACATTCTTCCTTTTTCTATCAGAATTTTAACTTCTAAACCCAAAGCCATTCATGTTAGCCCCGACTTAAAAGCCTTAACAGCTCCCTACCACCTAGAGCAGTGTTCCCCAAACTTAAGGCACTTGGTAACTCCTTTTGTGATTATTTACCATATTTTTCTTCTCCTTGTACTATTATTTGTTTAATAGTTTGAAAAAAATGAGCTTCCTTTTATAACTTAAATTAAAAAATTTTCTGCCATTTCCACAGTGGAATACAGTTCATCTTGCTTTACCAGTCAGAAGAGAATAGGTTATGCAGAGGTAACAACAGAGCCCCAAATCCCAGTCCATAAACTGAGTTAGTTTCTTGCTCACATTACAGGTCCATCTGAGGTCACTGGTGGGTCTGCTCCACATTTCTGTACTCTGTGACCATAGCTAAAGGAACATCTATTCTGGGACATTGCCAACTTTACTCCAAAGGGAAAAGAGGACACGGCAAATCCTTGCTCTTAAAGTTTCAGCTCGGAAGTGACACAGCTTGGTTCCACACTCATTTCCTTGGCCAGAGCAAGTCATGTGAATAGGACTGAATGGGCGAGGGAAATCTAATCTTTCCCCAGCGAGTGCAGCAGATAATTTGAACAATAATACAACCAAACACAGTTGCCAAGAATAGAAGATAGTTATAATAAAAATGGAATGAAAACACATCATCAATTTCTAGTTAGATAATGTTTCCTGCCAAGTGTTAAAATCCTGATAGTACCAACCAATTTTCTTCTTAATATATTTAGTATATCTGGAAGAGAACTATATCTCACTATGTCATATCCACATCTGGGTATCACATAAAGTCATTCACCTAAAATCTTTGCCAGTATGATTTCCACACCTATGAAAATGTACCTATAAAAATCAAATTAAATTCCTAAATAAGGCTCTCTGACACTGATCCAAACTCACACTTCCAGGATCAACTCCAGTCTTGCATTTTCCTTCCTCTTGTCCCTATTGCTCCCTATGTCCCCTCTTTGACAAATCCCAAGCTCCCCAGACTTCAGCTCTGCAGTACCAGATCCTCATTGCTAAGTTGCAGCAATATTTGATGAACCAAGACTCGCCATTGTTATTTGATATTCAAACACATGCAACTCTAGTCTCAGCCTTTATCATTATACTAAAAGTCTTACACTGTTCTTTAGTGAGAAATAACTCACAGACTACTTTTCAGATGAAGTATGAACTGAAGAATAATTTAAAAAATGTAAAAGGGACTAACTAAAAATGTAAGGTTTTGGCCTAAAATGAAGGGTAGTCAAATATATTATGAGTGTTACCACTTGGATAAAACTGTTAAAATGTGTTTATTATTATAATTAAATGTCAGCTAAGAAACTGGACAATGAACATGGAGGAGGCAGATAAATTTTTCATAAATATTTTGCTTTTCTTAATTGTATACTTTGCATCATAAATAGCATCAGATTTCACAAGAGACAATCTCAAAATCCAAGAAAGTCTAAGTTTCTGCACGTGAAAAAAGAAGACCCCAGCGGGATGTGGTCTCTGAAATTATTTATGTATAGATGAAACTTACAAATGCAAAGCACACAGCTACAGATCTTAAAGGGGGTAATCTAGCATAATGACTTCTATTCCGGCAAAAACACAAAGGAAAGTTTAGTTCAAAAAGCAAAATGGATTAAAATATTTTATATTAGATTCTCTCTCTACTTCTCTCTCTCTATAAAATGTATGCTGGCAAAATTAATTTTAAACTATACTTTATTTTAAATCCCCAATATAAATAACTGATAACAACAGCAATCCTGTATATGAATACATTAAGACACTGATATAGTTTGTTAATGATAAATTTCTTTTTCTAAACACCAACTGATGCGTATCTTTAAAAGTTAAATTAAAAAAAGAGAGGTGATGAAGGAAAATTCCTGTTTTTGCTATTTGGCCTAATTTCATAATACACCTCACACTGTCACTACAGATATATTGCTTCCCTGATATACCAGTGAATGTTTTGAGGAAATGTGCTGAATATTCCTTTCAATAATTTTTAAAAAGTATTTGTCATGTAGTATGACTACAAGCAATATGTAGTATGCATTCTTAAAGTACATGGTTAAGTTTTATTCTTTAAACTTTTTCAGTGTTTTAATCAGTACCAAGTAAACATTTAACATTGTTAATTAAAATCGTTATCACTCTCATTTTTCTTTAGAGGTTTCCTTTCCTGGAAATAAGTATGAATGCAGGAGATAAAACTAAAATGAAATGAAAGGAACACCACATCCTCTCATTTGGAACTGTGGTACTTTCAAATTTTCCACTGATGGCAGCCTTTTCCATTTCTCATTAAACAATTATTGATTGAATGCTTGATATGTACAAGGCATCAAGGGATTAAAGATAGTGCAGGATACAGACACTGATATCTATAATCCAGAAGAGAAGATACATCCAAGCCCAAATTACTATCATGTAAGACAGTATAATTATCATATAAATTATATAAGGAAGTGCTAGAGGACAGTAGGGGATATAATCAGCATTGTGTTCTGGGGCCAACCAGAGACTGTAAGGAAAAAGTGACACCTGATCTGGGCAAAAAATAATGGTTAAAAGTCAGGCAGAGATCACAAAGAGGGAGAAGGAGGGTAAATTCTAGGCAGAAAGGACAGCCCGTGGAAAGGCATCCAGGCAGGAAATCATAATGGACATGGGATATTTCTCATAAGGGGTTTAGATTGACTAGAATTCCGTGTGGGAGAGGGGTGGGATGCGGGGAAAAAAGGCTGGTTGTTGTATCAGAGTGCAGCTTTCAGAAAAACTTCTCTGCTGAATGAACACAATAAACCAGGCATTCAGTGCGAGTTAGAACAATGAATTGCCAAATAGGGAATTTATCTAGCTATTTTAGTGTGTATAATTACAGGGCGAAAATGATGTATTATAGGAAACAAATACTGAATCAGCACATTAAGAAAGTATCCCTCATTAGCAATACTTTTCAAGAGTCAGGGTGTTTAAAGTTTCAGAATAGATTATTCATGGTTTTGTATGTAGAGAGAGCCAGGAGATATGGAGGTGGATGCACAGACACAGATAAATAAATAGAAAGTATCCTAATGCACTTATCTGTTAGGAAGTGCTTATTCTAATCTAGAAAATGTGTTACTGACAAATCTAAGAAAAAAATAAAAATTAGTAAACGATATTACTACTTACATTTGCACAGGGCATTCTATTTTTACAAGTGTCTTCAGATAGACCCTTATTTAATCTTCATAAAAACCAGACTGTTAAACAGCAATTATATGACTCCCATTTTACTCAGAGAGGCCCAGCCTGTCCAAGGGCCACTTATGAGGTAAATGATAAAAGCTGAAATTTGAAACTGTCTGACTCTAAAATGTGCATCTTTCCACTACCCAAATGTTGTTCCCCTAAAAATGGTGGACTTACTGGCTTTTTAACTTTGAGAAAGTCATTCAGACCCTCTAAGCATCACTGTTCTTCTGTCTAATGGGAATAAAAATCTCACTTCACAGAGGTGTCCAATTGGTTTTGGAAAATTATATTTTTTCTAGAAAACTGTCTGTTTTACCTGTTTTCAAATGCATTGGACAATTTTATTCGTAGTGTTCTCTTATGAGGTTTAAAATCTTTACTATCTGTTATGTGCCCTTTTGTCATTCTAAATACTGTTTATCTGTGCCTTCTTTCTCTTCTTAACCAGTATTACCAGAGGTTTCTTCATTACATTGATCTCTAAGAAACAACTTACTTTTGTTTTTTGATCCTTTAGTATTTCTTTGCTTTGCCTTATTTTTTTTCTATCTTTTAATTTCCATCGTCTGCTCACTCTACAGGCTAACTCTGTGTTCTAGTTCTAACTTCCTGTGGATCTTTTCAGTTGTTAATTTTAATGTCCTATTTTCCATGAAGATTTCTTCTTCCCCCTTTAATTAATTTGAAGTATTTTTTTAACCTTCCAAACTAAAGTAGAAGTGGTGATAAATATCTTTCTATTGCTTGCAGTGTTATTGCATTTTGGTTAGAAAATATGTTTTGCGTAATATTGGTTATCTAGATTTACTTAAAATTTACTGAAATATATATACATTTATAAAAATTTATTGAATTTGGGGCTGGCCCCGTGGCCAAGTGGTTAAGTTCGCGCGCTCCGCTGCAGGCGGCCCAGTGTTTCGTTGGTTCGAATCCTGGGCGCGGACATGGCACTGCTCATCAAACCACGCTGAGGCAGCGTCCCACATGCCACAACTAGAAGGACCCACAACAAAGAATATACAACTATGTACCAGGGGGCTTTGGGGAGAAAAAAGGAAAAAAATGAAATCTTAAAAAAAAATTTCTTGAATTTATTGTTCTTGAATATGGTAAATTGTCATAAGTGCTCTATATTTGCCTAAAAAGAATGAAATTCTCTGTGTGTTAGGTTGATTATTTAACTCTTACACCAAGCTTGTTATTAAGTTTTCCCAATTCTCTAATCTGTTATTTTTTTTGTCTTCTTGATTTAGCACTTATCTAATTCTTTTCACTCCTTTATTTCCAACCTTTCTATGATTGTCTCTCGTAAATAGCATACAACTGCATTAAAAAAAATCCAGTTTGAGGATCTTTGTCTTTAATAGGTATGTTTAATTGGTTTATCTTTACTATAATAACAAGCATATATTTATACTTAATTTTGCTGGGTTTTTTGGTGATTCCTCCTAACATGTTTTTTTTCCCCTGTAAATTCCCTCTTTTCCTGTTTTATTTGTTTGATTGATTCTCTTGGTTTTTCCCCCCTCTATTAGTACATATTTTTAAGAAATGACACTCATATTTTTAACATGTATATTTATCAAGTTTCAAAACTACTTGTAGTCTCCATTTGTTTCTGAAAAAAAACAAAGGAATATCGAGGGCTTTTTTCTAGAAGTTCCCATACCACCTTCTATGTTTTTTATCTTTTATTTTATGTTATTTTAGTTTTGCAAGGTTTTTTTTTTTAATTTACTTAAGTATATACTTAGGTATATACATGTACAGATACTTACATACACATATACACATACAATGCACAACTCATAAGTGTACAGCTTTCAGTATAATTGAAACAATTATACTACCTTCTTTATTTCTTTTACACGTATTATTTAAAAATCTCTTTCAAAATTTTATTTGTAATACAAGGTTCTTTAGGTATTCATTTTTCCATTTGTCACACTTGGTGGCTTTCTTTCCTTCATTAATTGATGTAGTCTGTAATTTTTGACTGTCATCTCATATTTACTGAGTTGCTTTCCAAGCAAGTCTCATGTGTCCTGGGTTCTGACAACGGCATGTTTATGTTTGAAGTGGTTCTGTGGCTATCTCCAGTTTGGGACCCACTTTTTTTCAGTGTTCATGTTTTTCAACACGTTCACGCTTCACAAAGGCAGTGTGAAGTTAGAACCCGTGCTTCCCCATAGTGAAGGCTCCTGGTTCTGCTTTCTCATGTGTGACACTGCTTCTATTCAGGGCCCCAAGTGGGCAGCAGAACTTAGCAGCTTGCCCAGGGCAGCCCAGCCCAGCCCAGTTTTTCTTGCCCCTATTTCAGAGCCTAAATAGCACTTCACAGTTCTAGAGGCAAGGCTGGGAGCTTTCTCTCTCTCAGCAACTAAAACACTAACCTCTCACCCTGAAGCCCTGCTTCGCTTCTGATATTCCCATGGGCTGTTGGGTCTCCATATGGGCTTGCTGCTCTCCCTCTCATTTGTGGCAGCTGGGGATTTCTCTCCAGTTCAGCTGTGCATTAAACCAGTGTTCGCATGTGTGTGGGATGCGTGTGGGCAGGGGGTGATGGGCAGGAGGAGAAGGTTTTCTCTCAGCTCGGTGCACTGTATTTTCTAGAAGTATGCTAAATGATTTTTAAATGGGCTTTCCTTTTTTATTTTTAATTGTGGTAAAATACACATAACATAAAATTTACCATCTTAACCACTTTAAATGTTAACCATTTTTAAATGTACAGTTCAGCAGTGTTAAATATATTCACACTGTTGTGCAAACAATCTTCAAAACTAGTTTCATTTTGCAAAACTGAAACTCCATATCCGTTAAACAACAACTCCCTTTTCCCCCTTTCCCCCGACCCGTGGCAACCAACACTCTTCTTTCTGTCTCTATAATATGACTGCTCTAGGTATCTCGTATTAGTGGAGTCATACAACATTTGTCTTTTTGTGATTGGCTCATTTCACTTAACATTATGTCTTCAAGGTTTATCCATGCTGTAGTATGTACCAGAATTTCTTTCCTTTAAGTCTGAATAATCCATCATTGTATGTATATACCATATTTTGTTTATCCACCCATTTGTCAATTGATACTTGGCTCGCTTCCATCTTTTGGCTATTGTGAATAATGTTGCTACGAACATGGGTTTCAAATGCCTCTTCAAGATGTTGTTTTCAATTCTTTTGGATATACCAAAAATGAAATTGTTAGATGATATGTATTCTTTTCTAAAATTCTGTGAAACCACTGTACTGTTTTCCATAGTGGCTGCATCACTTTACAGTCCTATCAACACTGCACATTGTTTCCACTTTCTCCACATCCTCCACAACAATTGTTTTTTTGATAGTAGCCATCCTAATGGGTATGAGGTGGTATCTCATTGTAGTTTTGATTTGCATTTCCCTAGTGATTAGTGACATAGAGCAGTTTTTCATGTGCTTACTGGCCATTTGTAGATAGATCTTCTTTGGAGAACTAAATGATTTTTTAAAAATATTTTTCAGTGAAATTTACCAACATATAGACAAGCATGCTGATTGAATCAAAGTTTTGTTTCCAGTAAATTATGGTTGATTATACAAACGGTTGTCCTTAGTTGAGACAATTCAGAGTTCATAAAAATCATCATATGAAGTCCATCATCAATGGTATTACCATTCCACCCCGTGTCCCTTCGGGAAATAGCTACAGTTAGAGATCAGGATATATGGCTATGAACTGCCTCAGTCCTGCCCCTGAAATATCTATAAATAGTATATCTCAGATGTGAATCCAAGTAATGGTAGATTTTGCCCTGAGAATTCACTTCCAGGTAATCGTATAAAACCTATCAATCAACCAACAAACAAAAATACAGTGAATGCTATTTTCCCTACAAATGGAAAATCTGTTGTAGGACTTTTCCATGGTGAACATATCCTGTCTTCTTTGCTTTCTTTCTATCAGAGATTGAGGCACCCAACCACAGTGGCCAAGCTGGGGTGAGGGCTGCTGCTCAGCACAGAGAACAGTGACGCTCGCCTCCCACCAGACCCCAGGCCCACGCCCCCAGGTACCTCTCCCAGATGGCATCCTCTTCGCAGGCGCCCTGGTCGTCCGTGTCCGGCGAGCAGGAAGAGCGGGAGCTGAAGGACGGCCTCCTCAGGCTAGCGGCCATGGCTATGGAGGGCCCGGGCTGCTGTGCCCAGCGGGGACACGGAGCGGCGTCCACGGACGCCGGGGCAACGGACGAGCCCGGCCCGGGAGAGAGCAGCAGAGCGCGGCCGGACTCCGCCGGGCTCGGCTCTGGGCAGGCAGGCGCGGCTGGCCGACGCCTCCCCGGACGGCGGCCCAGCAGCCGCGCGCTCCCCGCGCGCGCCGCCGCCCCCACGCTCCCCGGCCGCTGCCCCGCCCCCCCTCCGGCGGTGGACTGCGGACAGCCACAGGGACACCCTCCTGGGAGAACTCCTGGGGCCCCGCCCACACGCTGCTTCGGCCCTCCGCGGAGCGGCCAGGTGCGCTGACAGGGACGCAGGGGCCCCGCTACGCTCGCTCTCGGGGGAACTGCAGCCTCCTGGGGTTTGACTTGAATGTCACACCCGAAACCATGCAACGCCCACAAGAAAGCATAGGCAGTATGCTCTTTGACATCAGTCTTGGCAGCCTAGTTTCAAGTACCACGTCTGACTGGGCAATGCAAACAAAACACAAAAGGAACAAATGGGACTACGTCAAAGTAAAAGAAATCTTCTGCACGGCAAAGGAAACCCTCCACAAAACCAAAACACAACCTAACAGCTGGCAGAAGAGACTTGCAAACCATATATCGGATAAGGGGTTTCTAGCCCAAATACAGAAAGAACTCACACAGCTCAACAACAACAAAAATCAACAACCCAATTAAAAAGACGGGCAAAAGATCTGAGCAGTGATCTCTCCAAAGAAGACATGCGGATGGCCAACAGGCAAATGGAAAGGTGCTCAACATCATTAGCCATCAGAGAAAGGCAGATCAAAACTACAAGGAGAGGTCACCTTCCTCTGCTCAGAACGGCTCTAATTAACGACACAAGAGACAAGTGTGGGAGAGGATGGGGAGAGACGGCAACTCTCCTACACTGCTGCTGGGAGTGCAGACTGGTGCAGCCACTATGGAAAGCAGTATGGAGCATCCTCGGAAAAACTAAGAATCCGTCTACCATATATATGATCCAGCTAGCCCACGGCTGGGTATTTATCCAAAGCACTCGAAAACACCAATGCAGAAAGACACCTGCACCCCTAGGTTCACTGCAGCATTATTCACAACAGCCAGAACTTGGAAGCAACCTAGGTGCCCACCAAGGGAAGAATGGAGAAAGAAGACGTGGTATGTATACACAATGGAATGCTACTCAGCCCTAAGAAATGGTGAGCTCCGGCCATTTGTGACAACGTGGATGGACCTGGAGGGTATTATGTGAAGTGAAATAAACCAGAGGGAGAAAGTCAAACACCACACGGTGTTTGTGATCTCACTCATAAGTAGAAGATAAAAACAATGACAAACGCACACAGAGCCACGGAGACCGGATTGGTGGTCACCAGAGGGGGAGGGGGGAGGGGAGAGAGCCAAAGGGGTGATGAGGCTCACATGTGAGGTGACGGACTATCATTAGTTTTCGGGTGGTGAACACGATGTAATCCACACAGAATTCGAAATACATTACAACGTACCTCTGAAAGCTACATAATGTTAGAATCCGCTGTTACTGCAATAAAATAAAATAAAATAAAATAAAATAGAGAAGTGTTGGAGCCTCAAGAGGCTAACAGGCTTTTGAAAAGTTATTCTAGGGATTTGTATGGCTTAGCTCAGGGCGGCACACACCAGCCTGAGACACAGCTGTGACATAGCCCCTAACTTCAACTAAACTCTATTCCGCCTGGAGGGAAATCAAAACTACTGTAATCATAATTGATTGAAGGCTTCACTTTGTGCCAGATCCTGTGCCGACTGCTTTGCACCAACTGTCTCATTTAATCCTCACATCCAAAAGGCAGGTTACCGTTATTCTCCCCATTTTCAAGGTGAGGAGGCGGAAGCAGAAAGATGGCCATCTGCCTGGAATTCACACAAGGCTTCTCTAGGTAATGACATGACTTTTGGACAAGATTTAAAGGTTTAACACATTCCAGTGAAGACGCAGATCCCAGTATCACAGAACGTGAAAAACACTGAGTCCTGCCAAATGTATTAAAACACTAACTATGGATCCTCACAATCTCTTGGCCTGTTTTTTCAGAGGAGGGAAAACCCAGGGTGAAAACCCGTTGAGGAGATGTCTGCAGATGAGGACTAGGTCTGGTCTTTAAAGCCGGGAACTATCCCAGTAGATTCTGAGTCAGTGGGTCCAGAGTAGGCGTCGAGCGTCTCCGTTCTTTGAAAAAGCCCCACAGGCTACACTTCCGTGCCCTTGGAGTTGGGAAGTACAGTCAGGCCCTACATCGGGACGTTTCAGTCAACAACGGGGGTCCCATAAGATTAGTCCCATAGAGCCTAGGTGTGTAGGAGGCTCTGCCGTGTAGGTTTATGAACTCCGTGGTGCTTGCACGATCACGCGATTGCCTGACCGTGACGCACTCCTCACAGCTTAGCCCCACTGTTAAGCAAAGCATGACTGCACTGCCTTAGATTCTCCACGGTTCCAGACCCTGCGCTGTTTAGATGACTGCACACGCAGAGGGCACCGTGTCTGAGGCAGAGAGCGGCTGGAATCACAACAGCTCTCGACGGAGAGTCAAGGAAAGGCGTGCTCTGCTTACACGACTCTCTACTTTTCTCTGTGTCTGAACTATTTTACAGCTAATCTACTTTTTTTAACCAAGCAGCTGTGCCAAAAGAATGTTACCAAGCAATACTAAACAAACCAATATCAACCATACATATTAAATAAGCCTAACCCTACTAGGCTACGGAAAAGGCTTTTATTTCCCTGGGATAATTTGGACAGCATTAGATTCTTTTACCAAGAGCAGCCAAGTCGAGGGAGATTATTTCTAAGTCCACAGTGCTGCAGATGCGGTCAGTAGCAACCGCAAGCTGGAAAGGAAACAAAGTTGGGTGTAATCCATTCCAGTTCACACGTTTCACCAGGGACAGCCTCCAAGCCTTGAATACTTATGTACGCATTTATCCATTTCTTTAACCAACCACTACTAACGCCTACCAAAGGCCAGACACTGCTCGAAGTACTTTACGGACGTGAAATATCCTCTAACCTTTACGCTCGCCTACGGAGTGTGTATGATAATCATCCCCGTTCTACAGATCAGGAAACTGACACGCAGAATGGTACAGTAACTTGCCCAAGTTCACACAGCCCGTAGGCGGCAGAGCCAGGACCCATTTGACAGAGTCTGGCCCCAGAGTCCACGTGCTGAATCACCACGCTTAGTCTCCAAAAACCTGTAGAAAGCGCCAGGCTTAATCGAAAAGTTTTGTTTTCCCCACCCCAGCCTACAGTGCCTACGCGGCCCCAGTCTCCAGGGCATTCTTTCAGCTCCTCTGACAGGCCATGCTCCTCCCTTGCCCTGTCCCAACACTCTCCCGCACAAGTCCTCCTTTTCTTTTAGGCATCCGCTCTCGGCTTCCACATCACTGCCTAAGTCACAAGGTCTAACAGTAAATGCTGCATTTCTCAGCACTCAACACAAAATTGCTTTTACGTACCTCCTAGGTAATTAGTTGCTGCCTGTCTGTCCTTTCCAACTAGGCTGTGAGGTCCCGTACGTCAAACAGCCTGTCAGTCTTGCTCACCAAGTGTCCAGACCACTGGACACGCACCAACCAGAGGAAAGGAAGGACTGGTCCCCAAGTCAACTCTCCAGACTTTCGGTGGAAGGAGGGAACGAACGGAGCACCCTCGAGCCTCACGCTTTCTTTGCCAGACTTTCAAGTGTGGGACACATACCTGTGCTCACAATGCTCCCCGGACAGACCCCACTGCACCCCTATCAGGTAGACCTCTGCACAGGCAAGGCCTTTGGAAAGCACCGGCTCTGCACACAAATATTATGTGGCCCTCGACAGGCCACTTCCCCTGAACCGGCCTGAGCTTCAGGGCCACAAGAGGCTTCGTGAAGACCCCAACGGAACGTAGCCTCGAAAAGAGGGAGACCTGCACTCCTCAGAACGCATGGAGACCAGTGTCGTTACCGACGTCGCGTCTGTCCTTCCAAGAAGCCAAGACCACGGGTGCCGCTTCAGCGCCCGACTCCCGGGCACCGCATCCCCAGGCTGGCCCCTGGGCAGGTGCCCGGCACACACCGCCCGTTCCACGAACGCGTGAAGGGCACGAAGAGACCCCCTCGCTCCCCGCGCCGCACAGCTGTCCCGCCACCTGACGGGCACCTCTCGGCGCACAAGCCTATTCCTCAGGGACACGCTCGCCTCCCACCAGCCCCCAGGCCCACGCCCCCAGGTACCTCTCCCAGACGGAATCCTCTTCGCAGGCGCCCTGGTCGTCCGTGTCCGGCGAGCAGGAAGAGCGGGAGCTGAAGGACGGCCTCCTCAGGCTAGCGGCCGGCCGTGGCTGTGGAAGGCCCGGGCTGCTGTGCCCAGCGGGGACACGGAGCGGCGTCCACGGACGCCGGGGCAACGGACGAGCCCGGCCCGGGAGAGAGCAGCAGAGCGCGGCCGGACTCCGCCGGGCTCGGCTCTGGGCAGGCAGGCGCGGCTGGCCGACGCCTCCCCGGACGGCGGCCCAGCAGCCGCGCGCTCCCCGCGCGCGCCGCCGCCCCCACGCTCCCCGGCCGCTGCCCCGCCCCCCCTCCGGCGGTGGACTGCGGACAGCCACAGGGACACCCTCCTGGGAGAACTCCTGGGGCCCCGCCCACACGCTGCTTCGGCCCTCCGCGGAGCGGCCAGGTGCGCTGACAGGGACGCAGGGGCCCCGCTACGCTCGCTCTCGGGGAACTGCAGCCTCCTCGGGTTTGACTTGAATGTCACACCCGAAACCATGCAACGCCCACAAGAAAGCATAGGCAGTATGCTCTTTGACATCAGTCTTGGCAGCCTAGTTTCAAGTACCACGTCTGACTGGGCAATGCAAACAAAACACAAAAGGAACAAATGGGACTACGTCAAAGTAAAAGAAATCTTCTGCACGGCAAAGGAAACCCTCCACAAAACCAAAACACAACCTAACAGCTGGCAGAAGAGACTTGCAAACCATATATCGGATAAGGGGTTTCTAGCCCAAATACAGAAAGAACTCACACAGCTCAACAACAACAAAAATCAACAACCCAATTAAAAAGACGGGCAAAAGATCTGAGCAGTGATCTCTCCAAAGAAGACATGCGGATGGCCAACAGGCAAATGGAAAGGTGCTCAACATCATTAGCCATCAGAGAAAGGCAGATCAAAACTACAAGGAGAGGTCACCTTCCTCTGCTCAGAACGGCTCTAATTAACGACACAAGAGACAAGTGTGGGAGAGGATGGGGAGAGACGGCAACTCTCCTACACTGCTGCTGGGAGTGCAGACTGGTGCAGCCACTATGGAAAGCAGTATGGAGCATCCTCGGAAAAACTAAGAATCCGTCTACCATATATATGATCCAGCTAGCCCACGGCTGGGTATTTATCCAAAGCACTCGAAAACACCAATGCAGAAAGACACCTGCACCCCTAGGTTCACTGCAGCATTATTCACAACAGCCAGAACTTGGAAGCAACCTAGGTGCCCACCAAGGGAAGAATGGAGAAAGAAGACGTGGTATGTATACACAATGGAATGCTACTCAGCCCTAAGAAATGGTGAGCTCCGGCCATTTGTGACAACGTGGATGGACCTGGAGGGTATTATGTGAAGTGAAATAAACCAGAGGGAGAAAGTCAAACACCACACGGTGTTTGTGATCTCACTCATAAGTAGAAGATAAAAACAATGACAAACGCACACAGAGCCACGGAGACCGGATTGGTGGTCACCAGAGGGGGAGGGGGGAGGGGAGAGAGCCAAAGGGGTGATGAGGCTCACATGTGAGGTGACGGACTATCATTAGTTTTCGGGTGGTGAACACGATGTAATCCACACAGAATTCGAAATACATTACAACGTACCTCTGAAAGCTACATAATGTTAGAATCCGCTGTTACTGCAATAAAATAAAATAAAATAAAATAAAATAGAGAAGTGTTGGAGCCTCAAGAGGCTAACAGGCTTTTGAAAAGTTATTCTAGGGATTTGTATGGCTTAGCTCAGGGCGGCACACACCAGCCTGAGACACAGCTGTGACATAGCCCCTAACTTCAACTAAACTCTATTCCGCCTGGAGGGAAATCAAAACTACTGTAATCATAATTGATTGAAGGCTTCACTTTGTGCCAGATCCTGTGCCGACTGCTTTGCACCAACTGTCTCATTTAATCCTCACATCCAAAAGGCAGGTTACCGTTATTCTCCCCATTTTCAAGGTGAGGAGGCGGAAGCAGAAAGATGGCCATCTGCCTGGAATTCACACAAGGCTTCTCTAGGTAATGACATGACTTTTGGACAAGATTTAAAGGTTTAACACATTCCAGTGAAGACGCAGATCCCAGTATCACAGAACGTGAAAAACACTGAGTCCTGCCACATGTATTAAAACACTAACTATGGATCCTCACAATCTCTTGGCCTGTTTTTTCAGAGGAGGGAAAACCCAGGGTGAAAACCCGTTGAGGAGATGTCTGCAGATGAGGACTAGGTCTGGTCTTTAAAGCCGGGAACTATCCCAGTAGATTCTGAGTCAGTGGGTCCAGAGTAGGCGTCGAGCGTCTCCGTTCTTTGAAAAAGCCCCACAGGCTACACTTCCGTGCCCTTGGAGTTGGGAAGTACAGTCAGGCCCTACATCGGGACGTTTCAGTCAACAACGGGGGTCCCATAAGATTAGTCCCATAGAGCCTAGGTGTGTAGGAGGCTCTGCCGTGTAGGTTTATGAACTCCGTGGTGCTTGCACGATCACGCGATTGCCTGACCGTGACGCACTCCTCACAGCTTAGCCCCACTGTTAAGCAAAGCATGACTGCACTGCCTTAGATTCTCCACGGTTCCAGACCCTGCGCTGTTTAGATGACTGCACACGCAGAGGGCACCGTGTCTGAGGCAGAGAGCGGCTGGAATCACAACAGCTCTCGACGGAGAGTCAAGGAAAGGCGTGCTCTGCTTACACGACTCTCTACTTTTCTCTGTGTCTGAACTATTTTACAGCTAATCTACTTTTTTTAACCAAGCAGCTGTGCCAAAAGAATGTTACCAAGCAATACTAAACAAACCAATATCAACCATACATATTAAATAAGCCTAACCCTACTAGGCTACGGAAAAGGCTTTTATTTCCCTGGGATAATTTGGACAGCATTAGATTCTTTCACCAAGAGCAGCCAAGTCGAGGGAGATTATTTCTAAGTCCACAGTGCTGCAGATGCGGTCAGTAGCAACCGCAAGCTGGAAAGGAAACAAAGTTGGGTGTAATCCATTCCAGTTCACACGTTTCACCAGGGACAGCCTCCAAGCCTTGAATACTTATGTACGCATTTATCCATTTCTTTAACCAACCACTACTAACGCCTACCAAAGGCCAGACACTGCTCGAAGTACTTTACGGACGTGAAATATCCTCTAACCTTTACGCTCGCCTACGGAGTGTGTATGATAATCATCCCCGTTCTACAGATCAGGAAACTGACACGCAGAATGGTACAGTAACTTGCCCAAGTTCACACAGCCCGTAGGCGGCAGAGCCAGGACCCATTTGACAGAGTCTGGCCCCAGAGTCCACGTGCTGAATCACCACGCTTAGTCTCCAAAAACCTGTAGAAAGCGCCAGGCTTAATCGAAAAGTTTTGTTTTCCCCACCCCAGCCTACAGTCCCTACGCGGCCCCAGTCTCCAGGGCATTCTTTCAGCTCCTCTGACAGGCCATGCTCCTCCCTTGCCCTGTCCCAACACTCTCCCGCACAAGTCCTCCTTTTCTTTTAGGCATCCGCTCTCGGCTTCCACATCACTGCCTAAGTCACAAAGTCTAACAGTAAATGCTGCATTTCTCAGCACTCAACACAAAATTGCTTTTACGTACCTCCTAGGTAATTAGTTGCTGCCTGTCTGTCCTTTCCAACTAGGCTGTGAGGTCCAGTACGTCAAACAGCCTGTCAGTCTTGCTCACCAAGTGTCCAGACCACTGGACACGCACCGACCAGAGGAAAGGAAGGACTGGTCCCCAAGTCAACTCTCCAGACTTTCTGTGGAAGGAGGGAACGAACGGAGCACCCTCGAGCCTCACGCTTTCTTTGCCAGACTTTCAAGTGTGGGACACACACCTGTGCTCACAATGCTCCCCGGACAGACCCCACTGCACCCCTATCAGGTAGACCTCTGCACAGGCAAGGCCTTTGGAAAGCACCGGCTCTGCACACAAATATTATGTGGCCCTCGACAGGCCACTTCCCCTGAACCGGCCTGAGCTTCAGGGCCACAAGAGGCTTCGTGAAGACCCCAACGGAACGTAGCCTCGAAAAGAGGGAGACCTGCACTCCTCAGAACGCATGGAGACCAGTGTCGTTACCGACGTCGCGTCTGTCCTTCCAAGAAGCCAAGACCACGGGTGCCGCTTCAGCGCCCGACTCCCGGGCACCGCATCCCCAGGCTGGCCCCTGGGCAGGTGCCCGGCACACACCGCCCGTTCCACGAACGCGTGAAGGGCACGAAGAGACCCCCTCGCTCCCCGCGCCGCACAGCTGTCCCGCCACCTGACGGGCACCTCTCGGCGCACAAGCCTATTCCTCAGGGACACGCTCGCCTCCCACCAGCCCCCAGGCCCACGCCCCCAGGTACCTCTCCCAGACGGAATCCTCTTCGCAGGCGCCCTGGTCGTCCGTGTCCGGCGAGCAGGAAGAGCGGGAGCTGAAGGACGGCCTCCTCAGGCTAGCGGCCGGCCGTGGCTGTGGAAGGCCCGGGCTGCTGTGCCCAGCGGGGACACGGAGCGGCGTCCACGGACGCCGGGGCAACGGACGAGCCCGGCCCGGGAGAGAGCAGCAGAGCGCGGCCGGACTCCGCCGGGCTCGGCTCTGGGCAGGCAGGCGCGGCTGGCCGACGCCTCCCCGGACGGCGGCCCAGCAGCCGCGCGCTCCCCGCGCGCGCCGCCGCCCCCACGCTCCCCGGCCGCTGCCCCGCCCCCCCTCCGGCGGTGGACTGCGGACAGCCACAGGGACACCCTCCTGGGAGAACTCCTGGGGCCCCGCCCACACGCTGCTTCGGCCCTCCGCGGAGCGGCCAGGTGCGCTGACAGGGACGCAGGGGCCCCGCTACGCTCGCTCTCGGGGAACTGCAGCCTCCTCGGGTTTGACTTGAATGTCACACCCGAAACCATGCAACGCCCACAAGAAAGCATAGGCAGTATGCTCTTTGACATCAGTCTTGGCAGCCTAGTTTCAAGTACCACGTCTGACTGGGCAATGCAAACAAAACACAAAAGGAACAAATGGGACTACGTCAAAGTAAAAGAAATCTTCTGCACGGCAAAGGAAACCCTCCACAAAACCAAAACACAACCTAACAGCTGGCAGAAGAGACTTGCAAACCATATATCGGATAAGGGGTTTCTAGCCCAAATACAGAAAGAACTCACACAGCTCAACAACAACAAAAATCAACAACCCAATTAAAAAGACGGGCAAAAGATCTGAGCAGTGATCTCTCCAAAGAAGACATGCGGATGGCCAACAGGCAAATGGAAAGGTGCTCAACATCATTAGCCATCAGAGAAAGGCAGATCAAAACTACAAGGAGAGGTCACCTTCCTCTGCTCAGAACGGCTCTAATTAACGACACAAGAGACAAGTGTGGGAGAGGATGGGGAGAGACGGCAACTCTCCTACACTGCTGCTGGGAGTGCAGACTGGTGCAGCCACTATGGAAAGCAGTATGGAGCATCCTCGGAAAAACTAAGAATCCGTCTACCATATATATGATCCAGCTAGCCCACGGCTGGGTATTTATCCAAAGCACTCGAAAACACCAATGCAGAAAGACACCTGCACCCCTAGGTTCACTGCAGCATTATTCACAACAGCCAGAACTTGGAAGCAACCTAGGTGCCCACCAAGGGAAGAATGGAGAAAGAAGACGTGGTATGTATACACAATGGAATGCTACTCAGCCCTAAGAAATGGTGAGCTCCGGCCATTTGTGACAACGTGGATGGACCTGGAGGGTATTATGTGAAGTGAAATAAACCAGAGGGAGAAAGTCAAACACCACACGGTGTTTGTGATCTCACTCATAAGTAGAAGATAAAAACAATGACAAACGCACACAGAGCCACGGAGACCGGATTGGTGGTCACCAGAGGGGGAGGGGGGAGGGGAGAGAGCCAAAGGGGTGATGAGGCTCACATGTGAGGTGACGGACTATCATTAGTTTTCGGGTGGTGAACACGATGTAATCCACACAGAATTCGAAATACATTACAACGTACCTCTGAAAGCTACATAATGTTAGAATCCGCTGTTACTGCAATAAAATAAAATAAAATAAAATAAAATAGAGAAGTGTTGGAGCCTCAAGAGGCTAACAGGCTTTTGAAAAGTTATTCTAGGGATTTGTATGGCTTAGCTCAGGGCGGCACACACCAGCCTGAGACACAGCTGTGACATAGCCCCTAACTTCAACTAAACTCTATTCCGCCTGGAGGGAAATCAAAACTACTGTAATCATAATTGATTGAAGGCTTCACTTTGTGCCAGATCCTGTGCCGACTGCTTTGCACCAACTGTCTCATTTAATCCTCACATCCAAAAGGCAGGTTACCGTTATTCTCCCCATTTTCAAGGTGAGGAGGCGGAAGCAGAAAGATGGCCATCTGCCTGGAATTCACACAAGGCTTCTCTAGGTAATGACATGACTTTTGGACAAGATTTAAAGGTTTAACACATTCCAGTGAAGACGCAGATCCCAGTATCACAGAACGTGAAAAACACTGAGTCCTGCCAAATGTATTAAAACACTAACTATGGATCCTCACAATCTCTTGGCCTGTTTTTTCAGAGGAGGGAAAACCCAGGGTGAAAACCCGTTGAGGAGATGTCTGCAGATGAGGACTAGGTCTGGTCTTTAAAGCCGGGAACTATCCCAGTAGATTCTGAGTCAGTGGGTCCAGAGTAGGCGTCGAGCGTCTCCGTTCTTTGAAAAAGCCCCACAGGCTACACTTCCGTGCCCTTGGAGTTGGGAAGTACAGTCAGGCCCTACATCGGGACGTTTCAGTCAACAACGGGGGTCCCATAAGATTAGTCCCATAGAGCCTAGGTGTGTAGGAGGCTCTGCCGTGTAGGTTTATGAACTCCGTGGTGCTTGCACGATCACGCGATTGCCTGACCGTGACGCACTCCTCACAGCTTAGCCCCACTGTTAAGCAAAGCATGACTGCACTGCCTTAGATTCTCCACGGTTCCAGACCCTGCGCTGTTTAGATGACTGCACACGCAGAGGGCACCGTGTCTGAGGCAGAGAGCGGCTGGAATCACAACAGCTCTCGACGGAGAGTCAAGGAAAGGCGTGCTCTGCTTACACGACTCTCTACTTTTCTCTGTGTCTGAACTATTTTACAGCTAATCTACTTTTTTTAACCAAGCAGCTGTGCCAAAAGAATGTTACCAAGCAATACTAAACAAACCAATATCAACCATACATATTAAATAAGCCTAACCCTACTAGGCTACGGAAAAGGCTTTTATTTCCCTGGGATAATTTGGACAGCATTAGATTCTTTTACCAAGAGCAGCCAAGTCGAGGGAGATTATTTCTAAGTCCACAGTGCTGCAGATGCGGTCAGTAGCAACCGCAAGCTGGAAAGGAAACAAAGTTGGGTGTAATCCATTCCAGTTCACACGTTTCACCAGGGACAGCCTCCAAGCCTTGAATACTTATGTACGCATTTATCCATTTCTTTAACCAACCACTACTAACGCCTACCAAAGGCCAGACACTGCTCGAAGTACTTTACGGACGTGAAATATCCTCTAACCTTTACGCTCGCCTACGGAGTGTGTATGATAATCATCCCCGTTCTACAGATCAGGAAACTGACACGCAGAATGGTACAGTAACTTGCCCAAGTTCACACAGCCCGTAGGCGGCAGAGCCAGGACCCATTTGACAGAGTCTGGCCCCAGAGTCCACGTGCTGAATCACCACGCTTAGTCTCCAAAAACCTGTAGAAAGCGCCAGGCTTAATCGAAAAGTTTTGTTTTCCCCACCCCAGCCTACAGTGCCTACGCGGCCCCAGTCTCCAGGGCATTCTTTCAGCTCCTCTGACAGGCCATGCTCCTCCCTTGCCCTGTCCCAACACTCTCCCGCACAAGTCCTCCTTTTCTTTTAGGCATCCGCTCTCGGCTTCCACATCACTGCCTAAGTCACAAGGTCTAACAGTAAATGCTGCATTTCTCAGCACTCAACACAAAATTGCTTTTACGTACCTCCTAGGTAATTAGTTGCTGCCTGTCTGTCCTTTCCAACTAGGCTGTGAGGTCCCGTACGTCAAACAGCCTGTCAGTCTTGCTCACCAAGTGTCCAGACCACTGGACACGCACCAACCAGAGGAAAGGAAGGACTGGTCCCCAAGTCAACTCTCCAGACTTTCTGTGGAAGGAGGGAACGAACGGAGCACCCTCGAGCCTCACGCTTTCTTTGCCAGACTTTCAAGTGTGGGACACATACCTGTGCTCACAATGCTCCCCGGACAGACCCCACTGCACCCCTATCAGGTAGACCTCTGCACAGGCAAGGCCTTTGGAAAGCACCGGCTCTGCACACAAATATTATGTGGCCCTCGACAGGCCACTTCCCCTGAACCGGCCTGAGCTTCAGGGCCACAAGAGGCTTCGTGAAGACCCCAACGGAACGTAGCCTCGAAAAGAGGGAGACCTGCACTCCTCAGAACGCATGGAGACCAGTGTCGTTACCGACGTCGCGTCTGTCCTTCCAAGAAGCCAAGACCACGGGTGCCGCTTCAGCGCCCGACTCCCGGGCACCGCATCCCCAGGCTGGCCCCTGGGCAGGTGCCCGGCACACACCGCCCGTTCCACGAACGCGTGAAGGGCACGAAGAGACCCCCTCGCTCCCCGCGCCGCACAGCTGTCCCGCCACCTGACGGGCACCTCTCGGCGCACAAGCCTATTCCTCAGGGACACGCTCGCCTCCCACCAGCCCCCAGGCCCACGCCCCCAGGTACCTCTCCCAGACGGAATCCTCTTCGCAGGCGCCCTGGTCGTCCGTGTCCGGCGAGCAGGAAGAGCGGGAGCTGAAGGACGGCCTCCTCAGGCTAGCGGCCGGCCGTGGCTGTGGAAGGCCCGGGCTGCTGTGCCCAGCGGGGACACGGAGCGGCGTCCACGGACGCCGGGGCAACGGACGAGCCCGGCCCGGGAGAGAGCAGCAGAGCGCGGCCGGACTCCGCCGGGCTCGGCTCTGGGCAGGCAGGCGCGGCTGGCCGACGCCTCCCCGGACGGCGGCCCAGCAGCCGCGCGCTCCCCGCGCGCGCCGCCGCCCCCACGCTCCCCGGCCGCTGCCCCGCCCCCCCTCCGGCGGTGGACTGCGGACAGCCACAGGGACACCCTCCTGGGAGAACTCCTGGGGCCCCGCCCACACGCTGCTTCGGCCCTCCGCGGAGCGGCCAGGTGCGCTGACAGGGACGCAGGGGCCCCGCTACGCTCGCTCTCGGGGAACTGCAGCCTCCTCGGGTTTGACTTGAATGTCACACCCGAAACCATGCAACGCCCACAAGAAAGCATAGGCAGTATGCTCTTTGACATCAGTCTTGGCAGCCTAGTTTCAAGTACCACGTCTGACTGGGCAATGCAAACAAAACACAAAAGGAACAAATGGGACTACGTCAAAGTAAAAGAAATCTTCTGCACGGCAAAGGAAACCCTCCACAAAACCAAAACACAACCTAACAGCTGGCAGAAGAGACTTGCAAACCATATATCGGATAAGGGGTTTCTAGCCCAAATACAGAAAGAACTCACACAGCTCAACAACAACAAAAATCAACAACCCAATTAAAAAGACGGGCAAAAGATCTGAGCAGTGATCTCTCCAAAGAAGACATGCGGATGGCCAA
The DNA here is from genome assembly GCF_041296265.1 of Equus caballus. NCBI lineage: Eukaryota > Metazoa > Chordata > Mammalia > Perissodactyla > Equidae > Equus > Equus caballus. Next base: position 12,563,366 of record NC_091704.1, read on the forward strand.
CAGGCAAATGGAAAGGTGCTCAACATCATTAGCCATCAGAGAAAGGCAGATCAAAACTACAAGGAGAGGTCACCTTCCTCTGCTCAGAACGGCTCTAATTAACGACACAAGAGACAAGTGTGGGAGAGGATGGGGAGAGACGGCAACTCTCCTACACTGCTGCTGGGAGTGCAGACTGGTGCAGCCACTATGGAAAGCAGTATGGAGCATCCTCGGAAAAACTAAGAATCCGTCTACCATATATATGATCCAGCTAGCCCACGGCTGGGTATTTATCCAAAGCACTCGAAAACACCAATGCAGAAAGACACCTGCACCCCTAGGTTCACTGCAGCATTATTCACAACAGCCAGAACTTGGAAGCAACCTAGGTGCCCACCAAGGGAAGAATGGAGAAAGAAGACGTGGTATGTATACACAATGGAATGCTACTCAGCCCTAAGAAATGGTGAGCTCCGGCCATTTGTGACAACGTGGATGGACCTGGAGGGTATTATGTGAAGTGAAATAAACCAGAGGGAGAAAGTCAAACACCACACGGTGTTTGTGATCTCACTCATAAGTAGAAGATAAAAACAATGACAAACGCACACAGAGCCACGGAGACCGGATTGGTGGTCACCAGAGGGGGAGGGGGGAGGGGAGAGAGCCAAAGGGGTGATGAGGCTCACATGTGAGGTGACGGACTATCATTAGTTTTCGGGTGGTGAACACGATGTAATCCACACAGAATTCGAAATACATTACAACGTACCTCTGAAAGCTACATAATGTTAGAATCCGCTGTTACTGCAATAAAATAAAATAAAATAAAATAAAATAGAGAAGTGTTGGAGCCTCAAGAGGCTAACAGGCTTTTGAAAAGTTATTCTAGGGATTTGTATGGCTTAGCTCAGGGCGGCACACACCAGCCTGAGACACAGCTGTGACATAGCCCCTAACTTCAACTAAACTCTATTCCGCCTGGAGGGAAATCAAAACTACTGTAATCATAATTGATTGAAGGCTTCACTTTGTGCCAGATCCTGTGCCGACTGCTTTGCACCAACTGTCTCATTTAATCCTCACATCCAAAAGGCAGGTTACCGTTATTCTCCCCATTTTCAAGGTGAGGAGGCGGAAGCAGAAAGATGGCCATCTGCCTGGAATTCACACAAGGCTTCTCTAGGTAATGACATGACTTTTGGACAAGATTTAAAGGTTTAACACATTCCAGTGAAGACGCAGATCCCAGTATCACAGAACGTGAAAAACACTGAGTCCTGCCACATGTATTAAAACACTAACTATGGATCCTCACAATCTCTTGGCCTGTTTTTTCAGAGGAGGGAAAACCCAGGGTGAAAACCCGTTGAGGAGATGTCTGCAGATGAGGACTAGGTCTGGTCTTTAAAGCCGGGAACTATCCCAGTAGATTCTGAGTCAGTGGGTCCAGAGTAGGCGTCGAGCGTCTCCGTTCTTTGAAAAAGCCCCACAGGCTACACTTCCGTGCCCTTGGAGTTGGGAAGTACAGTCAGGCCCTACATCGGGACGTTTCAGTCAACAACGGGGGTCCCATAAGATTAGTCCCATAGAGCCTAGGTGTGTAGGAGGCTCTGCCGTGTAGGTTTATGAACTCCGTGGTGCTTGCACGATCACGCGATTGCCTGACCGTGACGCACTCCTCACAGCTTAGCCCCACTGTTAAGCAAAGCATGACTGCACTGCCTTAGATTCTCCACGGTTCCAGACCCTGCGCTGTTTAGATGACTGCACACGCAGAGGGCACCGTGTCTGAGGCAGAGAGCGGCTGGAATCACAACAGCTCTCGACGGAGAGTCAAGGAAAGGCGTGCTCTGCTTACACGACTCTCTACTTTTCTCTGTGTCTGAACTATTTTACAGCTAATCTACTTTTTTTAACCAAGCAGCTGTGCCAAAAGAATGTTACCAAGCAATACTAAACAAACCAATATCAACCATACATATTAAATAAGCCTAACCCTACTAGGCTACGGAAAAGGCTTTTATTTCCCTGGGATAATTTGGACAGCATTAGATTCTTTCACCAAGAGCAGCCAAGTCGAGGGAGATTATTTCTAAGTCCACAGTGCTGCAGATGCGGTCAGTAGCAACCGCAAGCTGGAAAGGAAACAAAGTTGGGTGTAATCCATTCCAGTTCACACGTTTCACCAGGGACAGCCTCCAAGCCTTGAATACTTATGTACGCATTTATCCATTTCTTTAACCAACCACTACTAACGCCTACCAAAGGCCAGACACTGCTCGAAGTACTTTACGGACGTGAAATATCCTCTAACCTTTACGCTCGCCTACGGAGTGTGTATGATAATCATCCCCGTTCTACAGATCAGGAAACTGACACGCAGAATGGTACAGTAACTTGCCCAAGTTCACACAGCCCGTAGGCGGCAGAGCCAGGACCCATTTGACAGAGTCTGGCCCCAGAGTCCACGTGCTGAATCACCACGCTTAGTCTCCAAAAACCTGTAGAAAGCGCCAGGCTTAATCGAAAAGTTTTGTTTTCCCCACCCCAGCCTACAGTGCCTACGCGGCCCCAGTCTCCAGGGCATTCTTTCAGCTCCTCTGACAGGCCATGCTCCTCCCTTGCCCTGTCCCAACACTCTCCCGCACAAGTCCTCCTTTTCTTTTAGGCATCCGCTCTCGGCTTCCACATCACTGCCTAAGTCACAAGGTCTAACAGTAAATGCTGCATTTCTCAGCACTCAACACAAAATTGCTTTTACGTACCTCCTAGGTAATTAGTTGCTGCCTGTCTGTCCTTTCCAACTAGGCTGTGAGGTCCCGTACGTCAAACAGCCTGTCAGTCTTGCTCACCAAGTGTCCAGACCACTGGACACGCACCGACCAGAGGAAAGGAAGGACTGGTCCCCAAGTCAACTCTCCAGACTTTCTGTGGAAGGAGGGAACGAACGGAGCACCCTCGAGCCTCACGCTTTCTTTGCCAGACTTTCAAGTGTGGGACACATACCTGTGCTCACAATGCTCCCCGGACAGACCCCACTGCACCCCTATCAGGTAGACCTCTGCACAGGCAAGGCCTTTGGAAAGCACCGGCTCTGCACACAAATATTATGTGGCCCTCGACAGGCCACTTCCCCTGAACCGGCCTGAGCTTCAGGGCCACAAGAGGCTTCGTGCAGACCCCAACGGAACGTAGCCTCGAAAAGAGGGAGACCTGCACTCCTCAGAACGCATGGAGACCAGTGAGGTTACCGACGTCGCGTCTGTCCTTCCAAGAAGCCAAGACCACGGGTGCCGCTTCAGCGCCCGACTCCCGGGCACCGCATCCCCAGGCTGGCCCCTGGGCAGGTGCCCGGCACACACCGCCCGTTCCACGAACGCGTGAAGGGCACGAAGAGACCCCCTCGCTCCCCGCGCCGCACAGCTGTCCCGCCGCCTGACGGGCACCTCTCGGCGCACAAGCCTATTCCTCAGGGACACGCTCGCCTCCCACCAGCCCCCAGGCCCACGCCCCCAGGTACCTCTCCCAGACGGAATCCTCTTCGCAGGCGCCCTGGTCGTCCGTGTCCGGCGAGCAGGAAGAGCGGGAGCTGAAGGACGGCCTCCTCAGGCTAGCGGCCGGCCGTGGCTGTGGAAGGCCCGGGCTGCTGTGCCCAGCGGGGACACGGAGCGGCGTCCACGGACGCCGGGGCAACGGACGAGCCCGGCCCGGGAGAGAGCAGCAGAGCGCGGCCGGACTCCGCCGGGCTCGGCTCTGGGCAGGCAGGCGCGGCTGGCCGACGCCTCCCCGGACGGCGGCCCAGCAGCCGCGCGCTCCCCGCGCGCGCCGCCGCCCCCACGCTCCCCGGCCGCTGCCCCGCCCCCGCTCCGGCGGTGGACTGCGGACAGCCACAGGGACACCCTCCTGGGAGAACTCCTGGGGCCCCGCCCACACGCTGCTTAGGCCCTCCGCGGAGCGGCCAGGTGCGCTGACAGGGAAGCAGGGGCCCCGCTACGCTCGCTCTCGGGGGAACTGCAGCCTCCTGGGGTTTGACTTGAATGTCACACCCGAAACCATGCAACGCCCACAAGAAAGCATAGGCAGTATGCTCTTTGACATCAGTCTTGGCAGCCTAGTTTCAAGTACCACGTCTGACTGGGCAATGCAAACAAAACACAAAAGGAACAAATGGGACTACGTCAAAGTAAAAGAAATCTTCTGCACGGCAAAGGAAACCCTCCACAAAACCAAAACACAACCTAACAGCTGGCAGAAGAGACTTGCAAACCATATATCGGATAAGGGGTTTCTAGCCCAAATACAGAAAGAACTCACACAGCTCAACAACAACAAAAATCAACAACCCAATTAAAAAGACGGGCAAAAGATCTGAGCAGTGATCTCTCCAAAGAAGACATGCGGATGGCCAACAGGCAAATGGAAAGGTGCTCAACATCATTAGCCATCAGAGAAAGGCAGATCAAAACTACAAGGAGAGGTCACCTTCCTCTGCTCAGAACGGCTCTAATTAACGACACAAGAGACAAGTGTGGGAGAGGATGGGGAGAGACGGCAACTCTCCTACACTGCTGCTGGGAGTGCAGACTGGTGCAGCCACTATGGAAAGCAGTATGGAGCATCCTCGGAAAAACTAAGAATCCGTCTACCATATATATGATCCAGCTAGCCCACGGCTGGGTATTTATCCAAAGCACTCGAAAACACCAATGCAGAAAGACACCTGCACCCCTAGGTTCACTGCAGCATTATTCACAACAGCCAGAACTTGGAAGCAACCTAGGTGCCCACCAAGGGAAGAATGGAGAAAGAAGACGTGGTATGTATACACAATGGAATGCTACTCAGCCCTAAGAAATGGTGAGCTCCGGCCATTTGTGACAACGTGGATGGACCTGGAGGGTATTATGTGAAGTGAAATAAACCAGAGGGAGAAAGTCAAACACCACACGGTGTTTGTGATCTCACTCATAAGTAGAAGATAAAAACAATGACAAACGCACACAGAGCCACGGAGACCGGATTGGTGGTCACCAGAGGGGGAGGGGGGAGGGGAGAGAGCCAAAGGGGTGATGAGGCTCACATGTGAGGTGACGGACTATCATTAGTTTTCGGGTGGTGAACACGATGTAATCCACACAGAATTCGAAATACATTACAACGTACCTCTGAAAGCTACATAATGTTAGAATCCGCTGTTACTGCAATAAAATAAAATAAAATAAAATAAAATAGAGAAGTGTTGGAGCCTCAAGAGGCTAACAGGCTTTTGAAAAGTTATTCTAGGGATTTGTATGGCTTAGCTCAGGGCGGCACACACCAGCCTGAGACACAGCTGTGACATAGCCCCTAACTTCAACTAAACTCTATTCCGCCTGGAGGGAAATCAAAACTACTGTAATCATAATTGATTGAAGGCTTCACTTTGTGCCAGATCCTGTGCCGACTGCTTTGCACCAACTGTCTCATTTAATCCTCACATCCAAAAGGCAGGTTACCGTTATTCTCCCCATTTTCAAGGTGAGGAGGCGGAAGCAGAAAGATGGCCATCTGCCTGGAATTCACACAAGGCTTCTCTAGGTAATGACATGACTTTTGGACAAGATTTAAAGGTTTAACACATTCCAGTGAAGACGCAGATCCCAGTATCACAGAACGTGAAAAACACCGAGTCCTGCCACATGTATTAAAACACTAACTATGGATCCTCACAATCTCTTGGCCTGTTTTTTCAGAGGAGGGAAAACCCAGGGTGAAAACCCGTTGAGGAGATGTCTGCAGATGAGGACTAGGTCTGGTCTTTAAAGCCGGGAACTATCCCAGTAGATTCTGAGTCAGTGGGTCCAGAGTAGGCGTCGAGCGTCTCCGTTCTTTGAAAAAGCCCCACAGGCTACACTTCCGTGCCCTTGGAGTTGGGAAGTACAGTCAGGCCCTACATCGGGACGTTTCAGTCAACAACGGGGGTCCCATAAGATTAGTCCCATAGAGCCTAGGTGTGTAGGAGGCTCTGCCGTGTAGGTTTAGGAACTCCGTGGTGCTTGCACGATCACGCGATTGCCTGACCGTGACGCACTCCTCACAGCTTAGCCCCACTGTTAAGCAAAGCATGACTGCACTGCCTTAGATTCTCCACGGTTCCAGACCCTGCGCTGTTTAGATGACTGCACACGCAGAGGGCACCGTGTCTGAGGCAGAGAGCGGCTGGAATCACAACAGCTCTCGACGGAGAGTCAAGGAAAGGCGTGCTCTGCTTACACGACTCTCTACTTTTCTCTGTGTCTGAACTATTTTACAGCTAATCTACTTTTTTTAACCAAGCAGCTGTGCCAAAAGAATGTTACCAAGCAATACTAAACAAACCAATATCAACCATACATATTAAATAAGCCTAACCCTACTAGGCTACGGAAAAGGCTTTTATTTCCCTGGGATAATTTGGACAGCATTAGATTCTTTCACCAAGAGCAGCCAAGTCGAGGGAGATTATTTCTAAGTCCACAGTGCTGCAGATGCGGTCAGTAGCAACCGCAAGCTGGAAAGGAAACAAAGTTGGGTGTAATCCATTCCAGTTCACACGTTTCACCAGGGACAGCCTCCAAGCCTTGAATACTTATGTACGCATTTATCCATTTCTTTAACCAACCACTACTAACGCCTACCAAAGGCCAGACACTGCTCGAAGTACTTTACGGACGTGAAATATCCTCTAACCTTTACGCTCGCCTACGGAGTGTGTATGATAATCATCCCCGTTCTACAGATCAGGAAACTGACACGCAGAATGGTACAGTAACTTGCCCAAGTTCACACAGCCCGTAGGCGGCAGAGCCAGGACCCATTTGACAGAGTCTGGCCCCAGAGTCCACGTGCTGAATCACCACGCTTAGTCTCCAAAAACCTGTAGAAAGCGCCAGGCTTAATCGAAAAGTTTTGTTTTCCCCACCCCAGCCTACAGTGCCTACGCGGCCCCAGTCTCCAGGGCATTCTTTCAGCTCCTCTGACAGGCCATGCTCCTCCCTTGCCCTGTCCCAACGCTCTCCCGCACAAGTCCTCCTTTTCTTTTAGGCATCCGCTCTCGGCTTCCACATCACTGCCTAAGTCACAAGGTCTAACAGTAAATGCTGCATTTCTCAGCACTCAACACAAAATTGCTTTTACGTACCTCCTAGGTAATTAGTTGCTGCCTGTCTGTCCTTTCCAACTAGGCTGTGAGGTCCCGTACGTCAAACAGCCTGTCAGTCTTGCTCACCAAGTGTCCAGACCACTGGACACGCACCGACCAGAGGAAAGGAAGGACTGGTCCCCAAGTCAACTCTCCAGACTTTCTGTGGAAGGAGGGAACGAACGGAGCACCCTCGAGCCTCACGCTTTCTTTGCCAGACTTTCAAGTGTGGGACACATACCTGTGCTCACAATGCTCCCCGGACAGACCCCACTGCACCCCTATCAGGTAGACCTCTGCACAGGCAAGGCCTTTGGAAAGCACCGGCTCTGCACACAAATATTATGTGGCCCTCGACAGGCCACTTCCCCTGAACCGGCCTGAGCTTCAGGGCCACAAGAGGCTTCGTGCAGACCCCAACGGAACGTAGCCTCGAAAAGAGGGAGACCTGCACTCCTCAGAACGCATGGAGACCAGTGTCGTTACCGACGTCGCGTCTGTCCTTCCAAGAAGCCAAGACCACGGGTGCCGCTTCAGCGCCCGACTCCCGGGCACCGCATCCCCAGGCTGGCCCCTGGGCAGGTGCCCGGCACACACCGCCCGTTCCACGAACGCGTGAAGGGCACGAAGAGACCCCCTCGCTCCCCGCGCCGCACAGCTGTCCCGCCACCTGACGGGCACCTCTCGGCGCACAAGCCTATTCCTCAGGGACACGCTCGCCTCCCACCAGCCCCCAGGCCCACGCCCCCAGGTACCTCTCCCAGACGGAATCCTCTTCGCAGGCGCCCTGGTCGTCCGTGTCCGGCGAGCAGGAAGAGCGGGAGCTGAAGGACGGCCTCCTCAGGCTAGCGGCCGGCCGTGGCTGTGGAAGGCCCGGGCTGCTGTGCCCAGCGGGGACACGGAGCGGCGTCCACGGACGCCGGGGCAACGGACGAGCCCGGCCCGGGAGAGAGCAGCAGAGCGCGGCCGGACTCCGCCGGGCTCGGCTCTGGGCAGGCAGGCGCGGCTGGCCGACGCCTCCCCGGACGGCGGCCCAGCAGCCGCGCGCTCCCCGCGCGCGCCGCCGCCCCCACGCTCCCCGGCCGCTGCCCCGCCCCCCCTCCGGCGGTGGACTGCGGACAGCCACAGGGACACCCTCCTGGGAGAACTCCTGGGGCCCCGCCCACACGCTGCTTCGGCCCTCCGCGGAGCGGCCAGGTGCGCTGACAGGGACGCAGGGGCCCCGCTACGCTCGCTCTCGGGGGAACTGCAGCCTCCTGGGGTTTGACTTGAATGTCACACCCGAAACCATGCAACGCCCACAAGAAAGCATAGGCAGTATGCTCTTTGACATCAGTCTTAGCAGCCTAGTTTCAAGTACCACGTCTGACTGGGCAATGCAAACAAAACACAAAAGGAACAAATGGGGACTACGTCAAAGTAAAAGAAATCTTCTGCACGGCAAAGGAAACCCTCCACAAAACCAAAACACAACCTAACAGCTGGCAGAAGAGACTTGCAAACCATGTATCGGATAAGGGGTTTCTAGCCCAAATACAGAAAGAACTCACACAGCTCAACAACAACAAAAATCAACAACCCAATTAAAAAGACGGGCAAAAGATCTGAGCAGTGATCTCTCCAAAGAAGACATGCGGATGGCCAACAGGCAAATGGAAAGGTGCTCAACATCATTAGCCATCAGAGAAAGGCAGATCAAAACTACAAGGAGAGGTCACCTTCCTCTGCTCAGAACGGCTCTAATTAACGACACAAGAGACAAGTGTGGGAGAGGATGGGGAGAGACGGCAACTCTCCTACACTGCTGCTGGGAGTGCAGACTGGTGCAGCCACTATGGAAAGCAGTATGGAGCATCCTCGGAAAAACTAAGAATCCGTCTACCATATATATGATCCAGCTAGCCCACGGCTGGGTATTTATCCAAAGCACTCGAAAACACCAATGCAGAAAGACACCTGCACCCCTAGGTTCACTGCAGCATTATTCACAACAGCCAGAACTTGGAAGCAACCTAGGTGCCCACCAAGGGAAGAATGGAGAAAGAAGACGTGGTATGTATACACAATGGAATGCTACTCAGCCCTAAGAAATGGTGAGCTCCGGCCATTTGTGACAACGTGGATGGACCTGGAGGGTATTATGTGAAGTGAAATAAACCAGAGGGAGAAAGTCAAACACCACACGGTGTTTGTGATCTCACTCATAAGTAGAAGATAAAAACAATGACAAACGCACACAGAGCCACGGAGACCGGATTGGTGGTCACCAGAGGGGGAGGGGGGAGGGGAGAGAGCCAAAGGGGTGATGAGGCTCACATGTGAGGTGACGGACTATCATTAGTTTTCGGGTGGTGAACACGATGTAATCCACACAGAATTCGAAATACATTACAACGTACCTCTGAAAGCTACATAATGTTAGAATCCGCTGTTACTGCAATAAAATAAAATAAAATAAAATAAAATAGAGAAGTGTTGGAGCCTCAAGAGGCTAACAGGCTTTTGAAAAGTTATTCTAGGGATTTGTATGGCTTAGCTCAGGGCGGCACACACCAGCCTGAGACACAGCTGTGACATAGCCCCTAACTTCAACTAAACTCTATTCCGCCTGGAGGGAAATCAAAACTACTGTAATCATAATTGATTGAAGGCTTCACTTTGTGCCAGATCCTGTGCCGACTGCTTTGCACCAACTGTCTCATTTAATCCTCACATCCAAAAGGCAGGTTACCGTTATTCTCCCCATTTTCAAGGTGAGGAGGCGGAAGCAGAAAGATGGCCATCTGCCTGGAATTCACACAAGGCTTCTCTAGGTAATGACATGACTTTTGGACAAGATTTAAAGGTTTAACACATTCCAGTGAAGACGCAGATCCCAGTATCACAGAACGTGAAAAACACCGAGTCCTGCCACATGTATTAAAACACTAACTATGGATCCTCACAATCTCTTGGCCTGTTTTTTCAGAGGAGGGAAAACCCAGGGTGAAAACCCGTTGAGGAGATGTCTGCAGATGAGGACTAGGTCTGGTCTTTAAAGCCGGGAACTATCCCAGTAGATTCTGAGTCAGTGGGTCCAGAGTAGGCGTCGAGCGTCTCCGTTCTTTGAAAAAGCCCCACAGGCTACACTTCCGTGCCCTTGGAGTTGGGAAGTACAGTCAGGCCCTACATCGGGACGTTTCAGTCAACAACGGGGGTCCCATAAGATTAGTCCCATAGAGCCTAGGTGTGTAGGAGGCTCTGCCGTGTAGGTTTATGAACTCCGTGGTGCTTGCACGATCACGCGATTGCCTGACCGTGACGCACTCCTCACAGCTTAGCCCCACTGTTAAGCAAAGCATGACTGCACTGCCTTAGATTCTCCACGGTTCCAGACCCTGCGCTGTTTAGATGACTGCACACGCAGAGGGCACCGTGTCTGAGGCAGAGAGCGGCTGGAATCACAACAGCTCTCGACGGAGAGTCAAGGAAAGGCGTGCTCTGCTTACACGACTCTCTACTTTTCTCTGTGTCTGAACTATTTTACAGCTAATCTACTTTTTTTAACCAAGCAGCTGTGCCAAAAGAATGTTACCAAGCAATACTAAACAAACCAATATCAACCATACATATTAAATAAGCCTAACCCTACTAGGCTACGGAAAAGGCTTTTATTTCCCTGGGATAATTTGGACAGCATTAGATTCTTTCACCAAGAGCAGCCAAGTCGAGGGAGATTATTTCTAAGTCCACAGTGCTGCAGATGCGGTCAGTAGCAACCGCAAGCTGGAAAGGAAACAAAGTTGGGTGTAATCCATTCCAGTTCACACGTTTCACCAGGGACAGCCTCCAAGCCTTGAATACTTATGTACGCATTTATCCATTTCTTTAACCAACCACTACTAACGCCTACCAAAGGCCAGACACTGCTCGAAGTACTTTACGGACGTGAAATATCCTCTAACCTTTACGCTCGCCTACGGAGTGTGTATGATAATCATCCCCGTTCTACAGATCAGGAAACTGACACGCAGAATGGTACAGTAACTTGCCCAAGTTCACACAGCCCGTAGGCGGCAGAGCCAGGACCCATTTGACAGAGTCTGGCCCCAGAGTCCACGTGCTGAATCACCACGCTTAGTCTCCAAAAACCTGTAGAAAGCGCCAGGCTTAATCGAAAAGTTTTGTTTTCCCCACCCCAGCCTACAGTGCCTACGCGGCCCCAGTCTCCAGGGCATTCTTTCAGCTCCTCTGACAGGCCATGCTCCTCCCTTGCCCTGTCCCAACACTCTCCCGCACAAGTCCTCCTTTTCTTTTAGGCATCCGCTCTCGGCTTCCACATCACTGCCTAAGTCACAAGGTCTAACAGTAAATGCTGCATTTCTCAGCACTCAACACAAAATTGCTTTTACGTACCTCCTAGGTAATTAGTTGCTGCCTGTCTGTCCTTTCCAACTAGGCTGTGAGGTCCCGTACGTCAAACAGCCTGTCAGTCTTGCTCACCAAGTGTCCAGACCACTGGACACGCACCGACCAGAGGAAAGGAAGGACTGGTCCCCAAGTCAACTCTCCAGACTTTCTGTGGAAGGAGGGAACGAACGGAGCACCCTCGAGCCTCACGCTTTCTTTGCCAGACTTTCAAGTGTGGGACACATACCTGTGCTCACAATGCTCCCCGGACAGACCCCACTGCACCCCTATCAGGTAGACCTCTGCACAGGCAAGGCCTTTGGAAAGCACCGGCTCTGCACACAAATATTATGTGGCCCTCGACAGGCCACTTCCCCTGAACCGGCCTGAGCTTCAGGGCCACAAGAGGCTTCGTGCAGACCCCAACGGAACGTAGCCTCGAAAAGAGGGAGACCTGCACTCCTCAGAACGCATGGAGACCAGTGAGGTTACCGACGTCGCGTCTGTCCTTCCAAGAAGCCAAGACCACGGGTGCCGCTTCAGCGCCCGACTCCCGGGCACCGCATCCCCAGGCTGGCCCCTGGGCAGGTGCCCGGCACACACCGCCCGTTCCACGAACGCGTGAAGGGCACGAAGAGACCCCCTCGCTCCCCGCGCCGCACAGCTGTCCCGCCGCCTGACGGGCACCTCTCGGCGCACAAGCCTATTCCTCAGGGACACGCTCGCCTCCCACCAGCCCCCAGGCCCACGCCCCCAGGTACCTCTCCCAGACGGAATCCTCTTCGCAGGCGCCCTGGTCGTCCGTGTCCGGCGAGCAGGAAGAGCGGGAGCTGAAGGACGGCCTCCTCAGGCTAGCGGCCGGCCGTGGCTGTGGAAGGCCCGGGCTGCTGTGCCCAGCGGGGACACGGAGCGGCGTCCACGGACGCCGGGGCAACGGACGAGCCCGGCCCGGGAGAGAGCAGCAGAGCGCGGCCGGACTCCGCCGGGCTCGGCTCTGGGCAGGCAGGCGCGGCTGGCCGACGCCTCCCCGGACGGCGGCCCAGCAGCCGCGCGCTCCCCGCGCGCGCCGCCGCCCCCACGCTCCCCGGCCGCTGCCCCGCCCCCCCTCCGGCGGTGGACTGCGGACAGCCACAGGGACACCCTCCTGGGAGAACTCCTGGGGCCCCGCCCACACGCTGCTTCGGCCCTCCGCGGAGCGGCCAGGTGCGCTGACAGGGACGCAGGGGCCCCGCTACGCTCGCTCTCGGGGGAACTGCAGCCTCCTGGGGTTTGACTTGAATGTCACACCCGAAACCATGCAACGCCCACAAGAAAGCATAGGCAGTATGCTCTTTGACATCAGTCTTAGCAGCCTAGTTTCAAGTACCACGTCTGACTGGGCAATGCAAACAAAACACAAAAGGAACAAATGGGACTACGTCAAAGTAAAAGAAATCTTCTGCACGGCAAAGGAAACCCTCCACAAAACCAAAACACAACCTAACAGCTGGCAGAAGAGACTTGCAAACCATATATCGGATAAGGGGTTTCTAGCCCAAATACAGAAAGAACTCACACAGCTCAACAACAACAAAAATCAACAACCCAATTAAAAAGACGGGCAAAAGATCTGAGCAGTGATCTCTCCAAAGAAGACATGCGGATGGCCAACAGGCAAATGGAAAGGTGCTCAACATCATTAGCCATCAGAGAAAGGCAGATCAAAACTACAAGGAGAGGTCACCTTCCTCTGCTCAGAACGGCTCTAATTAACGACACAAGAGACAAGTGTGGGAGAGGATGGGGAGAGACGGCAACTCTCCTACACTGCTGCTGGGAGTGCAGACTGGTGCAGCCACTATGGAAAGCAGTATGGAGCATCCTCGGAAAAACTAAGAATCCGTCTACCATATATATGATCCAGCTAGCCCACGGCTGGGTATTTATCCAAAGCACTCGAAAACACCAATGCAGAAAGACACCTGCACCCCTAGGTTCACTGCAGCATTATTCACAACAGCCAGAACTTGGAAGCAACCTAGGTGCCCACCAAGGGAAGAATGGAGAAAGAAGACGTGGTATGTATACACAATGGAATGCTACTCAGCCCTAAGAAATGGTGAGCTCCGGCCATTTGTGACAACGTGGATGGACCTGGAGGGTATTATGTGAAGTGAAATAAACCAGAGGGAGAAAGTCAAACACCACACGGTGTTTGTGATCTCACTCATAAGTAGAAGATAAAAACAATGACAAACGCACACAGAGCCACGGAGACCGGATTGGTGGTCACCAGAGGGGGAGGGGGGAGGGGAGAGAGCCAAAGGGGTGATGAGGCTCACATGTGAGGTGACGGACTATCATTAGTTTTCGGGTGGTGAACACGATGTAATCCACACAGAATTCGAAATACATTACAACGTACCTCTGAAAGCTACATAATGTTAGAATCCGCTGTTACTGCAATAAAATAAAATAAAATAAAATAAAATAGAGAAGTGTTGGAGCCTCAAGAGGCTAACAGGCTTTTGAAAAGTTATTCTAGGGATTTGTATGGCTTAGCTCAGGGCGGCACACACCAGCCTGAGACACAGCTGTGACATAGCCCCTAACTTCAACTAAACTCTATTCCGCCTGGAGGGAAATCAAAACTACTGTAATCATAATTGATTGAAGGCTTCACTTTGTGCCAGATCCTGTGCCGACTGCTTTGCACCAACTGTCTCATTTAATCCTCACATCCAAAAGGCAGGTTACCGTTATTCTCCCCATTTTCAAGGTGAGGAGGCGGAAGCAGAAAGATGGCCATCTGCCTGGAATTCACACAAGGCTTCTCTAGGTAATGACATGACTTTTGGACAAGATTTAAAGGTTTAACACATTCCAGTGAAGACGCAGATCCCAGTATCACAGAACGTGAAAAACACCGAGTCCTGCCACATGTATTAAAACACTAACTATGGATCCTCACAATCTCTTGGCCTGTTTTTTCAGAGGAGGGAAAACCCAGGGTGAAAACCCGTTGAGGAGATGTCTGCAGATGAGGACTAGGTCTGGTCTTTAAAGCCGGGAACTATCCCAGTAGATTCTGAGTCAGTGGGTCCAGAGTAGGCGTCGAGCGTCTCCGTTCTTTGAAAAAGCCCCACAGGCTACACTTCCGTGCCCTTGGAGTTGGGAAGTACAGTCAGGCCCTACATCGGGACGTTTCAGTCAACAACGGGGGTCCCATAAGATTAGTCCCATAGAGCCTAGGTGTGTAGGAGGCTCTGCCGTGTAGGTTTATGAACTCCGTGGTGCTTGCACGATCACGCGATTGCCTGACCGTGACGCACTCCTCACAGCTTAGCCCCACTGTTAAGCAAAGCATGACTGCACTGCCTTAGATTCTCCACGGTTCCAGACCCTGCGCTGTTTAGATGACTGCACACGCAGAGGGCACCGTGTCTGAGGCAGAGAGCGGCTGGAATCACAACAGCTCTCGACGGAGAGTCAAGGAAAGGCGTGCTCTGCTTACACGACTCTCTACTTTTCTCTGTGTCTGAACTATTTTACAGCTAATCTACTTTTTTTAACCAAGCAGCTGTGCCAAAAGAATGTTACCAAGCAATACTAAACAAACCAATATCAACCATACATATTAAATAAGCCTAACCCTACTAGGCTACGGAAAAGGCTTTTATTTCCCTGGGATAATTTGGACAGCATTAGATTCTTTCACCAAGAGCAGCCAAGTCGAGGGAGATTATTTCTAAGTCCACAGTGCTGCAGATGCGGTCAGTAGCAACCGCAAGCTGGAAAGGAAACAAAGTTGGGTGTAATCCATTCCAGTTCACACGTTTCACCAGGGACAGCCTCCAAGCCTTGAATACTTATGTACGCATTTATCCATTTCTTTAACCAACCACTACTAACGCCTACCAAAGGCCAGACACTGCTCGAAGTACTTTACGGACGTGAAATATCCTCTAACCTTTACGCTCGCCTACGGAGTGTGTATGATAATCATCCCCGTTCTACAGATCAGGAAACTGACACGCAGAATGGTACAGTAACTTGCCCAAGTTCACACAGCCCGTAGGCGGCAGAGCCAGGACCCATTTGACAGAGTCTGGCCCCAGAGTCCACGTGCTGAATCACCACGCTTAGTCTCCAAAAACCTGTAGAAAGCGCCAGGCTTAATCGAAAAGTTTTGTTTTCCCCACCCCAGCCTACAGTGCCTACGCGGCCCCAGTCTCCAGGGCATTCTTTCAGCTCCTCTGACAGGCCATGCTCCTCCCTTGCCCTGTCCCAACACTCTCCCGCACAAGTCCTCCTTTTCTTTTAGGCATCCGCTCTCGGCTTCCACATCACTGCCTAAGTCACAAGGTCTAACAGTAAATGCTGCATTTCTCAGCACTCAACACAAAATTGCTTTTACGTACCTCCTAGGTAATTAGTTGCTGCCTGTCTGTCCTTTCCAACTAGGCTGTGAGGTCCCGTACGTCAAACAGCCTGTCAGTCTTGCTCACCAAGTGTCCAGACCACTGGACACGCACCGACCAGAGGAAAGGAAGGACTGGTCCCCAAGTCAACTCTCCAGACTTTCTGTGGAAGGAGGGAACGAACGGAGCACCCTCGAGCCTCACGCTTTCTTTGCCAGACTTTCAAGTGTGGGACACATACCTGTGCTCACAATGCTCCCCGGACAGACCCCACTGCACCCCTATCAGGTAGACCTCTGCACAGGCAAGGCCTTTGGAAAGCACCGGCTCTGCACACAAATATTATGTGGCCCTCGACAGGCCACTTCCCCTGAACCGGCCTGAGCTTCAGGGCCACAAGAGGCTTCGTGCAGACCCCAACGGAACGTAGCCTCGAAAAGAGGGAGACCTGCACTCCTCAGAACGCATGGAGACCAGTGAGGTTACCGACGTCGCGTCTGTCCTTCCAAGAAGCCAAGACCACGGGTGCCGCTTCAGCGCCCGACTCCCGGGCACCGCATCCCCAGGCTGGCCCCTGGGCAGGTGCCCGGCACACACCGCCCGTTCCACGAACGCGTGAAGGGCACGAAGAGACCCCCTCGCTCCCCGCGCCGCACAGCTGTCCCGCCGCCTGACGGGCACCTCTCGGCGCACAAGCCTATTCCTCAGGGACACGCTCGCCTCCCACCAGCCCCCAGGCCCACGCCCCCAGGTACCTCTCCCAGACGGAATCCTCTTCGCAGGCGCCCTGGTCGTCCGTGTCCGGCGAGCAGGAAGAGCGGGAGCTGAAGGACGGCCTCCTCAGGCTAGCGGCCGGCCGTGGCTGTGGAAGGCCCGGGCTGCTGTGCCCAGCGGGGACACGGAGCGGCGTCCACGGACGCCGGGGCAACGGACGAGCCCGGCCCGGGAGAGAGCAGCAGAGCGCGGCCGGACTCCGCCGGGCTCGGCTCTGGGCAGGCAGGCGCGGCTGGCCGACGCCTCCCCGGACGGCGGCCCAGCAGCCGCGCGCTCCCCGCGCGCGCCGCCGCCCCCACGCTCCCCGGCCGCTGCCCCGCCCCCCCTCCGGCGGTGGACTGCGGACAGCCACAGGGACACCCTCCTGGGAGAACTCCTGGGGCCCCGCCCACACGCTGCTTCGGCCCTCCGCGGAGCGGCCAGGTGCGCTGACAGGGACGCAGGGGCCCCGCTACGCTCGCTCTCGGGGGAACTGCAGCCTCCTGGGGTTTGACTTGAATGTCACACCCGAAACCATGCAACGCCCACAAGAAAGCATAGGCAGTATGCTCTTTGACATCAGTCTTAGCAGCCTAGTTTCAAGTACCACGTCTGACTGGGCAATGCAAACAAAACACAAAAGGAACAAATGGGACTACGTCAAAGTAAAAGAAATCTTCTGCACGGCAAAGGAAACCCTCCACAAAACCAAAACACAACCTAACAGCTGGCAGAAGAGACTTGCAAACCATATATCGGATAAGGGGTTTCTAGCCCAAATACAGAAAGAACTCACACAGCTCAACAACAACAAAAATCAACAACCCAATTAAAAAGACGGGCAAAAGATCTGAGCAGTGATCTCTCCAAAGAAGACATGCGGATGGCCAACAGGCAAATGGAAAGGTGCTCAACATCATTAGCCATCAGAGAAAGGCAGATCAAAACTACAAGGAGAGGTCACCTTCCTCTGCTCAGAACGGCTCTAATTAACGACACAAGAGACAAGTGTGGGAGAGGATGGGGAGAGACGGCAACTCTCCTACACTGCTGCTGGGAGTGCAGACTGGTGCAGCCACTATGGAAAGCAGTATGGAGCATCCTCGGAAAAACTAAGAATCCGTCTACCATATATATGATCCAGCTAGCCCACGGCTGGGTATTTATCCAAAGCACTCGAAAACACCAATGCAGAAAGACACCTGCACCCCTAGGTTCACTGCAGCATTATTCACAACAGCCAGAACTTGGAAGCAACCTAGGTGCCCACCAAGGGAAGAATGGAGAAAGAAGACGTGGTATGTATACACAATGGAATGCTACTCAGCCCTAAGAAATGGTGAGCTCCGGCCATTTGTGACAACGTGGATGGACCTGGAGGGTATTATGTGAAGTGAAATAAACCAGAGGGAGAAAGTCAAACACCACACGGTGTTTGTGATCTCACTCATAAGTAGAAGATAAAAACAATGACAAACGCACACAGAGCCACGGAGACCGGATTGGTGGTCACCAGAGGGGGAGGGGGGAGGGGAGAGAGCCAAAGGGGTGATGAGGCTCACATGTGAGGTGACGGACTATCATTAGTTTTCGGGTGGTGAACACGATGTAATCCACACAGAATTCGAAATACATTACAACGTACCTCTGAAAGCTACATAATGTTAGAATCCGCTGTTACTGCAATAAAATAAAATAAAATAAAATAAAATAGAGAAGTGTTGGAGCCTCAAGAGGCTAACAGGCTTTTGAAAAGTTATTCTAGGGATTTGTATGGCTTAGCTCAGGGCGGCACACACCAGCCTGAGACACAGCTGTGACATAGCCCCTAACTTCAACTAAACTCTATTCCGCCTGGAGGGAAATCAAAACTACTGTAATCATAATTGATTGAAGGCTTCACTTTGTGCCAGATCCTGTGCCGACTGCTTTGCACCAACTGTCTCATTTAATCCTCACATCCAAAAGGCAGGTTACCGTTATTCTCCCCATTTTCAAGGTGAGGAGGCGGAAGCAGAAAGATGGCCATCTGCCTGGAATTCACACAAGGCTTCTCTAGGTAATGACATGACTTTTGGACAAGATTTAAAGGTTTAACACATTCCAGTGAAGACGCAGATCCCAGTATCACAGAACGTGAAAAACACCGAGTCCTGCCACATGTATTAAAACACTAACTATGGATCCTCACAATCTCTTGGCCTGTTTTTTCAGAGGAGGGAAAACCCAGGGTGAAAACCCGTTGAGGAGATGTCTGCAGATGAGGACTAGGTCTGGTCTTTAAAGCCGGGAACTATCCCAGTAGATTCTGAGTCAGTGGGTCCAGAGTAGGCGTCGAGCGTCTCCGTTCTTTGAAAAAGCCCCACAGGCTACACTTCCGTGCCCTTGGAGTTGGGAAGTACAGTCAGGCCCTACATCGGGACGTTTCAGTCAACAACGGGGGTCCCATAAGATTAGTCCCATAGAGCCTAGGTGTGTAGGAGGCTCTGCCGTGTAGGTTTATGAACTCCGTGGTGCTTGCACGATCACGCGATTGCCTGACCGTGACGCACTCCTCACAGCTTAGCCCCACTGTTAAGCAAAGCATGACTGCACTGCCTTAGATTCTCCACGGTTCCAGACCCTGCGCTGTTTAGATGACTGCACACGCAGAGGGCACCGTGTCTGAGGCAGAGAGCGGCTGGAATCACAACAGCTCTCGACGGAGAGTCAAGGAAAGGCGT
Source organism: Equus caballus (assembly GCF_041296265.1). NCBI lineage: Eukaryota > Metazoa > Chordata > Mammalia > Perissodactyla > Equidae > Equus > Equus caballus. Next base: position 12,582,775 of record NC_091704.1, read on the forward strand.
GCTCTGCTTACACGACTCTCTACTTTTCTCTGTGTCTGAACTATTTTACAGCTAATCTACTTTTTTTAACCAAGCAGCTGTGCCAAAAGAATGTTACCAAGCAATACTAAACAAACCAATATCAACCATACATATTAAATAAGCCTAACCCTACTAGGCTACGGAAAAGGCTTTTATTTCCCTGGGATAATTTGGACAGCATTAGATTCTTTCACCAAGAGCAGCCAAGTCGAGGGAGATTATTTCTAAGTCCACAGTGCTGCAGATGCGGTCAGTAGCAACCGCAAGCTGGAAAGGAAACAAAGTTGGGTGTAATCCATTCCAGTTCACACGTTTCACCAGGGACAGCCTCCAAGCCTTGAATACTTATGTACGCATTTATCCATTTCTTTAACCAACCACTACTAACGCCTACCAAAGGCCAGACACTGCTCGAAGTACTTTACGGACGTGAAATATCCTCTAACCTTTACGCTCGCCTACGGAGTGTGTATGATAATCATCCCCGTTCTACAGATCAGGAAACTGACACGCAGAATGGTACAGTAACTTGCCCAAGTTCACACAGCCCGTAGGCGGCAGAGCCAGGACCCATTTGACAGAGTCTGGCCCCAGAGTCCACGTGCTGAATCACCACGCTTAGTCTCCAAAAACCTGTAGAAAGCGCCAGGCTTAATCGAAAAGTTTTGTTTTCCCCACCCCAGCCTACAGTGCCTACGCGGCCCCAGTCTCCAGGGCATTCTTTCAGCTCCTCTGACAGGCCATGCTCCTCCCTTGCCCTGTCCCAACGCTCTCCCGCACAAGTCCTCCTTTTCTTTTAGGCATCCGCTCTCGGCTTCCACATCACTGCCTAAGTCACAAGGTCTAACAGTAAATGCTGCATTTCTCAGCACTCAACACAAAATTGCTTTTACGTACCTCCTAGGTAATTAGTTGCTGCCTGTCTGTCCTTTCCAACTAGGCTGTGAGGTCCCGTACGTCAAACAGCCTGTCAGTCTTGCTCACCAAGTGTCCAGACCACTGGACACGCACCGACCAGAGGAAAGGAAGGACTGGTCCCCAAGTCAACTCTCCAGACTTTCTGTGGAAGGAGGGAACGAACGGAGCACCCTCGAGCCTCACGCTTTCTTTGCCAGACTTTCAAGTGTGGGACACATACCTGTGCTCACAATGCTCCCCGGACAGACCCCACTGCACCCCTATCAGGTAGACCTCTGCACAGGCAAGGCCTTTGGAAAGCACCGGCTCTGCACACAAATATTATGTGGCCCTCGACAGGCCACTTCCCCTGAACCGGCCTGAGCTTCAGGGCCACAAGAGGCTTCGTGCAGACCCCAACGGAACGTAGCCTCGAAAAGAGGGAGACCTGCACTCCTCAGAACGCATGGAGACCAGTGAGGTTACCGACGTCGCGTCTGTCCTTCCAAGAAGCCAAGACCACGGGTGCCGCTTCAGCGCCCGACTCCCGGGCACCGCATCCCCAGGCTGGCCCCTGGGCAGGTGCCCGGCACACACCGCCCGTTCCACGAACGCGTGAAGGGCACGAAGAGACCCCCTCGCTCCCCGCGCCGCACAGCTGTCCCGCCGCCTGACGGGCACCTCTCGGCGCACAAGCCTATTCCTCAGGGACACGCTCGCCTCCCACCAGCCCCCAGGCCCACGCCCCCAGGTACCTCTCCCAGACGGAATCCTCTTCGCAGGCGCCCTGGTCGTCCGTGTCCGGCGAGCAGGAAGAGCGGGAGCTGAAGGACGGCCTCCTCAGGCTAGCGGCCGGCCGTGGCTGTGGAAGGCCCGGGCTGCTGTGCCCAGCGGGGACACGGAGCGGCGTCCACGGACGCCGGGGCAACGGACGAGCCCGGCCCGGGAGAGAGCAGCAGAGCGCGGCCGGACTCCGCCGGGCTCGGCTCTGGGCAGGCAGGCGCGGCTGGCCGACGCCTCCCCGGACGGCGGCCCAGCAGCCGCGCGCTCCCCGCGCGCGCCGCCGCCCCCACGCTCCCCGGCCGCTGCCCCGCCCCCCCTCCGGCGGTGGACTGCGGACAGCCACAGGGACACCCTCCTGGGAGAACTCCTGGGGCCCCGCCCACACGCTGCTTCGGCCCTCCGCGGAGCGGCCAGGTGCGCTGACAGGGACGCAGGGGCCCCGCTACGCTCGCTCTCGGGGGAACTGCAGCCTCCTGGGGTTTGACTTGAATGTCACACCCGAAACCATGCAACGCCCACAAGAAAGCATAGGCAGTATGCTCTTTGACATCAGTCTTAGCAGCCTAGTTTCAAGTACCACGTCTGACTGGGCAATGCAAACAAAACACAAAAGGAACAAATGGGACTACGTCAAAGTAAAAGAAATCTTCTGCACGGCAAAGGAAACCCTCCACAAAACCAAAACACAACCTAACAGCTGGCAGAAGAGACTTGCAAACCATATATCGGATAAGGGGTTTCTAGCCCAAATACAGAAAGAACTCACACAGCTCAACAACAACAAAAATCAACAACCCAATTAAAAAGACGGGCAAAAGATCTGAGCAGTGATCTCTCCAAAGAAGACATGCGGATGGCCAACAGGCAAATGGAAAGGTGCTCAACATCATTAGCCATCAGAGAAAGGCAGATCAAAACTACAAGGAGAGGTCACCTTCCTCTGCTCAGAACGGCTCTAATTAACGACACAAGAGACAAGTGTGGGAGAGGATGGGGAGAGACGGCAACTCTCCTACACTGCTGCTGGGAGTGCAGACTGGTGCAGCCACTATGGAAAGCAGTATGGAGCATCCTCGGAAAAACTAAGAATCCGTCTACCATATATATGATCCAGCTAGCCCACGGCTGGGTATTTATCCAAAGCACTCGAAAACACCAATGCAGAAAGACACCTGCACCCCTAGGTTCACTGCAGCATTATTCACAACAGCCAGAACTTGGAAGCAACCTAGGTGCCCACCAAGGGAAGAATGGAGAAAGAAGACGTGGTATGTATACACAATGGAATGCTACTCAGCCCTAAGAAATGGTGAGCTCCGGCCATTTGTGACAACGTGGATGGACCTGGAGGGTATTATGTGAAGTGAAATAAACCAGAGGGAGAAAGTCAAACACCACACGGTGTTTGTGATCTCACTCATAAGTAGAAGATAAAAACAATGACAAACGCACACAGAGCCACGGAGACCGGATTGGTGGTCACCAGAGGGGGAGGGGGGAGGGGAGAGAGCCAAAGGGGTGATGAGGCTCACATGTGAGGTGACGGACTATCATTAGTTTTCGGGTGGTGAACACGATGTAATCCACACAGAATTCGAAATACATTACAACGTACCTCTGAAAGCTACATAATGTTAGAATCCGCTGTTACTGCAATAAAATAAAATAAAATAAAATAAAATAGAGAAGTGTTGGAGCCTCAAGAGGCTAACAGGCTTTTGAAAAGTTATTCTAGGGATTTGTATGGCTTAGCTCAGGGCGGCACACACCAGCCTGAGACACAGCTGTGACATAGCCCCTAACTTCAACTAAACTCTATTCCGCCTGGAGGGAAATCAAAACTACTGTAATCATAATTGATTGAAGGCTTCACTTTGTGCCAGATCCTGTGCCGACTGCTTTGCACCAACTGTCTCATTTAATCCTCACATCCAAAAGGCAGGTTACCGTTATTCTCCCCATTTTCAAGGTGAGGAGGCGGAAGCAGAAAGATGGCCATCTGCCTGGAATTCACACAAGGCTTCTCTAGGTAATGACATGACTTTTGGACAAGATTTAAAGGTTTAACACATTCCAGTGAAGACGCAGATCCCAGTATCACAGAACGTGAAAAACACCGAGTCCTGCCACATGTATTAAAACACTAACTATGGATCCTCACAATCTCTTGGCCTGTTTTTTCAGAGGAGGGAAAACCCAGGGTGAAAACCCGTTGAGGAGATGTCTGCAGATGAGGACTAGGTCTGGTCTTTAAAGCCGGGAACTATCCCAGTAGATTCTGAGTCAGTGGGTCCAGAGTAGGCGTCGAGCGTCTCCGTTCTTTGAAAAAGCCCCACAGGCTACACTTCCGTGCCCTTGGAGTTGGGAAGTACAGTCAGGCCCTACATCGGGACGTTTCAGTCAACAACGGGGGTCCCATAAGATTAGTCCCATAGAGCCTAGGTGTGTAGGAGGCTCTGCCGTGTAGGTTTATGAACTCCGTGGTGCTTGCACGATCACGCGATTGCCTGACCGTGACGCACTCCTCACAGCTTAGCCCCACTGTTAAGCAAAGCATGACTGCACTGCCTTAGATTCTCCACGGTTCCAGACCCTGCGCTGTTTAGATGACTGCACACGCAGAGGGCACCGTGTCTGAGGCAGAGAGCGGCTGGAATCACAACAGCTCTCGACGGAGAGTCAAGGAAAGGCGTGCTCTGCTTACACGACTCTCTACTTTTCTCTGTGTCTGAACTATTTTACAGCTAATCTACTTTTTTTAACCAAGCAGCTGTGCCAAAAGAATGTTACCAAGCAATACTAAACAAACCAATATCAACCATACATATTAAATAAGCCTAACCCTACTAGGCTACGGAAAAGGCTTTTATTTCCCTGGGATAATTTGGACAGCATTAGATTCTTTCACCAAGAGCAGCCAAGTCGAGGGAGATTATTTCTAAGTCCACAGTGCTGCAGATGCGGTCAGTAGCAACCGCAAGCTGGAAAGGAAACAAAGTTGGGTGTAATCCATTCCAGTTCACACGTTTCACCAGGGACAGCCTCCAAGCCTTGAATACTTATGTACGCATTTATCCATTTCTTTAACCAACCACTACTAACGCCTACCAAAGGCCAGACACTGCTCGAAGTACTTTACGGACGTGAAATATCCTCTAACCTTTACGCTCGCCTACGGAGTGTGTATGATAATCATCCCCGTTCTACAGATCAGGAAACTGACACGCAGAATGGTACAGTAACTTGCCCAAGTTCACACAGCCCGTAGGCGGCAGAGCCAGGACCCATTTGACAGAGTCTGGCCCCAGAGTCCACGTGCTGAATCACCACGCTTAGTCTCCAAAAACCTGTAGAAAGCGCCAGGCTTAATCGAAAAGTTTTGTTTTCCCCACCCCAGCCTACAGTGCCTACGCGGCCCCAGTCTCCAGGGCATTCTTTCAGCTCCTCTGACAGGCCATGCTCCTCCCTTGCCCTGTCCCAACGCTCTCCCGCACAAGTCCTCCTTTTCTTTTAGGCATCCGCTCTCGGCTTCCACATCACTGCCTAAGTCACAAGGTCTAACAGTAAATGCTGCATTTCTCAGCACTCAACACAAAATTGCTTTTACGTACCTCCTAGGTAATTAGTTGCTGCCTGTCTGTCCTTTCCAACTAGGCTGTGAGGTCCCGTACGTCAAACAGCCTGTCAGTCTTGCTCACCAAGTGTCCAGACCACTGGACACGCACCGACCAGAGGAAAGGAAGGACTGGTCCCCAAGTCAACTCTCCAGACTTTCTGTGGAAGGAGGGAACGAACGGAGCACCCTCGAGCCTCACGCTTTCTTTGCCAGACTTTCAAGTGTGGGACACATACCTGTGCTCACAATGCTCCCCGGACAGACCCCACTGCACCCCTATCAGGTAGACCTCTGCACAGGCAAGGCCTTTGGAAAGCACCGGCTCTGCACACAAATATTATGTGGCCCTCGACAGGCCACTTCCCCTGAACCGGCCTGAGCTTCAGGGCCACAAGAGGCTTCGTGCAGACCCCAACGGAACGTAGCCTCGAAAAGAGGGAGACCTGCACTCCTCAGAACGCATGGAGACCAGTGTCGTTACCGACGTCGCGTCTGTCCTTCCAAGAAGCCAAGACCACGGGTGCCGCTTCAGCGCCCGACTCCCGGGCACCGCATCCCCAGGCTGGCCCCTGGGCAGGTGCCCGGCACACACCGCCCGTTCCACGAACGCGTGAAGGGCACGAAGAGACCCCCTCGCTCCCCGCGCCGCACAGCTGTCCCGCCGCCTGACGGGCACCTCTCGGCGCACAAGCCTATTCCTCAGGGACACGCTCGCCTCCCACCAGCCCCCAGGCCCACGCCCCCAGGTACCTCTCCCAGACGGAATCCTCTTCGCAGGCGCCCTGGTCGTCCGTGTCCGGCGAGCAGGAAGAGCGGGAGCTGAAGGACGGCCTCCTCAGGCTAGCGGCCGGCCGTGGCTGTGGAAGGCCCGGGCTGCTGTGCCCAGCGGGGACACGGAGCGGCGTCCACGGACGCCGGGGCAACGGACGAGCCCGGCCCGGGAGAGAGCAGCAGAGCGCGGCCGGACTCCGCCGGGCTCGGCTCTGGGCAGGCAGGCGCGGCTGGCCGACGCCTCCCCGGACGGCGGCCCAGCAGCCGCGCGCTCCCCGCGCGCGCCGCCGCCCCCACGCTCCCCGGCCGCTGCCCCGCCCCCGCTCCGGCGGTGGACTGCGGACAGCCACAGGGACACCCTCCTGGGAGAACTCCTGGGGCCCCGCCCACACGCTGCTTCGGCCCTCCGCGGAGCGGCCAGGTGCGCTGACAGGGACGCAGGGGCCCCGCTACGCTCGCTCTCGGGGGAACTGCAGCCTCCTGGGGTTTGACTTGAATGTCACACCCGAAACCATGCAACGCCCACAAGAAAGCATAGGCAGTATGCTCTTTGACATCAGTCTTGGCAGCCTAGTTTCAAGTACCACGTCTGACTGGGCAATGCAAACAAAACACAAAAGGAACAAATGGGACTACGTCAAAGTAAAAGAAATCTTCTGCACGGCAAAGGAAACCCTCCACAAAACCAAAACACAACCTAACAGCTGGCAGAAGAGACTTGCAAACCATATATCGGATAAGGGGTTTCTAGCCCAAATACAGAAAGAACTCACACAGCTCAACAACAACAAAAATCAACAACCCAATTAAAAAGACGGGCAAAAGATCTGAGCAGTGATCTCTCCAAAGAAGACATGCGGATGGCCAACAGGCAAATGGAAAGGTGCTCAACATCATTAGCCATCAGAGAAAGGCAGATCAAAACTACAAGGAGAGGTCACCTTCCTCTGCTCAGAACGGCTCTAATTAACGACACAAGAGACAAGTGTGGGAGAGGATGGGGAGAGACGGCAACTCTCCTACACTGCTGCTGGGAGTGCAGACTGGTGCAGCCACTATGGAAAGCAGTATGGAGCATCCTCGGAAAAACTAAGAATCCGTCTACCATATATATGATCCAGCTAGCCCACGGCTGGGTATTTATCCAAAGCACTCGAAAACACCAATGCAGAAAGACACCTGCACCCCTAGGTTCACTGCAGCATTATTCACAACAGCCAGAACTTGGAAGCAACCTAGGTGCCCACCAAGGGAAGAATGGAGAAAGAAGACGTGGTATGTATACACAATGGAATGCTACTCAGCCCTAAGAAATGGTGAGCTCCGGCCATTTGTGACAACGTGGATGGACCTGGAGGGTATTATGTGAAGTGAAATAAACCAGAGGGAGAAAGTCAAACACCACACGGTGTTTGTGATCTCACTCATAAGTAGAAGATAAAAACAATGACAAACGCACACAGAGCCACGGAGACCGGATTGGTGGTCACCAGAGGGGGAGGGGGGAGGGGAGAGAGCCAAAGGGGTGATGAGGCTCACATGTGAGGTGACGGACTATCATTAGTTTTCGGGTGGTGAACACGATGTAATCCACACAGAATTCGAAATACATTACAACGTACCTCTGAAAGCTACATAATGTTAGAATCCGCTGTTACTGCAATAAAATAAAATAAAATAAAATAAAATAGAGAAGTGTTGGAGCCTCAAGAGGCTAACAGGCTTTTGAAAAGTTATTCTAGGGATTTGTATGGCTTAGCTCAGGGCGGCACACACCAGCCTGAGACACAGCTGTGACATAGCCCCTAACTTCAACTAAACTCTATTCCGCCTGGAGGGAAATCAAAACTACTGTAATCATAATTGATTGAAGGCTTCACTTTGTGCCAGATCCTGTGCCGACTGCTTTGCACCAACTGTCTCATTTAATCCTCACATCCAAAAGGCAGGTTACCGTTATTCTCCCCATTTTCAAGGTGAGGAGGCGGAAGCAGAAAGATGGCCATCTGCCTGGAATTCACACAAGGCTTCTCTAGGTAATGACATGACTTTTGGACAAGATTTAAAGGTTTAACACATTCCAGTGAAGACGCAGATCCCAGTATCACAGAACGTGAAAAACACCGAGTCCTGCCACATGTATTAAAACACTAACTATGGATCCTCACAATCTCTTGGCCTGTTTTTTCAGAGGAGGGAAAACCCAGGGTGAAAACCCGTTGAGGAGATGTCTGCAGATGAGGACTAGGTCTGGTCTTTAAAGCCGGGAACTATCCCAGTAGATTCTGAGTCAGTGGGTCCAGAGTAGGCGTCGAGCGTCTCCGTTCTTTGAAAAAGCCCCACAGGCTACACTTCCGTGCCCTTGGAGTTGGGAAGTACAGTCAGGCCCTACATCGGGACGTTTCAGTCAACAACGGGGGTCCCATAAGATTAGTCCCATAGAGCCTAGGTGTGTAGGAGGCTCTGCCGTGTAGGTTTATGAACTCCGTGGTGCTTGCACGATCACGCGATTGCCTGACCGTGACGCACTCCTCACAGCTTAGCCCCACTGTTAAGCAAAGCATGACTGCACTGCCTTAGATTCTCCACGGTTCCAGACCCTGCGCTGTTTAGATGACTGCACACGCAGAGGGCACCGTGTCTGAGGCAGAGAGCGGCTGGAATCACAACAGCTCTCGACGGAGAGTCAAGGAAAGGCGTGCTCTGCTTACACGACTCTCTACTTTTCTCTGTGTCTGAACTATTTTACAGCTAATCTACTTTTTTTAACCAAGCAGCTGTGCCAAAAGAATGTTACCAAGCAATACTAAACAAACCAATATCAACCATACATATTAAATAAGCCTAACCCTACTAGGCTACGGAAAAGGCTTTTATTTCCCTGGGATAATTTGGACAGCATTAGATTCTTTCACCAAGAGCAGCCAAGTCGAGGGAGATTATTTCTAAGTCCACAGTGCTGCAGATGCGGTCAGTAGCAACCGCAAGCTGGAAAGGAAACAAAGTTGGGTGTAATCCATTCCAGTTCACACGTTTCACCAGGGACAGCCTCCAAGCCTTGAATACTTATGTACGCATTTATCCATTTCTTTAACCAACCACTACTAACGCCTACCAAAGGCCAGACACTGCTCGAAGTACTTTACGGACGTGAAATATCCTCTAACCTTTACGCTCGCCTACGGAGTGTGTATGATAATCATCCCCGTTCTACAGATCAGGAAACTGACACGCAGAATGGTACAGTAACTTGCCCAAGTTCACACAGCCCGTAGGCGGCAGAGCCAGGACCCATTTGACAGAGTCTGGCCCCAGAGTCCACGTGCTGAATCACCACGCTTAGTCTCCAAAAACCTGTAGAAAGCGCCAGGCTTAATCGAAAAGTTTTGTTTTCCCCACCCCAGCCTACAGTGCCTACGCGGCCCCAGTCTCCAGGGCATTCTTTCAGCTCCTCTGACAGGCCATGCTCCTCCCTTGCCCTGTCCCAACACTCTCCCGCACAAGTCCTCCTTTTCTTTTAGGCATCCGCTCTCGGCTTCCACATCACTGCCTAAGTCACAAGGTCTAACAGTAAATGCTGCATTTCTCAGCACTCAACACAAAATTGCTTTTACGTACCTCCTAGGTAATTAGTTGCTGCCTGTCTGTCCTTTCCAACTAGGCTGTGAGGTCCCGTACGTCAAACAGCCTGTCAGTCTTGCTCACCAAGTGTCCAGACCACTGGACACGCACCGACCAGAGGAAAGGAAGGACTGGTCCCCAAGTCAACTCTCCAGACTTTCTGTGGAAGGAGGGAACGAACGGAGCACCCTCGAGCCTCACGCTTTCTTTGCCAGACTTTCAAGTGTGGGACACATACCTGTGCTCACAATGCTCCCCGGACAGACCCCACTGCACCCCTATCAGGTAGACCTCTGCACAGGCAAGGCCTTTGGAAAGCACCGGCTCTGCACACAAATATTATGTGGCCCTCGACAGGCCACTTCCCCTGAACCGGCCTGAGCTTCAGGGCCACAAGAGGCTTCGTGCAGACCCCAACGGAACGTAGCCTCGAAAAGAGGGAGACCTGCACTCCTCAGAACGCATGGAGACCAGTGTCGTTACCGACGTCGCGTCTGTCCTTCCAAGAAGCCAAGACCACGGGTGCCGCTTCAGCGCCCGACTCCCGGGCACCGCATCCCCAGGCTGGCCCCTGGGCAGGTGCCCGGCACACACCGCCCGTTCCACGAACGCGTGAAGGGCACGAAGAGACCCCCTCGCTCCCCGCGCCGCACAGCTGTCCCGCCGCCTGACGGGCACCTCTCGGCGCACAAGCCTATTCCTCAGGGACACGCTCGCCTCCCACCAGCCCCCAGGCCCACGCCCCCAGGTACCTCTCCCAGACGGAATCCTCTTCGCAGGCGCCCTGGTCGTCCGTGTCCGGCGAGCAGGAAGAGCGGGAGCTGAAGGACGGCCTCCTCAGGCTAGCGGCCGGCCGTGGCTGTGGAAGGCCCGGGCTGCTGTGCCCAGCGGGGACACGGAGCGGCGTCCACGGACGCCGGGGCAACGGACGAGCCCGGCCCGGGAGAGAGCAGCAGAGCGCGGCCGGACTCCGCCGGGCTCGGCTCTGGGCAGGCAGGCGCGGCTGGCCGACGCCTCCCCGGACGGCGGCCCAGCAGCCGCGCGCTCCCCGCGCGCGCCGCCGCCCCCACGCTCCCCGGCCGCTGCCCCGCCCCCCCTCCGGCGGTGGACTGCGGACAGCCACAGGGACACCCTCCTGGGAGAACTCCTGGGGCCCCGCCCACACGCTGCTTAGGCCCTCCGCGGAGCGGCCAGGTGCGCTGACAGGGACGCAGGGGCCCCGCTACGCTCGCTCTCGGGGGAACTGCAGCCTCCTGGGGTTTGACTTGAATGTCACACCCGAAACCATGCAACGCCCACAAGAAAGCATAGGCAGTATGCTCTTTGACATCAGTCTTGGCAGCCTAGTTTCAAGTACCACGTCTGACTGGGCAATGCAAACAAAACACAAAAGGAACAAATGGGACTACGTCAAAGTAAAAGAAATCTTCTGCACGGCAAAGGAAACCCTCCACAAAACCAAAACACAACCTAACAGCTGGCAGAAGAGACTTGCAAACCATATATCGGATAAGGGGTTTCTAGCCCAAATACAGAAAGAACTCACACAGCTCAACAACAACAAAAATCAACAACCCAATTAAAAAGACGGGCAAAAGATCTGAGCAGTGATCTCTCCAAAGAAGACATGCGGATGGCCAACAGGCAAATGGAAAGGTGCTCAACATCATTAGCCATCAGAGAAAGGCAGATCAAAACTACAAGGAGAGGTCACCTTCCTCTGCTCAGAACGGCTCTAATTAACGACACAAGAGACAAGTGTGGGAGAGGATGGGGAGAGACGGCAACTCTCCTACACTGCTGCTGGGAGTGCAGACTGGTGCAGCCACTATGGAAAGCAGTATGGAGCATCCTCGGAAAAACTAAGAATCCGTCTACCATATATATGATCCAGCTAGCCCACGGCTGGGTATTTATCCAAAGCACTCGAAAACACCAATGCAGAAAGACACCTGCACCCCTAGGTTCACTGCAGCATTATTCACAACAGCCAGAACTTGGAAGCAACCTAGGTGCCCACCAAGGGAAGAATGGAGAAGGAAGACGTGGTATGTATACACAATGGAATGCTACTCAGCCCTAAGAAATGGTGAGCTCCGGCCATTTGTGACAACGTGGATGGACCTGGAGGGTATTATGTGAAGTGAAATAAACCAGAGGGAGAAAGTCAAACACCACACGGTGTTTGTGATCTCACTCATAAGTAGAAGATAAAAACAATGACAAACGCACACAGAGCCACGGAGACCGGATTGGTGGTCACCAGAGGGGGAGGGGGGAGGGGAGAGAGCCAAAGGGGTGATGAGGCTCACATGTGAGGTGACGGACTATCATTAGTTTTCGGGTGGTGAACACGATGTAATCCACACAGAATTCGAAATACATTACAACGTACCTCTGAAAGCTACATAATGTTAGAATCCGCTGTTACTGCAATAAAATAAAATAAAATAAAATAAAATAGAGAAGTGTTGGAGCCTCAAGAGGCTAACAGGCTTTTGAAAAGTTATTCTAGGGATTTGTATGGCTTAGCTCAGGGCGGCACACACCAGCCTGAGACACAGCTGTGACATAGCCCCTAACTTCAACTAAACTCTATTCCGCCTGGAGGGAAATCAAAACTACTGTAATCATAATTGATTGAAGGCTTCACTTTGTGCCAGATCCTGTGCCGACTGCTTTGCACCAACTGTCTCATTTAATCCTCACATCCAAAAGGCAGGTTACCGTTATTCTCCCCATTTTCAAGGTGAGGAGGCGGAAGCAGAAAGATGGCCATCTGCCTGGAATTCACACAAGGCTTCTCTAGGTAATGACATGACTTTTGGACAAGATTTAAAGGTTTAACACATTCCAGTGAAGACGCAGATCCCAGTATCACAGAACGTGAAAAACACCGAGTCCTGCCACATGTATTAAAACACTAACTATGGATCCTCACAATCTCTTGGCCTGTTTTTTCAGAGGAGGGAAAACCCAGGGTGAAAACCCGTTGAGGAGATGTCTGCAGATGAGGACTAGGTCTGGTCTTTAAAGCCGGGAACTATCCCAGTAGATTCTGAGTCAGTGGGTCCAGAGTAGGCGTCGAGCGTCTCCGTTCTTTGAAAAAGCCCCACAGGCTACACTTCCGTGCCCTTGGAGTTGGGAAGTACAGTCAGGCCCTACATCGGGACGTTTCAGTCAACAACGGGGGTCCCATAAGATTAGTCCCATAGAGCCTAGGTGTGTAGGAGGCTCTGCCGTGTAGGTTTATGAACTCCGTGGTGCTTGCACGATCACGCGATTGCCTGACCGTGACGCACTCCTCACAGCTTAGCCCCACTGTTAAGCAAAGCATGACTGCACTGCCTTAGATTCTCCACGGTTCCAGACCCTGCGCTGTTTAGATGACTGCACACGCAGAGGGCACCGTGTCTGAGGCAGAGAGCGGCTGGAATCACAACAGCTCTCGACGGAGAGTCAAGGAAAGGCGTGCTCTGCTTACACGACTCTCTACTTTTCTCTGTGTCTGAACTATTTTACAGCTAATCTACTTTTTTTAACCAAGCAGCTGTGCCAAAAGAATGTTACCAAGCAATACTAAACAAACCAATATCAACCATACATATTAAATAAGCCTAACCCTACTAGGCTACGGAAAAGGCTTTTATTTCCCTGGGATAATTTGGACAGCATTAGATTCTTTCACCAAGAGCAGCCAAGTCGAGGGAGATTATTTCTAAGTCCACAGTGCTGCAGATGCGGTCAGTAGCAACCGCAAGCTGGAAAGGAAACAAAGTTGGGTGTAATCCATTCCAGTTCACACGTTTCACCAGGGACAGCCTCCAAGCCTTGAATACTTATGTACGCATTTATCCATTTCTTTAACCAACCACTACTAACGCCTACCAAAGGCCAGACACTGCTCGAAGTACTTTACGGACGTGAAATATCCTCTAACCTTTACGCTCGCCTACGGAGTGTGTATGATAATCATCCCCGTTCTACAGATCAGGAAACTGACACGCAGAATGGTACAGTAACTTGCCCAAGTTCACACAGCCCGTAGGCGGCAGAGCCAGGACCCATTTGACAGAGTCTGGCCCCAGAGTCCACGTGCTGAATCACCACGCTTAGTCTCCAAAAACCTGTAGAAAGCGCCAGGCTTAATCGAAAAGTTTTGTTTTCCCCACCCCAGCCTACAGTGCCTACGCGGCCCCAGTCTCCAGGGCATTCTTTCAGCTCCTCTGACAGGCCATGCTCCTCCCTTGCCCTGTCCCAACACTCTCCCGCACAAGTCCTCCTTTTCTTTTAGGCATCCGCTCTCGGCTTCCACATCACTGCCTAAGTCACAAGGTCTAACAGTAAATGCTGCATTTCTCAGCACTCAACACAAAATTGCTTTTACGTACCTCCTAGGTAATTAGTTGCTGCCTGTCTGTCCTTTCCAACTAGGCTGTGAGGTCCCGTACGTCAAACAGCCTGTCAGTCTTGCTCACCAAGTGTCCAGACCACTGGACACGCACCGACCAGAGGAAAGGAAGGACTGGTCCCCAAGTCAACTCTCCAGACTTTCTGTGGAAGGAGGGAACGAACGGAGCACCCTCGAGCCTCACGCTTTCTTTGCCAGACTTTCAAGTGTGGGACACATACCTGTGCTCACAATGCTCCCCGGACAGACCCCACTGCACCCCTATCAGGTAGACCTCTGCACAGGCAAGGCCTTTGGAAAGCACCGGCTCTGCACACAAATATTATGTGGCCCTCGACAGGCCACTTCCCCTGAACCGGCCTGAGCTTCAGGGCCACAAGAGGCTTCGTGCAGACCCCAACGGAACGTAGCCTCGAAAAGAGGGAGACCTGCACTCCTCAGAACGCATGGAGACCAGTGTCGTTACCGACGTCGCGTCTGTCCTTCCAAGAAGCCAAGACCACGGGTGCCGCTTCAGCGCCCGACTCCCGGGCACCGCATCCCCAGGCTGGCCCCTGGGCAGGTGCCCGGCACACACCGCCCGTTCCACGAACGCGTGAAGGGCACGAAGAGACCCCCTCGCTCCCCGCGCCGCACAGCTGTCCCGCCGCCTGACGGGCACCTCTCGGCGCACAAGCCTATTCCTCAGGGACACGCTCGCCTCCCACCAGCCCCCAGGCCCACGCCCCCAGGTACCTCTCCCAGACGGAATCCTCTTCGCAGGCGCCCTGGTCGTCCGTGTCCGGCGAGCAGGAAGAGCGGGAGCTGAAGGACGGCCTCCTCAGGCTAGCGGCCGGCCGTGGCTGTGGAAGGCCCGGGCTGCTGTGCCCAGCGGGGACACGGAGCGGCGTCCACGGACGCCGGGGCAACGGACGAGCCCGGCCCGGGAGAGAGCAGCAGAGCGCGGCCGGACTCCGCCGGGCTCGGCTCTGGGCAGGCAGGCGCGGCTGGCCGACGCCTCCCCGGACGGCGGCCCAGCAGCCGCGCGCTCCCCGCGCGCGCCGCCGCCCCCACGCTCCCCGGCCGCTGCCCCGCCCCCCCTCCGGCGGTGGACTGCGGACAGCCACAGGGACACCCTCCTGGGAGAACTCCTGGGGCCCCGCCCACACGCTGCTTCGGCCCTCCGCGGAGCGGCCAGGTGCGCTGACAGGGACGCAGGGGCCCCGCTACGCTCCCTCTCGGGGGAACCGCAGCCTCCTGGGGTTTGACTTGAATGTCACACCCGAAACCATGCAACGCCCACAAGAAAGCATAGGCAGTATGCTCTTTGACATCAGTCTTGGCAGCCTAGTTTCAAGTACCACGTCTGACTGGGCAATGCAAACAAAACACAAAAGGAACAAATGGGACTACGTCAAAGTAAAAGAAATCTTCTGCACGGCAAAGGAAACCCTCCACAAAACCAAAACACAACCTAACAGCTGGCAGAAGAGACTTGCAAACCATATATCGGATAAGGGGTTTCTAGCCCAAATACAGAAAGAACTCACACAGCTCAACAACAACAAAAATCAACAACCCAATTAAAAAGACGGGCAAAAGATCTGAGCAGTGATCTCTCCAAAGAAGACATGCGGATGGCCAACAGGCAAATGGAAAGGTGCTCAACATCATTAGCCATCAGAGAAAGGCAGATCAAAACTACAAGGAGAGGTCACCTTCCTCTGCTCAGAACGGCTCTAATTAACGACACAAGAGACAAGTGTGGGAGAGGATGGGGAGAGACGGCAACTCTCCTACACTGCTGCTGGGAGTGCAGACTGGTGCAGCCACTATGGAAAGCAGTATGGAGCATCCTCGGAAAAACTAAGAATCCGTCTACCATATATATGATCCAGCTAGCCCACGGCTGGGTATTTATCCAAAGCACTCGAAAACACCAATGCAGAAAGACACCTGCACCCCTAGGTTCACTGCAGCATTATTCACAACAGCCAGAACTTGGAAGCAACCTAGGTGCCCACCAAGGGAAGAATGGAGAAGGAAGACGTGGTATGTATACACAATCTACTCAGCCCTAAGAAATGATGAGATCCGGCCATTTGTGACAACGTGGATGGACCTGGAGGGTATTATGTGAAGTGAAATAAACCAGAGGGAGAAAGTCAAACACCGTGTGATCTCACTCATAAGTAGAAGTGAAAAACAATGACAACCACACACAGAACATCGGAGATTGGATTGGTGGTTACCAGAGGGGAAGGGGGCAGGGGAGAGAGCAAAAGGGGCGATGAGGCTCACATGTGAGGTGACGGACTATAATTAGTTTTCTGGTAGTCAGAAGGTTGCAAGTTCAAATCACGTCGGGGTCAAGGTTGTGACTTCTCTTTGGCAACCGATGTAAATTTTGTCTGGCACCTCCCAACGTCGGACTGTCTCATACCTTTTCTTTACTCCCAAGGGAGTTCTTGTGAACAACTCTGCGATGGACAGGCACCTAAGCTCGACGGTAAGGATGACCTAGAAGGGAAGAAAAACCCAGAAGATCTGAAATTTAGATTGTTATGTTCATTTCCTTATCTTGGCTGTGCTTCAGATATGACATGGAAACAGGGCATGAGGAGACTTTGTTAATGAATTTACCCTGGTGTGAAAGTGGTTTTATTGGGTCCCCAAATGGATATGGCATGGTGTCCCTGAGTGGATATTTGTGTCACCTTGATGAAGAAGTTAGTTTCCCAATTCTCTTCTCCTCCTCCCACCCCTCACACACACACAAAAACACACACACACATTTTTCACACTTTGAGCTTCCTTTGTCAAAAGCCCCTGAACACTGTGGTTAAAGGGAAAATACCGTGAAGCTGATGAACAATTTATGTTGAGGGTGCGGTCCTTGAACTCTCTGAGAGTGGAAAATTATCCTGACGTTTACCTCCTTTTTACTTAGGATTCATCTAATTGCGTCTCTCCAATAGGACTATGAAACAATCAAGTTCCAGATACAAACCAGTTGTCGTAACCTGAGAACGAGGAAAAACCCAAGTTTGCAGAAATGGAGATCTTTGTGGCTTTGTCAGGATTAAGCTTTCACTGCGTCAGCCTCACTCCCCATTCAGTTTAAAACCTGTCCTTTGCTGAGCTTAAAGAAATAATATAAAGGCTCTTCTAGGTACGGTTTTTAAAAGGCACAATTGATGAAATCTTCAAATCGACAGCATAGCACTTGCTTTGAGGTCCAAGTGATTTGAACACCCAACCTTCGGGTCCAAAGTCAGATGTGCTAACACTGTGCCAGGAAGTCACAGACACCAACCCTTTTCATATATTTAACGTATGCTAATTTCTCAGTTGCCAAGTTCGGTGTTTACTATCTATGTGTCCGGACAGTTTGGGATTCCTTCTAGGCTCCTTGTCCTTTCATCAGGAGGATGTACAAAAGCAAGATGAAAAGGTGGGAAAAGTAGAGAAAAACTTAGAGCAGACTTGTGGATGGGGGCTCAGGGAATACTTGCCTTTAGCAACCGCAAACAACAAGCTCTTCCTGGGGCTTTTGAGGCTCTGGCTACGCTCTGAGCTGGTCCCGCCCTTTTTCCAGGACTTCTGGTTCCAGCTGCCATTGAGGTTTACTCAGAAGGAATGTGAGGTGGGATGGGGAGAGTTCCCTTTGGCAAGGGAGCATCCTAAGGACCAGCAGGCGCCTGGGGGAATTTCTACCCATGGGGGAAATGGGAGAGGAGCCAATGGAAGCAAACGCTTGGAGTCGTTTGTCTTCCCGGGAGCGGGTGTTTGGGAGCAGCCTGGGTTCTTAGCTGGAGCCCTGTCCTATTTGGGGGACACAAAGTGGCCTGGGGACCCAACCTGTCCACTCCCTCCCTTCCTACCTTCACGTTCCTGAGAATGGCCTGCAGGACTGACTCCCCATGTCATCTGCCCAGGGACGGTCATGCTTGACCCTCCCTCCCTCCCTCCCATCCCTATGTTCAGATGCCTGGAATTTAGCTGGAGCTCTGAGCGTCCCAGGTCTTCTGTAAAGAGAAACGTGGGCGCTGCTGTGGGAATGGGCTCTCTGTGTGGTGGCTTCGCTTCTGAAGGTTTTCTTCTCTTTAGAGTGACCCTAAGAGCAGTTTTCCTAATTTGATTCCCAAACATTTCCATAATCCTAATAAGTCTCACATACACACACACAGACACACACACACACACACCATGTTCTAGGATGTCCAAGCACCGTTTTAGTTGCTGGCAACAGGTCAGAGAACAAACGAGACCCAGCTTTCAGGGAGGCATCAGTCTCAGAATGTACCTGAAGATATTTGACACCTGACAGGCACAACACATAGGGAAGCCTGAGGAGACGATGATGTCTGGATAGGGCTTCTCTTCCTTCTAGCCCTTCATACAAGAGTGTACTAGAGTCGCACCTATGAAGATGACTTTGGTTTTTCTCTATTTTATTTTATTTTATTTTAGCGTGTGTGTGAGTGAGGAAGATTGGCCCTGAGCTAAGATCTGTTGCCAATCTTCCTCTTTTTTTTTTCTCCCCAAAGCCCCAGTACATAGTTGTATATCCTACTTGTAAGTTAGTCCAGTTTTTCTACGTAGGATGCTGCCACAGCATGGCTTGACAGGTGGTGGGCAGGTCCACGCCCAGGATCCGAACAGGTGAAGCCCAGGCCACCGAAGCAGAGTGCTCGAACTTAACCACTATGTCACTGGCCGGCCCCTCTCTCTATTTTAAAAAGAGGATGATTGCTACTTTCTTTTCCTCTTAAAGAGTAAAATATGATTTTTTTAAATACAGGAAATTTGGAGGAGAAAAGTTAAAATTACCCATAATCAAACATCTCAGAGAAATCAAGGCTGTTGTGGTGATGTGCAGCTTCCCTCGTATTTTTCTATATCTGTATATCCTGAAACATTGCTTTCTTATAAAAAATTTTGTTGTACAACAATTTCCCCAGTAGTACTATACTGACAGGTATTACCTATACATTTAATGCGTATTTTCAAAACAGCTTTATGAAAGGAAGGAGGGACGGAGGCAAGGAGGGAGGAAAGAAACTCAAGAGAGAAAGAAAAAGGTTGCCAACTGGCTACCCCAGTGGAGAGCCCAGTACACTTCCCATCGCAAAATCCTGTACAGCCAGATAGCCAGGAACCGCAACCAGTGTTGCCTTCCCAGGGTTCTTGGCTTACATTGAATATGGTCCATTCATTCCACATTTCTGGGTGCGGGACATTGAATTGGTTTCTTTTCCAGAAAATCTGAAAGATTCCTCATTTTAGTCATTTGGGTATTAGATCATTTGAAAAATGGAAATTTCCAAAACAATTAAGTTACACAACTTTTTTTTTTTACCCCCAAGAAAAGAGATTTCTGGTGTGAAGCATGTAGAAGCTTCTCTCATTAAAACCCCTGGAAAGAGGCGGCTGGGCCTTATCGGGGAGTCCATAAGCTGTGCTGGTTGTGGCTCCTCCCCCTAGTGAAATCCAGTTCTTCTTCCTCTTCTGCTTCGAGCCAAAAGCCCTGCACACTGTAGGGACTGAGAAGATATTGAAGCTACTTAGAGAGGAAGGAAAGCAACTCAACTCTAGCCAAGAAGAATGTGAAATGCCCATGGTTGCAAGGGCTTCTAGGAGTGACCAACTGATTTCCTGGGCCCTTGGTTACCCACTAGCCTCGGAATCGTCAGGCTGAGAGCAGGTTCCAAGGTGTCCTTTAAGCTCTGCTAGTTTCAGCTCTGCACAGGTGGAGCGTCTGCAGCATTTTCTCCAACCCAGTGGGGCACAATTTGGGACACACTGCTGCTTCCTACATCAGGGCCATGGGCCACCTGACCCTCAGTTCTTGCCTCTGCAGAACCGAGATGCAGAAATCTTTGGTTTCTGGGACTGAGACACGGGTCCTTGATCCTCTTTAGCTACGTAAGGGGCTCCTGGATCCTCTGGAACTGTCCAGCAACTCACAGACAAGAAATGAAACTAGGGGTGGGATTCAGGGTTCTGGCCCAGAGTCTCCTGTTCTTCCAGTTGAGATGGGACTGAGTGAGGATGCCAACCCACTAGGATGAGCCTTGGGAGCAAAATTTAAGGGTGTGTCTAAAACCTCAGTAATCAACATCAATAATATTTTAGTTGTGATGAAATACACGCAACATAAAATTTTCCACTGGGACCATTTTCAAGTGTACGGTTCAGTGGCATTAAGTACATTCATACTGTCATGCAACCACCACTACCATCCATCCACACAACTCTTTGCATTTTGCAAAACTGAAACGAACTCTCCATTCCCCTCGGCCCTAGCCCCTGGCAACCACGCTTCTACTTTCTGTCTCTGTTTGGCTGCTCTAGGTGCTACTTTAGATACATGCTCACAAAAGTCCTGAGAAGGCCCTAGAATTTCATCTTTGGCTGATCTCCAGGCTCAGTGCAAGTGAAGCAAAGTGAAGGAAGTGGAGGCAGAATTGTAAATGAACGGAGTATTCAATGAAGACCCAGGCATAGAGCTAACCTGCAAAGAATGAGAGTTTCTCTCTCTCTCTTTTTGCCTCCTGACGTTCAAGAAATCTCTATCAAAACACTAGCTGAATGCAAGCTAAAGGAACAGAGACTTCAGAGACTACCCAGGACAAAGAATACAGACTTTACAAAAATAGTTTAGAAAAGACACTAAACAATCATCTGCAGCCTACAGCAAGCAACAGAAAAACCCTGAACGGGGGATGAATCAGATTTTCAGGGTTACCACATTCTACTATTAAAAAAATTCATTTTCAGCAAAATGTTGTGAAGCATGCAAAGAAATAAGAAAGATGATCCATTCATATAAATCAACAGAAATTCTTGATGAGCCTGAGTGTAGAAGCTTTATTTTACTCTATAATTATAGGGATATACTGGAGCCAGAATTTCTAACTTTTTAATTTTTAAAATTGTAATTCAGGGGCTGGCCTGGTGGCTTAGCGATTAAGTTCACATTGCTTTGCTTCAGCGGCCTGGGGTTTGCTGGTTCGGATCCCAGGCGCAGACATTGGCATCGCCCATCAGGTCATACTGTGGCAATGTCCCATATACAAAATAGAGGAAGATTGGCACAGATGTTAGCTCAGGAACACTCTTCCTCAAGCAAAAAAAGGAAGATTGGCAACAGATGTTAGCTCTGGGCCAATCTTCCTCATCATAAGAATAAATAAATAAAATAAAGCTGCAATTCAAGCCTAGAGAAAAATTGTAATAGTAAATGAATTCCCATATTCTCCCCATCTAGACTTACTAGTTTTTAACATTTTGTTGTATTTGCTTTGTAGGTATATAAATTCATACACATATACACACATATACATATATTTATATGCAAACATATATACATATTATTTGTATTATTGTCATTGTTGTGAATCATTTGAGAGTAAGTTGCAGACCTCATGACACTTAAGCCCTAGACGTTTTAGCATGTATCATGATAAATTTTAGCATGTATTATGCTAAAGAACAGAGGCATTCTCTTATATAATCACAGCACAATGATCAAATCTTGGAAATGTAACATTAATACAACAACAATATCTAATATATACAACATACTTAGATTTTAAAAATTGGCCGAATAATGTCTTATACAGATTTTTTCCCTAATTCAGCATCCAATCCAGGATTATGCATTGCATTTAGTTTTCATGTCTCTTTAGTTTCCTTTAACCTGGTATATTTTCAGCCTGCCATTGTTTTTTACTACATTGATGTTTTTGAAGAATACAGGCTCACCGTTTTTCAGAATGATCCTCAATTGGGGTTTATCTGATTGTTTCTTCACGATGAGATTTAGGTTATACAGGATTTTTTTTGCTAGCGAAAATGCACAGGATAATGTATCCTTCTCAGGAGGAAATTCTAAAGCAGTGGCTGACATTCCCCAATATGCTGAAAAAGACGTTAAGGGGTTTGTACACCCGGAGGAAAAAAGGGAAGCACTTACTCCCTCAAGATAGTAACAACTACTAATAGCCAATATTTATTAAGTTCTTCTTCTCTCATTTAGTCTTCACAATAACCCATGAGGTAGGTACAATTATTATGCCTATTTTGCACATAACAAAACTGTAACTCAGGTTAAATCACTCTTTCAATGGCACATGCCAGTGGGCTTTGGAATTGGGATTTGAATCCTGGAATCTGGCTTAGCAACAAAGCACTTAACCATTCTCTCTGAAAGATTACTAGCACTTCGCTAAGAAGGCAGAAGAGGTGTGGTAAATAATGTCACAGAAATCATTGCTTTGGTTGGGACCCAGCTGGAGGAAAGAAACAATCAACTGGAAGAAAGTTTGAACACACTAAACAAAAAGAGTGAATGGGGGAACTGCTGACAAAAATCACCTCACCGAGGAGAAGCAGCACAGGCTCAAACTCAGCCTTCAGAGCACAGTATATGTCCTTCACTCAGCGAAGCTGATGCATGGGTTTGGAGCCTCAACAAAATTAGAGGTTGACAGGCAGGGGAGAAAGAATCCTTCACCTACAACTACTCAAGGCCATGCATCATTCCCA
Organism: Equus caballus; assembly: GCF_041296265.1. Lineage (NCBI taxonomy): Eukaryota > Metazoa > Chordata > Mammalia > Perissodactyla > Equidae > Equus > Equus caballus. The sequence continues at coordinate 12,605,427 of NC_091704.1, forward strand.
ACCTGCTCGGGAAGCTAAAAGACTCTACAGTGAATGCAAACAAATACCATGACCTCCACTCACTTTAAGAGAAGAATTCCCTCACTATATAAATAGTGCTCAGATAAACAAGATGAGTCAAAGGGAACGCACCAAAGCAAGCATTTTATATAAAGAGTGGACCCTGAAAGATCTGTTTATCTTCAAAGATGATTAAATTGAGTTCTATTTATGGTTGACCAGAGGTTTGGACCAACCCTCCCATGGAGTACAAGCTAAATAAAACAAAACAGATGGTTGAAGCCATCAGAGAGCTACCCAGGCAATGAAAATTTGCAGAGACAAGATCTAGAGGAGCCAAAGGAGGTTGAGCTCAACATTTGGGGCCACATTTCTCTTTAAGAGGATTGCTAATTACAAAACCTAAAGTGGTAGCTAAGAGGCTGAGACACTGAAAAGAGCTTTCAGCAACTTCTCAGGGCTGGAGGGACAAAAATCAGAGTCCAGGGCTCACCGTGGAGGATGAGACCTGGTGAACAGTGCAGGCTTTTCACTCGGACCACTGAGGGGCTGGAGCGTAAACAGGGTGAACGAGACATAGACCAGACCTCTCCAGGACGGAAGTCCAGCTCGAACCTTGATTGTCTATTTCTCATTACGTCATTTTTACCATTTCATTTTTAACTTCTAATTTATTGATTATCACTGAATTTGGTGTTGTCAGTGATATTTTAATTTTTCCACATATTTCATGATTTCTCATATATACTTTCACTTACTATTTGCTTTTTAAAAGTTTCCAAAATTTATCTAATTTATTTTGAATATTTTTATTTGCTCTTAAGTTTACTTTTGAATTGATTATATTTGCATTGTTTTCTTTCGCCTAGATTCTTTAACATTTTTGTTTTGTTTTCCTGAAATCTGAAATATTCAAACAGTTTATCTTTTCACTTTCTTTTCTAATAATGAAAATATTTAAATGATATTATTCTTCCCCTGAATATTTGTTTGGCTTTCTTTCATGAGTCTCGACATGGTAGACTCGTATTTTAAAATGATTCAATAGAAATATAATAAGATTTTATTCATTTTTATGAGCAAAATGACCAAAAATAAGTATGAATCTAGAATATGTGAACACTAAAATTTATTTTAAAAACATAAGTGATGCTACACCTTAAATATTAACAGTCAAGTTTACCTTGAAAACTTATTTTAAAATTATAATTTACTTGGCCTGATAAAAATGCAAATAAATGGAAAGAAGGAAAATTTATAGGTCAATTTTGTGATTATAAGACAATAAAATTTATAATTAATACTGAGTCAACTTATATACACAAAAAATAAAACCTCAAATACTGAGAAATTTAAAATTAACTTTTTAATAGTAATTGAGAAAATGTGAATAAAAAAGACTCAGGAGTCTGTTTTGTCGTGAAAGAAAGACTCATAGCAGCAATAGTGTAGCAGAACAAACTGTTCCCTAATAAAGGATATGTGGAAAAGTTAAGGATAATGATGATAAATGTAAATAAAAGACGTGATTTATTGAGTGACTCTCAGAGGTCAGGATACTTTTTTATTTATTAACTAAAACATATATACAAACACTCCCCTCTGGATATAAATGCACTTTTTAACGTATGCAGTTACTCATTCTGGAGTTTGAAACAAGTTGAACAGTGGAATTTGTTAGGAAAGAAGAATTTCTGTGCCGGATGTGAAGACGCTCCCATTGATCAGCTCACCTGCCCTTTCCGACTTTGGACCTTCCATCTTTGAGTTTGTGCTTCCTTGCTTTGGTTTAATAGATGCAAAACATTCAGGGAGAGGAAATAAAAGAGCACAGGGTCACTTTTCCATTTGGAGAGAAGCTGATGCAGAGAATCAGATAGGGCAGAACTGCTAATGATTTTTACAGAACCTCTTTGTGGAGATGAGGGGGAGGTTATCATTGAAGTGTCCTCTGCCCCTTACATCCTTACATAATGTGTATCCTCCTGGATGAGCTCCTTGGAGAATAGGGGAACACATCTGAAGGCATCGCTTTTACATTGATGGATCCTCTGCAGCTCATAGTGTAACCAAACTCACTGGGTTCGCCTCTTGGCGAGTGTGGAGCTAAAAACACTACCAAGGATGAAGTGGGTGGAGAAAAAGGTTTATTGCTTGCTCAAGCAATGGAGAACACTGGGGGTAGCTCCCCAAACAGTGTCTCTCCGAGCTTAGTGCTGGTGGAGACTTTGTACATCAGAGTGCACAGGATATGTTACAACTGTGTAACAACTGGGCTCAATCAGGGCACAGGTACAGATCATTACATAATGAGTTCAAGGCACCATTTACATAACAAAGTCAGGGTACCATGACATAGCAAGTTCAATGGAACATGCCATTACATACTGAATTCAAGGAACATGTCATTACATAATGGGTCCATGGTAACTTTTGGTCACTTAGAGCTGGAGTAATTTGTAGGAGTCTTGCAGCAATTGTGTAAGTTTCATTGTAGGATGGCAATGTCTGCAAAAAGGGGGACATCAACCTCTGAAAAACTGCTCATTTATTTTTCTCCTTGTCTGGAAAACATTTGACAGACCATGTTAATTACGGATCAAATTCTCAGTAACCCTTTCCTTGCCTGGTTTCTGGTCACAATAGGAGGCATAGAAAGGTCTTGGGAGTCCAGACAGTGGGACTGAATTGGAAATGGTTTGGGGCTAGAAGTCATAGGGCCCATCTGTTCCTGAAACATTAAAAGATCCAATTCACCTGGTCTTCCCCTAAGATACCTACTTTATGCTTTCTGATTATCTATATAAATAGCTTTGAAAATAGTCCTGCTTACTTGCTGGTTCCTCTGGAAATCTTAAAGGAGCTCTATACCTGGAGCAATCTGAGCTCAGGAGAGTTCCCACTCGCACTCCTGTAATTTCATCAGGTTCCCTGGCTTAGGACTTCAGGATCCCTTAAGACCCCTCACTGGGTTAATTGGAACGAATTCTGGACATTTCAAGGATTGAGGCAAACAAACTCCTTCCCAGAGCAGCATGGTGTTTGCCCTATGAATGAAACTCCTGGGGAAAGAGAGAAAAACGTAGTCCCATAACCCTAGCTGGAGAGGAAAATGAGAGAATCACTAAGATGCTCCAGAACATTCTTTCCTGTGCTCTAGGCTCTTGTTGCCTCTAAGTCTGTTTTTCAGGTACTTACCTTATTTATTCTGTATGCATAGTATGGTCTTAGTTTAGTCAGCTTGGATCTGAAGGTTCAAAATTATTTCCTTACCTTGGGCAGCAAAGTGGAATCATGGCCCTTAAAAAGTGGACCTGAGTCCCTGGACACTGTCCTTCATCAGCTCTGAGATCCAGGCTCCAACACAGAAAAGCACAGAACTACAGAACAAGAAGAGGTATTAGAGAGGATTTATTTTAGAATTTTTCATTTTACATTTCCCCAAATAAGTATAAACAACATGAAGCATTCTGTAGATTCTAAGGCACTGTGGAGTGACAAGATGCACCATTGTTTTCTGTGTTACCAATAAAGAAAAAACACTGCCAACTGAATTATGACGTAATACTTTCTTGTTTTGACCTTTTATTTCACATTATTAATAGATCCCTTTTAGACTTATTTAGACCTACTTTTAATCATACATTTTAAAACGAGATATGACTCTCGTACTCATGTAAAAAGGAAAATAAAATGGTTAAGGCATTGCTAAACTTTTCGTGTTCAGAATCCTATTCTTTTTGTGGTGAGGAAGATTGACCCTGAGCTAATATCTGTGCCAATCTTCTTCCATTTTGTGTATGGGATGCTGCCACAGCATGGCTTGATGAGTGGTGTGTAGGTCTATGCCCAGGATCTGAACCTGTGAACCCTGGGCAGCTGAAGAAGAGTGTGTGAACTTAACCACCAGGCCAGCCCCCAGAATCCTATTATTCTGAATCATTTTTCCATTCAGTATTGTCTGTGCCTATGTTTTTCCACCCAGTATTGTTTTCCTTGCCACCAAGAGTATTAGTACCACAGCAATTCTTAAGTATGCTCCACTATTGTGGCTGAGATTGTTACTGAGCAAGAGCTTGTTGCCTGATATGCATAGAAGCCAATACAAGGGCACTGGCTTTTGAGAGAAGAAAGAGCTTTATTGCAACGTCAACCAGCAAGGAGATAGGAGGCAAGGCTCAAATCTGTCTCCCTGAGCTGAAGCTGGGACAGACTTTTAAGGAGTTGGGAGTAGGAGTAATTATGCATAACACTAGCTTGTTGGAATCTGATTGGAGGGTGGGAGTGTAACACTCTTATAAGTCCAGTGTGCTACAAATCAAGGGACCCTTTGCTTCTTATTAGGTTCCCCTCACCACTTTCTTCTCACACTGAGTTCCATAGTCAGGGAACTTGTGGTTCCCTGTGGCTTGAGGTCATCTGAGGGCAAGGTTTCCATCTTCTGAGCACATTCCAGCTGCATGTTTTGCAGTTCTTGGTCATTGCCCCTGCAAGATGACCTTGACATGTCGTTATTGATACAATAGGGCCAGTACAAATTGGTTTACGATGGTTCCAGGATTTTCTTCCAAGCTGTTGAAACCTATCCTATGTGCCTGTGTATTGGCACGAGCATGACTACTCACCACTAGCACCTGTTCAACAGCAATTATAAGGTACTTCTGGATTTCAGATACGAAAATATAAAAATATTGCACCTATTAAAATCAGTGAAAACAGAAGGATTCACAGTATAGTCTTCTTTTCACGATAATACAATCACTTCTGAATCATTTCTGAGTAGCTGGTAAATTGTGTGTTCCTTGCCTGTGGTGTTTAGATTCAAGCTGAGAAGTGCCATAATCATAGTCTCTTGACTAGCTTTGTGAGTCTTGTATGGACAGTAGTAGTATTGTGGGTATCTGCACAGCACACAACAGAAACATGTCTTGTTAATTTAATCATACTTGTTAGAATTTTGCACTTCAGCTGGTATTTATATTTTACATTTTTAACTTTAACTTATAGGACCTAAAGTTGGCTGCTGTGTTTTTGTTGGGGAAGATGTTGATACTGTTGTTGGGAAAAATGAATTATTTAAAACAAAACAAAATAAAATAAACATACATGCATTTGAAAAGTATTACCCTCTTTGGTGGCCCAGGGTTCGCCAGTTTGGGTCCTGGGTGCTGACATGGCACTGCTTGGCAAGCCATGCTGTGGTGGGTGTACCACATATAAAGTAGAGGAAGATGGGCACGGATGTTAACTCAGGGCCAGTCTTCCTCAGCAAAAAAGAGGAGGATTAGTGGCAGATGTTAGCTTGGGGCTAATCTTCCTCAAAAATAAATAAATAAATAAAATTAAATTTAAAAAAAGAAAAAGAAAAATATTACCCTATAAGTGCTCCGAAAGCATCTTGATGCTGACTCCATCAGGATGGGCTAAGTTATGCTATAGAATTGAACAACCTGAAAAATCTCAGAGATAACAACCAAGGTGTCTTTCTCACTCATTCTACATATCCATATCTTCACTCCAGAATACAGGCTGATGGAATAGTCTTATATGAGATATTCTAAATCTCACGGCAGAGGGAAAGGAAATGGTAGATGAGAAGCTGACTCTTAAACAGGACAAAAATGCACATCTTTCTCAAAGAGGAGATTATTGCAAGTCACAGGTCCAAGCCTGAGTTCTACTGGGCAGGCAAGTATGATCCTCCTGCAAGTAGGGGCAGCAACGATTTTGAACAATAATGTAACTACCATGGGTGCATAGTTAACATACACCTATGGAGGGACAACCTTGAAGTAATCTGTGCTTCCTTCCATACTATGCCTTCAGAATTGAGTACAGGGAAGTTGTATTAGTCAGGATTCTCCAGAGAAATAGAACCAATAGGATATTCATAGATAGATAAAAACAGATTTACTATGAGGGATTGGCTCATGCAATTGTGGAGCTGAGAAGTCCCATGACCTGCCACCTCCAAGCTGGAGGCCGAGGGAAGCCAGTGGCATAGTTCTAGTCCAAGCCTGAAGGCATGAGAACAAGGGGAGTCAATGGTGTGAGTCCTGGTCCAAGTCAGACACCCCGAGATAAGAGTGCCAATGTCCGTGGGCAGAAGACAGATGTCTTAGCTCAAGCAGAAAGAGTAAATATACCCTTCCTCCACCCTTTTAGTCTATTCAGGCCCTCAATGGATTGGATGATGCCCACCAGCATTGGCGAGGGCAATCTTTACCACTCTACCGATTCAAATGCTAATGTCTTCCAGAAACACTGTCACGGACACACCCAGAAATGTTTTACCAACTATCTGGACATCCCTTAGCCCAGTCAAGTAAACATAAAATTAACCTTCACAGAAGTTGGATATATTCCCATCTGAAAATCTCTCATTTTTCTGTGAAATAGATGGTGGTGAATTCATTGACTAAGAAAGAGGGGTTTGGTGATGAGGTAGAGAGCTGAGGAGAGCAGTATGTGGAAAGGCTCTGGAATCAGAAAAAAGGACAACCACAGAGAAAATGAGATAACCGTGGACAAATAAAGGACTGCTAAATGATGCTAGGACCTAGCTGACGTTGAGAATAGTAAGTGTGGAATGGCAGCTTCCCGACACTCAACTTTGTCGGGCTCTTTGCTTAGCACTTAGCACAGTGCTGCACAAAACATGCATGGTCTTTGATCTCATGGAACTTACAGTCAAGTGGGGAAGATGTCCATTAAATAGCAGCACAAATTAATGTATAGTTACAAATTGTGGCAAGTCTATGTGATGCCAGCCCTGATATCAGTTCCCCTACATTAAACCCAGCATGCATGGGGTTAAAACCAAATCACTCTTTCCCTGCTTACTCCCTGGCTCCCAGAATTCCCTATCCTCTGTGAAGACAAACAGCCAAGGTCGCCCACCTGGGTTCCTTATCATCTCCTCCTTCTTCCTGCAAGCAGCATCCCAAGGTGGAACACAGGCAGGTGGGAAAGCTCCGACCAGCCAGGCCAGTGACTCCGCCCACTCTCTACAAACAGCCACATTCCTCACAAAACTTTAAAACCCCTCACCTCCCCTCTTTTGGGGAGGAGAGAGGAAACGAGACAAATATGAGGGCTCACTCTTGTCTCCTGGCTGATGTCATCTGAAATAAAAACCCTCTCCTTGCCATAAGCCTGGAGTTCCAGTTTGTATTTGGCCCCTCTTGTGTGGCAGGTAAAGAACCTACGTTTGTAGGTGCTAACATACAGAAATAAAAGGGTTCTGTGAGAGAATTAATTTGAATTAAGGGGAAGGAGGTCAGGGAAGGCTTCACTGAAGAAGAGACATTTGAATTGAAATCTGAAGGATGACTAGAGGGAGATGTTCTAAACAGAGGGAATGTGTAGATTAAGGGACAGCAAAGAATTTGGGATGTGGGAGATACTAAAAAACCCACGTGGCCCGAGGACAGAGAACAACAGGAAGATAGCAGCAGGTAATTCAGGACTGGCAGAGCCAGATTTCAGGGTTTTATAAACTGTGTTAAGGGGTTTACGCCTTACTCCAGGGCAGAGGGCAGCCACTGAAGGGTTCTGAGAAGAGTGACATAAACAGATGAATCTTTAAATGTCCATCTGGCTGCCTTGAACAGCAAGGCTCGAGGAAAGGCAAGATTAGATGTCGAGACACGATTCAGGCGACTATGGTAATTTGGACTAGAATGGCACTTGTGATACAATTGGTCTTTCCCCGATTTCCATGAAGAACTGGAGCTACAGCCCAGAGTCTCTGACACTGAGTAAAAAAGCCTCTTTTGGCTTGGTTTATGTTTGGCTCAGGGCGAGGGGCCCTTCCTGGACCTAAACTCCAGGTCCGCACAATTCTCCACTTCAGAGCCAACCTCCCTACTTCTTTTTCACATCTTACTCTTCCTCGTGAACTCAATCATGTTTCTTCTTCTACGTCTCTTCAATCAGCCCTGCCCGTGCTCTTTATTTATCAGCCAGAATGCTTTCAACAAAATCAGCAGTAGCAACTCAGTTTACAGATTTGGGGCTTTATTCTAAGAAAGAATGAGAGATACCAGGGAAAAGACTTTGTGTATCAGGTCCTCATTCCCCCACCCCCAAATAATCATCAGACACTAAAATCATTTGGAGCTTTTGGAGCCCTATCAATCAGGTGGGGAATTATCTCCATTTTAAGGCTGACAGGAGAGACCCGCCGTTCTGCCCCCGAGGACAGGCACCGAGTCCCCGAGCCCTCTGGGAACTGCAGTCCTTCGAGCGGGACCCCCGACCGGGGGCGGTCGCCTCCATGTGCGCAGATGTGACTCCAGACGGAGCCTGAGCCTTTTGTCTCCCCGCGACTTCGTGGGTCCGCGAGGCGGCTCTGTCCCTCCCGCCCGTCCCAGAGCGCAGCCCGGCGGGATCCAGCCCTGTGGCCGGAGCCAGGTCCGCAGCGCGTCGCGGGTAAGAGAAAGCGGGCCTGAGCGCGGGTCTCCGCGACCCGCCCGTCCCTGCACGGGTCTAACGCCTCCCGCCGCAGCCCGGGCCGGGCCCTCAGCTTCCGGCCTCGGCGGAGGACGGGCTGGGCCCTGCCTGAGCCCTGGCCCCACCCCCGGGCTCTGCGCGCGCTACCCCGGCGGGGTCTCCAGCCAGCTTTGAGGCTTTCTGAGCGGACGGCGTCCCGGAAGCGGGGTTGCCGCTAAGCCCTCTGGGAATTGGAGTCCGGCAGCGTGAAGGGGGCGTGGCGCAGCGGGGGATTCTGGGAGTGGGAGTCCGGGGGCTGAGGGCTTACGGTCCCACGTGCAGAGAGCTTGGGCCCCTCCCCCTGGTTTTGGCCGTGCGTCTTGTCACTCCACCGAGAGCGTTAAGGTGTTGAACTTTTGGGGTAGAAAGGAAAAAACGGAGTCCGTGTCTTACTCATTCCCCTTCTGTGCTTTGCCCTAACAGAGTTTTTAGCCTGCCTGTGCTTGGGGGCCAGTTCAAGGGGTTCGACTTCGAACGTGCAAGGGAATCCTGGCCTGTATGTTCTCAGTCTTAAAGAGCGAGTGAGGAATCGGCTGTCTGAGAGCCCCGTCTATCAACTGCCTTGTGTTTATGAACAGCAGGGATGAACCAAGTGAGGGACCCCCGCTTCTAGTTACTGCCACCATGATCACAGGCCGCCTATGGCCGCTTGTGGGTAGGGTGTTTCTCATGGGAGTTTCTGCACTGTCTGGAACCGGGTGTGTGCCTGAGGCTCATACTTCACTGCCCTGATTCTTTCCTCCTTTTGCCCTGGTGTGGCATGTAGTGACTGATCTTGGTGATCCAGAGGATGGTCTTCCAGCTGTGAAGATTAATTTAGCCTAAGTAATAAAGATTCCAAGTAAATTAGGATTACTTCTGAGGCCCTAGCACTTAAATGCATAGGAATAAGCCTCCTAGGAATAGAGAGAGAGGATGATGCCTCAAGGAGCAGGAATCAGTTCCAGAGGAGGGGAAGCCTAACCTCAAAATCTCCTCCCAGAGCTTCAGAGTAGAGTTGAATGATTTACACGAAGAAGCAGATTATGTATTGCTGAAAAGTCCGTGTTTCTCTCATTTGAAACAGTGAATAAGGAGGGAGTCATAGCAATAACAGGACAAAGAAGAGAAGCTGATCATGGATTATCTGACCATTGAAGTTGAGGAAGAAGGTAGGAATTACAGAAATACGCATGGAGTTGAAAGTGGAGGAAATACCCTTGATGGGAATGAACAGGGAACAGACACATGTCAGGAGAAAGCCCTGAAGTAGAGAAGTTCTCACTTCAAAACTTCAAAAGTTCAAAACTACCGTGTTTGAAAATCACTAAGTGGTCTCCTTGTGGCACATTCTCCGGCCCCATCTTCCTCTTTCAGCACTTCTGTGCTCATCCACATTCCCTCTGAAGCTGTGGAAGGGAGAATGTTCCATAGTGCTTGCTTTTGTGATAAAGGGCAGGTCACACTCTTCCACCCCCATTGGAGTGTTCCAAAAGGTTGATGTATTTGTGGCTCTGTGGGTTTAACTTTTTGGTGAAAGCACTTTCACTTAATTGTCTTACCCTAGCTTCATCTGAACTTTTTGAGTTAAGTAGAGTAGGCCTTATATATATAATTCAGCTGGCTTGCGATAACTTTCGTCCTAGTGAATTTGGGAGTGAGAAGATAGAGTTTACCTCCTTCATGGCTTTTTTCCTGCTCCTTCCAGCCATGACTCCTGCTGATGCTTCTCTGCCCCAAAAGCAGAGCACAGAAGAAATGGAATCTACTGTTGAGCTCCTTCCTGTGGAGTTCCAGGCGAGTTTGGGTTTAATTTCCCTCCTCTGAAATCTTAGCTTGTTGTTCAAAGTGTGTCCTCATTTCTTTCTTCATCTTGCTTCTGAGGTCCATGGAAATCCCCTCTAGAGAACTGAGCCCAAGTAATTTTTCCTTGAAGACTTGAAGCTCTGGGAACAGCTCAGGCCAGAGCTTTAAATTTGGGAATAATCTGTGTGGATGGTATTTTAAACCATGAAACTGTGATCAGTAAGGGAATAAGTGTAGCTAGAAAAGAGATGAGATCTTATTACTGAGTCCTATAGCTCTCCAACACTTAGAGTTCAGGGAGATGAAGAGAAACCAGCAAAGGAGACTGAGATGAGGTGGCCAGTGAGGTAGGAGGAAGCCAAAAGTGTGGCATCCTGGTAACTGATTGAAGAAAGTGTTTCAAGGAGAGGGGAGTGATCGCCTGGGTTAAATGTTCCTGCTAAGTCAAGTAAGATGGGGCCTGAGAATTGGCCATTGGATTTTAAAATAGGAAGATCATTGGTGACCACCAAGGGCCATTCCATGGATTGGTAGGAGTGAAGCCTTGTTGGAATGGGTTCAGAAAAAAGTAAGAGGAGAGAAATTGGAGCCAGGGACTACAGATAACTATTTTGGAGAGTTTTATTCTCCGGGAAAGGAGAGAAGTAGGGTGATAGCTGGAAGGAGTAGTAAGACCAAAGAGGTTTTTTTTTCCCCTAAAGACAGGAGAAATAAGAGATTGTTCATAGGTGTGTAAGATGGATGGAGACAAGAAGATGTCTAAGGACTGAACTCTGGAGAACTCCAGCGTTTAGAGCCACTTTTCAAACATTGCTTTATTTTAAATTAATCCTGTGATTATTTATAACCTGTTTCACAGATGAAGAAACTGAGGCTACAGTAACATGCTCAGAATCATAAATGGTTGAGCCCTGATCAGAACCCAGGTATGTCTGATGCTAAATCCTATGCCTCTAATGACTCTATTCTTTTACAGACATCCTTTCCCACAAAGTATTCTCCAATTAATTACGGTCAACAAAGGACACTCATGTGACTGTCAATATAACATGAAGTATGAATCTTATCTTAGAACATTTGATCCATTTCAATGTAAAATCAGTAAATTCACTCATTCAGAACAACTTTAATTGCTAAAGGATAACTAAAAAAATGTAAAAGTCATGGCCCTAAGTACAGAGAAAGAAGGCGCCTCTATTAGAAGAGCATGAGAACAGCGTGAGTGTCTACATACATTCAGGATATCAAGCTGAATTTCTGTAAAATCTTGGACTAGCCCAGGAATCAGTATAAATTACTTATCTGAGCCTTATCCCATCTACAATATAATCAATAATTAAAGTTTGGTTATCATTCAGTGGTTATATTACATTTATTTAACGAAATATGTAAGAGGCAGAAGAATATAGTTATATAATATGAAAGAATATATATATATATATGTATCTGTTCTATATAATATAGAAGAATATAGTTAAAAGTATAGCTTTCGAGTGAGACTGCCTGGGTCCAAATCTCAGATCTGATCCTTACGGCTGTAAATAATGTTAATAATAGTACTTACCTCATATAGTTATTATTACAAGAGATAGTTCATTCAAAGGACTTAGCACATAGAAAATAAATTATAAATGTTAGCTATTATTATTATTTTCCCTAACACAGATTAATACTTGGAAATTTTAGAATATTCCATTAAAATGGTTAAAATAAAGATTTAACCTTCAGATTAAAAGACACTTCCTCTTCTAGATTGTTCTCTTCCCTCAAGGATTACGAAGAATGTGCTTGTACTTCCAGGAACTGGTGACAGTGAAGGATGAGGAAATGGATTTTGCCCATGTGGAGGTGGACCAGCTGAATTCTGCCCAGAGGAACATGGGCCTGGATCTGAAGGTGGAGAATTGTGGAAGCCTGGTATTTTGGGGTAAGGAAGTCATTTTGTAATGCAGAGTGCTTACTGAGACGTCAGCTTCCTTAACAACTAATGGCATCTAAAATGCCATAGTTTTGCTTAGGATCTGGAGAGCCCCTGATAACTTGGAGCTCAGAATTGGGCTTCTTTTCTCTTTTGGCAAGCAAAAGTTCACCATATGTGGAACTGAAAAAGGACAGCTTCGTTATATTGCTTTTAAGACTTAGAAGCTACAGTAATTCAAACAGTGTGGTATGGGTGAAAAGATAGCTGTAAACCAATGGAACAGATCAGATAGTCCAGAAGTAGACCCACACTTATATGGTCAATTAATTTCTGACAAAGGTGCAAAAGCAATTCAGTGTTAAAAAGAGAACCTTTTCAACTAATGGTGCTGGAACAGGTGGACACCTGTATTAAAAAAAAAAAAGAATCTCAATCTATACCTCCCACCATATATAGTAAGTAACTCAAAGTGGGTCACAGACCTAAGTATAAAATCTAAAACTATACAACTTCTAGAAGATAACATTACGGACAGTCTTTGTAACCTTTTGTAAGGCAAAATTTTATTATATATGACACCAAAAGCTCGATCCAGTAAAGCCATCTGGATCTCAAGTTTGCTTTCTTGGAAGGTTTTTAACCTTGAATCTAAGTCCTTTGCTAGATACAGGACTGTTCAGATTATCTATTTCTTTTTGAGTGAGCTCTGGGAATGGTTTCTCATCTTTCATTCCTGATATTGGTAATTTGTATCTTCTCTCTTTTTTTTCCTTTGTTGGTCTTCCTAGAAGTTTAACAATATTATTGATCTTTTCAGAGAACCAGCTTTTGGTTTCATCGATTTTCTCTATTGTCTGTTTTCAATTTTATTCATTGCTACTCTTATCTATTATTTTCTCCCCTTTGCTAATTTTGTTTAATTTGCTCTCTTTTATTAGTTTTTTAAGGTGGAAGCTTGAGCATTATATAAGATCTTAATATAATGTAATACAGTCACACGCTGTGTAATGACGTTTTGGTCAATGACAGACCACAAACATGATGGTGGTCCCATAAGATTAGTACCATATAACCTGGGTGTGTAGTAGTCTATACCATCTAGGTTTGTGTAAGTATACTCTGTGATGTTTGAACAATGACGAGATTGCCTAACGATGCATTTCTCAGAATGATCCATAATTAAGTGACACATGACTGTCTAATGTAGTATGTTTCTTATTCTATCTTGATCATTAATATAAGATCTTCATATAACATCTTTATTCTCTTCTAATAGGAACATTTAATGCTATAAATTTCCTTCTAACTGCTTTAGCTATGTTCCACAATGTTTTTTTTTTTATTTTTTAATTTTTTTGTGAGGAAGATTGGCCCTGAGCTAGCGTCTGTTGCCAATCTTCCTCTTTTGCTGAGGAAGACTGGCTCTGAGCTAACATATGTGCCCATCTTCCTCTATTTTGTATGTGGGATGCTGTCACAGCGTGGCTTGATAAGTGGTGCCTTGGTCCACACCTGGGATTTGAACCTGTAAACCCTGGGCCACTAAAGTGGAGCTCACGAACTTAGCCACCACACCACCAGGCTGGCCCCATGTTCCACAATTTTGATTTGTGGTATTTTCATTTCCATTCAGTTCAAAATAATTTCTGTTTTCACTTGTGATTTCCTCTTTGACCCATGGGTTATTTACAAGTCTCCAAATTTTAGGTGATTTTCAATAAATTTCTAGTTTTGATTTTATAGTTTGATTCTGCTGTGGTCAGAGATACTTTGTATGATTTCAGTTCTTAAAAGTTTTTGAAGTTTGTTGTATTATCTATAATCTAATCTTGATAATTGTTCCACATGCACTTGAAAATCAATGTCAATTATTGTCAGGTTGATTGACAGTGTTGTTCAGGTCTTCTCTGTCCTTACTGATTTCCCATCGGCTTCTATTGATTACTGACAGAGGAGTGTTGAATTCTCCAATTATAATTGTGGATTTGTCTATTTCTCCTTTTAGTTCTGTTAGTTTTTGCTTAATGTGTACCAAAACACTTTTGTTAGGTGCATGCACATTAAGAATTGTTATGTCTTCTTGGTGAATTGACCTCTTTTTCATATAATGTCCTTCTGTAACCTTGGTAATATTCCTTGTTTGGAAGTTAATTTTGTCTGATATTAATATAGTCACTCTAGCCTCCTTCTCATTCGTGTTTGCATAGTATATTTTCCCATTCTTTTTGCTTAACTTAAGTGAGTTTCTCGTGGACAGCATGGAATTGGGTCTGGTGGTTAAATCCATTCTGACAATCTGTGATTTTCAGTTGGTGTGTTTAGACCATTTACATTTAAAGTAATTATTGGTATGGTTGGATTTAAGTCTTTCATACACGTAATTGTTTTCTTTTTTCTTTTTTTTTTTTTTAAGATTGGCACCTGGGCTAACAACTGTTGCCAATCTTCTGCTTTTTTTTTCCCTGCTTTATCTTCCCAAACCCCCCTGGTACATAGTTGTATATCTTGGTTGCAGGTCCTTCTAGTTGTGAGATGTGGGACGCCGCCTCAACGTGGCCTGACGAGCGGTGCCATGTCCGCGCCCAGGATCCAAACCTTGGGCTGCCGCAGCGGAGTGCGCAAACTTAACCACTCGGCCACGGAGCCAGCCCTGTAGTTGTTTTCTATTTGTTCTTTTTAGTGTTCATTTTTTTCTTTTTCTGCCTGTTTTTTTGATTATTTCTTATTATTGCGTTTTATCTGCACTATTAGCTTATCATTAAAACTTTTTTATTTTATTGATGTCATAATAGTTTATAACATTGTGAGATTTCAGTGGTACGTTACTATTTGTCAGTCACCATATATATGTGCCCCTTCACCCCTTATGCCCACCCCCTTCCCCTCTGGTAACCACTAATCTGTTCTCTTTATCCACGTGATCAAACCTTATTTTTAAAGATTTTCTTTAAGGGTCGTCCTAGAGTTCCCAATATGCTTCTTTCATTAATCATAGTATCCCTTTACAGAATGTTATAACACTTCATATATAGTATAGGAACCTTACTTCTATAAGCTGCTAGTTCTTCCGTCCCATCTTTTGTATGATTGTTGTCATGCATTTTGCCTTTATATATGCTATAAATCTGCAATATATGCTACTAATTTTGATTAACACAGTCAATTATCTCTTGGAGCATTTTAAAATAAGAAAAAATGAATTTTATATTCCATTTCTAGCACTCTTCATTTTTTTTATATAGAGCAGGCGTGGGCAAACTTTCTTTATAAAGGACCAGATAGTGAATATTTTCTGTTTTGTGGGCCATACACTCTCTGTTGCAACTGCTTAACTCTGCCATTGTGGCATGGAGGCAGCCGTAAACAGTAGTAAACAAATGGAGTGGGCAGATTTGGCCTGTGGGCCGTAATTTGCTGAACCCTGATGTAGATCTCAGTTTCTCACTAGTATCAGGTACTTCTGCCTGAAGAACTTTCTTTAACATTTCTTATAGTTCAGGTCTACTGGTATTGAATTCTCTCAGCTTTTATTTGTCTGAAAAAGTCTGTATTTCATTTTTGAAAGATGTTTTCACTGAATGTGGAATATGGTGACAGTTTTTTTTTCTTTCAGCACCTTAAATGTGTCACTTTATTGTCTTCACGTTTATAATAGTTTGTGACCAAAAGTTTCTGTAATTTTTATCTTTGTTTTCTGTATGTAATGTGTCTTTTTTCTATGGCTGCCTTTAAGATTTTCCCTTTATCTTTGTTTTTTAATAGTTTGAATATGATTTATCTAGGGATGTGTGTGTCTGTGTATTTCATCCTACTTGGGGTTATCTCAGTTTCCTTGGGTCTTTAGTTTAATGTCTTTCATTAGTTTTGGAAAATTATCAGCTATTAACTCATCAAATATTGTCTCTGTCCATTCTCTTTGTCTTTTCTCCTTCCGGGATTCCAATTACATGTATGTTCAAGCATTTTAAATTGTCCCACAGCTCTTAGATGCTCTCTTCTGGCTTGTTGGTTTATTTTTCACTGTTTTTTCCTCATTGTGTTTTAGTTTGGGTAATTTCTGTTGACTTATTTGTGAGTTTACTCATTCTTTTCTTAGCTATGTTGACTCTCCTGATGCACCCACTGAAGACACTCTTCTTCTCTCTGATCATATTTTCTCATTTCTAGCATTTCCATTTGACTTCTTCTTATAGTTTCCAACTATCTGCTGAAATTCCCCAACTGTTAATGCACACTGTCCACCATTTCCACTGGAGCCTTTTACATATTACTCATAGTTATTTTCAATTCCCTTATAGTTCTAATTTCTGGGTAATCATTGAATCTGGTTCTGTTACTCTATGGTTTTATACAATCGAATTTGGATGGGGCTGGGAAGGGGCGCATGGAGAGAGGATGCAAGCAGACCCATTGTGAGGCTGCTGCATTAGTTTAGATGAGAGATGATGGTGGCTGAACCAGGGTGGTAATAGTGGGGAGGGAAAGTACAGAATGGATTTGAGAGAGATTTGGGAGGTATAATCCATAGATCTTGGTTTATTTGCTGTGATTGGTAAAGTAGAATTCAATGTGATTCTCAAGTTTCTGACTTTCGGCTGGAAAACGTGTTTAGGCTTTTGTGAGGATTAGATATGTACATGTATTTAACCTTTCAAAATAGTAGCTTACACATAATAAACACTATATAAGTGTTTGTCTAATATTATAGTTCACAGCATAGATTAAATTTTATGTACAATGATATTCTCAACTTCTGAAAATCATGACAACATTAAAAATATGTTTTACTCGGGGCTGGCCCCGTGGCCGAGTGGTTAAGTTCGCGTGCTCTGCTGCAGGCAGCCCAGTGTTTCGTCAGTTCGAATCCTGGGCATGGACATGGCACTGCTCATCAAACCACGTGCTGAGGCGGCATCCCACATGCCACAACTAGGACCCACAACTAAGAATATACAACTATGTACCGGGGGGGCTTTGGGGAGAAAAAGGAAAAAAATAAAATCTTTAAAAAATATATGTTTTACTCAAACATGGGTTATGTTTCTATAATGGGATGAAAGGATCTTAAGAAGGGTTTATCATCATCCAACGTTGCCTCACTGCTTGTATTATTTGTGTTCAACTCAGTTCATACAATATAGATTTAACATGTGCTTGCTCTTCACCAGCGCTATGATGGGCCCTGAGAAATATCAGTGAACAAAAGAGGTGTGATTCCTACCCTCAGAAAACTTACCTTTTGATGGTAGAGTTTATATTATATTAATGTCTTTTTATTAACATGAATGATAATGGCGATATTTTCTTAGGTGGCAAAACCTGGGGAATGTACAGCTTGAGGAAGAAGATGAGTTAGGTATGGATATAATGAATTCGAGATTTCCAAGTGAATACGTGAAGTAGATAGTTGAATATATGGATCTGGGGGAGAGAGAACTAAGCTGGAGATATTGATTTAAGGTCATTGATATATAGAAAGCAGTTGTAACTAGTAGACAAATAAGTCCTGGAGATCTAATGCACAGTGTAGTGAATATAGACGAGAATAGTCTATCATAATCATCAAACTTGCTAAGAGACTGGGTCTTAGTTATTGCATCATAAAAAAGTGATAATTATGTGACATGATAGAGGTGCCAACTATTGCTACAATGGCAATCATATTATAATATATAAATGTATCAAATCAACGTGTTGCAGACCCTAAATTTACACAGTGTCATATGTCAAATATGTTTCAATAAAAAAGGCACTTAAGGCCATGGACTGGATGTCTTTCAAGGAGATAGTGTGGGTAGGGTAGAGTGGGGGCAAAAGAGAGGAGCCTAAGACTGAACACTGAGAACCATCAACATTTAAGAAGAAGAAACAGAATAAGTTCCAAAGAGATAGAGATCAGAAGAAAAACATGGAGAGCTTAGAATCGCAGAGTTGAGGGGGAGAATATATGTCAAATATATCTGAATAAAGTTGGGGAACAAAAGGGAGAATGTTGTTAGGAGGAAGGCATGGTCGAGACTGTCAAGTGCTGTTGAGAGGCCAAGCTAAGCAAGAAATGAAAAAGATCTGCTGGATTTAGGTGACATACAAATGGCTAGTGATGTCACTGAGAGCAGTTTCAGTCAAGTGGTGGGGAGAGAAGCCAGGCTGCAGTGGCTTCAGGAGCAAGTAGGTGATGAGCAGATATACAAAACCTGTTTGAGAAATTTTGCTGTAACAAAAAAGGAAGGAAGAAAGGAAGGAGAGAGAAGGAAGGCAAGGAGAGAGGGAGGAAGGAAAGAAGGAAGAAAGGTGGCCGTGGTTAGTGGATACACAAAATCATATGTAAAGCATATGCTAAACATATTTTAAAAATCTGTGCCTTTAAAAAAGGGTTAAGGGTAATGATTTAAAAAGTCAAAACTGGTTGTCTCCAGCTGGTATTATTATAAGGGATTTTTTTCTAATACTTTTTCAAAACTGCCCAATCTCAACCTATGTTTTCATCTTTCCCCTCCTTCCTCATTTTATGTTAACATTTATTCTCCTCCCTTCTGGTTATCCTCGTCCCTGGTTAGTCTGTTCAGTTTTCCATTCTCTTAGGTAGAGCATCTTCATTGTCTGACCTTTTGCTGTGCCTTATCTTAGTGATTCTCCCATCTCTGTTATTCCCTGAGACTTATTCATCTGCCATTGCCACAAGGCTCTTTCTGAAACGTTGAAATAAGCATTTTTAATAGACATCACTTTTATTTTCTGTATTCTCTTGCCACCTCAGCAGTTTTCCTTCTCTCAGCACAGAGAGCACAAACATTTGTCCTTTTTATTTATTTCAGATTCTGAATCTATACCTGAAACTAAAGTGTCCCTTTCAAAGCAGGAAGTTTATGAAGTATCATCTGAAAGGCAGCTGGTAATAGAAAGACTTAAAAAGGATGATTCCTGGGATCCCAGATTGATAGAAGCCTGGGAATGTGAAGGCATATTGGAAAGGCAGAAAAGAAATCAGGAGAAAGATTTAAGGCAAGTCATAATTAAACACAAGAAAACCCCTATGGAAGGTTGTAGTGATATGGGGGAAAAGTCAAGCCCAATTAAACATCAGAAGGTTTACTCGGTAAAAAAGCCTTGAAAGTGCAATGAGTGTGGGAAGTCCTTCGGTTACTACTCAGCCTTTATCCTACATCAGAGAATTCATACTGGAGAGAAGCCCTATGTATGTAATGAATGTGGGAAGGCCTTCAGTCGGAGCTTATCACTTATTCAGCATCAGAGAATTCACACTGGAGAGAAACCTTATGGGTATAACAAATGTGGGAAAGCTTTCAGTCATCGCTCAGCCCTTATTCAGCATCATATTATTCATACTGGAGAAAAACCCTATGAATGCAATGAATGTGGGAAGGCCTTCAACCAAAGCACTTACCTTATTCAACACCACAGAATACACACTGGAGAGAAACCCTATAAATGCAAAGAATGTGGGAAAGCTTTCAATGACACCTCATCCCTTCTTAAACATCAAAGGGTTCATACTGGAGAGAAACCCTATGGATGTAAAGAGTGTGGGAGAGCCTTTAGTGACAGGTCAGGGCTTGCTCAACATCACAGAACTCATACAGGGGAAAAGCCATATGGATGTAGTGAATGTGGGAAAGCCTTCAGTTACTGTTCAGCCCTTATTCAACATCAAGGCACCCATACTGGGGAGAAACCTTACAAATGTAACGAATGTGGGAAAGCCTTCAGTGACCGCTCAGCTCTTGTAAGACATCAGAGAATTCATACTGGAGAGACACCTTACAAATGTAAAGAATGTGAGAAGGCCTTCAGTCAGAGCTCATACCTTACAAAGCATCTGAGAACTCATACTGGAGAGAAACCGTATAAATGCAATGATTGTGACAAAGCCTTCAGCCAGAGTTCATCTCTTATTCAACATCAGAAAACTCATACAGGAGGAAAACCCTACAAATGTAAGAAAATTGAGAAAACCTTCAGTGTGCATTCAGCCTTTCATCAACATAAAGAAATTCATGATGAACTGAATGCAGTAGATTCATGAAATAATTATGTATTTTCTCCTGATTGGATAGACCTGTTCTAACTATGACAGGGTATATTGCAAAAATTTGTGATGCTGTGTCACACAGAAAATAGCCCTCTTTCTTGAAATGCTATTAGGTATGGAAGAGGACGAGAGGTACATGTGGGTGTCTCGGTTACGAAACCAGAATACCTGAAGCAGTGGAGAAGAGAATTTCCAGGGAAGCACAGAAGGAGAAAGTCTAGTCAGAGAACAGAGTAAAGAGCTAGGCATCTGTATCAGTAGAAAACCAATCAGGGGAGCAGACTGAATGTTGCTTGAGGCTGGTGACTCTCTAGATAGTAGTTTCAACCTGAAACCAAAGTGGGGGAGGATCAGGACCCCAAAGAGGAAAATTACCAGGAAGTTTCACTAGGGAATTAAAAAGAGAAAAAAGTCTGAGCCCAGAAGAGCCTCCTTTCTCTGTCCCTGCCCTCCAATTGTTCACTCACACATTTGCAAACATTTAAACCGGTGGTTATTGACCCTGGATGCACATTGAAATCATCTGAGAAGCTTTAAAAAAATACCTGGGTCCCAGCCCCAGCGATTCTGATTCAATTGGATTGGGGTGTAGCCTGGGCATCAGGAATTTTTAGAACTTCTCAGGTAATTCCAACATGCAGCCCAGATTAAGAACCATTGATTCAGATTCTGCACAAGGATCAACTCAATACGATAAGAGGATTACAGGCAACCAAAAGGATAAGAGTTCCTTGTGTCCTTGCTGCTGCTTTTCCTTTCTCTTGCTAATTGTATAACATCATCTTTTTGACCTGATTTTGGATCCCTTTCCTTGGGCCTTTTTTGTTTTCTCTGACTTTGTGTGAACCAACCTGCCTGACACTAACTTCTGCTTTGACCGTGAATCTTGCTAAATGTGCTCCTTGAAGCCTGGTTATTGCTTTCTCAACCATTTCTACCTACTAGAGTCATAAATTGTGCCTGCTACCCAAGGCTCAGTCATAGCAAAAATTAACTGTAAGAAACAAGCTTAGAGGAGGGCCTGAAGATCGGAAATCAGGATTGAAGACAGAGTGATGGGAAGGGACTTTCGAAGAGTTAAAATTTTGACTCCAACTGGATAGTATGTATCTTAGAATTTCCAGAAATTATAGTAAAATTTAGTTGTGTGCATGAATTAATACTCAACTTTAAGGGGTATAGGTGGGAGGGAGGGTAAATCGAGAATGTTCCTATATCTAACATGAAGCCCAGTAATAACTCTAAGGAGATTATTACAGATCATGTCATCTCTATAGAACATCCATTAAAAGATACAGCAAGTAGAGGAATTTACATATTAAAAAAATCTTTAACCCAAAAGAAGTCAGAAAAGGAGGAAGAGAGAAACAAGCAGCTGAGACAAATAGCAGAGAGCAAAATGGTAGACCTAAATTTAACCCTGTCAGTAATTACATTAAATGAAAAAGAAACACCCCAGATAAAATTCAAAGATTGTCAGACTGAATAAAGAAGCTTAACTCAACTGTATCTGAAAGAGGCACACTTTAAATACAGAAGGGCTTACAGGTTGAAAGTTCAAAAGATGAACATGGATGTTGGCTGTGGGTTTGTAATAAATGGCCGTTATCATGTTGAGATGCTTTCCTTCTGTACCCGTTTTGTTGAGAGTTTTTATCATAAAGGTATGTTGGATCTTGTCAAATGCTTTCTCCGTGTCTATCGGGATGATCATGTGATTTTTATTCTTCATTTTCTTTTTTTTCCTAAAGCTTGGCACCTGAGCTAACAACTGTTGCCAATCTTCTTTTTCTTTCCTCCTTTTTTTCTCCCCAAATCCCCCCAGCACATAGTTGTGTATTTTGGTTGTGGGTCCTCCTAGTTGTGGCATGTGGGATGCCACCTCAACATGGCCTGATGAGCAGTGCCATGTCTGCGCCCAGGATTCGAACTGGCGAAACCCTGGGCCACTGAAGTGGAGTGCGTGAACTTGACCACTTGTGTTCCCGAGACCAGCTAGGCAGCCAGCTGAAGGGGTGGATGGAATTAATAGACAGAACACAGTCTATCTAATAGACACAACACACTCTACATTTTTTAACAGGACAGGGGACCAACCATCAGTCTCTAGGACAGAGGTGACATCCCTCTGATCGCCACGTATTTATTTGCAGGCCAAGAAGTACAAGCATAGCAGGAACTCTTGCCAGCAGGGATATGCAAGTCAAAGCTCAGCAGTTCTAATCTCCCCCCCTTCAATGTACCCCGGCGTTACGCAAGGCCATTCTCTGAGGGAGTATCCTGGGAACAAACAATCTGGCAAGTGATGCAGATGGTGTTCCATTCCTGCAAGGGCCCAGCGTCCTTAAGCCCCTTGCCTTCATGTTTGTTAAGATACTACCTTCTGGCCTTTGATTCCAAAGCACAAACAATCTAACACAGTAATTTATGAGAATCAGCAGATTGCATATTTCTCAGTCACACATTTTGTAATTTGTTCTTGCTAAGCTTAAAGCCTTGCAATAATGTAGCTGTGCTCTCCTGCAATGTATGTTCAGTGTTGATTTGGGCTTTGCTCCTTCAGTTCTTCTTCACCATTATAATTTCCCTCTTCTCTCTTTGTGTCTAGCCTTACAGACTTCCATGATTTTTAGCTCAGTGATAGATTTTTTTTTTTAAAGATTTTATTTTTATTTTTTCTCCTCAAAGCCCCCCACTACACAGCTGTATATTCTTCGTTGTGGGTCCTTGTAGCTGTGGCATGTGGGACGCTGCCTCAGCGTGGTTTGATGAGCAGTGCCACGTCCGCGCCCAGGATTCGAACCGACGAAACGCTGGGCCGCCTGCAGCAGAGCGCGCGAACCCAACCACTCGGCCACGGGGCCAGCCCCCTCAGTAATAGATTTTTAAAATATTTTATCTACTATTTTATGTGCTTGAGACTGAAAGGGGAATTGTGTTTGTTATCTGCCATCTCACCTGGAAGGCCAAGTCTCACTTTTATATCTCCACTCTAAGAATACACAGTAAATAAGACACATCATTGCCCTCCAGATTAAGTAAGAACATTTCCTGAATGATTGTGGCCTTTCTGTAGTCCCACTTTCTTCTCCAGTCTCATCTGTGTCTGCCATCCCTGCTTGCACATTATGCACCAGCATTTATGATCAGTCAGTTCCTCAAGCATCACCCCCTCTCTTGATTGGGGGCCTTTGCATATACAGCAGCTTCTGCCTGGAACATTCTTGTGACCTCCCTTCATCTGGTTTACTCCTCTTCATCCTTCCAGTATTAATTCAAGTTATCCCTGACTTACCTCTAATATGTTCTTCCAACCACCTTTAGTTCTCCTGACATCATCACATTTTCTTATCATTTCTGGTTCAATGTCTTTCCCATGATATGATAAGCAGGTACTTTACTATAATTACTTGTTGAGCATCATTCCAATGATATTATTAGTTCTGTAAGGGCAAAGAAATAGTCTCTCTTGTTTACTGCTTTATTTTCATTGCATGCCATGTATTATATATTTAATAAATCATGGTGAAATGATAGAGTGGATGAACCATGCCTAACTTGACAGCTACTCAGAATGGTATATTTGCTTTGGAATTAGAATCAACATGAAAAGAACCTTGGATTTGGACCAAGGAGTAGTCCTTAATTTGCCACTAACTCGCTCCATGATTGGGGGCAAGTCTCTTAAATTAGGAAGGCATGGTATCCTATTTTGGATGGTGAAAATTATGAGTTAGATAATTAAATGTCTTCTAAATCTCCAGTGCTCGGTGTTCTCTGTGTCTGGAGTCACTAGGATCCCATAACTTGCCCACTTGGTCCCCACAGAGCAAAATTCGTTCCCTTTCAAAGAGGGAAAGGATAGATTATTGTTTTAAACACAACTTCTCTACTATTCCACCCCAGTTCTTAGCCCTCTAGATGATATTCTGTGAGACATCAACGAATTCAGTGAGTTACTGAAGAGTTCCTGGGAGCCTCCATGGGCCTCCATCTGTTACTATAATCCTGATGTTGCTGCGAGACATTTCTCACTTTATTTCCAAGCAGTTTCATCCAGCTGCTCCTCATGGTCTAAAACCAAGGGGGAGTAATTACAGAAGCCTGAAATTACCAGAATTAGCTGAATTGATTCCAATTAGCACATTAGCAGCTCTGAAGCAAAACCTTTGTCCCCATGGCCTTGAGGTCAAGACCAATTGCAGTGGGGTCTGAGTCCTTTCCTAGGCCCAGAAAGGCTCTTGAGAAGTGAGTCCTTCTGAGGTTCCTTGAGGAGTTGCATCGGAGTTGGGAGGGAATGTTTGGGGAATGGGGGAAGCATTTCTAAGTCCACTTACGTGGACTCACTTATATGAACTCACTTATATGGACTCATTTAATGAGTGAGGATAAATGATACCCTGGAGAGAAAGCCAAGAGCAAAACAAATTTCATGTTACTGAGTCTCAGGGCTCTAAACACTGCAGTCTTGAGTTGTTTTCAAACGGGTCTCATTTCCTTTCCCAAGACCCATCGAGATTTCTTTTAAGTCTGAGGAACCAGAAAGTGTGAAATTTTGATTTCTCTTCTCAGACAAATACTATTTGATCCCGAAAGATCCTGAGAGAGATCAATAGGATAGGAGGGTCCTGAATATGTAGATTAATGGTCAGCAGGTGCCCAACAGCCTCCTACAGGGTCATTACCACAGGCTCCGTCAGAGGCACCACTGACTCTTCTTTCTTGATCCTCTGCACCTCTCACCCCTCAATGTGAAGGTGACCTGCATCCCAGAATGTTTCCCTGCTCTCTGCTTGCCTTATTCCTGAGTGCCCTGCCCATCACCAACACCACAGAGTTAGAGAATCCAAACAAAAAGATGGGAACCCCAAGTTTGGAGCAACCAGGGGATGTGATCATTGGAGGCATCTTTCCGATTTACATGACAGAGCCTTCATCGCCATTGAATTTCACCTCTGGACCCATTAAAGTGAGTAACTTAGTTGGTTCTGACCACTGGTCTAGCACTTGGACAGAGAAGGTGAGGTGCATTTTCTAACGATATCCTCAAATATCCTGGCGCATAGGGGGCGCTCAGTAACTTGTAACTACTTTTATTTTAGATACTATCAATGTTAACAACATCTTGGCCTGTCTTTGAGTGAAGGCCAGCTTGTTCTGCTCTATTGTGTTCAATGTCACTCTTTTTTTAAAATGTCGTTAAAATGCTGTCCAGTATATTCTTGATTATGTTTTTAACAAAACTTTTATATGCGTGATTTTCTATATAGGTGGATTTTTAGCAATGATTTTTATTGAGTTTTCTTCAAAAATTACAACAGAAATACATGTTTACCACAACCTGTGAAACAATATAGAAATATATATTAAAAAGCCGTAGTGTTTAGCTCCTACTTTCCATTTCCTCACTCACATCCTTGAGAGCACAGTATATATCATTCTATACATTTCTTCAATTATCTTCTATTCAAATATGTATAAATGAATAGGTTTTTAAAAAATTCGCTTTACTGTTTATTGTCTATAAAAAGTGAAATTGTGCTATATGAATTACAATGTAACTTGCTTTTCACTTTTTTTTTTTAAAGATTGGCACCTGGGCTAACAACTGTTGCCAATCTTCCTTTTTTTTTTCCTGCTTTATCTCCCCAAAGCCCCCCTGTACACAGTTGTATATCTTAGTTGCAGGTCCTTCTAGTTGTGGGATGTGGGACGCCGCCTCAACGTGGCCTGACGAGCGGTGCCATGTCCACGCCCAGGATCCGAACCCCGGGCCGCAGCAGTGGAGCATGCGAACTTAACCACTCGGCCACGGAGCCGGCCCCGCTTTTCTCTTTTAACATTAGCTTTTCATTTTACAGAAAAGATTTGGAAAGTGGGATTGATCGGCCAATATGAACATGTATTTTTTCAACATGAATTTTTTGTATTAATAAAAATTGCAGATTACTTTCCACAAATCTACAAAGTAATGGTTCTCCGTGTAGTGTATGAGACAGTCAGTGACCATCAGTCCATGCATGCCCACAAATGCTGCTCTCAAATAATTTCCTCAGCTGGCCTCTGGACTGCAACAGATGGTTGCAGGTCAAACTCTATTCTAGTGGTTCTTGAATTTTGCTGTGTATATAAAAATCAACTGAAATGCTTGTTAAAATTTTAGATCCCTTAGTCTCACCCCTGGAGGCTTTCTCTCGGTAGATAAGAAGAAGAATACAGGAAATAGCCCTTTTATACTGCATGTGCCACTTGAGGTGGTTGTTTCAAGAGCCATGCTTTGAGGAACACTCTTCAACCCATGGCACCATGAGTTCAGAATTTTTGGTGGTCTGGTTCAGTTCAAAGGTGATTTAATGTAAGATTTGGTGGATACAGAACCTTCATGTTTCCGTCCTCTCATTCCAAGCTTGCATATCCCACACGATATACAAAACAATAATAAAAAGCCTAGTTTTCTAAGGATGTGTGTTTTGTTAGCTCTCAGCACGGGAACCATTCTCAAGTTGTTCACTTTCCAAGAATTACTTGTTGAGAATGGAAGACTAACTCCAACTAAAATTACCAGGGAAATTCCCAAAAGGAGAGTGTGTGATATAGGAGTTTATCTGAGTTGCCGAATAGAAGAAGCTGATTAAAAGGTTCCTAGAGGGGCCGGCTCCGTGGCCGAGTGGTTAAGTTCGGATGCTCTGCCGCGGTGGCCCAGGGTTCGGATCCTGGGTGCGGACATGGCATCGCTCGTCAGGCCACGTTGAGGCGGCATCCCACGTCCCACAACTAGAAGGACCTGCAACTAAGATGTACAGCTATGTACAGGGGGATTTTGGGGAGATAAAAGCAGGAAAAAACAAAAAGATTGGCAACAGTTGTTAGCCCAGGTGCCAATCTTTAAATAAATAAATAAAAAGTTCCTAGAAAAATGTATAAAAGTTCTGACTGTGGCATCCAATAAAATGCTCAGTTGTCACCAATCTATATTTTTCGTATGTTTTCACAGATATGATCTTGTATCTCATTCATAAGTATGTAATGCCTAGAATGTGGCTCCTGAAAGGAAACCCTCTAAAGCAAGTGGGTGCCTATAATAGAAATCACTGAATGAAATTGAGGGTTTTTCCAAGAATGCAGGAATTGATGTAATACAATTATTATTACTATTTTATTATTTTATTTATTACAAAGCTTATGTGGCATTACATATATTAACTCATTTAATCCTCATAACTCTATGATCATTATCTTCGTTTTACATGGGACAAACGAATGCAAAAATAAATGGAATAATTTACCAAAAGTCAAAATAAATAAAATAGTTTACCAAAAATCACATAGCTAGTAAGTGATAGAGCTAGGATTAAAACCCAGGCGGTCTTTGTGGTTTATAGTCGAAACCACTTATCATAAACTGCTTCTGAAATAGGTAGACAATAGATAATTGGGATTTGACTAGATGAAGAATAACAAATGAGGGTTGTCAGCCAAGTTAAATCGTATTTTATTATAGGAGAATTCTGAGGAAAGGCTTCCGTCACTACAACTGGAAAGGAGCAAGGAGTTACCTAGTCCAGCAGGGCAGAAGATGAGAGTGTTGGCAGGGAGTCTGCTCTACAGAGAAACAGAATTTCAGAATGAGGAAGAAAGGGGCCGTGATTTGGATTCTTAGTGAACAGCTTTGGACATTACTAAGCTGTTCCACCCCACCCACTCCCTATGTCCACATGCTACCCAGACTCCCAACCGTCATGAACAGAGAAATACTAACATCCTAGAGGGAGGTAGACCCACATTAGAAAGGTGATCAGAGAAAAGAGGGAACCAGTGATGTTGATATTGGAGGATACCAGGGGAGAAAGAAGAATCAGAGAAATATTTACCATTCTTCCCCTTGCCTCCAATGAGACCTCTCTTTAAGCCCCCGACAAATCATAGTGTCTCTTTTCACGCATAATGTCTGTAACACAGAATTTTTGAGATGCAAAGATCCAAGGAGATTATCAAGTCAAAGCATTTTAAAAGTTGTAGAAGGAACTAGAATAGATCTGGGAAAAACATCCCTTCATGCTACTAAGTCAGATTCCCTTTCTATATCTCCCATAGCATGCTCTGATCTATCCCTTTTCAAATATCGCTGTGTTTATTGTGTTGGATGTGGTTTTTCTCTAAATACTCCCATTTCAGTGTTATATTATGATCTTTATCTCCTTTTATACTATATTTATTGATTTTAAGAGCCTTACTTTTTCAAATTTTAACACAGCTGAAAATAAGACGTATCTTAGAATCAAAACATTTTATAATTATAATTGGCAGTGCTTTTTCCTTCCTATTGGTACATAAAATAATGTTGCATCTTACAATCAATGGCATCATAGATTCAAAATATTTGGGAGTTATGCCTTGTCTTCTGGAGTTTCCTGAATTGTAACTCCTTTAAGGAGTTTCCTCCCTGAGGATAGTTTAGGTTTTGTTGCAACTATTTTAGTTACTTATGTTTCCCTTCCCTTTCTCAAACACATCTAAAAATGTCCACCTTCATAGACTCATTCTTTGGATCCTGCACTGTTTTAATGTCTTATATATCTAATATATCATAACAATGTAAACAGTAAGAAGAAAATAATATCATCTAATTTGGAATCTTCTGGTTCTGAGTAGAATAGTGCTTTTGAGATGATCGATGTTACCTCGAAAGCTACATGAAATGCAAAAAAGTCTCTCTTAAATGTATGCAAGAGGTGCTGAAGCAATGAGGACTAAAGGGACTAAGATTCAAGGAAAGAGAGAACTGCGGAGAAGTGAGCTGAAAATCTGCTCTACTTTTCTCTGGGGTCAGTTGCTGACTCTAGGCATGGGCAAGAGGCAAAATCCAGGCTTTGACTAGTCGGAGGGATACTTCTGGGGAGCATAAAAGCTAGCAGGGCTTTAGGAAGTCTAATAGAAATGGAGTGACAGAGGAGGAGACATTTTAGGAGCCTCAAAGAGAAGACCCGTTCTCCTCTTAAGACAAGTCTGTGACTTCTGCCTGCTGCCCTCTCTCCTGTGTTCATTCTCTCTCCATCTCTCTCTCTCTGTGTCTCTCTGCATCTCTCTGGGCCTCTGTCTCTCTCTGTGGGGCTGTGTCATTTTCTGTCTCTCTTAGTCTCTCCCAGTCTCTGTTTCTCTGTCTCTTTCTCCCTCCATTTCCATCTCTTCTTCTTTGTCTCTCTGTCTCTCCTCTCTGGCTTTATGTCTGTGTCTCTCTCAGTCTTTCTCTCTGTCTCTCTGATCCGTTGTTCAGGAGAAGCAAGACGAGATATTAGGAGCTGTGCTTGGTGGCCTGCGTGCAAAGAGCTAGTAGAGGGTCCCGGCTCCCAGACAGAAAAGACTCCCAAATCCATCCAAATGGCGTCCTGCCAATAGTCGGGCAGTGGTGTCCGAGACAGCCCTCGCCCCTCTAGCCTCCGTTGAGCCTGCAGCCTTGGCCTCCCGGGAGACCTGGAGGTAGAGGTTCCTAGCTGAGCTGAGCCTGGATCCTGGGAGAGAAACCTGTTTGTTCTTCTGAGTACTAAGTTAGGGTCGTGCTCACACCCAGCATAGACAGCTGGGAGCTCCTTCCAGGCCTGAGTCTGGCCCTGCCCTCCTCTCCTCCAGCCTCCTCTCCTCCCCAGCTCTCTCCAGCCACTCTAGCTCCTTTCTCACCTCCTCTCGGCCAGATTCCCTTGTTCCTCCGAGTGTCTGGCCCTTGGAGCTTCCCTTGGCACACTGCTCCCAGATGTGTGCAGGGCTGGCTCCTCTTGTCCTTCTGCTCATGGCACAAATGTCCACTCAGAGGCCTTTAGACCCACCTCAGGTGCCGGAGTCCAGCTCCAGCTGAGTCCAGGTTCCTGAGGGAGGAACCACGTCGGGAAAGGGAGGGGAAGGGAATGAGACTGCACACCAAGTTGGTGAAAGCACGTCTGAAGTCTTTATTGTCAAGCGTGCGTTTATGTACATTTTAAGGATTACATAAGCGTCTGGGGTACATCTATTTTCTGCCCTGAAATAGCTGGTTTTTTCCCCATGATATCATTTTACTTCCTTAATCTATTTGAGTCACGAGCAATTTCTAAAGGTTACTTCCCTTATTCAGTTTTGGTAAAGAGTTGTTCTCATTTTCTGGGTAAGTGCAGTTAATATTTATAGATCTCTACAGTATTCTTTGCAGGGGGCGAGACTCAGGTTATGCTGGACAGAGCAAGCCTTGGGGCAAAGTTGAGCCAAGGTACGTCTAGAACAGGCACATACAGGTCCCCACATCCTCTTCTATAACTCCCACACTGAGACATCTGACCTTTTCATCCTCTTTTTTTGGCAGTGTCCCGGGGATATTGAAGGAGTGTTAGTCAGAAGAGGGTCTTTCTTGTCTATTACAGTGAGATTCACCTTTCCTGGCAGATTCCCCTGGGTAAGCACAAGCGTCATGAAGAGAGCCAATACAGCAACTAGTAACATCAGATTGAGCAAGGAGGACCCTTGGCCGTTCCTGCCGGGGTTGCTTTGCAAACTCCCATGGTTCATGTGACCCGACACTGTCACTGGGCTACAGCAGTTGCAGGACTGCGTCTGGCACTCAGGGCTGCAGGCCCTCCCTCCAGCACCCTGCTTCATTGCCCTCTAGCACCTGCGTGTCTTTTCCACATGGATTTGCTTTCCTCACTTGGTCCCTTCCCCTCACAGTCGGTGAGCTCCTGGAGGCCACGGGCCGCGTGAGGGCTTTCAGAACCGCCCCCAGGCTCACAGCGCGCCTTCACAGAGTGAGTGCAGGGCCCACAGCAGCTGAAAGAAGGGGATGATCTCAGAGGGCCTTCCACCTCTGAGCAGCTCCCATCGTGGCCATGGATGCCAATCACGAAAGGTACCTGTTGCTTTGGCTGGGGGAACGCCCAGAATGACCGCTGAGTGTGCCTTCCCTCTTCCAGTTACTCCTCTGAGCACGAGTGGCCACCAAACCCCTGGTGGTCAGGCCCAGCATTGCAGCAACAAGCAGGACAGTGGGAGAGAAAAGACACACCTTTGTTCGGGGCCTGGAGGCAGCGGTTCCACCAGGGCCCAGGGCGCAAAGGAGAAGGCCGTGCAGGCTCCGGGGGTGATGTGAGGGACCTGCGAAGCCTCTCTTGCTCCCTCTCTCCCTGCACTGGCCGTGGCATGTGCACTTTCCCCACGAGGCCTCCTCACCGCAGCCAGGGCACTGACTCTACTCCACGTCCAAATGAGGACCCCGAGGCTCCAACAAGGATGGCCTCGGTCCTGCTCTCCAGAGGAGGGGTCCTGTGCTCTGCCACGTTCTGCAGTAGCCAGGTGCCCAGCCCACCTACAGCTCAGGCTGCCCTCTGCCCAGAAAGGCCTCGAGGGACTAGAAGGCCCTGTCCAAGGCCTCGGAGAACAGTGGGTCATGGATGGACAACCGAGATCTATAGACTCTTCTACAAGCTTGTGGGGTCCTTGGAGTCACTCCTCTAGGCTCCTCAATTGACGGAGAAGTAACCTCAGGCCTTCTATCCACTAGCCCCTTCCACACTGGGGGCGGGGACAGGGGGGGTGTCACATCCTCCATCCAGGTGCCCAGAGTGGTGGACACAGGACCCCAGACCTTGTCAGGCATCTCTCCTCCTCATGCTGCAGACCTGGGCATGTTCCTAGGGGACTGGAAACCCCTGGGCCGAGGCAGAGCCACCTCCAACCTCTTTCTTCTTTGCGGCTGTCACCTCCTCAGTGTGCACTCCCCTCCTGACCCCCACCCTGGGCAGGCAGAGTGTGTTTGAGTGTGAGAGTGAGTGTGCGCCCATGTGCGGATGCCCAAAGGAAAGGGCCCCCAATGGGAGGGCGTGGACAGAGGTCCCCCAGGATCTTAGGGGTTCTCCTTCCCAAGGCCAATCTCCTGGGACGCTAGAGCTGGCCCAGGGGCCTGGAAGCCCCGCTCCTCCTCTGGACTCTGCCCACCTCGCGGGCCCAGGGCCAGTCCCTGTTTCCCCTGGCCTCAGCTTCCCAACTGTCCCGTGAGGGTTGTGCAGGAACGGCATCAGCCCTGCTCAGCACGAACACAGCCCTGGGCTCCTGCCCCCTGGGGTGTGACGGGGCCGCCCTCAGGGGCTCCCTGGCCTCTCTCCCTCGGGGCAGCCGGGCCTCCTGTACACGTCCAGGCATACAGAGCAGCCCTGCCGGCAGCATACGTGGGTGTCCCCGCCCCCAGCACGCATGTGGGCCACAAGAGGCTCCTCACACGGCGGCTTTCGATAAGTGCTTCTGAAAATATGGAAGCAGACTAGGATGGCCACCTATTGCATGACACCGCTTATCACATACATCCAGAAAAGATTGACCACAACCTGCCAGAACACACATTATGGGTTGTCAGGCAGTGAGGGAGGAACGGGGGATGAGCGCTTTGGGAACAGGCTTCCCTTGTGGTGAAGGGAATGTTCAGCAAGTGGACAGTGGTGATGGAGGCCGAGCATTGGGAGTGTACTTAACGCTCAGGAATTGTACAATTGAAAAGGAGAAAATGCAGAGTTCTTAAAATATAAATAAATTTGTTCTACAATTTACATAAACACCAAAAAAAGACAAGAAAACGAGAAACATAAACGGCTACACAGACATACAGGTTAAGGAGCGAGAGGAAGGGAGGTTGTGGTGAGGGAGAAGGTGGAAGGGATGGGTCAGGAGCTGGGGATGACGGGGGTTGGAGAGGGAGCTCTCCCGGGGACAATGCTGGGGCCTGAGCAGGCTCCAGGGCTCCAGGAGGATCTGGAGCAGGGGATGGCTCTCCCTGCTCCCTGGCGACAGCTTCAGCCTGCCCCAGGGCACTGGCAGGAGCCAGAGCAGGGGATGGCTCTCCCTGCTCAGCTGGTTCCATGAGAGCCGGCTGCATGGCTCCTGCCGGAGCCTGAGGAGGGGCTGGCTCTCCCTGCTCCCGTCCTGGGGCGCCGCTTCTCTCCTGCCCTTGTGCAGGAGCTGCTGGATGTGATTGTGCTCCCCGCACACTGGCTGGGTCCTGTGCTGGCTCTGATCCTTGTCCAACAGTCCCTGAGGACGCCAGCCTTTTCCCCACACCTGCCGCTACGCTGTTCCTGCCCAGCTTCTCCTCCCTCGGGGAGCTGGACTCCGTGTCCTGAGTGGACCTCTGCAAAGACAGTGACCAACAGTCAGCCCAGAAGCATCAGAGCCCTGCTCAGCTGCCCCTGCTCTTTCTTCTGCCCTCTGCGCCTAATGCTCCCAGATCAGGCACCACCCTGTGTCTGCGCAGAATTCTCCCCGGGATGAAACAGATAGACCTCAGGGGCTCGGGAGAAACCTCGGGCAGACGGTGCTGCCTGGCACTCCACGTCCCACCCGATCAGCCATGAGCTGGGGTGGGAATGGGACCCGCCCACCAGGCTTCTAACCCCTCATCAGCCTGCTCCTCCTCGCGGTGGTCCACTCACACAAACCACCCTTCCATATACACACACACACACACACACCCAGGGAGGGAACGTAGGGCTGTCCAAGTGGGACCACAGTGGTGGCCTGGCCTGGATTGGCCCACCCTGTCCGTCCCCGTGTTACCTTTGTGTCCCTCCGTTTAAATGTCCTGAGATGTCTCGAGCGGGACGGGAGCCCGTATCTGCATCCTGGGTGCTCCTTGCGGGCTCTGCTGAGGCTGCGGCCCCGGCACATGGGAAGACAACAGGAAATCATGGTGCTCCTTCTAGACAACTGCTAGATGACTGAGCTGTTGGGGGCTGTCTCAAGGAGCTGGGAACTTAATGCTCAGGAATTGTACAATTTAAAAGGAGAAAACACAGATTTCTTAAAATATAAATCCATAAATCTATTTCAAGGTGACACAAACACCACAACAAGACAAGAAAACGAAAATTATAAATGGCTACACAGATATACAGGTTAAGGTGGGAGACGAAGGGAGGTTGTGGTGAGGAAGAAGGTGGAAGGGATGGGTCAGGAGCTGGGGATGACGGGGGTTGGAGAGTGAGCTCTCCCGAGGACGGGGCTGGGGCCTGAGCAGGCTCCAGGATTCCAGGAGGATGTGGAGCAGGGGATGGCTGTCCATGGTCTCCAGCTGTGGCTTCAGCTGGCTCGCCAGCCCCAGCAGGAGGCAGATCAGTAGATGGCTCTTTCTGGACCGTGGCTGGGGCTTCAGCAGTCTCCCAGCCACAGGGAGAATCTGGAGCAGGGGATGGCTCTCCCTCTTCCCTGGCTGCGACTTCAGCTTGCTCCTGGGCCCTGGCAGGAGCTGGAGCAGGGCATGGCTCTCCCTGTTCCATGGCTGAGTCTTCAGCCAGGCCAGAGTCCCAGCAGGAGCAGGAGCAGGGGATGGCTCTCCCAGCTCCTGGGCCCTGTCTTCAGCTGGCTCCACAGCCCTAGCAGGAGCTGAAAAGTCAAAGCCCGTGTCTTTCCAGTGCTGGCAGTCCCCAACTCCCTCCCCCAAGCTCTGCTCACAAAGCCAACCTGTGGCTGTGACAGCAGTGCCCGGCTGCCCCCTTCCCTGGGTTACAATGGGCACAGATATATTGGGGGGTTTCCTGCCAACCTCTGCCCAGTGTCCACTCACAGAGTGGCATCAAAACTTCCTCAGTCCAAGGACTGGCGTGCTCTGCTCTCATCTGCGAGCTCCCCAAGGTCCCCTCTCTTAGCTGGGGCTGGGAAGGACCCTACATGTCCCCACATCCAGACCCAGTGGCTCAGAAAGGTGGCCCAAGATGGCCATGGGGTCCTAAAGGTCAGCCTGGGAGATGCTGCCAGGAGGGTCCTGTGGTAGGTGGGCAAGTTTCTCTTGGTGCCATCAGCTTGGGGTGGGGGCCACGACTTTCCTGGCTCTCCAGAGCCTTCTCTGCTGACCTCCATGGCTTCCTCTGTCACCTCACAGGGGATGAGACCCCCCAGACACCACACTGGTCACCGAGGCCATGCTGCCCGGTGGGGAGGCCACAGTTGGCATCTCTGAGTTCCCCGGCTCCCTCTCTTCCACCAGAGGCCTGTGGCCTGAAGAGGGTGGGAGGGGAGCCTGCTGGTGCTTGGGGGGCTCTGGAACCCCTGAATCTTGAGAGTTGAGGTGTGCACACCTCTCCAGCTTGGATGAGTGCCTGGGCGGAGGGCAGTGGCATGGGCAGCACCTCTTGGGGGACTTGGGAGACCCCCGTGGAGGATGGAGATGCAGAGCCAGTACCGCCCAACTCTCTGTGGGTGAGGACTGGGGCTGAGGGAGAAGGAGGTTTGTAGTGAACCAGGGGAGCCCATGCTGAGGGTGGAGCCAGAGCAGACATTTCTAATTGGAGTGAGGGAAGCGGTGCCCAGGGCTCCCCCTGTCCCTGCCTCTCCCCTCCTTGGCTTTCACCACTCTGGACTGTACAGGGATGGGGTGGGCGAGGGGCGAGGGGTGGGGGTAGTGTAGACGGTTTGAGCTTTTCTCACCAGGGAGAGGCACAGAGGCAAAGACACAAGCTCAGAGCCAAGGTGGCGGCTCCCGGCGCCCACTCACCCCGCCTCCCAGCAGCCTGGCCCAGGAACCCTGTTTCCCTCCCTGTGCCGCCTGCCTCCCCACCCTGAGCCCAGAGACCCTCAGCCCCCATGGGGCATCTTCCTCAGGCCTCCCTGAGCCACGGCTGCCCTCAGGGTCTGCCTTTGCCTGCAGCCTGAAGGAAACGTGGTAATGGGCTCTTGGGCCTGAACATGGGATCAAGGGTCACCCAAGATGGCAGCGCCCAACATGGGATTTCTCTGACGTTTTCTTCATGTCACACAAGGGACCTGAGCTCCACGTGGGCAGGAAACATATTGGGTTTTGATCCCTGGTGAAGTTACAGTGCTGGGCACACAAGCAGGGAATAGAGGCCACTGGCTGAGTGATTAAAAGAATGAATTCCTACCTGAACGAATGAACGGATGAGGAACAAGTGAAAGCCTGAATGAATGAATGACTGGATGAATGAGTGAGTGAGTGAGGCCATGAGGGAATGAGTGGATGAATAAGCCAGTGAACGGAAACACAGACGCCGCGATGCAAATGGGAGGAGGCTCTATTTCTTGTCCTGGGGCCTCTGCCCTTCTCAAGGGCCCAGCCAGTCCCTGCCGCTCCTGGCCTCCGTTTCCCCACTGTCCCCTGAGGGGCGGGTGGTGGGGCTGCAGCAGCACAGCTTGGCGCGGCCATGGCCGGGCTCTCCCCGCGGGCTATGGCGGGGATGCGCTCGGAGCCGCACGGCCTCCCTCCAGCGGCAGACATGGGCGGACCCCAAGGTCGGCAGGGCTCGCTTCCTGGCCCTGTGCACACGGCCAGAGAAAGCGCGTGCCCGTGACCGCCCGCTGCGCGCATGTGCACCGCCAATGGCGCCCAAGGGCTGCTCCCAAGGGTCTTGTCCCGCCTTCTGCTCCATGGCCAGGTTGGGTGGGGTGTGCGGAGAGGTCCTGGGTCCCAGGGGCCAGGCTGTGGGCGCGGCGAGGGGAGCAGAGAGAGGTGGCCCGCTCCCCCAGAAGCCTCGGCCCCGCGTCCCAGGCCAGCCGGCGCCCAGAGGCCGGCAGAAGAGGCTCCGGGGCTGGAGAGAAGGCCTCTGAGCCCGGAGACCCGCCTGTGGTTCGCCCTGTGGGCCGGACGCAGGGGACAGGGGCCCTTTGCTCCGTGTCCCGGTCCTTTATCACCGAGGGCTGTTCGTCGGCATCTGCAGGGACAGCAGGAGACCTCCGTCACCTCGATGAAGGACACGGCCCTGGCCTGGTGAGCCCACAGGTGAGACAGCTGCTGCCCGCCACCAAAGGCGGCACCATGCTGCCACCCCTGTGTCCGGCCCTGTCTGGACCCCTGAGGGAGGGACAGGGACCTGGTGGCAGGAGCACACCTGTCGCGAATGTGGATGCTACCTGGCCGAGGAGACCAATGTGTCTCTGCTCATTTGTGATGAGTTGATGCGTTTACTGTGGGGGACTATAGGGACGAAGGGGTCAGGACTCAAGTCGTTTGGTTCAAATGTCCGTGGGGATAAACTGAAAATGGCAACTCGCCCTAGAGTTTTCTCCTGTCCAGTAGACTGTTTCCTTTCTGCGTTGGGGAAAGAACAAAAATGATGGTATATTTTACCCTTTGCAAAAATAAAGCACCAACCTTTGTTTCTTTAAAATGATGTAAAAAGTTACTGGTATCCTTCAAGTTTTGTTTGGGGGTCACTTGATGGTAAACAGGCAGCTTTCTTCGAAAATGTCTTGTTCTAATGATCAGGCCACTCCTGGCACAGGGAGCAGAGATTTTCATGTCTCGCCAGGTTGAAAGGCCCTGGGCTAGCTGTCAGAGACACTACCAGCGTGTCCTTGGAGCCTCCCTGTGTCTCAGTTTCCTCATCTGTAACATCGGGCTTGGCCGGAGGGCCTAAGTGGTTTCCAGAAGTTCCTGCAGCTCTGACAGCTGATGCCTTAAGGTACCAAATGTTCCTGAAGACATGAAACAGGAGACAAAAATAGTTTTTTCCCCTTGAGGGTCTAAACTGGTAAACAGACAGACGAGAGAGGCCGAGCTCTCAGATGAGTGGTTCCAGTGAAACTCGCTCACAGCCTGTGTGTCATGGAAAGTTCCCATTTCCATGCTCACTGCACAGGTCCTGCTCCTTCTGTCTCACCAGAGTTCATCGATGCCCTTGGGCACTTTCATTCATCTTTCAGCAGGATCTGTGTTCACCCTCGTGGGTCCCTGACTATCACACCAATGAGTCAATAATGTTCACTTGTTCCAAGTCCTGTTGTTTAAAATCCCATCTCCAGCTCTGTTCTGGGCAAGTTTCTAAGGAAACCTCCGTGTCTTGGAGTGATTGAATTAGAGAGAATGTTACAGCATATGCACTCTCGTTTTCTCCCTTTCGGTGTGTTTCCCACATGGAATAGCTGCTTTGAAAATCAAAAGATAAAATTTCCACTCTGTCCTCTGCCAGCTACCCTCTTGCCTAGAGAGACACCATAAGCTGCACCTGCTTCCCCTTGGGAAGATCGAGGCATAAATTCAAGGCAAAATTTCTTTAGTGTGAAGGCTAGGGTTAGGGCTGCTCCCGCCCATGCTGCTGGCTGGAGCAAGTCTGCACCCCATTCCTGACACCAGCATCCCCCATCCTTTCCTTCTGAGGATGTCTTTGCCCATTTCCCTGGGGGTGGGCTTTGTGGGGCTGTGACCCACATCCTTTGGATTGGTTGGGACTCAGCTGTAGCCAGTGCCTCGTGCTACTTATCGTGGGACAAAGACACATCACAAAGTTAAAAGAAAATTGCTCTTCTTTTTCTTTTTTGAAACAGCTTTGTTGACATATAACTGCCATGCCGTGTAATCCACCCATTTTCAGTGTACGATTCAGTGGTTTGTGGGATATTCACAGAGCTGTGCAACCATCCCCACAATAGTAGAACATGTTCATCCCCTCGAAATGAGACCCTGTACCCATGAGCAGTCACTCTCCATTCTCCCATCCCCATGGCCCTAGGCAACCCCTCAACTACTCTTGTCTCTCTCTGTCTATTTTGGACATTTCATATACACGGAATAATACAATACAGGTCCTTTGATGGCTCCTTTAATGTAGGATGTTTCAAAGTTCATCCGCATTTATAACACATGTCAGTAATTGATTCTCTTTTATGCCAAATAATATTCTGTTGTCTGGATATACCATGTTTTGTTTATCCACTAACCAGTGGAGGGGTATTTGGGTTGTTTCCAACTTTTGGCTCTTGTGAATCCTAACGCTATGAACATTCGTGTTCAAACTTTTCATGTTTCCATTTCTCTTGGGTACATACCTGGGAGTGGAATTGTGGCGTCGTATGGAAACTGCGTCTAGATTTTGAAGAGCTGCCGGGCTGTTTTCCAAAGGGCTGCACCATGTT
The DNA here is from genome assembly GCF_041296265.1 of Equus caballus. Classification (NCBI taxonomy): domain Eukaryota; kingdom Metazoa; phylum Chordata; class Mammalia; order Perissodactyla; family Equidae; genus Equus; species Equus caballus. Next base: position 12,644,546 of record NC_091704.1, read on the forward strand.
TTATTTCAAGCCAGCAACGTATGAGGATTCGAATTTCTGCCCATCCTTGTCGACACTTCTTACTATCTACCTTTTAAATTACCACCGTCCTAGTGGATGGGCAGTGATATCTTGATTGTGGCTTTGATTTGCTTTTCCCTTCTGAATAAGGATCTTGAGCATTTTGCCTGTGCTTTTCGGCCTCTTGTGTATCTTCTTTGGAGAAATGTCTGTTTAGCTCCTTTACCCATTTTTAAGTTGAGTTATTAGTTTCTTTATTATTATTTATTTATTTATTTTTAATTCTTTATGTTTTTATTTATATTTATTGAGTTAATGATAGGTTACAATCTTGTGAAATTTCAGTTGTACATTATTGTTTATCATTCGTGTTGTAGGTGCACCACTTCACCCTTTGTGCCCACCCCCCACCCCACCTTTCCCCTGGTAGCCACTAATCTGTTCTCTTTGTCCATCTTTTTAAATTCCTCATATGAGTGGAGTCATACAGAGATTATCCTCCTCTAACTGGCTTATTTCATTTAACATAATTCCCTCAAGGTCCATCCATGTTATTGCAAATGGAATGATTTTGTTCTGCTTTGCAGCTGAGTAGTATTCCATTGTATATATATATACCACATCTTCTTTATCCAATCATCTGTTGATGGGCACTTAGGTTGCTTCCGTGTCTTGGCTATTGTAAATAATGCTGCAATGAACATTGGGGTGCATAGGACTTTGGAATTTCTGACTTCAAGCTCTTTGGATAGATACCCAGTAGTGGGATGGCTGGATCGTATGGTAGTTCTATTTTTAATTTTTTGAGGAATCTCCATACTGTTTTCCATAGTGGCTGCACCAGTTTGCATTCCCACCAGCAGTGGATGAGGGTTCCTTTTTCTCCACAACCTCTCCAACATTTGTTACTATTAGATTTAGATATTTTTGTCATTCTAATGGGTGTAAGGTGATATCTTAGTGTAGTTTTGATTTGTAATTCCCTGATGATCAGCGATGATGAACCTCTTTTCATGTGCCTGTTGGCCATCCATATATCTTCTTTGGAGAAATGTCTGTTCATGTCTCCAGCCCATTTTTGGATCGGGTTGTTTGATTTTTTGTTGTTGAGTTGTGAGTGTTCTTTATATTATGGCTAGTAAGCCTTTGTCGGATATATGACTTGCAAAAACTTTTTCCCAGTTGGTTGGTTGTTTTTCTGATTCAATCCTGTTTTCATTTGCCTTGAAGAAGCTCTTTAGTCTGATGAAGTCCCACTTCTTTATTTTTTCTGTTGTTTCCCTTCTCTGAGAAGACATGGTGTCCGAAAAGATCCTTTTACTACTGATGTCAAAGAGTGTACTGCCTACGTTTTCTTCTAGAAGCCTTATGGTTTCAGGTCTCACCTTTAGGTCTTTGATCCATTTTGAGTTTATTTTGGTGAATGGTGAAAAAGAATGGTCAATTTTCATTCTTTTACATATGGCTTTCCAGTTTTCCCAGCGCCATTTATTGAAAAGACGTTCTTTTCTCCATTGTATGCTCTCAGCTCCTTTGTCAAAGATAAGCTGTCCATAGATGTGTGGTTTTATTTCTGGGCATTCAATTCTGTTCCATTGATCTGTGCACCTGTTTTTGTACCAGTACCATGCTGTTTTGATTACTGTAGCTTTGTAGTATGTTTTGAAGTCAGGGATTGTGATGCCTCCTGTTTTGTTCTTTTTTCTCAGGATTGCTTTAGCAATTCAGGGTCTTTTCTTGCCCCATATAAATTTTAGGATTCTTTGTTCTAATTCTGTAAAGAATGTCCTTGGGATTCTGATTGGGATAGCGTTGAATCTGTAGATTGCTTTAGATAGAACGGACATTTTAACCATGTTTATTCTTCCAATCCATGTACATGGAATGTAGTTCCATCTCCTTACGTCATCATTCAATTCTCTCAGAAAGGCCTTGTAATTTTCATTATATAGGTCCTTCACTTCTTTAGTTAAATTTACCCCGAGGTATTTTATTCTTGTTCTTGCAATTGTGAATGGTGATGTGTTCTTGAGTTCTTTTTCTGTTAGTTTGTTATTAGAATATAGAAATGCTACTGATTTATGCAAATTGATTTTACACCCTGCAACTTTGCTGTAGTTGTTGATTACTTCTAAGAGTTTTCCAATGGATTCTTTGGGGTTTTCTATATATAAGATCATGTCGTCTGCAAACAGCTAGAGTTTCACTTCTTCCCTGCCTATTTGGATTCCTTTTATTCCTTTTGCTTGCCTGATTGCTCTGGCCAGGACCTCCAGTACTATGTTAAATAAGAGTGGTGACTGAGGGTATCCTTCTCTCGTTCCTGTTTTTGGGGGGATGGCGTTCAGTTTTTGCTCATTGAGTATGATGTTGGCTGTGGGTTTGTCATATATGGCCTTTATTATGTTGAGGTAGTTCCCTTCTATGCCCAGTTTGTTCAGAGTTTTTATCATAAATGGCTGTTGGATCTTGTCAAATGCTTTCTCTGCATCTATTGAGATGATCATGTGGTTTTTATTCCTCAGTTTGTTGATGTGGCATATCACGTTGATTGATTTGCGGATGTTGAACCATCCCTGTGTCCCTGGTATGAATCCCACCTGGTCATGATGTATGATCCTTTTGATGAATTGTTGAATTCTGGTTGCCAAAATTTTGTTTAGAATTTTTGCATCTATGTTCATCAGTGATGTTGGCCTGTAGTTCTCTTTTGTCGTGCTGTCCTTGTCAGGCTTTGGTATCAGCGTGATTTTGGCCTCATAGAATGTGTTAGGAAGTGTTCCATCCTCCCTAATTTTTTGGAATAGCTTGAAAAGGATAGGTATTAAATCTTCTCTGAACGTTTGGTAGAATTCCCCAAGAAAGCCATCTGGTCCTGGGGTTTTATTCTTTGGGATATTTTTCATTGCTGTTTCAATCTCTTTCCTTGTGATTGGTCTGTCCAAATTATCTGCTTCTTCTTGAGTGAGCTTTGGGAGATTGCAGGAGTCCAAGAATTTATCCATTTCCTCTAGGTTATCCATTCTGTTAGCATAGAGTTTTTCGTAGTATTCTCTTATAATCCATTGTATTTCTGCAGAGTCTGTTGTTATTTCTCCTCTTTCATTTCTGATTTTGTTTATTTGAGCTTTCTCTCTTTTTTTCTTTGTAAGTCTGGCTAGGGGTTTGTCAATTTTATTTATCTTCTCAAAGAACCAGCTCTTTGTTTCATTGATCCTTTCTACTGCCTTTTTCGTTTCACTAGTATTTATTTCTGCTCTGATTTTTATTATTTCTCTCCTTCTGTTGACTTTGGGCTTTATTTGTTCTTCTTTCTCTAGTTCAGTTAGGTGTAGTTTAAGATGGCTTATTTGGGATTCTTCTTGTTTGTTAAGATGTGCCTGTATTGTGATGAATGTTCCTCTTAATACAGCTTTTGCTGTATCCCATATGAGCTGATAGGGCATGTTATCATTTTCATTTCTTTCCAGGTATTTTTTGATTTCTTCTTTAATTTCTTCAATGATCCATTGCTTGTTCAGTAGTGTATTGTTTAGTCTCCACATCTTTGTGCCTTTCACAACTTTTTTCTTGTAATTAATTTGTAGCCTTATAGCATTATGATCGGAGAACATGCTTATTATTTCAATTTTTTTAAATTTGTAGAGGCTTGCCTTGTTTCCCAACATATGGTCTATCCTTGAGAATGTTCCATGTGCACTTGAGAAGAATGTGTATTCTGCTGTTTTAGGCTGAAGTGATCTATATCTGTCTACTAAGTCCCATTGTTTTAGTTTTTCGTTTAGCTCCACTATTTCTTTACTGATTTTCTGTCTGGATTATCTGTCCATTGATGTGAGTGGGGTGTTGAGGTCCCCTACCATTATTGTATTGTTTTTAACATCTTCCTTTAGGTCTGTTAATAGTTGCTTTATGAACCTTGGTGCTCCTATGTTGGGTGCATAGATATTTATAAGTGTTATTTCTCCTTGATGAAGTGTCCTTTTGATCATTATATATTGTCCCACTTTGTCTCTCTTTACCTGTCTTATTTTGAAACCTGCTTTGTCTGATATAATAATTGCAACACCTGCTTTTTTTTTTTTGCTTGCTATTAGCTTGAAGTATTATCCTCCACCCCTTGACTCTGAGCCTGTGTTTGTCCTTGGGGCTGAGGTGTGTTTCCTGGAGGCAACAAATTGTTGGATCTTTTTCTTTAATCCATTCTGCCATTCTGTGTCTTTTTATTGGAGAGTTCAATCCGTTTACATTGAGAGTGATTATTGATGCATGTGGACTTAAAGCTGTCAATCTGTTGCTCATTATCTGGCTTTCCTGCTTTTCTCTTCCTGTGTGCTTTATCCTACCCATTTGATACGGCAATTTCTTACGCTGGGTTTCATAGATTTTTCCTGATTTATGATTTGTGTCTCTGTTCTGTTTTTTAGTTTAGTGTCTACCCTGAAGTTTGTATTTAGAATCTCGTGTATAATATAGTCTATTCTCTGGTGGTCTCTTAGTTACTTGGCCTAGACTGATTTAGTCCCTTTGCTCTTCCCCTCCTAAATTATTATCTTCGTTTCTTATTCCAACTCGTGTTATGAGTTTGTAGTTAGAGTGATAAGATCCTCTTTGCTTTGGTAGTTTCCTTACCTTTATCCTAATGCTATAGTTGAATATTTGCTATCCTATTCTCGTTCTATTTATCTGTCTCGCTACTCTGTGGTTTGTGACCCCTTTCTCCATTTTTTCTTTTTTCAAGTATGAGAGCCTTCTTGAGGATTTCTTGTAGTGGAGGACTTTTGATTACAAATTCCCTTAACTTTTGTTTGTCTGGAAAAGATTTAATTTCCTCCTCATATCTGAGGAATATTCTTGCTGGATAGAGTATTCTTGGCTGAAGATTTTTATCTTTTAAAGTTTTGAATATGTCACTCCATTCTCTCCTAGACTGTAAGGTTTCTGTAGAGAAACCCACTGAAAGTCTGATAGGAGTTCCTTTGTAGGTTATTTTCTTCTGTCTTGCTGCCCTGAGTATTCTTTCTTTGTCTTTCATTTTTGCCAATAAGGAAACATTGGCCTTAAGTGACACATTAGACCAGATGGACTTAGTAGATATATACAGAACATTCCATCCAAGAACTGCAGAATACACATTCTTTTTTTTGGTGAGGAAGAGTGGCTCTGAGCTAACATCTGTTGCCAATCTTCCTCTTCTTTTTTTTCTCCCCAAAGTCCCAGTACGTAGTTGTATATCCTAGTTGTAAGTCCTTCTAGTGCTTCTATGTGGGATACCGCCACAGCATGACTTGATGGGCAGTGTGTAGGTCTGCACTGAGCATCTGAACTGGCAAACCCCGGCCCACTGAAGCAGAGCACATGAACTTAACCACTATGCCACTGGGCCAGCCTCCAGAATACACATTCTTTTCAGATGCACATGGGACATTCTCCAGAGTAGATCACATCTTAGGCCACAAAACAAGTCTCAAAAAATTTAAGAAGATTCAAATAATACCAAACAACTTTTCTGACCATAATGGTATGAAACTAGAAAACAACTACAAGAAGAAAACTGGAAAAGCCAGAGATATGTGGAGATTAAACACAATGTTAATGAACAACTATTAATCAATGAAGAAATTAAAGGAGAAATCAAAAAATACCTGGAGACAAATGAAAATGAAAATATGACATACCAAAATTTATGGGATATGGTAAAAGCAGTACTAAGAAGGAAGTTTACAGCAATACAGGCCTACCTCAAAAAACAAGATTTTTCTCAAACAATCTATCAGTGCGCTTCAAGGAACTAGAAAAAGGAGAACAAATGAAGCCCAAAATCAGCAGGAGGAAGGAAATAATAAAAATTAAAGCAGAAATAAATACAATAGAGACTAAAAAAATAGTGGAAAAAATCAATTAAACTAAGAGCTGGTTCTCTGAAAAGATAAACAAAATTGACAAACCTTTAGCTAGACTCACCAAGAAAAAAAGAGAGAAGGCTCAAATAAATAAAATCAGAAATGAAAGAGGACAGATTACAATGGACACCACAGAAATACAAAGGACTATAAGAGAATACTAAGAAAAGCTATACACCAACAAATTGGATAATCTAGAAGAAATAGATAAATTCCTAGAATCATACAGCCTTCCAAAACTGAATCAAGAAGAAATAGATAATCTGAATAGACCAATCACTAGTAAGGAGATCCAAACAGTAATGAAAAATCGCCTAAAAAACAAAAGCCCAGGACCAGATGGCTTCCCCAGTGAATTCTACCAAACATTCAAAGAAGACTCAATACCTATCCTTCTCAAACTCATCCAGAAAATTGAAGAGGAGGGGACGCTTCCTAACTCATTCTATGAGGCCAACATTACACTGACACCAAAACCAGACAGGGACAACACACAAAAAAAGAAAATTATAAGCCAATATCACTGATGAACATAGATGCAAAAATCCTCAACAAAATACTAGCAAATCAAATACAACAATACATTAAAAGGATCATACATCATGATCAATTGGGATTTATTCCAGGGGTGCATGGATGGTGCAACATCTGCAAATCAATCAGTGTGATACACCACATTAACAAAATGAAGAATAAAAATCACATGATCATCTCAGATTCAGAGAAAGCATTCAACAAGACAGAGCATCCATTTATAATTTTTAAAAACTGAATAAAATGGGCATAGAAGGAAAGTATCTCAATATAATAAATGCCATATATAGCAAACCCACAGGTAACATCATACTCAATGGTGAAAAACTGAAATCTTTCCCTCTAAGAACAGGAACAAGACAAGGATGCCCATTTTCACCACTCTTATTTAACACAGTATTGAAAGTCCTTGCCAGAGGAGTCAGGAAAGAAAAAGAAATAAAGAGATTCAAATTGAAAAGGAAGAAGTAAAACTGTCACTATTTGCAGATGGATTTTATGTATGGAAAACTCTAAAGAATCCAACAAAAAAACTATTATAAATAATAAACGAATACAGTAAAGATGCAGGATACAAAATCTACATACAAGAATCACTTGCCTTTCTGTAACACAATGAAATAGGAGAAGGAGAAATTAAGAATACAATCCCATTTACAATGGCAAAAATATAAAATACCTAGGAATAAACTTAACCAAAAAGGTGAAAGACCTATACACTGAAAACTATAAAACATTGTTCAAAGAAGACACACAAATAAATGGAAAGATATTCCATGTTCATGGATGGGAAGAATTAACATAGTTAAAATGTACCTAAAGCAATCTACAGATTCAGTTCAATCCCTATCAAAATTTCCCAATGACATTTTTCACAGAAATAGAACAAGGAATCCCCAAATTATATGATATAGAACAACACAAGACCCTGAATAGCCAAAGCAATCCTGAGAAAAAAGAACAAAGCTGGAAGTATTACTCTCCCTGATTTCAAAATATACTACAAAGCTATTGTAATCAAAACAACATGGCACTGGCACAAAAACAGACACACAGCTCAATGGAATAGAATCAAGAGCCCAGAAATAAACCCACACATCTATGGACAGCTAATTTTCAACAAAGGAGCCAAGAACTTACAATGGAGAAGGTAAAGTCTGTTCAATAAATGGTGTTGGGAAAACTAGACAGTCACATGCAAAAGAAAAAAATCATTATCTTACACTGTACACAAAAATTAACTCAAAATAGATTAAAGACTTGAATGTAAATTCTGAAACCATACAACTCCTAGAAGAAAACATAGGCAATAAACTCTTCAACATTGGTCTTAGCAGTATCTTTTTGAATACAATGACTCCCCCGAGGCAAGGGAAATGAATGTAAAAATAAACAAGTAGGACTACACCAAACTAAAAAGCTTCATCACAGCAAAGGAAACCACCAACAAAATGAAAAACCAGGGGCTGGCCCATTGGTGCAGTGGTTAAGTTCACAAGTTCCGCTTCAGCAGCCGGGGGTTCGCTGGTTTGGATCCTGCGTGCAGACAAGGCACCACTTAGCAAGCCATGCTAGGTAGAGGAAGATGGGCACAGATGTTAGCCTAGGGCCAGTCTTCCTCAGCAAAAAGAGGAGGATTAGCAGCAGAAGTTAGCTCAGGGCTAATCTTCCTCAAAAAAAAAAAAAAAAGAAAGAAAAAGAAAAAACAGCCTAACAATTGGGAGAAGATACTTGGAAATCATATATCTGTTAAGGGGTTAATATCCAAAATACATAAAGAACTCATACAACTCAACAACAACAACAAAAATAACCCAATTAGAAAATGGACAAAGGATCTGAACATTTTTCCAAAGATATACACATGGCCAACAGGCACATGAAAATGCAAATCAAAACTGCAATGAGCTATTGTCACCTGACGCCGTTCAGAATGGCTATAATCATTAAGACAGGAAATAAGTGTTGGAGAGGATGTGGAGAAAAGAGAACCCTCAGACACTGCTGGTGGGAGTGTAAACTTGTGCAGCCACTGTGGAAAACAGTATAGAGATTCCTCAAAAAATTAATAATATAACTACCATATGATCCAACTATCCCACTTCTGGGTATTTATCCAAAGAACATGAAAACACTAAGTCAAAAAGATTGCAGCATTATTCACAATAGCCAAGACATGGAAACAACCCAAGTTTCCATCAATGGATAAATGGATAAAGAAGATGAGGGGGATATATACACACAATGGAATACTACTCAGCCATAAAAAATGATGAAACCTTGGCATTTGTGACAACATGGATGGACCTTGAGGGTATTATGCTAAGCGAAATAAGTCAGAGGGAGAAATACAAATACCATATGATTTCACTCATAAGTGGAAGGTAAAAACAACAAGAAGAAACATAGACATAGATACAGAGATTAGATTGGTAGTTACTAGAGGGCAAAGAGGGGAGGGGGAAGGGCAAAGGAGTAAAAGGGCACATGTGTACAGTGATGGATGGTAATTAGACTTTGGGTGGTGAACATGATGTAGTCTAAACAGAATTTAAAATATAATGATGTACACCTGAAATGTACATAATGTTATAAACCAATCTTAGCTCAATAAAGAAAATACACTTTAAAAAAAGAGATGGATAAGAAAAGATTGAAGATGACTCCAAGATTTTAATCAATTTCCAGTCAAGGAATGGAGGTGTTAACTCAAACAGAAATGTCATGAGAGGCACTAGTAAAGTAATACTTACTGTGCATATACTCACTACATGCCAGGCAGTGTGCTAAGCACTCAGTATGCATTTTCACATTTAATTTCCCAACAGCCTGTGATAATGGTCTTTTGCCCTATTTTACAGATCAGGAAACAGGACTGCACCTGTGCCCCTAAACTCTAGTTTGCACAAATGCAGACGGTGGTTATTTTGTTCAGAGCTATATCACTAATGTCTGACACATAAAAAGCACTCATTATCTAAATTTTTGAATGAATGAGCACAGCTAATAAGGGATAGAGTCATGATTTGAACCCAGAACAGCCCAACTCCCACCTCCTGGAGAAGACATGGCATTCCCTTGCAGCCATACTGTGCTCAGGCCACAGCAGGATATCTAGCTGCAGATGCACAGCAGATACCTAAGTTCCAGCAATGGAGCTTGAGAAAAAGGTCGAGGCTACAATAACCTTTCAGCATCCACGTGGAGATTGAAAAGCTCTAAAATTAGATGAGATGATTAAGAGAGAGGGTATAAACCCCGGAATAGAGCCTTAGAGAACAGCTATATTTAGAGTTGAGGGGAGGAAGAGGCATTTTAAAAAGGCAATGAAGACATATATGTCAGTGAGATAAGGTGAAGATATAGATCTAAAAGTAAAGGGGAAGGAGAAGGAGGGTTGTCAGCAATATCAACCACCACAGAGTCATCAGAGCCTCAAAATTAAGGCAAGATACATGAATTTGGGGATCAGGAGGTCATTGAGGACTTTTGGGTGAGCAGATTCGGAAAACAGCCTGAGTAAGAGTCAGCTGGCATCTGGGTGGATAGGGGAACAGGGCTGTGAAGGAAAGAGTGGGTAGTGAGGATGTAGAGCTCACTAGGATAAATTTGTCTGTAATTTCAAACAAGCTAGTAGTAGTAATATGAGAGGGGTTGAACATTCGAGTAGAAGTGATCTTTTGTGTTGTAAAAAGAAGGGTCTAGTAGGAAGGAACTAAAGATGGCAGAAAGAGAACAGACTACTGATAGAACATGACCCCAGAGGAGACAGCAGGAGAATGAGATGCAGGAGAATGAGATGCAGGAATGGCAGTCCTTAGAAAGGGCAAGAGACATGTTACCATTGGAGGTAGGAGAAAAGCTGAAAGAAAATATAGAAAAGTAAAGGTTCAGTAGAGAAAAAGTGAGGGCATTCAAATTGAAAGGAGCCAAGGTCTTAGTACCTAGAAAGCAGAGGGAAAGATTCAAGGCTAGAGTACAGTAAGAAATATTTTAATTAATTGAGGCAATAGTTGACAAAATTTATTGAATGCCTACTCTGCTATAAGCCAAGAATTCAGTAGAGAAGACCATAAGGGATAATAATAAAGAAGCATAATTAGGGACCCAACTGAGAAGAAATAGCATGAACTTTTCATAGAACCCAGCAGCATGGTTTCACAGTTTTGCCCAGCTTCTGAAAAGTGGTTATTGAAGGAAGTTAATGGTGCTGCACAGGGTTAGGAACTGAAATGGTGAGAATGGCAGACAAGGATGGAGGAAAGAAAGATGGATTCTAGAGGCGAGAGAAGACAGTATTGGCATGGACTAAGCTGAGCGATGAGGTGAATGAATACTGAGAGGAGTTTAGAATCTAAACACTGTGATTTGGGTGTGGAGCAAGTTATCAGAAATGAGGAAATAAAGTGCTTGTAATCAGAAAAGGAATACTCTGTGTTTGAGAACTTAAAGTAAAATAGTTTCAGAGCAAGCAAATTATGAAGTGCCCTGTCTGCGTTTTCAGAGGTTAAATGAGGAAGTATCAAGCCATGGTATTAGATGGGCTAGAAGTAAAAATTGATGAACGTGGCAAAGGATGAGAGCGGGTGGAGAAGATGACTGACCAGGCACCGAAATCATCAAGACAGGTAGGGTGTTGTGATGGAGGTCATAGACACAGCAATAAGGATAGGGCTTGGATGTCAAGGTTCAAAAACAGAGGTTGATGGAGGCAGAACAACAGTCTAAAATAACAAGAAGGGATAAGAATGTTTTTGAGGCTGAGTGTATCTTGAGGTGCAATTCAGATTTCAATTAAGGTAAAGAATTGGAAGTTCAACCTGACAATCCATCTAAGACCATAGAAGACTTTGCTCCACCGTTGAACTAGGAGGCAAACAGCAAGGAGTGACTGATAGAGAAGTAAGCAAGGATGCACAGCAGAAAAGGAAAGGGTTGGCTGGAATAAGATATAAGCATTGTTCTCTGCCCTCATCTACCCTATCACCTCTTTACAGGACCCTTCTAATCCTTAACATTACTTGTAAGGCATTATCCCTATTTTACAGATAAGAAAAAGCTGGTTCTGAAATTTGAGTCTTGTCCTGACTGCAAAATCTAGTCTTTCTACAACATACTGACTCTCAGTGGTCTAAAAGTGTTACTGCAGCTTTCAAGGACTAACTGGAAATCGTGTCGGACTTGTATGAAAAATGCTATGAAACACAATATACTTTTTTTGAGGTAGAATTGGCATATAACATGATATTAGTTTCAGGTGTACAACACGATTTAATATTTGGATATATTGTGAAATGGTCACCACAATAAGTCTAGCTAACATCTGTCACCATATATACAGATTTTTTTTTCTTACGATGGGAACTTTTAAGATTTACTCTCTTAGCAACTTTCAAATATGCAATACAATATTATTAACTATAGTCACCATGCTGTATATTAAATCCTCAGGACTTATTTCTTCTATAACTGGAAGTTTGGGCCTTTTGACCCATTTCACCCCACCACCACCCACCCCCAACCCCCTTCCCATAATGAACAACCTGTTCTCTGTATCTGTAAGCTTGTTTTGTTATTTTAAACAAAATCACACATTCAAGTGAGATCATACCTTATTTATCTTTCTTGGCCAGACTTATTTCGCTTAGCATAACGCACTCAAGGTCTGTCTCTGTTGTCTCAAATGGCAAGATTTCCTTTTTTAAGGCTGAATAATATTCCATTGTGTATATATACATTTTTCTTTATCCATTCATCCACTGATGGACAGTTAGGTTGATTCCGTGTCTTCACTATTGTAAATAATGCCACAATGAACATGAGAGTAGATATCTTTTTAAGTTAGTGTTCTTGTTTTCTTTGGGTAAATATAAGTAAAATTGCTGGATCAGATGGTAGTTCTATTTTAAATTTTTTGAGGAACCTCCATTCTGTTTTCCACAGAGGCTGAACCAATTTACATTTCCACCAACAGTGCACAAGGGTTCCCTTTTCTCCACATCCTTCTCAACACTTATCTCTTCTCTTTTTGATGCTAGCCAGTCTAACATATGTGAAGTGATTTCTCATTGTGGTTTTGATTTGCATTTCCCTGATGATTAGTGATGTGGAGCACTTCTTCATGTGCCTATTGGCAATCTGTGTGTCTTCTTTTGAAAAATGTCTATTCAACAACTAGAATATAGAGCTATGTACTGGGAGGGCTTCGGGGAGAAGAAGAAGAAGAAAAAAAAGAAGATTGGCAACAAATGTTAACTCAGGTGCCAATCTTTTAAAAAAAAAAATCTATTCAGAGCCTCTGCCCATTTTTTAATCAGGTTTTTTTCTACTGAGTTGTATGTACAATGTATTTCTTTGTGTTGCTCTTGAATTATATTCAGCTCTAAAAAGTTCTATGTGAGCTTGCATATTTAATACTGTATATTTAAATCTTAACTTTCTTTTTCAAGAAAAACATCTTGGACCCTTTTCCTTAATGATATTAAGGAACTTCCAAATACATCCTAAATGATCACATTGAATTTCTGCAACTATACCCTAAAACACTAAGTTAATATTTATATTGCATTATTTTTCAGGTGTGAAAATGAAACCAAATTCAAAACAGAAGAAGTATTCTGGGCTTACAATTTCTGCCCTACTCCGTACTCCTGGACTGCACTTCTGGGCCTTATTTTATATCTTGTTTTCTTCGCACCTGGTAAACCAAAGGCTATTGTTGTGTTAATTAAATTGTCTCTTTTTAGAGGAGACAAGCTACTCTTTTTAAAATTCCTTACATACTACTTTACTGAAATTTTTACTTTTGTATTTCTCAGGAATGGGACCAATGCCTTGGACTGTGAATTCTGAAATATATCCCCTTTGGGCAAGAAGTACCGGAAACGCATGTTCATCTGGAATAAACTGGATTTTCAACGTTCTGGTTTCATTGACATTTTTACACACAGCAGAGTATCTCACATACTATGGTAAGAGAGTATTTTTTCCAGCTATAGTTTCATTTTTATTTTTCCTACTGTTTTTAGATATGCTATCATTTGTGATTGAAAAGACTAGATGGTTATATTTTTGCTGTTATAAATATCTCTGTGTGGCTTTCTTGTTCCCCAAAGTCCTTGGAAATGGACCTGGAAAAAAAGAAGAGGAATTCTCCCTTCCTGAGGAGCACTGCTTCTTGTCCCTCAGCGCTTCATAGCCTTCACCCACCCACCCACTCTCCCAACCCAAACATTTCCCAGCTATCTCGCCAGTTGGAAATCTTCACAGCAGAGCTGTTAGTTTAATGAAGAAGCACAAACAACAGAGAATGGTAGAAAGAGGTAGGCAGGAAGTCTAGGGCTAATGCTTGAAGATGTCCCACGACAGGGATGGAGTCCTGTCCAAGAGCAGAATCAGGGTAGGGCTGAAAGTAGCTCCCCCAAATGTCGTGCTGGGAGTTATGCCTTCCACTGTATCATCTACGCCATTCAGGCCACGGCATGTGCATTTCAGTGTCCACTGAGAATGGCACTTACCACTGCCAAAACTGTAAACATAACAGAAGAGTTCAAGTGAAAAGGTGTGGAGGCCATAACTCAAAGAAAACAATATTGGGAAGTGGCTGAATTAGGAAAAAACTTTGGGAAGGTACTTCAAGTCCATTTTTACCAAAATGAAATGTCTTTCTTTTTTTAGCAAGATGATTTCTTCATTGTCTGTATAAGTTTATAGATTGTGATTGGATTCTAAATTGATGAAATATGAGGTTTTCACTCTAACCCCCTAAGCCTCTATGCTGTATATGGAATGCCTGCTGCTTAGGCCATCCTCTGATCCCCTCCCCTATCACTCACCTCCCTTCATCTCACCCCACCCCATGATCTAAGCACTCATGATTCCTTTTTGCAATAACAGGTTCGTTTGTCAGCCCCTCTCCCCTTACTGCTGGACCATAAGTCCCATGAGCTCAGGCAAGTACTACACCTTGTTCACCATTAAATTCCCAGTGCCTTCCAGGGTGTGCCATTCACTTGATAAGCACTCAGAAGTGTCTGTCAAATGAATACACATGCAGATGAATTTTGTAGATGAGTGATGAATAGCGGAAACATTATAAAAATTTATTCCTCCTCCCTTCTGAACATGCTGAATTGGTATTTACTTTTATTTAATACTATTTATCTACTGAGTATTATCTATATAAACTCTTCTCTCTCCCAACCACCATTTAGAACATTTAGAAATACTTATTTTCTTGGAAAGGAAATGCACTGGCATTTTAAACTGGATATATATTCAGTATGTTCAGCTTTATCCCACTTGGCAATTAAAACTTTTACATAAATTCATAAAGTTATCTTCCTGACACCATGAGTATGAGCACAATAAATATTTACCCATATTTGCTGATTCCTGAGAACACATTTAAGACCTAAATATAGACTAACATCCTGAGGAAGCATTTTTTATAGAAATTCATAGACCAAATAATAGTCTACTTGGTAAGACTTCTAATAGCAAAGCTCCTCTTTCTTGAATTTATACTGCCAGAAAAACATGAGGCAACAGAAGTAAAATTTAAATAGGGCCTAGCCAGACTTCTTTCAAAAATATCCCATTAGAAGAAGCTTTTTGCTTTGTTACTAAGCCAAGCTTCTATCATGTCAGTGCACCGGTCAGTCCATTAGGTCTACTGCTTTCTAGTACTGGAACAATATTTCAGTTCAGGTTCATTTTTTCCCTGTTTTTTTTTGATGTACATTTTAATCTACATGTTACTGATTTATGTAAGGTATATGTTTCTATTCCTAATTTATGAATATACACCATAATGATGTATTTCTCTGGAAATATCCATGTCTTTCTATTTCCTTCTTTTTTTGTTTTGTAAGACCTCAGATTTTGATTCCTTCATAAACTATACTGCTTAGACAGGTCTGCCTTGGACCCCATCCAGTAATGTTTTGTAATATTACTAAAAATTATCATTAAACTGTCACCAGTATACCATTTTATGTATAGCATGTGTGACTAAAGTGATCCTTTGGAGAGCATTAGATCAAAGTTCCTGGGTTGAGGTATTGAAATTTAATCAAACATGGTCTTTGATTCCTCATTTTGCATAATTCAATTAAATACCTGTCTTAATCTGAAACTTAATGTAGGACTCTAATAAGATTTATTTCCTTCCGAATAAAGCTGAGGAGTATCTGCACTGTTTAACAATCCTGACAGACATTTTTTCCATTTTCATTCTGAGGGGGGAATAATTAAGAAAGTGAGTTACATAATTGACCTGCCCGTTACATGCAGTAGGTCACAGCCTCCGGGCCTGCCCACACCTCTGTGGCTTAACCACAGGTCTCACCAGAGAAGCCCACTTAGCTTTGGCGTTTGCTTGCTTTAGATTCCTCAGATTTAATAAAAGGGTCTTGTATTTTAATAGAATTTCCCTGATGTTATTTGGCTTGGGAATCTGGGTCACAAGCAAGAAGCTGCACGGCATTCAAGAATCTTCCTAACCCATCTAGTTGGTTTTAACTGTACGAGTTTAGCACTAACAGATTTGATTTGTTACTTCTGATCATGCCTCTCTTCCTAAATTGTGAATTGTGATGAATATTTCCTCAATACTACATTTTATAAAGCCAAACTAGGTTTGCTCTGTTAGAGTTTTTGGAGTTTAGAGCCTGGTTTAGTCTAAAATGTTATACCAGTTGCACTTTTTTTTTTCTGTTTCTCATCATCATGATTATGATCCTTTCTTTGTTCCTCTCTGCTAAAGATTCCAATTCTGTTCTTGCCTCCACAACTTTGCTTATCTGTAAACAGACCACAGGACTTCATCTCCTTTCATTTTTTTCTTGAAACTCCCACATTCTCCAAAAGCTAGCTTGTCAGTATCACCTTTTTGATGAAAACATTCCCAATTTATTGGTCATACCAACCTTGTTCCACTCTATCTCTGAAAGCATCTGTTGTGTTCCCTACTCATTTAGTAGAATTTGATTATTCTGTCTATCACTTTTTTGAGCAGCTAACATCCAAATTCTAACAGGCATGTAACATACATTATTTTATTCTTGCAGTTTGGCAAGGCAGGAATTATTTTCTCCATTAAATCAGGAAACTAAGGTCAAGAGAATTTAAGAAACTGCCCAAGGATTCAGCCTGGGTTGCTTTGTGATTGTCAGACTCTACAGAGCCATGGTGCCTTCCTTTCACTGTAACACTCAGCCACGCATCCCAGATTACCTAGTATTATTTTTTGGTTATTTACCAAGTATAAGACATAAAAAAATGTATGTTTGTAGTAAGTATTCAATGTGAACCAAACAAATGAAATAAATGAGCCCTATATTTGTAAATAGAGTTGTGTTTTTATTAAAGAGAATTTGATTTATACAAGTCCAGCTCCTTAAGATTGTATGGCTTCTGATGACTTAATCTAACAAACTATGTCTTGATTTAGTCAACTCTTTAATATTTTTTCTAATTTCTCATAATTTATCTCTATTTCCCTTCTGTTTTCTCATGGCTCCTCATTCCAGAGAGCAGATTCTTTTGGGTGGCAAATTGAGCAGCATTTTTCCTCTGTAGTTTTCCTTGAGCCTTCCCAAGAAATGCTTCTGTGTATATTCCTGAAATGGTTATTTATACGTATGTCTTTAAGAATGTAGTCTTAATAATGTCTTTCCTATTCTGTAATGATTCAGCAGAACTGAGAAATGTTAATTCAGTTCTTTAATTGCTATGCTATTCATCTTAAAGACATATTTGAAAGTCAAGCTTTATGTTGTCTAGTTTAGCCCTTTATTTCAGATCTGTTACTCAATATATTCCATCTGGCAGTCAACAAGAGCACATTCATTCTCTAGACGCTCCAGTGTGTCAGGCTCTGTACTAGGGAACCCACAGACAAACAAGCCATAGACTCTGCCCTTAAGACCACTTTTGCTACTGAAACAGAAGAGGATGTCTCTCTCTCAAGCATCTCATAACCATCTCTCCAAAACCTGGTCCTGATTTGGGTTGTAAAATTTATAGAATTATAAACTTAAATCATAGCTGAGAAACCATCTTATTTTGCTGAATCAGGAAACTGAGGGCCAGAGAAGAGGTTAAGTGACTATTTAGAAGTCACATAGCAAGATTGAAATCCAGATTTTCCAACTCCCAATCTGATATCCTTTCTCCAGCCTTTGTCCCATTAGTTTGTCATCTTCCTTCCCCCATCTCATATACACGATGGTCTGGACCAAAGGCCTAAAATTAGGCAAGGACTCCATTATAGTTAGTTGTTTCCATCCATCGAAAGTGAAAGCATAGGTTCTTATATTTAAATTGGGAATTGGACTATATAAGGAAAGGCCATCTTGGAAATATGTAAGAACATGCTCAAGTCACATACTCATATATCTCATCCATCTTGGCTTGCTGAATTGACACTTGGAAAACACAACCAGGTAGTAATTATGTCTTTGTGGTTGTGCTGCATTGACATGCATAGTCTTACAGCAGAACAAAATTCTCTGACCTCATGGAGCTTACATTCTAGAGGAGGAAAATAAAACAAATTAGTAAGCTTTATAGTATGTCAGATGGTGATAAGTGCTCTGCACCAAAAGAAAAAGAGGACGACTATAAGGATCTAAGAGAAGGAACAAGGAGACTAGTTAGGAGACCACTGCAGCAGTGCAGATGCGGGAGGATGGCTGTCAGATCACAGACATCAGCGGAATGAGGACAAGTGGTCATCTTCAGATTATATTTGAAGGCAGATCCAACAGGACTAACCAGCAGATTGGATACTGGGCAGGAGAGTGAGAGAAAAGTCAAGGTTGACTATCAGACTTTTGGAATGAGAGACCAGAAGGATAGAGTTGCCATGTACTCCAGTGAGTCATGAGTTCAGCAGTGTCATCATTGTATGTGGGTTCTGGAAATACTAGATAAATGAGAAAGGAATTTCTCCCTCAAAGTGCCTCCAGTCTAGTAGACAAGACAAATAATACATGCACATAATTATAATATTTCTTGGTTATTATGATAGGAGGCCTCAGCAAAGTGCTGTGAAAGCACATAGAGAAAAGTTATCTCTATCCAGCCACATGAGAAAAGACTGCAAAGCAGAAGTTACATCTGAACCTGGTCTATCATTCTTCTTGAGTTTGGCCTTACAAGTTTAGAAAGGCAAATTACATTATATTCACAGGATTAGAACAATTAGAGTAAACCAGGCTGGCAGTAATTTTTGGTTCCATTTCATACCACAGTTATGCATGACTGACCAGAAAGGAAAGTCAAAATCAAGGACTGTTTCTAACCTAGGCCCCTCTCTCTCTATATATAGACCATATTTATATAGACTAAGTATATCTATGTGTATTTATACATACATATTATTTTCCATTGCAGGAGCCTTCTTCCTTTATGCTGGATTCGCTGCCGTGGGACTCCTTTTCATCTATGGCTGTCTTCCTGAGACCAAAGGGAAAAAATTAGAGGAAATTGAATCACTCTTTGACAACAGGCTATGTACATGTGGCGCTTCAGATTCTGATGAAGGGAGATACAGTGAATATATTCGGGTGAAGGGAAGTAACTATCATCTTTCTGACAACGATGCTTCTGATGTGGAATAAATTTCAGCTGCTGATATATTTAGTCATTTAAACAAACTTGGGGGAGAAGAGCAGCAATGGATGACCTCACTGCCCTGCTTCTAATCTGGTTCTTTCCACAGTCTAGTTTGGAATGACTTCATATTCTAGAATATTTGATTAGGAGGAAGAGACAACCATGATGACATTGTTTTTTTCACAAGCAGAAATGTAAAAAAATATTTACGGAGATTTTAAACTAATAATTATTGAGCAAATATGTGCAATTCCTTCCTGAGGTAGTCTAAAATGAATACTGTATCCAGTGACTTCAGTGGTATCCTTTTTTCCTAAGACCATATATAATTATTAGTGGCAGTTGAGTCAGTGCTGATCTAGCCAAATCATAATATGTATGATATACTTATAAAGAAGGATTCTGGGATATGATCCAAGGGTGTTTTCTGTCAAAACATGGCCTATTGGCCCTAAATTTTCCTAAGGACAAGTAGCTTATCTGTGATCAGCTATTAGAAAGTAAATTCCCTTTAAGCTTTCATCAACAGATTCGAAAGTGCCTGCTACAAGGGCACAGCTGTCCTTATCTCCTTTGGATTCCATATTTGGTTTCTCTCTCCAATTCAGCTCTTGAGAGTTCTTCAGAAACTGACTATGTACAGGCTATTTTGAACATTATGAAAAGCAGGTCTTTTAGGGTTTATTTTCATACATATTTTTTTGCAGCAGTGATAAGTATACATTTGCACAGATAAGCTAACAAGTTTTGATAAGTATATTTTATTACTAGAAAGTAAGAAAGAAAAGATTTTTCTGGACCCCTGATCGGGTTAGTCACTTAGGTATGCAACTTCAACACAAAATAGAGCTACATCTTCAACTGTACTTCAGGGTCAGTTTTTGTTCATGCCAGAATCACCTGATATTCACCACACCTGCAATAGTCAACTCTGGAGTCCTATTTGTGCCTTCATTTGTGTTAAATAGCTGCTAGCAGACTATTTTCCCCCCCTCTTTTAATCAAATTTCTCAGACAAAAAAGGAAGAAAATCAGTGACAGAAATAATCCTGCTGTTATTGATGTTTGTTCAGTTAAAGAGTGGGACTTATTTTTTTCTTAACTTATTAACTCTTCCTAATGGAATTGTCACATTTTATTACCTAATAGTACTTTGTCTTTTTTTACTCTAAGAACATAAACCAGTTTTTATTTTTGCACACCCTGTCTTGTTTTCCCTGACAATTTACCAAAAAAAAAAAAAAAAAAAAAGATACATAGATTTGTCTGAGAGTGTTTCCTTTTTTCTCATGGTTGGCTTGGGTTTTTTCCTTCTTGTCTAAAAATTGGGATTATGTATTGGAACAGATTGCTGGTTCTCATACAGCACATAACTTTAAGAAATGTTGACTTACCACATGCCTACAATGTCTTTTCAAAGTGTTCATTGGTTTTTATGCTCATTCATCAAGGAACTCTAATTTTTGCTCTTATATTAAGAATTATATAGTATGTACAAAATTATTCATAAATTACTTATTAGTTCCAGTGAAAATATGAATGACTCACCTGTGGCCAGTTAGGAACACATAAGTTTGGTGCATGTTAACATGGCTCTAAACATTAAATAAGGTACTTTTTGGAATGAAAAGGTGGCTGTCTCTAAATTCAATGTGTTTCTGCCAGTCTCCAAGATGTTTTGTTCTTCTCTTAAAGTCTGGCTTGTTCCCATCACAGTTATCAAAGCTGAGAATGTAGCCAAGAAGGTTCATTCTCTCAGCATCCAGGGGTATGATACGTGTTTAAACGGTCACTTTACTGGCCTAAAAATCCTTCAGCCAAAAAAGTTTTCTCCCTTTGGTCATGTCATGTAATAAAAAATATTATTTTTTCCTTCAATTAGGTGCTTTGACAATTGATTTATAAGGGGATAGTAATATTAATTTTTCCCAGAAAAGATGAGATTTAATGGAGAAAATTATTATTCTATTGATATTTCTTACCCCGTAAGAAATTTCTTATCTGTGTAATATTTCTCACAGATCAAGTGAAGTGGAAAACAAGCTACTGTGTGGTAAAATCAGAATATGATGGGGAGAAAAAATATTTAGACCAATAAAGTGCCCTCTTTAAAAATTTATGTTTCTGATTTATCCAAGCAATTGCCTCAATTCTTCTCTTTATTGTATATATAGCCTTAACTATATGCTTACATACTCAGCTGGGCTGAATGCACAGTAACTTTATTAAAGGAGCAACTCGACTCTTATTATTTCCTAAAGCAGAACATGGCCTGTTCTCCCCGACGTAAGCAAATGGTGTTTGCAACTCTCCATCCATAAATGCACATAACAGGGAAAATCAGCCACAGCTCTCCTCCCCTATTCTCCTCGACTTCTTTAAAGGACTATTTGTTATTTATATAATGATAAAGATAGATAATATTCCATATCTTTGAAGTACAAGACAGAGAGGCATAGTTATAAGAATTATTTATAATTTTTTAAAAACAAATAACTACTTGAAAAGGAACCTTATAAAATTAGGGTATTATTTTTAGATTCAGTGAACATTTATAGTATATTAAAAATTGAATGTTTGAATTTTGCAGGCTTTTTTATATTACGCACCTTTTGAGTTCTCAGAGTCTTTGGCTACCACTATCAACTTGAAAACATTCCGTTTTCATTCCGAAACATCATGAAATACATATTTTATAGGACGATTTGTTTATATGTGTTATATTTGACTTACCATATTAAAGCACATTAAGCATCATGCTTTTAACTGAAATTATAGGTTTCCTTCTAAACATGCTGCAGATTCAACAGAGGTATATTATGTTTCAGGGAAATTTAGTGAAGGAGGTCATCACCCCTATTGAGGCTTAGCCTGGATGGCTGATGAGATCTGCACTAGACTTAAGAGAATATAACATTTCATCTGCCTCTGAACACATAAGGCTGAATGTGATGTCACATAGGTTTTACACATTTGGTATTAATATTTTTCTTCAATATAAACATTCCTAATAATTTTGATGGTTGCACCTTAGTCAATAATTATCCAAGACATGATTTTTAATATGTATCTAAAGATCTAAATTAAAATTAGACTTAAAATGTAGTATTTCCATTTGAATTTTGTTCCCAGTCATATGCGGTAGTTAGTTCCCTGATAGAAAATGCTGTGAAAGTAATGCTATCGAGTGCTTTTTCATAATTTTATTTTACCACTGAACCAGATTTTAGTATATGTCTAAACATTATTCTCTAAGTTATTCACTCTAAAATGGTAAATCCATTAAAGCAAAGAATTTATAAATTGTTTACTATAATTTCAAAATCAGTTATCCAGAGGAAGAATGAAGAGGAAAAATGTAAGTTGACAACTTACCCTTTTGCTTTTACACAGAAAGTAAAATTGAAATGTATTGTAATAATCCACAGATCCTGGGGGAGGACAGTCTAGAAAATACTATCCATATGTTTTCTAAGAGAGTCTCAATTTATAAACTTTATCAGTGTCATTAAATACTGTAATGCAGTGAGGGGAGTGGGAGGATTCTTTTGATTTTATTTCATTGGCATAGTAATTAAGAACAATAAAATTAATGAGATGTTTTGTTATAATCAGATTTTTTTTTTTTTACCATTCTCCTAGTTATAAAATCTTAAATTATACTAAGCACATAACAACTCAGATTTATACAGTTATTGGGACAAGTTTTAAATTACCAATTTCAGACCTTTGCACTAACTATGAATAAAAGAATGACATAACAGGTCAGAAGCAGAGAATTCATAATTTGTGCTTTATAGCAAAACATATTAAATTGTGGATAAAATTTACAGCTCAGGTGTAGCTGCTGCCTATAAAAGACTCAGAGGTGTTCTCTGGATTAACATTAATATCCTATTTTCTGTCCTTTTCTATCAGTTGTCTTAGCCTCATGTACAGTAATGATAAGCTAATTTGATGAAGTGATTTAGGTTGTAGCAGCGTATCAATTATCAGTACATTCAGTTCTTCTGGGTGAGCAGTATTGCTACTATTTTCTAGAAAGGGTAATCATTTTAAAATGCCAAACAGCTAACTGCTACCAACTCTCTTATATATTGTCTCCTAGAGAAGGAAATTTTTGTCTGCCTATATACATCAGAAAGATAGTTCCTAAGAGTATTAATGACGTTCAGAAGTACATGAATTTTATCCTCATAATTTGCTTGTGAGTGTAAAACAATGTAATTCCTATAAAACTTTACTTTGTATGTATAAAACAGTCTGTTGCACTTGAGTGATTTGGTCTCTGGAATGTTAAATACTTACTTTCATTTAGCAGTAATGTTCAGATTTTTATTTTAGACAGTTAAGTTCATGTGTTTGATTTTGTCACATCAGTATAAATGAGAAAAAGAAATACAGCTTACAAGTACTCAAAAATAAAAACCAGTATTTCGTAAAGTTTTAAAATGTTAGCAAATTTAACATCATTCCATCTTATTTGAAGGTTAAAAAAGATGAGATTTAACTCTAGCCAAAGTAGAAATTTATATTCTACATGTCCAAACTGGTTCCTAGCGGCTTTTGGACTATATCTCACTTGATGTTATAGTATCTCTTATTTGTAATAAATGTTCAAATTTCTATTTAGAAGCGCTAATGTACATCTAGATTAAATCAAAACACAGTTTTATGCTTTTAAAATGTTTTCAAAATATATATTTTAATTTCTAGGTGCATGTTACATAGTGTTTAACACTTCACATGTCTTGGCAAATTCAATATAAATATTTATTCCCACACGTGACATATGGGATCTCTCTTAAAAATTATGAATATTATTTCCTTCAAAGTCATTCTAGCCTATAGCTGTATCAAAAGTATTGTATATTTTATGGAGATTTAGTGATGTATATGTAAATGTTTTTTAAGTTATTTTATTGAAGTTCAATCTTTACATAAAATGAAAATCTTTTTTTAAAAAAAGTGTCAGTGCCAGAACTGTAAATGAAAATAATCAAATAAAAGTTAAGACAAGTCATTACTCATATATCTGCCTTGCACTTTTTATTTTCTCTACATCTCTTCCTTAGATTTTAGGATCTAGGTTACACAGTAAAAGCATCTACAAAGATTACCTACCTCTATATATTTATGCAGGCCTACTCATTTTAATGATATTTTCCCTCTTTTGAGCAAAGGTAAACACAACTATCTTTGAAAAATATTTTATAGGGACCAGCCTGGTCACATAATGGTTAAGTTCGCACACTGCATTTCAGCGGCCCAGGGTTCATGGGTTCAGATCCCAGGCATGACCTACACACTGCTCATCAAGCCATGCTGTGGAAGCATCCCACATACAAAAAAAAGAAGAAAACTGGCATAGAGGTTGGTTCAAAGACATATTCCTCAAGCAGAAAGAGGAAGATTGACAACAGATTTATCTCAGGGCCAATCTTCCTCATCAAAAAAAAAAATTATAATACCTAAAAATTGTTCCAAGGAATTACTCCAAACATAAAACTTTGAAATGAAATGCTTAGGAATTCTTGAAATATTATTTCTGGTGGTTCTCAGAAGCAGACATTGACATGAACCATTATATTAGGTTGACAAAAATTATTTTTGGTTATTGCTTTGTAAATGAAAATGAAACATCTGCTGGATGAACAGTTGACATTCATCCTGGAACTCTGTTGCTCTCCACTGTCACTCTGCTCCAACAGCAGCTTTGACTACAAGCATGACCTTACTGTTTGATCTGGGCTGCCACTAGACTTTCTCCATAGTTAGGGTGTGCCATCCCAAGCCCAACCATACAAAGAGCCCAAGGAGATCCTCTGAAGACACTAGATCCACGGTCATTCAAAGTCTTTCAATGAAGTTGCATCTTAACCAAAGATTCTCATCAGCAGGTAAGGCAAAAATCCTATAAATTATCATAAAGTGTCCACCCACCTGGACACCTGACTAGTATATACGTCTGTATCAGTGGCCAGAAAAGTCCTCATTCAGTTGCCTAATCCTGTGGGGTAAACGTTGTCATCCTTTTATGGATACTAAAACTTAAGTTCAGAACATTTTGGTGATGGGCCCAGGATCACACACTAGGAAATGGTAAAAAACTTTTCTCTGCAGTGAATACTCCAACAGTCTTCCTCTCTTGGTCCTCATTTGGAATGTTGTCCTGTCAGACCCAGGCAGAAAGATTAAAAAATAGACATTGTGGGCCCAGCCAGTGGCGCAGTGGTTAAGTTCACACACTCCGCTTTGGCGGCCCAGGGTTCACAGGTTCAGATCCTGGGCACAGACCTACACACCGTCATGAAGCCATGCTATGGAGGCATCCCACATACAAAATAGAGGAAGACTGGCATGCCTGTTAGCTCAGCGACAGTCTTCCTCAAGCAAAAAGAGGAAGCTTGGCAACAGATGTTAGCTCATGATCAATCTTCCTCACCAAAAAAACAAAAAAGAAGACATTGTGGAATTCCTGTGTAATAACTTAAATGGTGTGCAGAAAAAGAATCAGATACCTCATTTTAACCTGAGGTATAGACACAAATCCTGAAAACCTTTGATTTCAGGATTCTTCTCCAAATATGAAGCAGTATACAGTAAAATGTTTTAACAGATCAGACTGAACACAAATTGTCTAGGTTTTAATCTCAGCTTTTCTGCTTAGTGCCTGGTAACCTAAATTACTCATTTTCTTGTCTATAAAATGGAGATGTTGTCACTATCTACCCCATAGATGTGTTCTGGGGGTTACATCAGTTAATCACATAAAACATTTAGAGCAATGGAATGTGGAAAGTGCTGGGTAACTGTTGGCTGTTCTTAGTATCACCATCCATATACCATCCCTGGTGCCGCTAAGGTCATGATGCCCAAGGAACAAACGATCTTCTTATAAATTCCCTTCCTGGGAACAACTGCTAGGGACAGGAGCACATGGGCTTCTTTGACATACGTCATACAGTCTGTGTGACTGCAGCAGCCAGGCTCCCTGCTGACCAGAATGCTTTGAGCTCTACCTTTCTCCATCTCTTTTCCATGCGTATCCTCCTAAATCGCACAGTTGATGGGAAGCACGACCTTCTCATATTCTCCGGATTATCAGGATTTAATGTACAAATTTCTATTTATGTGATCTCTCAGTCAAGAAACAAAAATAATTTTATAAAATCTTTAAGTACTCTATCATTTAAATTCCTTTCAGCATTTAAAAAATAATCCTTGAAATCCTCTCCAAATGAAACTGTTAACTCTTCACTAATGGTTATATTGAAATTAAACTCATACAATTATAGATGCTAAGAAATCAACATGAAATATTTATGGTCTTTTTTTATCTTTCACATTTCATGAACTTTTCCACTACAGTTACAAAAATTAATTTCAGATGATGAGCATGCCAAATAAGTTCATTTTTTACATGAAAGAAAAGATTGGCAAGCTTTACTTTTAGCAAATGGATACTAAACTCACAAAATAGATTTGTTAAAGCAGTAGTTCTCAAAGTATGGTCCTCAGATTAGCAGCACTGGCATCACCCGTGAGTTTGTTACAAATGCAAATCTGTGGGCCTCACCCGACCTACTGAATCAGAATCTCTAGGGATGTAACCCAGGAAACTGGGTTTTTTTTCTTTGAAATATAATTGATATATAACATATAAGTTTAAGGTATACAACATGTTGATAAATTGCAATATGACTACCACCATAGTGTTAGCTATCACCTCTATCAGTTCACATAATTATCATTTCTTCTTTGTGGTGGGAACAATTAAGATCTGGTCTCTTAGCAACTTGGAAGTTTATAATACAGTATTGTCTGTAATCACTATGCTGTTCATTGGCTCTCCAGGACTTACTTGTCTACTAGCTCCAAGTTTGTACCCTTAAACAACATATCTCCAATTCTCCCAACCCCCAGCCTCTGGTAACCACCATTCTACTCTCTGTTTTTACAAGTTCAGCTTTTTTACATCATGATCTATATTTTAGCAAACTCTTCAGGTTATTCTTACACACATGATAGTGTTAGAACTACTGCATTAGAATTTTGAAATCATTTTAAAAAGGAATCAGCAGGGGCTGGCCCCATGGCCGAGTGGTTAAGTTCACACGCTCCGCTTTGGCAGCCCAGGGTTTCACCGGTTTGGATCCTGGGCGTGGACATGGCACCACTCGTCAGGCTGTGCTGAGGCAGCATCCCACATGCTACAACTAGAAGGACTCACAACTAAAATATGCAGCTATGAACTGGGGGGATTTGGGAAGAAAAAGCAGAAAAAAATATATATTGGCAACAGCTGTTAGCTCAGGCACCAATCTTTAAAAAAAAAAGGAATCAGCAGCATTTTCTTTCAAATGGTGAGCTCATCTAGCAAATAATAAACTGAGTGGATTTATATGCAAGTTACTTAGGAATTCATAAAGCTAAGTCATTTCCACCTCAGGGGCTTTGCACGTGGTGTTACCTCTGCCTGGTATGCTTGTCACTCTATGCTTTATGTATCTAGCTCCCTCTTGTCATTCAGATATCAGCTCAAAATCATCTCCTCTGAGCCTGCCTTGCCTATACAATTTAATCACCTCCTTCCTCCCCAATATATTATCATGTCACCTTGTTTTATTTTCCTCCTAGTATTTATCACTATTTGAAAATTTTCTTTCTCATTACTTGTCTGTTTCTTCAACTAGAATATACACTGCATGACAGCAGGGAACTTGTATTATAGACTACTGACTCTCCAGCACCTCATACAGTGCCTAGCACATAGTATGTTCTCAATAAATATTTAAAGACTGAATGGACGCATGCATTGCAGGTGCTCCTGTGGCCCACAAAGGAGCAGTGGAAGTTTTTCACAGAGTGGAAAAAAATGATTAAAATTCCACATGGCACCAGGCCATTATCAAAGAGCATGCTTTGTAAATGAACCTCTGTATAGCAAAGATGTTTTAATCCAATAGCAAATTCCATTTGGTATATGAATATGTGTATATTCGTATAAACTCATTTGGATGATAAATTTCTTTTCTTATGATTCTTGTTAAAAGAGGGGAAATCTAATGACAAAAATTATTAAATATTAGGATAGCAACGTTAGGATGGAATTTACATTATTTTTTGTTTTTTTAAGATTTTATTTTTTCCTTTTTCTCCCCAAAGCCCCCCAGTACATAGTTGTATATTCTTGGTTGTGGGTCCTTCCAGTTGTGGCATATGGGACGCTGCCTCACTGCTTGAGGAGCAGTGCCATATCCACGCCCAGGATTCGAACCAACGAAACACTGGGCCACCTGCAGCAGAGCGCGCGAACTTAACTACTTGGCCACGGGGCCAGCCCCAAATTCACATGTTTTTTAATAAATCCTTCTATTTCTACATTTTCTTTATAAACCAACAACTCACGCTTATTATATGGCAGATACTTTATACATATCATTTCATTCTATCCTCACAAAAACTATTGAGGAATGACATCAGCATGATGGCAGAGTAAGCTCTTCCCTTAGTCTCTCCCCCTAAGATGTAATGAAAAGGACATTCATAAACCAATAGGGGACACTCACACAACACAACAGACATCTGAGAGATCCACACAGCCATATGTCTAAAGGTGGGGGTGCTGGAACCCCAGGAGGCAATGGAAGAAGGTAAGTGGATCTCCTCTCCCTCCCCAGTGGCAGTGATCTAGGACATGGGCCCTCGTGTGACAGCTGGTGCTGACTCTGAGAGGAGAAGAGGGAACAGGCAGCCCTCTGCAGGAATGCTCCACACCAAGGTGGGTAAGCAACCACAGGGCTGCCCTCACCAAGCTGAGCAGCCAAGGCAGGCAGCCAGTGAGTGCAGAGCAAGGAGCACAGGTGGGAAAGAAGGTGCCCCTTGGCCCCCATATCACCTGGTTCATCAGCTTAGCCAGTTGGCCAGAGCGGAGGATCCCAACCAGAGTGCCTGTACCTACCTGTGTAAAGCAGTGGCAGCAAAATGAAGAAAGCCCTTTTGGCACAGCTTCCAATGGATGGGCACAACAGACGGGTTGTGGCAGGCTCAGAAAACACAGCTCCTGACCCCCGCCCCAGTGGTGGCAGGTGGAATCTACAACCAGATACTACCACTATGCGACACCAAAAGTCCACCCCATCAAACAACATGAAAAAACTTAATATGCCAGACCAGAAGGAAAATGACAAGTACCCAGAAACCAATCCTGAGCCAAAGAAATTTACACTCTAAATGACAGATAATTCACTCAAAATAGTTATCATAAAGAAACTCAACAAGTTACGAGAAAATTCAGACAGACAGTTCAATGAACTTAGGAATAAAATTAATGAGCAGAGGGAATTCCTTACGAAAGAGATTGAAACTAAAAAAAAAACATCAGAAATGCTGGAGAATACAATGAATGAGATGAAAAAAATATGGAATCCTTAAAACACAGAGCTGATATTATGGAGGAAATAATTAGTAATTTAGAGGGCAGAAATACAGAAATCCTTCAGGCAGAGGTGGAGAGAGACTAAAAGAAATGAAGAAATTCTCTGAGAAATTTCTGACTCAATTAGGAAATGCAACGTAAGGATTATAGGTATTCCAGAGGAAGAAGAGAGGTAGAATGGAGCAGAGAGCTTGTTCAAAGAAATAATAGCCAAGAACTTCCCAAACCTGGGGAAGCAGCTGGAATTACAAGTAAAAGAAGCTAATAGAACTCCTAATTACATTAATATAAAAAGAACTTCTCCAAGGTATATATTAGTAAAACTGGCAAAAGTCAAAGACAAAGAAAAAATATTAAGGGCAGCAAGGCAGAAGAAAATAACCTACAAAGGAACCCCTATCAGGGTTTCAGCGGATTTTTAGTGGAAACCTACGAGCCAGGAGAGAGTAGAATGATAAATTCGAAATACTGAAGACAAAAACTTTCAGCCAAGATTATTCTGTCCAGTGAAAATGTCCTTTGGATACGATCGAGAAATGAAAACTTCCCCAGATAAACAAAAGCTGAGAGAGTGTATCATGGCAAGACCCCCCACCCCCATTACAAGAAATGAACAAGAAGGTCCTCATACCTGGGGAAAAAAAGAAAGGGTGTACAAAGCCTTGAGCAAGAAGACAAAGAGACAGATAAAATCAGAAAATTACAGCTATCAGAACAGGTTAGCAAACACTTAATCATAACATTAAAGATAAAGGGAAGGAAAGCATCAAAAATAATTATAAGCACTTCGTTTAAATCACAAACACAACACAAAATGGAGTAATTTGTGACAACAATAACTTAGACAGGGAAGAGGAAAGAGATGGAACCAGATTAGGCTAATGGTGATAAGAGGCTACCAGAAAATGGAGTATCTCATCTACGAGATCATTAATACAAACCTCATGGTAACCACTAAATAAAAAGTCAGGACAGGACCCACGACTAAAATATACAACTATGTACTTGGGGGGTTGAGGGAGAAAAAGCAGGAAGAAAAAAGTCAGGACAGAGACACAAATAATAAATACTGAGAAATACACAGGACAAGAAACAAGAGAAATACAGAACAACCAGAAAACAAGTGATAAAAAGGCAGTATTAAGCCCTCATATATCAATAATCACTCTAAATATAAATGGACTGAATTCTCCAACAAAAGACACAGAGTGGCTGGATGGATTAAAAAACAAGACCTAACAATATGCTGCCTGCAGGAAACACATCTCAGCTCCAAAGACCAAAACGGGCTCAGAGGGAAGGGAGAGAAGACGATACTCCAAGCTAATGGCAAACAAAAGAAAGCAGGTATTGCCATACTTATATCAGACAAAGTAGATTTCAAGATAAAAAAGGCAATGAGAGACAAGGAGGAGCAGTATAATGATAAAAAGGACACTTCACAAAGAGGACATAACAGTTGTAAATATATATGCACCTGCCACAGGAGCACCAAAGTATATAAAGCATCTATCAACGGACCTAAAGAAAGAAATTGACAGCAACACAATAATAGTAGGGGACCTCAACCCCCCACTTAGATCAATGCATAGACCATCCAGACAAAAAGTCAAGAAGGAAATAGTGGAATTAAATGAAAAACTAGACCAAGTGGACTTAACAGATATATACAGAACACACCATCCAAAAACAACAGAATACACATTCTTCTCAAGTGCACATGGTACATTCTCAAATATAGACCATATATTTGGAAATAAGGCAAGTCTCAATAAATTTAAGAAGACTGAAATCATATCAAACATCTTTTCCAAACATACTGCTATGAAACTAGAAATCTACTACAAGAAAAAAGCTGGGAAAGTGATAAATATGTGGAGACTAAACAAGATGCTATTGAACCACCAATGGATCAATGAAGAAAATAAAGGAGAAATGAAAAAATATCTGAAGACAAATGAAAATGAAAATACACCATAAAAGTTCAAATGGGATGCAGCAAAAGTGGTCTTAAAAGGGGGGCTGGCCCCGTGGCCAAGTGGTTAAGTTCCCGTGCACCGCTGCAGGCGGCCCACTGTTTCGTCAGTTCGAATCCTGGGCACGGACATGGCACTGCTCATCAAACCACACTGAGGCGGCGTCCCACATACCACAACTGGAAGGACCCACAACAAAGAATATACAACTACGTACTGGGGGGCTTTAGGGAGAAAAATTTAAAAATCAAAAAAAGAAAAAAAGTGGTCCTAAAAGGGAAATTCATAGCAACATAAACCTACCTTAACAAAAAAGAAAAATCTCAAAAAGTAATCTTAACCTACACCTAACAGAACTAGAAAAAGAAGAACAAACGAAGCCAAAAGGCAGCAGGAGGGAAATAAAAATTAGAGCAGAAATGAAAGAAACAGAAACCAGAAAGACAGTAGAAAGGATCAATGAAACAAAGAGCTGGTTCTTTGAGCAGATAAAAAAACTGACAAACTCTTAGCCAGACTTACTAAGAAAAAAAGAGAGAAAACTCAAGTAAGTAAAATTAGAACTGAAAGAGGAGAAATTAAAATGGACACCACAGAAATACAAAGTATTACAAGACAATAAAAACTATATACCAACAAATCGGACAATCTAGAAGAAATGGATAAATTCTTAGTCTCATACAACCTGCCAAGACCGAATCAAGAAAAAATAGAGATATGAATAGACCAATCATAAGTAAAGAGAT
Source organism: Equus caballus (assembly GCF_041296265.1). Lineage (NCBI taxonomy): Eukaryota > Metazoa > Chordata > Mammalia > Perissodactyla > Equidae > Equus > Equus caballus. The sequence continues at coordinate 12,676,767 of NC_091704.1, forward strand.
GGAAATAGTAATCCAAATCTCCCAAAAATAAAAGTCCAAGACCAGATGGCTTCTCTTGAGAATTCTATCAAACATTCAAAGAAGATTTAACACCTATCTTTCTCAAACTATTCGAAAAAATTGAAGACACAACATTTCCTAACCCATTCTCCCAGGCCAACATCACCCTGATACCAAAGCCAGACAAGGACAACACAAAGAAAGAAAGTTACAAGCCATATCACTGATGAACAGAGATGCAAAAATCCTCAACAAAATATTGGCAAACCGAATACAGCAATACATTAAAAGGATCGTACAAGATGATCTACTGGGATTTAACCAGGGACACAGGGATGGTTCAACAGTCACAAATCAATCAATGTAATACACCACATTAACAAAAGAAGGAATAAAAACCACACCATCATCTCAATAGATGCAGAGACAGCATTTGACAAGATCCAACATCCATTTATGATAAAAACTCTCAATAAAATGGGTATAGAGGGAAAGTACCTCAACACAATAAAGGCCCTATATGACAAACCCACAGCCAATATCATACTCAATGGGGAAAAGCTAAAGCCATCCCTCTGAGAATAGGAACAAGCCAGGAGTGCCCACTCTTGGCACTCTTATTCAGCTTGGTACTGGAGGTTTTGGCAAGAGCAATTAGGCAAGAAAAGGAAATAAATGTATCCAAATTGGCACAGAGGAACTGAAACTCTCACTGTTGGCAGACAACATGATCTATATATAGAAAACCCTAAAGAATCCATCAGAACCATTGGGAGCAATCCAGAACCAGGGCTAAGTTGCAGGGCACAAAATCAACTTACAAAAATCAGTTCCATTTCTATCCTCTAATAATGAACTAACAGAAAGAGAACTCAAGAATACAATCCCATTTACAATCACAACAAAAAGAATAAAATACCTAGGAATAAATTTAACCAAGGAGGTGAAAGCCCTATACAATGAAAACTAAATGATATTATAGAAAGAAATCGATGATGACATAAAGAAATGCAAAGATATTTCATGCACATGGATTGAAAGAATAAAAATAGTTAAAATGTGCATATTACTTACAGCAATCTACAGATTCATGGCAATCCCAATCAGAATCCCAATGACATTCTTCACGGAAATAGAATAAAGATATGGGGCAACAAAAGACCCCAAATAGGGGTCAGCCCCATGGTTGAGCGGTTAAGTTTGCGTGTTCCGCTTCAGCGGCCCAGGGTTTCACTGGTTCAGATCCTGGGCGCAGACATGGCACCGCTCATCAAGCTATGCTGAGGCGGCATCCCACATACCACAACTAGAAGGACCCACAACTAAAAATATACAACTATGTACCAGGGACTTTGGGGAGAAAAAGGAAAAATAAAGTCTTTAAAAAAAAAAAAAGACCCCAAATGGCTAAAGCAATCCTGAGAAAAAAGAACAAAGCTGAAGGCATCACAATCCCCAACTTCAAAATATCCTACAAAGCTACAGTAATCAAATCAGCATGGTACTGGTACAAAAAGAGACACACAGATCAATGGAATAGAACTGAAAGCCCAGAAATAAAGCCACACATCTACGGACAGCTAATCTTTGACAAAGGAGCCAAGAACATACAATAGAGAAAGGAAAGTCTTTTCAACAAATGGTGTTGGGAAAACTGGACAGCCACATGCAAAAGAATGAAAGTTACACTATTATCTTATGCCATATTCAAAAATTAACTCAAAATGGGCTAAAGACTTCAAAGTAAGACATGAAACCATAAAACTCCTAGAAGAAAATATAGGCAGTACACTCTTTGACATGAGTTTAGAAGCATCTTTTCAAATACCATGTCTACTCAGGCAAGGAAAACAAAATAAAAAATAAACAGATGAGACTACATCAGACTAAAGAGCTTCTGCAAGGCAAAGGAAACCAGGAACAAAACAAAAAGACAACCCACCAACTGGGAGAAAGTATTTGCAAATCATGTATCTGACAAGGGGTTAATCTCCAAAATACATAAAGAACTCACACAACTCAACAACAGAAAAACAAACAACCTGATCAAAAAATGGGCAGAGACATTTTTCCAAAGAAGAGCTACAGATAGCCAAGAGGCACATGAAAAGATGTTCAACATCACTAATCATCAGGGGAAACGCAAATCAAAACTACAATGAGATGTCACTTTAGACCTGTTAGAATGGCTGTGATTACCAAGACAAAACATAAGAAATGTTAGGATGTGGAGAAAAGGGAACCCTCACGCACTGCTAGTGGGAATGCAAACTGGTCCAGCCAGTATAGAAAACAGTACGGAGATAGCTCAAAAATTAAAAATAGAAATATTATATGACCCGGCTATCCCACTACTTGGTATTTATCCAAAGAACTTGAAATCAACAATTCAAAGAAACTTATGCACCCCTGTGTTCACTGCAGCATTATTCCCAATAGCCAAAACATGGGAGCAACGCAAGTGCCCATCACCTGATGAATGGATAAAGAAGATGTGGTGTATACATACAATGGAATACTACTCAGCCATAAAAAAACACAAAATCATCCCATTTGCAACAACATGGATGGTCCTTGATAGGATAATGTTACGCGACATAAGCCAGACAGAAAGATGAACACCAAATGATTTCACTCATGTGTGGAAGATAAACAAACACATGGACAAAGAGAACAGTTTAGAGGTTACCAGGGGGAAGGGGGTTGAAGGGTGGGCCTAAGGGGTAAAGGGGCACATATATACGGTGACTTACACATAGTAATGAACACGTGCAATTTCACAATGTTATCAACTATAATGACCTCAGTGAAAATTTTTTTAAACTATCATCACCCCTATTTTATGGATGAGGAAATAACTGAGTCACAGGAAGTAAAGTTACTTATATCAAGTACCACAGCCTATAAGTCTGAACTTAGACCCAGGTCAGTGTATGCCAAAGCATTTTTAACCACTATTCTTCATTATTTCTTCTTTACAATGAGCTTTATATCATGGAAAGTTTTATAACTGCCTCTACCTGAAAGTTTTGTAGTATTTTCCTCCCGCAGAGTCAGTGTTTATGGATTTAGGAACTAAAACATAACTACTGGATAGAACTGAAATGTGAAAGGATTGGTATTTAGTTAAAGTCTAAAATGATCAGTAATTTCCAAAAACATGCCAAAATTTACATTTACGAATTATCCAATAGAATCCTAACAAGCTTCCTTGCTCTGAAGTCTGCTCTGTCTGAAATTAATATAGCTACTCCAGCTTTCTTTTGATTAGTGTTAGCATGGTAAAATCTTTCTCCATCCCTTTACTTTGAAATCAATATGTGTCTTCATATTTAAAGTGGATTTCTTAAAGACAACATATAGTTGGGTCTTGTTTTTTGTCCACTGCCACAATCTGTTTTTCAATTTATGCTTAGAATATAGAAAATATATTTAGACCACTGACATTTAAAGTGATGTAATAGCTACCATATTTGTTACTATTTTCCACTTGTTGCCTTTGTTCTTTGTTCCTATTTTTGATTTCTTTTTCTGCCTTTTGTGATTTTAATTGAGCATATTGTATGATTCCATTCCTCTCTTTTCTTAGCATATCAATTATACTTCTTTTTACATTTTTTTAGGGGTTGCCCTAGAGTTTGCAACATACAAGCATAACTAATACAAGTCCACTTTCAAATAACACTGTATCCCTTTCACAGGTAGTGTAAGTACCTTCTAACAACATATCCCTAATTCTTCCTTCCTGTCCCCTGTATCATGGCTATTCATTTCACTTGTACATAAGCTATAAAATGAATACATTGTTGCTATTATTATTTTGAACTGTTTCCTATTCAATCAATTAAGAATAAGAAAAATAAAAGTTTTTAACTTACCTTCACTCGTTCCTTCTCTAATGCTCTTTTCTTGATGCAGATCCAAGTTTCTGACCTATATCATTTTGTCTCTGAAGAATTTTTTCTTTTTTAAGATTGGCACCTGAGCTAACATGGGTTGCCAATCTTTTTTCTTCTTCTTCTTCTTCTTCTCCCCAAAGCCCCCCAGTACATAGTTGTATATTCTAGTTATGAATGCTTCTGGCTGTACTATGTGGGATGCCACCTCAGCATGGCTTGATGAGTGGTGTTACATCCACGCCCAGGATCCAAACTGGTGAAACCCTGGACCACCGAAGCAGAGCATGCAAACCCAACTACTCAGCCAAAGGGCCTACCCCTGAAGAATTTCTTTTAACATTTCTTGCAAGGCAGGTCTACTAAGCAACAAATTCCCTCAATTTTCATCTGAGAAAGTCTTTATTTCTCTTTCACTTTTGAAGGAAAATTTCACAGGATCCAGAATTCAAGGTTGGTGAGGTTTTTTTCTCTCAATACTAAATATTTCACTCTACTCTCTTCTTGCTCACCTGATCTCTGAAAAGAAGTCAGACATATTTCTTATCTTTGTTCCTCTATAAGGTGTTTTTTACCTCTGGCTTCCTTCAATATTTTTTCCATCTTTCATCCTACAGTTTGAATGACATGCCTAAGTGTAGGTTTTTTGGCACTTATTTGAGCTTCCTAGATCTTTGGTTGTTATCTGGCTTTAATTTGGGGAAATTCTTAGTCATTATTGCTTCAAATATTTCATCTGTTCCCTTCTCTCTTTCTTCTCCTTCTGTTATTCCCATCCCATTACATGTATGCTACATCATTTGTAATTGTCCCACAGTTCTTTGATATTCTGTTCAATTTTTTTAAGTCTTTTTTCTCCTTGCTTTTCAGTTTTGAAAGCTTCTATTGACATATCCCCAAGGACATGGATTCTTTCCTGAGCCATGTCCAGTCTACTAATGAACCCAAAGGCATTCTTCATTTCTGTTACAATGTTTTTGATGTAGCATTTCATCTTGATTCTTTCTTCAAATTTTCATCTCTCTGCTTACATTACCCATCTGTTCTTGCATGGTGTCTCCTTTTTCCATGAGAGCCCTTAGCATATTAATCATAGCTGTTTTAAGTGCATAGTCTGATAATTTCAACATCCTTGCCACACCTGAATGTGGTTCTGATGCTTACTGTGTCTCTTCAAACTGTGCTTTTTGCATTTTAGTATGCCTAGTAATTTTTTGTTGAAATCTAGACATGATATACTGGGTAAAAGGAATTCCAGTAAATAGACCTTTAGTGATATAGTTGTAAGGTGTGGGAGGAAGGGAAGAGCTCTATATTCCTAGGATTAGGTCTCAGGTTTTTAGTGAGCCTGGGCCCCTTCACACGTGCTACTCAGTTTTTTCTTCCCCTTGGGCAGGACAGGATGGCTAGAGAGAGCTGGAATTGGACATCTCCCTTCTCCAAGTTTCATCAGGCTTGGATAAAGCCCTAGCAGGTCAGGCTCTAGTAACAGTTTCTCTTGAGGCCTTGTTAAGAAGAACAGAATGGTCTGGACTATTTCAAAATGATTCCTTTACTTCCTCCTGCCAGAAGCCTGAGAGGATTTTTCTCCAGTATTGGCTGTTAGAACCTGGCAGAGCTCTTGGAAATAAAACTCAAAAAAATGTATTGGAGCCTCACTACGAATGCACCCTCCTGGAATTTTTAACTCTCAAACTTGTCCACACTGAGCCCCCAGCAATCCACCAATTACAGTTTAGGTTTCTCACCTTGGCACTGGTTCCCGTGGAGGTTTCTGCTCTAGACTTTCTGCTTAGGTAAGTTGTGATTTTCTGTGTCCTCTTGTCTTTAATTTCAGGGGCAGCAATTTGCCCTGGGACCTCACTTCTCATATGGAAGTTGCTGATTTTCAGTTTGTTCAGCTTTTTACTTGTTGTTAGGATGAACTCCAACTTCCAACATCCTTACATGCTGGACTGGAAACCTAATAAGCTTCCTCAACTCTGTAAAATACAATTTGAAAAACTCCAGCTGAGGTAGGCAACTTTTTATATGCTTGAAGAGCCACTTTTTCTACTAAGAGGAACTACTGGACAAGTGATCAGAAGACACTGAGGCCTTTTTAGAGGTGTTTACAATCAGGGAAATCCCTGAGCTCCAAGATAGCTGTACCTTTAGGAACCAAAGTAAATAAATTACCTTTATATTTGAGGTTTAATCAGAAATCTCAGGTAACCTGAAAGTGCCAATAGAGAAGCCCTCTATTGCTAGATGTTAGAGGTCATTTATCAACACACTTGATAAACATATCATAGGTATAACTGGCAATTACATGACCTCTTCCTCCCTCAAACAACAAAAGGATGTTTATGGGGGATGAAGATGGCAGCATAAGAAGAGCCTGATCTTACCTCCTCCCACTTTCACAACAAATGTACAGCTACATATGGATCAATTCCCCCTGAAAAGAAACTAGAAGCTAGTGGAACACCTGCTCCACAACAAAGGAGAAAAAGGACCACATCAAGATGGGTAGGAGAGGCAGAGAAATAGCCCCAAATACCCCCATCCCCAGCATGGTGGCACACAATAGAGAGGAATGTCACCAGATGGGCACTTCTCCCAGAGAGTGAGGGGTGGGCTCCCCACATCAGACAGTCCAGCCCCTGGGGTCTGCACCAGAGAGACAAGTTCCCAAAATATGCAGCTTAGAAAACCAACGGGGCTGACAACCAAGGGTTCCAAAGTGCTAAAGGAAACAGATCCCCTCTTAAAGAGCAAACATGCAGTCTCACTCACCTAGAGACCCAGCAAAATAACAGCAGTCTGAAAAATGCTAAAACTATATGTGAAAGAGAGTCATTTGTGAATCTAAAAACAGCAGCTAGAGGGGTGGGGGATGGTGAAAACACTCACTGGGGACTGAGGCACTGGCAGAGGCCACTGCTGCGCTCCCCACCTAACCTGCCCACACAGGTGGCTACAGCATTCCCTGCTCTCTGGCAGGTCATGCAGGTGTGAGCAGACACAGCATTCTCATGCAGCCTAGCTAAAGTCTGAGAGCCCATGCCACTGTGACTGAAGAATGAGTGACAGAGGCATTATCCCACTCCCAGCCTAAAGCCGAAATGAATTCCCCTGCCCCTGGGCTGGGGCTCACAAGAGAGAGCAGTCACGACAACCTCTCACTCCCAGCAACAACCCCCGAGCCTACCATCACACAAGAGCAAAGACAGGGCACATTCCAGCTTCAATGTGAAAGCCCATGAGCATGCTCATTCAAGTCAACCCGACCCCTGCTTGTGAAGCCAGAAAGCAAGCCCTGCACCCTACACTCTCAAACTTCCTGGCTAAAGCCAGGAGGCTAATGGAATCAACACAGGGGACACTCCCTGACTGCCTGGCCCTGGTAGCTGTTGTTCCTGAAGTCCATGGAACTGTAACAATCAGAAAGACAGTTCTTAACAGGCTACCATCCCCCCAGGGCACTGCACCAACAGCAGGCTGAAACACAAACCTAGTCTTCCTATAAAAAAAGGCATATTTACCTAGCCTGGAGCTTCACCCTGAGGGAGAGGCTTCAGGTTTCCCACACATCTAGAGGCTAATGAGGCACTCTCAGGGAATGCAAGAAAGGAGATACTATCCTTGCACACCCCCTTGGCCTCACTACAGCTCAACAAGACTCCCCAGAAGGGAGCTTACACACTCATCAGGAACCCCAATATCTGCAACTATTGCCCTGGGGACACCACCACATCTCCTAGTCTGGAGGCCAGTAGGGATTACAACTGTAGCCCCAGAGGGCTTCCAATCAACCTGAAACTAGGTGCTAAATGAGATCTGTCCTCTTGGAACAATGACAAGTCTTGGCACACCCTCAACAACAGAGGCACATCAAGAATAAATCAGACAGTCTAGACAAACACAAAAGTTGAGAGAGACAACTGAGTAGGGTTGAACGAGAAGGACCATCACCTACACAAGACCACACTTTCAAGATTGAGAGAGGTGGGAGTTTTCCCTAATACATAGAAACAAACACAGAGAGTCAAGCAAATGAAAAAACAAAGAAATATGCTCTAAACAAAGGAACAAGATAAAACGTCAAAAAAAGACCTTAATGATACAAAGATAAATAATCTACCTGATAAAGAATTCAAAGTAATGGTCATAAGGATGCTCACAGAACTTGGGAGAAGAATGGATAAACAGAGTGAGAAATTCAACAAAGAGTCAGAAAATATAAGAAGAACCAGTGAGAGCTGAAGAGCGCAATAAGTGAAATGAAAAATACACTAGATGGAATCAATAGCGGATTAGATGACAGAGAAGTATGGATCAGTGAGCTGGAAGACAGGGTAGTGGAAATCACCCAATTAGAACAGAAAAAGAAAAAAGAATTTAAAAAATGAGGAAAATTTAAGGGACCTCTGGTGCAAGGTCAAGGATACTAACATTTGCATTATAGGGGTCCCAGAGGAGAAAAAAGAGAGAAAGGGGCAGAAAACCTATTTGAAGAAATAATGGTTGAAAACTTCCCTAACTTGGCTAAGGAAACAGAGATTCGGGTCCAGGAAGAACAGAGAGTCCCAAACAAGATGAACCCAAAGAGATCTACACCAAGACATATCATAAGTGAAATGGCAAAAGTTAAAGATAAAGAGAGAAAAACCACTAGTCACACACAAGGGACTATCAAATGATTTTTCAGGAGAAGCCTTACAGGCCAGAAGGGAATGACAGGATATATTCAAAGTGCTGAAAGGAAAAAACTTACAACCAAGAATACTCTACCTGGCAAGGTTATCCTTCAGAATTGAAGAAGAGTTTCCCAGACAGGGACACTACCACTGAACAGTTCAGCACCACTAAACTAGCCTTATAAGAAATGTTAAAGGGACTTCTTTAAGCAGAAAAAAAAGGGCCATAACTAGAAATCAGAAAATATACGTAAGAAAAAACCTCACTGGTAAAGGCAACTATATAGTAAAGGTAGTGGATCAACAACTTATAAAACTAGTATGAAAATTAAAGGAAAAAAGCAGTAAAATCAACTGTAGTTACAGTAAGTAGTTAAGGGATACATGATAAAAACTTGTAAAATATAACATCAAAAACATAAACTGGGGGATTTAAAAATATAGAGCTTTTAGAAGGCATTCGAACTTAATGAACTTTCAACTTAAATAGACCTCTCTACATAGAGATTGTTATATATGAACCTCACGGTATCCACAAACCAAAAACCTATAGTAGATATACAAAAAATAAACAGAAAGGAACTCACATGTAACAATAAAGAAAGTCAACAAACCACAAGGGAAGAAAGGAACAGAGACGAACTACAGAAACAACCAGAAAACAATTAGTAAAACTGCAATAAGTACATATCCATCAATAATTACTTTAAATGTAAATGTACTAAATTTTCAAATCAAAAGACAAAGGGTGGCTGAATGGATCAAAAAACAAGACACATCTATATGCTATGTCTAAGAGACTCACTTCAGATCTAAAGACACACAGAATGAAAATGAAGGGATGGAAGAAGATATGCCATACAAATGGAAAAAAAAGAAAGCTGGGGTAGCAATATTACTATCAGGCAAAATAGACTTTAAAACAAAGACTGTAACAAAAGACAAAGAATGGCAATATCTAATGACAAAGGGATCAATCCAACAAGAGGATGTAACATTTGTAAATATTTAGGCACCCAACATAGGAGCACCTAAATATATAAAGCAAATATGTAAAGAGAGAAACTGAAGTAATACAATAATAGTAGAGACTTTAATACCTCACTTACATCAAACGATAGATCATCCAGACAGAAAATCAACACGAAAACATTGGCCTTAAATAACACACTAGAACAGAAAGACTTAATAGATACATAAAGAACATTCCATCAAAAAACTGCAGAACATACATTCATTTCAAGTGCGCATGGAACATTCTCCAGGGTAGATCACATGTTAGGCCACAAAAAAGTCTCCAGAAATTTAAGAAGACTGAAATCATATCAGGCATCTTTGCTGACTACAATAATGTAAAACGAGAAGTCAACTATAAGAAGAAAACTGGAAAGAACACAAATACATGTAGACTAAACAATATGATACTCTACAACCAACGGGTCAACAAAGAAATAAAGAGGAAATCAAAAAATACCTTGAGACAAATGAAAATGGAAAAACAACATTCTAAAATCTATGGGATGCAGCAAAAACAGTTATAAGATGGAAGTTTATAGCAATACAGGCCTATTAAGAAAGAAGAAAAATCTTGAATAAACAATCTAATTTTACACCTAAAGGAACTAGAAGAGGAAGAACAAACAATGATCAAAGTTAGTAGAAGGGAAAAAAAATAAAGTTCAGAGCAGAAATAACTGAAAGAGACGAAGAAAACAATAAAGATGATCAGTGAAACTCAGAGTTGGTTCTTTGAAAAGATAAACAAGACTGACAAACCTCTAGCCAGACTCATCAAGAGAGGACCCAAATCAATAAAATTAGAAAGGAAAGAGGAGAAGTTACAACCAACAGAAATACAAAAGACCATAAGAGATTACTATGAACAATTATACACCAACAAATTGGATAACCTAGAAGAAATGGACAAATTCCTACAAACACACATCTTTCAAGATTGAATCATGAATGAATAGACCAATTACTAGTAACAAAACTCAATCAGTAATTTAAAAACTTTCAGAAAAACAAGTCCAGTACCAGACAGTTTCACAGGCGAATTCTACCAAAGACTTAAAGAACAGTTAATACCTATCCTTCTCAATTTATTCCAAAAAATAGAGGAAGAGGAAGAAATGCTTCCAAACTCATTTTTTTTAAAGATTTTATTTTTCCTTTTTATCCCCAAAGCCCCCCAGTACATAGTTGTGTATTTTTAATTGTGGGTCCTTCTAGTTGTGGCATGTGGGATGCCACCTCAGCATAGCTTATTGAGCAGTGCCATGTCCGTGCCCAGGATTCGAACCAGTGAAACCCCAGGCCACTGAAGCAGAGCACACGAACTTAACCACTCAGCCAAAGGGCTGGCCCATCCAAACTCATTTTATGAGGCCAACATTACCCTGATACAAAAACTAAACAAAGACATCACAAAGAAAATTACAGACCAATATCTGTGATGAACACAGATGCAAAACATTATGTTAGCAAGACCAAACTCAACAATACATTAAATGGATTATACACCAAGATCAAGAGGGATTTATGCCAAGAATGAAAGGCTGGTTCGATATCCAGACATCAAAGTGATAGGATAAAACTCATATGATCATATCAACAGATGCAGAAAAGCATTTAACAAAATTTAACATCTACTTATGATAAAAACTCTCAATCAAGTGGGTATAGAGAGAATGTACCTCAACATAATAAAGGCCATATATGACAAATCCACAGCTAACATCATATTCAACAGTGAAAAACTGAAAGATTTTCCTCTAAGATCAGGAAGAAGACAAGGATGTCCACTTTTGCCACTTTTATTCAACATAGTAAGACAGTCCTAGCGAGAGCAATTAGGTAAGGAAAAGAAATAGAAAGCATCCAAACAGAAAAGAAGTAAAACTGCCTCTGTTTGCAGATAACATGATATTACATATAGAAAACCCTAAAGACACCATCAAAAACTGTTAGAGCTAATAAATACATTCAGTAAAGTTGCACAATACAAAATCAACATGCAAAAATTGGTTGTACTTTTATACACTAGCAATGAATTATCAGAAAGAAAAATTAAGAAAATAATCCCATTTATATTTGCATCAAAAAGAATATAGTAACTAAGGATAATTTAACCAAGGAGGTGAAAGACCTGTATACTCTGAAAACTATAAAACACTGATGAAAGAAATTGAAGATGACACAAATAAATGGAAAGACATATCGTGCTCATGGTTTGGAAGGATTAATATTGTTAAAATGTCCATACTATGCAATGCAATCTACAGATTTAATGCAATCCTATCAAAATTCCAATGGCATTTTTCACAGAACTAGAACAAACAATCCTAAACTTTGTATGGAACCACAAAAGAGCCCGAATAGCCAAAGTAACCTTGAGAAAGAAGAACACAGCTGGAAGTATCAAGCTCCTTGATTTCAAAGTATACTACAAAGCTATAGTAGTCAAAATAGTATGATACTGGCACAAAAACAGGTACCTAGGTCAACAGAACAGAGAACCCAGAAATAAACCCATGAGTTTATTTCATTGTCATTTAATCTATGACAAAGAAGGCAAGAATATATAATGAAGAAAAGACAGCCTTTTCAATAAATGGTGCTGGGAAAACTGGACAGCTACATGCAAAACAAAAAGAAACTGGACCACTATCTTACACCATATACAAAAATATATTTGAAATGGATTAAAAGTTTGAATGTAAGACCTGAAACCATTAAACTCCTAGAAGAAAACATAGGCAGTATGCTCTTTGACATCGGTCTTAGTAATATTAGTAATATTTTTTTAGACCTGTCTCCTCAGGCAAGGGCAACCAAAGAAAACATAAACAAATAGGACTAAATCCAACTAAAAAGCTTTCAAACAGTGAAGGAAACCATCAACAAAATGAAAAGGCAAGCTACTGAATGGGAGAAGATATTTGCAAATCATATATCCGATGGGTTAATATCCAAAATACATAAAGAAGTTATACAACTTAATATCAAAAATCAAACAACTTAACAAAAAATGGGCAGAGGGCCTGAAAAAACATTTTTCCAAAGAAGACACACAGACAGCTAACAGGCACATGAAAAGATGTTTAACATCACTAATCCTCAGTGAAATGCAAATCAAAACCACAATGAGATATCACCTCACATCTTTTACAATGGCTATCATCAAAAAGACAAAAAATAACAAGTGTTGGCAAGGACGTGGAGAAAGAAAACCCTCATGCACTGTTAATGGAAATGCAAATTGGTGCAGCCACTGTGGAAAACAATACGGAGGTTCCTCAAAAAATTAAAAATAGAACTACTATATGATTCAGCAGTTCCACTGCTGGGTATCTATTAGAAAACAAAAACATTAATTTGATAAGATATATGCACCCCTATGTTCACTGCAGCATTATTTACAATAGCCAAGATACGAAAGCAACCTAAATGTCCATTGATAGATGAATGGATAAAGATGATGGGGTATATATACAAAGAAATATTATGCAGCCATAAAAATGAATGAAATCTTACCGTTTGTGACACCATGGATGGACTCAGAAGGTATTATGCTAAGTGAAATAAGTCAGACAAAGATAATTCCTTTACAACTTCAGTTATAGCGGAATCTAAAAAACAAAACAAGCAAACCAGCAAAACAAAAGAGGAACAGACTTATAAACAAACTGGTGGTTGCCAGAAGGGAGGAGGGTTGGGGGTAGGTGAAATAAGTGAATGAGATTAAGAGGTGTAAACTTTCACTTATAAAATAAAGTCATGGGCATATAATGTATAGGGAATATAGTCAATTATATTGGAATAACTTTGTACGGTCACAGATATTTCAGTTAAATATATGTTGGAGCTCCTTACTCTATTCTCCTTATTAACTCTCTCTCATATTTTCTACTACTTTTTCTCTCCTGCATTCTGGATAATTTATTCTGATGCATATTTCATTTCACTAATTCTTTCTTCACTTATGTCTAATATGCTGCTAGACCCACTTATTGAGTCTTCAGCAGGTGGCAGAAATGGAAAACTGGGACTAGAGACTTGTAAAAGTGAAAAAATTAGCAATGTTAACATCTGAGTTATACCTATAAAAACAATTCATTCATCCATTTGTCATGGTTCCTAACCTGTCAACGTGGATTACACCAGGAGCAAACCCTAAGTCAAGTATTCAAGTGCAGGTAGTTTATTTGGGGTGAAACACTGGCCTGGAATTAGAGAAGTTAAACAGGAAAGGAAGGAAGTTAATAAAGGGTTTATTATCAAGAAAGTTAACACTGTAAGCAAGTGAAGCTTAATCCTTGTGGAGAACTCTGGAAGAATGGTGTTTCTCCAACTTCAAAGTGCACAACATCACCTATTTAAGCAGAGATTCCTAGACCTCACTCCCAGAGATCCTGATTCAGTAGTTTTGGGGTGGGTTTTGTGAAAATAAATACAGGAAACCTCATTTAAAATGGAGCTGGGGAGCCCTGAAGGGGAGCTTTCATGCACTATCACTTGCCATACCTTACAGACCCCAAACAGGAAAAAGCATACCTCACAATCCCCAACAGGAAGAGGCTTGCCTGACACACCCCAGCAGGAGGAAGGAAGAATTTCTCTTTGCCCAGCAACAGCGTGGCCAATGAGAAACCATCACACTCAGTCAATGAGAAGTCATTACCACCATGAACTCAGTCTCCTCCAAAAGACTTTTGTTCAAAACAGCCCCTCCCAGCTTTCATCTTTCCTCTGTAAAAGCAAGCCCCTCTCCTCTCTTCTCCGGACTTGCCTATGGTTAGCCATAGTTTGCATGTCCCAAATTACAAGTCCTCCGCTCTTCCCAAATACATTCATTTTGCTGGTAAAATAACAGGCTCTTTTGTTTTTTAAGGTCAACAGTTCTAAGAATTTGTATTTCTAACCAACTCCCAGGCAGTAGTGATGTTAATGCTACAGGTCAGTGGATCACACTTTGAGTAAGCAGTAGTATAGAACACACTTCTGAGGGAGTTATCTTGCCCAAGAGGCAAGGAAACTGGGGTATTTATCCAACAACTCCCAACAGTCATTGTTTTACAAGGCTGCTCTCAAACAGCATTAATTCCCTGGTACTTCCTGCCTGACTGCACATTGGCAGAGCAGGTGTCTGCAGCCAAGAGAAACCCCTCAGGAAATGAGTCACATGCGCTGGCAGCTGAAATCAGTTTGGCATGTATTGACATGGAAAATGCCAAGGAAATGTGAGCAGATCATTGACACCATTTGCTACACTGCTATGTATAGTGTCATGGGGAAAATACACATTAAGCAAGAAATTACACAAATAAATTACAATGATAAGTGGTATAAAAGTAAATTACATGAGGCTCCCACTAAAGATAGCCTCATATTATTTCAGATGGCAACCTCCTAGAGTAGTTGATGCTGACCAAAACAATGCACTTTTACAACTCTGTTAAACACCAACTCCAGATCGGTATCATACACATCTGCCATTACTGAATGCACAGTATCTTATTTGAAGTCACTGTGATTGGCAGTTTACATTACAAATGTGTGCGTAATTATTATTAAGTTTTCCATTTGTTTCATTTGGATAAACCTTAGCTAAGATTTACTTTGTTTTATAAACCTTAAATTGCAAATATGAAAAGCAAGCTGTTTGTTTACTTCAATTATTTTTTTTTATTAAATGGTTTCACCAAGAGAAAACCTAAACCAGTATTGTATTTTGAGAAGTATGTTATAACTTATTCTATGTCTTTTTTATTTTGTAAATCTATACTCACTTTCCTTCCTAAATATATTTATCTCCTTAAAGCATCTAAAGAGTTAGCAACTGCAAAGTTAGGGAACAGTCCACAAAACTATCCTTACTTCAGTGGTTTCAAGCGCACACTCAGATTTGATAATTTGCTGGAAGCACTCACTGAAAGCTGTTGTACTCACAGTTACAGTTTATGACGGGGAACGGATATAGATTAAAATCAGCCTAGGTTAGAAACACATAGGACAGAGCCTAGGAAAGGAATAAGTGTGGAGCTTCCAGTTGGCCTCTTCTATGGACAGTGTTATTTTCATGGTATCAATGTGTGACAACACCCACAGAGTACTGCCAAACAAGGAAGCTCATCTGAGCCTTGGTGTCCAAAGCGTTTATTGAGGCTCCGTAACAGTCCCATGGCTGATTGCCCACATGGCTGATCTCATTTTCTAGCTCCTTAAGAAGTCAAGCTGATACCGCTTGACTCTAAGTACCATCCTAAATCACACTGTTACTATCTGGCTTGGCCCAAGGTCCCCCCGCAAACAAAAACATTTCTGTCAGGCATGATATCCCAGGGCTTAGCAATTACCTCCCAAAAGCCAAGAGTTCAGGCCAGATTTCTTTTTGGGCAAGTTTAAATTCTCTACTACACTGTGCCTTACTCATTTACATGTAAGTAGCTAAGAAAATCTTATAATGAGGTTAGAAAACATATTTGATATTTAGTATTATTTTGTGTCTTAAAATCTTGGAAGAGAACATTTTGACTAAAACATGCAAATGCACCAAATCTAACAATAAATGTGACAAGAAAGCAAGTAAACATATTTTTAATCCACAAACAGCAGCATATCATAATATAATGAATAATCACCATAAGAATGATAGTAAATTTACATATATATTATTTTCTAAAAACTTGAAGATACTAAAGAAATATCTATGCAAAGCAAATGGATAAATTAATAATATTAAAATGTTTAAAAATAAACCATAAATATATCTTGTGACTACTTCCACCTTGTGCTTAGCTGCATTTTCTCATTCCTTATTATGTTAATGAAATTCTGAACATTAAGTGAAATGCTAAATCTCAGGCTGAGATCTTAGCATATTAGTTGTTCTTAAGGATTTCCTGCCCTCCAGTGGTATCTGCCTTAATATTTTCACTGCACCTTTCAACATTACCAAGAGAAGACACATCACTTATACATTTACATGTTGAAATTATATCACACTGTATGGCAGCATCTAACTTTTCTTTCATTACAGGTTCACTCTCAGTTTGTACCCATGCATCACATCTTGCAACTTGTACAGTGCAATTACTGCTTTTGTTTTGCACAATGTGTGCTGAATCACACTGAGACTGTGGAAACTGATCTGTCTTATCTTTAAGTGAGAACTGGTGAAAATTCTCATTTTGTTTATGAATTTTGGCATTGTTTTTAGCAATCCTATCATGTGGAAGTTTTGCCATCCTTTCTAAATAAAAACTGTTAGTTGTTTCTTTGGTTTTGATGGATCTCCTATTTGAATCTTCAATTTGCTGCAATATTTGATCTTCATCTTCAGACAGCTAAAAGAAATTTAGTAATTTTGCTGTAAATGATGCTTTAATTTTAAAAAATCATTCAATGACTTCAAAGCAGACATTCTTAAATTCACATCATGGAAAATTTCAAAATACAGAAGAGACTTTGGCAGGTGGCAAGTCAACCTGGACTTTTGATTTTTAAAAATCATGGAGGTTATGGATTTTTTAAATAACAAGAACAATAATGATAATGACAATCCTTGTATTACAAATTCAAAAGAAAGGGTCGGCCCTGTAGTGTAGTGGTTAAGTCAGGGGGGCTCCACTTCAGCAGCCCAGGTTCATGGGTTCAGATCCCATGGACCTACACTACTGCCAAGCCATACTGTCTTGGCAACCCATATACAAAATAGAGGAAGATCGGCACAGATGTTAGCTCAGGGCTAATCTTCCTCAGCAAAAAAAAAAAAAAAAAACCAAAGAGGAAGATTAACAACCGATGTTAGCTCAGAGAGAATCTTCCTCACCAAAAAAAAAAAAAAGGAAAGAAAGCAAAAGAGCTAAAAAAGAGAAGGGGAATTTTGTCTCTTATCAGTCTCTATAATCACAGGCTACATCATCCCCCTACCCTTTCACACAGAGGAAACGATATACACCACACTCTTCAACCACTTAAAAAGAATGGAGTAGAAGTAATAACTTCGAAAGAAACAGTTGACACATATAACTTGTTCAACTATTCACTCATTGACTTTAGTCAAAAAATATCTATATTGTATCTTTTATGGGCCCAGTCTCATAAAAGAAACAACTTAAGGAGAGTATCGGCTAACAGAAAATCAAATAGACAAAAGGAAAATTAAACAGCAATAAATATCACAACTGCTACATAAAAAGTCAAATTTTAAGTACTTTTAATAGGTTTATATTTCAATTTACTAGCTTGAATTTTTCAACTTCACAAAAAATTTATCTCTTAATTACTGCACTAACCAAAATATTCTTTTAGTGAAAATCTTATATAAAAGTACTGATTAGCCAAGCTAAAAAAAAAAAAAAAAAAAAAGAGGCAGAGTTAACATTAAAAACCAAAATGAGGTATACGTCTCAGTTGTTTGGCACTGAAGTAGGAAAAGTAAGCCCAAGAAACAGCATTAAGACTGGCTGCACACAAATTAGAGAAAACAAGCTCAATACATTTGTTTATTCAAGAAACAAGTATTTTTTAGCATCTGCAATGCAAGTGAAGCAGACACAGTTGCTGCCCTCTTAAAGCACACGTTCTCATTGGTGGAAGTGGCATTAACCAAATAATCACACGCGTGCATATGTAATGACAGAATGAGAAAAGCACTATGAAAAACAAGCATGAAGGACCTTGAGAGGATAATTGAGGGGCCTAATTTAGATTGAGGAACCAAAGAGGGGCTTTCAGAAGCAGCGACATATTTACGCTAAGACCTAAAGGATGAGTAACAGCAAGGCAGAGGAAACAGGATATATAAATAAATGCCCTGAAGCAGAAAAGAGACTGATAAACTAAGGAAAGTGAAATGTCGTACGTGTGGAGTGTGGTGAGAGAGGGAGAACACCAGAAGTTGAAGATGTAGCCAGACTCTAAAGTAAAATAGAAATCCACTCATAGGAATAACATGATTCAATTTAAGTTTTCAAAAGATCACGATGACTGCTAACTGGAGAAAAAGTGGAACAAGAGTGGAAAATAGATCTCTTAGGAAACAACCACAATAGTTCAAGAACAAGATGATGGTACCTTAACTAGGGTATTGACACCAGAAGTTGAGGAAGTAGATAAATATGCCAAGTATTTCGGAAGTACAATTGACTGAATGAAGTGATGGAATGAATGGGGTTAAGGAAGGCAGATGAGGCAGAAAGAAATGACAGTTAATTACTAAGTTTCTAGAGTGAGCAATTGAGTGGACAAAAAGGTATCACTAATATAGGAAATATCAATAAAACTGACTTGGGGAGAAGAACAGGGGAATTCAGTTTGAGGAATAAAAATAAGGAGATTTTTGTGAAACATCCAAGAAGAGGTATCCGCTAGGAAACTGGACATCTAAATAAGGATCTGGGCTAAAGTCATAAAGCTGAGAACTGTCATCAACTAGACAGTATATAAGTCATTGGAGCACATAACATCATCTAGAGTTTGGAATGTAGGTTAAGAGAAGAAAAGGATCCTGCAGCAAACCATAAACACTATGACATTTATATAGGAGGAAGGGTGGAAAAGAAGTAGACAAAGGCATAAAGTAGCACTCAAAGAGGTATGAAAAAACCAAAAGAGTGTGTTATCATAAAAGCAAAGAGAAGAAAATGTTTCAAAAAAAAGAACATAATTTCTATTAATATTACTAAAAGTTCTTGTAAAATAAAAACTTTAGTGTCCAACGAATTTGACAAAATAGAAATCACTGGGGTCCTTCCTTAGCAAGAGCAGTTCAGATGGAAAGTGAGAGACAAAAGGTGGACGAAATGAATACGGAAGAATTGATGGAGGAGAATTCCATTAAATGTGATTTCTGAGAAATGCAGCATTCCCACTCAGAACATAGCATGTCATTCCAATTATTCAGACGACAGTCTTCAGTAACACTTTAGTGTTTTCTTCATATAAGCCTTAAGGTTTTCTTTTTTCTATGTATTTTTGGTTGTTTTAGGGTTTCAATTCTTATGAGTGGGTTCTTTTAAAAACTCTTTTAAAAGAAACACAACTTTATCATATACACACACACATATCCTGATAAGATTGGCTTTTGTCAATAATAATGAACACATTCATTTATACTTTAATTTTATATTTCTGTTTACGTTCTTACATTTTTAATATTTTTCATTTTTCGTTTACATTTATATTTCCACTAGTTATTGTCTCAACTATTTGTTTCAGAATGTAAAGGTACACTATGAGATATACAAAGAATTCTAAACTAGTATAGCATATATTAATAAGCAAAAAAACGAAAAGCATACCTTACCATCTCTGAACTAGAACTGAAACAACTATCTGTGGGCCTTGGAGAGTAACTGGTAGACCAACTACTCTGTGAAGACTCAAGATCTGAAAACGAACATTTAACTCATGAAGAATGGTATTTATTAATACTCTACTAATTATATACACAGGCAGCAGATATCAGCTGGTAAAATAAGTTTAGCTAACATACTGCAGAGCATTTTAAAAGTGTGCCAAAACTAGTTAAAACTTGAGAAACTCCGCATCTTGGATTTCTGACAGAGTATTACGGGTTTATTCTACACTTAAAAGTTTTTCATCTACAAGTAAAATAAGGGTACATAAGGCAAGAAAGGAGAACAGAGAAAATTCAATTGATTTTTTCTAATATATGAACAATGTTTTATGAACAAATAATTTAAATAATAATTTAAAGTGTCAACCTACAGGAAGGAGGAATAAGGCAATTTATTAAGTCCAAAAGCACCAGATATTTGCTAATCTAATAAACGAAGCTTCCTTGTACAATAAAAGCTGTATTTAAAAAATCAACTCAAAGCATCCAGTCCGATATTCTTTCATTATGTGCTTAATGTGTTCTCTTATGATAGCAAGTAAAGTTTAAAAATAGGCCTGAGAAGTAGGTCATGACTCCTCACAATGCATAAATACTGTAGACCAAGAGGGACGTGCATTCACACTAAAGTAGCAACAAAAACAACAAAAAGTACCTACCACCAAATCTAACAAGAGACATGCAGAATCTACTTGAGGAAAACCTTAAAGTGCTTAAAGGTGTTCTAAACAACTATTAAAGATACAAAATTAGGCTGAATTAACAAAAAGACATCCCTTCTTCTTAGATAGGTCTACTCAACATCATTAGTATGATAATCCACACTAAATCAATATATACACTTAGCATTTTCCTGATAAAACTAAAATATTTCTTTGGAGCTACACAAGTTGATTTTAAAGTTTATATAAAAAATAATCAAAATTAGCCAGAAAAATTCTTTAAAAAGTACAAAGGGAGGTGTAACTGTTTTAGAAATTAAGCATACTATAAAGCACTTACCATAAAAATAGTACAGTATTAGCACACAAAGATTAGGAAAGACCAGTAGAACAGTAAAGAAAGCCCAGCACATATGAAAAGTTAGTACATAAAAAAGGTGGTATCACAAATGCCTAGGGAAAAGACGCATTTTAAAAACCTGAATCAATGCACATCTCACACCTTTAATCACAATAAACTCTAAACGGATTAAAGATTTAAGTGTAAAAATATAAAATCATACTAACACTAGAAGAAAACATTAAGTGAATTCATTTAACCTGGGAGTGTAGAGTCTTTCTAATCAAATCCAGAAGTATAAAAGAAAAGATGAATAAAATCAACCACATAAAAAAATACATTAATCCTTTGGCAAAGCAGGAGATATCATAAGCAAAGTCAAAACAAATCAAAAACCAATAATAAACTAGGAGGAAATATTTGTGACATATCACAAAGACCTAAATCTCTTTAATATATAAAGAGTTCTTAAATATCAAGAAAAAAATACCAAAAATTCAATTGGTCAAAAGACATGAATGGAGACTTTAAAGAAAAAGAAATGAAAACAGACATTAAATATTTTTAAAAGACGCTCAACTTCACTTATAGAAAAAGAAAAGCAAACTTAAACTGCCATCTATCCGTCTGTCTACCTATCTATTTTTATAAAACTCACAAAAATTCCCAAGTTTGAACACAATCCCTATTGGTGAGGCTGTGGAATAAAAAGGCACATTTCTGGTGAGATTGCCAAATGATGCAACAGGGAATTTGGTAATATCTATCAAAATTGAATTTTGGCAATAATAACTACACAAAAAAACAATGTATCCCCCCTTTGACACAGCAATCCTACTCCTAGAAATTATCCTGAAAATGTACCTCCACAATTAAGAAACATATACACAAAGTTGTTCACCAAGCATTGTTTATAAGAACGCAATACTGGAAACAAGCCAAATGTCCACCAACAGGGCATGACTGAATAAACTATAGCCCATCCACATAATAGATTACCAAAATTGTCATAAATAAGGGATGAAGAAATGTCTAGTACTAAGATGGAGAAATCTATAAGAAACTTACTAATAAATGAATCCATTTAATTCATCTATAAAATATCCTATATTATACAAAATATCCTATACTACATTTAAGTGAGAAAAGTGGAGAACTAAGACCCATGTGAATATGTGTGTTTATATATTCTTAGGCTTTATTTTGAAGAAAAACAGAACACAACAAAACATAGTAAAACGATAAACCATAAACCAATAAAAAAGTTACTCATATGAGGCAAAAGGAAACAGGGCAGACAAGATAGGATAGAAACCAGACTACTGGTTTACACTTCAAAAATTTAAATTAAATCCAAAAGAAAAAAGTTGATAAAGATTTCTAGGTATCCTAGCAAAGTAGATATCCGAAAGAATCATTCCATCACAGAATATCTAAAAAGTACCACAAACTATTTTTCATAAAAAGACAGTATAGACTAAAATGACCACTCAAATATGAAGTATTTGCTACACACAGCCTACAAGCAATTAGAATCTAGTATATATATATGAAAGATATATAGGATATATACATATATATCTACATATAGAAAAGATATATCCTATAAGGAAAGCCAAACTTTCTAAAAGAAATATGACCAATAGACATGAAAGGTATTTCACAGATAAACAGGGGTGGCAAATCAACCTAATTAATAATGGGAAATATAAATTAAAATTACAATGAAATACCAGATTCCAACAATGATAAAAAGCTGATCCAGTGTTAGTGAGAATATGGAACAACTAAGAGTCTTAGCTCCTGCAAGTGGGAGTTTAACCTGGCACAACTACTTTATAAAACAATTTTGTATTACCTAGAATAGATGAAGATGCGCATAACATTTGAACTAGCCAATTCTACTCCTTGACTCATATTCAAGAGAAATTTTTTATACATGTGTGCCAGGAGAAATGTCAAGAATTGTCCAAGTAGCATTGTTTATTATAGCAAAATATTCAAAACAATCTAAATAACCAATGCCAGAAAATGTATAAATTGAGGTACATCCACACAACAGAAGGTTGCATAGCAGTAAATAAATAATCAAGTATATTAGAGTCACAAATATCAGAGTGGGTGAACAAAGAAAAGCAAGTTGCAGCAAAATATATAGCATTTGCCTCAATCTGTGAACAGTTCAAAACCAAGCAATGTAAAAGTCTATGTGTGATACCATAAAAACAAATTCAGGATAATAGTTACCTCTAGGGGGCAGGATAGGAAATGCAATTGAGAAGATCTTCAAATGTACTGATTACGTATTATTTCTTAAGCTACAAAGTGAGTACAAGGGTATCTATTTTACTACTATTCGCTAAAATGTACATATATGTTACATATATTCATCATGTATAACACATTTTATAAAAGATAAAAGTAGTTTTGAAGACAATTGCATTACTAGTACATTCTAAGATATCTAGGAAACATATTTGCCGGCAAAAACCTAAAAAAAAAGCACTTAAAACAATTTCCACTTAAATGTTAGTTTTTTTTAAAGAAAAAAATTCACTTATACTGACAGACTTTCATAGTAGAGGTTGGCCTGCCTTTTAAAGAACACATTCCTCCTTTTTCCATCAGAATCTAAAAGAAAAATAAAATTTAAGAACTCCTAAGTATACACAATAATATCCACTTATAGCTCCCTTTTCACCCCAACAAATCATTTTACAGTACTCTTCCTTCATATTACTTTAATTCCACAAAGATAATTTTAAACTCCCAAAGAAAAATTTGCCTATGACAAACAATAAAACAAAACAAAATTGAAATTCATTTAGAAACAGCAAGCAACAGAAGAGACACTTGATAATAAATGAATTGACAAAAAAGAAAGGATTCAGGTAATCATAACAAATGCAGCTGAAAAAAGGAAAAGATACTAAAGCAATTTGGAGATTTATTCTGTTTTTCTTTTTCTAATTTGTTAAGTTGGATATCAGTTCATTTATTTTCAGGTTTTTTAAATAGTAAAAGCTCTTAGAGGTATCAATTTTCTACAGAACACACCATTGGTTTTGGTTTTCATCAATTTCTATGTAATTTGTAATTTATTTTCATTTCCTTTTCTTTTTTTCTTTTTCAAAACCAGAGTGTTTCTTAATTTTCAAGAAGATAAGGGAGGTTAAGCAACTTCTTTTCCTCTTCTTTAGTTCTAATTTAATGAATTTTTTATTAGAGAATATGGCTATGAATCTCTCCTTAGATAAATCTCTTAGACTTTCTTTGTGGCTTACTACATGAATTAGGTTTGCAAATATAGTAGGGACTTATAGAACACATATATTCTCTGTTGGTGGGATATACAGTTTTTGATAGACAGATACGTAGCATAAAGGAGAAACCATCTAGTTGTTCACCAAACATGTTTCCCTTTCCTTTTAAGCATACAGCTAAAACACATTTCCTACCCTCCCTTGGAGTTGGTTTGGACACGTGATTTAAGTTCTGGTCATGGGCAAAGTGGTGTACACCACTGCCAGTGCTGGCCCATAAAAATTTTCTCCACAATCCTCCACTTCCTTTTCCCTTCCGCTATATCCAGTATCAACAAGTTGGAAACCTACCAGTTGAAGATACCAGAGTCCCTACCAGCTTGGAGCCCTGAATAACTTTGTTGAGCAAAGCCTCTTTTCTAACCTCACTATTTAATCATTTAAAAAGCCTTGTACATTCAACTCTTAGAATATTCAAGCCCCAAACCTGCACCAGTAAGACACAAGCTGAGAAAGCTATATAGACCCCCAAGACAGGCAAACACTCCAATATCCACTTCAGATCTGTTGATAGAGGATAACAGACAAATAAAATGGTCCCAAAGAGAAGAAACTAAATTATTTAAGGAATTTCCCCATCCTCTAGGATAGCAAGATTTTCACACAATGTCTGCCCAGCAGGATTTCATGATCGGTATGGATCAGTAACTCTGTATCACCTCTTCTTCTCCTTTCTGAATGGGCTTTTCATTGAATTTTTACTCTCCTTGTTTCAATAATATATATTTTATTTATATATATCTTGCCATCTTTTTATTTTTAACCTCTATTATTATGTTCTACATGTTTCTTGAAAAACAATAAAGATTATTTTTTCTTCTCAATTTGATATTCTTTGAATCTTGTTAAGAAAAATCAACCTCTTTATATTTCACATATTAATTGCTAAGCAGGTTTCATTCCTTACATTTTACCTTTCCCATTTATCTAAACGTTATTTCATTCTTTCCCATCTTGATCAGGTTTCCTAGTGTGACATCCCCACTCCCTTGAATTCTGAATATCTTCTACGTGTCTTTATTTCTCTAGTGATTACCTTCCCATTGGTAACAACCATAATTTAAATCTTATTCCTCTACTACTTTAAAATTAAATAAGTTCCAGTTCAAGATGGCAATGTAGGAGGATCCTGAACTCACCTCCTCCCACAGACACACCAAATCTACAGCTACATACAGAACAATTTCCTCTGAAAGAAACCCCAAAACAAGCTCAGAGACTCCTATACATCAGGGGAATGAGAAAAAACCCACAGTCAAATGGGTAGGAGAGGCCGAGACACAATCTTACCATAACCCCACCCTGGGCATGGTGATCCACAACCAGGAGGGAACCCACAACTCTGAGCTTCTCCCCAAGGAGTGAATGGCTTGACCCTCATATCTGGTACTTGAACTTTTAAGACCTTCACCAAAGAGATAAGCCCCCAAAACGTCAAGTTGTGAAAGCCAACAGGGCTTGTGTCCATGAGACCCACAAGGCTACACGGAACTGAAAAACAGTTCCTAAAGGGCTCGCACAGGCTCACCATGCTGCACCCCAGGGCCTAGAGCAGAGGCAGCTCACTGACTATCCAGTCTTTCTGTGAAACAAGCCTATTAGCTTATCCTCATAGCTGCAAACTAAGAGTCAGGCTTCTAATTAAATTCACATCTAAGGGCTGACTGTAATCCTCTCCAGTGAACTCGGAGGCTGGGTACCATCTTTCCACTCTCCCGCTGCCTCGCTCATGGTCACCAGTACCTTGCAGAATGGAGCTTACATTGGAGGGTCCCACAGGACTGTAACAAATGGAGAAAGAGTTCCTAACTGGCTACCCTCCAGGGCAAAGCAAAGAGACAGTAGATTGAATCGCACCCCAATCCTTCTGTGAGAGAAGCCTATTTGCTTATCTTAAATCTTTGGCCTAAGGAGCAGGCTTCTAATTTAACACACATCTACAGGCCTACTGAAATATTCTCCAAAGACCATAGAGCCCAGCGGGCACCATCTTCACAGTCCAACTCTGCCTTGCTCCAAGTCACCAGTATCTCCCAGAAAAGAGCTTGTGCACATTGTCTGGAGGCCCAGTTTTCGCAGCTGCCACCCATGGGATGCCCCTTGATCAGCTGGCTCTGGTAGCCAGCAAGGCTTTGAAGGGGATCAGAATTGGCCATCTGAGCCAGCCCTGATGGCCTAGTGGTTGAAGTTCGGTGTGTTCCACTTTGGTGGCCTGGGTTTGGTTCCCGGGCATGGAACCACATGACTCGTCTGTCAGCAGCCATGCTGTGGTGGCAGACCACATAGAAGAACTAAGACTTACAACTAGAATATACAACCATGCACTGAGGCTTTGGGGAGGGGAAAAAAAATGAAAGAGAGAGGAAGATTGGCAATAGATGTTAGCTCAGGGCAAATCTTTCCCAGAAAAAAAAAAAAAAAGAATTTGCCACCCCAAAATGTGTCTCTTTGCCTTGATTATTTTAAGGACAAAAGAGTCTTTCACTCTTTGAAAGAAATTCTGACCTTCCCCCTAACTGCCTGAAAGAATTTAAGATAGAAGGGCCTGTCCCAGGAAGGAGATATCACCATAGATAATTCTAGGTGTGGTAGACAGAAAGACATCTAGCAAGGGCCATTTTATCAAAAGATCTCTTTCAGTTCCCATTGTCTACAGATGGCCCAGCAAACACTTGTTTATCAAACATTTCCATTTCCATCGTCATGTAAATTGCCTTCCTCTCCTTTGAAGTCCCAAACCACTACCCCCAATATCCTCCTTTATCTTTAGCTGAAGATGGTATTCAGGTGGCAATTTCAGCCACTCCAGCAAGATTTTCCTGGGTTTCTCCCATGTACATATGTTATCAAACTTTGATTTTCTCCTCTTATTCTGTCTCATGTCAATTTAATTCTTAGACCAGCCAGAAGGACCCAGAGGGTAGAGGAATTGTTTTCCTCCCCTACAGTTTACGTTCACAGGTCCCACAGGACTATAATGAACAAAGAAAGAGTTCCTAACCAGCTACCGGTCCAGGGCACAGCAGTGAGGCAGCAGACTGAAATGCCCGTCTTTCTGTGAAAGAAGCCTATTAGCTTATCTTCATACCTGTGGCCTGAGGGACAAGCTTCTAACTAAGCACAGACCTAGGGGCTAATTGCAATCCTCTCCAGAGACCAGGAAGCCCAATGGTTACCATCTTCACACTCTCCATCTGTCCCACCCTAGGTTGCTAATGTCTCCAAGAAAGGAGATTGTGCACATATCTAGCACCAGGGTTTCTGTGTCAGCTGCCCAAAAGACACATCCCTTGATAGCCTGGCTCTGGTGGCCAGCAGGGCTTGTGTTCATAGATTCAACAGGATGTCAGCAAACAAACAGTTCTTATATGGCTATCACACCAGGGCTCAGTGCAGACGAGCACACAGAAATGCTCATGTCAAAGTCTTCCCATGAATGAGGTATATTTACATACTTCAAAAGCTGCTGCATCAGGGTCCAGTTTCCAATTAGACTGAATCTAGATGTTGACTGAGATCTTCCCTATTGGGACAGCGGCAGGTTTTTGCACACCCTCAAATACTGGGAGCCACTAAAAATAAAGTAGACTGCTTGAACAAGCACAAAGGTTTGAGAGACAACCAAGAGCTACAGCAGGGTTGAAACATAAGGTTCATCTCCTGCACGAGGCCACTTCTTCAAGACTAGAGAGGTGGCTGTTTTACAGAATGCATGGAAACCAACACAGAGAATCAAGGAAAATAAAGAAACAGAAGATGACATTCCATATGAAAGAACAAGATAAAGCCTCAGAAAAAGACCTTCATGAAATAAGTGATTTACCTGATAAAGAGTTCAAATTAGCCATCATAAAGATGCTCACCAAGGTCAGGAGAAAAATACACGAACAAAGTGAGAATTTCAACAAAGAGAACATAGCATAGAAAGTATAAGAAAAACACCAAAAATAAATCACAGAGCTGAAAAATACAATGGAAAGGTACAAAAGAAGACTAGATGAAGCCAAAGAAAGGATCAGTGAACAAAAAGACAGGGCAGTGGAATTTACCCAATCAGAGGAGCAAAAAGAAAAAGGAATGAAAAAGAATGAAGATAGCACAAGGAACTTATTGACAACATCAAGTGGACTAATATTTGTATTATAGGGGTCCCAAAAGAAGAAAGGGGCAGAAAATTTATCTAGAGAAATTATGACTGAAAATTCCCTAACGTGGGGAAAGAAACAGACATCCAGATCCAGGAAGCCCAGAGAGTTCCAAATGAGATGAACTCAAAGAGACCTCACCAAGACACATTATAATTAAGTTATCAAAAGTTAAAGACAAGGAAAGAATCTTAAAAACAGCAAGATAAAAACAACTTGTTACATCCAAGGAAACCCTCATAAGACTACTAGCAGATCTTAAGCAGAAACTTTGCAGGCCAGAAGGGAGTGGCACAACATATTCAAAGTGCTGGAAGAAAAAAACTGCTAGTCAAGAATACCCTATCCAGCAAAGCTGTCCTTCAGAATAGAAGGAAAGATAAAAAGTTTTCCAGACAACCAAAAGCTAAAAGAGTTTATCATCACTAGACTGGCCTTACAAGAAATGTTAAAGGGACTTTAAGCTAAACCGAAGGGCCCTAAATCAGTAACAGGAAAACATATAAAATTATAAATCTTACTGGTAAAAGCAACTATATAGTAAAATTCAGAATAATCTAATGTTGTAGGTGATGGGTTAATCACTTATAAAGCTAGTATGAAGGTTAAAAGACAAAAGTACTAAAAATAACAACTACAATGATTTGTTAATAAATACACAAGATAAAAAGATATAAGTTGTGACATCAAAAACATAAAACTTGGGAGGGCAGTAAAAATTTAGATCTTTAGAATGCATTCAAACTTAAGTTTTTAAGAACTTAGAATGTTATAAGTTGTTTTACAGAAGCCTCATGGTAACACAAAGCAAAAACCTACAGTAGATACACAAAAGATAAAGAAAAAGGAATCCTAAGCACACCATTACAGAAAATCATCAAATCACAAAGAAAGAAAAAAAGAAAAAACAAAGGAATTACAAAACAGTCAGAAAAAAATGAACAAAATGGCAATAAGTCCACACCTATTAATAATTACTTTAAATGTAAATGGACTAAATTCTCCACTCAAAAAATATGGAGTGGCTAAATAGACTGAAAAAACAAGATCCATCTATATGCTGCCTATAAGAAACTCACTTCAGAGGTAAGGACACACACAGTCTGAAAGTAAAGGGACAGAAAAAGATATTCCATGCAAATGAAAACCAAAAAAAAACCTGGCATAGCTATACGTATATCACACAAAATAGACTTTAATACAAAGAGACTTGGAGACAAAGAGAGTAATAAGAGACAAAGAAGGTCATTATATAGTCATGCACCACATAAAAACGTTTCAGTCAACAACAGACTGTGTATACAACAGTGATCCTTTAAGAAAAGTAACATATAGTCTAGGTGTGTAGCAGGCTATACTGCTGGGAGCCGTGGCTACATCATTTGATCGGCTGTTTGACAGGGTCCAGCCGATTAACGCTGAGGGGTGCAGGGTCGCCCCTTGGTGAAGAATAACCGGCCAGCCCCTCACATAGTTCTGAAACCTGTGCTGCTTCTAATTGCCCTTCATTCCTTTTCCTTTCTTAACCTCCAGTTTTCACTCCTTTGGGTGGCTGCTTGGGAGGCACTACCTCCTGGGAAAATTAGATATAGTAAGAGAATGTGACCACCTGCAGGTAACTTTCAAGATATTTTTCAGTTAATTAATGGAGGAGCACACAGTCCCATTTGAGACAATCAGAAAGGAATCCTGCCCAGATAAGATGTCGAATTAGGTTTATGGCCTCCATCTGGTTAATGTTTCCTTCTCCCTCCAGTTCTTTGTCTAAATATACATATGCATCATCCTTCTAAGTTTGTTGGCTAATTGGTTGATCAAGAAGTATCTATATATTATTCTTGACCTTCTGCTTTCTGTTAAAATGTTATAGAGGTTTTCTCCTAAAAGCAATAAATAATAAATAATTGGTGAGTAGAAGGGCCGAGGGGTGCAAGAATGCCCCTCGGTGAAGGATGGCCGGCCAACACCCCCAATATTTTCTGAATTATATGCATGCTTTCTATCAAGGTTATGTGTATACTTATTTCTCTTTTTTATTCTTGAAGATATATAGTTTAGTTTAGCTTTTCAGCCCTTTACTTTACTAACAATATGATACTTTCTCCGGCAGTGTACTTAAGGGACCGTTAGCTCTACAATCTAAAAGACAAAGGAATGCTTCCACCCCCTAAAGGGCGCGGAAAAAGTAAAGATGTTTAACTGCCCACTGAGAATGCAGATAGCCCTGGGGATAAGACACCCAGGAGTCGCCTTTTGTTCCCATTAACCATCTACACTAATGGCGTAAATGATTGAGGGAGGCAGGGATGGCTCCACCAGGATGTAACCAGACGGGCTGCTGTCCTGTCCGGAGGCCTGGACCTTCTCTCTTTGATTTAACTTTACCATGAATTACAACAGACGCCTAGGTACCTATCTCCTTTAGCTTAGAGACAACAAACACTAGTTAATTGCAGAGAAGACGATCATTAACCTTATACGCTATAGAATGGAATGCTAATAAATATTCTTGTGCTCGTTTCTTACTTCCTTATCTCTCTGAGAATATTTGTAAAACTATTTCTGTACTAATCCTGAAAAATATATAAACGACACTTGTGCACAGTAAAGTCAGACTTGCTAACACCAACCCAAGTCTCACGTCCCCTTTATTTTCCCCCTCCCTCATCGCGCCGACGCCATCCATCCCTCAGGAACCTGGACTCCGCCGGGGCGGGACCCCGGCACTATACCATTGAGGTTTGTGTAAGTACTGTAAGAGAGGAAGAAATTTTCCTCTACTCTTCTAGGTTTTTCTGGCTGATCTAAAAATTAAATTGACACGAGACAAATTAACAGGAGAAAAACAAAAGTTTAATAACATGTACACATGTGAGAAACACAATAAAACCAAGTAACTAGCCAAAGCCTTCAACTTAAATATCATCTTCAGGTAAAGACAAAATAAGATGTTGGAGATGAAGAGAGTCAGGGACTTGAAAGGGAAAGAAGGCAATTCACAGGTAAGTGAAAAGGAGCAAATGCTTAGAAAACAAGTGTTTGGCCACAGAAACAGAAGAACACAGAAGGGAGTCCAAAAATCAGGCTTTTCTAGGTGCCTTCCTGTCTATCACCTAGTTCATGTTACGCTAAGGTGATAGCTTGCTTCCTGAGACAGCTTTTTTTAATCTGAATTCTTTTAGGAAGTTAAGGGGTAGGTTACAAGACAAACTTTCTAAGTCTTTTTTTCTCAGAAATAGTCAGCCTAAAACAATCCTCACGTGGGGCTGGCCCCGTGGCCGAGTGGTTAAGTTCGCGCGCTCCGCTGCAGGCGGCTCAGTGTTTCATTAGTTCGGATCCTGGGCGCGGACATGGCACTGCTCATCAGACCACGCTGAGGCAGCGTCCCACATGCCACAACTTGAAGAACCCACAACGAATTAATACACAACTATGTACCAGGGGGCTTTGGGGAGAAAAAGGAAAAAATAAAATCTTTAAAAAAAAAAATAAATAAATAAATAAAAAATAAAACAATCCTCACGTTAAAGAGACATATTTTGGGATGGCAAATTTTGTTCCCCTTTAGTATGCTCTATGAGGTTCTCACAATGATGAAATTGCCTACTGACATATTTCTCAGAATGTATCCCGTCAGTAAGCAATGCATGACTGCATAATAATAAAGGGGTGAATCCAACAAAAGGATATGACATTTGTAAATATTTATGCACTCAACACAGGAACACCAAAATAAATAAAACAAATATTAACAGACCTAAAGAGAGAAAATATACAACAATACAACAGTAGGGGACTTTAATACCCCACTTTCATCAAAGGATACATCATCCAGTCAGAAAATCAATAAAAACATATTGGCCTTACATGGCACTTTAGACCAGATAGACCAAACATACATACACAGAACATTCCATCCACAAGCAACGGAATACACATTCTTCTCAAGCACACAAGGAACATTCTCCAGGATAGACCATATGTTAGGCCACAAAACAAATCTTAATAAATTTAAGAAGACTGAAATCACATTAAACACGTTTTCTAACTGCAATGACGTGAAACTCAAAATCAATTACAAGAAGAAAACTGGAAAATTCACAAATATGTGGATATTAAATAACATGCTCCTGAACAACTAATGGGTCAAAGAAGAATCAAAAAAGAAATTTAAAAAATATCTTGAGACAAATGAAAATGGAAATACAACATACCAAAACTTATGGGATGCAACAAGAGCAGTTCTAAGATGGAAGTTCCTGGTGATAAATGCCCACATTAAGAAACAAGAAAGATCTCAAATAAACAACACAGCTTTACACCTCAAGGAACAAGAAAATGAACAAACTGAACCTAGTTAGTAAAAGACGGAAATAACAAAGATCAGAGTGAAAATAAATGAAATAGACACTAAAAGACACTAGAAAAGATCAATGAAACTAAGAGCTGGTTTTTTGAAAAGATAAACAAAATTGACAAACCATTAGCTAGACTTAACAAGAAAAAAGAGAGAGGACTCAAATAAATAAAATCAGAAATGAAAGAAAAGCCGCTACAACTGATATCACAGAAATAAAATGCATCATAAGACACCATTATGATTAATTATACAACAACAAACTGGACAATCTAGAAGAAAAAGATAAATTTCTAGAAACATACGACCTACCAAGACTAATTCATGAAGCAATAGAAAATATGAATAGACTTATTACTAGTAAAGACATCAAACCAGTAATCCAAAACTTCCCAATGTCAAAAGTCCAGGACCAATGGCTTCCACTGGTGAATGCTGCCAAACATTCAAAGAAGAATTAATACCTATCCTTCTCAAACTATTTCAAAAAAGAGAAGAGGAGACAAGTCTTCCAAACTCCTTTTATGAGGCCAGCATTACCCCGATATCCAAACTAGTCAAGGACACCACAAGAAAAGAAAATCACAGGACAATATCCCTGATGAACATACATACAAAAATCCTCAATAAAACATTAACACTTCAATCTAGGTGAATGGCACTATCGCATCAACTACCCATTTACCCAAATAATAAATCCAGGTCTCCTTCAATGTTTTCCTTCTCCCTTAACTAATCAACAACAACTATCAAATCAAGATCTTCTAAATCTTTGTGATAGCTCTTCCCTCATTCCCATCCTTACTTACACTGCTCAACTTCGAGCCCTCATTATTTTTTGCCCTGCCTTGAGTCATGCCACTTCTCAAATCTCTCATTGTTGCTAGAGTCAACTTTTTAATACTCAGATGTCATCAAACTCCTCTACTAAAATTTTTTCAGTGGCTCTGTTTGGTGACAGAAAATAAAACTGGTATATGTCATGTAAAGTCTTTTATGACCTAGCCCTTTATATTGTCTAGAATTATCTTTTGCCATTCCGCCATCGCTTGTAATTTACACTATAGTAGTAGCAATAACAACAACTGGAATGAAGTTACTTTGCAGCTTCTAAAATAAGCTATACTCTCTCACTTGTTAGTTTCTATCTATGTTGCTTCTTCATAGTATGAAGGCAGTTTGTCCATTTGGTAAACTTATTAATTGATATCCAGATCAAAAGTTTTCTCCTCTATTACATCTTCCTCCTGACTAGCCATGAAACTTAGAATTATTTTTTACTTGTCTCCCACTGCCCTTTGTACAAACCCCAATTGGAGCAATTTATCTAAATGTATTATATTTTTTTCTGTTTCTGTCTAGACCATAGCTTCCTAAAAACAGGTCCCATGTCCCTTCATCTCTGTACCTTGCAGAGTCTAGTGCATAACACAATATAAGCTTCATAAGAACAAAAACTGTTTCTTCACCACTGAATCTTCAGTGTCTAGCATATAGGAGAAAGACAATAAATTCTATTAAATGAATTCATGATATGTACTCAATGTACATACTGAAGACAAAAAGACAAAACAATTAATATAGTTGAAAATATACAGTCAGATAAGACAAAAGTTTGAATCCTGGCTCAAATGTGTAACTGTGAACAAGTTATTTAATCTTTCTGAACTTGAGTCTCTTTTGCTGTGAAGAGCTTACAGGATCCGGCTCTTGTAGATTAGAACTAAGTGAAACAGAAACTAGTGACCTACTCAACAAGGAATTCAAACAAAATATCATGAGGATGCTCACAGATATGTGGAGAAGAATGGATGAACACAGTGAGCACATCAGCAAAGACTTGGAAGATATAAAAAAAAAACAATCAGAAATGAAGAATACAATACTCAAAATGAGAAATTCACTCGAGGGACTCAATAACAGAGTAGAGGAAGGAGAAGAACGGATCAGAGAACTAGATGAAAGACTAGAGGAAATCACCGAAGCAGAACAGAAAAGAGAAAAAAGAATTAGACAGAATGAGAAGAGAGTAAGGGAACTCTGGGACAATATCAAGCGTGCTAACATTCGGATTATAGGGGTCCCAGAAGGAGAAGAGAGAGACAAAGGGACAGAAAGTTTATTTGTAGAAATAATAGAGGAAAATTTTCCTAACCTGAGGAAGGAAACAGACATCCAACTTCAGGAAGCACAGAGAGCTCCAAACAAGAGAAGCCCAAAGAGGCCCACACCAAGACATATTATAATCAAAATTCTAAAATTAAAGACAAAGAGAGAATCCTAACAGCAGCAAGAGAAAGGCCGCAAGTGCCATATAAAGGGAAGCCCATCAGACTATCAGTGGACTTCTCAGTCAAGACCCTACAGGCAAGAAGAGAATAGCACGACATATTTAAAGGCTAAACGGAAAAAAACCTACAACCAAGAATACTCTATCCATCAAGGTTGTCATTCAGAATGGAAGGAGAGATAAACAGCTTCCCAGACAAGCAAAAATTAAAGGAGTTTATCACCAAGAAACCAGTTCTGCAAGAAATGCTGAAGGGACTTATTTAAGCGGGAAAGCAACAACCACAAATAGAGATTAAAAAAAATTATCAAAAAAACCCAAAACAACAACAACAAAAGACAGGCAATAAAATCACTAGTAAGGTAAAAGGACAGTAAAGGCAGCAGATCAACTACCTGTGAAGATAATATGAAGGTTAAAAGACAAATGTACTAAAATCACCTATTTCAATGATAAGAGGGTAATAGATAGACACACACTAAACACAAGACTATATATAATGTGAAAAACATAATGTGGGAGGAGGGGAGTGAAAAAGTAGAGCTTTTAGAAAGAGGTCAAGCTAAAGAGTCTATCTACTCAATATAGACTGTTACATGCACAGTATATTAAATAGGATCCTCATGGTAACCACAAACCAGAAACCTACAACAAGCAGGACAAAAAGTAAGACAAAAGAAATCAAACATATTACTAAAGATAACCATCAAACCACAAGGGAAGAGAGCAAGAGAAAAAGAAAGGAACTGAGAAGAACTACTAAAACACCCAAAAAAAGAAAAAGTGACAAAATGGCAATAAATACATATTTATCAATAACTACTTTAAATGTCAATGGACTAAATGCTCCAATCAAATGCCATAGGGTGGCCAACTGGATAAAAAAACAAGATCCATGTATATGCCGCATACAAGAGACACACTTCAGACCTACAGACACTCACAAACTGAAAGTGAAAGGATGGGAAAAGATATTCCATGCAAATGGCAAAGAAAAGAAAGCAGGGGTAGCAATACTTATATCAGACAAAATAGACTTTAAGTCAAAAACTGTAATAAGAGACAAAGACGGGCACTACATAAAGATAAAGGGAACAATCCAACAAGAAAATATAACACTTGTAAATATCTACGCACCCAACATAGGAGCACCTAAATATATAAAGCAACTATTAACAGACATAAGAGGAGAAATAGACAGTAACACAATAATAGTAGGGGACTTTAACACTCCACTTACACCAATGGATAGATCATCCAAACAGAAGATCAATAAGGAAACACTCGCCTTAAAGGACACATTAGACCAGATGGACTTAGTAGATATATACAGAACATTCCATCCAAAAACCACAGAGTACACATTCTTTTCAAATGCCCATGGAACATTCTCCAGGACTGATCACATATTAGGCCACAAAACAAGTCTCAATAAATTTAAGAAGATCGAAATAATACTGTGCATCTTTTCTGACCACAAAGGTATGAAACTGGAAATCAACTACAGAAAGAAAACCAGAAAAGCCACAAAAATGTGGAGATTGAACAAAACGCTACTGAACAATGATTGGGTCAATGAAGAAATCAAAGAAGATATCAAAAAATTCCTGGAGACAAATGAAAATGAAAACATGACACGCCAAAATCTGTGGGATACAGCAAAAGCGGTTCTACAAGGGAAGTTTATAGCAATTCAGGCCTACCTCAACAAAGAAGAAAAATCCAAAATAGACAATCTAAAAGCATACCTAAAGGTACTGGAAAAAGAACAACAAACAAAGCCCAAAATCAGAAGGAAGGAAATAATAAAAATCAGAGCAGAAATAAATGAAATAGAGACTAAGAAAACAATAGAAAAAATTAATGAAACCAAGAGCTGGTTCTTCGAAAAGATAAACAAAATGGACAAACCCTTAGCTAGACTCACCAAGAAAAAAAGAGAGAAGGCTCAAATAAATAAAATCAGAAATGAAAGAGCAGAGATTACAACGGACACCTCAGAAATACAAAAGATAATAAGAGAATACTATGAAAAGCTATACGCCAACAAATTGGATAATCTAGAAGAAATGGATAAATTCTTAGAAACATACAACCTTCCAAAACTGGACCAAGAAGATGTAGAAAATTTGAATAGACCGATCGCCAGTAAGGAGATCGAAACAGCAATCAAAAACCTCCCAAAAAATAAAAGTCCAGGACCAGATGGCTTCCCTGGTGAATTCTACCAAACACTCAAAGAAGAGTTAATACCTATCCTTCTCAAACTCTTCCAAAAAATTGAAGAGGAGGAGAGGCTTCCTAACTCCTTCTACAAAGCAAACATTATCCTGATACCAAAACCAGACAAGGACAACACAAAAAAAGAAAATTACAGGCCAATATCACTGATGACCATCGACGCAAAAATCCTCAACAAAATACTAGCAAATCGAATACAACGATACATTAAAAAGATCATACATCATGATTAAGTGGGATTCATTCCGGGGATGCAGGGATGGTTTAACATCTGCAAATCTAACAACGTGATACACCACATTAACAAAATGAAGAATAAAAATCACATGATCATCTCAACAGATGCAGAGAAAGCATTTGACAAGATACAGCATCCATTTATGATAAAAACTCTAAATAAAATGGGTATAGAATACCTCAACATAATAAAGGCCATATATGACAAACCCACAGCAAATATCATTTTCAATGGAGAAAAACTGAAAGCTATCCCTCTAAGAACAGGAACCAGACAAGGATGCCCGCTGTCACCACTCTTATTTAACATAGTATTGGAAGTCCTAGCCAGAGCAATCAGGCAAGAAAAAGAAATACAAGGGATCCACATTGGAAAAGAAGAAGGGAAACTGTCATTCTTTGCAGACGACATGATTTTATATCTAGAAAACCCTAAAGAGTCCACTAAAAAACTTTCAGAAATAATAAAGGAATATAGTCAAGTTGCGGGATACAAAATCAATGTACAAAACTCAGTTGCGTTTCTATACACTAACAACGAAGTAGCAAAAAGAGAAATTCAGAATACAATCCCATTTACAATTGCAACAAAAAGAATAAAATACCTATGAATAAACTTAACCAAAGAGGTGAAAGATCTCTACACCGAAAAGTATAAAACATTGTTGAAAGAAATCGAAGAAGACACAAAGAAATGGAAAGATAGTCCGTGCTCTTGGATTGGAAGAATTAACATCGTTAAAATGTCCATACTTCCTAAAGCAATCTATAGATTCAACACAATCCCTATCAAAGTTCCAACAACATTTTTTACAAAAATAGAACAAAGAATCCTACAAGTTATATGGAACAACAAAAGACCCCGAATAGCCACAGGATTCCTGAGAAAAAAGAACAAAGCTGGAGGTATCACACTCCCTGATTTCAAATTGTACTACAAAGCCATAGTAACCAAAACAGCATGGTACTGGCACAAAAACAGACACACAGATCAATGGAACAAAATTGAGAGCCCAGAAGTAAACCCACACGTTTATGGACAGCTAATATTCGACAAGGGAGCCAAGAGCATACGATGGAGAAAGGAGAGTCTCTTCAATAAATGGTGTTGGGAAAACTGGACAGCCACATGCAAAAGAATGAAAGTACACCATTCCCTTACACCATGCACAAAAATCAACTCAAAATGGATTAAAGACTTGAATGTAAGACCCGAAACCATGAGACTTCTAGAAGAAAACATAGGCAGTATGCTCTATGACATTGGTCTGAGCAGCATATTTTCAAGTCCCATGTCTGACCAGGCAAGGGAAACAAAAGAAAAAATGAACAAATGGGAGTACATCAAACTAAAAACCTTCTGCACAGCAAAGGAAACCATCAACAAAACGAAAAGAGAACCTAACAATTGGGAGAAGCTATTTGCAAACCATATATCAAATAAGGGGTTAATATCCAAAATATACAAAGATCTTATATAGATCAACAACAAAAAAAACCAACAATCCAATTAGAAAGTGGGCAAAAGATCTGAACAGAGATTTCTCCAAAGAGGTCCAGATGGCCAACAGGCATATGAAAAGATGCTCAACATCATTAGCTATCAGGGAAATGCAAATCAAAACTACAATGAGGTATCACCTCACTCCGGTCAGAATGGCTATAAATAACAACACAGGAAACAACGAATGTTGGAAAGGGTGTGGAGAGAAGGGAACCCTTGTTCACTGCTGGTGGCAGTGCAAGTTGGTGCAGCCACTATGGAAAGCAGGATGGAGTATCCTCAGAAAATTAAGGATAGATCTACCATACGATCCAGCTATTCCACTGCTGGGTATTTATCCAAAGAACTTGAAAACACAAAGGGATAAAGATCCTTGCACCCCTAAGTTCACTGCGGCATTATACACAATAGCCAAGACTTGGAAGCCACCTAGGTGCCCATCAAGGGACGAATGGATAAAGAAGATGTGGTATTTATACACGATGGACTACTACTCAGCCATAAGAAATGACGAAATCCGGCCATTTGTGACAACATGGATGGACCTTGAGGGTATTATGCTGAGTGAAATAAGTCAGAGGGAGAAAGTCAAATACCATATGATCTCACTCATAAGTAGAAGATTAAAAACGACAAAAAGAAAAAAAAAAACACATAGCATTGGAGATTGGACTGGTGGTTACCACTGGGGGAGGCAGGAGGGCAAAAGGGGTGATTAGGCTCACATGGGAGGGGATGCACTATAATTAGTGTGCGGGCGGGGAACATGATGTAATGTACACAGAATTCGAAATACGATGTACATCCGAAAAAAATAAAAATTTAAAGAAATAAAGAAATAAATGCATCTAGATTGGTTTTTCTCAAATAAACACATTATAGTTTCTGAAAAGGCAATAATTTTATTTCTAGACCTAAACTATAATTTCTCCAGAGTAAGGAAAAGTAGCCTAAAAAGAAATTTTTCAATAAAAGCTTACCTTAAATGAAAGTACACTGCAAATACTAAAATATGACATGAATTATCAACTGACTTAATTGGAAAGATAATGTAAAATGTACTTTACCTCACCAAGTCCAAAGTTCCACGACTGCTTAGAAGGCAATTCTTTCAAAGGGATGTTACCCCTAGGGTCACAAATAAGACAGTATTAAAGTTTGATTTATTCTCTCTGAAAATTATTGTTCTAAATTATGGTTCCCAAAGTTGGCTGCAGATCAGAATTATAAGGGAAGCTTTTTAAAAAATAAATAAGCTCCATCCTAAGGGTGTGGGTCAAATTTGGTATTTTGTATTTTAAAATCACCCCCTTGAGTGATTCAGTTCTGCACCCAGCTTTGAGAACCATGTTCTAAAATCACTTTCATAAAGTACATTTTAAAATTCAAGGTCTAACATGCTAATTTTTATTCATAAGTTTCTGAATACCTGGAAGTTTGACAGCAAAGAACCTAATTTTTTTATTTTATTAAATAAGTTCTGAATGTTTTATTCGTTGTGCCAATCCCATAAAAATGGCATATAGGTATTCTTTTTACAAATAGATATTTTAAATATTTCCATAAGAAAGTACTTCTAAAATAAAAACCTATTCTAATTCATGATTGTTAATTACCAAGATTTGACTAAACCACAATTATTACCAAGAAAGTTAGGACTATTCCGAAACTACAAGTTTTCTTTAATTAAGTATAACTGCAGTCCCATAAACTCTTGATATGTTTGCTTATGCCATTAGCATCTGAATTCTATTACTCCCTTGTTCTGATTCTATACTAACCAAGCCACCTTCCCATGGAGAGCTGCCAAAAATTAGAAAACATGCTTATCATGCCAGTAAACATTCCTATATAAGTAACCCTTCTATTTCTTACTGTAAATTAATAAATTGACATTCTGGTGAGTGTGTAAGTTTCTTGAACACATAAGTCAGTTTTCTCAAATCTAATTAACACTAAGATTCAGATAAGATGACGGCTTTGTGCTGGCAAATACGAGCACCATACTCTCAACTAGGATGATATTACTAAGATTCTGACAACTGGTAAGCCTTTGTAGAGGCCAGTCTGCCCACTCTGAGACAGCAACACCCCTACCTCACATTGCATCAGTTCAACCCTTCAATACGCATTATACTAGATGCTGAATTGCATTCCCCAGATTTACCTGAAAACTTACAAACGGTTCACTGGATATATCTGGATTGTCTTCTGTGGTGCCTTCTCTTGGTAATCACTTTCAAATTTTCCTTTAAAAATAAAAGTATGCATTGAACTAAAACTCTAGCACAGACTAGTTCTTTTTTTTAAATTGGAAGCTTATTAGCATGACCCATATGGAACGAAATCACTGGTCCACACAATGTCGCATAATAGAACGTCACTCTATTTTCAATTTTATACTCCTCCAAATACACACACACACACACACACACATATCTATATTATATATAAATATGTACTAAAAACAAAAAGACCAATAGATTATTACCCTTCTCGCGTATAACACCAACCTTTTTTTTCAGAGCTGGCTGGGAAACTATCCTTCTCAAAAGATGTACTAAGATTATTTCTTTCATGATCGTTATACTCTTTCTGATAGTTCTTGTTTGGCTGACACTTTTCTGGGTAACTTGTCTTATTAAAAGTAGAATTACTAAAAGTCAACTCTGGATTTGTAAAAGTACTTCTAATGCATCTCTCAGTGGAATGGTTTTTATCAGAACTAGTGACTGCACAAATATCTCCCATACTGTCAAAACCACACTTGTCAAAGGTTTTCTTTATACTCCACTGATCTATGTTTAATAAATTGATCACATTTTCACTAATAAAAGAGTCACAATTCTCTGACAGAAGGCTGGGTGTTGGCTGGTTCGCATCTTCAAGAAAACTTGAAACCTCTTTCCTATTTTCTTCCAAAATATGTTGTACTGACTGTTTTTCAATAATGAAGTCTGACTGTCTTCTCTCATCCATGGTTCCACAATCTTCACCTGTAACTATATCAGGTCTTTCAGTAAGGAAATTCTGATTTCCTGGACTTTGAGATAAATAAAAACATATTTAACAAGAAAAGCATAGAAAATTTTCATTTAGAAACTTAAAGTTAAATTCTTAGAGAACATACTGAGTAGCTACTAACATTTACCTGGACTATGTTTTCAGTTTTTTATTTGAATAAATAATATTTTTTTTGGGTGGAAATTTGTCTAATGTGCCTCAGTGAGTATGAAAATAATCTACACTTAGTTTTGTATTTCAACACAAAAAAATGTGTTGAAATGAAGTATGATGTGGTTCAATTCACTGTTATATTAACAAAATATGACCAACCTATATCATGTCTTCTGTAATAAGGTCTAGTGAATACCCTAGACAACCACTGCATGTAACTGCTGCTCTGTTTAATCAGAGAAAGATATTTTGAACACACTGCAGGGAAAAATTATCCCCAGTGTTAAAACATCAAATCAGAGTTATCAGAACACTATAACAGATATCTCTCAACCTAACAAGGATATAAAAACAACTCTGAAGTTCCCAAGGGAGAGCAATACAGATACAAATGCATATATATGTAATAAAGCCAAGAGATAAGACGAATTAGATGAAAAGGTTAGCCTAGATAACTTATAAGTTCCCTTCTAATGTATAAATCATAATTCTAAGTTATGTCCAACTTGTATAAAAGAATCAAAGCTATTATACGAAATAATTAAAAATCAAGATATTCTGGGGCTGGCCCTGTGGCAGAGAGGTTAAGTTCACACGTTCCACTTCGGAAGCCCAGGGTTTCGCCAGTTCAGATCCTGGGTGCGGACCTAGCACACTGCTCATTAAGCCATGCTGACATGGCG
The DNA here is from genome assembly GCF_041296265.1 of Equus caballus. Lineage (NCBI taxonomy): Eukaryota > Metazoa > Chordata > Mammalia > Perissodactyla > Equidae > Equus > Equus caballus. The sequence goes on from NC_091704.1 coordinate 12,719,669, forward strand.
TCCCATATAGCAGAAGCAGAAGGACCTAAAACCAGAATATACAACTATGTACTGGGGGGTTTTGGGGGTAAGAAGAAAACCAGAAATAAATAAAGATTGGCAACAGATGTTAGCTCAGGTGCCAATCTAACAAAAAAAAAAAAATCAAGATACTCTGGACTTTGTTGCCATTGACTATCCACAAATTTACTGAGGGGTGGGCTGTTCCAGAGATTGGAGGTACCAAAGAAATTTAGAAAAGAAACATAGACCGCTAAAACTGATTGATTTCCAATTTTATTTTTTAAGTTATTCATTAAACATCTAATGAGCAGGTCCACCTGCCGTGTTCCAGGCACTATGCCACGTATTGGGGACAGAGAAAAGAATTCAGTTTGGCATTAAAGAGAGAGAGAGATTTTGTCCAGGAATGTTCGTAGACCGTGATCCTACACTTTTTCTCAATACGGGTCTTAGTGGTGTTTTGAGCAGAATAATGTTATTCTGTGATATCAAAGGCATAACCTATAGCACGCAATAATATACACCATTCACACCAGAGAAACTGTATTACTTTAAATGAGAAAATAAATGTAAAAGCACTTCATAAATTAGAAAGCACACTACAAATGTAAATAATCATTTTTAAACAGCATTTTAAGCATTCTGACTCAGAAGAATCACTCACTGAGAGATCTGGAGAACAGAGAAATGTATAATGCACAGTTATTGCTCACAAGAAATAGTCCGGAAGGGGAAAGAAAAACTAGAAAGTGATAAGTGCTATTCTACAGTGTTACGACAGTAAATAAAAGAAATGCTTTTACTTGAGAAAAATCAAGTTGGTGGCATTTGAGTTGGGGACTGAATGTTGGGAAGGATTGCTACTTGTAAAGATGACAGAGAGAAATGATGCTAAAAATATAAAAGCCTTACTAAGATAAATCGATCCAACTTCTTTAACACTTTTTCCTATAGATAAAAGTTCATTCATTTACGGACTACAATATGGATAAATTCATTATCTAAATAAGCCTTTTATGTGCATTAAATAGATATTTAATGTATGCCTGCCATGTGGTAGGGAGATAATACAGCTTATATTCTAGTGAAGGAAGATAATAACAAATAAATAAGATAACTAACCATTAATAAGTACAATGGATAAAAGAAATAAACAAATAAAAAAGATAATTACAGCAGCTTTATAGGTGCTACAAGATCAGACGATGGAACAACTTGTGTTGGAGGTCCTTTTCAGATAGCTGGTCAGGAAAGTTCCTAGCAAAGAAGTGATAAATAAGCTAAAGATACAGAATGATTAGACATATAAAGAGAGGAGTATGCATACTGCAGGGGGATGGAATAAACAGAAATACAAGATTTGCAGCACATGTGAGAAACAAAAAGAAGAGGAGGAAAGCTAGAATAGAATCAGTGAAAGAAAACTTACGGCCTAAGGCTTAAAAGGTACAAAAGGGCCCAGATCATGTAGAGCTTTATTTTGGAAAAGAGCAATAAGAAATATTGAAAATTGCTAAGTACAAAAGTAAAACTCTCTTGCTTTTTGCCTTAAAAAATATCAGTCTGACTGCTGGGTGAATACGAATATGCTGATTTCCATCTGGCCAAAATGAAGTTAGAGAAACAAGATTTAGCCTCATTGACTGACAGAATTATAAAACTGGACAAACTGTATGAGACAATGGCTTTCAGACTTGGGCCATTGGATAGAATAGGATAACGATCCCTGACAGAGAGAAAACAAGTAAGGTGAATTCTATGACTGCTCCTAGCTTATTGCTTGGAGAGAGTATCCAAGCCACAGAACAGAGAGGGGAAATCCAGTTGGAGCCCACAGATTCCCTTTGTTGAGGAAAGAGCACTGGAAGGTCAGGAAGACTGCAGAGAACAGAGTATGCAGGGCAGAGTACCATGAAGGAGAGTGCTTCAAAGAGAGAGGGCTCCAGAGATCTACAGAAAGTTCTCAAATCTTCAGCTAAGTACTGATCAGCACATGCATATGAAGTAATTACCCAAGGCTGGGAAAAGCAACACCCAAGATGAGAAGATTGAACAATTCCAGGAACTCAAACAGAAATGGGAAAATTTTGTGTTTCCACCAGTTAGAGTGGAAAACCTCTTAATTCAAAGGAACTCTAAGAATACAAGAAGGATATTGCCTTAGCAGGGGGCAAAATTAGCCACAGAGTGAAGGTGTATCTGGTCCTGTTTAACAAAGTTTAAAGCAAGCCTTAATAAGATCATACTGTTTCCAAGCAACTAAAATCCCAGAAAAACCTCAGGAAAATTTATAGGAATACAAAAATTTCCAGACCAAAAAGATGAAATTCATAATGTATACAATCTAAAAAAAAATTATCAGGAATGCAAAAAAGTAGAAAGTTACAACCCATAATGAAGAGAAAAATCAATTATTAGAAATAGACCAAGAAATGACACAAATGATAGAATTCGTAGACAAGGACATTAAAAGAGTTATCAGAACTATATTCCCTACGTCCAAAAAGATAGATGAAAGACTGAGGATGTTGAATAGAAACATGGAAGATATAAAGAAGAGTCAAAACAAACTTCTAGAGATAAAAAATATACTGAATAGATTTACACAGAGATTAGACACCAAAGAAGATACAACTAGAGAATCTGAAGAAAAAGCAATATAATCTATATAAAATGAAACAATGAGAGAAAAAAAGATGAAGATAAATAAACAGAGCATCAATAAACTGTGACACAACTTCAAATGGACTAACTTACATGTTATTAAGGTCCCCAAAGAAGAGAGGAGAGGAATAAAAAATATCCAAAAAATCAATGGCTGAATTTTCCACATTCGATAAAAACTAAGTTCACAGATCCAAGATGCTCAATGCAGCTCAAAGACAAGAAATAAAAAGAAAAGGAACATCCTAATCAATGGATAGAAATCTATGATAGAAAATCCACCATGGAGAATCTATGATAGAAAAATCTTAGAAACAGAGAAAAATTATATATTAGATATATAGATATTAAGATAAGAATGACAGCAACTTCTAGTAGGAAACAATGCAAAAGATACCTTTCAAAAAGAAAAGAATAAAAACTTACAAATACACAGAAGCTGAAAGAATTAATTACTAGCAGCCCCACACTATAAGAAATGTTAACAAAAGTCTTTCAAGGAAAATATCACCACACGGAAATCTAGATCTACACAAAATAACAAAGACCACCAAAAATGATAAATTTGTGCTTAAGTATAAAAAACATATTTTCTTAATTTTTAACTCTCTTTAAAGCAAAAGGAACAATAATATATTTTTGGATTTATAACATTTATATAAGTGAATGTATGAATACAACACCACAAAGGCCAGAGGGGAGAAACGGAAGCATACCATTACAGGGTTCTTACACAATACTTGAAGTAGTATAACACAACTAGAATATAGTCTGTCATAAATTAAAATATATACAATAAATTCTAAAGAAACCACTGAAAAACAAAACAGAGTTATAGATAACAAGCCAACAAAAGGATAAAGTAAGTCATAAAAAAGACTAAAATCAAATAAAGGCAGAAAAGAGGGAAAGGGAACAAAGATTATATGGGAGAAATAAAAAATAAATAGCAAGAGAACAGACAAATCCAATCATATATCAATTGTTGCACTAAATGTAAACTATATTCATAACCATAATACAAGTCTCAATAAATTTGAAAGGATTCAAATCACACAAAGGATGTTCCCTGTCCACAATGGAATTAATTTAGAAAGATAACAGAAAAGTCTTTAGGAACCAAATAACAAATTTCTAAATATCTCATGGAGTGAAGAAGAAATCAAAAGGAAAACTAGAAAGTTTTTTAACTGAATGAAAATAAAACAAAACATATCAAAATTTGTAGGATGCAGCAAAGCAGCAGTTATGGAAAATTTACAGCACTAAACACGTGCATTAGAAAAGAAAAATAGTCTCAAGTCAATGACCTCAGCTTTCACCTTAAGAAATCAGGAAAAAAGGAGTAAATTAAATCCAAAGTAAACAGACAAAAGGAAATAAAGATAAGAGCAGAATTCAATGAAATAAAAACAAAAGAAATACGTGACACTGAAAGATGATTCTGTGAGAAAATAAATAAAATTGGCAAGTCTCTAATCAGAATAATCACTGGGAAAAAGGGGAGAAGAAACAAGTTACCCATATTAGTAATGGGAGAAAAGACATCACTACAGAAGTTAGAGATTTCATACGCATAATAAGGAGATATTATGAATAACTTTAAGTCAATAAATTTTACAACATAGATAAAATCGATACATTTTTTGTATGACACAAACTACCAAAGCTCACTAAAAAAATAATAATCCAACTAGCCTTCTATCTAGTAAAAAATGGAAATTATAGTAAAAAAAAAAAACCTTCTCACAAAAAGAACTTCATACCAACTGACTTCACTGATGAACTCTACCAGACATTTAAGGAAGAAATGTACCAATCCTACACAAACTCTTTCAGAAAATTACACAGGAGGGAATACTTCTCAACTCATTCCATGACACCAACATTAGGCTGATATCAAAACCAGACTAAGATATTACAAGATATTACTAGAAAGTAATCTCCCTCATGAAGACTAATGTAAAAATCCCTAACAAAATTTTGGCAAATCAAATCCAATGAATGCATAACAAGGTTAGCACATTGTGACCAAGCAGGGTTTATCTCAGGAATACAAGGTTGGTTTAACATTCAAAATTAATCAATTGTGGGGCCAGACTTCTGGAATGAGAGACTGAGAAACCTGGCAAATCTTGTGCCCTAAAAGCAGTAACAGAACCAGATAACACTCACCAAAAAAATCATCTCAAATATGGGGAGTGACCAATGGCATCCAATAAACTGTGAAGCAGTACTTCAAGAAAAACTACTCAACCTTAGTAGAACCAGTGGGAGCCTGTGGAGTTTTAGCCTTAGGCTGCCACCATCCCTCCACCCCCAACTCCATGGCTGGTAGCCTACCAAGGCTGAGCTTGTCTGGAGAGGGTCGGGAAGGTGGGAGACTCATGCCCAGGGAATTTGTCAAAAATAATCATGGTCTTGGTGGCAAACTATCAAAGAAGCCCAAAATTGCAGCTGCCTGAGGCTGAGATATTTGGAGCAAGCAAAAACCATCCAGAAATTTCATAGAGAGATCCAGAAAACAAAAAGGTACAAGAGGCTTTGATAAACTCCCAGACCCTCCTGGTGGTCTGGAAGGTTGCATACATGTGTAAGGCTGAGTGCAGACTCAGGAGAGACCAGAAAGAGCTACAGGTATCTACTCATCCCTGGCTGAGTGTAAGGTCTTGTGCAAGGGAGGAAGCCTTGTTAGCTGAAGGTACTTAAACACAACCTCCAACTAATCATTGGTTGGCCTCTAAGCACTGCTTAGAGGGAAATTTATACCTTTTAATGCCTGTATTAGGAGAGAAGAAATATATCAAATCAGTAAGTTAAGCTTGCACTTTAAGAAACTAAAAAAAGACAGGCAAACTAAGCCAAAAGCAAGCAGAAAAAGGAAATCATAAACATTAGGGCAGAGATCAATGGAATGAAAAACAGAAAAATAGAGAAAATTGATAAAACCCTAAACTTAGTTCTTTAAAAAGACCAATAAAATTAGCAAATCTTCAGCTACACTGACCAAGAAAAAAAGGAGAAAAGACACAGATGTAGAACTCAAAAAGGGACATCAACACCAACCTGACAGAAACTGAAAGGATTTCAAGGGAATACTATAAATCACCTTATGCTAACAAATCATACAACTTAGATGAAGCGGATCAATTCCTAGAAAAACACATATTACTACAACTGATTCAAGAAGAAATTAGAAAATCTGAATAGATCTTTACACAAGTAAAAAAAATTAGTAAAAAGCCTTCCCACTAAGAATAGCCCTGATGCAAAAACATCTAAAGAATCCACAAATTCTTCTATTAAATAGAGCAAACACTTTACACTTTATTATATGAGGCCAGTATTATCCTGATATGAAAGCCAGACAAAAAACATAAGAAGAAAAGAAAAATTCAGACCAATTTTCCTAATGAATATGGAGGCAAAAATCATAAACAAAATATTAGCAAACCAAATCCAGCATTACATGAAGAGGTTTATATATAATGACCAAGCAGCTTTTAACCCAGGAGTGCAAGGTAGTTTAATACTTCAAAAGACGGTAATATATTACATGTTAATAGAATAAAGGAAAAAACTAGATGATAATCTCAAGGGACACAGAAAGAGCATTTGACAAAATCCATGATAAAAACGTTCAATGAACTAGGAATAGAAGGGACTTTCCTCAACCTGATAAAGGGCACCTACAAAAAAACCTACAGCTAATATCATACTTAATAGTGAAGGCTAAATGCTTTTTCCCTAAGAGTGGGAAAAATGCAAGCATGTCCACTCTTGTCACTGCTATTCAACACTGTACTAGAGGTTGTAGTCACTCAGGCAAGAAAAACAAGTAAAAGGCAACCAGATTGAAAAAGGAGAGATAAAAACACCTTTATTTATAGACAACATAATCCAGTATGGTGAAACTCCTAAAGAATCCACAAAAATACTACTAGAACTAATAATGATCTCAGCAAAGTTGAAGGATACAAGATCAATATACAAAAATTAATTGTATTTCTATACACTAGCAATGAACAATCCAAAAATGAAATTAAGAAAATAATTCAATTCACAACAGCATAAAAAGAATAAGATACTTAGAAATAAATTTAACAAAAGCAGCACACTGCTTATATATTGAAAACTGCAATACATCACTGAGGGGCCAGCCCAGTGGCCAAGTGGTTAAGTTCACATGCTCCACTTCAGCGGCCCAAGGTTTTGCCGGTTCGGATCCTGGACGCGGACATGGCACCACTCATCAGGCCACATTGAGGCAGTATCCCACATGCTACAAGTAGAAGGACCCACAACTAGAATATATAGCTGTGTACTGGGGGGATTTGCGGAGAAAAAGCAGGACAAAAAAAAAAAAGGATTGGCAACAGTTGTTAGCTCAGGTACCAATCTTTAAAAAAAAAAATCCATTACTCAGAGAAATTAAAGAAGATCAAACACAATGTAATATGGTTCAGCCATAAAAAAGGAAATCTTGCCATTTGTGACAACATAGATGAAGAGGGAGAACATTATGCTAAGTGAAATAAGTCAGACACAGAAAGACAAACACTATATGATTTCACCCATACATGGAATCTAAAACGTCACACTCGAAGCAGAGAATAGAATGGTGGTTGCCAGATGCTGGCGAGTAGGGGAAATGAGATATTAGTCAAAGGGTACAAACTTCCAGTTATAAGATGAGTAAGTTCTGGGGATCTAATGTACAAGATGATGACTATAGTTAATAATACTATATTGTATACTTGTAAATTGCATATTTGTTAATAGAGCAGATCTTAAGTGGTCTGATCACATACCCAAAAATGGTAACTATTTGAGGTGATGAATGTGTTAATTAGCTTGACTGTGGTAATCATTTCACAATGTATATGTATAGGAAATCATCATCTTGAACATCTTAAATATATACAATTTTTATTTGTCAATTATATCTCAATAAATCTGGAAAAATAAAACTCTTCAAACACACTGGAAGGTTCTCTCATGCCCCTCCAAGTCCACACCTCCCAACAGTAACCACCATTCTGAGTGCTATCACCATTCATTAATTCAGCCAGGTTCTGAACTCCACATAAATGGAATTACACAATGGTCCTCTTTTTGTGTTGAGATTCTTCCATGGAGATGCTTGTTACTGCATGTATCAGCAGTTTATTTTTTTTCATTTCTGTGTATTATTTCACTGCATGAATATTATATAATATTCTATTCTTTTGTGTGTGTGTGAGGGAGACTGGCCCTGAGCTAACATCTGTTGCCTATCTTCCTCTTTTTGCTTGAGGAAGATTGTCACTGAGCTAACCTCTATGTCAATCTTCCTCTATTTTATGTGGGATGCCACCACAGTGCGGCTTGACAAGTGGTGCTAGGTCTGCACCTGGGATCCAAACTTGCAAACCCTAGGCCACCGAAGTGGAGCATGCAAACTTAACCACTATGCCACCAGGCCAGCCCCATAATATTCTATTATTAATGGACATCTCGGTTAGTTCAAATTTGGGACCACTATGAATAAAGCTGTTACGACATTCAAAAAAAAATGAATAGGAGAAACATTTCATGTTCATGGATTGGAAAAATCACTATTGTTAAGATGGCAATTTTCCCCAAATTGATCTACAGATTCAATACAATCCCTATCAAAATCCAAGTAGGCTTTTTTTATTTCCAGAAACTGACAGGTTGATGCTAAAATTTACATGGAAATGCAAAGGACTAAGAAAAGCCAAAACATTTTCAAAAAAGAACAATAAACTGGAAGACTAATACAGCTCTCAATTTCAAAACATACAGTAAAGCTATAGCAATCAGGACAGTGTGGCACTGACATAAAGATAGACATAATTAACCGATGGAACAGAACTGAGATTCCTGGGGGAAAAGAAAAACAACTTACATTTTTGGTCAATCGATTTTCAACAAAGGTACCAAAGCAATTCAGTGGGGAAAAGATATTCTTTCCTTTCCACAAATGCAAATGGTGAATTTAGACCCTTACCTCACACAATACATAAGAGTTAACTCAAAACAGATCAGAGACCTAAATGTAAGATCTAAAACTACAAGACAGAAAAAAACATAGGAAAAAATCTTCATGGCCCTGGCTTAGTCAAAGACTTGTTAGCTATGACAACACACAAACAATTTCTAAATGAAAAAATTAATAAACTGTATCTCATCAAAATTAAAACCTTTTTTACTTCAAAAAGACACCACTAAGGAAAGGAAAAAGGTAAGCATTTCACCAAAGATACACAAATGGCTGATAAGCACATGAAAAGATGCCAACATCATTAGTCATTAGGGAAATGCAAAATTAAAACCAAAGTAAGATACTATTACATATTGATTAGAATGGCAGATATATTTAAAAGACTGACTTTACCAAGTGTTGTCAAAGGTATGCTGCAACTGGAACTCTCATACACTGCTGATGCGATGTAAAATGGTACAAATCACTTTAGAAAACAGTTTGTCAGTTTCTTAAAAATTTAATCATATACCTACCATATGACCCAGCCATTCCACTCGTAGATATTTCCCCAAGAGAAATGAAAGCATATGTCTAAACAAAGACTTCTATATGAACTTTCATAGCAGCTTTATTTGGAATAGCCAAAACTTGGAGAAAAAAGCCAAATGGTCATCAACAGATGAATAAACTGTGCTATGGCCATACAATGGAATACTACTCAGCAATAAAAAGGAATGAACCATTGATATACACAACCAACGACATAGATGAATCTCAAATTATGCTAGGTCAAAGAAGCTAGACCAAAACAAGGAAAACATACTGTATTAATGCAATTTATATAAAATTCTAGAAAATACAAACTAATCAACAGTGATAGAAAGCAGATCAGCAGTTGCCTTGGGATGGGAGTAAGGGATGTAAAGTAGCCAGAGGAAGGGATTACAAAGGTTCCCAAAGAAACTACTGGGGATGATGAATGGTCATTATTTTTGACATATGTCACAACTTACCAAAGTGCACATTTTAGATAAGTTCAGTTTATGGTATGTTGATTATACATTAATAAAGTGTGAAAAAAAATAGACCTAAGGACAAAGAGGAAACAAAAAGAACTGTTATATGGCTATTACAATTCTAGGCAAGAGGCAGTGGTGGCTTAGACTGAAATGGAACCTGTAGAGATGGAGACATGAGTAGATAACTTTAAAGTTTATTAGAATACAGAATTGACAATACTTTGTGAAACAGATATTGGGAGTTGAAGGAAAGGAAGGAATCAGGTACAACTTTTTTTTAGCTTAAGCAACTGAGTGAATAGTGGTGCCATTTACTAAAACGAGGAAGACTGAGACAGAATTACAGAGTCAAAGTTTCTCATTATGATTACCAAGAGTGATTCAAACTGGTTTTACAAGTTTAATGTCTTTTAAAACAACAAACCAGAGTTTAAATAGAGACACCTAGAAAATAAAAATGGGGCACTGATCAACTACCATAAATATGAAAAAAATATTATTATGTTTATGATAAAGAAAAAGAAAGTAGTAATTCATAAAACAGGGATTATAAAACAGATGCAAAGCACCTTGGCCCAAAATTTTTTTTAAAATAAATAAATGAAAGGTAGATATGTACATCAGAAAATCGTTACTTATAACTACTTTAATTAAATGCTACATTTTACTTACAGTGGTTTTTTTTCCTTAGAAGTTTTACTTAGGTCTGTTTACGTTTCTAACTAAAACTACTTCTGTCCAGTAAAATCAAATTAATAACTCAAAGAAAGCATGCTACAGGTTCTTTATTTCCTTCAACATCTTTGCTTACCTGTTTAATCTTTCAAATAATGTTCCAAATTGTGCTGTTTTATATGATGGACTGAAAGCATCTTGATTTTTGTTTAATTCGGAAATCACGGAATTAGAATAATTAACATTACTGAGCTGAAAAAAAAAAAGGAAGAACCTGCCAAAAGGGTAAATGTACATATATACGATTTAAATAATTTACCGTAAAACCTCATTTAAGTAGACATCTATAGTTTAAAAATGTATTTTTTAGTCTAAAAGAAAGAGTGTCCTTATTGAAAACAAAATAAATACTGTTCTAATAATGAAAGCAGTGTCAGTATTTGAATGACTGCTAAAATAACAGGGTTGATCTATGGTGAGCTAACCATTTTCTCAGAGGTAAAAAAAGATTAAAAAAAAAAAGACCCGGAACACCAAGATCTTGAGTAAATAAAAGTTAAATATCGCTGACAGAAAATAATGATTTCTCCCAAGGAAACAACTGTACTTATCTCAGTTCCTCCATTTACTAAGTAATTTTAGACTGCTACTTTAATCTTTTGTTTAAAAAAAGATTTTATCTTTCTTCTTTCTCTCCAAAACCTCCCGGTACATAGTTGTGTATTTTTAGTTGTGGGTCCTTCTAGTTGTGGCATGTGGGACACCGACTTAGCATGGCCTGACGAGCTGTGCCATGTCCACGTCCAGGATTCGAACCGGCAAAACCCTGGGCCGCCGTAGTGGAGCGCGTGAACTTAACCACTCGGCCACAGGGCCAGCCTCTGCTACTTTAATCTTTCTGAATATCGCTACCACTGAGTGCAAAACGGGGAAAGTATGGACAGACTCTTGTGAAAAGCAGATGTGATAACCCATTTGTTAATGAGGAAGGTACCATATAAAGATATTATAATGGCCCAACACTAATCTATCCAGCAATAATAATTCATATCTGTAGTATATTTTATGTATAAGCCATGAAACACAGAAACGAGACGTCCAAAGACAAGCAATGACAGAAAGAGTCAGAAAAAAAAAAGCGTGCAGGCAAAAAGAGATACTAAAAGTCTTTTTTTAAAAAAACGTCTAAAATCAACAAAAGCTGAAAATAAAGTCTGATAACACATCTCATCTCAGCCTCAGAGAGACAGTGTCAATGGTGCAGGGACAATGTCATCCCTTGAAGCGAGAAACACACAAACAAATCCAAACAGAAGAGAATATTATATATTGGCTCAATCTACTTCTCCAGGGACTAGTAAGCCCCAGACCACTTTTTATTCTAACCTGTTTTTCAACTCATTTTCTTATGTAAGTTATAGTCTCATTTTAATTTTCCTGAAATCTCTCCAAATATATATCCAAATAAATAAATTCCCTAATACTTCACAATGTGACACCACACCTTACCAGGGACGTTAGCTTCTCTTTTCTCTCTTCTGCCATATGAAGTACAACATTATTTACCCCTTTGGAGATAATCACTAACCTGCAGTCTCTAAGTAGAAGATTATTCAAGTATAGATTACACAGGGTCTCATTCTCTATCCTATAAACTATTTAACAAAGCAAGGATGAGTTAAAGCTGATGTAGGATGCAAGTTTTAGTCTTATAAAATACAAATGGAATGGGTAACTGAATGTTTTTCATTGCATCACTCGAAAATTATTGGGGGGCCAGCCCAGTGGCATAGTGGTTAAGTTCCCACACTATGCTTCGGCGGCCCAGGGTTCACTGGTTCAGATCCTGGGCACAGACCTACATACCACTCAACAAACCATGCTGTGGCAGCAACCCATATACAAAATGGAGGAAGAGGGCCACAGGTGTTAGCTCAGCAACAATACTCCTCAAACAAAAAGAGGAAGACTGGCAACAGATGTTGGCTCAGGGCCAATCTTCCTCACCAAAGCAACAACAAAAAATTATTGGGTCCTTAAATTAATAAGCCTAGCACAATACTTCATTTTCCCTTCTCTGAAAAGCAGAAAACATACTTCAATAAAATTGAATATCATTACATATTGTATATAACTATAATACTGTAATATATAACTACAATTTATAAATTATCATAAATTTGCTAATTATAAATTAATTTAGAAATAGTACACAAATATGACATAAAACCACCTCATGCTAAAAATGGGAGAGATTCAAAACTAAATATTCTTGTTAACCTTGTTAACAAGATAGAGCGTTTACATAACCATTTTACTCACTACCATTATATATTAGTATAGTAACCTTTAATAATTTTATATTTTTTAACTCTATGTAAACTTAGTAAAAGATCATTTCTTGGTATGTTCTATGGCGTATATATTTCAAACTTTAAAAATTTGGATGTTTTTATAATTTTAACTATAGAGACTACAAGGATTGAACATTTTAGCACTAAATATCTCTATCTATATACATATATGTGCATAGTCTTGGATGGAAGTGCATATAACCAGCTATCTTTCAAGTCATAGAAAGAATCAAGCCATCACAACTTATACTTTAACAGATTACTCTGACATCACTGAGATTATGTACTGCTACTCACAGGATCCTTTCCATATCATGTATACTGGGCCATCATGACATCACCAACTACTCCTTTACTGTGATTACAATCAAGTATTACATAACACATTGAACTATGGTCAATTTTACTATCAATAATTTTATAAAAAGATGATGATTTCAAAGACTTTTAAAGAACATTCCAGTTTTGGGATTCATAATCTTCTACAGCCCAGAGAATTAAGTTTTTGACCTAAGAAGAATTATCATACTTAATTTCTCTCCTAATTTGGCTATATCTATAGCAACCCACAACTAATATTTTTTCAATCCATAAAAAGAAAAAAAGAGCATATCACAAAAATATAAAATGCTAAGAACTAGTGATTGAAAGGGACCTGTTCACAAACAACCAACCCACTAACTGGGAAAAAATATTGGCAAGTCATATATCTGACAAAGGCTTAATATCCATAATATATAAAGAACTCACACAACTCAACAACAAAAAAAATCAAACAACCCAATCAAAAAATGGGCAGGAGACATGAACAGACATTTCTCCAAAGAAGATATACTGATGGCCAAATAGACACATGAAAAGAAGTTCCTCATCGCTGATCATCAGGGAAATGCAAATCAAAACTACACTAAGCTATCACCTTACACCCATTAGAATGACACAAATAACTAAAACAAATAGTAACAAATGTTGGAGAGGTTGTGGAGAAAAAGGAACCCTCATACACTGCTGGTGGGAATGCAAACTGGTGCAGCCACTATGGAAAACAGTACGGATATTCCTCAAAAAATTAAAAATAGAAACACCTTATGACTCAGCCATCCCACTACTGGGTATCTATCCAAAGAGCTTGAAGTCAGCAATTCCAAAAGTCCCATGCACCCCAGTGTCCACTGCAGCATTATTTACAATAGCCAAGATGGGGAAGCAACCTAAGTGCCCATCAACAGATGACTGGATAAAGAAGATGTGGTATATATATACAATGGAATACTACTCAGCCATAGAAAAGAACAAAATCGTCCCATTTGCAACAACATGGATGGACCTTGAGGGAATTATGTTAAGTGAAATAAGCCAGATAGAGGAGGACAATTTCTGTATGGCTCCTCTCATATGAGGAATTTAAAAATGTAGACAAAGACAACAGATTAGTGGCTACCAGGGGAAAGATGGGGTGGGGGTTGGGCACAAAGGGTGAAGGGGTGCACCTACAACACAACTGACAAACAATAATGTACAAATGAAATTTCACAAGATTGTAACCTATCTAACTCAATAAAGACTTGTATTTAAAAAAAGAAAGGTACCTGTTCATTCTGCTTTTTTTTCATATGCAACTTTCTGAGGACTAGGCACTATTCTGGGAATAAAATTTTGTCTTGTAATATCTCTGTTAGAAGCTAATTCTGCTGACAAAGATGGTGGTGTGAAGCTGCAGTTTTCTATTCTGCTCAATTGAGGTTCGAACATTGTATATGAGTCCATGACTTGTGAGGACTATAGGAAAGAAGATACAATCATGTGATTTGCCAAAATATATAAACTAGAGACAAGGAAAGTTAAAATAAAAGTGAAAAAGGTCACGAGTTAGAGAAAAAGTCCCAAGTAAAGGCAAGTCATCAGTAACTGACAGTCCTTACTAAGACAAGAGAGGTTATCAACTAAGATTATACTTGAGCTCCTTTCCATCTGCCTTTCTCACCGATGGTCCCCTCTACCCTCAAGCTCCATACCTGCATGTCATCTCCTAATGACAGGAAATCTAAGTTTCATTTATCTACAATTCAGGTGAAAGATTTCCAAGAGATTTTAGTATCACTGCCATTATCTTTCTGACGTAGCTTAACTTTGGCTATTCAAAGGAAAGAATAATTAATAATATGGCATTGGACTTTCACATTTCAAGCTTTAATCACAATCTATGTGTTTTCTAATTGATTAAAGTCTTATTTGCTAAAAAATAATTATTTGAAATATACTTTGAAAGAAAAATAATCTTGGGATCAACATGAATATTGAAAATCACAATTTGATATAAAATAAAACAGTCGGGTCACCACGTTTGAAAACATGAATCGCTCAATGATCACATGAACCCAAAGGAGAACTCCCCAAATGAATTATCCTTTGCAGCTCTTCAGTGACAGGCAGAATCAAATGCTTTGCACACAAAGGCCTAGTCTACATTACCAGAACTCCAAAGGGTTTCTCATAAGCAATCGTTAAAATATTCTTAAGGTATAGGTTTCTTACATTAAAAACTTCTAAAAGAACAATTTTAAAGACTAAAAATTTTTTTAAAGGATAACTAATTTTCTCTGATTCTCAAAAAATTTATATCACTTGATGGTGAAACTGGCAGAAAGTGAGCCACTGATGATTAAGTAGCTAGGAATTAAAGTTTTTTTCCCTTTTGCAATTACTGATTATAGCTTTTAGCTGTTTAACCCACTCATTGTTAATTGTGCTGTTTAGGCAATATGCTGACTCCCGCTAGGCTCCTATACGTAACATCTTCCTGGTGCCTGCATCACCATGGTAATGCGTGTGTGAGCTGTTTTTCAGGAATTGGAACTCCTTGTCCACTTCAGGCCAGTTGAGACCACCAACTCATCAACTGGGCCCACGGAGATGTCCGACAGGTGACTTGAAGGGGCTAAAAACTCTCCCCTCAGATCATGCTGATGTCGCCATTTTGTGAACATGGGTCCTGTGAAGAGGCATCAAGTCTGACTACGCTTGAGCAGATCATCATTACCTCACCTCTCCTCACCTCCAGTCACCTCTCTCCACATGTCAGACCACGTTGACCCCGGCCCATATGTATCCCTGAGTCTCTGTTTTCGGGGAAGCAAATTTCAGGCTCATGAGCTCGCTTCCTCACATGGCTACCTTGTGAGTAAACCCTCTCACTGCTGCTATCTCGTCATCTCAGTGTTTGGCTTTCTGGGCGGCGGGCAAAAATGAACCTGGTTGGGTAACAGTGGCATGTCACAATTGTTAAAATAACTTAAAAAAATTTTTGTTTAACTCTCACCTTAACTGGGCCAAGTTCTTCCTTGCTGCCTTGTCTTTGATAGTGTAAACTAATGAAAAGAAAATGTAACAGTTAAACACATAGGTGGCAATAAAATTGATTATCTTTTACAAATATTTAAAATTCATACTGTTCTATACAAATATGAAAACATATGGAACTCTTAAGCAAATCATTCCAGGGTTATAATATTACTGTGTTTTATAAAAATTACATTATTACTAGAGAGAGATTTTTATGATAAGGAAAGTCAAACTATGCATCCAAAGAACACTTAGCATGGATATTAGTTCATTGACTAAGGTCTTAATAGTTTAATAATACTGCTAACAGTCAAACAAACAAAAACTGGAGCTAGGATAATCCCTTTATACATTTTCCAATGAATAAAACAGAGTTGATAATGACTCTTTCAAATACCTAATAATATGCAACCTAGCTAAAACCTACTTGTTTTCCATATCATCAATGCAGAGGTTAGACGGGACAAGATGAGGCGACATTGGAAGTTCTAAATCATGTTTTCTCAGGGGCATTTTTATGTCTCTATTCATATTCACATGATCGGTTTTCTCACAGTTTCTATAATGAAAAAGTTGCAATTAAAAATTAAGAATGAATAATAAAATCTTTTAAAAGCATTGGTTGATATACCATGGTCATTAAGTAAATGTACATCTTAGATATTTACTAAAACCACCTATATTCTATACATGATAGAAGACATTACAGTACTAGCAACTATCACAGATAATTCAAATCATCTTTTTCTTCATCATCTTACATTCTCCTCATGAAAGGGGCCCTACAAATTTTGCTTTATTTATTTATTTATTTTTTTTTAAAGATTTTATTTTTTCCTTTTTCTCCCCAAAGCCCCCCAGTACATAGTTGTGTATTCTTCATTGTGGGTTCTTCTAGGTGTGGCATGTGGGACGCTGCCTCAGCGTGGTCTGATGAGCAGTGTCATGTCCGCGCCCAGGATTCGAACTAACGAAACACTGGGCTGCCTGCAGCGGAGCGCGCGAACTTAACCACTCGGCCACGGGGCCAGCCCCGAAATTTTGCTTTATTTTTTGATTCCTTCAAAACTCCCCTAACCCCTAGACTGTATCAGTTGCTATATTACACTTTCCCATAGCACTACATATGTTCTCTATTATAGCACCTACCATAGTTTACTGTACTTGATTAACTCTATCTCCCTCACTAGATTTTTAAACTTTAGATGCAGCAGCCTTGTCTCTCCTTATAGACGATATAACTATTTTGACCGCTTAGTACTTTTAATTATGATCCTTTTCCAGGAAATGCTTTTTACACATGCACAAACTACAGAGTTGCAGTGGAGAGCTTCTATCTTCTTATATAACCCTGCTTCCCTGGAAAAAATAATTGGTTTAGTGGCAACCACCTGCCACTCAATAATGGTATTACACCCCTCTGGTTATAAGTAATTGTTCCAGCGCTGAGACCTGACACCAGCAGAGCAAGGCAACCTCCTTCCAGCGGAATTAAAAAATTCAGAATCAGAGAAGCAGCTCTCAGTATTTCCCTGGTGGTGAAATTGGAGAGATGAGCAATGTTAGTTCATAGTGGGGTTTTTTTGGATTTTGTTTTTCCTTTTTCTCCCCAAAGCCCCCTGGTACATAGCTTCTAGTTGTCAATGTTAGTTTTTTAATGTCACATTTTAAGCTTCATTGATGAAGACAGTCTGAGAGAATAAAACTAGTATCTGAAGTGAAAAAGAATCTTGGTAGTATTCAATTTCCTGACTCAAGCAGTCTCTGAGGCCCAGAGGCACCACTACCCTTCCTTTCAGTTAAGTGTCTTAGTCCGTTCAGGCTGCTGTAACGGACTACCATAGACTGGGTGAACTATACAAAATAGAAATTTATTTCTCAGTTTGGAGGCTGGGCAGTCCAAGATCAAAGTGCTGGCAGATTCGCTGTCTGGTGAGGGCTCGCTTCCTGGTTCACAGACAGCTGTCTTCTCCCTGTGTCCTCACACAGTGGTAGAGGTGAGAGAACTCTCTGGGGTCTCTTTTACAAGGGCACTAATTCCATTCATCAGGGTCCACTCTCCTGACCCAATCACCTCCTAAAGGCCCAACCTCCTAATATCACATCAACATATGAATTTTGGGGGCACACAAACATTCAGTCCACAACATTAAGTAAGTAAATATATATTTTTCAAGTTTCTGTAATTTGCAGTCATGAGTCCTAACTAATAAAATCTTTCTTTGGTAGAGGAGGAAAAATCTTTTCTCTCTACCCTTCTAAATTATCAGCTGGGGGCCTGTAACAAAAGACAGATTAACAAGAGAAAAAGCATACAAATTTATTTAATATAAGTTTTATGTGGAAAACTTTGTAAGGAAATGAAGACCCAAAGTGGTTAAACCTGAGCATTTTTAAGCTAGGTTTGATGAAGAGCGGAAAGTCCTGGGGAAATGGGACAGGACAAAAAGGGGTATCAGCTAAGTGTAGTAAACTGAGGGAAACAGCAAGGTCTGTTCATTAGAGTCCTCTCGGTGTTCCCTCTGCGTTGGAGATAACAACGTTCCTTTTCTTGGGGTATAGCGAGGGCACCTCTCACATGAAAATCCTTCCTGCACATGCTGCTTCCTCAAATTCCTCAGCTCAAAATATTCAATATGCCAAGGTGCCTTATTTTTTGGTAGTGTGGGGGATCAGAATTGGCCACCCCAAAATGTGTCTCTTTGGCATGAGGATTATTTGGGGCTGATTACTTTTAAGAAACTGCAGACAGGCGAGAAGCTCTGAAAAGTAGAAGCTACCCTCTGTAAAACACATTTACATTTGTAAGGGAAATCTCCATTTGTAAAGGTAACTCCCTCTCTGTACCAGGAAGAGGGGGGATGTCCTTATGTCCAGAAACTCCTATCAAGGCAGAAGGCAAGGACTTAAATCCGCATAATAACCTTTCTCTTGTTTACTGTCCTTTTCTGGTAATCTCCCATAACTGACTCCCTCCCACCCCCAACATGCTCCTTTGTCTTTAGCCAAAGACGGTATTTAAGATGACAACCTTAGCCAGTCTGGGAGTTAACCAGTTTTCCTGGATTTTTCCCATGATACATGTTACAAAGCTTTGTTTGATTTTCTCCTTTTATTCTGTCTCATGTCAATTTAATTCATAGCCCAGCCAGAAGAACCTACAAGAGATAGAGGAATTCTCTTCCTCCCCTACAGCAGCATGTCCTGCCCCTGTTATTTTCTGTTCTACATCCAGAATCCAATACAATACTTAGGGTAAGTACTCAAAAAACATATGTTCAATGTATGAATGAAAACAGAGTGAGGGAGAAAGGAAATATATAAAGTTAAATACATCACTGGACAGCCACATGTAAAAGAATTAAACTGGAACCCTATCTTACACCATACACAAAAGTCAACTCAAAATGGATTAAAGACTTAAATACAAGACCTGAAACCATAAAACTCCTAGAAGAAAACATAAGGAATAAGCTCCGTGACATCAGTCTTCATGATGATTTTCTGGATTTGACACCAAAAGTAAAAGGAATAAAAGCAAAAATAAACAACTGGTCCTACATCAAACCAAAAAGCTTCTGTATAGCAAAGGAAACCACCAACAAAATGAAAATGCAATCTAAAGAATGGGAGAAAATACCTGCAAATCATATTGTCTGATAAGGGATTAATATTCAAAATACATAAAGAGCTCATACAACTCAATATCAAAAAACAAGAATCGATTAAAAAATGAGCAGAGGACCCTCTGAACATTTAAGATGACAACCTTAGCCAGTCTGGGAGTTAACCAGTTTTCCTGGATTTTTCCCATGATACATGTTACAAAGCTTTGTTTGATTTTCTCCTTTTATTCTGTCTTTTTTTCCAAAGACGACATACAACTGAGCAACAGGTACATGAAAAGGTGTTCAACATCACTAATCCTCAGGGGAATGCATTCAAAACCACAGTGAGACATCACCTCACACCTGTTAGAATGACTATCATCGAAAAGACAAGAGAGGGGGCTGACCACGTGGCCGAATAGTTGTTTGTGTGCTCCAGTTCAGTGGCCCAGGGTCCGCCAGTCCAGACCCTGTGCACAGAGCTATATACTGCTCATCTAGCCATGCTGTGGCAGCATCCAACATAGAAAAACTAGAATGACCTGCAACTAGGATATACAACTATGTACTGGGGCTTTGGGGAGAGAAAGAAAGAAAAAGAAGAAGATTGGCAACAGATATTAGCTGAGGGCCAATCTTCCTCACAAAAAGTAAAAAAAAAAAAAAAGACAAGAGGTAAGAAGTGTTTGCAAGGATGTGGACAAAAGGGAACCCTTGTGCATGGTTGGTGGGAATGTAAATTGGGGCAAGCTCTATGGAGAACAATATAGAGGTTCCTCAAAAAATTAAAAATAGAACTATCATATGATTCAGCAATCTCACTTCTGGGTACATATCCAAATAAAATGAAAACAAGATCTCAAAGAGATATCTGCACTCCCAAGTTCACAGCAGCATAATTCACAGAGCCAAAATATGGAAACAACCTCAGCGTCCATCAATGGATGAATGGATAAAGATGGTGTGGTGTGTATATGTGTGTGTGTATATATACAATGGAATATTCCTGAGCCATGAGAAAGAATGAAATCCTGCCATGTGTGACAACATGGACGGAGCTAGAAGGCATTATGCTAAGTGAAATAAGCCAGACTGAGAAAGACAAATACTGCATGGTATCACTTACATGTGGAATCTAAAAAAAAAAAAAAAGTCAAACTCATAGAAACAGAGAATAGAAAAGTGGTTGCCAGGATCTGGCGACTGGGGGATAGGGAAAGGTTGGGAAAAGGGTACTGACTTTCAGCAAAATGATGAATAAGATCCGAGGATCTAATGTAAGACATGGTGACAACAGCTGATAACACTATTACACAAATGAAGAAAAAGAACTAAATATAGCAAATATATTTACAACAGAAACTTTTATTCCTAAAGTTTATTAATAATGTATTTACTTCTACTAAAGTGTGACTACATTTACTTGTGACAACTGTCATCTGTGGAGAAACAAAAATAGCACAGAAAGGAAAAGAGGAGACACTAACAATACTGTGATCAATTTCAATCCCTTTTTATGAACTCAGTTCTTAAGCTCTCATTTTAGCACTTGTTTTAAAAATTAAATATCAGACACAAGTTTCCTTGAGAGAGAAAAAAATACTCTGATTAAACTTTTTATTTACTTGAAGAATCAAAGTGCAGGCCAAAATGAACTTTATTTTGAAGTATTAGACTACTATAGTTAACATCCCAAGAATGTCTAAGGAATTCAAGTTATGAGATAGGAAACTAATCATTGAGGCAAAAACTTGTTCAGCTCTTCCTTTCAAACAAATTCTCCAAATAGGATAAGACAGTAAAGATATTTATTCCCTGCTCTTTAGCCAAACTTTGGTAACTATCTGCCTAGACAAAATAACATAATAATTGAAACAACGCTATAAGTTTAACCATACCTTATAAAATTAATTTTATATAACACACCACCTAAAAAAAAATAAATGGATTAAACAATAAAACATTTTAAGCAGAGACTAACAAAGCTTCTAATTTAAGAGGGCAATCAAGTTTTAAAATTACTTTCCACATCCTTTGAGTTCTAAAATTACAAAATTATTGGAAAACTAAACATTATGATCACATCAGACTCAAAACAAAATGTTACTGGAGAGGCTGACTTACCAGGTCTTTTCTTCTGGCAAGATATCTGATTTACCATATACAGGTTAAGGAGGTCTAAACTGACAGCAGAATTTTTGACAGGGGATAAAACTCCCCGTAATTTCATTTTTGATTTTAACCTTTTCTTTTCAAAATATTCCTAAAAAAATTAAAAATAAAAAGTTCTTCTAGCAACCATATAGTTTCAGGCAGAATCATCAATAATAAAAAGCAATAATGCTATTAAATAATTGACTTGATATTTTTTATATTTCTGTGACACCTCCTTTACATGTTTACATGTAAATTAAAATGAATCATGATAACTTGTAGTTTGCCCAAAGACTCTAAATTACAGCTTCTTATAATCTTTCTTTTGTTAAGCGTAATGCCTTTAAAACAGAACTGTATAAAGCCATTCCCAGGTATCAAAAGATTAAAAAAAATTATCTGAATGTGGAACGTTTTTAAAAACCTGATAAAACAAATGTGATAGGCTAAAAACTTGTTTTTCTGCAAAGTATGCTATACCACAGATATAAAAAGCCTAAAGATACGCATAGCTGTGTGCCAATAAAAGTCAACTGAAATGAGAAGAGAAAAACAAAAAGAAGCTATGTGAGAACTTATCTGCAGCCAAAGCTAACTTAATTCTGTTATCTCCCCATGACTCCTAGATTTTCTTTTATACCAGACTTGTAAATAATTATCATTTTTCATTCAGTATTTATTTCTGATTGAGCAGAATTATTCTTATTTTCATTCTTTTTCTCTCAGATTACATCCTTAATTTAAGAAGTTCAAAGGCATTTGTTCAAAATTTGTTTATTGAGCAACTATTATGTATTAGACACTATAACAAATTGTGAAAACATCTTCTTCACTATATAACTCATAACACAATGGCATAAACGTGATTATAAATGTGAGATATAAAAAGTGAAAAAAGTCCAAGATGGTAAAAAGTTTAATGCAAGAGGAAGTATCATTTTTCCAAGAAGTTAAGGTTTTATCACATTAATATTTCAGAATATTAATAATAGACTTTTAAGATTCTAAAAAACATAAGAACTGTAAGAGACTTGCCAGCTATCAAGCAAAAAAGTAAATGCTGCATTTTTATGCAAACTTAACCACAGATAAAAAAGTGTTTCGTTTGAGTGATGTGCAGCTCCACATTGGGGCTTCTTTAAAAAGATCACACTATGGTCAGCAATGAAATGACAGAACCTTCAGGATGTAAATATTTTTCCCCTTTGAAAAACATGACTCTGGATCATATAATTGACAGTGTCTTGGAATTAAGATATTATTTCCTAAGGCACTGTACTCTGTGAAGGATAAGACCATAATCAGAAAGAGAATGACACAAACAATTACAACTGAGCATCAGGAGTATGTAAACTACAGGTAGATGTGGGGAGAGTTGGCAGAGGGAGGGCAGGAGGAGAGGGAAGCTTTCTTAGAAAATGACTTTTTTCTAAGATAGATGGATGAGTCAGAGTTAGCCAGAGTGTGGGAAGATAATGTTCCAGGAATGAAGAAGAACAGTACAAACACTGTGTATGAAGGGAGCAAGCCTTTACTCCAGGGGACACGGCTGAAGAGGTTGAACCCTCATAATCTATCCATCATGATAACCTCTGATCTTTCTTTTCCTAGAGAGAACAAAGGTATGTAACTAATTTACCTGACAAGGTTAGGCTCAACTTTTTTTGGGGGGGTAACTTTTGCAGACAATTTCACTATTTTATTATTTGCTATCAAATAAACAATAAATTCAAAACACATTTCCAATCTTTTTAGCACATTATCAAAGTTGTTAGGACAGTTAGACCTCCACATACAATTCCTATGGGGATATCTAAGACAAGCAAATCTTTATTTAGTAAAAAATGTACTAAAGCATGAGTATAAAAGACAGATTGTTAAAATATTTAAAATATGTTATATGTATAGTTATGACTTCCAATGGCTTTTGGTGACATATTTCATATTATAGGATATCAAGTTTATTTCTAAATATTTTTTGTGTGGTATTTTAACTTTTTATTAAGATTATGATAGTTTACAACCTTGTGAAATTTCAGTTGCACATTATTGTTAGTCATGTTGTAGGTGCACCACTTCACCCTTTGTGCACTCCCCTCACCCTCCCTTTCCCCTGGTAACCACCAATCAGTTCTCTTTGTCTATATGTTTAACTTCCACCTATCAGTGGAGTCATACAGAGTTCGTCTTTCTCTATCTGGCTTATTTCACTTCACATAATACCCTCAAGGTCCATCCATGTTGTTGTGAATGGGACGATTTTATCCGTCTTTATGGCTGAGTAGTATTCCATTGCGCGCGCGCGCGTGTGTGTGTGTGTGTGTGTGTATACATATATATACGTGTGTGTGTGTGTGTGTGTATACATATATATACCATATCTTCTTTATCGAACCATCAGTTGATGGGCACTTAGGTTGCTTCCACATCTTGGCTATTGTAAATAATGCTGTGATGAACATAGGGGTGCATGGGACCTTTGGAATTGCTGACTTCAAGCTCTTTGGATAGATACCCAGTAGTGGGATGGCTGGTTCATAAGGTATTTCTATTTTTAATTTTTTGAATAATCTCCGTACTGTTTTCCATAGTGGCTGCACCAGTTTGCATTCCCTCCAACAGTGTATGAGGGTTCCTTTTTCTCCACAAACTCTCCAACATTTGTCACTTTTTGTTTTGGTTATTTTTGCCATTCTGACAGGTGTAAGGTGATATCTTAGTGTAGTTTTGATTTCCATTTCCCTGATGATGAGTGATGATGAGCATCTTTTCATGTCTATTGGCCATCCGTATATCTTCTTTGGAGAAATGTCTGTTCATGTCCTCGGCCCATCTTTTGACTGGGTTGTTTGATTTTTTGTTGTTAGGCTCAACTTTTTTTAACAAGTCTCATTTGGTAGAGACAAGTAAAAAATAATTAGAAGATAAATAGAAAACTTCCAGAAGACAATCAAATTTTAAATTGAAAATAGACATTTAAAAGGAGCAGCCAGGGAGACAAATAAAATCTTAAGAACGTGTCAAAGGAAGCAAGGGAAGAGCTTGTTTCAAGATGAAGGGAACGGGCAGCAGTTCTCTGAAAGAAGACTGTTCACTTCATGAAGTGCTAAATAAAGTTTGTATCACCAAAACAAAAAAGATGAAGGTTATGGAAAAGCAGATGATGACACATTAAAGTATATGAAAAATATCTTTGGAATTGAATAACATAAAGTTCAAATTTTTTTATTGAATTTTAGTTAACATAGAACATTATGTTAGTTTCAGGTGTACACGTAGTGATTTGACATTTACACACATTACGAAATAATCACTACAATGATTCTACCAACAATCTGTCACCAAAGTCATTATAATATTATTGACTATATTCCCTACATTGTATATTATACCCCCATGGTTTATTTACTTTATAACTGAAAGTTTGTACTTCTTAATCCCCTTCACCTATTTTGCCCAACCTACCACCAGCTTCACCACTGGCAATGACCAGCCTGTTCTCTGTGTCTATGAGTCTGTTTCTGTTTTGTTTGTTCATTTGTTTTGTTTTTTAGATTCCACATATAAGTGAAATCAGATGATATTTATCTTTCTCTGTCTGACATATTTCACTTGGAATAACACCCTCTATATCCATCCATGTTGCTACAAATGACAAGATTTCATTCTTTTTTACGGCTAATATTCCACTGAATAAATATATGCCACATCTTCTTTACCAATATATCCACCGATGGACACTTAGGCTGCTTCCACATCTCGGCTATTGCAAATAATGCTGCAATGAACATAAGGGTGCATATTTCTTTTCAAATTAGTGTTTTTGTTTTCTTCAGGTAATACCCAGAAGTCAAACTGCTGGGTCATATGTTAGTTTTTAATGTTTTTAGAAGCTTCCATACTGTTCTCCATAGTAGCTGCAACAGTATACATTCCCACCAAAAGTGCGCGAGGGCTCCCTTTTCTCCACATCCTCACTAACACTTGACATTTATTGTCTTTTGATGGTTTTGATTTGCATTTCCCTTAGGATTAGTGATGTTGAGCATCTTTTTACATGTCTGTTGGGCATCTGTAAATGTCTTTGGAAAAATGTCTATTCAGTTCCTCTCATTTTTTTATTGAATTATTTTTTTGATATTGAGTTGTATGAGCTCTTTATACATTTTGGACATTAACCCTTTATCAGATATATCATTTGCAAGTATATTCTCCCATTTGGTAGATTGCCTTTTCATTTTGCTGATGGTTTCCTTTGCTGTGTAAAAGCTTTTTAGTGTGACGTAGTCTCATTTGTTTATCTTTGCTTTTGTTGCCCTTGCCTGAGGAGACAGATCCAAAAAATTATTAAGACTGATGTCAAACAGTTTACTGCCTAAGTTTTCTTCTAGGAGTTTTATGGTTTCAGGTCTTACGTTTAAGTCTTTAATCCATTTTGAGTGTATTTTTACACATACCGAAAGAAAGTAGTCCAGTTTCATTCTTTTGCCTAGAGCTGTCCAGTCTTCCGAATATCATTTATTGAAACAGCTGTCTTTTCCCCACTGAATATTCTTGCCTCCTTTGTTGTAGATTAATTGACGATATATTTGTGGGTTTATTTCTGGGCTTTCTATTCTGTTACATTATCTCTGCATTTGTTTTTGTGCCAGTATCATAATGTTTTGATTATTATAGCTTTGTAGTACAGTTTGACATCTGGAAATGTGATACCTCCAGCTTTCTTCTCTCTCAAGATTGCTTGGCTATTTTGGGTCTTTTGTGGTTCTATACAAATTTTAGGATTATTTGTTCTAGTTTTGTGAAAAATACCAATGATATTTTCATAGGGGTTGCATTGAATCTGTAGATTGCTTTGGGTAGTACGGACATTTTAACAGTATTAATTCGTGAGCACATACATCTTTCCATTTATTTGTCTTCGGTTTCTTTCATCCATGTCTTATAGCTTTCAGAGTATAGGTCTTTCTTCTCCTTGGTTAAATTTATTCCTATGTATTTTATTGTTTTTGATGCAATTGTCCTGGGAGGGTTTTCTTAATTTCTCTTTCTGATAGATCGTTATTAGTGTATAGAAACCCAACAGATTTCTGTATATTAATTTTGTATCCTGAAACTTCACTGAATTCATTTATCCTAATAATTTTTGGTGGAGTTTTTAGTGTGTGTGTGTATATATATATAAACAATATATATAAAATAAAAAGTATATATATATATTTAGTATAAAGTATCATGTCATCAGTAAACAGTGACAGTTTTACTTATTCCTTTCCAATCAGGCTGGCTTTTATTTTTCCTACTAATTGCTGTGTTAGGACTTCCAATATAATAAAAGTAGTGAGAGTGGGCATCCTTGTCTTGTTTCTGATCTTAGAAGAAATGCTTTCAGCTTTACACCATCGAATATGATATTAGCTGTGGGTTTGTCACATACAGCCTTTACTATGTTGAGGTAGGTTCTCTCTATACCCACGTTGTTGAGAATTTTTATCATAAATGGATGTTGAATTTTGTCAAAAGCTATTTCTGCATCTATTGAGATAATCATACAATTTTTATTCTTTGCTTTGTTTATGTGGCATATCACAATGACTAACGTGTGCATACTGACCATCCTTGCATGCCTAGGAAAAATCCCACTTAATCATGGTGTATGATCCTTTTAATGTATTGTTGATTTTAGTCTGCTAATATTTTGCTGAGGATTTTTGCATCTACATTCATCAGGGATATTGGCCTATAATTTTCTCTTTTTGTAGTGTCTTTGTCTGGTTTTGGTATCAGGGTAATGTTGGCCTCATAGAATGAGTTTGGAAGCATTCCTCCCTCTTCAATTTTTTGAAATAGTTTGAGAAGGACAGGTATTAATTCTTTAAATGTTTGGCAGAATTCACCTGTGGAACCATCTGGTCCTAGACTTCTGTTTCTTGGGAGATTTTTGACTACTGAGGCAATTTATTATTAGTAATCAGTCTGTTCAGATGTTCTATTTCTTCCTGATTCAGTCTTAGAAGACTGTATGTTTCTAGGAATTTATCTATTTCTTTTAGGTTGTATAATTTGCTGGCATCTAATTGTTCATAGTAATATCATGATATTTGCATTTCTGAGGTGTCAGACATAACTTCTCTTTCATTTCTGATTTTACGTATTTGGGGCCTCTTTTTTTTTCTAGATGAGTCTGGCTAAAGGTTTATCAATTACCTTTTCAAAGAACCAGCTCTTAGTTTCATTGATCTTTTCTATGGTATTTTTTCAGTTTCTATTTATTTCTGCTCTGATCTTTACGATTTCCTTCCTTCTACTAACTTTGGGTTTTGTTCGTTCTTCCTTTTCTAGTTCCTTTAGTTGTAAGATTAGACTGTTTATCTGAGATTTTTCTTACTTCCTTAGGTAGACATGTATCATTTACTTGCTCTTTGATTTCTTCAATGACACACTGGTTGTTAAGCAGCATGTTGTTTAGACTCCATGTTTTGTTATTTCCAGTTTTCTTCTTGTAGTTGATTTCTAGTCTCATACCATGGTGCTCAGAAAAGATGTTTAATATGATTTCAATCTTCTTCAATTTACTGAGACTTGTTTTGTGGCCTAACATATGCTCTATCCTGGAAAATGTTCCGACCGACTTGAAAAGATGTGTATTCTGCTGTTTTGGGATAGAACGCTCTGCATATATCTAGCAAGTCCATCTGGTCTAATGCGTCATTTAAGACCAATATTTCCTTATTGATTTTCTGTCTGTATGATTTATAAAGTTCAATTTTGACACTAGTAAGAGCTGTACAGTGAAGTGGACCAAGGAACAAATGGGAGATGAGAGTGAAAGGGCATAGCAGGAAAGAGAAAGGACCCAGAGACACCTTTACTTGTCTAATAGGAGAAAATTCAGTATGTGTAAATATCAATGGAAAGCGGAAGTAAATGGAATCCAGATCACAGACAGAGAGACCTTCCTTTGATCAGAGGGAATTACTTCTGTAGTTAGAGGAGGGAAAGAGAAGATGGATGAAGAAGGAAGGTGGTTTATAGAACTGGTGGTAGAAATTTGAGATAATTCTCATCTGATAGCTTCTATTTCCTCTGAACTATGATACAAGGTCATTTAACGAGCATGAAGGGATAAAGAATAGTGTTGGGAAAGAGAGGTTTGGGGAGGTAAAGGAAGGTATGAAATTTTCAAAGAAGAGAAAAGTGACACGATTAGAGATCAACACCTTGGGAAGAGCCATGTGTCTTTCCCTTTCTGACAAATATTCAAAAGAATGATCCAGATAGAGTTAGATTACTTTTTAAAAACAGTCTTGGGACAGCCTTCATTCATAGTTTATTTATTATTGAGTGTCTATGTTATTGCTAGAGACAGTTCAAGGCACAGGAGATAGAAAATGAACAAACGTGGTAAAATCCTTCTTCTCATGAAGATATTTTAATGGGGGGACAGAATAAACAAATTTCTAAGAAAATATAGGATTATGAAAGAGTGACAAATTAAAGAGGGTAAAGGAGAGACAGCATTTGGAGGGCAGGGAGCTATTTAGATGTAGTGATCAGAGAAGGCCAATCTAAGAGGACATACTTTTGCTGAGACTCAAATGTTGACAAGCCAGACATGCAAATATCTCGAGGGAGACTATTCCAGACAAAGAACAGTGGCAGAAAGAAGGTCAGTGTGGCTGAAATAAAATGAATAGGACAAGTAGTAAGAAACAAGGTCAGAGAGGCAGGCAGGGTGCAGATCCTTCTGGTTCTTTTAGACTTTGGTAAAATCAGATTTCATTCTAAGAGCAATGAAAAGCAATTGAGGCTTTTAAGCTGGGGAATGATAAATTCTGATTTGTGCCTTTAAAAGATCATACTAACCACTGTGTCACAGACTACAAAGGAGTAAAAGATAAAGCAGAAAAACAGTGATAAATTCAATTACATTAAAATTAAGAACTTTTCTTCAAAGACAGGATTGAAAAACTAAAATTAAAAGCCAAAGGACAAATATACCTGACAAATAATTCCTAAATACATAGACACAATAAGAAAAAGACAAACAACTCAAATAAAAAATGAAAAAACTACTTGGAAAAGTACCTGACAAAAGAGGAAACCTGAATGACAAGATAGTCAGTCTCATTAGTAATCAAGGAAATACAAGTTAAATTTACAATGAAGCATCAATTCACTGAGTTAACAACTATCCTGCTTTCATAATAATCACTCCCTTGCTTTTCTTTAAATTTTACTACCTTCGAACATATTTTTTCTGTTTTGGCACTTTTCGTACACGGAATCTTACTGCTTGTATTCTTTTGTGAGTTGCTTTCTTTATCCAACTTTATGTTTTTGAGATTCATCCACACTAATTACGCGTAGTTGAAACATTTTCACTGCTCCATCATTACTTGGGTATGCCACTATTTGCTTAACCATTTTACTGCTAATGGACATTTGGGTGGTCCCCTTTCCTTCCTCCTCCCCGTCCTTCTTTCTCTCTTTCTCCTCCTTCTCTCTCTTTTTTTTGTTTGCTACTTAACAACAACAATATCCAAACAAGCTTGTACATGTCTCAAAGTTCACAAGTGGAAGAGTTTCACTCAGATATATACTGCTGAGCTGTAATGTACATACGTGCTCAACTTTACTGTGTAATGATCAATGTAATTAAAAAACAAAAAAAGGTGGTAGGTTATAAGGCCATTATACTACTCTAGGCAATAAATGATGACGATTTGAATCAGGGTGCTAATAGTATAGGTAGTGAGAAGTTATCAGACTTGGGATACATCTTGGAACTAGAATGACAACAAGAATCAACAAGGTCCTTAAGTCTCTGCCTAAGCAAAATGGTTGGTTATCAACCTATCTACAAGGTTGAGAAGGCTAAAGGAAGAGAGTCTTCCAATTCCACTTAGTTATTACCCTTGGAAAAATGCTTTAGAAGATCACTTTTTTCATAAAGCTAACACAAATAAACATATTCTCTTTACCTTTTGCTTTCTCCTTTCCTGCTTGATCAGAACCCTGGTCCTGAAAAAGGAAACAGGATAAAAAACACAATGATTAAAGAAATGGTCTCTAAAATGATTGTTGAGCCAGCCTGGTGGCAAACTGGTTAAGTTCACATGCTCCACCTTGGTGGCCCAGGGTTCCTGGGTTCAGATCCCAGGCACGGCCCTACACACTGCTCATCATGCCATGCTGTGGCAGCATCCCACATACAAAATAGAGGAAGATTGGCACAGATGTTAGCTCAGGGACAATGTTCCTCAAGCAAAAAGAGGAAGATGGGAACCAGATATTAGCTCAGGGCCAATCTTCCTCACCAAAATAAATACATAAATAAAATAAAATGATGTCACTTTAGTTGAATTAAAGATTTGGAATTAAAATCTAAAAGTATAGTGATAATTATGCTATTTTATGAAAAGAAACTATGAAAATGTTCTCAAATGTTAAAGTATATACTGTTTCACAAAATTTTCTTAGATAGAAAATCCAAGAGCTAATAAGAAAGACTCTACACCTATCATTAATAATGAAGCATAAAATACATCTGAATTATAAAATCAAGATAAGCAAAGAGAAATCAATGCATTGGCAAGGAGGTACCACTGAAACATTCTCATATGATAGCACTATTCTTGGTCAATGCTGCCATTTTAATTTTCCTTGTATTTCAATATTCTACTTCTATCAACAGGAAGTAGAGAAAGGACCAAAATCTATATAGGATTGAAAGAAATGTTAAGTTTATTATTAGAGCAATTCAGTTACATTACTATATCAGCTATGCATACTTGAAATCTCATAACTTCTTTAAAACACAGCTAGCTTTTATGGATGTGCTTCACAACTATGATCTCTGTGCCAAACACTGCAACGAATCCCATGATAGTGCAATATTTAATGGTTATAAATTATTTGCTCTATTAATAATAGTAGAATGCCATAAAACATTCATGACAAGATAAGCGGATATGCACAATAAATCTTTTGGATATACATGAAACTATGATCTCAAATTCAAGATTTATACAAGAATTATAAGTAAAATGACAAAATGTATTTTAGCTACATGAGATTATATAATAACATGAAAATAATAATTGCTAATGATGAGTACCATATGTCTTGCACCTTTCTAGACACTTCAGATACTTTACGTGTACAAACTCATTTAATCTTCACAGGAACTCTGTAAGGTAGGTTCTATTTTTATCCCCATTTTACTGATGAAGAAACTAAGATGCAGAGAGGTTAAGTAACTTGCCCAAGGTCACACTGCTAATAAATGGTAGAGCCAGACTGAAACCTAAGCATTTTGGTTTTGAAGTTTTCAACCAGATATTATACTGTCTTCCAAGAATTTCAACTGTGAATATACAAAGCTGCTCATTTTCCAAATGATTTTCATAAACTACATGAATGACAGTTACTGAATACCCCCAGACTTTGGTACTTACTGAACTTGTACTTTAACATACTTCCAAATAGCTATGTCTTAATTGACCATTTTGAGTTCACTGAGCAAAGAATTTGATCTGCCCAGATCCACGCAGCATAAGTGCACTGCTGGCATTCAAACTTTAGAAAAGAAAAAGGAAATAAATCACATTTCATTGACCCATCAAACGCTAAGGCTGGAGAGGACATTAGAGATTAGTTTATTCTCCATCATTTTAAAACTTAAGGCAAAGAAAGCAAAGTGGGGGCTGGACCGGTGGTGCAGCAGTTAAGTGTGCGTATTCCGCTTTGGCAGCCTGGGTTTCACCGGTTCGGATCCCAGGGGTGGACATGGAACCGCCTGGCAAGCCATGCCATGGGAGGCGTCCCACGTATAAAGTAGAGGAAGATGTGCACAGATGTTAGCTCAGGGCCAGTCTTCCTCAGCAAAAAGAGGAGGATTGCCAGCAGTTAGCTCAGAGCTAATCTTCCTCAAAAAAAGAGAAAGCAAAGTGACTTTTCAAAGTCCTGAAATATAAGAAGTATGACAGAGCCAGCAGTATTAAACAATCCAGATTACAGAGACAGTAGGAAGAAAAATCAATTCTATAAGAAGTTCCCACATTATAAAGATCAATAGAATTAGGGACTAGCCAAAGCCTAAACACAGTCTTCATATATGTATAAATCAAGTGATTTTACTCCAGGCTGATTTTCCATTATCCAGGACGCTCTTATGGCTCTCACCAAATTCTATGTACTCCATAATCCCTATTCCTATGTGCCTAAGGAAAAATTAATTAGGATTTCAAGACCAATTGCTAGATTAGCCTACTAATACTAGACCACAGTGAAAGTGAAAAAAGATCCTAACGTATAAGTCAAAGGCAATTTCATAAAAAGAACATTTTAAATTATTATTAAGGCAACCAATGCTACTAAATAGTACTATATGTCTAAATGTTTTACCAAATATAGTCACTCTCAATTACCTGCACTAGAAAAGAAAACTGCATCAGTTAGGATTCTTAAGTTACAAGAAATTGAAAGCTCCTTTGGTTAATTTAAACAGAAAATAAATTTATTAAAAGAAAATCAGGTAACCAACAAACATGTCAACAAGGCTGAGGAAGCACGTTTGGCACCTGGCAAGAACAAGGAAGTCTAGGGAGCTGTGGCATCATAGTCAAAATCAAGCCATAATTAGCCTCCTAAGAACACCACTGCCAGCACTGGTGAACACTAAACACCACTGACTGCACCAGTTCCACTCCTGGACAGTGAACACCACCCCCTGGCATCACTGGCATTAAAATTCAATCCTGCTGCAGCTCTTGCAACTGCTTCCAACTACAATAGAAGCTCTGTAGTCCCTACTTCTTTGTGTTACTAGCTTCTAATTCAAAGTACAGGACAAGAGCATCTAAGTCTCAGCTTAGGTCACATGCCTATTTGCTAGCTGCAAAGCATAGTGAAACAAATGTCTGGGTTTTTTCCCCAAGATTCCACATAGGGAGGTGGTCTGTGCCTATCACCAAAACTCATAAGGTAGGAAATACCCCCACACATAGATAAGGGGCTCAGATGCTTGGCTGCCAGTGAGTACAAATGTCCACTAAAGAGATGCAGATTAAAATTAAACTAGTTGACAATCCAAGTGACTTTTTACTTGGCTATGTCAGTGGAAAAAAAAAAATATATATATATATAGTCCTAATAGTTGCTTCTAACAGTTTTGCTTAGGCTAACTTAAAATAAAACTGTAAAATTGTTTTTTTTTCTCCCCCAAGTGTTGACCAAGATGATGATATAGGAGGATCTTGAGCTCCCCTCTTCCCACAGACACACCAAATGTACAGCTACACTTGGAGCATTCTCTCTGAAAGAGATCCAGAAACTAGACTAGCGACTCGTACACACGGGACAAATGCAAAAATACCCAGGTTGAAACAGGTAGGAAAGGCTGAGATACACTCTCATCATAATCCCCACCCCTGCCACAATGCCATACAGTCAGAAGGGAATCCCCAACTCCACCTTCTCCCTGAGGAGCAAAGGGTTTGACCTCCACATCTAGTGCTCCAAATTTTAAGACTCTCACCAAACAGACAGACTCCCAAAACACCTAGCTCTGAAAGCCAATGGGCTTGTGTCCACAGGACCCACAAGACTATGGCAAATAAATAAGCATTCTTAACAGGAATGCAGCACTCACCAGAGCTATCCCCTCAGGGTTCAACATGGAGTGAGCAGGCAAGTATGTTTTAAGTAAGCCTCATGGTAACCACAAAGTAAAAGGCTAGAGGAGATATACAAGACAAAGAGAAAGTTATCAAAGTATACCATAGAGAAAATCATCAAATCACACAGGAAGAGAACAAGAGAGGAAGAAAGGAATAGAAGAATTACAAAACAACCAGAAAACAACAAAACGGCCATGGTAAGTCCATCCATGTAAATAATTACTTTAAATGTAAATGTTTTTTGGCTGAAAGGATTAAAAAACATGACCCAAATATATGTTGCCTACAAGAGACTCATCTCAGCATTACGGACACAAACAGACTGAAAGTAAAGGGATGGAAAAAGATATTACATGCAAAGGGAAACCAAAAGCTATGGTAGCATAATTCTCAGACAAAATAGACTTGAAGACAAAGACTGTAACAAGAGACAGCAAAGGCCATTACAAAATGATAAAGGAGTCAATTCATCAAAAGGATACAAAAACTGTAAATATTTATGCACCCAACATTGGAGCACCTAAATATATAAAGCAAATATAAACAGAACTAAAAGGAGAAATAGGCAGCAATAAACAATAGCAGGGGACTTCAAAACCCCACTTTGAACAACAGATTGATCATTGTGATATTGTAATTTACAATAAGAAATACACATTTGGATGCAACCAACATAGGAGCACCAAAGTACATAAAGTAACTATTAACAAACCTAAAAGGAGAAGTGAACTACTACATAATAATAGTAGGGGACCTAAACCCCACTTAGATCAATGGATAGATCATCTAGACAGAAAGTCAACAAGGAAATAATGGAATTAAATGAAAAACTAGACCAGATGGACTTAATAGAACATATATAAAAACAGCAGAATACACATTCTTCTCAAGTGCACATGGAACATTCTCAAAGATAGACCATATGTTGGGAAAGAAGGCAAGCCTTAATAAATTTAAGAAGACTGAAATCATATCAAGCATCTTTTGTGACCATAATGCTATGAAACTAGAAACCAACTACAAGAAAAAAGCTACGAAAGTGACAGATATGTGGAGGCTAAACAACATAGTACTGCACAACCAATGGATCATTGAAGAAATTACAGGAGAAATCAAAAGATATCTGGAGACAAATGAAAATGAAAATACATTATACCACACCAACTCATGGGACGCAGCAAAAGTGGTCCTAGGAGGGAAAATCATAGCAACACAGGCTCACCTTAAAAAACAAGAAAAATCTCAAGTAAGCACTTTTAAACTGCACGTAACAGAAATAGAAAAAGAAGAACAAACAAAACCCAAAGTTAGCAGAAGGAGGGAAATAATAACAATTAGAGCAAAAATAAATGAAATTGAAGCCACAAAAATGGTAGAAAGGATCAACGACCAAGTGCTGGTTCCTTGAGAAGATAAAATTGACAAACCCTTAGCCAGACTCACTAAGGAAAAAAGAGAGGAGGCTCAAATAAAATTAGAAATGAAAGAGGAGAAATTAACCGATACCACAGAAATACAAAGGATCATAAGAGAATACTATGAAAACTATATGCCAACAAATTGCAAAATCCAGAAGAAATGGATAAATTCTTAGACTCATACAATCTGCCAAAGCTGAATCAAGAAGATATAGAGAATTAAAAAGACCAATCACAAGTAAAGAGATTGAAACAGTAATCAAAATCCTCCCAAAAAATAAAAGTCCAGGACCAGATGGCTTCTCTTAAGAATTCCACCAAACATTCAAAGATTTAATACCTATCCTTCTCAAACTATTTCAAAAAATTGAAAAAGACTGCATACTTCGTAAGTCATTCTACAAGGCCAACATCAAGCTGATACCAAAGCCAGACAAGGATAACACAAAAAAAGAAAATTACGGGCCAATTTTGCTGATGAACAGAGATACAAAACTCCTCAACAAAATACTGGCAAACCGAATACAGCAAAATCTTAAAAGGACCATACACCATGATCAAGTGGGATTTATACCAGGGACACAGGGATGGTTCAACATCCACAAATCGATCAATGCGATACACCAAATTAACAAAATGAGGAATAAAAAACGTGATCATCTCAGATGCAGAGAAAGCATTTCACAAGATCTAACATCCATTTATGATGAAAACTCTCAATAAAATGGGTATAGAAGGAAAGTATCTCAACATAATACAGGCCATATATGACAAACCCAAGCCAACATCATACTCAACGGGGAAAAACTAAAAGCCATCCCTCTGAGAACAGAAACAGGACAAGGGTGCGCACCCTCACCACTCGTATTCAAAATAGTACTGGAGGTATAGCCAGAGCAATTAGGCAAGAAAAAGAAGTAAAGGATATCCAAATAGGTAATGAAGAAGTGAAATGCTCACTGTTTGCAAACGACATGATTTTATATATAGAAAACCCTAAAGAATCCATTGGAAAGCTATTAGAAATAATCAACAATAACAGAAAAATGGCAGGGTACAAAATGAACTTGCAAAAATCATTTGCATTTCTGTACTCTAATTACAAACTATGAGAAAGAGAACTCAAGAATACAATACTATTTGCAATCACAACAAAAAGAATAAAATTTCTAGGAATAAATTTAACCAAGAAGGTGAAAGACCTATACAATGAAAACTATTAAGGCTTTATTGAAAGAAATTGATAAAGACATAAAGAAATGGAAAGATATTCCGTGCACACGGATCGGAAGAATAAATACAGTTAAAATGTCCATACTCCCTAAAGCAAT
The DNA here is from genome assembly GCF_041296265.1 of Equus caballus. Taxonomy (NCBI): domain Eukaryota; kingdom Metazoa; phylum Chordata; class Mammalia; order Perissodactyla; family Equidae; genus Equus; species Equus caballus. The sequence goes on from NC_091704.1 coordinate 12,756,909, forward strand.
CTGCAGATTCAATACAATCCCAATCAGAATCCCAATGACATTCTTCACAGAAATAGAACAAAGAATCCTAAAATTCATATGGGGCAACAAAAGACCCCAAACAGCTAAAGCAATACTGAGAAAAAAGAATTAAGCTGGAGGCATCACAATCCCTGATTTCAAAATATACTACAAAGCTATAGTAATCAAAACAGGATGGTACTGGTGAAAAAACAGACCTACAGATCAATGGAACAGAATTGAAAGCCCAGAAATCAAATGACATATCAGATTTAATGCAATCCCTATCAAAATTCTAGTGGCATTTTTCACAAAAATAAAACAGACAACCCTATTATTTGTATGGAACCACAAAAGATCCCAAATAGCCAAGGCATAATTGAGAAAGAAGAAAGCTGGAGGCATCATACTTCCTGATTTCAAACTATATTACAAAGTGACAGTAATCAAACTGTATGGTATTGGCATAGAAACAGCCAGACAGACCAATGGAATAGAATATCCAGAAATAAGCCAGAAATATATGGTCATTCAATTTATCACAAAGGAACCAAGAATACACAGTGGGGAAAGGACCGTTTCTTCAATAAATAGTGTTGGGAAAACTAGACAGTCACATGCAAAAGAATGAAACTGTAACCGTTATCTTACACTGTACACAAACATCAACTCTAAATGGATTAAAGACTTGAATATAAGACCTGAAACCATAAAATTCCTAGAAGCAAACACAGGGGGTAAGCTCCTTGAAATTGGTTTCGGCAATGATTTTTTGGATTTGACACCAAAAGCAAAAATTAAAAAGTGGGACTACATCAAACTACAAAGCTTCTGCACAGCAAAGGAAACCATCAACAAAATGAAAAGGGAACCTATGGAATTGGAGAAAATATTTGCAAATCTTATATCTGATAAGAGTTTAATATCCACAATATGAGGAACTCATACTACTCAACAGCAAAAAACAAATAACCTAGTTAAAAAATGGGCAAAGGACGTAAATAGGCATTTTTCAAAAGAGACATGCAAATGATCAACAGGTACAGGAAAAGGTGCTCAATATCACTAACGCTCAGGGAAATGCAAATCAAAACCACAATGATTTATCACCTCATGTCCTTTAGGATGACTTGCATCAAAAAGAAAAGAGAGAACAAATATTAGGATGTGGAGAAAAGGGAACCCTTGTGCACTATTGGTGGGAATATAAATTGGTGCAGCCATTATGGAAAACAGCATGGAGGTTCTTCAAGAAATTAAAAGAACTACCATTTGATCGAGCAGCACCAATTCTGGGTATATATCCAAAGAGAAATCAACATCTCAAACAGATATCTGTACTCCCATGTTCATAGGAGCCTTATTCACAACAACCAAGGTATGAAGCAGATTAAGAGTACATCAATGGATGAATGGATCAAGAAAATTTGGTATATATATACACCATGGAATATCATTCACCCTTTTAAAAGAAAGAAATCCTGGGCCAGCCCAGCAGCATAGTGGTCAAGTTCGCATGCTGTACTTTGGGAGCCCGGGGTTCACAGGTTCAGATCCCAGGCACAGACCTAGCACCACGTGTCAAGCCATGCTGTGGCTGCATCCCACACAAAAAGTAGAAGAAGACTGGCACAGATATTAACTCAGCAACAATCTTCTCAAGCAAAAAGAGAGAGATTGGCAACAGATGTTAGCTCTGGGCCAATCTTCCTCACAAAAAAAAGAAAGAAATCCTGTCATTTGTGATAACATGGATGAACCTGGAAGGCATTAGATAATTAAGGCAGACAGAGACAAATAGGACATGGTACCACTTATATGTGGAATCTAAAAAAAAGTTAAAATCATAGAAACAGAGAACAGACAAGTGGTTGCTGGGGGGTCAGGTAAATAGGGAGAGGTTGGTAAAAGCATACAAACTTTAAGTTATAAGATGAATAAGTTCTGAGGATAACATGGTAACCATACCATTTGTTAATACAAAATAACATTGTATTGTATAATTGAAATCTGTTAAGAGAGTAGAACTTAAATGTTCTCACCAAAAAAGAGAAATATCTGAGGTGATGGATGTGTTAATTAACTTTCACAATGTATGCATATATCAAACCATCACATGGTATACTTTAAATATCTTACAATTTTATTTGTCGATTATACCTCAATAAAGGTAGAAAAAAATAAGATAGAAAAGACGGGAGAACAAATGAATATATCCCCAAATAATGGGGTAAACTAGATGGAATTTTATATCTGAGAAAAAGAAAAACGTGCAGATAATTAAAATAGCTTGCTATATATAAAATGTGAATCCTCAGAAGTCATTTGCTACTTTGACTACTGCAATATTAAGTATGTAGCTAGCTACCATAATTATACATTAAAGAGTCTCCTTGATTTTATGCAAATGTTCTCCTATATTTCTTACTACATTGGTAATAGCAATAAAACACAGCTCTGATTATCACTTAGGGACGTGACTTCCATTGCCTGCCCCAACTTAGATTTCAACTTTGTTTTCCATTCCTGCGTTTCATGTATTCCAACACCCGACCAAATGAAAATATAGTTTTTCTTCTCCATATATGGAGACTCCTCCCACCATATTTTGTACTGAAAACTTTCAATATCTTCAAGACCCCATTCAAACATCAGTTTCTTCATGAAATTTATATGCACTTTATAAAAAACAATTTTAAGAGTTTCTCTAATTTTTGTCCTGAAATTTAAATTACCAGAGATTTAGGTGTGGGGAGGTGGGAATGAAGCTCATCTCTTTAACAGTAATTACTATGTTATTCTAGAAAATGGATTTTTAAAGAAATATATTGCAACCATCTCTTTCAGTAAAAGTTTAAGTGAACAATATTAGTTGCCATTATAGCTACATACTGAAAATAAAATCAAAAGGCCATAACTTCTTCATAGAACACTCCACAAGTTATCAATTGTGGGAAGCAGGGATATAGATTACACTACCTTATTCTTCATTAAGATAGAAAGAATAAAGTAAAATAGAGAAGTGTAAAGAGGTTAAGAAAGGGAAAGAAGAGAAGAGAAGGGAGGGAAGGGGAGAAGGAAAGAAGAGAGAGAGAAAGGAAGAAATAAAACCATACTGACTACAAAAATATAACAGGGCATTCTGCCCCTTGCCATTCTTTCTAGTAAGCAAAGATTTAAAGGAAAACGCTAAAGAAATACTTTCTTTAAAAAAAAAAAAGACAGGCAGTAATGTGGTCAAGGAAACATCAAGAACAACACGAACGTACATTTTACATGGAGTACGCAGGAGATGTTGAAACTACATTAGGGATTAAATACTATGGGTGTCACATATCTTAACTGTCAGCTAGTCTTGAATTTTCTTTTTTGTTTATTTTGTTTTGCTTTTTATTTTTCTGCTTAGTTTATCTTTTTAGTGGCGAGGTGCCATGCAAAAGAAACCGTTTCCAGATTGTTACAATCTTGTAATAACATCTTAAGTGTGATTCAAAGTGAAAAATGTAAACAAAATTAATAAAGCAATAACTAACAATTGAAAAAATTATTTTATGGCTTGTGTCACAGTGAAATTAATATTAACCTAAGACATCATAATGTTAACATTGTTAGCTAGCAGACTTATTAAGATTCAGGACAGTAACTAGCCTAGAAAAAGTACTTAGGTTGGTTTTCCACAAAACTAAAGCAGGTCCACCTGATGTGTCAGGAATAGTAATGATATACATTAGAATGCTATGGCTTTCATATAAATTCTTCTCTTGCAATACAAGAAAAAGTTTTTAGAGTAATATGAATTACAAAAGGTATGGTATTGAGAAAAAAAGTGTCAATCGATGAGGCAGAAATCCGCCTAATATTCAGAATACAGAGCCTAATTAAAATAAGTTCTTAGAGATTGAATTATTATAGTACTTTCACATGGAAAATATTGTTTCATAGTTACAGGCTGTAATGATAAACATGAACAGCCATCTCCTGGGTCATACAATGGAAGAGATCTTAGATTGTGAATGATAGCCCAACACAGATGTGTATTTCAGGTTATTCACAATTAAATCTTAAAAACTTTATTTCAACAATTATAATTCACTAAAAGCTTCTAAAGTTGAAGTTTTCACTCCATTTATGGGATATTTTGAATAAATATTTTCAACTGTTTTTGAATAAAATGTCATCAAAATTTAGAGGACTTGCTTGCAAAAATGTTCAATAACAATGCAGGATACATAGATTGATTTATCAAGTAACTCTTCAAAGAGTCAAATGTTTATGAAATCCAATTAATAAAAGGCAACAAAGAAAGCAAGCTTATAACAACACGCCAAAGTATTCTTTTTTGGATTCAACATCAGTATTGTCTCAAAAACAGTGTAATTCAGTTACATTAACTGTGCATATAAAAAAATGAAAAATTTTGACAACTGTAGCTTTGTTCAGTAAAATATCAAGCCTCTTTGACTACAACTGTGAAATATACATGAACTACAACCAATTCCAAGTGTATCTTGGCTACACAGGTTACATAATTTAGTAAGAGTCCTGTTTTACCCAAGATGCTATGATCCATCAAATTTCTATTTATATTATCATTGCAGAAATAATTTTATCTTTAATGTTCTGCAGTTACATGCGTCAAACTATTGTCTGCAGCTATAATCTCCTTAAAATAACTACCAAATCTGAAAGTAACTCCTGATGCTTTTTCAGCAGATTTGGGCATTCAGATTGTCATGTGACCATGAGAGATGCTAAATGCTGGCAAACATTTTGTGTACTAGTTATAGATTCATCAACTCAAATGAAAAACAAAACATCAGTATTTATCATTAAGCATTAATTTTCCTTTATTTGAGCTCCCTGCTGCCAAAAGGTTACAAAAGCATTACTAAACACTATGAAAAAGGAAACGGTTGTTGACAAAACCACTGTAGCAACAACATTCCTACTACTCTTTGTAGGCACTCTGACAGGACTGATTAGCCTCTATTCCTAGCAAATATTTCACTTACACCTCATCTAAAATTTTCCATGTTTCCTATTGACCCCACTCCCAGGCATGGCGGCTATACAAATCTCTCAGACCTTAGAATGCAATGTTACAACTAGCTGGTACAAGTGGCTAGCAGAGACAGCAGCATTAAATACTTCTCCCATCCCATCCAGCAAGTTAGTTGTACCCAGCCACTCATGTCTCAGCACACTTTATCAGCAAGTGCCCTTCATGCTATCTTTAAAAGAAGCTGTTAGTTACTTTCTATCTGGAAAGTGCCAGGCCTGGGTTATCATTGGATGTCTTCAGATTTAACCACATGTTAAAGTGAGAACGTTCTTCACCGCACACGTTGCTCATGCACTAATACAGACCATGGCAGAGGTTAAAATAAAAAAAAGGATGTTCACTGAATCTATCTGGGTTCATTTTAACGGAACCATTAATGGTAGCTTATATTTAATTAAAAAACAAAAACTCCGAAAACAAATGCTAAACTGGGCGTGCCACTAGGATCACAGGCATAAACCATGACTGTCCTAGGCAAACTGGGATGATGTTCACCGTACATTTAAGTGTTATCCCCATTTAACAGATGAAGAAAGAGATGCAGGGACAGAGGCTAATTCACAGTAAAGAGAATTTATTGTAAAGCTAATTAAACTTAAGTTCAGAGCCCTTCATCTGCATATTCCCCTTCCAAGCCCTATACCTAATTTTGTAGTCACAATTTTGTATTCTTTTTTCCATTATGAAGGTCCCTCACAACCTGATCTGCTCCTATACAGAGAGGTTTAATAATTAACCCAAATTCACATAGGACTGGTTTTTTTGCTTGCTTTTTTGGGGGTTGTTTTGTTTTTAAAGATTTTATTTTTCCTTTTTCTCCCAAAGACCCCCAGTACATCGTTGTGTATTTTTAGTTGTGGGTCCTTCCAGCTGTGGCATGTGGGACACCACCTCAGCATAGTCTGATGAGCAGTGCTATGTCCGCGCCCAGGATTCGAACTGGCGAAACCCCGGGCCGCCGAAGCAGAGCGCACGAACTTAACCACTCGGCCACCGCGCCAGCCCTAGGACTGGTTTTGATTTGATCTGGAAAATATATAGTCATACAAGAAAATGGAAAAATAGTATTCATTATTTTTCCCCAGAAGAATCCTAACTGGTATCACTGTCTTGGAGTCTTTCACCACTATATTCCAAACTACACACCACTAGCACCACAAACAAACAGTCATAGAATACTACTTTCACTGTGGTACTTCTGAATTTGAATGACTCCTCAATATCCAACAGATCAAATTTCAACTTCTCAGTCTGGTTTTCAACCTCACCATCACGCAGACACATATACACATTTTTAAGTATTTAAATAAGTAATCTTATCTCCAACTATTTACATAACATTTATTTTATTCTTTTTCTCCATCAAACTTTCCTTTAGCCTTGTTTCTGATTTGCCAAACTCTCAGCTAAAACTTTCCTATGTTCTACTATTGTTCACACTGTTTTTTTTAAATCATATATTCTGGCCCCTGATCTTTCAACATTTTCAAACTTTATGGAATGTCATATCCCCCCCCCCCCAATAAGCTATAAATCTCTCAGAAAGAGACTAAATTTCAGTTACTTTATACTCTGACCTGGCACAGTGCCTGGTACATAGCACTCACTAAATACTTTGCACAGGTGAATATTCTAGGCCTACATTTACAAATGCAAACCTCTCCTTCACCTAAATTCAAACAGGATTTTATCTGTGCCTTCTTATGACACGGGTTGCATTCTTCAATCTAAGTTATAGAAATAAACCTCCTCCAATTAAAACAAAAAGTCTTCTTACACTGAATGTATAGTGCTGTATTTCAGATCTATAGTTGATCCCATTCTGAATAGCATATCGAGGCCCAAAGACTGGTCACATCTTTATCTTCTCCTTTCTCTCTTCTCTTACTACCACCTTCATGTCTGAGGTGGCTATGAATTTGGTGAAACAAGTCGTCAATCACCAAATACTGAAAATAAAAGAGAATCTTTTCCAAATTAAAAAGATCAGTGCTTATACCTGTCCTCTTTCAAATTTACACCTCAATGTGACTAGGAAAACCCAGGGTCTCAGTGCTGACGTAAAAGTACAAAACAAAGATTAGAGTTCTAGGTCAATGATTCCCAGACAACTAAAAAAAAAAAAATTATTTAATTGGTAAGACTGACAAATGATTCATATTTTTAATTTTGTCAAGAAAGGACTTGGGACCAGCCCCGTGGCCTAGTGGTTAAGTTCGCGTCCTCTGCTTAGGTGGCCCAGCGTTTCACTGGTTCAGATCCCGGGCTTGGACATGGCACCGCTCATCAGGTCACACTGAGGTGGCGTCCCACATGCCCCAACTAAAATATGTACTGGGGGGATTTGGGAAGAAAAAGCAGGGGGAGAAAAAAAGAAAGGACTTAAAATGGGAGGGGCATTTTAAGTCAAAAAAAGAATATAATTTTAGGAAAAAAAGAAAGAACCCATTAAATTGGAAAATCTGACATTATGGCTGATTAGCAAGTTTCAGGGACAGTAGACTGGGAACTGCTATCATAGATATGTCAATTAGTTTCAGCTTAGACCAAATCTCTTTACCCTAAATGAGACTTTGTTTGAAATGAAATGTTATATCTTCAAAGACGTCCACAAAGCATAACACTAAAGCCAAACCAAGTAATTTAAAAATCAAAATAAGGAAAGCTTATTTCTTCCCTAGCCACCAGTCCCTTCCCTCACAAAAAAAAATCTTACATGTGACTGGTAGACTCCCCAAACAGAAGAGCAGCAAAAAGTTAAATGCCAAGTTTCTTTTATGCCAAGAAAACTTGCAAAGACCTTTGCAATTGTAAAGACGCTCCTATCAAATGATTCCGCAATTAAACTGTATATCAGGTCCCTATAATACACAACAAGAATACCCTGGTTTGATTTAGTGTATACAATCAGGTTGCTACAACCAAAATATAAACTTGCTGTAGCCTGCTTCATTCATTTCCTTGGAAAAAAGGTATAAAGCCTCTTTGCAAGTGTTTTCCTGTCTTAATGCAGACCAATCTACTGTCTGCCAAATAATCCTTTCAGGTTCTTTAATACTGCCCTCCCAACCCATCTCTTCTAAGAAGCCTTGGTAAAAACTAGGTCTCCAATTTGATAATTATTTATCTCACTTCCTTTTCAGCTTTTAAGAACCTGTGTTTCATTGTTTCTCTGTAGCGCTTGTTCTGTGCAACACTGTTATCCTTCAAGGTTTAAGGTAATTTCTCTGTTCTCTAAATATCCATAGCCCTCTACATGTGCCACTTTCACAATACTCGTATTTCTACACTGCATAGCACAGCATAGCCATTAAGCATATGGTTCTCAAATAACTGTCATTGATTAGCTGGGTGACCTTGGGCAAGCCACTTAACATTAACAGTGCCTCAGTTTCCCTATCAGTAAAATGAGGATAACATTTGTACATACCTCATAGGGTTCTTCTTAAGAGTAAATGAGCTAATATACAAAAAGTTCTTAGAACAGCACTTGTTATATATTAAGTACCATTTAACTATCTAGTCTTAAAATCATTCACCTAATTCAAATCTCACCATTCTACCATAAATTCTTTTTGTGGTCCAAAGTTTTATCTTTTTCTCTTTTGAATCCCACTATACAGCTTGACAATGCCCTAAACAGGGAGGCAAGTAAAAACGTATTTGTTGAATTAATTAATGCCGAATTCTCTGATGGAGCAGCTCTGAGAGAGCTTTGTAAATGTTCTCTAGTTACTCGTCTGTATTTTAAGTTCCTAACAGTTCTCAAAATTTTCAAACAAAAACTAATCCTACAACAGAGGGAAATAAACAAGTACTCAAGGATGGTCTGAGACAAGGATTAAAACTTCTACTCTATAGCAGCTCCAATCAACTGCTAGTGATTACTAAGCACTGTCTCAGATTCTGAGGCCCTTACGGCCTCATGGTCAGAGCGCCATGATCAACTAATCTTGTCTACCTTTGTTTGCTGGGATAGTACAAAGTGGAGACACTCATTTTTTCATTACCAATCTGGAGTTTGACCCTAACGAGCCCAACCTCCCCAAGAAAATTTATTTAAAATTCCATATTTTCTCTTACAACTTCACACAAGTTTTGCCTTTTACTCTATAACATATCCATGTTTACTTAAATTAAAAAATATATTTTCCTCCGATCTGTGAATAAAACTGATGCTCCAGGGAGATGTGTCACGTTTCTTCTGTGGTTTCTTAACCCCCTGGTACCTAATATCTCCAGGTGCAGCACTACCTCATTTTGAGAAACACAATCCTAGACTACACGTTTCCTGCAGTACATTGCTTTTGCATCCTCCCACTAGCAACCAAAATACTACTCCCTGAATAACCAGAAGTTATATGACAGAATAATAATAGCACCTATATTTTAATACTGCTTAAGCGTTTGTAAGATGATTTTCTATCTCATTTAATATTCACATTTTAAAGAATTCAAAAACATCAAATTATAATCATGTATCAACTAAATTGTGTGACGTTTGTAAGTGAGTTTTCACTTTTCTCCAAAGTGGAAGCATGATGCTAGAACATTAGCTAGGAATAAATCAGATAAACTTCTAAAATACGATGCTAACATATCTTCAACAGGATAAATGCTATTGCTAAAATTATCAGACATCGTTACAATACTTGAACACAAAAGCTGTCTTTCCTCTTATAAAATTCCTAATAATTTAAATGTGTTATATTCTAACCATATCATCACTGTCCTGGGTCTACTTGTGACAAAAATTGTATTTAATGGCTTAATGTTTCAATCAAAACAATTCTTTTCGTCAGGGAATTTGATCAAACGAAATTACAGGCCCACATGATTTCCATCCTAGTGGACTTGAAGGTCAACAGCAATGAACAGGTTACATAAAGCTAAATTGTCAACTCATCCTCCTTTATGTGATCAATTCTAAATACAAAACAAATTGCAAATTCTCTTGTAAGTTAAAGCAAAAAACGCTTCACTTTCCCTCCCTTGCAAAAACAAACTAAATTGGATTTATGGTGGATACGAGCCCCCACCAATGGATTTAAGGGCAGCAGGGAATGGCCTCTTCCATAACGCCTTACAAATTTGTGCAAAGACGATATATTGACGCAAAGAAATCCCTTCAAAAAGGGAGAAGCAGGGGCGAGAAGAGGGCTCAGCTGCTCAGAGGTCTCATTAGAGGAGGAGGACCCGGGAGGCGGGGGAGGGAGAGCAGAGAACCTCACCCACGGCGGGCCCCACATGTGAAGCTTTTGGAAAGACAGTGGGGGAAAAGCTGAGCTGCTTTCGGTTTAAGAGCAGAGACATGGCGCTAGGGTCCCCCGGCTTGGGGAAGATTAAAAGACCTCTCCTAACAAGTTGCCCCCAGGCAAGGCTGTGCCCTCCCCTCCGAGGCCTAGGAAAGAGGCGCCATGACGGGAATGCACGTCCAGGGACGCAAGGCTACAGTCTCAAGCTCCAGCAGCACGACTCACCTGGAGCCCCCGACCCAGTTCATCTCCCCAAAACTTCTGAGAAGACACTGGGGTTCTGACAGCTGCACTTCAGACGGCTCCGTTCAGGGCTAAGCCACAGCTTCCTCGGTTTCAGCCCGCTCCTCTCCGGCCCACGGACCTATAGCCCAGCCTCCCTACAGCCTTTGCGGCCTGGTTAGGCTCCTTCCGCGTCTCCCGGCAGCCTCTGCGGTTTCTGCGGCGACGCTGTCCTGATAGGGCCGCAGGGGACGCCGTGGGAAAGCAGCGCGTCCGAAGGAGGAAGAACACAGCAGTTTCAACCGGTCGGGCGAAGGAACCCTCAAGAAATCAAGTGTCGGGCTGTGGCCGCAGGGTTAGTGTTTGAAACCACCCCCACCATAGTTTTATTTACTTTGGTGTAGGTCTCAGCCTTTTTCTTTTTAGGTCAAAGAACAGACTGAGGGGAGAAAAAGAAGGCAAGAACAAAGATATGGATCCGTAATCCTCAAGATGATGTTTCCATTCCCACATCACTCCACATCCAAATCCTTTAAATATCTTTCACGTGCAGTTTCAATATTCAGTACACAGTTGTTTATTAGAAATATTGCGCTGTAGTAACTTACCATTTTGTGGGTTTCTTAGAGAGCTTGATCAAAACTGGGTTTAGCTGTAAAGACCCAAAGACTTTAAACACCTTACCGAAAAAAATCTCAAAACGAAAGTTGGATTTTAGTGATCGTTTCTGTGTTATGTTTGTATATCCTCACAAAATGTTTATCTTACACACTGTTCTATGATATTTTGGTTAGAAACTAGAAATCTCCTGTACCAAACAAATGCACAAAATGGTTTTTTTTCCCCAATTGTCATGATTGTTTTCCAGATTTTTAATCTGGGCAACCTCTCATTTTCAAATATGATACATTTTCTGTTAACTCATTGGGAAATAGTGCCTAAAATATAGTTGCCTAAAATAGGATTATGTGCCCTGGTAGACATCGTTTAATCATAGAAATACTGATTTTTGTCACAAAAATTCACCAAAGTATATCTATCATTGGTTTGAATTAAACCAAGTGAGTATAGCATTTCAGAACAAATTAGTCTTCGTCATGGAGTAGCTCATCGTTTTTCAGTAACTAAACCATACAGTCGAGTCAGAAGCAATGGCCCAGTGCGTTAGCCTTTCCTACTTTCAACATTTTGAAACAGGTACAAATTAACTAAATTAACTAGAAGGGGAAAATAATTTTATAGAGGATTGACTGACCTTTTAAAATATATTCTATAGGTAGAGACATAAAGGACAGGTTGACCAATCTGTTGAGAAGAGTCAAGAAGTGGGAGCTGGATAGAACCGTGTCTTCTCTCTGACTAGAGTCACTGCTTTCCTTCCAGTCACAGAGAGGCAGTGGAAGTGGTCAATTAGGCTAAGGAAAGATTAATCTATGAGATACATCCTCAGACAAGATATTTGCTGGGTTTTCCTTCACAGCAAAAGACATTTCATTATGAACCAGTTATTAGGTGGTTATTTGTAACAGATGAAATATTGACCTAAGATCTCATCTTCATTGTGTTTGTGGCTCACATGAATAAGGCTAGCATGACTGGTAGATAATGAGTCAAATGCTGTGCTATTTTAGGGCCAGTAGGGCAATTAGGTAATCTCGGGTCAGGAAACAGTTCAAGAAAGGAATACAGCACAGATAAAATACTACTTAGCATTTGCTGAGAAGGAAATGCATCCCAAATCTTAAACCTTAATTTGTCTTTACTGCTAAAAATTATTTACTCTCTGGTGATTTACTATCTAAACACATAATACATATTATCTACATTATACATTTTTATTCATATACTTATATATGTAGGTCTCTTTATTATAAAAATTTATTTCTGATGTTTTACTGTTTAGAAAGCATGTAGTTTTCCTAATATATGTGTATATATATAGTCTCTAATATATATATAAAGTCTATTTAATCCTGCTCTTCCATGGTTGTTGGTAATGTCCACTGTGACACTGACATTGAGAGTATCACACTTGAGAACAGAGTAATTTGATAATTATTGCTTATTTTTTAACTTTCATTCATTTTCAAGATCTTTTTTTTAAGATTATTTCTCCTCTCTTAAGAAAAATTTTAATGCTTTCCCATGTAAACACATGTAAAGTTGAGAAGATTGAGTGGAAATTAGGCTGAATTATGTTTACTATAGTAACAAGTGACTTTTTTTCACTCTTTTTTTCTCACCTAGTTTGAAATTCAAACTAAATTAGCATTCTTTCTGCTTTAATTGCATGGCAATATAAAAAATGAAAGAAGTATCTTGACATTCTTAGTTTCTTACTTAAATACCATATATTTCCAACTGGAATTATGTATCTGTTTTCCTATCATCTTGAATTCTTCCTCTGCCTTCCCTGAAGTCTTGAGCTTGGTCTCAGATGCTAGGACCAACCCTGACTCTTGGGGGTAGGGTAGAGTGAAGGGTGGGAGTGGAATTAAAATGGTGATAGTTACATCTGTACTTAAGTGGCTCATCATTAGGTCAAATCTCACATTAACCTTTTCCCCAGTTCTAGTAACTGGCCTCCAACCTTCCCTGCACCACAATTCCGGTAACCAAATTTCTGTCTTTCTATCTTGATTATTTTCCTCATTCTAACAAGTCTTTCACTCAAGCCAATAAAAGCTTGTTCCTATACCCTAGCTTCATTATCAGTTGATAAACTGACCTACCTACAACTAAGTGCAGGCCTGATTTGATCTCTAACCTTCTTTGCTTCTAGATTTCCCACTGCCCTGCTCCTCCCCTGATGTGGCTGTCCTATGCCAGTGATGCAGGCCACTTGCCTCGACTGCCAGCTGCTTGCTGACCGGCGTAACCCTCTGTGTAAGTGTTCTGCCTGGCTGAACATCCTCCTATCACCCCCAGCTAAGTTTACCCTGGCCCTCCACCTGTCTTATCACAGTCAGGAGATGTGACATAAAGAATTAAAGTTTATAAGGGTAAGAGATCCTTACTTTGACACGTGAGAAACGTGAGATTAGGAATAAAAGATTTTGAAAATAACCACTATAACACTATGATCTCTACATACAGACTTAGAAAGTCTCAATGGAATGAATGATAGATTGTGCTGCTAATATGGTCAGCTATAAAAGAAATTTGCATGAATTTGCCACTCATGTATTAGTCAGTCTGCTGAATTGAATGCAAACAAATGAAAAGAGACCTGTGATGATTCTTGAAATTCATATAGGTACATGGGAAAGGAGTTTTAAAAGTTTAAGGCTATTGTTACTTATGAAAAGGAGAATAGTTCTTTATTCACAGTAAACTGAATAATGAAGATCATTCAACACTGAAACAGGTTTTATATTCTAGCACAAGGGTTGGCAAACTTCTTCTGAAGAGGGCCAGATAGTGAATATTTTAGGCTCTGTTTCATCTATCCAGCTCTGGCTCTGTGGCTTGCAAGCCATAGAAAATAAGTAAATAAATAAATGGGTGTGGCTGTGTTCCAATAAAACTTTATTTATGGACACTGAAATAAAAATTTCATGTAATTTTCATGCACCACAAAATATTATTATTCTTGTGATGTGTTTTCAACCATTTTAAAATGTAAAAACTGTTCTTATCTCAAGGGCCATAAAAAAATAGGTGGCAGGCCAAATTTGGCCCACTGGTTGGGTTATAATTTGCCAACCTCTGTTCTAATTTAATGCATATCTTCCCAGGCTTCCAGTTGACTAGAAATGTGTATGTATGTTGTGGGGGGTGGTGGGTGTGGGGAAGCAAAAATGCTTTTGCATATTCGAAAACACACTCATCCTTACCTAAACATTTTACATATTTAAAAGTATGCAGAATTTTGCTTGACTGTTTAGCAGTTTAAGTCCTCTATTAGGGATGTAGGGAAAATTTTTTTAACACTCTTTGTTTGAATCAAATAACCAAAGTGGGAAGTAGCCAATAGATTATCTCTAAGCCTAAACAAAACAAGCAAAACAAAAGTTTGCAAAAGACAAAGAACTCTCAAAAAAGGTCCCAGAGAAGCTATTTCCACCATCTAACTCCAGTTGGATTCCCAAATGGTTAACTTTAGGTTATAAAGTCACACACCTCCAAGTAACAACTATCTAAAGGACGCAAGAGGGTGGTAGAAGTGAAACACTGCTCTTTTTTATTCAATAGTCACCTTGTAAATAAATACCAGTGCATCAGATCTCCATTGCTAAAAATAGCAGTTGTGGGGCTGGAAGATTTTTATTGTAAGGACAAGTAAACATAGAGATGGAGATATAGCAAAGAACTATTTTCTATAATGCAGAAGACTTCTCTCCTATTTATTTACAAAATATGCCCTCAATTACGACTTGTCTGATAGATTCTGGGACTTCATGAGAAACACAGGCAGAAAAAATAAAATAAAATGGGACTGAAAAACAGATCTAAGTATTTGATAGTTTGCTTTCTCCAGTGTCCCTCCCGCTTGTCTCTTTCCTCTCTCTCCCTTTCAGATTCAGTCCATACCCTTTCACATTCATTCCATATCCTTTTCACATTCATTTCATGTTGGTCCTCTTGCCCCTCCTCCCTCATCTCCCTAGCTCCTTCTGCCTCATCTCGTTTTATAGCGCTTGGAAATTTCCTTTTCTTTCTGCTCTTCCCCTTGTGGTATCTACTAAAACCTTAGAGGAGTGATGTATATTCTGAAACTTCTGTGCGTTTCTAAGTGACGCTGAGCATGCTCAGTAGCTGGGGCAGGTTTTGTCGCCCGCAGCTGCCCTGATTCGACCTTTCCCAAAATAGACATTTAACTCTTTGGACTCCTGCCTAAGGATGTAATTCGCTTTGCTTTCTCCTCATTTTCAAGGTTCAAAGGGAAGCGGCGAGGATTCCAAGGTCCCACCATCCTCACAGCCAATGAGGGGCCTGTGAGGGAGGAGCTTGGGGCAGCTTAGTGCAGCTTGAGCTTCTGAGGGAATCATCCTCAGTAGGTGCAGTGGAGTCTGAGCTCCGCTGCACCTGTCACAGCAGAACAAAATTGAAAAAAACAAAAGCAAAATTTAAGAAAAGAAGAGAAGAAATGCTGCGGACTATGGAACCCTGTAGGACTTTCTGAAACATTTGCTGGGGATTCTGGTGGATCATGATCTTTTAAAACCAATTCTTTTTGAAGCCGGTTTGGGTAATTGGGAAAATGACACATATGCTAAATGCAGCAGCTGATCTAATGAAATGGACCAGATCTAGCGCTGCTAAAAGGGCTGCCTGCCTGGTGGCTGCGGCATATGCTCTGAAAACCCTCTATCCCATCATTAGCAGGCGTTTAAAGCAATCTGGCCACAGGAAGAGAAAAGAAGCAGCTTACCCGACTGCAGAGAACAGAGAAATACTGCATTGCACCGAGACCACTTGTAAAAATTCTTCGCCTGGAGTGAATGCAGATTTTTTCAAACAGCTACTAGAACTTCGGAAAATTCTCTTTCCAAAACTTGTGACCACTGAAACAGGGTGGCTCTGCCTCCACTCGGTGGCTCTGATCTCGAGAACATTTCTGTCTATCTATGTGGCTGGTCTGGATGGACAAATCGTGAAAAGCATTGTGGAAAAGAAGCCTCGGGCTTTCATCATCATATTAATCAAGTGGCTTATGATTGCCATCCCTGCTGCCTCTGTGAACAGTGCGATAAGGTACCTGGAGTGCAAACTGGCTTTCATCATCAAATTACTCAAGTGGCTTATGATTGCCATCCCTGCTGCCTCTGTGAACAGTGCGATAAGGTACCTGGAGTGCAAACTGGCTTTGGCCTTCAGAACTCGCCTAGTAGACCATGCCTGTGAAACCTATTTTACAAATCAGACTTATTATAAGGTGATCAGTATGGACGGGAGGCTGGCAAACCCTGACCAGTCTCTTACTGAGGATATTATGATGTTCTCCCAATCTGTGGCTCACTTGTATTCTAATCTGACCAAACCTATTTTAGATGTAATCCTGACCTCCTATACGCTCATCCAGACTGCTCCATCCAGAGGAGCTAGCCCAATTGGGCCCACCCTATTAGCAGGGCTTGTGGTATATGCCACTGCTACAGTGTTGAAAGCCTGCTCTCCCAAATTTGGTAAATTGGTGGCTGAAGAAGCTCATAGAAAAGGCTGTTTGCAGTATGTGCACTCCAGAATTATAGCCAAGGTTGAAGAAATTGCCTTTTACAGAGGACATAAGGTAAGATAGAAATTAAGATGATGGGTGAAATGTGAGACTGTTCGAGCTGCCACTGCAGTGCTAGATACCATCTGTTGTACTGTTGATGGACCCACTTCTTTAGCGTTTTAGACTCCGATGACATCTAAACCTGTACTAGAATGTATGCTTCCTTACCCTTTTTACTCACAAGTTGTTAAAGAATTATAGAGTGCAAACTTTTCTAAAGTTTCATGAGAATAAAATTTTCAGCACTCAGTCTACTTAGCCTCAGTTACCCAAACATGCTCAGAATTATCTCTGAAGCATTTTCTTAAAACTTAAATCCTAATTGGTTGTAGAACATTAGAAGAAAATGTGTTTGGAAACTGAGTAAACACATGTCCATTGAGATGGAAAATTTAGGATGGTATTCTCTTGTTGTTACTATTGAGGGCCCTTTGTTTTTAAGAGGAAAAAAAACCCTGTCCTTTTACATGAAAGACAAGTTTAACAATTTTGCATGCCTGGTCAGCAATGGAGGGTCCTCAGTCCTAAGAAGTGCAGGAGAGTGTGTCTCACAAATGGCATTTCCAACTCTTAGTTAATGTTCAGCACCATGTTTGACACAAATAAAAAGAGGCAGTGAAATGAAATTTTGTCTGGCTTTGAGAGAAAAGCTAAGATTAGAGAAGAAATGAGGAGGAGAAAAGGAATTTCAGAACGTTATTTCTGAATACTAAAGATTTTCGACATTAAGCAGATCCCTAAAATAGTTAGCCTAATTACATAAACTTCCAGAGCATTGAAGTAACCTCAGAATATTAAATACGACCAAATTTTTTAAGGTGATGCATCTGAAATCTTAATACAAATGACTTAGTACAAATGAAATATTCAGGTATTCTTAAGTTGAAATGGTATTTTAATTCCCAAGCAGAATTATTTACTTTTTGAAGCATCATTAGTTATCAAGACAAACGTTTACAGTAGTAGGAATCTGAAGAAGAAAATTTAAAGCAAATTTAGGACTTCTACTCCCCCTTGAAAATTGTCCTTATATGTTGTATTAGTCATATTGACTTGTGATTCTTCTTGAATCATTGAACTCAGTGATTTAAATTATACCATGCTGTAGGCTTCCGGCATTTAAGACAAAATCCAGCAAATTGAGTTAGTTCGAAAATGGAATCTAATTACACATATGTGTGTCATGTGTTTATTTTCAAATATTTTTGGTGTGATCAAGAAGGATAAAGTTCTAACATTGTTTACTCATGTCTTATAGAATATCGTTTAATTTTAACCTCATGCATGTAATTTTGAAATAAAAATTATAAATCACTGACATGTACTTTATATTTACTAAGCATCATGGGTTTTTTTCAATAATATAGGTGTGACCAAATTAAATAATAATGACTCATTCTTATATTAATCTGTATTTTTTAGTTGTTAGAATCATAGATCATACTATACTAAGTAAAACAAAATAATGTGTACCTATCTTTAAAGAAAGCCTTCAGACATACAATATTTACTTTTATAACTCATGCTGGGTTCTTGCCTCTTTTTCCCTCTATAGGTGGAAATGAAGCAACTCCAGAAAAGTTACAAAGCTTTAGCCGATCAGATGAACCTCATTTTATCCAAACGTTTGTGGTACATCATGATAGAGCAGTTCTTGATGAAGTATGTTTGGAGCAGCAGTGGACTGATTATGGTGGCTGTACCTATTATCACTGCAACTGGCTTTGCAGATGGTGGTAATGACATTTATGCTTAATCTTCAATATATGTTTAGGATTATTTCTCTTGAAGGTGTCACTGCTGGTTTTGTGTGAGTGAAACTGAATATGTAGCCATTTTTCTGTGGTCATTAATGGTCAGAAACAAAGGCAGACTTTGCAACATCCAATAATAATACCTGCAATGTGAAAGGAGATAAGTGGCTCAAAAGTCCTTTCCAGTTGTGAGATATTTCAAATTAATATCTTGAAAAGCAGTGTAAGTTCTCTCCATGTGTTTTAAACTTCAGTTCTGCACATCCCATGTATTTAGTCTATAAATATTCTATAACTGGATCTGCCCTGTTTTGTGATTTGAAGAGTTGGTTGACTACATTAGGCAACTAGGAATATTGTTTTAGGAAGTGCTTCACACCATGGAAGGAGATCTCCTCTACTTGTAGGTAACATAGATAAACCTCCTATGTAGCATGATTTGGTGGCATTGTGGGGGTAGGGGTTGTCAAGCTGCCCCTGTCTAATTCTAGCTATCACCACCCCAGTGGTTTTTACCAACATTTTTCATCTTTGGGATAACTAAGAAAGATAAGGACAACAAGAACAATATTAAAACGTTCTGTAATACTTGAGATGGGAGTTTGGGTCTTAATGGGCAGAGACAAAGGGGAGTTAATTAAAGTAGCAGCATTTTCTGCTCTTCCTCCAAAATAAAACGTTCCCCCTTCTCTTTAAAAACCACTTGGTCAAAATTGGCCTTAGTGTTGAAGTAACTAAATAAAAGCATGGGCTTTGTAGTAAGACAGAGCTTAGCTCAACTCTTGGCTTTCCCTCTTCCTGCCTGTATCCTCTTAGTCATGTTAATTAAACTCTGAACCTCCATTTCCTCATCTGTAAAAGGAGAATTGGAAAGGCTACTTCAGAGGACTGTTGGGAGGATTTAACAGAATAATGTTTATAAAGTACAGAGCATGCTCTTGACGTTCTTGATACAGAGTGACAATTATTACCTAGGAAACAAAAGGCAACACTGAGAATAAGGTAACAGAATTCACACTATTTTACGGCTATTTTTGGTGTAGAATTAAGAATTAAGTTATTTGTTTGAAGTCATCTAATAAAAACAAGTAAAAGAATTACCCTATACTTTAATATTTTGAAACAGTGCTTCAATGCTTTAACCAATTATTACAAAAAAACTTGTCAAATTTCAGTCATTCTTAACCTAAAATTGTTCATTTTAGTAAATTGGAATTTGTCAATCCCATGTGATAAGACTGTAGATATACCAAATATACTCCACAACTCAACTGTCTAATACTGTGTTTAGACCACTGGGAAACTGAATTTTATCTATTTTTATGTTTTCAAAGTTTCATTTTTTAAAAAATCATTTAAAAAGTTTATATTGAATAAGGTGTTGTTAGTAATAGTATTTTTAGACATAATCCTTTCATTATAAGATAAAATAAATTGCTTTTTCAAAAAAGTATTGGAGAAAAAAATGACACAAAAATTTATGGTCTTGAGATTAGTTTTAGTAAGACACAACAAAATTATCAGATATTCATAGTGGATCTAAGTATATGGATGTTTTAAAAGGTTCGTATATAACGTATAGAGACAACACCAATGACAAGATCATGGTGTAGTTCTCTTAGTGCTTGGAAGCACGGGTCTTATTACAAAACCCCAGAGTATTCAACATAGAGCAGAGAAAATGCAGCTATTAATGGTGACAAATTAACCCCACAGAGACCAGTAAGAAGTAAACAGTGTATGCAAAGAATCTAACAATCTTATTTCTATGGGTGATGTAATAAGATATTTAAAAATAAATCCTGAAAATATCATATTAAATTAAAGAAACAACATTAAAATTTCAGATTGAAATTATGATAATCACAGTGATGCAAGTAAAATAAAGTAATTCTTAAAGCTTCTTTTCAAAAGAGGATTTTATACAAAGAGAAGCAGTATAAGAATTTCATAGAAGAAAAAAATAAATTCGTATGACAGCATTATTATGAGAAGGTGCTTCAATATCTTCTGTAATTTCTAATGTTACTATATATACGCTTATAATGTTTGTACGTATTTACTAAAGACATTTGACCTACAATGATTTAACACATGAAAATATTGTTAGCGTTTTACTCATACAAAATTATTTTTTCTAAATAATGATATATCTTTGAGGCTTTAGGTCTTGGAATTACATATCATATATTCTAATCTAATCTTCAGTCTTAATTTACACTTATGCCCTGAGTTGTCCCTTATGTTAGAGATGAATTAAATACATGATACTGTATATTTTAAAGCAAAACTAGGTGGAAAAAGTGGGTGAATGAGAGAAGAATGGCAAAGAGAAAAGGGAGAAAAAGTAGGATAGAGGAAAAAAAGACAATACAATAAAGAAGCAGGCCACTGTTCAGATCTTGACTCAGCTATTTAGTAGTTATCCATCCTTGAGAAATTTGCATAAACTTTATATGCCTCAGTTTTCCTCTCTTAACCATAGGTATAGTAATATATATCTTACAGAATTATGAAATTGTATATAATGTATTTAATGTGCTTTGAAACAGTTCTCAGCAAGTAGTAAGAATTCAGGTGGATCATTGTTAATATTTATTCTATTCTTACCATGTGGGCTCTGGCATCAGATTGCCTGGGTTCAAATGCTTACTCTTTTGCTTACTAGGCTATGACTATGGGCAAGTCATTTAACCTGCTTGTGCTTCAATTTCCTCATTTCTGAAATGGGAGAAATTATAGCAGGGTTGTTAGGAGGATTAAAGAAGAGTACATGTGTAAAACTTAGAACAATGCCTGCTTCATCAAAAATGCTCAATAGACATTTGCTGGCACGATTATTGTTGTTAAGAGAGCAAGACATTTAAAAGTGATTAGGAAGTCAGAGGTAAAAGTGCAGATAGGAGGAAGAGCCTGCATAGTTTTTTTGGAGGAGAAAAGAAAAATAGTTTTGTAGTAGATTTGTTATACCACCCACCTACAACTTCAAGTGAAATCTTATGGTTAGGACAGGATTATGTTTATATTCAAGTTCACATTACAAAATTGCATGTGGAATCATGCCATTTTCACTCATACGAGGAGCTTAGAGGTCATCTAGTCTGGAGCCCCAGATTTGCCTCAGGGCACACAGATGGTTAGTGGAAGCACTAAGGATAGAAGACATTATGTGATTCCTAGTGTGTTACTTTTCTTACCTTCATCACGCTACCTCCATTTAGCTATATTGGAACTTAGTCTATAAGGGACTTAACTTAGTTTGAGACCAAGCAATCGTGGGAGCTAATGCTTGAAATAGAGGCATTGAAATAGTTAATTATATATAGTTTCTATTATATTTTCTTAGAGGACATTACCCCTTTCTTTGCTTTGTATTAAGAGAAAGACTGAAATTATGTCAAGAAAATAGTTACCTGGGAGCTGTATCTCAATTTTTTAATATTATAGGCCACTTTTCTTCTCTTCATATCAAAAGCAGTTCTGGGCAAGGCCAGGGAAAGCTACTTATAGGTCCCTTTTGCCGGACCTTATCACAGACACCTGACAGGCAGTGAAGAGAGCACCTAAGCCACTAGCACTGCCAGTAGCGTCCACATGTTGGTGATCTGCTAACGTGAGGTGGCACATCAGAAGTAGCAACTGAAAGCACTCTTAGGAATGGAACTGAACTCTACCATAACCCTCATAACATGGGTGATATTTTATTCCTAAAATGTACTTCCAACAAGATGATCTCCATAGCTCCTGCTGCAGGAGTATGTCTCATATTCAAATGCCAAATTGTTGAAATATAATTTTGTATTTGGGTCAGTTTACATATGACTACTCTCTTGTTGACCAATTATTGTCACAGTAATTATCAGTACATATCAAAGACATAATTTTTAGCTGTAATTAGCTATTCGTGTCAGGAGCTATAATTTTTAAAGTATAACATACATGCCCACAACGGCACAATCATTAGTGTACCACTCAGTGAACTGTCACAAAGTCAACCCATACACGTAAGCACCACTGAGAAGAAACAGAACCTTACCTTCATCCTAGAAGCTCCCATCCCAGAAACCCCTTCCCAGTCTTATCCTCATCTTCAACCTCCTACCCCCATCCCCACTTCCTCCTGCCCCTGCCCCCATGCCACAGCAAAGGCAGGCATTTTACCGATCATTCATTAGTATTTGCTGGGTTTTGAGCCTTATATAAATAGTATCATGCAGTACGTATGAGAGTTTTAGTTGCTCCACATCTTTGTCAATGTTTGATGTGAGTCTTTTTCCTTTTAGGCATTCTTATGAGTGTATAAGCGTGCTTCATTGTAGTTTTAATTTGCATTTCTCTGATGACTGAGGAGGTTAAGCACTTTTCATTTGTTTATTGGCTACTTGGATAGCCTTTTTTATGAAGTACCGATAAGTTTTTTCTTCATTTTTAAACTGGCTTATCTGGTTTTTGCTTGTTCATTTGTAAAGCTCTTGTGTATTCTGTAATGAGTAGTTTGTCAGATACACACACACACACACACACACACGCACACACACACACTCAAATCTCTTTTCCCACTCTATTCTTGCCTTTTCAGTCTCTTAAGTGTCTAAGAGAAGTTCATAATTTTAAGATAGTTCAATTTATCAATCATTTTCTTTGTTGTTAGTGCTTTTTTTGTCCTGTTTAAGAAATATTTGCGTCACCCAAAGTCATAGAGTTATTCTCCTATTTTTTTTTTTTTTGAGGAAGATTAGCCCTGAGCTAACTACTGCCAATCCTCCTCTTTTTTTTTCTGAGGAAGACTAGCCCTGAGCTAACATCCATGCCCATCTTCCTCTACTTTATACATGGGACGCCTACCACAGCATGGCGTTTGCCAAGCGGTGCCATGTCTGTACCCGGGATCCGAGCCAGCGAACCCCAGGCCATCGAGAAGCAGAACGTGCCAACTTAACCGCTGCACCACTGGGCCGGCCCTCTCCTATTTTATCTTCTAGAAATTTATTGGTTTTTCATTTCACATTAAGATCATCAGTTAGAATTGATGTTTATATATGGTATGAGGTAGGGTAAGATTGAGATTTGTCAAGGTGGCAAAGATAAAACATAAATGACAAGAAATAAACTCAGATTGTAAGTCCAAAGAAAAAAGTACAGAAGGGTAGCCTGCTTTTTTAATTTTTAAAAAATTGATAGACTATTTTCTTTAGAATAGTTTTAGGTTTACAGAAAAATTGAGCAGAAAGTGTTCAGTTCCCAAATTTCCCCTCCTCCCATAATTTCCCTTGTTATTTACATCTTGTATTAATGTGATACCTTTGTTATAACTGATGAACCAATATTTATACATTAGTAACTGAAGTCCATAGTTTACATTAGGATTCACCCTTTGTATTGTACAGTTCTATGGGTTTTGACAAATGTATTACATAACCTTAGTTTTAAATCCTTTCTCACCTTTTCAGTGAAATAGCAACAGATGTGACCGTGTTTCAATATATCCTTTTATTAGCAGAGCTGAAAATAGCAGTAAAATGAGAAGATATAATGTTAAATATTAAATCCTTAAGTGAGGCACTTTTGACAACGTATTCAAAATATTTGGTGAGGAAGATAAAATGTGTTGATCTGGGATACAAAATAGGTGAGTGCTTTAGGTCATGAATTTATATCTCTGACACTGAGGAATGTACCCTTCTCACAGAGGCTATGCAGTTGGCTGTTGTATGCATGGCAAAATACTACTGGCACTGCTCTCACAGTACTTTCCAAAGAACAATCCGTAGAATAAAAGTCAAATGAAATCTGTCCAGAGCTATTTGTAATTTTGTTGCTAAAAGCACGAAGAAAACCCAATAGGCATTAATCTGCTAAAGCGACGTGGAAAGTACCATGCCATGTCAAACACCAGTTCATCTGTGCTAGTGTTTTTACTTCTTAACAGAGACTGTCAGTAAAAGCTACTATTTAAACCGCTTTTAACCCAAATTCATAAAATCCCATGATTATTTTAGATCACCAGCCAGATTCTCTATGAGCCAAAACTATTCTTAGTGCTTTAACTGATTCAGCAATTCACTATTTTGGTAGCTTGCTGAGAATCTTTCGGTAATTTTTTTGTGTCTATCTAAATTTTGTCACACATTTAAATGTAAGAATATCTACATTCTGTTTCCAATCTATTTATTCAATCACATTTTTCACTCCTCACTTATACCAGCACTCAAAGCCTTTCTTTTTTCATTCCTCAGGGAAACTCACTCACTTCAAGGGGGCTAACAGGAGTCCTCTAGAGCAGTGACAATAGTAGGGCTAGGAGGAACCACATTGGACTATTTGTCCTCTTTTTTTTTTAAAGATTGGCACCTGAGCTAACAACTGTTGCCAATCTTCTTTTTTTCCTTCTTCTTCTTCTCCTCCGCAAAACCCCCCAGTACATAGTTGTATATTCTAGTTGTGAGTGACTCTGGCTGTGCTATGTGGGACACCACCTCAGCGTGGCCTGCTGAGCGGTGCCATGTCCGCGCCCAGGATCCCAACCAGCGAAACCCTGGGCTGCCAAAGTGGAGCTCAGGAACTTAACCATTCGGCCACCGGGTGGCCCCTAGACTATTGTAAAAGGGCCCCATGAACTCATGGTGATTCTCATACTCGGGTGAAATCAGTGCCTGACACCAACCCATGCTGTAACTTGATCAAGCTGTTTATCATTCAGTTGGCATTGCTTGAAGTTTCCCTTCTCTGTCCTGTTGCTTATACTATACTTATGATCTATTGAAATTATATGTGGTCTTCAAGGCCTCACTCACAGTCTACTCCTCCATGAAGCATTTCCTGTCTCTTGCAGCAAGAAATGATCTTTGCCTCCTCTAAACACCTCCCATTGACTCTCTTCATAGGCTGCCCTGCATAGTTATTTGGGAACTTATCTTCTCTCTCCTACCAAACTGTAGGCTCCCTAAGGAAAGAGTCTGAAAATCACATTTATCCTTGCATGTCCTATAGCACCTTGCCTAATTTCTTGCATATCTAGGTGTTCAGTAAATATCTGCTGAGTGCATTTTACCTTATATTATGCGTGGATCTCTTTCAAACCCAGCTGAGCTGTCTGTGAGCAAGTAAATATGAAATTATCTGGTAGTCATAATAGGGCATAAGTTAAATATTTGCACTGATATGGAGAAAAAAAACCTTTGCACTGAGATAAGTCAGAGAACAATAAATATCAAAGTTAGACTATGACTATCTATATCACTCTAATTTCTTCATTAATTTTCAGCATTTAATTTAGAACTTTGGAAATAATCTATAGACGGGCCAGATAGAGACTCAAATTGTTGGAAAGATTAAAATAATGACTTGGAGAGAACAATTTTGAAGAATGAGACTAAATTAAATAGATATGCGATAATAACTAGAGAAAATAATAACAGCTAACATTTAGAGAACTTATTATAGGCCATAGATTAGACTAACACTTCATTTGTATTTCACCTTAAAACAACTCTTTGAGATAGAATTGTTTGAGATAGTATTATTGTCTCCCTCATTTACAAATGAGAAAATAGGCATGGAGAGGATAAGTGGCAAGTTCTACTTACCTTACTACCTGCCAATAAGTAGTAAAGCCTGGATTCAAACCTAGTCTGACTCCTCTTAACCGTAATTCTGCATTGACAGTAATTTAGGATGTTCATTCATCTATCCATCCCATCCGTGCATCCATGCATCCATTCAATACACATTAAGGAGTACTATGTGCTGGAGACTCTGCTGAGTACTAGGAATAAAGAATAAAACACACATTCTTGACCCTTAAGAAACTTAAAGTCCATTGGAAAGGCCAGCAAAAGTTTCCAGGGAAACCTTTACTAAAGAGTTAACTCTTGAAGAAAGAGCTAGACAAAGAAGGAAGAGATGTATATTGAAGTCAGAAGAAATCATGTATGCAAATAGCAGAGGATAAATAGAGTATTGCATGTTTGGGCTGCCGCTAGACTGTAGAGTGAGGGTTGGTTGAAACAGGTAGACAGAAGCTGGATTATGAGGGTCACCTAACTTGCATTTCTATTAAAGGAACTACACTAGAAATATTTGCTTGTATTCCTATTAGTAGTATTTTATTGACCAAATCCATAGTATTTGATTGCCTAGCTGTAATAAGGGCAGGGAGTTGAATTTGGAAAAAGTTAAAAGAATGCTAAGTGAAAATAGTCATAATTCCTATAGACTTACTTTTGTTCCAAGTCTCCTTCTAAAAAAATAATGAAACAAAAGAAAGCTTTAAATAAAATCTCGTACAAATATTGTATTTTCAATAATTCATTAAATTTCTAAGAAATTGCTGGTACTAATGAAAAATTTACATGTGGTTGTTTTGGCCACAATTTCATCTGTATAAAATAAAACATTTAGTTACTTGAAAAAACTCAATAGTTTTGTAATTTGCTTTTAGATCTAGAGGATGGCCCCAAACAAGCTATGGTTAGTGAACGGACAGAAGCCTTTAGTACTGCTCGAACTTTATTGGCCTCTGGAGCTGATGCTGTTGAAAGGATTATGTCTTCATACAAAGAGGTACTTGCATTTCTCGTCATCAATTTGATTAAAATAAGATATATGAAAATCAAGCAAAATGTAAAGTACAAGATATACTTAGTATTTTGGAAACATTTTTCTCTACCAAACATTGCTAAGAGTAAGGCAGCCCTCCCAAGTATATTGCTGCTAATACCCTTTAATTTTTACACTTTCAATTATAACTCCTCTTTTTCTGTCTATAGTATGATGTATTTGTTTTTAATTAAAAAAAAAAAAACCACACCCCTAGGTGTGGATTCTGGAGCCAGAGTGCCTAAATTTAAATTCTTGCTCCAGTATTTACAAATTATATGAACTTACTCAAATTCCTTAACCTGTCTGTGTCTGTTTCATCATCTGTGAAATAAGGATAATGATAGCATTGACTTTGTAGGGTTGTTGTGAGTTAATACATGTAGAATGTTTAAAACAATACATATTAAGCAGTCACTAAATGTTAGCCAATAATATTACTTATATACCTTGCAAACTTTTACTCATCCTTCATGACAAGTCAAGCCTCACCAACCACCTCTAAAACCCTCTTGTGATTCCACCTTCTTTCCGCCTTCGTTGCAGAGTCTGGCTCTACCTTCTCTGTGTTCACAGTACACCTGGTGCTTTACCACATTGTAATTGACTATCCCCTGCACCAGGCCCTGAGTGGAAAGCAGGAACTGTCTTACTCAGCTTTACATTCTGAATATCCATTTTAATGCTTGGAATGTTGTACGTGGTCGATAAATACTTGCTGAAAGAATGGTAATAAGACCTGCAGATATCACAGTGTTAAGACTGGAAATCATTTTATTCAGTTCAGATGTTACATAATATTCCCATGGACAGACATCCTCACTATTAATTACTCTTGTGGCTTTTGTATCAATATAAATTGCCAGAGCATCTTTATAAATTTAGCTGCCTATTAAATCAGCCTCGAATAAGCCATATAAAAGAGTTACAAAGTTTGTGATTTACCCACAAAACTTTTCAGTCTCATTCAACAACTGATTTCTTGAATTGGGTTAAAAAAATAAAAGTAAAACCAGTTGTTTAGGGCCACGTACCAAACCAACTCAATTTAAAAAAATTTTTCAAATAGTAATTTTGATAATCTGAAGACACAGTTTTGAGGATAGGTTTTTTGATTAATAAATTACTTATTAAAATTAAATGAAAAATCAAAATTTTAGCCATCTCACATTAAAATACTTTGGTATCTAAGTCACAGAAAGAATATCAATTAGTTTTTCTACATTGTCTCCGACACAAAGACTGATTGCATTTTGCTTTATTTTGGCTGACTGTGCTTTGAATCACAGAATGTTCACTTCTAAAGAATCTTATTGCTGCTATGACAGCACATGAAAGCATCATGCATTCTCTGCTAGCTCCAGAGGGAGCAAGGGTCCTTTTTAGAGTTAGAGTTCAAGGGCAAACCCCCTGTCTTATATCCCAAAGTAATTTGTCCACAGTCACATTCTCAGGTTTTTTCAGACACTCTTGGCGCCCACTCCACCCTGCATCCTGGTCTACTAACTCCTTGCCTCCTGCTTTTCTTTAATTGACCTCTACATTTGGTTTTGGACTTTTTATTTTTTTATGCAAATATATTTAGCCAGGTTTCTTTTGAATCCATATTTTGTTAATCCTTAGCTCTGTTTTCCTCTGCTTGAGAACTCAGGAGATTTTTGTGGATAACATTTGAGAAATTACCCTTTAAATAGCTATAGCATTAACATATAGAAATGCGATACTAATCCAGCTACAGACCTCTCACACAGTAGAAACACGGTAGAAAGCTTTTGACAGTAATATGCACTCTTTTACTGCTTGTTTTGCACACACAAAAATCTTACACAAATGTCAGCATTGTTGTATTATTCCACAATTTATTGTTTAAGAGACATTTACTAGTGACCTGCCTCGCTTACTGGTTCCAGTTTCCTAGTAAACATTTCTGTAAGGGAATGGTTTTTGTGCTTTCCTTTTCACTGAGAAAGATGGTCTTGACAGGAGATGAGTCACCTTTCACAGTACCCTGACAACAAGGTGTTCTTTTAATAGAAAAACAGCAGGAGATTCAGCCTAAATTGGATCACTGGCAGGATAGGAGCAAGGTACCACTCTATTGAGCCTTATGGACTAAAGCAGAGATTTGTCTCATCTTATCTTTAATCTCACCTAGAAAAAAGTCATATTTAATGTTTTTCTTTGGGCATATAAATCATGTTTGGCTTGAAAAGAAGCTGAATTGTGGAATTTGGACTGAAAAGGAGTTGAAGCTTTTCACTGAGCTCACTTCCAATTTTGGTATCCTCTAGCAGGGATATTTTCTCTGCCAAGCTTAGGAATTTTGACAATCAATTTGACTCAGAAACATTCATTTCTAATAAGAAAAATATGTATTTTTCTTCTATTTAAAACCTATTTTAAATTGAAAAAAGATATCAAAAGAAAGGATCATAATTTCATTGAATGAACTTAAGCTTTTCACAAAATTTCTAATTTTCTGGAAATGAAATCTGTCATTTAAACGAGTCAAATCAGAAATTTGACTAAAGATTTATTTATTTATGAAGATTTTATTTTTTCCTTTTTCTGCCCAACGCCCCCCGTACATAGCTGTGTATTTTCAGTTGTGGGTCCTTCTAGTTGTGCTATGTGGAACGCTGCCTCAGCATGGCTTCATGAGCAGTGCCGTGTCTGTGCCCAGGATTCCAACTGGTGAACCCTAGGCCGCTGAAGCAGAGCGCACAAACTTAACCACTCGGCCCCGGGGCTGGCCCCAAAAGATTTGCTTTTTTTTAAGATCGGTACCTGAGCCAACATCTGCTGCCAATCTTTTTTTTCCCTTCTCTCCAAAGCCCCCCAGTACACAGTGTATATTCTAGTTGTAGGTCCTTCTGGTTCTGCTATGTGCGATGCTACCTCAGCACGGCTTGATGAGCGGTGCTAGGTCTGCACCCAGGATCCAAACTGGCAAAACCCTGGGCGGCTGAAGTGGAGCGTGAAAACTTAACCACTTGGCCGTGGGGCCAGCCCCTTGACCAAAGATTTTTAAGTCTCACTAATATTCTGAAATCTTTACATTTTGTTTTTAACCGTGACTTGAATGAATAATTTTTTATGTGTTTTATAATCCCAATCAAACTTACATTGACACGTTGCTATGTTGCTCTCTTGATAAGCTTTTTACCGTTACTTGTTTTAGTTATCAGATATGTTATTTATTTTTCATGTATAATAAAATAGGATCTTTAACATTAAATCAAAAAGCTTATATGATTGCATATTTTTTTAAGTCTGTCTTGAGTATATTAACTCTATTTTATTTCTCTGTGTTGCTTTTAGATCACTGAATTAGCAGGCTATACTGCTCGAGTGTACAATATGTTTTGGGTCTTTAATGAAGTGAAAAGAGGCATTTATAAGAGAACTGCTGCCATGCAAGAGTCTGAAAACCATAGCAAGAATGGAGCTAACATAGAATTATCCCTCAGTGATACGTTGGAAATCAAAGGTATTAGACTCAAATGTTTTTGTATTTTTCCTGTATTTAAGTGTTTATCAACAGAACTAAAGTTTTTTAGAAGCTAGTCTTTAACATATAAAAGAAACCAACATTTATTTATTTAAATAGTTATTCCTAAACTTAGTATTGCAGTTTGAGGAGTGGTGACTAACATTACCATTAAAAAAAAATTGGTACCTTTATTTAGAACAAAATTTCTAGAATTATTTTTGGAAACTGCACATATGGCAGAATGAATTGTTTGCTTTTAAAAATCAAATAACAGAATTAGAACTAATGTCATATTGTTCTTCATCATCCTATGTTTTTAAACTTATTTGGTTATCATATTTTTAAAAATTATATATAAATGTCTTAATTCCCTTTCTGGGGCACCGTGTTTTTTCTGTAAGAAAGGTTAATATAGAGAAACAAGTAGTTGTAAAGAGTATGGCTGGGTTATATCAGATAGAGTTTAGCTTTGCTCTCATTATGATGTTGACATTAGATTATTGGTAAGTAATGTTTCTGAGAAAGATTTTCCAAGTAGATGTGTCAAAATGTCCAAATTTACGTTAAACTTTTCTTTAGATATAGATATCTATATTTCACTTGGTTTTCTGATTTGTTACTGTGAATTATCTTTATAACGAATTTATCTATGTTGCATTATACTTTAAGTTATTTACGTAGTTAAGAATAACGTGTGTTAGCTTTTGTAACTTAAGTCGTTCCTTAACTTATAGGAGAAGTTATTGATGTGGATCATGCAATTATTTGCGAAAATGTTCCCATACTTACACCAACGGGAGAAGTGGTGGCTTCCAGGCTAAACGTCAAAGTAAGATGATATTCAAAAATCTTCTGATTGTTGCCATCACACTAATAAAAAACAACACAGAATTCATGTACATTTGAAAAATACTTGAAGGAGCATATGGAAAGGAGGGGAAATCAAGGAAGGTATGCACAGTGGCTGAATTACAGAAGCAGTTAATTCCTCAGAAAGCAGAAAGAAAGAGAAATTTGATGTCTACTGCTTTATTGCCAGGTTGAAAATTAAAATTACAGTTCACTGAGAGCCTATACAAGGTTCCTAAACGGTTTTTCACACCGGGTTTTCCCTCACCTGAAAAAACAGGCCAAGAGATTGTGAGGATCCATAGTTAGTGTTTTAATCCATTTGGCAGGACTCAGTGTTTTTCACGTTCTGTGATACCGGGATCTGCGCCTTCACTGTCATGTGTTAAACCTTTAAGTCTTGTCCAAAAGTCATGTCATTACCTAGAGAATCCTTCTGTGAATTCCAGGCAGGTTGCCATCTTTCTGCTTCCGCCTCCTCTCCTCACCTTTACAATGGGGAGAATAACGGTAACCTGCCTTTTGGATGTGAGGATCAAATGAGACAGTTGGTGCAAAGCAGTCGGCGCAGGATCTGGCACAAAGTGAAGCCTTCAATAAATGATGATTACAGTAGTTTTGACTTCCCTCCAGTCGGAATATCGTTGAGTTGAAGTTAGTGGCTGTGTCACAGCTGTGTCTCAGGCTGGTGTCTGCCGCCCTGAGCCAAGCCGTAAAAATCCCTAGAATAACTTTGCAAAAGCCTGTTAGCCTCTTGAGGCTCCTACACTTCTTTATTTTATTTTGTTTTATTTTGTTTTATTTTACTTTATTGCAGTGACAGTGGATTCTAACATCACGTAGCTTTCCAGAGGTACGTTGTAATACATTTCGAATTCTGTGTAGATTACGTCGTGTTCACCGCCCAAAAACTAATTATAGTCCGTCACCTCACATGTGAGCCTCATCGCCCCTTTGGCTCTCTCCCCTCCCCCCCCTCCCCCTACGGTAACCACCAATCCAATCTCCGTTGCTCTGTGCGTGTTCGTCATTGTTTTTATCATGTACTCATGAGTGAGATCACACGGTGTTTGACTTTCTCCCTCTGATTTATTTCACTTCACATAATACCCTCAAGGTCCATCCACGTTGTCACAAATGGCCGGATCTCATCGTTTCTTAGGGCCGAGTGGCATTCCATTGTGTATACATACCACATCTTCTCTATCCATACTTCCCTTGATGGGCACCTAGGTTGCTTCCAAGTTTTGGCTGTTGTGAATAATGCTGCAGTGAACCTAGGGGTGCATGTGTCTTTCTGCATTGGTGTTTTCCAGTTCTTTGGATGAATACCCAGCAGTGGGCTAGCTGGATCATACATATGGTAGATGTATTCTTAGTTTTCTGAGGATACTCCATACGGCTTTCCATAGTGGCTGCACCAGTCTGCCCTCCCACCAGCAGTGTAGGAGAGTTCCCTGCTCTCCACATCCTCTCCGACACTTGTCTCCTGTCTTGTTAATTAGAGCCATTCTGACCAGAGGAAGGTGACCTCTCCTTGTAGTTTTGATTTGCCTTCCTCTGATCGCTAATGATGTTGAGCCCCTTTCCATATGCCTGTTGGCCATCCGTATACCTTCTTTGGAGAAGTCACTGCTCAGATCTTTTGCCCGTCTTTTTAATCGGGTTGTTGATTTTTTGTTGTTGTTGAGCTGTCGGAGTTCTTTCTGTGTTTTGGATATAAACCCCTTATCCGATATATGGTTTGCAAGTATCTTCTCCCAGTTGTTAGGTTGTGTTTTGGTTTTGTGGATGGTTTCCTTTGCCGTGCAGAAGATTTTTTTTCACTTTGATGTAGTCCCGTTTGTTCATTTTGTACTTTGTTTCCATTGCCCAGTCAGACATGGTACTTGAAAGTAGGCTGCTAAGACTGCTGTCAAAGGGCATACTGCCTATGTTTTCTTCTAGACGTTGCATGGTTTCGGGTGTGGCATTGCAGTCAGACCCGAGGAGGCTGCAGTTCCCCGAGAGCGAGCGTGTGGGCGGGGCCCCAGGAGTTCTCCCAGGAGGGTGTCCCTGTCCCTGTCCGCAGTCCACCGCCTGAGGGGGGGGGGGGGCGGGGCAGCGGCCAGGGAGCCTCTGGGCGGCGGCGCGCGCGCGCGCGGGGAGCGCGCACGGCTGCTGGGCCGCCGTCCGGGGAGGCGTCTGCGAGCCGCGCCTGCCTGCCCAGAGCCAAGCCCGGCGGAGTCCGGCCGCGCTGTGCTGCTCTCTCCCGGGCCGGGCTCGCCCGTTCCCCCGGCGTCCCTGGACGCCGCTCCGTGTCCCCGCTGGGCACAGCAGCCCGGGCCCTCCACAGCCACGGCCGCTAGCCTGAGGAGGCACTGCTTCAGCTCCCGCTCTTCCTGCTCGCCGGACACGGACGACCAGGGCGCCTGCGAAGAGGATTCCATCTGGGAGAGGTAGCTGGGGGCGTGGGCCTGGGGGCTGGTGGGAGGCGAGCGTGTCCCTGAGGAATAGGCTTGTGCGCCGAGAGGTGCCCGTCAGGCCGCGGGACAGCTGTGCGGCGCGGGCAGCGAGGGGGTCTCTTCGTGCGCTTCACGCGTTCGTGGAACGGGCGGTGTGTGCCGGGCACCTGCCCAGGGGCCAGCCTGGGCATGCGGTGCCCGGGAGTCGGGCGCTGAAGCGGCGCCCGTGGTCTCGGCTTCTTGGAAGGCCAGACGCGACGTCGGTAACGACACTGGTCTCGATGCGTTCTGAGGGGTGCAGGTCTCCCTCTTTTCGAGGCTACGTTCCGTTGGGGTTTTCACGAAGCCTGTCGTGGCCCTGAAGCTCAGGCCGGTTCAGGGGAAGTGGCCTGTCGAGGGCCGCATAATATTCGTGTGCAGAGCCAGTGCTTTCCAAAGGCCTTGACTGGGCAGAAGTCTACCTGTTGGGGGTGCAGTGGGGGCTGTCCGGGGAGCATTGTGAGCACAGGTGTGTGTCCCACACTTGAAAGTCTGGCAAAGAAAGCGTGAGGCTGGAGGGTGCTCCGTTCGTTCCCTCCTTCCACAGAAAGTCTGGAGAGTTGACTTCGGGACTTCCTTTCCTCGGGTCGGTGCGTGTTCAGTGGTCTGGACACTTGGTGGGCAAGACTGACAGGGTGTTTGACGTACTGGACCTCGCAGCCTAGTTGGAAAGGACAGATAGGCAGCAACTAATTACCTAGGAGATACGTAAAAGCAATTCTGTGTTGAGTGCTGAGAAATACGGCATTTACTGTTAGACTTTGTGACTTAGGCAGTGATGTTTAAGCTGAGAGCAGATGCCTAAAAGCAAAGGAGGACTTGTGCGGGAGAGCGTTGGGACGGGGCAAGGGAGGAGGATGGCCTGTCAGAGGAGCTGAAAGAGTGCCCTGGAGCCTGGGGCCGCGTAGGGACTGTAGGGTGGGGAAGACAAAACTTTTCGGTTAAGGCTGGCGCTTTCTATAGGTTTTTGGAGACTAAGCGTGGTGATTCGGAGCGTGGACTCTGGAGCCAGACTCTGTCAAATGGGTCCTAGCTCTGCCACCTACGGGCTGTGTGAACTTGGGCAAGTTACCGTACCATTCTGTGTGTCAGTTTCCTGATCTGTCAAACGGGGATGATTATCATACACACTCCATAGGTGAGTGTAAAGGTGAGAGGATATTTCATAGCCGTAAAGGACTTAGAGCAGCGTCTGGCCTGTAGTAGGCGTTAGTAGTGGTTGATTAAATAAATGGATAAATGCATACATAAGTCTTAAAGGCTCGGAGGCTGTCCCTGGTGAAACGTGTGAACTTGAATGGATTACACCCAACTTTGTTTCCTTTCCAGCTTGCAGTTGCTACTGACCGCATCTGTAGCACCGTGGAATTCGAAATCATCTCCCTCGACTTGGCTGCTCTTGGGAAAACAATCTAATGCTGTCAAAATTATCCCAGGGAAATAAACGCCTTTTCAGTAGCATAGTAGGGTTAGGCTTATTTAATATGTATTGTTTATATTGGTTTGTTTAGTATTTGTTGGTAACCTTTTTTTTTTTTTCTTTTCTGCAAAGCTGTTCGGTTAAAAAGAGCAGATTAGCTATGAAATGGTTCAGACACAGAGAAAAGTAGAGAGTCGTGTAAGCAGAGCACGCCTTTCCCTGACTCTCTGTCGAGAGCTTGTGTGATTCCAGCTGCTCTCTGCCTCAGACACGGTGCCCTCTGCGTGTGCAGTCATGTAAACAGTGCAGGGTCTGGAACCGTGGAGAATCTAAGGCAGTCCAGTCATGCTTTGCTTAACAGTGGGGATCAGTTCTGAGGAGTGTGTCACAGTCAGGCAATCTCGAGACTGTGCAAACACCACGGAGTTCCTAATCCTAGATGGCAGAGCCTCCTACACACCTAGCCCACATGGGACTAATCTTCTGGGACCCCCGTTGTTGACTGAAACGTCCCGATGTAGGGCATGACTGAACTGCCCAACTCCAAGGGCACGGAAGTGTAGCCTGTGGGGCTTTTTCCAAGAACAGAGACGCTCAAGGCCTCCTCTGGGCCCACTGACTCCGAAGCTACTGGGATAGTTCCCGGCTTTAAAGACCAGACGTAGTCCTCCTCTGCAGACCTCTCATCAAGGGTTTTTCACACTGGGTTTTCCCTCCTCTGAGAAAACAGGCCAAGAGATTGTGAGGATCCATAATTAGTGTTTTAATGCACTTGGCAGGACTCAGTGTTTTTCGCGTTCTGTGATACTGGGATCTGCATCTTCACTGTAATGTGTTAAACCTTTAAGTCTTGTCCAAAAGTCACGTCATTACATAGAGAATCCTTCTGTGAATTCCAGGCAGATTGCCATCATTCTGCTTCCGTCTCCTCACCTTTAAAATGGGGAGAGTAGCGGTAACCTAGCTTTGGGATGTGAGGATTAAATGAGATAGTTGGTGCAAAGCAGTTAGCACAGGATCTGGCACAAAGTGAGGCCTTTGATAAATTATTATTATTATAGTAGTTTTGATTTTCCTCCGGTCGGAATATAATTTAGTTGAAGTTAGTGACTGTGTCACAGCTGTGTCTCAGGCTGGTGTCTGCCGCCCTGAGCTAAGCCGTAAAAATCCCTAGAATAACTTTTCAAAAGCCTGTCAGCCTCTTGAGGCTCCTACACTTCTTTATTGTATTGTATTTTATTGTATTGTATTTTATTTTATTGCAGTAACAGTGGCTTCTAACATCATATAGCTTTCAGATGTACGTTGTAATATATTTCGAGTTCTGTGTAGATTACATCGTGTTCACCACCCAAAAACTAATTATAGTCCGTCACCTCCCATGTGAGCCTCATCACCCCTTTTGCTCTCTCCCCTCCCCCCCTCCCCCTATGGTAACCAGCAATCCAATCTCCGTGGCTCTGTGTGTGTTTGTGATTGTTTTTATCTTCTGCTCATGAGTGAGATCACACGGTGTTTGACTTTCTCCCTCTGATTTGTTTCACTTCACATAATACCCTCAGGGTCCATCCAGGTTGTCACAAATGGCCGGGTCTCATCATTTCTTATGGCCGAGTGGTATTCCATTGTGTATACGTACCACATCTTCTTTATCCATTCCTCCCTTGATGGGCACCTAGGTTGCTTCCAAGTTTTGGCTGTTGTGAATAATGCTGCAGTGAACCTAGGGGTGCACGTGTCTTTCTGCATTTGTGTCTTCGAGTTCTTTGGATGAATAGCCAGCAGTGGGATAGCCGGATCATAACGGTAGATCTATTCTTAGTTTTCTGAGGATACTCCCTACTGCTTTCCATAGTGGCTGCACCAGTCTGCGCCCCCACCAGCAGTGCAGGAGAGTTCCCGTCTCTCCACATCCTCTCCGACACTTGTCTCTTGTCTTGCTACTTAGAGCCATTCTGACCAGAGTAAGGTGACGTCTCATGGTAGTTTTCATTTGCACTTGTCTGATCGCTCATGATGTTGAGCACCTCTCCATAGGCCTGTTGGCCATCCGGATGTCTTCTTTGGAGAAGTCACTGCTCAGATCTTTTGCCCGTTTTTTTAATTGGGTTGTTGATTTGTTTTGTTGTTGAGGTGTATGAGTTCTTTCTGTATTTTGGGTATTAACCCCTTATCCGACATACGGTTTGCAAGTATCTTCTCCCAGGTGTTAGGTTGCGTTTTGGTTTTGTGGATGGTTTCCTTTGCCGTGCAGAAGATTTTTTTACTTTGATGTAGTCCCGTTTGTTCATTTTGTATTTTGTTTCCATTGCCCAGTCAGACGTGGTACTTGAACATAGGCTGCTAAGACTGATGTCAAAGGGTTTGCTTGTAGACGTTGCGTGGTTTCGGGTCTGACGTTCGAGTAAAACCCGAGGGAGGAGGCTGCAGTTCCCCGAGAGCGAGCTTGGCGGGGACCCTGCGTCCCTGTCAGCGCACCTTCCCGCTCCGCGAAGGTCCGAAGCGTGTGGGCGGGGCCCCAGGAGTTCTCCCAGGAGGGTGTCCCTGTCCCTGTCCGCAGTCCACCGCAGGAGGGGGCGGGGCAACGGCCTGGGAGCGTCTGGGCGGCGGCGCGCGCCCGCGAGGAGAGGAGCGCGCGCGGCTGCCGGGCCACCGTCGCGGGAGGCGTGGGAGGCGTCGGCGAGCCGCGCCTGCCTGGCCAGAGCCGAGCCCCGCGGAGTCCGGCCGCGCTCTGCGGCTCTCTCCCGGGCCGGGCTCGTCCGTGGACGCCGCTCCGTGTCCCCGCTGGGCACAGCAGCCCGGGCCCTCCACAGCCACGGCCGCTGGCCTGAGGTGGCCCTCCTTCAGCTCCCGCTCTTCCTGCTCGCCGGACACGGACGACCAGGGCGCCTGCGAAGATGATGCCATCTGGGAGAGGTACCTGGGGGCGTGGGCCTGGGGGCTGGTGGGAGGCGAGCGTGTTTCTGAGGAATAGGCTTGTGCGCCGAGAGGTGCCCGTCAGGTCGCGGGACAGCTGTGCGGCGCGCGGAGCGGGGGGTGGGGGGGGGGCGGGGGGGTGGGGGGTCTCTTCGTGCGCGTCACTCGTTCATGGAACGGGCGGTGTGTGCCGGGCACGGGGCCAGCCTGGGGACGCGGTGCCCGGGAGTCGGGCGCTGAAGCGGCCCCCGGGGTCTTGGCTTCTTGGAGGGACAGACGCGAAGTCGATAAGGACACTGGTCTCGATGCGTTCTGAGGAGTGCAGGTCTCCCTCCTTTAGAGGCTGCGTTCCGTTGGGGTTTTCATGAAGCCTGTTGTGCCCCTGAAGCTCAGGCCGGTTCAGGGGAAGTGGCCTGTCGAGGGCCACGTAACGTTTGTGTGCAGAGCCAGTGCTTTCCAAAGCCCTTGACTGTGCGGAAGTCTAGCTGTTAGGGGTGCGGTGGGGGCTGTCCGGGGAGCATTGTGAGCACAGGTATGTGTCCCACACTTGAAAGTCTGGCAGAGAAAGCGTGAGGCTCGAGGGTGCTCCGTTCGTTCCCTCCTTCCGCAGAAAGTCTGGAGAGCTGACCTTGGGACAAGTCCTTCCTTTCCTCGGGTCGGTGCGTTGTTCAGTGGTCTGGACACTTGGTGAGCAAGACTGACAGGGTGTTTGACGTACTGGGCCTCACAGCCTAGTTGGAAAGGACAGATAGGCAGCGACTAGTTACCTAGGAGATACGTAAAAACTATTTCGTGTTGGGTGCTGAGAAATACGGCATTTACTGATAGACTTTGTGGCTTAGGCAGTGATGTTGAAGCTGAGAGCAGATGCCTACAAGAAAAGGAGGACTTGTGCGGGAGAGCGTTGGGACGGGGCAAGGGAGGAGTATGGCCTGTCAGAGGAGCTGAAAGAGTGCCCTGGAGCCTGGGGCCGCGTAGGGACTGTAGGGTGGGGAAAACCAAACTTTTCGGTTAAGGCTGGCGCTTTCTATAGGTTTTTGGAGACTAAGCGTGGTGATTCGGAGCGTGGACTCTGGAGCCAGACTCTGTCAAATGGGTCCTAGCTCTGCCACCTACGGGCTGTGTGAACTTGGGCAAGTTACCGTACCATTCTGTGTGTCAGTTTCCTGATCTGTCAAACGGGGATGATTATCATACACACTCCATAGGTGAGTGTAAAGGTGAGAGGATATTTCATAGCCGTAAAGGACTTAGAGCAGCGTCTGGCCTGTAGTAGGCGTTAGTAGTGGTTGATTAAATAAATGGATAAATGCATACATAAGTCTTAAAGGCTCGGAGGCTGTCCCTGGTGAAACGTGTGAACTTGAATGGATTACACCCAACTTTGTTTCCTTTCCAGCTTGCAGTTGCTACTGACCGCATCTGTAGCACCGTGGAATTCGAAATCATCTCCCTCGACTTGGCTGCTCTTGGGAAAACAATCTAATGCTGTCAAAATTATCCCAGGGAAATAAACGCCTTTTCAGTAGCATAGTAGGGTTAGGCTTATTTAATATGTATTGTTTATATTGGTTTGTTTAGTATTTGTTGGTAACCTTTTTTTTTTTTTCTTTTCTGCAAAGCTGTTCGGTTAAAAAGAGCAGATTAGCTATGAAATGGTTCAGACACAGAGAAAAGTAGAGAGTCGTGTAAGCAGAGCACGCCTTTCCCTGACTCTCTGTCGAGAGCTTGTGTGATTCCAGCTGCTCTCTGCCTCAGACACGGTGCCCTCTGCGTGTGCAGTCATGTAAACAGTGCAGGGTCTGGAACCGTGGAGAATCTAAGGCAGTCCAGTCATGCTTTGCTTAACAGTGGGGATCAGTTCTGAGGAGTGTGTCACAGTCAGGCAATCTCGAGACTGTGCAAACACCACGGAGTTCCTAATCCTAGATGGCAGAGCCTCCTACACACCTAGCCCACATGGGACTAATCT
Source organism: Equus caballus (assembly GCF_041296265.1). Classification (NCBI taxonomy): domain Eukaryota; kingdom Metazoa; phylum Chordata; class Mammalia; order Perissodactyla; family Equidae; genus Equus; species Equus caballus. The sequence goes on from NC_091704.1 coordinate 12,797,153, forward strand.
TCTGGGACCCCCGTTGTTGACTGAAACGTCCCGATGTAGGGCATGACTGAACTGCCCAACTCCAAGGGCACGGAAGTGTAGCCTGTGGGGCTTTTTCCAAGAACAGAGACGCTCAAGGCCTCCTCTGGGCCCACTGACTCCGAAGCTACTGGGATAGTTCCCGGCTTTAAAGACCAGACGTAGTCCTCCTCTGCAGACCTCTCATCAAGGGTTTTTCACACTGGGTTTTCCCTCCTCTGAGAAAACAGGCCAAGAGATTGTGAGGATCCATAATTAGTGTTTTAATGCACTTGGCAGGACTCAGTGTTTTTCGCGTTCTGTGATACTGGGATCTGCATCTTCACTGTAATGTGTTAAACCTTTAAGTCTTGTCCAAAAGTCACGTCATTACATAGAGAATCCTTCTGTGAATTCCAGGCAGATTGCCATCATTCTGCTTCCGTCTCCTCACCTTTAAAATGGGGAGAGTAGCGGTAACCTAGCTTTGGGATGTGAGGATTAAATGAGATAGTTGGTGCAAAGCAGTTAGCACAGGATCTGGCACAAAGTGAGGCCTTTGATAAATTATTATTATTATAGTAGTTTTGATTTTCCTCCGGTCGGAATATAATTTAGTTGAAGTTAGTGACTGTGTCACAGCTGTGTCTCAGGCTGGTGTCTGCCGCCCTGAGCTAAGCCGTAAAAATCCCTAGAATAACTTTTCAAAAGCCTGTCAGCCTCTTGAGGCTCCTACACTTCTTTATTGTATTGTATTTTATTGTATTGTATTTTATTTTATTGCAGTAACAGTGGCTTCTAACATCATATAGCTTTCAGATGTACGTTGTAATATATTTCGAGTTCTGTGTAGATTACATCGTGTTCACCACCCAAAAACTAATTATAGTCCGTCACCTCCCATGTGAGCCTCATCACCCCTTTTGCTCTCTCCCCTCCCCCCCTCCCCCTATGGTAACCAGCAATCCAATCTCCGTGGCTCTGTGTGTGTTTGTGATTGTTTTTATCTTCTGCTCATGAGTGAGATCACACGGTGTTTGACTTTCTCCCTCTGATTTGTTTCACTTCACATAATACCCTCAGGGTCCATCCAGGTTGTCACAAATGGCCGGGTCTCATCATTTCTTATGGCCGAGTGGTATTCCATTGTGTATACGTACCACATCTTCTTTATCCATTCCTCCCTTGATGGGCACCTAGGTTGCTTCCAAGTTTTGGCTGTTGTGAATAATGCTGCAGTGAACCTAGGGGTGCACGTGTCTTTCTGCATTTGTGTCTTCGAGTTCTTTGGATGAATAGCCAGCAGTGGGATAGCCGGATCATAACGGTAGATCTATTCTTAGTTTTCTGAGGATACTCCCTACTGCTTTCCATAGTGGCTGCACCAGTCTGCGCCCCCACCAGCAGTGCAGGAGAGTTCCCGTCTCTCCACATCCTCTCCGACACTTGTCTCTTGTCTTGCTACTTAGAGCCATTCTGACCAGAGTAAGGTGACGTCTCATGGTAGTTTTCATTTGCACTTGTCTGATCGCTCATGATGTTGAGCACCTCTCCATAGGCCTGTTGGCCATCCGGATGTCTTCTTTGGAGAAGTCACTGCTCAGATCTTTTGCCCGTTTTTTTAATTGGGTTGTTGATTTGTTTTGTTGTTGAGGTGTATGAGTTCTTTCTGTATTTTGGGTATTAACCCCTTATCCGACATACGGTTTGCAAGTATCTTCTCCCAGGTGTTAGGTTGCGTTTTGGTTTTGTGGATGGTTTCCTTTGCCGTGCAGAAGATTTTTTTACTTTGATGTAGTCCCGTTTGTTCATTTTGTATTTTGTTTCCATTGCCCAGTCAGACGTGGTACTTGAACATAGGCTGCTAAGACTGATGTCAAAGGGTTTGCTTGTAGACGTTGCGTGGTTTCGGGTCTGACGTTCGAGTAAAACCCGAGGGAGGAGGCTGCAGTTCCCCGAGAGCGAGCTTGGCGGGGACCCTGCGTCCCTGTCAGCGCACCTTCCCGCTCCGCGAAGGTCCGAAGCGTGTGGGCGGGGCCCCAGGAGTTCTCCCAGGAGGGTGTCCCTGTCCCTGTCCGCAGTCCACCGCAGGAGGGGGCGGGGCAACGGCCTGGGAGCGTCTGGGCGGCGGCGCGCGCCCGCGAGGAGAGGAGCGCGCGCGGCTGCCGGGCCACCGTCGCGGGAGGCGTGGGAGGCGTCGGCGAGCCGCGCCTGCCTGGCCAGAGCCGAGCCCCGCGGAGTCCGGCCGCGCTCTGCGGCTCTCTCCCGGGCCGGGCTCGTCCGTGGACGCCGCTCCGTGTCCCCGCTGGGCACAGCAGCCCGGGCCCTCCACAGCCACGGCCGCTGGCCTGAGGTGGCCCTCCTTCAGCTCCCGCTCTTCCTGCTCGCCGGACACGGACGACCAGGGCGCCTGCGAAGATGATGCCATCTGGGAGAGGTACCTGGGGGCGTGGGCCTGGGGGCTGGTGGGAGGCGAGCGTGTTTCTGAGGAATAGGCTTGTGCGCCGAGAGGTGCCCGTCAGGTCGCGGGACAGCTGTGCGGCGCGCGGAGCGGGGGGTGGGGGGGGGCGGGGGGGTGGGGGGTCTCTTCGTGCGCGTCACTCGTTCATGGAACGGGCGGTGTGTGCCGGGCACGGGGCCAGCCTGGGGACGCGGTGCCCGGGAGTCGGGCGCTGAAGCGGCCCCCGGGGTCTTGGCTTCTTGGAGGGACAGACGCGAAGTCGATAAGGACACTGGTCTCGATGCGTTCTGAGGAGTGCAGGTCTCCCTCCTTTAGAGGCTGCGTTCCGTTGGGGTTTTCATGAAGCCTGTTGTGCCCCTGAAGCTCAGGCCGGTTCAGGGGAAGTGGCCTGTCGAGGGCCACGTAACGTTTGTGTGCAGAGCCAGTGCTTTCCAAAGCCCTTGACTGTGCGGAAGTCTAGCTGTTAGGGGTGCGGTGGGGGCTGTCCGGGGAGCATTGTGAGCACAGGTATGTGTCCCACACTTGAAAGTCTGGCAGAGAAAGCGTGAGGCTCGAGGGTGCTCCGTTCGTTCCCTCCTTCCGCAGAAAGTCTGGAGAGCTGACCTTGGGACAAGTCCTTCCTTTCCTCGGGTCGGTGCGTTGTTCAGTGGTCTGGACACTTGGTGAGCAAGACTGACAGGGTGTTTGACGTACTGGGCCTCACAGCCTAGTTGGAAAGGACAGATAGGCAGCGACTAGTTACCTAGGAGATACGTAAAAACTATTTCGTGTTGGGTGCTGAGAAATACGGCATTTACTGATAGACTTTGTGGCTTAGGCAGTGATGTTGAAGCTGAGAGCAGATGCCTACAAGAAAAGGAGGACTTGTGCGGGAGAGCGTTGGGACGGGGCAAGGGAGGAGTATGGCCTGTCAGAGGAGCTGAAAGAGTGCCCTGGAGCCTGGGGCCGCGTAGGGACTGTAGGGTGGGGAAAACCAAACTTTTCGGTTAAGGCTGGCGCTTTCTATAGGTTTTTGGAGACTAAGCGTGGTGATTCGGAGCGTGGACTCTGGAGCCAGACTCTGTCAAATGGGTCCTAGCTCTGCCACCTACGGGCTGTGTGAACTTGGGCAAGTTACCGTACCATTCTGTGTGTCAGTTTCCTGATCTGTCAAACGGGGATGATTATCATACACACTCCATAGGTGAGTGTAAAGGTGAGAGGATATTTCATAGCCGTAAAGGACTTAGAGCAGCGTCTGGCCTGTAGTAGGCGTTAGTAGTGGTTGATTAAATAAATGGATAAATGCATACATAAGTCTTAAAGGCTCGGAGGCTGTCCCTGGTGAAACGTGTGAACTTGAATGGATTACACCCAACTTTGTTTCCTTTCCAGCTTGCAGTTGCTACTGACCGCATCTGTAGCACCGTGGAATTCGAAATCATCTCCCTCGACTTGGCTGCTCTTGGGAAAACAATCTAATGCTGTCAAAATTATCCCAGGGAAATAAACGCCTTTTCAGTAGCATAGTAGGGTTAGGCTTATTTAATATGTATTGTTTATATTGGTTTGTTTAGTATTTGTTGGTAACCTTTTTTTTTTTTTCTTTTCTGCAAAGCTGTTCGGTTAAAAAGAGCAGATTAGCTATGAAATGGTTCAGACACAGAGAAAAGTAGAGAGTCGTGTAAGCAGAGCACGCCTTTCCCTGACTCTCTGTCGAGAGCTTGTGTGATTCCAGCTGCTCTCTGCCTCAGACACGGTGCCCTCTGCGTGTGCAGTCATGTAAACAGTGCAGGGTCTGGAACCGTGGAGAATCTAAGGCAGTCCAGTCATGCTTTGCTTAACAGTGGGGATCAGTTCTGAGGAGTGTGTCACAGTCAGGCAATCTCGAGACTGTGCAAACACCACGGAGTTCCTAATCCTAGATGGCAGAGCCTCCTACACACCTAGCCCACATGGGACTAATCTTCTGGGACCCCCGTTGTTGACTGAAACGTCCCGATGTAGGGCATGACTGAACTGCCCAACTCCAAGGGCACGGAAGTGTAGCCTGTGGGGCTTTTTCCAAGAACAGAGACGCTCAAGGCCTCCTCTGGGCCCACTGACTCCGAAGCTACTGGGATAGTTCCCGGCTTTAAAGACCAGACGTAGTCCTCCTCTGCAGACCTCTCATCAAGGGTTTTTCACACTGGGTTTTCCCTCCTCTGAGAAAACAGGCCAAGAGATTGTGAGGATCCATAATTAGTGTTTTAATGCACTTGGCAGGACTCAGTGTTTTTCGCGTTCTGTGATACTGGGATCTGCATCTTCACTGTAATGTGTTAAACCTTTAAGTCTTGTCCAAAAGTCACGTCATTACATAGAGAATCCTTCTGTGAATTCCAGGCAGATTGCCATCATTCTGCTTCCGTCTCCTCACCTTTAAAATGGGGAGAGTAGCGGTAACCTAGCTTTGGGATGTGAGGATTAAATGAGATAGTTGGTGCAAAGCAGTTAGCACAGGATCTGGCACAAAGTGAGGCCTTTGATAAATTATTATTATTATAGTAGTTTTGATTTTCCTCCGGTCGGAATATAATTTAGTTGAAGTTAGTGACTGTGTCACAGCTGTGTCTCAGGCTGGTGTCTGCCGCCCTGAGCTAAGCCGTAAAAATCCCTAGAATAACTTTTCAAAAGCCTGTCAGCCTCTTGAGGCTCCTACACTTCTTTATTGTATTGTATTTTATTGTATTGTATTTTATTTTATTGCAGTAACAGTGGCTTCTAACATCATATAGCTTTCAGATGTACGTTGTAATATATTTCGAGTTCTGTGTAGATTACATCGTGTTCACCACCCAAAAACTAATTATAGTCCGTCACCTCCCATGTGAGCCTCATCACCCCTTTTGCTCTCTCCCCTCCCCCCCTCCCCCTATGGTAACCAGCAATCCAATCTCCGTGGCTCTGTGTGTGTTTGTGATTGTTTTTATCTTCTGCTCATGAGTGAGATCACACGGTGTTTGACTTTCTCCCTCTGATTTGTTTCACTTCACATAATACCCTCAGGGTCCATCCAGGTTGTCACAAATGGCCGGGTCTCATCATTTCTTATGGCCGAGTGGTATTCCATTGTGTATACGTACCACATCTTCTTTATCCATTCCTCCCTTGATGGGCACCTAGGTTGCTTCCAAGTTTTGGCTGTTGTGAATAATGCTGCAGTGAACCTAGGGGTGCACGTGTCTTTCTGCATTTGTGTCTTCGAGTTCTTTGGATGAATAGCCAGCAGTGGGATAGCCGGATCATAACGGTAGATCTATTCTTAGTTTTCTGAGGATACTCCCTACTGCTTTCCATAGTGGCTGCACCAGTCTGCGCCCCCACCAGCAGTGCAGGAGAGTTCCCGTCTCTCCACATCCTCTCCGACACTTGTCTCTTGTCTTGCTACTTAGAGCCATTCTGACCAGAGTAAGGTGACGTCTCATGGTAGTTTTCATTTGCACTTGTCTGATCGCTCATGATGTTGAGCACCTCTCCATAGGCCTGTTGGCCATCCGGATGTCTTCTTTGGAGAAGTCACTGCTCAGATCTTTTGCCCGTTTTTTTAATTGGGTTGTTGATTTGTTTTGTTGTTGAGGTGTATGAGTTCTTTCTGTATTTTGGGTATTAACCCCTTATCCGACATACGGTTTGCAAGTATCTTCTCCCAGGTGTTAGGTTGCGTTTTGGTTTTGTGGATGGTTTCCTTTGCCGTGCAGAAGATTTTTTTACTTTGATGTAGTCCCGTTTGTTCATTTTGTATTTTGTTTCCATTGCCCAGTCAGACGTGGTACTTGAACATAGGCTGCTAAGACTGATGTCAAAGGGTTTGCTTGTAGACGTTGCGTGGTTTCGGGTCTGACGTTCGAGTAAAACCCGAGGGAGGAGGCTGCAGTTCCCCGAGAGCGAGCTTGGCGGGGACCCTGCGTCCCTGTCAGCGCACCTTCCCGCTCCGCGAAGGTCCGAAGCGTGTGGGCGGGGCCCCAGGAGTTCTCCCAGGAGGGTGTCCCTGTCCCTGTCCGCAGTCCACCGCAGGAGGGGGCGGGGCAACGGCCTGGGAGCGTCTGGGCGGCGGCGCGCGCCCGCGAGGAGAGGAGCGCGCGCGGCTGCCGGGCCACCGTCGCGGGAGGCGTGGGAGGCGTCGGCGAGCCGCGCCTGCCTGGCCAGAGCCGAGCCCCGCGGAGTCCGGCCGCGCTCTGCGGCTCTCTCCCGGGCCGGGCTCGTCCGTGGACGCCGCTCCGTGTCCCCGCTGGGCACAGCAGCCCGGGCCCTCCACAGCCACGGCCGCTGGCCTGAGGTGGCCCTCCTTCAGCTCCCGCTCTTCCTGCTCGCCGGACACGGACGACCAGGGCGCCTGCGAAGATGATGCCATCTGGGAGAGGTACCTGGGGGCGTGGGCCTGGGGGCTGGTGGGAGGCGAGCGTGTTTCTGAGGAATAGGCTTGTGCGCCGAGAGGTGCCCGTCAGGTCGCGGGACAGCTGTGCGGCGCGCGGAGCGCGGGGGGGGGGGGGGGGGGGCGGCGGGGGGGTCTCTTCGTGCGCGTCACTCGTTCATGGAACGGGCGGTGTGTGCCGGGCACGGGGCCAGCCTGGGGACGCGGTGCCCGGGAGTCGGGCGCTGAAGCGGCCCCCGGGGTCTTGGCTTCTTGGAGGGACAGACGCGAAGTCGATAAGGACACTGGTCTCGATGCGTTCTGAGGAGTGCAGGTCTCCCTCCTTTAGAGGCTACGTTCCGTTGGGGTTTTCCTGAAGCCTGTTGTGCCCCTGAAGCTCAGGCCGGTTCAGGGGAAGTGGCCTGTCGAGGGCCACGTGACGTTTGTGTGCAGAGCCAGTGCTTTCCAAAGCCCTTGACTGTGCGGAAGTCTAGCTGTTAGGGGTGCGGTGGGGGCTGTCCGGGGAGCATTGTGAGCACAGGTATGTGTCCCACTCTTGAAAGTCTGGCAGAGAGAGCGTGAGGCTCGAGGGTGCTCCGTTCGTTGCCTCCTTCCACAGAAAGTCTGGAGAGCTGACCTTGGGACAAGTCCTTCCTTTCCTCTGGTCGGTGCGTTGTTCAGTGGTCTGGACACTTGGTGAGCAAGACTGACAGGGTGTTTGACGTACTGGGCCTCACAGCCTAGTTGGAAAGGACAGATAGGCAGCGACTAGTTACCTAGGAGATACGTAAAAACTATTTCGTGTTGGGTGCTGAGAAATACGGCATTTACTGATAGACTTTGTGGCTTAGGCAGTGATGTTGAAGCTGAGAGCAGATGCCTACAAGAAAAGGAGGACTTGTGCGGGAGAGCGTTGGGACGGGGCAAGGGAGGAGTATGGCCTGTCAGAGGAGCTGAAAGAGTGCCCTGGAGCCTGGGGCCGCGTAGGGACTGTAGGGTGGGGAAAACAAAACCTTTCGGTTAAGGCTGGCGCTTTCTATAGGTTTTTGGAGACTAAGCGTGGTGATTCGGAGCGTGGACTCTGGAGCCAGACCCTGTCAAATGGGTCCTAGCTCTGCCACCTACGGGCTGTGTGAACTTGGGCAAGTTACCGTACCATTCTGTGTGTCAGTTTCCTGATCTGTCAAACGGGGATGATTATCATACACACTCCATAGGTGAGTGTAAAGGTGAGAGGATATTTCATAGCCGTAAAGGACTTAGAGCAGCGTCTGGCCTGTAGTAGGCGTTAGTAGTGGTTGATTAAATAAATGGATAAATGCATACATAAGTCTTAAAGGCTCGGAGGCTGTCCCTGGTGAAACGTGTGAACTTGAATGGATTACACCCAACTTTGTTTCCTTTCCAGCTTGCAGTTGCTACTGACCGCATCTGTAGCACCGTGGAATTCGAAATCATCTCCCTCGACTTGGCTGCTCTTGGGAAAACAATCTAATGCTGTCAAAATTATCCCAGGGAAATAAACGCCTTTTCAGTAGCATAGTAGGGTTAGGCTTATTTAATATGTATTGTTTATATTGGTTTGTTTAGTATTTGTTGGTCACCCTTTTTTTTTTTTTTTCTTTTCTTTTCTGCTAAGCTGTTCGGTTAAAAAGAGCAGATTAGCTATGAAATGGTTCAGACACAGAGAAAAGTAGAGAGTCGTGCAAGCAGAGCACGCCTTTCCCTGACTCTCTGTCGAGAGCTTGTGTGATTGCAGCTGCTCTCTGCCTCAGACACGGTGCCCTCTGCGTGTGCAATCCCGTAAACAGTGCAGGGTCTGGAACCGTGGAGAATCTAAGGCAGTCCAGTCATGCTTTGCTTAACAGTGGGGATCAGTTCTGAGGAGTGTGTCACAGTCAGGCAATCTCGAGACTGTGCAAACACCACGGAGTTCCTAATCCTAGATGGCAGAGCCTCCTACACACCTAGGCCACATGGGACTAATCTTCTGGGACCCCCGTTGTTGACTGAAACGTCCCGATGTAGGGCATGACTGAACTGCCCAACTCCAAGGGCACGGAAGTGTAGCCTGTGGGGCTTTTTCCAAGAACAGAGACGCTCAAGGCCTCCTCTGGGCCCACTGACTCCGAAGCTACTGGGATAGTTCCCGGCTTTAAAGACCAGACGTAGTCCTCCTCTGCAGACCTCTCATCAAGGGTTTTTCACACTGGGTTTTCCCTCCTCTGAGAAAACAGGCCAAGAGATTGTGAGGATCCATAATTAGTGTTTTAATGCACTTGGCAGGACTCAGTGTTTTTCACGTTCTGTGATACTGGGATCTGCATCTTCACTGTAATGTGTTAAGCCTTTAAGTCTTGTCCAAAAGTCACGTCATTACATAGAGAATCCTTCTGTGAATTCCAGGCAGATTGCCATCATTCTGCTTCCGTCTCCTCACCTTTAAAATGGGGAGAGTAGCGGTAACCTAGCTTTGGGATGTGAGGATTAAATGAGATAGTTGGTGCAAAGCAGTTAGCACAGGATCTGGCACAAAGTGAGGCCTTTGATAAATTATTATTATTATAGTAGTTTTGATTTTCCTCCGGTCGGAATATAATTTAGTTGAAGTTAGTGACTGTGTCACAGCTGTGTCTCAGGCTGGTGTCTGCCGCCCTGAGCTAAGCCGTAAAAATCCCTAGAATAACTTTTCAAAAGCCTGTCAGCCTCTTGAGGCTCCTACACTTCTTTATTGTATTGTATTTTATTGTATTGTATTTTATTTTATTGCAGTAACAGTGGCTTCTAACATCATATAGCTTTCAGATGTACGTTGTAATATATTTCGAGTTCTGTGTAGATTACATCGTGTTCACCACCCAAAAACTAATTATAGTCCGTCACCTCCCATGTGAGCCTCATCACCCCTTTTGCTCTCTCCCCTCCCCCCCTCCCCCTATGGTAACCAGCAATCCAATCTCCGTGGCTCTGTGTGTGTTTGTGATTGTTTTTATCTTCTGCTCATGAGTGAGATCACACGGTGTTTGACTTTCTCCCTCTGATTTGTTTCACTTCACATAATACCCTCAGGGTCCATCCAGGTTGTCACAAATGGCCGGGTCTCATCATTTCTTATGGCCGAGTAGTATTCCATTGTGTATACGTACCACATCTTCTTTATCCATTCCTCCCTTGATGGGCACCTAGGTTGCTTCCAAGTTTTGGCTGTTGTGAATAATGCTGCAGTGAACCTAGGGGTGCACGTGTCTTTCTGCATTTGTGTCTTCGAGTTCTTTGGATGAATAGCCAGCAGTGGGATAGCCGGATCATAACGGTAGATCTATTCTTAGTTTTCTGAGGATACTCCCTACTGCTTTCCATAGTGGCTGCACCAGTCTGCGCCCCCACCAGCAGTGCAGGAGAGTTCCCGTCTCTCCACATCCTCTCCGACACTTGTCTCTTGTCTTGCTACTTAGAGCCATTCTGACCAGAGTAAGGTGACGTCTCATGGTAGTTTTCATTTGCACTTGTCTGATCGCTCATGATGTTGAGCACCTCTCCATAGGCCTGTTGGCCATCCGGATGTCTTCTTTGGAGAAGTCACTGCTCAGATCTTTTGCCCGTTTTTTTAATTGGGTTGTTGATTTGTTTTGTTGTTGAGGTGTATGAGTTCTTTCTGTATTTTGGGTATTAACCCCTTATCCGACATACGGTTTGCAAGTATCTTCTCCCAGGTGTTAGGTTGCGTTTTGGTTTTGTGGATGGTTTCCTTTGCCGTGCAGAAGATTTTTTTACTTTGATGTAGTCCCGTTTGTTCATTTTGTATTTTGTTTCCATTGCCCAGTCAGACGTGGTACTTGAACATAGGCTGCTAAGACTGATGTCAAAGGGTTTGCTTGTAGACGTTGCGTGGTTTCGGGTCTGACGTTCGAGTAAAACCCGAGGGAGGAGGCTGCAGTTCCCCGAGAGCGAGCTTGGCGGGGACCCTGCGTCCCTGTCAGCGCACCTTCCCGCTCCGCGAAGGTCCGAAGCGTGTGGGCGGGGCCCCAGGAGTTCTCCCAGGAGGGTGTCCCTGTCCCTGTCCGCAGTCCACCGCAGGAGGGGGCGGGGCAACGGCCTGGGAGCGTCTGGGCGGCGGCGCGCGCCCGCGAGGAGAGGAGCGCGCGCGGCTGCCGGGCCACCGTCGCGGGAGGCGTGGGAGGCGTCGGCGAGCCGCGCCTGCCTGGCCAGAGCCGAGCCCCGCGGAGTCCGGCCGCGCTCTGCGGCTCTCTCCCGGGCCGGGCTCGTCCGTGGACGCCGCTCCGTGTCCCCGCTGGGCACAGCAGCCCGGGCCCTCCACAGCCACGGCCGCTGGCCTGAGGTGGCCCTCCTTCAGCTCCCGCTCTTCCTGCTCGCCGGACACGGACGACCAGGGCGCCTGCGAAGATGATGCCATCTGGGAGAGGTACCTGGGGGCGTGGGCCTGGGGGCTGGTGGGAGGCGAGCGTGTTTCTGAGGAATAGGCTTGTGCGCCGAGAGGTGCCCGTCAGGTCGCGGGACAGCTGTGCGGCGCGCGGAGCGGGGGGTGGGGGGGGCGGGGGGGTGGGGGGTCTCTTCGTGCGCGTCACTCGTTCATGGAACGGGCGGTGTGTGCCGGGCACGGGGCCAGCCTGGGGACGCGGTGCCCGGGAGTCGGGCGCTGAAGCGGCCCCCGGGGTCTTGGCTTCTTGGAGGGACAGACGCGAAGTCGATAAGGACACTGGTCTCGATGCGTTCTGAGGAGTGCAGGTCTCCCTCCTTTAGAGGCTACGTTCCGTTGGGGTTTTCCTGAAGCCTGTTGTGCCCCTGAAGCTCAGGCCGGTTCAGGGGAAGTGGCCTGTCGAGGGCCACGTGACGTTTGTGTGCAGAGCCAGTGCTTTCCAAAGCCCTTGACTGTGCGGAAGTCTAGCTGTTAGGGGTGCGGTGGGGGCTGTCCGGGGAGCATTGTGAGCACAGGTATGTGTCCCACTCTTGAAAGTCTGGCAGAGAGAGCGTGAGGCTCGAGGGTGCTCCGTTCGTTGCCTCCTTCCACAGAAAGTCTGGAGAGCTGACCTTGGGACAAGTCCTTCCTTTCCTCTGGTCGGTGCGTTGTTCAGTGGTCTGGACACTTGGTGAGCAAGACTGACAGGGTGTTTGACGTACTGGGCCTCACAGCCTAGTTGGAAAGGACAGATAGGCAGCGACTAGTTACCTAGGAGATACGTAAAAACTATTTCGTGTTGGGTGCTGAGAAATACGGCATTTACTGATAGACTTTGTGGCTTAGGCAGTGATGTTGAAGCTGAGAGCAGATGCCTACAAGAAAAGGAGGACTTGTGCGGGAGAGCGTTGGGACGGGGCAAGGGAGGAGTATGGCCTGTCAGAGGAGCTGAAAGAGTGCCCTGGAGCCTGGGGCCGCGTAGGGACTGTAGGGTGGGGAAAACCAAACTTTTCGGTTAAGGCTGGCGCTTTCTATAGGTTTTTGGAGACTAAGCGTGGTGATTCGGAGCGTGGACTCTGGAGCCAGACTCTGTCAAATGGGTCCTAGCTCTGCCACCTACGGGCTGTGTGAACTTGGGCAAGTTACCGTACCATTCTGTGTGTCAGTTTCCTGATCTGTCAAACGGGGATGATTATCATACACACTCCATAGGTGAGTGTAAAGGTGAGAGGATATTTCATAGCCGTAAAGGACTTAGAGCAGCGTCTGGCCTGTAGTAGGCGTTAGTAGTGGTTGATTAAATAAATGGATAAATGCATACATAAGTCTTAAAGGCTCGGAGGCTGTCCCTGGTGAAACGTGTGAACTTGAATGGATTACACCCAACTTTGTTTCCTTTCCAGCTTGCAGTTGCTACTGACCGCATCTGTAGCACCGTGGAATTCGAAATCATCTCCCTCGACTTGGCTGCTCTTGGGAAAACAATCTAATGCTGTCAAAATTATCCCAGGGAAATAAACGCCTTTTCAGTAGCATAGTAGGGTTAGGCTTATTTAATATGTATTGTTTATATTGGTTTGTTTAGTATTTGTTGGTAACCTTTTTTTTTTTTTCTTTTCTGCAAAGCTGTTCGGTTAAAAAGAGCAGATTAGCTATGAAATGGTTCAGACACAGAGAAAAGTAGAGAGTCGTGTAAGCAGAGCACGCCTTTCCCTGACTCTCTGTCGAGAGCTTGTGTGATTCCAGCTGCTCTCTGCCTCAGACACGGTGCCCTCTGCGTGTGCAGTCATGTAAACAGTGCAGGGTCTGGAACCGTGGAGAATCTAAGGCAGTCCAGTCATGCTTTGCTTAACAGTGGGGATCAGTTCTGAGGAGTGTGTCACAGTCAGGCAATCTCGAGACTGTGCAAACACCACGGAGTTCCTAATCCTAGATGGCAGAGCCTCCTACACACCTAGGCCACATGGGACTAATCTTCTGGGACCCCCGTTGTTGACTGAAACGTCCCGATGTAGGGCATGACTGAACTGCCCAACTCCAAGGGCACGGAAGTGTAGCCTGTGGGGCTTTTTCCAAGAACAGAGACGCTCAAGGCCTCCTCTGGGCCCACTGACTCCGAAGCTACTGGGATAGTTCCCGGCTTTAAAGACCAGACGTAGTCCTCCTCTGCAGACCTCTCATCAAGGGTTTTTCACACTGGGTTTTCCCTCCTCTGAGAAAACAGGCCAAGAGATTGTGAGGATCCATAATTAGTGTTTTAATGCACTTGGCAGGACTCAGTGTTTTTCGCGTTCTGTGATACTGGGATCTGCATCTTCACTGTAATGTGTTAAACCTTTAAGTCTTGTCCAAAAGTCACGTCATTACATAGAGAATCCTTCTGTGAATTCCAGGCAGATTGCCATCATTCTGCTTCCGTCTCCTCACCTTTAAAATGGGGAGAGTAGCGGTAACCTAGCTTTGGGATGTGAGGATTAAATGAGATAGTTGGTGCAAAGCAGTTAGCACAGGATCTGGCACAAAGTGAGGCCTTTGATAAATTATTATTATTATAGTAGTTTTGATTTTCCTCCGGTCGGAATATAATTTAGTTGAAGTTAGTGACTGTGTCACAGCTGTGTCTCAGGCTGGTGTCTGCCGCCCTGAGCTAAGCCGTAAAAATCCCTAGAATAACTTTTCAAAAGCCTGTCAGCCTCTTGAGGCTCCTACACTTCTTTATTGTATTGTATTTTATTGTATTGTATTTTATTTTATTGCAGTAACAGTGGCTTCTAACATCATATAGCTTTCAGATGTACGTTGTAATATATTTCGAGTTCTGTGTAGATTACATCGTGTTCACCACCCAAAAACTAATTATAGTCCGTCACCTCCCATGTGAGCCTCATCACCCCTTTTGCTCTCTCCCCTCCCCCCCTCCCCCTATGGTAACCAGCAATCCAATCTCCGTGGCTCTGTGTGTGTTTGTGATTGTTTTTATCTTCTGCTCATGAGTGAGATCACACGGTGTTTGACTTTCTCCCTCTGATTTGTTTCACTTCACATAATACCCTCAGGGTCCATCCAGGTTGTCACAAATGGCCGGGTCTCATCATTTCTTATGGCCGAGTAGTATTCCATTGTGTATACGTACCACATCTTCTTTATCCATTCCTCCCTTGATGGGCACCTAGGTTGCTTCCAAGTTTTGGCTGTTGTGAATAATGCTGCAGTGAACCTAGGGGTGCACGTGTCTTTCTGCATTTGTGTCTTCGAGTTCTTTGGATGAATAGCCAGCAGTGGGATAGCCGGATCATAACGGTAGATCTATTCTTAGTTTTCTGAGGATACTCCCTACTGCTTTCCATAGTGGCTGCACCAGTCTGCGCCCCCACCAGCAGTGCAGGAGAGTTCCCGTCTCTCCACATCCTCTCCGACACTTGTCTCTTGTCTTGCTACTTAGAGCCATTCTGACCAGAGTAAGGTGACGTCTCATGGTAGTTTTCATTTGCACTTGTCTGATCGCTCATGATGTTGAGCACCTCTCCATAGGCCTGTTGGCCATCCGGATGTCTTCTTTGGAGAAGTCACTGCTCAGATCTTTTGCCCGTTTTTTTAATTGGGTTGTTGATTTGTTTTGTTGTTGAGGTGTATGAGTTCTTTCTGTATTTTGGGTATTAACCCCTTATCCGACATACGGTTTGCAAGTATCTTCTCCCAGGTGTTAGGTTGCGTTTTGGTTTTGTGGATGGTTTCCTTTGCCGTGCAGAAGATTTTTTTACTTTGATGTAGTCCCGTTTGTTCATTTTGTATTTTGTTTCCATTGCCCAGTCAGACGTGGTACTTGAACATAGGCTGCTAAGACTGATGTCAAAGGGTTTGCTTGTAGACGTTGCGTGGTTTCGGGTCTGACGTTCGAGTAAAACCCGAGGGAGGAGGCTGCAGTTCCCCGAGAGCGAGCTTGGCGGGGACCCTGCGTCCCTGTCAGCGCACCTTCCCGCTCCGCGAAGGTCCGAAGCGTGTGGGCGGGGCCCCAGGAGTTCTCCCAGGAGGGTGTCCCTGTCCCTGTCCGCAGTCCACCGCCGGAGGGGGCGGGGCAACGGCCTGGGAGCGTCTGGGCGGCGGCGCGCGCCCGCGAGGAGAGGAGCGCGCGCGGCTGCCGGGCCACCGTCGCGGGAGGCGTGGGAGGCGTCGGCGAGCCGCGCCTGCCTGGCCAGAGCCGAGCCCCGCGGAGTCCGGCCGCGCTCTGCGGCTCTCTCCCGGGCCGGGCTCGTCCGTGGACGCCGCTCCGTGTCCCCGCTGGGCACAGCAGCCCGGGCCCTCCACAGCCACGGCCGCTGGCCTGAGGTGGCCCTCCTTCAGCTCCCGCTCTTCCTGCTCGCCGGACACGGACGACCAGGGCGCCTGCGAAGATGATGCCATCTGGGAGAGGTACCTGGGGGCGTGGGCCTGGGGGCTGGTGGGAGGCGAGCGTGTTTCTGAGGAATAGGCTTGTGCGCCGAGAGGTGCCCGTCAGGTCGCGGGACAGCTGTGCGGCGCGCGGAGCGCGGGGGGGGGGGGGGGGGGCGGCGGGGGGGTCTCTTCGTGCGCGTCACTCGTTCATGGAACGGGCGGTGTGTGCCGGGCACGGGGCCAGCCTGGGGACGCGGTGCCCGGGAGTCGGGCGCTGAAGCGGCCCCCGGGGTCTTGGCTTCTTGGAGGGACAGACGCGAAGTCGATAAGGACACTGGTCTCGATGCGTTCTGAGGAGTGCAGGTCTCCCTCCTTTAGAGGCTGCGTTCCGTTGGGGTTTTCATGAAGCCTGTTGTGCCCCTGAAGCTCAGGCCGGTTCAGGGGAAGTGGCCTGTCGAGGGCCACGTAACGTTTGTGTGCAGAGCCAGTGCTTTCCAAAGCCCTTGACTGTGCGGAAGTCTAGCTGTTAGGGGTGCGGTGGGGGCTGTCCGGGGAGCATTGTGAGCACAGGTATGTGTCCCACTCTTGAAAGTCTGGCAGAGAAAGCGTGAGGCTCGAGGGTGCTCCGTTCGTTCCCTCCTTCCGCAGAAAGTCTGGAGAGCTGACCTTGGGACAAGTCCTTCCTTTCCTCGGGTCGGTGCGTTGTTCAGTGGTCTGGACACTTGGTGAGCAAGACTGACAGGGTGTTTGACGTACTGGGCCTCACAGCCTAGTTGGAAAGGACAGATAGGCAGCGACTAGTTACCTAGGAGATACGTAAAAACTATTTCGTGTTGGGTGCTGAGAAATACGGCATTTACTGATAGACTTTGTGGCTTAGGCAGTGATGTTGAAGCTGAGAGCAGATGCCTACAAGAAAAGGAGGACTTGTGCGGGAGAGCGTTGGGACGGGGCAAGGGAGGAGTATGGCCTGTCAGAGGAGCTGAAAGAGTGCCCTGGAGCCTGGGGCCGCGTAGGGACTGTAGGGTGGGGAAAACCAAACTTTTCGGTTAAGGCTGGCGCTTTCTATAGGTTTTTGGAGACTAAGCGTGGTGATTCGGAGCGTGGACTCTGGAGCCAGACCCTGTCAAATGGGTCCTAGCTCTGCCACCTACGGGCTGTGTGAACTTGGGCAAGTTACCGTACCATTCTGTGTGTCAGTTTCCTGATCTGTCAAACGGGGATGATTATCATACACACTCCATAGGTGAGTGTAAAGGTGAGAGGATATTTCATAGCCGTAAAGGACTTAGAGCAGCGTCTGGCCTGTAGTAGGCGTTAGTAGTGGTTGATTAAATAAATGGATAAATGCATACATAAGTCTTAAAGGCTCGGAGGCTGTCCCTGGTGAAACGTGTGAACTTGAATGGATTACACCCAACTTTGTTTCCTTTCCAGCTTGCAGTTGCTACTGACCGCATCTGTAGCACCGTGGAATTCGAAATCATCTCCCTCGACTTGGCTGCTCTTGGGAAAACAATCTAATGCTGTCAAAATTATCCCAGGGAAATAAACGCCTTTTCAGTAGCATAGTAGGGTTAGGCTTATTTAATATGTATTGTTTATATTGGTTTGTTTAGTATTTGTTGGTCACCCTTTTTTTTTTTTTTTCTTTTCTTTTCTGCTAAGCTGTTCGGTTAAAAAGAGCAGATTAGCTATGAAATGGTTCAGACACAGAGAAAAGTAGAGAGTCGTGTAAGCAGAGCACGCCTTTCCCTGACTCTCTGTCGAGAGCTTGTGTGATTCCAGCTGCTCTCTGCCTCAGACACGGTGCCCTCTGCGTGTGCAGTCATGTAAACAGTGCAGGGTCTGGAACCGTGGAGAATCTAAGGCAGTCCAGTCATGCTTTGCTTAACAGTGGGGATCAGTTCTGAGGAGTGTGTCACAGTCAGGCAATCTCGAGACTGTGCAAACACCACGGAGTTCCTAATCCTAGATGGCAGAGCCTCCTACACACCTAGGCCACATGGGACTAATCTTCTGGGACCCCCGTTGTTGACTGAAACGTCCCGATGTAGGGCATGACTGAACTGCCCAACTCCAAGGGCACGGAAGTGTAGCCTGTGGGGCTTTTTCCAAGAACAGAGACGCTCAAGGCCTCCTCTGGGCCCACTGACTCCGAAGCTACTGGGATAGTTCCCGGCTTTAAAGACCAGACGTAGTCCTCCTCTGCAGACCTCTCATCAAGGGTTTTTCACACTGGGTTTTCCCTCCTCTGAGAAAACAGGCCAAGAGATTGTGAGGATCCATAATTAGTGTTTTAATGCACTTGGCAGGACTCAGTGTTTTTCGCGTTCTGTGATACTGGGATCTGCATCTTCACTGTAATGTGTTAAACCTTTAAGTCTTGTCCAAAAGTCACGTCATTACATAGAGAATCCTTCTGTGAATTCCAGGCAGATTGCCATCATTCTGCTTCCGTCTCCTCACCTTTAAAATGGGGAGAGTAGCGGTAACCTAGCTTTGGGATGTGAGGATTAAATGAGATAGTTGGTGCAAAGCAGTTAGCACAGGATCTGGCACAAAGTGAGGCCTTTGATAAATTATTATTATTATAGTAGTTTTGATTTTCCTCCGGTCGGAATATAATTTAGTTGAAGTTAGTGACTGTGTCACAGCTGTGTCTCAGGCTGGTGTCTGCCGCCCTGAGCTAAGCCGTAAAAATCCCTAGAATAACTTTTCAAAAGCCTGTCAGCCTCTTGAGGCTCCTACACTTCTTTATTGTATTGTATTTTATTGTATTGTATTTTATTTTATTGCAGTAACAGTGGCTTCTAACATCATATAGCTTTCAGATGTACGTTGTAATATATTTCGAGTTCTGTGTAGATTACATCGTGTTCACCACCCAAAAACTAATTATAGTCCGTCACCTCCCATGTGAGCCTCATCACCCCTTTTGCTCTCTCCCCTCCCCCCCTCCCCCTATGGTAACCAGCAATCCAATCTCCGTGGCTCTGTGTGTGTTTGTGATTGTTTTTATCTTCTGCTCATGAGTGAGATCACACGGTGTTTGACTTTCTCCCTCTGATTTGTTTCACTTCACATAATACCCTCAGGGTCCATCCAGGTTGTCACAAATGGCCGGGTCTCATCATTTCTTATGGCCGAGTGGTATTCCATTGTGTATACGTACCACATCTTCTTTATCCATTCCTCCCTTGATGGGCACCTAGGTTGCTTCCAAGTTTTGGCTGTTGTGAATAATGCTGCAGTGAACCTAGGGGTGCACGTGTCTTTCTGCATTTGTGTCTTCGAGTTCTTTGGATGAATAGCCAGCAGTGGGATAGCCGGATCATAACGGTAGATCTATTCTTAGTTTTCTGAGGATACTCCCTACTGCTTTCCATAGTGGCTGCACCAGTCTGCGCCCCCACCAGCAGTGCAGGAGAGTTCCCGTCTCTCCACATCCTCTCCGACACTTGTCTCTTGTCTTGCTACTTAGAGCCATTCTGACCAGAGTAAGGTGACGTCTCATGGTAGTTTTCATTTGCACTTGTCTGATCGCTCATGATGTTGAGCACCTCTCCATAGGCCTGTTGGCCATCCGGATGTCTTCTTTGGAGAAGTCACTGCTCAGATCTTTTGCCCGTTTTTTTAATTGGGTTGTTGATTTGTTTTGTTGTTGAGGTGTATGAGTTCTTTCTGTATTTTGGGTATTAACCCCTTATCCGACATACGGTTTGCAAGTATCTTCTCCCAGGTGTTAGGTTGCGTTTTGGTTTTGTGGATGGTTTCCTTTGCCGTGCAGAAGATTTTTTTACTTTGATGTAGTCCCGTTTGTTCATTTTGTATTTTGTTTCCATTGCCCAGTCAGACGTGGTACTTGAACATAGGCTGCTAAGACTGATGTCAAAGGGTTTGCTTGTAGACGTTGCGTGGTTTCGGGTCTGACGTTCGAGTAAAACCCGAGGGAGGAGGCTGCAGTTCCCCGAGAGCGAGCTTGGCGGGGACCCTGCGTCCCTGTCAGCGCACCTTCCCGCTCCGCGAAGGTCCGAAGCGTGTGGGCGGGGCCCCAGGAGTTCTCCCAGGAGGGTGTCCCTGTCCCTGTCCGCAGTCCACCGCCGGAGGGGGCGGGGCAACGGCCTGGGAGCGTCTGGGCGGCGGCGCGCGCCCGCGAGGAGAGGAGCGCGCGCGGCTGCCGGGCCACCGTCGCGGGAGGCGTGGGAGGCGTCGGCGAGCCGCGCCTGCCTGGCCAGAGCCGAGCCCCGCGGAGTCCGGCCGCGCTCTGCGGCTCTCTCCCGGGCCGGGCTCGTCCGTGGACGCCGCTCCGTGTCCCCGCTGGGCACAGCAGCCCGGGCCCTCCACAGCCACGGCCGCTGGCCTGAGGTGGCCCTCCTTCAGCTCCCGCTCTTCCTGCTCGCCGGACACGGACGACCAGGGCGCCTGCGAAGATGATGCCATCTGGGAGAGGTACCTGGGGGCGTGGGCCTGGGGGCTGGTGGGAGGCGAGCGTGTTTCTGAGGAATAGGCTTGTGCGCCGAGAGGTGCCCGTCAGGTCGCGGGACAGCTGTGCGGCGCGCGGAGCGCGGGGGGGGGGGGGGGGGGGGGGGGGGGGGGGGTCTCTTCGTGCGCGTCACTCGTTCATGGAACGGGCGGTGTGTGCCGGGCACGGGGCCAGCCTGGGGACGCGGTGCCCGGGAGTCGGGCGCTGAAGCGGCCCCCGGGGTCTTGGCTTCTTGGAGGGACAGACGCGAAGTCGATAAGGACACTGGTCTCGATGCGTTCTGAGGAGTGCAGGTCTCCCTCCTTTAGAGGCTGCGTTCCGTTGGGGTTTTCATGAAGCCTGTTGTGCCCCTGAAGCTCAGGCCGGTTCAGGGGAAGTGGCCTGTCGAGGGCCACGTGACGTTTGTGTGCAGAGCCAGTGCTTTCCAAAGCCCTTGACTGTGCGGAAGTCTAGCTGTTAGGGGTGCGGTGGGGGCTGTCCGGGGAGCATTGTGAGCACAGGTATGTGTCCCACTCTTGAAAGTCTGGCAGAGAGAGCGTGAGGCTCGAGGGTGCTCCGTTCGTTGCCTCCTTCCACAGAAAGTCTGGAGAGCTGACCTTGGGACAAGTCCTTCCTTTCCTCTGGTCGGTGCGTTGTTCAGTGGTCTGGACACTTGGTGAGCAAGACTGACAGGGTGTTTGACGTACTGGGCCTCACAGCCTAGTTGGAAAGGACAGATAGGCAGCGACTAGTTACCTAGGAGATACGTAAAAACTATTTCGTGTTGGGTGCTGAGAAATACGGCATTTACTGATAGACTTTGTGGCTTAGGCAGTGATGTTGAAGCTGAGAGCAGATGCCTACAAGAAAAGGAGGACTTGTGCGGGAGAGCGTTGGGACGGGGCAAGGGAGGAGTATGGCCTGTCAGAGGAGCTGAAAGAGTGCCCTGGAGCCTGGGGCCGCGTAGGGACTGTAGGGTGGGGAAAACAAAACCTTTCGGTTAAGGCTGGCGCTTTCTATAGGTTTTTGGAGACTAAGCGTGGTGATTCGGAGCGTGGACTCTGGAGCCAGACCCTGTCAAATGGGTCCTAGCTCTGCCACCTACGGGCTGTGTGAACTTGGGCAAGTTACCGTACCATTCTGTGTGTCAGTTTCCTGATCTGTCAAACGGGGATGATTATCATACACACTCCATAGGTGAGTGTAAAGGTGAGAGGATATTTCATAGCCGTAAAGGACTTAGAGCAGCGTCTGGCCTGTAGTAGGCGTTAGTAGTGGTTGATTAAATAAATGGATAAATGCATACATAAGTCTTAAAGGCTCGGAGGCTGTCCCTGGTGAAACGTGTGAACTTGAATGGATTACACCCAACTTTGTTTCCTTTCCAGCTTGCAGTTGCTACTGACCGCATCTGTAGCACCGTGGAATTCGAAATCATCTCCCTCGACTTGGCTGCTCTTGGGAAAACAATCTAATGCTGTCAAAATTATCCCAGGGAAATAAACGCCTTTTCAGTAGCATAGTAGGGTTAGGCTTATTTAATATGTATTGTTTATATTGGTTTGTTTAGTATTTGTTGGTCACCCTTTTTTTTTTTTTTTCTTTTCTTTTCTGCTAAGCTGTTCGGTTAAAAAGAGCAGATTAGCTATGAAATGGTTCAGACACAGAGAAAAGTAGAGAGTCGTGCAAGCAGAGCACGCCTTTCCCTGACTCTCTGTCGAGAGCTTGTGTGATTGCAGCTGCTCTCTGCCTCAGACACGGTGCCCTCTGCGTGTGCAATCCCGTAAACAGTGCAGGGTCTGGAACCGTGGAGAATCTAAGGCAGTCCAGTCATGCTTTGCTTAACAGTGGGGATCAGTTCTGAGGAGTGTGTCACAGTCAGGCAATCTCGAGACTGTGCAAACACCACGGAGTTCCTAATCCTAGATGGCAGAGCCTCCTACACACCTAGGCCACATGGGACTAATCTTCTGGGACCCCCGTTGTTGACTGAAACGTCCCGATGTAGGGCATGACTGAACTGCCCAACTCCAAGGGCACGGAAGTGTAGCCTGTGGGGCTTTTTCCAAGAACAGAGACGCTCAAGGCCTCCTCTGGGCCCACTGACTCCGAAGCTACTGGGATAGTTCCCGGCTTTAAAGACCAGACGTAGTCCTCCTCTGCAGACCTCTCATCAAGGGTTTTTCACACTGGGTTTTCCCTCCTCTGAGAAAACAGGCCAAGAGATTGTGAGGATCCATAATTAGTGTTTTAATGCACTTGGCAGGACTCAGTGTTTTTCACGTTCTGTGATACTGGGATCTGCATCTTCACTGTAATGTGTTAAGCCTTTAAGTCTTGTCCAAAAGTCACGTCATTACATAGAGAATCCTTCTGTGAATTCCAGGCAGATTGCCATCATTCTGCTTCCGTCTCCTCACCTTTAAAATGGGGAGAGTAGCGGTAACCTAGCTTTGGGATGTGAGGATTAAATGAGATAGTTGGTGCAAAGCAGTTAGCACAGGATCTGGCACAAAGTGAGGCCTTTGATAAATTATTATTATTATAGTAGTTTTGATTTTCCTCCGGTCGGAATATAATTTAGTTGAAGTTAGTGACTGTGTCACAGCTGTGTCTCAGGCTGGTGTCTGCCGCCCTGAGCTAAGCCGTAAAAATCCCTAGAATAACTTTTCAAAAGCCTGTCAGCCTCTTGAGGCTCCTACACTTCTTTATTGTATTGTATTTTATTGTATTGTATTTTATTTTATTGCAGTAACAGTGGCTTCTAACATCATATAGCTTTCAGATGTACGTTGTAATATATTTCGAGTTCTGTGTAGATTACATCGTGTTCACCACCCAAAAACTAATTATAGTCCGTCACCTCCCATGTGAGCCTCATCACCCCTTTTGCTCTCTCCCCTCCCCCCCTCCCCCTATGGTAACCAGCAATCCAATCTCCGTGGCTCTGTGTGTGTTTGTGATTGTTTTTATCTTCTGCTCATGAGTGAGATCACACGGTGTTTGACTTTCTCCCTCTGATTTGTTTCACTTCACATAATACCCTCAGGGTCCATCCAGGTTGTCACAAATGGCCGGGTCTCATCATTTCTTATGGCCGAGTGGTATTCCATTGTGTATACGTACCACATCTTCTTTATCCATTCCTCCCTTGATGGGCACCTAGGTTGCTTCCAAGTTTTGGCTGTTGTGAATAATGCTGCAGTGAACCTAGGGGTGCACGTGTCTTTCTGCATTTGTGTCTTCGAGTTCTTTGGATGAATAGCCAGCAGTGGGATAGCCGGATCATAACGGTAGATCTATTCTTAGTTTTCTGAGGATACTCCCTACTGCTTTCCATAGTGGCTGCACCAGTCTGCGCCCCCACCAGCAGTGCAGGAGAGTTCCCGTCTCTCCACATCCTCTCCGACACTTGTCTCTTGTCTTGCTACTTAGAGCCATTCTGACCAGAGTAAGGTGACGTCTCATGGTAGTTTTCATTTGCACTTGTCTGATCGCTCATGATGTTGAGCACCTCTCCATAGGCCTGTTGGCCATCCGGATGTCTTCTTTGGAGAAGTCACTGCTCAGATCTTTTGCCCGTTTTTTTAATTGGGTTGTTGATTTGTTTTGTTGTTGAGGTGTATGAGTTCTTTCTGTATTTTGGGTATTAACCCCTTATCCGACATACGGTTTGCAAGTATCTTCTCCCAGGTGTTAGGTTGCGTTTTGGTTTTGTGGATGGTTTCCTTTGCCGTGCAGAAGATTTTTTTACTTTGATGTAGTCCCGTTTGTTCATTTTGTATTTTGTTTCCATTGCCCAGTCAGACGTGGTACTTGAACATAGGCTGCTAAGACTGATGTCAAAGGGTTTGCTTGTAGACGTTGCGTGGTTTCGGGTCTGACGTTCGAGTAAAACCCGAGGGAGGAGGCTGCAGTTCCCCGAGAGCGAGCTTGGCGGGGACCCTGCGTCCCTGTCAGCGCACCTTCCCGCTCCGCGAAGGTCCGAAGCGTGTGGGCGGGGCCCCAGGAGTTCTCCCAGGAGGGTGTCCCTGTCCCTGTCCGCAGTCCACCGCCGGAGGGGGCGGGGCAACGGCCTGGGAGCGTCTGGGCGGCGGCGCGCGCCCGCGAGGAGAGGAGCGCGCGCGGCTGCCGGGCCACCGTCGCGGGAGGCGTGGGAGGCGTCGGCGAGCCGCGCCTGCCTGGCCAGAGCCGAGCCCCGCGGAGTCCGGCCGCGCTCTGCGGCTCTCTCCCGGGCCGGGCTCGTCCGTGGACGCCGCTCCGTGTCCCCGCTGGGCACAGCAGCCCGGGCCCTCCACAGCCACGGCCGCTGGCCTGAGGTGGCCCTCCTTCAGCTCCCGCTCTTCCTGCTCGCCGGACACGGACGACCAGGGCGCCTGCGAAGATGATGCCATCTGGGAGAGGTACCTGGGGGCGTGGGCCTGGGGGCTGGTGGGAGGCGAGCGTGTTTCTGAGGAATAGGCTTGTGCGCCGAGAGGTGCCCGTCAGGTCGCGGGACAGCTGTGCGGCGCGCGGAGCGCGGGGGGGGGGGGGGGGCGGCGGGGGGGTCTCTTCGTGCGCGTCACTCGTTCATGGAACGGGCGGTGTGTGCCGGGCACGGGGCCAGCCTGGGGACGCGGTGCCCGGGAGTCGGGCGCTGAAGCGGCCCCCGGGGTCTTGGCTTCTTGGAGGGACAGACGCGAAGTCGATAAGGACACTGGTCTCGATGCGTTCTGAGGAGTGCAGGTCTCCCTCCTTTAGAGGCTACGTTCCGTTGGGGTTTTCCTGAAGCCTGTTGTGCCCCTGAAGCTCAGGCCGGTTCAGGGGAAGTGGCCTGTCGAGGGCCACGTGACGTTTGTGTGCAGAGCCAGTGCTTTCCAAAGCCCTTGACTGTGCGGAAGTCTAGCTGTTAGGGGTGCGGTGGGGGCTGTCCGGGGAGCATTGTGAGCACAGGTATGTGTCCCACTCTTGAAAGTCTGGCAGAGAGAGCGTGAGGCTCGAGGGTGCTCCGTTCGTTGCCTCCTTCCACAGAAAGTCTGGAGAGCTGACCTTGGGACAAGTCCTTCCTTTCCTCTGGTCGGTGCGTTGTTCAGTGGTCTGGACACTTGGTGAGCAAGACTGACAGGGTGTTTGACGTACTGGGCCTCACAGCCTAGTTGGAAAGGACAGATAGGCAGCGACTAGTTACCTAGGAGATACGTAAAAACTATTTCGTGTTGGGTGCTGAGAAATACGGCATTTACTGATAGACTTTGTGGCTTAGGCAGTGATGTTGAAGCTGAGAGCAGATGCCTACAAGAAAAGGAGGACTTGTGCGGGAGAGCGTTGGGACGGGGCAAGGGAGGAGTATGGCCTGTCAGAGGAGCTGAAAGAGTGCCCTGGAGCCTGGGGCCGCGTAGGGACTGTAGGGTGGGGAAAACAAAACCTTTCGGTTAAGGCTGGCGCTTTCTATAGGTTTTTGGAGACTAAGCGTGGTGATTCGGAGCGTGGACTCTGGAGCCAGACCCTGTCAAATGGGTCCTAGCTCTGCCACCTACGGGCTGTGTGAACTTGGGCAAGTTACCGTACCATTCTGTGTGTCAGTTTCCTGATCTGTCAAACGGGGATGATTATCATACACACTCCATAGGTGAGTGTAAAGGTGAGAGGATATTTCATAGCCGTAAAGGACTTAGAGCAGCGTCTGGCCTGTAGTAGGCGTTAGTAGTGGTTGATTAAATAAATGGATAAATGCATACATAAGTCTTAAAGGCTCGGAGGCTGTCCCTGGTGAAACGTGTGAACTTGAATGGATTACACCCAACTTTGTTTCCTTTCCAGCTTGCAGTTGCTACTGACCGCATCTGTAGCACCGTGGAATTCGAAATCATCTCCCTCGACTTGGCTGCTCTTGGGAAAACAATCTAATGCTGTCAAAATTATCCCAGGGAAATAAACGCCTTTTCAGTAGCATAGTAGGGTTAGGCTTATTTAATATGTATTGTTTATATTGGTTTGTTTAGTATTTGTTGGTCACCCTTTTTTTTTTTTTTTCTTTTCTTTTCTGCTAAGCTGTTCGGTTAAAAAGAGCAGATTAGCTATGAAATGGTTCAGACACAGAGAAAAGTAGAGAGTCGTGCAAGCAGAGCACGCCTTTCCCTGACTCTCTGTCGAGAGCTTGTGTGATTGCAGCTGCTCTCTGCCTCAGACACGGTGCCCTCTGCGTGTGCAATCCCGTAAACAGTGCAGGGTCTGGAACCGTGGAGAATCTAAGGCAGTCCAGTCATGCTTTGCTTAACAGTGGGGATCAGTTCTGAGGAGTGTGTCACAGTCAGGCAATCTCGAGACTGTGCAAACACCACGGAGTTCCTAATCCTAGATGGCAGAGCCTCCTACACACCTAGGCCACATGGGACTAATCTTCTGGGACCCCCGTTGTTGACTGAAACGTCCCGATGTAGGGCATGACTGAACTGCCCAACTCCAAGGGCACGGAAGTGTAGCCTGTGGGGCTTTTTCCAAGAACAGAGACGCTCAAGGCCTCCTCTGGGCCCACTGACTCCGAAGCTACTGGGATAGTTCCCGGCTTTAAAGACCAGACGTAGTCCTCCTCTGCAGACCTCTCATCAAGGGTTTTTCACACTGGGTTTTCCCTCCTCTGAGAAAACAGGCCAAGAGATTGTGAGGATCCATAATTAGTGTTTTAATGCACTTGGCAGGACTCAGTGTTTTTCACGTTCTGTGATACTGGGATCTGCATCTTCACTGTAATGTGTTAAGCCTTTAAGTCTTGTCCAAAAGTCACGTCATTACATAGAGAATCCTTCTGTGAATTCCAGGCAGATTGCCATCATTCTGCTTCCGTCTCCTCACCTTTAAAATGGGGAGAGTAGCGGTAACCTAGCTTTGGGATGTGAGGATTAAATGAGATAGTTGGTGCAAAGCAGTTAGCACAGGATCTGGCACAAAGTGAGGCCTTTGATAAATTATTATTATTATAGTAGTTTTGATTTTCCTCCGGTCGGAATATAATTTAGTTGAAGTTAGTGACTGTGTCACAGCTGTGTCTCAGGCTGGTGTCTGCCGCCCTGAGCTAAGCCGTAAAAATCCCTAGAATAACTTTTCAAAAGCCTGTCAGCCTCTTGAGGCTCCTACACTTCTTTATTGTATTGTATTTTATTGTATTGTATTTTATTTTATTGCAGTAACAGTGGCTTCTAACATCATATAGCTTTCAGATGTACGTTGTAATATATTTCGAGTTCTGTGTAGATTACATCGTGTTCACCACCCAAAAACTAATTATAGTCCGTCACCTCCCATGTGAGCCTCATCACCCCTTTTGCTCTCTCCCCTCCCCCCCTCCCCCTATGGTAACCAGCAATCC
Organism: Equus caballus; assembly: GCF_041296265.1. Lineage (NCBI taxonomy): Eukaryota > Metazoa > Chordata > Mammalia > Perissodactyla > Equidae > Equus > Equus caballus. The sequence goes on from NC_091704.1 coordinate 12,824,581, forward strand.
AATCTCCGTGGCTCTGTGTGTGTTTGTGATTGTTTTTATCTTCTGCTCATGAGTGAGATCACACGGTGTTTGACTTTCTCCCTCTGATTTGTTTCACTTCACATAATACCCTCAGGGTCCATCCAGGTTGTCACAAATGGCCGGGTCTCATCATTTCTTATGGCCGAGTGGTATTCCATTGTGTATACGTACCACATCTTCTTTATCCATTCCTCCCTTGATGGGCACCTAGGTTGCTTCCAAGTTTTGGCTGTTGTGAATAATGCTGCAGTGAACCTAGGGGTGCACGTGTCTTTCTGCATTTGTGTCTTCGAGTTCTTTGGATGAATAGCCAGCAGTGGGATAGCCGGATCATAACGGTAGATCTATTCTTAGTTTTCTGAGGATACTCCCTACTGCTTTCCATAGTGGCTGCACCAGTCTGCGCCCCCACCAGCAGTGCAGGAGAGTTCCCGTCTCTCCACATCCTCTCCGACACTTGTCTCTTGTCTTGCTACTTAGAGCCATTCTGACCAGAGTAAGGTGACGTCTCATGGTAGTTTTCATTTGCACTTGTCTGATCGCTCATGATGTTGAGCACCTCTCCATAGGCCTGTTGGCCATCCGGATGTCTTCTTTGGAGAAGTCACTGCTCAGATCTTTTGCCCGTTTTTTTAATTGGGTTGTTGATTTGTTTTGTTGTTGAGGTGTATGAGTTCTTTCTGTATTTTGGGTATTAACCCCTTATCCGACATACGGTTTGCAAGTATCTTCTCCCAGGTGTTAGGTTGCGTTTTGGTTTTGTGGATGGTTTCCTTTGCCGTGCAGAAGATTTTTTTACTTTGATGTAGTCCCGTTTGTTCATTTTGTATTTTGTTTCCATTGCCCAGTCAGACGTGGTACTTGAACATAGGCTGCTAAGACTGATGTCAAAGGGTTTGCTTGTAGACGTTGCGTGGTTTCGGGTCTGACGTTCGAGTAAAACCCGAGGGAGGAGGCTGCAGTTCCCCGAGAGCGAGCTTGGCGGGGACCCTGCGTCCCTGTCAGCGCACCTTCCCGCTCCGCGAAGGTCCGAAGCGTGTGGGCGGGGCCCCAGGAGTTCTCCCAGGAGGGTGTCCCTGTCCCTGTCCGCAGTCCACCGCCGGAGGGGGCGGGGCAACGGCCTGGGAGCGTCTGGGCGGCGGCGCGCGCCCGCGAGGAGAGGAGCGCGCGCGGCTGCCGGGCCACCGTCGCGGGAGGCGTGGGAGGCGTCGGCGAGCCGCGCCTGCCTGGCCAGAGCCGAGCCCCGCGGAGTCCGGCCGCGCTCTGCGGCTCTCTCCCGGGCCGGGCTCGTCCGTGGACGCCGCTCCGTGTCCCCGCTGGGCACAGCAGCCCGGGCCCTCCACAGCCACGGCCGCTGGCCTGAGGTGGCCCTCCTTCAGCTCCCGCTCTTCCTGCTCGCCGGACACGGACGACCAGGGCGCCTGCGAAGATGATGCCATCTGGGAGAGGTACCTGGGGGCGTGGGCCTGGGGGCTGGTGGGAGGCGAGCGTGTTTCTGAGGAATAGGCTTGTGCGCCGAGAGGTGCCCGTCAGGTCGCGGGACAGCTGTGCGGCGCGCGGAGCGCGGGGGGGGGGGGGGGGGGGGCGGCGGGGGGGTCTCTTCGTGCGCGTCACTCGTTCATGGAACGGGCGGTGTGTGCCGGGCACGGGGCCAGCCTGGGGACGCGGTGCCCGGGAGTCGGGCGCTGAAGCGGCCCCCGGGGTCTTGGCTTCTTGGAGGGACAGACGCGAAGTCGATAAGGACACTGGTCTCGATGCGTTCTGAGGAGTGCAGGTCTCCCTCCTTTAGAGGCTGCGTTCCGTTGGGGTTTTCATGAAGCCTGTTGTGCCCCTGAAGCTCAGGCCGGTTCAGGGGAAGTGGCCTGTCGAGGGCCACGTGACGTTTGTGTGCAGAGCCAGTGCTTTCCAAAGCCCTTGACTGTGCGGAAGTCTAGCTGTTAGGGGTGCGGTGGGGGCTGTCCGGGGAGCATTGTGAGCACAGGTATGTGTCCCACTCTTGAAAGTCTGGCAGAGAGAGCGTGAGGCTCGAGGGTGCTCCGTTCGTTGCCTCCTTCCACAGAAAGTCTGGAGAGCTGACCTTGGGACAAGTCCTTCCTTTCCTCTGGTCGGTGCGTTGTTCAGTGGTCTGGACACTTGGTGAGCAAGACTGACAGGGTGTTTGACGTACTGGGCCTCACAGCCTAGTTGGAAAGGACAGATAGGCAGCGACTAGTTACCTAGGAGATACGTAAAAACTATTTCGTGTTGGGTGCTGAGAAATACGGCATTTACTGATAGACTTTGTGGCTTAGGCAGTGATGTTGAAGCTGAGAGCAGATGCCTACAAGAAAAGGAGGACTTGTGCGGGAGAGCGTTGGGACGGGGCAAGGGAGGAGTATGGCCTGTCAGAGGAGCTGAAAGAGTGCCCTGGAGCCTGGGGCCGCGTAGGGACTGTAGGGTGGGGAAAACAAAACCTTTCGGTTAAGGCTGGCGCTTTCTATAGGTTTTTGGAGACTAAGCGTGGTGATTCGGAGCGTGGACTCTGGAGCCAGACCCTGTCAAATGGGTCCTAGCTCTGCCACCTACGGGCTGTGTGAACTTGGGCAAGTTACCGTACCATTCTGTGTGTCAGTTTCCTGATCTGTCAAACGGGGATGATTATCATACACACTCCATAGGTGAGTGTAAAGGTGAGAGGATATTTCATAGCCGTAAAGGACTTAGAGCAGCGTCTGGCCTGTAGTAGGCGTTAGTAGTGGTTGATTAAATAAATGGATAAATGCATACATAAGTCTTAAAGGCTCGGAGGCTGTCCCTGGTGAAACGTGTGAACTTGAATGGATTACACCCAACTTTGTTTCCTTTCCAGCTTGCAGTTGCTACTGACCGCATCTGTAGCACCGTGGAATTCGAAATCATCTCCCTCGACTTGGCTGCTCTTGGGAAAACAATCTAATGCTGTCAAAATTATCCCAGGGAAATAAACGCCTTTTCAGTAGCATAGTAGGGTTAGGCTTATTTAATATGTATTGTTTATATTGGTTTGTTTAGTATTTGTTGGTCACCCTTTTTTTTTTTTTTTCTTTTCTTTTCTGCTAAGCTGTTCGGTTAAAAAGAGCAGATTAGCTATGAAATGGTTCAGACACAGAGAAAAGTAGAGAGTCGTGCAAGCAGAGCACGCCTTTCCCTGACTCTCTGTCGAGAGCTTGTGTGATTGCAGCTGCTCTCTGCCTCAGACACGGTGCCCTCTGCGTGTGCAATCCCGTAAACAGTGCAGGGTCTGGAACCGTGGAGAATCTAAGGCAGTCCAGTCATGCTTTGCTTAACAGTGGGGATCAGTTCTGAGGAGTGTGTCACAGTCAGGCAATCTCGAGACTGTGCAAACACCACGGAGTTCCTAATCCTAGATGGCAGAGCCTCCTACACACCTAGGCCACATGGGACTAATCTTCTGGGACCCCCGTTGTTGACTGAAACGTCCCGATGTAGGGCATGACTGAACTGCCCAACTCCAAGGGCACGGAAGTGTAGCCTGTGGGGCTTTTTCCAAGAACAGAGACGCTCAAGGCCTCCTCTGGGCCCACTGACTCCGAAGCTACTGGGATAGTTCCCGGCTTTAAAGACCAGACGTAGTCCTCCTCTGCAGACCTCTCATCAAGGGTTTTTCACACTGGGTTTTCCCTCATCTGAGAAAACAGGCCAAGAGATTGTGAGGATCCATAATTAGTGTTTTAATGCACTTGGCAGGACTCAGTGTTTTTCACGTTCTGTGATACTGGGATCTGCATCTTCACTGTAATGTGTTAAGCCTTTAAGTCTTGTCCAAAAGTCACGTCATTACATAGAGAATCCTTCTGTGAATTCCAGGCAGATTGCCATCATTCTGCTTCCGTCTCCTCACCTTTAAAATGGGGAGAGTAGCGGTAACCTAGCTTTGGGATGTGAGGATTAAATGAGATAGTTGGTGCAAAGCAGTTAGCACAGGATCTGGCACAAAGTGAGGCCTTTGATAAATTATTATTATTATAGTAGTTTTGATTTTCCTCCGGTCGGAATATAATTTAGTTGAAGTTAGTGACTGTGTCACAGCTGTGTCTCAGGCTGGTGTCTGCCGCCCTGAGCTAAGCCGTAAAAATCCCTAGAATAACTTTTCAAAAGCCTGTCAGCCTCTTGAGGCTCCTACACTTCTTTATTGTATTGTATTTTATTGTATTGTATTTTATTTTATTGCAGTAACAGTGGCTTCTAACATCATATAGCTTTCAGATGTACGTTGTAATATATTTCGAGTTCTGTGTAGATTACATCGTGTTCACCACCCAAAAACTAATTATAGTCCGTCACCTCCCATGTGAGCCTCATCACCCCTTTTGCTCTCTCCCCTCCCCCCCTCCCCCTATGGTAACCAGCAATCCAATCTCCGTGGCTCTGTGTGTGTTTGTGATTGTTTTTATCTTCTGCTCATGAGTGAGATCACACGGTGTTTGACTTTCTCCCTCTGATTTGTTTCACTTCACATAATACCCTCAGGGTCCATCCAGGTTGTCACAAATGGCCGGGTCTCATCATTTCTTATGGCCGAGTGGTATTCCATTGTGTATACGTACCACATCTTCTTTATCCATTCCTCCCTTGATGGGCACCTAGGTTGCTTCCAAGTTTTGGCTGTTGTGAATAATGCTGCAGTGAACCTAGGGGTGCACGTGTCTTTCTGCATTTGTGTCTTCGAGTTCTTTGGATGAATAGCCAGCAGTGGGATAGCCGGATCATAACGGTAGATCTATTCTTAGTTTTCTGAGGATACTCCCTACTGCTTTCCATAGTGGCTGCACCAGTCTGCGCCCCCACCAGCAGTGCAGGAGAGTTCCCGTCTCTCCACATCCTCTCCGACACTTGTCTCTTGTCTTGCTACTTAGAGCCATTCTGACCAGAGTAAGGTGACGTCTCATGGTAGTTTTCATTTGCACTTGTCTGATCGCTCATGATGTTGAGCACCTCTCCATAGGCCTGTTGGCCATCCGGATGTCTTCTTTGGAGAAGTCACTGCTCAGATCTTTTGCCCGTTTTTTTAATTGGGTTGTTGATTTGTTTTGTTGTTGAGGTGTATGAGTTCTTTCTGTATTTTGGGTATTAACCCCTTATCCGACATACGGTTTGCAAGTATCTTCTCCCAGGTGTTAGGTTGCGTTTTGGTTTTGTGGATGGTTTCCTTTGCCGTGCAGAAGATTTTTTTACTTTGATGTAGTCCCGTTTGTTCATTTTGTATTTTGTTTCCATTGCCCAGTCAGACGTGGTACTTGAACATAGGCTGCTAAGACTGATGTCAAAGGGTTTGCTTGTAGACGTTGCGTGGTTTCGGGTCTGACGTTCGAGTAAAACCCGAGGGAGGAGGCTGCAGTTCCCCGAGAGCGAGCTTGGCGGGGACCCTGCGTCCCTGTCAGCGCACCTTCCCGCTCCGCGAAGGTCCGAAGCGTGTGGGCGGGGCCCCAGGAGTTCTCCCAGGAGGGTGTCCCTGTCCCTGTCCGCAGTCCACCGCCGGAGGGGGCGGGGCAACGGCCTGGGAGCGTCTGGGCGGCGGCGCGCGCCCGCGAGGAGAGGAGCGCGCGCGGCTGCCGGGCCACCGTCGCGGGAGGCGTGGGAGGCGTCGGCGAGCCGCGCCTGCCTGGCCAGAGCCGAGCCCCGCGGAGTCCGGCCGCGCTCTGCGGCTCTCTCCCGGGCCGGGCTCGTCCGTGGACGCCGCTCCGTGTCCCCGCTGGGCACAGCAGCCCGGGCCCTCCACAGCCACGGCCGCTGGCCTGAGGTGGCCCTCCTTCAGCTCCCGCTCTTCCTGCTCGCCGGACACGGACGACCAGGGCGCCTGCGAAGATGATGCCATCTGGGAGAGGTACCTGGGGGCGTGGGCCTGGGGGCTGGTGGGAGGCGAGCGTGTTTCTGAGGAATAGGCTTGTGCGCCGAGAGGTGCCCGTCAGGTCGCGGGACAGCTGTGCGGCGCGCGGAGCGCGGGGGGGGGGGGGGGGGGGGCGGCGGGGGGGTCTCTTCGTGCGCGTCACTCGTTCATGGAACGGGCGGTGTGTGCCGGGCACGGGGCCAGCCTGGGGACGCGGTGCCCGGGAGTCGGGCGCTGAAGCGGCCCCCGGGGTCTTGGCTTCTTGGAGGGACAGACGCGAAGTCGATAAGGACACTGGTCTCGATGCGTTCTGAGGAGTGCAGGTCTCCCTCCTTTAGAGGCTGCGTTCCGTTGGGGTTTTCATGAAGCCTGTTGTGCCCCTGAAGCTCAGGCCGGTTCAGGGGAAGTGGCCTGTCGAGGGCCACGTGACGTTTGTGTGCAGAGCCAGTGCTTTCCAAAGCCCTTGACTGTGCGGAAGTCTAGCTGTTAGGGGTGCGGTGGGGGCTGTCCGGGGAGCATTGTGAGCACAGGTATGTGTCCCACTCTTGAAAGTCTGGCAGAGAGAGCGTGAGGCTCGAGGGTGCTCCGTTCGTTGCCTCCTTCCACAGAAAGTCTGGAGAGCTGACCTTGGGACAAGTCCTTCCTTTCCTCTGGTCGGTGCGTTGTTCAGTGGTCTGGACACTTGGTGAGCAAGACTGACAGGGTGTTTGACGTACTGGGCCTCACAGCCTAGTTGGAAAGGACAGATAGGCAGCGACTAGTTACCTAGGAGATACGTAAAAACTATTTCGTGTTGGGTGCTGAGAAATACGGCATTTACTGATAGACTTTGTGGCTTAGGCAGTGATGTTGAAGCTGAGAGCAGATGCCTACAAGAAAAGGAGGACTTGTGCGGGAGAGCGTTGGGACGGGGCAAGGGAGGAGTATGGCCTGTCAGAGGAGCTGAAAGAGTGCCCTGGAGCCTGGGGCCGCGTAGGGACTGTAGGGTGGGGAAAACAAAACCTTTCGGTTAAGGCTGGCGCTTTCTATAGGTTTTTGGAGACTAAGCGTGGTGATTCGGAGCGTGGACTCTGGAGCCAGACCCTGTCAAATGGGTCCTAGCTCTGCCACCTACGGGCTGTGTGAACTTGGGCAAGTTACCGTACCATTCTGTGTGTCAGTTTCCTGATCTGTCAAACGGGGATGATTATCATACACACTCCATAGGTGAGTGTAAAGGTGAGAGGATATTTCATAGCCGTAAAGGACTTAGAGCAGCGTCTGGCCTGTAGTAGGCGTTAGTAGTGGTTGATTAAATAAATGGATAAATGCATACATAAGTCTTAAAGGCTCGGAGGCTGTCCCTGGTGAAACGTGTGAACTTGAATGGATTACACCCAACTTTGTTTCCTTTCCAGCTTGCAGTTGCTACTGACCGCATCTGTAGCACCGTGGAATTCGAAATCATCTCCCTCGACTTGGCTGCTCTTGGGAAAACAATCTAATGCTGTCAAAATTATCCCAGGGAAATAAAAGCCTTTTCAGTAGCCTAGATCACTTGATACTTACACCCAAAGTCCTGGACATTATTGTCTCCAGTTTATATGAGGACACTGAGACTTAGATGGATGAAAGGCCTTTGCCAAGGTCACCCACGTAGTAAAGTGTAGAATCGGTATTAGAACCTGACTTTATATCCCCATCTCTGTGCATAGTGCCATAGGTGCTAAACAGGTTATTTCAATTAACGTGATCAGGCACAAAGTACCCTGAACTCTGGTATAAGTTCTTGGTCCCTTAGAAAAGGAATCTGCTGCTGTCCTTAAGGAGCCTGTAAGATTTCTGGGGTTATAGAATACATTGTTTGTAATAGAAAATTATGAAAGGGTGAGTCTGCAGGGCTAAAATGTTGAAGAGTGTGTGTGCATTAAGAGTCTTTTAGTTGCAAGTGGTAGAAACTCAACTCAAAATGGCTTCAGGAGACAAGAATACATGTATTGGAACACTTAACTGATTCAGATATGGCTGGATCAATGAGTTCAAATAATGCCATTGGGCATATGTCTCCTTTTGTTTTATTCTTGATTCTTAACCAGTCTCTCCTCAGTAAGGGAAAAGATGGGCACAGGCATCTCCAGGGTCTACACCCTACCAGCTTGTCCTCCCCAGAATAAAAATTGTGTCTATTTCCCAACATAGGTTTAACAAACATCCTGAGGTCCGGTAGTTGGCCCAGGTTGGGTGGTTGGTATCTCATTCTTGGAGCCTGGGGTTGGAGTTGAGCTTCAGGTAAATCACCTGGACTGATAATTTGGATGTGCTGGCTCCCTCAAAAGAAGATTGGAGGTTACTTCCAGAAGGAGTGATTAATGACATAGGCAGGCAATAAAAGAGAAAACATACTTTCACTACAGATAGAATATTTGGAGTTTCAGATTAACCCGTTTGTCCCGGTGTGATCCCTGTTGGCTTCCTGGAGGAGGTAGATCTTCCCTTTGGCCTTGATAAACATGGAGGGTATTGTGGTGAGGAGAGAAACAGGAAAGGTATTTCAGGCAGGGAGCCCCTTCTTCGCAAAGACTTAGATGTGGGAAGATGTGTGCAGGGGCACTGAGGAGAGGGTTTGCCCTCACAGAAAGGTTAGGGCTAGTGTCTCTTGATTAGGTCCCTGCTGTGTGCCCACAAGTGATCGAGCTCCTCGAAGGGCTATGGATAGTCGAGAGTCATCGCACAGTCTCTGGAGGCGGATGCTTGAGTTTCATCGTCATTTTCAAGCTGTGTGATGTTGGGCAAAATCTTCACGTTCCAGGGCTCAGTCTCCTGTTCTGAAAAATGGGAATAATAGTACCACCTCGCTGTAAGAATTAAAGCCAGTGGGGGCCAGCCCGGTGGCACGGCGGTTAAGTGCGCACCTTCTGCTTCTCGGTGGCCGGGGCTTTGCCAGTTCGGATGCCGGGTGCAGACATCGCACAGCTTGGCAAGCCATGCTGTGGTAGGCGTCCCATGTATAAAGTAGAGGAAGCTGGGCAAAGATATTAGCTCAGGGCCAGGCTTCCTCAGCAAAAAAGAGGAGGATTGGAAGCAGTTAGCTCAGGGCTAATCTTCCTCAAAAAAAAAACAAAAAAGAAAGAAAAAAAAAAGAATTAAAGCCAGTGATGCCCAGAGAGTGCTTAGCATTGTGTCTGTCACATTAATATTCGATAAACGTATTATTTTTATTTCCCTCAGTGACATGAGGTTAGTTTGACTCCCCCCTTTCAGATGAAGGTAAGTAACACGTGTAATGTGCTCTGAATCCGGAGACATGGCCCTCCTTTTATCAGAAAGCTCTTTGTTGGGGGGAAAGACAATTAGATAGCTAAGGCAGGGCTGAATCGTGTGGAGTCTTACCTCGTCCTAACAGAGCTGTGCTCCCACCATCCCAAATCCATGTCAATGTGGGGTTTTGAGTCAGAAACACCTGCCTTTAGGTCCCACTTCTACCCTGTACTGGTTTTGTGACTCATGAGCTACTCTCACGGTGCACATTTTAGGATACGTGACATCTTTCAATATCACACAGTTAAGAAGATTCAAAGCCCAGATTTGAATGTTGGTCTTCTGATTCCAGACAGGGGAAATCACAATCTAGGAAGTTCAACTCTAGGAATCTCTAGAAATTCAAGGGCTAAAATGACACGGTAGCATCCTCCTCCATCCATAAAAGCCCTTAGGAATTCAGGTAGCTCTTGGGGAAACCAAGGCCCCTCCTTGTCTCTCCACACCCCTTGGCCTCGTTCAGTCTCTGGGCCAACAGCTGAGCGCCCACCACATGTGGACACTGTAGGAGGTAGGAGGCCGCCTGTTGTTCAACACATGACCCAGGACCCTCTGGCCTTCCTGGGGTCAAACGCAGCTTTTCCTGCCCATGGCATCCATCTTCGGGTCACTCTTGATTGCAGGATGGGGTGTCAGAAGTCTACTCAGTCATTCACACACATTAACCCACTCATCTGGATTATATAGCTCTGCCGTTTTGAAAGCTCTCTCATATATGTATTTTCATACCATTCTCCTGGGAACAGCAATACCTACCATCTATTGGATATTTACTGTGTGAGTCTGGCTCTCTGCTCAAGTCCTGATGCATGTAGACCCACCAGGTTGTTTAAATGTCACCTTCTCAGTATGACCTTCTTGACCACTCTATTTAAAATTGCCTGCATCCTCCACCGCCCATTAGCATCCCCAGTCTCCTTCTTTCAGTTAATTTTTCTCAGTAACAGTTACCTCTCCCTAACGTAGCATCCAACGTAATTATTCATTTCCTAGTGTCTGTCTTCTCCCACTGGGATGTAAGTTCCACACAAGCAGTTGTTTCTGTTTTGATTACTTCCGTGTGCCCAGAACCAAGCCTGGAAACTGGCATTATGGATGAATGAATAAATGAGCTTAATATTCGCAATATCTCTGGGAGGTCAGTTGTATTATTACCCCACTTTACAGACGATGAGGCTGAAGGTTAGGGGGAGTGCTTTGTTTTCATTTTCGTTTTTAGTTAATTTGCCCCCAATGTCACAAAACAGGAGAGACCAGAAGCGAGACCCGTGGCCAGGGTCTCTGGTTCCCAGTCCTCTGCTGTCTGAGCAGCCACGCGGAGGGAAACAAGTCAGTTCAGTGGCAGTCCTGTTTCAGTCAGCACTGCTGTTTATGCTTGCAGCGTCCATAAAAATGTTATTTTAGTCCTGACACTGATGCTTATGAATAAAATTTAGTCCTCATTCAAAAGCACATTAGCTGAAGCCATTTGGCGTCCTGTTACAGCGTTAATTTTTATGGAGAAGAATACACTGGCGAGGAGTACCTCTTCCACCTTCAAACAGAACAAGCGCCTCGAAGGCCAGGCCTGGTGACGCTCCCTCTGATCATAAGGCATTCCAGCATGTTGCTGCCGCTTTACTTATGGGACCAGGGATATAATTTTCAGATGGTGGTTTGTTTTGCTGCCGTGTTACATCTCGGGCTTGGCAATTACATTTCATTAACAGGGAAACATAAGTGATAAATCATTGATCAGAAACAGGTTGTTAATCGGTCTAGTTAAAGCGGCTGCCGGCTGGTAGGGCGCGGACTATAAATTGATGGATGCCTGGGCTCAGAACTTGCCCAGGTAGCCCATTAAAGCAATACTGCTAATAATTTTCACTACTATTTATTGAGTTAGATTCCTATGTGCCTGTAAGTGCTTTATCCTCACAGCAACCCTAAAAGGACTATTCCCATATTACAGATGAGGAAATTGAATTCCAAAATGCTTAAATGATTGGCGGCACTTCACACACCTTGCACGTGGCAGGGTTTGGACTCTGAAGCTGGTGCTCTTAGTACATTCCTCCTTCCTGAACTTCACCATTGGAGGGGGAAAGGGGACCACATTTGAGGCCACCGGCCAAATGTCTGACTTGCACACTGCTCCCCGTGGCGGCGCCTTTCTGGGGAACAGACCTAAGGCAACCGCGAGGAGGTTTTGGGAGAAACGTAGAATTTGCAAGACTGAATTTTAATCTGTGCCTCCAAGCAGCTGAAGTTGACCAGCACGGCCAGGCTGCAGGGTAATTCATCTGACTTCATCGCCACGCCTGTCGTCCGCGAGCAGAGTGGTGGCAGCTGGGCCCGTTCACATCCTATCAACCTTGTCTGTTGGAATGACACCTGGCTGTGCTGAAGCCTTGATTCCTGTAATTAGGAATGTAAACAACTCCAGCTTCCTCCCATCAGCGCTGGCTCTGTGCCTGCTTCCAGGTCTCCCAGCCCCAGGCTGTGCCTCCTGAAACAGGTGCCCTCCCCAAGCTGAGGCCCCATGGAACTGTGGGTGCCTTTTATTTTGGGTCTACCAGTGACCTATTGGTCCCCTTACCCTTTCTAAGGCATGACCTCAGTTAAACTCATAGTGACCTCACCTGGGTTATTTATTCCCATTTTATGGATAAGAACATGACTTTGGGAGAGATTGAATGCATGAGCTAAGGTGACACAGCTACTTTATCTCTGGGACAGGTTTTTTGTTTAGTCATCAAAAGTCCAGAGTATACATTAGTGTTCACTCTTGGTGTCGTACATTCTGTGTACAACATAAATTTGTTTGGACACATTTCTCAAGACATATACCCACCATCGTAGTATCATACAGAATATTTTCACTGCTCTAAAAAATCTCTGTGCTCTGCCTGTTTCTCTCCCGGCCCCCCAACCCTGTGAAACACGCATCTTATTACTGTTTCCGTAGTGTTCCCTTTTCCAGAATGTCATATAGTTGGAATTATACAGTATGTAGCCTTTTCAGATTGGCTCCTTTCACTTAGTAATATGCATTTAAGCTTCCTCCGTGTCTTTTCATGACTTAATAGCTCATTTCTTTTCAGCACAGAATAATATTCCATTGTCTGGATGTCCCACAGCTTATTTATCCATTCACCTGTGGAACGACATCTTGATTGCTTGCAGGTTTCGGCAGTTATGAATAAAGCCGCTGTAAACATCCACGTGCAGGTTTTTGTGTGGACATAAGTTTTCAGCTCCTTTGCGTAAATACCAAGGAGCACAACTGCTGGGTCCTTGGTAAGAGTATGCTTAGTTTTGTGAGCAGCCGCCAAACTGTCTTCCACAGTGGCTGGACCATTTTGCATTCCCACCAGCAATGAACAAGAGTTCCTGCTGCTCCTCATCCTCACTCGCATTTGGTGGTGTCAGTGGTCTGGATTTTGGCCAGTCTAAAAAACTTTTGAACCCAGATGTTTTGGCTCTAAATCCAGTGAACCTTCTAGTGGGATAATAATGCGTATCTAATAGGACCAGTGTGAAGGTGAAATGACATCACACATGTATTAGGAAAAGGAGAATATCTAAGCTTTGGCACGTGCCTGGCGCTGTGCTAAGTGACAGGTGGACTTCATCCTCACAATAACCTCGGGACTCAGGTGCTGTTACTATCTCCATTTTGCAGATAAAGACAGCAGCTCAGCGAGATTAACTGCTGTGCCCAAGGATGTGTAGGGAGTGGCAGAGCCAGATTGAAACCCAAAGCTGCCTGACTCTGGGGTCAGTGCCTTTAACCACTGGGCTCTGCCTTGCCTTGTATATTAGATAGATGTTCAATAACAGTGTTGTTCTCCCTCAGGCACACAGCAGGATCAGTTTCCATTCATTGGAGCAAAGGATCTACTGTGATGCCAGGGTCTCCATCAGGTGGCCTGTGGTTGTCCTCCTTGCAGCTTTTGTTATAAGACCCTGCGGTCAGCTCGCCAGCACACCCCGGCAGAGCCCCGAGTCCGTGCGTGCGGAGAATACGGAAGCCCAGAGCATCACCCTCCTCACAGCCTCAGCACGCGCTCTGAATCCTCATATCATCAATAACATTGATACCAACTAATTTAAACCCACTGAACCAGTGAACTGGGGCTGCAGATGTGTTTCTGAGCAGGATACTAAGTAGCTATTTTAACTAAGTGGAACATTTCTTGCTTCAATTAATGAAAAGGTAGCAACTCTGAGGAAATATTAGGGGCATTAAGTTTTATATTGGCGCCATTTATTATATATGATTTTTAACACTTTTAATCACTTTATTCCATGTTGACAGCTACTGAGAGAAAAAGAGCTTTCCACGGTGAGTGTGACCCAGGAATTACTGTCAAGCTGAGACAGATGATCATTGACCCCTGAGTTGCCTTGGTCTTTTGAGGAAATAGTGAGGATTTTATTAGTTTTATTAATGGCACTCAGGGAGATCAAGTTATTGATTAGCAAAGAATGAGTCCTTAACACGCACATTTCTTGGAAAGGGTAAACGAAGTAGAAGGGAATTAACATTTATTCAGCACCTACTGTGTGCCAGGTGTGTGCTGGGCTATCTACATACTGAATTAAATCTCCAAGCAGTCCTGTGAGGCTGGCTACAGTGATGTCCGTTACACAGAGGAGGAAATGGAAAGACTGAGATACTTGCTCATTCAGTAAAACTTTTGCGCCCTGCTAGTTCACGACGGGGCTTAGATCGTGAATACTATAGTACACTCCCTGCCCTCAGGAAGCTTCTATTCTGGTGGGGGAACTAGATATTTATGATTATTTTTGATGATTATAATAGTGAAACAAGTGCTGGGACAAGCAGAGAATGGAGGTTCTCTGGGAACCTGGAAAAGGCAAACTTCATTTAGACCTTAGGGTGAGAAGTTAAGGAGGGCTTCCTGGAGGAAGTGATGTCTAAGCTGAGATCTGGATGATGACCAGGGCTCAGCCAGGCAAACAGGGGAGGTGGAAGAGGGGTGGAAGCGTGTGCCAGGTAGAGGGAATATTATGTACCAAGGCACAGTGGTAGGGCAGAACCACTAACTTCCCAAGGCTCGTGTCTCTAGTATGTGACAAAGCTAATGTCTGAATCCAGGTTTATCTGACGCTTTCTATTGAAACCCAACACAAAAGGGAACCCGTGCTCTTCTTAGCCACATAATTAAAATATCTAGTCCTCAAAGCAAGCATCCAAGTAGTCTGAGATATGCCTACGGCTCCTAGTTCGTGCCTTGGTGGTCTGACAGTGACGTCCGTGGTCCCAGAGAGTCAGCATCTTAGGGCTTTGAAGCTAGGCGTGAGAATTGTTCTTGGCTTCCTTCATGGTTTCTCACACAGCGATGTAAGGCTTCAAGGGGATGTCTCTGTAAATGTTAGGTTGTGAGGAAGGAATCCCTGGGCTCGCCAGCTCAAGCGCTTGTAAGGTGCGGGGAGCATTTTGCCTTCGCGTTGGCGTGACTGAGGGTAAAGCAGTGCCAGCAGAATGGTGGTTCTTTCTCCACTGCCTGGCTCCGTCTTGCACCCTATGTGGCCCATTCCCAGGCAGGTGCTCCCCCTTGTGGGGTGGATGGCTCTCGCCGTTGTGATTCTTCATATTGTCGGTTGAAGTCCCGACCATATACGCAGGATGGGGTGGGATGCGAGCGACAACCTAAGCTCAAATGGAAGCCCTGCCATCTGAGACCCCTGGCTCTGATTGGCCTGCTTCAGCCAACTGCTCTCCCTGGAACACTTGCTGTTGTGAAGGGAATGCGATAAGCTGATTGGCTGAGGCCGGGCTTGGGCGCTCCACGCCAGCTGGGCAGGGGCTGCGCGTGTCCAAGACACGGTTCCGGTGGGGGGAAATGGGGCTGTAACTGAAAGGATGGGGGGTGGATCCCGGGCTCTTGCGAGACTACCTCATGCCCTAAGGATATCAGTCCTCTCTTGAAATCCCAGTGACACCCACGACAAACACCAGCCTTGGGGAAACGCTGAGGGGGAGCCCCAGCTGTTTCAGGGGTCGCGTGGAAGGAAGCCAGTCTGCTCTAGAAACCCCAACACCGGCGTTCCCGTCGAAGCTGCACTTCCACGCGCTGTGACACCTCAGGCACATCTTTTAGTCACTCCGGGCCTCAGCTTCCCTCTTTGTGAAATAGGAATGTTGATCCTGGGTTTGCAGTGCTATTGGTAGGATAGATGGGATACGGGACATAAAACCCCCCGTACCTGTCACACACCGTCCACGCGGTAACCGCCAGCAGATCCAGTGAGCTGCCTGGCTTTGAATCCTTCTGCTCCTCTTAGTATGTTATTCAACTCCGTTAGCTGTATGATATCTTCCTTTTTCCTATTATTACCTTATCATATTTTTCTTTTTGTTCTATGTAGTCTTGTTTGGTATTTTTAATGTTTTAGATTTATTTTTTCAATCTTATTATAACTTATTCTCTCTATTTACCCATTTTATTTTATGTTATCTACATAGCTTACCATTTCGTACGATACTGTAAAGAGAACATGATATACAGTGTTTATTTTCTAGTCACCATTTTTATCTTTCTAAGACTGCCTTTGAGCGAATTTCTTCTATTAGTAAATGCAATTAAGTTGATCCTACTTATTTATTTTTTAACCAATATTCGTTTCTTTAAATATGTTATTTGTTTTTAATGCTGGGTCTAACTACTCGGTGATTATCTGTTGTAATAATGGCACTGGAACTCTAAGCTGTACCCAGATACCCCAGCAACATTTAGCAATATTACATTAGAGCCCTTTGCAATTAAAAAAATAAATAAAAGTACTTTAATAGCCAAGATCTTATTTTTGTCTCGCAAAAGCTCTGCCAGGAGGAAGAGAAAAAATTAAAGTTCAGAAAAGCGCACCCTCTTGACTCAAATCGCATAGCTGAATGGTGGAAGCAGAATTCTCTTTCTTTTCTTTTGACTCAGAGCCCATTGTTCTTTCCATGTTAACATGTTCTTTTGCTTCAGGACCATGCACCTGTTGAATAAAGCCAAATCCTTGGGAACTGGACTTCACTGTTTTTTTTTCAGGACAATTGAAATCTCATTTCCATCAAATTTCCCAGAATGTTCTTCACTAATCAAAGACAGTGTAGAGTTCACAGCAGGCTGAGGACGTGTCAGGTATCACAGCAGATTCTTGAGTGAATTATACTATTTTCCTCCAGCTAAGAGTGTTTTACCAGGAAACAGGGCCTTGTAGAAAGATCATGACCTTTGGAGTCAAGAAGAAAGACGTTTATATCTTGGCTTTATCATTTCTTGGCTCTGTGGTGACTCGGTTAATCAAGACATTTTCCATACCAGGGACAGCAGCCCAATGTAAAGTGATTTAAGTAAATAGAGGAATTTATCAGTCTATGTATATGCAGAGTTCAAAGGTAGCATTTGCTAGGTCTCGTGCCTATCTCTGAACCAATCTCTGTGTCCAGGGAGGGAAACACAGTGATTGGCTCTGCCTCAGCCATGTGCGCATCCCTGGATGCACAAGGACTCAGAATGGGGGTGGATAGTTTCTCAAAGAGAAATCAAGAGTCCTGAAAGGAGAGAACAGTCAGGAAGCTTCATCAAGAAAGTTATCACAATGACCTTGAGCAAATTATTTCACCTTGCTGAGCCTTGTTCTCCTTATTTATGAGACAGGAAGAATGACATACTTACTCTGCTTGTGGTTTGGATGAGATGTCAAAAATATTTTGCATGTAGTGGGTGAACAATAAGTGTGAGTTTTCTTACTCTCTTCTGATGCTTCCACCTCCATTTTTCCCAGACTCTCCCAGGAGTATGTATTGGAACAGCAATGGTGTGTCACCTTAGTAAGAAGCGTAGTTGCTTTAGTTGATTTGTTCTTCCTCCTTATAAAAAATGGTATATTTGTAGATAAGATGGAGCAGGAGATAATCAGTAAAAATAATGATACAGGAAATTCTTTCCTTGCTGAGAACCAAAAAAGAAATGTGATCCGAGACCAGATAAGATTTGGGATGAAAATGCTTTCTAATTGTTGTTTATAGCAATTCTCTGCAGACATTGGTGGTGGTAACATTCTATCCTGATACCTTCCTAGGTTCTCAGGAGAATCCTTAATTTGTTGTATGACTGATTGCTTTATACCCGTCCTGTTCTACCAGAGGGCTGGGATAAGACTGAGGACAAGAGAAAGTGCTAGGAGAGAATTTTAGAGCTGTTTTGTGTGGTTTAAATATCTAGAGAGATGCATATCATTTAAAATTATAAGATAGGATTTAACCATATTATTTTTTCTTTACATTTAGATTTTTAATCTATCTAAAATTTAATATACAGTATAAAGTAACGGATTTCATTTTTTTCCCAGATAAAAGGCAGTTGTGCCAACACTATTTGTTAAATAAAAGTATGCTTTGGTTACTGGCATTTTTCATTATTTACAATTGTCATCTATAATGCAATTTATCTCAAGGTTCACCCCCCCATCTATTTATTTATTTATGTTAATACCGCATTGTTTTTATTATGATAATTTCATTATATGTTGTAATACCTTGCAAGGCATGTCATTCCTCAGTATTCTTCTTTATTGTATTTTTGGTTATTTGGGGAAATTAATTCTCCAAATGAAAATTACCATCATTTTATAAAATTGACAAAAGTTTGGTATCCAAATTGAAATTATATTGAATTAATATGATAATTTTCAAATAGTTGATATTTTAATACATTGTCATGCCATCCATGGACATTTATCTTCCCACTTACTGTATCTACATTCATATTCTTAAATACAATTTTATAGATTTCTTCATTTAATTCCCATATCTTTGCGTTTAATGCATTTCTAAATATTTCCTAGCTTTTATCATGTTTATGAATATGTTTTTCCCATTTTTATTTCTGAGTGCTCAATTTAGAAATGTATTGATTTTTGTGTATTTATATTACATACAGCCACTTTATCAAATTAAAATGTTTTGTTTTTTTTTTGAGGAAGATTAGCCCTGAGCTAACTGCTGCTAAAATGGTTTTTGTGTGTAGACTCTTAGACTTTCTATATTTATAATCGTGTCAGCAAAGATAAAAAAATTTTCTCTTCTTTTCCAGTAGTTCAGCAATCATTCATTTTTCTTGTCTTATTGTATTTTATAAAACCTCCCCCAAAATGAAAATTAATGCTCGTGTGCAGAGCATCTTTACCTTGTTCTTGATGTCAATGAAATGGTTTTTGAGAGTTTAAGGAGAGCAGTCCTGATGTCCATGTGCCATTTCAATTTCAAAATTAACAGTTCCTTTACTCGTATCTCATAAGACATGTTTTAAGGTTGAATTAGGTAGAAATCTTATGGCGGCAAATGGCAGAAACTGAACTTAAACTAGGTAAAGAACATTTGTAAATTCAAATAACTGTAAAGTTCATGTTGGCTTCAGGAACGATTGGACCAAGGTTCTCATTAATGACATCAGGAACCTGTCTCTCTCCATCTGTGATATTCTCTCCACTGGCTTCATGGCCACACTGTCCTCTAGTAACCCCAGACTTACGTCCCCTCAATGCAGCAAGCCAAACAGAAAGTGCACATTTTCCTAATAGTTCCAACTGAAATCCTGATCTGATTTGGTGACCATGAGCCTCAAAACTAATCAGTCGCTTTTGCCCAGAGGATGAAACTGTGACGGGACATGCCTGGATTATATGCCTATTGCTCTGGCTGATTTTAAGGCCCAGCATGGGCTAAGAATGGGGATGGGAGAGATGATTCCCTAAGGAAAAATGAAGTGTTGTTCCCTAAAGAATGAGAATCAGCAAAACAACACGTTCCACCGAGTGACTTCTCATTATCCTAGTCTTCCTCTGGATATGTTCTCTCTCTTTTTAAGAAATTAATATTCCTTTAAAACTGAGTACTATATTAAAGTGTACTGACCAGAACACTGTGGAGGGAGACTATTATCTTCTTCTTTCTAGACAGTATACTTTTGCAGTATAACCTAAGATTCTTCACGTTTTTGCTAACCACATCATATTTCTGAGTCCTTTTGAGTTAGTGTTGAATAACTGACATCACAGATGTGACTACTTTCCCGGTCTTATCTACCAAAGTTTAGTACCATATTTGGTATTTTTAGAATCAGCTCCATCACTCCAGATTATTGGACTATTTTCCATTCCTAGTCCTGACATTTAGTCCTTTTTTCATTCTTTTCAGGCTTGTGTCATTTGATGAATATTTATTTCCTCCATGTATTCATCCCTCCGAGCCTTTGCCCTCCAGATTCCCATTGCCTGGGATGAACGTCCCTCTCCCATCCATTTGATGAATCCATAGTCTAATTTTGAGAACTAGCAAAATGCTCCTGCTGAAGTGCCCTGATAAGTTTTTAATGTTTCTCTGTGAGCATTTATCACCTTATGCTTTAAAAGAATGTTCTATAACAGATTAAATGACATAAGACTTTTCTATTTCTTGAAGATTTGACAGAATTCACTTCTGAAGCTTTCTAGGCATGTATTTTTTCTTGCAAAGTTGGATTGCCTCTGTGTCTGAGACCCTTTCTCCATTCTTCAATATTGAGAATTTGAATTTTATTCTTCTTCTCTTTATTAAGTGAACAGATTTTTTTTTTTCCCCCAGAAAACCATGTTTGGAGTTGTATTCATCATTTCAACTTTTTTTTTTTTCTATTTCATAATCTGGTAATTTCTGCTTTTATCTTTGGAAAGTGCTGCCATCTGTTTTCCTTGAGTTAAGTATAATTTATTTTCATTTGTATAATTTAAAATTCATAACATTTAGAACTATGAATTTTCCTCTGAGACCTCCTTTGATACATCCTAGGGGTTCTCAGGAATTCATATTGAACTTTCTGTTTAAAGTATAATTTTAAATAATTATGTACTTACGTCTTCTACCTGACTACTCATGAGCAAAGCTGAACAGTGTTTACAGAAATATGTGAACGCAGAATCTAAGAAATGTTGATCTGTTCTGTAGATAAATGTGCACAACGTTGAAGAGTAAGTGTGTGTATTATCACCTGAGTCTGTTACCATGCTTGGACTTCAGCAACACAGGCCAGTATGAAAAAAGAGCATCAAGTCAGATTCTTGCAGTTGACAAGTTAGCTTAATCCACACAGGAATTTACCCACTCATGCAACTGAAAAGTCCTGGGTAATGAAGGATACAGGCATGATGCAATCAGCTGCTTAAATGATGTCATCACATATCTCGTCCTCTCTTTTTCTCTTTCACACACACTTCAAGTTGTAGCTATGTTTTCCCTTATTATCCTCTCTCTCTGTATTGTAATAAGCTGCCCTTCCTCTACAGATCCACACATGCACTCCTTATAATTCACAAGGCTTGAGGAAAAGAGGTACGTCCTGTGAAGTCCGGAGAAAGCCCAGGACAGCTCAACTTGGGATATGTGCCCATCCTTGCATTTCTGTGGCTCAGGAGAGGAAGGACCTTGATTGGCCATTCCTGGTCCCTGATGATATCTCTAGAACCACAGAAGTGGGATCTACCCCATGGAAAAAATGAAGATTGAGCAGCATTAGTAAGGAATTCAGGGTTGGGGGGGGCGTTCCCAAAGGAATGGATATTGGACAGGCAAACAGATTCCACAATGGCTGATCCCTAGGTGTTCAGTCAGACAGGGTTCATGGGTAATATCAAAAGGAGGAATGTGTGGACTCTAGGAAGAGTCAAAATTTAGAGACCTTGAATGCCACATTGAAAATATTTGGGCTTCCTAGACATGTCACCCTAAGGAGGACAGGGTTTTACTTATGTGGCATCCAGTCGGGGAATGGTTGATTTAAATCTCATCATGAGGAAACATCAGACAAACCCAAATGAGGAAAGTTCCATTTAAAAGAAAAAAATGGACTCTACAAAAAAAAGTCAATGTCATAAAAGATAAAGAAAGGTTGTGGGAATGTTCCAGATTAAAGGAAACGAAAGAGACACAGCAAGTAAATGCAATCTGTGATCTACTACGTCCTGTACTAGAAGGAAGAAAACTGCAGTAAGGGACTTTATTGGGTCACTTGGCGATATTGGAATTCAGACGTTAGATTAGATAAAAGTATTGAATCAGTGTTAAATTTAGTGAAGAGGATAACTGGACAGTGGTGACGTAAAAACACCTCTTATTCTCAGAAATACACACTGAACTATTAAAGGTAAAAGGCCGTGATATGTATGACATACTCTAAAGTGGTTCTGGAAAATAATTGTGTGGTGTGTCTGAATATTTACATAGAGCAAATGATAAAGTAAAATGTTAGCAATAGGTAAATCTGAGTAAAGCGTATACAGGTATTCTTCGTAATATTTTTATTCTTTCAACTTTTCTGTAAGTTTTAAATTATTTCCAAATGTAACGTTTAAAAATATATTGGGATTTGTCTTTCTTTAGGCAATAGCAAAGTAATTGAAGTTTTTCAACAAGCTTGTGATATACGATACATTTTTAAATCTATTTCAAAAGACACTGCAATTAATGTCAACTCAGCCCTGATTCAGAACGCGATTGATTTCATCTTGTTGGCAGAGATCTCACACCTGCTCTTATTGGTTGTTTGAGGGCATTTTCAAGGGAATTCAGGAAAGGGTTTCCTCACTGCTTATATCTGCTGTGCCCTTTTCTCTAAAAATCGGAAACACCTTTTAAAGAGAGATTGTGCTGTTTACGATGGCCAGGGCACATTAGAATGGAGATGACCTGGAGGTGGGAGGGTATTTAGTGGGCTCTTGGCAATAGTTCTGCCGAGAAACAATGAGGGGAAGAGAAGAGAGAATGTCTCTGGGAGATATTTAAGGGAGTATTATCAGGACTTAGTAACTAATTGAACATGGAAGCCGGGGCAAGGATGATGAAAAAGCCAAGTTGTCTGCTGTCGAATCCTGATGAACGATAATGCCGTTAGCGGAACTGAAATAGAGGTAGAGAAGTGGGTGGATGGAGCTTCTGGAGCAACGTGGAAGAGAATGAGGTTGTTTTGGCGTTGTTGCCTCTAAGGGATTTCCAGTTGCACGTATTGAGTAGGAGATTGGAATGAGAGGTATGGTGTTGAGAAGAAGAGTCAAGATGCCCTGTGAAGTTTGCGGGTCCTCAGGGCATAGGTGGTCATAAAGCCTTGGGGACGGCTGGACTTCCTCAGGAAAAGTGGAGGCATGAAAAAGGAGAGGACTCTGGGATCATTGCTTTTTATGGATCACTCCAGAGCTCCTGGGACAATAAAAATTCACCACGCTTGAAATATATCTCATGAAGCCAAGTGGGACAAGTTGGGCAAAGTCCTAGTTTGTTTATTACCGAGGCAATAACTCAGAAATGGTGGAAGAGGTTAAGACTTAAATTCCTTGCTGACCAGAAATCTGAGTAGCTGGCAAATCCAGGCGAATGGTGGAAAGGTGGGCCTAGGTGTTGGGGGCTATCCAGAAATAAGAGCTGTTGAACATATGCCTTTAGACAGAACACAAGAATTGGATCATTCCATGTTTCCAGAGAAAGGACTTTAGCTGCCCAAACGCATCGCTAGAGTTCCTTACTTGAAAACGAGTCACAGAAGTGTTTATTAAGGCATTTTACACAAATAGTCTTTCTCTGCTTGTCAGGTTCCCATCAGTAAAGATTTCCGGGTAGACGAGATAGTTGACTGGTTAAGTCTCTCTCCGACAGAAGGGACAGAAATCCACCTCCAACTGACTTAAACGAGTGTGTTGACTCACGGAACTCACCACCAGGGATTATGCAGTATAATGTTTAAACTTTTAGGCTCTGGAACCTGACACCCTGAGTTAGAATCTCTGCTTCACTACTTACTTATCCAAACAGTTTTCTCATCAGGAAAACAGAGACAATTATAGTACCTACGTCATAAGGCTGCATGAGGGTTAATTGATTTAATATCAGTAAATCTTTTAGAACAGGGTCTGACAGAGTAACTGCTAGTAAGCGTTGGCTAATTTTATCCCGCAGTAACTGGTGTTCCAACAATGCCCTGCATGAATCTGCCTCTGCCAGTTTTTGGACTGGCTCTCCTGTTGACATTGATCTCAGGCAAGCTCTCCCCTGTGCAAAGACAACCACCAGAAGCTGCAGGCTCGATGCTACCAGGTTAGCAATCCCGGCAGAAGGAATGTGTCTTTTGCTTAATATTTCCAGCAAAAGTTCCGAGGGGCCGGCACTGTGGCTGAGTGGTTAAGTTCGCGCGCTCTGCTGCGGCGGCCCAGGGTTCGGATCCTGGGCGCGGACATGGCACCGCTCGTCAGGCTACGTTGAGGCACCATCCCACATCCCACAACTGGAAGGACCTGCAACTAAGATATACAACTGTGTACAGGGGCGGTTTGGGGAGATAAAGCAGGAAAAAAAAAAAAAGATTGGCATCGGTTGTTAGCCCAGGTGCCAATCCTTAAAAAAAATTAAAAAAAAAAAAAAGATTGGCAACAGTTGTTAGCCCAGGTGCCAATCTTTAAAAGAAAAAAAAAAAAGGTTCCGAGGGTGACTTTCACTGGAACTAGGTAAAATGGCCATCACTGAACTGGTCACTAAGGGCAGTGGAATGAACTAGACTAATGTTCCCTCTGGAGCCAAACACTGTGTTTGCTTCTCTTTCATACTGAAGGTATTTTCATCGTGACACTTGAGAGGGTAGGTTGGAAGCGGGTGAAGGGATGGCCTGGCAGTGCAGGACGAGAAAAGTAGACTTTTAACCAATCCTGCTGTATTTAGCTTTATGCCACGCACTCACCTCTTGCAAGTGCCTGGTACCCCCAAGTCCCAGGCCTTCCACGTTCCTTTGGAACAAATTTGCTTGCTCCTTTTTCGTGTCTGCCAGTGTGGGTGCTTAATTCCAGCTTTTTCCATGCTGCCAAGTCAGTTTTGTCACCCACTCTTGT
Source organism: Equus caballus (assembly GCF_041296265.1). NCBI lineage: Eukaryota > Metazoa > Chordata > Mammalia > Perissodactyla > Equidae > Equus > Equus caballus. The sequence continues at coordinate 12,848,669 of NC_091704.1, forward strand.
CCCCTCTCAAGTTCACTTTATCCGTGTATATTTACGCTACTTAACGTGTATTTACAGTCATGTTAGTGGACTTTCTGGAGAGAAAGGAGAAGAATGCACATGTTCATTCCACCTTGTAATCTTGATGCCCTACAGAAAGTTTTCTTAAGGCGGTGATTCCTGCCGTGCTGACAAATACTGTTCTCGAGTATAACGGTTTCCCTCAATAAGATGTGTTGGATAAATAGGAGAGACTATGGATTCTGCCTGCTTCCCTGAGCAGTGAGGACGCTTCTTTCTCTACCATTGATGGGAGGCACAGCAGACTATGCTTTAAGAGCAGCTGGTGAAGAAACTGGTTAGTAAGTACCCTTAAAGATGCTGTGGTAAGGACAGCATTTGGTAGAGAGATGTACAATGGTTAAGATCATGTGTCCAGTCTTATTAATCATAAATAAAGGTAAAAGAGCCCTTAAATGAGATCTGTGGGGAAACTCAACACAAGAAGCAGATGCTTAACTTCTGTGGGCACTTCTGGAAGCATCCATTTCATGAGACATCTCATGGCCAATGTCTCTGCGTTACATATGCAACAGTGTTTCTAGGTGCCAGCACCTTGGGCCAGCATGTGGGATATGAAGGTGAATAAAACAGAGCATCCACTGGGGCTTTGTTTCCCATTAGAAGGACTAAAATATTTTGGTAAAATGTGATGGCTGCCAAAATAGTAAAAGGCCCACTGTGGGATGTGACATATAGCATGTTATACAGAATAAATTAAAATACCTGGTCAAAGTGATTTCCTGATTACGTTTTTTCAGACTCTTCAGTTAGTGGTTTCCACCTGAACTGGGAAGATATTTCTGTTTTTTTGTCCATAAGCATCAGCTCAGTGCCTGTGGTTAATGTTCAGAGTTAACCCATTTTTATTATAATGCCTGTGGTTTTTGTATTTGTTGTTGTTACTTAATATCCGAGCTCATCTTCCCATTTAATGTCTTTTCTTTCAAGCATAAAATTTCCCCGCCTATGCTGAAATAGCATTTTAAAGAAAAAGAAAAAGGGTTCCCATATGAGTGTGTATTTTTAGGGCTAAAAGCAAAGATCCTGTTAAGGTGAATACAAAAACTCCACTATCTAAGTTAGCCTTGGGGCTGGTTAAGACCCAGAAGGTGGCAGGTAGAAGGAAGTGCTCAGGCCGGTTTGGGAAATCAATGGGAAAGTGTAAAAGTGGAATTTCTTAATAATACCCCATCCTGAAAACTAAGGTGACTTTGTTTTTACTCAATAATATAATGAGTTTTATTTTGAGTGATGCTGGATTTAATGGCTAAATCAATATGTGTATTTAGCCTTGGGCTTTATTTCCACAGTAAGTGAGATAAGCAGCCTTAGAGTGTGTTAATTGGTTTGTGTTTAGCATTTAGGCTAATCAGCAGTAGCAGAGGTGCCCCGGGCCACTTCGGGCCTGGTAATGGGCTTTATCTAAACCAGGCTTTGTTTACTTTATTGACTGGAGTTGAATTGCTCCTGTTTCTTATACACTTGAACGTTAAGCTGGATTTGCAAGTGTAACTCAAGAATTAGCCCAGGTCTGGAACAAGGCAAACCAAATGAAAAGCAAGTATCATGCCATCCCTGGCATAGGACAGCTGTGAGGGTTAATAAGAGGCGGAGAAGACTTAGCTGGATGAAGAAAACTTTAAACCAGGCATCAGAGCTCGAGGGACCACATGTGAAACCAGGGTTTCTCAAATTCAGCACTATTGCCGCTTGGGGCTGGATAGTTCTTTGGTGGGGGTTGTCCTGTGCATGGCGGGGATGTTTAGAAGCATCCCTGGCCTCCTTCCAGCAGAGGAGAGTAGCACTCCTGCCCCAAGTTTTGACAAACAAGTGTCTCCAGACATTGCCGACTATCTCCTGGGAGCCAGCATCACACCGGATTGAGAACCACTGGGTTAAATGAGGCTCAAATATAGCTTTGGTCCCTGCAGAGGTAGGCATGTATGTATGTGTGTATGTCGTTGTATTAGATGCTAGCATTTTAATAGTTTGGAGATTTCACGTAATTATCTGCATTTTGGGGTTCTCCTGAAATATGGGGAGATCTGTCCTCAGTGCCACATGGTAATTACCAACAGGAGGTGGTTAGTAGCTGTCCCTTTTCAAAAAGACACATGCTGTCCAGGCCCCCCTCTGCTGTGTCTCTCCCAGGCTGCTTCTCTCATTTGCCTGCACTGGCTCCTGGAGGCATTTGCTTTTCTAACTCCTGCTTTAACTTTTGCACTGTCAGAAGCGTATCCCTTCACGCCAGGAGGATTTGGGCTCAGATGGAACTGAACTTGGGTCTTGGCTTGACCATTACCGCTTTTGAGACTTCTCTGTGTCTCAGTTTCCTTATCTGTTGTATGGTTTAGCCTCAGGAGCATCTGCAAAATGGGAATGTTAACATATACAATTTAGAGAAGTTAGAGACTTAAAAGGGACCATATCTGAAAGCCCTAGAACTTAATAAATGTTGCTCCTCTGTCTCATTTTTTCAAATGCCCCTGGGCTTCTGTTCCGAAGGTGCGCAGACTCATAAGATTAGGCCATTTCCTCTCTTTCTCATTTGCATCTTTTCAGGCCTTGGAGACCGGAGCCTCTATCCATCAGCTGACAATGGCCGTCAGGGCCGCCACGCTTTGTTTTCATGAACTATGAGGGGAAATGGGGGGTTATGAGGCAATATCAAGGGAAGCTGCTTCAACACTACTTTTCTCTCTTTCCCCTCAAGGACAAACTTCTGGGGACCAAGGCAGTTAGATACAGTGCCCCCGTTACACACACACACACACACACACACACACACACAAATCAAGCAGGAAGTCAGGCATTCAGGACATGCAGCACGGATTCAGACTCAGCTGGCGTCTGTGAATTAGCTCCTAGGACCTTGAGGTCCTGAGTAATTTCTCCTGTACTGTCTCACTTGGCAGCTTCCATCCTGCCGGTGGTCAGAGAAAGTGGGACGTTCTGAGTTAGTTTCGCTGGTGCTTCACTGGCCTTTACGCAGCTCCTTAAACGGTGGGGTCTTGTCCTGGAGTCTTTGCACATGCTGTTTCCTCTGTCTCATGTGTGCCTCTCCTCTCCCCCAAACCCTTTATCTAGTTACTTGTTCCCTTCCTTCAGCTCTCTGCTCAATTGTGAATTCCTCAGGGAAATGTCTTCTGATCACCTGATTCTGTTAGTTTGTTTCATGACCTCATGCTCCTCCTCTCAAAGCGTCTGTCATTGTTACCCTGTAGTCTCTTTAATAAGTATTTGTCTTCCCCGATAGACTTGCACTTGTCTCAGGTCAAAGGCCATATCTGATTTTGCACACCTTTATATCCTTAGCTCCCAGCATAGTGCCTAGAACATATTAGGTGCTCAATAAATATTTTCAAGTGAATGAGAGAATAGGTTTTCCTGGAGTAGCAATCTCCAGATTCCAGTGGCTTAACAGAGCAAAGGGGTCTTTCCCCTTCAGGCACGCTTCTTGTCGACAGCAGTAGGCTCCAGCCTCTGCCGCATGTCATCCTTTCGCAGATCTGTAGGCAGAGGCAGCCTCTGCCATCTGGACTGTTGCATGGTCAGTGTGGCCAAATGTGCACCAGCTCTTAAATAGCCTTCCACCCAGAAGTGACATATTTCACTTCTACTCACATTGTATGGGCTAAAGCAGGTCACATGTTGTTGCCTAACCTCAGTGGGGTGGGAAGTGCAATGCTCCTGTGTAAAAACCAGTTTAACCGTCTTGGCTATAAGACCTGTGTGAACTACAGCCACTGACCTTGGGGAATCAACTCTGCCAAGTCAGCCTTCCATTTTAGCTTAATTTATCCTGGCAGCGTGGGCCACATCTCCCTTGCTCTTAGGAAGCCCACATTAGCATCCATTCTTCCATTCCTTCAACTAACATTTTCAGAAACTGCATTCTGGGCCAGGCCCAAGGTGAGCAATGAGGCCAAAGATGAGTAGGGTGTGGTCCCTGCCTTCAAGAGGTCTATAGACTAGTATGGGTGGGAGTTTTTAATGTGTTTATAGTCTAAGTGGCTTTACAGTGTGGAAAGTGTAATTTTTAAATATAGTTTTGTTTGTTAAGGTAGGGCTTTTAAATTGAGGTTCAAGGAAACCTGGCAATCTCTGGATATATTCTTGGATGTCTGTCACTGTCAAGTCTGAGAAGTATTCGTCTAGGGGGATATTTACATGGAATCAAATAAATGCAACAAAGTCTGATGACTTCACAAAGACACGTTATGTATAGTGCTGAGGGAATCCTCAAGAGGGAATGACTAATTCTGCCTGTGGGAAGTGAAAGAAGCCTTCACAGAGGAGAGATTGTCTGAACTGGGTATTGAAGAAGAAGGCAGAATGACTAGATAACTTGTTAGAAGAGAGAGTATGTTTTGGAGCTGATAGCTGATTCCTAGTCTGGGATTTGCCATTGATCAGCTACATGATATTAAACAGTTCTCTTAATCTCTCTAAGCCCGGGTTTCTCTTCTGTAAGAATGGACATGACAACACTCCCTGTTGCGAGAACGGTTAGCACACATACCACATTCGCAGTTATCATTACCAGCTTGAGAAGGAAAAAAGAGTCCAAGTATGGAGGTACGTGTGCAGTGGCAGAAAGCTAAGACACAGCTTGGCATGGTTAGGAAAGTGGAAGTAGTTCAATGTGACTAGAGCTATGGATTGCTAACTCAAATTCCTCCAGGGGCCAGGCAGGTAAGATCAGCAAGTGAAACCAGAGAATAAAGATGGGTGGAGACTATGGCAAACTGGAGAGCCCACCTGTTGCCTGAAAACATTGAAATTTAACTGTTTAAAACGCACGAGCAGGTACAATAAATCATGACTTCAGGCTGGGTTTGGCTGGTGGACTGCCAATAACAGCCTGATAACAGGTATGTGTGTGGTCATGAGTGTGTGTGCTTGTGTGCGTGTGCATGCAGAAAACGGGCTTGGAATGGAGACAATGTGAGGGATTATGATAGAAAGGGAGGCAAAATTACAAGGGCTATATGAGGTTGAGATCTGAGTTACAGAAGTGAGGATATGAAATCTATAGATTCCAGGCTTCCCTTCCCATGTGTTATTCAAACCAAAATTAATGAAAGCCGGGCCAGGGTCAAAGAGCCTTTGGAGTTTCTGGAAGAGATTGAGAGGGCTGTAAAGTTGGAGAACAGAGTAGATTCTACACCTGAATAATCAGTTAATGCCTTTTTAATGATTGTGAAGGAGATATGTACAAGTTCCAAGTCAATCTCAAGGATTAATTAACCAAGGCAACAGGGCCTGTGTCTCAGCAGATAAGCCAGCAGAGAGTGGCTTGCAGACAAGCCCATTTTACCGTCAAACAGGAAGACACAGATTCACGTCTTACCTCCTCTCACGTGGCATCTGCGGAAAGGACTCAGCATTTTCCTGTCAAAGTGTATGAGTTTGAGGAGCAGGGAGAGGAGAAATGATATGCAAGAACACTAAAAAGAAAGGAAGGTTTGTTCCTCATCCAATGAGCCAAATCTAATAAAGAAAGCTCCAGGGAGAAGAAAATCAAGATTCAGGCAGCTGAGAAAACCTGGTTAGCGGAATCTTTTCTAAGCGCTATTGAAGATTTCCTGAAATTTGTAGTTCCACTACCACAGTTTTTTGTTTCTCAGAAGCCACTAATATTTTTTCCATTGTTTATGAAAATGTCCAGGTACCCTAGCAATAAATTTTGTACATCACAGCCTCGGCTGACATGTCCCTGTTGGGAAGACAAGCTGAAGAGCATGAGACAGTTAAATGGCATTTCGAGGCTTGAAATAGTACATTATAATTTTGCCCTTGTCTCTACCCCTGCGCTCCAGGAGGTATAGAGGCCGGGCCACATTCTTTATATTCCCCGTGCCTGTTCAAGGGCCAGGAACCTGGCAGGTGTTTGATCAATGCTTGTTGAATAAATAAATTTATTAAATAAGAAATTCACGGTAAAAGCCCAAGTGTGTTTGGAGAGGTCGCAACAAAGAGACCAGATCTTAGATTGGAGCTATTGTTAAAACGTGCAGTTCAGCAGAGTGGTCAGGGGCAAGGTCATCGAGAGCCAACTGCCCAGTTCCTATTCCTAGTTTTACCACTTAAAAGCTGTGTGAATTTGGGCAATTCACTTAAGACACTTGCCTCAGTTTCCTCATCTATCAAAATGGTGAAGAGAACGTTATCTCCCTCAGGAGGTTGTTGTGAGCATCACATACATTAGTTGATATTAAATCTATGGGAAGCACACAATAGAATCCAATCAGTATTATTCCTGGGGTGTTTTCTGGTAACATTCAACACACATTTATGCAGGTTCACCTAAAAGATCCTTGAATTTTCATTTAAGTGCCAGGTATTGAGTTCATTAATTTTGTAGGCTTAATTTTCTTTAATCCTTGATGACTGTGTTTTTCTGTACTTCAAATATGCCAAACTTGTTCCTACCTCAGGACCTTTGCACAAATGATTCTCCTCAGGTGTTCTCGAAGGGCTCTGTTGAAAAGAACACCCACTCCTATTGTCACTTTCTCTTCCCTTACCTGCTTCATTTCCTTGGTGGCGCTTTTCATCATCTGAAGTTGTTCATTTGTGGTCCATCTCTCCTACTGGAATGTGAACTCCCTGAGGGCAGGGACCTCGTGTTGTTCGCTGCTGTACCCTGGGGGCCAGTTCAGTGCCTGGCACATGGTGGGCACTCCCTGAATACTTAGTGAATGGACGAATGAAAGTTCTGTCATCACCATTTTACACATGAGGACAGCATGTCTCAAAAAGGTCAAGTCACTTGCCCACTATATATAAGCAAAGGGACAGAATTAGGATTTATAGTCATGATTCCGAGGTCCAGGCTATTTCCACCACACATATGTGACTTAATGTGTTGGAAACTACTCCTGGCTGTTACAGTGAGCTAAAGCTCTGGAACACAGCCCTTCCCCCAAAGGAGCTATGCTGAGCGACCAGAGAAAAGATTTTTAAGACAAAATTAATAAAATTGATGGTTAAAAATAGATGACCCTATTACACCTGTACTTGGAGTTAGCCAAACGGGAGGTTAAGGATATAGTCTTCTAGATGCCCAGTCTGCCCAAGATTTCTGACTCCAGCCACAAGTTCAGGGATCCTCAGGGCCACTCTCACTTCAGACCAGCTGGTTACAAATTTTGGGGTTCCCACAACTACCCTCGGGTGCAATATTTCAGTAGAATGACTCTCAGAGCTCAGGAAAGTGCTATACTTATGATTGTGCTTTATTAAAGCAAAAAGATACACATCAGAACCAGCCAAAGGAAGAGGCGTATAGGGCAGAATCAGGCAGGCAGTTCCAAATGCAGAGCTTCTGTCTTCCTCAGAGATGCCTCATCCTCCGGACATCAAGTGTGGCCATTCGCATGTGGTATTGCCAAGGCAGGACGTTCCTCCAAGCTTTGTTGTCCAGAGTTTTCATTGAGGCTCCATGACTTCGGCATGACTGATTGAGTGATTGCCCATGTGGTTGAGCTCCATCTCCAGCCCTCCTCCCCTCCACCCACGTCAGGCTGCTGCTGTGAAGCTCAAAGCCTCTGAGCACAGGGTTGGTCTTTGTGGTCCGGGCAGGGCCAGCCCCCTCTCAGGCAGTTGGGTAACAGTTTATAAACTATCTCTGGGCCCCCTTTGAGGAACTTCATTAGCATAAACTATTCGGGTGCGGCCCCTCATGAATAACAGAGACATTCCAGTCACTCAGGAAATTCTCCCAAGAGCGAGGACAAAGGTCAGACCTCTCTCTAGAGGCCAAATTCCTTACTCCTCAAGCTGCCTCTCCAATTTTTTGGATTTAAGTTAAACCAACATTTCTCAGCTAAGAGTTCTTGGAATCCCACCCAGGGACATTGCCAGGTAGGAGAGACATTTTTGGTTGTCACAACTGTGGTGGGAGCTGGTGCGACTGTTACCAAAATATGAGCAGACCGATTTTGCCCTCTCACATGCTGTCTTGCTCCTGCAAACACAGCAACTCTGATGAGGCTGTCCTTATAGGTAAGGATATAGGAATCTGCCTACAAATGTGGCGGTCAGACCAGGCCCCAAATATCTGATTCTGTTCACCCAGACATGCTTTAGGTCAGAGTAGCTCACAGGTGTGAGTACGGCTGGTATATACTACATCATTCTAGAAGCTACGTGGACAGGGCGTTAAATAACACCGAGTCACATAATTAGGACGTTACTCACATTTTACTTCTCTTTCTGTCTGATTTTGCCAAGGAGAGTGTCTGAGTTTGGGGCTAGTGTATCTTTAACACCTCTCTATCGTTAGCTTCCCTCCTTGTTTTTTATAAAGAAAGAGTGGTTTTCGACTTGGACCCTTTATCGACAATATCTACGTAAAATTTTAAAGTGTACTTCGTTTCTGTTTCTGATATATTTGTGCTTACCATCTATTTTTGGCAAATGATACCAGTTATGTTAAGTTTCCTTATACATATAATTTCTCTCAAGAAGTACAAGTTCTAATTTAAATGAGAGCTTTTTATGTAAAAGTCATTCAATTGAAAGACAATATTAAGTAAATGTGGTAGAAACTTGTGGTGCTCACTCATATCTGGTCCTCCCTTTGGGCATCCAAGGGGACTCTGTCCCGTTTTCCTGCAGGTAGACAGGGCCAGGACATTAGTCCTGGCTCAGAGGCAGGCTGAGGCAGGGAGTAGCCCGCATGATCTCCCCACTGTCACTCAGCCACCATCCACCCAGAAGCCATGTGCTGAGAGGACCGTAAGCACTTTCTGGTGGAGCCTCCCTGAGGTGGGGGCAGAGCACATCTCCTGCCAGCCAACACTGGGCACGTGGCATGAGCAAGAAGTAGGCATTGTCTGCATTAGACAATTGACACCTCAGGATTCGTTTGTTATTACAACATAGCCTAGCTCTGTTTGCAACACAGAAATTAGTACCAGGAGTGGGGTGATTTTATAACAACAACTGAAAATATGCAGCATTAGCTTAGCAGTTGGAAGATGAGGCGCCTGGAAACTGCTGTCAGAGGCCACTAGCATGGTTCTCCCTAGTGGGCAGCAGCAAACATTTGGTCACACTGTCCCTTGTGATAACTTGGGAGGCAGACCATGTATGTGATTGACTGATGGCTCTAAGAAAGAATTGGAAAATAAGATACTAGGAGTGTGTGTTGGCTGCATGTGGCAGTATATTGTGTGAAAGCAATGAGCTGGGAAAAAATTGGTCAGTTTGTAGTCAGAAATAAAAAATAAATGAATAAAGAGATTCCAGCAATTGTTTGCATAATCATAGTCATAGAACAGGAGATATGTAGTTCTGGCAAAAACGGAAACCCTTTATGGCAGCGCTGTCCGGAGCTGACTCTTTCTGTTGAGGAGTTACTGTTTAAATGAAGTCCCCTGTGTCAGGAGGGCACGTCTCCAGGATCAGTCATCAGCAGAATCATGGAGTTCATGTGAAATCAGAACTAGGGTTCTTCAAGTTGGAAAGAGTCTTCAAGGAACTCCCTTGATGAATAAGGCTAAGATATAGGTTTAGGATATTTAATGCTGAAGGGCTGAGGGGGGCAAGAGCCTTGAGAAGAAAACACAATTTGGAAGGAAAGGCAGGCTCCATGGATGGTACCCGAGGGAGATTGGGACAGCCAGGATTATGCTGAGAAGAACTGTCAGGAGGGAGCAGAGAGGGACTTCTGACATGAATTTTCAGAAGTCAGGGAGCAGCACCAGGATTCTCGAATGTGTTTTCTAAGGTAGGATTATGGGTGAGTTAGACAGCTGAGTCAAAAAGATATGCCAAAATGGCTCCTTGCACACATCTCCACTAGAGAGTTGATCACATGGCATTCCTCTTCCAGGCTCACCTATTATTCGATCTCTCTAGTTTGGGTGCTGCTTGAGAGCAGAGCTAAGGTCGTTGTCTCTATGCCCAGTGCCCAGCACGGGACCTAACCTAGGAGAGTGGGACTACGTTAAGATTTCATAGATGAATGACTAAATGAGTGAAAGTGGATAAAGGGAAATATAAATTGAGCAAGCAGCAGAGTTGGGGACCAGGGTTTATGTCTTGGTCAACAGGACGAGGAGTTGCAGAGAGAAGACTGGTCAGAACTGACAGTAAGGAACCAGAAGACTGGATGTTAGGACCCTCACTCATTCTTTCATTTATTCAGTCATTCAACAAACATTTTCTGTGCACTAGCTATGCTCCTGGCATGTTGCTGTGCTCTGGGGGGATCATGGTGAGCAAAAGAGACATAATAATTGCCCTCAAAGTGCTTACAGCCTAGAAGACTCTATTTTACAAATGAGGAAACTGAGTCCTAGAGAGGGAAGGGTAATACAGCCAGCTGTTGACAAGGTCAGGAAAGGACACAATATCCTGACCTCTGCTTTTAAGTATTAGAAACTACACCAAAGACCACAACTAGTGCATCAGGAGCCATATCTGGTCCTCAAAAACATTGTATTTGGCTCACATAGTGTTTGGAAAATTGGGAAATTCAGACAAACATCAAGTTTTCAAGTTTCTCTTGAAAATCAGAAGATCTGGCAACGCTGGGCCCATGCTTCCTCGTGGCAAAAAACTGACAGGAGCTGAATAGCAAGCAGGTGTTTACTTTCAACACAGTCACCCCATCTCCATTCCCTTTGTGGCACCACCTGTCTCCCGTAGTCATGTGACTTTGCAACCCCTAACAAAGGATGGCAAACATCACATTCTTATCCTGCAAGTGGAAGCTGCCAGCTACTCAACTTTTCTTTCTCATCCGATCTCCCCTCCATCTTGCCTCTCAAGCCTGACTTCTACTCGAGCATAGGAGCAAAACGGCGGGGTGAGCTGACCCGGGATTCTCTCCCCTCCAAAATACAACAAAAGATCGGAAGAACTGAATTTCAGAGAATAAACATAATGCCAGCTTGTTAGAGACCTACAATACCAAGAAGGCGGAGATCATAACCTTGCTTACACCTTCGGAGGCGCTGGAACGGTAGAGAGAACATCGCTCCCTCCCCTAGAGTCTGCGATCGCTGCGGCGCGGGTCGGGAAGAAGCAGGGGAGGGGTTGCGCGACCGGGGGACCATCCAGGACTCCTGCCGCTGATTCAGTGGAGACCCGCTGACGGGGGGAAAGCTTCCGTCCACGGGGACCCCATAAATCAAGGGCATTGGGAGATCAGAGAACAGAACTGATCTGAACCCAGACTAGTGTGTGTGAGTAACAGCCCCCCCCCCCCCCGCCCCGGCAAAACCACTGGGCGCAGCCATCTTGTCCCAAGGTGGAGAGCTCATAACACGCGGCTCTTGACCCCCATCTAGTGGCGACAGGCTGTGACTGCAACTTAATTCTACTACCATGTGAAAAAAACGCTGCTCTACCATCCAGCAATTTATAAAAGCCCCAGACCAGAAGGAAAACAATAAAAACACAGAATTAAGTCCTGAGGACTTGGAATTAGGTAAACTAAGTGATAATGAATTCAGAGCAGCTATAATAAAAAAACTCAATGAGGTAGAGAGAAAGATAGAGAAACAAGCTGAGTTCTGGAGTTACTTTACAAAAGAGAATGAAATCATAAAGAAGAATCAAACAGAATTACTTGAGATGAAAAACACAATGGACCAGATAAAACAGAATACGGACGCCCTGAATTCCTGTGTAGGCAACATAGAGGAGCAAATTAGCATAATCGAGGACAGACAGGCTGAATGGCGCCAGACAGAGCAAGAAAGAGAGCTAAGAACTATAAAAATGAGGAAAATATCCAAGAAATAATGGATTCAATGAGGAGTAAGAACATAAGGATCATAGGAATTCCCGAGAATATGGAAAAGGAAAATGGAACAGAAAGTGTGCTTAACGAAATTATTAAAGAGAACTTCCCAAATCTAGGGATCAATGGAGAAATGTGTGTAGAGGAGGGTTTTAGCTCTCCTAGATTTGTCAATGTAAAAAGACCTACTGCAAGGCACATAGTAGTAAAGTTGGCAAATAGGAAAGATAAGGAGAGAATACTCAGGGAAGTAAGGGAAAAAAAGAGAATAACCTATAAAGGAGCCCCTATCAGACTGTCAGCAGATTTCTCTACAGAAACCCTACAAGCTAGGAGAGAATGGAGTGATATATTCAAAGCTTTAAAGGATAAAAATCTTCAGCCAAGAATACTCTATCCAGCAAGAATTTCCTTCAGATATGAGGGAGAAATTAAATCTTTTCCAGACAAACAAAAGTTAAGGGAATTTGTAACTAAAAGCCCTCCATTATAAGAAATCCTCAAGAAGGCGCTCATACCTGAAAAAAGAAAAAAGGGAGAAAGGGGACACAATCCACAGACTAGGGAGACCGATGGATAGGACCAGAACAGGATAGCAAATATTCAATTATAGCATTAGGGTAAAGGTAAGGAAACTACCAAAGCAAGGACGATCTTAGCACTCTAACTACAAATTAGTAAGACGAGTTGGAATAAAAAATGAAAATAATTATTTAGGAGGGGAAGAGCAAAGGGTCTAAATCAGTATTGGTCAAGTAAGTAAGAGACCACCAGAGAATAGACTATATTATACACGAGATTCTAAATACAAACTTCAAGGTAGACACTAAAATAAAGGACAGGACAGAGTCACAAATCATAAATAAGGAAAAATCTAAGAAACCCAGCATAAGAAATTGCAGTATTAAATGGGTAGTCTAAAGCAAACAGGAAAAGAAACACAGGAAAACAAGATAATGAGCGACAGATTAACAGCATTAAGTTCACATGCATCAATAATCACTCTCAATGTAAACGGATTGAACTCTCCAATAAAAAGACACAGAGTGGCAAAATGGATTAAAGAACACGATCCAACAATTTGTTGCCTCCAGGAAACACACCTCAGCCCCAAGGACAAACACAGACTCAGGGTGAAGGGGTGGAGGACGATACTTCAAGCAAATAGCAAGGAAAAAAAGGCAGGTGTTGCAATTCTCATATCAGACCAAGTGGATTTCAAAATAAGACAGGTAAAGAGAGACACAGAGGGACAATATATAATGATCAAAGGGACACTTCATCAAGAAGAAATAACGCTTATAAATATCTATGCACCCAAGACAGGAGCACCAAGATTCATAAAGCAACTATTAACAGACCTAAAGGAAGATGTTAAAAGCAACGCAATAATAGTAGGGGACCTCAATACCCCACTCACATCAATGGACAGATCATCCAGACAGAAAATCAACAAGGAAATAGTGGAGCTAAATGAAAAACTAAAACAATTGGACTTAATAGACATATATAGATCACTCCACCCTGAAAGAGCTGAATACACATTCTTCTCAAGTGCACATGGAACATTCTCTAGGATAGACCATACGTTGGGAAACAAGGCAAGCCTCTACAAATTTAAAAAAATTGAAATAATAACAAGCATCTTCTCAGATCATAGTGCTATAAGGCTAGAAATTAATTACAAGAAAAAAGCTGAGAAAGGCACAAAGATTTGGAGACTAAACAACACACTACTGAACAAGCAATGGATCATTGAAGAAAAATTAAAGAAGAAATAAAAAAATACCTGGAAACAAGTGAAAATGATAGCATGCCATACCAACTCATATGGGATACAGGAAAAGCTGTGTTAAGAGGAAAATTCATCACAATACAGGCACATCTTAACAAACAAGAAAAATCCCAAATAAGCAACCTTAAAGCACACCTAAGTGAACTAGAGAAAAAAGAACAAATGAAGCCCAAAGTCAGCAGAAGGAGAGAAATAATAAAAATCAGAACAGAAATAAACACTATTGAAACGACAAAGGCAGTAGGAAGGATCAATGAGACAAAGAGCTGGTTTTTTGAGAAGATAAATAAAATTGACAAACCACTAGCCAGACTTACAAAGAAAAAAAGGGAGAAAGCTCAAATAAACAAAATCAGAAATGAGCGAGGAGAAATAACAACAGACTCTGCAGAAATACAACAGATTATAAGAGAATACTACAAAAAACTCTATGCCAACAGAATGGATAACCTAGAGGAAATGGATAAATTCTTGGACTCCTACAATCTCCCAAAGCTCACTCAAGAAGAGGCAGACAATTTGAACAGACCAATCACAAGGAAAGAGATTGAAACAGCAATCAAAAACATCCCAAAGAATAAAACCCCAGGACCAGATGGCTTTCCTGGGGAATTCTACCAAACTTTCAGAGAGGATTTAATACCTATCCTTTTCAAGCTATTCCAAAAAATTAGGGAAGATGGAACACTTCCTAACACATTCTATGAGGCCAACATCACGCTGATACCAAAACCTGACAAGGACGCCACGACAAAAGAGAACTACAGGCCAATATCACTGATGAACATAGATGCAAAAATTCTAAACAAAATTTTGGCAACCAGAATTCAATTCATCAAAAGGATCATACATCAGGATCAGGTGGGATTCATACCAGGGACACAGGGATGGTTCAACATCCGCAAATCAATCAACGTGATAAACCACACCAACAAACTGAGGAATAAAAACCACATGATCATCTCAATAGATGCAGAGAAGGCATTTGACAAGATCCAACAGCCATTTATGATAAAAACTCTGAACAAAATGGGCATAGAAGGAAACTACCTCAACATAATAAAGGCCATATATGACAAACCCATAGCCAACATCATACTCAATGGGCAAAAACTGAACCCCATCCCTCTGAAAACAGGAACAAGACAAGGATGCCCTCTATCACCACTCTTATTTAACATAGTACTGGAGGTCCTGGCCAGAGCAGTCAGGCAAGAAAAAGGAATAAAAGGAATCCAAATAGGGAGCGAAGAAGTGAAACTCTCGCTGTTTGCAGACGACATGATCTTATATATAGAAAATCCCAAAGAATCCATTGGAAAACTGTTAGAAGTAATCAACAACTACAGCAAAGTTGCAGGGTATAAAATCAATTTGCATAAATCAGTAGCATTTCTATACTCCAGTAATGAACCAACAGAAAAAGAACTCAAGAATACAATACCATTCACAATCGCAACAAAAAGAATAAAAATAGATTGGGGTAAATTTAACTACGGAAGTGAAGGACCTATATAATGAAAATTACAAGGCCTTTCCAGGACCAATTCTTTGATTTCAAAAGCCGCTATATTAGAGCTT
Organism: Equus caballus; assembly: GCF_041296265.1. Classification (NCBI taxonomy): domain Eukaryota; kingdom Metazoa; phylum Chordata; class Mammalia; order Perissodactyla; family Equidae; genus Equus; species Equus caballus. Next base: position 12,863,848 of record NC_091704.1, read on the forward strand.
CATCAGAAAGCGTGCTTTTAGCCACACGTAACAAAGAGCTTTGATTCTTTCAGGTTACACAATAAGAATAGTTCGTTACTGCACATAAGGAGAAGTTTGGAAGGTAGGGTGGCGCCAAGGTTGGATAATTCAGCAGCTCAATGATGTCACTGGTGATCTGGTTATTCTTGGCTTTCTCCTCTCCTGTTGTGATAGGTCAGTTTTCTGTACAAGCTAGCTTTTCTTCATGGTCGTGAAGTAGATTCAGCAATATTAGGCATCACACCCAGAATCAACACCATCCAAAAGAACAAGAACGTGAAAAACAAGATATGACACCACATTTCTGGTGCCGTTTTTTTTTTTTTTTTATCAGAGAGGAAACCTTTCTCGGAAGCCGCCCAGCTGATTTCTGCTCAAGTCTGTTCTCCAGAATTGGGTCACATAGCTCCCCTGCATGAATCACTGGCAAGAGAAATGGGATCATCATAATTGTTTTGGATTAATCAGATGTGTCCTCTAAGGCAGATGGGGAAATGGACACTGGTGCTCAAGCCATCAAAGAAGGAGCCACGAGAACCTGCTGCCACAGGGCAAAGGGGAGAGTAGATGTCGTTATGGGTCACTTAAATGATAAATGACAAACCTTTTTATGTGCATACATCTGTGGGCTAAGCATTTAGAAAATATCCTGCGACACATGATAGAATCCTTAGTCCTAAGTCATTGTCTTCCCTCCTCGTTCAAAGGGCCCCTGTTCATAAATTTCTACTGCCCGAGTCCCAACTATACACCTTTGGAATATGAAAAAATACTCTTTTTAATTTCAGAAGTAAAATCTGTTTTACCTTTTCAAAAGTGAAAGTCAAACTCTGAGCTGGAGAATATCTGCATGCAGCCATGCCGTCGGGGAACTATAGAGAGGTCCATTCTTAAGAGGTAGTGTGGCTTTCATTGGCCGGTAATTGAAACACTACCTACTGAGTGCTTACTGTTCAGTCTAACAGCCCAGCTTAATATTTCCTCTTCCAAGAAGACTTCCTTAGTTCACCCAGTCTGAGGTCCTGTTTCCAGTTCTCCATGAACATTGTCTTCTCTGTAGTCTAGTTATTTAGGTCCACATTTACCTCCTCCTTGCTGACTAGTCTGTGAGCTCCTCTGGATCTGGGCCTCAATCTCATTCTGTTTCTGCAAACTGTGGTGCAGAGCTGGACATAGGAAGTATGCAGCAATATTTCTATATGTTGATAAATGAATGAATACGTGACTGAACCAGCAGAGGAGTTAGCTGAGAACAACTTAATAACATTACTGCCAATCACGCCGCTACTAATGGTTAACACCCATGAAGCACGTTACCAATGTGCTGGGCGCTTAAGAGTCGCAACCTTATGAACTGGGCATTCCTTTATTACACGATGAAGAAACTGAGGAGAGGTTTGATACTTGCTCAAGTTGACACATCTGGTACCACGAGGGGCTGGGCCTAAACTCAGTTATGCCCGACTCCAGGGTCTTAAGCACTTTGCACATCTCAGGATGTGGTTGGATTATGTTCCATCACACGGGAAAGAAACAACCTGGATAACAGAGTCTTCTTAATTTTGGTCTAAATGGACTAAATAGGGTAAAAGAGTGAGTGGGTGTGAACTTGGGGTTCTGTTTTTAAACCTCCTTAAAATTTGTGATAATTGAATAGAAAACTCTGTTGCCTTGAATGGATGTGTTTGGTTATCAAGGAGAGAAGCTTCTCGATCTGCTTGTTGAGTGCAGCGTGGAGGCCTGGTCCCTGGGATAGCCCAGGGATGAGGTGGCCTCGGCAGCAACAACAGTTTGTTAAGAAGTTCAGGCTACCCGGCGTCTCCACTTGGATTTCCTCTCTAGGCTTTGGGAAGATGTTCATGGCACTGGATGGTTGTTGACATGTGTTGATTCCATCTCTTGGCAAAGCCTAACTGGTCCAGGCCCTTTTTACAATCCAGGCACAAAACCGTCTGAAGTCAGGATTAGACACAGAAGCCCTGAGCTGTGGGCAGGAGGCATAGTAGCAGACTGTGTTAGAACATGGGCTTTGGCGTCAGAGGATCTCAGCTTTGAGCCCCGGGACTCCACAAATGTTATGCATTAGTTGTCATTTCATTATTATTCTGATCTTGACATGGTTACTAATTCCGAGAACTTGATCAAGTCATTCTTGGCCTTACAGATTTAGTTTCCTCAGCTGGAACTTGGGCGTGACAATACTCAGTTCCCAGAATTGTCATGAAGAAAAAATGAGATAAGGGAGGTGACATTGTAGCTCAGGGAGACCAGGGGCAGGCCTGGCTTTGTGGGCATGTGGCCTGTGCAGTTGCACAGGGCCCTGTGCTTAGGAGAGCTCCACGCTTGGTTTAATGATCTACTGTCGCCATCTTGAAATTCTTAATAATTTCTGAACAGGGGTCCTCACGTTTTCATTTTGCACTGGGCCCCACAAAGTCTGTAGCTGCTCTGCCTGGAGATCCCCTGGACATGTTACAGCACCAGTCCCAGGAGGAGAAAGATGCTCCCCGGAAGGAGCTGGCCAGGGAGGGGCTCTTCCTGGTTGGGAGAGCACCGTTTCCACATCTGGTGTCAAAAGGAGTGAGTGATCATCTGGCCCATTTTTTGGGGAACCAGGATGTGCTCTTCCTTACCCCTGGACCTTTGCACAGCCTTTCCTCTTGCCAGTAACACTTTTCCCCTGCATGCCTGTCAAGACTGAACTCCTAGTCCTCCACATCTTTTGCTCTTTATGAGAAAAGACCTTTCAAACTTGCGAGCAAGTGGCATGATAGTATAGCCCTGGAGACGTTTGGGAATCTAGGCTTCCTTTAATGCAAGATCAATTTGTATCTCATCTTTGAGGAGTGAGTAGACATAGTGGGGAGGAATTGGACCCGGCACCAGCCAGCCTGGGTTCACATCCCAGCTCTGCCCCTTCCTAGCTCCATGACTTTGGGGGAGTTTCATAAACACTCAATCCTTTAGTCTCCTCATCTGTAAGAAGGAAATAATACTAAAATTACCTACATTCACAGGTCAGCTAGGAGGAGCAGATGAACCCATGCAGACACAGCAGCTGGAGCCATGCCTTTGCAGAGTGGGTACTCTTGTCCATAAGCTAGAATTATGATGCTTTTCCACGCTCTGTGACCTGATTAACTGAAAGACCTTTAGAATCAGTAAGGACCAGTTTGCAACTGCCCCCGGGAACTTGCTAGCTGTGCGAACCCAGGCACAAGCTGTTATATCTTGATCTTAGCCCTTCAATCCTAGGAATTCTGGGAGTAAGACCTGCGATCAGCTGCAAGAGGTAGGATGTAAGGGAAGGAGCATAGGTTCGGGTCTTAGAAGCCAGCGCTTACATTTCATCTCTTCTCTTTACCAGCTGTGTGAAATTCCAAGTTATGAAAACTCCCAGAACCTTATTTTTCTCTTTAAAAATGGGGGTAGCAGTATCATTTAGAGAGGTGCTCCTCCACAAAAGAACATAAGTTCCACAAGGAGAGGGGTTTGCTTGCTTTGGTTCTTTGCTGCATCCCTCGGACAGTGCCTAGCACTCAGGAAGTGCAAAATAAATATTTGAAGGAAGGGATTGTTGAGAGAATTAAATAGCATGATTTATGTAAAGTACCTAGCATGGAGACAGGCCCCTACATAGCAGACGCTCAGGAAAGCAATGGCTGTGGATATTTTCAAGTCAGGTGGGTGGGAACACTGTGGGTCTAGCCAAGGGCTCCATTCGGAGCAGGACTGCCTGTCCCTGCTCCTGCCCAGGCGTGCTGCTGGGATTGAGAAGAGGGATCTGCCACAGCAAGGATGAGCAGAGTTGCTGAAGTGAAAACCAGGTGCGTGGACCTCTCCAGCAGAACGAGGGGAAGGAGATGGCTGTAGGTCACGTGGCAGTTTCCACTTACGCAGCAGCAGGAAGAATGCCCCCCGACTCCCTCAGGCAGAGATGAGGCTCTCATCTCACTCTTTTCTATCAGAGTAAGCTTAGAATCGTGGTAGAGCTTAGCTTACCTGAGGAAGGTGTTTGTATTCCAGCCAGGGAGGGGCTGGGGAAGGCTGGCACCCACTGCAACACGCTGCACAAAAGCAAGCTCTGATTATCACTCCATTTGTTTTGACTAGGCAAGTGTTAGATCCTTATCAAGCAGAGAGGAGCAAATTGGTTCCAAACTTAAAAAATGAAAGAGAAGAATGATCATTTAGAAAGCGTGTCAACAAGGGGCGCTGGCCTGATTCACCGGCAGCATGGCCCAGCGGAGAGTAAGGTGTGGTTTGAGTTCTGATTTCTACTCTAAGCCAGAGTATCCTCATAATACGTTAGGAGAAAGTGGCTCTAGCTCAGGTGTTCTCTTTACACTCACTGGAGAGTGTGTATGAGGTGAGACCCCCTCATCAAGACCTTGAAGAGAGGCTGTGAAGTTGAGTGGAATGAACACAGGCTGTGGAATTGGGCTGGTCTCGATTTGATGCATGCTCCACTGCTTGCAGGCTGGACAATCTCAGCCTCTCTGAGCCTCAGTTCCCTAAGCAAAAGTAATAAGAACGCCAGTGTGCAGTGAGAATTAAGTGGACATTACATATAGTCTTGCTTAATAAATGTTCCCTGGGTCCATACCCCCGCAATCCAGAATCCAAGGTTCCACAATCAGATTTCAGCTCTGGCTGATTCTAGGAAAGCCAATGAGAGCTGCAATAAATGATTGAGAGAGTCTCACCCCTGATCGCCTCTTCTCTAGGACCTTCCTGGAGTCTCTGGCGTCTGACTGAATTCCACAGGTTCTTGGGCGGAGGGTAGGGTGAGGGAGGGACGGCGGGAGGCAGGCCCATGGATATCTTGATATCAGGGGCAAGACTCTGCTGGGTTCTAAGTGCAGATGCCCAACCACCGAGGCAGCACTTAAGGGTAATATATGCCAGGATGTCTGAATGACATCTTCAGCATCCTCAGCCAGGCCTCATCACTGCTCCGTATATTCATCATCTGCAGAGTTATTAACACACATTTATTGAAGCCCGCTTTGTAACAGGCCTGTCCTGGCCCAAGAACACAAGAGGCGTAAGTCATGGATCCTGCCCTTATTCTTGGGACCACATGGAATAAGTCAGATAATATCCCCAAGTTACCTTGCTCCCCATCCTGCATGGCTTCCAGCCTGCTCTCTGTGCTGGACCCTTGTCCACAGGACATAAACTAGTTCATCCATTCCTGTCCTAATGTATAATCTCCCAAACTGGAGATGCTTCATGAAGTATGGAATAGGAGGTCTGGATGCATAGAGTACAGGGTTTCAGATTCCAGATGCCTGGTGTCTCCATTTCAAGAACCAATAAAAGACAAAGTAGAATTAGCCTCATCGTTTGCCCACATCTCTTTTGCCATCTCTGTGCAAGGCATTGCTATGATTCTGCCATGAAAAATATTTAACAAAGTCAAAATACCATCTGCAGAAATTAGCAGGGGGGGATATTGGGTTTAAGTAGGAACAAGTCATGTGTGCGTGCATTTTGAGAGGTAGAAAAACCAAGAGCATAAATGTAAGATGGAAAGAGAGTGTTGTCGGAGGGAACACAGAGGGGGCAGTTATGAGGTTGGTCTCTGGCTCGCTCTTCTCCTCTCACTGATATAATGCACGTCTTTGGCTTTCTACGTGGACTGGCAAGTTAATATCTCCAACTCAGATACATCCTCAGTGTTCCATATTTGTATATCCAATTGCCTCTTAACACTTTCTCTTAGGTGTTTCAAAATACTCCGAACTGAAGCCATGCTCTTCATGACTCCCTTCCTCAAGTCTGCTTCTCTTTCTGATTTCCCTCTATCGGTGAAGTCACCGTGATCCATTCACTTGCACAAAGCGCAAACTTAGGAATCATTTGTGACATCTCTTTCTCCCTCCATCCCCCATATCCAATTCATCACCAGCCTGTTGACTTTAATTCCTAAAAGTCACTCGAGTCGATCTACTTCTCTTCCACCTCCTGCCAATATGCTAGTCCAAACTGCCATTTCTTTCCTCAAAACTCCCCACAGTCTTCCAGCTGGTCTTCTTGCATGCAGTTTCTTCCTCACCCTGCACCCAGAGGGATTCTCCCCAGATGCGTCTCTGATCACACCATCCTGCCATTGACTCTGTCCTCATAGGGACATACTAAAACTCTTCAGTGGCGGCTCCTTGCTCATATGATAAAGATATGCTCTAGAGCTGGAGACAAAGTGAGCTCCCCCGAGCTGAGCACGGAAGTGGGAGTGGAGGAAGGATCCTTTATCAAGGCCAGGTACAAAGCTGTTACAGCACAAGGAGAAGTGGATGCTGGTCATGGAGAGACAGCAGACATCCACTACAAGGACAGTCTCTCAAGGGAGAGTTTTGTCAAGGAAGAACTTTGCAAGAGATTAACAGGATTTCAAGACCCTGTACAGGTGGGCTGAGATAATGGTTTCAGCAAGAGACTAAGAGACCTTAGAGGCTTAGGGAAAAGCTGACTGAGTGGAATCAGGGCACGTATATCAAGTTTAGGGCAGCGTTAGTAAGACCACACTAGTGGTGAGGCCAAGGCACCTAATATGCATCTGACTGCTGAAGACTTCCAGTTCATGGAGCTATACAGGAGCAGGCTGGGGCTGACAGGAGTCTGGCATGACTTGGTCATACTGAACCTCCGTTGGCTTCTCCCTGCTCAGAAACCATCTGTTCTATAATGTCTTCTAGAATTGAACTGGGATATGATGTTGTACTACCCGATCTCTAATTCCTGGGAGTCGGCCTTGAATCTTTGTTCTTGCCTGAAAATGAGCTCAATTACTCATCGCCAGTCTCCTGGTGTCTCTCTCACCTACCTACCCTGAAGATTTCTTCTTTCTTTCTTGAAGTTGAACTTATATTTCATAATAGGTGCCTCTGTTTAATCCACCGTTTGAAGTGCTGGAGGAGCAAGGAAGGCCAGATGAGTTTCTTCCCTTTCAGCCCATCTTCTGTGTCTCTCTAGAGACATTAAAAAAAAAAAAAGCCAGCTCTCTGTTTAAAAGCCTCCAATTTTCTGCAGACTAAAGTTCAGCCGCTCTAATGTGGCACATGGAATTCTTTGTAACACAGCCTGCATCTTGTAGGGTTTCTTGGTTACAGGCACAGTAACTATCTCTGAATGGTTTAAGCCTTAGAAAGCTCATGGAATGGAAGGCATAGCTGATCAAAGAAGCCTAAGAAAGGACTGGAACCAGCAGACCTCCAATAATCCAGAGAATAGGACTTAAGCGACACTCTCTTCAAGATGCTGTGGCTGGTACAAACCAGCTCCAAGACATTTCCCTCAGCCCCTCCATTCATGATTTAAATTCCTAAGAACCACCTCCCACCACCATTGTGTGGCTTCTTAGAGGAAATCCCAACCAAGGTGTCCCGCGTCCCTTGGGTAAGGAGCAGTGACCTAAGCTCAGCCGGCTTGATTGCGGAGGGCAGCGCCATTCTTAAGCCCATGCAGAAAACATCCCTGCACTGAGTCATCCGCCCTAGAAGTCTCCACTCTAGTCCTTCTCCCATCACGTCTTCCCAGGGGATAAGGAGGCCACAGGCCAAGGGCACTTGCCCACCTCAACCTGCACCCTCTCTTCTGGACCATTCTCTTGGTCACAGAGACCCTGGACTTCCCTGCCCAAGTTGGCTCTTCCCTGGATCTGTCCTCCCGAGGGCACATGGCACATGAAAGCCAGAGGGGATATAAAGACTGCTGTCCACCCATTTTCACTGTGCAGGTTATGATGTACTCACACACGTACAAAAAGCCACTACAGTGATGGGCAGAGCTGGGAGTAGGAAGAGAAGTGGGGAACAGGCTGAGGGTAGGGATCCGGGAGCCATAAGCCAGGAGCCAGCTCTCCCCATGCTGCTATATTCTGGCAAGAAAATCTGAGAAGCCAGAGGATTCCAAATTTGAACTTGGCCTTCCAGGTCATTATGAAGATAGGAGGATAGTACATATTTTAAATGACACTTTAATAGATTGCTTTATCACTTTCAAATCCCTGGGCATGTGGTATATGGCCCTTCATTTGTACGCTTCCTCTGGGTCCTGCAAGGGTATAGGCAGGTCGGTCAAAGAGCATCAGGATGCTGCTACCCGAGGAAGAGGCCAGTGATGTCCACGTGCTGTTGAGATCCCGTGTTCCCACCCCTGTGTCTAGTGACCCAGCGCCCGGTGACTCAGCTGCCCAGGCCCTGAGCAGACCCTGCAAATGCCGGAGGCTCCCAACTGTCTCCCTGCCTCCACGTTAGCCCCCTGGAGTCCTCTCAGTCAAGCATCCAGAGGTATCTTTAAACATATAATGAATCAAGCCCCTTCCCAGTTTAAAAGCCTACGGTGACCGCTCCCCACCCCCACCTACCCCGCCCAGAGGAAAAGTCAAAATCCTTTCCACATTTCGCAAAGCTTTGCACGACACCTCCCAGCCTCCATCCACCGTCTCTCTGTCCTCTTGCTGACCCACTCCAGCCATGCTGTCCTTCTGGTGGTCGCTGGGACATGTCAAGCTCAGCCCTGCATGGGGTCCTCTGCACCTGCTGTCCTTGTGGCTGGAACATTCTTCCCTTGGTTGTCCCCATGGCTAGCTCTTTCAGCTCCTTCAGCTCTCTGTTTATGCTACTTCCTAGCACAATCTTCTCTGGTGACCCCAACTAAAATAGGGGGCCCCGTTCCCACCGCAGCATCTCCCACCTCCTTTCCCTGCACTATTCTCCGCACAGCACTCCCCGTCACACTATGCGTCTTGATTGTTTCTTGCATGTTATCTATCTAGACAGACTAGAAGAGAAGCAACGTGCGGGCAGGGACCTTTGTCTGTCTGTTCCCTGCTGTCTCTCCAGCACCTGGAACACTCCTGAGCTCAGAGGTGACACTCCACAAATGTTTGTTGAGTGAATAATGGGATGAATGAATGAAAGCATACATGCCATGCCCCTGAGCCCCTGCATATGGTCCCCTCTCTGTCTGGGATGCCACCATCATCTTCTCCTTCAAGGCCTAGCTCAGCATTACCCTATCTCTGCGGCACCTCCTCCTCTCCATCCCACCCCAGCAGCATTGTTTTTGGTTCCCCCATCATGCTTTACACATACTTCTCTAATAATACTCACTACATTCAATTATTGTCTGGTGTTTTTTTTTTCTTTTAAAAGATGTACATAAGCAGTACATGAATACATTCACTTTATTAAATATTCAAACAATATAGTAAGTGAAAGATCTCCTCTAGGCTACTCTCAAAATCTACCTTTCCTTTCCAGAAGTAATCTTGTCTGGGAATTTACATACACATACATGGATAAAAAAGTAAAGTTTTGTTTTGAGTGTGCATGTGTGTGCTTTATTATACCTATGTTCTGGCATTTTCTATGATTTGCATCTTTGACACAGAGTACTTTGTGTGATTGTCTGTTTTGTACCTGTATGCATTTAAATCACTTTAAAAAATAATTTAGCATTGAATTAGATAGAATGAAGGCATGAAGATTTAGTTGGCCATTCCCCATCTTATGGGTATTTAGATGGTTCACATTGCTGCAGCCATGCCACAGTGAAAGTTCCTACACAGGTCTGTTAGAGCATATGTGTTTCTCCAGACTACATACCTAGAAGGGAAATAGAGGATTTGAAAAGTGTGCAGATTTTAACCTGTCAATTCACCCTTTAAAAAGCCTGTAAAAATTATGCTTCTGTGAAGGTGGGATATTTTTAATATTTGCCTATTTGCTGGGAGAAAATGTCTCATTCGAGTTTTGTTTTTCATTTCCCTGATTATTGCTGAAGTTTACATGTTTGTCTATATTTATTAGAATTTAGTTTCTCTTGTGACTCGTTTTTCCATCTTCTTGGCCCGTTTTTCTTTTCTCTTGCTGTCACTATCTTACGTGCCTGTTTGTTTTACTTGACTGTGAGCTCCTTCAGGTGGTCATCACATCTTATTTATCAAGGTTTCCCCTTCCAGAGCACACAGACAGTGCTTAATGAATGTATATCCAATTGCATTATTGAAGCCATAGGCATTACCCTTTATCATGGTTATCATCATTATCATCCTCCTCATCACCGCCAGTACCATTTATTTAGTCTCACAGGATGCTAAGCCCTGTCTCGGGAGGTGTGCGTATATAGTCTCTCATCTTCCTAATACCTCGCCCAACAAAGTGACTATTGGTAGCTCTGTTTTACAGATAAAGCAGTTGAGACTCATGCAAGTTACACGGGCTGCCCAAGGACACTCAGCCGGATTATGAAGGGAGGGATTATGGAGCAGAGTCTTTTCAGCCTGGTTCCAAAGTATGTGCAGTCTCCCTTAGAGCAATTGGCCTCTTCCTGGCCACGCATTAGAATCACCTGAACAGGCTTTTAAATGATAGCTATATCCAGTCCTACCCCAGGCCAATTGATTCAGAAACTCTGGGACTAGGTCTGGGGAAGTGGTGTTATAAAAATCCCTACATGATTTTGATGTGCAGAAATGGTTGAAAACCTTTGGTCTACATTGGGAGTGAACCAGCTTTTTTTGTAAAGGGCCAGATAGTAAATATTTTAGACTTTGCCTGCCATACAGTCTCTGTGGCAACTATCCACCTTTGCTGTTGTAGGGTCAAAACAGCCAAAGACAAAAATGAACGAACATGACTGTGTTCCAATTGAAACCCATTTACAAAAACAAACGGCAGCCAAATTTGGTCCATGGGCTGTAGTTTGTGGACCCCTAGTCTATATCATAATACTTCGAAGATCTTGGAATTTCGGATTGTCCCAGTCAAACCAGGACATCTGGTCACATTAATTACCTTGCTAAGTCTCAAGGACAGTGGCATGAGAATCTTTGCCCCACCTCAACAGATTCTGCTTCAGTAGGTTGGGGCTTGGGCATCTGCATTTCAACAAGGGATGCAGCTGATTCTGATGTAAGCAGACTTCGTGGGTCCTTACTGCAAGAATCACTGGGCTACCAAAGCATAATGTTCTTGGCAAGTAGCGAAAGCTTGGCTGGAGAAGCAGAACTGGTTCTTATCCAACAATTCTTTAAGCTCATGGATAGACATTTTGTGCGTCCCTGCCTGCCTTATATTCCAGCATCCTGCCTCCAAGGTTCTGGAACCTTGGGTGCCCCAGCATCACATCTTCCCAGTCTGCACGTTGGCAGAGAAGGAAGCCGTCCTGCCTCTTCAACTCTGAAATTAGTAGAAGACCAAAGTCCTTGTATATTTCAAAATATTGAAGAAGAAAGTGACTGTTTAACCACCTACGTGATAAAACTGATACTGGCATTTATCAGTCTGTGTGTGTGTGTGTGTGTGTGTGTGTGTTTTAATAGTTCAGTAGTTAGAAAATGGAGCCTCCATTTTCCCGTCATCCGCTTTGAAGCTATGTAGTGGGTGAATGCCATCATTTCTGTTTCCGACCTCTTTAGCATCCATTATTTCTCTGTTGTCCACATCTAATAGTCTGGATCCTTTTAGTTGTTGATGGCGCAGCGATTACTGGGGCTGCTGCTTTAGGATGACTTCCAAATGCATCTGAACAGTTGAATTTATTTACTGCTTCCCTCCTGAAAGCTTTTTAGCATGATCCAGCTGGGGTGGTTTCATCGGGAAAACCATTATTTGCGGCTCTCTTTTTTTGAGGGGTAGAAATAAATTTCCCAAAAGGTGAAAGTGGTCGCTGTTCATTGTGGATCTGCAATCTTACTTTTTCTTCTCTCTCCTTCTTACATTCCATTTGCACAGTTTTTCTCAGGAATGACTTCTTTCTGGGGAAATGGAATGTTCTAAATGGCACGATTGAGTCAAATCAATGTTTAGAGTGGTTTGGACTTTTAAGCCTTTTGCTGGATTTTGGCAGTATCATTTTATACTGTAAAACCCCTTTTTCCCAGGTAACCTATAATATTCATATTGAACATTATTCACAGCTTTCTAACACCCCCTCATTTCACTTAGCTATCAGCTAAGCAAATAGTGCTCAAGAGTTAAAAATATGCTATTCTTCCTCTACAGCACATGCACTTTTATGTGAAAGGGGAACCGCTCTGTGTTCCTAATCTCTATATACATATCTATCTGTGCATGTAGTAGCTTTCAACACTGTAATTAGACACAGAAACCACACCGTGCCAACACAGTGCACACATGCAGGTTTATAGAGCAGCTGTGACAAGTATATAATATGGTAAGACACCTTTTCACCAGCTGGGACAAATTCTAGAGTATACAAGGAGAGTTTCAAATGAAAATTAGGTAGAAGAATCTGAACTATTTCATGCAGGAGGACTGCACAGATGAAAATATCTAGGGCGCCTCTCTGGAAGAGTGTATTTGAGAGGCAATGTGCAATACTGGAAGGCTGATAGCTCAAGGAGTCCAATCCTCTTGGATTTAAATCCCAGCCAAGGTGCTGTGTGATCTTGGGCAGGTTGCTTTACCTCTCTGAGACTCAAGTACCCTGTTACGTCACAGAGATAGTAGCAGCACGTTTACCTCATGGGGCTCGTGTGAGGATTAAGTGAGGTAACAAATGTCAGGCTGCAGACACACTTTCATCATCTGAGGATCGGAACCACAGTGTGGTGATGAAAATGAAAGGAGATACGTCATCATTACAACAGAACTCTCTGGAATATGCCCCTCCCTGCCACACACACAGCAAATATGAGTCTCTTTTGTGAACTGTCAATGTTAATAGCATCCACATTTACTCAGCTACCCTCATAAAAAAATTAGAAGCTACACTTAAATGGTTTCTCTCTCCTCCTACCTGTCCCCTTCTTCTGGTGCCTGATCCCCCATGGTCACTTGGTACCAAATTGTGCCATTCAGCCTCCGAAATAACTTTCTAATTCGGTCTCCTCAGCTTCATCCTCCCTGTCACTGCCTCAGTTCAGACCCTTATTGTCTTTTGTCTGGATTAATGCAAGAACCTCTTAACCAATTTCAGTATCTTCGGCTTGGATCCTCCATGATCCATTAGTAGCCCCATTTTACAGATTAGAAAATTGAGACAGAGAGAGGTTCAATCAAGAGCCCCAAATCACACAGCTGGTAAGTGGTATTATAGGGATTCCAACCTCAGCAGCCTGGCTCTAGGATCTCTGCCCTTTCCTGCCTTGGAGCTTGGTGCAGTGCATTATTTGGTTGTGGAAATCGGCAGTACCTCCTACGTCTGGTAATTGCCTGGAGTGAGTCCTGTTTCCCCCTCACCAGATGTTTCCTTAGAGCTGCTCTAAGTGATACATCGATCCTGCATGAGCTCCAAGGAGCAGCCAAGCCATTCTGCAGGAAGAGAGCGGGTGAAGGAGGAACAGGCAGAAATGTACAAATGAGTTCTGGTGGGAGACCATCAGTGCATCGTGGATGCTGTCCAGAGGCTGACGTGGGCCACGTATAAAAAGAAGAGGCTGAACTAGGGATGGAGAAAGTAGGGATTCAGGTCCATTTCAGCATTTCAGGAGTCTGGTCCAGTGGGTGGGGCCTGGCACGAAGAACTGCCAGCGGGGATGGTGCTGGGATTCTGGCAGTATCAGAGGCTGCTGGTTTAGAGCAGGATCGCAGGCAGACGTGATGCTGTGGTACCACAGGGACAGATCATCCATGTTCCCGTGAAGCCACAGCCACTCTGAAGCCGGGGCCAGGGCTTTCCCACGCCCTGTGGTCGTAGGCACTAGAGTGGCAGGAAAAGTAAACTGAGAAACTACAAGTTTCTCCTTGTAGAAACCTTACTCATTCTTTAAAGCTCACTTAAAAATTAATATTTATCTAAGGAATCCATACTTGTGCCTTTAAAATCAAATAGTACTGAAGGCTTTATAAAGGACCGTGACAGGCCCTCCCCAACCTCACAACCCCAGTCCTTTCTATCCCCCCAGTTCCATTCCCCATGGAAACCACTTGAGCCATTTCTATCCTAGCTGTTCTTGTGTTTACCTCCATTTATATAACTAGTACGAATACTTGTATTTAAAAGTAATTTTAAAATATTAGACACTAACTTCTTGCCGTGGTAGATAAAATTTGAGTAGGTAAAATTGCAGGTGGATGAAATTTGGTCGACACCCCATTCCCCTCTTCACTCTTCTCAGTCTGTCCTCACTTAAATCTTTATTCATGCAAAGTTCATCTTGGCATGGAAGGTGACCCCTTTCCTGGAACGTGTTCAGAGACTGCTCCTCCCCTGCTCCCACAGAGCTGTGTATCTCTCTTAGTGCACTGTTCCCCTTGCCCTTCCACGTTGGGGTTATCTATAGAACAGGTCACACAGCTGTGGTCTTTACTGCTGTGTGCCCGATATTGGTAAACCCTGCTCTTCTTCCCTGTCCCTAGCCATCTCTATATCTTTCTGCTTTGCCAGTCTCTGGGTGGGGGGAAACCAAAGTGGGTACTTCCTGTGTGCCCTGAAAGGCTGGGACGCCGGTCGTTCACTCTGCTCTCTCTTTCCCTGAAAGGAGAGCTCTTTCTAGCTGAGGAGTTCCCTCTTAGCACTGAGTAATGCCAGCTTAAAGGACGGGGTGATGCAGGCAAAATGAAGCTGTTCTTCTTTCTCTTTATGTGTGGTTATTCTCACATTTTTTGTTACGCTATGTTGCTAAAGTTTCTTAAGAGGGCTTTAGAGCTCTCCCAGAACTCTTTTTGATCATGGGTAGGTAGCAGTCTAATTGTTGATCTTTCTGGGAGGACAGAGGCTAACATCTCCTACTCCCCCATCTTGGTGATATCACTCACTAACACATCGTTAAGGATTTTTCATTTATATTCATGAGGGATAGTGGTCTTGTCTTTGCATGTGATGTCTTCACTTGCCATTGAAATTAAGGTGACTCTGGCCTAATAGAATGATGTGAGACCAGCTCTCTCCTTCTAATATTTTCTGAAATAGATGGTGGGAGATTGGGATTATTTTCTCCATTAATAGTCAATGGAATTCACCAGTTGAGTCATCTGAATCTGGGCTTTTCTTCCCTGAAAGGGTTTTAATTACTAATTTAATTTTCTTGTTTGTTACAGATCTATGGAGATTTTCTATTTCTCTTTGAGTCAGTTTTGGAAATTTGGATCTAAGAATTTGCCAATATCTTATAAATTGTCTAATTTGTGGCATAAAGTTGTTCATAATATTCTCTTATAATCCTTTAATTTCTCTGTGGGTGTCCCTTTCTAATTTCTGATTTTGGTAAATTCTATCTTCTCTCTTCCTTGGGGATGCTAGCTAAGGGATTGTCAACTTTATGTGGTAAACAGCCAATTTCTGGTTTTATTGATGTTTGTGTTTTGTATTTCACAGACATGTGTTCTAATCTTTTGTATTTCCTTTCTTTTGCTTGTTTTCAGTTTGGTTTATTTTCCTTTCTTTCCTTTCTTAGGGTAGGAACTTAAATTATTGATTTGAGACTTTCCTCTCTTCCACTATAGGTGTTTAATACTCTAAATTTCTCTCTAAGTACTGCTTTAGGCACATCCCATAGACTTTGATATTCTATTTTTTAAATTTTCATTCACTTCAAAGTACTTTCAAATTTTGTTCCCAATTTATTCTTTGACTCATATGTTATTCAGATGGGTGTCATTTAAGTTCCAAATGTTTGTGGATATCCCAGATATATTCCATTCTTGATAGCTCACATTCCATTGTGGTTGGAGAACATATTTTATATAATTTCATTCTTACTAAATCTGTTGAATTTATTTTATGGCTGAGTACACGGTCTATCCTGGAGCATGTTCCATGTGGTATTGAAAAGAATGTGTGTTTTGTAGTCATTGAGTGCAGTGATCTATACACGTCACTTAATTTAATTTGGTTGATAGTGCTGTTCAAGTCTTGTATAACCTTGCTGATTGTCTTTCCTCTTTTTAATCCATTATGGACAGGAGGCAGTTGAAATTTCCAAGTATTGTTGAATTGTCTCTTTCTCCTTTCGTTTCCGTCAAATTTTACTTCACGTATCTTGAAGCTCTGTTGTTACATTTGTAAGCATTGATAATTTTTATATCTTTCTGATTTAATGACATTTTGTCATTTGGATATGTCCCTCTTTGCTTCTAATAATATTTCTTGTTTTAAAATCTACATTGTCCAGTATTAACACAACCCTCCAGCAATCTTTTGGTAACTATTTGTGTGATGTGTCTTTTCCATCCTTCTAGTTTCAACTTCTGTTTGTCTTTGAATCTAAGATGTGTCTTTTGTAGATCACGTATAGTTGGATCTTGCTTTATTATTCATTTTCCCAATCTCTGTCTTCTAATTGTTTTTTTTAGACCATTCACATTTAGTGCAGTTATTGATAGGATCAGAGTTACATTTGCCATTTTGCTATTTGTTTTCTTTGTCTTCAGGCTTTTTTGTTCTCTGTCCTTCCTTTATTAACTTCTTTTGTGCTAAATAAATCTTTCAGTATATCATTTTAATTCCTCTATTGAATATTTTTTACTGTTTTTGAGCTATTTTCCTAGTGTCTGTGGTAGGGATTCCAATATGCATTTGAACTGACTATGGTCTATTTCAAACGAATATTAACTTAATTCCTATGAAATATAGAATGTTTCCTCCAATGTAACTCTGTTACTTTCCCCTCTTGTGCTCTTGTTTTTATATATATTATATCTATATATGTTACAAAACCAATACTAGAATGTTACAGTTATTTCTTTGTACAATCTCATGTCTTTTAAAGAATTTAACAGAAGAAATGAGAAAATATATTTATAGATTCTTTTTTTTAAAACCCAGAAATTTATTACTTCTGGCTCTCTTAATTTCTTCCAGCTGATTCGAGGTACTGTCTGATGTCATTTTCTTCCAGCCCAAAGAATTTCCTTTAGTATTTCTCACAATTCAGTTCTGATATCAAGAAATTCTTCCAGTCCTTTTAAATTTAAGAATGTCCTTATTTCACCTTTATAATTAGTGGATAGTCTTGCTGGATAAAAAAATTCTTCGTTACCATTTTTTCTTTCAGTATTTTGAATATGCCATTTCACTGCCTTCTAGGGTCTATTTTCTCTGATGAGCAGTTAGATATTATTTATGTTGATGCTCTCCTGTACATGTTCAGTTGTTTTTCTCTTTCTTAAGATTTTCTCTTTGTGTGTGGCTTCCAACAGTTTGACTATGATGTGTCTAGGTAAAACTATATCTTTGTATTTATCCTACTTGGAGTTCAGTAAGCTTCTTGGATGTGTAAATTAACATTGTTTCATCAACTTTGGGAAGTTTTGGACATTATTTCTTCAAACAATTACAATAACTATTAGATCCACAATTTGAGGAGGTGTATTACATGAGATTTGGGACATTTACTGGGAAAGTCTAGGAACCTGGAAATTGGAATGATTACATGTATTTGGATTCACATATAGCTGAACTCATTGGGCACAATGAGTCTCCCTTGATTTCATAAGCAGTTGTTTCTCCCTGTGTGAGGCTGTTCCTTCATTGCTGGTATTCAACTATAGGATGAATCTCAAAATCATTATCCTGAGTGAAAAAAGAGCCACACAAAAATACACTGTATGATTCCTTTTGCATGAAACCCTAAAAAGATAAAACTAATCTAATATTGACAGGTGTAGAGAGAAACAGTTCCCAGATGGAGGTGTCTGAACAGTTTGAAAAGTGATCCAATATACTGGGGCTCTCAATAGATTGCCTCAATTACTCACTCAGATAAGGTTTGAATACAAGAATATCTTCAAGAGGGACATTATGTTCCTCAATATTTTATAAAATGATCACTAGCCATATGAGGGTGAATGCCAGGTAAGTACACCTCCCCCAATTACTGCGAGGATGGATCAGTGTGAGGTCAAGATTAAGGTGAAGAAATTGTATTCCTTCACTTACATGGATTTACCGAGCATCTAGGAAGCCCAAAGTTATTATCAGAGGAGAAGGATATGGTCAAACATATACTACTACTTGGTCAGAACAGATGTTCTAAACTCTGTGCACTTTGCCTGGCAGGTGTACACTTGCCTCTGCACAGCTTTGAGGCTTATTAGACAGTTCAAGTTTGTTGTACCTGCCACACACTCTGCAATTTTAAGGCCTTTAAGGTATACTAAAAGTCACTGCTTTGAGGAGCTTAGAAAAAGAAGTGAAGAGTAACTGAATTCTGACAGTGTCTGTCTCACTTCTCTCTCTCTCTCCAAATCCTAAGGGGTGATCCTAGTATAAGTTACCCCTGAAGGAGATACACACTATCCTCAGGCCCTGTCCGAACTTCCTTACTGGCTCCAGGCCCATAATAGGAATAAAAAACCAGCTATGTTCAGAGTAAAATTGCAAGAAATCCAGAAATTAAAAAACCAAAAACACAAAAGGAACTCAAGATCTTGCCCAATAAAGCAGAAACTAGGTAGCACATAAGGGGGTGGATCCTTACCATATTAGATTAGGAAGGATGAATTATGTTTGGATAGGCTCAAATTAATCAATATGAGTATACTCCCTGTGGACTCAGGAGCAGCCCATGTTGCATTTCAAAGCAATGAAATATGTATTTTCTCTAATGGGATACTGACAAATGTTTTTTGAAACTCTTAGAGTGTTTCTCATGTGCAGCCATCTTTTGTGGTGATATGAAGGGATCAGTGGTGGTGGCTCTTTGATCATGAAGTTCATTGAAATGAAATAGATGGGTATTCTACTAAGATGCTTCTTGAGATATATATCTATATACATGTGAAATTCTGGATCTTGTGGGCAGAAAACGAACACAAATCACCACAACAGGGATTTAGATTCTCTTTCTAAATCCTTGATATATCCTACTTTATAGACAGGAGGCTTTGACTAAAGGGAAGGCTGGGTCCCTTTGACAAAATTCCTCATAACTTGGTCACAAGAATATACAAATAAACATTCCCCAAAAGTCCCCAAGGGAGACCTGTGGCCACATACCCATCAACTCTCCTTCAAACTGGGTTTACAGTGTATGGTGGCATCATTGGAAATTATGGCTGCTACGATTACAGTCTCACTTAGGGGTGGTTCTGAAATGTGTGGTGAAAAAAAAATCTTCCCAGTGGGTAGAGTTTAAGGAGGTATATTTAGTTCACTTTGTGAAGAACTGACATGTACTTGAGTTTCGATTTATACTGATTTATGTCCAGTAGCTCAGTGAGTTGACAGGTAGTAGGGGGCTAAACAAGAATAAGACTGGAAAATTGGTGACCAAAAGGTCTAGAAGAGACACATGCGGATGGAATTCTAAGAATAGGTATTGAATGGGGTTTATAAATGCTTAATGGAGGATAGGATATCAGAGGGAAGAGAACAAGTGAGGTGTTGGGTATTTATTCCTTTGGCTCTCCGTGCTGAGCCATGTAATGGGCATTCACAATGTTTCTCTTCCTAAGACCACAGCTCTCATAAGGGTGGCCTTTTGTGCTAAGTTCTGATAATGTTACCTACTCTCACTACAGCCCTGGGGGTGATAATAACTCTCTACCAACACTAGTTACAGGATGCTTCACTAACCCTACCCACATTTTTAGAGCCCTATTTATTAGACTCTCCTCAAGTGTCCCATGGTTTCTTGACAACTGACACCTGTTTCTTCAGGGGACCCTGACTAATAGGCCCCACAACAAGCCTGATCATAAACTCCATGGGGGTAGGGAATTTACTCTCTTTTATTTGATGTTGCTATCCTAGCACCTAGAATGATGTCGATTGTACAGTCAGTTTTCAATAAATGTTTGTTAAACGACATATGTGTGACCACTTTCTCTCCTTCGTGATCTTTATGTTAAAGTCTATTATGATTGATTTAATATAGTTTAACCAGCATTCTTGTGCTTTTATCTGTAATTTGGTAAAGAATGACAAAGAATTATAAACGTCAGCAAAAAGCAAGCAAACTTGTCGTTATGTGCATGGAAATCCAAGATATTTAACATAAAAATTTATGAAACAATAAGAGAATTCAGCAAGAATCAATGTTAATGTATAAGACCCAACAGATTTCCTATAAACATCCACCCCTGGAGCACCTGTGCAGACCCTCAGTAGAATCTGCACACTGGGCCCCAGGCGCGCCAGGATGGGGCTCAGGGGTTGTTGGGTCCGGCGGCTGTAAAGGAACAGGGTGGAGGTCCCAGGTTGAAAAATTGTAAAATTATAATTTTACAGCTATATAATTTAACTACTTCAGTCGTCATGTCTTTTTCTTTTTACAAAGTCAATTTTCCTTCCTAACTCCAAATTTTTTTCACACCATCTAAGTAATATTTTAATATTTTCCATATCCAATCCGTATTCAAATTTCCCCAATTACCTCCAAATGACTTATGAAAAAAATGCTATTTTAATCGGGAGCCAATAGCGGACTACCCTTTGCATTTGACAGCAGAGTTCAGGCTTAACCCTTAACCTCTTCGGGCTCGGAGGACCCTGGGCAGGAGAGATTTAAGAACACCGTCCTCCCGCTTTCGCGGAAAGGCCAAAAGTGACTTGAAATGTAGACGCGGAGGCCTATGGGAAATGTAGTTTTAAATAGGTGAGGTTCACCGCCTGGACTCCGGGAACGGGACGCCACGCTCCTTCTGCGCATGTGCAGCCGTAGCCTCCTCGTTTGTCTTCTCAGGACTCCAGAGAACCGTTGGGGAACTTTGGGGTGTGCTCGGAAAATGCAGGGTGCGCACCGAGGGCGAGGGACTAGCTGGGAAGGGTGTGCCTCTGCTTGGGGATGGGAGCAGGAAGTGTCTGCGACCTCGTCGCCCCCCGCGGCGGTGTATAAACCCGGCCGGGCCGTCAGAGCGGGTAAGGCCGATGGGGGAGACCCCGGCCCTCGGGCTGCCGGGGGTCGCAGGTGTTCGGGGCGGTCCGGGATGCCTGAGGATCGTGTGACCAGCCCGCCTGCAGCCCCACCGGAGAGAAGCCCATGTCGGTGGCGGTGGGTGCGGGAGGGAGGAGTGCGTTTATCAGGAGGACGGTGACCGTGGGTCTGCGGTGGAGCCCGAGCTCTGGAGCACTACAGGCCCGGTCAGTGCCAGCTCTGTCACCTGTTAGCAGGGGCGACAGAAGGAACCTGGGCGAGAGTCAGGGTTCTCATCTATAAATATTAATAATGATTGTTTCACGGCGACGTTTGGAAACATAGATCACTATTTTAGACAAGTGCCAGGTAGGAAGCCTTAAGTAAGTGACAACTGCTGTTATAGTTAGAGGACGCTTTGTTTTTTTACTGGATAGTTTAATGTACCCTGACAACCACTTCACCAGAAACCGAGGCTCGGGTCGGTGGCCCGATGTGCTCGAGTCAGGAGCTCCCAGCCAGGGAATTTGGATTCGAGGGCAGGTGTGCTTGGCTTCAGTCTCAGGCTTTGTCTGATGTCACACCTGCCCAAGACTGGCATTACAGCCTTCACAGCACTTAGGAACATGGCCTGTCCCTGCGTCCCCAGGGATGTAAAGGAAAGGATGTGGATGGAATCCCACCATGTGTCACATGTATCCTGGGATTTCTAGTGTCTCTTCAGGTCCCTTGGGTCAGACAGAGGTGCCTGGCCCCCTCTGCATTGTCAGGCTTTCTGTCCTTGAAGTCTGACGTTATAATGAATTCTAAGAGTCAGCCTTTTTGCCCCTAAGATGAATTTATTTCTCAGATCCATGTCCCAGTTGCCTTGAAACAAACCAGCCCTTGTGAGGCAGGAAGCAGGGGGCCTCTGTGAGGGAGTCTTACCTGGAAGAGAGCGCCCCTCTGACCTTAGACCTCTCTCCAGAGCTTCAGAGCAGAGACAAGAGCCCAGAAAGGAGCAGATGCTAGATTTGCAAGATCAGAAGCAGGTCTTGATCCTCCTGCCCAGAATGAACCAGACTTGATGATGATGCCACCTTCAGGAGCCACCACACTGTGTGACAGTGGGGCATTTGGGCCGTCCCTGGGAAGTACAGGTGAGCTGGGGTGGCCCAGGGGCAGGCTGCTCAGGAAAGGCTGCTTTGTTGGAGAGCCGTGAGGGCAAGGTCTGGGGGTAAGGGACAACCAGGCAGAGGGAGGAAGTTCTGTCTCCAGTCCCCTTAAATGGCCCCCGCTATTTACAGATGCGCTGCTGTCACACATGTCCACCACCACATGTGACATTAGTGACGTTATCCTGATGTCACAGGATCCAAGAATGATGATCTGTGAAGAGTTTTCCAAGGTCACCTACTTCTAACTCTTTTGAAAGATTTAAAGACATTGGGCCTGAAAATTTCAGTGACTTGTCCAGGGAAACGCAGTTTGTGACAGTTCACTCTCTCACAGGTAAGTTACCAAAAGCATCTATCGAAAGGGCCTTTTGAGAAATACTTCCCAGCTGAAATGAACAATTACAAATTCCTGCCTTAAATCCTCCCATCTCTTTTACTAGGCTTTCCGTGGATTGTGTATACCAGGGGTTGAATAATATTACTGAGAAAAATAGATAAATGATGCATACTGAGCATTTTTCTGCTAAGTTAACTTTAATGAAGGAATAGTGTCTTGTCGTTTGGCGTACTTTAATTCAACTGATCGGTTGTTTTTATTTCTTTCTGTTATCCAGAAGGACGCATGCGTTATTGTTAAATCAATCGAGTAAAGTTTATGTTCACTCAGTAAAAAACTGCAGATTTCAGCTCCATGGTCATTTCAGAATCACACAAAGACAGGTGTTGCTGCCTGTCCATGATCCTTCTTGTGCCTTTTCAAGGCCCAGAGGGCCCTGTGCCTATGGGGAGGATGATCCCCAACTGGGGTGCTGAGATTTGAGGAGGTGAATCTAAGAGCTGTAAGACAGCTAAATCTCAGGACCCCTGTCTTCTTTCTGTCCCCTCAGCTGAACCACAGTCCTCTGTACTCGCCCAGGAGCCACAGAGAGTGAACATCCCTCAGGTGAGCTCTTTATTCATTCCCCACTTTATATTGTAATGGATTTATAAGGTTTAGCAGGATCCATGCATTAAAGGAAAAGGAGAAGTTGAAATAGTAGAAATCAAGTCAGTCTTGAGGAAAAATATAGCGTGTTTTACTATTAATTGTGATGTTGGCTGTTAGCTTTGAGTGGGTAACCTTGTCAGGGTAAGTAGTTTCCCACTAAGCTACCTGTTTCAATCTCTTTACTTGTGATTGGGCTATTCAGATTCTCTGTTTCTTCTTGATTCAGTTTTGGGAAGTTGTATGAGTCTTAGAATTTATCTGTTTCTTCTGGATTGTCCAGTTTGTTGCTATATAGTTTTTCATAGTATTCTCTTATAATCCTTTATATTTCTGTGGTATCTGTTGTAATTTCTCCTCTTTCATTTCTAATTTTATTTATTTGAGCCTTCTCTCTTTTTTTCTTAGAGAGTCAGGCTAAGGGTTTGTCAATTTTGCATATCTTCTCAAAGAACCAGCGCTTTGTTTCACTGATCTTTTCTACTGTTCTTTTTTCTTTTTTGGTTTCAATTTCATTTATTTCTGCTCTGATTTTTATTATTTCCCTCCTTCGGCTGACTTTGGGCTTTGTTGGTTCTCCATTTTCTAACTGTATTTTAAGATTGCTTATTTTAGATCTTTCTTGTTTTTTTAAGCTGGGCCTGTATTGCTATGAATTTCCCTCATAGGGCAACTTTTTCTGCATCCCATATGAGTTGGTATGGTGTATTTTCATTTTCATTTGTCTCCAGATATTTTTTGATTTCTCTTTTAATTTCTTCAATGATCCATTGGTTGTTCAGTAGCATGTTGT
The DNA here is from genome assembly GCF_041296265.1 of Equus caballus. Classification (NCBI taxonomy): domain Eukaryota; kingdom Metazoa; phylum Chordata; class Mammalia; order Perissodactyla; family Equidae; genus Equus; species Equus caballus. The sequence continues at coordinate 12,887,574 of NC_091704.1, forward strand.
TTAGTGTCCACATATTTGTCACTTTCCCAGCTTTTTTCCTGTAGCTGATTTCTAGTCTCATAGCATTTTGGTCAGAAAAGATGCTTGATGTGATTTCAATCTTCTTAAATTTATTGAGGCCTATCTTGTTTCGAAACATATGGTCTGTCCTTAGAATGCTCCATGTGCACTTGAGAAGAATGTGTATTCTGCTATTTTTGGACAGAATGTTCCATATATATCTATTATATAGTCCATCTCGTCTAGTTTTCCATTTAATTCCACTATTTCCTTGTTAACTTTCTGTCTGGATGATCTATCCATTGATGTAAGTAGACTGTTGGGGCCCCCTGCTATTATTATGTTGTTGTTAATATCTCTTTTTAGGTCTGTTAATAGTTGCTTTATGTACTTTGGTACTCCTTTGTTGGGTACACGTATATTTATAAGTGTTATGTCTTCTTGTTGGAGTGTCCCTTTTACCATTATATACTGCCCCTCTTTGTCTCTCATTGCCTTTTTTATCTTGAGGTCTACTGTGTCTGATATAAGTATTGCAATAACTGCTTTCTTTTGTTTGCCATTAGCTTAGAGTATCATCTTCCGTCCCTTCACTCTGAGCCTGTGTTTGTCTTTAGAGCTAAGAGTGTTTCCTGGAGGCAGCATATTGATGAGTCTTGTTTTTCAATCCATCCCACCACTCTGTCTTTTGATTGGATAATTCAATCCATTTACATTTAGAGTGATTATTTATATATAAGGGCTTAACGCTGCCATTTTATCACTTGTTTTGCAGCTCTGTATTTCCCTTGTTTCTTGTCTTGTGTATTTTGGACTGCCAGTTCAGTTTGGTAGTTCTCTATGAGGTTTTCTCAGTTTTCTCTTTTTTGTGTGTGAGGAAGACTGGCCCTGAGCTAACACCTGTAAGCAATCTTCCTCTTTTTTAGCTTGAGGAAGATTGTTGCTGAGCTAACATCTGTGGCAATCTTCCTCTGTTTTTTGTATGTGGGATGCCAGCACAGCAGGGCTTGATGAGAGATGCATAGGTCTGTGCCTGGGACCTGAAGCTGCAAACCCTGGGTGGCTGAAGCAGAGCATGTGAACTTAACCATTATGCCACTGGGACAGCCCCTCAGTTTTCTTTTTTTCTGTATCATTTGTGTCTCTGTTCTGATTATTTGTTTAGTGGTTACCATCAGGTTTGTATAAAAAATCTCGTAGATGAGATATACCATTTTCTGATAGCCTCTTATTTCCTTGGTCTAAGCCAGTTCCATCCCTTTCCTCTTCCTCTGATTTGTTGGTCATAACACATTCTGTTTTGTGTTGTGATTTTGTGGTTCAAATCACAAGATTATAGTTATTTTTGATGTTTTCCTTCCCTTTACCTTTCATGTCATAATTAAGTTTTTGCTAACCTCTTCTGGTAGAGAGCTGCAATTTTCTGACTTTGGCTGCCTATTTATCTCCTTGCTCAAGGCTTTGTGAACTCTTTTTTTTCTTTTTCAGGTATGAAGGTCTTCTTGAGCATTTCCTGTTTGGGGTGTCTTGTGGTGATGAACTACCTCAGCTTTTGTTTATGTGGGAAAGTTTGTATTTCTCCACCATATCTGTAGGATATTTTTCCCTGGATAGAGTATTCTCAGCTGAAGGTTTTTGTCTTTCAGAATTTTGAATATCTCATTCTACCTTCTCGTAGCCTGTAAAGATTCTGCTGAGAAATCTCCTGAAAGTTTGATATGGTCTTTGTAAGTTATTTTCTTCTGCCTTGCTGCCTTTAAAAATATTTCTTCTTTGTCACTGACTTTTGCCAGTTTTACTACTCTATGCCTTGGAGTAGGTCTTTTTACATTGATGTAATCAGAAGTTCTGTTAGTGTGTTTTACTTGTAATTCCAGCTCCTTTTCCAGGTTTGAACAGACTTTCTGCTCCTTTCTCCCTCCCTTCTCCCTCTATAATACCCGTAGTTTTTATGTTGCATTTCCTAATTGAATCAGATATTTCTCAGAGAATTTCTTCGGTTCTTTTTAGTCTTAATTCTCTCTCCTCCTCCATCTGAAGCCTTTCTATATTTCGGTCCTCCAGATTGCTAATTCCGTCTTCCATAACGTCAGCTCTGTAATTCAGGGTATCCAGATTTTTCTTTATCTCATTGTGTTTTTCATCTCCAACATTTCTGATTGGTTTCTCTTTGTAGGGTCAATCTCTTTTGTGAAGTATTCCCTCTGTTTATTAATTTTATTCCTGATTTAATTGAACTATCTGAATTTTCTTGTAACTCGTTGAGTTTTTTAATGTTAGCTATTTTGAATTCTCTGTCGTTTACATTGTAAATTTGTGTGCCTTCAGGATTGATTTCTAGGTGCTTTTCATTTTCCTTCTGGTCTGGACTATTAATATATTTCTTCATACTATTTGATGGGGTTGGTTTGTGCCTTCACATAGATAGTATCTGGTTGCAGATTCCACCTGCCACCACTGGAGGAGGTTCAGGAGCTGTGTATTCTGAGCCTGCTGTGATCCCTGGTGTCTGTGCTTGTCCTTTGGAATCTATGCTGACAGGACCCATCTGCGATTGCCTGCTTGTAGCTGCTGCTTTGCTAATGTACGCACGGGCACTCTAGACGGGGTCCCTTGCCCTGGCTGACTGGCTGAGCTTGTGAGCCCAGCAGGGGAGGGGCACTTCTTTTGCATGTGCCATCCCGTGGGTGTTCTCTGTTTGCCCTCGCTGTCTGTCCTCCTGGCGTGCTGGCTTCATGAAGACAACCCCACAATAGCTTAGCCTCCTCTGTGGAGCTTTCCTATGGGATGTGAGGGAACTTGGAGAGCGAAGGCATTCCTACAGAGTCTCCCCCCAGGCCCCTCTTTTCTCAGAGCTGTGCATGGTCCTGTGCCCTAGGTCATTGCTGGGGAGGGAGAGGAGATCCCCTTACTTCCTCCTCCTTCCTCCTGGGGGGTCCAGCACCTCCACCTTCAGGCATTTGGCTGCATGGGTCTCTCAGATGTCTTTTGTGTTATGTGCCTGTCCTCTGTTGGTTTATGAATGTCCTTTTCATTCTTTCTTAGGGAGGAGAGTCTAAGGGAAGAGCTCACTCCGCCGTGATGCTGATGTCATGCCTGGTCATTCTATTTTTAAGTTTTTGAGGAATCTCTGTACTATTTTCCACAGTGGCTGCACCAATTTACATTCCCACCAGCAGTGTATGAGGGCTCCCTTTTCTCCACATCCTCTCCAACACTTCTGTTTTCTTTGTAAAGATTGGCACCTGAGCTAACATCTGTTGTCTATCTTTTTTTCCTTCTTGTTCTCCCAAAACCCTCCCAGTACATAGTTGTATATTCTAGTTGTATATCCTGGCTGTGCTGTGTGGGATGCCACCTCAGCATGGCTTGATGAGTGGTGCCGTGTCCAGGCCCAGGATCCAAACCGGCAAGACCCTGGGCTGCTGAAGTGAGTAGCGCACACGAACTTAACCACTCGGCCATGGCACTGGCCCCTCTCCAACACTTCTTATTTCTTGTCTTTTTAGTAATAGCCATTCTGATGGGCATGAGGTGATATCTCATTGTGGTTTTGATTTGTATTTATCTAATAATTAGTGATGTTGAACATCTTTTCATGTGCCTGTTGGCCATCTGTATATCTTTGGGAAAATGTCTGTTCAAATCCTCTGCCCATTTCTTGACTAAGTTTGTTCTTTTGTTGTTGAGTTCTTTATATATTTTGGATAGCAACCCCTTATTGGATAAATGATTCGCAGATATCTTCTTCCAATTGCTAGGATGTCTTTTCATTGTATTGATGTTTCCTTAGCCATACAGACGCTTTTTAGTTTGATGTAGTCCCATTAGCTTATTTTTTCTTTTGTTTCCCTTTCCTGAGGAGACATATTCAAAAAGACACTGCTAAGAATGATAGCAAAGAGCTTACTGCCTATGTTTTCTTCTTTGGAGTTTTATGGTTTCAGGTATTACATTCAAGTCTTTAATCCATTTTGAGTTAATTTTTGTGCATGGTGTAAGATAATGGTCTACTTTCATTCTTTTGTGTGCGGCTGTCCGTTTTCCCAACAGTGTTTATTGAAGAGACTTTCCCTTCTCCATTGTATGTTCTTAGCTCCTTTGTTGAAAATTGGCTGTTCCTAAATGTATGGGTTTATTTCTTGGCTATCAATTCTGTTCCATTGATCTGTGTCTGCTTTTCTGCCAGTATCGTGCTGTTTTGATTAATACAGCTTTGTAGTATACTTTGAAATTAGGGAATGTGATGCCTCCACCTTCGTTCTTTTTTCTCTGGAGTGCTGTGGCTCTTTGGGGACTTTTGTTGTTTCCAGTAAATTTTAGAATTCTTCTTTCTATTTCTGTGAAAAATGTCATTGGGGTTTTGATAGGGATTACATTGAATCTGCAGATTGCTTTAAGTAACATGGACTTTTTCACTATGTTGATTCTTCTAATCCATGAGCACAGAATATCCTTCTATTTCTTTATGTCTTCTTTAATTTCTTTCAACAATGTCTTATAGTCTTCAGTGTATAGGTCTTTCACCTCATTGGTTAAATTTATTCCTACCCACTTAATTCTTTTTGTGATTGTAAATAGGATTGTATTCTTGATTTTTTATTTCTGCTCGTTTGTTTTTAGTTTTTTGATGGATTCTTTAGCGTTTTCTATATGTAAAATCTCATCATCCACAAGTAGTGACAGTTTTACTTCTTCCTTTCCAGTTTGAATATGTTTTATTTATTGTTCTTACTTGATTGCTCTGGCTAGGACTAAGAAGGGTGAGCGTGGGCATCCTTGTCTTGTTCCTGCTCTTAGAGGGATAGCTATCAGTTTACACCATTGAGTATAATGTTAGCTGTTGGTTTGTCATATATGGCCTTTATTATGTTGAGGTACTTTCCTTCTATAATTATTTTATTGAGAGTTATTATCATAAATATGTGGTGAATCTTGTCAAATTCTTTCTCTGCGTCTGTTGAGATGATCATGTGATTTTTATTCTTCATTTTGTTAATGTAGTTTATAACATTGATAAAGAATACTGTTGTAATCCTTTGTATTTCTGTTATATTGCTTGTGATTTCTTCTCTGATTTTATTTATTTGAGGCTTCTCTCTTTTTGTCTTATTCTACCTAAAGGTTTGTCAATTTTGTTTATATTTTCAAAGAACTAGCTCTTAGTTTCGCTGATCTTTTCTATTTTCTTTTTACTCTCCATGTCATTTATTTCAGCTCTGATTTCTAGTAGTTCCTTTGTTCTCCTGACTTTGGGCTCTTCATTTTTCTTCTTTTCTGATTCTGTTGGATGTATTGTTAGATTGTTTATTTGAGATTTTTCCTGTCTCACAAGGTAGGCCTGTGTTGCTAGGAACTTCCCTCTTAGTACTGCTTTTGCTGTATCCAATAGATTTTGGTACACTGTATTTTCCTTTTCATTTGCCTCCAGATATTTTTCCATTTCTCCTTTAATTTTGTTGTTGTTCCAATAGTTAATGAATAGCACGTTGTTTAGGCTCCACATATTTGTGACTTTTCCAGCTTTCTCCTTGTGGTTGATTTCTAGTTTCATACCATTGTGGTTGGAAAAGATGCTTGATATCTTTTCAGTCTTCTTAAGTTTATTGGGAGTTGTTTTGTTTCCCAACAAACAGTGGATCTTTGAGAATGTTTCATGTGTACTTGAGAGAAAATGTATATCCTGCTGCTTTTGGGTTGAATATTATATATGTATCTGTTCAATTCATCTGGTCTAGTGTTTCATTGAAGATCAACGTTTCTTTGTTGATTTTTCTCTCTAGAAGACCTATCCATTGATGTAAGTGGGGTATTAAAGTTCCCTACTCTTATGGTGTTGCTGTCAGTTTCTCCCTTTAGATCTGTTAATAGTTGTTTTATAGACTTTGGTGCTTCTACGTTAGGTGCATATATATTAATAAATGTTATGTCTTCTTGATGGATTATCCCCTTTATCATTATATAATGCCCATCTTTGTCTCTTGTCTTTTTTGGCTTGCAGTCTATTTCGTCTGATAGAATTATGGCTACACTCACTTTCTTTTGGTTGTCATTTGGTCGGAGTATCATCTTCCACCCCTTCACTCTGAGCCTATGTTTTTCTTTAGAGCTGAGATGGGTCTCCTGGAGGCAGCACATTTTTGGGTCTTTTTCTTAACCTGTCCAGCCTCTCTGTCTTTTCATTGGTGCATTCAATCCATTTGCATTTAGGATGATTATGGATATATAGGGACTTACTATTGCCATTTTATCTTTTGTTTTATGGTTGCTCTATATTTCCTTTGTTTCTTTTTCCTTGTGTTTCTCACTACAATTTCAGCTTGACGGTTTTTGGTGATGTGTTTTTCAGTTTCCTCTTTTTTTATGTTTCGTGACTCTGCCTTAATTTTTGTTTTGTGGTTACCATGAGGTTTGTATAAAAGGTCTCACAGATGAGATAGTTCTTTTTCTGCTGATAGCATTTTTGCTTCATTTGACTAGGCAAGTTCTGTCCTTTTCTTCTTCCCTTGCTATTTTTGTTGTCAAAATTCTTTCTTTCTGTATTGTGAATTTGTTACCAAATTGGAATGGTTAATGTTATTTTTAATGCTTTCTTTCCCTTTAACCTTTGCATCATAATTGTTTACTAACATGTTCTGATACAGAGTTGCAGTTTTCTGATTTTATCTATTTATCAACTTGTTTAAAGCTTTGTATCCTTTGCCTTTTCATTTCAGACAGGAGAGCTCTTTTTGACATTTCTTATAAGGCAGGTCTAGTGGCGATGGACTCCCTCAGTTTTTGTTTCTTCCTCACACTTTATTTGTCAGCTGCAGCAGTGGACCCCCAGCTGTCGCAGCACCCAAGGACACAGAGCTGATTATTACAGTGTTGATTAATACAGTCCCTAACTAGCTCTCAAATACTTGTACTTTTCTGCATCCTTTCTGAAACCGCCCTAGTCGAAGTAAGCAACTAAGTAACTGGATGACTTTAATGACCTCATGTCTCTGATCCTCAATTTCTTGGTTTGTGAAATGAGGCAGTTAGAAGGAACACCAAGTTTCTTCCTTCTCTATATTCTGTGATTATCAGAATCTACAACTATGGAGAGACTCAGGGAAAAATCAATTCCAATGTTTTGGGAAACCATCTCACTTTCTCCATTTAAATTAACTCTTGGGGTGACTGAGATTGTGCCTCATATCCTCTCATAGCACTGCTCGTAAGGACAGTCTCAGAATCTTCAAGACAACGTAAAAGAAGGCCCTTTCTCTTAAATAGGAATCTGCCTTATGCCATGTTTTGAGCTGTAGAAAATATTTTAGAATGAGATTCTAGTGTTGGTAACAAATTTATCTACATTGCTAATTCATCTGAAAGCTCCTATTCTTGAAAATGTCCCATGTGGGGGTAAAGAAGTTCCATGTAAAGGTTTAGTCCATTTTTGTTGACAATCTCTTGAGTGGATGTTAAAAACCTGGATAACAGGATAATGTTCATGGAGATTGGGGGGAGGGACAGTGATGAATGAGTTTGGTTGACTTTCAGCAGTAGTAAGGTCAAAATGAAAGCATTATAAAAGAAGAGTAGAGATTTAGGTCAGGGCTTTCTATGAAAAACAAGTAAAAACCATAAGCAGATGGAAAAACTTTAAGTGACACAGTATGGCAGATTCCACTGATGAGTTTAATAGGCAGCCATTTTAGTGGCACAGAGAGTAGACTGATTCAAGGGACAAGAACCAAAAAGCAAGGGGTCCCATCCTGCCCTGAGGATTATTTTGTTCTGAAGTGTGTTAGCCCAGCTGAGGGAAGACCTGGGGAGGATGTCGTAGATCCTCTAAAAGGGGCATCCATCAGCTGCAGGAAGATGTGCCATCTCTCCCCAAAGCTCATTAGCAGATTGGAAGTGGCATGCTGCATTACTCTGATTAGCATTAATTTTATAATTCTAGGCATAGAACTTTCCTCCACATGAGTCAGCCTTCACACAAAAACACAGACGCACATGGTGTGGATAAAACACAAGTAACCTTACTGCTGCTTCCCATCTTCCAAGGACCCAGTGGGAAGGAAAACGTGGTTCCCTAGCAAAGAGGGGAGTTAAGGGCTGGAGTTTTCCAGCTCTCCAAGCTGGGTGCAGGTCCCACAAATCGGGGAGAAGTGCAATGCCATCTTTCTGGCAGACCAAGACTTTGGGAAAACTGGGTCCTTCTGATCTGGTTAGGGAAGACGCAGTACTTCCAACAGCCACTGCAGCAAGGCAACAGCAGCATTACAAGTGAGATGAGGAACGTTACCTCAGAGCCTCCCAGGGAGAGAGCATTTAGGCCCCTACCGTTTATTGGGATAACTGGTTCCTGGCCCTTTGGAAAATACCCAGTCATCCCAGGGCTAGACTTCTCAGGAAAAGTAACTTGCCAATCCCTTTAAAATTTGCAGCTAAAACCTATCTACGCTTTTATTTGTTACATATATTGTTGGGGCTTCATTTCAAACTGCTATATTACAAAACTGTGTTTCAGATAACTTTAAATCCATGGCAGTGACTTTCAAATTCTTTTGATGGCAACTCACAAAATAAATCTATAAATTATTTTTTATTGTAAATCAGTATATACGCACACACACCAAAGGAATATAAAAATTTTATGAAACTGTTCTTACCTTTTTACGTGTAATACACTCTAATATTATCTATTCCATTTTGTTTCATTGTTTTTTAAGTGCTTGTCACACTCTCTAGAATTATTTCATAATCCACTAGTTGGTCAGGACCTGCAGTTTGAAAAGCACTATTTTAAAATTATTGCTTCCAGGTACCCTAGCCGGTAGTCTGGTATCCAGATTTTTAAAAGGCTTATTAAAATGCATCATCAAAAAGCAATATTTGCTAAAGGACCCTCAGTCTCTATAAAGAGCACTCTCTTGGGGATTCCAACCACAAGTTACCAGATAAATAACCAGCTTTCCTTTGCAGAACTGAGATGTGAGCTCAACACCAAGTAAAAATGACATAAAATCAGAACAAAGTTGGAAAAGGAGGACCACCTCCAAATGCAATATGTGGTCCTTCTGGGAAACATGACGCAGCCTAGAGTGAGGTGAGGGGGACAAAACAGAAAAAAAACATTAATGGAGAAAAAATCAAGCTTGTAACTTCTGTCTCCAGGCTTCACAAGGTGCACTTGTACTTCCAACCCTAAGAGACAGAGTGATGTTCAGCATGACTCCATAATCCTGTGGCCTTGAGAACCTCAGCAGACATCAGTTAAGTCATTTAAGGATAACTGCAAATTAAATTAGTTCATCCTAACTCTATATGACTCCACTCATAGTTGGAAGTTAGTATATTGATAAGGAGATCTGATCGGTGGTTACCAGGGAAAAGGGGGGGTGGGGGGAGGGCACAGAGGGGGAAGTGGTGTACCCACAACGTGACTAACAAAAATGTACAACTGAAATCTCACAAGGTTGTAATCTATCATAACATTAATAAAAAAAAAATTAGTTCATCCTAATTACGCAAAAATGATAAATTCAAATAAGCAAGGTAATTCAATTCTGAATTAAAAATTTTTTCAATCACTTGACATCTCAAATCAAAGCAAATGGGTAATGTTACCAATTATATCAATTCGACTCTATATTTCAATACATAAACATATGATGAACAATTAAAATTCTTATGTGATATGCATTTAACTTGTTAACATTTATGCTACAGTAGGGAACCACACTCGAGAAACAGGGTCATGTCCTTGAAAACCAAAGAAGGTTATCACAAAAGAGTCTTTGTAAGAATCCAGCAACAGGATGAGTCCCCAAAATCTATTAAATAAACTATCCCACAGGAAAAGTGAGGCAGATCACACTAGTAAAGGCAACACTATGGAAGCTTATGCAATAGTTATCAAGGGAAACATTTGATACATAATAAAAATATTTAGTTTTAGGAAGCAGTATGATAGGCTCTGATATGGTTGCACTTATGAGTACAGGACTTTCATAGGAAGGAAAGAAATGGAAATTCACTGAATGTTTGTGTTTTGTCATGCATCACTAAATACCTTCGATTACATTATAGCATTGGAAACTAGGAAGCAGAAATGTGAAATAACTTGTTGTAGGCCACACAGTAATAAATGACAGAACTAGGACTTAAACTCCATCTTCTAATTACACATCCATTATTCTTGTCACATCAATACCACTTTATCCTGAACTAGTACTCAAAATATGATAGTGCTTAAAATATTTGCTTAAGCATTTCTTAGGATTTCTGATCAAGGTCAATTCAAATTCCAATTTCAAGGCTAATGAATAAGAAAGTGACCTTTAAAAGGAAAAAAATACGTAAAAAATATACATGCATTCCGGGTGGCATCATGAATCTTCAAACTTTCGATATTCTTTGTGTCTCGTGTAAGGATGAAAAAAGTTATCTATTGCTGTATAACAAACCACAACAAAGTAGAGTAGCTTGAAACAGTAACTTATTCTTGTCTCTTATTGTTCTGTGGATTGGCTGGGATTCGCTGGGCAGTTCTTGCTTGGGGTCTCCTAGGAAGTACAGTCAGATGTCAGCTTGGGCTGAAATCCTCTTTGCCTCTATTGTGCTGGATGTCAAGATGGTTCATTTCTGTGTTTGCTGAGGATGCTGGCTGTTATCTTATTCGGGGCTGCCAACTGGAGGGCCTGCATGTGGCCTCTTCATGTGACTTGGGCATCTCTCAAAGTGGTGGCTGGGTTCCAAAAGAAAGCATCCCAAGAGGATATATTCCAAAAGACCAGGCTTCTTACAGCCTAGCCTCAGAAGTCCCAGAAAGTCACCTCCACAGCATCCTATTGGTTGAGCCAGTCACTGAGGCCTAGGGGGAGGGATGTAGACTCCATCTTTTGATATGAGAAGCAGCAGGCAATAAGGGAGGGAGGGAGACTGCCCATCTCACCTTAGTCTTTAGCCTCCCATCTGGCATCTCTACTTTACCCAACTGAGTTAGAAGGGGAAATAGATGATACAACTACAATAACACAAATTATTGTGTGGTGTTTTCTCTATCTCTTTGGCACTCTCTCTTTCTCTGGAAACACAGCACTTCTTGAATGAATGGATAAATGAGTCTCTCCCTTTTCCTCTCTACTCCTTTTTTGCCTCCTCACCTTTCTTTTCTTCTTTTTAACTGCAGATGAAAGGTTAAAAAAAAATGTGTTAAGCAGCAACATACTCTAATTAGTAAATCTTATAGTTAGTTTCTACTCAGATCTCCCATTTCATGTCTACCTGCCCGATTCAGTCATCGTCCTATCAGGGAAGGTGATAAGAATGCAAGCAAAGGAGAGAAGAGAGGGAAAAATGGGAAAGCAAAAGTAGATTATCGAGGGAAGAAGGAAAATATAAATGGGAAGGGAAATAAATCAGGAGCACTGAACACCGTTAAGCCCAAATGGCTGAAAAGACAAAGGGAAAGAAGCAAATTTTTCCCTTATGATGCTGCATCCATCCTTCCTTCCTTTCCAATCCATGGCCGCCATCGCCAGCCTAGTCTAACCTTATTTCTTAATGCCTGAATTTTTGCTATATCATCTTACCTAATCTCCCTGCCTAGTTTTTACCCCTTAGAAATCATCAAAAATGGGGCCAGCCCGGTGGTGTAGTGGTTAAGTTTGTGTGCTCCTCTTTGGCGGCCTGGGGTTTGTAGGTTCCCATTCTGGCACAGACCTATACACTGCTGATCAGGCCATGCTGTGGCAGGCGAGCCACGGATGAAATGGAGGAAGATGGGCACGGATGTTAGCTCAGGGCCAATCTTCCTCCAAGAAAAGAGAAAGAAATAAAATAAAATAGATCATCAAAAACACTCCTTTCCTCATGGTGCTCTCAATTACAAAAAAAGAAAAGAGAACACTAAATGACTTCTGAAGGATTAAGTCCAATATAAACATTTTAAGAATTTTCATAATCTGACCTAACTTTCCTTGCCACTCTTGTTTCTCAAGTCTCCCATATGTGAAACTCTTTACTCAGCCAGAGCACTCTACTCAATGTATCCAAATACACAGAAAAATGAGACTAGATCTCACTATTACATCATGAAAAATACAAAACCTGAATCAAGGAAAATAACAGACAACAAAAATATTACATTACAGAAAGCAGTGTGGTGACATTATAAGCTTCTAATTATAGCGCTTATGGTCCAGCTCACTTCTCATGAATACAGCCTTCTCCTTTTGTCTTCTGTCCTTTGCTCTAAGGATCCTATCACCAGGAGCATTCCCCGCCGCTCTCTGCCTTCCTAAATCCTGTCTCATCAGGACCCACAACATTAACTGACTAATTTGGAAGACGTGTGATTAACAGAATCATTCTGGACCTGAAGTCCCTTGTTAACACTACAGCATCAGATTTGATTCTCGATGGACACCAAGTCACTCAAATTCCATCTCAGTTTTTACTCTGTAGATTTGTTCAGTATACAGTTGATTAAAAGACCATTCACCCCAGTTTGGTAGATAATTCAACCAGCCTCCAATCCAAAGTTTGTACAACTTTGATTTGTAGTAATTACAAACGGTAATTACAGAAACAGTTAAAACATTCATTGCTAATATTGTAACTCTTTGGGAACCTGATATAAATGCAGTTTTAAAAAAACAGGATACTTGAAGATAGTAACGTACACCGTGATTAACAAGATTTTGTGGTGAGAGTAGTTTATTGTCAGGTATAATTAAAGCTGTAGATGCTATTCTGAAAGTACAGACTTTAGGGGGCAAGGGAAGAGAGTTTTTGAAGCAAAGTACAAATTAGGAATAATTACAGTGATGGTTATGGAATGTCAACATCCATTTCATCATGATGAGCTCAGTCTCCTTCAAAATTCACTTGAGTCCGGGAAAGCATTAGTGTAAGACAAAAGGCAGCTTTGGGAAAAATACCTTTGAAGTATTAAGGAGTAGAGTGATTGGCAGTCAGCAAACATAAAAATGGACGAAAGAGTAAATGTCTTGATCACCTACGGAAAGTGTACACTTGAAGTATCTTATTAAAAAACCAGTTTTCTTTTTCATGTCCAATGTTGAATGCACCTGCAATTGTTGTTTTTTAATCTATTTTGATCCCCAAACTGGATATAACTAAATGTTTTATGGGAGTCTATAAAGGTGATGAAATTATAAAGAAAAGTAAGTGAAAGATTATCAGACAGGAGAGTGGAGGCTTCTGGGGTGATATCAACATTGTATGATTTGACATGAGTGGTGGGTCTGTGGGTGCTCACTTCATTCTCCTTGTTTATGGTTTATGCGTGTTGCTGTTTACAAAGCAGTTATGTAGAAAATCCGCTGACACTACTACCTTCGACAGTTCATTAGCCCAAGGGTGTCTGTTATGCTTTAACCAGGGCTTTGCTCATGTTCCCTTTTGCCCACATGAAGCCAGTTGTGCATTAAGAGATGACACAAACATCTCTTGAAACAAGAGATTTCTTCTTGTTTTCTAGAAGAAGTAGCGAAGCTGGTCTAGCGCTTGGTGATGTTTCCAAACAGTCCTTTTGTGAATGGCCGTGAGAAGATGTCCTTCTTCAGCCAAGGATGAAGTCTTATACTTTGTATTATTTAAAGTACCTGATGCCATGCTACACAACTAGTGAGTGTGCATCCATCCATCTGACAGATATTTATTGACTCACCTACCAGCTGACTGCCTGGGAAGCCAGAGCAGTTTGCCAACTAATATGGTTAATTGGGATTTGATAAGTGCTATAAAGACACCAGAGATTCAGCAGTTTCTCCCAGCTATGGAACTTATTTTGGCTAATGGATATCACTCCCACTCCCATTTCAATCTTGCAAAGGGATGCTAGAAGAGGATTGAGCAGTCAGAAGGTGGAAACTTAATAAAAATTGAAAGTCAGAGACGGGAGGGAATGAAAGCAGCAGAGGAAGAAGGAGGCAGAGACTGGACGGCCAGCAAGGCCTCAGTGCCCTGCACAGTTTAAGCTGAGCCAGGTATTCTTCCTGTTTCCTTGCTTGATCTTTGCTTGATCCTCCCTCTTGCCGACGCCCTCACCTGGAGGAGTCAAGCCCAGCACAGATGCCACTGAGACAGGTCAAAGCCAGGGAAAGGTCCTGGGATCAAAACTTGGCTAAGTATGATCCAAACTTCCAAGCAGTCAGAAGTAGAAAGAGCCAGAAGATAAACCTAACCCATTTTTGAAGGGGTGCCAAAGGTGAAAAGCAGGAAAACCAAAATTACTCATCAAGTCTAAAGGGGGAGCACAGAGCCAGAAGCTGAGAGGAGAAGAGGAGTCAAGCGAGTCAGTGCCAGGTAAAAACAGAAATAGAGAGTTGAAAAAAAAAAAAAAGACAAAGCAAAGCGAAATGAAGGGTCCAAGACAATAATTGGGAGCATTCCTTGGGGTTTGATAATGGATTTTATGGGTTAGCTTAAGTTAAAAGCAAAAGATGTGAGCGGATACCTTCCTTCCTTCTGACATTATCTCCCACCTTATCAACAGTCCATTGTTACCAAGGCATTAACAACACTTACCAAACAAAGTCTAGAAGCCCTTTGGGCAGTCTTGCTAAGAACCATCTTAGTCTAGACTGATTTGGCCTTGAGGATGACCACATCTCCTCAGGACAGTTCTCCCTGGAGTCCTCCATTGGCTATTTTGGGAAATGACGCACTTGGACAAATGGTCTACCTAAATGAATGGTTCAGGTCTGAGCAGCATGAGACACTGGCAGATAGGAATGCCTCCCATAGCAGCAGGAAATTCAGCACTTACCATGTCCCATGCGGCATGCTCTCCCAGAATACTTTTAATATGATATCCCAGTGTATTTAACATTTTAAAATTACTCCATTTGGTTAAAATCAATTAGATTTTTTTGAGGATCTTGGTCTTTCTCCAGCCCAGTTTAAACCATAATTTCCTGAAGACTAGGATTATCTCGCCATGTTCTTTTTCACGTCCCCGTCGTTTCTAGTCAAGCCTCAAAACGTGAAGTCTGCACTGTGGGTTCATAGCACCTCAGAGATCATCTCGATTCTCCCCATCCCACAGTGGGAAATTGACCTCAGTGAACGTGGAGTAGAGTGTTTAGTATCAGCCTTAAAATAAGTGTTTTCTTTTTTATTGTCTTTTCTTCCTGTCTGCTTTTCAGAGTAGAAGCAACAGTAATTTAAACTTTTCTACTATGTGACCTACACTCCACAGGTACCTTATAATAGCTGAGCCAGGGCTTAACAAAGGAATTGGGTGTGTGTGGTATTTGTGTGAGCATGTGCTTGTGTGTGTGTGTGTGTGTGTCACAATCTGATTGCCGATGTGGGATGGGAGATGGGAAAGAATGTTTAGGCACTTGTGTATTTATATCAAAGAGATGGTAGGACCCACAAAAAAGAATTCATTTTTTGTGATGTTAATGTTATATTTTGGGGGGAGGTTTTGGGGGAGGAAGATTTGCTTCTAAGGGGTGGACTCATATCTCTGTGTGGGGAGGCTCAGTTATAACGACAACTGAAGTCTCTCCTGGCGTTGGCATATTTCATTCTCGTAGGGAGAAATGCAATGCTCATCCCTCCTCCCTCACACCCCCCACCACTTCCTTGGTGCCCTTCCAAGGTAGGGCCCTTGGTGCTGGCTGCTCATTCCTCCCCCAGGGGTGGCTTTCCAAGGCCAAGAGGGCCAGAGAGGGCTGCTGCCAGAGATGCTTCTGTTCTGGCTCCTTCTCACTCCCCTTCCTGTCTGCTGGGCCTTTTGGTGGCAGCACCTAGTCCTGACGGGGTTAGAGTACCACCCTGGAGCAGATGGTGTGTGCACCAGCAAGCATCCAGTCAATTCATGAGTTATCCTCTGCGTGAGCTGGGCTGTGATGTGCCGTTATCTTCCTGCTCCCATTGTACACTTCACACACCAGCTTTCTCTCCAGACAGTTGTTTGATCACTAACTACTTCGAATATCATGACCATAGGCTCATTTATTTTTTTCTGTTTTAAAGGATGGTGCTGGTGTGCACAGGGAGCAGCCACGTCAATTTACACATTTGCCAAGGTATCCGATTGTGAGCTGCCTATCAAGGTGCTGACTTTAATAAAAGCTTGTTACCATGAGCATTATTTAGCATTTATGTGGCTCCTCACAATTGTTTACCCATTATTTCTCAGCGCTCCCCTGTCCAGGTGATCAGTGTTAGCAACCCGCATTGTAGAGGCAATAAATCCGGGGTCCTGGAGAGGTTTTAGTAATATCCCTAAAAGGACACAAAGTGAATAACCACAGAACAGTGACTTTCCTGGAACCCCTTGAAACTGGCGTGGACCCCTCTCCCTCTAGCATACTTGGCGAGTTCACTCATTCCATCATCTGGTTTGCAGACCTGCACAGGGTGGGCTCTTCTCACAGATTGCAGCTCCGATACCCTGAGGCCTTCCCTGGCAACCTTATCTACAACAGCATCCCTTCCCCAAGGCTCTATCACATTCCTGTGTTTATGGACTCCACAGAGCTTAGTGCCACCTGAAGTTATCTCGTTTATGTGAAGTTGTGTGTCTTTGTGTTTGTTGTCTGTCTGCACCATTCAGGAAGGTCATCACTATGAAAATAGCAGTCTTGCCTGGGTTGTTCATGCTGTGTCCATCCTCTTTGTTGAAAGCACCTGTCATTACAGTAGGCACTCAGTAATGCTTGTTGAGAGAATGACAAAGACAGACCCTGTAAATACTGTTACTCACACGTCATTTTCTTTGCCTTTTTATCTCTTTCTGGATTTTCTGGCCATAGTCACACATACAGTCAGTTATTCTCAATTACGCTGGAGCTAATGATCCAGGCTGTGGATGGCCCAGGTCCTTGGCTTCCTTCCCTCTCTGGCTTCCTCTCCTCTGGAGATTCCTCCAGATCTTTCGGTCTTTTCTGGCCTTAGTTGAGAGGGGTCGAGAGGAGAGTAGGGCAATGAAAGTCCTATTAGACAATTTTGCAAGTTCTAATAGCTTTTGACAGGTACAAAGTTGAAATTATTGATCTGAAGATTTATTTTTTACCTTATTTGTGGATTTAAAAAAATGCATCTGTTTTATATATGCAGTACAGTGAAAAGTGCTTTGAAGAAGTTAAAAACACTGGATAAATGTAAGAGAGAATTATGTATGTATGTAGTCCCATTAACCTTGGTAATTGAGACTTGGTTGTAGATTTAAAATATAATTAGTTTTGATAGAACAGTAGCTCACACTTTTCTAATGGGTAGAGCCAGACGAGGCTTAGAAAACGTACCTTTGGTAGATTTTATTTTTGAGCCATCAAATCAAGACAAAGCTTACAATTCCTTCAGAGGCTAAAAGGGTGGCAGTAGTCGTGATTTCTCATCAACAAGTAAGAATAGGCAAATGGTCTTAAACGATTGAGTTTTCTTGCTTCAAATTTCAGGACAATGAGAATACAGTTTCCTCCGAAAAAATCTTAGGCTGATCTTGGAAGAAAGACCCCCTGGATCATCTAAAAATAAAGTTTTCTAATTAAAGGTTGGTTTTAATGTTCATTATAGCCCTATGTGCTACCAGAAAATGGTTTGCCTTTTTGTTTTAAACATAAGGAATCAATGTAACGCCTTATACCTGATAACCTGTGCTGTTGTATTTGGTCCTCCCTACAACTCTGTCCATAGATATTATTGTTGCCACTTTATAGATGAAAAAACGGAAGCAAAACCATTAAGTGCCTTCCCCAAGGTCTTAAAAGAAGTCACCAAGAAGGTGGTGTGGCTCAAGTCTCCTGACTCCAGTTTACTATTTCCCACAATAATGTTGGAAAACCACATTGGAACGGGAAGACTCATTCCAAGTACTGCTGTCACACCAGCAAGCTTCAAAGGTCAGGCAGATATTTTACTTTACGGTTAAATTGGCCACGTTTTCTCAGTGTGTGCTATATCCCAGGCCCTGTGCTTTGCCCTGGGAGGATTCTGGGAAAGTAAAAGACGGATTAGACTTTTCTGGCTCTTACAAGCTGGTGGGAATGGGAGACACATACATACAAACGTGGAAGGGCAAGGGGGACAGTGCACTAAGAGAGATACACAGCTCTGTGGGAGCAGGGGAGGAGCAGTCTCTGAACACGTTCCAGGAAAGGAGTCACCTTCCATGCCAAGATGAACTTTGCATGAATAAAGATTTAAGTGAGGAAAGATTGAGAAGAGTGAAGAGGGGAATGGGGTGTCGACCAAATTTCATCCACCTGCAATTTTACTTACTCAAATTTTATCTACCACGGCAAGAAGTTAGTGTCTAATATTTTAAAATTACTTTTAAATACAAGTATTTGCGTATTAGTTATATAAATAGAGGTAAACACCAGAACAACTGTGATAGAAACGGCTCAAGTGGTTTCCATGGGGAATGGAACTGGGGGGATAGGAAGGATTGGGGTTGTGAGGTGGGGGAGGGCCTGCCGTGGTTCTTTATAAAGCCTTCAGTACTATTTGGTTTTAAAGGCACAGGTATGGATTCCTTAGATAAATATTAATTTTTAAGTGAGCCTTAAAGAATGAGTAAGGTTTCTCCAAGGAGAGGGAGGAGGTGGGTATTTATAGCAGAGGACCCAACATTAACAGAGAGAGGCGGCAGGAGAGCAGAGGGAAGAGCAGGTGACCCATTAGGATGACTGTGGAACACACCTCCCTGCGTGGGGACACCTGAGCTGGTGCTTGATTGCAGAAGGCCTTGGATAGAAGGGCGCGCACAGACACACACACACACACACACACACACACACACACACACACACTCGTGGTTGTCGGCAGGAAAGCAATAAAGGGTATTGGGCAAAGGGGTGATATGCTCAGAACTGAGCTTTACGTACAGCAGTGGTTCTCACCTTGGAGATTACCTTGCTTGTTAAAATTGCTGGGCCCCACATCAAAGTTTCTTCTTGAGTAGGTCCAGAGTGAGGCCCGAGAATCTGCATTTCTAATAAGTTCCCAGGCAATGCTAATGCTGCTGGTCTGGGAACCACAATTTGAGAAGCAATAATAGAGTAATCTGGCAACAAGGAGAAGTCGAGACTAGAGTAGTGGGAGAATGAAGGTCAAGGGACTGTTCCACTAGGACAGAGCAGAAGGAATGGGGCCCTGATGGTTAGTGACGGTGAGAAAGTCCAGAACAGCAATCAAGAAAACAGACTGACGGCTTCAAAGGATAGAGGACCATTGGGCCATGTTCTGGGTCACACCAAATCACAAATCACTGTTAAATCTCCAGTGCTTGGGCCAAGTATGCCAAGAAGCACCTGAAATTCATTTTTAAAGCAGCAATCCTGTCTAGAAATTAAGCTGTGAGTTTTGCCTTACTTTCCCTTTCTTCCCCATCTCTAACCTCATTCTAGTGCAATTTAGGTTACAAAAGCATCTTCCAGGGAGAGCATTCATATCTGCACGTGGTCAGAAAGTGTATCTGTCTGTATATATAAAATCGTATTAAAGCTGGTTTCCTTATTATTTCATTTTAGAACATCCCTGTAGCTAAATGGTGTTCAAAGTAAACATGGAGAACAGAAAGCATCCATCTCTACCTAGTGGGGCAAAAAATGACTGAATTCCCATACCATATAAATACCCCATGAAAAGACAGAGGAATCCTTGATCCACCCAACATTCACTGAGTATCTGCCTTGTGGCAAGCACTGCGGATGTGCTTGGATACAAAGATAAATAAAACGTGGGCTCCACTCCCAGCAGTTCAACATCTAGCCGTCTTTGTCCCATGCTCTTAAATCTTGCTAAGGCTTGGGTTTTGTTTGTAATAGAAATTCTAAAGCAGGGACAGAAGAAGTTATCTTTTCTAAATTGCCCACCTCTGTTGTCTAATTATTCCACTGAGGAAAACACTTGGTCCTGGATTACTTCGCTGAGCTCAGATATGTTTTGCTGACACACAGAGTCTGGGCAGCATCCAGCCCCCCGTTTACTCCCTGGTCTTTAAGTCTAGTAAGTATTTTATCATTTACACCTTTCGATGTCCAAAGAGAGTGCCGCTCGGGGTTTAACACATGTAATTTCCTTTACTACCTCCCCAAATAACAGGGTCATTTCAGGACCAGGACAGTTTGGCACTGGGACGTGTTTCCCAGAAGTACTAATAGTTCGAGAGAGGAGCAAGTGTCTTCACATCTGCAGGTCTGGGTGCCGAACTTTCTACTGTCGGTGAGAATCACGTCCCAGTGAAAATGTAGAAGTGAACCAACCCTCAAAGGGATAAGGTGACAGGGAGTGGTGTTTACTTGAGTCAGAGAGTAACTGAAAATGACTTCTGCAGCTGGAATAAAACAAAGGGTTGAAGGTCAACTTCCTCTTTGATTTTGGCTAGTCAGCAGTTCAAGCAGCCTTTTCAAATGTTTCGTGTCTGCTGACTTGTCCAACTCTATAAAAGACCCCACATCTTGCACCAACCTGTACCTCTTGGGCACTGGAGCGAAACAAAAGGAAAAATGTTCCGTCTTATTAGAATTAATGAAGTCATGCCACTCACATCCGTCCACGTTGCTCCACTTTGGTCACCACCATTGTGGTCCATGCTGACATCATTTCTCTCGTAGATTACTGCAGTGGCCTTCTCACTGGTCTCTCACATCCTGTTTACCCCATCCAAAGCATTCTTCACATTATTTTGACCCCATGGCCCAGTCCTTAAGTTTGAGTGCTCCACTTTGGTGGCCTGGAGTTTCCCCAGTTCAGATCCTGGGCAAGGAAAATATTATCACCCCCTCAAGCCATGCTGAGGTGGTGTCCCACATACCACAACCCAGAGGCACACAGAACTAGAATACACAGCTATGTACTGAGGGGCTTTAGGGAGAAGAAGAAGGAAAAAAAAGAAGATTGGTAACAGATGTTAGGTCAGGTGTCAATCTTTAAAAAGAAACATGTTGTACACCTTTTTGAATTATACATAAATGGAACCATGTAGTATATACTCTTAATTCTTATATGGTCCTTTGATTTTTTAAAAAGTGTATGATTTGAATATGTGAAGTTTATTTTATGTAATTAAACTTCAGTGCATTAGTTAAGAATTAAAAATTTTGGGTGGTGCATGGCTCAAAAAAGGATTTAGACCACATGTAGCTGAATCACACCTAAAGTGGTGGAAAATATGTCTTCTAACTTGGACGAAGTCAAAGTGTCATATATGAATATGAGAACAGTGGAATTAAAATAAGTAATTAACGTTTGATAAACCCATTTTTTCCATAAGCTAAAGACTGATCTTCACATATAAAAGGAGGAAACTTAACTAAAATTGTTCATGACAGACGAGCACTACAATTGCACACATTATGTATTCACCCAACCACAGTATAGAGACTGACAGCTGACAATAGGTCCATTAGTGGGTGACCACAGCTCAGAACAACTCTCCTCAATATAACCCAACTTGATAACAAGTGCATTATATTAATCCTTTTGCTTTTAGAATGACTTGTTATGCAGCAACAGCTGATACAATAGCCAAAGTGAACAGAACCGAAGGAAATTATAATAATCTGTCACTTCTCATTCTAGGCATTTGTTCTGATATTTGAAGATATCATTCATGATTACTCTGTTATTCAAGATTACTTCATCTAACTCTATTAAAAATTGACTCCATTGAGGGTCCTAACAGAGAACCAAAGAATTTGAAATGATGTGCGTGTTTGTGCAAAACTTGTGTGACTCTGATTCATAGGACTGGACAAGAATTCAAGCTCTCTAGTGAGTCATCCTTTGAACATTTATATACAATATATAATAATTAGCATATATTATATTATATAGAGAACATATAATGGATGATATTGATATTGTCCATTCAGTACACTTTTAGTAATTTTGACAAAATTTAGAAAAGGGGGAGATATTCATTTAGAGCAACGGAAGTAATCATATCTGTAGGCAGTAATGGAGGTTCTCAAGCATAAGAAGGTAATTCAATAGAAAATATAATTACACCAAACAATCCTCCACTTCAATGATAAACTACTTTACACATGGACATCAATCTTAGCTACATTAATTAGCAAATGTAAGCCACAAAAAGTAGTTTGCATAGTCATACATTTATAACTTAAAATTTTGCCTTATCATAATTAGCATCATCTCTGACTCTATCATCATATTAATTTAAATTATTTATTGAAATGTATGTTTCTGCAAAGACTAAAATTGGAGACGTATTTAATTATCAGTTTTATGTGACTATGTTAGCCAATGTGGACACCAAGTTAAATAAGAGAACAGTACCCTGTTGTTGGAATGACATCCAATGACCTATTATAACACACTACATATTAAAGTCTACATTT
This sequence comes from Equus caballus, assembly GCF_041296265.1. Taxonomy (NCBI): domain Eukaryota; kingdom Metazoa; phylum Chordata; class Mammalia; order Perissodactyla; family Equidae; genus Equus; species Equus caballus. The sequence continues at coordinate 12,909,905 of NC_091704.1, forward strand.
TCAAGAAGAACAGCTAAATAGAAGGAATAAATTCTCCTGTCACGATCTGATCAAAGAATCACAATATCTGGCTCTGATGTTTTAAGCCTTGCTATCACGTGCATCTGTCCAAGGACAATAGGCTATTTTATAATTTCCATCTCAAAGAATCTTTTCAGAGCCCTTTTTATGTTTTTATTCCTCAAAGTGTAGATGAAAGGGTTTAACAAAGGTGTGATCACAGTGCACATCACAGAAGCTATTGCATTTGAGTTTGAGCTGTGGGTAGCAGGAGAGCTAAGGTACAATCCTAGGTTAGTACAATAAAATAAGGAGGCAACTGAGAAGTGAAATGCACATGTGGAAAATGCTTTATGCTTCCCCTGAGCTCATGAGATTCCACATACTGAAGAAACTGTTTAGAGCAAGAATAAATTATACCAGCGAGGAGACCACCATCCAGCAGCCCAGTTCACGTTATTAAGAAAGATGTCAGAACAGGCAAGTTAGACCACCTGTTTGATTTCATGCAAAAGGGGAAGTATTTCCATGTCTATACACAAGGATCGTCGCAACACCATTAAGCATTGTAACAAGGAATGAAAACTACTCATGATCCAGGACACCAGAAAGTCCACACAGTTGTTGTTTCATGAGGAACATGTAGTGCAGTGGATAACAAATGGTAAAAAAATTGGTCATAGGCTATTACAGTCAAAATGAGGTGGTTCAATCCTTCAACGAGTAAGAAAAATACATCTGAGTGGTGCAGCCTGGATAGGTCATGACTTTGTTTTCTGTCTCTATAGTCACAAGCATCTTTGTGATGGTGATGGAGGTGAAACAAATGTCTACAATGGAGAGGTTGGAGAGGAAGAAGTACACAGGTGTTTGAAGATGTGATGAGATGACCTGGATGAGGTGTAGGCAAATGGCTCAGATGATGAGCAGATTTCCAAACGCATTGATCAGGTACATGGAGAAGGAAAGCCCAAATATGAGGTACTGAAATTTTGGTTTCTCTGAAAATCCCAGAAGAAGAAATTCTGAAACTCCTGTAAGTTTCCTTGATTCTATATGTTGGAGGTGACTACCAGTACAGAGAAATAAATGAGTAATTTTCACACAAGTGAGCATTGGTAACCTAGCATAAATGCTACTGTTTATATTTTAGAGTCAAGAAATTCATTTTAATATATGTGTATGGACGGGTCACCTTTTGGAAACACCTAGCACCATTTCTCATTAGAAATTTCTCTTCCACTCTCAGACTGTTCCTCAAGTATAATGCATACTATGTTTTATTAAGAATACATTTTATTTATTTGAAGAATTCACAGTGAGTGTTGACAATCTACCAGGCACTGTATAGGCAATGAACATAGGGTTATGAAAAACAAAAAGTCCCTACAATCCAATGATGGAGAAAAAAATATAAGCAAATAAAATATTTTAACAATCATGTCATACAGTGACAGGAGCTATGAAGAATAATCAAGCAGGTTTAAAGGAGAGAGAGGATGGGGTGTTATTTTTTACTGGAAGTTCAGGCAAGACTTGCAGAGAAAGTGACATTTGAACAGAGAAGTCAAGGAAGATAGCTGGGAGATTGATGTTATCCAGGGAAGTGTGTGCCCTGCAGGGGGAACAGCCATTGCAAAGGTCCAAAGGAAGGTGCTTGTTTCAGACAGTCAAATCTCAAAAGGAAACCAGTGTGTCAAGGACAATGAACAAGGAAGGCAGTGATGAGAGACAATGTCAGAGAAGCTTGAGGAATGAAGAGAATGCCCTATTTCAGCTGAAACTACAGGACACAGGGATCCCCCACCCATAAACTGTTTGTAGGTCTTTGTTCATTTTGTTATAATGGTGTCCCTTGAATTGAAATTGACAACCCCCTTTAGTTACTTCTGTTGATTGAGTTCTGGCCTCTAAATTATGAGTCACCTTGGGATACATGAACCCAGAAACCCTGCTCTGAGGACTGCTCTCACTCAACAAAGAGCACACACACATGCACATGTGCACATACATGCACACACCACAAACACCGTGGCCTCCTGGGTCACTTACTACCTTGCCTTTCTTGCCCCCAGTCACACAAATTCAGCCAGTAGTGGATACACCTCAAGGTGCCCCAATCATGTTATCTTTCCCCTAAAGAATGTAAAAATGGTACCAGAAATTCAAGTTGGTAAGCTTCCTATGGACAGATCGACTTGGGGATCCCTATTGGCATACTCATTTTCCACCTTACTTTACAGAAACATAAGCCATCTGTTCAATAAAGACAGAGAAGAGAGAAATGAAGTGAACATGAGGAGAAAAAGATCTAATATCTCAGATGATCCCTGAGAGACCATGAGAAAGTAAAGTTATCCCTGTTCTGCTGGCATTCCAATTCTCATTATATCCCCTGATCTCCAGCAGAAAATAAGAGAACAAAAACAGTGTTCAAAAGGCAAAAGTACTGACATCTTTACATTGTGAAACACATTATGATTGAACTCTTCAAGCACAAAATGAACAAGAGGAAAACATGAAGATTTCACAAAAGGAAATATAAAAAGTACAACAAAAGTTGGGCTTTTAAAAAAATATTTATTTATTTATTTTTGAGGAAGATTAGCTCTGAGTTAACATCAGCCACCCATCCTCCTCTTTTTGCTGAGGAAGATTGGCCCTGAGCTGACATCCGTGCCCATCTTCCTCTATTTTATGTGGGGTGCCTGCCACAGCATGGCTTGACAAGTGGTGTGTAGGTCCACACACGGGATCCAAACCAGTGAATCTCAGGTTACCAAAGTGCAACATGTGAACTTAACCACTGCAGCACTGGGCCGGCCCCAAAAGTTGGGCTTTTTAAATATCAAAGAGTAGAAGAATTGTGTTTCCTGGGTCAGTTCCATATTTATTTGACAGTTTTTTTTAATATAGTATGATAACATAGGAGGCAAGCCCTCCTATTTTTCCTTTGTTATTCTTAGACTTTGGGTTTGATCTCTTCTTTGACAAGTCCAATGGGCACACCCTAGTGTTGGTTCTGGTCTTTATCCAACATGCAAACTCCTTCCCAGACTGTACTCCTACCCCAGATCACTTTATTCATATGACTTCTTCTATGGAGATACTATGCCATACACACATTTTTTATTGTACTCTGTACTTTGCCATATAATGAAATTAGCAATGGAACAGGGACTTACCTGCATTGTTCACCTTTGTTTTTCCAAAAGTATGTGAATATACGTGCAGTTATATAGAAACAAATTTAAGCAAGTGAGAAGTTATGAAATAAAAAGAATGGAAAAGAGCATGAAACCAGTTAAGTAGGCTGATTTCATACAATGGTGTGAAACAAATTTGAATGGGACATCAAAAAAATAACTAAAATATGATATACAATAACAGTGAATGAATAACATCAACATGGAATCATAATTGAATTAGCAAAGACCTGGACATAAGAGAATATAGCATTAAATCTATCTAGAACTTTCTGGCATATAGCGTATATTTAATTATTATTTGTTGACTGAATCAGGAGTTAAGTTTCAGTAGATATGGACATTTACTATATGGAAAGGCTGTATTTCAACTTAGTTGGAAAAAACTGGATCGTTGAATAAAATCTAGCATAAATGGCAATCTGGAATAAAGTTTAGTTGTTCTTTATATCACACATCTTTAAAGACCAGAGAGATTAAAATCTCCAGTGTAAACAGTACATTTTAGAGGAACATACAAAATCTACATATCAAATCTAATAGTGGACAAAACTGTCGAAATTAAGGTTAGAAAATCAGAAATAAGAACATAGATATATTGAAAAATGTAAAACTTAAAATTATTTTGTGGTAAAACATATCCACCCAAAAGTCGTATGAGTAGAAATAATTTGTAAAATATATTTGAAATGTAGCTGTGTAAAAATAAGCTTAAAATATATGGACACATAGTAATAATAGGCAAATGTCTTGGTGATCAAATATATGAATCTTTGTTCAAACAATGAAATAATTGAAAAATACAAGAAAAGATCTCTTCCACACTCATCAGCCTGGGGGAAGATCTCTCATGTTGATTGGAGTTAGAACTTTTAAACAGGTAGCAAAAGAGGTACTCTCTAATTTTGCTGAAAGAAGCGTGAAGTCTTACAATGTTGGGGAAATCATCTGAAGACAGCTATAAATATTAAAAATATGGATATTCTTTAACTCAGGGTTTCTTACTCTTAGCATTATTGACATTCTGTGCAGATCATTCTCTGTGAAGGGCTCTGTCCTGTGCATTGCAGGGTGTTCAGCAGCATCCTTGGACTCTACCCACCCCTCCTCAATGTGACAGCCAAAAATATCTCAAGATATTGTTCAGTGTGCCCTGGGAACAAAATTGCCACAGATAGACATGACAGTTTTAACCTAACAACCCCCAAATATTTTTGTGGCAGTAATAGCAATTTTTTGAGAAAGAATATGAAAGACCACCAAATGTGTAGTACAGCCACACCAGGAATCTTACACAGCCTTTGAACTAATGAGTCATTATTATATTAGTTGATTGGAGGCATGTCCGTGAAGCATTATTGAGAAAGAAGAAAAAGTACGCACAAGGTAGAAAAAAGGTCTGCACTAAAACATAAAAAGCATCAATGATGTGAGTAGGGCTCTATTCACCATCTGTAGAAAGTGTATTCATATGTATTTGTGCACAATATAGAAAGATAAATTTTTTAAAAAGCTAAGAATTTATGGAACAAACAAGGGCAGTGAAAATAAAGTTAGGTTAAGAATATTGTTTTCTAAACAACTATATGTAAAAAACTTGAAGGAAAATGTACAATTAATTTATAAAACTACATAAAAGAGTAATAATTTAATGATACTAATCACTAATTAGTTCCTAAGTCACTAATCCAAGATGAAATTCCCAAAGACTTGGACAGAAAAGAATGTAACAGAAGGACTTTAAAATAGGAGAAGCAGCACTATCTAAGGTAGAATTTCATGTTGTATAAAGATACATGAATTCAAATATGCTTAAAAATACAAAGGTGATGTTTAGTCAAATGGTAAAGAGCAATACCTCCCAAATGATGGCCCACATAATGCGACTTTTAGAACTAGATCTATGGGGCCGACCGGTGGCGCAGCGGTTAAGTTTGCACGTTTCACGTCTTGGTGGCCTGGGGTTTGCCGGCCCAGATCCTGGGTGCAGACATGGCACTGCTCGGCACGCCATGCTGTGGTAGGCGTCCCACGTATAAAGTAAAGGAAGATGGGCACAATGTTAGCTCAGGGCCAGGCTTCCTCAGCAAAAAAGAGGAGGACTGGCAGTAGTTAGCTCAGGGCTAATCTTCCTCAAAAAAAAAAAAAAGCACTAGATCTAGTCACAAAAGGTCAAAAGATAAAATAAGGAGTAATGGAGATGTGAAAACAAATTGGAAACGTATAAAAGGTGATATATTACCACTGGATGCAGGAAAATTTCCAATTTTATTTTTGTTTGTAACAAAGATTCACAAGTGAAGAATATTAAAGTGACTGCTCAGGTTTTTGGTAAGAATAATAAAAGAAAAAAAGCAATGGAGAGCATACTGATAGATTCGACTACACCAAATTTGTAAACTCTCACACATTCCCCACAAATGCATCAGTACATACATAAAAGTACAAAATGGTAGTCATTTTGTGTATAATTCAAGAAAGTGCACAATAAATTTTAATGACTTTTTAATGAAATTGTTACTAATTTAATCTCCCTCAGATCCAGCTTCCTTGTTTCTGAAAATAATTTGGGAAAGCAAATGTAACATCAGAGAAATGTTGCAACAAATAAGTAAAATGTGTGGCCATATACTGTTGAGTCCAAAGAAAATGATCAAAAGTAAAACTCGCGTGTATGTATATGTGTGTATACATTTTTATATCAAATAAATATTCTCACACACATATAGGTACACAAGCACAAACTCATGTTTTATGTTGGAAGGAAACAAGAGAAAATTGAAGAGTATAGACATGAAAAGAAGAAATGTTTGAATTAATATGATAATTAAAAGAATGTGGAAATTTAAACAGAAAGATTTAAATTTAGGGGCCAGCCCCATGGCTGAATGGTTAAGTTCATTCACTCCACTTCGGTGGCCCAAGGTTTCACCAGTTCCAATCCTGGGCATGGACAGGGCCCCACTCCTCAGGCCATGCAGGGGTGACATCCCACATAGCACAACCAGCAGGACCACAACTACAATATACAACTATGTACTGGGGGGCTTGGGGAGGAAAAAAATGAAAAGAAGATTGGCAATGGATGTTATCTCAGGTGCCAACCTTTAAAAAAAAGATTTAAATTTAGACAAATTTAAATTATGAATTATTTTTCTATTCTTAACATCTCAAAGGTGTCAAAATCTGAAGCAAATTTACATTTATGCAATGAGAAATTCTCTACCATATAAAGAGGGTGAATATCTCCACAGTGATTTCAAATTTCTTCTTCTACTTTAGGTTGAATTACAACAGAAAATGCCTTTACCCAGGCAAAACTAAATGAAGGATTTGAGAAGCTTAATCTGTCTCCGGAACAAGATTTTATTGGATAATTGTATCTGTTAAATTCCTAATGTGTCCTTACCCTCCCATCTCATCACCAGTGGCCCATGGCATCCTAACCCACCTCTCTCATCAACAGGGTTAGGCTTAGAGTTAGGGCTAAGGCTAGGGCTAGGGCTACAGATAAGGTTAGGGTGCCCACAGCACAGCATCCTAACCTTCGCATCCCATTGTCAGGTTCCCAGGGCGTCCTAACCCTCCTGTGTCATCATCAGGCAAGTTACAGGTTCATTATATATTATACTCACCTTAAATCCAAACCTGAAAATACATAACCATGTCCATGTCCAAATGCAAATCTAAATGTAAACCTACACCTGTACCTACGTTTGTATCTATCTAAATGTACACCCATGTCTATCTACCTGAAAGGCAGACAGCTTCATTTGGGGGAATCTCTCCCAAGGACAGCTGTCAAATGAGATTTTCAGGCAGTGCACATGGGTCCAAGTTGTGGCCCCATTACTTGTGTTCTGTATAACAGTTGAGGTGAAATTTAAGAGCAAAATGCTGCAAATATCTCGATGTTCCTCTAAAGCTGTATTCCCTGGGAACCTTCCTCATGCACGCTGGGCATACTTGGAAGATCCTCTTCCTATGTAATGATCAGGAAGCAGTAACTTGCCACACCTGACTTAGGAGAAGCATGGAAAGAGTGGACCTCCAGAGAGGCAGACAAATTCCATGGTTGGAATAAAACACCCTGGTCCCCCAGAATGTTTTGACACGACCACCATCATAAAGCAAAATAAATGAAATAAAAATAAGACCACTACTAAGATACTGAGCTTTCAATAACTGCACAGAGAGGGACAGACGGATCTCTTAGGACCCAAAGGAGGGGAATCGCAGACGCTGGATTTGGGAAAGAGAACACACTGTGGGGATGCAGCATTGCTCCCCTGGGAAAACTAGTAGGACAAGAAGAGGCTCATGGTCATGTGGGGCCTGACATTTACCTAATGAACACAGTGGGTCTGCTCCCTGAAAGGACTCACATGGGGTTGAATTGTCTTTCCATTGTGCTGTTTCATTTTGAAGCTAGAGTTTAGAATGCTGAGGTGTTGTCACCTTCATCTGACCTGAGGTCACCAGTTGAGAGTGCCACTCCTGGGCTGTGCCAACCTACTGCAGCCACACAGTGGGCTAAGTAATGGTGAAGATACAAGGAGGAGTCCACGCTGTCCAGTGATCTGAGGTTCCCCTGAAATTTCAAGGAGTACTGGCTTCCCACGGGCTGAATTTCAACTTTTTGTATGACTCAAAGAAACAAACCAGTTCTCAAAAACACCATTGACCACAGTTTGAATCACCATTGACAAAACTAGGTGCCAAAATGAACATGCAAATTTGACGCCACGTCTGAATCTAAATAAGTGAACCGGAACACCCCCAAAACCATTATTGCACTTGTTACTTCTTACCTTTTTGTCTGGAAAAGCAATCTCAAGCTTAGAGAAGATTTAAAGAGAGTAGAAAGAACGCCAGGGCACCTCACCCAAATTCTTTGTCAGCAAATGAGGTGAGGAGAGATGGTTTGGCATTTAGGTAGACAACCACTTTAACGTAAGGTGCAGACAACACGTCTCCTCACCCCTAAAAATTCAGAGCGTATTTCCTAAGAAGAGAGACATTGTTTTCTGGAGCCACACACAGTACCAACCTCAGAAAACTCAACATTCACACACTTCCTTTCTCTAATCCACTATCGACACCAAGTGCCCTTCACATCGTGTTTTTCTCCCTCGGAGGATCAAGCCCAGGATCTCGTGCTGCCCTGAGCTTCCGTCTCCCTTCATTCTTCAGTCTGGAAGAGGTCCTCAGTCTGTTTCTTTCGTGACATTTCCTCTTTTGTAGAACAAAATACTCTTCCAGTTTTTCATAGAATGTTCCTCCTTTGTGCCAGATGTTTCCTTATAATTGGATTCCGGTTATCCTTTCCATAAAGAATACCGTGTCCTTCCCACAGCACCACCTCTGGACACTCCAACCTCTGCCCTCTCTGTCCTGAGTCTTCTCCACTAGATGGTGGGCATTTCCCTCGGCACCAATAACCCCGGGCTGGTGTCCCCCGTCTGTCCCTGCCCTGGCAACCCCACTCGGGAGCAACAAGGCTATGTGAGTTGCTGCCCCACCACAGGTGACTCGATATTTTTACTATTTCATTGTTTTTAAACTGTGTGGTTGTGTCACCCATTCAAAAATTAAAGAAAAGGAGCCAGTTGTCAGGGCTCAAAGCAAATACCACATACTCTCTCAAGAACACAGAGGTTTGCTGTCTGGGAACCAATGATGTCAGGCACCGTGGGAGATGCATGTATGTGTTTTAAGTGGCAACATTTGGAGAGAGCCAACCACACACCACCAGAGTAGTACCTGAGGACAGTAACCATTGCTGCAAAATCACTCTTTCTCCTCAACTGCAATTGTGCAATTAAAGTATTTGTTAATGAATAGTATTTCCTGCTTTTAGTTAATAATATAAAAAAGAGAATCATGAGTAGACTGGATAGAGAAAATAACGAGCTATTTAATGTTTCTTTCCCCTGTTTACTTTTAAAATAATTTTGAGATGAATTAGAGACTTTAAAGACACCAGGCAGCACATATAACTGAACAGACCTTTTATCTTGCTTCTGTATTTTTAATCTATAATGTAAGAGCGGCAAATATCCAGTCAACCCTCTTGAGATGTTAGGAATTTTGGTTGAGAATTAGGGAAAAGCAAACAAAAGAAGAAGAAGAAAGAAAAAGATGATGTGATTTGCATGCATTAATAATGGTCGACCTGTTTCTACCCTGAAAATAACTCAAAAACGATAAACTGAGCTAGCATCTACTTAGTATGTTATCACCTCCTTTAAAAAATCAAACATGCTTAGAAACCAGTGCCCCCTGATACTCAAGGACCTGCAGGTGGTTGACGGACCTCAGACAGGAATGAGGACAAGCAGTCGCCTCAGGCTGTGAGAGCTGACATCACCATTTCTTCTCCTCCTCTCTGTTTATCCTCTTTATGTGTGCCCCCACCTTCTCCCTTCTCATTGCGGGAGGGAACACAGCTGCGTGTCACCGACGTCTTAACTGGGAGTCGCAACCCTAGGAGATCTGGACAGACTCTCTGCGCGTAGATTTCTATATCTGAAAGTGTCGCCATTTCTCCCCGAATCGTCTCTCTGTCTCTTTCGGAAGTCAGCCGCCACTCTCTGTGGGGGGTCTGTCTGTGGACCTTCAATTCTCTTTTGCCCTGTGTGTCTACCCACTTGCCGATACCACACATGCAGATTCTTGTAGCTTTATCCTAAGTTTTGAAATCAGGTAGGGTCAGTCTTGCTTCCTTCTCCTTTTTGAAAATCATTTTGGCTTTTCTAGGTTCTTTGCTTTGTTGTATAAATTTAGGTGAACTTGTCAATTTCTACAAGAAAATCCTACTCTTATGTTTATGGTGATTGTGCTGAGTCCATACATCAATTTGGGGAGAATTGCTGTTTTCAATGTATGGCAACTTTCAATCCATGAACAAAATATTTTTTCCCTTTATTTAGGTTTTGTTTGTTATCCCTTAGCAGTATTTTGCAGTTTTTGGCATATAGATCTTATACATACTTTTATTAACATTTATACCTAAGTATTTCAAGGTATTTTTGGTACTATTGAAAATCATATGCTTAAATTTCAATTTCACATTGTTCGTTGATACCATATAGAATTACAGTTAATTTTTCTATCTCCACTTTGTATCCTGAAAACTCACCAGAATCACTTGTTAGTTCTACTGCTAATTTAGTATTTCCAACCTAGACAATCATGTTGTCTGCAAGTATAGATAATTTTGATTTTCCCCTTCCAATCTGAATGTCTGCTATTCCTTTTTCTTGCCGTGTTGTACTGGCTAGAACCTCGTGGTACAATGCTTGGTAGGAAGAGTGAGACATACGTCCTTTGTGGTCCTGGTTTTACACCACAGCACATGAGGTCAGCTGTGGGACTTCATGGATGCCCTTCCTCAGGTTAAGAAACTTCCCTTTTCTTTCTAGTTTGCATGTTTTTGTCATAAACGGATATTGAATTTTTTCAAATGCTTTTTCTTTACATTTCAAAATAGCCACGTTATTTTTCTTCTTTAATCTAGTAATATGATGAATTAAAAAACAACCTTACATTCTCAGTATGAACCTCACTTGGTCATAGGTTTCTTATATATTATCAGGTTTTGTTTAATAATATTTCATTAAAGATTTTGCAATTGTCTTTATGAGGACATATGTCTGTAATTTTCTTATAATGTGTTTGTCTGGTTTTTTTTTAATCAGGGTAATTCTGGCCCCATAAGTTATTGGGAAGCGTTCCTGTCTCTTCTGTTTTCTGGAAGAATTTCTCAAGCACTGATTTTCTTTCTTCTATGATTATTAATTAGAATTTTCCAGTGAATCCAGATTGACCATGAGTATCTTAGTTGAAAGGATTTTAAGTACAAACTCAGTTCCTCTAACAGATATGAGAGATGTTTCTTTGTAAGTGGACTTTGGAAAGTTTTGTCTTTCAGGGAATTTGTATGTTTTGTCTAAATCACCCCATGTATTGGCATAAAGTTTTCATAATATAAACCTACTGTCTTTTAAATGTCCATAGTATGTACAGTTGCAAGACTTAGTATAATAATAATAATAATAATGATTGAACTTCAGATACAAAAACAAGTACTTTGTCAGTGTGAGTTTGTCCCATATGTATTGTAATTTGAAGTTAAAATTTACCTGGGTGTGCCCTATTTCATCTGAAAACCCCTATTAAGACATCTAGTAAAACCTCTTCTTTCAATCTTGATATTGTTAATTTATCCCTTCTCTTGTATATTTTCATTATCAGTCTGGCTAGACATTTTTCAGCTCCATGGATCTTTATAAAAAATCAGCTTTCTGTTTCACTGATTTTCTCTAGTACCTTTCTGTGTCAATTTAATTGATTTCTGTTCTTCTCTCTGTTAACTTCTTCTTTCTGGTACTTTGGGTTTAATTTCTTCTCTTCTACTAGTGCAGAGAGTGGAATCTTCAAGAACTGATTTTGCAAGTTTTCCACTGTAAGCAGTGGGTGCAGACATGGTCCTCTGAGCAGTGAGGCACCTGTGTCCTCAGGTTTCCTCCTCTGAGATGCTCTCTATTCCCTCTCACTTCCTCTTTGACTCATGGATTATTGAGAACAGGGTCATTTAATTTTGAAACGAGGATTTTACAGATATCTTTCTGTTACCAGTTTCTGGTTTAATTCCATCCTGATTAGAGAACATACTTGGTATGATTTCAACTTTGTAAAATTTGCTGAGTTTTGTTTTATGGCATTGAAGGTGGTGTATCCTGGAAGTAGATCCAGTGCACTTAAAGGAAGTGCTGTTGTTGGTGGGTTGTTCTGGAAAAGTCCTTCAGATGAGGAGGTCCAGTTGGCTGATGGTGTTCCTCACTTATTCTCCATCCTTGATGGTTTTCTATCCAGTTGGTGCATTGATTGGCAATAGGGCACTAAGAGCTCCAACTGTAACTGATTCGCCTCTCTCTCCATCAGTCCCTGTTTTTGCTCCATGCTGTCAGAAGCTCTGTCGTTACACACATGCATTTGGAATTAATATCCTTAGGGAACTGACCCATTGGTGTCAGGTAACAGCTTTCTTTCTCTAGCAGATGTCCCTACAGGAGAGGGGGTGGGATGGGGCATTGGGCCTCTCGCCAGTGGAGGTGCCTCCAACCCCACATGCCCCAAGGTGGTACAGGCTCCTTTGAGTCTTGGTAGAAGAGCCCAAAGTGGCTTCACACCCCCCCATGTGTGGCCCCCAGGGTTTCTAAAGCCTCTCCTGGGCCCACATGGTCTGTGGCCAGGGGTCAAACATTTCAGCTCATCTTCTCACCACTTCCAAGATGTGCGTGTTGCCTTCACCCTCCTGGAGGGCCAACCTTTCTCAGATCTCTGGCCATCTGCTTTCCTTGTCACCTTGGGTCTTGAGTGGACTCGGGTGACTCTAGTTTATCCACCGTGGCTGCTGTCAGGATGGGAGCAAAGCCCTTCCCTTCTCTCTGCAAGCAGAGGCAAGTGGAATTCCTCTCTGCCTTATTTCTACTCGAGTAAACCACTTACCATGACACATAAAGCCCTCCTGGCCTTTTAGCCACAAGCATGAGAGTTCTCAGACAGAGACTTTGTAATCTATTATCCTTCCTGGTAGCTAAATGCTTTGCTTGCCTATATTGATTGAAGTCATATTCCTCAGAGACATATGGTGATTTAAAGAACTATGCTGAACTTCAGAAGAGTTTTTATTTGATGGTTTGAATTGATTCTTCTTTTATATGAATGGCTTCACCTGTCATCAACTGAAGTATCATGAAAAAGATTTGCTTACATAGAATTTAATAACTGGAATGTGTAGGAGGAAATAAACTTGGATCCACATGGGCCAAATAGTTAAATAGGAAAATTCAGTCCTAATTTTAGAAAAGGAAAAATGCCCAATTTTTGAAATGATAGCTTTCACCTGTGTCATGTGATGAGGCGGATCTTCCAGCCATGAGTAGACATCCCCGCCCACAGGCCTCTGCTTCAGATCTGAGCACAACACCTCCTCCCGTGATGAAGTAAGCACTATTTGTTCCCTCACATCACTGCACAAGCCCCCTGCATGCCCTGACTCACCTGCCACTGCGTGAACAATTGTTGAATAAGATAAACACACACTCTCCAAATACCATCCCACAGGTGATATTTACCATGCATATTTATTATATACATATAATCAATGTATATTTATTATTGCCTACTAATTTCAGAGTCAAAGGCACTTGGAAGCAGATAAAACCTGGCAGACACCACTCTAACCAAATGTGCAACATCAGCACCACCTCTGAGGGAATCCCATCCTGTTGTTCCCTGGTGCCTGAGGAGAACTCAAGACTGCTTCTGCAGTGTTCCTGCCCCAACTGTTTATTCGGACTCTCACCAGGAAGAAGCACACAATCACTCGAAATTGAGGGGAATTACACAAAACAACCATCCTCGACTTTTCAGAAATGTCAATGTAATGGAAGAGGACACGGCAGGACTCATCAGGTTGAGGACCACAGGGACGGGAGGCTGAACTTGAAACCAGGTCTGGGATGGATCCTGGAGAAGAGAAGGTGCCCAGAGGAGCTGGGACACATAGGAGGACGTCCTGGTTACTAGGAGATATGTGCTGGAGCATTTAGGGGAATTGTCTTAATGTCTACAAATAATGCTCAAATTACTCAGCAAAAATCTTTCAAAATGTGTAGATAGATTAGGAGGTGAGGGAATGAGAAATCAAGAAAATGTGGTAAAATATTAACAATTTGTGAGTCTAAGTGATGGGCAAAGGGGCGTTCTGTGTACAATTGCGACAAAGTTCTGAAGTTCGAATTTGTTCTACATAAGACATCAGAAACAAGTTAATTCAAATAAACAGAAAAACATGAAAGGACTGACTTCCTTCACACCAGGTGTTTTTGATGGAAGGAATGGATCTTTATGCTGGAAATATGTAGCTTGAATTGAACTGATAGGTATATCCATGGGTATAGTGAAGAATGTTTTAAACACAAAAGCCTACAACCACACAAATTTAATTCTGCGTTATTGGAGAAGGCTGGTTCTAAAAAGCAGGAGGATTGCTTTCATTTTGAGAGGAGGGCGTTAACCTGTGAAAGGCTATGGCTCAGCTGGGAGTTAGAACCTGCATTTCCTCACAGATCTGAATTTGGTGATTTAGATCAAGCTCAATTTTGTGCCCTTGGATCTAGCTTTTCAGGCACAGGTGAAAAATATTTTATTACTTTGAAAATATAAAGGAGATTTCATTTCTTAAAAGCAAAACATGCTGTCTTTCAATTCAGAAAGGCCGGATCATAAATTAATCCCTACTGATGAGGAAGCAGATAATTGTTTCCAGAGAATAATTATTAATTACATTAACAGGGAATAACCAATAATTAGATACTCACTAAATGCCAATATTATCCAAGTTTTCTGCAGAAGAGCAGATTCGCTCTCAGGAATGGCTCCCCTTGCCAATGTCAGGAATGAACTCACTCCCATCACTCTCAGCATGAGTACCAATGCCATTCGTGTCAGGAACAAGTACTACTCCCACGGTACACAGGAAGGCACCTGCTTCTGTCAATCTCAGAAATGGCTCCCATGGAGACACTTCATCTCAACAAAATAAAACAAGCCTCAAGAGGAACTCGTTATGGGAGCAAGCATACACCTCTCCCAACAGCAGACACATAAGGTGCTTCCACCAAAAATTTTCAGGGGGCAAGTCAAATAACCTACGTATATAAAATATATAAAATAATGATAGGCTGAATTCACAGCCTGGGGAAGCTCACGGGCAGCAATGCTGGCTGACAGATGTCCCTGCTCTACAGCTGAAGAGGTGGGCGGATGTGTGCAAACATGTTTAACGCAGCCAGATTCTGCTCTATTTATCAGAAGATGTGCGATTTTGCTTCCTGAACTTTTCCCTAACATCTGTAATTAGTTGGCATTTGAAGAACATGCCACTGGAAGGATTTAATTTTTTCCAATGTTACAATTTCTTACTTGTTACAGCTTTTTTCCCCCTTCCTGTTACATGATCAATTAAAAATAGTCCTTCACAGCCAAGAGTCTGAAAACAACTCTTGTAGCCAAACCCTCTCTCTTCCTTTCTCTCTCTTTGAACAGGCTACGAGGATAGAAACAGTCATGGATGTTCATTCCTCCAAGTGTTTACTGCCTTGTCCCTGAAACTTCCTTTCTTTCTTCTGGAGAACTGGCACCTTCCTGTTCAGAACCGCTGGCTCTGACTGATAGCATGAATCTTTACATGTGTAGAAACTAAAGATGAACATTTGGCTGTCAACCTGCCTTCTTCCATGAATATGTTTGCTGAACAAAATTGATGAAAGTTAAAATATGTTAACTAATGATGTTAAATAAAATGTAATCAAGGGAAGATAAAATTGAATTAAAAAATAAAATAATGCCAGCCTAGGATCTTAGGGAAGGCTCAGTCAAAAGTCCATTTGTAGATGAGGATTGCGTGAAAAATATCAAAGGAAAATAACAATGATTGACTTTGTTTATAGTTTGGGAAGGGGGTTGGCCAGGATGGGGAACAGAGGTGGGTGAGGAAGCTGTGTGACCCTCCACTGCCCCTGCTCCCTGGGAGTCTCTTCATTCCTCTCTCTCTCTTGTTCTGGGCTCACTTACAAACTAGTTCTAGGTGAGGAAGTTATAGGTTCAAGACTGGAGATTTGCATAAATCTTTCTGATGTTAGAACATTTTTCTCATGGACACGAGTGTTGAGTCCTCATGTTTTTGAGGTCATAACACAAAGAAGTTGGTCTTTGTAGTATATTTTGATGTCAAGGATTGTGATGCCTCCAGCTTTGTTCTTTTTCTCAGGAGTGCTTTGACTTTTCAGTATCTTTTGTTGTACCATATATATTTTAGGATTCTTTGTTCTATTTATGGGAAGAATGTCATTGTGATTCTTATTGGGATTGCATTGAATCTGTAGATTGCTTTAGGGAATGTGGACATTTTATCTATGTATATTCTATAAATCCATGAACATAGAATACCTTTCCATTTCTTTGTGTCTTCTTTGATTTCTTTCAATAATGTCTTATAATATTCATTGTATAGATTTTCATCTCCTTGGTTAAATTTATTCCGAGATATTTAATTCTTTTTGTTGCAATTGTGAATGGGATTATATTCTTGACTTCTCTTTCTGCTGGTTCATTATTAGAGTGTAGAAATGCAACTGATTTTTGTAAGTTGATTTTGCACCCTGCAACATTCCTGTAATTGTTGATTATTTCTAACCATCTTTTGGTGGATTCTTTAAGGTATTCTATTTGTAGAATCATGCCATCTGCAAACTGCGAGGGTTTTACTTGTTAATTTCCAATTCAGATTCTTTTTATTTCTTGCCTAATTGCTCTGGCTGAAACTTTCAGTACTATGTTGAATAAGATTGGTGAGAGTGGCCAGCCTTGTCTTGTTCCTGTTCTTAGAGGAATGGCCTTCAGTTTTTCACTGTTGAGTGTGATATTGGTTGTGGGTTTGTTATATATGACCTTTGTTATGTACTTTCCTTCTATACCCATTTTATTGAGAGTTTTCATCATAAATTTATGTTGGACCTTGTCAAATTCTTTCTCTGCATTTAGTAAGGCAAATCAAAACTACCATGAGATATCACCTCACACCCATCAGAGTGGCCATAATGAACAAAACAAAACAAGAAATAACAAATGTTGGAGAGGATGTGGAGAAAAGGGAACCCTCATACACTGCTGGTGGGAATGCAAACTGGTGAACCCACTATGGAAAACAGTATGGAGATTTCTCAAAAAATTAAAAATAGAAATATCATATGATCTGGCTATCCCACTACTGGGTATTTATCCAAAGAACATGAAATCAACAATTCAAAGAGATTTGCACATCCACAGCATTATTCACAATAGCCAAAACATGGAAGCAATTCAAGTACCCATCAATGGATGAATGGATAAAGAAGATGTGTGTGTGTACATATATGTAAACACACACATATATATGTATACGTATGTGTGCGTATATCTATATATACACACACACACAATAGAATACTACTCAACCATAAAAAGACAAAACCGCGCCACTTATGACAGCATGGATAGACTTTGAGGACATTATGCTAAGAAAAATAAGTCAGACAGAGAAAGACAAATACTCTATGATTTCACTCATATGTGGACAATAAACAAACACATAGAAAAGGAGAACAGATTTGTGGTTACCAGAGGAGAAGGGGGTGAAGGGAGGGTGAAGGGGATAAAAGGGAACATATGTATGGTGAAAGATAAAAACTAGGCTATTGGTGATGAACACAAGTCAGTCTATACAGAAACTGACATATAATAATATACTCCTGAAATTACACAATGTTATAAACCAACGTGTTCTCAATAACATAGTGAAATAAATAAATAAGTAAAGCAGTTGGTTTTCTTTTCCTTAATCCTAACTAAACTGTAATGAGCCCCCACCTGTAGTAGGCACCGTGTTAAGTGGGTGCACATTTTATTTAATGCTAACAACTCTAAGGGAGCCTATTTCACCCCATGCTTCATAGATGAGGAATTGAGGGAAAGCATAGTTACATGATCCATTAGTTAGTTTATTCCAGATGGCAAACCAGTCCAAAAATTAGTGATTTAAAACTCCTTTTTATTTAGCTCTTGATTCTGTTGTTGGACAAGTTGACCTGAGGTCTGCAGGGCTTCTTCCTGTGTCTATGGAGAAAGAGGTAGGGGAGAGGGAGGGGGTACAGAGAGATATTGACAAGCTTAAATAGAAAGATTGGTGAACACTCAGAGATACCTTTGAGATGTGATTTTAAGGCTTGTTTTTCAATACAATTTGCAAATTCAAATTGAATTAACAGAAAAAATAAAATGAAATAATTCTGAAAAAGAAAATTGGTGACATTCTGATAAAAACCATCTACCCTAATACCCTAATAGGTATTATTTCTTGAAAGGTCTCACTATAGTTAAGAAAATATACTGCAAAATATTAAGTGATTAGAGCTGTTTTCTTCAAATGGTTCTCATTTTGAAAGTGCCTATTGATTATTTTCTGTAACAGGTGAGGACATTAAAAAGCAACCCCCACAAAACCTTTATTTCCTTTTCTGATTTGTGCATTTGGCATTTTTATTTTTGCATTTCAAGATGCTTCTCATTTTCATTTTTATCCTGCACTGATTATTCATACAGTTTAGTCTTAGTGTACTTTAAATTACTTCACAGTGATGGGTGCACGTTTGTTTGCAATTATTTTACATGATTTCACTATTCTTTAGTTATTATTTTATTTATTACATAATTTTTTAGAGTAATTTTAGCAAAGATTCTCGGGTTTGTATAGCTTGAATCTAATTCCTCTATAATTTAGGGAAACTTGAGTGTGTCTAAAATGCTCTCATTTCTTCTGTCATGGATGCTGCAGGGATGTCTAGACTTGCCGGGGATTCCCATTTGCATGTTGAGTTCTAAATTTATTTTACAATTATTTCCCCGCTTAATTCAGCCACACATCCAGGTTGTTGTTGGGTTGAAAGTGTTGTATGGCTTGTTTCCTGGGAAGAGGTATGCCCTTTTGACTTGGAGACATAATTTAGTTCACAAAACATTTATTCAATGAAATCGTTAAATATTGTTTTCTACTCCATGTTTTTCAGAAACATCAACAATCTTTTTTATAATCATTAAATCATAATCAATAAATGCAGCGTTTTCCTCTGCAGCTTCTGTTTGTCTCCCACTCTTTCCTGAGGTCTGTGGGCTCCCGTTTCATCTCTTTCTATGGTTCTATAAGCTTGTCTTTCAATGCATATGGTTCTTTTTGATCAGTACTTAGAGACACTATTGTGTGAGACTGTTGGGAGCTGGTCCCCGGATGCTTCACCTGGTGTCTCCCTGGAAGATGTTCTTTACCTCCCTGCGTTCTGCCCCTCCGTTGGTGTTGAGGCTAGTTATGCAGAGATCCACTGCTGTTGAGTTATCTGTTACTTTCACCTAATTCTCTTTTATTGTCTGCTAGTGTTTAGAGTGGTGTGTGGGGTATGGAGGTGGCAGTGTCAAGTCCATCACTCAGGCTTCTGTTTGGGTTCGTTTTATTTTAAGCTCCTCCCCGAGCCTGTGCGACCTCTGCCTCAGGGCATCTGTTCACGTTGCACCTTTGCTAGTGGTTCTTCACGGCATATCATGCACAGAATGCACATGGCCATTTCTTTATTTCCTTGAAAATAGTCTTTTCTTCCATTCTTTTTCTTTTCTTTTGTTCAGAGAATGAAACAGATTGTTTGAAATTCTCTCTTAAAAATATAATATTAAAAAAAGTGTTATGTTAGCTCCACATATCATGGCAAGGTGATTCCTAGGCAGGACTCCTGATTTCCCCTAGAATGGAGTGAGATTATTTCACTGACAATGGATTACGTTGTCCTTCCAGACTCCTCTGATTAAAGAGAGAAAAGTGGCTGTGTGACCATCGGCAGGTAAGAGGGAGCTCTGAGTCCACATGAAGCTGCACGGCATCCTGCCGGAAACTTGCAGACTGTGGGTCAGATACACACCAACACTCTTCATACTGGAGCTCATTTGCTATCAAAATGTGTTTTAATTTCCGCTCTACCCTTTTTGTCTAAGACTGTCAATAATGAATAGAGAAAGAAGATTCGGTTTGTGTGGACAAAGGAAGTCTGCTGGAGCCTATTTGTATTGTCCTTGCTTCCACTGGTGAAAGTAGCATCTGTCTCAAAGTCATTTCAACAAAGCTGCCTTCAAAGCTTAGATCTGTTTAAATTAATGTCGGGGCTGGTTTGCAAAGGAGATTTGCAATGAAAACAAAGACCCATCTAAAGGGTCTACTTTCATTGTCAGAAATTTAAATGCCCTTACATTTTTATAGACTTACCTGCCTTTCTTTGGAAGATGCAAATGTACATCCTCTAATCCATTCCATACCCTGGAACAAGTTAACATGTGTGTAGCTATAGAAATTTGTAACTTATTTTATTTTATTTTATTTTCCTGAGGAAGATTTGCCCTGAGCTAACACCCATGCCAATCTCCCTCCATCTTTTAGTACACATGTTGCCAGCATAGCATGGCTGCTAACAGAGCAGTGTAGGTCCACACCTGGGAACCAAATCCAGGCCACCAAAGTGGATCACACTGAACTTAACCACTAGGCCACGGGGGCTGGCCCTGGAACTTATTTTGTACTTTTCATGGTTGAATAGTAACAAAGAATATCATTAGCATGATCATTTTACCCCTGTATAAATTCCCAACACTCAACAAAAATAATAACAGCAAATAAAGCCAACAAACTTTTCTCTCTAGAATACAGCACTTACATATTTACTCCCTTTCCTGTTAGTATTTTACTTTCTTGGAGGATCACTGTAAAATGGCTTTCTTTAAGGTGGCTTCATCAATGAAAAGCATCAGTGACAGTTACCTGGCTGGTAGGAGTGTCTTCAAGCCCGTGTGTCAGCCATATGATGATTCTTTTGTCCCCAAGCACTTGGCTTTTCCAATACCGGAATGATCAGTGCAGGGCATTTTTGGGAATCCTACACTTCATTGACTCTGGGTCATTCTGAGATGGATCACCAATTGCTGGGCCAGCTGAAGAACCATATCAACTTACAATTACTGACTTCACTCTGTGTAACTCACCCTTGGAACATACTGAATGAGATCCTGGGATTGACCCGTTCCCATCTCAGTACTTGAGATCTAGGGAACTCACTTTAGGCAAAATCTGACATCACTGGCTCTCTCCATTCGAACAGAAATTTTGGAGATTTTTGAGTACTAGGAAAATTTTAGAATATAAGAGAATACTGGGTTGAACCCAGGATCTCAGAAATCTCTCTTACTAACAGGTGTTGGTTTTCCAACATCAATTAGTGTTGCTAACATTTGTGTAGTTGCTATTTGATCAGGAGCCCTCCTATGGTAAGTTTATTAAGTAAATCTTATGAATGGTATAAATTCCTCAAGCATTAATAATGATGTAAGCATTCAATAAAATAAGCTTTAATGAACCTGCCTTTTGTGGCAAATTCTGTTATGTGTGGGGCACAGAATGATCATTTTTGTTCCCTCATCCCTTGACTTACTCAGAGTGTGGTAAATGTTCCATCAACATTGAGGAATCTCAGGGTTGAATAAGTAGCTTCCTTAAACATAACAATGTGGCATCAATATCCTTGTTATAGTTCCTCAGTTTAGGGACTGACATTATCTTGATTCTGGAGAGACAGCAGCATCTAGGAAGTGAAAGCAATCTTGCACTGGGCTGGAATCTGAGGGGTTAGAACTTAAAGAAGGGATGATCCATGAGGATGTGGATCTTGTTCTGAAGACGGTTAGAGCAAAGGAAAGTCAACCTGAAGCCCAGCCAGGAAACATGCGAGAAGGTGTTTAATCACTTGGAGCAGATTTTGTGGAGGTACTATTTTCATTCATTTTATACTAAAACTCTATTGAAAAATCAAAACTGAAAAAGAAGATAAGGGAATTTTTTAGCCAAAGTATTTTCTCTTTTCTATACTCCTTGGTTACTGTCCCCAAAACTGAAAGTGACATGTGACTCCAATAGCCAAGACTGGCCCCTGCCATTGCCTGGAAGTATGATGGAGTTTGTTTTCTGGTGGCAAACAGTTGCAGCTGTGATTCACAAAGGGCTATTTCTATTACCGACAGAGAAAGGAGCAGAGATGGTAGTTAACCATCTTTTATTTCAGTTTGTTTCCTTCATATTTTTATTGAATTAAAATCTACATACAACAAATTACACAACTTGATATATTTGATGAGTTTGGGAAAACGTATACACTCATTTAATCAGCACCACAATCAAGATACATAATGTCTCACTACCCTAAAAAGTTGTGTTTTGGCTTTTCCCAGAAAACACAACTCTCAGTGTTAACCCTTGTTCTCAATGTATCACTGTAGATTCATTTGCCTGCTTTGAGATTTCATATGGATGGAATGTGTTTGCGTGTGTTCATGTCTATGTGCATGCTCGTGGGTGTGCGTGTGAGTGTGTGAGTATGTGTATGTGCGTTTGCATGTTTTAACTTTATAGTATTGGGTACTTTCCTACATGTTTCATGGTTATTGACTCATAGGAATTCCTTTATAGTCAGAGAGCATACAATGTACTTCTCCAGCCTTTTCAAATTTACTGAGACATTTTATTGCCCAGCACATGGTCTATTTGGGGAACATTCCATTTTTACTTTAATAGAATGAGTATTCTACAGTTTTGCATGAGATGTTCTAAATATTTCAATTAGGTCAAGGTGATTGATAGTCTTGTTCATGTATTTTGTGCCCTCACTGAATTTTGTCTGTGTGTTCCATTAATTACTGAGACAGGGCTGTTGGCATTGCCCTCTGTGACATGTATTTGTCTATTTCAACCTTTGTCATGACAGTTTTTGCATCACATATGTTGAAGCTCCATTAGTAGGTGCACACACACGTTTAAGATTTGTATGTTTTCCTGGTGAATTGATGGTTCATCATCATTAGATATGTCTCTGTCTCCAGCAATACTCTTGTGTTGAAGTCTGTTTTGTCTGATATCGACACTGCTGACCAGCTTTCTTGTGCCTACTGTGTGCCCGGTGTATCTGTCCCATTCTCTCTTTTTCAACCTTTGTCTTAGTATTTAAAATGGGTAGGATATAGTTGTGTCTTTCTTTTCTGTTCCTTCTCACAATATAGCTCTTAATTAAAGAGATTATACCATTTACTTTAAATGAATTATTGATATGACTGGACTAGTTTGTTATGTGTTACAATTCAACACATCTAATTTTTTTTCCACTTCTCTTTCTTAGCATTTTGGGTATTTTTTAAAAATTCTGTTTCAGTTCCTCCAAAACCTATTACCTACAACCTTTTAAATTGTGTTTGCTACCTAGAGTTATTAATATACTATTCAATGTAAACTTAAGAATTTTGCAATGGTGAATTCTATTTGTTCTGTGCTATAGTTGTCATCTGTTCTATATATGCATATGTTATAAATCGTGTGATATGATTATATTTGCATAAACAGAAATTTGACTTTAAAGAAATTAAGAGAATGTTTATTTATATGTTTTCTATATTTAACATTTGGGTGCTTCTCTTTCCTACTTGCAGATCCCAGTTTCCACTGGGATTCATTTCCCTTAAGCCTTCTTCTAGAATGCACACAGAATTTTTACTGGATACAGAATTTCACATTTTCAATTTTGCTTTTATTTTCTTTCATCACTTGAACGTGTGCTCCTTTGCCCTCTGCTGTCATCATGGTTCTTGTTTGTGATGGTCTTTTTATTCCAGCAGCTTTCATATGCCCCCTTTTTATCTGATTTTCCACTACTTGACTACCATGTGCCAGGCATGGTGTTCTCTTTATTAAACCTGCATGGGTTTTGCTGAGGAGTTTCTGGAATCTATAAGTTGATATTTTTCACTGAAACTGGAAAATGTTCAAACATTATTTAAAAAAAATTATTTGCCCAAATCTCTCTTCTCTTCTGGAACTCCAAGAATATGCATGGCAACCACATGATAGTGTCCTACAGGTCACTCATGCTCTGCTTGTGATTCTTCCTTGTTCTGTCTTCTTCAGGTTGTATAATTTCTCTTGATCTGCTTCAATTCACTGTCAATTTCACCTGTCACCTCCAAGTGGTTTTTGAGTTTGTAATTTATTTTTAATTTGTTATATGCAACTTTTTTCTAAAATCTCCATTGGGTTGTTTATTAATTTTTTTATTTCTGTGCTGAGATTCCTCATCTGAGCATTCATCATGACATCTTGTCTGTTAAGTCCTTTAAAATACTTCGAATAGCCGCTTAGCCTTAGTACATGCTAACTGCAGATCAGAGACATCTCATGGCTTGTTTTACTTGACCATTTTTTCTCTTGACATGGGCCATTTTTTCCCTGTGTCTATTTATGTCTAACAATTGTTTTTACTGTAAGCTAACCATTGTGGATGGTTTGATGAAGAAACTCAATTGTGTTATCGCCCTCAGAAGAGCGATGAGGCATTGTTTTATTATAGCTGGCACTTAAGTTTCTGTCTGATCACCTTGGACTTAAAAAAGATAAGGATCATTTTTTTCTTGAATTTTAGCTTCATGCTCCTCAGTTCCATCAGTGTTTCATCCAAAGCTGGGTTGTTACTCATCATTCTAACTTGGCAGGATTCAAACTCCAATTTCCACCCTTCTGTGGTGGGCACCAGCTGAAATCTCAGCTCAGATGGCCTAGGCCTCCAGATCTTGCTTTGCACCCAGGTTTCAGACTCAGCCTCATGTGTTTAAAGTTCAGAGGTCAGCTAAGGATTTGTGGGAAGCCTATAGAAAATTTGAAGCCCCCAAATATGGTTTTCCTTTTCCCCCTCAGGTTCCAGCCACTCTAGCAAGTCAAAACTTCATTCTCAGACATCTCCAGGTGAGAAAACTGGGTTTTGCTCATGTTCTGGCTACTCCACACCTTAAAACTTTGGAGGAATCTAAGAGGAAGCCACCTAAAGGGACACCTGCCCCACGTGGCCTTCTTCTTCCGCAGGGTGACACTCTAGCTTCTGCCTGCTTTTGTCCTCATCTGCCTGCAAATTGTTCTCTTAAAAATATTTTCCAGAATTTATAATTATTCTCTTTGGGATGCATGTCATTGCCTGAGCTGCAGTTCAACCTTATTCTAAGCAGTAGCATTGCTTCTCGCCTCTCCTGTGCTTGATAAGGCCTGGTTTCCCAGGCTGATTAACAGCAAGGGAGCATCTCCTGTGTGCTTCCAATTAATGTGAGGAGAGCCTCCACATGCTGGACTATTCGGATGTGCAGATGACCCTTAGGCTACTCTTGGTGTGCTGATTATTAAATAACTGTGGGGTCTTAGTCGAATTTCTCTTCTCACTTCAAATGGCCTAAGCTACAACATTTAAATGATTGAACCAGTACTGCAGTAAGCACTGAGATTTGGCTTCACTGCAGATGCTTCAGCCATGTGTCATGGTGGCTGATGCTCCTTTCACTCTATAAGGTCTCCTCACTCCTCATGTCATCCACTCAGCCCTTAAACATATTTAATGATGGTTTGCATCCCCAGATGGCAATAAATAGACAGGACAAGAAGCAAAGTTCCTGTCCTCCTGCACTCTAGTGAATTCAAGAGGCTGTCAATAAATAAATAAACACAGAAAGACAATAATGGGAAAAATAGTCTGGCTTGATGGAGAGTAACTGGTAGAAGGCCTTGTAGTTTAAAAGAGGGACTTGCAAAGTTTTCTAAACAGAGAGAAAAACAATTTTAAATATCAGCTATTGGAGCTGGCCCCATTTCCTAGTGGTTAGCTTCAGCACACTGCTTCAGTGGCTGGTTTTCGTTTCCCAGCCTGAACCTATACCACTTGTCAGCAGCCATGCTGTGGCAGTGACCCACATACAAACTAGAGGAAGATTGGTACAGATGTTAAGTCAGGGGGAATCTTCCTCAGGAAAAAAAAATCAGCTTTCCATTTTTATTTAAACAAAGTTGTTTAAGTGAGAATGAACTGAAATGGATACCTTCTTAGAATTATTTGAAACATACACAGGAATGAAAAGCTGATGTTGAGACATCAGTTGTGTCACCACCAAACTTGGCAACAAAATAAGAATGTCCATTATTATCCCTGTTATGAAATAGCTTGTGGGAGATCTAGCCAATGACATTAGAAAAAACATTTAAAATGATAATAAACATTGCAAAGGAAGAAGCAAAACTATACTTATTAGCAGAAAATATCACTGTTTACCCAGAAGTTCAGTGAAACTAAAGTGATACAGTGAACTGTCTCTTTCACACATCAGCTCAGCAAAGGCCACACACCTCAACACAGCATTGTGTGGGTGAACCCTATGGGCTGACTTGTGCCCCTCAGTTTCATGTGTGGAAGTCATAGCCCCAAGGACCTCAGAATGTGACCTTATTGGGATGCAAGGTCATTGCAGATGTAATTAGTTAAGATGAGATCATCCAGTCTCATCTAACATGACAGATGTCCTTATAAAAAGGCAAACTTGTGCACAAACGCACAAGGGGAGGGAATGCCACTTGAAGCCAAAGAGCACACTGAGGGTACTCAGCCACTCTGAAACCCACTAGACAGACTTACCCCATGACCCTGAGAATGTGTTCTGGACAGTCCCACAGAGAGACTCGTAAGAGAAGCCAACCTGCACAAGGGTGTTGGGTGTTGGGTCCTTTTGTCTCTCACAGCCTGGGACTCATGTCCTCACACACATGCAGCCTTTGTAGACTCCCCGGTCACTCCATGACCTACAGGCCAACCTCAGACTTCCAAGGGACCCCAAAGCACAAAGTCATCACCACGTTTGTTAGAGGTCAGTTATTGGATACACCACCACACTTCCCTGCCTCACCTGGCCTTTATGCCACAGAAACAGGACCATGATCAGTAATACCTCCTCCTAAATGTTTATGAAACTCAGGAGCCCATGCAACTGACATTCCTCAAAGAAGTCATTCAACCCAAAGTGAATTTAAAGCCGTATCTCTGGTGAGTAGGAACTCCTGGAAACTGTTGAAATACAACTTCCCTTCCCCTCTGTAATCCTAAAGCTTTCTTTCAGCTCACTTAACAGTAGGCCTACATTGTCTGCTTGTTATGGATGATTTTCTATGAATTCATTTTTCATTAGTGCTAAGCTCTGTCTATTTCCGTGAGCATTTGTGCTCTTTAAACTCAAAAGCAAGTTGAGTTTACCAGAAGAGAAAGGTAAGCAGATAGATTGCATACTGTTCAAACTAGTGTTTTTTAATCGACATAATTCTAGTCATCTTGACAAAGAATTGACCCTTCATAAGTTTCTCTTCTGAGTGTAGGATTGGGACATACCCACTGGGAAGGAGGCTGGGTGCTGGGAAGCTGTCTTTCCTTCTTTCTGAAGGGGCATCTCTGGTCAGGCCACAGACTTGCTGCCTCTAACTCTTATTTCCTTCTGTTGTCAAGCAGCATTTGGTGAAAACTGCAAATTCAGAGAACTAGCCTTGTCCCAGGCTGCTGTTGGGTTGGCCTGCTTTTCTATGCAGTGTATCAGATACAAGGATTAACTGGTGGGGGTTGCAACTGATGGCATTTTCAGGAATCTCCAGGAAATACAACTCTACAACATGCAGATAGGGTGTATTTGAGAGGGTTGCTATAATTACAGAATTTTAATGCAACTCTGCTAGGATCCTGAGCTATTTTTCATGCACTTGTGGAGATCAGCCCCATCCAGGGTGTAAATCTTCTCAGAGACACCTCCTCCAAGTCAAGAGACTCTCCAGATGTCCCTTTAAGGATTCATCAGACCTTACATTACACCCCTGATCTGGATTTACTGAAAATCTGCTTCACCTACATGGGGTGCTGCACATCAGTTCATGGACAGGTTGCAAATTTATGGAGCAACTGTGGCCAAGTGGCTGCCTCCTGACTCCTGCGGCTGCTGGAGATTAACTGCTCTCCTCTGTCAGGCAGAAAGGAGTTATGGTCAGTCCACAGGGCCTCAATAATTTTCCCTATATAGGATTGAATCTCAGTTAGGAAAAGTGGCAGCCATACCACCATTTCTTGTAACAAAAGGGGTTGGGAGAACTTTGATGTTGCCATGACAGTTGGATGTGATGCAGAATCCAGAGATGACTGTCACTGTCTGTTCTCTGAACAGACACATCACTTGTCATTTTAGACCTGCTGTCAGTGTGACATGTACCTGGCCTGGCCTCAGGCTGAGTGTAACATCCCACAGAGCCTCCTGGTACCCCATGGATGGGAGCCTCTGCTTCCACGAAGAGGGAGGAGATGGTCATGGTTTATAAATGGAGGCTACCATCGCCTACCAAGTGCCCCAACAAAATCTGGGATGTGGGTGAGCCCACACATGAGCTCATTGTGTGACTTTTACAGTTGCCCTGAGACAGAAAGAAGGATCAGAGCTCAGGGTCTGCTGTTGATGAACCAAAGTTAAACATCAGGTCAATGGAAGCAGCTCTGAAGCTTCTCTGAGACCTGCAGCTGCTGCTAAGGGCAGAGCAGGCACTGGATTTCAGATCACCAGAGACTGCCTTCCTGTTGGAGGACATCTGGATCTTGGGTGAGAGGAAACAAAGCTGAGACACAAGGGGGTGGCAAAGCGGATCTAACACACACATCAGTGAGTGTCCACTGTGCCTGCTGTGTGGGAATAAATGGCTCCTGAAAGAGTGTAGTTTGACAAATGTGCTCCACACAGCCTCACAGTTCACAAGCATCTGGGTGCCTTGTCAGGCCCTAAAGCAGGCCTAGTATATTCTGTTGTAGGTCCCGATTTGCAGAGGAAGGACCTTCACAGAGTGGCCTGCAGAGATCCAGGGTTTTCTAAGAAAATTTAGGTGAGACACTTTTTCTCAGGCATGGTGTCCACCACCACCTTGTCTTCTCTCTGCCACCTGCACTTTGTCAACAAGGAAACTTAGCTAATGAATTTTAAATAGCCTTTTAAACTCCCCCATCCTTTCTCCTTGTGAAATGCGGTATTAATTTTTAGACCTGAAAACCCCTGTAAGCAGATTTGTTTTACGAGTCATCTGTGGTAAAGATTTGACACTGTGAAGTCAGGGGGACTTGAACTGTGAAATATTGATCTGGTTTCCATGACCCTTGGAGCACTGTGCCTGATGCACATGGAGAAGTGAGTAGATGTTTGATTAATTCAGGGAAAGTCATAACTATCGATCTGACCATGGTCAAGACTGCAGGTTCAATTGCTAAATCTCCAAGCTCATCAGAGGAATACACAACATCACCTCCTAGGATTTTAAGGCTGATTCCAAACCTAACCATCATGCAAAGAGAAAGGAGGATAGAGGCCTTTCAGAGGTTGATCATAGCAGAATATATTGCAAGAAAGGCAAAATGCTGAAGCACAGGAAAATAAAGAAGAATGAAAGAATGGGAGGACATGGTAATAAAACCCTAAAATGCGCATTTTTCTTAAATTCTTTATAGCATAATACTTTGGATATAAAAGAAAACAATCTGGACTAGAATCCCCAGATTATTTCAAAATGGTAAATAATGTGGAGTCAAATCATGCAGAAGTGATTCTGTAGCTCAGGGGATATAGTGGCAATTACCCAATCTTGGTTGTGAAAGATATTTGTTTACAATATACCTGGTTTTAGACACTTAGAATAACCAGAGGAAGAAAAAGCCTGGAATGTACACATTTCAACCACAAGAGAAACAGAAACACATGGAACAACACCAAGGAGAAACAAGACCTTGGTCAAGTCACCTCAAGAGGAAAAAGAGAAGCAAAGAGAAGGGACAAACAGACCTAGCAAATGGAACAAGTGTTTGATTAGGAATTAGGACCAAGAAACTGACTGAAGGGACATGGGAACCTTACCCAGGAAATTGAAAGTTAAATTCTTTCTGTTGTTGTTGCTGTTGAGGAAGATTGGCCCTGGGCTAACACCCGGGCCAATCTTCCTCTGTTTTTCATGTGTGCCGCTGCCACAACATGGCTTGATGACTGGTGTGTAGGTGTGTAGGTCTGCACCTGGGATTCAAACCCATGAACCCTGAGCTGCCAAAGCTGAGCATGTGAACTCAACCACTATGCCACCGGGTTGCCCCTTAAATTGTTTTTAAAGAAAAATAAAATAGACACACTTTCACTAAGAAGTGGCACAAAGGATTAATATTTAGATGTTCAAAAAATCTTTGTATTTCAATAAGAAACACACAAGCACTCCAAGAGGAAATTGAATAAAGTATATTTTTGTGTAACTCAGAGTAAAGGGAATAGAAATGTCCAATTAACGTGTGAAGGGGCTCAGCCTCACTAATCAATTTATAAACAATGATAAAAGAGATATAGTTTCTCATTTCATATTAAAACATCACAAATGTATAGGAAATGCATGTGCTCATATTTTTTGACTGGACTATGGATTGTTTTAAACTGTTTTGAAAGACAACTGGTGATAT
Organism: Equus caballus; assembly: GCF_041296265.1. NCBI lineage: Eukaryota > Metazoa > Chordata > Mammalia > Perissodactyla > Equidae > Equus > Equus caballus. The sequence goes on from NC_091704.1 coordinate 12,940,158, forward strand.
TGGTCAAAATCTGAAGTGGCCTTTTTCATTATACGCCAAAATACGGGCCAGCCTGTGAACTCCCGAGGAAGTCTGTGATGTCCTCCACATTTGTAAAACCTCAGAAAGGCAGGATGGACAGGGATCAGGGCAGTCTTAGACCACAGTGACCTCCAGCTGTATCTACACATGAAATTTAAGAAATGATCCTTAACAAATACAACTTGAAAATGCAGCCAGATATGCACCTCATCGACTGTGACCCCTCCTCGTGCAGGTAGAACATCCTTAAACAGGCACCAGCTGTGATGTCTGGAACATGTCTGAGCAAGTTTCATGGCCCTTGAGAAGAAGACTGAGTTGGTCCTCAGCAGGGAGTGGGGATGACAGACTGGGGGCTGGGAATGTGCCGGGCAGACCCAGGCTGATGTCACACACTCAACACCAGAAGGAGACTGTGTCAAGAGTCTTCACTGAGGAAACAACAGAGCCCAGGGCTCTGTCTTGCATTTTTTCAAACGCAGCTAACCTGGGGGCATCACACCACATGTGTGCTCTCCATCAGCTTTTCTTAGGAAACAAGAAGAATTGTGGTGGAGGAAGCTCTCTGAACCTCTGCTTCTCGCCTCTGGCACACCCTCTCTGCCCCTCCCAGTGATCAAGTGGCCTCAGCTGGGTAGGGCCTCAAATGCAGGCTCATCTCTCTCTGTCGAACAGAGTGGACACATTGTCTGCAGAGGACACTCACTGTCCAGCAAGTCCATCAGCCTCAGGATATGCTGGGTAATGCATCTGTAGTAGTCAGGCCTTTCAACCTTGACCCCGTGACCCTGGGCTGCAGGTACACAATGGGGGTTGTGGGAGGGCCCCAAGGAGGGAACCTGGTGTCAGCTCACATGAGTGCAATGGTCTGTGGTGCAGCAAGATGCTGGGTTGAAGTCTTGCAGAGCCCGTGGTGGCCAAGGCTCTGCAGCAGCTGTGGGCAGCTGTTCCTGGTGTTTTGAGTCTCTGCACTGACACCAGGGAGGGAAACTGAGTCACGGTGGGGCCCAGAGCAGAGGAGGGCCTGGGAGGGTGGCCCCGAGGACAGCAAGGGAAGGATTTTGGAGGACTCCCTGGGCCTCGGTGGCCTCACATTAACACCTGGATTGTGGAGTTGTCTGCTTTACACGGAAATCCTACTGCCTTCTTAGAACTTTCCAGAACCCTCTGGAAGCATCAGATGGCCCCTCCACCAGAGTACTTTCTCTGGAGATGCCTTGATCCTACGTTATCCCCATTTCTGGTTCAGTCCCAGGACCTTCACACTGACCATGACCTCAGGCTCAGAATGAACAATAAACTATTTTTAGAAGTTGCAGATTTTTTAAATAAAAAATAGCATATGCTTATTGCAAGAAAACTGGAAAAATTTTTAAAAATCAACATAATCCTCCCATTACCCACTAGACACATTTTTCCGTGTCTCCCAGAATTTTCTACATTTAAGTAAACATTCATAAATACACATAGACATAGACTTATGTTTAGATAAATACATATTCAAATTTTCTTAATTGAAATATTGATTTTCCTGATCTTACTTTTATCAATTAGGAACAGTCTGAAAAGCTTTTATAATTGATGATTTTTTACTTCAATTCAAGTATTTTAGAGCATGAAGCAGCCATAGACTCCATCAGCAGCCCCAGTGAGTCCCACCACTGGCCCAGACCTACAGGACCGTGAACAGGACCTCCCGTGCCCAGAACCACCTGTGTTCAGGTAAGTGGTTGGGAAACTTGCCCAGGTGCTGATGACGATTTATTAAAAAGAAGTTAAAGTTGAAAACAAGTGTTTCATTTCATGTCCAGTAAACACTAATTGAGAATCTATATATGAAGCTTTACTTCCTAAAGATGCCAACACTTTTATTTAATTTTTACTTTTTACTAAATTTGCCCCAACTATAATACACCAGATTATCTTTTTAATATTCTCAAATGAAACTGTAAATACTGAGTATTAATAGATCTTTTCTTATCACTATCATTAAACACCAATGAATATAACTGCAAATTAATTACCTATTAACTCTTAATTATTTCATTTCTAGAGAAATTAACATAGTTTCAAATTAAGCTGATAGTACTCAGGAGGAACTCAAATTGTATTATTTTGTAAAATCTAGTTTTTGTGAATTGAGGCCTTCCAAATTTTTCATTTTTTACTTATCTAGTCTTGCAGAAATGCACATATATGGCTAAATAAATTAGATGAAACTAAAAGAAGTCAAGTTGTTTAATAAGTTTTTGCAACTATAGAGGTAATTTATACTTGAAAGAATAAAGAATTCAATATACAAATGCACATTTTTGAAGGATGTCAAAGTTCATTTACAAAGCTTGTGCAAAGCTTATGGCAATTCTTCAATCTATATTACAATTGGACAAGGTCTAAAGCAAAAATTTGAAACTGGAAACTTGCTGATCAGGTGTGAGCTTGTGGAAAGTGGCCTCCTGAGAACTGGATAGAACTGGCTTGCGTCTCCTCCAGCCCGTCCTGGGTCAGCCTTGCAGCCTGAGGGTAGCTGCTCTGTGAATCACACGTTTTCTTTTCACACGTTCATCAGCATCAGGATAATAAAGGTCCAGTTCTTGTCCACAGATGTGCAGTGGGGACCGTCACTGCAGCAAAAACCTGGAAAACTGAAATGCACGAGAAATTTCCAGTCTTGCAGCTCCATTTCACCACCAGTGGCCATCTCTGCAGGTGTTGACCCTGGTTTTATTAACCTCCTTCTGTATCCTCTGGTTAATGAATGAAAAGGGAGTCCACAATCAACCCATTAAAGATGAAGCATAATGGGATTTGGGCATGAATCACAGATGCTGAGGAAGGACACACTTCCTCCTTTCCACAAGGCAGGTGCATCATGCCGTGCTTCCTACAGCTCTCTCTGTGGTTAGCAGATGCTGGGGAGATGCCAATGGGCTCATCTTTTACACAAGAAAAGGGATCACTACCACTTTGTGCCCCTAGGTATCCAGGTTGGAAGAGCTTCACATTTTATTTTCTTTTTCTGACTCACCCAGGTTATTCTACTTATGGTAGAAAGTCTGAACATAATTTGAAAAAAGAAATATTTGATGGTTTTGAGAGCTACTTTGGCAGCAAGAGCCTCTAGGTCAGCACCTGGGGAGGAGAACAGCCAAGCCATGGGCCTGGAGATGGATCCACATTTGCCTTTTGGTAGCAGCTAGTTCTGAAAGGACCATCTGAGAAGGCTTCTTGTGAGTTTGGCAGGGGGCGTCCATCAGAGGGAAGGTCTTGAGAGCACCTGAAGCTTTCATGGGGACCCTGACATCCTACAAGTAATTGTCCCAGAAATAAGCCAGTTCCAATAGGGGTGGGACCATTAAGTCACACCATCAGAATACCTTGTTGGTTTAATATTTGCCTACCACAGGCAAGGAAATCCTGGGGGAAGACGAGACTTTCCTGGAGCCTCACATTTTTCCTTACGTTTTCACCACAGTGCCCTGCACTCATCAAAAATAACCAGGTGAACAAAGAAAAAGAATTGTACAAAAACAAAGACAAGAAAAAAAAGCTAGAGTAGATCTAGATATTACATTTACAAGTCGTTATAAGACACTGGTTTTAAAATAATTACAACTTATTTGTTCAAGGAATTAACTTTTTTGAGAATTTTGTCAGACAATTTTGGAAACTATGAAAAATAATTTGGAAACTATGAAAAATTCTAAGAGAATTTAGAACAAAATATATTAACTGGAAATAGGAACATGATAGGTGGATTGTAAAACAAATTCTGTGCATCTGAAGAGATAATTAGTGAACAGGAAAACAGAGCAGAGGAAATACTGAGACTGATGCATGAGAAACCCAAGGATGGGTGGTGATGGAAAGAGCCTCCCACACATAGGGCATGAGGGAATATCAGGGGTGGTGTAACTGGATCCCCAGAAAAAGGAGAGAGAGGAAACAGGCCACATGTCAGAAGAAGCCTTGAATGTTCTCAAACAAGAAAAAAAACACCAAGTGAATGATTTCAGAAGCATTAAGAACATGACACAGGATGGATCCAAAGAAAGGCCCATCAACTACCTCAGTGCTTTGAAACACAAAGATAAATCTTAGAGCATGATGAGAGCAGAGACAGTTCGTGTCAAAGAACAGAAGTTGACGACCCCCAACTTCTTACCAAGTAGAATGAAGCGCAGAAGAAAATGTACACAAAAGTGCTGACACTGGGAACTGCCAACCTGGACTACTGTCTCCACGCAGATAACTAAGAGAATTTGTCACCTGAGTACCAACAACAAAAGGCAGATGTTGACCACAGGTGGCAGCTCAGTGTTGCCAGTAGAGCACAGACTGAAGGAAAAGATAAATATGAGGGCACATCTAAATACCTATTGAAAGTATAAAGCAATATGGTAATGCTTTGGGGGTTTATGCTCATATGAAATTTAAAAAGACATCAATAATAACACCAATGGCAGGAAAAATAAAGGGGCTTCTAAGGTCCACACATTGTCCATGAAGGGGTCCAAGGAAAATGATATGGACTTTATAAAACAAGAGAGCATGCTATAAAGGCTGCATAAACAGTGAAAGAATATTAATCAGATGCTCATGAGGGAGGGGGGAGGAAGAGAATCATTATGGATGAATAAACCCAAAGAAGGCAACAAGGAAGCACAGAACAGGCAGAATAAAGAGCAAACAGTGGCAAACAGTGATAATGGTGCCTAGATGTCCAATATCAGTGATTTTGTGACATGTAAATGGAATAAATACTCCATTAGAAGGCAAAGTTTCTTAGAATAAAAATAAAACCAAAATATGCGCTCTTAGGTTGATCTTAAAGTATCCGTACAAGTTGAAAGGATAATGTATATGTTGTATAAGTAATGCTAAAAAGAAAACTGGAGTAGTACACCAATTTCAGACAACGCTGGCTGACGGGAGAAAAATTCAATGGGAACAAGGACATTGCGGAGTGATAAATGGGCCATTCCACCAGCAGGGTGTAAGGATCCTAAACTTGTGTGCAGAGAACTGGGGAGAGATTCTTGGGAAGTGGCCCAGGACAGGTATTTGTACCTGTGCTATTAGTTAAATAGTCTAATTTAACAAAACATTAGTGATGGTTCCTATCACATGGCTTTACATTCTCAGTCGCCACTATCAAGTGTTAGGGATCTAACATCTTGTATTTTAACTGGGTCCTATTTACATGTGTTCTGGAAATTACTACATGTTTATTTACCCTTGGGAAACTGGCCATCAGTAGATGGTAAAAACTCTGTCCCCAGAGACCTTATTGGTGGTGGCAGGGGTATGTCTACACTTTTAGATAAGGCAGAACGTGACTGACATGTTTACACAACATAAGAATGGTCTTTGGTTCATCTAAAGACACTCACAAACACTGTCTGTATAGGTAAATTTGGTTAAATCATCTTGAAGCCCTTAATTTAGAGAAGCTAACAAGCGAAACATTTGTTCTCCTCTCCAGGTTAAGAGCACACAATTTTCAAGAGTGACTAATTTGTACTTACTATCATGGTTAATGTGTCCCTTCTCCTCATTCTCCCTTAAATGATCATTTCCTTGCAAACTTTGATTTACTTAAAAACAAAATTCTTTAGAGATGAACATGACATTTGAATTGAAACTATGGAAGGATGTTAATGCAATAGCCCAACATATTTTTGTTGAGCAATTAATAATTTCATTAATTGACCAAGTAAACAAATAGTTCTTTGAAGAAAATAGCAATCACAAAAGTTTTTTTTTATAATTTGTTTTATAAACATTGCTGTAATATCAAAGGTAATAATATTAATATCAGGCAGTAAGTAAGCTCATTTCCAGTGTTTAAATATAACAAATGGTTGACAATTATTTATTTATGCTGTTTTCATTGATTCAAGAATCAGTATTTTAAAATAATCTTTATTTACCATTCATTAGGAAAATGTGCAGCACTATCTGTGCAGATGTTACAGAAGAGACTAAGAATATCAATATTAAATAAAAAATAATAACATAGAGATTAGTTGAAATATATAAAGAGAATGTTTCACTATCGTATACACAGTTAAAGTGGACGACTTTAGAGGGATATCTATAGGACTGGCTTCCTTCTTTTCCAATTGTATGTAAAGATGGTTCAGTCTCACTAGCCGAACTTTCTGAATATTGCTCAATGTCTGCTAGTTTGCCATTCCTGATATACTTGAATTATTAATAAAACCCCACAACATTAGCTAACATATTAACCATTTCAAATAAGACACATGTGTGATGGTCAAATATATCAGGTATACTGAACGAGGCTAAATAATGAGTTAAAAAAGATAACAGCTTTAAATTTGTATTCTTTGTGGGGCTGGCCCAGTGGCACAGTAGTTAAGTTCACACGTTCTGTTTTGACGGCCCGGGGTTCGCTGGTTTGAATCCTGGGTGCAGACCCGACGTCGCTTGGCAAGCCGTGTAGTGGTACGCGCCCCACATATAAAAGTAGAGGAAGATGTGCAAGGGTGTAAGTTCAGGGCCAGTCTTCCTCAGCAAAAAGAGGAGGATTGGCAGCAGATGTTGGCTCAGGACTAATCTTCCTCAAAAAAATAAAAATTGTGTTCTTTGATTTCTGCCAACTATCATTTGATTCCAAGGGATAATTGAAATTAAATTCTTAAATTGTTCTATTATAGACCCAAAATAAAGGATTCAAAGTACCTGTGTTTATTGGCATCACCTTTAGATAACTCAATACATTCATCACTTACAGGATATTAATAAAGAGGACACATAGCCTCTAGTATTTAAAGACGAAGGATTTATACATAAAGGTATATACCCAAACTAAAAATAAAGTGCTGGATTATGGGTTATTCTTATAAAAAGTGGCTTGATCATTCTGTCAAGATTGAGCATTAAAGCAGTTAAATATATTGTATGTAAATAGATTAATATGCAATAAATAGTTCCTTAGTAAATAATCAGTGACTGATATTTAAAACAAATTTGTCACAAATGTAGTAATGTTAAATATCACTGTATTTATTAAATATTGCTCACCCATATTTATTTGTCACCTATATTAATAATTTAGCTATCAGCCTTTGCTAAGATTTCTCAATATGTATAGAAAATAGTTTTTACCTTAACGTTTATATAGCTTTTTTACTCATAATTTGTAAGAAATATAATTTACTCTCACTTGAATATTAGTCTGCTCCCTTGCCAATGTAAAAAATGATGTTACTTCTTATGAATCAAATGCTGTCTAACCACACTATGACTAGCAGTTTTGTGTTGTGGCACTGAGCAAATTGAGGAATACAAAATAAATCAATTAATCTTACTTTTTGTTCTAGCATCCTTATTTTTTTAATCCCTTTCGCATTTTTATACCAAACAATAAACACACATGTACCATTTTACTTAGAGTAGTATAGTTATAGAGAGGTGATGAGAGATAGATAGGTAGATAGAGCTATAAATATAAATATAAATATATGAGTATCTGTAATAATTTAAGTACATGCAAATATGAATGTTTAACTTTAGGAAGTAGATTTAGAATTCAATGATATAACTAAGTTTACTTCAACGTTTCCCAAAGGTTTTATAAATAACACTTGGATAACATTTTTAAGGCGTAATATGATTTTGAAAGTAAATTATAATTTGTAATCCCGCAACTAAAACAATTATTTTCAATTTTTAAGAGATGCATATTTTCTTTTTTTAAAACAATTGGCAGCATAATATAAAGTAAGTAACCCACCTATCTTATGAGTCTTTCATTTCTAGTTAATGTTTTATTTGTAATTCCATAATATTTTTCACTTGTAAATTTTCCAATAGGGATTTGTCATATCTTACATCTGAGGTGGTTTGAGATTAGACTCACTCCAAAAATTTTATAGTAAAAACTTTTCAAAAATGTGTCAGCCATATTTATGTGTTCGTTTGTTTTAAAGAACACCTGGGTTTATTCAGAAATAACTTTTCTAAAATTTGCAGAAGCGGTCTTCATTTCTAACTAAGAATCAAGTGGTCTTATCTATGTTTGTTTACTTCCAGTACATGACTGTGGTTTAAACTCCATAATTAAAATTTCCTTATAAGAAAATTGTCTTGTCTTATAAATTCCTTATAAGACTTGTACATTAAGAAAAACAAATTAAAAAAGAAAATTTCAAAATTATAATTTCATCACATAAAGGGAAGAGTCTATTTATCTAGTTCAATCAACACAAACCAGCTAGTGCAAACTTTACTAAGTTATTTTGGAGATACCAAACAAGTAGGTAGTTTAGTATGAAAAAAGATAAGGTGTCTCAAGTGTTAAGACACCTTCTGATTTTTAATACCACGTCTTATCTTTCCATCTAATATTTGGAGAAAGAGATAAGTATTACAGATTTCTCTCTTCTAATTTATTTTAAGACAAATTACTTTCTGGACTCTCTATTTGTTTGTATTTTTATGTAATGAGATGTTTCCTCACTGGAATCAGACACCAAAAAAAGCAATATTGCTTTCTTTCACTAAAACCCCAGTGCCTGGTATAGCTTATGGGTGATTAACTTTTGATGACAATCAGACCAAATGAATTATGATTTGAAAAACTACCATTGGGTATGGTCGTATAATAATGGTAAAAACAATTATGTTCAAGCATTAGAAAAAATGAAATCAAACACCAACTTAAAGATTAAGAAGTAAAAAGATCATTTGTTAGGGAGAAGTAGAGGTGAATAATAAATCAGTTGTGCTTAGCAGGTAAAACTCAGTTTGTTGTCTTCTGGGAGGTAAATTTTTGAGTGTAAACATTTATTTGAAAGATTAAATAAGACTTTAGCACGTACCAGTCACATGTTGGAGAAAGGTAATTTATGACAGAAACAGTGTAGCCAATTTTTTTTCCAGGTAATTTTATTGGGATTATAGTGATTTGTAACTGTGCAATTTCAGGTGTACCTTGTTGTTTATCAATTCCTGAATACTCTCCATCATACTCACGCCCAGTAGTCCAGTTTTTCTCCATCACCACACATATGTGCCCCTTTATCCCTTTCGTCCACCCCCCAACCCCCTTCTACTCTGGTAACCACTAATCTATTCTCTTTATCCATGTATTTCTTATCTTCTACATACTCGTGAAATCATGCAGTGTTTGTCTTTCTCTGTCTGGCTTATTTCCCTTAACATCATACCCTCAAATTCCATCAATGTTGTTGCAAATAGGATGATTTTGTCTTTTTTATGGCTGAGTAGTATACCAGTGTATATATATACCACATTTTCTTTATCCATTCATCTATAGATGGGAAGTTGGGTTGCTTTCACACCTTAGCTATTGTGAATAATGCTTCAATGAATATAGTAGTGTATAAGTCTCTTTGGATCTTTGATTTCCAGTTCTTTGGATAAATACCCAGTAGTAGGATAGATGGATCATATGCTATTTCTATTTTTAATTTTTTGAGAAATCTCCATACTGTTTTCCATAGTAGCTGCACCAGTTTGCATTCCCACCAGCAGTGTATGCAACGTTCCCCTTTCTCCACATGCTCTACAACATTTGCTGTTTTTTACCTTGGTAATTTTAGCCACTCTGATCAGTGGAATGTGATATCTCATTGTAGTTTTGATTTGCATTTCCCTAATAATTAGTGATGTTGAGCATCATTTCATGTGTCTGTTGGCCATCTATCTATCTTCCTTGAAAAAATGTCTGTTCATATCCTCTCTCCATTTTTTGATTGGGTTGTTTGGGGGTTTTTTTTGTTGAGTTGCATGACTTCTTTATATATTTTGGAGACCAACCCCTTGTCTGATAAATTATTTGCAAATATTTTCTCTCAGTTGATGGGTTGTCTTTCCATTTTGTTCCTGATTTTCTTTGCTTTGAAGAAGCTTTTTAGTCTGATGTAGTCCCATTTGTTAACCTCTTCTTTTGTTTCCCTTGGCTGAGTAGACATGGTATTTGAAAAGATGAGTCTAAGACAAATGTCAAAGACTGTTTTGCCTATATTTTATTCTAGGAGTTTTATGGTTTCAGGTCTTACATTCAAACCTTTAATACATTTAGAATTAATTTTTGTGTATGGTGCAAGATAATGGTCTACTTTCATTCTTTTGCATGTAGCTGTCCAGTTTTCCCAAAACCATTTATTGAAGAGACTTTATTTTCTCCATTGTATGTTCTTGGCTCATTTGTCAAAGATTAATTGTCCATAGATGTGTGATTTTATTTCTGGGTTTCCCATTCTTATCCATTGATCTGTTTGTTTGTTTTGAATACTACAGCTTTGTAGTATGTTTTGAAGTCAGGGGTTGTGATGCCTCCAGCTATTTTCTTTTTTCTCAGGATTGCTTTGGCTATTTGGAGTCTTCTGTTGTTCCCTATAAATTTTTGGATTTTTTTGTACTATTTCTGTGAAGAATGTCAATGGGATTTTGATTGGGATTGCATTGAATCTGTAGGTTGCTTTAGGTAGTATGGACATTTAACTATGTTTATTCTTTTGACCCATGGACATGGCATATCTTTCCATTTCTTTATATCTTCTATAATTTCTTCCAATAATGTCTTATAGTTTTCACTGTACAGGTCTTTTACCTCTTTGATTAAGTTTATTCATAGGTCTTTTATTCTTTGTGTTGTAATTTTCAATGGGATTGTATTCTTGATTTCTCTTTCTGCTAGTTCACTGTTAATGTATAGGAATGCAACTGATTTTTTAAAATTGATTTTGTACCTTGCAACTTTGCTGTAGTTATTTATAATAGTTTTCTGGTGGATATTTTAGGGTTTTCTATATATAGGATAATATAATCTGCAAATAACAAAAGTTTCACTTTTTCCTTTCCAATCTGGATTCTTTTTATTTATTTTTCTTGCCTAATTGCTCTGGCCAATACTTCCGGTAGTATGTTGAATAAGAGTGGCAAGAGTGGCACCTTGTCTTGTTCCTGTTCTCAGAGCGGTGGCTTTCAGTTTTTCACCATTAAGGATTATGTTGGCTGTGGGTTTATCATATATGGCCTTTATTATGTTGTACTTTCCTCCTATACTCATTTTATTGATAGTTTTTTTATCATAAATGGATGTTGGATCTTGTCAAATGCTTTCTGTGAATTTATTGCAATGATCATGTGATTCTTATTCCTCATTTTGTTAATGTGGTGTATTACATTGATTGATTTGGAGATGTTGAACCATCCTAGCAGCCCTGGAATAAATCCCACTTGATCATGGTGTACGATCCTTGTTATTTATTGCTGTATTGGGTTTGCCAATATTTTGTTGAGGATTTTTGCATTTATGTTCATCAGCAATATTGGCCTGTAGTTCTCCTTCTTTGTGTTGCCATTGTCTGCTTTTGGTATCAGGGCGATTTTTGCCTCATAGAATGTGTTAGGAAGCATTCCATCTTCTTCAATTTTTTTCTATAGTTTGAGAGGGAGAGATACGAACCTTCTTTGAATGTTTGGTAGCATTCTCCAGAGAAGTCATCTGGCCCTGGACTCCTGTTTTGTGGGAAGTTTTCAATTACTGCTTCAACCTCTGTACTTGTGATCGGTCTACTCAGATACCCTATTTCTTCTTGATTCAGTTTTGGGAGTGTGTATGAGTGTAGGAATTCATCCATTTCTTTTACATTATCGAACTTGTGGGCATATACTTTTTCATAGTATCCTCTTATAATCCTTTGTATTTCTACAATATCTGTTGTAGTTTCCCCTCTTTAATTTCATATTTTATTTATTTGGCCTTCTCTCTTTTTGTTTGGTGTGTCTGGCTAAGAGTTTGTCAATTTTGTTTATCTTCTCAAAGAACCATCTCTTAGTTTCAGTCATCATTTCTATCCTTTTTTTTGGTCTCTATTTCATTTTTTCTGCTCTGATTTTTATTATTTCCCTACTTTTTCTGACATTGACCTTCATCTATTCTTCTTTTTCTAGCTCTGTTAGGCGCATTTTAGATTACTTATTTGAGATTTTTCTTGTTTGTTGTGGTGGGCCTGTACTGGTATGAATTTCCCTCTTATGACTGCATTTATTGCATCCCATAAGAGTTAGTATGTTGTATTTTCATTTTTGTTTGCCTCTAATCATTTTGTAATTTCCCCTTTGACTTATTCAGTGATCCAATAGTTGTTAAATAGCATATTGTTTAGTCTCCAGATATTTCTTACTTTCTCACTTTTGTTCGCATGGTCGATGTCCATCTTCATAGTACTGTGATTGGAAAAGATGGTTAGCATGATTTCAATCTCCTTAAATTTACTGAGGCTTGCCCTTTGTCCAAGCATATACTCTATCTTTGATAATGTTCCATGTGTACTTGAGATGAATGTGTATTCTGCTGTTTGAGGATGGGATGTTCTCTCTATATATATCTATTAAGCCTATCTGCTCAAGTGTTTCATTGAAATCCACTATTTCCTTGTCGACCTTCTGTCTGGATGGTCTATCTATTGATGTAAGTGGGGTGTTGATGTCCCCTACTATGATCGTGTTGCTGTGAATTTCTCCCTTAAGGTCTGTTCATCATTGCTTTATGTACTTTGGCATCTCGGTGTTAAGTGCATATATATTAATGTGTTATGTCCTCTTGGCAGAAAATCCCTTTTATCATTGTCTCCTGCCCCTCTTTGTCTCTCCTTGTCTTTTTTATCTTGAAGTCTGCTTTGTCTGATATAAGTATGGCAACACTTGCTTCCTTTTATTTGCTGTTTGCTTGGAGTATTGTCTTCCATTACTTTTCGCTAAGCCTGTGTTTGTCTTTAGAGCTGAGATGTGTTTCCTGGAGGCAGCATATTGTTGGGTCTTCTTTTTTAATCCACTAAGCTGCTCTGTGTCTTTTGATCGGAGAATTCCATCCATTGACATTTAGAGTTATTATTGATATTTGAAAGCTTAATGCTTTCATTTTATCTCTTGTTTTCCAGCTGTTCTATGTTTCCACTGTTTTCATTCCCTTGTACGTCTGACTGCCATTTCACTTTGGAGGTTTTCTTTGGTGGTTTTGCAGATTTTCTTTTTATTTATGAATTGTGGCTCTGCTCTGATTTTTTGTTTAGTTGTTACTGTTACATTTGCATAAAAGATCTCATAGATGAGATTCTCTATTTTCTCACAGCCTCTTTTCTCCATTAGCCTAAGTAGGTTCCATCCCTTTCCTCCAGCCTATCCTGTTTTTCATACACTATTGTTTCTTAGTTAGTAAGTTCTTTCTTGCATTGAGTGGAAGTGTACTTTCTTACTTCTCCTACCCATCCTGTCTTTTGGAGACACAAGTAGAGTCTGGATCCAAGTTCCATGGAACATCCTTAGAAAAATGGGAAGATGGTCAAGTATTCTCAGACTTTTTGGGTTGAAGCATCTCCAGTTCATCAGCCATCCCTTAAAAAACATGGTTTCATGTCAGGTCACCACATTGGTAGTTTCTTTTGCTTCAATTCATTTTTAAACAGTAGGATTTGGAAGGGAATGCACTACTCTAGGCATGGCTTGATTAGCAAAAGATAGATTCCCATGTCTCATATTAGAGCACTTTTCTGCTATCAGTATAGGTAAGAATATTCCCTTTCATCTTGTACATACTGTATATGATTATCAACTCTATCCTTTTGATGACCACATCATACAGTGATGACTACATCATACATTGAGTTAAAGAAAAAAGAAAACCATTAGATCTGTCTAACTATACATTCATCCTGTTTTTATGCATTAGTTTTGGGGCTAACCCTGGGAAGTTATGTTTATCCTGTTAGGTTTCTTTTGATTGGGTTACTACAATCCTAATTTTGGTTGACTCTAAGGCTTCTAGCTTAAAAAAATGAGTAGATGATTATGCCATCAACTGAGATCAAAAATACAGGAGAAACGTGTGTGTGTACATGCATGCATGCATTAAAGGAGGACTTAGGATGGAAGCCTGAGGAATCCCAATGTTAAGAGGCAGCTGGGAGAAAGGAGGCAACAGAAGACACCAAGAAGGGGTGGGCCATAGTGTGTTATGAAAAGGAGAGGAGTATCTTGGAAGGTGGACTGACTGTGTATTCAAGATATGGTAGACACCTGAATACATAATGAAAAGGACATGATCTCTGCCTCTGCTCCTGTTTTGATTTGCTCCATGGTTCAGCTCTTCATTTAATGGCACTACCTAGTCCATCGTGCCTGAAAACTTGCAGTCATCTTTTATTTGTCCTTCATAATCTCGCATATATTGGGTTAACCACGTTTTGCCGACAAAACATAGTTTTGAATTATAGCATACTTACTAGGAAAAGCACACAAATCTTTAGTATCTAGCTCAATGACTTTCTTTAACAATGTAAATACACTATAATAGCCACCCCCTAGATCAAGACATTCACTATTCTGGCTCTCCAGAAGCCTCTATCATGCCCCTTTGCAGAAATTACTCCCACCCAAGGTAACCACTACTCTGACTTCTATCTCTGTAGCTTAGTTTTTCCAGTTTTTGAATTCATGTAAATAGAATTATACTCTATGTACTCCTTTCTACCAGGCTCCTTTTATTAAACATCCTGTCTGAGATTAATCCATGTTGTTGCAGGTAATTTGTTGGCTTTTATATAGCTCTGTAGATATGATTATTTATTATTGCATAACGCATTAGTTTTGGTTATTGATAACTGTGTAACATGGAACTCCAAATTAGTGGAGTGAAACAGTAAACATTTTATTAGTCAGATTCCGTGGGTTAGAAATTTATTAGGGAGACATTTCCCTGTTCTCTTATGGTTAGGGTCTAGAATCATTTAGAGGCTCTTTCACTCACATGAAGGTACCTTGGCTGGGATGTCTTGAAGACCAAAATCCTCTGGGATCGTTCACAAGGGCACCTACATTTCTTGTTTTGAAAAGTGGCTGTTTTATTTTTCCAATGGTACATCTCAAGTGCAATTTCAATGGAGATGGAAACTTCTACTTGAAAGTTGTTCTCCTTCTTTGCTACTTTTGGGTCCCAAGTGACTTGATCAAATAGTGTTCAGATATTGCTGATACAAAGGCTGTACTGGGGTTGGTGATCATATATGACCAGAGGAAACTTAATGTAGGTATCTAGAAGCAGAGATTCCTTTGAGGAAGGGAGGAGGTTTAGGAAATGCTTGGTGAGCATAGTCTGTCTGGTGTTGGATAAAATCACAAGAATTTGGGGATGAACTCCTGCCTCCTCATCCTGGCCCCTGGTCTTGAGATACCAAGTATAAATGGACATGGTGTGTGTCAGGGCTTGTGTTGGTGGTCTATTTTCTCAGTGCATATGGTTCATCTTCTGTTTGGGAACTAAGTCTTATCACCTGATCGCCAGCATAGCAGTTGCTATGAAGGTGGCTGTGCCCTGGTTGCAGATTCTCCATGAGGAGATTCTCCGTGAGGTCTTAGCTCTTCACAGCTTGTTGGCTGGGTTCCCTGAGCAAGCTTCCTGAGAGTGGCACATCCTTGGGAGTCACATAACACCACTTCCACAGAACAACACTTCTATTCTGTTGATTGAAGTAGATAAACACCTGCTTAGATTCAAGAGGAAGGAACCTAAACCTCACATATTTATGGCATGTGTCTCCAAGAATTTGTGGCCAATTTTTAAAACCACCATGAAGTAGATACCAGAATTGATTTATCCATTCTATTGTAGATCGATATTTGAGTGCTTTCTACTATGGAGGAATAAGGAGAATGATGCTCTAATCATTCTTGCTCCTTTCTCTTGGTTCACATGTTTGCATTTTAGTTGACTGCATATCTAAGAGTACAATTGCTGGTCACCTTGTATGTATATTTCTGCTTCACTAGATAGATCCTGCCAAACAGTTTTCCAAAGTGGTTGTACAAATTCATAGTCTTACCAGCAATGTGTGAGAATTCCACTTGCTCTGCAGCCTCACCTCCTCTTGCTGCCATAGTTCAACTTTTAATACCTGGTTTTAACCCTTCTGTGGTTGTGTATGAGATCTCAGTGTGGTTGTATTGCCCTTTCCCTGATAACTAGTGTTGAGCACCTTTACATAGGCTTGTTAGACTTACATATGCTTGTTAGACATTGGGACACGCTGTGTTGTGATGTGCCTATTCAAGTCTTTTGCCCATTTTTAACAAATTGGGTTGTTTCCCTTTTTTCTTATTGTAATGATGAAGTTTGTATGTATTCTGCATGTGAATCCTGTTTTGACTACTAGAATTGGAAACATCTCTTCCCATCCTGCAACTTGCCAATTGCCTCTTGTAATGTGTCTTTTCACGAACTGCAATTCTAAATTTTAATGAATTCCAGTTTACCAATCTTTTTTTTTTTTAGAGAGAGAGTGTTTGTGTGTGTATGTGTGTGGGGGTCTTCTTTAAGAAGTTTTTGTTACCCTGTCATCCTGAAGATGTTTTCTTATGTTGTCTTCTTGATGCTTTATTATTTTACCTTTCACCTTTAGGTGAAAGTGTCCAGGAATTGAGTTTTGTGTGTTGTGAGGGTAGGGGTCAAAGTTTCTTCTATATCCATAAGCTTATCTCTATGAGTAATAACAGGCAGCATTGGGACAGGGGGACACAAGCCTGGGAGTTAGGGGTCATGTATTCTCAGGCTTAACCAACAGTTAAAGCACCCTCTGAACTTGGGCATGTTATTTTCCCAGTTCTCCCTCCTCTCAGACTCCTTCCTTCCTCCCTTCCTTCCTTCCTCCCTTTCTCGCTCCCTCCATCCATTCTTTCCTTCCTTCCTTCCATCTAGCCATCCAACCATCTGTCCAGATATCAATGTATCCAACTGTCCTTCTGCGTGTTCACCTGTTTATCCTTCTCCTCTCCTTCCATACTCTTTCCTCCCATAGCTCCAACTTCTCTTCCTTGTCTTTATTCTTCCTGCTTTCCCTTTGACCCTCCATTTGTCCACTCTTCCTCTGTCCATCCAAGTATCCTTTCTGTCTGTGTCTCTACCTATCTCTTTTTTCCATCTCTCTCTTCAACCACACTCACTCTCTTAGGTTCATCTCATTCACAGTCTTGCTCTTCCCTCTACTCAGACAATCACTCCTTCTGTCACTCATGTTTATGGCTCACCTGTGAATGATTGTCCTGGAACAGCCACTAGTGGAACACAGAGGAGCCTGGGGGGCTTCTTCACTCTGTGTGGAGCCCTGGCCCCCCACCCTTGATGACAGTTGTTTCCACAGCTTCTGAGCCTGGCACCATGTTCCTGCCTACTTCCTCATGACCAGACCCACCACAAGCCACCACAAGTATATGGGGCCCCTCTTCCTTCCTAAGAGAAGCCCTCTAGCCCCACACATCCACCAGTCAATTATTACTTGGGAGCTGGGAAGCCAAGGTATGGAATTCTGGTTTTAGGGCCGTCCTACTGATCACAAAGATTATACCAATAATTCAATCTGATGCCAGTCTTGAGCCCCTAGTCTTGTCAAATTAAGAAACAAATATAACATAAGGGGGGATGCTTTGAGGAGAGGCACCTGGCAACATTTGAAGGGGATGGACTTTCTGCAGAAAGTTTTGCCTAATTTGGATCTTTAATAATGAGTAAGAGTTACCGAGGAAAATAAGGTATGGCAAGTGTTCCTGGCAGAGGGAATTCCATGAGGAAAGGCCCAGTATCCAAAAACAGCATAGTGTATGGAAGAATTGATAGGAATTTGGTTTGCCTGAAGCACAAAGCCAAACTCAGAGTGAATGAATCAATGAGGCTGAAGAGTCAGCAGGAGCCAGATTTGGAAGGGCCTTGAGTTCCAGGTCAAGAAACGTGAACTTAATTCTGAAGACCTTAGAGAGCATGGGTGTTACTAGAGCAGGAGTGCTCCTAGTGAGATTTTCATTTCAAAAATTTTTTCTAATGTTCAAGGCAGAGAACATCCTTTAGACAGAGCATCCAATGAGTCTGTTAAGGTGTTGTTTCTGGTGAGAAAAGACAAGACAGGGCTGGGACATGGATGGAGAGAAGAAATGTAATGAGGACCATTCTGCAAGTGGAATTGGTGTTACTAGGAAGTGAGGGAGAAGGATCTGAGCAGAAATGCTGGCTTCAACATGGATGACCACATCAGTGGGTGGTGGTACCACTGGGAGAGAGGATAAATGATTATAATGAATGTGGGCCTCTGATCTGGCCGCAGGCCAGCTCTCAGTGATGGCCATATCTCCCCCCCACTTACTGCAGCTGAGGCACGACCTGAAGACCCTCACCCTCAACTTCAGCATCTCCAACCTCCAGTATTCAACAGACATGAGCAAGGGCTCAGGCACGTTCAACTCCACTGGGAGAGTCCTGCAGCACCTGATGAGACCCTGGTGCCTGCAGCTCCTGGTAAGATGAGCCCCAGCCAGCCACTCCCCAAGTACTGTCTCTCCTGCTCCTCCTCCTCCTCCTCCTTTCTCCACAGCTTTGATCCTTGTTCAAGAAGAGTAGCCTGGTCCCCTTGTACATGGATTTTGGACTGATTTACCTCAGGTAATTTTCTTTTCATAGAATTTGCCAGTCATGACCACTTTTGGTGACCACCCCAATTTTCAATCTTCACACTGACTGCCAATTTGCTCCTTCTTCACTCTGGCCCCCATTATCAGAGGTTTCAGGACATCTCTGTACAGTCCCCCTCTCCCTGGGCCTCAGGAGGTTGGGGCAGCCACTGGTGTAGATTCTGTCTGCACCTACCACGCTCACTCCATGGCTCATGACAGAGGCCACGTGTGACCAAGAGCAGCATTCCTGGGAGCTGAAACAGCTGACCCACCATGTCACCCCAAGGGACCTCTACCACCTGATCAGTGACAGCCTTTTTGTCAGTGGTAAGTGTTCATGCAGAGCTTAGAATTACAATGATCATTACTTATACTGTTCTATTTTATTTCCTCTTTAACAATCAGCCCAAGTTCTGGTTGGGGGACACCTTCCTCAAACCTCCAAAGGGAGACTCTCTCTTGTTATTTTAGATCTGATTCATATACTATGTGTTTGCATTTCTTAGGGTTTTCTCTATAAATTATCAAGTCATCTGCAAAAGGAAATAATTTTACATATTCCTTTCGAATTTAGATGCCTTTTTAAAATTTGTCTTGCCTAAGTGCCCTCATTAGAACCTCTAGTTCAAGGTGAATAACACATGAAACGAGGGCCAAGAACATTGTTTCATCCCTGGTCTTAGGGGGAAATTATCAGTCTTTCACCACCGACTGTGATATTACCTGTCGGTTTTCAAGGATTTTACTTATTAGATTGATAAAGTTCCTTTCTGTTCCTAATGTGTTGAGTGTTATTTGTTTTTCTTTTTTAATTATTAAGGATGTTGCATTTTGTGAAATTCTCTTTTGTATGTCTGTATCATGGTCAAGTGGCATTTTTCCTTTATTCTATTAATATGGCCAGTTACATGAATCAATTTTCCAGATAGGAAGCCACACTTTCAGCTAGAGGTGAGAGACTGAGACTTTCTCTAGTCTTTCCTGGGCATGCACAGAGCCCTGCACACTTGTGGCCTTCTAGATCCTCACCAATACATTGGAGCTTTTCAGAGCCCTCATACACATGTCATTCTCCTAATTTTTCTTTTCAGTTTTTTGCTCACCTCTCACTTGCCTCAACTAGTATAGCTCGCTCAGGTAGCTACAATAGCAAATAATTACCACTGATTGTTCTGGTAAGCATGCTAGGGGAGGTTCTCCTCACTGAGCAAGCTCTGAGTCAACTCAAGAGAAGCCCCTAAAATTGGACATTTACAAGGAGCTGACAGGTAGGTCAGATGGTGAAATTCAATGGGGATGGGTCTTTGTGAACTCCAAACTCATTATGCCTTCTAGGCTGCTGGTTTTTACATCTACCATGGTTCTGAGACTGATGGTTTTCCAAGTTACTAAGGCTATGATCAGAGTAGGATGGGAACAGCACAAATTTTAATGCCACTGAGATTATTCCCTTTACCAAGATTCCACTGTCTTTCTTAACTAGACACTCCTCAGATTGTTGCAAGCATTTGGTTAACTTCTAGACTTCTGAAAAAGTTGATTTTTACCATTTTCACCAGTGTCCTCATTGTTTGCATGGATTTTCAGAAGTCCTTACTCCAACATTTCAGAAATGTTCTCCCTGTGGCTATTTATAAATTAATTACATTAAATTACATGACATGAGAAATTTAGTTCTTCGCTCACACACATTAGCCACATTTTAAGTGCTCAAAAACCACATGGGGCTAATAATGATTCTATTGGATAGTGCGGACACAAATGTTAACATCCTTGCTGAAAGTTCTCTTAAACAGGCCCTAGAAGCAGGGCATCTACAATCAGGGTAGAACTCCAGACAATCTTGTTCACCCCTTGTGCCCTTCCAGCTCTGTCCCCTGCAGTAACCACAATAGGGCGGCCTCCCTGTGTAACGTCTCACCATTGGGACACAGAATGGATAGAGTTGTGATCTGTGAGGAATTCTTGTATCTTGCCCAGAATGGTACCCAGCTGCTGAGCCTTTCCCTGGACAAGAACAGTGTCCTCATGGATGGTAAGACTCCCTCCACATTGGGGTGGAGTGTGGTTTCCAACTTCCACACCTGGGGTCCTTGCTGGGAATCTGGATGCCTGGGGATGGGACAGCATTTGACTTTCTCAGACAGGCAGAAGATGACATAGTCCCCCAGGCTTTGCCCACCATTGAGGGAGAGAAAAGGACTCCCAGTGGGATATAGCAGGCGCTTGCCTTCTCTCAGATGGCTCTGTGGCCTCAGGATAGTCACTTCCCCTGTCAGGACACCTGCTACATTATCTCTGCATTGAATACACTTGGTCAGATGATCATTGAGGACCTTCAGCTGTGTGTGAACGAGCCTTGGCAGATGTGACAAGATGGGCCTGTTTTCTTATCCATGGGCTGTATGAAAATAGGTAAGGGCTTGATGGCTCATAGGCTGTATTCTGCCAAGTCCTGCTATAGATCAGAAGGATGCACTAGAACTTTCTGTAATGATGGAAATGTTCTATATCTGTGCTATCCAGTACAAAGCCACATGTGGATACCGAGTAATTGAAGGGTGGCATTGTGACTGGTTTATATCAATACTGTTTTTAATGTTACTAAGGTAACTGACTTTTAATTTTGTTTAATTAAAATTAATTTTTATTTAAAAAGGCACTTGATACTCCATATTGGACAATGCATCACTAAGAAGTTGCCTGGAGAGAGGTTGCACATGCAGTGAGATTTGTAACCCTCCCCAGTGCCCAGTGAGTGCTCTGTGTCCCTAACCTGTGGAGTTGATGGTGTAGCTGGCAATAACAAGAATAGGTGACTGAAATTATAAATGATATGATGTGAACCAGTCCATACTTGGGAGCTGTAATAGAGAAGGTTTCCTAAAGGAAATTCCATTGTAGGTGAATCCTGGCATATGAATATAAAACAACTTGGTAAAGGAGAAGGCAATGAATGTGTTTCTATGCAGAGAAGAAATCATTTGAATGGGAACTTACAAATTTACACAGGTCCCATGGGCTTGCCAACTAATGACGTGTGCTCTGCTCCCCCCCCATCATAAGATGGCTTGGCAGAATTTCAGTCCTCTGTGCCCAGAGGTATAAATTTAATTTAATTTGTTACACTCCTGTAGTGTGATAATGGCCTTGGACTATGTAGCAAAGTGTCCAAATTTTTCAGACATGCAAACTGAAATGGGGTGAAACATCAGGATGTCTACTTGTCTTTAATATTTTAGTGAGGAGTTGGTGTCAAGATAGCAGCATAGGAAGACTCTGAACTCACCTCCTACCATGAAAACAACCAAGCTACAACCATTTTTTGAACAATTACGCCTGAGAGAGAAGTGGAAACTGGATAAAAAGGATCCCCAAAACAGGGGACAGTTCTGACCAAGGTGGAAGAGGGAGGAACTCCTTCTGGATATAAAAATGTCACCTTCATGAACCATGGAGCTTCACATCTGGGTGAGAAAAACCCTAAGTTACACAGCCTTCCCTGGAGGAGTGGGGGATCTGAACTGGGAAGCATTACTGTTATAAGCACCCATCAGACTCCGTATAACTGAAGTGAGTCTCAGAATATCTGGCTTTGCTGGCTAGTAAATGGAATTGGGAACACCCCTAGGAAAGCTATTGGGCATAAGCTGAAAAAGCCCTCTTAAAGGGCCCACACACACATTCACAGGTTTCAGAAAGCAACCTAAAATCAACAGAAAGAAAGGTGCAAAGTCCTTTGATGAAGAAAGACTCACTTGATAAGCTCTGGGTGCATCTCTCTGAGATGTGAGAGCTCTCCAAGGACTGAGAAATTGGTGGGATCTGTTATCATGACCTAGTACAGGAGTGCAGACACAGATGTTGGCTGATGCCATTGGAGTTCTTCCTCTGGCCTGTTAGCCTTGGAGTCTGCCCCACCCATTACAGCAAGTATTTAATCCAACTCAGACAGGGCAGGCAGCCCACCCTAGGGACTGGCCCCAACCAACAGCAAGCCCTCAAGCAACCTTTGACTTGCATAGGCTGTGTGCCAGGATCTGCTGCAGGCAGGAAAGTGGCTCTGCCTCTGCAGGGCAGGACGTGTGAGGATCATTGGAGTGGGTTGGGCATTGGGCACAGCATGTGTGGAGCCTCTGCAGTGTGGTGACTGGGTCTGCTCCAGGGAGCAGGGATGTGTTCACAGGCCAGGACTGTACTGACAGTGTGTGTGGACCTGTGGGCCATGGGGCTTATCAGCAACAGAAGACCTGTGCTTTGCAAAAAGTCACATATGGGATCAGCCCCTCCTTCCCAAGCCTGAAACAATTGGGTGCTCTGGTTCCTGGGGCCAGCCCCACTCAGCTGCAAACCTGAGAGAGCTGACAACAGTCTTGCAGGCTGGAATCCTACAGCAATTGTAACCCCTTGAGCCTAGCAACCAGTCACACTGGAGTCCTTTTCACTTAACAGAAAAACTGCAACAGGAATGTGCTCTTAGATATTACAGCCAGTGGTGCTGCCTGTCCCCAAATGCAACAAAGTGACTGAAGTGTCCAGAACAGCAGCACACAGAGCTGAGAATTACAACCAGCCAACCAGGGGGACAGCATGGACTCCTTGGGAACCTGCAGTAAAAGCAACCTTGCAACAAGGGAAGGACACATGTGGCCAACACAGGAGTCACTCCTTGAACATTTGGAACTAGTGATGAGAGGGAAGCACACTGCTGAGCCTCAAAAGGCATGTCCTACATAAAGCCACTTCTCCATGATCAGGAGACGTAGCTGACCCACCTAATACATAGATATAAGGACAGAGAAAGTGGCAAAATGAGGAGGCAAAGGAATACATTCCAAGCAAGGGAACAGGAAAAACCCCAGAAAAAGAACTAAATGAAGTGGAAATAAGCAATCTACGTGACAAAGACTTCAAAGAAAAAGTCATAACGATGCTCACTGATGTTGGGATAAGATTTGATGAACCCAGTGAGAACGTCAACCAAGAATTGGAAAATATAAAACAAAAATGAAAGGAAGAATACAGTAGTGGAAATGAAAAATTCACTAGAGGAACTCAATAGCAGAGTAGATGATACAGAAGAATGGATCAGCCAGCTGGACAAAAGAGTAGGGGAAATCACCCAAGCTGAACAGATAAAAGAAAAAGGAACTAAAAATAACCAACAATCTAAGTTAATTCTGGGACATCATTAAGCCCATTATCATTCATATTATAGGTGTCCCAGAAGGAGAAGAGAAAGACAAAGGGGTGAGAGAATCTATTCAAAGAAATGATAGCTGAAAACTTTCCTAACCTAAGGAAAGAGACATCCAAGCACAGCAAGCACAGAGATCACCAAACAAGATAATCCCAAAGAGGCCCACACCAAGACACATTATAATTGAAACATCAAAAATTAAAGATAAAGAGAGAATCCTAAAAGCCACAAGAGAAAGGCAACAAGTGACATACAAAGGAAAGCCCATAAGGCTGTCAGCTGACTTCTCAGCTGAAACCTTGCAGGTTAGAAGAGAGTGGCAGGATATATTTCAAGTGCTGAAAGGAAAAAACCTACAGCCAAAAATACTCTACACAGCAAGGTTTTCACTCAGAATGGAAGGAGAGAGAAAGAGTTCCCCAGACGAGCAAAAATTAAAGGAGTTTATCCCCAAGAAGCCAGTTTTACAGGAAATGCTAAAGGAACTTATTTAAGTGGGAAAGAGAAGATAAAAAGAAGGGATAAGAAATTACAATAAAATAAAAAGACAATAAAATCACTGTTAAAGGTAAAAATACAGTAAATGTAGCAGATCAACCACACATGAAGATAATATGGAAGTCAAAATACAAAAGAACTAAAATTACCTATTTCAATGATAATAGGATAATGGATACTCACACACAAAATTAGAGGTTAGATTTGATATCAAAAGCACAAAATGTGGGAGGAGGGGTGTAAAAGAGTCAAGTTTTTAACAAGAAGTCAAACTAGAGAGATCAGCAACTCAATGTAGATTGCTATATATGTAGATTATTACATACGAACCTCATAGTATTCACAAACCAGAAACCTGTAATAAATATATAAATAATTCAGAGAAAGGAACCCAAACATGATATTAAAGAAAGTCCCCAAACACAAGAGAATAGAGCAAGAGAAGAAGGAAGGAATAGAGAAGAACTATTAAAACACCCAGAAAAAATAACAAAATAGGAGTAAATACATATTTACCAATAGCTACTTTAAACGTCAATGGACTAAATGCTCCCATCAAAAGGCATAGGGTGGAAGATTGGATTAAAAAAAAACAAGACTCATGCATATGTTGTATACAAGAGACACACTTCAGACCTAAAGACACTCACAACCTGAAAGTTAAGGGATGGGAAAAAATACTCCATGCAAATGACAAAGAAAAGAAAGCTAGGGTGGCAATACTTATATCAGACAAAATACACTTTAAAACAAAAACTGTAACAAGAGACAAAAAGGGCACTACATAATGATAAAGGGAACAATCCAACAAGAGGATATAGCACTTGTAAATATCTTTGCACCTCACATAGGAGCACCCTTATATATAAAGCAATTATTAACAGACATAAGAGGAGAAATAGAGACTAACACAATAATAGTAAGGGACTTTAACACTCCACTTACACCAATGGATAGATCATGCAAATGGAAAATCAAAAAGGAAATATCAGCCTTAAATGACACTTTAGATCAGATGGACTTAGTAGATATATAGAGAAAATTCCATCCAGAAACCATAGAATACAGATTCTTTTCAAATGCACATGGAACATTCTCCAGGATTGCTCACATATTAGGCCACAAAAGAAGTCTTATTAAATTTAATAAGATTGAAACAATACCAGGCATCTTCTCTGACCACAAAGGTATGAAACTAAAAATCAACTACAGGAAGAAAATCAGAAAAGCCACAAATATGTGGAGATTAAACAAAATGCAACTGTACGACAATCGGGTCAATGAAGAAATCAAAGGAGAAATAAAAAATTGCCTGGAAACAAATAAAAATGAAAATATGACATGCCAAAATCTATGGGATACAGCAAAAGCAATTCTAAGAAGGAAGTTTATAGCAATTCAGGTCTATGTCAACAAACAAGAAAAACAAATAAAGCCCAATATCAGTAGAAGGAGGGAAATAAAAATCAGAGCAAAAGTAAATGAAATAGAGACTAAAATACAACAGAAAAAAATCAATGGATCCAAGAGCTGATTCTTTGAAAGGATAAACAAAATTGGCAAACCTTTACTTAGACTCACAAAGGAAAAAGAGAGCAGGCTCAAATAACATCAGAAATGAAAAAGGAGAAATTGCAATGGACACCTCACACATGCAAAATATTACAAGAGAATACCATGAAAAGCTATATGCCAACAAATTGGATAATATAGAAGAACTGGATAAATCCTTAGAAACATACCACCTTCAAACTGAATCAAGAAGAACTAGAGAATTTTAATAGAGCAATCACCAGTATGTAGAACGAAACAGTAATGAAAAACTTCCCAAAAAA
The DNA here is from genome assembly GCF_041296265.1 of Equus caballus. Lineage (NCBI taxonomy): Eukaryota > Metazoa > Chordata > Mammalia > Perissodactyla > Equidae > Equus > Equus caballus. The sequence continues at coordinate 12,966,204 of NC_091704.1, forward strand.
TAAAAGCCCAAGACCAGACGGCTTCCCTGGTGAATTCTACCAAACATTCAAAGACTTAATACCTATCCTTCTCGAAATTTTACAAAACCTTGAAGAGGTGGAGAAGCTACCTAACTCATTCTACAAAACCAATAGAACCCTGATACCAAAACCAGACAAGGATATCACAGAAAAGGAAAATTATAGGCCGGTATCACTGATGAACATCGATGCAAAACTCTGCAACAAAATACTAGCAAATGAAATACAACAATACATTAAAAAGATCATACACCATGGCCAAGTGGGATTCACTCCAGGGATGCAGGGATAGTTCAACATCTGCAAATCAATCAACGTGATACACCACATTAATAAAGTGAAGAATAAAAAGCACACGATCATCTCAATATATGCAGAAACAGCATTTGGCATGATATAGCATCCATTTCTGATAAAAACTCTGAAGAAAAATGGGTAGAAAAAGAAAGTACCTCAAAATAATAAAGGCCATATATGACAAACTCACAGCTAATATAATTCTCGATGGAGAAAAATTGCATGCTGTCCCTCTAAGAACAGGAACCAGACAAGAATACCCACGTTCACCACTCTTATTACCATAGTATTGGTAGTCTTAACCTGAGTAATCAAGCAAGATAAAGGAATAAAAAGGATCCGAATTGGAAAGGAAGAAGTGAAACTGTCACTATTTGAAGATGACATGATTTCATATGTAGAAAACCCTAAGGAATCCACCCAAAAACTTTTAGAAATAATAAATGAATATGGCCAAGTTGCAGGATGCAAAATCAACATCCAAAAATTAGTTGACTTTGTATACACTAACAACGAAGTAGCCAAAAGAGAAATTAAGAATGCAATCTCATTTACAGTTGCATCACAAAGAATAAAATATCTAGGATTAAACTTAATAAAAGAGGAGGAAGGTCAGTATGATGAAAAATATAAAACATTGTTGAAAGAAATTGAAGATGACACAAGAAGTGGAAAGATATTCCGTGCTCTGGGATTGGAAGAATTAACATAGTTAAAATGTTCATACTTCCTCAAGCAATCTACAGATTCACTGAAATCTCTATCAAAGTTCCAACAACATTTTTCAGATAAATAGAATGGAGAATCCTAATGCTTATATGGAACAACAAAAGACCCCGAATAGCCACAAGAATCCTGAAAAAAAGAGAACAAAAACGGACGTATCAGACTCCGTGATGTCAAAATATACTACAAAGCTATAGTAAGCTAAATGGCATGGTACTGGCACAAAAACAGATATACAGTTCAATGGAAGAGGATCGAGAGCCAAGAAATAAATCCACACATCTGTGGACAGCTAATTTTCAAGAAGGGTGCCAAGAACATACAATGGAGAAAGGAAAGTCTCTTCAATAAGTGGTGTTTGGAAAATTGGACAGCCACATGCAAATGAATGAATGTAGGTCATTATCTTACACCACATAGAAAAATTAACTCAAAGTCAAGTAAAGACTTGAAGGTAAGTCCCAGAACCATTAAACTTCTAGAAGAAAACATAGGCAGTCCACTCTTTGACATCAGTCTTAGCAGCATATTTTGAAGTACCATGTCTGACAGGGCAAGGGAAACAATAGAAAAAATAAACAAACGGGACTATATGAAACTAAAAATCTTCTGCACAGCAAAGGAAACCATCAACAAGACGAAAAGACATTCTAACAATTGGAAGAAGATATTTGCAAATCATATATCTGATAAGGGGTTAATATCCAAAATATACACAGAACTCATATATCTCAACAACAAAAAACTAACAACCTAATTTAAAAAATGGGCAAAAGATCTGAACAGGCAATTCTCCAAAGAAAATATAAATATGTCCAACCTGCACATGAAAAGGTGTTCAACATCATCAACCATCAGGGAAATGTAAATCAAAACTACAAAGAGATATCACCTCACTCCCATCCCAATGGCTATAATTAAGAAGACAGGAAACGATAAGTGTTGGAGAAGATGTGGAGAGAAGGGAACCATCATACACTGCTGGTGGGAGTGCAAACTAGTGCAGTCACTATGGAAAACAGTATGGAGATTCCTCAAAAAATTATGAACAGATCTACCATATGATTCAGCTATTCCATTTCTCGGTATTTATCCAAAAAGCATGAAAAGACAAATGCAGAAAGGTACATACATCTCCATGTTCATCACAGCGCTATTCACAATAGCCAAGACTTGGAAGCAACTGAGATGACATCAAGAGACGAATGGATAAAGAAGATATAGTATATATATATATATATATATATGTATATATATGTATATATATATATACGCAATGGAATACTAGTTGGCCACAAGAAATGGTGAAACCCTGCCATTTGTGACATCATGGTTGGAACTTAAGGGTATTACACTAAGTGAAATATTTCAGAGGGAGAAAGTCAAATACAGTATGATTTTACTCATAAGTGGAATGTAAAACCAATGACAAACAAACACATAGAGGCAGAGATTGGATTGGTAGTTACCAGAGGCGAAGGGGGGAGGCAGGAGGAGGAAAGGAGTGATTAGGCACATGTGTGTGGTAATGGATTGTAATTAGTCTTTGGGTGCTGAACATGATGAATCTACACAGAAATGGAAACACCTAAAGTGGTGAACCTGAAATTTACATAATGTTATAAACCAATGTGACCAAAATAAAAGAAAATGATAAAAACAAAGGCTGGCAGAGGATATGAACACACATTTTTCCAAAGAAGATATATAGATGGCCAATAGGCACATGAAAAGATGTTCAGTGTCACGAATTATTAGGGAATTGCAAATCAAAACTACGAGATATCATCTTACACCTGTCAGAATGGCCACAATTAACAAGACAAAAATAGCAAATGTTGGAGAGGATGGGGAGAAAAGAGAACCCTCAGACACTGCTGCTGGGAATGGAAACTGATGCAGCCACTATGGAAAACAGTAGGCGATTTCCCCAAAAGTTAAAAATAGAAATACCACATAGAGCTATCCCACTACTGAATATTTATCCAAGGAACATAAAATAACAATTCAGAGATTTATTAATTATTCACAATTGCCAACATGTGGAAGCAACCCAAATGCCCATCAACAGATGAATGGATAAAGACGATGTTGTAGATACATAGATAGATAGATAGATAGATAGATAGATGCCCACACTATGGTGTACAACTCAGCCATAAAAAGAGACAAAATTGTGCTTTTGTGACAACATGGATGGAGCTTGAGTGTATTATGCTAAGTGAAATAAGCCAGAGAAAGACATACACGTTATGATTTCACCAATATGTGGAATATAAACACATAGAAAAGGAAAACAGATTGGTGGTTACCAGAGGGGAAGGACTTGGAAGAGGCAAAAAGGGGCAAAGGAGTACATATCTATGGTGATGGAAAAAAACTAGACTATTAGTGGTATTATGGTATCTATACAGAAACTGATATATAACAATGTACACCTGAAATTACACGATGTTATAAGCTAATATGACCTCAATAAAATAATTAAATAAAAAACATTTTTAAAGGAAAATATGGGAGAAAGAAAAGGTGGCAAGTGTGGGTAATTTACACATTGGATGGAATACTGTTTTAATTGGATAAAGTTTACATTGTTAAATCTAGTCAATCGATGTTTCCAATACTGTTCTACTTTCCTGTGTTTTTGCAAACTTTTATTTAAAAAAGTAAAGCACGTTCACATGTATTCCATTTTATTGATTTCCAGGGTACTCTCCCAACAGAAACAATGCCTTGACTGATAACTCTGGTAAGCGTCAAGGAAGCCCTAGTCCAGGGTGGGGAGGGAATATCTTGATGCTGTGCCTCAAAGAGAACCGTGCACACTGGGTCTTGGATGATGATGAAAGCTGGCCAACGCATGTCAAGGACCGTGAGACAGTGTGGGGACAGCAGAAGCCTTGGGGAAATGACAGGAGCTGGGTCAGCCCAGCGCTTATCTCCCTAGACTTCCCCTTCTGGGCCATCATCCTCATCTACTTGGCAGGGCTCCTGGTGCTCATCACACGCCTGCTCTGCGGTCTCCTGGTAAGCAGGGTAGTGTCGTTTGGCGTCTTTCTGTTGGGTTGTAAGAGCTCTTGCTATATTATAAATATATGTGCTTTACTAGGGATATGTTTTGCAAATAGTGTCTCTCATTGGCGACTTGATGTTGGTAGCTCCTTTAGAGCTTGAATCAGTAGTGGCATTATCATCCGTCCAACTCTGAGGGGCTGACTCCCCTGTCCCAGGTGTTTCCATCAACCCAAAGGATCATGTTCAATAATGAATAATTCAGAAACATATTAACCCGCCAAAAATCTCTGATGACTAGATTTTACCCACACTCTCATACCATAGATACCCATTCCTCAAGATCGGAAGTGATGCCACATCACCATGCCCTCAGCTTAATTTCTCTTCTCCTATCCTACCATTCCTGGAATCCATGGTCGGTGACCTCAGTAATTCCCTTGGAACCATCCAAATATTCTTACTGCTCATCATAGCTGCCTTGTAAAACTTCAACCTGAGAAGATCTGATTATTTCCCATGCCATAGCTGCTGATGGTATTATGATTTTATGACAAAACAGGATATTTTGGGGGCTGGCCCTGTGGCAGAGTGGTTAAGTTCATGTGCTCCACTTCGGCGGCCCGGGGTTTCACTGCTTCAGATCCCAGGCATGGACATGGCACTGCTCGTCAGGCCATGCTGAGGCGGTGTCCCACACAGCACGACCAGAGGTGCTCAAAACTAGAGTATACACCTAGGTACTGTGGGTCTTTGGTGAGGAGGAAAAAAACCCAGGATATTTTGGCACCACTGTAAATCTAAAATCAGGATCAGACTGCAGACCCTGTGAGCTGCAGCCATTAGGACAAGCACTTGGGTTTGCTGACAGAGAGAAGAGAACCTTTAGTGGGTGTGGGTACTAGGGTTCAAGAAGCCTCCATGACTCCTGGATAGAATCAAAGAAGGGGCCAGCCCGATGGAGCAGCGGTTAAGTTCACACGTTCCACTTCTCAGTGTCCCGGTGTTCACTGGTTCAGATTTCGGGTGCGGACATGGCACCGCTTGGCACGCCATGCTGTGGTAGGGGTCCCACATATAAAGGAGAAGAAGATGGGCACAGATGTTAGCTCAGGGCCAGTCTTCCTCAGCAAAAAGAGGAGGGCTGGCAGTAGTTAGCTGAGGGCTAATCTTCCTCAAAAAAAAAAAAAAAAGAATCAAAGAAGACGATGCAGGACAGAGGAGTGATGCTTGGGTGTGACTATGCTTGGGAATGTCCGTAGGAAGATGTATGTGTCATTGGTAATGCCTTCAACAGTGCTGTTCATTCATTGATTCATCCTATATCATGGACTGCTTTCTACGTCCACCCAGGCACTATTCTCCCCTCTGGATCTTACACTGTCAGAAGAATTAATTTTCATTTATAATATATAGGTACAGTGCTTGTAATGTGCTACGTGTTCCAAGCATTTTTCAAACATCAAGTCCTTTAATTCTCTCCACGTCCTTACAAATTAGGTACACTTATCATTCTTGCCAACAACAGATAAAGAAACTGAGGCCCCGACGAGATAAGTATCCTGCCAACTACCAATATCTACGAAGTGATTGAGCTGGAATCGGAACATAAGATGTTGGCTTCATATTCTCTGCTCTTAACCATGATATTTCCTCTCTAAGTCTTCACACCATGAAAACATTGGATCAGTGTATCCATTTCCTTGTTACACCCAGTAGCCCCACTCTTTGATCTCTGTCTGAAAAAGATATTATTTACATCAAAACTGTTGCATATATACACCAAAATGACTTCTACCAATATCCCATGTCCTGGAAAATACATAGAGAACATTTCAGAACCTTTCTTGCCCAGGCTGGGAGTGCTTCTGGGAAATCCCACTAAGAAAATCCTAAGAAATCCCACTAAGGAAATCCTCTAAGAAGCCAAGGGCAGGCTGGGAGCTGGGTCTCAGGGGAAAGGTGAGCTCAGGAGTTACCGTGGAATTACAGAATGGATGGGAGGCCTCAGCAGGAACTGACTTCAGGATCTGGTGGTGTTTGAAACTGGGTGCTAATTTTCTGGCAGTGGGAGTAGGGGCTGATGCTGCATTACAGGAATAGGGAATGGCTCCTGGTGTTCTTGGGGAAACTAGACTCAGGAAATAGGGAATGAAGTTTCCTTTCACAATGGATTTGTGACGGGAGGCACTCTGTACCTGATTTGTGGTGGGAATTTCCCTATAGCCAAGTCTAGGCAGGCCCCCGAGACCTTCTGTCCTGTCCCTGGGGCAATGTCTTTGCAGAGCTGCACACAGGAGATGGCCAAAGAGATGGCAGATGGCTTCAGTTTCTCCATCTCCCTGGACAGAGAGCAGATGCAACAGGCCACCAACAATGACCAGGGCTGGTCTGAGGTGACTGGGCACAGAAGGGTCTCTTAATCCAGGACCCTGAGATGGTGCCACTGACAGTATGTCCCTTCTGGTCCCAGTCAGCCTGAAGATGAGTCCACTTTTTATCCAAACGAGGCCTGCAGGATGCATTCTCTCCAGGTAGCTGTGATAGAGAAGCTGTCAGAGTCCATGGTCCCACCCTTCCTGGGTAGAATCACCTGCAACATCACCAACTTTGTGTGCAACTACTCGGCCTTCAGCACATTCCACCAGGTCCTGGACCAGCTGTTTACTAAGTGAGTGCCTGCCTCATCCTCAGCACTGTGGTGACTCTGCCCATTGCCAGCTGTAAGTTTTGGGAATGTCAGCACATCTCTCTGAGCCTCAGTTTGGTCTTGTGAAAAGTGGGGTGGGAGACAATGAACATCATACGGTTCTCCCAGGAATGAATGAAATCAGCCATGGCAAGTTGTTCCTGGTGCCTGGCTTTACAGAGAGGGCTGTGGGACAGGCTGTGGTTGCTCATGGTGATTAACTTCTCTGTCTCTCATAAAACTTACTCTTCCTCTTTCATCACTGACGTGTGGCCTTTCTGAGTTTGGAAAAGTACCTGGAGAGCACACTGTCAAGGAGTTTGAGATTCCATCCAGCTGGTCCTGGTCCTTGCCCTTCACATAGCCAATGAGGGATTTCTGAGGCAGCAAAGGGGCCCCAGGACCACTCAGATACCTGGGATGGTTACAGTTGGAGTTCACTCAACAATGTGCATTAAACACATACTCCATATTAAACTTCTGGAGACACTAAGCGTAACTCAGTGAATGAAGCAGACACCCTGTCTGGGCCTCAATTCTAGTCAGAGAGAGTCACTCTTGACATCATTAATAGGTCCCTTCCACCATACATCCTGTGTGACGTCCTCATATGCTCTTGGGCATCTGGAGGCATCTTCCCCCATTGTGAGTGGGATGGACCACAGACCCACCTAAATAAGTGAGTGGTCTATGGGTCCAGAAGGAGGGTTTCCTGTCTCTAGCAGAGAGGGTAGGGGAAGAACATGGGGGCCATGGCTCTGCCAGGCCTGGAAGAACACTGTGTCTCAATTATATTTTGATTCCCCTGGGAGGGTTAAGTTCTGGTAGCTTCTTCTCAAAGAGGACAGGAGTATAAGAGAGCTTTGTATGGGTCTCAGGCCTCCTGAGAACCAGAAGGGAGTCTGGGCTGAGTTGTCCCCTAGAGACCCATCACCACCAGAGTCCCAGCTCCTTTGGCCACCCTTTCTCCAAATCCACCCCTTGTGACCACCACCATCAGGTCCAGAGCAGGAGGTGCGTGAGCAAGCTGCTCACAAATCTGCCTGAGTCTTCATTCCATTAACCCACATGCATGGAGAGCTGGGGTGGACGTTGGGCCCTTTGGGAGAAGAGTATCAGTGGGAACAAGAGACTGCCACAGACTCTGTGTTAAGCCTGCTGCAGGAGAAGGCCTGCCACTGCCAGAACAGCCAGGCAGGGTTCAAGGCTGGGATGGGGCTTTCCCCTGGAAGGGATGGAGCAGGCACAAGCGTCCCAGTCCAAATGAGAGTGCCTTAGGACAGCAATGTGGAAGGAAAGGTCAGGCCTCTGACCCTATGGCCCATCTGCCTTCCCCCAGTGCTATCTATTTGATGTGGGGAAGCTGGCTGGACCAAGGGCAAGATTGCAGGGAGACCCTGCAGTTTCCCTGTTTGACGGTGAAGCTGGCCACTGTTTACATCATATTTGGTGGCTCAGACCTGGAGGGCCATGCTTGCCTTCTGCCAGACCACCTGGAGCATCTCAAGGTCATTGAGGCAGAACAGAAAGGTGAGGGGGCTGCTTTCTGGGAAAACTGTCTGTGCTGAGGTTCATGGGCTGGAGTTCTCTTAAAGGCAGTAGAGTCTTTCCTGTTTTGGGAAAGGCACAGGAGCTTTCAAGTGTGTGGGTGAAACTTACTCTTTATCCTGCTCCAGAGCCAGCTCCAAAGCTCCTGTCACTTCCAGAGCCAGAGCCAGTGCCGGTCCCCGGGCTAGAGCCAGCTGCATCTCCAGTCTCACCACCCGTGGTAGAGCTGGAGCCAGCATCCCCTGAATTGGCTGCTCCAGGACGAGAGCAAGGGCCACCATTAAAGGCAGCCCCAGCACCAGCTCCTGCACTGGAGCCCACTGGACGCTGCGCTCTACTGAGACTTCCAGTTCCATCTGCACCAGTCACAAGCCTACCAGATCCAGCCCCAGAGCCCACCTGCCCCTGGGCCATGACCACCAAGGACCAGCTGTGGGAAGAGAAGCCGAACCTCTTGGACCACCTTCCTCAGCTTGTGGCAGAGCAGCTGACAAGGATGGCTGCAGTGAGCAGTGGGGCTCACAGGGAGGGTGGTCCCTGCCTTCCTGGTGCCTTGAGCCACCCCATACCTGCCATTCCCTGCTCACGATTCTGATGATCTGGGTCCAAATCACTGCTCCCTCCCTTACCAACAATGTGACCTCGGCAGCTTTCTTTCCCCCCAAGCCTTCGCTGTCCCCTAGCGAACAGGGAACAGTAGAGATGGGCACTCAGAGCACCTGCTGCACAGGGTGGCTGTGCCAATGAATGAGGTGGGAGAGAGTGGAAGGTGGGAAGAGTTTCGCCCTTTGGTGGGGGATGGGAACTCAGTGAGGTGCTGCCAGGTCCTTGGGTGGATCCCCCATCTGCGCAGGTGGCCTGGACAACCTCAGCACTTAGGCAGGTGATGTGTATTGACTCCTGTAGAGACAGTCTAACAAAGCTGCTGGTTGTCCCTGCCTCGGGGGAATGTGCATGGGAATGGGGAGTGGGACCCGAGGGGGCTGAGATGGGTGGATGATGGCCCTTCTGGTGGTCATGTGTGGGCTGCGTTCTGGAGCTTAGAGGAAGTGAGACAAGGCTGGGAGCAAACGTCCCCTCCCTTCCCCACAGTACTGTGTCTGGGGTCATCCTGGACTGGGTGCATTCAGTGGACACAGCCAAACCCAGGGACTCCCATAAGCCTCAGGCCACATGTTCTGCTTCCTGAGATCCAGCTCTGATCTCACCCTGCCTGGGCCTAGGGGGACTGTGGACGCCAAGCTGGGGTGCAGCAGGGCTGGGTGATACTCTGAATCTTCTTCAGGAGCTGTTTAAAACGTTGGTGCCCGCCCACTGCCTCGGTTCCATCTGGTCTGAGTGCGACAACAGGGAACTCGAGTACCTCGCACCCACCGTCCGTGACACTGTGATGCATGACAACACCATGGCCAATTGCATCCTCGTCACTTGCCTTGGGGACCTGAGCATGACAGCGCAGGACAGGGCCAGGGTGGTGGAGCTCTGGGTCTGGGTGGCTGAGGTAAGTCATGGCAGGCCATGTCTGGAGGTGTGGGAATTGCCTCTTGTTTCTCAGCTCTCAGGATTGAAGCCTGGGGTCTGAGTCCCTGGACTGTCCCTTGGCTCTCCTCCAAGGGCCACACTGACTTTGACTTGAGGTCCCAGTGTGGACAAGCTCACTTCCTTCCTTGTGTTGAGCTGCAAATCCTTGTGCCTGGCAGTGTTACTCATCGGGTGCCACATGTGCCTGCCCTGGCTTCCCTGGGCATCTGTCTCCTCCAGGACAGGAGAAGTCCGTGAGGGGACAGAAGCCAGAGGTAGCAGAGCTCCAGCTCCCCCTCATGGCTCTATCTCTTCCCTTTCCCAGGAGTGCCGAGACCTGGGAAACTTCTCTTCCCTCCACACCATCCTTTCTGCCCTGCAGAGCCCTGCCATTACCCATCTCCAAGAGACCTGGGGACAAGTTTCCAGGTGGCTAGGCTGCTGTCCAGCCAGGCACCATGAGGGCGAGGTGGACCAGGAAGCCTGCTTTGGGCTGGCATGTCCCCCAAACTCAGCTGAGACCACCTGGGAGCCAGTGAACACCGGGCACAGGGACTGACCTGGGTGCTGGGTCTCTGAGTCTCTCAGGGCCCTTAGGCCATCAGTTCTGCCCCAAAGATTCATTTCCTTCAAGACCACATCCTGGCTTGAGCCCAGGTAGAGATTTTCAAGTGTTTCATTTGCAGAAACAGAAGTCTCTATGCAGCTGAAACCAACATTGTTCCAAAGAGATCTGTTTGGGACATATGGGAATGCAGGCCTCAGGGGACAAGAGGAGAGGCCCCTCCGCAGTCCCATGGGGACCTTAGAGCTCAGAGATCCCCAGTGAATTCCTCATCCAGGCCCCAGGCAGTTTGGATATGCTGGGTTCTCAAATAAAAGGGATTACCCTTCAACCATCCCACAGTTTTTCTTGCTTTCTTTCTTTCTTTCCCAACCCCACAAGGAGAGTTCTCAAACCTGGAAGAAGTGGTGCAGAGAAGCATGTGAGCAGGGAGCTGCTCCTGCAGGTAACCTGGAGGCTGGAGATCTGGAAGGAGGCCAGAAGGAGAGGGGAGGGGAACATCCTGAGGGGATCCTAGGAGGTGAGGCTATGGCAAGGCTCCACCCAGGCTGGGGGTCAGAGAGCCCTGTGAGGGTGGGGCAAGCCAGAGCCACTTGGCCAGGCCCCTCAAGACACCCTGGCCTCTCCCTCCCTGTCTGTTCAGCTGGGGTCTGGACAAACCCTGGGAGTCCAGAGGTCGGGGTCTTCATCAGATTTGGAGTCGGGGGTGGGGTGAAGGCAGCGGGGACAGGGCCTCTGGCTGGGATGGGGGCAGCCTCTCCTCAGTGGGTCCTTGAGCCAGTCACTGCCCCTCTGGGGGCCTGGGTCTCCTCCTCTGGGAAGTGGAGGGAAATGATCAGTGGTGTGGGCCTCCCAGCGGGGAGATACTGTCCAAGGGAGGACAGGAATGTGAGGAGATTTGTGCTGGCTCCTCCTTAAGAGGTGAGGGGAGAGCAGAGATGACACACAGATGACCCTGAGTCCTCAGGAGACTCCTGGAAGCAGGTGACATTCTCCTCACACTTTTCAGATGAGGAAAGATGTCCAGGGAGGCCTGGGCAGGCCCAAGGTCACACAGGAGTGAGTCCTGGAGCCGGAACTGGTCTAGAATCAGAGCACCCTGGAGGAGGGAGCAGCAGAGGCAGCAGGGCACTGGAGCTGATGGCCAAGGTCTGAGGTCAGGGACCTTGGGGGACATGTGGAGGGGAGTATGGGCACACTGACCATGTCCTCTGCCCCAACAGGAGGCGACCTCCATGTTAGTGACTGCAGAGAGGGCCCGCCAGGGAGTCCAGGAGAGGCAGGGGCAGTAGGTGAGGGTGCCTGTGGGGGAGGGTCCCAGGAGTCAGAGGAGAGGGGGCTCCCCCTCCAGCTGGAGACCTCCCTCAGGAGAGGGGTCTTCCTCCTCCAGTGCATCTGCTGTGGCCACGGAGCATGATCTTCCTGCAATAGCAGTGAGCAGGAGGAGGCCTGGAAGCACTGGCAACAGGACAGATTTGGGGTGGGGAGGGGCAGGGACCACACCCCCTGGGATGGGCCAACAGCCAGCCCTGGGACTAGACTGGTGGAGTTTGGTGCTCCTGGAGGGGAGGGGAGGAGGGAATTGTGTGTGTTGGGGTGTCCCGAGGATCCTAGGCTGCTTTGTGTGGGAGTGTGGGGTGGGCAGGGGGCTGGGGTGTGGGGTTTCGGAGGAGGGTTCATGGGGGCACCTGAGAGCTGGAGCTCATCACCATGCCCACCCCGATGGCTGCACAGGGTGTTGTCCCCTCCCTGGTGACATTCTTCAGTTCCCTGGAGCTGCTGGACGCTATGATGCAGGATTATGTGGAGATGAGTGAGCCTGGACGTGGGTCCGGGGGCTCAGTCTCCTGAGGGTTGGGAGTAGAGAGTCCTTCCCTGAGCCCTGAGCTCTCTGCATTTGGCAAAGGTCCTCTCAGCAGAGCCTCCAACCTTGTGTGGGAGTCGGGGCGTCAGGCCCATCTCCCCAGTGAGTGATGCAGGCTCTGCAGAAGCCACCGTCCAGGTTCCCTGGGCTGCTGAGGCTCAGAGCTGCCTGACTGAGTGGCCGCAGAAGGTGGTGTCTGAGCTGGACTCAGCCTCTCCCTCTGGCTCTGCCAATTAGGGAAGAGAAGTTGGGCCCCTCCCAGTCAGGAAACACATCAGTGGCTAAGCTGTCCCTTCCTGCCTGAGGCCTCAGTCACCCCATGTCTCATCAGAGAGGGTTGGGTTACAAGGTCTCATGCCTCAGTTGTTCTGTGCCCCTGCTCTGGAGCCCAGAGACTGGCCCAGGTCCAAGTCCTGTCTCTGGAAGTGCCTGCCCACTGGCAGCAGTGCAACATTGGAAGAGGTGTGGACAGGGGCTAGTGCTGGTGTAAGGGGGCTGTTTCTGATGGACTGTGGCTGTCTGCTTTCCAGGGGATGTGCTGAACTGTCAGAAATGGAATGAGGTAAGTGGCTGCAGCCTCACAGTGGGGAGGCTGGGGGTGTGTAAATCAGAGACACCCCCCCGTGGGCAGGACCCCCTCTGGCCCAATCCGCAGGGTCAGACATTTATTTGTAGAGTTTGATATACAGAGCTGGGGATCCTATGGCATTGGTGGGTAGGGGTAGGGCTGGCATCAAAGACACCTTCCTGGATGAGGAGCTATTTCGGGCCAAGTGTGAGAGCAGGCAAGTCCTGACTTGAATTGCAGGGAGGCAGGGTTCCCAAGTGGGCAAAGGCCCCAGACTGGCTCTTTGTCCCCCTAGTCACCCCCTCCAAGAGCCCTGCAGGGTCCCCGACTCAGGTCCTGTGTGCATCCTGTGCTTGCTTTGTCCTAGCAATTCAAACTGATGGAGGAGATCGAGCTGCTCCAGGAGGCTGCAAATCTGTACACAGTGCAGCCTGACAAGCACTTTGGGGCCTGGTTCCAGGCCATGGAGCCCCTGAGTGAGGAGGAGAGGTGAGGGAGGTCAGGAGTTGGGAGAGGGCAGGGCAGACTCTCTCTGCTGACCAGCTCCAGAGCCCATGGCCCTGGCTCCCTGGTCAGCCCCAGATCTGGTTGCATGGCGAACCCTGGGACCCTTGGACTCCAGCTGCTGGCAGGTTCCAGGATGCACATGTGATGTGTGGCTCCTGAGAGCTTCCAGCTCTACTCTGTCTTGTAGCTACAGCCTGTCCTGCCAGCTGGAGCCCAGATACCACTGGGCCAGAAAGATTTGACTCTTCTTCAAAGACAAGAAGAACAGCTCAGGGAAGAGTGTGTGTCTGCACTGGCAGTGGCTGAATCCACAGGCTCAGGAAACATTCAGGCTGAGCATGGGCCTGGGGAGGCAGACAGCTGGCCCTGGGTCCCAACTCCACTGCTGAGCAGTCCTGTCCTGGGCAATTGCACTCATGTTTCTCTGACTGGTTTCCTCCTCTGTGAAATGGGTGATGTTAAATATCAGCCCCTGTGTCAGGGACAGATGGGGTCCTGTTGGCTGTCTGACGACTCAGCACAGGGCTGGAGCACAGAGCACAGTGGGGGCAGGGAGGGGGTGTGTGCTGTGGGTCCAGGGCAGGCCCCTCAGGAAATGCCTCTCTTTCTCCAGACACCAGACCCCCAACCAAGGGCCCAGTGGTGGTGGTCCATGACCCTCCTGAGACCAGCTGAGCTACAATGGGGACACAGTGGGGACACTCAGGGTGCACAGGGTCATCTCCTCAGATTCTGATGAGAACTTTGTGATCCGTTTCCTGGGGTCCCCTGGAGGCCACGATGGAAGGCACCAACCCCTCTTCTCCCTCCCCCCTTTTCCCCAGCACCTATCTCCCTATTTGGAGGGTCCATGTTTTGTTGTCAATGGTAAATGCTGCATTTGAGTATAACATTAAATTGTTGCTTCTTTCTAATCCTGGGAGTGGAGGTGTGCGTCTTTCACTCCCTGTGCTCATGGAAACCAGATCCAGAAACTCACATTCCTTCTCGAATTTAGAAACCTCACAGAGTCATCAGCTCAGTTTATGTGGAGAAGGAAGAAGTGCCAGTCCCCTCCCTGGCTACTGAAGGACATGCCCAAGTCCCCCTTCCTCCAAGGACAGGATCATTGCAGTGGGGCTCACCCTGTCCAGGAGCAGAGACAGCCCCTCCTACCTCTTGGGACTAAGAGGTTGGAGGCATTTTCTCAGGCAGAACGACAACCACTGAGCTGGGCGTGTCTTTCAAACTAGCACATGCCTGTCCCTAGCACATGTCCTGCCCAGGACAGTGGCTGCCTTTCTACACTCTGCCAGAAGAGGGAACATTTTCCTGGTTTCTCTGGAACACAGATTAGGATCTTGTTTTCTGATTCAGTCTCTGGAATGTCTTCAGCTCAAACTGGGGAAAATACTGTCAAAAGCTCAAAATGTGCCTGTGAAGAGGACAAGGCCAGAGGAAGGTCCTGTGCAGATGGACCATGGGCAGGCAGGACTCTGCCTTCTCGGGCCCACTGAGGGGCTCCCTGTTCACCGTTGACCTAGGCTGGATCTTCCTGGGCTTCTGGTCCCTAACCCTGAATACCATTTCCTGCTTGTTGTCTATCTAAGGGGAAAGCTGTGGGATGCAGCTTTTAGGGCCTCAGCCAGGTCTCCCTCCATAAACCCAGTGCTCCCTGTGAGCTAGGATTTTCAGTGTCTCTGCACTCCTGCATACAATTGTATCTTAGGGCAGAAATTCCCTAGATGCCCCCAGCCTTTCTGCCAGGTCCATCATGGCCACTCCTCCCAGACTGGGCCTGATGGATCCCAGGTGAGCTCTGCTTTCCCAGGAGGATAGATGATCATCCTGACCAGGAATGACCCCACAGTCTCCCTACTGCCGAGGGTGACTTCTGGGCCTATGTGCTTCTCAGGCCCGTGGTGTCGGACAGTCCCAAATTTACACAATCTGGAGTATTTTTAGTGACTTTTCCTAAAGTCATTGCTGTGCCTAAGCCCAGCAAGCGTGTAGCCCCTCGGCTGGCTGTGTTCTTTCCACAGTCTTGTGCTGTGGTTCTGTCATGGGGATGTGTGCCTTTCCTGTGGGGGGTGTGAAAGAGGAGGCCTAAGAAGGGTGTGAGTCAGGGGTACTGCAGGGAATGAGAGCAACCTGATGATCTGTGGATGTGCGTGGACACAGCCTTACCGAGGGAAATGTTGACATGCTTCCCATCTGGGTGCTAAACAGACACTGCTCTGAGCTCAACCAGAGCACCAGCTCCAGAACTAGGAGGGAAAGCCTGACCACCCAGCCTTTGCAATCTCGTCCCTTGGAAACAGCCTGAAACACAAGGGCTGGGTGAATCGCTTGGCACTTCTGACTCATCCTCTCCTTCCTGGTGGCTGCAAGTGTCACTCAGACACATGGCAGGCTGGGCTCTGCCAGGGAGGCCATCTCAGCACAGCCGGAAGCTGAGGATCAATCCGGGTCCCCGGCAGCCCAGGCCCTCCCTGATGCGGCACAGCCACCCAGGAAAGAGACTTGCCAGAGGAAGGTGGGGAAGGCTGTGCTGTCCCTCCAAGGAGAAAGAGTTGTGGCAGGTCCCAGGGCTAGTCCAGGGCCAGTATGAAGTCATGGGTGTCCCAAGAGTGTCTCCTCCAGGACTGGGGTGCTCCTGAGAGCCGACCCGGCACGTAGAAACATTTAGTTTGTTGCGGGAGTACAGCTGTGGACACAGGAGGCATATTTATCCCATCTTTGGGTTTCCAAATTCGACATAGATTGTGGAAGTTCACGAGGAAAGAAATTAGCAAATCTGGATGAAATGTTTCTTGTTCAAGGCACACAGAAGTTACCAAAACTGGCTTCCTAAGAGCTGACTTAGGAGAAGAGAATCTAATAATGTGAGTCCCTTGAAATGCCTCAGGTGAATATGGTGTTGGAAGGAAATGCTCAAAATGTTTGAGGAACTGGTAAGTCGGGTGCCATTTAAACTATTCCAGGTCCAAGGTGGGGACGGATGCTTGCATCTTGGCTTCCAGTGCAAGCGAAAACAAGATCATGGTGGAATTCAACTCAGTCTCTCCAAAGTGGTCGATGAGACGGCGTTTGTACTCCTCACTCATGGACCTCGAAAATATCTTGCTGTGTGGTCCATGCACGGATGCATCTTCCATTTGTGGAAGCTAAGAAAAAATCTGTCCAGTTGACAGCCACACCATCCAGTTCAATGCCATCTCCTCCCACTCACAGTGCCCTGCAAACCCATCTTGCTGATTTGGATACGATTTGCCTCATCACAGTGAGAGAGCCATACCAGGGTGTCCCAGAGCGCTGGGAACCATGTTCACACCACCTCCATCTGCCAAGACAGGAGCATCTCTGGACGGGTAACCTGAGTCCAGAACCCGACCTTTCCCTTGGCCTGGCTTAGGATTTGTCCCTGAATGACATGACTCGACCATTCTCCCGAATGCTGCCCCTGGGCTTAGGTGTGTCTGGAAGAATTACCAGCATGGGCTGGCCTCTCCTTCACCCTTAAGGAGACCAACGAGAATGCCCCTCGACTCGCCAACCTGCCCCTGGGTTTCGATGTCTACCAGGCCTGTCCCCATGACCCCAAGACTTTGGAGAGCACCTGTTCTGGCTCTCTGGAGGGAATCAGATTCTCCCTAACTACAAGTGCCCGACTACGCAAATCTGCGGCCACCATTACAGGAACCACTTCAGCACGGTCAGCTGAGGTCGGAATCCTTCTGGGGCTCACCAGAAGCCCCCAGGTAAGAGGGTCTGAATCCTGGAGAGAGAGACTCTGGTCTTCCCCAATGCCTTTCTCTCATCCAATCACAGGGAAAGGCAGAGCTCTACGTAAGTCCTCCCGGGGACTTCCTCAGATCGGGAGATTATTAGCTGGGTTGGGATGGAAGAGCATGGTGAAGGAGCAGTGCCGTTGAAACATTGAGACTCAGCCCAGACTCATGCTCAAGGCCAAGGCATCCACCCCACAGCTCCTGGGAATATTGGCTGAGGACAGCTCACAGCTCTTTCCCTCACAGGACATCCCCACAGCATAGGGAACCACCTAACCCGAGGATACAGCCCTCTCCAGGGACAGCCAGGGCCCCATGTCTGGCAGATAAGGGAGTAAGAAGCCTGGTTCCCTTGTCTCAATTTTGGACAATACCAAAGGGCCGTCCCAGCTCCAGAGATCCCTGAGGGTTGGCTGAGACCCAGTGGCAACGGGCTTGTGCTTCAGCTTCTCCTGCTACCATCTCTGCTTTGCTAACTTCCCATAGGGATATCTCTCCAGAACACTTCCATACACTTTCCACATGCAATACTCCCTATCAGACTCAGAGTCTCTTGGTGGGGCCCCGATCTGTGACAAGCAGCCGTCAGGAGACATGACTTCTGACCATAGCAACATGAGATTTGGCCAATTCTGCTCTGGGAGAATCAGCTTTTAGACAATCTGAGAGGGTAGGTCATCCTAATCTTCAGGACAACCTTAGGTAACACTCTGGTAAGAAATTAAATGCAACAATTAAGAAATCCATGACAAAAGATATATTTCTCCTCAGATTTACATCAAACATTGGTTGCTGGGGTGAAGGGACCCCTGCTTCCCAAGTCTTGTTGGGCAAGGCTGATGGAGACCCCATGACCTTGTTGCTACACCATCTGAAACTCACACCTTCTTCCATTGCTGCTGAAGGACACAAAGAGCACCTGGGGCCTTTACACACCCTCATTTCTCCTTTGGCCGAAAAGTGATGCTGTTGGGCAGAAGTAGCCATACGTCCATTTGAAAACCAAGAGGGCTAGGAAATCTAGTCTTCTGTGTGCCAGAATGAAAGGAGAACTGGATGCAGTGCGCCATGCTCTTTCTCTACACCAAAGCAGACAGTTGCTCTCCCTGTCACATACAGAGTTCCCTCGCCCTCTTTCCCCAGGAGGACACCCTAAGATCCACTAAACTCAGGATCTCTAGCTGATCCTTAGGTTAACAGATCAAAGTGTTCAGTGGCCACACATGACAAAGAATACAGAACTTTCAGGATTGGATCAGAATATCCCCTAAAGAAACTAACACCATCTATTGCAGTCAGCATCCCCCAGAAATGCTGGGGAGTGGGAGAATCTGATTTCCCTAGTTGTCATGTCATAATATTGCAAATGGTAAGTTTTCTGCCAAAAGTTCAAAGGCATACAAAGAGACAAAGAAAGATGGCTCCTACCTGGGAAAAATCCAAAAACAGAATGGGCCCCTGAGGAAGTTCTCAGGGGTGAGCACACAAAGCCTTCTCTGGTTGTTGCTGTTCAGATTCCTGTGTCGAGCCTCTGTCTTCGTAAGCAGCAATATGCTGAAAACCTCTGTTTCAGGGTCAAGACAGAGTCAGAGGCCATGGATGACAGAAATGGATTTGTGTCTTTTCTTCAGTCTTTGCCCATGACTATATCTACTGCCTCATCTCGATTTACAGGGAAAACCTGGGAAACCTACCCAAACAAGTGTGTTTTGGTTCCTTTTGGAAGAATAGGGAAAATATGCAGTTATTTTTGTGACAAAACTCAAGTTCATGGAGTCACTTTCCACCTCAAGGTGAATTTTGTGTAGAAAAAAAAATTAAACATAGAATTATCATATGACCCAGAATGTTTATTTCAGATTTTCTGGCCTGACGGCTGCAGCATCTGATCTGAAGGTGCAACTGTGGACCACATTTCCCAAAGGCCTAAGGTCAGACTCACAGCTCATAGGTTTCCAGTAAAAAAAGACTCCATTTCCCATCAGGCAGTGGGCGGGAGGAGCATGGCTCCTGGCTTTTCTCACCAGGCAGGTGGCCGGTGTGGGCCCCGCCCCCATGGGGGTGATCCTGTTGGCCAGGAATCCTCACACGCTCAGCCAGCGCACTTGCCTGACTCTCTTGGGGACTGCGTGGGGACTCCCGCTCCCGCTGTTTCCCCACGCAGGGCTGCTTTCCGCTGCCCCGCCTCCTCTGTGGCCCCGCCCCTCCCTGCTCACCACGCCCCAACTTGCCCCGCCTCCCTCTTAGGCCTGTCACTCAGACTCATGCTCTCTGGCCTCCCCACACTGTGGGGGCGCACTGCAGCCCTGGCTTCTCTGTCTCCCGGCGTCCCTGCTTGCCCTGCCTCCTCGCTAGCCCAGCACGTCACTGGCCCACCCCTGGGCTCCCTACATCCCTCCCGCTGGACCTGCCTCCTCTCTCACTCCGCCCCCCTGCTCGCCCCAGCCAATAGGGAGGCGTCAGACATCCTCAGGCGGGGCGTGCCCTGGCGTGGAGCTGGGGGAAAGTGGGGTCAGGCAGGTTCTGACCCACGTGCGGCTCGCCTGAGACGACCGGCGGGGAACCCTGGGCCGCGCAGCTGTCCCCTCCTACCCGGTCCCCTTTAGCCCAGTGCACCTGGGGGCTGCCCTGGCCAGACCTCATCTATGCAAGGACAGCGGGCAGGGCCGCAGCTGAGCGGGAGGGCGGCTCGGAGGGGAGACGTGCCCTGAGCCCGCGCTCGGGTCCCAGACAGCCTTCCGGGAGGTGGCGCGGCCCTGGCCCGCCTTGTCCGCTGAGCCCTGCGGGGTGCTGTCCTGGAGGGCTGGGGCGCGGGGCTCGCTGGCTGGACGGGGCTCCTCGGTGCCTCCGTCCCCTCTATCCCCGCTCCCCAGCAACGCGGGCCATCCTGGCGGCTGTCTCAGGCTCAGAGAGGCTGCTTGCTGTGCACACCACGTGCGTCTGAGCTACCCGCTGTCAGGGGTTCGGTTCGGGAGAGGAACAGCCGGCCGGTCCCGGGTCAGAGGGAGGGGGAGGGACAGCCGGCAGAGTTCCCGGTCGGATGGAGGGGGGAGGCCGCTCCGTTGTCTACCTGCCTCCTCTCAACTCCCCTGTTTTTGTCTTGCCTGGTGTGGACGCCTCCTGTCTCTCCCCATCTCCCTTTCCTGGAACAGCCTGGACTTACCCGTTTGCTGTGGGAGGATGGTGGGTTTGGGGGACTGTCGAAGAGCCTCTTGAGTTCTTTTTCCTTTTCTCCTTTGTACTGGAATCGCCTATCTGTAGAGCCTGAAATTTGCAAGCATCAAAGGAAATGCAGGGCAGCATTTCTTTGTAAGAGTTCTGAACAAAGGCATCTTACTTTTTATGACATGCAGAGCAGGATCATTTGGGGAAGAATTTGATCTACAATCCTAAAGTAATTTCAGAGAGAAGCTAGGGTGTTTCTGCTCCTGTTTATTGCTGTTGCAACCACCGTGTTGTGATTGGCATTAAGTTTCTGGGTAGATAAGGTGATGTTCATCTGCTCCCTGTAGAAGGGAAGTTCGCTTAAGAGGTCATTTAATGGCTTTCTCTGCCAAAGCGTCCACTGATGGTGTTCTCTGCCTCGTGATGGTGCCGATCAGATTCTGGGTTGGCAAAGTGACCAAACTTTTGGACTTAATGACAGTACACTGTGTGAGGCGTTACTGTCACGTTAGCGCTATCGTCTGTATTGATGATCTGCACTAATATTTACAGGATGACGGCTTGCTGTTGCGTTCAGTGCTGCAGCAGTTAAGCCTATGAGCTGATGCGGGGACGTGTCAAGCATAGAACCTGGTGGACAGCAAGTGAGAAAGTGCCCAGGAGGTGGGCAGACAGAAAGCTTATGCTCAGTTGTCTGGCAGGATGCAAGTATGTGTTCTGAAAGTCACAGTAACGCTTTCAAAATGTTGGGAGGCCTTCAAATTAGATTTCTTGAATAGGCCAGCTTTTTCTTCTTCTTTTTTGTATTGAAGAACTAGTGTGAAATAATAATTATAAAAATGACTGTCGCAGATATCTAGAAAAGAAAAAATATTTTTGACAGCTGTATATATTTTTTCTTAAAGTCGTCTTTAATAAACTATAATGTACTTTGAATGGAATTTTGATTTGAAAAATGAAACTTACTGGAAATGAAGCCAGACCTTCAGGCAGCAGCTTTTAAAGTATGCAAATGTATACAGTCATGTGGTACCATAATAAAAAACATTACTGTTGTCCAGAGCAGTTGATCTGGAAGTGTCCCTTTGGTTACAGTTCAAAAAATCAGGGTTCCAGATGAGTGTATATGCTCCATTATGGGAACTGTGATGAGCTATAGCAAGAACAAAGAGCATAAAAATTGTGTCCCCCAAGAGCACCTCTGTAGCATCTATGTGTCTGAAACCTGAAACCTGCCTCTCAGGCCAATGCTCCAGAACAAATAAATAGGTCTTTTTCCCAGGAAGACTGGGGACTTTTTTCAGTCTGCTGCCTATGAAGTGCCCTGGGAATGGTAGCCTTCCAAGAACTGTCTGTCTATTTATTTCAGTCCTGTGGGCCCAGAAAGGCAAGCCACCAGAGCCAGGAGCTCAAGAGGCATCCCCTGTATGGACTGCATGCACCTGCTGGCTTTAGCAAGACCATGGGAGAACATGAGGGTGGTGTGTGCCCACTCACTTTATCAAGGCCATGGGAGAGCGCAAGAGTGGAGTATGTCTGCCAGCTTTAGAGGAGTCATGAGAGAGTATGGGGGCAGGTTGCATCCAATGAATTTACAAGACTGTAGAGAGCAAGGGTGTGGAGTGTGCCTGCCAGCTTGATCATGGCAGCAAGAGACTGTTGTGACTGAATGTGCCTACTGGCACTAATAAGGTACTGTGAGAGTGTAAAAATGTCACTCACCAGTGTCTGTGCTAGAAATTTAGAAGGAGTAAAAAAATGGTGTTCACCAGTGCTTCTGTCCCTGGAGAGAGTCCAAAGTGGCCCCTGATCCTCTAGCAAATGCTGTAAGATAAACAAATGAATCTCCTTCACATATGGTCTAGGTACTATTCAAACTACTGCTTTCGTGCTGGGTCCTTGGATGACAGAGTCTATGCATGGACCTTTAAGAGTGGATTCGCAGTTCCCTATGGCCCTTAGGGTCTCCTGGACATAAGCCCCACTGGTTTTCCAAAATGTGATGTTTTGGGAGCTCATCACTTTAGGGCAGGTCCAAAGGTTTGGGGGGCCCACTGTAGGGCACAAAGCCCTTGCTCCTCAGGGAGAGGATTTGGAGATGTGAGATATATCCCAATTATGGGTTGCTGTGCTGAGGATGGGGGTTTTGGCAAGACCACATCTCTGCCTCACCTACTCATCTCAATGTAGCCCTTTCATCCTTTGTTGTGGAGGTGCTATTTAGCTAATTTTCAGGTCTTTTTAACAGGAAATTGTTTTATATGTAATTTTTTTTCTGTGTGAGGAGTTGAGTTCAGGGTCTTCCTATGCCACCATCTTGAGTTGCCTCTCCCATCTCTTTCTTTCATTCTTCTTTCTTTTTGAGGAAGATTAGCCCTGAGGTAACATCTGCTGCCAATCCTCCTCTTTTTTGCTGAGGAAGACTGGCCATGAGCTAACATCTGTCCCCATCTTCCTCTACTTTTTATATGTGGGACACCTACCACAGCATGGCTTGCCAAGCAGTGCCATGTCCTCATCCAGCATCCAAACCAGCGAAGCAAGGGCCGCCAAAGTGGAATGTGTGAACTTAACCACTGCACCACTGTGCCAGCCCTGAAGATCTGTTATTTTAAGTGACTCATAGTTGACCCAATATTTCAAATTGCCTTCATTCACTTTTTATCAGTGTCTTTGAAATGATCCAAGTGATTTTTGATGACTTTTATATACAGTGTCCATCAACCTAATTTCAAGATAAAATTGAATGCTAGTCAATTTTATTGACTAAATAGCATAATCTCACCTCATTTCTCAGAAAATGGCTCAGTTGACATCTAAAAATTGTGTAAATCATTGTGTTGATAATTGTAAACATATTCCATTTTCTCATGCTTTACTGAAATCATATTAAATTCCTGATGTTCTTCTTTCCTGTGGAATTTGACAGTGTTGATAGACTTAGTAATATTTCACAGTTATCTCCAATCATGTATTTCCTTACCCTGAATCCTTTTTCTGTGATGAAAATCCCACTGGAGATGATTCAAAATGATTCAATGATCAAGAAAAAATTAAATTCGCATGTTTACACACCCTCTAGTTTAAATTATTTTGTTTAGTGTTTATTTCCTGCCATTTCCAAGCAAATACATGCAGAAAATATCCCTTATTTAAAGGTATTACTATGTATTTATCTTAAACATTCCACTTGTGACCCAGTGACGCAGACCAAGATTGTACTTAGTTAGTTTCCTAGTCTTTGTGAACAAACCATTAATCACGAGGAAAACAAGTAACTAGAAAAAATGATATTTCTGCACACATGATTTCAAATTTATGATTATGGAACATCTCAATGTGTAAATTCTAGACATTCATCACAGACTGAGGTGTGAGTGAATCTTCTGCTACTAATATCTTGCAGATAATTCTATTTTGTTACATGAACAAAGCATCTTTCTAACTTGACTGTAGCTACAAAAGGCTACAAAATAATTACTTTAACGGCATTACCACAATTTCAGTGAAGAAATAAATTCAGCATTATTTCTAATTTTTATTTGTTTTCTGCTTTTTACATTTTTTATAAATGAGTAATTTCCAACAAATAATAACACAGTGATAGCATCTTGACTGTGAAAGGCTAATCATAAATAAGGAAAGTTGTTATCTAGAAATTCCCATAAAACAATCATTGTATGAACGGTAATGCCAAATTACTGTCAAATCAAATATACATTGTTTTATTTTATATATACTTGTGAAAGAAACCTATTATGCACTCTTTCTGTTAACAGTTTGCATTTTGCTTAGTTTTTATCTTTCTAAGTTCAATCATTTTCTTTTGAAATCCTCAGCTGCACTTCATAAAGTCTCTTTTTTATATCTTCTTACATTAATACCAAAATACTACCATCTGCATTCATAGTTAATCATTTCAATATACCAGGGAAAGTATCTTGGTATTCAGTAGATAAATCAGCAAGAAACTTTTTACAGTTTTCTTATCTTAAATTTTCTCACACCATGTGAAGAAGGCAGGATAAGGAGTGTCTTTATTTTAAGTTTATAAAGGCTGCTTTGCTTATGTAAAAGCATATTCCTAGAAATATGTAAATATTTAAATTCAATCTAGCACTGTTGAAGACACAATGAAATGGAAAGAGAGAGGAAATAAGTTAGAGTGAAAGAAAGAAAAGAAGGAAGGAAAGAGTGGGAGAGAGGGAAGAGAAAAGTAAAAAACAAAGAAAATAGTACTGAAAAAACTAGCCAGAAGTTTGGAATGGGTAAAGAAGGCAGCTGGGAAGAATATCAATATTTATTAGTATTAGCTTTGTTCTATCCATTTTCCTAAAAAAACTTCATATATAAATGTGTTTTTTTTTTATTTCCAAGTGAGGATCATAATCCCATTTTGTGGATAAGTAAAGCAAGCCTCCAGAACATTAACTTGCCTAAAATCATCAGCCTATAACTGGCAGAGTGAGATTACAAACATAAATCTCTCTAACCAAAAACCCAATATTCTGTTAATGATTTTCTCTTTACACTTATAGTAGCTAACACTTTATGCCTATAATGCAAACATCCTGAACAATAAAGAACATGTATTCTAACCCTACATATTCCTAGTGGCATAGAAAGATGATGATGATGAAAGTGATGGGAACATTAAAATATTCACCACCTCTACAAAGACATTGCTCATTAGAGCAAATAATATGAAATGGAATGGGTTTGATCTCAAGAAGTAAGAAGTATTAGAAAGAAAAGATAATTCAAATCTATTGGTCATACAATTATTTGCAAAGAGTAATCATCCACTCTTGATAGCATCATAATGGCCATTCAGAGGAAGAAGTTCAATTATAGAATTTGCAAAATGTGGGGAAACCTAATGCTCAGTTTTTTTCAAAGCAATTTAATTTTCCCAGTTACAGTTGGAACTGATCAATTTGCCTGTTTTATCACAAGAAAAAATTGAATTTTAATAACATTGATGGATGAAGTTGTATCCAATTTAAAAAGTATATATTGCTATATAACACATTTCATGTGTAAAAGAACTTTGAGAGAGATTATAATCTCAGCTTTGAAAATGATGAAAGTGAGACAAAGTGAGTTAAGTATTTCATCCCAAGATATTCAGCTAATAAATGCAGGACATAAAACCTAGGTACTGAATGTGAACGCCAATTCCTATTCACTCTGCACAAAAATTCAATTATCAATATGTTTAACCATGTCTGATTTCTATGAGTGAATAAATAGAAATATTACAAAAATTCACTTTTACAGATTTTGTACTACAGAAAGAAATCAGCAGTTAATAATAATCAAGGAATAAAATGCAATAAGGCAGTAAATATTTTAAGGGCCATCATAATAAGAGACCATATTGCTATGAATATAAAGAAGGATGACTTTACAGGGACTTGAGTGGCCAGCATGGCATAAGAAAGTGGTTGAACTAGAACTTGTGCTTACAGCTTTAGAAGGATTTGCATAAATTTTTTTTTGGCAAATAAAGCAGGAAAAACTCAGGGATCCAAGTGGGAAAATGTGAGCAAAGATATATTTATGAAAATATTCAGACATTTGTCCTACAACACGAAACTTGTAACATGAATTATTTACTTAAAAGTACTGTTTGTGTCATGTGAACTATTTATTTTAATTCCAATTAAGCAGAAATTGCAATACTCACTAAGGAAGAAGCTGTTGGATATGAATAAAGGGACATCTCACTGTTTTATTTTGAGTAGATACTTAGCTGTTTTGCATAATATTAATAAACAGCTATTTTTATTTTTCTGTTTATAGTAATGATGATGATATCTAATAATCTATTCTACTGTTCAATAGTGTTTTTATTTGCTTTTGTCTGTTTTGATCACCCAGTGTATTTTGTTAACTGTTTTAATGCAAATACGCTTAAATTATGAAACACATATTGTTGAAACTTTGACATGAAAATATACTTGTAATTCAGTATCCACTAACAACTATCATCGTTCCCACTATATAAACATGAGAACATAGTTTTGTAATGTGAGTTTTATGATATACAAATAACTGAAAACCTGATTATTGCGTTAAGCCACAAAGTAATGTAAACATTATGTAAGAGACAATAATCTCACTAATTTAACTAAATGATGCCTTGCCCTAATAATAAGGGATTTAATGCTTTGATAGGATTTTTTTTGTTTTACTATACTTTTCAAGAGAAAGATTGAGACTATTACTTGAAGGAATGTTCTTGTGAGACTGAAGAATTTGGAACTTATTAGAGGATGAGGTGTTGTTGCATATTTGAACAAAGCCTTTCCTGTGTTGAAATGATGATGACATTGCTATGTGAGACTGTATCAGGCAGAAGATTTCTAAAGTGAACATTTGCTACTGGGATCCAGTGAGTACTTTCTTCATCACCAAGATTAAATAACTACATGAATATTCTCCATATCCATTTTTGTCCTTGAAAGTTGGGTGAATGGTCCAAAGAATGAATGATAATATTTGAGGGGAAACTATGTGTGAAACGCTCATTATATCTAGAAAACTCTAGCTATCTGAAGTGAGGAAAAATATACCAAATCAATTTAGGAGAATTAGATTCTACCAACCAACGTAGAATCCGTGTGTATTTATGTCTGTAGTGTTTGATATTTCCATGCACAGTGCTTTTCATTTCTAACAGACATGCTTACAGAACTTTGCTTTGTTCTAGAGATCAGAGTTCTGAAGCCAAGGTGTACTTACAGTGGTGGGACAAAGGAAGTCAATCTGATTAATTGTATTCTCCTGGAGAGCCATCACTAAAAGTGCAGGTAAACCATTAATAAAAAAACCTTTTAATTCAACATATTTTAGACTGAAAAAGCCTGGATCCAAATATATTTAAAAGATGAAAGTATCCATCTAACTTAATGTTTCACATCATGTAGCACCAAATCAAACAAGACAAATGCCATTAGACCAATTTAGGTCTACTGAATTTACCAGTTTTTTCCAGATTCCTTAGGTAATATTAACAATGTTTTTGCTGGGTTAATTTCTATGTATCCCATTATTGATTGTGAAATACTTTCCACATTATTTGCTTTACCTTTTATCTCTATGGAGATTCAAAGGTTGACATATTTGGAGAACCACACAATCACTGAATTTATTCTGCTGGCTCTGCTGCACTGCACTTCAACTCACTTCTGTCTCTTGCACTTGTCACCATGATATCCCCACACTAACTGGAAAGAGCATACTAATTCTGCTGATCTGGATACGCCCGCATCTTCACATTCCTGTGTGTTTTTTCTTTGGCAGTTCTCTTATTGATGTCTTCACATTTTCTCTTGCCCTCAAGATGATAACTGACTAGCTTCTGCATAAGACAGTCATCTCTCTTTTGGACTGAGGCACCCAGATCTTCTTGCTGTTGGCCCTGGGTGGAACTGAATGCATTCTCTTGGGCCTCATGTCCTATAACCAACAGTTTGCCCTCTACAAGCCTCTATACTATCTATTCCTCATGAACTGGCCCCTCTGTAGGCATATGGCTGTTAGCTTATGAACCAGTGGTGTTTTCAGTGTCTTGCTATATCCTCTTTTCACCATGAGATTCCCCCTCTATGGATCCAGGAAAAAACATTTCTACTGTAAACTTCCAGGTCTTGCATGTCTCCTGTGAGGCTATCTTGATCTGCCAGGTTTTGATCAGCACTACTATTCCTCTTATTCCATTCAGTCATCCTTGCCTCCTCCACACTCAGCCTGGTCACCATCATCCAAATGGCCTCCACTGATGGCCAGAGGAAAGCATTCTCCACCTGTTCATCTCACCTGACCATGGTCAGCCTATAGTATAGTACCATTATTTTTATGTATATTTGGCCAGTCTCTTCCCATACTTCAGACAAAGATAAGGTAGTATCTGTCTTCTTCACCATTCTGACACCCATATTCAACCCTGTGAGGCATAGTCTAAATAAAAATTCTAAATAAGGATGTGATGGGAACCCTGGGAAGAATTTTATGGAAGTTTTCATTATATTCTAAAATGTAAATATAAAGGCTCAGTGGACATTGTCTGTTATTGGGTATAAATGTTTACATTGTGTGATGCACTTTAGACTTTCTGACAACAATCATCTATCAGTCTATTGGATATAGAGTTGCATTCTATCTATTAGTATAAACAATATATTCTCAGATAGATCTAAATACAGAGCCATACTATAAGATGAACATGCTTGCTAATTGCATTGACAATGCAATTCAAAATAATAAGTTCCTAAGCTAGAACACCAACTGAGGAAGAGGTCTGGAAGCCATAATAATTCACCAGGCAATGATCAGAAACATGAACTCTGGATTCTTGTGCAAAGAGGCAGAAAACAGGGCAGAATGGTTAGAAGGCTTGCCCTGCCATCTTAGGCCTCATGTTGGTATCATCTAGAGGTATATTATGCCTCTAAAACTCAACTTTTGAGGTATTACAGGAGAAATCAGGTGCCTCCTGCTTTCCCGACTCTGCTGTCTTAGAAATCATCCTTTTAGAACCTGCTAACAAGAAGAGAATCCCTGAGACTTGATGCCTCCTTCAGTGTATCAGAGCCCTGAGTAGCTCTCTCATTACTGGTATTGGATTGTTGCTAAATGAATAATGTGAATTGAAAAATGACCACCAGTTGGCCTTGTAACTGTTTGATTGAAAATTCTGCATAAACCAACATCTGTCATGTTTCTGTCTTAGTTTAATACCATTTTAGCATCTAAAGGCAGATGACGGGATACTGAAAAGCCATGGTATTTAAGGCAAGCAAGAAATAAAGAATTCCACATTCCTTCTCCAAGCTACATGTTAGGAATGCAAGATCTGAAATAAATATTAATTAGTCTCAAGGATATTTGGACTGGAGAGCAGCCAGCAACTCAAGTGGAAAGACTTGAAAGCCATGCCTCTAACCCTGCATTCTTTGTCTGAGACTTTCAAGTTCATGACACAAAGCCTTTACCATCGCAGGTCAAACAGGACCTAGGACAGAAATGTCAATATTCTTAAGTCCCTGCTGTCCCTGATTATTGCCTCTACTGGAAGTTCCAATAGATTTAGTGACTATGAAGAAGCAAGTTCAAAGAGTATTAGGTCAGTAGTGTAAAACCTTCTGGGTGGATGATAGTGGTATCAGTCAGCAGAAGTTTGCAATCAATAAAAATAACTTAGTCTAAAAGTGGATATTTGTGACTTCTCTCACACTCTTCACTCTCTCTGTGAACCCAACTTTATATTTTTATTGACATTTACAGATGCATTTGACTCTCACCTGGAGACAAGTCATTCTACACCTAAACAAAGGAACAAAATTGAATAAAAGAAACACCTAGATTCAGTGCCACCCCTCCTTTTACTTACATACAACATCATTTTTTACTATTAGCAACTCTGTTCATTTAGTCTATTTGTTTTTATTATATGAAGAATATGCACCAAAGACAGTGCTTAAGAAATATCCATGTGATCTTCCATATTTGCTAACCTGTGGAATTTCACTCGTAGCCACATGATTATTTCTGTGCAAAAGATAATGAGCGTGAGTAAAATGTGTCATTTCTAGCCATCCATCTCTGACTTCTCCAGCCATGGAGATATTGGCCATCACATGATCCAGAAGGGCATGGCGGTGAAAGAAGGTAACCCCACTCTCATCAGACTGCAGCATCAAAGACAGTCCAACTCTGCAATCTTAACATACTGAAGTTGCTTATTTCGATAGCCAACATTGATTGTCCTAATACAATGTAACATACTATCAGAATTTCTCCTAATAATTTATTAAATTATTATAGGAGTGATTCACCATAGTGCCAAGTTCTATGATACACTTAAAGAAAATGTTTGCAGTTGTTAATGTTTGCTTCCTCTTCTACTTGTAAAAATCTTATATGTAGCATCCTACATATATGTTTAGAAAATCGTGAAAAATTGATCAAATCAAGTTCTTTCTAGAATATATATATATAACTTCCTAAGTAATTTGAATTCTATTTACAATTAAGTACTTAATATGTATAATAATTATATAATTCTAATATAATAATTCCAATATATAATATAACAGAATAAGTAAATAATTTTAATACTTAAAAACTAATGTGATTTGTACAGATTTCCTGTGAAAATATAACGTGGAATTTGAAAATTATGAAAGAATGACTAAAATTACACATCTGTGAAGAGATGCAATATTTTTATATTTTGATTCTACTATCTGGAAATTACAGAGGCAGTCAAAGGCTTAGTGAGTGTTATGATTATCCAGGTTTTATCTTGCATTTTCTTCATTCTGATTTTACTTGTATTTCATTTCTTGTGTTTCACTGCTCTCATATACTGAAATACTAGTTGACTTTTCTATAATTAAATTCACCTAAGCTTATGAGAACCTATTTTTTTATTTACTGAAGAAAAAACTAAAACAATAAATTTGCCCTTAAGGGACTGGAGCATGAGTAGATTTACTATTGGTCAGTCCGAGGTTTATACTCTGCTGAATCAAGATTCTTCTGCCTTCTCTTTTCCCCCTTTCTTCCTGTGTGGATTCAGGCGTGGACTGTGTGAAGGATGTCATGATTATAACTGCATTTTCTCTTCTTGGAGAAAGGTTTTCTGGTCTAAGGCCTTCCCCTGGTTCTCATCAGCTTCCTTAGGTGTATTTATCCTAACTGTGAACATGAGTCTGACTTTGATGCATCCCTGTTTTGTTCTCATGTAACTCATAGTTAGATCTCCAGGCACAGGCCACATACTGTGGGGAATATGGAGGAAGGTCTTGCCTTCCCCCTCCCATTTGCTGGCTTGGTTCCATCTAGCCCTTCACTGGCACCAAGTGCCTTCCAAGCTCAGCCTCATCCTCCATCCACTGGCTGCTCCAGCTGCAGCCCAGACCTGTGCCGTGCCCTGTGCCATGCTTAAGGCTGTGGTGATAACTGAGGACACACAGCCATCCTGGCCTGTACATTCTCCTGAGGCTGCCCCATGCACTGGCCACTGTTGTCCTTTGAGAATGATTCTGCCCTGAATCCAGACCACAGCCTTCCTCAGTTATTCATACCCAAATCCATCCAGGGGATGGTACTTACTGAAGACCCTCCATACCTACATTTGTGACCACCAAGAGATATTGTGAAGCAGAGTCTAAGATGTCTTACTTCCCAGTGGAAATTCTTTTTAACTTCCCTTCAAGGGTCAAATAAAGATTCTTGACAATTCTTTCATCACAGACATCTCCATGTCCTTAAAGAAGATAAAATAAACATTGTGCTCTGCAGTTTCAAGGCTTTGCTTTTAATGTGGAAAACCAAGTGCTTAATTTCCACATAAGAATGTTTTTTCCCAAGAACTTGGAATTGCAAATTCAATGCACTTTGTCACTAGGATAATTTACTTCACTAGGAAATTTTAAACATTTTCTTCTAAAATCTCTTTGTGCTGGATCCATATTTGTCATTAGTTATCTTATTGGAGACATGTAAACATTGAGAAGAAGTAGGTATTATCAGGAGTAAGAATCGTATTAATGCACATTTTCAAAATATCACAAACTACAATGAGTAATACTTCACCTGTGGTAATATCTAGCATTTCCAACAGTGGAAAAGAATGTAGAAATGTGTAATCCTTTTACTAAAATTTTGAAAACTATATCATCCAAGCTGTGTAGAAGATTAGCAATTAAAAGAGTAAACTTTCAGCCAAATAAATTATACATATAGCATAATATAAAACAATACATTTAATACAATTAGGTATATACATATATATGTATATATAATTTCATATATATGTAAAACTGTGTCTCTCTAATTGAATACATTCCATTTTATTTTAATAGATGTGTTGGTCAATTTTGTAAAAACTATCAAATTAATTAGTATGTGTAAGCACATTATAACTATGTACTTACTGGGTCTTAGTATATAAAATATAGAAAACTTCAATAAAATTATTTTTGGAGTCCAATTAAATAATAATAATTGTTTTTTTTCTTCCCATGAACTGGCAGAGACAAAGTTTCTGAAACTACCTGGGAGGTTTTTATGAGCTCTTTCTCCTGGCAGGCCTGAGCCTGTCCTGCATTCTTGGTTTCTCTCTCTACATTGTCCTAGTTTCAGGGACATTGCTAAATGAACACAAACAAAACAACACATGTTAGAATTAACCTCTAAGTAGAGAAGACTAAAGTCATGGTTGCACATGTGTCTCTTATCCCGATCCTGAAGTGAGTTCACTGACCCGTTGCACAGCAAGCCAATCTCTGACACCGGGTATGGTGGAAGAAAGTAGGAATTTTATTGCACAGCGCTGAGCGAAGAGAGAGGTCAGCTAACACTGAAATCCAAACTCCCCAAAAGCTAAAAGGAAGGGTCTTTTCGGGGGGTTTTAGGTAGAGGAGGGGGAGCATATGGCCCTGCTGGTCAGAGCTTTCCCACCAGCCTGTGTTGGGCCTTGAGACACTTGCAGAGAGGAGGGAGCACCTGACCTTGCTGGTCAGCAGCTTTCCCACCAGCCTATGTCTCCTTGGCAGGGAAGAGATAGTGAATCCAGGTGCTTGTCCTTGGCTGTGTCTGTCTCCAGGGAGGATAGTGGATTCTGGAGCCAGGAAGACAGAGAATAAGCAGGGAATGTGTGTTTTGGTTTTAAACCATATGCTGGGTTTAATGTAGGGAAACTGTTATCAGGGTTGGTACCAATTCCCCCCTATTTTATGTCCATCCTTCAATCTTGAGGGATTTGGGATGGTGACACATCGAGCTACTTCCTGCTGAAATGGGGCATAGGTTGTTTCATCTCATTGAACTAGTATTTTAATAAAGTGGTGATGCAGGTGGGCTCCCAAAGTTAGGCCTGTATCATGTAAGTAAGTAACCAGATATTTAATAAGAAGTTTTTCTAGAGAAACAAAAAGAGAAAAATAAGGTTAATGCTGGGAGCAAAGTATAAACCAGTTCCTGAGCTCAAGGGGCAGCCAATCAAGATTCCTAGAAGTCAAGGTTGAAGCATCTTTTGCAGTTTCAAATATCTCTGATGGCGTCATCAAGCACTCAGGTAGCTTTTTGAGACAGCAGTAGACATGAATCTCTCTTAAGTTTATATTAAGTCCTCCAGCCTCAGTTTCCAAGGCTTTAGAAAAAAGGGCAGATATAGTTGTCAATGACTCCAAATGAAAATGATGGAGAAAAATCCTGAAAATGTTAATTTGGAGGTTTGTAGCCAGATATTTCAGGAGACTAAAAGAATTCAATATCCAATCCAGTTAGCTGATGTAACAAAAATCTTAAATACAACTGACACAACAAAAATCCAATATCCACAAATGTGTATTATAGTTTCTATTGAAACACAATCTTTCTCTCTAAAATAACACTAAATTCCACTAGATACTGCCAAATTAAGGCTAACTGGTTTGTAAAATAAGTCTAGATTTAATAAATTTGGCATAATTGTTTACATAAGTGCAGTAAGAATAATAATTGATTATATAGGCCCTTTTAAATCTTCTTTACTGGAACCTTATAGGGAATCTCACGTTGAACTTTAAAGGCCTCTCAAGGAAAGCCAAGCAAAGGACCTGTCCTCAGATTCTGCCTGCAGTATCTACAGATTTGGGTGAATACCTCTCTTTGTGAGGTTCCCCAAAATATTGAGGTTCCTTGTGTCTGCCAGAGGGAGTGACATTCTTTGCTCAAACTTACCAGGTAACTGAACCTATAAGCAAGATACCAGGCCAATATTTCAAAGTGGCTTTATTCCAGAATGTCAACCTTTGTTCCTCAAAAGCTGTCTTGTTATATCCAAGCCCATATTTTTTTTCAAATATGATGTTCTAGTCAAAGCCTTGGTAATATAACCAGTGTTTCTAATTGTGTCCTGTTATAAGAAGAACAGATTCTTCTTGGACTCATTCAAACAGTCATATTCCCATGAGAATAAGAATACGTACTCATCAGGAGATTTTACATTTTGGAGGGCTCAGATAGGGATAAAAAGATGAATGCTTCAATTTTGTTTACATTTGCTATAAATCATAGTTCCTTAAGAGAACAGAGAAAAAGGTTTTCTTAAAACCAGAAAAAACAAAACATCAAAAATAAGCAGTGTCTCAATGAAAAAGGCATAAAAATTATAATCATCCCTATTGGTTTATTCAGTCCTGTATGATTGGCTCTTGATCTTAATCTTGTTAGCAGTTTGCAAAGTCATCAGTTTCTCTGGTAGAGTTCTGTAATTTTTACCTAGTTTAGTTTTATAATCTCAAATTTTATTG
This sequence comes from Equus caballus, assembly GCF_041296265.1. Taxonomy (NCBI): domain Eukaryota; kingdom Metazoa; phylum Chordata; class Mammalia; order Perissodactyla; family Equidae; genus Equus; species Equus caballus. The sequence goes on from NC_091704.1 coordinate 13,000,766, forward strand.
GAAACCTGTATTCTAGAGTGTCAGAGTCCTTTCTATGAATTTCACTGAAGATGAAACATATTTGTAAAAACATCAAAGTAAAACAGCAACTGACTGTAAATAACAAAACCTTTAAAAATGGTAATTGACAAAGGCATTTGACCACCTCTGTGATATACAACATTTTGGAATAATAACCAGAATTATGGCTGACAATAAAAACATATCAGGTAATTTTTAAGATATTTATGTCAATAACACTCATTCACATAATGCCATTTAAGAAAGTTTATTGTTACTTATTTGACAATGCTTCTCATGTAATTTAACATACAAAATGAGCCTAATTAGTTTAGCATGTTTGTTATAGAAAGAGAGCAAATCTCTCTGAGAATTACCAGGGGCCCTCTGAAAATCCCCAGAGAAACTCTCTCTCCTCTTCTAGGTCAAACGACAGCTGTTAGTCAGGACTTGAATATTTGTCTGTGTGTGGGAGCTTGTCAAAAACATTAAAAGCTTTAAAACATTTGTTCAGATAGGAGACAAAGCTCACTGCAAAGCCATGTTTCAGGTATCTACTTGAAGTGACTACAGAAACAGTCAAGGTGAAACAGCTAAAATAGTCAAAAAAAGCCTTTTGATAATCTTTTTATCAAAAGCATATTAAAAGTTTAGGAAAGGACCTTTTTAGGAAAGAGGAAACCAACTTTTAATCTTGTACCAGCTTACTTTTGACGTATAAATTTATTTGCATAATTGGATTTACTTTAATCTTAGCCAACTTGACCATACATGAAACTCTTTAGGGCTTTACTTTTACAAACGTTTCGTTACTTTTTTTGCATTCAGAATTTGTCCCAGTACTTTAGCGCAAATTTACCTTTCTCAACTCAAGAAACAAAAATATTTCCATTCTTTATATATTTTTACTGAAAGCATATATTTTACTTTCCTTGTATACAGACCTTTTAGGAATATACGTCTTCTTATAGAAAATTCCTCAGCATACATAAAACATGTTTATCAATAAACCTAAGCACTTTTCAGTTTCTTTGATATAATACACCAAAGGCAGACAAATACATACTTAGTACTTAACCTTTAGTATTGTATCTTATTTGGAAATGACCTAGATACCCAATAAACTGTTATTATTTAACTTAACTTAGTAAAGTTATAAAGTTTTTTTCCAAAAAGATTTTTGAAGCTGTTTTTAAGTATGCAGACTATAAAACATAACAATTGTACCTAAAATTCTTACCCAGTTTTAACAATTACTCTTAAAAATTTCACGTGACATTACAGCAGTTAGCTATCATCTTCAGTTCTTTCAAGTACATACATCATAATACATACAATTATTGTTTAAAAGTTTTTCCCAAAACTTTTATCTTTTTACATTTATTTAGTTTACCTGTTCTTAACAATTATATTTAGATCATCTACAAAAACCTCATGAGACATTAAACAAAATTAGCTATTATACTGCATTATTAGTTTTGCTGATAAATTTTGTAGCAGAGATGACATGAGCTCATTTGACCAATAAACCTAGGCTGTATGTCTGCATCATAGCCAATGCTAATAACTTTGAGGGCTGCTCTATTTTAAATCAAACCAGCAAACTTAAACAGGCTTTCATTCATCAAAGATCATTTTATATTATGTTAAATAACTTTGTCTCTTAGAAGCTTTTGCACATTCATTAAAGACTGCATTCCATTATGAGAGATTTTGAATCCTCTTCTGAAAAAGGTTTCCAGAATGGCCATTACAATTCCAAATTATCTCAAAAGTTTACTTATTTTTATTTGTTCAATTTTAGATCAGGAATTGTGGGGGAGTTAAAGTGAAGCTCAGCTTGCTGGAAAGCTCAGCAAGAGTGTAGACAAAAGCAGCAGATTTGGGTTTGGCTGTTTGTATGTTTATTTAATTATTTTCTCTTAAAGAGGCAGTAAGTATTTCTGATTTTATTTAGAAGCCTCAAACAGGCTTCCCGTTTTTGTATCTGGCTTTCCCAATTGCATACATCAGTTTGGGTGAACTGAAATTGGCCCCTTTAAGTACATCAATTTTTACAAAACTTTATCTTAGTTTTACTAACTCGTATACTTTTAATTAAAACTTACATTAGAATTCCATTAACAAGTTTTGGTATTACAATATTGGGTAGGGAAGCCTTCCCAGTTACACATAACTTTTATTCCCAAAGCAAATATCCAGGCAAAGCTGACATAACCTCTTCATATAATGTTAGCTTAAACACTTTGATCTTTATAGTCTTATTAATCTCAGTAGCCTAACGGTTGCCCCAAACAATTGTTGGTCAGGTTTCTTAATCTGATTTCTGCCTCCTGACCTTTTAAATTTTTCAGACTGGGTTAAATAGAACATATTTGTCTGATGTCCTTTAATGTTGGATAGCCAATAGCGGGGTCCCTTTATCCCATCCAACCTTAGGCAGTATTTTATGAAAAGCTTCATTTTAACCTTATTTATATCTGTTCTATTTATCCCATTTTTTCTTTTAATAACTAGTTAAAGACTTTTATCCCATTGGGATGAGTCCTGTGACTCTTCCCTTTCTGATTTCTCTTTGTAAACTTAATATTTTCATTAGCATCTGTAAGACTATGAGAAACTGGTGCCCCCAGTTTGATTAAGTTCTTAAGACTAGTTATCGTTTCATTTTAATTTGGTATTTTCATAGGTACCAATACAAGAGCTGTTTATCTTGAGAACTCTGTAATATTTTTCCCAACTTAAGGATCCATTGCTTGACCTTTCTTTTTCTGGAGTCTAAAGAATATTGTGGCCATGTGGTGTTACAAAAGAAAATGATCCCTCTTTAGACATTGCCTTATAGCTATAGGTCGACCAGTCAGCCAAAGTTTCTCCCAAGGGTTTCTTAGGTGGAGTAGATGCGGCACCTTCCATGTTAACACTTTTAAAAGGAAAGATGAATAGACAAACAACAACAAATACCAAAGAAGTGCACTTTCCCAAAAACCCTCGGCCACAACTGGAAGCCAGAATGAAGGCCAAAACCAAAACCAAAACCAAAGTACTTCCAGTCCAAGCTTAGTCCATGTCCTATACTTGGGGGGCACCCAACAAATGAAGTTCTGCTATGCAGATCTTCCCAAATGAGCAAGGACAAGGGACCTTGCTTGTGCATTCCCAGTGGACTTACCAAAATTTTGCTGGGGCGTGGCAACTTCAAAACACCTGGAGCCTGGTTGGCTGCCAGTTACCCATTATTTCTGGCCAGTCCTGTTGGAAAAGGTTAAGACAAGGGCAAAAACAAAAACTACCAGCTACTTACAAGAGATGTTTTCCTAAACCCTGAACCTGGTTTCCTCCACCACCAAAGCAAAAGCACCAAGGTCCAATGATGTCTTGTTAGCAGCACGTCGCTTGGGACTGTCCCTGAGACAAGTGGCTCAGGCAGCTGCAGGACATCTTCCTTTAGCCAGAGGCCAGGTTTGCCACAGGTGAGATGTCCTCTTGAGACAGGGTCACATCTGGGTCACCAAATTGATAGTGAACCTGAAGTGAGTTTGCTCACTCATTGCACAGAAAGCCAATTTCTGACACGGGTATAGTGGAAGAAAGTAGGAAGTTTATCATTGCACAGCACTGAGTAAGGAGAGAGGGCAGCTAATGCTGAAATCCCCAAATCCCCAAAAGCTAAAAGGAAGGGTTTTTATTTGGGATTTTAGGTAGGGGAGGGAAAGTATATGGCCTTGCTGGTCAGAGCTTTCCCACCAGCCTGTCTTTGGCCTTGAGACACTTGCATAGAGGAAGGAGCCCCTGACCTTGCTGGTCAGCAGCTTTCCCACCAGCCTATATCTCTTTGCAGGGAAGAGATAATGAATCCAGATGCTTGTCCTTGGCTGTGTCTGTTTCCGTGGAGGGTAGTGGATTCTGGAGCCAGGAAGCCAGGGAGTAAGCAGGGAATGAGTGCTTTGGTTTTAACCCCATATATGCTATATGCTGGGTTTAATGTAGGGAAACTGATATCAGGGTCAGTATCATCTCCACAGATATAGCGGAAATATCAAGTACAGTATTGAGGGTGAGTTTGTAGTCTTCTACACAAAGTACTCATGGGAGTTTGCTCAGATGATGCACACGGCACTACCCAGAAGTTAAAAAGACAGTGAGCTACAGATTCTAACAAGTGTTTTTAAGGAGGAATATGCAAATACTTTAGGAGCACTTTGATTACAATTAATAAAGAATTGCTCTTTGTTAAGTACTGAGATAAGTGACTAAGTCCACATCTCATTAACTAGAAGAATTCAGAAACAAAATTATATTTGGGTCCTAATGTGTATAAAATTACTATATGCATAGATTAAAAAAATGAAAATAAAATAACTGGTTGGCTACTTGTGAATTTTTTAAGCTATACAGTTTTATATACGACCAAAACATGGTATCTTCAATTCTGGGAAGAACTTTTGTGATAACAAATAATCTATTCTAGAAGGAAGTTGAAAAGTAGTGAAGTGGTTGATGTTATATATGAACTTCTTACATGTATTATGGGGAACAAGACACAGTACTACTCTCAAGGCTGCCACTTTCATGAGATATAGGCACTTGAAACATGATGATAACGGGTAATGGATGCTAAAATAAAAGTATAGTTGAACTAAGACAGAAACACAAGTAGCAGAATAATTTATTTGTCCTGAGTTATGATGTAATTTAAGAGGATAATTAAAATTAGAGGATTCAGTAGGTTGGATGATACAGGAAAGGGAACTCCAGAACTAGAAGAAACGGATTTCTTAGTGGTGTAATGTAGCTAGAGCATGCTGCAGAATCTCTGAGCTAGAGTGGAAGGTGACAGCAAATGTGAGAATGTTTGTAACGTGGTGTTTTCATGTGGAGTTTATACCTTAAGCAGTAGAGACGTTCCCATTAGGCAAATCATAGTATCATATACATTTTAGCTCCATTTTAAACTATCCTTTGGCCAATGTGGTTGAGTATCTGGAAGGAAATGATGCTGCCATTCCGGTTGTCAATTAGAAGACAAGTAGAGTTCAGAATTAGATGAGAGGAGGAGTGCTGACTGCTCCTTATACAGCAGTGTTAGGCAGAGTGCCTGGAGGACAAAGACAACAGTTTGGGGGTTGTTTTGTTTGCTTTCCAAGCTAATTTATAGACATGGTTTCTGAATTGGAAGAGGGATGAGGGTCAGGCTGAGACCTGTTGGAATGGGCTTATGCAGGGTCCACCTACGTGAGAACTGAAGTCGACTGGGATGCACAGACTATCCAGGGAATCAACATAACTCCTGGAGTCAAGTCCTCGATAAAGATCCTGGTGAGTGTTGTTTCCTGTGTGTCACTTTAGCAGTGAGGAGGTAGTGGTTACATGGTGGCTTTGGCTTTATCTTAAGCACTCAGTAAGCCTTTACTAAAATTGGTACAATGATAATAGCACAGGCAACCTGGCTGTCTCATGTGAGATTCAAATGGGAGTATAAAGAAAAAAAGTGGAAAAACTTTATCATTGTTTAATCTTAGTAGATGATGGGTGTGCAAATGAAGATGAAGTTGGGAAGAAGAAGATCAAAGCTACCATCAATTTAGATTACCTTAACATCAGCAAAATTAACATTTTGGACCAGATAGTTCTTTTTCCTGTGGGTAAATGTCCTGTGCTTTGTAGAATATTTACTGCATCCACTAGATGCCAGTAGCACTTCCCAGGAGTGCCAACCAGCAACATCTCTAGATATTTCCCAGTGTCCCCCAAGGAGGGAGCAGATTCACCCCCAGTTAAGAACCACTGCATTAACTGATAACATATGTCAGATGTGTTAAGCACTCACTATATATCATCTCATTTAACTTTTTATACCTGTTTAATTTGCAAACTACAAGCTCATAGAGTTAACTTCACCAGATCAATGTCACATTATTAATAAGAGGCAGTAATAGAGATAAATCTAAGGTTTGGCACCAAATTTTGCAAAATTTACTTGTGAAATGTAGCAGTATCAGCCCATCCTGAAACAATGCAAAGGAAGCTTACATCCTAGTGCATGTTCTGCATGTGTGTGCACATGTGTGTATAACTTTTCTAATTTATCAAGTTTTATAGAAACACATTCACAAATATAAATTTTCATTTTTACCCTAGTTAGCAAAAATGTAATTTGTTTAAATGTTAAATGATATGCCTAAATATTTAAATCATTCAAGTAATACACACTATTAAACTATTAAGCTCCCTCTGCTTCTCCTATCTTGGGAGTGGTTGAGTTAAGCTTTAGTGGAAGGAGGGACCTTATACAGGATTGCATCCATGGATGCAGAATTAGACACTGTAAGGGAAGTAGGATAATTAGCATATATAAGTGAGCTTTGGATGGTTAGATTCCATGAAGGATTTCTTAAAACTTAAATGATTTATCTTTGCTATAATAGGCTAATTTCTGGTAACAATTATTGTTGGTTTGAAAAGTCATTGTAGAAAAGCAGGAAAGGAGAATTTTGAAAGTGTTTTCACTTGGAGATAGACCTCTGAATAGTAAATAAAAAACATGAATTCTAGACCCAGTTATACATGGCTCACTGTATGGTCTTGAATAAATAACTGTAAATCTTTTGGCCTTAGTTTTTTATCTGTATAACAGTGGGAGTACATTTTAAATATCTGTAACAACAATATATAACTCAAAAATTGAGTCAAAATTTACAATATATTACAAACTTCTGAAGAAAAGGACAGAAAATGAATTTATGCAAGGAAAGAAGTTACATAAATGTAACATCTGAGTCACTTTCAAACTTGTGAAAAACTGGAGAATACAATTTGCACATCTGCAATCTGATGTACGGAGATAACGTGGGCATTCTTTGGTAAACATATCTTTCTAGAAATACTTTTTGACTGAAAGCAACATATGACTTACACTTCATTTAGAGTCCATGAGATATTATTTATCTGTAAATGATATTGTGAGGCCTCCCTTCTACCAGTTACTAGAAGATGGATGTGAACTGTTGGATTCTTGCAGGGAATCAATGAGAATACAGTAAACTCAGGAGACCTTAGGAAGCAAGTCTCTAAGGAGAAGATGTAAAATGTGTAAGTAAACTTTAAAACAATTTTATTTGGGCATAAAATAACTTAAATGCATTTTCCATCATCTTCGGCCTAGTAGGAAGAGATAGTTCCTGTTTAAAATAGCTACTTTAAAGGAAGTTTTGGGTGGCTAAACCCGTGAGCCACCCTTATTTCTGATTCATTGCTTCTCATAAGGTGATGGATAAGGATATCCTTTTAGCTCACGATATAGAGAGTCACTTGAATTCAATGACTGCCAGTTCTTTTACAAATGTGAATGGTGATACCAACCGCAGAAGCTTGTTCTCAAGTTGGCACAATTCCTGACACCTGTCCAAGGTGCCAGTGGAGATGGTCAATAAAATTTACACCTGTCTTCCCTTCCACATACAGAAATGGCCCAGGAGCAAGGCTTTATTTCCCTCACCCAGTGTGTAACTTTCGATGGATGCTATCAGTTTTCTCATACGCATAGTGAAATTCATGCTAATGCTCAAGTGTCTAAGTTTTTAAGAGGATTGAAAGAAATTAGTACAGGTGAGAGTTTATGTAAACAGACCAGACACAAGTTAGTTATTGTTATTTCAGTGGCTAGAAGCAGAAGAAATGGGTAAAAATAATATAATAGAAGTTTTTTTACACACTCAAAAAAATTTTATTCTCTTTAAATATTAAAATAAACGTTTAGTGGGTATGATTAAATCCTTGCTAGGAAGACAATTCATTTTAATGGAGTCGTAGTCTAAGTGGTGCATCTAAAAATGACACATTGGGATCCAGCACCAGGCCTGATGGGCCATCTAATATTTCATGACCCTCTTCAAATCCCTTTATCCTCTTCTTTTTCATCATGTATAAAACTAGGTTAATATTAAATACCTGTCAGAGATTTTCCCATGGAAATCCTCTTACAAAATAAACGATAGCCAGAGATAGTAAAAGTATTTCAAATACTATCTTGGCAAAAGTATTAATAATTCAGACTAATGTAAATTATGTATTTTGATATCAACTTTCTATGCTATGCTTATAGTGAAAACCAAAGGAGATTTTAAGAAAAAAGTTTGCTTTCCTCAATTGCTATATCAGAAGTTATCCACGTGGTTTTCATTTATTTTGCCGGACCTTTCCAATGCTGATACAATGGTGACTCATATTGGTCAGTTCTGATATATACTTTGACAATTTTATCTCCTTTATTTTTTCCTATACACTTCTAGGAGCTACCGTAATCATACATAACTACTTACATCAATTTTCTAATTTCCTTTCTCTTATTTCTTACTGTCTCTGCCTTTTTTCTGTATTTATGCTGTCTATTGTTTATTTTACTTTTGTCCAAGATCAAGTGTATTATACTTACTGGAAGATTTTCTGATATTTGACTTTCAAAATTTTGAATGAGTCATTTATACTGGCTAACATATATAATATATATTTATTTAGTTAGTTTTCAAGAACTCTTATCTTTGTGGGTTTAATATATTATAGATCTGTGAAGATGTTAATTTTTATTTAAAATATTTTTCTATGTAGATTTTCTCTTTTTCTTCTCAGTTTTTTCTCCATGTATATTTTAATCTTGCCCTCTTTCATGGTGACTTCCTCAAAGATCTAGTAATCTCCAGCTTAAGAAATTTATATGACTCATCCAGTAACTAGCTGGACCAAGTTTGTACAGGAGTTGCCTAATGTTAAAACTGAAAACCTCATGTTCCAATTGGGTAGATCAGAATGGTTGGCAGCCCACTGATGGGTGGTATCAGAGTTTGTCTGCCAATAGACTTTCCCTTGGAATACAATTTCCTCCCACCCCCATGGATTCTTAGGGTATAAAACCTTTTCTCCATTAATTGAATAACCATTGCTCCATCTAAATCTCATCATCTAAAATGTGCTGAAATCTTCCATCTGATACTTATTACTTTATGTAATTTTTAAAAATCTTGTAATAACTAACATTTTTTATTTCATTATCATTATTTCAGTTGTATTTCAGAGGGAGAGGTGATAAATATTTTTGATCAGACTACTATTTTTAACTCTACTAATACAGGCTTTAAATATAAGACATTACTTGACGAGAGAGAGAGAGGAGCAAGAGAAAGAGGCTTAAGACATTTTCAAATTTCACTCTAATATTTGTGGATTTCTGAGCAGAGTAATGGGGACTGCAGTGCATGCAATGAGGGCTTATAGATTTGAAGAAATGTCTGCCTTATACTAGAGAGCAAACAATTGAGCTAGAAGGTTGAAAATGATGATAATAGAGGAATTTAAAAATCAAAACTATTGTTTTGGGGCCCTACTCATGGCTGAGTGGTTAAGTTCACACACTCTACTTCAGCAGCCTGGGGTTTGCCAGTTCAGATCCTGGGCGTGGACCTACACACAGCTCATCAAGCCATGCTGTGTGGCATCCCAAGTAGAAGAACTAGAATGACTTACAACTAGGAAATACAACTATGTACTGGGGCATTGGAGGGAACAAACTATTAAGTTTTACTTGTTGGTATTAGGCAATAAACACTTGTATTTTTCTGAGCCCATGTTACTTACTGATAACTGACTTTCAGGAAGGTTCAGCAATGTTGGACAGAGTGACATCAAGAAGCAAATCTAGCTTCTCAACATTAGAAAAAAAAGCTACAGTTATTTATATGTATCTTAAAGGATAAGCAAGGAGTATAATCCTAAATACAGTCATGTGTTGCTTAATGACAAAGATACATTCTGAGAAATGAATCATTAGGCAATTTTTTCATTGTGTGAACATCATAAAGTGTATTTACAGAAACCTAGATGATATGTCCTACTACACCTTAGGCTATATGATACTAATCTTGTGGGACCACAGGCATATATGCAGTGTGTCATTGACTGAAACATCATTATGCAGCACATGACTGTATAGAAGAAAAACCACCTCCTGTGTATCACTAAGTTTATTCATATGATAATCCAAACCTATTTCGATTTGAACTGATATTCCATTTGTGCTCAATACTAGCAAGAAGAATTATGTAAATGTTTAATTAAAATCTTTGACATTTTTTGATATGTAAATTTATTAAGGGCAGACAATCATCCATATCTTATCCAAGTAGGTATAGATATTTTCCTTTTATTGTTTAATGAATCCTTTACAAAAGATTTTGAATGTCAATCCTTACCAACTTACCTTGTGACTTTTGGTAACAGAATGAGATTTCTTTTTTCAAAATAAGAAACTTTTATTACTCATTTAAGTAACTGGGCATTTTCTGAAGAAATCATGGCTAGACTAAAAAAATAAAAAATAAGTAATTAAACAGTTCAGTTTTCTTTATTTACCATGCATGCTTGTGTCTCTTCCTTCAGGAAAAACAGTGAATTCTAATGGAGAATTAAAACAAAACCTTAACTGATTTTTATCATATTGGAGATTTTTTTCACCATCAGAAATTGGCTTGTTCTTCATTCTCATTGTTCTCATTTTCCTAAGGGCTCTGTTTGGCAACCAGTCTGTAATCCTCCTCATCTTCATGAACAGCCATTCCCACACACCCATGTATTTCCTACTTAGCTCTCCTTCACGGAACTGAACCTCATCTCTACCATTGTCCCAAAAATGGCTTCTAATTATCCATTTGGAAACAATTCTATCTGCATCACCAGGAGTGAGGTTCAGATCTTCTTGACTTTAGCATTTACTGCAGCACTGCTCTTGACATCTATGACATATGATCATTATGTGACTACTTGCTTTCCTCCCCTCTGTCCCATCCATAGAAGAAAAAAAGTGTGTGCTGGTAATAATAAGATCTTGGATAATGGGCTTTATCACTCCTGTGCCCACATTTTATATGCCCTCATACTCCTTATTGCTGGTTCTGGACCATCAACCATTTCTTCTCTAATAACCCAGCCATGTTGACTCAGGTCTGCATTGACACCTTGGTCTATGAGTACACAGTGTTTGTGAGCATCACCCTATTTCTTGATTCCTTGTGTTGCCTTTCATTGGTATAGCATATTCATATGGCCAGGTTCTCCTTGTTGTCTACTGCATGCACTCAGCAGAAGGGAAAAGGAAAGCCTATTCAAGTTAGAGAACTCACCTCACTGTGGTGGCTTTCTACTATGTGCTCTTTGCTTACACTTATCTATGCCCAAGATCCCTCCAGTCCCTGACAGAGGACAACACAAGATAGTTTGGGCTGTCTTCAACATCATCTTAAACCTAATGCTCAACCTTGTCATCTACAGCCTGAGGAACAAGGAAGTGATGGGGCCCTGAGAAGTGTGACTCACAGAATTCACTCTGTGAAAATGTACACAAAGATTTCATTAGTACTGTAGTCTTGGCAATGGATCAATTTAACATCACATTCTCATTAGAAATAATATTATTTTGAGATTGAAGACAGGGACTAAAATTAATCTAGAGAGTAAAATAATTGAGATTTGACAAAAATAGTTTTATATTCCCAACCAAATTTGGGGGTATTTTTGTGATATTTTTTCAATAAATATAAAGGGCATATATTTTCTTCTAACGTGTGGGCAATAATTTTTTTTGCTAATATATAGAAATAAAAATAAAAACCACTCAGCTTGATGTTATCATTCGGTATAATATTTGTACTATGTACTTGCATTACTTAACAAATCCCACTTAGTCATGCTGTGTAATCCACCCTTTTAATGCTGAACATGATTTTTTAGTATTTTGTTGAAGATTTTGAATCAATATTCATAAGGGTTATTAGTTTGTAGGGTTTTTCCAGCATCTTTGTCTTGCTTTGGTAGCAGGGTGATATGCTGAGCTCACAAAATAAATTTGGAAGTTTCCCCTCCCCTTCATTTTGCCAGAAGAGTTCTAGGATGATTGATGTTAATTCTGTCATAAATATTTGACATAATTCACCTGTAAGGCCAATTTGCCCTGGGAATATTGGTTGAGGGGTTTTCAATGACTGATTCAATCTCCTTAACAGTTATTGTTCTGTTCAGATTTTCTATTTCTTAAATATTCCATCTTGGTAGATTTAGGTTTCTAGGAATTTTTCCATTTGACTTTAGATTATCCAATTTGTTGGTGTACAATTGTTCATAGTAATTTCTTCTAATAATTTTTATTTTTGTTGATTGGTAGTAATGTCCATACTTTCATTTATGATATTAGTAATTTTAATCTTTACTCTTTTTGTCTTGGTTAATTTGGTAGAGAATTGTCAATTTTGTTGATCTTTTAAAAGAACCAATTCTTGATTTTGTTGATTTTCTCTATTGTTTTTCTATTATCTATTTTATTTATATCTCCTCTAATCTTTATTATTTTCTTTCTTGTGCTAGTTTTTAATTCTAATGGTTCTAATGTAGATAATTATATCTATAAATTTCCCTCTTAGCACTGCTTGTACTACATTCTATATATTTTAGTTTGCTGTGTTTACATTTTTATTTGTCTAAATATATTTTATAATATCCTTTATGATTTGGTCTTTGATCCATTGGTTGTTTACACTGTGCTGTTTAATTTTCATATATTTATGAATTTTTCAGTTTTCCTTCTGCTGTTGATTTTCAATTTCATTTTAAAGTGGCCAGAAAAGATACTTTGAATAATTTCAATCTTTCTAAATTTATTAAGACTTGTTTTGTGGCCTAATATGCAGTCTATCCTGGAGAATATTTCATGTGCACTTGATAAAATTGTGTATTTGTCTTTTGTTGGGTGGAGTGTTCTAGTAGGTCCACAAGGTTTAGAATGTTTTCCAAGTCCTCTAATTCCTCATTGAAATTCTTTCTGGTTATTCTAAACATTATTAAAAATGGGGTATTGGGGATGGCCTGGTGGTGCGGTTGTTAGGATCGTGTGCTCTGCTTCAAGGTCCAGGGTTCGCTGGTTTGGGTCCTGGGTGCAGACCTACACACCGCTTATCAAGCCATGTTGTGTCACATGTCCCACACATAAAGTAGAGGAAAATGGGCATGGATGTTAGCTCAGGGCTAATCTTCCTAAGAAAAAGAAAAGAGGGGTTCAGAAGTCTCCTACCATTATTGTAGCCTTTCTTATGTCTTCATTCAATTCTGTCAATGTTTGCTGTGTATATTTTGGAGTTCTGATGTTTGCTGCATATGCAGTAACTGTTATATCTCTTGGTGAATTGATTCTTTTATCAGTATATAACGCCCTTCTTTGATCTTTATAACTTTTTTGTTTAAGGGCTATTTTAACTGATAATAGTATAGTCATCATTACTCACTTTTGGTTTCTATTTGCATGCACTATCTTTTTCCTTTTCAGTCTTTTCTTATTCAACTTGTTTTTGTCCTCAGCTCTAAAGTAGACAGCATATAGTTGGATAATTTTTAAAAATTATTTCTCGGGGCTGGCCCTGTGGCCGAGTGGTTAAGTTCATGCACTCTGCTGCAGGCAGCCCAGTGTTTCGTTGGTTTGAATCCTGGGTGTAGACATGGCACTGCTCATCAAACCATGCTGAGGAAGTGTCCCACATGCCACAACTAGCAGGACCAACAAGGAAGAATATACAACTATGTACTGGGGGGCTTTGGGGAGAAAAAGGGAAAAAAACAAAAGCTTTGAAAAAAATTATTTCTCCCATTCTTTGCCATTTGATTTGGGAGTTTAATCCACTTACATTTAAGATAATTATTTATAGAGGAGTTATTTTTGTCATTTTCTTGTTTCTTTTATCTTATTGTCCCTGTTTCCAACTTCAATTCCTTTTTTTTTGTGCTTAGTTGATATTTTTGTAGTGAACCATTTTGATTCCTTCTTTTTTCCTTTTTTGTATATTTTATACATATTTCCTTTGAAGTTACCATATGGATTATGTATGAAATCATAAAGTTATAACAATCTATTTCAAATTAATATTAACTTAAGTTCAATTGCATATTAAAACTCTATTCCTTTACAACTCTATGTGATCATGTCATCAGTGTCACTACTATATCTTTATATTATCAATGTTATCAATGTCACTATTTTATGTTATCAATGTCACTGATTATATCTTTAGCTATGGTGCACTTACTGTAAATTTGAAATTATTTTTGTCTATATTTTAAATATAAAATTTATATTTTATTTATATTTTAGCTATTTTTTAAATTATGTAGAAAAAATTGAAGTGGAAATGCAATCCAAAATCACAATAATATTGTTTTTTATATTTGACCATGTATTTACCTTTACCAGAGAGGTTCATATTTTTGTACATTATCTGGTTACCATCTAGCATCCTCTTATTTCAACCTGAAGGTCTCCTGTTAGCATTATTTTTGGGACAGGTCTAGTGGAAATGAATTCTGTCAGCTTTTGATTATACACAAATATCTTAATTTCCACCTCACTTTTAAAGGACAGTTTTGCTGAATAGAAAATTCATGGCTAGGGCCAGCCGTGTGGACAAGTAGTTAAATTCACGCACTCCACTTCCAGCCTGGGGCTTCACTGCTATGGATCCTGTGCTCAGACTTGGCACTGCTCATCAGGCCACATTGAGGTGGTGTCCCACATGCCACAACTACAAGGACCCACAACTAAAATATATAACTATATACTGGGGGGATTTTGGGAGAAAAAGCAGAAAAAAAATGATGATTGGCAACTGTTGTTAGCTCAGGTGCCAATCTTTAAAAAAAATTCATGGTTAACAGCTTTTTTGTTTTACTTTTTCTTTCAGCAATTTACATATATCATCTTGTTACCTTATGGCCTCCAAAGTTCTTGTGGAAAAGTCGATTCATAATCTTAATGGCATCCTTTGTATGTGACTTTTTTTAATGTCAAAATTTTGTCATTTTCTTTCAATAGTTTGATTATAATGTGTCTTGTTGATCTCTTTGGGTTTATCTTACTTGAAGTTCATTGAGCTTCTTGGATTTGTAGATCCATGTATTTTCTCAAATTTGGAAAGTTTTTGTCCATTGCTTGTTCAGATAATCTGTTTTCCCTTTTCTCTATTAACCTTCTGAGGTTTCCATAATGCATATTTTTGTCCTTTTGATGGTCTGCCATAAGTCCTTTGGCCTCTGGTAACTTTTTTTTCTTTTTGTTCCTCAGATTCCATAATTTCACAAATCTAACTTTCAGTTCTCTGATTCTTCTTTCTGCTCAAGTCAGCCACTGAAAGCTTATACTCAATTTTTCAATTTGCTCCTTGTATTTTTCAGCTCCAAATATTGTTTCATTATTTATTATAATTTCTATCTTTATTATATGATCATTTTGTTCATTTGCTGTTCTTCTGATTTCCTTTAGTTCTTTGTTTTCTGAGCTTATTAAGCATTTGTAAGACAGTTGTTTAAAGTCTTTATCTAATAGATTTATTTATGTTTCTTCAGGGATGGTTTTTGGACATTTTTTCTTTTGAATGAGTCATGTTTCTCTGTTGTTTTGCATGCTTTGTGATTATTTTTATAAAAAATTGGGCCTTCAAAATACACCCATCCCTCCAAGTATTTGAAGAATGGCTCTGTGCCAGGGAAGTCCTTCACTAATTAGCTGAGCCTTGGTTCTGGTCCTTAGAATCAGCCTGAGAGAAAGCTTAATGTCCTCTCAATCTTTTTTCAGCATGCATCTTATCTGGACTTGTGTGTTGCTCTTTAGATTTTCCCATATGCACAACTTCTTTTTTATTTTTTTTTTTGAGGAAGATTAGCCCTGAGCTAACATCTGCCACCAAACCTTTTTTTTGCTGAGGAAGACTGGTCTGAGCTGACATCCATGCCCATGTTTCTCTGTTTTATGTGGGATGCCTGCCACAGCATGGCTTGACAAGCAGTGTGTAGGACTGTACCCGAGATTTAAACCAGCAAACCCAAGGCTGCTGAAGTGGAATGTGTGAACTTAACTGTTGTGCCACCAGGCTGGCCCCCACAACTTCTTTTAAATGTCTTAATTTTCCAAAGAGTTTTCTTCTTTAGGCCTTTGGTAGTCTGCTGTATGTCTCCTCTCATAATCACTTGCTTCAGGTATCTGTGGTTCAGTCTCTGTGCAACATTTTGAGTAGTGCCTGCTGCTTTTTCCTAACTGATATCCCAGTTAGGTAAAACAGACCAGCACTTCAGGTAGCCCCTGACAGTTTAGAACATTGAAATAATGTCGTCTTCACTGCTTCCAGAACACAGGAGGGAATTGGAAACGGGACTGCTGCCCTAGCTGGTCTATTGTAAGTTTCCTCCCATAATCTTTTGCCCCAAATGTTTGCAGATGGGTCTACCATCAAGTTTTATAAGGAGGGTGAGCTATTTCTTCCTGCCAGAGATCTGAGTTACATGAAACAGAGACCAGTCCTTCAGGCAGTACCCACACAAGTTAGAATGTGGAGAATGAGGTCTGATTGCTTTCTCTGGTTTGAGAGTGGGAACTGGGAATGGGACTGCTGCCTCTTCTACACCAAGGCCATGCCACTTAGAGGAGGGTGTGGGCCAGGAATAAACAATAATGCCATGGAATTTCCGACCATTTTGAATGTGGCTAGATTGGATATTTGCTTGCTGCTTATACACCTTTGGCTAGTTTCCAGACCTCCAATTTTTTGGTTGTTTTTGATGTAATCATGGGGAATCAAGACCCTGGCACTTCCTAGTCTGCCATTTTTCTAGTGTCATTGCAAACTAATCACTTTTTTAAAAAATTAAGAGATAATTAAAACTATATCACTCTAGCAGACATGAGGGCTAGATGATTTACAATGTGTTCTTAACAAAAATGAAATAAATATTCTCTAGATAAATTTATGTTTTTTGAAGGGTAGCAAGAGAAACAAAGAATACTATTTAATTCATTTATTAGATCTATAATAATCTTAGTATAAAATTATCCAATAATACTATAAGAATATTATAAATACATATCATTATGAATATATGTGCAAAAGTCCATAAAAAATAACAAGTAGTATTCAGCCATACAATAATAAAATAAACAAAATCCCTGTCATAACAAGTTAAAGTTTTTAACAAGTCATTTCAGTGTCAGAAATTCTTTTAAAAACTGTTTATTTCTCAGATTTTCCTTGAATTTCCACAACTGTATACACCTGTATAACCAGCACCATAAGAAAATACACACTATTACCATTGCCCCAGAACATTGTCTAATATCCCTACCTATTCCTCCACCCATTTCCTCTGATAAATTAATAAATATAGTTTTACATATTATAATACTTACATAACTATATAATGCAATATTATTTATGTATTGTGTAAATTACTACTTCTATTTTATATAATATAAAGAATATACATAATTTATATAGGTGTACATGTATGTGTATGTGTGCATATATATGTATGTTATGGACATTTTGATTAGAATTCCTATGACTATGGCTGCTTATGAACATTCTTGTATAAATCCTTTTGTATACATATGCTTATATTTGTCTTGGGTAAATACCTATAAATGGAATTGGTGGATAATAGGAAGGTTGCATAAACCACATGAGTGTTTCACTTGTTCTATATCCTTGTAAATATTTAAATTCTCCCATAATTTTTACTTTTAGATATTCTAGGGCATGAGGAAGAGTAATATTCACTTTTGAATGGCTAATTCTCTTGAACATCTCTTCATGTACTTCTCAGCCATCCATATATTTGTTTTCTTTTGTAATGCTCAAACCTTTGCTCATTTTTAAATTGAATTATCTTTTTATTGTCAGTTTTTAGGGATTCTTTATATAATTTGCATAATTGAGAGTTCTTTGTCACATATATGTACTTATATGTGAGTACTTTCTCAGACTACTGATGGCCTATTCATTTATTTCATGAAGTATTTTAAACTTTTATTAATTTCATTTATTATTATTTTTTCTTTTATTATTAGTTTTTTTGGTGTCATATCTAAGGAATATTTTCCTATTTCAATTTTGTGATCTATTTTCTAGAAGTCATCATTTTAGCTTTTAGATTTAGATATATAATCCATCATGAAATAATTTTCACATGTGGAGTATGGTGACATTCAAGGTTTATTTTTTTAATATGGCCATTCCATTTTTTCATTGAATTCAAAGAGCCTCAGAATTCCTTTTAATATAATACATCATATTTCCAGATTATCTGAGAGAAGCATACAGGGCAGAAAAATGTGTTCACCAAACTTCAACTCTATGAAATTAAAAAACAACTCTTAGCAAAGTAAGAGAAGTAAACTTCCTTAAACTACTAAAAAATTCATGTATACATATATATGTAAATATATACAAGATATATGATATAAAAATAATAGGTAATATAAAATGACATGTAATATAAAAATGATATATAATATAAACATGATATGTACTCTAAACATTGTATACCATTTCTAAGTTTTAAATAATTTAAAATCAGAATCAAGACACTTATTTGACTTGGATATTTTTATCTAAAATTGTAATGAGATGCTAAACAATGCAGTAAAAGAATAAATATCATGTACAATATTTGAAAAATTTAAAAAGTCCCATAGTTTCTTGAAGATGACATGATTATCTACATAAAGAATGCAACAGGGGCTGTCCTGGGGGTGTCGTGGTTAAGTTTGCCTGCTGTGCTTTGGTGGCCCGGGGTTCACGCATTTGGATTCCCGGTGCAGAGCTAGGCACTGCTAATCAAACCATGCTGTGCTAGGCATCCCACATATAAAGTAGAGGAAGATGGGCACAAATATTAGCTCTGGGCCAAACTTCCTCTGCATAAAGAGGTTTGGCAGCAGATGTTAATCTTCCTCAAAAGAAAAAAATCAAGAGCCCAGAAATGAACCAACATATTTATGGACAACTAATATTCAACAAGGGAGCCAAGAGCATATAATGGAGAAAGGAGAGTCTCTTCAGTAAAGGGTGTGGGAAAACTGGACAGACACAGGCAAAAGAATGAAAGTGGGCCATTCCCTTACACCATGCACAAAAATCAACTCAAAATGGATTAAAGACTTGAATGTAAGACCCAAAACCATGAAACCTCTAGAAGAAAACATAGGCAGTATGCTCTTTGACATTGGTCTGAGAAGCATATTTTCAAGTACGATGTCTGACCAGGCAAGAGAAACAAAAGAAAACATGAACAAATGGGACTACATCAAACTAAAAAGCTTCTGCACAGCAAAGCAAACCACCAACAAAACAAAAAGACAACCTAACAGTTGGGAGAAGATATTTTCAAACCATATATCAGATAAGGGGTTAATATCCAAAATATACAAAGAACTCACACATCTCAACAACAACAAAAAACCAATAATCCCAGTAAAAATGGGTAAAAGATCTGAACGGAGATTTCTCCAAAGATGATATACAGATGGCCAACAGGCACATGAAAAGATGTTCAACATTGTTAGCTATCAGGAAAATGCAAATCAAAACTACAATAAGATATCACCTCACTCCAGTCAGAATGGCTATAATTAACAAGACAGGAAACGACAAGTGTTGGAAAGGATGTGGTGAAAAGGGAACCCTCGTACACTGCTGGTGGGAGTGAAAACTGGTGCAGCTACTACGGAAAGCAGTATGGAATCTCCTGCAAAAATTAAGAGTAGATCTACCATATGATCCAGCTATTCCACTGCTGAGTATTTATCCAAAGAACTTGAAAACACAGATGCATAAAGATACTTTCACCCCTATGTTAATTGCAGCATTATACGCAATAGGCAAGACTTGGAAGCAACCTAGGTGCCCATCAAGGGACGAATGGATAAAGAAGATGTGGTATTTATACACGATGGAATACTACTCAGCCATAAGAAATTATGCAATCTGGCCATTTGTGACAACATGGATGGACCTTGAGGGTATTATGCTGAGTGAAATAAGTCAGAGGGAGAAAGTCAAATACCATATGATCTCATTCATATGTAGAAGATAAAAACAATGATAAACAAACACATGGCAACAGAGATTGGATTGGTGGTTACCATAGGGGAAGGGAGGAGGGGGAGGACAAAAGGGGTGATCAGGCTCACATATGAGTGGATGGAATATAATTAGTTTTTGGGTGGGGAACATGATGCAATCTACACAGAATTCAAAATATATTATGATGTTCATCTGAAAGCTATATAATGTTATAATCCAATGTTACTGCAATTAAAACATAAATAAAAATTAAAAAAAAACAAAACTTCTGCTTTGCAAAAGGTAATGTCAAGAGAGTAAGACAACACACAGACTGGGAGATAATATTTGCAAAAGTTACATTTTAAAAAGCACTGTTATTAAAAATATACAAAGAATTCTTAAAAATCAATAATAAGAAAATAAACAACCTATTTTAAAAATGGGCCAAAAACCTTAATAAGCACCTCATCAAAGAAATATATAAATTGCAAATAATCATATGAAAAGGTGTTCTACATCATATATTATCAGGGAAATGCAAGCTAAAATGATAAGACACTAATACACCCTAATTAGAATGGCCCAAATATGCAACTTTGACAACACCAGTTTCTTGCAAGGATGTGGAGCAACAGCAACTCTTATTCTTTGTGGGTGGGAATGCAAAGTGGTACAGCCACTATGGAATATATTTTAACAGTTTGATTCTAAACTAAACATACACTTACCATGTTTTCCAGCACTCAAGTTCTTTAAAATTTCCCCTCAGGTTGGTCTCCAGCACAGAGATACCCAACATCAACAAGAACAAATAATAACGGCAAACAATGGAGAAAGGAGGTAATATGATTTCCATAGTTGCCACATTATAACATTCAAATGTCCAGTTTTCAGAACCACCACCAACAAAATATACAAGATGTGAAAAGTAACAGAAAAGTATCACTCATTCAAAGGAACAAAATAAATAATCAGAAAATCTGAGGAAAACCCAATGTTGGATTTACTAGATAAAGATTTTAAAACAACTTCGTAAAGATGCTCAATAAGCTAAAGGAAGACATAAACAGAGAAAGAAAAATAATTTATAAACAGAATTAGAATATCAAGAAAAGATAAAATGTAAAAATACATCAGAAAAAATGTCTAGCCTAAAAATACAATAACTGAAATGAAAATTTCACTAGAGGGATTCAACAGCAATTTGTGCAGTCAAAAGAAAAACAGAGAACTTAAGATGGGATAATTAAAATTATTTAGTCTGAGGAGCAGAAAGTAATATATATTTTAAAAAATGTGAACAGAGCCTGAGCAAGCTGTGAACTCCATCAGGGAGAACAACACACACATTGTGGGTCCCAAGATTACTCAATTGTGAAAACACACCCATTTCAATAAATAGGGCTGGGAAAACTGGATGCCTCCATGCGAAAAATAAAGTTGGTCTCTTACCTTACAGGATACACCAAAAACAAAAATCTCAAATGGGCCAAAGTGCTGAATTTAAGAGCTAAAAATATAAAACTCTTAAAAGAAAATATTGGAGAAAAACTTTCAACATTCCCTTTGGCAACCATTTCATGGATATGATCCCAAAAGCACAAACAACAACAACAACAACAAAAAACAGAACAAATGGATTCCATCAAACTTAAGAACTTTTGTGCATCAAAGTACACGATCAAGAATACAAAGACAGCTTACTAAATGGAAGAAAATATTTGCAAATCATATGTTTGTTCAGGGATTAATGTATAGGATATATAAATAACTTCTACAACTATATATCTAGAAGATTTGAAAGCACAAACATGGACAAATATCTGTATCCCAAAATTTATAGCAGCATTATTCACAATAGCAAAAATGTGGAAGCAACTCAAGTGACCATCGACAGATGAGTAAATAAAAGAAATGTAATCAATAAAATACTCTTCAGCCATAAGAAGGAAGGAAATTGTGATTATGTTACCACATGAACAGATATTGAAAACATTATGCTTAGTGAAATAAGCATAAGGAAGTAAGGACAAGTATTATATGATTCATCTTATATGAAGTACATAGTTTAAGCAAATTCATAGAGACAGAAAGTAGAATACAATCCACCAGAGGCTGGGGATAGTGAAAGTGGTAGTTATTATTTAACAGATAGAGAGTTGGGTGGTAATGAAAAATTTTGGGTACAGATAGCGGTGATTATTAGATGACATTATACACTTACAAATCATAAAATGAATAAATGTGATATTATGTATATTTTTCTACAATAGAAAATTAAATCTGTTATAACAGTTTGACATATATTCAAAGAGTTAAGTAGAGAAGTGGAAGAGAAAATTGCCCTTAGTGGTAGTATGAGTGATAAAAATACAATTTGTGAGATGAAGACTAGATGGTAGGGGATTAGACTTTCAGAAGAATAGATTACTGACTTTGAAGACACAGCAATGGAAACTATCCAAAATGAAACTCAGAAACAAAAAGGAATTAAAAAAAGTAGTGAACTGAGAATATATTTGAACAGTAATCTATATAGGTAATTGTATCTGAAACAGAAAAGTGTGAGCAGAAAAAAGATTCAAATGAAAATGGCCAACATTTTTCCACTTTGATTTGAAAAGTTTGATCAAAAACTTTAAAGCCACAGACACAAAAAGCTCAACAAAGCCAAAGCATAAAAAGTATGGAAAGAACTACACCAAAGCACATCAGTTTTAATGCTCAAACCATTGATAAGAAGAAAATCCTGAGATCCACAAGAGAGAGGAAATTACTGAAAGAATAAAGATATTATGCCAGTAGAGAGTTATATATCCAATTAAATTACTTTAAAAAATGATGGTAAAACAAAGACTTTCACAGGAAAAAAAGCTCAAAGTAAAGGACACATACTACAACGAATGTTAAAGTAAATCTGTCAGTTTGAAATTACGGATTTACACAAAGGAAAACTGAGCATCATCAAAATAAAAATGATATATATATCTGACAGTATATATGATTTAATTTTTATGCTTAAAAGATTTTAAAAATGTAATGAACTATTTAGAAATAATAATAACAATGTATTGTAGACTTTATAATACATCTATTAGTATGACTAAAATAGGCAAAGGTCAGGAAGTGAGAAATGGAAGTATATTGTTATAAGCTCCTTTTACTATGTATAGTGTTATCAAATGAAGTTTGCCAGAGAGAATTCAAACGTGTCCTATAAATGTTAAAGTGACAAGTAGCATAATAATTGCAGAATTATAGCTCACAAACAAACAGAAAAAAATACTTAATCCAAATAAAGGCTGACACAAGGATACAGGAAACAAATAACACACCAGACCAAAAGAAAGCATATAGCTCTATGATATAAGTAAAGTTAACAATATCAATAATTTCAATTTTTCTATCTATACAAACACCACAATCAAAAATCAGAGATTCTTTGATAGGATTACAAAGCAAGATCCAACTCAATGATGCCTTCAGAAAATAAAATTAAAATATAAAGAAACAAGTAGGCTCAAAGCAAAAACATAGATAAAGATATACATGCTCATGTTAAGAGGGAGAAAGCTAAAGTGGCAATGTTGTATCATACAAAATAGAATTTAGAGAAAAGACTGTTATAAGACCAAAAAAAGGCCTTATTATAGTGGTAAATGGATCAAATAACTAAGACGAAATTAAATTCTAAATATTTATGCGCCAAATAGCAGGGCTTCAAAATAAATAAAGCAAAATTGATTGATCTGCCTGGAGAAATAGATAAGAAATTATAGACAGAGATTTTTATACCTCCCTCTATTTGTTGATTCTTGAGGTCAAAGTTTGTATTCTCTATCGTTTCAGTCTTTCAAACTTTGTGGAGACCTTCTTAATCACAAAATATGATATATTTAGGTGTATGCACAATGCACATTTGAAAAAATTTTAATCTGCAGTTTCAGTGCATACCATCCTACAATTATCAATGTGGTCAAGTTCATAAATCTTATATCTATCTTATTTTTTATTTTTATTGCTATGTTCTATAAGTTTTTGTAAGCTACATCTTAAAATATTTAAGTATCAAAGCACATTTTCTTTTAATTTTCTTCTTTGCTCTGTATATCATGATGACATATTAATATGTGTAAAAAAATTTTATGCCATTTTATTTGAATGAATATTTCAAAATTAACTTTATAAATTGTAATGGTAAGATAATTTCTTTCATTCAGGAATTGGTTTCTAAATTAGATTACCTACATGGCAAACTCTTTTGTCATCGAATGGAAAATATAGTGTCTGCCTCAAGAATTACCATAGGCTTTAAGGGTCCAAATATATGCAAAACTATACAAAATTCCCAATAAATATTTCCCTCATTGTACCTTTTTGATATGTTAAAATGATTCATCAAAAGCATTATATGATGAAAAAGAAAAATATACCTTATTTGGTCTTGGCATGGAGATTGTAACTGCTAATAATAAGGGTATCACTTGTTAAACTCACTAATGATTTACATTTTAAATATAATTTTTTTAGCTTGAGTAAAAATGATACTCATTTAAAATTTATTCTTTTACATTATGACAAAAAGGGTAAGGTCTGAGTGATCTAATTTACTGGCCATATCTTCCATAGATAATTTGGAAAAACAATAATAAACTTCATTTTTATAACAGTTTTAATTTATAGAAAATTAAGCAGAAAATTCTATGTCTCCTTGCCAAACACACAGTTTTCTCTATTATTATTTTCTATAATTTTCCATTAGTGTGATACATTTGTTACAATTGAAAAATATTGAAATGTTAATAAAAAGTTCATAGTTTACATTAGTTTTGACCTTTGTGTTGTGCAGTTTTGTGGGTTTTGGCAAATGCATTATGCCATACAGCCACCATTACTTTATTACATAGAATAGCTTTAGCACCCTAAAAGTTTCCTGTGTTCCATTATTCATCTTTTTTACTAAGAAAATAATATTTTAGTATTTTTTTCATGATTGACTTTCAGATGTCATTATACACATTTTAGGTTATTTTAAATATGACTGAAAATGATTTCCTCTCATAAGTGCACAAAAAGATTAAAGATAGTATATATCATTTATTCGAGGACTCTTTAAGCTTAAAGGATAATAGATATATATTTAGTAAAATATTTGTCTTTACCAGTTATGCTTCAAACATCAGAAAATGTGTATTTCATGGAAGGAAAACCTTCAAAATTAAGTTTATGGTTTGTTTATGCTGACATATGATTTTCACTTCAAAATAATGTCAGATGCTTAAAAGTTCAAAATAGGCAAGAAAATTATTTTGAAGCATTTTTAAAATTATTTTACCTAAGTGGGAGTTTTTAAAAATAACAATCTTATCCTTTTTCTGGATGAAATATTCTCATAATTTTCTTTCCTGTGTCATTATTTCTTATTTCTAAAACTGTAGATAATAAAATTCAAGAAAGGAGGGATTATAGAGTAGAAGGTAGAAATGGTCATCTCCTGAATGGTGGATGAGCTGGAGGTGGTCTGCAAATACACAGCAGTGGCTGAGCTGACAAAGACTGTCACCATGAGGATGTGAGGAATACAAGTGGAAAAAGCTCTTTCTTTCTCTTTTCTGATCGAAAACCTGAGCACACTAACAAATGCACAAATGTAAGACATGGTGATGAAGGGAAAATAGCTACCACCAGTCATCACTATGGAGACAAAAATTGCAATTTGATTGTTTAAGATATCAGAGCAGAAGAGCTTCAGCGGAGAAGGGATGTCACAGAAGAACTGATTTACCACGTTGGACTGACAGAAGGACAGCCAAAATTTGTTGTCAGCGTCAAAACCTGAATAAACAACACCACTGAGTATGTAGGCCATTGTCATGTGGATACAAAGCCAAGGGCTTATGATTACAGTCTAGTGGAGGGGCTGGGAGATGGCCACAAAGCGGTCCTATGCCATGACAGTGAAGAACATGTAGCTATTGAGAGTTTGAACATATAATGAAAATTTATTGTTCTATATCTCCCAATCAATTTTCAGTTCTAGATTGAGTTTCCATGTAGCAGCACAGTAGAGCTGAAGCAGGGGCAGGTATGCTTTCCATCCTGACTGCCATTCACTTGCTTTATAGCTATATAGCTATGATAAGCCTCTTAAATAGTTTAAACCTCAGGGGGTGGTCTAGTGTAGTAGCAGTTAAATTCTCACGCTCTGCTTTGATGGCCCTGGGTTCACCAGTTAGGATTCTGGGCATGGAACTATGCACTGCTTATCAACCCATACTGTGGCAACCATCTTACATATAAAAATAGAGTGAGGCAGTCATGGATGTTAGCTCAGGGCCAATCTTCCTCAGCAAAAAGAGGAGGATTGGTGGCAGATGTTAGCTCAGGGCTAATCTTCCTCAGAAAAGGTTAAACCTCAGTTGCCTTATTTATAATATTTTAATAACATCTACCTCAAGCATTTGATATTTCTAAAATAATTTAAATAGAAGAAGTACTCAAAATGGGGACTATGTTGAAGAAAAATAAATAAATATGAATTACACGTCACTGACAAGATGATGAAGCAGGTGATCCCCTCAGCACTTACATTTCTTTCATCTTAATAGCATTAATCTTTGTTTTTAAATAACACAAAAAGTTAAAAGGAAAGAAGAACACATTTTCGATGAAATTTTTAAAATTGCTATATTTCTACACAGACAAATATAGAAAAATGAGAGATGACACAAATTAACAATATCAGGAATAAAGAAGGATAATTTGGTAAATATTCTAAAGATATTTTAAGGATAAATGAAAATATTAATAACTTTATGTAAATAAGGATACTGAGTTAAAATGGAAAATTCTTTGAAAGGCACCAAATACAAAAATTTACTCAAAACTATAAAATAAACTTATTTTGTAGACTTAAAACCCTTAAAGAGAATTCCAGATGCCTATGTTTTATAAAACATTTAATGAAGAAATAATAGCAAATTTAAGGAAAGTCTTCCTGAAATTTCAAGAGGATGAAGTTCTTCAAATGTTACTATATAAAGCCATTACCACTCTGAGTGCACAAAAATAAAGTCATTGTAATGAAAGAAACTATAAAATTACTATCGCTCATGAATAAACAAGTAAAAATTATTTTTAATATTTAGAAAATTAAATGAAATAGTATATACATGGAATATTATATTTCTTGGGAATTAGAATAGAAATATATGCTTGGCTTAACATTCAAAATCATTCTTTGTAATTCAACATATTATATAAATAATAACATTTATATGATTATCAGCATGGTGCAGAAAAAAGTGACAATATCTGATTTCCATTTTTTTAAATAAAAGTCAATAGAATAGAGATATAAAGAAAATTCTACAACCTGTTGGAGAGACTTTACGAAAATCTTACAAATAATATCATATTTAATGATAAAAGTATGAATGCTTTCCCTCTAAAATTAGGAAAAAACCAAAGATTTTCTCTGTCGTCAATTCTATTGAACATTGTCCTGGAGACTCCAACAAGTGCTGGCCTGCTGGTGCAGTGGCTAAGTTCACATGTCTGCTTCAGTGGCCCGGGGTTCACCAGTTTGGAGCCCAGGTGTGGATATGGCACCGCTTGGTAAGCCATGCTGTGGTAGACATCCCACCTATAAAGTAGAGGAAGATGGGCATGGATGTTAGCTCAGGGCTAGTCTTCCCCCCCCCCCCAAAAAAATCAGAGTTTGATTTCCAGTCTGGCAAATAAAAAGCTTGGATTTTATCTCTTTTGTCCACACCACAGAAAGAAAATTTGAATAAAGTGAAGATAAAAAACTCTTATTACACATTTGTGAAAACTAATGTCATAAAACAAACAGCTGCCCCAAATTTCAAAGGACAAAAAGGTAGATACAGAGAATATGAACCTACAAGAACAGAAGCCAAGGATCAGAAAAATCTGTGGGAACAAGTAGTAGAGAAGGAATATAAACTGATGAATTCCTGGAGGCTCACAGACGAGTTTGAGAGAGTAAATCTCCAGTGAGGATCTGTGTTAGGGGAACCCCACACTTTAGGGTTTTACTTTCAGGAGTCTTCTCACATCTCACAGTGAAGATTTGAGCATATCCTCTTGTGCTTTTGGCACGAAGAGCTATAAAGTAGCCATTTTTAGGTATATTAGTCTTGTCAAGGCTTGCAGGCAATAGAAAAAATTTTACCATATAAAGAACTTTCTCAGGAGACCCAAAGACAAGTGAGGAGACATAAAATATTGTAGACAGAAAAGTTCAATCTCTCACACCTACCACTGCAGCAAATAGTAAAAGCAGCATGACCTCTCACAAGAAAAATCAGTAACCATCATACTAACATTCTATTTACCTCAGTTACGTTTATACTGAAAATTATGTTCAAGTTAAAACAAAAAATTGTAAGGTACACACACACAAAAAAATGAGATAGAGAGAACATCAGAATCAGAATCAGATATAGTAAAACTGTTGGAATGATCAGATCTACAATTTAAAATAACTGTGTTTGTTAGGTTTTCCAGAAAAACAGAACCAAAAGGATATTTTATATATACATATGTAATTTATAATGATGAATAATTTAAATTACAAATAGTAACTATAAATGTATACATTTATAATGTTTAATACATATTTATATATTATATTATTATTACAGTTATATTTATATACAAATAATTTAGCTAATACTGGCAAATATACGATCATGGAGGCTGAGAGGCACTGTAATCTGCCATCTGCAAGCTAGAAAACCAGGAAACTTAGTAGTATAGTTCACTCTTAGTCTGAAGGTCTACAATCTGGATGTGACTGATGTAAAAGCCAGAGTCTGAAGGTCAGAGAACCAGAAACTCTGAAGTCCATGGCCAGAGAGGTATAGACGTTTCAGCTCAAAAAGAGAGAAGGAATATGACCTTTCTTTGTCTTTGTTCTATTTGGCCCTCAACTATTTCTCTCCACATTGTTGATTGTGGGCGTTCTTTACCAGGTCTACTGAATCAAATATCAATCTCCTCCAGCATATCATTATAAAGCCACTCAGAAATAAGGTTTTACTGGCTATTTGGGCCTCCCTTAACCCAGTCAAGTTAACACATAAAATTAACCATCACAGTAACCATGATTATTATGCTAAGAACTCTAATGAAAAACGAACAACATGAGAGACCACATGTATAATCTATGCAAATTGATGGGAACTGTAAGAAAGTACTAAAGGAAGAGCTACAAGTCAAAAATATAACAGAAAAAAATGCCTTTGATAGGCCCATCAACAGAACAGACAGTTCCAAAGAAAGACTCAGACAGTTTGAAGAAATGTCAATAAAAACATAAAAAACTAATATTCAAAGAAAATAGAATGGAAAAGACAGACGAGAATATCTAAGAACTGTGGGACAATTACAAAATAACATATCATATACAAAAGAAGAACACAAGAATTAGAAATAAAAAAACAGAAAAACTATTCAAAGTAATAATGACTGAGAATTTTCCTATATTAATGATAGAAACCTAACCCCAGATCCAAGAGGCTCAGAAAACACTGAATAAAATATATAACAAAAAATCAACATCTAATCATAAAATATTCAAATTGAAGATAATGAAACACAAGGAATGAATCTTGAAATAAGCCAGTGGGAAAAAGTACCCTACTTATAAAGAGGCAGTGGTTAGAATAACATCAATCATCTCTTCTGAAACTATGCAAGCAAGAAGCAATGGAGTGAAATCTTATCATTAAAAAAAGAAACACAATGGGGCTGGCCTGGTGGCACAGTGGTTAAGTTCACATGTTCCACTTCAGTGGCCCAGGGTTTGCTGGTTTGGATCCTAGGTGTGGACATGGCACCGCTTGGCAAGCCATGCTGTGGCAGGCATCCCACATATAAAAAAGTAGAGGAAGATGGGCACAGATGTTAGCTCAGGGCTAGTCTTCCTCAGCAAAAAGCGGAGGATTGGCAGCAGATTAATGCTCAGGGCTAATCTTCCTCAAAAAAATTTAATAAAATAAAAAGCAAACAAACAAAAAACTGTTAAAAAAAGAAACACAAACCTAGAATGTTTTACTTAGCAAAATTCTTCTTCAAAAGCAAGTGACATCAGCAAGAATGTGGAATAGGTGGTTCCATGCCCCACTTTCCCCAGAAATGCTTATTTTCTACCATCTACAAATGAAAATAAATTCATGAGTTCTCCACAGTTCAGGTAAGAAGTTACAACAACCAACTTCATATGACAGTGATGAGACACATTGCAGAGGGTAAGAAGAACAGTATCACTTTACTGACATCACCCCTCCATCAGTGTGGCACAGCTCAGTGCTGAGAGAGACCTTTTGGCCATCAAATTCTCTGGGAGACAAGAGAGACCAAAATGAATATCTGATTTCCCCAGTCTTTAAAGAAGCTAACTGAGAGGCTCACTCCTGTTGAGTCTCACCTTAAACTCTGAGGGTATTGGCATGGCTAGATTTCCAGGGGGCCATTAAGAACAAAGAAAAGAGACATGGCTCTAAAATATCTGCATATAGATCTCAATAGCTGACCCAGAGCCCATGGTAGTGGCCCCTCCCACAGTCCTTGAAGCAGGTCTGCAGACACTCCACTCATGAACAATGTCAGCTGACTGACCAAGAATCTCTGCTGGGTTGACTGTTGAAGAGCTTTACTTGACATGTCTATTATGTACACATTGGAATAAATGATTTCTTTTTCAAAAGCACAGACAAAAACACAAGGCAATAAAGATAATAAAGAACCATGAAAACATGACACTATCAAAGGAATAAAATAAATATCCCATACCAAAAGTAAAGAAATGGAGGCCTAATAGTAGCCCAACAAATAATTCAAAATGTTCACTTTAAATAAGTTCAAAGAGCTATAAGAGAACACCAGGAGACATCTAAAAATAATCAGGAAAATAAAACTTTAATAAAATGAGAAGTTCAAAAAAGAGATTGAAACCATAATAAAGAACCAAACAAATTCTGCAGCTGAAAAATACAGTGAATGAAACAAAAGATTCAACAAAAAGCTTTAACAACACACTTGCTCCAGCAGAAGAAAGAATCAGCAACCTTGAAGACCAGTCCTTGAAAATTATTCAGTCAGAAGAACAATTAAAAAAGAAAAAGTAAAGAAAGCCTATATGATATGGGACATCATCAAAAGAATCAGAATATGCATTATGGGATTCCCAGTAGGAAGAAAAAGAGAAGGTTAATTAAAAAATAGATATTTTTCAAAATTGGATACAAATGGAAATCAAATTTATGAAGACAAAATGATCCTACATGCATCAAAGCTAAAGAAGTTTACATAAAAATATTTATAATTCAGTTGTCAAACTTTTAAAATGGGGAAAGAATTCTGAAAGTAGCAACAGAAAAGTGATTCTACACATACCAAGAAACATCAATAAGCCTACAAGTATATTTTTCAAAAGAAACTTGGCAATCAGGAATAATTGATACAATCAAATCTGAAAATATGATGGAAAGTATATCATACACACAAAAAAGTCTGAACCAACATTTTTCCAAAGATATACAGAGGGTCAATGGATGCATGAAAAGATTTTAGGCATCATTAATTATTAGAGAAATGCAAATCAGAACCTCAATAAGATATCACCTCACACCCACCAGAATGACTGTAATTAACAAACAGGAAACAAGTGTTGGAGAGGATGTAGAGAGAAGGTAAATATCATACACTACTGGCGAGAATGTAAACTTGTGCAGCCACTATGGAAAACAGTATAAAGATTTCTCAAAAAATTAAAAATAGAACTACCATATGATTCCACTATTCTACTTCTGAGTATTTATCCAAAAAACATGAAAACATGAATGTGAAAAGATATTTGCACTCCTATGTTCATTCTAGTTTTATCCACAATAGCTAAGACTTAGAAACAACCTAAGTGCCCATCAATGGATGAAGAGATAAAGAAGATGTGGTACATATATACACAATGGGCTACTACTCAGCTATAAAAAAAAGATAAAGTCTTGCTATTTGTGACAAGATGGATGGACCTTGAGATCCATGGATGCACACTCCAAGGGGTAAGGATATGTGCATGGGCCAGGACTGTGTTGACAGTGTGTGTGCACCTGTGGGCCATGGGGCTTATCAGAGGCAGAAGACCTGTGCTTTGCAGTCACATAGGCGATCAGGCCCACTTTCCAAAGCCTGAAACAATTCGATACTCCTGTGCCTGGGTCCAACCTCACTCAGCTACAATCCTGAAAGAACTGACAAGAGCCTTTCAGGCCCAAGGTCCACAGCAACTGCAAGCCCCTGAGCCTAGCAACCAGGCACACTGGGGGCATACTTACTTAACAAAAAAACTGCAACAAGAATGTGCAATTAGACATTGTAACCAACTGTGCTGGGGCTCCCCAAACTCAATAAACTGACTGAAGGGGCATATCAGCCACACACATCTGAACATTACAACCAGCTGGGCAAGGGAGACAACATAGTTGCCCTGGGCACCTGCAGCAAAAGCAGACCTGCCACACACAAGGACATATGTAGTCTACATAGGGGAGACTCCTGAAGTGTTTGGAACTGGTTATGAGAGGGAAGGGCACTGTTGGGCCTCAAAAAGTGTCTCTCACATAAGGCCACTTCTCCAAGATCAGGAGACATAGTTGATCCATCTGATACATATACATAAGCACAAAGAAAGAGGCAAAAGAGGAGAAAAAGGAATGTGTTCCAAACAAGGGAACAGGACAAAACCCCAGAAAAAAGAACTAAATGAAATAGAAATAAACAATGTCCCTGACAAAGAGATAAAACAGGAAGTCATAATGATGCTCACTAATCTTGGGAGAAGAATGGATGAATGCAGTGAGATCATCCACAAAGAATTGGAAAATATAAAAAAAGAACCAATCCAAAATAACAAATACAATAGTGGAAAAGAAAAATTCACTAGAGGGATTCAATAGCAGAACACAGGATACAGAAGAATGGATCAGCGAGCTGGATGAAAGATTAGAGGAAATTATCCAAGGTGAACAGATAAAGGAAAAAAGAATTTAAAAAATGAGAACAGTCTAAGGCAACTCAGGGCAATATCAAGCACACTAACACTTGTATTATACGTGTCCAGAAGGAGAAGAGAAAGGCAAAGGGGCAGAGAATCTATTCGAAGAAATAACAGCTGAAAACTTTCCTAACCTGAGGAAGGAAACAGACATCCAAGTACAGGAAGCCCAGAGAGCACCAAGCAAGATAAACCCAAAGAGGCCCACACCAAGATGTGTTATAAGCAAAATGTCCAAAATTAAAGATAAAGAGAGAATCGTAAAAGCCACAAGACAAAGGCAACAAGTGACATAAAAACGAAACCCCATAAGCCTATTGGCTGGCTTCTCAGCAGAAACTTTACAGGCTAGAATGGCATGGTACAATATATTTAAATTGCTGAAAGAAGAAAACCTACCCCCAAGAATACCTTACCCAGCAAGGTTATCACTCAGAATGGAAGGAGAGATAAAGAATTTTCCAACAAACAAAAAGTAAAGAAGTTTATTGCCAAGAAACCAAGTTTATAAACACAAGAAACCAGTTTTACAAGAAATGTTAAAAAGACTTATTTAAACGGAAAAGAGAAGACCAAAAATGGAAATAAGAAAATTATTTTACAAAAAGGCAATAAAATCACTGGTAAAGACAAAAATACAGTAAAGGTAGCAAATCAAACACCTATGAAGATAATATGGAGGTTAAAAGACAAAAGTAATAAAATAAACTTTTTCAATGATGACGGGGGAATGGATACTCATGCACAAAAAGAGAGGTTAGATATGATATCAAAAAAGTAAAATATGGGAGGAGGGGAGGAAAAGAGTAGAGCTTTTAGAAAGAAGTCAAACAAAACAGACCATCAACTCAATATATATTGCTTTATATGTAGATTATTATATATGAACTTCATGGTAATCACAAACCAGAAACCTATAATAAATACACAAATAATTAAGATAAAGGAACCCAAAGTTATAAATAATGCCAACAAAACTCTTCCTCATCAAGGGAAGAGAGCAAGAGAAGAAAGGAACAGAGAAGAACTATAAAGACACCCATAAAAAATGTAACAAAAGGACAATAAGTAGTTTCTTATTGACAACTACATTAAATTTCAATGAACTAAATGATCCTATCAAAAGACATAGGCTGGTCTATTGGATAAAAAAAGAGACCATATATATGCTGCATACAAGACAGACTTCAGCCCTAAAGACACTCAAAAATTGAAAGTGAAGGGCTGGAAAAAGACACTCCATGCAGATGGCAATGAAAAGAAAGCTGGGGTAACAATACTTATATCAGGCAAAATACACTTTAAAAGAAAAACTGTAACAAAAGACAAAGAATGGCACTACATAATGAGAAAGAGAATAATCCTATAAGAGGATATAACACTTGTAAATATCTATGCACCCAACATAGGACCACCTAAACATATAAAGCGATTGTTAACAAATGTAAAAGAAGAAATAGACAGTAAGACAATAATAGTAGGGGACTTTAACACTCCACTTACACCAATAGATGGATCATCCAGACAAAAGATCAATAAGGAAATATTGGCCTTAAATGACACATTAGACCAGATGGACTTAGTAGATATATACAGAACATTCCATCCAAAATCCACAGAGTAAACATGGAACATTCTCCAGGATTGATCACCTGTTCAACAACAAAGCAAGTCTCAATAAATTTAAGAAGACCAAAATAATACCAAGCATCTTTTCTGATGACAATTGTGTGAAACTAGAAGTCAACTACAGGAAGAAAATCAGAAAAGCCACCAATATGTGGAGATTAAACAAATTGCTACTGAACAATGATTGGGTCAATGAAGAAATCAAAGGAGAAATAAAAAGTACATGGAAAGAAATTAAAATGAATATATGACATGGCAAAATCTATGGGATACAGCAAAATTGTTCCTGAGAGGGAAATTTTATAGCAATTCAGGCCTACCTCAACAAACAAGAAAAATTCCAGATGACAATCTAACAGTACACCTAAAGGAACTGGAAAAAGAACAAACAAAGCCCAAAATAAGCAGAAGGAAGGAAATAATAAAATTTAGAGCAGAAATAAATGAAACAGAGGCTAAAAAAGCAAAAGAAAAAATCAAGGAAATGAAGAGCTGGTTCTTTGAAACATTAACAAAATTGACAAACTTTTACCTAGACTCACCAGGAATAAAAGAGAGAAGATTCAAATAAATAAAATTAGAATTGAAAGAGGAGAAATTACAACAGACACCTCAGAAATACAAAAGATTCTAAGAGAATACTCTGAAAAACTATATGCCAACAATTGGATAATCTAGGAGAAATGCATAAATTGTTAGAATCATACAACCTTCCAAAACTGAATGAAGAAGAAATTGAAAGGTTGAATAGACCAACCACCGGTAAGGAGATCAAAACAGTAGTAAAAAAATCTCCTAAAAGATAAAAGCCCAGGATCAGATGGCTCCCTTGGTGAATTCTACCACACATTCAAAGAAGACTTAATACCTCTCCTTCTCAAAGGCTTACAAAAAATTGAAGCGCAGGGAAGGCTTCCTAACTCATTCTACAAAGCTAATATTACCCTGATACCAAAACCGAACAAGGACAACACAAAAGAAAAAAATTACAGGCCATTATCACTGATGAACTATTTATACAAAAATCCTCAACAAAATACTAGCAAATCAAATACAGCAATATATTAAAAAGATCACACACCATTACAAGTGGGATTTATTGCAGGAACGCAGGTATAGTTTAACATCCACAAATCAAACAACATGATACAACACAGTAACAAAATGAAGAATAAAAGTCACATGATCATCTCAATAGACACAGAGAAAGAATTTGACAAGATACAGCATCCATTTATGATGGAAAAAAAACTCTGAATCAAATGGGCATAGAAGGAAAGTATCACAACAAAATAAATGCATGTGTGACAATCTCACAGCTAATGTCATTATCAATGGAGAAAAGCTGATAGCTGTCCCTCTAAGAACAGGAACAAGACAAAGATGTGCACTTTCGCCACTCTTATTTAATATAGCTTTGGAAGTCTTAGCTACAGAAATTAGGAAACGAAAAGAAAGAAAAGGGATCCAAATTGGAAAGGTAGAAGAGAAACTGTCACTATTTACAGATGACATTATTTATATATAGAAAACCATAAACCCTCCCCTAAAAGCTTTTAAAAGCAATAAATGAATGCAGTAAATTTGTGGGAAACAAGATCAATGTACCAAAAATTTAATTGCATTTCTATACACTAAAAATGAATAACCGAAAGAGAAATTAAGAATACAATCCCAAAACACATAGCATTGGAGATTGGATTGATGGTTACCATAAGGGAAGGGGAGAGGGCAAAAGGGGTGATTAAGCTCACATGGGAGGGGATGGACTATAATTAGTTTTTGGGTGGTGAGCACGATGTAATCTACACAGAATTCAAAATATATTATGATGTACATCCGAAAACTATATTATGTTATAACCCAATGTTACTGCAATTAAAAAAAAAAAGAATAGAATCCTATTTACAGTTGTAACAAAAACAATAAAATATCTAGGAATAAACTTAACAAAGGAGGTGAAAGATCTGTACACTGAGAACTGTGAAACATTATTGAAAGAAATTGGAGAAGACACCAGAAACGGAGTGATATTCCATGCACTTGTATTGGAAGAATTAACATTGTTAAAATGTCCATACTTCCTAAAGCAATCTATAGATTCAATGCAAACACTATCAAAGTTTCAACCACATTTTCACAGAAATAGAACAAAGAATCCTAAAATTTATATGGAACAACAAAAGACCCTGGATAGACAAAGGAATCCTGAGAAAAAAGAACAAAGCTGGTGGTATCACATTCCCTGATTTCAAAATATACTATAAAGTTATAGCAACCAAAACAGCATGGTACCAGCACAAAAACAGACACACGGATCAGCAGAACAGAACCAATAGCCCAGAGTTAAACCCACACATTTATGGACAGCTAATTTTCGACAAGGTAGCCAAGAACATACAATGGAAAAAGGAAAGTCTCTTCAATAAATGGTGTTGGGAAAACTGGACAGCCGCATGCAAAAAAATGAAAGTAGACTATTATCTTATACCATGTACAAAAATTAACTCAAGATGGA
This sequence comes from Equus caballus, assembly GCF_041296265.1. Taxonomy (NCBI): domain Eukaryota; kingdom Metazoa; phylum Chordata; class Mammalia; order Perissodactyla; family Equidae; genus Equus; species Equus caballus. The sequence continues at coordinate 13,037,916 of NC_091704.1, forward strand.
TTAAAGACTTGAATGTAAGACCTGGAACCATTAAACTTCCAAAAGAAAACACAGGCAGTATGCTCTTCAACATTGGTCTTAGGAGCATATTTTCGAGTACCATGACTGACTGGGCAAGGTAAACAATAGAAAAAATAAACAAATGGGACTACATCAAACTAAAAATCTTCTGCACAACAAAGGTAACTACAACACAAAAAGGCAACCTAACATTTGGGAGAAGATATTTGCAAACCGTGTATCTGATAAAGGATTAATATCCAAAATATACAAAGAACTCATAGATCTCAACAACAAAAGAACTAACAATCCAATTAAATAATGGGCAAAAGATCTGGACAGACCTTTCTCCAAAGAAGATATACAGCTGGCCAACAGGCACAGGAAAAGATTTTCAACATCATTAACTATTGGGTAAATGCAAATCAAAACTACAATGAGCTATCACCTCACTCCAGTCAGCATGGCTATAATTAACAAGAAAGGAAGCAATAAGTATTATAGAGGTTGTGGAGAGAAGGGAACCCTCATACACTGCTGGTGGGAATGTAAACTTGTGCAGCCACTATGGAAAACAGTATGGAGATCCCTCAAAAAATTAAGAATAGAACTACCATATGATCCAGCAATTCATTCCACTGCTTGAAATTTATCCAAAGAACACAAAAACATGAATGCATAAAGATACATGCACCCCTATGTTCATTGTAGCATTATTCACAGTAGCCAAGACTTGGAAGCAACCTAGGTGTTCATCAAGGAACAAATGAATAAAGGAGATGTGGTATAGATACACAATGGAATACTACTGAGCCATAAGAAATGATGATATCCAGCTATTTGTGACAACACGGATGGACCTTGAGGCTATAATGCTAAAAGAAATGTCAAAGGGAGAAAGTCAAATACCATATGATCTTACTCATAAGTAGAGGATGAAAATAACAAAAAAACAAACACATAGAGACAGAGATTGGACTGGTGGTTACCAGAGGGAAAGTGGGAACAAGGAGGACAAAGGGTGTGATTAGGGACAGGTGTGTGGTGATGGATGGAAATTAGTGTTTGTGTGGTGAATATGATATAATCTACACAGAACTTGAAATATATTATGATGTACACCTGAAATCTATTTAATGCCTTAACCAATGTTACTTCTGTGAAAACAAAAAACAAGATCATGCTGAGGAAGACAAAGCTATTTAAAAAAAGAGACTATAAACAGATGCCAACACCCAATAACACAGATGTGAGACATATCTGAAAACTAATTATGAATGTACTTGAAAAAAATTTAAAAATACAATGTTTCAGCCAAAGAACAGAAAGTCTTAGCAATGAAATAGAAAATATAAACAAGTGTAGAATTAAAAAATACAATACAGGGGCTGGCACAGTGCATAGTGGTTACATTTGGTGCACTCCCTTTCAGCGTCCCGGGGTTCACAAGTTTGGATCCCAGGTGCGGACCTACACCACTCATCAAGCCATGCTGTGACAGTGCCCTCCATACAAAATAAAGGAAGATTGGCACAGATGTTAGCTCTGGGCCAAACTTCCTCAAGCAAAAAGAGGAGGATTGGCAACATGATGTAGCTCAAGACTGATCTTCCTCGCCAAAAAAAAAAAAGAGAAAAAAATACCACAATAGCCAAACCAACCAAACAACAACAAAAGTTGTGTCCCACAAGTCATATAATGAGCTTAGAAGTCATCACTCCATTCCAACAACAAAAAAACCCTAAACAAACTGAAAATAATAGTTTTTCTTATGTCCTTGAGAAAATTGAGGTCACAGGGCAAAGCACTGTCCCTATAATTGGAGAGACACGCAGGTAGATAGAGAGATTCTAAACTTTCCAGAGCAGAAGCACACAGGCAGAAACCTCCTCAGGAAGCAGTTCCAGGATAGGAAAACCTGAACTGTAGCTGACAAATTACTGAAGCTTCAGTTAAAAACTCCAGGTGAACCAATGTGAGGTGGGGTATCAGGTTCTCCCAGTGAAGACTGGAGAACAATCCTCTAGGCCTTCCAGCAGATGGAGGGGAAAAGTACTTGTTTTAAATACACCAAGAGCACTCAGGATTTTTTTAACAAGGTCTGCCCTCAATGGAATCTATTTTCTCAACTAGGTTTTACCAGAATCTAATTGACCTGGCAGAAGAGAAATCCCAACTCCTGCTGCCCCCTGGTGGGAGGGGGCAGGAAGTGAGAACCACTGTGAAGGTCGTTGCCCCAGGGCACAGGCTCCTAAAAGACTGACCTGATAAGGGGACTATAGAATGCTTCCCTTCCCCAACAATTTCAGCACTTAGATAGGGCTCTTGTATAACAACAGGGAAGTAAAATTGAAAGAACTGCACATCCCCCTGATTTTATTTAAAAGGAGAGAACCCAGAGAAAACAGATGACACAAGGAAATCAGATGAAAACTTATTCACTGAAAACTCCAGATATGGCAAGCAGTAAACACAGCCTAAGAAATTAAACAAATGGTCTCAGCAGCAGCATTCAGGGTACACAGGAAAGATTCAGTAAACCTGAAGATAGAACATATACATTTCCCAATCAGAACAATAGAGAAGGAACACACTGAAAAAACAAATGAAAAATCAGGGACATGTGGAGCAATAACAGCAGAGGTACTATCCACGTTAATGAGTTGTGTCCCTCAGAGACAAAGAAAGAGGGTAGACTTGAAAATGAATTTAAAGAAATAACGAAATTTTTGAATTAAAATTTATGAATGAAAACTTCATAAACTTTGCATAAAAGCTTAAATCTAGTGATTCAAGAAGTCTAGTGACTCACAAACTGTATATATCCGATGAAATTCACAGTAAGGAACATCATAGACAAATTTCTGAAAAATAGACTAAAGAACAAAATACTGAAAGACCAGTAAGAAATGATGCTTTAACCATGAAGAACAAGTAATTTAAGACAGTGTATTTCTTTTCTTTCTTTCTTTTTTTTTTTTTTTTGCTGAGGAAGATTCTCCCTGAGCTAACATCCATGCTCATCCTCCTCTATTTTGTATGGAGCATGGCTGATGAGTTGTGCAACTCTGTGCCTGGGATCCAAATCCAAGCACCTAGGCTACCAAAGTGGAGTACACTGACTCCACTGCTAGGCCTCAGGGAGAGCCCTCAAAAAACAGTATATTTCTTATCACAAGCTATAGAGTCCAGTAGTAAGAAACACAATTTTTAAGTGCTGAAGAAAAAAACTATGAACCCAGAATACTTTTATTCAGCAAAAAGATTCTTCAGGAATGAAGGAGAAATCAAGACATTCTCAGATGGAGGAAAAGTGAGATAATTCATGACCAGTAGATCTAGATGAATGACTTAAAAAGTTTTCTAAACAGACACTTAAGGAAGTTTTCTAAGCAGAAAGGTAATGAAAAAAGGAAACTTGGAAGAAAGAACAAAAGAAGAGAAAAATATGGGTAAATACAGTAGACTCCTTCTGTTAATTTTGAAATTTTTGTTTGAGAGTAGAATCAAAAATTATAGTTACTCTCAAATGTAGCTCTCAATGTAGGTAGGAAAAATATTTAAGACAATTATAAATGGTGTGGATCAAAGTGACATGAAGAAGGTAAACTTTCTGTCTCACTTAGTGAAATAGCAACATATCAATACATTATAACATTTATTATATAATATACATATATACACATCATGCATTATTATATTTTCATATATATGGAAATATGAAATATTTCCATTTATATAAAAAAGGAAATAAAAAAATAAAGTAGAATCGTAGTTGCCTAAGCTTGGTTGCAGAAGTAGGGATCCAATGCAATCTACCATGAGAAATACTTTTGGGGTTATGGAAATGTTTTAAAATTGTGTATGTATTTTCAAATATATCTACCTCTTATTGGTATAGATCAATCCTGCTATTTCTTTTAATCTCCTTTTTATATAAAGTTGATTTGATCATGAATCTAGGCTTCTCTACAAAGTAGAATTTTTATTTCTTTATTTCTTTCTCCTACCCGTTATTGACATACCTAGTATGAGTGATATTTTTATCTACATTTTTATGTATTAGTTTTCTTTTTATTGTAACTTTCTAATATTTCTGAATGCATTGAGTGTACGTAATTCATTTCTCCCTTTGCTGTGATGGTTTGACAATGTTTCATTTTATTTTTTAATTAATGCATTAGCTGACATTTTAAGTAGTAATATTTGAACATATATTCCCCTATTAATGACAAATATCAAATACTCTTCCACTCTCTGCCAGATATTAAACATAATCTAAAACTTTTATAATTAAAATAGAGTGACACAGGCATATAAGTTTATAGACTCAACAATGATAGCAGATTAAAAATTAATAAATAGACACAGTTCATATAAAATTTTAGAATATATCAAAGTCAGCTTCTTAAAAGAAGGGCTTTTTAGTAAATGTTATTGGGATAGCTGGATAGCCGTATGAAAAACCTGCAGTTGAGTTCATTTTTCACACCATATGCCCTGTCTTTGTGGCTGCACCCTCCCTCAGCAGAATGCCTGGATAAAGGAGCCATCCCATAGGAACAAGGGGATTTGCATGGTAGTAAGAGTGTATTGTGACTCATACACCACAGACTCCTACAACAAACTGTGGCCATTTTTAGTCAGACCCAGAGTTTTCATTGAATAAGTGTTTATCCATTTTCCAGAAACTTTTAGGACAATTTCCAGAGGCTTTTAGTGGTTAATTATTTAATTTTCATCAGATTAAATGGTTGTTTCACAGGAATAGGGTCCATCAAATGGTTCACACCACATTTCTGGAATTCTACTCTCTGAATTGATCTTTTACAAAGGTTTTTAACAGCAATTCAATGAAGAAAGATGGCTTTTTTCAATAAACGGTACCGGAGAATTTCAAAATCCAAAAGCATAAAACAAACCTCAATTAAACAGCACACCTTATACAAAACTTAATTCAAAGTAGAATGGACTTAAATGTAAGATGAAAAATTATAATTTCCAGGCAAAAAAAGAAAACATAGGGGGGAACTAATTGGGACCTAGGAATAGAAGAAGAGCTTCTAGGCTTCACATCAAAAGCATAATCAATAAAAGTAAAAATTCACAAACTGGACTTCGTTAAAATTAAAAACTTTTCTCTTTGAAAAATCCTGGTAAGTTTTGGGGGAAGCAAGATAAAAATTCAGAGAAAATATTTGCAAGCTAATATTGGGCAAAGTACTAGAATATATCAATAACTCTCAAAACTCAATGATAAAAAATTCAAAAACCAACTAAGAAATGAGTAGAAGACATGAACTTGTAATTCACTGGATAGTCAGAAGACAAATAATGACTTGAAAAGATGTTCAGCATCATTAGCCATCATGGAAATACAAATTAAAACTGTAATGAGATATCACTACACACTAATCAAAATGATTAAAATGAAAAACTTACAACAGAAAATGATGGGAAAAAGGCAGAAAACTTGATCATTATATACTTTTAGAGGGAAGGAAAAGTGGTACAAGCCTCCTGGAAAACTCTTTGAACAGTTTTCTATTAAGCTAAACATACAATTCCTATATGACCCAACGATTGTACTCTTCAAAACTTATGGTAATATAAAACCCATACACACAAGTTCATAGACTTTGATGGTCTGAAAGTTTGTGTCTTCCCCAAATTTGCATGTTGGAATCCTAATGTCCAGTGTGTTGGTATAGAAGGTGGGGCCTTTGGAGGATGATTAGGTCAGAAGGGTGGAGTCCTCATGAATGGGATTGGTGCTTTTATAAATGGGATCTCATATGTCTCCCCAGCCCCTTCCACCATGTGAAGACACAGCAAGAAGGTGCTGGCTATGAACCAGAAAGAGGGCTCTAACCAAAGCATGACCATACTGGTACTTTGATCTTGGTCTTCCATCTTCCACAACTGTGAGAGGTAAATATATGCTCTTTATGAGACACCCAACCTCTGGCATTTTTGTATAGCAGCCCACATGGAATAAGACATAGCAGTTTTATTTGTATCAGCTAAAATTGGAAACAACACAGATGCTGTTCAAAGGGTGACTGGTTAAGCAAACTGTGTTGTATATATATTATGGGTTGCTATTATATAAGGAATAAAAAAGAAATAAACTATTGATACATATAACAGCTTAGATGGGTCTCGGAATTATGCTGGGTGAAAAAAGCAAATCTCAAAAGCCTACATACTATATGATTCTTTCTATATAACATTTTTGAAATGACAATATTTTAGAAATAATGAACAGATGACTAGTTGTTAGGTGCTGGGGGGGGGAGCAGGAGGTCGCTGAATATGATCCTAAAGGGCCAATAAGGGATGCTTGAGGTGGTGAAACTGTTCAGTGTCTTGCCAGCAGTGGTGGATACACAAGTCTGCATATGTGATAAAATCATAGAGAACAAAACACACACAGACTAGTGCATGTAAAACTAAGGAAATCTATGTAACTTTGATAAACTGTATCAATGTCAATATCTGGTTGTGATATTATACTGTACTTTTCCAAGTTGACTTCATTTGGAGAAAGTGGGAAAAATGCCAAGGGATTTGTCTGCATTACTTTTATGTTCTGTATAAATCTACAATTATCACAAAACACAAAGCTTCATTAAAAGGAAAATACACTGTTTCAATTTTTCATCTCTAATGTTGGCCAAATTCTAAATGTTTGATGAGATAATGGCTGCAAGGTTGTTGGGGAACAGAGGCTCTCATTTGTTGCATGAGGAGATAAAAACCAGTAAAACTTCTATAGAGGGAATTAGAAAATGACTAACAATATTTCAAATTAATTTACCTGCTCAAATAATGTCACATCTCCATGAATATAAAAAAGTACATGAAACAGGACGGTACATGGGAGTCTGATTTTATACTCTACAAAGTCTCCCAATAACCCACATGTCCATCAGTATCTTTCTGGTTGGATGAACTTAGGGAATCCATACAATAAAGTGCTATGCAACTGTAAAAGTTATGAGAACAATCTCCGTATATGGATATGGAGTGATCACTGGGATGCGTTTTTAAGTTAGAAAGACACAGTGCTTATTAATGTGTTTGTATACTGCCTTAGGAAGGAGGGAGATCAAAATAGTTTCAAGAACTCTCACTTTGCTATGGCTCTACTCCCATTGATGGCTCTTATTCTCAGTCAAGGAACCAATGTCAGAGCTCTGCCAGCTGCTAAATACATTCACTCTACAAGTCTGCTGAAGGAATAGAGAAATAACCATAGAGTGGATTTATAGGCCCAATAAATCCTCAGTAGCCTCTGGGTCTGAGGCCTTCTCAATTCTAGAAACTTGACAAGGCATCTTTATTTTATATTGAGGCAGCTGATATCACATATCCATGCTCTGTGTTCTATCGTAGCAGATTTAACTAAGTCTGTGTTAAGACAGTGAAGGGAATTGGAATTTCCACACCTACCACCAGGTGAAATGAACCACTTATGTTCATTCTTTCAGGTTGATATCAAGAATAACAATTTGACATATCCACGGATGAATAAAAAGTGTTTGATACTCTGTAGATTTATTCTAGCAACTATACATTACTTGGAAAAGCAGCTGCATTTGGTATTATGGTATGATTGAGTTTACAGTTGTCCACAATCAATCTCTAAGACCCACCCAGGTTTTATCTACAACATAATCACAAATCCTGCAAACTCCAAGGCTAGTCTTTCAAAACATTCAAGGACTAATTTCTGTAAATTTCCAACAAATGTAGTATTGCTGTCTGTTTTGTATGTTCCTTGGAATGGTGTGGTAGATTCAATTATTGTTGCCAACATAAATCTTTCTAAATTGGCCCATGCAGGTAATGTAAAGGAAAATCTTCCCAGAGGATAGAACAAAGAGCTGTAGAGAATAATGACATGATGAGGTTCTTCCAAGTAGCAGGACTGTAATATAATCAGGGGCCATTTCCTATAAAGCTCTCACTCTTGCTTCTTGTTGGACAGACTGTACTTCCCCCCACTCTTTGACCATGAGTGTGGCTGTGTGTCTTCCCTTGGCCAATGATATATCAGTAGCCATAGTGCAAGTAGAGCTCTGAAGTGTCCTTAAGTAGTTATGCTTGCCTCTTGAGCTTCTGCCAGTGCCATTTGAAGAGTATGTCCTAGGAAGCCAATTAGTCACAGGAAAAAGAAAGCACATGGAACAAACTTAAACCCAACCTAAGGCCTGGACACAACCCAGCTTAGCCCAGTCCAGATCAGCTGAACTACAAAAATGCTTGAGTGAAGGATAAATCCTATCATATTATTCAGCAACATTTCTGATTGTTCCAGTAGAAGGTAATGGATATAGAGGAGTAGTTTCAAACATAATATCACTCACTCTACTTGTCTGGAGTCAGAATGAAGATCTTGCCTGTCACTGAGGTGTCTAATCCAACTATCTGGTCCATACCTGAAAAAAAAATTCCCATGAGGTGAATTTGTGGGAAAACATCAAACCACCATAAAAAGATTCTGTACAAAAATCCACCTAAATTTACTAATAGGTGGAAATTAAACAACACACTATTAAATAACCAATTAGCCATAGAAGAAGTAACAAGGGTGATTAGACTACACTTGGAGACAAATAAAACCAAACAACAATAAGCACCCTACCATAAATTATGGGAAGCAACAAAAGCCCTGCTTGGAGGAAAACTTATAGCCAAGGATGCTTACCTTAAAAGAGACAAGAAAAAAAAGAGCTCAATTCAATAATCTGATTTTACACTCTAAGAAACTAGAAAAAAAGAATGAACTAAACTTAAAGCTAGTATAAGAAATGAAATAATAAAGTGAAATAAAAATAGAAAAAACAATAGAGAAAATCAATACAACCAAAAGTTGCTTGTTTGAAATGATCAGTAGAATTGTAAACCTTTAGACTGACTAAGAAAAAAGTAGAGATGACTCAATTTACTAAAATCAGAAAAAGTGGGGACATTATGACTGACATTATAGAAATAAAAAGGATTATAAGAGAATACTATGAACAACTGTAAGGCAACAAATTAGATAACTCTGATGAACTGGACAAATTTCTAGAGACACAAGATACCAAAACTAACTCTAGGAGAAGTAGAAAATATAATAGACCTAAAACAACTACAGAGAATGAGTCAGTAATTACAACTCTGATTAATTAAAACTTAGGGTGATAATGGAAATGGTAGAGTAGGGAGCTCCAATGGCCCAACTTTCCACAGAAACATAAAAAAAAAAAAAATCTGTCAGAATCAACCTTGTCAGAAAATTGGAAAATAGTCGACATTTTAAGCAATTGGTGAACACTAAATCAAGAAAAATATTATTTATGAATAGTAAAACAGCTTTGTGGAATTTAGCTTGGACTCGATCTGCCTCCCTTCCCAGTGGTGGTCATAAAGTGGAAACCTGCATTCCTGGTGTGGGGACCTGGTTCTGGGGGAAGTAGAATGAACCTTGACTCCACAAATGTCTGAGACAAGGCACTAGCCCTTATTGAGTGTAATCCTAAATCTCTCAGGGTGGAATGGTGGCTAAGTGGAGGCTGTTCCTTAAAAACTTTGAAAGACAAATGAACAAGCCACTCCCACCTGGGGCAAAAGAGTATGAAATTAGGTGTAACAATGAACATGCAGATAGCCCAGGAGGAAAAGCTGAAGACAGAATTATTTTGGGGAACAGTGTTTGGAAAAACTCTCATGTGTTACAATATAACAGAGAATCTGGATAAATAGATACATGCCCAGGGCAGAATATGTGATCACAAAAGAACTTAAGTCTCTAAACATTTACCTTTGGCTGATCTTAAGGCTCAGCATAAACAGGGAGTGAAGCTAAGGCAGACTCCAATGGATTCGCTAAAAATTGAAGAGCTGTCTCTACTCAAAGCCTATCTGTAAATGCCAGGAGAATATTGTTTCTTTTCTTTTTCTTCTTTTTCTTTGTATTTACTTATTTGAAAAAGAGGACAAAGTGGGAGGACTCACACTTTGCAATTTCAAAGCTACTCTAAAACTACATTAATAAAAATAGTGTGGTATTAGCATAAAGATAGACACAGGGCATTGCAATAGAATTGAGAGTTCAGAAATATGTTTTCAGGGAATTGATTTTTGACAAAGGTGCCAAGAACATTCAATGGGAGATAAAACAGTCTTTTCAACAAATGATGCTGAGACTACTGTATTTGTACATGGTAAATTATCAATTGTACCCCATCTCATATGATATATAATAAACGACTCAAAGTATATCAAATACTTCAATATAAGAGTTAAAACTATAAAAATCTTAGAAGAAAACCACGGGTAAGTGATCTTCGATGTAGAATGGAATCTAAGCATCAACAACTACAACCAAAAGATAAATTGGGCATCATCAAAATTTAAAACTTTGTACATCAGATGATGCTATATTGAGGTAGAATACCACATCAAGAATCTCAGGCATTTGTACAAATTAAGCTGGATCCAATTTTGCATTTCTTCCTTCTTGAATTAAACTGAAAATCCAGACCCACAAGTGTGCCCAGGTGCCTAGCAGTACAACCTGACAAATTATGTATCTCCTTCAGTTTGTGCACTTCCCCTCTTGGGCAGACACTGCAAATCTCCCCCTTGGCTAGGCTGGGATTTTAAATTATTAAAAACTTAGAGGCAGTATGAGATGGTGGCATTGAGTCTTGAAGAGAATTGGTATCCACTTGCAAGGTACCTGCCTCCTGTCACACCGTTATAGAAACGTTAAGCAAGACTTGGTGGTCTCCTTAATTAGAACAGTAAGGTTGGCTTACCTTGGCAAATGTGCTTCAAGTTATATTAGACTGAAAATTCTTGGCTGCATCCTATGACACTTGCATGTTCCTATCCAAGGTTCAAGGTCCTTTTCTTTCTCCACCAGTTCCCTAAACCTTATCTTCAACTATGTAGTCATGCAGCCACAAGACCAAAAGAAATATATTTTTAACACAACCATAAAAGCTTTCTATACACTACCTATGTGCTGTTTAAACTTTTCTTTTAATAAACCCTCCAGTGATCATAAGTACATATCTACCGCACAGTGGTTGTAAACTGTGTCACTGCTGTACAGCAGTGTAGAAGCTAATACTGACTCCCCCAGATCCTGTACAATAGGCACTTTATCCTAAATGAATAAAAATGATAGTTAAATTTAGAGATGAATTTTTCTATTTATTAATAATGTTTCACTTTCCCAAATAAAAGAAGTAATGCAATCTCATAATACTATCTTTGAGAATATACTTCCTACTATCTCTCCTTATACCAAGAGATGCACTAGCCATTTCAAATATTTACAATGGAAGTAATTCAATTAAAAATGGCAAGATGGCAGAAGATCTGATAGCTAAACTGGAGATGATTTCTGCCAGTTTCTCACTATTTGCTCCTATTTGCTAATCCCAACCAGATCCCAGCACAATTGAGCCTGAAAACACCTGTTAGCACCAGACCTTGTGATATAGAGTAATGCAAGGAAGAGCTGGGAGTGGACTGGAACACAAAAGGAACCAAGATCTGCAGACTCGTGATAGATTTTCTAATATGCAATTGGATTGCCTCCACTAATACATTATTCAATGTTTTAGCATCAATTTCCATAAGTAATATGTGTATGCATTTTTGTGTACTGTGTCAGTTTATTATATCAATATCGTGCTTCAGGAAAATGATCGAGTGTGCCTAAGAATACTTGAAGTAGCATTGGTACTATCTGATATGAGGATGGGTAAAAAAATCTCCTGTAAAACAAAAATATTGAGGTGATTTTTGGCCAGGGGACTCTGTCAAATCTTGATGTATTTATTCTGTGGAAATCAAACATTTGAATAATCTTTCTATATCAGAATAAGTTTGGATAAATTACATTTATGTAGAATATTAACAATTCCATTTTGTTTTTTAAAAAAAATTTATTAGAGTTTTATGAAGTAGTTTATTATAATTTTAACACCTGCTGTTTTCTTTTTCATTTCTTGTATTTGTGATATTTCATGTATCTTTTTCCATTTTATTGAGAAATAAATGACATATATCACTGTATAAGTTTCAAGTGTACAAAAAGATGGTATTGTAAAATGCTTACCACAATAGGTTTACCTGGCATCCATCTTCTCATAGATACAATAACAATAAAGGAAATTTCAAAAGGGAAAACAAATTCTCCTTGTGATGAGAAGTCTGAGGTTTCACTCTCTTAACAACTATCTTTGACACAGCAATGTTAGCTAAAGAAATCGTGTTATACGTCACATCCCTGGTACGTTATTATCTCATACCTGGAAGGTTGTATCTTTTGACCACCCTCCTCTGGCTTCCCTTTTCCCCGCTCTCCCCCTCTGGTGACCACAGTCTGTGCTCTGCTTCTATGAGATTTTATTTGTTTGTTTAGATTCTACATGTTGGTGAGATCATACAGTATTTGTCTTTCTCTGTCTGACATTTCACTAAACATAATGCCTTTAAGGGCCATCCATATAGTCACAAATGGTAGGATTTTCCTATTGTTTTATGGCTGAATAATACTATATTGCATATATATATATACCATACCATCTTTATCTACTCATCTATTGATGGACACTCAGGTTGTTTCCATGTCTTGGCTATTGTAAATAATGCTACTATGAACATAGGGAAGTGGATGTCTTTTCCAGTTAGTGTTTTCATTTCCTTTGGATATTTTCCCAGAAGTAGAATGCTGGATCATATGGTAGTTCTATTATTAATTTTGGGGGGATTCTCTATACTGCTTTCCATAATGACTCTAGCAATTTACATTGCCACCAATAGTGTACAAGAATCCACTTTTCTATGCATCCACAACAGCATTTATCCGTTTTCTTCTTGGTGATGACCATTCTAAGAGGCAGGAGGTGATATTTCAGTGTGGATTTAGTTTGCATTTCCCTAATTACTATTAATGTTTAACATCTTTGCATCCACTTCTTGGCCTTTTGTATATCTTCTTTGGAGAAATGTCTATTCAGATTCTTTGCCTATTTTTTTTTCAACTGGGTTATTTATAATTTGCTTTGAGTTGTATGAGTTCTTTATACATTTTGGATATTAACATCATCAGTTATAGGGTTTTCATCCTTTTCATCATTCTGTAGGTTGTCTTTTCACTTTGTTAATGGTTTCTTTTGCTGTGTAGAAGCTTTTTAGTTTGAATTGGTCCTACTTATTTATTTTTAATTTTCTTGCTCATGCTGTAGGTGTCATATGCAAAAAATCATTAATAAGACCCATGTCAAGGAGCTTCATTCCTATGTTTTATTCTAGGATTTTTATGGTTTCAATCTTACATTTAAATCTATAATCCATTTTAAGTTATTTTTTCTGGGTGATCTAAGATATGGATCCAGTTTCATTCTTTTACATGTGAATATCCAATTATCCCAGAACCATTCATTGAGGATATGTCTTTTCTCCATTCAGTATTCTTGGCTCCCTTGTCAAATATCAGTGGGCCATATATGACTGGGTTTGTTTCTGGGCTCTTAATTCTGTTCTATTTGTTTATTTGTCTGTTGTTCTGCCAGTACCATACTGATGTAATGACCTTCTTTCTCAGGATTTCTTGGGCTATTTGGGATCTTTAATTATTTCATATACATTTTAGGAGTGTTTTTTCTATTTCTATGAAAAATGCCGTTGGAATTTTGATAGAGATTGCATTGATACTATAGATGGCTTGTGATACTATTGACATTTTAACAACATTAATTCTTCCAAAACATGAACATGGGATTCCGTTCCACTTATTTGTATCTTCTGTGATGTCTTTCATTATTGTCTTGCAGTTTTCGGAGTAGAGATCTGTCACCTCCTTGGTTAAATTTATTCCTGAGTATTTTAGATGCTATTGTAAATGGGATCAATTTGTTTATTTTTTCAGAATATCTGTTGAGGGCCAGCCCAGTGGCACAGCAGTTAAGTTCGCACATTTTCTTCAGCGGCCCAGTATTCACTGGTTCAGATCCTGGGTGTGGACGTGGCACCGCTTGGCAAGTCATGCTGTGGTAGGCATCCCACATATAAAGTGGAGGAAGATGGGCATGGAATTTAGCTCAGGGCCAGTCTTCCTCAGCAAAAAAAAGAGGAGGATTGGCAGCAGATTGCTGGAGTCCTGCTCCAGCTGAGTCCAGGTTCCTGAGGAGGGTCGGAGTTGGTGCAGTGAGGGAAGAGATGTGAGACTTGAGTCGGTGTAATCAAGTCTAACTTTACTGTGCACAAGTGTCGTTTTTATATTTTTCAGGATTAGTAAAGAAATAGCTCTACAAATATTCTCAGAGAGATAAGGAAGCAAAAAATGAGCACAAGAATATTTACTAGCATCCCATTCTATAGAGCATAAGGTTAATGATCATCTTCTCCACAATTAACCATTGTTTATTGTCTCTAAGCTAAAAGAGATAGGTACCTTGACATCTGTTGTAATTCATGGTAAAGTTAAATCAAAGAGAGAAGGTCCAGACCTCCGGACAGGACAGCATTCTGTCTGTTTACGTTCTGGGGGAGCCACCCCTGCCTCCCTCAATCATCCACGCCATTAGTGTAGATGGTTAATGGAAACAAAAGGCAACTCCCAGGTATCTTATCCCCAGGGCTATGTGTATTCTCAGCTGGTAGTTAAAATTCTTTACATTCCCGTGCCCCTCAGGGGGTGAAAGCATTCCTTTGTTTTTCAGGAGTTAGGGCTAATTGTCCCTTGAGCACACTGCCTGGAGAAAATATCATTTTGCTAGTAAGGTATCAGGCTGAAAAGCTAAGTTAAATTACATATCTTCAAGAATAAAAAGCAGGAAGAAGTATAATCATAACCTTGATAGAAATCATGCATACATTTCAGAAAATATCAGGGGTGTCAGCAGGCCATTCTTCACCGAGGGATGTCCCCGCACCCCTTGGCCCTTCTCAGCCCAGACCCTGTCAGACAGCTGTATAGGCGTCAGTAACACGGCTCCCTGCATTTCCCCCTTTTCTATTTTTTAAGGCCAAGAGATGCAATTCCACAGAATCTTGAGAGATGTATATTATTTTGATGAAGACTGGAAAAAGACAAAGACGTATAAGTAAGGCACCAATAGTAATGGTGACATTAGTAATAAAGGATAACCAATCTTGTCTGCCTATGTAGGAGGTGAGAGAGGTAAGGAAATTGGAAGCCATTTAAGAGGAGGAAAAGGACTTTTCAGCCTGATTAATTTCTTGCATCTGTTCATGTAACTCATTGAGGTCCAAACTGAGGTCGGAATGATTCCATATTCCCTGGATGTGATTCTTAATCCTCTCCCAAGAGTGTAAGGATTGATTTACTTGAAGAGGAGTTACACAAATCCATCTATAGGACACATAGCAATGAGGAGCTAGCCTAACTTTGAGGTTTGTGAGTTCCTGACCGATCTGTAACATTGCCTCTTCAAGAGCATTTACTTTTGCTTCTAATTTTCTATCTATTGTCTCTTGTGTGGCCAAGCTAAAGTTATATTTTTAGATAGATCATCAACATAGGAAGCAGTGTGTATTTGTTTCGTTAAGGCAATAGCAGAAACAGTGAGTGAGGTGGCCAACACTATTAAAGCGGAGATGCCTAAGATGAGAGCAGTAACAAATTGGTGCAGTCACTGTAAAAGGTCTGTAGCCTGCTTCAAGGTGAGCAAACCAGCATCATTGTACCAAGGTTCAGGTAAGTTTACAGGCAACATAAGATAAGGAGGTTGTTGCAGAATCATAACAGTCTCAACATCCATAACAGGAGACAAGCAGTTTGTTAAAATACAATTGAGACAGGTAATATTGTATATGGAATTATTCCTGGTGGGTGGTAGAATAGCCATAGCATGACTGTAGGTAGGGGCAGCAAGGAAAACACAGGGAGCTGGAACACAGGCCTTAACTTTGTAAGTATCATGTCCTGTTGGTCTATGTAGCGTGATGGGATTTAAAGCAACAACTGCCTGCCACAAGTGAGGCTGGATTTTACCAGAGTCAGAAGAAAGAATAGGAGGAACCCAGCCATTCATATGCTGAGTTACTCCTAGATCAGAGGGAATGTAGTGATCAGATCATTGATACCTTTCAGCGTTAAGTAAATAATCTCTATAATCTTTTGTGGGGTCCTGGAAGATCCAATCAAATACCTCTCCCGCAAAGGGGGGTATATCTATTATGATTTTTGAGGGATACATACATTCTCTCCACTTGGGGAACCCGACCCGTTTGTCTATGAATATCCAATCATTATGTGTTGGCAATTTTTCAGGGGGTGACCCTGGACAAGTAGGATATCCTTGAGGGTGGGCAGTAGACCTTTGAATTCTAAGATCTATACCTCTGGGTAAGAGAAGTTGTAACGACCACAAATCTCTCCAGATACCATTAGGAGAGTCAATGAGAAGCCCTTTTATGGAGGTACGAATGCAACCATGTATCTCTGTTAAGGGTAATTGGGCTGTCACACAGAATGAGAGATTAACGTCAAAACATATGGGGGGGCTAGTGGAAGTACCCAGGAAAGAAAAGTTTCTGTTAAAGCTATGTTTAACTTGGTATCCAGCAATGCCTCCAAGTAATTGAGGGTTGTCGTTTGTTATGGGTATTTGTCTCTCATAGCAGGTTATGGGATGGAACAGAGACGGTTTAGGAACATAGGCCCAATATTGTGTAGAGGAAGAGGAGACCATTTGTACCTGGCACGCAATGAGAGCCAACATAGCTACAAATAGGGTAGAGGGGGTAACCAAGCTTCCCTGTCCCAGGATGAGCTGTTCAGCCTCCGGGGTAAGATGTCTAAGTTGGCCCCAGGTCGGTATTGATGCTGCAAGAGTCGATTGAGCACGTTGATAGGAGGGCGGAGGTGAGCGTGGATGGGGAGCTGAACGTTTAAAAGGTTTCTCACGGAGTGAAAGTGGTCTCATCTGGGCTATGGGGGAGATTCATCACCCATCTTGACTCGGAAGCTGGGGCTCATCCGCCTTGGTGGAGGTGGGGGCGGAGGCTGCTTGCCGTACATGCCGAATCAGACGATCGGGAATCCACAAAGGAGATGAAACGTCCTGTGGAAATATGCAAGCATATCCTCAACCGCTAGTTAAGAGAATATCAGGACCTTTCCACTGTCCTGTAAGCAAGTCCTTCCATTTAACCTGTGGTAAAATTTTCTGTTTATCATTACTCCAATGTCTCATCATGGGTAACTCACCATGAAAGTCTAAATTGAGAAAATTTATTACAAATAGAGCATGACTTAGTAAATGATGAGGAGAGCTATATTTGAGCTCTCCTCCTTGTAGTTTTTCCAATTGTTGTTTCAGGGTCTCATGGGCTCTCTCAACAATGGGTTGACCCTGAGGATTATACAGAATACATGTGCAATGTTTAATTTGAAAGGTTTTGCAGAAATCTCGAAAAGCCTTAGAGGTATATGCAGGTGCATTGTCTGTTTTTAGCTCTAAAGCCTGTCCCATATAAGCAAAGCAGACAAACAAGCGTTGAATCACATCTTCAAAGGCTTATCCTGTTCTGGCAGTAGCCATAATAACGTGAGAAAAAGTGTCTACACACACATGTACAAAGGACAGCTTTCCAAATTGAGGAACATGAGTTACATCCATCTGCCACAGACAATTAGAGCGAAGACCTGGGGGATTTACTCCCATGGGCAGGCTGGGCATAGTAGCGGGACAGGCAGTGCAATTTCTCACTATCTGTCTCGTGGCTTCTCTAGAAATTTGAAATTGATAACAATAACTTATTAGTTCTCTAAATGCTGTAATTACAGCAATCAACTCAGCACTTTGAGCAGTGGTTTCATTAGTCTGTTGTGTTTTACAATTGTCCCCTATGACTAAGGCTGCCCTCCCATTAGAGGAGCCATCTGTAAATACTAACGTTGCTCCACCTATGGGCCCCTTCTGACATCTAGTGGGAAAGATAAAGGGATGTCTCTTGATAAATTGTAGTATGGGGCGTTTAGGAAGGTGAAAAGACATAGCACCTGAGTAACCTGCAGAAGAGATCTGCCATTCATCATCTGTTTTGAAACAGGTAATCACATTGATCTTTAGTATAAGGAATCATTATGTTAACAGGTTCCTTTCCAAATAACTCTATGCTTCTTTTTCTCCCATTTGCTATCAATTGAGCACATAAGGCTGGATAAGAAACAATAATCTTTTTGGGAGTGGCAGGAAGGTGTAACAATTCGAGAGGCCCTAATTGCCATAAACAGCCTGTGGGGGTGACAGGTGTAGGGAGGACTAGAAGATTCCAGGGCATCAAATAATCTATTCGATGTAATTGGTGTTGTGTTAAGGCCTCCTCTACCTTTCATAGGGCTAAAGATCCTTCCAGTGTTAGAGTTCTTTCTGAGGTGGGGTCACTATTCCCCCTGAGCATTTCAAACAGGGGTTGTAACTCGGCCGTTGTGAGTTTCAGAAAGGGCCGATTCCAATTTCTATCCCCCAAGAGCCTTTGAAAGTAATTTAAAGTTTTCAAGGAATCTGTTCGTAATTGGATGTTTTGGGGAGTCACTAGATCAGTGTGAATGACTAGACCAAAATAATTAATGGGTGGATTAGTCTGTATTTTTTCAGGTTCCACTTGTAGGCCATAAAGAGTCAAAGCCTTAACTGTTTCTTGTAATACTTGCTGTAAATAACTTCTATCTTGATGTGCCAGCAATAAGTCATCCATGTAATGGATCAGGTAGATAGAAGGATATTTTTGTCTGACCTGTATCAAAGCCATTTCAACAAATTTTTGGCACAATGTTGGACTGTTTTTCATTCCTCGTGGCAACACTTTCCATTGAAATCTCTGATAAGGTCTTCTCAAGTTTTCTGAAGGTAAGCTAAAGGCAAATCTGGGCCTGTCCTTAGGGTCTAAGGGGATGTTGAAAAAACAGTCTTGTAAGTCTATAACCACAACAGCAGCCTGAACTGGGACTGCTGCGGGAGAAGTCAGTCCCTGTTGTAGGGCCCCCATATCTTGCATGGTCTCACTAATGGCTCTCAGATCTTGTAACAATCTCCATTTTCCAGATTTCTTTTTGATAATGAAAATGGGAGAGTTCCAAGGACTATTAGAAGTTTCTATATGTCCCAACTCTAGTTGAGCTTTAACTAATGCTTGGGTTGCTTTCAATTTTTCAAATGGAAGAGGCCACTGTTCTACCCACACTGGAATATCAGACTTCCACGTTATGGAGTCTGCAGCCCTTTCAACAGTGGCCCCTAAGACAAATTTGATAGTTCACAGTCGGGCTCATATCCAAATCCTCTTCTGTCTTTATTAGGTTGTAAAGAAATTGGGAGTTGAACTCCTTGTTCAGCTTTGCCCAAACTCTTTTGAGGGTTATATTTCATTTTTAACATCTGAACAGTGACCTTATCATCAGGACTGAATAATAATATTCCCATTTGAGCCAGGCCATCTCTCCCCCATAGAATAAAGGGAATAGCTGGAATTACATAAGGTTGAAGAATTCTGGTATTGTTTTGTCCATCTGACCAATGGAGAATTTTGCTACTCTTGTCAGCCTGTGAGGCTTTTCCACTTCCTACTAAGGTGATTGGTGTCAATTGAATTGGCAATGAAGAGGGCCAATCTTTTCCAGCAATGCAAGAGACATCTGCTCAAGTGTCTAAGAGCCCCTCTATGGCTATCCCTTCCACTATAAGTTGCTTCATAGGTCTATTAGATGTAATGTCCTGCAACCAAAAGGCCATGTCACTAGAAGCAAAGCCACCCTCGCCTCGCAGGGCTGAGGTTACTGTTTTCCCTAAGGAATAATATGGTAACAGTAACAATTGAGCTATTCTTTGACCCTTAGTTATGAAGTGAGTTTTTGTGGAGGTGTCAATCATAACCTTTATTTCCTCCTCATAATCTGAATCAGTTACCAGAGGAATAACTGACAAGCCTTGTATGGAAAGGGAACTTCGTCCTAAAATTAGCCCCACGATTCCTTCTGGCAGAGGTCCCTTAATTCCTGTTGGGATAAGAGTGACTGGTACATCTGGAGTTAGTATTGTTGTGGTGGAGGAAGAGAGGTCCAGTCCTGCACTCCCTGGAGTGGCTCGGAGGAGGCTTGAGACGGGACAAAGGGAATAAAAGGGTTCAGAATGCTGACCCCCATCATTGTCGGGGCCTGGGGGAGTCCCCGCTGCCCATTTTCCTGAACCGGAGGATTAGCTGTAGGGGTCAGCACGGGGCATTGTGAGATTGGTGTCGGTAATGTCACTTGAGGTTGTCCCAGAAACTGACCATTTTTATGAAATTTAGATCTGCACTCTTTAGCCCAATGAAAACCTTTTTGACAACGAGGGCATAAAGACTCTGGAGCTCCTTTCATATTTTGTGGTTGAACTTGGAAAATCTGAGGTGGTGGCTTTCTAGCTTGCCCTGGGGCTTTATTGGGGCATTGTCTACTGTTTTTCTTGTTGTCCACAAGAAAAACAGGCTCTTCCACCATCTGCTCTCACAGTTCTATTTCCTTTCTGAGTCATAGTTTGCATACAACAGAGAGGGCTTTCCCCTTTTAAGGCAGCTGCTATGGCAACTCCTTGCATGAAAGTTGGTGTAAAGTCAGCACATTGTTTAATGTAGGCTGTATAGGCGTCGGTAACATGGCTCCCGGCAGCAGATGTTAGCTCAGGATTAATCTTCCTAAAGAAAAAAGGATATTTGTTGTTAGTGTATAGAAATATTACTGATTTTTATGTTAATTTTATATCCTACAACTTTTCTGAATTCGTTGATTAAATGTAACACTTTTTGTTTAAGTCTTTCAGATTTTCTACATATAAAATAATGTTATCTGCAAATAGAGACAATTTTACTTCTTCCTTTCCAATTTGATACATTTTTTTTTTCTTGCTCAATGCTGTAGCTAGTACTTGTAGTGCTATATCAGATAGGAACCTTTGTCTTGTTCCTGATCTTAGAGAAAAAGCTTTCAACCTTTCACCACTGCATATGTTGTTAGCTGTGGGCTTGTCATATGTAACTTTTATTATGCTAAGATATTTTCCTTCTATGCCTAATTTCTTAAGGGTTTGTATCATTAATAAATTTTTAATTCTGTGAAATGCTTTTTCTGTTTCTGTTGAGATGATTGCATGATTCTTTTCTTTCATTCTGTTAATATGAGGTATCACTTTGATTTTGTATGTTGGAACATCTTTATATTCCACAGATAAATCTCACTTGATCATGGTGAATGATACTTTTAATGTGCTGCTGAATTGGGTTTGCTAGCATTTTAATGACTTTTTTTGCATCTATATTTACCAGGAATGTTGTCCTGTATTTTTCTTTTCTAGCAATGCCTTTTACTGGATTTGGAATCATGATAATGCTGGCCTTGTATTATGAATTTGGGAGTGTTCTCACTTCAATTTTTTGGAAGAATTTGAGAAGGATTGGTGTTAATTCTTACTTAAATCTTTGTTAAAATTCACCAGTGAAGCCATCTGACCCTGACCTTTTCTTCATTGGGAGCCTTTGATTACTGAATCAAATTTCTTCTAGTAATTAGTCTATTCAGATTTTGTATTTATTCCTGATTCAGTCTTGGTGAGTTGTATGTTTCTAAGATTTTACCATTTTTTTCTAGGTTGGCCAATTTGTTAGTGTATAATTGTTCGTAGAAGCCTTTTGTGATCTTGTGAATGTTTGTGGTATCAGTTGTCTCCTTTTTTCACTTGTAATTTTATTGATTTGTGTCTTTTCCTTCTTTCCTTGGTTAATATAGCTAAAGATTTGTTAATTTTGTTTATATTTTTAGAGAACAATGTGTTTGTTTGATTAATCTTTTCTATGGTTTTTCTGTTCTCTAACTCATTTGTTTCTTCTCCAATCTTTCTTGTTTCCTTTTTCCCACTAGCTTTGGGTCCAGTTTGTTCTTTTTTATTTCTCTGATAGCTTCTTCAGGAACAGCATTGGGTTCTTTATTTGGAATGTTTCTTGCTTCTTAGTGTAGGCATTTTTTTATTGTGAGTTTTCCTTTCAGAACTACTCTTGCTGTATTCCACAATTTCTGGTAAGTTGTATTTCCACTTTTGTTTGTCACAAGAAACTTTATTTTTCCTTTAATTTCCTCTTTTAATCATTGGATGTTCAGGAGATTGTTCTTTAGTTTCTATGTGTTTGGAAATTTTCCAGTTTTTCTCTTATTATTGATTTCTAGTTTCATGCTCTTGTGCGCAGAGAAGATACGTAGCAAAATTTCAATCTTCTTGAACTCACTCAGGCTTGCTTTGTGACCTAACGTATGTTCTATCCTATAAAATGCTTCCTGTGTACTGCAGAAGAGTGTGTATTTTACTGTTGTTGGATAGAGTGTTCTGTGTATGTCTATTAGGTCTATGTTAAGTCTATGTTGTTGTTCAAATCAGCTGTTTCCTCATTGACTCTCTGTCTGGATGATCTATTCATTGTTGAGAGTGGAGTATTAAAGTCCTCACTTAGTATTGTATTACTGTTTATTTTTCGTTTTAGCTCTGCTAATTTTTGCTTTACATATTTAAGGACTCTAATGTTAGGTGAAAAATGTTTACAATGGTTATATCTTCTTGAATATTGATCCCTTTATCATCATAAAATGATTTTCCTTGTCTCTTTGTAACCTTTTTAGTTTAAAGTTTTTTGGTATGATATAAGAGTAGCCATCCTTGCCTTTATTTTTGGTTACCACTTGCTTAAAATGTCTTTCCATTTCTTCACTGTCAGTCTACTTGTGTCTTTAAGGCAAAAGTGAGTCTCTTGTGGCCATAAAATCATTGAATCTTGTTTTTATTCATTCAGGCATTCCATATCTTTTGACTGGAGAATTTAATTTAATCCATTTATATTTAAAGTAATTATTGATAGATAAGGACTTGCTTTTGCCATTTTGTTGTTTTCTGGCTGTTTTGTAGATCTATTTTTCCTGTTTCTTATCCTGCTGTCTTTTTTAGTGTTTTGAGGCATTTTGGTATCAGTATGATTTGACTTCTTTATTGTGTTTTTTACTGTATAATTCTATGGTATTTGCACTTGTGATTACCATGAGGCTTACATAAATATCTTAAACCTATAATAGCCTCTTTTAAACTGATAGTAAGTTAACTTCAGTAGAATTCATAAACTTTACACTTTTACTTTTCTTCCCCTCACATTTTAGATTATTGCTGTTCCAGTGTATGTTTTTTAATATTGTGTGACTAAGATATTACTGTAGTTAAGTTTATTTTTACTGTTTAATCCTTTTTTTTTTCTACTTTTAGCTAGGGTTTAAGTGAATTATGCAGCACTATTGCCATATTGCAGAATCTAACTATAACTGTATATTTACCATTACCTGTGAGATTTACACTACCCTTTTATGTTTTTATGATCTTAATTAGTGTTCTTTTACTTCCAATCAAATCATTTCTTGTAAGGCAGGTATGGTGGTAACGATCTCCTTTATGTTTTGTTTGTTTGGGACAGCTGTTATCCCTCCTTTGTTTCTGAAGGACAGCTTCACGGGGTATAGAATTCTTAGTCAATAGTTATTTTGTTTCAATATTTGAATATATTATCCCATTCTTGCTTGGCTTAAAAAGATTTTGTTGAGAAATTTGCTGATTGTGTTATAGGAGTTCCATTTGTATGTAGCTGCTATCTTTTCTGCTATCGCTCTTAAAGTTTTTTCTTTGTCTTAGATGTTTGACAATTTAATGATAATCTATACCTGTGTAGCCCTATTTAAATTCAACCTATTTAGTGTCCTTTGGGCCTCATGGATCTGGATGTCTATTTCTCTTCCCAGGTTCAGGAAGTTTTCAGCCATTATTGCTTTTAATATACTTTCCATCCCTTTCTCTTTCTCTTTTTCAGGAATTCTCATAATGCAAATACTAATTCTTTTCTTTATTTCCTATAATTTCCATAGAATTTCTTCACTCTTTTTATTATTTTTTCTTTTTGCTCCTCTGAATCTATAATTTCTAGTGTCTTATCCTGCAATTTGCTAACGCTTTCTTCTTCATGGTTCAGTCTACTTTTGAAACTCTCTATTGAATTCTTCAATTTAGTTATTGTATTTTTAAACAGTTTGCTTGTTTGGATTTTTTTTTTTTTGATGCTTGCTCTTTCTTTGTCAAACTTCTCATTCTGTTCATGCATTGTTTTCGTTTTCTTTGGTGGTCTGTCTGTGTTGTCTTGTAGTTCTCCTTCCTTCCTTAAGAGGATTAATCTGAATTCTTTGTCTGATGGTCCAAAGATTTCCATTTGTTTAGGTTCAGGTATGGGAGCTTTATTAGTTTCCTTTGGTGGTGTCATACTTACCTGATTTTTCATGATCCTTGATTCCTTATGTTGATATCTACACATTTGAGTAATCAGGCTCCTCTTGTAGACTTCACAGGTTTGCTTTGGCAGAGACAGTTCCTCATTGGTCAACTCAGTTTGGGCTACTGGATGTGTCTACTGGTAAAGTCCTTGAGCAGGTGGGGTCAGCTATTATGGTGTGTTTTGGGGCAAGGCAACTGTTTGAGCTCTGAGGATGGGGATGGGATTGTGCCCTTCCTGAGAAGAGTTGAATAGTACTGCTGGCTTAGTCCCTTACACAAATGAGGCTGGAGGATGAGCTCTGTGATTGCCTGGATTCTCTAGTCAGGCTTCCTCGACAGTTGGGACCTGGAATCATATTCTGTAGTAAATGGGGCTATGAATTAGCTTTTCTGTCCTGACAGGGAAGCAGGATGTGACTCAGAGCCTGTACAGTTTGTTGTTTCATGACTCAAATCATTCCAGAGTGTGCACTGAATTCCCTGGTCAGGTGTGGTCACCAGTTTTGCTCTGCAGATGGTTGAAGCTATGGGTTGTGTTATCTGTTTAAATACCATTGTATGTAGGGCTGGTGAAAGAGCTATTCAACTTCTTATATGCTCTGGTTATGCTCCCTGGTTGGACAGACTGAAGGTTGTATTCAACAATGAGCAGTGTTATGAATTAGATTCCCTGCCTGGGTACAGTGGGAGAAGCAGCTCTAAAGCCAGAAAAATTGTTGTCCTAACTCATGCAAACTCACGCCCCAAGTTCTGACTGTCCGACTGAATAGGGCCACTGGTTTTGCTCTGCAGACTCTCAGCTCTGCCCACTTCCTAATTTTAGTGCCACTGGGCTGCACTACTTCCAGGGGTTGTCTTCAGCCCTTTTGGTAAGATGGGGCCAGAAGACACCCCCAGTGGGTGGGGCTATGTTTCAGCTCTCTTGTCTGGGTGTGAGAAGGTGGGATTGCGCCAGGAGTCTATCAATTTCACAAACAGGCTTTCTGATTAGGAGGCCTGGAAGATACCCTCAGCCTTGGCTGTGAATTAATACCTCTGCCTGTACGTATCATGGGAGCACTCCACACTTGATACTGGTTCACTTTGTAGGCAATCAGCTCTGCCCACCCAATTCTTAGCTCAAATGCTGCTGGGCCAACACAACTTCCATGAGTTGTCTGTAGCTCTTCTGCTCAGAAGGGGCCAGGAGACACTCTCCATAGCAAGTGGGGCTGTGATTCAGCTCCTTGCCTGGGCATGGGAAAATCAGACTCTAGGGTTATAAAAAACTCCTCCTCTGGGGATCCAAATCTGGCAGATCTATACTCTGCTAAGTTCACTGGTGAGAGTGTACCCCCAACTTGGGTCTGCAAATGATCAAAGTCTCTGATTAGAATTACTGCTTTGGCACTGCAGTTACAAACTCAATCAGGCAAGATCTGTGTGCTAGTTATGCAGCCTATCCCCTTTTCCATCAGTCATATTCTGATGGTTGAGACACAGAGATTCCTTTGCTATTCCTATGATGGGAGGTGAGAGTGGGGGCACTTACAAAGCAACCTACAATGCTAGGGGTTGTCTGGTTGTCCCCTTAGGTTATCTTTTCACACTGGAGAAATCAGAGGCTCAGAGGAGACCTCTCCATGATGCCACACTGGCCTGGATAAATAAAATCTTATATCACAAGATTAGCATGTTTTAAAGTTAAAACAATTAATTTTTAAGCACTGTATAGGTAAGGAGGAGAAGCATTGGGAATTCTCACACTGACAGGTAGAGAGAAAAGTGGTATGAACACTTTGGAGAAGAGTGGAATGATATTTAAAATACTCATACCAGTTGACCTAATACTTCTTCTAGCTTTATGACTTAAATGGATTCTTGCATGTGTGTATCAATAGTCATACATGATAAATATTCTAGACTAAACTTAGTAAAAATAAAAAAGGGAATAAAACCTATGAATTCCTATCAATATGCCATGAATAAAGTATTGTTAATTAGGAAAATGAAATGAATGTATCAATATATTTGAATGTCACAAACATAATATTCATTTTTATAAAGTAAATAGAAAAAATACTTCACTATGATGTTTTTATAGTTTGATTTTTAAAAATTTAGGCTAAGAATCAGGTTTGTTAAGGAAGTTTATTTTGGCAAGAAATTCCAGGAAAAAGAGTAGAAGGGCTAGTAAAAGTGGAATAGAGTGAGAAGAAGAAAAATCAATCGAACTGTATGTTATCAAGTTGGCTACCATTTTAGACCCCTTAGCCTCAATCACTCTGTGAGAGCTCTGAAAAAATATACAGACTATGCTTTGAGATTGTCTCTCTATCTCTGTGACACAGAAGAACAAAATATTCATCTACCAACTCCCCTACCACACAAGTCAATCCCATCTCTAGGTTGCGCATGTCCCAGCCCGGCCAGATGAGGTTTCATTTGCACTATACTTAGCACTGACAAACACTTACCACTTACCGAGTCATAAAAATAAGTCATTAAATGAGAGATAAAGATATTTGGTAAGCTTAGCTTACATGTTGTCAAGATAAATCTAGTAGCTGGTTCATTCAGCAAGGTACCATTCATATAAATTATAGAAATATGCAATCATTGCCATGTATTGTTAAAGAGCATATAATTATGTGGTGCCTATATTAAAAAAAAAATTCTCTTGAAAAATACCCAATTCAGGTTTGGTTAATCCTCAGAAAATAAAGAGGGAAGAGATGCATCAGAGTACACAATAGGCCACAGTTGTCTTATCATGTAATGTTTTACACTTTTTTATGTCTGATACAGTTTCTAACAAGTAAAAATTTTAGACAAGGAGAAAGACTATAAATGGAAAGAAAAATGAAAACAAAAAATAATCTTCCTTCTGAAATTGTATCTATAAATTGAAATCTCCAAATTGGTTTTAAAAAAGCTTTAAAATGTGAAATAATCCAATCAGGAATACTTCCAGAAATGATGTATGTGTATATTTTGTAACATATATGTTTACAGAATTTTATCCATAAAATTTTTCAGGGGACATGTGGGAGAATATCCATGATGACGTAATACTGTGAGTGAATTCAGGGAACTGGATGCAACCAAGGTAACCATAAGAAGAAAATTGAAATTATCCAATCAGAGGACAAAAGAGAATGAAAAGAGTGAAGAATGTGTACGTGAACTGTTGGATACCATTCAGATAAAGAATCTATTCATTATTGGAGTCCAGAAGCAGAAGAGAGAGGGAAAGCACAAAAATATTATTTAAAGAAACAAAGGATGAGAATGTTTCAAATATAGGTAGAGATTTTATATCCAAGTACATGAAGCTCACAAGATTCCCCAAAATGTCAACCTAAAACCATCTTCTCCAAGTCACATTATAATAAAACTGTCCAGTCAAAGACACAGAATTTTAAAAGAAATACAAGAAAATAATTTCTCACATAAAACGAATCTCCATAAATCTGTCAGATTTTTCAGTAGAAACTTTGCAGGCCAAGGAATTTATATTCTAAGTGTTGAAAGAAGAAAAAAGCCAACCAAAAATAGAAAAACTCTCTTCAGTATTTCTTTTAATGCAATTTTAGTGGTGATGAACTCACTCAGCTTCCGTTTGGGAAAGTCTTTATATCTCCTTCATTTCTGAAAAATAATTTTGCTAGGTTAAAAATAGACTGTTTTATCTATATGATGTTTTAGGTAAGCCCAATGGTAACCACAAAGCAAAAACCTACAGGAGATACACAAAGGCTAAAGGAAAGGTAACCAAAGAATTCCACTACAGAAAACCACTAATTCATGAAAGAAGATGCAAAGAGAGGGACAGAAAAACAAGAGAATTACAAAATAGATAATATCTTTCTGCTTGCTTGTTTTTAATTGAAATATGTTTGACATATAACTGAGCAAATTTAAGACGTACAACTTTTTGATTTGGTACTTTATAAATTATAATATAAACACTATTCTAGTGATAATTAGCATCTCTATCATATTGCAATAATTATTTCTTTTTAGCCATAAAAATAATTAAGTTGTAGTCTCTTAGTAACTTTTATGATTGTGATATTATCGTTTTACATATTTACTATACTGGGCACTAGATCTCTAGGATTTATTTACTACTCTTTGCAAGTGTGCACGCCTAAACTACAGCTGTCCATCCTCCTACCCCATATCCCTGGTAACCACCAATCTACTCTTTGTTTTTAAAAGCTTGGCTTTTTTAGATTCTCCAAATAAGTAATATCAGACAGCATTTGTCTTTCTCTGTATCACTTAACTCATCATAATATGGACAAGGTCCATCCACGTTGTTGCAAATGACAGGATGTCTTTTCTCACAGATGAATAATATTCCATTGCCTGTATATACCACTTCTACTTTATCCTATCATTCACTCATGGACACTTAGGTTGTTTCCACATCTTGACTATTGTGAATAATGCTGCAATAATCATGAGAGTGCATATATCTCTTCAATATCCTGTTTTCACTTACTTTGGGTATAGGCCCAGAAGTGGAATTGCTGGATCACATGGCAGATCTATTTTTACTGTTTTGGGGAATCTCCATATTATTTTCCATAGTGATTAAATGATTAAAGTTCCAACAACAGTGTACAAGGGTTATCCTTCATCCACATACTCACCAAAATTTATCACTTGTGTTCTTGATGATAGCCATTCTAACAGGTCTGAGGTAATTTGTGGTTTGGATTTGCATTTCCTTGATGAATAATGAGGTTGAGCAGCTTTTCATGTACCTGCTGGCAGTTTGGATTTCTTCTTTGTAAAAATGTTTATGCAGATCCTCTGCTTAATTTTTTAAATTAAATTGTTTGCTTTTTTATTGGTCATGTGATTTCTTTACGTATTTTGGATATTAACATCTTATCTGATATATGGTTAGCAAAAGTTCTGTCCCATTCTGTAGGTTGCCTTTTTATTTTGTTGACTGTTTCTTTTGCTGCACAGCTTTTAACTTTGGTGGAGTCCCATTTGTTGATTTTTGCTGGGATGGTATTAGCTACCTCATGGAATCTTTGTCATTATTGGCCCTATATAAAATTCAAATGATAAAATAATGTTAATTTCGTTGTTAAATACAAATCTTACATTTTCAATATCATCACTATTGAAGCTACTAATATGAACTACATTTTATGATAGTCTTATATGCTTGTCTCATGTTGAATCTAAATGCCAATTGATAAAAAGAAATTTGGTCTTCCCATTTTCCTCTGCAAATTGTAAGCAACAGCACAATAACTGCAAATCTATTACTCTGCATAGGCCCAGGAACCAGCTTTAGTTTTATTACAAATTATTTGGAGAGTCACATAAGCAATAACTAGAGTACCTGCAAATTATTGTGTGAAGCATTTTGTATTTCACTTTAATATTTTACTCAAATAATGAATGAAAATGGCATCAAAATCCACAGGGTAAAAGGATGGTCTCCATAACCCACTCCTTCTGACCCCCAAGGCAAATAACGTCAAATTATTTTACAATTTTCCCTATATTTCCCTCATATTATAAACATTATGCTTATCTTCTAATGCTTGATGCCTAAATCCTAAATACCAGGCTGTGTTTTGTGATTCAAGATACTGTTGATATAGAGCTACCCCTCCTTCCACTGCCACCTTCGCCAATTCCCATCCACTCATGCTCTCAACATAGTTACATCCCACTTTATCTGGGGACATGGCTTGATGGCCTTCTTCCATCTTCTAAAATTAGTGGTTGTAAGTGAAAAATATAATATTATTTTGAAAATTTATACTATTTTATTGGACATTAATGCATACGATTCTCATTATGTTACTATAATTTCTCTGAAGGTTTTAGGATTTTCTTTTTATAGCAAATATTGAGAATTGTCAAGAAATCATTTTCGACATGTTTAGAGGGGCTGCCCCGGTGGCACAGTGATTAAGTTTGCACGTTCTGCTTCTGCGGGCTGGGGTTTGCCAGTTCGGATCCCAGGTGCGGACATGGCACCCACCACTGGTCAAGCCATGCTGTGGTAGGCATCCCACATATGAAGTAGAGGAAGATGGGCATGGATGTTAGCTCAGGGCCAGTCTCCTCAGCAAAAAGAGGAGGATTGACAGTAGTTAGCTCTGGGCTAATCTTCCTCAAAAAAAAAAAAAAACAACAAAGATGTTTAGAGTTTTTAAGAAAATGTGCTTTCATACATTAGTTCTCACTTATTTTTCTGTGTTCTTCCCATGCTATTTGAATACTAAAAATGAGTAAGACATAAAAGTTATGGAATAGCTCACATATAACACTTCTGAGAAAAATGTTTTATTTGATAATATGCACTCTATAAGTATTATATCATATGCATTTTTAGGAATGCCCATAAGTATGTATTGTATTGTCTTATATTAATTCTATAATTCTATTGTTTCTAAATGTCAGACTTTTGTTTGGTGGTGGTTGTTTTCTTTCTGATCCATTTTCTCCAATTTATCTTTTGAAGCATTTATTGAATCTGTTACATTAATTATTGTATCTGTAATTTTTAGAACTCCTTTATTGTTACCTGACATTTCCTCTAATATTACTCTTGATATTTGTACTGTGGGTTTAACAACTTCTCATATTTCTCTGAATTTGAAATTATTTTGTAAAGATTTCTTGCATTTTTCCCAACCATTTTTTAACTCAGGATGTGTGCCTGTGCGTCTGCTTGTGTGTATCTCCTTCTTTCATTTGGAGACTTCCTCAAAAGTCTGATAACCTTTGGTCTTAGAGCAGTATTATAAGACTGAAGACTTAGAGCCCCTTTGTGGGCACAGCATGCTGAGCTTGCTCACTGATGATATTCTCTTTGAAAGAGAATTCCCCCACTCATTCCCACTAAGAAGGTTCTCAGGATGCCATCTCCCCTTCTCCATTTAAGAGATTGAATTTTTCTCAAAATTCTTTCTTCCAAAAGGTCCTGAACACTTTCATCCCTGAGCCCACTCCTTTGCTTTCATCCCCACTTTCTTTAAATTATAACACTTATCTTTTTATTATCATGTTAGTTGAGTTTTATGGCAGAGAGGTGATAAATAGATATGTTTATACTTCCATACTCATTTACAAATAGAGTTTTAAATAAACAAAAACAAAAGGGAAAAATGAATAAGAAAAGATTTCATAATGTATAATGTTATATAAGCATTGAGAAGCAGATGGACAGAACGCATATCTTTTGGGAGACCTTGAGCAGAGTCATGGAAGCTCAATGAAATTGGAGTATAGCTTCTCGCGAAAAGGGTCTATTTTAACTTGAGCAGATGGAGGTTGAGTGAGGAGGCAGAAGAAAATTACTTCGCATGAATGGTATTTGGCAATAAAGAGTCATTGTAGATTTCCAAAAGGAAGAAGCAAATAATGAAATGATATCTAAGCAGCTTGATTTGGCAAACTTCTTGAGGAGAATTCAAAAAATGAGTTTAGGTCTGCAACATGAGCTGGTAGGCTACTGTAGTCTGAGAGGTATTAGGGCTTCACTATAAAATAAAAACTCATGCACTAAGGGTAATAAAAATGTATTCAAATTTCGGTCTATATTTTATGCATTTACATTGAATTTTTTTGGATACACTTAAAGCATAAGGTCTGAAATTAGTAATGCTGGGATTATCTTGGGGAATATATCTACATCCTAATAAAGTCATTAAAGGAATACCTTTTTTCTTATAAATTCACAGATGTCTATAAAATATTTTGGCCACAGATGTTTGTCTCATCAAGCTTTTATCTGTGAGGCAAAACTGTAGATTTGTTTTTTTCAAAATAGGTAATTTTGTTCTTCATTTAAGAGCTGCAAGTTTTCATGAATAAATCACAGTATGACTAACATTATAAATTAAAAATACCTTATTACTCTATCCTAACAATTTTCTGTCTTTAGGAAAAAATTAATGAAAACCCTATGGAAAACTGTCAATTATTGAGGTTATTCCACCATAAAGAATTGGCCTGTTCCTGATTTTCATTGTTCTCCTTTTTGTAATGGCTCTATTTAGAAATCTGTCCATGATCCTCCTTATCCTCCTGAACACCCATCTCCACACAGCCGTGTATTTCCTACGTAGGCAGCTCTCCTTCATGGACCTGAACTACATATTCACCGTTGTCCCCAAAATGGCTTCCAATCTTCTGTTATGAAATAAGTATATTCTTTCATTGAGTATTAAATTCAGAGCTTCTTCTTGACTTTAGCAAGAGCATAACCTGGCTCTCTATCACCCGTAATTAGCAGAAGGGAGGAAGAAAGTCCTATTCAAACTGCAGCACCCACCTCACTGTGATGACTTCCTAATATGTGCCTTTTGCTTACACTTCCTATGCCTGAGATCCCTCCAGTCTCCTAGAGAGGTCACTATTCTGGCTGTCTTCCACTCCATCCTGACCCCAAGGCTCAACACCATCATCTACAGCATGAAAAACGAAGAGGTGATGGGAGCCCTGAGAAGAATGATTTAGAGAATCCACTCATTGAAAAGGTAGACAAACAATCTATCTTAGTCTCCAAGCCTGCATTACACATCAATTCAGCTGTGTCCAGTCATGAAGAAAAATGATATTCCATGCCTAGAGTGAAGGAACTAAACTTAATCTAGAAGATGAAAAAAATTAAGGTTTCACATGATAATTGTATATTTTAAGGCATCAATTTTGTTTTCCTTTGTGAACCTCTTTTTTAAGCAATATGAAAGGAATATATTTTCCTCTAACTCATGGGCAAAGAGGCTTAACTAACATGTATAAATGAAAATGGAAAATGCATAAACAGGATGTCATTCAGTATACCAGTTCTACAATCCTTTATCTCTCAAAATTAGTAAATTAAGACCAAAGAACAATAAATGGCTTAGGATGGACCTGATCTAACTGGAACCAAATATTTTACTTACTTGTACAATAATTTACATTTTTTCACCCTTATTGAATATAATTCACTAATAAAATTGTATAGGTTTAAGTTGTGCGGTATGAAGATTTGATATACATATACATTGTGAAACCATCACAACAATCAAGCTAATTGACATATCCACAACCTTACATAGTTAATTTTTGTTGATGTTGAGAACAGTTAAGACCTAATTTCTTAGCAAATGTCAGGTATATAATACAGCACAATTAACTATAGTCACCTTATTCTACATTAGAGCTCAAGAACTTTTTTATCCTGCATATCTGAAGCTATGTATCCTTTGAATAAAATTTACCCATTTCCCCTATAATCCATCCTCTGGTAACCATTTTACTCTCTGCTTCTAAGAGTTCAACTTTCTTATATTTCACATATAAGTGAGAACATGCAGTATTTTTCTTTCTGTGTCTGGCTTATATCACTTAGGATAACATCCTTCATGTTCATCGATGCTGTCACAGTGAGTGACAAGGTTTCCTTCTTTTCTAAGGCTGAATAATATTTCATTGCATATATATTTACCACATTTTCTTCATCCAGTCATCCATCAATAACCACTTAGACTGTTTCCATGTCTTGGTTATTATGAATAATGGTGCAGTGAACATGGGAATGCAAATACCTCTTCAAGACAATGATTTCATTTCCTTTGGATATACACACAAAAGTGAAATTGCTGGATCATGTGGTGGTTCTACTTTTAATCTTTTGTGGAACCTCAATACCGATTTTCATAATGACTGTGACAATTTGCATTCCATCAACAGTGGGAGAGATTTTAATAGATGATATAATTTTTGACATTTTATATGCATGTCCATTAAGCGTTTAGAGTTTACTAAAATACTAAATTATTAAAAGCTTGACTTATAGAGTAGTAATTGGTTATAACTTGCTTCTCACCAAATTTAAATTAGGTGGAATTTTTTCTTCACAAGGAACAGGATGAAAATGTCATAATAAGGTGAAAAAAATGTCATGATTGTTGTTGAAAGATTTACTTCATCCAACTTAACTACATGCATCTAGAATTTGTGGAAATTTGAAAAATATTTAAAATACTTAAAGATATACCAAAATATTAAAAGACAATTGTTGCTTAAGACCAAGGACCAAATAATTATGAAGCACTTCCCACACTGTGAGTGACATAAAGACATATTTCATACAAAACGATGAGCCAATGGCAATTGCAAAGTACCATAAACCTTTTGTTCTTTCATTACAATAAACCAGTCATAAAATTTTCTAAATGTTTTCCACTTGAACATTTTTAAGATCTCTCTTCCTCAATTCCTGTAATCACTGCCTTACTCCAGGTCCTCATTCTCTCTTTACTAGAATATCTCTTAGCAAGATTTTCTAACTGAATTAAATTGGAGTTTGGAATCAAATATCATTAGCTAGGATTCTTAAGTGGAAAAAGAGAAATAAATTCAGTCCAATATAAACTGATAATATAATACTGAAAATGATTGAAAGACTTATAGAATCTCCAGAAGTAGAGGTGAATCTTGTCTGAAGACTACAACCATGAAGAACGCCTAATATGAGCCTGAGGATGAGTCCTGCGATGATACATCTGTTGCCCCATCTGAGTGTCATTTATAGCCTCAGAAACATGTGGCAAGCTCCTCTAGAAACTTCATGAGTTTATTTCTGTTGCATCCATATTCCCTTAGAGGTTGTGCACTCTCCTTGGTTCTTTGAGTGATCCACTCCCAAATTAAATCCTGCAAATAGAGAATCTAATGCATAGTGTAGACACGTGTCTTGGCCATAGCTGTAAGTCAGGCAGGGAAGTCAGCATTTAGGTTCTATCATAGATATGAAGATGCTTGTTTTGTAAGACATCTCAAACGAGTTCAGATAAAACATAATGATAAATGATTTCTAGACTTCCTGCTTAACCAGAAGCCCTGTGGCCTTTCATTTATCTATTTACATGAGCCATGATAAGTGAGATATGGGGATATGTGAGGACTTTGTTTTAGTTACAATGTCTCGGGAAATAGATATCACAAATTGAAAAAATAGAAAGGATTCAGTCTCCTTGATTAATTCACAGAGACTTCCTATGACTCTTTTTCGATAGATACAGAGAATGGAAGCAGAGAAATAGCACCTATCAGGAAGTTTGTAAAATTAATGTGTGAATATTGGTGCCTCTAAAGACTAGTGATCCTATTTTCAGTAGTGAATCTAATATGGTGGCAACAATACAGGAAGGTCTCTTACTTCCCTTGGTATCTCAAAGGTCCTTCATCTTTCAACTTTTCCAGAATGGTGCCTTCATGGGGAGGATCACCACAGCCATTCTCATGAGCTAAGAGAATATAGAGGTGATTGTGTTATTATGACTGCAGTCTCCTAGCACGTCTGTTTCTCTTCTATCTTCCTTTAAATTCTGACTGGTTTGAATTTCTCCTGGAATTTCTTAGCTACAATATATATTGATCATGTTAATTTCCTTAGTATGGTAAGTAATTATCTCCTTTAGCTTGTACATCCCTACATTTGCAGGATCATACAGTACAATGCCCTACCTAAAACTTTATGTTCTCTTCATGCTAAATTGAATGCAGTTCTCTGAAATCTTTTGACAAGTCAGAATTGTATCAGGTATACAATGGCCTGTATCTTCAATATATTATCCACTATCCTCACATAAAGATCTTTGACTGGATAATTCATATTTCTCATTGATCTCAAGTTTCAGATCGAGTCATTTACACAAGGAAGCTGTATCCTGCCTCTCTGCTTGCATAGATCCCAATATCCCTACTAATAAAACATGTTATCACCATATTGTAATAATCTTTTTCACTATTATTCCATGGACCATTATCTGTTTTGTTCTTCTTTAAAATATGATTTAAAAACAGTTGATAGATTTTCACAATTTGAAACCACTGCAACTGGCATCCTGACTGGTGAGCAGACATGTCCAGAACCTCACAAGCTACCCCTGTGCTCTCTTTCATTATGTATCACCCAAAAAGTAGTCTCTTTTGCAACTTTTGATAGCATAGATTAGTTTTGTCATTTAAGTGTTTTATTTGTACATCATGTGCCTTTTTTCTTTCTGGCTTCTTTTCCTTCACATTATGACTGTTAAATTCATTCCAGTCATTTGTGCATTTATAGGTCATTAATTCACATTTCTACTGAATACTCCATTTGGTACCTATCCTCTATTTACTTACCCAGTTTTGTTAACAGACATATGTGAATATTGTAGGATTTAACTATTACAAATGTTTCTGCTATGAATATTTTGTACATGTCTTTTGGAGACATTACTAAAAATTTCTGTTGGAAAAGACTCAGGAGCGGAAATTCTCAGTCATTGCACATGCTTATATTCATCTTTTTTTATCAGCTTTATTAAAGTACATTGGCAAATAAAAATTGTATATATTTATGATGTACAACATGATTTGATATATATGAACCATTAACTGTTAATCATCAATGGCTTGTTTTTTCTTTTCCATATGCCCAGATCTTGCTTATTAAATATTTGTTCTACCTCCAAAATATTTGCACATCAAAGCATATCTTAGTTATTGTTAGCGCAATACATTTCCACATATTTACCAGAATTAGTTAATAAAATTTCCACCAAAAAATTGGGATTTTGAGTGAGATTACATACCATTTGGACGATAATTTTTGGAAGGAAAAAATCTTTTTCAAGTTGACTCTTGATTTATTAAAATAACATATCTCACCACATATATGTCAATTTATCAAGGCTAGAAACACATCCATATTCTTTTAAATTAGTATAGAAATATGTTTTCTTTTATGATTTTGTAGATATTTTCAAAAAATTTTATGAAAATATTTGTCATCTGAATCTTGCATTTTTCAGAATGGGGCTTCTTTTTCAAAATATATAAATGTGATTATATGTTTAAGAGCTGTGTGACTTTATGAATAATTTAACTGGAATGAACACAGAAAATTTAAAAAAAGAGCTCAGGAGTTTATTTAAATTTCATACTCTTCTTTCTTCTCTTAACATAAACCAGATGCCATGGCCACATACCATGCTTGGTTTGTGGTTTCTCCTTAAGAGGTATTCAGCACTGAATCCCCATTTCCTTCCACTCCTTCCACTGCACTCTTGGGGAGTGCACAAGTATTTCAGGATCACTTCATTTCCTGGGTTTCTTGGGCCATGTTTGGGCTGTGAGGGACTCACTCAATGATTCTGTGACGGAGCACAGAGTTATCTTGACCTGGTCACACATGGTTATCGAGTCAGGAAAATGGTGGAATAAGGGTTTCTAGCCCACATCTCTTCACAGAGACATGGATATATATAATTATCCATGTATAAACATACCTTCATGAAAGCTTTGAATTCTAGATAAGAGATTATAACACTTAGGTGTAGCACAGAAGTGGGAAAAGCCACATTGAAGTGGGTAGAAAAGATAGTTTCATTTATCTGAGTCATCTTCCCCCTATACAATGCAACAGAGAGCAGAGGGAGATCTTCCTTGCTTTAGAGATCTCCCATGGGGAAAGGAGAGTCAAGTGAGCATCCAATATCACTGTGGATCCAGGCATCAAGCCCACTCACCCATGAACCCTGTGAACAGGCCCACCCAAAGTATCTGCTTACTGGCATGCCCAAAATCTCTGGCTGGGCTGACTGGTGAAAAGCTTTTTCAATCAATTCCAGTCTATAAAAATTTGAAAAGTGACCATTTCTTCAAATACGCAAACACAAATACAAGCGTACAAAATTCACAAAGGGTCAGAGAAACCTAACACTACCAAAGGTATGAAATAAAGCACAAGCAGGTGGCCCTAAAAAAATGGAGATCTAAAACCCACCTGACATAGAATTCAGAATATTTACCTTAAAGACACTTAGTGAGCTAAAAGAGAACACAAGTAGATAACTAAATAAAATGAGGAAAACAATATTTGAAGAAAATGAGAAGTTCAACAAAGAGATCAAAATCTAAAAAAATGTAGAGAAATTTACCAAATAGAAATTCTAGAACTGAAGAACCAATGACTGAGCTGAAAAAAATCAATAAAGAGTCTGAACAGCAGACTTAATCAAGCTGAAGACAGAATCAGTGAGCTCAAAGACAGATCATTTGAAACTACCCAGTCAGTAGAACAAAAATAAAAGAGTGAAAAAAGGCTACAGAATTTACAGGATTCCACAAGTGCACCAATATATGCATTGTGCAAATCCAAGAAGGGACAGATGAAGAGAAAGGGGCAGAAAGATTATTTAAAGATATAATGACAAAAAACTTTCCAAATCTGAAGAGAGAAAAGAACATCCAGATCCATGAAGCCCAAAAAACTCAAAATAGAATGAACATACAGAAGTCGTCACTTAGACACATTATAATCAAAACTTCAAGTATTTTAAAAACATTTTTAAACAATTTTAGACAGACCAATATTACCCCTTCACAAGGAAAAGATTAAATTAATTTGGTTACTGGAAACCATGAGAAATATGAAGAACAATTAGGTTATTTTCTGCAATAGCATTGCATTGTTAAATATTTTGCAAATATAATTGTACCAAAGTGAGTATTATCATTATTTTCATTATTTAGTTTAATAAGTGAAAATTGTTTATAGTTTAATGGGTTTTACCAACAGAAATAATTTGAAAATATGTAATAGCGAAAATAAATTAAAGATAACTCCCATATATGTGATACAATCAGAATTTCTGTGTATATGTTTTTATTAAACTAACCACCTTCCATTTAATTTAATAAATTTGTAGGCCAATATAATCAAAACTTTGAAATAATATATGCAGGTACATCATTACTGTGCACTTACTGAACAATATATGAAATATCTGATCCATAAAACTTTAGAGACGTAATAACATTGGAAGAATCTGAACAAATATATTCGTTTCTTTCCCCTGAATTGACCCTTAACACACCTGTGGAAACATTGAAAGGAATTATTAGAACTCCTGACCCAAACCTGGCTTGTGGCCATCTTGGGCTATTAGTGATTTAACCTACATTTTCCAAGACTCAGAGAAGATTCCTGAGTGAATACAAAGAAAAAAGAATATGAGCATTAGACTAAATCTCCAGGTAAAAATGGGCTAGAATCATTGCTGCTGCTGAGTTTCTTTGGAGGTGTCTAAAATTTCAAGTAGAGAGGTGAAAGTTTAATATGTATGTTTGTTTGGTAAATATTCAAGGAAATTTACAGAATTATGATGACAGTTGGATCACTGCCAGCTGAGCAAGCCAGTGAGTTTGTGAAAGTGTGGAGATAAGTAAAGGTAGTAGTAATCTTAACTGTATTTTTATTTTTATTAGCCGCTTAAGAAGAACTCTTCAGTAAGTGCCTAAGAAAACTTTATTCATGATTAAGTACTTCTGTTTATAATAAGCAATGGATACATTCAGACATCCCATAAACCAGGGCACTCCGAAAGAAAATTCCATTTCACTATCGTGGGTTTGAATAAGATACATAAATATTTTATCCTTAAAAATAAGAAATGGGCTAATTGAACACTTGTTCATATTTTTTCAGATATGAGTTCTTTATAAACCTATAATGTAATATTAGACAATTCTGAGAACTGACTTGTGAATAATTGGTTATGAAATAAAATGTAATAAAATTAATAAAAAAAGCAGATGAAAATATTGTCTATGAACTACTGTTCTGGAAATATGGTGAATAATATGTGGGCCTAGACTCAACTATACCATATTCTGAAATAAAATTGAAAATAATTGTGATACTTTATGATAAAATATATAATAAATATTTATATAAATTTAAATGATACTTCAAATATGAGAAGAATTTATTTGGCCATAATTGGCCCAAGACATTTATAGAAAAAATGGATTTGAAGGATAAACAATATTCCTTGAAGAAGAGAGGGCGCATTGTATCCACAGCCCGTGATGTATACTCTGGAAACAGGGAAGACTGAAGCCAAGAAAAAAACACTTGACAAGAGCATAGGTAACATGAATTACATTCTTCAGATGTAGAGGTGTTTTCATTCAAGGAGATGATGTGATCACAAAAGTTTTGACTTCACTGTTAACCACTTTGGCAGTGTTGGTTACTGTTAGTATTGAAATCATTCAGGATTTAAGGTGACCAGTTTAGAAAATGGGTGATGTAATCTATGTAAGAGTTAGTTAAGAAATAAAAGATCTGACGTGCAGTTTGAGGTTGAGCGAGTGGCTGCACGTTTTCGATGCTGTTCAGGAGGAATTGTAGAGTATGAAATGGACAACAGAAAGCGGTTTTGCAGCTGATTCATAAATGCGCTTTCTAGATGGGAAGTGAGATGAGGGTCACGGGAAGAGGTAGGGCCTAATCACATTGGAGTGTGCTTTGGATGTGCTCAAGTGAAACTTGAATAATGAACCTAACACTTAAGGGTCCAAATACTCAATAAGGATTGTAATGCTCAGCCTTTCTTAGATCGTGCTGGGTGATTATATTTTTTTCCCATGAAAGAAGAGTGGTTACATGGCACCCACGGTAATGTTAATGTTGCTTCCTACTTGCTCCTTTACTCTACATGAATCCACTCTTGTTAAATTTTAATTTTTAAATTAATTTTTCTGTTGCTGTTGAGTTGTAGGAGTTACTTACATATTCCCTGTATCAATCCCTTACCTGATATATATTTTGCAAATATTTTTCCATTCTGTGGGTGATTTACTCTGCTGATAAAGTTCTTTGAGTCACAGGAGTTTTCAATTTTGATGAAGTCCAGTTTATCTATATTTTTATCCTTGTACATGCTTTGGTGTCATATTCAATAAAGCACAGCTAAATCCAATATCACGAAATGTTTTCTCTATGTTTTTTCTAAGAATTTATAGTTTTAGCTCTATTTAGCTCTCCCATCCATTTAGTTTTTGTGTATAGTGTAAAGTAATGGTGCAATTTCATTCTGTGCTTCTAGATATCCAGTTTTCTCACTACCATTTGTTGAAAAGACATCCCCATTGAATGGTTGTGAGATCCTTGTTAAAAGTCATTTGACCACACATGTGAGGGTATTTTTTTCTGGTATCTCTATTTTATTGGTTTATGCTTGTCTTTATGCCAATACTACACTATGTTTTTCATAATAGCTTTTCAGTAAGTTTTGAATCAGAAAAAATGACTTCAATTCTTTTTTATGATCATTTTGGCTATTCGGAGTACCTTGAGATTTCATATGAATTTCAGCATGTATTTTTCCACTTCTGCAGATAATCTCATTGGGATTATGATAGGCATTTCATTGAACCTGAAGTTGCTTATGGTACTATGACATCTCAATAATATTAAGTTTTCCAATTCATGAACACAGAGTGCATTTCTATTTATTTGTATCTTCTTCAATTTATTTCTGCATGTTTTGTGATTTTCAGTGCACGCATTTTTTGCTTTCCTTGTTAAGTTTATTTCTAAGTATTTTATTCTTTTTGATGATATTATAAATGTAATTGTTTTCTTACATTCTTCTTAGGGTTGTACGTTATTAGGAAATACAACTGATTTTTTATCTTGCAACTTTGCTGAACTTATCAGTTCCACAGATTTTTGTCTGTGGAAAGTTTAGAATGGAAACCCTCTCGCTCTACATACCACAACTTCCACCACCTTTTCTGTGTCCCATCCTTTGAACATGGTCACATCCTACTTTGGGTCTGTGGGGGCAAGGTTGACAGCATTGTTTCATCATCCAATATATATTACTAAAATAAGAAAACATAAACTATAGTAAAATCTAATGATAATTTAATTACTATTTATATATATATAGTTCTTTTCATTATTATGAGTATTTACTCTGTCAAAGGCATTTTTCAGGTCATAAATTTATCAGCAATATTGACAATTTTCAGAAAGTGTTTTCAAGAAGACGTTTAGAATTTTCAAGAAAATATCTTTCAATAAAATATTTCTCATTTACTTTTCTGTGTTCTGTTCATTGTGTTTGAGTATGGTGGATCATATATATCAATTCTGAAAAATGTTTTTTTGATAATATTAACTCCATTATTATTTGGCAATATGCATTTCTAGGAATAACAAGCATACACTGGTTTCCCTACTTTAATTCTCTAATTCTCCTAACTTTTCAAAATGACAATCTTTTTATGTTGCTGTTGCTATTGTTTTCTTTTAAATCCAGGAGATTTTTCACTTTGTCTTTGAAAATTTCACTTAATCACTTTATCAATTATTATATATTTTAATTTGTAAAACCCTTTCTTATTATCTGACAGGTTTTAAATAAATCTAATAATATATTGTGGAACAATAATGTTTCATACTTCTTTGAAGATATGAATCCTAATTTTTAAAAGCGCATTCTCTTTCTGCATTTTCCCAATGATGTAGAACTCACTTTATATTTGTTTGGTGTGTGTTTGAATACGTATGTGTGTGTGTATGTGTGCACATTTGTGCATCTTCCTCTTTCATGTTAGGAACTTCCTTAAAAGTCTGGGAACATTGAGCTCTAAAATAATATTTAAGACTAAAACATCACACACTATGTGGAGCTTGTTCACTTCCGACATCTCTGGAGGAGAATCCTCCTCTTGCCTCCATGAAGACTGTCAAGGTGCCAAGTCCTTTTTCTCCATTTAAGTAATTG
The DNA here is from genome assembly GCF_041296265.1 of Equus caballus. NCBI lineage: Eukaryota > Metazoa > Chordata > Mammalia > Perissodactyla > Equidae > Equus > Equus caballus. The sequence continues at coordinate 13,080,865 of NC_091704.1, forward strand.
AACACTTCTCTATCCAATTTCTTTCTTTCAAAGAATCCTGAACTGTTTCATTTCTCATTGTGCCTTTTTCTTACCTGCTGTCTTTTAATTTATGACACATCTATTTCTTTATCATCATAATATTTGGGCTTTGAAAGAGAGAAATGATAAGTATATATGCTTAAAATTCACACACTCATCTAAAAGTTGAGATAATTTTTAATACAAAAAGTGGAAAAATGAATGAGTAAGAGAAAGTGTCATAAAGTAATGTATAATGTTATAAACGAGTTAGAGAAGCCGAGAGACAGAAAACATGCTATTTGGGAGATCTTGAGCAGAGTCATGAACACTACAATAAGTGTGTGTAGATGGTCAAGTAAAGGGTTTTCTTTAACTGCAGCATTCAGAACCTGAGTGAGGAGGCAGAAGAGGATGACTTTTTGTAAGTGGAACTTGACAATAAGGATTCATTCTATATTTCAGAACAAATGAAACAAACGATAATACCTGACTTCAGGAAAACTTGATTTGACGTTATTGTGAAAAGAAGATTTAAGAAAGAAAGAAAGCTCCTCAAAGATAAGCTGATAGGCTACTGCAATTTTAGAGGTAAGTTTTGGGGCAAAATATGAAAGGAAAATCATCCCTTAAGGGTGATAGACATTTATTGCTGCTAGAACTCAATGAAATATTGGTTTACATAAATTTTATATGCAGGCATTTTGAATACAGAATATATTTTAATGATACCTCAGTTTGTGTAAGGCAGTAAAACATATTTATTCTAATTAAGTCAAAACAGAAATGTTGTTTTTAAAATAATTTTAGCATTTCCTTACAAAATATTTTGGCCACAAATGTTCGCATATTCACATTTTAATCTCTGGATCAGAAAATGAGGTTTATTTTTCGCAAAATAGAGAAGTTCAGTTCTTCATTTAAGAGCTGTAAAATTTTAGGGGCTGGCCCCATGGCCGAGTGGTTAAGTTTGCACGCTCCGCTGCAGGCTGCCCAGTGTTTCATTTATTTGAATCCTGGGTGCGGACATGGCACTGCTCATCAAACCACGCTGAGGCAGCATTCCCCCATGCCACAACTAGAAGGACCCACAACAAAGAATATACAACTATGTACTGGGGGCTTTGGGGATAAAAAGGAAAAAAATAAAATCTTTTAAAAAAAAGAGCTGTAAAATTTTAAATGATACACAGTCTAAAATAATAAGTTAAAAAGAGCTTATAGTTTTATACTTACTTACTCTTGTGTCTGCCTCTAGGAAAAATCATATTAATGCCCTATGGAAAATTATAATCAAACATCAACTGATTTCATTTTATTGAGGTTGTTTCCACCATCAAAAATTGGCCTGTTCTTCTTCATTCTCATTGTTCTCATTTTCCTAATGGCTCTGGCAACTTGTCCATAATGCTTCTCATCTTCCTGGACACCCATCTCCACACACCCATGTATTTTTTACTTAGTCAGCTCTCCATTATTGACTTGAATCACATCTCCACCATTGTCCCCAAAATGGTTTCTAATTTTCTTTTTGGAAACAAATCTATCTCCTTTATTGGATGTGGAGTTCAGAGCTTCTTTTACTTGACTTTAGGAGCTGCAGAAGCGCTGCTCTTGACATCTATGGCCTATGATCCTTATATTGCTATTTGCTTTCCTCTCCACTATTCCATCCGTATGAGCAAAAGAGTGTGTGTGCTGATGATAATAGGATCTTGGATAATGGGCTTTGTAAACTCTTGTGTCCATACCACATATGCCTTCCATATCCGTTACTGTCAATCCAGGGCCATCAACCATTTCTTCTGCGATGTCCCAGCCTTGTTGACTTTGGCCTGCATGGATACCTGGGTTTATGAGTACACAGTGTTTATGAGCACCATCCTCTTCCTCATGCTTCCTTTCATTGGCATTGCATGTTCCTATGGCCGGGTTGTCCTTGCTGTCTACCACATGCACTCAGCAGAAGGGAGGAAGAAGGTCTATTCCACCTGCAGCACCCACCTGACTGTGGTGACTTTCTACTATGTTCCACTTTTTTACGCTTGTCTACATCCAAGATCCCTCAGATCTCCAACAAAGGACGAGGTTCTGGCTGTCTTCTACACCATCCTGACCCCAATGCTAAACCCCATCTACAGCCTGAGAAACAGAGAGGTTATGGGGGCCCTAAGAAGAGTGATTCAGAGAATCTGCACTGAAAAAATGTAGACAAAGCTTTTCGCATGTGTACCCAGGACTTGGTTATAAGTTCATTCATCCTTGTACAGAATTAAAAATATTATTTTATGCTTAGAGTGCAAGGACTACAATTAATGTAGAGAGGAGGAATATCACTTAGGTCTGTACAAAATTATGTTGTAAATATACAAACATGTGAGTATATATATACATATATAAAATTCTAAGCCTTATCTTTTTTCTTCATGGTGCTTTTTCCCATCAATTTCAAATTAATTTTCAAATTCATGTACTTTTTGCTGATATGATGTCCATGATAATCATTGTAATGTAGAAATTAAAGCAGAAACTAACTGAAGTTGTCATTCAGCATAGCAGTTCTACTATTTTCGAATATATCTAAAACAAAAAAATTTTCCCTGAATGTCAAGATCTAATTGAGTCAGAAGACTTCTTGTTATTCTCATAGTAAACCTGTAATTTACCTGTGCCAGTTAGTCTTTCTTTTAATTTAAAGAAACTTATCATTACAGGTATTTAGCTGAGACTTCAAGACTTCACTGCGGATTTGGAACTCCTTATAACACTCTGAATGGAATATGAGAGGTTTATGTCTCTATTAGGGTGATGAATGCTAAGGAAATGACTTAATTTCAGTTAGACCTCAGGACAACAATAAAAACTTGGAGGTGCTAACAGGGGTCAAGGAAACTGTGAAGTTAATTATAAGAGGAGTGGGTCAAAGGTTTAGTCAAATTAGTGGGAATTAATTAGTCAGAGACATTCCCACACCCATCCCTGGCATTCTACATAAACTAAGTTTACTTCCTAAGTAATGTTAAAAAACAAATTCAACTGAGTAAATTTTGAAGGGTATATTGATTTTATTGAATGAATCAGGCAGCATCTCATCTAACAAATGGAAAAGTGCTCTGAAGAGCTTTACAAGGAGCTCTTGTAAAGAGGTGGAACAAGAAAGTCATTCTTGCAAAGAGCTGATTGTTTCAGGCAAGGTCACCTTCCCTTAGGGGATGGCAGGGGTCTGTGAGGTGAGTTATCTCACTGGTGCTGACAGGTAATTCCAGATTGACTGTTTGAGACTCCAGCCCTGGGGAAGGTTGACATTGTAATTGAGTTAGGTATTAAGTCTCCGTTTTGTGATTTGGGCTTAGCACAAGGGACTCCATTATGGATCTGTTGTCTCTTTTTTAATAGTAGCCACTGCTACTCTTAGCATTAGATAATATCTCTCAGGTGAGATTTTATTCTCTACTACTGCATCTCTTAGTTTTACTGAAACGTGTTGAGAGAAGCCAACATCTATGGATCAATTTTACTCATTGATATTATGGCTCAGTCACTATCACAAATAGACGTCACCATTACATCCAATAAAAATCCATCCGCTCAAGGAAACTCCCTGGGTGAAGTGCTGCCACTGCCATCAGTGATAAGTGTAGAAATGCTCTTTACCCTCTCAGGTATGGCAGGGAGGGGAAGGGTCATACTCTACCGAATTTGAAGGGCATAGCACAAAATGAAAATATGAGGCCTCATTCAAAAGCAAGAAAGACTACCATTATTGGTGCTAAGTATAAAGTTTTCCTTCAAAATCAGTTTATTAGCTATAAAATGAAATACAAATTACAAACAATATTTTTGTATCATAATTTTATATATAATCAATAATAATACTTTATTATGTAATATCTTTATCGGTCGTAAGATTTTTCTGGCTCACTTTTCTTCGAACTTATTTTCCTCAAAATTTGTATTTTTAGGAACTTCATTTATTATCAATATAATTGAAAATATTGTCATTCACTGGTGGTAAATACTAAGATGCAGTTAAGTTTTGGTGATTTTTAATTTTTAGAATAATCTGCTTAAGTTACTGGAGATATTAAGAGTGCTCGTGGGTCGTGAAAATTTAGACTGAATTTCTGATACCTTATATCAAAATATAAACTACAGTACAGGTAGAACTAATGATTATCAAGGAGAATTTTTTTCTAAAAAAGATTTCTCTTATGAATAAATTTCAACCTATCCATATAAATCAATTTCATGTAAATCTGAATTTAATTTTAAATATAAATCTAACAAATGGCATTTTAGTAATTCCTCTCAAATTTCTGGTGACTTACGGACTTTGTATAATAAAGCAAAAGTGGCTTCATTTTTCAAATGCTTATTTATTCATTTTATCATTATATTTTCAATTACAGGTTAAATCGATGCTATTTTTATTCTTTTTGTTAATAATTGACTTCTGAAACTTCATATAAAAAGACTTTTCTATTCCATGAATAATCTTTCATATTAAATTTTTAATCTTCAAATTATCTTTAAATTTTATTTCTATTTCTGATCCTGTGGATATTTGTTTTGCAATCTTGCAGCAGCTTTGAAAACCATGGATTCTGGACTCTGATGATTTCTAATAACTCCCTCACATGCATTAGTGCAATGACCATGTGTACACTTTCATTTAAAATACTTTACTGACAAAGTTTACTTCCTAAGCTCCCTAGCATTTCCTGTCCTGACACTCAGGTGACATAGTTAATAATTTTTTAGTGGACACAGTGATGGGCTCCGGGACTGACGGGTAAGTCAGCCCCTGACCCCATCATGGGCCATTGCTGCAGCCAGGCAGAGATTCTTCTCTTTAGTGGGCAGTAGCCAGCTCCACCATTGCTGCTTCATCTGCAGCTGCTGCTGTCATCACTGCCACCCAGCACTTCACCCAGGGAGTTTCCTTGAGCTGATGGATTTTTATTGGATGTAATGGTGGCATCTATTTGTGATAGTGACTGAGCCATAATATCAACGAGCAAAACTGATCCATAGATATTGGCTTGTCTCAACATATTTCAGTAGAACTATGAGATGCAGTAGTAGAGAATAAAATCTCATCTGAGAGATATTATCTAATGCTAAGAGTAGCAGTGGCTGCTATTAAAAAAGAGACAACAGATCCATAATGGAGTTCCGTGTGCTAAGCCCAAATCACAACCCAACCACTCCATTGGGGTCCTGTAGTACTTTGAACATTTGTGTGTGTGCACATGGATAACCCAGGCCAATTGCTCCTTGTGCATGCTGCCTGAGCCCACTTGTGCAACTATTGTTGCTGGACCAAAGCTGCATGCTAACACTGTTGGCCAGCATAGCTGTTGTGCTCACATGCATCCTCAGAGATAAAATTATTAAGAATTGTAAGATTTCAACAACAGAGTATCAAGCAAAGCAAGGATCCTCTGAGTGTGAGATTCTAGCAAGCACACAAGCCACATGCCTATGAGGCCAGCCCTAAGAAGAGTAGAATGAGTGAGTAGGAAGGGAATGGTGTCATGACAATCAGGAAAATTATGAAAATGTCCGCTGCTTTCATTAGAAATAATCTTAGGGAGTGTGGAATTGAGCAAAGGTACCCATTTCAGACTTCTTACTCATTTCAGGTAGTGAATTATGGAGATAATCAAGAGACCTGTATCTATTTTTGGCCTTGGCACACCACAGCCTAGGGGAAACCACACCATATCTTTGGATTTAGTTTGCTGAAAAGCAAGTTGGAGGCATTTTACCATATAGCATTAGTAAATAGTGTAGGAGAGGAAAAATAATTTGTCCTGTGTCCTAGATTTTTGACCTACACACCTCCTGTATAATGAAAGTCAGATTAACGGGAAAAAAACAAAGTTTCACAACATGTATACTCCTACCTACATGGGAGAGACCAAGGAAAATCAACTCCCTGAAACAGCCCAAGTCTTCACCTTAAATATCATCGTCATCTAAAGACAAAAGTGTTAGGGGGAAGGGTAAAACCGTAATTGGAGGTTACCAGGAAAGGCACAGTAAATTAGGACATGGTTGTAATACAGGTTTAAGTTGCTGCCTTCCCCATTGATGAGAGTTTCTAGAGATTTGGTCATTCTCCACTTCCTGGTACAGAGAGGGAGACACCCTTACAAATGAAAATTTCCTTGATAAATACAAATGTCTCTTACACAAGGGTAACTTCTACTCCAGTTTTCAGAACTTGTCCTATGTCTGTTGATTCTTAAAAATAACCAGCATAGGGGCTGGCCCCGTGGCCGAGTGGTTAAGTCTATGTGCTCTGCTGCAGGCGGCCCAGTGTTTCGTTGGTTCAAATCCTGGGCACGGAGATGGCACTGCTCATCAAACTATGCTGAGGCAGCATCCCACATGCTACAACTAGGAGGACCCACAATGAAGAATATACAACTATGTACTGGGGGGCTTTGGGGAGAAAAAGGAAAAAATAAAATCTTTAAAAAAAATAACCAGCATAAAATAATATTTATGTTAAAGAGGCATATTTTGGTGTGGAAAATTCTGCTCCCCTTTAATGGCATCATTGAAATCCCTTTTAATGAAATTCCAACAAAAGCAAGAATAATTCAATTTTTCGTGCCAAAAACTCTGAAAATGGAGAAAAAGAGATCACCAACAAATACTGAGAACTCCAACTACAAGAAATGACATTCTTGAAATCTTTTATTCCAGTAGTCTCACGGCTCAGGAAAGCAGGAAGCTAATTCCTACTGATAGTGTCTCATCCACAGGCCATTTGTTCTCCAAAAAAAGCTCTTAATGACATTAGGAAAAGCAATATAGAAAGAAGACAGAGTTTTAAAATATTCTCCAATTTTCTCCATTGTTTATGAGCATCTACTTCAGATAATTTTGAAAATTGGACAATGATGACTATGAGGCTAATATTACCCTAGTTTTCTTCCTCTCACAGGGTCCCTGCTCCCTTTTCATTATGTTGCCTTTTAGCCATTCTTATTATCATCCAGTTATCAACTAATAATTATTATCTTGCACTTCTCATTCATTCTTTAATTGTTTCATGGTGTTGGGACTGACATTGGCCACACCAAGATATGTCTCTTTGGCATGATGATTATCTGGGGCTGGTTACTTTGCAGACAGGAAAGCAACTGAAAAGTAGAGTTTACTTACCCTTTGTTAGGAGACATTTACACTGTAAAGGAAATCTCCATCTGTAAATATGCCTCCTCTCTGTACCAAGAAGAAGCGGGGGATGATCTTATCTCTAGAAAATCTTAATCAATGCCAAAGGCAAGGACTTAAATCTGTATAATAATCTTATTCCTGTTTCTGGTAACCTCCTGTAACTCACTCCCCCCATCCCCAACATCCTACTTTGTCTTTAGCTGGATATGATATTTAAGGTGGGGGCTTCAGCCATTTTGGTGAGTTGCTCAGCTTGCCTGAGCCTCTCCCATGTATACATGTTATAAACTTTGTTTAATTTTCTCCTGCTATTCTGTCTCGTGTGAATTTAGTTTGTTTTCTGGCCAGAAGAACCCAGAGAGGGTAGTGGAAATGTCTTCTTCCCCTACAATGGCAAGAAGATGAAATTTTTAAAGCACATGGTCTCTATTTGGATGCTTTTATAATGCACACTGTGTTCCTTTAGTGTTTTATTATATAGTAAATTATCAAAGTTTGATTTACAGAAAGGGAAATGAATATTTCTTTTCCCCTTCCTATTTTGAGGGATGAGTATCTTTCTCACACAATGGAGTGTAGGCCAATTTGTGTGATAAATTGCCCTTACATTCCATTGTTTTCTATTTAAGTCCAAACTGGCATTTTGAGTCTGATTCTATCAGCTAGGGTTCTAAATTGAAAGCAAAAGAAAGAAAATGTATCCCGACTGAAACAAAAAAGAAATATATTAAAAAAGATTCAGTGGCTTACAAAATCTTCAGAAACACAGAAGAGTTAGACTTGGTGCATGAATATCATACACAACACCCAATAAGTGTCTGAAAATGAATTCTGTGAAGACGCTCCTAGGACAAAGTATGAATAAAGGGTATTATCTCCCCACTGAGGATTATCAGATTCAGTGACCTTAAATCCATATGCATGGTTTAAAGGAAGCCTTGCAAGGAGGCAGCCTTGAGAATTAGGTCCAGGAAAGAACTAGGCACGTGACTGATGCCTCAGAACTGGCCAGAGGGAAATACATTGGAAAAGATGAGAATGTTTTCCATAGTGGCTGCAACAGTTTGCACTCCCTCCAACAGTGTATGAGAGTTCCCTTCTCTCCACATCCTTTACAACACTGTTTCCTGTCTTGTTAATTATAGCCATTTGATGGGTGTAAGGAAACATCTCATTGAAGTTTTGACTTGCATTTCCCTGATAATTAGTGAGGTTGAACATTTTGCATGAGTGTGCCTATTGGCCACCTATATATTTTCCTTGGAGAAATTTCTGTTCAGATCTTTTGCCCATTTTTTAATTGGGTTGTTAGACTTTTTGGTGATGAGATGTATGAGTTCTTTATCTATTTTGGATGTTAACCCCTTATCTGATATATGGTTTGCAAATATCTTCTCCCAGTTGTTAGGTTGTCTTTCCATTTTGTTGATGGTTTCCTTTGCTGTGCAGAAGCTTTTTAGTTTCCTGTAGTCCCATTTGTTTATTGTTTCCATTGCCTGGCCAGACATACTTGAAAATACGCTGCTAAGATCTATGTCAAACAGTGTACTGGCTAAGTTTTTCTTCTAGAAGCTTAATGGTTTCAGATTTACACTCAAGTCTGTAATCCATTTTGAGATGATTGTTGTGCATAGTGTAAGATAGTAGTCTAGTTTCATTCCTTTGCATGTAGCTGTCCAGTTTCCCCAACACCATTTATTGAAGAGATTTCCCTTTCTCCGTTGTATGTTCTTGGTTCCCTTGTCAAAAATTAGCTGTCCATAGATGTGTGGCTTTATTTCTGGGCTCTCGATTTTGTTCCATTGATGTGTGTGTGTCTGTTTTTGTGTCAGTACCTTGCTGTTTTGGTCCCTATGGCTTTGTAGTATATTTTGAAATCAGGGAGTGTGATACTTCCAGCTTTGTTCTTTTTTTTAGAATTTCTTTGGCTATTCAAGGTTTTTTGTTGTTCCATATAAATTTTAGGATTCTTCATTCTATTTCTGTGAAAAATGTCATTGGAACTTTGATACGGATTGCAGTGAATCTGTAGATTGCCTTAGGAAGCATGGACATTTTAACTAAATTAATTATTCCAATCCAAGGGCATGGAATATCTTTCCACTTCTTTGTTTCTTCTTCAATTTCTTTCAATAATGTTTTATAATTTTCAGTGAACAGATCTTTCACCTCTTTGGTTAACTTTATTCCTAGATATTTTATTCTTTTTGTTGCAATTGTAAATGGGATTGTATTCTTAATTTCTCTTTCTGCTACTTCATTGTTAGTGTATAGAAACGCAACTTATTTTTGTATGTTGATTTTCTATCCCGTGACACGACTGTATTCATTTATTGTATTTAAAAGTTTTTTTAGTGGATTCTTTAGGGTTTTCTATAGATAAAATCATGTCATTTGCAAATAGTGACAGTTTCACTTCTTCCTTTCCAATACAGATCTATTTTATTTCTTTTTCTTGACTCTGGCTTAGCTCTGGCTATGACTTCTAATACTATGTTAAATAACAATGGTGAAAGTATGGTGATTCCTCAAAAAATTAAAAATAGATCTATCATATGATTCATCTATTCCACTGCTGGGTATTTATCCAAAGAACATGATAACATGAATGCATAAAGATATACACATCCCTATGTACATTGCAGCATTATTCACAATAGCCAAGACTTGGCAGCAACCTAGGTACACATCAACGGATTAATGGATAAAGAAAATGTGGTATTTATACACAGTGGAATACTACTCAGCCATAAGAAGTGATGAAATCTGGCCATTTGTGACAACATGGATAGAACTTGATGGCATTGTGCTAAGTGAAATAAGTCAGAGGGAGGAAGTCAAATATCATATGATCTCACTCATAAGTAGAAGGTTAAAACCATGACAAACAAACACATAGAAACAGAGATTGGATTGGTGGTTACCCGAGGGGAAGGTGGGAGGGAGGAGGGTGAAAGGTGTTTAGACACATGTGTATGGTGTTTGATTGTAATTTAGTCTTTGAGTGGTGAACATGATGTAATCTACACAGAATTCAAAATGTATAATTATGTACACATGAACTTTGTATAATGTTATAAACCACTGCTACTGCAATGAAAGTTTTAAAAAATATTTACAAAAAGAAAAGATGAAAAAGTAATAATACATAAACCACTATCCAATATGTAAGGCTTGTCATGGTAATGCTGTGTGCTCTTTGAAAAACAGGCAAGAGGAGCTGATGAGAGCCAATGAGGTAGAGACCCCAATGGCCTTTAGATACTTTAGATGTATCATAGATGGTAACAGACAAGGAAAGATTTCCCTGAGGGTACAGTCAGGGAACATGGGCAATATTGGGCCAAGAAATTTGTCCCAAAGACCAAGATCCAAACCAAAGCAAGAAATAACATCTAAGCCTGAAAGAGAGGACAAGAAATTACTCAGAAATCATGTGCTTTTGTCAGCTGTCGTGGTTTGGTGGAACTTTGTGATATCTTTCTTAGTGGGTAGATGAATATAATTTCCTTGGTAAGAAGTTTTCATACAGATAATTGGTACCAGAATGGTTCAGTGTCACACACTGTGGCAACGACCACTTTGATTTACCAACAATTAAGAATCCTATTTATAGAAGTGAGAACTGTTATTGAAAAAGTTGATTAATCAGGGAGACCAATTTTCAACCCTTACTTCCAGAGTGGATGTGTGAACCCTTCCTTCCCCCACACCAGATTGCCAGGACTCTAGAAAAAAATTCAATTCCTTTCTTTGGCCCACAAGAGAAAACCTAAGCAATATAGGACTATGTTAAGAAACAAAATTTCACAGAAGTTTTGTCTTTACAAGTAGTGGCTGAGTTTCTTTCAATACACATTATAAATTTCAAAATTTTTGTCTATCTGGTGAAGTTAGAAGTGACAACTACAAAGCTGCAATGATATTTCTCTGGCGTTAAAACTTAATTCATGAAAATAGCAACCAAAAATTAGATGTCAAGTATTGATTAAAGAATCTTCACTGAAAGTAAATGAATTCAAAGACCTATAATTTGCAGAAGAAATCATTAAGCTCTGAAGAAGAGGAAGTGCTTACTTTCTCACAGAGAAAACTATTTGATGCTCATTTAAAATGCAAGTAGAAATTTAACTATGCTACTAATTTTTAAGTATTTGGAGTTTATGCTCTGATTAATATCTCATAAGTTTTGTATGGTCTAGACCTATTTTCCCTGGACATGATGTCTTTCCAATGTGCAGTTTTACAATAAAATAATTTTTTGAGTATATGTATATCATGTTATGTCAGAAATGTTTACTTTTATATGTTGTCTACTTTACATCTTATCTGCCTCTAATAAATTATATTATCAAAAGTGTAGTTGCATTATATTTTTCCAGGTAGTCTTGGTTGACTGCCTCTGAGTTTGTGTTACTAGAAAGATTGTTGCATATCATTTCTTTAATTCCAAAAAATATCACAAGCATAATGGAAAATGGTGATGCAATTCTTTCTTTATAGTAATCTTTGGATACATTTTTCTTTAATTTCTAAATTATTCTTTCATTTTATTTTGTTAATAGTGTTGAAATTGTAATAGAGAAAAAAAGCGGGGTAAATAATTCTGAACTTACAAACATTCGTGTTGTACTACTGTAGGGTATTTTGAAAATATACATGTTTGGGACCTAACTCCAAGTTTTCTGATTCAGTTTGCTGATGCAAATAATCCATAATCAACCTATAAATCAAAAATTGGGGTGAGTTTATTATGAGCCAGGGTGAGGATTATAACCCAGGAAGGTCTTAGAATTTCTTCCAGAGAAGCATCAGTTTCAGGACAGTCATATATCTTTTTAGAACAAAGAAAGTACATTAAACACATGCTGAATACATTTTCAAAGAGGTATTCATTTGCAAATTATCAGGTTAACATGACCATGATGTCAGGAAAGAGACTAATCTGGGTGTTTCCAACAGGGTGTTACCATTAGGGTGTAGGAAGGGAAGTATGCATTCTTTATCTCACAAAGTGCATTCTTTACTTTAATGGATAAGCAGATGTACAATGTATGTTTGATAGGCCATAAGTCAGGCTTTCTAGTTCAAGCTGTATCAATTTTGAACTTGAAAAGTTGCCCTATGTACCTCAGTATGTAAAAGTCTCCTGTCATTTTCCCCTTTTGATCAATATTCTTTCAATAGAAAGCATTGCTGAACAAAATATTGTCCCTTGGTGCCAGAGTGGTTGCTGCCTGCCCTGGGTCCATCATGTATCTTGGTGCTAGGCTTTTATTTGACTGATTTGCCCAGTTATCCACAGTGGGGGAAATAGTCAGATATAGTGGACAAGTATAGAGGTATATATTAACAGGAGAAGTGTTTCATAGACTATGTAACTTTATTTTTAGATTATCGCACAAACATTACACATGTGTTTTTACATGACTTTCTATAGTTACATTGTTTATAACAATCATAGAAGAGGTAATCCAATACTTGAAATGATTAGCTTAAACATCAATTCTTAGGCTTAGCCTTAATAAAAGGAGATTTGCTCAGGGTTGTAGGATTCATCAACCATCTCAAGTTGCTGAGAAATCATTACTCTAGCTTGCATGCCAGTCATACAACACTGAGGAGACAGTAATTAGTTTGAATATTATGACTAATACAAGAATTCCAAGGAATAGTAGAAATAGGAATTGCAATCCAGGTAGCAAATGGAAACCAATACTGGAAGGGAGCCAACCAAACAAATCAAAACAAGATATAAGATTGCTTAAGGCATTCACCTGCTTTTTTTTATGTGCTTTAGCAGAGATGACATATTGGAAGATTCCTGAGGTATAAAAACAATATTTAGTTTGAACGACTTATGTGCACCACCGTGGATGCTGTAAGAATATCTAAAGCCATTCTATTTTGAAGGACAACCTTTCTCATTAAAGCCATTTCAGTATCTAATAAGGCTATTCCTGCATGACTACTGCTAAGGGCTTCTGTATGTGCTATGACATCCTCTAGCCCCAAAGGAGGAACAACTATAGCTTGCTTCTCAGTGGTCACACCAGTGAAATGTTGAATGAGCCCATCTGGCCTTAAAGAGAGGGAGATTGACAACAGGTGTTAGCTCAGCGTGAATCCTTCCTTGCATCTAAGGGAAACTCAGGGTGCAGTGTTTTAGCCATCCAGGCAGTAGCCAAGGCCAGAGACTTGTTCCATGTAACTATTGAGTTCCATTATGAGCCACCCAATAAATACCTGGCCTTCAAGACCAGTCTGTTCCAAATCAGTCTCTTTCTTTAAGTATGATAATATTTTGAAACTTTAAATAGAACAGTTATAAAGTAGGTATTACAGTTTAAGCATAGGAAAGGTCTAAATGTGGAGACACAAGATTGGGAATGCAGGCTTGGTTTGGGGTCTTGGCACAGCTGTCTACAACAGATGCTGTCTTCTTCACATCCTGGCATGGTTCTTTCCAACAGGCTGCAAAGAGTCTTTTATTTGATGTCTCCTTTGATAAATAAATTCTCCAGGTTATAGTCCGTTATCCTTAAGGTCTGGGAGCTCTGTGGAAAGAGTCAGATCAGGCCTTTCATTTAAGTATCTCAATGGGACTCTGATAGAAATGTAACATCTCCCTTAAGCAAGGTTGGTTTATATATTTCCTCATCTAATTGCATAAGACATCCAGTTATTATCTCGAAAGGAGAGAGCCAATGCTTACCAAAGGATGTAGATCTAAGATTGAAGAGCTTTTGGACATGAGAGACTAAATGCTTCTGAAAGCATTGCCAATTAAGTTTTGATTATGCTGTTAGTCCTTTCCCCCAATACTGAGGGTCAGGGATAGTAAGTGCAGTGAAAATGCTGCATTTTTGGCCAAATGTTACAAACAGATTTAAATATTTATCTGGTGAAATGAGTTCTGTGGTCAGTGTTTAACTCAGTAGGAATTCCTCAAATAGGAAATATCCTTTTCAATAATAATTTGCCTAAAGCCACCACTCTTCTGAAGGAAAAGCCATAAAACATCATGAGAACATACAGATCACTACAAGATATTTATCCTTGAGATGATAGCATTTGGACAAAGTCCAATTGCCATACTTCAAAGGGACCCTTACGAAGGGGAAAGTGGCCTTGTGACTCATGAGATAGTTTCCCTCGATTACATTTTGATCATATAGCACAATGAGTATAGGTTTTATGAGCTGCTGTGGGTGAAATTTTCCAAAAGTATTGTTTTGTTCCTTTTGTCGCCACCTTTACTTTTCTTCTGTGGTGATTTCTTGAGCCTATAGGAGGAAATCTTTTAGAGTGCTAGCAGAGTAAATAGAAAGTAGCAGTCATTCTTGAGGCTAGACAGCAAATCCAGCTTGATAACATCCTTGGTTATAGTTTAAGTAAGAGCTATCTGTAAACCAATTAAATAATGGCATGCAGTTGTGGTTTATTCCCCTTGTGATGTTGGAAACAAGTTAACAAGGTTAAAATAGTGAATAATCTTTGTCCACCAATATAACCTAAGAAGGTTTATAATCATTTACTTGACAATGCTTCCCATGCAATTTAGCATACCAAAAAAGCCTAATTAGTATGACTTCCTTTATAGGAAGAGAGAACAAATTTCTTTGAGGAGAAGTCTCAGGGGCCTCCAGAAAATCCTCAGAGAAATTCTTTCTTCTTGGTCAAAAGAAAGCCTTTGTTCAGGATTTGAAGATTTTGTGGGGGAAAGAGGAGGAGCTGGTCAAAAATATCAAAAGATTTTAAAACACTTGCTCAAACAAGGTCAAGTGTCTGCTGATCTTGTCGCTGTGAAACAGTCAAGGGAAAACAGAGCATATCCCTTTTGAGAGAGAAAGCCAAATTCTAATTCTTGTACCAGCTTACTTTTTATATTAAAACTCATTTACTTAATTGGATTTACTTTAATTTTAGCCAACTTGTCTAGGCATAAAACTCTCAGACTTTCTCTTTCACAAACATTCTATAACTTTCTTTTTACGTTCAGAATTTTTTCCATGCATTTATCTGTCCCTTCTAGTACTTTATGACAATTTTTTCGTAACCTAACAAACAAAAATACTTCCATTCTTTATACCTTCTTTACTGAAAATAAATTTTACTTTCCTTGTATGCAGAGCTGTTTTCCTTATTAATTTTTAGTAGCTTTAATTATGTATATCACTTAGAACTTTTAACCCTTACAGACATTAATTTCTAAGTAAAAACTAAATAAGCAATTATAAACTAATTTTTACGTTAGGATTTTGGGGCAAATTTAAAAATACATTTTATAATTTCTAGAAACATGTTGCCTTTGTAGTACAATCTTTCAGTAAAATACAAAATATATTTAGTAGTAGACCCAAACACTCTTTAGTTTCTCTGTAATAAGAAACCAAAAGAAGACAACCTTGGATACATTTAGTAATAATGTTTCAGTATTTTATCTTGTTTGAAAATAACCCAGATACTCAAGTTTTTATCATTTAACTTAATTTAGCAAAACTCTAAAGTTTTCTTACCAAAAAGAATTTGAGAGCTGTTTTTTTCAAGCATTCAGACCACAAAACATAATTTTTGTACCCACAAATTCTTATCCATGTTTATCTAAATCATTTGTTTCCAACAATTATGTTCAGATTACCCACAAAAACTTCATGAGACATTAGACAAAATTAGCTATCTTTTAAAGCTATTATTTTGCTGATGCATTTGTAACAGATAACAAGATTTTATTTGACTACTAAAGCCAGGCTGCATGCCTGCATCATATTCAAATACTGATAATTATAAGGACATACCTATTTCAATCAAAACAACCTACTTAAGCAAGCTTTTGTTTACCAAAGATTAATTTGTCTCAAGTTAACTTGAAAGACGTTGAGTTAATTTCTATTACATTTAGAATTTATGTAAGCACTTGCTTTAAGTCAATTAAACAGAGTTCTTGATTTTGGCCATACCATCCAGAGGTAAAATATCACACGTATATAACATACATATACACACATACACGGAATCTCCACAGCTATTCTTTTAAAATTACTGCCATGAATCAGGTACAGTAATAGAAAGCTCCCTATTCCAAATTTTGTTTTAAGCTGTTTTACTAAAATCTGTGGAGAAGACACTAAGGATGCTAGATTTGGGGCAAGGCAACTCTTATGGTCATTTTTCTGGCCTTTTCCTTTTTTTTTCAATTCAGTTTTAGGAATTGGTGATGAGATAGATAGTTCCCACAGAGGCAAGGCCATAATCCTTTTTAAGATAAAGGAACTGAGTGGAATCTGAACTGCCTCTAGAACTGCTTTTCCAGTCTTACAGCAATTTGTAAGTCGAGGACACCTGCCCAACCCCATCACCCTAATTTCTCTTTTTCCCTCTGGGTGCTTAATTTTAATTTAACTTAAGGAGGAAGGCCTGGGAAGAAAATTCCTATCAGACTCTAAATATCAGCTTCCAGTTTGGCCAAATCTCTGATCTTAATTTGCTTAAATCCTTTTGAAGACCTTGTCAATTTCAGCCAGCACAAACAACAACTACCTGGCAGTATTGAATAGTTCCAGCAATCTTTAGTGTAGGAGTTTCCCAGAGAATCTCTCAGAGTCTCATTTACTCAAAGATTATGGAGGTGTCTGTAAAGTCATGCCTCAATATGCTCCCTTAATTACTATTTATAACAATTTTCTATGAGCTTTCTGAACAAAACTTTCAAGATTATTTTGGAATATTGAAGTTTTTGCTTTTTAAGTGCACTTTTAAATAATCTTATCTAATCTGAGTGTTCCTTCTAATGGCAAATGGAATTTCCCTGAGGCTGGCAGCAGTTTGGTAGGACCCATAGCCACAAATGGAGTGCAACCCACGTTACTCTCTGACTATCTCTGACTATAAAATGGATTGTGACTGCATTTTGTCTGACCATTTTTAGGGACCTCTAACCTGACGTTTATTAAGCCAAGCCCTCAGGACATTAAACGAACTTGGTAAAATCTTTTTTATGCTGTTCTTTGTAAATATTTATGGCTTCCAGAACCTTTAGCTTTTGAGCAATTGTGCTGGAAGTTGGCGAGCTCAACTCTTTAAAAATTTCTTTGTTACCTATCTCTGAGAAAGCAACTCCACTGTGGCCACTGTAATTTCAAATTATCCTGGGTTATCTTGCTAGCCATTAACAGCTATCCTTATTTTGTTAAGCACTTTCAAGTCACAGCATGAAGCCAGCCAGAGTTTGGAGATGAGGCTGCCAATTTCAGAACTGGTCATCTTTTAGAAGCTTGCTTTCCCAGTTTTCCTTTAGTTTTGTTTTGCTATAAAATCTGAACAATTCCTAGGGACAGTACAGTGGGTCAGAAATGTGCTGCTTGTGAGTGTTACTCCCTAAAGAAAGGTTGTAAACACTCTCTTACATGCCTTGGTTTCTCCCACTGGCAGCCTAAAACTGCCATGTGGGTTCAGAGCTTGCTTGACCAACTCTCATATAAGCTTCCCTGGATGGGTCTTTAATTAATTAACATGAGTGACAGCAGAGTTCCCTATGGGACCACTACACGTTGTGAGCATTTGACCCTCCAACACACCTGCTAAGGTTCTCAGTCACCTGAGAATGTCTTTCAGCCAGGAGGAGCAACATCCCTTTTCTTCGGAACTGAACACATTCAGTATCTCATTTCTCCATCAAGCAGTTTGTCCAGACTTACTTTATATAAAGAAAATTATTTACAATTTAAAGTTAAATTAAAAAGATTAGCCTTCAACATTCACTCCAAAGTTCCCTCTAGGCGCCCTTGGCCTAGGAAATTCCTCCCAGGTTTTCTCTTTCCTGGTAATTCCCCCTAGGTTCCTCTTACCTAGGGCATGTACTTGTACCCCCTTGAGACACCAAGTCTTAAGGTTTGAAACTGCTCATATAAACTCTGGAACATTGACTTAAAATGAGGTGGTTCAGGTTTCAGGAGAACTCAACAGGGTCACCTGAAGAATGCAATGATCTGGGGGGCTCAATGGGCTCCTATTTGTACCCAATGATAGTTCAGTGTAGATTCCAGGTGGGCTCTCGTTGTTTTCTCTGAATTTCTGCTGCAACTATGCCAAGAAGTGTTGACACAAATAATCTATAACCAACTTATAAATCAAAATTTGCAGGAGTTTATTATGAGCCAGAGTGAAGATTATGACCCAGGAAGGCTTTAGAAGGCATTCGAGAGAAGCATGGGTTTCAGCACAGTCTTTCATCTTTTATAAAAAAGAAGATACATTAAACACACCCAGGATATATTTTCAAAGAGGTATTCAGTTGCAAATTGGCAGGTCAACATGACCATGATGTCAGGAAAGAGACTAATCTGGGCATTAAAAATAGGGTGTTGTTACCAATAGGGTGTAGGAAGGGAAGTATGCATTCCTTATCTCAAGAGAGTGCATTCTTTACTTTAATGGATAAGCAGATGTACAACATACGTTTAATAGGCCACAAGTCAGTCTTTCTAGTTCAAGTCAAATCAGTTTTGAACTTGAATGGTTACCCCATGTGCCTCAATATGTAAAAATTTCTTAAGTTTAATTGGGATATGTCTTTTCATTATGTTTGTTTTAATTGATTAGTTGAGTAGTTATAAATAATATATGAAAATAATATAAGCATTATATTATAAAAATATTTAGAATTTGAACTAATTCTCTCTCTAACTTAAAAAAAAGTTTCCCTCTACCCTTCTAAGTTCTCAACTGAGAACCCTGTAACAAAAACTCCTGGGCATGTGGCTGGTGGCTTAGAAGTGACCAGGTGCAAATTATAAACATGTTAGAAAGGATGAGGATGTAGTAATGAGTAAGCCCCTTAAAGAGATTAACAAGAAAAAATAAACAGAAGTTTATTAACATGTGTACCTCATGTATACATGGGAGATAGGGATAAATTAGTTGTTTTCAGAGGTGGCTTAGAATTCCATCTTAAATACCAACATCAACTGACGAAAGAAAAGAGAAGGGTATAGGGGAGGCAAGATCTAGGAAGATGACCAGGAAAAGAATAGTAAACAAAAGTAAAGTTTGTCGGGAAGATTTCAATCTGTGCTTATCCCACTAAGAGTTTCTCATGATTTGGTCATCTTTCTCATTTTGCTATATAGAGGGAGACACCTTTACAAATGGAGAGTTCCTTTATAAATATAAATTTCCCTTACAAAATGGTAACTTCTCTGTTTACAGAGCTTCTTCTGTACCTTCTCTTTCTCAAAATAATCAGTTACAAGTTATCCTTTGCCAAAGAGGCACGTTTATGGGTTGACACCATAGGTTAATCTTGACTACTGATTCTGCTGTGTATGCCTTCTTATTTTTTAGTTTTGTATATTTATGACTCATTTATGTTTTCATCTTTCATTTTATTGACATAGAACATTTCTGTCTATGACCTTACCACAATGTATTTACCCACTTTGAGTCTATTACATCTAATGCTGCAATGGGGAGTGCAATACTAACCCACAGGTCCTCTTGTGCAAGAGCTCTGATTAATTTTACACCCAGCGACGGAATTACGGGATTGCAGGACAAGTGTTATCTCACAGTTTTATAGATAATACCAAAATAATGCCAAAGATGACCAATACTATCATCTGCATTTATTGTTGTGTGTATTTTATTTTTTAATTGTAGCAATGTTAGCACATGTAGTAGTAGTAGTAAATGATAGTATTCCTTTATATTTCTCTGATTATCATCATGGTATTTAATTTTTCATTTATATTAACATATCACAGTTAATCTATCCATTCTAATGTTGATGCACAATTGGATGTTTTTTCACTTTTGATTATTTTGAATAATGCTTCTATTAACTTTCTTCTACATGCCTTTTGGTACACATATTTCAACATTGTTGTTTCTTAAAAAGTTATGAGTAAAATTATAGGTTTCCAGGGCATAAATACATTCAAATTCTGTAAATAGTGAGAGATAGTTTAACAAAATGTTTGAGTCGATTCATATGGTTAAAACTAGTGTATAAGACTTCAGCTGTTCCATATATTTGCCAATACTTCTTGTTAGCAGTCTTTTTAATTTTAGGCATGCTGTTAGATTATATGACAGAATTTATTTTGGTCTGAATTTCCATTTCCCTGATTAGTAATTAGTTGATATTTATATTATATATGTACCATATATATATAGTAATTATGTATATGTATCAAGTAATTACTATTATTTGATATTAATTACTATTAGTTGGTATACAGTATTGTATATTAATATTATTTTTATTAAAAAAGAGACGACAGGTATAAACTGGAGTCACTTTTGCTAAGCCACACATCAGCAAACCAAGACTAATTGCAGTTTCAGCCTCTCATAGAAATGTAATCTTAAACTAGTCAGTCTGGAATCTTCTGGTCAGCAACAGTGAAGTATTCTGCCTCATAAACTTTCGTGCCGACTTCTCCCTATAAAAGTCTCACTTTTTGTACAGCTCTTGGAGGTCTTTTCTATTTCCAAATGGGACGTTTCCCAATTCATGAATCATTGAATAGAGACAATTAGATCTTTAAATTTACTCGGTTGTGTTGTTTTAAACAGATTTGGTTGTAGTTGTGGAATCAAAGGACATTTCTGACGACTTTGGGGACAAGAAGAAGCACAAATATGGTACCCATGAACCCTTTTGAGTTCTCTGTATGTCTCACCGTTTCTCAGGGCAATGAGTAAGTTCCTCTTGGTTCTGAGCTCCACTCTATTTTCATTGAGCTCCCAGTCTAATTGGCTTTCCAGTACAGGGCAGATCAACTCTCCTGGAGCCATATCTTTTATTTCAGACCACAATTTTTATTTGATTGATGGAAATCTCCTGGCCCTGATTCTGTCCTAAGATCCACACGGGAATTGTTTTTGGCATTTTGCAGTTACTCATTTATGTGGAGTCCCAAATTTGTAGCCCCCATTTGTTGAAATCTGCTGGTTCAATCCTTTCTCCAGTCCAAGGTTCCCCAGTGGGAATTGTTCGCAGTGTTTACAGGGTCTTCTCTTGGACGGGACACACTAACATCTCCTGACTACTGCCAATATATTAAGGCACACATGCTTGTTTGTCTTGTTTTGTGTAGATAATAGATACCGTTAATGGGAATCTCAGAGGCCAAAGAGCTGCAAAAATTAGTAGGCACAGGTTGAGCACTTAAAAGCTGCTAGAACAATCACCACCTAACTCTAAGACTCCATGTTGGGATGAGCTAGTCATGGAATGGGTTAGATTGACACTAGGTCACTTGCCAACTTCAAGAAAATTTCCATGCAAAGAGGTACATTGTAAAACACCACACAATCTTCAAACTGGCAGTATTTCCCAATTAGGCATTAGTTTGGCTTCAAGATGCCCAAAGCTTTGCTAAAAAAATAAATAATAACAAAAATGGGATCCTTGATATAGAAGAGGAAGAATTTCAGCAAAAGATCCCTAATATAATTGAGGTGCTCAAAAATCTATGGGCAACTTCTCATATTGACATTGGGAGAGTAAAAAGAACAGAACCTATAAAAACTCAGACATAATTAAACTTCTTCCTCAATTGCCTGAATAGCCATTAAAGTAAAGCTGAAGGCCATATAACACCTCACACCCCTAGTCAAAGAACTGGTCACCCAGAGGCTAATCGTGCCCTGTACCAGCCCACATAAAATGCAGATCATGCCTGTCAAGAAACCTAATGGGTAAGGATGGTAATTCGTCCAGGATTTGCGAGATGTTAACAAGAAAGTTATTCCCCATTTCCACGTTATTCCAAAACCAACCACCCTTTTGTCACAAGTTCTATCAGAATTAGGATGGTTGACTGCTGTAGACCTCTGTTCAGCCTTTTTCAGCATTCCTATAGACCACAACAGCCAGTATCTATTTCCCTTTACTGAGAAGAGTCAACAATATACGTGGACAGTAATGCATCAAGAGTTCACTGAATCCTCTTCTTATTTCTCTCCAAGTACTCCACCAAGATTCAAGCACCCTCCAGTTCCCTGGGAAATTGACCCTTCAAATATGTAGATGATCTCCTTCTGTGCTTAGTTACCAAAGGGGCATCCATGAAGGATTCCATTTATTTGCTACAACAGTTAGTTGAAAAAGGACATAAAGTCTCTAGGGAAAAATTGCAATCATCTACAGACACTATTTATTACCTAAACATAATGTAAGTGCTGACAAACTCCAGTTATCCCCAAAAAGAATTAAGCTAATCCAAGAATTCCCTAAGCCACAAACTAAGGAATAGTTTTGTGGATTCCTAGACCTGGCTGGCTATTTTAGACTATTAATTTCTAATTTTTCTTGATTGGCTTGTCTACTCTATGAACTTACTAAAATTTTAGTCTTTGAACCATTTTCTTGGGAAGATAAACATAAACAGGCTTTCATAAGACTAAAACAAGTGCGACAAGAACCACCTTGCTTACAGCTACTTAACTATTGAAAAACCTTGCAAGTTTTGCATGAAAGAGAAAACCAAGTCCTGGGAATACTTATGCATGCACATGCTAATAAACATAGGCCTATCGCTTATTATAGCATACAGCTTGATTCAATTGTTCATGCCAGTTCCAACTTTCTTAAGGCTGTAGCCTCAGCTGCAAAGCTGGTAGAAGTCTCAGCTGATTTAAACTGAGGAAATGGCATTTATTTATAAACTCCATATACAGCCTGAAGTCTTCTTAATTCTGAATTGACCCAACTTTTCTGTGCAAGCAGGCTAAACCCCTGTGAGATCCTTCTGTTTTCACCTCCTAATCAATATCTTAAACTTAGCAACACTCTCAACCCTACTACCTTACTATCTCTACCTGATGAACGTAACTGCAGGGCAATAACATCCTATTTTGTGAGACTGAGTGCTGATTTACAAAGCACCCCTTTGACTAATTGTGATCTAATTTTGTTTGTTGATGAGTGATAATGTAAAATAAAAAAGAATTTTCAAGGCTGTCACTGCCCTATATAAATTACTTGAGAGGGGAAATGTCCCAGGAGCTAAAGTAGCCCAACAAGCAGAGCTGTATGTCCTTACCAGAGCATACCAGTTATTTAAAAAGGCAACTTGTTAATACTTATACTGAACAGCTGGCATGCTTTCAGGGTCATCCATGATTTAGGGATATTGTGGAAACAAGGGGGTTTTCTCACATCCACTGAGAGCCCAATCAAAAGTGGACAAGTAAATTATCTTCTTACTGCTACTCTCTTACTTTCTAAAATTTCTGTCACCAAAATTGAAGCCCAAACTAAAAAGACTGAATCTGAGTGTCAGGAAAATGCCTTAGTTGACTTTCATGCTAAGGCAGCAGCAACAGGATCTGTAGCACACGTTGATGAATTTCATTCTAGTCCTGCAAAAAATGACCCCTTGTTCCCAGGCTTTTGACATCTTGTGTCCTTGCAATATGAAAACAGTCTGTTCCTGAACCACAGAATCAAGGCATGCAAGCAATGGTTGTAAACTAAAAAATAAACAGGCAGGGCTATAGGAAACCCAAGATGGCTGTTTGATTCTTCCTGGCTCACTGGCAAACCCTATTTTTTGGTTTTTACATTTCTGCATCAATGATGATTCATTTAAGGTCATAAAAATTATGTATAAATACAGATGGAGAGACTTCTATAAAATTGCAAAAACATTTTACCACAAATGCCTGACCTGCCAGGTCTATAATCCAGGGGAAAAAAAAATTTGTTTTCAGATGCCTCAGATCTTCTCCCTCTGGCCCCTTTGAACGTCTTCAGCTGGACTTCATTCAACTGTCACTTAGAATTGGTCATCTTTATGTCCTTGTAGTTGTATGCATGTTTTCTGGATCAGTTGAAGTTTTCCCCTCCTGCAAGGCTGATGCCCTCAGAATGAAAAAGAAGTTGTTGGATAGCATGTTTCCCATTTGGGGTATACCTTCAACAATCTCCAGTGATTGAGGCACCCTCTTCACATAATAAATCATACAAGCCTTAACAAAATCCTTGCAAATTTATTGAAATTATCACTGTCTTTATCACCCTCAATCATCAAGTAAGTTCAAGATATCTAATGGGATCCTCACACTTAAATTCTTTGAACTTTCTGAAACTGCTGGACTCTCTTGGCCTATGATATTTCCTCTAGTCTTGCTAACTATTTGCAGTACCCCTTTTGGAAAACATAAATTAATTCCACATGAGATAGTCAACAGTAGACCAATGTTTATAGATATACAATTTTTTGATTATCCCTTGTTGTCTCATGCTAGTATGATCAGTTACTGTTGGTCTTTAATGTCTTATGCTAAAGGATATCATCAACAAATTAAAGAAACATTCCTAGATCCCAATTCAAAGGATCTCATTGGTCACAGGAAGAAGCCTGGTGACTATGTATTCTAGAAACATCTTCAGAAGAAAATTCTCAAAACCTATTGGAAGGGACCTTACCAAATATTCCTGACCACTGACACTGCTGTAAAATTATAAGGCATTGAGTTTGGGTACACATCTCAGAGCTAAAGAAGGATTTGCTTCACATCTTGTCCTGTGCAGACGCTAGAGATCTCTGAATCAAATTGATGAGGAAGAAAAATAGCTGACATTAAGGTAGACTGCTTCTGCTCAAGGCATCATAGCAAGACTTTATACTTGAACTAAACATGAAACACTTACTTATGTTTATTTCCTTTACTCTGGCATCGACCTGAAAGATAACACCATCATCTGCATCTCCTAGGCCATTGCTAAGCACGGTAACCTTTCAGACTGCTGGGATTGTCATCAAAGAATTCAATCTATCCATGATGCTAGAGACCCTCTGGTCCTCCTTGTGGCCAATTTATTTTCTATTCCCAATGTCACCACAAACTATTATAAACTCCCCTTAGCTGTCTCTTATGGAGTTCAACTCTTATGGTCAGAGCATCCAGGCTTTTTATTTATTTATTTATATATTTTTTATTAATGTTATGATAGATTAGGACCTTGTGAGATTTCAGTTGTACATTATTGTTAGTCATGTTGTGGGTACACCTCTTCTCCCTTTGTGCCCACCCCCCTTTTCCCTGGTAACCACCGATCAGATCTCCTTGTCAATATGTTAACTTCCACCTATGAGTGGAGTCATATAGAGTTCGTCTTTCTCTGACTGGCTTATTTCGTTGAACATAATACCCTCGAGGTCCATCCACGTTGCTGCGAATGGGCCAATTTTGTCCTTTTTTATGGCTGAGTAGTATTCCATTGTGTATATATATCATATCTTCTTTATCCAATCATCAGTTTCTGGGCATGTAGGTAGGTTCCACGTCTTGGCTATTGTAAATAATGCTGAGATGAACATAGGGGTGCAAGGGACTCTTGGGATTTCTGATTTCAGGTTCTTAGGATAGATACCCAGTAATGGGATGGCTGGGTCATAGGGTATTTCTATTTTTAACTTTTTGAGAAATGTCCATACTGTTTTCCACAGTGGCTGTACCAGTTTGCATTCCCACCAACAGTGTATGAGGATTCCTTTTTCTCCACAACCTCTCCAACATTTGTCGCTCTTGGTTTTGGATGTTTTTGCCAATCTAACGTGTGTAAGGTGGTATCTTAGTGTAGTTTTGATTTGCATTTCCCTGATGATTAGCGATGATGAACATCTTTTCATGTGTCTATTGGCCATATTCATATCTTCTTTTGAGAAATGTCTGTTCATGTCCTCTGCCCATTTTTTGATCTGGTTGTTTGTTTTTTTGTTGTTAAGCCGTGTGAGTTCTTTATATATTATGGAGATTAACCCTTTGTCGGATAAGTGGCTTGTAAATATTTTTTCCCAATTAGTGAGCTGTTTTTTTTGTTTCAATCCTGTTTTACCTTGCCTTAAAGAAGCTCTTTAGTCTGATGAAGTCCCATTTGTTTATTCTTTCTATTGTTTCCCTCAACTGAGGAGTTATAGTGTCCGAAAAGATTCTTTTGAAACTGATGTCAAAGAGTGTACTGCCTGTATTCTCTTCTAGAAGACTTATTGTTTCAGGCCTAATCTTTAGGTATTTGATCCATTTTGAGTTTATTTTGGTGTGTGGTGAAAAAGAATGGTCAATTTTCAATCTTTTGCATGTGGCTGTCCAGTTTTCCCAGCACCATTTGTTGAAGAGACTTTCAGGCTTTGTTTTTTACCTTCCTCTGATTACAACTGTACTTCCACAATTAAATACAAATACATATGTAAATATTTGTATATTTCCATCCCCACAACCACATGATTATCTATATCAGATCTATTCCAATCATGAAAAGATCTCACCAGGAGCATCCATTTTTGCAAGGTAGTTAGAACAACCCTTTATTTCAGGCTGGGAGATTTACTCCCTGAATTCACTGAATAACTGACCCCCAGCTTGAACAGACAAATGCAACAACCCCTGAAAATGAATCCATTTACAGTACTATCCTAATGAAAATATTTGTGCCCCAAAAGGATTCATCTCTATCTGTGGTGGCTATTATTCTCCTTGGGCTCATGAAGGCCTAGATGGCTAGTGCATAGCAAGGCAATAACTCCTGGGTTACCTAACTGTATCCCTAACTATTCACCAATGAACTAAGATACCTCATTGGTCAACTTCCCTGAATTTACATCACTGAGTTAAAAAGGACCTACCAGGAGGCGTTCATGATTCAATATTCACTTCCTTTGGCAGGACACTACTTCCTTGGTTAGTAGTTAATGTTGAGAATATGATCAGGAACTTCTTACCTCTTGAAAATATAGCAGAATCTGCTGCTAGGTCAATAGCTGCTCCAAAAATTCCTTAGACTCTTAGGCCAATGTTGTTCATGATGATAGGATGCCTTTGATTTTCATTTTGCTGAGCAAGGAGGTATCTGTGCTGTGGCAGCACCACTTGCTACCCGTGGATTAACAATTCTGGAAAAGTTGAATCTCTGTTAAATAAGATCACTAAACAAGCCACTTGGCTCAAAAAGGTAATTCTTTCAACAAGGTGTTTCTTTTACATTTGATTTTGATTGATTTGGGTCGTGGAGACCATACCTCCAAAGGGCACTCCAAACGTTGGGAAATATCCTACTTATAATAATTATGGTAGTCTCCCTGACATGTTATCTTATCTTAAAACCTTCAAATGCATGTTTGCAGTTGCTAAGTGCCAAGGAAGGCATTTCCCTAAGACTGCAACATCAGAAAAGGAACAAAGAGAATGATTAAATTTAAAGAGAGTGAACCTGAAGATTTGACCTGTCAATATCATAAGAGATTTAGCAAAAACATTATGACAGGAGAATACCACACAGAGAAGCAAAAAAAACTGTGATAACTTTGGAATAGTAGCTAGCATTGGTGCCAGTGCCTTAATTTTTTGTTTTAATTGAGCTGGCATTCTTCATAATATTATATGTTTCATCTGCACACTATAATTTGGCTTCTGTATGCACTACAGGGTTCCCACCACCAAAATCTAATTTCCATCCATCACCATACAGTTGACCCCCTTTACCCATTTTGCTCTCCCTTTACCTCCCTTCCCCTCTGGTAACCACCAATCTGATCTTTGCAGCCATGTTCTAGTTTTTGTATTGTTTTGTTTGTTTATTTTATATTCCACAAATGAGTGAAATCTTATGGTTTTTTGTCTTTCTCTGTCTGACATTTCATTTAGCATTGTTGATGCAAAACAACCAAAAACCACTCTACAGATAAGAGAGGTAAGTGAGTTTTACTTGAGCCAAAGAGAGGATTGTAACCTGGGAAGGCCCTTCCCAGAAAAGAAGAAAGCATTCCGGAGAAGCATGGTTCTCAGTACAGTCTTATATATTTTCAGAAGAAAGAACATACATTAAACACACCCAAGCTACATGTTCAATCAAAGTTTCAAAGGGATGGTCAGTTGAAAATTAGCAGGTCAACATGACCTTCATGTCTGGAAAAGAACTAATGCTGGAGTTACCAACGGGGCATTACCAACAGGGCATAGCAGGGGAAGTATGCATTCTTATCTTAAGAAAGTGCATTCTTTACTTTAATAGTTAAAGCAGATGTACAATGCATGTTTGATAGGCCACAAGTCAGACTCTTTAGTTCAAGGTGAATCTGTTTTGAACCCAAATAGTTACCACATATACCTCAATATGTGAAAATCTCTTGTCACATATTACCCTCAAGGTGCATCCATGAATGGCAGCATTTCGTCTTTTTCATGGCTAAGTGTTATATATACTGTGCGTATATACATACATAACATGTCTTCTTTATTCATTCATGCATCCATGGACTCTTAGGTTGTATCTCGGCTTTTGTAAATAAGGCTTCAGTTAATGAAGTGTTACATATGTCTTTTCGAATTAGCGTTTTTGTATTCTTTGTAAAGATACCCAGAAATCGGAAAGCTGGATCATATGGTAGTTTTATTGCTATTTTTTAAAAATGAATCTCCACACTGTTTTCCATAGTGACTGCACTAACTTACATTTTGACCAGCAGTGTATGAGGGTTCCCTTTTCTACACATGCTCTCCAACACTTATTTCTTGTCTTTTTGACAACAGCCATTCTAACAGGCATGAGATGACATCTCACTGTGGTTAGATTTGCCTTGTTAAAAATAATTAGTGATGTTGAATATATTTTTATGTGCCTATAGGACAGCTGTATATCTTCTTTGGAAAAATGTCTATTTATGTTCTCTGTCCATTTTTTAGTCAGGTGTTTTTTTGTTGTTGAGTTGTATGTATTCTTTTTTATTTTGGATATTAACTCCTTATTTCATATAAAATTTGAAATATTTTCTTCTATTCAGTAGGTTATCTTTTCATTTTGTTGAGAGTTTCCTTTGCTGTGCAGAAGATTTTGAGTTTGATGCAGTCCCATTTGTTTATTTTTGCTTTTGTTTCCCTTGCCTGTGGAGACATGATATTCCAAAAGGTACTGCTAAGACCAGTGTCAAAGAGCATACTGCCTCTGTTTTCTTCTAGGAGTTTTATGATTTCAGGTCTCACCTTCAAATCTTTAATGCAGTTTGATTTAATTTTTTGTATGCTGTATCATAGTGGCCTGGTTTCATTCTTTTGCATGTGGTTGCCTAGTTTTTCCAACACCATTTATTGAAGAGACTTTCCTTTCTCTATTGTATGCTCTTGCCTCCTTTGGCATAGATTAATTGTCCTTATATGTCTGGGTTTAATTCTGGCTTCTCAAATCTGTTCTATTGAACCATGTGTCTGTTTTTCTCCCAATAACCTGCCGTTTTGATTGTTAAAGCTTTGTAGTATGCTTTGAAATCAGGGAGTGTTGAGCATAGAATTTCAACCTGTGCAAAGTTTTGTTTGTGTTTTACATGTTATAGCTGAAACCGGAAGCTTCCGTTTTTACTTCATAAGTCACATACTGTAGCTACCTAGTCATTTGTCTCCATGCCTTTAGGTAAATTGTTTATTTATTCATTTTTTTGAGGAAGACTGGCCCTGAGCTAACATCCCTGCCCATCTTCCTCTACTTTATATGTAGGGCACCTACCACAGCCTGGCTTTTGCCAAGCGGTGCCACATCCACACCCGGGATCCAAACCGGTGAACCCCAGGCTGCCAAGAAGCTGAAGGTGCAAATTTAACCACTGCACCACCGGGCCAGCTCTAACTTGTTTCTTTAAATACAAATAAATTCTTTAAGTTCATTTGAGTATACAATTTTCTCAACTTAAATGTAGAACAGATGGCCAATTATTCTCACATCCTTTGCAGGTCACTTAATATTTTTGTTGAAATCAGAAAAACTCTAAATCAAATAAACCCCCTCAAAATAGTTTTATAAGTGGATGTTAGGATAGGATGGGTTTCAGATTCAATTTCAATCAGGATAAAGCAGAATAGGTAAGCAGACTTATAAACATCATGTTTGCTTGTTTTGTTTGTTACTTCACATTTCACTGTCTATATTTTATATATCACAAAAATATTTTGCATATAAAATATATATAATTTTAAAAACACTTTATTGGGGGGCTGGCCTGGTGGCCCAGCAGTTAAGTTTGCTCATTCTGCTTCAGGGGTCTGGGGTTTGCCACTTTGGATCCCGGCTTCAGACATGGCACCTCTTGGCAAACCATGCTGTGGTAGGCATCCCACATAGAAAGTAGAGGAAGATGGGCACAGATGTTAGCTCTGGGCCAGTATTCCTCAGAAAAAGAGGAGGATTGGTGACAGATGTTAGCTCAGGGCTAATCTTCCTCAAAAAAAAAAAAAAAGAAACCACTTTATTGGATGCTTTAAGGCCATGCTATCCAAGTAGTAGCTATTGGCACCATGTTGCAACCGGGCACTAGAAACGTGTAGTCAAAGTGGAAAGGTGCTCTAAGTATAAAATACACACAAGATTATGAAGACTTAGATCAAAAACAATGTAAAAGATCACATTAATAATTTTGTGTTGCTTACACATTGAAATGATAATATGTCAATACAAATATAAATAGCATATCACGAATAATATATGTCCAAACATATATGTAATATATTTTTCAGTCTGTAGATAATGGGACTGAGCATGGGGTTGAGGATGATGTTGAAGGCTGCCAAAATCTCATCTTTTGCTGTCAGTAGAGATTTTGGGCCAAAGATAGGTATAGACAAAAGTTGCATAGTAAAAGATAATTATAGTTGAATATTTTCAACAGGTGGTGAAGACCTTTGTCTTCTGTCTTTTGAATGCATATGGTAGACACCAAAAGAGACCTGGCCTTAGAAAAAACACTTAGAAAGTGATGCCAAGAAAAGGAAAGAGGGATAAAGAGGCTTGTGCTCAAAAAATCCATGTCATCATAGAGCCAGGTGTCCATACATGCCAGAGGCAATGGACCTGGGACTTCGCAGAAGAGTTGATCAATAGCCATGGACTGTCAGTAAGGAATGTAGAGGCTGTATATTGGGTGTGCCAAAGAGTTGATTGACACCAAAATCCGAGATCCTATGACCATCTCTACACTCATTCTTTTACTCATGCAGACAGGATAATGGAGGAGGTGGCAAATGGTCATGTAAAATCGTATATCCTGGAGGCCAGTAGTAAGGCTTCAGAATATACCATGATCAAGAAGAAACTTTGCACCCCACAACTCAGGCAGGATATGCCTCTCTGGCAAGAGAGGAAGTTAAATGGTATTTTGGAGATGGTGATTGAGATGTACATCAGCTCCATGAGGGAGAACTGGCTGAGGAGAAAGTACATCCTCGCATGGAGTTGGGGATCCAAGCATATGAGGCAACTCATGGCTGAGGACCCAGAAAGGTGAGAAAGAATATGAGGGTGATGGCAACAAGAAAAGAAGCTCAGTTAGATTTGTGGGAAATAACCCCAGCAAAATGAAATCATTTGAAGACGGATTCCATTTCTGCAGGAAAACTCAGTGCTTTATCTTAATTGAAAGAAAAATAAAAACATAAACAAAACACAGAACATGAAATGAAACTAAACAGAAGCATGAAAAGGAATTCTGACTTTATTAATGTTTGTTGAGGATGACTTGTTTTTCCTTCGATACTTCACCTTTTGTTCAATTGATTTCAATTTCTGAGTTGAAGCTTCCCTTCCAATTTTGCCGATAAGCATTTCAGCAAATGATCTTTAAGGATAAAGTCTCATATTATACCGAGCAAAGATAATCAAGATAAATACAACATTCCTCTTCTCATAACTCCTGGCCAGGCACATAGCTCACAATTTATCAACAAGTCACAGGAATCCCTGTATTCCCTAACATCTGTCAATTTAATATGGTATATTGACAGCGGTAACTGGCTTACACGACTCAGAAACGTTTTGCCTGCTTAAATTCTAAGTCTTTTGTTACCTAGCCGACTTCTACATCTTTAATTTCTGGTCTTCCCGCCCTACTACCACTACTCCAGCCAGACAAACCTTAATTCTCTGCCTCTTACTTTCTTTATCACTTCTGTGGCTTTCCTAAAAATATGCCTATCATCCAAAATCAGTGTCTTGAATTATAAAGGTATTTATTGCATGCCCTACAAGATCTACCTTAATTATAAAATATTATTTGAATATTTTCTCTTCTATAATGATGTTTCCATTTGCTGAAGCCATACAGAACTCAAAATCAAATGGACAAATTTTTATACACAAATTTCTTTTCATTAGGTAAAATAAATATGATAAACTTCACAGATTATATAATATATATTTTTGCATTCCATTTTCCACTGCTTCAAGGAATAATTAGTATGATAATGAAAATATAACAAAGGTATCACAATTGTTGTTACCCTGAATATCTACTCTCTACCTGTACCTCTATCTATGTATATATCTATATTTATTTATCCCACTTCTATATCTTTGAGATGCTATACAATATGTGAAATTTCATTCACATTTCATCATGTATTATAATTCTCCCCCAAGCAAAATTCTGTCCATTTATGCATGAATATATCCATTATTCCAATATGAAAAGTAGAATTCATAGATGGGAAGAATAATCTTCTCAAATGCAGTTAGTGATGCAATCAGATTTTGAGCCTGTGTGACTGCTACAAATTTCTAGTTATTTCAATATTGCATGTTTCCTAATTGTTTTGTAAATGCTTTGCTCTGTGTAGAATACCTTAGTCAAATCAAATAGTGTAACTGTTACTCTTTTGCAAAAGATCATTTTTAATTCCACGTTTCAGAGTAGATCAAAGCATACTGAGATTAGAGAGGATGTTTATTTCCCCCCTCTGTAGTTTAGTTTTTTGTTTTTGGTTTTCCCAGTAGATGGCAGCAGAAGCAAGCAGTTGCAAATTTGTTCTCAGAAAAGCTGATATGAGCACGAAGAGGATCTGGATTTGCAGCTGATGTGCCTGTACTTACCTTCTTCAGACTTAATTGATTATGTAGAGCAGTAAAATTAAAATTGTATACTAAATTTAGAGTAAAAAATCAAGAAGGGGTAAAAATGAATAACTTTTCCTTTCTGGAGAATTTTTCTAGTGTTTTATGCTTGTACCTTTCCTTGGAAATTTTTATATGTAACAATTTTTAGCCCTCTTCTCTTTATGTTACCTCAGTTCTGGAAATTTGTTGTTCATTTCACTGTCTCCACAGCATGCAAAAACTGTGACTGTTGCATTTCGTACATTTCTAGTAGATGTTTGATTTATTCATTTACCTCATCTCTATGTGAGATTTCCTGCTTTCCATGTGTTTGTCTCTCTAAGGGAAAAACCTGATGCCACATTACATCCAAGATATTGATTTGGGTAATAATTTTAGGTTACTTATTTTTCAACAATAAGTAACAATTTATAGTTTGTTGCAATTATTCACATTTAATGACAAATCAACTGTTACTTCATATAACTTTGGTGAACATGAATAAAATTGTGAAAAAGAATTTGTCATAGAGAAATAGAAATTCATTTTTATAACTGTTTAGTTGACCGATGCTAAGAACGAACAGTGCATAGTCAGAAGTATAACAAGTGCACAATATCGCTGTACATGAATGCTAGATGGGATTGTAGACATCCTCTGCTTTTTATAGCTTTCTAGAAATGAAAACGAACGACCTAACAGATGGAGATAAAACATACAGTCACCATAATTATAATACAATCATTCTCTCAAATGATATTCACTAAAGTTCTATTGAATGGCAGAACTGCTAGGTACTGAAATGCTTTGATGATTAAAACACGAGATTCAACAACCACGTAGTTAAAGTTTAGTGAGTGTACAGTCAATAGACCCACAAACTCTAACTTGCAATCTGATGCTGTATACTTATTAGTACATTAAAGATAAAGTAGACTAAAGGGATAAATACAGATAGACAAGAGCACTCAAAAAAAACCACTATGTTGATGCAATATTCAAGCAGGCCTGGTTAAAGAATTTTCAACTCAGAGTGAAAAGAACATAAACAGTGAAACCTATTTAGTTTCTCAGGACAATAACAATGAGGCCAGGGTTTGTGAGGCACATGGCATTATGGCATTTGTGTAAGAAATGCCAGACCATGATAAGAACTTGGATTTAGTTCTGGTTATGATGAGAAGCCAGTGAGAGTACTACAATTTTAGGTACATTTCTGGAACTCACATGAGATACTCTGGGTGAGTAGAGAGTTGTCAGGAGGGCTGTCTGTAGGAGACTAGTTAGGAAGGCATCAAAACAGCTCTGGAAAGAGACTATAACAGTGTTTCTAGGTGGGGGCATCAGAGTTATTCATGGTTGGGGGGGCAGGGGTCTAGACTCTGTGCACATTTAATGTTGATGTTTCTTTTTGTGGGAATTAAGTTCAATAATAAATGCACATCCCTTGGCATAGACCAAGTAAAGGATGCCTGGCAATCATTATCCTAACCTATTATGACCTTTACCAGGGTGCTGATATGGCAACATCAGTGAAATGGTTGCCTATCTCATCGTTTGTTCATGTCTGGCTCTCTCACCCAATTTTCAAGCTTGTTCCTTTTTGCCAGTAATTGTCCTGATTTTAAAACAGAAGGCCCTAAGGACTAGGCAAATCAGAACAGTTGGTGCCTCATTCAGGGATTGGGTGGTACCTGAGGAACCATTCTTTCTCTGTGGCCTCTTGCAGTGACTCTCACATGGTGGCTCTCAACACTTTATGTGCCTGATAAAATAAACCAATGTTTTGCCTTAAAATTAAATCAATGTGATAGTTCATAATGATAAAATGTGGCCAGTTTAGTTTAAAAATCATTCTTTAGTATGCGTGTCCTGGAAATATGAGAAAAGAGCCTCTTGGGTAGTTTTCTTCGTTCTTCTGTTTAATCTAGGTTTAAATTCAGGGGAAGAAACATTCCAACCATTCCTCACAGGAGGGGTGTTTCCAACGGCAAGTGCTCAACAGACACAGCTGGCACTGTCCCTGTGTTCCATGTTTAGAAGGGAGACAAGTTCACCTTTCCCTTTGCTCATCCAGGGACCACTTATGTCCTGGTATTTTAATGAGTACTGAAATTTAGAAAGAAAATAGTGTTCAAGTATTATTTTATTTCTCTATTTCGTTGAGTACAAATTTTCACAAAGGTTCATATAATTTCAGTAGGTTTATCCTAATTTATATAAATAGGGTTATATTAATGTATAAATCAATGAGCCAATTTGAGACATGATTAGATGAATGTTCTGCAAAAGTATAATTTCTCAAAAGTTAAATATGTGACTCACATAAATATGGGATGAATGAACATATATCAAATGTTTATTTAAATCATCCATGAGCAAGCAAACAGGTGTCAGAAATGGTTCAAAAAGCATTTGTGTTGATCAGTACATTTTATAAACCTCTGAGAAAGACACACTGAAATATATGCTATTGATTTTTATTTTGACGTTTGCTATTTGTTGCTTTATGAAAAGTATTTGGGCTGGAGTTGTGCTGTCTCGAGTTAGGTATTTCAATTTTCCAGGTAAGGGAGGCTCTGATAATACCACACCTGGTTAGGTTCTGGTTAATAGTTTGCCCCGAGGGCAAGCTTGTTAAGAAGAACCGAATGCTATGATGCATTTCAAAATTGTTTTATTTCCTGTCCAGCTGGAGGCCTGAGAAGAAACCACACATTTGGTGTCAGGAGAAAAAAAAATACTTCTGATTGCTTGGGTTTTTGTTTTCAGTTACAGTAAAATTAGTTGATTTCTTGATTCATTACTGGGCACACATATATGTGTTAACATGCAACTTCACAGATTAAGGACCCTGATTAGTAGTAAATAGTAAGTCAAACACAGATGCATTCACCTCAAAGCCAAATAACCTTTGAGCGGGCCTGTTAAACAATGCTACAGTATAACATTGAAAGGAAATAGTGCTCTTCCTTTGCTGTATTTTCTGTTTTAGGTAATTTTTCTTTACACTTAGGCCAGAACCAGCATAGACTCTGAGGTAGACATTTTTTTTTTCCATTGGAAACGATCATGATGATGATAATGTAGGGGATCAAAATCGGCCACCTCAAAATGTGTCTAACTGGCTTAATTTTAAAGCTAAAGACTCTGAAAGAATCTTTCACCATTCCCTTAACTGCCTAAAGGAATTTAAGTTAGAAGACCTGTCCGCAGGACAAGCCATCACCATAGATAATTCTCGGTATCCATAGACCGTGAGGGCCCTTGCTAAACCCATCCTTATCAAAGTTCTATCTACTGAGTGCTTGCTTTTCCATTTTCAAGTGAATTGTCTTCCTCCCCTTTGAAGCCCCAAAACACTATCCCTAATCTCTTCCTTTGTCTTTAGCTGAAGATGATATTTAAGTTGACAGCTTCAGCCATTCTACTTGAGTCACTCAGTTTTCCTGGGTTTCTTCCATGCATACATGTTATAAACCTTTGACTTTCTCCTGTTAGTCTGTCTCATGTCACTTTAAATCTCAGACCAGCCAGAAGGACCTAGAGGGCAGAGGAATGGTCTTCCTCCCCTACAATAACAGTGAGCATTTATACAGCATTTACAATGGGCCAGATACTCTTCCAGATACTTTACAAATATTTCACTTAATCCTTCCAGTAATGCTACAAAGTGAATAATGTTATTATTCACATATGATAGAAGAGGAACATGAAGCTTATTTATAATTGTGAGACAAGATCACAAAATGGGTGAGGAATACAAACAGGATTAAAATATACACAAACAAAATTGGGAATTCAAGAGTTTATAGGCTATCAAAGCACTGACACCCAGTTCTTGCTACAGTAAAAGTTCACCTTCAGATAATTCATTTAAAGAAGTATTTTTCAAAGTGTAATTAACAAGCCCTTTGGGTGATTCAGATGTTCCCTAAAGTTTGAGAACCTTAAATCTAAGGTGATTTAGATGTACATTCTTCCACTGTGCTACCACAGGATAAAAATATTCCTTTAAAACACTAACATTGTTTGCATTCTTGTAGAATGTAAAAATTTGTAGATGGATGGGCTGTTTTGAAGATTAAGTATAATGCATGTAAGTTTATTTAGAATGCTGAGCATACTTGCTAGCATGTAGAAATGCTTAATAAATAAAATCTATTATTATTATCATCACACTAAGAAAAAATGATAATCTGTCTATTTCAGGCAATTAAGTTACATTTGTACAGTTCAAGAAGTGGAACTCCAGATATTACCTCCAATAAGTCTGTGCATTGCTGTTATTCTTAACAGTGACACATCTCTTCACCTTCCTATTCAGGGTTCTTTTGCTTTTAGCAAAACCTAGGAGGTAAATAAATTAATTGCCCCATTTACTCTTTAAGAAATACTTAAATCTGTGTTCCTTTGCCAAAGGTGATTTGCCTTTGAAAGTGTCATTGCACTGGGAAAGGTAT
Source organism: Equus caballus (assembly GCF_041296265.1). Classification (NCBI taxonomy): domain Eukaryota; kingdom Metazoa; phylum Chordata; class Mammalia; order Perissodactyla; family Equidae; genus Equus; species Equus caballus. Next base: position 13,118,383 of record NC_091704.1, read on the forward strand.
TTTGTAGTTGTGGGAAACTTTAATTGGTCTTATAGGACTTCAAAATAAAAATGACATGAGGCCAGGAGCAGAAAGAAGTACACTCAACACTGATGTAAGCAAACCTTTGTAGTCAAATTGTCAGAAAGTACCATCTACACGCCTCATGGATGAGGACTCTCTACTAAGGAGGTGACTTTAATTTGTTTCAGAATTATTTTTCATTATGCTAGGAAGTCATTTGAATTGATTTATATTTATCATGTGTTTGGTATTTTAAATTTAATTTTGAGTTTCAGAATAACTTTTGTAAAACTGTTTACTCTTCTCACTTACTGTTAGGAAGGAAAAAAAAGGAACATAATTGCTAAGATTCTGTCAATTACTCTCTCAGAAATGTTTTCTTCTTTTAAAGGGATAAATTGCCACAGGTAAATGCAGTCATAGAGATTTAATTACTCCAGCTCTTCCATATTTTTGTATTTGTTCCTTATACATTCCTATTCTATATTATATTTCATTGTATTGATAGACTGCATGTATTTATTAACTCTGCTTTTGATGAGCATTTGGATTGTTTTCAGTTCAGGTCTACTGTGAATTAAACTGCTGTAAACATTTCCATAATTGTCATTTAATGGACTGAGCTGATGTTTCTGCTTGGTAAATAGACCACAGTGGAATTATTGGTTCATAAATTATAAGAATGTTGAGCTGTACTAAATAACACAAAAATTTTTTCCAAGTTTTTTATGCCAACTTATACCCTATTGGCAATTTTCAATTGAGAATTGAGAGTTCCAGTTCTTCAAAACCTTGCAAACACTGGTATTGTTAGTCTTTTTAATTTGAGCCATTGCAATGAGTTTTCCATTGTAGTTTTTTTTTTTACTATTTTGTTGAGATAATAATAGTTTATAACATCGTGATATTTCAGTTGTACATTATTTGTCTATCACCATATATATGTGCTCCTTTACCCCTTTGTCCAATCAGCAAACCCTTTCCCCTCTGGTAACTGCTAATCTGTTCTCTTTGTCCATGTGTTTGGTTACCTTCCAAATATGAGTGAAGTCATATGGTGTTTTCCTTTCTCTGTCTGGATTAATTCACTTAACCCTCAAAGTCCATCCATGTAGTTACAAATGGGATGATTTTGTCTTATTTTTATGGCTGAGTAGTGTTCCATTGTATATATATACACCATATCTTTTTTATTCATTCATCAGTTGATGGGCACCTGAGTCACTTCCACATCTTGGCTATTGTGAATAATGCTTCAATGAACATAGAGATGCATAAGTCTCTTTGGATTGTTGATTTCCAGTTCTTTGGATAAATACCAAGTAGTGGGATAACTGGGTCATACGGCATTTCAATTTTGAATTTTTTGCGAAATCTCCATACTGTTTTCCATAGTGGCTGCACCAGTTTGCATTCCCACCAACAGTGTATGAAGGTTACTTTTCTCCATATCCTCTCCAACATTTGATATTTTTTGTCTTGGTAATTATAGCCATTCTAACAGGTGTAAGGTGATATCTCATGGTAGTTTTGATTTGCATTTCTTTAGTAATTAGTGATATTGAACAACTTTCCATGTGGCCTTGCTATCTGTATATCTCCTTTGGAAAAATATCTGTTCATATCCTCTGCCCATTCTTTTATGGCGTTGTTTGTTTTGTTATTGTTGAGTTGTATGAGTTCCTCATATATTTTAGATATATATATATATATATAAACTTATACATTATACATATTATATATCTCTATATATATCTCTAGATATATCTCTCTATCTATCTATCTATCTATCTATCTATCTATATATATATATAAACTTCTTGTCAATATGTGATTTGCAAATATCTTCTCCCAGTTGGTGGGTTGTCTTTTTGTTTTGTTTCTGGTTTCTTATGCCTTGCAGAAGTACTTTAGTCGATGAAGTCCCATTTGTTTATTTTTATTTTTGTTTCCTTGCCTGAGTAGACATGGTATTCAAAAAGATACTTCTAAAACTGATGTCAAAATGCATACTACCTGTATTTTCTTCTGAGTTTTATAGTTTCACATCTCACTTTCAAATTTTTAATGCATTTTGAGTTAATTTCTGTGTACGGTGAGAGACAATGGTCTACTTTCATTCCTTTGCATGTGGCTGTCCAGTCTTCCCAACACTATTTATTGAAGAATCTTTCCTTTATCTATTGTATGTTCTTAGCTCCTTTGTCAAAGATTAGCTGTCTGTAGATGTGTGGTTTTATTTCTGGCCTTTCAGTTCTGTTGCATTGATCCATGTGTATGCTTTTGTTCTAGTACCATGCTCTTTTGATTACTATAGTTTTCTAGTATACTTTGAAGTCAGAGATTGTGATGCCTCTAGATTTGTTCTTTATTCTCAAGATTGCTTTAGCTATTCAGAGTCCTTTGATGTCCCCTATGAATTTTAGGATTCTTTGTTCTATTTCCATGAAGAGTGTCATTGAGATTGTGATGAATCCATAGATTACTTTAAGTAGTATGGACATTTAAGCTTTGTTTATTCTTCCAATCCATGTTTATAGAATATCATTCAATTTCTTTGTGTCACTGTTGATTTTTTAATGTCTTATAATTTCCATTGCATAAGTATGTCACATCCTGGCTTACATTTATTCATAGATATTTTAATCTTTTTGTTGAGATTGTAAGTGGGATTGTATTCTTGAGTTCTCTTTCTTTATATTTGTTAATGAAGTATAGAAACACAATTGATTTTTGTAACTTGATGTTGTACCTTTCAACTTTGCTGTAGTTGTTGATTATTCTAATATTTTTCCAATGGATTCTTTCAGATTTTCTATACATAAAATCATGTCATCTGCAAGTAGTGAGAATTTCACTTCTTACATGCCACTTGGATGCCATTTACTTCTTTTTCTTGCCTAATTGCTTTGGCCAAAACTTCCAGTGTTGTGTTGAATAAAAGTGGTGAGAGTGAACACCCTTGTCTTGTTCTTGTTCTCAGATTGATGGCTTTCAGTGTTTCCTCATTGAGTATGACGTTTGTTCCCTTAATAAAGAAACCTCAGTCCTTTTGAACACAAAATTATTTTAACAGACATAGATATTCTGTTCTAAAGGTAAACTTATCAAAGTTAAAGAAAAATCTTGTATAACCTCTTTATCAAGAGCAGACTAACACTCCAGGAAAATTGTCCATTTAAGAGAGATAGAAAACCAAATTTTAATTTTTGCATCAGCTTATTTTTGACATTAAAATTAATTTACTTGGGGTCAAGACAATGTATGAAGAATTTAAAGAAAATGAGAAAATGCTAAATTCTTGGGTTTGAAACTACTGGTCTGTGAAAATGTGTCTATGTATGTGGAAGTGTGTGTGTGTGTGTGCATACAGTATGTCCCATAATTATGCCTTTGTGAAGATTTTCTAACTTTACAAATATAAATGCTACTAATATAAAACACATTATTTGGAGATTTAATTATATTTTCACTGTAATTATTTTAAATAATAGTAAATGGTTAGTTTGAATTTTTGTGTCACTCGTTCTGAGTGAAAATGTCAAAGATTGATGGAAACAATAAAAACTTAAATATTCAAAATTAAATAAGTATAAAATAAAGTTATACTTCTGGATAGATGAAAGTAGAAAACTTATTATGGGGGACGGCCTATTGGCAGACTGTTTAAGTTTGCATGCTCCATTTTAGTGGCCGAGGGTTCACAGGTTCAGATCCCAGGTGTGGCCCTAGCACTGCTCATGAAGCCACACTGTGGCAGCATCCTACATAAAATAGAGAAAGATTGGCACAGATATTAGTTCAGTGACAATCTTCCTCAAGCAAAAGGAGGAAGATTGGCAATGGAAGTTAGCACAGGGCCAATATCCCTTAGAAAAAGAAAAGTTATTATGTGGAAAAATGAAGCAGAGATTTGCACAACATGGATGAAGCTGAAGGGCATTATTCTCAATGAAATAAACCAGAGAGAGAAAGACAAACACTGCATGATATCACTCATATGTGAAATCTAAAAAAAAAAAAAAGGTGAAACATATAAACAGAAAGTAGAAAGGTGGTTGTCAGGGGCTATGAGGTGGCGGGGGAGGGCGAAACAGGTAAAAGGGGACAAACTTTCAACTCTAATATCAAGAGCTTCTGAGGATCTAACGTGGTGACTAGAGTTGAGAACACTGAATTGTACAATTGAAATCAGCTAAGAGAGAAGTACTTCAATGTTCTCACACACACAAAGTCAATACATGAGGTGAAAAAATATTGGAGGTTAGTACAGAGGAGAATCAGGGCATGAATCCCTGGGAACAAGCCCAAATTGCCAGGAGAACTTCAGACTTTCAAAGGCCATGAGATAGGTGGGTTGAAAGCAAGAATCCAGGAGACTCAAGGAACCGGGTGACATCTGGCTTCCAGGTGGAAGGAATAGAAAACTACCCAAGGTCTAGAAGGCCCAGGAGGGTGGAGGGAGGCAGTTGTAAGCCAGTTGGTGGGGGAGGGGCTGTGGTCAAATCTGCTTCCCTGCTGTCCCCTCCCCCCCTCAGGAGCCCTTGTGACACGGCCACAGTTCCATGATGAGGGCATGGGGCTCTAATCTCCAAGTCAATCCCAGTCCTCAGTTGCTTGAGAGTAGAACTGTATTTGAGATATGGAAATGCCTATCTTATATGTAAAAAGCATTGTTGTTACCTGGCTGAGCTCCAGTCCCGCTTCCTGGGTGATTGGGACCATCCTCCACATCCTGTGTGGACTGGGGCTCTTCCTCCTGTTCCTCCCCTCCCTCCATAGGAATTTGCCCTTACAACCACCTTACAAAAGGAGAAACGTCAGGAAAGTAAGAAATCCTGGACCGAGACCCACCAGAAGATGAGTCTCTCTCCTCTTTTACTGTGATTTCCACTTCTCTGAATCAACTAGAGGGACTCTGTGGATGGGAAACAATAGAACATCATCCTTCTAGGGACAAGCCAGGTTGGGTGGGCAGTGGTGAGAGTGGGCACAAGGATTTCCATCTGAAGATGTCAGAGCAGGAGTGCTGGTGTGGCAGAGGGCTCCAGAGAAAGTCCCCAGGCCAGTGAAAAGTGGCAAAGGATGGGATGCTGTGTGGGATCTGTGGGAAGGCAGGCCCTGAGCACTGGTTCCCCAGCCACCTTCCTGGGGCAGGTGTCTTGACCAGGCCTTTCCTCTGTCGTGGCTGGTCTGAGGGCAGAGCTGAGCCCCCGACAGCCTCTGAGCAGGACCTGGAGTGGGGCTGTGGCCTCAGGAAGCAAAGTCCTCCCTGAGGAAGCTCATAAGATTCTGTACATCTGAGAATGTGTGCGTTTCTTGAGCAGAGAAACAGTGACAGAAGATCCATGCTAGTCCCACATGGGGACCTTCTTATGATCCTCAAAGTAGGAAGACAGCAAATATCCATTTTGTGTTCAATTCTCCACTTCAAAAGTAAGGAAAAGGGAAGACACACCCGAGAGCCCACGGAGTTCAGTGTAGACTGTCATCTTGCTCATGAACGCTGGGTGTCTGCCGTGGGTCCAGAGAGAGGAGAGGGAGCCTTGGGTCTCAGACCCCAAAGTTTCTTGTTTTTTCTCTCCTCTCAGTGTCAAGTGGAGCCGAGAGGGAGGAGCATCAGGAGCAGGAAGAAAAGGGGAGCTTTGAAAGCTAAGCTTCTGCCATTCAGCCCTGGGCTCCAGAGCTGGCTTCCATCTCCTGTCCCTGAGCACACAGCTCCATGGGCTCGAGGATGCCAGGGGCAGAGCCTGTCCCTCAGGAAACAGTGCCCTCTGGGAGGCAACCAGGAAGGAGACGAAAACCCAGATACTTGCCAGATTCTGTACTAGAAACCAAGGCCCAGGCCAGCAGGCATCTGGAAATGGTTGTTGCCCAGCAGGGGCATGTGGGCTGTGGTGGAGGTGGAAGCACTTGGTCAATGACAAACCTCAACCCATCAGCAGCTGTGCCAGCCCCGTCAGGGATCCTGTGGCCTTAGACACTAGTGCCTGGGCTCCAGAGTCTGACCTCAAACACTCTCCCCTAAAGGCACATTGCACGCAGCCTCCTCTAAGAGCCCTAGGCCCCTGTCTTCAGCTCTGTGACACAGTCTCTGATTTCTAGCTTACAGAGCTGGCCGGAAAGACCTGACAGAAGTGCGGGGCCAGATGTCCCTTTCGCAAAGGTCAGAAATCTTGCCCTTCTCTCCTGGACTTCTTGCTCCCAGGGTCGCTGATGTGCCCCAGGGCTGCAGGAAGTTTGGGGCTGAGCTGGGAGGGGAGCCATGGGGACAGGGTTGGCAAAAGGCGTGGGTTGAGGGACAGCAGGAAATTCAGTGAAGTGGAGGTGGGGCCAGGGAGGGCCATGTGTCTCAAGGGGCCACCCCCACCTGGTCTGCCCTGCTGTCCCAGGGCCCTGGTCTCCTGGCTGCAGCTTGTGCCTCCTGTCTCCCGCAGCTCCCTGGGGTGGCTGTCTTCTAAGGGATGTTTCCATCACTTGTCATCGCAAGACTCCCCAGGGGAGGCCTGCAAGACAGCTTCTGCCAGAGTCTGCCAACCATGCGGGAAGCCTGTGGAAGGTGTTCCTCTCACCACGACTCCAGCACTTTTCCTTGCTCCTCTGACCCAGCCCACTCTACCTTTGGCCTCCACTCTGCCAGCAGAACCTCCATCTGACTTGACCAGAATCCCGCTAGGCCCTGTTGCCACGAGCTCAGCTCCAGCTCACTCCTGTTGGCCATTTCCCAACTCAGGCCTCGGCCACATGAGCTGTCGCATTGAGCTCCTCTCCCAGTGGAACATAATCAAGGTCTTGTTCTTCCCTATGTCATCACACTTCGAGTCCCAGCAAGGGCACCTGTCCTGCCACCGACCAGTGCCCTCATTCTGGGGAGGCCCCACAAATAGGGAGGGAGAGACTGATAGCCCCTAGGTTGCCAACCCTGATGTCCAGAAGCTGCTCGAGACAGAAATCACAGAAAGAATACAAAGGAAGTTCTGGGGAAAAGAAGAACAAGATGATCCACACACTCCTCAGATGCTCGAAGCACACAGTATCATGTCTGGGCTGAATTTCCGCTGGGGCCTACCCTTCCTGTCCTTGGAACCTGCAGATCTGAAAGCATGTGAGGCTCAATACTCGGCCCTTCCACGGTCCCCTTTTAAGACTGCAGCCACCTGTGATTCTGGGGCCCACTTGAAAGCTGACTTTGCACAGTTCATGGGAAAACCACTTGAGTCTCCTCCAGGTGACAAAGTCTTAACTTTGACAACAAAAGCATCAGTTCCCAGCCTGGCCCATCCCCTCCCTGCTCCCTCACCTGTGTGTGAGGAAAATCAGAATGCCCTGGGAGGGACCCTACCTGGCGATGGCAGTGAGCCCTCAGAAGCCCCTCTCTTGGGGCAGGAGGGCCGGCTGACTTCTCCAAACTTCACATTCAGCCTCTCAGAGAGAAAAGGGCAGAGTGGGACCATCGTGGGGGCCGAGCAAGGCCATCTAGAGCTGAGTTCAGGGTGCCCAGTGGCCAGGAATGAGCCTCGGGAAGAGAGTAGAGGTGGGGCCTCACCAGAGCCCTGCCATGGGGTGGCAACACTGGAGGGGGAGTCAGGGTCCCAGTCTTAGACCCAGGTCAGGGGAATAGGAGACACCCTCGGGACCAAACCCTTCCAGCCTCTGCCTGAAAAGGAAGAGGTTTATCACAGCAGCCCTTTCAGAAAAATGTTGAGATGCCTCCTGCCCTGCCTGAGGCCCAACAAGGAGGAAGCACCTAAGGACCACCTTGCAAAGGCAAGCCCGCATCAACCACCACCCAGAGCCAGGCACAGGTCACACACAGCTCGGCGTTGGATGGCAGGGCTGTTCAGGCGCCATCGACAGTGACATCCTTTGTCTGGGTCCTGGGAGAAAACTGAGGCTTGCAGAGAACTTCTGGGCTCCCAGTCGAAGCATCATAAAAACCATTTCAGGCCTGGGAAGCTGGACATGCCTGTTACCAAGACGTTCCCTCCTCCCCAGAGCAGAGAAGAACAATGACAGAGGACAGTCACCAACCTACCTCCAGGGACCACAACTCTCCAAATACGAGGGAATGGATCAAAACAGGCATGGCAACTGGACCTTGCCATCCAGGCAGCCGTGGTCCCCAGCCAAACCCTGCCAGCCTGGGCTGAGGGTGGCAGCTGCCTCAGCCAATCCGTTACCTGCCATGTGGTCTTCAGATATGTGTTTCTTGGGATGAGTAGACTGTGCCTGACACACCTTTCCTCATAGGAATGCTTATCTCCCCAGACAGGGAAGTGGAGGAACAGAAAACCTATTTTTTCTCCTGAGTGCGTCCTCTGTGCTAATGATGTCTTCCAACCCCAATTTTCCCCAAATACATTTTTTCTCCTTAGAGGTCATGGCTTCTGTTTGTGCTCTGCTAGTGGTAAAAACGTGGTCAGGCTCTCCCCTTCCTAAGTGTCTCCTTTGGCTTCCAGAAGGGACAGGGCCATGGGGGGAGGCTGACTTCAGTGAGGCTCACCTTCCCTCATCCCTACTCCCTCATTGCACCTGAAGTCCACATCAAGCCATCCTTACAAAAACAAATGGAACGTTTAGGATATTTCCAGATGAGCCAAACCTCTAAACGCCAGCCCAGGATGGACCCCGCCGGTCCTCTCCTGCGTTCTCTGGCCCTTGAACTTGTGGGGCTGTAGGGAGGGGGTTTGCAGAGGCTCCAGGAAGTGTAGAGACAGGTTCACAAGTCACAGAGTGGGGAGGGGAGTTTGGGGCAGTGCTGGCCTTGAGTCCGGAGTGGGAGGAAGCTTGTCCTGCACCCCTAGCTCTTGGTGGGAATAGATGATGCTGCCCAGGGAGCTTCTTCTCTCCCTGCTGAAGCTGCCATGGAGATGGACCTGCACATCGCTCTCGGCCCAGCGTCACCCTCCCTCTGTCCTTGTCACAGTATGGAGCAGCAGCGATGAAGAGGACTGTGCTCTCGGCTCTGAGGGCAGGCGGGTGGGGAGCATGGACGCTGCTGTGGGCCTGTCCCCTCTGCCCAGAGGAGCACAGGGCCCTGCTCTCCTGCACCTGCCTTCTCCTCCTGGGGAACGGAGTTGGGGGTGACTGTGTGGCGTCACCATCTGATGGTGGGACACTGTGCGCCTAGAGTGGGACTTGGGGGAAGGAGACAAAGTGCCACCAAAGTTTAACCACTTACTTACTGAATGACATCTTTTGCTTTTTATAATTTTACCCGTTATAAATAAAGCTGCTATGAACTTCTTTGTGAAGGTTTTTGTGTGAACTTAAATTTTTCTGCCCAGTAAATATCAATGGCAATGAGTAACGAAGGTTTGAAAATGGGCCCGCCTCCAGGATCTTAGAAGGAAATGCAACATGTGTTAGAGGTTGAAAGGTTGAAACAGGGCAGAGAGAGTAACCCTAACATCATATCTTGGATTTGAGCCATTTCCTGAGGAAAAGTCCATTACCTGACGCATGACACAGATGCCGAGGAGGTGGGAGGGACAGGTATCTCCACATTTACTAAAACACTGTCAGAACGTATTTGGGGAGGAGACCCTTGACCTTTAACCTGTCAGAAGCTCTTTGTACTTGGTCTCCAGAGAACATTAATTAGACAGACATCCACACCTATGGAGCAGGTCCCCTGAATGAACTGGATTTCCACTTGAGTTAAGAAGAAACTGATGGTTGCTGTGGACTCAAATTACTTGTCAGTGAACAGACAACTTCAGTTTCTCATTTGAATATGGCACAGAATCACAAAATTAAATGATAACGGAATCCCCTGAATCCGAACAGAGCAAGAAAATGTCAGTGTGTTCCCGGCCTTCCTTTCGTTTCTCCAGGTCCTACTGAAATAATGAATATTCAATAGAACAGAAAAGGGAACCTTTCTGAAACTCGTCTTAATATCGGAGCCACAGACACTTCCTGTGCTTCTGTCTTCTCTTATGAACAGAGAGGGGAATCATCATGTATGTCAGGGAAGTAATCCAATGACCCTAAATTTTGGGTGGACGGTCTTTATTTAATACCAGGGGTTCCTCTCTACTATACAAACTGTTCCAGCTGGATTAGATTTTCTGGAAGAGTTTTCTCATTGATTTACATTTTAATACACATTCCCTCCTCATCCTTTCTCTGAGCTGGGAGGCAGGCCAATTCAGGGAGCACGCATGAGGCCTGAGTCAAGTCAGTCCCTGCTCTGGGCAGCTGGCTGTGAGGAGGCCCTGAGTCCAGAACTCTTGTGTGCGAGAGCCTGAATGCGGGACTCTGATCACAGTCATGCCCTAGCCAAGGGTCCCAATTAGGAGGAATGGCTCCCCGTCCGCTCTGCAGATCCCAGGAGGCAGCTGCTGTTTTGGGTGCAGCTCCACCTGTGGGATGAGCCCACCAGGAAGTCACAAAGCAGACCGCTCCTCTGAGTAGCTGCCGCCCGCCCGAGTGGTGTTCCTTTCGTTTCTGCTTTCCTTACCGGTAACATGAGGTCCCAGGCTGCATCATACAGATATTCCAACAGCTGGCCTCCCTGGGAATTGCTAATTTTGGCACCATCTCCTTACATTCTTCCCTGGAAAGTAGTGACTTTTGTAGTCACCCAGAGGGTCTTCAGGGAATCTTTGGCGGGGTGTCTTTAAAAAGAGCCCTAATGTCTTTACAAGAAATGGACATGGAGGTCTAGAACAAGTACTGAACAGGGTTAGGTTTTAAACTTCATGGAAAGTGAGAAAATCAGCTTGGGATTGTCAAGAATATGATGCAATGGGAAAATAAGTCATCTAAAATACTGAATTGCACCAACTTTTTCTTCATTGACTGAGATGATCATTGGATATCTCTCCATCATTCTGTTAATGTGATCCATTATGATGATTAATTTTTTTGAATATGAAAACAACCTTGCCTTCAGGAACTCAACTCTCTTTAAAGGTTTTTGTGTCTATTTGCATTTTCCCAAGAATTTTCATTTCTTTATCTGAAGCGCTGATGGATTTCCCTCATCCTCTTTCATTCCCTCCACCGTGCTGGAGTTTACCACGTGTTCCCATTCAGACATCAACATTGTCCTTCCTAGCAGAGGAGTCTGGGATGAAAGATACAGGCAAACTGAGAGACTGAGTTGGAGGACGTGGCGTAGCTGTCAACGAGACCTGGAACCTCACATTTCAGGAAAGCCACAATCTCCTTCATGAATAGAGATGCACAACTGGTAAACAACTCGTAAGCAGAATGTAGCACAGTGAAGATGAGAAGATTTGTGATACTAAAGTGAACACATACATTGTGTCCAGATCCAATGATAACTCATATCATTTGCAGTTCAGAAATGAGGAAAAGTAGTAGGATATTTCTTCAAAATGGTACTTTATTATCAGGATGAAGGCTAAAAATTTCAGTTTGGTGGCCTATTAATGAACACAGGATGATTCTTTTGCATTTCCCTTATTTCTTTCGCAGTCCTATGTTGCTGTGCTAGGCATATCTGAGTGCCCAGTATCTACTTATTGGCTTATCAGAAGGCCATCCTTATGATATAAACACAATCAGGTCAAAATTGTGTTGACCTCTGTGGAGTCAAGAACACAAGACTGAGAGTCAAGGGACTGTGTGATAGGCCTACCTCTGCCACAAACTAGACATATGACCTTAGGCAAGTAAGTCATGTGGCTCTGACCCTCCCTAGGCCTTGTGTGGAAGTGGTGTTCCTGGGCCCACAGAGTCTCAACATTCCTCCAAGATGCTTGAACCTGTCCAAAATACTTGCTGCTCTCCAAAAATCTGCTATCCAGGAGAAAAGTCAGACACATCCATAGATGATTGTGCTATGAAGCAAATGCTAAAAGTGGTTTAATAGAAGTGGAATGAAGTATGTGGAGATATGGACTTTGCAAGTTTCTCTGAAATGCTCTTAAAGGAGGCAATTATTGAATTTGACTTTCAATCACAGTTCAAATGTTACGGAACTGTGGGGAAGGTGCAGAGTGAAGGGAAACCTTGATCAGAGCAGGAAAGTAGGGTTGAAAGGCTTAGCATCTTCAGAAGCCGTGAGTCCACAGACTGTATTGGTGGGGAGTAACCCACTGGGAATGTGCTGGTAAGAATTCCCAGACAGAATGCAGAGCTACGGGTTGCCCCACTGCTCACAGTAATTCCATGTTCAGAGATACCTGCAATGCTCTTTCTTGCATCAGATCCTAGAGATAAGTATTATTTCTGCCGCACACGAACTATTAAACCATTCAATGGTCTATATTTTAAGTGGAACCATGCCTGACACTTCATAAGTTCTACATAAGTGTTTTTACACCAAAAGTAAATAGAATAACTTCCCAGAAAGCCCACTCCCTTGCTTGATGTGCTCTGTGTGTTTCTTAATTTGTCCCAACATCATTTCGTGACAGGAGGCAATAAAGTAGCAGACTGGAGTTGCAGTCCCAGCTCCAGAAAAAGGTCTTTGTTGGACTTAAGAAGAATGAAGTTGTTTTAACTGTTGAGAAAGACATTAAAGATCATTTTGGTGCCTGCTAAGAGAGTTACTCTGTTGCAAATTCTTCTGTGATCACACATATTCATAAATCGGGAACATATTTATTAGATTAAGCTAGTAAGAACAACTTGTACCTTAATTCTTTTGGTATAAGTAAGATTAACTTATTATCAAGTAAAAGAATCTCTCTCCATAGGTGTGTGTATGTATAGTTGTGTAATAACTATAAAATTGGATATCTAAGCACTACCTGTCCAACAAGTCAAAAAAATTAGCATGTTGATCAAAAAATACCATCCCTAAGTGAACCCCCAGTTCTCACTGAAAAAGGGATGTCTGATGATGTCACCAGGGAATTCCTCTAGGACTCAAAGGGCCCTCTTTTTCCAGGTTCAGGCAAGACTTGAGTCTCCAGTGGCCCGGAGCAGGCAGGAGGGGGAAGGCAAGGCCAACTCTGAGAAAGAGAACACATGGAGGGCAAACCAGGGAGACCAGAAAGGGCTGATAAAGACTGGACTCAAACCCAGGCCATGGACCCAGCCCCAACGTCCGCTCTGAAGAGCAGCACTTTAGCTCACTTGAACCGTGCCTGGCTTCAGGGTGGGCCACACAGCCGTCTAAACTCTGGAAACTGAAGACTGTCTATTTTAGGCAGAATAAGAAGAAATAGGGTCAAGACAACATAAGAGAGTAAAGAAAATGGGAGTATGCTTAATTCTCTGGTTTGAAAATACTGAATTGGTCTGTGCAAATGTGTCCATGCCTGTGTATGTGTGGGCGTGTGTGTGTGTCTGTGTCCAGCATGTCCCATAAATCTTGGTAAAGGCTTTCTAACTTCAGAAGTAGAAATGCTACTAACATAAAACACATTATTGGGAGGTTTAACTACTTAAATTTTTATTATGCTTATGTTAAATAAATGAATAGTTTGAATTTTTGGGTGAGTCGTTCTGAGTGAAGATGGCAAAGGTTGATGGAAATAATAACAACAGTAATATTCAAAAAGATGTAAGTATAAAATAAACTGGGACTTCCAGATTTACGAAACTAAAAACTTGTTATGTGGACAAATGGAGTTGAGATTTGCACGACATGGATGAACCTGGAGGGCGTTATGCTCAATCAAACAAGCCGGACAGAGAAACACAGATACTGCCTGGGGTCACTTACATGTGAACTGTAAAACAATAAAAGAAAGGTCAATTCACAGAAACAGAGAGAAGAAAAGTGGTGGCCAGTGGCTGTGGAATGGGAGGAAGAGGGAGAGACAGGTAAGAGGGGACAAACTTTGAGCTCTGAGATCAAGAAGCTCTGAGGATCTCATGTCTGACTTGGTGACTAGAGTCGAGAACACTGAATTGTACAATTGAAATCAGCTAAGAGAACAGCACTTCAGTCTCCTCACACACACACACAGTCAATAAGTGAGGTGAAAACCACAATCAGAGTTGAGGACAGAGGAGAATCAGGGTATGAATCCCTGGGAACAAGCCCAAATTGCCAGGAGAACTTCAGACTTTCAAAGGCCATGAGATAGGTGGGTTGAAAGCAAGAATCCAGGAGACTCAAGGAACCGGGTGACATCTGGCTTCCAGGTGGAAGGAATAGAAAACTACCCAAGGTCTAGAAGGCCCAGGAGGGTGGAGGGAGGCAGTTGTAGGCCAGTTGGTGGGGGAGGGGCTGTGGTCAAATCTGCTTCCCTGCTGTCCCCTCCCCCCCTCAGGAGCCCTTGTGACACCGCCACAGTTCCATGATAAGGGCATGGGGTTCTAATCTCCAAGTCACTCCCAGTCCTCAGTTGCCTGAGAGTAGAACTGTATTTGAGATATGGAAACTCCTATCTTATATCTAAAAACCATTGTTGCTACCTAGTTGAGCTCCAGTTCCGCTTCCTGGGTGATTGGGACCATCCTCTGCATCCTGTATGGACTGGGGCTCTTCCTCCTGTTCTTCCCCTCCCCCAGAAGGAATTTGCCCTCACAACCAACTTACAAAAGGAGAAACGTCAGGAAAGTAAGAAATCCTGGACCGAGACCCACCAGAAGATGAGTCTCCCTTCTTTTTTACTATGATTTCCCCTTCTCTGAATCAACTAAAGGGACTCCAGGGATGGGAAACAATAGAACATCATCCTTCTAGGGACAAGCCAGGCTAGGTTGGCAGGGGTGAGGGTGGGCACAAAGATTTCCATCCAAAGATCTCGGAGCAGGAGTCCTGGTGTGGCAGAGGGCTCCAGGGAAAGTCCCCAGGCCAGTGACCAGTGGCCAAGGATGGGATGCTGATTAGGATCTGTGGGAAGATAGGCCCTGAGCGCTTGTTCCCCAGCTGCCTTCCTGGGGCAGGTGTCTCAGGTGGGCCTTTCCTCTATTGTGGCTCATCTGAGGGCAGTGATGAGCCCCCGAGAGCCTCTGAGCAGGACCTGGAGTGGGGCTGTGGCCTCAGGAAACAAAGTCCTCATGAGGAACCTCATAAGATTTCATACATCTGAGAATGTGCACGTTTCTTAACAGAGAAACAGTGAGAGAAGATCCATGCTGGTCCCACATGGGGACCTTCTTATGATCCCCAAAGAAGGAAGACAGCAAATGTCCATTTTGTGTTCAATTATCCATTTCAAAAGTAAGTAAAAGGGAAGAAACACCCCAGAGCCCCAGGACTTCAGTGTAGACAGTCATCTTCCTCACAAATGCTGTACGTCTGCAGCTGGTCCAGAGACAGAAGAGGGAGCCTTGGGTCTCTGCCCCCACAGTTTCTTGTTTTTTTCTCTCATTTCAGCGTCAAGTGAAGCTGAGAAGGAGGAGCAGCAGGAGCAGGAAGAAAAGGGGAGCTTTGAACGGTAAGCTTCTGCCATTCAGCACTGTGCCCCAGAGCTGGCCTCCATCTCCTGTCCCTGAGCGCCCAGCTCCATGGGCTCGAGGATGCCAGGGGCAGAGCCTGTCCCTCAGGAAACAGAGCCCTCAGGGAAGCTCCCAGGAAGGAGATGAAAACCTGAGTACTTGCCAGATTCTGTGCTGGAAAGTAAGGCCCAGGCCAGCAGGCATCTGCAATAGGGTGTTGCTCAGCAGGGGCATGTGGGCTGTGGTGGAGGTTGAAGCACTTGGTCAGTGACAAACCTCAACCCTCCAGCAGCTTTGCCATCCCCATCAGGGATCCCGTGGCCTTAGACACTAGTGTCTGGGCTCCAGAGTCTGACCTCAAACACTCTCCCCTAAAGGCACATTGCACCCAGCATCCTGTAAGAGCCCTAGGCCCCTGCCTTCATCGCTGTGACCCAGTGTCCTAATCTCTAGCTTACAGAGCTGGCCAGAAGGACCTGGCAGAAGTGGGGGGCCTGATGTCCCTTTTGCAAAGGTAAGGAATCTTGCCCTTCTCTCCTGTGCTTCTTCCTTGCAGAGTCTCTGATGTACCCCAGGGCTGCAGGAAGTTTGGGGCTGAGCTGGGAGGGGAGCCATGGGGCAGGGGCTGGCAAGAGGCCTGGGGTGAGGGACAGCAGGAGAATTCGGTGAAGTGAAGGTAAGGCCAGGGAGGGCCATGGGTCTCAAGGGGCCTCCCCCCGGCCAACACTGCAGTCCCAGGGCCCTCTGTTCATGGCTACAGCTTGTGCATCTTGTTTCCCACAGCTCCCTGGGGAGGCTGTCTTGTAAGGGATGCTTCCATCGCTTGTCATCTCAAGATTCTCCTGGGGAGGCATGCAAGACAGCATCTGCTAGAGTTCACCAGCCATGCGGGAAGCCTGTGGAAGGTGTTCCTCTCACCATGAATCCAGCACTTTCCCTGGCTCTTCTGACCCAGCCCACTCTACCTTTGGCCTCCACTCTGCCAGCAGAACCTCCATCTGCCTTGACCAGAACTCCATTAGGCCCTTTTGCCACGAGCTCAGCTCTAGCTCACTCCTGTTTCCCATCTACCAACTCAGGCCGCAGCCGCACGAGCTGTAGCATTGGGTTCCTCAGCAAATCTATGAATTATCCTTTTGTTGGTTTGAGTCAAGGGTGGAGGAAATGTCCTGTAGAAAGTTCCAACCATGCCAGGTCTTCGTTTTCTTACTGGACATGGGCTAGTTTAGGAGCATCATGTGATGGAGCATAAAGGGTGGACTTTGAGGACAACCGGGTCTGGGGCTGAACACAAGCTTAGCCATTTGTGAACTGCCTGATCTAAGACATGTTCTTAACCATTCTGAATTTCAGTTTCTCAATCCAGGTAAAGAAAATAATAAGATTTACCAGTAGGAGTTATAGGACTTAGTTTCTTTTCTGGTTCTCTGATCTACTCTGTAATTTTGGCAAGTCGTGTGACCTCTTCAGGCCTACTTATCTTTGAGAGAAAATGAAGGTCTTAGTGGTTCTCCATAGGAATATGATTTTCTCCCACCCGGGGGCATCTGAAAGTGTGTGTGGTGTTTTTTGATTGTCATGAAACTAAGGGAATCAAGAACGTAAATTGCTCTGTAAGGGGGAGGACAGTCCCATACAACAGAGAATTGTTCCATCAGAAAATCAACGTAGCCCTGTTGTGAAACCCAATTAGAACATCTCTGAAGTCTTTGTCACCTTAACATTTCATCATTTTACTCTATGTCATTGTTTCCTTACAATTATGATGGATGAACTAGATAATTAAATGCTATGAGCCACCCTGCCACACATGAGCATGTTTATCAAAATGAAGGATGGTGGAATAAAGAACTGGCTTTTTTTGGGTTGGAGTAAAGGGCTCAAGGCAAGTCTCAGAGCGTGTGAGACAGAAGCTTCCCTGGAAGTAGTTCCTAAAGTGCTCACTATGGAAAGTAAAGGAAACCTATATTTCATGAGCAGAGTTGCAGGTAATCTGTCATGGGTTACCCCACTAATCCACACAGCAATCCTATGTGATGTGTCCTATTTTCCTCATTTTACAGATGAAATCTACTCATAGCTCCAGCGATTTTTTTTTTTTCCAATCTGGGTGACTTGAATTGTGTGTGTGTGTGTGTATTTCAAAAGACATGGAAAAGTACAACATAGAGAATAGATTAAAATGCTACACATTGTTCTGGGTACCCCCAATCTGCCTTTATGTCACAGGGCCCAGCACCCCTCACCACCACATGTGGGTTCTGAACACCTCCACTTGTCAGCATCCAGGCCTAACTGACCTGAGGCCTTGGAGAAAAGAGAACATCTTTCCTCTGCCTCTGCTAAGAGCCACCTCTTATGCTCCCACCTCCTTCCCTGGGACTGACCTCTTTCCAGGACGACTGGTGGTCAGACTGTCCATTCCTTTTAGGGGAAACTCCAACCTCCACCCCCCAGGAGTGTAGTTTTGTTCTTTAGCCCCAAAAGATGTCAGAACACATTTCTATATCAGCAGGTTTGCCAAGTAGGTTATTCAATCTTTAATAACACCATGTGGGGTCAGCCACAATCCCATCCATGTCCCTTTGCTCCAAGCAAAGTTCCTTGGCTCTGTCTCTGCTCCAGCATAAGGAAAGAGAAGATTGTGGCTTGTGTATATTCCCAGACTCTTTGGGATCTCTGCTCCTGACCTGGGAGCAAGAATACATATTGTTCCAGTGTTTGGAGCAGTGACATGCAAAACATCATGGTCCAGATGTGGACCTAGAAAAGCCCCACTGAAACAAAGATAACGGGTGGTAAGACAGCTCTGCCCACAGTGATGGTCCTTGTGTACATAATTAGACAAATGGTTTAGTTTATAACTCTCCATTCCAGAAGAGGATCTTCGCTCCACCTTTCTTTACTAAAGCCTGTTGTGACTAGTTCCCCCAGAACAAAGGAACAGCCAACTCAACAAATTAAAACTCAGGAGACTGAAAACAACAAGTTTTTCGAGTTTCAGCTCACCAAGTGTTCAAATTTTGGAGTATAATATCAGTCAAGATCATTTGTTACAATCCCACAAACACACACTGATTGCCTGTTAAGTGCCAGGTACAATGCCAAGTCTTAAAAGACAAAAATAATTATGAAAAAAGGACTCCAGACTCAGGAATAAACATGTATAGAAACTCAGTCACAAGATCCTGATAAACACACTCTAGCAACAAAACTTTACTGCTATATACCTCTTTGTCAAGCCCAAGAGTGCTGATCCCAGTAAACCCAAGCCATCCCTGATAGGCATACTTAGAAAAAGAGGAATGGGGTGGAAGTGGGATAGTTGAAAATAGAAAATGAAGGTAAATAGTAGAGCATTTCTGCAATGAAGCCACAGGAAGATAAAGGAAGCTGAGAGAAGGCTACTTCCTTAGGATTGTACTCTGGGATCGTACAGAAGCAAGGGACTGAGACATCCATAAGAAGGCTTGACAGCCAGGGCTGAGCAGAGACACAAGGCGCCCTGGGAAGGCTGACAGTGTAGCACTTCTTCAGACCAATGTTATTTTTAAAAATGTCTCAACATGTATTTAGTGAAGTTAGGGTTAGGGGCTTTTTATTAGTGAAAGTGCATATAATTCCTCCTCCTCCTCAAACTCCTCCTCCTGCTCTTTCTTCTGCTTTCCTTGTCAAATAATTCAGTCCTAAAGTTATCTGGTGAGGCAGGACAAGGTAGGCTTTCTCACCATTGGGGGGAAGAGCCATAATAGCCCCAAGCAGGGTATCAGAGCTCACAAGGAGAACACAGTGTCACACATGGGAACAGCCCAGTAGGACACATCAGAGCTCTAGCATGAGGAGGAGGGCGCCCCCACAGGGGATGCCCCAGGTAGGGCGTTGGGGCAAGGGTGAGAGGATGTCTTTGTGGAAAGGCAGCCTGGCAAGGGCTGTCAGCACTCTGGGACTAAGGAGGGCATCTGGGCAGAGGAAAGGATGGCAGCAGAGATGCTAGATTGGTTACATACAAGAGGGTTGATCAAAAGAGGAAATAAAATAAAGATAATGGAGCCAGGCTTCTCATGCAGAAGAGAGGTACACATATGGGAAGGAATGCCTGAACCCTATAGTGATGGATTGGTATTGGAAGTATTGGTGTGAAGTCATGGTTCTCAATAGATATAGGTAGAGAAATATAGACATAAGTGTGTTTGTATACATACATATATCAAGAGGGAGAGAATCCATCCACCAAAAAGGCCTGGGAGCAACAATACACCAGTAGCAATGAGCACACATGGCACCCAGATGTTGAGTGCTAAACACCATTCTCCACTCAAAGGAACCAGGGCTCCTTGAGAGGAAATGACTGACTCCACCCTGGGGCAGGGAATGTAAAGATGAGCCTGGACCATGTTATGCCAGAAAACAAGAAGTGCTCACAGAGTGAGGGACATGCCAAAAGGACACAGAAGCCAGCCTGAACAGGGGCCAAAAACAAGAACAATTTATCAAGATAAATTATGGTAGTAATCGATTATTACCCAAACACACGAGCCCATGTTCATATTGAGAAAACAATCAATAAGTTGTAAGATGAAGATATGCACATAGTTTCAGAGTCTCTCCCCACAAAATACTTTCTAATTACAAAGCGGAAAAGACAAGTCTCAGAGGTGAAAAAGTTCTCTGTGTTGTACTTGCAATTTTTCTGTGTGATTGTTTCAAAATTATATATGTATTTTAAAATTTCTTGTAGAAATACTAATTCTGATTGAAACAGAGTCAGTGGTCTGAAAAAATTCAAAAAATCATTTCCAGCTTTTCTTGTAGCTCTTTCTTTTTGGAATATTCTAATCCTGGCCAATTATTGGGAGGGGTATTCAATAATAAAAGAAATCCATCATTTATTCCCTCCACAGGAAGGTCCCTGTGCCAGGCTTCACTCAGTTTCAGAATTCCAGTTGCCTGGGACTGCTGACTTTCAACCTGGATGAGACTGCATATGGGCATTGAAAAAATATTTGGAAAACAAGGCTTGGCACACAAGTTACTTTATTTCTCCTCAAGGGTGCTGTCTGTGGGCAGAACCAATCTACCATTGTACTGCTGTATTCCTCTGCTGCTTAAGCCCCAGATCCCTGCTCCCACCATCCCTCCCCAGGCTCTGTTGCGGGCATCATAATTGGAACTATGCATGAGTGTGAGAAATGACTCAACAGGCCTGACTCACAGACCGTTTGAATAGACACACAGACTCAGAGGAAGGAAAATGTCTCTTACTGTACACGCTATCTCAGCAAAGCCAAACAAATTTGCATGCATATTGTTGCAAGTGCAGAGGAGAGAGACCTGAAAATGTTTCTATCAAGCAAGGGGTTGCCCATTAAAATTGTTTGTAGCAGGGGCCAACTCTGTGGCACAGAGGTTAAGTTCACATGTTCTGCTTCAGCGGCCTGGGGCTCGCTGGTTTGGATCCTGGATGTGGACCTACACACTACTTGTCAAACCATGCTATTCCAGGCATCCCACATATAAACTAGAGGAAGACTGGTACGGATGTTAGCTCAGGGCTAATTTTCCTCAAAATAAATACATAAATAAATTCTTTGTAGCATATTCATATTACTATATTAAGATGTGTACAATGCCATGGATAATCCCTCTCAGAGCCGCCATGTATGGTTGGGCAGGTTGTGTCCTGCACAAGGGCACCTGGCTGATTAAGGCTGTGTCCACCCAGAGAAAGAGCTGTATTTTAAATTTTGCACGGAGGAACTGTATGGCCCAGCTGCAGCACTGAACGTATTACCTGTACTGCTCTAAATTAGTGAACAACAAAAAAATTGTATAAGAACCTTGATCACTTCTGACTCCACTCCTTCAACTCTTTAAAATCTTGTTTTTCACCCAGAAATTCTCCTTCCCTGTAGGGTATCAGCAACCACATCCTTGCAATCTTGGAAGACTGAGAAACAGTACAACATGATACTTGCAGAGTTAAGCCTGTACAGAGAATTAGGTGACTAGAAAAGAATAGGCAAGAAGATTGGCTTAAATTTCTAAATGGCAGTGACTTTAAACTTGTCTGTAACATTTTGCATAAGGCAGAAGTGTAGAACTGGTGAAGGTGGATTCTCTTACCATTATTTGGATAAAGTCATATTCAATATCACCACAGTGAAGAGATAATTCTGTACTCATTATAAAAATTTTACCCAGCTTATGTTTCCTTCTAGTTCCACAGAGGAAATGAGTATCTGTTGCGTAAGTCCCTGGGGAAAAAAATTCTGGAACAATGACTTTCTCCTGCTAAAGCAAGTTCATGCTGGAGGTGTCATACTACAGAGGTTTTTAGTAAGAATTACTGTTGGTGGAAAATTCCCCTTAGCCCCTTTTCAAGTGGAATTTTGTAAAAAAGAAAGCAAGAGACAATATTCTCAGTGACAAGCCTGTTCAGAAAGACAAGTAGACAAATTACTAATTACGTAATAATTAGTGAGTTGAAGTAGGCATGCCAAATCAATTTTTAAGTCAAGGTACAGTGTTGAAAAACTGTAAATCGCTCGTTGGCTCACCATGTGGTTTGACTCAATAACAAGACCAGTTCGAATTTCTTTTTAATGTTATATTATTTTTAAAAAGTTGCTTTTAAACAGTAATCCAAATAACTCCATTATGTCTTATGCTGAGATTTTTAATCAATTATTGCTTTATTATTAATATTTCAAAATCATATGAAAGAGTATAGAGAATGACATAATAAACACACAATCGCTCTCACTCAGCTGTAACAAATATTTTCATTTTGCCATATTCACTTCAGTTTTTTTGTTAAAGAAGTGAAATTTACCAATGTGGCCACTGTCCTTTACATGGCCTCATCTAATGCCATTCCTTCGCTCCGACCCAGAAGAAACCACTATTCCGAAGCTGGAGTCTTTTCATTCCAAGCATGTTTTTATACTTTTGCCTGCTATGTACACAAACAACATAATTCTATAACTTGGGATTTTTTTCACTTAACATTATATTTTTAATATTTTTCTATATCGATATACATACTTCTAAGTCATTCATGCTGATTACTGTAGGGTATGTCAATACTTTACCTACCCATTCTGCTACTGAGGGAAATTTTAGGTTTTTGCAGTTTTTCACCATTACAAACAAGACTGTGATGAATATTCTCATGCGTTTTTCCTGGAGCACAGGTATGAGAGTTTTTCCAGAGAGAGCTATCCATTCCGTTTGCTCTTCTATGAAGCTTGCTTAAGTATGACAGATTTGTATAGCTGTAGCTAGCACCAGAGGTTGCTGAGAAATTATTCTCTTTGTGGAGGAAAATGTAACTGTCGGGAAGGGGTCTCGGGGTGAGCTGGGCCTCCACCACGTGCACCGGCTCTTATAGAAGCCCGCCTCACTTGGGGGAACAGCACATACCTTCCAGCCCCATCCTCCTCCACAAGGAGAGCTAATACATGCAGGGCATGCAGCTCTCACCCTGCAGATACCCAGGCGGGTGCTTATAAAATCTGGAACAGACTGATGAGAGCATTGTGGAAAGGATACATGCATATAACAAACAGCCAAAGCTGTTCGGAGGTTTAAAGGTGAACGTGACAGCTGTGGTGCCTTGCTTAGTGGCCCCCGAAAGATTTCCACGTCTAATCCTTGAGACCTGTGAATATGTTTCCTCACATGGCAGAAGGGACTTTGCAGTTATGATTAAATTAAGAACCTTGAGAAGAGGTGATTATCCTGGATTATCTGGAAGAGGGGTGGGGTCCAATGCAATTACAAGGGCCCTCATAAGAGGGAGGCAGGAGGATCAGAGTTACAGAGACACCGGAAGATGCTAGGCTGCTGCCTTTGAAGCTGGAGGAAGGGGCCATGAACCAAGTAGTGCAGGCAGCCTCTAGAAGCTGGAAAGGGATCTTCCCCTAGAGCCTCCAGAAGGAACACAGCCTTTCCAACACCCAGGGAGACCCATTTTTGACTTCTGAGCCTCCCAAACTGTGAGATAATAAACTCACGCTGTTTTAAGTCACTGAGTTTGTGGTAATTTGTTACAACAGTAGTATGAAATGAACAATGCCAAAGGTGGATGAAGACCCACCTTGTGGATAATCACAAAGTGGAGGTACAGCACTCTTTATGGATCCTGAGAACAAAGCTGGCTGACATGAAGCCTGACCTGAAGAAGACTGCCGTCAGAGCTGAAGCCCTTGGCACCTCAAGGCCTCCCCGGCTTAGCACTATTTGGGATTTGTCAACCCATTCCTGCAAGAAGTCAATGATGACCTTTAGAATTTGTGGGTATAGTTGGTTGAAGTAAATCAATGTGTTGTTTGTGTTGACTTTCCCTTCTGGGAATTGGAGGAAATTCCTTCTGGCATCACCTGGCTGCCTAGTCAATCCCTGATTTTAGAATCCAAGACATTGTTCTCTGTCTCCCTGTTCTGTGTCTGAGGACAGCTCCCTGACCTCCATCTAGCTGGGATCCTACACTCCAGCCCGAGTAGGTACGTGCAAACCTCACTTTGGGCTGGACATCCTCCTGCTTAGACCCCTGTCTGTGCCCTCTCACTTTGATTGGACCTCTGGATGTTGACCCCTGGCCTGTTCCATCTGAGCATGTGTGTGCTTAAAACAAATCTAGATCTTGCTGCTCCAATTGCCTGGACTTCTGACCTTGTTTTATTTGTCCTCCAGCTTGCCCTGACCTCTGAGACCTACATCTTGACCTGACAGTCAAGCCTTTTCTAATTCTGTGACTTTTATACAAAGCACACTTTCTAGCTAGTCCTTCCACCTGCTTAATTTAGCATCCCTACATTAAAAGGAAGGTCTTTCTTTTCTGCAACCTGAATAGATGAGAAGCCACCATGAGTCAACCACCTGTTCCAGAGCCAGGAACTGTGTTGGCAAGCTCTATACACATATGCCATTCGATCCTAAAAGATCCCAGGGTATATCAGAGCTCAGAATATCAGTGCCCCAGGCATCTACTTCTGGGAAATACACCTTCTTTCTTTCAGAGAACTGCTCCCCACAACCCCATTAAGACTATATTGATATGGCAGATGTGGCTAATCATAGTTGTCCACTCTCCCGGCCACAGTAGTGGCAGTGAGCTGAGGTGGTTAGAAAACCCCAACCACCAGCCCACCAAGATTGAGTAGATGACCTCATCAAGTCAGGGGCTAATCATAGTCCTTCTCCAAAATGGTTTTCATAAAACATTAAGGGGCAGGAGCACTTTCCTGGGAAGCAGGTGAGGGGAGAAGCTAAGAGGTGGGAGCCAGGTCTCTACTCTCATGGGGAGAGTTGGCTGAAGAGAATGAAATAGACCCAAGGACACAAGAGTCACACAGAGGAAATAAACTTTGACAGCATTTAAGTCCCAGGAGACACACAGTGCATAGATGTTTCATGTGTGGACTTGGAGTCAGACTGCTTAGCTAACCTTGGGAAACAGCCTCTCTCAACTTGAGTTTCCACTTTGGTAAAAAGAAGATACTAATAGTACTTAACTCATGGGGCTGTTGTAATTGAACAAATTAATACATGTGAAGCACGTTGAACAATGCCTGGCACATGGTTGTCTCACAATAAATATTAACTATTATAAGCTACTCCAGTTGTCCAGGAAGCTCTCTCCACCCTTGGCCCACCTTTGATTTGGTCACCTGAGCAAACGGTTTCCTCTTTTTGCCTAACTAGTGTTGGGTCTCTATGACTTGCAACCTGGAGAGTCCTGAAGAATGTAGTCATTATTTCCCTAAATTCCTGAATTCCATGAGATACTCCAGGAGTAAAAGTTACCATAAATAATTTTGGGCAACTCTTGGATATTCATTGTGTTTTAATTTATATATTGCTCCCCTCTTTGATAGTCTCATTACATTTTAATATATTAAAGGCTCTGAGCAACCCAACAATTAAAAAGGCAGCTGAACTTTATTCAACCTAGCACTTCCCAAACTTATTTAACTTCAGTTCTCTTTTTTTTTTCCTGTGATCTTTCTTTCCTATTCTACAAAACTAGCGTTCCACAGAACACAATTTGGAGTGATAACATAGACATGAGAAAACTGAAGAATCTGCTGAGTAACAAGTTGGATCAAGATCTATTTGAATCTAAAACGTAGGTTCTTTCCACATTCCATACACATATACACAAACACAACACTGGTATCATTAATCTTTTGGATGGTTAGACTTACTGATCTTGAGTTTGCTTTTCCATTTTAATTGTTACTTTCCTGGAGAACAAAGTTTTAAGTGCTTGTTCTTGCAGATTCATATATACCAGGCAAAATTAAGTAGAATTAAATTATTTTTAAGACAATTTGGAATAAAAAGTATCAGACATGCAATGGCCTAGTCTTTGAAAAATTACAAGAAATATGGCTTTTCTTTTATGGTTGCCAGAGTTGATTGTGGAACAAGTTTGGGAGATGTTTTCTTTCTAATTCACACTGTCAGGTAGCTTAGTCTCCTTTTGTAGGATGGCCAAATTATTGCACAAGTACTCACATGTGCCCACGGGCCAAATTCAAGCTTCTGATTATTCAAAGCTGTGTGTCTTGAACTGTAGGTCTAATCTGGAAAATGAATATTATTATTGTTATTATTATTATACATTGATATTAATTGTTGGGCCCTAAGAATTGTCAGAGGGGACATTTGGACCAAGGAAGAGACCTGGTTCCCTCTGGCAGCCTTACAATCTAAATTAGACTGAGTTGTATAACAGTTTTAGGCATCTGCTATGGGACTTTCCAAATTTCATGGCTTCAGGCACGCGGAATTCACATCCCTGTTTCAGGGATGCTAAATATTTTTCCAAATCAGTAGATAAAACAAACTCCCTGACCTCAACTTACTTCCTGGTGCCTGGAGTCCTGAGTAGCTGATGAAGAGTGTCTGTCTGCTATCAAGTGACAGGACACATTCAGACTGGCTCCTGTGCTCAGGACCATGTGGTACCTGATCCTCTCTCCATCCTCAGAGCTAAGATTTTGGCCACAACTTAAAGATCTAAGTCCAGAGGGCAGTGGGCCAGGGTTAGATACCATTAAATGCCATTGAATCAGCCTTGAAGGGCAAGTGTGGCTTCTTAGAGCATGAGGCAATGTGGTGCAGCTGGAGACCAGTGAAAGCCAGTGATCACAGACCCCAGGCAAATCACGTCTTGAATGTCATGTCTGAAATGGAGAGGTGGCTACATCTCTGTCTTCAGTAAATACTATGCACAGATTTTAGACCTTACAGAGCCAACCAAGTAGGGAGTAAATCCATCAAAGGGAACGTGAAGCTTCTGACCTAAGGGCTTCTTTGGATGGACACCTTAACTAATCGACAGTGACTGACTGTGTTAGACACTGCCACCTTATAGACAAAATAAGAATCAGCTAAGCTTTGAAGACTCAAGGGAATGTTAAATGGGGGGTGTGGGGGCGGCAGGGAATTCCCATAGATGGGAGAGGGAGAGATTAATAGCAAAATGGAGATCACAGGGATTGAAAAGCATTATTGAGTGTTATGGACAATAAAAATGGATTTCATAATGTCACAAAGTCCTCTGAGTCTCTTCTGCGATAGGTATTCTGAATCTACTGGGTACTGTGTTAGAGCCTTTCTATATTCTTCAGCTCATTCCGATGGCATTTACCTTGAGGTCTTCTCTTTCCAGTCAATTCCATTTGCCTTTTAAACTCTTCTGCATTTGCACTGATGTGTGTACACATGCTTTTATCCCCCATTTCTCCTGTCCCTGCCGCATCTTCCTGCAAATAAGCCATATTTGATTGAGAAGCCTGGGTTCCTACCTCTTCTTATTGAGTCATCTAAATAGCTTTCCTTCTGACATCTCCTACTGAACCCGGAGAGTTATGCAGCTGCATTCTCCCCTCACATCCTACTTCGTATAGCTGTGAATCAGTCAGTGGCTCAGGTCCTAAAAGACAGACAACCCCACTTTGCCCCAAACTGCTCTAAACCTCACAGCCACCCTTCTCCCCACCCAGGCCATCAAGCTGGCTGTGCTACTGAAGTGGGCTCCTTGAGGGAACCGTTTACCCCCCGTGGGTCCTGATTGCAAACCCTCAGAAGGCAAGGAGGGCATCACTTTCCCCTTCTCCATCCCTCAAGAACTGCCTGGTGTGCTGCTATGTATACAGGTGGCCCTTAATAAATGCTTGCTGTATCAGTGAATGATTGAGAGGCTTGTTTTAATTCAAGGACATCAGTGGATTGAAAAGGTTTTACTCATGGGTATGGCCATGACCAAATATTCAAAATTGGAATCATGGAAATTAAACATTTTCAAGGTAAAAATCGAATCTGTCTTCCTGGCCTTTTCTATCATTGGCTGTTTTAAAATAAAATCCTTTTGAATATTTGTCTCAACTAAGATCAGAACACGAGTGCTCTAATTTTCTGTAATTTTCTCTTTAAGGAACAGGGGTTAAGTTCTTCAAGGGAATGCTCAAAGAATCCTGTACACTGAGAGTCAGGAGCTGAATGTGGAATTGGCATCATCTCTCATATCTCACACGGGGGACGTGCTCTGAAGAGCGACGGCAGAAGGCTGAGAATTACAGGTTCAACTGATTTAGGAAAGCAAATGAAACCTTGGTTTTTGCTGCTAAAATTCTCGTTTGCTAGACTAAAACATTTTCTATCAACTTTTTATTTGGTAGATAAAATGCACATATGAAAAACAGTACTTTTTAAATGTCATCTTAAAGATTAGATGCTCATAGGTGTAAATAGAGGTTTCAGTCCTTTCATCGTTGTTGTGCAAGTATGGGGAAGCCTAGAGGGATTTCAGGATGGGTTTTCATTTTGTCTGATGTTGGTTAGTAACTGTGAAAAAGTAACCCTCCAAGCAAGATCTGATATAATTATGTGGTCTGAACCCTTTTGACATCTTTAGTGGGGGCACTGGATGTCTGTCATTTGGAGGGATGGATGATGCAAGAGTGAACAGAGGGAATAAAGAAGAGATCATCTAGGACCCAGATAGAAAGATGACGTGTAAGCAATTTATCCCACAAAGGGTGCCTAGCACATGTTGGTGCTTAATCTGGAGCACTGGGAAGATAAAGGTGACTTACCCATGGATACAAAGGGGTGACAACTCCCAGCAAACGGCCATCCTGTTACAAAATGTTGAGGGGCATTCCTTTGGTTATCATGTTGGGGTTCTGCCTCCATGACTTCCTCTACCGACTGGTGGTCACTGCTCAGGTAACCAGCTAGGGGGAAAATGGGAAATAGGAATTCTCTCTTGGGACAGAACTTGGAAGGTTTAGGCATCTTTAATGCCCCAGGAAGTAGGGAGCAAGGTAGCTCCTCCAGTGGACCACAAATGAGGGAGATTTAACCAAAGGATCATTGTGCTTCCTATTGCAGTCAGTACTTCTCAGCCTTTTGTCACTTCCTAGCTCTTAGAAAAGCTCCTCTTAGATGACGTAACCTTGGCTTGGCTGTGCTATAGGGCAGGAGTGGAAGAGTCATGCTTCCGATTTAGGCAAGTTTTGTTAAAAGGAAAGTGCTACTCCCCACTCCCACACCTATCCCACCAAGGATGGAGGTGATGGCAGGGATACATAGGAGAGATCTCACACAGGACAGTAGAACATGGGGGACAGACAATAAGACTGTAGGATCCAGCTGCTTCTCCTATCCAGGAAATTCTCATTCCAGTGTTAACCTGGAAGGATCTAATTATTGTTTTTTGACAAATTTGGGGGTAGGGGACAATTACCTACAGGCTCTACTATTTCCTAGGTGAAATTATCTGATATGTAAAATAGAAGAAGTTGTTATGGACTGAATTGTCTCCCGCACCGAATTCATATGTTGAATCCCTAACCACCAATGTGACTGTATTTTGAGACAGAACCTTTAAAGAGGTGATTTAAGTTAAATGAGGTTATAAGGATGGGGCCCTAATCTTATAGGACTGGTGTCCTTATAAGAAGAAGAAGAGACACCAAAGATCTCTCTCTCCTTCAGCACACAGGGAAGAGGCCATCTGAGGACACAACCAGAAGGAGGCCCTCTACAAGCCAGGAAGAGAGCCCTCGCCAGAAGTCAACCTGATGGCACCTTGATCTTTGACTTCAAGCCTCCAGAACTCTGAGAAAATACATTTCTGTTGCTTGAACCACCTTGTCTGTGGTATTTCATTATGGCAGCCCAAGCAGAGTAATACAGAAGGCCAGGCCCCTAGATCCTGGAAAAGTCTTGCTCTTTGCTGAGGTGCCTGTTAAAATTTAACGTATTCATGAGCTAATTCAAGTTCTCCAAGGGCTGACCACCCTGGGGAAAGACACATCTCAACAAACTCGCTGATGGTTTGAACAAAATGCAGTATATGCTCCAAGGCTCCAAGGGGAAAGGCACTCCGTGATCGAAAGAGGATAGCATCTCTGTGGTTCAGCATTTCCTTTCCAGAAAACATCCGCATTCTGAGAGAATTTAATTCTTGTATCTGTAAACACCTTGGAGGTATTTTACTGTACTACTCAGTAAGCTATGTATTCCTGTTTTCATCCTGTAGTGACTTTCAAATGCTTAGCATGTTGTCTAGAACACACTAGGCCCTTGGATATTATTTGTCAACTTCAAGTGAACTTCAGAAGAAAATACCAATGACTGCATTTCTGAATTTCACTCCTCCTCAAGAAGTAATAGCAGTAGACAGACAGCCCGCAAGGCATAGAAGGGTGCTTAGAGAGGAAAATAGATCAAAGGAAGAATTGCTTTTCCATCACACACTCCACCTGGACAGGCTGCTTTGGTTTCCTAGAGCTTGGCAGTGCTTGTGCTTCTATCAAAGCACTTGGAACAGAAGCTCTTTCTCTACAGCACCCTTCTGCTCCTAAAATATGACCTAAACCTCTCCTCTCAAACCCTTCTGGAAGGTTATAAAACAAATTCCAAACAACAAGGACTGGAAGGACAAGCTCGTGAACACTACATAATATGGGAATACCGCTCGTTACACCACATAATGGGCTAGTTTGATTAGCTACCTGTCTTACTGTATTGTCTTTAGCTCCCAAACAGAAAAAAGCAAGAATAATCCCTTATTCAGAGTTTATTATACATGCTCACATATGATAAAACATTCGTTTCACTTCAGCAATACTATTACTAATATCATCCCCTTTCCACAGATGAGAAATTGAGGCTCTGAGAAGTTAAGCAACTTGATAAAGGCCCCACTGCTGTTACAGTGCAAAATTGGGGTTCTGTGTCTGATGTACATAAATGAGCCAATTAATTGTGGCATCGGCCTTTGGGGGAGAAGTCAACTTTATTCTGCAAGATCAATCTGCAGGGAGACAGGGGGCATGTGCCCTCAGATCTGTCTCCCCAGCTGAGGATTTGGGGCAAAATTTAAGAGGTTGGGGAAAACAGGCTGGCATGCAGAAATGCTGGTGGGATAGGCTTTGATTGGTAGGCTTCAAACATTTATGGTAAGGTTCTACACATTTATGACAGTTTGGGGGAGGAATTTTAACATTGGATCTTCCTGAATGAGGGACCCCTCATTTCTGATAAGAGTCTAACATTCAGGTTCTGATCATGTTTGCATCCCAGGGTTCCATGGGAGGAAGAGCTTTAGTTCTGTGCTCATTTCAGGTCACAATTTCTTTCATGGGTACTCTGGCTACATGACTTTGCAGTTTTTCTGAAAGACAATTCTTAATAACTTTCTGGATAAGAGATGGGGTCACTTGAACTGATCCTGGAGGCCTGTGGTTTACAAACCTCCCCTTTTTGTTCTTCATTCCTCAATCTTGAAGGACATAGGGAGATGACTGCTCCAGCTTCTTCCTACTGATAAAGGGTGTAGGTTGATACATCTCATTAATCCACTCTCTTAGTAACATGGTGATTCAGGTGGCTTTTATTTTGTTGTACTTTCCTTCTATACCCATTTTATTGAGAGTTTTTTCATAAAATGTTGAATCTTGTCAAATTTTTTCTCTGCATCTATTGAAATGATCATGTAGTTTTCATTCCGCATTTTGTTAATGTGGTGTATTACATTATTGATTTTGCAGATGTTGAGCCATCCCTGCATCCCTGGTATAAATCCCTCTTGATCATGTCCTATGATCCTTTTAATGTACTACTGTATTTGGTTTGCCAATACTATGTTGAGGATTTGTGCATCTATATTCATCAGCTATATTGGCCTGTAATTTTCTTTCTTTGTTTTGTCCTTATCTGGCTTTGGGATCAGGGCAATATTGGCCTCATAAAACGTGTTAGGAAGTGTTCCATCTTCAATTTTTTGTAATACTTTGAGAAGGATAGGCAATAAATCTTTGAATGGTCAAATTCTCCAGAGAAGCCATCTGGTCTTCAACTTTTATTTTTTGGAAAGCTTTTGATTACTATTTCAATCTATTTACTTGTGAGTGGTCTATTCAGATTCTCTATTTCTTCTTTAATCAGTTTTAGGAGGTTCTATGAATCTAAGAATTTATCCATTTCTTCTACATTGTCCAATTTGTAGGCATGTAGTTTTTCAGAGTATTCTCTTATGAGCCCTTGCATTTCTGTGGTATCTGTTGCAATTCCTCCTCTTTCATTTCTAATTTTATTTATTTGAGACTTCCCTCTTTGTTTCTTGGTGAGTCTAGCTAAGGGTTTGTAAATTCTGTTTATCTTCTCAAAGAGCCACCTCTTAATTTCACTGATCCTTTCTACTGTTTTTTTAGTTTGTTTCTATTTCATTTATTTCTGCTCTAATTTTTATTTCCCTCCTTCTGCTGACTTTTGACTTTAATATTTTTTTCTATTTCTTTTAGGTGTAGGGTAAAATTTTTCAGATTTTTCTTCTTTAAGGTTAGCCTGTATTGCTATGAGTTTCCCTCTTAGGACCATTTTTGCTACATCCCATATGAGTTGGTATGGTGTGTTTTCATTTTCATTCATCTCCGGGTATCTTTTGATTTCTCCTTTAATTTCTTCATTGATCCATTGGTTCTTCAGTAGAGTGCTCTGTAGTCTCCACATATTTGTCACTTTCTCAGCTTTTTTCTTGCTGTTTATTTCTAGTTTCATAGCATTATAATCAGAAGAGATGCTTCATGTGGTTTCAATCTTCTTAAATTTATCAAGACCTGCGTTGTCTCCCAACATATTGTCTATCTGCTTCTGGTGTCATATCCAAAAATTTATTGCCAAGAACAACGTCAAAGTTAATTTTCCCTATATTGTCATCTAGGACATTCATGGTTTCAGGTGCTACATTGAAGTCTTTAATCAATTCCAGTTAATTTTTGAGTGGTGTAAGATAGGGGTTCAATTTTATTCAATTGTGTGTGAATAGCCAGTACTCCAAACACCATTTATTGAAAAGACTATCTTTTCTTCATTAGGTATTCTTGGCTCCCTTGTCAAATATTGGTTTACCATATATGCATGGATTTATTTCTGGGCTTTCAATTCTGTTTCATTGATCTCTGCACTTATTTTTTTGTCAGAAACATCCCATTTTGATTACTACATGTTTGTATTATAGTTTTAAATCAGGGAGTGTAACACTTCCAGCTACGTTATTTCTCAAGATTGCTTTGGATATTCAAGGCCTTTTGTGATTCTTATAAATTTTAGAATGTTTCTTCTATTTCTATGAATAGTAACACTTGAATTTTGATAGTATTGAATATATAGATGACTTTGGATAGTATTGACATTTTAGCAATATTAACTCTTCTGATCCATAAACATAGAACATCTTTCCACTTTTTTTTGTCTTCGTGAATTTCTTTCATCAATGTTTTATAGTTTTCAGTGTATATACCTTTCCTCTCCTTGGTTAAATTTATTCCTAAACATTTTATTGTTATTAATGGTATTGTAAGTGTGTTATTTTCTTTTTTTACATTTTTCAGATAATTTTGGGTTAGTGCATAGAAATAAAACTGATTTTTTATATGTCAATTGATTTTGTATCTTGAAATTTTACCAAATTTATTTATTAATTCTAAGAGTTTTTTGGTTGAGTATTTAGGATTTTTATATATAATATGTCATCTGTGAACACAAAATTTTAATTTTCATTTCTGAGTTAGATGACTTTTTTCTCTTTCTTACATAATTTTCCTGCCTAGGACTTCCAGTACTATTTTGAATAGGAGTGATGAAAGTGGACATCCTTTAATTGCTCCTACTTTTAGAGAAAATGCTCTCAAATGTTCACTACTGAGTATAATAGCTGTGGGCTTGACATACATGGCCTCTATTATATTCAAGTATATTATATCTTTGTCCATTTTGTTGAGTTTTTATCATGAAAGCATGTTATTTTTTAAAACTTTTTTTCTCTACCTAATGAGAAGAGCATAGGATTTTTATCCTATGATTCTTCAGTAGCATGTTGCTAAGTCCCCAGATATTTGTGACTTTCTCAACCTTTTTCTCAACCTTTTCTCAACCTTGTTTTTCTCAAACAACCTTTGTACTTGTTTCTAGTTTCATAGCATTATTTCCAGAAAAGGTGCTTTATATGATTTCAATCTTCTTCAATTTATTTATGCTTGCTTTGTTTCCCAACATATGGTCATCTTTGAGAATATATCCTTTCCACGTGAGAAGAATGTGTATTTTGCTGTTTTTGGATGGAATGGTCTATATATGTCTATTCAGTCCATCTACGCTAGTGTTTCATTTAAGGCCACTGTTCCCTTGTTGACTTTCTGTCTAGATGATGTATCCATTGATATAAGAGGGATGTTAAGGTCCCCTACTATTATTTCATTGCTGTTAGTTTCTCCATTTAGGTCTGTTAGTATTTGCTTTATATACTTTGTTGCTCCTGTGTTTGGTGCATATGTATTAATAAGTATTATGTCTTCTTGAAGAATGTAACTTTTATCATTATATAATGACCATCTTTGTCTCTCATTATCTTTTTATGTCCAAGTCCACATTGTCTGATATAAGTATGGCTTTCTCTTGCTTGCCATTTGCCTGAGGTATCATGTTCTATCGCATCACTCTGAGCCAATACTATACTTGTCAAAGCTGTCTTTCAGAGATGAAGGAGACATAAAGTCATTCCCAAATGCACTAAAGCTGGGGAATTCATTAGTAATAGACCTGCCTTACAAAAAAATGCTAAAGAAAGTTCTCCAAAGTAAAATGAAAAGACCCTAATTAACAATATAAAGTCATATGAAAGTGTCAACCTCACTGGTAAAAGTAAGTATATAGTCAAAGTCAGATTCATGAATATATTATTCTTCATTGACCTTTCTTTTTTCTTTCAGCGTTTTGAATATATCATCATACTCTTCCCTGACCTGCAGAATTTCTCCTGAGACACTGCTGATAGGTTTCTTGATGATCCATTGAATATGACAAGTTGATTTTCTGTTGTTGCTTTCAAAATACTCTACTTGTCTTTGACTATTGATAATTTAACTATAATGTATGTCTGTATAGCTCTTTTTGGGTTCAACATATTTAGCAACTTTTGGTCTTCATGAATCTGAATGTCCCTTTCTCTCTCTTCTCTTTCTGAGTTTCCCATAATATGAATGTTGCTTTGCATGAAAGGGTCATATAAGTCCTGTAGGCATTGTTCACTTTGTTTTATTCTTTTTTTTCTTGTTGCTGCTCTGATTATATAATTTTAAATGCTTTTTTTCCAAGTTCACTGATTTTTCTTCTGCTTGTTGAAGAATGCTATTTGAAGCTCTATATTGAGTTTTTCAGCTCAGTCATTGTATTATTTAGCTCTAGAATTGTTTGATTTTTTTTGATGGTTTATATTTCTTTGTTGAAGTTCTCATTTTGTTCATGCATTTTTTTCCTAATTTTGTTCAATTGTTTATCAATTCATTCTTGTATTTCACTGAGCTTCTTTAAGAGGATTATTCTGATTCTTTTCCAGATAATTCATAGATCTATATTTCTTTAGGGTCAGTTATTGGAGCTCATTATTTTCCTTTGTCAGTATCACGTTTACCTGAATCTTTCTCATACTTGTATTATTGCATTGCTATCAGGACATTTGAATAAGTTGTCTTAATTTGCATACCTTACAGATGTGCTTCAGCAGAAAAAGACCTTCACTGTTCTGGTAAATTTGGTCTTCTAAAAAGTTCTTCTGGTGACATCCACAGGAATGTAGGGCATACTGCTGGGGTCTTTATTTGAATAAGTTCTCTGCCTGTTCTCTGAGGTCAGAGGAAGGACTGTTGACTGGGCTCTACGTTCAAGCAGGACTTGAATGGATGGCTGTGCTCTATGTTGAGTTGGGCCTGCTGGCTGTGCTTCAAGGTCAAATGGGGCCACAAGGTATGCTCTCAATTACCTCTAGTCAGACAGGGTAGCACGCTGTTTTCCATGGCAAAGTAGTGCTCTGGTTGGACTACATGATTGGTCATGACTACAAGCAAGGGTCCCAAAAGAGACAATGCTGCTGAGTGAACATCCTGGTCAGAGGGACAACAAGCTTGGCTGTGTAAGTGAGCATAGCTGCTGGTTGAGATTTCTGCTCCAGCACCCCACCGGCAGGAATTCAGCCTGCCAATATCTGTATGTTTGTTGCTGTAAGCCCCCTACTCTCTCTCTTTATCTGACCCCTTGTGGTCCAGCCCTGCTGATACTCCAGCAATCTTCGTGAGGCAAGATCCAAGTAGGCTTTCTGATAAGTGTTTCACAACTCTTGGGAAGCTGGATGTTCATTTTTAGCTCTCTTTTTCTCAGTAGAGAAACTGTAGTGAACACTTACATGATAGGCTCTGCTGGCCTGGGGAAGGCACAAAATAGTCAAACTGAAAGTGTTTTTCTTACCTTTTCAAAGTGGTAATTCTCTGTTTCTGTGGTCTAAGGTGTTTCTTGAGCCTCACCCCAGGTTCTGGGATTTTCACAAAGTTTTTTGTTTTTTTATGGATAGTTGCTAGTCTTTTTGTGATGGGGAATGAAGTCAGGAGCCACTTATTCTACAATCTTGATGATAAAATTTTAGAATCTGCTGGTAACTTCACTCACAAAATTGTTCTGAGATTATTTTATTGATATTTCAGTAGATTTTTACATCAGTTTAGGGAGGAATGCCACTTTATTTGTAATAATTTTTTTAATTTTCTTACTATAAATTTATATTGATGTGCATTTGTGTTTGAATCACATGCAGTTGCAAAAATTGTACAAAGTGTTCCTATGTGCCCTTCACTGAGCTTCTCTGAATGATTATATGTTATGTAACCACAGTGCATTATCAAAACCAGTAAAGAGACTTTGGTAAAGTACTATTGACTTAGGTACAGACCTCATTTGAATATCAGCAGTTTTTATATAAATTTATGTGTGTTTGAGTATAGAGTTCTATGAATTTTTACCACATGTCTAAATTTATGTAAACATCACTACAATTATAATACTGACTTTCATCACCATGAAGAAACTTCTTTGTCTTATTTCTTAGTAGTCGCACCCTCTCCCCAATGCTAAACCTTACAGGCTTCTGAACTATTCTCCATCAATACAATATCATCAATTTGAATACATATATATAGTGTATATTTTTCTGATTGGCTTTTTTAACTCAGCACAATTTTCTTGAGATCTATCCAGTTGTTGTAAATATCAAAAATATGTTCCTTTTTATTGGTGAGTAGTGTTGTGTTGTATGGATGTGTCAAAGTTTTTTTATATATGAACATTCTATCATTGTTGAATATCCTGCTAATAATAATCATTGTCATCATCATCACTATAACATATATCATTTTTGATGTATGTTTAGTTAGCTTTTAATGTCTATAAAGCAGTTTTGTATTGTGTTACTTTAATAATCTCATTTTGTCTTTTGCTTAAACTTCTTATCCCCTCTATCCATTTCTCCCTCCTCCCAACCTTGGCAACCACCAATTTGTTCTCTGTATCTATAAACTTTATTTATTTATTTTTGGATTTCACAAAGAAGAGAGTTCATACATTATTTGTCTTTTTGTGACTGACATATTTCACTTAGCATAATGCCCTTGATGTCCATCCACGTTGTCATAAAAGGCAAGACTTTCATTGTATGACAATGATAGCCATTCTGTATGGTGTATACTGAAATGATTGAAAAGACTTATGGGCAGATTATTCTAAACAGCTTCTTGCAACGTGGCTTCTGTAGATTGTTCTTCATTTCCATGAAAGTGATAGTTATTCTGTACTACACACAGTGAAATGTTTGAAAAGATATATGAAAATATTCCTAAAGAGCTACTTGCAAACTGGATTCAGCACAGTGCTCTTTCATTATACAACAGTGGCAGCCACACTGTATGGCTTATACAAAATATCTGAAATGACGTATATGAAAATTTTCCTAAGTGGCTATTTCCGTGCTGAGTTCAGCACAGTCTTATTTCATTGCATGAATGTGTTAGCTATTCTTCATGGCATATAGTCAAATGTTTGAAAAGACTTGCCCTGAAGATATTCCTAAACAGCATCTTGCAAACCGGATTCAGCACGGTGATCTTTCACTGTATGAAAGTGATAACCATTCTCAATGGCATATACTAAAATGTTTGAAAAGGCTCATAGGAAGGTGTTCCTAAACACCTATAGGCAATGCTGGGTTCAATAGTGTGTTTTTAAATTCTGTGAATGTGACAGCCATTCTGTACAGCTTATGCTGAAATGTCTTTAAAGAACTACATGAAGCTGTTTCTAAACTTCCACTTGCAAGCTGTTTCAGCACAGTTTTATTCTATTATGAAAATGATATCCATTCTTTATAGGATTTAGGAAAAATTGAGAAAAGGCATGCAATGAAGATGTTCCTAAACAGCATCTGCAAACTGGGTTGAGCACAGTGATCTCCATTGTATGAATGTGCCAGCCCTTATGTATGGCTTATAGTGAAATATTTGAAATGACTTACATGAGGTTGTTCCTAAACAACTATTTGCAAGCGGAGTTCAGCACAGAGCTTTTTCATTTAATGAAAGTGATAACCATTCTGTACAGCATGTGCTGAAATGATTAAAAGATTTATATGAAGATGATGCTAACAGCTACTTGCAGCTGTGTATAGCACAGCATTTTCATTGTATGAAAGTGACAGCTGTTCTGAATGGCTTAGGTGAAATGTGTAAAAAGAATTACATGAAGATGTTCCTAAGAAGCTACTTGAAAGATTGATTCAGCAGGGTTCTCTTTAAGTGAATGAAAATGATAGGCTTTCTAGAGAGCATATACTGAAATGCTTGAAGAAACTTATATGAGGTATTTTAAAACCACTATTTGAAAGCCAGGTCCAGCACAGCACTCTTGTATGAAAGTGATAGCAATTCTGGACAGCTTATAGTGAAATGTTTGAAAAGACTTACATGAAGATGATCTTAAGAAGCTAGCTTCAAGTTTTTTTCAGCAGAATGTTCTTTCATTATGTGAGACTGATTGGCATTCTCTACAACTTATAGTGAAATATTGAATAGAAATTTATGACACTCTTCTTAAACATCTTCTTGCAAGTGTGGTTCAGCACAGTGTTCTTTAAGTGAATGAAAGTGATAACCATTCTGTACAGCATATACTATAATCTCTGTAAGGACTTATATGAAGATGTTTCTAAACAGCTGCATGCAAGCTGGGTTCAGTAGATTTGTGTTTTATTGAATGAAAGTAATAGCCCTTCTTTATGACATAGTTAAACATGTGAAAAGACTTATATGAAGATGTTCCTAACAGCTGCATGCAAGCTGAGTTCAGTAGAGTATTTTTTACATTGGATGAAAGTGACGACCATTCCAAATCATGTATAGGGAAACGTTTGGAAAGCCTGTATTAAATTTTCCTAAACAGCTAATTTCAAACTGGATTCCAGCACAGTGTTATATAACTGAATGAAAGTGAGAGACATTCTTTCATGATCATAGTGAAATGTTTGAAAAGCTTTGTTGAAGCTGTTGCCAAAACTACCTGCAAGCTGTGTTCAGAACAGTGTTCTTTCATTGTAAGAAAGTGATAGGCATTCCATACATTGTATATTGAAATGATTGATAAGAATTATATGGAGATATTCCTAAAAAGATACTTGCAAGTTGGGTTCAGCACAGTGTCTTTACAGTGAAATGTTTGAAAAAGCATATGAAGATGTTCCTAAGTGGGTGTTATAAAGTTGAGTTCAGCACAGTTTTCTTTCAGTGTATAAAAGTGACAGCTATTCTGTATGGCTTATATTGAACTTTTTAAAAGAGTTATATGAAGATATTCTTAGCAACTTCGTGCAAGCTGTGTAAGCAGTTTTTTTTTTCATTGTGTGAAAGTGATAGCCAATCTCAGTGATGCATAGTGAAGTGTTTGAAAAGACTTTTATGAAGATGTTCCTAAACATCTGCCTGCAAGCTGAGTACAGCACAGTGTTCTATCATTGTAGGAAAGTGATGGACATGTTGTATAGAATATACTAGCATGTTTGAAAAGACACAAATGTAGAAGTTACTAAACAGGTACTTGCAAGCTAAGTTTAGCACGTGCTCCTTCATTGTATGATAGTGATAGGAATTCTCTGCAGCATATAGCAAAATGTTTGAAAAGACATATGAAGACCTTTCTAAACAGCTACTGCAAGATGGGTTCAGCACGGTGTTTTGTAAGTGAATGAACGTGATAGATATTCTGTGATGCCAGCACTGAAATATTTCAAAAGACTTTTATGAAGATGTTCCTAAACAGCTACTTGTAATATAGGTTCAGCACAGTGTTATTTCACTTTATGAAAGTGATAGCCATTCTGTGCTGCCTCCACTGAAATGTTTGAAAAGACTTGTATGAAGATGTTCCTAAACATCTAGAGTGTTCTTTCATCCTATGAAATGACAGACAAAGACATAAAGAGGGCTAAGAAAACATTCTTTGGGATAGCAGGTATATGAGGACCAATTGCCCTAGTGTTTAAGAAGTGCCTGCGATTGCAGGGTTCAAAGCTCAGAGCCAGAAACTGTGATTCCTAGCTCATTGTGGAAGTAGAACACACCACTTTCATTTTTTCCTGGAATTTTTATTTCTTTGATTTCAACATCTCTGTACAATATATTTAACTATATTATTAAGATTCATGATCTCCCTGATATCCAGGAGTTTTTCCTTTCATCATTTTCCTACTCTCCCAGTGTTATTCCTAACATTGAGTGTGAAATATTTGGAAATTTCCATTTATTTCAAGGGACTACATTAATCACTTAAAAGAAATTTCTTCTGAAATAAAATATATCATACTGAGTATTGTTTCTTTTGTTTAACTAAGATGGGTTTTGCTATTCCTATGGAGAAAACTACTCTTGGCAACAACAGGTATTTATATAAGTTTAAAAAGAGGAAAATCTTTGACAACTGTTTTTCACTTTTGTGAACATCATTCTTTTGCATATCACTACATTAACTGATCTTCTTCATAGTGCAGATTCAACATCCTGCTTATTAAAATGACCGTGCATTTTTAATACTCATTAGGATCCTTTTTTTGTTATTCACATCACTGTCTATCATGCCTACCGTAGTCACTAGCAAAACTTGAAAATGAAATACAGGTCTCCAAGTGCAAGCTACTTGGATAGACAAACATGAATAGCAATAAGTAGATTTACACACTATCGCTTTAGAGTCAGAGTTCATCTTAAGTATGATGAGGCAAAATATTAAATCATATGTTACCAGACAAAAAATGGGTGTGTATATGTGTGTATTTGTATACATTTTTGTTTCAAAGAACCACATTATTTCACATATATGTACATGCATATATAATCATTCATAATCCCATCTATTACATTGAACGAACCTTTAGAGAAAGTTGGAAGATAAAGAAATGAAAAGAGTGAACATTAGAATTCACATGAAATTCAAGGAATGTAGAAATTTGGACCGAAAGACTTAATGTAGAATGGGTGACCTAAATTTTAATGATGTTATTTTTCCTATCTTAATGCTTCAAATTCAGAACCATAGTTACACTTATGAAATGGGGAATTCACTGTATTAGCTGATGGAACCAAAAATCTCCAAATTGACACTAAATTTCTTCTTCTAATGACAAATATAAATGGCAAGCAATAGGAGTATATGAGGAAGCCATTTGGTGTAAACTTAATTCAGCCTGACTTTGTTTTTCCAAAAGGGCCGGACATGGCCATTGAGCATGCATTGTATATGTGCTTTAAACACTTCCTATGGCAAGAACAAATGCCCTTAAGATAAAGGTGCAATGTCCCCCTCACATTGGCATTTCCTTAAGGATAAGCATCTTTCCTTAGGCCAGAAACTGATTGCTCTGCTCACCCGTGACCACCCAGCTCGAGACAACAGACCTGCCACCCTGCTGTGTCCACTGAGACAGCAGAGCTACCTGCTGTGTCCACCAATCTCTGGTTTGACAGAGCAGTCTCATGACGATTGTAAAAGGGACATTTCAATCCTATGTGAAACATCCTCTTTGAGGGTATATAACCACTCTGCACACCCCCCTTCTTTGGTGTTCTTTTTTCCTTCTGGAAGAAAGGCTCAGGGCTATGGTCCTCATGTTTTGGCTCAGAATAAACTCGCCCAAATTTTCGTTTATAGATTGGTTATGGATTATTTTCATTGACACTATTAAGATGGTATTTCAACACAAAATATTTTTAGCCAAGGGAAACCAGAAGAATTTATTCAGTTTTAAACTCAGTTCTCACAAACAAAATGTTGTTGGGTAAATGTCTGAAATGGATTCCTATTATTGCTGTAACAAGTTACCATTTTAGGCTTAAGAAATGATAACTTTTATCTTAAATTTCTGGAGATATGAAGTCAAAATGGGTCTCATTAAGAGAAAATCAAGATATCTGGAGGGCTGCATTCCATCTGGACTTTCCAGGGGAGAATGCATTTCACTCTTAAATCACTTTCAAGAGGCCACCTGCATCCTTTGTTTTATTCCCTCCCTGTCTCTTCAAGGTGAGCAGCATAGCATTTTCAATGGTCTCTCTGACTCCAATTTGCTTCCTCTCTTTCCATATTTAAAGGAGCATTGCCATTGTCAATATATTGCATCAACCTGGATAATCCAGGCTAACCTTAAGATCAGTGATTAGCAATCTTATGTCATCTGTAGCTCAATGCCTCTTTCCTCTGTAAACTGCCATATTCAACTTTTCTTGGTCTTAGGATGAGCACATTTTTTTGAAGGCTCTTATTCTGCCTACTACAGTCTTTTTCAGATGTATACTAGTTGATGACACTTAAGTGCCCTTAAATGAAATAATCAAACACAAAAGTTATCTCAGTCTCTGCAATGAGTGGAACACTTTTCTTTTAAATTTATATGCAAAACCAATTTTTACTGGACAAGACCTAAAACTATCTATAAATGTATGTAACACAGGACATACCTTGCTATTCAAGGTATGATCCACAGACCAGAATCTGCAGCATGAATGCCACCTGGGAGCTTTTTATAAATGCAGAGTCCTTGGGGCCACTTGCTGAATCAGGATTTACGTTTCAACTAAAATCCTTAAGGATTTGTATGCATAATGAGGTTGGAAAATTCTGATGTAGAATAAGTTTTCTCACTTCATTAGTCTTAACATTTGGGGCTAGATAAATCTTTCTGCTGGGTTTGCACCTGTGCATTGTAGCTATTTGGCAGGATCCCTTTAGTCTTTATCAAATATCCCCATGGGCAAAATCATCTCTGTCTCAGAGTTTGCAAACATGAAGCATTCTAGCAGAATTCCCACCAAGGCTCCATCCTGTACTCAGTTTATAACTTTGAGCAGAATATTAAATCCCTCTGAGTCCTATTCCTGAGAATGGAGTACATAATAGTACTACAGCCTAGAACAAATATTTCTTAAAATTAAATCAGGCAAGCTCTAAAATGTTCTAAGTGAAACCGGCAAACAGCCATTGATGATTAAGTATCTAGGTACTAAAGTTTTCTCCTTTTTGCAATTACTGATTATAGCTTTTAGCTGTTTAACTCACCCTTTGTTAACTGTGCTGCTTGGGTAATATGCTATCTGACTCCCGCTGGGGTCCTATAGATAACATCTCGCTGGAGTCTGGGTTACCATGGTAATGGGGTTGTGAGCTGTTTTTCAGGAATTAGAACTCTTTGTCCACTTCAGGCCAGTTGAGACCACCAACTCAACAACCAGGCCCTTACAGATGTCTGATAGGTGACTGTTTGATGTCAAGAGGCTAAAAACTCCACCCTCATATCATGTTAATGCTGCCATTTTGTGAACATGGTCCTGTGAAGAGGCATGGAGTCTGACTATGCTTGCACAGATCATCAATTAACTCACCTCCAACCACCTCTTTCCACATTTCAGACCACCTTGCCCCCATCCCATAAATATCTCTGAGTCCCTATTTTTAGGGAGGTGAATTTGAGGCTCATGCTCTTGTTTCCTTACGTGGCTGCCTTGTGAGCAAATCCTCTCTTTGCTGCCATCTCACCGTCTCAGTGTTTGGGTTTCTGGGCAGTGGGCAAAAACGAACTTGGTTCAGTAACATAAGCTACATTATAGTGCATAAAAAGATCTAAATATATATTGTATAATTAACAAATATTTTATAATGAGGCTTTTAACCTGAGATATAATGGTGAAATTTCTGATAGTTTTTGCAAAAGGGTCAGGAAGTCAAGAAAAATAGTGCCTAAAGTTTATATTAAACGAAAATTTGACCCTTTTATAAGAGAGGAATGTTAATTTTCTAAGGATATCATGGGTTCTGTTCCCATCACCTGTAAATGCATTGATGATCCAAGGGCCTCATCAAGACAGATTCCTCACTCTTAGACTTTGGAGAAAACTTTACTTCAGGGTTGGGAAAGTATGCTAAGAGGTTTAAATTGTTGGAAGGATAGTGAGTTAATAGGGAAGGTGCAATAAATACTGAATTCACCTGGCATATAGCCTCCTCTCCTAGTTACAGAGAATCAGTAGGAAAAATTTGCTTTCTGTCCAAACCACTGTCATGCAGGAAAATTATGTACTTAGAAGTGGTGTAACAAGAGTAAATGTGTCTAATGAGCAGATATTGGAAGCTGTAAATATTTCCTCTGTTGCAGCCTTCAGTGTGTGTGACCTTAGGCTAGAAGGGACATAATTGTTTCTTTTGAGCTCAGTCTGGTTCAGGGACTGGTGCTTCACTCTTTCCTGCTGTCTTGTCTGGGATCAGAACTTCAGTCTCCATTATCAACAATCCAGGAAGGAATTTGGACTTCCACATGGAGACCTCCCAC
The DNA here is from genome assembly GCF_041296265.1 of Equus caballus. Taxonomy (NCBI): domain Eukaryota; kingdom Metazoa; phylum Chordata; class Mammalia; order Perissodactyla; family Equidae; genus Equus; species Equus caballus. Next base: position 13,162,964 of record NC_091704.1, read on the forward strand.
TCAGAGTTCCCATCCAGGTGAGTCTGAGAAACTAACAGACACTGAATGAGGGGATCAAGAAAATGGGAGCAAAAACTTTTACATGAAGTCAACTGAGAGAAAACCCAGGTTAGTCCACATATCAAAGGCCTCCACAGATGTTTGCTGGCTAATCAATAAACTAGACTACTTATCAAAGATGTTAACACAAAAGTGAACATATCACTGTGCAATGGAAGTGCCCATGTTGACAATTAGGTGATATTAATGAAGACCCAACTTGAAGAGAAAATAAGAAGTGTAAAGTGCTTCCAGGTGTCACTGCAAATGATCCATAACCAATATATAAATCAAAATTGGGGTGAGTTTATTATGAGCTAGGTCTGAGGACTATAACCACGGGCCTTCCCTCCCCAGGGAAGGAAAGGCACCAAAGAAGTGGGGTGTACAGGGTGGTTATAGACCATCTTGGAGCAAAGAGCCTACATCACATAAGACAGGAATATCTCTTTTACTACTGTCATGAGATGCTTAAATCAATGATGATTTTCCCCTTGAGATACTTGACAATATCTTAATGAGTGCTGCTAATCACCTAAAATGCACAAGACAACACACAACTCAAATACTTATCCAGTCCCAAATGCCAATGGTGGAGGTGAGAAAATCTATTCAAGACCAGCACTTCTCTAACTTCACATGAATCACCAGGGATTCTAGTTCAAATGCAGATTCTGATTCAACGGGTCTCCTGTGGTCCCAGAGACTCTGAATTTCTAACAAGCATCTAGGTGATGTTGATGCTGGAGATCCTAATCTGTGCACCAGTATTTGAGTAAAATTGCCATTGTCTTGTATGAGAGTAAGGTGTAAGTAGTTTTAGGACTTTCCCATGAAAAAGTATTTCTGCAAGTAATTTTTAAAGAAAGATGTATTCATGCACTCCTCAGTTTGTGATAAAATCTCTATATGTTTCTTTATACAAGAAAATTTGAGTTACACCAATTCTGAAAATTACTTTGCAGGAGGCAGTATAAGGGTCACCAAAAGATGCCCACATTTGAATCTCAAGAACTTTTGAGGTCACACATCACAGTTAAGTGAGATTTATTCTAGGAATGCAGTGACAGTTGTACATCTACAAATCAATCAATGTGATACACCATATTAGCAAAATAGAGAAAACAATTGCATGATCATCTCAATAGATGCAGAGAATATATTTGATAAGATTAAATATCCATTTATGCTAAAAATTCTTTTGAAAATAGCTATAGCAGGAGAGTACTTCAACGTAATACAGGTCATATACGACAAATCCACAGCTAACATTCTAATTAAAAATAAAAAATTGAAAGCTATCCCTCTAAGAACAGGAACAAGACAAGGATGCCCACTCTTGCCATTCTTACTCCACATAGTATTGGAAGTTCCAGACAGAGCAATTAAGCAAGAAAAAAACAAAAAGTATCCAAATTGGAGAAGAAGTAGATCTATCACTATTTGCAGATGACATGATTATATATATAGAAAACATTAAGAATCCACAAAAAAACTGTTAGAAATAATTAATGAATAAAGTTTCAAGGTAAAAAATCAACATAGAAAAGTCAGTTGTGTTTCTGCACACTAACAAAAACTAGCAGGAGGACAAATCAAGAATACAATCCCATTACATAGGAAATAGAGCAGTCGATCAGTTCATGTAAGTGTACGTTCACCCATATGGTCAGTGACCTCAGGGTCAAAGAGGGAGGCTAAGGGTGACTCCCAGGTGTTGAATTTGGAGAGCACTGGGTGGACTTGACATCATATAACCGGAACAGAAGCTGAAGAGCAGAGTCAGGAAAATTTGGGGATCTGCTTTCTGTAGACTGCAAGGCACCATGTCAGCAGCACCTCCTACCTGGGCAAAGGCTGTCTCACTGCCAGAATGTGTGTGTCTGGGGAAGTGTATCTATTACTCACAGTTCCCAAGAGGAGGGGCTTGCCAGGCCTCTCAGGACTGCACAGAGAAATGCCAATGTCATAAAGGAGAGGAGGTGATGAGGAAAAAGGAAGACAATACCATTTACAGTTACAATTAAAAAATAAAATATCTGGGAATAAATTTAATCAATGATGTGAAAGCCTGTACACTAAAAACTATAAGGCACTGTTGAATGAAATTGAAGAAGAGATAAAGAAATGGAAATATATTCTAAGCTCATGGTTTGGAAGAACTAACATAGTTAAAATGTCCATATTACATAAAGCAATCTACAGGTTCAATGAAACACCAAGAAGAATCCCAACAACATTTTTCATGGAAATAAAACAAAGAATCTTAAAATTTATATGGAACAAGAAAAGACCCTGAAAGCCCAAAGCAATCGTAAGAAAAAAGAACAAAGCTGGAGGTATCATCCTCCCTGATTTCAAAACATACGACAAAGCTATAGTTATCAAAACAGCATGGAACTGGCACAAAAACAGACACAGATTTATGGAACAGAATTGAGAGCCCAGAAATTAACCCACACATCTGTGGACAGCACATTTCAACAAAGGAGCCGAGGATATGCAATGGAGAGAGGAAAGTCTTTCCAAGAACTTTTGATCTTTGAATACCTTATTTTATAGCAAAGAGAGTTTAAGGTAGCAAGTGGGATAAGGTTGCTAATAAACTGACCTTAAAAATATTAGCATTGCTTTGCAGGTGGAACTAACTTAGTCACACGGTTCTTTAAATACAGAAGAGAGAGACAGAAGAATTAAAGAGAGAGAGAGACTTGAAATTGTTAAGCTGCTGGTTTTAAAGTTAAGGGAAGAGCCATGAGCCAGGGCATGCAGGTGCCCGCTCGACCTGGAACAGGAGAGTAGTCTGATTCTCACCTGGAGCCTGCAGAAGGAACCAGGATGTGCGGAACTTGTTGTTTTACCCCAATAAGACTCCTTTCAGGCTTCTGACAACCAGGATTGTAAGACGAAATTTTGTTGTTGTTGTTAAATTGACTAGTGTGGTAATTTTTTATAGCAGCAAAATAAATCTAAAAAGTTCATTTATCTGATGAAATTTTGTTTAAGTAACCTGAATTTAAGCCTCTCAATTCATTTAGCCTCCTTCGGGTAAATCATTTCGTGTTGGTTTTCCTCCTCAAGTTGAAGTAGAAATCTAAAGTCAATTTGGAGATATTGATCCTCACTATCTGATTCAGAGAATTTTGTATTTTAGAAATGGAAACGTGGTTCTGACTTTGAGGTTTGTGAGATACTAAGATAGAAAAAGTAATTCATTTTTAAATTTGGGGTCACCTAGTCTACTTTAAATCCTGGATCTAAATTTCTACATTTCTTTAATGTCATGTTAATTTGAATGTTCATCCTTTCATTCCTATCCCCTCCAATTTTCTTTCAAGTTGCCAGTAAACATTAAAGAAAGGATAATAAATGCACTTGGGTATGTACATACATGTGCATGTGGTTATTTGAAAGACAATATATACAAGCACACCCCTACAGGAGGACACATCTTCCTCTTGAACATTTTCTTGGGACTCAACAAAGTATTTCCACACATTTCATTTATTTCTTTAAACCTTTATCTAAAGTTATATTTATTATCTCATTTTACATTCAGAAAAGAGCAAATTGAAGCTTGGAGATTTAAAAATTTTAGGAATTACATAACAACATTGAAAGCTTACTGTGCATGCTCTTGAATATATGCAAAAAGAGTCAGGCACTATGTGCTCTCCTCTTTTGTATGGCTCCTTCAAATCTGCAAATTACACATTTTATTTAATTTTATCTTTTTTCAGCTCTATTGAGATATAATTGACATATAACATTGAGTAGGGGTACAACGTTATAATTTGATATAGACATATTATGCAAAGTGATTGCCACAATAAGGTGAGCTAACACCTCCATCACCTCAGGGACTCCGTCTTTTCTCTATGGGTTAGAACATTTAGGATATATTCTCTTCCAAACTTTTGGGTGTGTAATACACCATGGCTCACTATAGCCTTGATGCCATAAATTAGATCCTTAAAATGTATTCATATTATAACTGGAAGTTTGAGCATGAGTATTCTCTTTATTTGCATTTGTTTAATTTTTTAGATTCCACATATATGTGATATCATACAGTATTTTCTTTTGCTGTCTGACATTTCACATAGCATAATATCCTCAATGTGTCTCCATGTTGTTGCAAATGGCAGGATTGTCTATTTGTGGCTGAATAATTTTCCATTATATATATTTATACACAAACAGACACATATAAATGTATATATACATATATCACATTTTCCTTATTCATTCATCCAATGATGGACACTTAGGTTTTTTCTATGTTGTAGATATTGTGAATAATGCTTCAATAAACATGGGGGAGCAGACATCTCTTTGGGATTGCAATTTAGTTTCCTTTGGATATGTACCTAGAAGTGGAATTGCAGCATCACAAGGTAGTTCTACTTTTATTTTTTATTTTTTTGAGAAATCTCATACTGCTTCACATAGTGGCTGTATCAATTTACCTTCTAACAAACAGTACACAAAATGTTTACTTTTCTCCACATCCTCGCCAACAGTATTTATCTCGAGGATTTTGGATAATAGACATTCTAACAGGTGTGAAGTAATAGCTCATTGTGGTTTTGATTTGCATTTCCATGATGATTACTGACGTTGAGCATCTTTTCATGTAACTTCCGCATTTATATGTCTTTTGAGGAAAATGTCCATTCAGTTCCTCTGAGCGTTTTCTAATTGGATTATTTGTGTTTTGCTATTAATTTATATGTTTCTTATATGTTTTGGTTATTAACCCCTTATCAGATCCAAAGTTTGAAAATATTTTCCCCCAGTCCATATGCTACCTTTTCATTTTGTTGATTGTTACTTTTGCTGTCTGAAAGATTTTTAGTTTGATGTTGTTCCACTTGTTTATATTAACTTCTGTTGCTTGTGTTTTTGGTGTCATATCCAAAAACCATGGCTCGAACCAGTGTCAAGGATATTTTTTCCCTATATTTTGTTCTAAAATTTTTATGGTTTCAGATCTTATGTTAGACTTTTAAATCTATTTGGAGCTAGTATTTGTGAGAGGTGTCACATAGGAGTCCAATTTTATTCATTTGCATGTGACTATCCAGTTTTACCAGCACCATTTATTGAAGAGACAGTCCTTTCCTCATTGATTATTCTGGTTCTCTTATAAATGTAGTGGCCCATATACACACGTGTTTATTTCTGGGCTCACAATTCGGTTCTATTTGTCTATGTTGCTCTTTTTATGCCAGTACTATACTGTTTTTCTTTTTACTAATAATTTTTATTGAGTTTATGATAGTTTACAATCTTGTAAAATTTTAGTTGTACATTATTGTTTGTCAGTCATGTTGTAGCTGCACCCCTTCACCGTTTGTGCCAACCCCTCCTTTCCTCTGGTAGCCACTAATCTGTTCTCTTTGTCTAAATGTTTAAATTCCTCATATGAGTGGAGTTATATAGAGATTGTCCTTCTCTATCTGGCTTATTTCACTTAACATAATTCCCTCAAGGTCCATCCTTGTTGTTATGAGTGGGTCAATTTTATTCTTTTTTATGGCTGAGTAGTATTCCATTGTATATATATACCATATATTCTTTATCCAGTCATCAGTTGATGGGAACTTAGGTTGCTTCCACGTCTTAGCTATTGTAAATAATGCTGCAATGAACATTGGGGTGCATGGGACTTTTGGAATTGCTGACTTCAAGTTCTTTGGATAGATACCCAGTAGTGAGTTGGTTGGGTCATATGGTATTTCTATTTTTAATTTTTTGAGAAATCTCCATACTGTTTTCCATAGTGGCTGCACCAGTTTGCACTCCCACAAGCAGTGTATGAGGGATCATTTTTCTAATGGGTGTAAGGTGATATCTTAGTGTAGTTTTGATTTGCATTTCCCTGATGATCAGTGATGGTGAACATCTTTTCATGAGCCTATTGGCCACCCATATATCTTCTTTGGAGAAATGTCTGTTCATGTCTACTGCCCAATTTTTGATCGGGTTTTTGGATTTTTTGTTGTTGAGTTGTGTAAGTTCTTTCCATATTATGGAGATTAACCCTTTGTTGGATATATGATATGCAAACATTTTTCCCAATTAGTGGGTTGTTTTTTGTTTCAATCCTGTTTTCCCTTGCCTTGAAGAAGCATTTTAGTTTGATGAGGTCCCATTTATTTATTCTTTCTACTGTTACCCTTGTCTGAGAAGACATGGTGTCCGAAAATATCCTTTTAATACTGATGTCAAACAGTGTACTGCCTACATTTTCCTTTAGAATCCTAGTGGTTTAAGGTCTTACCTTTAGGTCTTTGATCCATTTAGAGTTTGTTTTTGCGAATGGTGAAAAAGAACGGTCAATTTTCATTCTTTTACTTGTGGCTTTCCAATTTTCCTAGCACCATTTGTTGAAAAGACTTTCTTTTCTCCATTGTAGGCCCTCAACCCCTTTGTCAAAGATTAGCTTTCCATAGATGTGTGGTTTTATTTCTGGGCTTTCAATTCTGTTCCATTGATCTGTGCACCTGTTTTTATACCAGTACCATGCTGTTTTGACTACTGTAGCTTTGTAGCATGTTTTGAAGTCAGGGATTGTGATGCCTCCAGCTTTGTTCTTTTTTCTCAGGATTGCTTTAGTAATTTTGGGTCTTTTGTTGCCCCATATGAATTTCAGCATTCTTTGTTGTATTTCTGTAAAAAATCTCATTGGGATTCTGATTGGGATTGCATTGAATCTATAGATTGCTTTAGGTAGTATGGGCATTTTATTCTTCCAACCCATGTACATGGAAGATCTTTCCATCTCTTGATGTCGTCCTCCATTTCTTTCAGGAAAGCCTGGTAGTTTTTGTTGTATAGGTCCTTCACTTCCTTAGTTAAATTCACCCTGAGGTATTTTATTCTTTTTGTTGAAATTGTGAATGGTATTGTGTTCTGGAGTTCTTTTTCTGTTAGTTCATTATTAGAGTATAGAAATGCTACTGATTTATGTAAGTTGATTTTATATCCTGCAACTTTGCTGTAGTTGTTGATTATTTCTAAAAGTTTTCCAATGGATTCTTTGGGGTTTTCTATTTGTAAGATCATGTCATCTGCAAACAGCGAGAGTTTCACTTCTTCCCTCCCTATTTGGATTCCTTTGATTCCTTTCTCTTGACTAATTCTTCTGGCCAAAACCTCCAGTACCATGTTGAATAAAAGTGGTGGTAGAGGACATACTTGTCTTATTCCTGTTTTCAGGGGGATGGTGCTCTGTTTTTGCCCATTGAGTATGATGTTGGCTGTGGGTTTGTCATATGTGACCATTATTATGTGTAGGTAATTTCCTTCTATCCCCATTTTATTCACAATTTTTATCATAAATTGCTGTTGGATTTTGTCAAATGCTTTCTCTGCATCTATTGAGATGATCATGTGGTTTTTATTTCTGAATTTGTTGATGTGGTGTATCATATTGTTTGATTTGCGGATGTTGAACCATCCCTGAGTCCCTAATATGAATCCCACTTGATCCTGATGTATGATCCTTTTTGATGTATTGCTGAATTCCAGTTGCCAAAATTTTGTTGAGAATTTTTGCATCTATGTTCATCAGTGATATTGGCCTGTAGTTCTCCTTTTTTGTGCTGTCCTTATCAGGCTTTGGTATCAACATGATGTTGGCCTCGTAGAATGTGTTAGGAAGTGTTCCATCCTCCCTAATTTTTTGGAATAACTTGAAAAGAATAGATATTAAATCCTCTTTGAAAGTTTGGCAGAATTCAGCAGGAAAGCCATCTGGACCTGGGGTTTTATTCTTTGGCATGCTTTTGATTGCTGTTTCAATCTCCTTCTTTGTGATTGGTCTGTTCAGACTGTCTGCTTCTTCTTGACTTAGCTTTGGGAGATTGTAAAAGTGTAAGAATTTATCCATTTCCTCTAGGTTATCCATTTTGTTGGCATATAGTTTTTCATAGTATTCTCTTAAAATCAGTTGTATTTCTGTGGAATCTGTTATTTCTCCTCTTTCATTTCTGATTTTGTTTATTTGAGCTTTCTCTCTTTTTTTCTTTTTGAGTCTGGCTAGGGGCTTGTCAATTTTATTTATCTTCTCAAAGAATCAGGTCTTTGTTTCATTGATCCCTTCTACTGCCTTTTTTGTTTCAATAGCATTTATTTCTGCTCTGATTTTTATTATTTTTCTCCTTCTGCTGACTTTGGGCTTTGTTTGTTCTTTCTCTAATTCAGTTAGGCATAATTTGAGGCTACTTATTTGGGATTTTTCTTGTTTGTTAACGTGTGCTTGTATTGTGTTGAGTTTCCCTCTTAATACAGCTTTTGCTGTATCCCATATGAGTTGGTATGGCATTTTATCATTTTAATTTTTCTCCGGATATTTTTTGACTTCTTCCTTAATTTCTTCAATGATCCATTGCTTGTTCAATAGCATATTGTTTGCTCTCCACATCTTTGTCCCTTTCTCAGCTTTTTTCTTATAATTAATGTCTAGCTTCATAGCATTATGATCAGAGAAGATGCTTGTTATTATTTCGATTTTTTTTAAGTTTATAGAGGCTTGCCTTGTTTCCTAACATATGGTCTATCCTTGAGAATGTTCCGTGTGCACTTGAGAAGAATGTGTATTCTGCTGTTTTTGGATGGAGTGTTCTATATATGTCTATTAATTCCAGCTGTTTTAGCTTTTCATTTAATTCTGTTTCCTTGTTGATTTTCTGTCTGGATGATCTGTCCAATGATGTGAGGTCCCCAACTATTATTGTGTTACTTTTAATATCTTCTTTTAGGTTTGTTAATAATTGCTTTATGAACTTTGGTGCTCCTGTGTTGGGTGCATAGATATTTATAAGCATTATTTCTTCTTGATGTAGTGTTCCTTTGATCATTATATACTGACCTTCTATGTCTCTCTTTACCTGCCTTATCTTGAAATCTACTTTGTCTGATGTAAGTATTGCAACACCTGCTTTCTATTGTTTGCCATTATCTTGGATTATCATCTTCCACCCCTTCACTCTGAGCCTGTATTTGTCATTGGAGCTGAAGTGTGAATCCTGGAGGCCACAGATTGTTGGATCTTGTTCTTTAATCCATCTTGCCACTCTGTGTCTTTTTGTTAGAGAGTTCAATCCATTTACATTGAGGGTGATTATTGATGCATGAGGGCTAAATGCTGTCATTCTGTCACTCGTTTTCCAGTTTTCCTGCATTACCTTTGTATCTTGTCCTGTGTGTTTTGGACTACCTACTGACATTCGGAGTTTCTTATTTCCTTAATTATTTTTTGTGTCTCTGTTCTGTTTTTAAGTTTAGTGGCTATGCTGAAGTTTGTATTCAGAATCTCGTGCATAATATAGTCCATTTTCTGGTGGCCTCTTATTTCCTTAGCCTAAACTGATTCAGTCCCTTTCCTCCTTCCCTCTTAAGTTATTATTGTCATCTCTTCTTCCAACTTGTGTTGTCTTTGTGGTTAAAGTGATAAGATTGTGTTTCTTTTTGGTGTTTCCCTTCCCTTTATCCTATTGCTATAGCTGTATATTTGCTATCCTATTTTGATGCTGTCTATTTGTCTCCTTACCTGGTGTTTTTTGATTCCTTTCTGCCGTTTTTTCTTTTTTCAGGTATGAGGGCCTTCTTGAGGATTTCTTGTAAGGGGGTCTTGTGGCTATGAAGTCCCTTAGCTTTTGTTTGTCTGGGAAAAATTTAGTTTCTCCCTCATATCTGAAGGATTTTTTTGCTGGATAGAGTATTCTTGACTGAAGATTATCTTTTAAAGTTTTGAATATGTCATTCCAATCTCTCCTAGCTTGTAAGGTTTCTGTGGAGAAATCTGCTGAAAGTCTGATAGGGTTCCTTTGTAGGTTGTTTTCTGCTGCCTTTCTGCCCTGAGTATTCTTTCTTTGTCTTTAACTTTTGCCAGCTTTACTACTATATGCCTTGCAGTAGGTCTTTTTACATTGACATATCTAGGAGAGCTGAAAGCTTCCTCCACAAATATTTCTCTCTCATTCTCTAGATTTTGGATGTTCTCTGCTATTATTCCTTTGAGCACATTTTCTGCTCCATTCTCCTTTTTGTAGCCCTTGGGGATTCCAATTATTCTTGTATTACATTTCCTCATTGAGTCGGCTATTCCTTTGAGATAGTCTTCATTCTTTTTTATTCTTAAGTCTTTCTTTTTTTTCTTCTGCTTTATTTTCCAAACCACCCCAGTGCATAGTTGTACATCTTAGTTGCAGGTCCTTCTAGTTGTGGGATGTGGGATGCCTTCTCAACATGGCCTGATGAGCAGTGCCATGTCCGAGCCCAGGATCTGAAGCCTGGGCCACCGCAGTGAAGCACGTGAACTTAACCACTCAGCCACGGAGCCGGACCCTTAAGTCTCTCTTTTATTCTGTCTGGAGCCATTCAACCTGTCTATCTTCGATTATGCTGATTTGCTCCTCTATGGCATCCACATGGGGATTCAGGGATTCAGTGTTATGTTTTATTTCTTCCATTGTATTTTTCATCTCTAGTATTTCTGATTGATTTTTCTCTATAGTTTCAATCTCTTTTGTGAAGTAACTCCAGAACTCGTTGATTTGTTTCTCATTGTTTTCCTTTACCTCATTGAGATTTTTGATGATAGTTATTCTGAATTCATTGTCGTTTAGTTTACTTATTTCTGAGTCCTCAGGGCATAATTCTGGATGCTTGTTTTCCCTGTGGTCTGGAGATTTGATGAATTGATATATGCTGGAAGAAGCATGGGTCTTCCCCATGGTGATATTATTCGGTTGCAGTTACAGCATGTCGCCACTAGATGGGGGTTGGAGAGCTGTGTATTGTGAGCCCTCTGCCTTCAGCTGAGATGGTGGCACACAGCGTGGGTTGGGGAAGGAGGGGCACTTTCTCTCATGCACAGACCAAGTTTCCGGATCAGCTCTTGCTATCTGGTCTCCTGGGGTTTTGGCTTGATGAGGTCACTCCATGTCAAAGCTTTTGCCCCATTAGAGGGCTTCCCTGTAGGCTGCATGGCATGGGACTCCTGAGTGATCTTGTGGACTTGCAGCCCCTCCACTGCTCCTTCCCTCATGGAGCCTCCAGCGACTGCGGTCCCAGTCTTTAATGGAGGTAGTGAAGTTCTCTCTTATCCTATTCCAGCTCCTCCGAGTGGGGCTCCAGCCTCTCCGCCCTCCATCGTTTGGCTTTTGTGGGTCTCTGAGTATTCCTGTACTATTAGAATTTTTTGTTCGAATATGGTTACTCCTTTTTGTTGTATGTTGGAGGGGAGAAAGTCCCGGGTGAGGTTACTCTGCCATAATGCTGATGTCAGTCAGTACTATACTGTTATAATTAGCTTGATAAGAAAATTCAAAATTGAGAAAGGTGATGCCTACAGCTTTGTTCTTTCTCAGGACTATCTAGGATATTCAGGATCTTTTCTGATTCCATACAAATTTTAGAATCATTTTGTATATTTCTGTGAAAAATGGCTTTGGAATTTTGATATGGATTGCTTCCAATCTATAGATGACTTTCAGTATTCAGGCATTTTAATATTAAATCTGCTAATCCATGAACATGGGACAGTTTTTATTTCTTTCCATCACTTATGTATGCTTCAATGCCTTTCATCAATATCTTATAGTTTTATGTGTATAGATCTTTCACTTCCTTGGTTATATTAATGTTTAAGTATTTTATTGCTTTTGATACTACTGTAAATGAATTTTTTCATTATCTTTTTCAGAAATATTGTTCATTGTTGGTGTATAGAAATTCAACTGATTTTTGGATTTAGACTTTCTATCCTGAAACTTAAGTGATTTTATTTATTATTTCCAAAGATTTTTCGTGGAGTCTTTAGGCATCTATACACAAGATACTATCATCTTCAAACAGAAACAACTTTACTTTTTCATTTCTCTTTTGCACCCCTTTCTTCTTTTTTTTTAATCTAACTTGTCTAATAGTACGTTGAATAGGAGAGGCAGGACTGGCATACTTGTCATGTTCCTGATCTTAGAAGCTTTAAACCTTTCGCTGTTAAATTAGATGTGACTTGTCATATATGTTCTCCGTTATTTTGAGGTATCATCCTTCTATACCAAATTTGTTGAGAGTTTCTATCATGTAGGGATGTTGAGTTTCCCAAAAGCATTTTCTGCATCTATTGAGATTATCATTTATATATATATATATATACACACACATACATTTACCTTTAATTTTATCAATGTGATATGTCACATTTATCTGTTTGGTTACAGGGAAAAACTTTGCATTCTATAAATAAACTCCTCTGATCATAATGTATGATCTTTTCATTGTGTTGTTCACTTCAGTTTGTGAGTATTTTCTTGCTAATTTTTGCATATATATTAATCAGGACTATTGACACATAGTTAGTTTTCTTTTCTTGTAGTGTCCTTGTCTGGGTTTGGAATCAGGGTAATGCTGGTCTCATAAAATAAATTTTGGAATGATCCCTTCTGTTAAATTATCTAGCAGAGTTTGAGAGGATTTGTGTTAATTCTTTTTAAAAGTTTTGGTAAGCTTCACCAGTGAAATCATCTGGTCTTTATGTTTTCTTTGTCTGGAAGTTGTGGGTTACTCATTCAACCTCCTTATTCTTCATTTGTTTGTTGAGTTTTTAAAAAATATTTCTTTTATGATTCAATCTTAGTAAGTTGCATTTTTTCATGAATTTTATCCATTTTTCTAGGTTTTCCAATTTATTTTGTATAATTGTAGTAGTTTCTTTGATTCTTTGTTTTTCTATTGTATCCATTGTAATGTCTTTTCTTTCATTTCCAATTTTATGTATGTGAGTTATCTCTTTTTTTTTCTTGGTTAGTCTAGCTAAAGCTTTGTCAACTTTATCTTTTCAAAGAGCCAGCTCTTTTTTTTGTTGATATTTTCAATTGTTTTTCTATTTTATTTATTTCTGCTCTGATATTTATCTCCTTATTTCTGCAAAATTTGGACTTTGTTATATCTTTTTAACTCTTGGAAGAGCAATGTTAGGTTGTTTATAGATCTCTATTTCTCTTGGGTCTTAGAACTTTTTTATTTGGGAGAGTGGTTTCATATTCCTTGAATATTCATGATGCTTGTCTCCTTGATATTCTGTCTGCACATTTTAGGAAAAAGACATCTCCAGTTTTGGCAGATTAGCTGTGGCAGGCAAAGCCCTTCAACAGTCAGCCTGTGAAAGATTCTGCGTGGGCTCTTTGGTGATGTGTGCAGGCAAGGGTGCTTCTGGAGAGTTCTAGTAGGCAGGCTTGGTGTCTTAGTCAGGCAGTGGCAGGCCTGGTGCTTGGATTCCTGGGGTCCAGTTTGGCACCTGATATCACTAGGGGTGGAGTCTGGAGCCTGGAGTCACTGGGACATTTCTTGCTCTTGAATCTGCATTGAAGGGTGTGGGACCTTGGGCTGTGTGGTCAGGAGTGGATTCTGTGTCCATAGTAGCCAACCAAGTGTCAGGGAACCTGGGAATGGACTTGACAATCCAGTCCATGGGGATGGCCTGTACCTGGGGGCAGAATCTTCAGTTCATGGGAGCTGGCTAGAGGCTGGAGACACATATGTCAGCCTGGTGCCAGGTGGTGCCAGAAAGTTGGGCACCAGAGTCCAGCCTGGGTTTGAGTGGGCTAGGAGCCTGGATTGGTGGAGCCAGTCTGGGGCCTGAGATCATGAGTCCCGGCTTGGTGCTGGAGCAGACCAGGAACTGAATGTGCAGGACTTGGACTGGAGTCTAGACTCAGAGGGGTTAGCCAGGCACTGGGGTAGGTCTTGCATCGGGGTCTGAGGTGAAGTCAGGTGCTCACTTCACTGTACTGTCCTCACTTAGAGAGTGTCTCTCTCCACAGCGGGCCACACAGGCTTGGGGTAGGCATGAGAGGGGTTACATAATAATGTCCTTTTCACTCTCTTAAATGTGCCTTTTTTTATTTTGATCCACCAGGGTGCTGTAGTCACTCATCTGGGATCCTTGACTCCTGCGAAGGTATTCTGGTGGATGGATAGCTGTTTAATGTGATGTTTCTGGGAGCAGACAGGTACTAGAAAATGTTATACTGCCATCTTGTTGGTGTCACTCAGGAAAGCCTCTCTACTCCCTCTATTGTCTGAACTTTTTAAATATGTGCAGTTTATATTAAGTCATTATACTCTCATCAATTAGTTAAAAGGAAAATTTCTACTGACACGTGACTCAGGGTAGGGTCTAGGGCACAGATAGCTGAGTCACTCTGAAGAAGCATGTTTGATACATCAAACTTGGAAGAAAGAAGAGTGTTACATATGGCTATCGTGCAGTGGAATTAATTTGATAATTATTTTTTCTGTAAACTAGATTAACCTAGATCTAAGAATGAATGAAATAACCTTAACTTGGTTTAAAAACAACACTACAGCAACGCAGAGATTCATGGATGAGCCTTAGAAACACAGCATAGAGTATCGCACCTAGTTAAAGATTTATGAGGCACCACAGAGCTCAGAACAACTCCCCACCATACCATTCAATGTGATAATATATACATAATATTAAACCATTTTATTTTGTGTTGAGTAGTTATGCAGCAACAGCTAACACATACAATAATCAAGTTATTCCATGAAATAAATTGAAATTTCCAATTGTTTTCATATCAAAGGTTGGGAATAAATTAGGAAAATAGGAAAAAGGAGAAAAAAAACCTGTTAGATATCAGAGAGAGAGAAAAGCATAATAAAGTAACTAAATTGTACAAAGAAGTTGAAAAAATGATAATTCCAGGAAATAAATAAAAAGGGCGGGTTCTACTTCTGCAATGTGATTAAAAAAGCACAATTCTGACTCTGAGGCTTTGAGTCCTGCAATCCTGGGCATTTCTTCTGCCCAAGTATAACTGGCCGTTTTGTACTTGCCATCCCGAAGAATCTTTTCAGAGCCCCTTTTATTTCTTTATTCCTCAGACTGTAGATGAAGGGATTCAGCATGGGTGTGACAATGGTGTACATCACTGAGGCTATTGCACTTGAGTGTGAGCTCTGGCTAGCAGCAGAGTTGAGGTACACTCCTAGGCTTGTACAAAAAAATAAGGAGACAACTGAGAGGTGAGATGCACAGGTGGAAAATGCTTTATACTTCCCTTGAGCTGATGAGATTCCACATATACAGCAAACTATCTTAAAGTGAGAATAAATTATACCAGCGAGGGGACCACCACACAGCAGCATAGCTGTAAAATACATAACCATATTATTAAGAAAGGTATCAGAACATGCAAGTTGGATCATCTGATTGAGTTCACAGAAAATGTGGGGGATTTCCACATGTGTACAGAATGAGAGCTGCAACACCATTGAGGTTTGTAAGAAAGAATGCAAGACACTTGTGATCCAAGACACTAGAAGCAAGATTCAACAGAGCTGATGGTTCATGCTGACCATGTAGTACTGGGGGTGACAGATGGCCACAAATCGATCATAGGCCATCACGGCCAGGAGATAGATGCCCAGCCCCGAGAAGATTACAAAAAAGTACAGCTGGGTGATGCAACCTGCATAGGTTATGACTTTGCTCTGCATCTGGATGTTCACCAACATCTTTGGGATGGTGGTGGAGGTAAACAGATGTCTACAAATGACAAGTTGGAAAGAAAGAAGTACATGGGTGTGTGGAGGTGGGAGTCAGAGCTGACAGCCAAGATGATGAGCAGGTTTCCAAGCACAAGTGATCAGATACATGGAGAGAAAAAGCCCAAATGTGAAGGATTGCAATTCTAATTCCTCTGAAAATCCCATAAGAAGAAATCCTGAAATCCCTGTTTCATTGTCTGGTTCCATGTGGCTGGATTGACTACCAGGAAAGAGGAAAATTACATTACATATTTCACACAAATGGTATTACTCCCATAGTTGGAATGCTATGATTTCTGTATTTTGCATTTAAAAAATTAATGTCAGTATTTTATGCATGGATTTGTTCTCTTTAAGTGATTCCCTGTTAATCTCTGATTGGGCATTTTTGACCCATTCTCAGTATTTTCCCCAAGAGATCATGCATTATACTGTTTTACTGAGTATACCTTTCACGCATTTGAGAAATATCTATTAAGTTTTGAACATGTTCCAAGCACTTTACAGGCAATGAGTATAGAGTGCTGAAAGACAGAAGCCACCACAATCTAATGATGATGAAATAATAAAAACAAATAAAAATAGTATATAATACACCAGATGATGACAAGTACTGTGAAGAAAAGAAAAGCCAGTATAAAGTAGAGAATAGGTAGGAGTTTTATTTTTTCATTGGTGTTCAGTAAACACCAGTAAATAAGGTGACTTTTGAACAGAGAACTCAAGGAAGAGAAGGCAGGAGCCAAGAGCATACCTGGGGAAGTGTGTGCCTGGCAGAGGGAACAACTACTGCAAAGGCCCTGAGGATTATACAACTTCATTTATTTATCAAAAAGAGGAAGCAAGTCTGATAAGGGGAATAATAAAGAAAATGTGATAGAGATGGTTTCATACAATTTTGAAGAGACAGGTGGCCTCTGTGATGGTTAAACTTCAAGACAAAAGGACTCACTCATCCACACTGTATATCCTCATGTGCTTTATAAATCTGGTTGCAAAGTCATCCTGTAAATTGAAATAGATCCCCTTCTTAACACCATCTGTTGAGTTCTGGCCTCTGCATTGTAAGTGTCACCTTGGAATATGTGAGACTGTACCCCTGTTCTGATAATGGCTCACATTCCACAAGGCACACACATACATGTCAGATCAATATTTCATGGACTGTGTTCTTACCATGACTTTTTCACCTGCAGCCACAATAATAAGCTAGAAGTACATATAACTTAAGCTGGCCACATCAATTACTATTACCCTAAATAATGTAGAAACAGTATTTGAATTTCCAATAGTGAGCCCCCTATGGAGAAATAAAACTGAGAATCCAGGTTGGATAAGCTCATTTTCTGCCCTGTAGTTAAAGAAACATAAATAACCTATTCAATAAACAGAGGGAACATATGTGAGAGAGGGAGAGAGACAGTGACAGAGAGAGAGAGAGAGAGATGGGCATGAGGGGTAAAAAAGATCTAATAGTTCAGATGGTACCTGAGAATTTACAAAGAAGAAAAATTATCCTTGGTTTTGGCAACAATCCAACACTTGTTAGATCTCCTTGATGCCCAGAAAATTGATAAAGGAGTAAACATATATTTGGCCAGAAGACAAAAGTAGTGATATCTATATGGTGTCAATCACCTTACAGATTAAATACTCCAAAGAAAAGAAGTTTGATAGGGAATCAATCAACACTTCACAAATGAAAATATGCAAAGAAAAACAAAAGTTGGACATTTTATATATGAAGCAGTAGAAGACTTGTTTCTATATTTATTTGATCAGCTGGATTTTATATGATCTCTTGGGAGGTGAGGCAAGTTACTTGCACTTTTCTTTTTTTTTTTTAAAGATTGGCACCTGAGCTAACAACTGTTGCCAATCTTCTTTTTTTTTTAATCTGCTTTATCTTCCAAAAACCCCCTGTACATAGTTGTATATCTTAGTTGCAGGTCCTTCTAGTTGTGGGATGCAGGAAGCCACCTCAACGTAGCCTGATGAGCGGTGCCATGTCCGCGCCCAGGATCCAAACCCTGGGCTGCCACAGTGGAGCACGCGAAGTTAACCACTCGGCCACGGAGCCGGCACCGCACTTTTCTTATGTGCATCTTTTCCTTGTTTTTCTTGATCTTTAGGTTTTAATCTCTTTTTTGACTAATGTAATGGGCATACTCTAGTCCTGATTCTGGCCTTTGTACAACATGCTAAGGCCTCTTCAGACTATACTCTACGAAATTCTGTACATGTCGTGCCAATCCATCCTCTGACTTTGAATAACTGTCTTCGTAAGATTTATGCCTTGGGACCCTATGTCATACACACATTTATATCATTGTACTGTGACTTCACCTTTCTAATGTAAGTTCCAAATGAGCAAGGCCTCCACTTGAATTTTCTATTGTAGTTTGTCAAAATGGTATATGAATATATGTGCACTTATATAGAAACAAATTTATGAAAATAAAGAGTTATGAAATAAAGGGATTTGCAGAGATAATGAAGCCAGTTAAATAGAGTTGTTTCATACAACTCTATTACACAACATAGAATGGGACATCAAAAACAAATTGAAATGGGACATAAAATAACAGTAATTGAACAATATCAACATGGATCAATAATTCATTTAGCAAAGCCCTTGACATAACAGACTACAACATAAAATGTACTTAGAACTCTCTGGCATGTAGCAGATGCTCTGTTATTATTTATTGAATGAATCAGAAATTATCTCTTAGTACATATGGACATTTAATATATGACAAGGTGTACTTCAGTTTAGATAGTGAAGGTGTATTGTTTCATAAAAGCTGGCATAAATGGCTGTCCGTCTAGAAGAAAATGAAGTGACTGTCTACCTCACACATCTTAAAATATCAGAGGGATTAAAGACCTCAATATAAAGGGAAATAGTACATTTCAGGGGAATATGTAGATAAAAAATAGGTGAACATGTAAAATAAAGTACAAAAAAAAGCTACAAGTAGGCAAACCCATAATTAAGGCAAGAAAATCTGAAGTAAGAAGATAGAGATTTTTAACTATATAAAATTTAAAACTTTTTATAAACAGTAAATCCAACCAAAAACAATAATCTGTAAAAAAAAAAAAAAAAAACCAATCAATAAACAATAATCTGTCAAAAATATTTGAAATGCTGGGGCTGGCCCTGTGGCCGAGTGGTTAAGTTTGCGCGCTCCGCTGCAGGCGGCCCAGTGTTTCGTTGGTTCGAATCCTGGGCGCGGACATGGCACTGCTCATCAGAGCACGCTGAGGCAGCGCCCCACATGCCACAACTAGAAGGACCCACAATGAAGAATATACAACTATGTACTGGGGGGCTTTGGGGAGAAAAAGGAAAAAATAAAATCTTTAAAAAATAAAAAAATAAAAGTAAACTTTAAAAAAAAATATTTGAAATGCTGCTAACTGTAGAATAATAGAAACATAACTCATGGACATATAATAATAATAGGTATATAATAATGACCATGGGGATCAAGTATATGAATATTTGCTTAAATTGAATAATAGTCTCAAAAAAAAAAGAAATCTCTTTCACATTCCTCAACCTGTGAGGTCCTCAAGTTTTAAAGATCTCTCATGTTGATTGGAGTTGGAATTTCTAAACAGGTAGCAAAATAGAATTCTCTAATTTTGCTGGCAAAAGTGTGAAGTGTTACATGTTGGGAAAACAACCTGAAGACAGCTATAAGTATCAAAATATAGATTTTTTTTAACTCATGATTTCTCACTCTTGGCACTATTTACATTCTGGGCTAGGTCATTCTTTGTTGTGGGGTCTGTCCCATGCATTGTAGGATGCTGAGGATGCATCCTCAGCCTCTACTGACAGCCCCTCATGTGACGCCAAATATGTCTTTGCCTGTTCCTCAGTGTCCTCTGGATGTTCCTGTCTTTGGGGGAACAATATTGCCTCTGGTGGAGAAGCAGAGTTTTAATATAACAATCTCAAAATACTTTTGTATAATTGTTATAATAGTAATGTATTGAGAGAGAATATGTAAATGTGAATAGCACAGCCATAACATTTTGCAGACATTTAAATAATTAATTGGCTTTGCACTAATTATTGGATATAGGCCCATGAGCTATTAATGAGTAAGAAGGAAGAGTGGACACAGAAAACAAGATTTCACTAAGACATAAAGAGGATTTATTATGGGCACAAGATGCTACTCATGATTTTGTTAAAAGAGTATGAATATGTATGTGTGCATAGCATAGAAAGATAATTTTAAAAGAAACTAAGAACTTATGGAATAAATATTGTCAAGGGAATAAAATTAGGTTAAGTGTAGTGGTTTCAAAACAGCTGTATGAGGCAAAATTGAATAAGAATC
Organism: Equus caballus; assembly: GCF_041296265.1. Classification (NCBI taxonomy): domain Eukaryota; kingdom Metazoa; phylum Chordata; class Mammalia; order Perissodactyla; family Equidae; genus Equus; species Equus caballus. The sequence goes on from NC_091704.1 coordinate 13,182,958, forward strand.
TAAAACTAACATATATAAACATAAAATAATAATAATTTACTAATATCAACATGGGTTAGTAATTCCAGATTAAATTTCCAAAGACGTGGAAGTAAAAGAATAAAATAGAATGGCTTTTAAACTTTGCAAAGAACAGTATCTAAGTTATAATTTCTTCTTATATAAAGATATGTGGATTCAAATATAGTTATGGAAGTTGAAGTTAACCTTTAATCAAGTGTAAAAACGAATGTCTTTCAGTTGACGGTCAAAGATAATGTGACTCTTAGAAATAGATCTAACTGAAAAAGGGCCAAAGGGAACAAGAGGGAATGAAAAGGATGTAAAAACTAGTTGGTAATATGTATAAAGGGTGACATTAGCATTAAGTGTACAGAAGAAAATTTACTTTGACTTTTGTTTATAGCAAATATTCACAAGTGAAGAATATAAAAGTGAGAGCTAAATACTTTCGGGAAGAAAAATAAAATCTAAAAAAGCAATAGAAAGAATGCAATATGACTGAGTGATAAATTTGACCCCACATTACTAATAAACATGATTCCCCACATATTCATCTATACATAAAATAATTCAATGACAAAGAACAAAATTAGTGAAAAAAACTCTAGTTCCTTGTTTAGAAGAATGCAGTCAAAAACAAGTATAAAATCACTCTGACCTCATTTCACAAATGTATAAAGTACTTGTACAATTTAGAATAGAGAAAACAGTTGAATAACCCACAAGTATATTCAGCTCATGCATATGAAATAATTGCAGGGTAAAGTTATTTAGCATGCCCCTTTTTATTTATCAAGTGAAAGCATTGTGTTTTTTTTTTAATGTGAATACCCAGAGGGAAAGAAGATACTATGAAATGAATGTCTTATGAACTGTTGTTGCAAGGAAATATTTGCAAGTAACACATTAGTCTGGGTCTTTCTCAACAATATGAAGACACAGTTGAATATGCCCCATTAAAAAAAAAAAAAAGGAGATGCTCTGACTTCACTGGACATCCTTCCTCGCATGACACCATATTTTCCTACACCCTTTGACTGCAAAACTTCTTGGATATGTTCTATTCTATTGGAGGCACTTTATGCCTTTCCTTCCCTTCTCTAATTGTGGTGTATCACTTAATTGTGAACAATCACCCATGCATTGATGAGTTCAATACTCATTTCTATTTTTAGAGTGATAAATAAATTGATTAATTCGTTAATCAGGTGAGCAAACAACTGTAGCAGTGTCTTGGCTCTGGCCTAGGCTTGTGGCTCTCAACTGACCTCAGATGTGTGTGCTTGCTTTGATTCTCGCCTTTTCCAACAGTACCCAATGGGCTCTCAGACTCGCCTGGTTAGGAACTCAGAGGAGAAGCTTGCCGAGTGGAAGTCCAAATTCCTCGTGGATGTTTGATGATGGAGATTGAAGCTCTGTCTCTACATAAGGCAGCAGGAAGGAGTCAAGCATTAGTCTCCAAGCCAAACTTAAGATTCCAAAAACAACAACCACTTCCCATCCAGCCCAAGCTTGCAGAAGGGACGAGCAGAGGAGCTATTTACAACTCCCTCTGTCTGCTCATTAGGCACATTTCACTCTTGTTCCTCAAAGCTCGAAGCACTGATTTCCCTGTGGGACATTAGTCTGGACAGAAAGAAATGTTTTCCTGCAGATTCTATGCTCCTAATAGATCAGGTTAGAATCCAGTGAATGCAGTTTTTATTAGTCCCCCCTCATGATCTCTGCCAGATTTCAGAGGTCTAACTTCCCAGCACCTTATCCCAACACTGATTTTAAATTTTCTACAAATTCGGGACTGAGGATTCTGTCTAGATTAGATGCCTTAAATCTTCAACATATTGACTTGTGGTGGAAAATCAGCCTTTAATATCTGTGGAAAATAGCTATTCTCTTCATAAAGAGGGAGAACTTTAGTTTCCTCAATATAAACCTTGGGCACTACACACTTATGTTTCCACACACTTGCCAAAAACAATTAGGAATTTCATACTTTTATCACAAGTTAAGAGCTGTCACATATGAAATATTTGTTAGTTATAAGACATATATTTGTACTTTTTGCACTATAATCTCAGTTAGAATAGGAAAGTAAACAGTATTCCTTGAAGCCTCCAGAAGGAATATACTCTGACAAACATCTTGATTTTAGCCCAGTGAGACCTATTTCAGACTTCTGACCTTCAGAACTGTAAGAGGATAAATGTGTTTGTTTTAAATCACTAGTGTGGTAATTTTTTATTAACATTAGGAATTGAATACAAACATTTACCAAGTAACATTTTTTTTTCAGGAAACTGAGATTAAGCTTCTTGATGAACTCATTTAGTTTCTCCTGTGCAAAGGTGTTTTGCATAATCTCACTTAAAGTAGAAGAAGAAATGTAGAATCTATTCAGATATATTCAGCCTCTTTAGCTGGTGCAGATTTTCCCTTTGCTTAAGAGAAAGTGTAATTCAGTCTTTGATGACTTTGAGACATTAAGATATGAAAAACAATTCATCATTTAAATTTATGTATAGCATTTTCTTTAAATCTTTCTGTCTGAATTTCTACATCCTTTTAATTTTGTCTTAATTCAAACATTCATTCTTTTCATTTCTATCTTCTCCAACTTTCTCTCATTTCCTTTCAACATAAAATATGACTAGAAATGAACCTGTGTTTGTGTGCAGATATTCATTTGAAATATAAATGTGTACAAATGCATACACGTGTGTACACACATACAACTTTATCTTTGAACATATTTTCAGACTCAACAAAATATGTACATATATTTCATTTATATCTTGTAACATACATCTAAAGTTATGTTTACTGTCCCAGAGTATCTTCAGAAACAAGGAAGGTGAGGCTCAGGGACATTAAATTTTTAACAATTGCATAAAATACCGTTAAAGTATATTGTGTACTTCTATGAGTGATACACAAATGGAAACATACAGCATCTATTGTAATTTTTGTATGCCTTCTTTCATCAAAGTGTGCTTTTTAAATATATGCAGGATGTAGTATGTGATTATCTTCAATAAATTAGTCATAAGTAAGCAATCTAGGGTGCATGGATCAAAGAGGAATCTAGATCACTGGTAGCCGATTCACAGTGAGCAGTGGTAGGAGATATCTCTTCTACCTGGGAAAAAGAAGAGTGTCCTAGATGAATATAGACATAATAATAGTAAATTAAAGCAATTCACACTTGATACTCTTTTTTTGTTGGTAAAACAGAAGACAAAAACTGATACAGAAATAGAGTAAACTGATCATATATTGGTTCAAGTGAGAAGAGCACCATGACCACACATCAAGGAAGAGCCTTAGAAGCATACTGGATAGACTCATAGTTGACTATAGACTCATGCGGGGACCAGCAGAGCTCAGAGGCCTACCATATAATCCCTTCATTTGCTTTTAGGATGGCATTTCATGCAACAATGGCTAGCCAATGCAATAATCAAAGCTAACAGAAGTGAGGACAATTATAATAATAATCAGCTGCTGCTTATCTTTGGCATTGGTTCTTATATTTGAAGACAGCATTCATGGTCTGTTATTTCAGAAAATTATTTTAAAAAGCGTTTTATCAGGGTTCTCTCTAGGTAACCAAGAGAGGTCGAAACTACTTGCATAGTTGTATAGAAAAACTGGTGATCCTGATTCACAAAATTGGACAAGACTTAAAGGTCTCTCTTGAGTCATTCTTTGACAATAAAGGTAAATAGATTCTTGAGCATAATGGAGCTATATAGTGGGTGATAATGGTAATGATCATTCACCACCCCATTAGTGATTATGAAAAACATTTAGAAGCAGAAGATTTTTTGTTTAGAGCAATGCAAGGAGTCATCTTATCTGTGGCACTGGAAGTTTTCTAGCAGAAACAGGAAGCTAATTGAATAAAAATGTTTTAAAAAGACAATCAACTCTTCACTCATATGTCTAAACTCCTTTACACATGGACACCAATCCTCTATGCTCTAATGAGTAGATGTACAGGATGAAAAAGAAATAGTTTTGCATAGTAATACTTTGTATGACTTTAAATTTTGCTCCATCATATATAATGTCAACTCTAACTCTAAGGTCACATAGGTCAATCTATTTATTAAAATTTGTCTTTCAATGAAGCCTCCTCCTGCAGACACATGTTTGATGATCAGTTTTCCATAGGGACTATGGTTGGCATTGTTGACACTGTATAAGAGAGCTGAATAAGAGAGCAAATTCCTAATAAGGAGAATAAAACCCAATGATCAGGGGCCAGCCCGGAGGCTCCGCAGTTAAGTGTGAAGGCTCCACTTTGGCAGCCTGGGTTCACCAGTTCCGATCCCAGGTGTGGACATGGCACCACTTGGCAAGCCATGCTGTGGTAGGCATCCCACATATAAAGTAGAGGAAGATGGGCATGGATGTTAGCTCAGGGCCAGTCTTCCTCAGCAAAAAGAGGAGTATTGCCAGCAGATGTTAGCTCAGGCTAATCTTCCTCAAAAAAAAAAAACAACCCCAATGATCAGATATTAAATACATTATATGTTAATGTCTACATTTTCAGAAGAGCCGTTAAGGTAGTAATATACAAAGGATTAATGTACGCATAAGTGAAAAACTGTTGTCTTAGATTTCCTTCTACTTGAAAATTTTATAAATGACCTTAGTTGCCAAATGTAGTTTTTTCCATAGCAGGAGTGCAACTCATGACTGTTGTTTTAGTAAAACAAACAAACAAAATTATTTGGTATGATATATGTCATTTGAGAAAAAATTGTTGTTAAAAATCCACATTGTGCTTGGCAGGCAGGTGGGGCTTCCTTGCTGGGACCCGAGCTAGAGCTGCTTGTAGGCACCCCAGGGGAACAATGAGCTTCCTCTACCCACCAGGCTCAAGGCTGCTGGGACTCTCTCCACAGCCACCCAGGACCCAATCACTCTTCCAGGGCTCAGCAGTCCTATGAATGCTCTCTCTGGCCTGGAGAGTGGCTGCCCCACTGGGTAGATCTGTTTATGGTCCCTGGTGCGAAATTGTCCCATTTGCAACAACATGGATGAATCTGGAGGGTCTGATGTTAAGCAAAATAAGCCAGACAGAGAAATACAAATACTGCATGATTTCATTCATATGTGGAAGATGACAAATACATGGATAAAGAGAACAGATTAGTGGTTACCAAAGGGGAAGACGGTTGGGGGCTGGGCGAAAGTGACAAAGGGGCACATATGCATGGTGATGGATAGAAATTAGACTACTTGGGGTGAGCACAATGAAGATATTCAGGAAGTGATAAACAATAATGTACACCTGAAATTACACAATGTTACAAACCATTATAATCCCAATAAAATTACTTCAATAAAAAGAAAAAAAATCCATGTTGTCTTACTGGGTGAATGGATATTTCCATAAATTTATAACTTAAGGTTAGGAATAAATTTTGTGAAGTAGGAAAAGAACACGGGAAAAAATGGTAGATATCAGAGAGACCAGAAATCTTAATAAAGTGAGTTACTTAATTTGAATAGCAAAGTTGAAAAAAAAAAAACTTAAGGAAACTCTTAAAAGGAGTAAGTTCTACTCTCAATGTCTGATCAAAGAATTACAATTTCTGACTTGGAGGCTTTGACCTCTGCAATCATAGGCACTTCCTCAGTTGTAGGACAATTGGCCCTTTTAGAAAAGTTTTCTTAACAAAGCGCGCTTTCAGAAGAAAAGGATCACCATGCAGCAGCACAACTGCAAAATACAGCACTCTGTCATTTAAAAAAGGTGTCAAAACAAGCAAGTTGGTCCATCTGCTTGAGTTCACAGAAAAAGTGGGGGATTTCCGAGTTTGTGCATAAGGACAGTCTCAACAGCATTCTTGTGAAACGCGGAATTCAAGAGCACATGATCCAGGTAACCAGAACGAAGAGCAGTCCATGCAGCCAAATGTTCATGATGACTGTGTGTTGCAGTGGATGGCAGGTGGCCATGAAGCAGTTTTAGTCAAGAGAAAGATGTCTGAAACTGCAAAAAGAATGAAAAAATACATCTGTACAATGCAGGCTTCATAGCTTATAATTTTTCACTGGGTCTGGATGTTCACCAACCACTTTTGGATAGTTATAGAGACGAAATAGATGTCTGCAAAGGAGAGGTTGGAGAGGAAGAAGTACATGGGTGTGTGGAGGTGGTAGTCTAGGCTGACAGCGAGGAAAACGTGCAGATTTCCAAACACAGTGATCAGGTACCTGGAGAGGAAAAATCTATAAAATGAGTGACTGAAATTCTGGTTCCTCAAAATTCAAGAAGAAATTCTGAAATTTGTGTATTATTTCTTGGTTCCATGTGTTAGACATGACTACCAGGAAAGAAAAAATACCCTGAATAATTTTCACACCAATGGGCATTACTAACGCAGTTCAAATGTTATAATTTACATTTTATATGCAATAAATTAATATCTTTAATTTTTGCATGGAATTTATCCTTTTTATGGAACCTCCCATGCCATTTTTGATTAGTAATTCCTATCCTACCCTCAGCTTTTCCCCAAAGTGGTCATATATGCTTTTAATGAGAAATTCTGTCATGCCTTTGGGGAATATAAATTGAGGACTGATCATCTCCGATGCAGAGTATAGAGTTCTGAGTAACAAATATCTCTACAGTCTATGATGGAGAAAGAACACAAGAAAATACAAAAATTGCATATCATCAGATATTGACAGGTGCTATGAAAAAGAGAAAGTACAGAAAGGGTGGATTTGGGTGTTATTTTTAACTGGATGTTCAGGCACAGCTGGCAAGCAGGTAACATTTGAACAGAGACTGCAATAGGAGAGGTTGAGTGAGGTGAGGTTATCTGGGGAAGTAACCCCTGCAGGGGAATTGGCCACTGCAAAGACCCTGAGAAAGGCATTTGTTTCAGAAAATCAAAGCTCAAAAGGTAGTAATATGTAAGGAGAATGTACTGAACAGAGAGTGATGAGAGATAGTGTCAGAGGATGTTGAGGACTGAGATGGCCTCCCCGCTACAGCTGAAACTCAAGACACAAGGAGACTTTCCTTCACATGTTGTTCCTCTCACTTGATTAATATTGTTTTCAAAGAATCTTGTGCCTAGAAATAGATCTCCACTTTATTTTCATCAGTTGATTAATATTCTTGCATTTGTATTTTGGGAGTTACATTTTGGAGTATATCAACTCAGGTATCCCCACTCTAAAGATGCTCATAATTCACAACACACACATGCGCACAAAGTGCACTATGACTTCCGCAGGCCATTTTACGATCAGGCTCTTCTCACCTCCAGCAACAATAATTAGGAAAGAAATGATACAAGATAAGCTGTGAACATCAGATTATCTTTCCCCTAAATAAGTAGAAATAGGATTCAAATTCCAGTTGATAAGCCTGCCATGGACATGTACACAAGGGGCTCCATTTTAGTATACCCATTTTGTGTGCTGTAGTTGAAGATATATATATATATAATTTCTGTTAAAGAACCTACAGAGTGAGGAAAGTAATGGACATGAGGGCAACAAAAGATCTAGTAAGCTCATGTGACCCCTGAGAGATTGGGATGAGGAGGAAGATTCCTTGGTTCTGACAGCAATTCAACCCCAGTTATATTCCCATGGAGACAAGAATAACTAATGAAGCAGCAAAAAATAATTCACCCCAAAGAGAAAAGATTAGTAATTTTTATGATGTCAAGACAACTTACAGATTGATCATTCCATTAGAAAAATTAGCAACGAAAGTAAACCCACAATTTACATCAGCAAAGATACAATGTACAATAGTGGGGGATTTTAAAGATGAAATACTAGAAGTCTTTTCTAACTGACATTAAATGCCAAACTTTTGGAATCAGAAAACCTGTCCCTGTTGTGATGCTTTACAGGAGATTTCTTATTTAATCCTCTTAACAGCCCTGTAACAGAAATGTGTTTTTCTGGCCCAAGCCCGGGAGTGTCTGCCCTAGCCCACCTCTCTAAACATCTTTGACTTTCTCTGTCTCACTTTCTAGGCTTCCAGAGCTATTGCAGCTCCTCCTATTTGGGAAGATATATTATATTTTTGTTTCAGAATTCTAGCAATTGCTACTTCCCCTTCTTGGATTACTTCCCCTATCAATATTTACAAGTCTATTATTTTCTCTCTGTCTGTACAAAAACAATACCTTCTTAGAGAAATCTTCCCAATTCAACTCTCCTCCAAAACATTTCTATTTCATTATATTGTTTTTTATATATTCTGTTGAATGCTACATCATGTTTCATTCCTTTAACTTAAACTTTTCTTGGCTATTTAGTTTAAAGTGTGTCTTCTATAAATGATGTATAGATTACATTGGTTTACTCAATATGACTGCTGGTATCTTCAGTAATCAAATTTAACCCACTAATTTTTATCGTGGTTATAGATATATTTATTTCTAGATGTTTTAATTTCATTTTTATTTAGCCTATGTCTTTGTTCTTTCTTTTTTATTTTTTAATGTTTCTTCTTGTTTGAGTGACTGAGTTTTCAGTACCTATCCACTATTACCTTTTTTATTGGTTTGAAAAATGTCTATTTTACTTATCATTTTATTTGGCATGACAATAATGCAAACATCTATACTAAAACTATATTTCCTATAGACATAGATTTCCAATACACACACAAAAGGAAATACATTTTATCTTACTTGAATTTCCATGTTTCCCTCACTTTTTTTAAATATTGACTCTTTAAGGATTTTATTTCCAGATTTTACAAATATATTGCATCTGTAAATGTATATCAAATGTTATTTAGATGTGACTAGTAGGTTTACTTGTTTACAGTTTCTTATAAACTAGATCATCTTCATTAACCAGTATATTATTTCTCTACTATAGTACACTTTTAAGCAATTATTCTAGAGTAGGTAGGTATTTGCTAATGATTCAGAAGCTTTTCATGTCCCCAAATTGACTTGATTTACTTTGTCACTTACTATCACATTAAATAGGTATAGAATTATTAAAACTCTAGTTATATCTTATAGAATCCAGTGTGGCTAATCAATTATTACACATGAATCTAGATTGTATATAGATGTTTTGTTCCTTCTCTGAGAACACAGTTTTTGTGTTCATTAATATGATGTGTACTGTTGGGAATTTTTCAATATTTATATTTATTTACCCAGTCCATTACCTAGATTATGTCTGTGATATTGGAGACAGGTACATTTCCTCATTTCAGGAAAGTTAGTCTCTATCATTTTCTCCTGCTAATCTTCTTTATTTAGTTTGTCCTGGAGGAGTCATCTGGTGCACTGTGCATGCAGCCGTGTGCTGGAGAAGGAGAGCACTGGCCAGGGAGAGGAGATTGTGTGCATCCTTCCCACCTCTGTGATCAGTGACATCACACTGGCAACTTGAATTTACCACGGTGGGAGTGTTCACACTACGGACTTTGGAAAACACTACAAGTCATACAAATTGGTGGGTATTTTTCTTTTGCTAGTTTTGTTTACAGAGGGTGATGATTAACAATCATACTACTGCCTCCACATGTTTGCCATTTTTTGTTATATATATATATCCCATTCTATTAATATATAATATATAACAATGCATATGGATAAATATATTTATTAATATATATTTATAAATAGTATATATTTATATATATTTATATTTTTTATGATATATATACTGTTTTTCCTTTTTCCACAACATTCAGGGCATATGCATAGACCTTATACTCATTTAATAAACTATTTTTCAGCTGTGTCCATCCTATTATTGTCCTATTACTGTTTTTTCTTCCAAATTTAATAACATTTTAAAAATCACATATTTTCAGTTGCTTTTATCTTTCCCACTACTTTTGAAACTATTTTAAAATTTCTATTTTACTTTATTGAGACTCCTTCATCAGTATTCAGTAATTCTTTTTCTTTTAACTTCATTCCTTCTTTCTTCTTTTTCCTTTTAATTTTAGAGATTGTCTTTCGTGAGTTTGTTTTTCCTTAAATATGTGAAAATTTTTCAGTTTATTCTCTTTTCTATGTCTAAGAGTGTCTGTTTTCCTTACCCCATTGTTACCTGATCCTCCCTCTCTCATATGGAGGCACAAACTATCGTTTTTCTGCTGAGCATTATGGTGATTCCTTTTCTTTCTGTTTCATTCCTGGGCTTAAACAGCTTTTCTTGGCACATATTAAGGATGGGAGTCGTCATCCTCACCTCTTCCACAGATCATCCTAAATGAACCTCTGTAATTCCTGTGTCTGCATCTATGAGCTTCAAGGTTCAAAGTGTTCCCATTTATTTTACTTACAATTTGGGTTAGAGTTTGTGCTGTGGGTTCCTTTAATTTTTCTTTTCCGAGATCTTACCCTGTGTTTTCTCTTTTCCTTGAATTTTTCAATATTTCTCATTTATAGAGGGCATCAGTTTCTTGTTTTTTTATTATTTTAGAAAACACATTTCTGTCATTTCATGGTATTTGGAGAGGTGGTGGAACCATATATATGTTGCACCATTTTCATTGTATAGTTTAAAAATGCTTATAATATTGAATGATTATATATCTAGGCAAGATCATCTTTTTCTTTTGGAGAATAAAATGGAAAAATGTTTGGGGAAGCAAATTGGTAATGTGTGTAAATTGGCTTATGTGTCCCTGCTTTTGGCTTACCAGTTGCATTTCTGAAAATACTTTAAGTACCTAACAATAAACACAGACTACAAATGTGAAAGTGTGCTCAATGTAGTTATTAATGAAAAGAAAAAATATAAGCATGCAAAGAATCTAATTGTAGGGAAAAATTTATAAATTCTGGATATTTTTGAAGATTATCCAATCACAATACAAATGCTCACAATGATATAATTAAAAATAATAGTGTGAAATTGTATATGCACTGTGATTGAGAGGCCGTAAAAATATATTATAGAGAAACTCTATTACACACAGTAAAATACTAACAAGATATTTTCAAACGTGTTTCCCTTTTCATCTAAGATTAAGTTCTTTTGTTTAGCTTGCTTTCTATATGTTTGTCACTTCTCTTACATTATTTATTTACTGGTTTATTTTTTTGGGAAAATGCCTATTATCTCTTTCTTGTAGATAATAAGCATATTCATCTTCTTTATTTCATTTTATCTGTACTTCTGAATTATGTTAACATTTAATTTGTTGTGTATGGTAAAAATTTCATTTTTTTCCCAGGGGAAATTCTTTTTCATATTACCTTTAAGTGAGTTTTAATTTTGTTTTTTCATAGTAGTTTTTTCTGCATACTGTACTGCTTCCTTTACTTCCTATCTGACATTCTTTGTGTTTTTAGCTGTTTGTTTTATTAAATGTGTTATTTTGTGTCATAGAGGCTGTATTTAATTTAAATTGATTTAGATTCCAACACATATATATTCTTTTCTGTGTCTTGCTTTTGAGCATGAAGGAGTGATGAATCTATCCTGTGAGGTTTCCTGCTGAGCTGCTTCTCTCCTCCAGGGCTGTAACTGAGAGCTTGTATTCCTAACCATGTTCTATTTCATTCCAAACTCTTCCTTCCCTTACTGAGGGGGGAATTCTCATAACAAAATTCTGGAAGACAAATTCAACCAGACTTCTATGCATCTTCTTTGTATTAAATTGAATATTCATCATTTTAGTTTCTGTAAAGATGTTTAAGCAAATTGGACAGGGGTATGTTTGGAGAGGCATCCCTGATTCATTCAGAAAGTTCGCCTGAAGTGATTTTCTCATGTGTGCACTCATTTTGCAATCGGTTTAAACTTTGGCAGTAGAGACAGGTCCAAACTTTATTTTGTAGACTGATATCAATATTCTGGTACAAAGATGATATTTAGATAAACATCAGTTTTCTTTTCTGCCATCATAAGTCTAAATCACACGACGGCCCACAGAGATACTGTACCAATTTTACTTTTTGTTCTTGTGCCTCTTCTTTCCCTGTGGATATCATAATGAAAGATGGGGATAAAATTAAGATTTTAGACTAAATCACTTGTTCTCTCCTTGCGCAATTCTCTTAAAATACTTGAGATAGGCAAACTGATGAAGTTCACCCTCTTTGGAGAGAGAGAGAGACAGAGAGAATGAAATACATGCTCTTTCACTTTCGCTCAAATTCGAAACACTTTAAAGAAAAGGGAATGAGGCTGAATCATGCATGGATTGGTCTGCTTAATGAAAGCTTATTATTTGATTACTTTTATTAATTTAATGTCATATTGTCCCACAAATGTAATCAGTGTATTATATTTTTGAATTATATTTGTATTTCTGCTAACGTAAATGAGCTAATATAGCGAGACTTGTCCATTCTGTTGTTTAAACTGACGTTGTAGGAAAATGGTCATATATTACTTCAATGTTTATTTTATATACACACACACACACATATATATATATATTAAAAAATACGTGTGATAATGTAGAGATAGAGTACATTTCGTGTTTGATGGGGACATATATTATGAAACAATTAACTTTTCCCAGAGGGTGAGATGGATGGTGTTTCAAGACAGCTGGAGAGTGCAGGTAACATTTCAGTTGAGCTTTTAGGAGTAATTAGAGGTTTACCTGACAGACTAGTACTCCAGGGTTAAATAATCTCTGCATAAAATTTGATGGTGCAGTTGAGGAAGAGCAAAGAGCTTTCTGTAGATAGAGCATAGAGTCTTTGAATTCATGAGAAGGGTGTTTGGGACAAAAGAAACACTGTTGTGGCTTGAGTATGTTAGCTTCTTATAGAGATCTATGTCTTTTACTTCTCCTTATGGCGTTGTACGAGATAATAATACTTTGAACAACTGTCTATGAGCTAAGAATAGCCTACTAAGGTTGTACCTACAGCTGATATCTTTTCTGAACCAAGATCATTCCCCTTTACCGGTGTCCTCAAGGCCCTTTCACATCTTTGTTTCTCATAGTGTAAATAACGGGGTTTGAGATTGCTGTTACTATGGTGTAGAAAAGAGAGACAAAATCTTCCTGGTTTTTGGATGTACATTTGACTGACTGAAGGTATATATAGATAATGGTCTCATAGAAAATGATGACCGCAATCAGGTGGGAGAAACAAGTCCCGAAGGCTTTTAAGCACCGTGCTGCTGATTTGAACCTCAGCACAGCTTGGGCTATAAAACCATAGGAGGCAAAGATGGGTGACACAGGAACAATTTAAAAGATCACATTGGCCATAAAGAGTCCTACCTCATTGAAATTTGTGTCCACATGGGCCAGTCTGCTGAGCACTTGCACCTCACACAAACGTGGTTCAGTTTGTAATGACCACAAAGAGGCAGTTGCACAGTAATGGAGCACTGAATTAGAGAGGTGATGAGGCCACTGTACTATGCTGGCCATGGATGCACAGAACTGAGGCTGCATAATGATTGCGTAGTGCACAGGACAGCAGACAGCAGCATAGCAGTCATATAACATGACTGCCAGGAGAATATACTCAGTAGAACCCAACCTCATGGCCCCATAGAGCTGGGCCACACATACAGCATAGCTCATGATCTTCTCTTTCTTATTCATGATAAGCAGCAATGGTGGGCAACACTGATGGTGCAAGAAATGTCCACACACAAAAGGTTACTGAGGACAAAGTACATCAAAGAGTGGAGTTTTGGGTGCAAGCAAGACACCAAAATGATGGCAATCTTCCCCAGAAGCTTCAAAGCGTCAAAGAGCAAAATTAAGACAAAAAGGATCCTCTTTAGCTGGGACTGATCTGAAAATCCCAGGAAAAGAAATCCCTCTTCAGAACTGTTGTTGTTTACCTCCATTTTCCTGCAGACTTCAATTCATAAACGGATTAATATTCTGGAGAAAGAAAATGATGAGGTGATCATTGGTGAGCTGAGATTGTTTCCAATATGATTATCTTCCTTTTATAACTTTCAGCTATGTTTTAAAGACTGATAGCACTCCCTTCAATGTACATCCTTTGAGAGGAAAGGTCTCTCCTTTCTCTTTCCTTGAAACAGATTTTACTCTTTCTAATGGGAACAACTCTAAAGCAAACATCATCACAATGCCCTCTTGTTTCCATCCATCATCCGAGAGGGTATTCTCATCTGCCCCTCACTCTTCCTCTACTAAAGACATTTCTAGGTTTACTGACATTCATTTATAAGGCTCTATTCTACCAGTTTTGGTTTTATACTCTTAGAAGAGCCTGCCGTCATGTACTTTTAAATTCTACAATGGCAGACAAATATGGAGGGAGCATTAGGAAAAATAGCACTTAGATATCTGCAGAGAAATATAGACTAGATGTTGTTAGTGATAGTATATCTCATGCATGGAGAGGAGATTGAAGTGATGTGGCAGAGAAGTGAACTGCTGAAGAGATGGTCTTGAAGAGAGAGGACAGAGAGCAGATCAGAATCAATTTAGCATCAATCTGATGACCACTCATTGCTTTGGATCCTGGCATTAGCTTCAAGCAGAATTTGAGCTGCTGACATTTTTAACTTAAGGCTGAGAAGCAATCTCACAGACACATTTCTCCTTCAGTTCCCACCTCCTTCTCTTCACTTATCTCCTTTTCAGTTATTTTTCATATTTCTTTATTATTGTAGTTTAACTTACAAGTTTTTAGGGCTGAGTTAGAAAAGTAGTTTATCTTGGTTTTCTCTTATGTAGGTAATTCCACTTGAAACAAAAGCTTCATACCTTGTCCTTTAAAATCCAAATGTTGAAATACGTTCATCAAATTATACTATACAATTTCTTAAATAAAGATCTATTTTTAAAATTTTTGATACCTTACTATATACTGTGTATACTTGTTTAGTATATAAACTTAATCTAGTTTTTCTGGATTATCCTACGTCAAAAGCTTTAAAAAATGAAAAAAAAAATCTTATTTTCAAAGACTGCATGCATTTTCATTTTGTTGCTAATGTCACTTAACAATTGTTTTATTATGCCATTAAACTTGGTCATAGTTTATTACTATGATTGATAATGCAACAAATTTGCTTGCAGTTGCTCGTACTTTGATTTACTTTAGCGTTTCCTAGAAATCGAATTAGTTGCTGAAATACATGAAATGATTATAGTTTGCAAATAGTACAGATGTAGTGCAATGCTCTTTGTGGAGTGTTTGAAAGCTACTCATGTCAACTCATCATGAATAAATTCAATTTTATTATTTTTAAGCCCTCATGTAATTTGTGAAAATCTTATTTTAACATTTATTTGTAGGTTGAAATTATTTGTTTATTTGCATTTATTAAATTTTGCTTTACCTGTTCTTTTATTTTGTCCATTTTTAAATTGATGTATTTGCATATTATAATGGTCTATTTATTCAGAAACGCAACTGACCTCTTTTCCTTTTTATGTAAGTACTTTATTTCAAAATATTATCAAATATCTTTTCTAAAATTTAAAAACTACTACTGAGGTGATATTGCCAAGCATAAAAACAAAATAAGATGCAGACTGTATAAAATGAAATACATGTATATATTATCCCATATCTATGAGTGTGTGTACATAAAATCACATCAGAGTCTAAGTCAAAATAAATGAAAACAAGATGCAAAAGAGAAGACTTACAAACACTCAGCCATATCTGGTCACTGGACGTCAAAGGCAAAACATCTGATATGCATCATCATCAATAGCAAACACGTAAATTCCCATGCAAAGGAGCAGGGTGTGGACCACAAAGTGAAACCCATCATAACATTGGCACTCCCAAAAGCAGAGAAAAAAATATATATTTTTTTCATGTATGCATCTTCATTAATCAAGATGAAGATCTTGAAATGGTAAGCCTATGTAGGTCTTGATATTGATTCCTTGCGGCTTGTAATACTGTAGGAAAATATATTATTTATTACATATACTTTATTATATATACATAATATTTATGAGATAATGGCTTATTACAGCAATATATAATTTCTCTAAGTTCAGAAGCTGTAGAATTTAAAAATTTCTTTCCTTAAGATAAGGTAGAAATAAAATAGTACAAAATCCCTCTGTGATCAAGAATCACAAAAAAGGCGTTTCTATTTGAACTGGAATAATGAAGAGGAAAGAGGAAAATAATGTTTGGTTCTACAAGCACTTTGTTCATGCCTTATGGAATTAATTGTTAGTTTTGCTAACAAAAGAACAGTGGAAACACGAATTTGCAGGCTAAATGATGAATGTACATGCTAACTAATGTACTGAGAAAAAATTTCCGCATATAAATATATGTGTATGGGTGTGTGTGTGTTTGGATGTGTGTGTATCTGCCAATGTCCCCTCATCACCTTCTCCACCACTTCCTTGTCCCAGTCACCATCATGTACTACCTGGACCTCTGACAGAGTCCCACAACTGAAAATCCTGTGCATCCTTATTCCAATCATCTTCTCCACAGAGGCAAACAGAGCAAAACTTTTCAAATATAAATAAGGAAGTTCTGGGTGCTGGTATACACCTTTAGCTAGTCTTTTAATGTTAATATTGCTACTTTTATTCTTAAAATATATAATAAACATCCAGGAAAATGAATAACAAAAGAAACCACAAATGGTACCTTCTCTGTAATTAGGAGATGAAGAAAACACACTAACTAAAATTTACATGTAGTGGAGAACAAAGGTACTGAGACTCATCAGAATTGGTACAGAAAACCTAGAATGGTATCAAGAGGCCTTGGAAGAAAGTAGCATGGCATTAAAGGTCACTGGTAAGACCCCCCAAATATCAGAAAATTCCTTCTTCTATAAGGAGAGCATTCTCCCATCAGTGTGGATTGCTGTGCACATGTCTGATAGACAAGGGGGCAGGGAGCAATCAGAGGACAAGGAAAGAGACAGGTTTGGAAAGAGCCAGGGGAGGAGGTGGTAGAGCCAACAGTGCAGCATGGTCTAACCTGAGGGATTGCCATCCCAGTCATGGCCAGGAATGAGGAGGTGACAAGAAGTCAGACATTGAGAAACCTGCAGGAATGCATAGAACAAAGCAACAGAGCCTGAGAAACCAGGAAAGATCTCCCAATGTCTGCAACCCCATGGAATCTTCCTGGTAATAAGTGGAAAAGCAAATTATATGAAATAATAACATATGAAAATGCAGTGTCCTTCAAAAAAATACTAAAGAGAAAATAAAAAATAATTAGCAAACTTCATATCAGAATAAATAAATTGAACTGAAAATTGTTGCCATAAAGCAGATCTAAACCATGATCCAATGTTCAAAGTTGATTTACAGCAACAAAACTCTTCACAAAACAATTTCAGCAATGAGAGAACACCATGAGGTAGAAATTAAGAAACCAGACATTTGATGACCAGTCAAGAAGAGGTGATGGTCAGACAACAGAAATATGTCAAATGGGAATTGACTTCAGTTAGGAGAGAATTTGAAGAAAATGATGGAGCTTAAATTGAATAGTTGATTCATGGTTTGTATGTGGCTGTAAAATAATATTTAAAGTTAATAAATCAAGTAGTGAAAGATGAAGCATGAATATATCATAATAACACTAAGATATATTGACTAAGGTTGTATGATAAAGGAAAGAAGAGAGAAATATTTTAGAAGGTATTTTATCCTTGCTCATGTTAGGGAACCAATTGACTGTATAAAGAGAAAGAAGATAAAGAATATTTCACTATTTATAAAGTATCTTTTATACCCTATAAAAGTATCATGAAAAGATAATTGAACAAATACACAAATCTTGTTAAATGGGAAAAAAATAAGTAGACCACATAATGAAAGACTTTTTAAAATAAAAAGATGCAGAGAATATAAAATAATATAAAACGCAAGATAACACAAGATAGACTTATTAGACATATCAACAAATATCTTTGGGTTTAGCATACTCACTAAAGGAAAAAGATTACTATTTTCTCTGCCTGGCAATCTCTTCCTCCAAAAAAGTTGTGGGTTATTTCTTCAGTTACTCAGGTCACTATTTGATTATGAAAGAAGACTTCTGTGACAAATCAATGTGAAATAGTCATGTGTCCCTTACCTTGTTTTATTTTTATTGAGAGCAACCACTCATGACATTTTTTACCATGATTTGTTTATTATCAATTCTCCACAGTAGAACGTAAATCCAGGAGTTATGATATTTTACTGACTTTTATCTCAGGTGTCTCCCCATTGCCTAATACACGGCCTGCCACAATGTAGATGTTTAAAATAAATGTTTCCCTAAGGAATACACTGAAGATTTAGAAGTGACATCAACAAGATGGTGGAATAGTTGATCCCTGGCTTTAGCTTCCCTCACAAATATACAGATTAGCAACTATTCACAGACAATAACACTTTTGTGAAAAATCCAAAACCCGGAGTGAGGCTGAAGTACCCACTTCAGGAGCACAAAAGCTGAAATAACTGACATTAGACAGAAGAGTCAGAGGAGTGGTTTCACTTTAAATGTATTACCTTCTTCCAGGCCAGCAACGAACTACACCGAGAGGAATTCCCATCACCTGTGATTTCTCCAGTGGGGAACAGAGAGCCCAAGGCAGACATTCAGCTCCCCTAGAATTGTGGGGCGCTCCTCAGGAGGCCTACTTCTTTCTCAAGCCATGGTGAAGAGAGGTGAACTGGCAGGGCTAGACCACCTAGGGTCAGCCTAGAGCAAAATAATGGGGACAAGGCTCACCAACCAGTCACAGATCTTGGTGGTAACACTATGTCCCTGCCAGCAGTGCTATCTGACCAGAAGCTTTCTCCATCCGTGGAGACAAACTGCAACACTGTATGGCCAGTGAGTACAACCAGCAGTTCTGTCAGGCTAAGACCTCTAGCCAGTGGTCCACTTCACCCAAGGAGCCAAGCCTGTGACCCCAGCTGGCTGCAGAGCAGAGACAGCAACCCTGCTCAGACTCATATCACAGCCTTTAGCCTCACACAAACGTGGAGCATATCTGAGGTCCCATCCTACCTGGGACTCCAGTTGGTGCCCCTGCCCAACTAAGCACAACCAGTGGACCCACCTGATCATGGAGTCCAGTCTGCAGCCTTGCTGAAAACAGAGTACAGCCAGTGGACCGCCTGACCAGGGACTACAGCCCGTGGCACCAACTAACCAGAGGTAACTGCAGAGCCCAGGCTGTGGCCCTGCATGATCATGGAATTCAGCCAGCAACACTGCCTTGCCAGAGAGCTCAGCCTGCAGCCACATCCATTTGCAGAATCTTGCCAGTGGCACCTGCTCAGCAGGAATCACAGCATGCATCCTTGGGAGCCAGGGCAGTGACCCTGCCAGAATGTGAAGCCCAGCCGGCCGCTATGCCCTACTGCAGAGCCCAGCAGAGAACCCACCTGACTATGGAGAACAGCCAGTGGCCCCGTCCATTCAGGTAGCCTAGTCAGAGGCCCCGAATGACTGAGGAAGTCAGCTAGAGGAACCGCCAGATCACAGAGCCCAGCCAGCTGATCTGCCCAGCTAGAGCTCAGGCAGAGGTCCTAACTGAACACAAGTCCAGGCCTCGGACTTGCCCAATCAGAGACTGGAAGAATCCTCTACCTCCCACTGTATACTACAAGCTAGCCTGGCTAGAACACTAGGTTGGGATGCCTGGTAAAGGTCTGTGTCTGCCACAGTGAACCTATAAAGAATGAAAGATGACTACTTCCTTAATTGTGCAGACACCGACATAAGGATACAAGGATCACAAAGACAATGGGAAACATGACACCACCAATGGTGCCTAGATTTAGGGTATAGCTAATTTTTACAGGTAACATCACAGGGACTATGATCCCAACCCACCAATTAAACTAGGAGAGGTTCAACAGAGACTTATAGTCCTGAGATCAGTTCTCTTGGGGAAAAAAAATCTTACTATTCAATTGATCTAAATGCCCACGTTAGAATTCTAATGAACACGGCCTACACAATTAAATTTATGTGTCTGGGTTTAATTTAATTTAATTTAATTTTTTATTTAATGTTTCATAAAAAAATCACTACATCTATTAATCTCCCTAACAAAAATTTTGAAGTGGGAAATTAAAAACTGAAATTTATTTATTATATGAATGAAGGAAATAAAACAAAGGAAAATTGATATTTGGAAGCAAGGAAGAAAAATAAAGCTCAGATGAAGGAAAATATATTCTAAAATATTCAAAATTATGTTGTCAGGATTTTAAAAAGAATGTTATATATTTTGTCTGAAACTTGGATATTATTTGATTATTTTCTTTAGGGAGATAAAAGACCTTTAGTGGTATTTTTAAATACAGAATGAATGTGTCTCTATAGATAACAATGTGCCCCTTGTAGTCATGATTTATTTGTGAGAATTCTAAATTTAAAAAATCAAATGTATGCAGCCTTTCTTGAAAGGAGGATGGGAAATCATGGAGATCATTTTTATATTATTATATTTTATCATAGTGATTAAATACATATAAAATAAAATTTACCATTTTAACCATTTTCAATTGTACAGCTCAGTGGCATTAACTACATTCATATTGTTGTGCCACCATCACCGCGATCCATCTCCAGACTTCATTTCATCTGGCAAACTGAAATCACACCCACTAAACATTAGCAGCCAATTACCCTCTCCTCCTGATCCCTAGCAACCACCATTTACTTCCTGTTTCTATAAATTTAGCTCCTTTAAGTACCTCGTATAAGTGGGGTTATACAGTACGAGTCCCTTTGTGACTGCCTTGTCTCACTTAGTAAAATGTCCTCAAGCTTCATCATGCTGTAGCATGCGTCCACCAAGTGCTTCTTACTTCTCATGTCAGAGGAAAGACTTAGCCTTCATATCAGACGTGCGGAGCTAGACAACTTTCTGAATGAGAGGGCCAAATACAAGGTATCCTGTTTATGAAAACGGGAGCCTGATATGCTAGCAGGATCCAAAAAGACTGATATCAAGAACATGACACAAAGCTAGGCAAGGCTCCCTTCTCATTGGGCCACCCTTGAAGTCCTCAATGCTGCCCTTCAGCAAATAGCGTGCGTCAGGCCAGCTTGCATGTCTGTAAAATACAGTACAATAAAGTTTCATTGAGGGTTGAAATTTTTGTATTTAATATCTGGCATATGCTAACTTAAGGCTTCAGGGAAATTAATGCAAATATAAATGACTGGCTAAGAATCATTGACACTATGAGTAAACTTCAAATCAATGGTTCCATTACATTTAAGGCAATTTTACTGTCTTCATGATAGTACTAAATAGCATGTTAAAAAATAAAACTTGGTCCATAAAATACAGCATTTACTATATGTTTCATAGTATATATTTTTTTACCTTGCCTCTGAACTTTATTTTTTAGAGCCTTATTGAGACATAATTGACAAGTAACTTTGTGTAAATTTAAAATGTAAAACATAATGATTTGATACATGCATGCATTATAAAATGATTACCACAATAGGGTTAGTTAACCCCTCCATCATCTCATGTTTTAATCATTTGTGTGTGTGTGGTAAGAACATTTAAGATCTTTTCTCTTAGCAAACTTTAAGTATATAATATGGTGTTGTTCACCAGTTTCATCATGTTGTACATTATCCCCAGAACTTATTCATCTAATGACTGGACGTTTGTACCCTTTGACCAATATCTCCCCATTTGCCCCCTGTTCAGCATCATTCTACTCTGTTTCTGTGGTTTCGGGCTTTTTAGATTTTACATATAAGCGATATCATATGGAAACTGTCTTTCTTTAACTTATTTCCCTTAGCATAATGCTCTCTAGTTGCATCCATATTGTCACAAATGGTAGAATTTCATTCTTTCTCATGGTTGAATAATATTCCCTTGCATATATTTGTACCATATGTTCTTTATCCTTTCACATGTTGATGGACACTTAGGTTATTTATACATCTTGGCTTTTGTGAATAACGCTGCAATAAACATGATAGTGCACACATCTCTCTGAAATCTTGTTTTCTTTTACTTTGGATGTACAGCAGAAGTGAGATGGCTGGATCATATATTAGTTCTACTTTTAGTTTTTTGAGAAATCCCCATACTGTTTTTCATAATGATTGTACCAACTCACATTTCAATCTACAGTGCGCAAGGGTTCCCTTTTATGCCCACAGTTGCCAACACTTCTTATCTCTTATCTTCTTGATGATAGCCACTCTAAGAAATGTGAGGTAATATTGTGGTTTTAATTTGCATTTTCCTGATATTAGTGACGTTGAATACCTTTTCATGTACCTGTTGCTATTAGTATGTCTTTTTTGGAAAAATATTTATTCAATTCCTCAGCCCATTTTCTATGTGGACTGTTTATAATTTCCTATTAAGCTGTATTATTTTTAAATATACTTTGGATATTAACCCACCTCATATCAGATATATGACTTTGAAGTATTTTCCCCCATTTGACAGGTTGTCTTTTCATTTTGTGGATCATTATCTTTGCTGTGCAGAAGCTTTTTCAGTTTGATGTCCTCCCTCTTGTTCATTTTTTCCTTTTGTTGCCTTTGTTTTTGTTGTCAAATCCAAAAACAAAAGGCAAGATCAATGTCGAGAAACTTACCCACTATGTTTTCTTCTTAAGTCTTAAGTTTTCTTCTTTAGTTTCAAGTCTTAAGTTCTACCCTTTAATCCATTTTGAATTGCTTTTTGTGTATGGTGTAGGATACTAGTCCTATTTCACTTTTTTGCATGTGACTGTCCAGTTTTCCAATCTCCATTTATTGAAGAGATTATGCTTTTCCCATTTTCTATTCTTGGCTCTTTTGTTGTAAATGTATGGACCAGATATGAGTGGGTTTATTTCTCAGGTCTCTATTCTGTTCCATTGATCGATGTCTCTCTTTTCCCGCCACAATCATATTGTTTTGATTAACTAAACTTTGTAACATATTTTAAAATCAGGAAGTGTAATACCTCCAGCTCTTTTTTCTTTTCTCTTAAGATAGCTGTGGCTGTTTTGGGTCTTCTGTGATTCCACAGAAATTTTAGAATTTTTTAAATTTATTTTTACAAAGCCATTGGAGTTTTGACAGGAATTGCATTTAATTGCTAGATCTATTGAGTAGTATGGACTTTTAAAAAATATTAATTCTTCTAATTCACTAGCACAGAATAGTTTTCCATTTATTTGTGTCATCTTCAATTTATCTTATCTTTGTCTTATACTTTTCAGTATATAGATCTTTCAGCTTCTTTGTTCAATTTATACCTAAGTATTTTATTATTTTTGATGCTATTATTACTGAGATTGTTTTCTTAATTTGTCTTTCCGATAGTTTATTGATTGTGTATGTGAAGAAAACTGATTTTTGCATATTGATTTTGTATCCTGCAACTTTAATGAATTTATTTATTAGTTCTAACAAGTTTTTTTGTGTGTGTGTGTAGTTTACAGGTTTCCATATATAGTGTGTTGTCATCTACAAATAGAGGCAGTTTTATTTTTTCCTTTTTGCTTTGGATTCCTTTTATTTATTTTCCTTGTCTGATTTCTCTGTTTAGGACTTCCCACGCTACTTTGAAAAACACTGGTGAGAGTGGGCATCTTTATCTTCGTCTCGTTCTTAGAAGAAAAACTTTAAAATTTTCAACATTGGATATGATGTTACCCGTGCGCTTGTCATATCTAGCTATATTATGTTGAATTACTTTCACTCTATACTCAGTTTGTTACAAGTTTTTATTATGAAACAGTGTTGAATTTTGTCATATGCTTTTTCTGTATCAAGAGAATCATGTGATTCTTATCTTGTGTTCTATTAATGTGGTGTATCGTATTTATTGATTTGCATATGTTGAACCACCCTTGCCTCCAAAGGATAAATCCCACTTGATCATGGTGCATATTATTTCAAATGTGGTGTTGAAGTTGGTTTGCTAATATTTTCGTAAGAATTTTTGCATCTATATTCATCAGGGATATTGATCTATACTTTTCTTGTGGTGTCCTCGTCTGCTTTTTGTATAATGCTAATACTGCTCTTGCAAAATGCATTTGGAATTGTTACCTCCTCTTCTATTTTTGGAAGATTTTGAGAAAAATTGGTACTAATTATTCATCAAATGTTTGCGAAATTCACCAGTGAAACAAGCTGATTCTAGACTTTTCTTTGTTGGGAGGTTTTGATTACTGATGCAATACCTTACTTGTAATTGGTCTCTTCAGATTTTCTATTCCTTCATGATCCAGTCTTGGTAGGTTACATGCTTCTAGGAATTTATGCACTTCTTCTAGGTTGTGAAATCTGTTGGCATTTTATTGTTCGTAGTAGTCTCTTATAATACTTTTTAAACACTTTCTACTTGTGTGATATCAGTTCTAATGACTACTCTTTCATTTAAAATTTTAATTATTTGATCCTCTTTTTTCTTTGCTTGGTTGTTCTGACTGAAGGATTATCATTGTGTCTGTCTTTAAAAAGTTAGCTATTAGTTTCATTGATTCTTTTCAAGATTTACATATATGTTTAATGTCTTCTTTGACACAATGGTTGTTAAGGAGTGTGTTTAATTTCCACGTTTTCTAATTTTCTAGTTTTTCTCCTATTATTTATTTCTGGTTTTATACCATGTGGTCAGAAATGATACTTGGCATGATCTCAGTCTTCTAAATTTCCTAGGATTTATTTTATTCCTAGGATTAAAATATGATCTATCCTGGCAACGTTCCTTGTATATTTCAGAAGAATCCATGTTCTGCTGCTGTTGGATTGAATGTCCTGTGTATGTCCAGTAGGCCCTTTTATTCTAAATTATAGTTCAAGTCCACTCTTTCCTTATAGATTTTCTGTCTGGATGATCTACCCATTGTCAAAAGTTTGTTTTTAAAGTCCCTACTATTATTTTCTTTTTATCTATTTCTTCCTTCAGATCTGTTAGTATTTGTCTAATATATTTCAGTGCTCAGATTTGGTGCATTTATATTTATAATTATTATTTCCTCTTGATAAATTTACCTTTTTATCTTTAAAATGTCCTTTTTGCCTTGCTTTAACATTTTTGGCTTAAAATCTATGTTGTCTGTTATAAATATTGCAACTTCTAATATCTTTTGTTACTACTTAATGGAATATCTCCCCTGCCCCTTCACTTTGAGCCTATGTATGTCCTTAAAGCTTTAGGGAGTCTCTTGTAAGCAACATATAGTTGGGTCTCATTTTATTTTTATATATTCAGCAATATTAAGGCTTTTGATTGGAAAATTTAATCCACTTATATTTAAGGTGATTATTGTTAGATAAAAACTTACTAATACCATCATATTAATTGTTTTTATGGATGTTTTATAGTTTCTTTCTTCCATTTTTTCTCTCTTGTTGTCTTCCCTGTGAATTAATGATTTTTCACAGCAGTATGCTTTGATTCCTCTCTCTTTATCTTTTTCATATCTGCTGTAGCTTTTTATTTTGTGGTTATCATGAAGCTTATAAAAAATACTTGTAATAGTCTATTTTACACTGATAACTTCAATCACTTATAAACACCCAACCGTTTTATTTCCCCTATTTTTATGTTTTGTGTCTCAATTTAGCTGTTTTTATATTGTATATTCATTAACAAATTATTGTATTTTACTTATTTTAATACATCTTTCTTTTAACTTTTATACTAGAATTTACTGGTTAATACACCACCATATTACAGTTTAGGTATTACAGTATTAGAGTATTCTGATTTTGACTACACACCAACCTTTACCAATGTGTCATAAATTTTCATATATTTTTATGTTACTAATTAATGACCTTTCATTTTTGCTTGAAGAACTCTTTTCAGCATTTTTTTAAGGCAACTCAAGTGGTGTCGAACTCCCTCAAGTTTTGTTTGTTATGGAAAGTCTTTATCTTACTTTAATCTCTTAAGGTCGACTTTGCTGGGTAAAGTATTCTTGATTGGCATTTTTCTTTCTTTCACCACATTAAATATATCATCCTTTTCTCTCCTAACCTGAAAAGTCTCTGCTGAGAAATCCTCTGGTTGCCTTATAGAGTTTCCCTTGTATGAGAGAATTTTTTCTCCTAAAATACTTTTAAAATTACCTGTCTTTGATTTTAGACTGTTTTATTATAATGTATCTGGAGAATATCACTTTGGAATAAAATTTGAGGGTGACCTATTAGCTTTCTAAAGTTGGATGTTCACATCTCTCCCCATATTTGGAAAATCTTTGGCCATTTCTTGCTTAAATAAACTTTCTGCTACCTTGTCTCTCTTTTCTCCTTATATGCCTTCTCTGGATTCTGTAAAGCCTGGCCAGGTGCTGACAGACTCCCTTTTGCTTTCACTAGGGTGGTGCTGAATATTCGAGTTTGTGCTTTCCCCTAAACCTGAAGATTTGAGGAGGTTTCCTTTGTGTTCTCACTAGTCATCTGCAAAATTTCACTGTCTCCACTGGTGTGAGTGCTCACAAGGAGAAAGAAATAGGGTGAAGATATGTGTAATTGAGGCATGTGAAACACTGGGGGTGCCTGTGGGATGTTTGGAGGAATCTATAGGCTGCACTTCCACAGTGGCACATGGGTGTTCTTCCCAATGGAATCTGTGATGTGGGTAGTCAGATCTGCATCCCTTTGATACATTCCATCCTGAGTCATGTCTGCTGTTTTCCCAGTTGTTCACCACCCCTCAATCATTCAGATCTTGCCTCGGTCCTCTGAATGGGGTGGAAGAGAAAGGTGTTTATTTTGAAGCATCTCATACATTTGCGGATGTGTGAAGCCAGATGCCCACTCACATGGTCTCACTTTCTTCAGCAGGAGAAACCGTGAGCCAAGAAGGGCTCTCATCACTGAGCTATGCTGCCTTGGGAAGGGTTGATGTGAGCAAATTGAACTTGTTCCTTTTACTCTTTTCCATGCATCCAATCTTGGCTTTTTAAAAGTTTTCTTCAACAATATGCTGTACATTTTGTGATTCATTCCTATACTTCCACAAAGGCTCTCTCATCCGTGTGTGATTGTCTAATTCAGCACTCTCCAGGGGCTCCTGGTTCATGGCCAAAAAGGGCTTGAGCTGGCTCATAGGCCACTGCAGGGTCACGTAGTTTATTAATATAATATAATATATAATGATATAATATAATAATAATATAATATAATATATACTAATAATATATAATATAATATAATTTTGACTAGTTTTTGTAAGGTATATACAGCTGTGGTAACAAATAACAGGGATTCCTAGCACAGAATTTGGTGTAAAGGAGCTTTCCTTATGGACAGGTATTTAAGATTGATAGAGATGATTAACCTGAGCTATGCTGGGGAGGAGTCAAGGGAAGACTCCATGCTCCACGGGTGCATTTAGGCTGAGGACATACAGATTTACAGCAGTAAAGAGATACCAAAGCAAGCGAATTCTCACATGGAAAATGTGTAGCAAAGAGTATACAACCCCTAGAGTCTCTCCTAAGTAGGTGATATTTTCTAGGAAGTCAGAGAATGAAAATTGGCAAGAAACGAAAGAAAAATTAAGAATAACATATTAATCCTTTAGGTAAAGCCATAATGGTATTATTTTATTGATAAATAACATAACAGTTTACCTCTCAATTCTGTTGACCCTAGTCCTGGCTATGTGACTTGTCCCACGAAAGTGTCTTGTCCCATGAAACATGAGAAGGATTCATATGTGAACCTTCCAGGAAGAAAACTGAGAGCCTTCGGGGGGTTCAGTATTTTTTTTTTCTTCTCTCTGCCTACAATCAGCAATATTCCAGAGAGAAGTTGTTCCGACAACATAGACAATATGGAAAAGAGGCAGAAACAACTTGCAGTGGACATGAACAGTGAGTAAGAAGTCAACATTTGTTTTTATAAAGTACTAATTTTTTTACCCAGCTTTCCTTTAACCATCATAGCCTAGCCCGCACTAACTGATACACTCTTGATAAATTTTCTGGCTCAGGTCTTATCCTAAAGATGAATTGTTGCCACAAATAATAGATCTATAATTTGTAGTTACAGGAAAACAGAAAGAGCAATGGAAAAAAATCCATTTTATTTATCATATATGCCATTGGCGTCACTAACCTAAATAAATCTAAATTTAAATATTAAATCCTGTTACACAACATTCTATCCCCAAATACTCTATCTTAGTCTGGCTTAATGTATTGGTTACAATCTCTTAAACAGACCTTCAGGAGACTCTTACATAATTATTTACACTTACACTAGTGGTAGAGGATCATTGAAATAACATTAAATGAAATACGAATTTTACAATTGTTCAATAACAAGATAATTATTATATGAGAGACTTTTTGTAAAGGAATAATGTATTCAGAAGTCACAGCTAATTATCCATGCATATTTCCTTTAAAGAGCAACCAATTACAATGCAACTGATTCATCCCAATTGGCTTCTGTTACCTGATTTATTAGAAAATAATTAGAATTTGGAAAGTAGGATCCTAGCATAATTGGGCCTAGAAAAAAAGGAAAGAGAAAAGAAACTAGAGGTGAGTTGGCATATTTTTTGAATTAAGAATTTGCATAGCAGTGTTGAAATATATGCAAAGGACGTGGGTGAATAGCTAGACAATTATGTTAATAGCATTAGAAGTGGCACAGGGATGGGTATTTGGAGAAGTATAATAAATTACTTAGGAT
This sequence comes from Equus caballus, assembly GCF_041296265.1. NCBI lineage: Eukaryota > Metazoa > Chordata > Mammalia > Perissodactyla > Equidae > Equus > Equus caballus. The sequence goes on from NC_091704.1 coordinate 13,211,535, forward strand.
TATGGAGGAATATAGGGATTTTGGCATTTAATCTTGGTATTTAGCATAACAATCAGCAAAAAAGGACACAATTGGTTTATATATGTTTGGAAAAACTCACTATGGAAAACGTGTTGAGAGGAATACTGAAATATAGGATAGGGGAAGAGAACTGAGAAAACTGTTGAAGATACTGCTCCAGGCAAAAACTGACATGTGTTGACCAAGGATAGAAGAACTGAAGATGATGAGACAGGATCAAGTTTCAGTACAATGTGAGCCAAAAAAATTTGCTGATAGATAGGGTTTAAAAACAGAAAGGAGCCAAAAATAACTTCAATTTTTTTCTTTGAATTTTCTGAGGTTAACTATTTGAGGAGCAGGATGCATTTTTTCCAGAAGGATGGAGAGATTAGGATACAGTTTTGCACTATTTAGATTTTAGAAACTATTCGGACATCCAAATATCACTAGCAAGTAGGCAGTTGTATGTGTGAGTCAAGTTTAGGCATGAACTCTGAACTAGAGATATTTATAACTGAGAATTCCCAGACTGCAGATGCTAGGTAAAGCAATATGAGTGGATGAAAGAGAAGCGAAGAAAACAGAATGCTCCTATTCTGAAAATGATTTTTCACTAAAGGGAGAAAACAAGATAGTACAGGGAAAGAAAGAAGTATTGCTGAAGTGAGGTTCTCGTTGTCAAGACCAAAACTGGATCTAGTGCACAAGTGTAGGGTTGAGGCTCTGAAAAAGCACAGAAAGCTCCTCTATAGTAAAAGGAGAATAGATAGAGTACATAGGCACAGATGCAATGGTGGGTAAGGGGAAATCTGTTTGAAGTTTACTTCTAAGAGGTACACCTGATATTAGGGAGCATGGTTATACAGGTATACCTCGTTTTATTGTGCTTCACTTTATTTTGCTTTGCCGATATTGTAGTTTCTGCAGGACCTTCCACCAGCAAAAAGATTTTGACTCACTGAAGGTTCACATTATGGTTAGCATTTTCTAACAACAAAATTTTGCCAGTTTTCTTGTTTTTTTTTTTTTTTTTCTTTTCGGTGAGGATGATTGGCACTGAGCTAATGTCCATTGCCAATCTTCCTCTTTTGGCTTGAGGATGATTGTCCCTGAGCTCCCCTCTGTGGAGATCTTCCTCTATTTTATATGTAGGAAACCTGCACAGTGTGGTTTAATGAGTGGTGTGTAGGTCTGTGCCTGGGATCTAAACCTGTGAACCCTAGGCTGCCAAAGCAGGGCACATGAACTCAACCACTACACCACTTGGCCAGCCCCAACAATAAAATATTTTTAATTAAGGTATGTACATTGTTTTTTTAGACATAATGATATTGCCCAATGGACCACATAATGCATAATACACTACAGTATAGTGTAAAGATAACTTTTATGTGCATTGGGAAACCAAAAAAATCATGTGACTCATTTTATTTTATTATTTGCTTTATTGCAGTGGTCTGGAACAAAGCCCACAATATTTCTGAGGTATGCCTATAAAGAAAATCAGTCACTATCACTGTATTTCTCCTCCAACATGTTTTATAGGTGCTGATGTGGAGACTGTGAAGTTGTCTTTAACCAATGTGTGATCCAAGAAGCAAACATGATGAAACAATAAGGAGGAGGGGAGCTGAGCGTGTATATGAAAAGTAACAATGGATAGTGGAATTTAAGCTGTATCAGGAGAGAACTGAGAATATGTTTGATAGGCAGTGCAAAAATTTTAAAATAAAAAGTATATTACTGAGAGTTGAGAAGTTCAGAACTTGGAGTGTGAAGTACTATCCATCTCATTGGCATTCATCCTCATAGCCAGCACGGGCTTCTTTCTCAACTAAACATGATTCTCTCCTGGGAGAGTGCTCTGGCTGCAGCAGACTGCTCTTTCCAAGCGTAGGAAAATCTGGGTATTTTTCACAAGTAAGGAGCATCCCTCAAGAAATGATAGGCAGGAGTTGGTGCATAAAGACATCAGCTTCTTCTCCTTTTGTTAATACAACTCTGGGCTGTTCTTCACAGTCGACTTGGACTCTGAGCAGTCACTTATATTGGGGGAGACTGAAAACTTCATGGACCCATATTAAGAAGGCATATGGAGGCCAGGTGATTATAGGAATCCTAGTCACCATTGTCTCACTGTGTTTTCAAGCCCATACTTGTGATAATTTCTACAGTCCCTTGGTGCGTAATGTGATGAATACAATTGGAAACTGGAAGAACACCTACATGCATTGTCTAACCTTTAGACCAGGACTAATTTAATAAAAAAGTCCAAATTAAATTCCCTGAAATTGTCCTCTTGGATAGACTAGTAAGTCAAAGCCAGTCTACATCCTGAGTAGAATACTAGAGGATTGTGCCATGATCAAAAACTTAAAAATGGAGTGTGCTGTCCCCAATCATATCCACATACCAAACACTGAAAATACCAATAATGAAATCTAAATAGATCAGATGCAAACTGAATCAAGCAAACTCAACCACAGTTGCTGTGCCAGATGTGGTACTTTATGAAAATATGTCCCAAAGCTTCTGGCCATTGGTATGTCATTATTAATCTGGAGGATACATTATTTTAATATCTATAGGGAAAGATGATCAAAAGCAATTCCCATTGCCCTGGGATTGACAGCAGTACACATCTATGTGTTCCCCAGAGCTGTGTTAAACCCCTTGCTCTCTCACAATATAGCCACAGAAGATCTAGATCTTCTAGACATTTCAGAGAATAGCATATTTATACTCCAATTTGGTGGTATTATATTAATCAGATCTGCTTAGCAGGAAATAGCATATAATTCTGATACCCTTTGACGTATATATGCCTCAGGTGTGTCAGATATAGTATCATTCTTTCTGCAGACTAACACAATCTGAGCTTCTATGAAACAGGAAAATGCATTCTTTTCCATCTCTCTCAGAAAGAAGGACTAGAAACGGTTCTTGCTCTCTTGGATGGATATGGTATATATTTATAGCTTTTACCAGGGTAATAGTGTTTCTCTAATCTTCCCTAATAATCTGTTCCTAAAACTGGACAATATGAATAACCTATAGAACATCACTGTGGCCCACAAAATCAATGACATCATGCTAATCGTAATGGATGAGAAAAAAATTTGCAAGCGTAATTGAGACTCTATATATGCTCAGAGGATGGGAGATAAACAGTGAAGATTCAGTGGCTGACCATATCAGTAAAATTTTTAAGAGACCAGTATTCTGGGGTAAACACAGGGGACAAATAATTATTATCTTGCCCTTCTCATCATGAAGGAAAGACAACGTCTGATAGGCCTCTTTGGATTTGGAGGCAGCATTTTCAACATTTGGAATGACTTCTCCAAACAATCATTTGGGTAATACAGAAAGTGTCATGTATGAGTGGAGCCAGAGTAGGAAATCACTTTGGAGCAGATCTTGGCTGAAATGCTGGTAGCCTTGATGTTTGTGCTACTTTCCAACAGACTCTGTGTCACTGGAGGTTTCAGTAGTGGGAGGAAATACTAAATGCATTTTGTGGTGAGCTCAAATAGCAGAATCAGAATGTAGACTTATAGAGTCCCAGAGAAAGTCTATATTTATGGAAGCATATATTTTTTAGTAGTTCCAAGAATTCTACTGTGCCTTGGCAGAGAGAGTATCTGACCATGCCATCAAGTGACAATGGGTCAGAACTGCCCGTTATAAGCTGGGTTTTCTCAGATCCATCAGGTAACAAGCTTGAACATGCCTAAGAGTGATTTCTTGCAAGATTAAATTGGTGCATTCAAGATTAGGCATGAGAAGGACCCAAAGCACTGTGATACAAGCAGATCCCCTTATGTCACTAATGTTGTATCTTTGTCTCTCCCTCAGGTCATAATTATGACCAAATAAGGGGTTTGCTGTAATTAGCTGATAGAGAAGGAAAAAATTCAACTTGGAGGATGTATGGTGTAGCTTTATATGTGATGGCTTTGAAAGACAATGGTGATGGAGGAGTATGTCTAATAGAGTTTTGGGTGATGCACCTGGTCATTCACTTTGCATAGAAAGAGAAACGCTTCAAGGTTAGAATATTTATGATATGTATATGCAGTGGCAGATGGCTTTGCAGGTTTCCCGGGGAGATGGATGGAGAATAATTGAAAGACAGGAGACAAGGAAGACTTGAGGGGATGTGAGGAGACACATTGGAGTGGCTATGAAATACGTGGTATTCTTTGAAAACACCCACCAGAGAATATCCACTATAGGTAAAGTACTAAACAAACTAGGGGAAAAAGAAGACTTTTCTATTTGATGCCAATTAGCCTTTGGTATTGGCTGGAAAATGCACATAATAATGTGGTATCCATGTTTTCAGGGTAGGAATTTGTGCATGGGTCCCATATAACAGACTCCTACTAACCAATGTTGATCCAGATACAGTCAATGCCAAATCTCCAACCTGTGAGTGAAAACCACCAATGCTGAGTTCTCCTGAGGCACTGTCTCTGGAAGAAATCATTGGTCAGTTGATTCAAGGATAACTATATTGGACCACTTGCTATCAGTACAGATTGATTTTGATTGAAGTAGACAAATACTCCAGAAATGGAGTTTCTTTTCTTACCCAAAGTGCATTACCTAGTGCAATTGAGCATGTTTCATTAACCAACACTGGATCTCACATAACATTTCAGCAGACAAAATAACTCAAATTACAGCACAGGAGATGTAGCAGTGAACACAGGACCATTGGAGTCACTGTTGTATCACACATTGCACCACCCAAATCCTGCCAGTCTGAATGTGCGTTGTAACGGCTTGTTGAAAGCACCATTAAGGTGACACATTCAATGATTAGAGATGGCATGTAGGTGGATAGGGGGTCCTTTTTCATGATTTATTATTCTAAATCAATTAACATTATAAGATTCTGTATATGTATTTGGTAGAATGCATGCTTCTAGTTATCAAGACATGGAGATTGGTGTGGCAACATTTACCATTGTGACCAGTGGCCCACTTGGGGAATTTGTGCTTATATTTCCCTGAATTCTTCATCACAGCTGGATGGGAGGCTCTGTTTTCCAAAGGATGAACAATTCCACCAGGGTAACTGCAAAAATTCCATTGAACTTTAGGTACAGCTGTCCCCTGAGAACTTTGAGCTTGTCATGCAAAGCAAGAAGTAGTGAAAAAGAAGTCACCATCCTGGTTTGGGTAACTGAATTTGTCATTGGGACAAGTTAGGCCTACTGTTAAACAGAGAGGACAAGGAAGAATATGCTTTGTTACTCAGGTGATCCATTTGAGTACCTCTTGGTACTTCCTTGTCCAATTATGACAATGAGTGGATAAGTTTACCAGAGAAAAAAACAGAGATTCTAAGTCACATTACCAGGTAAACCATGTGTCCATTGGTTGTAGAACCAACATCAGGTTGTCCAAATAACCTTCCTTTCAAAGTTTTTCTAGAGAATCTCAGTTGAATATTGGAACTTGTCTCAGAACTATTATTCTATTCTGTTAATTAGTATTATATTATACTATATTTAATAATTAATATGTTAGTAAGGAGAGACCTTCTCCCAGCAATTATAAACAATAGTGGATCCACATGGCACAATCCATGTGATGTGAAACAATAAGTGTTGGAGAAGATGTGAAGAGAAGGGAACCCTCATACACTGCTGGTGGGAGTGAAAACAGGTGCAGCAACTATGGAAAATATAATGGAGTTTCCCCACTAAATTAAGAATAGATCGATCATATGATCCAGCTATTCCACTTCTGGGTATTTATCCAAAGAACTTTAAAGCACAAATGCATAAAGATACATGCACCCCTATGTTCATCGCAGCATTATTCGCAACAGCCAAGACTTAGAAGCAACCTAGGTGCCTGCCAAAGAACAAATGGATAAAGGAGACAGGGTATATATACACAATGGAATACTACTCAGCCATAAGAAATTATGAAATTGGGCCATTTGTGACAGCATGAGTGGATCTCGAAGGTATTATGCTAAGTGAAATAAGTCAGAGGGAGAAAGTCAAATACTGTGTGATCACACTCATAAGTAAAAGACAAAAACAACTACAAAAACAGAGATTGGATTAGCGGTTACCATAGGAGAAGCTGGGAGCGAGGAGGACAAAAGGGGTGACTAGACACATGTATGTGGTGATTGATTGTAATTAGTCTTTGGTTGGTGAATATGATGTAATCTACACAAAATTCAAAATATATTACTATGTACACCTAATATGTATATAATCTTATAAACCAATGTTACTGCAACAAAATAAAAATAATAAAAAAATTAATTAAAAATAAATTCTTCATCATTCAAATGAGAAAAAATAAATTAACTAAAAAAATAGATTGGATTGGTGGTTACCATGGGGAAGGGGGAGGAGGGAGGGCAAAAGGGGTGATTAAGCTCACATGTGAGGGGATGGACTATAATTAGTTTTCGGGTGGTGAACATGATGTAATGCACACAGAATTCGAAATATGATGTACATCTGAAAAAATAAAATAAAATACTATTTAAAAAAATAAAATAAAATAAATTGAGTAGTTTCAAAACAAATGTAGTAAGTGAAATTGAGTGGAGAATCAAGCAATAAGTGAAAGAGGATATAAAATAGCAGTAATATAATCATATTGGAATAGATTAATAATTAAATTATGAAAAACCTAGAAACAAATATGTATATATATACATACATATATATGTAAAAATTCCTAGAATATTTGACCCAAAGCAGATTTTCAGTTATTATTTGCTGAAGGATCAGGAATTATGTCTCAATGAATATGAATATTCACCCTATGCCAAAGGTATATTCCAATTTAGTTGGAAAATTTGAATTGCTAAGTAAAAGCTGGCATAAATGGCTATCTATCTGGAAGAATATGAAATTGGTCTTCTCCCCTCAGGCATCTTAAGAAATGAAAAAGAACTTCAATCCCAATGTAAGAGTAACCAATATATTTCAGATGAAGATTTCAAAAGTCACACAAAATTTACAGGTAGACAAAACCATCTTAAATAATGCAAGAACCTCAGTAGTAATAAGGTGGACATATTTAAACAAATTTTTTTAAATTTATGGTAAAAAATATCTTCTAAAATTCAATTGAACCATGTGATATGTAGAAATTATTTGAAATGCTAATTGCTGTAGAAAAATGGGAAAATACAATATAAGCATATGATGATAATAGGCAAGTCAAAATGTTGATGACATTTATGTAGTTTGGTGAAACAGTAATGATTTAAGAAAACAGCAAGAAATGTTTTTTGCACTCATCATCCTTGGAAAACAATCAAAAACTGTCAGCTTGATCGGGGTTGGACCTTCTAAACTGGTAGCAAAAGGGGTACTCTCCAATTTTTTTGATGGAAAAGTAAAGTGACACAAGGTCGGGAAACAACCTGAAGACACCTATAAATATTACAACTAATGATATTCATCAACTCAGGTTTTCTCAGTCTTGGGACTATTGACATTCTGGGCCAGATCATTCTCTGTGATGGGGTCTGTCCTATGCATCAGAGGATGTTTACAGTATCCCTGCCCCCCACCCACCTTTCTCCTGTGTGAGAGACGAACTGCCTCTGGATACTGCTCAATGTCCCCAGCAGACAAAATTTCTTCCATTTAGAACCATGGTTTGAACATAATCTCAACACGTTCTTCTAGCATTGATATACTAGTAATTTGATGATAATGAATATGGAAGACCATCAAAAGTTTAAGTAGCACAGTTGCACTGAAATATTCTATAGCTACTGACATAAATACATTAATTAATTAATAAAGCAAACAAACTCAATGATCTTTTGCCTCTGGCCTAAGTTGAATTGGCTTTCAGCTGACAAGAGGTAAATACTCTTGGCTTCCATTCTGTTTGGCATTCTCATGCAAGGTCAATTGGGTTAGTGGATTCACCTGAATAAAAAAAAATCTCTGCCCCCAGACAAAACAGCAGCAAGGACTGAAGAATTGGACCCCAGCCAGAATTAGAACTCCAAAAACACAAACAGAAAAAACCAAAAGTATGCTTCATCCAGCCGAAGTTTACACACACTGAGAGGCTGGAGATGGAAAGGTATTTAGAGCTACCCGTATCTGCTCATTAGGCATGTTTCCCTCCTGCTACTCCAACCTCTAAGAACATGATTCCCCTGTGGAAAACTGTTCTGGAAAGAAAGACATTTTTTTAATGATTGTTCCCAAGAGACAAGTTTGGAAGTTAAGTGAATTCAGGTTTCTTTTACTCCTTCTCTATGAACTTGATTCCCTTCCAGATCTCTAAATCTCCCAGCTCCTAATCTTTAGTAGGAGTAAAGTTTTCTCCAAGTCTAAGACTGAGCAATCCATCTGGGTTAGGTCGCTCGTATCTTCAAAGCATTGATTTGTGGTGGGGACACAGCGCTTGATATCTCCAGACAATTTCTATTCTCCTTTAACAAATGGGTAGGGAGGGACTGAGTTCTTTTGATAATGAAACTTGGGCACTACATGCACTATGTGGTGCGGTGTACTTCATGACACTTTTTACATAAACTACAAATCTCATAAGAGCTGTCATTCAGTCCCTCATTATAAAATATTTGTTAATGGAGAGAGATATATTTAGATCTTTTTATGTATTGTAACCTGAGCTTAGCACCTTAAATAGATTGTCAGATTTAATTTTTATAAGTGTTTGATCCATGAAGGAGTACCTTTATGAACTCCATTCTCATTGCACAAATGGGGCTTGGAGGGGCTTAATGATCTGCCAAAAGTTAATATCTAAGTATGTGGTGAGCTTTGATTGTAATTCTGTCAGGATGCTTCTAGGGAAGTAGCTCTCCTCCAGAAATGATTTTTCCCCTGGGAATGTTTGGCAATGCCTGAAGGGATGCTGATAAACACTAACAATCTACAGGAAAGCAACCCCCAAATGTTATTATTCTACCCCGTGTTAATGGAAAAAGGTGAGAAAACCTGTTCTAGACCAGTACTCTCCAACTCCAATGAACCTATGAATCAACAAGGATCCTACCAAAAATGTCGGATCTGATTCAGCAGGTCCTGGTGGACCCAGAGAGTCTACATTTCCAACAAGCTCCCTGGTGCTATTGATGCTTTAGTTCTGGTCTGTGGATCATCTCTGAGTAGCAAGGCTGTGATTTCATGTTAGAGTCAGGTGTAGGTAGTTTAAGTCTTCTGCACCAAAAAGCATCTCTGTGTCTAATTTTTAAGGAAAATTGCATTCACTCATTTCAGAGTATGTGGTAAATTCTGTGCTTGTTTCTTTTATATAATGGTCCTTAAGTGAAACAAAATAATACACACCCGGAAGATACTTTGTAGAATAAGGGCTTCCAAAATACGTGCACATCTTAATCACCAGTACCTTTAAATACGCTATTGTTCATAGCAAGGGAGGATTAAGGTAGCCAATTGAGCAGGGTTGCCCATCAGCTGACTTTAAGATTAAAATATTAGCCATGGTTATCCAGGTGGGACTAAGGTAATCTAAATGGGTCTCTAAATGTTGAAGAGGGAGATTAAAAAATGGGTGTTACAGATTTGGAAAATGCTGCATTGAAGGATTTGCAGAGGGAAGATGGCCCTAAGCCAAGGAATGCAGGTCACCAGCCATCTAAATTTAAATTGGACAGGGAATTTATTCTCTCCTGAGCCACTAGACAGGACCCAGCCTAGGAGATATCTGGATATTAGCGCCATGAAACTAATTTCAATCTTCTCACATGTAGAGCTATAAGAGCATATATGTTTGCTTCAAGCAGCTAATGTGGGAATATTTTACAGCAGCAATAGGAATCTAATACAGACATCTATTCAATAAAATTTGTTTGAGGAAACTGAGTTCAAGCCTCTGAATTCAATTCACTAGCTTCCTTGGGTAAGAGTGTTTTATGTTGAAAACCCAAATTAATTTTTTTTTAAAAAATGAATTGATTTGGAAATAATCTGCCCCATCACCTGCTACAGGGGATTCTTAATTGCATAAATGTAAATATGGTTCTGACTAGGATTTTATTGCGATATTAAGATAGAAAAAGTAATTCATTATCAAAATTAAGATCACATTTTACTTTAAATCTTTGTGTCTATATTTCTACATTATTTTATTTCACGTTAATTTAAACATTCATTCTTTTCATTTATATCCTTCCAACTTTCTCTCATTTACTTTCAACATAAAATATGGAATTGTATATGTGTCTGTGAGTACACATATGTGTGTGTGTGCTTATTTGAAAGAACAATGTATACAAACACACACATAGATAGATAGATTGATACATAGAGAGATAGATAGATAGATAGAACCTTTATCCTTCAATGCATTCTTTGGACTAAAGAGAAATTTCCACACATCTTACTCATTTCTCTCAATATCAATTGAAGTTATGTTTATTTTCCCACATCACCTTCAGAAATAAGGAAGCTGAGGCTCAGGGAGCTTAAATTTTTAAAAATTATGTAGCAAATCAGTTAAAGCTTACATGCACTATCTTAAATTACACACAAATAGAAAAGCCTCTTTAGCTCATCAAACTGTACACTTTAAATATGCAGTTTATTTTGTGTAAGCATGCACCAAAATTTATTTAAATAAAAACCTCTAATGATCCACGGCTGAGGATCTAGACCACAGAGAGCTGATTCTCACTTAACAGGGGTGGAAGATATCTCTTCTAACTGGGAAAAAACCAAAGTGTCATAAATAGTGTAGTAACAGTAGAATTAAATTTCATTAACTCACATGATAAACTCATTTTTTCCGTAAATAGAAGATTTACCTAGATATCAAAATGGAATAAACTGACCATGAATTGGTTCAAAACAGAAGAGATTAAAGCCTCTCACAACATCATGGATGAACCTCAGACACAATGCAGAAATTCTCAGCTTACTATACTCTCATGAGGAGCCCAGCAGAGATGAGAACCACTCCCCAGCATATAACTTGATTTGATAATAAAGGTATTATGGTATCCCATGTGACATAGGATGGTTTGTTATACAGCAATAGCTAACTGATACCAATAATCAAAGTGAAAAGACTGAGGGCAAATTATAATTATAATCTGCTGCATTTTATTTTTGGCATATGATCTGATATTTGAAGAGAACATTCATTGCCATTCTCTTATTCAAGTTTTCTTCTTCTAACTGCATTAACAAATGAATACCTTGTTTCCCTTCCAGGTAATTAGGAGAGTTTGGAAGGACGTGAATGTTTGCAGAAGAACTGGTAACCCTGAATCACACAACTGAGCAAGATATCAAGCTCTCTTGTGAATCAACCTCTGATATAAGAATGAAGAAATTCCTGAGCATTAAGGAGATATGAAATGGATGATACTGACATTGCTCATTCATTGTCCCTTTTGTACTAATGGCAAATATTTTAAAAGGTGAACTATTTTGTAGAGCAATTGAAAAAGTCATATTTGTAGGTAGCATTATAAGTTTTCAAGCAGAAACAGAAAGATAATTCAGTATTACAACAAAAAATATACTAACAAATTCTTCAACTCAATGAATAAACCACCTCACTGGCGGATACCAATCTTCTATACTTCAATGAATAGATGCAGGGCATGAAAAAGAAATATTTTGCATAGTAATAAAATGGTGGATTTGAAATTTTGCTTCCTTGTATTTATGGTGGTTGCCAACGCTAAGATCATATTAGGTCAATCTATTTACTCAAATTTATCTTTTCATGTAGATTCCACTAAGACATATACATTTGATAATCAATTTTTGCCAATCATTATGGCAGGCATTCTGGACACCCAGTTGAAAAATGCAATAAAACCAGGAGAACACTTATAAAACATAGTAGCCAGTTTTTAGTGTAAGTATGTCACATTAAGCTATTTTATTTTAATGTAATTCCCTGAAATTAAGTTTTTGATTTCTGAGGCATCCATTTCAAAGACAATCTTGTTGAATAAACGTATTGTCAGCGGTATGACAGAGCTACTAGGTATGTATCCAGACCACCCCAACCCATGGAGTTCCCATTTTATAAAGCCCTGGGTGGGGGCCAGCCCCATGCCTAGTAGTTAAGTTTGCCATGCTTTGCTTTAGTGGCCCAGGTTCAGGTCCCAGGCATGGGTATACACCACTCATCAGCAGCCATGCTGTGGTGGTGACCCACAGACAAAATAGAGGAAGATTGGCACAGATGTTAGCTCAGGCCAGTCTTCCTCAATCAAAAAGAGGAAGAAGATTGGCCACAGATTTAAGCTCAGGGTGAATCTTCTTCACCAAAGAAAAAAAAAAAAAGCCCTGGTTAACCCAGATATGTGAACACATGAGTGGCCCTGCTTTTCCCTCGCCATGCTCTAATTCCCCTCTTCTGTTTTGTTTGTTTGTTTTAGGTAAAATTATCATATAATGTTATGTAAATTTTAAATTTGCTACTTTATAGTTCATCTGTTTAAACTACAAAGTAATCACCACCAAAATTCTAGTTACTATTCATCACCATACATTAGACCCCCTTTACCCATTTTGTCCACCCCCCAATCTCTTCCCCTCTTGGAACCACCAATCTGTTCTCTGTATCTATGAATTTGCTTTTGTTTTTATTTGTTGTGGTTTTTTGGATTCTATATATGCGTGGAATCATATGGTATATGTCTGTCTTTGACTCATTTCACTTAGCATAATATCCTCAAGGTCCATTCATGTTGTTGCAAATTGCAAGATTTTATTCTTTTTTGTGGCTTAATAATATTCCATTCTATATATATGCCCCATCTTTAACCATTCTTTCATCACTGGATGCTCAAGTTGTTTCCATATTGGCTATTGTAAATAATGCTATAATGAACATAAGGGGTCATATATCTTTACAAATCAATATTTTTGTATTGTTTGGGTAAAAATTCAAAAGAGGGATAGCTGGATCATTTGGTATTTCTATTTTTAGTTTTTCGAGGAATTTCCATACTGTTTTCTATAGTGGTTGCACAAATTTACATTACTACCAACAGTGTATGAGTGTTCCCTTTTTTTCACATTCTCACCAACACTTATCATTTCTCATCTTTTTAATAATAGTAATTCTAACAAGTGTTAGGTTATATCTCATTGCAGCTTTGATTTGCATTTCCCTGATAATTAATGATGTTGAACATCTTTTTATGTGCCTGTTGGCCATCTATATGTCTTCCTTGGGAAAATGTTCAGATTTTCTGCCCATTTTTAATTAAGATTTTTGTTGCTGTTGTGTTATATGAATTCTTTATATATTTTGGATATTACCTCTTTTTGGATATATGATTGGAAAATATCTCCCACTCAGTAGGTTGACTTTTCATTTTGATGATGGCTTCTTTTGCTCTTCAGAATATTTTTAATTTGATGTAGTTCCATTGGTTTACGTGTGCTTTTATTTCCTTTGCTTTGGAGTCAGATCCACAAAGATATCACTAAGACTGATGTCAAGGAGGTAACTTCTTTTGTTTTATTCTAGGAATTTTATGGTTTCATGTTTTACATTCAAGTCTTTAATCCATTTTTAGTTAATTTTTGTGTAAGGTATAAGATAGTGGTCTACTTTCATTCTTTTGCATGTGGCTGTCTAGTTTTCCTAATACAATTTATTAAAGAGACTCCACTATTATGTTTTAAAACCCCTAGTAAAGAGTGAACATGCAAAACCCTAGCCACCCTGCCTGTGTACTCCAACAGAGGCAGAGCCCCCAGTTCACATGCACTCTCTCTCCTTCTATCTTGCCCTTAGACATCCCTGCATGGTCCTTGGGAATGTCATGTACTCTCCAGGATCTGTGAGTAATTAATCTTATTTTTTTAAAGTTCTCCGTTTTTTATTCATGAGATGCATCTTGCAATTATAATAAGAACCACAAGGGCTGGTCCAGCCATAGCATAGGCTCTGTTTTGGCAATATCTGTGGGGGTTTTCCATAAGTAATATGAGCCCAGGTGACAGCCTTAGGCATTGCTAGCCAATAGCATCAGCATCAATAGGCTGAGATCAAATGGAACATTGTTAAAGTCAACATTATCATGAAGGGTAGTTAAGGTAATGATGTAAAAAAGAATGACAAAGTGAAAACCAGTGGTTTCATATTTTCCCTTAAAACAAAATTATATAAATGGATTTAGGTACCAAGTATATATATTTTTTTTCTTAAGAGTAATACAACTCATGATTATTCCTTCAGGAAAACTAGCAAAAATTACTTTACATGATATATGTCATTTGAGAAGAAATTAATTTTAATAAATCTAAATTGTCCATGTAAGATACAAAAAATTCAAATATTTCTGATTCAAGATTGGAAAAACTTTTAGAATGCATGGGAATAGACAAGGGGAAAAACTGTCTATATATCAGAGTAGAAGCCTAATAAAGTGGGTTACTTAAATTGAAGTTGAATTCAAATAAATGGAAATTCCAGGAAATAAATAGAAGGAGTAAGCTCTACTTCTACAATCTGATCAAAGAATAGCAATTTCTACCTCTGATGATTTGAGTCCTGCAAACATGGGAATTTCTTCAGCCCCAGGATAATCATTCCTTATATAAATGACAAGCCAATGATTCTTTTCAGAGCCCTCTTGATGTCTTTGTTTCTCAGGCTATAGACAAAGGGGTTCAGCATGGGTGTGACAACAGTGTACATCACTGAGGCTACTGTGCTTGAATATGAGCTGTGGGTAGCAGCAGAGCTGAGGTACACTCCTAGGATCGTACAATAAAATAAAGAAACAACTGAGATGTGAGATGCACAGGTGGAAAATGCTTTATACTTTCCCTGAGCTGATGAGATTCCTCGTATGGAGGAAACGATCTTAGAGTATGAGTAAAGAATCCCAGTAAGGGAAATGCCACCCAACAGCCCAGATGCAAAATGCATCACCATGTCATTAAGAAAGGTGTCAGAACAGGCAAGTTGGACCACCTGATTGATTTCACAGAAAAAGTGGGGGACTTCCAAGTCTGTACAGAAGGACAACCACAACACCATGAAGCTTTGTAACAAGGAATTCAAGGCACTCATCATCCAAGATACCAGAACCAGCATTCCAGAGTACCAGGGTTTCATGACAACTGTGTAGTGCAGAGGGTGGCAGATGGCCACAAAGCGGTCATAAGCCATCACAGCAAGGAGAAAGTTGTCCAATCCAGCAAAGAGTAGGAAAAAGTTTATCTGGGTGATGCAGCCCTCATAGGTTATGACTTTGCTCTGTATGTGGATATTATGCAGCATCTTTGGGATGGTTGTAGAAGTAAAACAGATGTCTACAAATGACAGGTTGGAGAGGAAGAAGTACATGGGTGTGTGGAGGTGGGAGTCCAGGCTGACAGCCAGGATGATGAGCAGGTTCCCAAACACAGTGATCAGGTACATGGAAAGGAACAACCCAAATATGAGGGGCTGCAGTTCTGGTTCCTTTGACAATCCCAGAAGAAGAAATTCTGAAATTGGTGTATCATTCCTTGATTCCATGTGGTGGAGGTGACTACCAGAAAAGAAACCAAAACATGACTAATTTTCTCAAAAATTGGCATTGCAAACAGTTGAAATTCTACAATTTACATATTGCATTCAAAACATCAATACCTATAATTTCTGTATGGAACTTGCCTCCTGTGGGAGACCCCCAGTTCTGTCTCTGAATAGAAATTCCTGTTGCACTCTGGGTTTTTTCCAGGAGGTCATGTATTCTATACTTTTAATGAGAAATTCTGTCACATATTGGAGGCTGAGCAACTTCTAGGAAAAGAGCATAGGGTGCTGAGATACAATAATTTCAACAGTTTGACAATGGAGAAAGCATATATGCAAACAAAAAATTATATAAATTGGGGCTAGCCCAGTGGCACAATGGTTAAGTTGACATGTTCTGCTTCAGTGGACGGGCGTTTGCCAGTTTGGATCCCAGGTGTGGACCAACACACTGCTTGTCAAGCCATGCTGTGGTGGCATCCCATTTATAAAGTGGAGGAAGATGGGCATGGATGTTAGCTCAGGGCCAGTCTTGCTCAACAAAAGAGAGGAGGGTTGGTGGCAAATGTTAGCTAAGAGCTAATTCTTCCTCAAAAAAACAAATATATATATATATATAAATTATCAGATGGTAACGTGCTATGAAGAAAAAATCAGGTATAAAGGAGAGAGTGAAAGGGGGTGTTATTTTTTACTAGATGTTCAGGTAGAGCAGCAAATATCTGAAGGGAGACCTCAAGGAAGAGAAAGCAGGAGGAAAAAGTTTATCTGGGAGATCTGTGTCCATCAGAGGGAACAGCAAGAGTAAACTCCCTGAAAGATGTTTGTTTCAGAACAATCAATGCTCATACGGAATCCAGTGTCACAAGGAAAACGATCAACAAGGAGTTAGATGAGAGATGGTGTCAGAGGATGTTGAGGAAAGAGGTGGAGGCCCTCAATCACATGTCGTTAATCTCAGTTTATTATTTTGTTTGCAGGGAATCTTCTGTATAGAAATGGATCCTTATTTTTATTTGTTGTTTAGTATTCTGGCACCAGTATTTTAAAGGTTGTGTGGGAATATATGAGCTCAGGTATCCCTGCTCTGAGAACTATTCATTCCCCACAACACACACATGCACACACTGTGTCTTCCTGTGGTCATGTTACCACCAGGCTCCTCTCACCCTGGCCGCAATAATTAGGAAAATGATGATACAATGCATGCTGTCAACACCAGATTATCTTTTCCCTGAAAAATGTAGAAATAGTACCCAAATTCTAGTTGGTAAGCATCTCATGGACATGTAAACAAGTGGCTTTGTTATAATATGACAATTTTGTGTCCTGAATTTAAAGAAACATAAAAAGTCAGTTCAAAAAACAGAGAGAGGAAAGAAAAGGACATTCTGGGGGAAAAAATGATCTAATCAGCTCAGGTGGTCCCTGAGATATGATGAGGAGAATGTTTCCTTGGCTCCAGCAGCGTTCCAACCCCAGTTATCACCTCTTGATGCCCAGAATAACTAACAAAGCAGCAAAAAGCAATGTATCTAAAAGAGAAAGGAGTGATATCCTTACATTATCAAGACATCTGATCAGTTGAACATCCCACTAGAAATATGAGCAAAGGAAGTAAATATACAATTCACAAAGGAAATAGAAAGTACAACAAAAGGGGTTTTTAAAGACAATTTGGTAACAGACTTTTCTAAGTGATATAAAATGCAAAGCTTCTGGAATCAGAAACTCAGATTTTGAATATTGGATGTACACATAGTAGTTGTTTGAATTTAGAGAACCAATGGAATCATCCTAAATGTTAAATTCCTCATCCAAATAGTGGAGAAAGTGGTAGCCATCCTCCTAAAGTAGTTGACAGGTTTATCCAATATATGTAAAAAGTTTACCACAGCTCTTTCCTGTTGGTAATGAGTGGTTATCACTGGTGATGATAATTGGATGATTTTTTTCTTCTACCTCTCCAATGTTTCCACTGCTTCTTCACCTCTTGGTCCCCAATTCCACCGCTTTATTTCAGTTCCCTGTCATTCTTTTCCATCTATCACAAGTATTTACTTTTACTCTAGCCAATATTTACTTTTACTCAGAGCAATTTTTCTGTATACAAAGCTGATAAGCCAACTCCCCAGCTTAAACCTCCTTTCAGTGACTTCTTCCTGAACAGTAAACCCAAAATTCCATAGATTCAAACACTAGGCTTGATTCCTCTAACCAACCAACCAACTTCACCCTCACACTGCCCTCACCCACATTAATCTCGTAAAAGTTGAACAGGAGTCACAGTGTCACCAATGCCACAGCCTCAAGGCTCAGAGCCATTATACCTCTGCTTCTCTCTGTGTGGAGTCTCATCCATTGCTCTATTTGAAATTTTTCACCCCCTCTCTATTTTCATAACTCCATCTCTTATTTCAGAATTCCTGGAGTCATCTCCTTCAGGAATCTTTTTTGTTTTAACATTCTCACATAAAAAGGACACTGCTTCTTACGATAATTTATTTATATTTATAATGGAGAGGCTATCATTGTGTAATTTCAATTTAATTCCACATCTTTTTTGCAGCTAGACTGTGCACACCTTGAGGCATGTAGTAATATTATACCTTCTCCTCACCCTTTAACCCCAGATATAGTTTAGTTGAGAATAGTAACTGAATAAATATATACTGCATGAAGAAAGGAGAAGATGTGTTCCTACTGCAATTGCTGATGATGTTAGAAAGAACAGAAGTAGACAAATCCTAGCATAGGAATGGAGGACATAAGAGAGAAATGTTTTCCATATTCTGAGATAGGGACCATTTATCGGGTGAGACTATGGTTTGTAAGAATAAAATAAAATAGGATAGATAAGGCTCAATAGAAAATAGCAGAGTGCATCATACATAGTAAATTATGCCTGTGCCTTACATGTTCCATGCATGATGGATCACATGTAAAAGCCATGTTTACTCTGGGATTTTGCCGAAAAGGTTTCTTATCCACTGCAGTAAATACAAGAATAGTTTTCATACAAGGCAAGTTCCTGCTAATGAGGAAAAAGCACTCTGAACAAACAGCCCAACAGAAGAGCCAGATCCAGAGAGAACAGGCAGCCAGTGTCTTTATTGACGTTTCCTTCCATTCAAGGGACCGCACACTAACTGCGCTTTTATTCCTCTACTTGCTTCATTACAGTATCCACATCAGGCCCTTGATCTGATTTTTATGCCATATTTATTTCTATGTATTTGACCACACTTGCTTTTAAATGGTCCAAGAGTAGGTGAGGCTGGTCCTATTCTCACGTTTCTTTGTAGCATCTTTTCTTTGTTACTGTTGAGCTTTTGGTTGTGACAAACGTCCTGGAAACACTCTAATCTTATCCAACATGCAAGCATATCCACACAATATGCTCTATGAAATCCTACACATACCACAAAAACTTTCTCCTTTATTCATTTGATTTATCCCTGAGGACATGATGTCATACACGTGTTTACTTCATTGTGCTCTGCTCTCTTATTCAAATGAAAGATGCAGATGAGTAGGCATCTCCCTGCTTTGTTTGCTTTTGTAGTTTCTTAAAGGCGTACATTTATATAGAAACAAATTTTTAGTAAAATAAACATTTATAAAATAAAAATAATAACAGAGAAATGAAAATTAGGTTAACAGTGAATTGGTCAAATGAAATTGAATTAAAAAGGTGAACTTCTGAAAGAAAACAAAATTACAATAATTTCATCACATTAACCTAGGTCTCTAAATCTAAATGAAATAGACAAAAACCAAAAAAAATGGAAAAGATAGTTTTTAAAAAGTAGTGTAAAAATAGTATCTACAATTATAATTTCATCCTATATAAACATAAATGGACTCAGACATCCTTATCAAAAACGTTGATGAAAACTTTAGTTGAAAACAGAATGTGTTTCACAAGATGGCAGAAGATGATTGCTATTTTCTTTTTTTTGAAGATTGGCACATCTTCTTTTTTCTATTCTTCTCCACAAAGCCCCCAGCACATAGCTGTATATTGTAGTTGTAGGCCCCTCTAGTTCTGCTATGTGGGGATGCTGCCTCAGCATGGCTTGATGAGTGATGTTAGGTCCCTGCGATGCTAGGGTCCTACTGAAACCCTGGGCCACTGAAGCAGAGCACTTGAACTGAACCATTCTGCCACGGGGCTGTCCCCAGGTGACTGTTATTTTTAAAAACAGATCTAGTGACAAAATGTAAAAGACAGTTGTAGAGAGAAAAACAGATGTGAAATAAGACGGCATTGCATATAAAAGATAATGTATTACTACTAAGGATGCACAAGAACGTTCTATGTTTAGAAAGCAATGGATAAGGGAACAAAATATGACCAACTCATAGATTTGACCGTTTGAAAATTTATAAACTCTCACATAACCCAACAAATACATCTATCCGTACATACAAGAATTAAATGGCAAAGAGCAAACTTGGTTTTAAAAAATTGTAATTATTCGTTTGTAAGAATGCAATCAAAAACAAGAATAAAACAGTCCCACCTCTGTATGCAAAGCAATGAATTTGCACAGGCAACTTGTGGGAGAGAAAGTAAATGGCTAATAAACCCAAAAATACATTCAGACTCCCAGGTAGTGAAATAATTGCAAAGTAATGCCCTTTTGCATATTCCTGATTGTATATCAAATAAAATTTATTTCAAGTGACTATCCAACATGAGAGAAGATTCCATAAAATATGTGTGTCAAGAACTGCAGTTGCAAGGTAATAGTTGCTTCCACTGGTCTTGTTCTATCTAATGAACACAGAACATGTTCAATATACCCCACTATGAAAATTACAAATAAATAAATAAAATGTCCTCACTTCACTGCAAACACCTTCTCACTTAATACTCTATTTTTCTCCTCCCCTTAACTGCAAACGTCCTCTGAAGTTTTCAAGTTTACTGTCACCCATTCCTTCTTGAGTCTCACCCAGCTAGACTTTCATTCTCATTGCTTAATCGTCAACATAAATCTTGTATCTCTCAATCCAACAGACACTTTTTTAATAACATATTATATTAATTATTCAATCAAGCAAACAACCATTGAGACCTCTGAGCTCTGGCTTAGGCTGGTTAAGCTTCCAGTTGACCTCAGGTAAATTTTCTTCACTATCATCCTTTCTGACTTTCTCCTTTAGTATCTATTGTGCTTTTGTACTCACCTGGATGGGATGTCTGGGAGAAAGGTCTCAATGTGAAAGTTCAAGTTTCTCCCTTGATGGTTGATGATGGAGACTGAAGATCTGTCTCCAGACAACAGAGCAGGAAGGAGTGAAGCATTAGTCCCTGAGCCAGACTTAAGAATCTAGATGTGAAATCCATGTCTTCTCCAGCTCAAGGTTGAACATACTGAGGGACTGCAGCATTTGAGATATTTACAGCTCCATGTATTTGCTGTATCTGCCCCCTTTTTCCACTCATTAGACACATTTCCCATTGTTATTCCCATGCCTGAGCACGTCATTTCCCCACAGGAAATTGTCTGGACAGAAAGTAAATTTTTCCTGCTGATTCATTGTTCCCAAGAGACCAGGTTAGAACTCACATGTATCCAACTTTTATTACTCCTTCTCTATTGACTCGTCTGGATTCCAGAGGTCTAATGAAACTTTTTCACATTTCAGAGTTGTAGTTTTCTCCAAATCTAAAACTGAGGAATCTATCTTGACCAGGTCCTGCAGGTTTCAAAAGCATTGACTTGTGATGGGAACGCAGCTCCTGATATCTCCAGAAAATTGCTATTCCTTCTTTAACAAGGGATAGAGCTGTGTTTCTTTGCTATAAAACCATGGGTACAATAAGCCTTGGCTTCATAATTCTTTTGAAAAATTAATTAGAAATTTCCTGTTTTTTAATAAATTATTTTATTGAGGTCTTAATCATTTATAACATTGCATATTTTCAGGTATGCATTGTTAGAAATTTCATGCTTTTGACACAAGTGAAAAGATTTTGTCTAGTCCTTCATTTACAAAACATTTGGTAATTCTAAGAGACAAATTTGATCTTTTCATGCACAATGAGCTGAGCTTGGAATCTTATCTAAATTGTCTCATCTACTTGTTGCAAAAGTCTGTAGGGGACTCTACAATTATCAGGTAATTGGTCTATTTTTAATTGGATTATCTATTCTTTTGTTAAGTTCTATACGGTTCTAATTTTTTTTGATATTAACCTCATATATATAAAGTTTGCGAAAATTGTGTCTCATTTTATTGGCTGCCTTCTCATTTTACTGGTTGTTTCCTTTGCTGTGCAGAAAGTTTTTAGTTTGATATAATATGACTTGTTTATTTTATTTTATTTTTTTGGTGCCTGCCTGTGCTTTTTGTCTCGTATCCACAAATTACCACCAAAATCAATGTCAAGGAAGTTTCCTCTCTCTTCTTTTAGGAGGTTTATGGTTTGGGGTTTTATATTTAAACCTTTAATAAAGTTTGAAATATTTTTGCGAATGGTGTAAGATGAAGGTTCACTTTCTCCTTTTTTTTATATGGATATCCAGTTTTCCCTGCCCCATTTAATGGCAAGACTATCTATTTCCCATTGTATGTTCTTGGCACCGTTGTCAAAGATTAGTTGACAGTATATGCATGAATTAATATCTGGACTCTTCATACTGTTCTGGTGGTGTATTTGTTTAAATGCCAGCACCATACTGTTGATAACTATAGCTTTGAAATATAGTTCGATACCTGGAACTGTATGCCTCCAGATTTCTTCTTTCTCAAGATTTCTTTGGGTATTAGAGGTGGTATGTGATTTTAAATACATTTTAGGATTTCTTTTTCTTTTGATGTGAAAATGGCAGTGGAATTTTTATATTAATTGCATTAAATCTGTAGACTGATTTGGGTAGTGTGGACATTTTAATAATATTAATTCTTCTAACCCATATACATGGAATATCTGATGTTTTGTTTGTGGCTTGTTCAATATATTGAGTCAATATCTTTCAGTTTTCAGTGTACAACTCTTTCCCCTCCTTCGTTAAATTTATGCCTATGTATTTTATTGTACTTGATGCTACTGTCTTTTTGTTTTTTTTAAAGATTGGCACCTGGGCTAACAACTGTTGCCAACCTTTTCTTTTTTTCTGCTTTATCTCCCCAAAACCCCCAGACACAGTTGTATATCTTAGTTGCAGGTCCTTCTAGTTGTGGGATGTGGGACACCCTCTCAACGTGGCCTGACGGGCAGTGCCACATCCACGCCCAGGATCCGAACCCTGGGCCGCCACAGCGGAGCACACGAACTTAACAACTTGGCCATGGAGCCCGCCCCCGATGCTATTGTAATTGGGATTTTTTACATAATTTTCCCTTCTCAAGAGTCAACTGTTAGTTTATAGACACTGAATTGAGTTTTGTAGATTGATTTTATATTCTGCAACTCTACTGAATTGATTTAATAGTTCTAATGGTTTTTTGTTGAAGCCTTCATATTTTTCTCTATAAAAGATTATATATATATCCATAGAGGCCATTTTATTTTTCACTTTCTGACATAGGTGTCTATATTTCTTTTTCTTACCTAATTGCACTGGTTACGACTTCCAGTATGACATTAGATAAAAGTGGAACGAGTGTCTTGTTCCTGATCTTACAAGAATAGTTTTCAGCTCTTCACCATTGAGTACAATGTTAGTTGTGTGCTTGTCATATATGACCTTTAACATGTTGAGATACATTCCTTCTATACCTAATTCCTTGAGAGTTTTTATCATGAAAGAATGTTAAATTGTGTCAATTGTTTCTTTATGCATGTATTGAGATGATTATTTGATTTTTCTCTTTTTTCTGTTAATATGGTATGTCACCTTTATTGATATGTGATTGTAGAACCATCCTTGCATTCTACAGACAAATCCAAATCTATTATAGTGTATGATGCTTCTAATTTACTTTTGAATTCAGTTTGCTAGTATTTCGTTCAGATCTTTTCCAGCTATGTTCATCAGGATATTGTTTTATAGCTTTCTTTTCTTGTAGTGCCCTTATGTGGCTTTGGTATCAGCAAAATGAGTTTGGGAGAGTTCTGTCCTCTTGAATTGTTTGGAAGAGTTTAAGATGGATTGGCGTTAATTCTTCTTTAAATGTTTGGTTGAATTGACCAGTGAAGTCATCACATCCTAGGCTTTCCTTTGTTGGGAGGTTTGTGATTAGTGATTCATTCTCTCTACTTGATATTGATCTGCTCAGATTTTCTATTTCTTCATAATTTAACCTTGGTAAGCTACATATTTCTAGGAAGTCATCCATTTCCTCTAGGTTATCAAGTTTGCTGTCATAGAATTTGTCATAGTAGTCTCTTATGACCCTTTGTATTTCTGTGGTAGCAGTTTTACTGTTTCCTCTTTCATATATAATTTTTTTTCAGTAGTCTAGCTTAAAGTTTGTCATTTTTTTATCTTTTCAAAAAATAGCTCTTAATTTTATTGACCTTTTCAATTGTTTTGTGGCCTTTGTCTTTTATTTGTGCTCTCATCTTCGCTTCCTTTATTTCCTTCTTTCTCTGAATTTCAGTCATAGTTTTTTTTTTTCTTTTTCTCATTCTTTCAGGTTTAAAGTTAAGTTGTTAATTTGAGACGTTTTTTCAATTGCAGGCATTTATTCATATAATCTCCCTCTGATAGTTTATATTACTTTTTGCTGAAAACCAGAAATTTTAATGTATTGTGTTTTCATTTTCACTTGTTTCAAGATGTATTTTTTCTTTCTCTTGATTTATTTTTTGCCCATTGGCTGTTCATGAGCGCATTCTTTAACTGACACTTAATTTTAAATTTTCCAGTTTTCCCCTTGTTTTTATTTCGAGTTTCATAGAATTGTTATAGGAAAAAGATACTTGGTATGATTTCAAACATTTTAAATATTCTGAGACTTGTTTTGTTACCTATGATACAATCTATCCTGGAGAATAATCCATGTACACTTGAGAAGAATGTTATTCAGCTTCTATTAAGATTATGTCTTTCAAATCTGCAAAGCCAGGCCAGGTACTGTCAGACTCTCACTTACCTTCCCTTGGGTGGTGTTAAATGCTCAAGTTTGTGTGCTTTCTCCAAAAACCACTATCTGGCTGGCTTTCTGTGCATTCTCACTACCATTCACAATGTCTCATGCTGGTCATCCTCGGGAATGTGCACAGGGAGTCAGCCATGGACTTGTGGGGTATGGGGATGAGGCATACAAAGTGTTAGAGGTTCCCATGGCCAGTTAGGGGTATCTGCAGGTGATACTATCCAAATGGCTCATCATCATGAAATCTGTAGAGTGATTAGTAGGATCCACATCTCTTAGATGCAATTTTAGAGCCCTTGGTGCTGTCCTCTCAGATGCTTTTCACTCCTAAGTTGTGCTGCACACCTCAGTTTTCTGGGTGGGTTGAGAATGAAGTGAAGCTCCCTGGCAACATTCCATCCAACTGGGGAATCCAGATGCTCACTCACCTACTCTCCCATTCCACCATGGGAATAACTCTTAGCCAAGAAGTTCTTTTCTGACACTGAATGTGCTGCCTTGAAAGAGAGGGTCACGTGGGTAAAGTGTAGTTGTTCCTCTTAGCCTGTTCAATGTGTACAATATCAAATGTTTTTTGCTCCAACTTTTGGCTTGGGTTCCTCTGTTGGAACCCTGGACTTCTGTGAAGGTACTCTCTACTGTAGATGATTGTCAAAAGTGATGCTCTTTGGGAAAAAGTTATTAGAAAACTTCTATTTCACCACTTTGAAAATCTAATTTTTTTTAATTAGAAAAATATGTGTTTTTCTAGAAGCCTCATAAACAAATATCAGTTTACCTATATTTAGGCAAAATTGCATCACTTGGTGGGTTAGGCAGAATAATGGCCTCCCCATAATGGCTACATCCTAATCTTCAGAACCTGTGAAAGTATTAAGTTATATAAAAAAGAATTAAAGTTTTAAAAGGAATTAAGATTGCCAATCACTTAACCTTAAAAGAGAAAAATTATCCTGGGTTATGTGGATGAGCCCATTGTAATCACAAGAGTCTTTGAGTGTAGCAGGAGGCAGAAATAAGAGTCAACGTGATGAGACATGAGAAAGACTCAATTGGCCTTTAGTGGAATTGAAGATGCAGGAAGAGACCATGGGATAAGGAATGTGGGTAGTCTCTAGAACGTGGAAAAGACAAGAAAGGAAGTTACTCCTTAGAGCCTCTAGAAAGGGATGCAGCGCTATAAGACATCTTAATTTTATCTCAGTGAGATCCGTTTTGAATTTATGATCTCCAGAACTGTAAGATAATACATTTGTGTTCTTTTAAGCCACTAGATTTGTGGTAATCAGTTGGCAATAGTAATGATAGTAAACCAAGACACATGATTGCTCCTATATTGGTATGTTAACCTGAGTATATTTCCACATCTATCTGATCAGTGTTCTGCTATTGGTAAAAAGGTGAGAATGGATATTAGAAAGGCAATTTAGCTGTGTTTCCAACAACAATAATAGGGCAAGATGATCTTTGAAAAGAAGGGTTAAGGGGGATGACTTGGTCTGCTCTCTAATAAAATATATAATAAGGCTGTTCTTATTAAAACAGTGTGAAGTTGGCTTAAATTTAAATAGCTATGTCAACACAGCAGAATAATGAAACACAAATCCAGTAAAATAAGAAGCTATTATGTTATGAAATTGCATCAAAACCAATGATGAAAGAAAGGATTCTGAAAGTAATGGTGGTTGGGCAATTCGTTATTAGTTGGAAGCAAAATAATTTTAAATTTTTATCTTAATGCGAATCACTATAATAAAATGAACTTGGAGGAAAGATATAAAATAGCAGTAGACATCTAGAAGTAAAATTAGATTAATCTGCTGAGCGTAAACCAGATGGACCAAAAATAAAGTAATATAATGGAGAATAAAATTGAAAGAATCCAGTACATTAAACACCCATAAGTCAAACAATATGGAGAAAACCATGTAAGACTAAGAAAAATATTTAGAACACATTAAATATCGAAAGTATAAAATGTAAACAAATAAAAGCTTCTTTAAAATCAATGAGAATTGAAATACTGAAGATGATAAATGATCCAAGTATGTAAACCAAAAATATAGAAAGAATAAACACAAATAAATGTATAAGCATGAAGATATACTCAACTTTAAAACAATCAAAGCAAGTTAAAATAGTAAGGAAACATAATTTTTTCTCTACAGTTTGATTTATTTGTTTTTAAATTTTATTTATTTTTATTGAGATATAATTGAGAAATACCATTGCATTAGTTTCAGGTGTACATCACAATAATCTTATATATGTATATATTGCAAATGATCACCATAAGTTTAGTTAACACCCATCACCCTACCTAGTCACAATTAGTTTCTCTTCCAATGAGAACTGCAATTTGTTTTTCTTCTGACGAAAATTTTTAAGATCTTTTCTCTTAACAACTTTCAAATATCCAATACAGTATTATTTACTATAGAGTTACAGTGCTCTGCATTACATCACCAGAATTTATTTATTTATAACTGGAAGTTTGTACTTTTTGACTCCCTTCACTCATTTAACTCACTCCCCATACCCACTTCTAGCAGCCACCAGTCTGTTCTCTGTAAATATGAGCTTGTTTTTTCCTTTTTAGTTTGCATAATTAACTAAGATTATATGGAATGTGTCTTTCTCTGTCTGACTTATTTTGACTTAGTATAATGCACTCAAATCCGTCCGTGTTATCCTAAATGGCAAGATTTACTTTTCTAAGGCTGAGTAATACACCTTTCTGTGTGTGTGTGTGTGTGTGTACTATACTTTCTTTATCCATTCATCCATCAATGGACACTTAGGTTTTAAGATTTGATTTATTTCTAAGACTGAAGGCCGAACAGATAGACTATTTCTTGGGTGGAGAGAAGACTTGCAGAAGTGGGAGTTTATATATTAGAGGATTCTTCTTTGTTTGGAGGCTCAGCTATTATTATAACAAGTTTTCACTAGCAGCAACATGGCCTGATGACGTAGAAAGTGGTCTGATTTATACAGTACTGGGCATGAGACTCTTCACCACATCTATGAACTTCAGCTAGTTGTCTAGATATGATAAATTCTTGCTGACTTATCTATAACTAAGGGGAAATGATACTAACCACATAAAAATATTATTGGAAAAATTCAATGAGACGATGTGTATAAAATGCTTAAACAGTGCCAGCATATACTGAGTGCTGTAATTATTTTTATCATCAATATCAATAAGTGAATCCATTTTCTACCTCAAAGGCTTTTATTTAATCAATATATTTCTATTATTTTTGCTCCAGTCTCTATACTTAACCATCCACTCACCTATTTTTTTACTCCATCTAGCAAATATTCACTAAGTATAAACTCCTTCATAAGTAATGTAACAGGCATTGCAGTTTCAGAGCTGGAAAAGATATAGTTCTGAAATTCAAGAAACGGATGAGTAAAGAAATTCAGTAAAGTTGATGTGACTGAAACCATATAAAACTTTGGGCAACTATTTGAGTTGACTTCATTCACATAACCTCAGAAATCATCTCTGAATGAGTTCCCAGGACAATATTTTCAACATAAGTACTCATCTCATCACTTAGAGGATATAAATTAAATACATGAGATTTTATTTTATTTTTTAAGAAATCCAAATCATTACTGAGGAAATTGAGAAAATACCAGATTATATTTATATGAAGTTAAAATGACTGGTTACAAAGTGAAAAAGAGAACCCAAGATATAAGCTGAAGAAAAATAGAGAAGGCAGGGAGGACCAAAGGGAAGTTTTGCTTTAAAACATGTAAAATTAGGAAAAGTAAATATATTGGGCAAAGAGAGCCAAGATTTCTGATACTCAGTATTGTGCATCCAGCTACTCATGAGAGTCCTGTAATAGTCCTAATGGTGAGAAGTGCCCCCTGCTGAGGAGACTCCCCAGGGCCCTCTGCAAGTGCCTGTTCCTCAGACTGAAAAAGATGGGGTTCAATATGGGGGTGACCATGCTGTACATCATTGAGGCCATCAGACATCCTAGTGAATGAAGTGGCTGCATAACTGAAGTAGACTCCAAGGCCTGTGCCACAGAACAAGCAGACCACTGAGAGGTGACACTCACAAGTGGAAAAGGATTTGTACTTGCTCCTGGCTGATGAAATTCTCAGGAAGAAGGAGAAAATCTGAGACTAATAAAAGTGGATGCCAGAGAAAGAGAAAACACACAGGACAATAGTCACATAATTCACCACTATGTTATTGATGAGGGTGTGTGAACAGGCAAGCTTCAGGAATTCTGGAAAATCACAAAAAAAGTGTAGAATTTCCCTGTTTGTGCAGAAGCACAGCTTCAAAATTTTCAAAGCCTCAATCAGGGAGCACATGACACTGACATCCCAGGACCCCAGGGCAGTAATCCAAAGAGATAAGGGTTTATGATAACCATGTAGTGAAGGGGGTGACAGATGGCCATGAAACAGACATAGGCCATCACACTCAGTAGGAAATTGTCCAGTCATCCAAGTGCAAAGAAAAAAATCTCTGTCTAAGACAGCCTGCATAGATGATAGCTTTGTTCTGTGTCTGCAGGTTCAGCAGCATCTTTGGGCTGGTGGTGAAGGTGAAATAGAAGACAACAAAGGTCAAGTTTGAGAGGAAGAAATCATGAGCCTGTGGGGGTGGGTGCCGGGGTCCCGCCCCGGCGGAGTCCAGGTTCCTGAGGGATGGACGGCGTCGGCGCCATGAGGGAGGGGGAAAATAAAGGGGATGTGAGACTTGGGTTGGTGTTAGCAAGTCCGACTTTACTGTGCACAAGTGTCGTTTATATATTTTTCAGGATTAGTACAGAAATAGTTTTACAAATATTCTCAGAGAGATAAGGAAGTAAAAACGAGCACAAGAATATTTATTAGCATTCCATTCTATAGAGCATAAGGTTAATGATCGTCTTCTCCGCAATTAACTAGTGTTTGTTGTCTCTAAGCTAAAGGAGATAGGTACCTAGGCGTCTGTTGTAATTCATGGTAAAGCTAAATCAAAGAGAGAAGGTCCAGGCCTCCGGACAGGACAGCAGCCCGTCTGGTTACATCCTGGTGGAGCCATCCCTGCCTCCCTCAATCATTTACGCC
Organism: Equus caballus; assembly: GCF_041296265.1. Classification (NCBI taxonomy): domain Eukaryota; kingdom Metazoa; phylum Chordata; class Mammalia; order Perissodactyla; family Equidae; genus Equus; species Equus caballus. The sequence goes on from NC_091704.1 coordinate 13,241,190, forward strand.
ATTAGTGTAGATGGTTAATGGGAACAAAAGGCGACTCCAGGGTGTCTTATCCCCAGGGCTATCTGCATTCTCAGCGGGCAGTTAAACATCTTTACTTTTTCGCGCCCTTTAGGGGGTGGAAGCATTCCTTTGTCTTTTAGATTGTAGAGCTAACGGTCCCTTAAGTACACTGCCGGAGAAAGTATCATATTGTTAGTAAAGTAAAGGGCTGAAAAGCTAAACTAAACTATATATCTTCAAGAATAAAAAAGAGAAATAAGTATACACATAACCTTGATAGAAAGCATGCATATAATTCAGAAAATATCGGGGGTGTTGGCCGGCCATTCTTCACCGAGGGGCATCCCTGCACCCCTCGGCCCTTCTACTCATCAATTGTTTATTATTTATTGCTTTTAGGAGAAAACCTCTATAACATTTTAACAGAAAGCAGAAGGTCAAGAATAATATATAGATACTTCTTGATCAACCAATTAACCAGCAAACTTAGAAGGACGATGCATATGTATATTTAGACAAAGAACTGGAGGGAGAAGGAAACATTAACCAGATGGAGGCCATAAACCTAATTCGACATCTTATCTGGGCAGGATTCCTTTCTGATTGTCTCAAATGGGACTGTGTGCTCCTCCATTAATTAACTGAAAAATATCTTGAAAGTTACCTGCAGGTGGTCACATTCTCTTAGTATATCTAATTTTCCCAGGAGGTAGTGCCTCGCAAGCAGCCACCCAAAGGAGTGAAAACTGGAGGTTAAGAAAGGAAAAGGAATGAAGGGCAATTAGAAGCAGCACAGGTTTCAGAACTATGTGAGGGGCTGGCCGGTTATTCTTCACCAAGGGGCGGCCCTGCACCCCTCGGCGTTAATCGGCTGGACCCTGTCAAACAGCCGATCAAATGATGTAGCCACGGCTCCCAGCAGGTGGGAGTCTGAGATGATGGCCAGAATGTTGAATAGATTCCCAGAAAACATGACCAGGTACATGGACAGGAACAGTCCAAAATAGAGAGGCTACAGGTCTGGCTCTTCTGTGAATCAGACGAGGAGTAACTTTCCAACTCTTGCTTGGTTTTCTCTTTCCATGGCGCTTCTGGGTTTGCCCAGAATGAACAAAAAATCAATACAAAATTCATTTAAAGTATACATTTCCTTGAATGAAAGAAATATCCTTTTTCTGATCCTAGGGGATTTATGAAGTCATTCATTGTGGTTAATGATTGGACCTCTTTGCTGACAAATTGTGGTTACCCATTGTTACTAGGAAAAATTGTCTCTCGGCTTAGAGGTTCTGTCTGAACAAAAGGGCTCTGGTAGAAATAAGGGAAGAAAAAGTCAACAAGTTGAAAGTTGTGCCCTAAGTTGAAAAATTCTGAATGAGAAAATATGCCATTCATAAAATTAGAATGCAAAAAATAATTTATCTGAGTGATAAAAGCTAATATCTTTAATCTATAAAGCTATAATTATAATCATAGAAAGATGAATCCATTAACTTGGAAAAAGTCATAGGACGTTAAAGCTTCACAAGAGAAAATGTAGAAAGGACAATAAATACTTGAGAGAATTTTCTTTTTATTATTAACCTATGAGGGTGAGATGAAAATAAGACTGACGGAATTAATAAGTTCTTTATAAAAAGGATTATGAATGCAAAATCCTATCCTGTGGAAAGAGAAATGACACTTCAGATACTGCTATCTAAGAGAAGGTAATTGATCTGCATTTGTAGCCTGGAGAAATCAAATCAGCATACAGATCTTATCTAATTAACACATATTTGCACAAAGCCAAAAAAATCTACACCAAGTTATGGCAAAATGTGGGCATGGATCATCTTTGAGTGGTAACATGAATCTTGACATTTAGATTCATTTTTCTTCTATTATACATTACAAAAACTGCACACAAATACACATGTAGTCTATCCTCAATAAATAAACACTATAAGATTTGAAGACATTGAGGAAAGAGGTCAAGATGGTGGTATAGGTGGACTGTTCACTTACCTCCTTCCACAAACACAACGAAATTACAACTATTTTTGAAACAATTATCACTAAGAGGAACTAAAACTGGATAAAAAGAATCCCTGCAACAAGGGACAGTCCTGACTCAGGTGGAAGAGGCAGAAATTCCTATCTGAAGAGAAAAAAGCCACCTTCATGAGCTGTGGAGCTTCACAGCCAGCCAAGAGCAATACTAAGGTACACAGCCTTCCCTGGAGGAGCAGGGGACCTGAGTGGGGGAGTGTTACCACTGTAAACATCCTTGGGACACAGCACAACTGAGACAAGTGCAATGATATATGGCTCCATTGGTTATTAACTACAATGAGGAATACCCCAAGAAAAGTTATTGGGCATAAGTAGAAAAAAGCCAGCTCTTAAAGGGCCAATGGAAAAACTCACCTGTTTTGGAAAGCAACCTAAAATCACCAGAAAGAAGGTGCAAAGTCCTTTGGTGAAAAGAGAGTCACTTGATGGGCTCTGAGTGCATCTCTGGGAGGGACGAGACCTCTCCAGAGACTGAGAGAATGGTGAAAGCCATCATTGTGACCTTGTACAGGTGTCCTGACACAGATACTGGCAGGTATCATTGGAGTTCTTCCCCTGGCCTGTTATCCCAGGGTGTTCCCCACCCACTAGAGCACTGATTTAATCCAGCTCAGCCAGGGCAGGCAGCAGTCCTAGGGATGGGCGCCACAAAACAGCAAGCCCTTGGACACCATTTTGGCCAGCATAGACTGGGTGTCTGGATACTCTTCAGGAAGGTGAGTGGGTGCACATCTGCAGTGCAGGACAGTCATGAGGAGCAGGTGGAATGTGTGGAGCATTGGTGGAGTGTGTGGCTACCACTACAGTTGGGTGACTGTGTCCACTCCAGGGGATTGGGATGTGTGCACAGGCCAAAACAGTGTTGACCATGTGTGTGGATGTGCTGACCATGGGGCTTAGAAGCAGAAGACTTGTGCTTCTCAAATAGCCACATAGGGGATGAGCTATGCATTCCAAAGCCTGAAATAATTGGGTAGTCTCATGCCTGGGGCCAATGCCACTCAGCTGTAATCCTGGGAGAGCTCAAAATAGCCTTGAAGTTTAGAGGCCTACAGCAATTGTAAGTCCCTGAGGCCAAAACCAGCCACAGTGGGGACCTACCTTATTACCAGAAAAATTGCAACAGGAATGTGCTGTTAGACTTTGCAGTCAACTGTGCTGAGGCTCCCCAAACAAAATAAACTGACTGAAGGATCCACAGTAGCCACACAGTACTGAGCATTACAACCAGCTGGCCACGGGGACAGCATAGCCTCTGCAGGTACCTGCAGCAAGAACAATGCTGCCCCAACAGGAGGACACACATAGCTCACACAGGGATCATTCCTGGAACATTTGGAACTGGTGATGAGAAGAAATCACCCTGCTGGTCCTCAAAAGATGTCTCCTACATCAGGCCACTTCTCCAAGATAAGAAGGTTTAGCTGACCCACCCAATACATAGATATATGCATAGAGAAAGAGGCAAAATGAGGAGGCAAAGCAGTACATTCCAAGCAAGAGAACAGGGCAAAATGCCAGAACAGGGACTGCAAGAAACAGAAATAAACAATCTACCTGACAAAGAAATCAAGCAAAAGTCATAAAGATTCTCACTGATCTTGGCAGAAGAATAGGTGAGCACAGTGAGAACATCAAGAAAGAATAGGAAAATATAAAAGATAACCAATCAAAAATGAAGAATACAATACTGGAAATTAAAAGTTCACCAAAGGGACTCAACAGCAGAGTGAATGATACAGAAGGATTGATCAGTAAGATAGACAAAAGACTAGAGTAAATCACCCAAGCTTAAAGGATAAAAGTGAAAAGAATTAAAAAGAATGAGGAAAGTCTAAGGGAACTCTAGCACAACATCAAGAACATTAATATTAGTATTATGGGTGTCCCAGAAGGAGATGAGAGAGACAAAGGTGCAGAGAATCTCTTTGAAAAAAATAACAGCTGCAAACATCCCTTACCTAAGGAAGAAAGCACACATAACACCAGGAAGTACAGGAAGCACATAGATCACTGAACAAGATAAACCCAAAGAGGCCTACACCAAGACATGTTACAATTAAAATGTCCAAAATTAAAGACAAACAGAGAATCCTAAAAGCTGGAAGATAAAGGCAACAAGTGACATACAAAGGAAACTCCAGAAGTCTATCAGCTTACTTCTCAGTAGAAACATTACAGGCTAGAAGTGAGTGGCATGATATAGTTGAAATGCTGAAAGAAAAAAACCTGCAGCTAAGAATACTCTACCCAGGAAGGTTATCATTCAGAATGTAAGGAAAGAGAAAGAGTTTACCAGACAAGCAAGAACTAAAAGGGGTTATCACCCAGAAACTAGTTTTACCAGAAATTCTAAAGGGACTTGTTTAAGTGGGAAAGAGAAGACCACAAATAGGAATAAGAAAATTACCCCAAAAAGCAATAAAATCACTCGTAAATGCAAAAATACAGTAAAGGTAGCAGATCAACCACCTATGAAGAGAATATTAACGTCAAAAGACAAAAGCACTAAAACTACCTATTTCCACGATAAGAGGGTAATGGATAAATACAGACAAGATAAGTGGTTAGATATGATATCAAAAACATACACTGTGGGAGGAGAGGAGTAAAAGAGAATTGCTTTTAAAAAGAGGTTAAACTAAAGAGACCATCAACTCAATATAGATTTCTATATATGTAGACTATTATATTTGAAGCCCCTGGTAATCACAAACCAGAAACCTATAATAAATACAAAAATAAGCCAGAGAAAGGAACCCAAAAGTAATAATAAAGAAAGCCATCAAGCCACAAGAGAAGAGAGGAAGAGAAGAAGAAAGGAACAGAGAAGAACTACTAAAAGACCCGGAAGAAAAGTAATGAAATGGCAATAAGTACATATTTATCAATAGCTACTTTAAATGCTAATGACTACATGCTCCAATCAAAAGGCATAGGGTGGCCGATTGGATAAAAAAAAAAAAAGGCCCAAATATATGCTGCATAAAAGACACTCACTTCAGACATAAAGACACTCACAAACTGAAAGTGAAGGGATGGAAAAAGATATACCGTGCAAATGGTAAAGAAAGGAAAGCTAGAGTAGCAATATTTATATCAGAAAAAAATAGACTTTAAAACGAAAACTGTAACAAGGGCCAAAGAAAGACACTACATAATGATAAAGAGAACAATCCAAAAAGAAGATATAACATTTGTGAATATCTATGCAGACAACAAAGGAGCACCTAAATTTATAAAGCAATTAGTAACAGACACAAAAGGATGGATTGCATATTAGGCCACAAAACAAGTCTCAATAAATTTAAGAAGATCAAAATAATATCATGCAAATTTTCTGACCACAAGGGCGTGAAACCTGAAATCAACTATAGGAAGAGAATCAGAAAAGCCACAAAAATGTGGAGATTAAAGAAAATGCTACTGAACAACGACTGGCTCAATGAATAAATCAAAGGAGAAATGAAAAATTGCCTGGAGACAGATGAAAATGAAAATATGACATCCCAAAGTCTAGGGGATACAACAAAAGCAGTGCTAAGAGGGAAGTTTACAGCAATACAGGACTACTTCAACAAACAAGAAAAATTGAAAATGATGTAACAGTACACCTAAAGGAACTGGAAAAAGAAGAACAAAAAAACCCCTCAAAATCAATAGAAGGAAGAAAGTAATAAAAATCAGAGCAGAAACAAATGAAACAGAGACTAAAAAATCAATAGAAAAAATCAATGAAATTAAGAGCTGGTTCTTTGAAAAGATTAAAAAATGGGCAAAATTTTAGCTAGACTCACTAAGATAAAAAAAGAGAAGGCTCAAATAAATAAAATCAGAAATGAAAGAGGAGAAATTACAGTGAACAATTCAGAAATACAAAACATTATAAGAGAATACTACGAAAAACTATATACCAACAAATTACAAAATCTGGAAGAAATGGACAAATTATTAGAACCATACAACTTCCCAAAACTGAATCAAGCAGAAATAGAGGCGCCGGCCTCATGGCTCAGTGGTTAAATTTGCACGCTTTGCTTTGGTGGCCCAGTGTTTTGCCAGTTCAAATACTGGGTGCAAACATGGCAGCACTCATCACGCTATGCTGAGGCAGCATCCCACATGCCACAACTAGGACTCACAACTGAAAGTACACAACTAGGTACCAGGGGGCTTTGGGGAGAAAGAGGAAAAATAAAATCTTTAAAAATAAAAAGGATGAAATAGAGAATTTGAATAGAGCAATCACCAGTAGATATTGAAAAAATAATCAAAAACCTCCCAAAAATATAAGTCCTGGATCAGACACCTTTCCTGGTAAATTCTAACACTCAAATAAGACTTACTACCTATCCTTTTCAAATTCTTCCAAAATTGAAGAGAAGGAGAAGCTTCTTAACTCATTCTATGAAACCCACATTATCCTGATATCAAAACCAGACAAGGAGAACACAAAAGAAGAAAAGTACAGGCCAATATCACTGATGAACATTGATGCAAATATCCTCAAGCAAATACTAGGAAACCAAATACAACAATACATTAAAAAGATTATATACCATGATCAAGTGGGATTTATTCGAGGGAAACAGGTATGGTTCAAAATCCACAAATCAATCAATGAGACAGACCACATTAACAAAATGAAGAATAAAGATCACATGATCATTCCAATAGATGCAGAGAAAGCATTTGAAAATACACAGCATCCATTTATGATAAAAAACTCTAGATAAAATGGGTATAGAAGGAAAATAACTCAACATAATAAAGGCCATGTATGACAAACCCCCAGCTAACAGGGAAGACTTAGCCAGAGCAATCAGGGAAGAAAAAGAAATAAAAGGGATTCAAATTGAAAACGAAGAGGTTAAACTGTCACTACTTGCAGATGTCATGATTTAATATACAGAACACCCTAACAGATCCTCCAAAAAACTTTTAGAAATAATAAATAAGTACAGTCAAGTAACAGGACACAAAATCAACATAGAGAACATCAGTTGTGTTTCTATACACTAACAATGAACCAGCAGAAAGAGAATGAAATATATAGCAATAAACTTAGCCAAAGAGCTGAAAGATCTGTACAGTGAAAACTACAAAACATTGTTGAAAGAAACTGAAGACAGAAAGAAATGGATAGAAATTCTGTGTTCTTGGATTGGAAGAATTAACATAGTTAAAATGTGCTGTACTTTGTAAAGCAATCTATAGATTCAATGCAATCCCTACCAGAGCTCCAACAGCACCTTTCACAGAAACAGAGCAAAAAATCCTAAAATTTATATGGAACAACAAAAGTCCCTGAGTAGCCACAGCAATCCTGAGAAAAAAGAACGAAGTTGGAGTTATCACACTCCCTGAATTCAAAATATACTACAAAGCCATAGTAACCAAAACAGCATGGTACTGGCAAAAAAAAAACAAAAAACAAAAAAACCCAGACACACAAATCCATAGAACAGAATTGAGAGCCCATAAATAAACCCACACATCTTTGGACAGCTAATATTTGACAAGGAAGCCAAGAACATACAATTAAGAAAGGAAAATATCTTCAAGAAATAGTGATGGGATACCTAGATAGCCAATGCAAAAGAATGATTGTGGACTACTATCTTACACCATAGCCAAAAACTAACTCAAAATAGATTAAAGACTTGAATGTAAGACCTTAAATCATGAAACTTTTAGAAGAAAACACATACAGTATGCTCTTCAACATTAGTCTTTGCAGCATATTTTCAAGTACCATGACTGACCAGGCAAGGGAAACAATGGAAAAAGTAAACAAATGAGACTACATCAAACTAAAAACCTTATGTACAGCAAAGGAAACCATCAAAAAAATGAAAAGACAACCTAACAACTGGGAAAAGCTATTTGCAAACCATATAACTGATAAGGAGTTAATATCCAAAACATATGACGAACTCATACATCTGAACAACAAAAAAATCTAACAAGCTGATTAAAAAATTGGCAAAAGATCTGAACAGACATTTCTCTAAAGAAGATATACACATTGCTAACAGGCACCTGAAAACATGTTCAGCATCATAAACTATCAAGGAAATGCAAATCAAAACTACAATGAGATATCACCTCCCTCCTGTCAGAATGGCTATAATTGACAAGACAGTAACCAATAAGTGTTGGAGAGGATGTGGAGGGAAGGGAACACTCATACACTACGGGTGGGAGTGCAAACTGGGGCAGCCACTATGGAAAACAGTATGGAGCTTTCTCAAAAAATGAAGAAAAACTCTACCATATGAGCCAGCAATTTTACTGCTGGGAGTTTATCCAAGGAACGTGAAAACATAAATGCATAATGATACATGCAACATTATATTCATAGTAGCATTATTCTCAATAGCCAAAACTTGGAGTCAACTTAGGTGCCCATCAAGGAATGAATGGATAAAGAAGATGTGGTATATATACACAGTGGAATACTACTCAGCCATAAGAAATGATGAAATATGGCTATTTGTGACAAGATGGATGGACCTTGAGGGTATTATAACAAGTGAAAAAAATCAGAAGGAGAAAGTCAAATTCCATATGCTCTCACTTGTAAGTAGAAGATAAAAACAATGATGAACAAACACATAGAAACAGAGATTGGATTGGTGATTACTAAAGGGGAAGTGGGAAGGAGGAGGGCAAAAGGGGTGATTAGGCTCACATGTGAGGTGACGGATTGTAATTAGCCTTTGGGTGATGAACATCTTGTAATCTACATATAAACCAAAATATATAATGATGTACACCTGAAATTTATAGAATGAGTTAATTCAATTTTTCCATAAGAACAAAAGAAACCAATTATACAAAATACAGTTACATTTAAAAAAAAGTTTTGAAGATGTTTATAAAAGTTCTTCAAAACAAAACTAGTTATAGCAGAAATTTAAACTAAAAAGAGTTAATGTATTAAAAAGAAAAATATTCCACAGCAAAGAAGTAAATTCCCGAACTAATTCTTTGACAAAATCAAACAAATAGATTAAATTAGACAGAAGTTTAATGAAAAGGATCAGAATTTAAAAAATAACAGAAATGCCTAAAATTAGGAATGAGAAAAAATAAGCAAAGATATAAGGAAGTATTCAACTTTGCAAGATAATATTACTTACTATTCCATGTTAAAAGTTTGAAAATCTCTAAGAAACAAATTTATCTCTGGGAACATATGTGTCCAAAGTTGAATCAGGATGTAGGATAACAGCACAATAATTAAAGAAGAAATTAAATAAACATCAAAATTATCTCCAAAAACGCCCACATGAGACCCTGTGGAAGGAGTATTAGAAGGATCCCTCTTTATGTATTAGAGAAGAAAAGAAAGTCCTCCATCAGCAATGTCATTTATCAACACCCTGCAAGTTCCAACGAATGCAATAAAAGGAGAAAAAGAAATAAAGCATCTAAGTGTCATTGACCGAAGATGATGGATTGGCTGCAGATAATGAACTGACAACTGAAAACATCTTTTGACTGAATATGATTTCAATAAGTCAGTCAATACAAAATAAGTGTGTAAAAATTAGTTACCATTTTAAAGTGGCATTGAGGGGTATGAAGTATGTTCACAATGTTTTGCAACCATCACTTCTATCTAGTTTCAAAACATTTTAGTAACTATGGGAACTCTCTGTACCATCTTTGTAACTTTTCTGTAAATCTAAAATTATTCAAAGATAAAAATTAAAAAAGTGGGTGCAAGAGCAAAAAGACCAGTAGTGTTCACATGTACCATTTAATCTCATAGGAAATAGATCACAATCATTCCACATGTTACGAAAAATTTAAATCTCCAAGAACAGGGATTGGAAACTTGCAAAACACAATAAATGAGAGTGACAAATTTATTAAATATTCCAAATTTTTTTGCAGAACTTCATGTCTTAATGTTTCATATGTGTTATGTTTTATATGCCCTATCTCATTTTGTTTTTTAGGTGATCAGCTCTGTGCTAACACCTGTTACCAATCTTCCTCTTTTTTTACTTGAGGAAGATTATCCCTGAGCTAACTTCTGTGCCATTCTTCCTCTATTTTGTATGTGGCTTGCTGCTACAGCATGGCTTGACGAGTAGTATAGGTCTGTGCCCAGGATCTAAACCCATGAACCTGGGCCACCAGAGCACAGCAGAGCAGCTGGAAGTTTAACCACTTGGTGGTGGGGCCAACCGCTTCCTTAGCTCATTTTATCATCATCACTATTCTTTTAATTTAACAAATAAATATTGTTTACTGTAATGCAATGATAATTAACATGCATAGGTGCTCACTAGGTGATAGAGACAATTTGAAAACCTCCAATGCATTATATCCTTCAATTTCATCCTCATACTAACCTTATGAAGAAGATACCACTATTATCCTCATTTTACTAATATGTATAGTGAGACACACATTAAATAAATTAACATCACAAGATATATTAATGGATTTGTAAGTGCTAACTATGCAGAATCCCAGGGAATGCTTCTTGCTTGAATGAATGAATAATATTTTATAGATAAAAGAATACAGGAACATCTTTGATAGAGGAGAATAGAGGCACTTGTGATGGCTCCTGAAAAATTGCTAAGATGGCTGGGTAAGAAACTCTGGAGAGATGTTGAGGGCTGGAGAGAAGGTCAACTCTTAATAGGAAAGTGAGTGGTCCTCAGAATTGGGGTCCAGAAGAGAGAGGAATGAAGCTGAGAGGAAGAGAAATTGAAGGAGACACAGGAATTCAATTTTGTAGAATGTTTAAGCAAATAATTCATCACATTATCCCCATTTGTGCCACCAAAGTCTTTCCTCTAAGAGTTCTGCCTGTCTCAAAATCTTTCTCAAATGGGGAACTCTCATGGCATTGTGAAACCTCTGGTTCCCTGAGTCCTTTCTTCTCTGGGTGATAGATACTCAATTCAGCTCCAAGGAAGGGCAGAGACGTGGCATCAGGCATCTGTTCTCTGAAAAGGCACAGTTTTTTCCCTCTTTCTTGGGATAGTTGAGTTGTAGGTAAGCAGAGTAAGGAGAATATTTGCCATTTCTTTGGCCTCAGAAGTTGAATTCTTAGAAAAATACTCATTAAATCAATTATCCCATTGTTACTCTATCTCTGAGCAATTTGGTTCCCATGAATGAGAAAGCCAAAATAGAAATGAACTTCTTTTTTGCTAGTTTTGTACCCATGGGGGTATTTTGGATGCCAGCTTTGTGTATTCTCTCCCCTGGGCCCCTTAGTCATGGTACTCTTTTCTCCATCACTCTGTCCTCCATTGTCCTCTTCTGCGAACATTTCCTCAAGATTTGAGACGAATTTCTTTGTCTATCAAGGGCATGAGCATTTTTCAAGGAAAATTTTTCAAGATTATGTGAGTCCCAAGTACCTTGACTTGAAGCTGTAAACAAGGATCTAGAGCACACCTAACTCCCCAAAAAAACATTGCAATGACATTGGCACAACTTCTATTCTTACTCTTGACGGTTCAATCTAGAGAAGGTTTCAGGCATGCAGTGAGAGAAGTATGGTGAGAGGTGGATTGGCTGGTTGTGTAGTCAGGAATCTGTGGCTATTTATCGCTTTTAAGAGTCAAAGTCCATTGGATACTCCCCAGTATTCTAGTCCAGAGGGAATGGACTATGTTTATCAACTCACAAGGGAGTGAATTTTATAGCCCAAATCAAACAATATTCAAAGATTTCCAAATAATAAGAACAGTAGGATACTTACAGCATCCCCTTGAGAGACTGTTTTCAGCTTTAAGGGGTAATCAACAGGATGAGACCTTTTCCACTAGAAAGGCAGACTTACTGTGGGATTCACTATGCTCACGTCATATTAAACATTGCCCCACCCACCTTATCAATGTTTTATTCCTGGACTAACCACCCACTTCTCCAGCCCACAGTACTGCCACTCCTGGATGATGCTTGGTATGAAGGCATAAGTCTCTACTAAAGCATGCTTCAAGAAAAAGCACTGTGAAATCCATTTTTCGATCCAAAGAAAGAAAAGTATTGTATATATCTCTCAGTACAACATGCAATGACTTCTGTGTGAGAATGACATGGCTAAGTGTCTTCTTTGTTATGTACTATTTGAATAATTTATTTGTGTTTATTTTATCAGTGTCATGAATCGTGTAATTGATCCAGTCTCCCTTCCTTCTTATGGCCGTTATGGAAAATAAAGTCATATCTGAGGCTTCACTTCCGTGTTTGTACAGGGATTTATGGTCCATTAGTATTATGTGTAATAATATTTGGGAGGAGAGAAAGAGGAGATAAATCAGAGGGTAGAAGCAGGACCATCTCACATAGAGTCTTTTAGGGCACTGGGTATTCTGTGATTTTTATGGTTACTGATATTGGAAGCTATTAAGGCGTTTTTGAGTGGAGGAGTCATTAAACAGACATACTTTTTTAAAAAAATCATTCAGTTGTTAAGTTGAGAATTAGCTGTGGGGGTGAGGCATCAAGGGAGAACATTGAAATTAACGGGACGGCTAGTGCAGTCTCCCAGGAAGGATGGTGAGCATATAACTTAGTGCTCAAACTGAATGAAATTTAAGCTGAAAATGTGGAAATGGAAAGAGGATGCTATTAATAATTATTTTGGGACAACAGATATATACCAGCAGAATCCCATGCAAATAGGTCACCTAATCAAGGAAAAATGATGGTGGCTGGGACCAGAGAGGTGGCTGTTGAGGTAGTGGTAGGCAGTTAGATACAGAATGTAGTTTGAAGGTACAGCTGATGGCTTTTGCTGAAGGATTTCATGTGGGGTGATAAAGGAAGAGAGGAGTCAAGGGCAGCTCAAAGTATTTTGGTCTCAGACATGGAATAGTGGAGTTTTGCTATTTACAGAGATAGGAAGCCAGTGAATGAAGCAGGTTTGGGGAATAATTTCTCAGGATTATGGTTTTGTACATGTCAAATTTTATACACATATGAAGCATCCAAGTGGACCTGTCTAGGAAGGAGTTGAGTCAATCAATCTGGAATGATCTTGTACGAAATGATGCAGGTTGGAGTCATTATTTTAAAATATGACTTTACATCTACATGGCAGCATGAAATTACCTAGAAAGTGAGAACAGATAGGAAAGAGGAGAGGACTGAGGTCAGAAATATGGAACATTGCAGCACTAAGAACGTGAGACTACGAGGAAGAGCGAGCAAAAGAAAGAGAAGGAGCTTCCAAAAACGTAGGGGCAAAACCAGGAGAAATAAATTTTATAGTAGGAGGGACCAATGGTGTCAAAGGAGCTAAAGTCAAGTAAGATAGAATAGAGGATTGACTGCTGGATTTGGTGATGTGGAGGTCCTTCACAACATTGACAGGACCTTGACAAGAGTTGTTTAGTTGACATGATTGTCAGAGTCGTGATCCAATATACACATCAGGATAGATGCAGAGAGGGCTGATGGCCACTCTGAGTTTATTATAACCAGCATTTCAATATATACATAGCTTACATCTGTTAAACATACACAGGTGTTCTGGACAATGTAATTAGTGGATGCCAAGAATTCTTCGTGATTTCTCAAGAATCCCTCACTCGGCCTCTGTTTTGATATTATCATGTTTTTGCTGTGCTCTTATATTTTTTCTTTGAGCATGCAAGGCCTCCTAGGCAACGGCCCCTCCTACTCCCGATATCATGTCTCTGTGCACCCGGGCAACTGTGCCTGGCTTAGGTTGTCTCCCCCTGGAGGTCTTACCCGTCATTGGCTAACTGGCCTTCTCACCTCCGGGTCACAGTTTGTTCACAAGCCTTTCCCAGTGATTATTAACCCTTCCTGGGTCAGGGATGGCTATATTTCCCCCTTTTTTGTTTTTTAAAGCAAGGAAAGTGTCATGTTGTGCTGAGGCCAGAAGGCCCATCATAACCAGTGCTTGTTCTTGTTGCCTTTGTTGTTTTTTCAGGGAGCACAGCAGAGGTAAAACATAAACTATTAACATGAATAATATCAAAATCATACCAGCATTAACAAATATGCATAAATTGATGCCGGAGAACCAATTGGAGGGCTCTAGACAGTGTAACCCATTTTCAATGTCCTGAAATATTCGTTGAGAGAACACCTTATGTACTTCTTCTAACTGTCTCTGTAACCCAGCTTGTAGCCCAGTGATGTCATTGGCCAGGGAGGTATTAAACCCACTCTGTAAATGTATTTTTTATTTCTTGCCAAGATGTCAGCAAGCTATTATATGGTAGAGGGGTAACGCATTGCATGGTAAAATGCCAGTCACATTTTATTTTCATATGCATATTTAATGCATTTTGCTGCTCTCCCAGCCACTCTACTACTGCCTCTAATGCCTGTAATTGTGACATTAGACCTTTATCAATAGCCGCCTGTGTCTGTAATTCTTGAGTGACATTTACCAAGACAGACTCCACCTTGTGGGCTGTTTGAACACTGCTAACCAAGGCAGCAGTAGCTGTAGCGGCCTATGCAATGATAATCACTGTGTACACAATGAATGCAATTAGCATAGCCAAAAACCACTTAGGACAAAATCTTCTCATGAACTCAAGGAGGATATGTAGAGCATGCTCTTCGGACCATGTCTGATTTAGAGAAACAGGTAACCAAATATGTGCTCTTCTTTTTAACACCATTACATAGGTCACATTCAATGAGGTTACGTTATAATGCGTTAAGCAATCAGAATACCAATATGGGGGAGAAATATTAACTACATACATACTAGAAGATTCTTGGATAACAGGGACACTGTTTCCCCATAATAACACATAAGGATGGTTGGTACAAATCATAAAGGTATCAGAAACATTTTTGACCGGTGTTAGTAAATAATTGCCAGTTTCATTCCCATGCTTGCCATGGGACAATTGTCATGATATAAAAGGCAACCCGATCCTCCATATTCCTTTGTGAGGTGGCTGTACACTATCTCATTGTAAGATTGTTGTAAAAGGGGTCCAGATAAGCCGTGTTTGCTCCATGTTATAGGTTTCTGACTTGATCTGTTGAAGGCCCAAGTATGATTGTCACTCAAAAGATGTCCATGAGCTCCCTAATCCAGCACATTGGCCCCAAAAATGTTGCCCTGCCTTGGATATGCTGTATGGCAAGGGGACCACTGTATTTAGTAATGTTTGTAATGCCAATGAGTGTTTGGAAGGCAAATTGGGATGGAAGGAACTTGTGTGACATTACTTTTGTCTTCATAAGATGTTGATATAGCAGTAATGTATGTCAGATTGGCTGCCTGTTGTCCTTTCTTAGGTTGGTAATACAAATACATTTGTTCCTGAAAGTTTAAAAATGTTGTGCTTTTGTTTTGATAAACCATACAAAAAGGTAAATCGTTAGCATGCATCACAAGAGGCTCTTCTCCCTTTTGGTGCAGGCTTGTATGTTGTTGTGGGGGTACCCAGGTTCCTCCTGTCCAACAAGAATTGTTAGAGGACAAAGGGGAATCGGTATGCCACCAAGTAACTAGAGTAAAGAGAGGAGCATTAGGTATAAAGGCCCAATATGTGAGATTTTCATGCTCTGAAATCACCTCAACATGCATTAGAGAAGAAAAGAGGAAAAAAGAAAAAAAAACTGATTTACTTATCCGTTTGTCCATTTTCCGGTAATTCCAGAGCAGGCCGTGCACGTTTTGATGGAATCCACTCAATGTTTTTATCTGTCAAAACACAAGGAGCTCCTCTCTTCCCACAATTAACCATAAAAGGGCCCTCCCAGATATCCGTATAAGGACATTTAATCCACACTTTCCCAAGATTTTGTCTCGAAACAGATGTGTGTAATGCTGGCCTTTGTTGGGCAACATGGTTCTGAGTTTGACCCATATATTTTACTGCAGCTGATGTGCCATCCTCCGCTAGATTCAAAAAATTTAAAGTAAATAAGGTGTGATTGAGAATACCTTGCAGATCATTCTTATAATACTCATTTCCCCCTTTCATTTTTTGTAAAGCATTGTCGACGAAAATAATCCATATCCAATCTATAAGTGAAAATTTGGGTGAGTTTATTCTGAGCTTAAATCTGAGGATTATAACCCGGGAGAGTCTTTCCACAAAGGAACAGAGCATTCCAAAGAAGTGGGGTATAAGGGTGGTTATATACCCTCAAAGAGGATGTTTCACATAGGATTGAAATGTCCCTTTTACAATAGTCGCGAGACTGCTCTGTCGGCACAGCGATTGATGGAAATAGCAGGTAGGTCTGCTGTCTCGGTGAACACAGCAGGGTGGCAGTCTCTTGTCTCCAGCTGTGTGGTCACAGGTGAGCTGGGAGGTGAGTGCAGCAATCAGTTCCTAGCCTAAGGAAAAATGCTAATGTTGGGGGGAAGTTGCATCTTTATCACAAGGGCCTTTGTTCTGGCCATAGGAAATGTCTAAGCAGATATGCAATGCGTGCTCAATAGCCAGTCAGGCCCTTTTGGAGGAAAAAAAAGAGAAGTCAGGCCGAATTAGGTTTATACCAAATGGCTTCCTCATATACTCCAATATATCCTATTGCTTGCCATTTTTATTTGTCAGCAGCCTTTATCATTCTATGACATCCCTTAATAATAGCTTGTCCCATAGAATTATAGAGGATGCCAGTTCTATGGATGAAAGTTTAAAACGGAGGGCAAAAGCAGGACTGCATTAGCTACATAAGCGGGATCCTTAAGAATATTCAAAGGAAGAGAAGGAAAGTTGCTCAGGGCTAGATACACAGCTACCAATTCTGCAATTTGAATAGTTGAATGTCCTTGAGAGACTTTGGTTTGCCAGTCATTGTTAGCAAACCAACCCATACCGGTTTTTCTGGTTTTTCCGGAGCCATCACTGAGGAGGAGTTTGTGTACAAAAACGAAAGAGTGGATGGGACAGGGATTTAAAAGAAATCTCACCAATATAAGATTGCAAAGCCATTTGTATTTGTGAACTGATCATCATAACATGATCAAATTGAGAAAATGTGCAAGGTAAAAAAAATGGTCTGAGGGTCAGCACCTCGCAATTGCAAACACCGTAAACTTCCCCTTTGAATAACCTCCGTTATTCCATCAAACTCTGTATAGAGCACCTTAGCTGGTGTGTGGGGCAAGTGTATCCACTCTAAGCATTTTATAACCTTGCCCGCTTTTTGAAAGAAGATACCAGTAGGACTTTTAGGTGTGTTTATCACATAAAGGCATAAGGGAATTTCCAGATCAAAGCGATTTAAAAATTGTGAGGTTAGAGCCTTGTTTACTAGGCTTAGTTCTTGTTTTGCCTCAGGGGTAAGAGTGCACATAGAAAAGGGGGAAGAGTCACCATGTAGCAAGGAAAACAAGTGACTCAGAGAATGTGTCAGGATGCCAAGAAAAGGACGTATCTGATGCGGGGTCGGTGAGCCGAGGAGTCAAAATAAAGATTTCTTAGACTCTCAAGATCTGGCAGTAGTGCTCTTTTATTTAGAGAATAGTGTGGAATAGCATGGGGACAGGACCCATGGGCAGTCAGAGCTTCTGCTGCCCCTAGTTGAGGGTTAGGGCTAAATTTAAGGCATGGGTATGTGAGTCATCTCTTTACAAGACAAAGGAAAAAGAGTTAAAATCGTACCAGTGCCGGTAGGGTCCGGCCATTGGGCGGCCCCACAACTTTTAGATAAGAATCAAACCGGATTGAGTAAATGGCAGAAGTCACCGCTCAAATATTATCTTCAGCTAAAGACAAAGGAGGATTTTGGGGTGGGGGGTCAGTTACATGAGGTTGCCAGACAGTAAACAACTTAAGTTCTTGCCTTCCCCATTAAGAGTTTCCAGAGATAAGGCCATCCTCCCTTCCTCCTGGCGCAGAGAGGGAGGCATGGAGATTTCCTTCACAAATGCAATTGTCTCTGATCAAAGGGCAAGCAAATTCCACTCCTCGGAGCCTGATTCTCATCTGCTGTTTTAAAATTAACCAGCCTAAAAATCCTCGTCATAAACCGTTTTAAAATTAAGCAGCCTAAAAATCCTCATCAGTATCCAATTGATATTTCCTAAAAGCTGTTGCAATGTAACTAATGTTAAAGTATTGGGCATGGAAATAGAGGGAATGCATGGCTTTACCAGGTGTCTATCAATCATTAATCCTAGAAATTTCCGGAGGGAGGTGAACTGTACCTTATCTTGTGCCACAAGCAGGCCTTTGCCTTTTAGCAATTCAATTAATTGTTGGTATGCTGTTAATGATGAATTTTTACTTGGTGCTGCTAATAAAATATCATCCATATAATGGTAAAGTTGTATAGTAGGGTATTTGCTTCAAAAAGTTAATAACACATCTCCTACTAATTGTTGGCATATGGTGGGACTGTTTTTCATGCCCTAAGGCAAGACCTTCCACTGATATCTCTGGGGGACCTTTGATTGTTATAAACTGGGACAGTGAATTTAAACTTTTCCCTATCAGCGGTGCACAAAAGTAGAGAAAATAAACAGTCTTTAATGTCAATAACAACAATTTGCCAATTCTCATGTATTAAAGAAGGGTTTGGCAATCCCTTCTGTAAAGCCCCCATAGATTGCATGACAGCATTAATTACCCTTAAGTCCTGGAGTAATCTCCATTTTTCAGATTTCTTTTTTATCACAAATACTGGGGTGTTTGAGGGTACAATATGGCCTAATTTTAGTTGTTCCTGTACTAGCATCTTTAAAATCTGTAATTTTTCTTTTGGAAGGGGCCACTGATCTATCCATACAGGTGTGGTAGTTTTCCATTGAATAGGTATGGGAGGAATGTTAATAACATCACTGGCCCCTAGGAAAAAGGCTTAGAGATAGTTTCCATTGAGAAAGTAAATCTCACCCCCATAGGGAGTAAGGAATTGGAAGAATGTAGGGTGTGATTAAGACAATTCTGTTTTCAGGTCCTCTGACGTTGAGTAAGTGATCACTTACCTCAGGCATCGTAAGTCCCCCTACATCTTGTACAGATGCAGAGGTTTGTCTTTTAGGCCAATGGGGAGGCCAAGTGGATGAGGCTATAATGGTTTTATCGACCGCAGTATCCAGCAGCCCTTCAAAGGGAATCTCTTGTATATATACTGTAAGAATGTGCCGATTTAATGTTAATAACTGTATCCAAAAAGCGTTATCGCCAGTGTGGCCAAAGCCACTGGCTCCCCACTTGGCAGCAGAGGCGTGAATGGGGGGCAACTAAGGTATTAATATTAATTGAGCTATTCTTGCAAATGCCTCTATCACATAATAACTAGACGAACAGACCATGATCTTTATCTCACCTTGATAGTCAGCATCAATTACCCCGGGAATAATGTTTAAGCCCTTCAAAGCTGAACTAGAGCGTCCCATTCATAACCCAAAATATCCTGATTGTAAAGGTCCCCATACATTGGTAGGAACAAGAAAGGTTTCATCAGCCCAATCTATGACGATTGTCTCTGAGGCCATGAGATCCACTCCAGCACTTCCTGAGGAGGTCGCCAGTAAATCATTCACATAGAATTGGCCTGCTGATTGAGAGCTCCCCAAACTTGATATTTTGGGGCACTGGAAAGTGTGCCCTGTTTCGAGTTTTCCAATGCCAAGTCACGGTTGATTAGATTACCATCTACATAAGTTTTAGAGCAACATTGATTCACCCAATGGAATCCCCTTCAGCACCTAGGACATGGTTTAGAATGTGGCTTTTTAATATCAGCTGGTCCCCCTTTACCAGGGATATCTTTTGGACTGTACTTGAATTGTTTTGCATGGTGTCCAGGTCTTCCACACTTAAAACAGGCATTATCAGAAGCACCTTCTGGCAGCTGCAAAAACACTGCCGCCGTTACTTTGGCCACATGACTATGAGTTGCTGATTCCTGACAGGCTCGCAGCATATCCCCTAAAGTATGAGTTCGCCCTTTAAAGTGAGACATAGCAGATTGGCAATCAGCATTAGCATTTTCAAAGGCTATTTTCAACAGGATAAATTGAGCCACCTCAGGATGAGCTATTTGTCTCTCAATTCCCTGTTAATAAATTCTATGTCAATAAATTCTATGTATGGCTTGTTTGGCCCTTGTAGGACATTCACAAAGGAATTGGTGGCTCTATCTGCCCGTGAAGGGGGAATTGCCTTCCAGGCTGCTAATGCCACCTCTGAACATTGTCTATGCAACATTCCATCTGCCTCAGCCTGTGCTTGAGGAGTCTCATATTGGCCGACCCCCTGTAACATGTCGGCACTGATTGGGAGAGGGGGGTTTAAAGATAGATTATCCATAGATCGGGATACAGATATCTCGTTATACTCAGACCTGAAAAGAGTATATTCAGCATGTGACAAAAGAGTCTTTGTGAGCAAAACTCAATCACAGGGTAGCATACAATAACTGGCTCCCAATGCCTCTATCATCCCGACAGTGAAAGGGGACTGCACTCCATCTACTCTAATGCTCTTTTTCAGCTCCTTAAACACCTCAAAAGGAAGGGATTCATGTTCTCTTCACCTATGATTGACCACTACGGTGAAGATACTGGAAAAAACATCAGGATCTCCACGATTTAATCCTACCTGAAGGCAATTATCAACCACACTATACTGCCTGGAATCAACATATGGGGCTGGTGTAGTACAAGGAGGAGCAGCAGGCAAGACAGGAGGGTTCTTGAAGGCGAAACGCCTCTCTAAAGGAGGGGGGAATGGTAAATCGTCATCTGAGGACGTTTGTTCAAAATTTGTCTGAGATTTACTAACGGCCTTTTTAAAAGATTCTCTTGGCGGCAAGCAAGGTGGAGGAGACAGTGGTGATGCCTCCTCAGCTTTGCCTGAAGGGCGCTCGGGTGAAGAGGCCTATTTTTCCTCATCCAATAGATCCGACAAAGGGAACAGCACAGTACGTACTGTTCTCCAAGTCGTTAAGATATGTACATCCCTTAAAAGGCCATGCTCAAGGCGAGACTTTAGTGCCTTACCAGCCTTCTCCCACAACTTAATGTCCAAAGTGCCGTCCTCTGGGAAGCAGGGTCAATGTGTAGATATTGCCAGCAATAACCTCTGTAACTCTGTGGGAGAAAGTGAAACTGAAATTGCCTTCAGCAGCTGCTGAAGTGTCTTAAAGTATAATTTCTGCTGGGTCACCAATTGTTGGCCCATTGTTCTCATGGCAGACTGCTGAAAGGTGGTTGAAATTCCCCGACATCGTTACTCACCAATAATGCCACTGATCTTGGATCATGTCAGGGTCACCATATGTCGGTGTCGCAATCCAATGTACACACCAGGATAGATTCGGAGAGGGCTGATGGCCACTCTGAGTTTATTGTAACCAGCGTTTCAATATATACATAACTTACATCTGTTAAATATACACAGGTGTTCTGGGCAATGTAATTAGCAGATGCAAGAATTCTTAGTGATTTCTCAAGGAACCCTCCCTTGGCCTCTGTTTTGATATTATCATGTTTTTGCTGCGCTCTTATATTTTTATCTCAGAGCATGCAAGTCCTCCTAGGCAACAGCCCCTTCTGCTCCTGATATAGTGTATCCATCTGTGGCCCTGGGCGACCATGCCTGGCTTAGGTTGCCTCCCCCTGGAGGTCTTACCCATCATTGGATAACCGGCCTTCCCATCTCTGGGTCACAGTTTGTTGGCAAGCCTTTTCCAGTGATTATTAACCCTTCCTGGGTCAGGGGCGGCTACAATGATGAGGATGAAAGTCTTATGGTCAAGGATTTAAAAGAGAGAGAAGAAAGGGAGGGAAGATAGTGCATTTAGAATACTGTTCTGAGGAGTTTTAATGAAATGGAGAGCCGTTCCTTCAGACTCCAGCAGAGGTAGGCTATGGAAGGCAAAGACTGGAAAGGCTATTTTCTTGGGGCTGGCTGGGAGCTGCTTC
The DNA here is from genome assembly GCF_041296265.1 of Equus caballus. NCBI lineage: Eukaryota > Metazoa > Chordata > Mammalia > Perissodactyla > Equidae > Equus > Equus caballus. The sequence continues at coordinate 13,263,115 of NC_091704.1, forward strand.
TCTGTCTTCCTCTCTGTGATAAAAACCGAAAGACCATGATGATGAAGATGGCGAGGAGAAGGAAGACAAAAGCCATGTCCCAGGTCTCATCCCAGTGGAACCCCTTCTTGGCCAGGACCTCCTGCTGTGCACAGAGAGCCTCCTGCCAGGCACTCTGGTGCAGTTCCTGCTGCAGCTGTTCTCAGTAGAGCAAGTGGTAGAAGGTGTCAAGTTGAACATGGTGCAGTTGGCTCCCTGGCACAGCCTGAGACAGCTGGGCCGAGAGGTGGGTGGGAGTCACAGGGTGAGCCGGATCACCTGCATACATCCTGGAGGGGCGATCGTCAGGTCCGCACAGGTCCTCGTTACTGAGCTGACCGCAGACATGCTTGAGGCACAGGGTGGCACTGCCCAGCACCCTGCAGGGCCTGGACATACTCGTGAAGCACTCGTGAGTATGGGCTGTCATCAGGAAGTAAGCCTTCCCTTCTGGGCACAGACCAAACCCAGGTGTTGTGGTGCTCCCCGGCCTGCTGCAACCTCTACATCTACAGCTGGTGACACATCGGAGTCCTCTTGGCTGCCATTTTGGATGGACTGGGCACTGGTGAGTCTTCAGGGTTTTCCCTATAGAAGATCATATCATCTGCCAATAATGACAATTTTATTTCTTCATTTCCTGTTTGGATACCTTTTATTTCTTTGTCTTGCCTAATTGCTCTGGCTCAGACTTCCAGTATTATGTCGAATAGGAGTGGTGAGAGTGGGCACACTTGTCTTGTTCCTGATCTTACAGAAAAAGCTTTCAACCCTTCACCACTGAACATGCTAGCAGTGTGTTTTTTGTATGTTGCCTTTATTACTTTAAGGTCTGTTCCTTCTATACTCTTTTTGTTGAGGATTTTCATTATAAAAGGATGTTGTATATTGCCAAGTGCTTTTTCTGCATCTGTTGAGGTGATTATGTGATTATTATCTTTCATTCTATTACCAAGGTGTGTGACTTTTACTGATTTATGTATGTTAAACAATTCTTGAATCCCAGGGATAAATCTCACTTGATCATGGTAAATGATCCTTTTAATATTCCGTTGAATTTGGTTTGCTAATATTTTGTTGAAAATATTTCCATCTGTGTTCATCAGGGATATTGGCCTACAGTTCTCTGTTATTCTTGTGCCCTTATCTTGCTAGGGTATCAGGGTAAATGCTGGCCTCATATAATGACTTGGGATTGTCCCCCCTCTTCAGTATTCTGGAAAAGTTTGAGAAGGATTGGCATTAATTCTTCTTTACATATTTTCTATATTTCACTAGTGAAACGATCTGGTCCTGGGCTTTTCTGTAATGGGAGGTTTTTGATTACTGATTACATTTTCCTACTCATTATTGGTCTCTTCAGATTTTCTACTTTTTCATGAGTTAGTCAAGGTAGGTTGTATATTTCTAGAAACTTATTTCTTGTATGTTGTCAAATTTCTAGCATATAATTGTTCATAGTAGTCTCTTATGGTCCTATGTATTTCTGTGGTATAGTTATGATGTCTAATCTTTCATTTCCTATGGAATTTATTTGATTTTTCACTCTCTTTTCTTAGTGTATCTAGAGGTTGGTCAATGTTATCTTTTTAAAAAACAGCTTAGTTTCATTAACTTTTTCTTTTCTTTTTCTGTTGTCTAATTCATTTATTTCTGCTCTGTTCTTTGTTATTTCTTTCCTTCTGCTAACTTTGCGCTTTGTTTTCCTTTTTCTAGTTCCTTGAGGTGTAAAATGTAGGTGTTCTTTTGAGTTCCTTCCTGATGTAGGTATTTATCATTATAAACATCCCTGTTAGAATAGCTTTTTCAGTATAACATAGGTTTTGGTATGTTGTACTTCCATGTTGTTCATTTCAGTTTATTTTTTGATCTCCCTTTTGATTTCTTCTTTGAGCCATTGGTTGTTCTGGAGCATGTTATTTGATCTCCACATATTTGGGAATTTTCTAGCTTTCCACCAGTTACTGATTTCTAGTTTTATTTCATAGTTCTCAGAAAAGATACTTGGTATGATTTCATCTTCTAAAATTCTCCAGGACATCGTTTGTGTCCTTTCATATGATCTCTCCTGGACAATCTTCCTCTGTTCCCTTGAGAAGAATGTGTATTCTGGTGCTGTTGGAGGGAATGCTCTATCTCCATCTCTATCTCTATCACTATCCATCTATATATCTGTTTTCTTTATTATTCTCTGACTAGGTTATTTCAAAGTCCCTATCCTCTAACTCACTGCTTCTGTACTGAGTTTGATCTATTCTGCTGTGACACTCTTTATTTCATTTTATTCACCTAATTCTTCAGCAGCAAAATTTCTATTTGGTTGTTATTACGATGTCTATTTCTTTGTTAAATTTCTCATATTGTTCACAAATTGTTTTCCTGATTTCACTGATTTGTCTTTTTGTGTTTTCTTAGCTCATAGACTTTCATCAAAACAGGTATTTTGAATTCTTTATCAGCTAGATCACAAAATTCTGATTCGTTGAGTTCAGTTACTGGAAGATGTTGTCTTTTGCTGATGACATTTTTCCTTGATTCTTCTTGTTTCTTGATGTTTTGCTTGTTGTTTTCACATTTGAAGTAGCAGCAGCTAGTTACCTCCTCAAATCTTTACTAGTTGTCTTCAGCTGGGAGATATTTTTCAGTAGTCCTGGTTATATTTGGGGTTTTCTCCAACTTTGTATAGATACACTTGCTCCACACTTCTTGCTCCCTCTAATGGCCAAATTCTTAAGCTTGTTTATCTTCTCTGCTTCTTCCACTTCACCAGTGTAGCTGCAGGAAAACTCTGTTTTGTTTTCCAGAAGGTGGTGCTACATCTCAAATTGTGGTTTCTCCTTTGCCCAGACATTCTGGCCTGACTTTTTGAGGCATTCTCTGTTTACTAGAGCTGGCTCACACCACCACATTCTGGAGCACAAATAGGAGCTGGCATCAGAGTTGGGGAAAGAGTGGGTATAGCACTTGAGGCGCTGAGGGTGCGCAAGGGCCAGGTTCAAGGTTCCTTGGGTGAGGTTTCTGAATGGCTTGTGAGTGGGCTTCTTGCCGGAGTTCTGAAAACAGTTAGCAGGAGCTGCATCTCTTTAATGTACTTTGATATTTTTGTCCTCCTCTTTCCTGCTCTCCTCCTTCCCTCATACATGAGGTCATGTGGCAGTACTCTGGGTATTGCTGGAGAGAAATAGGCTTCTCTGTCAGCATTCCTGCACATCTTGGGTAACTGAACACTTACTCACTATTGTCTCTTTCCCCTGTGGGAGAAGCAGTACCAGGGAGTTTAGCCCTGTGCTGTGTCACCTTGAGAGAGGACCATTCCTGGAAAAGTTTATCTTACCCTGTACAGTGCATCCAAACTTGTATTTTTTCCCAATAGAGTCCTGGAATCTCTCTTTGGGACGTCTAGACTTCTGCAAAGGCTCTTACATCCGAGGGTGTCTGTCTAAGCCAGCATTCTCCAGATTTTTCCTGCCATGGCCTAAAGAGAATAGGGATGGTTGGCTGCCTTCTGCTGGTTCTCCAGTCCATATCAAAGTCTGTCTATTACCTGATGTACAAGTCGGCAAGACTACCCCTGGATACTTGGCATATGGTGCTAGATCCCACAACTCCCACAGAGGTGCCTTCGTTCATGGATGGATGCCAATTTTTAATTCTTAAAAGAAGGAACAAAAAGGAAGTATGTCTTATGCCACTGTGATGCTGACATCATTCTAGTTAAATCCTAGTACAATTAAAGCATCATGTAAATACTATGTATTTGCATTGCTGTGTTAACAAACAATTCTCAATATCACAGTGGTAATAAGTTATTTGTGGTAACAAACAAGTCTCAATATCACATTATCACAGTAAGAATGCATTTTCCTTGCTTACATTACATGTGAGCTTCAGGGTGTCTGTGGCTGTGACCCAGCTGTGCTTTTCTCCAAGTGTGTCTTCATTTGGAGACCTGGGCTCTGGGAACAGCTGCTATGACAGATATGGCTGTTCTTATGACAGAGAGAAAGAGGAAGAGAAGTGGTGGAATCTCACAGTGATTCTTTTAGCTTTTTCGTAGACACTTATCATGTCATATCCACTCACATTCTGTGAACCAAAACATGTATGTGTCCAAGCTCAATGACAGCCATTGCTGGAACATACACTCCTACCCCTCGAGACACCATGAAGACCCAGAGCCAAGAGTGGGGATGTACAGTTCTCCTAAAAGAATGGGGGAGTGAATAAATAATTGTGAAAAACTGAACAATCTATAGTGTGGAGAAAGGCATAGAAGCATTTCATACTTCTGTTGAAATTAAACATTTGTATAATGTGTGTTACAGATTTGCAACAAGGAGGATGACAAGAGTTGGAAGAATAAATTGATTCACCAAAAAAACAACAGTTTTACAGATATTCTTGAGTGGAACATAGGAACATATCTTTTGTCTAATAGCTCTTACTGTGGCTATTTGGATCCAGTGTGAGGGGTTCAGAGGGTATGTCCATAGGCACAGAATCATGGCCTCTCCAGCACTCTGCTCCCTACTGAGGGCCCTTGGAAGAAGGTCCCCCTCAAGATCTAGACTCTCTATGTCCCAAGAGCAGGGAAATACTGGACTCACCGCCTGCACCTAGAGACATTTCTGGTGTCATAATGATCTTAGTAAATATGGGACTGGGACACAGTCACAATAGCTGTTGTGGATTGAGCATTAGCTTTGTGCTGGGTAATCTCCTATGAGGTCTAGATTATTTCTAACTTCTCACATCAAATTTATAAGGTTAGGCAGAATTTCCTGAGTTTATAGATAAGGAACTGAAAGGCTAAAAGTTGCATTTTCTCTCATGAGGGGAAATACTCAAGAGGGATGTATAAAACTGTGTATGCAGAAGTTGAAAAACTGAGTCCAACATTTGACCACCCAAGGTCAGACCTGAGAGGAGCAGGAAAACTCTTGCTGGAGAAGGGCTCAAAATACCTATACCTGACTCTAATACTAGACCACAGCCTTGCTACTCAAAGAGTCGTCCACAGACCAGGACCTGCTGCATCAACATCAAACGGGAGCAAATGCAGACTCTCCAGGACCATATTAGCCCTGCTGAATCAGAATCTGCATTTGGAGAAGATGCCCAAATGATTCATATCCACAGTGAAATTGAAGAAGTGCTTATCTAGAATAGTGTTTCTCAATTTTCTCACTATTGACATTTATGGTGGATAATGCTTTGTGACAGAGGCTGTCCTGTGCATGGTGGGATGTTGTGTAGCATTCCTGACCTCAGCTGACTTAAGTGCCAGTTGCAGCTGCTTAGATGCAACAACGAAAATATTCTCCAAATACTTCCAGGTACCCCTGGAGGCAAATTGTCTCCTAGTGAGAATAGCTAGGCAAGAGCATTAGGACTGGAAACATCTTGATGGAGTTCCAATCAAACCCCATCCCTTACTCAGTTCATAACATTGAGCAGATAATTTAACCCTCTGAGCCCCATTTCCACAAATTTAGAATGAGGTTCATAATAGCACTGTCCTCAGAGAATGAACTTTTATAAAAATTAAATGAGAATACGTATAAGGTACTAATTTCAGGGCAAAATGCATAAAAAGATCTAAGTGCATGCATTTTAAATTAAAGATTGTCTTTATTGTGCTAAAATACACATAACATAAAATTTACTATCAACCATTTTTAAGTGTATAGTTCAGTGGTATTAAATAAATTTGAATTATTATGCAGATAACACCACTACCCATCCCCATAACTCTTTTCATCTTGTGAAACTGAAACTCAATACCTAAATATTTTTTTAATTAACAAAATGTTATACAAAGAAGACTAAATGATGTTCTAAATTTAAATGACAAGCATTAAACTCTTAACGGTTTTGGCCCAAGGCAGTAGTACTCATAGTTTTATGTCATAGGAACACAGTTCCCCACCTTGTTGAAGAGTAGAACAGCAATTTTCTGGAGATGATCAGGTCAGTGTTCTTTCATCAATGTTTTATATTTTTCAACGTACAAGTCTTTCACCCTCTTGCTTAAGTTAAGTATTTTATTCTTTTGGATGCCATTGTAAATAGAACTGTCTGTAATTTTCTTTTCACATTTTTCATTGTTTGTATATAGAAATGCAACTGATTTTTGTATGCTACTTTTCTGTCCTGTTACTTTGCTTAATTCATTTATTAGTTCTCTTAGTTTTGTGTAGAATGTGTAGGATTTTCTACATATAAGAACATATCATCTACTTAGAGACATAAATGTATTTCTTTCCAATTTGATGCTTTTATTTATTTTTTTCAAATTGCTCTGGCTAGAAATTCTAGTGTTATATCGAGTAGAAGTTACAAAAGTGGTCATCCTTGTCTTGTTGCTGATCTAATGGAAAAACCATTCAGTGTTTCACCATTGAATACAGTTGTCTCTCCATATCCATATGTTCTGATTTCATGGATTCAACAAGCCAAGACTTAAAAGGTCTAAAACAGGTGTGTCTGTACTGAACATGTACAGAGTTTGTTTTTTTTTTTCTGGTTTGTTATTCCCTAAGCAAAACAGTATAGCAACTACTTACACAGCATTTAAATTGTATTAGATATTCTAAGTAATCTAGAAATTATTTAAAGTATACAAGAGGATTACATAGCTTATATGCAAATACTATGCTGTTTTATATATGAGACTTCAGTATCCATGCATTTTGGTATTCACAGGTGTCTTGGAACAAATTTCTCATGAATATAAAGGGTCAACAATATAATATTCACTGTGAATTTTTCATAAATGGCTTTTAGCATATTGATATAGTTTCCTTCTATTCCTAGTTTTTCAGTGTTTTTATCATGTACCATACACAAATATAAAAATTAATTGCCGGAATGTGGAATATAAATGATAGCATATCTGCCAAGTACGTAGAGCCAGGGAATAATACACACATTTTAGAATTTCTTCTTCTGGGATTTTCAGAGTAAAAGGAATTGCAAACTTTCCTCTTTGGGCTGTTCTTGTCCATGTACGTGGTCACCATACTTGTGAACCTGCTAATCATCCTGGCCGTCAGTTCTGGCTCCACCCTCCACACTCTTTATGTACTTCTTCCTCTCCAACTTTTTTTTTCTTTCTGCTTTTTCTCCCCAAATCCCCCCATTATATAGTTGTATATTTTAGTTGTGGGTCCTTCTAGCTGTGGTACATGGGACATTGCTTTAACGTGGCCTGATGAGCAGTGCCATGTCTGGGTCCAGGATCCAAACCAGCGAAACCCTGGGCTGCCGTAGCAGAGCAGGCGAACTTAATCACTGGGCCACGGAGCCAGCTCCTCCAACTTTTCTATTGTAGACGTGTGTTTCACCTTCTTCATTGTCCCAAAGATGGCAATGAATATACAGACACAAAGAAAAGTCATAATTTATGAAAATTGCATCATGTGGATTTATTTTTCATGCTTCTTATAGTGTAGGACGACTTCCTACTCACTGTGATAGCCTATGACCATTTTGTGACTGTCTATCACTCCCTGCACTACGTAGTCATCATGAACCCTCAAATCCGGTTCTGGTAATTTGGATTATCAGTGTTCTGTTTTCCATGTTATACAGCTTAATGATGTCGCAGCTCTCCTTCTACAGAGACTTGGAAATCTCCACTCTTTTTGTGAAGCTAATCAGGTGGTACAACCTGGTGATGTATTTTTCAGCTGTCCTTCTGGGTGGTAGTTCCCTGGCTGGTCTCCTTTACTCATCTTTTGGGACAGTTTTCTCCATATGTGGAATATCATCACATCAGGGGAAGAATAAAGCATTTTCCACCCGTGCATTTCAGCTCTCAATTGTCTCATTTTGTTGTGTGAGCCTAGGAGTGTACCTTAGCTCTGTTGCCACCCACAGCTCACACTCAAGTGCAATGGCCTCAGTGATGTACACTTCTATCACACCCATCTGAGCCCTTTCATCTACAGTCTGAGGAATAAAGACATAAAGGGAGCTTTAAATGTGTTATTCAAAGAGAAGCCATAAAATGGCCATTTTTCAACAAATGCCTGTGATTGTAGGACTCAATTGCTCACAGCTAGAAATTGTATTCTTTAATCAGATCATAAAAGAAGAAGTTAATCCTTCTACTTATATGCTGGAATTTCAATCTTTAAAATTTTAACTGCTTTATTGGATTTGAATAACTCCCTTTCTTTTTCTGCTTTTTCTGGTAATCAACAATTTTCCTTTTGTTATTTTCTTAATTTCCCAAAGTTATTCCCAACCTTGGGTCAGAAACAAGCTGGAGATTCCCATTTGCTTCATGTAGTGATGAGTTGTACTAGTTTTATGGAATAAACCACATTTCACAACTCAGGCTACTTATACAATTTTATTGTAGAAGAATTTCTTAGATCACAGATTTTTTCACTTTTGTGTCCATCATTTCTTTGTATATTGCTACTTTGACTGTTCTTCCTGATAATGGAGACTTTAACATATTAGTTTGTTTTGTAGGGATCACAGAAGTTTATTATTCTCATTAGCATCCTGATCTCTTATCAGCTTAGCATCCACAGTATCCCTGGCATAAAATAGGCAAAAATTGCTTATCAAAGACATGCTCTAGTGAGACATCATCATTGTGGTGACATGAGAGGATCCATTTGTTTCTACCATTCAATCTACCATGAATAAAATATGCAGAGCCCAATAAAGACTACAGTTCCCAACACACCAGGATGATGGAGAGATCTACACCTTGATGCATATGAAAGTAGACAGATTGGAGCATGTAGCGAAAACTAAACAGGGAACAGCAGGGCTGATACCCAGGATCCTGCATCTCAGCTGCAGTCGATGAGTCAGGCAGCCCCAGAGAACACAGTGGGCAGCAGTAGAGGCACAGAAGCTACTCTGGCTCCTGGTTGCAGCAGTGCCTATGGCCACAGGGAGCAGAGCAACAGCAAAAGTGGAGCCCTGCAATTCTTGTCCCACTAACTACAGCTCAGAGCCTGGTAGCAGCAATGGAGGCATGCACACAACTCTGGCCTCAAAACTGCAGTGGTGCCAGCAGCCAGACAGAGATGGGCAATGGTGGAGATGGAGCCCCATTAACCTTGCTACATTCTCACCCTGCCCTTTTCCCTGCCATGACAGTTGTCCTTCTGACCCAGATTATCTTGGACGTGGTGGTGATGTCATTTATCACTGCACCTCCAGTGGTGAAGACAGTGACTGCAGTAACACTAGCAACAGCAAGGCATCGGTAACCCTAAGAGACACCGTCTGTGATAAAGACAGACCTAGTGATACCCTTATTAGAGGCCTTGGAGGGTGGAAAGTGTGTATTCTCAAGTATGGCCAAAGATAGCTCTGGTAAGAGAAACCAAAACCTGGTGCTATCGTGCCACCTGCTGAAAAAGAAAAGAAAGGCCTGCAATCTCCAATTGGTTGAATAGTTATAATCAAAATAAAGCCTTACCTAAATAAGGAAAGTGTTTGCTATGACAAATGCACTGGCAGAGGAACAACTCAGCAGGCACCACAAAAAGACATGGTAATGCAACATTACAAACATAAAATAACAATTCTCTGGAAATGAAGCATAAATTGATGGAATCATTAACCTTTAGTGAAAACTAAGAAGTAAGCAATTATGAACTGTATTTTACATTAGCATTCTGTAGCTTGGTAAATTTCTAAATATTTTTTATAATTTCTATAAAAATGTTATTTCATAGTATAATCTTTTATTTATTTTTATTTTATTTTATTTTATTATTTTTTTTAAAGATTTTATTTTTTCCTTTTTCTCCCCAAAGCCCCCCGGTACATAGTTGTGTATTCTTTGTTGTGGGTTCTTCTAGTTGTGGCATGTGGGACGCTGCCTCAGCATGGTCCGATGAGCAGTGCCATGTCCGTGCCCAGGATTCGAACCAACGAAACACTGGGCCACCTGCAGTGAAGCGCGCGAACTTAACCACTCGGCCACGGGGCCAGCCCCCTATTTTTATTTTATTTTATTTTAACTTTTGGTGCAGAAGATTGGCCCTGAGCTAACGCCTATTGCCATTCTTCCTCTTTTTCTTTTTTTTTGGCTTGAGTAAGACTGACCCTGAGCTAACATCTGTGCCTATCTTCCTTCTGGCTTGATGTGTGCTGCTAGGTCTGTGCCTGGAAGCCAAACCCATGAATGTCAGGCCACAAAAGCAGAGCACATGAACATAACCACTATGCTACTGGGCCAGCCACAGTAAAATCTTTTAATAAAGCACATGTTTATTAATAGACCCAAACATCTTTTAGTTTCTCTTTCCTAAAATGTCAAAAGTAGATAAACCTATATTTAGTAATTAATATCTAATATTTTGTCTTATTTGGAAAGGATCTACATATTCAATGAATTTTTTATCACTTAATTTAACCCAGAAAAACTTCAAAGTTTCAAATTACCAAAGAAATTTTGGAAACTATTTTAAGTACACCTGCCATAAAATATAATTATCACTACAGGTGTATTGGAGTGATGTCAGCATCATGGTGGAGCGAGTTCCCTTTGTCTCTCCCCTCTAAGTGACAACCAAATGGACATCTATTGACCAACAGAGGATTCCACATACAGCACAACAGGGTGTCTGAGAGATCCATGCAGCTATATATTGGAAGGTGGGTGGACTGGACCCACGGGAAGCAGTGGAACTAGGGGAGTGGTCCCCTCCTCTTCCCTGGTGACAGCGATCCAGGACATGGGTCCTCATGCAGCAGCCAACATGACTGAATGGAGGCAAGGATAGCCCAGCCAGTATGCAAACACCCACAGAATGGTGGCAGCCTGGCCTGTGGGAGCACCCACCGAGCAGTGGCAGCCCTGCCCATGTGAACAGTGAGTGGCCCAACCAGCATGACTATGAGAAGATGGGGCAGGAAAAGAAAAAACAGCCCCCTGCCCCACCGTGGTTGCAGGTGGGGTCTGCAACTAGAAGCATTGGAAACGGCAGCAGAAACAGGTACCCAGCCCCCAGTGGTGTCAACCCTGAAAACAGCTTCATCAGCTGTGGGAGCTGCATACCAGTTCCTGGGTCCCCAGACCCCTGCCAGTGATAGCAACACCTGTGAACCCAGCACCTATGAAAGCAGTATGACTAGCACCCTGAGGCAACCTGGGAACATCAGCACAGGTGGTGCAAAGGACAGTAGGGTCTGAGCCCATGGAGAGACAATGGAGGAACACAAGACCCAGGTGATCAGAAGCAAAGTAACACCCACTAAGAAAAGTTGATGTGGGGCCAGCCCAGTGGTGCAGCAGTTAATTTTGCATGTACCGCTTCTCAGCGTCCCAGGGTTCAGTGGTTCAGATCCCGGGTGTGGACATGGCACTGCTTGGCAAAAGCCATACTGTGGTAGGCATCTCTCGTATAAAGTAGAGATGGGCACGGATGTTAGCTCAGGGCCAGTCTTCCTCAGCCAAAAGAGGAGCATTGGCAGTAGTTAGCTCAGGGATAATGTTCCTCAAAACAAACAAACAAAAAAAAGTTCATGACTACCCCAAGTGTGCTGGTAGAGGATCAATTCATCAACACCATGAAGAACTACAGCAACATGGCATCACAGAAGGAAAATGACAACTATCCAAAAACAAACCTGAAGTCACAGAAGATTACAATATAACAGAGAATTCAAAACAGCTGTCATAAAGAAGCTCAGTTATTTACAAAAAGACACAGAAAGACAGTTCTGTGAGCTCAGGAATAAAATTAGTGAACAGAAGGAATACTTCACCAAAGAGATTAAAGCTGTAATAGAAAATACAAACAGAAATTCTGGATATGAAGAACACAATGAGATTTAAAAAATAATGTAGAAAGCATAAAAAAATAGAGCAAACCTTAGGTAGAAACCTAAAAGTGCTTCAGGTAGAGGAGGAGGAGAGAAAACTAAGATGTCTTAAAAAATGAAATTTCTTGAGAAACATCCAGCTCAATTATGAAAAGCAATATAAGCCTTATAGGTCTCCCAGAGGGAGAAGACAGGGAGAAAGGAGCAGAGAGCTTATTCAAAGAAATAATAGCTGATAACTTCTCAAACATGGGGAAGAAAGTGGACATGAAAGTACATGAAATCAATAGAATTCCTAACTACATAAATGCAAAAAGACTCTCTCCAAGGCATATAATATGTAAACTTTCAAAAGTCAATGATAAAGAAAAAATATTAATGGCAGCAAGAGAGAAGAAAATAACCTACTAAGGAACCCCCATAAGGCTAACAGTAGATTTCTCAGCAGAAACCTTACAGGCTAGGAGAGAGTGGAATGATATATTCAAAACACTGAAAGACAAAAACTATCAGCCAAGATTGCTCTATCTGGTGAACTTATCCTTCAGATGTAACAGAGAGATCAAAGCTTTCCCAGATAAGCAAAAGCAGAGGGACATCATTGCCACTAGACCTGCCTTATAAGAAATGATGAAGGGAGGGCTCCTACCTGAAACAAAAAGGCAAATGTTTATAAAGCTTTGAGCAAGGAGATAAACAGACAAAATCAGAAAATTTCAGCTCTCTTTCAGAATAGGTTATCAAAGACTTAATTATAACAGAAAGGACAAAGGGAAAGAAAGCATCAAAAATAAAAATGAACATCTCCATTTGGTCCCAAACTCAGAACACAAAAAAGACTAATTTCTGACAGCAAGAACATAGAAGAGGAAGAATAAAGTGATAGAACTTGCTTAGGCTAATGAAGAGGCTGTCAGAAAATGGACTATCTCATCTATGAGATATTTCATAAAAACCTCATGATAACTGTCAAACAAAAAATTACAGCAGAGTCACAAATCATACATAAAGAGAAAACTGAGAAAACCCTCACATAAAACTACCAAACTTAAATGTCAGTCAGAAATACAAGGAAAAAGAAGAAATGGGAATAGAGAATAACCAGAAAACAAAAGAGAAAATGTCTCTATTAAGCCCCCATCTATTCATAACCACTCTAAACGTGAGTTGAATTCACCAATCAAAAGACACAGAACGGCTGGACAGATTAAAAAACAAGACTCAACAACTTGCTGCTTCCAGGAAACACAACTCAGTTCTAAAGACAAACATAGACTCTGAGGGAAGGAATGGAAGATGATACTCCAAACAAATGACAAGCAAAAGAAAGCAAGTGTAGCAGTACTCACATCAGACAAAGAAGACTTTAAGATAAAAAAGATAATAAGACACAAAGATTGGCATTATATAATGATAAAAGGAACATTCCACCAAGAAGTCATAACATTTATTAACATATTTGCACCTAACACAGGAGACCAAATTACTGACTTAAAGTGAGAAATTGACAGAAAAACAATAATAGCAGGGGACCTTAGCACCCCACTAATGTTAAAGGATAGATCATCCAGATGGAAATTCAACAGGGACACAGTGGCCTTAAGTGAAATGCTAGACCAGATGGACTTAATAGATATATAGAGAACATTTTATCCAACAACAGAACACACATTCTTCTCAAGTTCGCATAGAACATTCACAAAGATAAACCATACGTTGGGAAACAAAATAACCCTCAATAAATGTAAGAAGATGGAAATCATATCAAGCATCTTTTCTGACCACAATGCTGTGAAACTAGAAATCAACTACAAGAAATAAGCTGAGAGAGTCAAAAATATGAGGAAACTGATCAATGTGCTACTGGATAAGTATTGGATCACCAAAGCAATCAAAGGAGATACAAAAAAATACTGGGCAACCCCTGCTGTCCTAGTGGTTAAATTTTGTTGTGCTCTGCTTTGACAGCCCCGCTTCAGTTCCAGACACAGAACTACACCTCTCCTCTGTCAGTAGTCATGCTGTGGTGGCAGCTCACACAGAAGAACTAGAAAGACTTACAACTAGAATGTAAAACTATACACAGAGGGTTTGGGGAGGAAAAAACAAAAAAAGAAAGAGGATGATTGGAAACATATGTTAGCTCAGGGTGAATCAGTCCCAGCCAAAACAACACAAAAGAAAAAACTGAATAGAGTTAAAAAAAGAAAAAAAAACCTAGAAACAAATGAAATTTAAAACAGTGTATGGGGCTAGCCCTCTGGCTGTGTGTCATGCGCTCTGCTTTGGCAGCCTAGGGTTTTGCCAGTTTGGATCCTGGGCAAGGACACAGCACCACTCATCAAGCCATGCTGAGGCATCATCCCACCTAGCATACCCAGAGGCACTCATAACTAGAATATACAGCTATGTTCTGGGGGGGCTTTGGGCAGAAGGATAAGAAGAAGAAGAAAAATCAAAAGATTGGCAACAGATGTTATCTCAGGTGCCAATATTTAAAAAAAAACACAACATATTAAAACTTATGGTATCCAACCAAAACAGTACTAAGAGGGAAATGTATAGCAATACAGGCCTACTTCAACAAACAAGAAAAATATCAAATAAAATAGCTTACCCTATACCTAAAAGAAATGGAAAAAGAAGAAGAAACATAAAGTCATTAGAAGGAAGGAATTAATAAAGATCAGAACAGAAATAAGTGAAATAGAGACTAAAAAAAGACAATAAAAAGGATCAGCAAAACTAAGATCTGATCCTTTGAGAAGAGAAATAAAATTGACAAACCTTTAGCCAGACTCACTAAGAAAAATGGAGAGAAGACTCCGATAGATAAAATCAGAAAAGAAAGAGGAGAAATTACAACAGACAACACAGAAATGCAAAGGATTATCAGAGGATACAATGAAAAGTTATACATCAACAAACTGGATGATAACCTAGAAGAAATGGATAAATTCTTAGCATCATACAACCTCCCAAAACTGAATCAAGAAGACACAGAGAATCTGAATAGATCAAACACAAGTAAAGAGATTGAAAACGTAATAAAAAACCTCCTCCCCCCAAAAAAGTCCAGGACCAGACTGCTCCCCTGGTGAAGTCTGCCAAATATTGAAATAAGACTTAATACCTATACTTCTTAAATCGTTCCAAAAAATTGAAGAGGAAAGGAAGCTACCTAACTCATTCTACAAGGCCACCATTATTCTGATCTCAGAACCAGATACAGACAGCATAGAGAAAGAAAATTACAGGCCAATATCCCTTTAGAACAAAGATGCAAAACCCTCAACTAAATATTAACAAACCAAATACAACAATATATCAAAAGGATCATCCACTACAATCCATGGGGATTTATTCCAGGTGCACAGAGATGGTTCAACATCCACAAATCAATCAACGTGTGATACACTATATTACCAACAGGAAGGATAAAGAGAACATGATCATCTCCACAGAGGCATAGAAAGCATTTGACACCATCCAACATGCATTTATGATAAAAACTCTCAATAAAATGAGAAGGAAGGTACATCAACATAATAAAGATCACATATGGCAAACCCACAGCCCAACATCATACTCAATGGAGAGAAACCAAAAGTTACTCCTGTGACAACAGGAACAAGACAAGGACACCCACTCTCACCACTCTTGTTCAACAGAGTTCTGGAAGTTTGAGCCAGAGTAATTAGGCACGAAAAAGAAATAAAACGGATCCAAGTCAGAGAGAAAGTAGTGAAACTCTCTGTATGTGCAGATGACATGACTGTCTATCCAGAAAACCCTAAAAAATCTACCAAAAGTCTACTAGAAATAAACCAACAGATACAGTAAAGTCACAGGATACAAATCAATGTACAAAACTCAATTGCATTTCCACACACTAGTACCAAACTTGTGGAAATTGACATTAAGAATGTGATCCCAGGGGCTGGCCCAGTGGTGCAACAGTTAAGTTCGCATGTTCCTCTTCAGCAGCCCGGGCTTTGCCGGTTCAGGTTCCTGGTGCAGACATGGCATCACTTGGCAAGCCAAGCCATGCTGTGGTAGGCGTCCCACTTATAAAGTAGAGGAAGATGGGCATGGATGTTAGCTCAGGGCCAGTCTTCTTCAGCAAAAAGAGGAGGATTGGCATAAGATGTTAGCTCAGGGATAATCTTCCTCAAAGAAAAAAAATAATATGATCCCATTTATAATCATGACAAAAAGAATGAAAGACCAAGGAATAAATTTAACCAAGGAGGTGAGTGACCTGTACACTAGAATCTATGACATTATGGAGAGAAATGGAGAAGAAACAAAGATATGGAAAGATATTCCATGTTTATGGATTGAAAGAATAAATATCATTAAGAGTCCTTAGCACCTAAAGCAATCTACAGATTCAATGCCATCCTAATCAGAATCCCAATGACATTCATCACAGAAATGGAACAAAGAATCCTAAAATTTATGTGGACAATGAACGACCACAAGTAGCCAAGACAGTCCTGAAGAAAAAGGGAAGAAATTTGGAGGTATCACACTCCCTGACTTCAAATTATACTACAAAACTATAGTAATCAAAACAGCATGATACCAGCAGAAAAACAGACACACAGATCAACGGAACAGAACCAGGAGCCCAGAAATAAAACCACACATCTATGGACAGCTAATTTTGACAAAGGAGCCAAGAACATACAATGGAGGAAGGAAAGTTTCTTCGATAAATTGTATTGCGAAAACTGGACAGCCATACACAACAGAATGAAAGCAGACCATCACATGACACCATACGCAAAAATTAGCTCAAAATGGATTAAAGGCTTGAGTCTAAGACCTGAAACCATAAAACTCTTTGAAGAAAATATAGGCAGTTCTCATCATTTGCAAGGAAGTAGAGAAGGAACTCTTGATACCAGATGTTCCTGAATGAGGGACTCCTTGCTACTGATAAGTCCGACTTTCAAGTTCCGGTCATGTCCCCCTCCCTTGGATCCATGGGGAGGAGAATCTTTGCTTCCATGGTCACCTCAGGTCGATTTTTTCTTCTGGGCATGCTCTGGCTCTGTGACTTTGCCACTTTTGTGAAAGACTTCTTAATGACTCTGTTGATAGCATGGGGGTCCATCAAACCGGTCTCGGAGGGCCCACGTTTCCAGGAACTACGCTATGTGTGGAGGCTAAAAGAAGGAAAGGATTTCCTTTGACAAGGTCGATCTGCACAGAATTCTCTCCTCTTCAACTTCCCAGCCTCAACCCACAATAAGAACGTTCCTCTCCTTCTAAGATAGGGAGGATATCTCCCATGGTGGGGGGAGGTAGGTTGGTTGATGGGTTGGTGACTGGGCAGGTTGGTCGGTGGGTCATTGATCTCCTGCTTACAGGAAGAAAATAGGAAGGGTCAGCACTCCCTTCTCGTCCCTGCTGTCTGTGGGAGTGAGATTTGGTTTGTTTTTGTTGTTTTCTTTAAAAGTGTCTGTCGGTCGCTCCAAACAACATTTTGGTGTCCTATCCATCTAAGTGTCTGGCCTCCCTCAGGTTTCAGCTTTCCACAGCAGTAGGGACACATTTTTCTGAGGCTCAGGTTCGGGTTCGTGTTAGGATTTAGGGTTCCGGTTCAGGTTCGCGTTAGTGTTCGATTTGGAGTTGGTGTTCGAGTTCAGGTTTATGGTTTGGGTTCGGGTTTGCGTTCATGTTTGGGTTATGGTTCACATTTGGCTTAGGCTTTGGGGTTAGGGTTGGGGTCGAGTCAGAGTCAGGGTCACGGTAAGGGTCAGGTTGGTGTTGGGGTGAGGATGATCGTGACGGTGAGGGTGAGGGTAGCGTTAGGGTTATGTTTAGGTTGGGGTTAGGGGTTCGGGTTAGGGTTCGGGTTCCGGTTAGGAATTAGGGCTTTGGGTTAGGGTTAACGTTAGGGCTAGGGGCTACGGCCTAGTGTTAGGGTTAGGTGTTGGGCTTATTATTAGGTTTAGGGTTATAGCTAAGGCTTGGGCTAGGGTCTAGGGCCTGGAGTAGGGTTAGGTTTAGGCTGTCAGTATTAGGGTTAGGGTGGGGATTAGGGTTAGTGTTATGGGCTTAGGGTTAGTGTTAGAGTTAGCATTTAGGGTTAGGGTTAGGGTTTAATGTTAGGTTTAGGGCTAGGTCCAAGGCTACAGCTATGGGCTAGGGACTAGGGGCTAGGGACTAGTGTCTAGGCTTTAGTGTTAGGGTTAAGGTTGGGGTTGTGTTTATGGTTAGGTTTAGGACTAGGGCTTCAGTTTATGGCTAGTGCTAGGGTTAAGGGATAAGGGCTAGGGCTTGGGCTAGGGCTAGATGTTAGGCATTAGGGGATAGGTTTTAGGGCCTAGGGTCTAGAAGTTAGCGTTAGGGTTAAGGTTTAGGCCTAGGCCTGAGGCTGGGAGCTATGATAGCCTAGACTAGGGCTAGGGCTAGGGGTTATGTTTTGGCTTAGGTTAGGGTTAGGTTTTACGTTAGGGATTAGGGTTGGGATATACAGTTTAGGGTTACAGTTAGGGTTAGGGTTAGGGGTTGTGGCTAGGGCTAGGGCTAGGGGTTAGGTTTAGGGTAGGGCTTAAGATTAGTGTTAGGGTTCAGGGTTATGGTTATGTTTTGGTTAGGGCTAAGGTTATTGTTTAGGGTTAGGGTTCCATATAATGTAAAATTATAACTTTGATATTGTTTCATCTCCCATTTTAAAGCCCTGCTGTTATGTTCTTTTCTTTCCAAGTCTTTGCCAATTTTCTCTTGAATTATTGGCCCATGTTGGTACCGTTAAATTATTACTTTTTATGTCTTTATATGTTAGTTGATGATTTTCATTCAATTTTTTATGCATAGCTATTCAGAAAACAATAATCTTAACCTAATTTAATTTTCTCTGCCATTCTTTCTTCCATCAGTTCTTAGTTTCTTTTAAAAGTAGTTTCTATGTTATGCATATTTACATATTTATACACTTTTCTACAAATGCATAAATAGAACCCTATATGCACATCATTGATGACCTTTATGTTTATTTATGCTCTTTATGTTTATTTATGTTTACTGCATTCCTTTTTTCCACCTTCCCCTCTCTTTTTCCTGCTTCTTCACTAACCCTCATGGACATGCCACCAATCAGCTAACATAATAATGATTCGTTATTTCAAATGCTGTGAAACATCCATGGTGTGGTTGTGCTACTTACGCATTTGGTGATCTTTCATTTTCTTTCTCAATAAATTATCATATCACTGCTACAAATCTATTTTCAGATTGTTAAGTTAAAACTGTGCATTTCAACTCAGGTCACTTTTGCCCCCAAGGAGACGCTGAAGCATATCTGGGGATATTTTCTGGCTGTCTCACTGGGTAGTGGTGGGTAGAGGCCAAGGATACTGCTAAACGTCCTACAGTGCACAGGACAGAGCCCATCACAGTACATTGCCTGGCACAGAATGCCAGCGATGCTAAGACTGAGACACTAAGTTCAAGAGTATCTACAACTTTAATATTTATAGGTCTCTTCAGATTTCTTCCCAACATTGTAACACTTCACAGTTTTTGTTGTTTTCTTAAACTATTACTCACTTTGAGCAGTGATTAATATATTTGATCACCATGTCACTTGCTTATTACTACTGTATGCCCATGTATTTTATCCCTATTTTTGTATATTTAGCTGCATTTCAGATGTTTTAAAAATTATTCTTATTCAATTGACTCTTGATTCAATATTTTTGACCATAAAAAGTTTTAAATTTTACATTGGTAAATTTTTTTTTATTACTTGATTTTCTCATCTTAATTATAATGGTTTTATCCACCTTTAGATTTTAATACTGTTTGATATTTTTTCTAAAATGAACTCTCTACTGGTATACTGGGGTTTTTAATGTCAATTATGTTTTAAAGACGTGTAGGATAAAGAAACTTTTCATTTCCCTCCAGATATTTAACCATTTATGCCAGCTTTTATTCAACAATCCAGCCTTTCCCAACTAAATTGAAATACAACCTACCTATATATTAAATGTCCAATCTACTGAGATGCAATTCCTAACACATATAACAAATAATGGAACGTGTGCCATGATTTCTAGACATTATATATTATATTCTTTATGTCTATGAATTAGACAATTTAATTATTTATCTATGCCGATATCATTAAATTATTGCTATTTTATATCTTATTTCAGTAGTTTTGGATGTTTCACTAAGTTCTGTTTAATACAGTTGCTTTGAAATCACTCTAACTTTTATTGTCCCTGCTATTATTTTTAATTCATAATTTCCCATTTACTTAAATTTGTTCCTGTATAAGTGAACATATTTTTAAATACACTTGTGAAAAAGCAAAGGTGAATGAACCAGCTGAGTCCCTGCTCATTTGATACTTGTGATATGATGTCAAAGACAGATGCAATGACATAAATGTGAGTATGACATAATGTGCTCAGTGATAAATAATGTGAAGAAAGTTATTCAGTGTAAAAGAATGGAATTGTCATGGTGAGTGAAAGAATTTATAGAGTATGGTCTGGGGAGGCCTTTGCATGTTGGATGATGACCATAACAGGACTAGAGTGTGCCCATTGGGTTTATTAAAAATGAAATCAATAATCAAAGTACCAGAAAAACAGAGAAAAATTGCCACAAAAAAGAAGTGAGAAAGGGGTTTGTCTCATCTACTATCCAGCCATATAAAAACCAATTGGTCAAGTATATAGAGAATAGGCACAGGAAAAACAAGTATTCTACTGCTTGATATTAAAAATACTAAAATTTATGATACTTTGTATATTTCCTTTTGTGAATAATTGGTTTGTCTTTCATCAATTTTCACTTGGAGTTTCAATCTGTAAGGTGTTTTACACCATAAATTTATCACTACTTTTTCCTTTTGGATAAATTTATTTATTTTTTGTTTTATTATTTTTGCTTAGCCTGAAGGGAGTAATTGAGGTTGGAAAGCTTCCAGAATCAAGGATGCTTTTTCTCCTTCACAGTCCATCAGGGACCACGTGAGCTTATTAGATTTTTTCCCCTCCTTGTGTCCAATTCCTTCTTCTCTCCCTCTATGTTTATTGAACAGATTGTTTATGTTTCTTTAAATACAGGGCATAAAATGGACATTCCACTATGGAGCCCAAAGTTTACTGGCCTATGGAATGCTTATGATAGTAATAGTGGGTTACCATTTCTAACTTCTTCAGGGGAAAGATACTTGATCTGGACAGCTTGAGTTGTGTCCTCTCATCACTTAATCAGTGAGGAAGGGAGGGAGAAAGACATAGAAATAACACAGATGAGGAGGCCTAGGTCTTCTGTGATGTCTGTGTGTATGTGTGTGTGTGTGTGTGCACAAGCCTTGTGAACTGAGAGAAGTCCTTAGAACAGGGGTACCAGGATTCATATTCCAAGGTGACTCATAACACATTGGTCATAACTCAGTCAAGAGAAGGGACTACGGAGAGAAACCTTTTCAAGTCACAGGATGCCTTTGGGACGAGATTAACAAAGTGCAAGGTTTGCATGTGTGGATAGGGGACTCATGTCTAGAAGATTCAGCAGCAGATGGCCACATTGTTCCTCATCATCCTGCGACTCCATCTCATCACTCTCCACCCTGCTCATTCCTCTAGACACGCCAGGTAGTTTTCAACTTTGATTCTCTAAAACAAACATTTTCCTCAGGACCTTTGCACTGGCTGTTCCTTCTGCCAGGCACATGGTGATGTACTTCACAGCTGTGCTGCTGGTTGGTGGTCCTTTTGCTAGCATCCTTTCCTCATACTCTAAGATAGTTTTCTTCATATATGGAATCTCATCAGCTCAGGGTAGGTATACAGCATTTTTCACCTGTGCATCTCACCTCTTAGTTGTCTCCTTATTTTCTTGTACAAGAGTAGGAGTGTCCCTCAGCTCTGCTGCTACCCACAGCTCACACCCAATTGCACTGTCCTCATTGATGTACACTGTGGCCACACACATACTGAGCACTTTCATCTGCAATCTGAAGAATAAAGACATAAAGAGGGCTCTGAAGTCATTCTTAGGGATGGCAGCTGTAAAAAAAAAAACTAATTGTCCTTTGCCTGAAGAAGTATCCTTGATTTCACAGCTAAAAGCTTCCAAGCCAGAAATTGCTTGTCTTTGATCAGATGGTAGAAGTAAAACTTACTTCCTCTATTTTTTCTATAAAAGTCTATTTCTTTGCCTTCAACTTCTTTATACAAGTTAAGCAACTCACTTGTTAAGCTTTTAGTCAGTTTTTTTATATAGACAGTTTCCCCATTTGTACTTTTTTCCTACTTAACAAAGGTTTTTAGCTTTGTATAGAAATATTTGGAAATGGACTGACATCAGCAAAATGGTGGGGTGAGCTGACCCTGGATTCTCTCCCCTCCAAAGTACAACCAAAGAACTGGAACAACTGAATTTCAACCAATAACTCTAATACAGAGACAGTCAGAAAACTACAGCAGCAAGACGATGAAGGACAGAGAAGCTGCTGCCAGCATTGGAGGAGCTGGAACAGAGTAAGAGAGAACTTTGTTCTGTTCCCTAGAGAATGGGATCACTGCCGTGGGTGAGGGAAGGAGCAGGGGAGGGGCCACGCGTCCAGGGATCATCCAGGACTCTCACTGCTGGTGCAGTGGAAACCTTCTGATGGGGGAAATCTTCCGTGTGCAGGGGCCCCATGAAGTCAGTGTCCCAGGAGACCAGAGAGCGAGAGCTGATCGAAATCCAGATCAGTGCACAAGAGAAAGTGACCCTCCTTCCCCAACCCGTGCTGCACACCTGCCATCGTGGCTGAAGGCAGAAGCCTCAGAACGCACAGCTCTCGACCCACATCTAGTGGCAACAGGCTGTAACTGCAATCAAATACTACCATCATGTGCAAAAACCACTCCTCAAACATTCAGCAATTTATGAAAGCTCCAGACCAGAAGGAAAACAATAACAACACAGAAATAAGTCCTGAGGACTTGGAAATAGGTAAACTAAGTGTAAATGAGTTCAGAGTAGCTATCGTCAAAAAACTCAATGAGGTAAAGGGAAATATAGAGAAACAAGTCAACAAGTTCTGGAGTTACTTCACAAAAGAAAATGAAACTATAAAGAAGAATCAATCAAAAATACTAGGGACGAAAAATACAACGTATCATATAAAACGGAATACGGACTACCTGAATGCCTGCAAATCAGTGTAATTGAAGATAGGCTGAGTGGCTCCAGACAGAGGAAGGAAGAGAAGTAAGGATTAAAAAGCATGAGGAAAATATCAGAGAAATAGTGGATTCAATGAGGAGAACCAATTTAAGAATCATCAGAATTCCTGAGGGCGTGGAAAAGGAAAATGGAGCAGAAAGTGTGCTTAATGAAATTATAGCATAGAACTTGCCAAATCTAGGGATTGAGGGAGAAATGTGTGTGGAGGAAGCTTTCAGACCTCCTAGATTTGTCAATGTAAAGAGACCTACTGCAAGGCATATGGTAGTAAAAATGGCAAAAATGAATGACAAAGAAAGAATACTAAGGGCAGCAAGACAGAAGAAAATAACCTACAAAGGAACTCCTATCAGACTTTCAGCAGATTTCTCTACAGCAACCTTACAAGCTAGGACAGAATGGAGTGGCATATTCAAAACTTTAAAAGATAAAAATCTTCAGCCAAGAATACTCTATACAGCAAAAATATCCTTCAGATATGAGGGAGAAATTAAATCTTTTTCAGACAAACAAAAGTTAAGGGAATTTGTAACCAAAACTCCACTACAAGAAATCCTCAAAAAGGCTCTCATACCTGAGAAAAGAATAAAAGGGAGAAAGGGGTCACAAACCACAGAGTAGGGAGACAAATAGATAGAACCAGAATAGGATAGCCAATATTCAACTATAGCATTAGGATAAAGGGAAGGAAACCACCAAAGCAAAGATGATCTTATCACTCTAACTACAAACTCATAACACGAGTTGGAATAAGAGATGGAAATAATAATTTAGGAGGGGAAGAGGAAAGGTAGTAAATCAGTCTAGGCCAAGTAAGCAAGACACCACCAGAGAATGGACTATATTACACACGAGATTCTAAATACAAACTTCAGGGTAGCCACTAAACTAGAAACAGAACAGAGACACAAAACATATATAGGGAAAAATCTAAGAAACTCAGCATAAGAAATTGCAGAAGTCAATGGGTAGGCTAAAACACACAGGATGAGAAATAAAGATAACAGAGGAAAACCAGATAATAAGCGACAGAAGGGCAGCTTTAAGCCCTCATGCATCAATAATCACCTTCAATGTAAACGAATTGAACTCTCCAATAAAAAGACACAGAGTGGCAAAATGGATTGAAGAACAAGAGCCAACAATTTGTTGCCTCCAGGAAACACACCTCAGCCCCAAGGACAAACACAGGCTCAGAGTGAAGGGGTGGAAGCCAATACTTCAAGTTAATATCAAGCAAAAGAAAGCAGGTGTCACAATACTTATATCAGACAAAACGGATTTCAAAATAAGACAGGTAAAGAGAGACATAGAAGGACAATATATAATGATCAAAGGGACACTTCATCAAGAAGAAATAACGCTTCTAAATATCTATGCACCCAAGACAGGAGCACCAAAGTTCATAAAGCAACTATTAACAGACCTAAAGAAAGATGTTAAAAACAGCTCAATAGTATTAGGGTACCTCAACACCCAACTCACATCAATGGACATATCATCAAGAAAGAAAATCAACAAGGAAAGAGTGGAGCTAAAGGAAAAACTAAAACAATTGGATTTAATAGACATATATAGAACACTTCATCCAAAAACAGCAGAATGTACAGTCTTCTCAAGTGCACATGGAACATTCTAAAGGACAGACCATATGTTGGGAAACAAGGCAAGCCTCTACAAATTTAAAAAAATGAAATAATAACAAGCATCTTCTCTGATCATAATGCTATACGGCTAGAAATTAATTACAAGAAAAAAGCTGAGAAAGGCAGAAGGATGTGGAGACTAAATAATACGCTACTGCACACGCAATGGATCATTGAAGAAATTAAAGAAGAAATCAAAAAATACCTGGAGACAAATGAAAGTGATAACATGCCATACCAACTCATATGGGATACAGCAAAAGCTGTATTAAGAGGAAAATTCATCGCAATACAGACATATCTTAACAAACAAGAAAAATCCCAAATAAGCAATCTTAAACTACACCTAAGTGAATTAGAGAAAGAAGAACAAACAAAGCCCAAAGTCAGTAGAAGGAGAGAGATAATAAAAATCAGAGCAGAAATAAAAGCTATTGGAAAGAAAAAAGCAGTAGAGAGGATCAATGAAAGAAAGAGCTGATTCTTTGAGAAGATAAATAAAATTGGCAAACCTCTAGCCAGACTTACAAAGAAAAAAATGGAGAAAGCTCAAGTAAACAAAATCAGAAATGAAAGAGGAATGGTCTACTTTCATTCTTTTGCATGTGGTTGTCCAGTTTTCCCAACACCATTTATTGAAGAGACTCTCCTTTCTCCAGCGTATGCTCTTGGCTCCCTTGTCAAATATTAGCTGTCCATAAATGTGTGGGTCTATTTCTGGGCTCTCACTTTTGTTCCATTGATCTGTGTGTATGTTTTTGTGCCAGTACAATGCTCTTTTGGTTACTATGGCTTTGTAGTATAATTTGAAATTGGGGAGTGTGTTACCTCCAGCTTTGTTCTTTTTTCTCAGGAATCCTTTGGCTATTTGGGGTCGTTTGTTGTTCCATATAAATTTTAGGATTCCTTGTTCTATTTCTGTAAAAAATGTTGTTGCAACTTTGATAGGGATCATGTTGAATCTATAGATTGCTTTAGGAAGTATGGACATTTTAACGATGTTAATTCATATTTATACACGATGGGCTACTACTCAGCCATAAGAAATGACAAAATCTGGCCATTTGTGACAACATGGATGGACCTTGAGGGTATTATGCTGAGTGAAATAAGTCAGAGGGAGAAAGTCAAATACCATATGATCTCACTCATAAGTAGAAGATAGAAATGGCAAAAAAAAAAGACACAGCATTGGAGATTGAACTGGGGGTTACCATTGGGGAAGGGGGAGGGGGGAGGGAAAAATGGGTGATTAGGCTCACATGTGAGGGGATGCACTATAATTAGTGTTCGAGTGGTGAACATGATGTAAGGTACACAGGATTTGAAATATGATGTACATCTGAAAAAAATTTTAAAAACAGTTTAAAAAAATAAAATAAAATAAAAAGAAATGAAAGAGAAGAAATAACAACAGACTCCACAGAAGTACAATGGACTATAAGAGAGTACTACAAAAAACTCTATGACAACAAAATTGATAACCTAGAGGAAATGGATAAATTCTTAGACTCCTACAATTTCCCAAAGCTCACTCAAGAAGAAGCAAACAATTTGAACAGACTAATCACAAGGAAAGAGTTTGAAACAACAATCGAAAGCATCCCAAAGAATTAAACCCCAGGACCACATGGCTTTCCTGGGGAATTGTACCAAACTTTCAGAGAGGATTTAATAACTATTCTTTTCAAGCTATTCCAAAAATTTAGGGAAGATAGAACACTTCCTAACACTTTCTAAGAGGCCAACATCATGCTGATACCAAAGCCTGACAAGAACACCACGAAAAAAGAGAACTACAGGCCAGTATTGCTGATGAACATAGATGCAAAAGTTCTAAACAAAATTTTGGCAACCAGAATTCATCAAAAGGATCATATATCATGATGAAGTGGGATTCATACCAGGGACACAGGCATGGTTCAACATCCGCAAATCAATCAACGTGATGCATCACATCAACAGACTGAGGAATAAAAGACACATGATCATCTCAATAGATGCAGAGAAAGCATTTGACAAGATTAACAGCCATTTATGATAAAAACTCTGAACAAAATGGGCATAGAAGTGAACTACCTCAACGTAACAAAGGCCATATATGACAAACCCACAGCCAACATCACACTCAATGGGCAAAGACTGCGCACCCTCCCCCTGAAAACAGGAATGAGACAAGGATGCCCTCTATCACCACTCTTATTTAACATAGTGCTTGAGTCCTGCCAGAGCAATCAGGCAAGAAAAAGGAATAAAAGGAATCCAAACAGGGACGGAAGAAGAGAAACTCTCGCTGTTTGCAGACGACATGATCTTATATATAGAAAACCACAAAGAATCCATTGGAAAACTTTTAGAAGTAATCAACAACTACAGCAAAGTCACAGGATATAAAATAAATTTGCATAAATCATTAGCATTTCTATTTTCTAATAACAAACTAACAGAAAAAGAACTCAGGAACACAATACCATTTACAATCGCTACAAAAAAAAAAAAAAATACCTCAGGGTGAATTTAACTAAGGAAGTGAACGACCTATACAATGAAAATTATAAGGCTTTTCTGAAAGAATTGGATGACGACATAAAGAGATGGAAAGTCATTCCATGGATGTGGATTGGACGAATAAACATAGTTAAAACATCCATTCTACCTAAAACAATCTACAGATTCAATGCTATCCCAATCAGAATCTCAATGACATTCTTTACACAATTAGAATAAAGAATCCTAAAATTCATATGGGGCAACAAAAGACCCAGAATTGCTAAAGCAATCCTGAGAAAAAATAACATAACAGGAGGCATCACCATCCCAGACTTCAAAACATACTACGAAGCTCTTATAATCAAAAGAGCATGGTACTGGTACAAAAACAGGTGCACAGATCAATGGAACAGAATTGAAAGCCCAGAAATAAAACTACACATGTGTGGACAGCTTATCTTCAACAAAGGAGCTGCAGGCACACAATGGAGAAAAGAGTCTTTTCAACAAATGGTGCTGGGAAAACTGGAAACCCATATGTAAAGAATGAAAATTGACTATTCTTTCTCACCATTCACCAAAATAAACTCGAAATGGATCTAAGACCTAAAGGTGAGACCTGAAACCATAAGGCTTCCAGAAGAAAATTTAGGCAGTACATTCTTTGACATCAGTATTAAAAGGATCTTTTCAGACATCATGTCTTCTCAGACAAGGGAAACAATAGAAAGAATAAACAAATGGGACTTCATCAGACTAAAGAGCTTCTTCAAGGCAAAGGAAAACAGGATCGAAACTAAAAAACAGTCCAGTAACCGGGAAAAAATACTTTCAAATCATATATCCAACAAAGGGTTAATCTCCATACTATATAAAACTCACACAACTCAACAACAAAAAATCAAACAACCCGATCAAAAAATGGGCTGGAGACATGAACAGACATTTCTCCAAAGAAAATATACGGATGGCCAACAGGCACATGAAAAGATGTTCATCATCTCTGATCATCAGGGCAATGCAAATCAAAACTACACTAAGATATCACCTTACACCCATTAGAATGGCAAAAATATCTAAAACTAATAGTAAGAAATGTTGGAAAGGTTGTGGAGAAAAAGGAACTCTCACACACTGCTGGTGGTAATGAAAACTGGTGCAGCCACTATGGAAAAAAGTATGGAGATTCCTCAAAAAATTTAAAATAGAACTACCATGCGACCCAGCTATCCCACTACTGGGTATCTATCCAAAGAGCTTGAAGTCAGCAATTGCAAACGTCGTATGCATCCCAATGTTTATTGCAACATTATTTACAATAGCCAAGACATGGAAGCAACCTAAGTGCCCATCAACAGATGACTGGATAAAGAAGATGTGCTATATATATACAATGGAATACTACTCCGCCATGAAACAGAACAAAATCATCCCGTTTGCAACAACATGGATGGACCTCAAGGGAATTATGTTAAGTGAAATAAGCCAGTTAGAGAAGGACAATCTCTGTATGGCTCTACTCATATGAGGAATTTAAAAATGTAGGCAATGTAGAGAACAGATTAGTGGCTACGAGGGGAAAGGTGGGGTGGGGGTGGACACAAAGGGTGAAGGGGTGCACCTACAACACGACTGACAAAAAATAATGTACAACTGAAATTTCACAAGATTGTAACCTATCATTAACTTAATAAAATTTTTTTATAAAGTTATTAAAACTAAATAAAATTAAAAATTGAGTCCCCCAAAAACAAACAAACAAATAAACAAATAAAAAGAAATGTTTGGAAATTCCCATCTCTTTCATAGGAATTATCACTACCTTAATTGTTTATCCTGAAAATGTAGACTTTAGCATATAGTGTGTTTTACAGATAGTCATTGACTTTTATTCTCCTCATTAGGATCCTGTTGTCTTATACAGCTCTGTGTCCACTGCACCTACCACGGGGACTGGCAAAATGAGTACCAAACACATCTCCAAGTGGAGTATACACAGAAACACAAATTTGAATAAATAGATTGTCTTAATTTGGTCTTTGAATCAGAGTAAAGCTTAAATACAAGGAAGTAAGATTTTAAATTATACTTTGTATTACTAAGTAAAATATTTCTTATTCTAGCTATAGATCTACACATTGAAGTCTGGAAGATGGAGGTCCTTGAACAAGCAGCTTTTTCACTGTGATGAAGGATTTGTTGGTGTGTTTAACTTTTTTCTATTATATTTTCCTGTTTATTTTGAAAACTTTCAGTGCTGGCTACAAGTAATACCCTTCCCATGTCTCTGAATAAAATAAAAATTGTGTCAAAACTACTAAATAAGCAGTAAATAACAATATCAATATGATCCATTATATAGTATACATATGTACTCATGATCAAAGAATGACTCACTAGAGACTGTGAATTCCTGTCCAGCCATGTGATTCAGAGTCAGAAGTTTTAAACAAACTTGCATGTCTATTCAACCTCTCCTGCTTACCTGGAAGGAAACCTCAATGGAGTCAAATTTTAATACATTTATCTAAAATAATCTTCAGTAGCAGAGTAATCAGGAATACTATCTTCAAATATCAGAACATAAGCCTATACTGAGAAGAAGCAGATTATTATAGTTGCCCTTAGTTCTGTTTACTCTTATTTTTGTATCAGTGACTATTGCTGCATAAGAAGCCATCCTCATAGCAAATAGTAATATAGCGCCTTTATTGTTGAATGAGATGGTATGTTAGGGAGTTATTCTGATCTCTGCTGGCTCCTTTTGAGTCTACATTCAGCTGTGATTCTCTACAATGTGTTTCTAAAGCTCACCAATTATGTGTGCATCTGTATTGCATTTTATTCTTCAACCAATATATGATAGTTTGCTGCATTTATATATGTAGGTTAATCTTACAGTTTACGAAAAAATAGTTTATAAAATAAAAATTGACAAGGTTGTTTCATTGTTCTTATATTTGTATATGGCACTGTGTTTTCTTCCCAACTATAAGACATACCTCCCAGGTGGGACTCAAGCTATCTGTATTCTAGATCTATTCCTGAGTCATGCACCATTAGAATTCTTTAACTCTACTTTATTGCAGTATGATTACATAAAATAAACTACAATTGTATATATACTTATAATATATAATATTTGTGTATATTACTTATATATTTATATACCTATATGCATTTATATTCAAATAATTTTATGGTTTTATAATTATACTATATATATTATTAATATATATGTTTATATATATGTCCTCATCTTCCTCAAGTTGCAATGGGGTTATATCCTGATAACCCCATTTTAAGTTGAAAATATACTAAGTCAAAAATGCATTTAATACATCTAATCTACCAAACATCATAGCTTAGCCCAGCCTACTTAAATGTGCTCAGAACACTTACATTAGCCTATGGTTGGGCACAGTGTTCTAACACAATGCCTATTTTACAATAAAATGTTGAGTGTCATATGTAATGTATTGAATACTGTACTGAAAGTGAAAAACAGAATGGCTGTGTGGGTACAGAATGGTGGTAATTGTTTTAGTTGTGTGCCCTCACGATCACATGGCTGAGTGGGAGCTGCAGCTCACTGTCACTGCCCAGCACCATGCACAACTCTAGATCAGGAAAAGATCAAAATTCAAAATTTGAAGTAAGGTTTCTAATGAATGCATATCACTTTCACATTATCATACAGCCAAAAAATCATGTCAAATCATAAGTTGGGAACTGTCCGAATACACATGCATGCACATGCACACACACATATGGACTCACTTGTAATCTCATCTTTTTGGTTGAAAGGAAACTTGAGAGAAAATAGGAAAGGACAGAAAGGAAAAATGAACACTTGAATTAACATAAAATTGAAAGAATGTAGAAATTTTTGCACAAAGATTCAAAATACAGTGAATGACCCTAAATTTAATCATGGAATTAATTTTCCTAACTTAATGCCTCAAAATCCTCAGTCACAAATACATTTAAGTTTAGCAATGGGAAATTCTCAGTACCAACTAAGGGAGACATATATCTTCAAATTAACGTTAATTTTCTTTTCTTATTTAAGGTGGGGTTTCAACAGAAAATGCCTTTACCTAAGGGAAGCTAACTAAATGAATTGAGAGGCTTAAGTTCATTTTCCTCAAACAAAATTTTATTCAATTATAGTCTGATTTAGATTCTAATTGCTGCTGTAACAAATTACCATGCTAGTGGCTTAAAGCAATCATATAAATACCTTAAAGTTCTGGAGGTCATAAGGCTGAAAAGGGTCTCATTGGGCTAAAATCAAGATGTATTCATGGCTGGGTTCCTCTTACAACCTCCAAGGGAGAATGAACTTCCTTTCTTATTCTGTCTGTGACCATCTGCATTCCTTGGCTCATGGCCTTTCCTCGAACTTCAAAGGCAAAAGCAGAGCATCTTCAAAAATCTCTCTGACTCCAATTCTCCTTCCTTTGTCTTCCACATTTAGAGCATCAGTGTGCTTATATTAGTCCAACAAGATAATCTAAGCTATGCTTCTGATTTTAGGGTAAATGATTAGTAACTTTATGACATCTGATATCTTAATTCCTCCTGCTATGTGAACTAACATTCTCAACATTCCTTGAGATTAAGAGCGGACATATTTTGAGGGCCTTATTCTGCCTAGTGCAAAGTCATTTTCAGATATATATTATTTAATATCCTTGAAGAACCTTTATATTTAAGAGAATTGAATGCAAAATTCATCTTCACCTGTAAAGTGAGTGAAAAACTTTTCTTTCAAAATTACATGGGAAGAAGACTTTTGGTGTAGAGGCCCTAAAACTACCAACACCTGACTCTAATGCAGGACCACAGCCTTGCTATCTCTGGAGGTTGGAATTGGCCACCCCAAAATACGTCTCTTTTGCATGAGAGTTATATTAGGCTAGTCACTTTTTTTTTTTTAAAGATTTTTTTTTTAATTTTTTTCCTTTTTCTCCCCAAAGCCCCCCGGTACATAGTTGTATATTCTTAGTTGTGGGTCCTTCTAGTTGTGGCATATGGGACGCCGCCCCAGCGTGGTCTGATGAGCAGTGCCATGTCCGCGCCCAGGATTCGAACCAACGAAACACTGGGCTGCCTGCAGCGGAGCGCACGAACTTAACCACTCGGCCATGGGGCCAGCCCCAAGGCTAGTCACTTTTAAAAACTGCAGACATGAGAGAAACTCTAAAAAGTAGAAGTGACCTTTTGTAAGAGACATTTTCTATTGGAAGGGAAATCTCCATCTGTAAAGGTGTCTCCCTCACTGTACCAGAAAGAAGCAGGATAACCTTATCTCTAGAAACTCTTATCAATGCAGAAGGCAAGGACCTAAATCTGCATAATACATAATAGCCTTACTCTTGTTTACCATACTTTTCTGGTAATCTCCCATAACTGACTCTGCCCACCATCAACATCTTCTTTTATCTTTAGCTGAAGGTGGTATTTAAGATGAGAACCTCCACCATTTTGGAGAGTTGCTCAGTTTTTCTGGGTCTCTCCCATGCATACATGTTATAAAGCTTTGTTTAATTTTCTCCTATTATTCTGTCTCATGTGAATTTAATTTGTTGACCAGCCATAAGGACCCAGAGGGTAGAGGAAGTGTCTTCCCCCCCACAGTACTCAAACTGTGGTCCACAGACCAGGACCCACATCATCAACAGCACCTGGGAGCTTGTTAGAAATGCAGAGTTTCTGGGCCCTCTGGAGACCTGATGAATTTGCATTTGAATTATAAACTTTGTTGGTTTGTATGCACATAATTTGGAGAAGTGATGGTCTAGAATAGGTTTTCTCACTTTCTCACTGTTGACATTTGGTTCTATATAGATATTCATACCGGGTATCAACCTGTGGATTAGAGGAGTTGAGCAATATCCCTTCAGATATTGCCAGATATCCCCAGGGTCAAAATCATCTCTGATTGAGAAACCCTGTGCCAGGGTTTGAGAACTGGAAGCATTCCAGAATTCCAATCAAGAATTCCAGAATTCCAATCAAGGCTCCACCCAGTACTCTGTTTATAAATGTGATATTGTGATTTATAATCAGAAATATATATATTTGGTCTTCATCCTATTTCTGGCTCAGAGCTCCTAAAATTCATGGAATTTCCTTCATGATGAGAGCCATAAGAGTGTCTTTTGTTATGTTAGTGAAGTGACCTTTGGACTGCACATAAAGATAGAGGCTGGTTGCCAGAAGAACCACTATGTGGTTAGAAGGTTGAAATTTAAGTCCTGTCCCCTAACCTCCTGGGATGAAGGAGGGGCTAGAGATTAAATTCAATCACCAACAGCAGATGATTTAATCAATCATGCCTGTGTGATAAAACTTTCCTGAAAACCCATGAGGAAAGTATAGGGGAAGAAGATAATTCCTCTACCCTCTGGGTCCTTCTGGCTGGTCTAAGAATTAAATTAACATGAGACAGAATAACAGGAGAAAAAATAAAGTTTAACAACATGTATATCTGGGAGAAACCCAGGAAAGCTAAGCAACCCACAGAATGGCCAAAGCTGCCACCATTAAATATCATTTTCACCTAAAGACAAAGCAGGATGTTGGGAGAGGGGGAGTTAGTTATGGGACATTACCAGAAAAGCACAGTAAACAAGATTAAGGTGATTATGCAGATTTAAGTCCTTGTCTTCTTTTGATAAGAGTTTCTAGAGATAAGGTTATCCCCCCCTTCCTGGTACAGAGAGGGAGACACCTTTACAAATGGAGATTTTCATTACAAATGTAAATGTCTCTTACAAAGGATAACTTCTATTGGGTTTTCAGAGCTTCTACCATGTCTGCAGTTTCTTAAAAGTAACCAGCCCCCAGTCCCATTGCCTGGTGGTTAAGTTCAGCACACTCCCAACTTGGCAGCCCAGGTTCATGGGTTCAGATCCTGGGCATGGACCTACACCACTTGTCAATCATGCTGTGGTGGTGATCCACACATAACGTAGAGGAAGATTGGCACATATGTTAGCTCAGGGCTAATCTTTCTCAGCAAAAGAAAAAAAGTAACCACCCCCAAATAATCCTCATGCCAAGGAGACACATCTTGAGGTGGCAAATTATGCTCCCCTACAAAGGTTTTCAGGGACTTTTCAGATTGGTGAGCACATGGGGGTTTGGTTGAGGGGTGCACTAGAAAGTGCATGGAAGCCCCACATCCTTTCCTTGTGCTGTGCTGTATGCATCTCTTCCATCAGGCTGTTCCTGAGTTATATCCTGTTATAATAATCTGGTAATCTAGTAAGTAAAATGTTTCTCTGAGATCTGTGAGCCACTCTAACAAATTAATTGAGTTCAAGGAGGGTTCAAGGGAACCTTTGAATTATAGTCAATTGGTCAGGAGCACAGGTAACAACCTGGACTTGAGATTGGCATCTGAAGTTTGGGAGCAGTCTGTGGGACTGAGCTCTTATCCTGTGGAATCTCACACTATCTCCAGGTGGACAGTGTCAGAACTGAGTTGAATTATAAAACACCCAGTTGGTGTTGGAGAATTGGTTTGCTGTTTGGGAAAAATCCACACACATTTGAATTGGGTTGAATCTGTCCAGGTATTTTTGAGTTTCCTGTACCTATATGTCCATATCTCTTCCCAGATTTGGGATTTTCAGCTATTATTTCTTTAAATAAGTTTTCTGCCTGTTTCTCTTTCTCTTCTCCTTCTGGGATTTCCATAATGCAGTTGTTGTTTTTCTTATTGGCAACCCACAACTCACAAAGGTTTTCTTTACTCTCATTATCATTTTTTTTTCCTCTGACAGGATAATTTCAAGAGATTTGCCTTCAAGTTCACAGATTCTTTATTCTGGTTGATCAAGCTGGTTGTTGAAGGTCTCTATTCGATTTTTGAAATTTCAATCATTGTATTCTTCAGCTCCTTAATTTCTGTTTGGGTTTTATCATGATTTCTAACTCTTTGTTCAATTCCCTGACTCAGGACCCAGGATAAGGGGCAGAGAGCAGCAGCAGCACACTCCTCATGATGGAGAGTCAAAGCCATAACTTAGGACCCAGAAGTGGGTCACAGAGCTGTAGCAGATGGTGCTGGTGAGAGGGTCAAAGCTCCAACTCAGGACCCAGGGGGCAAGGAACAGAGCAGGAGCAACACTGGTGATGGTGGGTTAAACCCCTGACTTAGAGCCCAGGGCAGAGGGCAGTGCAGCAGCACCTCTTGTCCTTATAGATGACAAGGCACTGTAGGTCCCAATACTGGACAGTGGGTTGCAGCAGTGACTTAGGCCTCAGGCAGAGGTCTCACCAAAGTGACAGTTTCAGCCTTGGGCAGGAGATACAGCAG
The DNA here is from genome assembly GCF_041296265.1 of Equus caballus. Taxonomy (NCBI): domain Eukaryota; kingdom Metazoa; phylum Chordata; class Mammalia; order Perissodactyla; family Equidae; genus Equus; species Equus caballus. The sequence goes on from NC_091704.1 coordinate 13,298,617, forward strand.
TGGGATCTATGGGCAATTCCCTGAGCTAGGCTCAGTTTTGGTAAAGACTGTGGGGTCTTTGGTCTCAAAAACTGCAGATGACCATGGCAGTGATGAGGACTGCTGGGGTCTTCCTGTTCTATTTTTATTCATGAGTTAACATCTTGCTATGGGGAACTCTTTTGAAACCAAATTTCTCTGGACTAAATGATGTTGTGATGTAGGAAAAATGCTTCCTACACTTTGCTCTGTGGCCATCTTTGGTTTTTCAACTCTTCAGGGTTTCTGCTGCCTCTTTTGTTAAAGTTCAGAGCATTGAAAAGAAAAAATAGTTAGGAATAAATTTAACCAAGAAAGTGAAATATCTGTACACTGAATAGTTTAAGATGTGCATGAAATAAATTGAATACACAAATAAATGGAGCAATGTCATATGTTTATGGACCAGAAGAATTAATTTTGTTAAAACATCCATGTTTCTCAAAGACATCTATAGATTCAACGCAAATCTCTACCAAAATTCCAATGGCACTTTTCACAGAAATAAAAAATCAATTCTAAATTTTATATGGAATCATAAATAAACTTGAATAGCCAAAGAAATCCTGAGAATGAAGAACAAAGATGGAGACATGACACTTCCTGATTTCAAACTATGTTACAAAGCTGTAGTAATCAAAACCATATGGTATTGGCATACAAGCAGACACATAGATTAATGGAACAGAATTAAGAGCCTATGAAGAATCCCCTGCATTTATGGCCAATTAATATTTGATGAGAGAGCTAAGAATACTCAATGGGGAAATGATAGTTTCTTTAATAATGCTGCAGGGAAAACTGGATATTCACATGGAAAAGAATTAAATAGTTCCCCTAACTTACACCACTTACAAAATAAACTTGAAATGGATTAATGACTTAGATGTAAGACCTGAAAGAGTAAAACACCTAGAAAACTACATAGGGAAATAGCCTCTTGCCATTGGTCTTGGCAATGACTTTTTGGATGTGACACCAAAAGCACAGGCAACAAAAGCAAAAATAAACAAGCGGGACTACCTCATGCCAGAAAGCTTCTGCACAGTAAAAAAGCCTTCAACCATATAAAAATGCAACCTATACAATGGGAGAAAATATATGGGCACCATATAACTGATGAGTGGTTATCATCCAAAATATATAAGGAACTCATACAAGTCAAAGACCAAAAAAAAATCAATAGTCTGAATGAAAATGGGCAGAGGACTTAGAAATTTTCTGAAAGAAGATAAATAACCAACAGATACGGGAAAAGGTGTTCAACCTCACTTCTCATCAGGAAGATGCAAATCAAGACCACAACGAGATACCTCTCACACCTGTTAGGAATTCAGTTATCAAAATGACAAAAGATCGGGCCAGCCCTGTGGCCTGGTGGTTACATTTGGTGTGTTCTGCTTCAGTGGCCCAGGTTTACATGTTTAGGTCCCTGGTGTGGACCTAGCCCCACACATCATTCATGGTATGGTGGCAACCCACAGACAAAATAGAGGAAGATTGGCACAGATATTAGCTCAGGAACAATCTTCCTCAGCAAAAAACAAAAACAAACAAACAAAAGACAAAATATAAATACTGTGAAGATGTGCAGAAAAGAGAACACTGGTACACTGTTGATAGGAATGTAAATCTGTATAGCCACTATGGAAAACAGTATGGAAGATTCTCAAAAAATCAAACATAGAGCTGTATGCAATCCAGCAATGTCACTTCTGGATATACATCCAAAGGAAAGAAAATCACTATCTCAAAGAGATATCTGCACCCACTCCATGTTCATTGCAACATTATTTACAATGGCCAAGACATGGAAACAACCTAAGTCTCCACCAACAAGTGAATGGATAAAGAAAATGTGATATATATATATATATATATATAAGATTATTATCTTATCATATATATATGAGATTATTCAGCAATAAAGAAGAATAAAATCCTTTCTTTTGCAACAACATGGATAACATGGATAGAACTTGAGGGCATTATAATAAATAAGTCAGAGAGAGAAAGACAAAACTTTATGATATCTCTTATATATGGTATCTAAAAATGTCAAACTCATAGAACCAAAGAGTAAATAGATTTTCACCTAGGACTGCGGCCTGAGGGGAACGTGGAGATGTTGGTCAAAGGGTACAAACTTCCAGTTATAAAATGTATAAGTTCTGTAGATCTAATGTGAAGCACAGTGATTATAGTTAACAATACTGCGTTATATACTTGAAAATTGCTAAGCAAGTATATCTTAAATGTTCTCGGTACAAAAAAATGTAATTATATAAACTGCTGGATATATTAATTAATTTTATTGGGGTAATAATTATGCAATATATATGTATAGCAAACCATAATGTGTACTTTAAAATTATAAAATGTTATATGTCGATTATGTCTCAGTAAAGCTGGGGAAATTTTATTTGTAGTCTAAAAGGCAGTCGGGGGGGAGGTACAGCCTACCTGTGAGAATGGAAAAGTGAATAAATTATTGTGAAAAATGAATTAAATTCTATATAGGGCAGACAGACACATAAATATTTAACACTTTTTTTTTTACAACAAACATTTATTAATTATATGCTATAGACTTGCAACAGGAAGATACAAAGAGTTGGTGGAACAATTTGATTCACCAAGAAACAGCTGCTTTTCAGATATTCCCAAGTGGAACATAGCAAGATAATAAAGCATCTTGAAGAGTCTAAAATTCTTACTGTGTCCATTTGAAGCCTGTAGGGGGGCTCAAGGATGATGCCCCTGAGTACAACAGGGCATAGAATGGTGGCCTCTCAAGCACTCTTCTCTGTGGGCGGGGCCCTGGGAGAAGATCCCCCTTCAAGACCACAGTTCACTGTCTCCCAGGAGTAGGGCAAATGCTGGGCTCAATTCCTGTCCCTAGAGATTCTTTTGCATCACAATGAGCTTAGTAAACACAGAACTGGGACATAGTCACAACGACAGCTGTAGATTGAGCATCTGCTGTGGGCCAGGTAATTTGCCATTAGTTCTAAATTATTACCAGCTTTGCACACTAAATCCATAGGAATTCCCTATTTATAGATAAAGAATCAAAGGCCTAAGGAGTCATTTCCTGTCATGAGGGAAATACTCAAGGAGCACACGTAAACTCGAGCATGCAGAAGTTGGGTTACTGAGTCCATCATTTGACGACCTAAGGTGAGAGCTGAGGTGGGTGGAGGAGTCTTGGAGGAGAAGACCTCATAATACCTACATCTCACTCTGACACTGGACCACAGCCCTCACACTCAAAGACAAGTCCATAGACCAGGATCTGCAGCATCCACCTGACTAAGATCGAGTTGGAGATTCAGACTCTCTGGGTCCGTCTTACACCTGTGGATTCAGAATCTGCTCATGAAGATGATCCCCAAGTGACTCCTACACACATTGATGCTGGAGAAGTTCTGGTCTAGAACTTTCGCTCCTCCCACTGTTGGCATCTGTGCTGGATAATTATTTTTGATGGGCTGTCCTGTGCATAGTAGCATGTGTAGCAGCATCCCTTGCCTCAACCCACTAGGAGACAGTAGCACCTCCCACGTTGGTTGTGACAACCAAAAATTTCTCCAGACATTGCTACATGTTCCCTGGAGGCAAAATCACCCCATCTGAGACCCACAGACATCAAGTATGAGAAGTGGAAATATCTTGAGGGAGTTCCAATCAGAGCTTATCCTCTACTCAGTTCATAACTTTGGACAGATCACATAATCCTACTGAGTCCCATTTCTGCAGATGTAAACTGAGATCCGTCAAAGTACTGATCACATACAATGGACTTTTGTAAAAATTAAATGAGACAATCCATGTAAGATTCTGAGCTCAGTTCATGGTGTATAAAAATATCTAAATATATTTTAAAATCTACAAACATTTTTAAAGAGAAGAAATAAATGAGAGCTCTTAAGTAGAGTTACAAGCATGGATCTTCTAGTTGATTTGCCACAAGCATCATGAAGCCAAGGATTATAGTTCCCATGGTTTTGTAGCAAAGAAACACACCTCTCTCCGTGGTTGAAGAAGGGAATACCAATTTTCTGGAAATATCAGGAGATGTTCCTGCCACAGTCAATACTTGGGAGGTACATGGTACTTAGTCAAGACAGGTTCCTCACTTGCAAAATTGGAAAAAAATGTTAACTCAAAGTTAGCATAAGGTGCAAGGAGGTTAAAACTCTGGAAGACAGTTGAGTTCATGAGAAGGAGTAATGCCAATGCATTCACCTGACTTCTCACCGGGTCTTCTGGGAACAGAGTATCAGTGAGAAAAATTTTCTTTCTTTCCAGACCAGTCTCAAGGGGAAATGATGTGCTCAGAGGTGGGAGCAACAACGGAAACAGCACCTAATGAGGAGAAAGAGAAAGTGGTAGATATCTCCTTTGCTGCAATCCTTCAGGGTGGGCAACCTGGAGCTGAGCAGGACATGGTTGTTACTTTTGGATTCCTAAGTCCAGCAAGGAGACCAATGCTTCATTCCCGTCTGCTGTCCAGAAGGCAACAGAGCTTCAGTCTCCATCATCACCCATCCAGGGAGGAATTTGGGCTTCCACATGGACACTTTCCTCTCAGAGACTTCATCCAGGTGAGACTGAGAACCCAGTAGATTCTTCAGGAGAGGTTCAGAGAAAATGGACTTGGAGAACTTTTACCTGAGCTCACCTGAGAGCTTGACCAGGCTAGCCCAGAGTGGAGAGATTGTTGTGTTCATTTGTCAAATAGTCTAATCAATTTACTTAATATGGTAAAAAGAGAAGTGTCTGTCGGACTCATCAACACAAGGGTCATTTTCGACAAATAAGGAATGGGGATGGAAGTCTACTTGGATAAGATTGAGGAAGGAACGGGAAGCATAAAGTGGTTCTAATGCAGTTAGAACATATCCAGGGTGTTTTGCAGGTAAGGGGAGTAAGAAAATACAGTATTAGGTGTGGAGGTGTGTGCAATGAACTGAAGGCATTTTTTTCTAACTTTTTAAGATGGGATGCATTTGAGCACATTCTGTATTTATTAGAAAGAGCTGTGGAGTTAGATAATGCCTTGCAACAGCAGTTCTTGAGTCATACATTTCACAGTATCATCATTCGTGTTGGGTATTCACATGAAAAAATCATATTTAACATGAAAAAAAGGGTTTGTTAATGACTCTACTTTGCTATACTTTACTACCTGGAGGTGGGGAAGCAATGGGGACATTTGCCAGGTAGAAGAAAAAATCGGCCAAATCTAGTCACCAGTGATAGCCACTCATTTAGTAACAGGAGGAAACTATGCTGAGCTTCTCACATATATCAACCGAATTTGTTTACCACCATGGGAGGATGGACACCAGTATCCCTGCTATTTGAGCGAGCATGTTAACATCTAGAATGGAACTGTTGTCCCTCCAAGTTCAAACAGCTAAAATGTGGTAAATCTGAAGTTCAAAACTCGGTTTTCTGATTCAAAAGTTTTTGCATTTAAAATCATTCAGAAAAGTGTTTTATGACAGGCTCCTTTCTCTTTTAGCTACATTGTTTTTTGCTGCTTTATTTGTTATTCTGGGCATCAAGGGGCTATAACTGGGGCTGAAATGCTGCCTGAGCCCAGGAAGCTTTCTCGTCATCACAATCTCTCAGGGACCCCCTGAGCTTATGTGTTCTTTTCTTTCCTCTCTCTGTTTTTTGAATGGCTTTCTAAATTTTCTTTAAATAAAGAGCACACAATTGTCATATTAAAATGGACGTCCATGTTGACGTGCCCATGGGAAGCTTACCAACCTGAATTTGGGTACTATTTCTACATTTTTAGGGCATTGACAAAAATAATCCATAACCAATCTATAAATGGAAATTTGGGAGAGTTCATTCTGAGCTAAAATCTGAGGACCATTGCCCAGGGCCTTTCTTCCTTCAGGAAGAAAGGGCACCAAAGAAGTGAAGTATACAGAGTGGTTATACACCCCCAAAGAGGATGCTTTACATGTGATTGAAATGTCCCTCCCACAATAGTCACAAGATTGCCCTGTCAGCACAGCGCTTGATGGACACAGCAGGTAGTGGGTCTGCTATCTAGGTGGACACGTAGCAGGAGGCAAATCTGTTGTCTGAAGCTGGGTGGTCACAGGTGAGTGCAGCAATCAGTTCCTAGCCTAAGGAAAGATGCTTAACCCTTAAGGAAATGCCAACGTTGGGAGGGGGAGGGAAGTTGCACCTTTATCTCAAGGCCCTTTGTTCTTGCCATAGGGAATATCTAAAGCAGATATACAATGCCTGCTCAAGGGCCAAGGTCAGGCCCTTTTGGAAAAACAAGGTCAGGCCAAATTAGGTTTACACAAAATGGCTTCCTCATATACTCCAATATATCCTATTACTTGCCATTTCTATTTGTCAAGGGTAATTTGATGTTGGCAACTTGCGTTATATCATTTCTTTCCTAATTGTGGCTGGAAGTGAGAAGAGTCAGGGAGTAACATGGCCACATTAGGCCATAGTGTGCTGTGTGTGAGTGTGTGTGTGTACTTTGTGGGGTGTGAGCAGTTCTCTGGACAGTGATACCTAAGCTCGTGACCCTTAAAAGACAGACACCACAATGTCAACCAGAAGATGGAGATAAAGAGGATATCCACTTCTATCAATAGGATTCCTTTGAAACAAAATTACAAATGTACAACACGTGATCGAGGGACTCCCTGTGTCCTGAAGTTTCAGCTCCAGCAGGGAGACCACCTCGTTCCTCAACGTTCTCTGACACCACCTCTCATTCTCTCCGTCTTGTCCATTCCCCTCAACACTCTGGCTTCCTTTTGAGCCTTGAATATCTGAAACAAGTGCCATCCTTGGGGCCTTTGCATGGACTCTGTCCTCAACAGGGCACAGGCTGCCCCCAGATAACCTAGCATCTCCTGCTCTACCAGAACTCTGGTCAAATTTTACCTTGTTTTGCAGGTCTTCCTGAACTCCCAATAAAATATAGCATCTTCATTCATCCTATTTTATACCTGCTTTTTTTTTTTATAGCACCTGTCACTATCTGACGTGATGTATATATATATTTTTTCTAGTTTATGTTCCTTCTCCATCATTGGATGTTAGGAAGTTTTGTTTCTTAGCACTCTATAATCTTACCTGCAAGATTGTCAGTAGTCAACATAAATTCCTCAAATGCATGAAAGAATTTTACATTAAAGCTGTAGAATATGTGACCTCTTGGGGTAAAGGCTGAATGTGAGACAAGAATTCCTAATCACAGGTATCCGGGGAGATCCCTTAAAGGCAATCTGATCAACACAAATATATGTGTAGAAATTTATCCTGTTATTTTTTTCTTTCCTAGTTGTGACCACCACCACATGGAAGCAGGAAATGACACACCAATTTCAGAATTTCTCCTTCTGGGATTATCAAAGGAAGAAGAACTGAAGCCTCTCATATTTGGGCTTTTCATCTCCATGTACCTGATCACTGTGTTTGGAAATCTGCTCATCATCTTGGCTGTCAGCTCAGACTCCCACCTCCACATACCCAAGTACTTCTTCCTCTCCAACCTGTCCTTTTTGGGCATCTGTTTCACCTCCACCACCATCCCAAAGATGCTCCTGAACATCCAGACTCGGAGCAAAGCTGTAACCTATGAATGCTGCATCACCCAGATGTATTTTTTCGTGCTGTTTGTAGTGTTGGACACCTTCCTTCTGACAGTGATGGCCGATGACCGCTTCATGGCCATCTGCTACCCCCTGCACTACCCAGTCGTCATGAACCCAGTTCTCTGTGCACTGCTGCTTCTGGTGTCCTGGATCATGAGTGCCCTGAATTACCTGTTACAGAGTTTAATGCTTTCGGGGCTTTCTTTCTGTACAGACTTGGAAATCCCCCCACTTTTTCTGTGAAATCAAACAAGTGGTCCAACTTGCCTGTTCTGACACCATTCTCAATGACACAGTGATGTGTTTTTCAGCAGTGCTGCTGGGTGGTGGTTCCCTGGCTGGTATCCTTTACTCATACTGTAAGATAGTTTCCTCCATATGTGGAATTACATCAGCTCAGGGGAAGTATAAAGCATTTTCCACCTGTGTTTCTCACGTCTCCATTGTCTCCTTATTTTATTGTACAAGCTTAGGCATGTACCTCAGCTCTGCTGCTACCCACAGCTCACACTCCAGTGCAACAGCCTCAGTGATGTACACTGTGGTCAACCCTATGCTGAACCCCTTCATCTACAGTCTGAGGAACAAAGAGATAAAGAAGGCTCTGAAAACATTCTTTGGGATGGCAGCTGCAAGAGGGTTAATTGTCCTGCGGCTGAAGAATCTTATGTAATTGCAGGGCTCAAAGCATTAGAGCTAGAAACTGCTATTCTTTGATCAGATTGTGGAAATGGCACTTATTCCTTCTATCTATTGCCTGATATTTCCATTTCTTTGATTTCAGCTTCCCTATACAATTTAAGTAAGTCACTTGATTAAGTTTTCTGCTTTGTCTGATATATGGACAGTTTTCCATTTTTATACTTCCCTAATTTCTCCAAGTTTTTCCTAAACTTTGATGAAAATATTTGGAAATTTCCATTTCTTCCTTGGGACAAATTAGATTTCTTAAAAATATTTTTTTCTGGGGGCCAGTCCCCTGTCCGAGTGGTTAAGTTTGCATGCTCCTCTGTGGTGGCCCAGGGTTTCGCCAGTTAGGATCCTGGGAGTGGACATGGCACTGCTTGTCAGGCCACGTTGAGGCAGCATCCCACATGCCACAACTAGAAGGACATGCAACTAAGATATACAACTATGTATGGAGGGGATTTGGGGAGATAAATCAGAAAAAAAAGAAAGAAGATTGGCAACAGTTGTTAGCTCAGGTGCCAATCTTAAAAAAATATTTTTTTCTGAAATGACATCTATCTTCCTAAGTACTTTTTTAGTATATTTTTCTGAAAGAAAGGTCATAAATTGTATTACTCACATGGAAAAACCTACTCTTGTCAATTAAAGCCATTATATAATTTTACTGCAGAGTAAAACCTGAAAACAAAGTTTCCACTTTGGATCCACCATTCTTCTCTACATCACAACTCTATTCTTCCTGCTAATTTCAAACTTAAGACACCACTGAGGTTTATAACGCGTCTCATAGTGTCATTTTCTTATTCATCCTTGTGTCCCCGATGCCTACCTGTCACTGACAAAAACTGATTATCAAATACATATCTCCCAATGGCGTCTCTATTGAAAGACAGATTTGAATAAATAGATTGGCTTAATATGGTCTTAGCATCAGAGATGACCTTAAATATGGGGAAGCAAAATTTTAAACCACACATTTTGTTACCACAGAAAATTTTTCCAGTTGCCATACATCTACTCATGGAAGTATGGAATATTGGTGTCCACATGTGAGTGGGTTTATGCATTGGAGTGAATGTTTGGTTGGTATATTTTATGTTTTTTACTGAATTATTTCTTTTTTTGCTTCAAAAATTTCAGTGGTGCCTACAATTATGACTCCTCTATTGCTCTAAAATATCTCTCCTTTTCTAAATTTTGTCATAACCACTAAAAAGGCCGTGAATAAGCACCATTAAAGTCATCCTTGCTTATCTCCTCCATGCTCAGGAATCTTCAATCTTATGACCAAAGGATGGTTCACAAGAGAGCTTGAATTCCTATCTTGTCATGTGATTTAGGGTCACCAATTTTTCTGCGCAAACAAACATATCCTTTCAACCTCTCCAACTTATCTGGGACCCCACTATAGCCATTTGTTAATACAGTTACCTGAAATAAACATGAATAACAATAATCATGAATGCTGCATCTGCTATCAGCACAAATGCCAAAGTAAAAGGCAACAGATTATGACAACTTCTCTCATTGCTGTTCGCTTTGCTGATTGTATCAGTTAGATATTGATGCTTAACAGGATGTTTTAAATCAAATTGTTTATTGTAATGCCTTTATTATTAAGTGGAATTACATTGTGGCGAGTTGTTCTGATCATTGTTCAGATGCTCATGAGTCTGTGGTCAGCTGTGAGTTTCTATATTGTGTTTCTGTAGCTCATCCATGATGTCATGTGAGGGTGTAGTAAATTCTATCTTGAATCAATTTATATCTGTTTACTCTCTATATGTAGGTTAATCTAGTTAACAACGGTGAATTGCCTAGTTTAATCCACTGCTTTTATATCCATATATGACACTTTGCTTTCTACCCAGTTAGAAGGTGTATCTCCCCTCTGCCCTGTTTGTGTGCCTCAGCTCCCTGTGCTCTAGATCCTACCTGGAGACGTGCATCATTAGATTTTTTCTTTTAATTAATTTATTGGAGTAAAATTTCATGTAATATATTGCACATATTAAAATGTAAAATTTGCTAAATTAAGGAAGCTGTAAAAAATTAAGAAGACTTACAGCATGGATTCATTTATATCTAATTTAAGAAAATGCACAAAACCTTTAATTGCTTCCTTATGTAAATGTTAAAAATCAAATCTCCCTGAGCCTCAGTTTCCTTATTTCTGAAAGTAACATGGGATAATAAACCTAATTCAGATGGATATTGTGAGAAATTAATGAAATGTGTGGAAACACTTTGTTGAGTCCAAGAACAAGTTCACGGGCAAGGAATTGTGTAAATATATGTACATTTATATATAATTTTCTTTCAAATAAACATGCTTGCACACATATATACACACAGAGACTCATTCATAATCCCATCTGTAACATTGAGAGGAAATTTGAGAAATAATTGGAGAGGATAGAAATGAAAAGAATGAATGGTTGATCTATAATAAAAATAAAGTAATGTAGAAATTAAGACACAAGGATTTAAAGTAGAATAGGTGACCTTAATTTTTTGTTTTCTAACATCCCCAACACTTACGTTGTTTCCTTATCTTGACTGTTGTAAATAATGATAATGATTTTATTTTATTCAAAATAATACCCAGAAGTGGATCGCTGGATCATATGGTAGTTTTGTTTTAATTTTCTGAGGTATCTCTGTACTGTTTTCCATAGTGGTTGTGCCAATTTACATTCCCACCAACAGTGCACAAGAGTTCCCTTTTCTCCACATGCTCTCCAACGCTTATCTCTTGTCTTTTTGATGACAGTCATCTAACAGGTCTGAGGTTATATTTGATTGTGGTTTTGAATTGCATTTCCCTGTTAACTAGTGATTTTGAGCACATTTTATGTACCTGTTGGCCTTTTGTATGTCTTTTTGGAAAAGTATCTATTCAGATCCTCTGCCTATTTTTAAAACGGAATTGTTTGGATTTTTTCTATTGAGTGGTATTCCCTCTGTATTTGGGATATTAACTTTTAATCTGATATATGGTTTGCAAATACTGTCATCCATTCTGTAGGTTGGCTTTCCGTTGCATTGACGGTTTCCTTTTCTGTTCAGAACCCTTTATTTTGATGTAGTTTCACTTGTTTACTTTTGCATTTGTTGCCTTTGCTTCTGGTGCAAAATAAAAAAAAAAAAAAAAAACATCACCAAGACTGATGTCAAAGGGCTCACCTTCTATGTTTTCTTCTAGGAGTTATATGTATTCAGGTTTTACTTTCCAGTCTTTAATCCATTTTGAGTTCATTTTGTGTATAGTGTAAGACAGTGGTCTAGTTTCATTCTTTTCCATGTAACTGTCTGGGTTTTCCAACACTATTTATTGAAGAGACTGTCCTTTCTGCATTACGTATTCTTGGCTCCTTTGTCATGAATTAATTGACCACTTATGCATGGGTTTATTTCTGGTCTTTCTATTCGGTTTCATTGATCTATGTGCATGTTTTTATGCTGATTCTATACTGTTTTGATTACTATAGCTTTGTAACATAGCTTGAAATGAGGGAGTGTGATGCCTCCAGCTTTATTCTTGTTTCTGGAAATTGCTTTGACCATTTGGAGTCTTTTGTGGTTCCATACAATTTTAGAATTGTTTGCTGTATTTATGCAAAAAATGCCCTTGGACTTTTTAGAAAGATTGCTTTTAAAGTGCTTTGAGTTGTATGGACATGTTAATGATATGAATTCTGTCATTTGTGAGCACAGGATGTCTTTCCATTTATTTGTGTCTTCAATTTCTTTCAACAATGTCTTATAGCTTTCAGGGCACAGGTCTTTCACCTCCTTGGTTAAATTTATTCCTAGGTGTTTTATTTTTGATGCAATTGTAAATGGGATTATTTTCTTAATTTCTCTTTCTTATAGTTCATTGTTAATGTGTAGAAATGCAACAGATTTCTGTATATTAATTGTGAATCCTACAACTTTGCTGAATTTGCTCATTATTTTTAACAGTTTTGGGTGGAGCCTTTAGGGTTTTCTATGTATAATATTATGCCATCTGAAAATAGAGACAGTTTTACTTCTTCCTTTCTGATTTGAGTGTCTTTTGTCTCTTTGTAATACTTAAAAGTTCCGGCTAATACTTCCAGTAGTATGTTGAATAAAAGTAGTGAGAGTGGGCATCCTTGTCTTGTTCCTGATCTCAGAGCAATAATTTTCTGGTTTTCACTATTGAATATGATGTTAGCCATGGGCTTGTCGTATATGGTCTTTACCATGTTGAAGCACATTTTCTCTATGCCCACTTTATTGAGAGTTTTTTTCATAAATGGATGTTGAATTTGTCAAATGCTTGTTCTGCATCTATTGAGATGATCACTGATTTTTATCTTTCATTTTGTTAATGTACTGTATCATATGGATTGATTTGCTGGTGAGCTTCATTTTAAGAATGAATTACTTGTGATAGTGACGCCTGAACTCAAAGTCAGGTCCACTTTTACATTTATGCAATGTGGAATTCTTTCTACCAGCTAACTGGGCATAATCTCCAAATTGACTTTAAAGTTTTTCTTCTACATAAGGTGGGATTTCAACACAAAATGCCCTTATCCTAGGGAAGCTAAATAAATGAATTGAGAGGCTTGTATTTGGTTTTCTAAAAAAAAAAATACTGTCTGTATTACATTCCCATTGTTGTTTTAACAATTACCACATTAGGGGTTTAAATAAATGACTTTATGTTCCTATCATTCAAGAGGTCAGAAGTCTGAAATGAGTCTCAATGGGCTGAAATCAAGAGTCTGCAGGGCCAGATTCCTTCTGGAGGCTTCAAGAGAGAATCTGCTAAGTTTCCTATTCCCAATTCTAATAGCCTCATGCATTTCTTGGTTAACTGCTCTTGCCCCATCTTCAAAATCAGCAGTGTAGCATCTTCAAATCTCTCTCAGATTCCAACTCCCCTGTCTTTCTCTTCCACATTCAGAGGACCATGGCTGTTGCATTAGTCCCAGATGCATATGCTTGGCCAAACTTCTTATCTTAAGATGAGCTGATTAGCAGCCTTATTCCATCTGCTACCTTAATCCATCCTTACTATAAAAATATAACATATTTAAGGGTTCTGAGGATTAGGATGCAGACAGCATTTGAAGACTTTTACTTGGCCTACAACAAAGTCTTTTTCAGAAATATATTATTTGGTGTCACTCAAGGGCCCTTATATAAAAAGATCAAACAAAATCCTCTTTAGAAGTATGTCATCTGATGTCATTAAGGAGTCTGTATACAAAGTAATTTAACATAGAGTTTATATAGTCTATGGGATGAGTGAATACACTATTCTTTTCATATTACATGCAAAGACAATTCTGGCTCAGAAGACCCAAAACTACCTACACCTGACTCTAATATGGGACCACAGCCTTGCTACTCAAAGACTGGTCCCCATACCAAAACCTGTAGCATCAACACCGCCCAGGGGTTTGTTAGAATTTCAGAGTATCTGGACCTATCATGATCTGCTAAATCAGAATTTGCATTTAAATTTGACTCCTCAGTGATTCATGTGCACTTTGGAGTTAGAGAAGTGCTGTTCAAGACATGGTTTTCTCACATTCTCATGTTCACATATGTGGCAGGATAATTATATCTGTTGGGTGCTGTCATGGGCATTATCATATTTAGCATCACTTCAAATATTGCCAAATATCCTCAGGGGCAAAATCATCTTTTAATGGGGATTACTGGCACAGAATTTGAAAACTGGCAGCATCCTGATAGAATACAATCAAACCCCTTTCATTTCCTGGACTATAACTTTGGGCGGGTCACTAAACTTCTTCAAGCTCCACTTCTGCAAGGGAGAATGGAATTCATATTAGTACTACCTCGCAGAGTTGACTTTCATAAAATTAAATCCAACAGACAACACCTACAAGGTACTAAACTCAGGTTATATTGCATAAAAATATCTAAATGTATCTCATAATTAATGAACACTTTATAATGAGGGCCTAAATCACATCTCTTAACTTGTGATATTAATATAAAATTCCTCTTGTCTTGGCAAACTGTCATGAAGCTAAAGAGTATAACCCCCAAGATTTCATGTTAAAAGAGTAAAGTTACCTGCCCTCCATTACTGAAGAGGAGAGTAGTAATTTTTAGAGGTATCAGGGTTGTGCCCCCCCCCACAAGTCAAAGCTCTGAGACCCCAGGGACCTAGTCAAGACATATCTTCAATGTTAGACTTCGGAGAAAACTTTAACTAAGGGTTGTGATGAGGTTTGGGGTGTTTTAAAGCTCTGGAAACAGAGAGTTAATGGAGAATGAGTAATAAAAACTAAATTCACCTGCCTTATTACATAGTCTGCTAGGAACAGAGAAGAAAATTCCATTCTGCCCAGACCATTGCCCCATAGGGAAATCATCTACTTAGAGGTTGGAATAACAAGAAGAAAACATGCCTAATGAGCGAGCAGGTATAGGGAGCTGCAAAAACATCCTCTGCTGCAGTCCCTCGGCACATGAACCTTTGGTTGGACAGAACACGGTTGTTCCTTTTGGAATCCTAAATCTGGCTGGGAGACCAATGCTTGACTCCTTCCTGTTGTTTTGTCTGGGAACAGAGCTTCGATCTCCATTGTCAACAATCTAGAAGAAATTTTGACTTTGGCAGGGAGACCTTCCTCTCAGAATCCCCATGCTGGTGAGTCCAAATGCCCAATAGACACTGCAGGACAGGATCAGGTGAAATGGAAGCCAAGAACTTGTAGCAGCGGTCACCTGAGAACAAGCCCTGCCTGTGACAGATAGCCCAGATCTCTGTGGTTGTTTGCTGGCTTTATTAATAAATTGATATATATATTTATGATGCTGAAAAGAAAAAAGAACATTGTACTCAGAAATGCAAGTGTCAATGTTGACAATTAAATGGTATTGATGGATGTCCAATGAAAGTAGGCTTTGGGAGGCATAGATGTTTCCCACAAAAGTAGAACCTAAGTCCAAGGATCTTATTAATTAGCAGGAGTAGACAAATAGAGTATTAGCTGTGGAGGGACATACAGTGAAGTGAGAGTATTTCTTTTCATTTTAAAATGGATCATGTTAGACTGTTTCCATATTGATGAAAAAGATCCAACCAAGGAATATTTGTAAGTACATCCTTGCAACAATGGTGGATGAGACACATAGATCAGGGTATCTTCTCTTACTCTGGGTATTCACGTGAAAAAATGATGCATTTAATAGGTGAAATAGTGTATATGAATGCGGTTTACTGTGCAACTATTTCATCAGCGTGAGGCTCAATATATATGTGGGTTTGTTAGCCATTTAGTTTCCCCTTTACAAATTGTCTCAGTGAGTCCTGTGCTTTTGGATAGTGGTGTCAGAATGTTTTTATTCCTTTTTCTTGATTGAATTCTTTTAAAGAGTTGGACTTTCTTTACACATTTAGTTCTTTTATGTATGCATGGATGTATTTGTGAGGAATGTATGACAGTTCATAATTTTTGTGTGCTCAAATCTATCAGTCAGTCTTATAATGTTCCCTCCATTGCATTTTTGCTACCTATTTAAAAGTTCCAACCCCAATCAAGGTGAGAGATCTTTAAATGTTTTCCCAGGCTGATGGTATGAAAGAGATTTCTTGTTTGCTTAAACTGTTACTCCATGTGAACAAAGATCCGTATATTTGATCATGATATCATTTGTCTATTATTACTATATGTCCATATATTGTATGCCTGTTTTTCTACACTTAGCTGTACTTCAAATGTGTTTTACAAGCTATTGTTTTTCAATTGACTTTTTGTTGGATATTTTTTACCACAAAAATGTTTTAAATTTTACATGGTTAAATATGTCTTTCTTCTTACTTCTAATTTTCTCACCTTAATTATGATAGCTTTGCCCCCCTTTAGATTTTATATGTAGTTTTTTATATCTTCAGCTAAAATGTCCTGTCTACACTGGGGACTTTAATCTCTCTGATTTTCTAAAGATGTGTGAGATAAAGAACCACTTCATTTTCTTCCAGACATTTAGCCATGTATGTCAACTTTTAGTGAATAATCCGGCCTTTCCCAAGTAAATTGAAATACAACCTTCTCATATGCTAAATGTCCGTATCTAGTGAGACCTAATTCTTGATTCATTCAAAAAATAATAGTGGAATATCTGCTATGTGCCGGAAAGTTCTAGGTACATATCATGCTATAGTCTCTTACGTCAAAGTCTTCGCTAATTTCATTATCAATCCATGTTCATGCTTGTCATTTACTGCTGTTGTATATCATGTTTCAGTTATGTTTTGATACTCCATTCAATTTTGCTTAATACAACTGTATCTCTTTCCTGACTTTTCTCTTGGGTTGTTCAATTGTAAGGTGTTTTTCTGGACCATTTACTTTTACTCTTTTATCATTTTTGCTGGGTAACAAGAGATACAACTGAGTGGGATGCCACCAGAACCAAGGAAGATTTTCCTCACTCACAGTATCTCAGGACCACCTGGGCTTATTGGATCATTTTTACCCTACACATCCATTTCAATTCTTCCCTCTCTCTCTCTCAGACAAACACACACATACACACACACACAGGGATTTTACGTTTTTTACATCAGGGCAGAAAATGGCCATACCAATATGGAGTTCCAAGTTTATCTTACGTGGGAGGCTCACAAACTGAAATTTCTGGGTAACATTTATATACTCCTTAGGGGTTAACATAATATTATCTAGATAATTTGTGTCATGTCTTCTCTTAGCTTAATCAGTGTGACTGCTGGTGAGAAAGACATGGAAGTAACACAGCCCAGGACACAGTGTGCTGTGAGTGGGTGTGTGTCCACTCTCACCTTCATTTCTGCTTTTATTTTCATCAGCGTACGTGTCGCCATCTGATATTTTATATATTTTTTAATTTGCTGATATTCTCTCACCATCACTGGACTGTAGAAGCTAATTTTTTCGGCGTTCTGTGCTCATTGACTGGACAGGGCCTGGAACATGGTTGACACTAAGAGCTATTCCTCAAATGCAGGAACTAATTTGTCATTAAAACTGTGGAATACTTGACTTCTTGGGGAAAAGGCTGATTTTGGCTCAAAATGCCTAATCAGAGATGAAACAAGGGATTCCTTGAAGGGGACCATATCCATACACACAACATTGAAGTTAATTTCCTGACTTCCAAAGGCCAATAGAATTATTTAACTATGTGAGTAGTGCCAGTGTGTTAAAAATTAACCACATTATTTTCTTCTTTCCTGTTGGTCACCTGCACCTATAGAAACATGGAACAATACAGGAATTTCAGAATTTCTTCTTCTGGAATTGTTAGAGAATTGAGAACTGCAGCCACTCATATTTGAGCTTTTCCTCTCCTCGCATGTGACCACTGTGTTGGGAAACCAGCTCATCATCCTGGCCATCACTCAGACGCCCACCTCCAGACACCCATGTACATCTTCATCTCCAACCTGTCCTTTGTGGACATCTGTTTCACCTCCACCACCATCCCAAAGATGCTCCTGAACATCCAGACTCAGAGAAAAGGCCTAACATATGCAGGATGCATCATCCAGATGTATTTTTTTATACTCTTTGTGGGATTGGACATCTTTATCCTGACTGTGATGGCCTATGACCGGTTTGTGGCCATCTGCCACCCCGTGCACTATGTTGTCATCATGAACCCCCATCTCTGTGCACTGCTGGTTCTGGTGTCCTGGATCATAAGAGTCCTGTATTCCTTGTTATAGAGATTAATGGTGTTGCAGCTGTCCTTCTGTACAGATGTGGAAATTCCTCACTCTTTTTGTGAACTCAATCAGGTGGGCAAACTTGCCTATTCAGACACTTTTCTTAATAACACGGTGGTGTGTTTCGAAGCTGTGCTGTGGGGTGGTAGTCCCTTTCTTGAGATCCTTTACTCATGCTTTAAGATATTTTTTTCAATATGAGGAATCTCATCAGCTGAAGGAAGTATAAAGCATTTTCCACCTGTGCTTCTCACCTTTCACTTATCTCCTTATTTTATTGTATGGACCTAGGTATGTACCTCAGCTCTGCTGCAATCCACAGCTCACAATCAAGTGCCACAGCCTCAGTGATGTACAGTGTGCTCACACGGATGCTGAGCTCCTTCAGCTACAGTCTGTGGAAGAAAGACATAAAGAGGGCTCTGAAATCATTCTTTGGGTTGGCAGCTGTAAAGGGAACAAGTGTCCTAGTGTTTAAGAAGTGCCCTTGATTTCAGAACTCAAAGCTCAGAGCCAGAGATTGTGATTCGTATTAGATTGTGGAAGTAGAATATGCCTCCTCCAGTTTTTCCTGGAATTTTCATTTCTTTCATTCCAACTTCTCTGTACAATTTATGTAACTCACCTTATTAAGCTTATGACCTCTCTGATATTCAAGAGCTATTCCCTTTGTTGTTTTCCTGCTCTCCCAACGTTATTCCCAACCTTTGATGTGAAATTTTTGGAAATTCCCACTTATCTGAGGGAGTACATGGATCTCTTAAAAATAATTTCTTCTCAATTGAAATATATAATACCGATTTTTCCTCTTTTGTTTGACTAAGAGAACAGTCATGAGTTGTACTACTCCTATGGAAAAAGACTGTTCTTGACAACCACAGGTATTTATATAAGTTTATAGCAGAGGAAAATCTGAGATAACTGTTTTTCACTCTTGTGAACATCATTCCTTTGTATATCTACCTTAATTGTTCTTCCTGATAGCATACTTTAAGGTGCTGTTTTTATAGCTGATCATGTTTTTTTTTCCTACTCATTAGGATCCTCTTCTGTTATTCAGCTCAGTGTTCACCATGCCTACCATAGACACTGGTGAAAATTGATTAAAAATGTCTCCAAGTGGGAGCTACATGGAAAGACAAATATGAATAAATAAATTTCCCTTGAGTCAGAGTTGACCTTAGGTATGATGAAGCAAAATATGAAAATGTACATTTGTTACTAGGCAAGAGGGCCCAATGCCCGATGCACATAAAAAGCCAATATAGCACATCATCAGCTTTTCAGAGAAAAAAAAAGCTTTATTGCAAGGTGCACCAGCAAGGATACAGGAGGCAAGACTCTCAAATCTGTCTTGCCTGTCCAAAGTTTGGGGTAAAGTTTAAAGGATTAGAGGGGCTGACTGGTATGCAGAAGCACTGGCAGGATGAGTTTTGATTGGCAGCTTAAAATTTTCTCTTCTGCATGTGCTTCTGGCTGACCAGCTGCTCAAGAAAAGCAGCTTTAGCATCATGTGGTTAAGATGGATCAGTTATGGGAGGCAACCAGGAAAGGCAAAGCAAACAAGTATAAAGTTGTTATATATGTAAATTTTCTTATAAGTATAGATTTCCCCTATGAAAGGGTAACTTCAATTAGGTTTTCAGAGCTTTCCCCGTGTCTGCTGTTTCTTAATAATCATCAGCTCAAAATAATCCTAACGCCAAAGAGGCACATTTAGTGGTGGCAAAATCTGTTCCTGGCCTGTGGTCACACATTTATTACTGTGCAAAAGAAGTAATGCATATCTGTGTGTATTTATATACATTTCTGTTTCAAACAATTACACACACAGACATATATGTACATGAGCACAGAATCATTTATAATGTTGAAAGAAACCTTTACTGTAAGTTGGAGGGTAAATGAATGAAAAGAACGAACATTTAAATCAACATGAAATTCCAAGAATGTAGAAATTTAAACACAAAGATTTAAAGTAGAATGGGTGATCCTAATTTTAACAATAAAGAATTTTTCCCCAGGCTGGCCGGAGCGGTTAAGTTCTCTTGCTGTCCTTCTGCGGCCCAGGGTTTCACCATTTCAGATCCTGGGCATGGACTGCTCATCAATTGCTCATCAAGCCATGCTGAGGTGGCATTCCACATAGCTGAGCCAGAATGACCTACATCTGGAATATGCAACAATGTGCTGGGGAGCTTTGAGGAGAAGGAAAAAGAAGGGAGATTGACAACAGATGTTAGCTTTGGGCTAATCTTTAAAAATAATTAATTAATTAATTAATTTAATTTAATTAAACAGATTTTTCTTTTCTTAATGCCTGAAAATCAGAACCACAGTTATACTTATGCAATGGGAAATTCACTGTATCAGCTAATGGAGCCAAATATCTCCACACTAACTCTAATTGGTTTTTCTTCTATTAAGGTAAGATTGCAACATGAAATACCTCTACCCAAGGTAATATAAATGAATGAATTGAGAGGCTTAAACTTAGTTCCCACAAACAAAATGTTATTGGGTAAATCTCTGAGTTAGACTCCTACTGCTGCTATAAGAAGGTACCACCTTAGGCTTAAAAAACACAATCTTTCTCCCTAAAGTTCCAGAGATCAGAAGTCAAAACGGGTCTCATTGGGATTAATTCAAGACGTCTGCCAGCTGGGATTCATCTGGAAGCTCCAGGAAAGAACATGTTTCCTTCTTAATTCACTTCCTAGTGCACCTGCATTCCTTGGCTCATCCCCTTTCTCTGTCTACAAAGCCAGCAGCAGAGCATTTTCAAATGCCTCTCTGACTCCAATTTAAGTCCTCTCTTTCCATATTTAGAGGACCACAATGGTTGTATTACATTAACCTGCATAATTCACGCTAATCTTTTAAACTTAAAATCAATGGCTAGAAAACAATTCATTTGAATCATTATTTCCCTTTGCTCTGTAAAAATAACATCTTCAAAACTTCTTGGGTTAGGATGTGGACATCTTTTGAGGCCCTTATTCTGCTTCCTACAAAGTCTTTTTCAGATGTATATTATTTGATGACACTCAAGCAACCTCATATAAAGGAATCAAACAGAATTTATCACAGCCTCTACAATGAGTGAAACAGTTTTCTTTCAAAATTGCATACAAGGCCTTTTTTTGGTGGAGAAAACCTAAAACTGTCTACACCTGAAATTAACACAGAAACACACCTTGCTATTCCAAGTAAGATCCACAGACCAGGACCTGCAGCGCCAACACCACCTGGGAGCTTGTTACAAATGCAGAGTCCTTGAGACCACCTGCTGAATCAGAGTTTGCATTTGAACTAAAATTACTGATTATTTTTAAGCACAATGAAGTTAGATGAGTGCTGGTGTAGGATTATTCCTCGCCCCCTCACTGTTGACATTTGGGGCTTGATAAGGATTTGTGTTGGGCTCTGTCCAGAGCATTATGAGTGTTTGTCAGGATCCCTTCACTCATCGTTGAATATCCCCATGGTCAAAATTATCTCTGTCTCAGAGTTTGAGAACTGGAAGCATCCTAACAGAATTCCAGTCAAGCCTCCAATGTGTATTCAGTTTACCTTTGAGTAGAACATTAATTCCCTCTGAGCCTCATTCCTGAGAATGGAGTAAATGATAGTACTACCTCACAGAATGGGCTTTTCTAAAGGTTAAACCGGGTGATCCCTACAATGTGCTAAGCTAGGTTACAATGCATAAAATATCTAAATATATCTTCTATAATTAAAATCTTTTATAGAAAGGGAATCAAAGATGGCTTTTAACTTGAGATAGAACATTCTTAATAGTTTTGGCAAGAGTGTCAGAAGCCAAGGATTGTAGTGTCCAAAGTTTTATATTAAAGAAACAAAGTTGTCCCTCTCATAAAGAGGGGAAGAATAATATTTTAAGGATATTATAGGTTTTGTTCTTACCACCAGTCAATATGTTGATGATCCAATACTTTGATGAGTAGGGAGTTAGAGTCCTCAGTCTTAGACTTCAGAGAAAACAGGGTTGGGATAAGGTCCTAGGAGTTTACCTCTGGAAGGCAGCTGATTCAGTGGAGAAGGAGTAATAACAAGTGAGTCTACCTGGCTTAGAACCTGGTCTCCTGGGAACAGAGAAACTGCAGGAAAAATTCCTTTCTGCCCAGATCAGCATCCCACAGGGACATCATGTGCTTGGAGGTTGGAGTAACAAGAGGAAAATGTGCCTAATGAGCAGACATAGGGAGCTGTAAATATCTCCTCTGCTCAGTCCCTCAGGGTTTGCAGTTTGGGCTGTAGGAGTCATGGTTGTTTCTTTTGCACTCCTGAGTCTGGTTCTGGACCAATGCTTGACCCCTTCCTGCTGTCTTGTCTGGGTGAGAGCTTCAATCACCATCATTAACCATCCAGAGAGGAATTCATACTTCCACATGGAGACGCTGCTCTCAGAGATCCCATCCAGGTGAGTCTGAGGGCCCAATAGACACTGCAGGAGAGGATAAGAGAGAGTGGAGGCCAAAAACGTTTACCTGAGGTCACCTGAGAGCCAGTCCAACCTAGCCCAGAGCCTAGAGGTCACTGTGTTTGCTTGCCTGCTTGATTAGTATATCAATGTGTTTTTATGAGGCTAAAAAGAGAAGTGAACATTGAAATCAGTAACGCAAGGTTCAGTGATGCCAATTATGTGATAGTAGTGGAAGTTCAACCTGAAGAGGAAACAAGAGGCATAAAGTGCCTCCAGTAAAAGTAGAGCTTAAGTCCAAGGATCTTATCAACTAACTGGAGTAGAGAAACATGATGTTAGACATGGAGGGATTTAAAGTGAAGTGAGCACATTTTAAAAAGAATTTTGAGATGTGGCATATTTGCCTATGTTTCTGTATTGATGAGGAAGATCCAGAACAAAGAATGTTCGCAAAAACGTCCTTATAACAGCAGTACGTGAGACACACATTTCCCAGCATCTTCTCTCTCTCTGGATATTCACATGAAAAAGAAATTTTAATAGTTCAAAAGCAGTGTGCTAACCAGTTTTACTTTGCAGTTATTTCATTACCTATAATGTTCAACATATATGTCTCTCTGTTAGTCCTTTATTTTCTTACGGCAAATTATCCATGTGAGTCCTTTGCTTTTATATCTTGGGATGAGGTACTTTTATTCTTGGTTTTTATTGAATTCTTTCAACAAAGAATTGGAATATTTTTTCCCACATTGGCTGCTGGCCATCTAGTTCTTTTACGTATTTATAGATGTGCTTGGAGGGGAATTGTGAGTATATATAAATTTTGTGTGGTCAAATCTATCAGTGAGTCATAATACATTTTTTCCATTGCTTTTTATCTTTTTCTGAAAGAATTGAGCTGTCACTTTAACATTCTTCACTTGCAACTCATTGCTTTGGATAAAAATGATAGTGAAAGTTCTGCATCCTTAATGCTAATACACCAAACTTTATACATTTTCCAATAAGTTTTCACATCTCTGTTATTCCTTGTTGTTCCTTTTGACCTTTTGTGATTAGATCTATTTCTGAAAGTTGCCTCATCTTCAGCCATGATCTGGAAGGCATTCTTATTTACACTTGACTGAAGATCACCCATAAAAGATATGGATGTATCCTTATATAAAAGGGAATTATAACTGAGATACTGCTTCCTCCCCACATTTTAAAAACCTTCTGTTATACTTTTATTTCTAAGACTTTTGCAGTTTAATTTTATGTTAGTGACCATGTTGCTGTCATTAAATTATCACTATTTCATGTCTTTATATGTTAACTGTAGATTTTCATTGAATTTTGTTACATACAGTTGTCTTTTGAAACCACTATACTTAACCTAATTTCATTCTCTGACATTTTTTTCCTAAACATCTTAATTTCCTTTATAAGTTCAGTTCCTATATTATGCACACATATATATTCATACACTTTTAGATAAATGCATGAGAAGAATCCTATGCACTTTGTAAATACTCCTTTTGTTTTATTTCAGTATGTTTTTCTACCTTTTGTCCCTTTTTCTTCTTACCCACTAGTACCTCATGGACTTGCCTCTGATCAGCTACTATGATGTTGGTTCATGATTTCAGTGGCTGAAGAATATTTCATAGTATTGTTTTCAGCTATGAACACAGGTTCTTTATGCACCACACAAGAGCAGCCGAATAAAAACTGGAACACCAGCCTTATGGCAAGGAAAGGGATTTTATTTTTGGTGATGTCAGCCTGAAGAAAAGAGTGAGCCCTCAAATTCCTCTGGTCTCCCTGAAAGATGGGAGGCAAGGGGTTCTGAAGGTTTCAAGGAATGTGGCTGCTTTTAGGGAAGGGGAGCCTGTGGCCTTGCTGGTCGGAGCTTTCCCACCAGCCTGCCTGTGGCCCTGGGTCACTGCTTGTGGAAAGGAGGAGGAGGAGATAACCAAATCTGCAGGTAGCTGTCCTTGGTTGTCTGCCTTCTTGGTGGATGGTGGATTCTGGTGCCAGAAGCCCAGGAGTAAGCAGGGAAAGGGGATGAGTGCTTTGCTTTTAACCCCATATATGCTGGGTTTAATGTAGGGGAATTGATATCAGGGCCAGAATCAGTATGACTATGCTTCTCACTCACACTTTTGATAGCCTTCATATTTTTTATGACTCAGTTGCTATTATATCAATGCTAGAAAAATATGTTGAAATTATGAAGTTCAAATGGTGATTGAAGCAGGGGTGATTTGGTCCCCCAGGGTACACTGAGCAATGGTGGGAGCTTTTTGTCTGTCATGCTGGGGAGGATAGGCGGAGGTCAAGGATGCTCTAAACATCCTATAATTCACAGGACAGACCCCATCACAAACAGTGATCTGGCCCAGAATGCCAAGTGTCCTGCTGTTGTAAGACCTTGAGTTAAAGAATATCTGTCTTTTTAATATTTATAGCTGCCTTGAGAATGTTTCCCAACATTAACTTAAAAGTAAAGAACCAAATGAGAGGAAGAGAAGTGTATATTTTGGGATCACAGGAGCACATATTTAGGTAGAAACTCAAATAGTGTCCCCCTGGGGAGTAAAAATCAGGGCTTATAAAGGCAAATAAGGGAGGGTTGCATTACAAAGAATGCTAACTATAGTTGGTGGCAGAAAGCGAGCTAAGTTATCTAAGTATAATTGATTGCAAAGGCTGCCTAGAGGGAGGCAAAAGTCCTACTGTAATGAGCTGCCTTCTTCTCAGAACTTTTGGGTCCTGGCTCAGTTTGTAAGTTCATGCTCTGCCTGACGAGGGCGTGCATAAGACCCAGATCCTTAATAGCTTCTGGCTCCAATTTAAACCCCTTAGAAATGTGGCTCCATTTTGTTTCATATTTCACATCCAACACTTTGTAGCAGTTCACATTTCTGCCAGCAAAATTAGAGAAGAGCCCTTTGCTACTAGTTCATAAGTTCTCACCCTATCAATGTGACAGCTCTTTAAGGTTTTTCCCAGGATGATGGGAGTTAAAGAGGTTTCTTCTTGTTTTATTCAACTAGAAATTGAGTTTAAGCAAAGATTTATATATTTGGTCACTATTTTCGTTTACCTATTATTACTATATGCCCATTTGTCTATTCTTATCAGCTTTTCAAGTAATTTTTACAAATTATTGTTTTTCAGTTGTGTTGGGGGCATATTTGGACCATGAAAAAATTTTAGTTTTATTTAGTTAAACATATATGTTTTCTTACTTCTGAGTTTCTTAACTTAATTAAGATAGTTTTGACCACCCATATATTTTATGTCATTTCTAGAGGCTCATCTAAAATGCTTGGGTTACTTTTACATTGAGATATAATCTCACCAATTTTTTGTAAGATATTTGAGTGAGGGGAGAAACCTAATTTTCTGAAAGATAGATAGCCATTTATGCCAGCTTTCATCAACAGTTCAACCTTTCCAAATTAAAATAGAACCTTGCCATATACTTGTCCATGTATAATGTGACCTAACTCCTGATTCATTCGACAAATAGTAACTGAGCATCTGCTACATGCCAGAACATTCTAGAAGCATTTTATATTATATTATGTCTAGGTTGTTGCCAGTTTAATTACTAATTCATATTAATATCATTAAATTATTTTTTATCATTTATTCAATTAGTGTTTGATGCTTCATTTAATTTTATTTATTGCCGTTGTTTTCTAACTATACTGTTTAACTTGGTTTTATTCTCCTTGTCATTTTTTTAATTTCCCAACTTTTCATTTTCCTAAATTTATTTCTATATAAATGCAAACATCTTTGTGAAAACACAAAGCTAAACAAGCACATGAAGGCCCTGCTTGTTGGATCTTGTATTATAATTGAGAAGACAGAGGTCAATGAAAACATTTGTGTATGACATAGTGTCCTCAGGTATAAATCTGATGATGAAAGTTATTCAGTGTGAGAGGATTGATTGCCATGATGTGTGCACCATTTATAGAGTATGGTCTGGAAGGGCCTTTTCATGTTGGACAAAGACCATAAACAGGAATACAGTGTGCTCACTGGTTTTGTCAAATAAGAGATCAAAGCCCAAGAATAACAAAGAAAAATGCCACACAAGAAAGGTGAGAAAGGGGCTTGCCACATCCCCTACTGGATGACATAAAAACCAATTGGTCAAATAAATAGGGCATAGGTACAAAAATAACAAGTCTTATACTGTTTCATATAAAAAATGCCCAGCTTTCATTGTATTTTGTATATTCCCTTTTGTGAACTTTTGGGTTGTTTCCTTTGCTTTTTTTCTCTTGGCATCTTCCACATGTAGGGTATTTGATACGACACGCTACTTTTGTCTTTTAGATATACCTAATTTTGTTCTTTTATTATTTTTCCTAGGCATAAAAGGAATAGAACAGGGCATAAAATGTCACCAGAACCAAAAGAGCTTTTCTGCATTGTAGTCTCTCAGGGACCATTTGACCTTATTAGGTCTTTACTACTTCTCATGTCCATTTCATTTCTCTCTCTGTATAAATAGATACATATATACACATGTATACACACACACATGCATGTGTGTGTGCCTTGTGGAATGTGAGCAGTCCTCATTGCAAGGGTACCTGAGCTCATACTCCAAGGAGACTCTTATGATACAGAGGCCAGAACTCAGTCAACAGATGATAATAAAGAAAGGATTCATTTAATCCTACAAGACACCTTTGCAGTCAGATGAATAAAGTGCAAGTCATACATAGTGTGGATGAGGGACGTCCTGTGACTTGAAGTTTCAACAGCAGCACGGAGGCCACCTCATTCCTCAACGTTCTCTGACACCATTTCTCGTCATTCTCTCTCTGTTCATTCTCCTTGACACACTGGCTTCATTTTTTTGGACTTAAATTTCTGAATCAAGCATCTGCCTCAGGGCCTTCACAATGGCCGTTCCCCCTGCCAGGCACACACTTCGCAGATATGCTGCTGGCTCCTGAACCCTCTCCCTTGAAGTCTCTTTTCAAATGTCACCTTGTTTGCAGACCTTACCTGAACACCTATAAAAAAATAGCACTTGCTTCACTTTCTCCTTATACCTGCTTTTGTCTTATTCACAGCACCTGTTGCCATCTGATATGTTATATAATTTTTTATTTGCTTATATTGTTTCTCCATGACTTAATGTGAGGAAGTTTTGTCTTTCAGCACCTTATACTCATTTCCAAGGCAGTGCTGGGAACTTTGGTGACACTCAATACATATTCCCAAAATGAATAAAGGAGTTTCTCATTAAAACTGTGGAATACATGACATCAAGGGGGGAAGCTGAGAGGGAGACAAATTTCCTAATTAGAGATGGTGCAGGAAATTCCCTAAAGCAGACCGAATCTATACACAAAATATTGAAATTTTTTTGTTTTTATTGAGACATATTTGGCATGTAACATTGCATACATTTAAGATATGCAACATGTTGATGTGATACATTCATATATTGTAATATGATTGCCACTGTAGCTATAGTGAGTACTTCTATCATGCCACACAATTATCATTTCTTTGTTGTATTGGGAACAACCAAGATCTACTCTCTTAGCAAGTTTCATAATTGTAAACAATATTGTTGTCTATATTTAATATCCTGTGCATTAGAACTCCAGGACTTGTTGCAAGTTTGCACCCTTAAACAACATCTCCCCAATTCCCCAACCCTTGGTCCTTGGGAACTATCATTTACTCCCTATTTTTGTTAGTTTGGCTTTTCTGGATTCCATATATATGTGATATCATACAGTATAGTCATGCATCGCTTAACAACAAAGATGTGTTCTGAGAATGTATCGTTAGGTGATTTCATCATTGTTTGACCATCATGGAGTGTACTCACCCAAACCTAGTTGGTATAGCCAACCTCACATCGAGGCTATATGGTACTTATCTTATGGGACCACCATCATACATGTGGTCCGTTGTTGACTGAAACATCATTATGCAGTGCATGACTGTATTTATCTTTCTCTGTCTGGCCTCAGGATCCATCAGTGTTGCTGCGAATAGCAGGATTTTCCTCTTTCTCATGGCTGAATAATATTCCATTGAGTATAATTTCTATATATTCATCCATTGATGAACACTTAGGTTGTTTCCATATCCTGGCATGGTGAATTATGCTCCAATAGATATGGGAGTACATATTTCTCTTTGATATCCTACTTTTATTTCCTTTGGGTATGTACACAGAAGTGGGATTGCTGGATCACATGGTACTTCTATTTTTAGTTTTTTGAGGAACTTCCATATTGTTTTTGCATAGTTCCTAAACCAATTTACATTCCCTCTAAACAGTAAACAAATGTTTCATTTTCTACCTATCCTTGTCTAAACTTATCTCTCATCTTTTTATGGTAGCCATTCTAATAGGTATGAGGTGTATCTCATTATGAATTTGTATTGCATTTCTCTGATTATTAGTGATGCTGAGTATCTTTTCATGTACCTGTTGGCCATTTGGATATCTTCTTTGGAAAAATGTCTATTCATTTCCTCTACCCAGTTTTTTAGTTGGACTGTTTGCTTTTTAGTAATTGAGTTGTATGAGTTTTTTTAATATATTTTAGACATTAATCTCTTATCCAATATATGGTTTGCAAATATTTTCTCCCATTCTGTGGGTCGTTTTTTATTTTGTTGATTTTTTTCCTTTGCTTGTGAAAAAGCTTTTAAGTTCAGTGTAATCTCACTTGTTGATGTTTGCTTTTGTTATTTCCGTTTTTGGTGTCATATACAGAAAATCATTGTCAAGACCAATGTCAAGGAGCTTCTTCTCTACATTTTCTTCTATGAGTTTAATGGTATCAGGTCTTATGTTTAAATGTTTGATCCACTTTTAGTTAATTTTTGGGAGTAGTGTTAGTTAGACATCCAATTTCATTTTTATTACATGTATTTTTCCAGTTTTCAAACACTATTTGTTGAAGAGACTCTCCTTTACTCTTGGGTCCCTCATTGAATAATAGTTGGCTGTGTATGCGGGGGTTTATTTCTGGGCTCTCTATCCTGTTCCATTGATCTATGTGTCAATTTTTGTGCCAGAAGAATACTTTAAAATTTCTATAGCTTTTTAATATAGTTTGAACTCAGGAAGTGTGATGCCTCCAGCTTTGTTCTTCTTACTCAGGATTGCTTTGGCTATTTCAGCATCTTTTGTGATTCCATACAAGTTTTAGGATTGTTACTTCTATTTCTGTGAAGAAAGACAATAAAATTTTATTACTTGTTACGTTGAACCTATAGATGGCTATGGGTAGTATGAACATTTCAACAATACTAAATCTTCCAATTCATGAATACAGGATGTCTTTTCATTCATTTATGTTTTCTTTGATTTCTTTCTATCAAGTCTTGTAGATTTTTGTTGTGTAGATCTTTCACTTCCTTGGCTAAATTTATTCTTTGGTATTTCATTGTTTTTGAGTCTATAATGAATGGGATAGTTTTTTTTTTCAGATATTCTATTATTAGTGTATAAAAATACAACTGATTTTTCTATGTTGACTTTATAGCTCCAACTTTACAAAATTCATTGATTTGTTCTAATAGATTTTTGGTTGAGTCTTGGGATTCTTGACACAAAAAATTACATCATTTTTAAAGTGACACTTTTACTTCTTTCTTTCTGATTTGGATGACGTATTTCTTTGTCTTGCCTAATGGCTTTAGCAGGGGCTTCCAAAACTATATTAAATCAAGATTGTGAGAGTGGTATCTTTGTCTTGTTCCCAATCTTAGAAGAAAAGATTTCAGAATTTCACTTTTGAGTACAATGTTAGCCGTGGGTTTGTCATATATGGTCTTTATCACATTGATGGTTTTTGAATTTATTTTGCTAATAATCTGTTGATAATTTTTGTATCTATATTCATCAGGGACACAGGTCTATAGATGTCTTTTCTTTTACTGTCTTTATCTGGCTTTGGCATCGGGGAAATGTTGGCCCCATAGAATAAGTTTGGGAACGGTCCCTCCTCTTCAATTTTTTGAGAGTGTTAAAGAAGGATTGGCAATAATTCTATTTAAATGTTTGGTAGAACTTGCCAATGAGGCTGTGTGGTCCTGGAGTTTTTTGTTTTGGGAGATTTTTGATTACTGATTCAATCTCGTTGTTCATTATTAGTTTGTTCTGATTTTTCATTTCTTCTTGTCAGTCTTAGTAGTTTGTAGGTTTCAAGGAATTTATCCATTTCTTGTAGCTTATCTAATATTTTGGCATATGATTGTTCACAGTAGTCTCTTGTATCCTATGTATTTATATAGTATCTGTTGTAACATCTCCTCTTTCAATCTAGTTTTATTTATTTGAGTCTTCTCCCTTTTTTTCTTACTTATTCTGGCTAAAGATTGATGAATTTTGTTTATTTTTATGAAAAAACAACACTTAGGTTGATACTTTCTGTTCATTACTGGTCTCTATTTTCTTTATGAAATTATTTTCTTGACTTAAAAATATAAATTGCAGCATTTCAACTATGCGAGCAATGCCTGTTTGTTGAAAATTAATCAGATTGTTATTTTTCTCTTCCCTGGTAGTCATACACTACATTGAGCCAAGGAAAATTACAAGAGTTTCACAATTTCTTCTTCTGGGACCTTCAGAAGAACAATAATTACAGACCCTTGTATTTGAGCGTTTCCTCTCCATGTACCTGATCACTGTTTGGAAACCTGCTCATCATCCTGGCCATAAGCTCTGACTCCCACATCCACATGCCCTTGTACTTTTTCCTCTGAAACTTGTCCTTTGTAGACATCCGTTTTACGGCTAACACCATCCCAAATATTCTGTAAAACATCCAGGCGCCAGAGAAAAGTTACGACCTTGGAGGATGCATCACCTGGATGTGTTTTTTCTTACTCCTTGCAGAGTTGGATGATTTTCTCCTGACTATTATGGCTATGACTGCTACCCAGCCATCTGCTGCCTCCTGCACTACGTGGTCATTTTGGACCCCCAGCTTTGTGGAATTCTGGTTCCGGTATGCTGGTGCATCAGTGTCTTTTTTGCATTCCTTAAGACAAAGCTTACTGGTGTTGGGGCTATCCTTCTGTAGAGACTTGGAAACACCCCGCTATTTCTGTGAACTCAAACAGTTGGTCCAACTTGCCTGTTCTGACACCTTTCTTAATGAACTGGGTATGTATTTTTCAGCTGGGCTGCTGTGTGGTGGTTCCCTGACTGAGATCATTGACTCATACTTTGAAATAATTTCCCCTATACATGGAATGAGATCAGCTCAAGGAAAATGTAAAGCACTTTGCACCTATGTGTCTCACTTCTCAGTTGTCTCCTTATTTTATTGTATTGGCCTAGGAATGGACTTTACTTCAGCTGCTACCCACAGCTCACACTCAACTTCAACCCACAGTGATGTACACCGTGGTCACATCCATGCTCAACCCCTTCATCTGCAGTCTGAGGAATAAAGACGTAAAAAGTGCTCTGAAATATTTTTGAGGATAGTGGCTATAAAAGGACTAATTGTCCTGGGGCTGGCCTTATGGTTCAGTGGTTAAGTTCATGTGCTCTGCTTCAGTGGCCCAGGGTTTGCCAGTTCAGATCCCAGGTGCTGACCTATGCACTGCTCATCAAACCATTCTGTGGCAGGTGTCCCACATATAAAATAGAGGAAGACGGGCACAGATGTTAGCTCAGGGTGAGCCTTCTTCAGCAAAAAAAAAAAAAAAAAAGAAAGAAAGAAAGAAAAGAAAAGAATAGAGAAGGATTGGCAGTAGATGATAGCTCAGGGCTAGTCTTCCTCAAGGAAACAAAAAGGACCAATTGTCATGGCCTAAATAAGGACCTGGGATTGTAGGCTTCAAATTCTTGTGGCTAGAAATTGGGATTCTTTTTAAAAGATTGTGGACATTAACCTTATGCCTATTCATTATTTCCAGGAATTTCCATTTATTTGACACAATTTCTCTATACAATTTGTCTGTTTCACTTTATTAACCTTTGTGATCTCTCAGATATCCAACTGTTTTTCCCTTTATCTTTTCTCTTTTATTTTTGTAAAAAGGTTTTATTTATTTCTTTGTCTATTATATTCCATAATAAAGATTGAAATTCTAGTTGGAAAATAAGAACATATTTCTTTCTCATTGAAAAGATTTGGCAGAAATTATTGTAAAATTCTTGTTTTTATTGTTGTAATATTGGTTTATAACATTATGTAAATTTAGGAGTACATTGTTCTATTTATTTATTTATTTATTTATTTGAGGAAGACTGGCCCTGAGCTACCATCTGTGCCCATCTTCCTCTTCTTTAAACGTGGGATGCCTGTCACAGCTTGGCTTGACAAGCGATGTGTATGTCCACACATGGGATCTGAACCCCGGGCCACCGAGTGGAGCACACGAACCTAAATGCTGCACTACCGGGTTGGCCCAAGTGTACATCGTTGTAATTTACTTCTATGTAGACTACATTGTGTTCACGACCAAAATTCTAGTTGCCATCCATCACTGTACAAGTGTTCCCCTTTACCTCTTTTGCCCTCCCCCCACCTCCTTTCCCCACAAGTAACCAATCTGTTCCCTACATATATTTGTTTGTTGGTTGTTGTTTTATCTTCACATATGAATGAAATCATACAGTATTGGTCTTTCTCTGTCCGAAATTTTTCTTAGCATAATTCCCTAAAATGTCTATCCATGTTGTCACAAATGGCAAGATTTATTCTTTCTCATGACTGAGTAGTATCCCATTGTATATATATATACCACATCTTCTCTTTCCATTCATCTGTCAGTGGGTACTTAGATTGTTTACATAGCTTTTCTATTTTAAATATATCACAATTAAGCTGGGGGTACATATATCTTTTTGAATTAGTATTTTCGTGTTCTTTGGCTAAATACCCAGAAGTGGAATAGCTGGATCCTTGGTAGTTCTATTTTTAATTTTTTGAGGAAGCTTCATACTGTTTTCCATGGTGGCTGCACCAATTTACATTACCAACAGCAGTGTACGAGCATTCCCCTTTCTCCACATCCTTTCCAACACTTGTTATTTGTTGTCTTGTTAATGATAGCCCTTCTGATGGGGATGTGGTGATATCTCATTATGGATTTGATTTGCAATTCCCTAGTTATGTTGAACATCTTTCATGTGCTAGTTGGCCATCTGTATATCTTCTTTAGAAAAATGCTCAGATTCTCTGCCCATTTCTTTTTTTTTTTTTTTTCCCTAAGGATTGGCACCTGGGCTAACAACTGTTGCCAATTTTTTTTTTTCTGCTTTATTTCCAAACCCCCACCACCCAACCCCGTACATAGTTGTATATCCTAGTTGCAGGTCCTTCCAGTTGTGGGATGTGGGATGCTGCCTCAACGTGGCCTGATGAACAGTGCCACGTCCGCGCCCAGGATCCCAACCCTGGGCCGCCGCAGTGGAGTGCGCGAACTTAACCACTCAGCCACGGAGCCGGCCCCTCTGCCCATTTCTTAATTGGGTTGTTTGTTTTTTTTGTAGTTGAGATGTATGAGCATTTATATATTTTGGATATCAACTCCTCATCAGATATGTGATTTGAAAATATCTTCTCCCAATTGATAGGCTGTCTTTTCATTTTGTTGATGCTATTCTTTGCTGTGCAGAGGCTTTTTAGTTTGATGTAGTCACATTTGTTTATTTTTTCTTTCATTTCCCTTCCCTGAGGAGACAGATCTAAAGCGATACTGCTAAGACTCATGTCAAAGAGCATAGGATTTATGTTTTCTTCTAGGAGTTTTATGGTTTCGGGTCTTACATTCAAATCTGTAATCCACTTTGAGTAATTTTTGTGTATGGTATAAGATAGTGGTCTACTTTCACTCTTTTGCATGTGGCTGTCCAGTTTTTCCAATACCACTTATTGAAGAGACGTTCCTGTCTCCATTACATGTTCTTGGCTTCTTTGTCTAAAATTAGCTGTCCGTAAATATGTGGGTTTGTTTCTGGGTTCTCAGTTCTGTTTCTTTTATCTGTGTGTTTGATTTCTGCCAGTATCATTCTGTTTTGACTACTACATTTTTGTAGTATACTTTGAAATCAGGGAGGTGAGACCTCCAGATTTATTCCTTTTTCTCAGGATTGCTTTGGTTATTTGAGGTCGTTCATGTTCCACAGAAATTTTAGGATTCTTTGTTCTATTTATAAGAAAAAATGTCACTGGGACTTTAATAGGGATTGTATTAAATATGGAGATTGCTTTAGGTAGTGTGCACATTTTAACTATGTTAATTCTTCCAACCCATGAGCATATATCTTTCCATTTCTTCTCGTCTTCTTCAATTTCTTTCTACAAGTTCTTGTCATTTTCAGTGTGCAGGTCTTTCACTTCCTTTGCTAAATATATTCCAAGTATTTGGTTCTTTTTGTTGTAAATGGGATTGTATTCTTCATTTTCTTTCTGCCAGTTCATTAGTTAGTTAGTGTAAAATCACAACTCATATTTGTACGTTGATTTTATACCCTGAAACTTTACCTGTTTATAATTCCTAATAGTTTCTTGGTGGATTATTTAGGGTTTTCTATATATAAAATCATGTCATCTGCAAATAGTGACAGTTTTACTTTTTTGTTTCCAGTGTGGAACCCTTTTACTTCATTTTCTTGTCTAATTGCTCTGGCTAGGATTTCCAATACTATGCTGAATAAAAGTGGTGACAGTGGGAATTCTTGTCTTGTTCCTGTTCTTAGGGACATAGCTTTCAGGTTTTCACCATTGTGTATGATGTTGGCTTTGGGTTTGTTGTATTTGGCATTTATTATGTTGAGGTACTTTCCTTCTATATCCATTTTATTGAGAGTTTTCACCATAAATGGATGCTGAATCTTGTAAAATGCTCTCTCTGCATCTATTGAGCTGATCATGTTATTTTTATTGTTTATCTTGTTAATGTGATGTATCACATTGATTATTTTTTGGATGTTGAGCTATCCTGCATCCCTGGAATAAATCCCACTTGATTGTCATGTATGATCTTTTTAAAGTATTGCTGCATTTGATTTGTTAATATTTTGATGAGGATTTTTGCATGTATGTTCATCAGTGATATTGGCCTATTTTCCTTTTCTGTGTTGTCCTTGTCTGGTTTTGGTATCAGGGTAACATTGTCCTTGTAAAATGACTTATGAAGAGACCCATCTTCTTCAATTTTTTTGAACAGTTTGAGAAGGATAGGTTTTAAGTCTTGTTTGAGTGTTTAGTACAGTTCATCAGAGAAGCTATCTGGTCTTGGCCTTTTGTTTTAAGGTTTTTGATTATTGTTTCAATCTTCTTAACTAGTGATCAATTTTTTTTCAGACTCCCTGTTTCTTCTTGATTCAGTTTTGGGAGGTTGTATGATTCTAAGAATGTATCCACTTCCTCTAGGTTATGCAATTTGTTGACATATAGCTTTTCATGGTATTTTCTTATAATCTTTCATATTTCTCTGGTATCCATTATAATTTCTCCTCTTTGAGTTCTGACTATATTTCCTTGAGCTTGCTCTCTTTTACTCTTAGTTAATCTAGTTAATTGTTTATCAATTTTGCTTATCTTTTCAGAAAACCAGCTCTTAGTTTCATCGATGTTTTGTATTTTCTTTTTAGTCTGTTTCATTTATTTGCAGTCTGACTTTTAATATTTCCTTTATCCTACTGACTTAGGGCTTTTTTTGTTCTTCTTTTTTCTAGTTCTTTTAGGTGTAATGTTTATTTGAGATTTTTCTTGTTTGTTGAGATAGGGCTGTACTGCTATGAACTTCCCTCTTAGTACTTCTTTTGCTGCATCTTATAGATTTTGGTATCAAATATTTTAATTTTCATTTGCCTTCAGGTATTTTTTTATTTGTCCTTTGATTTATTTATTGATCTAGTAGTTGATCAGTAGCACATTGTTTAGTCTCCAAATATTTGTGACTTTTTCACAAATGTAGTTGATTTCTAGTTTCATTCTATCGTTGTTGGAAAGATGCTTGATATGATTTCAATCTTCTTAAATTTGTTGAGACTTGTTTTGCTTCTCAACATATGGTATGTCTTTGAGAATGTTTCATGTGCACTTGACAAAAATGTGTATTCTGCTGTTTTTGGATGGAATGGTCTATATATCTATCAAGTCCACCTGGTCTAATGTTTCACTTAAGGCCAGTGTCTTCTTGGTGATGCTTCTTATAGATGATCTATCTATTGATGTAAGTGGGATGTTGAATTCCCCTAATATCATTGCGTTGCTGTCAATTTCTCCTTGTAGGTCTGTTAATAGTTGCTTTATATAATTTGGTGATCCTATGTTAGGTGTATATATATATTAATAAATGGTATGTCTTCTTGGTGGATTTTCTCTTTTGTCATTATTTAATGCCCATCTTCGTCTCTTCTCATCTTTTTTGGCTTGACATCATTTTTGTCAGATATAAGTATGTCAGCACTGCCTTCTTTTGTCTGCCATTTGCTTGGAGTATCATCTTCCATCCCTTACTTTAAGCCTATGTTTTTCTTTAGAGCTGAGATGTTTCTGCTGGAGGCAACATATGTTGGTTCTTGTTTTTCAATCCATCCAGTCACTCCGTGTCATATTTAGAATGATTATTGATATATGAAGACATAATGCTGCCATTTTATTTTGTTTTCTGGTTGCTCTGTATTTCCATTGTTTGCTTTTCCTTGTGTTTCTGTCTTCTATTTCAGTTTTCTGGTTTTCTGTGATGTGTTTCTCACTTGTCTCTTTTTTCATGTTTTGTGTCTCTGCTCTGAATTTTTATTTTGTGGTTACCATGAGGTTTGGATAAAAGCTCTCACAGATAAGATAGCCCTTTTTAGCTGATAGCATCTCATCTTCCTTTGCCTATGCAGGTTCTGTCCTTGGCCTCTTCCTTTTCTTTGTATTTGTTGACACAAATTATGCGGTTCTCTTTTTGAGGAAGATTAGCCCTGAGATAGCTACTGCCAATCATCCTCTTTTTTTGCTGAGGAAGACTGGCCCTGAGCTAACATCCATGCCCATCTTCCTCTACTTTATATGTGGGATGCCTACAATAGCATGGCTTTTGCCAAGTGGTGCCATGTCTGCACCTGGGATCCAAACCAGCAAACCCCAGGCTGCCAGAAAGTGTAACGTATGAACTTAACTGCTGCCCCACTGGGCCAGGCCCCACATGTTGAGATTCTTCATGACATTTTTTGAATTCTTCATCAGTTAGTTCACACTCTTCCATGAATTTGTGTTTGGTTTGTGGAAGATTTTTATTTTATTTTTGTGATTCTGTGTTACCATGGCTTATTGCGGCACTTAATGAATTATTCCTCTGCTAGCACATTAGCTGTAGCAAACACTTTTCTTATTTAGGTAAGACTTTTTTTTAAATTCTAACTCTTCAAGCATTTGTAGAATACAGCTCTTCCTCTTTCTTTTCACCAGGTGGCTTGATAGCACTAGTTTTTGGTTTCTCGTACCTGTATTTCCTCTGGATAGTTTTAAAGATCAGCATTTTCCACTCTCCATTGCCTATATTAAGGATGTTGCTAGTACTGTCATCTTCACAGGCTTCACATTTGGGGATCATGGATGCCTTGCTGTTGCCTCTGTCACTGTAGCTGTTGTCTTCAGTGCCAAGGCTGCAGACATGAATATTGCCTGTCTCACATCCAAGATCCTCTGCATCAGAAGCACTGTTTCCACTGCAGGGAAAAGAAAATTGTGGGAAGGGAGCTTGTACCATGGGACTCCACCTCCAATGTTGCCTTTTTCCTTGTGGCTGCAGGTGATACCATTGTTGGGAGGACAGATTTGTATGCCTGCCTCCATTGCTGCTACCAGGCTCTGGGCTGCAGTTGGGGGCCCAGGATTGTGAGGTTCTTCCTTGCTGCTGCTGTGCTCCCTGTGGCCATAGGCACCAGTGCAACCAAGAGGGTTGAGTCACTTGTGCACCTTTTCTACTGTCCACTGTGATCTCTGGGCCTGAGGGTGGCTGGCTCACCCACTGTGGCAAAAACCCAGGATCCTGGGCACCACCTCTGCTGTCCCACAATTTACCCTCCTCTGTGTACTCCAATCAAGCCACCTTCACATGTATCTGTGTATGGATCTCTGGCATCCTGACGTGTTGGAGAATGTAAATTTTTTTGACTCTGGATGTTTTATTCACTGTAGATTGAAGGGGAGAGACAAAGGGATCCTTTCACACCACCATTGTGATGACGTCTCCCTAGAGCATGTTTTTGATAAGCAATTTTTGCCTCACAATTCTACGCGAGGGATACTGTGGATGCTGAGCTGAAAAGAGAACAGGATCTGAATGAAAATAATGAAACCCCACGACCAGCTACAAAAAAAACTATATGTTAATGTCTACATTATCAGGAAGTTCAGTTAAGGTAGCGATATAGAAAAGAATGATAGACATAAAAGTGAAAAAAACTGTGGTTCCAGAATTTCCTATACAACACAATTATATAAATATCCTAAGTTGTGAAGTTTAATTTATCCCATAAAACAAGTACAACTCATCACTGTAAGAAGCAAATGAGAATCTCCAAATTGTTACTGAGCCAAGGTTGGGAATAACCTTGAGAAACTAGGAAAACAACAAAGGGAAAGATTGTTGGATATTGGAGGGAGCAGAAAGGTTGATAAAGTGAGTTATTTAAATTCAATAAAGTGGTTAAAATTTAAAACATTAAAATTCCAGCATGTGACTAGGTTTAATTTCTTTCATGATCTGATTAAAGAATCACAATTTCTGGCTGTTAGGCATAGAGCCCTAGAATCACAGGCATTTCTTGAAAAATG
Source organism: Equus caballus (assembly GCF_041296265.1). Taxonomy (NCBI): domain Eukaryota; kingdom Metazoa; phylum Chordata; class Mammalia; order Perissodactyla; family Equidae; genus Equus; species Equus caballus. The sequence goes on from NC_091704.1 coordinate 13,337,938, forward strand.
GCCCTTTATTGCTTTACCCTGAAGAGCACATTCAGAGCTTCCTTTATGTCTTTGTTCCTCGGACTATAGACAAAGGGCTTCAGCACGGGAGTAACCATGGTCTACATCACTGAGGCTGTGGCACTTGACTGTGAGCTGTAGGTAGCAGCAGAGCTGAGGTAAACACCTAGGCTTGCACAATAAAATGGGGAGACAACTGAGAGGCGAGATGCACATGCAGAAAATGTTCTATACTTCCCCTGAGCTGATGAGATTCCACATATGGAAAAAATTATCTTAGAGTCAGAGCAAAGGACACCAGCCTGGGAACCACCACCGAACAGGACTGTTGCAAAATACATCACTGTGTCATTAAGAATGGTGTCAGAACAGGCACGTTGGACCACCTGGTTAAGTTCACAAAACAAGAGGGGAATTTTCAAGTCTCTGCAGAAGGGCAGTTGCAACGCCATCAAGCAGTGTAACATGGAATGCAGGACACTGATATTCCATGTTACCAGAACCAGCAGTCCACAGAGCTGAAGGTTCACAATGACCATATAGTGCAGGGGATGACAAATGGCCAGAAACAAGTTGTAACCTATCACAGTCAGGAGGAAACTGTCCAACCCCACAAAGCGTATGAAAAAGTACGTCTGCATGATACAAATTTCTAAGTTATGACTTTTCTCTGTGTCTATATACTCACCAGCACCTTTGGAGTAGTGGTGGAGGTGAACCAGGTTCTACATTGGACAGATTGGAGAGGAAGAAGTACATGGGACTGTGTAGAGATGAGAGTCATAGCTGATGGCCAGGATGATGAGTAGGTTCCTGAGTATGCTGAGCAGGTACATGGGCAAGAACAGTCCGAAGAGTAAAGGTTGCCATTCTGTTTCCTCTGAAAATCTCTGAAGAATCTCTGAATTTTGCGGATCATTTCCTCGTTCCATGTAATTGATGTGACTACTAAAACAAGAGAAAACGAACATGACGCAATCATGCATTACTAAAGTGGAAGATAAGCTATTATTTATATCTGACAGTGAAGAAATTAATGTTTATATTTCTGTATGAAACATAATAAGAATACTAAAAAGCTAGAGATAGAAGGAAACTACCTCAACATACTAAAAGCTCTTTATGAAAAACCCACAGTGAACATTATGCAGTCAACCCTTGGTGTTCATGGGAAATTGGTTGACCCACGTGGATACCAAAACCCACAGATGTTCAAGTCCCAAACATAAAATAGCATTGTCTTTGCATATAATCTAATCACATCCTCCCATATACTTTAAATCATCTTTAGCTTACTTGTGCACATAATACAATGCAAGTATTGTTATACTGTATTATTTAGGGATTTATGAAGAGAAAAAATCTGTACATGTTCAGGACAGATGCAACTATAATAGATCCTTCAATCTGTGCTTGTTTGAATCCACAAATGCAGAACCTGCAGGTACTGAGGGCCAACTGTACTCAATGGGGAAAGACTGAACATTTCTTTGTAAGTTCAGAAACTTGACAAGGATATCCACTTTTGGAACTTTTATTCAAAATAATACTGGACGTTCTGTCCAGAGAAGTTAAGGAAAGAAAAAGAAGGCCAACAGGCACATGAAAAGATGTTCACCATCACTAATTATCAGGGAAATGCAAATCAAAACTACAATAAAATATTACCTCATGTCCATCAGAATGGCTACAATTAACAAGACAAGAAATGACAAGCATTGGAAAAGATGTGGAGAAAAAGGAACCCTCATACACTGCTGGTGGGAATGCAAACTGGGGCAGTCACTATGGAAAACAGCATGGCAGTTACTCAAAAAATTAAGAATAGAAACCACATGATTATTTATTAAAAGAACATGAATACAAAAAGATATTTTCACCTTATGTTCACTGCAGCATTATTCACAATAACCAAGATTTGAAAACAACCTAAGTGCCCCTCTGTGGATGAATGGATATAGAAGATGTAGTTTATATACACAAAGGAATACTACTTAGTCATAAAAAAGATGAAATATTGCCATTTGTGAAAACATGTATAGTCTTTGACTGTATTATGCTCAATGAAATAATTCAGATCAACAAAGTCAAATACACATGATTTCACTCATAAGTGGAAAATGAAAACACAAATAACAAACAAACACATAGATACAGAGATTAGATTCATGGTTACCAGTGGGACAGGGGGAGAGAGGAGGTCAAAAGTGGTAATGGGGCACCTGTGAATGATGATGGACGGTAATTAGTCTTTGGGTGGTGGACATGGTATAGTTTACGTAGAAATCAAAATATAATAATGTACACTTGACATTCATATAATGTTATAAATCAATGTTACTGCAATAAAAAAATTGGTAAACCCACATTAAACAGTATCTATCACTAACCAAAAAGAAAGAAAGAAAGAAAGATAGAAAGATAGAAAGAAAAAGAAAAGGCATGGAAATTGGAAAGGAAGAAATAAATTTATGTCTGTATGCAGATAATGTGATATATGTAGAAAATTCTAAACCTTCCACAAAAATACTAATATAACTAATAAATGAATTCAGCAAAGTGACAGGATAAAAAGTCAAAACACAAAAAATGTTGCATTACTATATAATAACAATGAACAATCTGAAAAGGAAATTACAGAAACAGTTTCATTTATAATGGTATTCAAAAGAATAAAATACTAGGAATTAACTTAAGCAAGGATGTGAAAGACCTGAACAATGACAATTATAATACATTGATGAAAGAAATTGAAGAAGGCATAAATAAATGGAAACACATATCATGTTCATGAATTGGAAGACAATATTGTTGAAACGTCAATACTGCCCAAAGCAATCTAAAGATTCAATCCAATCCCTGTTGAAATCCCAATGATGTTTTTTGCTGAAATAGAAAAATCTATCCTACAATTCACATGGAACCTAAACAAACCCCAAAGAGCCAAAATAACATTGAGGATGAAGAACATCACTGGAGACTCAGATTTCTTGATTTCAAAACTTACTGCAGGGCTACACTGATCAAAATCATGCGATACTGACATAAAGACAGTATATAAGCCAATGGACTAGAATAGGAAGCCCAGAAATAAACCCTGACATATATGGTCAAGCGATTGTTGACATGAGTGCCTAGATCATTCAATAGGGAGAGGACACACTTTTCAACAAATGGTGCTGGGAAAACTGGATATCCACATATGGAAGAAAAAAATTGGACACTTGCCTAACACGATATATAATACTAACTCCAAATGGAGTGAAAATCTAAATGTAAGACCTAAAATTATGAAAATCTTAGAAGAAAACATAGGGCAAAAACTTCAGGACATTCGATTTGTCAATGATTGCATGGATATGACGCCAATGGCAGAGGTAGTAAAAGAAAAAAAAGGCACGTTAGACTTCATGAAAACTAAAAAAGATTATGCAAAAAATGACACTATTAACATGATAAAAAGACAACACATGGAATGGGAAAAATGTTTGTAAATCATATACCTGATCAGGGATTAAAATCCAGAATATGTAGAGAACTCATAAAACTTAAAAAAAAAGAGAAAAAAACAAAAAACGACCCAATATAAAAATGGGAAATAACTTGAATAGACACTTTTCCTAAGTAGGTATACAAATAACCAATAAGCACATGAAAAAGTTCTCAACATCTCTAATCATTAGGAAAATTCAAATTGAAACCACAATGAGAAACCACCTCATACCTGTTAGGACGACTACTATCAAAAGAACAGAAAACAAGTGTTGGTGAGAATGCAGAGAAAATGGAACCCTTGTACACTCTTGGTAGGAATGAAAAATGGTACTATCATTGTGGAAAACAATATGCTGGTTCCTCAAAAAATTAAAAGTACAATTACTGTATGATCCACCAAATGCATTTCTGGATATATATCCAAAAGTATTGAAAGCAGGGCCTTGAACAGATATTTGTACATCCATGTTCATAACAGCATTATTCACGATAGCTAAAACATGTAAGCAACCCAAGAGTCCATTAGCAGATGAATGGATAAGCAAAATGTGGTATCTCCATACAATGGAATATTATTCAGGCTTAAAAAGGAAGGACATTCTGACATGTGCTACAATGTGGATGAACTTTTAGGACATTATGCTAAGAGAAATTAGCCAGTCACAAAAGGACAAATACTGTATTATTCCTCTTATATGAGTTGCTTAGATTAGTCAAAATCATGGACTTAGAAAGTAAAATGGTGGGTGCCATAAGATGAGGAGAGATGAAAATGGAGAGTTATTGTTTAATGGGTATAGAGTTTCAGTTTTACAAAATGAGAACAGTTTTAAAGATGGATGGTTGTGATGGGTACCAAACATTATGAAAGTATTTAATACCAGTAAACTGTACACTTGATGGTATATTTTATTTCATATGTATTTTACTGCAGTAAAAAGAATTGGATAGATAGATAAATTTATCCAAAAGAGATAAGCAGTGACATTTTTATGGTTTCAACACCTTATAGATTGAACACTTGAAGAGAAAAATGAGCAAAAGAAATAAACTAAAACCAACAATTCACAAAAGGAACCATACAAAGTATAACAAAAGTTGAGGGTTTTTTTCCTGTTTTTTGTTTTTGTTGTTTTTGCTGAGGAACACTAGCCCTGAGCTAACATCTGTTGCCAATGTCCCTCTTTTTTTTGCTTCAGGAAGATTAGCACTGAGCTAACAAATGTGCCAATCCTCCTCCACTTTTTATATGTGGGTTGCTATCACAGCATGGCTGATAAATGGTGTAGGTCTGCACCTGGGATCTGAACCCATGAACTCAAGCTACCAAAGAAGAATGTGCCAAACTTAACCACTACACCATGAAGCTGACCTCAGTTGAATGTTTATTATGTGAAACAGAATATTTTTTTCCTATGCCTATTCCATATTTATTTTGACCATATTTATTTGGATTTCATGTGGTCCAGTATGGGATGAGGCAAGCCTCTTTTGCACCTTTTTTGCATAACATCTTTTCTTTGTTGCTTTTGGGCTTTTGTTTTTTATCTCTTTCTGATGAGTCCAATGATTCCTTGAAGATTCAAGGAAACATGTCATCACCAAAAGATAAGGAAATTCTTCAGTAACAACTCCAAGGCACGAAATTTTGTGGAGCAGCAGATAAAGAATTCAAAATAGATGTTTTGAGAAAATTCAATGAGCTAAGGAAACACAGAAAGACAATTCAGTACATCAGGAAAACAATGTATGAACAAAAGGAGAAGTTGAAGAAAGAAATGGAAATCATTAAAAGGGCGAATAGAAATTTTGGAGCTGAAGAATTTAGTGAATGAAATGAAAAATACTATAGAGAAGATCACAGCAGAACATACCAAACAAAATATAGAAGTAGTAAGTTAGAGGATAAGACTTTGAAATAACACACTCAGAGGAGAACAAAGAAAACAGCTATTTATAGAACACTTCCTCCAACAGCATCAGAATACACAGTCGTCTCAAGGACACACAGTAAACTCTCCAGGAGAGACCCTATGAGACACCACAAAAAGATTCTTAGCAAATTTAAGAAGTCAAAATCATACCAGGTATCTTTTCTGACAACTATGGCATGAAACTAGAAATCAATAATAGGAGGAAAGCTGGAAAATCCACAAATATGTGGAGATTAAATATGTTCCAGAACAACCAATGAGGCAAAGAAGAAATTAAAAAGGAAATCAAGAAATAAATTGAAATTAAGAAAAAGTGGAAGTAACATACATACCAAACCTATAGGGTACTGCAAGAGCAACTCTAAGAGGGCAGTTTATAGTGGTATATGCCTACATTAAGAAAGAACTGAAGGGGAGTGATGTCAGCATCATGGCAGAGTGAGTTGTTCCCTTTGTCTCATCCCTCTAACTTAAAACTAAATGCACATCTATTACCCAAGACAGGATTCCCTACACAGCACAACAGGATGCCTGAGAGATCCACGCAGCTATACATCTGAGGGTGGGTGGACTGGGCACCCAGGAAGTAGTAGAAATAAGAGAGTGGACACCTTCCCCTCCCAAGTGGCAGCAATCCATTTGATAGATCCTCACACAGCAGCTGGCATGATTGTGAGTGGAGGCAGGGGCAGCCCAGCCCACATGTGAACACTTTCAGATTGGTGGCCTGGCCTCTGGGTGAGTCCACCTATCCCAGTATCTCTGCCTGTGTGAATGCTCCCTGTCAAGAGGCTGTGGTTCAGCTCTTGTGAAGGTATCTTGCCAGCCGAGCACAGCATCCCAGCTGGACCTGCCCATTGTGTGCAGCAGCCCAGCCAGACCCACCTACCTAGAACAGTGTCCAGTCTAGGTGAAGGTGCCCCACCCAAGTGAGCACAGCCTGCCCACAGAGTGCAGCAGCCCCACCTACATGAATGCAACCTGCCCATCCAGCACACCAAGCACAGCAGCCTGGCTGGAGCCACACACCAAATGCAGTGACATGGCCTATGTGATGGCATCCCACCCCTGTAACTGCCACCCACTTCCAAGCACAGCAGCCTGGCTGTGACCCACTTGCACAGCACAGTGGCCCCACCCATGTGAGCAAGATCCAGCAAGTGCTGCAGCCAGCATGTCCAAGTAGAGTGATCCAAATGGCCCAACTGTGAGCAGGCTGGGGAGGAACAGAGCCTCTGCCCCCCACAAGCAGTGACAGGTGGAATTTATGACCAGATACCACCACACATGTACCAGCAGTGGAAAAATTCATCAAACACTGTGAAGAACCACAGTAACACCACAGAACAGAAGGAAAATGACAGCTCTCCAGAAACCAAACCTGAAGTAACAGAATATTACAGTTTAAATGACAGAAAATTCAAAATAGCTGTCATAAAGAAACTCAATGGGTTACAAGAAACTCAGAAAGACAGGTCAATGTGCTTAGGAATAAAATTAATGAACAGAAGGAATACTTCACCAAAGAGATTGAAGTCCTTACAAAAAACAACAGAGAAATTCCAGATATGAACAACAACAACCAACATAATAATGTAGAAAACATAAAAAATAAAGCAGATCTTATGGAGGAGAGAATTAGTGAACTGGAAGATAAAAATCTAGAAATGCTTCAGGTGGAGAGAGAGAGAGAAACTTAAGATATTTTTTAAAAATTAAGAAATTCTTTGAGAAATATCCAACTCACTTAGGAAAAGTAACAAAGATTATAAGTATCCCACACAGAAAAGAGAGGGAGAAAGGAGCAGAGAGCTTGTTCAAAGAAATAATAGTTGAGAACTTCCCAAACCTGGGAAAGAAACTGGTTACACAAGTACATGAAGCCAACATAACTTCTAATTATATCAATGCAAAAAGACCTCCAAGGCATACAATATTAAAAGTGGCAAAAGTCAGTGACACAGAAAAAATATTAAGAGCAGCAAGGCAGAAGAAAATAACCTACAAAGGAACCCCTTTTAGGCTTTCAGTGGATTTCTCTGTGGGAATCTAACAGGCTAAGAGATAATGGAATGATATATTCAAAATAATGAAAGACAAAAACTGTCATCCAAGATACTCTTTCCAAAAAAATTATCCTATAGATATGATGGAGAAGTATAAGCTTTCCTAAATAAACACAAAGGTGAAGGTGTTCATCACCACGAGAGATGCTTCACAAGAAATGGTGATGGGAGCTGTCCTACCTAAAACAAAAAGGCAAAGGTTTACAAAGCTTGGAGCAAGGAGACAAATAGACACAAAAAATCAGAAAGTTGCAGCTCTCTATCAGAATAGGTTAACAAACAATTATAAAATAATAGATAAAGGGAAAGAAAGCATCAAAAATAACCATAAGCACTTATATTTAGTCACAAACTCACAAATATAAAAATATAACCATAAACACTTATATTTAGTCACAACACCAGAGAATAATTTGTGACAACAAGACATATATGGGGAAGAAAGGGATGGGACCTGCATAGGCTAATGCAGATAAGAGGATGTCAGAAAATGAACTATCTCATCTATGAAATCCTTTATACAAAACTCATGGTAACCACCAGAGAAAAGTTCAGAGCAGAGTGACCAATATTGACTAAAGAGAAAACTGAGAAAACCGTTACACTATAATGGTAGTCAGAAATACAAGGGAAAAGAAAGATGAAAATAGATAAAATGGCAGTATTAAGCCCTAATATATCAATAAACCCTCTAAATGTAAGTTGATTGAATTCACCAATCAAAAGACACAGAGTGGCAGGATAGGTTAAAATACAAGACCTAAGAATATTCTTCTAAGGAAACACAACTCAGCTCTAAAGACAAACGCAGGCTCAGAGTGAGGGGACGGAAGATGATACTCCAAGCAAATGGCAAGCAAAAGAAAGCAGATGTAGCCACACATATATCAGACAAAGTAGACCTCAAGATAAAAATGATGAGACACAAAGATGGGCATTATATAACGATAAAAGGAACATTCCATCAAGAGAACACAGCAAGTTTTTTTTTTTTTAAGATTGGCACCTGAGCTAGCAACTGTCGCCAAACTTCTTTTTTTTTCTGCTTTTTTCTCCCCAAATCCCCCCACTACACCATTGTATATTTTAGATGTGGGTCCGTCCAGTTGTGGCATGTGCCATGTCCGCGCCCATGATCCAAACCCTGGGCCACCGAGGCAGAGCGTGTGGGCTCAACAACTCGGCCACAGGACTGGTTCCTTGACACAGCACTTTTTAATATATATGCACCTAACACAGGAGCACCAAAGTATATAAAGCAACTCTTAACGGATCTAAATGGAGAAATTGACAGCAACACAACAATAGTAGGAGACTTTAAAACCCCACTGACATCAATGGATAGGTCGTCCGGACAGAAAGTCAACAAGGAAACTGTGGCCTTAAATGAAGGACTAGAAAAGATGGGCTTAATAGAGATATATAGAACATTCCATCCCAAAACACCACAATACACATTTTTCTCAATGCACATGGAACATGTTCAAAGATAGACCATATGTTGGGAAACAAGGCAAGCCTCAATAAATTTAAAAATATTGAAATCATATCAAGCACCTTTTCCAATCACAATGGTATGAAACCAGAAATTAACTATAAAAAAGCTGGAAAAGTCACAAATATGTGTAGACTAAACAACATGCTACTGAACAACCATTGGATGAATGAAGAAAACAAAGGAAAAATAAAAAAATACCTGGAGACAACTGAAAATGAAAACACAACATACCAAGTCTTATGGGATGCAGCAAGCAGTTCTAAGAGGGACATTCCTAGCAATACAGGCCCCCCTTAGCAAAAAAGAAAAATCTCAAGTTATCTTAAACTATATGTAAAAGAAAGAGAAAAACAAGGACAAGTAAAGCCCAAAGTCAGCTGAATGTGGGAAATAATAAAAATTAGAACAGAAACGAATGAAATACAGATTATGCAGACTAAAAAAAAACAGTTGAAAAGATCAATGAAACTAAGAGCCAGTTGTTTGAGAAGATAAAAATTGACAAGCCCTTAGTGAGACTCACTAAGAAAAAAAGAGAGAAACCTCAAATAAACAAAATTAGAAATGAAAGAGTAGAAATTAAACTGATAGCACAGAAATACAATGAATAATAAGAGAATACTATGAAAAACCATATGCCCCAAATTGGATAACCTAGAAGAAATGACTAAATTCTTACTATCATACAACCTCTCAAAACTGAATCAATAAGAAATAGAGAATCTGAATAGACCAATCAGAAATAAAGAGATTGAAATGGTAGTCAAAAACCTCCCCAAAATCAAAAGTCCGGGCGCCTGCTGGGTGGCATAGTAATTAAGTTTGTGCACTCCACTTTGGCAGCCTGGGGATCGTGGGTTCAGGTCTGGGGTGCAGACCTACATGCCACTCATCAAACCTTGCTGTGGCAGCATCCCACATACAAAACAGAGGAAGACTGACACAGATGTTAGCTCAGGGAAAATCTTCCTGAAGCAAAAAGAGGAAGATTGGCAACAGACCTTAGCTCAGGGCCAATCTTTCTCAATCAAAACTGCCACAGCAACAAAAGTCCAGGACCAGATGGCTTCTCTGGATAATTCTACCAAACACTCGAAGAAGGCGTAATACCTATCCTTCTCAAACTATTCTGAAAAACTGAAGAAGATAGGAGGCTTCCTAACTCATTCTACCTGGCCAACAACACCCTGATACCAAAACCAGACAGGGACAACACAAAAAAGGAAAACTAAAGGCCAATATCACTGGCGAACATAGATGTATTTAAACTTAAGCCAATTTCACAATATTTTGATAAACACAAACTTATTACACATTTTAATAAAGAGCAGAATGAATTATTGCTCTGTACCCCTCTTTTATTTTATTTTTTTAAATTCAGAAAGACTTTATTTTGTTTTCTGATCTTTCTGAGCAAGATTATCTGTCCAAAAAATCTGGGAAACTATGTGTACCATTTCCTGTTTTTTTTAAAAAAAAATTTTTTCTTTTCAGATGTACATCATAATATATTTCAAATTCTTTGTAGATTACATCATGTTCACCAACCAAAAACTAATTATAGTCTATCCTCTCATACGTGAGCTTAATCATCCCTTTTGCCCTCCCTCCTCCCCCCTTCCCCTATGGTAACCGCCAATCAAATCTCCAATGCTATGTGTTTGTTTGTCATTGTTTTTATCTTATACTTATGAGTGAGATCATATGGTACTTGACTGTCTCCCTCTGACTTATTTCACTCTGCATAATACCCTCAAGGTCCATCCATGTTGTCACAAATGCCCAGATTTCATCGTTTCTTATGGCTGAGTAGTGATCCGTCGTGTATAAATACCACATCTTTATCCATTCGTCCCTTAATGGGCAGCTAGGTTGCTTCCAAGTCTTGGCCATTGTGTTTAATGGTGCAATGAACATAGGGGTACAAGTATCTTTATGCCTTTGGGTTTTCAAATTATTTGGATAAATACCCAGCAGTGGGATAGCTGGATCATATGGTAGATCTATACTTAATTTTCTGAGGAAGCTCAGTACTGCTTTCCATAGTGGCTGCACCTGTTTGCACTCCAACCAGCAGTGAATAAGGGTTCCCTTCTCTCCACATCCTCTCCAACATTTGTTGTTTCCTGTCTTGTTAATTATAGCCATTCTGACTGCAGTGAGGTGATACCTCATTGCAGTTTTGATTTGCATTTCCCAGATAGCTGATGATGTTGAGCATGTTTTCATATGCCTGTTGGCCATCCGTATATCTTTTTGGAGAAATCTCTGTTCAGATCTTTTGCCCATTTTGTAATTGGGTTGTTGCTTTTTTTGTTGTTGTTGAGTTGTATGAGTTCGAATTGTATATTTTGGATATTAACTCCTTATCTAATATAAGGTTTGCAAATATCTTCTCCCAATTGTTAGGTTGTCTTTTCATTTTGTTGATGGTTTCCTTTGCTGTGCAGAAGCTTTTTAGTTTGATGTAGTTCGATTTGTTCATTTTTTCTTTTGATTCCCTTGCCCGGTCAGACATGATACTTGACAATATGCTGCTAAAACCCATGTCAAAGAGCATATGTTTCTATGTTCTATGTTCTGCCTATGTTCTATTCTAGAAGTTTCATGGTTTTGGTTCTTATATTCAAGTCTTCAATCCATTTTGAGTTGATTTTTGTGCTTGGTGTAACAGAATAGTCTACTTTCATTCATAAATGTGTGGGTTTATTTCTGGGCTCTTGATTCTATTCCATTGATCTGTGTGTCTGTTTTTGTACCAGTACCATGCTGTTTTGATTACTATGGCTTTATAGTACATTTTGAAATCAGGAAGTGTGATACCTCCAGCTTTGTTCCTTTTTCTCAGGAATCCTTTGTCTATTCGGGTCTTTTGTTGTTCCATATAAATTTTAGGATTCTTTGTTCTATTTCCGTGAAAAATGTTGTTGGAACTTTGATAAGGATTGCTTTGAATATATAGATTGCTTTAGGAAGTATGGACATTTTAACGAATGTAATTCTTGCAATCCAAGAGTATGGAATATCTTTCCGTTTCTTTGTGTCTTCGATTTCTTTCAACAATGTACAGTTTTTGGTGTACAGATCTTTCACCTCTTTGGTTAAGTTTATTCCTAAGTATTTTATTCTTTTTATTGCAATTGTAAATGGGATTTTATTTTTAATTTCTCTTTCTGTTAATTCATTCTTAGTGTATAGAAACACAACCGATTTTTGTATGTTGATTTTGTATCCTGTGACTTGACTGTATTCATTTATTCTTTCTAAAAGTTTTTTCAGTGGGTTCTTTGGGATTTTCTATACATAAAATAATGTCCTCTGCAAAGAGTGACAGTTTCACTTCTTCTTTTCCAATATGGATCCCTTTTATTTCTTTTCCTTGCCTGATTGCTCTGGCTAGGACATCCAATACTATGCTAAATAAGAGTGGTGACAGTGGGCATCCTTGTCTGGTTCCTGTTCCTAGAGGGATAGCTTTCAGTTTTTCCCCATTGAGAATGATATTTGCTGTGGGTTTGTCATATATGGCCTTTATTGTGTTGAGATATTTTCCTTATATACTCATTTTATTTAGAGTTTTTTTAAAGATTTTATTTTTTTCTCCAGAAGGCCCCCCAGTACATAGTTGTGTATGTTTAGTTGTGGGCCCTTCTAGCTGTGGCATGTGGGATGCTGCCTCAGCATGGCCTGATGAGTGGTGCCATGTCCATGCCCAGCAGTCGAATGGGCAAAACCCCAGGCCGCCGAAGCAGAGAGCACGAGCTTAACAATTCGGCCACGGGGAAAGCCCCTAGAGTTTTTTATTTTATCCTAAATGGAAGCTGTGTCTTCTCAAATGCTTTCTCTGCATGTATTGAGATGATCATGTAATTTTTATTCTTTATTTTGCTAATGTGGTGTATCACTTTGAGAGATTTGCAGATCTTGAACCATCTCTGCATTCCTGGAATGAAACCCACTCGATCATGATGTATGATCTTTTTAATGTGTTGTTGTATTTGATTTGCTAGTATTTTGTTGAGGATTTTTGCACCGATGTTCATCAGTGATATTGGCCTATAATTTTCTTTTTTGTGTTGTCCTTGTCTGGTTTCAGTATCAGGATAATGTTGGCTTTGTAGAATGAGTTAGGAAGCCTCTCCTCCTCTTGAATTTTTTGGAGGAGTTTGAGAAGGATAGCTAATAAGTCTTCTTTGAATGTTTGGTAGAATTCACCAGGGAAGCCATCTGGTCCTTGGCTTTTATTTTTGGGGAGGATTTTGATCACTGTTTCAATCTCCTTACTGGTAATTGGTCTATTCAAATTCTCTACTTCTTCTTGGTCCAGTGTTGGAAGGTTGTACGTGTCTAAGAATGTACCAATTTCTTCTAGATTATCCAATTTGTTGGTGTATAGCTTTTCATAATATTGTCTTATCTTTTGTATTTCTGAGGTGTCCGTTGTAATTTCTCCTCTTTAATTTCTGATTTTATTTATTAGAGCCTTCTCTCCTTTTTTCTTGGTGAGTATAGCTAAGGCTTTGTCAATTTTGTGTATCTTTTCAAAGAACAAGCTCTTGGTTTCATTAATTTTTTTCTATTGATTTTTTAGTCTCTATTTCATTTATTTCTGCTCTGATTTTTATTATTTCCTTCCTTCTGTCAATTTTGGGCTTTGTTTGTTCTTGTTTATTCCATTACCTTTAGATGCTCTTTTAGATTGTTTATTTGGGATTTTTATTGTTTGTTGAGGTAGGCCTGAATTGCTATAAGCTTCTCTCTTAGAACCGCTTTGCTGTATCCTAAGATTTTGGCATGTCATATTTTCGTTTTCATTTGTCTCCAGGAGTTTTTTGATTTCTCCTTTGATTTCTTCATTGACTCAATGGTTGTTCAGTAGCATTTTGTTTAATCTCCACATTTTTGTGGCTTTTCTGGTTTTCTTCCTGTAGTTGATTCCTAATTTCATACCTGTGTGGTCAGAAAAGATGCATGGTATTTCAATTTTCTTAAATTTATTGAGACTTGTTTTGTGGCCTAATATGTGATCAATCCTGGACAGTGTTCCATGTGCATTTGAAAAGAATGTGTATTCTGTGGCTTTTGGATGGGATGTTGCATATATATCTACTAAACCCATCTGGTCTAATGTGTCATTTACGTCCAGTGTTTCCTTGTTGATATTCCGTTTGGATGATCTATCCATTGGTGTAAGTGGAATGTTAAAGTCCCCTACTATTATTGTGTTACTGTCTATTTCTCCTTTTATGTCTGTTAATACTTGCTTTATATATTTAGGTGCTCCTTTGTTGGGTGCATAGATATTTACAAGTGTTACATTCTCTTGTTGGATTGTTCCCTTTATCATTATGTAGTGCCCGTCTTTGTCTCTTGTTACAGTTTTTCTTTTAAAGTCTATTTTGTCTGATATAAGTATTGCTACCCCTGCTTTCTTTTCTTTGTCACTTGCATGAGATATCTTTTTCTATCCTTTCACTTTCAGTTTGTGAGTGTCTTTAGGTCTGAAGTGTGTCTCTTGTATTCAGCTTATATCTGGCTGTTTCTTTTATCCAATTGGCCACCCTATTGCATTTAACTGGAGCATTTAGTCCATTGACGTTTAAAGTAGCTATTGATAAATATGTATTTATTGCCATTTTGTCACTTTTTTCTGAGAGTTTTAGTCGTTCTTGTCTGGTCCTTTCTTTTTCTCTTGCTCTCTTCCCTGGTGATTTGATGGTTATCTTTAGTAATATGTTTGATTTCTTTTGTCTTACTTTTTTGCTTACTTATTATAGGTTTCTGATTTGTGATTATCATGAGATCTTATTTAATATTCTACGTATATAACAGTCTATATTGAGTTGATAGACTCTTTAGCTTGACCTCTTTCTGAAAGCTCTGCTTTTTCACTCCCCCCTCCAAGATTTTATTTTTTGGAAATCATATATAGTCTCTTGTTTAGTGTGTGTTTATCCATTACCCTCTTATCATTGTAATAGTTGATTTTAGAACATTTGTCTTTTAACCTTCATATTATCTTCACGGGTAGTTGATCTGCTACCTTTACTATATTTTCACCTTTACAAGTGATTTTATTTCCTGTGGGTTTTTTTTTGTTATTTGAGAATTTTTTTTTACCTCTACTTGTGATCATTGCTTTCCCACTTAAATAAGTCCCTTCAGTATTTCTTGTAGAATTGGTTTCTTGGTGATAAACTCCTTTAATTTTTTCTTGTCTAGGAAGCTGTTTATCTCTCCTTCCATTCTGAATGAGAACCTTGATGGATAGAGTATTCTTGGCTGTAGGTTTTTTCCTTTTAGCACTTTAAATATGTCATGCCATTCTCTTCTTTCCTATAGGATCTCAGCTGAGAAATCCTCTGATAGCCTTATGGGCTTCCCTTTGTATGTCACTTGTGGCCTTTCTTTGCTGCTTTTAGGATTCTCTCTTTATCTACAATTTTGGACATTTTCATTATATTATGTCTTGGTGTGGGCCTCTTTGGGCTTATCTTATTTGGAGCTCTGTGTGTTTCCTGTGCTTGGATGTCTGTTTCTTTCCTTAGGTTAGGAAAATTTCCTCTATTATTTCTCCAAATAAATTTTCTGCCCCTTTATCTCTCTCTTCTCCTTCTGCAACATCTATAATGAGGATGTTACTGTGCTTGATATTGTCCCAGAGTTCCCTTAGACTGTTCTCATTCTGTCTAATTCTTTTTTCTTTTTTCTGTTCAGCTTGGGTGATTTCCTCTAGTCTTTCATCTAGCTTGCTGATCTGTTCTTCTGCATCCTCTACTCTCTTATTGAGTTCTTCTGGTGACTTTTTCATTTCTAGTATTGTTTTCTTCATTTCTGATTGGTTCTTTTTTATATTTTACAATTCTTTGCTGATGGACTCACTGTGTTCGTCCAGTCTTCTCCCAATATCTGTAAGCATCCTTATGATATTTTGTTTGAGCTCTTTTTCGAATAGATTGCTTGTTTCTGTTTCATTTAGTCTGTTTTCTGGGGTTTTGTCCTGTTCCCTTGTTTTGAAAGTATTCCTTTGTCACCTCATTATACCTCTTTCTCTGTGCTTATTTCTATGTATTAGATGAGTCGGCTATGTCTCCTGATCTTGGAGAAGTGGCCTTATGTATGAGATGCCTTATGAGGCCCAGCAGTGTGCTCCCCTCTTGTCACCAGTCTAAATGATCCAGGAGTGACCCCTTTGTGGGCTACTTGTGTCCTTCTGTTGTGGCAGGGTTACTCTTACTGCAGGTACCCAGGGAATCTAGTCTTTCTTTTCCTGGCCAGCTGTTTGTAAATCTGATTTAGGGAGCCTCAGCACCGTTGGCTACAAAGTCTATCAGCACACTCCTATTGCAATTTTCTTCTTGTTTGGGTTGGTACCCATTGTAGCTGGTTGCTAGGCTCAGGGGCTTACAGTTGCTATAGGCCTCAAGCCTACAAGGCTGTTGTCAGTTCTCATAGGAGTATAGCTGTGTGGGGCTGGCCTTAGGTACAGGAGCACTCAATTGTTTCAGGCTTTGGAAGGAGGAGCTGATTCTTCTTATGGCTATTTGTGAAGCACTGGTCTTCTACCTGCTGATAAGCCTCACCCCCAATAGGATCACACACAAGGTCAACACAGTCCTGGTCCATGCACACTTCCCAAACCCCTGGACTGTATCCCAATGCCCCACTGCAGAGGCCTCCACCTCTCCACCAATGCCCCCCCAGAGTTCAGCTCCTCATCACACAGGCCCTGTCCCACAGAGGTGGACATACTTGCTGCCTGTAGAGGATCTAGACACCCAGTCTACGAAGGCTGACAAGTAGCCTGAGGGCTTGCTGCTAGGTGGGGCCAATCCCTAGGGAATGGCTGCCTGTCCTGGCTGAAGTGGATTAAATCTCTGCTCTAGTGTGTGTGGCAGAACCCTGGGCTAACAGGCCAAGGGAAGAAACTCAATGGCCCCCACCCCAACTGTCAGCCCACCTGGACCAGGTCAGAACAATTGCCCCCACCAATGTCTCATTCTCTGGAAAGTTACCTCCTCTCACCAAGATGCCCCCAGTGCCTACCAGGTGAGTCTTGTTTCACCAAAGGACTGTCAGCACTCTCTCTGGTGATTTTAGGTTGCTGCAGTGACTGAGTTTGTGCATGGGCCCTTTAAGACCCTGGTCTTTTTGGCTTTCAGCCAATAGCTTTTCTGGGGGGTATCCCTGCTGCAGCTAATAACCAGTGAAGCCAGACACAGTAAGACCCTCATCTCAGTTGGGCTGAATCTGAAGGATGCTTATAGCAGTATCGCCCCTGCTCCAGACCTCACTCCTCCAGGGAATGCTGTGTACCTTAGGGTGTCTCCCGCCTGGCCAGCTGAGAAGCTCTGCTGCTCCCAAAGATGGTTATTTTCCTCTCCAGCAGGAATTTCTGCCTCTTCTGCCTTAGTCAGGACTATCTCTTATTGTGGAGGTTCTTTTTATCCAGTTTTCAGTTTTCTCTCCAGGGTAATTTCTCAAAAAGTAGTTGTAACCTGGTTGTATTCGTGGGAGGAGATGAGTTCAGAGTCTGCTTATGCTGCCATCTTGACGAGATCTCTACTCCAGCATATCTTATCATTTTTCATTCATCACATACAATTTAATCATTGAGCAACTTATAAACAACAACAACAGAAATGGAGTAAAGCATCTGCTGGCTTTTCAATGTGAAGCAGTTTGTGAAACATGTCATATAACTGATGTGATAAAAAAAGTTCTTGACTTTAGCTCAGGTTGTCTATGAAGACATCATATGTATCATGTTTCATAAGTTCATTTTAGAGGATACTAACAAAATGGTGTCTGAAGGAATTAGTCAAAGAATGGGTCCGGAATGTAGGATTTTGAGCAGAACTTAGGAGACTTTTAATTTCAAATAAACTGTGAAGTATAGTAATTTTAGCTGTGGACATTTTAGTTATTTGTGGTTCCAATTGTCAGAGTTTTATTATAACTATTATTATTAGTGTTATTTTGAGGAAATTCAAAGAAAGAGTTGTAAAAGAGTGATAGAGGAAATCAGGGAAAAATACTATTAACACAGTTAAGTCAAGAGAAAAGCTGGTTAACACTGCCACTGGTGAATAAATCAAACAAACTGAGGGCTGATGGCATAAGCAATAAAGATGTGGTGACACCAACAAAGTTGTTAAGTGATTCAGAAACAAAGGATGAAAATTTACAAAATTAGTTGTAAAAACTGGATTAAATAAGAAAAAGAAAAATTACTAATTTAACAGAAAAATGTTAAATTAGTATTAAGAGATATTGTACCATAATTTTGGTGTTTCATTTTGATTTTCAGCTAGTAGAATCAAAGAAGTTTTGAAAGGTGAAAACTGGAGAAGATAATAAGGGAATATTAGGGGTAGCTTCAAGAGTCTCTAAGGAAACATGAATACTTGGCTTTTTCATTCTCTCTTTAAAAAGAGAGGTGAATGACTAGAAAAATAATGAAATATAAAATTTTAACAGAAAAATTGCACTGAGGAGTAGATTCAGTGTGGGGAAATGTATCAGGCCATGACATTGTGATCCATTTGAGATATTAAAGTAAGTATAGTTCCAAGTGATGTTAATATTTTATGTCAGGGACAGAAGATAATTTTGACACTTATGCATAAAAGTCTAGCTCTAAAAACGAAGTTGCTTTTCCCTTTTCAGATTTTTTAATATCATCTGAAATTTAAACAAAAATGTAAGGTTAGAAAATGACCAAAAGATTTCATTCTAATTACCCACTGTTCAACAACATTACCACCAAAATTCCTTTCAAACGCAGCTATATTCATGTAATCTGTCTATAGTTACATCTACCAATGTGACTATGATAACATTGCATTGGAATTGGAAATGTATAGAACTATATGTTGAACATTTATATGTTGTTTATGAACAATTAGGTTGTGATTGTCACTTCATTACTACAGAAGGAATAAGAAGAAGATCATGTAGGCTAATGGAGGACCACTGAATTTTCCTTCAAAAATATTAGAGACATCAATAGAGTTTAGAATTAGATAGAGGTCAAGACAAAAAATAGTTAAGAAACATTTCCCTAATGTGATTCTTCACGTGCTCGTGACTTCTCTCCTTACTTCCCAGGTACAACCTGTGCCTCCTACAGATCCGAGTTTCATCATGATGATGGAATTTCTCCTCATGGAGTTTTCCGATGTATGGGAACTACAGGCTGTGCATGCTTCTCTCTGATGTATTTGTTAACTCTAATGGGTAACATTCTCATTATTACCTTCACCACTTTTGACAGAAGTCTTCACACACCCATGAACTTCTTCCTTAGGAATCTGTCCATTTTGGCTGCATGCTACATTTCTGTAATTTGTCTTAATTCATCCATCAATTCCCTGCTTGACAGCAGGACAATTTCAAAGGTGAGATGTGTAGCTCAGTTCTTTCTAGTTGTATTCTTTGTGTATGTGGAGCTTCTGTCCTCACCATCATGGCCCATGACCACCATGTGGCTATCTGTCAGTCCCTCCACTACCCTGTGATCATGCACCCTCAATCCTGCATCCAGATGACACTGGCTTCCATACTCAGTGACCTTGCCTGTGCAGAGGTGCATGCTGTCAACACATTCTGGCTGCTCTTCCATCAGTCCAATGTTATTTGTTGGTTTTTCTGTAGCATCTTCTTTCTACAAAAGCTTTTCTGCTCTGACACCTTTAGCCATGAGATGGTGATTGCTGTCTCTGGTCTTGGAATTCATGGTGGCTGTCTTTATATTTATCAGCAGGTCTTACATTCACATATTTTCTATTGTGCTCAAGTGTCCAAGTAAAGTATACAGAACAAAGGCCTTTTCTATTTGTGTCCCTCACATCCTCCTGGTGTCTATCTCCCTCAGCTCAGGCTTTTACATATACCTATGCCACCTGCAACCTCTGCCACATTCAGGACATAGTCCTTTCTGTTTTCTACTCCATAATCTCCCCATTCTTAAACCGTATTATCTACAGCCTTAGAATTGAACAAATAAAATGTATCATCAAGAAAATCATGAAAAAGACTGTCTTATTCCTGATATGTATAGGAAATTACTGAGGCTCACCCTAAATTAGCCAGCCATGGTCGTCTAATGGTCAAGATTTGGTACACTCAGCAGTGTGGTCTGGGTTCATTTCCCAGTCAGGGAGCCACACCACCCACCTGTCAGTTGCCACAGTGTTGTGGATGCATGTTGCTGTGATGCTGAAAGCTATGCAACTGACATTTCCAATACCAGCCACCCATGTTGGACGGGTTTCAGTGGATCTTCCTGATTAAGACAGACTAGGAAGAAGGACCTGACCCCCCATTGGCAATAAAATTGGCCATGAAACCCCTATAAATAGCAGAAGAACATTGTCAGATATAGCACCAGAAGGTGAGAGGACGGTGCAAAAAGACCAAGAAGGGTTTTCTCTGCTGTATGTAGGGTCAATAGGAGTCAGAATCTACTGTATGGAACTAATAATGACACTCTAAATTATTGAGTGAAATCCAAGTCTTCAGTGATAAGTGCTTGAGATTATATAGATATAACTGATATAAATTTAATGAATAATTATAGTATATCATATATTGAAACATTTTCTTTCTGAAGATTTTGGATTATCTGAATATACCACTGGGTAAAAGATCTGATATTATGAATCAGAGATCCTCATTCATGCTTTGACAAGTTAAGAGCTGTCACTAAAAATTTCAGTTTTAAAAAGCCAAAAAGGTTACCTTTAGAAATATTTTATGTTAAATTTCTGTTCTATATTCATCTACTGTTCAAATATTTAAAAACTTAGAATTAAAAGTGTCGGTTAATCTTGAAAAGCCAAATTTGATATTATAGAAAGAATAAAAATACTGTTACTTATTCATTCAAAAATAAATATGAAAATTATCTGTTCTTTTGAATATCATAAAATATGAATGAAAGGTATGCTGTGAAAGGAAAAGTGCGTTTGTTGGTTTGATTCCTATTTTCTTATTTGTTGTAAAAGAATGCGTTGTTTCATTATCACCTATTTGAGTATTTTCTAATTTTTTTTCTGTTACTGATTCTAGTTTAAGTTCCTTATGGTTGGAAAATACACTTTGTGTAATTTCAGTGTTCTTAAATTTGTTAAGACCTTTTTCATTACCTAACATATAATTTATCTGGGAGAAAGTTCCATGTGTGTTTGAGAAAAATGTGTGTTCTGCTACTATGGATGGAATGTTCTACATGCGTTTATCAGGTCCATTTGGTCTATAATGATGCTCAAGTCCATTGCTTACTTATTGGTTTTCTGTATGGACGTCCTGTCTATATTGAAAGCAGAGCATTAAAGTCCTCTACTATTATGGCATTTCTGTCTATTTCTCCTTTTAGTCCTGTCAGTGTTTGCTTAAAATCAACAAAACTAAGAGTTGGTTTTTGGAAAATATAAGCAAAATGGACAAAACTCTGTCTAGATTAACTAATACAAACAAAAGATTCAAATAAATAAAACCATAAATAAAAGAGAAGATATGACAACTGATGCCTCAGAAATAAAACAGATTGTAAGAGACTACTAGGAACACTTATAGACCAATAAATTGAATGACCTAGAACAAATGGATACATCCTGAGAAACACAGTACACCAAGACTGAACCATGAAAACAGAAAATTGCAACAAGGAAAAGCCCAGGAACAGATGGCTTCACTGGTGACTTCTACCAAACACTTACAAATAACCAAAAAAAAATTAACATCAATCCTCTCAAACTCATCCAAAAAACTGAAGAGGAGAAAATACTCTCAAACTCATTTTATGATGCCAGCATTACCCTGATACTAAATCCAAAGACACTGCAGGCCAATATTCCTGATATACGTAGATGCAAACATTCTCAAAACAACACTAGTAAAGTGAATTAAACAGCACATGAAAATGATTATACACATAATCAAGTGGGATTTATCTCTGAGATTTAAGGAAGGTTTAATATACATAAATCCTTACCATTAAAAAAGGAGCGATATGGAGAAATGTTTGGAAGTGATGGATATGTCTATTACTTTGTGTTCTGATGGTTTCATGGGTGTGTGCACATGTCCAACCTCATCAACTTGTATGCACTAAGTATGTGCAATTTTGTGTATATCAGCTATATCTTATTAAGAAAAAAAGAAATATGTAAGTTTGTTAAGATTACTCAGTTTAGATATATAGTCACATTTTCTTTTCCTACCATTATCTATTGCAATACAACACTTCATCTTTTAACCTCTCTTGCTTTTGGTTCTTTTTGGTGTCAATTATGTTTATTGAATATATATCTTTTATCACAGAAGTGACAATGACTCAAAAATATGTATGAAAATTAGTGAAATCGAATTATACCTAATAAAATCTGAAAATAAGTAAATCATCAAAAATCTCCTAAAAAAGGGAAAAAAGTAGAAGTAGTTTCTATAACAAAAAGTTAATATTCTATGAAGATTCACAAAATTTGAAAAATATTAAAAGAGGCAATACTTTCCAAGAAATATTATAAGGTGGACAATATTTGATACTTAAACTATACAAGAAGATTTCAAAAAATATTTGAATTTTCTTAATTTAATTAAAAAATAATGAACAGTAATAAAATTTTACAAATAAAATACACCTATTTAATAGAAAGTAAACAAATAAAATAAAAAATTGTGTGTGAGTCATCCATGAATGAAGTTTCCAAGAGAAAATTTTTCTTTTCCAAGTACCTGATGCTGTGCAACAATGACCCCAAAACATAGTGGCTTCAAACAATACTATATTTTATGATCTCATAATTCCTATGAGTCATGAATCCAGGAAGAACTCAGCTGGGAGGTCCCAGCGCAGAGTACCTCCTGTGGCCAGGTGGTGACTGGCACTGGAACAGCAGGCTTCTGCAGCAGTTGGAGGATGCCTGGAAATATCTCGGTCTCTCTCTCTCTCTCTGCAGGTGGCTAGATTGCTCCCATCATAAAAGCTTCAGCGAAGTAGACTTTACAGAGAGGCTGAAATATCCAAGAACAAGAATTACTGAAGGAACAAAGTGGAATACACAGTATGTTATGTCTTGGCCTCAAACACCATAGAACATCATTTCTGGCACATTCTTGTTCAAAGCAATTTTAACGACCTGCCCATATGCAAGTGTAGGGAAACGTACATTTTACCTCTTGAGGAGGAAGCAGTAAGTTTCTAGAAAGGCTGCGACTGGGAGATATAGCTGTACCAATTTTTAGAAAATGTAATCTACCACAGTTCACAGCCGAATATTTCCTACTGCAAAGCAAAATATACTCATTCCTCTGTCAAAACCCACCCCCCTCAAACAAAACCTCAGCACCAGGCTCATCAGTGTAGAGTTCTAGGATCTCTTCATATAAATAAGATCCAGGGAGAAATGACACATCTCAGGCACAGCTCCTTGTGTCAGCTCTAGTGTCATCTTTTTATCTGATGACTTGTGAACTAAAGAGAAAGTTACCTGCCCTCCCACACATGCTATTTAATGACAGGACAGGCGTTGGTCACAGCCAAAGACACACCTGTTCAACAATGGTGAAAAAAGAAGGCACGAAGCCCTCACTGGTCATGGCAATTCTGAAGCCCAGCTAGGCACATGCCCCTTAGTTAAGGCTCAGTGTTGTGGTCCAGGAATACTTCTCAACAGCCTGTGGCTTCCCTCTCTGAGTTCTTGGGTCTTTTCTCTCTGTCTTTACTTCTTTTGAATAAATAAACTGACTTTGCAACAGAGCAGAGATTTCAGTCTGATTCCCACAATGGTCAAGTGTCTAAAAGCCTCTTTTCATTGTATAATGTCTCTGTTCCTGCACAGTACAGGAGTCCCCAAGACCACTTTTACTTATGACATCAACTGCAAATTCGAGGGTCCTTAAAACCATGCTCATTATCAATAATTTGCCAGAAATATTCATAGAATTCAGAAAAACCATTATCCTGTGGTTATGTTTGATTACAGTAAAAGGGATCCATGTTAAAATCGGACAAAGGAGGAGTGGCATACAGCGGGTCCAGGAGAGAGCAGGCACCAGCTTCCAATTGTCCCCTCCTGGTTGAGTCATCCAGTTCTTCTTACTTACTTCTCCCAGTATTGATGTGTGGCCACATGTACAGAATATCATAACCAAGCAAGCCTATCTGAGACTTGATGACAAGAATTTTAATTTGGGTTCAATCACATCAATAACAATAAGTGCGTATGTGGCTTAACTTGGTCTCAAGCCCCTCTTGAGGTCACAATGACACTGCGTGGTGCAGGGCTTCCCACCTTAAGTCACAGTGTTGACACAGACTATCTCATGTGGCCCAAAGGCCCTGGGAAAAGAAAGATAATTTTCAGACAGTACATTTGAAAGGCTTAGAGGTTCCCTTCCAGGAGCTGAGGGCAAAGGGCAAACCTGTCTTCAGCAAACGCTAATGCATTACTGCAAAGGTCCCTTTAGTCCATGCTGGCCAGAAAAATCTATGTTAAAAGCTCTGTGGGTTTTCTATGAATTTTGTTGGCATTTACTCCATTAGAGAGAACCACAGGTATCAATCTCTTCAAGGTAAGCTTTTAGGTACCTTGAGATCACTATGAGCCTACTGTGGGACAGACCTCCTATGGTCTTAGAGAAGCCTCATCATGTACCGCAGAAAATCTATGGGTTACGCCCTTAAGATTTTGGAAAGCCTTCTGCCTATGTGCTGTGTGTTATATGCGATATTTCCTTAGGTTTTTATGCTGTCTTAATAAGATATTTTATATTCCCATCTTGGATTTGATATTTGGCCTGGGGCTTTTTCTTAATTACAGGAATCCTTTGCCATCTGAAGAGGCTGAAAATGGTAATTTTATTTCTTAACCCAGCAAGTCTTGACTCCGTTAAATTTGAAAGTTTATTCTTTAGCTCATTTTCTCCTTTCTCCTTTTGTAGTAGACGATAAGGAGAGGTCAAATGGCAATATTCTGCCTGGGAAACTTTTTATATTATCATGCTAATTATGTATATTTTCTATATTCCCCTTTACCATGGATAACAAAATATTGACACCTTATGTCACTATATAAAATGGGTCCCCTTCCCTTGAGCTTTAATAACATTTCCCTTACTTTTCCTTAAGTCCTCATTGACAGTCCCCTTGAGTACCTGTAAGCCTATGCTAACATACTTCTTGAGGCCGTTTAGGCTTCTGCTAACAGTCTCTTTCAGATCTTTCCAACTTTTACCAATGCATACTTTTAGTTTATTTTTATTGTATCACTCGATTTCTGGTAATAAAGTCTATTCTGGTTAATATTGCTGTGTAATAAATAAAACCACTTATGTTTATGGATTCTATTGTTCAGTAACTCAGACAGGGCATAGTGGGGAAGGTGTTCTCTCTGTTCTTAAATATCTAGGAAGATTCTGTAGCTGGGAGCTGGAATCAACTGGAAGTATCTTTACTCAGATGTCTGACAGCTGATGTGGCTGTCAGCTTGGACATCAGCTGGAGCTGTTGACCAAAGCACCTATCCTTGGTTTCTCCCTGTGGCCTGGATCTTTTCACAACCTGGTGGCCTAAGGGTAGACTCTTTACATGATTGCTAAAATCTTTCATGAATGGCCATTCCAGTGAGTGAAGCAGAAAATGTACTGCCTTTTATGACCTAGTATTGGGAGTTACGCAGTGTGTTTTACTGGTTCAAACACAAAACTTTGACAAATTTTAAGGAGAGAAGTTGTAAAATGGCACAGATTTTAATACTCTGTGGAAAATTCAACATAACTTACAAATCAAAATAGGTTACATATACTTTGAAATGAAATAATAAGGAAAACACTTAAAACTTTTAAAATGTAGTTTTATAAAGAGATATTATACCATTTGATGCATATATTAGAAGAAAGAAAAAGGCAAATATTAATGACTAAGAATCTACATAAAGAATTTAGGCAAAGAATACCCAATGCAGCACATGAAAGGAAAAATAATAAAAAAGGTCAGAGAAAATGATAATATGATAGAAAGTAGCAGTGCACAAAATAAAAATATTTTAGGAAGGTGAGGCAGCATTATTCATAATAGTCAATACTTGGAAACAACCCAAGTTTCCAACAATGGATGAATGGATAAAGAAGATGTGGTATATGTATACAATGAGATACTACTCAGCCATGAAAAATGATAAAATTATGCCATTTCTGACAACACAGCTAGTCCTTGAGGGTATTATGCTAAGTGAAATAAGTCAGACAGAAAGACAAATACTGTATGATTTCACTCATATGTAGAGGATAAACAAGCAAACACATACATAAGGAGAGCAGATTGGTGGTTAACAGAGGGGAAGGGGATGATGGGAGGACAAAAGGGGTAAAAGGGCACATACGCATGGTAATGGATAGAAACTAGACATTTGGTGGTGAACACAATGGCATCTATACAGAAGCTGAAATATAAAAAAGTACACCTGAAATTTACATGTGTTATAAACCAATGTGACCTCAGTAAAATAATTTTAAAAAAAGAAAACATGAAAATTCTTGACATTTTATAAAGAATTTAATATAAGTGTTGGACATCTGGGTGAGTGAAAGGTCAACGAATAGGATCTTCTTGAAAAAATTTATATTTTGAGAAAGAGGCAATCTCTGAGATTGCTTACAATCCTTTAGTTTTGTACAACATTTTAGGATACTTAAAATGCAGAAAAGTTTAGGATAACAAGTATTTTATTAACCCCTCCCTGCATTCATAAATATTAATATTGTATTATATTTGTTTTCTATTGATCGACTAAAGACATATTAATTAATAAATATTAATAAAATGATAAATCTATTTGTTTTTCACCAAGTGACTGTCCCATCTCCCTCTAAAATTTCATTATTTGGTGTGCTCTATTCAAGTCCTTACTAATACTTTTAAATACATCTATGTCTTACTAAACAGTATATAAAATTGCTGCAGGTTTAATTTTAAGAAAATAGAAATGGTTTCATTTTATAAGAATTCTTATCTATTTTACCACATTCACTTAAGTTTTTGTTCATGATATCATCCAGGTTGACTTTAGAGTTCTATTATGGATTTAAGTGAAGATGTACTTGGAAAGAAAATATGTTTTTAAAAATTATTATTGATGTATAAAGTCCAAAACCAATATACCATGTATGTTAACACTGTGTGAGTGGTAGCAAAGAGAAAAGCTTCACAGTACCATAAACTGCAGCTCTTGTCTTCTTAGGAACGGTATACAATTAAGTAAATTATCAAATCAACAAGGACACAGGAAAATGTGCACGAATCTTCTGTAAAGACAATGATAAAAATTCAAAATATAACAACAACGAAAAAATTGAAGAAAAAATCTATATACCATAAAACAGGAAAAAAGAGCGATAAAAATAAAAGAATGGGAAATAAATTGAAATATGTCAAAATGATAGAAAAAAATCCCAATTTCTACTACTAATTTCATAATTCACAAATTAAAAGCAGAAATATGCAAACAGTTTAAAAACAATAGTTATATTTGCAAAAGAAAACTCTAAAATAGGAAAGTTAGAAGTTCTATAAAGAACAGAAACACATATACTTGGCAACTATGAATCAAATAGTTTAACAATTTGAATTTCTGACAAGTGGGATTTGTTCCTGTGAGGCATGGATGGTATCAGAAAATCCATTAGTGTAAGTTGCTATATTACTAGGGGAAATGAAGAATGTTATATGATTTTCAAAGCAGAAAAATAAAAAGAATTTGATAATATTCAGTGCAAGTTTAACATAGTAAGTCTGAGAACACCAGTAATAGAATGGAAATTACTTAATTTACCAAAGATTATATGCAAACTAAAATATATTAACTGTATGATTGGGATTAAGATGGTAATGATCACTGCACAACAGTTTACCATTGTAATGGATGTCCTTGGTAACAGGAAAAGAAAACAAAGTAAAGACAAATATGAGATTTAAGATTCAGAAAACACTTGGTTTTTAGAGAAATGATCATCTCACTAGACAAATCAAAAAAATCAACAGTCTATAAACCTGAGCAGGTAGTTTACCAAGATCAGCCTACAAAATTACTGAACTTTCTCTCCATACCAGCAGTGATGACTTATAAAAAGTAAAATGCCATTTATAATAAAAAAGTGTAGGATATATATAAATTAATGTAATTTAGAATATAAAAAATCCTCTATGGATAAAATAAATGACATACAAGATGATTGGAAAAATAAGAATTCTGTGTTGAAGGATGGGACCACAATATTATAACAATGTCAAGTATATTCAACACAATTTTTGAAAATATTTAGTTATCATAATAAAATACAAAAAGACCATTGGGATACAATTGATTTCAAAATCCAACTTAGGATATATAGAAACTTAGTATCTGATAAAGGAGGAATTGCATATTAAAAGGACAAAAAATATTATTACCTGGTAGGGAGAAAACTTTCTCAGTATATAGAGAAAAATAAATTTATATTTCTATTCAAACATATATAGAAATTGGACTCAATTGATTTAAGACTTGAGCAATATTATATTATAGAATTGTTTGAACAGAATACAAAATAATATATTTTTAATAAGGAAGAATGGATGGTTTTTTTGACAACCAAAGAAAAAATAAATACTTAATTAAACTTAAGAATATTTGTCTAGTAAAGGACATCATGGGCAAGGTGAGCACACTGATACAGACTGAAAGAAGATAATTTACATGCCTCAAACAAACCAACCAATAAAATGTAAAATAAGAAATCAACTTTGGGAGGAATTCCAAGATGGCGCCGTGAGTAGTCCTCTTTGTCTCTCGCCCTTCGAGTCTACAATTATTTGGACACTTATCGCTTGACAAAGGATATCCAGACAGCATCTCAGGACGTCTGAGACACCCAGGCGACTATACATCGGAAGGCGGACGGACTTTCCTCCGGGAGGATGTGGAAATAGGTGAAAACTCTCCGACCCCGACGGGCAGCCTAGTACCCGCAAGCGGCTTTCTTCCAACGGACGCCCCCAGAGGATCCACACACATCTAGGGCAGGAGCGAGAACACAACAGAGGAGCGACGGTGGAAACAGGTGACCAGAACCCTACTTAAACCCCCCGCAATTACTCCTAAACGCAGAGGGAAACTTCGGAGTTGCACACCTGAGCCCGCGGGGAGAGTCTCTCCCCGCCATTGGCGGGGAGACCCGGCCTGGTGCTCGGGGCACCCGGAGGGTCCCAGAGAGAGACACGGAGGGCACGGAGGTCTCCCAGCTGCCGTTGCCCGCCCCGTGGGACTAGGGATTGCCGGAGATCTCGGAGAGGACCGGGGCGGGGGAACTTTCAAAGGCGGGTCCGGCGACCCGGTGGGGAAGCGCCGGAGCTCCGCCAGGCAGCAGACAAAACTCTCTGTCTGCCGGTAGCAGAGGGGCCACGCTGAGCATTCAGAGCTCCCGGCAGAGGCCCGGAGAGAGGCCCAGAGGGCGGGGCGACCCCCAGCTGCCCTTGCCCGCCCCGGGGGACTAGGGATTGCCGGAGATCTCGGAGAGGACCGGGGCGGGGGAACTTTCAAAGGCCGGATCGGCGACCCGGAGGGGAAGCGCCGGAGCTCCGCCAGGCAGCAGACAAAACTCTCTGTCTGCCGGTAGCAGAGGGGCCACGCTGAGCACTCAGGGCTCCCGGCAGAGGCCTGGACAGAAGCCCAGAGGGCGGGGCGACCCCCAGCTGCCGTTGCCCGCCCCGTGGGACTAGGGATTGCCGGAGATCTCGGAGAGGACCGGGGCGGGGGAACTTTCAAAGGCGGGTCCGGCGACCCGGTGGAGAAGCGCTGGAGCTCCGCCCGGGCAGCAGACAAAACTCTCTGTCTGCCATTAGCAGAGGGGCCACGCCCAGCATTCAGGGCTCCCGGCAGAGGCTCGGACAGAAGCCCAGAGGGCGGGGCGTCCCCCAGCTGCCGTTGCCCGCCCCGTGGGACTAGGGATTGCCGGAGATCTCGGAGAGGACCGGGGCGGGGGAACTTTCAAAGGCGGGTCCGGCGACCCGGAGGGGAAGCGCCGGAGCTCCGCCAGGCAGCAGACAAAACTCTCTGTCTGCCGGTAGCAGAGGGGCCACGCCCAGCATTCAGGGCCCCCGGCAGAGGCTCGGACAGAAGCCCAGAGGGCGGGGCGTCCCCCAGCTGCCGTTGCCCGCCCCGTGGGACTAGGGATTGCCGGAGATCTCGGAGAGGACCGGGGCGGGGGAACTTTCAAAGGCGGGTCCGGCGACCCGGAGGGGAAGCGCCAGAGCTCCGCCAGGCAGCAGACAAAACTCTCTGTCTGCCGGTAGCAGAGGGGCCACGCTGAGCATTCAGAGCTCCCGGCAGAGGCCCGGAGAGAAGCCCAGAGGGCGGGGTGACCCCCAGCTGCCATTGCCCACCCAGCGAGGCTAGGGATTGCCGGAGATCTCGGAGAGGACTGGGGCTGGAGAGAGTTCCAGAGACCCAGCTTAGTAGCCTAGGGGGAAACCCTACAGGCTCACAGAAGCCTTAGGGAAAGCCTCTGCACAGCACCAGTAGAAGGCACCCAGCCGCCAGCCACAAGGCTGGAAGACCCCAGGGCAAAAGCAGCATAGCTAGGTGTACTAACCACAGACTGTAGAAGATGCCAATAGCTCTCCTGCGACCCATAGAGGACAAGTGAGATTTGGTGGGTGCCGACAGCAACCGAGCGACAAATAAAAGTGATCCCACCCCTGGCCGCTGGAAAAGCCCATAACACCGTTGCAGACCCCAAGGAGAGAGCGCATCTAGGTGGGCAACAACAGTAGGCACCTGCAGCCTGAAGCCCCCCGTGACGGCCCCCACGGCAGAGGAGGGAATCCAAAGGGCCACTGTGGCTACGAAGAGGGGCCCAGGCCCAGTTAGCAACTACGGACAGGGTTCCTGGTTGGTGAAGTATAAACAGCTGCTCCCCCCACCGCAGCAGCTGAAACAAGTGAAAGGAGCAACTAAACTCTATCTCCATGAGGAGGCACAAATCAACATCATCAAGCAATATGAAAAAATACATTAAATCTCCAGAACAGAAAGAAAGTAACAAATACACAGAAAACAATCCCAAAGAAAATGAGATATATAACCTAAATGATGATGACTTCAAAACAGCCATCATTAAAATACTCACTGAGTTAAGAGAGAATTCTGACCGACAACTCAACGAGTTCAGGAGCTATGTCACAAAAGAGTTTGATACGATAAAGAAGAACCAAACAGAAATACTGGAAATGAAGAACACAATAGAGGAGATTAAGAAAAATCTAGATGCTCTGAACAGTAGGGCCGATAATATGGAGGAAAGAATTAGCAATTTGGAAGATGGCAATATAGAATTGTTGCAGGCAGAGGAGGAGAGAGAAGCAAGACTTAAAAGAAATGAAGAAACTCTCCGAGAATTATCAGACACAATTAGGAGATGCAACGTAAGGATTATAGGTATACCAGAGGGAGAAGAGAAGGAGAAAGGGGCAGAAAACCTATTCAAAGAAATAATGGCTGAGAACTTCCCAAATCTGGTGAGGGAGATGGATCTTCAGGTGACAGAAGCCAATAGATCTCCAAACTTTATCAATGCAAGAAGACCAACTCCACGGCATATAGTAGTGAAGCTAGCAAAAGTCAACGACAAGGAGAAAATATTAAGGACAGCCAGGCAAAAGAAACTAACCTACAAAGGAACCCCCATCAGGCTATCAGCAGATTTCTCAGCAGAAACTTTACAGGCTAGAAGAGAGTGGAATGATATATTCAAAAATCTGAAGGACAAAAACCTACAGCCGAGAATTCTCTACCCAGCGAAAATATCCTTCAAATACGATGGAGAAATAAAAACTTTCCCAGATAAACAAAAATTAAGGGAGTTCATTGCCACAAAACCTCCTCTTCAGGAAATCCTCAGGAAAACCCTCATTCCTGAAAAATCCAAAAAAGGAAAGGGGCTACAAAACCAAGAGCAGAGGAGATAAGTAGAAGGACAACAACAGAGAGTAGCAGCTCTACATCAGAACAGATTAAACCATGGGACGAGAAACGAAGGAAACTGAAGAAAACCGGAAAACAAGACACAAAATGGTAGTGGTAGGCCCCCACGTCTCAATAATCACTCTAAATGTAAACGGATTGAACTCCCCAATCAAAAGACACAGAGTGGCAGGATGGATCAAAGAACAAGATCCAACTATATGCTGCCTCCAGGAAACACACCTCAGCCCCAAAGACAAACACAGACTCAGAGTGAAGGGATGGAGAACAATACTCCAAGCTAATAATGAACAAAAGAAAGCAGGTGTCGCTATACTAATATCAGACAAGGTAGATTTCAAAGCAAAACAGATAAAGAAAGACAAAGAGGGACAGTATATAATGATAAAAGGGACTCTCCACCAAGAAGACATAACACTTATAAATATATACGCACCCAACACAGGAGCACCAAAATTTGTAAAGCAACTCTTAATAGAACTAAAAGAAGACATCAACAACAATACAATAATAGCAGGGGACCTCAACACACCATTAACACCAATGGACAGAACATCCAGACAGAAAATCAACAAGGAAATAATAGAATTAAATGAAAAATTAGACCAGATGGACTTAATAGATATATATAGAACACTTCATCCAAAAACAGCAGGTTACACATTCTTCTCAAGTGCACATGGAACATTCTCAAGGATTGACCATATTTTGGGAACCAAAGCAAACATCAATAAATACAAGAGAGTCGAAATAATATCAAGCATCTTTTCTGATCATAACGCTATTAAACTAGAAATCAACTACAAGAAAAAAGCAGAGAAAGGTGCAAAAATGTGGAGACTAAACAACACGCTTCTCAACAAACAATGGATCATTGAAGAAATTAAAGAAGAAATCAAATATTATCTGGAGACAAATGAAAATGAGAACACGACATACCAAATCATTTGGGATGCAGCAAAAGCAGTCCTAAGAGGGAAATTCATCGCAATACAGGCTCACCTCACTAAACAAGAAAAAGCTCACGTAAGCAACCTCAAACGACACCTAACAGAACTAGAAAAAGAAGAACAAACAAGGCCCAGAGTCAGTAGAAGGAGGGAAATAATAAAAATAAGAGCAGAAATAAACGATATTGAAACAAAAAAGACAATAGAAAGGATCAATGAAACAAAGAGTTGGTTCTTCGAAAGAATTAACAAAATTGACAAACCCCTAGCCAGACTCACCAAGAAAAGAAGAGAGAAATCGCAAATTAATAAAATCAGGAATGATAGAGGAGAAATCACAACAGATACCAATGAAATACAAGAGATCATAAGAGAATACTATGAAAAACTATATGCCAACAAATTGAACAACCTGGAAGAAATGGACAAATTCCTAGACTCCTACAATCTCCCCAAACTGAATCAGGAAGAAATGGAGAATCTGAATAGACCAATCACAAGTAAGGAAATAGAAACGGTAATCAAAAACCTCCCCAAAAACAAGAGTCCAGGACCAGACGGCTTCTCTGGAGAATTCTACCAAACATTCAAAGAAGACTTAATACCTATTCTCCTCAAACTGTTCCAGAAAATTGAGAAAGATGGAGAACTCCCTAACACATTCTATGAAGCCAACATCACTCTGATCCCCAAACCTGACAAGGACAACACAAAGAAGGAGAACTACAGGCCGATATCACTGATGAACATAGATGCAAAAATCCTCAACAAAATTTTGGCAAACCGATTACAGCAATACATCAAAAAGATTATACACCATGATCAAGTGGGATTTATACCAGGGACACAGGGATGGTTCAACATCCGCAAGTCAATCAACGTGATACACTACATTAACAAAATGAAAACCAAAAACCACATGATCATCTCAATAGATGCAGAGAAAGCATTCGACAAGATCCAACACCCATTTATGATAAAAACCCTCAGTAAAATGGGTATAGAAGGAAAGTACCTCAACATAATAAAGGCCGTATATGATAGACCCACAGCCAACATCATACTCAATGGACAAAAGCTGAAAGCCATCCCTCTGAGGACAGGAACAAGACAAGGGTGCCCACTTTCACCACTCCTATTCAACATAGTTCTGGAGGTGCTGGCCAGAGCAATTCGGCAGGAAAAAGAAATAAAAGGAATCCAAATAGGTAACGAAGAAGTAAAACTCTCGTTGTTTGCAGACGACATGATCTTATACATAGAAAACCCCAAAGAATCCACAGAAAAACTATTAGAAATAATCAACAACTACAGCAAAGTAGCAGGGTATAAAATTAACGTGCATAAATCAGTAGCATTTCTATACACTAACAACAAACTAACAGAAAAAGAACTCAAGAACTCTATCCCATTCACAATCGCAACGAAAAGAATAAAATACCTTGGGATAAACTTAACCAAGGAAGTGAAGGATCTATACAATGAAAACTACAAGACTCTCTTGAAAGAAATAGGCGATGACATAAAGAGATGGAAAGACATCCCTTGCACATGGATTGGAAGAATAAACATAGTTAAAATGTCCATACTACCTAAAGCAATATACAGATTCAATGCTATCCCAATCAGAATCCCAAGAACATTCTTCACAGAAATTGAACAAACAATCCTAAAATTCATATGGGGCAACAAAAGACCGCGAATTGCTAAAGCAATCCTGAGCAAGAAAAACAAAGCCGGCGGAATCACAATCCCCGATTTCAAAACATACTACAAAGCTACAGTGATCAAAACAGCATGGTACTGGTACAAAAACAGGTCCACAGATCAATGGAACAGAATTGAAAGCCCAGAGATAAAACCACACATCTATGGACAGCTAATCTTCGACAAAGGAGCAGAGGGCCTACAATGGAGAAAAGAAAGTCTCTTCAACAAATGGTGCTGGGAAAACTGGACAGCCACATGCAAAAGATTGAAAATTGACCATTCTTTTTCACCACACACCAAAATAAACTCAAAATGGATCAAAGACCTAAAGATTAGGCCTGAGACAATAAGTCTTTTGGAAGAGAATATAGGCAGTACACTCTTTGACATCAGTTTCAAAAGAATCTTTTCGGTCACTGTAACTCCTCAGTTGAGGGAAACAATAGAAAGAATAAACAAATGGGACTTCATCAGACTAAAGAGCTTCTTCAAGGCAAGGGAAAACAGGATTGAAACAAAAAAACAGCTCACTAATTGGGAAAAAATATTTACAAGCCACTTATCCGACAAAGGGTTAATCTCCATAATATACAAAGAACTCACACTGCTTAACAACAAAAAAACAAACAACCCGATCAAAAAATGGGCAGAGGACATGAACAGACATTTCTCAAAAGAAGATATGAATATGGCCAATAGACACATGAAAAGATGTTCATCATCGCTAATCATCAGGGAAATGCAAATCAAAACTACACTAAGATATCACCTTACCCCTGTTAGATTGGCAAAAACATCCAAAACCAAGAACGACAAATGTTGGAGAGGTTGTGGAGAAAGAGGAACCCTCATACACTGTTGGTGGGAATGCAAACTGGTACAGCCACTATGGAAAACAGTATGGAGATTTCTCAAAAAGTTAAAAATAGAAATACCCTATGACCCAGCCATCCCATTACTGGGTATCTATCCTAAGAACCTGATATCAGATATCTCAAGAGTCCGTTGCACCCCTATGTTCATTGCAGCATTATTTACAATAGCCAAGACGTGGAACCAGCCTACATGCCCAGAAACTAATGATTGGATAAAGAAGATGTGGTATATATACACAATGGAATACTACTCAGCCATAAAAAAAGACGAAATTGGCCCATTCACAACAATGTGGATGGACCTCGAGGGTATTATGTTAAGCGAAATAAGTCAGTCAGAGAAAGACGAACTGTATATGACTCCACTCATAGGTGGAAATTAGTATATTGAGAAGGAGATCTGATTGGTGGTTACCAGGGAAAAGGGGGGGTGGGGGGAGGGTACGGAGGGGGAAGTGGTGTACCCACAACATGACTAACAAAAATGTACAACTGAAAAAAAAAAAAAAAAAAAAAAAAGAAATCAACTTTGAAGAGAGCCCGGTTTAATTACAAATCAGGGAAATAAAAATTAAACATCAATAAAATATCACTTTGTATTAGAATAGGAAATTTTCACAAGCTGAATAATATTAAATAGTGCAAAACGTGGGCAGATAAGAATATTCTAAACTGCATTTAGGAACATGGCCTGATATTAGCATCTTGGGAGCAATCTGCTGGTAAGCAGTTAATTTATATTTGCATATAAAATATCTCTCAGCAATTGTGCCCATGGATGTTTATACAAAATGAATTCCTGGAAATATCCAGAATAATGAAAATGATCCAAATAACTTAAAAATTGCTTTTAGTTATGAGTAACAAGTTCCCTAACCTATGTGATTTTATCACAAAATTATTTGTTGTTTTAAACAAAATAGCCTAGGTTTAAGCAATTGAGATGGAAGATAAAATTTAGGCAATGCTTAAGTCTTAAGAAAAATAGAAGTGTAATAGAGATATCTTCAATGACACAAATATTTGTTTTTAAGCCATAGAATTAATGACTAGGTAATACTGTAATATATAAATGGATTCAATTAATGACTTGAAACAGATACTTCCATGCATGGGAATTTTGTAAATGATAGATGACATTGTAAATCAGTGTAGAAAGGATCTAACTCAAGACACGATTCTGTGAAAACTGGAAATCTATATGAAAAAATACAATATTGTATTCCTATCTTTTTGCTTTGATGAGTGATAACAATGATTTTAATGCAATTTATTGAAGAGGAAATATGAATGGCCAGGAAATACTGGAGACAACTATCCAAATCAGTAGAGAAAATGCATATTACTGTAAGAATGAGAAACAATTTCTTACAAAACAGGTTCACAGAAGATTAAAAAAAAATCAAATGATTTTGATGAAAGAAGATGCTCTTTCTGTTTACAAAGCTATGAGAATATAAAATAGTCCAAGCATTCTTGCATGCAACTGGGCATTTCTTTTCAAAACCAAATATTTCCCTTCTAGAATATTGTTCTTATCCTTCATAACTCCCAGGTAGAGAACATCATTAACAATAAGGAGGGTGACTTAGAAGTTGAAGCAGATACTTAAAAAGCAGTAGATTAATGGGAAGATAATGATTCTGAATTGAGCATGGTGAATATGAGATGAGGAAGGATTATCAAAAGTATATATAAATAGAAAGCATTTGGTAGCATCTAGAATTGAGAAAAAAATGAGTGAAGACATATAGATCCAGTCATCATAATTATGAACCAAAGAGGAGGAGGACACATCTAAAGATCTTGGGATATCAGATTATTCCAAGGAGGAAAAATTAATGAAATGTGTGGTATTTGGAGATAGTGACAAGACAATCAGTACTGGAATCTGGAAAGAGTAACCACAAGTGACAAGTTTCCAAAAAAGAATAAATTAGCATTGTGCTGAAACCTCAAGTCAAATGACTCCCAGAAGGAAACCACTTGAACTGTCAGTTTGAAAATAATTGGTGCATTTGAACAGAGCTTGATTTAATGGTAATAATGCCCAAAGCACAATGAGTGTTTCTCTTCATTTTATTTTAAAATGAGAAATCCAATTGCCTGTTTGTTGTGTAAACTTATGGAGTTAATAGTGACATACTAATTCAAAATGACCAAAGGCAAACAAAAAAAAGTGAAAACTGAGTCATTAATATATGACTGAGCCAGGAGATACATGGGAAACAAATAAACAGTTTATACCATTAATCTAGAAAGTGACAGAATTTTATTTTAAT
Organism: Equus caballus; assembly: GCF_041296265.1. NCBI lineage: Eukaryota > Metazoa > Chordata > Mammalia > Perissodactyla > Equidae > Equus > Equus caballus. The sequence goes on from NC_091704.1 coordinate 13,375,772, forward strand.
CTTAAATATCAATAAGATTCACATTTTCAAGATGGTAAATTAATCTTATATAAATTGGAATGAACAAAGATGCATGTGTCTTGGAACTTAAAGGAGAAATATGATCTGGAAAGGCAATGGACTGTGGAAGAGGGAAGATACTCCAAGGAGAGAAACCTCCTGAGAAAAGACGTAAGCTCAGATTTGTGTGTTGTCTCTTTGGGATCCAGAAGTAGAAAGGCAATTTGTATTGAGAAATGGAGAACAGATGGCTTCAATACATTCTGCAATCCTCAAAACAAGATCAATGAGGATATGAAAGTCTGTTCTGCAGCAAATTTGAACCAGTGAACGCTTTTGAGAAGGAGAGTGATGCAATCCAGTGATGCTTTTGGAAAAACCCAAAAGTAGTGTTAGATAATGAAAGAGGAGAAAAATAGTTTTATCCATAATGTCAGGAAGTTAAAATGCAAATAAAGGGATTTTTAAAAAATTACTGATGAGCTTTTTCAAAAGGCATTCGCAATCCTTTCTGTGAGAAGTGGTTTGAAGTTTCTGTCAGGAGCCAAGGACAGTTTTTGCATGCCATTTTATCTATAACATAGAGCGTAACTTTTGTGTCTGCATTTGGAGGTGGGAATGTGACATCCATTGGCAGAATGCAGCACGCTCAGGGCAGACACTTGGGCTCAGTGAGCCCAATCTGCATTCAGTCAACTCCCTCTTGCCTCATTTTTCTCTTCCTTATTTCTTATTCCTCTCAGTTTATCTTCAACTCCAAGACTTATTCCTTCATTATTCGCTGCTTTTCAATATTCCATGGCTGTGTCTGGCTTTACTCAGACAACATGATTCCCCTCCTCTCTTCTGCCCACCCTACTATTTTCAATTTCCATTTTAACCTGTAAATATAAGTGTAAAAAAACATAAGTTACCTGTTTAACTACAGCTGTGTTGTATGTTTATAAAGTCAGTAATGTGGCAAACAGTGGCTCTTTATTTCCTACTTTGAAGATTGGATGAGAATTCATGATATTAATAAGCTTGTGAGGAAATTATTACACGACGCATATACAGTGAAATAACGTGCATTGTCTCTTAAAAGCATACCTCTAACATCTCTACCAAGCCATCATGCACTCTCTCTCTCCCTCTCTTCCCTCTCTCTCTCTCTATATATATATTTAAATACATAAAAATAAATGTATTATTCCTAATATCATATTACTGACTAAGGCTTTGCGTACATACGTTTCACTTGGGAGAGACTGAGTTGACTGGGTTTGGAAATAAAGGCCTTGACAACCATGAAAGATTCTTCATGCCAGTTTCCTGTGATAGGGCAGTAAAGCAAATGAGAGTTTGTGACATTGATTTTGAGAAAAAGTGAGCTGATAAAATATAACATAATAAAATATTGTATTCATGTATCTTCATATTCATGTTCAATTTGAAGAAACAACAAACCATAAAAAAAGAAAAATATATAGGCTCCACCTATCTGCTTACTAAACTTAAACATTGCATTTCTCTGTTGAGAAATAACAATTCAAAACTGTGTCTTAAATTTATCAAAATCTTACTGACAGTAATAGAGACCAGTTAGTCTTGATTAGTTCTACCATCCCACACTGTGATTCTTTAGGAGGGTTCTGATACAGACTAAATGAAGAGATGATTTTCCTTATGTGGACAGACAGTGAAGAGGTATAGTGTAAAAATATACCAGTTTGTTACTGCACAAGGGTTGTGAAATGGAGCCATGAGAAAAATCTTAGATGGCAAATGAGACCTAATTATAGAGTCAGGTCCAGTCATTTGTTAATAATGGAGACATGGCAGCACAGCAGGAAACGATTACAGTGCTCCATTAAACAATTTATCTTTTATATGCTGCTCCAACAAATTTGATTTGGAGGTTTGGACACAGAATGAACTGAAGGATGGCAGTAACCTTTCAGTTCCTAGATGATCCCAGCTACGTGAGTAGGATTGAGGCTTAAAGCAGTATATGGCCCCAGTTAGGCAAAAAGCTAAATAAGAATACAATTAAATACAGATCAAAGAAATATATGGTCCAAGGAGTTCCTCAGGCTGCAAAGCTTTCTCAGCACTTCCTGATCTCCTAATTTAAAAACTAGTTAATTATGGGGGCTGGCCCCATGGCTTAGTGGTTGTTTCATGCACTCTGCTTTGGTGGCCCGGTTTGCAGGTTCAGATCCCAGCCACGGAACTATACCACTCATCAGCCACGTTGTGGCAGAGACCCAAAAGTAAAATAGAGGAAGATTGACACAGATGTTAGCTCAGGGCTGATCTTTCTCAAGCAAAGGAAAAAAAGGAGGAAGATTGGCAACAGATGTCAGCTCAGGGCTAATGTTCCTCAGTGAAAACAAACAAAAGACTAATTAATTATGTAATATAAGTCCAACTTGAAAAAGTTGATTAGTCTAATATTATGTGTATAATTCAAGGATGTGGCACAATTGCTTGAAACTTTATTTTGTAGAAGAAAAAAATGGCAAATTTTTAGAAGGTGACAACGTAAGTAATCAATAAGCATGAAGAAATCAGCATTGTGCAATCTTAATTATTGTCTCTAGCTTTTTGGTTTTTTTTAGGGGTGGCATATAATGTAGTGTTGCACAACGATGAATTATAGAGTAAGCTTTTAGATTTTAAATGGGAATTGTGTGCAGAAAGAATGAAAAAAGTAAAGATTCTTAAAGAAATTAAGTGACATGTGTTGTAGTTATCCACACAATAAGGACTGGGTTTCTAGACAAGCATTCTAAATATGAGAAACATTTCTAAGATAATTTGGAATATATTAAGAATTTAGGATGTGGTAAACATCTGTTAGAATTGTTGAGTTGTTAGATTCATGCAATAGATGAATAACGCTCAGATAGAGTTTAGAAGGATATATAGGTGAAAGAGGCAGGACAGCCCTACCATTTGTTCACAGGTTAGTGGGGGACCATTTAGAATAACAATTTATTACACTGTAATATGGTAAATAGAAATAGAGAGGTGTGTTTTAAACTTTATATATAGTCTTCTAGTTATTTAGAATTCCAGGAGACATTAATTTTTTTAAATAATTATGGTAAGAAGTAATTAACAGGTTAGAGATGTCAACAAACATTAGAGTGACAGAAAGCAGAAATCAGTGGATGAATAAACCAAAGTCCCCGCACAAATACATGAATAAAAGTGGAAGCTGACAAGAAATAGTCTCCATGTAAGGGTTCAGAGTGCCTTGAAATCTCCTGGGAAGAATGGATGAGAATGAAAAGTGTAGCTTTGAGAGGGAGATTTAGTGAAAGACTTTTACTGAAAAAGATGCAGACCTGACCCCCACCATCCCTTTCTTTCCTACCTCCACATATAGTGCAGTCGGAAAGGAGACATTTACTAGAAACAAAAATATACAAAGATCTGTTGGCGCTACATTGGTCAGACTGCCTGGAGGTATTATGGCTTCTAGTGTAATATAAGCAGCCCAGGAAAGCTTTTCTTCTTTCGGCACATGTTGCCTCCAGATCAACAATCTGTTTCTACAGCCACAACATAAAATTTGCTCATTCATCCAGGCCAGCACAGAGTTGTGTGAAGTCCTAAAGCAACCACCCCCTTTGCAGGAGAGTGTTAGAGAAGAAAGGACAATATCTGAACCACAAAAGAAAAAACACCAGCATTTCCTTTAACAAATGTCTTGATTCACCAAGTATCTAATGAATGTGACTCACTAAATCTCTGTCTTAATGGAATTTACATCCTAATGAGGAGAGTCAGACAAAAAGCAGAAAAACTAGTATAGTCTTAGATGAGAGAAATACCAAGTAGAAAAAAAGGTAAGGTAGGTAGCTTATGTAGAGAGAGGCCATGAAGCTAGCTGAAGAGGAAAGCATTTGAATAAGAGCCTGAAAGCAGTGAGGGACTTGGTCTAAGGCACAGAGGCTGGTCAGAGGGAACAGCCAGTGCAAACACCCTGGATTAGAGCATTCAAATGTGTTCCAGAGATGAAGAGGCTAGTATGGCTGGAGGGGAGCTGAGCCAAAGAGTTGGTAGGTTCAGAGGTCAGGGGCATAATGGGTTCCATTTCTGTGCACATAAAATAGAACGAACTCCAGGATGTACATGAAATCAAGAACAGGCAAAACATAAGCCTTTGAGATAGATATTAAAATATAGGTTATGTCTAGGGCATGATGGACTGTGAAAGGATATGATGAAATCCTTTGGAAATAGTGCATATTTTTATCTGTGTGATAGTTGCATAAGTTTAGCCATTTATAAAATTTTATCCATGGTACGTTGAAGATGAATTCACTCAACACTCTTTTCAACATATATGTTTCACTACCGTAAGAACTATATACAAATGTCAGGAGACAACAGTATAATATTGCCAAAATATACTTGATAATTACTTGATTATTGATATAACTTGGTTGCATGATAACATGTTCATTACACTTTAATTGGCTTTAAATCTATTATAATGGGGCGTTTTAAATGGTATTAGTCTAATATGCTTGCTTTTTCTAGATAGTGGTACAAAACAGGTAAGTAATTTCATTATAACATCATGCTTTAAATCAGAGTTTTTGTAAATTAAAATGCACAATTTTAATCCATTTGGCAGAACCAGAAGGAAATTTTTATTTCCCAAAAGTTAAAACCAAAATATCAGGCACACTTCTCTGAATTGCTCCCAGAAGAGGACAAGCTCATGCAAAAGGATAGAAAGGAAGCCAACGCCTTGATCAATGAAGAGAGTGACATGAGAAAAAAAGAGAAATAGGTGAAAAAATAGAAAATTAAAAATCTGCCACTGTGTAGAAGAGTCTTGCTAAGGGAGTGGAAGAGATTAATTTTATATAATTAGAATAATCTAAAATAAATCCCTCCAATAGTATTTATTTAAAAATATTTCTATGGTACACAGGGTATTTCAGGTAATGTTCACACATTATAAGTGTGATCTCATTTAGTCTTAACACGCTGCAATATAAATATTAACAAATACCAAAAATTACAGACTATAAAAATAAGGCTTGGATAAATTAATTGTCTAAAGTCACACAGCCAAAATACCCTGTTCCAGATGTTTGAGCTATGTTCTTGCACTCTCTTCTAGTTTGCTTCTCCAGTAAAACGGCCAATCCAAGAATGTCTCATGGATTCACCTGGTCTTAAGAGATAGAATAAAGGATGGACGTATTGGTGAGGAACTACTTCCACCACACCTCACCGTTATTAGCAATATGTATTATTTAATGAACTTCTGATTGATGAGTTGTCAATGTCTTTTGTTTACCTGGCATTTGACTAATCTTATCCAACTTTCACTAAAACATGCTTCCCTCTACACTTTGGTAGACAGAATTTTTATTAGAATCATAGTGTGATATGCTAAGTTTCATGGAAAACGTCATTGATTTCCAAGGAATTCATGAGTTTTCTGATGACTCAGCATATTTCTGAAGGGATTATCCATGGAACATATTTGAGCTGACTGGTTGCTAAAATTGGACTATATGCATTTTTGGAACTTTCTTATGTCTGTTAGGTTCATGTTTTAGATTTAAAGTCACATCAAGTTAAAAATAAGGTTTAATATTCTTAGTCTATAATTTAAAAAAATTGACATCCGGAGAAAGAACTTTTTTTTGAGGAAGTTTAGCCCTGAGTTAACATGTGCTGCCAATCCTCCTCTTTTTGCTGAAGAAGGCTGGCCCTGAGCTAACATCCGTGTCCATCTTCCTCTACTTTACATGTGGGACACCTATCGCAGCAAGGCTTGCCAAGTCGTACCACGTCCAGACCCGGGATCTGAACCGGCGAACCCTGAGCCGCCAAAGCGGGATGTGAGAAATTAACCGCTGCATCATGAGACCAGCCCCAAGAGAAATAACTTTTTATGTGTAGACAATATCATAAAGAGTGGTGATCTAGGCTGGAAGTCCCTGACATTTCCATAACACAATGCCAGCCATTTCTCACATGTTGTATTTTCCACAGTGAATACATTTGTCATGGCATGGGAGAATCTGACTTTCAACTCTGAGTTCATCCTGCTGGGAATTTTCAGTCACAGGCCCAGCTGCATCTTTCTCTTCTCTCTGGTCTTGGTCATCTTCACAGTGGCCTTCAGGGGGAAACACCGCCATGGTTCTCCTCATCTACCTGGACACTCGGCTCCACACTCCCATGAACTTCCTCCTCAGCCAACTGTCCCTCATGGACCTCACGCTCATCTGCACCACTGTATCCAAGATGGACTTCAACTACTTGTCTGGCAAGAAGTACATCTCTCTGGCCAGTTTTGTGGTGCCCAGATATTCTTCCTTGTGTCCCTGCTTGGAGCTGAATGTTTCCTGTTGGCTGCAATGGCCTTTGACTGTTATCTTGTCATTTGCTGCCCATTACGATACTCAAATCTCACGAGCCAGAAAGTCTGTGGTCTCGTGGTTGTTTCTTCCTGGATTTTTGGTTTTCTTGATGGCATAATTGTCATTGCATTTGCATTGTCCTTCTCATATTGTGGTCCCTGGCTAATACCCACTTTTTCTGTGATTTCCCTGCCCTTCTCACTTTCTCATGCAGTAACACATTGCTATTTGAAGGAATATTTATTTGCTGTGTTATTACGCTTCTCTTCCCTGTAGCAGTAATCATTGCTTCCTTTGTTCAAGTTATTCTGGCTGTCATCTGCATGGGATCTGGGCAGGGTTGCCACAAAGCTTTCACCACCTGTTCCTCCCACCTCATCATGGTGGGAGTGTACTATGGAGCTGGTATGTTCATATATGTGCAGCCTGTTTCTGATCATTCCCCCATGCAGGAAAAGATGGTGTCTGTCTTCTATGCTATTCTTACACCTATGCTGAATCCCCTCATCTAAAGCCTCTGCAATAAGGAAGCGGCCAGAGCATTCATAGAGGTGTTAGGGAAGGGCAAGTGTGGAGAGCAAATTGCCTAATTAACTTTTTCTACATTTTTTGCTTTATTCTTCAATTTAGATATTTAACTCATATAATTCATCACAGAATATTTACCCATATTTGTATCAATAGATTTATAGGCAAGTGTACAAGATGTAGAAAGTGAAAAACTGTGCCTGTGCTTGTTTGTTTAAATAATATATTTCTTTTGTTATGGAAATTTGAAGTATGTCTACAAGTAAATATTTGTTGCAACATAATATGCATAACTGTATAGTTTGTTCTATACCATACTAGTTAAAAAATGAGAGGTATTTACTCATCATAATACCACATAGTACCATAATGCCACAGAGCATTTATAAACATTCTGTGGTTTTTAACATATAATAGTTTTATCTTTGGCCAATCAAAGAATTCTGAGGAGTTTAATATCATACCTCAAATTGGTCAACTTGTTAAAATGAATGATCAAGTTAATTATATTCAAAGTTATAGCTATATATATGATATTGTTATAAAAATTAATAAAATTTATCCGGTAGATAACACAGGTATTAGACTGGTGGTTAGGCTTATTGAGCCTATCTAGTAATGAACACCATCCTCCTTCAGGATATCAGAGTTTTGGGAGCCCCCATTTATTTCATTTTTCTACAGACATCAGCCTTATACATGGGAGACTGAAATGTGAACAAGAATCCTCAAAGTTTGGATTTTTCATCCTTAGATATCTTGACCCTTATGTGGGTCATGTACTGTATTGCACATAAAAGTGATCAATTTTGTAAATAAAAAAATCTAGGTTTTATGAAGTCTAGATATTTTCTATATATCATGTGTGACATCATTATAGGTATTGTTGTAATGATATTTATATAAAATTTAGTGCAATTCTGAAAAATCTTGTGTTTTTATGAGAAACAATCACTATGCCTTGAACTTTTGTTTTAAAACTCCGTTGTAACATCCCCACTATATTATTTCCTTCACTGAATATCACATTAATACAAGCTTAGCAGCTCTAAATAACAACTATTTATTATCTCATAGTATATAGGAATTTTGGTGTGACTAACCTGGGTATTCTGCTTAAGGTATCACAAGGTGGCAATCCATGTGCTGGCTGGGGATATAGTTTCACCTGAGGCTCAGGGTCGTATTCCAAGCTCATGTAGTCATTGAAATAATTTATTTCTTGCACCTGAGTAACTCATGCTAGCCTGCTTCTTCAAGGCCAGCGGGAGAGTCTCTCTGACCTCAGGGAAGGCCTAAGGGAGGAGCTGGCGATGTCAGCATGATGACAGAATGAACTTTTCTGGGACTCCCTCCCCTCCAACATACAATGAAAAGGGGCATCCACACTCCAAAAGATCACATCCTAACGCAACAGAAAAAATGACAGAGAGACACAGAGCCACACAATGGATGAAGAGCAGAGAGGCTGGAGCCCCCCATCAGATGAGCTGGAACGGGGTAAGAGGGAACTTCGCCCCTCAACTAAAGACTGTGATCCACGACCATGGGAGGTTCTGTGAGGGAAGGAATGGGGGAAGTGATGCTCATTTGCAGGATCACCAAGGACTCACTGGTGACCTTGCAGCCTAGAGGGAAGCCCTCTAATGGGGCAAAAGCTTTTGCAGGGGCGGGTGACCTCATTAAGCCAACACCTCAGGAGACCAGAGAGTGAAAGTGAGAAAGCCAAGATAGCACACCGGAAAAAGTGCCCCTCCCCAAACCTGCCCAGTGCCTGGTATCTTGGCTGACGGTGGAGGGCTCAGAATACCCAGCTCTCAACCCCCATCCAGAGGCGATACTCGGTAACTGAAACCAAATAATATCAGAATGCAAAAGACCCAACCTATCTCCTCTAGCGACATCAGACAGTACATGAAATCCCCAGACCAGAAAGAAAATGACAAGCACCCAGAATTCAGTCCTGAGGACACAGGAATATGTAATCTAAATGAGAATGAATTCAAAATGGCTATCATCAAAAAACTCAAGTTGGTAGAGGTATTAAGGACACTCCATCAAGAAGAAATAACACTTAAAAATATCTATGCACCCAACACAGTAGCAACAAACTTCATAAAGCAACTATTAACAAACCTAAACGATGATATTAATAATAACAAATAATAGTAGGGGAAATCAACACTCCACTCACATCAATGGATAGATCATCCAGACTGAAAATCAACAAGGAGACAGTGCAATTAAATGAAAAGCTAGACAAGATGGACTTAATAGACATCTATAGAACACTCCATCCAAAAACAGCAGAAGACACATTCTTCTCAAGTGTGGAAAGAACATTCTCAAGGATAGACCATACATTGGGAAATAAGGCAAGCCTCAACAAATTTAAGAGGATTGAAATAATAACAAGCATCTTTTCCTATCATAATGCTATAAAGCTAGAAATTAATTACAAGAAAAAAGCTGACAAAGGGACAAAGATGTGGAGACTAAACAATATGCTATTGAAGAAGCAATGAATCACTGAACAAATTAAAGGAGGGAAGGCCTAAGTCCTCTTTTGAAGGTCTACCCTCTGGTTAAGTCAGGCCATTGCAGGACAATCTCTCCTGGATTACTTACAGCCGACTAACTGGAATCTTCATGACATCTTCACAATCACTTAACTCTTGCCTTATGGAATATCCTAATCATGGAAGCAATGCCAGGGGATATAGATCATGGGAACAGTTCAGGATTCTTTCTACCACACACACTCAGATAACTTACAGATTCCTATCCATGAAAGACATAAAAATGCAACTGCAATAACTTTTCCTGTCAATAATGTGAGAAAATATTAGTAATGTATTAATGATTGACTGAATTATTTCACCTTTTGATACTCTTTTATGGACTGTGGGGTCAAAGGGGTGGTAGTGAGGGCAAAAGGCTAAGAGGGGGCACGTACCAGCTATTGAGTCTGAATAGGGAAATGTGTCTTGAAGTATTTCCTCTTCCCACCCTTAAGGAGGTCTTGGTAGAGGCACCTGAAGAGGACCTCTGCCCAAGACCTCAGATAAAGAGGCCCAGCAGCGAAGGTTCCACCAGAGCTAGGAGAGCAAATGTGTAAGAACATGAGCAGCCAATGGGTCCTAGTCCTTGGCTGCAGCTCCCTACTGAGTCTGCAATGCGTTGGCTGTGCACCAAGTCTGCAGTGGGAAGGTCAGATTTTTTCTCTTTAATGTATTTAATGTGTACATTTTCCTTCAAAAGCATATTAACCATCATTAAAGAAATATTTGATATCAAATATTGTTTACTAATGTTGGAGTTAGTGAAAGATAGGACAGAAAAGGGGTGTCCTCTCTATTGTGAATTGGGAAAATGTTAAGGGGGGTCATCCCAGAGTACCATGTACCACCTCATTTTTTCCACTAATGATTAAAAACAAATATGCTAAGAAAAACAGAATATAATCAACAGCCATACATTTTCCTAAAACTACAGAAAGTTAAAATTTAGTGTATTCAGAGCAACCCTTCAAAGTGTGATAGGGATATGAAGTTGAGGCTCCATTATAGTAAAGTCATCATGAGCACTCCACCTGACTCTCACCTATTGTGTATATTCTTAATTCTAACAGCATTTAAAGACCACATTATTGTGTCTCAATTTATCTTGCAAAACGTGGATGCAATCTGTGGAGAAATAAGAACTTGCTATTCTTGGTGGAGCTCTAAGTTAGTAAAATCTTTCAAGAAAGTAATTTAGCCTTATTTATTCACATATGTAATGTTTTTGTAGCTTTGAACGAATATTTTTCAGGGTAAAATCTTATCTTAAATAATGAGTAATCACATTTTTATACACAAGTAAGTAAAGGAGAAAAAGTATGCATAACGTATATGACCAATTGTAGAAAAAGGGTTAATTAAATAAGTCCCATACTTTTTCATCAATTTCATGTTTGCATGTAATTCATAACTCCTAAATAATCAAATCCGTGTATGTGACAGTGCAGTAAGTGGTTCTAATTCTGTTTTCATTTAGAAAGTATAGACTTCTCAAGACAGTTCATGGTCAGTCCAGTTATCACCAGATATTAGGCACTATTTCCTCAAAACTCTTATCAACAGCTTTTTCACCTGCATATGTAAGGAAGAAAAGGTATGATATGACCATGGTTTTGTTTCTAATGACTTCCTCACTTTGATTATAGTGGAAAATCACATTTTATTGCATCAGGAAAATTCTGATTTCTCACCTTTAAACATATACATTAGAAGAATTTAAGTATAAACTCCCTCCTCTAGTTACACATCAGCTGAGATGATTTCTGCTCATATAATTGGTTTTCCTACCTGACTTTTCTTTTTATTTCCCTCACTCCTTTCCTTCTTCCATCTTTTCTTTCTTTACTTAGTCACTCATTTCCAAACTTTCTTTACTTCTATATCTGTCATCTCCTAATAACAACCTCTTTAAATCTTTCTTCTTTTTATATCAACTCTATTTGTTCTTTCCTTGTCTTCAGTCCAAAACTTATATCTCCCTCCTACTCAATAATTGTCTTTTAGCTGACCTTCTCACATTCACAGTAAACTTTATCCATTTTTACCTTTATATCTTTGTTCATGCTGTCAAAGGGATTCTTGTGTAGAAAAGTATGCGCAGATGTTTAGAAGTATATTTATGGTTAAATGGTAAAATACCCTGAAATTGGTCTAATAATTAACTTGTGAGTGCTTATTGGAGGCTTTGGGCCAGGCAGTGATGCATGGAAGTAAGTGGCATAGAAAGAGCCTAGTAGTGATTTTCAAGAGAGTCATTGTCCAGAGCTGGCATACACTATGGATGCAAGAGGTAGTAATATTCTGTTGGGAAAAATTTTTAGATAACAGGGAGGATATTGACTGCAAGGTAAAGGTAGCATAGAGGAAAAATAAGTGCAAAATGATAATGGGAACAATACAGAAAGAGGATATAATACTTGTAAACATATATACCCCCAGCATAGGAGCACCTAAACATATAAAGCAATTATTAACAGATAAAAGGTGAAATAGACAGTAACACAATAACAGTAGGGGTCTTTAACACTCCACTTACACCAATGGATACATCATCTAAACAGAAGACCAACAAGAAACATTGACCTTAAATGACACATTAGACCAGATGGACTTAGTAGATATATACAGAACATTACATCCGAAACAACAGAATATACATTCTTTTTCATTGCACATAGTACATTCTTCAGGACTGATCACATATTAGGACACAAAATAAGCCTTAATAAATTTAAGAATATTGAAATAATACAAGCAAATTTTTTGACCACAAAGGTAAGAAACTAGAAATCAACTACAGGAAGAAAATGGAAAAGTCACGAACATGTGGAGATTAAACAAAATGCTACTGAACAATGACTGGGTCAATGAAGAAATCAAGGGAGAAATAAAAACTTCCTGGAGATAAATGAAAATAAAATTACAACATACCAAAATTTATGGGATACAGCAAAAGCAGCGCCAAGAGCAAAGTTCATAGCAATTCAAGCCTACTTCAATGAACAAGAAAAATTCCATATAAACAGTGAAACAGCATATCTAAAGGAACTGGAAATAGAAGAACAAACAAAACCTCAAAGCAGTAGAAGGAAGGAAATAATAAAAATTGAGCAGAAATAAATGAAATAGTGACTGAAAAATAATTTTAAAAATCAATGAAACTAACAGCTTCTTCTTTAAAGAGATAAACAGAATTCACAAAACTTTACCTAGATGCAACAAGAAAAAAAGAGAGAAGGCACAAATAAATGAAATCAGAAATGAAAGAAGAGAAATTACAATGGACACCTCAGAAATACAAAAGAATCTAAGAGAAAACTATGAAACACTATATGACAACAAATGGGATAATCTAGAAGAAATCGATAAATTCTCACAATCATACAACCTTCCACAACTAAATCAAGAAGAAATAGAGAATTTGAATAGACCAACCATCAGTAAGGAGATCAATACAGTAATCAAAAACCTCCCAAAAATAGAAATTCAGGACCAGATAGCTCCCCTGGTGAATTTTACCAAACATTCAAAGAAGACTTAATACCTATCCTTCTCAAACACTTCCAAAAGTTTGAAGAGGAGGGAAGGCTTCCTACCTCATTCTATGATGCCAGCATTACCTTGATACCAAAACCAGACAAGGACAATACTGAAAAGAAAATTACAAGCCAATATCAGTGATGAACATTGCTGTAAAAATTGCCAACAAAATACTAGCAAATCAAATACAACAATGCATTAAATAGATGATACACCATGATCAAGTGGGATTCACTCCAAGAATGCAAGGATGGTTCAACATCCACAAATCAATCAATGTGATACACTACATTAACAAACTGAAGAATAAATATCACATGATCACCTCAATAGATGCAGAGAAAGCATTTGACAAAAAAATACAGCATCCATTTATGATAAAAATTCTGAAAAAAATGTGTATAGAAAGAAAATATTTCAACATAGTCAAGACAATATATGACAGACCGACAGCTAATGTCATTCTCAATGGAGAAAGACTGAAAGCTATCTCTCTAAGTACAGGAACCAGGCAAAGATGTCCACTTTTGCCATTCTTATTTAATATAGTATTGGGAGTTCTACCGAGAGCAATCAGGCAATAAAAAGAAATAAAAGGGATTCAAATTGCAAAGGAAGAATTGAAATTTTGCTGTTTGCAGGTGACATGATTTTACATATAGAAAATCCTAAAGAATCCACCAAAAAATTTTTAGAAATAATAAACGAATGCAGTAATGTTGCAGGATAGAAAATCAACATACAAAAATCAGTTGCATTTCTATACACTAACAACAAAGTACCCGAAAAAGAAATTAAGACCACAATCCAATTTACAATTGGACAAAATGAATCAAATACCCAGGATTAAATTTAACTAATGAGCTGAAAGAGCTATACACTTGAAAATATAAAACATTGCTGAAAAAAATGAAGAAGACACAAAGAAATGGAAAGATATTCCATGCTATTGGATTGGAAGAATTAACATGGTTAAAAATGACATACATCCTAAAGCAATCTACAGATTCAATGCAATTCTTTCAAAGTTTCAAGGAAATTTTTTAAAGAAATAGAACAAATATTCCTAAAATTTATATGGAACAACAAAAGACTCCAAATACCAAAGGAATCATGAGAAAAAAACAACAAAGATGAAGGTATGACACTCTATGATTTCAAAATGTACTACAAAGGTATAGGAACCATAACAGTATGGTAGTAGCACAAAAATAGGCACATGGATCAATGGAACAGAATTGAAAGCCAAGAAATAAACCTACACATCTATTTACAGCTACTCTTTAACAAACGAGCCAAGACCATACAATGGAGAAAAGGAAGTCTCTTCAATAAATGATGTTGTGAAAACTGGACAGCCACATGTAAAAGAATGAAAATAGATCACTATCTTACACCATACACAAAAATTAACTCAAAATGAATTAAAGACATGAATTTAAGACCTGAAACCATAAAACTTCTAGATAAAACATAGGCAGTACACTCTTCCACATTGGTCTTAGAAGCATATTTTCGAATACCATGTGTGACCAGGAAAGGGAAACAATAGAAAAAATAAACAAATGGGACTATACCAAACTAAAGGGCTCCCTCTAGCAAAGGAAACCATTAACAAAGTGAAAAGACAACATAACAATTGAGAAAAGATATTTGAAAGCCATATATGTGAAAAAGGGTTAATATCCAAACTATATAAAGAACTCATACATTTCAACATCAAAAAGCTAACGATTTAATTAAAAATGGGCAAAAGATATGAACAGACATTTTTCCAAAGAAGATATTCAGCTCCAAAAGGCATGTGAGAAGATGTTCAACATCACTAATTATAGGGAAACACAAATGAAACTACAATTAGATATCACTTTACAGCCATCAGAATAACTATAATTAAGAAGACAAGAAATAACAAGTGTTGAGGATGTGGAGAAAAGGGTGCCCTCATACACTGCTGGTGGGTATGCAAACCAGTGCCATCACTATGGAAAATACTATGGAGATTCCTCAAAAAATTAAGAACTACTATATGATCCAGCTATTCCACTGCTGAGTATTTATCCAAAGTTTCAAAGATATATGCACCCCATCTTCATTGTGGCATTATTCACCAATACTTGGAAACAATCTAAGTGACCGTCAAGGGCTGAATGGATAAATAGGATGTGATATATATACACAATGGAATGCTACTTAGCCATAAGAAAAGATGAGTTCTTGCCATTTATGACAACATGGATGGACCTATAGGGTATTATGCTAAGCAAAATAAGTCAGAGGGAGCAAGTCAAATGCCATATGATCTCACTCATAAATAGAAGATAACAGCAACAACAACAACAACAAACAAACACAAATAGACAGAGATTGGATGCCTGGTTACCAGAGGGGAAAGGAGGAGGGAGGAGAGTAAAAGGGGTGACTGGGCAAATATGTATGGTGATCGATGGTAATTAGTCTCTGAATGGTAAAAATAATGTAATCTATTTCAAATTTTTTGGATAAATACCCTGTAGTGGGATAGCTGGATTGTATGGTATTTCTCCTTTTAATTTTTTGAGAACTCTCCATACAGTTCTCCATAGTGGCTGCACCAGTTTGCATTCTCACCAGCAGTGGATGAGCATTCCCTTTTCTCCACATCTTCTCCAACATTTGTGTTTTTTTTGTCTTGTTCATTATAGCTACTCTGACCAGTGTAAGGTGATATCTCATTGTAGTTTTGATTTGCATTTCCCTAATAATTAGTGATGTTGAGCATCTTTTCATGTGTCTGTTGGCCATCTGACTATCTTACTTGGAAAAATGTGTGTTCATTTCCTCTGCCCATCTTTTGATCGGGTTGTTTTTGTTGTTGTTGTTGGGTTGTATGTGTTCTTTATATATTTTGGAGATCAACTCCTTGTCTGATAAATGATTTTCACTCATATGTGGAAGATAACAAATATCTGGATAAAGAGAACAGATTAGTGCTTACCAGAGGGGAAGGAGGTTTGGGGGTCGCTGAAAGGGACAAAGGGGTACATATATATGGTGATAGATAAAAATTAGACTATTGGGGATGACAACAATGAAGTGTATGCAGGAATTGATAAACAATAATGTATGCCCAAAATTATGCCATGTTATAAACCATTATAATCTTAATAAAATTACTTAAAAATAAATTACAACAAAAAAGATAAAAAATAATATAATTTACACAGAAATCTAAATTTTATGATGCACATCTGAAACTTATAGAATGCTCTTAACCAATATTACCTCAATTAAAAAAATGTTAAAAGAAGTTCTTCAGAGACAAGGAGAATTGTATAGATCAGAAACCTGGATCTATGTAAAGAAAGGAAGAGCATAGGAGAAGGTATAAATGAAAGCAAAATAAAAATTTTATTTTTCTTAGTCTTAATTGATCTAATATAACATTTTGTTCAAAATAATAAAAACAACTAATCTGATGATTATACATGACACATAAGTGAAATGCATGACAGCAAATATACAAGAATGGGGAGGAAGAATTGAGAATACTTAACTATTATATGGTATGTGCAGAACCAGTGAAAAGGTATAATGTTAATTAAAGTGGACTTAGATTAGTTGTAATTGCATATGACAAACTTTGGCACAACTATTAAAAAAGTAAAAAAAAATATAAATGACATACTTGAGAAAATAGAATCACATATAATATTCAACTAAAAACACAAAAGTTAGATTAAGAGTGCAAGACAGAAATAAGACAAAGGAACAAGGACAACAAGTAGAAAAGAGTAAGACGTAAGTAGATGTTAACTCAAACGTATCAATAATCAATTTAAATCTCAGTGGTCTAAATACACCAATTAAAAGACAGTGATTGTCAGAGTGCATCCAAAATCAGACCCAATTCTGTGTTGTCTACAAGAAATCCACTTTAAATATAAAGACATGAATAAATTAAAATTATTATGTTTTAAATATTTGTTTTTTTATTGAGGTAATATTGATTTGTAGCATTACATAAATTTCAGGTGTACAGAGGGTGTACAGGTGAACAGAAGTGATTATATTTTGATTTCATGTATAGACTACATCATGTTCACCACCAAAAGTCTAGTTTCCATCTGCATCAGTACACTTCTGCCCCTTTACCCTATGTGCCCTCCTACCAACCCATTCCCCTATGGTAACTACCAATCTATTCTCCATATCTTTGTGTTTGTTTGTATATCTTCCAAGTATGGGTGAAATCATACAATTAAAAGGGATGGAGAAAGATATACTATGCTAACAATAGTATAAAAGAATAGTGGGGGAACTATATTAATTTCGGGCAGATCGAACATCAGAGCATGGGAGAATTATCAGGAAAAAAGAGTGGCATTACATAATGATAAAGTGGTCTATTCTACAACAACATATAACAATCCTTAGTGTTTACACACCTAACAAAGTATCAAAATATATGAGGCAAATGCCGACAGAATGCAGGGGAAATAGATGAATATACTATTTTAGTTGGAGCCTTCAACCTTCTCTCTTAGAAATGAACAGACCTGGTAGGCAGAACAATCAGTAAGGGCATAGTTAAACACAAAAGCATTATCAATCAACTGTATATTATTGAGATCTATAGAATACTTCATCCAATAATAGCAGGGTGCACAACCTTTTTCAAGCTCATATGGAATATTCACCAAGATAGACCACATTCTGAGCCATATAGCACATAGATTCAGAAAATACAAATTATACAATTTATACTTTCAGACCAAAATAGAAATAAATTAGAAACCAATAAGAGAAATAACGTTGAAAAATTCCCAATATGTGGATACTAAACAAAACGTGTAAATAACACGTCAAAGAAGATATCTCAAGATAAATTAAAAAAACAGTTTGAACTAAATGAAAATAAAAACACAATTTATCAAAATTTGTGCAATGCAGTAATAGTGTTCTTAAGGGGGACTTTTAACATTTAGCATACATATTAGAAAAGAAGAAAGATCTAAAATTAATAACCTAAGCTTCCACCTTAGGAAACTAGAAAAAGAAGGGCAAATTAAAGTCAAAGTAATCAAAAGAAAAAATAGAGCAAAATCAATGTAATTAAAAATAGGAAATAGAGAAAATCAACACAACCTAGAGCTGGTTCTTTTAAAAGATCAATAAAATTGATAAGACTCCAGCTAGACTAACTAAGAAAAAAAAAAAGGATGAGGAAGAATACATGATACTGATACGACAAATGAAGAGGGAGCATCACTGTGGATACAACGCATATTAAAAAGGCAAGAAAGGAATACCATTACAACTCTATGGCAAGAAATTTGATAATTTAGATGAAATGGACCATTTTTTAAAATTTCATATTTTCCCAAAGCTCACAAAGAGTAATTAAACAAGCTGAATAGGCCTATAAATGTTAAAGAATTTGAATCAATAATTAATAGGTTTCCCAAATAGAAAGCAACAAGCCCAGATGGGCTCAATGGAGAACTCTGCCAACACTTAAGGAAGAATTACGCCAATTCTCTTCAATTACCTCCAGGAGATAGGAGCAGAGGGAATACTCCCTAACTCACTCTATGAGCCAGCATTATTCTTGTGCCAAAACCAGACAAAGACACTACAAGAAATGAAAACTATTGACCAATAACTCTCATGAATGTTTTTGCAAAAATTCTCAACTAAATATTTTCAAATTCATTTCAACAATGTATAAACTAAATTATATACTAGGGTCAGTGGGATTTACTTCAGACATGCAAGGCTGGTTGAACATTCAAAAATAAGTAAATATAACTTATCATATCAACGAACAAAAGAAAAAGAACATGATCATCTCAATATATGCAGAAAAGTTATCTGATATAACTGAACGTCTATTCTATATAAAAACTCTCAGCAAACTAGGAATACAGAGGATTTCCTCAATTTGATAAAGAACATCTACAAAATACCTACAACGAAATCATACTTATTGATGAGAAACTGGAATCATTTCTGTTAAGGTCAGGAATAAGGATGCTCCCTCTCTTCACTTTCACTCAACATTATGCTGGAGTTCAGGAAAATAAGAGAAGAAAAATAAATAAAAAGAACACAGATTGGGGAAAAAAAAACTCTTGAACTAATAAGTGACTATAACACGTATGCAAAATTGAAGATTGCTATTCAAAAGTTCATTGTTTTTCTACATACTAGCATTGAATAATTGTAATTCAAAATTAAAACACATTACCATTTGCATTAGCACTAGCAAGAATGGAATACTTAGGCCTAAATGTAAGGTCTATATAAAAAGTATATAGGAAATTCTGATGAAAGATACAAAATAAAAACACTAAAAAAATGGAGAGAATTCATGTTCATGAGTAGGAAGATTCAATATTGTCAAGATGTTCCTTTTTTTTAAAATCAAGTTACAGATTCAATGCAATCCCTATCAAAATCCCTGTAAGTTATTTTGTGTATATCACTAAAGTATTACTAAAGTTTATATAGAAAGCAAAGAATCTAGAAAAGTCAGCAAAATATTGTAGGAGAAGAACAAAGTTGGATGACTGACACTAGCAAGATTCAAGGTGCACCATAAAACTACACTAAACAAGACAGTGTATTATTGGAGAAATAGATTAATCAATGGAGCATAATACAGAGTCCAGAAATAGACCCTCACAAATACAGTCAACTGATTTTTTACAAAGGAACAAAGTCAATAGAATGGAACAAAGATCGTTTTCTTAACAAATGGTTCTGCAACAAGTGCATATTCACATGCTGAAAAGTGTATCTAGACGCAGATCCAACACCCTTCACAAAAATTAGCACAAATGATCATAGACCTAAATGTAAAACACAAGGCTATAAAACTTCAAAAAGATAAAATAGGCGGTAATTTGGATGACCTTGGTTATGATGATCATCTTTTAGATAAAAAATCGAATGGACAATTCATATAAGAAATTGATAAACTGGAGTTCATTAAACTTAAAAGCTGCTCTGTGAAAGGCGCTATCAAGAGGAGAAGACAGCCAAAGCTGGGAGAAAATATTGGTAAAATACCTGTCTGAAAAGTGACTGTTATCCAAAACATATAGAATTCTTAATGCTCAACAATAAGGAAACGAACAACCTAATTAAAAAATAAGCAAAATATCTGAACAGATACCTCACTAAAGAAGATGTACAGATGGAAAATGAAGGTATGAAAAGACACTCAACATCATATGTCATTAGGGAATTGCAAATTAAACCTAAGATGAGATGCTACTGCATGCCTGTTAGAGTAACCAAATCCAGAACACTAACACGACCAAATTATGGGTAAGATATGGACTAACAGGAACTCTCATCCAATGCTGGTGGAATGTAAAAGTGGTACAACCAATTGGAAGAAAATCTGATAATTTCTTACTTAGCTAAACATTCTTTTACCGTGCAACCCACCAACTGAGCTCTTGGGTATTAATCTCAATGAGTTGAAAACTTTTGTTCACATGAAAAGCTGCATGCGTATTTGTTTTATCCTTCCAAACCCACACAACAGACAGAATAACAGTACCCACAAAATCACCACCATTATGAATTTCTGAGAGTATTTAGGGACTTTTCCATTTTATTTTTCCCTTAGATGTTTTCCACTGAGGATATATAGGCAAATTATTATGTTTCAAGTCACTTGAATCAGCTCTTTAGCTACCTTATAATAATATCTTGATATATTTCAATTTGTTTGCTATATTTTTCTGAAAGCTTTTTAACTTATTTTTTTAAAAATTAGAAGTAGTAGTGTCAAGAGATAGAATTAGTGAAAACAGCAAAAAAGGTTTACAGAAACTGAAAAAACAAGTAACCATTCTTAGAGAATACAAACCATAGCAAGTGCCATTAAATAAACTCAATGCGGACAATGATATATTGAAATGGACTGGGGGATATAGAAACTGACATAATAAAGATATCTTTTTAAAAAAATATATTGTGAAAATCTTCCACTAATAGACTATGAAACCTTAGATAAAATGATTTACTTACCAAAACTGACTCAAAAAGTATGAAAATGTATGAAATGGTTATACATATAATGTAATCCTAAAGTAAATTATCATTAAAAATCTACTTAAAAGGGAAGAACATAGAACAAGATGTTTCTGCAGGTATAGGCAAGTTACTATTCTACAGACATTTACAAAACTTCAAATAACATTCAGAAGCAGCAATTGCCAAGGAATTTCATCATGCTAGACAAAGTTTGATATCTAAACTGTAAAGTAATATTTCAAAAGATCTCTGGCTTTTCTCAATTGTCAATAATAATTTAACAAGTAATCAAAATATATACAAATAAAATCTAACAAGTTGGGAGAAAACAAACAAAACAAATCTTGTGTCAGTCATCCACAAATGCTGGGTTCCAAAATTAAACATTCTAGTTCTGATTATCTACTGTTGCCTAACAGTAATCCCAAACTTAGTGGCTTTAATCAATATGATAATTTTATAATCTCTCATGTTTTCTGAGTCAAGAATCCAGAAAGACCTCGTCTGGGAGATCTTAGCTCAGATTCCCTCGTGCAGTCACATGGTGGCTGACCCTGGAATAGCGGAGTTCTGAATCAGTTGGGAGCTGCCTGAGGGTCCTTCTCTCTCTTTCTCACATTCTTCTCTCCGTATAGTCTCTACGTATGGCTAATTATTTCTCCACATCATGAAAACCTCAGGGAAGTAGACTGTTTATAGCATGGTTGACATTTAAAAGCAAGCATCTCCAAAAGAACAAAGTGGAAATACACAGTATATTCACGGACCTTCTTCAGACATCATAGAGTATCCTCTTGGCCACTCTATTGTCAATGCAATTTTCCCAATATACAGGCCTTCCTTGACTTATGGTGGGGTTGCATCCCAATAAACTCATTGTAAGTTGAAAATGTCATGTCAAAAATACATTTAGTGCACCTAACCTACCAACCATCATAGCTTAGCCTAGTGTACCTTACACATGCTCAGAACACTTGTATTAGCCTACACTTGAGAAAAATCATCTAACACAAAGATTAATTTGTAGTAGTGTTCAATTTATTGCACTGAAATTCATGTACCTGAAAATCATGTAATTTATTGACGACTTTACTGAAGGTGAAAAATAGAATGGCTGTATGGGTGTGTAATGGTTGTAAGTATATCACTTATTTTCCCTTTGGTGGTGTGACTGATTATGGGCTGTGGCTCACTGCCACTGCCCAGCACCATGAGAGAATATTGCACCACATATGACTAGCCCAGGAAAAGATCAAATTTCAAAATTTGAACCACAGTTACTTTTGAATTTGCGTCACCTTCACGCCATCATAACCTCAAAAATTGTACGTTGAACCATCTATATATTCACGTAAAACACAAAGATATATTTATGACACTATCCTGGTATAAGCATAACAAAATTAAAGGAGATCATTGAGATCTCAAAAAACAACTTAAAACATTAAAAATTCAGTATCTGATAAAGAAAAAAATGCAGATAAAAATGACAAAAAAATAATCTGACCTGTTGTGGAGAAAGCTTGCTTATTACATAGATGAGAAACACACTCAGATTCTTACTTACATGTATATTGAATCTGGACTCTAGATTGGTTAAAGACTTAAGTATGGAATGTAATACTACAGAATCATTTGAACATAAAATAAAACAATCTGTTTCTGATAAAGAGAAAGAAACCAATTGGTTATACAATAAAAGATTAATATAATGTTATTTAATTACTTTAATTATTTGGTAAAGGACATCATGACAAAAATTAACACCCTGAAACAGATTGAAGGAAGATATTTTCTATGTTTAAAACCAACAAACCAAAAAAAATTAAAATATTCAAGGAACTACTAAGTATTAAAAATTTGTGAAAAAAACAAAGTAACATTTGTCTGAAGAGTTGCATAATTTCATTAATAATCAGAAAAATGGCAATTTAACAATGATAAACCATCACTTTGTGCCCAATAGACTTGCAAAATTTCAGAAACTGGATAATGCTAAATGACGCCAAGGATAAAGACAGATAAAAATTCTCAGAACTGCTTTTGAAAACATGTTCTGATATTGGCATCTTGGAAAGCAATCTGCTGGTATGTAGTTAACTTACGTTTATGTGTAAATTAGAACAGCAGTTTTGTCCATGGCTATTAGTACTAAACAAATTCTAATTATGATCCAGAATTAGGACATAATCTAAATAATTTAGAAATTAATTTTAGTTATAAATAACTGGTTTTCTAATATATGCCACTTCATATGTGACTGAAATAAAATAATTCATTTTATGTTAATATCTGGATTTAAGCAGTTTAAGGATAAACTGCGGCTGCTCAAAGTCTTTAGGGAACTACATGTACTGTAATTGTAATACTATAAATCACAAGAGTTTTTGAAGAAATTAAAAAAGCTGATTATAAGATTAATATGGAAAATAAAATAGAAAGAACACAATAAATCTTAAAAAATACAGAATCATAGCAAGACATAAAATTGTCAATGGCAAAAACACTTGTTTTTAGCCATAAAAATAGGAACCAAGAAATAGTATAATAACAGAAAAATGAATCCATTTAAAGAATTCTGAATCAGAATTTTTAACATGAGAATTTGGTTAATGATATTAGATGGCATTACGAATCAATGTAGAAAGAGGGTTCAATACAAGACATGATTCTACAAAAATTGGTTGTCTACAATTTAAAAATACGAAATTATATTCCAATCTTTTTGCTTTCATAAAAGATAAATTAATGATGATTTATTTTTAAATGCAATTCATTGAAAAGGAAACACAAATAGCCAATAAATACATGAGACAACCACACAAGTCAGTAAAGAAAATGCACATTAACGTAAGAGTGAGAAATCATTTCTCAAATAATAGGTTCACAAAAGTGTAAAAAATACAAGCAATATCAAATCATTTTGAGAACATGATGAAAGAAACTTCTTTTTCTGTTTACATAGCTAGTGAGTAAATAAAATAGTCCAAGAACTCTTGCATGCAATTATTAAGTGATCTTGAAAATGGAGACATTCCTTTTCTAGGTTATTGCTGCTCCGTAACACCCAGTGAGGAACACCATTAACAACATGGAGGGTGACTTACAAGCTGAAATGTGTTATTTTAAAGCAGTAGATTCATTGGCAGATGAAAGTTTGGAATTTGGCATTGTCAGTATGAGGCAAGAAAGAAATATCAGTTATATAAATGGTAGGCTTTTGGTAACATCTGTAACTCAGAAAAAAATATTCACTGAAAACATACAGATCAAGCCATCTATAAATGTAAAGAAATAAATGAATAAATAAATAAATAAGTGCGAGCAAATCTGAAAGAGAGGAAAACATCTAAAAATCATGGTGAATCAGATTATTCCATGGAAAGAAAAATTAACCCAGTGTATTTGAGGATAACAATAAGACAACTAATAGAAGAATCAGAAAAGAGTAACAGCAAATGGCAAGCTTTCAAACAAAGAATAATTTGTAATAACGCTGAAGTCTCTGATAAGGAATCTCATGTTTAATGATGCCCAGAATAAGAACACTTGATTTATCAGTTTGAAAATATTGTTGAAGTTTAATAGAGTTCTGTTTACAGGTAACTAAGAGCAAACACAATGAGGAATTTATTTATTTTGTATAAAATGAGAAAGTCAATGCAATTTTTCCCTTAATTTTATGGAGTTAACAGAGAGATTCTGAAAATATGAGAGAGAAAAAAAGGAGAGCGAAAACGGTGTCATTACTATATGAATGAGCCAGGAGAGAGAGGAGAAAATAATAGAAAGTTTATATCAATAACCAAGGTAGCAGAACTTTCTATTTGACCTTAAAATCAATAAAATTTACATTTCCAAGTTGGAAACTAATTCTATGTGAGGCCCTAGGGGAAAAATTGGATGATAACACACAGTACTATAATTGAAGACAAGAGACTGAATTCCTTGGAGGGATTGCAAAATTGAATCACACATGACTTACTAAAATTGTGTTGTGTAGATTTTCTTTGGAAATTTAAAGGTTTCCAGTTGCTCTGTGAGTAATATCCTATCTTGCTCTGAACATGTAGAAGGTAAGACTGAGGTAGAAAGTATATTCCGAAATATCTTAGGCATTCAGGTGTTCAATCAAATGAAACCACATTTTATTCAAAAGTTATGTATATTAGACTTTCTGATATTTTAAAATCTTTTAAATAGGTAATTTTTCAGGTTGATCTGCAACTTATCTTTTTTTTCTATAAAATCATTAAGTTTCTTATATGTGTCACAGTTTTTCTGAAGACTGAATGAAATAATACATGTGAAGATGCTAAGTAAACATAAGGCATGATTTGGAACAATGTAACATATGCTAAATTATGAATTACTGCAATGCTCTCCACTGGATCTAATCTGTGCATTTGTGCTCCAGCCACTTATGGGGATCTTATGTGCTCTGTCTGCATGCAAACCTCTCTTGTTTGATTACGAGAATATAGAATAAGCATATAGCTTGTCAAACAGCAATTGATGATATTGTAAAGGAAAATAGAACATTTTCAAAAGTAATGGCAGGTGAATAATGGTGGAGGCTACTGGAAGATTATAGAAAAATAAAGCTGTGACAGGAATCTGTATAATGGTGGTGGTAAGGCTCATCTGATAAATTCACGCTGTGAAACGTATTTGGTGAGGAATTTTTAAGAATTAACTCATTCTATCTGTGCATCAACCTTGTGAGGGGCGGAGGGAATATAGAAATAATCTCAGACATTAGTTAACCTAGCTGGTGACATAGGAATTGGTGGTAGAGCAAGATTGCAAACTCAGGTTTGTGTGATCGGAAGGTCTGTGATATTTGCTTTTTATACAGAAAAGAGATAGGAGGCCACTCTTCTTCTGTAAGTTCAATAGATGTAGAACTTGCTATCTACAGAATAAAGAAGGAGTCTTAAAGAAAGATACACACGTGTGTGGTGGAACATGAAAGAGAGAGATAATACACAAAGGTAAAGGGTTTTGGAATAGAAAAGAAGTTTAGGCAAGAGAAACCTCCTCAGAGGAGACCTAAGCTCAATTGTATGTGTATATATGGGCTAAACCTCTCCACCGCCTGCACTGCAAATATTTCATTTCTTTACTGGGAATGGACAACTTAACATTGTTTCTCAATTCAAATTGATCAAGATTTTACAAACTGACATTAATAGAAACCAGCTAGTCTTGATTAGTTCTACTATCCCACACTGCTGTTCTTCCAGAGTGTTCTATTATGGGCTAAAACGAAGAATGATTTTACAGATATGGACATAAAGTGAAGAGCCATGGATTTAAAATATGTTGGAGTTTGTTGTTAACACAGGGATCATGAAAAGCATCCATGAGCAAAACGTGGGATGGCCAATGAGACCTAATGATAGAGGCAGATCCTGCCATTAGTTGATAATGGGGACAACAGCAGCATAGTGCTAAATAATTACAGCATTACCTCAAACAATTTCTCTTTTAAAAGATACTCCAAAGAAATTTGATTTGGAGGTTTGGACATAGAATGGACTGCAGGATGGCAGCAACATTTCACTTGCCCAGATGATCCCAGCTACGTGAGTAAGACTGAAGCTCCACCACACCATGCAGCTGTTTCTAGGCAGAAAGATAAACAAGAAGAAAGTTAAGTACAGGTCAAAGTAGTTTCTGGTCCATGGAATTCCTCAGGCCAAACAACTTTCATGGTTCCTAACCTCCTAGTTTATAGAACAATTACTTATGCAATTTAGGTCCAAATTGAAAGAACTAATGATTCTGTTGTTTTGGATAATATTCCAGGATGCAGCACAATTGATTAAAGCATTGCTTTGTACAAGTGAAAAAAGTGGTAAATCGTCAGGGGATAATTTCATCTATGTTGTTTTTCATAAGTATTAACCTTTATATTTTGAAACATAGGGAGAGAGAGAATTCCACACAAGTATAACACCATGAGTGAACTTGAAATAGAAAATACGTATCACTTGTTAGAAGGACTGAAATTATGCAGTGTTAAGTGACGTGTTAATTTTCTGTTGGGCATTAAATTTCATTTAGATAATATGAAAAATCATGAGCAATTTTCAATAGAAATGTTTGAAGGTATTTCTGTGGTGTGTATAATGACAGGTTCGCAAAAGGTTAGAAAACTGTTTTAGAAAGATTTAATTAGCACTTGTGTGTGAGAAGAGTGAAAAAATAAAGATACCTGAAAAAAGTTACATAGAATTGGTTATAATTATTCATACAGTGTGTCCTGAATTTCTTGTAAGCATTGCAAATGTAAGAAATGTTTCTAAGTGTGTTTATAACTAATTAGACATTTAAGATGTAGTGAATACTGGCTTATAATTGAACTGCAATATACACAAAATTGGTGACTATTACAGATAGAGATTAGGAGGACACAAATGTGCAAGAGACAGAGTATGTCTACAAACTGTTCGGGTGGTATTAATGGAGAAAGAAAGAAGAATGTCTTGTTCCTTGAAGAAGGAATAAAGAAAGAAAAATAAATAGATGTGAAAATAGAGAATTATCAATATGCTATTGTGTAGCCAAAGAAATCTCCTTAAAAGTTCTTGCTAAGAAAATGAGAAATTAATTTTATATAAACAATAATAGTCTAGAGATGAAGTAGGAGTAGTCTTTCTTCCCTCCAGTAGTATTTACTTATTTAAAAAATACTTATATGATAGACACTGTATCCCAGCTAATGTTCATACTTAATAAATATGATCTCACTTAGTTTTAGTAACACTCTATAATATATACATTATAAATATTCAAATTTTCAGAGTGGAAAATAAGTCATGGAGAAATTAATAATTGCCCAAGATCATGTAGCTAAAGTAATCTGTCCCAGGCATTTGAGCTATGCTCTTGCACTCTCCTCTATCTTGCTTCTTGAGTAAAATGGCCTATATCTTTTGGACACACATCATTTTTAGAGATGGAGTGGGGGAAGAGCATATCAATGAGGAGCTGCTTCCACTTCAATTCACCATGATTAGAATAAAGCCTACTTAACAGACTTCTCATAATTGATTTTTCAATGTCTTCTGTTGACCTGACATTTGACTAACTCTGTCTCATTTCCACAAATGCGTGCTTCCCTCCACACTTCGATAGACAGAATTTTTATTAGCATAGTGGTGTGATATGCTGAGTTCCATGGAAAAATAATGAAAATGATATTGATGTCTCAGAAATTCATGAGTCTTTCATGATCTTACTGTAATCATAAAGGGCTGATCTACACTACAGGAACTGATTTGTTGCCTTACTTGATTATGTGACTTGACAAACTCTCATGTTTCTACTATGTAGCTTATTATGTATTAACAATACATTTTGCATTAAAATTTTCTCACATGTTGCATTGTATATAGTGAAGATATTCATCATGGCATGGGAGAATCAGACCATCAACTCAGGCTTCATCCTGCTAGGAATCTTCAATCATAGTCCCACCCACATCTTTCTCTTTTCTCTGGTCTTGAGCATCTTCACAGTGGCCTTCATGGGAAACACTGTCATGGTTCTCCTCATCTACCTGGACACTCAGCTCCACACTCCCATGTACTTCCTCCTCAGCCAACTGTCCCTCATGGACCTCATGCTCATCTGCACCACTGTACCCAAGATGGCTTTCAACTACTTGTCTGGCAAGAAGCACATCTCTCTGGCCAGTTGTGGAACCCAGATATTTTTCTATGTGTCTCTGCTTGGAGCTGAATGTTTCCTGTTGGCTGCAATGGCCTATGACCGTTATGTTGCCATCTGCTACCCATTGCGATACTCAGTTCTCATGAGCCAGAAAATCTGTGGTCTCATGGCAGCCTCTTCCTGGATTCTTGGCTCCCTTGATGGTATAATTGAAGTGGCAGTTGCATTATCCTTCTCATATTGTGGTGCCCGGGAAATTCCTCATTTTTTCTGTGATGTCCCTGCCCTGCTCACTCTCTCATGCACTAACACATTACTGTTTCAAAGGATGATATTTATCTGCTGTGTTATTATGCTTCTCTTCCCTGTAGCAGTCATCATTGCTTCTTATGTTCATGTTATTCGCACTGTCATTCGCATGGGAAGTGTAGATGGTCGCCGCAAGGCTTTCACCACCTGTTCCTCCCACCTCATGGTGGTGGGAATGTACTATGGAGCAGCCATGTTCATTTACATGCGACCCACTTCAGGTCGTTCCCCGACCCAGGACAAGATGGTATCAGCTTTCTACACCATTCTTACACCCATGCTGAATCCCCTCATCTACAGCCTTCGCAACAAGGAAGTGGCCAGAGCTTTCACAAAGGTTTTAGGGAAGGGCAAGCCTGGAGAGTAAGTTGCCCAATAATCTTTATGCTTTGCTTTTTCCCCTATATTCTTTGCTGCATGTTTAAATTGATGTATTCAACCAATGCAATTCAGTATCTAATATTTACCCATTGTTATAGATTTATAGCAACTACAGAGGATTCAGAATATGAAAAACTGCATTCTTTTTTTGAAATATTTCATTTTTCACAATAAATTCAACATACGGTTATAAGGAAATATTTATTGTAAGACAAAATGCACAATTTATATATATTTTAAATAATATCAGTTAAAAAATGAGAGACATTTTCCCATCCTAATACACATTGCTTGATTGTACTGATTAACCTTAGTATTTTAACATGTCATAGACTTAACTTTGGCAAAAAAATAATTCTACTGGGTCTAATATCATACCTTGGACTGTTCAATTTTTTAAAAATAGCCAATCTTCTTATATGCAAAGTTTTAGGTATGTATTTTAGATCATTATAAAAATAAATTTATCTTAACTGGATGGAGAAAACAGAAGTATTAGATTGAGGGTTAGGCATATGGAGCTTTATGTGTACTGAACAGTGTCCTCCGAATATCAGAGGATTGAGGAGCTCCCATTTATTTCCTTCGTCTATAGACATTAACCTTATAAATGGGTGACTGAAATCTGAATATGAATCTTTAAAGTCTAGATTTACCATCCTTAGATTTTCTAATCCATATATGGGTAACATATGACAATTGCCTGAAAACATGATAATTTTTTTAATGAAGTCTTGTTTTTATGTAGTGTATATTTTTCATAAATCTCATGTCACAACTCCATACATATTGTTGTATACATATTATATTGTTATATATAATTATGGAGATCCTGGTGTTTTTATGAGAAAAGAATCTTTATATCATAATATGAATACGAACTGTTCTGTTAAAACTCTGTTACAAAATCCTCATTGTATTTTTTTTTCTTTGCTTCATAACAAATTACCACAAATTTGGGCACTCTAAATAGTAACCATTTATTATTTCACAGTTTATATGGGTCATGATTTCCAGCATGGCTAACTGGGTATTCTGCTCAAGGTATCAAAAGGTAGCAATCCAGGTGTTTGCTGGGGCTGCAGTTTTATGTGAGGCTCAAGGTCATCTTCCAACTCACGTGGTTGTTGAAATAATTAATTTACCTGCAATTAATATTCATATGAATAACATATGGTTCCTTGCTTTTCCAAGACCAGCAGGAGAATCTCTCTGACCTCAGGGAAGACCTAAGTCCTTTTATAAAGACTGCCGTTGATTAACCCAGGCCAATCCAGGATCATCTCCCTTAGATTACTTTAAGTCAACTGATATGGGATCTTAATTAAGCTGCACAATTAACTCTTATCTTAGAGGCTAACCTAATCAGGCATGTAACTCCAGAGAATAGAGATCATGGGAGACAGTTTAGGATTTTTCCAGCCAAACACACCCAGATTACTTACAGGCTCCTATCCACAAAAACCATAAACATACAATTGCAACTATTTATCCTGTCAGTAATATAAGAAAACATTGGTAATGTCCAAATGCTTGAATGGGTTAAATAAACTTTTAGAAACTCTTTAAAGTTTTTATACTCTTGTTTAATGGATCAACATATAATTTATGGAATTTGATTATACTCATAATTTGTCTATAACACATATAATTTGTCTTCTACTTAACATATAACATTCAACATAATGAATAGGAAAGATGTAACATTATGAACCTCATAAACACTTACGGATGCTGTATTCCGTATTCTTTCCATTTTCAGTTCTATAAGACAATTGAAATAGATATTGCCCTTCTAGGATTCTCTGCACAAGTAATAGGTAAGAAAAGAATGAGTGAGTTTAATAAGATAATACCATAATGCATTCTTTTTTACTTTATTAAAATTAAGTCTACACTAGAACCAAAATTTCTTACTTATAGTCTTGTTTGACAATTTTTCCTGAAAGTGAATTCAATCATGGGTAAAACAAGTTGTTTTACTTTTGGACAAAAGGAGATGAAAATAACAATAAGTACTGTATTACCCTCTCAAAATAAGTGCTACTAGTTATACAGGAAAGCAGACGTGATTATTTTGAAATATATCCTTGGTAAAAGATTGATGGCTTTAATATTAGTAATATAATTACATCTTTTCATACAGAAAAATCAAGACTTCAAATGATACTTCAAGAATGGTACTTCAAGAATGGAACTATTATAACACTAGAGGTCACTCACGGATAATTATGGTTGAGAAATATATTTAATCTCTATATAAAGGAGACCTAAACCTTCAATACTCTTATTAAAAACAGTGAAAAAATGAGAGTAATATATTGGTTATAAATTTGTTCAAACCCCTTTGAATCACGTGGAAAAATTTCATAGCTTCTGTTTGAATACACAGTATAAAAGAGGAGATTCAGAGCAAGATGCCTGAATAGGAGATTCCAGCTCACAAATCTATGGAAACGTTGATTTTGATATTATCTATGGACAGAAATACCTCTGTGGGAACACAAGAGTCCAGTGGAGACATTCCAGCCCCCAATCAAGGAAACAAATCCAAGAATAGACAGGGAGCAGGTAGGAACAGTAAAGCTATACCCATGACCCCTCCCCCGAAGGACCACAGCTGAGCGCTAAGAGAGATCCGCTTTGCTTGCAAATTCTCCCATGGGGAAAAGTGAGAGCAGAGGGAGAACCTGCTTCCTCAGCCTCAAGGGCATTGACCAAAAGGCCCACTCGTGGTTTGTCTCGCCCAGATTATTGAGAAGATAGACATGGCTGAATAGTCTGGGGGTGCTAGTAGCAGGGAAACGGGGTGAGGGCTCACAGCAGCCACCACACAGATCGTGAAAACCAGCTGCAGGTTCTACTTGCTGGCTTCAGGACTCTTCCAAAAGGTCTACCAATAAACCCTGTGGGTCAACTCACTTGCAGCCCCCCAAAGGACTGGCACATGCCCCAGCACTGCACACACCTCTCCACGATGGTGCATGTTAACCCTGCAGATGGTGCGTATGCATTCCAACAGATGGCGTACAAGCCTGTTCAGATGGCACATGGGAATCAGCAGCCAGCTTGACTCTGTGCTATTGGGAGAAGGCATGCAATTTTTAACCCTACAGGGTAGTGCCCTGGGAAAAACACATGAAAACTTTCAGCACCCAGCCTGGCTATGCGAGATTGAGAGAAGGGACATGATCCCTGACTTCCCTACAAGAAGTTAAAAAAAAGAAGTGGGATAAGTGAATCCACAAAAAAATACCTGAGATACCTTTTTAATAGCAGGACTGACTGGTAAAGATCTTTTTATCCTGAAAACACTCAGTGAGGACTGGAAAAGGAGACTACTTCTTCAAAGATAAAACAGCAATGCAAGACTTCAACGACTGTGGGAAATCATGGAAACAACCCCACCAAAAGAAGAAAATGATTCTGCAGTGGCTGACCCCAAGGAAAGGGAGATCTAAGTACTGCCTGAGAAATAATTCAACATAGTCATCTTTTTTTTTCGCCCCAACATTGTTGGACTTCGAAATTTTAACCATCTAAGAGGGTGTAAGGTAATATCTCTTTGTGGTTTAAATATACATTTATCCAATTATTATTGATACTGAGGTTTTTTCTTTTTTTCATGTATTTATTGGTATTTTATATATCTTCCTTTGGAAAGGGCCTATTCAAAACTGTTCTGCAAATATTTTTACCAAGCTCGTGGCTTGCCTTTGAGTTTTCTGAAGAGTGTCTTTTGAAGAGCAGATGTTTTTCACTTTACTGAGCTCCAACTTATCAAACTTTTTCTCCTTTAGAGGTAGTGCATTTTAATGTCCTTTAAAAAACTTTGCCTACTGTAAGGTCAAGAAGATGTTCTCTTATGTTTTCTTCTAAGAGCCTCATAGTTTTACCTCACATGTTTAGCTGTGTACACATCTTGAATATTTTTTGGTGTATAGTATGAGTTAGATATGGATATCTAGGTGTCTCAACATTGTTTATTAAAAAGATTTCCCTTCCCCATTAGATCACATTGTTATCATTGTTGAAAATAAGTTGACTCTATTTGTGTGGATTTATTTTGATATTTTCTAATCTGTACCACTGACCTCTCTGTCCATCCTATAAAAATAACACATGGCTTTGATTACTGTAGCTTTATAATAAGTGTTGAAATCAAATAGAATGTCTTCCAACTTTATTATTCTTTTTCAAAATATTTTGACTGTTTTAGGTTGTTTGCATTTCCATATAAATTTTAGAATCAGCTTGTCAATTTCTTTAAAAGAAAAATGTTGGTTTGATTTTGTTCGGGATTATGATGAATCAATATGCCAATTTAGTTGAATGAACATCTTAATAATATTAGCTTTTCCTGTGTATTAACATGGCATATGTCTCTATTTATTAGGTCTCCCTTAGTTTCTCTGTTCCATATTTTGTCATACTCAGTGTAAAGATGTAGCACATCTTATGTAAAATTTATTCCCTCGTATTTTATGATTTTAATTCAATTTTATGCAAATGATATTTTTATTCCAGTTCCTTGTTGATTGCTTGTTGCTAAAATATATAAATGCAACTAATTTTTGTATATTGAGCTTTGATCCTGTGAAATTGCTAAATTCACTTATTTGTTCTAGTTTTTTTTTCTTTCTATAGACTTATTACGATGTTTTACGTAAGTTATCATGTCATATAAAAATAAAGACACTTTTACTTCTTCCTTTCCAATCTTTCTATTTTTTTCTTACCTCACTGCACTGGCTGGGACGTCCAGCATAATTCAGACTAGAAATGTTAAGGGTAGATTTACTTGCCTTGTTTCTTGGAGGAAATAAACATTTAATGTTTCAGGTATGATGTTTGCTGTGGGTTTTTCATAGATTCCCTTCATCATACTGACAAAATTCCCTTCAATTACTAGTTTGTCAACAGATTTTACCATAAATGGGTGCTGATTTTCTGCATCTTTTGGGAAGATCTTGTAGGGTTCTTTACTCTGATGACATGGTGACCAACATTGGCTAATTTTCTAATGTTAAACTTTGCATTCTTTGAATAAATCACAATTGACCTTTTCACATATAATTAGATTTGATTCACTGATAACTTGCTGATGCTTTTTGTATCCTTGTATACAGGGCTATTTGTCTGTAATCTTGTTTTCTTATGTTGTCCTTGTCAGATTTTGGATCTTTGGATTATCTTTATTAGTCATGTTTTATTTTGTTGATTTCTGCTTTTATCTCTTTATATATTTTCTTCTCAGTTTGATTTAAATTTAGTCTTCATATTCTCACTTCATTAGATAGAAGCTTAAAGAATTGATTTTAAATGTTCCTTCCTTTTTATTACATTTTATTTTATTTATAGTTTTTATAGTGAAAAGTATATTTTTATTCCAAGAGTGTTGTTTTACAGCTGGTAACAGAGAAAAGAGAATTACTAAACTTAGCTATATTGGCATAAAAATAAAATACAGTCTATAGACCAAAATAGATTCAAACAGGGAACTTTGTGTATATTTTTTTCTTTTTTTTCTTTTTAAAATTTATTTGTTTTATATTGAGATAACATTGGTTTATAACATTATATAAATTTCAAGTATACATCATTATATTTCAATTTCTGTGTAGACTACATCATGTTCACCACACAAAGGCTAATTACCATCCATCTCCATATACATCTGCCCTATCACCCCTTTCACCCTCCATCCTCTCCCCTTCCCCATTGGTAAGCACCAATCTAAACTCTGTATATATGTGTTTGTTTGTTTGTTGTTTTTATCTTACCTTCTATTTATGAGTGAAGTCGTACAATATTTGTTTTTCTCCATCTGACTTATTTTGCTTAGCATAATACCCTCAAGGGCCATCCATGTTCTCTCAAATGGCAAGATTTCATCTTTTTATGCCTAAGAAGTATTCCATTGTATATATATAGCACATCTTCTGTATCCATTCATCCTTCGATGGGTACTTAGGTTGTTTCCAAGTCTTGGCTGTTGTGAATAACGGTGCAGTAAACATAGGAGTGCAACATCTTTGCCTTCATATTTTCATGTTGTTTGGATACGTACCCAGACGTGGAATAGCTGGATAATACGATAGTCCTATTTTTAATTTTTGGGGAATCTCCAGACTGTTTTCTATAGTGGCTGCACCAGTTTGCATTCCCTCTAGCAGTGTATGAGGGTTCCCTTTTCTCCACATCCTCTCCAACACTTCTTATTTCTTGTCTTGTTAATTACAGTCATCTGATGGGCATGAGGTGTTATCTCATGGTATTGATTTGCATTTCCCTTATAATCAGTGATGCTGAGCATCTTTTCATGTGCTTCTTGGCCATCTATATATCTTCTCTGGAAAAATGTTTCTTCAGATCCTTTGCCCATTTTTTAACTGTGTTGTTTATTTTCTTCTTGTTGAGTCGTATGTGGTCTTTATGTATTTTGGATGTGAACCCTTTATCAGATATATGATTTGCAAATAACTTCTCCCAAGAAACTAGGTTTTTAGGTCGTCTTTTTGTTTTATTGATGGTTTACTTTGCTGTGCAGAAGCTTTGCAGTTTGAAGTAGTCCAGTATGTTTATTTTTCCTTTTGTTTCCCTTGCCTGGTGAAACATGGTATTCAAAAAAATACTGCAAAAACCAATGCCGAAGTGTGTATTGCCTATGTTTTCTCCGAGAATTTTTATAGTTCAGGTCTTACATTCGAGTCTTTAATCCATGTTAATTTTTGTGTGTGGGGTAAGATAATTGTTTACTTTCATTCTTTTGCACATGGCTGCCCAGTTTTCCCAATACCATTTATTGAAGAGACTTTCCTTTCTCCACTGTATGTTCTTGGCTCCTTTGTCAAAAATTAGCTGTCCATAGGTGTGTGGCTTTAATTTTCGGCTCTCACTTTGGTTCTATTGATTTTTGTGTCTGTTTTTATGCCAGTACCATGCTATTTTGATTACCACAGCTTTGTAGTATATTTTGAAGTCAGGGAGTGTGATCCCTGTAGCTTTGTTCGTTTTTTTCCTCAGGATTCCTTTGGTTATTTGCAGTGTTTTGTTGTTCCATATAAATTTCAAGATTCTTTATTCTATTTCTATGAAAAATGTCCTTGGGATTTGATAGGGATTGCATTAGTTTATAGATTGTTTTAGGAATTATGGACATTTTTAACTATGTTCATTTTTACAATCCATGAGCATAGGTTTCCATTTCTTTGCTCCTTTCTTGATTTCTTTCAATAATGTTTTATAGTGTTTATTGTACAAGTATTTCCTCTCTTTGGTTAAATTTATTCCTAAGTATTTTATTCTTTTTGTTGCAATTGTAAATGAGATTTTATTCTTAATTTCTCTTTCTGCTATTTCAGTCAGTGTACAGAATGGTATTTATTTTTTACATTGATTTTGTATCTTGCAACTTTCCTTGTATATGTTTATTATTTCTAATAGCTTTTTGGTGGACTCTTTGAGGTTTTATATATATCAGGTCATGTCATGTGCCAACAGTGACTGTTATATTTCTTCTTTTCCAGTTTGGATCCCTTTTATTATTTATTTTTCTTGCCTAATTGTTCTGGCTAGGACTCCCAATGCTATTTTAAATGAGATTGTCAAAAGTGGACATCCTTGTCTTCTTCTTGTTCTTAGATGGATGGCTTTCAGTTTTTTACCATTGCACATGATGTTACCTCTGGGTTTGTCATATGTGGCCTTTATTATGTTGAGGTACTTTCCTTCTGTACCCATTTTATTCAGAATTCTTATCACAAATTTATGCTCCATGTTGTCCTATGCTTTCTCTGCATCTATTAAGACAATCATGTAATTTTCATTCTTCATTTTGTTAATGTTTTGTATCACGTTGACTGATTTGTGGATGTGGAAACATCTCTGCATCCCTAGAATAAATCCCACTCGATGGTGATGTATAGTCCTTTAAATGTATTATTGTATTCAATTCACTAATATTTTGTTGAGGATTTTCGTGCCTCCATTCATCAGCGATATTGGCCAATAATTTTCTTTTTTTGCGTCGTGCTTGTTTGGTTTTGGTATCAGGGTAATGTTGGCCTCCTAGAATGAGTTAAGGAGCATCCCATCCTCTTCAGTTTTTTCAAAGAGTTTGAGAAGTGTATTAAATCTTCTCTAAATGCTTGGTAGATTTCAGCAAGGAAGCTGACTGGTCCCAGACTTTATTTTGGATGATTTTGATTACAGTTTTGATCTCATTGATAGTGCTTGATCTATTCAGTTTCTCTATTTCTTCTTGATTCAGTTTTGGAAGATTGTATAAGTCTAAGAATTTATCAATTTCTTCTAAATTATCTAATTTGTTGATGTATAGCTTCTTGTAGTATTCTCTGATAATCTTTTGTATTTCTTGGTATATGCAGTAATTTCTTTTCTTTCATTTCTGATTTTATTTATTTGACCCTTTTCTCTTTTTTTATTGGTGAGGCTAGCTAAAGGTTTATCAATTTTGTTTATCTTTTCAAAGAATGAGCTCTTAGTTTCATTGATTTTTTTCTATATTTTTTGGTCTTCATTTCATTTATTTCCATTCTGATTTTTGTTGTTTCTTTCCTTCTACTGATTTTGGGTTACATTTGTTCTTCTTTTTTTCTAGTTCCTTTAGGTGTATTGTTAAATTGTTTATTGGAAATTTTTCTTGTTTTCTAGGGTAAGCTTTATTGCTATAAACTTTCCTCTTACTACTGCTCTTACTGTATCCCATAGATTGTAAGTTGCATTTTCATTTTCATTTGTCTCCAGGTATTTTTGCACTTCTCCTTTGATTTCTTCCTTAACACAGTAAGTAAGCCAAGGAGATTGATTTCCTTGGCTTACTTACTGATTTCTAGTTTCATAATGCTGTGGTAAGAAAATATGCTTGATGTTATTTCAATCTTCTTAAATTTATTGAGACTTGTCTAGTGGCCTAATATGTGATCTATCCTGGAGAATACCCCATGTGCATTTTGAAAGAATTTATATTCTTTAGTTTTTGGATGGAATGGTCTGTTTATATCTACTAAGTCCATCTAGTTTAGTGTGTTGTTCAAGGCCAATGTTTCTTTATCGACCTTCTGTCTGGATGATCTATGCATTGATGTACATGGAGTGTGAAAGTCCCAAATGATTTTTAGCAAACGTTTCAAGACTGCAAAATGTGGAAAGGATAGTTTCTTCAACAAATTATTTTTTGAAAATGGAATATCCACATGTGAACGTTGAATTTGGCTACTTATCTTACAACAAACAAAAATCAACTTAAAGTGTATAAAAGTGTATAAAAGAGTGAAATATAAGTCCTGAAATAATAAAACTCTTAGAAGAAAACGTGGAAAATTCTTCACAATATTGATCTTGGCAAAGACTTCAGGGACAACAGACCAAAAGCACAGGCATTAAATGTACATTTAACACTTCATTAATAAGGTAAATCTTGTTTTCTGTGTTTTTCACCACAATAAAAAAAGAAGGATAAATTAAGATATTCACAGATAAACAAAAACTGAAGGAGTTTTTCAAGAGCAGATCCGAACTACAAAAAATACTAAGAGATTACCTCAGATGGAAATGAAAGGCACTAGACAGTGACTCAAAGTCATGGGAAAAACAAAAGAAGAAAGGCAAAGGTAGCCATGTAGGTATATAGGAAAAATCCAGTGGTATGATATTTTTTACTTATAACCCTTTTTTCCCATGTGGTTTAAAAAAAATAAATGCATGCAACAATAACTAAATATGTATTGTTGGACATGTATTAGTTTTAGGGTTTCAATAACAAAGCAGCACAGGCTGGTGGCTTAAACAATAGAAATTTATTTTCTCACAGTTATGGATTCTGGAAGTCCAAGATCAAAGTGTTGGCAGTTGTGGTTTCTCCTGAGGTCTCTCTCCTTGGCTTACAGGTGCATACTTCCTCACATAATCTTTTCTCTGTGCATGTGCACAATCGGTATCTTTTTCTGATTCTAAGTTTCTTCTGATAAGGATACCTGTCAGATTGGATAGGGCTGACTTCATTGGTCTCCTTTTAGCCTAATCATCTCTTTAAAGTTTCTATTTCCAAACAATCGTATTCTGAGCTATTGGGTGAGACAGAGATTGAGATTAATTTCTTTCTCATATGGGCATTTCATTATTGTAACACCATTAAAAGACTATTTTTTCCCAATTGACTTATTTGACCTCTTTGGCCATAGACATTTGATCGATTTCTAGACTATTTTATTTATATATCTGTCTACCTTGATGCCTACCTACAAAAATGTCTGTTGACATTTTAATTGGAATTGTATTGAATATATATATCGTTTTGGAGATAAATGATACCTTAATGATCTTGAGTTTTGCAATCCATGAACATGGGATATCTCTCTATTTATTCAGGTCTTCTTTAATTTTTTCAGAAATGTTTCTCAGTGTTCAGGTCTTACACGTATTTTTAAAAATTTATGCTAAGATATTTCATGTGATGATAAGTGGTATTTATTTATTTTTTTAACATTTTATCGAGATTATGATAAGTTACAAACTTGTAAAATTTCAGTTGTACATTATTGTCTGTCAGTCGTGTTGTAGGTACACCCCTTCATGCTTTGTACCCACCCCACCTTTCCCCTGGTAACCACCAATCGGTTATCTTTGTCCACATGTTTAACTTCCACGTATGAGTCGAGTCATACAGAGATTGTCTTTCTCTATCTGGTTTATTTCACTTAACATAGTATCCTCAAGATCCATCCATGTTGTTGTGAATGGGACTATTTTATCCTTTTATATGGCTGAGTAGTATTCCATAGTTATGGTATATATATATATATATATATATATATATATATATATATATATACCATAACTTCTTCAACCAATAATCAGTTGATGGGCACCTAGGTTGCTTCCATGTCTTAGCTATTGTAAATAATGCTGCAATGAACATAGCAGTGCATGGGACTTTTGGAATTGCTGATTTCAAGTTCTTTGGATCAATATTCAGTAGTGGGATGGCTGGGTCATACAGTATTTCTATTTTTAATTTTTTGAGAAATCTCCATACCGTTTTCAATAGTGGCTGTGCCAGTTTGCATTCCCACCGACAGTGTATGAAGGTTCCTTTTTCTCCACAACCTCTCCAAGATTTGTTACTTTTTGTTTTGGTTATTTTTGCCATTCTAAAGGGTGTAAGGTGATATCTTAGTGTAGTTTTCATTTGCATTTCCCTGATGATCAG
The DNA here is from genome assembly GCF_041296265.1 of Equus caballus. NCBI lineage: Eukaryota > Metazoa > Chordata > Mammalia > Perissodactyla > Equidae > Equus > Equus caballus. Next base: position 13,416,415 of record NC_091704.1, read on the forward strand.
TGATGATGAACATCTTTTCATGTGCCTATTCGCCATCTGTATATCTTCTTTGAAGAAATATCTTTTCATGTCTCCTGCCCAATTTTTGATCAGGTTGCTTGATTTTTTGTTGTTGAGTTGTGTGAGTTCTTTATATAGTATGGCGATTAAGCCTTTGTTTGATATATAATTTGCAAATATTTTTTCCCAGTTAGTGGGTTGTTCTTTTGTTTCAATCCTGTTTTCCCTTGCCTTAAAGAAGCTCTCTAGTCTGATGAAGTCCCATTTGTTTATTCTTTCTATTGTTTCCCTTTTCTGAGAAGACATGGTGTCCGAAAAGATCCTTTTAATACTGACGTCAAAGAATGTACTACATATTTTGTTCTAGAAACCTTATGGTTTCAGGTCTTACCTTTAGGTCTTTGATCCATTTTGAGTTTATTTTGGTGAATGGTGAAAAAGACTTGTCAACTTTCATTCTTTTACATGTGGCTTTCCAGTTTTCCCAACACAATTTGTTGAAAAGACTTTCTTTTCTCCATTATAGGCCCTCAGCTTCTTTGTCAAAGATTAGCTGTCCATAGATGTGTAGTTTTATTCCTGGGGTTTCAATTATGTTCCTCTGATCTGTGCCCCTGTTTTTGTACCAGTACCATGCTGCTTTGATTACTGTAGCTTTGTAGTATGTTTTAAAGTCAGGGATTGTGATGCCTCCAGCTTTGTTCTTTTTTCTCAGGATTGCTTTAGCCATTCTGGGTCTTTTGCTGCCCCATATGAATTTTAGGATTCTTTGGTATATTTCTTTAAAGAATGTCATTGGGATTATGATTGGGATTGCATTGAGTCTGTAGATTGCTTTAGGCAGTATGGACATTTTAAGTATGTTTATTCTTTCAATCCATGTACATGCATTTCCATGCACATTTTGTATTCATAAATTTCCATCTCATTTTGTCTTCATCAATTTCTTTCAAGAAAGTCTTGTAGTTTTTGTTGTATAGGTCTTTCACTTCCTTGGTCAAATTTACCCCAAGGTATTTTATTCTTTTTGTTGTGATTGTGAATGGGATTGTCTTCTTGAGTTCTTTTTCTGTCAGTTTGTATTAGAGTATAGAAATGCTACTGATTTATGTAAGTTGACTTTATACCCTTCAACTTTTCTGTAGTTGTTGATTATTTCTAAAAGCTTTTCAATGGATTCTTTGTTTTTTTTCTATATATAAGGTCATGTCTTCTGCAAACAGTGAGCGTTTCACTTCTTCCTTCCCTATTTGGATTCCTTTGATTCCTTTCTCCTGCCTAATTGCTCTGGCCAAAACATCCAGTGCAATGTTGAATAAGAGTGGTGAGAGTGGACACTCTTGTCTTGTTCCTGTTCTCAGAGGGATGGTGTTCAGTTTTTGCCCACTGAGTATGATGTTGGCTGTGAGGTTGTCATATATGGCGTTGATTATGTTGAGGTACTTGCCTTCTATCCCCATTTTATTGAGATTTTTTTCTCATAAATGGATCTTGGATCTTATTGAATGCTTTCTCTGCCTCTGTTGAGATGATCATGTGGTTTTTGTTTCTAATTTTGTTAATGTGGTGTATCATGTTGATTGACTTGTGGATGTTGAACCATGCCTGTGTCCCTGGGATAAATCCCACTTGATCATGGTGTATGATCCTTTTAATGTATTGCTGCATTCAGTTTGCCAGAATTTTGTTAAGGATTTTTGCATCTATGTTCATCAGTGATATTGGCCTGTAGTTTTCCTGCTTTGTGTTGTCCTTGTCTGGCTTTGGGATGAGAGTGATGGTGGCTTCATAGAAGGTGTTAGGGAGTGCTCCATCTTCCTCAATTTTCTGGAATAGTTTGAGAAGGATAGGTATTAAAGCTTCTTTGAAAGTTTGGTGGAATTCTCTAGAGAAGCTGTCTGGTCCTGGATTTTCATTTTTGGGGAGATTTTTTATTGCTGTTTCAATTTCTTTACTTCTGATTGGTCATTTCAGATTCTCTGTTTCTTCCTGATTCAGTTTTGGGAAGTTGTAAGAGTCTAAGAATTTATCCATTTCTTCTAGGTTGTCCAAGTTTTTGGCATATAGTTTTTCATAATATTCTCTTATAATCTTTTGTTTTTCCGTGGTATCTGTTGTGATTTCTCCACTTTCAACTCTAATTTTATTTATTTGTGTCTTCTCTCTTTTTTTCTTAGTGAGCCTGGCTAAGGGTTTTTCAATTTTGTTTATTTTCTCAAAGAGCTACCTCTTTGTTTCATTGATTCTTTCTACTGTCTCTTCTCTTTCAATTTCGTTTATTTCTGCTCTATTTTTTATTATTTCCCTCATTCTACTGATATTGGTCTTTATTTATTCCTCTTTTTCTAATTCTGTTAGCTTTAATTTGAGATTGCTTATTTGAGATTTTTCTTCTTATTGAGGTGGCCTGAATTGCAATGAATTTACCTCTTAGGACCACTTTTGCTGCATCCCAAATGAGTTGATATGGTCTGTTTTCATTTTCATTTGTCTCCAGATAATATTTGATTTCTACTTTAATTTTTTCAATTATCCACTGGTTGTTCAGTAGCATGTTATTTAATCTCCACATTTTTGCCCCTTTCCTAGCTTTATTCTTGAGTTGATTTCTAGTTTCATGGCATTGTGGTTGGAAATGATGCTTGATATTATTTCAATCTTCTTGAAGTTGTTGAGGCTTGCTTTGTTTCCCGTTTGGTCTATCCTTGAGAATGTTCCTTGTGTACTTGAGAAGAATGTGTAACCTGCTGTTTTTGCATGGAGTGTTCTATATATACCTATTAAGTCCATCTCGTCTAGTTTTTCATTTAATTCTACAATTTCCTGGTTAACTTTCTGTCTGTATGATCTATCCATTGGTGTTATTGGGGTGTTGAGGTCCCCTACTATTATTGTATTGTTGATATCTCCTTTTAGTTTTGTTGATAGTTGTTTTATGTACTTTGGTGCTCCTGTGTTGGATGTGTATATATTTATAAGTGTTATGTCTTTTTGTTGGTGTCCCTTTTATCATTATAAATGGCCCCTCTTTGTCTCTCTTTACCTTTTTGCTTTGAAGTCTACTTTGTCTGATAAAAGTATGGTGACACCTGCTTTCTTATGTTCATTATTAGCTTGGAGTATCATCTTCCATCACTTCACTCTGAGTCTGTGTTGGTCTTTGTGGCTGAGGTGTGTTTCTGGAGGCAGTATATTGTTGGATCTTGTTCTTTAATCCATCCTGCCACTCTGTGTCTTTTGATTAGAGAGTTCAATCCATTTACATGTAGAGTTATTATTGACATGTGAGGGCCTAATGCTGCCATTTTATCACTTGTTGTCTGGTTCTCCTGCATTTCCTTTGTTTCTCATCCCATGATTTTTGGACTATCAATTCAGGCAGGTAGTTTTCTATATTGGCTTTCTTCTTATTTGTAATCTGTGTCTCTATTCTTGTTATTTGTTTAGTGGTTCCCTCGTGGTTTGTATAAAACATCTCATAGATGAGATAGTCCATTTTCTTACAGTCTGTTATTTCCTTAGATTAATCCATTCCGTCCCTTTCCTATTCTCCTACGTTGCTATTGTCAGATCTTTCTTTTCTTCCTTCTTGTGTTTTGAGTTTGCGGTTAAAATAACAAGATTATATTTATTCTTGGTGCTTCCCTTTCTTTTACATTTAATGTTATATTTAGATTTGCTAACCTATTCTGATGCAGAGTTGCAATTTTCTGATTGTTTCTTTCTACTTATCTCCTTTGCTCTGGGTTTTGTAACCCCTTTCCTTTCTTTTTTTTTTTTTCCCCAGGTATGAAGGTTTTCCTGAGCATTTCTTGAAGGTGGTTCTTGTCACAATGAACTCCCTTAACTTTTGTTTATCTGGGAAAGTTTTATTTCTCTTCATATTTGAAGGATGTTGTTGAGTTTTGCAAGCTTCACTACTATGTGCCTTCGAGTTGGTCTTTTTACATTGATAAAGTTTGGAGATCTATTAACTTTTGTCACATGGATTTCCATCTCTTCCCCCAGATTTGGGAAGTTCTCAGCCATCATTTCTTTCAACAGGCTTTCTGCCCCCTTCTCCTTCTGGGATAACTATAATACTTATGTTGCATTTCCTAATTGAGTTGGATATTTCTTGGAGAGATCTTCATTTCTTTTTAGTCTCAGTTCTCTCTCCTCCTCTATCCAAAGCACTTCTATAGTCTTATCCTAAAAATTGTAATTAGGTCCTCTATATTATCAATACTACTGTTCAGAGAGTCCAGATTTTTTCTTAATCTCCTCCATTGATTTCTTCATCTCCAACATTTCTGATTGGTTCTTCTTTATAGTATCAAGCTCTTTTGTGACATAGCTCCTGAACTCATTGCGTTGTCTATCTGTATTCTCTTTTAACTCATTGAATTTTTTAATGATAGCTATTTTGAATTTGTTGTCATTTAGGTTATAGATTTCAGTGTCTTTGGGATTGTTTTCTTGGTACTTATAATTTTCCTTCTGTTCTGAAGATTTAATATATTTTTTCATACTGCTTGATTGCATGGATTTGTCACTCCACATAGAGACAGAATTTGGTTACTGCTTCCACTTGCTTCTATTGGTGGGGAGGGGGCAGCAGCTGTGTAACCTGCACTGACAAGGATCCCTGTCAGCTGCTCCTGACTGAGCCTGGGCCCCTCATTGTGATCTCAGTGGCCCTGTGAGGTCCCCTGTCATCTGTGGGGGCAATCACAATGGGACCTCAGGTTGCTGGTGTCTACTCTCACAGAACACCTAGACATGCCCCCTCCTTTGGGTCTGCAGTGGTATTATGGGCTTTCACAGCAGCGGGGAGCAGGTTCAGCTAGACTAGCAGCTCTGCCGCCATCAGGTCCCACAGGATCTCACTTGTCCACTCTGGGCTGCAGCAGAGCTATGGGTATCTAATGCAGCCTGTGGTTAGCTTCCACAGCTGCACCACTTCTGCCCTAGGGCATCCCAGCCTTTCTGGTTGCTGGGTGGGTCCTATCCACTAAGGCCAAGTAGAGGCTTTCCCTGTGGCTGCTGTGGGACTGTTGATTATCCCTCTGGGCCGAGGAGCAGTCATGCTGGGGCTCCAGATTGTCACTGCCCACTCGTTTGGTCTTGCTGTCTCCCTTGCCACCTTGGGGCCACAGCAATACTGTGTGTGCTAAATACGGTTGGAAGTTTGTTCTGTTGGCCAAGCCCCTTTTGTCCCAGGGCCTCCCAGCCTTTGTGATTGTCAGGTGGGGCCTCTCCACTAAGGCCAAGTAGAGGCTTTCCCTGCAGCTGCCGTGGGACCATGGGTTTTCCCACTGGACTAAGGAGCAATCACAGTGGGCTTAAGGCTGTAGTAATCTGTTTCCACATTCATGCCACTGATGCATGCGCATGCCTGCCCTTAGTACCATGGCGATGCTATGAGCATGTCAGCCAGGTACTAGGCTGTCCGGCAGCAGAGAGTTTTCACCTATCTCCACCTCCTCCTGGGGGAAGTCTGTCCAACTTCCAATGTATAGCAGCACGGGTCTCTCAGACTTCCCGAGCTACTGTGTGGCTATCCTTTGTTGAATGATCAATGTCCAATTAGTTATAGGTCGAAGGGGGAGAGACAAAGAAAACTGCTCACTCTGACATGTTGCTGACGTCACTCCAATACAAGAAATATTTTAACAAATATAATAGAAATCAATAGATAATAAACACACAACAGGAGGAAAAATGCAAATGCTGTGTCATGGAAAAATTTAATAAAAATAATGGACTAGAAATACTGATCAAGAAGAAAACACTTATAATGATGTTAGGAGGAATAATGAGAAATGAATAGGAGCCTAATTACTTCAAAATACTTAAAAACTCCATGTCCAATGTTACACAATTCAGACAATATTTGCAATTTTCTTTAAAAATTAAAAACAAATAGAATAAGAACTCTAAAATCTGGATGTGTATAATTATTAAATAAATACAATGGATTATAAAAAGCATTTAACCACAAGCATAAAACAAAACAAAAAATACAGATAAAAACAAGAAAAATGCACAAAATATTTCAATTGGCACTTCACTAAGTGAATATCCAAATGATCAATAAGCAAATAAATATATTCTCGGTATCATTAGTAACCTAGAAAATGCAACCAAGCTACAGTGAAAATTCACCACAGGTATTAGATAGCTAACAATGCAATAATTTAAATGTTTTTGTTGAGAAACCATATCACTCAGCAATGCCAATGACAGTTGTATATGGGTATAATTTTAATTCAATATCTACTAATTACCAATATGCATATTTTTCTCCTGGGTATACCCAACACCAATGAACATTAAAAGTATGTCTATAGCCTCCTTATTTGTTAAACCAAATATCTGTAAAAACCAAATGTCAATCGATAGTTGAGTAGATGTGGTTGGTTTATATAAGGCAATACTATTCAGCATTTAGACTGAGCAATTTACATCTACACATAAAAATGTGGATGAATCTCCCCAACATAATGCTGAGTGAGACACAATATAATACATACAGTATCATTATATTTATATAACACAAAAATGAGCAAAAAAAAATACGAGGTATCAAGAGCTAGAATAGCAGACAATGCTTAGGATCATCAAGGGAGGGGTTTGGATGAAACCAACATTTAATTTATTAATCTGGGTGCTCGTTACATTAGTGTGTTGACTTTGTAAAACTCTGTATGTACAGTAATCCTTAATGAAACTTAAATTAGGCACTAATTTTTATATTCCACTCTCTATTTTTTCATAGTATACAAAACGTATCACAACTAAGTGCTTGTTTAACTTACTCATCAATACGTTTAAGTAGAGAGATTGCTGCATTGCTAATGTGAACACTGTTCACTCCAGAGAGGACACGTGCATTATGCCAGGGACTGTGCTGGTGCTTTTACACATTCTTTCTTAATATCATAACAAGGTTAAGTTAGTGTCATCCACTTCAAGGTCAGGCACGGGAAACCTGAAGACCAAAATGTTTTAATGATATTTCCCCATATTTTCATATTTAGAATAGAAACAGGAAAGTCACACACTACGTATTCTTTCAGAAGATGGTTCAAATTAAGTTACCAAATTATTTAAAATACTTAAAAGTAACTCATCACAGGCAGGTTAGTTATTGAATTTGTCATTCAATATTAACAGCATTATGAGGATAAATTTATAGATCCTATAAATTCATTTCCTTCTTATGAAATTATGTTCACTTTTTCTTTTTAAAGATGAAAAGATATTTGAAAAGTATTCATTGCATTCCCACTAGCCTGTATCTGGATGAATATTTTTTTATTTAAGTGGAGAAATCATTTATATGATAAATCGTCCAGAAATTTCTGCATTAACAAAAAATAAAGTCTGGTTTAATTCCCAGAATAAATAAGCTTTGTAAACTTACACATTTTTTGATAATTTACTCACATATCATGTGGAATTTTACCTTTTTCCTTCACTTACGAGTTGACTAAAGCACAACTGGCAGGACTGCAGAAACAAAGAAATAATAATACTAAAGATTTTAAAACATTGCTGTAACTATGTGTCAGTGGAAGTCGACTAAGTAGGCAGAAATAAAGAAATCCATCCAAAAACTGAAAATAATTATTTATCTGCAAGGAAAATGATAGACATTATACATGATAAACAGATAGATATATAGATGATGATTTTACACATGTATACAAATCATCATGCAAAAATATAATTATAGACAATTTGATGCACAGCAAAGAATATATACTTTTGATGAGCAGGGCATGTTTGCTGAAATAGTTACTACATATTTTTAATGCTGGTTTCTAAATTTCTATCTCTCTTTAATATAATATGCCTCAAAGTTAATAAGTATTGCTACACATTTTTAGACAATTTTCCTATTGTCGCCAAGTTGATCTACTGGATACAAAAAACAGTATATGAAATATTGAAATAATATTGATAGGTTAATTCTCTCTACAATTCTTGAGTTACAGTTTTGCTAAAATTATATAGATCCTGTAAAAATTAGGGAAAGTAGAGAAAATAAAGTAAGGCTGAGGCTGTAGCAAAATGAGTGCTGGAGTCAGAAAGATCTATGTTCAAAGCTCAGCTGTTCTCCTTTCTATCTCTTCTCTTTGGCTAATCCACTGACATCATTAAACCTCGTTTTCTGATTCTCATAAAAAGTAGAAATAATAATAGTTACTTCTTAAAATGGTAAGGATCTTAACCTACAGACAGTGTGAACATACTTCTCACTTATTAGATATTTTATATGTGATAATTACTCATCATTTATAGATTTTCATCTCATTTTTACCATGAGTCCCAATTAGCAACTAGAAGTGTAGTCTTAGAGAGATTTAAAAAAATCGTGTTCAAACCTATTCAGCTTGTAATTTTCAGATCTGGCATTTGACCCAAGTTATGGGTTTGCCCTGGACTTATGTCATCAAGCTGTAAAGTATACTGGCCTATGTAACAATTATTCCAAACTTGAATTCCTGGTCAAGACATTTTACACACTTTTAGAGTTTTCTAAAGGATGATTGCCAGTCGTTCCCTCAATTTCTGGACTTGACAGATTTAAATAATTGTATTCCACAGGAGGAGTGACTGAGGCTGTGAAAGTCATCTGATTTGCCCAGGTTAGGGCTGAAATAAGTCATCCGGTCTCCATAGAATACAGACTCTTGTCTGAGATCCACACAGATGCCCCTAACGCATCCTTTGAATGATGAAGTTTAACTTCTGCTTCATAATTTCATAAGCTCATTAAATTAGCAACCACATCCACACATAATTCTTTGCTAGCTGTACTACCTTTCATCCATTCTTGTATATTTAACTGAGTCCTACTTACATGTGTTCTGGAAATTACTACATGTCTATTTACCCTTGGGAAACTGACCATCATTAGATAGTAAGAACTCTGTCCCACGAGACTTTATCAGTGGTGGTAGGGGCATGCTCACAATTTTAGATAAGGTAGAACATGACTGACCCGTTTATACAATATAAGAATGGTCTTTTGTTAATCTAAAGACATTCACAAACACTGTCTGCATAGGAAAATTTGGTTAAACCATCTTTAAGACTTTAATTAGAGAAACTTACAAGACAAATATTTATTCTCCTCTCCAGGTTAGGAATATGCAATTTTCAAGAGCAATTTGTACTTGCTTTTATGTTTAATGTCTTCCTTATCTTCACTCTCCTTTAAATGATCATTTCCTTGCAAACTTTTGATTTATTTTAAAAAATTCTTTAGAGATGGACAGGGTGTTGAATTGAAACTATGGCAGAATACTAAAGCAATAGCCCAACTTATTTTTGTTGAGCAATTAACAATGTCATTAATTGACCAAATAAATGAACAGGTGGTTCTTTGAAGAAAATAGCAAGCACAGAAATTTTTAATAATGTGTTTTATAGTCATTTCTCTAATATCAAATGTAACAATATTACTACCTGGCCCTGTGTAAACTCATTTCCAATGTATGAATATAATACATGCTGATAATTGTTTATGCTCTCTTCATTGATTCAAGAATCATTATTTAAAAATAACCTTTATTTACTATTTATTTGGAAAATACATAGCACTACGTGTGCAGATGTGACAGAGGAGACTAAAAATATCAGTATTAAATCAAAAGTAATAGCATATAGATTAGTTGAAACATATAAAGAGAATGTGTTACTATTGTATACAGTTACAATGGATGGCTTTAGATGCAGATCTACAGCACTGGCTTCCTTCCTTTCCAATTGTACGTAAAGATGGCTCATTCTCACTAACCGAACTTTCTGAATATTTCTCATTGTCTGCTGTTTTACCATTTCTGATATACTTGAATTACTTTAAAAAAATTACAATAATAGCTAACATATTAACCATTTCAGCTCAGACACAGTGCGATGGTGACATACATCAGACATACTGAACCATGCTAAGCAGTCATTTAACAAAGATAACAGTTTTAGAATTGTATTCTTTGATTTCTGCTAACCATCATTTGATGTCCAAGGGAAGATTGAAATTAAAATTCTTAAATTGCTTTATTATAGATCCAAAACAAAGGGATTCATAGTATCTGTGTTTACTGACATTAGCTTAAGATAACCTGATAAATTCCTCACTTACAGGATATCAATAAAGAGGATACATAGCCTCTAGTATTTAAAGGCAAAGTGATTATACATAAACTCAAAGATCCAAACTAAAAACAAAATACTGGATTATGGATTATTCTTAGAAATAGTGGCTTGATCATTATGTCATGATTGGACATTAAAGCAGCTGAATAGATTGTATGTAAATAGAATAATATGCAATGATTAGCTCCTTAGTAGACAATCAGTGATTACTATTTAAAGCAACCTTGTCAAAAATGTAGTAATATTAAATACCACTATATTCATTAAATATGACTCACTCATATTTGTCACCTATATTATACATTTGGCTATCACCCCTTACTAAGATTTCTTAATATGTATAAATAATAGTTTTTACCTTTATTTGATACAGCTCTTTTTACTCATAAATTATAGGAAATATAATTTACTCCCATTTGAATATTAGCCTCCTCCCTTCCCTATTTAACAAATGATGTTACTTATTATAAAGCAAATCCTGTTTCCTGCAGACAATCTATGCATACCATGATTAGTAGTTCTGTGTTATGGCACTGAGCAAATTAATGGATGCAAGATAAATCAATTAATCTTACTTTCTGTTTTAGCATCTTTGTTTTTATTTTTCAATCCCTTTCATATTTTTACACTAAACAATATTATAAACATATATTAAACACACATGCACCTCAATAGTTTGAGCAGTATAGTTATAGAGAGGTGATAATGGATAGATAGAGCTATAAACATAAATATATGGCTATCTGTTGTAATTTACTTAAAAATATGAATGTGTAACTTTCAGAAGTACATTTAGAATTTAATGATATAATTCAGTTTACTTCAACATTTCTCAAAGGTTTTATAAGTAACAGATAACATTTTTAAAGTGTAGTATGATTTGGAAAATAAATTATAATTTGTAATCCCTCAGACAAAATAATTATTTTTAATTTTTAAGAGTTACATAGTTTCTTATTTTAAAACAATCAGCAACATAGTATAAAATGTGTAACCCACCTATCTTATGAGTCTTTCACTTCAGGTTAATCTGTTTTGTTTACAATTCCATCATTGTTTTTCACTTGAAAAATTTCCAATGAGGATTTGTCATACCTTAGTTCTGAGGAAGTTTGAGAGCAGAGTCATTCCAAAAATTTATAGTGAAAGTTTTTCAAAAATAAGAAAGTTGGGGGTGATGTCAGTGACATGGTGGAATGAGCTCACCCGGGACTCTCTCCCCTCCAAACTACAACCAAAAGGAATTACTGAATGTCAACCAAAAATTCTAATAACAAAGAGATCATCAGAGACCCACAGCAGCCAAATGACGGAGGGCGGAGAGGCTGGAGCCCCCCTCAGAGGAGCTGGAAAGGGGTAAGAGAGAATGTCCTCCCTCCCCTAGAGACTGCGATCGCTGCTGCGGGAGAGGGAAGGAGCAGGGGAGGGGCCGTGCATCCACGGGATCATCCAGGATTCCTACCACCTGTGCAGCAGAAACCCGCTAATGGGGGAAAGCTTTCATGTGCAGGGACCCCATCAAGCCAGGGCCCCAGGAAACCAGAGAGCAAGAGCTGATGGTAATCCAGGTCAGCACGCAAGAGAAAGTGCCCCTCCTCCCCCAACCCATGCTGCATGCCACCATTGGGGCTGTAGGCGGAGGGCTCAGAATGTGTAGCTCTTGACTCCCATCTATTGGCAACAGGCTGTAACTGCAACCGAAAAATAGCATCATGTGCAAAAACCACTCCTCTAACATCCAGCAATTTATAAGAGCTCCAGCCCAGAAGGAAAACAATAAAAACACAGAATTAAGTCCTGAGGACTTGGAAATAGGTAACCTAAGTGAAAATGAGTTCAGAGTAGCTATCATCAAAAAACTCAATGAGGTAAGGGGAAATATAGAGAAACAAGTCAATGAGTTCTGGAGTTACTTCACAAAAGAGATTGAAAGTATAAAGAAGAATCAGTCAGAAATATTAGAGATGAAAAACACAATGGATCAGATAACACAGAATATGGATTCCCTGAATGCCCATGTAGACACCAAAGAGGAGCAAATTAGCATAATCAAAGATAGACAGGCTGAATGCCTCCAGACAGAGGAAGAAAGAGAACTAAGAATTTGAAAAAATGCAGAAAATCTCTGAGAAATAGGGGACTCAATGAGGAAATCCAATTTAAGGATTATCAGAATCCCTGAGGGCATGGAAAAGGGAAATTGATCAGAAAGAGTGCTCAAAGAAATAATAGAAGAAAATTTCCCAAATCGAGGGAGTGAGGGAGAAATGTGTGTGGAGGAATCTTTCAGATCTCCTAGGTTTGTCAATGTAAAAAGACCTACTGCAAGGCATATAGTAGTAAAAATCGCAAAAATGAGTGACAAAGAAAGAATACTCAGGGCAGCAAGGCATAAGAAAATAACCTACAAAGGAACCCCATCAGACTTTCAGCAGATTTCTCTACAGTAACCTTACAAGCAAGGAGAGAATGAAATGACATATTCAAAATCTTAAGCCAAGAATACTCTATCCAGCAAAAATATCCTTCAGATATGAGGGAGGAATTAAATCTTTCCCAGACAACAAAAAACCTCCACTACAAGAAATCTTCAAGAAGGTTCTCATACCTGAAAAAAGAAAAAAAAGGGAGAAAGGGGACACAAATCACAGAGTAGGGAGATAAATAGAATCAGAATAGGATGGAAAACATTCAACTATAGCATTAGGATAAAGGGAAGGAAACCACCAAAGCAAAGACAATCTTATCACTCTAACCACAAACTCACAACACGAGTTGGAATAAGAGATGAAAATAATAATTTAGGAGGGGAGGAGGAAAGGGACTGAAACAGTCTAGGCCAAGTAAGTAAGAGACCACCAGAGAATGGACTATATTATACATGAGATTCTGAATACAAACTTCAGGGTAGCCACTAAACTGAAAAACAGAAGAGAGACACAAAACGTAAATGAGGAAAAATCTAAGAAACTGAGCATAAGAAATTGCAGAAGTCAATGGGTAGGCTAAAACACACAGGACAAGAAACAAAGGTAACGCAGGAAAACAGGATAACGAGTGACAGAATGACAACATTAAGCCCTCATGCATCAATAATCACCCTCAATGTAAAAGGATTGACCTCTCCAATAAAAAGACACAGAGTGGCAAAGTGGATTAAAGAACAAGATCCAACAATTTGTTGCCTCCAGGAAATACACCTCAGCCCCAAGGACAAACACAGGCTCAGAGTGAATGGGTGGAAGACAATACTCCAAGCTAACAGCAAACAAAAGAAAGCAGGTGTCGCAATACGTATATCAGACAAAACAGATTTCAAAATAAGGCAGGTAAAGAGAGACACAGAGGGACAATATATAATGATCAAAGGGACACTTCATCAAGAAGAAATAACGCTTATAAATATCTATGCACCCACCACAGGAGCACCAAAGTTCATAAAGCAACTAGTAACAAACCTAAAAGAAGATATTAAAAATAACCCAATAATAGTAGGGTACCTCAACACTCCACTCACATCAATAGACAGATCATCCAGACTGAAAATCAACAAGGAAACAGTGGAGCTAAACAAAAAGTTAAAGCAATTGGACTTAATAGACATATATAGAACACTTCACCCAAAAACAGCAGAATACACATTCTCTCAAGTGCGCCTGGAGCATTCTCAAGGATAGGCCATATCTTGGGAAACAAGGCAAGCCTCTACAAATTTTAAAAAATTGAAATAATAACAAGCATCTTCTCTGATCATAATGCTATAAAGCTAGAAATTAATTACAAGAAAAAAGCTGAGAAAGGCACAAGGATGTGGAGACTAAACAATACACTATTGAACAAGGAATGGATCATTGAAGAAATTAAAGAAGAGATAAAAAAATACCTGGAGACAAATGAAAATGATAACATGCCATATCAAGTCATATGGGATTCAGCAAAAGCTGTATTAAGAGGTAAATTCATTGCAATACAGGCACATCTTAACAAACAAACAAAAATCTAAAATAAGCAATCTTAAACTATACCTAACTGAATTAGAGAAAGAAGAACAAACAAAGCCCAAAGGCAGCAGAAGGCAAGAAGTAATAAAAATCAGAGCAGAAATAAACGCTATTGAAATGAAAAAAGTGGTAGAAAGGATCAATGAAACAAAGAGCTGGTTCTTTGAGAAGATAAATAAAATTGACAAACCCCTAGCCAGACTTGCAAAGAAAAAAAAGGGAGAAAGCGCAAATAAACAAAATCAGAAATGAAAGAGGAGAAAGAACAACAGACTCTGCAGAAATACAACAGATTATAAGAGAATACTATGAAAAACTATATGCCAACAAAATGGATAACCTAGAGGAAATGGATAAATTCTTGGACTCCTACAATCTCCCAAAGCTCTGTCAAGAAGAAGCAGACAATTTGAACAGATCAATCCCAAGGAAAGAGATTGAAACAGCAATCAAAAGCATCCCAAAGAACAAAACCCACGGACCAGATGGCTTTCCTGGGACATTCTACCAAAACTTTCAGAGAGGATTTAATACCTATCCTTTTCAAGCTATTCCAAAAAATTTGGGAGGATGGAACACTTCCTAACACATTCTACGAGGCCAACACCACGCTAATACCAAAGCCTGACAAGGACAGCACAAAGAAGAAGAACTACAGGCCAATATCCCTGATGAACATAGATGCAAAAATTCTCAACAAAATTTTGGCAACTCTAATTCAGCAATACATCAAAAGAATCATACATCATGATCAAGTGGGATTCATACCAGGGACTTAGGGATGGTTCAACATCCGCAAATCAATCAATGTGATACAATACATCAACAAATTGAGGGATAAAAACCACATGATCATCTCAACAGATGCAGAGAAAGCATTTGACAAGATCCAACAGGCATTTATGATGAAAATTCTGAACAAAATGGCATAGAAGGGAACTACCTCAACATAATAAAGGTCATATATGACAAACCCAGGCCAACATCATACTCCATGGGCAAAAACTGAGCACCATTCCCCTTAAAACAGGAACGAGACAAGGATGTCCTCTATCACCACTCTTATTTAACACAGTGCTGGAGGTCCTGGCCAGAGAAATTAGGCAAGAAAAAGGAATAAAAGCAATCCAAATAGGGAGGGAAGAAGTGAAACTCTTGCTGTTTGCAGACGACATGATCTTATATACAGAAAACCCCAAAGAATCCATTGGAAAAGTTTCAGAAGTAATCAACAACTACAGCAAAGTCACAGGGTATAAAATCAATTTGCCTAAATCAGTAGCATTTCTATACTCTAATAACAAACTAATAGAAAAAGAACTCAAGAACATGATACCATTCACAATTGCCACAAAAAGAATAAAATACAAAAAGAATAAAATACCAAAAAGAATAAAAATAAAATATGGGGTGAATTTAACTAGGAAGTGAAAGACCTATACAATAAAAATTACAAGAGTTTTCTGAAAAAAATGGATGACGACATGAAGAGATGGAAAGACATCCCATGTACATGGATTGGAAGAATAAACATTGTTAAAATGTCCATTCTACCTAAAGCAATCTACAGATTCAATGCTATCCAAATCAGAATCCCAATGACATTATTTGCAGAATTAGAACAAAGAATCCTAAAATTCATATGTGGCAACAAGAGACCCTGAATTGCTAAAGCAATCCTGAGAAAAAGAACAAAACTGGAGGCATCACAATCCCTGACTTCAAAACATACTACAAAGCTACAGTAATCAAAACAGCATGGCACTGGTACAAAAACAGGTGCACAGATCATTGGAATAGAATTTAAACCTCAGAAATAAAACCACACGTCTATGGACAGCTAATCTTTGACAAAGGAGCTGAGAGCATACAATGGAGAAAAGAAAGTCTTTTCAACAAATGGTGTTGGAAAAACTGGAAAGCCACATGTAAAAGAATGAAAATTGACCATTCTTTCTCACCATCACCAAAATAAAATCAAAATAGATCAAAGACCTAAAGGTGAGACCTGAAACCATAAGCCTTCTAGAAGAAAATGTAGGCAGTACACTCTTTGACATTAGTATTAAAAGGATCTTTTCAGACACCATGTCTTCTCAGAGAAGGGAGACAATAGAAAGAATAAACAAATGGGACTTCACCACACTAAAAATCTTCTTCAAGGCAATGAAAACAGGATTGAATCAAAAAAAACAACCCACCAACTGGGAAAAAATATTTGCAAGTCATAATCTGACAAAGGCTTAATCTCCATACTATATAAAGAACTCACACACTCAACAACAAAAAATCAAACAACCCGATCAAAAAATGGGCAGGAGACACAAACAGACATTTCTCCAAAGAAGATATATGGATGGCCAATAGGCACATGAAAAGATGTTCATCATCGTTGATCGTCAGGGAAATGCAAATCAAAACTACACTAAGATATCACCTTACACCCATTAGAATGACAAAAATATCTAAAACTAATAGTAACAAATGTTGGAGAGGTTGTGGAGAAAAAGGAACCCTCATACACTGCTGGTGGGAATGCAAACTGGTGCAGTCACTATGGAAAACAGTATGGAGATTCCTCAAAAAATTAAAAATAGAACTACCATACGACCCAGCTATCCCACTACTGGGTATCTATCCAAACAGCTTAAAGTCAGCAATTCCAAAAGTCCTATGCACCCCAATGTTCATTGCAGTATTATTTACAATAGCCAACACGTGGAAGCAACCTAAGTGCCCATCAACAGATGATTGGACAAAGAAGATGTGGTGTATATATATATATGTGTGTGTGTGTGTGTGTGTGTGTGTGTGTGCGTACACAATGGAATACTACTCAGCCATAAAAAAGAAAAAAATCGTCCCATTTGCAGCAACACGGATGGACCTTGAGGGAATTATGTTAAGTGAAATAAGCCAGATAGAGAAGGACAATCTGTATGACTCCACTCATATGAGGAATTTAAAAATGTAGACAGAGAACAGATTAGTGGCTACCATGGAAAAGGTGAGGTGGGGTGTGGGCACAAAGGGTGAAGGGGTGCACCTGCAACACGACTGACAAACAATAATGTACAACTGAAATTTCACAAGATTGTAACTTATTAACTCAATAAAATTTTTTTAAAATGTCAGATTTTTTTATTTGTTTGTTTAAAAAAAACACCCAGGTTTATTCAGAAATAATATTCCTAAAATTTGTAGAAGTGGTCTTAATTTCTAACTGAGAATCAAATGGTCTTATCTATGTTTCTTTACTTCTGCCATGTGACTGTAGTTTAGACTCCATAACTAAAATTTCCTTATAAGACTTGTACATTAAGAACAAAAACAAATTAAAAAAGAAAATTTCCAAATAATATTTAATCACATAAACAAAAGAGTCAGTTTATGTAGTGCAATCAATACAAACTAGCTAGTGTATAATTTCTAAATTACTTTACAGATACAAAAATAGTAGGCAATTTACTACCAAAAAAGATAGTGTCTCTAAAGAGTTGTTACCTTCTGATTTTTAAAATCACATCTTATATTTCCATCTAACATTTGGAAAAAGAGAGAAGCATTACAGATTTCACTCTTCTAATATATTTTAACAAAAATTACTTTCTGAACTCTTTATATTTATTTGTGTTTTTTATGTAACATAATGTTTCCTCATTGGCATCAAACATCAAAAATAGCAATATTGTTTTTCTTTCACTAAAGGCCAGTGCCTGGTATAGCTTATGGGTGATTAAGCTTTGATAACTATCAGACCAAATAAATTATGGTTTGGAAAACTACTATTGGATATGGTCGTATAATAATATAAAAACAACTATGTTCAGGCATTAGAAAAATTAAATCAAACACCAACAATTAGAAGATTAAAAAGCAAAGAGATAATTTGTTATGGAGAATTAGAAGTGAATAGTGTCAGTTGTGCTTAGCAAGTAAAACTCTTGGTTTATTATTTTCTGGGAGGTAAATTTTTGTGTGTAAACATTTGTTTGAAAGATTCAATCAATGTTACATGTACCAGTCACATGGTGGAGACAGGTAATTTATGACAGAAACAGTGTAGCCACTTTTGAAACTAGAAGTGTGTAACAATTAACATAAAAAAGAACGTTAGTGGTCAATCAGTTACGTTAAAATATTTACTTTTATTATATATTATTCATGTAGAAAAATATTTAATAAAAGTACAAAGAGATAAATAATATATGGTCTATACTTCAAGGACTTTACACATATGTATGGGAATGATATAAACATGGTGAATTCCTGTAGTTGTATGTAGATTCTACAACGAAATATAAAAATAGTGGAATAAATTTGAGATCGTCAGGAAAGGTTTGCAAAGCAAAGTTACGTTGAAGATGGATTTAAAGTCCTGATCAATCACAACAGAAGAGGGTGGTATTAGCAGTGAAGAAGGAATGTGACGCTGTGAGCAAAAGTCAGAAGCTTTAGATGGATCCTGCGACTGAGGACTTGGCTGAGGTGCGAGCTGCAGCTTCATATAGAGGAGTGACAGGCATGGAAGAGTAGATTGTATATGGATTTTGTAAAATAACTTCACAAATGCAGAATAAAATGTAACATATAAACAAGTTCGGCCTGATTACTCACAAATACAAACTTGGAGAAGACACGCATTTTCAGAGGTGGTCTAAAAAAATAGTGAGAAAATAGCCTCCTAAAGAAGATTGTGTGAATGTCAGAAGATGCTAAAAATGGCAAAAAAGTTGGGGTGTCAGATAAATTAGCTAATTGTTTTGGCCACTGACAGGATTTAACTGATAAAAGTATCTTCAAAAGTGGTGTAACTCGTAATACCAGAAATTAGTAGGTTGGACACACAGATCATACTATTATTAAGTAGTGATAATAAAAATAGAAAAAATGTATTGAAAGGTATCAACAGGACTAAGCCAAAAATTTTATAGACAGAGAAACCCAAACTTTCTGTCGATAAGATAATTGAACAGAACATTGCAATTTAAGGCAGTAATGAGTTGGGAAAGATGACACTAGTTGACGAGGAGAGAAATAAGAATAAATATAATATTTGGACATATTACCATTAAAATTTTGACCTGATTCACCAGATGAAGAGAAAAAATGAGAGAAATGTTGATAAAATATTTGAGGAGATATTTGCATTACAAATACTCAAGATACCAAGGTAAGTGTAATAAAAATTTGAGATTTTGAAAGAAATCTTATAATTATAATGTGTTTTTGTGGCAAATTAATTATTTGAAAGATATTTCAGGAAAAAAATCAGGAAAATCTTTCTGAGACAAAGCCACATGCTAAGTTTGAGTGAAATCATGGTCTTGAGAAACACTACGAGATTTGGAAAACTTTTCATGGGCTGTTGCAAAGGAAACCAAAGCAATGTCCACAAAATGAGAACTAAAAAAATGGTAAATTCAGCCTCTTTTCTTGCTAGATAAGGGGGATTTTTTTTCTTTCTTACTTCCTCCCTCGTTCTCTCTCTCTCTCTCTCTTTCTTTCTTTCTTTAGGAAAAGTAAATTTTACCTGATTTCATAATTTTTCTTTTCAATTATTTTTGTAAATGAATGTTGAGTGGCCCAGGCTCAGGGGACAAAATCTTTATTCAGGACTACAGGTCAATTTTCTAAAGTATTTTTCTGAGGTATATTAGTCTTCATATATATTTCTGACTAAAGGGTCAGGTCTGATAGTTAGGAAATGATTAACACTAATGGTCTAGCCTCAGTATAAATTCACGTTAATTCTGAAATTCATTTCAGTGTATTTTATAAGATAAACTTTTATCTATATTAATAGCTTAAAAATGTGTATAATATTTTTTTATCTTGAATAGACAAGTTATTTCTCTCTCTCTCTTTTTTTTTTTGAGGAAGATTAGCTCTGAGCTAACATCTGCCACCATGCCTAACAGCAGAGTGCCAACCTTCATGAGGCAAACTATGATGGAACTGCATGGAGAAATAAATGAGTCCACTATCATAGTTGGAGACTTCTCAACACTGCTATATCAGAAATGGACAAATACAGCACAGGGAAATCAGTAAACATACCTGAACTCAATAACACACTCAAGCAGTTGTATACTATCAACATCTATAGACTACTGTATACAATGACGGCAGAATATACATTTTTCTCCAGCTAACAGGGAATACTACCAAAGTCAGCCACATTCTGGACCATAAAACACACCTTAAAAAATATAATAGAAATCATACAAAATCTACTCTCAGGCCACAGTGAAATTAAACCAGAAATAAATAATAAAAAGATAATTGGAAAATCTGAAAAAAGTGAAGATTAAAAAACATGTTTCTAAATAATACATGTCAGAGAAAAATCTTAGCACAGATTTAAAAAAATACTTTGAAATAAATGAAAATGAAAATACAATTTATCAAAATGTGTGGAATGTAGTTAAGGCAGAGCTTAGTGTAAAATATAGAGCATTGAATTCTTATATTAGAAATAAAGATCTGAAACAAATAATCTAAGATGTGATGTTAGGAAACTAAAAAACCCCCAAGAATCTGAAGAAAGTAGAAGAAAATAAATAATAATTAGACCAGAAATCGATAAAAATTAAAACAGAAAAACAATTGAGAAAATCAGTGATACCAAGAGCTTTTCTTTTGGAAACATCAACAAAATCACTAAGCCTCTAACTAGGTTAACTAAGAAAAACTAGAAGGAACATAAATTACTAATATCAGAAATGAAAGAGGGGATAACACTACAGGCCCAATGGACATTAAAAAGGCAATAAACGAACACTCTATAAGGACAAATTCAATAACCTACATGAAATGAACCAATTCCTTGCAAGACACAGGTGCCAGAATCACACAAAAACAAATAGAAATCTCAATAAGCCCATATATTTATGAGCTTATATATATATATAGAATCGAAGAATTCTATATATATAATATAGAGAATATATGTAGAATATATATATATATAAAATTGAAGTTAATATCCTTCCAAGAGAGAAAACGTCAGGCCCAGATGAGTCCACTAGTGAATTCTCCCAAACATGTACAAAAGAACTTATACTGATTCTCCACAATCTCTTCCAGAAAATAGAACAGAGGGAATACTTCTTAACTCACTCTATGACAGCAGCATTATTCTAATATCAAAACCCACTGAAGACAATTCAAGAAAAGAAAACTACAGACCAATATCTCTCCTGAGCATAGAAGCAAAAATCCTCAAAGGAATATTAGCAAAACGTAGTCAACAATGTATAAAAAGAATTATATATCATGTCCAAGTGATATTTATCCCAGGTATGCAAATTTAGTTTAACAATTTATAATCAATTAATTTAATCCATCATGTCAATGCTAAAGATAAAAAGTCACATGATCATAGCAGTAGATGTAGAAAAACCATTTGACAAAATGCAACACATATTCATATGAAAAATCTCAGAAAACTAGTAATAGGAGGGAACATCCTAAGTTTGATAAAGAATGTCTATTAAACATCTCTACAGCTAACATCATACTTAATGGTGAGAAAGTTGAGGTCTCCAACTAAAATCAGGGACAAGGTAAGGATGTCCCATCACATTACTATTTTTAACATGGCACTGGACATTATTGCTAATGCAATAAGACAAGAAAGAGAAATAAAATTATACAGATTGGGGAGGAAAAAAGAAAACAGCGTTTGTATGTAGAAGATATGATCATATATGTAAAAAATCTGAGAGATTTAACAAGTACTCTTGGAACTAGTATATGATTATAGCAAAGTTTCAAGATACAAGGTCAATATTCAAATGTCCGTCACTTTTCTACATATTGGCAATGAACAAGTGCCATTTGAAATTATAAACATAATACCATTTACTTAATCCTGCAATGAAATAAATATGCATAACTCTAAAAACTGCACAAGATTTATAAGAAAAAGCTACAAAACTCTGATAAAACAAAATCAAAGAAGAACAAAATAAAAGGACAGATATTACACGTGCATGAAGAGGAAGGCTCAATATTATCAAGATGTCAGTTATTCCCAGCTTGATCTCTAGATTTGTTGCAATCCTAATCAAAATCCCAGAAAGTTATTTTGTGGATATCGGCAACTTTATTCTAGAGCTTCTAGGAAGAGACAAAAGATCCGGAATAGCCAAACCAATATTGAAAGCAAAGAACAAAGTTAGAAGATTAATACTACCCACCTTCAGGCTTTACTATAATGCTTCATTGATCAAGACAGGGTGGTGTTGATTAAAGCATAGACAAAATGATCAATGGTTTAAACAGAGAGCTCAGAAATACACTACACATAACTGTTTGTCAAATGAGCCAAGACAACGCAATCAAAGAAAAAGAGTCTTTTCAACAAATGGTGGTAAAAATCACTGTGCATCCACATGCAAAAACTTAATTCTCGACAGACTTTACACGTTTCACAAAAATTAACTCAAAATTGCTCATAGACCTAGATGGAAAATGCAAACCTATAAAAATCCTAGAAGATCCAGATGACTTTGGGTATAACAATGAACATTTATATAAAATACCAAAAGCAAGATTCATGTAAGAAATAACTGATAAGCTATTCTTCATTAAAATTAAAAACTTCTGCTTTGCAAAAGGTAATGTGTAGAGAGTAAGACAACCCACAGACTTGGAGATAATATCGGAAAAAGTTACATTTTAGAAAGAAGCATTATTCAAAATATACAAAGAACTCTTAAAAATCAATAAGAAAATAAGTAATCTATTTTAAAAATGGGCCAAATACCTTAATAAGTACCTTGTCAAAGAAAATATACAGATTGCAAATAATCATATGAAAAGATTTTCCAGATCATATACCACCAGGGAAATGCAAACTACAACAACAATAAGACACTGTTACACACTAATTACAAATACACAACCTTGACAACACCAGTTGCTTGAAAGAATGTGGAGCAACAGTAAAACTTATTCATTGTTGATGGGAATGCAAAGTGGTACAGATAGTATGGAATATATTTTAACACTCTTTTTCTAAACCAATCATACTCTTACCATATGATCCAGCAATCCTGTTCTTTAAAATTTCCCTTCCGGTTGGTCTCCAGCACAGAGATACCTAACATCAACAAAAATAAATAATAACAACAAACAATGGGAAAAGGGAACAATCTGATTTCCACAGTTACTACATTATAACATTCAAATGTCCAGGTTTCAACACCACCAGCAGCAAAAAATGTACAAGGCATACAAAGTAACAGAAAAGTATGGCTCATTCAAAGGAACAAAATAACCAGAAAGTCTGAGGAAGGGCAGACATTAGATACACTAGACAAAATTTTAAAACAACTTATTAAAGGTGCTCAATAAGCTAAAGGAAGACATAGAGAAAGAAAATTAATTTATAAATAGGATTAGAATATCAAGAAAAGCTAAAATATAGAAAGAAATCAGATTTTTTTTTCCCAAGGAAGATTAGCCCTAAGCTAACATCTGCCAATCCTCCTCTTTTTTCTGAGGAAGACTGGCCCTGAGCTAACATCTGTGCCCATCTTGTTCTACTTTATATGTGGGGCGCCTGCCACAGCATGGCTTGCCAAGCGATGCCATGTCCGCACCCGGGATCCGGGCCAGCGAACCCTGGGCCGCTGAGAAGCAGAACGTGTGCACTTCACCACTGCACCACCGGGCCGGCCCCTAAATCAGAAATTCTGTAGCTTAAACATACAATAACTGAAATGAAAATATCACTAGAGGGATTCAACAACAATTTTGCAGTCAAAATAAAAAAATCGGAGAATTCAAGATCAGATAATTGAAATTATTTAGTGTGAGGAACAGAAAGAAAAAAATATTGAAAAAAGTGTAAACAGAGCCTAAGCAAGCTGTGAACACCATCAAGCAGAACAACACGCACATTTTGGATCCCAAGGTTATACAGTTGTGAAAGGACATACGTTTCAATACAAAGGGCTGGGAATACTGGATGACCCCATGCAAAAAATAAAGTTGGGCCCTTACTTTACAGGATATGCCAAAAAATAACCCCACAAAATGGGCCAAAGATCTAAATTTAAGAGCAAAAAACATAAAACTCTTAAAGGAAAATATGGGGGAAAAGTTTTTGATGTTCCATTTGGCAACAATTTCATGGATATGATACCAAAAGCACAAGCAGCTGTAACAACAACAAAGGTAGAAAAAACTGATGACATCAAACTTAAGAAGTTTTGTGCATCAAAGGACACTATCAAGAATATAAAGACAGCTTACCAAATGGCAGAAATATTTGCAAGTCATATATTTGTTCAGGGATTAATATATAGGATATATAAATGACTCCTACAATTATATAACTAAAAGATTTTAAAGCACAAACCTGGACAAATACCTATATCCCAAAATTTATAGCATGATTATTCACAATAGCCAAAATGTGGAAGCAACTCAAGTGACCATTGACGATGAGTAGATGAAAGAAATATGGTATATGCATTCAATAAAATACTCTTCAGCCACAAAAAGGAAGGAAATTGTGACTATGTTACCACATGAAGAGACATTGAAAACATTATGCTTAGTGAAACAAGCATAAGGAAATAGGACAAATATTATATGATTCATCCTATGTGAAGGACATAGTTTAAGCAAATTCATAGAGACAGAGAGTAGAATTGAATACACCAGAGGCTGGGGATAGTGAGAGTGGGGGTCATGATTTAGCAGATACGGAGTTGGGTGGTAATGAAAAGTTGTGGGTACAGATAGTGGTAATTAGTACACAACACTGTACACTTACAAATCATAAAATGAATAGATATATTATGTATATTTTTCTGAAATAAAAAATTAAGTCTATTGTAACAGTTTGACATATACTCAAAAAGTTAATTAGGGAAGTGAAAGATAAAATTGCCTTTAGTGGAAGTACCGGTGACAAAAATATAATTAATGAGATGGAAATTAAATGGTATGGGATTAAACTTTCAGAAGAATAGATTACTGACTTTGAAGACACAGCAACGGAAATGAAACTCAGAAATAAAAAGGAACTAAAAAAATAGTGAATTGAGAATATAATCAAATAGTCATCCATATGTGTAATTGTGTCTGAAAGAGAAAAGTATGAGCAGAAAAAGAAATTCAAAGAGAAATGACCAACATTTTTCCCATTTGATTTGAAAAGTTTCATCAAAAACTTTAAAGCCACAGACACGAAAAGCTCAACAAAGCCAAAGCATAAGAAATATGGAAAGAACTACACCAAAGCACATCAGTTTTAATGCTCAAACCATTGATAAGAAGAAAATCCTAAAATCCATGAGAGGGGGGAAATACTGATGAATAAAGATATTACTGATGTATAGAATTATGTATCCAATTAAATTACTTTAAAAAATCATGGTAAACAAAGACTTTCACAGAAAAAAAAGCTCAAAGTAAAGGACATACACTACAATGAATGTTAAAATAAATCTGTCAATTTGAAATTGTGGATCTACACAAAGGAACAGTGAGCATCAGCAGAACAAAATTCTGTTTATATACATGACTTATATTTGATTTAATTTTTTTATTAAAAGCTTTTTAAAAATTTAATCAACTATTTAAAATTAACAATAACAATGTTTTGTAGAGTTTATAATGCATGCCTTAGTGTGACTAAAATAGTCAAAATTCAGGCAGCGAGAAATGGAAGTTTATTATTACAAGCTTCTTATATGCAGTGGTGTAATAGCAAATTAAGTTTGCCTGAGATAATTCGAACATGTGTACTATAAATGTTAAAGTGACAACCAGCATAATAATTGCAGAATTATAGCTCACAAACAGAATAAAATACATACTTAATCCAAATAAAGGCTGACACAAGGTGATAGGGAACATATATCTCATCAGACCAAAAGAAAACATATAGCAATATGCTAAGTAAACTTAACAGCATCAATAATTCCAATTTATTTATCTATACAAACACCATAATCAAAAAGCAGAGATTATTTGATAGAATTAAAAAGTAAAACTCAATTCAATGATGCCTTCAGTAAATAAAATTAAAATATAAAGAAACAGGCTCAAAGCAAAAAGATAGATAAAGATATACACGATAATGTTAAGAAGGAGAGAGCTGGAGTGGCAATGTTGGTATCATACAAAGTAGGATTTAGAGCAAAGACTATTATAAGACATAAAAAAAGACCTTACTACAGTGATAAATGGGTCAGATAACTAAGAAGAAATTAAATTCTAAATATTTATGCACCAAATAACAGAGCATCAAAATAGATAAAGCAAAATTGATAGATCTGCAAGGAGAAATAGATAAACAACTGTAGAGAATTTTATATCTCATTCTCTCCATTGATTCTTGAGGACAAAGATTGTATTCTCTATGGTTTCAGTCTTTCAAACTTTGTGGAGACCTTTCTTACTTCACAGAATATGATATATTTTGGCATGTGCACAATGCGCATTTGAACAAATGTATGATCAGCAGTTTCAGTGAATACCATTCTACAAATATCATCGTGGTCAAGTTGGTAAATCTTATATCTACCTTATTTTTTATTGCTGTGTTCTATAAGTTTCTGTGAGCCCCATCTTAAAATATTTAATTATGAAAGCATACTTTCTTTTAATTTTCTTAGTTTTAGTTTATATATCATGATGGTATATTATTATGTATATAAAATTGTTACACCACTTTATTTGAATGAATATTTCAGATAGCTCCTTTCATTCAGAAATTGGTCTCTAAATTAGATTATCTCTATGGCAAACTCTTTTGTCATCTAACCGAAAATATTGTGCCTACCTCAAGAATTACCATAGGCTTTAAGTGTTCAAATAAATGTAAAACTATATAAAATTCTAAATAAATATTTTCCTCATTGTATCTTTTTTATATATGAAATGGATCAAAAACATTACAAGATGAAATAAAAAAATATGTCTTCTTTAGTTTTGGCATGGAGCTTGTAACTGCCAATAACAATTCTATCACTAATTATTAAACACTAATGATTTAAATTTTAAATAATTTTTTTTACCTTGAGTAAAAATAATACTCATTTAAAATTTATTCTTTTCACGTTATGACAAAAATTTCTGATTGATCTCTTTTGCCAGTCGTATCTTCTATATATAATGTGAAAAATATAATGAGTCATTTGTGTAACAGTTTTAAGTTATAGAATATTAAGCAAAAAATTCTATCTATCCTTCTCCCACACACACAGTTTTCTCTATTATTAACATTTCCCGTTAGTGTGATATAGTTGTTACAACTGATGAAAAATGTCAAAATGTTAATAATAAAGCTCATAGTTTGGGTTAGTGTTGATCTTTTGTGTTGTGTAGTTGTGTGGATTTTGGCAAATGCATTATGCTGTACATCCACCATTACAGTATCATGTAGAATAGCTTTAGAACTCTAAAACTGTCCTGTGCTCCATTTACTCATCTTTTTGTTATTAAGAAAATCATGTTTTATTATTTTTTCAAGATTAACTTTCAGATGTCATTAGATGCATTTTTAGGTTATTTTAAATATGAGTGACAATGATTTTCCCTCATAATTGCACAAAGAGATTAAAGTTAGTATATAGTTTCTTCATTCTAGGACTCTTTAAACTTAAAAGACAATAATTAGAAAAGAAAATATTTAGTAAATTATTTGCCTTTACTAGTTAGTTTCAAACATCAGAAAATGTTCATTTTATGGATGGAAAATCTTCAAAATTAAGTTTATGTTTTGTTTATGCTGACACATAATATATTTTTCACTTCAAAATAATGTCAGATGGTTAAAAGTGGAAAATAGGCAATAAAATTAATTTGAAGCATTTTTCAAACTATTTCACCAAAGTGGGAATTTTTAAAAATAACCATCTTATCCTTTTCCTGAGAAAAACGCTCTCATAATTTTCTTTATTGTGTTCATTATTTACTTATGTCTAAAACTGCAGATAATAAGATTCAAGAAAGGAGAGTCTATAGAATAGAAGGCAGAAACGATCATGTCCTGAATGGTGGATGAGCTGGAGGTGATCTTCAAATGCACAGCAGTGGCTGAGCTGACAAAGACTGTCATGATGAGGATGTGAGGAATACAAGTGGAAAAATCTTTTTTGTTCTCACTTCTGGTTGGAAACTTGAGCACAGTAGAAAATATACAAATGTAAGACATGGTGAGGAAGGCAAAATAGCTACCACCGGTGATCACTATGGAGACAAAAATTACAATTTCATCCTTTAAGACAGCAGAAGAGCTTCAGTAGAGAAGGGATGTCACAGAAGAAGTGATGGACCATGTTGGACTGACAGAAGGACCACCCAAATCTGTTGCCAGTATCAAATCCTGAGTAGATAACACCACTGCATGTGGAGCCCAGTGTCATGTGGATACAAACCTGAGGGTTTAAGATTACAGTGCAGCAGAGGGGCTGGCAGATGGCCACATAGTGGTCCTGGGCCATGACAGTGAAGAACAGAGGCTCTGTTAAAGCAAAGACAAACACAAAACGATCTGAGCTACATAGCCAACCATGGGGATCATCCCATTGCCAAGTAGAAAGATGATACATGCCTTGGGTACAGTATCAGGAATATAGCACATGTCCAGGACAGATAGATTCCTAAGGAAGAAATACATGGACTTGTGAAGATTCCAGTCAAAGGTGGTTACTGCGACAATGGCAAAGTTCTCCATCAGGGTTGCCAAGTACATCAGAACAAATAACGTGGCTTGCAAGACTCTGAGTTCCCACACATCAGAAAATCCCATAATTGGGAATTCAGTCACTGTAGTTGAGTTAGACATCTTTGTCTAACGTACTTTGGACATGAAGAGACAACAGCAAATAATCCCTAGGAAAATGGAGAATCAACATGTGGAAACTAATTAGGTTAAATACATTTATTGGTTCAAATTTACCCAGTATTATTCTTTAGAGTGAGTGTTATTAGTAGGAAATAACAGAGTGCCGCCTCATGCATCTTTCATCTTCCTGCTTGTGTAACTTTTTTCCAGTTGTGGGTAGCAGTAAAATAAAATCTGTAATAGCTTATGTCCATGTTTTTATAAATTTTCTTTAGTAACTAGCTATACAAGGTTGCCTGGGAAATTGAGTTAGAGGGACAATTTCTGTGGATCCTGACTCGTTAGAAGTATACTATAAATGTTATCATTTAGTTCTAGTTGATGACTAAACACAATAGATACAAAGGGCTTCAATTTCCTCACAATGTCTCAGCATGACGTTGTAACTCATTCCTTCCCCCCAGAAAGAAAATCAACTTTATATACACTTTCACAATTACATCTTTTGATAATTATTTTGCTTGGAAGTTTACCTTCAAAAATTCTTTCCTCTGATGATCACCTCCTCCCCAATCAGATACCACTAATGTGTAGCCTTGTTATTTTGATATTTATTTCTTCAACTTTTTCTCTCTCTCCCTCTCTCTCTCTTTCTTTAACAACTTCTTAGATCCTTTGTGGCTTTGTTTTGTTTCTCCCTTAGCCTAGATACCGTAACTAACCTTATGAATAACATTAACATCATCTTTTGTTAATTTAGATCATTCTGTACTTGACATTATTTACATATTATGTACCATAATTCTCATTGCAAATTGGGAATTTTGGATTTCATATACTTAATTTTAAAATGGGAATGTTGGTCACCAAAATGTCATGGAACACGATGAAGGCATGGAAATGTAAATGGAAAGGTAGGCATTCAAAGTCAGGTTTGTCTGAGGGAAAGCACGTTGTCACATGGCACATCTTCTCCACCTGAACTCTTGATCCTACTGAGCTACTGCTCGCATATCTAAAAGCTTTATCTATATGCTCCTCTTTGATTATCTTTATTTCGGGATCCTTCACAATGGCTCACTATGCAGTATTAGTTGTGTTGTTTTTTGGCAACCTGTTTATTGATATTTTACTTTTAGGGTATGTATGATAAACTTAGTTAAAAATGGATTCATCGGTATTTGTCAGTAGCTGTAATTTAGTTATGCCAGTTTCATTCTGAAGGTTGAGATCTTAAAAAGGATTGTGTAGTTCTTTTCACTGAAGTCTATATCATACTTCCACTACCGTATTGCAGAATGCAGCAGTCTTTGAGAGTTTGGACATATAATGAAAATTTATTGTTTTATATCCCCAATCAATTTCGGTTCTAGATGGAGTTTCCATGTAGCAGCATAGTAGAGCTGAAACTCCACAGCCTTCAGGGGAAGGTATGTTTTGCATCCTGACTATGCCATTCACTTGCTTTATAGCTATATCGCTATGAGAAGCCACTTAAAAATATTCAAACCTCAGGGGCTGACCCAGTGGCACAGTGGTTAAGTTCACACATTCTGCTTTGATGTCCCAGGGTTCACCAGTTATGATCCTGGGTGTGGACCCATGCACCACTTATCAGGTCATGCTGTGGCAGACATCCTGCATATAAAAATAGAGGAAAATGAGCAGTAATATTATCTCAGGGCCAGTCTTCCTCAGCAAAAAGAGGAGGATTGTCAGTGGATGTTAGCTCAGGGCTAATCTTCCTGAAAAAGAAAAACAATTAAACCTCAGTTGCTTTATTTATAATATCGTAATAACACCTACCTCAAGGATTTAGTATTTCTAAAATAATTTAATGGAGGAAGTACACAAAATAGTAACTATGTTGAAGAAGAATAAATAAATATGAATTACAAATCACTGACAAGAGGAAGCAGGTGATCCCCTGAGCACTTACATTTCTTTCATCTTAATTGCATTAATCTTTATTTTTAAATAACACAAAAACTAAAAGGAAAGAAGAGGATGTTTTTGAAGAGATTTAAAAAATTGCTATATTTCTGCACAAAGGTAGAAAAATGACAGATGACACAAATTAACAATATCAGGAATAAAGGAGGGTAATTTGGTAAAGATTCTAAACATATTTGAAGGATAAATAAGGAAAATATTAATAACTTTATGTAAATAAGGATAACTGAGTTAAAATGGAAAATTCTTTGAAAGGCACCAAGTAGAAAAATTTACTCACAACTGTAAAATAAACTTATTTTATAGACATGAAATCCTTAAAGAAAATTCTAGTCCCAGGTGCCCTCACTGGAGAAGTCTATAAAACAATCAACGAAGAAATGCTGCCAACGTTAAATAAACTCTTCCTGAAATTTGAAAAGGAAGAAATTCTTCAGACGTTATTATATAAAGCATTATCACACTGAGTGCACAAACATACAAAGTGATTGTAATGAAAGAGATTATAAAATTACTATCACTCATGAATAATGAGGCAATTTTTTTAATATTTAGCAAATTAAATGCAATAGTACATAAATGGAATATTATACAATGGCTAACTGGGAATTAAAATAGAGATACATGGTTGGTTTAACATTCAAGACCATTCTTTGTAATTGAAGATATTATATAAATAATAAGAAAACTTATATGATTATCAGCATGGTGCAGAAAAAAGTGACAATACTTGGTTTCTGTTTTATAAAATAGCAGTCAATAGAATAGAGATATAAAGAAAATTCTACAACCTGGTGGAGAGAATCTATGAAAATCCTACAAATAATATCATATTTAATGGTAAAAATATGAATGTTTTCCTTCTAAAATTAGGAAAAATTAAGGGTTTTCTCTGTCTCCATTTCTGTTGAACATTGTACTGGAGATTCCACCAAGTGCAATAATGCAAAGGTAAAAAAATAAATCCAAATTGAAACATGGAGAAATGACCATCTTTATTCACAAAGTAAGATAATTTATGTTAAAATATCAGATATTTTATTTCCAGTCTGGCCAATAAAAAGCTTAGATTTTTATCTCTTCTGTCTACACAACAGAAGAAAAATTTGAATAAAGTGAAAATCAAAGACTCTAATCACACATTTCTGAAAACTAATACCATAAAGCTAACAGCTGCCCCAAATTTAAAAGGACAAAAAGGTGGATACAGAGAATATGAACCTACAAGAAGAGAAGCCAAGCTTCAGAAAAATCAGCGGGAACATGTAGTAGAGAAGGAAAATAAACTGATGAATTCCTGGAGGCTCACAGATGAGTTTGAGAGACTGAGTCTCCAGAGGGGATCTGCACTAGGGGAGCCCTCACACTTTAGAGTTTTGCTTCCAGGAGTCTTCTCACAGCCTCACAGTGAGATCAGAGCATATCCCCTTGTACTTCTGGCAGGAAGGGCTATAAAGTAGCCATTTTTAGGCATGTTATCCTTATCAAGGCTTGCATACATGGAAACAATTTTGCCATATAAAGAAGAATTTTACTATATGAAGAATTTTCTAGGGAAATCCAAAGACAAAGGAGGAGAAAACAGTAACAACAACATAACCTCTCACAAGAAAAATCATTAAACATCATGCTAAGGTTCTATTTACTTCAGTTACTCTTATGCAGAAAATTATGTTCAGCTTAAAACAAAAAATTACAAGGCACACAAAGAAAAATAAAATGAGATAGAGAAAGCATCAGAGTCAGCATCCGATATGGTAAAACTGTTGGGATGATCAGATCTGCGATTTAAAATAACTGTGTTTGTCAGGTTTTGCAGAAAAACAGAACCAAAAGGAGATTTTATATATACATATGCAATTTGCAATGATAAATAATTTAGATTACAAATAACAAATATAAACATATACATTTATGACATACAATATACATTTATATACTATATTCTTATTAAAGTTATATTTACATATAAATAATTTATATAATGATTAAATATATACAGTGATGGAGGCTGAGAAGCCCTGCCATCTGCCTTCTGCAGGCTAGAAAACCAGAAAGCTGGTAGGATAACTCACTCAGGCTGAAGGCCTGCAATCTGGATGTGACTGATGTAAAAGCCAGAGTCTGCAGCACAGAGAACCGAGAACTCTGGTGTCCAAGGCCAGAAAGAGACAGATGTTCCAGCTCAAAAAGAGAGAAGGAATGTGCCCTTTCTTTGTCTTTGTTCTATTTGGTGCTCAAATGATTAAATAATTTCTTCTCACATTTTTGAGGGTGGATACTCTTTACTAAGTCTATTATACCAAATGTTAATCTCCTCCAGCATATTATAAAACCACTCGGAAATAATGTTTTACTGGTTATTTGGGCATCCCTTAACCCACTCAAATTAACACATAAAATTAGCCATCACAACAACCATGATTATTATGCCAAAAGCTCTAATGAAAACTGAAGAACATGAAAGATCTTATTATAATCTATGCAAATTGATGGAAACTCTAACAAAGTATTAAAGGAAGAGCTACAAGTCAAAATATCATAACTGAAAAAAGGATACCTTTGATATGCTCATCAACAGAACAGACAGTTCCATGGAAACGCTCAGACAGTGTGAAGAAATGTCAATGAAAACACCAAAACATTAAATTCAAAGAACAAAAGAGTGAAAAAGACAGAATAGAATATCTAAGGACTGTGGGACAATTACAAAATAATGTAACATATGCAAAAGAAGAACACAAGAATGACAAAAAAAGGAACATAAAAACTATTCAAAGTAAAAATGACTGATAATTTTTCTATATTAATGACAGAAACCAAACCACATATCCAAGAGGCTCAGAAAACACTGAGTAAAATACAGAACAAAAAATCAACACTTAGGCATATAATCTTCAAATTGCAAATAATAAAACACAAAGAATAAATCTTGAAACAGACCAGTGTGAAAAAGTACCCTACCTATAGAGAAGCAAGGGTTAGAATAACATCAAATGTCTCTTCTGAAACGATGCAAGCAAGAACAAGTGGCTGGGAATCTTTAGCATTAAAAACAAGAAATACCAGTCTGGAATGCTGTACTTAGTAAAATTATTCTGCAAAAAGGAGACACATCAGCAGAATAGTGGAATAAGTGGTTCCATGGCCCACTCTCCACCAGAAACACTTATTTGCTACCATCTACAAATGAAAATTCATGAGTTCTCAACAGCACAAGTAAGAAGTTACAGCAACCCAGATATTCACATGACAGAGATAAGCCACATTGCAAAGGGTAAGAAGAACAGTTTCACTTTCTCACAACACCCCTCCATCAATGTGGCACAGCTCAGTGCTGAGAGTGACCTTTTGGCCATCAAATTCTCTGGGAGACAAGAGAGTAAAGTGAACATCTGATTTCCATAGCCTTTAAAGAAGCTAACTGAGAGGCCCACTTCTATTGAGTCTCACTCCAAACTCTGAGGTTATTGGCATGTCTAGATTGCCAGGGGCTGTTGAGAACAAAGAAAAGAGGCATGGCTCTAAAAAGTCAGCATACAGATCTCAATAGCTGACTCAGAGCCCATGGTAGTGGGCCCTCCCACAGTCCTTGAAGCAGGTCTGCAGACACTCTGCCAATGAACACTGTCAGCTGACCCACCCAGAATCTCTGCTGGGCCAACTGTTGAAGAGATTTGCATGACATGTCTATTATGTACACACTGGAATAAGTGACTGCTTTTTCAAAAGCACAGACAAGTCCATAAAGATAATAAAGAACGGTGAAAACATGACACTATCAGAGGAATAAAATAAAGATCCCATACCAAAAGTAAAGAAACGGAGGTCTAATAGTACCCCAACAAATAATTAAAAAATATTCATCTTAAATAAGTTCAAAGAGAACACCAGTAGACATCCAAAAATAAACAGGAAAATAAAATTTTAATAACATGAAAAGTTCAACAATGAGGTTGAAACCATAATAAAGAACGAAAAAAATTTCTGGGGTTGAAAAATACAATGGATGAAACAAAGTTTCAGTAAAGAGGTTTACCAATCAACTTGATGCAGCAGAAGAATGAATCAGCAACCTTTAAGATGGATCATTTGAAGTTATTCAGTCAGAAGAACGATTAAAAAAGAAAAAGTAAAGAAAGCCTATATGTTATGGGACATCATCAAAAGGATCAGCATATACATTATGAGAGTCACAGTAGGAAGAAAAAGAGAAAATTTACTTAAAAAATAATAGATAACTTTTTTCGAAATTGGATAGAAATGGAAATCAAATTTATGAAGACCAAAATAACTCACATGTGTTAAAGTTAAAGAAGCCTACATAAGAACTTTATAATTAAGTTGTCAAAATTTAAAAATGGACAAAGAATTTTGAAATTAGTGACTGAACCCACACAAAGAAACATCAATAAGACTATAAGCAGATTTTTCAACAGAAACCTTGAGATCAGGAAAAATTGATATAATATAATCATGCTGAAAATATGACTGAAAGTATGTCACACACAGAAAAACTGCCTGAACAGACATTTTTCCAAAGATATACAAAGAGTTGACAGTCATATGAAAAGATGATCAGCATCACTAATTATTAGGGAAATGAAAATCAAAATCTCAATAAGATATCACCTCACACCTACCAGAATGGCTATAATTAACAAGATAAGAAATAAAAAGTTTTGGAGAGGATGTTGAGAAAGGAACTCTCATACACTGCTGGTGAGAATGAAAACTGGTGCAGCCACTATGGAAAACAGTATGAAGACTTCTCAAAAAATTAAAAATAGAACTTGCATATGACCCAACTATTCCACTTCTGAGTACTTATCAAAAGACATGAAAACATGAATGTTAAAAGATATACACACTCCTGTGTTCATTCCAGGATTATTCACAATAGCCAAGACTCAGAAACAACATAAGTGCCCACCAATAGATGAATGGATAAAGAATATCTGGTATATTTAAACAATGGATGACTATCAACGAAAAAGATAAAATCTTGACACTTGTGACAACATGGATGAGCCTTGAGGTCCACGGATGGATGCTCCAGGGGGTTGGGATGTGTGCACGGGTCAGGACTGTGGTGATGGTGTGTGTGGACCAGTGGGCCATGGTGCTTCTCAGTGGCAGAAGACCTGTGCTTTGCAAACAGCCACATAGCAGATTGGCTCCACCTTCCAAAGCCTGAAATAATCAGGTGCTCCTGTGCCTGGGGCCAGCCCCACTCAGCTACAACCATGAGAGAGCTGACAAAAGCCTTGCACGCCAGAGGCCTACAGGAATTGTAAGCCCCTGAGCCTAGCAAACAGTCATGCTGGGGGCCTACAAACTTAACAGAAGAACTGCAACAAGAATGTGCTATTAGTCCTTGCAGCCAACTGTGTTGGGGTCCCCAAACCCAATAAAGTAACTGAAGGGCCCATAGCAGCCACACACAGCTGAGAATTACAAACAGCCAGCCAGGGGGCAGCCTAGATTCCCTGGACACCTGCAGCCAAAGAAATGCTGCCACAACAGAAGGACACATGTAACCCACAGAGGGGTCACTCCTGGAACATTTGGAATTGGTGACAAGAGGAAAGCACACTGCTGGCCTCACAATGCATCTGTTACATAAGGCCACTTCTCCAAGATCAGGAGATATAGCTGACCCAAAGAACACATACATAGATTCAAGCACAGAGAAAGGCAAAATGAGGAGGCAAAGGAATACATTCCAAGTACAGGAACAGGACAAAACCTCAGAAAAAGAACTAACTAAATAAAATAGAAATTTAAAAATCTCCTTCAATAAGAGTTCACAAAAAGTCATAAGGATGCTTACTGATCTTGGGAGAAGAATGGATGAATACTGTGAGAACATCAGCAAAGAATTGGAAAATATAATAAAACAAACATAAATGAAGAATACAATACCAGACATGAAAAATTCACTAGATGGATTAAATAGCAAAGTAGATGATACAGAAGAACAGTTCAGCGAGCTGGAAGAAAGACTAGAGGAAATCACTCAAGCTGAACACATAAAAGAAAAATGAATGAACAAGAATGAGGACAATGTAAGGCAAATCTAGGGAAACATCAAGCAGACAGACATTTGTATTATAGGTGTCCCAGAAGGAAAAGAGAGAGACAAAAGGGCAGAGAATCTATTTGAAGAAATAGTAGCTGAAAATTTTCCTAACCTAAGGAAGGAAAAAGACATCAATGTATAGGAAGCACAGAGAACACCAAACAAGATAAGCCCAAAAAGGCCCACATCAAGACACATTAATGTCCAAAATTAAAGATAAAGAGAGAATCCTAAAGCCACAAGAGAAAGGCAACAAGTGACATACGAAGGAAACCCCATAACGCAATCAGCTGACTTCTCAGCCAAAACCCAACATGCTAGAAGAGATTAGCATGACTTATTTAGAGAGATGAAAGGAAAAAACCTACAGCCAAGGATACTCTACCCAGCAAGGCTATCATTCAGAATGGAAGGAGAGATAAAGAGTTTCTTGGACAAGCAAAAATTAAAGGAGGTTATCACCAAGAAACTATTTCTACAGGAAATGCTGAAGGGACCTATTTAAGTGGGAAAGAGAAGACCACAAATGGGAATAAGAAAATTATCAAAAAAGGGCAATGAAATCACTGATAAAGGCAACAATACAGTAAAGGAAGCAGATCAACGACTCATGAAGAGAATATGAAAGTCAAAAAACAAAAGTACTAAAATTATCTATTTCAATGATAAGAGAATAAAGGATACTGACACACACAAAAAGAGGTTAGATACGATATCAAAAACACAAAACATGAGGAGTGGAGGAAAAGAGTAGAGCTTTTAGAAATAAGTCAAACAAAAGAGACCATAACTCAATATAGATTGATACAGATGTAGATTATTATACATGAACTTCATGATAATCACAAACCAGAAACCTATAATAAATACACAAATAACAAAAAGAAAGTGATCCAGACATAATACTAAGGAAAGCCATCAAACCACAAGGAAGAGAGCAAGACAAGAAGAAAGGAACACAGAAGAATTACTGAAAGGCCCCTAAAAAAGGTGAGAAAATAGCAATAAGTACATAGTTATCAATAGCTGCAATAGCAATGGAAAAAATCCTCCAATCAAGAGGCATAGGGTGGCAGATTGGATAAAACAGCAAGATGCATCCATAAGCTGCATACAAGAGACACACTTCAGACCTAAAGACACTCACAAATTGAAAGTGAAAGGATGGGAAAAGATAAGGATGCAAATGGCTATGAAAAGAAAGCTAGGGGAGCAATACTTATATCAGACAAAATAGACTTTGAAATAGAAGCTTTCATAAGAGACAAAGAAGGGCACTACATCATGATAAAAGGAACAATCCAACAAAAGGACATAATACTTGTAAATATCTATGCACCCAACATAGGAGCACCTAAATATATAAAGCAATTATTAACAGAAATAAAGGAGAAATAGACAGTAATACAATACTAGTAGAGCACTTTAACACTCCATGTAAATCAATGGATAGATCATCCAAACAAAAGATCAACAAGAAACCATTGGCCTTAAACGACACATTCAGCCAGATGGACTTAGCAGAGACTTACAGAATATTCCATCCAAAAACCTCAGAATACACATTCTTTTCAAAAGTACATGGAACACTATCCAGGATTGACCACACGGTAGGCCATAAAACAACTATCAATACATTTAAGAAGATTAAAATAATGCCAAACATCTTTCATTACTGCAAAGGTATGAAACTAGAAATCAACTACAGGAAGAAAAATCAGAAAAGCCACAAGTATGTGGACATTAAACAAAATGCTGCTGAATAATGATTGGGTCAATGAAGACATAAAAGGAGAAATAAAACAGTACCTGGAGACAAATCAAAATAAAACATGATATGCCAAAATCTATGGGATACAGCAAAAGTGGTTCTAAGAGGGAATTTTATAGCAATTCAGGCTTACCTCAACACACAAGAAAAATCCCAGATAAACAATCTACCAGTGCACCTAAAGGAACTGAAAAAAGAGGATAAACCCAAAGATCAGTAGAATGATGGAAATAATAAAAATCAGAGCAGAAATAAATGAAATAGAGACTTAAAAAACAATAGAAAAAATCAATGACACCAAGAGCTTGTTCACTATAAAGATCAAAGGAATTGACAAACCTTTAACTAGATTCATCAGGAAAAAAAAAGAGAGAAAACTCAAATAAAATCAGAAGTGGAAGAAGAGAAATTACAGCCAACACCTCAGAAATACAAAAGACTATGAGAATACTATGAAAAGCAGTGCACCAAAAATGTGGATGATCTAGAAAATAATGGATAAACTCTTAGAGTCAATACATTCCAAAACTGAATAAAGAAGAAGTAAAGAATTTGAGTAGACTAATCACCAATAAGGAGATCGAAACTGTCATCAAAAACCTCCCCAAAAATAAAAGTCCAGGACCAGATGGCTTCCCTGGTAAATTCTACCAAACATTCAAAGAAGACTTGATACCTGTCCTTCTCAAACTGTTCCAAAAACTTGAAGACGAGGGGAAGCTTCCTAACTCACTCTATGAAGCCAACATTACCCTGACACCAAAATCAGACAAGGGCAACACACACACACACACAAAATTACAGGGCAACATCACTGATGAACATTGATGCAAAAATCCTCAACAAAATACTAGCAAATTGAATACAACAATACATTAAAAAGGTCATACACCCTGATCAAGTGGGATTTATTCCAGGCATATAGGGAGGGTTTGATATTTGCAAATCAATCAACGTGATACACCACATTAACAAAATGAAGAATAAAAATCGCATGATCATCTCCATAGATGCAGAGAACGCAAGTGACATGATACAGCATCCATTTATGATAAAAATTCTGAATAGAATGGGTATGGAAGGAAAGTACCTCAACATAATGAAGGACATATATGACAAACCCACAGCTAATATCATTCTCAATAGAAGAAAAGTGAAAACTATCCCTCTAAGTACAGGAACCAGACAAGGATGCCCACTTTCAACACTCTTAATTAACATAATTTAGGAAGTCTTAGCCAGAGACATCAGACAAGAAAAAGAAATAAAAGGGATCCAAATTGGAAAAGAAGAAGAGAAACTGTCAGTATTTGCAGATGACACTATTTTATATACACGTAAAACCCTTAATCCACTTAAAATCTTTTAGAAGTAATACATGAATACAAATTGAGGGATACAAAATCAACATACAAAATCTGTTGCATTCCTATACACTAACAACGAAGTAGTAGAAAGAAAAATTAAGAATACAATCCCATTTACAATTGCAACAAAGATAGTAAAATACCTAGGAATCAACTTAATCAAGGAGATGAATTATCTTTACACTGAAAACTATAAAAGATTGTTGAAAGAAATTGAAGAAGACACAAAGTAATGGAAAGATATTTCATGCTCTCGGATTGGAAGAATTAACATAGTTAAAATGTCCATACTTCCTAAAGAAATCTATAGATTCAATGCAATCCCTATGAAAGTTCCAACAACATTTTCCACAGAAATAGAAGAAAGAATCCTAAAGTTTATATGGAACAACAAAAGATCCCTGATAGCCAAAGGAATCCCAAGGGAAAAGTTTACTTTCCTTATCACAAAGTAAACTTTATAGAATATGGATAAACACTTTATTAATTATTGTTATGCTTCCTTTTTATCTCTTATTCCTTACCAGACAACAAGCATTTCAAAGAAATCCATTCCACTATGGGGACTGAGTTCTCCTCGAAGGCTTTGGCAATGGGCAGAAGCTAGGCTCTTGCGCTCCATGTTAATTCTACCGATGTTCTTGATCACCTTTTTAGCAAATCTCATCACTTACACCACACTCAACAAGAACCGTCACACTCCCATGTAGTTTTTCCCTCAGAAATCTGTCTATCTTAGACATGTGCTGCCTTTCAGTCACTATCCCCGCTGCCTGTGTCACCTCTCACACTAGCAACTGGACCATTTCAGTGGCTGTGTGTGAAACTTAGGTGTTCTTGTATTCTCAGTCATTTATTTTGCCTATGTGGGAGGAGATGTTCCTGACCATCGTAGCCTGTGACCTCTATGTGGCCATCTGCTAGGCCCTCTGTGACCCAGTTATCATGAACTGCCATGTCTGTGTCCAGATGATCCCGGCCTTCACACTCAGTGGTCTTGTCTATGAAGATGTGCACAATGGCAACACATTCCATCTGCCCTTCTGTCAGTCCAGCATGGTCCATCAGTTCTTCTGTGATGTCTCCTCTATGCAGAGCCTCTCCTGCTCTCACACCTCTAGCAACACGTTTTTCACGCTTGTCTGTGCCATGTTGGTTTGTGTTGACAGCTTTATCTTCATTGTCATTTCAAATATTCACACACTTTCTACTGTGCTCAGGTTTCCAGCCACAGAGCAGGGAAAGACCTTTTCTCCCCACATCCCTCACATACTCATGGTATCTGTCTTCCTCAGTTCCATGTCCTATGTGTATTCAAAGCCTTCAGCAACCTCTGAAATGACTCAGGATGATTCTTTCTATATTTTATATCATAGCTCCTACACTCTTGAATCCTATCACCTACAGTCTTAGAAACCAACAGGAAAGGAAGCTGCAAGAAAAGCAGCATTAAGAAAATTTTATTCAGGAAAATTTTAAACATACATCTCAGTGTTATCTCAATTTCACTGAATAAATTCCAAACTTCTATAAATACACTTCACATCTGAGTTTTACATATGAGACTTCCTACTCCAGGATCTCTCTAGTGAGACATGAATAATCAATAATGTAAAAGAATTATTTTGTGTTTTACATTACCTTTCCTACTTATCCTTTGCAAAATACGCATGGAAGGGATTTTAGCAATTGTGTATTTGAATGAATGTATATGATTCAAGATATTTGCTGAGAATCACTTTACTTTAAATATGTTTATTATTCATCAAACATTTAGCAACGTCAATATCAATAATTCTTCAAAGGAAATAATAAATCAAATATAGAGATAACTTACAAACCATATTCTCCCATCTTATTCAGTGAAACATGAGAAAAACATTTAAATGATAATGCACCTACTTATGTCAATTGACCATTCTAAAATTAAATTCAAATGTAATTCAAAAGAGAATACAATTTAAGATACATGTGGAATCAAACTAATACTACAATCCATCTGAAAAGTGAAAAAAATGAGTATTAAATGAGAACTAGGGAAACAATGGTTGCAGCCAAATTTTTCATGATAGAAAAATTTCCAGTTGCTTCTTTGGGCATAGTACTCTGAATTTCCTTGGCTAAGTTTGTTTGTCATTTTTGCAAACACATTAATGACTTATTTTGGGGGATAAAATGCGTGGCCGGATTACAGGTCAATTTTCTCCTCATTCTCTCTTCAGATGTGTTGCCTCTCATATGTTTTTCTGAGTAAAGGATCATGCCTGCCAATTATGAAAAGATGTAAATAATTATCTGGCCTAGGTATTATTAACTCATATCAACTCTTAATTTTTTTAATTTTTATTTGTCTCTGTACGGTAAACACAATTTCATGCTTGTAGCCTAAAATCTGTGTCAACATGTCATCATCTTCAATAGCCACGTTAGTTCTCTCTAAACTCACTGGTTTCCAAACTGTCATATACTTTAGTCTTCTTTATAACACCTTTGACACACGCTCAATATCAAATTATCTGAGAATTTTGATATTGCAAGCAAAATGAGAAAAAATGATCATATGAAGTCAAAAGGAATATAACAAATGTCACTACAGTAAACAACTTTATTCTACAACACTTAATAGTTAAAAATGTGGAGAAAATATAAATGCATTTATTACTTAGGGAAATATAAAAAAAACTAATTATATGAACTCAAGAAATAATTATGTTTTTAAAGTTTGCCAGATAAGAGTACCCTTAATTATGGAAAAAAATGATTAGTTAATGGGGAAATTCAGGGATGTATGAATAGTAAAAAATAATTTTTCATGGTGGTCATG
This sequence comes from Equus caballus, assembly GCF_041296265.1. Classification (NCBI taxonomy): domain Eukaryota; kingdom Metazoa; phylum Chordata; class Mammalia; order Perissodactyla; family Equidae; genus Equus; species Equus caballus. The sequence goes on from NC_091704.1 coordinate 13,459,377, forward strand.
CTAGTTTACTAATTTCTGGATAAAATGGATTGAGTCCAGCAGTTCATTCAGTGTGTTAAAACAAGGTCTATTGTTTCCTAATTAGGAAAGAGACTTCAGCTAGAACTTATTAATGCTTAGTCCTGGACACATCCAAAGTTCATTGCTCATTATTTGCTTTGTTGGGTAAAACATGTTATAATGGAATATAGTGGTTAGCTTTAGTGTCTTCTAGGAAAGTGTTACATTGTGTAAATTTTTTCCCTTTGCTACCCTCTTTTGGTATTTCCTTGTCTGGAATTAGTTGGATGACCACACTCTGGATAGGCAAATAATTAGGCAGGTTTGTGCCACCATCTTGGTTTCAGGTATATTTCTATGGAATCCCATTCCACAATATTTAAATAATTCAATCATCTTTTGATATCTTATACATGAATTGACCAAATGAAGGCTGTGATAAAACCTTGTTTATACTACATCTGACAACAGTAAAGAGTACGAGCAAGTAATATAACCAATTCTCACAGAGTGCCTCCCATCCAGCCTCTGTTTCCTCAAGCCCACATCATGTCAAAAGACTGAATGGCTGGTTTGACCCACTTTGGACAACGAACAGACATACCCTTTATTTTTTACACGGAGATCTTTGGTAACAGAAGGTGTCAGCCAGTACACATGTGCCACTTTATTTGGTCAGGAGATAACTTGTAGTAACTCTACTGTTCAGCCACTTTGGCAAGAATTATTAAAGAATATTTTGAGCTTATACAAAGAAAATAGACTACTCTGCTTTGTTTTGACTCTCATTGTAAGATAAGTTTAAAATTCAACATTTATATGAATTTCACACTATAGAAATGAATTATTTTCATTAAAATATAGATATTCTTAAATACTGAACACTCAGTGATTAAAATTTGAGAGTTTTACATCATATATAAATGTTTAATTTAACTGAACTCATACGGACAGCTCAAATTAATGACTAGAAAAAGAGATTTAGAAAGATTTTTTAAAAAAATTGCCCAAATCCATTATACTGTTATCAAATATGGTGTTTAGGCAAACTATCCCCATGGAACTATGCACATTTTTAGATTTTTAGAAGAAATGATACTAAGGGAACCTTTTCAATTTCTTCCATTATTGAACATGACAGATATAAATACCTCTATTCTAAATAAGGAATGACTGAGGTCATCTCTGATTCATCAAGTTCAGGGCAGAAACAACTAATCTGGACTCTATAGAATACAGGATGTGGTCTCTGAGATGCAAATAGATGTCATCAATGAACCCTCTAAATCAGGAAGGTTAAATTTGCTCCTCAGTTGCATAAGTTCCTTAACATAAGAATCATTTACCTACACACACAGGTAAAAATATTTCCATCTGTTCATCCACTGTGCCCACTCTTGAATTATACTTGGTTCCTATTCACCTGTGTTCTGGAAATCATTACGTGCCTGAAATTACCCTTGGGTCACCTGGTCTAACTGGATGGCAAGAACTGTGTTCCCAGAGGCCTTCTTGGTGAAGGCATGGGCATGCCCATATTTTTATAGGGAAGAACATGATTGAAATTTTTAACACCATAGAAGGGTACTTTTTCATCTGAAGATGTTCTTAAAACCTGTGTGCATAGAAATGTTGTTTAAGCCATCTTTCTGAGCTTCATTTGGAGAAACTAGCAAGAGAAACTATTCTTCTCTCCAGGTTAAGAATATGCAATACTCAGGAGTGAGTACTCTGTAGTTTGAACGTCAATACAATGGTCCAACTTATTTTATTCTGGAAAACAATCAATCATTTTATTAAAGGAATAAGTCAGACCAGTAGATGAATAGTCAATTATTTGAGATAAACCACAAGCATAGAGAATTCTTAATAAATGTTTAAAGTTGTTGCTATAGTTTTTCATGCCACAACAGTAATATCAGGGAGAGTGGTGAACTTGTGTGCAACATATAAAAATAACACACGTTAATTAATTAATTGTTTATTTATGCTGTATCTTATGATTCAAACTATTTTACTTACCATAAACTTGGAAAGGGAGCAAAATGTGTGAACAGAAGTTCCAGAGGAGACAAAGAGGAACATCAACATCAAGGCAACAAACACAACATAAAAGAGCAGACAGACAACAGCAGACAGACAGACAAAACATAGATATACAGAGAGAGAAATATTTATATACACAAATGATGGTATATATTAAAATATATCAATTGCATAAAATCAAAATGGTTTAATATGGCATAAAATTATAATTGAAATATAATGAACCAATCTCAACTTTCTTGATCACCATCCTTTTTTTTTCTTTTTCAATCATTTTAAAATTTTTATACTAAAACTGCAATATTTATGTGTGTGCACCCATATATGTATGTTTAGTAAGTGTTAAAATATGTGTGCAACTTTCGGAAGCACATTTTGAATTATGGAATGTAATAAAGTTTACTTGTTGAAGGCTTATGAATAACATTAATTAATATTTAAAATAGAGAGCTAGTCAATTATGTATAAGTAGAATAGAGGCTTTTAGGGGTCAATAAGGTCTGTCCAAATACATTTATTTATTAACTATTATGCATGTAGAAACGTAAGTGCTAAAATTTAAAAAAAGATTAATATAAAATGCAAAATTCAAATAGTTTATATCAAAGTCTGAAGGTGATAAACACTTACTGGATTCCTGTAATTAAATAAAATATGTTGAATTTTAAAACATAAAAATAGAAGATAAATTTGGGGAAATCAAGAAGGTTTCACAGCAGAAGTTTTTTTCGAGCTGGATTTAAAGACCTGCTAGATCACAAAGGAAAAGATGATATTATGAGCAAAAGAAGAAAAGTGGCGCTGTCAGGGAAAGACTGAAAATTCAAGCTTATTCTGAGAATGAGGTGTTTACACAGATGACAGCACAGGGTTTGTTTAGGAGAAGAATGGAAAATGGAGAGAGAAAAATAGATTTCACATAGGTTTTGCAAAATCAATTGAACTTTGCACTTCCAATGTGAAATGTAACATATAAATCCCTGGGGCTGGCTACTGACAAATACAACCTTGGAGAAAAGATACAGTTTGAGAGATTCTCTAGAAAAGCTGATGAGAAAAGCAGCCTCCAGAGGAAAATTGTGATTAATATGAGAAGATGCTGAAGAGGAAATAAATCCTCAGGCCACTCGAAGAATTTAGTTGATAAGAACTGTTTCAGAAGTACAATCGCTATTGCCAAAAATTTGTCATTAGAATGTATAGATAAAACTCTTTAAAATTATCATAATGAAAAATAGGAAAAAGGAAAAAATAATGAAAGATATCAGCAAAACTAAGACAAATTATTTTACAGACAGGAATTTTAATCATCATACAGGTAAAAATACTATCACTTTATGGAAAACAGTAGAACATTAGAAAAACAATGTAATGAAATGGAACAGTGGAGGAGGTTTCTGAGGATCTGGTAAAATTCTGACAAAACAGTGAAAGCAAGCACAAAGTGGAGATGAAAAGTGGTCAGTAATTGACAAGGTTAGATCCATAAAAAATAAGTGTTGAGGACGTGACATCCTTAGACTGAGCCAAAACTAGAAACATATATCTTTGAAATTTTAGTTTCCTTACTTTTTTTGTTTTTGTTGAAGTAGATTAGCCCTGAGCTAACATCTGTGCCAAGCTTCCTCTGCTTTTTATGTGGCTCTCCACCACAGAATGGCTGACAAGTGGTGTAGGTCTATGCCCAGGATCTGAACCCACAATCCTGGGACACCGAATCAGAGTGCCCAAACCTAACCAGTGCTCCATGGGCCAGCCCCAAAGTTCCCTTACTTTTTGAGATGGCTTGTTCATTAGTAAATTGTTCCTCTTCGTGGATACATTTAAATGTTATAATGGCATCAATATTTCCATATGTAAAATATAAAATGAACTATAGTCTGGATTACTAGCATTGTGTATGATGGTACAGTAATGGTGACAACTGAGGTAGTCAAGAAAAGGGGGAGGGTAACTTAAAAATGGGATTTATAGAAAAGATGTAAGAAGATAATTTGTTAGGAAGGAGTAGAGGTGAGCAGGACAAGGGTCATGCTTTGCCTGTGAAACTTTCAGATTATTATCATGTGGGACATAAATTTCTGTGTAGGATCAGTGTCAAATTTAATAGTAAATGTAGATAGCAAAGTGATCATGAAGAAATTGAATACAAACAATGGGAAGCACTACTCAGAAGATGAAGATGGGAAACAGTCCCCACTCATTTTATTACAATCATATGGTATTCAACTTCATTAACTCTGGATGATTCAAGAATGTACAGAAAATATTTATAAAACTTATCATAGCAAAAATTCAGTGTCTCTGTCCTCACGTGACCACACAGATATCTTCTCCACCAACGCTCACTCCACCTAGAGGAGAGACCCTTGAACTAGCTGTAGTGAAGGTCCATTTTAACTTTCTCCAAATTTTGCACATTGATCATTTTCAAAGATTAAAATAAATAGATGTCTATAAAAATGACATTTGAAAATGACATGCAAAATATAAGCCTACTGACCCCACACATCGAATTCATCACAATGATAAGTGTTAAAAAGATATGAGAACTCTTAGTCTCAGATTCTGCACTGATCTTGGGAGGAGTAATGCCAAACAGGGCAGGGACCTTGATGAGACACAGGCCACACTTGAAGGGCAAGGAGATAAAGCCCTGCTGTGTGTCAACATCCTGAGTGAATGCATTATTCCACTCCTAATAAAGCCTTACTTTCTCAGACACTATTTCTCTTACAGAGATTTTCCTGGACTAAGTAATTCAATTGTTGTTAAAACGTAAACCTCATGGATTGGATATTATGGAAGAAACAGAGGAAGAGTTCTGCATGTCACACCCAGAGGAATAGGTTGGAGGATCTCATCCTTAGCACCTTGATACAATATCAACTGAAGAGTGGCTGAGAAAAATCGAAAGACCAGGAGTGTCCCATTCCCACAAACAAAAACCACCCATAGAAAATAGAGGTAAACGCTTTATTCTAAAAAATTAATTATTTTCACTCTTCCTATTTTTATCCCTCTGCCTCTCCAATCAAGCATTTCCAGAAAATGGTCAATTCCACCATGGTGACTGAGTTTATCCTCGCAGGCTTTGCTGATGCCTGGAAGCTGAGGTGACTGCAAGGTCTGGTATTCCTACTGATGTACCTGGCTACTAATTTAGGGAATCTTCTGATTATCACTTTCACCACCATCGACCAGAAACTGCACACACCTATGTCCTTCTTCCTCAGGAATCTATCCATCTTGGACATGTGCTGCATTTCTGTTACTGTCCCTAATGCCTGTGCCCAATCTCTCACTGGCAAGAGGACCATTTCTGTGGCTGCATGCACAACTCAGATCTTCTCGGTCATTTACTGTGCATATGTGGAGGTGATGTTTCTCACTATAATGGCCCAAGATCGCTATGTGGCAATCTGCCAGCCCCTCTGCTATCCAATTAACATGAACCACCAATTCTGTGTCCAAATGACACTGACTTCTCTACTCAGTGGTCTTGTCTATGCAGGTGTGCACACTGGCAACACGTTCCAGCTGCCTTTCTGTAAGTCCAATGTAATCCACCAGTTCTTCTGTGACATCCCCTCACTGCTGAGGCTCTCCTGCTCTGACACCTTTAGAAATGAACTCTTAATTTTTGTTTCTTCCATAGGGATATGTGGTAGTTGCTTTATTGTCATTGCTATATCATATACACGCATATTGTCTATGGTGCTCAACTTTCCAACAAGAGAGCAAGGGAAGGCCTTTTCCACCTGCATCCCTCATATCCTTGTGGTGTCTGTCTTCCTCAGTTGTGGTTTCTATGAGTACATAAGGCCTTCAGTAAACTCTGAAACAACTCATGACATGATTTTTTCTGTATTTTATACCATAGTTCCTCCATTCTTGAATCCTATCATCTACAGTCTTAGAAATAAACAGGTAAAGAAATCTGTAAGAAAAGTCATATTAGGAAAGTGTTATTCAGGAAAATAATAAAGGTACATTTCAAGGTAATCTAAATTTCACTGAATAAATGGAAAACATATAAAACACACTTCAAGTCTAAATTTTACATTTCAGACTGACAATTCCAGGGCCATCCTATCAAGACCTAAGTACTCAATGTTGTAAAATACTTTGTTTTACATTGCCGTTTCAATTTACCCCTCATACGATATGGATTGAAGAAATTTTAGCAGTAGTATATTTAACAAGTGGATATTATTCAAAGTATTTGTTGAAAATAATTTTACATTGTATATCCTTATTATTCATCAACTATTTAGCAATATAAATATCAAAAATGACTCAAATGAACCATAACAAACATAATACGGGAATACCTTGTTGGCTATACTACTTGACCTTATTCAGTGAAATGTGACATAAATATTCAAGTGATATGGTCCCCACTTAAATTAATCTTTTTGAAAATAAAAATAAATTCAAAAGAAATTATAATCTAAGATATATTTGGAGTCAAACTAATACTGCGGTCCATCTGGTAAGTGAAAAAGAAAAATAATACGCAGTGAAAGAGAACTGAGGGAACAATGGCTGCAGCCAACTTTTTTATGATGGAGAAATTCCTTGCCCTTTGCTGAGGGAGGGTACACTGTACCTTTATTGTCTGAGTTAGTTTGGTTTTTATTTGAGCAACCCCATGAATGACCCATTTTCAGGGGATAAAATGTTGTGACTGGACACAGGTCAAATTTTTAGTAGTTTTTCTTTCAGATGACTTCCCTCTCACATATTTTTCTGAGTAAAGAGTCATTTCTGACAATTATGAGAAAAGATACCCTAATTGTCTGTCCTAAGTATTAACTCATGTCAACTCTAAAATTTATCTCAGCTGAATTACTTCCTTAAGGAAACCTCTCAGTGTACTTATAGACTAAGATCTTGTGTCAATATTTCATTATCTCAAATGTACAATTTAGTTCTCTCTGAACTTTAAGATTTCCAAATCGTCACATACTTTGCTCATTATTCATAACACCTATGACCCATGCTGAATATCAAGTTATCTAGGAATTGTGAAGTAACAAACAGAATAGAAAAAAGTTCAAGTAAAATCATAAGGGATGTGACAAATGCCATTTCAGGAATTAATTTGGTTCTATAGTGCATGACAGTTAAAAACTTTAGGAGGAAAATATAAATACATTTATTATATAGAGAAATACAAAAGGCCTATGTATATGGGATCAATTAATAAATATATTTGAAAGTTTGACAGAGAAGAGTATTCTTCCAATGGAAAAAAAAAATGTTGAATAATGAATGAGGAGAATTTTGGAACGTATGAATGTAAAATGAGATTTTCGTGGTGGTCATGTTAATTTACTGTCATGCTGAATAAATCGGGTTGAGTCTAGGAGTTCATTCAACATGTTAAAACAAGTTCTTTTGTTTCCTAATCAGGAAAGAGCCTTCAGTTAGATCTTAGAAGGGTTTTGGCTAGGAGTCAATCAAGGTCCACTGATCTTTATTTGCTTCAACAGGTTAGACCATGTTATGACACAACATATTGGTTGGTTTTAGCACCTCTTGGCAAGTGCTACATCAAGCTCTTTGAGAAGAAATAGAAGACAATATTACTTAAAATTGCATAAAAATGCTGAGGCATAAATTTAACCAAGAACGTACACCACACACCAGTCATGCCGAGATGGTGACCCACATATAAAGCGGAGGAAGATTGACACAGATGTTAGCTCAGGGCTAATCTTCCTCAGCAAAATAAATAAATAAATAAATAAGAAGAATACAAAACTACATATTACCCAAAGCCATCTATAGATTCAATTTATTTCCTATCAAAATTCCAATAACATTTTTCACAGAAATAAAAAAAAATGCTAAAATGTGTATGGAACTTCAAAACACAAAATAGCCAAAGCATTCCTCAGAAAGAGGAATAAAGCTGGAAAACTGTAAAACTCATAGAAATAGAGTAGAATGGTAATTGCTGCAGGTTGGGTGTGGGGGGAAATGTGGAGATGTTGATCAAATGGTACAAACCCTCAGTTTTAAGATAAATAAGATCTGAGGATCTGATGCACAGCTTGCTGATAATTAACAATGTAGTATTAAACAACTTAAGCGATGTTAAGAGAGTAGATCTTAAGTGTTATCACCACAGACAAAGCATATGGTAATAATGTGAGTGGATGGAGGTGTTAATTAACATTGTCTTGGTAATCATTTTGCAGTTTACATGTGTCTAATCATCTCACTGTATACCTTAAATTTGTATATGTTATATGTCAGTAATATCTCAATTTTAATACTCTTGTTATTTACTAGTTGTTGCCTGTAGCATGTAAAACACATGTGATTTATTTTAACCATGAATCCAGCAACCTTACTAAATTCATTGGTAAATAATGGTGATAAAATTTTTCTGTATATGCATGACTTCTTTGGGAAAAATGATGATTTAATTTTTTCCTCAATTTCATTGCAAGTGTAGTTTTCATTCATAATAAAATATTTTACTTTTTGTTGTTTCTCTGGATAGTATATCCAGGGCAATGTTTAATTAAATATGTGATATTGGACAATCTCGCTTTTATCTTGACCAAAAAAAAAAAATTTTCCAGTATTTCACTATTAAGCTGCATTTTTAAAAAAATTATATAAAATACTATATTTTTCAAGAAAATGATGGAAATTTTCAAACACAACAGAAAGGTTGACAAAATTCTAAAGTGAATATCTATATAACTTTCACCTAGATTTAGTCAGTAATATATTTACTTAGATTTGACTGCTATTAATTCATTCCACTTGTGTTATTATACATTTATTAATCTATCCATTACTCTAGGCTTCTAACCATCCCATTATTTTCATATATTTAAATGCATACATCAGCATACCTAAATACTTAAGTAGGTATAACAATGATTATTGTTCAATATTTGTATATAGTCATTTTTTAGGTAAAATTTATAAAACTTGAAAAGAAAAGAATTGTATGTCTACCATTTAACATGTTTTGATAAATGTATGCATGTGTAATCCAAAACCTTATCATTTAAGTTTGTTAATAGTCCTTTTTATTCAACCATCACCTCTAATCACATTGTTTTGAAATGTTTACACTTATATTAGTTTTCTAAGTCTATTTCATATAAATTTAATTGTACACACATCTATGGACAGCTAATATTTGAGAAGAGAGCCAAGAACGTACAATGGAGAAAGGAAAGTCTCTTCAGTAAATGGTGTTGGGAAAACTGGAAAGCCAAAGAGGAAAAAGTGAAAGTAGACCATTATCTTACACCATACACAAAAATTAATTCAACATGGATTAAAGACTTGAATGTAAGACCTGAACCATAAAAATTCTAGAAGAAAACATAGGCAGTACACTCTTCAACATTGGTCTTAGCAGCATTTTTTCAAATATTGTGTCTGACCAGGCAAGGGAAGCAATAGAAAAAATAAATAAATGGGACAACATCAAACTAAAAAGCTTCTGCATAGCAAAGGATACCATCAACAAAACAAAAAGACAACCTAACAATTAGGAGAAGATATTTGCAAACCATATATTAGATAAGGGGTTAACATCCAAACTATACAAAGAACTCATAAGTCTCCACAACAAAAAAATCAACAACCCAATTAAAACATGGGCAAAAAATCTGAACAGAGATTTCTCCAAAGAAGATATATGGATTTCCAACAGGTACACGAAAACAAGTTCAACATCATCAACGATCAGGGAGATGCAAGTAAAAACTATAATGAGATATCACCTCACTCTGGTCAGACTGGCTATAATTAAAAAGACAGGAAGTAACAAGTGTTGGAGAAGATGTGGGGAGAAGGGAACACTTGTACACTGCAGGTGGGAGTGTGCAGCCCCTACGGAAAACAGTATGGAGTTTCCTCAAAAAATTAAGAGTAGATCTACCATATGATCCACTTATGCTACTGCTGGGTACTTATCCAAAGAACCGGAAAACACAAATGCACAAAGATACATGCACCCCTATGTTCATCGCAGCATTATACACAACAGCCAAGACTTGGAAGCAGCCTAGGTGCCCATCAAAGGACAAACAAAGATGATGGAGTATATACACACAATGGAATACCACTCAGCCATAAGAAATGAAATTCAACCATTTGTGACAACATGGATGGTCCTCTAGGGTATTACGCTAAGTGAAATAAGTCAGAGGGAGAAAGTCAAATACCATATGATCTCACTCAGGAGTGGAAGATAAAAACAATGACAAACAAACACATAACGTTGGAGATTGGATTGATGGTTACCAGAGGGGACGATAGGAGGGGGGAGGGTGAAAGGAGTGATTAGGCACACATGTGTGGAGATGGATTATAATTAGTCTTTGGGTGGTGAACGTATGTAATGTACACAGAATTCAAAATATATTATGATATACATCTGAAAGTTATATAATGCTATAATCCAATGTTACTGCAATAAAAATAAAAATAAGAAAAATAAAACTATTTATGTATGATTTATCTTTTTCTTCTCAGATAGACCAATAGATAGATATAAATATAGGTATTTTTAAGTCACAATTTTATTTTTCATGATATTTTCTTCATTGTCTTTGTTCATAGTTTAGGTAAATTTTTACCCATATATTTATCTGGTTATTTTTGTAGTTTTATTTTCTACATCTAAAACTCTAATCCACTTGATAATTTCAATGTGAACACAAGATCTAAAATTTATTCTTAGTTTTTTACTAAATTTTCAGAGTATTTTACTCAAGAATCCTTTCTCAGTTCACTTAATCACATTGGGAATTTTGCTGCTTCCGTCTTCCAAGAGCTGTGCTACAATCATGTCAGGGAAACACAGATTCCATGGGCATGGTACTGGGAAAAAGTTAACCAATATTTTTAGGGATGACATTAGAAACTTTCAGTGATGTCATAAAGTTATATTTAATACTTTTTTAGTGCTAAATAGTGTATAAATTCCTTAAGACTGACTCTGTTTCAGATTAGCATATACAAAATGTCCAAAGATGTGAAAATATTGAACTCTAACGTTTAGTGTAAAATAATATTTTAATAATCAGTTTATTATCTAGCTCTTTATCTCATTCAATATGAAGGATTTAAAAAATTCATTACTGTAATAAGAGAAATGTAATAGCGTGGAGTAAAATTTCTGCAACAGAACTGTCGTGAAAACAGTTATGAGGTTTTGTGTGTGTTTGTTAACATACAAGTTTTACAATAAATTTATAGCACAAGATTCCTCAGTTATTCTTGTGAATAGAACACACTGATAATTTGTTCTTCTTAAAATATACACTGTTCCACAAAACTTAGCATAAGTTCCCTTCAAGTCCAGGGAAACGTTATGCTTTCTGAATTTATGCAAGTCTACTCTTTTCTTTTTTCATTTTCTAATTTCTGCATCTCAGAAACATCTAAGGATCTTATCTGGCAAGAAAGCAGATCAGCGGCAGAGTTGGGAAAACATAAGGCTGCTCATGAGCCACCTGTAGATCTTCTTGTCTGGAGGCCTTGTCTCAGGCTCTCCAACTCTGACCCCCAGTTACATACATGGTGCTGTGTAGACATCAAGAGAAGGGCACAAATGGGATGAGCACTTCTTTACATTGGGGGGCATAAGGAACACAGGGGGAACTGAGCTTCTCAGGAGATCCCTGGGGCCTTCTATTCTTGCATGGAATTAACTACCAGAAGTGTTGCAAAGCCCAGAGAATGATACACTGCTTTCCTGGTTTTCATTAAATGAACTGAGCTACCACTTTTAACTATTTTCTGTTGAATTTCTTCAGTTATCACCCAGTAACATAATTAAGCAATTGATGTATTGATTATACATGCTAAAAGTTTTCATAGACAATGGTTTACAAATTAACTCCACCAATGTTTGTTGTGTGTCAGCTGTGTGCCCATTCCTGAGCTAGTCATTGGAGACAAAATAGAGACAAAAGAAAGTCAGAAAGAATGAAGAAATCATTCTTTATCAGAATAAAAAGAAGATAAATTACTTATATCAGCCTAAAACTGATTGATTATATTTGCTATTATATAAATAACAATGGAAGAGATTGGAGAATTCACACTAGAAGCAATAATTATAAAATTTTGGCTTTCATGGTCACAGGTAAAATAGAAGTTAAAAAAAATTGCATCACAGGCATGGAATGATGAATAACAAAATTATATACTAGACTATAGAACATATGGTTAATTGTTTTATGACTTGTGTAGCATATGTAAAAGGTCTAAAAGGCTTTAAATATATTTCAAAATCAAGTTTTGAATAAACAATTTAATAGCTAGAAATAGAAACATATTTAAAAATAACATATTTCACTTTAGATAACATCACATTCAAAAGTAAAAAGGAAGTGAAAGCAAAATAGAAAATTTCAGAGCTCTCATCAAGATGGCAGCATAAGCAGACTCTGAACTCATCTCCTCCCATGAACACATCCAGGTTACAACAATTTTTGGAAAAATTACCCTGGATAGAAAACTGAAAACTGGATAAAAAGAACCCCCACAATAAGGGACAGTCCTGACTAAGGTGGAAGAGGCAGAAATTCCTGCTGGAGGGTAAAACAGCCACCTTTGGGAGCAGCAGAGCTTCTCAGCTGGCCAGGCAGGTAGGCAGGTATACAGCCCTCTCAGAGGAGCGAGATCTGGAGCAGGAGCCCATAATGCTATAAGCATCCTTCAGACTCAGCCCAACCAAGACGAGGGTCTTACTGTCTGACTTCACTGGCTATTAACTGCAGTGAGGATACCCCAAGAACAGCTATCGATGAAAGCCGAAAAGACCCGGGTCTTAAAGGGCCCATGCACAAACTCTTCATTTCAGAAACGTAAAATCACCAGAGTGAAGGCTGACAGTCCTTTGCTGAAATGAGACTCACCTGGTGGGCTTTGGGGGCATCTTGGTGAGAGGAGGGACCTCTCTGGAATCTGAGACATTGGAGGGGGCCATTGTTCTAACCTGGGCCAGGCGTGCTGATACAGACCCTGGTGGACACCATTGAGGTTCTTCGCTTGAAATGTTAGCCAAGGGGTCTACCACACCCACTAGAGCTCACATTTAATCCAGTTCAGCCAGGGCAGGCAGCCCTCCCTAGGGACAGGCCCCACTCAACAGCAAGCCCTCAGGCTACTTGTCAGCCTGCATTGACTTGGTGCCTTGCTCCTCTACAGGAAGGCAAATATGTCTGCTTCTGTGGGGCAGGGCCTGTGTGAGGACCAGGTGAACTGTGGGGGGCATTGGTGGAGAGGTGGGGGCCTCTGCAGTGGGGTGTCAGGGTACACTCCATGGGGTTGTGAAGTGTGCATGGAGCAGGACTGTGTTAATGATGTGTGTGGTCCTGGGGTGTGTGAGCCTTATCAATGGCAGAAGACATGTGGTTCACAAATAGCCATGAAAAGGATCAGCCCCACCTTCCAAAGCCTGAAACAAGTGAGTGCCCCCATACCTAAGGCCAGCCCCACTCAGCTGCACTCCTAAAAGAACAGACAACAGCCTTGTAGGCCTGAGGCCTATAGCAACTGTAAAGCCCTCAGCCTAGCAACCAGCTACACTAGGTACCTACCCACTTAACAGGAAAACTGCAAGAAGAGTGTGTTGTTAGACTTTGTAGCCAATGGTGCTGAGTCTCCCCAAACTGGATTTACAAACAGCCAGCCAGGGAAGGACTAGACTCCCTGGGTAGCTGCATTAAGAGCAACCATGCCACAGCAGAAAGACACAAGTAGTCCACATAAGGGTTACTCCTGGATCATGTGGATTGGTGACAAGAGGGAAGGACACAGCTGGTCCTCAAAAGGCATCTCTTACATGAGCCTACTTCTCGAAGATCAGGAGACATAGCTGACTCACACAATACATAGAAATGAGCAAAGAGAAAGAGGCAAAATGTGGAGACAAAAGAATATATTCCAAGTAAGTGAACAGGACAAAACCCCAGAAAAAGGACTAAATGAAACAGAAATAAGTGACCTAGTCGACAAAGCGTTCAAGCAAAATCTCATAAGGATGCTCAGAGATATTGGGAGAAGACTGCATGAACACAGTGATCTCATCAGCAAAGAATTGGAAATTAGAAAAAAGAACCAATCAGAAATGATGAATACAATGCTGGAAATGAAAAATTAACCATAGGGACTCAATAGCAGAATACAGGATGCAGAAGAACTGATCAGCGAGCTAGACAAAAGACTAGAGGAATTCACCCAAGCTGAACAGGAAAAAGAAAAAAGAATTAGACAAAATGAGAACAGTCTAAGGGAATTCTGGGACAATATCAAGCATGCTAACATTCGAATTATAGGCGTCCCAGAAGGAGAAGAGAGAGACAAAGGGGCAGAAAATTTATTTGAAGAAATAATGAAAATTTTCTTAATATGAGGAAGGAAACAGACATCCAAGTACAGGAAGCACAGAGAGCTCCAAACAAGATAAGCCCAAAGAGACCCACACCAAGACATATTATAATTAAAAGGTCCAAAAATAAAGGTAAACAGAGAATCCTAAAAGCAACAAGAGAAAGGCAAAAAGTGACATACAAAGGAAAGCCCTTAAAGCTGTCAGTGGACTTCTCAGCCAAAACCCTTTAGATGAGGAGAAAATGGCATGATGTATTTAAAGTGCTAAAAGGAAAAAATCTAGAGCCAAGAATACTCTATCCATCAAGGTTGTCATTCAGAATGGAAGGCGAGAGAAAGAGCTTCTGAGACAAGCAAATGTTAAAGGAGTTTATCACCAAGAAAGCAGTTCTACAAGAAATGTTGAGGGGATTTAGTTAAGTGGGAAAGATATGTCCACAAATAAAGATAAGAACAATTATCAAAAAAAGAACTAAAAAAAGGCAATAAAATCACTTGTAAAGGTAAAAATATAGTAAAGATAGCAGACCAACTACCTGTGAAGATAACATGAATGTTAAAAGACAAATGTACTAAAATCACATATTTCAATGATAAAAAGGCAATGGATAGACACACTAAACAAGAGACCATATATGATTTTAAACACTAAAATGTGGGAGGAGGGGAGTGAAAAAGTAGAGCTTATAGAAAGAGGTCAAGCTAAAAAGTCTATCAGCTTGATATAGATGGTTATCTACATAGAATATTATATAGGATCCTTGTGGTAATCACAAATCATAAACCTATAATAAGTAAGCAAAAAATCAAGACAGAAGACATCAAACATATCACTAAAGAAAGCCATCAAACCACAAGGGAAGAGAGCAAGAGAAAAAGGAACAGAGAACTACTAAAGCACTAAAACTACTAAAAGGTGACAAAATGGCAATAAATACAGACTTATCAATAGCTACTTTAAATGTCAATGGACTAAGTGCTCCAATCAAAAGGCCTAGGTTGGCCAATTGGATAAAAAAGCAAGACCCATGTATAAGCTGCTTACAGGATACACACTTGAGACCTAAAGACATTCACAAACTGAAAGTGAAAGGATGGAAAAAGATATTCCATGCAAATTGCAAAGAAAAGAAAGCTGGGGTAGCAATACTTATATCAGACAAAATAGACTTTAAAACAAAAACTGTAACAAGAGACAAAGATGGACACCACATAATTACAAAGGGAACTATCCAAAAAGATATAACACTTGTAAATATCTGTGCACACAACATAAGGGCACCTAAATATATAAAGCAATTACTAACAGACATAAAAGGAGAAGTAGACAGAAACACAATAATAGTAGGATACTTTAACACTCCACCTACACCAATGGATAGATCATCCAAACAGAAGATCAATAAGGATACGCTGGCCTTAAATGACACATTATACCAGATGGACTTAGTAGATATATATAGAACATTCCATCCAAAAACCACAGAATACACATTCTTTTCAAATACACATGGAACATTCTCCAGGATTGATCACATATTAGCCCACAAAACAAGTCTCAATAAATTTAAGAAGATAGAAATAATACAAAGCATGTTTTCTGACCACAAAGTGAAAAAACCTGAAATCAACTACAGAAAGAAAACCAGAAAAGCCACAAAATGTGGAGATTAAACAAAATGCTAGTGAACACCAATTGGGTCAATGAAGAAATCAAAGGAGAAATCAACAAATTCCTGGAGACAAATGAAAATGAAAATACAGCATGCCAAAAACTGTGGGATACAGCAAAATTGGTCCTAAGAGTGAGAATAATAGGAATTCAGGCCTACCTCAACAAAGAAGAAAAATACCAAATAAGCTATCTATAAGTGCATCTAAAGATAGTGGAAAAAGAACAATAAACAAAGCTCAAAATCAGCAGAAGGAAGGAAATAATAAAAATCAGAGCAGAAATAAACGAAATAGAGACTAAAAAAAAAAAAATTAATGAAACCAAGAGCTGATTCTATGAAAAAATGAACGAAATTTAAGAACCCTTAGCTAGACTCACAAAGAAAAAAAGAGAGAAGGCTTAAATAAGTAAAATCAGAAATGAAAGAGGAGAGATTACAATGGATACCTCAGAGATACAAAAGATAATAAGAGAATTCTATGAAAAGATATATGCCGACAAATTGGAGATCTGGAAGAAATGGATAAATTCTTAGAAACGTACAACCTTCCAAAACTGGACCAAGAAGAAGCAGAGAATTTGAATAGACCAATCACCAGTAAGGAGATCAAAACAGCAATCAAAAACCTCCCAAAACATAAATGTCCAGGACCAGAGGGCTTCCCTGGTGAATTCTACCAAGCATTCAAAGAAGACTTATTATCTATCCTTCTCAAACTCTACCAAAAAATTGAAGAGGAGGGGATGCTTCCTCTCTCATTTTATGAAGTCGACATTATCCTGATCCCAAAGCCAGACAAGGACAAAACAAAAAATGAAAATTACAGACCAATATCACTGGTGAACATCAATGCAAAAATCCTCAACAAAATACTAGCAAATCGAATACAACAATAGATTAAAAAGATCATACATCATCAACAACTGGGCTTCATTCCAGGGATGCAGGGAAGATTCAACATCCACAAATCTATCAATGTGATACACCACATTAACAAAATGAAGAATAAAAATTACATGACTATCTCAATACATGCAGAGAAAGCATTTGACAAGACAGAGCATCCATTTATGATAAAAACTCTAAATAAAATGCGTATAGAAGGAAAATACCTCAACACAGTAAAGGCCATATATGACAAGCCCACAGCAAATATCATTCTTAATGGAGAAAAACTGAAAGCTATCCCTCTAAGAACAGGAACTAGACAAGTATGTCCACTGTCACCAGTCTTATTTAACAGAGTATTGAAAGTCCTAACTAGAGCAATCAGACAAGAAAAAGAAATAAAAGCGATCCATACTGGAAAAGAAGAAGTAAAACTGTCACTGTTTGGAGATGACATGATTTTATATAGAGAAAACCCTAAGGAATCCACTAAAAAATTTTAGAAACAATAAATGAATGCAGTAAGCCCCAGGATACAAATTCAACGTATAAAACTTGGCTGCATTTCTATACTCTAATAATGAAGTATCAGAAAGTGGAATTAAGAATACAATCCCATTTACAACTGCAACAAAAAGAATAACATACCTAGGAATAAACTTAACCAAAGAGGTGAAAGATCTGTATACTCAAAACTATAAAGCATTGTTGAAAGAAATCGAAGAAGACACAAAGAAATGGAAAGATATTCCATGTTCTTGTATTGGAAGAATTAACATAGTTAAAATGTCCATACTTCCTAAAGCAATCTACAGATTTGATACAATCGCTATCAAAGTTCCAACAACATTTTTCACAGAGATAGAACAAGGAATCCTAAATTTATGGAATAACAAAAGAACCCAAATAGCCAAAGGATTCCTGAGAAAAAAGAACAAAGCTGGAGGTATCACACTCCCTGATTTCAAAATGTACTACAAAGCCATAATAACCAAAACAGCATGGTACTGGCATAGAAACAGACACACATAGCAATGTAACAGATTCCAGAACTCAGAAATAAACCCACACATTTATGGACAGTTAATATTCGACAAGGGAGCCAAGAGCATGCAATGGAGAAAGGAGAGTCTCTTCATAAATGGTGTTGGGAAAACCGGACAGCCACTTGGAAAAGAATGAAAGTAGACCATTCCCTTACACCATGTACAAAAATCAACTCAAAATGGATTAAAGACTTCAATGTAAGATTGAAAACCACAAAACATCTAGAAGCAAACGTCTAGAAGGAAACATAGCCAGTACCCTCTTTGACATTAGTCTTAGCAGCATATTTTCAAGTACCATGTGTGACCGGGCAAGGGAAACAAAAGAAAAATGAACAAATGGGACCATATCAAACTAAAAAGATTCTGCACAGCAAAGGATACCATCAACAAAATGAAAAGACAACCTACCAATTGGGAGAAAATATTTGCAAACCATATATCTGATAAGGGGTTAATATCCAAAATATACAAAGAACTCATACAGCTCAACAACAATAAAAAGCAACAACCCAATTAAAAAATGGGCAAAAGATATGAACAGAGATTTCTCCAAAGAAGATATGTGGATGGCCAACAGGCATATGAAAAGATGCTCAACATCATTAGCTTTCAAGGAAATGCAAATCAAAACTACAATGAGATATCACCTCACTCTGGTCAGAATGGGTATAATTAACGTCAGGAAACAAGTGTTGGAGAGGATGTGGAGAGGAGGGAACCCTCATACAGTGCTGGTGGGAGTGAAAACTGGGTGCAGCCACTAGGGAAAGCAGTATGGAGTATCCTTAGAAAATTAAGAATAGATCTACCACATGATCCAGCTATCCCACTGCTGGGTATATTTCCAAAGATCTTGAAAACGCAAATGCACAAAGATACATGCATCCCTATGTTCATCGCAGCATTATTCACAACAGCCAAGACTTGGAAGCAACCTAGGTGCCCATCAGGGGATGAATGGATAAGGAAGATGTAGCATATATACACAATGGAATACTACTCAGCCATAAGAAATGATGAAATTCAGCCACTTGTGACAACATGGATGGTCCTTGAGGGCATTAGGCCTAGTGAAATCAGTCAGAAGGTGAAAGTCAAATACCATATGATCTCATTCATACATAGAACATAAAGACAACGACAAACAAACACACCGCATTGGAGACTGGATTGGTGGTTACCATTGGGGAAGGTGGGGAGGGAAAAAGGGGTGATTAGGCTCACATGTGAGGGGACGCACTATAATTAGTTTTTGGGTGGTGAACATGACATAATCTACACAGAATTTGAAATATATTACAATGTACATCTGAAAGCTATATATTGTTATAATCCAATGCTACTACAATTAAAACAATTAAAAATTAAATAAAAGATAAAGAAAACTAAAAAGAAGAAAATTTCATTATTACAAAAATTATGACAAGTTGCTTCTCTTGAAAGAAAAATGTAATGAGATATGATATTTCTGTGTAATAGAGTTTAAATACTATACTTGAGATGTCAAAGGAATAAATATAAAGAAAAAACAGGGAGTAATATTGAACTGAAAAATCATGTTATAAATAGAGAAGAAAAATACAATAAAAAAGCAAATTACATTATGAAGAAAAACAGTAAAAAGTGCTAAATTGGTTTATGACTTGAAAAAGAGATTCAAAAATCCTGAGGAAAGTAAATTCCAAAATACATTTGGAAACCACCAAATAATGTCAAAAATAAAATATATTGACTATGGTTGAAAAATATAACTAAAAAATAGTGTGAACATATATACCCAAATGCATTTTTTGAAAAAGTGATATAGCATTTTCTATAACTAAATATATCATGCAAAAATATGGAGTGATAAGCATAAAGTGAGAATTCCTTGGTAATCTGGGCAAAAACATCTAGCCATCTACATAGAGGCATTTCTAGCAGATCTGTGAATTTTCTTTTTTCTTTTTTTTTTTCTTTTAAAGAGTGGCACCTGAGCTAATAACTATTGCCAATCTTCTTTTTTGTTTTTCTGCTTGTTCTCCCCAAATCCCCCCAGTACATAGTTGTATATTTTTTAATTGTGAGTCCTAGTTTCGGCACGTTGGGACGCCACCTCAGCATGGCCTGATGATCAGTGCCCTGTCCGTGCCCGGGATCCAAACCAGTGAAACCCTGATTCGCCAAAGCAGAGTGCAGGCATTTAACCACTCAGCCATGGCGCTGGCCCCTGAATTTTCTTTAACGATGTAAAATTATAGGAAAAATATGGCAATATTTACCAAAGACTTAGTGGAATGTCTTTTAAAAGCAAAATCGTTCTTCAACTTTTAAGAAAATAAATTTTAATAAGTGATGCTTTAAGAAATAGAGTACCCATATGTACTTTATAATAAAATTGTTTAGGACAAACCTTAGCCTAGCAAATGATGAATGGAGGAACTATGTTACCGAGGTTTGTAATGATACTGACAGTCATTTCATAATAACACATGAGGAAATAAGAACACACCTGACTAAATAAATGAAGATGGGGAAAATAGACACAAGCGTCACAAATCGTGATCCTGTGTATGTAATAATATAGTCAAAAAGCTCCAGAGGTTGTGGGGTGGATATGGGAGTATGAATAAGGACTGCTCTGTCCATCAATATCTACAAGCCTTTCTTGCCATTTATATCTTCACAAAACCAACACCTTCCTTGGCAGAGCCACCAGTCACAATTTAAACCTGGTGAGTCAGTTAATAGAGATGTCACTATAAGTACATTATTAAAATAATTATGTATAAGTTTACTTTAAAAGGTTTAAATACGAATAATATAACTAAAAAAAATAAATTGGGTGCCATTTTAGAAAATGGTAGAATTTATAAATTTACTAGTTTATTTTTCTATTGGTTGATGGTAAATAAATGATGTAGAAACACTCAAGAATTAAATATTTACATACATTATTTTTAGTGT
Source organism: Equus caballus (assembly GCF_041296265.1). Taxonomy (NCBI): domain Eukaryota; kingdom Metazoa; phylum Chordata; class Mammalia; order Perissodactyla; family Equidae; genus Equus; species Equus caballus. Next base: position 13,480,369 of record NC_091704.1, read on the forward strand.
AATAGTAATCAAACGACATAGGAAGCTATGAGCTCTCAAACATATAAACACTCAAACACGTAATTAACATGCAGAGAGAGAGAAGGAAAAACAAAGTTAAAAAAAGAGAAGTAGCAAACATAAGAAGCAAGAAAAGAAACTAAACATTTATGATATGTATAAATGGAAACGGAATGGATACACCTGTTAAAAATGAAAGGACATTATACTGAATTAAAGGCAAACCTAAATTCATTGCAATAAAAAATGCATCTCTAATGGACCTTGTGGTTGTCTTGTTTGCCATCAAATAGTTTCCAGCACCTTCAAATGTGCTTTTCCCTCCACTAGAGGTTGGGAAGTTAAAATCTATGTATGGATTCTCTCTTTATTGAAATTTCTCATTTGATTTAGGATGTAAAATAGAGGTGCATGTGAGCAGATTTAGATGGTGGAAATGTGCTAGAGGCCACCTTCTTAGCTTTTTTTTTTTTTTTTCCTCTTAGCATGGAGACTTTTTATTCTTCCTACAGCAGCATGTTGTTGTACGTAGAATTCAGAGGCAAGAGCAACAGCACCATCAAAAGGAAGAATAAAATCAAGAAATGTCACTAAAAGTCCACTGGGATTGTTTTAAGTGTGTCATTTTTTTGTGTAAAATCGCAGATCTCCATGCTTACTATGTCGAGGTTTCCTTCTGGTTACTTTTATGCCTCCTGGTGGAGTGTGATAATTGTTCATTATCAATGTTGCACATTTTGTGGACATTTATTTCTGTGCATTTTAGGATGTTTCTTTTTTGGAGAGGTTTTTCTTTTTACTGCATCTTATAATTGGTTGTTCTTGGCTTACAGGAAATATACTGATTTAACTTTAATAAGTAGCCACCTCACTGAAATCTGACTAGGTTATTTTTGTATTGACTTTTTTGTTCCGGTTACGAGGCTTTACAGGAGATTTATTATTTAATCCCCTTATTTAATCCTTCTCATTTAATCCTGTGCAGCAGAAATGGGTTTTTTCTGGATCAAGTTCTCTAGTGTCTGCTCTAGCCCACCTCTCCAAACATCCTTGGCTTTCTCCATCTTACTCTCTAGGCTCCCAGGGCTGTTGGAGCTCCTCCTGTTTGGGAAAATATCAATATTATTATTTTTGTTTTAAAAACCTAACAATTGCTACCTCCCCTTCCTAGATTACTTCCCCGACCAATAATTACAATTCTATGATTTTCTTTATGTCTTCACAAAAACAATACCTTCTCGGGAGACTGGCTGACCCCATGGCCAAGTGGTTAAGTTTGCACACTCCACTTTGGTGGCCAGGGGTTCACAGGTTTGGATCCTAGGTGCAGACCAACATACTGCTCACTGGGCCATGCTGTGGAGGCATCCCACATAGAAGAACTAGAATCACTTACAACTAAGATATGCCACTATGTACTGGGGAGTGGTGGGGTGGGGAGAGGAAGATTGGCAACAGATGTTAGCTCAGGACCAATCTTCCTCACCAAAAAAAAAAAAGAGCATACCTTTAAAAAAAAAACCTTCTCAGAGAAGTCTTGTCACTACAACTCTCCTCCAATACAATTCTATTTCATTATTCTGTTTTATGTTCTGTTTAATACTATACCATGTTTCAATCCTTTATGTCAACCTTTCTCCAGATATTTAGTTTTGTGTTTCTTCTATAAATGATGTATAGATTATATGCATTTAATCAGTGTGACTGCTGAAATCTTTAATAATCAATTTAATCCAAAATTTTTTATCATGCTTACAGATATATTTATACTTATTTCTAGGAGTTTTTGCTATTTTATTTTCATTTAGTCTGATCTTTGTTCTCTTTTTTTTCATTTTCTAATGTTTCTTTCTGTTTGAGTGATTGAGTTTTCATTGCCTAACGACTATTATCTTTTTGCTTTGAAAATGTCCATTTTACTTTTTATCTTATTTGACATAATAAAAAAATGTGTATGAAAACTATGTTTTCTCTAGACAGATTACCAATACACAGACATACACATACCTACACTTACCTGGGAGACCAAAGGAAATACAATTTATCTTACTTTTACTTTCTATGCTTTCTTCACTTTTTAAACGTTGATTTTTGGGGGAAGTTTATTTCACATTTTATGAGCATATTGCATACCTAAATATATATCAAACGAAATTTAGATATGACTAGTAGGATTATCTGTTTCTTTGCTCAGTATTTTTTCTAATAAACTAGATTATCTCTATCAACCAAAATATTATTTCTCTACTGTAGTGTGTTCTTAAATAACTATTTTAGAAAAGTTATGTGTTTGGCAATGTTTTGGAAGCTTTGTATGTCCTCAAATCCATTTGCATTATTTTGTCACTTAATGCCACATTACATGGATATAGAATTATTAATACTCTACCTATCTTCTAGAATCCAACGTGGTTGATAAATTACCAGATGTGAGTCTAGTTTATGTATAGGTAGATTTTTTGTTCCTCCTCTGAGAACATAATATTTGTGTTTATTAATGTCAATATGATGTGTATATTTTGGAATTTTTAAATATTTGTTCTTATTTACTGGGCCCAGTACCTGCATTATCTTTTGGATATTGAGGACAGGCATCTTTCCTCATCTCAAAAAAAATTAGTTTCTACCATTCTGTCCTGCTAATCTTCTTTATTTAGTGCATCCTGGAGGAGTCATCTGGTGCACCGTGCACGCAGTTGTGCACTAGGGAAGAATAGCACTGGCCGGGGAGAGGAGATTGTGCACAGCTTTCCCACCTCTGTGGTCAGTGGCATCCCACCGGCAACTCGAATTTACCATAGCAGGAGTATGTACTCTATGGAAATTGGAAAACACTGTAAATCATGCACTTTTTTTTTTATATTCTGTTTGGAGAGATGATTAACACACTACTCCCTTCATCTTTGATCATTTTTTAATTTTATGATATATATTTATATATTTTATGTAATATATAATACGTATTATGTACATCTTTACATATGTTTTTTATAAAATACATACTTTTTTCACAGTATAGAAAGCATATGCATATTCTATCTTCCATTTGGTAAACTATTTTTCAGCTGTGTCTGTTCTACTCTTGAGTTCTATTACTGTCTTTTTCTTCTAGATTTAATAGCTTTTTTTTAGAGACACATATTTCCCAGTTCTTTTTTATCCTGTCCACTATTTTTGAAACTACCCTGCCATGGTGGTCTAGTGGTTAAGATTCAGTGCTCTCACCATCTTGGTTCTAGTTTGTTTTATGGTCAAGGAACCACATGACCCGTCTGTCGGTTTCCACACTGTGGTGCTATGTGTTGCTGTGATGATGAAAGCTCTGCCACCGGGATCTCAAATACCAGCAGGTATGGTGGGTAGGTTTCAGTGGAGCTTCCAGACTAGACAGACTATGAAGAAGGACCTGGCCACCCACTTCCAAAAATTTGGCCGTGAAAGCCCTATGAATAGCAGCAGAGCATTGTCCTACATGGTGCTGGAAGATGAGAGGCCTGCACAGAAAGACCAAGCTAGCTTCCCTTTTGCTGTAATAGCATTACTAGGAGTCAGAATTGACTTGACTAACAACAACACATTTCTGAAACTATTTTAAAGTTCTTTTTACTTTATTTAGAATCTTTCTGCAATATTTAGTAATTTCCTTTCTTTTACTTTCCTTCCTTCATTCTTTTTTTCCCTTTAGTTTACAGATTCTCCTTGAGGAGTTTGTTTACACTTAAATATGTGAAACATCTTCACAGTATTCTCTTCTTTTATATTTGAGTATCTTTCCTTACCCTACTGCTTGCTGAGACTCCCGCTATCATCTTAAGGCACGAATACAGCTTATCTGCTGAGAATTATGGTGAATCCTTTTCTTTTTTTTCATGCCTTGGATTGAAAAGCTCATCTTGTCACGTATGAGGGATGAGAGACCTCATCTTCAGCATCTCTACAAGTCATCCTGAATGAACCTCTTCAGAATCCCTGTCTTTGTGCCTATGAACTTCAAAGTTCAAAGTGCTTCCATTTCTTTTACTTTCTATTCATGCTAGAGTTTGTGCTGGGGGTTCCCTCAATTTTTTTTTCTGGGATCTTATGCTATGTTTTCTCATTTTTTGAATTCTTCAATATTTCCTATATATAAAGGGTAATATTTCTTGTTTTTTACTATTTTAAAAAAGTACATTTCAGTCATTTCATGGTATTTGGAGAGGTGGTGGAACCACATATGCATTAAATGATTTTCATTGTATAGTTTAAAAACAATTACAATATTGAATGATTATATAGCAAGGCAAGACTTCCTTTTTCTTGTATGGATAAAGTGGAAAAATGTTTTGGAAAACAAATTTATGTGTCCCTGTTTTTGCCTTACCAGTTGCATTTCTAAAACTAGAAATACATAAAATAAACAGAGAGTACAAATGAGAAATTATGCTCAATGTAGTTATTAATCAAATATAAAAATGTAAACACTAAATCTATCCAACGATAGGGAAACATTTTAATAAATTATTTATATTTTTGGAGATACTTTTGGATATCTTTGAATATTTTTGGATATATTTTTGGAAGCATTTTAACAAATTATATTTTTAGAGATAATTCAATACATAGAAAAGCTCACAATAATATAAATTTTAAAAGGTCATATGGAATCATATATGCACTATATTATAAAGGCAATATAAATATATTATCATAGAAAAACTCTGCATTAAATACAGAAAAATGGTAACAAGATATTTTCAAATGTGTTTCCATTTTCATCCAAGACTAAGTTCTTTTGTTCAGCTTGTTTTCCGTATGTTTGCTGTTCCTTTTATACTATTTGCTGCTTTCTTTTGGAGGGAAGATATGTCTATCATCTCTTTGTTGTAGAGTATATTGTATTTATCTGTATTTTATTCTAGCTATACTTTTCTTCTGACCTATGTTAGCATTTAATTTGTGCTGTATGACAATAATTTGATTTTATTAATGGAATCTCTTTTCCATATTACCTTTAAATGGGTTTTAATTTTGTCTTTGCATGATTTTTTTTGAAGTAGCTCTTTCTACATAAAGTGTGGCTTCCTTGACTTTGTACCTGATTTTCTTTTCATTTTTAGCTGTTTCTTTTATCAAATTGATATTTTGTGTCACAGAGGTCATATTTTATTTAAGTTGATTTATATTCTGACATACATATATTCTGTCCTGTGTCATTTCTTTAACGTGTAAAGAAGTGATGATTTTATAAATGTGAGGTTTCTTGTAAAGTTTCTTCTCTCCTTGGGTACAGTAAATGAAAGCTTGCATTCCGAAACATGTTCCATTAAGTTCCCAATTCTTCCTTTCATTCGTGGGGAATTCACATAAAATTCTGGAAAACAAATTCAACCAGTATTTTATAACTTTTCTTTCTGTCTCCCATTTTACCTTCAATCTAGTTTTTTTGGAAGTAGACACAGGTCCAAACATTTTCTTTAACCTTTGTAGACTGACAACAACATTCTGGTACAAAGATGAGTTTTAGATGATCCTAGTTTTGTTTTACGTCATCATAAGTCTAAATCAGATGAAAGCCCACAGAGATTCTGTGTGAATTTTACTTCCTGTTAGAATGCTTCTTTCTTTCCTTGTGGGAATCATAATGAAAGATGAGAGTAAAATTCAGAATGTGGATTAAATCAATTTTTCTATATTTGCATAATTCCCTTAAAATGCTTGAGATTAACAAATTCATAAAGTTCACTTTGAAGAGAGAAAGGGATAGAGAGAATGACACACAATCTCTCCCACTTTCACTCAAATTCTATACCCTTTAAGGAAAAGGGGAATAAACTTAAATAATACATGGCTTGATCTTCTTGACTAAAGCTTACTTATTTTATTTCTTTATTATTCAAATTATTTCATAATTTGCATCACAAACATAATCAGAGTATCACAATTTTGAATTATATTTGTATTTTTTATAATAGAAATGAGCTAATATATTGGGACTTGTCCATTCGCTGGTTTAAACTGACATTGTGGAAAAATGGTCATACATTTTGTAGAAGTTTATTATATATATAACACATGTGAAAATGTAGAAATACAGTATGTTTTATGTTCTATGATAACATATAATATGAAACAATTAATTTTGCCCACAGTGTGAGGTGGATGGTGTTTCCAGATAGCTGGAGAGTTCAGGTAACATTTCAGTTAAGCTTTTAGAAAGAAGTAGATATTTGCCAGTTATACCAGTGCTCCAGGGTGAAATAATTTGTGAATGAAAGTCGAAGGCATGGCTAAGGAAAAGCAAAGAGTTTTCTGTAGAAAGAACATAGAGTCTTGGAATTCATGATGAGGATGTTTGGGAATAATGAAACACCATTGTGGCTTGAGAATACTAGCTTCTTATAGAGTTCTTTCTTTTCTACTCTTTATGACACTGTACAAGAAATCAGTACTTAGAACAAATAACCCATGAGCTAAGAATAGCCTGGCAGCTTTTGCCTATGCATGTATCCTTTCTGAACCAAAACCACTTCCCATTGTCAGTGTCCTCAAGGCCCCTTTCACATCTTTGTTTCTCAGAGTGTAGATAACGGGGTTTAAGAGTGGAGTGACTATGGTGTAGAAAAGAGAGACAAACTTTCCTTGGTTTTTGGAGCTGCTTTTGGCTGGCTGAAGGTACATGAAGATGATGGTCCCATAGAAAATGACGACAACAATCAGGTGGGAGGAACAAGTCCCAAAAGCTTTCGAGCGCCCTGCTGCTGATTTGATCCTCAGCACAGCTTGGGTTATAAAGCCATAGGAGGCTAAGATGAGTGACACAGGGATAATTAGAAAGACCACACTGGCCACAAAGAGTTCTACCTCATTGAAAGTTGTGTCCACACAGGCAAGTTTGACGAGCACTGGCACCTCACAGAAAATGTGGTCCAGTTTGCTGTGACCACAAAGAGGGAGCTGCACAGTAAGGGAGCACTGAATCAGGGAGGTGATGAGGCCACTGAGCCATGCTATACTGGCCAGGGATGCAGACAGCTGAGGATGCATAATGGTTGTGTAAAGCAGAGGCTGACAGACAGCAGCATAGCGGTCATAAGCCATAACTGCCAGAAGAATACACTCAGAGGAGCCCAAACCCGTGGCCACATAGAGCTGGGCCACACATCCACCATAGCTCATGGTCTTGTCTCTCTTACCCATGGTAACCAGCAACTGTGGGGCAACACTGGTAGTGAAGCAAATGTCCACACAAGAGAGGTTGCCGAGGAAAAAGTACATTGGTGTGTGGAGTTTGGGGTCCAGGAAAGACACCAAAATGATGGCTGTGTTCCCCAAAAGTTTTAAGATGTAGAAGAGCAAAATTATGACAAAAAGGATCCTCTCTAGCTGGGGCTGATCTGAAAATCCCAGGAGAAGAAATCCCTCTTCAGAGCTATTGTTGCTTTCCTCCATTGCCCTGCAGACTTCAATTCATAATATGATTGATATTCTGGAGAAAGAAAGTGATGAGGTGAACATTGGTAAGCTGTTATTGTTTCCAATGTGATTATTTCCCTTTACTAACATTCAGCCCTGTTGTAAAGACTGACAGCACTTTCCTCAGTGTGCATCCTTTGACAGGAAAGGCTCCTCCTTTGGTTTCCTTGAAGCAGATTTCATTCTTTCTAATGGCAACAGCTCCAGTGCAAACACCAGCACAAAGACCACTTGTTTACATCCATCATCCAAGCAGCTATCATCTGCCCCTCGTTCTTCCTCAAGCAGAGACATGTCTGTAGATTTAATGATGTTCACTTGTAAGACTCTATCAGAGTGGGTTTGATACTCTGAGTAGAGTCTTCTAACACATATTTTTAAATTAAACAGTGGCAGATAGAGATAGAGTTGGCATTAGGAAAAATAACACAGACATCTGTGGAGAAAATATAGCTTAGAGGTTGGTAGTGATGGTACATCTTAGGCATGGGGAGAAGTCTGAAGTGGTGTGGCAGAGAAGGGAACTGCTGAAGAGGTGATCTTGAGTGGAGAGGATGGAGAGTAAGAGAGAATCAAATTGGCACCAATCTGATGGCCACTCAATGTTTTGGACGCTGGCATTTGCTTCACACAGTTTGAGCTGCTGATGTTTTTAAGTAAACGCCCAGAGAACAATCTTGCACACACATTATTCCATGGTTTCTTTTTCACTTCCCACCTTCTTCTCTTTACTTACCTCTTTTCCAGTTATTTTTCATATTTCTTGATTATTGTAGCTTAACTTACAAGTATTTAGGGATGACAGAGGAGTAGTTTATCTTGGCTTTCTCTTTTATAGACACTCCCACTTAAATGAAACTCAAGTATCAAAATATTAACTTTTGAAACAGTTTAATGCTGCTTATAGTCACCCAATTATTTATTATTTCCATTTTAAAATTTACTTTGAATACATTAAATTTTAGTATATAGTGTTTGAAAAATAAAAAACATACACAAATTTAAAAAATAACATTTACTTCTATATCCTCATCCAAGTATGCTCACTCCTAACTGCTTAGTGCACTAAGAGAAGCAACTTAGCGATGTTAAACAATCTACTTTCATCTCTGTATTCCTCACTTATCATCTCTACTTTAGCAATAATTCATGTGCCTACATTTATAATGGGTAAAAATATTAAGCTGGTGATCATCAAATTATAATATAATTTCTTAAAATAACCAAATATATATTTTTTAATTTTGATATCTTATCACACACTTGTAAACTTACTATATACACCAAAACTTGCTTTTTAGTATTATCCTATATGAAAAGCTAAAAAATTACCTTATTTTCCAAGACTGCACACATTTCTATCATGTTACAAACGTTACTTAATTGTTTCACTATATGTCATTAAAGTTGTTTACAGTTTATTACTATAAGGGATAAAATTACAAAAAAATGCATGCATTTACCTATATTTTGTTTTATTTAATTTAAATATTCCCAGAAATAGAATTAGCTGCTAAAATATATGAAAATGTATACTGTTTGCAAACATTACAGTTGTAGTACAATAAGTGCTCCTTCCTGGTGTGTTTGAATGCTACTCATTTTAACTTATCATGAGCAAATTAAATTTTATTATTTTTAGCCCCTAATATAATTTGTGAAATCATTGTTTTAATATTTATTTTAAGTTGAAGTTATTTGTTATTCGCATTTATTAAATTTTTCTTTACTTATTCTTATATTTTGCCTATTTTTCAATTGATATATTTGCATATTAAATTGATCCATTTATGAGCAAAGCCAGTGGCCTCTTCTTTTATTTTTATGCAAATATTTTATTTCAAGATATCATAACCAATATTCAAAAACTACTATCAAAGTGTAATTGCCTAACATCAAACCAAAATAAGATGCAGAATGTGTAAAATGAAATATATGTATATATTAGTATATATCTATAATTGTGTGTGTATATAAAATAACATTAAATCTACTTCAAAATAAATGAAAAAAATACTTAAAACAGAAGACTTACACATACTCAGCATACATGGTCAATGGACATCAGGACCAATGTATTTGCTACATGTCATAATCCACAGCAAAAATATATATTTCCTTGCAAAGGAGCAAGTCACAGAACACAAAGTGAAATCTACTCTAGCTTTGCTACTGCCAAGAGAAAATAAAAAATAAAATGATATTTTGGTTGTATTTATATTCATTAATAAAATGAAGATGATGAAATGTTAAACGTATATAGGCATATGGCTGTGATTTATTTGGCAGGGCCACTGACTGAGGTCCCATATATGATGAGGCCTCAAGCTATGACCCACATTCAGCTGAGACTGCAGGCTGGGATATGTGTTGAGTAAGGTCGCTGTCTCCTTTCTACAGTCATGTGGATTCACAGGCTTGGCTCAATGGATGAACTGGACCTAACTGATCATGGTGCCCAGTCTACAACTTTGTTCAGATATGGAGTCCAATCTATAGCCTCACTGAAAATAGAGTCCAGCCAGTGGCTGGAGAGTACCTCCTTGCCAGGAACCCAACCAAGGTTGACTGTAGAGCCCAGGCTGTGAATCCGTACAATAACAGGATTTAGTCAGCAGCATTGCCTCATCATAGAGCTCAGCCTGTAGCCTCATCCATTTGCAGAATCTAACTAGTGGCACTCCCTGGCTAGTGATCACAGCAGGAATCCCCGCCTGGCCAGGAGACCCAGTCAGTGGCCCCACATAAAAGCAAAGTTCAGCCAGCTGCTATGCCCTACTGCCAAGACCACTCAGAGAAGCCATTAGACTATAGAGTAAAGCCAGTGGCCCCACCCATACAGGGAGCCCAGACAGAGACCCCACCTGATCAAGGAGCCCAGCCAGTTGGACTGCCCTAGCGGAGCTCAGGCAGAGGTCCTACCTGATTGTAAAGTCCTGGCTCTAGTCTTGCACAACCAGAGACTTGGCAGAATTTCCCACCTCCTCATACATACTACAGGGTAGCATGGCTAAATACCAGATTTGAATGACTGATAAAATCTTTCTTTGTCAAAGTGGGCCTGTCAAGAATGGAAAAGATGATCACTTCCTCAAATGTGCAGAAACCAACATGAGGATACAAAGATCATGAAGACAATGGCAAACATGACACCACCAATGGAAACTAATAAAACTCCAATAACTGACTGTAAAGGAAGGGATATCTATGAACTGACTGACAAAGAACTAAGAATCATTCCTTTAAATAAGCTCAGCGAACTATAAGAAAACCCAGATAGACAACTAAATGAAATCAGGAAAAGAGTACATGAATGAAATGACATGTTCAGCAAAGAAAAACACACATAAAAATGCAAAGAAATCCTATAACTGTAGAATTCAATGGTTGACAGAAAATTCAATGGCAGGTTTCAACAACAAATTTGATCAAGAAGAAGAATGAATCAGTGAATTCAAAACCAAGTCATTTAAAATTATCCATTTATGGAAGTTAAAAGAAAAAAGAAGGATAAAGTGTGAACAAAACTCTACAGAATTTATATAACTCCATCAAGATACAGAATAGGAACATTACGGGAGTGTGAGAAGGGGGATAGAAAAAGTTTATCTAAGGAAAGAATAACTAAAAACTCCTAAATTTGAGTAGAGATATGGACATCCAAGTACATGAAGCTCAAAGATTCCCAGATTCATGAAAAAAGGGCTTCACTGAGACACAATGTAATCAAAATGTGAAAAGACAAAGATAAAATTTTGAAAGCAACAAGAGAAAAAAGAGACTCATCATATATAGGGGAACTCCCATAAGGGAATCAGTAGATTTTTCAGGTACCTTGCAGGTCAGGGAAGAATGGGAGGATACAGTCAATGTACTGAAAGAAACTCAACCAAGAATATTCAACCTGGTAAACTGTCCTTCAGAAATGAAGGACAGATAAAAACACTCCTCCCCTCCTCCCAAAAAATGAAGGGAGTCCATTAGCATTAAAAATACACTACAAGAAAGGCTAACGAGAGTTCTTCAAGTCAAAATGAAAGGATGATAATTAACAACATAAAAGTATATGAACACATAAGGTCACTGGTAAAGGTAAATATATAGTGAAATTCAGAATTCTCTAATATTGTAATGGTGGTGTATAAGACACTTTTAACTTTAGTACAGAGTTAAACCATAAAGATATTAAACTAACTATAACTGTGATAATTTGATAATGGATACACAGTTTAGAAGATGTAAATTGTAACAATGATAACATCTAATGTGAGAGGGGAGAAGTAAAATTATAGACTTTTTGTATTTGATCAAAGTCAAATTGGAATCAGCTTAAAAGAGGACGTTACATCTATAAGATGTTTGATGTAAGTCTCATGACAATCAGAAAGGAAAAGTCCTTAGTAGACAAAAAAACATAAAGAGAAAAGAATTAAAGCATGTCACCACAAAAAGTGATGGAATAAAAATAAGACAGTAAGAGAGGAAGAAAGGAAGATGGGAAATACAAAACAATAAGAAAATTAAAAATGGCAATAGTAAGTCCTTACATATCAATAATAACATTAAACATAAGTTGACTAACTTCTCTTATCAAAGACATACAGGGCTGAATGGATAAGTGAAGAGCATAAAGCTGTATGCTGCCACATGAGACTCGCTTCAGCTTTAAGGACAGACACAGGCTGAGAGTGAAGGCATGGAAAAAGGTATTCCATGCAAATGATAACCAAAAGACGGCAGAGTGGCTACATTTATATCAGATAATATTGATTTATTTCAACAACTCACAAGAGATAATGAAGATCACTGTATAATAATAAACGGCATCAATTCAAGAGGATGAGTTGACAATAATTCTGTAAACATATACGACCCCACATTGGAGCAGCTATAAATATTAGGCAAATACTAGCAGATCTGAAGAGAGTAACATAACACTACAATAATACTACAGAACATCAACACCCCACTTTCAACAATAGATGGATCTTCCAGACAGAAAATGAGTAAGGAAACATTGGATTTAAGCTATACTTTAGGGCAAATGGACCTAACAGCAGACACATACAGGACATTCTATCCAATTGCAGCAGTACGTTCATTTCTTCTCAAGTGTACACAGAAAATTCTCCATGATAGATAATACAGCAGGCCACAAAAAAGTCTTAATAAAATCAGCAAAAGTGAAATAATGTAGGGTATGTTTTCTGATCACAATAAAATAAATCTAGAATTCAATAACAGAAAGAAAATTGGAAAATTTACATACACGTGGGAATTAAACATTGCATTCCTGAACAACTGATTGGCCAAAGGAAAAATAAAAAGAGAAATAAAAAACTCTTGAGACAAATGAAAATGGAAACACAACACACCAATATGTATGGAATTCAGCAAAAGGATTTTTAAGAGGAAAGCCGTTGATTTGAATGAGAGGAAGAGGTCAAACAAGAGTGTTAGGCCTCAGATACTGAACGCTAGAATGACAACCAAAAAAAGTTGTGGTGTGAGTGTTACACTTAAGATGAAACTGTCCACATAGGAAATATTTGTAGGTTCTAGTTGAAAAGAGATATGGTAATAACACATTTCCCAATATTGGTCAGAAATTTAAATTTAAAGGTAAATTAATTTTCTCAAGTGACTAAACTTCATGTGGTTAATTTACTTAAACTTCCAAACAACCATTTTGAGGAATATACAGTACGTATTTCTTTATATTATTACAAATGTGATGTAGGCGCAGGCCTGGTGGTGTAGTGGTTAAGTTCGTGTGCTCCACTTCGGTGGCCTGGGGTTCTCAGGTTCAGATGCGGGGTGCAGACCTACACACTGCTCATCAAGCCACACCATGGCAGTGCCCCACATAAAATAGAGGAAGATTGGCAAAGATATTAGCTCAGGGCCAATCTTCCTCACCAACATTTTTTTTAAAAAAGCATTTTCAAAAAGTCCATCCTGTGCCAGGTACCGAGCCCAACCTGGGAGATGCCTAATCAAAATTACGTAAGACAAGAATGAAGCTTTAAATATTTTGCTACAACTAATAATTATATGAATAATGTCAAAGCTTTCTTTATAGTATAATAAGATTAGGCACAAAAGGAGCGGTTTTAGTATTGTGTTTCCTCTGATTTGTAGAGAATATTCATATCCAGTAAAATTAATCAATTGGTATAAAATCATGCCAGTTTCTGATATTCTTTATGTTTACCAAAGTCTGCTCCTTAAAAGCAAGTGATCATTGTGGTGCAATCTATTTGATGTAATACTACCTCATCATATTATTTGGAGGAAATTTGGAAGAGAAAATTACATTTTAATGCTTCAAAACCTACATGGTCATGAACATGGCTTGACTTGCATTGGAGATGGGTTGAGTTTAGGGATATATTTAAATTCCGCTATAATCTCTGGCAGTAATCAATCACCAAGTTTACCTCTAGATCTCGATACAACTTGTTCTTTCTAATGCAGGATTCTGTAATTTCTTCTTTAAACAATTACGAGTCACATAAATTCACATATTTTGGAATACCTGATATTGCGGGTGATCCCAGCATCTTCATAGATGATCCCTTTGGTTTTAGTACTTTGGTGTGATGCCATTTATAAATATTGGATAACACAGATGGGAAAAAATGAAGTTGCTAGGGAAAATAATGTAAAAGTGACGCTAGAGGGAGAAAAGGGAGCAGATTCACTCTTAGTAACATGCAAGAGTTTGGATTCTTGGCCACTTTCTCTATATAATTGCTTATTTGGGGATTAGGAGAGTAAAATCCACGGAGTAACCATAAACTCTACATTTTGAATCTAAAACAGTGAGTAAATCTGAAAGGAAATGGAGGAGAACAGGGTCTCCTCATGCAGACAACACACCTAGGTTTAGGGTGGCTCTTGTTTATACTGGTAACACCACCGGGACTGTGATCCCAACCCAGCAATTAGACTGGGAGAGATTCAGTGGAGATTTAGGGTCCAGAGATCACTTCTTCTGGGAAAAAATCTCACTATCCAATTGATCTGAATACTCACAATAGAATTCTAATGGACAGAACATATACAATTACAGTTATGTACGTGGATTTATTTTTTAGTGTTTAACAAAAAATAACTACATCTATTAATTTTTCCAACAAAATTTTGAAATTTGAAATTAAAAACTGAAATTTATTTATTAAAGAATAAAATATAAACAAAGAGTGGCACTTGGAATAAAATAAGGAAAATAAAGTTTAGATGAAGGAAAATATATTTCAAAAAATCATATTAAGTCAGGATTTTAAAAGGGATGCTATTTATTTTGTCTGGGACTACGATATTTGCTTATTTTCTCTAAGTAGGTGAAAGACTTTTAGAAGTCTTTTTAAATATGGAATTAATGTAACTTTATAGAATAACTAGGTACAAATCATAGTCATGATTTCTGTGAGAATTCTAAATTTAAAAAAATAATCAGATGTATGGAGACTTTCTTGAAATGAGGATGAGCAATCATAGAGTTCTTTTTTATAGAATATTTTATTACAGTGATAAAATATATATAACATAAGATTTACCATTTTAACCACTTTTAATTGTACAGTTCAGTGGCATTAACTACACTCATATTGTTGTGCCACCATCACCACCATCCATCTCCAGACTTCATTTCTTCTGGCAAACTGAAATCACACCCACTAAACATTAGCACCCCATTACCCTCTCCTCCCGATCCCTAGCAACCACCATTTTACTTCCTGTTTCTATGAATTTAGCTGCTTTAAGTACCTCGTATAAGTGGGGTTATACAGTATGAGTCCCTTTGTGACTGCCTTGTCTCACTTAGCAAAATGTCCTCAAAGTTCATCATGCTGTAGCATGCATCCACCAAGCGCTTCTTACTTCTCATGTCAGAAGAAAGCCTTAGCCTTCATAACAGACGTGCAGAGCTAGACAACTTTCACCAGTGAGGGCCTTCTGAATGAGAGGGCCAAATACAAGGTGTCGTGTTTATGAAAACAGGAGCCTGATATGCTAGCAGGATCCAGAAAGACTGACAAAAAGAGCATGACACAAAGCTATGCAAGGCTCCCTTCTCACTGGGGCACCCTTGAAGTCCTCAATGCTGCCCCTCAGCAAATAGTGTGCCTCAGGCCACCTGGCATATCTGTAAAGTATGTTACAATAGGATTTCGCTGATGGTTCACTTTTTATATTTAATGTCTATTATCATAAAGCTTCAGAGAAATTAATGTAAATAAAAATGACTGGCCCAGAATGGCACTATGAGTAAATGTCAAATCAATGGCTACATTTAAGGAAATTTTACTGTCTCAATGATAGTACTAAATTGCAAGATAAAAATAGAACTTGCTCCATAAAATACAGCATTTACTATATATTTTGTAGCACATTTTTTACCTTGTCTCTGAACTTTATTTTCTTCAAGTTTTATTGAGATATAATTGGCATATAACATTGTGTAAATTTAAGGTGGGAAATGTAATGATTTGATATGTGTGCATATTGCAAAATTATTACCACAAGAGGGTTAGTTAACATCTCCATCACCTCACATATTTCTTATTTTTTGTGTTTGGTAAGAACATTTAAGATCTACTCTCTTAGCAACTTTCAGGTATATAATACAGCATTGTCAACTATAGTCACGATGCTATACATCACCCCCAGAACTTATTAATCTTATCACTGGAAGTTTGTAAACTTTTACAAATATCTCCCCGTTTCCCCCACCTGCATCCCATGGTAATCACTATTTACTCTGTTTCTATGAATTCAGCCTTTTTAGATTCCACATATAAGTGATATCATATAGTAGTTGTCTTTCTCTGTCTGACATTTCACTTAGCATGATGCTGCCAAGGTCCATCCATGTTGTCACAAATTGCAGAATTTCCTTATATCTCATGGCTGAGTAGTAATCCATTGTATATACTTATACCATATCTTTTTTATTCATATATCAATGGGCACTTAGGTTGTTTCATATCTTGACTATTGTGAATAATGTTGCGATAAATATAATAGTGCAGATATCTCTTGGATATATGATTTTTGTTTACTTTGGATGTATACCCAGAAGTGGGATTATTGGATCATATACTAATTCTATTTTTAATTTTTCGAGGAATCTCTATACTATTTTCCATAATTTCTCCACCAATTGAGATTCCCCCCAACAGTACACAAGGGTTCCCTTTTCTACACATCCTTGCCATGTCTTGTGATCTCTTGTCTTCTTGACGATAGCCATTCTAACAGATGTTGAGGTGCTGTTGTTTTAACTTGCATTTCCCTGCTATTGGTGATGGAGAGCACCTTTTCATGTACCTATTGCTGTTTGTATGTCTTCTTTGGAATAATGTCGATTCAATTCTCTGCCCGTTTTTTAAATTAGATTATTTATTTATTTATTATTGA
The DNA here is from genome assembly GCF_041296265.1 of Equus caballus. Lineage (NCBI taxonomy): Eukaryota > Metazoa > Chordata > Mammalia > Perissodactyla > Equidae > Equus > Equus caballus. Next base: position 13,497,247 of record NC_091704.1, read on the forward strand.
GTTCTATGAGTTCTTTATATATTTTGGATATTAACCCCATGTCAGATATATGATTTTTAAATATTTTCTCCCATTTCATAGATTGCCTTTTTATTTTGTTGATCATTACCTATGTTGTGCAAAAGTGATTTTAATTTGATGTACTCCCACTTGTTTATTTTTGCTTTTGTTGCCTTTGCTTTTGGTGTCACATCCAAAAATCAATGGCAAGACTGATGTTAAGGAGCTTATCCCCTATATTTTCTTTTAGGAGCTTTATGGCTTCAAGTCTTATGTTCAACTCTTTAACCCATTTTGAGTTGATTTTTGTGCATGGTTTAAGATAGTGGTCTATTTTTATTAATTTCCATGTGACTGTCCAGTTTTTCCAAATCCATTTATGGAAGAGACTGTTCTTTTCCTATTGTATATTCTTGGCTCTTTTGCCATAAATTTATTCAACAAATATTTCTGGGATTTCTATTTCGTTCCATTAATCTACAACTGTTTTTATGCCATGACTATATTGTTTCGATTACTATAGCTTTGTAATATATTTTGAAATCAGAAAGAGTGATGCCTCCAGTTTTTTTCTTCTTTCTTAAGATTGCTGTAGCTACTTAGGGTCTTTCCTGGTTACATACATGTTTTAGGATTGTTTTTCTATTTCTTGGAAAAAAGCCATTGGACTTTGGTAGGGATTGGATTTAATCTATATAGTTCTTGGTAGTATGGACATTTTAAAAATATTGATTCTTCCAATCTGTGGGCATGGAATATCATTCCATTTATTTGTGTCTTCTTTAATTTATTTTATCATTGTCTTATAATTTTCAGTATATACATATCTTTCAGCTCATTTGTTCAATTTATAGCTATTTTATTATTTTTGATGCTATCATAAGTGGGACTGTTTTCCTAACTTGTCTTTCTAATAGTTGACTGTGTATATGAACACAACTGATTTGTGTATATTGATTTTATATACTGAAAATTTACATAACTTGTTTGGTAATTCTGTTTTTTGGGAGGGCTGGTTTTAGGGTCTTCTCTATATAGTATCATGTCATCTGCAAATAGAGAAAATTTTATTTATTCCTTTCTGTTTAGGATGTATTTTATTTATTTTTTATTGCCTAATTTCTCTGGCTAGGACTTTCAATACTGTGTTGAATAAAGCTGTTGAGAGTGGGTATCCTTCTCTTGTTCCTGATGTTAGAACAAAAGCTTCAAGCCTTTCACCATTGAGTACGATATTAGCTGGTGGCTTGTCATATCTGGCCTATATTATGTTGAAGCATGTTCTCTTTATACCCAGTTTGTTGAAAATTTTTATTATGAGAAGAATTTGAATTTTGTCAAATGCTTTTTCTGTGTCTATTAGATAATCATGTGATTTTTATCTTGCATTCTATTAATGTGGCATATCACAATTGTTGATTTGCATGCGTCTAACCATTCTTGTCTCCCAGGGATAAATCCCAATTCATCATGGTGACTATTATTTTTAATGTGCTGTTGAAATTGGTTCACTAATATTTTATTGAGAATTTTTGTATCTCTATTTATCAGGAATATTTATCTATAGTTTTCTTGTAATGTTTTCATCTAGTTTTGGTATAATTCAGATGTTGCTGTTGTCAAATAATTTTGGAATTGTACCATTCTATTCTGTTTCTGGAAGAGTTTGAGAAGGATTAATATTAATTCTTCTTTAAATATTTGGGATAATTCACCAGTGAAGCAATATGGTCCTGGACTTTTTGTTCGTTGAGAAGTTTTGATTACTGATTCAATACCTTACTTATAATTGGCCTGTTCAGATTTTCTATTTCTCCATTATTCAGTCTTGGTAGGTTGTATGTTTCTAGGAATTTATCCATTTCTTCCAGGTTCTTCAATGTTTTGGTGTATTATTATTCATAGTAGTTTCTTGTGATCCTTTTTATTTGTGTGGTATCAGTTGTAATATCTCCTTTTTCATTGATAAGTTTATTTATTTGATTCATATATCCTTTTTTGCTTGGTTGTTCCAGCTAATGGATTATCTATTTCAATTACATTTTTAAAAACTAGCTCTTAGTTTCATTGATCTTTCAAAAGATTTTTAAAAACTTCCCCTGAGAATACCTTATTTGACGCAATGATTGTTAAGGAGTATGTAGTTCAATTATCATATATTTGTGAATATTCCAGTTTTTCTCCTATTAATTATTTCTAGTTTTATACCATGTGGTCAGAAATGATACTTGGCACAATTTCAGTCTTCCAAACTTCCTAAAATGTATTTTGTGAACTAAAATATGATTTATCCTGGCAATTTTCCTTGTGCACTTGACAAGAATGCATATTCTGCTGCTGTTGGATGGCATGTTCTGTATATGTCTAGAGGGTCTTTTTGCTTAAAGGATAGCTCATGTCCAATGTCCCCTTATAGATATCTGTCTGGATGATCTACCAATTGTTGAAAGTGTGATTTTGAATTCCCTACTATTATTTTTATCTATTTTTCCTTCAGATCTCTTTGTAGTTCTTAATATATTTTAGTGGTCAGATTTAGTGCATATATATTTATGACTATTTTATCCCCTTTATAAACTGATCTCTTTATCATTATATAATGCCCTTCTTTGTCTCTTTTCACAGTTTTTTGTTGAAAGCCTACATTGTCCAATAAAAGTTTGCTACCTCTGCTCTCTTTTGGTTATCACTTCCGTGGAATATCTTCTTCCTTCCCTTCACTCTGCACCTTGTGTGTTTTACTAATAAAGTCTTATAAAGACTTACTAAAAATGTCTTATAAATTGCTTTCTTGCTGTTTTGTAGTCACTTTACTCCTTTCCTTGTCTCTTGCTGTCTTCCTTGTGAATTGATGATTTTCTATAGTAGTTTGATTTCTTTCTCCTTCCTTTTTTTGTAACTACTGTAGGTTTTTACTTCGTGGTTACTAAGGAGCTTACAGAAAATACTTATAAGTTTCTATTTTACACTAACTTCATTCACTTACAAAAACGCTACCCTTTTACTCCTCCCTCTCTTATGTTTTTGGTTTCACAATTTCTTTCTTTTTATATTGCAAATTCATGAACACATTATTATAGCAATAGTATTTTTACTAAATTTTTTAAGCTTTTATTCTATAATTAAGTGGTTAACACAACACCATATTAGAGCATCAGCACATTTGAGCATTCTTATTTTGACTATATTTTTACCTTTAGCAATGTGTTGTGTATTTTCACGTTTTTATGTTACTAATCAATGTCTTCTCATTTTTGCTTGAGGAATTCTCCCCAGCCTTTTTTTCTAAGGCAATTCTAGTGGTGTTGAACTCCCTTAGCCTTTGTTTGTTATGGAAACTCTTTAACTTGCTTTCATTTCTGAAGGTGGATTTTTCTAGACAAAGTATTCTTAGTTGGCAGTTTTCTTTTTTTCAGCGTTTTTAATCTACCATCCTTTTCTCTCCTGATCTGCAAGGTCTCTGCTGAGAAATCTGCTGATGGCCTCATGGAGTTTCCCTTCTGTGAGAGTTGTTTTTTTTCTATAAATGCTTTTAAAATTCTCTCTTTGTCTTTTATTTTAGACAGTTTATAAATGTGTCTGGAGAAGATCACTTTGGATTTAAGTTTTGGTGTAACCAATTAACTACATCAACTTGGGTGTCTAAATCTCTGCCTAGATTTTGGAATTTTTCGTCGCTTTTTCCTTTAAAAAGCTTTCTGTCATCTTCTCCTTCTCTTCTCTTACTGGAACTCCAATGATTTTCAAATGTTTGTTTTAATGATATCTCATAATTTTTGTTGTCTTTCTTCATTGTTTTTTTCTTTTTTCTCTTCTGACTGGATAATTCCAAATTTCTTGTCTTCTGCTACACAGATTCTTTCTTCTTCTTGATTTATTCTCATGTTGATGCTCTCTAGTGCATTTTTACTGCAATCTTTGTATTTTTAGCTCTAGAATTTCATTTTTTTAAATTTTTATGACTTTTATCCATTGGCTAAACTTCTTATTTTGTGTATGGTTTTCCTGATTATTGAATCTTTTGTGTGTTTTCTTGCAGTTCATTAGACTTCCTTACAACAGCTATTTTTTTTTTTTTTCAGGAAGATTAGCCCTGAGCTAACTACTGCCAATCCTCCTCTTTTTGCTGAGGAAGACTGGCCCTGAGCTAACATCCATGCCCATCTTCTTCTACTTTATAAGTGGGGCACCTGCCACAGCATGGCTTTTGCCAAGCGGTGCCATGTCCGCACCTGGGATCCGAACCGGCAAATCCTGGGCCACCAAGAAGCAGAATGCGTGAATTTAACTGCTGCGCCACAAGGCTGACCCCACAACAGCTATTTTGACTTCTTTGTTGGGTATGTCACAGTTTTCCATATCTTTGGATTTGGCTTCTGGAAAATCATTGTGTTCTTTCGGTGGTGTCATCTTTCCTTGATTTTTCTTTTTCCTTGAAGTCTTGTATTTCTTTGTTTGCATAGGAATTAAAAGCAATCTCCTCCAGTCTTTACCGACTTGGAGAGGGAAATACCTTCTGTTTTCCCTGCTAGTGATTCTGATGCATTCTAGACTTTTCCTATTAGTCATTGGTTCTACACTTCTTGCTCCAACTTGTGGCAAATTTCTTAAGCTTGTATGCCTCCTCTGAATCCTGCAAATCCAGGCCAGGTGCTGACAGCCTCTCTTAGGCTTTCCCTAGGGTGGTGCTGAATGCTTGAATTTGTGCTTTCTCCCAAGCCTAGAGAACTGAGGAGGCTTTCTATGTGTATTCACTAGGCATCTGCAAAAGCTCACTCTCAGCACTGTTGGGAGTGCTCACAAGGAGCCAGCCATAGGGTCGGAGTATGTGTCAGTGAAGCATGTGGAGCCCTGGGGTGCCTGTGGGCCATTTGGGGAAATCCAATGTGACACATCTACAGTGGTAAATAGGTGGGCCTCCCAATGGATCTGAGATGCAGTCAGTGGGATCAGTGCATCCCTTTGATACATTCCATCCTGAGCCCTGTCTGCTGTTTTCCCAGCTGCTCACCACCCCCCAGTCATGCAGATCATGCTTCAGTAGTCTGGGTGGGATGAGAGAGAAATGCATTAGTTTGGAAGCATCTTACATAGCTGGAGAAGCCAGCTGCCCACTCACATATTCTCACTTCCTCTTGCACGAGAAATTATGAGCCAAGAAGTGTTCTCTTGGCACTGAACTATGCTGCTTTGGGGCAGGTCGATGTGAATAGAGTTAATCTTACTCTTTTCCATGCATACAATCATGTTTTTTCTTTCTTTTTTTTTTTTCGCTTCAACAGTGTGCTTGAACTTTTGTGCTGGATTCTTGTACTTAAACAAAGGTTCTCTTATCTGTAGGTTATTGCCTAAATAGGTGTTCTCCAGGGGCTCCTGGTTGGTGGTCAAGATGGACTTGAGCTGGTTCAGTGTCCACCACGAGAAGCAGGGTTTGTATGCCTGTTATCTGACACATAGGTGGGTGAGAGTCCTCTTGGGTCCCTTGGCATATGGTGCTGGTGACAGAACCAAAGATAAACATGGCTGTAGCCAAGTCCTCAGGGGCATGGAGTTGTTTCTGGATCTCCAGCTGGGAACACAGAAAGTGAGCCAGGTGCCTAGTTGCAGGCCTGTCTTCTCAAAGTGGTTCTTCTCAGTTTTGGGGTCCACCAGGCTTAAAATTTCATACCTGGATCCCAAAGCTGCTACAAAGGCACCTTTGTCCATTGATGGATTCTAAATTATTGTTGTTAAGGTAAGGGGTATGAGAAAGGGAAACTTTTTCAGCCATCTTGCTTGATTCTCACGTGGAGTTATTGATCTAGGTATTAGTTTAGATTCAAATCATCTAAATTAGGATCTTCACCTTAAACAGGAGGAACTAGAGCTCAGAGAAGCTGTGTAGGTTAAAAAAGGTCATAGCTCACAAGAGAGACAGGAGTAGAGCTTACACTTCAACTCAGAGACACAAATTCTTATGTCTAAGTTATATAGACCTAAAGAGACAGAAAAGCCAATTAGCAAGCAGAATATCACACAAATGAGTGGTATAGGTAAGACAAAAAATTCTCATATGAGAAAGAGGTTCAGTATAACTGAAAATACAGGTACAGTTTTATTTAATGAAATAGAGAAGGATTGTCTTATTCATTGACCTTTATCCAAAACATATATTCAATTTATTTTCAAATTTTCATTAACACAGATGAATGCTGAAATGCCACAATCACAGTTAAATAACAAGAACTGTGTTTGGGCAAGGCAATAAATTGAATTATTGTTTCTTAAGTAAATGACCAATGGTTGGAAATGACCAATATTAAATATTTTCCAGTAGTATGTTCCAAATACCAGTATATTAAGCTAAGTTTAATGGATTAACTACCATCTGACAAGTACAGAGAGAGTCAACATCACCGTCTCTAAATTCATAGGATTTACCATGTGATGAAAAAATTCATATTAGTTGAATAATAGCATAGTTTATTAATAAAATTTTGATTAATTTTCAAAGGATACAAATAGCTATTGTATCAAATAATAGGGAGATCTAGCACAGTATTTGGCATAAGGCAACTTTCTTTATGGAATAGATGTTTAAGATTGAAATAGAGGATTAACCTGAGCTGTCCAGGAGAGGAGTTGAGGGAAGATTTCTGGAGACCATGAGGGAATTTATGTTGAGGACATGTAGGTTTGGGTTCTAAAGAAATATCAAAGCAAGAGAAACTCCACAAGGAAAGCATGTATAAAAATGTACAATTTATAGATCTCTCCCAATTAGCTGATATGTTCTGGAAAGTCAGAGAATCATAATTATCAAGAAAAGGAAGAAAAATTAAAAATAACATGCTCATCCTTTATCTAAAGCAATATTAAGGTTATTGTATTAATTGATATCATAATATTATACCTCTCAACTCTGTTGAACCTAGTCATGGCTATGTGAAGTGTCTTGGCCCATGGAGAAGAAGCAGGATTAGTATGCAGACCTTCCAAGAAGAAGAATGAGAGCCATCCTGTAGTTCAGTATTCTTTTTTTCCTCTCTCTACCTACAACCAACAACATTCTGGAGAAAAGTTCTTCCTAAAATATAGATGATATGGAAAAGAGCCAGAACTAACTTGCAGTGGACATGAACTGTGAGCAAGAAGTCAACATTTGCTTTTATAAACTTCTACAGTTTTGACAATGCTTTCTTTTAACGTATCATAGCTACACATATTTTAATTGATATAAATGATACAAATTTCATCATTTTCCTAGCCCAAGCCCTACTCTCAAGATGCATTGCTTCTCTTAATAATAACAATGTCTGCAATTTGTAGTTTTAGGAAAACAAAAGGACCAATAGAAAAAAAAACGGCTTTTGTTGATTACATATGTACCTTAGTTTATGCCATTGGTGTCACTCATGTAAATGTATTTAAATTTAATCTTACAATATTCTATCCCAAAATACTCCATTCTAGTCTAGTTCAACTTAAACTACTAGACTACAATCTATTAAACAGACCTTGAGTAGATGGTTACATAGTTATTTACACTTATACTAGTGGAAGAGAAAAATTGAAATAAGCATTAAATGAAATATGAATTTTAAAACTTTGCAATGCAAAAGAATTATTGTATGAGAGATTCTTTGTAAAGTATAGTGTAAACAAAAGCCATATCAAATTATCCATATACATTTCCTTGAAAGACCAACCAATTACAATGCAACTGATTCATTACATTATGCTTCTCTTACCTGATTTATTAGCAGATAAGTGGAATTTGGAAAGAAGAACCCTAACATAAGTGGGCTTAGAGAAAAAGGATAAAAAGCAAAGATTGAAAGCATGCTATGGGTGAGTTTGAATATTTTTTGAAAGAAGAATTTGCATGGGAGTGTTGGAAATCTAATTGTATATCCAAAGAGTATATGAGTGAGCAATTGTACAGTTATATGAATAACATTTGAAGTGGCATGGGGTTCGGGGTTTGGAGAGAGATAAATTACCTAGGATTAAGAAGAAATATAACAATCTTAACAGTTAATCTTGGTGATTTAGTATAACAATGGATGAGCAAAAAGAACACAATTGGTTTATATTTGTTTGAAAAGACTTCACTGTGTTGAGAAGATAATACAGGATAGTGAAAGAAACATTAATAAGACAGTGTTTAAGATACTGTAATAATCAAGATAAAAACAGGCTTGTCTTTACTAAGGAGAGAAGGACTGAAGCTGACGAGAAAGGATCAAATTTCAGTACAATTTGAGCTGATAAGACTTGCTGATGGGTGGAATTTATACAAAGAAAAGAGTCAAAATTAACTTCAACAGTTTTTCCTTTGAAATTTCTGAGATAAGAAAACTATTTGAGAAGCACAAAATAATCTTTCTGGAGGGATGGAGAGATGAGAATATTGTTTTGCACTATTTGGCTTTAGAAAATGTTCAGACTTCTAAGTGTCAATACCAAGTAGGTACTAGTATGTATGAGTCAAATTTAGGGATGAACTCTGAACTAGAGATATTTACAACTGAGAATTACCTGTCTATAGAGGCTAGGTAAAGCAATGTGAGTGAATAAAAGAGAAGAGAAGAAAAGAGAATATTCCCATTCTGAAAAGGATTTTTCATTAAAGGGTGAAAACATGGTAGTACAGAGAGAGAAAGGAGTATTGCTGAAGTGAGATCCTTGCTGTTAAGACTGAAACTGTATCTAGTGCACAAGAGTAGGGTTGTGGCTCTGACAAAAGTGCAGACAGTTCCTTTATTGTAAAAAGAGAATAGATAGAACACATAGGCACAGATGCAAATGGTGGGTACTAGGAAATCTGAACATCTCTTCTTAGAGAACTTCAAACATTTCTCAGACAAGTAGGATTAAGGTCAATAGCTCACAATGAAGATGGAGAAAATTGTTTTGAACGTTTGAGAAGAGGTAATTCAGTATGAAAAGTCATTTAAAATACAGGAACAGGAAATGGACCTGAGAACGTAGTATGATTCCTGGGGAGTGTGGAAGGCACTCCTGATGTTAGCGAGCACAATTATACAGGGAAACAGTAGCCAACATTGTATTTTTTCCTCCAACAGTAAGATCTATAGGTGCTGGTATGGAGTGTGTTAAGAGCTGTGTTTAACCAGTCTGTGATTCAGAAAAGCAAATACAATGAAGAATAAGGGGGAAGGGAGCTGGGGGCTATAAGCCCTCAAGTAATGACAGAAAATGGAATTTAATCTGGATCAAGGGAGACTGAGAGTGTGTTTGAAAGACAGTGATAAAGTGTTAAGACAAATGAAATTGAATATATAAGTGAGAGTTAACACATTTTCGACTTGGAATGTGAAGTTACATCCATCTCATTGGCATTAAATTTCCCCATAGTCACCACTGGCTTCTTTCAGCAAACAAATATGACTCTCTCCCTGTGGGATTATTCTGGGTATGGAGAAAGTCTATATTTATGGAAACATATATTTAAAAAAAGCTCCTGGAATTCCATTGTATCTTGTTACAGATAGACTATCTGACCATGTTATCAAGCGACCATGGGTCAGAACTGCCCATCAAAAGCTAAGTTCTCTCAGATCCATCAAAAAACAAGACTGAGTGTGCCCAAATGCAATTGATTATAAGACGAAAGTGGTGCATCCAAGATTGGACATGAGAAGTACTTGAAGAACTATGAGCTACACAGGCTGACTCCTTCTGTGTCACTAATGTTTTTTTCCATTTCTCTTCATCAACTGATACTTATGGCAAAATAAGGGGTTCACTATAATTAGCTGATAGCGAGGGAAAACAATTCAAACATGGATGATGGATGGTGGAGCTTTGCATATGATGGCTTTGAAACACAACAGAAATGGAGAAATATGTCCAATAGTTAGAGATTTGAGTGATGCACCTGGTCATTCACATTGTGTGGAAAAAGAAATGATTCAAGGTTAGAATATGTGTAATACTCATGTGCAGTGACGAATGGATTGGCAAATCACACAGGGATATGGATGAATAATAATTGAAAGACTGGAGATGAAGAGGATTTGGGAGATGTGAGTGGACACATGGAAGTAGCCATGAAATGAGAATGTATTCCAAGAAAACACCCACCAGAGAACATCCACTAAAGGTAAAGTTCTAAATATACTAGCGGAAAAAAGATTCTGCTAGTTGATTTACATTAATCTTTGATATTGGTTGGTAAATGGCATAATAATGTAGTAGTCATGTTTGCAGGGTAACAGTTTATGCATGGGTCCCATATCATAGGCTTTTGCTCAGCAATGTTAATCTAGATACAGTCACTGCCAAATCTCCAACCTATCAGTGACAAAGACCAATGCTGAGCTGGATGAGGCACCGTCCCTGCAAGAGACTATTGGTCAATTGATGCCAGGATGACTATATTGGACCACTTCTTCCTAGTATGGATTTATATTAATTGAAGTAGACAAGTATTCCAGAAATGGAGTTACTTTTCCTGTCCTATGTTTAATCCATTGACATTTGATGTAACATTTCCTGAGACCAAATAACTCAAAATACAGCACAGGAGCTGTGGCAGTGGATACATGTTCATGGGATTCACTGTTATATTACACATTGCAATATCCAAAACCTGCCAGTCTGAATGTCCATTGGAACAGCTGGTTGAAGGCACCATTGAGGTGACACATTAGATGGTTGGAGACGACATGTTAGGTGTGAAGAAAGTCTTTCCCAGGATGTATTATTCTAAAATAATAAAAATTATAATATTCTATATATATATTTTGTATAATACATGGATTTAGTTATCAAGATGTGGAGTAAGTGGGACAACATTTACCATTGTAATTTTGTGACCCACTTGGAGAATTTGTGCTTACACTTCTCTCAAAAGTTCATCTCAGCTGGATGAGAGGCTCTATTTCCAAAAGGGTGAACAATTCCACCAGGGTGAACTACAAAAATTCCACTAAATTTTAACATGCAACTGTCCCCTGGCAACTTTGAGCTTGTCACGCAAAGTAACAAGTAGTCACAGAAAGAAGTCACTATCTTTGTTAGAGTAGCTGACCTTGTCATTGGGAGATGTGAGGGATACTGTTAAACAGAGAGGACAGAGAAGAATATGCTTTGCTACCCATGTGATCCATTTAGGTATCTGTCAGTACTTCCTTGTCCAATTATAACAGTAAGTGCATAAGTGTATCAGGCAAAGGAATAAGATTCTAAGTCACATTACCAGGTAAACCATGTGTCCATCAGTTGTAGAGCCAACATCAGGTTGTCCAAATAGCCTTCCTGTTAAAGTTTTCCAGAGAAGCCCATTTGAATCCTGGCACTCATCTCAGAAGAACTGTTATTCTATTTTGTTAATTAGTATTATACCATATATTATTCTATAATTATTGTTCCATAGTAAAAGAGAGCTTTCCTTAGTAGTTATACTAATAGTTGAACCAAGTGGCACAACCTGAGTAATGTGACATGAATATATCATTGGAAAACTGATGGATTCATCAGTTCCCCCAGTTCTAGGGAATGCTGCCAGCACATAGCCTTCAACTGTCTACCCAAGCTAAGGAATTGAGCTCTGATGGGGAGAGCCGCTTCATCCAAGATCATCCTCTCTTCCTGGGTACAGCAAGTAGTGTATGGTCATTGTAGGAGTATAAAATCTGAGTCAACTGTTCTCACTTGGGACAACTCTGAATGAACTTGTGTGTCCAGTGAAGGTCTCTGAAGAGCTTGCGCTGTTGTCCAACTTCCTCAGCCCAATTTCTTCTTTCCCCCGTATGTCAATCACTGATCAATTTCTAGTAAATTTCATGGATTCTAATCTCTGAATCCGCACCATGGAGATCCCAATCCACAGCGAGCCCTTTTTCACTATTGTTAGTGTTATTTGAATCCAGAGGAATAAAAATGATTATACACATGATATACTAACATATTTTGTCTAAATAAGTCCTAGCTAATATTTGTAAGAGCAAAATTCACATTTTTTGATGTATTCAGATGAGAGATGAAATTAATATCTTTAAGCAGTAAAAAATTTTTTGGAGCATCTTTTATAATAATTAACATTTTACCTTGATTATAGAGCATATCCACAATTCCAAATAAATAATTTAAAATTTTCATTGGTTATTTTTATTTCCTTCTTGTGAAAATAAACAAAATATTCATGATCATTGAAAGTCCAAAGAGTATAACATGATCAAATCTCACTTATATTCATAGTCTCCTCACATAATGGCATTTTCATCAATATTTTTTACTCTTTATGGTGTAAGGATGGTTCATAAATTTTTAAGAATTATGAGTATCAAAGAAATTCTGTAGCCAAATTTTTTTCTTAAGTTTGGAAGCAGATTGGATTGGGCATCCATGAGTGGATTTTGACCTTAACTTTTGAAGAGGAATCCATGAGTGTAAAATGGAGGCATAAATATAATAGCAGTATTTCTCTGAAAATGGCAGTAGTAGAATTATTTTATATCTACTGTTCCAGTCAGCTGGAATTACGTTATGTTTCAGTAACAAAACACTTCAGTATTGGCATAGCTTAGGAAAAGAACTCATTATATTATGCCTCAGTGATGTTTCTGCTCTGTATCATCTTCATTCCAGAATCCAGGCTTTTACAGGCAGCCATTCTTTGGAACTTTGCTAAGCTCATGGTAAAGAGAATACACACCTGGCTGTGAATCACATAATGACTCTTAATGTTTCTCCTCAGAAAGGCACATATTACTTCTGTTCACATAAACCGACCAAAATGTCAAGGCCATACCTGACAATAATGGGAGTGTGTTGGATAATTCTCCCACAGTTTCAGGCTCTGTAGGGATGAGTAGGAACATACTGAAAGTTAATGCTATATATTACACCACTTTGTAAAATGTTACAAAGTCTTTGCAATCCGCAATAAATTTCTCTACTGGAATGCAAGAAATATGAGCAATAAAATTACCAGCAGGAAAGTGGAAAGATGTATCTTACTACCTGGGTGTGTGTGCACACGTGTGTGTGATAGAGAGAGAGAGATTGAGAGAGAGAGAGAGAGATGATTTGGTTTCTTTGAGACAAAATTTTCTATGAGATCAATATTGATATTTAAATAATCAAACACCAGTATATTTAATTATTAATATATCACCAGATTTATGTTAATTTAAATTCATTTACTACTTCTTAGTGATGATGTGATACTTTTTCCATATATTAAAGAAAGCTGTATTGTTTCTCCAACTTTCTGTACTCTATGTCTGGCATCTTTTGGGAATTTTCTCCCAATTAGCTTCTCTTTATGCCTTTGTTCTTCAGAGCATAGAAGAAAAGAATAATTGTTCAAGTGAGAATTCCACTAAGAGAGAGAGTTATTTCCCACGGTATTGGGTATAAATCTCTGGTGACTGTAGGTATGTGGATGTCTCTCATCCTGAAGAGAGAATAGAAGAGACACAACTACCAGATAGGAAAAATAGGTCCCAATGGTCCTAGGATAGGACAAAATGAATCTTTGCTACAGCATAAACAATGACATTATGGAAATTCTATTCCTTATCGGAGGATGAAGTAGACTAGATGCTGCCATAACTGCCATGATAGTTTTGTGGACAAATGTGTCATTATAGGAAGAATGAATAAAGGTAGGCCTTAAACAAGGAATCCAAATTGGTCCTGTGTTTAAGAGAATGGCACCTGGTTGAAACAGATTTCACCAAGGAACAAATTAAGCTTCTGCACCTATCCACAGTCTCCAACTCAATAAAATATCTCATGCTCAAGAACACAGTACAGTGTACTGTCACAATCAGACTCACTAACAGCAACAAATCAGTTTAGCGCCACAATCGAAAGAAACACATGTTAATTGGTTTCCAACAAATTAATCACATGTTGCAAGCACTGTCACAGAGAATGTGTAAACATGTTGCTTAACTGTTTTCCCTTATGAAAATTAATTGAGCTGTTCACTATTTATGCACTTTTCTGAATATCTATGATTAATGCACTTTACCACAAATAATAATTTATAATTGTCTATCCACACTTTTTTATTTAAATAGAAATGTTTACACATCATAATAATTATTTTCTTCTCATCTGCATAAAGTCATTTTAAGATATGCAATAACATTTTACCTGTCCTCTTTTGATTGATATTTATTCTCCTTACTGATCAATGACATTGTGTGTATTTCAGGCTACATATCTGTGAGTTTTTCTTTGGGATAAATTTATTGCAGGGCTTGGTGAAAAATATGCACATTTGTTATCGAAATAATTTATACTCTCCTCAACAATGTATGAGAGTGCTAGTTTCTGTTCAAAATATCTAATGCAGAGTTCTAACAAATAAACTGTAAAATAGTGTTACTATATATCATTTTTATTTGAATGCTAAAAATTTTATCTGATTGGAAAGACTTTTTCTATCCTTGTTTAATAAAATTGTAAATCTCTGGCCACATGAATAATTATTATTTTCCTTTCTGCTTTTGTTTGTTTCTCTTACCCTCTTTAGATTTAAGATTTAAGGAGACCTTCTCTCCTTACCCAGGTAAAGTCCCATGATCCATATTTATGATGATGATGACTTACAGTCTCATCTACCTGCCAATCCCTAACCTCAGCATCATCTCCTTGCACCCCCACTTCCTTGGTTCTGACCACACTCTGATGGAATGCGACTGGAAAAAAAAAGGAACTAGACTGAGAGCCACCACTTTAAATTTGTAACCTCTGGTGGACTTTTAAACATCCAAGAATAGTAGAACACATCTACAGTCCATTCATTGTATCTCTTTCTAAATGACTATTTCATACCATTTTAGTTTTTATGAATCCTTGACTGTCTCCTGTTTCTACATTACTCATCTGATGACATTTCCTATTTTAATATAAATATTAAAGTACTCAGAAGAAGTCTTCCATGTCTGCATTATTGCCACCCACTCATCTGAAAATTTTCGTATATCCTCCATGTTCTCCCTTGTCAATGTGGAGACATTGTGCATGCTGCAAGGTAAGGCCAACTTTTCCCCATATAGAGCAGATTCCCACCCACCTCACCTCACAGCAATATTCTTAAAGCTGTCCTCCTCTCTTTTCTGTGTCACAATTTTTCTTTCCTTTCACTGGACTATTTCCCTCAGAATACAAAGCATATACTTTTTCTCTCAACCTAAAGAAATTGTTATTTGTTCCCATTTTATCCTAACTCTGTCATCTAATTTATCAGGTATATATTACAGAAAAAAAATTTAAATATTGTGGAACTATCTCCAATTCTTTTTCTTCCATTCTCTATTAATCCCCATTAATTTAGTCACTTTCCCCCCTACATTCTCAAAAATCACTCTTGATAAAGCTACCAAGGACTTTTACTTGTTATAGCCAAACATCAATTTTTCATACTACCAGCAACGTTTGGCAAATCCATTACTCTCTGCTCTTTGATGTGGTTTATGGCTTGCCTTAAAGAATATTTTGTTTGTTTTTATTTATCCTTATGTATGGCTCCTTTTTCTCTTGCAAATTTATCTTCTACTCCCCATTTTTCCAAATTATTTTATTGTGATCATAATGGTTTATAACATTGTGTAATTTTGGGTGTAGATTATAATTTATCAATTTCCGTATAGACTACATGGTGCTCACCATCAGCAGTCTAATTTTTATCCATCACCATACATATGTGCCCTTTTACCCCTTTTGTCCACCACCCAGCCCTTTTCCCCTCTAACTAGATGCTGCCCAATTTTTAACATTGGAGCTTCACAGAGTTTAATGTCTTATCTCTTTTATTTGGAGATAAATTTCATTAATCTCATATAGTTTCTCTGGTTTCTTTAAACTTAAAGCCTTTGTCTGACTGATCTCCTTGCCCGGAGTGCCTTCTCCACAGATGTCTGTATAGTCAACTTCTTCCCTTCCTCCAATTCTCTGCTCAAGTCTCACCTGGTTTGGAAACCTCACTTTTTTTTAAAAGTGCAATCCCCTAAGAATTTACAAACCACTTTCTCTTGCAGATTTTATATTTTGTGTTCTCCCATAGTACTTATCATTTTATCAGAATGTTTAAACTAGTTTCTGTCTGTCTTACCCTCATAGAATGTCAGCTCACCATGGTCAGGGATCTTGCATGTTTTGTTCACTGATATACCTCAAGAATCTTGAATAATTCCCTGTAGTTAGTCAATACATATTTGATGAACAAATAAACAAATAAGGTCATCAAGGTCAATGCACAGTATGATTTCTAATATTCAAAATTTTGCTTATATTTAATTTTTATTTCATGTTATGTGAGAGTAACTGCAGATAACAAAGAACTAGAGAGTTAACTGAATTGGAGGAAATGTGAATTATAGGTAAATTAGAGAGAAAATTGAATTTGGGGAAAATTGAGATAATTGGAACACAAACAAGAAGTATTATGTAACAAACACTAATGTTAAGAAAATGAACAGGGGCCAGCCCTGTGGCCAAGTGGTTAAGTTCACATGCTCCACTTTGGCGGCCCAGGGTTTCACCAGTTTGGATCCTGGGCTCAGACATGGCACTGTTCATCAGGCCATGATGAGGTGGCATCCCACATAGCACAACCAGAAGGATCTACAAGTAGAATATACAACTATGTACTGGGCACTTTGGGGAGAAGAAGAAGAACAGAATGGGGAAGAAAATTCTTAGCTTAGGTGCCAATCTTTAAGAAAGAAAAAAAGAAAGAAATTAACAAAAGGATTTGTAGAATAAGATACTTTCACAGAGAAATTAAAGAAATAATATTCCCAGAATTTCATTTGGCTTCTCTTAGCTTTAACTCATTTAGGAGGTGACAGAATAAAAATATATAATCTTTAAATCATTCTACAGAGCAGCCTTCATATTTTTGTCTTTAGGTTGTAGATAATAAGATTCAGAGTTGGGGTAACTACTGTGTAGAATAGGGACACCAGCAGGTGGAGAAGAGAGGGAACATCTGTTGCTGACTAATCAAGTCCACCACCTAATTAAGGCCACCACAGCAGCAACAAGAAAAAAGTCAGGATGACCAGGTGGAGAATGCTTTGGACTGAACCTTAGTAGATGGGGTCTTCAGAACTGTAGAGACTTTGTGAAAATGTAAGAGAAAAATGGAGATAAAACAGACAAAGCTCAATGAAGACGTAAGGGCAACTGCTCAGACCTCAACTGAGCAAGAAAGTCTGAGTAACTAGATGCATTAGACTGGATACCTTGAGGGGCAAGGAAAGTGTTGAAGCTGTTTGCATGATTCCAGAAACTCCACCACCGAACCAAGAGTAAATGGCCATCTTGATGCAGTTGTCATTCTTCATGATGACCTCATAGTGCAGAGAGCAGAAGACAGTCACACAGCAATCACAGAGTATCACCATGAGCAAGTCCACCTCTGTGCAGGCCAAAGAAACCACAAAGGTGAAATGAAGTATGAGAATGATGTCGACAAGAGGGCAGAATGGGAGTTTTCAGCACTCATTCCTCTACGGAAACACTGATTTTGACAATTTCCCACAGATGAGAATACCACTGTGAGAGTCCCGGAGTCCATAGGAGAGACACTGGCACCAAGTTGGAGCAAATAAATGTGAAAATATGTGCATGAAGAGAGTAAAATGAAAATTTTACTAGCTGTATCACCCCTTTCCTCAAATGGCATAGCTCTGTGTCAGCAGAGATCCCCTCACTCAGTGATTTCTCCCACGGGAAAAAGTGAGATGTTAATTAGTGCCTAGCTTCCCTGGTCATGCAGGATACTGCCCAAAAGGCCCACTTCTTTTTCAGTCACACAAAACACTGGGACAGTCAGCATAGCTGATTAGTCTTGGGCAGCTAGGAGCAGAAAAAGGAGCAAAAGTCACAGCAATTGAGTGCAGAACTTAAAAAATTGCAGTAATTTCTACTAAACACCCTGTGGACTCCACCAATAGGCCCGCCCGTGTTCTTCATAGGATCCATTGCCTGTAGACCCCGCAGCCAGTGCATGGGTGCCCCCAACAATCCATATGCCCAGCAGACCCTGTAGCCAGTGTCCCACATTTCCATGCAGACAGCAGATTAAACCTCTGCAGATTATGCACAAGCACCTTTAGACAGCAGGCTGGACTCAGCCATATTGAAAGAAGATGCACAATCTTGAATATTTCAGACCAATTACTTAAGGAAAACAAATAGAAAGCTCTCAGAACCCACCTTAGCTTTGTAGGTTTGGAAGAAAACATACAATTTATAATGTTCCCCCTAAGAGGGAAGAAGGACAGTGGAACGGGTGCAAAAATGGTTCTAAGAGGGAAGTTCAAAGCAATACAGGCCTACCTCAGGAAACAAGAGAAATATTCAATAAATGATGTAACTTTACACATAAATAAACTAGAAAAAGAAGACCAGATGGAGCCCATAGTTAATAGAAAAAAAGGAAATAATAAAGGTGAGAGCAGAAATAAACAAAATAAAGAGTAAAAGGACAATAGAAAAGATCAGTAGAACTAAAAGTTGGTTCTTTGAAAAGATAAAATTGGCAAACCTTTAGTGAAACTTACCAAGAAAAAAAGAGAAGGCCCCCCAAAAAATCAGAAAAATAAGAGAAATTCAAGTGATACCACAGAAGATCATCAGAAACTGATATGAACAATTGTATGCCAACAAGATGAACAACCTAGAAGAAATGGATAAATTTCTAGAAATTAACAATCTTCCAAGACTGAATCATGAAGAAAAATAAAATCTGAATAGATAAAGTGCTAATAAGGTGACTGACGCAGTGATGAAAAACCTCCCCCAAACAGAAGTCCAGGACCAGACAGCTTCATTGGTGAGGTCTGCCAAACATTCAAATATTTGCTACACATCTTTCTCAAATTCTTCCAAAAAACTGAAGAGGGGTAAAAGCTTCCAACTCATGTTACAAGGCCAAAATTACCCCAACACCAAAACTAGACAAGTACACCAGAAAAAAGAACATCAGAGGCCAATATCCTGGATGAACAAAGATGCAAAAATCCTCAAAAAATATTAGCAAACCAAATTTAACAATGCATTAAACCATATGCCATGATAAATTCAGATTTCTTTCAGAAATGCAAGGATGGTCCAATATCCACAAATTAATGAACGGGATACACCACATTAACAAAATGAAGAATAAGAATCATGTGGTCATCTTAACAGATGTAGAAAAATCATTTGACAATAGGCAACATGCATTTACAGTAAAAACTCTGAGCAAAGTGGGTACAGAGGCAACATGTCTCAACATAATAAAGGTCATATATGACAAGGCTACAGCTAACATTATAGTCAACAGTGGAAAACTGAAAGTTTTTCTTCTAAGATCAGAAACAAGACAAAAATGGTGACTCTTACCACTTTTACTCAACATAAAACTAGAAGTCCTAGGCAGAGCAATTATAGAAGAAAAAGAAATAAAAAGCATCCAAATCGGAATAGGAAGAAGTAAAACTGTCAGTATTTGAAGTGGCATGATGTTATATATAGAAAACTCTATAGACTCCACCAAAACTCTATAAAATTAGTAAATAAATTCAATAAAGTTGCAGGATATAAAATCACTATACAGAGGCCACCCCAGTGGCACAGTGGTTAAGTTCGCATGTTCCACATCAGGGACTCAGGGTTCGCCAGATTGGAGCTTGGGTGCAAATATATGCAATCCTTGTCAAGCCATGCTGTGGCAGGCGTCCCACTTATAAAGTAGAGGAAGATGGGCACAGATATTAGCTCAGGGCCAGTCTTCCTCAGCAAAAAGAGGAGGATTGGCAGTAGACGTTAGCTTGGGGCTAATCTTCCTCAAATAAATAAATAAATAAATATAAAATAAATATACAGAATTCGATTGCATTTCAATACACTGATAACAAACAATCAGAAAGACAAATTAAGAAAACAATCGCATTTACAGCTCAACAAAAATAAAATACTTAATGATAAATTTTACCAAGGAGGCGAAAGACCTATACACTGAAAACTTAAAGGAAATGATGAATAAAATTGAAGAAGACACAAACAAATAAAAAGATATTCCATGCTCATTGATTGAAATAATTAATATTGTTAAAATGTCCATACTACCTAAAGCAATCTACAAATTCAAAGCAATACCTACCAAAATTTCAATGACATTTTTCACAGAAATAGAATAAATAATTCTAAAATTTCTATGGTACCACAAAAGACCCCTAATAGCCAAAGAAATCTTGAGAAAGAACAAAGGGTTAATATCCAAATTATATAAAGAACTCATACAACCCAGCAACAAAAAAGCAGACAACTCAAAGAGTGAGCAGAGGAACTAAATAAATATTTTTCAGTGAAGATATACTGATGGCCAAGAGGCATATGAAAAGATGTTTAACATCACTAACTATTAGGGAGATGCAAATTAAAACCACAGTGATACATCACCTCATGTCTGTTAGAATGAGTATTATCAAAAAGACAAGATTCACAATAGCCAAGACATGGAAGCAACCAAAATACTCATTGACTGATGACTGGATAAAGAAGATTATCTATCTATCTATCTATCTATCTATTTAGATAGATAGATATACACACAATGGAATACTACTCAGCCATAAATAATGACAAAATAGTCCCTTTCACAAGAACATGGATGGACCCTGAGGGTATTATGTTAAACAAAATAAGTCAGATAGAGAAAGACAAACACTGCATGACTTCACTCATATGCAGAAGGTAAACAAACACATGAACAAAGAGAACAGATTAGTAGTTACCAGGGGGAAGAGGGGAGAGGCGTTAGCACAAAGGGTGAATGGGCGCACCTATAAGATGATTGACAAATAATAATGTACAACTGAAATTTCACAATGTTTTAAGCTATCATAACTTCAATTTAAAAAAAAGGCAAGCGAGGGCCTGGCCCCGTGGCCGAGTGGTTAAGTTCACGTGTTCTGCTGCAGGTGGCCCAGTGTTTCATCAGTTTGAATCCTGGGTGCAGACATGGCACTGCTCATCAGGCCACACTGAGGCAGTGTCCCACATGCCACAAGTAGAAGGACCCACAACTAAGAATATACAACTATGTACTGGGGGGCTTTGGGGAGAAAAAGGAAAAAAATAAAATCTTTAAAAAAAAAAGGCAAGCAATAACAACTGTTGGAAAGGATGTGGAGAAAAGGGAACACTTATGCACTGTTGGTGGGAAGGTAAATTGGTACAGCCACTATGGAAAGAGTATGTAGACTTGTCAAAAAATTAAGAATGGGACTACCATATGATCTGGCTATTCCATTTATGTGTATTTATCCAAATAATGTGAAAACACTAACTCAAAAAGATATATGCACCCCTATGTTCATTGCAGTATTATTTACAATAGCCAAGACATAGAAACAACCTAAGTGTCCACGGATGGATGAATGGATAAAGAAGATGTGGTCTATATATACAATGGAATGCTGCAGAGCTATAAAACAGGATGAAACCTTTTCCTTTGTGACTACATGAATGGATCTTGAGGGAGTTATGCTAAGTAAAATAAGTCAGACAAGGACAAATAGCATATGATTTCACTCATCTAGAATTTTAAAAAAACAAACTCAGTTATAGAATATAGATTGGTGTTTCTATAGGGAAATGGGTTTGGGAGGTGGGTGAAATGGGCAAAGGGTGTCAATTGTATTGTGATCAATGGTAGCTAGACTTTTGATGGAGACCACTTTGTAGTATACATAGACGTTGAATATTGTATGCCCTGAAATGTACATAATAGCCTATACCAATTTTATCCCAATTAGAAATAAATAAATCACTTAGGAAATAAAACTTGGAGTCACAAAAAAAAAAAAAAAGAAGAAGAAAAAGAAGCCAAACATGGCCTCTACCAACCAGAAAAGAATAGTGGTTTCTAACCTGAACCCACTGAAGATCAGAAACAAGAAGTTGATTAAGCATTTGACCTCTTCCATGCTGACGAAAGTGGGAGCATCGAGATGAAGGAGCCGAAGGTGGTCATGAGAGCACTGGGCTCTGTATTGAGGAAGGAGGAGATAAAGAATATGATGTCTAGGGGCTGGCCCCGTGGCCGAGTGGTTAAGTTCGCGCGCTCCGATGCAGGCGGCCCAGTGTTTCATTGGTTCGAATCCTGGGCGCAGACATGACACTGCTCATCAAGCCACGCTGAGGCAGCGTCCCACATGCCACAGCTAGAAGGACCCACAACGAAGAATATACAACTATGTACTGGGTGGCTTTCGGGAGAAAAAGGAAAAAATAAAATCTTTAAAAAAAAAAAAGAATATGATGTCTAAGAGGACAAAGGAGGCACGGGGAAAATCAACTTCAATGACTTCTTGGCCATGATGATTCGGAAGACGGCCCAGAAAGACATCACAGAAGACATCCTGATAGCTTTCAGGCTCTTTAATGATGACAAAACCCAGAAGATCTTTTTCAAATATCTAAAGCACATGGAAAGCTAGGTAAGGGAAAACTCACTGATGAGGAGCGGCAGGAAATGAATGATGAAACCCATCGGGATGCAGCCAGTGAAGAGAACGAGGAAGAGTTTCTTTGGGTGTTCAAATAGACCAACCTATATTAAAGTCGATTTCTCCTGAAAGCATGTGTAGAGATGTTGGGGGATCTGCTGAGTTTCCTGCTTCTGTTTTGTGAAACCTTGGGTTAGAGGACAATGGTATCCCTCCTCTTATATCCCAACTTGTCTAGGCACTTCCATTTCCAAATCTCTGGCTCAATTATACAATTTTAAAACTGCTTGTAATGTGAGGCTCAGTGGAACACAATGTTGATTATCCTTAGTTGATCATGTAAGGAGAAAATGAGTATTGTCATATACAGCAGAACTGTGATTAATCTTGGCTTTGGTGACTGTAGCTAGAAGCCTGGAAGTATTTTTCCTCTTGGTCCCTCAGGAAACCAGGCTTGTCAGTTTCAGGCAGGACTCTTTCCACTTACCAGCATAGGAAACTTCAAATCGTCAAAGTGCTAACTTGTCAGTGTTAGTGGTTATTATAACTAACTTCATCACATTTGTCTCATTTTGGTAAAAATGATCACAGAAGAGAAATATACAAGGTCATACACTAAGAGAAAAGAAGCACAGAAATTACATAAATGTAGAGAAAATCCTAAAAGACTGTGAAAACTGACAACACATATATGATATCAATAATAATTAATGTGATTTGTTTATCCATAAAAATAATTTAATGGGAACTTCAGTTTCTAGTCAAACTTGCAAATAGCTTGGATGTCTTCACTTTTTCCTCACAAAAAGGAAAAAGCTAAACAAATGAAAATCAAACACTCTTCTTAGATCCCTCAGGGAATTGAGATCCCAGGAAAAACTGCTGCCTTGAAAACTGGAGTGGCAGAGGCTACAGAGACTCCCCACTTCCTGGGAGCAGATGCCCAAGATCAGCAGGCAGAAGCTGCAGCCACTACTGTTAGAAAATAAAACTAGAATTGAGGAATTTCTGGAAACTCTCATGGACTAACAAGAAAGAAAAGCTATGGTGTGACCCACTCTTAGGGAAACCTCCACACATTTATGATTGTTAATTCCAGAAGTCCCACCGTGAATCACTATGAGGACCAAAGACAGATTCCCATGTGATTCTGGAAGGGGGAGGAGAAATATAACAATTTGAAATATTCCCAGAGCCCACTGTCATCCTTAACAAAGGCCTGTCCTCTGTGGAAACTATTTACCACAGCCTAACCTACTTAGGTTTTACCACAGCCTTAGAAATCTGGGAAATGGAAACACCCAACAGTAATCCCTTCTAGCCTTCTTGTTTCATCTAAATGGTGGAGAAAGTTAGCAATTACTTGTGAAGGTCACAGTCCAGGGACACAGGCTGGGTAAAAGATGAAGCCATAATTATAGGACTGTAGAAGACATTCCTTTCCTTCATATGATACAACCACATAAATGGGTCTTTAGTATAACAGCAGAGTACAGCAGGAAGAAGCACATGTCATAGACCCTATCAAGGAGAAAGTTCTAAGAAACCAAAGACAACAGAGGACACAAAACAAGAACACTAGAGGTCAGGGTAGATAAAGCACACACACTCACACACACACACACACACATATATACACATTTTAATAATAAGCCCACTTTAAATATAAATACAAAGAGATTAAAACATTATATTACAAAATGTACCGTGCTCACTCTCCAGTGGTGGCCAGCGGAACCTGTGAGCAGAGGCTTCAGGAACCACAGCAGAACCAACGACCCAGCCCCCAGTGGCAGCACCCTACACACTGGCTCTATGGGCAGTGGGGGCTGCATACAAGTGCCCAGGTCCCTGGCCCTTGGCAACCACAGTGACACCCTTGAACCCACAGACCCCAGACACAAGGCAGCTGGCACTCCGACAAGCCGGGAGCAGCAGTGCAGGTGGTGCATGGAGCAGTAGCATCCTAACCAAAAGAGAGCTGGGTAGTAATCAATTTCCTACAGAACTGACTTCAGAGGAAGGAAAATTAGAGACAAATGGGGCATCACATAAAGATAAATGGGATAAATTCTCCAAGAAGAAATAGGATTTTAATGTGTAAACGCCTCACAATGCATTAAAGTATGTGAGGCAAAATCTGATAGACATGCAAGGAGAAATAGATGAATCCACCATTATATTTGGAGATTTCAACATAACTCTGTAAGTTATTGATGGATTAAAGAAGCAAAAAAGCAGCAAGGACATAGTTGAACCAAACAGCACCATCAATGAACTGGGTCTGATTGACCTTATAGAATACTTCATCCAACAACAACCGATATACAGTCACTGGAAGTTCTCTTGGAGCATTTCCCAAGATAGAATATATTCTATTACATAAACTGAATCCTTAAGAAATTTAAAATAATAGAAATCATACAAAATGTGAACTCTGATCACAATCAAATTAGCTAGAAATCAACCAAAAATAAAAAAAAGAAGGTAGAAAATCCCAATATTTTGACAATTAAACAATACACTCTTAAATAACTCCATGGGTCAAAAAATTATCAAGAGAAATTTAAAAAAATTTGAACTAAAGAAACAACCTATAACATCAAAATTTGTGTGATTCAGCAAAGGCAGTAGTTAGAAAGAAATGTATAGCATTAAATGCATATAGTAAAAAAGGAGAAAGATCTAAAATCAATAAGTTTCAAACTTAGGAAACCAAAGAAAGAAAATTACATTAAATCCAAAGTAAGCAGAAGAAAAGAAATAAGAAAATAGGAAATAATTCAATATATAGAAAGTCAATGAAACAGAAAGTTGGAATTTGAAAAGATAAAACTGAAACCTCCAGCCAGGCAAAATAAGGAAAAAAATTTAAAAAAGAAGAAGAAACATTCCTAATAGCAGAAATGAAAGAGGAGCCATCACTAATGACTCCATGGACATTAAAGGATAATAAAAAAAGAACTGTAAAAACCTCAATTGCACAGACATCTGATAGCTTGGATAAAATGGAACAATTAATTGAAAGACATAACCTATCAAAACTCATACCAAGGAAAAGTGATAATATAAATACGACTGTATCTACTAAAGAAACAGAATCAATAATTAGTGGTCTTCCAAAACAGAAAGCACCATATCCAGATAGTCTCACTGGCAAGTTATACCAAATATTTAAGAGAAAATATTAGTTCTCTACAATCTACTCCAGAAAGTAGAAGCAAAAGGAACACATCCTGGTTTCTTCTATAAAGCCAGTATTACCCTCATAAAATAAGCAGACAAACACAATACAGGATTGAAAGCTACATATCAGTATTTCTCCTGACCATGGATTCAAAATCCTCAACAATATATTAATAAATGTATTCAAAAGTGTACACAAAAATTACATACCTAAACCAAGTAGGATATCCCAGATATGCACTCCAGTTCAACATGCAAAAGTAACTTAT
The DNA here is from genome assembly GCF_041296265.1 of Equus caballus. NCBI lineage: Eukaryota > Metazoa > Chordata > Mammalia > Perissodactyla > Equidae > Equus > Equus caballus. The sequence continues at coordinate 13,523,171 of NC_091704.1, forward strand.
CTGTCACATCAACATCCTAAAAAAGAAAAATGATATAATCAATCAATAGGTGCAAAAAATGATTTAAAAAAATCCAACACCCATCCATGATTAAAAAAAAAACTGTTAGAAAACTAGAAATAGTAGTAACTTTTTCCTTTTGATAAATAACGTCTATAAAACACCTACAACTAACATCATACTTAATGTTGAGAAACTAGATGTTTTCTCCCAAAGATCATGTATAAGGCAGGAAAGTTCCCACTCCCCCTTCTTATCCAACATCAAATTAGAAGTCCTAGGTGATGCAATAAGACAAAACAAGAAAATGCAAACTGTTCAAATTGGGAAGGAAGAATGAAAACTGTCTTTACAGTTGGCATTTTGCCTATATAGAAAAATTTTAAAAATGGACCAAAATCAGCTTAGAAGCAGACATAGAAGGTTGCAGGGTACAAGCTTAATATAAAAAAGTCAATAATTTTCTACATATCAGCAATGAAAAATTTCTATTTTAAATTGAAAGTATAATACAATTTATATTAATATATAAAAGTTAAATGCTTCTCTATAAATCTAACTATATATAAACTAAAAAAATATAAAAGTCTAATAAAATAAATCAAAGGTGACCTAAACAGAGAGATATTGTATGTTTGTGAAAATAAAGACTCAATATTGTTAAAATATTCTCACCTTTTATCTATAGATTCAATGCAATATCAATCAATCAGTATCCAAGTAAGCTGCCTCATGAAAATTGACAAATTAAATCTAAGGTTTACATGGAAAGACAAAAGACCCTGAATATCTAACACAATATTGAAGAAAAGCAAAGTCAGTATAATCAAACTATCTGTCTTTAAGACTTACTATAGGGTTATATAATCAAAACACTGTGGTATATGTCAAAAAATAGACAGATATATGAAATAGAATGGACAACACAGAAATACATCTACTCAAATATAGTCAAGTAATTTTTGACAAAGGAGCAAAGACAGTTCAATTAATGATGAATAGTCCTTTCAAGAAATGGTGCTGGAACAACAGGACATCCATAGGGGAAATTAAAGGAATATAGACTTTGATACCTTTCACAAAAAATTAACTCAAATTGATGCATTTATGTAAATACTAAACATAAAAATATAATACTTCCAGAAATTACATAAGAGAAAATCTAGGTGGCCTTGGGTTTGACAGTGAATTTTTAAAATATAATACCAAAAGCAGAATCCATGAAAGAAAAAATAATAAGTTGGACTTCATTAAAATTAAGAAAATGTCTACTCTGTAAAAAGCACTACTAAGAGTGAAAAAATAAGCTACAGATTGGCAGAATGTACTTGCTAACATGCTTCTGATAACGGGCTTGAACTCAACAAGTACCAAGCAGTCTTAAAACTCAACCATAAGAAAACAATCCAGTTAAAAAGTGTGCAAAAGATCTGACAAGAAACCTCAGCAAAGAACATTTACAGATGACAGGTATGCAATGAAAAGATGCTCACGGTAATTTGTCCTTAAGGGAACTGCTAACTTAAGTAACAATGAGATAATAATACAGACTTACTGTAATGCTAAGATCCAAAGGCCTGAGATATGGATGTGGAGCAACAGGACCTTCATTCATTGCTGGTGGGAATGCAGAATCATACATCTACCTTCAAAAATAATCAGCAATTTCCACAAATCTAAACATAATCATCCCATACCCCATACAATCCGGCAACTGTACTCCTAGGTAATTATTCAAGAGTTGAAACATCCACACAAAAACCCACACAAATGTTTATAGCATCGTATGCACAGTTGTCAAAACTTGGAGCCACCAAGGTATCATTCAGTAAGTGGATAGGTAAGCACTTGGCTGTACATTCTTACAACAGAATATTATTAAATATCAATAATGATTGTGATTAAAAAAAGTGAGAGAGATCGAGCTGTGAAAATATATGGAGGGAACTCAAACGCATATTGCTAAGTTAAAGAAGCCAATCTAAAAAGACCATATAATGTATAATTCCTACTGTGGAATACAACGAAATAAAAAAGAGCTCTGCAAACAAGATGAACTCTGTGCGCATAACAGGGACCTACAAACAAAACAGAGGCAAGCGGCCAGATGCAGTCACATACACCCTTCATGGAAAGACCGCGGAATTCACTATTAAGCTTTTGACTCTGTTAAAGTTCTTGATTTTACAAAAGTCCCTAGCAGCCTGGACCTAGCCAATGAAACTGTGACTTTCGCCCACCAATCAGGACTAAGCTGGCTTGCATTTCTCATTTGCATAAGCAGACCTGGGTGAGAACCTGGGCAGGAACTGGGAACCTCGGTGGAACTTTTTCTTTTTCTTTTTTTTGGCCCTGAGCTAACACCTGTTGCCAATCTTTATTTTTTTCCTTCTTCTCCCCAAAGCCCCAGGACATAGTTGTCTATTCTAGTTGTAGGTCCTTCTAGTTCCTCTATGTGGGACGCTGCCTCAGCATGGCACTATGAGTCGTGCTATGCCCACACAGAGGATCCAAACTGGCTGCCAAACCCTGGGCTGACAGAGCGGAGCGCTGAACTTAACCACTCAGCACTGGACCCCCTGGAGACTTTTTCTATAAAGGCAGCCCCCAGTCTTTGTTCTCGAAGAGCAGACTTTCAGTTTGCTGCTGACGGCTACAGCGTCCCAAGTTTTCAAACTTTGCGAGCAATAAAGACTTCCTCACTGGATTCTGGTATTCCGGAGAATAAAGCCTTCCTCACTGAATTCTGGTATTCCAGAGACTAAAGCCTTCCTCACTGAAATCTGGTATTCTGGAGACTAAAGCCTTCCTCACTGGATTCTGGTATTCCGGAGACTAAAGCCTTCCTCACTGGATTCTGGTATTCCTGAGAATAAAGCCTTCCTCACTGAATTCTGGTATTCCAGAGACTAAAGCCTTTCTCACTGAATTCTGGTGTTCAAGAGACTAAAGCCTTCCTCACTGAATTCTGGTATTTCAGAGATCTTTGTTGACACTTACAGATGACATTTTGTAAAAGGAAAAGCTATTGATACAGTAAAGTAATCAGTGCTTACCAAGGGCTCATGGTGAAGTGGAAGGGAACGCATAGGTGGAAGAAAGGGAATTTTAGGGCCTTGGAATTATTTTGTATGATACTGTAAGGTGGATACATGACATTATGCATTTCTCAAATTCACATAACTGTACAACACAAAAAGTAAACCCTAACATAAACTATGGTATTAAATTTACCACACCAATTTAAGATGTTACCATTAGGGGAAACTGTTGGTGAGGGAGAAGGGGTATGTAAGAATTCTTTACACTTTCTGTTCAATTATTTTGTAAACCTGAAAATATTGTAAATGAGAGAATATTTTTTTAAAATTAGGTGGTAAGTGGAAACTCTGGTATCTTCTGTTTAGAAGAGATATACCTAAATCAGAATGATTCAGAAAGTTGAAAATAAAAGGATGGGAAAAGACTGTCATCAGAGTACGATATAGCACCTGATAGCTACACACTATGTAGTCTGGGTTCTTCACCTCACCTATGTCTCTATATATGCTTGTTTACATCTGATGGTTTATCTATCCATCTGTCTATCTGCCTACGTCATGCTCTACACCTTCACATGGTACAAAGTCTTGCATAAGCCATTTATTGACAAAAGTTCTGATTGCTGGTGAGACCAACAGAGGCATCCTGGAGTACATCATGGCTGGTTTATTTACTCTGCACCAAAGGAGTCAACACAATCTAGTGCACAGAACAGGGATATCAGCAATATGATCCAGGTCAGAGTCAGCTGCAGTCTTCTGAACCAGATGTTGTCTGCAGCCACAAAGGGCAAGGACTGACAGGTACCGCCAAGGCTACTTGGTTGTTTAAGCAATCAAAGTTTATTGATAAAGGGAAATAGAATGAGGAGCATGGATAAAAGGGAACAACAAATCGGAACTTACCACATCCACACCACAGTCAGCCGGGGAAGTCCCAACAGTTTGTATGCGGGTGGGAGTGCCGATTGTCCGGGTCTGAGGCAAAGCAACCTTTCCTCAGTGAGACTCCCAATTGTTCCATGCCTGTGACTCCGTTTTATCCTAAGGTTTCTCTGGGTTCTGACTCAGGGTTTAGACATTTGGATACTTTGAGTTATTCCTTCTTGTTTCCACAGATAGGGGGCTTCTGTCTCTTTTGTTCCCATAGACGAGATGTTTCTAAAGTTCAGCCAGGTGCCTAGTGGGGTGGCCAGCCCAGACAAGGAACATTATGCAGGACATATTCTTTGTAACTTGTGCCTTAGAGGCAGGGCCGAAGTGGCCATCTTTGGCCCTGAGCCCAGACACATTCCTTCACGTAGGGCCCAGGCCCAGAGTCCTTGGAAGGCAGGAAGGTCAATGAACTCTGTACCCCACACTGTTATCAAAAGTTATCACAGATTTGTCATAGATGATATGGAGCATGTGAGGGGGTTGCTGGAACTTCCTAGGCAAGATGACCTCTCTGGAGATTGGATGTCCCACGCTCAAGGTGAAAGCAGGTACAAATGAGAAGGTGATCTAGTCTCATAGAGCAGTTTATTTTACCCAAGTTATAAAATCTACAATGTGATGCCAGCATAAGCTGGAGTACAGTCTGGCACATCAAGATGACTAGGTACCCAAGACTAGCATAGTCTGGTGCATGCACATTCCTGAATACTTTGCTGCAGAAACAGAAGACGTGTCATCTCTAAGGTGCAGTGGGAGTCACACTAACGTGCCCCTGATTTTCCAAAAATCAAGCCTGAAGAGGTATAGGAGGTATCCTCTTAGTCTCACTTCTAGTAGTTTCAGGTTTAATTCACAACTTGTATATCATCCTCATATGTGGAGAAATATAGAAATAAAATTTCTCTTACTATAATGCTCTATATAAATTTGAGTTACGTGATGAAAACATAGTATCTACAAAAATATACAAATTTATCATAAAACTAAATGATCATACTTTGTATGAATTTTAAATGTATTATTCCATTTTTTCTTCTAAAGTAGGAAATTGTATCATTTTTATAATATTATTAATTGATTAAAAGAGTTATAAATTTGCTTTTCCTTTTAACTGTAACCCTCCTCTGGCCTGTTTGTTCCATGCTCACCATATTTGCTACTGGTTAGAATTCAACTACATTATACACATTCTTTGAATGTCATTTATGTCAAAGAAAAATGTTTCATGTGGCATAATAAATGCAACATTTGGGCCTGCAATTATACTAATTAGTTTTATTTCTAATATGAAATTCATATCGCATTCTAGTTATAGACTTATGATGTATCATTCACTTTACCAATATTTTTCCACATATTCATAGAAAACTTACCATAGTAAGGAGTATGATTCTATAAATTATTAACACTATTCCAGCTAAAGATAAAATTATCATCTCCTTAGGATATAAACTCCTCGAAAGCAAGATAGCGTCAGTTTGTATCCCCAGCTGGAAGCATTTCCTTTTATTGGCTCTTGATTAAACGCTGACTTCTTGTCTGCCACCGCCCTCCTCTCCCTCCTCCTCTCTAGGAGGTCCTTTGCTCAGACTCCCCGTCATTGAAGAAAAGGGCATTTGGAGTGTGACTTGCCATGATCCAAATGTTTCTGAACAAATAAAACTCTTCAAATGTTCATCCACCACTACCAAAAGACAGCAGTTTTAAAGAGTTTTGTAAACATTTAAAAAACAAATATTCTGATGTATTTTAACTATGTCTGAGAATGAAGAACAGAAACTTCAAATTTATTTGTCCAAGCCAGCACAATGTTGACGTATTGCTCATATGACCATTCTATCAAGTTCATACTATTTTTCAAATTTTTTAAAGTTGTCTTTGGTCCCCTCTGGGAGAATTTAATGATGTCTTCATCTTCAGATCTCGCATAGTTATTTTTAATTTAAATCTCAGATATTTTATTTTTCACAAAATTGGGATTTAAAGGAAATTCTATGAAATTCCTTTTGTTTACGCAAATTATTTTGTACCCAGACACTTTTCTGAGTCATTCTTTTTTGTTCTAGTTTTCCAGTTGATTACCTTGTGCTTTCCACATAAACTACAATTTCACACACAAAATGTCATTGTGCCCTCTCTTGACAAAGTTTATACCACCTATGTCTTTCTCATGTCTAACTGACTCATAGGATGCTCAATGACAGCAGTGATAACTACCACAGGGAGACCACAGTTCACTAGTCCCGGGGCCAGAAAGCCCAGGGTCCTGCTCTCACTGGCTTACTGTGTGGCATGGGCCTTTTCATAAAATATATCAAATGCCTCAGTTTCCTCATCTGAAATAAATGACAACAAAATATGTATCTCATAAAATTGATAGATTCCTCCTCAAATAAATTAATTATTTATATATTTCTCCTTGAATAATTTTATCTTAAAATAAAACATTTTTTTGATTGTCGTATTTTGTGAAATCCAGTATTCATTCATCCTTTTAATCTATTACTAGTTGTGGGACCAATAGATTTTGGAGATGAGAAGCATGAAGATTGTCTATATTTAATCAATAATTTCCTGACAATTAAAGTTCAATACAGAAATAGGGTGCTATTAACTGTGAAATAAATTGGATATGTCCTTATACTTTCACACAGCACATTGACTAGGCACGGTAATGAATTCAAGCAATGGTTTATTATTTTCTGAGTTCATTTAAATATATGGGTTTTGAACTTTATCAAATATTGTTTTATAAAATGTGAAAATAAAAATGCTCTGATTTTTTTCTTATCATTGTTGACTTTATTCACTCTCTTAATTAATACCTATGTATCTCTCATGCTTATTATTCCCCTATGGACTTTGAGTTCTATCACCCTCCACTCAGTACTCTAGCTTCTGTTTCAGCAGATATTATTCCATTTGACCTGGAGAAAGTCTGATTCCACCTGAGACCCATATCCCCCAGGCTCCTCTCTGGAAACCAATCCATCTCCGACACCTGTGGACACCTGATGAAAACAGTCTCTCCTTGATATATTGTACAATAGCTTTTCTCCATCACTGGGTTTGCATATTACGTCAGTTGCTTTTTTCTGGTAATCAAGGAAGACATTGGAAATGGTGCTTTTTCATTGTTTTTGCAGAAAGTGAGTACACATTGAGAAACTACATGTCCTTTCATCAAGGTGTTACTCTTATTGTACTTCTTAGAATTTTACTCACTAAGGAAACTGTATAAGTTCCCTCAGCTGTCATGAGGTTTATGTAATGAATTATTTCATCTTCTTCATGATAAAAAAAACATGGAGAGATGTTTGATTAAAGTGATTTGATCATCCCATTAGTTTTATGCTTTATTATTTTTTTCAATGATATGCCCATGCCATATACCAGGAACAACCTGGCTAAGTTTTTGTCTTTCCAGAGGTCATTGTAATTCTGAATAAATTGGAGAGGAGTCTAATATCCTGAAATTACTCTATAGCATAGAGGTACTCCATGAAATCAGTGCATCCATGCTATTTTGACCTTATGCAGTCTTGGTGAACACATTGAGCTGAAGTGAGAACCCTTTGACTCTCTCACTCCATGTGTCCTCATGTCTATTGGGAAGTCCCTCCTCAACCTCAACACTGTCCTGTCACCAGCGAGAGGGAGCATCCGGGTGTATTTATCCAAGGTGCGGGAACAGGGTTGTAAATTCATTTTTGTTCCTAACATGGAGAGAATTCCACAAGCCTGTCCATTTGTTCCTTGGATGATGTACTGATTTAAAATACACAGGCTCAGAAGCAAAAAACTTTTATAAATATTTAATAAATGCTATGCTGTTAAAAACAATGCTTTTAAAATTCTCAAATTATATCTAACAATTGATGATGTATGTATATGTGTGGAAGGGAATTCTGTCTTTTGTATGTGTTATCCACCAGCCATTTGTTAAATGGGTCAACCAATTTGCGTATTTTGAACAACATATATTGTATATATGTGTATTAATATTTCATAATGATAATGCATTTATGTGTATACACCTATAAATTAATCTTCTATGCTCTTAATTCTAAATTACCTGCAATTAAAAATATTGATTTAATAAGTTTTTAGTAAAAAATAAACAGTAATTATATATAAATTATATATCTTTTCCTTTTTGAAGGATGAAAATGTGACCATAAGAGAGAAGAAATCAGGATATTTATTTTCTCATCCTCTAGACAATAGATTATGAGGAATCTGCCACGTGGCAGTTGTGTAGAATTTTACATCTACTGCAAGAAAGTTAACCTGGAGGATGTGTATTCTATTGCTGATTCAGCTTGAAAGGGTTTTGTGAGTGTGTGTGAGTGTGAGTGTGTGAGTCTGAGTGTATGTGTGTGTGTATTTGTTTTGATTTAAGGAGAAGCTACAAGTCTTGACTGTGTAGTTGGCACTTTTTTTAATAAAAAGCAATAAATCAGCATTTTATTACTTGTTTCTCTAAATTCTGTCAACAGTAAAAGGATAACCCAAAATTTCAGTTTTAAATTACTATGCATTGTTAAAACATTATTATTATACATAACAAAATATGCAGAAATTAATAGTAAATAATTCAACACACAACTGAGTCCCAAATAACTTCTTTTATTAAATATTTATATTTTCTTAGATTCTTAGGTTTTAATATGTGGGATATCTTATTGGATCCATGATGCCAAAGAAAACAGTTTTGCCTCTTATCTCTGAATTCTACAAGTAATTTAAAAAGCGGAATCTAATTCATAATACACAAAAGGATTCCAATTGCTTCTTTACCTGAATACACACAATATCAATAGTAATCTTTCAGATCTGGAAAGAAGGAATATACCAAATGATTAATAACCAGTATTTAATTTTATCATGTTAATATTTTTGTGTTTGCCCTAAGGTTTAAACATTAAAATATTTCAGATATAGTTGATGCTCAATTTTTATTCCCCTTTATTCTCTTTTCTCGCTTCTTCTACACCATGTCGATTAATGGGTACACTGTATTAATTCTTTAACAGATTTATGCAACTCTTATTTATGTATGTATCCATAAATAATATACTACAGTCTTCTGAATGTTTAAACTGACATGATTGGGAACACTTTCTGTGTAATAGCTTGCCGCTTGCTTTTTTTGTGCAAAATATATTAAGATTTCTCTTATTTATGTATGCAGAGCTGTCACGTTTGATTTTATCACTACAGAGTGTTCCATTCTGGCATTAAACAGGGTGTATTATCCAGTATGCCAGAAACAGGAATTTAGAGTTCGACCATGATAGAACAGACATTCTTAAACATGTCATTTAAAAAGTGAGTATGTATTTGTTACAAGTAGGATTGCTGCTCGAAACTTGCACATCTTAATTGTGGTAAATATTGCCCAATGACACTCTGCAGTGCGTAGACTGCTTACACAGAGAACAGCAGCAAAGGAGCATTTCATCCCTTCACGTCTTTATTAAGCCTTTATGGTAAGATTTATGTGCATTAGATTTTCTAAGGCAATGAGCAGAAAAAGAGCAGCTTATTCAGGTTTTAATGTACAGTTTCATAATGAGAACTTTCGGACATATTTTTGAAGTAGTAATTAGGCATTAATTTTTCTGTTTACGAACTGCCTGTTCAGACACTTTGCCCATATTTTTCTTTTATGTTAATTTGTTCTCATAATTATGTTTTTTGTTGTTGTTGGGGAACAGATACCGCTGCTTTCTCATTTACATTGCAAATATTTATTGCTCATTATTTGACTTTGTGTGAGGGTACTATTCTTTTTAAAAATTTGTTTTAATGATGCAATGAAGTGTTTCATACTGACTATATTATTTATAACCTATGGAAGGATTATCTTCAAAATGTGTCATAAAAAAGGGTTTCTACCTTTCCTGTAAATAATGATAACATTCATTCACGTTTGCCTAATCACAAAGGATAGCATTCATTTATGTGCTTTATTTATCACTAATGGAATGAGATAATGAAACAATGCTGATTAAAAGGGATAATCACTAAGCTTATTTTAAATTGACTTTAAAGTTGGCTATAATAGGAAACAACTTATTAAATTGTGGGTAACAATACTTTACAGTCATGTAGAGTGAATCTAATATGCAAATGACTGTGATGCAGACAAGCATATACGTTTTAAACATGCAGACAGTACCACTGACAAAAAGCAAAGATATGATGATCATCAATTAATATATAGAAAAAGTCCATGAAGTTTTGTTGGTCAAAATTTTTACCCATTAAAGTAGATTAGTAAAATGCAGAGGTTAGCGACACTGATCCCGGAGATGGACTACCTTGATTTGAGTGCTGGCGCAGGATCTGGCTTTTGAGTGGTCTTGGGCAAACTACTCGACCTTGCTTTGTCTTAGTTTCACTTTCTGTAGAATGGAAATAATAGTAACACATTTTACTCTGTTGTGCCATTGTGAATATTAATTGAGTTAATGTATTTACTCTGCAGATAACAGATATGGCACAGAAAGGAAGCTACACAAAGATTGTGGTGTTTTTATTGTACTAATGCCATTTCTTATGCATTAACAAAGCAAAGTTCCCTCTTTTCCATATGAGAACTATTCATAATGGGTTTTAAAATTGTATTCCATATTCATTCTATAACGTAAACAATAAATCCCCACTTTTGTGGCATACCACCAAAGTTATTCAAGAAAAAGCTAAAGAGAGCTGACTCCTCCCAGGACTTGCAACCATTATAATTCCAAGCTTTGTATTAAAAATATACCCAGACAAAATTAAAGATGGAAAGGAGGTTGCTGATCAAAGATAGCGCTGTGAGTAGTCCTCTTTGTCTCTCCCCCTTCGAGTCTACAATTATTTGGACCCTTATCGCTTAACAAAGGATATCCAGTCAGCATCTCAGGACGTCTGAGAGACCCATGCAACTATACATCGGAAGGCGGACGGACTTTCCTCCGGGAGGATGTGGAAATAGGTGAAAACTCTCCGACCCCGACTGAACAGCCTAATACCCACAAGCGGCTTTCTTCCAACAGACGGCCCCAGAAGATCAACACACATCTAGGGCAGGAGCGAGCACACAACAGAGGAGCGACAGTGGAAACAGGGGACCAGAACCCTACCTAAACCCCCCGCAATCACTCCTAAACGCAGAGGGAAACTCTAGAGTTACACACCTGAGCCTGTGGGGAGAGTCTCTCCCCACCATTGGTGGGGAGATCCCGCCTAGTGTTCACGGCACCCAGAGGGTCCAAGAGAGAATCGCTGAGGGTACGGAGGTCCCCCAGCTGCCACTGCCTGCATGGTGGGGCTAGGGATTGCCGGGCTGGGTGAAGCTCCAGAGGCCGACTCTGCACCCCGGAGGGGAAGCTCCAGAGTTCCACCCTGGCAGCAGACAAAACTCTCTGTCTGCCATTAGTGGAGGGACTACGCCCAGCATTCACAACTCCGGGAAAGTCCCGGAGAGAATCCCAGAGGGCGGGGCGACCCCCAGCTGCCATTGCCTGCCCCGTGGAGCTAGGGATTGCCAGAGATCTCAGAGAGGACTGGGGCTGGGTGAAGCTCCAGAGATCTGCCTGGGCCACAGACAAAACTCTCTGCCATTAGCAGAGGGGCCACTCCCAGCATCCACAACTCCGGGAAAGTCCCGGAGAGAATCCCAGAGGGTGAGGTGACCTCCAGCTGCCGTTGCCTGCCCCGTGGGGCTAGGGATTGCCGGAGATCTCGGAGATCTCGGAGAGGACTGGGGCTGGGTGAAGCTGCAGAGGCCGGCTCCACGCCCTGGAGGGGAAGCTCCAGAGTTCCGCCCGGGCAGCAGACAAAATTCTCTGTCTGCCATTAGCGGAGGGTCCACGCCCAGCATCCACAACACCGGGAGGGTCCCGGAGAGGAGAATATCAGGCAGGGCAGCAGCTGACCAGCTACCACTGAAATCAGGATCTCCGGCTATCCCCCAAGACAGGGCAAAGGGCTCCCTGAGTTCCTGGGGAACAGGACTGGGGCTGGGTGGAGTTCCAGCGACCCAGCTCCGTAGCCTAGGGGGAAACCCTACAGGCTCACAGCAGCCTCAGGGACAGCCTCTGCACAGCACTAGTAGAAAGCACCCATCCGGCAGCCACATGGCTGGAAGGCCCCGGGACAAAAGTAGCATAACTAGGTGAACTAAACACAGACTGTAGAAGATGCCAATAGCTCTGCTGCAACCCATACTGGACAAGTGAGATTTTGTGGGTGCTGACAGTGACAGAGTGACAAATATAAGTGATCCTAGCCCTGGCCACTGGAAAAGCCCATAACACCATTGCAGACCCCCAGGAGGGAGCACGTCTAAGTGGGCTGCAACAGTAGGCACCAGCAGCCTGAAGCCCCCCTGTGGTGGCCCCCACGGCAGAGGAGGGAATCCAAAGGACCACTGTGTCTACGAGGAGGGGCCCAGGCCCAGTTAGCAACTGCAGATAGGGTTCCTGGTTGGTGCAGTATAAACAGCTGCTCCCCCACTGCAGCAACAGAAACAAGTGAAAGGAGCAACTAAACTCTATCTCTATGTGGAGGCACAAATCAACAACATCAAGCAATATGAAAAAATAGATTAAATCTCCAGAACAGAAGGAAAATAACAAATACACAGAAAACAATCCCAAAGAAAATGAGATATATAACCTAAATGATGATGACTTCACAACAGCCATCATTAAAATACTCAATGAGTTAAGAGAGAATTCTGACTGACAACTCAACGAGTTCAGGAGCTATGTCACAAAAGAGTTTGATACTATAAAGAAGAACCAAACAGAAATATTGGAAGTGAAGAACACAATAGAGGAGATTAAGAAAAATCTAGATGCACTGAACAGTAGGGCAGATAATATGGAGGAAAGAATTAGCAATTTGGAAGATGGCAATATAGAATTGCTGCAGGCAGAGGAGGAGAGAGAAGTAAGACTAAAAAGAAATGAAGAAACTCTCCGGGAATTATCAGACACAATTAGGAGATACAACATAAGGATTATAGGTATACCAGAGGGAGAAGAGAAGGAGAAAGGGGCAGAAAGCCTATTCAAAGAAATAATGGCTGAGAACTTCCCAAATCTGGTGAGAGAGATGCAACTTCATGTGACAGAAGCCAATAGATCTCCAAACTTTATCAATGCAAGAAGACCAACTCCACGGCATATAGTAGTGAAGCTAGCAAAAGTCAACAACAAGGAGAAAATACTAAGGACAGCCAGGCAAAAGAAACTAACCTACAAAGGAACCCCCATCAGGCTATCAGCAGATTTCTCAGCAGAAACTTTACAGGCTAGAAGAGAGTGGAATGATATATTCAAAAATCTGAAGGACAAAAATCTACAGCTGAGAATTCTCTACCCAGCGAAAATATCCTTCAAATACGATGGAGAAATAAAAACTTTCCCAGTTAAACAAAAATTAAGGGAGTTCATTTCCACAAAACCTCCTTTTCAGGAAATCCTCAGGAAAACCCTCATTCCTGAAAAATCCAAAAAAGGAAAGGGGCTACAAAACCAAGAGCAGAGGAGATAAGTAGAAGGACAACAACAGAGAGTAGCAGCTCTTCATCAGAACAGATTAAACCATGGGACGAGAAATAAAGGAAATGGAAGAAAACCGGAAAACAAGACACAAAGTGGTAGTGGTAGGCCCCCACATCTCAATAATCACTCTAAATGTAAATGGATGGAACTCCCCAATCAAAAGACACAGAGTGGCAGGATGGATCAAAGAACAAGACCCAACAATATGCTGCCTCCAGGAAACACACCTCAGCCCCAAAGACAAACACAGACTCACAGTGAAGGGATGGAGAACAATATTCCAAGCTAATAATGAACAAAAGAAAGCAGGTGTCGCTATACTAATATCAGACAAGGTAAATTTCAAAGCAAAACACATAAAGAAAGACAAAGAGGGACAGTATATAATGATAAAAGGGACTCTCCACCAAGAAGACATAACACTTATAAATATATACACACCCAACACAGGAGCACCAAAATTTGTAAAGCAACTCTTAACAGAACTAAAAGAAGACATCAACAACAATACAATAATAGTAGGGGACCTCAACACACCATTAACACCAATGGACAGAACATCCAGACAGAACATCAACAAGGAAATAATAGAATTAAATGAAAAATTAGACCAGATGGACTTAATAGATATATATAGAACACTTCATCCAAAATAGCAGGTTACACATTCTTCTCAAGTGCACATGGAACATTCTCAATGATTGACCATATTTTGGGAAACAAAGCAAACATCAATAAATACAAGAGAGTTGAAATAATATCAAGCATCTTTTCTGATCATAATGCTATGAAACTAGAAATCAACTACAAGAAAAAAGCAGAGAAAGGTGCAAAAATGTGGAGACTAAACAACACGCTTCTGAACAAACAATGGATCATTGAAGAAATTAAAGAAGAAATCAAATATTATCTGGAGACAAATGAAAATGAGAACACGACATACCAAATCATTTGGGATGCAGCAAAAGCAGTCCTAAGAGGGAAATTCATTGCAATACAGGCTCACCTCACTAAACAAGAAAAAGCTCACATAAGCAACCTCAAACAACACCTAACAGAACTAGAAAAAGAAGAACAAACAAAGCCCAGAGTCAGTAGAAGGAGGGAAATAATAAAAATAGAAGCAGAAATAAGCGATATTGAAACAAAAAAGACAATAGAAAGGATCAATGAAACAAAGAGTTGCTTCTTCGAAAGAATTAACAAAATTGACAAACCTTTAGCCAGACTCACCAAGAAAAGAAGAGAGAAATCGCAAATAAATAAAATTAGGAAGGAGAGAGGAGAAATCACAACAGATACCAATGAAATACAAGAGATCATAAGAGAATACTATGAAAAACTATATGCCAACAAATTGAACAACCTGGAAGAAATGGACAAATTCCTAGACTCCTACAATCTCCCCAAACTGAATCAGGAAGAAATGGAGAATCTGAATAGGCCAATCACAAGTAAGGAAATAGAAACGTTGATCAAAATCCTCCCCAAAAATAAGAGCCCAGGACCGGACGGCTTCTCTGGAGAATTCTACCAAACTTCAAAGAAGACTTAATACCTATTCTTCTCAAACTGTTCCAGAAAATTGAGAAAGATGGAGTACTCCCTAACACGTTCTATGAAGCCAACATCACTCTGATCCCCAAACCTGACAAGGACAACACAAAGAAGGAGAACTACAGGCTGATATCACTGATGAACGTAGATGCAAAAATCCTCAACAAAATTTTGGCAAACCGAATACAGCAATACATCAAAAAGATTATACACCATGATCAAGTGGGACACAGGGATGGTTCAACATCCGCAAGTCAATCAACGTGATACACTACATCAACAAAATGAAATACAAAAACCACATGATCATCTCAATAGATGCAGAGAAAGCATTCGACAAGATCCAACACCCATTTATGATAAAAACCCTCAATAAAATGGGTATAGAAGGAAAGTACCTCAACATAGTAAAGGCCATATATGACAGACCCACAGCCAACATCATACTCAATGGACAAAAACTGAAGGTCATCCCTCTGAGGACAGGAACAAGAGAAGGGTGTCCACTTTCACCACTCCTATTCAACATAGTACTGGAGGTGCTGGCCAGAGCAATTCGGCAGGAAAAAGAAATAAAAGGAATCCAAATAGGTAACAAAGAAGTAAAACTCTCGCTGTTTGCAGACGACATGATCTTATATATAGAAAACCCCAAAGAATCCATAGAAAAACTATTAGAAACAATCAACAACTACAGCAAAGTACCAGGGTATAAAATTAACGTGCATAAATCAGTAGCATTTCTATACACTAACAATGAAGTAACAAAAAAAGAACTCAAGAACTCAATCCCATTCACAATCGCAACAAAAAGAATAAAATACCTTGGGATAAACTTAACCAAGGAAGTGAAGAATCTATACAATGAAAACTACAAGACTTTCTTGAAAGAAATTGACGACGACATAAAGAGATGGAAAGACATTCCATGCACATGGATTGGAAGAATAAACATAGTTAAAATGTCCATACTACCTAAAGCAATCTACAGATTCAGTGCTATCCCAATCAGAATTCCAAGAACATTCTTCACAGAAATTGAACGAAGAATCCTAAAATTCATATGGGGCAACAAAAGACCGCGAATTGCTAAAGCAACCCTGAGCAAGAAAAACAAAGCTGGCGGAATCACAATCCCCGATTTCAAAACATACAACAAAGCTACAGTGATCAAAACAGCACGGTACTGGTACAAAAGCAGGTCCACAGATCAATGGAGCAGAATTGAAAGCCCAGAGATAAAACCACACATCTATGGACAGCTAATCTTCGACAAAGGAACAGAGGGCCTACAATGGAGAAACGAAAGTCTCTTCAACAAATGGTGCTGGGAAAATTGGACAGCCACATGCAAAAGATTGAAAATTGACCACTCTTTTTCACCACACACCAAAATAAACTCAAAATGGATCAAAGACCTAAAGATTAGGCCTGAGACAATAAGTCTTTTGGAAGAGAATATAGGCAGTACACTCTTTGACATCAGTTTCAAAAGAATCTTTTCGGACACTATAACTCCTCAGTTGAGGGAAACAATAGAAAGAATAAACAAATGGGACTTCATCAGACTAAAGAGCTTCTTCAAGGCAAGGGAAAACAGGATTGAAACAAAAAATCAGCTCACTAATTGGGAAAAAATATTTACAAGCCAGTTATCCGACAAAGGGTTAATCTCCATAATATACAAAGAACTCACACTGCTTCACAACAAAAAAACAAACAACCTGATCAAAAAATGGGCAGAGGACATGAACAGACATTTCTCAAAAGAAGATATGAATATGGCCAATAGACACATGAAAAGATGTTCATCATTCCTAATCATCAGGGAAATGCAAATCAGAACTACACTAAGATATCACCTTACACCCGTTAGATTGGCAAAAACATCCAAAACCAAGAGGGACAAATGTTGGAGAGGTTGGGGAGAAAAAGGAACCCTCATACACTGTTGGTGGGAATGCAAACTGGTACAGCCACTATGGAAAACAGTATGGAGATTTCTCAAAAAGTTAAAAATAGAAATACCTTATGACCCAGCCATACCATTACTGGGTATCTATCCTAAGAACCTGAAATCAGAAATCTCAAGAGTCCGTTGCACCCCTATGTTCATCGCAGCATTATTTACAATAGCCAAGACGTGGAACCAACCTACTTGCCCAGAAACCGATGATTGGATAAAGAAGATGTGGTATATATACACAATGGAATACTACTCAGCCATAAAAAAGACAAAATTGGCCCATTCACAGCAACATGGATGGACCTCGAGGGTATTATGTTAAGTGAAATAAGCCAGTCAGAGAAAGATGAACTCTATATGACTCCACTCATAGGTGGAAATTAGTATATTGATAAGGAGATCTGATCGGTGGTTACCAGGGAAAAGGGGGGCTGGGGGGAGGGCACAAAGGGGGAAGTGGTGTACCCACAACATGACTAACAAAAATGTACAACTGAAATCTTACAAGGTTGTAATCTATCATAACATTAATATAAATATATATATGTATATATATATATATATATATATACCCAGAAACTTGTATAGAAGGAAAATTGTTGCTTTTATCTCACAAATTCTTGTTTAGTAGCTTTTCCTTGGGACGTGAAAATCTATATCTATAACAAGTACCCTATTTGATGAAAAAGTCTTGATCTCATGTTTTGAGGAGTACTTCACAGTAAATATGAAATTCTAATCAAAAGCTCTGGGAATTTACTTACTTAACTATTAAAGTCTTAGACATACCTCACTCAGAATATTCTTATGTGAAAAATTCATCTACCATCACTCCATTTGCTTAAGCAATGTAGAAGATATTGACTACTTCAGTTAGAGGAATACTATTTTTATAACATTGTATTAATACAACATTGTGTTCATTTTTATTTGCCTCATTTTTAATCTTTGTGTATTTTTTCCCTAACAATCAGGACATAGATTTACCTACCCAATGGACAATCTCACAGAAATGACAGAATTCCTGCTCATGGGGTTTTCTGATGTCTGGGAGCTACAGATGCTACTTGTTGGACTGTTTCTGCTGATTTATCTGGCAGCTCTGGTGGGGAACATTCTCATCATCATGCTCATTACTCTTGATCAGTATCTTCACACGCCCATGTACTTCTTCCTAAGGAACCTCTCCTTTTTGGATTTGTGCTACATCTCAGTCACCGTGACTAAGTCAGTCCACAGCTCTCTGACCCACAGCAGCTCCATCTCTTATCTTGGCTGTGTGGCTCAAGTCTACTTTTTCTTTGCTTTTGCATCTGCTGAACTGGCCTTTCTCACTGTCATGTCCTATGACCACTATGTTGCCATTTGCCACCCCCTCCAATATGGAGCTATTATGACATCAGGAAAATGCCACCAGATGGCAGTCATTGCCTGGCTAAGTTGTTTTTCTTATGCAGCAGTGCACACTGGGAACATGTTTTGGGAGCCCATTTCAAGATCCAACATGATCCACCAGTTCTTCTGTGACATCCCTCACATGTTGGCCCTGGTTTCCTGTGATGTTTTCTTTGTTGAGTTTGTGACCCTAGCTCTGAGCTCCAGCTTCGTGCTGATATGCTTTGTTCTTATAACCACCTCCTATATCCTGATCTTCTCAACAGTGCTCAGAATCCCTTCAGGAGAGAGCCGAGCTGACTGTCATCATCCTCTTCCTCACCACAGGGCTCTTTGCTGCCGTAGGGCCAATTGCCAAAACTTCTTACATTCAAGATGTGATGATTGGTATGGCATACACATTTTTGCCTCCCTTCCTGAATCCCATCATATACAGTCTTAGAAACAAGGAGATCAAAGGTGCTGTCTGGAGACTGTTTGGGAAGATAAATCCTCTGCAAAAGTAGAACACCTGGTCTCTGCTGATGGGAGGTCTGTAACCAAAGGCCAGGAGATCCAAACACTTTATGACAGACAAATAATATTGAAAAAAACTGTTGAATGACAGAATGAAATCTTTTCTGCTCTGGATTTAGAAAGAAATGCAAATGTTCCTGCAAAAAATAAAAATCTATTGATAGGACATATTCCAAATTGTGTAACTACAACCTTCCATGGTGATCCATTCCTTCTCATCACATTTATCTTCCAACTCACTTAAATACCTTATACTGAACCTGTAGCCCTACACTAACGTTACTGTGCATTTGTTGGAAGGGGATCCACATCTGTTTTCAGTATCTAATTTACCTACTCAGGAATGAGAAGATAAAACAAGCAAATCAGTTACAGAGGACAGGAGTTAATGTTGTTACTCTATAAATCATTCAGGAAATTGAGCCAAGTTTCATCAACACCTCTTTTTGGCATCTATTTAAATCACCATGTTTCACTTTTGAAATGCTGTAATAGTAAGAATAAAAACAATAAGTGTATAATATCTGCTTTACATCAGACTGTGGTCTAAATACTTTACATATCTATATTTGTGGTAACTCGGTACTCACAGTAACACTATGATGTTGGTTCTGTTTATTTCCTTTGGGTTTCACAGACAAGAAAACTGACTTAGAACTCAAGAACTTGCCCAAGTTCACACAGCTAAAAGTGTCTGAACCAATTATTGGTTCCAGGCAGTTTGATTAGAGAATATAGAATGTTTTCCACAATTTTATACTATCTTAATATCTGTAATAAAAAAATAGTGTTCTTATATTAATTTATATTTCTGGAGTCCATGTACTTTTTATGTGTGTTGTTAGATTCTAGATTATTGTTGCTAGCATCATATTTAGAATAATTGTACTTACTATGTATGAAAGGGTATCAAATGGTGTCATTTTTGCTGCCATTCTTACCTTCTTTTTTAAAAAAGCTATTTCAGATTCCTAGGATAATTTTCCAAGTTCTATACATTTCTTACTCTTTAACAGTAAATAACTATCTGTATTCCCCAAATATTTGATAGGTGATGCCTGGGCATGGAGGCTATGTTTGAAATTTTAATGAAATTTTCCATTTCCTTTAGAATAGTTGATTTATTCATTTTTCACATAAAATTTTAAATTTTGAAAATTGTTATTTTCATAGAAAATGATCCATTTTTTTCTGAATTTATAAATGTATTAGTATGTGAATTTACATCCATGATTTCACTAATTCTTTAAAATTACATGTTCCTGAATAATTCATTGATTACACTTTCTAAATGTTTAGTGTTTTATGTTGTTTTATTTTACCTTCATGGTAATAATATTTTTACAGTTCTTATGTATTTATTTTCTAATTAATCTATAGTGCAATTCATTTTGTTCGGTGTACAGTCCTGTGAGTTTTGACAAATGTGTGGAGCCGTGTAGCCATCTTCACCATCCAGACATAAAATGGTTGTATACCCCCACTGCAAATTCCCTCCTGATACCGATTATACACAGTATCTCCTCTAACTCCAGCCCGTGGCCAATTCTGACTTGCTATCTCTCCTTAGAGTTGACCTTTCACACAACGTTATCCAAACTGAATTAAAGGGTATGTAGCTTTTGAGTCTGGCACTTTCCCTTAGCAAAATGGATTGGAGATATACTCAGATTGAATCATATATCAACACTTTGTTCCTTATTATTGCTGAGAATTTTTCGTTGAACGTGTTACTGCTATGTTTATTTATTCATTCACCAGTTGTTTCCAGTTTTTAGTATTTATAAACATAGCTGATATAACCATTCATGCACAGGTTTTTAAGTAAATGTAAATTTTCATTTCTTTTGGGAAAAAATGTAGGAGTAAAATTGTTGAAACTTTGAAGTGCATACTCAACTTTCTAAGAAATGGACTAACTGCTTTCCAAAGAGTAACACTTTGTTTCTGACCAGCAAAGTATGTCAGTTGAGTGTCTCCACATTCTTCTCAGCATTTGGTATAAGTTTTTTATTTTTCTGTTTTATTAATTGACTATGCGTGTATTAATATCTCATTTAGTTTTAACTTATTTTCCTAATGCCTAATGATATAGTTCATCTTTTCCTGTGTTTATTTGTTATATTTCTGTATGCTTTGTGAAATGTCTGTTCAAATATTTTGCTCATTTTTAATTAAAATGTTATTACTGAGTTTTGAGAGATCTTCAAATATTATGATTAAAAGTCATTTGTAAGATCTATAATTTTCAAATATATATCCTTAATCCATAGCTTGATTTTCACATACTGTTTTGCAGAGCAAACATTGCTAACTTTAATGAAGTTCAATTTAGCAAAATTTTCTGATATGGATTATGATTTAATGACTTTTCTTTTTGCTGTGGAAGACTGGCCCTGAGCTAACATCCATGCCCGTCTTCCTCCACTTTATACGTGGGACGCCTACCACAGCATGTTTTTTGCCAAGTGATGCCATGTCTGCACCTGGGATCTGAACCGGCAAACCCCGGGCTGCCAAGAAGCAGAACTTTCAAACTTAACCACTGCGCCACTGGGCCAGCCCTAATGACATTTTTAAGACTCTACAAACCCAAAGTCACAAAGATCCTATTTTTTAAGCAGAATTATGTTATGCTTTACATTTAGGTTTATGATCTAATCTGCATTCATTTTTCAATAGAATATGAGGTATGTCTCTGGGTTCCTTTTGTTGTTTGTTTGCATATGGATGTCCAATTTTTAGCAACTCTTTCCAATGAATTACCTCTGTGTAACTTTGTAAAAATATCTATTAAACTTATTTGTGTGAGTCTATTTCTTGACTCTCTATTCTGTTTCATTTATCTATCTGCTCATTAATTGCCTAATCCCACACTTTATTTCTGTCCTTTTACAATAAATATTGAAATTAGGTAGTGTGAACTCTCAGTCTTGATTCTACTTTTACAAACTTAGAATTTTGTCTTATTGCATAAATTTTAAAATCATTTTGAATAGGATCAAATTTTAGAATCAAGTCTACAGCTGTTCTTCTATTCATTATTTTCTGCTTTCTTTTCCTTTGTTTCTTTTAAAACCTCCCACAAAGAAAACATCAAATAATTTACCCAATAAATATTTCTCCGTATAGTTTGCCTTTTACAAAATGTTATCGAAATGGAATTATATGGTACATAGACTTTTGAGTCTGGCACTCTTTTTAGCAAAATGGATTTGAGATTCATCTATGTTGAACTGCATATTAGGTCCATGGAGTCAAAAGAGGCAATGATCTGTTATTCTAGTATAATGTAATAGTCGCTGAAATGCTATTATATGCATATGAGGAAAATATAAAATATGAATACTCTTTATTTAGAACTACAATTTTGAGTAATCAAATTTGTTTTAAAATATGTAACAATTTCAACTTCAATTAATAGTTTTAAAATAAGTATATAAAGTGAAGAAAACACAGAAATGCATCAAAAACAGAGACAAAAGAAGTGCAGTGAAAACAAGATGTTAATTTATGCCAACTAATGTTTATTATACATAATCATAATGCACAATTTCTTGTTTTTGAACATAAAAGTGTACTGTTATGAAGTAAATTTGTTAGAAATTATTGGCAAAATAAAATCAAGTGGCTTAGGAATGAGAATCTAAACTGTCAATCCCCACACTCAGTGTGGACATGAAAAACTGAAAGCACCTCTGACTGTCTTCATTAGCACGGTTTTGTTATTCTTCTGATTTCAGTACTGTGACTTTATTCTTCCAGGAGTCTCCTGTCCAGACCACTGGTTTTATTACATTATGGAAATTTCCCAAAAGATCTATCAATTCTTCAATTGGAAACATTCACACTGTTTACCCCTAATATTCTTTCACTCTGTTTCTTCAAAATCTTCACCTTGCTATTTCCGCCACTCTGGGACAGTTGCATGGTGATCTTTACCCAATCCTGATCAAGGCCCCCAGCCCAGCTTTGAAAGATTCACCTAAAGTCAAAATTAGAAACCTCATGTTAACCAAGAAGATTCTGCCAAAGCTTGGCAAGGTGGAGTACTCTGTTGCTGTGGTAAGCAATGAACAACAAAGTTTTGTCTTATCAACAAGTTGCTCTGGTGATATTTGGGGAACTAGTTTTTGATGACAGTTACAGTAAGTTGGAACAGCACAGATGGAAATTGAGGTCACTCAAGTCAGAAATTCCCACCCAGGAAGCTGCGGCACATTGAAATGCCCTGGAGGAATTCTGATTAAGACACATGTAAAAGTAAAATATATGCTACCATATAAAAAATAAGGAAATTGAAAATGAAGCTTAGTTATAGTGATATTTTACATCAATTGGTATATAATAAAAGTGCTAATTTAAAATTGACTGTTGAAATTTCTAGGCTAACTACAAAAAAGATACTCAATGGTATAACAACAACAGCAAACTAAAATCAGGAAAAGGAAATAATAAAAAAGCAAATATATTACTTCAAGAGAAGTCAGTAAACCACGCAAGAACAAAAATAGCACAAATAGAAAACAAATCCCAGAATGGTAGAAAATACTGATGCAACTCTGTCAGTAATTAGACTACTTATAAATGAAATAAGCTCTTCAGTTAAAATCAAAGATTATTGGAGTGTCCAGAAACACAAGATCAAGCATGTACTTTTTACAATAAACCCGATTTATATATAAAACCAAGGTTGATGCGAAGGTAAGAGAATTAAAAATAATATCAGAGAGAAAACTCATGTTACTCTATTATCAGATAAAGTATTACTAGAGATGAAAAGGGCCACTTTAGGTTGAAAAGAGGATGTAATTTAATATGAGGATATAGTAATTGTCAATTCCTACTCCTTTAATTGCATAATTCAAAATGTAAAATGAATGAAATTGGCAAAATTAAAAGAAAAATGTCAAATCCATAAACATAGGTGGAGATATTTACACTCTTCTCTCAGTAACAGATTGAACAAGCAAATATAAACTTCATAAAGATTGTGATTAAACTGCTCTGTTAAAAAGTTAAAATAATTGATATTTCTAGCACAGCACATAGCGCGTTTTTTATCAACTACACGTAGAACAATTATAAACTCAATATTTAGCCAGAACAATATGCAAATACTCAACAAATTCCAAAGCATCTGAATTATGCAAGCTATGTTATCCTAAATACATGGTAACAAACCAAAAGTCCAAAATGAGGTATAACTAAAAATTTCCCAAAATTATAGAAATTATGTAGCACACTTTAAGAATAAGAATTGGGCCAAAGGAATAAGAAATAAAATTGATAAAGTATTTTAAACTAAATTATAATTAAATATAACTGTACCCAAATTTATGGGATGCTGCTAAAATAGTGCAGAGAAAGATTTACAGCTTTAAAAGTATATGTTGAAGGAGAAAAATGTTTGAAAAGGAATGATCCAAGTGACATCCCAAGAAGATATAAGAAGAGCAAAGTAACTCCAAAACATAGAAGAGAGTACATAACTAAATAAAAGGAAAAACTAATAAAACAAAGCAGATGCATAGCAGAAGCAGATCTAAAGATTGGTTCTTTAAATATTTAACAATGTTAATAGCCCATAGCAAAGTTGATGAAGAAAAAAAGAGAGAAAACACAAGTTACCAATAGCAGGAAGTAAAAAGTGGACATTACTAAAGCAAAGCATGTTGACAGTGGTTCATAATAATGTATTTTAAACTTGAAATTTGCTAGGAGAAGGTCTCAAGTGTTCCCAGCACAAAGAAAAGAGTAACTGTGAGGTGATGGATATGTTAATTAGCTAGATTTTGGTAATAATTTCACACTGCATACATATATCAAAACATAACATTGTAGAGTCAGCCCTGATAACCCAGTGGCCAAAGTGTGACGTGCTCTGCTTTGGCAGCCCCACTTCATTTCCAGTTGTGGAACCACACCACTCATCTATCAGTAGCCATGCTGTGGCAGTGGCTCTCACAGAACTAGACGGACCCACCACTATGCACTGGGGCTTTGGGGAGGGAAAAAAGGAGGAAGTTTGCCAACAGATGTTAGCTCAGGGCAATCTTTCCCAGCAAAACAACAACAGAACCGTAATAGTGTACCACCTAAATATGTAGAATTTTTGTGTGCCAATTATACCTCAGTAAAGCTTGGGGTAAAAAGGCAAACATGTGAAAATCAATCATATTTCTAAATATTAGTAGTGTAACATTTGAAAGCAATTATATACATGTATGAATATTTATGCATATTTATAAATTCATGTAATTTATGGGAGCTTCAAAGGATAAAATTCTTCAGCATAAACCTAACAAAATATGTGCAGGACCTGTGTGTTGAAAATTGAACACATTAATGAAAGATGTTAATGAAATCCAAATAAATATGGAGACAATTGTGTTCATGGATTGGAGGGACCAACCTAGTAAATATTCCAATTTCAAAAATTGATCTATATATTGAAAATGATTCCAATTGAAACCTCAGCATGTTGGGTAAATATAAACAAGCTGTTTCTAGGGCAATTTACAGAATGGGAGAAGATATTTGCAAGTCAAATAACTGATAATGTGTTAATATTCAAAATAAATAAAAATTTATACAACTCAATAGTAAAAAAAATTGACTAAGTGTGAAGATGAACAGACATTTTCCTAAAGAGGACACCCATATGGCCCACAGGCACATGAAAAGGAGCTTGACATCACTAATCACTAGGGAAATAAAAATCAAAACCACAGTAAGATATCAATTCACACCTGTTAGAATGCCTACCATCAAATAGACAAGAGATAACAAGTGTTGGTGAGGATACAGAGAATGGTGAGAATGTAAATTGGTACAGACACTATGGAAAATACTATGAAGATTCATCAAAAACATAAAAATAGAATTACCACATGATCCTGCAATCTCACTTCTGAGTATATATCCAAAGGAAATGAAAACAGGATCTCAAAGACATATCTCCAATCTCACATCCATTGCAACATTATTCCCAATAGCCAAGATAGGGAGGCAAGGTAAGTGTCTGTCAACAAATGAATGGATAAAGAAAATGTGAAATTTTATTTAGCCATGAGAAGAAAGGAAATTCTTCCATTTATGACAACATGGATGAATGTTGTGGGCATTATGCTCAGTGAAATATGTCAGACAGAGTAAAGTAAATACTGTATATCATTATATGTGTAATCTAAAAAAGTTGAATTCATAGAAAGAGTAGAGTGTTAGTTACCAGGAGCTGGGAGTAAGAGAAATGGCAAGTGTTTTGTCAATGAATACTCATTTCCAGTTATAAGATAAATAACTTCTGGGTATCTAATGTCCAGCATGTTTATTATAGTTAATCATACTGTATTACATACTTGAAAGGTACTATAATAATAGACCTTAAATGTTATCACCACAAAAAAGAAATGGTAATTATGTGACATGATAAACATGTTAGCTAATTCTATGGTGGTAAACATTTTGCAATATATGAGTGTATCAAATCAACACATTGTATACCTTACATGTACAAAATGTTATATGTCAACTAGATCTCCATAAAGTTGTAAAAATAAATTAAAATGTATAAAAATAGAAAGGCAAGTGAACTGGCTAAAATAATTTTGAAAGAAGTATAAAATTGGAAAAAGCAATTTTAAGACTGTAAAGTTCAATAATCAAGATAGCATAGTATTGATATATGAATACACACATAAAATTTGAGATTAGAATGCAGAAACAGGGCAGCATAAATATGGAAAATTTATTTTGACAAATGTCAAACCAATTCAACAAAGAAAGGTGTACATTTAAAAATGTTGTTGGAACAATTTACATTATCCTGCGGTGAGTTGTTGCCTACATTGCACTATTGATGAGGATGTTTGAATTGTGGTTACCCTAAGACATGATAATGTCCTGCTGTCCATTTTCTCTGGGACCATTCTGGCAATCATGATTCCCAGCTGTCTCCCATCCCTTGGAGCCCTGCTCAGGGCTGGAATGGCTTCTGAGATCCGGAAAGATCTGGCTCCAAGTTCCTGTGAATTCTGCCTTCAGAGGAATTAGTAACTCTGCTTTAGAGACATCCCCTGGCAGCTCAGGTGTCCCCCAGAAGCACCCACCTGCATCTTAGAGTATCCCTACATGGCCCAGGTCTGTAGCCCAACACTAGGTGACGGGGACGAATAGTCAGTGTGGTGTGCACATGCACCTGTGGATCCCAAAGCACCTACCTTCATGCATCAAGGACTTCCAGGCCTGGAAAACAGAGGCTGCCCCAGCTCTGCAGGCCAACTTCCTGGAACACTGATTTCCCCACACAGTAGTCCTGATACACAGCTGGGAAGATCGTTTTAGCCACGCCCTTTATGGCCCCGTGTTGGGAAGATACACGTGGCTTCTCTGGGTGTGAGGTCTATCAGGTGTTTTCATGAGGTTTTCTCAACTCTGCCCTGGATAACAAGACTCACTCCAGGAAAATAGGCATTTTTTTAAAGAATGGGCTGGACCTTCACAGCGAGGCATGTCCTCTGGAAATCCCTACCTCTGACCTGATCTGTGCTTACATGATCTACCTGGATCTGCCAGGACCAGAGAAAGATCTCTGGGAGCCTGGATGCTGAGTCATGCTGACATGTGCATATGCAGTTAGCACCAGAGCACCTGTCCTGTCATCAGCTCCTCTAGGCCTGTTGGATAGTGCCTTGCCTAGCTCACCAGGCATTTTTTCCATGCAGTGAGCCACTGACGAGGAGGTTGAACTGTGGTTACCCTCAGACCCTATAAAGCCCTGCTGTCCTTTTTCCCTGGAGCATGTCTAGCAATCATGATTTCCAGCTGTCTCCTATCCCTTGGAGCCCTGATCAGGCTCAGAATGGCTCCAAGATCCTGTGAGTTTGGGCTTTGGAGGAATTAGTACCACTGCTTGGAACCAAATGGTTCCTGGCAGCTTGGG
Source organism: Equus caballus (assembly GCF_041296265.1). Classification (NCBI taxonomy): domain Eukaryota; kingdom Metazoa; phylum Chordata; class Mammalia; order Perissodactyla; family Equidae; genus Equus; species Equus caballus. The sequence continues at coordinate 13,551,089 of NC_091704.1, forward strand.
TTGCCATCCAGAACTCCCTTCCTGTGGCCCAGACTATCCCTAGATGGCCCAGATGCAGAAACTGACACCAGGGATCCAGGAGGCATAGTGAGTGTTGTACATGCACACGCAGTTGGTTCCCAAAGCACCTGCCTTCAGGCATCTAGACCTTCCAGGCCTGTGAATTGGGTGCCGACCCAGCCCAGATTGCCATCTCTCTGGGGCCAGTGGTTCCCACACTGCAGGCCTGATGTGGAATGGAGAAGGCCATGTCAGCCAGTCCCTCTAGCGGCTGTGTGCCAGGAAAGTACACACAGGCCTCTGTGGGAGTGAGATCTCCCAGGTGTTTCTCATGAGCTGTTCCCCAGCACTGCCCGAGTTAACAGGGCTAAGGAATCTTGTGAATTCTGGCTTCAGAAAAGCAGGAATTTCTCTTTCAAAGTGGGCTGGACATCAGCAGTATGGTGTCCCCTAAAAGTCCCTAACTGTATTCCAATCTGTCCCTACGTGGTCGGAATAGATCTCAGGGAGCCTGGATGCTGTGTCATGCCAGCCAGCACATGCACAGTTCACAACCGAGCTCCTGCCCTCAGTCATCAGCCCCTCTATGCCTGTTGCATAGGGCCTGCCCTAACCACCAAGCATTATCCTGGGGCCAGCAGCCTCCCAAAAACCTCATTTCCCTGAGACGCTATATGGTCCTGTGCCAGAAAGATATACAGGCCTTTGTGGGAGTGAGGTTCCCTGGGAGTTACTAATGAGCTGTTCTGGGCACAGCTAGGGATGGCATGGCGAAGGAGCTCCCACGAGTTCTGGCTTTAGGAAATATGCATTTCTATTTTGGAATGGGCTGGACCTCTTCATTGCAGAGTATGCCCCAAAAGTCCCTACCTCTTGCTTGGTCTGTCTCTAGATGGCCAAGACTTGGAGAAAGATCCCAGGGAGCCTGAATGCTGTGTCACACTGACCACACATGCACAGTTTGCACCCAAGCACCTGGCCCCTGTTGTCAGGTCTTCCAGACCCGTTGGCTAGAGACTGACATAGCCAAGCAGACGTTATCCTGGGGCCAGTGTTTCCACAAATCACACATTTGATGAGAATGTTCACATGGTGGTTGCACTCTGACCACATAAGCCCCTGTTGCCATTTTCCCCTGGATCCTGCCTGGCAGTTATGATTCTCAGCTGTCTCTCAACCCACACAGCCCTATTCAGGCCTGGAATGGCTTCTGAGAACCCCTGGGATCTGGCCACAAGATCCCATTGATGTGGGATCGGCGAGCCAAAGAGTCAAAAGAAACATTTCTTGGGATCTCAAGGTCTGGCAGTAGTGCTCTTTTATTTAGAGAAGAGTGTGGAATAGCATGGGGACAGGACCCATGGGCAGTCAGAGCTGCTGCGTGGGGACAAGACCCACTGGCAGGAGGAGCTGCTGTCATCACTGCTGCTGCAAAATGGGTTGAGAGTAGGGCTAAATTTAAGGCGTAAGTATGTGAGTTATCTCTTTACAAGACAAAGGAAAGAATATATAAAAAGTTGTTAAAATGGTATCAGTGCAGGTGGGGTCTGGTTATTGGGTGGTCCTATAATTTTTAGATAAGAATCAAACCGGATTAAGTAAATGGCAGAAGCCACCACTTTAAATACTACCTTCAGCTAAAGACAAAGGAGGATGTTGGGGGGTGGTCAGTTACATGAGGTTACCACACAGTAAACAACTGAAGTCCTTGCCTTCTCCATTAAGAGTTTCTAGAGATAAGGTCAACCCTGCTTCCTCCTGGTGCAGAGAGGGCTACCCCCCTACAGATGGAGACTTCCTTCACAAATGCAAATGTTTCTCATCCAAGGGCAAGCAAGTTCCACTCCTCAGAGCCTCCTTCCCTGTCTGCAGTTTTCAAAAGTAACTGATGCGAGGTCGGTGAGCCGAGGAGTTGAAAGAAAGATTTCTTGAACACTTAAGATGTGGCAGTAGTGCTCTTTTATTTAGAGAATAGTATGGAATTGCATGGGGACAGGACCCATGGGCAGGCAGAGCTGATGCCAGCATGTTGCTGCTGCTGCTGCTGCAAACATGGGTGGAGAGTAAACCTAAATTTAAGGCATAGGTATGTGAGCCATCTCTTTACAAGACAAAGGAAAGAATATGTAAAAAAGTTAAAATGGTATGAGTGCAGGGTAGGGTGGGGCCATTGGGTGGTCCCACAGCTTTTAGATAAGAATCAAACCAGATTGAGTAAATGGCAGAAGCCACCAATAAATATTATCAAATATTATCCTCAGCCAAAGACAAAGGAGGATTGGTGGGGCGGGGGGGGGGGGGGGTGTGGGGGGATCAATTACATGAGGTTGCCAGACAGTAAACAACTTAAGTTCTTGCCTTTGGCATTGATTAAGAGTTTCTAGAAATAAGGCAATCCCCCTTCTTCCTGGCACAGAGAGGAGGCATCTTTACAGATAGAGGTTTCCCTTACAAATGTAAATGTTTCCCAACAAAGGGCAAGCAAACTCCACTCCTTGGAGCCTGCTTCTCATGTGCAGCTTTAAAATTAACCAGCCTAAAATCCTCATCATAACCAGCCTAAAATAATCCTCATCACCATGAGATGTGGCCTCAGGGGAATTAGTAGCCCTGCTTTTGTGCCTGGCAGCCCTGTTGTCCCCCAGAAGCCCCTGCCCATGGCCCAGACTATCCCTACACAGTGCAGGCCCAGGGACTGAGACCAGGGAACCAGTATGCACAGTCTGTGCAGCATGTGCTGCACAGTTGGCTCCCAAAGTCCCTACCTTCAGGCATACAGGACATGTAGGCCTGTGAAAAAGGGGTATCTTCAGCCCACAGGCCATCTTTCTGAGGGCGTGGTTCTCTGCACTGCAATCCTGATGCAGAATGGGGAAGTCAGTTTCAGCCTGACCCTTTATGGCCTTGTTATGGGGAGGTACACAAGGCCTCTGTGAGAGTGAGGTCTCCCAGGTGTTTCTCAGGAGCTGTTCCTGGGAACTGCCCAGGATGGCAAGGCTAAGGAATTCCCCTGAGATTTGACTCAGAAACATCCATTTTGTTTCTGAAATGCCTGGACCTCAGCAGCACATGGTGTCCCCCAGAAATCCCTACCTTTGCCTGGTTTGTCCCTACACAGCCAGGACATGGAGAAAGACCCCAGGGATCCTGGATGCTGAGTCACACCAGGATGGGCATGCACAATTAGCGCCGAGCTCCACCCCTCTCATCAGGCCCTCCAGGCATTATCCTGAGGCCAGCGGTTTCATGCATCGCACCATTGATGCAACATTGGCGAGGAAGTTTGAATTGTGGATGACTTTAGACCCCAGAACTCCGGCTGGTTTTTTTCCCCCTACGGCCTGTCTGGCAATCATTATTGTCAGGTATTTTCCAACTTTTGGAGCTCTGATCAGGCCCAGACTATCTTCCAAAATCTCAGACATTTGGCTTTGAGATCACATGAGATCTGGCTTCAGGGTAATTAGTATTTCTGCTTTGGAGCCAGATGGATCCTGGTTGTTCAGGATGTTCCCTGGAATGGACCCCCCAGGGACCAGTCTACCCCGACATGGCCCAGACTAGGGGACCAATACCTGGGAACCTTGGTGCACAGTCAGTGGCCCACATGTACGTGCAGTTGCCTCCCACAGCATCTGCCTTTGTGTATTCAGGACTACTAATCTTGTATAATGGAGGACACCTCAGCACAGCAGGCCATCTTCCTGGGGCCAGCGTTTCTCCCCAAATGTACTTTGGATGCAGAGCAGGAACTGGTGTTTCCGCCAGACCTTTTATGGCTTTGTGTCAGGAAGATACACAGGGCGTCTGTGGGAGTGAGGTCCACCGGGTGTTTCACTCGAGCTGCTCTTCAGCACTGCCTGTAGTTTCCAGTCTGCGTTCCCATCATATCAGGTTTACATGCAACAGGTGTTTCTTTCTTCAAATGGGCTTAGCCTTGGCAGGGTGGAGAGTCCCCTGTAAGTCCCCACCTTTCTCCCCATCTGTCCCTACATGGACGGGACCCAGAGAAATATCCCATGGAACATGGATGCTGAGATAGGCCAGGATACTGACAAATAAAAATGGCAAGCAATGGGATATATTGGAGTATACTAGGAAGCCATTTGGTATAAACCTAATTCGGCCTGACTTTGTTTTTTCCAAAAGGGCCTGACTGTGGCTGTTGAGCACGCATTGTATATCTGCTTAGACATTTCCTATGGCCAGAACAAAGGCCCTTGAGATAAAGGTGCAACTTCCCCTCACATTGGCATTTCCCTAGGGATAAGCATCTTTCCTTAGGCTAGGAACTGATTGCTGCACTCACCTGTGACCACCCAGCTGGACACAACAGACTGCCACCCTGCTGCGTTCACTGAGACAGAAGACCTACCTGCTGTTTCCATCAATCGCTGTGCCCACAGAGCAGTCTCGTGACTATTGTAAAAGGGACATTTCAATCCTATGTGAAACATCCTCTCTGGGGGTATATAACCACTCTGTGCACCCCACTTCTTTGATGCCCTTTCTTCCTTCAGGAAGAAAGGCCCCGGGTTATAATCCTCAGATTTAAGCTCAGAATAAACTCACCCAAATTTTCATTTATAGATTGGTTATGGATTATTTTCGTCGACAATACTCATGGGAAGTTTGCACCCAAGCACCTGTCCTCAGTCATCAGGCCTGCCAGGCCTCTTGGTTAGGGCCTGTGCTAGCCTGCTAGGCATTATACTGTGGTGAGAAGTTGCCTGCATTGTGCCATTGATTAAGAGTTTTGAATTGTGATTACCCTGAGATCCCATAAGGCCATGCTGTCCTTTTGTTTCTGGAGCCTGTTTGGCAATCATGATTCCCAGCTGTCTGCCATCCCTTGGTGCCTTGTTCAGGTCTGGAATGCTTCTATGATCCTGCAGGATCTGGCTTCAGGGGAATCAGTGACTCTGCTTTGGGGCCAGGGTGGCCCTGGAGCTGGCAGTGTCCTTCAGAATGCCCCATCTGTGTCCCGGACTATCCCTTCAGGGCCCTGGCCCTGGGGACCGATTCCAGGGAAGCAGGATACATGGTCAGCGTAGTACACTCATGTGCACTTGGTTTCCAAAGCCCTTGCCTTCAGGCATCGAGGTCTTCTAGTCCTTTGAAACCAGGGCTGTGCCAGCCCAGCAGGCCATCTTCTTGTGGCCAGTGGTTCCCCCACTGCAGTCCTGATGGGGACCCCGGAAGGTAGTTTCAGCCAGACCCTTTATGGCCTCACACCAAGAAGATACACAGCCCTCTGTGGGAGGGAGGTCTCCCAGGTGTTTCTCATGAGCTGTTCCTGGGAACTGCCCAGGATGGCAAGTACAGGAATTCCTGTAAATCTTGCTTCAGGAGAACAGACTTCTCTTTTCTGGAAAGGGCTGGACCTTGGAAGTGTTTGGTGTCCCTTTTGAGTCCCTTTTTCCTTCTTGGCCTGTCCCTTCATGGCCAGGATCCTTGAAACATCCATGGATCCTGGGTGCTGTGTCTCGCTGGCCCAAGCATGTACAGTTCACAATGAATAGTTCTCTCTGTCATCCCTCTAGGCCTGTTGGATGTGGCCTACCCGACCCCACCAGGAATTATCCTGGGGCCAGGGGTTCCCCAAAGCTTTTTATGAGAAGGTTTGAATTGTGGTTACCCTCAGAGGAAGTAAGGCCCCGGTGTCCTTTCTCGCTGGGTCCTGCCTGGCAATCACGATTCCCAGCGGATTCCTGTTCCTTGGAGCCCTGCTCAGGCCCAGAATGGATTCTGAGATGCTGGGAGAGCTGCTTCAGGGGAATTAGTGGCCATTTTGGAACCAGATAGACGCTGGCAGCCCAGAGTAGGCCCAGAATCCACCTCCTTTGGCCCAGACTGTCCCTATACTGTCCAAACCAATAGTTTGATACCAGGAAGACTGGGAGCCTAATCAGTGTGGCACATGCATGTGACATCAGCCACAGCAGCACTTGTCTCAGGCATCTAGGACTTCCAGATCTATGTCACAGGGACTGCCCCAGCCCAGCAGGTTGTCTTATTGGGGCCAGCAGTACCATACACTGCACTGCTGATACAGAAAACTAAAGTGGAAACTTAAGAAGTTTAGTTTTTAATTTTCAGAAGACGAGACCAAATATTAGAACACTAAAAGAGAAAAACAGCATGATTATTTCAACTGATGCACAAAAAACTTTTGACATAATTCATTATCTATTCCTGATTCAATGTCTCAGCAAACTAGGAATTGAGGGACCTTCCTCAGCCTGACAGAGGGCATCTATGAAACACCTGCAGCTGGACTTCAATGAAATAACCCTCTTTGGAATCACCCAGGAAACCAGCACTCTTAGGAGCATCTTTTACACCTGAATGTTTTAAACTGGACTTCGTGTCGAACAGGAGGGTGGACACATTCACGTCACTGAAATAGCGTTGCTCTGAATCATGTGCACAGCTAGCACTCTTCTATACTGACTTTTTTTTCTTTTTTTTTTTTTTTTTGAGGAAGATCAGCCCTGAGCTAACTACTGCCAATCCTCCTCTTTTTGCCAAGGAAGACTGGCCCTGAGCTAACATCCATGCCCGTCTTCCTCTGCTTTATACGTGGGATGCCTACCACAGCATGGCTTTTGCCAAGCGGTGCCATATCCCCACCCAGGATCGGAACCGGTGAACCCCGGGCCGCTGATAAGCTGAATGTGTGAACTTAACTGCTGCGCCACCCGGCCAGCCCCTATACAGACTATTTTTTTTAATTTTAGTAATATAATGATGTTGTTCCACTTTTGTCCTCTCTATTGCATTGTTTCCAATGAGAACTCTGTTGTATCTTTACCTTTGTTTCTCTGTACATAATGTTATTTTCCCTAAGGTTGCTTTCATGATTTCCTCCTTAACATAGATTTTGAGGAATTTTATTTGGTAAACTTTGATGTAGCTTTCTTGATGTTCCTTGTTATTGAGGATTATTGAGCTTCTTGCATTTGTGGCTTTATAGTGCTTTTTTAAACTTTGAAAATAATTGACCATATAACCTCAAATATTTATGGAAGGCTACACTAAATTTTCTTTCTTGGATACCTTAATTACATGTATTAATCACTGTTTTCACAGGCCCCCCAACTCACTAGTGCTCTGTCCATTTTAAATTCTGTTTTCTTTCTGAGTCTCATTTTGGATATTTTCTATTGCTGCATCTTCAAGTTCAGTCATCTTTCTCAACTGCAATGTCTAGTCTGTCGTTAACACAATCTCATGTAATGTTTTATTTTCAGAAGTTTCATTTGGGTTCTTTATACCCTTCATATCTCTACTTAATGTTTTGAACATATGAAAAATAATTAATACAACTGTTTTTTATTTCTTCCCTTCTAACTGTAGCTGATTTCTTACCTTCTAACTTCTATTTTAGGTTGTTTATTATTGATTGATTTCTCTGCTTGTTGTCTGTTGAATTTTCCTGCTTGGTCATCATTAGTTGGATGCCAGACACTGTTAATTTTACTTTTTAGTTTTGTTCTGTTGCATTCCTATAAATGTATCCAAGCACTGTTTCAATCCACAGTTTAGTTACTTGGGATCACTTTATTGCTTTAAGATCTTCCTTTAAGACTCATGGGCAACACTGGAACAGTGTTTCTCCTGAGGCAGATCTCTTCTGAACACTCTACCCATAGTTTTCTGAATTATGAGGTGTTTGGTTCTAATTGTTAGGTACAGGCACGGTTCCCAGCCCTCTGGGAGCACCTGACCCTGTTCCCTCTAATCCTAGATGGCCCTTTTTTGAGCCCATGGCAGTTTCCTCCCGTGCATGTGCAGAACAGTGCTCTGCTGAAAACTTCAGGGCGATCTTTTGCAGACTTTCAGGTTTCTTTCTCTGTAGACTACTACTATTTTGGATTTTATCCTGAAAATTATAGCCAACTTGGTCTCTCCAGAATGCCATTTCCATCTCCCCAGCTCATGCTTTCAGTGGACTCCCCCACGGTTCCACTTCCCTGTGCCACAGGCTGCAGAGCTGCTCGAGACAGTGAGCTCAGTGGGCTGTGGGGCTTACGTCACCTGATTATGTCTCGCAGGGATCTCTGTCCTTCATTGCACATTATTCAGTGTCTTGACATTTTTTTAAAATATATTTTGACTGAAGTTTCCTGATTGTTTCAGGAAGGAGAGTATGCTAGATAAGAGCTAATATGCCTACTAGTGAACCTCATCTGTTACTGTTTATGCCCTTGTGTTATCCTTTCCCCTCAAGTGGGCCCTGGACTTAGTGATCTACTCACAACAAATAGAATACATGATCAATGATGAAATGTCACTTGTAAGATTAAGCCTTAAAAAGAATATGGTTCCTTCCTTGTGTGTCTTGTCGTGCACTTCTCTCATCTCTCATATGCTGGTCCTGACAAAACCTGCTGCCATGAAGTGAAGCAGCCCTGTGTACAGTGCCAGGTAGCAAGGTCCTGGCACCTGACAGCAACCATGTGAGCGAGCTCAGATGCAATACCCTCGTGCTTCTCCGTTAGAGGCTTTAGGTAAGAATGGAGCTGACAGCTTGATTGGATAGAAGTGGTAAAAGCATTCTTTCTTATCTTGTTCCTAATATTAAAGGGAAATTTAGTCTTTTACCATTAAATATAAATGTTGCTAATAGATTTTTTATATGTGCACTCAGTTGACTTTAAAATATTCTCCATTATTCATATTCTACTGAGACTTTTTACAACGAAACTACGTTGAATTTTGCCAAGTTATTTTTCTGCACTGATTGGTATAATCATTTTATTTCTCTTCCTTAGTTTATGAATTTCACTGGATTACACTGTTTGGTTTTCAATTATTAAATCAGCCTTGCACCCACGGAATAAACTCGACTGAATCAAAATTTATTCTTCGGATAAATTGCTAACACCTATTTGCAAAATTTTGTTTGTTTATTTGTGTGTTTTTAACAGGTTTAGCTAAACCCTGGGTCTCTCTCTCTTTGTTTTTTTGCTGAGAAAAATTTGCCCTGACCTAACATCTGTTGCCAGTCTTCATCTCTCTTTTTTTCCCTCCCCAAAGCCCCAGTACATAGTTGTGTATTCCAGTATTCTAGTTGTAAGTCCTAGTTCTTCTATGTGAGCCAATGCCATGGCATAACAACTGACAGATGAGTCATGTGGTTCTGCACCTGGAACCAAACCTGGGCTGCCAAAGCGGAGCGCACTGAACTTTAACTGCGAGGCCATCAGGGCTGGCTCTATTTACAAAAATTTTTACTGAGATTTTTTGCCTTTATAGTTATGAGGTGTCTAGGTCTGTATATCGGAGTAATACCAGCTTTATGCAATTAGTTGCACCCTAGTCACTCTTCTATTTTCTGAAGGACGTTGTATAGAATTGGTGTTCATTATTCTTTAAATATTGGTACAAATCTCCAATTAATTTAAATGAGGGAGGAGATTTCTCTTTGGTGAGATTATAAATTATGAAATCAATTTAATCTTGATATATGTTCCAACACTTGAAAGGAAAAGGCATTCTGCTGTTGTTTGGGGGGATTTTTCTGTAAGTGTTGTTTCCATCTTCTTGGGTTATAATGAGTTTAATTCTTCTACATCCTTTTGATTTTTCCATCTAGTTGTCCAATAAATTATTGTAAGTACAATTTCCAAGTATACAACTATAATTATGGATTTGTAAATTTCTTTATTTAATTATATCAGTTTCCACTTCACATTATTTGAGGTGCTATGGTTTGGTGCATACAAATTTGTAGTTTTATGTCTTATTTGTGGATTGACCCTTTAATCATTATATTATGTCCCTTTCTGTCCTTGGTGATTTTCAATGTTCTACATTCTATTTTATCTTATATTAATATAACCATTCCTTTTTTCTTTTCATTAATATTTGCATGATATCACTTTTCAATCATTTACTTTTAACAGGTCTTTATTTTTATATTTGAAATGATTTCCACGTAGAAAGTTTATAGATGAGTTATGTTTTTAATCCTTTCTGCCAATGTAGGTATTTTAATTGGTGAATTGAGACTATTTGCATTTATTGTAATTATTAATAGCTTAAGGCTTTTCAGCTATTTTATTTTTTTCTGTTCTTTTTCTTTTTTAAAATTTCTGATTTATTTTCTCTGTCTTCCTATAGGTTATATAAAAATATTTTAGAACTCACTTTTATATATCTATAGTCTCTCTTTGCCTGTCTCTGCATATAATTTTATGATTGCTCTAGTTATTACATTATATATACATACCTTGTCAAGTATATTTGTGTTAATTTTATTTGAGTGAAGTGTAAAAACATAATCACCATTTTTATGTTTACTATTCTTGTTTATGATACAGTTGTTTTAAGTACTTTCTCAACATATATTCATGACCAAATAAGACAGAGTTATACTTTCTGCTTCCCCATCAAACATAATTTAGAAAACTCAGGAAAAGAAGAAAAATGTCTAATATTTTCCCACATTTTTGCATACTGTGTTCTTTTCTCTTTTTTTGATTTTGTAAAAGTTCTTTTTTTCTTTCCTCTATGTTTAAAGAAATTTCTTCAGCTGTAAAGTTAATGTAGTCTTGCTGGAAAAAATGCCTCTTAGTTTTCTGTTTTTTTGTGAATATCCAGATTGTCCTCATTTCCATAGGATTTTTTTCTTGAAAATATGATTCTAAGATTACAGTTCTGTTCTTTCAGTATTTGAGGACCTTGTGCCATTTCTGTTTGCTGTGGTTTCTTATGAGAACTCCACTGTCATTGGAATTACTTTTCCCTTTCTCTTTTTGGTATTGTTTCTCTTCTTCTATTTTCAAGATTTTTATTTTTAAATTCTGCATTTGATGTATAGTGGTGTGAATTTTTTTTCTATTTATCCTTTTCGAGATTCACTCAGGTTTGATTTTTTTGGGGGGGAGGGGAAGATTCTTGCTGAGCTGTCATCTGTGCCAATCATCCTCTGTTTTATGTGGGATGCCGCTACAGTTTGGCTTGACCAGCAGTCCTAGATCTATGCCCAGGATCTGAACCTGTGAACCCCTGGCGGCTGAAGAAGTGTGAGAACTTAATCACTATGCTGCTGGGATGGCCCATCACTCACATTCTTGACTTTGCAGTGCCTTTTTGCCTCTACAATTCAGAGGTTTCTAATATTTACTTTACATTATGGGGATTGCATCACAGAATTTTTAGTTGGACTTGCTGGGAAGATCAGGCAACTTCATGTCTACTCCTTTACACTTGAAGTCGAGGACTAACTTGACTTTTAAATTAATGATTTAGTTCACATGTATTTAATGTAATCCTTAATGTATTTAAATTTATATATACCATTTTGCATTTTGTATTCTAACTGACATATTTATTTTGTTTCACATTTTCTTGCCTTCTGTAGAATTAACGTTCTTTTCTTCATTTTAAATAATTACTTTGTTAACCTCATTTTTATAATAATTATTGTAGATATCTTGAGATAAAAACAGATATTCTTGACTTATTAAAGTATTATTTAAATTATTTCCTTTTTATATTTCTTCAAAATTCTTGGGTTTAGCAATATTTAAAATCATTTTGCCCCTTCCAACATTTGCATAATTGTTACCATGCATTTTTATTCTGAATATATTTTAACTTTAAAACTGATTACAATTTTGTTTTGTATACTCAATTTACAGTCATTAATCACCTAGAGTTACAAACAGTATTTACCTCTTTATTGTTGTTATTTTTGTTGTTCTCATTGCTTTCATTTCTTTCTAAATTTCTGCATTCCAAGGGGGGTAATTTTATGTCTGTTTGAAAAACAGATATAAAACTTTAGATTTATTTTATAGGCAAAATACTCTCCCCCAGCACTATCTCAATTTTCCAAATTTTTGAACTTTGAATATGGTTTATTACATGGAAATGGAAATTAAACTTTCAGATAGAATTAAGACAGAAAATAAGCTGATCTTAAAATTGGGAGGTTCTCTTGAATTATCTGAGTGGGCCCATTGTATCCAAAAGGGTCCTAAAGGTAGAAGTGGAAGTTGGGAGAAAAGATAATGTTGTGGTGATACAGTGTGAGAAAGGCTTGCTTAGCCATTGCTGGCTTTGAAGATGGAGGGGGCTATGAGACAAGGAAAGAGAAAAGCCTCTAGAAAAGCCTTCCTAAGGCTAGGAAGTAGAATAGTCCATAGAGCCCCGAGAAATAAACACAGCCCTGACGGAAATTTAATTTGAACTCTGATAGACCTGGATCAGATTTCTGACCTACAGAGCTATAATCTATAGAATCTGTTTTGTTTTCAACTGCTAAACTAGGGGGATTAATTTTAGCAGCAAGTGGAAGCTAATGCAACTTTCTTTTGGTTTATATATGCTTGTAAAATTTTTAATAGTTTTTGTTTTATTGAAAATACTTTTATTTACTTTCATATTTGAAGGATGTTTTTCCAGGTTATAGAATTCTAGGTTGGTTATACTTTTATATGAGCACATGACAAAATAAATCCCATTATTCCCTCCTGCAAGTTCCAACATAGCACATCCCCAGAAAATCAATGGTATAATTTTACCAAATATTGGATTGCATTTATTAAAATTCTACATAAAGTTAATCATAATACATTTACTCTTATTTCAATTGGATGCTTACAATCAGTATAAATACTTTGATTCATTAAAGATATTGAATCATTATTTCATTTCCTTTTATTGCTGAGCAAAATTCCATTATATTTATGTTATATAAAAATACTGTATTATATACGATATAATATATACTAAATGCTATTATAAGATATAATTAATATTATATTATATTATATGATTCCATTCTATTCATTATTTGGCTATTCTCTCAATTATTGATGCACATCTGGGCTTTTTCCAGCTTTAGACATTTATAAATAAAGGTGCTACGAACATTCGTGTGCAAGTCTTCGCGTAGTCAAACGCTTTACTTTATCTTGAGGAAACCTAGGAATAGGATGTTTGAATTGTGTAGTGTCTAATTTAATAAATTGCCAAAATATTTTACGAAGTAGTTGTGCCATTTTTAACTCCTGTCAGCAGTTTATGATACTTTCCATTGTTTCATTTCCACAAAATACTGGGTAAGGTAAGTCTTTTTATTTTAGATATTTTAGCAGTCATGAAGTGGTATTTCATCATGGTACCGTTGTGGTATTCATATTTAATTTTAATTTCTTGAACGATTAAAGATGCTTAATATCTTTTATGTGTTGTTTTGCCAACTATAGATGAACTTTAGTGAAATATTCCCCCAAATGTTTTGCTTACTTTTCAATTGAATAGATTTTTTTTTCTAATTATTGAATTCAGAGTCTTTTGCATGTCTTGGGTATACATCCTTTATGAAATATATAACTTTAAAATATTTTCTTCTAGTATGGCTTGTCTTTTAACTCTCTTACCTAGCATTGTTAAGAGCAGAAGTGTTGTTTTTTAATCCAATATATTATTTTTTTCTTCTTTAGAATGCACCTTTGACATCAAATATGAAGTAGTATTCACCAAATCCACTAGTTGGCAATTTTCTTCTGTAAAAGGCCACTTGTAAATATTTTTGGCTTTGCTGATTAGACCATTTATGTTATAACTACTTAACTCTGTATCGAAGAAAAAAATCATACAAAATATATGCCTACATTCTAAAATACTTTTTTACAAAAATCAGGCAGTAGGCCAGATTCAGGCCACAAGCAATAGTGTTCCAACTTCTAGTGTAACTCAGGGTGACAAAAATTCTCGCTTATATTTTTTCAGAAACTTGTACATTTTGGATTTTACATTACAGTTTGTTATCCAATTTGAGCCATTTGTATATGATATAAGATAAGAATCAAAGTTCTTATTTTGCATATAGATGTCCAATTGTTCCCGCAACATTTAGTAAAAGGCTATTCTTTCTCCACCATCTTTTCCTTTCATCTTTGTTGGAAATCAATTGAGCAGATATGTGTGATTCTCTTTCTGGAATCTTTTTCTGATTCCATTGATTTATTAGGCCAATACCATACTGTCTCGTTTGCTGTCTGTATAAAAATTCTGGAAGTCAGATAGTTAAAATCCTCTTTTATCTTCATTTTTCATATGCATATGTTTATTCTAAGTTCTTTGCATTTCCATATGAATTTCAGAACCAAGGTAATTTCTTTCACAAAAAAAATACTGCTAGAGGTGCAGGCCCAGTGGCACAGAGGGTAATTTCACACGTTCCACTTCAGCAGCCCAGGGTTCACTGGTTTGGATCCCGGGTGTGGGCCTACACACTACTTGTTAAGCCATGTTGTGGCAGGCATCCCACATATAAAGTAGAGAAAGATGGGCACGAATGTGAGCTCAGAGCCAGTCTTCTTCAGCAAAAAGAGGAGGATTGGCAGCAGAGGTTAGCTCAGGGCCAATCTTCCTCCAAAAAAGAAAAATACTGGAAGTTCATGTGTTATTTTCACGAGTCTACAGATCATTGGGAGGATTGACATCTCAATAATATTGTGTCTGAGGTTTATGACATAATACATCTGCCATCGTCTGGATGTACTCTAATCTATCTTAGCAAGGTTTTAGAGTTCTCAATGTGCAGCACTTACACATATTTTGTGACCTTTACCCATAAGCATTTCATCAGTTTTGATGTGACTCTAAATGGTATTGTTTTTAAATCTCAGTTTTCTGTTGTCTTTTTGAGGAATGCAACTGGTTTTTGTACATCGAGCTCCTGACCTGTAAAGTTGTTAAACTTACTAAGTAGTTCTAGTAGCTTATTTGTATATTCCACAGGAATTTTTACATAAATTATCATGTTTCTGAATAATGATACAGTTATTGCTATCTTTTTGATCTACATTTATTTTTCTTGTTTATCGTAGTGGTTTGTTCCTAATAATAGAAGAAAAATATTCTTTTATTTACTCTTAAATGGTATTAGCTGCAGTTTTTTTGTAGAAGTCCTTCATCAGCTTGTCTTCTCTATCCTTAGTTTACTGACTATCCTTATCAGGAATGAATTTTGGATTTTCTCAAATGTATTTTTCTTCCTCCATGGTGATAAACATACGAACGTTACTTTTAGTTTCCTAATATGGTGAATTTCCTGGAATGATTTTGAATGTTGAGCCAACCTTACATTCTTACGTTAACCCCCAATTGCTCGTGATGTCCTTCTCTATATTTCATCCTTTTCTATATGACTACATTTCATTAACCTGAATTGAAGTATTTTTGCTTCCATGTTCATGACATATACAGCCTGTAGTTTTCTTTCCTTCTAACTCTTTGTCTTATGGTGGTGTCAATAATAATGGCCTTACCCAATGACTTACAAAGTACTCACTCCTCTTTGAATCATGTGAAAATCCCATAGCATTATTGTGACCAAAAACTGATCCCTGAATTGCCACCAATGACTGGTATTTGGTAAAGCCTGCTGGCTGTTATCCTCAAATTGGACAGGAACTGATTACCTTTGGTAAAATAATGACTGCCTTCAGGATTGTTTCTGACATTATCCTGTGTCTATTTCAGCTTTTCATTTTGTCCTCTAGGAAAAAAGGGATCAAGAGATGTTTTAATTAAAGAAGGAGTGGTCTCTTTTTTCTAAGTCTAGCTAAAGTTTTGTCAATTTTGTTTTTCTTCTCAAAAAAACAGCTCTTATTTTCTGGTCTCTCATTTATTTCTGCTCTGATCTTTGCTATTTTATTCCTTATGCTAAATTTGGGCTTAGTTTGTTCCTCCTTTTCCTAGTTCCGTGTGGTTACTGTAAAGTCAGGTTTTTTGAGATTTTGTTCCTTAATATAGGTACTATTACCATAAACTTCTGTCTTAGAACTGTTTTGCTGCATCCCATAAGTTTTAGAATGCTGTATTTCCATTTCCTTTTGTTTCAAAAACATTTAGTCCCCTTTTGATTTCTTCTTTGACTCATTGGTTGTTTCGAGTGTGTTTTTAAACTTGTACATATTTATGAATTTTTCAGGTTTCCTCTTGTTATTGATTTCTAGTTTTATACAATTATGGTTAGAAAAGACACTTGGAATATTTTCAGTATTCTTAAATTTGCTAAGATTCATGTTTTGAATTATCTGCTGTCTTTCTACTCCGGAGAATGTTTTCTAGGTGCTTGAGAAGAATGTGTATTCTGGTGCTGTTGGATGGACTGTTCTGTATATGTCTTTTAGGTCTATTTGTTCTAAAATGTAGTTCAAGTTTGATGTTTCTTATTGATTTTCTTTCTGGATGATCTATCCATTTTTGAAAAGGGTGATTACTGTTTCCTGATTCAAAGACCGAAATTTTAACTGCCCTAAGGCAATTCTGGATCTCTATTCTGTCCTCTTTGGCCCCTTCATTTTGTACTTTACAAGAGGGACTGAAAACAAGATGCGTCCTGCATGCTATGGTTGATAGAATAGAAGTTTGTTTAGGTGATGCCTTGAGGACTGAGAACTTCTTACCTGAGAGGTACGTGAAATTGGATAAGCAGTTCTGAAGAGCGCTGTCTTGGATATGAGTGGCCCTGAAGGGGAAATACACAACGTTTTAGTGCAAGAATGTTAAACTTACATCTCTTCACACCATTCTCTGAAACTATCTAAGAAGTAGTCAAAGATAGCATAAAATATGGTAATTTGTCTAATGACAACATACTGATTCTATGGCCTCTTGAGACTGAGGTTGGGATCTAATATCCTCATTTAATGTGGGATCTCACGGCTCTTGGCAACAGGCTTAGTTTTGTCGTAACAACACGTCTATTGATGATGTTTGGAGAGTCAGTTTTGAAAGTACAACTGATGCCTGATGTTATGTAATATGCTTATTTTTTTGTCTGTATATTTTGTTTCTCTGGCAATAATGTGTTTGAGGTGCTATAGGCAATCAAAAGTGTTCAATAAGTGAATGACACAGTGATTAATTTTATGCTGATCTTCATATTGGAGAGGCTTCTATTAATGTTTCAGATTTTCCTTGAAAGTTTTTTATAAATGAGTCCTCTGAAAAGTATGTGTTTTCTCAGGTATATCATATTCCTTATGGAGAATTTGTTTTAATTCAGTTAAACTTATTTTCTTTACCTGTATTGTATATGTTTTCTCTTTAGTGTGGGTAGTATTTATGAACACTGGTGGCATTTGTTTTATTTTTTTGTACATTCAAAATATATCTTTTTTTATTCATAATTGTTAATTTTTGTCTTATTAGTTCTTTCTAAGTGAAAAAACTGACTATGAAATCCAATTATGGTTGGAAGCTTGTCCACTTGCAAACTTCACTCTTGAGAGCATGGTGGAGGGCATATGACTGGACTGAGCACTTTTAATTCCACAAAAGATGAATAAAATTTTTCCAAACCAGAAATAATTCTAGGATCTCTAAAATATCCTAAACACGTCACTTGACTTTTAAGAGGATATCTGTCTAATTGCATATTAGAGAAACGTGCCAAAAAGTATGAAGGCTGGAAAGAGTGTCCAATCCTAGGGGAATTTTTAAAATACAGAACATCTTATAAACAGAATAACAAATAAAAAGCCCTCTTTACCCAGGCATCAAACATAGTTCATGACATTTAATTATAAAATGAAAACAAGCCACAGTACAGTGCACAGACTATAATACATTTCTGTGTAGGAAGTGTTGTAAGTTCCTAGTTGTTTTATATGCCTTCTGTGACCACCCTCCCACAAAGAAAAGTTAGAAGAAATCAATAAACACTGGATCAATATACAAGAAATGATTAAGTGGTTTACCTATGTAGGCAAAGGAAAAGAGTGTAGACAGGAAAAGTGCAGTATTGTAATTTCTAATTTTTATCTTCTTATATAGTTCTGATTTTTGAAACACATGACATAATTTATTCTGAGAAGTGAGATAAAACAAAGGAATTAAATTCCATATAATCATATGGATCATGTGAAACTGTAAATGAGCAAAATTTGAGTGAAAGGTACTTGGTGATTGGAAGAGATAATTTAGAGAACCTTGAGTTTTTTCAGTGAGATCAGGGTTCTGCTTTAGGAAAGTGATACCTGAGGGGAGATCTTGAAGTACCAGCAGCATGTGCTGAGGGCTGCAAGAGGGAGGGTCCATCAGAGGGAGCAGCATGTGCCAAGGAATGTGGGGAAAGTACCTGGTGAGTAGATGGCAATAAGATGACCTACTGAGACTTTAACTTTGACAAGAGAAGGAGCAAGGAAATGAGAGAGGCCAGACCACACAGGGCTTCTAGGCTAGGATGAATGATTTAATTTACATGCTTAAAGCAGTACCAAGACATCCATCTGTTTTAAGCAGGAAGAAATCACGTTCTGATTGACACTGTAAAATGTCCACTCTGGTTGTTGTACGCAGGCCTCATGGGACCAGGTCCTGAGAGGAAGGGATTGGACCCTTGGGGGAGATACTGTGATATCCAAATATGGACATGTGTAGCTCCGATTCTGGTATTGTCCAAGGAGATAAAAATGAGTTGATGCATTTGAAAGTAATTTGCTAGCTATGAACAGTGATGGATTAGGGGATGACAGGGAAAATTTTAACAGACTTTTCCACTTAAATAATGAGGGACTGCTACACAATATAGCCATTTTTTTTTCCCTTAAAGATGGTGGAAAAATGCTGACTTCAGTTTTCTACCTGTAAGTTTCCACAATTCAAGCCTGTTTTCACAAGGAAATAATCAGTGAGGAAGGCAGATACTTTACCTGGAAATTGAGTACAGTAATATTTCAACAGAATATTTGAGTACAACATTAGTATTTAAAATATAAATGGTAACATTTATTTTAGCAAATTTACATCACAGAAAATAGTACAGCCAAATACGATGTTTACAATTTCCTAAGTCAAAAAGCTGCTTAAATACTCATAAAAGTTACCTTTATATGCATCACTATCTCAGTTTTTAAAACTATGTGTATAAATGTATTGTCAAGAGTTAGAAAACAACTTGTAAGTAAATGCTCTCTCTATAAAATATCTTTGATCTCCTTTATGTTCTACAAAATTTCATCAAATACTCTTGCAGTTTTATAATCAAAATAAAATTCAATATTGTTTAACTTTCATTTTGACATTTTTGCATTGGGGATTTTGCATTGACTCCTGTTTGCGTTTTGTTTCATGCTGTTACGCTGCTATGAAGATCACCGGCAGCAAGATTCTGAGACTCCGTGATAACCTGCTTTAATGCAATCTGCCCAAAGGAAGCAGAATATTTATTACTGTTATCAAGTTTGCCCCTTTCCAGTGAAACCACACTTATTGCAGTTTTTGAAAGTAAGACCAAAGAGTTTACAAACATATGACAATGAGATGAAAATAAATGAGTAGGACAAAGTTCTTTTGTATGTCTTTAAATTGTAATTGGAGTAGGCACCTTACTCTTTCTTCTTTTAACTCAAAACCACCCACAGCTCCTGGCTTGCCCTAGCAAAAAAAAAAAAAAGAAAAGACAAGAAAAATCCAATTAGAGGTTTGTGATAAATGGAATGACAAAGGGAGGAAGACTTAGATAGACATTCTGCCAGGGAACTGGAGTTGCAAAAATTACGATCGCTAATGGGATAAGAAAATTCCTCTTCAGCTGTGAGGGATTACGAACATGTCATCCCCCAAACATGCTGCTTTGGAATACTGACGTTTTGGAACTGAGAGCACTAGAGAAACAGTAGATGCAAGAAGGACTACTTGACCTCCCCTTTTCTACCCAAAAGCAGGTCAGATCATTTCCTATTGGAATGTGCTCTCCTTGTCTCAGGAAGAGAACATTCTCATTACCACAGACTGGGTTTTGATGCCAAAACAGACCTGCAAAATAAACCTACTAAAATAACTCTTCCCTTCCCTTCATTTCCCTATACATTTTCTAAGCAGTCTCCCATAATTGGCTGCTCCTTGCCCTTTTGTCTTGTCACATACCTACAATTTATTGCTCTTTCTTTAAAAAGTATATAAACTTTTGAGATTAACTGCTTCTTTGGGTTCATTTTCCTTTTGAAGATACCTAAGTGCACATAAACATTAAAATAAAATATGTATGCTTTTCTCATGTTAACCTGTCTTAAGTTACTTTAATGCTGAGGCTTAGCCACAAAACCTAAGAGGGTAGGAAGAATTTTTCCTCTGCTACAGTAGGATGGCATACAGATTTAGCTGTGTGCTGAAACAGAACATTTCACTATTTTTTGTGAGACTTTGGATATAGCTTTAGATATTCTGATGGAAAATGAAGGTTTAGGAAAAATGTTGATATATGCATTAAGTTTTTAATATCCATGGTAGGTAATTTTGACAATAATTTCCTTAAATGTGTACTGCTTTAAAAATAAAAATAATTAGACATTCAGGAAAAATATTTTTGGTTTAATATATACCAGAAAACAACATCTCAGAGTTTAAACTAAGAAAAATTCCAAGCATTGGCATTTGCAAGAAACTCCTGATTTCATTATATTCTCTTGCCATAAAAATAGATGGTTTAAAACCTTGGTTGCCTAAAATAGTACTTCTGGTGATTTAATCTGCATACCAGGCACCCCGGGGAACTTGTTGTAATGCATAGTCTCATTCAATATGTCTAGGGTGAGATTCTGCATTTCTAACCAGCTCCCAGATGACCCTGATGCTTCAAGTCCATTGGTCACACTTTTAGGAGCAAGACTTTAGGAGGCAATCAAGTGGAGAACACTTATGCTAAAAAGTTTTGATAAGATTTATTTCTCCTAGCACTCTGATCCTCTTATTTGTTACTAAACTGAAGTGAAATAACTGAAGAGCATAAAGCTACTTCATTAACACAGGACGGGGAACATAGTACTGGAAAACCTTCTTTTTCCAATTTTTTCCTCTCTCTCTGAATTGAATTAGTTCATGCTGAAATGATTCTTTTCTTGAATATTTTATGAGAATCTCACAGTGCTGACACTTGTTTTACTGTGTTAGCCCATTCTTGTACTGTCCAGTCCTAAGATTTTCCTTTTTTCCCTCCACTTATTAACCTTATTACCTCTGTTAATATTTTGAAATCCATTTATATTATCCAGAATAATCCCTTATCCAATATTTCTCAACAAAATTCTCCAGTTGTGTTTACATTCATGATTAAATCAACATCTGTGCTTAAGGATAGTGCCTGGTTCATCACATGTGTTTGATAAGTGTTTATCGAGATAATTATTCAAGCTTCAAAGTGATGTTTGTAATAGCCCATCTACCAGATGGAGTAACACTGCTCCATTTAACAGAAACAACTTTTGGCCCATGGTTACTGTTAAGGTGTAAATTATGAAAACATTCAAATGAAATATTATATGGGACTAAATCGTCATATTTTCTGATTGTTAATGCTTTATGTTCAGGGAGCTTGTGTTCTCTCTCTATCACTATGTCATTCCACTAAAACATACTTAAACACAGTAATTATAGAATATCTATTACAGTAGAATTCAAAAGTGCCGAGAGATGTCTGTATTAGGTGGTATCAATTTTACAACATAATTTTCAAGACTTACCATTTGCAAATATGGCTTGAGAATCCATTCTAAACTGCTCATTCTTGTTGATCTCTCAAATCCCTCTCATGTTTCTGACCAAGAGCAATCTCCTTTGTGCTAGAACTTTCCTGAAAGCTTTCTTCACATCTTTGTTTCTCAGGGTGTATATGAGAGGATTTACCAATGGGGTGACCACACAGTAGAACACTGAGACCACCTTACCAATGGTGAAGTTGTATTTGGCTGGGGGGCAGACATAGGCGAAGATAATGGTGCCATAATAGATGGTGACCACAGTGAGGTGGGAGGCACAGGTGCAGAAAGTTTTCTTCTTAGCATCCCTGGAAGACAGTCTAGTTATTGTGACCACAATATGGCCGTAGGAGGACATGGTGAGAAGGAAAGAACTTAGAATCACGATAGAGCTACATGTGTAGCCCAAGGCCTCCACCAAGAATGTGTCTGAGCAAGACAGTTTAAAAATGGGATCTGAGTCACAAAAGAAATGGTTGATCTTCCGGGGGCCACAAAAGTTTAGATGAGAGATGAGTATGGTAGGTAGCAGAGGGGCAATGAAGCCTCCAACCCAAGATCCAGCTGAAAATCGCAGGCACACTGGAATACTCATGAGGAGTGAGTAATGTAGAGGGCTGCAGACAGCCAGGTACCGGTCATAGGCCATGACTGCCAGCAGGATGCACTCTGTAGCTCCCATGGAGAAAAAGAAGTAGTACTGAGTTATACAACCAGAAACAGAGATGGTGACAACCTGTGAAAGGCAGGTGGCCAGCAATTTAGGCACTGTGGCTGTGGTGTACCAGATCTCTAGGAATGACAAATTTCCCAAGAAAATGTACATGGGTGTTTGAAGTGTGGAATCCATCAGAACAATAAAAATGATGAGGGTGTTTCCCATGAAGGAGAACAGATATACAGTGAGAAACATCACAAACAATGTGAGCCGCAGAGAGAGAACACCAGAAAACCCAAGAAAAATGAACTCGGTCACTGCTGTTTTGTTTGTTACATCCATGGCTCATCTTCTCTGATCTGGAATGAACCAACAATGCCCAGAGTGTGGCAGATGAGCAAGAATGGAATATTTTCATGTTCCTTTATTTTGTGATGCTAATGTATCTCTAATAATAATAAAGATGAATGACTGACCAAAACATATTGGCATCTTTATAAACATTTTACATTGCTTGACTCAGTTGACTTACGACATAAATCTCCAAGGTAAACAGTCTAGTAATCTACCTTACAAATGAAGAAACTAAGGAAGTAAATATTTTTTCCAGAGTTACATCACTTTAAATGGTGGGGCAGATGGTACCCAAGTAGATTTTTTAAAAGATCACAGTTCAAGCGAATACACAAAATATGGCTATTGGAAAAACATGACATTGTCCCATCACTAGTGATTTCACATCATAGAAATTAGAAGGTGGTAAAGAAACCGACAGCATGCAGATCAGAGGCCAGTGGATGGGGTGGGGCTCTCAGAATGGAGTTCCTAGGTCACACTAGTTGCATTATGAAGACACACTGTTGCCTACAATTTTACATCTATGAGCTTGGTTATATGCCTCATTTAGGGTTTGGTGGGAGATTAGTACAGGGATGAATTTTATCTCCAGAAAACCAAACAGAGAGTAGGATACAATATATACGTGGAAACTTTTTTCCCATAAATATTCTTTTAACTTTCCTAATCTTGGTTTGTTTTCAGAAATAGTGCATCCAGCAGTTTTCCTACATTGGTTAGGAACAGTCAAGCAAATAATTTAAATTCAGAAACCCATTCATTCTTCATTGGACATAGAGTTTTTTTTCCAAATCTTGGCTATTTTGAAAGAACCCTTAATATGAGATATACTCACTTACCAATTTTTAGTGTACCGAACAGTATTTATAATTATGGTTATATGAAGTGTTTTTGCCAAAATAAAAATACATAAATCCTTTTTTTAGAGGAACAAAGTTTTCCAATGGGTGTATTCATGTACAAATGAGTTTTAGTGCCAAACTATCTAGACGGTAAGTATTCAGCAGAAAAAAATTCTTAGTACCCATAATAAAAATTTTATCATATATGTAAAATATATTTTTTCATTATATTTTAAGAAGTCCCTGTGGTAAAGATACAGACTTGATATCTCCTATATCACAATGAAAAAAGTAGATGAAAGAAACATGAAGGCAATTCGGTTCATGTCTAAAAATTCCTGTGTTAAACATTTATGGAAGTTTTGAATCATAAAACTCTATTTTAAAAATGTATATAGGCTTTATGCCACAGCATTAATGCTTCCTGTGATGTGTTGGTGATTGAATGGTGTATATATAGATCATACTTATAAACTTGACTCTTTAATCAAGTCTAGTAATTTCTATTTTATATATATATATAATATATATTTTATATATGTTTTATATACATGAAAAATATATATATAAAATAGTAATTACTAGTTAGACTTGGTTAAAGAGTCAAGTTATGTTAACATGGTTAAGGGATATTTTATTTGTCCCACTAAAGCAACCTGGAGATATTTATCCCCTACAAATCCTAACATTTTTGCCATATTACTCTGAGTAACAAAAATAAAGTGCGCTTTTCACAGACTATAGCACTATTCAAAAAGATTTAAAAAAATATTACGACTAGAAATCAACCTAGAATTTATCATTGAAGAAAAGCATTTAAAGGAAAGAACTCGGGCTAATTTCTTAAAACATTTTCTTCTGAGTTTGATTCTCTGGTTCTACAAGAAAATTATTAACATTTTTATTATCTGTGTAAGACAAAAGTCCAAAGTCTCTCATTGTGATTATTAAATGTGTATTTCATGACCATTTTTCTCCTAGCATTAACCAAAAGAAAACAAAAATTATTTGGAAAGGATGTAAGTAGTTCTTTGACAATGGAAGCAGGCCAACATCATTCCAAAGAGAAAATCTCTTTTCTTTTCCTAAAAAATCTCACAGTTATCTACTTCTATCTTTTGTAAAAATCCCAAGCTGTATATAACATTAGAAGAGCACTAGATGATTGAGAAAATTAATTTTAAATTATCTATTACTTCCATAAAAATAAAATAACTTTTAAATATGAAGAAGAACTTATATATGTTAAAATTTATTTAGTGGTTTTAATTTATAAGCTATAATTGCTTATACTATGTGCTAAATGAAGGTCTGAGGAAGAATATTGCCTCAGATTACAGAAGGTTCCAAAATTATAAAAGCACTGCTATGTAACTCCATTGCTTTCTAGGTAAGTGAGAAATAACAGCAATTACATCCCCCCAGGTATACTCACAGCCTTTATTCTGTATGGTTATTTTCAGGAATGGAATGTTACTAACTATATTTTCTTTGACTCTCCTTTTCAGCTGTGTGTTAGAGCACACTGTATTCAATTTGTTCATGAGGGAAAGAAGTTAAAAATCTCCTCCCTTCTGTATTGGCTGTTTCACACCATCTGTGCCATAGATAAACACCAAATTCCTTGTGTTTTTTCCCCTGTAGGCAGGATGCGGGTAAACGCATGATCTGAGATTCCCGTTGAGAGGTGTGTTACAATTTCATCAGCCTTGAGCCTTGAGCCTTGGAAATATGCCCTCTGCCTTGGGACATCCACAAAGATTCCCTCAGGACTTTCCTATGGAGAGGGTCAGAGTAGTCTCCCCTTGGGACCAAAGGAAGAACAAAGCAAATGTGGGAAGTACTAGAAATGTCTTCACAGGAACTGAAGGAATTGATTTCTAAGTGGCTTCATTAGTTGCCACTGCACATGGTGTTCACCCTTCAAAAAATGATTGCAGAATTGTATCCCTCCATATTTCAGCCCCCACAGGCATGGCCAGATGACTGTATTCTCTAGCACACAAAGTAGGCACGAGATCAGCATTTATAAGACTTCCTTTGCAATAATAGAGTTATAAAACAAACAAACAAAAAACCCACAGAACAGCACTGGCATAGCATCTCTTTGTAGCAAATAAATCAGCTAAAAACATTTACCAGGTGTGTGTGGAAAACAATGCTGCTCAGTGTAGTGGATATTGAGGTTGAGTCATTTCACAGAAAGTTTAAGTTACAGGAGCATAGTGAATGTGTGTAGAGGGTATGCAAGACTGACAATCCTTGGGGCACAAAAAGACGAGAATGACAATCTAGATGACTGAATAAAGTAAATCTAGAGGACGTCCACAGATGTGTGGTGAAGATGGAACTTGGAACACAAGTTTGAGCTTGTTCATGTTAGTGAAGGGAAATAATGTTTTGGTCAACGTACTGTTTGAGAAAGTGGGTTATCCTATGTGTAAAAAAACCCCCACAAAACTCAGTCCTTGTGCATAAATACCAAGTGGATCAAACCTTCAGGCAAAAAGGGAAGAAATTGCAAACCAGTGATTGTCATTGAGAAAGTGGAAGGTATCAGGAGATATTTGAAAATGTGTGGAGGCAGCTTGTTTGAAACAACATGGGATGTTCGTGTCATGTATTGACATGAGCATGAAGATTGTAAATTATCTAGAGATGCCAAATACCCTACACAAGTTATTAATAGTGATCCCACTGAGAATCACTGATTTAAAGGCAATAGAAGAGGATAAATTTTTAAAAGAAAATTTTGCTTCATTGAGGTCACATTAGTTTATGTAAATTTCAGGTGTACATCAATATTTACCCAAGGAACATGAAAACACTAAGTCAAAAATATATATGCACCCCTATGTTCATTGCAGCATTATTCACAATAGCCAAGACATGGAAGCAACTTAAAATAGAATTTTTGAGCTATAATTGACATCCTATAAATTACACTTATTATGAGTATAGAGTTCAATGAGTTTTGATAAATGTATACACACATGTAACTGCAACCACAGTCATGAAATGTAGCACTCTGATCTACTGCAGAAAGTTTCCTCATGCCCCAAGCACTCAACTCATTTCTTCCCTTGGACCCAAGCAATTATTGCTCTCGTTTTGTCACTATAGCTTAGCTTTGTTTTGTTTAGATTGTCATAGAAACAGAATCATAGAACATATATTCTTTTATGTCAGCCTTTTTTCATTTACAGTCATGCATTAGAGATTGAATCACACTGTTGTGTGTGTGTGATTTACATCTGTTGCCAATTTTCCTCTTTTTGTTTGAGGAAGATTGTCGCTGAGCTAACATCTGTGCCAGTCTTCCTCTGTTTCATATGTGGGATGCTACCACAGCATGGCTTGATGAGCAGTGTATAAGTTCCTGCCCAGGATCCAAACCCATGAACCCTGGGCTGGAGAAGTGGAGCACACAAACCTACCCACTATGCCACCAGGCCGGCCCCTTGTTGTGTGGTTTAAGTCTGTCCTTCTTTATTGCTGAGTTGTAACCTATAGAAGACATATACCAAACTTCACCCATTTACTTATTGGTAAATATTAAGATCGTTTCAAATTTGGAGTTATTAAGAATAAAATTGCTATGAACTTTCATGTACAAATTTTTGTATGCAGATATGTTTCCTTTGCCTTGAATAAAAGCTAAAATTGTAATTTCTGGGTCATAGGGTAAGTATCTACTTAAATTAATGAGAAATTGCTAAAACTTTTCCAAAGTTGTTGCAACATTTTACATTCCCATCAGCAGTGACGAGTGTTCCACTGTCCACATCCTCACCAATGCTTGATATTGTCCCTCTTTAATTTTAGTTGTTCTAGTGAGTGTATAGTGTTTTCATGTGTCACTTTGCATTTTTCTTACAGCTTATGTTAGTGAGAATCTTTTCATGTGTTCACTGACCAATCTTATGAAACTTTCATTAAGTGTTTAAATTATGTGAATTTAAAAATAGATTGTTTATTCTCAAATTAGTATGTTCTATTAGTTATATACAAGTGCATTTGTGTTTATTCTTTTCCAATTTTTGGCTTGTTTTCTATTCTCTTACCACTGATTTCTAAACAGCAAAAGATTAAATTTGATGAAATCAATATAATTTTTATTTTTCATGATTAATGCTTTTTGATGTGGGTCTTATATAAGACTTAGACTATTCCGGTTTCATGTAGATGTTCTTCTCTATTTTCCTCTGGAAATTATATGGTTTTGCCTTTTCTATTTAGATCAATGATCCTTGTCTAGTGAATTTTTTGCAAGGTATGAAGTAACATTAGATATTCTATTTTTTCTTCCTTTACAGATTTTCTATACTATTTTAACAAATAAAAATCTTTCCCAATTGAATTTACTAGGCCCATTTAAAAAAAATAGGTTGACTATAAATTTGTGGGTCTATTCTTGAACTCTTTACCTGATCTATTTGTTTCTATTTATGCAAATACAGTCTTGGCTAACATTCCTCAATAACCAGTCGGGAAATAAGGTAGTTAAAGTGCTCCAATTTGGTTTTCTTTTTCAAAATTATTTAGTCTGATCTAAATCTTTGGATTTCCATACACATTTCAGGAGCAGCAAACCAATTTACATACACACGAGCCTTCCGGGAACTTGAGTCTCCTGATGCATGAACATGCTATATCTGGCCATTTATTCAGCTTTCTTTAATTTCTCTTGCAGTATTTTGTAATTTTACATGCAAATGTCTTCCACATACTTTGTTAATTTTCCTGTATATTTTATATTTTGATGTTATTAGAGTGTCTTAACTAATTGCATTTTCTAAAAGTTCGTACTTGTTAGGATGTAAAATAAAAATTGATTTTTGTATAATGACCTTGTCATCTGTGATCTAACTAAATTCAATGTCTACTTAAAGTAGTTTTCTTTGCATATTTTTGTGGTTTCCTATTTACAAAATAATATTATTTACAAATAAAGATTTATTCTGTCTTTCTAATCGATATACCTTCTTTCAAGTGTGCCTTTATTTCCTTTGTTTGTCGTCTTACACTTCCTAGGACCTTGAATGAAACAATGAGATTGGATATCTTTGACTTGTACCTAATCATAAAAGAAGAGATTCAGTTTTTTACCATTAATTATGATCTTAGGAACAGGTTTTTTTCCCCCATATAATTTTATTTCGATCATAATGGTTTATAACTTGTGTAATTTCAGGTGTACATTATTGCTTATCAATTCCTGAATATACTTCATCATGGTCACCCCAAGTAGTCTAATTTTTCTCCATCATCATATGTATGTGTCCCTTTATCCCTTTCTCCCACCCCCTAAACCCGCTTCTCCTCTGGTAACCACTAATATGTTTTCTTTACCCATGTGTTTGTTACCTTCCACATATGAGTGAAATCATGCAGTGTTTGTCTTTCTCTGTCTGGCTTACTTCACTTAACATCATACCCTCAAGTTATATCTATGTTGTTGCAAATGGGATGATTTTTTTCTTTTTTATGGCTGAATAGTATATACATATACCACATCTTTTTTATCCATTCATCTGTAGAAGGGTACTTGGTTGCTTCCACATCTTGGCTATTGTGAATAATGCTGCAATGAACATAGGGGTGCATAATCTCTTTGGATAATTGATTTCAAGATCTTGGATAAATACCCAGAAGTGGGATAGCTGGATTGTATGGTATTCCTATTTTTAGCTTTTTGAGAAATCTGCATAGTCTTTTCCATAGTGGCTGCACCAGTTTTCATTCCCAAGAAGAGTGTATGAACGTTCCCTTTTCTCTACATCCTCTCCAACATCTTTTGGTTTTTGTCTTGGTAATTATATCTATTCTGACAGGTGTAAAGTGATATTTCATTGTAGTTATTTTTTTATTGCATTCATAATAGTTTACACCAATGTGAGGTTTCAGTTGTACATTATTTATTGACAGGCACCACACAAATGCTCCCCATCACCCCCTGTGCCCACCCCCCATCCCCCTTCGCCTGGTAACCACTGAACTGTTTTCTTTCTCCATGTATTTGTTTATATTCCACATATGAGTGAAATCATCTGGTGTTTGTCTTTCTCAGACTGGCTTATTTCACTTAGCGTGATTCCCTCTAGGTCCTTCCATGTTATTGCAAATGGGATGAATTTGTATTTTTTTTCTGGCTGAGTAGTATTCCATTGTATATATGTATATATACACCACATCTTCTTTATCCAATCAACAGTCAATGGGCACTTGGGTTGCTTCCATGTCTTGGCTGTTGTGGATAGTGTTACAATGAACATAGGGGTGCATATGTTACTTTGGGTTGTTGATTTCAAATTGTTTGGGTAGGTACCCAGTAGTGGGATAGTTTGATTGCATGGTAGTTGTGTTTTTAATTTTTTGATAAATGCCCATACTGTTTCCCATAGTGGCTGCCCCAGTTTGCGTTCCCACCAGCAGTGTGTGAGTGTTCCCTTTCTCTACCTCCTCTCCAACACTTGGTATTTTTTGTCTTGGTAATTATAACCATTCTGACAGGTGTAAGGTGATAGTTCCTTGTAGTTTTGATTTGCGTTTGCCTAATAATTATTGATGTTGAGCATCTCTTCATGTGCCGATTGGCCATCTGGATATCTTCTGTCGAAAAATATCTGTTCATATCCTCAGCCCATCTTTTGATTTGGTTGTTCCTTTTTTTGTTGTTGAGTTGTGTGAGTTCTTTATATATTTTGTAAATTTTCCCTGTGTTGGATACATGATTTTCAAATATTTTCTTTCAGTTGGTGGTTTGTCTTTTCATTTTGTTGAAGGTTTCCTTTGATGTACAGGAACTTTTTAGTCTGATATACTCACATTTGTTTATTTTTTCTTTTCTTTCTCTTCCCTGAGTAGACATGATATTATAAGAGATGCTTCTGAGACTGATGTCAAAGAGTGTACTACTTATATTACCTTCCAGGAGTTTCATGAGTTCAGGACTTATCTTCAAGTCTTTGATCCATTTTGAGATTACTTTTGTGCATAGTGTAAATAATGGTCTACTTTCATTCTTTTGCATGCGGCTGTCCAGTTTTCGCAACAGCATTTATTGAAGAGACTATCTTTTCTCCATTGTATGTTCTTGGTACCTTTGTCGAAGATTAGCTGTCCGTAGACGTGTGGTTTCATTTCTGGGCTTTCAGTTCTGTCCCACTGATCAAGGTGCCTGTTTTTGTACCAGTAGTATGCTGTTTTGATCACTATGGCTTTGTAGTATGTTTTAAAGTCAGAAATTGTGATGTCTCCAACTTTGTTCTTTTTTTCTCAGTATTGCTACAGCAATTCGGGGTCTTTGATTGTCCCAGGTGAATTTTAGGATTCTTTGCTCTATTTCTGTCAAGAATGTCATTGGGATTCTGATTGGGATTGCATTGAATCTGTAGATTGCTTTGGGTAGTATGGACATTTTAACTATGTTTATTCTTCCAATCCATGTGCATGGAATCTCTTTCCATCTCTTTATGTCATTATTTATTTCTTTCAATAATGTCTTATAGTTTTAATTGTATAAGTCCTTTGCCACCTTAGATAAATTTATTCCTAGGTACTTCATTCTTTTTTTTTGAGATTGTAAATGGAATTGTATTTTTGAGTTGTCTTTCTGTAAGTTCATTATTAGAGTACAGAAAGGCAACTTATTTTTGTAAGTTTATTTTGTATCCCACAACTTTACTGTAGTTGTTAATTATTTCTAATAGTATTCCAATGGATTCTTTAGGGTTTTCTATATATAAGGTCTTGTAGTCTGCAAACAGTGACAGTTTCACTTCTTCACTCCCTATTTGGATTCCTTTTATTCCTTTCTCTTGCCTAATTGCTCTGGCCAAAACCTCCTGTACTATGTTGAATAAGAGTGGTGATAGTGGGCCTCCTTGTTTTGTTCTTGTTCTCAGAGGGATGGCATTCATTTTTTTCCCCATTGAGTATGATGTTGGCTGTGGGTTTGTCATATATGGTCATTATGTTGAGGCAATTTCCTTCTATCCCCATTTTGTTCAAAGTTTTTGTCACAAATGGCTGTTGGATGTTGTCAAATGCTTTCTCTGCATCTATTGAGATGATCATGTGGTTTTTATTCCTCATTTTGTTGATGTGATGTATAACATTGTTTGATTTGTGGATGTTGAACCATCTCTGTGTCCCTGGAATAAATCCCACTTGATCATGATGTATGATCTTTTTGATGTATTGCTATATTCAGGTTGCCAATATTTTGTTGAGGATTTTTGCATCTATATTCATTAGTGATATTGGGTGGTAGTTTTCCTTTTTTTGTATTGTCTTTGTCAGGCTTTGGTATCACAGTGATTTTGGCTTTGTACAATGTGTTAGGAAGCATCCCATCTTCCCTAATTTTTTGGAATAGCTTGAGAAGGATAGGTAGTAAATCCTTTCTGAATGTTTGGTAGAATTCCCCAGGGAAGACATCTGGTCCTGGGCTTTTATTCTTTGGGATGCTTTTGATTAGTTTCAATATCTTTACTTGTGATTTGTCTATTCAGATCCTCTATTTCTTCTGATTCAGCTTTGAGAGGTTGTAAGATTCTAAGAATTTACCCATTTCCTCTAGATTGGCCATTTTGTCAGCATATAGCTTTTTGCAATATTCTCTTATAATCCGCACTTCTGTGGTATCCTTTGTTATTTCTTCTCTTTCATTTCTAATTTTATTTATCTGAGCTTTCTCTCTTTTTTCTTTGTAAATCTGGCTAGGGGTTTGTCAATTTTATTTATCTTCTCAAAGAACCAACTCTGTTTCATTGATCTTTTCTACTTCCTCTTTTGTTTCATTAGCATTCATTTCTGCTTTGATTTTTATTATTTCTCTCCTGCTGACATTGAGCTTTGTTTGTTTTTCTTTTTCTAATTCAATTTTGTGTAGTTTGAGATTGCTTATTTGGGTTTTTTCTTGTTTGTTAAAGTGAGCCTGTATTGTGAAGACTTTCCCTCATAATATGGCTTTTGCTGCATCCCACATGAGGTGGTATGGTATGTTTTCATTTTCATTTGTCTCCAGATTTTTTTATTTCTCCTTTAATTTCTTCAATGATCCATTGTTTATTCAATAGCATGTTGTTTAGTCTCCACATCTTGGTCCTTTCCTCAGCGTTTTTCTTGTAATTAATTTCTATCTGTATAGCATTGTGATTGGAAGAGAGGCTTGTTATTATTTCAATCTTCTTAAATTTATTGAGGCTTGCCTTGTTTCCCAACATATGGTCTATTCTGAAAATGTTCTGTGCACACTTGAGAAGAATGTGTATTCTGCTGTTTTTGGATGGAGTGTTCTATGTATGTCTATTAAGTCTGTCTGGCCTAGATTTTCATTAATTTCACTGTTTCCTTGTTGACTTTCTGTCTGGATGATCTATCCATTGATGTGAGTGGAGTGTTGAGGTCCCCTACTATTATTGTCTTATTATTAATGTCTTCTTTTAGGTTTGTTGATAGTTGCTTTATGAACTTGGGTGCTCCTGTGTTGGGTGCATAAATATTTGCAAGTATTATTCCTTCTTTCACTTTTTTTTAATTGAGTTATTGATAGGTTACTATCTTGTGAAATTTCAATTGTACATTAATGTTTGTCAGTCATGTTGTAGGTGCACCACTTCACCCTTAGTGCCCGCCCCCCACCCCACCTTTCCCCTGGTATCCACTAAAGTGTTCTTAGTCCATAATTTTAAATTCCTCCTATGAGTGGAGTCATACACAGATTATCTTTCTCTCGCTGGCTCATTTCACTTAACATAATTCTTTCAAGGTCCATCCATGTTATTGCAAATGGAATGATTTTGTTCTGTTTTGCAGCTGAGTAGTATTCCATTGTATATATGTAACACATTTTCTTTATCCATTCGTCTGTTGCTGGACACTTAGGCTGCTTCCACGTCTTGGCTATTGTAAACAGTGCTGCAATAAACATTGGGGTGCATAGGACTTTTGGGATTGCTGACTTTAAGCTCTTTGGATAAATACCCAGTAGTGGGATGGCTGGATCGTATGGTAGTTCTATTTTTAATTTTTTGAGGAATCTCCATACTGTTTTCCATAGTGACTGCACCACTTTGCATTCCCACCAGCAGTGTATGATGGTTCCTTTTTCTCTGCAACCTCTCCGACATTTGTTGCTATTAGTTTTAGATATTTTTGTCATGCTAACGGGTGTAAGGTGATATCTTAGTGTAGTTTTGATTTGCATTTTCCTGATGATCAGCGATGATGAGCATCTTTTCATGTGCCTATTGGCCATCAGTATATCTTCTTTGGAGAAATGTCTGTTCATGTCTCCAGCCCATTTTTTGATTGGGTTGTTTGATGTTTTGTTGTTGAGTTGCGAAAGTTCTTTATACATTATGGATATTAAGCCTTTGTCAGATATATTACTTGCAAATATTTTTTCCCAATTAGTGGGTTGTTTTTTTGTTTCAGTCCTGCTTTCATTTGCCTTGAAGAAGCTCTTTAATCTGATGAAGTCCCATTTGTTTAATCTGATGAGGTCCCATTTTTCTTTCTATTGTTTCCCTGTGTTATTCCTTCTTGATGGAGTGTCCCTTTGATCACTATATACTGCCCCTCTTTGTCTCTCTTTGTCTGACTTATCTCAAAGTGTACTTTGTCTGATATAAGTATTGCAACACCTACTTTCTTATGTTTGTCATTAGCTTGGAGCATCATCTTCCATCCCTTCATTCTGAGCCTGTGCTTGCTGTTGGAGCTAAGATGTGTTCCCTGGAGGCAGCATATTTTTGGCTCTTGTTCTTTAATCCATCTCGCCACTCTGTGTCTTTTTATTGGAGAATTCAATCCGTTTACTTTTAGGGTGATTATCAATATATGAAGGCTTAATATTGCCATTTTTTCACTTGTTTTCCAGTTCTCCAGCATTTCCTTTGTTTCTAGTCCTGTGTATTTTGGTCTACCAATCCAGTTATGTAGTTTTTTATGTTGTGTTTCTTTGTTTTCTCCTTATTTGTTATTTGTTTCTCTGTTCTGCTTTTGTTGTTTAGTGGTTACCCTGAGATTTGTATCAAGATCTCATGGATAAGATAGTCCCTTTTCTGATGGCCTCTACTTTCCTTATACTAAACCAATTCAATCCCTTTCTTTTTTCCCTACTAAGTTGTTTTTCTCACATCTTACTCCATATTGTGTTGTGAGTTTGTAGTTAAAATGACAAGATTATCTTTGTTCTTGGTGTTTTCCTTCCCTTTGTCTTTAATGTTATACTTGAGTATTTGCTATGCTGCTCTGATTCTATCTACCCATTTAACTCCTTACTCCATGCTTTGTAACCCCTTTCTCCCTTTTTTTCATGTATGAGGGCCTTCTTGAGGATTTCTTGTAGGGGGTGTCTCATGGCTATGAACTCCCTTAGCTTATGTTTGTCTGGGAAAATTTTTATTTCTCCATCATATCTGAAAGATATTTTCACTGGATAGAGTATTCTTGGCTGAAATTTTTGTCCTTCAATGATTTGAATATGTCATTCTGGGCTCTTCTAGCCTGTAAGGCTTCTGCAGAGAAATCCATTGAAAGCCTGTATGGGGTACCTTTGTAGGTTATTTTCTTCTGCCTTGCTGCCCTTACTGTTCTTTCTTTGTCACTCACTTTTGCCAGTTTCACTACTAGATGCCTTGCAGTAGGTCTTTTTACGCTGACATATTTAGGAGATCAGGCAGCCTCTTCCATATGGATTTCCTTCCCTAGGCTCGGGAAGTTCTCTGCTATTATTTCTTTGAACAAGCTTTCCTCTCCATTCTCTTTCTCGAATACCTATAATTCTTATGTTGCATTTCCTCATTGAGGGATATTTCTCAGAGACTTTCTTCATTTCTTTTTAGTCTTAGTTCTCTCTCTCCTCCTCTATCTGGAGCATTTCAACATGTCTATTTTTGATTATGCTGATACACTCCTCTATGATGTCAGCACAATCATTCAGGGAATCCATATTTTGTTTTATTTATTACACAGCATCTTTCATCTCTAATATTTCTGATTGATCCTTCTTTATAGTTTTAATCTCTTTTGTGAAGTAGCTCCTGAAGTCATTGAATTGTTTCTCTACATTCTCTTTTACCTAATTGAGTTTTTTGATGATAGCTATTTTGAATTCACTGTTGTTTAGCTTACATATTTCTGTGTCCTCAGGACTGTGTTCTGGGCACTGGTCATTTTCTCTCTGGTCTGGAGATCTAATATAGTGTTTGATATTTGCTAGAGTCTGTTTTTTCACATCCTGGCTTCATTTGGTTACAGTTACCACCTATAACCACTGGGTGGGAGTCAAGAGCCTCTGCCTTCACTGGAGATCCCAAGCAGTGGAGCCAGTGTTGAGAGGGTGGGCAGAGAGGTGCTTTCTCCTGTGTGCACTCCTCTGGGCTTTTTGCTCTCCCTATCTGTTCTGGGATGTTGGCTTGATCAGGTCACCCCCTGCCCCCCGTGAAAGCTTTTGCCCAAGGAGAGGGCTTCCCTCTAGGATGCAAGGGCCCTAGGGAGTCCTTTATGTTCCCATGAATGAACGTCCCCTCCCACATGCCTTCCCTTTGGGATCCTCCTGTGGTCCAAATCGCATCTTTAGGGAAGGGAGCAAAGGTTTCTCTTACTCTGGTCTAGCTCTGAGGGGGGCTTCAGCCTTTCCACTCTCCATTGTATGGCTGTGTGGGTCTCTCAGACATCTTTTGTTTTGTGTTTGGATGTCCTCTGTTGGAGTATGGATTTTTTTCATTGTATACTGGAGGGGAGGGAAAGATTTCTGAGACACCTCACTCCATCATGGTGCTGACATCACTCCTGGCCAGAATTTTTGCATATTCATCATAGCCTATCCAAACACTAATGACCTGATAACAAAAAGAGTTACACTAAATTTTTAAACTATTAAAAAATACTCCTGTTATAGCTTGTTTATCTCAAAAGGGGGTTCTGGCAACACTTTATATTTTTTTTTCTGTGGTGGACAAATTGAATGTGCTTGGATAATGATAAAAAATGATGAACAGGGCACTTTTCTACATTCTAAGGAGTTTTTGATCATGGCAAAGTCTTCCACCTCTCCATGATGTGGTTTAGCCAGTATAAATACACTAATGGCTTGTGCATTTAAGGGGCCTCACTTGCCCTGTAGAAAGCAATGACTGTCAACCTCAATGAGGATATCGTAAAGTTGACAGCATTTAACTTTATTCTCCTAATGATAAAGTAGTCAAATTACCAACACTTGCTTCACAGAAGATATGAGAAAAATTATAGGAGAAAAGATAGATAAAACCTAAGTGAAAAAATGTTTGACTTAGAGGTGAGACATATATTTTTATTTCGGTTGATTAAATAATATAATAATGTGAATTCATCCCAAATAAATCAATTCATTCACAATCAATATAAAGGATATTTTGTTTTGGAAACAGAAAAAAATATTGTGAAGCTCCTATGAATGGTGGAAGGAATAAAATCCATGAGATGACCAGGATATTTTAAGGAAAAAACAAAGTATAATAAAATGGCTTATTATAATCAGGGCTTACAAGATGTCATATTACATAACTAAATTAATATAAGTTAAACCATACAATTGGTAATATTTTATTATTTTCACCAACAAAAATGTCCATTTCATGTGTTTAAATATTACACATTTTTAATGACTTGGTATAAACTGAATAATTTTGAGAAATACGATACGAAGAGCCTAGATTTCCTTGAATAGATTGTTAGTTGAAATATGGATAGTAAAGATGCTGCTGGCGAGAGAGTTCACAAGGAAATTAAGAGAATTATAGAGGAGACCTAAATTACCTTCGAGAAAGCCTAAATGTCTGGTGAAAAGATGACATTGGGAAACAGCTGAATGTGTGGCTATGCTACCTCTTGCCCAAACATTGTCAAGATCAGAAGGTCACCATATTAAGTCACAAAAGAAGGGTTTTCTTTACAGATATTTTCAATCAAACTAGACCTGGAGGAAGGTGAAGAACCTGTATCTCAGCCATCACAACAAAAGCAAAACTCCAGAAGAGACCACCTCAAAACTCTTTGACTCTTGTCTAATGAAGTTATTCCCACACAGAATCTGTGCAAGATCCACCAGCTTCTTGAGAATATTAGGTCAAGAGAACACTGCCAGTTGGGACTGAAATACACAGACAGAACAGAAAATAAAGGAATGCTTTTCTTGGCATGAAGCTGATGATACAGCTACTCCTCTATGTGTACTAACCTTCGAGAAGATAAGACGACTCAGAAGCTGGAACCAGGAGCCTGGGTGGAATAACTAAGAGCACAGAGAGAGAAACCAGGAGCTCAGAAGACAGCGTTGAGAGCTCAGAGCACTAAACGTGGAGGGTTATTCACAGCCTTGAAACCTAATCAAGGAGTTTTTAGTCTTTTAAAAGAAAGTTTGCATATGCAATAAATATAGGAAATTTTTCTCTAATTTACAATTAATTAAGTAATTGCAAAGGAAAAGAATTGGGTAGGTTGTTTTCACTCAGATTAACAATTTATACAGATTAATAATAATCATTTTAACAAGTGTTTAGGATACCATGCCAATAAGTGACTGAACTTTGAACTGATGCAAAATTTTTAAAGAGTAGTTATGTAATGTCTTCAGGATAATATTTCTAGGTATATGCAACTCACCTGTTTAATTTTTGTCTTTAATTAAGCTTTTTATTCTGTGATAATAATAGAGTTACATGCAATTATAAGAAAGAATACAGGGATCTCCCATATACCATACACTAAGTTTTCCCATCAATAACATTTTACAAAATTCTAGCCCAATATTACCAACAGATATTGACACTGGTAGAGTCAAGAAGAACATTTCCTAGACCACAAGGACTCTTCATGTTGCCTTTTAAGAGGTCCATCTGCTTCACTCTTACACCAACGCTTCCTAATCCTGCAACTATTAATCTTTTCTCTTTTTCTATAATTTTGTCATTTTAAAACATAAGTGAGACCACAGAGTATATAACGTTTTGAGATTGGCTTTCTTTCACGCTGCATAATCCAAGTTCTTGTGTATACCAGTAGTTGCTAAGAAATATTCCCTCATACGGATGGATGACAGTTTGTTTAACATTGACTTGTAGAAGGACATGAGGGATATTCGCAGTTTGAGGTTATTATGAATAAAGCAGACATAAACATTTTTGTATAGTTTGTGTGTGTGTGTGTGTGTGTGTGTAGAAAAGTCCTTGTGTATCTGGCATAGACGCCCAGGAGTGGAATTGCTGTGATTTTGGTGGTTGCACGTTTAGCTGTTTTGTCCTGTTTTTTAAAAAAATAATTACACAAAACAAAACAAAAAACACCTGCTAAACCCTCCCAGGGTGACTGTACCATTTTAGTGTCATGTCAGCAGTGTGTGTATGATCCAGTCACTTTGCACTCTTGCCGAAATTTTTGCTTGCTACTGTTTTGTTTTGTTAAATTTTATTTTAGCCATTCTGACAGGTGTTTAGTGTTAATGCATTGGGATTTTAATCTACATTTATCTAATAGATAATGATAGTGAACTTATTTTCATTTGTCTATTTTTCTTGTTTGTATCCTCTTCAGTGAAATATCCCTCTATATCTTTTGCCCATGTTCCAATTGCGTTGTTATTTTATTGTTAAGTTTTGAGAATTATTTATATGTTCTAGATTAGTATGTTGTCTGACACGTTTCCTAT
This sequence comes from Equus caballus, assembly GCF_041296265.1. Taxonomy (NCBI): domain Eukaryota; kingdom Metazoa; phylum Chordata; class Mammalia; order Perissodactyla; family Equidae; genus Equus; species Equus caballus. The sequence goes on from NC_091704.1 coordinate 13,590,152, forward strand.
TTTTTACATTGTGTACCTATTCTTTTCATGATGTTAGTTGTCTTTCATAGAGCAAAAATTTTTATAAAGTTCACTTTACCAACAGTTTATTTTATGGGTTGTACTTTTAATGTCAAGCTTGAGAACTTTTTTCTAGTCCTAGAGCATTACTATTTTCTCTTATCTTTTATTTTATGAAAATTTATAGTTTTACATTTTGTATTTAAGGAATGAGATTTATATGGAGGTTCTTTTGTTTCCCACTCTTAGATGTCCAGCTCCTCCAATATCAGGTTGCTGAAAAGACTATTCTTTCCGAATTGAAGTGTTTTTGCAATTTCTGTGGGTCTTTCTTTTTATTATCCTGTTCCATTGATTTATGGGTTTATCCCTCCACAAACACCACCCAGTCTTGATTACTGTAGTTATAGTACAGGTCTTGAATTTGGATATAGTGATTCTTCTCACTTTATTCTTCTTTACAAAAATGCTTTAACTTACAGAAATTAAACAAAGAATCCTAAAATTCATATGGGGCAACAAAAGACCCAGAATTGCTAAGACAATCCTGAGAAAGAAGAACAAAGCTGGAGGCATCAGAATCCCTGACTTCAAAGCATACTACAAAGCTACAGTAATCAAAACAGCATGGAACTGGTACAAAAAAAGGTGCACAGATAAATGGAACAGAATTGAAAGCCCAGAAATAAAACCACACATCTAAGGACAGCTACTCTTCAACAAAGGAGCTGAGGGCCTACATTGGAGAAAAGAAAGTCTCTTCCACAAATGGTGCAGGGAAAACTGGACAGCCACATGTTAAAGAATGAAAATTGACCATTCTTTTTCACCATTCACAAAAATAAACTCAAAATGGATGAAAGGCCTAAAGATTAGGCCTGAAACAATGTCTTCTAGCATAGAATATAGTTAGTACACTCTTTGACATCAGTTTCAAAAGAATCTGTTTGGACACCATAACCCCTCAGATGGGGGAAGCAATAGAAAGAATAAAAAAATGGAACTTCATCAGACTAAAGAGCTTCTTCAAGGCAAGGGAAAACAGGATCGAAACAAAAAAACAGCCCACTAATTGGGAAAAAATATTTACAAGTTATTTATCTGACAAAGGGTTAATCTCCATAATATATAAAGAACTCATACAGCTCAACAACAAAAAATCAAAGAACCCAATCAAAAAATGGCCAGGGGACATGAAGAGATATTTCTCCAAAGAAGATATATGGATGGCCAATAGACACATGAAAAGATGCTCATCATCACTAATCATCAGGGAAATGCAAATCAAAACTACACTAAGATATCACCTTACACCTGTTAGAATGGCAAAAATACCCAACACCAAGAGTGACAAGTGTTGGAGAGGCTGTGGAGTAAAAGGAACCCTCATACACTGTTGGTGGGAATGCAAACTGGTGCAGCCACTATGGAAAACAGTATGGAGATTTCTCAAAAAGTTAAAAATAGAAATACCTTATGACCCAGCCATCCCACTACTGGGTATCTATCCTAAGTACCTGAAATCAGCAATCCCAAAAGTCCCATGCACCCCTATGTTCATTGCAGCATTATTCACAATAGCCAAGACATGGAACCAACCTAAGTGCCCAGCAACTGACGGATGGATAAAGAAGATATGGTATATATATATATATATGTGTGTGTATATATATATATATATACAATGGAATACTACTCAACCATAAAAAGGACAAAGTCGTCCCGTTCACAACAACATGGATGTACCTTAAGGATATTATGTTGAGTGAAATAAGCCAGACAGAGAGAGACGAACTCTGTATGACTCTACTCATAGGTCTAAGTTAACATATAGACAAAGAAAACTGATTGGTGGTTACCAGGGGAAAGGGGGATGGGGGTAGGGCACTAAGGGTGAAGTGGTATACCCACAACATGACTAACAATAATGTACAACTGAAATTTCACAAGGTTGTAAACTATCATAATCTTAATAAAAAAATGCTTTAACTATTCTAGTTCCTTTAACATTCCATATAAATTTTAGAATAGCCTTGTCCACATTAACCAAAGATCTTGTGTGGAATGTCATAGGAATTTTGTTGAATCAGTATATCATTTCGAGAAGAAATGACATTTTGAGTTTTCCCATCCATCAACATATTATGTCTCATCTCTCCATTTATTTAAATCTTCATTTTTTTTCATTAGTGTCTTTTGGTTTTCACCACACAAGTCCTGTATGAATTACTAAACTTACATATAAACGTTTCCTTTTTTAACAATTATAAATATATTGCATTTTTAGTATTGATGCCCATGTGTTTATTTCCGCTATATAGAAATAATTGATTTGTTGAATATTTACCATCATCATTAGACATTGCTGAGCTCACTTATTAATTTTAGGAGATTTTTTTAAATTGCTTTATGTGGACAATGTGTCATCTGAAAATAGGGGTAATTTCACATTTCTTTTTAAATTTATATGTTGTGTATTTCCTGTTCTTGTTTTATCATGCTGACTAGAGCTTACAGTGTTGTCCTGAATAGAATGGTAACAGCAGAATCTTGATCCTAAGGGAGGGCAATGGGTAATTATATGAGTCAACTTGGATTGGTCACAATGCCCACATATTTGGTCAAACATTGCCGGGGTCCCGCCCCGGCGGAGTCCAGGTTCCTGAGGGATGGACGGCGTCGGCGCGATGAGGGAGGGGGAAAATAAAGGGGACGTGAGACTTGGGTTGGTGTTAGCAAGTCCGACTTTACTGTGCACAAGTGTCGTTTATATATTTTTCAGGATTAGTACAGAAATAGTTCTACAAATATTCTCAGAGAGATAAGGAAGTAAAAAACGAGCACAAGAATATTTATTAGCATTCTATTCTATAGAGCATAAGGTTAATGGTAGTCTTTTCCGCAATTAACTAGTGTTTGTTGTCTCTAAGCTAAAGGAGATAAGTACCTAGGCATCTGTTGTAATTCATGGTAAAGTTAAATCAAAGAGAGAAGGTCCAGGCCTCCGGACAGGACAGCAGTCTGTCTGGTTACATCCTGGTGGAGCCATCCCTGCCTCCCTCAATCATTTACGTCATTAGTGTAGATGGTTAATAGGAACAAAAGGCGACTCCAGGGTGTCTTATCCCCAGGGCTATCTGCATTCTCAGCGGGCAGTTAAACATCTTTACTTTTGCGCGCCCTTTAGGGGGTGGAAGCATTCCTTTGTCTTTTAGAGCATAGAGCTAACAGTCCCTTAAGTACACTGCCGGAGAAAGTATCACTTTGTTAGTAAAGTAAAGGGCTGAAAAGCTAAGCTAAACTATATATCTTCAAGAATAAAAAATAGAAATAAGTATACACATAACCTTGATAGAAAGCATGCACATAATTCAGAAAATATCAGGGGTGTCGGCCGGCCATTCTTCACCGAGGGGCATCCCTGCACCCCTCGGCCCTTCTACTCATCAATTATTTATTATTTATTGCTTTTAGGAGAAAACCTCTATAACATTTTAACAGAAAGCTGAAGGTCAAGAATAATATATAGATACTTCTTGATCATCCAATTAACCAGCAAACTTAGAAGGACGATGCATATGTATATTTAGACAAAGAACTGGAGGGAGAAGGAAACATTAACCAGACAGAGGCCATAAACCTAATTCGACATCTTATCTGGGCAGGATTCCTTTCTGATTGTCTCAAATAGGACTGTGTGCTCCTCCAATAATTAACTGAAAAATATCTTGAAAGTTACCTGCAGGTGGTCACATTCTCTTACGATATCTAATTTTCCCAGGAGGTAGTGCCTCCCAAGCAGCCACCCAAAGGAGTGAAAACTGGAGGTTAAGAAAGGAAAAGGAATGAAGGGCAATTAGAAGCAGCACAGGTTTCAGAACTATGTGAGGGGCCGGCCGGTATTCTTCACCAAGGGGCGACCCTGCACCCCTCAGCGTTAATCAGCTTGACCCTGTCAAACAGCCGATCAAATGATGTAGCCACAGCTCCCAGCAAAACATAGTTCTGAGTGTTTCTGTAAAAGTATTTTGGGATGATATTAACATTTAAATAAGTGGATTTGTGTAAATTATCCTCCACAATATGAATGGGCTTCATACAATCAGTTAAAGGCCTTAATAGAACAAAGAGTGACTTCCCCCAAGCAGGAAGGGGTTCTGCCACCAGACTGAATCTGCAAGGCTTCCCTGAGTCTCCTGCCTGCTGGACTCACCTGCAGATTTTGGATTTACCAGGCCTCTACAGCCATGTGAGCCAATTCCATAAAACAAATTTTTGTCTCTCTATTTCTGTTTCTATATATATATAGTATATATATAGACTATAGTATAGTCTATATATATAGTATATATAGTGTGTATAGTATATATATATACATACAATAATTTAATTATATTTAGTTAATGATTACAAATTATACCCATTCTGCAATGCATATAATGAAGTATTTAAGACTACTCGTTAAGATGTTTCTAACAAGTGACTTGCCATGTGCATTCAGTTCAGTCTTATTTAGTGAACCTAAGTAATGCCCATTCTGTAATGTGTGAAGTGCTTCAGATAATTCTTATAAAAAGGGTTCTAACAAATTACTTTCAAGGTTCATTAAGTACAGTATTAGTTCAATGAATCTAATTTATCCCCACTATTTAATGCATATAATAAAGTGTTTATGAAGATATTTCTAATGACCTTCTTGCTAGAATCTCAGCACAGTCTTATTTTAGTGAATAGAAGCACTACCCACTCTGTAGCACAGGTAGTGAAGTTATTAAGAAAACATGTAACAAGGTGTTTCTAACAAACTGCATGCAAAGTGCAGTCAGTTCAGTCTTATTTCAGTGAATATCAGTATTGCCCACTCTGTATGCATGTAACAAACCTTTTACATTCACTTCTTATAAATATGATTGTAGCAAGCTAAATGCAAGAGGCATTCAGCACAGTCTTATTTTTCAGTGAATCTCAGTCATATCCACTCTGTAATCTATGGAGTGAGTTGTTTAGAGACAATACTTATAAAGCTGATTCTTAAGCTACATGCAAGTGCATTCAGTATGTTCTGATTTCAGTGAATCTAAGTAATACCCACACCATAATGCGTGTATTGAAGTTTTAAAATACACTTTGAAAGATGTTTCTAAAAACCTACTGGCAAGATGTTTACTACAGACATTTCAGTGAAGCTAAGTTATACCCACTCTGTAATGTATATAGTAAAGTGTTTCAGAAACTTATTTTAAGGAGGATTTTAACTACAAGAAAGCAAGGAGACAACTAAATAAAATTAGAAAAACAATCCATGAACAAAATGAGAAGTTTACAAAGAAATAAAAACCATCAAAACACAGAAAACCTAGAGCTAAAGAATGCAGTGGCTGAACTGAAGAACACAATAGACAGATTTGTCCTCAGACCAACAGAAGAAAGAACCAGTGTCCCATAAAATAGATTCTTTGAAAGTATTCAGTCAGAGGAGCAAAGAGAAGAAAATAATGAACGAGAGTGAAGAAAGCCTATGGGAAATATTGAACAAAATCAAACAAAGCAATATAGGCATTATGGGACTCCCAGAAGGAGGAGAGAAAGAGAAAGAGATGAAAAGACTATGTAAGGAAACAATATCTGAAAATCTACCAAATTTGAGGGAAGAAATGGACATCCAGATTAATGAAGCCCAAAAGTCTCTAGACAAGCTGAAGCCCAAAAGGGCTACAACAAGCTACATTATAATTGAATTGTCAAAAGTCAAAAATAAAGAGAATTTTGAAAGTAGCAAGAGAAAAAATAGAAACCAAATCAAAGAGCTACAAAATGTTCCTCCTCCCCACACACTTTACACTGTATCAATAGGATTTTTGTAAAGCAGGGAAATGAGACTGAAAACAACACATCAGAGGCCTTATATAAGACCTATCTACGAAATCCCAAAGATAAAAGGAGAGACAATGATCTTCCAAGATTGACAAAACAAAACAGAGAAGAAATAATATATTTTCTGGAGATGAGTTGATACATATGCTAATGGAGAAAGACTTTATAATGTATAAAATTATGGCAAAGAGAATATCAGGTGTGTGTGTGTGTGAAAGGTGTGGAACACCTGTGGATTCTGGACTTTGACGTGACTAGGTTATGATATTCACGTTTTCATTATTTTTAAAATTTAATATTGCTGTGTAATTTGAAAGATACCTGACTCACTGAAATAAGAATGTACATAATTTATCTTGCAAGCCTCTTGTTAGAACTCTCTTTATAATAATTTTCTGAAACACTTCACTACATGCATTACAGAGTGGGTATTACTTAGAGTCCCCGAAATAAGACTATACTGAATGTATCTTCCAATCAGCTTCTTGGAAACATCTTCTTGGAAACACCTTCTTGGAAACACTTCACTACATACATTACAGAGTGGGTGCTATATTTACTAAAGTAAGTCTGTACTGAATGTGTGTTGCAAGTAGCTTGTTAGAACCCTCCTCGTAAGAAATTCCTTAAACACTTCACTGCATGCATTACAGAGTGGGTAATACAAATATTCATTGAAGTAGGGTGCACAGAACGCACTTGGCAAATTACTTTTTAGAAATATTTTGTTACATTTTTTCTTCATAACTAAACTACATGCATTAGAGAGTGAGTACTGCTTCTATTCACTGAATTAATACTGCACTGAAAGATTCTAACAATTGACTTTTTAGAGACATCTTCATAAGAACTGTGTCTAAAAACTTCACTACAAGCATTTCAAAGTAGGTATTATATAGATTCTCTGAAGTCAGACCATACAGAATGCATCTTGCAAGTAGCTCATAGTTTACTGAACTCTTTTAAGGGGGTTATTCTAAATTCTTTGTCAGACAATATATAGATCTCCATTTCCTTAGGTTCACTTATTGGAGGTTTATTAGTATTCTTTGGTGTTATCATGTTTGCCTGAATCCTCATGATTGTTGAATCCTTGTGTTGGTGTCTGCACATGTGAGTAAGCAGTCAGTGCTTCTAGAAATTGCAGGTTCACTTCAGCGGGGAAAGACTTTCCCCAGTTGGCTCAACTTGGGTTTCTGGATGAGTCAGCTGATGGTGTCTACAAGCTGGTGTTTACTGCGGGAGTCTCTAGTTGGATGAGACTACTGCTCCTTGTCTGAGGTTGGTGGGGCAGGGTAATCCTGCTGGCTGGGCTCTGCCTTTAGACATGCCTGCTTGCTGGGCTCCACATTCAAGCAGGGCTGCTGGCTGTGCTCTTCAGTCAGGCAGGGCCACTAGCTGGGCTCCACAATCACCTGAGGTCTAGCTTTGTCACAGGCTGTTTCGTGGCAGGATGGTGCCAGTGGTTGGACCCCACAATTGGGCATGGCTACAGGTTGGGCTCCACAATTATCCTTGGCTGGGTTGTGCCTCAGGCTGTGATCCCAGAACAGACTGTGCTGCTGGCTGGTGTCTACATTCAGGCAGGACTGCAGGCCCTGCCCTGAAGTTGGGTGGGGCCACATGTTGGGCTTTGTAATTGGACAGGCCAGGGGCTTTGCCCCAATATTAGGCTAGGTTATTGACCATGCTCTCTGACTCGGCAGTTCCTTCAGCTGTATCTCAAGGTGGAGTGGGGCTAGAGACTCCGTGATTGGGTGGGCACACTGTCAAGTCTCCCTTGTTGGGGGATCTGCAGGCTGTGCATCAAGATTTCTGTGAGGTCACTAGCTTGACCTCTTGCCTGGGAGAAGTTACAGGCTATTCTCAGCAATTGGCAGGGCTGTAGCCTCGGCTGTAGTTTTCTTCACTTTCTATGTCTTTGTCTGGCTTTGATAATGGGGTAATTTTGGCCTCCTAAAATAAGTTTGGAAGTGTACTCCCCCTCGTTTTTTTGAAAATGTTTGACAAGGAATGACATTAATTCTTCTTTTAATGTTTGGTAAAATTGACCAATGAAGACATCTGTTCTGGGGTTTTGTTGTTGTTCTTGGGAGGTTTTTTAGTACTATCTCAATCTCCTTTCTACTTATAGGTCTTTTCAGCCTTTAAATTTCTTCATGATTCATTGTCCATAGGTTATATGTTTCCAGGAATATACTCAGTACACTTTGTTGGCATATTATTGTTCATAGTTATCTCATGACATTTTTAGAATTTCTTTGACATCAGTTGCAGTATCTCCTGTTTTATTTTTGTTTTTAGTTTTTTGAGTCTTCTTTTTTCTTAATCTAGTAAATGTTTGTCAATTTTGTTTATCTTTTAATAAAAGCACTTAGTTTTGTTGATTTTTATCTATTTTTTCTAATCTCCATTTAGTTTATTTTTGTTCCAGTCTTTATTATTCCCTTTATTCTACTGAAATTTGGCTTAGTTTTTTCTTTTTATAGTTCTTTACATTGTAAAGTTTGGTCCTTAATATGAGATCTTTCTTCTTTTTTAATGTAGGCATTTAAGTCTATGAACTTTCCTCTTAGCTCTGTCTTTGTCGCATTTCAAAATTTTTTTCATTTGTATCAAGATATTTTATAAGATACGTTTTGATTTTTCTGTTAACACATTGGTTGTTTAAGTGTGTCATTTAATTTCCACATACTTCTGAATTATTCAGTTTTCTTCCTGTTTTATTTTTATAGTTTTATTCCATTGTCATGAATGACATGGAGTCATACACGGTATGATTTCAATCTTCTTAAGTTTGTTAAGATTTGTTTAATAAACTAGTACATGATGTCTCCAGGAGGATGTTTCATGTGTGTTGTGCTGCTGTTGTGTGTAATGTTCAGTATATATCTGTTAGATCCATTTGGTCTACTGTGTTATTAAAATCTGCTGTTCCATCACTAAATTTCTGTCTGTTTATTCTATTGATAATTGAACGTGGGGTATTAAAGTCATCTTTTATTATATTCTTGTCTGTTTCTTACCTCAGTTCTATTAATGTTTACTTTTTATATTTAGGTGTTCTGATGTTGGTGCATATATATTTTTAATAGTTACATCTTCATTATGAATTAAGACTTTTATCATTATATTTTGTCTTTCTTCACTCCTGGAACAGTTTTTGATTTAAAGTCTATTTTGTCTACTCCTAGTCACCCCTGCTCTCTTCTGTTTTCTATTTATATGAAATATGATTTCTGTTCTTTCAATTTTAGCCTATTGTGTACTTAAGTCTAATGTGAGTTTTTTTGGTAGACATTATGTAGTCTCTTATACTTATAATTGGGTCTTTTTAAAAATCCATTTAGCCACTCTCTGTCTTTTTATTTGGGAACTTAACACACTTATATTTAAATTAATTATTAATAGCAAAGATTCACCATTGCTGTATTTTAAATTATTTTGTCTTGTAGTTATTTTCTTCAACTTTTACTCTCTTGCTGTCATCTTCCATTATGTTCTGTTGATTTTTTTGCATTAACATATTTTTATTTCTTTCTATTCTTTATTATTATTTTTATTGAAATAACATTGGTTTATACCATTGTATAGATTTCAGGTGTACATCATTATGTTTTGATTTCTGTGTAGACTATATGATGATCACCAACCAAAGTCTAATTACCTTCCATATGTCACCATAAATATGTGCCCTTTAAATTTTGGCTTTCTCCATCTGTCTTATTTCCCTTAGCACAATGCCCTCAAGATCCACCCATGTTGTTTCAAGTGACATGACTTCAATTCATCTTTTTATAGCTGAATAGTGTTCCAGTGTGTGTGTATATATATATATATATACACAATATCTTCTTTATCCATTCATCTCTTGATGGGCACTTAGGTTGTTTCCAAGCTTTGGCTATTGTTAATAGTGCTGCAATGAACATAGGGGTCCATAGATTTTTTCAAATTAGAGTTTTCGTGTTCTTCAGAATAATAGTAGGAAGTGGAATAGCTGGATCATATGGTAGTTCTATTTTTAATTTTTTGAAGAGTCTCCATTCTGTTTTCCATAGTGGCCGCACCAGTTTGTACTCCCACAAGCCATGTATGAGTGTTCCCTTTTCTCCACATCCTCTCCAACACTTATTTCTTGTCTTTTTAAAAATAGCCATTCTATTATTAAAGGCAGGCATGAGGTGATAGCTTATCGTAGTTTTGATTTACATTTCCCTAATAATTAGTAGTGTCGAACATCTTTTCATGTGCCTCTTGGGCATCCGTGTATCTTCTTTGGAGAAATGTCTGTTCAGATCCTCTGCTCATTTTTTAATTGGGTTGTTTGTTTTCTTTGGTTTTTGAGTTGTATGTGTTCTTTTTGGATGTTAACTCCTTATCAGATAGAAGATTTGCAAGTATCTTCTCCCAATTGTTATATTGTCTTTTCATTTTCTTGATAGTTTCCTTTGCTGGGTGGAAGCTTTTTAGTTTTATGTAGTCCCATTTGTTTGTGTTTTCTTTTGTTCACCTTGCTTGAGGAGACATGATGTTCAGAAAGATGTTGCTAAGACCAAAGTCAGAGGGCATACAGCCTATGTTTTCTTCTGTAAGGTTTACAATTTCAGGTCTTATACTCAAGTTTTTAATCCATTTTGAGGGTTTTTTTGTGTATGTCACACAAGATAACAGTTTATTTTCATTCTTTTGCATGTGGCTGTCCAGTTTTCCCCATAGCATTTGTTGAAGAGACTTTCTTTTCTCCATAGTATATTCCTGGATCCCTTGTCAAAAGTTAGTTGTCCCTAAATGTATGGTTTTATTTCTGGGCTTTCAATTCGGTTTCATTGATCTGCACATCTGTATTTCTGCCAGTAATATCCTGTTTTGATTGCTATAGGTTTGTATTATGTTTTGAAATCATGGAGTGTGATACCTCCAGCTTTGTTCTTTTTTCTCAGGATGACTTTGTCTATCCAGGATCTTTTGTTGTTCCACATAAATTTCAGGATTTTTTTCATTTTCCATGGAAGTTTTCATTGGGATTCTGATTGGGATCCCATTGAATCTGTAAATTGCTTTAGATAATATCCACATTTTGACTATGTTTGTTCTTCTAATCCATTAGCACAGAATATCTTTCCATTTCTTTATGTATTCTTCAATTTCTTTCAATAATGGCTGACGGTTTTTGGTGTATACATCTTTCTCCTCCTGGTTAACTTCATTCCTATATATTTTATTCTCTGTGTTGTGATTATAAAAGGAATTGTATTCTTGATTTTTCTTTTACCTAGTCCATTGTTAGTCTATAAACAAAATCAGAAATGAAAATGAAAGGAGAAATTACAAATGATACTACAGAAATATGAAATATTATTAGAGAATACTATAAAAAGATATTCGCCTACAAATTGGATAGTCTTAAAGAAATGGATAAAGAGTTAAATTCATACAACCTTCCAAAACTGAATCAAGAAGAAATAGACAATCTGAAAAGACTGATCATCAGAAAAGAGATGAAAGCAATAGTCAAAAACCTCCCCCAAAACAAAAACCCAGCACCAGACAGCTTCTCTGGTGAATTTTACCAAACATTCAAATAAGATTTATTACCTATCCTTCCCCCTTGAAGAGACTGTTGTTTGAGCATGAATATTATGTACATATTAATGAAATAAATTTTATCTTGTTTTACAGAGCTTCTCTATTTTTATTAAATTATTTTATCAAGTTTGTTAACAGGAATTGCAAAAATATGTTAGCATATCCTGATAGCATGTCCTTGTTTTATTTCTGTTTTTAATTTTTATTACTTTTGTGTTTTGATAGTTTTTTTTAGATATTCTGGATATTAGTCATTTGTAAAATATGTGGTTGAAAAATATATTCTTCCAATCTTTAGTTTGTCATTTTATTTTCTCAACAGGTTCGACAACAGAGAAACATTTTTTAATTCTTAATGAAGTTCAATTTAGCATTATCTTTTTTCTTTTTCTTTTCAGTAACAAAAATCACCTTCTGCAATATTGAAAAGTTAAACTGCATTGCATTTGCAGTCTGTTCACTGATTTCAGTGACAAGAGTGTGAACACCAGAAACCTCATTTTTTTTCTTTAGTTTTAAGGAAATCCAACAGATACAAATTTGGCTCTATACTAGGATTTAGTCTCACAGGGATATAATAAATAGACACTGTCCAGGAGTAGAAAAAGAAAATTTTGTTGAAAGTGCAACTTAAATCTAAATAGTTTAACTTTGATTTTTAAAAATTATTTTTATGTGATGTATATATTAATTTTAAGTGTACATATCAATGGCACTATTGCATTCATAATGTTGTGCAGCCATCACCACTATTTCCAAAACTTTTTATTCACCCTTCCCCCAGAAATCTGCAATCATTAAGCAATAGCAGCCTTTTACAATTTTACAGTCCACAAGCTCCGGGTAATCTCTATTCTACTTTCTGTGAATATGAACTTCCTATCCTACATATTTTGTTTAAGGCAATCATATAATATTTTTCCTTTTGTGTTTGTATTATTAGCATGTTTTCAAGGTTAATTCGTATTGTGACATATATCAGATTTAATTCCTTTTATACCTGAATAATATTACATTTTCTATATATACCACATATCATTCGTCCATACATTTATTGATGATCATTTGGGTAGTTTCTACCATTTGGCTAGAGTTAATAAAGACCACTGATGTACAAATGTCTCTTTGAGTCCATGTTTCAAGTGTTTTCGGCATATACCTCAAAGTGCACCTATTGAGCTATATGGTAATTCTACATCTAACTTTTGGGGGAGACATAAAATTGAAAACCATCTTACATCCCCACCTACAATATCAAATGATTCAACTTTGTCTACCTCTTTGCCAACACTTACTATTTTCCATTTTTTTAAATATAGTTATCCAAGTATATGTGAGGTGGTATGTCATTGTGCTTTTGATTTGCAATTGACTAATGACTAATTATGTTAATCATCTTTTATGTGCTTACTATCGATTTGTAAATTTTCTTTAGGGCCATGTCTATTCATGTATTTTGCTCATATTTTAATTGGACCATCTGTCTTTTTCTTGTTGAGTTGCAAGAATTCTTTCTATCTTATGGACACCAGACCCTTAGTAAATTGATTATTTACAAATTTTTCCTCCTATTCTGTGGGCTGTTTCTTTTAACTTTCCTGATCTTGTCCTTTAATGCACACATAGTTTTGATAAAATTGAATTTCCTATTTTTTTGGCTCATGTTTTTGGTTTCACATCTAAGAACTCAGTGCCAAATCCTAAATAATGACGATTTATCTGTATGTTTTCTTCAAAAAGTGATATAATTTTAAGTCTTACATTTAGGTCTGTGGTCTATTTTTGTTAATTTTTGTGTGAGTTTTGAGATAAATGTCCAACTTCACTGCTTTGCATGTGCTCATTCAGTTGTTCCAGTACAATCTGCTGAAGAGACGATCATTTTCTAATTTAATGTTTTTGCTCTCTTGTTAAAAATCAACTGGCCTTAAAAGTTTATATACATTTTTTGGTCAACTTTTCCATTTCTGCAAAAATATCCTTGGAATTTTAAAAGGAATTGTATGGAATCTGTACCTCACTTTGAGTGGTATTGACATGTTAACAGTATGAAACTTTTTAGTCCGTGAACATGGCCATCTTCCCATTATTTATGTCTGTAATTTCTTTAAGCAATGTTTTGCAGTTTCAGTGCACAAGTCTTTCACCTCCTTGGCTAAATTGAAACTACTACACCAGTTTTCATTCTCACCAACAGTGCATGAGGTCTCCCTTTTCTCCCAATCCTTACCAAATTTTGTTATGTGTTGTGCTTTTGATTATATCCATTCCTACAGGTGTGAGATGATATCTCAGTGCAATTTTTATTTGTATTTCCATGATGATTAAAGCTGTTGAGCATTTTTTCATGTGTCTGTCAGCCATCTGTAATGTCTTCTTTGGAACAATGTCTATTTAGGTCCTGTGCCCATTTTTTAACTGGATTGTTTGGTTTTTTTGATAATGAGTTGTATGAATTCCTTATATGTTTTAGATGTTAACCCCTTATCAAATGTACCACTTACAAATGTGTTATCCCATTTAGTAGGTTGCCTTTTTGTTTTACTGATGGTTTCTTTCGCTGTGCAAAAGCTCTTTAGTTTGAGGTAGTTCCATTTGTTTACTTTTGCTTATGTTGCCCTTTATTGAGGAGACATTTCTAAAAATAATTGCTAAGAACCATGTCAAAGAGTTTGCCATCTATGTTTTCTTCTAAGGGTTTGGTAGTTCCAGGTCTTAACCTTAAGTCTTTAATCCAGTTTTAGTTTATTTTTGTATATGGCATAGGAAAGTTGTCCAGTTTTATTCTTTTGTGTGTAGCTGTTCAGTTTTCCCAATAACATTTATTGAAGAGACTGTCTTATTCCCATTGAATATTCTTGCCTCCTTTGTCATGGATTTATTCGCTATATAAGTGTGGGTTTATTTCTGGACTTTCTATTTTTTCCATTAATGAATGTGTCTGTTTTCTGTCAATATGATCCTGTGCTGATTACTATAGATTTGTAATGTAGTTTGAAATCAGAGAACCTGATATCTCTAGCTTTGTTCTCTTTGCTTAAGATTGCTTTGGCTCTTCAGGGTCTTTCATGATTCCATACAAATTTTAGGATTATTTCTTATAGTTCTTTGGGCAACACCACTAATATTTTGATAGGAATTGCAAAAAGTCTGTAGATTTCTTTGGGTAGTAAAGCAATTTTTGGGTAGTATAGACATTTTAACAATATTATCTCTTTCAATCCAAGAGCACAGAATATCTTTCAATTTATTTGTGTTCTCTTCAATTTATTTCATCAATGCCTTATAGTTTTCAGAGTAAAGGTCTTTCACTTCCTTGGTGAAATTTATTTCTATGTATTATATTCTTTTTTATCCAATTGAAAGGGGAATTATTTTCTTAATTTACCTTTCAGATAGATTGTTATTAGTCTATAGAAACTCAGCAGGTTTCTGTATATAAATTTTCTATCCTGCAAGTTTACTGAATTTATTAGTTCTAATAGTATTTTTGTAGAATCTTTAATGTTTCTATATGCAGTACCATGTAATCTGCAAATAGTGACAGTTTTACCTCTTCCTTTCCAACTTGGATGTCTTTTTTTCCTTTTCTTGTTTGGGAGTTGTGACTGTACTTTTAACATTATGTTGAATAAAAGTGACAAGAGTCAGCATCCCTGTCTTGCTCCTGATATTACAAAAATGCTTTCAGCTTTTACCATAATATTTGCTGTGGGTTTATCATATGTGGTCTTTATTATGTTGCAATATGTTCCCTCTATGTGGTTGTAGTTAAAGGTATCGCTTTACAAAAACCACCTGTTTTTTTAGTGATTTGTTTATATTTTAGGTTATGCATGATAGATACAGGACATATATATGCAATTTTCTGAAAATCTTTTACATAAATGATGTTGAAGTTTGTCAAAGGCTTTTCCTGAATCTGTTGAGATAATTACATGATTTTCATTTTCCACTTTGTTAATGTGGTATATCACATTGATTGATTTGTGGAAATTGAACCATCCTTGCATCAATGAGATAAATCTCACTTGATTATGGTGTATGATCCTTTTAATGTGTTGCTGAATTCTATTTGCTAATATGCTGTTGAAGATCTTTGTGTCTATGTTCATCAGGGGCATTGGACTGTAGGGCCCGTTTGTGGTATTGATACCAGAGTAATGCTAGCCTTCTGGAATGTGTTTGGCTATGTTTCTTCTTTAATTTTTTGGAACGGTTTGAGAAAGGAAGGTATTAATTCTTCTTTAAATGTTTAGTAGAATTCAACTGTGAAGTCTTCTGATCCTGGGCTTTTGCTTGTTCTGAGTTTTCTGGTTACTCACTCAATTTCATTGCTAGTAATGTCTGTTCAGATTTTCTATTTAGTCTTAACAGTTTGTATGTTTCTAGGAATTCATCCATTTCTTCTATAGGTCCAATTTGGGGGCATATAATTGTTCACAATAATCTCATATGATTGTTTGTATTTCTGTGATGTCAGTTGTAGTTTCTATTTTATTTCATATTTGATTTATTTGGGCCCTTCTATATTTTTTTCTTGATGAGTTTTGCTAACGATTTATTAATTGTGTCTCTTTTCGAAGAACTGGCTTTTAGTTTCATTGATCTTTTCTATTTTCTTTAGTCTCTATTTTATTTTATTTTGCTTTGATCCTAATCTTTGCCTTTACTAAACTTGGATTTTGTTTTTTCTTTTTCTACTTTCTTTAGTTATAAGGTTAAAATTTTTATTTGAAATTTTCCTTGTTGCCTGAAATAGCCCTGTTCTTCTATAAATTTCTTGTTACAATTATTTTTGTTGTGCCCCTTAAATTTTGGAATGCTGTGTTCCCATGTTTATTTATCTCAAGGTATTTTTTGATTTCCTCTTTAATTTCATCAAGGGTCCATATATCATTTAGTAGTATGTTGTTCAGACAACACATGTTTGTGTTTTTTCCAGTTTTCTCCTTGCAGCTGATTTCTAATCTCATATCACTGTGGTCAGAAAAGATGCTTGACATGATTTTAATCTTCTTAAATTTATTGAGGCTTG
This sequence comes from Equus caballus, assembly GCF_041296265.1. Lineage (NCBI taxonomy): Eukaryota > Metazoa > Chordata > Mammalia > Perissodactyla > Equidae > Equus > Equus caballus. Next base: position 13,606,653 of record NC_091704.1, read on the forward strand.
CTTTGTTCCCTAACATGTGATCTATCATAAAGAAGGTTCCATGTGCACTTGGAAATAAAGTATATTCTGTTGTTTGCAGATGGAATGTTCTGTATATATTTATTAAGTCCATGTGACCTAATGTGTCATTTAAAGACAATGTTTTCTTATTGATTTTCTGTATGTATGACCTATCCATTAGTGTAAGTGGGATGTTAAAGTCCCTTACTATTCTTGTATTACTCTCAATTTTTTCCTTTATGTCTCAATATTTGCTTCATGTATTTAGTTGCTCCTATGTTGGGTGCATAGATATTTACAATTTTTATATCCTCTTGTTGGATTAATTTCTTTAACATTATGTAACACTCTGCTTTGTGTCTTATTACAGTCTTTTTTAAATTAAGATTATGATAGATTACAACCTTGTGAGATTTCACTTGTACATTATTGTTAGTCATGTTGCGGGTACACCACTTCCGCCTTTGTGCCCTCCCCCCACCCCCCCTTTTCCCTGGTAACCACCGATCAGTTCTCCTTGTCTATATGTTAACTTCCACCTATGAGTGGAGTCATATAGAGTTTGTCTTTCTCTGTCTGGCTTATTTCGCTTAACATAATACCCTTGAGGTGCATCGATGTTACTGCGAATGGACCAATTTTGTCCTTTTTCATGGCTGAGTAGTATTCCATTGTGTATATATACCATATCTTCTTTAGCCAATCATCAGTTGCTGGGCATTTAGGTTGGTTCCATGTCTTGGCTATTGTAAATAATGCTGCGATGAACATAGGGGTGCAAGGGACTCTTGGGATTTCTCATTTCAGGTTCTTAGGATAGATACCCAGTAGTGGGATGGCTGGGTCAAAAGGTATTTCTATTTTTAACTTTTTGAGAAATCTCCATACTGTTTTCCATAGTGGCTGCACTAGTTTGCATTCCCACCAACAGTGTATGAGGGTTCCTTTGTCTCCACAGCCTCTCCAACATTTGTCGCTCTTGGTTTTGGATGTTTTTGCCAATCTAACGGGTGTAAGGTGATATCTTAGTGTAGTTTTGATTTGCATTTCCCTCATGATTAGCGATGATGAACATCTTTTCATGTGTCTATTGGCCATACTTATATCTTCTTTGGAGAAATGTCTGTTCATGTCCTCTGCCCATTTTTTGATTGGGTTATTTGATTTTTTGTTGTTAAGCTGTATGAGTTCTTTGTACATTATGGAGATTAACCCTTTGTCGGATACGTGGCTTGTAAATATTTTTTCCCAATTCATGGGCTGTTTTTTGTTTCAATCCTGTTTTCCCTTGCCTTGAAGAAGCTCTTTACTCTGATTAAGTCCCATTTGTTTATTCTTTCTATTGTTTCCCTCAACTGAGGAGTTATAGTGTCCGAAAAGATTCTTTTGAAACTGATGTCAAAGAGTGGACGGCCTATATTCTCTTCTAGAAGACATATTGTTTCAGGCCTAATCTTTAGGTCTTTGATCCATTTTGAGTTCATTTTGGTGTGTGGTGAAAAAGAATGGTCAATTTTCAATCTTTTGCATGTGGCTGTCCAGTTTTTCCAGCACCATTTGTTAAAGAGACTTTCTTTTCTCCAATGTAGGCCCTCTGCTCCTTTGTTGAAGGTTAGCTGTCCATAGATGTGTGGTTTTATCTCTGGGTTTTCAATTCTGCTCCATTGATCTGTGGACCTGTTTTTGTACCAGTACCATGCTGTTTTGATCACTGTAGCTTTGTAGTATATTTTGAAATCGGGGATTGTGATGCCTCCATCTGTGTTTTTCTTACTCAGGATTGCTTTAGCAATTTGCGGTCTTTTGTTGCCCCATATGAATTTTAGTATTCTTTATTGAATTTCTGTAAAGAATGTCCTTGGGATTCTAATTGGGATAGTGTTGTATCTGTAGATTGCTTTAGGTAGTATGGACATTTTAACTATGTTTATTCTCCCAATCCATGTGCATGGAATGTCTTTCCATCTCTTTATGTCGTCGCCAATTCCTTTCAAGAAAGTCTTGTAGTTTTTATTGTATAAATCCTTCACTTTCTTGGTTAAATTTATCCCAAGGTATTTTATTCTTTTCATTGTGATTGTGAATGGGATTGAGTTCTTGAGTTCTTTTAATGTTAGTTCATTGTTAGTGTATAGAAATGCTACTGATTTATGTATGTTGATTTTATACCCTGGTACTTTGCTGTAGTTGTTGATTGTTTCTAATAGTTTTTCTATGGATTCTTTGGGGTTTTCTACATACAAGATCATGTCATCTGCAAACAGCGAGAATTTTACTTCTTCATTACCTATTTGGATTCCTTTTATTTCTTTTTCCTGCCGAATTGCTCTGGCCAACACCTCCAGTACTATGTTGAATAGGTGAATAGAAGTGGTGAGAGTGGGCACCCTTGTCTTGTTCCTGTCCTCAGAGGGATGGCTTTCAGTTTTTTTCCATTGAGTATGATGTTGGCTGTGGGTTTGTCATATATGGCCTTTATTATGTTGAGGTACTTTCCTTCTATACCCATTTTATTGATGGTTTTGATCATAAATGGATGTTGGATCTTGTCGAATGCTTTCTCTGCATCTATTGAGATGATCATGTGTTTTTTGTTTCTCATTTTGTTAATGTAGTGTATCACTTTGATTGACTTGTGGATGTTGAACCATCCCTGTGTCCCTGGTATAAATCCCACTTGATCATGGTGTACAATCTTTTTGATGTATTGCTGTATTCGGTTTGCCAGAATTTTGTTGAGGATTTTTGCATCTACGTTCATCAGTGATATCGGCCTGTAGTTCTCCTTCTTTGTGTTGTCCTTGTCAGGTTTGGGGATCAGAGTCATGTTGGCTTCATGGAATGTGTTAGGGAGCACTCCATCTTCCTCAATTTTCTGGAATACTTTGAGAAGGATAGGCATTAAATCTTCTTTGAATGTTTGGTAGAATTCTCCAGAGAAGCCGTCTGGTCCTGGACTGTTATTTTGGGGGAGGTTTTTGATTACTATTTCTATTTCTTTACTTGTGATTGACCTATTTAGACTCTCCATTTCTTCCTGATTCAATTTGGGGAGGTTGTAGGAGTCTAGGAGTTTGTCCATTTCTTCTAGGTTGTTCAATTTGTTGGCATATAGTTTTTCATAGTATTCTCTTATGATCTCTTGTATTTCATTGGTATCTGTTGTGATTTCTCCTCTCTCATTACTAATTTTACTTATTTGATATTTCTCTCTTCTTTTCTTGTTGAGTCTGGCTAAGGGTTTGACGATTTTGTTAATTTTTTCGAAGAACCAACTCTGTTTCATTGATCATTTCTACTGTCTTTTTTGTTTCAATATCGTTTATTTCTGCTCTTATCTTTGTTATCACCCTCCTTCTACTGACTCTGAGGTTAGTTTGTTCTTCTTTTTCTAATTCTGTTAGGTGTTGTTTGAGGTTGCTTATGTGAGCTTTTTCTTGTTTAGTGAGGTGAGCCTGTATAGCAATGAATTTCCCTCTTAGGACTGCTTTTGCTGCATCCCAAATGATTTGGTATGTCGTGTTCTCATTTTCATTTGTCTCCAGATAATATTTGATTTCTTCTTTAATTTCTTCAATAGTCTATTGTTTGTTCAGAAGCGTGTTGTTTAGTCTCCACATTTTTGCACCTTTCTCTGCTTTATTCTTGTAGTTGCTTTCTAGTTTCATAGCATTATGATCAGAAAAGATGCCTGATGTTATTTCAACTCTCTTGTATTTATTGATGCTTGCTTTCTTTCCCAAAATATGGTCTATCCTTGAGAATGTTCCATGCGCACTTGAGAAGAATGTGTAACCTGCTGTTTTTAGATGAAGTGTTCTATATATATCTATTAAGTCCATCTGGTCTAATTTTTCATTTAATTCTATAATTTCCTTGTTGATTATCTGTCTGGATGTTCTGTCCATTGGTGTTAATAGTGTGTTGAGGTCCCCTACTATTATTGTATTGTTGTTGATGTCTTCTTTTAGTTTTGTTAAGAGTTGCTTTACAAATTTTGGTGCTCCTGTGTTGGGTGCATATATATTTATAAGTGTTATGTCTTCTTGATGGAGAGTCCCTTTTATCATTATATACTGTCCCTCTTTGTCTTTATTTATCTGTTTTGCTTTGAAGTCTACTTTCTCTGATATTAGTATAGCGACACCTGCTTTCTTTTGTTCATTATTAGCTTGGAGTATTGTCCTCCATCCCTTCACTCTGAGTCTGTGTTTGTTTTTGGGGCTGAGGTTTGTTTCCTGGAGGCAGCATATTGTTGGGTCTTGTTCTTTGATCCATCCTGCCACTCTGTGTCTTTTGGTTGAGGAATTCAATCCATTTACATTTAGAGTGATTATTGAAATGTGGGGGCCTACTGCTGCCATTTTATGTCTTTTTTTCCGGTTTTCTTCAATTTCCTTTGTTTCTCATCCCATGGTTTAATCTGTTCTGATGGAGAGCTGCTACTCTCTGTTGTTGTCTTTCTACTTATCTCCTCTGCTCTTGGTTTTGTAGCCCCTTTCCTTTTCTTGATTTTTCAGAAATGAGGGTTTTCCTGAGCATTTCCTGAAGAGGAGGTTTTGTGGAAATCAACTCCCTTAATTTTTGTTTATCTGGGAAAGTTTTTATTTCTCCATCGTATTTGAAGGATATTTTCGCTGGGTAGAGAATTCTCGGCTGTAGGCTTTTGTCCTTCTGATTTTTGAATATATCATTCCACTCTCTTTTGGCCTCTAAAGTTTCTTCTGAGAAATCTTCTGATAGCCTGATGCGGGTTCCTTTGTAGGTTAATTTCTTCTGTCTGGCTTCCCTTAGTATTTTCTTCTTGTCATTGACTTTTGCTAGCTTCACTCCTATATGCCGTGGCATTGGTCTTCTTGCATTGATAAAGTTTGGAGATCTATTGGCTTCTGTCACATGAAGTTGCATCTCTCTCACCAGGTTTGGGAAGTTCTCAGCCATTATTTCTTTGAATAGGCTTTCTGCCCCCTTCTCCATCTCCTCTCCCTCTGGTATACCTATAATCCTTATGTTGCATCTCCTAATTGAGTTGGATAATTCTCAGGAGAGTTTCATCATTTCTTTTTAGTCTTTCTTCTCTCTCCTCCTCTGCCTGCAGCAATTCTATATTGCCATCTTCCAAATCGCTAATTCTTTCCTCCATATTATCGGCCCTACTGTTCAGTGCATCTAGATTTTTCTTAATCTCGTCTATTGTGTTCTTCACTTCCAGTATTTCTGTTTGGTTCTTCTTTATAGTATCAAACTCTTTTGTGACATAGCTCCTGAACTCGTTGAGTTGTCTATCTGAATTCTCTTTTAACTCATTGAGTTTTTTAATGATGGCTGTTTTGAAGTCATGGTCATTTAGGTTATATATTTCATTTTCTTTGGGATTGTTTTCTGTGTATTTGTTATTTTCCTCTTCTGGAGATTTAATATATTTTTTCATATTGCTTGATGTTGTAAATTTGTGCCTCTGCATAGAGATAGAGTTTAGTTACTCCTCCCACTTTTTTCTACTGGTGTGGTGGGGGAGCAGCTGTTTATACTGCACCAACCAGGAACCCTATCAGCTGTTGCTAACTGGGCCTGGGCCCCTCCTCGTAGTCATAGTGCTCCTGTGGGTTCCCTCTTCAGCTGTGGGGGCCGTCATGGGGGGCTTCACGCTACTGGTGCCTACTGTTTCAGACCACCTAGATGTGCTCCCTCCTTGGGGTCTGCAGCCATGTTATGGGTTTTTCCAGTGGCCAGGGGCAGGATCACTTATATTTGCAGCTCCGTCACTGTCAGTACCCACAAAATCTCACTTGTCCACTATGGGTCACAACAGAGCTATTGGCATCTTCTGCAGTCTGTGGTTAGCTCACCTAGTTATGCTACTTTTGTCCCAGGGTCTTCCAGTCTTGTGGCTGCCATATGGGTGCTCTCGACTGGTGCTGTGCAAAGGCTTTCGCTGAGGCTGGTGTGAGACCATAGGGTTTCTCCCTAGGCTACGAAGCCAGGTCGCTGGAACTCCACCCAGCCTCAGTCCTCTCCCCCAGGATCTCAGGGATCCCCTTGCCCTGTCTGGGGGATAGTTGGAGACCTTGAGTTCAGTTGCAGCTGGCCGGCTGCTGCCCTGCCTGGTATTCTCCTCTCCGGGACCCTCCCAGTGTTGTGGATGCTGGGTGGGGCCTCTCTGCTGATGGCAGGTAGAGACTTTGCCTGCTGCAGGGGCGGAACTCTGGCATATCCCCCCAGGCCACCGAGCCAGTTACTGGAGCTCCACCCAGCCCCAGTCCTCTCCCAGGAATTTTCCGTTAGCCCTGAGCCCCAAGCCGTGATAGCCGCAGTCAGTGGGTCTGGCGGCGGCAGCTAGCAGGCTGCCGCACCACTTGGGCTTCTCTCCAGGAACCTCCCAGCTTTGTGGATGCTGGGTGAGGCGTCTCCGCCAATAGCAGGTGGAGACTCTGCCTGCTGCCCAGGGAGAACTCCGGAGCTTCCCCCCCGGGCCACGGAGCTGGCCGCTGGAGCTCCACCCAGCCCCAGTCCTCTCCCAGGAGATCTCCGGCAGTCCCGAGCCCCGCCCGGCAGTCAGTGGGGCCGGCAGCAGCAGCTGGCAGGCCCCCAAGCTGCTTGGGATTCTCTTGGGGACCCTCCCGGCGTTGTGGATGTTGGGCGGGGCCTCTCCACTAATGTCAGACAGAGACTTTGCTGCCCGGGCAGGACTCCGGAACTTCCCCCCCGGGCCATGGAGCCAGCCACTTGAGCTCCACCCGGCCCCAGTCCTCTCCCAGGAGATCTCCAGTAATCCCAAGCCCCACCTGGCAGCCAGTGTGGCCAGCAGTGGCAGCTGGCATGCCGCTGCACCATCTGGGATTCTCTCCGGGACCCTCCGGGCGCCGTGGACGCTAGGCAGGGCCTCCCCGCCAACAGCGGGCAGAGGATCTCCCCACGGACTCAGGTGTGTAACTCTGGAGCTTCCCTCTGGGCTTAAGTGTAATTGTGGGGGGCTTAGGTAGGGCTCTGGTCACCTGTTTCCACCGTCGCTCCTCTGGTGTGTGCTCCCTCCTGCCCTAGGTGTGTGTCGATGTTCTGGGGGTGTCCGCTGGAAGAAAGCCACTTGCAGGTACTAGGCTGTTCGGTCGGGGTCGGAGAGTTTTTACCTATCTCCACCTCCTCCCAGAGGGAAGTCCGTCCGCCTTCTGATGTATAGCAGTGTGGGTCTCTCAGGGGTCTACAGTCTTTGTTATTAAATCTATTTTTTCTGATCCAAATGTTGCTATTCCACCTTTCTTTTCATTTCCATTTGCAATGAACATCTTTTTCCATTTCCTCCTTTTCAGTCTACGTGTGTCTTTACATCTGAAGTGAGTTTATTGTAGTAAGTATATCTATAGGTCTTTTTTAATCCATTCAGCCCCCCCCCAATCTCTTGATTGGAGGTTTTAGTCCATTTAGATTTAAAATAATTACTGACAGGCTGGTAATTATTGCCACTTTGTTAACTGATTTCAGATGGTCTTATAGTTATTCTCTGTCATTTTGTTTGTTTGCTTGCTTGCTTCCCTTGTAATTTGACTACTTTATTTAGTGTTATGTTTGTATTTTTTCTCTTTATTTTTTGTGTATCTATTATCTGTTTTCAGTTTGTGGTTACTATGAAGGTTTTACGTAACAACTTATATATAGCAGTCTATTTTAAGTTAATGGCTGCTTAAGTTTCAGCACATTATAAAAACAGTACTATTTTACACCCATTGCATTTTATATTTTTGACATATTTACATTTTTTATTTTATGTATTTATTAACTACATGTGGATATAGATTATTTGACTACTTTTCTCCTTTAACCTTCATACTACTATATAGGTGGTTGATCCACTATCTTTACCGTATATTTGCCTTTACCAGTGAGGTTTTTAAATAATATTTATATTTCCAGTTAGGGTGCTTTCTTTTCTATTTATAGAAGTTCTTTTAAAATTTCTTGCATTGTCATTTTAATGGTGATGAAATCCTTTAGCTTTCGCTTGTCTGGGAAACTCTTTATCTCGCCTTCAATTCTGACTATTAACCTTGTCAGGTAGAGTATTTTTGTTTGTTTGTTTTTTCACACTTAGAATGTTTCATGCCACTCTATTCTGACCTGCACTGTCTCTGCTGAAATGTCAGCTGATAGTCTTTAGGGGGCTCCCTTGTACATAATGTTCTTTTTCTCTTGCTGTTTTTAATGTTCATTTTTTATCTTTTACTTTTGACAATTATAATGTGTATTGATGTGGGTCTTTCTGACTTCATCTTGCTTGGGACTCTCTATGCTTCTTGAACTTGGATGTCTATTTCCTTTATGAGGTTAGAGAATTTTTCATTCATTGTTTCTTCACATAGGTTATCTGTCCCTTTCTCTCCCTCTTCTCCTTCTGGGGCTTCTATAATGTGGATGCTAGTATGCTTGGTGTTGTCCCAGAGGTCCCTTAAACTGTCCTTATTTTTTTAATTCCTTTTTATTTTTGCTGTTTTCATGGGTGATTTCCCCTACCCTGTCTTCCAGATCACTGATCTGTTTTTTTACATCATATAATCGATTTCTGATTTCCTCTTGTCTTTTTTCACTCTCTTATAATCTTCACCTCTGAATGGTTCTCTTTTATATTTTCTATCTCTTTGTTGACATTCTCACTGGGTTCCTCCAATCATCTCCTGAGTTTGGTAAGCATTTCGTTAGCTTTACTGTGAACTCTTTATCTGGTATACTGCTTATCTCTATTTTGTTTAGTTCTTTTTCTGAGATAGTATCCTTTTTCCTTTTTTGGTATCACATTTGTTTTCTATTCATTTTATCTAACTCTCTGTGTTTTCTTTATGTATTAATTACATTAGCTACAGCTCCTGGTCTTGAAGGAGTGACCTTAGGTAGAAAGTGTCCCCTGGGGCTTTCTGTTCTCCAGAGCCCCTTGCTCCAGGAATCCCTTATGTGGTCTGCATGCACCCTCCTGTAGTCAGTAGGCCACAATTGGTACAGGTATGCTGCTGTATAGGGATGTCCTCTGGTGTGGCTTGCTGCAAAGCTTAGCAATGAGAGCTGGTGGCATGCTGGTGGGTGAGGCAGGGCTCCAGTCCAGTTGGTTGTGAGGCCCAGCCACATCTCTTGCAAGAACTGTGGTGTATGGGGCCAGTCCTCCTGGTCAGGAGCCACTTTAGGGGGACGCTTATCCTGGTTGAAGTTACCTACTTGATGTCGTATGGTAGGGGCTGACTTGGAGGGGCACCAGTGTTGGCCAAGGCTGCCTGTTGGATGTCACAGGGTGGGGGAACTTTGTAAGGACTCTTGTGTCAGCCAAGTCCACTCATCAGGTGTGGTGGGATAGGGGGCCACTTTGCAGGATCATGGGCTGGCACAGGTCTACTGAGGAATGCCACAGTGGAGAGAGTAGTGCTATTAGGGTAGATGAGGAGTGTCAGAAATGGCACCTTCCAGCACCAGTTCAGCTAGGTAGAAGGTGAGCAAAAAATAAAGATGTCTGCCAAAGCATTCATCTATGGCAAATGTTTTAACAGATACTGACCCTCCAGCACATGCCCTAAAATTAATCAATGAATCTCCTTCACATATGACCTAAGTACTTTTCAAACTGCTACCTCGGTGCTGAATCAGAGAGCAAACAATTTTTGCTTGTTTCCTTCAAGAGTAGAGTCTCAATTTCCTACAGCTCATTGGATCGCAGGGTGGATGGTCCATTGGTTTCAAAGCTAGGCTGTATGAATATTTGTTTTCAGAGTACAGGACCCCCAGGCTGGGGAGCCCAATGTAGCATTTGGACTCCAGGCTCCTCAGGACCCCATCATCCTCAGAGGAGCTTTGTGGCTGTGATATCTCTCCTGTCTGTGGGTCACCATGCCAAGCGTGCGGGTCCTGACCATACTATGTCTCCACCCCTCCTACCCATCTTGTTATGGCTTTTTCTTAATATCCTTAGTTGTGGAAAATTTTTCTGCTAGTCTTATTCTTAGAGATAGTTCCGTTATTTGTAGTAAAAGTTATGGTGTGTCTGTGGGAAAGGGCAAGCTAGAGATTTTCCTACTCTGTCATCTTGATCCCAAGTTCTTTGATATTTATCTTGACTCCTGAAGTTTCTTGAATTTATTAGTTCTTTTGATTTATGTTGAATTTTTAAGGATTTTTAAATATATAAGAAAAAGCCACCTGTAAATAAAGACAATTTTACTTCTTCCCATCCCGTTGTAATGCATTTTATTTCTTTTAGTTACCTAGTTCTTCTGTCTAGAATTTTCAGTTCAATGTTTACTAGCAGTGTTGATTGAAGACATCCGTTTCCTGCTTTTGGTCTTAGGAGGAAAGCTTTCATCTTTCACCATTGAGTGATGTGATTCCTATGGGTCTTTCATAAATGTTATTTATTATAGTGGGGAAATTTTCTTATATTCCTAGTTTTATTTTTTAATCAAGAAAGGATGCTGGATTTTGTCAAATGGCATTTATGTAATTGAAATAATCACTATTTGATTTGTTCTGTTAGTATAATGTATTATATGAATTGATTTTTTTATGCTGAACTGCCCTTGCATTCCTACCATAAATCCTTCTTGTCCATGATATACTATCATTTTACTACATTCATGGGTTAATTTTGTTAGTATTTTGTTTTATATTGTTTGCATTTATATTTATAGAGAGTATCAACCTATAGCACGTCTTAAAAATGATTAGCTGGTTTTTCTAGTGGGACTTCTCTTGTCAGATCTCAACTTTAGTCTTTATCTCCTCAGCCCAGTAAGTCTACCAAAACTGAACTACTTGGAAACTCTTAACACTTCTTATTTTTTTCACCAGCATAGATTAGAAATTTTTTATATATATTTAAAATAAATCAAATTGTGTGTCTGCTTGAGTTTTCTGGCTTACATGTTTTTCCAGGATGTGTCCCTTAAATCTAAGAAAAACAATTATTTTGACATTGTGAAAGCTTTATCCTTTCTCTGAATTCTTACAATAATCTCCTGTCTTGAAAAATTTAGTTTCTCAGTCTCTTGACCTGTTCCCAGATTCACTATACACCTTCATGGAAAGAAATTAATTGTATGATGTGATCTCAATACTCTGTAATTCCTTCACCTGAATTCTTGGTTATGGGTATTCATGCAGCTTCATTAACACGCCAATACTTTGACATATATTTTATTATATTTTTATATGACTATTATAGGTATTTTTTGAGAAACTTCTTTCAGTCATTAGCTATCTGATCACACCACCAAGCAAAACGCAATAGTTCATTAAAATAAATTTACCTAAATACGTATTACTTTACTAATTTCTAAATTCTCTTTATAAAGAGAATTGCATGTTTACTTATTCTTAAATATTTTGCTAAGATGTATGAAGTATATATTAAATTTTGTGTAATTTAATTACAAATAGTGATTTTTTTGTATATTTATTTCTTTTGGGAGAAAGATTGGCCCTGAGATAACATCTGTGCCCATCTCCATCTATTTTGTATGTGGGATGGCACCACAGCATAGCTTGATGAGGCATGCATAGGTCCATGCCCAGGATCCAAACCCATAAGCCCCAGGCTGCTGTAGTGGAGCATGCAAACTTAAGATCACCAACACCAGGCCAGCGCAATATACTGGCAAATTTCAAATCATAGAAATACTTTAGGAATTCATGAAGTGGAAAATTAGGTCAAGGGAAGTGGACATTTTAGGAGTGTATAGAGAATAGTTAGAATGATTATGATGCAAATTGTTTAACACACATATTGAAGCATAATACACAAAAGAGATTTTTGAGTTGGATCATAAGAAAAGAAAAATAATAATTTATCATATTAAATTATTTTAGTTTATTATTTTTTTGGAACTCATTGATGGTTATTTATTTATTTATATTTTATTAATTTTATCATAGTAATACTTCTTTATACAATTATATAAATTTTGGGTTTACGCCATTTCAACTTCTGTGTAAACTACATCATGTTCAACCCCCAAAGACTAATTACAATCCATCAACAGACACATGTGCCTAGTCACACCTTTTCCCCTCCTTCCTCCTCCTTTCCTCTCTGGTAACCACCAATCCAATCTCTGTCTCTATGTGTTTGTTTGTTGTTGTTGTTTGCTTGTATTTATGAGTGAGATCAGACAGTATTTGACTTTCTCTCTGTGATTTATTTCACTTAGCATAGTACCCTTTAGGTCTATCAGTATTTTCACAAATGAGCAGATTTCATCAATTTTTATGGCTGAGTAGTATTCCATTGCATATAAATACCATATCTCTTTTATCCATTCATCCTTTGATGGTGGCCTAGGTTGCTTCCAAGTCTTAGCTATTGTGAATAATTCTGCAATGAACATAGGGATGCATGTATCTTTACACATTCATGTTTTCATTTTATTTGGATAAACACCCAGCAGTGGAAAAGCTGGATCATATAGTAGCTCTATTCATAACATTTTGAGGAATCTCCATATGGTTTTCACAGGGGCTGTACCAGTTTGCACTCCCACCAGCAGTGTATGAAGTCTCCTTCTCTCCACATCCTCTCCAACACTTGTTATTTCCTGTCGTTAATTGTAACCATTCTGATATGTGTGAGATGACATCTCATTGTAGTTTTGATTTGTATTTCCCTGATAATTAGTGATATTGAACATCTAGTCATGTGTCTGTTAGCCCTCTGTATGTCTTCTTTGGAGACGTAATTGTTCAGAACGTATGCCCATTTTTTAATTGTGTTGTTACTTCTTTGTCAAGCTGTATGAGTTCTTTATATATTTTGCAAATCAATTCCTTATCAGTTATATGGTTTGCAAATAGCTTCTAATTGAAGGTTGTCTTTTCATTTTGTTGATGATTCCCTTTGCTATGCAGAAACTTTTTAGTTTGATGTAGTCCCATTTGTTTATTTTTTTTATTGTTTCCCTTGCCCAGTCAAACATGTTACTTAAAAACACGCTGCTAAGATGGATGTCAAAGAGCATACTGTGTACGTTTTCTTCTAGATGTTTAATGGTTTCAGGTCTTCTGTTCAAGTCTTTAATTCACTTTGAGTTACTTTCTGTGCATGGTATAAGGTAAATGGTCTACTTTCATTCTTTTGCATGTAGCCGTCTGGTTTTCCCAACATATTTACTGAAGAGACTTTCATTTCTCCATTGTATGTTCTTGGCTCCCTTGTTGAAAATTAGCTTTCCATAGTGTGTGGGTCTATTTCTGGGCTCTCAATTCTGTTCCATTGATCTGTGTGACTGTTTTTGTGCTGGTACCATGCTTTTTTGGTTACTTCAGCTTTATAGCATATTTTGAAATCAGGAAGTGTGATACATCCAGCTTTGTTCCTTTTTCTCAGGATTCCTTTGGCTAGGAAGAGGACTGTTTGCTCTATTTCTGTGAAAAATGTCATTGGAACTTTGGTAGGGATTGCATTGAATCTGTAGATTGCTTTAGGAAGTATGGACATATTAAATATGTTAATACTTCTAATACAAGAGCACAGAATACCTGTCTATTTCTTTGTATCTTCCTCTATTTCTTTCAATAATGTTTTATAATTTTTAGTGTACAAATCTTTCACTTCTTTGATTAAGTTTACTCATCGGTATTTTATTATTTTTGTTACAGTGTGTAAATTGCATTGTATTTTTAGTTTCTTTTTCTACCATTTCGCTGATAGTGTATAGAAGTATAACTTACTTTCATATGTTGATTTTGTATTCTGCAACTTTGTCATATTCATTTATTATTTCTAAAAGTTATATTGTGGACTTTTTAGGGTTTTCTATTCATAAAATCATGTCATCTGCAAATAGTGACAGTTTTACTTCTTCCTTTCCAATTTGGATCCCTTTTATTTCTTTTTCTTGCCTGATTGCTCTGGCTAGGACTTCCTATACTATGTTAAATAAGAGTTGTGAAAATGAGCATCCTTGTCTGGTTCCTGTTCTAAGAGAGATAGCTTTCAGTCTTTCTACATTTAATATGATATTAACTGTGGGTTGTCACATATGACCTTTATTGTGTTGAGGTACTTTTCTTCTATAATCATTTTCTTCAGAGTTTTTATCATAAATGGATGCTGAATCTTCTCGAATGTTTTCTCAGCATCTATTGAGATGATCATGTGATTTTTAATTTCACTCTGCTAATATGATGTATCATGTTGATTGATTTGTGGATGTTGAACCATCCCTACCTTCTTGGAATAAATTTCACTTGCTCATAGTGTATGATTTTTTTAATGTATTGCTGTATTCAATTTACTAGTATTTTGCTGAGAAGTTTTGCATTGACGTTCATCGGTGATATTGGACTGTGATTTTCTCTCTTTATGTTGTCCCTGTCCAGTTTTGGCATGAGGGTTAGGTTGGCTTCACAGAATGAGTTAAGAAGCTGCCCTTCCTTTTCAATTTTCTGGAAGGGTTTGAGATGGATAGGTATTAAGTCTTCTTTGAATGTTTGGTATAATACACCAAGGAAGACATCTGGTCCTGGACTTTTATTTTTGGGAGATGTTTGATTACAATTTTGCTCTCCTTACTGGAGATTGGTCTAATAAAATTCACTATTTATTCTTGATTCAGTTTTGGAAGGTTGTATGATAGTAAGAATTTATCCATTTCCTCCAGATTATCCCTTTTTTGGCATATAGCTTTTCATAGTATTCTCTTATAATCTTGTATTTCTAAGGTGTCTGTTGTAATTTCTCCTCTTTCATTTCTCATTTTATTTATTCAGGCTTCTCTCTTCTTTTCTTGGTGAGTCTAGCTAAAGGTTTGTCAATTTTGTTTATCTTTTCATAGAACCAGCTCTTAGTTTCATTGATTTTTTTCTATTGGTTTTTTGTCTCTATTTTATTTATTTATCCTCTTATTTTTATTATTTCCTTCCTTCTGCTAATTTTGAGCTTTTTTTGTTCTTCCTTTTCCAGCTGCTTTAGGTGAATTATTAGAAGGTTTACTTGAGATTCTTCTTGTTTGATGAGGTAGGCTTGAATTGCTGTAAAAGTCCCTCTTAGAACTAATTTTTCTGTATTCCGTAAATTTTGGCATGTCGTATTTTCATTTGTGTCCACGTATTTTTTAAAATTTTTCCTTTGATTTCTTCATTGACCTAATTGTTGTTTAGTAGCATTTTGTTTGATCTCCACATATTGGTGGCTTTTCCAATTTTTTTACCTGTAGTTGATTTCTAGTCTCATACCATTGTGATCAGAAAAGATGTTTGGTATTATTTCGATCTTAAATTTATTGAGACTTGTTTTGTGGTGCAATATGTGATGTTTTCTGGATAATGTTCCATGTGCATTCAAAAAGAATGTGTATTCTGTGGTTTGCGGGTGGAATGTTCTGTACACATCTACTAAGTCCATCCGGTCTAATGTGTCATTTAAGGCCATTGTTTCCTTCTTGATCTGTTTGGATGATATATGCATTAGTGTAAGTGGAGTGTTATAAAGTCCCTTACTATTATTGTGTTGCTGTATATTTCTCCTTTCATGTCTGCATTTAGGTGCTCCTATGTTGGGTGCATAGATATTTACAAGTGTCATATCTACTTTTTGTATTGTTCCCTTCATCATTATGTAGTGCCCTTCTTTGTCTCTTGTTACAGTTTTTTTTAAGTCTACTTTTTCTGATATAAGTATGGCTACCCCAGCTTTCTTTTCATTGCCATTTGCATGGAGTATCTGTATCCATCCCTTTCACTTTCAGTCTGTGAATGTCTTTAGGTCTGAAGTGTGTCTCTTGTATGCAACATATAGATGGGTCTTGTTTATTTCTCCAGTTGACCACCCTAAGCCTTTTGATTGGAGCATTTAGTCCACTGACATTTAATTAATGTATTTATTGCCATTTTTTCACTTCTTTCCTCTTAGTACTTTAAATATATTGTTCCACTCCCTTCTACTTTGTAAAGTTTTTGCTGAGTAGTCAGATGATAGTTTTATGGGGTTTCCTTTGTATGAAACTTGTTGCCTTTTTCTTACAGCTTTTAGGATTCTCTCTTTATCTTTAATTCTTGACATTTCAATTATAATGTGTCTTGGTGTGGGCCTCTTTGAGTTTACCTTGTTTGGTGCTCTCTGCATCCTCTGCCTGGATGTCTGTTTTCTTCCTTGAATTAGGAAAGTTTTCAGCTATTATTTCTTCAAATAGATTCTCTGCCACTTTGTCTCTCTCTTCCCTTTCTGGAACACCTGTAATACAGATCGTATGTGCTTGATGTTGTCCTGGAGGTACCTCAGAGTGTACCCATGCTTTTTATTCTTTTTCTTTTATCTGTTCAGCTTGTGTGATTTGCTCTAGTCACTCATCCAGATCACTGATCTGTTCTTCTGTATCATCCACTCTGCTATTGAGCTGCTCTAGTTAATTTTTCGCTTCCAGTATTGTATTCTTCATTTCTAATTTGTTCTTTCTTATATTTTCCAATTCTTTGTTGAAGTTCTCACTGAGTTCATCCATTCTTCTCCCAAAATCAGTGAGCAACCTTATGACTCTTAGTTTGCACTCTTTCTCAGGTAGATTGTTTATCTCTCTTTTGTTTAGTTCTTTTTATGGGGTTTTGTCATGTTCCCTTATTTGGAATATATTTTTTGTGTCCTCATTTTGCCTCTTTCTCTGTGCTTATATTTATGTATTAGGTAGGTCAGCTCCATTTCCTCATCTTGGAGATGTGGCCTTATGTTAGAGATGCCTTATGATGCACAGCAGTGTGCTTCTCTCTAATCACCAGTTCCAAATGTTCCAGGAGTGTCCCTTGTCTGGGTTACATGTTTTCTTCTGTTGTGGCAGGGTTGCTGTTGCTGCAGGTGCCCAGAGACCCTAGTCAGTCGCCCTGGCTGGCTTATTGTAATGCTTGGCGGCATGTGTCTGATATGTATCCTTCTGTCATTTTATCTGGCATGGGGACCCCCAGCACAGTTGGATGCAAGGTCTAATACCACATTTCTGTTGCAGTTTTTCTGCTAAGTGAGTAGGCCCCCAATGTAGCTGATTGCTAGGCTCAGGGGCTTATTATTACTGTAGGTATCTGGCCTGCAAGGCTGTTGTCAACTCTCTCAGGATTGCAGCTGAGTGAGGTCGGACCCAGTCACGGGACACCCAGTTGCTTCAGGCTTTGGAAGGTGGAGCAGATCCCTATGTGTCTGTTTGAGAAGCACAAGTCTGCTGTAGCTGACCTGCCCCCCCACCACAGGTTCATAAGCCTGCCTTGTATGTGTGCCCCAACCCACTGAAACAGAGGCAATCCCTCCACTGCAGAGGCCCCACACACTCCACCAATGCAAATCCACTCCTCACATATTCCCTGCACCACAGAGTGGGACCCACTCACCCAGCAGCAGAGGTACCAGGCACCCTGCCTATGCAGGCCTGCAAATTGCCCAAGGTCTTGATTTGGGTGGAGTCAATCCCTAGGTTTGGCTGCCTGCCTTGGCTGAGCTGGATTAAATCAGGGCTCTAGTGGGGGGGGCAGACCCTGGGCTAATAGGCCAGATGAAGAACCACAATGGCATTCCAGTTTCTGTGTCAGCACACATGTACTAGGTCACAATAACAGCTGCCACTAATGTCTCATTTCCTGGGGAGGTCTCACCACTCACTGAGATGCACCTACAGCCTAGCAAGTGAGTCTCTTTCCACCAAAAGACTGTGCACCTTTCTTTCTGGTGATTTTAGGTTGCTTTTCAAATGGGTGAATTTGTGCATGGGCCTTTTAAGAGTAGGTATTTTTGTCCCCTTATGTCTGATAGCTTTTCTGGGGGTATTCCCCATTGTAGTTAGTAGCCAGCAAGGCCAAATTTATGACACTTGTGTCAGGTGTGCTGAGTCCCAAAGCTGCTTATCATGGTGATGTTTCCCTGCTCAGATTCCACAATCCCCCAGGGAAAGTTTTGTACCTTAGGATGGCTCCTGCCTGGCTGTGAAGTGCTGCAGTTCAAAGATGGGTTTTTTCTCTCCAGAGAGGAATTTCTGTCTGTTCTACTCAGTCGGGACTCTCCCTTGTTGTGGGGCTTATTTTTACCCACTTTTCAGTTCTCCCTCAGGGGTAATTGTTCCCAGTGTAGTTGTAAATATTTGTCTTTTTGTGACTGGCTCATTTCACATAGCGTAATATCGAGATTCATGTATGTTATAGCAAGTATCGGAATGTCCTTTTTACAGCTAAAGAATGCCACATGCACATATATACTGCCTTCGGCTTATCCACCCATTCTTCTTCGGGCACTAGGTTTGCTTCCATGTTTTAGCTATTTTGAACACCACACTATGAAATGGAGCATACAAATATCTCTCCAAAATCCTGCTTTCAATTATTTGGGGTATAAACCTAGAAATGGAATTGCTGGATGATATGGTAATACTATTTTGAATTTTTTAAGAAAATATCATACCGTTTCTCACAGAAGTTGTACCATTTTACTTTGCCAAGAGCACAGCGACAGGGTTTCAATTACTCCACTTCCTCACCATCAGGTGCTATTTCCTTTTTTGTTGTTTTTGGCTTGTCTTGTAGCCATCCTAGTGAGTGTGAGGTGGTCTGTCATTCTAGCTTTCATTTTAATTTTCCTGATGATTAGTAATGTTGAGCATCTTTTCAAGAACTTAGTCTTTTCTGTATTATATTTTGTTTGGAGAAATATCTATTTGAGACATTTGCCCATTTTTGAATTGGGTTGTGTTTTTGTTTTTTGGAGGGTAGGGCAGTTGTATATACTTTCCAGATATAGATTCCTCACAAGATATATGACTTGCAAATATGTTATCCCATTCTTTGGGTCGCTTTTTACCCTGTGGATACTGTCTTTTAATGAGTGATTTTTAAAAATTCAGTTTCTTTGTTTTTCATGTTGTTGCCTGAGTCTTAAAGTCATATCTTAAAAACCATTGCCAAATATAATGTCATGAAGACTTTCTCTTCTATTCGGTTCTAATAGTTTTATAGTTTTAGGTCTTACATTAGTTTGTAATCCATTTTGAGTTAATTTTTTATTGTGGTGTTAGGTAAGAGTATAACATTCTTTTGCATGTGATTATCCAATTTTCCAAGTATTACTTGTTGAAAATAATGTACTTTCCCAAATGAATATTTTGGCATCCATGTGGGAAACTCAGCCATATATTTGGGGTTTTATTTCTGTGCTTTCCATTTTATTCCTCTATCCAAATGCCTGTATTTATGCAAGTATCACACTGTTTTGATTACTATACCTTTGTAGCTAGTTTTGAAATCAGGAAATGTAAGTCCTCCAGTTTCATTTTTCGTTAACAAGATTGTTTTAGCTATTTGAGGTACCTTGAGATTCAATATAGATTTAGTGTTTTTTTTTTTTTTTTTACTATTTCTGTGAAACAAATGCAATTTTGATAGGGATTGAACTGAATTGGTAGATCACTTTGGGTAGTGTTGACATCTTGACATTAAATATTTCAATTGATGAACGCATCTTCTATATCTCAATTTATTTACATTTGTTAAGATTTCCTTTAACAATCTAATTTAGTTTTCATTGTAGAAGTCTTTCTTCTGCTTGGTTAAGTTAATTCTGATGTGGTTAATTTTTCTTCATTTTATCTTAAATGACATTGTTTTCCTTTCTTTTCCTTTTTTCTTGAGATATGATTGACCTATAGCATTATATTCATTTCAGGTGTTCAACATAATGATTTGATATCTGTATATATTGTCAAGTGAGCGCCTCAGTAAGTCTAGTTCATATATATCCCCACACATAGTTATACATTTCTATGATGAAAATTTTAAGAACTTCTCTCTTTGAAACTTTCAAATATAAAATAAAGCATTACTAATTATAATCTCCATGCTGTGCATTACATTCTCAAGACTTCCTTATTTTATAATGGGAAGTCCGTACCTTTTAACCTCCTTCACAAATTTTTCCTACCCCCACTCCACAACTCTGGCAACAACCAATCTGTTCTCCCTATCTAAGAATTTGTTTTTTTAAAAAAGAAAATTACATATAAGTGAGATATTTGGCTCTTTTGCTTTGAGGAACATTAGCCCTGAGCTAACATCTACCACCAATCTTCTTTTAGCTGAGGGAGATTGGCCCTGAGCTAACATCCATGCCCATTTTCCTCTACTTTATATGTAGCATGCCTACCAGAGCATGGCTCGATAAGCAGTGCATAGGCCTACATCCAGGATCCGAACCAGAAAACCCTGGACTGCTGAAGTGGAGCATGCAAACTTAACCACTACACAACCAGGCCGGCCTGTATTTGCTTTTATTAGTCTGACTTATTAAACTTAGCATACTGCCTCCAAGGTCCATTCATGTTGTTGGAATTGAAAGATTTTCTTCTTTTCAGTGAATGAATAATATTATAAATATCACATCTTCTTTGTCCGTTCACTCAACAGTGAACACTTAGGTTGGGTCTGTGTCTTGGCTGTTGTAAATAATGCTGCAATGAACAAGGGAACATAGATATCTTCTCAAGCTAGTGGTTTTGTTTCCTTTGAATAAGAACCCAGAAGTGGATTTGCTGAGTCATATGGTATTTCTATTTTTAATTTTTTGTGGAACTTCCATACTGTTTTCCATAGTGGTTGCACCAATTCATATTCCAACCAACAGTGCACAAGAACACCCTTTTCTCCAGATCCTCATAAACATTTATTTCTTCTTCTTGTAACAGCCATTCTAACATGTGTGGCTTTGATTTGCGTTTCTCTGATGATTGATGATGTTGACCACATTGTCATCTACCTGTTGCCCATCTGTATGTCTTTTCTGGAAAAATATCAACTCAGATCTCTGTTCATTTTTTTAATTGGATTGTTTGTTTGCTATTGAGTTCTACGATTTCTCTCTGTATCATGTATATTAAAGTCCTGTCAGACATATGATTTGAAAATATTTTCTGTTATTCTGTAAATTTATTTCTCATTTTATTGATACCTGCTTTTGCTGTGTGGGATAGCGTCCCACTTATTTATTTTTGCCTTCATTGGTTTTACTTTTGGTGTCAAATCCAAAAAAACCATTGCCAAGACAGATGTCAAGGAGCTTACTCAAATTTTCTTCTAGGGATTTTATGATTTGAGGTCTTATATTCAAGCCTATAATCGATTTTGAGTTAGTTTTTGCATATGGAGTATGTTAGTGATCCAGATTCAATCTTTACAATGTGGCTGCTCAGTTTTCCTAACACAATTTATTGAAGAGACTATCTTTTCCCCATTGTACAGTCTTGACTTCTTTGTCATAAATTAATTCACCATATAAGAAAGACTTTGTTTCTGATTGTCTACTCTGTTCCATTGTTCGATGTGTCTATTTTTATCTCATTACCATACTTCATTTATTACTATAGCTTTGCAATATGTTTTAAAATCAGCAGGTGTGATGCCTCCATCTTTGTTCTTTTTCAAGATTGCTTTGGCTATTTGGGGTCCTTTGTGATTCTATACAAATTTTAAAATTGTGTGTTCTATTTTTGTGAAAAGTGCCGTTGGAATTTTGATAGGGAATTCCATTGAATATGTAGATTTCTTTGGGTAATATGAACATGATAACAATATTGATTCTTCATATCCATGAGCACAGAATATTTTTCCATTATTTGTCTTCTTCAATTTCTTTCATTAATGTCTTATAGTTTTCAGTGTACAGTTCTTTCAACTCCTTGGTTAGTCACACATTCCTAGGGATTTTATTCCTTTCAATGTAATTGCGATTTGTTTTTTAAAAAAATCTCTTTCTGATAGTTAATTATTAGTATTTAAAAATGCAAGTTATTTTACATTGATTTTATATCCTGTAATACTATTGAATTCATTGATTAAATGTATCTGTTTTTCTGTGGGGTCTTTAGGGTTTTTTATACATAATATCAAGTCTTCTGCAAATAGTGACAGTTTTACTCTTCTTTTCGGATTTGGATGCCTATCATTGCTTTTTCTTGACTAATCGTTCTGGCTAGGACTTCCAAAAGTATGTTGAATAAAAATGTCAAGCGTTGGGGTCTTTGTCTTATTCCTGATCTTGGAGGAAAATTTGCACTTTTTCACCATTAAGTACATGTGAACTTGGGTTTGTCAATATGGCATTGATTATGTTGAGGGATTTTTCCCTCTATACCTACTTTGTTGAGAGCTTTTATAGAGAATGTTTGTTGAATTTTGCCAAATCCTTTTTCTGTATTTTTTAAACAATCACATGATTTTTATCCATTTTGTTAATGTGATGTATCATTGATTGATTTGCAGATATTGAACCATCTTTGCATCCCTGAAATACATCCCAGTTGATCTTGGTGTATGATTATTTTAACTTATTGTTGTATTTTGTTTGCTAATATTTTATTGAAGATTTTTCCATCTATATTCATTAGAGATATTGGCTTGTAATTTTCTTTTTTTGTAGTGTCCTTTTCTGGTTTTGGTACTTGTATAATACTGGCCTCATAAAGTGAGGTTTTTATTGTTTCAAAGACTTTGAGAAGCGTTGGTATTAATTCTTCTTTAAATATCTGTTTCAATTCATTATTGATGGCGTCTGATCCTGCAGTTTGTTTCTTGGGAGATTTTTTGTTTACTGATTCAATCTCCATGTGAGAAATAAATGTTCAGATTTTCTCTCATCAGGTTTTCTCTTTCTCTTGGTAGGTTTTATGTTTCTAGGAATTTATTTCTTCAGTTTGTCCAAATTTTTGACATAAAATTTTTCATAGTAGTGTCACGATCTTTCATATTTCCGTAATATCAGTTGTAACATCTACTCTTTACTTTTTGATTTTATATATTTGAGTACTTTATTTTTGAGTCTAGCTGAAGATTTTTTTTAAAGCATCTCAGTTTTATTTATCTCTGCTATTGTACTTTTTAGCTTCTATTCCATTCATGTTTACTCTGATCTTTGTTATTTCTTTCTTTATACTCACTTTTGGCTTAGTTTGTTCTTCTTTTCCTAGTTCCCTGAGGTATACTTTTGATTCATGAAGATTTTTTTTCGTTTTTTTAATGTAAAAGTCTATTACTATTAGCTTTTATCTTAGAACTCATTTTCCTATATCCCATAAGTTTTGGTATGTTGTATTTCCATTTTTATTTATTTAAAGATATTTTAATGTATTGTGTTTTATTCATTTTGCTATTGATTGTTCAGTAGCATGTTGTTTAATCTCCACAAATTTGTAATTTTTCCCATTTTCTTCTTGTAACTGATTTCTAGTTTCATATCATTATGGTCAGAAAAGATGTTTAGTGTGATTTCAATCTTTTTATATTAAGACTTTGTGGTCTAACATATGATCTATCTTGGAAAATATTTCTTGTGCTTTTGAGAGTGTGTATTCTGTTGCTTTAGGATATTACGTTCTGTCAATGTCAGTGTCATTTAAGGAGAACATTTCTTTCTTGATTTTCTATTTAGAGGATCTATACTGATGAAAGTGTGTTATTGAAGTCCCTTACAATTATTGTATTGCACTCTATTTTTCCCTTTAGATCTATTAATATTTGCTTTAAATATTAGGTTCTCCTATTTTGGGTGCAAATATATCTACAAATATATCCTCTTGTATCAAACATTTGATCACTTTATAATGACCTTCTTTTTCTCCAATTACATTCTTTGTCTTAATGTATATTTTATCTGATATACTTATAGCTACCCTAGTTTTCTTTTGGTTCCCATTGGCACAGAATAGCTTTTTCCAACTTTTCACTTTCAGTCTGTGTGCATCCTTATATCTGATGCTAGTCAATTGTACACAGTATATATTTTGATCTTACTTTTTTATCCATTCAGCCCCTTTATGTTTTTAAATTGGAAACTAAAACAATTATTTATAGATATGAACTTATTGCCATTTGTTTTTATCTTGTGTGCACATTTGAATAATACTGTATGGTTGTTTTTACTACTTTTGTCTTTTAAACTTGATATTAGCTATATGTGACTAATCTGCTACCTTTACATTAGATTATTCTGAATTTAACTACATATTCAACTTTTTCAGTGAGATTAGTACTTTCACATGTTTTCCTGTTACTAATTATCATCCTTTCAGTTCAGCTTAAAGAAGTTACTTTAACATTTCTTGTAACACAAATCTTGTGTTGTTGAACCTCTTCAGCTTTTGCTTGTCTGGAAAACTCTATCACTATCCTTTAATTTTGAAGGACAAATTCGCTGGGTAGAGCACTTTTGGTTGGCAGGTTTTTTTTCTTTCAACACTCTTAATACTTTGTGCTACTCCCTTCTGACCTGCAAAGTTTCTGCTTAGAAATCTGCTTATAGTCTAATTGGAGTTCCCTTGTGCATAAGTTGTTTTTCTCTCGTTGGCTTTAAGATTCTCTCCTGTATTTAACTTTCAGCAATTTAATTATGATTTATCTTGGTATGTGGCTCTCAGGTTTCATCTTATTTGGAACACTCTGAGCTTCCTGGATCTGGATATCTGTCTTCTTCTTAAAGTTAGAGAAGTTTTCAGCCATTATTTCTTTAAATGCTTTTTCTGACCTTTTTCCTCTCTCTTCTCCTTTTGGTAGCCTAAAATGTAAATGTTAGTTTGCTTGATGTTGTCCCATAAGTCAGCTTGTTTCATTCCTTTTTCTGCTGTGCTGACTGAATGAGTTTCATGCAATGTCTTTGAGTTTGCTCATCTTTTATTCTGAATCATCTACTCTTCTATTGAACCCTTTGATTGTATTTTTTAGTTCAATTATTATATCCTTCAGCTCTGGGATTTTTGGTAGGTAGTTTCTAATATTTTGTGTCTTTTTGTTGAAATTCTCTTCTTGTTTATGCATTGTACTTCTGACTTTGGTGAACATTTTTATAGTGTTATTTTGAACACTTTATCAGGTAAGTCACATCATCATTCCATTAAGACTTTTCTGAGGTTGTCTCTTGCTCTTTTATTTGGAACATATTCATATTTTTCTTCACATACTTTGATACTCTGAGTTGTTTTCTATGCACTAGATAAAAGCCACCTCTCCCAGGCGAGAAGGAATGGCCTCATGTAGGAGATGAACCTTATCATTCCATTGTAGCTCCTGTTTGTCTCTCAAACATTTGTGATTCTCTAAGCAGCATACTTTTTTGTGTGTGTGAGGAAGACTGGCCCTGAGCTAACATCTGCTGCCAATCTTCCTCTTTTTGCTTGACAAATATTGCCATTGAGCTAACATCTGTGCCAATCTTCATCTATTTTTATGTGGGATGCACAGCATGGCTTGACAAGTGGTGCTACATCCATGCCTAGGATCCAAACGAGCAAACCCCAGGCTGCTGAAATAGATCATGCAAACTTAAACATTATGCAACCAGGCCAGTTCCAGCATGCTTTATTTTTTAGTGACTCGTACTTGAGAGCTAGCCTACATCTGTAAGTGTCCAAAATAGGATGATTCCAATCAGCACCTAGAATTAGGCTGGATCTGGATGTCTGGATCCTCAGGCAACAGCTTTTAATGTGTGAAAATATGACTCTTTCAAAGAAAGACTAGGGAATGGTCTATTCTGTCCTTTCTCTCTGCCCTGAGCCGTGGGTGATAGCCAGTTAAGAACTGTTTCCTCACTACGTCCCACTGAACCTGGGTAAACAAGCCCCACTGGCCACTGGAGCCATACAATCAAGGATGCATCTTCTAGGAAGCAACCAGAAAAGCTAGGGTGCCAGGTGTTGACCAGCTCCTTTCTTACAGAAACTAGTGTCCTGAATCTTGGCAGAGAAAGAGCACAAGGATGTCAGACACCAGCTATTTGATCTCTGAAGAGGATTGCAGTCAGCCCTCAGAAGTTTGCTTAACTAGAATCCTGCAGGGCTGACCCCATGGCAAAGTGGTTAAGTTTGTGAGCTCTGCTTTGGCAGCCCATGGTTTCACCAATTCAGTACCTGAGTGAGGACATGGAATTGTTCATCAAGCCACACTGAGGTGGTGTTCCACATAGCACAACCAGAGGCACTCACAACTAGAAAATACAACTATGTACTGGGGGACTTTGGGGAGAACAAAAAGACAAAAAAAAAAAGATTGGAAACAGATGTTAGCTCAGGGCCAAGATGAAAAAGAAAAAGAAAAGAAGGCTGACCCTCTGGCCATAGCTATGAGGATAAGCTAATAGGATTCTTTCACAGAAAGACTGAGGGTACATTTCAGTCTGCTGCTTCTTCATTGTGTCCTGAGAATTAGCTTATTAAGAACTCTTCTCCTTTGGTTATACTCCTGTGCCCACTGTGAGTGCAAACCCTACTGGTCTCCAGAGAGAGGTGTAAGACATTGAGAATGAACCATAATGTAAAGTATGGGCTTTGAGTGGCTATGATGTGTTAATGTAGATTCACTAATTATAACAAATCTACCACTCTGGTGAAGGTGTTGATACTGGGGGAGGCTATGCATGTGCTGAGTTTGGGGGATATGGGAGTGTCTGTATCTTTCTCTCACTTTTGCTGTGAACCTGAAACTGCTCTAAAAAATAAAGTCTCAATAAAAAACTAAATTTAAAAATACTTTAATAGTGGTTGTCAGGGACTTGGTGAAGGAGTAAATAAGGACTTGTGGCAGAAGATGAGAGGATGATGGAAAGATCAGGCAGGGTTCTGCTCTGCTGTACATGGGTCAGGAAAAGTCAAAATCAATTCAACAGCAGTAACAACAGAAAGAGATGTGCTGTGGCCCCTACCAGGCCAATGTGGTCAAGAAACACTGTCACATGTGGTACTTGGGTTCCTGACAGTACACCTGAGCCAGGGATACAGATTATACTCTGATCCCTGTTGTCAGTCTAGAGCTAAGAGTAACAATGGGTATCTTCAAAAAACAGTTATTAATGTTTGAGCAAGCTGTCTCAGGTTAGATATTAGATAAGCTTCCAAGCAAAGAGAAACTGTTTTCCTTTGACAAAGGTGATGGGGCTGCTCTTGATGTTTTGGCCGTTCAGGAACGTTGTTTTTTTAAAGGTTTTCAGGCTTGTCTTCCTCAATGGTACTTATCCAGTTCTCAAGTCTGAGTCATATCCTATCAAAACCCTATGGATTTTGCCACAGAAGATCCATTGGAAATGGGAATCCAGCATCCAATGCAGCTCCATACCTTAAAATTAAATCCTGGACCTGGTTTTTGGCACAGTCTTACTTTTGGTTGAAGATAAGCATCTCTCCACAGCTGACATGGTGACCCTCTTGCTGTTTCAGAATGCCTTCAGTTGGCAGCTGGATATTCTGAACTCTGCATCTTCTTTTTTCAATATTCAATGATTTTTAACAACAGCCAAGTTATTACCAAATTCCTATAATTTTCATTGTCCTATCCCATTCATGTGCTACAGCTACTATATATCCAAAATTCTCCTATATCAGCTGTGTCTCCTCCAGTTTAGCCACATGGTAAGTGTCTCTGAATGCCATGGGAATCACTTCCCCCCTCACCATCAGCAATGGTATTTCAATTGCATCTTCAGAGTCTTCCCTCAGGGACACTCTTCCTAAAATGTTCCTTGTCCCAGGATCACCAGAAAGCTGATCCTGAGGCAAAGGCTTAGATACTACTACTTAACTGGAAGCATCCTAGCACCCAGGAGTAAAAGGAGAAAAGAGATGAGGCAGAGAAGGACAGAGATGTGCATTCCTAGCCAGCTACCACTACACATCAATAATGCTTTGATTTCACAGGGTGATTTTCTGCAAATCCATATAAAGTTCATATAGGAGAGCCCTCCAAGACAGGAGAAAGGAAAAGGTTATCCTTGGGATCTCATCTCATGATTGCACATTTCTGTCTTGAATGTGCATGAACACCAAGCATGTCCTGTGATTTTTTGCTGTCTCAGTATAAAGAAGAAAGCCCAAGAAAGGAAGCAAGAGAAGTGCAGAGCAAGTATGTGGTGAGGCAGTATTGGGATGAGACTGACTGAAAACCTAGTCTCCTGAATATATAGGTAACTTTAGCAAATAAATAAGGTAAAAGCAGACAAACCACATGACCAAAGAGTAAAACACTTAAGCATTTCTCAAAGAGGAAATGAAAATTTTAAGTAAATGAATGAAAAGTTGGTCAACCTCAGAAATCAGGGAAATAAAAATTAAAATAACAATGATACCACCAACCACAGCCAAATATAAAAGAAAAATAAAAGTCTCACAATACCATGACTTATCTAGTAATCAACAAAATCTCATAATGAATAGTGGATGTCTAAATTAATACAACCTCTTTTGAGAAAACCACTCAGTATAATGAGGGAAAACCAAATTCATGAATAACATGAGCCAAAAACTCCCCTTCTGTTTATTACCAATAAAAATATTGTGCACAGGACCTCCAGGAAATGTATATGAGATTTTCCTGAGGTCATTCTTCTTAACAACGCCAAGCTGGAAAAAGAGAATCCTTCCACACATCACTCCATAATTATGTTGTTTTGTCACACAGAGATGCTCTGGAGAGAGAGTGCTATGTAGACTCAAAAACAAGTGAGCAAGGTAGTGCCAATTCTCTTCTGATATCCCCACAATGTCCTTAAAACATAGCTATTTATGGCTCTACGTGTAAATGGATAGATGTTTATAAGAAATACAACACAGTTTATGGAAATATTGGCTTAGAAAGTAGCTTAAAACTCAATTTTCCTCTGATTTTCACTTTTCAACAAAAAAGAAGAGCAGTAGATTGGCTCAGTTTAGGAAATCACTTGGGTCATGAATCTAGAAGATAGGTCTTTAGATGTATCAAGGGAAGTGGTTAAATCCTTGCAATTCCATCTTTATCTTTTTGGATTCTGTTTCCAAGTGATGAGCATGATCATTACAGAAGATAGGCCAGACCATTTTCTTTTAGAAAATATCCTGCCTGGAAATGCGTGAGGTACCCAGACACTTATGACCAATGCATGACTGCAGGCAGAAATGCATTTCACTCCACCTCATGTCATAAAAGAGGATCACACAGGTGTGCTTTCATGGCATGTTCCCTCACATTTTGTATTTTATTATGAGAAGAAACTATACAACTGTGACATGATAAACTGATTTAGTGAAGCAGCTGATGTCTGGAAGCCAAGTTTCAAAATAAATCTTCAGTTTCAGTCTCCATGGAGAGGATTTCCTTTACTTTCTCCCAGGGTGTGGCCTTCCTGGGGCCACATTTCCTCACTCTCAGGGGGGAATCTGTGAAATGCTGAGCTTGCCTGTGAATTTGGGCAGAAGAGAAATAGAGGAAACCCAGGGTGATGAGAGCAGGTCTGCAGCCAGGTTCAGAGCTTTAAGTGCCTAAATTGGGGATTGGAGAAAAATAAATGCAAAATATCATGGTATCTAAAAAGAATAATTTTTTCCTGGCATTGAACATTACACATACTTCTCTCAGAAAGGCCATCTGTGTGAGTGGCTATGGAGAATCAAAGACAGAAATTGAGATTCTGTGTTCTTGGGTTATTATCCTCACGTCTTAAGTCCACAATGCCTCAGCACTCTGATGCCTCCCTACCAGTGAAGTGAATATGTCAGCTACATACTATAGCCTTTGAAAGAGAAAGAGGATCTCAGAAATAAAATAGTCTGAAAGCCTTCCTCCTTTTTCTTCTTGTATGAATGTAGTACTACTGAATAAAATGAGTGGCCAAAAAACTGTCTAAGCAGTTTTTGTTTAGCTTCTTTAAATGTTTATACGTTAAATTATTAAGCAGCAAAGAGAAACTAGAAAGAACAACATGTCCTCAACCTTCTAGATTTGAGAAGTTGTGAATCCTTTCTAATCACTAAGGTTTGTTGGACCTAGTATAAAATTCCTTACATATGTATACTCTTATTTACATATATTCTAAAATACATTGAGAGAGATTGTAGCGTCTTCTGTTACTCAATTTATCTTTAATGAAATTGGTAATTAGAAGTTGAAGGACACTTCCAATTGCCTGGAAGTCATGATAAATTCTAAGAATCTTTGATTCACTTTTTTTCTCTTAAATCAGTGGGGATGGGATTTTCACTAAGGAAGACAATAAGGCACTAATCACAGGTAACTATGTGCTCCTAGCATGGAAGGAAAGGCCTTAATTGGAAGAACAGTGTTTAGGGGCTCATTAAATGGGACTTCTGAGATTGTGGTCAATAGAGTTAATAAGTTTAGTAAAGTTAAGCATCCACAGAGCCGTGTTAAATAGTTTCCCAATTAGCAAGAGTTAAAACTTTATCTTTCTCACTTGGAATCTATGGTTAATTGGATCCTTAGTCTATTAAAGCAATTGAGGGACATTCTCAGGGATCTGTAATGACCCTTGATTAGCAAGCTGAAAGGAGACAAAGTTGTGCAGTTGCCATGGTAACACCTGGCCGGGGAGGGGGGGGGAACTGAGTCTCATAGCAGTAAAGTGTCATCTCTCTGAACTGCACACCAACCCTGTTAACTGTAGTCAGTCTATGCTGGGTGTGAAATAGTTAGCAGTTATACAATAAGCTTTTAACAGTAAATACTTATCCTGCTGTCCAAATATAAAGGCATGAAGCCAAAATGGGTTAATTCAAACTCACAGGTGAAAAAGAAATCAGACTAAGTTACCAATATTAAAGAAAATTTTCACTTCATAATATAATCACTATATCATTTATTTTAATAAATCTGGCATACGTATAAAGAAAATATGATAAAAATCTGCCTCTTAGAAATATGCTGACAATATATTCCATCATCTCAGGTTATAATGGGTCAGTAAGTATACATGACAAGAGATTTACTTTGGATAGTCTTACAACTATCAAGCATCCACCTAGACAATTATCCTCAATTTTATAGCATCTTATCAATCTTATCAATAGACTCAAAGTATGTGTTTCAAATTCAGACTATTTTAATAAAAAGAAGAAATGCTTAATATACCTTGAACTATGTCAAATATATAGATAAGAATATGGATAATATGACACATATTTAGAAACCTGGCACCTGAGTTAATCTTACTTAAAATTTTATATTTGTCTATGACGCTTTTTAAAATATTTTTATAAAATAAAGACAGAAATGAAGCCCTGTGCTGCCTTTCCTAATTCCATCCTTGTTTTCCTCTCCTATTGCTATAGAAGTAGCTAGTAGCATAAAGTCAGTATTTGTCAATCCCTTTGTATGGTGAAGACTATGGATTTTCTTATTCGTGCTCCACTTCACCATTCTTGTAGTTGAAATATAACAAAAATGATTCCTTAGACTTCATTTCTTCCTTGGTCCTCTATAAGTGTTAGCTATTGGGCCAGTTTGATGGCTGTTCCAGTGATTTGAGATGTGGAATTGGAACAGAGGTCACTACTTTCTCCATTTTACAGTTGTCATCATGAATCAATATTTTGGAAGTGAGAGCATCCACATTCTCTGGAACAGTCTTACAGAATCCACTCTCTTCTTTCCTGTGGAGGAGGTTTCCACGGTGGATCATTGCTGAATTATGCTGGAGTAGAGGCTATGAGGTGGAGGTAACCCTTAAAAGTTCAGCTCCAATTTCCTTTACCAAAAACCTAGTTTAGTTTCCTTCACTAACCATGACAAAGAAAAAAATGCCTGCTTCTATTTTTGGATAAAGCTGCATAAATCGGGGCCAGTTCCATGGCCGAGTGGTTAAGTTCACGTGCTCCGCTGCGGTGGCCCAGGTTTCAGACCCTGGGCGAGGACACGGCACCACTTTTCAGGCTACATTGAGGCGGCGTCCCACATCCCACAACTGGAAGGACCTGCAACTAAGATATACAACTATGTACAGGGGAGGTTGGGAAGATAAAGCAGAAAAAAAAGAGGAGATTGGCAACAGTTGTTAGCTCAGGTGCCAATCTGTAAAAAAAAAAAAAACTGCATAAATCTTCAAAGATTATTTACTATTGTTTGAAACACTTTAGTATTTTAAACATATGATATATCATTCTACTATTATGAAGCTCATATTTATGCACAATGATTTTTAATGTTGTGGATATATTTAGAGAGATGAAGTTTCTCACCATTTACTTAGATTGTGGAATTATGTTTTATTTTATAAATTTCTACCATGGTGTGTTTATCAATTCCTATGTTAATATAAATTTGGTTTATTCCCCAAAACAATACAGTAATAAATTGCATGTACATTTTTATGCATATCTCTAGGTTTCCTGATGTTATAATAATATGGATATCTCCTGTTATTTTTTAAGTGAAATATTTTTAAATGTATATTTTTTAAGCTTTCTACTCAGTGAGCTATCTGTTCATAAACTGACAAATAGGTTCCAGTGATTAGCAATAATATAAATTTTAAATTTGAAGGATGATTTTCTCATGTTTTAGAAGATTTCCTATGGACTTTATCGCATTCTTTATATAGACAATCATCTCACCTTCAAATAAATAAGGGATTTTATTAAAATTTCAAATATTGTACACCTTATTTATTTTGGTTGTATTACTACATTGTTTAATACCTCATTACAATGTTAAGTAAAAAGACTCAAAGCAAATAATTGTCTTGATTCTGATTTTAATTGGTATTTAGGATTAAATTGGGATTATTAAAAACTCCACATTGGAGTCATAAAATTCTTAGAATCATGCAATCTCCCAAAATTGGGTCAACAAGAACTAGATAATCTGAATAGACCAATCAAAAATGAAAAGATTGAAACAGCAATCAAAAACCTCCCAAAACACAAATGTCCAGGACCAGATAGCTTCTCTGGTGAATTCCACCAAACATCCAAAGAAGATTTAATACCTACCCTTCTCAAAATATTCTGAAAAATTGAAGAGGACAGGATGTTTCCAAACTCACTTTATGAGTCCAACATTACCCTGATACCAAAACCAGAGAAGGACAACATACAAAAGGAAAACTACAGGCCAATCTCCCTGATGAACATAGATGCAAAAATTCTCAACAAAATGCTTTCAAAATGAATACAACAATACATTAAAAAGATCATACACCACCATCAAGTGGGGTTTATTTCAAGGATACGGTGATGATTGAACTTCTACAAATCAATCAGTGTGATACAGCACATTAACAAAATGAAGAATAAAATCACATGATCATCTCAACAAGCAGAAAATGTATTTGACATAATCTAACATTCATTTATGATAAAAATTTTCAATAAAATGGGTATAGAAGGAAAATACCTCAATATAATAAAGACTTTATATGACAAACCTACAAGCCACATCATACTTAAAGGTGAAAACCTGAAAGCTACTGCTCTGAGAAAGGGACAAGCATGCCCACTCTCTGCACCATGATTCACCAGAGTACTGAAAGTTTTAGCCAGAGAAATTAGGAAAAAAAATGAATAAAACTTATGCAAATTGGAAAGGAAGAAGTAAAACTGTCACTATGAAGGGGGAAGTGGTGTACTCACAACATGACTAACAATAATGTACAACTGAATTCTCACACGGTTGTAATCTATCATAACAGTAATAAAAAAAGTCAACTGAAAACTCTAAAACAATAAAGAAAGAAAGAAACAATGAAAGTTTTGAGAGACAAAAAAAAAAAACTGTCACTATGTATGATATGATTCTCTATATAGAATATCCTAAAGAATCCACCAAAAAAACCTGTTAGAAATAATCAATGAATACAGTAAAGTTGCACCATATCAGATCAACATATTAAAATCAGTAGCATTTCTATACTTAATAATGAACTAACAAAAAGAGAAATCAAGAATACAATACCATTTATGATTGCAAACAAGGAATAAATACTTAGGAATAAATTTAACCAAGGAAGTGAAAGACCTATACATTGAAAACTATAAGACATTATTGAAAGATGCCAGAGAAGATGAAAAAAAAAATGGAAAGATTTTCCTTGATAATAGATTAGAAGAATAAACATAGTTCAAATGTCCGTATTACTTAAAGCAATCTATAGATTCAATGCAATCCCAACCAGAATTCCAATGACATTCTTCACAGAAATAGAATGAAGAATCTTAAAATTTATACAGAACGAAGAAAGAATCCCAATAGCCAAAGGAATCCTGAGGAAAAAAGACAAAACTAGAGACACCAAAGTTTTTCTGATAATTTTAAAGGATGCTACAAAGCTGTAATAATCAAAACAGCACAGTACTGGCAGAAAAACAGACACAGAGATTAATGAAGCAGAATTGAGTACCCAGAAATAAAATCACACATCTGTGGACAGCTAATCTTTGAGAAAGGAGTGAAGGACACACAATGGAGGAAGAAAAGTTTCTTAAATAGTGTTGGGAAAACTGGACAACCACATGCAAAAGAATGAAAGATCATTATCTCACACCAGACAGAAAAATTAACTCAAAGTGGATTAAAGATTTGAATGTGAGATCTGAAGCCATAAAACTACAAGAAGAAATATATACAGTACACTCTTTGACATGGTCTTAGCAGTATTTTTTTTAAATATCTCGTCTACTCAGGCAAGGGAAACAAAAGAAAAAATAAACAAATGGGACTACATCAAACTAAAAAACATCTCTATGGCAAAGGAAGCTATCAACATTATGAAATGATGACCCACCAATTGGGAGAAAATATTTGCAAATAATATATCTGACAAGGGGTTAATTTCCAAAATATATAAAGAACTTGTACAAGTCAACAATAAAAAATGAAAACCCAGGGGGCCTGCCTGGTGGCACAGTGGTTAAGTTCACACATTCCACTTCTCGGCGGCCTGGGGTTCTCTGGTTCAGATCCGGGTGCGGACATGGCACCCTTTGGCACACCATGCTGTGGTAGGTGTCCCACATATAAAGTAGAGGAAGATGGGCATGGATGTTAGCTCAGGGCCAGACTTACTCAGCAAAAAGAGGAGGACTGGCAGTAGTTAGCTCAGGGCTGATCCTCCTCAAAGAAAAATGAAAACCCAATTTAAAAAATGGGCAAAGGATATGAACACATATTTTCCCAAGAGGATATTTGGGTGGGCAACAGACACACGAAAAGATGCTTAATGTCATTAATTATTAGGAAAATGCAAATCAAAACTACAGTGAAATACCAGCCCACACCCATCATAATGACTATAATTAACAAGATAAGAGTTAACAAGCGTGGAGAGGATGTGGAGAAAAGGGAACCCTCATGCATTGCTGATTGGAATGCAAACTGGTGCAGCCACTATGGAAAACAGTATGGAGATTTCTTGAAAAATTAAAAATAGAAATACCATATGATCTAGCTCTCCCACTATTGATATTTATCCAAATTCCATGAAAAAAATAATTCAGAAAGATTTATGCCCTCCTCTGTTCATCACAGCACTATTCATGATAGCCAAGAAATGGAAGAAGGCCAAGTGCCCATCAATGGATATCAATGGATGAATGGATGAAGAAGATAGCGTATATGTATATACAATGGAATATTATGCAG
Organism: Equus caballus; assembly: GCF_041296265.1. Classification (NCBI taxonomy): domain Eukaryota; kingdom Metazoa; phylum Chordata; class Mammalia; order Perissodactyla; family Equidae; genus Equus; species Equus caballus. The sequence continues at coordinate 13,642,017 of NC_091704.1, forward strand.
CCATAAAAAGACAAAATCATGCCATTTGTGACAACGTGGATGGACCCTGAGGGTACTATGTGAAGCAAAATAGCAGATAGAGAAAAACAAACACCATTTGATTTCACTCATATGTGGAAGATAAACAAACACATAGATGAGGAAAAAAATTAGTGGTTACCAGAGGGGAAGAGGGTGAGAGACTGAAAGGGTAAAGTGGCACATATGTATGGTGATGGATGAAAACTAGAGTGTTGGTGGTGAACACAATGAAGTCTATACAGAAACTGATGTATAATAATGTAGACCTGAAATTTACACGATGTTATAAGCCAATATGACTTCAATAAAATAATTTAAAAAATAAAAATAAACCATTAGCAAGAAAACCCAAAAAACTGTCCAAATTGGATGTACTGTTTATATCACATATCATTTTATATCACATTTTATGTTTGTTATATATGTTTATATTATTTATTATGCTTATATTACATATCATATATATATGTATACATAAGTGTGTGTGTGTGCATATATGCAGAGAGAGAGACTTTTTAATTTGTTTAAGGAAGTTTGCTTCTACTCTTACTTTACTAAGAGATTGTTTTCTTTTTTAATGTCATAAAGTCAATTTGAATTTATTCAACACATTTGTCTGCCCTACACTCTTCTCTCAGATAATCTGGAAATATGATGTATTATATTAAAAGAATTCTGAGGCTCTAAATCAATTCAACGAAGAAACAGAATGGCCATATTAAAAAATAAACCTTCAATGTAACCATACTCCACACATAAAAATTATTTCAAGATGGATTATACGTCTAAATCTAAAAGCTAAAATTGTAAGACTTCTAATAAAAATTACAAATTGAAATTGGCAAAGCTTTCTTAGGACACAAAAAGAACTAATCACAAAAGAAAAAAGGATAATAGAAAAAAATAATGAAAATTTAAAATTCAAAAGACCTCATGAAATAACTGAATAGGCAATCAGCAGACTAAGGAGAAAGTACTCACTGTACATATACATGACAAAGGAGTCTTATGCAAATTATATAAAGAATCCCTAAATATCAAGAACAAAAAGGGAAGCAATTCAATTAAAAATTGAGCAGATTATAAAAGAAGACATGTCTGTGGATGGTCAATAAGTAAATGAAAGGTGTTCAAGAGCATTAGTCATTGGAAAGTGCATATTACTCTTTGCCATGCCTTAGAAGTCTAAAAAGAAAAAAGGCACTGGAAAACGTAAATATTTCCAAGGATGTAGAGTAAGTGATACACTCATATGTGGTTTACGCAACCCTCCTATGTTGGACCAATTCCATTTATAGGTATTTACCTAAGACAAATATAAACTTATGTGTACAAAAAAATCTGTGCAAATGTCAAGAAGCAGCCATATTCATAAGAATGTCAATCAAAATGTCCGTAACATACATATATATACACACATGTATAAATATTGTATTATATGTGCATGTTCATTATATTATCCAAAAGAGAAATAATTTATATAACACATGAATATTGCATTATTGAATAATAACACGAATATTATAGTTTGTACAACTATATATATTAATTTGTCAGAAGAAAATGAGTGAATTTAATATGAAGGGTCTTTAGAGAATATTCTGGGTAAATGGAAATAGTCTGTATTTTCTTATGACGGTGTTTGTATGTGTACGTGTGTACAATTGTGGAAATTGAAGGAAAAGTTAAAATCAGTGAAATAATTTTTAAAAAGAAATTCTGACACTGAAATACACTACTATAATCCTTAATGTGTTATGACAAGGTTTTTGTGGGGTTTTTTCTCATTATTATATAACTGAATAGTATTTGTTATGTTTTGTGGATCTTTGTATATATGTTCATAATGATATGGGTTTATAATATTCTACTGTGTAATTGTGTGTTAAGTTGTTGTCTGCAGCCACAAAGAGCAAGGAATGACAGGTACTGCCAAGGCTACATGGTTGTTTAAGCAATCAAAGTTTATTGTTAAAGGGAAACAGAGCAAACAGCAGGGATAAAAGGGAACAACAAATCGGTGCTTACAACATCCACACCACAGTCAACCGGGGAAGTCCCAAGACTTTGTACGGCGGGTAGGAGTGCCAATTGTCTGGGTCTGCGGCAAAGCATCCTTTCCTCAGTGAGACTCCCAATTGTTCCATGCCTGTGACTCTCTTTTATCCTAAGGTTTCTCTGGGTTCTGACTCAGGGTTTCAGACATTTGGATACTTTGAGTTATTTCTGCTTGTTCCCACAGATGGGATATTTCTAAAGTCTAGTCAGATGTCCATCCGGGTGGCCAGCCTAGACAAGGAACATGATGCAGGAAGTATCCTTTGTAACTTGTGCCTTAGGGTGATGGCCAAAGTGGCCATCTTTGGCCCTGAGCCCAGACACATTCCTTCACATAGGGCCCAGGCTCAGTGTCCTTGGAAGGCCAGGAGGTCAATGAACTCTGTACATAAGTTTATAATAAATATAAGAACTGGGTAGCATTCTTCTCTTTTCTTGCTACCCTTCAAAAGACAAATTTACCTAAGGAATATTTGTTTTTTTCATTTTTGTTAAGAACAAATTGTAAGTCATCTAGCCTTCACATCTACTAAAGTGACATAATTTTAATCATTTCTTCAAGTTTTCACAAAGTGATTGGTTTGGAGTGACAGTAGCAAAAAAGCAGACCAGGAAGTTCCAGGCTCTTAATCCCCCATGGAGACATCTAAAAACAGCAGAAAGATTGGAGGTCTGGAAACTAGCCAAAAGCATACAAGAAACAAGCAAACGCCCAATCTACAAAATGTTACATTCAAAAGGGTAAGAAATTCCATGGCCATTTTGTTCATACTTGGCCCACACCCTCCTCCCCAAGTGGCATGGTCTTGGCATAGAGGAGGTGCCAGCCCAGTTCCAAATTCCCTCTCTCACACCAGAGAAAGTAACCAGACCTTACTTTCAACACTCTAGTTTGTCTTGGGGCCACCTGAAGAACTGGTTTCTGTTCTATCTAACTCAGATCTTAGGAGGAAGAAATATCTGTCACTACTCATGAAAACTGGAGGTAGACCAATGTGGAAATACCTGGGGCAAAAGACTATAGGAGAAATCATACAGTAGACCATCTGAGGCAGCAGTCCAGTTTCAAATTCCCTCCTGTTTTCTGGAGGCACTGAAACAGATATTATTTGCAATTGTCTGAACTGTTGGGGGCTACTTGAAGATTCCCTAACTGGGATATCAGGTAAGGAAGAGCAGCAGACTCTATTAAAAAATTGCAGGGAGATTGAATCACGGATGACTGAGGTAAGAGATTATGAGTGGGGAAATACAACAAACCCCAAAGGAGAGAAATCTTTGGAAAATTAAGAAATTTAAAACAAGTTGTGTATATGGGAAAATCTAAAAAGGCACACACAGGTCCAGGTAAGGTGCATGCTGAGAAAAGACCCATAGGACCTTAAGCTTTCTCATCAGGCTGATTCTGAGGCTCAGAACCAAGGCTCAGGTAATTAGTGAAAGACTTCTCTGGCACAGAAACAGTCTACAAACACTAGGTAACATGGGTGTTTGTCACATGCCCAATATTTTATGAAAATAATCACAAAGCATACAAAAAAGAGAGAAATATAATCCACTCAAAAGAAAAATAAATATTCAGAAGCCATCCCTGTAGAACATAAGTATAAAACTTACTAGAGAAAGACTTTAAACAACTGTCTTACAAATGCTCAGTAAGCTTAGAAAAACAAAGAACCAAAGTAAACCAGAAAAACAACATAGAAACAAAATGATCAGATCAATAAAGAAATTATAATAAATAATGGAACAGACTATTTGGAGCTGAAAAATACAGGGAACAAATTGAAATACTGAGTGTGGGATTTCAATAACTGACTTGAGCAGGCAGAAGAATCAGAAAACTGGAAGTTCAACTTGTGAAATTACGAAATCTGAGGAATGAAAAGAAAAAATGAACAGAGGCCAAAGAATGTAGGGCACAACACAAAAGGACAAATATATGCATTATGGGAACCCCAGAAGGATAAGATTGAGAAGAGGCAGAGAGATTATTTGAAGACTCAATGGACAAAAACTGTTCAAATTTGAGAAAAAATATGAATCTACAAATCAATGAAGTTCAATGAACTTCAAGTAAGATAAACCCAAAGAGATCCACAATAAGACATTATAATCAAACTGTTGAAGGATAATGATAAGAAAATTTTGAGAACAGAAAATTTTAAAACCTTTCCACTTACAAGGAAAGCACTTAAAATTATGACCCAATCTTTCCACAAAAATGTCAGAGGCCATAAGGCAGTGAGATGATATGTGTAAAATGCTGAAAGAAAAAAATATAAAGCTTGTTAGCCATGAATTTGATATCCAGCAAAACTATCCTTCAAAAAATGAGGTGGAAATTAAGATATTTGCCTATAATCAAAAGCTGACAGAACTCATTTCCACCAGACCTGTCCCACAAGAACTGCTAAAGGACAGCTTTCAGGTTTAAATGTGGGTATGCTAGATGGTAAGTTGAAGATGTATGGAAATGTAAAGCTCTATAGTAAGGTAAATACCTGGGCAAATATAAAAACCAGTATTGTGATTTTGGATTGTATCTCCATTTAAAATTTTTTTATACAGAATTTAAAAGATAACTGGATAAAATACAATTACAAATTTATGTTAATGAGTACACAGTAAATAAAGATGTAATTAGTGACATTGATAACAAACTGGGAGGGTAGAGCTGTAAAGCAGCAAAGTTTTTACATGAAATTGAACTTAAGTTGATATCAACTTGAAATATTGTTATAATTTTAGAATTTTATATGTAATACACAAGACTTCAAAGGAAATCTTTATAAAATATACAAAAAAGGAAATAAGAATCAAAATGGTTCACTACAAAAAATCAACTAAACACAAAGTAAGAAAGTGATGGAGGAAACCAGAACAATAATCTCAAAGCATGAAAGACAAATAACAAGATGGCAAAAGTAGCTCCTTCTCTATAAATAATTATTTTAAATGTAATTAGATTAAACTCATAAATCAAAAACATAGAATGGGAAAAAATTAACAATGATCCAACTATTTACTGTCTACTTTGGAGCTGACGACAAAAAGAAGTTGGAAAAGAAAGGAGGGAAAGAGAAACTCCACACAAATAGTAAACAAAAATGAGGAATCATGACCATATTAATATCAGATAAAATAGACTCTAAGTCAAAAAACGTGTTGAAAGACAAAAGACAGTATATATTGATAAGAGGATCAATTCACAAAGAAGATACAACAATTACAGCATATGCAACAAACATCAGAGCTCCAAAATATATAAATCAAACATTGACAGAATGGAAAGGAGACATAAGAAGTGTAACAATAACAGTAGGAGACTTCAGTACCCCACTTTTAGTAAGGGACAGAAAAACCAGAAAGAATTTCAATAAGGAAGTAAGGGACTTGAAAAACACTCTAAACCAATTAGACCTAACAGAACACTCCATCCAAAGAAAGCTGAATACTTAACCTTATGCAATATTCTCCAGGTGAGACTGCATATTAGGCCACAAACCAAGTCTTAATAAATTTAGAAAGAGTGAAATTTTTCAAAGAGTCTTTTCTAACCCCTGCAAAATGAAAGTGGAATTCAACAACAGAAGGAAAATGGAAAAATTCACAAATATGTGGAAATTAAACAACACCATGTAAAATAACCAATGGGTCAAAGAAGAATTCCCAAGGTATATTAGAAAATATCTATAGACAACTGAAAATGAAAACAAAACATACCAAAATACATGGAATACCGCACAAGCAGTGCAGAAGGAAATTTATAGATATGATTATCTACACCGAAACAGAAGAAATATTTCAAATCAAAAGCTTAATTTTCCACATTAAGGAACTACAAAAAACAAGAAAAATAAAATTAAAAACAAGCACAAGAAAGAAAACAATAAAGATTAGAGGAGATATAGATAAAATAAACAGCAAAACAATAGAGAAAATCAATAAAACCAAGAGTTAATTCCTTTAAGAGATCAACAAAATTTGCAATTCTTTAGTAGATTGACTAAGAAAAAGAGAGAGAAGTCCAAAATTACTAACATCAGAAATGAAAGTAGGGACATTACTATCAATCAACAGAAATAAAATGGATTAAAATAAAGACTATGAACAGTTGTACACTAACAAAATGGATAATGTAGAATCAAATTTTAAAAATTCCCAGAATCATAAATCTACCAAAATGGAATATTTATGAAAGAGAAAATCTGAAGAGAGCAATAACTTTTAAGGAGATTGAATTAGTAATTAGAAAGTAATCAAGAAAGAAAATCCCAGGACCAAGTGGCCTCACTGAAGAATTCTACCAAACATTTATGAAAGACTTAACATCAGGTATCCTAGAACTCTTCCAAAAGATGGAAGAGGAGGGGAAACTTCCAAATTTATTTTATGAGGCCAGTATATCACCCCGATACCAAACAAAGACAAAGATGATGAAAAAAAAACCCCAATAACCCTTATGAATATTGATGAAAAATCCTCAACAAAACACTAAGAAAAAACAAGTTTAGCCTCTTGTTCAAAGGAGGGCTTACACAGCTTGACCAAGTGGGATTTCTTGTGGTAATGAAAGTACATTCAGTCTTTATTGTTCATTATATTAAAAGAATAAAGAAAAAACACATGATCATTGCAATTGATACACACAAAGCATTTTACAAAATTCAGTACTATTTCAAGACAAAAGCACTCAACAAACTAGGAATAGAAGGAAACTGTATCAAAATGATAATAATAAAGACAACAATACAGAATTAACATCATGATGAATGGTGAAAAACTGAAACATTTTCCTCTAAGATCAGGAACAAGACAAGGAATCCTGCTACTTCTCTTCAACAGAGAGTTAGAAGGCCTAGCCAGAGCAATTAGGGAAGAAAACAAAATAAAACACATCTAAATTGAAAGGAGAAATAGGAAGCCTGGTGGCATGTGGAAAAATAAAAGGAAACGTCCTTACACTATGAAGTCAGAACACCCCATGCGGGAACCACACCAGGCTGGGACCTCTCAACCTGTAGCCATGAATGTGAACAGGGGAGAGAGCTTCCCGTGCTCAGTGTAAATTCCAGGTAGCACAGTGATAAAATTGCAGCTGAACCCGACATACACACGCGTGGTATCAGTAAGCAACGGTTTAGCAACCTAAATGATTGTAGCTCACAAGGAAAGTGGCTGCCAGCTGACGAGCACCACCAGGTTGGCCCAGCATGGTCCATCTATTATCAGAGGAATGGTACCTGCTATGCAGGCTCAGACCACAACCAGAAACATCACCTCAGAGAGCCAGACAAGCAGTTTCAGCTCCAGAATTTGTTTTTAAACATGAATATCAAAATTGACTGCCCAAGGAAAGCATTGAAAATCAGACAGCCACTGTCATTTTTCTCCCTGCCAAGTTGCATGCCAAAAAAATGCAGCCCTGCCTGCTTAGAAAAGGCTTACCTGTTGCTATTCAGTTTGCCAATTCAAGACTGTCTGTGGATGTGAACCATCACTTAAAATGTATCATGGGAGAGAAACCCTACAAACATAAAACCTATGACAAGTTCTTTAGCTAGAAGGACAATATGATCAACCACATGACACACAGATGTGAAGCTCTACAAGTGTGACACTAGTGACAACTTGGCTGCCCACAGCAGCAGCCTTAGCAAGCAGCTGCAAATACGGCTCAGTGAGTGACCCTTCACCTGCCAGAGAATGCTCTTATGCCGGCTGCAACTCCAACTGGCTCACCCTTCACCTCCAGTCCCATACTGGAGACGTGCCCTTCCAGTGCTGGTCTTTAATACCAAGTCCAAATTAAACTCATACTTGAAAATGCTTATGTATGTGCACTGGAGGAAAAGCCTTTCAAGTAGAGTTGTGCAATGTCCATTGCACCATGCAAAGGAACCTCGTAACACACAGTGACATCAAACATAGGGGGAACAACTTCAAATGTCTGCATTGTGACATTCTGAGTGACAGCAAATACACCCTCAGAAGTACAGCTGGGTATGCCAGTAGGCACCACCCAAGAAATGCTCTGAGTGCAGCTACTCCTATTCCAACAAGTCCTTTCTGAGCATCCTTTATCCATCCAATGAATCAACCACCCCTTCCAGTGTAGTTACTGCAGCTTTGACATAACACAGCACAGCAACTTGAGCAAGCACTCAAAGCAGTTCCATGAGGACATGGTCGAGACCCATGTCCTTGGATATGAAAGACACAGGAAGACAGAGCAGCTAGCAAATGGCCAAGATGGAGACTAAGAAAACTTTTCACAGTGATATATGTGATGCCTCATTCACGTGGGAGAATTTTCTCTGCAGCCATATGAGGCAACATAAGAAACACAATGAAAAGAAGAGCTTGGCTGTGGCTGTCCTACAGTTTCAACTTCATCCAACTCCATCAACTCCAATCAACTCCATAAGCTCCCCACTGCCACCTTACTCTGTGACACCTCCAGGTACCACTCCAGCCCAGCCAAGTGCCCCAGTTCAGTGAGCAAGAGTCAAAATCATCACTGGGCATCAAGTTCCCTAGACAAACACCATCAGCCAGGGTGCTTCTCCTTCACCAAACATAGTACCACCAGTCAGGGTTGCTCAGAACACACAGGGGCTCTCAGGGAACAGTGGCCTATGGATCATGTGCCAGATCAGTCTGATTGCCTCCCCTATTCTCTCCTCTGGGTGTCCCAACTATGCATGAGTGATGGCTCAGGCATTTGTCCTGCTGACTGCTCAAAACCAGAAGGATAAAGCTGCTCTGCACCAGACTGATTCCCATAGCCCTAGGTGGAACCCAGGAAAGCTCTTACAACAAGCCTTTCATCACTAGTTTGGGTATTACTTACACTGACTTTGAAGACCTTAACCCTTTGATTCAGGAGGGGACAACTGAAGTGACCATGGTGAGCAACAGAGGTCAGAATGTGGTCATGGCTGCAATGACTCAACCTGTATTCTCCTCTTTCCAGTGAGAACAACCCAAATGGGCTTACTGCATCACTCAAAGAGGGGTCCAACCAGCTTTGCTCTATCCAGCTGACTCTGTACCAGATTAGTACTCAAAAATGAAAAAAAAGGAGGAGTGATAAAAAACAAGTCACAAGTAGAATTCTGTAAGAGGTTTTCTGTTAATGTGTTTAAGGATTGTTGTAAAATCCACATCATAAATTGTCATTTTTATGCTGCTTATTATACTTTTAGTACTGTAGTAACTTTGAGACTATCTTGGAATCACCATGTTCTAATCATCGTAGAGTCTTATATGTTATCAGGATGATTCTGATTAGGGATTGGAATTAAGTGAATTAAGTCATGGACACATTGCTTGTTTCCAACAGAATTAGGAATATTAGTATTTTAATATATGGATACAAACGTATTGATAGGAAAGTGTTTTCTGCATAAGGTTACATAGATACTATAGAGACTTGATAGCAAAAAGAATGTTTAGTGCTAACAAGCAAAAAATAAATGGTTTATTAATAAATGGTGATACGTGATTAAAAAAGAAGGGAAGAGAAAAATTATCCTTTCTGCAGGTGACATGATGTTATGTTTAGAAATCCCTAAAGAATCCTCAAAAAAATGCACACAACTATTTGAACTAACAAATTTTTCCAAAGAATATAAATGAGAGCCAACAAGCATGTGAATAGGTGCCTCACATCACTAAACACTAGAGAAATGTGAAACTTGCAGGACAGAAAATTACACACAAAACCTGTTGCCTTTCTGTACACTAAAAATAAAAAACAGGAAAAAGAAATTAAGAAAATAACTACACTTAGAATACCATAAAAAGAAAAAAATTCTTAGAAATAAACTTAAGAAAGGTAGTGAAAGATTTGTGCACCAAAAAATATTGTTGAAAGAAATTAAAGAAGTCACAAAGATATGGAAGACATTTCATTTTCAGAGATTGGAAGCCAATATTATTAAGCCATTGATATTACCCAAAGTGATATAGATTAGATAGATAGATAGATAGATAGATAGATAGATAGACAGACAGACGGATAGATAGATTCAATACAACCTATATCCAAATCCCAATGGTGTCTTTTAAAGAAGTAGAAAAGTCCATCCGAAAGCTCATATGAAATCTCAATGATCTCCAAATTTCCACTTGAAAGAAAAGAACAAAATTGTAGGTCTTACACTTCCTGATTTCAGAACCCAGAACACAGTTACTGTAATCAAAACAATGTTGTACAACATAAATCATAAGTGTTGTATGACATATAGAGCAATGACATGGAATAGAGAACCAGAAATTACCTTCACATGTACGGTCAAATAATTTTTGATAAATGCCAACCATTCAATGAGGAAAAGTATATTTTCAACTAATGATGTTGGAAAATCTGGATGTCAACATGCAAAAGAATGAAATTGGAACCTTACCTTACACCATGAACAAAAATTTCCTCAATGCAAATCAAAGACACAAACATAAGAGAAAAAAACTGTTAAACTCTTAGAATAAAACATAGGGGGAAATCTTCATGGAATTATATTTGTCAATGATTTTCTGGATATGACGCCAAAAGCACAGGCACCTAAATTGAAACAGCTAATTGGACTTCACCATGTTAACACCTTTTGTGAATCAAAGTAAACTATCAAAAGAGTAGAAAGGCAACTCACAAAATGTGAGAAACTGCAACATTACATATCTGATAAGATATTATATCAAGAGTATGTTTAAAAATCCTGTAACACAACACCCAAAACAAAACGAACTCAATTAAATTACCAACAAAGGATTGAACAGAAATTTTTCCAAATAAGATAAATGAGGGCCAACTGCCTGTGAAAAGATTATTTACATCACTAATCACTAGGGAAATTCAAATAAAAACTCGGTGAGAAACCACGTCACACCTATTAGGATAGTTGCTATTTAAAAAAAGAGCAAAGAATGCCTTAATGAGAAGGTGCAGAATTGGATACCATGTACATTGATAGTGCTCTTCCTTGAAAAGTTAAACATAAAATTACCACGTGATCCAGAAATTCCCTGTCTGGGTATATTTAACAAAAGAATTGAAAGCAGGGACTCAAACAGATGTTTTTATATTTATGTTCATAGTAACTTTATTTAAAACGGCCAAAAGATGGAAACAAGCCAAGGGTCCATCAATGAACGAATGAATAAACAAATGCAGTATATATGTTCAATGGAATATTATTCAGCATTAAAAGTAATGAAATTCTGATACATGCGACTCCGTGGATGAACCTTGCAGACATCATGTCATGTAAAATAAGCTAGTCACAAAGGACACTTTTATGAGGTGCCTAGAATATTCAAATTCATACAGACTGAAGCTATAACAGTGATTAGCAGGGGGTGGAGGGACAGAGAAAGGAAGAGTTAGTGCGAATGAGCTCAGAGCTATAGTTTGGGATGGTCAAAGTTTCTGGAGATGGGTGTTGGTGATTGTTGCACAACAATGTGAAAGTAATTAATGACACTGTACTGCTTACAAAAATGTTTTAAATCATGTTTTATCTTATGCATATTTTATCACAATACATTGAAAAATGATTGGTTAATTCATATTTTCTCCTTCATCTGGAGTAAATTTGCAATTTTTATTTCAAATGAGTTAACTTTTTCTTAGTCTTAAGTTCTTAGACAAAAATAGTCACATTGTCTTAACATTTTTAAAGATATATTCTCCCTGAAATATGGTAGCCTTTGCATTTGGACATTTTTCCACATATTACATGCATATGCTTGTCTTTCCTTTAGTTCTAGATCAATTTTTCTAGTTGTTTCTAACGTTAGCATTTTCCAGGAATCGTATTTTAACAGTCTTGATCCCATCTACTGTTTTTCTATTTTATTAACTTTTAACTGCATTATATCCATTCTTCTAAATATTTTAGGTTTATACTTAGATTTATGTTGTTGCAAATGGCAAGATTTATTTTTTTATGGCTGAGCAGAATTCCAATGGGTATATATATAACACATCTTCATTCATTTTTATTTTTACACACTTTCTCTACAATCAAGTAGTTTCATATAAGTTTAATATAATTTTAATTTTATAATTCATATACTCTGCTTCTGTGAGTTTGACTATTTTAGAATTCACATATAAGTAAGATTGTACAGTATTTGTCTTTCTGTGTCTTGATTTTTCACTTTGCATAATGTCCTCCAGGTTCATCCAAGTTGTTGCAAATGGTAAGATTCCATGGTTTATTATGACTGAATAAATATTTCCTTGTACATTTGTACACCCCGTTTTCTTGATCCAATCATCCACTGATAGACTCTTAGGTTGTTTCCATGTTTTGGCTTTCATGAAAAAAGTTGCAATGAATATGGTAGTGCAGATATCTCTTCAATATTCTTTTTTGTTTTCTTTGGATATATACCCAGAAATGGAGTTACTAGATCATAAATCAGTTCTATTTTTAATCTTTTGAGGACCCTCCATACTGTTTCCATAATGACTGTACCAATTTATATTCCTACCAATAGTATATAAGGGTACACTTTTTCCAACATCCTCTTCAATAATTGTTAGATCTTGCCTTTTTGATAATAGCAACCCTAATATGTATGAGGAGAATCCTGTTGTGGTTCTGATTTGTATTTCCTTCATGATTAATGATATTGAGCACCTTTTCATATGCTTGTTGGATATTTGTGCATCTTATTTGGAAAAAAAGTCTATTCAGATCCTTTGCCCATTTTTTAATTGAGTTATTTGTTTCGGTGTTTTTGTTATTGAGTTATATGAGTTCCTTTTATATTTTGGATATTAACTCCTTATCAAAGAGATATGGTTTGCAAATATTTTCTCACGTTTCATATCTTGCCAGTGCATTTTGTCGATTGTTTCCTTTGCTGTGCAGAATTTTTTGAGGTTGACATAGTTCCGCTTGTTGATTTTCACTTTTGTTGCTTTTGCTTTTAGTTTCCTCTCCATAAAATCATTGCCGAGACCAATGTCAAGGAGATTTTCCCTCACATTTTCATCTAGGAGTTTTATAGCCTTAGGTCTTTCAATTAGAACTTTAATCCATTTTAAGTTAATTGTTCTATATCATGTAAGATAAGTATACAATTTCATTCTATTACATACTAATCAATTTTCTCAGCACCATTTCTTGAAGAGACTATCCATTTCCCATTGTGTATTTTGGCACAATGTTAGTTGACCTTATATGCTTGGGTTTATTTCTTGGTTCTCTATTTTGTTCCATTGAATTATGTGCCCATTTTTATAACATCATCTTGCTTTGGTTACTATAGCATTGTAAGATAACTTGAAATCAGGAATTATAGTGTCCCCAGCTTCATTGTTTCTCAGCATTGCTTTGATTGTTTGGGGTCTTTTGTAGTTCCATAAGAATTTTAAGATATTTTTCTATTTCTGAGAAAAATGTCATTAGAATTTTGATAGGGATTGTATTGAATCTATAGATCGTTTTTAGTAGTAGGGACATTTTAATACTATTAATTCTTCTGATCCATGAACATGAGATGTTTTCCCATTGCTTTCTTTCATTTTCAACTTCTTTAATCAATCTTACAGATTTGGTGTACAGAACTTTTACATCCCAGGATGAATTTACTCCTAAGCATTTTATTACTATGATGGTATTCTACATGGGATTGTTTCCCTAATTTCTTTTTCAGATAGTTCATGGTTAGTGTATAAAATTGCAACTGATTTTTTTTATATCAATGTTGCATCCTGCAGCCATTCTGATTTTATTTATCAGTTCTAATAGATTTTTGTGTGGAGTCTTTGGAGTTTTCTATGTATATAAAAGCATATCATCTCCAAACGAAGGCAAGTTTACTTCCTCCTTTCTCATTTGAAGGGTTTTTTTTCTGGCCTGATTTTTCTTGCTAAGATTTCCAATACTATATTGATTAGAAGTGATGAAAGGAGTGATCATTGTCTTTTTCCTGATCATGGTGGGAAAGCTTTCAACTTTTCGCCATTGAGTGTGATGCTGGTTGTGAGCTTGACATATATAGCCTTGATGATGTTGAGGTATGTTCTTGCTTTATCTAATTTGTTGAAATTTTTTATCATGAATAATGCTGAAATTTATCAAATTAGTTTTTTCTGCAGCCATTGAAATAAATAATGAGATAAATTTATCCTTCATTCTTTTAACGTGGTTTACCACATTTACTGATTTAACTATGTTGAACCATTCTTGCATCCTAGGAAAGAATCCCTCTTGATCTTAATGTATGATCCATTTAATGTTCTGTTAAATTCTGTTCTTGTGTTTTGTTCAGGACTTTTACATCTATGTTCATCAGGGATATTTACCTGTAAGTTTCTTTTCTTGTAGTATTCTTATCTGGCTTTGGTATCAGAGAGTGCTGCCATGATAAATGAATTTGGAAGTATTTCCTCCTCCACAAATTCTTGGAAGAGTTTGAAAAAGAGTGACAGAAGTTCTTCTGTAAATATTTGGTGTTCACCCATAAAACCGTCTGGTCTTGGTCTTTTCTTTGTTGGGAGGATTTTGATTATTGATTCCATGCTTTTGTTATTAGTTTGTTCTGATTTTCTATTTCTTCATGGTACAGATATAGAAAAAAATGTATCTGTTTCTAGGAATTAATCCATTTCTTTTATATTATGCAATTTATTGGCATATAATTATTGATAATAGTTTCCTGCGATCTTTTCTGTTGCTGTGTAGTCGATTGTAATGCCTCTTCTTTTATTTAAAATTATACTCATTTGAGTCCTGTATTTTCTCTTGCATAGGCTAGCTAAAGTTTATGCCACTTTTATCTTTTAAAAACAAAGCAACTCAGATTCATTAATCTTTTATATTGTTTTCATATTCTCTATTTTATTTATTTCTACCATAATTTTTATTATGTCCTTCCTTCTGTGAATGTTGGGCTTATTTTGTTCTTCTTTTTCTACTTCCTTAAAGTGTAAAATTTGTTCTTTATATGAGATCTTTCTTTTTTCTTATTGTGTGCATTTATTGCTGTAAACCTTCATTTGAATTGCTTTTGCTGCATCCTGTACATTTGGTATGTTGTAACTTTATTTTCATTTGCCTTAAGATACTTTTTGATTTCTCTTTGGATTTCTTCTTGACCCATTGGTTGTTAAGAATTCTTGTTTAATTTCCACATATTGGTGAATATTCCAATTTTCCTCCTCTTACTGATTTCTAGTTTCATACAATTTTGGTGAGAAAATATACTGATATGACTTCAATCTTCTTAAATTTGCTAAGATTGTTTTGTGGCTTAACATATAATCTATCCTGGAGAATTGTCTGTGAGTGTTTGAGAAGAATGTGCATCCTGCTGCTGTTTGATGGAATGTTCTTTATATGTCTGTTATGTCCACTTAGTTTACAGAGTTATTGAAATCTGTTGTTTCCTTATTGATTTTCTGTCTGTATGATCTATCTATAGTTGAGAGTAGGGTATTAAAGTTCACTACTAATCTTGCATTACTATATATTTCTGTCTTTAGTTTTAATAATATTTCCTTTGTATATTCAGGTACTCCTATTTTGCTTGCAAACGTATTTGCAGTTGTTATTTCCTCTTGATGCATGGAGCCTATCATCACACAGTATCCTTCTTTGTCTCTTGTGACCAATATTAACAAAAAGTCTATTTTTTCTTGTATTGCTCAAATCACTTTTACTCTCTTCTTCTTAACAGTTGCATGAAATGTCTTTTTCTGGTCCTTCATTTGCAACCAATATGTGTCCCAAAATCTAAGTGAGCCTTTTTGTAAGCAGGGAATTGTCAGATTTTTTAAATACATTCATCCATCTGTGCCTTTTATTGAATAATTTAATTCATTTAGCCTTAATTTAATGATTGATAAGTACTTACTATTGACATTTTGTTATTTTCTGATTGCCTTATACTTCCTTTCTTCCTCTCTTGTCTTCTTTTGTGATTTGTTGATTGTTGTTATAGTGGTGTGCTTTGATTCCTTTTCCTTTGTTTGTTTTTGTACCTACTAGACGTGTTTCTTTTTCTTCCTGGTTATCAGAAGACTTGCATAAAACACCTTTTATTTATAATAGCTTTATTTTAAGCTGATAACAACTTCGCTTCAATTGTATACAAAAATTCTACACTTTTACTTCTCTCCCTATAGTTTATGCTGTCAGTCACACTTTATGTCTTTTTTATTGTGTCCATTAACAATCATTGTAACTATACTGAGTTTTAATACTTTTGTCCTTTAATCTTTATACTAGGGTTAAACGTGATTTGTGCACCATCATTACAGCATTAGATTATTGTGAATCTGGCTGTATATTTACCTTTACCAGTGACTTTTATACTTTCATATGCCTTCGTGCTATTATTTAGTGTCCTTTCATTTCCAGTGAACAAAATACCTTTAGCATTTCTCTTAAGGTAGTTTACTGGTGATGAACTACCTTAGCTTGTGTTTGAGAGTATCTTGATGCTGCCTTCACACATGAAAGACAACCATACTGGCTATAGTATTCTTGGTGGCAGGTTTTGTTTGTGTTTTTGTCTTTTTGCTTTCAATTCTTTGATTGGATTATCTCACTCCCTGCTGGCCTGCAAGGTTTCTGTTGCAAAAGCACTGATAACATAATGAGGTTTACCTTTTATGTTACTAGTCTCTTATCTTTTGCTGTTTTTAATATTTTCTCTTTGTCTTTGACTTTTGACAATTTGATTATATTGAGTCTTGAGGTCATCTTCTTTGGATTAATCTTACTTGGGGTCTTTTGAGCTTCATTAATCTGGATATCCATATCCTTTTCAAGATTTGGGAAGTTTTCAGTCATTATTTCTATAGATAAATTTCTACCCCTTTTTCTCACTCTTTTTCTTCTGAAATTCCCATAATATGTATATTTGTCACCTTGATAATGTCCCATGGATCTCATATGCTTTCTTTAATTTTTTTATTCTTGTTTCTCTGACTGCTTGATTCCAAATGACCTGTCCTTGAGTTCACAGATTCTTTTTCCTGCACAATTGATTCTGCCATTGAAGATTTTTATTGAGTTTTTCAGTTCAATCATTGTATTCTTTAGGCTCGAGGTTTCTCTTTGGTTCTTTTTTGTGTTTTTATTTCTTTATTAAACTTCTCGCTTTGTTCCTGCATTGTTTTTCTTACTTCTTTTAGTCGTTTATCTCTGTTTTCCTTTGTTGGTGGTATCACATTACCCTGATTCTTTCTGATCCATGTAAACTTGTATTTGTTCTATTCATTTGAAGGATAAAACCCCTCTTTCAGTCTTTAGAGACTAGTTTCAGCAGGTAAAGACCTTCTCTGCTCCAGTCTCCAGGCTAATGGGATTGCCTCTGATGTTTTAGTTTAGAGGTCTTGGATTCAGATTAGGTGGATGCTTCTACATCCACAGTGAGTGTACATGTTACTGGGGGTTCAGGTGACTACAGATCTTGTCAATTCCCTAGGCAGATGGGACTGCCTCTAGTACTGTGGCCAATAGGGCTGGTGCTGGGACAAGATGCTCCTTTCTGGGACAGTATTTGGGTCTGCAGATGGCAGGCCTCTTATTGATGTGCAGATGTGTATTGCCGGATTCTTAGGAGAACTTCTGCCAGTTCTTTGGGCAATTCCTTGGGCAGGCAGGACTGGCTCCATATCAAAGCTGAGCAGGAAGAAGATGGGCTCACAGGTCTGATTCAGGGTCCAAAGCCAGGACCAATATCTGCAGGCATGCCTCCAGGGCCATAGATTGGCATGCTTCCTGTCAGAATCCTGGGCATGCAAAACTACTCCTGGACCATGGCTGAGAGGAGCTGGAGCTGAGTTACAGGGTTGTTTCAGCATCCATAGTCTGAGAGACGTTGGTGGGCCTATCTCCAAAGGCGTGGAGAGTTATCTCTTCCAGCAGGTCCCAAGGCAGGCAAGAGCATTCTTAGACCATGGCTAGGAGGGGTTGGAATTAGGTTATGGTCTGTTATAGGGTCTACAGTAATCACTGAAATCAACAGACCGTTTACCCAAGGCATGGTCCAGCATGACATCTCCCAGGTCCCTTGGTAGGTGGTGTTGGTGGCAAGACCACGGCCATAGAGAGCTGTACTTGAGTCCACAAGGGGCTTGGATGTTTCTTGGTCTGTAGTCCAGACCATGCTCTGTGAACCTGTAAGCTGGGCACAGGTCTGCCTTCTCAAAATGACCCACTTTGGACATGGATTCCACTGGGGTTTTGTAAGTTCCTACTTGGATCCCAAAGCTCTCACAAAGGCACTTTTGTCTGTGGATGGCTGCCAAATTATTGCTGATATGGGGGATATGAACAGGGAGCCTCCTTTCCAACATCTTGCTGACATCAGTCCTTTGACCATTTTTAAATTGTCTTTTTATTATTTAATTATGAGTTCCTTATAGATTCTTGATACAAATATCCTAAAAGATACCTGATTTGTACATATTTTTTTCATTCTTCTTGCTGTCCTTTGAATCATAGATGTCTTTAATTTTCATGAGGTCTGATTTATCTATTATTTCCTTTGATGTTTCTGCTTTCAGTGTCATAACAAAGAAACTCTTGCAGTAAAGGTTACAAAGATTTACCACTATATTTTATTTGAAGAATTTTATAGTTATAACTCTTATATTTAGTATTTGATCATTTCTGAGTTCATTTTTGTGTATGGTGTGAAGAATCTAATTTCATTAATTTGTATGTGACTATCTAATTTTCATAGCACCATTTCTTGAAAAGATGATTATTTTTTCCCATTCAGTTGCTTGTCATCCTTGCCTAAAGTCAGTTTACCATAGGCAAATGTTTATTTCTGGACTTTCAATTCTATTCCATTGATCTATATGTCTTTACTACAACAATACCACACTGTCTTAAGAACTGTAGCTTTGTATTAAGTTTTGAAATTGGAACATGTGCCTTCAAAATTTGTTCTTCTTTTTCAAGATTGTTTTGTATATTCTGGACCACCTGCAATTCCATATCTATTTATGATCTTTTTCTCAGTTTCTGCAAAGAAACCAACTGAGATAGGTATTGGTTTGAATTTGTAAATCAATTAAGCATTACTACCTTAACAACATTTTCTCCTGAAACATGAACATGGAATATATCCCAGTTGTTTTGATTATCCCAAACATGTTTCAGTTTTCATATGTTTTGTCTTTCTTTAATTACATATATTCTTAAATATATTATTTATTCTTTTGTAAATGTAATTATTTTCCTAATTTCATTTTTGATTTTTCTTCGCAAGTGCATAGAGGTACAATTAATTTTTGTATATTGATACTGTATCCTGAAACCTTGATGAACTCTTTTATTAGTTCCAATAGTTTTTAGTGTATGTCATGTTTTTCTATGTATAAGATCATCTTGTTTGTGATGATATACTTTTAAATCTTCCATTTTGATCTTGATGTCTTTTCTTGTTTATGTTGACTAAGCATCCCAATTAGAATTTTTAGTACAATGTTTAATAGAAATGGTAAGAGTGTACATCTTTGTCTCATTCGTGATCTTAGTATGCAGGATTCATCACTAAATGGATTAGCTGTGGATTTTTCATACAGTTTAAGAAAGTTCCTTTCTGTCCCAAGTTTGTTGAGTATCCCATATCGTGGAAGAGTATTGGATTTTGTCAAATACTACATCTATTGAGATCATCATGTGGTTATTGTTCTATTAATATGGTGTATTACATTAGTTGATTTTAAGATGTTAAATCAATCTTACATCCCTGGGATAAATTCCTCTTGGTCATTGTATAGAGTCATTTTTACCTGTTACTGAATTGGGAATTCTATTATTTTGTGTGTCAGCACTCATAAGAGCTATCAATTTGTACTTTTCTTATGATGTCTTTTGTATAATTTTGATAACAGTGAAATGCTGGTGTTATAGAATGAGGTAAGAAGTGTTCACTCTTCTTCCATTTTTGGGAAGAGTTTGTAAAAGGTTGGTTTAGCTTCCATTTTAGACATTCGTTTGACTTCTCTAGTGAAGCCATTCTCATCTGGGCTTTTCTTTGTGAGTAGATTTTTGTTACTAATTCACTCACTTTACTTTTTATATTCTATTCAGATTGTCTGTCTTCATCAGTTAGTTATGATAGTTTGCGCCTTTCTGAGAATTTGTCTATTTCATATAAGTGCTATAATTCATTGGTATTATATTCTTTAGAGTATACCTTTGCAATCATTTTTGTGTCTGTAACATGAAAAATAATGTCCTGTTCTTGATTTATGACTCCAGTAATATGTCTTGGATACTTCTCTCTCACTTTTATATTTTTTGTTTTATCTACTGAAAAGTTAATATTTTTTTTTATCTTTACAAACACACAGGTTTTGTTTCATTGATTTTTCAATTTTTCTAAATTTTGTATTTCATTCCTATCCACTTGTTACTAGTTCAAATTCAGGTTCAATGGGGAGCAGGTCTGTGGAGTTCCCCACACTGTCATGCTGGAAGCCCAAATCCCAATGGTTTCAAATCTTACATAAATAAACCACAATGTCAAAAACACAAAGTTAACATTGTTAATCCCTGTGTACTATAGTTCAATATCATTTTATTATGTGTCTGGATTTCTCTAACCACCACTGAAATGAAGATGCAGAACTATTACATCATTACAAAAATATCCCTCATGCTACACTTTTATATTTATATTTTGAACTACTAAACAATCCGTTCCTAATCATTATTTTTCTGGCCTTCTTATTACATTTAAATTCTCCATGTATATTAATCAACCTCTAAATTTTCTACTATGCTCCCTTGGTAAATCTGTTGGCTCTCCCTGGTACCTCTTCTTCTATATTTGTTTGCAAATATGTTATAAGGAATCTTAATAAATGGCATTTCTCTACTCCGTATCCTTCATTAATTTGGTTATTCATCATTTTTACCACATAAATTTTACACCAAATTAAAACAAATTTCTCAAAGATTATGAAATTACATTTTAATATTTTTCTTAATTTACATATTAATTTGAATGAGAATTTACATCGGTACCAGGAGTAAGCAGAATCTGTTTATAATTATGATTTTATTAATGTTTCACATTTTATTTAAAAAAATTTTAGCTTAAATTGTACTGTGTAAGCTTGTTTTGGTTCATTTTTGCTCTTGAGAACATTATCTCATTTTGAATATTTTACTCTTCTTGGTTATTTGTTGATGTCAGTAGACCTTTGTAAGTGGATCCAATAATCTTCTTGAGCTCCATTATTAACATGAATAGTTTTTCCTGTGGTTTCAGTTGTTCTTTTATAAGTCAATAATTATGGCAACCACAACTAAATAAACATTTTTATAATCCCCAAAACTATTTTAGTTATTAAGCATTGAAGAATCTATACAGTAAATTAAATATAGTCAGAATAATCAGAATGTTTTATGTGTTCTAATTTTAAAGTACATTCAACTAATTCTTTATGCATAACACCCACAATAAATTTTGATGCATAATGTTTTTAAAACTAAAACATGTTCATGTTTTTTGGAGGTTATTGAGATTTTACTTAAAGAAGATAACACAATAAACTAGCAACTAAAACAAATAAATAACAAATACATTTTAATAACACAGGATAAAGTACAGCAAATACATTTTAAATAGCATAGTAAGAATTGTAACAGATTTCAGATTTATAAACAAATTTCTTACATTGACTTTTATTTTTAGTAAACAGGAAATTGTATGTTGCAAAGTCTTTACAAAAGTGTAGAAATGTTTTTATCACTTGCAGATCTAGTAAATATAATAAAATATCTGATACGATACAGAAAAATTGTGTTTAATGTTTCTGAATATACATACATACATGGAGAGTGCTTTTCTCATGTAAACCTCAGAAATTATTTCTCCAGCAAACTGCTTTGTGTTTAGACATCCAACAATGACCATTCAAGCATCTTCAGTGATTATATTAGAAGTTAATATTACAGGTGACGTCAGCATCGTGGTGGAGTGAAGTGTTCCCTTCATCTCTCCCCTCTAAGTTACAATGAGATGGACATCCACTGACCAAGAGAGGATCCTCTACACAGCACAATAGGATGTCGGAGCGATTCATGCAGCTATACATCTGAATATGGGTGGACTGGACCTCCGGAAAGCAGTGGACCTAGGTGAGCAGCCCCCTTTATCTCCCTCAGTGGCAGCAATCCAGGACACATACTCTCAAGCAGTGGCCAGCATGACTGAGTGGAGGTGGGGCAGTATGGCCCATGAGAGTGCCCACTGAGAGGCATCAGCCCCACCCATGTGAACACACTCTGCTTGCACTAACCTGCACCCACTGAGAAACACTCACCCCACCAGCACAATCAGGAAATTGATTTGCAGCCAGTGAGAACACACTCCAGGAGGCAGTGACCTTGTCTGTGTGAGCATGCCCTGCCCAATAGTGACAGGTTGGTCTATACAAACGTGTCCTTCAAGAGTGGTCTTGGCCTCACCCCTGAAAATGAAACTGTGGAGCTGCCTGACCAGCACAACTATGAGCAGATGAGGTGGAAACAGAAAAGACAGTCCCTGATCCCCAGTGGTGGGAGGTAGAATCTGAGACCAGAAGCATCAGGAACCACAGCAGAATCAGCAACCCAGCCTTTAGTGGCCACATCCCCTAAACCAACTGCACAAGCAGCAGGGCCTGTGTACAAGTCTCTGGGTCCCTGGGCCACTGCCAGCAGCAGCAACACTCATGAATCCAGGACTCCTGGCAGTGATGCAACAAGCATCCCAAGAAAACCAGGAATAGCGGTGCAGGTGTTGCATGGGACAGCAGCACCCAAGCCTGTGGAGAGCCAGTGGAGGAACATGCAACCCAGGTGACTCCAGAAGCAGCAGAAGTGCTCACAGCCTGTTGAATCCAGTAGCATGGCTGGAGATGGCAGCAACCTCTAACAAGCAAGGCATCAGTAAACCCAGAGGAAAAAACAGCAAGAGGGCGGTATTGACAATGCTGCTGACAGGGGCAGTGGAGGGTGAAAATCGCAGGCTCTCAAATAGAATTGGAAGCAACTCAGAATAGATGTAACCAGTGCCATACCCAAATGTGCCAGCAGAGGATCAGCTCATCAACCACCATGAAGAAGTATAGTAACGTGGCAGAACAGAAAAAAAATGACAACTCTCCAAAGCTGAAACCTGAACTCCCAGAAACTTACAATCTAAAGAATTTAAAGAATTTAAAATAGCTGTCATAAAGAAACTCAGCAAGTTACAAGAAAACTCAGAAACACAGTTCAATGAGCTCAGGAACAAAATTAAGGAACAGAAGAAATTCTTCACTAAGGATATTGAAGCTTTAAAAAAAAAACCCAGAAATTCTGGATATGAAGAACACAATTAATAAGATAAAAAAAATAATGTAGAAAGCATAAAATATAGAGTAGAACTTATGGAGGAGATAATTAGAGAGCTCGAAGATAGAAACTTAGAAATTCTTTTGATGGAGGAAAATGACTACGGTTTAAAATAAATGAAGACATTCCTTGAGAAAAATCTGACTCAGTTTGGAAAAGTAACATCAGGATTATAGGTATCCCAGAGCAGGAAGAGAGGAGAAAGGAGCAGAGAGATTGGTCAAAAGAAATAATAGCTGAGAACTTCCAAGACCTAGGGAAGTAACTTGATATGAATCCAACGGAACTCCTAATTATATTAATGCAAAAAGACCTACTCCAAGGCATATAATATTAAAACTGCCAAAGCCAATAACAAAGAAGATATACTAATAGCAGTAAGAGAGAAGAAAGTAACCTACAAAACAACCCACATCAGGCTTTCAGTGGATTTCTCAGCAGAAATTTTACAGGCTAGGAGAGAATGGAATAAAATATTCAAAATACCAAAAGACAAAAACTATAAGCCAAGAATACTCTATCCAGAGAAATTATCCATAAGATCTAACAGAAAAATAAAAGCTTGTCCAGACAAACAAAAACTGAGGGGGTTTATCACCACTAGATCTGCTTTACAAGAAATGATGAAGGGAGGCCACTTACATGAAACAGAAAGACAAAGGATCAAAAGTTATGAGCAGGAGATAAATAGAAAAAATCAGAAAATTGCAGCTTTTTATCAGAATAGATAGCAAACACATAATAACACAAAAGATAAAGGGAAAAAAGCATCAAAAATAACTATAAACATATCAATTTAGTCACAAATTTACAACTCAGAAAAGAATAGTTTATGACAACAAAATCATAGAAGGGGAAGAGTAGAGAGATGGAAACTGCTTGGGTTAAGGGAGATAAGAAGCTATCAGAAAATGGACTATCTCATCTGTGAAATCTTTTATACAAAGCTCATGGTAAGCCAAACCAAAAATCAGAGCAGAGTCACAAATCGCAAATAAAGAGAAAACTGAGAAAGCATTCATGGAAAACCACCAAATAGAAAAGTCAGACAGAAATAGAAGTAAAAAAAAAAGGAAATATAGAACAAGCAGAAAATATGAGATAAAATGGTAGTATGAAGCCCTGATATATTAATAATCACTTAAATATAAATGGATTAAATTCACCAATAAAAAGACACAGCATGGCTGGATGGATTAAAAAGCAAGACAACAATATGTTGCCTCCAGGAAACACATCTTAGCTCTAAAGACAAACAGAGGCTCAGAGTGAAGGGATGGAAGATGATACTCCAAGCTAATCACAAGCAAAAGAATGTGGATATAGCCAAACTTGTATCAGACAAAAATGACTTCAAGATAGAAAAAGAAGATAATAAGAGACAAAAATGGGCATTGCATATGATAAAAGGGACATTTCACCAAGAAGACATAACAGATATGAATGTATATGCACTTAACATAGGAGCACCAAAGTATATAAAGAAACGATTAACAGACCTAAAGGGAGAAATTGACAGCAACAAAATAATAGTAGGGGACCTTAGCACTCCACTTACATCAATGGATGTATCATACAGACAAAAAATCAAAAAGAAAACAGTGGTCTTATATGAAACACTAGACCAGATGGACTTAAGAGATATATATAGAACATCACATCCCAAACCAGCAGAATACACATTCTTCTCAAGTGAACATGCAACATTCTCAAAGATAGACCACATGTTGGGAAACAAAGTTTCAATAAATTTAGGAAGATTGAAATCATATCAAGCATCTTTTCTGACCACAGTGCTATGAAACTAGAAATCAACTACAAGAAAAAAGCTCTGAAAGTCACAAATAACTGGAAACTAAACAGCATGTGACTGGATAAATATTGAATCAATTAAGAAATCAAAGGAGAAATCGAAAAATACCTAGACAAATAAAGTGAAAACACAGCATACTAATATTTACAAGAAGCAGCAAAAGTGGTGCAAAAAGGGAAATTTATAGCAATACAGGCCTAGCTCAACAAACAAGAAAAAGCTCCAACAAACAAGTTTTCCCTATACCTAAAAGAACTAGAGAAAGAAGAAGAAACAAAGCCCAAAGTCAGTACAAGAAAGAAAATAATAGAAAATAGAGAAGAAATAAATGAAAAAGATACTTAAAAACAACAGAAAGAATTAATGAAACTAAGAGCTGCTTCTTTGAAAAGATAAACAAAATTGACATATCCTTAACTAGACTCACTAAGAAAGAAAGAGAGAAGACTCAAGTAAATAAAATCATAAATGAAAGAGGAGAAATTACAAAGGACACCACAGAAATACAAAGGATTATAACAGAATACTATGAAAAACTGTATACCAACAAATTTGATAACCCTAGAAGAAATGGATAAATTCCTAGAATCATACAATCTCCCAATACGCAATCAAGAAAAAGTAAAGAATATGAGTAGACCAATCGCAAGCAAAGAGATTGAAATAATAATCAAAAACCTCCCAACAAACAAAAGTCCAGGAGCAGACAGCTTCCCTGGTGAATTCTACCAAACATTCAAAGAAGACTTAATAGCTGTCCTCAAACTCTTCCAAAAAATTGAAGAGGAGGGAAAGCTTCTTAACTCATTCTATGAGACCAAATCTATCTTAATACCTAAGTCAGACAAGGACAACACACACAAAAAGAAAATAGAGGCTAATATCACTGATGAACATAGATGTAAAAATCCTCAACAAAATGTTAGCAAATTGAATACAGCAACACATTAAAAGCATCAAACACCACCATTAAGTGGGATCTATTCCAGGGATGCAGGGATTATTCAACACCCACAAATCAATCAACGTGACACATCACATTTCCAAAGTGAAGAATAAACATCACATGATCATCTCAATAGATGCAGAGAAAGCATTTGACAAGATTCAGCATCCATTTATGATAAAAACTCTCAATAAAATGGGTACAGAAGGAAAATACCTCAACATAATAAAGACCATATATGACAATCCCACCTTCAGCATCATACTCAGTGGAGAAAAATTGAAAGCCATTCCTCTGAGAATAGGAACAAGATGAAGATGCCTACTCTCTGACTCTTATTGAACATAATACTAGAAGTTTTAGCCAGAGCAGTTAGATAATAAAAAGAAATAAAAGAGATCCCAATTGGAAAGGAAAAAGTAAATCTCTCACTATTTGCAGATCACATGATTCCACATATGGAAAACTTTAAAGAATCCACCCAAAAGCTATTATCAATAATCAACAAATACAGTAAAATTCAGGATACAAAACAGCATAAAAATCAGTTGCATTTCTGTACACTAATAATGAACTAGAAGAATGAGAATTCAAGAGTACAATCCCATCCACAATCATAAAAATAATAAAACACCTAGGAATAAATTTAACCAAGAAAGTGGAAGACCTATACACTTAAAACTATAAGATGTTAGTGAAAAAAATTGAAGAAGAAATAAAGAAATAGAATGATATTCCATGCTCATGGGTTGAAAGAATAAACATAGTTAAAATGTCCATATTACCTAAAACAATCTACCGATTTAAGGCAATCCCAATCAGAATCCAATGACATTCTTCATGGAAATAGAACAAAGAATCTAAAATTTACATGGAATGACAAAAGTCCTCAAATCCACAAAACAATCCTGAGAAAAAAGAACACAGTTGAAATATCACATTTCCTCCATTCAAATTATAGTGCAAAGCAATAGTAATCAAAACAGCATGGTATTTGCAGAAAAACAGACACAATTCAATAGAACAGAACGGAGAGCCCACAAATAAAGCCACACATCTATGGACAGCTAATATTCAACAAAAGAGCCATGAACATATACAGGAGAAAGAAAGTCTTTTCAATAAATGGTGTTGAGAAAATTGGACAGCCACATGCAAAATAAATGAAAGTAGACAATTGTCTTATACCATACACAAATATTAACTCAAAGTGGATTAAAGACTTGAATGTAACACCTGAAACCATAAAACTCCTAGAAGAAAATATAGGCAGTACACTCTTTGATCAGTCCTGGCACTATTTTTTCAAATACCATGTCTACTCACACAAGGCATACAAAAGAAAAAGTCAACAAATGGGACTACATCAGATTAAAAAGCTTCTGCATAGCAAAGAGAACCACCAACAAAATGAAAAGACAACCCACCAACTGAGAGAAAATATTTGCAAATCGCATATCCAACAAGAGGTTAATTTCCAAAATATATAAACTCAAACAACTCTGCCACAGAAAAATAATAACTCAGTCAAAAAATGGGCAGATGATATGAACAGACATCTTTCCAAAGAAGATATGCAGATGGCCAACAGGCACATGGAAATTTGTTCACCATCACTTATTACTATGGAAATGCAAGTGAAAACTATAATGAGATATCACCTCACACTGTCAGAATGGCTACAATTAACAAGACAATAAATAGCAAATGTTAGGACATGGAGAAAAGGGAATATATATACATGACAAGTAAGCACATCAAAATATGTTCAAAATAATTTATTTAACAAATGCAAATTAAGTCAAAATAATTTAATTACACTTCTTAGAATGACTTAGAATGATTAAACTTCAAAGTTCAACAGTATCATATCTTAAGGAGGATGTTGAGTATCTGAAGCTCTCACATGCTGATGATCAGGATGTGAAATGGTGCAAACACTTAGGAAAACAGTTTGGAAGTTTCTTGAAATGTTAAATATGAATTTACCATATGACCCAATCATCCCACTCCTTAGGTATTTACTTAGGAGAAATTAAAGCGTAGTCAATATAACCATGTGTACAAAAAAAAATGCTCATCTCAAATTTATTCGTAATAGTCAAAAAATGGAAAAAACCCTAAATGTGAAAGAATAGATTAATGGATAAACTAATTGTGGTATAGTCACACATGAAACATTATTCAACAAAATAATTTAAAAAAAATAAACGATTTAATAAAATTATTTAATTAATTCAAGAGAGTAACAAATTAGTCAATAAAAAGAAGCAAACTCATGCTATATGCATCAAATTGAATAAATTTCAAAATAATTATTCTGATTGAAAGAAGCCCTATCTCTTTTCCTCTAAAAAGAGTATACGATGTACAGTTCAATTTTTGTGAACCTGGAGGAAATGTAAACTAATCTATAGTAACAAAAACCAGATCAGTGGTTGCCTGGGGGTGAAGGTGAGTATGGATGGTGCTGGGGGAAGCATTAGAAAGTGACCCAAGGAAACTTTTGTCATAGTGAATATGTCCGCTGTCTTGATCACAGGGATGGTTTTGCAAGTGTATGCATATGTTAAAGCATAATAAGCTGTCAACTTTATGTGAATTTATGGCATGTCAATTATAGCTCCATAAAGCTGTTTAAAAATAGAATTTATTAATAAAAATTATCTAATTTGTTATTCATTCATTTTTATATGAACAATAGGAATTACTATTTTAGATATTTTTTATTTATTTTAGTAAAATATTGAAGCACTTTGTTTTCCTTTAAGAAGTGTCCATATCTGCATTTGGCGAGCTATATTCAAGATAAGCATTTTATCAATTTTTTTAAATGAGTATAGAATTGATTTTTATGTAGTTATTTTCAGGTGGAGTTTGAATAAGATGGTATATAATATCTGGGTTAATGAAAAGCATAAATATCTGTCCATTCAATCATCCATTCTTCCAATCTACAGGATTTTATTCATGATGTTATTCATAAACCTTGATTTTATTCGTTGTTAGACCCATAAAGATAACTAAAATACCCTCTATCTTCTCAACCACAAACATCAACAATGCCGTAGGCAATTCCTGGGCAATCAAGAAGCCCAGGAATGCCGTCCTCCTAAAACATAATCCATATGAGTATCAGTGGTTCAGAGGGAAGTCCAGGGTGGTTTATGAGATGCAGGGCCAGGATAATCACAAAGAGAGCTTCTGTTTGCTTCTCTTCACAGCTTGCTTTACATCTTTGTTTCTCAGGCTGTATATCAGGGGATTCAACATAGGGATGACAATAGTGTAAAAGATGGACACTACTTTACTTTGCTCCATGGAAAAGATGGCGCTGGGCTGTGCATACATGAAGAAAACAGTACCAAAAAACAAGCACACCCCAGTTAGATGGGAGGCACATGTGGAGAAAGCTTTGTGGCGTCCCTGCACTGTATGGATCCTCAGGATGGTTGAGATGATGTAGATGTATGAGACCAAAATAATTAAGAATGTGCTGACAATAATAGACCCACACAAACCAAGAAGGACCAGTCGGTTTATAAAGGTGTCTGAACATGACAGGGACAGGAGTGGGGGGACATCACAGAAAAAGTCATTGATTTCATTGGACCCATAGAAGGGCAACCTGAAAGTCATGGTTGTTTGAGTGATGGCATTCACTACACCACACAGGTAGGACCCTGACACTAACAGTACACAGACCTGGTGAGACATGTTCACAGAGTACATAAGCGGGTTACAGATAGCAATGAAGCGGTCATATGCCATGGCAGCCAGGAGGAATGCCTCCGTGGTACCAAAAAGAGACAGGAAGAAGAACTGAGCAGCACATCCAGCAAAAGAAACTGTGTGGTTCTCTCTCAAGAAGTTCACCAGAGCCCTGGGTGCAATTGTGGAAGAATAGCAGATGTCCAACAAGGAAAGGCTTTGCAGGAAGGCATACATTGGGGTGTGGAGGTGTGCATCTGCTCTGATAATTACAATCATGCCAAAGTTCCCCACCACAGTGATAACATAGAGGATCAAAAAGGTCAAAAATAACAGAATCTGCATTCCTGGAGTCCCTCTGAATCCAAGTAAAACAAACTCTGAGACATGTGTAAAATTCTCCATTGTTTAAGTGCAACCAGAGAGAGAAAGAGACAGAGAAACACAGAGACAGAGACAGAGAAAAAGAAAAGAAGCAGAAAGAGAAGGAGGACAAGGAGAAGGATGAGGAGAAGAAAGTTTGAAAACCAAGTGCTATTTAATGCTCACAGCATTAAATTAAATTGTTTGAAATCTTATGTGGCATTAAAGACGTTCTGTTTCTGATTATGTGTATAATGTCTTCTCCAATAGTGTTCTATATGCCATTAAGATGGAAAAGTTTCCCCTGCAAGAGAAAGAAACTGAAAATTAATAAGCATGCACATACAAATATTCTACATTTGTGAATACACCACCATATTCTTCAACTCTAATCTCATTGATAACATATCTGAATGGAATCTCTAATGTATTTTGAGTCTTTTCACATCTCCGCCGCCTTTTTTTTTTTTTTCAGTTGGAAGAAACCTCCAAATCAGACCACAGCAAACATAAGGACACTTGAGACATTGTTATTGAGTTATTTTTGCCTTACAAGAATAGTTTTTCTGGGCTGAGCTGGGGGATATTGCCAAATGGAGTTGAATGTGTACATAAAATCAATCCCTCAGACTCTTTTAATACATTATTTGTATTTATTTCTTACTACTATAGTAAGGAACAATCTCATTTTTAGTTGTCTTTAAGCAACATAAGCTTGTTATTTTACAGTTTCAGAGAACAGAGTGCAGAATAAGTTACCTTGGCTTAAAATGTGCCTTTTGCAGCATCTAAACACCACTTGAATTCCTTGTTCTGTGGTCCCTTCCTCTGTCTTCATAGCCATCATTATAGCATCTTCTCTCTTCTCTAATCTCTCTGCTTCCCATCTAACATCTTCTCTATCTGACCCTTGTGCTTACACTGGAATCATCCAGTTAACCAAGATAATTGCCTCATTTCAAAATTCGTAACAATCACATCTTCAAATTCCCTTTTACCATGTAAGGCAATATATTCACAGATTCTGGGGACACAATTCATCCTACCATAACATCTAGTTGACACATTTTAAATTGATAAAATTGATTATAATTTAAAAGAAAAAATACAACAAAGCCTGCATTAATACAAATTAGAGTTCTTATAATCATGTTTGCAGCACCTTTCTTCTATCAGTGATTGTTAATAACCAGTGATTATTATTATTATAAAGAAATGTTTCTTTCTATCTGTAATAACGCCCTGTCTGCACACTCCATTCTTTATAAAATATTATGAACAAAACAGGCAGAATAGTTATAAGCAGTCTACCTTAGGACTACTTGAACTCATGTCAGATGGAACTCCATTGTAGGGTGAGTGTGACTTCCATAGATAGAACTCTGTGTGCGTGTATTTGTGTGCTCATGGGGATTTGACATTTGGAAATTTATGGAAACCCTGCCTCTTACTCTGTGGAAAGCGGAAATAAACATACCTGACCCACAAAAAGTAAATGACGTAGTACATTTTACATAGATTAAATGCAAAATAAAGATTCATTTCTTTCCTTTTCTTAGGAACTCTACCACTGTTATCTTAAAATTTGTAACACCAATTCAATAACTATTTCATTAGTGAAAATGTGTCAAGACCTTTTTCTAAAATGCAAGATCAACTCAATTATCCAGCTCTTTGCTATTTCATAGAACAATAATTTCATGATTTTCTGACTTTTCCATTTCTTCAAAGAATTTACCCAAACTATATGGAGAGAGAAAGCGTTTGTTTGTTTCTGTGTAAGCTCCAGACTCCCAGAGGAAAGGTGATGCTTTTTACTTCACTGCTTTAACTTGAGTAAGAGGAATAGCACTCAGATGAGAATCAAAGACACAAATAAATGTATTAAATGAATGAATAAATAAATGTTTTCTTTTTTTTTTAAGATTTTATTATTTCCTTTTTCTCCCCAACACCCCCCCGGTACATAGTTGTATATTCTTCGTTGTGGATTCTTCTAGTTGTGGCATGTGGGACGCTGCCTCAGCGTGGTTTGATGAGCAGTGCCATGTCCGCGCCCAGGATTCAAACCAACGAAACACTGGGCCGCCTGCAGCGGAGCGCACGAACCTAACCCCTCAGCCACGGGGCCAACCCCAATAAATGTTTTCTTTACACAATCAAAACACTGAATAAAGTAGATTTTTCATGTATTTTATTATGGGCACAGTACAAAACAACTCCTTAGTTTGAATATTAGGGTTAAAATTACTGGAAGTATAGATTTCAAAATCTAAAGACCTTAAGCCTTAAGAAAAGAGAATCAAATTGCAAAGTCATTCCAAAACTAAGGGGAAGCAAAGCAAGTCAGTTTCATGTAAAACAAGAGTAATTATTTTGAACCTTTTACAAATTTGTCCATGAATATATGCTGTTGCATTCTGTTGACCTCAAAGAAAATAAATGAGCCATAGATATTACTGTATCTTAGAAGCAGGCAAGTTGTAAATGAGGCTTAAACCAGGCAACTCCTAAAGAGCCAATGACTCTTTTAGTCTCACAAAATGAGATCCATTCTCCTGGAAGAGTTAGTGCCAAGGGATCTCACATAAGGAAAAAATTCTTGCCAACAACCAGCTTAAAATGATTCACTTGAATTTTTTAAGGAGACATTGTTGAACATGACATGTACACAAGCACAGGTTCTGGTTTGGATGCTTTTTAGATGCGTATTTATGCTTGTACTTTAACAGTGCATAAACAGATATATAAACAGATACATAAAATAAAAGGTCACAAATTTCATTCTGAAATAAGGTAATGTTTGGTTTTTTGGCTTTTTTTTGGTGAGAAAGATTGGCCCTGAGCTAACATCTCTGCCAATCTTCCTCTATTTTGTATGTGGGGCACCACCACAGCATGGCCTGATGAGCAGCGCTGGATCCACACCTGGGATCCAAACCTGAGGACCCCGGGCCCCCAAAGCAGAGCACACAAACCCAACCACTAAGCTGCTGGGCTGGCCCCAATGTTTGTGATTTTTTAATGGTACTGTCATCAATAATGGCTGTCTACTTTTCTTTAGGAAGTAAATATTGCTAATAGTGATGAAGCCACTTAACCACTATGCCACTGGGACAGACTCAATAATAGCTAGTATTTAATTAACAATTGTTACAGGTTGATAAATCTAAAAAATATCTCCCAACTGTCTTTATTTTATTTAACACTCACCGAAGCCCCATGTGCCTCATGTATTAACAAGTTTTACAAGAGGCTTTAAGAAATGTACCAAAGTCTCCCACTGTAAAGTGGCTGAAATTTTCTGTTTGATTCCAAGGTCTATTCTCTTGACCTTCACATTGTCTTTCTGCTGTCTTTAATCCATAAAATTCTCTGAGATGGAGGACTTGAAATAGATGATTGCCAAGCTACATTCATTAATAATACTATTTGATTTTTGTTTTTATTTGCTCAGTGTGTTACACTATGTTTTCTTTGTGTCTATGGAAATAAGGTGGAAGACTAATGAAATATAATCCACAGATGTCACAATACCTACAGTCTTTGATGAAATATCATCAGAAAATGTCAACTTCTGAATTAAAGAATATTTGAGGAAATGATGCTTTGAAAAGTATGTAATATTATAGAGTGTGCACTGAACTCTAAATCAAGAAATACATTTCCAGCTCCTATTCTGCCACGAGCCCAAGGAAAAAGTTGAGGAACACACTTTTTAGTGCTCCATAATAAGATGGCTTGAGCAGATTTCTCATGCTGGGCAGGTCCCAGCCCTGTACACAGGTTGTCTTATTTGATCATCTCATTTGAAAACCATATGAGGTAAGTACTATGATTGGTTACATTTTACACACAGGAAAATGAGGTTGAGAGAGTTAGGCAGTTTACTCAAGTTCACATGCTTATTAAATGTGGAGAGTCACAATCAAAACTCAGGAAATTTGGTTGTAGGACCATACCACAATGACTATTTTTTTAAAGAAGGAAACGGAATGCTTATCCTATTTCAATTTTATATTTTGCGTTTTAAAAGTGAAAATGAAGCATATTTTTTCTGTGAGACACTTATATTATAAATTTCAATAGTGTTCCTCAACATAAAGCTCTAAATATCAGTCCATGTTTTGCTACATACCGCTAATACTCACTGTTGTAGAAATACACTTTAGAATTTAGTGTTTAAGAAACACAGTGGTATCCCACAGAGTAGGATACTGTGGGATTCACAGTGACATACCACAGAGAATCATGGAAGCTTAGTTTAAGGTTAAAATTCAGGGACTGTCAGGGTAGAAGCCCTAAGTTCAAACCTTTGCTATCTGTGCCCCCATGGACTAATGTCGCAGCATTTCTGTAATTTAATAGCCTGTGCTGTCAAATGTGGATAGTAAGATGTATGCTTCACTGTAGGAACTAAAAGCATTTCATAGATTAGTCCACTTTCCAGAGGCCCTGGTATTAAATCAGCACAATACCAATATTGCCTTCATTATAAGCATTCTTTTTAGAGTCTATTTTTGCCCAATGTTATTGTAATTGAAGTCTGCTGTTTCACAGATCAGCTGGGGATCATCAGTAAACTGTGACTGATTAGATTTGCCACTGAAGTTACTGGAGTTTCAACGAACTTAATTGAGTTGTTCACAGGGTTTTGCACAAGCATTTTACGTTCTCAGTAAAGTAAACCTTACCAAATTGTCCTGCTGCCTTCCTTCCCTTTTCAGCTGACTCACAGATGCCTCGTCAATTCTGCTATTACTAGTGTCCACACAAGACTTCCACAGCAATTTTGCCAGAGACAAGAGTGAGAATTATACTATTTCATTAAAGTTGGTCATTTGAGAGTTATTCTCCAAGGGTTTGCTTTAATAAGGGCAGTTTCACTCACTCGCATGCTATAGCTTGGCAAGGAGACAGAAAGAAGCCCCAGAGTAAAGGTTTGAGAGCAGAACAAATAAACAAAGGAAAAACTCATAATGGCTAGCCTTAAAAAATGTTTAACTATGCCATACTTGTAAGTTCTTAGTATGTAACTTTTAATGGAAAGAGCCCCATCACATGTTTTATCTGCTTTCCCTCCAGGCCCAGGGCCATTGCTCTGGATCAGCATGAATACAGGTGAATCGAGTCTAAGCAGTAAAGGTCAGGCTTCTAGCTTTCTGGTGACCTAAGTAAATGAAAGATAGAAACAAATTCTTCAGATATACTTTATAATACATTTTAGATTGCATTTTTATTAAACTGGACTTAACAGGAAATAGGTAGGGGAAAAAGAAATAAGGATTTTATTTTGTGTTGCTTATTATACTGACAAGTAGTATCCTAACTTGACATAACAATTGCTGCCAATATATGTCATGTGTTAACTTATATGATGTAAAAGGAAGTGCTTATATAATCTTTGAAATATTTCTGCAAGGCATATAATTTACCAATTTGTATGTAAGAAAAATCGAAACATTGAGAAATCATTGTAACATCATTTAGAGAGTAATTCATGGAGTTAGAATCTGAATAAAATGCAAAGTCACTTCATGGACTGTGCTCTTTGCCCTCATATTCCCTGAAGTCCTATCAGAATGGTTCAGATCCTGTTTGGGCATACAACAAGGACTAAATTCTGTTGTTCATTTTGGAAAACTCAATGAACTTTGAAAGGATTATATTTCTTGTCTAGAAAACTAATACTGTGATTTTAAAATATTATTGATGCAAAAATATCAACAATGTAAAATATGCTGTGGTACCTGTGGTGAGAAAAAATGGATAAAAAATAAGGTAAATGAATGTCATCATGTCTAAAGGTGTTTGATACTTAATAATAAAATGAACACAAGGACTCAAATAAACACAGCAAAGGATAATGTGAAATACAACCTATGAGAGAAGTCAATGGGAAGCTTGCTTTGCATTCCCTGCAAAAGCTCACTCACAGCAGTTATCTGTTGATAACAAGGGGCCTTGCAGTCTAAGGCCCCAAGCCAACACTGCCCTTCAGAGCTCTCTGACTTAGATTTCCTGTGGTGCTTCTGAACCATGGCACCTAGACACACAAGTTCAGTCTCCAATCCCTCTCTCCAAGGAGTTCCCTTGCCCTACTCCCTTCTGGATGGTGGCCCCTGAACCTTAAGCCTCTTGACAGTTTCACATCGTGAGACTTTTCCTCTTATGCACCCTGTCCAAGCATTTCTAAATACAGTTTGCTGCGCATTACTGTCTCTCATAGGCATATCTTCTTCCTTGACCAGCTCCAAAATCCCTCCAACTAAGTCTTCACATATGGTGTGCAGAAAGGGGCAAGAGAAGGCAACGGGAGTGGGAGGAGTCCCGGGTAATTCCTGGCCTTCCATACTGGATATATAAATAAAAACAATAATTTTGTCAGGACAAAAACATGTTGCATTTTGAACAGTTTATATATGAAATAATGGGATATAAATTTTAATATTCAGTATAGACTTCATTTTTGCACAACAAACATTTATGTGCCAGAACCTATTCAAGGTCTTGTGATATATCCATAAATAAAACAAGTGTCTGCTTCTGTGAAGATATCTACTTCCATGAGGAGATTAAATTGTACTACGAATATAACGAGTAAAATACCTAGTATATAAGTAAGGGATAAATTCTATATCCCTTGTAAAGTAAAGCAGGTGGGGAGACTTGAAACTGGTGTGCTGTGTGCCTCAGGATACAGATTTAAGCAGTGTTCAGGGTAAGTCACAGTGAGAAGGCAATATCTGAAAAAGGAATTGATACAAATGAAGAAGTCAGCCCTGCAGATATCTAAGGGAAGAGCATTCCAGAAAGAAGTTACAGCTAGTGGAAAGGAAGATGTTTGATTCTTCTAGAGTAGAAGAAGGAAACTACTGTAGTGAAATGGGAGGAGCAAGCAGGAGAAAGGCCAAAGGGGATGACAGGGTAAACTTACAGAGAGCATAGACTGCAAAGTACAATATTATAAATTCAAAACCTTAAGAAAATATTAGCAAATATAATATACAAATATGTGAAAATATAACACAAAGTGAGAAAATGAAGTTCAATCTATGAATGCAAGTGTTATTTAGAATTAAAAAGAATTCAAGAGATATAACCACCCTAACAGATTAAAGTTAACCTTCTACATGATCATTTCAATTGATGCAGATATAGCACTTAACAAACTCGTCACACATCATAGAAATTCATCACACGTCATCAAAAAATAGGAATGCCTCCTATTGTTACATGACATTAAAAATAAAACTATGGAGAGTATCATACTACACAGTGAAATATTGAATGAAGGCATTAAAAGCATTCCTAAAAGTAGGACTCAAACAAGGTTGGTCACTCTTAACACTAGTATTCATCGGTGTAGGAGATGTCAGAGCTTTATTTACTTATTTATCTATTTATTTATTTATTTATTGTGCAATGCTTATTTTTTTCTCATTTGCTTATTTTCGTATGAACATCATAATATATTTTGAACTCTGTGTAGATTACATCATGTTCACCACCTGATCACTGATTATAGTCCATCCCCTCACATGTGAGCTTGATCACCACTTTTGCCCTCCCACCTTGCCCCTTCCCCTATGGTAACCCCCAATCCAGTCTCCAATGCTATGTGTTTGTTTGTCGTTGTTTTTATCTTCTATTTATGAGTGGGATCGTATTTGCCTTTCTCCCTCTGACGTATTTCACTCAGGATAATCCCCTCAAGGTCCATCCATGTTGTCACAAATGGCTGGATTTCGTCATTTCTTATGGCTGAGTAGTAGTCCATCGTCTATAAATACCACATCTTCTTTATCCATTCATCCCTTGATGGGCACCTGGGTTGCTTCCAAGTCTTGCCTATTGTGTATAATGCTGCAAGGAACATAGGGGTGCAAGTGTCTTTCTGTTTGTGTTTTCAAGTTCTTTGGATAATACCCAGCAGTGGGATAGCTGGATCATATGGTAGATGTATACTTCATTTTCTGAGGATACTCCATACTGCTTTCCATAGTGTTTGCACCAGTTTGCACTACCACCAGCAGTGAACAAGGGTTCCCTTCTCTCCACATCCTCTCCAACATTTGTTGTTTCCTGTCTTGTTAATTATAGCCATTCTGACCGGAGTGAGGTGATACCTCATTGTAGATTTGATTTGCATTTCCCTGATAGCTAATGATGTTGAGCTTCTTTTCATAGGCCTGTTCGTCATCCATATATCTTCTTTGGAGAAATCTCTGTTCAGATCTTTTGCCCATTTTCTAATTGGATTGTTGGTTTTTTTGTTGTTGAGCTGTATTAGTTCTTCGTATATTTTGGATATTAACCCCTTACCTGATATATGGTTTGCAATAACTTCTCCCAATGCTTAGGTTGTCTTTCCATTTTGTTGATGGTTTCCTTTACTGTGCAAAAGCTTTTTATTTTGATGTAGTCCCATTTGTTAATTTTTTCTTTTGTTTCCCTTGAGGGTCAGACATGGGACTTGAAAATATACTGATAAGACCGAAGTCAAAGAGCGTACTGCCTGTGTTTTCTTGTAGAAGTTTCATGGTTTAGTGTCTTACATTCAAGTCTTTAATCCATTTTGAATTGATTTTTGTGCATGGTGTAAGGGAATGGTCTACTTTCATTCTTTTGCATGTGGCTGTCCAGTTTTGCAAACACATTTATTAAAGAGACTCTCCTTTCTCCAGCGTATGCTTTTGGCTCCCTTGTTGAATGTTAGCTGTCCATAAATGTGTAGGTTTACTTCTGGGCTCTCAATTCTGTTCCATTGATCTGTGTGTCTGTTTTGGTGCCAGTACTATGCATTTGTAGTTACTATGGCTTGGTAGTAGATTTTGAAATCAGGGAGTGTGATACCTCGAGCTTTGTTCTTTTTTATCAGGAATCCTTTGGCTTTTGGGGTCTTTTGTTGTTCCATATAAATTTTAGGATTCTTTGTTCTATTTCTGTGAAAAATGTTGTTGGAACTTTGAGAGGGATTGCGTTGAATCTATAGATTGCTTTAGGAAGTGTGGGCATTTTAACGATGTTAATCCTTCCAACCCAAGAGCACAGAATATCTTTCCATTTCTTTGTGTCTTGTTCAATTTATTTCAACAATATTTTATAGTTTTCAGTGCACAGATCTTTCACCTCTGTGGTTAAGTTAATTCTTAGGTATTTTATTCTTTTTGTTGCAATTGTAAATGGGATTGTATTCTTAATTTCTCCTTGTGCTACTTTGTTGTTAGTGTATAGAATTGCAACTAATTTTTGTGCACTGATTTTGTATCCCGCGACTTGACTATATTCCTTTATTATTTCTAAAAGCTTTTTAGTGGAAACTTTAGGGTTTTCTAGATATAAAATCATGTCGTCTTCAAAGAGTGATAGTTTCCCTTCTTCTTTTCCAATGTGGATCCCTTTTATTTCTTTTTCTTGCCGGATTGCTCTGGCTAGGACTTCCAATACTATGTTAAATAAGAGTGGTGACAGTGGGCATCCTTGTCTGGTTCCTGTTTTTAGAGGGATAGCTTTCAGTTTTTCTCCATTGAGAATGATATTTGCTGTGGGTTTGTCACATATGGCCTTTAATATGTTGAGATATTTTCCTTCTATACCCATTTTATTCAGAGTTTTTTCATAAATGGATGCTGTATCTTGTCAAATGCTTTCTCTGCATCTGTTGAGATGATCATGTGATTTTTATTCTTCATTTTGTTAATGTGATGTATCACGTTTATAGATTTGCGGATGTTGAACCATCCCTGCAGCCCTGGAATGAAACCCACTTGATCATGATGTATAATCTTTGTAATGTATTGTTGTATTCGATTTGCTAGTATTTTGTTGAGGATTTTTGAGTTGATGTTCATTAGTGATAATGGCCTGTAATTTTCTTTTTTGTGTTGTCCTTGTCTTGATTCAGTATCAGGATAATGTTGGCTTCGTAGAATGAGTTAGGCAGCCTCCCCTCCTCTTCAACTTTTTGCAAGAATTTGAGGAGGATAGGTATTAAGTCTTCTTTGAATGTTTGGTAGAATTCACCAGGGAAGCCATCTGGTCCTGGACATTTATGTTTTGGGAGGTTTTTGATTGCAGTTTCAATCTCCGTACTGGTGATCAGTCTATTCAAATTTCCTACTTCTTCTTGATCCAGTTTTGGAAGGTTGTATGTTTCCAAGAATTTATCCATTTCTGCTAGATTGTCCAATTTGTTGGTGTATAGCTTTTCATAGTATTCTCTTATTATCTTTTGTATTTCTGAGGTGTCTGTGGTAATCTCTCCTCGTTCATTTCTGATTTTATTTATTTGAGCCTTCTCTCTTTTTTGCTTGGTGAGTCTAGCTAAGGGTTTGCCAATTTTATTTATCTTTTCAAAGAACCAGCTCTTGGTTTCATTAATTTTTTCTATTGGTTTTTAGTCTCTATTTTGTTTATTTCTGCTCTGATTTTTATTATTTCCTTTCTTCTGCTGATTTTGGGCTTTGTTTGTTGTTCTTTTTCCAGTATCTTTAGATATACTTTTAGATTGTCTATTTTGGATTTTTCTTCTTTGTTGAGGTAGGCCTGAATTGCTATAAACTTCTCTTTTAGTACCACTTCTGCTGTATCCCATAGAGTTTGGCATGTTGTGTTTTCATTTTCATTTTTCTCCAGGATTTTTTTATTTCTTCTTTGATTTCTTCATTGACCCAATCGTTGTTCCATAGTATTTTGCTTAATCTCCACATTTTTGTGGCTTTTCCGGTTATCTTCGTGTAGCTGATTTCTAGTTTCATACCTTTGTGGTCAGAAAACATGCATGATATTATTTTGATCTTCTTAAATGTATAGAGACTTGTTTTGTGGCCTAATATGTGATCAGTCCTGGAGAATGTTCCATGGGGATTTGAAAAGAATGTGTATTCTGTGGTTTTTGGATGGAATGTTCTGTATATATCTACTAAGTCCATCTGGTCTAATGTGTCCTTTAAGGCCAGTGTCTCTTTATCGATCTTCTGTTTGGAAGATCTATCCATTGGAGTACGTGGAGTGTTAAAGTCCCCTACTATTATTGTGTTACTGTCTATTTCTCCTTTTATGTCTGTTAATACTTGATTTATATATTCAGGTGGTCCTATGTTGGGTGCATAGATATTTACATGTGTTATGTGTTCTTGTTGAGTCATTCCCTTTATCATTATGTAGTGCCTGTCTTTGTCTCTTGTTACAGTTTTTGTTTTAAAGTCTATTTTGTCTGATATAAGTATTGCTACCCCTGCTTTCTTTTCTTTGCCATTTGCATGGAATATCTTTTTCCATCCTTTCGCTTTCACTTTGTGAGTGTTTGTAGGTCTGAAGTATGTCTCTTGTATGCGGCATATACATGGGTCTTGTTTTTTTGTCCAAATGGCCACTCTATGCATTTGATTGGAACATTTAGTCCACTGATATTTAAAGTAGCTATTGATAAATATATATTTATTGCCATTTTGTTGCTTTTTTCTGGGTGTGTTAGTGGCTCTTCTTTGTTCCTTTCTATTTCTCTTGCTCTCTTCCCTTGGGCTTTGATGGCTATCTTTAGTAATATGTTTGATTCCTTTTGTCTTACTTTTGCTCTTGCTTGTTATAGGTTTCTGCTTTGTGATTACCATGAGGATCCTATTTAATATACTATGCATATAACAGTCTACATTGAGTTGATAGCCTTTTTAGTTTGACCTCTTTCTAAAAGCTCTACTTTTTCACTCCCCTCCTCCCACATTATATGTTTTTCAAATCATATATAGTCTCTTGTTTACTGTGTGTCTATCCATTACCCTCTTATCATTGAAATAATTGATTTTAGTACATTTGTCTTTTAACCTTCACATTATCTTGACAGGTAGTTGATCTGCTGCCTTTACTATATTTTTACCTTACAAGTGATTTTATTTCCTGGTTTTTTGTTGTCATTTTTTTGATAATTTTTTAATCTCTATTTGTGGTCATTACTTTCCCAGTTAAATATGTCCCTTCAGCATTTCTTCAAGAACTGGTTTCTTGATGATAAACTCCTTTAATTTTTGCTTGTCTAGGAAGCGCTTTATCTCTCCTTCCATTCTGAATGACAACCTTGATGGATAGAGTATTCTTGGCTGTAGGTTTTTTTCCTTTTAGAACTTTAAATACATCGTGCCATTCTTTTCTCACCTATAGGGTCTTGGCTGAGAAGTCCACTGATAGCCTGATGGGCTTCCCTTTATATGTCACTGTGGCCTTTCTCTTGGTGTTTTTAGGATTCTCTCTGTCTTTAATTTTGGGTATTTTAATTATAGTATGGCTTGGTGTTGGCCTCTTTGGGCTTATCTTGTTTGGAGTTCTCAGTGCTTCCTGAACTTGGATGTCTGTTTCCTTCCTCAGGTTAGGAAAATTTTCCTCTATTAATTCTACAAATAAATGTTCTGCCCCTTTGTCTCTCTCTTCTCCTTCTGGGACACCTATAATCTGAATGTTAGCATGCTTGCTATTGTCCCAGAGTTCCCTTAGACTGTTCTCATTCTGTCTAATTCTTTTCGCTTTTCTGTTCTGCTTGGGTGATTTCCTCTAGTCTTTCATCTAGTTCGCTGATCCGTTCTTCTGCTTCCTCTACTCTGCTGTTAAGTCGCTCTAGTGAAATTCTCACTTTGAGTATTGTATTCTTCATTTCTGATTTTTTTATATATCTTCCAGTTCTATGCTGATGTGCTCACTGTGTTCATCCATTCTTCTCCCCATATCTGTGAGCATCTTCACGATATTTTGTTTGAACTCTTTGTTGAGTAAGTCACTAGTTTCTGTTTCATTTAGTCCTTTTTCTGGGGTTTTGTACTGTTCCCTTGCTTGGAAAGTATTCCTTTGCCTTCTCATTACACCTCTTTCTCTGTGCTTATTTCTATGTATTAGGTGAGTCAGTTATGTCTCCTGATCTTGGAGAAGTGCCCTTATGTATAAGCTGTCTTATGAGGCCCAGCAGTGTGCTTCCCTCTCATCACCAGTCCATAAGAACCAGGAGTGACCCCTTTGTGAGCTACTTGTGTCCTTCTGCTGTGGCAGGGTTGCTCCCACTGCAGGTACCCAGGGAATCTAATCTTTCATTCCATGGACAACTGTTTGTAAATCAGGTTTGGGGAGCCTCAGCACCTTTGGCTACAAAGTCTATCAGCACACTCCTGTTGCAGTTTTCTTCTTAATTGGGTTGGTACTCACTGTAGCTGGTTTCTAGACTCAGGGGCCTATAGTTGTGATAGACATCAGGCCTACAAGGCTGTTGTCAGTTCTTTTAGGAGTGCAGCTGAGTGGGGCTGGCCCTAGGCACAGGGACATTTAATTGTTTCAGGCTTTGGAAGGTGGAGCTGATCCTTTTTATGGCTATTTTTGAAACACCGGTCTTCTCCCACTGATAAGCCTCACCCTGCACAGGACCACATACACCATCAACACAGTCCTGGTCCATGCACACTTCTCAACCCCCTGGGGCATACCCCAACACCATGCTGCAGGGGCCCCCACTTCTCCACCAGTGCCCCCCACAGTTCACCTGCTCTTCACACAGGCCCTGCCCCACAGAGGCAGACACCCTTGCCTGCCTGTAGCGGATCAAGGCTCCCAGTCAATGCAGGCTTCAAAGTAGGCTGAGGGCTTGTTGTTAGGTGGGGCCAGTCCCTAGGGCAGGTTGCCTGCCCTGGTTGAACTGGATTAAATCTGTGCTCTAGTGGTCATGGCAGACCCCTGGGCTAACAGGCCAAGGGAT
Source organism: Equus caballus (assembly GCF_041296265.1). Taxonomy (NCBI): domain Eukaryota; kingdom Metazoa; phylum Chordata; class Mammalia; order Perissodactyla; family Equidae; genus Equus; species Equus caballus. The sequence continues at coordinate 13,686,035 of NC_091704.1, forward strand.
GAACCTCAGTGGCACCCACTGGGCTCCATGTTAGCATACCTGGCCCAGCTCAGAACAATGGCCCCCACCAATGTCTCAGTCTCCAGAGAGGTCCCTCCTCTCACCAAGATGCCCCAAGAGTCCACCAGGTGAGTCTCATTTCACCAAAGGACTGTCAGCCTTCTTTCTGGTGATTTTAGGTTGCTGAAATGAGTGAGTTTGTGCGTGGGCCCTTTAGGACCCGAGTCTTTTTGGCTTTTGGCAGATAGCTTTTCTGGGGGTATCCTCACTGTAGTTAATATCCAGCAAAGCCAGACAGTAAGACTCCCATCTCAGCTCGGCTGAGTCTGAGTTATGCTTACAGCAGTATCGCCCCTCACTCCTCCAGGGAGGGCTGCGTACCTTAGGGTGGTTTCCGTCTGGCCAGCTGAGAAGCTCTGCTGCTCCCAAAGGTAGCTTTTTTCTTCTCCAGCAGGAATCCCTGCCTCTTCTGCCTTAGTCAGGACTGTCCCTTGTTGTGGGGGTTCTTTTTATCCAGTTTTCAGTTTTCAATCTGGGGTAATTTTTCCCAAAATTGTAAGTTGGTTGTGTTTATGGGAAGAAGTGAGTTCAACATCTGCTCACACCACCTTCTTGACAAGATCCCTAGATGTCGTAGCTTTAGTAACAACAGGCAGGATCTGGAAACAGCCAAAGAGTAAATTATTAAGAGAATGGAAGAATAAATTATAGTGTATCTATGTAAAGAAATATTATTCATTAATAAAGAGGAGCAAACTATTTAAACTTGTGACATTATGACAATAGGATGCATCAACAAAAATGATTCCACATTTTCACATAAATACAAAAATTAGCATACTACGATTTCATATAGAACTTTTATAATAATAAAGCTAATACATAGAAACAAAAATCAGATCAGTGGTTGCTTTTGAGGGAGAGAGGAAAATTGAGTGGGAAGGGACTAAGGGTGATGGAAAAGTACAAAGACTTGATAGGGGTGTGAGTTACACAAGTTAAGCTAATGCATTTTTTTCTTTTTGAGGAAGATTAGCCCTGAGATAACGTCCGTGCCCACCTTCCTCTGCTTTATATGTGGGACGCCTGCCACAGCATGGCTTGCCAAGTAGTGCCATGTCTGCATCCAGGATCCGAACCAGTGAAACCCTGGCCACCAAAGCAGAATGTGCGAACTTAACAGCTGTGCCACAGGGCTGGCCCAAGTTAATGCATTTGATAGAACTGATTGAACTATATATTTAAGATCTGCACATTTTCCTGCATGCAATTGATACCTAATTAAAAATAATAGTAAAGAATAAAATTTTAAAAACAAAAATTTAGAGATGAATGCATAGAAGTGGTGTTCACACGATTTTAGCTGTGAAATGTAAAGTAGTGTTATTTCTCCACAATATGGGCTTTAAATTAATCTCAGGGCAAGAATCACCAAATTTTTCATTTGTGGACAACTTCTGTCTCTGATATATGCACAGGTTAAGTTATACCAAACACATATTTGGGAATTATTCCTTCAATTAATATTTGTGTAGCATCTACTACATTCCAGACCTGAGCTCTGGGAATACAGCAGTCAACAAGTAAAGCATTTCAGAGTGCTGTCTAGTGCAGACATTTAAATGTTGATGGCTTTCTACTAAATATGTTTTTAGATATACTTGATTATTGACATTTTCTCTCTGGGAACATTTAATCTACAAGGTCAAAAATTTCTTTAAGCTTACATCAAATAATTTTACAATCAATTAACTGAGAACAGGTAGACTTATATAGACATAATTCATAATTATTTTAGCAAAGCACCAAACACTTTCTTGTGGTTCTGCATCTTTAGAAGTGGGCTCATTCAAAAGCTGAATAAAAGTGACTTATGTCTTCTTTCAAGGTGGATAAACAATGGGAAATCCAGAGCACAGGAGAGAATCAGTTTCATTAATTGAGAAAAAAAAAACACCTTAAAAAGGTCCAGAAATACATTCCCAAAGACAGGAAAGCAAAAAGTGGTCTTCTTATGAAATGATCTTGAAATCCATTAACAATGTGGATTTCTGATTGTGAAGAGACAAAATTAAGAAGGGTGGCCATGGGGCAGGCCCTATGGCCTAGCAGTTAAGTTCCACACATCCCACTTTGGTGGTCTGAGTTCGTGGGTTCAGTTCCAGGTGCGGACCTAGACACCACTCGTCAAACTCACATACAAAATAGAGGAAGATTGGCATGGATGTTAGCTCAGGGCTAATCTTCCTCAGGCAGAAAAATAAAAGAAGTGTGGCCAGTTACTTCCCGTACTGATATCATTAAGAGCATCTTCACATCATTTATGCTGGACTCCATCTCTAAAGATGTTGTGTCAGAGACTTCATCAAATCAAGACATATTTAAACTTCCAAAATCTGCAAATTCAGAAGACTACCAGAGTGAGGAGAAGTGAAAGAAATCATCATTCTTTTATGGAGGAATATTTGGATCAGAAAAGACTGTCCTGTTGAATGATCTTATGTGTGTAATCTTGAGGTTTGATCAAGTCCTCACAAGGGAACAATGGACCCTTGATTCCTGAGCCATCAGAGTTTAACATTTTCATTCTCGGTATTTTGATAATCTATTGGATTCTAAGGACTTCTAAGACTTTCCTCAAATGCCACATTTAAGACAATGGGACATCAGTATCCGTTTCTAAAAGTTTAAAATCAGTAACTGCTTTAATAAATACTTATTTGATCCATGTAATTTATTTTCTTAAACTATCAAGTATTTTCCTCAGCAAACTGGACCAGCGATCAATTATCGTGATTCTTTTTTCCATCGAAAATACTCCAGAGTTGATATGAATAATTCGTCCTTCCCAGTTTACCCTCCAGTCTTTGCTTGTTTTCTGTAAGCATTCAGTATCACCAATATTTTTCCATATGTTCATTTCATTTTGTGCATGACACTTTCAAGCTTCTCCTTAAGTTCTTGAATTTCACTTTTCTTTTCTTTCCTCCTCCTTCTTTTCTTTTTTTGAGGAAGATTACACCTGAGCTTACATCCAACACCAATCTTCTTCTTGTTGCTGAGGAAGATTGGCCCTGAGCTAACATCCATGCCTATCTTCCTCTACTTTGTATATGGGACACCTGCCACAGCCCGGTTTGACAAGCGCTGAGTAAGTCCACACCCAGGATCTGAACCAGCAAACCCCAGGCCGCCAAAGTAGAAAGTGCGAACTTACCCGATGTGCCACCCAGCCGGCCCCTTGAACTTCACTTTTAAAATCGAGAATTTTCTGAGAGTAAAGATTCTTCCCTAGTGGAGAACTATTTCATCTAGTCTTGTAGAGCTACTTTCACTTTTTCCTTTTCAGAATTTTAATGCATGTGTGTTTTTTACTCCTTAAATATTGTACAGAGAAATTGTTATCATGACAACAAAAATAAATTTATTTAACATCAAATTTGACTCATCATCAAAAGAATCTCTATTTTCTGAGTTATTCCTTTGATACAATTACCATTTAACATCATCCACATTATCATTTTCAAAAGCAGGAACCAGGAACAGCAGCCTTATGTGTAGAGTCTTGCTGTGAGTTTCTATGTTATTTATAATTTCCCCACATGTATCTAGAGATTTCAAATACTTAATCTTCCTTTCTGCCCTTCAACGTCTTATAAAACTAGATTTGGACTTAAGGTAAATATTTCTCACCAAACTATTATTTGGTGCTATCAAATTATTCATATTTCTGATTTAAATCCCAGCGATTTGGATTGGATGGATGTTGATTCCTCTCCTCATTCCTTAATTTCATTGTGATGACAGCCATCAAATATACTTCTGTATATTTGGTGGTTTATTTTTCAGTTATTTTTCTAGGAAAGTTATTTTTTTTAATTATTTATTCTCTCTCTTTTTGGGGGTAATTTTCTTGAGATCTTAATGGTTTATAACATTGTGTAATTGCAGGTGTACATTATTATTTATCAATTTCTGAATACAGTTCATTGTACTCACCCCCAGTAGTCTAATTTTTATCCATCACTATACATATGGGCCCCTTTACCCCTTTTGCCCAGCCCCTAATCCCCTTCCCGTCTGGTAACCACTAATCTGTTCGCTTCAGCCATGCATTTGGTTATCTTCCACATATGAATGAAATCACGCAGTATTTGCTTATCTCTGTCTGTGTTATTTCACTTAACATCATACCCTCAAGGTCCATCCATGTTCTTGCAACTGGGACGATTTGTCTTTTTTATGGCTGAGTAGGATTCCATCATATATATATACCATATCTTCTTTATCTATTCTTCCGTTGATGGATGGGCACTTCGGTTGCATCCACACCTTGGCTATTGTGAATAATGCTACAGTGGACATAGGGGTGCTTGAGTCTCTTTGAATTGTTGATTTAAAGTTCTTTGGATAAATACCCAGTAGTAGGATTGCTGGATCATATGGTATTCTATTTTTAGTTGTTTGAGGAACCTCCATAATGTTTTCCATAGTGACTGCACCAGTTTTCATTCCCACCAGCAGTGTATGAGTGTTCCCTTTTCTCCACACCCTCTCCAAAATTTTTTGCTTTTTTTGCGTGGCTTTTATAGCCATTCTAATGGGTATAAGGTGATATCTCATTGTGGTTTTGATTTTCATTTCCCTAACAATTAGTGATGTTGAAAATCATTTCATGTGCCTATTGGCCATCTGTATATCCTCTTTGGAAAAATGTCTGTTCATATCCTCTTCCCCCTTTTTGATACAGTTGTTTTTTGCTTTTGTTTTGTTGAATTGTATGAGTTCTTTATATATTTTGGAGATAAACTGTTTGTCATATAAATTATTTGCAAACATTTTCTCCCAGTTGGTGACTTGTCTTTTTTGCTCATGGTTTCCTTTGCTTTGCAGAAGCTCTTTAGTCTGATGTAGTCCCATTTGCTAACTTTTTCTTTTGTTTCCCTTCTAGGAAAGTTATTTACATCTCAAGTAATGAAATGGATATGTTCAGTTTCTTATTAATTGTCTCCTGATTTAAAGTTCTTGTAACAATTTGCACATACACCAGCATTGATGACTTTAGTTCTAAGAGAAAGAAGAAAAACACCTCTGAAACACATCCAAGGAATGAAATGGTGTTGTGATTCATCAAGGAGTTTATGATGGATTTGGGGACAGTGATGGAAATGGGGCAGAGATCCAGAAAGGACATGTTTTTCAGGAAGAAGTACATTGGGGTGCAGAAGCAATGATCCTTGGTATTGACTGTGATGATGAGAAGATTCCCCAGGAGGGCTGCCAGGTAAATTAGCAAAAACAGCACAGTATTTAAGATCTGGGTCTCCTGAACATGAGAGAAACCCATGAGGAAGATGTTGTACCAGACATAAGGTTGTCCATTTCTCTGGATATTTAATCAATTACTCTAAAAAAAAAGTAAGCAACTTGAGACTTGGCCTGAGATGGTTTACTGTTTTATTTTCTTAATACACTTTTCTCCCACTCAAATGCACATCTGTTAGAAAATGTGAGACTGCATGGGACTAACACCAGGAAGCCTCCAGTGAGGCCACTTAACCAGCGATCACATTGTTATATGACTGAAGGGGGTGACAGTTCAGCCCAAATCATCCACCTCACAATTCTATCTAGATTGAGGTCTATGCTCTATCTTGCACAAGTGAAATTTTACATAATTTATATTGCAATTAGTAATGAGAAAAGCCATGGATTTTTAGCAATCAGTCCCAAATACACATTTCATCTTAGCCATTTACTAGCCTTTTGATCCTAAATAAATTATCTTAGTATCAGTTTACTCAATTTATAGAGTGAGTTTTTTGTCTGATCATTATTCTGATTCAGTTGAACAATACATATGAAAACAACAAGCATAATTCATGGACAAGAAGCCCTTTAACAAATACCATTTCCTCTGTCCATCCAATCATCCTTTCTTATTCTAGAGTCAGGAAAATTGTAAAAAACTTTGAAATGGGAAAACTTATTTTAGTGCACTAGATCATGATTACATTTTATTATCTTTGAGTTGTTTTACAATTTTTGAAATTTTAGAAAGTTACAAATTACTCTTATTCATACAAATACACATTAGGTACATTCCTATAGAATTTTATTGATTATTGCTCTGTAGTCAGATGCATTTTGCATGTATTCTTAAATTGTGACCTTCCTTGCCTGCCCTCGTATGTGGAGCACTTGGATTTCTTCTCTGAACCAGTGCAATGTCTTACTGGCTCCCTCATTACTTGATGACTTAAAATCTTTGATCTGTGTTTCTTTTTATTTGCATAAGCATCATGATTGTATCCTCCTTTTTAAAATTATCTTTAGTATGTGGCAGGGATAGCAACTGCTGATTCTCAAAATCAAACTTCATGAAAAGACTTGAGAGATCTTATATAGAAATATTTAGGCAATTTATCAGCAACACAGGCAACAGAAAACTAGTAGACAGTCTTTATCCTTTTGTTGTGTGTATTTCAGTTGACTAAAAAGTGCCTGTAGGTAGAACAGAACTATCTGAATTGTGCAGCAGAGTATTCACACTTGTTTCATATGTGTTAGAAGCTTTTACCTTCCCAGCAAATGCTCCAACATTGCTGCTGTTGCCTCCCAGGAATCAAGTTCCGGTGAATCATGTGTTTGTAGCTACATCTCCTATTTAATTATCTGGGGCAACAAACTCTTCTGATTCTTACCTACTTGCCCAGGTCCTCATTTTCCTTTTATGTTCCTCATTCTCTTCATTCTCAGTGTGATACTTCATCATCTATGTGGTTGAGAACAGTAAATGCACCTGTTTTGTTTTTCCAGCAAGCTGTTGTCTTCTCACTTTCTTATCTAGTCTCTCCCTCTTGTCTCAGAGGAAGAATAGTTTCCTCCTTCATAAAGTTATAGTAGGGGCTGGCCCTGTGGCTGAGTAGTTAAGTTCACACACTCTGCTTCAGCAGCCCAGGGTTTCTCTGGTTTAGATCATGGGCACGGACATAGCACCGCTCATCAGCCCATGCTGAGGGGGCGTCCCACATTGTCACAGCTAGAAGGACCCACAACTAAAAAATATACAACTATATAGTTTGGGTAGAAGAAGAAAAAATAAAATCTTAAAAAAAAAAGTTATAATGGAGTGTCATATATTGGAAACACTCAAAGCCCTCCAGTAAAACACATTTAATTTTCACATGTATTAATGTCTTTCAGAGGAGATAACCTATGTGGGATTCCATTATGAGGCCATCCTAAGTAGATCCAGGATTTTGCTAATATGTGGAATTCCTATTCTATTAGTTGTTTACTCAGTAAAGGTAACAATTTATTTTTCCTGAACTATATTATTGATTTGCAAGTTAAGCTTTTATTCTTATGCCTTTTTTTTTTCTTTTTTCTTTTTTGGTGAAGAAGACTGGCTCTGAACTAACATCTGTTCTTCCTCTATTTTGTATGTGGGAGGCTGCCATAGCCTGGCTTGACAAGCCATGTGTAGGTCCATGCCCAGCATCTGAACTAGTGAACCCTGAGCTGCTGAAGCAGAGCACATGAACTCAATCACTATGCCACTGAGCCTGCCCTTTTTCTCTTATTCTTCATAAAACTTCCGCCCTGAGTGTTTACTCTATTTTTTCATCTCTCTCCTGCATTTCGGAATTCCATTATTCAGATAACCAGACAAAAATTCAGCAAAAATGCTCATGCTGATTATTTGTAATTGTGTATGATCTATGGAACAAATAGTGGAAACTTGGATTCAATTAGAAATCGTTAGATATAATCACAAAGCAGTGGAAATAAAAGGTAATTCACTGTGTTGCATAGGGCATATTAAAACTTTGGAAAATAAGCAGCATTTAGCTTTTCAAAATCAATTCCAGCTGGGACATCACCCTGAATAGCTCTCTTACCATGAAAAACATTTTCTCATGATGCTCTATTTTTTTTTTTTTTGAGGAAGATTAGCCCTGAACTAACATCTGTAGCCAATCCTCTTTTTGCTGAGGAAGACTGGCCCTGAGCTCACACCCGTGCCCATCTTCCTCTACTTTATATGTGGGACGCCTGCCACAGCATGGCTTCACAAGTGCTGCATAGGTCCACACCCAGAATCTGAACTGGCAAACCCCAGGCTGCCCATGTGGAACGTGTGAACTTAACTGCTGTACCACTGGGCCAGCCCCTCATGATGTCCCATTTATCTGAGTATCATTGTAATTTCTCATACATTAACCTCACACTTCTTGAAGGGGCATTTGTTGCCTGCTACCTTCCAATTCTGTCCACTTCTGTTCTCTCTAAACACACCTGACACCTTCTGTCATGAAAGTAGCCAACAAACAAGCAAACAAAAAACATATTTTCTAAGTGACCTTCTACTATCCAAGGTCAGTGTCAGACTTTCAATCTCTCTGTCTGTGAGCTATCCTGGGATTTACAACAAAGAACTCTTTTTTTCTCTTTGTCAAGGTCTTCCCTACACTGCTGTGACAGTGGTTCTCAAAGTGTGGCCCTTGGCCAGCAACATCAGCATTACTTGTGAACTTTCTAAAAATCCAACTTCTTAGGCTCTTGCCCCAGACCAGTTGGGGACTGTCCAAATGAGATGAGCCTTAATTATTGCTCTAGATGATTCAGATACATGCTAGAGTTTGAGGGTCATTGCTTTAGAGTATCATGTGCTTTAGGAAGCCTTTTGTTTTTTTTCTTCCTGTGCTTTAATGGCAGCTTTTTGTATCTTTTTCTCATCAGTATTTGGATGATCTCACTTATATGTGGAATCTGAAAAAGGAACCCAAAGTCATAGAAACAGAGAACAGATTGGTGGTTGCCAGGAATGGGAGTGGGCATGGGGGAAATGGGGGAAAGTGGTCAAAGGGTACAAATTTCCAGACATAAGTTGAGTAAGTTTTGGAGATCTAATGAACAGCATGGTGACTATGGTTAACAATACCGTTGTGTCTATCTGAAAGTTGCTAGCAGAGTAGGTTTTAAGCCTTCTGATCCCCCCACCACACACACACACACACAAACACTACATGAGGTGATGAATGTGTTAACCAACCCTATTGTGGTAATCATTTTCCAATATATACATATATAAAATCATTACATTGTACATCTTAAACTTACACAATGTTACACAGCAATTATATCTCAATAAAGGTGAAAAAAAGTAGTTGTTCTCCAAAATTACTTTTGCTTTTCTTCTTTTGTATTTTCAGAGTCTATTTTGGATGTTTCAGCAATCAAACTAAGTTCTCAACAACAACGCCAACTATGCTCTTGAGATCCAGTTATTTATCTCAAACTTACTTATTATGAATTTGCATTTTAATTATTCAACAAATGAGAAAATATTTTCCTACCATACAATTGTAATAAACAAGTAAGATAGTATGTATTGGACCAAACGAGGGCATGCACTGAATGCTTCAAGAGTTCTGCTGGAATCTCCATTGGCCGGACATAGAAATATGTGGAATGAAATGATTAGCCCTGGGAATGTTGATGCTATTTAGGAAGGGAAGAGAGAATAGAAATTCTTCCAAGCCAGAGAACACAGTGTGGACCAAGCAGAACCTCAGCAGCCTGAGGAGTGGGCAGGTAGAATACTTTGCAGCAAAGATGTGTAGACGTGATGTGAGACAGGAGGGCAAGGAGCCATGGGACATGAGTGGAAGGGTTCAGCTTTCATTATGTCTACACTTTCAGTAACATAGTATTACTGAAATTTCACTCTCTGATCCCGATACTGATCCAGATAATGAGAACAGAGTCTTGAGTGAAAAAAGAAAGGTTTTACTTTGCCTGGCAGAAGGAGAAAAGCCATGGCTAATGCCTCAAGAATTGCTTGCTCCCCCTCAAGAACCAGGTATGGGTTTTTATTTGGAATTTTAGGTAAGGGAGTGGGGCCATGGCCTTCTTGGTCAGCATTTTCCAATCAGCCTGTGTCTGGGGCTGCTTCCAGCAGAGGAGACAAAGGATTTCCAGGATGAGTGTCCTTGGCTGTTTATCTCCATGGTAGAAGGTAGACTCTGAAGTCGGGAAGGTAAGGAGTTGGGGCCTGGGAAGCTTTGGTCTCTTGATATTCTCTGGATGTTAGTTTCTCTGTAAAAGACTTCAGGGTCCCGTGATTAGCCATGACTTCAATAGGAGCACAGTGTGAGGCCATCTGGACTTTAACAATTTGTAACTTCTATTTGGTTGTAAAGTTCAGAGGGTCAGATGTTAAAGAAACAAACATTTACATGTGAGTGAAACTAAAGACCCAGGGAACTAGGAATGCCTGATTATAGCTATAACCCACACATGCTGGATTCACTGTAGGGGAACTGATATCAGGGCTGATATTAACTGAGAGCTTGTAGCAACAGCAAACGTTACTTCAGGGCTTAAAGAAGGTGGCATAATAAAGGTGGCATTTCTGAAAACTTAACTGTTCTTCATGTTTAGCAACATTTGAAAGGAAGATTATTTATGAGGAAAAGAAGGAAGTGAGCAAATTATTTTAATAGTACACCTGTGAGTTATTGAAAGAAACTCTGGAATAAATGACCCTCTTTAGATAAGAAATGCAAAGAGAAAACCCAAAATAACTTAAACAAGAGAAAGAAGATGCATGGAAGGTTTGAATGTGTTATTGAATGGATGAAAGCAAAATCAAGGTTAAAATAAAATTCTAGACACAAAGGTGTGGTTATGAATTGTTCCACTTTTGCTCTTAAATTGGTGGGAGGTTAAATATGCTTGACATGCCCCCCTCGTTTCTCCACCTCTTTCTCACTGTGGCTCATCTTGTCTGTGTCCTGAAGACCAGTATTATAGAAAACTCTTCTGCTAATTAAAGCCCTGGTAAAAGAGGCCTGGGAGACTGTGCTCTTAGCTCAGAGAGGACGAATCACTTGTCTGATGCCTCTACATAAAATGATTATGCATATCTTTATTAATGTTGAAAGAAAATAACGACTTTATCACTAGCATTAAGAAAGCCCTTGCATTATTATTTGCACTGTTAGAAATATTTTGTAGGGGATTGAAGACATTCTTTGTCCCTGGAAACACCAGAACTCTTCCCAACGCCTGAGTCACCCTGGCTTCGAAGCCTGGGCTCAGAAAGGAACTAGCACTGCTCTCTCTTCCCTTCCTAGGACCTGCCACCAACAGGAAAACCTAAGCTTTAAATGTCAAAACAACTTTCAAGCACTTAACCATCTTTGGCCAAGCCAGCATATTAGGACATTTTTTTTTTATTTTAATGATCCAGATGAATCACCTATATCAGATATTTGTCAGAATAAATTACAGTTTTTTATATTTGATAAGCCTCTTAAAATATTTTAAGGTCTATAGATAATTTTAATGTTAAATGCCCACCTTTGTGCTTTAAATAGCTCAGTGGTCCAGTTCATGGATCCTGTGAAGAAAGACATTCAGCATCACTCTCTCCCTTCCTTCCAATTTGACAGGTTGGTGTTTCATTTCCTTCAGAATAAGGAGACCTGAGGAGGCATGCATTTTGGCAGGCTAGCCAGACCAGGAATGATTCACAGTTTGTGAAATTCACTGTTGGGAAAGTGAGATCTTGAGCAATTACCTGAATTGGCCAAACTCTAAGATGTTTCCATGTATTATTTAATATTACTGACATCCATGCTCAAAGCAACACATGACATTATTATTATTACTTTTTTTTTACCAAGTCAAAGTTTGGTCATAAGTCTGTGGGCTAAGGAAAAAAAATCAAAACCAAGCACTACCATTAAGATATGTTCCAAAGTTAAAGACCAAATCAAGTTTGTGCCTGGAACATCCTCTATTAAAAACTCCTTAATTAATAAAGGATTAATGCACCATCTATGGAGCTCTTTCAGTGGGAAAGAAGAGGGGAAAGATAAAATTCAGGGTCAGACAGATGTACAGTATACCCAAAGTATATAATCGAGTCAAGATAAAGCTATATGTCTCAAAAAATTTTGAGTTTGGCATACGATATTGAGTTAAATTAAATGTTGTTACTGAGAGAGCTATCTCAGTAAAAATGCTTAGAACCTAGACTAAAGTAAGCTGAGGCTGAAATTAAGAGAATAACAACAACAAACACTGGGTTCCCTGATTTCTACAAGCAGTAAGCAAAATGAGAAAGCTGCTCAGCCAACATAAATCTTTCTAAATTGGCCTAGGCAGACAATGTAAAGGAAATCTTCCCAGAGGATAGAACAAAGAGCTGTAGAGAAGAATGACATGATGAGGTAGCAGAACTGCAATATAGTCATGGACCATTTCCTATAAAGCCCTCACTCTTGATTCCTGGTAGTCAGACTGTATTTCCCCTTGAACATGGGTGTGGCTATGTGTCTTCCCTTGGCCGATGATATGTCAGTAGCCATAAGGCATGCAGAGCTTTGAAATGTCCGAAAGTAGTTACACTTGCCTCTTGAGCTTCTGCCAATGCCTTTTGAAGAATACGTCCTAGGAAGCTAATTAGTCACAGGGAAAGAAAGCACATGGAGCAAACTTGAACCCAACCTAAGGCCTGGACACAACCCAGTTTAGCCCAGTCCAGATCAGCTGAACTCTGGAAATGGCTGAGTGAAAAATCAATCCTCTTATTTTATTCAGCAGGATTTCTGATTGTTCACAGCAGAAGGTAATTCATATAAAGGAGTAGTTTCAATCATAATATCTCTCAGTCCACTTGCCTGGAAGTCAATATGAAGATTCCGCCTGTCACTGATGTGTTTAATCCAACTATCTCGTCCATAACTGAAGAAAAAATAATTCCCATGAGGCAAATTTGTGGGAAACATAGAACCACCATAAAAAGGATTCTGTACAAAAATACACCTAAATGTACAAATAGGTGGAGATTAAACAACACATTTTTAAATGACCAATCTTCCATAGAAGAAATAGCAAGGATAATTAGAATATACTTGGAGACAAATAAAAACAAACAACAATAAACACCCTACCAAAAATTATGAGATGCAACAACAGCAGTTCTTAGAGGAAAAGTTATAGCTGAAGATGCTTCCTTAAAAGAGAAAAAGAAAAAAGGGCTGAATTCAATAACCTGATTTTCTACTATAAGAAACTAGAAAAAAAGAAGGAACTGGACTCAAAGCTAGTAGAAGAAGGGAAATAAAAAAGACAAATGAAATAAAAAATAGAAAAAAAAATAGAGAAAATCAATAAGACCAAAAGTTGGTTCTTTAAATTGACCAACAGAATTGTAAACCTTTAGACTGACTAAGGAAAAAGTAGAGATGACTCAATTTACTAAAATCAGAAATGAAATTGGGACATTACAACTGACATTATAGAAATAAAAAGGATTATAAGAGAGCACTATGAACAACCATAAGCCAACAAATTAGATAACTCTGATGAAGTGGACAATTTTCTAGAAACAAAAGATGCAAAAACCAACTCTAGGAGAAGTACAAAATATGAATAGACCTATAACAAGTACAGAGAAGTCAGTAATTACAAACGTGATTAATTAAAAATTAGGGTGATAACAGAAATGGTAGAGTAGGGAGCTCCAATGGCCCAACTCTCTATAGAAACATCAAAAGAAAATCTGTCAGAATCAACCTTGTCAGGAAATTGGAAAATAGTTAAAAATTTAACCAATTGGTGAACATTAAACCAAGAAAAGTGTTATTTATGAATAGCAAAATAGCTTTCTGGAATTTTACCTTAGGCTTGACCTACTTCCCTTCCCAGTGGTGGTCATAAAAACAGCAACCTGCATTCCTGGTGTGGGGACTGGATCTGGGGGAAGAAGAATGAACCTTGATACCAAGGAATTGTGGATGCCAATTTATCCTTCTGGAGATTCCACAAAGTTTGGATTCAGAGCACTAGGCTTTGTTTTGTCTAATTCTAAATCTCTCAGGGTGTAACAGTGGCTGAGTGAAGGGTGTCCCTTAAAAACATTGAAAGGGAAATGAACAAGCCACTCCTGCCTGGGGCAAAAGATTATAAAATCAGGTGAAACAATGAACATGCAGAAAGCCTAGGAGGAAAAGCTGAAGAGGGAATTATTTGGGGGAAGAAGTGTTTTGGAAAACTCCCATGTGTTTCAGTATTACAGAGAATCTGGATAAGTTTACACATGCCCAGGGCAGAATATATGTTCAGAAAAAAATTTAAGTCTCTAAACATTTACCTTTGGCTCATCTTAAGGCTCAGCACAAACATGGAGTGAAGGCTAAGGCAGAATTGAAAGTGGATTCGCTAAAAATTGAACAGCTGTCCCAAGACAAAGCCAATCTGTAAATACCAGGAGAATATTTTTTCTTTTCTTTTTCTTCTGTTTTATTTTTATTTACTTATTTGAAAAAGAGGACAAAGTGGGGGGATTCACACTTACAAATTTCAAAGCTACTCTAAAACTACATCAATAAAAACAGTGTGGTATTAGCATAAAGACAGGTACAGAGCATTGGAATAGAATTGAGAATTCAGAAATGCATCGTCAGAGAATTGATTTTTGACAAATGTGCCAAGGACATTCAATGGGAGAAAAAACAGTCTTTTCAGCAAACGATACTGAGATCATTGTATTTACACATGCTAAACAATGAAGTTGTACCCCATCTCATATCATATCATATCATATCAATAACTCATATCTCATATCAATAAACAACTCAAAGTATATAAGATACTTCATTATAAGAGCTAAAATTATAAAAATCTTAGAGGAAAACCAGGGGTAAGTGACCTTCGATGTACAGTGGAATCTAAGCATCAGCAACAGCAACAAAAAGATAAATTGGGCATCATCAAAATTTAAAACTTTTGAACATCAGATGACGCTATAACGAGCTAGAATATCACAGCAAGAATCTCAGGCAATTGTACAAATTAAGCTGGATCCAATTTTGCATTTCTTTCTTCTTGAACTAAACTGAAAATCCAGCCCTACAAGTGTGCCCAGGTGCCTATCAGTACAACCCAACAAATTCTGTAATTCCTTTAGGGTGTGCACTTTCCCCTCTTGGGTAGACACTGGAAATCTCCACCTTGGCGAGGCTGGGATTTTACATTTCTTAGAAACTTTGGGGCAGTATTAGATGGTGGCATTGAGTCTTGAAGAGGATCGGTATCCACTTCAAGGTGCCTGCCTCCTGTCACACCGTTATAGAAACTTTCAGAAAGACTTGGTGGTCTCCTTAATTGGAAGAGTAAGGCTGGCTTACCCTGGCAAAGGTGCTTCAAGTTATGTTAGACTGAGGATTCTTGGCTGTATCCTAAGGCACTTGCATGTTCCTATCCCAGGTTCAAGGTCTTTCTCTTTCTCCACCAGTTCCCTAAACCTGATCTTCAACTATGTAGTCATGCAGCCACAAGAACAAAAAAATATATATTTTAACACAACCATAAAAGCTTTCTAGATGCTACCTACGTCTTGTCTAAACTTCTTTTAATAAACTCTCCAGTTATCATAAGTACACATCTACCTCACAGTCATTATAAACTCTGTCACTACTGTACAGTAGTGTAGAAGCTGATATTGACTTCCCAAAATCCTTAAGTATCATAGGCAGTTTAGCCTAAATGAATAAAAATGATAGTTAAATTTAGGGATAATTTTTTCTGTTACTTATTAATAATATTCCACCTTTCCTAATAACTAATGCAATCTCATAATATTGTCTTTGAGAATATTCTTCCTACTATCTGTCCTTATACCAGGAGATGCACTAGTTATTTCAATTATTTACAATGGAAGTAATTCAATTAAAAATGGCAACATGGCAGAAGATCTGATAGCTAACCTGGAGTTGATTTCTGCCAGTTTCTCAATAGTTGCTCCTGTTTGCTGATCCCAGCACAGTTGAGCCTGAAGACACCTGTTAGTGATGAGGATTATTTTAGGCTGGTTAATTTTTAAAATGCAGATGAGAAGCAGGCTCAGAGGACTGGAATTTGCTTGCCCTTTGAGAGATATTTGCATTTGTGAAAGAAGGGAGATGACCTTGTCTCTAGAAACTCTTAATGGGGAAGGCAAGAACTTAAGTTGGTTACTGTCTGGCAATCTCATGTAACTGATTTAGGGTGGTGGCTTCTGACCTTCACTTAATCCGATTTGATTCTTATCTAAAAGTCATGGGATCACCCAATAGCCAGACCCCACCTGCACTGATACTATTTTAACTTTTTTCCATGTTCTTTCCTTTGTCTTGTAAAGAGATGGCTCACATACCTATGCCTTAAATTTAGCCTTACTCTCCACCTATGTTTGCAGCAGAAGTGGCTGCAGCAGCACCTCCTCCTGCCTGTGAGCCCTGTCCCCATGCAGCAGCCTGACTGCCCATGGGTCCTGTCCCCATGCTATTCCACACTATTCTCTAAATAAAAGAGCACTACTGCCAGATCTTGAGAGTTCAAGAAATCTTTCTTTCGACTCCTCAGCACACCGACCCCATATCATTAGCACCAGACCTTGTGACATAGAGTAATGCAAGGAAGGGATGGGAATGGAGCTGAGCACAAAAGGGACTGAGAGCTGCAGACTCATGATAGATTTTTTAATATGCAGGTGGATTATCTTCACTCATACATTATTCAATGTTTTAGCATTAATTTCCATAAAGAATATCCATGTGCATTTTTATGCACTCTGTCAATTTATTAAAATAAATATCATACTTCAGGAAAATGATTGAATATGCTTAAGAATACTTGAAGTAGCATTGGTACCATCTGATCTGAGGGTGAGTAAAAAATCTCCTGTAAAACAAATATGATCGAGGTGATTTTTGGCCAGGGGACTCTGTCAAAACTTGATGTGTTTATTCTGTGGAAAGTGGACTTTTGAATAATCTTTCTATATTAAAATCAGTTTGGATAAATTACATTTCTGTAGAATATTAGCCACTTCATTTTGTTGTTTCAAATTTGTTAGAGTTTCACAAAGTAGTTTATAGATGTAGTTTTAGAATAGCTTTGAAATTCGTAAGTGTAACTTTTTCCAGTTTTATTGATAAATAATTGACATGCATCACTGTATAAGTTTAAGGTGTACAGCATGATGTTCTGCTTTACACATATTGTAAAATGCTTACCACAACAGGTTCACCTAGCATCCATCTTCTCATAGATAGAACAACAATGAAAGAAATTTAAGAAGGGAAAACAAATTCTCTTTGTGATGAGAAGTCTTAGGCTTTATTCTCTTAACAGCTTTCTTATCACACAGCAACATTAGCTAAAGAAATCATGTTGTCACATCCCTGGTACTTAATTCTCATATGACTGGAAGTTTGTACCTTTTGACTACCCTCCTCTAGCTTCTCTTTTCCCCACTCTCCACCTCTAGTAACCACAAGTCTGACCTCTTATTCTGTGAGAATTTTTGCTTGGTTTTTTTTAGATTCCACGTGTTAGTGAGGTCATACAGTATTTATCTTTGTCTGACATAAGCATAATGCCTTTAAGGTCCATTCATATTGTCACAAATGGTAGGATTTCCCCATTTTTGTTACGGTTGAATAATATCATATGTATATATACGCACCATAACTTCTTTATCCAGTCATCTATTGAGGGACACTCAGGTTGTTTCCATGTCTTGGCTATTGCAAATAACGCTACCTTGAAAATGGGCAAGCAGGTGTCTTTTCCAGTTAGTGTTTTCATTTCCTTTGGATATATTCCCAGAAGTGGAATGCTGCATCATATGGTAGTTCTATTATTAATTTTTTGACGATTCTCTATACTGTTTTCCATAATGGCTGCACCAGTTTGCATTCTCATCAATAGCATGCAAGAATTCCCTTTTCTCCACATCCACAACAGCATTTATTATCTCTTTTCTTCTTGATGATTACCATTTTAACAGGCATAGGGTGATATCTCATTGCAGTTTTAGTTTTCATTTCCCTAATGACTATTTATCTTGCAGATCTTTCCATCCACTTGTTGGCCTTTGTATATCTTCTTTTGAGAAATGTCTATTCAGATTCTTGGCCTATTTTTTTTTCAACTGGGCTATTTGTTATTTGCTATTGACTTGTATGAGTTCTTTATACATTTTGGATATTAACATCATCAGTTATATGGTTTGCATACTTTTTACCATTCTGTACAGTGTCTTTTTACTCTGTTAATGGTTTCTTTCGCTGTGTAGAAGCTTTGTAGTTTGATTTGGTCCTACTTATGGATATTTAATTTTCTTTCTTGTGCTTTAGGTGTCATATCCAAAAAATCATTAACAAGACCCATGTCAAGGAAGCTTATTCCTATGTTTTCTTCTAGGAGTTTTATGGTTTCAATCTTACGTTTAAGTCTATAATCCATCTTAAGTTATATTTTCTGAGTGGTCTAAGAAAGGGATCCAGTTTCATTCTTTTACATGTGAATATCCAATTGTCCCAGCACCATTCATTGAGGATACGTCTTTTCTCCATTCAGTATTCTTGCCTCCTTTGTCAAATATTAGTGGGCCACATACATCTGAGTTTGTTTCTTGGCTCTTAATTCTGTTCTATTTGTTTATTTGTCTGTTTTTATGCCAGTTCCATACTGTTTTGATGATCTTTTTCTCAGGATTTCTTGGGCTATTTGGGATCTTTTATCATTTGACATAAATTTTAGGAATGCTTTTTCTATTTCTGTAAAAAATGCCATTGGAATCTTGATAGGGATTGCATCCATAGGCATTCATTGTTGTGAACTTTCCTCTCAGAACTGCCCTTTCCATGTCTCACAAGTTCTGGTAAGTTGGATTTCTGCTTTTGTTGCTCTCAAGAAATTTTTTAAAATTTTCCCATTAACTCCTTCTTTTAATCATTGGTTGTTCAGGAGAGTGTTGTACAATTTCCACGTGTTTGGAAATTTCCAAGTTTTTCTCTTATTATTGATTTCTAGTTTCATGTCATTGTGCTCAGAGAATATACTTGGTAAATTTAAATCTTCCTGAACTTGCTGAGGCTTGTTTTGTGGCATAATGTATGGTCTACCCTATAAAATGCTTCATGTGTATTTTACTCTTGTTGAATAGATTATTCTGCATATGTCTATTAGGTCCATTAAGTCTATATTGTTGTTCAAATCTGCTGTTTCCTTATTGATTCTCTGTCTGGATGATTTATTCATTGTTGAGAGTGGAGTATTAAAGTCCTCATTCTTATTCTATTATTGTTTATTTTTCCTTTTAGTTCTGTTAGTTTTTGTTCTACATATTTAGGTGCTCCAATGTTAGGTGAAAAGTATTTACAATTGTTATACCTTCTTGAAGGATTGACCCCTTTATCACTATATAATGATTTTCCTTGTCTCTTTTTAACATTTTTAGTTTAAAGTTTATTTTGTGTGATATAAATATAGCCACCTTTGCCTTTTTTTTTCTTTTTTTTTTTGGTTACCATTTGCTTACAATGTCTTTTCTACTCCTTCTCTCTCAGGCTATTTTTGTGTTTAAGGCTAAAGCAAGTCTCTTGTGGCCATGATCTCATTGAATCTTGTTTTTTTATTCATTCAGGCATTCCATGCCTTTTGATTAGAGAATTTAATTCACTTACATTTAAAGTGATTATTGATAGCTAAGGACTTACTATTGCCATTTTGTCAATTGTTTTCTGGTTGTTTTGTAGATCTTCTGTTTCCTGTTTCTTATCCTGCTTTTTTAATGTTTTGATGCATTTTGGTATCAGTATGATTTGACTTCTTTAGTAGTTTTTTTGTGTGTAATTACTACAGGATTTTCCTTTGTGGTTACCATGAGGTTTACACAAAATATCTTAAACTTATAATAGCCTATTTTTACCTGATAACAACTTAACTTTAATGGAGTTCATAAACTTTACACTTTTACTTTTCTTCCTCTCACATTTTAGGTTATTGCTGTTACATATTATACATTTTTTATAGTGTGTGACTAATAAGAGATTATTGTAGTTATGGTTATCCTTACTATGTTTCTTTTTTTTACTTTTAACTAGAGTTTAAGTGAATTATACAACACTATTGCCATATTACAGAGTCTAATGATAAGTATGTATTTACCATTACCAGTGAGATTTATACTACCCTTTTATGTTTTTGTGATCTTAATTAGTGTTCTTTTACTTCCAATCAATGCATTTCTGGGAAGACAGGTGTGGTGGTAATGATCTTCCTTTGTTTTGTTTGTTTGGGAAAGCTTTTATCCCTCCTTTGTTTCTGAAGGACAGCCTCCCTGGGTATAGAATTCTTAGTAACAATTATTTTCTTTCAATATTTTGAATATGTCATCCTATTCTCTCTTGGCTTAAAAAGTTTTTGTTGAGAAATGTGCCTATTGTGTTATGGGGATTCCCTTATATGTAACTTGTATCTTTTCTATTGTAGCTCTTAAAATTTTCCTTTATCTTAGACTTTGAGCAATTTAATTATAATCTGTACCTGTGTAGCCCTATTTAAATTCACCCTATTTAGGGTGCTTTGGGTCTCATGGATCTGGATGTCTATTTGTCTCCCCAGGTTCAGGAAGTTTTCAGCCATTATTGCTTTAAATTTACATTCCATCCCTTTCTCTTTCTCTTCTCCTCCTGCAGTTTTCATAATGCACATACTGGTTCTTTTCTTTATTTCCCATAATTCCCCCAGAATTTCTTCACTCTTTTTATTCTTTTTGCTCCTCTGACTGTCTCTCACCCTCCACTTCACTGATCCTTTCTTCTGCATAGTTGAGTCCACTTTAGAAACTCTCTATTGAATTTTTCAGTTTAGTTATTGTGTTTTTAAACACTGAGATTTCAGTTTGTTTGTTTGGATTTGTTCTTTTTTGATGGTTGCTATTTCTTTGTCAAACTTCTTATTCTGTTTATGCATTGATTTCCTTGTTTTCTTTAGCAGTCTATCTGTGTTGTGTTGTAGTTCACTATACCTCCTTAAGAAGATTATTCTGAATTCTTTGACTGTTCAAAGATTTCCCTTTCTTTAGGTTCAGTTATGGGAGCTTTATTTGTTTCCTTTGGTGGTGTCATATCTACCTGATTTTCCATGATCCCTGATTCCTTACGTCAGTATCTGCACATTTGAATAATCAGGCTCCTCTTGTAGACTTCACAGGTTAGCTTTGGAAGAGACAGTTCTTAATCTGTCAACTCAGTTTGGGCTACTGGATGTGTCTGCTAGCAATGTCCTTGAACAGGTGGGGCTGCTATTATGGTGTGTTCTGGGGAAAGGCAACTGCTTGAGCTCTGAGGATGCAGACGGGGATTGTGCCCTTCCTGAGAACAGTTGAATAGTCCTGCTGGCTTAGTTCCTTACCAAAGTGAGGCTGGAGGATGGGCTCTGTGGGTGCCTGGATTCTCTAGTCAGGCTTCCTAGAAGGTTAGGACTGGGAATCATATCCAGTAGTAAATGGGGCTATGAATTAGCTTCTCTGTCCTGGCAGGGAAGCAGGATGGGACCCAGGGCCTTACAGTTTGTTATTTCAGGATTCAAATCAGTCCAGAGTGTGCACTGAATTCCCTGGCCAGGTATGGTCACCAGTTTTGCTCTGCAGATGGTGGAAAACATGGGTTGTGTTATCTATTTAAATGCCATTGTATGTAGGGCTGGTGAAAGAGCTATTCAACTTCTTATGTGCTCTGGTTATGCTCCCTGGTTGGAAAGGCTCAAGGTTGTATTCACCAATTCCAAGTGTTATGAATTAGATTCCCTGCCTGGGTACAGTGGGAGAAGCAGCTCTAAAGCCAGTAAAATTGTTTGTTGTCCTAATTCATGCCAACTCATGCCCCAAGTTCTGACTGGCTGACTGAATAGGGCAACTGGGTTTGCTCTGCAGACTGTCAGCACTGCCCACCTCTCAGCTTTAGTGCCACTGGGCTGCATGCTTCCAGGAATTGTCTTCAGCTCTTCTGAACAAATAGGACCAGAAACCCCCGGTGGATGGGGCTATGTCTCAACTCTCTTGTCTGGGAGGGAGAAGGTGGGGCTGCTCCAGGAGTCTATCAATTTCCCAAACAGGCTTTCTAGTTGGAAGGCCTGGGAGCTACCCTCAGCCTATGAATTAATCCCCCTGCCTGTGTGTAGCATGGGAATGCTCCACACTTGGCATTGGCTTTGCTCTGTGGGCAATCAGCTCTGCCCACTAACCTCTTAGCTCAAATGCTCCTGGGACAACACAACTTCCATGAGTTGTCTATTGCTTTTCTGGTCAGAAGGGGCCAGAAGACACTCTCTATAGCAAGCGGGGCTGTGATTCAGCTCTTTGACTGGACGTGGCCAAATCAGACGCTAGGGCCAAAATAACACCTTCTTTGAAGATTCAAATCTGGCAGATATGTACTCTGCCAAGTTCTCTGGTCAGAGTGTGCCCACAACTTGGGTCTTCAAGTGATAAAAGTCACTGATTAGAATTACTACTTTGGCACTGCAGTTATAAACTCAAGCAGGCAAGATCTGTGTGCTAGTTTTGCAAGCCCTTCCCCTTCCCCATCACAGTCTGATGCCCAGTGGTTGACAGCCAGAGATTCCTTTGCAAGTCCTATGACACGAGGTCAGAGAAGGGGCTTGTGCAAAGCAACACACAATGCTGGAGTTTTCTGGTTGCCCCTTGGGTTCTCTTTTCACACTGGAGGAATCAGAGGGTCAGAGGAGACCTCTCTGCATGGTGCCACAGTGGCCCAGATAAATAAAATCTCATATCACAATATTAACATTTTTTAAAGTTAAAACAATTATTTTTTTAAAAACATTGTATAGGCAAGGAGGTGAAGCATTGGGGATTCCCACACTGACAAGTAGAGAGCAAAGTGGTATAAACAGTTTGGAGAAGAGTGGAATGAAATATAAACGTGGTCATACCAATTGACCTAATAATTCTTCTAACTTTATGGGTTAAATGGATTCTTGTATGTGTGTATCAATAGTCATACATGATAATATTCTAGACTACAGTTAGTGAAAATAAAAGAAGAATAAAACCTATGAATGCCTATCAACATGCCATGAATAAATAAAGTATGGTTAATTAGGAAAATGGAATGAATATATTAATATATTTGAATCTCACAAATATAATATTGATTTTTATAAAATAAATAGAAAAAAATGCTATGACGTTGTTATAGTTTGATTTTTGACAATATAGATAAGAAGCAGGTTTGTTAAGGCAGTTTATTTTGGAAGAAAATTCCAGGAAACAAGAGTAGAAGAGCTAGTAAAAGTGAAATAGGGAAATAAGATAAATCAATCCAGCTGTGTATTATCAAGTTGGTTACCATTTTAGACCACTTGGGTTCAATCAGTCTGTGAGACCTTTGAATAAATCTACAGAATATGCCTTGAGACTGTCTCTCTCTCTGTGTGACACAGAAGAACAAAATATTCATCTACCAACTCCCCTACCACACAAGTCAATCCCATCTCTAGGTTGTGCATGTCCCAACCTGGCCAGATGGGGTTTCATTTGCACTATACTTAGCAGTGGCAAACACTTACTGAGTCATAAAAATAAGTTATTAAGTGAGAGATAAAAATGTTTGGTACAGCTTAGCTCTAATGTTATCAAGATAAATCTTGTAACTGGTCCATTCAACAAGGTACCATTCATATAAATTATAGAAATATGCAATCAATGCCATATATTGTTAATGAGTGTATGATTATGTGGTGCATATATTTAAAAAAATAATTGGCTTTAAAGTACCCAATTCCAGTTGGTGTTAATCTTCAGAATATAAAGAAGGAAGTGATGCATTGGGGTACATAATAGATCACAGTTGTCTATTATGTAATGTTTTATACTTTTTATGCCTGATATAGTTCCCAACAAGTAAAAATCTAGACATGGGGAAAGACTAGAAATGGAAAAAAAAATAAAAACAAAATATAATCATCCTTTGGAAATTGTATCTATAAATTGAAATCTCCAAATTGGAAAAAATTTTTAAAAAACTTTAAAATATAGAATAATCAAGTCAGGAAATACTTTCAGAAGTGATGCATGTGTATATTGTGTAACCTACATAGTTACAAAGCTTTATCCATAGACTTTATCAGGGGACATGTGGGAGAACATCTATGATGACATAATATTGTGTGTGCATTAGTGGAACCGGATGCAACCTAGGTAACTATAAGACGTCAAGTGAAATTCTCCCAATAGAGGAAAAAAAAAGAATGAAAAGAGTGAAGAATGTGTATGTGAACTGTGGGATCAGATTAAGATAAAGACTCCATTCACTGGAGTCCAGAAGGAGAGGAGAGAGAGAAAGGGTAAAAATCTTATTTAAAGAAACAAAGAGTGAGAATGTTCCAAATGTAGGTAAAGATTTCTGTATCCAAGTTCATGAAGCTCACACGTTTCCCCAAAATGTCAACCTAGAACCATATTCTCCAAAACATTATAATAAAGCTGTCCAGTCAAAGACACAGTCAGAATTTTAAAAGCAACACAAGAAAATAATTCTTCACATAAAATGAATCTCCATAAAACTATCAAAAGATTTTTCAGTAGAAACCTTGCAGGCCAGGGAAGATACATTCTACAAGTTGAAAGAAAAAAAAGCCAATCAAGAATAGAAGAACTCCTTTCAGCATTTCTTTCTCTTTTTTTGAGGAAGATTAGCCCTGAGCTAACATCTGCTGCCAATCCTCCTCTTTTTGCTGAGGAAGACTGGCCCTGAGCTAATATCCATGCCCATCTTCCTCTAATTTATATGTGGGACGCCTACCACAGCATGGCTTGCCAAGCGGTGCCATGTCCACACCCGGGGTGCAAACCGGTGAATCTCAGGCCACCAAAGCAGAACATACCAAGTTAAAAACTGTGCCACCAGGCTGGGCCCCCTTTCAGCATTTCTTGTAATGCAATCCTAGTGGTGATGAACTCACTCAGCTTCCATTTGTCTGGGAAAGTCTTTATATTTCCTCCATTTCTGAAGGATGATTTTGCTAGGTTAAAAATAGCCTGTTATATCTATATGATGTTTTAGGTAATCCTAATGGTAACCACAAAGCAAAAACCTATCTGAGATACACAAAATGGAAAGGTAACCAAAGCATTTCCACTACAGAAAACCGCTAAGTCATAAAAGAAGACACAAAGAGAGGAATAAAAAAAAACAAGGAAACTACAAAATAGACAATATCTTTCTGTTTGTTTGTAATCGAAACATGTTTGACATATAACTGTGCAAACTTAAGATGTAAAGATGCTAGTTTGGTACTTTATCTATTGTAATATAAACACCATTCTAGTGATAATTAGCACCTCTGTCATATTAGATAATCATTTCTTTTTAGTGGTAGAAATAATGAAGTTCTAGTCTCTTGGTAAGTTTTATGAGTATAATACATTATCATTTTATTTATTTGCTATCCTGTGCGTTAGATCTCTAGGACTTAGTTACTACTCATTCAAATGTGTACCCCTAAACCACATCTGTCCCATCCTCCTGCCCGAGATCCCTGGTAACCACCATTTACTCTTTGTTTTTAAAAGCTTGGCTTTTTTAGATTCCCCAAATAAGTAATATCAGACAGTATTTCTCTTTCTCTGTGTCACTTATCTCATCATAATGTCATCAAGGTCCATCCATGTTGTTGCAAATGGCAAGATATCCTTTCTCACAGGTAAATGATATTCCATTGCCTATGTATACCTCGTCTACTTTATCCAATCATTCATTCATAGACACTTAGGTTGTTTATATATCTTGGTTATTGTGAATAATGCTGCAATAATCATGAGAGTGCATATATCTCTTCAATATCCTGTTTTCATTTACTTTGGGTATATACCCAGAAGTGGAATTTCTGGATCACATGGTAGATCTATTTTTACTTTTTTTTGAGGAATCTCCATATTATTTTCCATAATGATTAAATGATTAAAGTCCCACCAATTGTGGACAAGGGTTCTCTTTCATCCACATACCCACTAAAATTTGTTATCGCTAGTCTTCTTGATGATAGCCATTCTAACAGGTCTGAGGTGATTTGTGGTTTGGGTTTGCATTTCCCTGATGGATAGTGATGTTGAGCAGCTTTTCATGTACCTGCTGGCAATTTGGATTTCTTCTTTGGAAAAATGTATATTCAGATCCTCGCCTAATCATTTTAAATTAAATTGTTTGCTTTTTTATTGGTCATATGATTTCTTTATATATTTTGGATATTAACCTCTTCTCTGATATACAGTTAGCAAAAATTCTGTCCCTTTCTGTAGGTTGCCTTTTTATTTTGTTGGCTGTTGATTTTGTTGTGCACCTTTTAAGTTTGATGGAGTCCCATTTGTTGATTTTTGCTGGGATAATATTAGCTACTTCATGGAATCTTTATCATTATTGGCCCTATATAAAATTACTCACTATGCTAATTTCATTGCTAATATTAAATATTATATTTTCAATCTTGTCAGTATTGAAACTACTAGTATAAAATATATTTTACAATATTAGTCTTAATTGCTGGCCTCATGTTGAATCTAAACGCTAATTTATAAAAAGAAATTTTCTGTCCCAATTTTTCCTCTGCAAATTGTCAGTGGCTGCATGATAATTGCAAATCTGTTACTCTACATAGGCCCAGGAACTGGCCATGGTTTTCTTACAAATTATTTGGGGATTCACATAAGCAGAAAATAAGCATAATCCCTAGAGTACATGGAAATTATTAAGAGTGAAGTTTTGTTAATGTCAATTTAATATTCTACTCAAATAATGCGTGAAAATTGTATCAAAACCCACAGGGTAAAAGGACGGTCTCCATAACCCACTCCTTCTGACCTCCAAGGCAAATACTTCAAATTACTTTACAATTTTCCCTATATTTCTCTCACATTGTAAACCCTATGCTTATCTTCTGATGCCTGATTCCTAAATCCCAAATACCAGGCTGTTTTGTGACTCAGGACACTGTTGACGTGGAGATGCCCCCTCCTTGCATTGCCACCCTCGCCACTGCCCCTCCACTCGTGATCTCAACATAGTTGCATCTCACTTTATCTGGGGACATGTGTTGATGGCATTCTTCCATCTTCTAAAATGTATTGGTTGTGTACAAAAAATATAATACTGTTGTGAAAATTGATACTATTTTATTGACGATTAATGCATACAGTTCTTCTCATTATATTACTATAATTTCTCTGAAGAAGGTTTTAGGATCTTGTTTTTACAGCTGATGTTGAGAATTGTTAAGATATTGTTTTCAAGATGTTTATGGTTTTCAAGAAAATATACTTTCATAAATTATTTCTCACTTATTTTTCTGTGTTCTTTCCATGCTATTTGAATACTAAAAATGCATATGGCATAAAAATTACAGAATAGCTCATATATAACACTTCTGAGAAAATGTTTTTATTTGATAATATTCACTCCATAATTATTATGTCATATGCATTTTTAGAATGCCCATAAGTGTATATTGCATCATCTTATATCGATTCTCTAATTCCATTGTTTCTATCTCAGACTTTGGTTTGGTTGTTGTTTTCTTTCTGATCCATCTTCTCCAATTTATCTTTTGAAGCTTTCATTGAATCTATTATATTAATTATTGTATCTTTAATTTTGGGAAATCCTTTATTGTTATCTGATGTTTCCTCATATATTACTCATGGTATTTGTACTGTGGATTTAACAACTTCTCATACTTCTCTGATTGTGAAATTGTTTTGTAAATATTTCTTGCACTTTTCCCAATCAATTTTTTATTGAATTCATAATAATTTATATCAATGTGAAATTTCAGTTGTACATCATTTCTTGACAATCACCACATAAGTGTTCCCCTTCACCCCCTGTGCCCACCCACCACTGACCTTCCCCTGGTAACCACTGAACTCTTTTCTTTGTCCATATGTTTGTTCATATTCTACATATGAGTGAAATAATATGCTGTTTGTCTTTCTCTGTCTGGATTATTTGGCTTAGCATAATTCCCTCCAGGTCCTTCCATGTTGTTGAAAATGGGATGATTTGTCTTTTTTACAGCTGAGTAGTATTCCATTGTGTATATATACACCACATCTTCTTTATCCAGTTGTCAGCCAAAGGGCCGTTGGATTGTTTCCATGTCTTGGCTATTGTGAATAGTGCTGCAATGAACATATGGGTGCATATGTTACTTTGGATTGTCATTTCAAGTTGTTTAGGTAGATACCCATCAGTGGGATAGCTGGGTGGTGGTAGTTCTATTTTTAGTTTTTTGAGGATTCTCCATACTGTTTTCCATAGTGGTTGCACCAGTTTGCATTCCCACCAGCAGTGTATGAGGGTTCCCTTTTCTCCACATCCTCTCCAACATTTGTTATTTTTAGTCTTAGTGATTTTAGCCATTTAACATGTGTAAAGTGGTATCTCTGATGATTAGTGAAGTTGAACATCTTTTCCTTTATTTATTGGCCATCTGTATATCTTCTTTGAAAACTGTCTGTTCATACCTCTGCCCATTTTATGATTGGACTGTTTTTTTTATTGTTCAGTTGTATGAGTTCCTTACATATTATGGAGATTGACCTCTTATCAGATATATGATTTGCAAATGTTTTTCCCCAATTAGTGGATATTTTGATCCTAGTTTCATTGGCCTTGCAGAAGCTCTTTAGTCTGATGAACTCCCACCTGTTTATTTTTTCTTTTGTTTTCTTTGTCTGAGAAGACACGATATTTGAAGAGATCCTTTTTAGTTCGATGTCAGAGGATCTACTACCTATATTATCTTCCAGGAGTTTTATGGTGTCAGGACTTATCTTCAAGTCTTTGATACATTTTGAGTTTACTTTTGTGTATGGCATGAGATAATGGTCTGCTTTCATTCTTTTGCATGTGGCTGTCCAGTTTTCCCAACACCATTTATTGAAGAGACTGCCTATTCTCCATTGTATGTTCTTGGCACTTTTGTCAAAGATTAGCTGTCCATAGATGTGCGGTTTTATTTCTGGGCTTTTGGTTCTGTTCTGTTGATCTGTGTGCCTGTTTTTTACCATGCTGTTTTGATAACTATGGTTTTGCAGTCTCTTTTGAGCTCAGGGATTGTGATGACTCCAGCTTTGTTATTTTTTCTCAGAATTGCTTTAGCAATTTGGGGTCTTTGGTTGCCCCATATGAATTTTAGGATTCATTATTCTATTTCCATGAAGAATGTCACTGGGATTCTGATTGGGATTTCATTGAATTTGTAGATTGCTTTGGATAGCATGGACATTTTAACTATGTTTACTCTTCCAATCCATGTGATGATCTTTGGTATCAGAGTAGTATTATAAGACTGAAGGACTACAGTGCCTTTTTCGGCACAGCATGCTGAGGTTGCTCACCTATGGTGTTTCCTCTGTAAGAGAATTCCCCCACTCATTCACACTAAGAAGATTCTCAGGATGCCATTTCCCCTTGTCCATTTAAGTGATTGAACTTTTCTCAAACTGCTTTCTTCCAAAAGGTCCTGACCTCTTTCATCCCTGATTCCTCTCCTTTGCTCTCATCCCACTTTCTTTAAATTATAACAACAGGGAAAAAATGAATAAGAAAAGATTCCATAAAGAAATGTATAATGCTATATAAGCATTGTGAAGCAGATGGACAGAATACATGTCTTTTGGGAGACCTTGAGCAGAGTCATGAAGGCCAGAATGAAATTTGAGTATAGATTCTTAGGAAAAGGGTCTATTTTAACTTGAGCACTTGGAAGTTGGGTGAGGAGGCAAAAGAAAATTACTTTGTATGAATGGTGTTTGGTAATAAGGATTCATTGTAGATTTCTGAAAGGAAGAAGCAAATAATGAAATGATGTCTAAGCGGCTTGATTTGGCAAGCTTCTTGAGGATAATTCAAAAATTAAATTTAGGTCTGCAACATGAACTGATAGGCTACTGCAGTTTGAGTGGTATTATGGCTTCAATAGAAAAAAATCATTCTCTAAGGGTCATAAAAATGTATTCAAATATCAGTCTATATTTTATGCTTTTACATTAACCTTTTTTTCATACATTTAAATTATAAGGTCTGACTTTAGTAATGCTTGAATTATGTTGGGAAACATGTCTATATCCTAATAAAATCATTAAAGAATACATTTTGGTGCTGGCCCCATGGCCAAGTGGTTAAGTTCACGCACTCCGCTGCAGGCGGCCCAGTGTTTTGTTGGTTCGAATCCTGGGCACGGACATGGCACTGCTCATCAAACCATGCTGAAGCAACGTCCCACATGCCAGAACTAGAAGGACCCACAACGAAGAATATGCAACTATATACTGGGTGGCTTTGGGGAGAAAAAGGAAAAAATAAAATCTTTGAAGAATACACTTTGTCTTAAAAATTTATAGACATCTATAAAACATTTTGGCCAAAGATGTCTCCTCAAGACTTTATCTGTGAGGAAAAAACTGGAAATTTTTTTTTTCAAAATAGGTAATTGTGTTCTTCGTTTAAGAGCTACAATGATTCATGAATAAATCACAGTGTGACTAAAATTATAAATTAAAAATAGCTTATTACTCTATACTAGCTTAATGTTGTGTCTGTCTTTAGGAAAAAATTAATGACAACCCCATGGAAAATTATTAATTATTGAGGTTATCCCACCAACAATAATTTTCCTGTTCTTCGTTCTCACCATTGTCACTTTCCTAATGGCTCTATTTGACAATCTGTCTGTGATCCTCCTTGTCCTCCTGGACACCCATCTCCACACACCCACGTATTTCCTACTTAGTCAGCTCTCCCTCATGGACCTGAACTACATCTCCACCATTGTCCCCAAAATAGCTTCCAATCTTCTGTTTGGAAATAAGTCTATCTCCTTCATTGGTGTTATGTTCAGAGCTTCTTGACTTTTGCAAGAGCATAAGGCTTACTATTTGCATCTATGTTCTTTGATCGGTATGTGACTATTTGCTTTCCTCTCCACTATGTTATTCATATGAGCAAAAGAGTGTGTGCTGATGTTAATAGGATCCTGAGCAATGGGCTCTATCAACTCTTGTGCCCACATTTCACATGCCCTCCATTTCTCTTATGGCTGATCTAGGGTCATCAATCATTTCTTCTGTGATGTCCCAGCCATGTTGACTATCAACTGAATGGAAATCTGGGTTCATGAGTGTACAGTGACTGTGAGTCACACCCTATTCCTTGGGTTGCCTTTTGTTGGTACTGTGTGCTCCTACGTCTGAGTTTGCCTGGCTCTCTATCACATGTAATCAGCAGAGGGACAGAATCAGTAAGCTCAAGGACAGATGATTTGAAATTACCCAGTCAGCAGAAAAAAAATTTAAAAAGACTGAAAAGAACTACAGAGCTTACAGGATTCCACAAGTACACCAATATATGCATTGTGGGAATCCCAGAAGGAGCAGATAAAGAGAAAGGGGCAGGAGGCTTATTTAAAGAAATAATGACAAAACATTTTCCAAATCTGGGAAGAGAAAAGAACATCCAGATCCATGAAGCCCAAAAAACTCAAAATAGAATGAACATGAAGAAGTCTTCACAGAGACACATTATAATTAAAACTTCAAGCATTTTAAAAATGCTTTTAAGCTATTTTAACAAGATCAATATTACCTCTTCCCAAGTAAAAGATGTAATTAATTTGGTTAATGGAAACCATAAGAAATACAAGAAAAATTAGGCTACTATCTGAAATAATATTGCATTGTTAAATATTTTGCAAATATAAGTGTACAAAAGTATTATCATTATTTTCCTTGTTTAGTTTAATAAGTGAAAATTGTTTTATAGTTTAACGGATTTTTCCAACAGAATGGAAATAATTTGAAAATATGTAATAACTAAAATAAATTAAGGCTGACTCCCATGGGTGTGATACCTTAAAAATTTCTGTGTATACGCTTTTATTAAACTAACCATATTCCATTCAATTTAATAAATTTCTAGGCCAATATAATCAAAATTTGAAAATAATATATGCATATATCATTACTGTGCACTTACTGAACAATATATAAAATATATGATCCATAAAACTTTAGAAATGTAGTAATTTTGGAAGAATCTGAAGAAATGTATTTGTTTCTTTCCAGACTGATTGACCCTTAACACAACTGTGAAAACATCCAAAGAAATTATTAGAACTCCTTCCCCCACCTTGGCTTATGGCCATCCTAGGTTATTAGTGATTTGACCTACATTTTCCAAGTCTCAGAGAACATTCCCAAATGAATACCAAAAAATGCCCACAAATGAGCATTAGAGTAAATCTCCAAGTTAAGAAGTCCTAGAATCAGTCTTGCTTCTGAGTTTCATTGGAGGTACCTAAAATTTCAAGTAAAGAGATAGAAGTTTAACATGTATGTTTGTTTAGAAAATATTCAAGGAAATTTACAGAAAATGACTGTTCATATGGTGACAGTTCGAGCACTGTCACCTAACCAAGGTAGTGAGTTTGTGAAAGTGTGGAGATAATTAAAGGTATTAATCCTAATTTTATTTTTATTTTTATTAGCCACTTAAGAACTCTTCAGCAAGTGCTTAAGAAAAATTTATTCAGAATTAAGTACTTCTATTTATAATAAGTAATGGATACATTCAGAGATCTAATTAACCAGGTAACTCCAAAAAATTTTCATTTGACTATAGTGGGTTTGAAAAAGATATATACATATTTTATCCTTAAAAATAAAAAATGGATGGGCTGCTTGAACACTTGTTCACATTTTTTCAGACATGAGTTCTTTTTAAACCCAAAATGTGATATTATACAGTTGTGAGAACTGATCTATTTGTGAATAATTGATCAGGAAATGATAAAATATGGTAACATTCACAAAAAAGGTAGATCATGATATTGTCTATGAACTACTGTTCTGAAACTACTCCACTACATCATATGCTGAGATACAATTGAAAGTAATCATGATACCCTATGATAAAATGTATAATAAAAATGTTTATGAATTTAAATAGTACTTCAAATGTGGGAAGAATTTATTTGGCCATAATTAGACAAAGACATTTATAGAAAAAATGAACTTGAAGGATAAACAATATTCATTAGAGAAGAAAGGGTGCATTGTATCCACAGCCTGTGATGTACTCTCTGGAAACAGGGAAGACTGAAGCCAAGTCAAAAATGCTTGAGAAGAGCATGGGTAACATGAATTATATTGTTCAGATGTAGAGATGTTTTCATTCAAGGACAAGATGTGATCACAAAAGTATTGATTTCAATGTTAGCCACTTTGGCAGTGTTGGTTACCACTTGTACCGAAATCATTCAGGATTTAAAGCGATCAGTTTAGAAAACGAGCGATGTATCTAAGTAAGATTTAGCTAAAAAGTAAAAGATCTGAAATGCAGTTCGAGGTTGAGAGAGTAGCTGCACGTTTTCGATGCTGTTCAGGGGGAATTGTAGAGTATGAAGGAGACAACAGAAAGTGGTTTTGAAGCTGATTCATAAATGTGATGTCTAGATGGGAAATGAGATGAGGGTCACTGGAAGAGATAGGGCCTAATACAT
The DNA here is from genome assembly GCF_041296265.1 of Equus caballus. Classification (NCBI taxonomy): domain Eukaryota; kingdom Metazoa; phylum Chordata; class Mammalia; order Perissodactyla; family Equidae; genus Equus; species Equus caballus. The sequence goes on from NC_091704.1 coordinate 13,719,464, forward strand.
TGAAATGTGCTTGGCATGTGCTCAAGTGAAACTTGAAGAATAAACCTAACATTTAAGAGTCCAGATCCTCAATAAGGATTGTAATGGAAAGACTTTCTTATTTTCTGCTGTTTTATTATATTTTTTCCCATGAAAGAAGAGTGGTTACATGTCAGAATGGTATTGTGATGCTGCTTCCTACTTGCACTTTTACTGTACATGAATCCATTCTTTTTAAATTTTAATTTTTAAATTACTTTTTTCTGTTGTTTATTTGTAGGAGTTATTTACATATGCCCTGCAGCAATCCCTTATCTGATATACATTTTGCAAATATTTTTCCATTCTGTGGGTTGCTGATTTACTTTGATGATGAAGTTCATCCATGCACAGGAGTTTTCGATTTTGATGAAGTCCAGCTTATCTATATTTTTATTGTTGTTGTACATGCTTTGGTGTCATATTCAATACAGCACAGCTAAATCCAATTTCATGAAATGTTTCCTCTATGTTTTCTTCTAAGATTTTATAGTTTTAGCTCTATATCTCTTTCATCCATTCAATTTTTGTGTATAGTGTAAAGTAATGGTACAATTTCATTATTTGCATGTAGAGATCCAGTTTTTTCACCACTATTTTTTGAAAAGGCATCCTCATTGAATGGTTTTGAGATCCTTGTCAAAAATGATTTGACCACACGCATGGCGGTTTTTTTCTGGTATTTCTGCTTTATTGGTTTATGTTTGCCTTTTTGCCAATACTACATTGTTTTTATTATAATAGCTTTTTAGTAAGTTTTGAATCAGAAAAAAATGAGTTCTCCAATTCTTTTATTTTATTGTTTTGGCTATTCAGAGTACCTTGAGATTTAAAATGAATTTTAGGATGTATTTTTTTCATTTCTTCAAATAATCTCATTGGGATTATGATAGGCATTTCATTGAACCTGAAGTTGCTTATGGTAGTATTGACATCTTAATAATATTAAGTTTTCCAATTCATGAACACAGGGTTCATTTCTATTTATTTGTCTCTTCCTCAATTTCTTTCAGCAACGTTGTGTGATTTTCAGTGCACATACGTTTTGCCTTTCTTGTTAAATTTATTTCTAAGTATTTTATTCTCTTTGATGATATTGTAAATGTAATTGTTTCCTTATACTCTTCTTAGGATCGTACATTATTAGTATATGGAAATACAACTGATTTTGTATCTTGCAACATTGCTGAACTTGTTAGTTCTAACAGATTTTTGTTTGTGGTCAGTTTAGAATGGAAACCTTCCCCCCATATACCACCACTTCCACATCTTTTTCCCTTTTCCTATCCTTTCAGCACAGTTACATTACTATTTGGGTCTTGGGTGGCAAGGTTGACGGCACTGTTTCATCTTCCAGTATATATTACTAAAGTACAAAGATATAAATTATAGTAAATTCAAATGATAATTTAGTTACTATTTCTATATATAGTTCTTGTCATTATTATGACTATTTACTCTGTCAAGGCACTTTTCAGGCCATAAATTTATTGGCAATATTCACTATTTTCAGAAAATGTTTTCAAGAATACATTTAGAATTTTCAAGAAAATCTCTTTCAATAAAATATTTCTCATTTACATTTCTGTGTTCTGTTTATGGTGTCTGAATATGGTGGGTCATATACATCAATTCTGAAAAATGTTTCCTTGATGATGTTAACTCCATTATTATTTTGCTATATGCATTTCTAGGAATGACAACAAGCATACACTGATTTCCCTACATTAATTCTCTAATTCTCCAAATCTTTCAAAATGGCAATCTCTTTATGTTGTTCTTGCTGTTGTTTTCTTTTAATTCTGGTGGATTTTTTCACTTTGTCTTTCAAACTTTCACTACTGATTTTATCAATTATATTTTTTTAAATTTGGAAATCTCTTTCTTATTATCTGACACGTTTTAAATAAATCTAATAATGTAATGTGGCATAATATTTCATACTTCTTTGAAGATATGAATTCTAATTTTTAAAAATGTATTCTCTTTCTGCATTTTTCCAACCACGTATAACTCCCTTTATATTTGCGCAGAGTGTGTGTGAATGCATATGTGTTTGTGTGTGTATGTGTGCAAGTTTGTGCATCTTCCTCTTTCATGTTGGAAACTTCCTTAAAAGTCTGGTAACATTGGTCTCTAAAATAATATTTAAGACTAAGACATCACATCTTGTGTGGAGCTTGTTCACTTACGACGTCTCTGGAGGAGAATCTCCTCCTACCTCCGTGAAGATTCTCAGGGTGCCATGTCCTATTTTCCGTTTAAGTAACTGACCATTTCTCTATCCCAATTCCTTCTTTCAAAGAGTCCTGAAATATTTCATTTCTCATTGTGTCTTTTGTTCACCTGTCTTTTAATTTGTAACATATCTATTTCTTTATCATCATAATAATTAGGTTTTAAGAGGGAGATGTGATAAATATATGTTCCTAAATTCACACACTTATCTAGAACTAAATATAATTTTACTTATTTATTTTTAATTTTTAAATTAATTCATTTTATTGCAGTAACATTGGATTATAACATTATATAGCTTTCAGATGTACATCATAATATATTTCAAATTCTGTGTAGATTACATCATGTTCACCACCCAAAAACTAATTATAGTCCATCACCACACATGTGAGCCTATTCACCCCTTTTGCCCTCCCCATCTCCCACTTCCCCTATGGTAACCACCAATCTAAGCTCTGTTGCTATGTGTTTGTTTGTCATTGTTTTTACCTTCTTCTTATGAGTGAGATCATATGGTATTTGACTGCCTTCCTCTGACTTATTTCATTTAGCCTTACCCCCTCAAGGTCGATCCATGCGGTCACAAATGGTCGGATTTCAACATTTCTTATGGCTGAGTAGTATTCCACTGTGTATATATACCACATCTTCTTTATCCATTTGTCCCTTGGTGGGCATCTATGTTGCTTACAAGTCTTGGCTATTGTGTATAATGCTGCAATGAACATAAGGGTGCAAGTATCTTTATGCATTTGTGTTTTCAAGTTCTTTAGATAAATACTCAGCAGTGGGATAGCTGAATCATATGGTAGATCTATCCCTAATTTTCTGAAGATACTCCATACGCTTTCCATAGTGGCTGCACCAGTTTGCACTCCCACCAGCAGTGAACAAGGGTTCCCTTCTCTCCACATCCTCTCCAACAATTGATGTTTCCTGTCTTGTTACTTATAACCATTCTGACTGGAGTGAGGTGATACCTCATTGTAGATTTGATTTGCATTTCCCTGATAGCTAATGATGTTGAGCATTTTTTCATATGCTTGTTGGTCATCCATATACCTTCTTCAGAGAAATGTCTGTTCAGAGCTTTTGCTCATTTTTTAATTGGGTTGTTGGGGATTTTTTTTCTTTGAGACATATGAGTTCTTTGTATATTTTGGATATTAACCCCTTATCTTATATATGGTTTGCAAATATCTTCTCCCAATTGTCAAGTTGTCTTTTCATTTTGTTGATGGTTTCCTTTGCTGTGCAGAAGTTTGTAGTTTGATGTAGTCCCATTTGCTCATTTTTTCTTGTTTCCCTTGCCCAGTCAGACATGGTACTTTAAATATGCTGCTAAGACTGATGTCAAAGAGTATATTGTCTATGTTTTCTTTCAGAAGTTTCATGGTTTCAGGTCTTACATTCAAGTCTTTAATCCATTTGAGTTGATTTTTGTGCTTGGTGTAAGATAATGATCTACTTTCATTCTTTTGCATATGGCTGCCCAGTTTTCCCAACACCATTTATTGAAGAGACTTTCCTTTCTCCACTATATGTTCTTGCCTCCCTTGTCGAATATCAGCTGTCCATAAATGTGTGAGTTTACTTCTGGGCTCTCAATTCTGTTCCATTGATCTGTGTGTCTGTTTTTGTGCCAGTACCATGCTGTTTTGGTTACTATGGCTTTGTAGTATATTTTGAAATCGGGGAGTGTGCTACCTCAAGCTTTGTTCTTTTTTTTATCAGGAATCCTTTGGCTATTTGGGATCTTTTGTTGCTTTAATACAAAAAAAAAAGGAAAAAATGAATAGGACAGTGCCATAAAGCAATGTATAAAGTTATATACATGCTAGAGAAGCAGAGACAGGAAACATGCTATTTGGAAGAGCTTGAGCAGAGTTACGAAAGCTAAAATGAGCATGTATATAGATATGCAAGTAAAGAGTCTTCTTTAACTGCAGCATTCAGAAGCTAGAAGAGGATGACTTTGTGTAAGTGGAACTTGACAATGAGGATTCATGCAATATTTCAGAACAGATGAACCAAATGATAATACCTGATTTCCTGATTTCCTGATTGGAAATCTTGATTTGACATTATTGTGTACAGAAGACTTAAGAAAGAAATAAAGCTCCGCAACATGAGCTGATAGGCTACACCAATTGTAGAGGTAAGTTTTAGGTAAAACTATGAAAAAAATCTCTGAAGAGTGATAAACATTTATTGATACTAGAACTCTACAATATATAAGTTTACATAAATTTTCTATGCATGCATTTTGAATATAACATCTGATTTTAATGATATTTAAGTTTGTGAAGGGCAGTAAAACATACTTATCCTAATGAAGTCAAAATAGAAATCTTGTTTGTTAAATAATTCAAATGGTTTCTTAGAAAATGCTTTGGACACAAATGTTTGCATATTCACATTTTAATCTCTGGATCGGAAAATAAGGTTTATTTCTCCCAAAATAGATAAGTTCAGTTCTTCATTTAAGAGCTGTAAAATTTTAAATAATACACAGTATAACTAAAATAATAAGTTAAAAAGAACTTATAATTTCATACTTAACCACTTACTTTTGTGTCGAACTGTAGGAAAAATCATATTAATGCCCCATGGAAAATTCTAATCAAACATTAACTGATTTTATTTTATTGGGGATGTTTCCACCATCAAACATTGGCCTGTTCTTCTTCATTCTTATTGTTCTCATTTTCCTAACGGCTCTGTTTGGCAACCTGTCCATGATCCTTCTCATCTTCCTGAACACTCATCTCCACACACCCAAGTATTTTTTACTTAGTCAGCTCTCCATCATTGACTTGAATTACATCTCCACCATTGTCCCAAAAATGGTTTCTAATTTTCTCTTTGGAAACAAATCTATCTCCTTCATTGGATGTGGGGTTCAGAGATTCTTTTTCTTGACTTTAGGAGGTGCAGAAGCACTGCTCTTGACATCTATGGCTTATGATCGTTATGTGGCTATTTGCTTTCCTCTCCACTATCCCATTCATATGAGCAAAAGAGTGTGTGTGCTGATGATAACAGGATCTTGGATAATGGGCTCTATCAACTCCTGTGCCCACACTGCATATGCCCTCCAAATCTCCTACTGTCAATCCAGGGCCATCAACCATTTTTTCTGAGATGTCCCAGCCATGTTGACTCTGGCCTGCATGGATACCTGGGTCTATGAGTACACAGTGTTTGTGAGTACTGCCCTCTTCCTTGTGTTGCCTTTCATTGGCACTGCATGCTCATATGGCCAGGTTCTCCTTGCTGTCTACCGCATGCACTCAGCAGAAGGGAAGAAGAAGGCCTATTCCACCTGCACCACTCAGCTCACTGTGGTGACTTTCTATTATGCTCCATTTGCTTACACTTATCTACGTCCAAGATCCCTCAGATCTCCAACAGAGGACAAGGTTCTGGCTGTCTTCTACACCATCCTGACCCCAATGCTCAACCCCATCATCTACAGCCTGAGAAACAAGGAGGTGATGGGGGCTCTAAGAAGAATGATTCAGAGAATGTAGACAGAGCTTTTTGCATGTGTACCCAGGACTTGGATATAAGTTCATTCATAAGTGTACAGTAATTAAAATATTATTTTATGCTTAGAGTGCAAGAACTAAAATTAACCTAGAGAAGAATAAAATCACTTAGGTCTAGACAAAATTATCTTGTAAATATACATACATATGAATATATGTAGAGATATATGAAACTCTAAGCTTCATCCTTTTTTCTTCATGGTGTTTTTCCCATCAATTTCAATTTAACTTTCAAATTCATTTATTTTTTACTGATATGATGTTGATGATAATCATTGTTATGTAGAAAGGAAAATAGAAACTAACTGAAGTTGTCATTCAGCATGGCAGTTCTAGTATTTTCAAATGTATCTAAAAGAAAAGCTAATGTTTCCTGAATGTCAGGATTTAATTGAAATTCAGAAGACTTCTTGTTATTCTCATAGTAGACCCATAATTTACCTGTACCAGTTACTCTTTCTTTTAATTTAGAGAAACTTATCATTACAGGTATTTAGCTGAGACTTCAAGACTTCATCAGGGATTCAGAATTCCTTATACCACTCTGAATGGAATATGACAGGTTTATGTCTCTGTTAGGGTGATGAATGCTAAGGAAGTCATTTAATTTCAGGTATACCTCAGGGTCAAGAATAAAAACTTGGAGGTGCTAACAGAGGTCAGGGAAATTGTGAAGCTAATTATAAAATGAGTGGGTCAAAGGGTTAGTCAAATTAGTGGGAATTAATTAGTCAAGGACATTCCCACACCCATCCCTGACAGTCTGCACATGCTAAGTACATCCTAAGGAATGTAAAGAGCAAATTCAACTGAATAAAATTTAAGGGTTATATCGGTTTTATTGAATGAATCAGGCAGCATCCTGTCTAACAAACAGAAATGAGTTGTGAAGAGCTTTACAAAATGAAAACACTCTTACAGGCAGACGGAAGTGGGACGAGAAAGTTATTCTTGAGAAGAGTTGACTGTTTCAGGCAAGGCCACTTTCCCCTGGAGGATGGCAGGCGTCCAGTAGGTGGGTTACTTCACTGGTGCTGACCAGATAATTCCGGATTGACTGGTTTGAGACTCTACCCCTGAAGAAGTTTGAAATTGTAATTGAGTTAGGTCTTAAGTCTCCATTTTGCGATTTGGGCTTAGCACAAGGGACTCTATTCTGGATCTGTTCTCTCATTTTTAACAGTAGCCACTGCTACTCTTAGCATCAGATGATATTTCTCAGATGAGATTGTATTCTCCACTACTGCATCTCATAGTTCTACTGAAATATGTTGAGAGAAGCCAACATCTATGGACCAATTTTAGTCATTGATATTATGGCTCAGTCACTAAGATAAATAGATCCTACCATTACATCCAATAAAAATCCATCGGCTCAAGTAAACTTCCCGAGTGAAGTGCTGTCACTGCCCACCAGTGATAAGTGCAGAAATACTCTTTACCCTCTCAAGTGTGGCAGGGAGGGGGAGGGTCATCTTCCACAGAATTTCAAGGGCACAGAGCAAAATGAAAATATGAGGCCTCTTGTTCCAAAAGCAGGAAAGACTACTATTATTGGTGCTAAAATATAAAATGTTTCCCTTCAAAACTCGTTTATTAGCTATAAAATGAAATATAACTTACAAACAATATTGTCTCATAATTTCATATATAATAAATAGTAATACTTTATTATGTAATGTTTATATTGGTCATAAGGTCTTCTGGCTCACTTTTCTCTAAATTTATTTTCACCAAAATTTATATATTTAGGAACTTCATTTATTATCAACATAATTGAAAATATTGCCAGTCACTGGTGGCAAATGCTAAGTTGCAACTAATTTTTTGTGAGTTTTAATTTTAAGAAGAATATGCTTAAGTTATTAGGAGTGTTGGTGGGTGGTGAAAATTTGGACTGAATTTCTGATATCTTATATCAAAATATAAATTATAGTACAGGTAGAGCTAATGAGTCTCAAGGAGAAATTTTTTCTCAAAAAGATTTCTCTTATGAATAAATTTCAACCTATCAATTCATATAAATCAATTTCATGTAAATCTGACTTTAATTTTAAATATAAATTTAATAAATGGCATTTTAACAATTCCTCTCAAATTTCTGGTAATTTGTGGACTTTGTATAAGAAAGCAGTTGGCTTCATGTTTCAAATACTTATTTATTCATTTTAACATTTATTTTCAATTGCAAGTTAAATTGCTATTTTTATCCTTTTTGTTAATAATTGATTTCTGAAACTTCGTATGAAAAGTGTTCTATTCCATCAATAATCTTTCATATTAAATTTCAAATCTTCAAATTATCTTTAAATTTTATTTCTATTTCTAAGCCTGAGGATATTTGCTTTGCAGTGCTGCAGTAGTTTTGAAAACTAGATTCTGGACTCTGATGATTTCTAATAATTCCCTGATATGCTTTATTGAAGTGACCATGTGTACACTTTTATTTAAAATAATTTACTGGCAAAGTTTGCTTTCTAAGCTCCTAGCATTTCCTGTCATGGTACTTAGGTGAGATAGTCAATAATTTTTTAGATGACACAGGCATGGGCTCTGGGACTGATGGATAAGTCAGCCTGTACCCACATCATGGGCCATTGCCGCTGCCAGGCAGAGATTCTGCTTTTTAGTGGGCAGTGGCCACTTCCACTATTGTTGCTCCATCTGCAGCTGCTGTTGACATTACTGCCAGCAATTTAGCTCCAGATACTAGTCCAGCCAGTCCCTTGTGGTCCTGTGTGTTTGAATAACGATATGTGTGTGCACCTGGGGAGTCCAGGCCAACTGCTCCATGTGCGTGTTGCCTGAGCCCACATGTGCAGGTGCTGTTGCTGGACCCAAACTGCATGCTAATGCTGCCATCTAGCCTAACTCCTCTGCTCACCTGCCTACTCAGAAATAAAATTATTAAGAATTTTAAAATTTCAACAACAAAGTATTAAACCAAGCAAGGAGTCATTCTGAGTGTGTGACTCCATGCAAGCACACAGCCCACATGCCCATGAGGTCAGCCCTGAGAAGAGTAAAATAAATGAGTAGGAAGGAGATGGTGTCATCCAAACCAGAAACATGATGACAATGTCTGCTGTGTTTGTTAGCTGTTATCATTAGAAATCATCTGAGGGAGTGTGGAATTGAACAGAGATGCCCATTTCAGACTTATCCATTTCAGGTAGTGAATAATGGGCATAATAAAGATATCTGTATCTATTTTTGGCCCTGGCACCCCATGCCCTAGGGGAAACCATGCCATATCTTTGGACGTAGTTTGCTGAAAAGTAAGATGCAGGCTTTTGCCTTATAGTGTTCAGTAAATAGTGTAGGAGAGGGAAATAATTTTTCCTCTACCCTTCTAGATTTTTGGCTAATGGCGCCTCCTTTAATAAAAGACAGATTAACAGGGAAAAAAAGCCACCCAAGTTTCACAACATGTATACCTCCTACCTACATGGGAGAGACCCAGGAAAACCAGCTCCCTGAAATGGCCCAATTTTCACCTTAAACACCAACTTCAGCTAAAGACAAAATTGTGAGGGAAGGGAGGAGCAGTCATTGGAGGTTACCAGGAAAGGCACAGTAAACCAGAGTATGTAGTAATACAGGCTTAAGTTGCTGCCCTCCCCATTGATAAGAGTTTCTAGAGATTTGCTCATTCTCCACTTCCTGGTACAGGGAAGGAAATACCCTTACAGATGAAAATTTCCCTGACAAATTTAAATGTCTCTTACAAAAAGGTAACTTCTACTCCAGTTTTCAGAAATTTTCCTATGTCTGTTGATTCTTAAAAATAACCACCATAAAATAACTTTTATGGCAAAGAGGCATATTTGGGGATGGCAAATTTTACTCTGCTTTAATGAATGGCATCATTGAGGTCCCTTTTAATGGCATTCCTACAAAAGCAAGAATAATTCAATTTTTCATGCCAACAACTCTGAAAATGGGGATAAAGAGACCATCAGCAAATACTGAGCACTGCAAGCTATCATAAATGACCTTCCTGAAATCTTTCCAGTAGTCTTATGGCTCAGGAAAGCAGGAAGCTAATTTCCACTGATATTGTGTCTGCACCCATAGACATTTCTTTCTCCAAAAAGCTCTTAACATTAGGAGGAGCAGTATGGAAAGAAGACAAATTCTTCAAATATTCTACAATCTTATCCATTGTTTATGAGATAATTTTGATAATTCAGATAATTTTGAAATTTGGGCAATGATGCCTCTGAGGCTTAGAACTACCCTAGTTTTTGGCCTCTCACAGGATCCCTGCTCCCTTTTCATTACATCTCCTTTTAGCCATTTTTATTATCATCCAGCTATTAACCAGTAATTATTATCTTGCACTTCTCATTCATTCTTTAATTGTTTCATGGTAAGAAGATGACATTTTTAAAGCACATCATCTCTATTTGGATGCTTTTATGATGCACAAAGTGTTTCCTTTAGTGTTTTCTTATATAGCAAATTATCTAAGTTTGATTTACAGAAAGGGAAATGAATATTTCCTTTCCCCTTCTTGTTTCGAGGGATGAGTATCTTTCTCACAACAAAGTGCAGGTCAATTGTGTGACAATATGAAATAAAGTAATAAATTATTTCTTATAAAAATTAGCTCAACCCCCACTACTCATTTAGTCGCATTTATAATCTGGAGAAGAAAAGAAAGTTTCTGCTTGGACCAATGACTTATTAGTCATTAAATACTTACTGAGTACTTATACCTTTTTTTGTATGCCTCACACAAATTGGGGGCCAATTTGACATGTGGGCCTTATCCTCAATCCTTTTGTCTCATTTCCACAAAGACAAACTGTCATGAAAACCTCTTAATTTTGTCTCCTATGTATTTTGAAATACACTTTTCCTCCTCAATCCTTGTAATAATTGCCCTTAATTTCCATCATGTTTTCTATATGTCTAAACTGGCATTTGCAGTCTGACTCTATCAGCCAGGGTTCCATATGGAAAGAAAAAGAAAAAAAATGTATCCCAACTGGAACAAAAAAGAACTATATTAAACTATATTAAAACTATATAACTATATTAAACTAACCATATTAAACTATATAGCTATATTAAAAGAGATTCCGTGGCTTACAAAATCTTCAGAAACACAGAAGAATTACGCTTGGTGCATGCGTACAATAAACAATACCAACTAAGTGTCTCAAAATGAATTACATGAAGATAACACCTACGAAAAAGTGAAGATAAAGGGTGCTATCTCCCCACTGAATTGTATCAGATTAAGAGACCTCAAGCCCCTATGCGTGGCTTTAAGGAATCCAGTTTGAGTTGATTTTTGTGCATGGTGTAGGACAATAGTCTACTTTCATTCTTTTGCATGTGGCTGTCCAGTTTTCCCAAAACCATTTATTGAAGAGACTCTCCTTTCCCCATTGTCTGTTCTTGGCTTCCTTGTTGAAAATTAGCTGTCCATAGATATGTGGGTTTATTTCTGGGCTCTCAATTCTGTTCCCTTGGTCTCTGTGTGGGTTTTTGTGACACTACCATGCTCTTTTGGTTACTATAGCTTTGTAGTATGTTTTAAAATCAGGGAGTGTGGTACCTCCAGCTTTGTCCTTTGTTCTCAGAAACCCTTTGTCTATTCGAGATCTTTCCTTGTTCCATATAAGTTTTAGGATTATTTGTTCTATTTCTGCGAAAAATGTTGTTGGAACTTTGAGAGGGATTTCATTGAATCTTTCAATTCTTTTCCATTGATCTGTGTGTCTGCTTTTGTACCAGTACCATGCTGTTTGATTACTATAGCTTTTTATATTTTGAAGTCAGAGATTATATGCATCTAGATTTCTCCTTTTTTCTCAGGATTGCTTCAGCTATTCAGAGTCCTTTGTCGCCCCTTGTGAATTTTAGGATTCTTTGTTCTCTTTCCATGAAGAATGTCATTGGGATTGTATTGAATCTGTACAATCCTTTAAGTAGTATGGATATTTTAACTTTGTTTATTCTTCCAATCCATGTGCATGGAATACCATTACATTTATTTGTGTCATCATCAATTTTTTTCAATAATGTCTTATAGTTTTCATTGTATAGGTATTTCACTTCCTTGGTTAAATTTATTGCTAGATATTTTATTCTTTTTTTGCGATTGTAAATGGGATTGTATTCTTGAGTTGTCTTTCTGTAAATTCATTATTAGAATATAGAAAGACAATTGAATTTTGCAAGTTGATTTTGTAGCCTGCAACTTTGCTGTAGTTGTTGATTATTTATAATAGTTTTCCAATGGATTCTTTACTGTTTTCTGTATATAAAATCATGCCATCTGAAAACGAGAATTTCACTTCTTCCTTGTCAATTGGCCATTGTTTACTTCTATTTCTTGCCTAATTGCTTTTGTCAAAACGTCTAGCACTATACTGAATAAGAGTGGTGAGAGTGGGCACAGTTGTCTTGTTCCTGTTCTCAGAGGGATGGCTTTCAGTGTTTTCTAATTGAGTATGATGTTTGCTGTAGGTTTGTCACAAATGGTCTTCATTATGTTGAGATATGTTCCTTCTATACACATTTTTTTGAGAGTTTTTCATAAATGGTGTGGGATCTTGTCAATTTTTTTCTCTGCATCTATTGAGATGATCATGTGGTTTGTATTCCTTATTTTGTTAATGTGGGGTATCACATTGATGGATTTGCAGATGTTGAGCTATCCCTGTATCCTGTATGCCTGGTATAAATCCCACTTGATCATGGTGTATGATCATTTTAATGTACTGCTGTATTAGATTTACCAATATTATGTTGAGGATTTATGCATCTATATTTATCAGCTATATTGGTCTGTAATTTTCCTTCTTTGTGTTGTCCTTGTCTGGCTTTGGCATCAGGGTAATGTTGGCATCATAAAATGTGTTAGGAAGTATTCCAGTTTCTTCAATTTTATGGAATTGTTTGAGAAGGTTAGGCAATAAATCTTCTTTGAATGTCTGGTCAAATTCTCCAGAGAAGCCATTTGGTCCTGGACTTTTATTTTTTGGAAAGCTTTTTATTATTATTTCAATCTCTTTACTTGGAAGTGGTTTATTCAGATTCTCTATTTCTTCTTTATTCAGTTTTGGAAGGTTCTATGAGACTAAGAATTTATCCATTTCTTCTACATTGTCCAATTTGCTGGCATATAGTTTTTCATACTATTCTCTTATAATCCTTTGTATTTCTGTGGTATCTTTTGTAATTTCTCCTCTTTCACTTCTAATTTTATTTGTTTATGCCTTTTGTCTTCTTTTTTTTTTTTTTGTAAGTCTGGCTAAGAGTTTGTCAATTCCGTTTCTCTTCTTAATGAACCACCTTTTAGTTTCACTAATCCTTTCTACTGTTTTTTGTTGTTGTTGTTTCTATTTCATTTATTTTTGTCTAATTTTTATTATTTCCCTCATTCTTCTGACTGTTGACTTTGTTTAATCTTTATTCTAGTTCTTTTAGGTGTAGTGTAAGATTGCTTTTTTCAAATTTTTCTTGTTTGTTAAGATTGGCCTATATTGCTATGAATTTCCCACTTCTGCTACATTCCATATGAGTTGATATGGTGTGTTCTGATTTTCATTTGTCTCCAGATATTTTTTATTTCTCCTTTAATTTCTTCATTGATCCATTGGTTGTTCAGTATTGTACTGTTTAGTCTCCACATATTTGTCACTTTCACATCTTTTATCTTGTTGATTTCTACTTTCATAGCATTATGACTAGAAAAGATGCTTGATTTGATTTCAATCTTCTTAAATTTATTGAGCCTTGCCTTGTTTCCCAAAATGTGGTCTGTCTTTGAGAATGTTCCCTGTGCACTTGAGAAGAATGTGAATTCTGCTGTTTTCGGATGGAGTGCTCTCTATATATCTATTAAGTCCATCTGATCTAGTTTTTCACTGAATGCCACTATATCCTTGTTGACTCTCTGTCTGGACAATCTATCTATTGATGTTAAGTGAGTTGCTGAGGTCCTCTGCTATTATTGTCTTGCTGTTAATATCTCCTTTTAGGTCTGTTAACAATTGCTTTATGAACTTTGGTCCTCCTGTCTTAGGTGCAAGTGTAAGTGTTATGTACTCTTGGTGGAGTGTCCCTTTTATCATTTTATACTGCCCCTCTTTGTCTCTCATTGCCTTTTTTCCCTTAAAGTCCACTTTGTCTGATATAAATATGGCAACATCTGATGTTCTTTGTTTACCATTAGCTTGGAGTATCATCTTCCATCCCTTCACTCTGAACCTGCGTTTGTCTTTAGAACTGAGATGTGTTTCCTGGAGGTAGCATATTGTTGGTTCTAGTTTTTAAATCCATCCAGCCACTCAATGTCTTTTGAGTGGACAATTCAATCCATCTACATTTAGAGTGATTATTGATACACGAGGGCTGAATGCCTCCATTTTTCACTTCTTTTCTGGTTGTTCTGTTTCCCTTGCTTCTCCTCCCATGTATTTCTCACTGCCAATTCTGTTTGGTGGTTCTTTATGATGGTTTTCTCAGTTTTCTCTTTACTTATGATTTGTGTGTCTGTTCTGACTTTCTGTTTAGTGGTTAGTATGAGGTTTTTATTAAAGATGTAATAATGAGATAGTCCATTTTCTGATAGCCTCCCATTTCCATAGTCTAAGCACATTCCATCCCTAGCTTCTTCCCTGTGTAAATTATTACTGTCATTACTTATTCCATTTTGTGTCATGAGTTTGTGATCAAAATGAAGGGATTACAGATATTTTTTATCTTTTCTTTCCCTTTATCTTTAATGTTATAATTAAATGTTTGCTAACCTGTTCTGGTTGAGAACTGCTATTTTCTGGTTTTGTCTGTGTATTTATCTCCTTGCTCAAGGCTGTGTAAATCCTTTATTTTTTCAGGCATGTGGTCCTTCTTGCTCATTTCTTGTGGTGGGGGCTGGTCTTGTGGTGATGAACTCCCTCAGCTTTTGCTTATCTTGGAAATGTTTTATTTCTCCATTATATCTGAGGGATATTTTTGCAATGTAGAGGATTCTTGGCTGAAAGTTTTTGTCTTTCAGAATTTTTAATATATCATTCCACTCTCTCCTAGCGTGTAAAGTTTCTGCTGAGAAATCTGCTGAAAGCCACATGGGGGTTATTTTGCAGGTGATTTTCTTATGCCTTGCTGCCCCTAATATTTTTTATTTCTCACTGACTTTTGCCAGCTTTCCTAATATATGCCTTGGAGAAGTTCTTTTAACATTTATGCAATAAGGAGTTGTATCAGCTTCACTCACTTGTAATTCCAGCTCCCTCCCAAGATTTGGGATGTTCTCAGCTATTATTGTTTTTTTAAAAGTTTTTACTTTTTATTTACTTTTTTTGAAGAAGATTAGCCCTGAGCTAACATCTACCACGAATCCTCCTCTTTTTGCTGAGGAAGACTGGCCCTGAGCTAACATCCATGCCCATCTTCCTCTACTTTATATGTGGGATGCCTGCCACAGCATGACTTTCCCAGTGGTGCGTAGGTCTGCACCCGGGATCCAAATCAGCAAACCCCGGGCTGCCAAAGTGGAATGTGTGGACTTAATTGCTGTGGCATTGGGCTGACCCACTCAGCTACTTTTGTTTGAACAAGCTCTCTACTCCTTTCTCCTACACTTCTCCCTCTTGAATATCTATAATCCTTATGTTGCATTTCCTAATTGAGTGAGATATTTTTTGGAGAATTTCTTCCTTTCTTTTCAGTATTTGTTCCTTCCCTTCCTCCATCTGAAGCATTTCTATATGATGATGCTCTAAATTACTAATTCTATCCTCCACAATGTCAGCTCTGTTATTTAAGAATTCCAGATTTTTCTTTATCTCGTTCATTGTGTATTTTTTCAGTTTCAATCTCTTTTGTCAAGAATTACTTCTGTCCATTAATTTTATTCCTGATTTCATTGAACTGCCTTTCTGAGTTTTCTTGTAGCTGAGTTTTTCTATGATAGCTATTTTGAATTCTCTGTCATTTAGATTGTAAATTTCTGTGACTTCCTGACTGATTTCTGGGTACTTGTCATTTTTCTTCTGGTCTGGAGTCTTAATATACCTCTTCATGGTTTTGAGAGGGTGGACTTGTGCCATCTCATAGTGGTAGTATTTGGTCACAGATTCCACCTGTCATGACTTGGAGTTGGCAGGAGATATGTATTCTCAGCCTTCCATGATCCCTGTCAGTTATGCCTGTGCATTAGAAGCTGTGCTGACTGGTCCTGTCTGCATTGTCTGGTGGACTGTGCTGCTTTATTCACATAGGCATACAAGTGTTCTGGCAGATGTTGCCTATTCTGGCAACTGGCCAAGTGGGTACACTAAGTGGGAGCAGAGGGCCACTCTTTAATACGTGTGATCACAAGCACTCTTGCTCTGCATTTGCTGTTTGCCCTGCTGGGCTGCTTGGCTTGGTGAAGATGCCCCCATGATTGCTTAGCCTCCTCAGTGTGGAGTGTTTGTTCCCACAGACTGGGAAGCAACTCTGAGAGTGAATGCATTCCCAAGGTGGGCTGCCTTTCACCGCACTCAGAGTCACAGGCCAGCCACTGTGTGAGGTCCCACGCTCTAGCTTGCTCCAATTCTGGAGGGAGAGGAGATCTGTTTACCTCCTTCAACTCCCTCCCAGGGCGTCCAGCACCTCCACCTTCAGACATATGGATGTCTCAGATGTCTATTGGGTTGTGTGAATGTCTTCTGTTGGTTTATGAATGTCCTTTTCATTGTATCTTAGGGTAGAGAGTCTAAGGCAAGAACTCACTCCACCATGATGCTGACATCATCTCCATTGTAGTTTTAGTTTCTCTTTCACAGAAGATAAGTGATCTGAACTGCATTTTAATATGGTTATCAGACTTTGGATACCATGTGTACTGAAGTGTTTGCCATTATTTTTTAGAGTGGAGGAAAAGAGCTCTCTCTCTTTTCTCATTGATTTGTTAGAAATTCTTTATATATTTTGAATACCAATCATTTGTCCAATATGTTTACTGCAAATGGCTTCCCATGTTGAGCTTGCATTTTCTCTTTTATTAGTAAACAGAAAAATTTGACCTTTGTGAAGATGAATTTATCAATGTTTTATTTCATGGTTTTACTTTTGGTCTTGTTTAAGAAATACTTACCTCTACAAATTTATGAAGATATTCTGCCATGTTAGCTCTATAATTCCTTTCAAATTAATTTTGGCATATATTTTGTAAAATCATTCCAAATTGACCCAGAACCATTTGTTGAAAAAAATTTCAGTGGCAGGTTTGTTACAAATCAAGTGTCTGTATGGGACAACTAACGGACTGCCTATTTTATTCTCTAGTCTTTTTTTTTCTTTGCACAAATACCACATTAAGTTAATTTCTGTAACAAGTTCTGATGTTAAGCAGTGTAAGTGCTCACTATTTTGTTTCTTTTTATCTTCATGTTCTCTTGACTATTTTTGGTAAATTGCATTCCTGCAGAAATTTTATTTAACTTTTGCCCAGATTTGTTGAGATATAATTGACATATCCCATTGTCTAAGTTTAAGGTATACGATGTGATGATTTTATATACTTATATATTGTGAAATGATTACCACAGTAAGGTTAGTTAAAACATTCATCACCTCTCATAGTTACCTTATGTGCTGTGTGTGTGGAGAGAACACTTAAGATTTATTCTCTTAACAACTTTCAAGTACACAATGTCATATTGTGATGTATAGTCATCATACTGTGCATTAGATCCCCAAAATATAATCATCTTATAACTGAAAGTTTCTATGCTTTGATCCTTATCTCCTTATTTCCCCATCCCTCAGTCCCTGGCAATCAGTAATCTATTCTCTGTTTCTATGAGTTTTACTTTTTGAGATTCCACATATGATATCATATAGTATTTTTCTTACTTTGTCTGATTTTTCATTTAGCATAATACCCACAAAGTCAAAGTTGTCAAAAATATCAGATTTCCTTATTTATTGTGGGTTAGTAATATTGCTTTGCATATATATTTTTTGCATATATATATATTGCTTTGCATATATATTTTTTCATATATATATATTGCTTTGCATATATATACATACACCATAGTTTTATCTATTGATCCATGGACAGAAACTTTGTTTCCAGGTGTTTGTTATTGTGAATAATGTTGCAATGACCATGGGTGTGCACATATCTCTTTGAGATCCTGATTTCATTTTATCTGTATATATACCCATATGTTGCCTTGCTGGATCACATGACAGTTTTATTTTTAATTATTTGAGGAACATTTATACCATTTTCAATAATGGCTGTAATAATTTACATTGCCACAAATAATGCATAAACTTCCCTTTTCTCCACACCTTTGGTGACACTTATCTTCTGTCTTTTTGATGATAAACCATGCTAACAGATGTGAGATGTTGATGTTAAGTACTTTCTCATGTATTTGTTGGTAATTTGTATGACTTCTTTGTAAAAAATATCTATTCAGATCCTTTGTCCATTTTTAAATTGGGATATTTTTATATTTTCCATTGAATTGTAGGAGTTCCATATACATTCTGGATATTAACTCTTCAACAGATATATGGTTTGAAAATATTTTCTCCCTTTCAGGAGGTTGCCTTTCATTTTGTCGCCTGCTTATTTTTCTATACAGAAGGATTTTACTTTGATGCCATCCCACGTGTTGATTTTTTGTTTTTGTTGCTTATGCTTTTGGTGTAATATCTAACAAATTATTGCCAAGACAAATGTCAAAGTTTATTTTCCCTAAATTGTCTTCTAGGACTTTTATAGTTTCAGGTCTTACATTGAAGTTTTTAATCCATTTCCAGTTAATTTTTGAGTGGTGTAAGACAGGGATTCAATTGTGTGTGGAAAACTAGTACTCCAAATACCATTTATTGAAAAGACTATCCTCTCCTCATTAAGTACTCTTGGCTCCCTTGTCAAATATTTGTTGACCATATATGCATGGATTTATTTCTGGGCTCTCAATTCTGTTCCATTGATCTCTGTGGTTATTTTTATGTCAGAAATACCCAGTTTTGATTACCATACATTTGTACTATAGTTTGAAATGAGGAAGTGTAATATCTCCAGCTATGTTCTTCTTTCTCAAGATGGCTTTGGATATTCATGGCCTTTTGTGATTCTTATGAATTTTAGAAGGTTTCTTCTATTTCTGTGAAAAATGCCACTGGAATTTTAACAGCATTGACTATATAGATGGCTGTGGATAGTATTGACATTTTAGAAATTTTAACACTTCTGATCCATAAATATAGCACATCTTTCCATTATTTTGTGTCTCCTCAATTTCTTTCATCAATGTCTTATAGTCTCAGTGTATAGATCTTTCATCTCATTGGTCAAATTTATTCCTAAATATTTTATACTTCTTGATGGTATTGTAATTTGGCTCATTTATTTTATATAGTTTTCAGATAGTTTAGGATTAGCATACAGAAATAAAACTGATTTTTTATACATCAATTGATTTTGTATCCTGAAATTTTACCAAATTGATTTATTAATTCTAAGAGTTCTTTGGTTGAGTTTTTAGGATTTTTATATACAATATTATGTCATCAGCAAACATAGAAAACTTTAATTTTCATTTCTGATTTAGATGACTTTTATTTTTCTTACCTAATTATCTTGACTAGGACTTCCAATAATATGTTGAATAGGAGTGATGAAAGTGGATATCCTTTACTTGTTCCTGATTTTGGAGAAAAAGATCTCAAATTTCCAATACTGAGTATAATGTTAGCTGTGAGCATGACATACATGGCCTTTATTATATTCAGGTACATTATTTCTTTGCCCAATTTGTTGAGAGTTTTTATCATGGAAAAATGCTAATTCTTTTTCTAATGCTTTTTTCTCTCTCTATTGAAAAGAGCATAGTATTTTTATCCTATGGTTGTTCAGTAGCATGTTGCTTACTCTCCACATATTTGTGACTTTCCCAGCATTTTTCTTCTAGTTGTTTGCTAGTTTCATAGCATTGTTATCAGAAAAAGTACGTTATATGATTTGAATCTTCTTTAATTTATTGAGTCTTGCTTTGTTTCCCAGCATATGGTCTATCTTTGAGAGTACTTCATGTGCACTTGAGAAGAATGTGTATTTTACTCTTTTTGGATGGAATGTTCTATATATGTCTATTAAGTCCATCTGATCTAGTGTTTCATTCAAAACCACTGTTGATTTGTTGGCTTTCTGTCTAGATGATGTATCCATTGGTGTAAGAGGGGCATATGGTGCATTGCTGTTTATTTCTCCCTTTAAGTCTGTTAATATTTCCTTCACGTAATTTGTTGCTCCTGCGTTTGGTGCATATGCATTAATATGTATTAATAAGTATTATGTCTTCTTGATGGACTGTACCTTTTATCATTGTATAATGGCCATGTTTGTCTCCCTTTTTCTTTTTATCTTGAAGTCCACTTTGTCTGATATAAGTATGTCTACCCCCCTTTCTTTTGCTTGCCATTTGCCTGAGGTATAATCTTCCATCCCTTCACTCTGAGCCAATATTATACTTATCAAAGCTGTCTTTCAGAGATAAAGGAGCCATAAAGGCATTCCTAAATGCAGTAAAGCTGAGGGAGTTCATTATTGGTAGACCTGCCTTACAAGAAATGCTAAAGAGCATTCTTCAAAGTAAAATGAAAAGGCCCTAATTAACAATATAAAACTATGTGAATGTGTCAAACTCACCACTAAAAATAAGTATATAGTCAAAGTCAGATTCATGAACATATTATTCTTTATTGACATTTCTTTTTTTCAATATTTTGAATATATCATCATACTCTTCTCTGACCTGCAAAATTTCTCCTGAGAAACTGATAGTCTTATGGAAGATCTGTTGACTGTGACACATTGCTTTTCCATTGCTGCTTTCAAATTACCCTGCTTGTCTTTGACTATTGATAATTTAAGTATAATCTATTTCAGTGTAGCATTTTTTGTTTCAACTTATTTGGGAGATATTGGTCCTCTTGAATCTGAGTGTCCATTTCATGGTGGGAAATTGATACTGTTATGTACAGCATATACAGAAATGTTCAAAAGGACTTATATGAAGTTCTTTTTTTTCAGTCTAAATCTTATATCTTTCAAGAGTGTTGTTTGGTTTTTTTTCTATTGCAGTAACATTGGATTATAACACTGTATATCATTCAGGTGTATATCGTTACATATTTTTATTTCTGTGTAGATTGCATTATGTTCACCACCCAAAGACTAATTACAATCCTTCACCACACACATGTGCCTAATCACCTCTTTCACCCTCCTCCCTCCGCCTTATCCTCTGGTAACCACTAATCCAATCTCTGTTGCTATGTGTTTGTTTGTAGTTGTTTTTATCTTCTACTTTATGAGTAAGATCATATAGTATTTGACTTCCTCCCTCTGACTTATTTCACTTAGCCTAATGCCCTCAAGGTCCATCTAAGTCATCACAAATGGCCAGAGGTCATCATTTCCTATGGCTAAGTAGTATCCAATTGTGTATATACACCAAATTTTCTTTATCCATTCGCCCTTTGATAGACACATCATTATTCACAATAGCCAAGATTTGGAAGAAGTTCTTAAACACCTTTTTGTTTTCTGGGTTCAGCAAAAACCTCTTTAGGTGAATAAATTATATTTTGGCATGTCTGTAGTGATATGTTTGAAAACACTTCTATAAAAGTGTTCCTAAACAGCTTAATGTAAGCTGAATTCAGTACAGTGTTCTTTCATTGTATGGCTATATTAGCCTTTCTCTACAGCATGTATTGAAATGTTGGAAAAGAGTTACATGAAGTTGTCTTTAAACAGCTACATGGAAAATATGTTCAGCATAGTCTTCTATCATAGCATGAAAGTGATAGCCATTCTGTGCTGCTTATAATGAAATGTGGGAAAACAGTTACATGAAGGTGTTCCTAAACAGCTACTTGTAATACGGGTTCAACACAGTGTTATTTAATTTTGTGAAAGTGATGGACATTTTGTGCAGCTTCCACTGAAATGTTTGAAAAGACTTACATGAAATTGTTCCTAAACAGCTACTTGCAAGCTGGGTTCAGTAGAGTGTTCTTTCATTCTATGAAATGACAAAGACATAAAGAGGGCTCAGAAAACATTCTTTAGGATAGCAGGTATATGAGGACCAATTGTCCTAGTGTTTAAGAAGTGCCAGTGACTGCAGGGTTCAAAGGTCAAAGCCTAAAATTGTAATTCCTATCTGATTTTGGAAGTAGGACATACCACTTTTATTGTTTCCTGGAATTTTATTTATTTGACTTCAATTTCCCTGTACAATTTATTTAACTACTTTATTAAGGCTTGTGATCTCTCTGATATCCCAGAGTTTTTCCTTTTGTCATTTTCCTATTCTTTCAGTGTTATTCCTAACCTTGGGTGTGAAATATTTGGAAATTTCTAGTTATTGCAAGGGACTACATGAATCTCTTAAAGATAATTTCTTCTCAAATAAAATATGTCATAGTGAGTATTTTTTCTTTTGTTTAACTAAAAGAATAGTCATGAGTTTTACTACTCCTGTGGAAAAAACTACTCCTGGCACCACAGGTACTTCTATAATTTTAAACAGTGGAAAATCTGTGACAACTGTTTTTCACTTTTGTGAGCATCATTCCTTTGTATATCACTACCTTAACTGCCCTTCCTGATAGTTCAGATTTAACATACTGCTTGTTAAACTGATCGTGTATTTTTTCTGCTCATTAGGACCCTCTTTTTTTATTCACCTCACTGTCCATCATGCCTACCATAGCCACTAGCAAAAATTCATAACAAAATAAAAGTCTCCAATTATAAGTTACTTGGAAAGACAAGCATGAATATGAATAAGTAGATTGACATAATATTGTGTTAGAGTCAGAGTTGACCTGATGTATGATGAGGAAAAATATTAAATCATTTATTACCACATAAAAAAACGGGTTCGTATATGTGTATGTGTGTGTATTTGTATACATTTTTTGTTTCAAAGAATCACATTCTTTCACATATATGTGCATGCACATAGAATCATTTATTATCCCATCTATTACCTAGAAAGAATGTTTAGAGAAAGTTGGAAGGTAAAGAAATGAAAAGAATGAGCGCTTGAATTAGCATGAAATTAAAGGAATGTAGAAATTTAGACAAACAGATTTAATGTAGAATGGGTGACCTAAATTTTCATGTTATTTTTCCTATCTTAACGCTTCAAATTCAGAACCACATTTACACTTATGAATGAGGAATTCACTGTATTGGTTGATGGAACCAAAACTCTCCAAAGTGACACTAATTTTATTCTTCTATTAAGGTGGTATTTCAATGCAAAATATGTTTACCCTAGGGAAACCAGAAGAATTTATTGAGAGGTTTAAACTCAGTTATCACAAACAAAATGTTACTAGGTAATTTTCTGAATTGGATTTCTATTATTACTGTAACAACTTACCATTTTAGGCTTTAAAAACCACAAATTTTATCTTAAATTTCTAGGGATTTGCAGTCAAAGTGGGTCTCGTTAAGAGAAAATCAGCATATCTGCAGGGCTGCAGTCTATCTGGACTTTCCAGGGGAGAAAGCATTTCATTCTTAAATCACTTTCTAGAGGCCACCTGCATCCTTTGGCTCATCCCCTCCCTCTGTCTTCAAAGCCAGCAGCATAGTATTTTCAATGGTCTCTCTGACTCCAGTTTACTTCCTCTCTTTCCACATTTAAAGGAGGATTGTCATTATATTACATCAACCTGGATAATCCAGGCTAACCTTAAGACCAATGATTAGTAATCTTATTTCACCTGTAGCTCAATGCCCCTTTCCTCTGTAAACTACCATCTTCATATCTTCTTGGGATTCGGATGTGGACATTCTTTGAAGGCTCTTATTCTGCCTACTATGAAGTCTTTTTCAGATGCATACTAGTAGATGAGACTTAAGTGGCCTTATAGGAAAGAACAAAACACAGAAGTTATGACAGTGCCTACAATGAGTGAAACACTTGCCTTTCAAAGTTACATACAAAAACAATTTTTGGTGGAGAAGACCTAAAACTACCTATACATCTCTCTAACACAGAGCCACACCTTGCTACTCAAAGTAGGAGCCACAGACCAGAGTCTGCAGCATGAACACCACCTGGGAGCTTTTTATAAATGCAAAGTCTTTAGGACCATTTGCTGAATCAGTCTTGTCTGAATTTAATCTGAATTTAGTCTTGTCTGGGATCAGAGCTTCAGTCTTCATTAATTATCACAAATCCAGGAAGGAATTTGGACTTCCACATGGAGACCTCCCCCTCAGAGCTCCCATCCAGGTGAGTCTAATAAACTAACAGACACTGAATGAGGGGCTCAAGAAAATGGGAGCCAAGGACGTTTACCTGAAGTCACCTGAGAGATAATCCAGATTAGTCCAGACACCAGAGAGCTCCATGGATGTTTGCTGGCTGGTCCATCAACTAATGTATTTATTGAAGATGCTAACACAAAAGTGAACATAGCACTGTGCAATGTAAGTGGCCATGTTGACAGTTAGATGATATTAATGAAAACCCAGTTTGAATATAAAATGGGAAGTGTAAAGTGCTTCCAGGTGTTGATGTAAATAATCCATAATCAACTTATTAATCAAAAGTTGGGTGAGTTTACTATGAGCTAGAATTGAGGACTGTAGCCAGGGCCTTCCTTCCTTAAGAAAGGAAAAGCACCAAACGTGTGGGGTGTATAGGAAATTTATATACCTTCTTGGAACAAAGAGCATACATCACATATGACAAGAATATCTCTTTTACTGCTGTCATGAGATGCTTAAATCAAAGATGATTTTTCCCCTGAGACACTTGGCAATATCTAAATGAATGCTGCTAATCACCTAAAATGCACAAGACAACACAAACATAAATACTTATCCAGTCCCAAATGCCGATGGTGAGAAGGTAAGAAAATCTATTCAAGACCGGCACTTCTCAAACTTCACCTGGGATTCTAGTTCAAATGCAGATTTGGATTAACAGGTCTCCTGTGGTCCCAGAGACTCTGGATTTCTAACAAGCTTCTAGGTGATGTTGATGCTGCAGATCCTAATCTGTGGACCAGTCTTTGAGGAAAATTGCTGTATTAGAGTAAGGTGCAAGTAGTTTTAGGACTTTCACCTGAAAATAATATTTCTGCAAGTAATTTTTAAAGAAAGATGTATTCACATACTCCTGAGTTTGTGATACAATCTGTATTTGTTTCTTTATACAAGAAACTTTGAATTACAATAAATAATATTCTTCTGAAAATTACTTTGCTGAAAGCAGTATAAGAGTCTCCAAAAGACACCTACATTCTAACCCCAAGATCCTTTGAGGTCCTACATCACCGTTAAGGGAGATTTATTCTAGGGATGAGTGACACTATACATTTGCAAGTCAATCAGTGTGATATACCACATTAACAAAGCGAAGAAAAAGTGGCACGATCCTCTCAATAGATGCAGAGAAAGCTTTTAGCAAGATACAACATCCATTTATGATAAAAAATTCTTAAGAAAATATGTATCAAAGGAATGCATCTCAAAATAATCTAGATCATATATGACAAACTCACAGCTAATATCGTATTTAAAACTGAAAAAACTGAAAGCTATCTCCCTAAGAACAGGAGCAAGACAAGGATGCCCACTCTTGCCATTCTTATCCACAGAACATTGAAAGTTCTAGCCAGAGCAATTAAGCAAGAAAAAAAACAAAAGGATCCAAATTGGAAAAGAAGTAGATCTATTGCTATTTGCAGATGACGTTATTATATATGTAGAAAACTCTAAAGAATCCATAAAAAAACTGTTAGAAGTAATTAAGGAATAAAGTTTCAGGATACAAAATCAACATACAAAAATAAGTTGTGTTTCTACACACTAACAAGAAAATAGCAGGAAGGCAAATCAAGAATATAATCCCATTACATGGGAAATAGAGCAGTTGATCTGTTCATGTAAGTGTTAAGTTCACCCACATGGTCAGTAATCTCAGGGTCAAGGAGAGAGGCTTGACTCCCAGGTGTTGAATTTGGAGAGCAGTGGGTGGACTTGACATCATGTGACTGGAACAGAAGTTGAAGAACAGAGCCAGGAAATTGAGGCATCTGCTTTCTGCACACCACAAAGCACCGTGGCAGCTGCACCCTCTACCTGAGCAAAGCCTGTCTCACTGTCAGAATGTGTGTGTTTGGGGAAGTGTATCTATTACACTTCCCAAGAGGAGGGGCCTCGCCATGCCTCTCAGGGCTGCACAGATACGTGCCAAGGTCACAAAGGAGGAGACAGGGTAAGGAGGAAAAATGAATACAATCCCATTTACAGTTACAATTCAAAAATAAAATATCTAGGAAAAAAGTTAATCAATGAACTGAAAGCCCTGTACATTGAAAACTATAAGATATTGTTGAGTGAAATGGAAGAAGACATAAAGAAAGGGAAATATGTTCCATGCTCATGGATTGGAAGAATTAGCATAGTTAAAATGTCCATATTACTTAAAGCAATCTACAGATTCAATGCAACCCCTATAAGAAACCCAACAATGTTTCCCATGGAAATAAAACAAAGAATCTTAAAATTTTTATGGAACATCAAAAGATCCTGAACAGCCAAAGAAATCCTAAGAAAAAAGAACAAAGCTGGAGGTATCATACTCCCTGATTTAAAAATATGCTACAAAGCTGAAGTAACCAAACCAGCATGGTAGTGGCACAAAAACAGACACACAGATCAGTGGAACAGAATTGAGAGCCCAGAAATTAACCCACACATCTGTGGACAGCTAATTTTCAACAAAGGAGCCAAGAATATGCAATGGAGAAAGAAGTCCTTTCCAAGACCTTTTGACCTTTGAATATGTTATTTTAAAGTAAGGAGGGTTTAAGGTAGCAAGTGAAATAAAGTTGCTAATAAACTGACCTTGAAAATGTTAGGGTTTCTTATCCAGATAGGACTAACTTAGTCACATGGTTCTTTAAATATGGAAGAGAGAGACAGAAGAATTGAAGGAGAGACAGATTTGAGATGGTCAAGCTGCTCGTTTTAAAGCTGAGGGAAGCGCCCTGAGCCGAGGCATGCAGGTGGCTCTAGCACTGGAACAGGAGCGTCATCTGAGTCTCACCTGCAGCCTGCAGAGGGAATCAGCATGTGCAACCTCGTTATTTTACCCCAATAAGACTCCTTTCAGGCTCTGACATCCAGGATTGTAAAATGATATTCTGGTGCTGTTGTTAAATTGACTAACTTGGTAATTTGTTACAGCAGCAATAGAAATCTAATACACTCATTTATCCAATGAAATTTTGTTTAAGGAAACTGAATTTAAGCCTCTCAATTTATTCAGCCTCCTTTGGGTAAATCATTTGATGTTAGCATTCCTCTTTAAGGAGAAGTAGAAATCTAAAGCCAATTTGGAGATATTGATCCTCATTATCTGATTCAGAGAATTTCATATTGTAGAAATGTAACCGTGGCTCTGCCTTTGAAGTTTGTGAGACATTAAGATAGAAAAAGTAATTTGAAAATGTCCATTCAGCTCCTCTGTCCATTTTCTCCTTGGATTATTTGTATTTTACTATTAAGCTGTTTAAGTTTCTTATATATTTTGGTTATTAACCCCTTATCAGATACAGGGTTTGAAAATACTTTCCCCGAGTCTGTACTTTACCTTTTCATCTTGTCGATTGTTTCTTTTGCTGTGGAAAAGATTTTTAGTTTGATTTTGTCCCACTTGTTTATACTAACTTCTGTTGCTTGTGCTTTCAGGGTCATATCCAAAACACCATGGCTAGAACCGATGTCAAGGAGGTTTTTTCCCTATATTTTGGTCTAAAACTTTTATGGTTTCAGATGTTATGTTAAGGTTTTAAATCTACTTGGAGTTAGTGTTTGGGAGAGGTGTAAGATAGGGGTCCCATCTCGCTCTTTTGCACTTGATTATCCAGTTTTCTCAGCCCCATTCGTTGAAGAGACAATCCTTTCCCCATTGAGTATTCTGGCTCTCCTGTTAAATGTAGTTGCCCATATACACATGGGTTTATTTCTGGGCTCATGACTCTGTTCTATTTGTCCATGTTGCTCTTTTTATGCCAGCACTGTACTGTTTTAATCAGCTTTGTAAGAAAATTCAAAATTGAGACAGCTTTGTTCTTCTTTCTCAGGATTATCGAGGACATCCAGGATCTTTTGTGGCTGCATACAAATTTTAGAATTGTTATATATATTTCTGTGAAAAACGGCATTTGAATTTTTATATAGATTTCATAGAATATGGATGATTTTCAGTAGCTAGGCATTCTAATATTAAATCTTAAATTGACGAACATGGAACAGTTTTCATATCTTTCTATTACTTGTGTATGCTTCAATGCCTTTCATCAACATCTTATAGTTTTCTGTGTATAGCTCTTTCACTTCCTTGGTTAAATTTGTGCTTAAGTATTTTATTGCTTTTGATACTACTGTATGTGAATTTTTTCTTTATCTTTTTCAGAAATATATTTCACTGTTGGTGTATAGAAATTCAACTGATTTTTGAACTTTGACTTTTTATCCTGACACTTAAGTGAATTTATTTATTATTTCTAACAGTTTTTGGTAGAATCTTTAGGCGTCTATATATAAGATGATTTCCTCTTCAAGCAGAAACAATTTTACTTCTTCCTTTCCATTTTGCATGCCTTTTATTTCATTTTTTAAAATCTAACTTGTCCAGCTAGGACTTACAGTATGTTGAATGGGAGGGGTAAGAGTGGCATACTTGTTTCATTACTGATATTAGAAGCTTTGAAGCTTTCACTGTTGAGTTACCTGTGACTCGTCATCTATGTTCTTTATTATTTTGAGGTATCATCCTTGTATATCAAATTTTGGGGGAGTTTGTATCATGTAGGGATGTTCAACTTCTCAAAAGCATTTTCTGCATCTATTGAGATTATTGTATATATGTTTTTACCTTTAATTCTATCAATGTGATGTATCACATTGATCTCTTTGCTTACAGGGAAAAGTCTTTGTATTCTAGAAATAAATTCCTCTGAACATAACGTGTGATCCTTTCATTGTGCTGTTAATTTTGGTTTGCTAGTATTCTGTTGCTAACTTTTGCAAATATATTAATCAGGACAATTGGCATGTAGTTTCCTTTTCTTGCAGTGTCCTTATCTGGGTTTGGAATCAGGGTAACGCTGGCCTCATAAAATAAATTTTGGAGTGATCCCTTCTGTTAAATTATTTGCCAGAGTTTGAGAGGATTTGTGTTAATTATTTTTTAAAATTTTGGTAAAATTCACCAGTGAAATCATCTGGTCTTTAGGTTTTCTTTGTTTGGAAGTTGTAGGTTACTCATTCAACCTCCTTACTCTTCATTTGTTTGCTCAGTTGTTTTTAATCTCTATGATTCAATCTTAGTAAGTTGCCTTTTTCATGAATTTTATCCATTTTTCTAGGTTATCTAATTTATTTTGTATAATTGTTTATAGTAGTTTCTTTGATCCTTTGCTTTTCTGTTGTATCCATTGTAGTGTCTTTCGTTTCCAATTTTATGTATTTGAGTTATGTCTTTTTTTCTTAGTTAGTCTAGCTAAAGTCAACTTTATCTTTTTCAAAAGCCAGCTCTTTGTTTTGTTGATATTTTGTATTATTTTTCTGCTCTCTATTTTGTTTATTTCTGCTCTGATCTTTGTCTCCTTATTTCTGCAAAATTTGGACTTTGTTATATTTTTCTAATTCTTTGAAGTGTAATGTTAGTTTGTTTATAGATCTCTATTTCTCTTGGGTCAGTCATTAGACGTATTTTATTTTGATTTCATATTTCTTGAATATTCATGATACTTGTCTCCTTGAACTTCTGTCTGCACATGTGAGGTTATCTCTTCCAGTTGTGGCAGATTAGGTTTGGCAGGCAAAGCCCTTCATCATTCAGCCTGTCAAAGATGCTGCATGGGCTGTCTGGTGCTATGTGCAGGCGAGGGTGTTTCTGGAGAGCTCTGGTAGGCAGGTTTGGTGCCTTTATCAGGAAGTGGCAGGCCTGATGCTTGGGTTCCTGGGGTCCAGTCTGGCACCTGACAGCCTGGAGTCTCTAGGGCAGTTCTGGCTCTTGAGTCTGCACTGATGGGCATGGGACCTTGATCTGTGTGGTCAGTCCTGGATCCTGAGTCCAGAGTAGCCAACCAAGTGCCAGGGAAGCTGGGGATGGACTTGACAATTCAGTCCATGGGGATGGCCTGAACCTTGGGGGCAGAATCTTCAGTTCATGGGAGCTGGTTAGAGGCTGGAGACACATATGTCAGCCTGGTGCCAGTTGGAGCCAGAAAGTTGGACATCAGAGTTCAGTCTGGCGCTCGAGTGTGCTGGGAGCCTGGATTGGTGGAGACTGCCTGGGGCCTGAGTTCTGTCTTGGTGCTGGAGCAGACCAGGAACTGGATGTGCAGGATGTGGTCTTGAGTCCAGGCTCAGAGGTGTCAGCCTGGCACTGGAGTCTGAGGTTAAGTCTGGTGCTAACCTCAGTCTACTGTCCCCACTTAGATTGAGTCTCTCCACACTAGGATGCACAGGTTTGGGGCAGGCATGACAGGGGTAATGTGCGATTGTCCTTTTTACTCTCTTCAATGTGTCTTTTTTTATTATTTTGCTCCACCAAGGTGCTGTAGTCACTATCTGGAATCCTTGGCTCCTGCGAAGCCATTTTGGTGGATGGATAGCTGTTTAATTTGATGTTTCTGGGAGTGGACTGGTGCTAGAAATGTTATATTGAGTCTTGTTGGTGTCACCCTGGACAGTCTCTCTACTCCCTCTATTGTCTGAACTTTTTAGATATATGCAGTTTAGTTTAAGTCATTACACTCTCATAAATTAGGTAAAAGGAAAATATCTAATGACATGTGACTAAGGGTAGGATCTAGAGCACAGGGAGCTGAGTCACTCTGAAGAAGTGCGTTTGATACATCTTCTAACTGGGAAGAAAGAAAAGTGTTACATTTGGCTACACTGGTTACATTGAAAGAAAAGTGTTATATAGTGCTGTAGAATTAATTTGATAATTATGTTTTTTATAAACTAGATTAACCTAGATATAAAAATGAATGGACTAATCATAACTTGGTTTAAGAAGAACACTACAGCAATGCAGAGATTCGTGAGTCTTAGAAACACAGCACAGAGATTCTCAGCTAATTACAGATTTATGAGGCACCATCACTAATTTCACACAAATGGCATTACTCACATAGCTGGAATGCTACAATTTATATATGTTACTTTCAAAGAAATCAATTTCCATATTTTATGCATGGATCTGCCATCTTTAAGTGATTCCCTGTTCATCTCTGATTAGGCATTTTTGACCCATTCTCAGCATTTTCCCCAGGAGTTCATGCATTATATTGTCTTACTGAGTATACTTTTCATGCATTTGAGACATATGTACTAAGTTTTGAACATGTTCCAAGCACTTTCTAGGCCATGAGTATAGAGTGCTGAAAGATAAAAGCCACTGCAATCAACGATGGTGAAAGAATATAAGCAAATAAAAATAGTATATAATATGCCAGATATTTACAAGTACTATGAAGAAAAGAAAAGCCAGTATAAAGCAAAGAGTTAATGGGAGTTTTATTTTTTAATTGGTGTTCGATAAACACCAGTAAATAAGGCTACTTTTGACCAGAGACCTCAAGGAAAAGAAGACAAGAGCTGAGAGCACACCTGGCAGAAGAAACAACTACTGCAAAGGCCCCAAGGATTTTACCATTTTCATTACTCATCCAAAAAGGGAAGCAAGTGTGAGAAGGAGAATAAGAAAGTGAGTGTGACCAGAGATGGTGTCAGACAATTTTAAGAAACAGGTGGCCTCTCTGCTGGTTAAACGTCAAGACAAAGGGAGTCACTCATCCATGCTGTATATGCTCATGTGCTTCATAAATCTGGTTGCAAAGTCATCCTGTAAATTGAAATAGATCCCCTCCTTAATACCATCTGTTGAGTTCTGGCCTCTGTATTATAAGTGTCAACTTGGAATATGTGAGACTATGTACCCCTGTTCTGAGGATTGCTCACACTCCACAAAGCACACACACACACCTCAGACTATTGTTTCCTGGGCTGTGTTCTTACCATGACTTTTTCACCTGCAGCCCCAATAATAAGCTAGAAGTACATATAACTCAAGCTCGCCATATCAATTATCAGTTGTCATTACCATAGAAATGGTATCTGAAATTCCAATTAGTGAGTGTCCCATGGAGAAATGACATTGAGAATCCAGTTAGATAAGGTCATTTTCTGCCCTGCAGTTAAAGAAATATAAACGGCCTATTCAATAGACAGAGGTGGAATGGGCATGGGTGGGAAAAAAAGATCTAGTAGTTCAGATGGTCCCTGAGAATTCATGAAGAAGAAAAAGCATCCTTGGTGTTGTGGCAGTAAGCAAACTCTCCTTATATCTCCCTGATGCCCAGAAAAATAACAAAAGAGTAAAAATATTCTTGGCCAGAAGACAAAAGTAGTGATATCTGTACGGTGTCAATCACCTTACAGATGGAGTACTCCAAAAGAAACAAGTGATAAGGGAATAAATCAACACTTCACAAATGAAAATATGCAAATAACAGCAAAAGTTGAACATCTTATATATGGAGCAGTAAAAGACCTGCTTTTCTGTGCCTTTTCTATATTTATTTGACCAACTGGAATTTATATGATCTCTTGGGAGTTGAGGCAAGTCACTTTCACTTTTCTTATGTGCATCTTTTCTTTATTTTTCCTCAACTTTATGTTTTAATCTCTTTTTTGACAAATACAATGGGCATACTCTAGTCCTGATTCTGGTCTTTGTACAACATGCTAAGGCCCCTTCAAACCATACTCTATGAAATTCTGTACACACCATGGCAATGCATCCTCTGACTTTGAATAACTTTCTTCATAAGATTTATGGCTGAGGACCCTATGTCATACACAAATTTATGTCATTGTACTGTGACTTCACCATTCTAATGTAAATTCCAAAGGAGCAGGGCCTTCACTTGCATTTCTCATTGTAGTTTTTCAAAATAGTATATGAATATATGGGCACTTATATAGAAACAAATTTATGAAAGTGAAGAGTTGTGAAATAAATGGATTTGCAGAGATAATGAAGCCAGTTAAATAGAGTTGTTTCATACAACTCTATTAGACAAAATAGAAGGGGACATCAAAAAAATTTAAATATGACATAAAATAACAGTAATTGGACAATATCAGCATGGATCAATAATTAATTTAGCAAAGACATTGACATAACATAAAGGTACCTGGAATACTCTGGTATGTAGCAGATGCTCTGCTATTATTTATTGAATGAATCATAAATTATTTCTGAGTACTTATGGATATTTAATATATGGCAAGGTGTATTTCAATTTAGATAGTAAAAGTGTATTATTTCATAAAAGCTGGCATACTTCAGTGTCCATCTGGACAAAATGAAGTAATACTCTGTCTCACACATCTTCAAATATCAGAGGGATTAAAGACCTCAATGTAAAGGGAAATAGCACACTTTAGGTGAACATGTAGGTAAAAAACAGATGAACATGTAAAATAAACTACAAACAAAAACTACAGGTAGGCAAATCCACCATAATTAAGGCAATAAAATCTGAAGGAAGAAGATAGAGATGTTTAACTATATAAAATTTAAAACTATTTATGGACAGTAAATCCAACCAAAAGTCAATAAACAATAATCTGTTAAAAAATACTTGAAATGCTGCCAACTGTAGAATAATGGATGCATAATACATGGAGATGTAATAATAATAGGTATATTATAACGACCATGGGGATCAAGTATATGAATATTTGCTCAAATTGAGGATTAGCTTCAAAAGAAATCTCTTTCTCATTCCTCAACCTGTGAGATAACTAAAGTTCGCTCACTTTGATTGGAGTTGGAATTTCTAAACAGGTAGCAAAAGAGGATTCTCTAATTTTGCTGGCAGAAATGTGAAGTGTTACACGTTGGGGAGACAACCTGAAGACAGCTATAAGTATGAAAATATAGATATTTTTAACTCGGGATTTCTCCTTCTCTGCACTGTGTACCTTCTGGACTGGATCAGTCCTGGCAGTGGGGTCTGTCCAGTGCCCTGTTGGATGCCGAGAGTATCCTCAGCCACTATGACAGTTCCCCATGGGAGAGCCCAAAACGTCTCTGCACGTCCCTCAACGTTCCTCTGGGTGTTCCTGATTTTGCGGGGAGCCATATTGCCTTTGGTGGAGAAGCAGAGTTTTAATTTAACAATCTTAAAATATTTTTGTATAATTGTTATAATAGCAATATATTGAGAAAGAACATGTAAGTGTGAATAACACAGCTATAACATAAAGCATTTTGCAGCCATTGAAATAATTAATGCACTTTGCACTAATTATTGGAGATAGGTCCATGAGGTGTTGCTGAGTAAGAAGGAAGAGGGGACACAGAAAACAAGACTTCACTAACACATAGAAATCATTTATTATGGGCACAAGATACTATTCATGATTGTGTATAAAAGAGTATGAATATGTGTGTGTGCATAGCATAGAAAGATAATTTTAAAAGGAACTAAGAACTTATGGAATAAATACTGTCAAGAGGAATAAAATTCGGCTTAGTATAGTGGTTTCAAAACAGCCGTATGAAGCAAAATTGAATAAGAAACTATAACTTATGTAAAGACATAATAATAATTTACTAGTACCAACACAGGTTAAATAATTCCAGATTAAATTTCCAAAGACTTGGAAATAAAATAATATAATAGAATGGCTTTTAAAATTTGAGAAGAACAGTATCTAAATTATATTTCTTCTCATATAAAGATATGTGGATTCAAATATAGTTACCGAAGTTGAAGTTAACATTTACTCAAATGTAAAAAAGAATGTCTTTGAGATGACGGTCAAAGATAATGCAACTTTCAGAATTAGATACAACGGAAAAAAGGCCAAAGGGAACAATAAGGAATAAAAGAGATGTAAACACTAGTTGGTAATATGTATAAATGATGACATTAGCATTAAGTATACAAAAGAACATTCACTTTCATGTTTGTATATAGCAATGATTCACAAATGAAGAATAAAAAAGTGACAGCTAAATACTTTCAATAAAAAAATAAAATCTGAAAAAGCAATAGAGAGAACACAATATGACTGAGTTATAAATTTGACCCCACACTATTATTAAACACTCACAATTTCCAACATATTCATCTATACATAAAAGAATTCAATGACAAAGAGCAAAATTAGTGAAAAAATCTCTGGTTCCCTGTTTAGAAGAATGCAGTCAAAAACAAGAATAAAACCACTCTCACCTCATTATACAAATGTCTAAAGAACTTGTACAGACAATTTACAATATAGAAAACAGCTGAATAATTAACCCACAAATATATTCAGCTCACAGGTATGAAATAATTGCAAGGTAAAGCTATTTAGCCTACCCCTTTTTATTTATCAAGTCAAAGTGTTTTTTTTTTAATGTGAATACCCAGAATTAAAGAATATACTATGAAGTGAATGTCTTATGAACTGTTGTTGAAAGGTGATATTTGCAAGTAACACATTGGTCTGGATCTTTCTCATCAACATGAAGACACACTTGAAAACCTCCTATTTAAAAGAAGGAAATGCCCTCACTTCACTGGACATCCTTCCTTGCGTGATACTCTATCTTTCTACTCCCTCTAACTGCAAAACCCTTTGGACATGTTCCATTTTACTGGAAGCATTTTATGCCTCCCATTCCCTTCTCTAATTGGGCTGCTATCACTTAATTGTCAACAGTCACTCACATGTTGCTGAGTTCAGTGTTCACCTCTCTTTTCAGCGTGATAAATGCATTGGTTAATTAGTTAATCAGGCAAGAAAACAGCTGTGCAGTCTCTTGGCTTTGGTTCAGGCTGGTGGCTCTCAGGTGACCGCAGGTGTATATGCTTGTCTTTGATTCTCTCTGACCCTTTCTAGCAGTACCTGCTGGGCTCTCGGACTCACCTGGTTGGACGCTCTAAGAAGAACGTCACCGAGTGGAAGTCCAAATTCCTCCTGGATGGTTGATGATGGAGACTGAAGCTCCATGCCAGACAGCGGGGAGGAGTCTAGCATTAATTTCAGCCAAAGTTAGGACTCCAGAAGCAGCAACGATGCCCTATCCAGCCTGAGCTTGCACAGGCCGAGGGACTGAGCAGAGGAGACATTTACAGCTCCCTATGTCTGCTCATTAGGCACATTTCCCTCTTGTTACTACAATCTCTAAGCACACAATTTCCCTGAGGGACACTATTCTGGACGGAAGGAAAAGTTTTCCTGGAGATTCTGTGCTCCTAATAGATCAGGTTAAAATCAAGAGAAGCCAGTTTTTATTAGTCCTTCCTCACGAACTCTGCTGGATTCCAGAGGTCTAACCTCCCAGACCCTTGTCCCAACCATGATTTAAAATTTTCAACGAATTTGACACTGAGGATTCTGTCTGGATTAGACAGAAGCATCCAGAAGGAATCTATCCCTGACAGCATTTTGGTTTTAGCCCAACAAGACCCATTTCAGGCTTCTGACCTCCAGAACTGTAGGAGCATAAATATGTTTGTTTTAAATCACAAGTGTGGAAATTTTATATTAGCATTAGGAATTAAATACAAACATTTGCCAAATAATTTTGTTCAGGAAACTGAGATTAAGCTTCTTAATGCATTCATTTAGTTTCTCCTGTGCAAAGGTATTTTGTGTACTCTTACCTAAAGCTGAAGCAGAAATTTAAAATCAATTTGGATATATTCAGCCTCTCTATCTGGTAGAAATTTTGTCATTGCTTAAAAGAAAGTGTAATTAAGATTTTAACGACTTTGAGGCATTAAGATATGAAAAGTAATTCATCATTTAAATTTATGTATAGCATTTTCCTTAAATCTTTATGTCTACATTTCCACATCCATTTAATTTCGTGTTAATTGAAGCATTCATTCTTTTTATTTCTATCTTCTCTTTGTCTCATTTTCTTTCAACATAAAATATGATTATAAATGAATCTGTTTGTGTACATATATGTGTGTGAGTATATTTTTTGAAACAAAATGTATACAAATACATACACACATGTACACATACAACTTTATCTTTGAACATATTTTCAGACTCAACAAAATATGTACACACATTTCATTTATATCTTCCAAAATACGTCTAAAGTTACGTGTATTATCCCACATTATCTTCATAAACAAGGAAAATGAGGCCAAAAGACATTAAATTTTTAACAATTGCGTAAAATGCCATTAAAGTATAATGTATCCTTTTTTGAAGTATGTGATTGTCTTCAATAAGTTAGTTATAAGTAAATAGTCTAGAGTGCATGGATCAAAATGGAATCAAGAACACAGACAGCTGATTCACAATGAGCAGTGGTAGGAGATATCTCTTCCACCTTGGAAGAAAGAAGAGTGTCTTATATTAAAATAGTAATAGTAAATCAAAACAATTTATGCCTGATACTCATTTTTTGTAAAATAGATGATAAAAACTGATACATAAATAGTAAACTGATCATATATTGGTTCAAGTGAGAAGAGCACCATCACCACATATCAAGGAAGAGCCTTAGAAACCCAATGTAGAGACTCACAGTTGACTATAGACTCATGAGAAGACCAGCAGAGCACAAAGCACTACCACGTAATCTCTTCATTTGCTTTTAGGATGGCTTATTATGCATCAATAGCTAGTTGATGCCATGACCAAAGCTAACAGAAGTGAGAACAATTATAATAATCTGTTGTTACTTCTTCTTGATATTAGTTCTTGTATTTGAAGACAGCATTCATGGTTACTCTGTTATTTCAGACAACTGTTTTAAAAAGTGTTTCATTGGGGTTCTCTCCAGGTAAGCAGGAGAGGTTGAAAGCACTTGCATATTTCTGTAGAAAAAACTGATGACCTTGGTTCACAAAATTGGACAAGAATTAAAGCTTTTTCTTGAGTCATTCTTTGACCATAAAGGTAAATAGATTCTTGAACATAATGAAGCTCTATAGTGGGTGATGATGATAATGATCATTCACCACTGCTTTAGCGATTATGAAAAAATTTAGAAGTGGGAGATTTTTTGTTTAGAGCAATGCAAGGAGTCATACTATTTGTGGCACAGGAAGTTTTCTAGCAGAAGCAGGAAGCTAATTCAATAAAAATGTTTTAAAAAGCCAATAAACTCTTCACTCCTATCCATAAACCCCTTTAGAGACAGACACCAATCCTCCATGCTCTAATGAGTAGATGTACAGCATGAAAAAGAAATATTTTTGCAGGTTGTCAGGGGCCCAGCAAAGCATAAGTGGTTCTAATTGGTTTGGGTGTGGTGGAACCCATGTATGGCTTGATATCCAATGATTTTAGAGAGTTAAACATGCTTCCAAAATACATTTGTCATTTTTAAGAAGGTATGAGAATATATTATTCAATTGTATCAATACACGCTTGGAAGGGTAGATTGTCCATATTTGGAAGAAAATGTAAATTAGTTTTACTGAAGTGAATCAATGTTTCCAAAGACAATAATGATTTTTTTTTTATTGTGGTCATAATATCTTACAGCATAGTGAGATTTCCATTGGACATTATTGTTTGTCATACATCATATAAGTATGCCCCTTCACCCCTTGTGCCCACCCTCCATCCCACTTCCCCTGATAAGCACTAATATATTCTCCTTGTCCGTAAGTTTGTTTATATTCTACATATATGTGAAATTGTATTGTGTTTGTATTTCTCTCTCTGGTTTATTTCGCTTAACATGATGTCCTCAAGCTTCATCCATGTGGTTGCAAATGGGACGATTTTATGGCTGAGTAGTATTCCATCATATATATATATCACATCTTCTTTAGCCAGTCATCAGCCAGTGGGCACTTGGGTTGCTTCCATGTCTTGGCTGTTGTAAATAATGCTGCAATGA
Organism: Equus caballus; assembly: GCF_041296265.1. NCBI lineage: Eukaryota > Metazoa > Chordata > Mammalia > Perissodactyla > Equidae > Equus > Equus caballus. Next base: position 13,758,249 of record NC_091704.1, read on the forward strand.
ACATAGGGGTGCATAAGTCTCTTTGAATTGCTGATTTCCAGTTCTTTGGGTTAATACCCAGTAGTGAGATAGTTGTGCCATAAGGTAATTCTACTTTTAATCTTTTGAGAAATCGCCATACTGTTTTCCACAGTGGATGCACCAATTTGCATTCCCACCAGTAGTGGATGAAAGTTCCCTTTTCTCCACAACCTCTCAAACATTTGTTATTTTTCGTCTTGGTGATTATAGCCATTCTAATGGGTGTAAGATGGTATGTGAGTGTAGTTTTGATTTGCATCTCCCTGATGATTAGTGATGTTGAGCATCTTTTCATGTGCCTATTGGCCATCTCTATGTCTTCTTTGGACAAATGTCTGTTCATTTCTTCTGCCCACTTTTTGATTCCTTTTTTGTATTTCATTTATGTGAGCTCTTTATATATTATGGAGATTAACTTTTTATCAGATATACGATTTGCAAATATTTTATCCCAGTTGGTGGGCTGTTTTTTCATTTTGATCTTAGTTTTCTTTGCCTTCCAGAAGCTCTTTAGTCTGATAAAGTCCCACTTGTTTATTTTGGTTATTTTCCCCCTTTGTATGAGTAGACATGGTATTCAAAAAGATTCTTTTAAGTCTGATATCAAGGAGTGTACTGCTTATATTCTCTTCCAGAAGTTTTATGGTTTCAGGTCTTACCTTCAAGTCTTTGGTCCATTTTGAGTCTATTTTTTTTTATTAAGATTATGATAGTTTACAACCTTGTGAAATGTCAGTTGTACAAAATTGCTAGTCATGTTGTAGGTGCACCGCTTCACCCTTTGTGCCCTCCCTCTATGCCCCATTTTCCCTGGTAACCACCAATCAGTTCTCTTTGTCTATATGTTAACTTCCACCTATGAGTGGAGTCATACAGAGTTCGTCTTTCTCTGACTGGCTTATCTCACTTAACATAATACCCTCAAGGTCCATCCATGTTGTTGTGAATGGGACGATTTTGTCCTTTTTTATGGCTGAGTAGTGCTCCATTATATATATATACCATATCTTCTTTATCCAATCATCAGTTGCTGGGAACTTACGTTGCTTCCACGTCTTGGCTCTTGTAAATAATGCTGCAATGAACATAGGAGTGCATGGGACTTTTGGAATTGCTGATTTCAGGTTAATAGATACCCAGTACTGGGATGGCTGGGTCATAAGGTATTTCTATTTTTAATATTTTGAGAAATCTCCATACTGTTTTCCATAGTGGCTGCACCAGTTTGCATTCCCACCAACAGTGTATAAGGGCTCCTTTTTCTCCATAACCTCTCCAACATTTGTCACTTTTGGTTTTGGATATTTTTCCATTCTAACAGGCATAAGGTGATATCTTAGTGTAGTTTTGATGTGCATTTCCCTGATGATTAGTGATGATGAGCATCTTTTCATGTGTCTATTGGCCATCCTTATATCTTCTTTGGAGAAATGTCTGTTCATGTCCCCTGCCCATTTTTTGATCGGATTGTTTGATTTTTTGTTGTTGAGCTGCATGAGTTCTTTATATATTATGGAAGATTAACCTTTTGTCGGATAAAGAACTTGTAAATATTTTTTCCCAATTAGTGGGCCGTTTTTTTTGTTTCAATCCTGTTTCCCTTTCCTTGAAGAAGCTCTTTAGTCTGATGAAGTCCCATTTGTGTATTCTTTCTATTGTTTCCCTCATCTGAGGAGTTATGGTGTCTGAAAAGATTCTTTTCAAACTGACGTCAAAGAGCATACTGCCTGTATTCTCTTCTAGAAGACTTATTGTTTCAGGCCTAATCTTTAGTTCTTTGATCCATTTTGAGTTTATTTTTGTGAATGGTGAAAAAGAATTGTCAATTTTCATTCTTTAACATGAGGCTGTCCAGTTTTCCCAGCACCATTTGTTGAAAAGACTTTCTTTTCTCCATTGTAGGCCCCCAGCTCCTTTGTCGAAGATTAGCTGTCCTTAGATGTGTGGTTTTATTTCTGGGCTTTCAATTCTGTTCCATTGATCTGTGCCCCTGTTTTTGTTCTATTACCATGCTGTTTTGATTACTGTATCTTTGTAGTATGCTTTGAAGTCAGAGATTGTGATGCCTCTGGCTTTATTCTTCTTTCTCAGGATTGCTTTAGCAATTCGTGGTCTTTTGTTTCTCCATATGAATTTTAGGATTCTCTGTTCAATTTCTGTAAAGAATGTCATTGGGATTGTGATTGGGATAGTGTTGAATCTGTAGATTGCTTTGGGTAGTATGGACATTTTAACTATGTTTATTCTTCCAATCCATGTGTGTGGAATGTCTTTCCATCTCTTTGTGCCGTCATCAATTTCTTTCAGGAAAGTCTTGTAGTTTGCATTGTGTATAGATCTTTCACTTCCTTGGTTAAATTTATCCCAAGGTATTTTATTCTTTTTGTTGCAATTGTGAATGGGATTGAGTTCTTGAGTTCTCTTTCTGTTAGTTCATTGTTAGCGTATAGAAATGCTACTGATATATGTATGTTGATTTTATACCCTGCAACTTTGCTGTAGCTCTTTATTATTTCTAATAGTTTTCCTATGGATTCTTTGGGGTTTTCTATATATAAGATCATGTCATCTGCAAACAGCGAGAGTTTTACTTCTTTGTTGCCTATTTGGATTCCTTTTATTTCTTTTTCCTGCCAAATTGGTCTGGCCAACACCTCCAGTACTATGTTGAATTAGAATGGTGAAAGTGGGCCACTTGTCTTGTTCCTGTTTTCAGAGGGATGGCTTTCAGTTTTTGTCCATTGAGTATGATGTTGGCTGTGGGTTTGTCATATATGGCCTTTATTATGTTGAGAAACTTTCCTTCTATACCCATTTTATTGAGGGTTTTTATCATAAATGGATGTTGGATGTTGTCAAATGCATTCTCTGCATCTATTGAGATGATCATGTGGTTTTTGTTTCTCATTCTGTTAATGTAGTGTATCACATTGATTGACTTGACTTGCAGATGGTGAACCATCCCTGTGTCCCTGGTATAAATTTCCCTTGATCATGGTGTATAATCTTTTAGATGTATTGCTGTATTCAGTTTCCCAAAATTTTGTTGAGGATTTTTGCATCTATGTTCAATGATATTGGCCTGTAGTTTTCCTTCTTTGTGTTGTCCTTGTCAGGTTTGGGGATCAGGGTGATGTTGGCTTCATAGAATGTGTTAGGGAGTGCTCCATCTTCCTCAATTTTCTGGAGTAATTTGAGACGGATAGGTATTAAGTCTTCTTTGAAAGTTTGGTAGAATTCTCCAGAGAAGCCATCTAGTACTGGACTTTTATTTTTTGGGAGGTTTTGATTACTATTTTGATTTCTTTGCTTGTCATTGGTCTATTCAGATTGTGTATTTCTTCCTGCTTCAGTTTTGGGAGCTTGTAAGAGTCTAGGAATTTATTCATTTCTTCTACGTTGTTCAATTTGTTGACATATAGTTTTTCATAGTATTCTCCTACGGTCCTTTGCATTTCTTTGGTATCCGTTGTGATTTCTCCTCTCTCATTTCTAATTTTATTTATTTGAGTCTTCTCTCTTTTTTTCTTAGTGACTCTGGTTAAGGGTTTGTCAATTTTGTTAAGTTTTTAAAATAACTGACTCTTTGTTTCATTGATCATTTCTACTTTTTTGTTTCAATATCGTTTATTTCTGCTCTAATTTTTATTATTTCCCTCCTTCTACTGACTTTGGGTTTTGTTTGTTCTTTGTTTTCTAATTCTGTTATGTGTCGCTTGAGGTTGCTTATGTGAGATTTTTCTTGTTTTTTGAGGTGCACCTGCATTGCAATGAATTTCCCTCTTAGGACTGCTTTTGCTGCGCCCCAAATGAGTTGATATGGCATGTTTTCATTTTCATTTGTCTCCAGATAATATTTGATTTCTTCTTTAATTTCTTCAATAAGCCATTGTTTGTTCAGTAGCATGTTGTTTAGTCTCCACATTTTTTCTCCTTTCCAAGCTTTATTCTTGTAGTTGATTTCGAGTTTCATAGCATTATGATCAGAAAAGATACTCGATATTATTTGAACCCTCTTCAATTTATTGATGCTTGCTGTTTCCCAAGATATGGTCTATCCTTGAGAATGTTCCATGCACACTTGAGAAGAATGTGTAACCTGCTATTTTGGGACAAAGTGTTCTATACATATCTATTAAGTCCATCTGGTCTAATTTTTCATTTAATTCTATAATTTCCTTGTTGATTTTCTGTCTGGATGATCTATCCATTGGTGTTAATGGGGTGTTAAGGTCCCCTACTATTATTGTATTGTTGTTGATGTCTCCTTTTAGTTTTGTTAAGAGTTGCTTTACAAATTTTGGTGCTGCTGTGTTGGGTGCATATGTATTGATAAGTGTTATGTCATCTTGGTGGAGAGTCCCTTTTATCATTATAAACTGCCCCTCTTTGTCTTTCTTTATCTGTTTTGCTTTGAAGTGTAGTTTGTCTGATATAAGTATGGTGGCACCTGATTTCTTTTGGTCATTATTAGCTTGGAGTATTGTCTTCCATCCCTTCACTCTGAGTTTGTGTTTGACTTTGGGGCTGAGATCGGTTTCTTGGAGGCAGCATATTGTTGGGTCTTGTTCTTTGATCCGTCCTGCCACTCTGTGTCTTTTGATTGGACAGTTCAATCCATTTACATTTAGAGTGATTATTGAAATGTAGGGGCCTACTGCTGCCATTTTATCACTAGTTTTCTGGTTCTCTTGCATTTCCTTTGTTTCTTGTCCCTTGAATTTTGGACTACTAATTCAGGTAGGTAAATTTTTGTATTGGCTTTCTTCTTATTTGTAGTTTGTGTCTTTATTCTTGTTATGTGTTTAGTGGTTACCAGGTGGTTTGTATAAAACATCTCATACATGAGATAGTCCATTTTTCTGATATCCTCTTATTTCCCTAAATTAAAACGTTCCAACCCTTTTCTCTTCCACTTCTAGGTTGTTGTTGTCAGATGTTCTTTCCTCTTCCTTCTTGTATTGTGAGTTTGTGGTTAAAATGACAGGATTATATTTATTCTTGGTGTTTCCCTTCCTTTTATCTTTAATGTTTTATTTAACTTTTGCTAACCTGTACTGATGGAGAGCTGCTACTTTCTGTTATTGTCCTTCTACTTATCTCCTTTGCTTTGGGTTTTGTAACCCCTTTCTTTTTTTGATTTTTCAGGTATGAGAGTCTTCATGAGCATTTCTTGAAGAGGAGGTCTTGTGGCAATGAACTCCCTTAACTTTTGCTTATCTGGGCAAGTTTTCATTTCTCCATCATATTTGAAGGATATTTTCACTGGGTAGAGTATTCTTGGATACAAGCTTTTGTCTTTCAGAGTTTTGAATATATCATTCCACTCTCTTCTAGCCTGTAAGGTATCTGCTGAGAAACCTGCTGATAGCCTTATGGGTGTTCCTTTGTAGGTTATTTTCTTCTGCCTGGCTGCCCTTAGTATTTTCTCTTTGTCATTGACTATTGCTAGCTTGACTACTGTATGCCTTGGGGTTGCTCTTCTTACATTGATAAAGTTTGGAAATCCATTGGCTTCTGTCACATGGAGCTCCATCTCTCTTCCCAGGTTTAGAAAGTTCTCAGCCATTTTTTCTTTAAACAGGCTTTCTGACCCCTTCTCCTTCCCTTCACCCTCTAGTATAACTACAATCCTTATGTTGCATCTCCTAATTGAGTTGGATAATTCTCAGAGAGTTTCTTCATTTCTTTTTAGTTTTAGTTCTCTCTCCTCCTGTGTCTGCAGCGTTTCTATATTCCTACCCTGCAAACTGCTAATTCTGTCCTCCATATTATCAACCCTACTGTTCAGAGAGTCCAGATTTTTCTTAATTGCCTCCATTGTTTTCTTCATCTCCAGTATTTCTGATTGGTTATTCTTTATAGTATCAAGCTCTTTTGTGACATAGCTCCTGAACTCGTTGACTTGTCTATCTGTATTCTCTTTTAACACATTGAGTTTTTTAATAATGGTTGTTTTGAATTCATAGTCATTTTGGTTGTAGATTTCATTGTCTTTAGGATTGTTTTCTGGATACTTGTCATTTTCCTTCTGTTCTGGAGATTTAATATATTTTTCTATACTGCTTGATGGCGTGGATTTGTGCCTCTGCATAGAGATATAGTTTAGTTACTACTTCCACTTGTTTCTACTGGTGTGTGGGGGAAACAGCTGTTTAGACTGCACTGACCAGGAACCCTGTCAGCTGTTGCTGACTGGACCTGGGCCCCTCCTCGTAGTCACAGTGGTCCTGTGGGGTCCCTTGTCAGCTGTGAGCACAATCGCAAGGGGGCCTCAGGCTGCTGGTGCCTACTGTTGCAGCCCACCTAGATGTGCTGCCTCCTTAGGGTCTGCAGCAGTGTTATGGGTTTTCCCAGTGGCCGGGAGCAAGATCACCTATATTCACAGCTCTGTCACTGTCAGGGCCCACAAGAGCTCACTTGTCCACTACAGGCCACAGCAGAGCTATGGGCATCTTCTGCAGTCTGTGGCTAGCTCACCTAGCTGTGCTACTTTTGCCCCAGGTCCTTCCAGCCTTGTGATTGCCAGTCAGGGCCTCTCCAGTAGTGCTGTGCAGAGGCTTTCGCTGTGGCTGCTGTGGGACCATGGATTTTCCCCCTGGGCCATGCAGCCAGGCTGCTGAAGTTCCAGTCAGCCCCTGGCCACTCCCATGGTATCTCTGGGTGTCCCTTGCCCCCTCTAGGACACAGCCAGAGTCTATGAGTCAGAGGTGGCTGATGGGCTGCTGCCCTGCCTGGGATCCTGCTCTCCCAGAGCCTCCCAGTGTTCTGAATGCTGGGCTGGGCCTCTCCGCTAACACCGAGTAGAGGCTTTCCCTGCTGCTGGTGTGGACTGTGGAGTTTCCCGCTGGGCTTAGGTGTAATCACAGGGGGCTTAGGTAGGGCTGTAGTCACCTGTTTCCACCATCGCTCCACCGGTGAGTGCACACGCCTGCCCTTGGTGCGTGGTGATGCTACGGGGGTGTCTGCTGGAGGAAAGCCACTTTCAGGTAGTAGGCTGTCCAGGGCTCAGGGTCAGAGAGTTTTCACCTATCTCCACCTCTTCCTGAGGGGAAGTCTGCTCACCTTCCGATGTATAGCAGCACGGGACTCTCAGGTGTCCTGAGATGCTATATGGATATCCTTTGTTAACTGATGAATGTCCAATTAGTTGTAGATTCGAAGGGGGAGAGACAAAGAAAAAGACTACTCACTCCACCATTTTCGTCCATCTTGAGTCTACTTTTGTGCAGGGGGAAAAATAATGGTCTACTTTCTTTCTTTTGCATGTGGCTCTCCAGTTTTCCCAGCACCATTTATTAAAGAGGCTTTCCTTACTCCAGTGTATGTTCTTAGCTCCTTTGTTGAAGATTAGCTGTCCAAAGATGTGTGTTTTTATTTCTGGGCTTTCAATTCTGTTCCATTGTTCTGTATGCCTGTTTTCATACCAGTACTATGCTGTTTTGATTACTACAGCTTTTTAATATATTTTGAAGTCAGGGATTGCAATGCCACCAGCTTTGTTCTTGTGTTTCAGTCTTGCTTTGGTTATTCGAGGTCTTTTGTTGCCCCATATGAATTTTCAGAAACTTTGCTGTATTTCTGTGATGAATGTCATTGGGATTCCAATTGGGATTGCATGGAATCTGTAGATTGCTTTAGGTAGTATGCACATTTTAACTACATTTATTCTTCCAATCCATGTTCATGGACTATCTTTCCATTTCCTTAAGTTATTATCAATTTCTTTCAGTAATGTCTTATAGTTTTATTTTATAGGTCTTTCACTTCCTTGGTTAAATATATTCCTAGACATTTTACTCTTTTTGTTGTGATTGTACATGGAATTGTACTCTTGAGTTATTGTTCAGTTAGTTCCTTGAGTATATAAATGCTACTGATTTTTGTAAGTTGACCTTGTACCCTGGATCTTTGCTTTAGTTGTTATTATTTGTAATAGTTTTCTGATGGATTTTTTTAAGGTTTTCTGTATATAAAATCATGTCATCTGCAAACAGTGAGAGTTTCACTTCTTCAGTGCCTATTTGGACTCCTTTTGTTTTTCTTGCCTAATTGCTCTGGTCAAAATCTCCAGTACTATGTTGAATAAGTTGTGAGAGTGGGCATCCTTGTCTTGTCCCTGTTCTCAAAGGGATGGCTTTCAGTATTCCCCATTGAGTATGATGTTCACTGTGGGTTTGTCATATATGGCCTTTATCATGTTGAGGTAATTTCCTTCTATGCCCATTTTATGAGAGGTTTTTATCAAGAATGGGTGTTGGATCTTCCCGAATGCTTTCCCTGCATCTTTGGAGATTATCATGTGGTTTTTGTTCCTCATTTTGTTAATGTGGTGAATAATGTTGATGGATTTGCTGATGTTGAACAATCCTTGTGTCCCTGGTATGAATCCCACTTGATCATGGTGTATGATCTTTTTAATGTATTGCTGTATTCTGTTTGCCAATATTTTTTCAGGATTTTTGCATCTTTATTCATCAGCGGTATTGGCCTGTAATTTTCCTTCTTTGTGTTGTCCATATCTGGCTTTGGTATCACAGTGATATTGACCTCATAGAATGTGTTAGGAATATTTCCATCTTCCTAAATTTTTTGGAATAATTTGAGGAGAATGGGTAATAAATCTTCTTTGAATCTTTGGTAGAATTCTCCTGAGAAGCCATCTGGTCCCGGACTTTTATTTTGGGGAAGGTATTTGATAACTGTTTCAATCTCTTTACTTGAGATTGGTCTATTCAGATTCTCTATTTCTTCTTCATTCAGTCTTGGTAGGTTGTAACAGTGTAAGAATTTATCCATTTCTTCCAGATTGTCCAGTTTGCTGCCATAATGCTTTTCATAATATTCTCTTATAATCCTTTGCATTTCAGTGTTATCCATTGTAATTTCTCCCCTTTAATTTCTAATTTATTTATTTGAGTCTTTTCTCTATTTTTCTTAGTGAGTCTGGCTAATGGCTTGTCAATTTTGCTTATCTTCTCAAAGAACCAGCTACTTGTTTCATTTATCCTTTTATAGTCTTTTTTGTTTCAATTTCATTTATTTCTGCTCTGATTTTTATTATTTTCCTCCTTCTACTGAGTCTGGGCATTGTTTGTTCTTTTCCTACTTCTGTTAGGTGTAGCTTGAGATTGTTTATTAACATGGGCCTGTATTGTTATAAATTTCCCTCTTACGACTGCTTTTGCTGCATCCCATATGAGTTGATATGGTGTGTTTTTGTGCTCATTTGTCTCCAAATATTTTTTGACTTCTCCTTTTATTTCTTCAATAACTCTTCGATTGTTCAGTAGCATGTTGATTAGTTCCCACACTTTTGTTCTTTTCCCTGATTTTTCTTGTAGTTGATTTCTAGTTTCACAGCATTGTGGTTGGAAAAGATACTAGAAATGATTTCAATATTCTTAAATTCATTAAGGTTTGCCTTGTTTCCCAATATATGGTCTGTCCTTGAGAATCTTCCATGCACACTTGAGAAGAATGCATGCTCTGCTGTTTTTTGACAGAGTACTCTCTATATATCTATGAAGATCATCCGGTCTAGATTTTCATTTAATTCCACTATCTCCTTGCTGACTTTTTGTCTGGATGATCTATCCATTGAGGTAAGTGAGGTACTAAGGCCCCCTACTATTATTTTATTGTTGGTAATATCTCCTTTTAGGTTTGTTAATAGCTGCTTTATGTACTTTGGTGCTCCTCTGTTGAAAGCATATATGTCTATAAGTGTTATGTCTTCTTGCTGGAAAGTCCCTATATCATTAAATACTGCCCCTCTTTCTCTCTTTACCTGTTTTATCTTGAAGTCTACTTTGTCTGATATAAGTATAGCAACACCTGCTTTCTTTTGTTTGCCATTAGCTTGGACTTTTATCCCTTCTCTTAGCCTATAGTTGTCTTTAGAGCTGAGATGTGTTTCCTTCAGGTAGCATATTGTTGAATCTTGTTCTTTAATCCATCCTGCCACTCTGTGTCTTGTGATTGGAGAATTCATTCCATTTACATTTAGAGTGATTATTGATAGATGAAGGCTTAATACTGTCATCTTATTGCACGTTTTCCAGTTCTTCTGCATGTGCTTTGTTTCTTCTCCCATGTATATTTGGCTACCAATTTGATTAGGTAGTTATCCATATGGTTTTCTTCAATTTTGCCTTTTATATCATATATGTCTCTGTTCTAATTATTTGTTTACTGATTACCATTAGGTTCGTATAAAATTCTAGAAGATGAGATAGTCCATTTTCTGATAGCCTCTTATTTCCTTATACTATACTGATTCCGTTCCTTTCCTCTTCCCCTTCTAATTTTTTTTTTCACATCTTATTCCATCTTGTGTTGTGAGTTTGTAGTTAAGGTGATGACACAATTTTTATTTTGATGTTTTCCTTTTCTTTATCCTAGATATAAGAGTCAAGTGTTTACCAACCTGATCTGATAGAGAGCTGCCAATTTGTGATGGTTGCCTCTTATTCATCTCCTTTCTCAGGGCTTTGTAGCTCTTTTCCTGGTTTCCTGTTCTTCCTTTCAGGTATGAGGGCTTTCTTGAGGATCTCTTGTAGTGGGGATCTTGTGGCAATGAGCTCCCTTAGCTTTTGTTTATCTGGGAAAGTTTTTATTTCTCCATCATATCTGAAGGAGATTTTTGCTGGATAGAGAATTCTTGGCTGGAAGTTTTTGTCTTTCAGGATTTTGAATATGTCATTCCATTCTCTCCTAGCCAGTAAGGTTTCTGCTGAGAAATCTCCTGAAAACCTGATAGGGGTTCCTTTGTAAGTTGTTTTCTTCTGCTTTGCTGCCCTTAATATTATTTCTTTGTCATTGAATTTTGCCAGCTTTATTACTATATTCCTTGCAGTAGGTCTTTTTACATTAACATAGTTGGGAGTTCTGGCAGTCTTTTATGTGAATTTCCATCTCTTTTCCCATGTTTGGGGAATTCTCCACTATTATTTCTTTGAACAAGGTTTCTTCTCCATTCTCCTTTTCTTCCCCCTGTTGAATACCTATAATCCTTATGTTGCATTTCCTAATTGAGTCAGATATTTCTCAGAGAGCCTCTTCATTTCTTTTTAGTCTTAGTTCTCTCTTCTCCTCCCTCTGAAGCATTTCTCTAGTATTGTCTTCTAAATTGCTAATTTCATCTTCCATATTGTCAGTTTAGTTGTTTAGGGAGTCCAAATTTTTTTGATCTCATCCATTGTGTTTTTCATCTCCAACAATTCTGATTGGTTCTTCTTTAAATTTTCAATCTCTTTTATGAAGAAGCTCCTGAATTCGTTAATTTGTCTTTCTGTGTTTTCTTGTAACTTGTTTTGTTTTTTCATGATAGCTATTTTGAATTCTTTGTTATTTAGGTTATGGATTTCTGTGTCTACTGGCTTGTCTTCTGGGTACTTGTCATATTCCTTCTGGTCTGGAGATTTAATATACTTTCTCATATTGCTTGATGGTGTGGATTTTTGCCTCCGCATGGTGTTGCTATCTGGTCACTGCTGCCACATGCCTCCACTGGATGAGGATCACATGCTGTGTATTCTGGGTTAAGCACAATGTGGAGATCCCCAGCTCTGGCAACTGGCTGCTTTTCTTACTGTGCAATGCTCTGGCCAATGGCAGACCTGGAGTGCTGGGCAGGGGGAGCAATGCTCTCCTTCCCCTGTGCTTCTCTCAGCCTCCACTTCTCACTCTGTGCAGAGCACTGCAGGACTGGAGTGCCAGGCAGTGTAATGAGCACTTTCATATACCTGCATGTGTCCCACAACCAGTGCCTTTCTCTCTGTGTGGTGCTCTGGGTGTTCACAGGGCTCCACTTCCCACTGCTTCTCTCTCTGTGTGGCAATCCTCATGACCATGGGACTGGAGCACAGGCTTGGAGCAGCAGGCTGGACCAGACTGCCTCTCCCCAGCTGAGCCACTCCTCTAGCCAGCCCCTCTCTCATTGTTCTGCTCTCCTGATGAACATGGGCTGGAGTGCAGTGCTGCAGTGCTGGGCAGGGACAGATCTCCCCTCCCCAGCTGACCTGCTCCTCTAACCAGCCCCCTCCCTCACCATGCTGCTCTCCCAGCAAATGTGAAGCTGGAGCGTGAGGCAGGAGTGCCAGGCATGAACAGAGAGCCTGTCCCCAACTGTGCCCCTCCTGTAGCTGTGAGCCTTCTCTCTCTACGGAGCTGCTGCCAAACATCTGCACCTTCCTCTGGAGGATCCAGCCTCACCACCACCTTCAGGCATATGGCTGCGTGGGTCTCCAAGATGTCTCATTTTTTGTGTGTGTGTCATCTGTTGGTGTTTGAATGTCCCTCTAGTTGTATTTTAGAAAGGAGAGCCTGAGGGAAGAGCTCACTCCACCATGATGCTGATGCCAGTCTGTCAATAATGATTATTTTATGTTCAATGAAAAAGCCAGAGTCAAAGTTATGTCATTTATATATCTCTAAACACATGCATTATGCATAGAAAAAGATAGAAAAATCATACAGAAAATGCCAACAACATTTACCTCCGAATGGTTGCATTTAGCTGATTTATCTTTCCCTTTATTTTCTAAGTAATCACCATGTTTTCTAAGTCAATTAATATTTTTTATATAATTAAATTTTTAAAAGAAAGTCATGAGGTAGGCTTGAGGAAGCATTGTATCCACTGATTTAGAAGAAAGTACATTTTTGTAAAATGCCACATAGGAGAGCATTCAATCTAATTCCTGAGCTTGTGATATAAAAATAAATGGTTCATTAAAGTTTCTCTAGGGTCTAAAAAGAAGTGATGGAGGCAAACAGAATCCTACAGTTTGTTCCTGGGAGTCATATTCAGCTTTCAAATCTCTCTCTCCAAAAGGCTCAAGTTGCTGAGTTTTGGTCTCTTCCCCCATCCCTGAGGTATCATCCTGATTTTTGCTTTGAGGATATCTACATTGTGTCTATCATAGTACAGTCACACCAGAAATTTTAAAGAGAATATTACAAAATCTGAGAATGTCCTCATATTTCAAAATTTTGTAGAAAAGAGATAAAAATAATAAGTATAAAGTAACAGTGAACACCACATATCATGACGTTTTGATTTCCTGATAGAAATATCTGCAGGTATACTAAGAATGTGGGACATGTTGCTGGAATGACAATCAAAAGTTTCTTTGTGATAGTTATTTGGATTTAAAGGTTTATATATAGCAAATGATGCATCAGTACGCCAGAAAAAGAGGATGTTCTAGTTAAAAGAAAAGGAAAATCAAACAAGCCAAGGAATAAATGAGCAAGTGTTGTTCATTTAAGACGAGAAAACTGGCATGATTCACGAAGGTTGAAGACTAGGGGATAGCTAGCATAAGGCTTTAGGCAGAACTGAACAGAGAAATGATTTACCATGCCAATATATGAGTCAAGAGATTTGGATTTTGTGGTCTGATATTTATTATTAAATAAAATTCTTAGGGTTGCTCCAGTAAATTATCAGAAACTCAGTGTATTAAAACACTAAACCAGCCTTACAAGAAATGTTAGTGTCTTCTTTAAATGAAAAACAAAAGGTCATAACTAGAAGTAAAAAGTTACAAAAGAAAAAATTTACTGGTAATGGCAAATATATAGTAATCGTAGTGGATCAAATACCTATATAGCTAGTTTGAGGCTAAGAGACAAAAGTAGTAAAATCATGTATATCTATGATAATTAGTTAAGGAATACACAGAACAATAAGATGTAAAATATGACGTCAGAAACAAAATGGTGGGGAGTCAAAAAGTAGTGCTTTTAGAATGTGCTTGAGCTTAAGTGATCATCAATTTGAAATAGACTGTCATATACATAGATTGTTATATTTAAATCACATGATAGCAACAAATGAAAAGCCTAAAATAAAAACACAGATAATAAAAAGAAAGGAATACAAGCATAACACTAAAGAAAAATCAAATCACAAGGGAAGTGATCAAGAGAAGAATAAGGCAATTGAGAATAACTACAAAAAATCCAGAAAACAATTAACGAAATGATAATAAGTAAATATCTATCAATAGTTATTTTAAGGTAAAGGGACTGAATGCTCAAATCAAAAGAGATATGGTGGCTGAATGGGTTAAATACAAGATCCATATAGCCACCTACAAGAGACTCACTTCAGATCTAAATATACACACAGGATGAAAGTGAAGGAATGGGAAAATATATTTCATGCAAATGGAGACAAAAAGAAAGTTGGGGTAGAAATTGATGTTCTTGAGTAAATAGAGAGCCAGTTCTTTCCTCAGCAAAATGGGTTTATTTGCCTCAAGGTCTAGAACTATAGTGAGCATTGTGGAAGTCCCCAGGAGCAAAGGCGAGGAGAAATTCCTTTATAGAGGGGAAGGGGAAGTTGGAAGGGCTATTGTAAACAAAGTGTCTATTGGATCTGCTCCTCAGACATGCCTTAGAAGTAGTCAATGGATCTCCTTCACATGTAATTCAAGCCCTTTTCAAACTGCTCCCTCTGCATTGGCAGACAGTGACCTCAGAGCCAGTGAGCTTGTGCATGTTCTTTTTGAGAGTGCAGTCTTGGTTTCTTATAGCTTTCTGGCTCTCCCAGACATAATCCCTATTGGTTTTCAAAGTCAGACATTTAGGTGGATTGTCTCCTTGCTGCAGTTCCCATAATTTCGGAAGCCCAATGTGTGTCTCAGGCCCCTCACTCATCAGAGAGGAGACTCTCCCACTCACGGTCAGAGGGTCTCCATGGTTGTGAGTTGTGATATCCTTCCTACTGTGGGTTGCCAAGCCAGGGTGTTGGTTCTGACTAGACCACATCTCCACCCCTCCTACCCATCTTAATGTGTTTTTTTATCCTTAGTTGTGAAAAATTTGTTCTGCTAGTCTTAAGGTCATTCACAGCAATAGTTTTTCTATATGTAGTTGTAGTTTTAACGTGCCTGTGGGAGGAAGTGAGCTAAGAATTTTCCTCCTCCATTTACCATCTTTATCATTTCTATGTCTTTTCTATTTATTCTTTATAGAAATTGCATATATATATATATATATATATATATATATATATATAATTTCAGGCTGGCCCCAAATTGCTCATATTTCTAACAAAAATATATTTTGCTTTTAGAATCACTATTTATCTATGTTCCAGTTTTGTTTCAGTTTATATCTTCTTTTATATTTTTTAAAAGTAATTTCTCTAAGGTTCATTCTTCTTCCTACCCTAGTATTTCCCTTTCAAGTTTCATTGTTGTCTTTACTTCAGTCTATATTTCACGAAGGGAAGTTTTCTCATACATCTGATGATTCTTTTCTGTTCATATATATGAGTTAGCCCCAAACTCAATGGAAGTTTTGAGGAGAGGGAAGATTTTTTAAAATATAGCCAATATATGTTCCAAGTGGGGACACTATTTGATTGTGAGAAATGTAAAATATTAGGACCTGTGGTTCTCTTCTCTTGAGCTGACCAACTTCTATGGAGAGAAAATTTCAATCTCTCCTCTAAGGGTTACTAGCATGGCTGCCAGTATTAGCAAGCAAAGGGGAAGGAATTGGGCCCCCAGTTCAGGGTGTGGATGATTACAGACACTTCTGTTGTCAAATTGGTCATCCGCCTGCATCTGTCACTGTTGCACCCTCTGGTTCAAAGCCTCTAAAGAGAAGCTTTGGGTTTACATAAGATACTGCCAGTTCTCTAAATCTTTTAGGGACACACTGGAACCGAAGGTCAGTAATAAACAATACAGAAAAGAGAAGAATGCTGTATATTACAGAGCTTCTGGTTCAATGTAGTGATCAGAATTCAAAGACAGCCCATAATGACCCATGACCTAGTATAATCTCATTCTTTTAATTTGATTATGACTGGTTATCACCTCATGATTGGGTTATATCAAAACTGAACAGAGTTTGCAGGTGTAGTTAAAGTTGATCTAATTCAATTGTAATTCTCCTTTTCAGATGACTTTGAATTATACATGTATAATTGTTTAGGTCTGTCTTATAAATAAAAACTTTTCTAATTATAATAGTAGTTGCCTAGGAGATATTACATCTGAATGCTATGTATTAACAAACTGGTTATAATCAGATCAAATACATAAAGTAGCATAAGTTTCCAATAACGTAGTAAGCCATCCCTCACTGGACTTAAGTAGACACTTTTAATCAGTTAATGACACTTGATTTAACAAACTACATATAGATTTAATGACACATTTCACCATATTCAGAATGCTAGTTTTCAAAACTTACTTAGCATAACCACAGAACTGTCTTTCTCTAGCACTTAAACATCTCTGATTTTCTTATTTTTTGTGAAACAGTAAGTGAATTTATTTATTGTTGTCTTCCCTTTCCTTTTAAGTTAATAGACTCAGATATGTATTTAGCTTTGGAGATATTTGTATTATTTGTTTAACTATCTTCTAAGATGTTGACCTTCTCAAAAGTATTTTAAAAGGAAAGATAATCCATTGTATTAAAAAATGTGCTTTAAAGGAAAGATATGTGTGGTTTATATCACACCTTCCAGGTCATCTGCTTCTAATCTTTCATTGAACTATTTTGGAACTTTGTTAATTTCACCACATATCTCTGGACAATAAAATTAAAATAAAGTTAACATTGGTAAAATGAATTATTTATTGGTTAAACTCTTGTCTTCATGTAAAGTATAGCTAATAGCTGATATTTTACCTCTAGCTTCTCATTCTTCATCCTGATTACACTGTTCAAACCATACTTTAAAAAGAACTAGAAATTCCTATAAAAGTAAGCAACTATATTACCTTTAATGGTTTTATTTATGGAGATACAAATGTAATTAATTATTTTGTTGGAATTTTTATCTTTTATAGGATTACCTCACCTCTCTAGAATCTGGCAATTATTGAGTAATTTTGTAAAATCATCTTCAGTCTCAGGACATTAGGTTTGCAATCCTTTTACTACAGTAAGTCTACAGAGTGGGATAGACATTTCTGGAAATGCAGAGGAATGCTCTCTACATACAAATATAAGAAACAGTCATCAAATGAAGACATAATAGAGGAGAATAGAGTTCAGGTCAATTCAACTGTTCGAAAAGATAACCTTTGGAAATCTATAGATGTTTGTACACCTGCCCACCATAGTACCTTGAAAGGGAAGCAAGCAGACAATGGAACACATTCCCTCTCTGGGTCTGGTACCTCAGCCGCTACCAGTATTGCTCCTTCTCTGTTATCTTCTAGAGTTCTTCATGGCTTTCTGTATACTGCATGGTTTTCTAAATGTTTACCATCTCCTGAGAGAAGTACCATTTTCTTGAAAACTCAGTGATTCAATATTTTCCTCAAGACTTTGCAGTAAGCAAAGTGCCCCTGCTGGCTGTCATGTGTTATGGCCTCTAATTTTACATGGTTCCCATTGTGATAGTTAACTTTGAGTCCCACAGTGTGCATACGTAAGGTGGTTCACCTTTTCTGGGTGCATTGTTCAATAGCTTTATCAATGTATTTGCTGATGTAACTTTACTTCCAGGGAAATCAGACCTTTATTTTGTGAACTCCCTTTATTAAGAAATGTATCAGTGCTGACGTCTTTATCAATTGGTGACTTTTCAATTTTATGGTATGTAAAGTATGTCTCCACACAGCTGTTAAATTTTAATTAAATGTCATTTTCAAGTGACATTCTTATTTTCTTCTTCCATTTCCTCCTAATCATATACGGACATATTCTCTTCACGGTTTGGGGGAGAGAAACACTTTGACGATCTCTCACATGATTGTGATGTCCTTCTACAGAGCTACCAACACCCAGTGCTTTCTCTTAAAACTAGACCAAGTTTCTGTTTCTACTTCGTTATCACATCTATGATCAATCCCTAATTATATGACCTTTGAACTAGGGGCTTGCTGTAGAGTATATGAGGAAATATGAATTTATTCCATTAATACTACTGCAGATGGGACAGGAGCTGCAACAGGTATCCCCCTTTATTTATATTTCTGAAAACACATTGTAATTTCTTGTAATTGTAATGTAGACCTAGTCTAAATTGGAGAAAGTAAGAAATGTGGTGATATTACAACTATTGCTGCTTCCACATCTTTTAAGTATAGGACAAATCTCTAATCTCTCTAGCTCCCCCAGATGGCAGTATTGCTTAGCCTTTTGACCATAAAAGTCCTCTATGGGCCAGGAAGTCACTGTGAGAATTTCATCGGTTTCTGAGTCTGCATGTTTCTACTGTTTTCTCGAGGATGGGAAAACAACTGCTGGACTACAGCACATTGTGTTCTTAGCATGACAAATTTACACTGTTTGCCACCTTATATCACTAACAATCCAATCATTAATGATTTATCGGAGTTAGCATTTATTTATCTGCCAAAGCATGCACTTACATTTCCCTAGTGCATATTTGTCAGTATAGTCAGAAGTCCCTTAGAAGAAGTCAGAACAAAAATTTCAGTAAAATCTTGAAGGATAAGTAGAGAGTCATTCAATACGTATATCTGGCCTGACTTCTAGTCTAATTCTCCTTATTTAGTAAATGACTCAAGTTACTATTGTATTACTCAATATTTTGGTGAAAGACGGCATTTTTCTCTTAGTTGGCTCAAGCCAGCAACCCATTTACCCAACCCAGACTATTGTGGGTTTTATAAATCCTATAGACTCCTTAGGTGGCTCAGAGATTTTATTCCTACTATGTCCAGAGTAGCTAACTGTAATCACAGATCTCTTCAGGCAAAAACCGACTTTGACTTCTAATAAGACCTATGCCTGTCCAACATGCTACTCCTCCCGGACCTTGTATCTTGTTATCCTCGTATTTCAAGAAGAATCTGAGAATCTTCTTCAATCCCAGCTCCTCATACCACTTCCCAGGTCATATATACATATATATATATATATATATATATATATATATATATTTAAGCTAGCTATAGACAGTGATCTGGAAATCATAAAACCACTTCCGTGCACATTAGGCAGCCTCATCCCACAGCCACTGCATTGCTTGTTCCTCAAAATACATAAAAATTTTGTATGTATTGAAAATTCCTCAGCATACATACAACATATTTATCAGTAAACCTAAGCATTTTTCAGTTTCTTTGATATAAGAAACTAAAAGCAGACAAATATATGCTCAGTAGTTAAACTTTAATATTTTATCTTATGTGGAAATGACCTAGATACCCAATAAACTGTTATTATTTAACTTAGTAAAGCTATAGAGTTTGTTTCCAAAGAGAATTTTGAAGCTGCTTTTTAAGTATGCAGGCTATAAAGCATAATTACTGTACTTGAAAACTCTTAGCCAGTTTTAACAATTATGTTTAAATTCCTCTTAAAACCTTCATGTGATATTAAAGCAGTTAACCATCATTTTAAGTTGCTTTAAGTACAAACATCATAATACATATAATTATTGTTAAAAAGTTTTTCCAAAAACTTTTATCCTTTTACATTTATTTGGTTTACCTGTCTTTAGCAATTATGTTTAGATTATTTACAAAAATCTCATGAGACATTAAACAAAATTAGCTATTATACTGAGGTAGTAGTTTTGCTGATAAATTTTGCAACAAGTAGCACGAACTTATTTGACCAATAAACCTAGGCTGTATGTCTGCATTATGTCGACTGCTGATAACTCTGAGGACATGTCCATTTTAAATTAAACCAGCAAACTTAAACAGGATCTCATCTACCAAAGATCATTTTATATCATGTTAAACAACTGTCTCTTAGAAGTTTTTGCATGTTAATCAAAGACTACATTCCAACAGGAGAGGTTTTGAATTCTCTTCTTTCTGAAACAGAGGTTTCCCAGAATGGTCATTATAATTTTAAGTTATCTCAAAAGTTTACTTATTTTTACTTGTTCAATTTTGGATCAAGAATTTTGGGGGAGTTGAGGCAAAGCTCAGCTTGCTGGGAAGCTCAGCAAGAGAGTAGACAAAAGCAGCAGATTTGGCTTTGCTGCTGGCATGTTCATTTATTTAATTATTTTCTCTTAAAGAGGCAGTAAAGTATTTCTGACTTTGTTTAGAAGCCTCAAAAGATTAAAACAGGCTTCAGTTGTTGTAACTGGCTTTTCCAATTGCATATGTAAATACACCAGTTTGGGTGAACTGAAATTGGCCCATTTATATCAATTTTTATAGAACTTTATCTTGGTTTTACTAACTCTTATACTTTTAATTATCTTACATTAGAATTCCATTAACAGGGGCCAGTTCCGTGGCCAAATGGCTAAGTTCGCGCACTCCGATGCGGCGACCCAGGGTTCGGATCCTGGGCGCGGACATGGCACCGCTCATCAGGCCACGTTGAGACGGCGTCCCACATCCCACAACTAGAAGGACATGCAACTAAGATATACAACTGTGTACAGGGGGGGTTTGGGGAGATAAAGCAGGGGAAAAAAAAAAGATTGGCAATAGTTGTTAGCCCAGGTGCCAATCCTTAAAAAAAAAAAAAAAAAGCATTCCATTGACAAGTTTTGGTATTACAATATTGTGTAGGGAAAGCATTCCCAGCTAGACATAACATTTACTCCCAAAGAAAACATCCAGGCAAAGTTGACATAATCTCTTCATATAATATTAGCTTAAACACTTTAATTTTTATAGTCTTATTAACCTTAGTAGCCTAACTCCTGCCCCAAACAATTGTTGGTCAGGTTTTTCACTCTGATTTTTGCCTCCTGACCTTTTAAAAATTTCAAACTGGAATGAATAGAACAGGCTTGTCTGATGTCCTTTAATGTCGGGGGGGCCAAGAGAGGAGGCCCTTTAGCACATACAACCTTAACCAGTGCTTTATTAAATCCTTTGCTTTAACTGGATTCATGTCTGTTCCATTTATCCCATTTTTCTTTTTTAACTAGCTAAAGATTTCCATCCTGTTGGGATGAGTCCTGTGATTCTTCCCTGTCTAATTTCTCTTTGTTAATTTAATGTTTTCATTAGCGTCTGTAAGACCAGAAGAAGAAGCTGAGACCCAAGTTTGATTAGTTTTTAAGACTCTTCATTGTTTTCCTTTTAATTTGGTCTCTTCATAGGTACCAATAAAGCAGCTGTTTATTATGAGAGCTCTCTAAAAAGTTTCCCAACTTAAGGACCCATTGTTTGGCCATTTTTTTCCTCTGGAGTCTAAAGAATATTGTGGTCACGTGGTGTTACAAAAGAAAATCATCCCTCTTCAGACATTGGCTTATAGCTATAGGTCTACCAGTCAGCCAAAGTTTTTCCCAAGGGGCTCTCAGGTGGAATAGATGCAGCACCTCCCATGTTAACACTCTTAAAAGGACAGACAAACAGTCAAACAACAATAAATACCAAACAAGCTCTCTTTCCCCAATACCCTCAGCCACAAATAGAAGCCCAAACAAAGACCAAAACCAAAAGCCAAAGAGCTTCCAGTCTCAGCTCAGTCCGTGTCCTACACTCGGGGGGCACCCAACAAATGAAGATCTGCTACACAGATCTTCCCAAATGAGCAAGGACAAGGGACCTCGGTTGTGCACACCTGGGGGACTTACCAAAATTTGGCCAGGGTGTCACAACTTCAAAAGAAATAGAGCCCAGAGGGCTGCCAGGTACCCATTATTTCCAGCTGGTCCTTTTGGAAAAGACTAGCACAAAGACAAAAATAAAAACTACCAGCTACTTACAAGAGACGTCTTCCTAAGCCCTGAACCTAGTTTCTTCCACCACCAAAGCAACTGAGCCGTGGGCCGATGATGTCTGGTTAGCATCCAGTTGCTTGAGGTTGTCACTGAGACAAGGGGCTCAGGCAGCGGCAGGACAGATTCAAAGAGAGGCCTTTAGCCAGAGGCCAGTGTGCCACAGGTGAGACATCCACGTGGGACATGGTCTCATCGGGGTCACCAAATTGATATCGAACCTGAAGTTAGTTCACTTACCCATTGCACAGCAAACCAATCTCTGACACTTGGTGTAGTGAAGGAAAGTAGGAATTTTATTATTGCACAGTGCTGACCAAGGAGAGAGGGCAGCTAATGCTGAAATACCAAACTCCCTGCAAAGCTAAAAGTCTTTTATCATTGAGTTCATAATAATTTACATCAATGTGAGATTTCAGTTGTACATTATTTCTTGACTGTCAGCACATAGGTGCTCCCCTTCACTCCCTGTCCCCCCATACCCCCCTTCCCCTGGTAACAACTGAACTGTTTTATTTGTCCAAGTACTTGTTTATATTCCACATATGAGTGAAATCATCTGGTGTTTGTCTTCCTCAGTCTGGCTTATTTTTCTCAGCATAATTCCCTCTAGCTCCTTCCATGTTATTGCAAATGGGATGAATTCGTCTTTTTTTCTGGCTGAGTAGTATTCAATTTTATAAATACCACATCTTCTTTATCCAATCATTGGTCGATGGGCACTTGGGTTGCTTCCATGTCTTGGCTATTGTGAATAGTGCTGCAGTGAACATAGGGGTGCATATGTTAACTTGGGTTTTTGATTTCAAATTGGGTAGATACCCAGTAGTGGGATGGCTGGGTCATATGGTAGTTCTATTTTTAGTTTTTTGAGGAACCTCCATACTGTTTTCCACAGCGGTTGCACCAGTTTGCATTCCCATGAGCAGTATGTGAGTGTTCCCTTCTCTCCACATCCTCTCCAACATTTGTTATTTTCAGCCTTAATGATTATAGCCATTTTAACAGGCATAAGGTGATACCTTAGTGTAGCTTTGATTTTCATTTCCCTGATGATTAGTGATGTTGAACATCTTTTCATGTATGTATTGGCCATCAGTATATCTTCTTTGGAAAAATGTCTGTTCATCTCCTCTGCCCACTTTTTGATTGGGTTGTTTCCTTTCTTATTGTTCAGCTGTATGAGTTCCTTATATGATATGGGGATTAACCCCTTGTCAAATATATGATTTGCAAATATTTTCTCCCAATGGGTGGGTTGTCTCTTTGTTTTGATCCTTGTTTCTTTTGCCTTGCAGAAGCTCTTTAGTCTGATCAATTCCCACTTGTTTATTTTTTCTTTTGTTTCCCTTGTCTGAGGGGACGTGGTATTTGAAAATATCCTTTTTAGTTCCATGTCAGAGAGTGTACTGCCAGTATTATCATCCAGGAGTTTTATAGTTTCAGGATGTACCTTCAAGTCTTGGATCCATTTTGAGGTTATTTTTGTGTATGGTGTGAGATAGTGGTCTACCTTCATTCTTTTGTGTGTGGCTGTCCAGTTTTCCCAACACCGTTTATTGAAGAGACTTTCTCCGTTGTGTATTCTTGGCACCTTTGTTGAAGATTAGCTGTCTGTAAATGTGTGGCATTATTTCTGGTCCTTAGTTCTGTCCCATTGCTCTGTGTGCCTATTTTTGTACCAGTTCCATGCCGTTTTGGTCACTAGGCCTTTGTAATACATTTTGAAGTCAGAGATTGTAATACCTCCAGGTTTCTTCTAAAAGGAAGGGTTTTTACTTGGGGTTTTAGGGAGGAGATGGGTAGCATATGTCCTTGTTGGTTGGAGCTTTCCTACCATCCTGTGTTTGGCCTTGAGACTACTTGCAGAGAGGAGCGAACCCATGACCTTGCTGGCCAGCAGCTTTCCCACCAGCCTGTATCTCTTTGCATGGAGGAGATAATGGCCCCATGTGCTTGTCCTTGGTGGTCTCTGTCTCCATGGATGATATTGGGTTCTGGAGCCAGAAAGCCAGGGAATAAGCAGAGAATGAGTGTTTTGGTTTTAACCCCATATATGCTGGGTTTAATATAGGGAAACTGATATCAGGGTTGGTATCAACTTGGCAGAATGGTGTAGAACAAAGCACAACTCAATACAACTTCCTAGCTTGTGCTTCATTTTTCTTCTGCAAATGCTTATATCTTCTGTGATCTTTGACACTCTTCATGACAGAGGGAAAAGCTATAAGCATTGGTGCCAAAGAGAAAACTATAGTTATGGTAATGCACTTGTGGTAGATCCAGAGAGACTTTGGAGAGGTTATTTTCTTCAAGCAGTGTTTGGAATAGAAAAAACAGGAAGAATGGGTAGAATAGAAATGGAAGGGCTTAGAATCATGAAATGTTTGGAATAAAAGATCACAAGGCACTTTAGGTTTTCAAACTGGAAAGAAAGCTGTGATAAAAGTAAGATTTAAACTAGCCAAAGTACTGTGGAGAATTTGAGGTCAGCATATACTAAGTCAGTCTATCCATGAGTTTTATCATAGGTCGAGCAAAAATATGGACAAAATAAGTCAAACAAAATGGCATGTTTCTTGTTGTTTGGACTACTAAAATCCCCAAAATAATAATTATGTGAAACAATACAAATGACTTGTTTTTCGCTATTACTATTACCCAGGAAGTATAATATATATATATGCATTATAATTATTTTTTTTAAAAGATTGGCACCTGAGCTAACAACTGTTGCCAATTTTTTTTTTCTGCTTTATCTCCCCAAACCACCCCCCTGGTGTACATAGTTGTATATCTTAGTTGTGGGTCCTTCTAGTTGTGGGATGTGGGACACTGCCTCAATGTGACCTGAGGAGCAGTGCCGTGTCCAAGCCCAGGATCCGCACCCAGGATCCAAACCCTAGGCTGCCGCAGCAGAGCGCGTGAACTTAACCACTCGGCCAAGGGGCCGGCCCCGCATTATTATTTTCAACAACTTTCCTTAGTAACTTCTCTATCTAAAATGCACTCATACAGGGGGCTTGCCCCATGGCCGTGTGGCTAAGTTCGCACGCTCTGCTGCAGGTGGCCCAGTGTTTCATTGGTTCAAATCCTGGGTGTGGACATGGCACTGCTCATCAAGCCACGCTGAGGCAGCGTCCCACATGCCACAACTAGAAGGACCCACAACGAAGAATATACAACTATGTACTGGTGGCTTTGGGAAGAAAAAGGAAAAAAATAAAAATCTTGAAAAAAATAAAATACACTCATAGACACAGATATGTTTGAGATACATATGTAAACACAAATATATACAGACATGGGTGTACATATATTATGTGTATATATTTCACTTGTGTGTGTAATATGTGGGTGGAATCACAGATCAAATAGAGATGTAAGGATGAACACAATTGTTAGATAGGGAAGATTTAATATATTCCATATGAGATTAATTGGCATTTGTGTAACATTGGAGAGGCTTTCTTATGGATGGGATAGGGGTAGAGTCCATGAAAATGTTCAGTGGGAATGATTCCCACACTCAGGCACAGGGAAGAAAGTGAGACAATGATCCGAGGTGACAGGAATTTCTATCTCCAGCTCTGACTCCATAACTTTGTAGACTGCCAGCAGTGGAGTCCTGCTTGATTGTTTTTCCTTTAAAAATCTTCTGCAATAATGACTATTGGCCTCTCAGGAAACTTAAAAGTTTCATGCTCTAAATTTTCTATAGACTATGGGAACTTTATTCATCTTAACAGACATGTTTGCTGCTAGATTTAATGATATAATCAGTGATATCACCTCCAAGGGGGCAAGCATTGCTGCTATGACTTCAGAAATATCTCAGGTATTACGATAATTTTTAGCTCTAAAAAGGCTATAGTACATAGATAGCATATTATGTCTGTGGTATTAAAGTTTTTGGTGGATGGAGTGATCAGAAAAAAATAATTAAAGTCTCTTTAAGGGCACTGAGGATTAAAAACAGATTGAGAAACACTGAGTTAGATAATTCAGCAACAAAGGAAAGTATAAAATGCTGTACACGGCAAGGTTTTGTTAGTTTCCACTGATGGGGTTCAGGACGTGCTACCCCAAAATACTGCACTTCCATATACTGAATATCTTTAAGCTGGAAGAGTTTGAGAAAATGGCAAAAGCAAGGTCACTCTGACCTTCCCTCCCTCATCGCTTTCCTCTGAAAGCTTGAGATAAATCTCGCATGTAAAGTTCCCCTCCCTGCACCAGAAAGAAGGGAGACATTCTTAGTCCCTTTTAAAGATGAGACAACAGGCCCAAAATGGTGTCACTTATGCTAGGCCCCAAGTCACCAAACCTCCCAGAAACAGAATCTTAAACCACTCAATCAGGAATCACCTGATCAGCTCCAATTAGATAATCTGCCTTGAAGACCCCTGCCATCCCCTAGTAGCTTTGCAATAACCAACTCACTTTTTTGCCAGTATAACTACCTTTTCCCTGATCCCTTTTGCCTATAAAAGTTTTTCATTTTATACAGCACCTCTGAGCTCCTTTTATCTGCTACATTGGTTGCTACTCAACTCAAATTTGTTTTTGCTCAAATAAACTCTTAAAAAATATGCCTTAGCTTATCTTTTAACATATCAGAGGCTGTATAAACACACCTTGTTACTTCTTGCCTGGCCCAAATTTATTTGTATTGTCTATTCTTCACAAATAGTGTTTCTTTTCTTAAGCTATATAAAATTTCCTACTCTGGTCACTTCTTTGAGTCTTCATTACCTTGTGAAGTCTCCCATGTGAACTCAACTAAATTCAGTGCTTTTCTCCTATTAATCTGTCTTTGTCAGTTTAATTTTCAGACCCAGCTGGGGACCATAAGAGGGTTGAGAAGAAGTTTTTCATCCACTACACAAGTTTCCATATACTGAGAAATATTTAGTTGATTTAGTAGAGGGTATTGATGGTGTGAGGAGGAAACATTATTCTGATCAAAACAAAACTACCACCTTCCTAGGTGGAAAAACACTATAATTCTTTTACATTCTGGAGCCTGCAGGATTTGCAAAGCCTTGTAGGGGAGGAAAAAGTTTCCCAGGTCTCTTTTAGGATCCCTTGCTGAGTCTGATAATTAAACTGACAAAGAGAGGTTAACAGGAGAAAAGCATATGAAATTATTCAATATAAGTTTTACATGATACAGGAGGCTTCATAAGGAACTGAAGACCTAAAGAAACAGATCTGTGTGTTGTTATGCTAGGCTCTATGAAGAGTGGCCAGTCAGAGGAATATGATAGTTTGAGGAGTATGAAGTAACTGTAGTAAACTGGAGAAAACCTAGGAAGGCCTGTTTATTAAGATTCTTCTTGGGGTCCCTTTGTCTTTGGAGATAAGGATGCTCCTTTCCTCAAGGTAGGGGGAGGGCACCTCCCACATGAGGGCTTTATGACCTGTTTCAGTGGAGATGGTGGGTGGAAGGCTGTTCTATCAAACTGCTTAAGTTTCAACTATTGGATATGCCAATGCCGTATTTTGGGGTAGCATTTCCTGAGCCCCATCAGACTGCTCCAGGCCTCACATAAGTAGTACAGCGAAGCAGCTACACTATTGCATTCCCATTCTCCCTGGAACTGAATATTAAAATCTCTGAGACTTAACTTTCTCAAATGTATAATGTATGTGATATTTCACACCATGATGTCCTTCTTGAAGATTCAATGAGGAAATACAGGCAAAACTCTAAGAGTGGCAGCCACATACCAAGCATCCCAAACATGCTATTATTAATAATGTAGAAAAAACCCTTGTGTTTCAATAGAAAGCTATGCATTATTGACGGCACAGCCTCTGTCTATCAGATTCTAGTCCTCTTTCCTGGGATTTGAGCTATTTTGCACTTGTTGTAAGTTGTAGGCTACTGATAGATATGCAAATTGTGCCACGTTTAATAGACTGTTAATTGACTTTCTTCCTCCCAGTGGAAAACCAGTTTTGCTTCATTTGCAATTCAGCTCAATATTGCTTTACTCAGTAAATTTATACTGGTTTGACTTTTCCATTAAGCTGGCTATAGCATCTGCCCTATTGCCTCAGATCCTAAGGGTAAAACAAATCCTTGAACATGAGTCTGCTTTTATATTGCATGAGTTCATAATTTTACCTTTTTCTGAAAATTAACTCTTAATGTGCATGATAGAAGTGGCATTTGTAGAAGAGGCATCCATGGCTGTAGTAAAAAAGAAAAAAGAAAAGACTTGATTAGAGCAGTATAAAGGAAGATTAACAAGAAGAAGAGAAAGGAAAGATAAGACAATAAATTAAATGTAGTGGCTGTTCAAGGAAGAGGAACACACAGAGAATTAAGAGAGGAAGAAAAAGTGGCAGTTATCAACCACTGCTTGGAAGAGAAAATCATGCACCTAAAAGAAAGGACAATTCCATTCTATTCTGTTCTGCCTCACAGCTTGACACAATTTTAATCTTAATGTTTTAACATGATGTAGAAAAAATTACTGTGAAACCAAATGCACTGGAAATTAAGGAGATGACTTTTTCTAGGCTATTGCAATACACAGAACGTTCCTTAATGAGTGTCAAATGACAAAAATAAAACAGTTTAGTAATGAGTTTGATGCCCTTTTTTAGTGGGAAAACAGTCCATAGATTGGGGGAGCCCGGTGCCTCAGAAACAGTGAAGTGCTCTTCCTAGGGTTGTTTGGGCAACAGCAAATTTCATAAAGCATTAGAGGCAGCACTGCAGAAGCAGCGCATGATGGGCTGAGGTTGCATATCTGACCTTATTTAGAAAGATCAAGGAACAGTGAAATCAGCATGCAGGGCAGAGTGTGGTTGGCATTTGGGGGTTGGGAGACTGGATGTACTGTGTTTCTGGTCGAGCAGAGTATTTACGGGAACAGAAAAGTTTGGTTTGCTGATATGGCACCCTGGGCAGGAATGGCTCCATCTTGGGTGAAGAAGTTTATTTCAACAAGAGGAATATTTTCTAGAAAAGGAATGAGCCTGGGGACTTACAGAGCAGCCAAACAAGAGAGTTATGAGCCCAAGAAACCTGAGAGAGGGGACTTATCTGAGTCATGTGGGGAAGAGATATTCTTCAAAGTCAGCCCTTTCCTAGGGCACAAAAGTGTGGTGGAGATTTCTCACCTGTTGCTGTTTTCTGGGAGCCTAGGGCTCAGTAAAATCAACTTTTCTCTGCCTTAGACCCATTTAGTTGATTTTCTTACCCAATTCCACAGCAACTGTCTTTATTGGTGACCCCACATCGTAAGATGACCAGAGTTGTTAAAAACAAAACAGCAAGACTCAATGGAGTCATTTATGCTGAGTCCAACATCACCAAAATGAGACAACTTAGTTACAGCTTCAGCTTTCCCAGAAACGGAATCTTACACCAGACTATCAGAAATCAATCTGATCAGCACCAGCTAGGTAATCTGCCAGAGAAACCCCTGCCAACCCTTGTAAGGAAATCAACCTTGCAATAACCAATCTGCCTTTTCTTAATATGACTTCCTGACTCCCTCTTCCTTCACCTATAAAACCATTTCATTTTGTACATCTCATCATAGCTTCTTTCAATCTGCTAGATCGGATGTTGCATGATTCATGAATTACCGAATAAAGCCAATGCAGTCTTTAAAGTTTATTCTCTTGAGTTTTGTTCTTTAGCAGACTAAACACAATAAAAGTCCCTCAGCACTGTGCACACTAACTGCTTGTATTTACCAAAGTTATGGAACCCTCCTGTGTGCTCTCCAGGACTTTTTCCCAGAGGCAGGAATGCTGGCAAACTGTGACCTCAGAGCCCATGGGGCTGCTCTGCTGATTTGCGCAGGATGACTAGTAAGTTCTTTCCAAGAAGAACATAAGCATGGAGAAGTCCTGGGAGCCCCACCCTAATTCTTTATTATATCTCGCTCTTAGTTGTTTTGGTATCAAGGTGGTATTTTGGAGTTTTATAAATCTTGGAAGTAAACCCTGACTGTCAGGCAGATAACTCTCATTCTCTTATTCAGCATCAGCCCATCAGCATCACTGTTTCTTAAAAACAGCAGTTTTGAGTATTTAGACGAGGGCCCCTTGAACCATAGGAATCCCCCTTCCAGTAGACCCTGTTTTGCTTACACTTAAATGATCCCATGGGGGGATGGTCCCCTTGAAGGTGAAGTGAGGTGAGAGAGCGAGGAGGTTAGAAAAGGAAGGGTTGCAATACAGTCCGCCTTGGAAAAGAGGCTCTGCAGCTGAGGGGACAGAGAATCCATGTGATGGCAGAGGAATAAGGACCCCCCCACCCAGGCCTGGCTCTTCTTATTATTCCCTCCCCATTTCATTTAGTCTATGAATCCAATCTCCACTTATTCCAGAACGTATCCGACCTCTGCATGCCTGCAATGAGAGCCATGGGTGATCTATTTCCTACATCCTTAAAGTAGGGTCTGAGGGCCAGCAGAGTCAGTGAGGGCATCACCTGGGAAGTGTGCAGAAATGCAGAGTCTCTGGCCCTCCCAGGACCTACTGAATAAAAATCTGCATTTTAACAATTATCCCAGATAATTAACTTTTACATTAAGTGAGAGAAGTTCATGAGGAGCTACCTCAAATTATGGCACTTTGGCATATTGACTATTTTGAGCTAAAGAAATCTATAAACTAGCAGGTATGGGAAGGACTTTCTGACCTTCCTTTACAGCAGGTGGAAAGACTTTCATGGGAAAGCTGCCCCCACACCTGCAGGGAAGGACCATCATTATTGTCAAGATGGAGGGATATGGAGTGGAACCTGAACAGACAGGCCCTGCTATGATTCTCCAGTTTATCACATTTAGCTCATACCTCCTTTGTCCTGTCATATTTCTCCACCACTGTCCACTCTTCATCAAATCCATCATAAAAATTATTTCCTTGCATCTTTAATTTAAGGCCCCTGTGTCACATAAAATTTGAATTAAATAAATTTGTATGCTTTGCTCTGTTAATCTATATCAGTTAAAACTTCAAATCCATACAGGAACCTTACGAGGCTCCAGGGAACCATTTTCTCCCATACACCCTGGACTGGATTATTTAAGGAACAGAAACCAGTCATGCTCTTTATCTCTAAAGAGTCTTTGACACTATTTGTTAAACACTTTTCGATTTTTGCTCTTTAGAAATTCACGTAGTAATAGAAAGAGCAGGAAATGACAGTCACAGAACTTGGAGTAAATCTCTGGTTCAGTTCTATTTGAGTGAGTGATTTAACCTCCACACCTCAAGTACCACATGGGTAATATAGGGACAATGAAAATCATGCTGACCTCCCACAAACACAGAAAGTCTTAGATGAATTATGAGCACTCGACTCATAGCAGGAACTTAATAAACACTAGGTCCTTCTCGTTAATAGAAAACACACCTGAGAAATAATGCTCTAAAATTTAAATTACATATGCATCATTGTTTAGGTTAACTTCTTGGTTTGTCAGAATCTTCATCAGAATTTATGGAAAAAGTCAAATTTGGGGAACAAAGGTAGAACAAAATCCATAATTTAATTAAAAGCTTTTGATGGGAATTTAGGAAATAGAAAATAGCCAGCTGTGCTGAATTCCCCTGTTTGATGGCTGTCAGCCAAGAGCAGTGGTTGATTGTGATCATTCTGACTAAAGAACTCAGAAAGTTGTTAATGAATTGAAAACAAAATACTACAGAAACAAAAGTCTGATGGAGAAAAGTAGTTTCCTCCTTGGCACTCTGGTATACACTATGGGAACTTATCTTTATAACCACACACTTATCTTGCTTTGTCCTTTGGGCCTGCTTTACAGATCATATAAAGGAGTTTTGGATGATGTGTGTCATGCAGTTCACTCATCAGAACACTTAATGTTGTAACTGACACACTTTTATGCTAGTCTGGGTAAAGATGTAAATTTGAAGCCCAGGCCAAGCCCAGATCTGATCCAACAGTTCCAGATGCCATCACTGGTCCCTGATGGAAGTGACAACCAGTTGGTGAGGCCCATCTCTCCCCTTTGCCCTTACATCTTTCCTACCTCTCTGTCACCCAGCAGCAGCCTCCTCAGTGCCCCCTTCACCTCTTTGTTTCCGAGGGTGTAGATCAGGGTGTTCAGGAGAAGAGGGTGAGGAACTTTCCCTGGTCTTGGGAAGAGCTGTTCCCAGGTTGCATGTACATGTAGATGATGTTTCCATAGAAAAGTGAGACCACCGTGAGATGGGAGCCACAGGTGCTGAAGGCCTTTTGCCTCCCTGACACTGAATTTGTAACACTGCCCTCATCATGTAGCCATAGGAGACTAGGATAAATACCAGAGGTGACAGCACAATGCCTACTGCTAGGAAAAAGGCAGTGCCCTCAACAGCAGCTGTATTGACACAGGCCATCCTGATCAGGGTGGGCGTCTCACACAGGAAGTGGTCCACATGGTGGTTCTCATAGCGTGGCAAGAGCAGTGTGACTGGGGACATGGTCAAGGAGTTGGCCATCCCACAGCCCCAGGCCACCAACACCATGGCCATGCAGAGGCATGGATTCCTGATCACCATGTAGTGAAGTGGTTTGCAGACTGCAACAAAGCCGTCATATGCCCTGACAGCCAGGAGCAGACACTCCACACCACCCAGACCCAGGAATAGGAAGAGCTGGATAGCACAGTCTGTGTGGCTGATTGTCTTGTCACCTCCACTCAGGTTATAGAGCAGCTGGGGGATGGAGCTGGTGGTAAAACTGAGGTCCAGGAAGGAGAGGTCGGTGAGGAAGAAGTACATGGGAGTGTGGGGGTGGAAGTCCAGCTGGGACACCAGGATGATGGTGCTGTTGCCCACAAGGGTCAGGAGATATGCAATCAAGATGACCACAGAGAGGATCCTCTCCAGATGCGGGCAATTGTAAAACCCCAAAAGGATGAAATTTCCCCAGGCACTGTCATTGGTTTCATCCATCTCTAGTGCAACTGAAGAGAAACATTGATACTAACAATGCTGACAGTATGTATAAGGGAGCACTTACTATGAGCCAGATGTCCTATGCTGTTTAAATTCATTTATTCATTCAACCCCAACCACAGTGATAAGAAGTTGCCACTCTTATTATCCTTGGCTTACAGAAAAGGAAACTGAGGCAGATGTGTGTTAAGCAAATTGTATTCTAGAAAGGAGCAGAACTGATTCTGAACCCAGGAAATGAGGGTTAGAGTCTTCACCCTTCACTGCTGGTACTGCCTCTAATTCCAATGACAGGAAAGATAAGTCCTGCCATGGCCCACCCACTGATTCTTCTCCAGACACAAGTTCCTACACTCCTGCCAAAGCCTCAAGGCCCCAAAGAGAGCTCCAGAATCATCCATTAATAGTATTTGGGAAATATTCATTATGTGGAGAATGCCCCCAAGACACACCTCATTCACTGGATCTTGATTCTTGAGGTAAAGCACTGAGTGAATAAACAATGCGTGAGGCAGTAGAACACGACTGAAACAA
Source organism: Equus caballus (assembly GCF_041296265.1). Lineage (NCBI taxonomy): Eukaryota > Metazoa > Chordata > Mammalia > Perissodactyla > Equidae > Equus > Equus caballus. The sequence continues at coordinate 13,791,394 of NC_091704.1, forward strand.
CATCCACAGAAACATAATCTCTCTCTCTCTTGCTCACTTGGGTGAGGTATTGAAGAAATAGAGTATTTTTTTTTCTTTCTAAGTACTATATTCTGCTTGAGGAAAAAAATCACAAGTCTTTGAGACAGATAATAAAACTTTAATGCCGCAATTCGCACATATGCACAGAAACGTCTTAGAAATTGCAATTCCGAGAACGCCAGACATTCAAAGCAAAGCATATCTGAGGACATAAACCACGAGTCTTAGAGAAGATACAGAGGAACGGATTCAGAACGTCTTAGACTACAGCCCCAATCTCCCCTGTTACAATCCCTTAGCTAATGTGTGTGCTTAGGAGATCGTGGAAAGTTCATTTACCTTTTTAAAGTTTTCTCATCTAAAATGGTATGAATCAAATGACCTTATTTGTTTTACAAATACGTTTTGAGATTTTTTTTAATATGAAAGACAGTTGGTAAATATGAAAGTTTATATGTATGTTACATAAAGCTGTTTGTCATACAAATGGAATGGGAAAATAAGCCCATGAGAGTAGTCAGGGAAATTCTGAAAAAAAAAAAAGCAATTCTAATGAGGAGAAATTATCCTTAATATATATCAAAACATACTTTGTAAAATATAATTAAAACACAATCATTGCCTCAGAAACTCAGGCCTTTGAGTTGTGAGGAGTGTGGACCCCTAATTAACTCCATTCACCCAAACTAGTAACAATTCAAATACGTAAACATTAAAAAAATACAACTACAATAAGAAAGAATAATAGTAATTGAAATAAGTATATGTATGTGACTTCATCTGATTTTTTTCCAAATATCCTATTAATTTCAAAGAAGTGGAAGGCAAAATATAATGTATAGTGAGATTATATGTAGTGTGATCCCATTTCTTGGGTCACAAATTCTCTCTATGTGTGTATATTTATATTGAAGTTGAAACAATGTCTGGAAGTGTACATTGAATTGTTAAAAAGACTCACTTCCGGAGATTGAGATGGGGCTTAAGGGAGATTTTCATTTTTGCATAATCCTTTATTTATTAAATAACAGTTAATAATTGAACCATTATGAAATTTTAAAAATACATACACATGTTTATATACTATAATGTATTATTGAGAAAATTTCCTTATGGATGATTTTTTAACCTGTTTATATATCCTTTTAACTTTGTCATTCGTCTTTTACAGAAATAATTGTCCCATCCTTCTTAAAAATATTTTTTTTATTTAACAAACTGGGAAAGGAATAAAAGTAGAAAAAAGTGCAGGAAGTTAGGAAGGAAAACAGCCTGAAGCAAATTTTCAATCACCATAATAAAGTCAGTGTTTCACAACAAACTGTGGCACTATTTCATGGTCCTAAAATTGTGAACCCTATGAAATAAGAGAAAAGTGAAAATGAGGAGCCGAAAATAAGCCAAACTCAGTGAAAAGCATGAGTTTGTCTTTCATGATAACTTGAGCTCCCACTTCCTTCTGAACTGGTTTTCTCAACTTTGATGTAGATGGAAGAAAGTCTTCTTTACAGGAAGAATTGCAACAACTGAAAGAGAATGTTCTTGTTAATACCTCCTGTCTTTCCAGCTCTTAACCAGGATACTGCACTTTCCTCCTCTTGGAACAAGACAGGAGCTCTTGACTTGCCACCAGCCCTGCTGCTGACACACGCCTCTTTCCATGGAAGAAACAGATCTCTGACGTGGAACACAGAGGGCCTTCACTTTCTGAATGGTTCTAAGGAGGGACACGTATTTCCTCCCTTTAAACTGTGGAAGGAATGTAATGGGTTTTTTTTCCTCTGTGTAGAGGTCCTTCTGAGCATACTGGTGCATCATTAACAGCTTCCCACACTCCTCACCTTTCCACTTGCAGTTTACACTTGATAAGTACCTTCTACAGCCATGTGAGTATCTTCATATTTAACCTAACTGTTCTCCTGTTCTTGCACATAGCAAATTTTGCAGCATGTCACGTGAATTAGTCACCTCTTTCCTGGTGAGAGGAGAGATAGGGCAATATTCATCCTTTTATCTTTTATACATGGACTCGGAGTAGCACCTCAAAGAATGAATAATTTATTGCTAACGTGGCAGTCAAAGCCTTTCCTACCTTAGGGAAGCATGTACTTTTCATCTCTCAAAGCTAGAAAAACTGAAAGGTATTATCAAGTACTAAACTGGAGAGACCTGAGCTGTCCCCACACAAGTGTGTGGTGACCCACGGAAAGGTCAGGAAATGAAACAAATGACCTACGACTCATAGATTTTCAGGCATGTTTTTGCATGGAATTGGAGATGGCAGAGCATTTCACCAGCACAAAGGGAACTATTGCTTTGTAAAACGTTTGTTCGAAGTGTGTATTTGGGAGTCTATGTGCTGACAGTGTGCCACAGGTTAAAATATATGTTTCCCTCTGGGTCCTGATCAAACAATACGAACACTGTTGCCCCCAAATGCACCTGCTGCCTCAGAAATGCCCACACTCAAACCACAAGTCAACAGAATGAGCTTTTTCATTTCCTGGAGGATAAGTGGCCATATGGTTAAAGATTTTAGTTTATTTGCAAAGCATTTTTAGTCTTGAAGATGAAAGAGTTTAAAGCTCACAAAAAGCATGGCAACAATTACGGAAGATATGAAATGGGCTCAATGTTTTCAGGCCAAGGAGCAGGCCTAGATCACCCCAGTCACGAGCTAATACCTTCCCATCTCTCCCCGTGAGGCTGAGAATACCCTTTTCAATGCTATTTTTTTCCAAAATGAAACTCACATTTCTGATTGCATTTTCTTACATCTGCCTGGCAAATCTCAGTCTCTTTTGACAAACGCCAGTCTCAACGTCAAAACCGTTCTAGTTTGTGTTTCTTCATATTATGTCTCCTCAGCACTTTTATATTTCATCTTTTAAACATCATTTTGCATTGACAAATTTATTGGTGTGTTAAAAGTAAATAGTACATGTCGTGATGAGTGTGTTTGTGTGTAGATCTTTGTCTTGGTATGTCTGTCATCGTCCATAAACTTTCCAAAATCAAGGAGAAATTTCCTCACTTTCTTTTTTTTCTTTCTCTTTGAGGAACTCCATATGGCTTTTTATATTCAACAAGCCAACAGAAAAGTGCAGACTTCTGAGTTGAGCTTCTAAATCTAGAAATCTACTCACCATCTGGTTACTTGTAAGCTACAAGGAACCATTAAAGATCAAAAGTTGGAAGGTGCAGATTTAGCTGGAGGAACATGGTGGGAACGTGCAATGTCTTCTCTCCTCCTGAGTGCACACGGGAGCTCCATCCAGGTACAATTCTGGATGTGGGAGGAAATGAAAGTGCTGCTCCTGGGCTTGGCCCATTCCTCTATAAGTGTTATGGACCATGATAGTTGTGCAGTGGTATTCGTGGAAGTGACAACATGATACAACTCTCCCAAGGAAAGACTAGAGAGGGACCCTGATGGTGGTCTGGGTTCATCAACAGCTTCAAGCTCTGGGGAAACTTCTGAAACCATGGGCTCTAAGTACATACACTGAAGCTGCTGTAAGCATGCGTCAAACTCTCCAATCTCCCATAGGGCACACACAGAAAATGAGGACCATGAGAATTAGTTCCTCGACATAAAAATAATTTACTACATCATGTTAAGTAAAATAGGGGACTAAATCTATTGTTGTTCTAAAGACATTAATACCGCTGATCATGTGCTCCTTTCCTTGTTTCGATTCTCATGTGTCTAAGAAATAATTGATGTGTAATCAGTCCCCTCCTACCTTGAACAGGAGCATGCTTTCTTTTTTTCTTAAATCTACTGAAAATAAGACAAAAGTAATTTTACATTTTTAATTAAAAATTGTGTGAATTAGAAAGAAACCCAATGTCTTAGATAGCAGAAGAAATCCACAGGTACCTCAATTAATAGAAAATTTATTATTAACTTAAGGAGCTAAAAGCGTGAACTATTTCTTTTATTTATTTTTATTTCTTTTGTTTTTGAATTTTAAAAGATGTCAGCATAACTGAATTTATGCTTTAATTTAAAAAACCAACTAGAGGGGAGGGGAGTGAAAAAGTAGAGCTTTTAGAAAGAGGTCAAGTTAAAAGAGTCTATCTACTCAACAGAGACTTTTATATGAATAGTATATTAAATATGATCCTCATGGTAACCACAAACCATATACCTATAACAAGCAGGAAAAAAGGTAAGACAGAAGAAATCAAACATATTACTAAAGATAGCCATCAAACCACAAGGGAAGAGAGCAAGAGAAAAAGAAAGGAACTGAGAAGAACCACTAAAACACCCCAAAAAAGAAAAAAGTGACAAAATGGCAATAAATACATATTTATCAATAGCTGTTTTAAATGTCAATTGGACTAAAAGCTCCAATCAAATGGCATAGGGTGGCCAACTGGATAAAAAATCAAGATCCACGTATATGCTGCATACAAGAGACACACTTCAGACCTACAGACACTCACAAACTGAAAGTGAAAGAATGGAAAAAGATATTTCTTGCAAATGGCAAAGAAAAGAAAGCAGGGGTAGCAATGCTTATAACAGAGAAAATATACTTTAATTCAAAAACTGTAATAAGAGACCAAGACGGGCACTACATAATGATAAATGGAACAATCCAACAAGAAAATATAACACTTGTAAATATCTATGCACCCAACATAGGAGCACCTAAATATATGAAGCAATTATTAACAGACGTAAGAGGAGAAATAGACAGTAACACAATAATAGTAGGGGACTTTAACAGTCCACTTACACCAATGGATAGATCATTCAAACAGAAGATCAATAAGGAAACATTCGCCTTAAAGGACACATTAGACCAGATGGACTTAGTAGATATATAGAGAACATTCCATCCAAAAACCGCAGAATACACATTCTTTTCAAATGCCCGTGGAACATTCTCCAGGATTGATCACATATTAGGCCACAAAACAAGGCTCAATAAATTTAAGAAGATTGAAATAATACCATGCATCTTTTATGACCACAAAGGTATGAAACTGGAAATCAACTACAGAAAGAAAACCAGAAAAGCCACAAAAAATGTGGACAGTGAACAAAATGCTACTGAACAATGATTGGGTCAATGAAGAAATCAAAAAATTCCTGGAGAAAAAATGAAAATGAAAACACCACATGCCAAAATCTGTGGGATACAGCAAAAGCGGTTCTACGTGGGAAGTTTATAGCAATTCAGGCCTACCTCAACAAAGAGGAAAAATCTCAAATAGACAATCTCAAAGTGCACCTAAAGGTACTGGAAAAAGAACAACAACAAAGCCCAAAATCAGCAGAAGTAAGGAGATAATAAAAATCAGAGCAGAAATAAACAAAATAGAGATTAAAAAAAATAGAAAAAATTAATGAAACCAAGAGCTGGTTCTTCTAAAAGATAAACAAAATTGACAAACCCTTAGCTAGACTCACCAAGAAAAAAAGAGAGAAGGCTCAAATAAATAAAATCAGAAATGAAAGAGGAGAAATTACAACGGACAACTCAGAAATACAAAAGATAATAAGAGAATACTATGAAAAGCTATATGCCAACAAATTGGATAATCTGGAAGAAATGGATAAATTCTTAGAAACATACAACCTTCCAAAACTGGACCAAGAAGATGGAGAACATTTGAATAGACCGATCACCAGTAAGGAGATCGAAACAGCAATCAAAAACCTGCCAAAAAGATAAAAGTCCAGGACCAGATGGCTTCCCTGGGGAATTCTACCAAACATTCAAAGAAGAATTAATACCTATCCTTCTCAAATTCTTGCAAAAGATTGAAGAGGAGGGGAGGCTTCCTAACTCCTTCTACAAAGCAAACATTAGCCTGATACCAAAACCAGACAAGGACAACACAAAAGAAAATTACAGGCCAATATCACTGATGAACATTGATGCAAAAATCCTCAACAAAATGCTAGCAAATCGAATACAACAATACATTACAAAGATCATACATCATGATCAAGATCTATCAACGTCATACACCACATTAACAAAATGAAGAATAAAAATCACATGATCATCTCAATAGATGCAGAGAAAGCATTTGACAAGATACAGCATCTATTTGTGATAAAAACTCTAAATAAAATGTGTATAGAAGGAAAATCCCTCAACATAATAAAGGCCATATATGACAAACCCACAGCAAATATCATTCTCAATGGAGAAAAACTGAAAGCTATCCCTTTAAGAACAGGAACCAGACAAGGATGCCCACTGTCACCACTCTTATTTACCATAGTATGGGAAGTCCTACCCACAGCAATCAGGCAAGAAAAAGAAATAAAAGGGATACACATTGGAAAAGAAGAAGTGATACTGTCACTCTGTGCAGATGACATGATTTTATATCTAGAAAACCCTAAAGAGTCCACTAAAAAACTTTTAGAAATAATAAAGGAATACAGTCAAGTTGTGTGATACAAAATCAATGTACAAAAATCGGCTGCGTTTCTATACACTAACAACAAATTAGCACAAAGAGAAATTAGGAATACAATCCCATTTACAACTGCAACAAAAAGAATAAAATACCTAGGAATAAACTTAACCAAAGAGGTGAAAGATCTGTACAGCAAAAACTATAAAACATTGTTGAAAGATATCAAAGAAGACACAAAGAAATGGAAAGATATTCCACTCTCTTGGATTGGAAGAATTAACATCGTTAAAATGTCCATACTTCCTAAAGCAATCTATAGATTCAGGGCAATCCCTATCAAAGTTCCAACAACATTTTTCACAGAAATAGAACAAAGAATCCTAAAATTTATATGGAACAACAAAAGACCCCGAATAGCCAAAGGATTCCTGAGAAAATAGAACAAAGCTGGAGGTATCACACTCCCTGATTTCAAATTATACTACAAAGCCATAGTAAGCAAAACAGCATGGTGCTGCCACAAAAACAGACACACAGATTAATGGAACAGAATTGAGAGCTCAGAAGTAAACACACACATTTATGGACAGTTAATATTCGACAAGGGAGCCAAAAGCATACGATGGAGAAAGGAGAGTCTCTTCAATAAATGGTGTTGGGAAAACTGGACAGCCACATGCAGAAGAATGAAAGTAGACCATTCCCTTACAGCATACACAAAAATCAACTCAAAATGGATTAAAGACTTGAATGTAAGACACAAAACCATAAGACTTCTAGAAGAAAACATAGGTGGTATGCTCTATGACATTGGTCTGAGCAGCATATTTTCAAGTCCCATGTCTGACCGGGCAAGGGAAACAAAAGGAAAAATTAACAAATGGGACTACATCAAACTAAAAAGCTTCTGCACAGCAAAGGAAACCATCAACAAAACGAAAAGACAACCTAACAATTGTGAGAAGATATTTGCAAACCATATATCAGATAAGGGGTTAATATCCAAAATATACAAAGAACTCATACAGCTCAACAACAAAAAAAACCCCAACAATCCAATTAGAAAACGGGCAAAAGATCTGAACAGAGATTTTTCCAAAGAAGATATACAGATGGCCAACAGGCCTATAAAAAGATGCTCAACATCATTAGCTATCAGGGAAATGCAAATCAAAACTACAATGAGGTGGGGCTGGCCCCGTGGCCGAGTGGTTAAGTTCGCGCGCTCCGCAGCAGGCGGCCCAGTGTTTCGTTAGTTCGAATCCTGGGCGCGGACATGGCACTGCTCATCAGACCACGCTGAGGCAGCGTCCCACATGCCACAACTAGAAGAACCCACAACGAAGAATACACAACTATGTACTGGGGGGCTTTGGGAGAAAAAGGAAAAAATAAAATCTTAAAAAAATAAATAAAAAAATAAAAAAATAAAAAAAACTACAATGAGGTATCACCTCACTCCACTCAGAATGGCTATAATTAACAAGACAGGAAACAACAAATGTTGGAGAGGGTGTGGAGAGAAGGGAACCCTTGTTCACTGCTGGTGGGAGTGCAAACTGGTGCAGCCACTATGGAAAGCAGTTTGGAGTAACCTCAGAAAATTAAGGATAGATCTACCATATGACCCAGCTATTCCACTGCTGCGTATTTATCCAAAGAACTTGAAAATACAAAGGCATAAAGATACTTGCACCCCTATGTTCATTGTGGCATTGTACACAATAGCCAAGACGTGGAAGCAACCTAGGTGCCCATCAAGGGATGAATGGATAAAGAAGATGTCGTATTTATACACGATGGACTGCTACTCAGCCATAAGAAATGATGAAATCTGACCATTTGTGACAACATGGATGGACCTTGAGGGTATTATGCTGAATGAAATAAGTCAGAGGGAGAAAGTCAAATACCACATGATCTCACTCATAAGTAGAAGATAAAAACGACAAAAAAAAAACCCACATAGCATTGGAGATCGGACTGGTGGTTACCATTGGGGAAGGGGGGAGGGGGGAGGGCAAAGGGGGTGATTAGGCTCACATGTGAGGGGATGCACTATAATTAGTGTTTGCATGGTGAACATGATGTAATGTACACAGAATTCAAAATATGATGTACACCCGAAAAAAAGAAAAATAAAAAACACTAACTAGAGGGAAATTGAGCAAGCATCATGAAACCCTGATCTATTAGATTGTGTATATACGACCTCATTGTAATGCTTTTGTAGAGGCAAAATTGGCACCACAGAACTTAACCTTTTAACAATAATAATAAAATAAATTACTTAATAGAAATAGAGTCCCTGGAATCTGTCAGGCATGATCAACAAATATGCACTCAGTGATAACCATGTACAGACATGGTTGAGACAAGGTCTGAGATCCTTGAGATATGTTGAACATATTGTTATCAACAGACAAAGATCCCTCCCTACAGAGTGCTTGCATTCTACCAAGAAAAGGCAAAAGCAAAGAAACACTTAATAAACTTAATAAATAAGGTAGCAATATAACACATTAGAAGTTGACAAACACTATGTTGGAAAACCAGCTTTCATTGGCTTTGCTGAAGAGGACTTGGGCAGTGTATTCTGAATAGAATCTGGAGCATGTAGGGCTGTCTAGTCCTCATTGAGAAGCTGTATTTGAGCAGGCTCAAAGGAGGAAAGGGGATGAATGGAGGAGACATCTGGGGAGGGGAACTGTAGGTAGTGGGCACAGCTGGGAGAAAGGTCTGATGGCAGGAAGTACCCTGCCAGGTGCCCATAGTAGAGGGATCAGGGTGAAAAGGGAAGCAAGGGGAAGAAATCAGAATCAGAGAAGGACCTGGTGTTTATATCCTTAAGTTCTGAGGGTTCATTATTAAGGTTTTGTCTTTAACTTTAGGTTGAATGAGAGGTCATTGCAGTGGTATTACCATCTTGGGTGCTAAAAGGATCAGTTCAGCTGCTGCACTGAGAATGGAAATGGGAGGTGCCAGAGTACAGCCAAGATTACTGTTAGGAAATTAATGCAGTACTCCAAGAGAAGATGATGGAAGTTCCCCCTGGGGTTGTAGAACTGGAGTGGTTAGGGCTGGCTGAACTCTGGACGCATTCTGAGGGCAGAACCAATGCGGTTTGCTAATGGACTGGATGTGGGCTGGTGACCTCAAGAGAGGAACCAACCAGATCTTTGACCTGAGCAACTGAATAAATAGAGTTACTCTCCACTGAGATGGAGAAGTCCGTATGTGTGTGTGCTTGCATGCATGTGTGTGTTTTGGTTAGGGGAAAGCTATGGTTAAGTTTCAGTTGAGTTTAAAATGTGTATTTTGATGTCAAGTGGACAGTTGAATATAGAAGTGTGGGACTCAGGAGAAAGATAAGGAAGAAAGTAAAGGGGCAGTCAGAGAATAGGTGTGGATTTAGAAGATTTTGCTGTCAATGAACCAAAAGTCCAGATAGAACAGTAGAAACTTTTTAGGAATTGAAAAGGGAAAATGAAGGATCATAATAGGAGGTGCACAAAACTTTGTGAATCTTGGGATTCAAAGGATGAAGAAATACTTAAGCAACAGACATAAGTCATGATAAAATGCACGTGAGATGACTGAATTCAAAGGAGACAGAGGAGAACAGGATGCTAGTTTTCTATGTAGGCAGGAGTCATTCCTGAGACTCCCTGTTCGCCTCTTCAGGAGGATAAAAGGCCTAAGCCTGTGTGGTGGTCTCCTTTCACCCACTAGTCTTCCTTGTCCTGGTAAAAGGGTGGAGCCCCCAGGGGATGCATGATCTCGTACCAGTGACTCTGTCCCTCCTGATCCCCATGGGGAAGGGGCTCTGCTGCTCTGAGTGTATGTCCTCTCTCATGACTCCTGTCGCAGAGTGCTGGCCTTGCAGTGACACAAACATTCAGGTGTTACACTTAGTTTCCACTTAGCCTCTGATGATGGGGCGTCATGAGCAGGGATCCACAGCATGAACATCTTCCCTACTCAGATCATGTATGGAAGAGGCCTAGGGCATGAATGTTCTGTAAAATATCAAAAAGAGGGTTGGGAGGATATGTTACCATTTCTTCTGTTGGTAAATGAGAGATGGAAAGAGGAATTGTTTGCCTACGATCAAGGATAAATGTATCAAACGTGAATATATAGAAATCTTTCTTTAATATAAGAACTCATCAATAAGGTCTGTAGATCCATCTGGAAATGGAGTTTGAAATGGTTCCATTTCTAAAATTATTATAATCCATAATGCTCCTCCAAATGCAAAAAGTCTACAGAGAAAAATGTTTAAAAACCTAGAAAGAAACCTACGTCAATAATATTATTGAAAAGTGAGTGAAGGATTTCAGTCAAAGAAATCCCTCTAGAAGAGCAAAACACATTAAAATTCAAGGTAGAGATAAAGAAGGAGATTAAAGACCTGGCAGTTGATTAGCAGGATAATGTTAACTAAATTTGTAATTGATTAATAATTGTTTAGCATTTAAGTGTTTTAGCATTTGATTACCAATTATTTATCAGACACAGATACAGATTAAGCTGGAAGAAAAGTTAACCTTCAATGACAAGAATTTTGTTGGGAAGGTACAGAATACTCTTTAAAAACAAGGCAGATATGACTGTTGTTTCTTCATCTTCTACCATCTTTACATTGTATTTAAGTAGCAAAGTTGAATTTAAACCAATAATACCAATCATGACCTTAAATATTTACCATAACGTTGTAGGTCAATATCATTATTCTGTAGATAGGAGTCATATTAAGAAGCTGAGACTGACAGAGAGAGAGGTTATTTGTTCAAAGGTTTGCAACAAGTGTATGGCTAGGTCAAAGAACTACTTGAATCAGAATTCTGAGAAATTTCTACTCTAACAAAAATGTATCAGAAGTAAAGGAAAATGTTGCAATCCCAGAAGGGTATTGTGTGGGAATCAGCGATAGGAGATTGAGAGGAATGAATTTCATAATCCTCCAAAAGCAGTCCCAGAATAAAGAAGATTTAAAAAGTAGTTGAATATAGTTTTTAGGAATCATTAATACATAAAGGAATGGTTCTGAATATATTAATTCAGAAGTTAATGGAAGGCTAATGACTGGTGTAAATCAAAAAAGAAAGGAAAGATCAGAAAAGAGAGAAAAGGAAAGGTAGAAAGAGAAAGACTCAGAAGTGGAGAGACAGAAAGAGAACAAGGGAAGACAAGGAAAATAAGAAGGAAGAGAAACAGAATTATGGATCTGATGCTGCAACCATATTGGCCAATTCTGAACCAATTTAAGAATTGTCATTTTAAGTACCTAATATATGGAAATCTTGAGATGAAAAAATATTAAAAGAAATAATTATAAATGTATAAAAATCTTTGTTTAATACAAGCCGCATCCATTTGAAGAAAGACTCTTCAAGAAATTGTGTGGGGACACCTGGAAGAAGAGTGAGAAGATTGCTCAATTTCTAAAATTATTAGGCTCCAAAATCCTCCTCCAAATGTGAATATTTCATATTTTCTGCTTTGTCCCTATGGGAAAGTTTCCATAGCAATAAAGATTAAACTTCTAATTTGTTGAGGCTTAATGTATTTGTATCCTCTACTCCACTCCAGAAAACTTCACTAGACTTAAAATTCTCAGGAAGAGAATTTTAGGAATGATAATTCCTAACATTAAAGGTAGGGTCAAGAGGACCCATGGATGTTCAATTTCTTGACTCCACTTCTGTCACAGCTGGAAAGACAAGAAGAATCACGTCACAGATGACGAAATAAGGTTGGAGAAGACCAGAGGACTGTTGGTTGGATGTGTAGATTCGTTTTTAATGTTACAGAAGATTTCATCTGCTTCATAGTCCAGGAAAATCCCAAGACAGCTAGGCCATCCAAGATGGAAGAGAGCTGCTGATGGGCAGGCAGGGCCATGCACTCCTTCCATTTCCATAGCCAGATGGCCCATATCCCTTTTTTTGGAGACAGAATGATTTCTCCCTTTCTTGGTTTAGATCTTAATAGAGACCTAAACCCTACTCAGCTCTTTCTCCCACCATGACTTCTCAAAAATGCCTCCCTAATAAGAAGGTCTACAACCCCAGGATATAGGCCCATGTGTCCAATCACTTGGGGTTGTTGGAGACATTCCTTCACAGTTCTCCATCCTGCACATTGTGCAGTTCAGCAAAAAGAGGAGGCTCTGATGCTCTGTGGAAGAGACCAGTTTTACGTAAACTGTGGAGAGAATTTTGTGGGACACTTGAAAGGACAGAAAAGACTGGTAAAAACTTAGGAAGCCACAATATCAAGGAGAATAGTTAGGCCATTCCCCATTTTTCTCTAATGATTCCTGGAGAAAACAAAATAAGTATTTCACCTTAAAAGTCATGGAGTACATTCTTCATTATTTGGGGATGTATTTCACTGCTACATCTGCATAATTCAGGACTCATTATCACCCCAATAAAAACATAACCATTGATGTTATGACAAACCAAGTACGTAACCATTTAGATTCCTTTCATCTACATTCAGAGCACCTGAGTGCCCATAGGAAGAACTTCTCATTGAAATAAGATTTACAACTCCCTTGGGATGTAATGTTTCTTCTCAAAGATCTATAGGAAAATTTCATTAATATGAAATTTACCACTTTTAAAGCTATGTTACTGTGGTAGACAGAAATCTAAGATGGACTCCATGACTTCAGACTTGAGTTACTCTCATGATTATGTTATATTTTATGACAAGAAGGAGATTGTCTGGCTGGTTCTAATATAATCACGTGAGTCCTTTGGAATCAGAAAGCTTTTTTCTGGCTATTGGGCTGGTGGCAGAAGGGAAAGCCAAAGAGATTAGGATTTGCTTTGTCATTGCTGGCTTTGACGGTGAAGTGGGTCACGTGAGAAGAAAGGCAAGTGACCTCTAATGGATGGCCAGCAAGGAAATGGGATTTCAGTCCTACAACCACAAGGAAGCGAATCACTCCCACAAGCTGAATGAACTTGGAATTGGATTCCTAGTCAGACCCTTCAGAGGAGCCCAGCCTGGCCAACACCTTGATTTTGATCGTGTAAAACCCTAAGCAGAGAAGCCAGCCAATCTCATTGAGACATATGATCTGCAGAACTGTAAGTTAATAAATAGATGTGGTTTTAAGTAGCTAAACCTGTAGTAAATCGTTACATAGCAATAGAAACCTAATACTGATTGTGTGAGTCCTAGGGAGATTGATGTGAAATTTTACTTGTACACATAATTAATAAATGTCTACATGTGAAATCTCCTCAGTGAAGAAGGGAGGATGTAAAATATTCAGTGTCTTCTCTTTATAAATATTTAAAAATAGTAAATTTCATTAACATAGTTTTATTTTTAATACCGTAATAGCTAATACTACTACTACAATTGTTATTCTTATTTGTGTCTAAAGCACTTCTAGTGATCTTTTATTGGTACTAAAACCTGACTGAGTCACGTAAGTATTACATCATTTGTGTCAAGCTGTGTAGCCACAGTCAAGGTGGTCATTATCACCCCCACATTATAGGTGAGTAGAGTCAGAGTCAAGGAGTTTATGTGATTTCCCAAAACTCTAGAAATTTTAAATAGCAGGGATTGGAAAGTGGGTCTCCATGGAATTGTCAGGGCTATTTAACATATATTATGTCTTTACACATCATTCTTCCTCCACCACACTTCTCTGTTTCATTTATAAGAATTCTGTGGAGTGGTTTTCAATAGGGTCTATCTCCAGTTCCTCCCCTTACCCCTTCTCACTTAAACTCAATTGGTCACTAGGATAGAGCAATACCCTAACCAAACTGCTTGTGTCCATATTCCCAGTGACCTCCACACTGAAGAACAGACAGTCATTAGAGTTCACATCAAAAGGTTTTTCTGTGGCATTCGATGCCACTGAGAACCTCCCTTCTCTTTCCAGAAGAAACCAGTCATCATGTTTTCCCTCCCTCTCCACCTGCCACCCCTGCTTGGATTCTTTTGCTGTTTTCTCCTCTCCTCCACCACTACCATGGGACAAATCAATGGTCTCAGGACTGGGACCTATTCCCTCTTTCTCAGCTCACTCGCAATGTGTTCTTGGGCTGGGTGGCTCATTACTTTAATTAAATTACATTCATGAGCTTACTGATTCCAAATGCATATCTCTAGCCTAGACTTTTCTCCTGAAACTCCATATTTGCACATTAATCTGTCAAACAACATTTGGATATTTAACATTGATCACAACACTGATTTGTCCAAAACCCAAGTCCTTACATTCTGCCCCAACTCCAGCTTTATTGCTCAATGAAAACAGCAATTTCATTTTGCCAATTCTGGAGATTTAAATCTTGGAGTCATTCATGACTTTTCTCTTTCTCTGACACCTGATATCTACTCCAACAGCAAATCTTGCCAGGACTACTGTGAAAACATACTAAGGATCTGTCCATTTCTCACCACCTTTGGTATGATCACAATCATCTCTGATTGAATTACTGGAAAGTCTCCTGTCTGCTCCCTACTTCAAGGTTTGCCCATCTGTAGCTTGTTCTCAATAAGGCATACAGAGTGATCTCCACAAAACATTAATCCAATCATATTATTCCTCCATTTACAGCTTTTCTTGATTTCCTATTTCACTCAGAAGTAAACACTCCTGCTCACAGTGGCATGCTTGTAGGGTCCTGCACTATTGACTCTCTCCTCAGTCACTCTTCTGCAGCTGCACAGCCCTCCTCATAGCTCCTGGAACACATCTTCCATCCTTTCATCTCAGGCCTCAGCACTGATCATTTCTGTTGCCTGGAATGCCCTCCTCCAGATCAGATATTTGCTGAGTTATCCTTTACTGAGTGAGATATTCCGTGATCATCAATTCAAAATTAGATGACCTACCCTTGGAATTTCTGGTCACCCTTACCGTTCTTCTTTTTTTTTTCTTTTTTGAGTATTCTGTATCTACTAATATTCTTTGTATTTTGTATAATTTAAGTAAAGATGTGCAATGTGAAGCTATAGATTTGTAGGAATTTGTTCTTGTTGTTCAGTGATATATTCTAATGCTTAGAAAAGTGACTGGCATAGAAGAGAACGTATTTGTTGAATTGATTAATTAGTTATTTAATTCAGCAAAAAGAAATGGAAATATGAAGACACTGATTCTGAGAGTCTAATGACTTGCAACAATTCACACAGCTGGTATACTTTCTTTGCCCATCAGAATATGGATCAAATCATTGAAAAGGACAGCTAATATGGATTTTCTCTATTGGAGAAAGCCGTTTCCCTGTAAGTAGTGAAACCAGTATTTAGCCACATTCTGTTTTCACTTCCTGGTATAAAGTGAATTAAAACAGAAATTTAAAAAATAATGAGAATATAGTGTTTTAAAGTACAATAAAATCAGACTGAACAAACTAACTTATGACACTATGATAATTCATATTTAAAAATAATTGATTGAAGGTTTTTGGCTTTATTGATTCTCTAAACAATTCATCAAATTGACATATAAGGAAATAAACCAAACTGTCATAATTTGATACTCTATATTTCTTTATATAAACGATTTTGTTCTGTTTTCAAAAATACTTCACTTAGTCCTCCAAACAATACTTTTTTTTAGCATTTTATAAAAAAGGACATGGAGATTTAATGGAACTGATGTTACTCATATCACAGCTAAGAAGAGATGAACTGCACTTTCCAGCCCACTGCTCTAACCAAATGTAACTTATATGGGTGTCCGTGACTCTGATATTCTATAAGACTGTCCACAAGTATCCCAATCCTAAATACC
The DNA here is from genome assembly GCF_041296265.1 of Equus caballus. NCBI lineage: Eukaryota > Metazoa > Chordata > Mammalia > Perissodactyla > Equidae > Equus > Equus caballus. The sequence continues at coordinate 13,807,589 of NC_091704.1, forward strand.
CCCCAAGTGTTCTTCTAGGAGTTTTATGGTTTCAGGTCTTACATTCAAGCCTTTAATGCATTTAGAGTTAATTTTTGTGCATGTTATAAGATAATGATCTACTTTCATTCTTTTGCACATAGCTGTCCAGTTTCCCCAACACCATTTATTGAAGAGATTTTCCTTTCTCCATTGCATATTCTTGGCTCTTTGTTCAAAGATGTGGTGTCCATAGACATACGTGTGTGTTTTTTCCTGGACTCTCAGTTCTCTTCCGTTGATCTGTGTATCTGTTTTTCTGCCAGTACCATGCTGTTTTGAGTACTATAGCTTTGTAGTATATTTTGAATTCAAGGAGTGTGATACCTCCACCTTTGCTTTTTCTCTAAGGATTGCTTTGGCTATTCAAGGTCTTTTGTTGTTTCATATAAATTTTAGGATTTTTTTGTTCTATTTCTTTGAAGAATGTCATTGGTATTCTGATTGCGATTGCATTGAAACTGTAGATTGATTTAGGTAATAAGGACATTTTAACTGTGTTTACTCTTCCAATCCATGAGCACGGAGTATCTTTCCATTTATGTATGTCTTCTTTCATTTGTTATAGTTTTCAGAGTGAGTATAGGTCTTTCACATCCTTGGTGAAATTTATTCCTAGGCATTTTATTCTTTTTGGGGGGATTGCATTCCTTATTTCTCTTTCTGCTAGTTTGTTATTAGTATATAGAAATGCAACTGGTTTTGTATGTTGATTTTGTACCCTGCAACCGTGCCATATTGATTTACTATTTCTAATAGTTTTTCTATGGATTCTTTAGGGTTTTCCATATATACAATTATGTCATCAGCAAATGATGGTGGTTTCTTAATTTCCAAATTGGATCCCTTTTATTTCTTTTTATTGCCTAATTGCTCTGGCTCAAACTTCCAGTACTATGTTGAATAAGATTGGTGAGAGTCGGCACCCTTGTCTTATTCCTGTTCTCAGAGGAATAGCTGTCAGTTTTTGACCATTGAGTATTATATTGGCAGTGGATTTGTCATATATTGTCTTCACTATGTTGAAGTACATTTTTTTCTATACTGATTTTATTGAGAATTTTAATCATAAATTTATGTTTTTTCTTGTCAAGTGCTTTCTCTGCATCTACTGAGACTAAAAACCATAAAACTTCTGAAGAAAACATAGGCAGTAGGCTCTTTGACATCAGTTTTAGTATTATCTTTTTAAATACTGTGTCTACTCAGGCAAGGGAAATAAAAAAATAAAAGAATAAATGGGATTCCGTCAGACTAAAAAGCTTCTGTATGTCAAAAGAAACCATGAATGAAAAGAAAAGAAAACACTCCAACTGAGAGAAAACATTTGGAAATAATATACCCAACAAGAGGCTAATTTCCAAACTACATAAATAACTCATACAAGTCAATAAGAAAGAAATGAAGAGCCCAATCAATAAATGGGCAGAGGATTGCATCAGATATTTTTTAAAAAGAAGATATACACACGGCAAAAAGGTACATGAAAAGATGTTTAACATCACTGACTATTAGGGATATGAAAATCAAAACTACCATGAGATATCACCTCACACTTGTCATAATGGATATAATTAATGACAAGAAATAACAAATGTTTGAGACGACGTGGAGAAAAGTGAACCATCATATACTGTTGATAGGAATATAAAATGGAGCATCCACTATGGAAAACAGTGTGGAGATTTCTCAAAAAGTTAAAAATACAAATTCCGTATGATCCAGCTATTCCACTACTGGGTATGTATCCAAAGATTAAATCAACAATTCAAAAAGACTTATGCACCCTTATGTTTGTTGTAGCATTATTCACAATAGCCAAGACATGGAAGCAGCCCAAATGCCCATCAACAGATGAATGAATAAAGGTGGTATATATATACACAATAGAATCCTACTCAGCCATTAAAAAGATATAATTGTGCCATTTGTGACAACATGGATGTACCTTGATGGTCTTATATTAAGCAAAATGTCAGACAAAGTAAAATACTGTATGATTTCACTCATATGTGGATGATAAAGAGATGCGTAGATAAGGAGAATAGATCAGTGGTTATCAGAGGAGAAGGGGGTGGGGGAGGGCAAAAGTGGTAAAGGGGCGCATATGTATGGTGATGTATAAAAACTAAACTATTGGTGGTGAACATGATGTAGTTAATACAGAAACTAAAATATAAGAATGTACACCTGAAATTTACACATTGTTATAAGCCAATACGACTTTGATAAAATAATTTTTAAAAAGGAAAATAAAAATAATCTTCTAAATTTATTTGAAAAATAGTGAAAGGTATAGACATAAGGTGTTACTCTAAATGTTTCTGTAAGAAAACCCAAAATTCTTCATTCTTTGAGTGAACAGGCCATAGCTATGGACATGTATATGAGTAGATTACCTAAATGGATAAAAGTGGAAGGCATTAACATCTGGCAACATTTTATCTTAGAGTAGATTATTGAATAAATCACCTGTATTATATTTCCCCTCTCACTCTAAAAATAGCCACTTGTTGTATTATTTTTTAAAAAGCAGGTAAATTATTAGTTTAATTTTTTATGGAAATGGCAGGCCTTGGTGTTGGTCACTGAGTAAAATGTATCTTTTTGGTACTGGGGAAAAAAGGAAAAGGTGGGTATAAAAATTAAAATAAATTATTTGAGAATATATTCTTCCCAAGATTTGTATTCTAGATAATTTTAACGTTGAATGTGTGCTAATAGATGCTCATTTTATTTTTATTGTTATTTTTAGTGGGGAAGATTGGCTCTGAGCTAACATGTGCGCCAATCTTCCTCTATTTTTTCTATGCGGGTCACCACCACATCATGGCTTGATGAGTGGTGCAGGTCCACACTGAGGATCTGAACCTGCCAATCCCAGGCCACCAAAGTGGAGTGCATGAATTAACCACTATGCCACTGGGCCAGCCCCTAAATTGTCATTTTAAATATGTTTTGAGATATAGTAAGATAAGATGATGATAGTTATTATTGAAAGGGCAAAGGTTCTGTGTATTTACTATGTGAAATTTAGAAAATTAATTTCTTTCAGACCCTTAGTTTGTTCACAAGGAAATGAGTATCATCACCATCATCATCATCATCATCCCTTTTACTTTTATATAGATATATTAAAGACAAAAATGGGACAAATTAAATACAAATGCTTTGTAAATTCCTTCACTTAGTGACACCCACTGTGTCCAGTGCTGTTTAGTCACTGTACTTGTATGAGGACATGAGTGATTTAGTTCAGAAACCCCTGAATAATCCATTAGGAGGGAGGTAGATTGAAATGTGTCAAGAAAATTTCTGTTGCAGTGGATTCTGTCATGATAACATAAATCTGTCAATAATGAATTTCCCAATTTACTTGGGATTTACTGTCTTCATGGAGGATTAAAAACAAATCTTTTATTTTCCCTATTATTTGCCTACTCTATAATCTCAAATAGATTGTTAGCATGCTGCATGGGGCCCTCATAATTCCTTCCCAGTGTGCCTGGAATAGGCATGTGATATAGGGGAAAAACTTAGCATTTGCCTTAAAATTTAACAGGCAAATTCTAAGCTGAACAACTTAAAACATTATTTATATGCTTGGTTATTGACTGAAATGAGCTACCAATTATTTTTTTGATTGGCCATCACTGAATACACCAGTCTAGTCATTTACAGATTGACTGTGAGGTTTTAAGAAGTATTTTTCAGCCAACATAGTGTACGCTGTTCTTTCTCTGTTTAATCTCATGTAAACCATCAAATTAATTTTAATTTTTTAAAAATATTTATGTTTTTGTCTTTAATGTGAGCTATTTTATATGATTCTCTGGTGTCGTTTCTGATTCTGATGCTAGGATTTAGAATTAAGAGGCATCTCACATAAATTCTAGCACACCCTTTTTCATAAGGAGAATAAATGCTTAAGTAGTTTTTCTCCAAAAGCCACTGTTTGTCCCCTTGGTTGCATATTGACCACTCCATTCCCCACCAGGCACCCAGCCTCTCCTCCAGAAGACCCAGGGCTAGGCATTGGCACCTCCCCTTCAACCCCTCAGCCAGCTCCTTCAGGGCCCTGCTCTGCTGGAATACCCTCATCTCTAGCCGTCTCTGCCTGGTGGCTCACTCCCTCTCCTCCAGCCACCTCAGCTGCAGTCGTACCTCTTGGGCCAGGAAGCCATGATACTTCTCCAATCCAACCTAAAGTGCTGCTCTGCATTTCCACTTTCTCCTTGAATGACACAGTAAATCAAATAATCAATGATGGGGGCACAGTGTCTGGCTTCTTTCTTCATGTATAGGACAGTGAAGATGGAGAAGGCAATGTCCTGAGTGATCTCCACTCCATAACTCTGTGAATAGATTGGGTACATTTTAACAACATGCAGAAATAAGAGGCCACTCATATGAGAAGAGGCCTGGTAGAATTTTCAAACTCAGAGTTGGAGAAAGACTGTTGGATTTGGTTTCCCATTTTTCCATGGACTTATAGGCATGGCATGTCAACTTAAAAATCAAATTCACTTATTATTTTACCCTCAAAATGAGTTTGCTCGGGAATAGCTGAAAGAATTGCAATTCAGGATGTGCATGCTGTGGAGAGCCACAGGCAAATCCGGAAAAAGGAGGGGAGCTTAGTTTTATAGAGACAAACGGGGAGCAGGGAGGGGCTGTTCTAAACAAAAGTCCATTGGGGGAAAGTAACAGTTCAGGACATGAACAGCTTCTCATTGACCAAGCTACAGCATTTCTCATTGGCTGGGCTGTTGCCTGATGGGAAGAGAAATCTTCCTTCGGGAATAATGTGGTTTTACTTAGTGTAGAAGATGCAAGCTAGTAACTCTTCTGTTTAGTGTAATTGATAATGTATGATAGGACATGAGAGCTCCCCCTGCAGGCCTTCCCCACTCCAATTTAGTTAAGGTTTCTTTTATTCATTGCCACGTTTTCCTCTTTTGATCAAGATCTTTCCCCAAAAGCATTGCTGATCAACAGTCACGTTCTCTGCAGGTAGTGATCTTGGCCCTCAGTGCCAGGAAGGGTCTTTCCTGGTTGTTGTGTCCCCCACTTGAGGGAAATTTCGTAGTATTCAAAAATATTTAGTTTATTTCTGAGGAACAAGAAAGAGGGAGAACTCTCTGGCATTTCCCCTCTACGTCTATATTTATCAAAGGTGGTAGGCATTGGTGATCATTTCCAAGTGCTGAACCAGCATCACCTTATTGGGCTAATCATTTTTGCAGAGGTTCAACAGATAGTAGGTACAGAACTTTACTTAAGTATATATAGTAAGATCAAGAGCAATACTATAAACCCAATTTGCAGGATAGTTCTGAACCAGAGGCCCAGACTTGAGTGTAACCAGCTGAATGAATCCAAAGACTGGGTTTCATGGTGAAACTTGTTGTAGCATATGTTCTTGCTCTCTAATATTATGTAATTGTGTTTCTGCTTTCCTGGAGGCTTTTATCCATGTGCAACAGGAGGTGTTTGCTGCCACAGAGATGACTCCTTACTCAACAAGTAGGTAATCAAGGGCTATATGATTATCTAAAACTACCTTGCCCAATGAGTTAAGTGACCATTGCTGAGATAAAAATGGCTTTGGCTGTGGAGTCACTTAATAACATCAAGTTAATATTAACTTATGGAAAACTGACATCTTCCTGACGTTCAATTATCCTTCCTGAGAATAAAATACATTATATTAACTTGCTATGGATTCCATAACCAAGTACCACTAACTGGGTGACTTAGAACCACAGAAATTTCCTGTGCCACAATTCTGGAAGCTACAAGTCTGAGATCAAGGTGTCAATAGGACCATGCTCCCTGTGAAGGAGCGAGACAAAGTTCCATCCCAGGCCTCTCTCCTACTTGTGGTAGTTCCTTGGCTTATGGAGCAACACTCCAATCTTCACATGGTGTTCTCCCTGTGTGTGTCTGTGTCCAAATGTCCACTCTTTATAGGGACACCAGCCATACTGGTTTAGAAGCCCAGCCTACTCCAGTGTGACCTTATCTTATCTAATTACATCTGCAACAAACCTATTTGCAAATAAGATCACTTCTGAGGGACTGAGGGATAGGATTTCAACATAAGAATTGGGAGGGATGTAATTTGGCCCATAACATTTTGCCTTCTGACCCCCCAAATTCATGCCCTTCTAACATGCAAAAGATGTTAATCTCCTCCCAATATCCCTAAAAATCTTAATCCATTCTAGGATCAACTCTAAGTTCAAAGTCTCATCCAACTGTCCACATCAGATCTGAGAGTCTCCAGCTATAGTTCATCCTGGGGCAAAATTCCTCTCCTTCTATGAACCTGTGAAAGCAGACAACATGCTAGCCTGTTCCAGAGCGTAATAATGGCGCAGATGTAGGATAAGCAGTCCTGTTCTAAATGCAAGAAATCAGAAATTAAATTAAATAGGAGTCATGAGACCAAAGTAAGTCAGAAACTTAGCCATGCAAATCCCATTAGGTTTTGAGACAAGAATAATCTTCTTTGACTCAATTATTTGTCCACAGGGGTGATGGCTCCACTCCTGAGCCCGGGCAGGTAATTTTCCATTTCTTCATATCTCTGCTTGTATCTTTCAGGATTATTTTCAAATTTTCCTCATATAAGTCTTACACATTTCTTATTGAGTTTTGTTCCTAAATGTTTTATCATTTCTGTTGCTTTTATAAATGAGATTTTCTCTCCATTATATATTCTACTGCGTTTCTTCTATATGTGAAGATAGTGATTTTATTATCTTCATTTTTTATCCTGCTACCTTATTATATTTTTTGTTGTTATTCATTTCTTTTTTTTTAGGAAGATTAGCCCTGAGCTAACAGCTGCTGCCAAACCTCCTCGTTTTGCTGAGGAAGACTGGCCCTGAGCTAACATCCATGCCCGTCTTCCTCCACTTTATATGTGGGATGCCTACCACAGCATGGCTTGCCAAGCAGTGCCATGTCCACACCTGGGATCTGAACCAGTGAACCCCGGGCCACCGAAGCAGAACGTGCTCACTTAACCACTGTGCTACCAGGCCAGCCCCTGTTATTACTCATTTTTAAAGGTAAAACATGGGAAATCAATACTCAGTACCTTTCTAGAAACTGAAAGATAAGATGATTAAAAACATTAAAAATTGGAACAACAGAAGATTTTTCTTTATAGTCAAAGTTAAATGATAAAGGTTTTACAGTATAATGCCTTGCATTGATACATGAAACTGAACTACAGTATCTAACGAAAATATTCAAATGAAATATTGGAATCAGTAGCAGATTTCAGAAATGTGGAACAAGGCAGTTACATGAAGATCAACAGCTATTCTGTCATTAATGCATATTAAGTATTTACAAATGTGAACATATTCTTTTCAAAATGCTAATAAAACAAGCATCTTAAAATAATCTCAACAATTACAATGGGAGAATTTTAGGAAGAAAATTTAAAAGTCAGGCTTGGCTTCTAACCATTTGAAAAACCCATGAAGCCTACCATATTTCTAGGTGAAAATCCTCAACATTTTAACAATATTAATCCTTCCTAAATATTTTAATTACATTTTAATCAAAATTCTATTACATCTTGTGAACCTGACCAAAAGATTTAAAAGATTAAAGGAGAAACAGGGAAGAAATTGCCCCTTTTGAATGTGAATATAGTGATAACAAGGAGAATTGTTCACTAGGTGTTAAAAATTCTCATGAACAGCATCAATAAAACAAGATATTTTAAAGGAATTTGGTGTCAGGTCATTGGAAAAGAAGAGGTGAGATGGAATTTAATCTCATCTCCCTTGGCTTCTGGTGTAAGACATCTACTCTCCCTTCTCATGCAATCCCATTGCTTCCTCCATACATTTCTCATTCCCTAAACCATGACTTCAGGTCTGTCCTCATCTTTGAGCTCTGACTGAGGCATCCAGCAGACTTGCTTCATCTCCATGCACATGTCTACTGGGAAATTTGAGTCTCAAACTCAGCTCTAAATTTCCTCTCCAATCTGCTCAGCCCCAGTGTCCTGAGGGCATCCATCGTGCTTCAATCTGACATCGCCCATCATCCCCCCTCACTCAGCCACCACACTTCTCACCAGGACTCACTCAAACCACTCCCTGCCTTCCTGCTCCCTGGGTTTTTCTCCATCAAGCTTCCAGTGGTGCTTGTACACCTAAGCCCCACAAGCAAAATGGAGGCTCCAGACCCTGAGTGTGGGTCCTACAAACAGAAGTCACAATCTGGACAAAGGATGTCATGAACAAAAAGTTGGAAAGGGAAAATGATCAACATAGCTCCAGAACACACGTACAGAAAAGGCTCAGAAGAATTTGGCTGCAAGTTCCATGATGGTGGGTTTGCTTCTATCTTGTTCCCTGGTTTATCTCAACTGCCTCGTTCATGATATCCACTCCATACATATTTTTAGTTTGAAGGCAAGATATAACATTGGGTTATTGTCAAGATATGTCTGGATGATTGCATTATGGTTGATTTAATTTGTGTGTGTGTGTGTTTTTATATCTTTATGTAATTAGCATTCAACATTTAAATTAAAAACAAGTGCTATAAAATGCTATGCAATGTTAACACAACATAGATTACAACTGAGTGACAGAAGAAAGAGGACAATAAGTGACCTTAATGAAGAATGATCCAGACAAAGATGTAAAGCAGACCACCTCAATTTTAGTCTCAGCCACAGTTCTGATTAGTGGTGCTGTCTTTGACACATCAATTAGACTGTGAGTTTCAGGCTCTGTATCTGTGGAAGACGAGAAGAACAATACCTCACAAAATAATTTTGAAGATTAAATGAGGATATATACAGACATACAAGAAAACTATGTTGCAAAGGGAAAAAGGCTAAGGCTATATATAAAATAAGATATATTTCATAGATAAGATTTTATTGATGATGGTGAGATTTGAGATGACAGTTAATATTTCTAGTGTACAAAAAAAGGAGAGAAAAAAGACATGGGAAGAAAACCAGAAAAGTGCAACAGAGATGTCTATCAGCTTTTATAGCTCTCTTAATAGCACTCTTCTTCAAAGTCCCATATGGGATTTAGCAACAGAAAACCTTCATCCTCTCCCTTAATGGACATAATAAAACCAGAGATGGCATCACTCAACTATTTCTCTTTATAGAGTTAACAACAGCCACACTCCAACAGCTCGTCTGGATGAAGATTGCTCCGTCATCTGATGCTGGGTTCCATCACATAGGAAGACAGAACTACAGCAGCAAAAGGGTAACTACTGTTCTTGACCTCTTCTAATTCTGACATATTCTCTTAATTCTTGACCATATTTCCCCAGTTTTTTCATTATCTATTTTTATGGAGAAAAGCAAATACGTTATTTAAATATTTTATTTATCACTTTTCTGCAATTTATTAGTAAATCAGTTTTCAACAGACCCCAAAGGTCCCAAGGCAAACCTTTGCCTTTTTGTTTCAGGTAGGAGGGCTCCCTTCCTCATTTCTTGTAGGGCTGGTCTAGTGGGGACGAACTCCATCAGCCCTCGTTTGTCTGGGAAAGCTTTTATTTCTCTGTCATATCTGAAGGATAATTTCACTGGATAGATTATTCTTGGCTCATAGTTTTTGTCTTTCAGTATTTTGAATGTATCATTCCATTCTCTCCTAGCCTGTAAGGTTTCCACTGAGAAATCTGCTGAAAGCCTGATGGGGGTTCCTTTTTATGTTATTTTCTTCCCTCTTGCTGCCCTTAATATTTTTTCTTTGGTTGTTTACTTTTGACACTTAATATTATACACCTTGTTGAGAGTCTTTTTCCCTGATGTAGTTAAGAGTCTAATTAGCTTCAAGTCCTTGCATGTTCAGTTTCTTACCCAGGTTTGGGAAGTTCTCAACTATTATTTCTTTGAATAAGCTCTCTGTACTTTCTCCCGCTGGGATATCTATAATCTTTTTGTTACTTTTCCTAATTGAGTCAGATATTTCTCAAATAATTTCTTCATTTTCAAAAAACATAATTCTCTTTCCTCCTACTCCTATATCACTTGTATGTTCCTATCTTGGAGCTCACTGATTCTTTCCCCCATAAAGTCTGCTCTATTTTTTATGGTTTCTACATAATTTTTTATCTCAGTAATTGTTTTCTTCAAATCCAGAATTTCTGGATTTTTTTAGAGCTTCAACTTCTTTGGGAAAATATTCCTTTTGTTCATTAATTTTATTCCTCAGCTCATTGAACTGTCTGAGTTTTCTTGTAACTCATTGAGTTTCTTTTGACAGATATTTTGAATTCTTTGTGAGTCAGATTGTAATCTTCTGTGACTTCAGGTTTGGTTTCTGGAGACCTGTCATTCTTGCTCTGTTCTGCCAGGTTACTGTAGTTCTTCATGGCGTTTGATGAGTTGATCCTCTGCTGGCACATTTGTGATAGTAATCACATTTATTATTTGGCTATGACTTGGTTACTTTGGTCCTGATCTGCTTCTGATTGTATTTTTGAGCCCACACTTTCTACCCTCCACTGCCTCTCTTAGAGGCATCATCGGTGCCCTCCTTGTGTGACTTATGCCTCTGAGGTTGCTGATGTCTTGCTACTCTTGATGTCACTACAGTCTCCGGTGTTGCCACTGGGGTCACCAGGCTGTGAGTGCTTCTGCTTCTTCCACAGTCACCTGGGTCTTGTGTTCCCCTTCTTGCTTTCCATGGGCTCTCCGTGGGCTCAGGTGCTGCTGCCCAACATACCACCTGCACTGCTGTTCCTGGGTTATCTGGGAATGCTGGCAGCACTGCTGCCAGGGGCACTGGGTTCACAGATGTCACTGTTGCTCTCAGGAGCCCAGGTTTTTGTATGCAGCTCCTGTAGCTGGTAGACCTGGTGCCAGGGGCACTGTCACTGGGGTCTGGTTCTCAGGTTCTGCTGTGGTTCCTGAGGCCTCAGGTCATAAGTGTGACACGCTCCTATTGGGGGAGGTGTAGGGTCTAAGCCACAATTATTGCTGCTGGCCCTGCAGTCTCTGGTCACTGGCGCCTACCAGTGTGCTTTTTGAGATCTCTCATCAGGGAATCCTGCTACTGCCAGTGAAATCTGCATTTTTGTTGCTGTCCTCCCTCTAGAGAGAGACCTGCACCACTGCCAAGGGAGGAGGAGAGGACTGAGCCACTGGCACTTCTCTCTGTCCTGGAGCAGGAGGATGTGTGTCACCTGTCACCACTGGTGGGCAGGGGCCAAAGCTCCTGGTTGCTAGCACTGGTGCACACACCAATGGTCTGCTCCCAAACCTCTAATCAGGAGACCCCAAACCTGCTGGGGAAATTCACACCTTGGATGTAGTCCCCACTGCTGGTAAGACCAGTTCCACTGCCTGGTGAGTAGGAGAGGGCCAGGTCTTTGATTCCATTCTGTGTCCTGAAGTCTCAGAACATGTGTGTCACCTCTCACCACTGTTGTGGGGGGAGGGCAAGGGGTAAGCCACGGGGTCCATGTTTGCCTTTGCAACCTGTGGTTACTGGCATGCATGCCCATGTGAGGATCCACATTTTGGAGCACCACTGCTGCTGGAGAGGGGATGGGCTGCTCCCTTAGGTCCACTGTCTCCCGGAGATCCAGTCCACCCACCTTCAGATGTATAGATGCATGGATCACTCAGCTGTTCTGGTGTGCTGTGCAGGGAGTCCTTTGTGGGTCTCTGGATGTCTGACTGGTTGTAACTTAGAGCAGAGAGACTAAGGGAATGACTCACTCCATCATAATGCTTATGTCATTGCAATAAAGACTATATTTGTAAGACAAGGACAGCTGTTTTTAATTCCTCAAAGAACTTGGTTGCCACCTAAACGATACCAAAGGATGGACAAACTCATCCACATATGTTTGAATGTTTTTCTTTTCCTCTGGGTACATTTAGCTTAAGGAAGGAGCATTAAAGAAATTCCCATCAAGTTTTGGATAATTTTAGTTTCCCCTGGTTTTTAAAGGAGTAATGTAGCAGTTTATTGGAGAACACTTGGAGTCTCATCAACTATGGGAAGGGTCCATATGGGTGTTCTCCTTGAATTTTCATGGGACTTTTGGGAATAACTTTTTTTTCCCAGCATCCCAGTAGATTACAACTGAGACATCAATTTCTGGGCCAGGTTTTATTTCTGCCCCCCACCCCCTGAGGAAGATTAGCCCTGAGCTAACATGTGCTGCCAATCTCCACTTTTTGCTGAGGTGATTGTCCCTGAGCTCACATGTGTTCTGGGCCAGTGTTTAGGTAATGGATCCCTATGAGGATGAAATGCAGGAGGCCGAGGTGTTATTGTAGGTCTCTGGCCTTGGAGCTACTGTAGCTATAAAACCAACAGCTGGGCAGACTTTTGTATATGATCTTGCTCCAAAGTCCCTTTTAATGCTCAGTCCTTTGAAATGCTCAGTCCACTTTAATGCTCACCTACGGTCATGAGTTCAGTCAAATCAGGGGCCTCCCATCCTATTTTCTTCCTTTTTGTAAATCCCCTAATCCCAAGAGATAATCCATTTACAAACAAGGCAGCTAGGGTAGGTTGGGTGACCTTATTTATTGTATTGAACCTGGAACGCTATGGGAAAGGGGCTTCAAAACAGGCTTTAACGTCTGCCATAGATTCATCTTTCTTTTATTTGCACGGTTGAATAATAGAGCAATCAATGAAAGAAGAGAAAACTCTAGGAAAGGCTTTTAAAAGCCTTTCAGCTGCTATGCTGTAAGCTTTTTCAGGCCCATAAAGGAACCATGTTTCAGACTGAGGAACTCAAACGTCACCCTCACATTTTGCCATTTTGCTTCCTGCACTTTTGAGCTTCACCGGCTCCTACCAACATGTATACAAGTGATAAAGATCTGGTAAACTGGGGCTGTAGGCCTCTATAATGACTCTAAATTCTTCAAGAAACTTTCGGGTTTCTTTCTTGGGTTTAGAAAATTGTTTAACTGTAGCGCTTAGTTCAGCCATTGACCGAGGAGTAAAAGATGCCTGAGGAGGATCGTCTGCAACCTCAGGCAGTTTCGTCTCAAATGGTAACTTTTCAATAGTCTCCTCAGAGTGGAAAGGTAGTTCAGCAGGAGAGTTAGCACAATGTGAGTACGTAAGCAAAGGAGGATAGAGAGGAGCAGCAAGAGTCACATTAATCTCATTATCCATCATTTTGGGTAACTTGTGTCTTCAATTTTTCACTGGGATTTTGTATTGCGGTATTTAATAAAGCTATTTTAGAATTTTAAAGTCTTTTGGAAGTTTCTGAATACCAATTAAGGTAGGCATCCCATTCTGTTTATTCAACTTGGGATCCCTTGCTCTTGAGCACACTTCTTAAATGAGGTGTATGTCTAACTAGAATGTTCCCCATAAAGGCCATGGTAATCCTAGGTTGTCTTTGGTAAGATTTTGCCATTCCTATAAATATCTATAGCTCCCAGGACTGTGATTCTTAAACATTAAATAAGCAGATGTGCCAGGGGCTAACGTGCTCAACTCTTTGGATGTAAAGGGTCTCATTTCTTTTAACTAGCTCTTTGGGTTCCTGAGAGTGAAACTAGTAAGTAAAAGGGATACGCCACGGGCTCCTATCCCAAAAGTCTTTGGGTTTGGTGGTGAGTGCTCTAACAGCTTTTAAGTGCTTGACCTATGCCTACCAATGTTTGCAAATTTCTGGCTTCTGAGATTTCTATAAGCAATTAGCATTTATCTACACAATACCAGAAAAACAAATATGTGCACCTTAACACACCATCAGTAATCAGAGAAATGTTACTATTAACTAGCTGATAGAAGGCCATGTCTCCTACCAGCAATTACCAGCACGCACCACATCAGCAGACATGAGCAAATGGGGACTGAGGACTGAAACTGATAAAAGGACTAAACCAGAAAACCCCAGTAAATGAGGACTGCAGACTGGAACATGGGAAAGGGATTTCAAGCAAGTGGGGAATTGCAGACTGAACAAAAGAGAGACTCGTGTATCAGATGGAACTGTCTGCCAACTCAAGCTGACCCACTAAGCCCTGGATTGGAAAGTTCAGAGAAACTTACCCATGGACCCTCAGAATGGTGAGAAAGTGAAATCAATGGGTTCAGAGAGTACTGTCCATGTTTTCTGTTGTCCCCCAATGTCTTCAAAAATTTGCTTCAGATACAGTCACTACCACCAAATCTGTTAAAAAACAAAAATTCAATCAAGCAAATTTAAAGATCTGATTGGCTTTATTCACCAACTCATGAATCAGACAGCATCCATGCAGCAAGTAGAACAGAGCTACAAGGAGCTGTATAAAATGGAAGGTTTTATAGGCAGAAAGGGACTGGGGCAAAGTGAAAAGAGTGGATTGTTTTAGGCTAGGTCCCCTTTCCTTAGTGCAAGGCTGGACATCTCATCAGGCAGATATCCTCAGTAGGGTTGATCAGGATATTCCAGACAGTGAGTTACTGATTCTACTCCTGGGAGAGGCTGAAGCTGCAATTAGGTTAGATCTTGGTAGGATTTAGCATAAGTGACTCCATTTAGGGCTATTATTTCTTCTTAGCACTGCTCAATTGACCACTGAGACCCTATACTCAATTGTCCAATTTTTTCATTCTACTTGTCATCTCCAGATACTCTGTTTCATTACTTATTATAATTTCTACCTCTTTATTGATATGATAATTTTGTTCATGTGTTGCTTTTTTAACTTCCTATAGTTCTTTGTTTTCCTTAGCTCATTGAGCATTAGTATGACAGTGGTTAAGGTCTTTGTATAGTAAGTTTCATAATTATCTTTTGTTGGTGATGGTTTCTGAGTATTTATTTGTTCTTTTGAGTGGATTATCTGTCACTGTTTTTTGTGTGTGTGTTTTGTGATTATTTTCAGAAAAAATTGGGCATTTGAAAAATACCCATCTCACCTAGTGTTTGTAGCCTGGTTCTGTGCCAGGGAAGTCCTCCACTAATCAGCTGGGCCTTGATTCTGCACCTTAGAATCGACCTGAGGAGAAAGCTTAAGGTCTGCTCAATCTTTTGCTCAGCATGCAGCTTATCTGGACCTGTGTGTGGCTTTTTAGATTTTCCCATATACACAACTTCTTTTATTTATTAATTCTTTAAAATTTTATTTATTTATTTTTTAATTGCAGTACCATTGGATTATAAGATTTTATAGCTTTGGATGTACATAATAGTATATTTCAAATTCTGTGTAGATTAAATCATGTTCAGCACCCGAAAACTAATTATAGTCCATCCCCTCACATGTGAGCCTAATCACCCCTTTTGCCCTCCCCCCTTCCCCTATGGTAACCACCAATCCAATCTCCAATGCTATGTGTTTGTTGTCATTGTTTTTACCTTCTACTTATGAGTGAGATCATACCGTATTTGACTTTCTCCTTCTGACTTATTTCACTCAGCATAATACCCTCAAAGTCCATCCATGTTGTCACAAATGGCAAGATTTCATCATTTCTTATGGCTGAGTAGTATTCCATCTTGTATAAATACCGCATCTTCTTTATCCATTTGCCCCTTGATGGACACCTAGGTTGCTTCCAAGTCTTGGCTATTGTGAACAATGCTGCAATGAACATAGGGGTGCAAGTATCTTTATGTCTTTGTGTTTTCAAGTTCTTTGGATAAATACCCAGCATTGGGATAGCTGGATCGTATGGTAGATCTATTCTTAATTTTCTGAGGATACTCCCTACCACTTTTCATAGTGCTGCACCAGTTTAGCAGCATATTTTCAAGTATCATGTCTGACCGGGCAAGGGAAACAAAAGAGAAAATGAACAAATGGAACTACATCAAACTAAAAAGCTTCTGCACAGCAAAGGAAATCATCAACAAAATGAAAAGACAACCTAATAGCAGGGAGAAGATATTTGCAAACCATATATCAGATAAGGGGTTAATATCCAAAACATACAAAGAACTTGTACAGCTCAACAACAAAAAAACCAACAGTCCAATTTAAAAAATGGGCAAAGGATCTGAACAGAGGTTTCTCCAAAGAAGATACACGGATGGCCAACAGGCATATGAAAAGATGCTCAACATCATTAGCTATCAGGGAAATGCAAATCAAAACTACAGTGAGATATCACTTCACCACCTTCAGAATGGCTATAATTAGCAAGACAGGAAACAGCAAATGTTGGAGAGGATGTGGAGAGAAGGGAACCCTTATACACAACTTCTTTTAAATCTCTTAATTTCCCAAGGAGGTCCCTCCTTGGGACCTTTGATGGTCTATTGTGTGTCTCCACCCATAATCTCTCACTCTAGTCATCTGTGGTTCAGTCTCCCTGCAATTTTTTAAGTGCCTGCTGCTTTTCCCTTTTATCCCAGTTAGGCAAAACAGACCAGGACCTCATGTAGCCCCTGAGAGTTTAGAATATTCTAAATAATGTCTCCTCCACTGCCTCCAGAATGAAGGAGGAAATTGGGAACTGGGCTGATGCCTTAGATGGTTTATTGTGTTTCTCCCATAATCTTTTGTCCTAAGTATTTGCAAATTAGTCTCCATCCAGCTTTCATGAGGAGTGGCAGCTAATTCTTCCTGCCCGAGACCTGAGTTAGGTGACAGAGGCCAGTTCTTCATTAGCCCCCAGACAAGTTAGAGTGTTGACAATAAGGTCAGATTTACTCCCTCTGGATTGAGAACGGGAACTCAGGACTGGGTTGTCACCTCCTCCTCATCCAGACCAGGCCACATGCAGGAGGGTGTGGGGCAAGGGTGAGCAAAAATGCCACAGAATTTTCTACCATTTTGAATGTGGCTTTTTCCAGATTGGATATTTGCTTGCTTCCTGTATGCCTTTGGCTAGTTTCCGAACCTCCAATTTTTGGGTTGTTTTTGGATGTCTCCATGAAGGATCAAGACTGGGGCCCTTCCTAGTCTGCTTGTTTTGCTGATGTCACTCCAAACTAATCATTTTTTTAAAACTTTAAGAGATAATTAAAACTATATCACTCTAGCAAACATGACGTCTAGGTGGTCTACAATCTGTCCTTAATAAAAATCAAAGAAACAAATATTATCTAGGTAAATTTATGTTTTTTGAAGAGTAGCAGGAGGAGGAAAAATACTACCCAATTCATTTACTATATCTGTAATAATCTCAATACACAATTATGCATTAACAGTATAAGAATTTAATAAACAAATATCATTGTGAACATATATGCAAAAATCTATAAAAATAAATAGTATTCAGCCATATAATAATTAAGAAAAAAAACCTGGCATAGCAAATTAAGATTTCTAGCAAGTTGTTTCATTGTCAGAATTTCATTTTTGAAAAGTGATTATTTCCCAGTTTCACGGTTTCTTTAGTTTGCACAATTGTGTACATCTGTATAACCACCATCATAAGAAGATACAATTTTAATTGTCCCAGAACATTCCTTAATGCCCCTTCATATTCATTCACTGATTTTTCTACTTATAAATTGATATATATAGTTTTATATAACTTTTTTTATTATTATGTATTAATGCAGTATTATTTATATATTACGTAAATTATTACTTTCATTTTATATAATACAAATAAGCAATATGAATATATAATGCATTATTTATATGTGTATATGTGTGTGTGTGTATGTATGTATGTTATAGACATTTCAATTGGGATTCTTATGAATAGGGCTTATTATGAACATTCTTCTACAAATATTTTTGTAGATATATATATACATTTGTGTTGGTAAATACTTAAAAATAAAATTGGTGGATCATAGGAGGGTTGCATCAACCACATATGACTATCCCACTTGCTCTAGATCCTTGCAAATATTTAAATTTTCCAGTATTTTTTTAGATGTTCTGGTACCTGGAATAGAGTAATATGCACTTTCCAATGACTAATGCTCTTGAACACCTTGCCATTTACTTCTTGGCCATCCATATGCATGTCTTCTTTTGTAATGCTCAAACTTTTCTCATTTTTTGAGTTTTTAATGTTTTTTTGTTGACTTTTAGGGACTTTTAATATAATTTGGATACGAGTCCTTTGTCATATATATATATATATACTGTGAGTACTTGCTCCTCAGTCTGCAGATTGTCTATTCATTTATTCCGTGGGGTCTCTTGAATTTTAAATTTTTATTAATTTTATTTATGATTCTTTTTTCTTTTATGATTAGTTCTTTTGGTGTCCTAAGAAATCTTTGTCTATTCCAGGTGTGATTTAATTTTTAGAAGTCACACAATTTTAGCTCTGAGATTTAGATACATAATCATCTTGAAATATTTTTTAAGTGTAGAGTATGGTTAGTTTCAAGATTTATTTTTTACTATGGCCATCCTGGTTTTTTTATTGAATTGACTTGGAGCCTCAGAATTCCTTTTAATTTAATATATCATATTTGCAGATTATCTGATGAGAAGCGTACAAGACAGAAAAACGTGTTCACCAAAATTCAACTCCACATTACAATATTAATGAAAAAATAAACAACCTCTTAGTAACCTGAGAATGGAAGCAAACTTCCTGAAACTAATAAAAAATTTATATGTATATAAATATATATGTATAGACATAAACATAAATGTAATATGTATATATATGTAATATGTAATATAAACATGATATGTAATATACACGTGAAATGCAATTTGTAGGCTTTAATACTCCGAAATTTCAATTAAAATAAAGATTAAGACAATTGTTTGGTTTGAACTTTTTTAATTTAACATTGTAATGAGGTACAAAATAATGCAGTAAAACAAAAATAAATAGACAATTTTTTGAAATTAAAAAAGTTTCCTCATTTGAAGATCATATAATTATGTACATAAAAATGCAATAAAAGCTATCAGAGTTTTTTTTAATGTGACAAGATCATCCTTAAAATTTAACATCAATATTGTAACTTTACACTAGAAATCATTTGTCAGTTTATGAACAGACAGCTCACAAAAGATTAAGCTTAAACATATGCATTTAAAAGTGGGTGATTTCACTCATATGTGGAAGATAAACAAACACACAGAAAAAGAGAACAATTTAGTCATTACCGGGGGAAGGGAGTGGGGGTGGGTACAAGGATGAAGGGGCACACTTATATGGTGACTGACAAATAATAATGTACAACTGAAATTTCACAATGTCATAAACTATTATGACCTCAATAAAAAAATCATTTTTCAGTTTAAAAAAAATATGCATTTAAAGATATTTCACTTCAATAATAACAGAAGATATGCAGATTATTATAACACTTACAGACCCAATCCAATTTTATATTGACACAGGAATTGATAAACACATGAATGTAGAAATTTATAAAATGAAGGATAATTCTGTAATTCAAATGAATGATGCATAACTGCATCTCTCCACATATATCTACAACATTAAAAATTGTGTGTAAGTGCCAGCTTCATAAGAATATGCATGATATATCATATGTCTAAAATATTAAACTATTTCAGGTAATAATAAGTAATTTTTTGTGGATTTATGCATTTTTTAACCAAAAACAAAACGATCCGTTTTTTCCTCTCTCATGGTCAGTGAAAGAAACTAAACAGGAAGGATTTTAGTGAAGGAATTTGATGCTGGGCATCTAGGGATCACCTGCAGGTTGCAGCCTCTGTTCAGGTGTAATTCAGAAGTGACCTCCACTGGAGCATCCTCTGCAGGAAAGAAGACAATGGATTCTGGAAAGCTGCTGCAGGGAACGTGGCTGCTCCCACTTCCGAAATGTTGATTCATGGTTCCAACTGTCAAATGGAGACAACAGTGACTTCCGTTCCTCTTCCACATCTCAAATCACTGCAGCAGACCTCAAACTGACCCAAGAGCTAACGCTTGCAGAGGACGGAGGAAGCAAGGAGTATGGGGAATCATTTTTGTTGTATTCCAAATAGAAGAATGGTGAAATGGAACTTGAGTACATTGGGGAACGGGGTGGGGGGAGGGCTAAAGGGGTGATTAGGGTCACATGTGAGGGGATGCACTATAATTAGTGTTTGGGTGGTGAACATGATGTAATGTATCCAGAATTTGAAATATGATGTACATCTGAAAAAAATAAAAATTAAAAAACAAAATCCATAGTATTCACCACAGAAGGGATTGACTAACGTTGACTTTATGTTACTGATTACTGCTACAGCTGGAGAAGGGGGGAAGACCAGAGATGAGATTAGGAAAGGCACAACGGCCACATTTCTAACCGTATTTTATATTTCTTTTAAAAAAGTGTTATAGACAAATATATAATTTTAAATAAGATTAAGCCAGGTGCTAGGTGTCTAAATGTGTGTTATATTATCCCCATTCTTATCTGTATATTTGAAATATTTCAAGGTATTGCCTTTATTCTTTTTTATAAAGTAGTCTGAATTTGAAGGATATACCTTGTGTCTATTGATAAGATTGATAAGCTGCTATAAAATTGAGGATAATTATCTAGTTGGATTCTTGGTAGTCTTAAAGACTGTCCAAAAGAAATCTCCCTTCATGGATACATCATGACCCACTATAAAGTGAGATAATGAAATACATTCTGTAGGCATATTTCTAGGTGGCAGATTTTTACTATATTTTATTTATACCAGATTCATTACAATGAATGATATAGTGATTAGATTTTGAAGTAAAAATTTGTGTTTTTATTTAATACTGGCAGATAAGTCTAATTTTTCATTTGTGAGTTGAATTAACCCCTTCTTGGCTTCATGCCTTTATATGCAGACAGCAGACGACAGTGTTCTACTGTTAAAAGCTTATCGTATCACAGGTGACAATTGTACACCAAGCATAGGCTGACTGCGGTTAAACTGGTGTGCAGCTCAGAGAGAGGACGCTTTACAGCCATGAGGCTCAGTTCTGTGTCCGGTGTTCTCATGGCAGCCAAACAACTTGGTCTCCTTTGATTTTGCTAATAATAGGTCCTTACTGATGCCTGAGAATTTCCCTCAATTCCTTTAATGGATTCGGGATCTAATTAAACACGTGTTCCAAAGGGGAAGGATAAAGTTTTAACTCTTATTAATTGGAAGGCTGTTTAACAAAGCTCTGTGGGTGTTCGACTTAACCAAACTCATTAAAGTTACTCGCCACAATCCCAGAAGGCTGATTTAATGAGCCCTTGACTGCTCTTCCAATTAAGGCCTTTCTGTGCTTGGAGCACTTATTTACCTGTGATTAGTGCTTTTCTGTCCTTGTTAGTGAAAATCCCATCTCCACTGATGTAAGAGAAAAAAAGTGATTCAAAGATTCTTAAAATTTATCTAGACTTCCAGGCCCTTGGGAATGCTATTCAATTTCTGTTTACCAATTTCATTAAAGATATATTCATTAACAGAAGACTCCACAGTATCTCTCAACACATTTTAGAATGTATACAAATACAAGTATATCTATATAAGAGATATCATAGTACGTGCAAAAAAGCCAATATTGATTCAGAAGTGTTGTATGGACACCTACCAAATCTAGAAGGTGAAGGAACTGCTGTTACTTCTAGTCTCTCTTTGCTTCTTAACAATTTAATATGTGAGCATTTAAAGAAACTAAAGAGGAAACTCTTAGGCAATCTTCTACCCAATTATTTTATTCCATTGTACTACATTTGTACAAAAAGAAAAGATGGAAGCCATCAGACTTTTTATTTCTTAAGTCCTTTTCCTCTCTTAAAGGCTGTGGTATATGACTGATATATTCACTTCCAATGGTACGGAGGCATCAGAGTGCTGAGGCATGGTGGACTTAAGACATGCAGATGCTGATCCAAAGACACAGAGCCCCACGTAGACAGCCTCTCTGATTGTAATATGCACCATGCTTAATGCCATGCCAAAAGATTCTTATTAAATACCATGATATTTTGGGTTTGTTTTTCTCCAATCCCCAATTTAGTTGCTTAAAGCTCTGAACCTGACTGTAGACCTTCTCTCATCACCCTGGGTTTCCTCTATTTCCCTTCTGCCTAAATTTGCATGCAAGCTCAGCATTTCACAGATTGCCCCCTGAAAGTGAGGAAATGTGGCCCCAGGAAAGCACACACCCTGGGAGAAAGTAAGGAAATCTTCTCCAGAAAAAATGGAAGTAAAGATTATTTTGTTTTGACACTTGGATTTCAAACATTTTGTTGAGTCATTAGGTCAAGTTGTTATGTCACAGCTGTAGTTTCTCCTCGTAATAAAAACCAAAATGTGAGGGAACACCCCATGAAAGCACACCTGTGTGATCCTGTTGTATGACATGAGGGGGAGTGAAATGTGTTTCTTTCTGCAGTCATGCTTTGGTCATAAATGTCCGACTACCTCATGCATTTCCAGACAGGACATTTACTAAAAGAAAATGCCCCGGCCTATCTCCTGCACTAATTTTGGAAACAAAGTCAAAACAAGTACAGATGGTATTGCAAGGATTTAACCACCTCCCTCAACACAACTAAAGACCTGCCTTCTACATTCATGACCCAACTAATTTCCCTGACTGAGCCAACCCACTGCTCTTCTTTTTTGTTGAAATGGGGAAGTCAGAGGAGAACTGAGTTCCTAGCTACCCTCAAGACCAATATTTTCCTAAATTTTGTTGTATTTCTTGTAAATGTCTATCCATCTACATGTGGGGCCATAAATACCTATGGTTTGGGACACTTGTAGGAAATATCAGGGGAGAGTTGGCAAAACGCTGCTCACTTCTTTTTGGGCCTATGTGGCACCCTCTCTCCAGAGCATCTATATGTAACAAATAAATATGATCATAGAGTAATGCGTGGAAGAGTTGTCTTTTTCCAGATTTGGATTATTATGAAGAATAATCCCAGGAAGAGTCTCACGTTAATTTCCTGGAGTCGATGTGTGAAAGATTTTTATTATTTATAATCAGAAGTCAAGTTTTGGGCTCGGGTTGCTCATGAATTTAATTTTCCTACGTTATGCTGAATTGTTTTTCAAATAGGTCCAATCAATTTATCCACTTACCATCCATTGTGAGATTTTGTTGATTCCTGGATAGCTCATGATATTGTGAGTCTTGATTTATTTGTTTTTCTTTTTTTTTTTTTTTACAGTTGGCTGTGTTTGGTGGTATCTCATTATGATTTAAATTTTTATTTCCCTAATTTCTGAGGTTGAACAACTTTTTATCTGTTTACTTAATATTTTAATTTCCTCTTTGAGAAATGCATTCTTCTAGTGTGTTACTACTTTAACTATGGTTTGTCTGATTTTACCTTACTGATTTGTCAAATTTATTTTGATTATGTGGTAGGTGTAGCACTTGAATGGGATTTGACAATGAAAAATTTAGGAATTTTACAGTAATTTGGCTCTTGTCAAAAATCATTGAATACAGATGTGTCACTTAATGACAAGGACGTATTCTGAGAAATGCATCTTTAGCTGATTTTTTCATTGTGCAAACATCATAGAATGTACTATGCAAAGTTAGACGGTATAGCCTACTACATACCTAGGCTATATGGTACTGATCTTATGGAAACACCATTGCATATCGGGTCCGTTCTTGACTAAAACGTCATTATGTGGCAAATGACTGTATTAAAAAAAGGAAATGTAAAGTTTAGAGTATCCAATTGCCAGCAGAAGACATTCTGAAAAACCCAGGGGTCACTGTGTCAGCTACAGAGAGACTCTCATCTTCAAGCAAAAGAGAGACTATGCCAAAACTCAGATCCAGGATTTAATTGTAAGGATGTGGAGCTGCACATAGAAAGGAGTCTCTCTTTGCTTGGAGGCCTATCTAATACGTGACCTGTGATGAGTTGCTCCAACATGGATAACTGCTTTTCTGAAGACACCCCCTCCCATTATTGCTCTTAGCTCAAGAATGATAGCAGCGATCAGAATATAATCTCTGGTCTGGGAGGAGGTATCTAGACTTGGCTGGAATGTACTATCAGAATACCTGAGTACCACATGTGACAGTATTTCTTGACCAAGTTGGCCTTGGAGGAGCCATAGCATTTGTATCTTTAGGGGAAAATTATTTATGTGGTTCGCTCATCATAACCCAGGATACTAAATTTGATGTGAACCCAGAAAGTATTAAAAGGTTGGAAATAACAGTGACAAAGTAAATGCCATGGAGATGACAGAATTGCCTTGAGAGAGCATCAAGTGAAGGTCAGAAGGCTCAGGCTGCTGGGGACATTCTATCAGATATGTCACATAACGTCCAAGCACCCACCACCAATTGTGGCCCTTAGAAGAGCCCAGAGGGCCCCTTCTTCACCATGGCCATTAGGAAGGTTCTGATGAAGCAATAATCCCATCTTTGAAGAAGCTCGATGCTTGCAGTTTTCTGCAGACAGAGTTAACAGTGGGGTGGGTAAATGCCATGGTGTCCGTAGGCATAATGGTATTCCAGGATGCCAGAGCAAGTGTCAGTGGGAAGATAGGTGTGATTACCCAAATGAGAGTTAAGGACTAAATGATAACTAGGGGATCAAGCCCAACCAGGATTTATAGTGATGGCTAATAGGTCACAATATACATAAAAGCAAGACAGATGTACAGCCCACAAGAGTCTTGCTTGACAAGAATACCCAAAAAACAAACAAACGAAAACCTATACATCTGTCAAGCAGAAGGCTGACATCAACCAAAGTTGAAAACCACAGTCTCTCATCCAGGCTAGAGATCTAAGACAATTCACAGATCCAGAGTGCATCATTTCAAGGTTCCTTCCAGGAAGCACTGTGACTTCACCAAATACATAGACAGTAAATATTTCTCAACTCATTCTGCCAGTGTTCCTGTAGCCACTTTTTAGAGTTACTTCACTGGGGAAGCAGGAGTATCTGAACTTACCAGATATTATTAGTTGTAATATCTGAACTGACATTGATATCAGGGATTTGAAACATCATCATTGTTCTCTGGTTAGAATAGGAACATTTGGAGACCAGATGATAAATGAAGTGTGGACTCCAATCCATCTCCCAGTGGGCCAGTGGTTATTTTCATGACACAAAAGTAAAATGGGGATAGATATATATAACAACAGCAGTGTTCTCCTTTGATTCTCTGAGCTGTGGAGTTAGGGTCATCCTGGTAAGGAGAAGTGCAAGTCCCCAAATTACACTCCTGTAGGTAGGTTAGTAAAATTGGTAGTGATAATGCATCCTAGGAGGAATTACCAAGATTAACATGCTCATCAAGAATGTAGGGATATTGGACTCCACCAAGGTCCTGCTCAATTTACCAGTACAGCCACCCCCCAAACTCAACTGATTCTCATGTGTGACAGTACAGTGATGAAAATTTAAGTCAGTAGTGGCATCAATTGCAGATGCCTTGCTGAATATGGTACTTTTGCTGGAGCATATCAAAGTTTATCTGGTATTTGGTATGTGCTTATGATCTGTAAAGACGAGTATGAGTTAGTTGGTCAAGGGGAAGAGAGAATCAGCCCCTCTAATGCTCCAGCCTATGATTCTCTCAGCCTGTTGGTCACCAGAGTCTTTTATTACATGCTCACCTCAAGCCAGCCACTGTGCTGACCAGCTCCAGGGCACACCCTGTTTGTGCTCTGTGTTTCTGACCTCTTTCTACAGGGATAATGTGTCAGAGCACACAAAGCCTGAGAATGTAGATGATTTACTAAGGGAAAATGTTGAAAAATGGGAGACGGGCACCAACTGATAAAGGCGGGCAGTTTGTATGAGTTTCAGAAGATGGTTCTTTGAGGTTGAGCAATCAGTTGAATTTAGTACATGACCCTTTGGTAACATACCCCAATGCTATCCCTCCTTCCATCACTCCTTCCCTCCTTTCCTAAATCCTCCTTCCCTGGAATGACACTCCCTAATAGATTAGCACTTGGACCATTACCTGCATCTGTGCTTCTGGGGAGTACAGGGCATAAACGTCTGTTTCTGAAATTTATGTCTATCCATTACTCTTACTAGTTTTATATTGCCTTAATTCCAGTCAGGGGAGTTTTTGCAAACTCCAGCTTCTTGAAGTTATTTTATCTTTGCTTGTCCTTTCCACAAAAATAAAAAAAATACTTATTAATATCTTTTCATTAAACAGTTGACAACTTCCGTTGGATTTTTATTGTGATTAAACTGACTCGTTTGATCATTCAAAGAATGATTTAAATCAAGTGATTTTGAAATTGCAGTCCGTGAACATTTATTTGAGTCTTTTTTAATGTCTCCCTCAAATATATAAATTTGTGGGCGCTCAATCTTTGCTTATTTCTATTTATTTTAAATTTTGGTTGTTGGTTATCTAAAAAGCCACTCTGAAACTGCCACCCAATATAAAATAGAGGAAATTAACAGCAGTTTACTTGTGAAATGTGGCCTCTCCCTGCCTCATTTTTCTACTTCTACCACAAGAAGAAAGCACCATCCTATACCCAGCATTCAGTATCGTCTTACTCTCAGTTTTATTTAGTTTTATCTTATCTAAATGTACATATTAAACATCTTTTGCTTCAGTTGTTTAATGTTTCATATGTTTTTTTTAAAAAGCTGTTATGCCATAAGCAACATTTTTGAACTTACTTTATAATATGATATCACCAAGATTCATTCTATGTATTTTGGATTGCTGGAGTTTATTGATTTTAGATATTGTAAAATATTCCATTTTGTGAATAAAATATGGATTATTTATTGACACATCTGAGAATGGATCTTTAGAATTTCCATATTTCTGCTATAAAGAATAGTTTTTTAAAAACATTCCTTTTTACGATCTTTAGTGTACTGGAGCAATTCCCTTTGGGTGTATACTTAGAATAGCTGGACTCTACAGAATATGAATGTCTGGTATACATGTGGTGCCAATCTCTCTACTAAACTGATCATATCAGTGTGCATTCCTATCAACGGTGCTACATTGTTATGCCCGTGAACATCTTCATCAGCATTTGGTATTGTCTGAGCCTTCTATTTTTTCTACTTGAATGGGGGTGAAATCTCATTACTGGCCACTATTTCGGATGTTTATGGGCCGTGGAGTTCTCCTTTTCAATGAAATGGTTGATCATGACTTGTTACTTTTCTTCTACTTTTAGTTTTCTGTGTATATAAATAATATATAAATACCATATATGATATATAGTATTGATATAAAATATTAATATTAAAAAATGACATGCCATTCTCTTTATCTATTAATAAACATATGAAAAGAAAAAGTTCTACTCCTCTTATTGTGTGACTGGAATTTTTGCTTATTTGGGGAATCTTTCTTTTTTCCCCCAGCTTTCTTTTTCCTCCAGCTATATCATATATATATATGATATATATATATATATATGTTTGTGTGTATATGTATGTATAAATATAAAATATAACATTGCATAAGCTTATTATGTACAATATAATGATTTGCATATGTATATATTGCAAAAGGATACCACAAGTTAATTGACACATTCATTACTTTACATAGTCACAGTTTTATTGTGTGTGGTGAAAACTTTTAAAGTCAACTCTGCTAGCAACTTTCAAATATTACAGACAGTATTGTTAATTATGGTCCATGTTGTAAATTACATCTCCAGAATTTACTCATGTTATTACTGGAAGTTTGTATGCTTTGACCACCTTCTTCCATTTCCCATCCCCTCTCCCCCACCGCTGGTAACCACCAATTTGCTCTATTTCTGTGAATTCAGGGTTTTTGGTCCACATATAAATGAGTTTATACAGTTTTGTCTTTCTCAGTCTGACATTTCCTTTAGTGTAATTACCTCAAACTTCACCCATGATGTCACAATTGGCAGGATTTCCTTCTTTCTAGTGGTTGAATAACATTTCATTATATATAGATATAGATAACACATTTTCTTTATCCATTCATCCATTGATGGGCACATAGGCCATTTCTGTGTTTTGGCTATTGTAAATAACACTGCAATGAACATGAGAGTACAGATATCTCTTCAAGACAGCGAGTTCATCTCCTTCAGTAGAATTGCTGGATTATTTTTTATTTTTAGTGTTTTGAGGAAACTTTACACTATTTTCCATATAGGCTGTACCAATTTACATTCCAACCAACAGTGTACAAGAGTTCCCTTTTTTCCACATCCTCACCGTTATGTATTGTCTTTTTGGAAGGATTTGAGAAGAATTGGCATTAATTCTTAATTAACTGTTTACTAGAATTGACCTATGAAGTTGTCTGGTTCTGGGCCTTTCTTTGTTGGAAGGTTTGTGATTACTGATTCAGTCTCCTTATTCATTATTAGTCTGTTCAGATTTTCTATTTTTTGTGATATAGTAGATTGTATGTTTCTAGTTATTTACCCATTTCTTCTAGGTGGTATCTGTCAATATACAAATTTCCTTTATTTTAACATGGTCTAATTTGTCAATAAGGCTGAACGGGGTAAAGGGAGACGTTTATAAGTGATGGATAGAAACCACACTTTTGGTAGTGAACACAGTATAGTCCATACAGAAGTTGATGTTTAATGATGTACACATGAAATTTGTATAATGTTATAAACCAATGTTTCCTTAATATAAAATAATGTCTTGTAGTTATTGCTTTTTGTCACTTGTTTAATAAATTTTTCTCTACCCATGGCATAAGAAATATTTGCCTAGTAGTTATAATAAATATTTATGTTTTTACTCTGAATATAGGCTTTGAATTCATTGAGGTTGATTTTTGTATATTTTTTGCTAGGAATTAAATTTAATGTTTCTTCCTATGAGTAATATTTTCTTCAGCATCTTTTTGAAGTGCAGTAGACATTTAATTTTATTCAAAAATTATACATATTTCATTTTTCTGAGTAACATTCTCCCAGGGCTAACATCTGTTGCTAATCTTCCTCTTTTTGTATGTGAGCCACTGCCACAGCACAGCCACTGATGAGTGGGGTAGGTCTGTGCCCAGGAACTGAACTCGGGCCACTGAAGCAGAGCATGTCAAACTTAACCACTGGGCCACTGGGGCTGGCCCCAAAATTATATTATTTGAATTAGGTTTATTGAAATAAAAATTAGTCCCTGAAGTTTGTTATATCTTAGACCCCAATGAAGTTTGCCTTTTGTTTATCTGGGAGTGTTGGAAGAGTGAAGAGGTGTTGCATTTCAGTGGTACTTCACAGACATAGAGAGAAAGAATTTCTGCCCAGGTTTCATGGTTCAGTCTCTATTGTAACAGTCTCAAGGGGGTGCGTGTGTAAGAGAGCACCATGCAGAGTTTCTCTCTTTTTTTCTTCCTTCCTTCCTTCTCTCTTTCCTTCATCTTACCTTCCGTTGTTTCTTTTTTGTTTCTTTTTCCTTTCTCTCATTCTTTCTTTCAGTCTCTTTCTCTTTCTTTACTTTTGCTTAAATTTTGCCACTTTAAAATTTATTTAGCAGAAATTTTCATATAGAACACAAGTACAGATGAAAATAGAAGGAACTACCATGAATCCACCAAATCTTGTTTTGTTTTGCCCACCCGACGCCCCCAAACGCACTTAAATTTTATAGATATTTAAAGTGAATCTGAGACATCCTGTCGCTCCTTTGTTATGCATCCTTATAATTGATAATTTATTTCTTTTTACATAACCATGGTACCTTACTACAATAAGAAAAGTAACAGAATTTCCATAAAATCATCTAATATCACATCTATAATCATATTATTTATTTTAATAATCTTATTTTTTTATAATTAGTTTATTTGGGTCAGGGCACAAAAAGTTCCACATGGTGCACTGGGTTGTTATTCCACTTGAGTGTTTTTATTATGTAAGAATTTTCACAGCTTCTCAGCCCCAGCCACATCCCTCAAACCTCCATGGAAGGCCACTCTGTCCATACGTACAGACTGTAAGAGCAAGGGAATGAGTGCCTCCAACAAAGAAATCCTCAGCCAACCACTGGGCATCAGAGTCTGTGCTCTCTCTCACTGGCAGGGGGAATTCTGAGGAGTGTGTGGTCTGCATGCTTTCCCAGAAGGAGCAAATTAAAACCACAATGAGATATCTCATGCCTGTTAAAATGGCCATCATCAAAAGGACAAGCGATAACAAATGCTGGTGCAGATGTGGATAAAAGGGACTTTTGTGCACTGTTAGAGAATCTATACACTGGTTCAGCCACTATAGAAAACAGTATAGAGAATCCTCAAAGAAATTAAAAATAGAGCTACTATATGATCCAGCAATTCCACTTCTGGGAATATATCCAAAGGAAATGAAAACACTAACTCAACAAGATGTCTACACCCTCATGTATGTAGCATTATTTACAATAACCATGAAAGAATTTAATGTTCCATCGATGGATGAATGGATAAACAAATGGTGGTGTGTATACAATGGAATACTATCCATCTGTAAAAGATGAGAACGTCCTAAAAAAATCATATAAAAAGAGATCAGATTTTTTTTGTTGTTGCTTGTGCTTTAGGTGTCAGATCCAAAAAGATCATTGCCAAGTCCTATATGAAGGAGATTTTTTCCTATATTTTCCTCTAGGTGTTTCATGATTTCATTTCTTATGTTTAAGTATTTAATCCATTTTGAGTTATTTTTTGTGAATGGTGTAAGATAAGGGTCTAGTGTTATTCTTTTACATGTGAATAATCACTTTTCCCAGAACTATTTATTAAAGAGACCATCTTCTCTCAATTGCATATTCTTCGCTGTCTTCTCAAATATTAGTTGACCAAAATATTTAGGTATATTTCTTGGCTCTCAATTCTGTCCTATTGATCTGTCTATTTTTATGCCAGTACCATACTGCTTTGATTATTATAGCTTTATAGTATAGCTTGAAATCAGGAAGTATGATATCTCCTGCTTTGTTCTTCTTTCTCAGGATTTTTTTGTCTGTTTGGGGTCCTTTCTGGTTCCCTACATATTTTTGAATTGTTTTTTTCATTTCTGTAAAAATTACAATTGGAATTTGATAGGGATTATATTGGATTTATAACTGGCTTCTGGTAGTTTTGGTATTTTAACAATATTAATTCTTCCAATCCATGAATACAGGATACCTTTTTATTCGTTTGTGTCTTTTTCATATCTTTCATCTATGTCTAAGTTTTCAGAGGACAGATTTTTCACCTCCTTGGTTAAATTTATTCCCCAGTATTTTTTTGATACTATCGTAAATGGGATCATTTTTTTTTTCAGATAATTCATTGTTAGCATATAGAAATGCCACTGAATTTTGTATATTAAATTGTATTCTGCAACTTTACTGGATTTGTTGATTAGGGCTAACCATTTTTTGCTGGAATCTTTAGGATTTTCCACATATAAAATTGTGTCATCTTCAAATAGAGACAATTTCACTTTTTTTCTTTCAAATCTGATTCTTTTTATTTTTTCTTTTATTGTCTGATAGGCTCTGGCCTATCCAGTACTTCCAGTACTGTGTTGAATAGGAGTGGAAAGAGTGGGCACCCTTGTCTTTTTTCCAGACATTAGAGGAAAACCTTTAACCTTTCTCCACTGAGTATGATCTCACCTGTGGGTTGTCATATATGGCCTTTATTATGTTGAGATATGGTCTTTCCATGTGTACTTTGTCAAATGTTTTTATCATGAACGGATGTTGAATTTCCTCCAATGCTTTTTCTGCATGTATTGATATGATCATATGATTGTTTTCCCTTTCATTTTATTAATATAAGGTCTCACATCGATTAACTTGCGTATATTAAGCCATCCTTGCATCCCAGGGATAAACCCCACTTGATCATGGTGAGTGATCCTTATAATGTGGTGCTGAACACAGTTTGCTAGTATTTTGTTGAGAATTTTTCCATGTAAATTCATCCACACCAGTTTTGATTTTTATTTCATTGGCATGTCTATATTATTTATATTTAATTATTAATAGAGTTAGATGTAAATTTACTGTTTCAGTAGATTTTTTCTATTCCTTTGTTTATAGTTCCTTTTCTCCTCTTTTTCTGCCTTTTCTCTTCTTTTTCTGTTTTTATATTATCTGAGAAAGTTTTGTCATTCAATTTATTCCCATTACCAGTTTATCTTTTTATATTTTCAGTTGTTGCCATAGAGTTTGCATTATATATCTGCAGCTTATCAGAATCTACCATGGAATCACACTTTATTACTTTTCATGTAGTATAAGAATATTCCAACAATGTTATCATTGTCATGCAGTTTGATTTTATTTAAGATGGTTGTTAAATTTATGCATAAAGTTAACTGAACTAGGAACGTTCAGATAGCTGGTAAAACATTATCTCTGAGTATGTCTGTGAAGGTGTTTCTGGAAGAGATTAGCATTTGAATCTCTAAACTGAGTAAAGAAGTTCATTCTCACCAATGTAGGTGAATGATATGTAATCTATTGAGGGTATGAGTAGAAAAAAAGGCAGAGTAAGGGCAAGTTTGTTCTCCACATGCACTGGATATCCTTTTTCTCTTATCTTTGGACATTGGTGCTTCTAGTTCTTGAACCTTCAGGTTCAGACTGGAGCTTGACACTATTTGCTTCCCTGATTCTTGTGCCTTTGGATTTGGACGAGAACAATACCACCTGTTTTCTGGGCCTCCAGCTAGCAGACAGCAGATCTTGGGACTGACATAATCACATGAGCCAATTTGGCATAATAAACCGCTTCCTAGATATTAATATATATATTCTGTTGGTTCTGATTTTCGGAAGAACCGTGACTACTACACTTATATCATAAACTTTGTAAAACATTCTTATTTCTGCTTTAGGCAATCAATTATATATTTGAATGATTAAAAAAAGAGAAAAAATGTTGACTTTGTAAATTAACCTTTATTTTGCCCATTTTAGGAGATTTTGGTTCTTTATGTAGAACACGATGACAATGGTTCTAGGAATCACCCAAGTAGCAAGTCTGAGCCATCTCCTGGATGATTGCTAGAGTGTTAAGTATGTGTCCAAGAGAGTGCTTCCAAGTCGGTAAACTCTCCCTTACCTGCCGTACTTGGGCTTCCTTGACTAAACACCCTCCAGGTCCCATCCCAGTATGCTCTGCGAGCTCCTACTGGAAAGTGCAGGTGAGAAATTATAGCGCTTTGGGGAATATTTCTTTTTCTCTTTTATCAGACCCGACACCTCTCTGCCTCGGCTGTATGGTGACTTAATTCCATTTATTGGCATAATGACCGGGGGAAAAATGGGTGTTTATCATGAAGAAGCACGTGTTGACTTGTAGGATAGAAGCTTCTGCGTAGCCCCTGAGTGAGGGAGAATCGCTAGGTATTACAGGGGAGATGGGCAACTTTATTACCTTCAGAGGGTTCCAAGAAATGTAGGAATCCAGGAACTCAGGGACGTCAATCCAGAGGTCTCCATCCCAGGGGTCAGGATCCTACCCTGTCCCAGCCAGGCCTCAGCACGCAGTCCTCCTTGGGTGGTGATTCAGCCTCTTTGGAGTCTCCACCACTGGCTCTCACCATTAGGCCCTTGGCCTTGGCCTGAGCTTTCTCTGCACTCCTGCTGCAGAGAAGCCGTTGCCACTGAGCCCCTCCTACTTTTGGGTTTAGCTTTCAGGTGACAGTTACTTGTGAAATATGCCCATATTAGCAAAACATAAGGTCTGAATACAGAAAATAAAACAAACTGCATTCTGTTTTGAAATAAATGACAATTTTTTAAAAAAACCTCTCAAGTGTTCCATTTGGCTCTTGGAAAATAAATTACTCAACTACTCCTAATTCAAAGAAAAATAAGGAAAAAAATCAGAAATATTGATAAGGAAAGTGTGAGAGAGTAAATGGTGTAGGATGCCACTGAGATGGCAACACTGAAAAATCCAAATACCAATCAGAAAGAATACCAAAGTAGACCAATGGAAAGACGAGGAAGAATTTAAAATGGAAAAATAAACCAAAAATTCTAAAAGAAATCAAATGTTTAAATGACACTTGCTGTCTCTGTTTCATAGATATCTCTAAAGTGAATTAAATAAACTGTTTTTGACAGTATGCTATCTAAAATATCACTCATTGAGGGAATATTTATTGAGCAATACTACGTGTCAGACACAGTTCCAGACTCTGGAAAATACATTAGAGAATAAATTAGATATAAATTAAAATGCATATTATGTAAACTAATGATAAACATAATGGGAAAATTTAAGGAAGATGGAATATGAGGAGATGCAATGGAGGTAAATTGCTATTATACAAGGTCGTCAATGAGATCCTCACTAACAAGAGACATTTAAAGGAAAGAATCATGTGAATAGCAGTGTGGAGATTCTCTCAAACAGGTGAAAGGAAATGCAGAGAAATTGTGAGGGGACTTTATTGTGGTAAGAGGTGTTCTGTATGTGTAATGCTGAGGTGTTATTTAAACCTAATAACCCCACTTTAGGGAAATATCCTAAGTTTCCACTGTATGTACTAGAAATGCCCTGTTGTTATTACATGGGGTTTTACTAAATATAGTAATAATAATAATGACAGTGGGGAAAGAAAGGAAGAAAAAAACACTACCACTTATAATAAACTTTGAAGAAGATATGTCTTGCACTGCAAATAAGGCCCCTTGGAAACAAGGCTAAAAATGTGCATCATAAAGACTCTCTTCTGTAACGTTGTTCTCCGGCCTGGACAATGAGGAAAGTGGCATAATCAAAGGCATTAAAAACTGGTAGGGGACAATGAGGAGAGGTGGCATCATCAAGGGCATCACAAACTGATAGGGCAAAACGAGGAGAGGTGGCATCATCAAGGGCATCACAAACTGGTAGGGGACAATGAGGAGAGGTGGCATCATCAAGGGCATCACAAACTGGCAGGGGTAAAAAAAAAAAAAAAAAAGAGCTTCAGCTGAGTCAGGTTCAGCCCTGTAAGGAAACTCATAAAGATGCCTGGAACTGAGCTGTGAGAAGAGCCCAATCTCTTGGTACGGCCAGTACCTATTCTCTGAATTGTGCTTGTGTTTTGTCATTCTGGAGTTTAAGTATACTCTTGATAAATGCTAAGGGCTAGTCTCTGTATTCTATGAGGAAATACAGAATGGGTTTAATGTCCATGCTCTGGATGAAATAATGAAACAATAAAAGGGGGAGAAATGCACCCGCACAAACAACAGGATAATGGGATCAGGCATTTGAACACATTCTCTGTGGTCCTTGACCCACAGGCTGGGATTAGATTGCCTCCAAAGCACCAGTCTGAGGATGGAGCAGAGTGCTTCGAACTGGAGTCAGATGCCAGTGACTCTTTGGAAACTGGTATCAGAATAGGTAAGCTGTGGTTTTGTTATTGATTAGGTGGTATTTGCTCAAGTTAGTCAGACATAATTATAAAGTTATTTATGATTGAAACTATGGGAGCCTATCTAATTTGAGTGATATGGAGATGAAAGATAATAATTACAATTTAATGTAAAGTTTAGAAACATACATGCCTGTGTTTGTGTGTGTAAATAAACCAATATTGTGTGTTGAAATCTTAACCCCCAGTACTTTGGAAAATTACTGTGTTTGGAGATAGAGTCTTTGAGGGCATAATTATCTTAAAATTAGGTGTTTAGGGTAGACCTTAATCCAGTAAGATTGTTTACTTTATAAAAGGAGGAGATCAAAATATAAACAGAGAGAAAAGATCATGTGAAGACAGAAGAAGATGACCATCTGCAAGCCAGGGAGACAGAGGCTACAGGAGAAATCAACCCCATCAGCACCTTGCTCTAAAAGCCTAGAACCCAGAACAGTGAAAAAACAAATTTATGCTGTTTCAGCAATCTAGTCTTTGGTACTCTGTTATGGCAGCCCCAGAAAAATAATAGAACAAGTACTAGCATATTTATGTATGTATTTGTCTATATACGTGTGTGTATATGTGAAGCAGATGGATGATAGTGTTCTTCACATTAAAAAAGAATGGGTACTGGCTTGACTATGATCTTTATTTAAAAATTTCTGAGAAGAACAGAAAAGTAGTAAAAAAAAATACTTGTATCATAACTTTTTGATATGGAGACAATGGACAGTAATCTTCATTGGTTTCAATGTAACGGTTAGTGTGAAGAGTATACTTTATTGAGAAACCAATTTTTCCCAAAAGCCCTTTTCGTTGCCTCTTTTACATCTTTGTTCCTTAAACTGTAGATGATGGGATTCAGCATGGGAATGGCAATGGTGTAAAACACAGACACTATCATGTCCTGGTCCAAAGAGTAACTGGAACTTGTTCTCACATATATGCAGAAGACTGTTCCATAGTAACTGGATACTCCAATTAAGTGAGAGCCACATGTAGAAAAGATTTTTCGTCTCCCTTCAGCAGAATGCATCCTCAGAATGGCCAAGAGAATGAAACCATAGGAAACCAGGACAATCATGATAGTGACCATCTCAATAATGCTCGTAAAGTAGGAGACTAGAAGCTGGTTTGTGTGAGTGTCAGAACAAGAAATAGCGAGGACTGGAGGGATGTCACAAAAGAAATATCTAATTTCGTTGGATGCACAGTAAGTTAGGCTAAATGTGGCCCCTGTGTGCACTGAAGCATTCAAAATGCCACAAAGATAGGAAGCAATGATGAGTGGCACGTAGACTCTGGGTGACATGCTAACTGAATACAACAGAGGGTTGTAGATTGCTACATAGCGATCATATGCCATTGCAGCCAAGAGAAAACATTCAGTGGTCCCAAAAGTAACATCAAAAAACATCTGTGCTGCACATTCAAGGAATGAAATAGTTTTGTTCTCTGACAGGAAATTGATCAACATTTTTGGGGTGACAACTGAAGAATAGCAGGCATCCAAGAATGATAACACACTCAGAAAATAGTACATAGGGTTGTGCAGCTGGGAATCCCTAATGACCAATATAATCAATCCCAGATTCCCTATGAGAGTGAAAAGATAGATTGCTAGAAATAGCAAAAACAGGAAGACTTGCACATCAAAATCACCTGTGAAGCCCGTCAATATAAACGTGGTAACTTCAGTCATATTCTTCACCTGGATCATGCATAAATCTACGTCTGATGGGAACCCTGGCATTTCAGTTTTCATTTATAGGTTCTAAATGCAATATTTTTTAAAACAAAACCCACTCAATATAGTCTCATTTTTTTCTGAGATGGTGTATTGAAATCCTTAGCAGTGAAGAAACAGACAGTGATGCAGAAGTTGAGTCCAAGTGAATGCATTACCCTGTATAAATAAATTAAAGAAATTATTTCATTCAGTTGTTAACTAAATTTGTCATGTTGAAAAAGCCAATTTAGGGGCCAGCCCTATTGCCAAGTGGCTCAGTTTGCAGTCTCCGCTTCAGCGGCCCAGGGTTTTGCTGGTTCAGATCCTGGGTT
Source organism: Equus caballus (assembly GCF_041296265.1). Classification (NCBI taxonomy): domain Eukaryota; kingdom Metazoa; phylum Chordata; class Mammalia; order Perissodactyla; family Equidae; genus Equus; species Equus caballus. Next base: position 13,844,851 of record NC_091704.1, read on the forward strand.
CACACATGGCACAGCTCATCAAGCCATGCTGAGGCAGTGTCCCACAAAGCAGAGCCAGAAGGACCTGCAACTAGAATATACAACTACGTCCTGGGGGCTTCAGGGAGAAGAAGCAAAAAAAAAAGAAGATTGACAACAGATGTTAGTTCAGGTGCCAATCTTTAAAAAAAAAAGCCAATTACCTGGTTTAATTTTTAGTTTATTTTCTATTAAATTTAGTATGTACTGTCTTCATATTATATCATCTTAAAATTCACAGACAAATGAGTATACCACTCTCATGAGATTAGTCCCAGTGAATCCCAATTTTAAATGGTATGAGGCAACTTAATATTGCATCTGTGTCATTACATTCTGACTTTGGGAATGTCAGTCAAATAATAGTATGTTTTCTTAAATTCCCCTGATAATTTTGTCCATGATAGTTTTCTTATAGCCCTTGATAGCTCTGATCTTATCTCTAGGGAAAGAAGGTGGTTTATGAATGAAGATACATTTTATTCTCAACTGTGTCCCATTAGGGTAATTCACTGAAGGGAATTGAGGAAGGATAGACAAAAAGCATGGGATTTATTTATTCCCTCCAAGATGTTCTTCAAAGAGGCATATCTGTCAACTACATACTTAAGGAAATTAGAACTGATTTTGTTTACATTTAGCTGATTTCACTTTAAGAGATAGAGACTAGAAAGAAAATATACATGCGAAATTTTTAACAAAACATGATAATTCTGGAAAACTAAAATCACATCAGTTCCTCAACCCTCATACGTTCAGAAAACATAGAGTACCAGATGTCCATGAGAACATGACTTCAGGCACCAAGCTTGAGGAGAAGGAAAACTAAGGCTGTAGCTACCACACATTGTTAAGTGGCTAGTAGAGGGTAGAAATTTTGTGTACATTATCCTATGTAATCCACACAGCAACCTGCAACTAAATCATTCAGCATCTGTTTGTAGATGAGAAAACTGAGGACCAGCTAGACCTATATGTTGACCAAGCTCACATAAGAAGTTCCTAGCAGAGCCAGAATTCAGTGCAGCTTTCTCTGTTGCCACATGTTAAGCTATTTCCACTTGACAATATTGCAGACTTATTGTGACCTGCCATAATTCTGAAATGGGTATCCCCTAGAAATAACGCAAGGGAACATCTGCATGTTTTTGAATTATTTTATAAAGTCATCAAGGTTAAGTACCATGATATTAAAACAAAAGAAAACAAAACTTAGAAGTGTTTTCTAGATCTGTTAACTAACTAATGAAATAAATTTAAAATTCATTTATATCCCTCCATTGGAAAAAAGTCTATGGTCCCCCAATGGCATGTAAGTATGACTGGCTAATAGTTAATTTTCTCTCTATTGAATAGTTTTCTTAAATTTTAAATGTAGCAATTTTTTCCTACTACCTTTATTCTAACTGTTATCTTCCAACAAGGAAATTAAAGCAAATTTCTGATTTAGAGCTCTATTGACCTAAATGTTTTGGAAATCTCTCTTATTTTCCCTCCTATGTTACCTGGAGTTCCCTAATTCATTTTTTAATTCAATTCTAAGCTAACTAGAAATTTCTACTTCAGATTCAAATACTAAAACATACAATGAAGTTTTACGTTCAAGGTTATAGCTTCTAAAATATTTTGTAAGAGATGAAAAACTTTCCTCTTACCTGTGGAAATGAACTGCTTACTCAATTAAGGTGTGCTGTGAATCTTGAGCACTTGGACTCTAATACCAGGTTCTCAAGTCCGTCTTGGAGTCCACAGGGATTCTCCAAGGAGAAAACACACTAATTATCTTCTGGGACAGAAAAATAAGAAGGTAGTTTTGGTCTTTTCCATAGTAAACAATTGAATGGTTCTGGAACAATAAACTACATAATAAGAAATAATTACATGAATGAAGTTTGCCCTCTGGAATGTAATGATCCCTCAGTGGAAAGAAAACATGCACATGACTGGAAAATAAATCTAATGATACAAGACAGAGTGCTAGCTCTGTTACCAAATATCTATGTCCCATTGGGGTGATGACAAATTTGCTGAAACCCACTGTCCTTTCCAAGGGAAAATAACTTGTTTACTTCTCTCAAAATCCTATAAACATGTACATAATGAAATAAAATGAAGGCATAACCTACAATAGAATTCTTATTTAATAGAGATTACTATAACTTTTAAAGTGCTACACTTCTCACTTTATTAAGAGATACAATTAGACTCATTGAGAGTTTAATAGAGGAGATAAGATGTGAACACATAACTGGGAAGTATGAGGGAGATGGGACAGTATGCAGATGCCTGTAACATTCTATTTAATAGGACCTTAGATATTAGAGCCCTGAAGGGGATAAAGCACAGGGTTTTAAGTTGTAGAGTCTTGTCTTTTCTTGGGGACTCCATATACTAATATAGAGTTTAGTACCTGGCAATATACTTAAAGACATTTTTCAGAAAATTGTGAAAAATGCATAGATGTCTGAGTACTAAATCCAGAGACTCAAAATTATTAGTTAGAGAATGTTGGTCTTGAAATCTGAATGTTAAGAAAAAGAAAGAAAGAATGAATGAAAGGAAGGGAGGAAAAGAGGGAGGGAGGGAGGAAGGGAAAAAAAGAAATAAGGAAAAATGATATCTGTAGATAAGTCAATTTTGAACAAAGTATCTATTAATTAAATGCAATCTCAAATGATCTATGTGTTCAAAGTAACCTTAACTAAAATTCTAGAAGCATTTTTGGAGAAATGATAAGGTTATTCTACAATTTCTATGAAAATGCAAAGGAACTGAGGTAATCAAAACAGTTGTGAAAAATAAGAATAGTGTTGAAAGACTTGTATAATTTGTTTTCAAGATTGATCACAAAGCAGTAATATTCAAGAGAGTGTGGCATTGATGAAAAGATAGCCATCTAAATTTGTGGAACAGAATACAGTCTTCAGAAATGCACTCATACAATATACTCAATTGATTTTTCACAAAGTTTCTAAGGAAAATCCTTAGAGGAAAGACAGTCTTTGTTTCTGTTTAATGATGCAGAATATATAGAGTAGCCTAATGCCACAACAAAGAGACATTGAATCCTTCTTTGTACCATATGTAAACTTTGTCTCAAAATGAACCTTAAACCTTAACATGAAACCTAGAGTGATGTCAGCAACATGGCTGAGTGAGATGTTCCCTTCATCTCTCCCCCTTTTGAACTACAATTAATGAACACTCACTGACCAACAAAGGAAGCCCACACAGGACAGCAGGACACCTGAGAGACACACACAGCTATACATCTAAGGGTGGATGGACTGGCCCCCCGGGAAGTAGCACAGATAAGTAAGCACTACCTGCCCCCACCCCCGTAACCCTGTGCAGGCACACAAACGCTTTCCAACCTGATGCAAGTGTCTGCAAAGTGGGAATACACAGCAGGGCAACCGTAAGAGGACCAGGAGGAGGCAGTAACTCTTAGCCATGCTAGTGGTTGCTCTCCCAGTGGAGAGAGGGAGCCCACCGTGCCCCTGTGCTATAAAGGAACAGCCATAGCCTGGGTTCCAGCAGGGAAAACTGCCCAGCAAATCTCAGTGGCCCAGCAGATCGCAGATCATAAACAGGGACCTCAGTAGATTTCTGCACTGGGGCAAACACTTTCAAGGCACGTGTGAGTACTCATGGTGCAGCTGCACTCCCAAAGAGGGAACATGTCTTGGGCAGTTGCAGGAATAGGTGCAGTAACTTCGAACCCACTGGTGATCACTTTTTGGTGGGGAGGGGAGCTCAGAGCAGCCCTGAGGCACCAAAGAGTGGCCCTAGCCTAGTGAGGAAGCCCTGCCCAAGGAGGACAGTCCACACAAGTGCCTGAACACATCCCACGCTGGGGCAAGCACCCATAATACCCCCACAGCTTCTGGCAGATGGAGTTGGGCCAGAAACACTGCCTCTGGTCCACCCTGGCAGTAACAAGGCAAATCTGTGTCCTAAGAATACCACAAATGCCCCGACAAAAGAATAGTTCATCAAACACCATGAGAAACTGCAACAGCAACTCAGATCAGAAGGAAAATGGCAATTCTCCAGGAATTAACACTGAAGACACAGAAATACAACCTAAACAACAGAGAATTCAAAACAGCCATGATAAGCAAACTCAATGACTTACAGGAAAACACGAAAGACAATTCAAGGAGCTCAGTAATAAAATGAATCTCTTCACCAAAGAGATTGAAACTATAAAAAAAAAAAACCCAGAAATTCTAGATATGAAAAACACAATTGTAATAAATAATAATCTAGAATAATTAAGAAATAGAATTGATCTTATGGAAGAAAGAATTAGTCTTCTTGAGGATAAAAATTCTACAGGAGGAGGAGGAAATTGAACTAAGATTTTTTTTTAAAAATGAAGGGATTCTTCATTTTTTTAAATGCAACTCAAATTAGGAAAAGCAACATAAGGATTATAGATATCCCAGAGAGAGAAAGGAGCAGACAGCTTGTTCAAAGAAATTATTTCTGAGAACTTCCCAAACATGAGGATGGTTTCAGATTTACAGATAAATGAAGTTAATTGAATGCCCAACTTTATCAATGCAAAAAGACCCTCTCCAAGGCATATAGTTGTAAAAATGGCAAAATTTTGGGATAAAGAAAGAATATTAGGAGGAACAAGGCAGAAGAAAACAATCTAGAAAGGAAATCCTATCAGGCTTTCAGTGGATTTCTCAGCAGAAACCCTATAGGCTAGGAGAGAATGGAATGATATATTCAAAATACTGAAAGACAAAATCTTTCAGCCAAGCATACTCTATCCAGCAAAACTTTCCTTCAGATACAATAGAGAAATAAAAGCTTTCCCAGACAAATGAAAGCTGAGGGAGTTCATCACCCCTAGAAGTGCTTTACAAGAAATGGTGGAGGGAGCTGTCCTACCTGAAACAAAAAGGCAATGGTTTACAAAGCTCTGAGCAAGGAGATAAACAGACAGACATGATCAGAAACCTGCAGCTCTCTACTAGAACAGGGAGGCAAAGACTCAATTATAACTTAAAAGAGAAAGGGAAAGAAAGCATCAAAAGTAATGATAAACACTTCAAATTAGCCACAAACTAACAAAACTAAACACAGAACAATATGTAACAGCAATTACTCAGAAGGGGAAAGGAAAGGGAAGGAACTTGCCTAAGTTAATGGAGATAAGAGGCTATAAGAAAATGGACTATCTCATCTGCAATATCTTTCATACAATCCTCACAGTAACCACTAAACAAAAAATCTGAGCAGGGCCACAATTCACAAAAATGGGAGATAACTGAGAAGTCCCTCTCAGAAAGCCAACAAAATGAAATTGTAGTCAGGAATATAAAGGAAAAGAAACAGTGAAAACATAGAAGAACCAGAAAACAAGAGATAAAATGGCAGCAGTAGGCCCTCATATAACAATAATCTCTCTAAATGTAAATGGACTGGACTCTCCAATCAAAAGACAGTGACTCACAATCAAAAGCTCGATGGATTAAACAAAACAAGACCAAACAATATGCTGCCTCCAGGAAATAGACCTCAGCTAAAAAGACAAACATAGCATTAGAGTCAAGGATGGAAGACAATACTCCAAGCTAATGATCAACAAAATAAAGCAGGTGTTGCCATACTTTTATCAGACAAAGCAGACCTCAAGTTAAAAAAGACAATGAGAGACAAAGGGGGGGCAGTATACAATCACAAAGGGGACATTCCACCAAGAGGACATAACACTTATTAATATATATTTACCTAACAAAGAGGCACCAAAGTACATAAAGAAACTATTAACAGACCTAAAGGGAGAAATTAACAGCAACACAGCAATAGTAGGGGACCTCAACACCTCCCCTACTTCAATGGACAGATCGTCCAGACAAAAAGTCAACACAACAAGGAAATAGTAGATTTAAATGAAACACTTGACCAGATGGACTTATTAGACATATATAGAGCATTCCATCAAAAAACAGCAGAATATACATTCTTCTCAACTGCCCATGGAACATTTTCAAAGACAGACCATATGATGGGTAACAAGGCAAACCTCAATAAATTCAAGAAGACTGAAATCATCCCAATCATTTTTTCTGACCACAATGCTATGAAGCTAGAAATCAGCTACAAGAACAAAACTGGGAAAGTCAGAAATATGTGGAGACTAAACAACATGCTATTGAACAACCTTTGGACCATTGAAGAAATCAAAGAGGAAATTAAAAAATACCTGGAGACAAATGAAAATGAAAATACAACATACCAGCTCTTATGGGATGCAGCCAAAGCAGTCATAAGAGGGGAATTCACAGCAATACAGGCCCACCTCAACAAGCAAAAAAATATCAAATAAGTAATCTTAAAATTCACTTAACAGAGTTAGAAAAAGAAAAAGAGACAAAGACCAAAGTCGGCAGGAGGAGGGAAATAATAAAAATCAGAGCAGAAATAAATGAAATAGAGACTAAAAATACAGTAAAAAGGATCAATGAAACTAAGACCTGATCCTTTGAGAAGATAAACAACATTGACAAACCCTTAGCCAAACTCACCAAGAAAAAACATAGAACACTTAAATAAATAAAATTAGAAATGAAAGAGGAGAAATTACAACAGATACTGCAGAAATACAAAGGATTATAAGAGAATACTGTGAAAAACAAAGGACTATAAGAGAATACTATGAAAAACTATATGCCCACAAATTTGATAACCTAGAAGAAATGGATCAATTCCTAGACTAATACAACCTTCCAAAACTGAATCAAGAAGAAACAAATAGTCTGAACAGACCAATCACAAGTACATAGTTTGAAACAGTAATCAAAACCCTCCGAAAAAACAAAATTCCAGACCAGATGGCTTCTCTGGACAATTCTACCAAACATTCAAGAAAGATTTAGTACGTATTCTTCTCAAACTATTCTGAAAAACTGAAGAAGATAGAACACTTCCTAATATACTCTATGAGGCCAACATTACCCTGATACAAAAACCAGACAAGGACAACACGAAAAAGGAAAACTACTAGGCTAATATCACTGATGAACTCAGATGCAAAAATTCTCCACAACATATTGGCAAACCGAATACAGCAATACATTAAAATAATCATACACCACGATCAAGTGGGATTCATTCAAGGGACACAGGGATGGTTCAATGTCCCCAAATCAATCAATGTGATACAACACATTAACAAAATCAGGAATAAAAATCACATAATTATCTCAATAGATGCAGAGAAAGCATTTGACAATATGCAACACCCATTTATGAGAAAAACTCTCAGTAAAATGGGTATTGAATGAAAGTACCTGAACACAATATAGGCCATATATGACAAATCACAGCCAACATTATACTTAATGGCGAAAAAATGAAAGCCATCCCTCTGAGAACAGGAACAAGACAAGGATGTCCACTCTCGCCACTCCTATTCAACAAAGTACTGGAGGTATGGACCAGAGCAATTAGGCAAGAAAAAGAAATAAAAGGAATCCAAATTGGAAAGGAAGAAGCAAAACTTTTGCTATTTGCAGATGATGTGATATATATATATATATATATATATATATATATATATATATATAACCCTAAAGAATCCACCAGAAAACTACCAGAAATAATCAACAACTACAGAAAAGTTTCAGGCTACAAAAGTAATTTAAAAAAATCAGTTGCATTCCTAAACACTAACAATGAACTAACAAAAAAAGAAAGAAAGAATACAATCCCATTTACAATTGCAAAAAAAAGAATAAAATACTTAGGAATAAACTTAACCAAAGAGATGAAAGACCTGCACACTTAAAACTATAAGTCATTACTGAAAGAAATTGAGGAAGACATAAAGAAATGGAAAGATATTCCATGCTCATGGGTTGGAAGAATAAACATAGTCAAAATGTCCATACAACCAAAAGCAATCTACAGACTCAATCCAATTCCACTCAGAATCTCAATGACATTCTACGCAGAAATAGAACAAAGAATCCAAACATTTATATGGAACAACAAAAGACCCAGAATGGCCAAAGCAATCCTGAGAAAAATGAATAAAGCTGGAGGCATCACAATCCCTGACTTCAAAACATACTACAAAGATATAGTAATCAAAACAGCATGGTACTGGAACAAAAACAGACAAGTAGATCAATGGATCAAAGTTGAAAGCCCAGAAATAAAACCACACATCTATGGACAGTTAATCTTTGACAAAGGAGCCAATAACATACAATGGAGAAAGGAAAATCTCTTCAATAAATGTTGTTGGGGAAACTGGATAGCTACATGCAAAAGAATGAATGTGGACCATTATCTTGCACCAAACACAAAAATTAACTCCAAATGGATTAAAGATTTGCATGTAAGAACTGAAATCCTAAAAATCCTAGAAGAAAATACAGGGAGTACACTCTTTGACATTGATCTTAGCCACATCTTTTCAAATACCATGTCTACTCAGGTAAGGGAAACAAAAGAAAAAGTTAACAAATGAGACTACACCAGACTAAAAAGCTTCTACAAAGCAAGGAAACCATGAACAAAATGTAAAAGACAATCCACTAACTGGGAGAAAATATTTTCAAATCATTTATCCAACAAGGGGTTCATATCCAAAGTATATAAAGAACTCACACAACTCAACAACAACAAGGAAAAACAAACTGATCAAAAAATAGGCAGAGGATATGAGCAAACATTTTTCAAAGGAAGATATACAGATGACCAACAGGCACACCTAAAGATGTTCAACATCACTAATCATTAGGGAAATGCAAGTCAAAACTACAATGAGATATCACCTTACACCAATCAGAATGGTTGTAATTACCAAGACCAAAAACAACAAATGTTGGAGAGGATGTGGAGAAAAGGGAATGCTTGTACACTGCTGTTGAGAGTGCAGACTGGTGCAGTCACTATGGAAAACAGTATGGAGATTCCTCAAAATCTAAAAATAGAAATACCATATGACCCAGCTATCCCACTTCTGGGTATCTACCCAAACAACTTGAAATCAACAATCCAAAGTAACATATGTACCCCTGTGTTCATTGCAGAACTATTCACAATAGCTAAAACTTGGAAACAATCCAAGTGCCCTTTGACCAATAATTGGATAAAGAAGATGTGGTATACATATACAATGGAATAGTGCGCAGCCATAAAAACAGACAAAATAATCCCATTTGCAATAACATGGATGGGCCTTTGAGGATATTATGCTGAGAGAAATAAGCCAGACTGAGAAAGACAAACACCATATGATTTCACTTACATGCAGAATATAAACAAACACATGGGCAAAGAAAATAGTTCAGTGGCTACCAGGGGAAGAGGTGGAGGGTGGGCACAGGGGCTGAAGGGGAACACTTATGTGGTGATAGTTAAGAAATAATGTACAACTTAAATTTCACAATGATGTAAACTATTATGAATCTCAATTAAAAAATATATTAAAAAACTAACATATATCCTAATACTATAACCTTTCTAAAAAAACTTAAGACATTTGTGTAACCATGGGTTAGTCACAAATTTTTACATAAAACACAACATGCATGAACCACAGGAGAAACAACTGATAAAATGTTCTTCATCACAATTAAATCTTCTGCTTTGTGATAGACACTATTGAGGGAATGAAGATACCAACCACAGAGTTGTACAAAATACTTTCTAGGCAGCTATCCAAAAAAGAACATGTATCTAGAATATGTAAAGAGCTCTAAAATCTCAATAATACAAAAACAAAAGAAAAAATAAACATTAAAATAATGGAAATAAACTTGAATAGACTCTTCACCAGAGAAGATACACAGATGACAACTCAGTGCATGAAAACACTGTTTAATACCATTTGTCGTTAGGGAAATGCAATTTAAAACCACAATGTGACCCCATACACTTATTAAAATGACTAGAATTTTTAAAGTGTGATAATAAATGACAAGACAAACTGCTCACAAGGATACAGAGCAACTGGAGCTGTCAACCACTACTGGTAGGCATAAAACAGTGCAGCTACTTTGGATAACAACCTGACAGTTTCCTGTGAAGTGAAACATACACTGACCATGAGACCCAGCGATCTCAAACTGAGTTCTTACCTAAGAGACAAGAAAACATGTGTCCATACAATTATCTCTATGCCAGTATTCATAACAACTTCCATCACTATATTCTAAAACTGGAAATAATCCAAGTGTCCATCAACTGGTGAATGGGTAAGCTAACTGTGAACATTCATCATCTTTACTCATTCCTGAGCTTGTTGTTTTCTGATGGACTTTATGATATATCCATGGTGGTTGTGTTTTCAATAAGAAACTAATTTTTCCTCAAATTTCATATTTAGCAGACTATTCTGTGGTCTTCAACAAATTCACTGGTGATTAGGGATTGTTTCACCTAAAAATGAAGTATCCCATTTAATAATTGTTCCAACACTATTTCCCTAAATGTCATTATAACTATCCTTGTTTCTTTCCTCATTTATTTAGCTATTGTGGTGCTTTTGTTTTTCAAAAAGACACCAGCTAATAGAGAATTATGTATGGTAAGTCTTTGGGGAGTAATTTGCAAACAACTGTAGCTTATATTTTCACAAATTTTACCCATTCAACACATTGATGTTGCCCCTTTCTGATTTAAAACTTAACCTATCACTAATCTAAGGACAAATTTACAACAGAACCTTCAAAGAAAGATATTGTCGAGGATTTTGGGTCAGGTAATGAATCTTTTAAGTGTTTCCACTCCCTAAAATTCTAAACTTGCAAAGATAGAGATAGCCCTTAGGAAAACTTGGAACTAGTTATCTGAACAAGGTTAGGATTATTTTTGCACCTCTCTGTTTTGCTTCTATATCTGCTATCCTGACTCTCTGTTTGTAGAAAAGCTTCAACTATGTAGCAGAATCATAATAGTGACATCCCCAGGGTTTTATACATTATTCTTTACTAATTCAAAAAATATTAATGCATCCTTGCTTTTTCAGAGAAATAATATGATGTATATTTAATTATTTTGCTCCACTGTGCAATCACCTATTCACCAAGATTTCTTGACTGAACAATTAATTCTTTTGGTGAAGAATATCAATAGAAATTAAAATCAAGAGACTAAGGATATTCATTGCATTATTTTGTTGTCTTACTAGTTGAGAATGATGACACTTGAAAAGAGAGAATTATTATAGTGCCTAAACAAACAAATATCCATAAGTTACAATTAAGAAAAAATCAAGATTTTTTTCTTCAGATGTTTCCCATTAAAATAATGGCAACTCATTTGGATCTATTTCAATCAAACTGGATTGGTAAATGATGAGTAGTTGTTTTTTTCAGTCTATTCTCTCCTTTAACACAATACTCATTCAAACTACTATTTTTTGGCATAGCCTTAATTTATCCAGCTAGTTCATTTGTTGTTTAACGACATATCATGGCATCAGTAACACCATAGAAAAAAGAGCAAAACACAAATGAATTAAGGAAATAATTTCAAAGGAGAGAATGTTAAATGAGAGTTACTGATGGTCAAATGGCTATATATGGTGCCGATCTACAGGAATAATGGAAGAAAAGCTATGAAGAAAGTTGGTTTTGTAACAGTTATGGAATGCTTGTGTTCCAGGTTTCCACTGCTCATAAAAAATTACTGTAGAACTTTTTGGCTTAGAGTAACATGCTTTCTTGTATCTCTTAATATATAGGTCAGGAATTCAGGCAGGACATAGCTGGGTGATTATTCTGTTTCATGTGGCATTGACTCTGCTCCCTCAGGGGTATTCAGATGGTGACCAGTCTAATCTGGAATGTATAAAATGGCTTTGCATTTGTATATGATGTGGTAACAGTGATGCATTAGAGAGACAACAGTCCAGTTTTGTGGACTGTTTTATTTTATTATAGTGGATAAAAATAGTTAAAATTAAAAAATTACATTATTAGGATGTTTTAATATAATGTAATCAAATCAAATATAATCATGTGAATGAAGTTGGATTTGCAATATTTGAGTGGCATTTAATTTAGTGTGAGTAATTGGAGATTAAAAGATATTTCCTGATCACAGCTAACAGTAAGTGCATCTAATTTATCTCACCAATATGACTTTCACCTAGAGAACAGAATTTTACATATGATTAAGTAGGAAAAATTAGAACAAAGAAAAAGAAAATTATTAAGCACAGACCAAGAATTGTGGAAAAAAGATTGTCAGATGACATAAACGTATGTGTATAAAGAAAATACTCCAGAATTTACAATGAAATTAATAGTTTATAAATGAATTTAACATGTTTTCTGAATAGACAATAAGCAAAAATCAAGTTATTTCTATATAAAAGAAGCAAACGTAAGTTGATATTAAAACTGCTAACCCAAAATTCATCCAGCATAAATGGACTTGATTTACAAAAAGGGTGGCACCACAGAACTGTGGAGAAAAGATGGTCTTTTAATAAATAGTGCCAAGTAAATTACATGTAAATTCACAAAAAAAGAGAATATGACGTTTATATCATTTACATACACACACAAAAATAAGTCCAGTTAGTTTGTAAACCTAAATATGAAATGAAGTACCATAAAGTGTTTTTTAAAAATTTTCATCTATTAGCATATTGATTGGTTGATTGGTTGAAGTATACCTTGGTTCTTTTATTTTTAAAGTAAGTTTTTTGGTGAGGAAGATTGGCCCTGAGCTAACATCTGTTGCCAATCTTCCTCTTTTTTTTTCTCCCCAAAGCCCCAGTACATAGTTGTATAACCTAGTTGTAGGTCATTCTAGCTCTGCTATGTGGGATGCTGCCGAAGGATGGCTTGATGAGCCTCAAGTTGGTCCACTTCCAGGATCCAAACCAGCAGACCCTGGGCCACCAAAGCAGAACACATGAACTTAATCACTCAGCCACAGGGCTGACACCACACAATAAAGATTTTAAAGGGTAATGTATATCATCTTCATGATCTTGGTGGGTGAATTCTTTTAATGATGAGCCATAGTGTACAGATTAATAAATCAAACTGCATTAGAAGTGATCTTTATTTAAATGTCATTCATTTAAAGAAGTGAAATTTTTAAGCGCAAAGAGTTTAACTATACCTTTTATAAAGAAATGCTCCAAATAAAAAACAGAAAAATCAGGAGAAAAATTGGCAAGAAACTTAAACAAGTACTTTACAAAAAAAGGATAATCCCAGTGGCCAGAAAATAGAAGAAAATAATTCATTAGTAACTAGCAAAATCCAAATGTGATCCATGACTTTAAAACAAACGAGATCATGATACACACATCAGAGTAATGACCGTTTAAATAGACTAACCATAGAAAGTACATGGAAGATGTAGAGGTGTGGAAGCTCTCATTCCATGCTGATATGTGAATTGGTACCCCAAGCAGGAAAGAGCCTGCCTTCATCTAGAGAATCTTACTCTTACATATGCATCCAGCAGAACTGCATGTACATGTGTGCTAGGGGGCACCCAAAAATGCTCATCTTAGTATCATCCATAATAGTAAACCCTTATCAAATTAAAATGGAAAAAAAGGGGGATGGCCTGCTATATACTAAGCAGCCCAAAAGGTGCTTATTGTGGTAATGCTCCCCCGCTGAGATCCCCCTCCTCCAGGGGACGCTCTGCACCTTAAGATTGCTCCAGCCAGCCATGAATTCCCCGTGGCTCAAAGCTGGCTTTTTTCTCTCCAGAAAGATGTTTCTGCCTCTTCAACCTCAGTCAGCATTGTCGCTTTCTGTGGGGCTTCTTTTTATCCAGTTTTCAGCTCTCTCTCAGGGGCAATTTTTCCAAGAGTAGTTGTAAATTTGTTGTATTGGTGGGAAGAGGTGAGTTCAAATTCCACCTATAACAGCATCTTGACACCGTCCTGTCCATGTATTAGCATGATAATGGCTAATAGGAGAATGGTAGAATATTTTACAGTCTTCCAAAATACCAGTGTATCTTGCAGCAAAAATTTTGTATTTTAAATGTTAAATGATATTATAAAATAATATACCCTTTATTATTTATTAAAGAAGATGGAGTTGAGATTGTGGGATATTATCTAGGATCTGGCAGAAAGACCAACTCAAACAACATAATTTTTATTAAAGAATTTAAATGTGATAATGGATATAGTACATACCAATAGAGAAGGAAAATAATCTCAATAAATGGTGTTGTAAACATCAGTATATTGTTTGGGAAAGGGAGTTGGACAGTTACTTTGTGAGCATTCATTCATTCAGCAAAAGTGTACAAAGTAAATTAAAAACAATCAATTTAATACATACTAAAATTCAAGTTAAACATTCATACAAATTTGAGATAACATATAGAATGGAGCAAGATTTATTTTCACCTCACTTTATTCTTTAAGTTGTCAAAAATTTAATGTAAGTACATAAAAAATGTGGACTACATATAAAAAAGCATGCCTAATACATAAAATTAAGTGGCATTACCAAATTATGAGATTTTTTAAATATTATCTTCAGAGGTTAATTTTTTTAAATATGAAATGTCTTGTACATTATTTTGAAAATCATTCACACCCAGTGGAAATGTGAATAAAATACTTGAATAGAAACATCACAGAAAAGAATTTAAAATTATTGAACATTAAATGCTTCCATTTATTGACTTCCTCTTGGTTTTTTTTCTTTTTCTCCTCTGCCCATAATTTTTAGATTGACACAGAAATAATGTTATCATTTGGATAAAATTAGTATTAACATGTTTTGTGAAGTCTTAATAAATCCAAACATATACTTTTATAGAGATAATGTTCCTGTACACACTTTTTCTTGCTGTTTTATGTACTTTGAAGATATAATTTTATTTGACCAGAGACACAAAATATTGGAATAAAGTTTAATGCTATATCTAAATCTCTATGATTGAACAATTCATGCAAAGGAATTCAGGAATTTATGCCTCTGTCTCATTCCCTTCCCAATTTCTGAATGGTGCATGTGAATCAGGATTGAATGAAGAAGTGTAGTTTAGAAACATAGAGGAAGGGTGAAAAAGGTCATTTGATCAAGAGCAAAGAACATAAACAGAGTTTAGAAGTCCACTTATCAGTCACATTGAGCATTTGATCCATACTATTGTAAAAGAAGCATGGAGATAAGAAGTGAAACATAAAGTGAAAAAAGACACGGAGGTCAGATTAGCTGCCACTCATAACAATGGTTATTAAGTGATTGCAATGTATATACATATAACACCTACAAGAAAATATATGAGAGAGAGACAGAGTGACACAGAGAGAGACACACAGACTTAGAGATAGAGGCGGAGACAGAGAAATAATTATATGCCAGGGATTGTTCTAAGATCTTTGCCTGTGACATGTGATTTAATTTTCTTAAGATTTCTGTGAAATAATTATTATTAATGTCTCCATTGTTCAGATACGATAGTACGTGAAGTTCCAAAAACACTGGACATTTCAATGACAACGACAAAAATAATAAAGGAGGAAAGAAGTAAACAACTAACAGGATATATACACACACAGGAATCTAATCCTGTGCATAAAATGACAAAGTTGTGCTCTTCATTGTAAAATAACAGGAATTCAATTTTGTATTGAATCAGTTTCCGTGATGGATACTAAAATAAAATGTAATTTTCGTCAGTTCTTCATTAAGCTTGTCAAGGTTTTACAGCAAACTAAATGTGAGTGTCTTAATAGTCCATTACCCATAGCCATTTGAATCATTGTAGGTTGAATAAACTCAAAGAAGTAGGCTGCAAATTTTGAAATATGCTCAATCCTACCCTTGTAAATGAAAGAGGCATAAAGATGAGTGAATCAAAAGACTCACTCATAACTATCTGCCTCTTGACTGTTATCTCCACTCCAACACTGAAGGCCATTGACTTATCCCTCCACCAGCCTCCACTTTGGGACACTGAGTCCTGCTAAGAAAATGATCTCTGAGAAAATATTTTGGAGCCCCTGCTTTTCTGAGAGCTGCCTTCATTCCTTGGGCTATGATCAGAGGATTCAGCAGGGGAATCACCACACTGTGGAATGCCATGGCCACTTTGTCAGTGTGCATCCTGTTGCCAGAACTGGGTTAGCAATAAATAAAAGGGATTTCTCTGGGGAAGAAATGATGGTCGTGAGGTGGGAGGCATGGTTTTTCACTTTCCCTCTATGGAGTGTGTCTTCAGGATGGCGATGAGAATAAATAAGTGGGAGGTGATGATGATCTTGATGGATATACTCTCATTGAAAGTGGCCACAATGTATAGCAGCAGTTTATTTATAGTGATATCAGATCAAGCAAGAGATAAGACAGAGGGTAGATTGAAAAAAGGGCATTAACCACATTTTTTAATTTAATTATTTTACTGAGGACATATTGGCTTATAACATTATGTAATTTCAGGCGTACAGTATTATATATTAGTTTCTGCACAGATTATGTCGTGCTCACCACCAAGACTCTAGTTTTTATAAGTTGCCATACTTATGTGGCCCCTTACCCATTTAACCCTCGCCCCACCCCTTTCCCTCTGGTAACCATTAATGTGTTCTCCTTATCCATGTGTGTGTTTATCTTCCAGATATGAGTGAAAACATATGGTGTTTGTCTTTCTCTGTCTGGCTAATTTTGCTTAACATGATACCCTCAAGGTCCATCCATGGTGTTGCAAATGGCACAATTTTTTCTCTTTTATGGCTGAGTACTACTCCTTTATATATATACACCACATCTATTTATCCATTCACCCGTTGATGGGCACTTGGGGTTGCTTCCACCTCTTGGCTATTGTGAATAATGCTGTGATGAACGCAGAGATTCATAAACCTCTTTGAATTGTTGATTTCAAGTTCTTTGGATAAATACCCAGTAGTGGGATAGTGGGATTGTATGGTATTTCTATTTTTAATTTTTTGAGAAATCTCCATAATGTTTTCCATAGTAGCTGCACCAGTTTGCATTCCCACCAGCAATGTATGATGGCTCCCTTTCCTCCACATCTTTTCCAACATTTGTTATTTGTTGTCTTGGTAATTACAGCCATTCTGACAGGTGTAAGGTGATACCTCATCGTAGTTTTGATTTGAATTTCCCTAATGATTCATGATTTTGAACATCTTTTCTGTTAGCCTAAGACACATCTTAACATGTGTCCATTGGCCATCTTTATATTTCCTTTGGAAAAATTACAATTCATATCCTTTGCCCATTTTTTGATCAGGTTGTTTGTTTTTGAGTTGTATCAGTTCTTTATATATTTTTTAAATTAACCCCTTGCCAGATATAGGATTTGCAAATATTTTCTCCCAGTTGGTGGGTTGTCTTTTCATTTTGCTCATGGGTTCCTTTGTCTTGCAGAAGCTTTTTAGTCTGATGTAGTCTCATTTGTTTCTTTTTTCTTTTGTTTCCCTTGCCCGAGAAAACATAGTATTAAAAAAGATGCTATTAAGACTGATGTCAAAGGGCGTACTGCCTGTATCTGTTTCATGGTTTCAAGTCTTATATTTAAATATTTAATCCATATTGAGTTAATTTTTGTGTGTGGTATAAGATAATGGTCTATTTTCATTCTTTTGCATGTCGTTGTCTAGTTTTTCCAACACCATTTATTGAAGGGACTTTCCTTTCTCCATTGTATATTCTTGGCTCCTTTGTCAAAGATTAGCTGTCCATAGATGTGTGGTTTTATTTCCGGGCTTTGAATCCTGTTGCAAGGATCTGTTTGTCTGTTTCTCTGCCACTACCATCCTGTTTTGAATAGTATAGGTTGTAGTATATTTCAAATTCAGAGATTCTGATACCTCCAACTTAGAGTGGGCACCCTTGTCTTGTTCCTGTTCTCAGAGGGATGGCTGTCAGTTTTTCACCATTAAGTTTGACGTTGGCTGAGGGTTTGTCATATATGGCCTTTATTATTTTGAGGTACTTTCCTTCCATACCCATTTTATTGAGAGGTTTTATCACAAATGGATGTTGGATCTTACCAAACTCTTTCTCTGCATGTATTGAGATGATCATTTGTTTTTGTTCCTTATTTCATGAATGTGGTGTATCACAATGATCAATTTGCAGATTTGGACCCATCCCTTTCTCCCTGGATTAAATCTCACTTGATCATAGTGTGTGATCTGTTTTAAGGTATTACTGTATTCAGTTTACCAGTATTTTGTTGACGATGTTTGAATCTATGATCACCAGCAATACTGGGCTGTAACATTTTTTCTTTGTGCTGGGCTTCCTGGTTTTGGTATCAGGGTAATGTTAGCTTTGTAGAATAAGTTAGGAAGCATCATGTCTTCAATGTTTTGGAATAATTTGAGAAGGATAGATAAAAAACCCTTCTTTGAATGTTTGGTAGGATTCTCCAGAGAAGCCATCTGGTCCTGGACTTTTGCTTTTTGGGAGGTTTTTGAGTACTGATTCAATCACTTTACTTCTGATTGCCCTATTCATATTCTCTATTTCCTCTTGATTCAGTTTTAAGAAATTGTATGTTTCTAATAACTTAATCATTGCTTCTAGGTTATCTAATTTTTTGGTGTATAGTTTTTCGTTGTATTCTCTTATAATCCTTTGTACTTCTGTGGTATCTGTTGTAATATCTCCTATTTCATTCTAATTTTATTTTTGTCCTATCCTTTTTTCTTAGTGAGTCTGGCTAAGAGTTTGCCAATTTTGTTTACCTTCATGAAGAATTAGCTCTTATTTTCGTTGATCCTTTCTGTTGTTTCTTTAGTCTCTATTTCATTTATTTCTGCTCTAATTTTTATTATTTTCCCCTGACTTTGGGCTTTTGTTTGTTCCTATTTTTCTAGTTATTTTAGGTGTAGTTTAATGTTACTTATTTGAGATTTTTCTTGTTTGTTGAGGTATATCTGTATGCTATAAATTTCTCTCTTAGTATTGCTTTTGTTGCATTCCCTGAGTTTATATGCTATGTTTTCATTTTCATTTGTCTCCAGGTATTTTTTTATTCTCTCCTTTGACTTCTTTATTGAACCAAGGGTTGTTTAGTAGTATGTTGTTTATTCTCCACATATTTGTGACTTTCCCAGATTTTTTCTTATAGTTCATTTCTAATTTCATACCATTGTGGTTGGAAAAAATACTTGATATAGATTCAATCTTCTTAAATATATTAAGGCTTGCCTTGTTTCCCAATATATAGTCTATCTTTGAGAATGTTCCATTTGCACTTGAGAAGAATGCATATTCTGTTACCTTTGGAGGGAATCTTCTATATATATATATAGTCCATCTGGTCTAGTTTTCATTTAAGTCCAGTGTTTCCTTATTGACTTTCTGTTTGGATGATGTATCCATTGTCCTAAGTGGGTTGCTGAGTTTCCCTACTATTGTTGTGTTGCTGTCAATTTCCCCTTTTGTTTCTGTTAATAGTTGCTTTATATACTTTGGTGCTCCCATGTTAGTTGCATATATATTAATGCGTTAGGCCCTCTTGGTGGAATGTTCCTCTTATTATTTTACATGACCACTCTGTCTCCCGTTATCTTTTTTATCTTGAAGTCTGCTTTGTCTGAGATAAGAATAGCTACACATGCTTTTGTTTGCCTACCATTTGCTTAGAATGTCACCTCCCATTCCCTTAAGTCTGAGCCTATGTGTATCTTTAGAGCTGAGATGCGTTTCTTGGAGGCAGTATATTTTTGAGTCTTGTTTTTAATCCATCCAATGACTTTGGGTCTTTTGATTGGCAAATTCAATCCATTTACATTTAGAGTCATTTTTTGATAAGTGAGCACTTAATAATGCCATTTAATCTCTTATTTTCCACGTGTTCTATATTTCCAATGCTTCTTTTCTCTTGTATTTCTAGCTGTTGTTTGATTTTGGTGGTTTTCTGTGCTGGTTTTCTCTTATTTATGACTTGTTCCTCTGTTCAGTTTTTTATTTCATGGTTACTGTGTGTTTTATATGAAAGATCTTGTAGCTAAGATAGTCCATTTTCTGATAGCCTCTTGTCTCCATTAGCTTAAGCATTTTCCATCCGTCTCCCCTTTCCCTTCGAACTATTATTTCTTTTGTATTGTGAGTGAGTGAATAAATTAAAGTTTTTATTGTTATTTTTGGTGCTCTCTTTTCTTTTATCTTGTAGTTATAATTTTTACTAACCTATTCTGATAGAGAGCTGCAATTTTCTGATTCTGTCTTTCTATTTATCTCCTCGCTCAAAGCTTTGTAAGTCTTTGCCTTTTGCTTTCAGGTAGGAGGTATCCCTTTGTCATTTCTTATGAGGCAAGTCTAGTGATGATGAACTCCTTCAGCTATTGTTCATCTGTGAATGCTGTTATTTCCCCATTGTATCATAAGGGTAATTTTGTTGGATAGAGCATTTTTGGTTGTACTTTTTGTCTTTTCATTATTTTGAATATATCATCCCATTCTTTCCCAGCCTTTAAGGTTTCCTCTGTGGAATCAGGTGAAAGCCTGGTAGGGGTTCCCTTCTAGATTATTTTCTTTTGCCTTCCTGCCCTTATTATTTTTTCTTTGTCATTGACTTTTGACAGTTTTAGTATATGACCTGGGGAAGGTCTTTTTGCATTGATGTAGTTAGGAGTTCTATTGACTTCATGTACTTGCATGTCCACTTTCTTCCCCAGGTTTGGGAAGTTCTCAGCTATTATTTCCTTGAACAATCTCTCTGCTGCTTTCTCCCTCTCTTCTTCCTCTGGCATACTGATAATCCTATGTTAGTTTTCCTAACTGAGTCGGACATTTCTCAAAGAATTTCTTCTTGTTTTTAAGTCTTAGTTTTCTTTCCTCTTCCACCTGAAGCACTTCTAGATTTCTATTTCTAGATCACTTATTCTGCGTTCCATAAGGTCGGCTCCTCCTTTTATGGTTTCTACATTATTACATTATTTTTTATCTCATTAATTGTGTTCTTCATATCCAGAATGTCTGCATAGTGTTTTTAAGGGCTTCAATCTCTTTGGTGAAGTATTCCTTATGTTTATTAATCCTGTTTATTAATTTTATTCCTGAGCACATTGAACTATCTTTCTGTGTTTGCTTGTAGCTCATTGAGTTTCGTAATGACAACTATTTTTAATTCTCTTTCATTTAGATTGCAGTCTTCTGTGACTTCAGGATTGGTTTTTGGAGACTTTTCATTTTCCTTCAGTTCTGCAGTGCTGTTGTAATACTTCATGGTGTTTGATGAATTGATCCTCTGCTGGCACATGTGTGGTAGTATATGGTTGCACATTCCACCTGCAACCACTTGGGGAAAGCAAAGGCTATATTTTCTGTTTACACCCCATTGGCTCCTACTTGTACCAGTTGGCTGCTCTTCATTTGTGCAGGCTGGCCTCAGTCACTTGGTGGGTCACACTCATGTGCATTGGGCCACTGTGCTTGGCAGGTGGATGGGTTGCACTCATGTGGGTAGGCCTCTGCATTCGGTGGGTCATACTCACACAAGTGGGGTTCTTTGAGTAGTCTAGGTGGTGAATAATTGCAGGGGCTGACCTGCTGCCACTTGATGGGGAGAATTTGCAAAGGCAGGGCCACTCTGGCTTGGGGGGCACTTCCAGAGGCCAGGTTAACACTCTGAAAGCATTTTTACATGGGCCAGGCTATCCCCACCTCCACTCACTGTCATGTCCACCACTGTGTGAGGATCCATGTCCTGGATGACTGCCACCAGGGAGGGAGGAGGTCCACTCCCTTAGTTCTACTGCTTCCCAGGGGTCCAGTATATCCACTTTCAGATGTATAACTGCATGGGTCTCTCAGGCATCCTGCTGTGTTGTGGAAGGAATACTCTGTTGGTTAATGGATGTCTGCTTAGATGTAGCTTAGAGGGGAAAGACAAAGGGGTCAACTCACTCTGCCACAATGCTGACATTTCTTCATTTAATCACATTTGGTCTATAGAATGAGATCTCAAGAGCTAAACATAAGTCTATTAGAGAAAACACAGTCCCACAGAGGTAGCAACAATACATCAGCTCCACACAGAGATCCCATGGTGACCATGTACAGCAGTGAGCCACAAAATGGTAATAGGTCATCATAGCCAGCAGGAAAACCTCAGTTGCCACATACGTGCAAACCAAGTAGAATTGCACAGAACATCCCAGGATAAATATGGCTTTGTCTTAATTTAATATATTACCTAGCATCTTTGGCATGATGATCACAGAGTAACAAAAATTCAAAAGGACAAGTGGCTGAGGAAAAAGTACACGGTGCTGTGAAGTTGAGAGCTGACCCAAATCAGCGCAATCATGCCCAGAATGCCCAAAACCATGACTGCCTAGAAGGCAAGAAACACCAAGAAGAGGAAGACCTCAAGTCTGGGGCATCTGCTAATCCAAAGAGAATGACTTCTGTCACAGCAGTACAGTTCTCCTTTCCCATGTCCCTACTTTATTGGGTTTGCAGAAAATATTAATAGTTATTCTTAATCTCAAATTAAGTTTTGTCTGTCTCCTAAAGAAGACATGAGAATAATTAGAATAGTTAATTTTTTTCAGCAAGAAAATAGGACATTTTAGTAAAGATTAGGAAAAGTTCAGAAATTGTAGCATACAAATGCATAGAGTTCACAGTTTAATTCGCAGATCATATAAAAGCATTGACATCCATATAGCCTATATGATCCCTTAAACTACTCACATACAATTTAGAGTGTGGAACTGAATCATTAGATAGACATCAAATATAATTTAATTAGGCATATTGTTTTATGAATTTCAAATTCCTTTTTCTTGGCCATTTCTTTAATTAATACTGGAGATAGTGAGATCCCAGGAAATAATTTTTTAAAAAATACATAGTACTTTTCTCTCTTTTCCACTGAAACAATGAAAAGTATGCTTATTCAATCTTGTTAGCCCACAGTGTTCATTTTTTATTAGTAAATTACAGATGGAGAAAGTGGCTTTTACACTCTGTATTGGTATTTTTTCTGTAAAATTAACAGTGATTTTGTTAATTATGCAATTTAATGTCAACTATTGTTCATGGAATTGATACTTAGACTCAAACTTCCTGTAGCCGTGATGCTGAAACCGTACAATCACCTATTTGAAAAATGAATTTACTGCTTTAAATCTATTTGATGAATTAATCAATGATGTGAATGTGAAATTATTAATACGAATGCTTCCTGCTGCACTGAATCATTATTTATGATAGTAAAACTTAGAAATAAAGTGCTACACAGGAGGAAAATTGTCAAAGTTATGGTACATATATATTACGGAAAACTATGCAGCCATTAAAATGATGTATTTTTTTCACATTGTTTTTTAACATTATATAAATTTTAGGTATACATTATATTTTGACTTCTATATAGACTACTTTGTGTTCACCACCAAAATTCCAGTTGACATCCATCACTGTACATACATGACCTTTTACCCCTTTCACCCTCCCCACACCCCCTTCCCCTCTGGTAACTGCCAATCTGTTCTCCGTATCTATGTGTTTGTTTCTCTTCCAAGTATGAGTTAAATCATATAGTTAATGATGTTTTTGAAGAACTTTTAATGACCTGCAAAATGACTATTATAAAATGGCAAGTTAAAAAATAGTAAGCCACATTGCACAGACAGAATATTACACATGTTTACAGAAGTTGAATTGTATATTTAATCCTCACAACATCCATGAAACATAAGTACTTTATTCAATAACTTTTTTAGAAAAAGTAATTTAGAAACTTGCTTGAATTCTCACAAACGTGTTATGAAGTAGAGTAAGAAGGGACTGTGTGATTTTTTAAAAATAAGGCACTGATATATTCAAATACTTTGACCTACAGAAAACGCCAACAGAGGATGAGAACACTCTTGTTTATTCTTTTCCTTCTGACCCTTGGTAGATATGCACAAGACTATAGAGGCGCTGGTTTGTTATTCCTGGAGGAAGAGAGTCTGGGCTAAATCGCAGCACAGCCAGGTATTTATTCATTCTTCAGATGATTTCAAAGAGGTGAAGGATATGTGCACTAAGAAATCCCAGTTTGAAAACAAGTAATTCTTCTTTTTTTTTTAAAGATTGGCACCTGAGATAACAACTGTTGCCAATCTTTTTTTTTTTTCCCCTGCTTTATCTCCACAAATCTCCCTGGTACATAGTTGCACATCTTAGTTGTGGGTCCTTCTAGTTGTGGCATGTGGGATGCCACCTCAATGTGACCTGATGAGTGGTGCCATGTCCGCGCCCAGGATCTGAACCAGCAAAACCCCGGGCTGCTGCAGTGGAGTGCGTGAACTTAACCACTCGGCCATGGGCCGGGCCCCCAAATAATTATTCTGATGATATGGTTTTCTCTCTTCAATAGCTTGTAAAAGTGAGTTATTTGTCTTTTTCTGAGTTCAAAGTAATACATAATTTTGAAAACTTTTTCCCGTTTTCAAGTCTAAAGATGAAAAATTACATTGTTGACTACTTATAGAGCAGTAGTTCTTAACCAGGAGTTATTTTGATCCCCATGGGACGTTTGGCAATATTTGGAGACATTTTTGGTTGTCACAAAAGGAAAAGATGCTACTGACATCAGGTAAGTAGAGACGAGGAAAGCTGATAAACGTTCTATGAGGCATATAACAGTCTTCCCACACACACCTGCTTATACCAACACCACATGCAAACAGCAAAATATTATCTGGCCCAAAATGTCAATAGTACTAAGGTTTGGAAACCTTCTATGGAGAGATATTTCAAAGTGTTTTGCATAAAGCCAAAATAATTCCTCCTCTTTCTGCTTCATGTGTGATTAACATGTCTGTATTCCCCTGTGAGCAGTCTTGAGGGCTCATTATTGCCATTCTTATCATAGGAATGACTGTCTGGAGAATCTCCATGCAGTATTTACCAGGTTCCATGGATGGGGTTAGTGTGAGAGAGGAAGAAGAGGGAAGAAGAGAGAAATCAAGTATTCTTTCCAATTTGTTTATACTCTATTCCCTCTTACACTAACAGCTGTTACAAGATATTTGGTCCTGCAGATAAAGTTGTCCCCACTTCCCATTGAAATTGTTTCTCAGTACACAAAGGCAAAATATTTTCATAAAGGAGTGCTCAAAACACGGCATGTCTTAAAACACTTTCTAATTAAAAGAAGGCTAAATACAGATTAACAATATGCCTAATACTACTGTCCTGTTTTACAGTTCATCCTTCTCTTACACAAGGCTATAATAAGTTACTGCCATAAGCCATAAGAAAAGAAAAAAAGAACAAGCCTCCATATCCCAGAAAATATCATTTATGTCCATTCCCAAGAAAAGAGAGTGTAGTCCAACCAACCAACCTTTGTGTTAGACATTGCTCTCCCTGTTTCTGAAGATGCCATGATGGGAAATGATGTAGGCTTTATGTTCTTGTGTGTGAGTATCCCAGGGGCCCATGTTCCTTAAGCTTCCAAAAATAATCATTGATCTCTGTGGGAGATCAACAAGATATCAGAAAACAATACCATCTTGGGACTCAAACAATTAATAGCTTCTGTGAGATATAAACAGGGAGAAAAACTATCCCACCTTGGAATATATTATTAAAAGTCAACATGATCCCTTCTAGGGTTCATGAAGAATTGCAAAGCATTGGATGCTGCATCCAATCACTGCGCCATGGGCCAGGGATGGTGTGGCCATCATGAAATATACAAATAAGTCTTTTCAATTTTGCTTCTCTTGTACTCAGAACCTCCTTCCTGGAAGGCAAAGAGTCTGAAGTCACACCAGAGCTCCACCAAATACCAGAAACAGATTGGAATAATGAAGTTACTTTACTGAGAGTGATAATAATTGCTCACATTTACTGAGCACTTCCTATGTGCTAGGTACTGTTCTGAATACAAGTATTAATGCATTTCGTCTTTATAAAAATAAATGAGATCAGTACAGTTATGCACCTTCACAAATGAGGTTCCAGAAGCAAACACAGATGTAACTTGCCCAAAGTCATACACAGAATCACTAATAGAGTGAGACCATATGCTTCTTTTGGTTTGTTGCACCCATACAACTGTGTGAGAAAGAGCAGAGCTCCTGAAGGATGCTGAGTTGGCATAATCTCTACTTAAAGCTGGAGGCCATTAAGTGAAATGGCCTCAAGGATCTCTCCCAGGTCTGCTCATTTTATGACCATACCATGTCTCCCTAAACCAACAGTGTTCAAAGCATTCTCTGTGGTTTGTGTCCTTGGATATGCCAAATGTTTCAAGAATTCCACAGATGTAAATAGTTACAGGTAATCAGTTTCCAAATTGTCAACAACCTAAATGTGTTTTACTAAAATTGATCCATCTGATAATTTCCTGAGTTTGAGGAGTGTTAATGGGTCTCCTTTCCCCCTAGCACTCTCACAATTCCTTGTCTCTAATTTTTCAAAAGCAAAGATTCCTCTTTCCATTTGCATATTACTATATGAATTACTCAGATTAGGAAAACAAAAGCAAACTTCCAATACCTAAAACATAAGAACAATTTGAAATATTGTTTTCCATGAAGCCTGAAGTTTTCTTTAGTCAAGACACTTGAAACCCATGTTATGACTTCTTGTTTCTCTCTGGCATATGATACATATTTATTTTAATGGAAAATAATGGCATTAGGCATGTGTTTTAGCCAATTCAATGATGCTTTGAAATCAGACACACAGTAGATTGATAACATTTTTTACCATTTATTCTTTAATATCTTATCTGTTTAACATCTGTTCTTAGCACTTGCTGAAACTATTGTCACAAAATGCATCCTCCTGAAGGAGACAGTCTCATGACAGAAAAACTAAAAGAGCGTCTATAAAGAGCATCCTTGGTAGTGATGTTTTATATCATCTGAGCATCCCACTTACAGGAAAGCTGCTGTGCCTTTCTTTGTGTCTTAGACTTAAAGACATAGCAGGTGTTTTGAAACATTGATTTAAATATAAACATTTTATTGAAATTGATTTCATGGTCATTATACATAAATTTAATGATGTAAATATGAAGCTTTAAGTTTTTGATGAAATACATTTAAAACACATACAAGAGTACAATTTTAGTAAAATATTGCATTAGCAAGGTTCAATAAAATCAATAGTACATTAAATTTCCTAAACTTTTTAATTTCATTGCTTTAATCAAGGTGCCTCTAAGTAGAAGAATAACAAATATGTTTAATCGTTATATGATAAGACTTGGAAGGTATTTGTGGTAATCTTCTCAGAAATTAAGAAAGCGAGTGGTTCTAATAATTGTATAACAAACCACTCCAAAACCTATTGGTTGGAAACAACATCTCCTTATTGCACTGGTCACTATGGATGGCATGAGTCAGTAAGTTACTTCTGATGCTCTGACCCTGACATGGCTCAGCCTGACTTGGCTAGATATGTGTATGTTATCAGCTTGGCAGGTTAGATGACCTAAAAGACTTCACACTCAAGTCTGGTCATTAGGTAGATGCCCTCTCATGTGATGTGGTGTGGATTATATTTCTCATTATCCAATATGGTAGTCTGTGCTTGTTCATATAACAGCTTTTCTAAGAGACTATGAAAATTCCAAAAGATTGTGAAAAGGGCACAAGGCTTTTCAGAGGTTTGAACCTGGCACAGTGTCACTTCAGCTACCTTCTGTTAGCCAAAGTTCGTCACAGAAGCAGCCTACACTCTAGGAGTGGAGAAATATAAAGTAAGAATCTCACTAATAAAATTATAATGTTCATTTGGAGAGTAGAATTGAATATGAGTCCAGGAAAAGAGAAGACACAAATATGACTGTTTCAGATGTTGCTATTTATGTGTTTTAAATGAATATGCTATGCAACAGAAATTACACTTTTTGCTGCTATTTAAGTTTATGATGACATATTTATATGTAAAATTAAATTTTAGGGATGTATACCTTTTCAAAACTAATTGAGAGACACCTTACCAGAAAATCTGAAGACTACTCATATAAGCCATGTTCTACATAGAAGCAGCAGAATCTACCATAAAGAATCTGAAATGTCACAACTTGAAAATGAAAAAAATATGGTTGTGTGCCAGCATTTAGTGGAGAAGATGCTTCTAATGTGTCTGGGGTCTAGAACAATTGCTTTAATTCTGTGAACAATTGCTTTACAATGTTGGCCAGGTCACTTAAGCCTTCTGGGCCTTGATTTCCTCAAAGTAAAAGCTAAGTGAGTTATGTCACTTCTACCACAAAATGTGATCATCTTTGGACAAAGAAGGACAGAAATAAAATAAAATTCTCTATAAAGAGGCATTACCCGTCATTGATTCAGTTTAAGATTAATAAAAATAATTTCCTAATTTCAAAGAAAATTAGAAATTGTGTAATTGCTAGATGTGTAGTAAATGATCAATTTGTAAATACCCAGAGAAACAGAACTCAATAAAAGAGAAAAGCATTCCCTCATCAGACATCCAGTATCTAAAACAGTTTCTTATATATTTTATCTATTTTTATGCAACGGTTATTTGATTCCTTATCAAATAATGCACATAAATGAAACATTTTAATAATGATTATGAGTTCAAAATAATATGAACATTTCAAATAACTTTATTGAGCCATATAAAATTGTTACCCAAGTTTTTTGCCACTACCAAACACTTATACATCTATTTCTTCCATTATGTTGATGATGTGTTTAGAATTTATATAGCCAAATTGAGTAAACAGAAGGAGAAGGGTGTAACAGTTATTCAAGGAAAAATGAATTACTGTTGGAAAGATCTACTGTATTTAATTTGCCAGATTAAATAGGTCTTGATGCTAATGACTGTCTAGTTTTTATTTTATTTTGAATAAACTTATATAGGTAATTAGTTTTCAACACTTAATACAACTTCAGACAATTTTTTTAGGTGGGAGTTGTGTTGAGAAGGACTCAGAGATTATGCTCACGTTCAGAAAAAAAACACAAAGAATTTATCATACTTTTGATGTCTTTATAGGCAGAATGATAGCATGAAGTACAGGTTGAGTAGGCACACATCATGCTTACTCTCTGCATATAAGATTTTCTGAGATCCAGTCTACTATTTCTCAGCTTCTGTTGGAGTCTGCTTTTCATACTGCCGCTCTGGAGTTGCTTTGAAATGCATTCAGAAGGTAGACCATGTCTTATCAACTTTCCATTCATGTCAAGTAGCCTGTGTACACAACACACGCACACATGTTATAGAGTATTAGCTCAATAAGAAATTGTTGGATCGTTGACTCAGTATTACATTCTGACCTCCATGATTTTGTCATGCTTTTGTCTCCTGCATACAACTCTTAATTGAAATGTGTCCCTAAAATTCTGTCCATACTGTTATCCAAGGACAAGTTCAAACAATACCTATTTTATGACGGACTTCCCTGAAGTGCCCAAATGGATTTGGACCTTTTTTTTTCTCAAACACTCTACGATACTAATTTTTTTCTATGTTGTACAATAGTCAGTTTTTTCACAGCCCTACCGTCAACACTGGAATTTGCATTCTTTGAAGCATGTATACTATGTCTTATTTATACTTTTTAGGAGAAATTCATGTGTTCATTGAAAGCCTGGTCTACTCCAAGCATGTGATAAGAAAGAGGATAAAATTAATGTTTATTGAGGTTACATAAGTTATTACATATGTTATCTATATAGTCCTTCAATTTGAACAATGTGATTAGAAGCTGGTTTATGTTATCTCAATTTTGCGGATGAAAAATTAGAGAGTTGACTTTTTTTCCAGTGAGAGAAATAGCAAAGTTTAGTCTCTTTGAACCAAATTCCATGTCTTTTCCATTGCACAGCATTAACTCTTCATTAATTTTAATTGTATCTTTAAAATCAACCTTTATGGACAGAGTTCACTTATGTGCCAGGGACAAACTCCACTAAAATAATATGTTCAATAAGAAAAGATTTTAGTGTCCATTATTTTGCTGACTGTATCCTTGACATCCTTATTTCTCAGACTGTAGATCAGAGGCTTCAACATGGGGATCACCACTGTGTAAAACATGGAGGCCACTTTGACTTTGTGCCTGGAGTTTTGGGAATCGGGCACACAATAGAGGAAGAGGATGGTGCTGTGGAAGATGGTGATGGCAGTCAGGTGGGAGGCACAGGTGGAAAGGCTTTGCAGCTCCCATTGGCTGAGTGCATCTTGAGGATGATGACAATGATAAATACATAAGACATGAGAATGATGAGTAATGTGCTGACCTCATTAAAGGTGGCAAAAACGAAAAGCAGCAACTGGTTGAGATAATTGTCAGAGCAAGAGACAGACAGCAATGAGGAGAACTCACAGAAGAAGTGATTGATTGTGTTGAAACCCTTAAATGGTAATTTTATAGCAGAACATGTGAGTATCAGGGAACATGTTACTCCCCACACATATGATCCGACAACTAGCATGACACAGAGTTTCTGGGACATGGCAACTGTGTAGAGTAGAGGGTTGCAAATGGCCACAAAGCGATGATAGGCCATCACAGCTAATAAAAAGGATTCAGTTACAACAAAGATACAAAAGAAAAAGAATTGTGCTACACATCCTGTGAATGAAATGGTTCTGTCTTCTATAGCTATGTTCACCAGGGTCTTGGGAGCAACGATGGAAGAATAGCAAAAATCCACAAATGAGAGATGGCTGAGGAAAAAGTACATGGGGGTGTGCAGTTTGGGGTTAATTTTGATTATTACAATCATCCCAATATTCCCTACAACAGTGACACTGTAGATGGCCGGAAAAATCAATAAGAGGGGGATTTGCAGTTCTGGGTGATCTGAGAAGCCCAAGAGAGTGAATGTGGCCCCACTTTTGTTTCTCTCCAATAGTAACATGGTTTCTGTTTGTCAAAATCTGAATCAGCCCTGAAAACAAAATATAAAGGAGAGTGAGGATATAAGAAGCTTGGTTAACTATCCATCACCAAAACTGGAAGATGAAGCAAAGTATCTCTTTCAGAATTTCTCTATGTATTTTTTATGCAAGATATGCTAAATGTCTAAACTTCTAAAATGTGATAACCATTTTTAAATTTTAAGTAAACATAATACGACTATTGAATTCATTTTTAAGTTCTCAATTGTAATTTTAATATTTATAAATAAACATGAAATCAAGAGATTCATGGTTATTTTAAATAAAATCCTCCCCATAACACTTTC
The DNA here is from genome assembly GCF_041296265.1 of Equus caballus. Taxonomy (NCBI): domain Eukaryota; kingdom Metazoa; phylum Chordata; class Mammalia; order Perissodactyla; family Equidae; genus Equus; species Equus caballus. Next base: position 13,876,016 of record NC_091704.1, read on the forward strand.
AGTTCTCCTTTAACATTATAAGTTCATAAAATAAGTCTAACATAGTATGATAACTGATTATGCCAGCCCTGCAAACATTAAAAAAATGAGAAATTTCTAAATAGATTAATTTTTGCATCATATGTTCACATTGTGACATTAAAAATGAACACTCCTAACACTTTGCATTTGTGCCTTTATTGTTAATTCCATATAGCACTTTAATTTCTGCTTTTCTCCCTGACCCAATAAATCTGTTATCAAAATTAATCTTATTTCTTTTAGAAAGTACACTCCTCAGCTCATGGACTTCTAGTTGTCAATCTTTCTTCACTTCTTGAGGAATAATAAAATTGGAACAGATGACAAGGGTAATCTAGTCTACTTCTTTATTCTAGAGGTGACAAAGCAGAAGCTGGAGAACATTGGCTTTCTCAATGACATGCAAATAAGGACCAATGTACACATCTATGACTAGAGCTCAGATCCCCAGACTCCAAGTCCTGGATCCATTTTTCTACACTACATCTGTAGTGTAGATACTAACTTATTTACTTTATTAATCATCATGCTTTTAGCTGACAAACTAGAGACTCTAAATCTATGGGAAATAGCCCAATGACAGCCCACACGCCACATAGTTATACTAGAAAGCAGCATCAAGATGAAACAAGAATGAGATTTAGGGAAATTATCTCTCCCAGGAATAAGTAATTACAGTGAAGACTCTGACCTAGAAACTTGCATTTCCTAGGTCTCTCTCTCTCTTTTTTCTCTCCTCTCTCCCGTCAAGATACATAGGATATTCATTCTTTCCTATATTACCTGTGAGGGAGAAGGAGTGTAATTTGGAGGTAGTACCACACTCTGAAGACATTTTGCAAGAAAATAGTAATACAAAAAATTATATTTTTCTAATTGTTTGTCCACACTTCTAAGATCCTACCATACTGGAAGACTCTTTCTCTATGATTTCTGGTGAGGCCATCTCTGGTCCTACAGCCCAAGAAAAGTGTTTCAGATGGTTCATCAATAAGAGTGTCAGACCATACACAAAAGTGAGACACATGAGGACCTTATCTGTTCCTATACTACTAAATTTGAGTGTTAACGGCAAGCTCAAAAGATAATCCAGTGCAAAGCCAGACATTCTAATTATCACAGTTTTTTCAATACAATTTCTAATTTATCTAAGGCATTTAAGAATTCATTTTAAATTAATATTATATTTAATGTCTAGGCCCTTATGTACCAACTGCTATTATTCAATTGCTGGTAAAAATTTCTATATCTTTGAGCCATGGAAAGACAGCAGCTGAAATCTTCTTCCCTATAAGTTTTCCCTCATTTTGTTGTAACTTTTGCTCTCAGAGGACACGTGTTTCCTGTTTTATAGTCTTAATTAAAGCTGGTACCTTTTAATTATTTTCACTAGAGAGTCTATTCAATCTCTGCTTGTTTTTTTATTTATGTATTTGTTCATTCTACATTGACTCCTCTTCCAAAAATTTATAGAAGCAGAACAACACACATTCCTCCAAATTCTTAGAGCTCTTCTCTTCCTCTTCCCCTGCACCTGTTGTTCACAGGGCTGCTGAGGAGCTCAGCTGAGCCAGGTCCTCAAACACAGAGCTTTGTAGAATAAGTGCCTGTCTTCTTCCTTGCGTGTTCAGATATGTAACTTTTGCAAGGATTAGATATTTTTCAAGAACTGTCTAGATCTAAAGGGTCAGTTCCCCCTTCATGTTGTTTTCTACATACCCCACTTTCAAACTGAAACCAATCTGCGTCTAGAATCTTAAAACAAACCCGCTGATGGCAAAGGGAGGGCCTCTCTGGATTGGGAGTGATGCACGTGTTCTTATAGCTACAGTCACTACCTTTGGGACGTGAACCCTATAGACCACTTATTGCCTCATTCTCTTGAGGTCATGGAATAAACAATTAAAATTAATCACCTTTCTCTGATGTAATTCTTGTGTACTAGAAAACCTGGAGCAGTATGAGGGATATTTCATATGAGAGTTCATATTTTAAGACCACTTTCCTCAGCCCCCTGGTCACTTGCATACTTTCTCACAATTATCAAAATCATGCATTTATAAGAGTCATCACTATCAAATATTAATTGAGTGACTACTATATGCCAGGAATAACCGTCTGCCTCCATACTATCTACTTTCACCATATTGGAGAAGTGTGAAGATCCATCTTTTGGGTCATCACAATTCATTGAGACTTAAAGCAGAAAGATCACAAAGTTAAATATTAACCTAGGAAAACAATCTAGTCCCCTTTTAAATCTCTGTCCTATCTTTTACTCTTTCTCCCCTCTACTTTGTCCAGCTAGTCTGACCTCCTTACTTTCTTCTTTGCTTTGTTTCTAAAAAATTCTCACACACTCCTTCCTTATGGTCTTTTCTACTAGTATTTTCTCTACCCTGGAATTATTCTTCTTGAGTTTTTGTTCAAATGTAACTTTTTGCTGAAAACTTCCATGAATATATTAATACACTACAGGGGCTACTCAACTACTCAAGTTACTGTGTAAAGCACTTAATATATAAAGCACAAATATATTTTTAATCTGTATTTATTGCATTTATTATACATTGTTTGTTTTCCTTGCTAGAATAAAATTTCCAGCAAAGCAGAGGTTTTTCATTGCTCTGTTCACTGATATATTCCAAGATCCTAGATCATTAAACAGCATAAAGTAAGTGTGCCATGAATCTTTATTGAGTGAAAAATATGACCTTCCAAGGAACTGGGAATAGAGTCAAACTTACCACAACCATGAGGAATTTGAATGCAGAGAGGAAACAGATCAAAAAGAATGATAAGGATGTTTTAGAAGTGATTATTCAAACTCAGCAATCAAAATATAATAAAACAAACCAAAACAAATGCCTACTCTGCTGATGTCCTCTCTCTAGTCAGAAACCAGGGAAAGAAGGTCAAGTACATAGTAAGGATACATAATTACTCACTTATTCATTCATTCATTCAATATTTATTACAGGCTTACCCTGAGCTAGTTACAACCTTGAGTATTGGGGAGAAAGATTAAGAATGTCTCTTTGTCAGCAAATTTATGTTTAATGGGGGATACAAAAAATAAATAAATACGTAATTATTTTCCAGTAAATATAAATGCAAAAAATATACAATTGAAGGTGCCATTCTAAATAGGGAGGTAGGACAAGACCATAATGAGGTGCTGTTTTGGCACAGACCATTCATTTGTTTTTGTTTTCAAATTTTAGAGATTTTGTTTTACTTTTTGACATACAAGTATATTTTTTAAACTATGCAAAATACTACATTTTCTCAAATCAGAACTATAATACACACTCCTAAAAGTTTTCTTTCATCTCTTCCATCTTTATTTAGTTTTTGCTTTACCTTTCCCTCTTCTATTACACAACTTATCATACCATGAAAACCTTTCTGCATCTTGTCTTTATTCACTTAAGAAAATTCTCTGGAGAGCACGCTGTAGAAATATACAGAAACCTTTCTCTGTCCATTTTCACAGCTGTGTACTTCTCTATTGTGACTCGTAATTTAATCAATAACCTTCACGTTGGGACAGAAGATCCCAGCTGGCTGCGTGAGTAGTCCTCTTTGTCTCTCCCCCTTCAAGTCTGCAACAAATTGGACATTCGTCGCTCAACAAGGGATATCCATACAGCATCTCAGGACACCTGAGAGACCCACGCGGTTATACATCGGAAGGCAGTCGGACTTCCCTCCGGGAGGAGGTGGAGATAGAGGGAAAATTCTCCGACCCCGACCAAGCAGCCTAGTACCTGCAAGCAGCTTTCTTCCAGTGGACGCCCCCAGAGCATCGGCACACACCTAGGGCAGGAGGGAGCACACACCAGAGGAGCGACAGTGGAAACAGGTGACCAGAGCCCCACCTAAGTCCCCCACAATTCCACCTAAACACAGAGGGAGGCTTCAGAGTTGCACACCTGAGTCCACAGGGAGAGCCTCTGCCCGCCATTGGCAGGGAGGCCCCACCTGGCATCCACGGCACCTGGAGGGTCCCGGAGAGAGTCCCAATCAGCGCGGCAGCCCACCAGCTGCCGCTGCCTGCCCCACTGTCTGCCGGACAGGGCATGGGATTGCCGGAGATCGCCTCAGAGAGGACTGGGGCTGGGTGGAGCTCCAGCGGCCAGATCTGCGGCCCTGGGGGGAAGCTCCAGAGCTCAGCCCCGGCAGCGGACAAAAGCCTCTGCCTGCCATTAGCAGAGAGGCCCCACCCAGCATTCACAAGGCCAGGAAGGTCCTGGAGAGAATCCCAAGCAGTGCAGCAGCCCACCAGCTGCTGCCACCCGCCCCACTGTCTGCCGAGCGGGGCACGGGATTGCCGGAGATCCCCTCGGAGAGGACTGGGGCTGGGTGCAGCTCCAGCGGCCAGCTCTGCGGCCCCAGGGGGAAGCTCCGGAGCTCAGCCCGGGTAGCGGACAAAAGCCTCTGCCTGCCATTAGCAGAGAGGCCCCACCCAGCATTCACAATTCCAGGAAGGTCCCGGAGGGAATCCCAAGCAGAGCGGCAGCCCACCAGCTTCCACTGCCCGCCCCACTGTCTGCTGGGCAGGGCATGGGATTGCCGGAGATCCCCTCAGAGAGGACTGGGGCTGGGTGGAGCTCCAGTGGCCGGCTCCACATCCCGGGGTGAAGCTCCGGAGTTCAGCCTGGGCAGCAGACAAAAGACTCTGTCTGCCATTAGCGGAGAGGTCCTTCCCAGCATTCGCAACATTGGGAAGGCCCTGGAGAGAATCCCAAACAGCACAGCGGCCTGCCAGCTACGGCTGCCTGCCCCACTGACTGCCAGGTGGGGCTCGGGACTGCCAGAGATATCCTGGGAGAGGGCTGGGGCTGGGTGGTCCTCCAACACCTGGCTTTGTGGACTGGGGGGGATACCTCAGAGTTCTGCCCCGGCAGCAGGCAACGCCCCTACATGCCATTAGCGGAAAGGCTCCTCCCAGCATCCACAACACCGGGAGGGTCCCGGAGAGGAAAATACCAGGAAGGGCAGCAGCCGGCCAGCTGCCACTGAAATCAAGGTCTCCAGCTATCCCCCAGACAGGGAAAGGGCTCCCCGAGATGCTGAGGGAGAGAACTGAGACTGGGTGGACCTCCAGCAACCAGGCTCCGTAGCCTAGGGGGAAACGCTTCAGTCTCACAACAGCCTCAGTGAAAGCCTCTCCACACCACTAATAGAGAGCACCCATCCGGCAGCCACAAGGCTAGAAGACCTCGGGACAAAAGTAGCATAGCTAGGTGAGCTAACCACAGACTGCAGAAGATGCCAATAGCTCTGCTGTGACCCATAGTGGACAAGTGAAATTTTGTGGGTGCCAACAGTGACAGAGCTGCAAATATAAGTGATCCTGCCCCTGGCAGCTGGGAAAGCCCATAACACTGCTGCAGACCCTAAGGAGGGAGCACGTCTAGGTGGTCTGCAACAGTAGGCACCAGCAGCCTGAAGCCCCCCCCCCCCCGTGACGGCTCCCACAGCTGAAGAGGGAACCCACAGGACCACTGTGACTACAAAGAGGGGCCAAGGCCTAGTTAGCAACAGCTGGTAGGCTTCCTGGATAGTGCAGTATAAACAGCTGCTCCCCCACCACACCAGTAGAAACAAGTGGAAGGAGTAACTAAACTCTATCTCTATGTGGAGGCACAAATCTACAACATCAAGCAATATGAAAAAATATATTAAATCTCCAGAACAGAAGGAAAATAACAAATACACAGAAAACATTCCCAAAGAAAGTGAAATATGTAACCTAAATGACGACGACTTCAAAACAGCCATCATTAAAAAACTCAATGAGTTAAAAGAGAATTCAAATAGATAACTCAACGAGTTCAGGAGATATATCACAAAAGAGTTTGATACTATAAAGAAGAACCAAACAGAAATACTGGAAATGAAGAACACAATAGAGGAGATTAAGAAAAATCTAGACGCACTGAACAGTAGGGCCAATAATATGGAGGAAAGAATTAGCGATTTGGAAGATAGGAATATAGAAATGCTGCAGACAGAGGAGGAGAGAGAAGTAAGACTAAAAAGAAATGAAGAAACTCTCCGAGAATTATCGGACGCAATTAGGAGATGCAACATAAGGATTATAGGTATACCAGAGGGAGAAGAGAAGGAGAAAGGGGCAGAAAGCCTGTTCAAAGAAATAATGGCTGAAAACTTCCCAAACCTGGTGAGAGAGACGGAACTTCATGTGTCAGAAGCCAATAGATCTCCAAACTTTATCAATGCAAGAAGACCAACCCCACGGCATATAGTAGCGAAGCTAGCAAACGTCAGCGACAAGGAGAAAATACTAAGGGCAGCCAGGCAGAAGAAATTAATCTACAAAGGAACCCCCATCAGGCTGTCAGCAGATTTCTCAGCAGAAACTTTACAGGCTAGAAGAGAGTGGAATGATATATTCAAAAATCTGAAGGACAAAAACCTACAACCGAGAATTCTCTACCCAGTGAAAATATCCTTCAAATACAATGGAGAAATAAAAACTTTCCCAGATAAACAAAAATTAAGGGAGTTCATTGCCACAAAACCTCCTCTTCAGGAAAACCCTCATTCCTGAAAAATCAAAAAAATGGAAGGGCCTACAAAACCAAGAGCAAAGGAGATAAGTAAAAGGACAACAACAGAGAGTAGCAGCTCTCCATCAGAACAGATTAAACCACGGGACGAGAAACAAAGGAAATTGAAGAAAACTGGAAAATAAGACATAAAATGGCAGCGGTAGGCCCCCACATCTCAATAATCACTCTAAATGTAAATGGTCTGAACTCCCCAATCAAAAGACACAGAGTGGCAGGATGGATCAAAGAACAAGACCCAACAATATGCTGCCTCAAGAAAACACACCTCAGCCCCAAAGACAAACACAGACTCAGATTGAAGGGATGGAGAACAATATTCCAAGCTAATAATGAACAAAAGAAAGCAGGTGTCGCTATACTAATATCAGACAAAGTAGACTTCAAAGCAAAACACATAAAGAAAGACAAAGAGGGACAGTATGTAATGCTAAAAGGGACTCTCCACCAAGAAGACATAACACTTATAAATATATACGCACCCAACACAGGAGCACCAAAATATGTAAAGCAACTCTTAACAGAACTAAAAGAAGACATCAACAACAATACAATAATAGTAGGGGACCTCAACACACCATTAACACCAATGGACAGAACATCCAGACATAAAATCAACAAGGAAATTATAGAATTAAATGAAAACTTAGACCAGATGGACTTAATAGATATATATATAACACTTCATCCCAAAACAGCAGGTTACACATTCTTCTCAAGTGCGCATGGAACATTCTCAAGGATAGACCATATTTTGGGAAACAAAGCAAACATCAATAAATACAAGAGAGTTGAAATAATATCAAGCATCTTTTCTGATCATAATGCTATGAAACCAGAAATCAACTACAAGAGTAAAGCAGAGAAAGGTGCAAAAATGTGGAGACTAAACAACACGCTTCTGAACAAACAATGGATTATTGAAGAAATTAAAGAAGAAATCAAGCATTATCTGGAAACAAATGAAAATGAGAACATGACACACCAAATCATTTGGGATGCAGCAAAAGCAGTCTTAAGAGGGAAATTCATTGTAATACAGGCTCACCTCACTAAACAAGAAAATCTCACATAAGCAACCTCAAACGACACCTAACAGAATTAAAAAAAGAAGAACAAACAAAGCCCAGAGTCAGCAGAAGGAGGGAAATAATAAAAATAAGAGCAGAAATAAATGATACTGAAACAGAAAAGGCAGTAGAAAGGATCAATGAAACAAAGAGTTGGTTCTTCGAAAAAATTAACAAAATCGACAAACCCTTAGCCAGACTCAACAAGAAAAGAAGAGAGTAATCTCAAATAAATAAAATTAGGAATGAGAGAGGAGAAATCACAACAGATACCAATGAAATACAAGGGATCATAAGATAATACTATGAAAAACTATATGCCAACAAATTGAACAAGCTAGAAGAAATGGACAAATTCCTAGACTCCTACAACCTCCCCAAACTGAATCAGGAAGAAATGAAGAATCTGAATAGGCCAATCACAAGCAAAGAAATAAAAACAGTAATCAAAAACCTCCCGAAAAACAAGAGTCCAGGACCAGACGGCTTCTCTGGAGAATTCTACCAAACATTCAAAGAAGATTTAATACCTATCCTTCTCAAACTATTCCAGAACATAGAGGAAGATGGAGTACTCCCTAACACATTCTATGAAGCCAACATCACCCTAATCCCCAAACCTGACAAGGACAACACAAAGAAGGAGAACTACAGGCCGATATCACTGATGAACATAGATGCAAAAATCCTCAAGAAAATTCTGGCAAACCGAATACAGCAATACATCAAAAAGATTATATACCATGATCAAGTGGGATTTATACCAGGGACACAGGGATGGTTCACCATCCACACGTCAATCAACGTGATTCACTACATTAACAAAATGAGAAACAAAAACCACATGATCATCTCAATAGATGCAGAGAAAGCATTCGACAAGATCCAACATCCATTTATGATAAAAACCCTCAATAAAATGGGTATAGAAGGAAAGTACCTCAACATAATAAAGGCCATATATGACAAACCCACAGCCAACATCATACTCAATGGACAAAAACTGAAACCCATCCCTCTCAGAACAGGAACAAGACAAGGGTGCCCACTTTCACCACTCTTATTCGACATAGTACTGGAGGTGTTGGCCAGAGCAATTCAGCAGGAAAAAGAAATAAAAGGAATCCAAATAGGTAATGAAGAAGTAAAACTCTCGCTGTTTGCAGATGACATAATCTTATATATAGAAAACCCCAAAGAATCCACAGAAAAACTATTAGAAACAATCAACAACTACAGCAAAGTAGCAGGGTATAAAATCAACATACATAAATCAGTAGCATTTCTATACATTAACAATGAACTAACAGAAAAAGAACTCAAGAACTCAATCCCATTCACAATCGCAACGAAAAGAATAAAATACCTTGGGATAAATTTAACCAAGGAAGTGAAGGATTTATACAATGAAAACTACAAGACTTTCTTGAAAGAAATTGACGATGACATAAAGAGATGGAAAGACATTCCATGCACATGGATTGGAAGAATAAACATAGTTAAAATGTCCATACTACCTAAAGCAATCTACAGATTCAACACTATCCCAATCAGAATCCCAAGAGCATTCTTTTCAGAAATTGAACAAAGAATCCTAAACTTCATATGGGGTAACAAAAGACCGCAAATTGCTAAAGCAATCCTGAGTAAGAAAAACAAAGCCAGAGGAATCACAATCCCCGATTTCAAAACATACTACAAAGCTACAGTGATCAATAACCTTCACGTTGGATTTAATCCAGTCTACTGTTATTGCAAATAATGCTTGGGAATAAGTGATTTCTATATTTTTTGCTACTCTATCTTTGGGATAGATTCTTAGAACTGTAATTGTTTGAAAGAGATAAATGCACATGTAATTTTGCTAGTAGTTCAAATCACATGGAACATGTTGCTTTCCTACCTCCATTGTATAAAAATATCTGTTTCCCTGCAGATTCACTTTCTGGATATATCATTAGACTTTTGTATTTCTGTCATTTTCACAAATAAGAAATAATACCTCAGGGCAGTTTTCGTTTGTATCTTTATTATTTTGAGTCAAGATGAACAACTCTTCATAAGTTTAAGGGCTATTTGTATTCCTTTATATAGACTATTTAATTGCATTTTATGTGTATTTTTCTATAGGATTTTCATTTTCTCTGCTACTATATTTGACATTAGTGGTGACTTTTTCTCAGCTTTTCATTTGTCTTTTAATTTTTCATGTTTTTTTTTGCCAGGAAGTTTTATATATTCATGTACTCTAACTTTTAAACTTGCTTTTAGAACTCTCTTTTGGTGTGTGACATAAGGAAGAGAACTAATTTTGTCTTCTTTCTTATATGGCTATCTATTTGTCCCAAAAGCCGCTGCTTTAATAATGAGAAATTTAAATTTATTTTAAATTTTATAAGGTTACCCTTCTCACTATAACTTGTTTTAATTTTTAGGGTGTTTGTTATTGGTCATCTGTGCTTGTTTACTCATCCATATAAACATTGGAACAGAAATTTTGAAATATGATTGCTCAGTATTCCCAGATAAAATGTATATTACATTCGCCCTGGTCCTGATACATATGAACTAGACTAGAAAATTCTGGTAGAGATTTCCAGACCTGGTAATACTGGGATGCAACCTTCTGAGTAATAATATTCAAGCATAATCTATGAATATTGAAATTACTCCAGAGATTGTCCTTTCCAAAGGTTAAAGCTAATTCCTGTGACCTCTTGGACTAACAGCCTCAGAGGAGCTATAGTGAAAGGGCTCTAGATTTAGAGTCACCAGAGTTGAGTTCCTGTCTTAAATCATCATTTCAGTCATTTCTAGGCTAGTTCCTTGAAGCTCTGTGTCATCATCTACACAATAGGTGTAACTGTCCTCCCCCAGTGTGTTTTTCAATATAAGCTGAGTGAAAGCCCAAGACCATGCTTTCATATAATTCGCAGGAACCAAGGCATGAAGAAAAGAACCATTCCTTTAATCACACGGCATATGTATCTGTATCTCCCAACAAAGACATGAGGCTTCACGGACAGGACACAACCAGCTGCAAGGGATTTGAGTTTACCTCTTCATGACACCTTCACATCATAGCCTCCTATAAAAGCCTCATGCAAACCTATGGAATAGGCTTTATAAGGCTCTGTTCCTGTTTTTCTTGGCATTGGGAGCATCTTTTGAGATTGGTTCAGTGAAAGGGGATGTTTTTGTCTATTAATTTCCAGAAGGCATCTTTCACATCTTTATTCCTCAGGCTGTAGATCAGAAGATTCAGCATGGGATTGACAAGTGTATACAACACAGAGGCCTCTTTGACAGTTTGACAAGAGTTTTCGGAGTTGGACAAAGTATAGGGAAAGGATGGTCCCATTGAAGATGGTGATCGTGGTCCAGTGGGAGGCATAGGGGGAGAAGGCTTTGTGATACCCCCTAGAAGAATGGATGTTTAGTTTACAAAAATAAAAACATAGGAAGTAAGGATGATGTACTCACTTCATTGAAGGTGGAAAAACCAAAGAGCAATAGTTGAGGAATGTGTATATTGGAGCTCAAGACTGCGATGAGAGCAGTATACTCACAGAAAAAGTGGTTGCTTATTTTACATTTAGAAAATTTTAATTGGAGAGCATAGCAAAGGAGTACCAAGGTGCAAAACATACCCCAGCAATACGACCCAACCACCAGGAGGGCACAGAGCCTCTGTGACATGGCCACTGTATAAATCAGAGGATTATAGATGGTCACAAAGTGGCCACAGGCCACCACTGCCAGCAAGAGGGACTCAGTCACCACCACAGCATAGGACAGGAAAAACTACAACATGCAGCTGGAGTAGAAGATGCTTTTATTGGACATGACCAAGTTCTCAAGCAGCTTGGTAGTAACGATGGAAGAGTAACAAAAATCTACCAGAGAGAGGTGACTAAGGAAAAAATACATGGGAGTGTGAAAGTTTGGGTTTATCTGGATGAGTACTATCATCCCAAAATTTCCTACTGCAGTGATAATGTACATGATCAGAAACACGAGGAAGAGAGGAATCTGAAGTTCTGGGCAATTGTGAAACCCAAGAGGGGAAAGTTTGTCTCCACACTCAGAGTTCTTGCAAATATCACCACAATGCCTTTGAAGGGAGTGGGTGGGGGAAGAGAGCTGTTCTGTCAAAGAGAAGATTCATGGACGGGAGTGACAAAGACATTATGACTTTCTGTGGTAGACGAAATAACATGAGATGAGTTATTTGTCTTAGTTTCCTCCATCTAGAATATACCCCATGCAGATAACTGCTATGGATATACCAAACCAAGCTGAGTCTCTGAAATGTCTTTCCATTTCCATTGCAACTTGTGTTTTCATAAAAAACACTTACCATATTGTAGTGTGCACATCCACACATTAGCTAGTAGCATAACATGCACATAACTGATAGAGAATGTTTGCACATAAATGCTTAAACTAGTATAAAAGTCAGTGAAAAAATGTGAAACACTTGCCCAAGAGAACAATACATATTGTTACTATTTTTTGCCCATATACACAAATCAACTAAAATTTTCAAGGGGCTATATTTAAACTCTAAGGATAAAGTAGAATATATTAGAGAAATCAAGAAAAAATATATCAATCCCATTTTAGCACCTTTTGTTCACTAAAGTTTACTTCTTTCATTGAATAGCTTGGCTGCTGAAGGGCTGAGGAATCCAGCGGCTCCTCTGGACCCCAGAGTGTAGCGTGCACTTTATTAGAGTTTATGGTCTGTGGGTTAACTTCTATTACAGCCCAGACTTCATACAGACATCTCTTAAAGGGATCAAGATTTGCAAGGTAAGAATTCTCTCAGAAATGATTAATTCTCATCCTGTAACCAAAAGTTTGATCTCTGAACCCAATGCCAATCCAAATAACGAGAACAGAGTCTTGAGTGGAGAGGAAATGATTTTACTATGCCAGGTACAGGGAGCAAAGCAAGGCCTCATGCCTCAAAAATTGCTAGCTGCCCTATGAGGAATGGGTAGGGACTTTTATTTGGGGTTTTGGGTAGGGAAGGGGGAACATGTAGCTTGTGCAGCTGGGTGCTTTTCCACCAGCCTGTATTTGGCCTTGAGAGGCTGCTTGCAGCAAGGCAGTGTGGGGGGGTGGTGAGACAGGAGGATGGCAGGTGGGCGTCCTTTGATGTTGTCTCTGGTCTCATCTTCCTGTTTGAAGGGGGTTCAAGCGCTGGGAGTCTGGAGTCGAGGAGTTGAGTTCTGAGAAGCCTCCGCCCCTTGATATTCTTGAGACAGCGGCTTTCCTGGCAAACTTCAAGGACACATGATTAGCTAAACTTTAGTGTGCCTCCAACACCAGGCCACCTGGACTTTTAACAATTTGTAACTCCCATTTAGTTGTAAAGCTCAAGGAGTCCAAGTTTAAAGAAACAGATATTTACATGTGAGTGGAACTAGAGAAGCAGGAAAGGGGGTGGTGGGTTTTAGTTTTAACCCCAAATATGCTGGGTTCAATGTGGGGGAACTGATATCAGGGCTGATGTTAAGAGCCTGTAACAATTCTTGTGAATGTTTATACACTAATTTAAGGTGCATATAAAGATAATACAATATCCATTTTCAAGTGGAAGTTTATTCTTTTCCTTGTGAAATGTTTGTCAATGGACTTGAAGCCAAATATTTCCATGACTGTTAACTCCTTTCTTTAATATTATTGGACTCAGAATTAGATAGCATTTACAGTGACCCACAACAACAGCAAAAAAAATAAAATAAAAGATCACCAGAGTTACCATATCAGGAAAAGAATATTTTACCTGCTTCGTAGTAAACTTGATTAAACTCACGTGTTCCAGAGATACAGGCCACCACTCTCCTGCTTCTCTGTAGACTGAGTGTAACTGGAGCCCCAAGGCTTCTACATCTAACTCAGTAGTCCTAGAGACTCAAACTCCAGAAGTCACTACCAACTTACTCCTCACAAGCATCAAAACAAGTAATTAAGGCTAATGCAAAGTCTCCTACACCATTTTTAATGACTCAAATTTCCTTGAAATTACACAGAAAAATTGCATCTTGAAATTGACTACCAGGCCTTATTTTCTCCTAATTAAAATCCCATTTGGAATTAAAATAAAACTGAGGTAAGGCAGTGTTTCTCCAATCCTGCCTCATCAATAATAAAATTCGGTGGGGTTTTTTTGATTTTGTGGGCAGCGTATACCACATTTAGGCAAGTTACTCCAACCTATTTACAAAGTTATCCCAATGTCCATTTTTAGTGGATCCCAAAACAAGAGAAAATTCCAAGTCCAGTCTGTCACGCCAGCTGCTGTGTTATTTGGGCCATATGACACAGCATATATGATCGTCCTTAAAGTGTATTTGCAGATAAAGATTCTTCAGAACGTTGGATAAGCCCCTGTAGTGAATTACAGATCAGACCTCTGAATCTTAAAGCAGTAACTTCTTCAGCAGATAACTATTCACCTATTGAGAAACAGATTCTAACTTTTTAATGGACCCTAACAGAGACTGAGTGATTGACAATAGGCTACCAAGTTACTATGCAACCTACACTTCCCATCACACACTTCGTATTGTCTAGCTCACCAATCCAGAATGGGAGGCATGCACTGCAGTCAACAGTACTCCTGTTCCTGAAGACACAGGTAAATTGCATGAGCAAGTGATCCAGTTGTCCATGGTCCATACTTTGATTGCATGGCTTTCTCGGTCAAAGCCTGAACTTGTCGTGAGGTATTCCCTATGAACAACCTGAATGTGGAAGAAAGCACCAGGGCCTTATTCTCAGATGATTCTTTGTGATATTCTGGCACCACACAACTTGGACATTTGCAACACTACAGTACTGCCTTGGGGGTTCCTGAAAAACAGTGGTGAAAGATCTAGTATTCAGAAATTCAAAAAATGTGCCTGGAACATTGGAACAGCCTATTTAAAACTCAGTTATAGGACAGTCTCTGTTGGTAATACTTTAGAGTGATGGAGTGATTGCCTCCACAATGTGGTATATGCTGCAGGTCTAATAGCAGTATACATTGCTGTTTCTCCAGTAATTTATGGGTCCAAAGTGGAAATAAGAGTGGCTATTCTACAATTATCCTTAGTGATCTACCAGCTAAAACTATGCTTTGTGAAGGTAAAACTATGAGCTCTAGTGATTTAGAAGTCTGATGCTTCCATAAGGAACACAGTGATGGATCCATCAAAGTAGAATTGTGACTTGTCTGACCAAGAAAATGTGGTGGGAGTTAAATAGTTTCCAGAATAGAGGCAGCAATATGCCTTACTGCTCTTGTTACCAAGCCAAAGTGGGTCTGCTTCTTGGTGAGTTGAAATCAAAGCTTTCTCCAGAAGAAGTTGTCACACAAACTAAAAATTATTTGCAGCAAATAAGGAGACCACAGGAAATTATTTCCAAAGCCATGGCTCCCTGTGCAAGGGAAAGCAGGGGCCTTTTATTTCAGATGGAGGATGAATATCCAAAAGGGAAATTTCATCATTACATGTAGAGGTGGTTACTAACTTGCACAGATGCAGTTTGACAACATGATTCCACATGCATCACATGTTATGGTAATAAGGCCTAAGTTCCTCCTGGGGTGGAGATCTTAACATTAAAATGAAGCAAGGGTAACCCTTGGGCACTTCTCAGCCCGTCTGTGCAGATGTCACTCTTGCAGAGGGGTTTGGACCCGTTCAGGGAAGGTGATTGTATGTCTTAACATAACTGAAGAAATAATTTTGGGAAACAGTTAAGCACTTCCTCCTTTGAGTTACTTGGAGCATTTAGTCAGTGACAACATCCCTCCTCTGGTTTTACCCTGTTCTTCCATCTTAAGGAGCATGAGGCAAACGTCCATCTTCTGTGACTGCTTCCTGCTGAGCATGGGCATTGTCACATGGACTGATAGAGGACAGAAGTTTTCCTCACCAGGTATAGCCTCAAGTTGTTTGCATCCTTGTGTAACAACCCTCTGTGATTGTATAGTTTCAATGTTTATAGTCACAAACTGTATGAGAATTAAGTATACAGAGTCCAAAGGGCAAGAAAAGAAGGATAGCTACTAAGGGGCGTACGAGAAGGAAGTCTGGCTGGCTTCTTTCTGTTAGCCATATGGATTTTTCCAATAACCCAGTTGTACTCTCTTCTATAGCGCCACTAGTATTAACACAGAGACAGAAAGACACATTAGCTAAGGCGAAGACTAATTCCTCTTCTGCCGAAAGATAATCTAAGGCAATTCTATCACCTTCAAGTCCAGGCCTGATTCATTGGCTACCATGGCCACCATGGCAGTGACTTCTTTGATAGTGGCTGAATTATAAATGATGCCTCCTGCTGAAGCCACTAGTGACTCAATCAGGGAGACTACCCCAGCACTAAGGATCCCTGCTACCCTCTTGTTCTTTCCTCTTTCGATTTGTGGAGTTGCTAAGGTGGTACAGTTATGAACCTGTATATATTTAGGATCTGGATGTACTTGCCCCACTGTCCAGATTCCACCATCCTTTTTATAATCTGGTTACTGGGTTTCCCACCCTTCTCTGCTGGACCTAGCCTTGCTGCCCAGGAACATACAGCCTCTTTGTAAGCATACCGTGCCAAAATGATATACAGAGGGTTAGGATCCAGGGCAGAGACTGGGATGGATAGACAGTCATTCAAAGATTGATAGGTCATTGGTATTTACTTATCTTTATGATGTCAACAAAACAAGAGCTTCAAATCAGAGAGTAGTTCACAGGAAAACTCAAGCTCATCAATCTTATGCAATGATCTCTTTTGATGTTCAGGTGTGGGAGCCTTTTTTACCCATGTGTGGTGGATACAAGCAGTGACTCCTAATATTATGGAAGAGTGAGTGGTTAGTAACATGAAGTGAGACACTACCCAACTAGGATTTAGCTGATCAGGGGGCAAACTGCTTTTCCAAGTTTTAAGATAGACCCAATCTCCAGGCTCATATGAGTGGAGCTTGAACTCTGTAGGTAAGGAAAGACAGAAATTTCCATATTTATTGAGTGCTTCTACCACCTGCTTCAGATGGATTACATGTTTGATAGCCTGGGTCTGGGTTGTGAGCAAATCCGAGTCTTTAGAAGGCCTGGCATAGGGCATTTCCAAGGGCCTAAACTTCAGTTTGCCTTTTGGGCTGCCCTTATCTGAATGAAGGCTATTGGCAATAATTTTAGCCAATCTTCCTGCATCTCTTGGCACAGGTTAGTCAAGCTGTTGTTTTTTTTTTTTTTTTTAAGTTTGGCCCACTCAGTTTTTCCAGATGATTGTGGTCTCCAGGCACTATGTAGCCTCCATTTAATTTTTAAAACTCTGACTACTTCAGAGGTGATCTCTGATATAATGCCTGGCCCATTATCACTCTGGATTGATCTAGACAACCCCAAATGGTGAACCATCTCTTTCAACAACACCTCTGTTACCCCCTTTACCATTTCTGACCCACAAGGAAAGGCTTCAATCCATCCAGTAAATGTATGCACAAACACCAAGAAGTATTTTTACCTCCAGGGTCCATGGGCATATCAGTAAAATCAACTTACCAGTCTTCCCTAGGTTAAGTTGCCTGAATTTGAGTTGCTTTGGCCAGGGAAGGTACAGGAGGTCTGATTTGTACATTAATCATTCCTCTGGCAATAAACACATTGTCCAGTTATTTTTTTCAATAAGATATTTTATACCTGGGGTGCTTATGACCTTCATCAGCCATAGGTATACAAGGTCTCTTGTCCATAATGCATAGAATCATGAGCACATTTAAGCAGCTGTTTGTTTGGGGACTTGAATCTTCCCTCATTGGTTTATCATCCAGCCCTTGGCTATTGGGGACCACTGGTAACTCTGTGTAGTGGCTTCCCTTACGTCATCCGGGGAATGCATTGATGTAAATTCATAGAAGGGTAGAGAGGGAATTAATGGTAATTGGAGAAGCTCTGCTGATATAGCGGCCCTTTCTGCAGGCGCATCTGCCAAATTATTCCCTTTTTTGGCCTCTGATTCCTCACTTTGATGGCCTTACAATGGCCCACAACTACTTCCTTGGGGCCTTGTCCCACTTCTCGAAGTTTAAGGATCTCTGGCTCATGTTTAATTTCTTTTACTGCTGCTGTTATGAAGTCATCTTTCTTTCCAAATGACTCCATGAGCATGAATTACAGAGAAAACATACTTAGAGTCTGCGTATATTGTTATTGTTTTTTCTTTTCCAAATCCCAATGCTCTGATTGATGCAATTATTTCTGCCTTTTGACCTGAGGTGACTGGTGTCAGCCCCTTGGCTTCTGTGGTCGCATGCAGAGACACTACTGCATAACCTGCTCCTCCTTGTCCATTACTCATAAAGCTGCTCCTATCTACAAACCATACTTCCTCTGCATTAGGCGATGGTTTGCTCTGGAGACCTCTGTGGCTATAGTAAACCTGATCAATCACTTCTGACAAGCATGGGTAATAGACTCATTGGAATCAACGAGCAGGGTAGCTGGATTTATGATATAATAGAGGTTTGAAGAAATCTGAAGGGGAGCTAGCAGCATAGCTTGATATAATAGCATTATATTCTGAGATAGCCATAGATGTCCTTTAGTCTCTAATAAGCTAGAGACTTGATGGGGGGGGGTCTATACCATCATGGGTTGGCACATAGTTTTTCTTCTTTAATTAAGAGGCAGGTGGCAATTAAAACTCTCAAGCATGGGGGCTATCCTTTCACCACAGTGTCTAGCTGCTTCAAGAATAGGCTATCACTCTTTTTAAGGATTCCAACACTTGAGTTAGCACTCCTATAGCTATTCTCTTTCATGAACATATAGGTCAAATTTTTTGCTCAGGTCTGGTAAGGCCCGTGCAGGTGCTTCCATTAGCAAGCATGTAAGCTTATTGAAAGCTTGGTCGCATAGCTTATTCCACTCAAAGGGGTCTATTCTGTCCCCTATAGTTTACATAGAGAGACTTAGCAACCAATCCAAAATTAGGGATCCAAATGTGGCAGAGGCCAGCCATCCCCAAGAATCCTAGTAGCTCCCTGAGTTATTGGTGAAGTTGATATATTGCCATTTTTATCTCTTCAGAAAGTCTGTGTTGTCCCCTTGAAATGACAAACCCCAAAAACTTTACAATTGATTTATATATTTTTGCCTTCCCTTTACACACTTTATATCCCTTACTGGTTAAGAAGTTTAATATAGTTAGAGTGTTTTTATCAGATTTCCTTAATAGGCCTTGCTATTTAGATGTTATCCACATAGTGTAACCCAGTACCGTGTCCTAATTCCTAATTTTAGTTCTCCTAAATCTCAGTCCATGATTTCCCTGAAGATAATAGGGGAGTTTTTGAACCCTTGCAGTAAGACAGTCCAGCAATACTGTTGCTTTTGGTGGGAGTCTGGATTCTCCCATTCAAAGGCAAATATTCCCTCGGTCTTGAGATCCAGTGGGATGCAGGAAAAAACATCTTTTAAACCCAGCACTGTATAGAACCTGGTGTCCCCAGGGAGATCAACTAGCACAGTGTAAGAATTAGGTACTACAGGCTGTATGTCTCAGACTGCTTCACTGATAGCCCTAAGGTATTGAACAATTCTATATTCCCCTGCTACTGGCATTTTAATGGGTAAGATGGGAGTGTTTATAGGGATCTACATGGCCTGATCAATCCCTGTCCTAAAAGCCTATTGATTACAGTCAGGATTTCTCTTCTGACTTCTGGCTTCTGGCTTCAAAGGATATGGTTTTACATGGGGCCAGTGATCTATCTGCTTCAATTTTACCTTAATGGCATGGAATTGGCTACTTGTCTCACCTGCCCTTGTGCCCATACTTCAAAGTTAACTTGGCTTAAAACATTTAGGCAACTCTCTTCCTTCTTAAGTGCTGGTGTATCTTGCAATAGGGCCATGAGCTCAACTCCCCATCTTTTAAGGACTTGGTTATCTATTTTATCTTGTTCCCAGCTTATCGAGCCCAGTAACTTAAATAGTATGTCCCTTGCTAGAAAGGGTAACAGGGAATTCTGGTAGATACAGGAAAAAAAATGCTTCAATGCTTTTGATTCAATTTCACAGGTCCAGGCACCAGAAAACTTTTGGTCTCTCCTTTTTCTGATACTCCTTTTACGTCACACTTTTTTTTGTGGACAGGTCTCCCCTTTGATTGTTCAACACCAAAAATGTGGCTTCGATATTGAGCAAGAATTCAGTGTGCTCTCTTTCTACTGCCAGAGTCACCCAGGGCTCCTCTGGGGAGATTTGGTTGCCTGGAGCCAAATTGGGAGCCCCATGGCCCCATAATGACTCATCTGTAATCAAGGGAATTTGCCACAGCTCAGTCTTGTTTGATCCCTTCCCTCTCTAGGGATGGTTCAGACAATCCCACTGCGAATGCCCTTCCTGTTTACAGTACTTTTGCTGATTAGCCAGCAAATTTGTTGATGGCCTTCTGGTCCCTTACTGGGAGTTGGGATCACTCACCCATGGAATCTTCATCCTTTCCCTCAGGTTACTGTGAGCAGTCTGGAAGGCCATAGATAGCAGGGAAGATTGCCTTTTCATATTCTTGTCTTCTTTTCCAACCTCAGTTACATCCTGGTTGTTGAACACCCCAAAGGCAGCCTCTGCTAGCTGTACAGAATTAGTATCAGGACCTATGAACAACTTTTGGAGTTTCCTACAGATGTCTGGAGCACTTTGAGATATGAAATAGGTGTTAATAACCGCTCTACTGCCCTGGGCCTCAGGGTCAAAATGTATATATCACCCAAGGGAATCTCACAGCTTCTGTAAAAAGATGGACAGATTTTCCTCAGGATCCTGTTGGACCTCTCAATTTAGACCAGTTAATGGTTGCCTTCCTTACTATTTGCATGCCTTTCAAAAGCAGACCCCCCCAAATGTCCAAGGTTTGCTTGATTATCCAGATCATTTTGATTCCACCCAGGGTCAATCCTTGACACAACTTATTCACTAGGCCCGTGGATGTCTGACCTTGAGTCATCTTCCTTACATGCTTGTTTTCTAGCTTTGAACAGAACAGGTGACTTTTCCTCAGGTGTCAGGAATGTAGTCAACAGGCTTTGAATACCTGCCCAGGTTGGATCACCAGTGGAGAAGATTCACTTTGTTGGGTTTATGAACTCTTCTGGGTCAGTGCTCAATCCTTTAGCGTGTGCCTTTCAATTATACAGATCAGAGATGGAAAAGGGGACATATTACATAGAAAGATTATCTTCTCTTGGGTTAATTGATGATACCCAAATGCCTTCCAATTCTGGAGGATACAGCCCAAAAGGCTCTCCTCTGGGATGGAACTTGCACTCCCATATTCTAGGATATTTTCTTGTGGTCTGTTTCCAACAGTCCAGGGGAAACTTATAATGATTACTGGTGGTGCAGGTGCCACAGGATTTTGCTCAGAGGAGGTTAAGCACCCCAGTAGCCTAAAACCAGACCCAAGACAAATAAGGAAATGGATTGGGCAGAGGTCCTGGAAAGACTTGACTAAAGTACGAGACTCCAGAGATCAGTGGAAGTCCTTTAGCAGAGAGTGAAAGGGAAAACAAAACTGGTAGATGCTGGATTCACCCAGGGCCCTCCAATAAAGAGGGCAAGGAGAAGAGGGAGACCTAGCAGTCCAGAAAGCTAGAATTTCAGAGGGACTGTAGGTAGCAAGATCAATGTCAGGTGTCCCTGACTGAAAGACACAAACTGTGGAACTCCAAAGGGCCTTGAACCCACACAAGACAGACTCAGTGACTCAACAGGGGACTTGAACACGCAGACTCAGTGACCCCAGAGGAGACTTGAATCCACACTGCATCACTCCAGGACCTAAACCTTCAGGGAAGACTCATCAAGGTTCAGATTGCTCCTGTTTCACCAGAGCCAAAGCACTGGGCTTCTCCAATGGCTGGGTTGTGCAATTCCATAAGTCCTTAAGCCAGGCTTAAGCAGACGTTGTAAGATAACTTAAAAAATAACTCTTACAGACATGTAATGGGGTCAGCACCACTTGACTCCATCAAGAGATCCTCCAAGCAAAGCTCTCAATGCAGCCACTGGGTCTCCCGATGGGACAGTGATGTCAAGTCAGCAGCACACGCACTAAGAAGGACACCCTCCTTATGAGGTCCATCTTCAGTCCCTGGTAGCGTGGATGGGCTAGCCGGAGTGTGTTGCCATAGCCCACTGCCCCATCTATTGAAAACTGGGTGGCTGGAGGACATGAATCTCAGACAGACAGAAGTTCCTTTGTGGTCACCAATTTTTTTTACCAAACCAAAGTGGGTTTGCTTCTCGGTGAGTTGAAATCAAAGACTTCACCAGAAATAGTTGTCACACAAAGTACAATTTATTTGCAGCAAATAAGGAGCCCACAATAAGGGGAATTATTTCCAAAGCCATGTCTCTCCAAGCAAGGGAAAGCAGACGCCTTTTATTTTGCATGGGGAATGAGTATTCACAAGGGAATTTTCATCCTTACATGTAGGGCTGGATATTGACACAGATGCAGTTTGAAAACATGCTTTCACACACATTGCATGTTATGTTAACAAGGCCTAAGCTCCCCCTGGGGTGATCTTAACATTAAAATGAAGCAAAGGTAATCTCTCAGCACATCACGGGCAATCTGCACGGGCATCACTCTTGCAGTGGGGTTTGGACTGGTTCAGGGCAGTTGGTGATTGCATCTTTTATAACTGAAGAAACGGTTGTGAGAAACAGTTAAGTGCTTCCTCCTCTGAGTTACTCGAGGCGGTTAGTCAGTGACACTTCTACTTCCAGTCTCTTCAAACACTGATCTGAGATCACCACATAAGAAAGTCTGTGTAACACACCAGCAGCATTTATCAGTCATCAAAAGAATTTTTAATTTTGAAAAAAACATGTGGACAGTGAAGGGAATAGAGCCCTGTATATCTTCAAGCTTTCCATTGATTCCATCATGATACTGCAATAATCATCTTATTGCTCTAAAACTAATGTAGCAACCTGGTAAAGTGATGAAGTTGTTTTTATGGCATGCTGCTCCCTCCCTGTTGTGTTTTCTTTCTTACTAGATTGTTTTCTCACTTAATGATAATGATGCTCTCAACATACTCCTCTACATTCCTTGATCATAATCATTTAAATTTCTATTATTATTTTCAATCTCATAACTTTTGTAGCATATTATAATATTAAATAATCATAGACTATCTGAATTGGAGAGTAGCTGAAAAGTGTTTTGCTCAAGGGTTCCATATCCTCTAGAGAAATCTAGAGAATATTGTAAAAATAACATCAGTGGTTACATAATCACACTCAAAACTTCTCGTGATGGAAATATTTGTTTGATTAAAGCTACATATGTTATCTTTTTTTGAGTCATGTAATCTTTGTTATATTTGTATATTTTGTTTTGAGAAAGCAAAAGTATCTTGTATTCTCAAGTTGTTCACAACCACAGAAGTATCTTCAATAATTTAACAATGATTTGAAAAATAAGTTAGCAAATAACAGGCACATGTTTGAAATATTCAGGATAATAAAAGAGTACTAGTATGACTCTCATAAATACGTGTGCCTCCCTCCTTGCCACCATCACCATTTTCCATGGGACCTTCTCGTTCATTTATTGTGTACCCAACTCCAAAATCTGATGGCTCATAGTCAAACTAGTTCTTCATTTTATACAGTATTGGTTCCCATCCTTAATCATCTGATATACAGCCTCAGGAAACAAAGATGTGAAGGAGAGTATCATGAAGTTGATTAATCACTCAATATGATGTTGTAGAAGATTTGTATTTCTAAAGGAATTTGATTTATTATATTGAGGATAGTTCAATGCTTCTATTAGAAATGATGATTCAAATTCTTTAGTGAATTCACCAGATTTTTAAATCTATTGTAATAAACCAATTGTTTGATTATTTGATTTCTACTCACTTCAATGTTTATTACAATAGCTTTGAAGCATGTGTGAAGTAGCATAAATGCTGAGGGTCGAATAGCATTTTCCAAAATATCCATGCCCGCCAAGAAGCTCAGAGTGTTTTTTGGAAATAGGGTCTTTTCACAGGTAATAAAGGTAAGGATCAAGATAAGATCATACTGGATTACGGTGATCCCTAAATCCAATGAGTGTGTCCTAATAAGAGACAGAAAAGGACACAAAGAGACATACATGGAAGAAGCCTTTGTGAAGATGGAGGCAGAAACTGGCATTTGCTGCTACCAACCAGGGAGCTCCAGGAGCTGTCAGAATCTTGAGGATGCAAGGAAACCTTCTCCCCCAGCATCTTCAGAGGGAGCATGGCCTTACCAGCACCTGGACTTCAGGCTTCTGATTTCATGAACTGTGAAAGAAGAAATTTCCACTGTTTTAATCCACTGAGTTTCTGATAATTTACTGCAGCAACCCTAGGAAGTTTATTTAATAATAAACATCAGACCACAAAATCCAAATCTCTTGACTCATATATTGGCATGGCAAATCATTTCTCTGTTCAGTTCTACCTAAAGCCTTACGCTAACTATCCCCTAGTGTTCAACCTTCATGAATCATGCCAGTATTCTCAGCTTAAATGAACATTTGCTCATTTATTCCTTGGCTTATGTGATTTTCCTTTTCTTTTAACTGGAACATCCTCTTTTTCTGGTATACTCACGCATCACTTGCTATATATAAACCTCTAAATCCAAATCACTATCACAAAGAAACTTTTGATTTTCACTCCAGCAACATTTTCCACATTTTTGGTATACCTACAGACATTTCTATCATGAAATCAAAATGTCATGATATACAGCGTTCACTATTACCTTATACTTATTATTCTTATCTCCTTTCTACAAAATTTTGAAATATGAGGACATTCTCAGATTTTGTAATATTCTCTTTAAATTTTCTGGTGTGACTGTACTATGATAGGCACAATGTAGATATCCTCAAAGCAAAAATCAGGATGATACCCCAGGGATAGGGGAAGAGACCAAAACTCAGCAACTTGAGCCTTTGGGAGAGAGAGATTTGGAAGCTGAGTATGACTCCTAGGAACAAAATGTAGGATTTTGTTTGCCTTCATCACTTCTTTTCAGTCCCTAGAGAATCTTTAATGAACCATTTATTTTTACATCACAAACTCAGGATTTGATTGAATGCTCTCCTACATGGCATTTTACAAAATTGTACTTTCTTCTAAATCAGCGGATACAATGCTTCCTCAAGCCTACTTCATAATTTCTTTTAAAAATTTAATTATAGAAAATATAAAAATTGATTTAGAAAACATGGTGATTACTTAGAAAATAACAAAGGGAAAGATAAATCAGCTAAATGCAACCATTCAGAGATAACTGTTGTTAACATTTTCTGTATGATTTTTCTATCTTTTTCTATACATAATGCATGTGTCTTGAGATATATACATGACATAACTTGGACTCTGGCTTTTTCATTGAACATAAAATAATCATTATTGAGAGACTGACATCAGCATCATGGTGGAGTGAGCTCTTCCCTCAGGCTCTCTTTCTAAAATACAACTAGAGGGACATTCAAACACGAACATATGAGACACACACAACACAGGAGACATCTGGGAGACCCACACAGCCGTATGCCTGAAGGTGGTGGTGAGACTGGATCCTCTGGAGGAAGGTGAAGCTGCTTGGCAGGAGCTCCACAGAGAGAGAAGACTCATGGTTAGAGGATGGGCACAGCTAGGGAGAGGTGCTCTGGTCCCACCTGGCTCTCCAGCTCAACACTCCAGCCCCACATTTGTTGGGAGAAC
Source organism: Equus caballus (assembly GCF_041296265.1). Taxonomy (NCBI): domain Eukaryota; kingdom Metazoa; phylum Chordata; class Mammalia; order Perissodactyla; family Equidae; genus Equus; species Equus caballus. Next base: position 13,901,497 of record NC_091704.1, read on the forward strand.
AGCACGGTGATGGAGGGGCTGGTTAGAGCAGCTCAGCTGGGGAGGGGTGATCTGTTCCTGTCTGACACTCCAGCACTGCACTCCAGCCCCATGTTCACCAGGAGAGTGGCAGAATGAGAGAGGGATTGACTAGAGGAGTGGCTCAGCTGGGGAGAGGTGGTCTGGTCCTGCCTGGTGCTCCAGCCTTGTGCTCCAGCCCCACAATCCCGAGGAGCACCAAACAGAGAGAGAAGCAGTGGAAGGTGGAGCCCTGTGAGCAGTCAGAGAAACACACAGAGAGAGAGGCAATGGTTAGGGGTGGCATGCAGGTATATGAAAGTGCTCATTACACTGCCTGGAACTCCAATCATGCTATCATCCAGCACTCTGCACAGAGTGAGAAGCGGTGACTGAGAGAAGCACAGGGGAAGGACAGCAGTGCTCCCCCTGCCCAGTGCTCTAGATCTTCCATTGGCCAGAGCATTGCACAGTGAGAAAAGCAGAAATTGGCCAGATATGGGGATCACCACATCATGCTGGACCCAGAATACACGACACCTGATCCTCATCCAGTGGAGGCGCATGACAGCAGTGACCAGATAGTAACATTATGCAGAGGCAAAAATCCACACGATTAAGCAATAAGAGAAAGTATATGAAATCTCCAGACCAGAGTGACAAGTAGCCAGAAGACACAGAAATCCATCACTTAAATGACAAAAAATTCAAAATAGCTATCATGAAAAAACTCAAGAAGTTACAAGAAAACAAAGAAAGACAAATTAACAAATTAAGAAGCTTCTTCACAAAAGAGATTGAAACTTTAAAGAAGAACCAATCAGAATGGGTGAAGATAAAAAAGACAGTGGATGAGATTAAAAATATTTGGACTCCCTAAACAACTAAACTAACAATATGGAAGACTGAATTAGCAATTTAAAAGACAATACTAGAGACATGTTTCAGAGGGGGGGAGAAGAGAGAACTAAGACTTAAAGGAAATGAAGAGGCTCTCAGATAAATATCTGACTCAATTGGGAAATGCAACATAAGGATTATAGGTATTCAAGAGGAGGAAGAAAAGGAGAATGAAGCAGAAAGCTTGTTCAAAGAAATAATAGTGGAGAATTTCCAAAACATGGGAAAGGATATAGAAATTCATGTAAAAGGCTACCAGAACTCCCAACTATGTTAATATAACAAGACCTAGTACAAGGAATATAGTAGTAAAGCTGGCAAAAGTCAATGAGAAAGAAAAAATATTAAGAGCAGCAAGGCAGAAGAAAATAACTTACAAAGGAACCTCTATCAGGCTTTCAGCAGATTCCTCAGCAGAAACCTTACTGGCTAGGAGAGAGTGGAATGACATATTCAAAATCCTGAATTACAGAAACTTCCAGCCAATAATTCTCTATCCAACAAAAATCTCCTCCAGATATGATGGAGAAATAAAAACTTTCCCAGATAAACAAAAGCTAAGGGAATTCATTGCCACAAGATCCCCACTACAAGAAATCCTCAAGAAAGCCCTCACACCTGAAAGGAAAAACAGGAAATCAGGAAAAGAGCTACAAAGCCCTGAGAAAGGAGATGAATAGGAAGGCAACAATCAGAAATTGACAGCTGTCTATCAGATCAGGTCGATAAACACTTAACACTTACATCAAGGATAAAGAAAAGGAAAACACCAAAATAAAAATTATGTCATCACCTTAATCACAAACTCACAACACAAGAAGGAATAATATATGAAAAAAATAAATTAGAAGGGGAACAGGAAAGGAATGGAATCAGTACAGTATAAGGAAATAAGAGGCTATCAGAAAATGGACTATCTCATCTTCTAGACTTTTATACAAACCTAATGGTAACCACTAAACAAATAATTAGAGACATATATGATAAAAAAGGAGAAAATGAAGAAAACCACATAGAAAACTACCTAATCAAGTTGGTAGCCCAATATACATGGGACAAAAAAAAAGAATATGCAGAAGAACCAGAAAACGTGCAATAAGATGGCAGTTAAGCCTTCATCTATCAATAATCACTCTAAACGTAAATGGACTGAATTCTCCAATCAAAAGACACAGAGTGTCAGGATGGATTAAAGAATAATATTCAACAATATGCTGCCTCCAGGAAACACATCTCAGCTCTAAAGACAAACATAGGCTCAGAGAGAAGGGATGGAAGACAACAGTCCAAGCTAATGGCAAACAAAAGAAAGCAGGTCTTGCCATACTTATATCAGGTAAAGTAGACTTCAAGATAAAACATGTAAAGAGAGACAGCAAGGGGCAGTATTTAATGATAAAAGGGACTCTCCAGCAAGAAGACATAACACATATAAATATATATGCACCCAACACAGGAGCACCAAATTACATAAAGCAACTACTAACAAACTCAAAAGGAGATATTACCAACAACACTCTAATAGTAGGGGACCTCAATACCCCACGTACTTCAATGGATAGATCATACAAACAAAAAGTCAACAAGGAGATAATGGAATTAAATTAAAAACTAGACCAGATGAACTTAATAGATATATAGAGAGTACTCCATCCAAAAACAGCAGAGCATACATTCTTCTCAAGTGTGCATGGAACATTCTCAAGGATAGATGATATATTGGGAAACAAGGCAAACCTCAACACATTTAAGAAGATGGAAATCATATCTACTATCTTCTCTGACCATAATGCTGTGAAAGTAGAAATCAACTACAAGAAAAAAGGGAAAGGAACAAAAATGTTTGGACTAAACAACATGCTACTGAACAACAAATGGGTTATTGAAGAAACAAAAGGGGAAGTCAAAAAATATTTGGAGACAAATGAGAATGAAAACATGCCATACTAACTCATATGGGATGCAGCAAAAGCAGTCCTAAGAGGGCAATTTATAGCAATACAGGCCCATGTCAACAAACAAGAAAAAGCTCAAATAAACAATCTTAAGCTACACCTAACAGATTAGAAAAAGAAGAAAAAACAAAGCCCAGACTCAGTAGAAGGAGGGAAATAATAAAAATTAGAGCAGAAATAAATGAAATTGAAACAAAAAGACTGTACAAGGGATCAATGAAACAAGGAGTTGGTTCTTTGAGAAGATAAAGTTTACAAACCCTTAGCCAGACTTACTAAGAAAAAAGAGAAAAGGCTCAAATAAATAAATTAGAAAATAAAGAGGAGAAATTACAATGGATACCACCGAAATACAAAAGGTTATAAGAGAATACTATGAAAAACGGTATGCCAATGAACTGGACAATCTAGAAGAAATTGATAAATTCTTAGACTCTTGCAACCTACCAAGACTGAATGAAGAAGAAATAGAGAATATGAATAGACCAATCTCAAATAAAGAGATTGAAACAGTTATCAAAAACCTCACCAAAAATAAAAGTCTAGTACTAGATGGCTTCTCAGGAGAATTCCACCAAACATTCAAAGAAGATTTATTACCCATTCTTCTCAAACTATTCCAAAAAATCAAGGAAGATGGATATATTCCTAACACATTCTATGAGGCCAACATCACCCTGATACCAAAGCCAGATACAGACAACACAAAGAAGGCAAATTACAGGCTCATATTGCTGCTGAAAATAGATGCAAAAATTCTGAACAAAATATTGGCAAATCGAATACAGCAATACGTTAAAAAGATCATACACCATGATCAAGTGGGATTCATACCAGGGACACAAGGATGGATCAACATTCGCAAATCCATCAATGTGATTCACCAAATTAACAAAATGAGGAAGAAAACCCACATGATAATCTCCATAGACGCAGACAAGGCATTTGACAAGATCCAACATCCATTCATGATAAAAACTCTGAATAAAATGGGCATAGAAGGAAAGTACATCAACATGATAAGGCCATATATGACAAACCCACAGTGAATATCATGCTCAATGGGGAATAACTGAAAGCTATCCCTCTGAGAACAGGAACAAGACAAGGATGCCCACTCTAACGACTCATATTCAACACAGTACTGGAGATTTTGACCAGAGCAATTAGGCAAGAAAAAGAAAAGGAGTCCAAATAGGCACTAAAGAAGTGAAACTCTCACTGTTTGCAGATGACATTATTCTATATACAGAAAACCTTAAAAAAAATCCATCAGAAAACTATTACAAATAATGAATAACTACAGCAAAGATGCAAGGTACAAAGTCAACTTACAAAAATCAGTAGCATTTGTATACTCAAGGAACTAACTGAACAATAACTCAAGAATACAATTCCATGTGCAATCGCAACAAAAAGAATAAAATAACTAGGAATATATTTAACCAAGGAAGTGAAAGACCTATAAAATAAAACTATAAGACATTATTGAAAGAAATTGATAATGACTTAAAGAAACAGAAAGATATTCCATGCACATGGATTGGAAGAATCAGTGGCGTGAAAATGTCCATACTACCTAAAGCAATCTACAGATTCAATGCAATCCCAATTGGAAACCCAATGACATTCGTCACAGAAATAGAACAAAGAATCTGAAAAATTCATCTGGGGCAGCAAAAGACCTAGAATAACCAAAGCAAGACTGAAAAACAACAAGAAAGCTGGAGGCATTGCAATCCCTGACTTCAAAATATATTACAAAGCTGTAGTAAGCAAAACAGCATGGTACCGATATGAAAACACGCACACAGACCAATGGAACAGGATTGAAGCCCAGAAATAAAAACACACATCTATGGACAGCTAATCTTCAACAAAGGATCTAAGAACACACACTGGAGTAAGGAAAGCCTTTCTAATAAATGGTGCTGGGAAAATTGGACAGCCACATGCAAAAGAAAGAAAGTAGACCATTATTTTTCCCCATGTACAAAAATAGACTCAAAATGGACCAAAGACTCGAAGGTAAGACCTGAAACCATAAAACTTCTGGAAGAGAATATAAGCAGTACACTCTTTGATATCAGACTTAAAAGGATCTTTTCGAATACCATGTCTACTCATACAAAGGGGGAAAAAAACCCAAAATAAACAAGTGGGACTTTATCAGACTAAAGAGCTTCTAGAAGGCAAAGAAAACTAAGATCAAAATGAAAAAACAGCCCACTAACTGGGATAAAATATTTGCAAATCATATATCTGATAAAGAGTTAATCTCCATAATATATAAAGAGCTCGCATAAAAGAACTACAAAAAAGGAATCAAAAAGTGGGCAGAAGAAATGAACAGACATTTGTCCAAAGAAGACATAGAGATGGCCAATAGGCACATGAAAAGATGCTCAACATCACTAATCATCAGGGAGATGCAAATCAAAACTACATTCAGATACCATCTTACACCCATTAGAATGGCTACAATCACCAAAACGAAAAATAGCAAATGTTGGAGAGGTTGTGGAGAAAAGGGAACTTTCATCCACTGCTGGTGGGAATGCAAACTGGTACATCCACTGTGGAAAACAGTATAGAGATTTCTCAAAACATTAAAAATAGAATTACCATATGGCACAGCTATCTCACTACTGGGTATTAACCCAAAGAACTGGAAATCAGCAATTCAAAGAGACTTATGCACCCCTATGTTCGTTGCAGCATTATTCACAATGGCCAAGACATGGAAGCAACCCAAGTGCACACTGGCTGATGATTGGCTAAAGATGTGATATATATATATATATGATGGAATACTACTCGGCCATAAAAAAGACAAAATCGTCCCGTTTGCAAACACATGGATGAAGCTTGAGGACATCATGTTAAGCAAAATAAGCCAGAGAGAGAAATACAAACACAATATTATTTCACATATATGTAGAATATAAACAAACTTATGGACAAGGAGAATAAATTAGTGCTTACCAGGGGAAGGGGGATGGAGGGTGGGCACAAGTGGGGAAGGGGCCTACTTATATGATGTATGACAAACAATAATGTCCAATGGAAATCTCACTGTGTTATAAGATATTATGACCACAATAAAAAAATCATTATTGTAATTGGAAACATTGATTCACTTCAGTAAAACTAATTCACATTTTCTTCCGGATATGGACAATCTACTCTGCCAAGCTTGTATTGATACAACTGAATAATATATTCTCATACCTTCTTAAAAATGACAAATGTATTTTGGAAGCATATTTAACTCTCTAAAATCATTGGATATAAACCAATACATTGGTTCCACCACACCCAAACCAATTAGAACCACTTATGTTTTTCTGGGCCCCTGACAACCTGGCTAACCCTTGCCACATGCTACCAGGAGCCCCTAACACAACAGAAGCTATTTATCACCTGGCATAGAATTATTTGTTGTAGATGACATGACCTTGAGCCAGAATCCTAGGGATCTGCATCGGTATTCTCCCGTGCAGTGGGATTGGCATGATTTCCATATGGCATCTGCTCCCCACCACTGACACCTCTGCACTCTGGACCAGCTCTGGAGACAATTTCTGCCACAGAGTCACTCAAAACTAGTAACTTTCTGTGTCACCTGGTGTATGAGTTTTCTATGCTGCACAGCAAATTATGACTGACCCAGTGGTTTAAACTAATACACATTTTTATTACACAGTTTCTACAGGGCAGCAGTCCAGGCACCACTTAGCTGGGTTTTCTAGACTCTCAAAGTTGTCATCACGCTGCAATTTATGTGCCAGTCAGAGCTGTGGTTTCATAAGAGGCTCAGGCGGGGAAACATCCCCTTCCAAGCTCTTCAAGTTGTTGGCAGAATTCATCTGCTTGCAGACATAGGACTAAGGTACCCATTTTCTTTCTGGCCAATGATCAGCAGCTACTTTCAGATCCTAGAAGCCACCAGCAGTTCCTTGTTATAGGGGCCTCTCTGTAGGCTCTCTCACAACGTGGCATCTTACTTCTTCAAAGCCAACAGTGAAAAGAGTCTTTCTAACTTCAGGGAGGGCCCAGTCTTTCATTTAAGAGCTTCCAATGATTAAAAAAATGTCACTCAGCATAAACTCTCATTCAATTAACTCAATATTAAGAAATATTAGACCTTAATTACACATGCATAATTGTTCACCCTGCTATATAACAACCTAATCAAGAAAATGGCATCCCATTACCTTTGCCTCATCCTACTGGTTAGAAGCAAGTCACATGTCTCCCCTACACACAATGAGAGAAGATCACACAAAGGTATATACATCGGGAAGTGATAATAAATTACCTTAAAGGTTGTGCATCACACCTTGTATAAGAGTCAGAGCACTGTTTCTGGGTGTGGAATGTGTTGTCTCTAAAATCTTGAAAGAGCTCTTCTAAAAGATGTGCTTTCTCTCTTCTGGTAGGGGACACAAGCTGCAATAATTTCTCTTTTATTTTGGACAGGATACTCTGGAATGCTTCTGATTTTTTCACCCCTGAACACATCACTGAACTGGCAGGTCCCTGAATCTCTTCTTCCCTTTGTGTCTCACTACTGCTTTCAGCATAAGAGCCACCTCTTGTTTATACTGTGCGGCTAGTATGGCGCTGTCAGTGTAACGGGCTGGTGTACTGTTCTGTGGGATGTTTAGGTGATAGATATTTCTTCAAACTATGTAATGACAGAGGGCTACAGGGTTAAAATGGCCTTAAGCAAATCATTAAATAAATAATTTTATCCATCCCCTGAGAATGTGAATTGTCCCTGACTTCCTTTTAAAATTAAAAGTGAAAATAATACATCTGCCAAATCAATGATTGCATGCTATATGCCTTAAGCCATATTCATCTGCTCAAGGGCTATTTGATTGAGTTTTCCAAACTCTACAGTCATTCTCCAAGAACTATCTGGTTTTCTTCTGCCTGAAGGACTCTTTATGGTTTCTCATACTGTAAGTTCACTGAAGACATTTCCGTAGCTTTTTTGGTATGAGAAGGCTTTCCTCCATCTATATCTTTAAAGAAGATTTCTTAGGAGTAAGATCAGAGCTCTACAGTTATTTTCTTTTCCAATTTACCAATGTTCCTCATTGTCTTCTATCTTCCATCATTCATCGAAGGGTCAGTCATGGTCTTTCACTTCAGATAAGAAGAGTGGATCACTGAAGACAACAATTCACCTGAAATAGCATTTTTAAAAAGGTGAATTCCAATTCTATTTTTAAAGAGATAAATAGAAGTAATTAGGACTAGATAATTAAAGTATCAGGGAGAGAAAAGACCTTTGGTGAGCTGGCAGTCATCAGCTGTTTCCCCCACTGAACAAATTTTCTGACTCTGGAAACAGACTGATTTTTAGGTTTGGCACTTGCAGAGAACAGAAAGCATCCAGCAGTCCTTTGTGGGCACCCAAGAATTTAATGATGAATTGAAAACTGAAGAAACCCAAAACTCAAGACCAATTTTCCCCACAGGGCATTAGTTATTTTTCTGGGTTGTGTGGGAGGTTGGGGATCTGAACCAGAAAGGCAGATTGAAATACCCTACAGAAATGTCATAGTGTTTAGGAGAAAAATTCTGACTAGAAAATTAAGGCCTTCCACAAAAACTTGACCATTTCCCCCTCACTGTCTGCTCTTAAGCTGCATTGGGCAGCAGGAGAAAGAACTAAACACAAACTTCAGAGGGTAGAGCTCAACCTTTATCAGCTTTTCAAATCTGAGGGAGATCAGCCCTGCCAGGTCTCAGTCAAAACCCCAGCCACACTCAAGGACAGGAATGCCCACAGAGTGCCCGAGTCAATGAAACTTTTCCATCTAGCCTGCTGATTTTAATGGCTTCTTTATTCGTCTCTGGAAGACCTCTCTTATCCCTTTTATACCAACAATCCTTCCAGTACGTTTATGCCACATCACTAATCTAATTTCCCTCTCTGGAAAAACCAAAAGTAATTGTTTTCTTGTCCTGAGCAGACATTGACATATATGCAGGGCCTGTCTTTTCTCAGAATTAATAGAAATTTGAAAGTCATTCCTTTGTGAACAAACTACACTCACATCTTGAATGTCAAAAAGACAATTACATGAGAAGACAATTATACCTCATCAGTAAAATTCTCAAAGGCTTGATAACATAGATATTATGAGAAGGTCATCAAAGGCCAGTGCAGAAGAATTTACACACCTTAACAAGTATATGTATATTGTACTATTATACACACACACACACACATACACACATTTCTTTACTTTAAAGTGATGAGATCTTTCCGAATCTTTTCTGCCATCTCCTGTTTACCCTGGATAACTCTGTAGAAACAGCACTTCATGGAAAATCCACCTCTTCTAGAAAGTCACTTTTTAAAAGAACAAAGTCAAAAAAGTTCATAAAAGGACAAAAACAGCAACACACATCACTCTCCCTACCTTTCCCCTGCCTGTATCATGGCATATACCAGACAGAACAATTTTCTCCTAATTTAAAATATTGGATCTCCTTTCTCGTGCGTGAATACCTAGGAAAAGTATTGTTGAGTCATATGAGAAGTGTTTGTGTAACTTCATAAACCTATTACTCCCAGCTGAAATGTCTGAGCATTCCACTGGCCTCAAGTTTTCACGAATACTTGGTATTTCAGTCGTATTAATTTCAGCCAATTTAATTGGTGTGCAGTAGTATCTGATAGGGGTTTTAATAAAAATTTCACTGATGACTAATGATGTTTAGTATATTTTCATGTGTTTTTAGATGATTTATATGCTTTGTTTTGTCAAGTAACTGCTCAAATATTTTACCAATTCTTTAGATGGTTTGTCTTCTTGTTTTGAGTACAAAGAGTTCTTTAAATGATCTATATGCAAAATCTTTGTTAAATATATGTCTGAAAATATTTAGTCATAGTCTGTGGCTTAACATTTTCATTTTCTTCTTGATGTCTTTCACCATTTGAAAATTTTTACCAGAAGTTTTTTAAGTTGATGAAGTTCCTTTTATCAATTTTTTGATGATCTATCCCTTCTGTGTTTTATCTAACAAAATATCTACCTCAAATTTCTGAATATTTTTCAGTATTTTATACTAAAATTTTATAGTTTTAATTTTTTTATTGAGTTCATAATAGTTTACATCAATGTGAAACTTCAGTGTACATTATTTATTGATTATCAGCACATAAGTGCTTCCTTTTACTCCCTGTGCCCACCCACCACCTCCTTTCCCCTGGTAACCACTGAACTGTTTTCTTTGTCCATGTGTTTGTCTATATTCCACATATGAGTGAAATCATCTGGTGTTTGTCTTTCTCAGTCTGGCTTGTTTCCCTTAGCATAATTCCCTCCTGGTCCTGCCATGTTGTTGCAAATGGGAAGACCTTGTCTTGTTTTATGGCTGAGCAGTATCCCACTGTATATATATTTTTCTTTATCCAATCATCATTCGATGGTTCGATGGGCACTTGGGTTGTTTCCGTGTCTTGACTATTGTGAATAGTGCTGCAACAAGTATAGGGGTGCAGATGTTACTTTGGGTTATTGATTTCAAGTTGTTTGGGTAGATGCCCAGTAGTGGGTTAGCTGGGTTATATGGTAGTTCTATTTTTAGTTTTTTGAGGAATCTCCATAGTGTTTTCCACAGTGGCTGCACCAGTTTGCATTCCCACTGGCAGTGTATGAGGGTTCCATTTTCTCCACAACCTCTCCACCACTTGTTACTTTTGGTCTTAGTGATTATAGTGATTTTAACAGGCGTAAGGTGGTATCTTAGTGTAATTTGATTTGCATTTCCCTGATGATTAGTAATGTTGAACATCTTTTCATGTGTTTATTGGCCATTTGTATATCTTCTGCGGAAAAATGTCTGTTCGTATCCTCTGCCCACTTTTTGATCGGGCTGTTTTTATGTTGTTCAGTCGTGTGAGTTCTTTATTTATTATGGAGATTAACCCCTTGTCAGATATATGATTTGGAAATATTTCCTCCCACGTGGTGGGTGTATTTTATTTTGATCCTAGTTTCTTTTGCCTTGCAGAAGCTCTTAGTCTGATGAACTCCCACTTGTTTATTTTGTTTTGTTTGCCTCGGCTGAGAAGACATGATATTCAAAAAGATCCTTTTAAGTTTGATGTCAAAGAATGTATTACCTATATTATCTTCCAGGAGTTTTATGGTTTTGGGACTTATATTCAAGTCTTTGGTCAATTTTGAGTTTGTTTTTGTATATGGCATGAGATAATGGTCTACCTTCATTCTTTTCCACCTGGCTGTCCAGTTTTCCCAACACCATTTATTGAAGAGACTGTCTTTTCTCCATTGTATGCTCCTGGCACCTTTGTTGAAGATTAGCTGTCCATACATGTATGGTTTTATTTCTGGGCTTTCAGTTCTGTTCCCTCGATTTGTGTGCCTGTTTTTGTACCTGCACCATGCCGTTTGGATCACTATGGCTTTGTACTACCCTTTAGAGTCAGGGATTGTGATGCCTCCAGTTTTGCTCTTTTTTCTCAGGATTGCTTTAGGAAGTTGGAGTCTTTGGTTTCCCCTTATGAATTTTAGAATTCTTTGTTCTATTTCCATGAAGAATGTCATTAGGATTCTGATTGGGATTACATTGAATTTGTAGATTGCTTTTGATAGTATGGACATTTTAACTATGTTTATTCTTCGAAACCATGTACAAGGAATCCCTTTCCATCTCTTTATGCCATTATCAATTTCTTTCAGTAATGTCTTATGGTTTTCATTGTATAAGTCCTGCACCACCTTGGTTAAATTTATTCCTAGACACTTTACTCTTTTGTTGCAATTGTAAATGGAATTGTATTATTTAGTTCTCTTTCTATAAGTTCGTTATTAGAGTATATAAGAGCAACTGATTTTTGTCAGTTGATTTTGTACCCTGAAATTTTACTGTAGTTGTTATTTCTAATAGTTTTCCAATGGATTCTTTAGGGTTTTCTATATATAAGATCATGCCATCTGCAAACAGCGAGAGTTTCACATCTTCACTCCCTATTTGGATTCCTTTTACTCCTATCTCTTGCTTAATTGTTCTGGGCAAAACTTCCAGTGCTATACTGAATAAGAGAGGTGAGAGTGGGCATCTTTATCTTGTTCCTGTTCTCAGAAGGATAGTGTTCAGGTTTTGCCCATTGAGTATGATGTTGGCTGTGGGTTTGTCATATATGACCTTTATTGTGTTGAGGTAATTTCCTTCTATCTCCATTTTGTTGAGTTTTATCAAAAATGGTTGTTGGATCTTGTCAAATGCTTTCTCTACATCTATTGAGATGACCATGTGGTTTTTATTCCTCAATTCTTGATGTAGTGTACCACAATGATTGATTTACAGATGTTGAACCATCCCTGTGCCCCTGGTATACATCCCACTTGATCATGATGTATGATTCTTTTGATGTATTGCTGAATTCAGGTTGCCAACATTTTGTTGAGGACTTTTGCATCTATGTTCATCAGCAATATTGGCCTTTAGTTTTCCTTTTTTGTGTTGTCCTTGTCAGGCTTTGGTATCAGAGTGATGTCGGCCTCATAGAATGTGTGAGGAACTGTTTCATCTTCCCTAACTTTTTGGAATAGCTTGAGTAGAATAGGTATTAAATCTTCTCTAAAAGTTTGCTAGAATTCCCCAGGGAAGTCATCTGGTCCTGGATTTTTATTCTTTGGGATGCTTTTGATTATTGTTTTCTCTCTTTCCTTGTTATTGGTCTATTCAGATTATCTCTTTCTTCATGATTCAGCTTTGGTAAGTTGTAAGAGTCTAAGAATTTATCCATTTCCTCTAGATTATCCATTTTGTTAGCATACAGTTTTTCTTAATATTCTCTTGTAATCCGTTGTATTTCTGTAGTGTCCGTTATTTCTCCTCTTTCATTTCTAATTTTGTTTATCTGAGATTATTCTATTTCTTCTCTGTGTAAGTCTGGCTAGGGGGTTGTCAATTTTGTTTATATTCTTAATGATAATTAAGAATCTTATGCAAAGCTCTTTGTTTTATTGATCCTTTCTACTGCCTTTTTTGTTTCAATAGCACTTATTTATGCTCTGATTTTTATTATTTCTCTCCTTCTATTGACTTTGCACTTTGTTTTTTCTTCTTTTTCTAATTCAGTTAGGTGTAATTTCAGATTACTTATTTTGGGTTTTCTAGTTTGTTAAGGGGTGCCTGTACCGCAATGAATTTCCCTCTTAATACAGCTTTTGCTGCATCCCAAATGAGTTGGTATTGTATGATATCATTTTCATTTGTCTCCAGATATTCTTCACTTTCTCCTCTAATTCCTTCAATGATTCGTTGCTTGTTCAATAGCATGTTATTTACCCTCCACATCTTCCCTTTCTCAGCTTTTTTCTTGTAATTAATTTCTAGCTTTATAGCATTGTGATTGGAAAAGGTGCTTGTTATTATTTCCATTTTCTTAAATTTATTGTGGCTTGCCCAGCTTCCCAGCATATGGTATATCTTTGAGAACGTTCCATGACATTTGTGAAGAATATGTATTCTGCAGTTATTGGATAGAGTATTGTATATATGACTATTAAGTCCAAATGGTTTGGCTTTTCATTTAATTTCACTGTTTCCTTGTTGATCTTAAGTCTGGATGATCTATCCATTGATGTGAGTGGAGTGTTGAGGTCCACTACTAATATTGTGTTATTATTAATATCTTCTCTTAGATTTGTTAATAGTTGCTTTATGAACTTTGGTGTTCCTGTGTTGGGTACATAGATATTTGTAAGTGTTATTTTTTCTCGATGGAGTGTCACTTTGATCATTATATACTGCCCCTCTTTGTCTCTCTTTGTTTGTCTTATCTCGAAGTCTACTTTTTCTGATATAAGTATTGCGACACCTGCTTTCTTTTGTTTGCCATTAGCTTGGAGTATCATCTTCCATGCCTTCATGCTGACCCTGTGTTTTTCATTGGAGCTGAGATGTGTTTCCTAGAGGTAGCGTATTGTTGGGTCTTGTTCTTTAATCCATCTTGCCACTCTGTCTTTTTACTGAAGAATTCAATCCATTTATGTCTAGGGTGATTATCAGCATATGAGGGCTTAATCCTGTCATATTTTCACTCATTTTCTGATTCTCCTGCATTTCCTTTGTTTCTCATCCTGTGTGTTTTGGTCTACCACTGAATTATGTAGGTTTTTATGATATGTTTCTTTGCTTTCTCCTTATTTATTATTTTGTCTCTGTTCTGCTTTTTTGTTTAGTGGTTACCATGAGGTTGGATTCAGAATCTCATGTATAAGATAGTCCATTTTTTGATGGCCTCTTAATTCCTTAGTCTAAACCAATTCAGTCCCTTTCCTCCTCCCCTCCTAAGTTGTTTTTCTCTCATCTTATTGCATTTTGTTTTGTGAGTTTGTGGTTCACGTGACAAGATTATCATTGTTTTTGGTGTTTTCCTTTCCTTTATCTTTAATGCTATACTTGAATATTTCCTATCCTATTCTGATTTTGCCTGCCTTTTCATCTCCTTACTCTGTGATTTGTAACAACTTTCTCCCTTTTTTTCAGGTATGAGGGCCTTCTTGAATATTTCTTGTGGGGGTGGGGGTCTTGTGGCTATGAACTCCCTTAGCTTTTGTTTGTATGGGAAAGTTTTTGTTTCTCCATCATATCTGAAGGATATCTTTGCTAGATAGAGTATTCTTGGCTGAAAATTTTTGTCTTTCAAATATTTGAATATGTCATTCCAATCTTTCCCAGCTTGTAAGGTTTCTGTAGAGAAATCCACTGAAACCCTGATAGGGGTTCCTTTATAGGTTATTTTCTTCTGCCTTGCTCCCCTCAGTATTCTTTCTTTGTCATTCATTTTTGCCAGTTTTACTATTATATGCCTTGCAGTAGGTCTTTTTACATTGACATATCTAGGAGATCTGGAAGACTCTTCCACACATATTTCCACCTCCTTCTCCAAGTTTGCGAAGTTGGCTGGTATTATATTTTTGAACAGGCTTTCTGCTCCATTCTTCACTTCTGCTGGAATACCTATGATTCTTATGTTGCATTTCCTAATTAAGCTTGATATTTCTCAGAGACTTTCTTCATTTCTTATTAGTCTTAGCTCTCTCTCCTCCTCTGTGTGGACATTTCAACATGTCTGTCTTCGATTATGCTGATACACTCCTCTATGATGTCCACTTGAGCATTAAGGGAATCCGTATTTTGTTTTATCTCTTCCATCATGTCTTTCATCTCTAATATTTCTGATTGGTTCTTCTTTATAGTTTCCATCTCTTTTGTGATGTAGCTCCTGACTCGTTGAATTGTTTCTCTACAGCCTCTTTTACCTCTTTGAGTTTTTTGATGATAGATATTTTGAATTCATTGTCATTTAGGTTACATTTTTGTGTGTCCTCAGGACCAAATTCTGGGTACTTGTCATATTCTCTCTAGTCTGGCGATTTGACATAGTGTTTGATATTGCTAGAGGAGGCAGGTTGGATCTTAGGCATCTTGATATTACGTGGTTGCAGTTACCACCTGTCACCACTGGGTGGATGTCAAGAGCCAGATATTCTGAGCCCTCTGCCTTCAGCTGAGATCCCAGGCAGTGGAGTGGGCAGAGGGCGGGTGGGGGGAAGGGTGCTTTCTCTTGCATGCTTTCTTGGGTTTCTCGCTCCTACTATCTGCTCTCCTGGGGTGTGTGCTTGATGAGGCCACTGTTGTGAAAGCTCTCACCCCAGTAAAGGCCTTCTAGGTAGGCTGCTGGGCCTTGGGGGTCCATGAGGTTCCCACAAATGAGCATCCCCTCTCCCCTTTCTTCCCTCTAAGAGCCTCCTGACATTGTGGATCACAGTGTATTAGATGAGGGAGCAAAGTTTTCTCTTACCCTGGTCCAGCTCTTCTGAGGGGGCTCCAGCCTCTCCGCCCTCCATTGTATGGTTGTGTAGGTCTCTCCAATGTTTTTATGTTGTGTTAAAATGTCCTCTGTTGGAGTATGAGCATCCCTTTTCATTGTATGTTGTAGGGGAGAGGATCCCAAGCAAGTTCACTCTCCTATGATGCTGACATCACTCTTGAGGTTTTAATTTTTATGTTTAGATCTATGATCCATTTCATTTAATTTGAGGTAATAGATGTGTATGGTGTAAAATAAAAGTTAAGGCTCACTTACCCATATGTGTATTCAGTTATCTTACCATTATTTGTTGAAAATCATCCTTTCTTCATTGAATTATAATGACACATTTGTTCAAATTCAAATGACAAGATATGCTTGAGCTCACTTCTGGTCTTTATTACTGTCCTACTTCCTTTATTATACAAATTTTTTTGAATAAAATAACATATAATTTTAGAGAAAGCAGAACAATACTTTATTCAATTTTGTTTGCTTGTCAGTTGGCTAGAATTTTCATGAATAAAAGACAAGTTCCGCCATTCAATACAATAAAGAGCAAAATATTCATTGCTGTACAAGATATAGGAAGCTTAAGCATTTTGTTACATCCAGCTCTGAAACACAAGCTGCCTAATTACTATTCTAAGGAACCGTTCTTGATCTGCACATATTTGTTAAACTGAGAATTAGTTTTACTTTGGAAACACACATAAAAAATTACTCCAAATGACAATGTATTTTAAAAATAATTTACATATGTTAGAAAATATGGGGGCCAGCCCAGTGGCACAGCTGTTAAGTTTACATGTTCTGCTTCAGTGGCTCCCGGTTTGCTGGGTCACATCCTGGGTATGGACATGGCACTGCTTGTCAAGCATGCTGTGGCAGGTGTCTCACATATAAATCAGAGGAAGATGGGCATGGATGTAAACAGTGCCAGTCCAGCTCAGCAAAATGAGGAAGACTGGTAGAAGAATTTAGCTCAGGGGTAATTTTCCTCAAAAAAATTGCAAAATATGGTCCAAGAAATTTAATTTGTAAAATTTTGATTTATAAGTGGCTTAGAGAAATTTCAAAAAAAATAATATATGCAAAAATCCGTAATCATAAGAAGTTATACTGCCATAGATATATTAACTAACATCTTATTGAGCAAATAGATGGAATCATCAACTTCACTATAAGAGTTAAACAATCTAAGCATAGAAAATAAATTTTTTTAGAATTACAAAATTTAATCTAACAAAATTATATTGTTTTGGCAAAGCAATTTTCTGACAACTAATTTTCTGAATGTGTTTTTCACATCTTTTTCCCTAAGGCTGTAGGTCAAAGGATTCAGCATGGGAATCACCACCGTGTAAAACATAGATGCCACTTTAACTGTGAGCCAAGAAGTTTTAGGAGTAGGGATACAACATAGGGAAATGCTGGTTCCATGGAAGATGGTGATGGCTGTCAGGTGAGAAGCACAAGAGGAGAAGGTTTTCTGGCCCCCACTCTCAGAAGGTATCCTCACAACAGTAATAAAAATTACTATATAAGACAGAATAATTGTCAGGCTGCTCACCTCATTGAATAGGGCAATAATAAAACGCAGCATGTGGCTTATATCCCAGCAGGAGACAGAAATAATTATCCTATTTCTATAGCATATGCTGGAAAGCAATGCTAGAAGAAAATATGTGACTGTCAGGGAACATATTACACCCCATGAAGAAGACCCAGCCACCAGCAGAGCACATGCTTCTGGGACATAGTAGTGGTGTAGAGCAAGGGATGACAAACTGCCACAGAATGGTCATAGGTCATCACTGCCAACTTGAAAAGCAATGAAAATAAGACTTGTTAGAAATAAATTGAACTTTTTCTTAGCATTCAGGGTTAATTTCAACACCTTTCATTGAACTATATTAGACTGATACTCAAAAAATAAGTGATTAATATAGAGAGTTATTAACATTTTCAGCATCCCCTAGCTTAAAGTCAGATAATATATCTCATAATGCAAACTCCCAGGTCCTCATTTTACCTGAAATGAAATAAAGTTTCGAGGGAAATAAAAAGTGTTTTATAGAACTTTCTGAGTGGACTGATTATGAGAACCTGAGAGCATATCCAGATCATCTGTGGTTTTTAGCACTTTTATAAGGCAAAGTTTAAACTATAACATAATTAATGAGTCTCTAAATATATATCCCTTATTCATCACCCTGAATTCCATAGTGTCTAACTGGGAGTTTTTGAAATATGGTCCTTTCTGAAACCAGTAGACATGTAGTGTGTCAGAATAGATTATTTCTATATTAATCCAGAGCATCTTGACCACTGAAAAATATGGAAAGTACAATATTTAATTGATTTAAAGCATAATCATATATTTACTTAAAGGTAACCTAGCATCAGTAATATATATGAAAAATTACTGGACATAAGTAGGACATAAATATATATATTTATTTGAAATATATTGAGTGAGAAAGCAGTTTGGAGTTGATTAAACTCCTGACAACCTCTTTCACATTGTTGTTCCTAAAGCTGTATATAAAGGAGTTCAGTGTAGGGATCACGATGGTAAGAAACACAGTTGACAAGGAGCCATGAGCTTTTGGAGATGGGCACACTGTAGAGAAGAAGGATGATTCCATGGAAAATGGTGATGGCAGTCAGGTGGGAAGTAAAGACAGAGAAGGTTACTTGGAGTCCACCGGTAGAAGGCATCTTGATGATTGTGACAACTAGGACCACGTAGAAGGAGAGGATAATCAGGAGGCTACAAGCCTCAGTGAACGTAGAAATGACTAAACATGTCTTCTGACTGCAGAAGGGGTCAGAAGAGGATAAAGAGAGATGGCAGAATACTCACAGCCATAGCCAAACTGATTGATGATGTTAGAGTCACAGAAGGATAGTTCCGGAAGGGAATATGTGAATGTCAAGGAACATATTCCACCATGTATGTAGCTTCCCACTATGGGGAGAGTACAGAGTTTATGAGACATAGCAACTGTGTAGAGAAGGAGGTTACAAAGTCATGAACTGGTCATAGGTCATCACTGCTAACATGAACATTTCTGTTATTACAAACGCACAAAGAAAAATTGTACTGTGCATCTCTTGAAGGAGATAATACTGCCTTCCACAACCAAGATTTCTAGCAATTTGATTGTAAACACATTGGAATAACAAATATACAAAAATTATAGATGGCTGAGGAAAAAGTATATGTGTGCATAGAGTTTGGGATTGATCCTTATGACCACAATTATGCCCAGGTTCCCTACCACAGTGACTGTATAGATGGTCAAGAAAACCAGGAAGAGGGGTTCCCTGGAGGTGTGGGTATTCTGAGAAGCCCAGGAGGATGAATGTGTTCACAGAACTCTGATTTCCCTCATACAGTAACATGGCTTTTTATTATAAATAAATAAATAAGAAAACTGAGCAACAGAACTTGAGAAGGTGGGGTAAGAGGAACTCGGGACAGCTCAGCGTGAACTACTTAACACAATGTTGTCAATGCGCACTCTCGAGTGTTCTGCTCAACATTGGAGTCTTGAAAACTCACTGACTTTTTGATTGTAAGCAATTAGCTTTATCCTACAGTACTGTAGTTTCCTCATTTGGAAAACAAGAAAAACTAGTAATTATCAATAGTCTTACTATATAAATGATTCATAAATGCGTGTGATACTTAGAGCATTGAATACCCCATGATAAAATATAATCATATGAGAACAAAGGAGACATAAAGTGAAATCATAAAAATGTTGAGCAGATCATTGTAGTCATATAATCACAGCAGAAGTGGCCTTGAGAAGATTAAACACCATACATATAGAAATACAAAAGAGTAAATTTCTTTGGGGAAAATGTATCATCAGACATTCAAAATTCTTTATTGATATATTGAATATTTACCTATTCAACATAAATCTTATTATCAAGGACACATAAAACATCTACTTAAGAAGATCTTTAAGAGGTCTGATCAAAAATTCCACTAACTATGTTCTCTCCATAACATATCCACCAAATGGCACTTTACAAGGCTCAAAATGCTCAGTGATTTTGAAATGTGTTTTGAGGAAGTGTTTTGGAGATATTCTTGAAAGTTTCATGCTGACTATCTTCTGTTGGTAGTACATATTGTATTAAAATGGAAAAAAAAATCCTGCTTATTTATCAGTGATTATAAAACAAAAAAATCTTACTAAAAACAGAAATATCTCTTGCAAAATAACCAAAATCTTTTCCACACTTAGGTGTGGTGGTCAATGAGGAATAAATAAAGTTTGTAAGATTCAAAAATATAAATATTTTACTTTTATAAACCAACAGGAATTTGAATATTAGAAATTTCACATGATTAAACCTAAAAAATCACAACTGATTCTGGAAACAAATGTGGAGATGCAATGAATATGTTGCTGCCATCTTCAATCCATCTGTGAACTGGCACCATTTTTAGCTTTGCTTGGCACAAGCAGTAGCCTGTCATGAAATCTGCCGCTAATCCCAGGCACAGAGCACCAGCTGTGCGACCACATTTTCCATTACATAGAAGATTGGGTTGACAATTTGTGAACTTTATGTATTCAGTCACATGTATTCATAAAAATCTTCTCCAAATTCAGGAACTTACACTGCTTTTCTTGGGTCACATCTATGCAGGTTAAGAATTTTGAGGTACGGTCTGCTACTGCTTCAAGAAAGTTTGATGAAATGACTATATCAGTAAAGGTTCTAGAACTTGGATTGGAGAAAGAGTTCCTGGAATTGTTAGATCATATTCTCCTTGATAGAAACTAACTGACCGTTGTGACAGCCTCTAAACCAAGATCAAGAAGAGACTTGAT
This sequence comes from Equus caballus, assembly GCF_041296265.1. Taxonomy (NCBI): domain Eukaryota; kingdom Metazoa; phylum Chordata; class Mammalia; order Perissodactyla; family Equidae; genus Equus; species Equus caballus. The sequence continues at coordinate 13,922,091 of NC_091704.1, forward strand.
ATAGTTGAAAAGCAGAGACTTCCTGCATATTTCCACATACCTTGTGTTCAGTCTTCATGAGCAATAGTTCTACTGTCCCTTCCTTACATTAAATCTCCTGTCTTCACAGCTAATGTTCCCACCTCAGACTCTGTCAGTGAAATGTATCAAAGCAGTAACCATCATAGTCAACTCTGTGCTTCAATATTTCTCTTAACTGGTATTCTTTCTACTGTATTTTGTGGTACCTTCCAGGTCCAAATGGATCTAACGCTATCTCCAAAGTTCACAGAAATTAAAAGTAATCCCCTTTTACATTATAGACCTTCAAATATGTGAAGACATTTAAAATGGATCTCTTGCTGTTTTACTCTCTGGGTAAACATTTTTAGTGTTGCTTTCTGTTTGTTTTGTTTCCATTTTTGTCCTCACACTGGTTTCTAGATATTCCAGAGGATCCAGTCAATATTCTGGGTATACCATTGACCCTTCTGAGCTCATACCGAAGCTTAAACTAAACAAATCTTCTCAGGAATATCTTGCCAGGACAAGAGACAATGGCCTGAGCAATCTGCCCTTACTTGCTACATATCAAATAACAATGCCTAACTGAGCACTTGTAGTCAAATATTTGAACTGTGTTAGGTTAATTTACTGCTTTCCCAAGTTTCGTCCATGATTTCTGGTAAGCAACAAATCATGTGCATATGCACTTCAAATTTTCAGACAAAGTTGAAGATAGTGCATTTACTACTAAATTTCATGCAGTTTGATTCTTTTCTTTTCCTCTTTGCTGCTTGCATGACCTTTCACTCCAATTGGATTGACTGCTTACCACACTGCTTCTCACCTTTATTCAAGCCACTCGGTCTGACCGGAAGCCTTCACTGTTTTGTCAGCTTCCATCAATATTACCAGACATCAGTGCCCATTCCATTCTCTTTGCTACTTATTTGTTAAGCTTTTGATAAATATTCTTTCCCCTCCACTTTTAAAGAGCACACATGTTGTGTTCAAAATATGCTCAACACAAACTATAAGCAAAATACTCACAGGGAGTTTTTACAACCTAGAAGAGTTCAAGGTCACTTATACTGAATACTTCACTTCCTTACCTACATCACAATCATTTTGAGGGCCAGATTCACATTGTTTTATTTATTAGTTCACAAATAAAACAGATACAAAAATGCACAAAGAAGATAATAATTGTCAAGATAATGTAATGGTGATAATTTTATCAATGTAGTCAGGACATTGTTTTTAACTAAATTAGCTTGGTATCGGGGAGTATGACTGAGGTTGAATGAATAAACTAAATCCTTGGTCACAGCACAGAAAAAAGGAAATAAAATGTCCTACTTATTTAATCTTATCAGAAACTTTTATTATAAAATTCTAAAATATTGAGGATCTTGTCAAGATGGCGGTGTGAGCAGACATTGAACTTGCCTCCTCCCACGAACACAACCAAGTGACAACAATTTTTGGAAAAATTACCCTGGATTGAAAACTGAAAACTGGATAAAAAGAACCCCCACAACAAGGGACAGTCCTGACGAAGGCAGAAGAGGCAGAAATTCTTTCTGGAGAGGAAAGAAGCCATCTTTGGGAGCAGCGGAGCTTCTCAGCTGGCCAGGCGGGAGCCTCACTAAGGTACGCAGCCCTCCCCGGAGGAGTGAGGTCCAGAACGGGGGCGATATTGCTATAAGCATCCTTCAGACTCAGCTCAGCTGAGACAGGGGTCTTACTGTCTGGCTTTGCTGGCTATTAACTGCAGTGAGGATACCCCCAGAAAAGCTGTCAGCCAAAAGCCAAAAAACCTGGATCTTAAAGGGCCCACACACAAACTCACTCATTGCAGCAACCTAAAATCACCAGAGAGAAGGCTGACAGTCCTTCGGTGAAAGGAGACTCACCGGTGGGCTCTGGGGGCATCTTGGTGAGAGGAGGGAGCTCTCTGGAGACTGAGGCATTGGTGGGGGCTATTGTTCTGAGCTGGTCCAGGCATGCTGACATGGACCATGGTGGGTGCCATTGAGGTTCATCCCTTGGCCTGTTAGCCCAGGGGTCTTCCAGGCCCACTAGAGTACATATTTAATCCAGTTCAGCCAGGGCACACAGCCCTCCCTAGGGAGCAGCCCCAACTAACATCAAGCCCTCAGGCTACTTTTCAGCCTGCATGGACTGGGTGCCTTGACCCTCTACAGGCAGGCAAGGGTGTCTGCCTCTGTGGGGCAGGGCCTGTATGAGGACCAGGTGAACTGTAGGGGGCACTGGTGGAGAAGTGGGGGCCCCTGCACTGTGGCATCGGGGTACACTCCAGGGGGTTGAGAAGTGTGCACGGACCAGGACTGTGTTGACGGTGTATGTGCTCCTTTGGGGGGTGATGCTTATCAGCAGCAGCAGACCTATGCTTCACAAACAGCCATAAAAAGGATCAGCCCCACCTTCCAAAGTCTGAAACAATTGAGTGCTCCTGTGCCTAGGGTCAGCCCCACTCAGCTGCACTCCTAAGAGAACTGACAACAGCCTTGTAGACCTGCTGCCTATCACAACTGTACACCCCTGAGCCTAGCAACCAGCAACTCTGGGTAGCAACCCAATTAAGAGGAAAACTGCAATAAGAGTGTGCTGATAGACTTTGTAGGCTGAGGCTACCAAAACCAGATTTACAAACAGCTGGCCAGGGAACAAAAGATTAGACTCCCTGGGTACCTGCAGTGGGAGGAAGCCTGCCACAGCAGAACGACACAAGTAGCTCACAAAGGGGTCACTTCTGGTTCTTATGGACTGGTGACAAGAAGGAAGCACACTGCTGGGCCTCATAAGGCATCTCATACATAAGGCCACTTATCCAAGATCAGGAGACATAACCGACTCACCCAATACAATGAAATAAGCATAGAGAAAGAGGCACAATGAGGAGACAAAGGAATACTTTCCAAGCAAGGGAACAGCAAACAACCCCAGAAAAAGGACTAAATGAAACAGAAACTAGCGACCTACTTGACAAAGAGTTCAAACAAAATATCATGAGGATGCTCACAGATATGGGGAGAAGAATGGATGAACACAGTGAGTACATCAGCAAAGAACTAGAAGATATTAAAAAGACAGAAATGAAGATTACAATACTGGAAATGAGAAATTCACTAGAGGGACTCAATAGCAGAGTAGAGGAAGCAGAAGAATGGATCAGAAAGCTAGACAAAACACAAGAGGAAATCACCCAAGCAGAACAGAATAGGGAAAAAATAATTAGACAGAATGATAACAGTCTAAGGGAACTCTGGGACAATATCAAGCATGCTAACATTCAGATAATAGGTGTCCCAGAAGGAGAGGAGAGAGACAAAGGGGGAGAAAATTTATTTGTAGAAATAATACAGGAAAATTTCCAAGTAAAGTCGTGAGATACAAAATCAATGTACAAAAATCAGTTAGATTTCAATACACTAACAGCGAAGTAGCAGAAAGAGAAATTAAGAATACAACCCATTTACAACTGCAACAAAAAGAATAAAATACCTAGGAATAAACTTAACCAAAGAGGTGAAAGATCTGTACAGCGAAAACTGTAAAACATTGTTGAAAGAAATCAAAGAAGACACAAAGAAATGGAAAGATATTCCACTCTCTTGGATTGGAAGAATTAACATCGTTAAATGCCCATACTTCCGAAAGCATTCTATAGATTCAACACAATCCCTATCAAAGTTCCAACAACATTTTTCACAGAAATAGAACAAAGAACCCTAAAATTTATATGGAACAACAAAAGACCCCAAAGAGCCAAAGCATTCCTGAGAAAAAAGAACAAAGCTGGAGGTATCATACTCCCTGATTTCAAAATATACTAAAAAGCCATAGTAACCAAAACAGCATGGTGCTGGCACAAAAACAGACACAAAGATCAACGGAACAGAATTGAGAGCCCAGAAGTAAACCCACACATTTATGGACAGCTAATATTCAACAAGGGAGCCAAGAGCATACAATGGACACAGGAGAATCTCTTTAATAAATGATGTTGGGAAAACTGGACAGCCACATGCAAAAGAATGAAAGTAGACCATTCCCTTACACCATGCACAAAAATCAGCTCAAAATGGATTAAAGACTTGAACGTAAGATCTGAAACCATGAAACTTCTAGAAGAAAACATAGGCAGTACGTTCTTTGACATTGATCTTAGAAGCATATTTTCAAGTCCCATGTCTGACCGGGCAAGGGAAACAAAAGAAAAAATGAATGAATGGGACTACATCAAACTAAAAAGCTTCTGCATGGGGCCCACTCCATGGCTGAGTGGTTAAGTTCCCATGCTCCGCTGCAATGGCCCAGGGTTCGGATCCTGGGAACGGACATGGCACTGCTCGTCAGGCCACATTGAGGTGGCGTCCCACATCCCACAACTAGAAGGACCTGCAACTAAGATATACAACTGTGTACACGGGGGGGTTGGGGAGATAAAGCAGAAAAAATAAAGAAAAAGATTGGTAACAGTTGTTAGCCCAGGTGCCAATCCTTAAAAAAAAAACAAAAAGGGAAAGAAGAAAAAGCTTCTGCACAGCAAAGGAAACTATCAACAAAATGAAAAGACAACCTAACAATTGGGAGAAGATATTTGCAAACCAAAATATACAAAGAACTCATACAGCTCAAAAACAAAAAAACCAACAATCCAATTAAAAAGATGGGCAAAGGATCTGAACAGAGATTTCTCCAAAGAAGATATACGGATGACGAACAGGCCTATGAAAAGATGCTCAACATCATTAACTATCAGGGAAATGCAAATCAAAACTACAATGAGGTATTACCTCACTCCAGTCAGAATGTCTATAATTAACAAGACAGGAAACAACAAATGTGGGAGAACATGTGGAGAGAAGGGAACCCTTGTTCACTGTTGGTGGGAGTGCAAACTGGTGCAGCCACTATGGAAAGCAATATGGAGTATCTTCAGAAAATTAAGTATAGATCTACCATATGATCCAGCTATCCCACAGCTGGATATCTATCCAAAGAACTTGAAAACAAAAAGCCATAAAGATACTTGCACCCCTATGTTCATTGCAGCATTATACACAATAGCCAAGACATGGAAGCAACCTAGGTGCCCATCAAGGGACGAATGGATAAAGAAGATGTGGTATTTGTACACCCTGGACTACTACTCAGCCATAAGAAACGACGAAATCAGGCCATTTGTGACAACATGGATGGACCTTGAGGGTATTATGCTGAGTGAAATAAGTCAGAGGGAGAAAGTCAAATATCATATGATCTCACTCATAAGTAGAAGGTAAAAACAATGACAAATAAACACATAGCAACAGAGATTGGATTGGTGGTTACCATAGGGGAAGGCCGGAGGGGGGAGGGCAAAAGGGGTGATTAGGCTCACATGTGAGAGGATGGACTATAATTAGTTTTCGGGTGGTGAACATGATGTAATCTACACAGAATTTGAAATATACTATGATGTACATCTGAAAATTAATTAATTAATTAATTAATTAATTAATTAAAAATATTTAGTAGTGAAATCATGGATGTAAATTCACATACTGATACATTTATAAATTCAGAAAAAATGGGTCTTTTTCTATGAAAATAATTTGCAAAATTTAAAGTTTTATAAAAAATGAATAAGCCAACTATTATAAAGGAAACGGAAATTTTCATTAAAATTTCAAATATAGCCTCCACGCTCAGGCATCACTTATTAAATATATGGGGAATAGAGATAATTATTTAATTTTAAAGAGTAAGAAATGTATAGAACTTTGAAAATATCCTAGGAATCTGAAATTACTTTTTTAAAAAATCAGGTAAGAATGACAGCAAAAATGACACCCTTTGATACCCTTTTATACGTAGTAAGTAAATTATTCTAAATATGATGCTAGCAACAATAATCTAGAATCTAACAACACATATAAAATCAAAAGTACATGTACTCCAGAAATATAAATGAATATAAGAACATTAATTTTTTTATTACAGATATTAAGATAGTATAAAATTGTGGAAAACATTCTATATTCTCTAATCAAACTGCCTGGAACCAATAATTGGTTCAGACACTTTTAGCTGTGTGAACTTGGGCAAGTTCTTGAGTTCTAAGTCAGTTTTCTTGTCTGTGAAACCCAAATGAAATAAACAGAACCAACATCATAGTGTTACTGTGAGTACTGAGTTACCACAAATATAGATATGTAAAGTATTTAGACCACAGTCTGATGTAAAGCAGATATTATACACTTATTTGTTTTTATTCTTACTGTTACAGCATTCAAAAGTGAAACATGGTGATTTAAATAGATGCCAAAAAGAGGTGTTGATGAAACTTGGCTCAATTTCCTGAATGATTTATAGAGTAACAACATTAACTCCTGTCCTCTGTAACTGATTTGCTTGTTTTATCTTCTCATTCCTGAGTAGGTAAATTAGATACTGAAAACAGATGTGGGTCCCCTTCCAACAAATGCACAGTAACATTAGTGTAGGGCTACAGGTTCAGTATAAGGTATTTAAATGAGTTGGAAGATAAATGGGATGAGAAGGAATGGATCACCACAGAAGGTTGTAGTTACACAACTTTGGAATATTTCCTATCAACAGATTTTTATTTTTTGCAGGAACATTTGCATTTCTTTCTAAATCCAGAGCAGGAAACATTTCATTCTGCCATTCAACAGTTTTTTTCAATGTTATTTGTCTGTCATAACGTGTTTGGATCTCCTGGCCTTTGGTTAGCAGAGACCATTAGCAGAGACCAGGTGTTCTACTTTTACAGAGGATTTATCTTCCCAGTCTCCAGACAGCACCTTTGGTCTCCTTGTTTCTAAGACTGTATATGATGGGATTCAGGAAGGGAGGCAAAACTGTATATTCATCAAATCTCGAATGGAAGAAGTTTTGGCAATTGGCCCTAAGGCAGCAAAGAGCCCTGTGGTGAGGAAGAGGATGATGACAGTCAGCTCGGCTCTCTCCTGAAGGGATTCTGAGCACTGTTGAGAAGATCCGGATATAGGAGGTGGTTATAAGAACAAAGCATATCAGCACCAAGCTGGAGCTCAGAGCTAGGATCACAAACTCAACAAAGAAAACATCACAGGAAACCAGGGCCAACATGTGAGGGATGTCACAGAAGAACTGGTGGATCATGTTGGATCTTGAAATGGGCTCCCAAGATGTTCCCAGTGTGGACTGCTGCATAAGAAAAACAACTTAGCCAGGCAATGACTGCCGTCTCGTGGCATTTTCCTGATGTCATAGTGGCTCCATATTGGAGGGGGTGGCAAATGGCAACATAGCGGTCATAGGACATGACAGTGAGAAAGGCCAGTTCAGCAGATGCAAAAGCAAAGAAAAAGTAGACTTGAGCCACACAGCCAAGATAAGAGATGGAGCTGCTGTGGGTCAGAGAGCTGTGGACTGACTTAGGCACGGTGACTGAGATGTAGCACAAATCCAAAAAGGAGAGGTTCCTTAGGAAGAAGTACATGGGCGTGTGCAGATACTGATCAAGAGTAATGAGCATGATGATGAGAAGGTTCCCCACCAGAGCTGCCAGATAAATCAGCAGAAACAGTCCAGCAAGTAGCATCTGTAGCTCCCAGACATCAGAAAACCCCATGAGCAGGAATTCTGTCACTTCCACGAGATTGTCCATTGGGTAGGTAAATCTATGTCCTGATTGTTAGCGGAAAAATATGAAAAGATTAAAAATGAGGCAAATAAAAATGAACACAATGTTGTATTAATACAATGTTATAAAAATAATATTCCTCTAATTGAAGTAGTCAATATCTTCTACATTGCTTAAGCAAGTGGAGTGATGGTAGATGAATTTTTCACATAAGAAGATTCTGAGTGAGGTATGTCTAAGACTTTAATAGTTAAGTAAGTAAATTCCCAGATCTTTTGATTAGAATTGCATATTTACTGTGAAGTACTCCTCAAAACATGAGATCAAGACTTTTTCATCAAATAGGGTGCTTGTTATAGATATAGATTTTCAGGTCCCAAGGAAAATCTACTAAATAAGAATTTGTGAGATAAAACCAACAATTTTCCTTCTATACAAGTTTCTGGGTATATTTTTAATACAAAGCTTGGAATTATAATGGTTGCAAGTCCTGGGAGGAGTCAGCTCTCTTTAGCTTTTTCTTGAATAACTTTGGTGGCATGCCACTTTAAAGTGGGGATTTATTGTTTACGTTATAGAATGAATATGGAATATAATTTTAAAACCCATTATGAATAGTTCTCATATGGAAAAGAGGGAAGTTTGCTTTGTGTAAATGCATAAGAAATGACATTAGTACAATAAAAACACCACAATCTTTGTGTAGCTTCCTTTCTGTGCCATATCTGTTATCTGCAGATTAAATACGTTAACTCAATCAATATTCACAATGGCACAACAGAGTAAAATGTGTTACTATTATTTCCACTCTACAGAAGGTGAAACTAAGACAAAGCAAGGTCAAGTAGCTTGCCCAAGACCACTCAAAAAGCCAGATCCTGCGCCAGCACTCAAATCAAGGTAGTCCATCTCCGGGATCAGTGTCGCTAACCTCTGCATTCTACTAATCTACTTTAATGGGTAATAATTTTGACCAACAAAACTTCATGGACTTTTTCTATATATTAATTGATGATCATCATATCTTTGCTTTTTCTCTGTCTGCATGTTTAAAACATACATGCTTGTCTGCGTCAAAGTCAATTGCATGTTACATTCACTCTACATGACTCTAAAGTATTGTAACCCACAATTTAATAAGTTGTTTCCTATTATAGCCAACTTTAAAGTCAATTTAAAATAAGCTTAGTGATTATCCCTTTTAATCAGCATTGTTTCATTATCTCATTCCATTAGTGATAAATAAAGCACATAAATGAATGCTATCCTTTGTGATTAGGCAAACGTGAATGAATGTTATCATTATTTACAGGAAAGGTAGAAACCCTTTTTTATGACATATTTTGAAGATAATCTTCTTTCCATAGGTTATAAATAACATAGTATGAAACACTTCATTGTATCATTAAAACAAATTTTTAAAAAGAATAGTATGCTCACACAAAGTCAAATAATGAGCAATAAATATTTGCAATGTAAATGACAAAGAAGCAGTATCCGCTCCCCGACAAAAAAAGTAACTATGAGGACAAATTAACGTAAAAGAAAAATATGGGCAGTGTCTGAACAAGCCCTTCATAAACAGAAAAATTAATGTTCAATTACTACTTCAAAAATACCTCCAGAAGTTCTCATTATGTAACTGTACATTAAAACCTGAATAAGATGCTCTTTTTCTGCTCATTGCCTTAGAAAATATAATGCACATAAATCTTACCATAAAGGCTTAATAAAGACGTGAAGGGATGAAACGCTCCTTTGCTGCTGTTCTCTGTGTAAGCAGTGTACGCACTGTGGAGTGTCGTTGGGCAATATTTACCACAATTAAGATGTGCAAATTTCGAGCAGCAATGCTACTTGTAACAAATACGTACTCACTTTTTAAATGACATATTTAAGAATGTCTGTTCTATCATGTTCGAACTCTAAATTCCCATTTCTGGCATACTGGATAATATACCCTGTTTAATGCCAGAATGGAACACTCTGTAGTGATAAAATCAAACATGACAGCTCTGCATACATAAATAAGGGAAATATTAATATGTTTTTGAACCAAAAAAAGCACGCTGAAAGCTATTACATAGAAAGTGTTCCCAGTCATATCAGTTTAAACATTCAGAAGACTATAGTATATTATTTATGGATGCATACATATATAAGAGTTGTATAAATCTGTTAAAGAATTAATACAGAGGACCCATTAATCAACATGGTATAGAAGAGGAAAGAAAAGAGAATAAAGGGGAATAAAAATTGAGCATCAACTATATCTGAAATATTTTAATGTTTAAACCTTAGGGCAAACACAAAAATATTAACATGATGAAATTAAATACTGGTTATTAATCATTTGGTATATTCCCTCTTTCCAGATTTGAAAGATTACTATTGATATTGTGTATATTCATGTAAAGAAGCAATTAGAATCCTTTTGTGTATTATGAATTGGATTCAACCTTTTAAATTACTGATAGAACTCAGTGAGAAGAGGCCAAACTGTTTTCTTTGGCATTATGGATCCAATAAGATACCCCACGTATTAAAACCTAAGAATCCAAGAAAATATGGAGATTTAATAGAAGAAGTTATTGGGGCCTCAGTTGAGTGTTAAATTATTTATTATTAATTTCTTCATATTTTGTTATATTATAATAATGTTTTTAACAATGTGTAGTAATTTAAAACTGAATTTTTGTATTGTCTTTTTATTGTTCATAGAATTTAGAGAAACAAGTAATAAAATGCTCATTTATTGCTTTTTATTATAACAGTCCCAACTACACAGTCAAGACTTATAGCTTCTCCTTAAAGCAAAACAAAAGCAAACACACACACGCACACACACTCACACACATTCACAAAACCCTTTCAGGCTGAATCAGCAGTAGGATACAATCCTCCAGGTTAACTTTTCTGCAGTAGATGTAAAATTCTACACAACTGCCACATGGCAGATTCCTCATAACGTATTGTCTAAAGGGTGAGAAAATAAACATCCTAATTTCTTATCTCTTATAGTCACATTTTCATCGTCCTAAAAGGAAAAAATACATAATTTATATATAATGGGTGTTTATTTTTTACTAAAAACTTATTAAATCAATATTTTTAATTGCAGGCAATTTAGAATTAAGAGCATATAAATGAATTTATAGATGTATAAACATAAATACATTATCATTATGAAATATAAATAATATATACAATATATCTTATTCCAAATATTAGGCAAATTGGTTGACGCATTTGTTTAGTAAATGGCTGTTGGTTAACACATACAAAAGGTACAATTCCCTTCCACACATATACATACATCATCAATTGTTAGATATAATTTGTGAATTTTAAAAGCATTGTTTTTAACAGTAAAGCATTTGTTAAATATTTATAAAAGTTTCTTGCATTTGAGTCTGTGTATTTTATTTCATTTTTTTTTCTTTTTAATTTTTATTGTGTTTATGATAGTTTGCACCTTTGTGAAATTTCACTTGTACATTATTGTTTGTCAGTCACGTTGTAGGTGCACCACTTCACCCTTTGTGCCCACCCCCCAACCTCCCCTTTCCCCTAGTAACCACTAATCTGTTCTCTTTGTCCACATATTTAACTTCCACATGTGAGTGGAGTCATACAGAGATTGTCTTTCTCTATCTGGCTTATTTCACTTAACATAATTCCCTCAAGGTCCATCCATGTTGTTGTGAATGGGACTATTTTATTCTTTTTTATGGCTGAGTAGTATTCTATTGTATGTATATACCATATCTTCCTTATCCAATCAACAGTTGACGGGCACTTAGGTTGCTTCCACGTCTTGGCTATTGTAAATAATGCTGCAATGAACATAGGGGTGCATGGGACGTTTGGAATTGTTGACTTCAAGTTTTTTGGATAGATTCCCAGTAGTGGGATGGCTGGGTCATATGGTATTTCTGTTTTTAATTTTTTGAAAAAGCTCCATACTGTTTTCCATAGTGGCTGCACAAGTTTACATTCCCACAGCAGTGTATGAGGGTTCCTTTTTCTCCATAACCTCTCCAACATGTTACCTTTTGTTCTGGTTATTTTTGCCATTCTAATGGGTGTAAGGTGATATCTTAGTGTAGTTTTGATTTGCATTTCCCTGATGATCAGTGATGATGAGCATCTTTCCATGTGCCTGTTGGCCATCCACATATCTTTTTGGAGAAATGTCTGTTCATATCTCCTGCCCAATTTTTGATCAGGTTGTTTGATTTTTTGTTGTTGAGTTGTGTGAGTTCTCTATATAGTATGGAGATTAACCCTTTGTTGGATATATGATTTGAAAGTATTTCTTCCCAGTTTGTGGGTTGTTCTTTTGTTTCAATCCTGTTTTCCCTTGCCTTGAAGAAGCTCTTTACTCTGATGAAGTCCCATTTGTTTATTCTTTCTGTTGTTTCCCTTTTCTGAGAAGACATGGTGTCCAAAAAGATCCTTTTAATACTGATGTCAAAGAGTGTACTGCCTACATTTTCTTCTAGAAGCCTTATGGTTTCAGGTCTCCCCTTTAGGTCTTTGAACCATTTTGAGTTTATTTTGGTGAATGGTGAAAAAGAATGGTCAATTTTCATTCTTTTACATGTGGCTTTCCAGTTTTCCCAACACCATTTGTTGAAAAGACTTTCTTTTCTCCATCATAGGCCCTCAGCTCCTTTGTCGAAGATTAGCTGTCCATAGATGTGTGCTTTTATTTCTGGGTTTTAAATTCTGTTCCACTGATCTGTGCCCCTGTTTTTGTACCAGTACCATGCTGTTTTGATTACTGTAGCTTTGTAGTATGTTTTGAAGTCAGGGATTGTGATGCCTCCAGCTTTGTTCTTTTCTCTCAGGATTACTTTAGCAATTCTGGATCTTTTGTTGCCCCATATGAATTTTAGGATTCTTTGTTCTATTTCTGTAAAGAATGTCATTGGGATTCTGATTGGGATTGAGTTGAATTTTTAGATTGCTTTAGGTAGTATGGACATTTTAACTATGTTTATTCTTCCAATCCATGCACATGGAATGTCTTTCCATCTCATTTTGTCTTCATCAATTTCTTTCAGGAAAGTCTTGTAGTTTTCATTGGATAGGTCTTTCACTTCCTTGGTTAAATTTACCCCAAAATATTTTATTCTTTTTGTTGTGATTGTGAATGGGATTGTCTTCTTGAGTTCTTTTTCTGTTAGATAGATAGATAGATAGATAGACAGATAGATAGATAGATAGACAGATAGAAAGATATAGATACACACACACATCTAAAGTCTAAATAAAGACAATAACAAGGTGATATTTCCCTCTGCCATGATACAAAAAAATGTACTAATCTTTTCCCCAGAATAGGAAGCAAAGTCTTTTGGTGATATTCACTCTACTCCTTTATATTGTGTAACCTAAACACTATTACACAAAGTTAATAATACTTAGATACTATGGTATAAAGTCAATGCATCTTTTATATAAGATAAAGGGATAAGAGAGGGAAGAAAACAAGGATATTTAATACACATGCACATTATAACAAAATATGGAGGAAATAAGAAATACAGTTTTTGTTTCTCTAATTGGTTATATGCTCATAGCTGGTACTTAAAAATATCTCTTCCACTCCCAGTTCCTTATTACTTTCACCCTCAGCATGGAGCTTCACTAGTCATGATTCTATACCAACTGGGATAATCCAGATACTCACTCCTGAAGGATTTGGGCCATTAGTAGTCCTGCTTGAGTTGAGTTTTTGTAGCTTTCTATTGACTTCAACAGCAGAGAATGATAGTACTAAGAGACATGCTAAGGGAGCTCCTATATTCCGGAGAATATACTTATTATGGAGTAGTAGTTCAATTTTTCCTTGGTTTTCAGGATTGATCACCCCTTCCAGCATAGTAACTCTCTTTGTTGCCTCTTGGTTCAGAGGCACAAGAAGCCCAACACAACCAGATAGCAACCTTAGCATAAGGCTCAATGGAATCATTATTTCTCCTGGTGGAAGCGTTCCCCTCTTTGGAACTAAGACTCTAGACCAGCAGAGAATAAGGTTGTGAGGATAAGAAGTAACATTCTGCTAGTGGATCGCTAGGGGTAAGTGCTGAGTCTCTCATTTCTACAACTTTGTCACTGGATTCATGATCTGGGCTACGGAAGAAACAGTAACATAGTGGATGCAGATTCAGAGTATATACAGCCTTCCGGAGATGTGACAAATGCCATTTCAGGACTTAATTTGTTTCTATAATGCATAATAGTTAAAAACAGTGAAAGGAAAATATAAATTCATTTACTACCTAGAGAAATACAAAAAGCCTATGAATTTGAGATCAATTAATAAATATATTTTTAAAGGATGATGGACAAGAATACCCTTCTAATGGGAAAAAAAAAACTGAAGAGTTAGGGGAGTTTTGGAATGTTTGAATATAAAAATGAGATTTTCATGGTGGTCATGTTAATTTACTATCAGCTGAATAAAAATTAAGTGAGTCCAGCAGTTCATTCAACGTGTTAAAACAAGTTCTTTTGTTTCCTACTCAGGAAAGAGCCTTCAGTTAGATCATAGAAGGGTCTTGGCCAGGAGTCAATCAAGGTCCACTGATCTCTCTTTGCTTCAGCAGGTTAGACCATGTTATGACACACTATATTAGTCAGTTTTAGCACCTGTTGGTAAGTGCTACATTATGTGGATTTTGTTTTTCCTTTTTAACCCTCTCTTGGCTTTCCCATTTCTGAAGTGGATGGAATACCACACTCAGCACAGGCAAGTAGTAATTAGGTCTATGCAACCATCTTGGTTTCAGGATTCATACCCATGACATTCCATTGTGCTGGTTCCAAGTTATTGAATCATCTTTGACATCTGGTGCATGAAATGAGCAGATGGAAGATGTGGGAAAACCATGTTTATACTACACCCTAGAGCAGCAAAGATTAAGACAAAGTAACATAACTAATGAACGCAAGGTGACTCTTAACCAGCCTCCTTTTGGTCAAGCCCACATTATGTGAAAAAATTATATGGCTGATTTGACTCACCTTGGACAATCAACTGACATGCTGCTTAATTTTTAAATAGGGATACTAAGAGATGTCAGCCAGTACATATGTGCTACCTTATTTGGTCAAGAAATAATTCATAATAATTCTACTGTCCTGCCACTTAAAGTTGGCCATGTTAAACCTTTTTTTTAATTTTGAACTATTTTATTTTTAATATTTATTTGAAAATTCAATGTTGTCATCATGGGGGAAAACAAAATTTGTTGGACTTTCTTATATATAATCCATGGTTTGGTATTATTTGTTTTTCTCTCCTTTCCTTTCTTTTGTCCAGCTTCATTGAGATATTACTGACATATATATAATTTTAGGGTATACAGTGAAATGATTAGACACATTTGTAAACTGCAAAATGATTACCAAAATAATGTTAATTAACACCTCCATCCACTCACATTATTACCATATGCTTTGTGTGTGGTGATAACAATTAAGATCTACTCTCTTAACAGCGTTTAAGTTATTTAATACTATATTGTTAATTATCAGCAAGCTGTGCATCAGATCCTCAGATCTTATTTATCTTATAACTGGGGGTTTGTACCATTTGATCAACATCTCCACATTTCCCCCCGACATCCAACCCGCAGCAATTACCGTTCTACTCTCTATTTCTACGAGTTTAGCTTTTTTAAGAAATTCCACGTATAAGTGAGAACATACAATATTTGTCTTTCTCTGTCTCAGTTAGCATAATGCTCTCAAGGTCTATCCATGTTGTCAAAAAACAGAATTTCCTTATTTTTTTGGCTGAATAATATTCTCTTATAGCATATCTTCTTTATTCATTCATCCATTAATGGACAGTTAGGGCATTTCTGTGTCTTGACTATTGTGAGTAATGTGAAATAAACATGAGGGTGCAGATGTCCCTTTGCAGATAGTGTTTTCACTTCCTTCAGTTAACTACCCAGAACAGGGGTTGCTGGATCATAGGATAGTTCTATTTTTAATTTTTTGAGGAAGCTCCATACTGTTTTTCATAATTGCTGTATCAACCTACAACCCCACCAACAGTGAATAAGAGTTCCCTTTTCTCCACAGCCTCGCCAACACCCGTTGTTTCTTGTCTTTTTCATAAAACCAATTGTATCGTTTGAAATGACATCTAATTGTGATTTTGATTTGCATTTCCCTGATGATTAGTGATGTTGAACATCTTGTCACATACCTGTTGGCCATTTGTTTGTGTTTTGGAACAATGTCTACTCAAGTCCTCTACCCATTTTTTAATCAGACCAATTTTTGTTTTTACTATTGAGTTATATGACTTCCTTGTATATTTTAGATATTGACCCCTTAACAGATATATAGATTGTAAATATTTTATCTTATTTCAGATATTGCCTTTTTGTTTTTCTGAATGTTTATTTTGCTGTGCATTAGGATTTAGTTTGATGTGTTCCTACATGCTTATTTTTGATTTTGTTGTTTGTGTTTTTGGTGTCATACCCAAAAAATCTTTGCCAAGACCAATGCCAAAGAGTTGTTTTTCTACATTTTATTCCAGAAATTTTATGGTTTTCCAGCTTTATTCTTCTTTCTGAGGAATGCTTTGACTATTTTGTGTTTTGAGGTTCCGTACACATGTTAGGAGTTTTTTCTATTTCTGTGAAAAATATTATTGGAGTTTTGATAGGAATTAAATTGAATCTATAGACAGCTTTGGGTAATATGTACTTTTGCATTCTTATCTTTTTTGCTGAGGAAGATTAGCTCTCCCTGAGCTAACATCCATTGCCAATCTTCCCCTTTTTTCACTTGAGGAAGATTAGCCCTGAGCTCACATCTGTGCCAATATTCCTCCACTTTATATGTGGGTTGCCATCTCAGCATGGCTGATGAGTGTTGTACATCCACTCATGAGATCCAAACTCATGAGTCCAGGCCACCAAAGTGGAGCATGCCGAACATAACCACTATGCCACTGGTCTGGCCCCAAAATGTATGTTTTAACAATATATGCCTTCTGATACACGAACACAGGATATTTTTCCATTTATTTGTGTCTTTTTCAATTCTTTCATCAATGTCATATAATTTTCACTGAAGACATTTTCTACCTTCTTGGTTAAATTTATGCCTCAGCATTTTTATGCAATTTTGAGCAATATTTTTTCTATTTCTTGTCAAAGATCTTGATGTAGCACTTGCAAAGAGGTGCTAAAACTGACCACTATATTGTGTCACACATGGTCTAACCTGCTGAAGCAAATAAAGATCAGCGGACCTTGGTTGACTCCTGGCCAAAACCCTTCTATGATCTAAATGAAGGCTCTTTCCTGACTAGGAAACAAAAGAATTTGTTTTAACATGTTGAATGAACTGCTGGACTCAACCTGATTTATTCAGCGTGACAGTAAATTAACATGACCGCCACGAAAATCTCATTTTTACATTCACATCTTCCAAAATTCTCCTCATTCATTATTCAACATTTTTTTTTCCATTGGAAGAATACTCATCTGTCAAACTTTCAAATATATTTATTAATTGATCCCATATACATAGGCCTTTTGTATTTTTCTTTATAATAAATGTATTTATATTTTCCTCCTAAAGTTTTTAACTGTCATGCACTATAGAACCAAATTAATTCCTGAAATGGCATTTGTCACATCCCTTATGATTTTATTTGAACTTTTTTCTATTTTGTTTGTTACTTCACAATTCCTAGATAACTTGATATTTAGCATGTGTCAAAGGTGTTATGAATAATGAGCAAAGTATGTGACGATTTGGAAATCTTAAAGTTCAGAGAGAACTAAATTGTACATTTGAGATAATGAAATATTGACACAAGATCTTAGTCTATAAGTACACAGAGAGGTTTCCTTAAGGAAGTACTTCAGCTGAGATGAATTTTAGAGTTGACATGCGTTAATACTTAGGCTAGACAATTAGGGTATCTTTTCTCATAATTGTCAGAAATGACTCTTTACTCAGAAAAATATGTGAGAGGGAAGTCATCTGAAAGAAAAACAACTAAAAAGTTGACCTGTATCCAGTCACAACATTTTATCCCCTGAAAATGGGTCATTCATGGGGTTGCTCAAATAAAAACCAAACTAACTCAGACAATAAAGGTACAGCGTACCCTCCCTCAGCAAAGGGCAAGGAATTTCTCCATCATAAAAAAGTTGGCTGCAGCCATTGTTTCCTCAGTTCTCGTTCACTGCATATTATTTTTCTTTTTCACTTACCAGATGGACCGCAGTATTAGTTTGACTCCAAATATATCTTAGATTATAATTTCTTTTGAATTTATTTATGTTTATTTTCAAAAAATTAAATTAAGTGGGGACCATATCACTTGAATATTTATGTCACATTTCGCTGAATAAGGTCAGGCAGTGTGGCCAACATGGTATTCATGTATTATATTTTTATGGTTCATTTGAGGCATTTTTGATATTTATATTGCTAAATAGTTGATGAATCATAAGTATGTATAATGTAAAATTATTTTCAACAAATACTTTGAATAATATCCACTTGTTAAATATGCTACTGCTAAAATTTCTTTAATGCATATTGTATGAGCAGTAAATTGAAAGGGTAATGTAAAACAAAATATTTTACAGCATTGATTACTTAGGTCTTGATAGGATGACAGTGGAGTTGTCAGTCTAATATGTGAAACTTAGACTTGAAGTGTGTTTCATATGTTTACGATTTATTCAGTGAAATTTAGATTATCTTGAAATGTACCTTTATTATTTTCCTGAATAATGCTTTCCTAATATGACTTTTCTTACAGATTTCTTTACCTGTTTATTTCTAAGACTGTAGATGATAGGATTCAAGAATGGAGGAACTATGGTATAAAATACAGAAAAAATCATGTCCTGAGTTGTTTCAGAGTTTACTGAAGGCCTTAGGTACTCATAGAAACCACAACTGAGGAAGACAGACACCACAAGGATATGAGGGATGCAGGTGGAAAAGGCCTTCCCTTGCTCTCTTGTTGGAAACTTGAGCACCATAGAAAATATGCGTGTATATGATATAGCAATGAAGATAAAGCAACTACCACATATCCCTATGGAAGAAACAAAAATTAAGAGTTCATTTCTAAAGGTGTCAGAGCAGGAGAGCCTCAGCAGTGAGGGGATGTCACAGAAGAACCGGTGGATCACATTGGACTTACAGAAAGGCAGCTGGAATGTGTTGCCAGTGTGCACACCTGCATAGACAAGACCACTGAGTAGAGAAGCCAGTGTCATTTGGACACAGAATTGGTGGTTCATGATAATTGGGTAGCGGAGAGGCTGGCAGATTGCCACATAGCGATCTTGGGCCATTATAGTGAGAAACATCACCTCCACATATGCACAGTAAATGACCAAGAAGATCTGAGTTGCGCATGCAGCCACAGAAATGGTCCTCTTGCCAGTGAGAGATTGGGCACAGGCATTAGGGACAGTAACAGAAATGTAGCACATGTCCAAGATGGAAAGATTCCTGAGGAAGAAGTACATAGGTGTGTGAAGTTTCTGGTCGATGGTGGTGACAGTGATAATCAGAAGATTCCCTAAATTAGTAGCCAGGTACATCAATAGGAATACCACAGCTTGCAGTAACCTCAGCTTCCAGCCATCAGCAAAGCCAGTGAGGATAAACTCAGTCACCATGGTGGAATTGACCATTTTCTGGAAATGCTTGATTGGAGAGGCAGAGGGATAAAAATAGGAAGAGTGAAAATAATTAATTTTTTAGAATAAAGCGTTTACCTCTATTTTCTATGGGTGGTTTTTGTTTGTTTGTGGGAATGGTCCACTTCTGGTCTTTTGATTTTTCTCAGCCACTCTTCAGTTGATACAGTATCAAGGTGCGACGGATGAGATCCTCCAACCTATTCCTCTGGGTGTGACATGCAGAACTCTTCCTCTGTTTCTTCCATAATATCCAATCCATGAGGTTTACGTTTTAACAAAAATTGAATTATTTAATGCAAGAAAATCTGTGTAAGAGAAATAGTGTCTGAGAAAGAAAGGCTTTATTAGGAGCTGAATAATGCATTCACTCAGGATGTTGACACACAGCAGGGCTTTATCTCAGTGCCCTTCAAGTGTGGACTGTGTCTCATCAAGGTCCCTGCCCTGTTTGGCATTACTCCTCCCAAGATCAGTGCAGAATCTGAGACTAAGAGTTCACATATCTTTATAACACTTGTCATTGTGATGAATTCACTGTGGGGTCAGTAGGCTTATATTTTGCATGTCATTTTAAAATGTCATTTTTATAGACATCTATTTATTTTAATTGTTGAAAATAATCAATGTGCAAAATTTGGAGAAAATTAAAATGGGCCTTCACTACAGCTAGCTCAAGAGTCTCTGCTCTAGGTGGAGTGAGCGTTGGTGGAGAAGATATCTGTGTGGTCACGTGAGGACAGAGACACTGAATTTTTGCTATGATAAGTTTTATAAATATTTTCTGTACATTCTTGAATAATCTAGAGCTAATAAAGTTGAATACTATATGATTGTAATAAAATGAGTGGGGACCGTTTCCCATCTTCATCTTCTGAGTAGTGCTTCCCATTGTTTGTATTCAATTTCTTCTGTGATTACTTTGCTATCTACATTTACTACGAATTTTGACACTGATGCTACACAGAAATTTATCTCCCACAAGATAATAATCTGAAAGTTTCACATGCAAAGCATAACCCTTGTACTGCTCACCTCTACTCTTTCCTAACAAATTATCTTCTTATATCTTTTCTATAAATCCCATTTTTAAGTTACTTTCCCCCTTTTCTTGACTACCTCATTTGTCGCCATTATTGTACCATCATATACAATGCTAGTAATCCAGACTATAGTTCATTTTATATTTTACATATGGAAATATTGATACCATTATAATATTTAAATGTATCCACGAAGAGGAACAATTTACTAATGAACAAGCCATCCCAAAAAGTAAGGGAACTTTGGGGCTGGCCCATGGTGTACTGGTTAAGTTTGGGCACTCTGATTCGGTGTCCCAGGATTGTGGGTTCAGATCCTGGGCATAGACCTACACCAGTTGTCAGCCATTCTGTGGTGGTGAGCCACATACAAAATAGAGGAAGCTTGGCACAGATGTTAGCTCAGGGCTAATCTACTTCAGCAAAAAGAAAAAAAGTAAGGAAACTGAAATTTCAAAGATATATGTTTCTAGTTTTGGCTCAGTCTAAGGAAGTCAAGTCCTCAACACTCATATTTTTTATGGATCCAACCTTGTCAATTACTGACCATTTTTCATCTCCACTTTGTGCTTGCTTTCACTGTTTCATCAGAATATTACCAGATCCTCAGACATCTCTCCACTGCTCCATTTCATTTCATTGTTTTTCTAATGTTCTACTGTTTTCCATAAAGTGATAGTATTTTCACCTGTACGATGTTTAAAATTCCTCTATCTGTAAAATAATTTGTCTTAGTCTTACTGATATCTTTCATTATTTTTTCCTTTTTCCTATTTTTCATTATGATAATTTTAAAAGGTTTTATCTATATATTCTAACGACAAATTTTTGGCAATAGCGATTGTACTTCTGAAACAGTCTTATCAACTAAATTCCACGAGTGACCTGAGTGTTTATTTCCTCTTCAGCATCTTCTCATATTAATCACAATTTTCCTCTGGAGGCTGCTTTTCTCATCAGCTTTTCTAGAGAATCTCTCAAACTGTATCTTTTCTCCAAGGTTGTATTTGTCAATAGCCAGCCCCAGGGATTTATATGTTACATTTCACATTGAAAGTGCAAAGTTCAATTTATTTTGCACAACCTATGTGAAATCTATTTTTCTCTCTCCATTTTCCATTCTTCTCCTAAACAAACCCTGTGCTGTCATCTGCGTAAACACCTCATTCTCAGAATAAGCTTGAATTTTTAGTCTTTCCCTGACAGCGCCACTTTTCCTCTTTTGCTCATAGTATCATCTTTTCCTTTGTGATCTATCAGGTCTTTAAATCCAGCTCAAATAAAATTTTTGCTGTGAAACTTTCTTGATTTCCCCAAATTTATGTTCTATTTTTATGTTTTCTTTAAAATTCAACATATTTTATTTAATTACAGGAATCCAGTAAGTGTTTATCACCTTCAGACTTTGATAAAAGCTATCTGAATTTTGCATTTTATATTAATCTTTTTTTAAATTTTAGCACTTATGTTTCTACATGCATAACAGTTAATAAATAAATGTATTTGGACATGCCTTATTGACCACTAAAAGCCTCTATTCTACTTATTCGTAAATGACTAGCTCTCTGATATTTTAAATATTAACTAATGTTATTCATAAGCCTTCGACAAGTAAACTTTATTACATTCTGTAATTCAAAATGTGCTTCTGAAAGTCGCACACATATTTTAACACTTACAAAATTTACATACATGAGTGCACACACACATATGTAATGCAGTTTTAGTATAAAAATGTTAAAATGATTGAAAAAGAAAGAAAAGGATGGTGATCAAGAAAGTTGAGATTGGTTCATTATACTTCAATTATAATTTTATGCCATATTAAGATATTTTGATTTTATGCAATTGTTGATATGTTAATATATAACATCATCTGTATATATATTTCTCTATTTATATATCTGTATATCTATTTTTTGTCTATCTGTCTGCTGTTTTCTGTCTGCTCTTTTATGTTATGTTTGTTGCCTTAATATTGATATTCCCCTTTGTCTCCTCTGGAACTTCTGTTCACACATTTTGCTCCTTTACCAAGTTTATGGTAAGTAAAATAGTTTGAATCGTAAGATACAGCATAAATAAACAATTAATTAATTAACGTGTGTTATTTTTATATGTTGCACACAAGTTCACCACTCTCCCTGATATTACTGTTGTGGCATGAAAAACTATAGCAATAACTTTAAACATTTACTAAGAATTCTCTATGCTTGTGCTTTACCTCAAATAATTGACTATTCATCTACTGGTCTGGCTTATTCTTTTAATAAAATGATTGATTGTTTCCCAGAATAAAATAAGTTGGACCATTGCATTGACATTCAAACTACAGAGTACTCACTCCTGAGTATTGCATATTCTTAACCTGGAGAGAAGAATAGTTTCTCTTGCTAGTTTCTCCAAATGAAGCTCAGAAAGATGGCTTAAACAAAATTTCTATGCATACAGGTTTTGAGAACATCTTCAGATGAAAAATGTACCCTTCTTATGTTGTTAAAAATGTCAATCATGTTCTGCCCTATAAAATTACTAGCATGCCCATGTCATCACCAAGAAAACCTCGGGGAACACAGTCCTTACCATCCAGTTACAGCAGGTACCCCAAGGGTAATTCCAGGCAGGTAATGATTTCCAGAACACAGGTGAATAGGAACCAAGTATAATTCAAGAGTGGGCACAGAGGTTGAACAGATGGAAACATTTTTACCTGTGTGTGTAGGTAGATGATTCTTATGTTAAGGAACTTATGAAACTGAGGAGCAAAATTAACCTTCCTGATTTAGAGGGTTCATTGATGACATCTATGTGCATCTCAGAGACCACATTCTGTATTCTAAAGAGTCCAGATTAGTTGTTTCTGCCCTGAACTTGATGAATCAGAGATGACCTCAATCATTCCTTCTTTATTTATAGCTCTCATGTTCAATAATGGGAGAAATTGAAAAGGTTCCCTTAGTATCATTTCTTCTAAAAATCTAAAAATGTGCATGGTTCCATGGGGATATTTTGCCTACACACCGTATTTGATAGCAGTATAATGGATTTGGGCAATTTTTTAAAAAAAATCTTTCTAAATCTCTGTTTCTATTCATTAATTGGAGCTGTCCATATGAGTTAAGTTAAATTAGTTAAACATTTATATATGATGTAAAACTCTCAAATTTTAATCACTGAGTGTTAAGTAAGAATATCTATATTTTAATGAAAATAATTCATTTCTATGGTGTGAAATTCATATAAATATTGAATTTTAAACTTATCTTACAGTGAGAGTTAAAACAAAGCAGAGTAGTCTTTGTTTCTTTGTATAAGCTCAAAATATTCTTTAACAATGCTCTCCAAAGTGGCTGGACAGTAGAGTTACTACAAGTTATCTCCTGACCAAATAAAGTGGCACATGTGTACTGGCTGACACCTTCTGTTACCAAAGATCTCCTTGTAAAAACTAAAGGGTTTGTCTGTTGGTTGTCCAAAGTGGGTCAAACCAGCCGTTCCATCGTTTTACATGATGTGGGCTTGAGGAAACAGAGGCTGGATGGGAGGTACTCTGTGAGAATTAGTTATGGTACTTGGTCTTACTCCTTACTGTTGTCAGATGTAGTATAAACAAGGTTTTATCACAGCCTTCATTTGGTCATTTCATGTATCAGATATCAAAAGATGATTGAATTATTTAAATAGAGTGGAATGGGATTCCATAAGAAATATACCTGAAACCAAGATTGTGGCCCGGACCTGCCTAATTATTTGCCTATCCAGAGGGTGGTCATCCTACTAATTCCAGAAAAGGGAATACCAAAAGAGGGTAGCAAAGGGAAAAAATTTACACAATGTAACACTTTCCTAGAAGACACTAAAACTAACCCCTATATTCCATTATAACATGTTTTACCCAACAAAGCAAATAAAGAGCAATGAACTTTGGATGTGTCCAGGACTAAACATTTACAAAACCTAACTGAAGTCTCTTTCTTAATTAGGAAACAATAGACTTTGTTTTAAAACACTGAATGAACTGCTGGACTCCATCCACTTTATCCAAAAATTAGTAAACTAGCATGACCACCATGAAAAATTATTTTTTACTATTCATAAATCCCTGAATTTCCCCATTAACTAATCATTTTTTTCCATAATTAAGGGTACTCTTATCTGGCAAACTTTAAAAACATATTTATTTATTGAGTCCATATAATCAGGTTTCTCTTATATTTCCCTAAGTAGTAAATGCATTTATCTTTTCTCCACATTTTTAACTATTAAGTGTTGTAGAATAAAATTGTTTACTGTAGTGACATTTGTCATATTCCTTTTGAATTCATATGAACATTTTTTCTCATTTTGCTTGTAATATGAAAATTCTCAGGTAATTTGATATTGAGCATGTGTCAAAGGTGTTATAAAGAAGACTAAAGTATATGAAAGTTTGGAAACCAGTGAGTTTAGAGAGAACTAACATAGCTATTGAAGATGATGACATGTTAACACAGATTTTAGGCTACAAGCATGAAATTGTGTTTACCATATAGAGATAAATAAAAATTAAAAAAAATTAAGAGTTGATATGAGTTAATAATACCTAGGCCAGATAATTATTTTACATCTTTTCATAATTGGCAGGCATGATCCTTTACCCAGAAAAACATATGAGAGGCAACACATCTGAAGAGAAAACAATGAGAAAATTGACCTGTAATCCAGCCACACATTTTATCCCCCAAAAATGGGTCATTCATGGGTTTTCAAAAATGACAAACAAACGCAGCCAAGGAATTTCAGAGTACTGTGCCCAAAGAAGTAGCTGGAAATTTTTCTATCATGAAAAACGTTGGCCGAAACCATTGTTTCCTTAGTTCTCATTTAATACACATTTTTTCACTGTTCAGATGGATTGTAGTATTAGTTCGATTCCACATGTATCTTAAATTGTATTCTCTTTTGAATTATATTTGAATTTAATTTGAGAATGGTCAATTGATATAAGTAGGTGCATTATCATTTAAATGTTTTTCTCATGTTTCACTGAATAAGATGGGAGAATATGGTTTGTAAGTTATCTCTATATTTGATTTATTATTTCCTTTGAAGAATTATTGATATTGACATTGCTAAATGTTTGATGAATAATAAACGTATTTAAAGTAAAATGATTCTCAGCAAATATCTTGAATCATATACATTCATTCAAATATGCAATTGCTAAAATTCCCTCCATGCACATTTTGCAAAGGATAAATAGGAAAGGTAATGTAAAACACAAAATAATTCTTTTACAACATTGATTATTCATGTCTCACTAGAGAGATCCTGGAGTAGGAAGTCTCATATGTAAAACTCAGACATGAAGTGTATTTATAGAAGTTTGGAATTTATTCAGTGAAATTGAGATAACACTGAAATGTATGTTTAAAATTTTCCTGAATAAAATTTTCTTAATGCTACTTTTCTTGCAGCTTCCTTTTCTGTTTCTTTCTAACACTGTAGATGATAGGATTCAAGAGTGGAGGAGTTATGATATAAAATATAGAAAGGATCATCCTGAGTCATTTCAGAGGTTACTGAAAGCCTTGAATACACACAGGATATGGAAGGAAGGAAGACAGATACCATGAGTACGTGAGGGATGTGGGGAGAAAACTCCTTTCCCTGCTCTCTGGCTGAAAACCTGGGTACAGTAGAAAGTGTGTGAATACTTGAAATGACAATGAAGATAAAGCAGCCAACACAAACCAACATGTCACAGACAAGCATGAAAAACGTGTTGCTAGAGGTGTGAGAGCAGGAGAGGCTCTGCATAGAGAAGACATCACACAAGAACTGATGGACCATGCTGGACTGACTGAAGGGCAGCTGGAATGTGTTGCCATTGTGCACATCTGCATAGACAAGACCACTGAGTGTGGAGGCCAGGATCATCTGGACACAGAAATGGTGGTTCACGATAACTGGGTCACAGAGGGACTAGCAGATGGCCACATAGAGGTCACAGGCTATGATGGTGAGGAACATCACATCCACATAGGCAAAATAAATGACCAAGAATACAAGAACACCTAAGTTTCACATACAGCCACTGAAATGGTCCTGTTGCTAGTGTGAGAGGTGACACATGCAGTGGGGATAGTGACTGAAATGCAGCACGTCTAAGATAGACAGATTCTGAGGGAAAAAGTACATGGGAGTGTGAAGGTTCTTACTGAGTGTGGTGTACGTGATGATGAGATTTCCTAAAAAGGTGATCAAGAACATCAGTAGAATTAACATGGAGCACAAGAGCCTAGCTTCTGCCCGTTGCCAAAGCCTTTGAGGAGAATCTCAGTCCCCATGGTGAAAGGGAATTTGTTTGAAATGCTTGCTGGCTGGTAAGGAAGAAGAGATAAAAAGGAAGCATAATAATAATAAAGTGTTTACCTATATTCTATAAAGTTTACTTTGTGATAAGGAAAGTAAACTTTTCCCTTGGGATTTCTTTGGCTATTCCAGATCTTTTGTTGTTCCATATAAATTTTAGGATTCTTTCTTCTATTTCTGTGGAAAATGTTGTTGGAACTTTCATAGGGATTGCATTGAATCTATAGATTGCTTTAGGAAGTAGGACATTTTAACTATGTTAATTCTTCCAATCCAAGAGCATGAAATATCTTTCCATTACTTTGTGTCTTCTTCAATTTCTTTCAACAATGTTTTATAGTTTTCAGTCTACAGATATTTCATCTCCTTGGTTAAGCTGATTCCTAGATATTTTGCTTGTTTTGTTGCAATTGTAAATGGCATTGTATTCTTAATTTCTCTTTTTACTACTTCGTTGTTAGTGCATAGGAATGCAACAGATTTTGTATGTTGATTTTGTATCCTACAATTTGTATTCATTACGTCTAAAAGTTTTTAAGAGGATTTAGGGTTTTTCATGTATATAAAATAGTGTCATCTGCAAATACTGACAGTTTCTCTTCTTCTTTTCCAATCTGGATCGCTTTTATTTCTTTTCCTTGCCTGGTGTCTCTGGCTAAGACTTCCTAAACTATGTTAATTAAGAGTGGTGAGAGTGGGCATCCTTGTCTGGTTCCTGTACTTAGAGGGATAGTTTTCACTTTTTCTCCATTGAGAACGATATTAGCTGTGGGTTTGTCATTTATGGCCTTCATTATGTTGAGGTATTTTCCTTCTATACCCATTTTATTCAGAATTTTTACCATAAATGGATGCTGTATCATGTCAATTGCTTTCTCTGCATCTATTGAGGTGATCATGCGCTTTTTATTCTTCATTTTGTTAATGTGGTGTATCATGTTGATTGATTTGCAAAGACCAAACCATCCCTGTATGCCTGGAATAAATCCCACTTGATCAGGGTGATGACCTTTTTAATGTATTGTGGTATTCAACTTGCTAGTATTTTGTTGAGGATTTTTGCATCAATGTTCATCAGTGATGTTGCCCTGTAATTTTGTGTGTGTGTGTTGTCCTTATCTGGTTTTGGTATCAGGGTAATGTTGGCTTCATGGAGTGAGTTAGGAAGCTTCCCCTCCTCTTCGATTTTTTGGAACAGCTTGAGAAGGATAGGTATTAATTCTTCTTTGAATATTTGGTAGAATTTACCAGGGAAGCCATCTGGTCCTGGACTTTTATTTTTGGGGAGGTTTTTGATGACTGTTTCGATCTCCTTACTGGTGATTGGTCTACTCGAATTCTTTATTTCTTCTTCATTCAGTTTTGAAAGGTAGTATGAGTGTAAGTATTTATCCATTTCTTCTAGATCATCCACATTTTTTGTGCATAGCTTTTCATAGGATTCCCATAATCTTTTGTATTTCTGATGTGTTGGTTGTAATTTCTGCTCTTTAACGTCTGATTTTATTTATTTGAGCCTTCTCTCTTTTTTTGCCTGATGAATCTAATTAAAGGTTTGTCAATTCCATTGATCTTTTTAAAGAACAAGCTCTTGGTTTCATTGATTTTTTCTATTGTTTTTTTAGTCTCTATTTTGTTTATTTCTGCTGTGACTTTTATTATTTCCATCATTCTACTGATCTTGGGCTTTGTTTACCTCCTTTTTCTAGTTCCTTTAGGTGCACTGGTAGATTGTTTATTGGGGATTTTTCTCTTTTTTTTCTTATTTTCTTTTGAGGAAGATTAGCCCTGAGCTAACTACTGCCAGTCCTCCACTTTTTTGCTGAGGAAGCCTGGCCCTGAGCTAACATCGTGCCCATCTTCATCTACTTTATACGTGGGATGCCTACCACAGCATGGCGTGCCAAGCAGTGCCATGTCCGTACCCGGGATCCGAACCGGCAAACCCCAGGCTGCCGAGAAGCGGAATGTGCGAACTTAACCGCTGCACCAGCAGGCCAACCCCTGGGATTTTTCTTGTTTGTTGAGGTGAGCCTGAATTGCTGTAAAATTCCCTCTTAGAACCACTTTTGCTGTATCCCATGGATTTTAGCATATCATATTTTTATTTTGATTTGTCTCCAGGTATTTTTTTATTTCTGCTTTAAAGTCTTCATTGACCCAATCGTTGTTCAGCAGCATTTTGTTTAATGTCCACATCCTTGTGGCTTTTCTGATTTTCTTCATGTAGCTGATTTCTAGTTTCATACCTTTGCAGTCATGAAAGATGTTTGGCATTATTTTAATCTTCTTAAATGTATTGATGCTTGTTTTGTGGCCTAATGTGTGGTCAATCCTGGATAATGTTCCATGTACTTTTGAAAAGAATGTGTATTCTGAGGTTTTGGGATGGAATATTCTGTAAGTCTCTGCTAAGTTCATCTGGCTGAATGTGTCGTTTAAGGCCAATGGTTTCTTGTTGATCTTCTGTTTGGATGATCTAGCCATTGATTTACGTGGAGTGTTAAAGTGCTCTACTATTATTGTGTTACTGTCTATTTCACCTTTATGTCTGTTAATAATTGCTTTATATATTTAGGTGCTCCTATGTTGGGTGCATAGATATTTACAAGTGTTATGTCCTTTTGTTGGATTGTTCCTTTTATCATGATGTAGTGCCCTTCTTTGTCTCTTATGAAAGCTTCTATTTTAAAGTCTATTTTGTCTAAGTATTGCTCCCCCAGCTTTCTTTTCACAGCCATTTGCATGCTTATCTTTTTCCATCCTTTCACTTTCAATTTGTGAGTGTCTTTAGGTCTGAAGTGTGTCTCTTGCATGCAGCTTATGGATGCATCTTGATGTTTTATGCAATCGGCCACCCTGTGCCTCTTGATTGGAGGATTTAGTCCATTGACATTGTAGCTATTGATAACTATGTCCTTATTGCCATTTTCTCACCTTTTTTCTGAGCCTTTCAGTAATTCTTCTCTATTCCTTTCTTCTTCTCTTGCTCTCTTCCCTTGTGGTTTGATGGCTTTCCTTAGTATTATTTTTGGATTCCTTTCTCTTTATTATTTGTGTATTTATTATAGGTTTCTGGTTTGTGATTATCGTGAAGTTCACGTATAATAATCTACATCTGTATCAATCTATATTGAGTTGTGGTCTCTTTTGTTTGACTTATTTCTAAAAGCTCTACTCTTTTCCTCCACTCCTCACATATTTTATGTTTTCGATATCATACCTAACCTCTTTTTTTGTGTGTGAGTATCTTTATTCTCTTATCATTGAAATAGATAATTTTAGTACTTTTGTTTTTGTTTCATATTCTCTTCATGGGTCGTTGATCTGCTACCTTTACTGTATTGTTGCCTTTACTAGTGATTTTATTGCCTTTTTCTTGATAATTTTCTTATTCCCATTTGTGGTCTTCTCTTTCCCACTTAAATAAGTCCCTTCAGCATTTCCTGTAGAACTTGTTTCTTCGTGATGATCTCCTTTAATTTTTGCTTGTCTGGGAAATTCTTTATTTCTCCTTCCATTCTGAATGATAACCTTGCTGAGTAGAATATTCCTGGCTGTAGGTTTTTTCCTTTCATCTCGTTAAATAAGTCATGCTACTCTCTTCTAACCTGTTGGGTTTTGGCTGAGAAGTCAGATGATTGCCTTATGGGATTTCCTTTGGATGTCACTTGCTGCCTTTCTCTTGTGGTTTTAGGATTCTCTGTTTATCTTTAATTTTGGACATTAATGTGTCTTGATGTGGGCCTTTTTGGGCTTATCTTGTTTGGTGTTCTCTGTGCTTTCTGTACATGGATGTCTTTTTCCTTCCTTGGGTTAGGAAAGTTTTCAGCTATTATTTCTTCAAATAGATTCTCTGTCCCTTTGTCTCTCTCTTTTCCTTCTGGGACACCTACAATACAGATATCTGTCTGCTTGATGTTTCCCTAGAGTTGCCTTACATTGTCCTCATTCTCATTCATTCTTTTTTCTTTTATGTGTTCAGCTTGAGTGATTTCCTCTAGTCTTTCTTCCAGCTCGCTGATCTGTTCTTCTGTATCATCTACTTTGCTGTTGAATCCATCTAGTGAATTTTTCATGTCTAGTATTGTATTCTTCATTTCTGTTTTTTTTAATATATTTTCCAATTCTTTGCTGATGTTCTCACAGTATTCATCCATTCTTCTCCCAAGATAAGTAAGCATCCTTATGACTTTTTGTTAACTCTTTTTCAAGGAGATTTTTAAATTTCTATTTCATTTAGTTCTTTTTATGAGGTTTTGTCCTGTTCCCATACTTGGAAAGTATTCCTTTGCCTCCTCATTTTGCCTCTTTCTCAGTGTTTATACGTATGTATTATATGGGTCAGCTATGTCTCCTGGTCTTGGAGAAGTGGCCTTATGTAACAGACACCTTTTGAGGGCCAGCAGTGTGCTTCCTTCTTGTCACCAGTTCCAAATGTTCCAGGAGTAACCCCTCTGTGGGCTACATGTGTCCTTGTGTTGTGGCAGCATTGCTTTTGCTGAAGGTGCCCAGGGAATCTAGGCGGCCCCCCTGGATAGCTTTTTTGTAATTCTCAGCTGCGTGTGGCTGCTATGGATCCTTCAGTTACTTTATTGATTTTGGGGAGCCCCAGTACATTTGGCCGCAAGGACAAATACATTTCTGTTGCAGTTTTTCTGTTAAGGTTGTAGGCCCCCAGTATGACTGTTTGCTAGGCTCAGGGGCTTACAATTCCTGTAAGCCTCTTGCCTGCAAGGCTGTTGTCAGCTCTTGCAGGGTTGCAGCTGCATGGGGCTGGCCCCAGGCACAGGAGCACTCAGTTATTTCAGGCTTTGGAAGGCAGGGCCAATCTGCTATGTGGCTGTTTGCAAAACACAGGTCTTCTGCCACTGATAAGCACCTTGGCCCACAGGTCCACACACACCATCAACACAGTCATGACCCGTGCACACATCCCAAACCCCTGGAGCATCCATCCATGGACCTCAAGCCTCATCCATGTTGTCACAAATGGCAGGACTTTATCTTTTTTATTGATAGTAGTCCATTGTGTAAATATGCCAGACATTCTTTATCCATTCATCCATTGGTAGGTACTTAGGTTATTTCCGAGTCTTGGCTATTTTTAATAATCCTGGAATGAACACAGGGGTGTGTATAACTTTTAACATTCATGTTTTCATGTCTTTGGATAAGTGCTCAGAAGTGGAATAGTTGGGTCATATGCTAGTACTATTTTTAATTTTTTGAGAAATCTCCATACTGTTTTCCATAGTGGTTGCACCAGTTTGCATTCTCACCAGCAGTATATGAGAGTTCCCTTTTCTCCACATCCTAACACTTTTTATTTCTTATCTTGTTAATTATAGCCATTCTGGTGGGTGTGAGGTGATATCTTATTGAGGTTTTGATTTGCATTTCCCTAATAATTAGTGATGTTGAACATCTTTTCATGTGTCTGTCACCCCTCTGTATATCTTTGGAAAAATGTTTGTTCAGACAGTTTATCTGGGTATGACATACTTTCAGTCATATTTTCAGCTTTGATTATATTATATCAATTACTCCTGATCTCAAGGTTTCTGTTGAAAAATCTACTTATAGTCTTATTGATGTTTCTTTGTGTGGGTTAAGTCACTTTTCTTTCACTAACTTCAAAATTCTCTCTCCATTTTTAAATTTTGACCACTTAATTATAAATGTTTTTATGTAGCCTTCTTTAGCTTTAACACATGTGGGTTCATTGGGTCTTCATAAATTTCATTTCCATTTCTATCCAATTTTGAAAAACTTATTATTTTTGAAATAAATTTTCTCTTTTTCTTCCTACTGAGACTCCCATAATGTATATACTGATTCTTTTGATGATGTCCCATATCATCTAGGCTTTCTTTACGTTTTCTTTTTTAATCGTTCTTCTGACTGAATAACTTCAAATGACCCATCTTAAAGGTTGCTGATTCTTTCTTCTGCTGGATCAAGTTTATTGTTAAAGCTCTTTACTGAAACTTTTTGTTTCATCCATTGTATTTTTCAGCCCCAGAATTTGTTTGGTTCTTTATTATGGTTTCAACCTCTTTGTTGAACTTCTCATTTTATTAAAATTTTATTTTCCTGATTACTTTTAGATTTCTACTGGTGTTCTCTTTGAACTTATTTGAGATGAATATTTTGAATTATTTGTTGGGCTACTATTAGACCTCCATTTCTTTACTTTTGGTATGAGATGTTTATTTTATTCCTCTAATAGTGTCATGTTTTCACCATTCTTTATTATCTTTATAGCCTTGTTGTCTGTGCTTTGGAAAAGCACTTATTCCAATGTGTACATAATAGACATGTCAAGTAAAGCTCTCCAACAGTCAACCCAGCAGAGACTCTGGGTGGGTCAGCTGACATTGTCCATGAGTGGAGTGTCTGCAGACCTGCTTCAAGGACTGTGGGAGGGGCCACTACCATGGGCTCTGGGTCAGCTGTTGAGATCTGTATGCTTGTTTTTTAGAGCCATGCCTCTTTTCTTTGTTCTTAACAGCCCCTGGCAATCTAGCCATGCCAATAGCCTCAGAGTTTGGGGTGAGACTCAGTAGAAGTGGGCCTCTCAGCTCTCTAGCCTCTTTAAAGGCTGTGGAAATCAGATGTTCGTTTTACTCTGTCTTGTCTCCCAGAGAATTTCATGCCCAAAGGGTCGCTCTCAGCACTGAGCTGTGCCACACTGGTGGAGGGGTAATGTGAGAAAGTGAAACCGTTCTTCTTACCCTTTGCAATGTGGCTTATCTCTGTCATGTGAACATCTGGGTTGCTGTAACATCTTACCTGTGCTGTTGAGAACTCATGAAGTTATTTTCATTTGTAGACAGTAGTAAATAAGTGTTTCTGCTGGAGAGTGGGCCATGTAACCACTTATTCCACATCCTGCTGATGTCACTCCCTTTTGAAGAATAATTTTACTAAGTTACAACATTTCAAATTAGTGTTTCTTTTTTTAATGCTAAAGATGTCACTCCACTTCTTCTTGCTTGCATAGTTTCAGAAGAGACATTTGATGTTATTCTAACCCTTGCCTCTCTGTAGGTAGGGTACTTTTTCCCACTGGTCTGTTTCAAGATTCATTCTTTGTGTTTTATTATCTGCAATTTGAAGATTACATGCCTGGGTGTTGATTTTTTGTTCTGCATTTTACTCAGTGTTTTCTGAGCCTCTTGGATCTGTGGTTTGGTTTCTATCATTAATATGGAAAAATTCTCAGTCATTTTTACTTTGAATAGTTTTTCTGTTCCTTTTTTTGTCGTTCTTAGGTTCTTCTTTTTTGTATGTTACATTATTTTGTAATTTTCCCAGAGCCCTTAGATATTCCGTTCTGTTTTTTCACTCTTTTTTTCTTTGAATTTAATGTTTTGATGTTTTTATTGACATTTCCTCACACTGTCTGAGTCTTTCCTTGGAACTGTCTGCTCTGTTGATGGGCATATCAAAGGCATCCTTTTTTGTGTTATGATATTTTGACTTGTTGCTCTTCCTTTAATACTTTCTTAGAGTTTCCATCATTTTGCATAGATTATATGTATGATCTTTCTTGTTCTTCAGTTTTCATTAGAGCTCTTTGCATAATAATCATGGTTGTTGTGATGGTTAATTTTATGTGTTAATTTGAGCAAGTTAAAGGATGCCCAAATAGCCAGTAAAACATTATTTCTGAGTGGTTTTATAATGACATGCTGGAGGAGATTAACATTTGGTATAGTAGACTTAGGAAAGAGTATCCACCCTCAAAAATGTGAGAAGAAATTGTTCAATCATTTGAGGGCCAAATAGAACAAAGACAAAGAAAGGGCACATTCCTTCTCTCATTTTGAGCAGGAGCATCTGTCTCTTTCTGGCCTTGGACACCAGAGTTCTCGGTTCTCTGAGCTTCAGACTCTGGCTTTTACATCAGTCACATCCATATGGCAGGCCTTCAGCCTAAGAATGAGTTATCCTACCAGCTTTCTGGTTTTCTAGCCTGCAGAAGGCAGATGGCAGGGCTTCTCAGCCTCCATCATTGTATATATTTAATCATTATATAAATTATTTATATATAAATATAACTTTAATAAGAATATAGTATATAAATGTATATTGTATGTCATAAATGTATATGTTTATATTTGTTATTTGTAATCTAAATTATTTATCATTAAAAATTGCATATGTGTATATAAAATCTCCTTTTGGTTCTGTTTTTCTGGAAAACTTGCCAAACACAGTTATTTTAAATCTCAGATCTGATCATCCCAGCAGTTTTACCATATCTGATTCTGATGCTTTCTCTATCTCATTTTATTTTTCTTTGTGTGCCTTGTAATTTTTTGTTTTAAGCTGAACATAATTTTCTGCATAAAAGTAACTGAAGTAAATAGAACATTAGTATGATGTTTAATGATTTTTCTTGTGAGAGGTTATGTTGTTTTTACTGTTTTCTCCTCATTTTTCTTTGGATTTCCCTAGAAAATTCTTCATATAGTAAAATTCTTCTTTATATGGCAAAATTGTTTCCATGTATGCAAACCTTGATAAGAATAACATGCCTAAAAATGGCTACTTTATAGCTCTTCCTGCCAGAAGTACAAGGGGATATGCTCTGATCCTCACTGTGAGGCTGTGAGAAGACCCCTGGAAGCAAAACTCTAAAGTGTGAGGGTTCCCCTAGTGCAGATCCCCACTGGGGATTTTGTCTCTCAAACTCATCTGTGAGCCTCCAGGAATTCAGCATCTGGTTTTCCTACTCTACTACATGTGCCCACTGATTTTTCTGATCCTTGGCTTTCCTCTTGTAGGTTCATATTCTCTGCATCTACCCTTTTGTCCTTTTAAATTTGGGGCAGCTGTTAGCTTTATGATATTAGTTTTCAGAAATGTGTGAAAAGAGTTGTTGATTTTCACTTTATCCAACTTTTTCTTCTGTTGTGTAGACAGAAGAGAGAAAAATCTAAGCTTTTTGTTGGCCAGACTGGAAATAATATATCTGATGTTTTTACATAAATGATCTTACTTTGTGAATAAAGACGGTCATTTCTCTATGTTTCAATTTGGATTTATTTTTTACCTTTGCATTATTGCACTTGGTGAAATCTCCAGTACAACTTTCAATAGAAATGGAGACAGAGAAAATCCTTGTTTTTTCCCAATTTTAGAGGGAAAGCATTCATATTTGTACCATTAAATATGATATTATTTGTAGGATTTTCATATATTCTCTCCATCAGGTTGTAGAATTTTCTTTATATCTCTATTCTATTGACTGCTATTTTAAGAAACAGAAATCAAGTATTGTCACTTTTTTCTGCACCATGCTGATAAGCATATAAATTTTCTTATTATTTATATAATATCTTCAATTACAAAGAATGGTTTTGAATGTTAAACCAACCATGTATTTCTATTTTAATTCCCAATTAGCCATAGTATAATATTCTATTTATGTACTATTGCACTTAATTTGCTAAATATTAAAAAAAGTTCTCTTTATTCATGAGTGATAGTAATTTTATAATCTCTTTCATTACAATCACTTTGTATGTTTGTGCACTCAGTGTGATAATGCTTTATATAATAACGTCTGAAGAATTTCTTTTCAAATTTCAGGAAGACATTATTTAACGTTGGTATTATTTCTTCATTGAATGTTTTATTGACTTCTCCAGTGAGGGCATCTGGGACTAGAATTTTCTTTAAGGATTTTATGTCTATAAAGTAAGTTTATTTTACAGTTTTGAGTAAATTTTTCTACTTGGTGTCTTTCAAAGAATTTTCCATTTTAACTCAGTTATCCTTATTTACATAAAGTTATTAATATTTTCCTTATTTATCCTTCAAATAGGTTTAGAATCTTTACCAAATTATCCTCCTTTATTCCTGATATTGTTAATTTGTGTCATCTGTCATTTATCTACCTTTGTGTAGAAATATAGCAATTTTTTAAATCTCTTCAAAAATATCCTCTTGTTCCCTTTTACCTTTTTGTGTTATTTAAAGATAAAGATTAATGGAATTAAGATGAAAGAAATGTAAGTGCTGAGGGGATCACCTGCTTCATCATGTCAGTGATTTGTAATTCATATTTATTTATTCTTCTTTAACATAGTTACCATTTTGTGTACTTCCTCTATTAAATTATATTAGAAATACTAAATCCTTGAGGTAGATGTTATTACGATATTATAAATAAAGCAACTGAGGTTCTATTTTTTTCTTTTTGAGCAAGATTAGCCCTGAGCTAACATCTGCTGACAATCCTCCTCTTTTTGCTGAGGAAGACTGTCCCTGAGATAACATTGGTGCCTATTTTCCTATATTTTTATATGTGGGACGCCTGACACAGCATGACTTGATAGGTGGTGCATAGGTCCGCACCCAGGACCCTAACTGGTGAACCCCGGGCCATCAAAGCAGAATGTGTGAACTTAACCACTGTGCCACTGGGTCAGCCCCTGAGGTTTGAATATTTTTAAGCGGCTTCTCATAGTGATATAGCTATAAAGCAAGTGAATGGCAGAGTCAGGATGCAAAACATACCTTCCCCTGAAGGCTGTGGAGTTTCAGCTCTACTATATTGCTACGTGGAAACTCAACCTAGAACAGGAAATTGATTGGGGATATAAAACAATAAATTTTAGTTATATGTTCAAACTCTCAAAAACTGCTTCATTGTGTAATACAGTAGTGGAAGTATGATATAGACTTCAGTGAAAAACAGCTACACAATCCTTTTTAAGATCTCAAACTTCAGAATGAAACTGGCATAACTAAATTACAGCTGCTGACAAATACCGAAGAATCTATTTTTAACTAAGTTTATCATACATACCCTAAAAGCAAAATATCAATAAACAGGTTGCCAAAAAAATCACAACTAAAACTACATAGTGTGCCATTGTGAAGGATCCTGAAATAAAGACAATCGAAGGGGAGCATATAGATAAAGCTTTTATATATGCGAGCAGTAGCTCAGTAGAATCCAGAGTTCAGGTGGGGAAGATGTGCCATGTGACGACGTGCTGTCCACTCAGACAAAGCTGGCTTTGAATCTCTACCTTTCCATTTACATTTCCATGCCTTAATAGTGTTCCTTGACCTTTTGGTGACGAATATTTCTATTTTAAAATTAAGTATATGAAATCCAAAATTCCCAATTTTCAATGAGAATTATGGTACATAATATGTAAATCATGTCAAGTACAGAATGATCTAAATTAACAAAAGATCATGTTAATATTATTCATAAGGTTAGTTACAGTATCTAGGCTAAGCGAGAAACAAAACAAAGCCACAAAGGATCTAAGAAGTTGCTTAAGAAAGAAAGAGAGAGAGAGGGAGAGAA
Source organism: Equus caballus (assembly GCF_041296265.1). Lineage (NCBI taxonomy): Eukaryota > Metazoa > Chordata > Mammalia > Perissodactyla > Equidae > Equus > Equus caballus. Next base: position 13,960,182 of record NC_091704.1, read on the forward strand.
AGAAAAAGTTGAAGAAATAAATATCAAAATAACAAGGCTACACATTAGTGGTATCTGATTGGGGAGTAGGTGATCATCAGAGGAAAGAATACTCGAAGGTAAACTTCCAGACAAAATAATTATCAAAAGATGTTATTGTGAAAGTGTAGATAAAATTAATTTTCCTCCTAGCGGGCAACAAATCAGTTACAACGTCATGTTGAGACATTCTGAGGAAATTGAAGCCTCTTGTATCTATTGTGTTTAGTCATCAGCTAGAACTAAATGATAACATTTATAGAATACTTCTAATGAGTCAGGATCCACAGAAATTGTCTATCTAACTCAATTTTCCAGGCAACCTTGTACAGCTAGTTACTGAAGGAAATTTATAAAAACATAGACATAAGCTATTACAGATTTTATTTTCCTGCCGCAACTGGAAAAACTTTACACAAGTAGAAAGTTGAAAGGTGCATGAGGCAGCACCATGTTATTTCCTACTACTAACACTCACTCCAAAGAATAATACTGGGTAAATTTGAACCAATAAACGTATTTAAGCTAATTAGTTTCCTCATGTTGATTCTCCATTTTCTTACGGATTATTTGCTGTTGTCTCTTCGTGTCCAAAGTACGTTAAACAAAGATGTCTAACTCAACTACAGTGACTGAATTCCCAATTATGGGATTTTCTGATGTGTGGGAACTCAGAGTCTTGCAAGCCACGTTATTTGTTCTGATGTACTTGGCAACCCTGATGGAGAACTTTGCCATTGTCACAGTAACCACCTTTAACTAGAATCTTTACAAGTCCATGTATTTCTTCCTTAGGAATCTGTCTGTCCTGGACATGTGCTACATTCCTTTTACTGCACGCAAGGCATGTATCATCCTTCTGCTTGGCAATGGGATGATCCCCATGGTTGGCTATGCGGCTCAGACCTTTTTGTGTTTGTCTTTGCTTTCACAGAGCCTCTGTTCTTCACTGTCATGGCCCAGGACCACTATGTGGCCATCGGCCAGCCCCTCTGCTGCACTGTAATCTTAAACCCTCATGTCTATATCCACATGACACTGGTCTCCACACGCAGTGGTGTTATCTACTCAGGATTTGATACTGGCAACAGATTTTTGCTGTCCTTCTGTCAGTCCAACATGGTCCATCAGTTCTTCTGTGGCATCCCTTCTCTGCTGAAGCTCTTCTGCTGTCTTAAATTATGTAATTTTTGTCTCCATAGTGATCACCAGTTGTAGCTATTTTGCCTTCCTCACCATGTCTTACATTTGTATATTTTCTACTGTGCTCAAGTTTCCAACCAGAAGAGAGAAAGAAAAAGATTTTTCCACTTGTATTCCTCACATCCTCATTGTGACAGTCTTTGTCAGCTCAGCCAGTGCTGTGCATTTGAAGACCACCTCCAGCTCATCCACCATTCAGGACATGATCGTTTCTGCCTTCTATTCTACAGACCCTCCTTTCTTGAATCTCATTACCTGCAGTTTTAGAAATAAGTAAATAATGAACACAATAAAGAAAATTATGAGAGCATTTTACTCAGGAAAAGGATAAGATGGTTATTCTTAAAGATTCCCACTTTGGTGAAATAGTTTGAAAAATGCTTCAAATTAATTTTATTGCCTATTTTCCACTTTTAACCATCTGACATTATTTTGAAGTGAAAAATATATTATGTCAGCATAAACAAAACATAAACTTAATTTTGAAGATTTTCCATCCATAAAATGAACATTTTCTGATGTTTGAAACTAACTAGTAAGGGCAAATAATTTACTAAATATTTTCTTTTCTAATTATTATCCTTTAAGTTTAAAGAGTCCTAGAATAAATGTATGCTAACTTTAATCTCTTTGTGCAATTATGAGAGAAAATCATTGTCAGTCATATTTAAAATAACCTAAAAATGCATATAATGACGTCTGAAAGTTAATCATGAAAGAATAATAAAACATTATTTTCTTAATAACAAAAAGATGAGTAAATGGAGCACAGGAAATTTTTAGAGTTCTAAAACTATTCTACACAATACTGTAATGGTGGATGTACCGCATAATGCATTTGCCAAAATCCATACAACTGTGCAACATGAAAGATCAACACTAATGTAAACTATGAACTTTATTATTAGCATTTTGACATTTTTCATCTGTTTTAACAAATATGTCACCCTGATGGGCAATTTTAATAATAGAGAAAACTGTGTGTGTGGGAGAAGGATAGATAGAATTTTCTGCTTAACATTCTATAACTTAAAACTGTTACATGAATGACTTTTATTATATTTTTTCACATTATCTATAGAATATATGATTGGCAAAAGAGATCAATCAGAACTTTATGTCATAATGTGAAAGAATAAATTTTACGAGTATTATTTTTACTCAAGGTAAAAAAATTATTTAAAATGTAAATCATTAGTGTTTAACAATTAGTAATAGAATTGTTATAGGCAGTTACAAGCTCCATACCAAAACTAAGGAAGATATATTTTTTTATTTCATCTTGTAATGTTTTTGATGCATTTCATATATAAAAAAGGTACAATGAGGAAAATATTTATTGAGAATTTTATATAGTTTTGCATTTATTTGAACACTTAAAGCCTATGGTAATTCTTGAGGTAGGCACAATATTTTCCAGTAGATGACAAATGAGTTTGCCATAGAGATAATCTAATTTAGAGACCAATTTCTGAATGAAAGGAGCTATCTTACCCTTACAATTTATAAAGTTAATTTTGAAATATTCATTCAAATAAAATGGTGTAAAAATTTTGTATGCATAATAATATATCATCATGATATATAAAGTAAAACTGAGAAAATTAAAAGAAAATATGCTTTCATAATTAAATATTTTAAGATGGGGCTCACAAAAACTTATAGAACACAGCGATAAAAAGTAAGGTAGATATAAGATTTACCAACTTGACCACGATGATATTTGTAGAATGGTATGCACTGAAACTGCAGATCATACATTTGTTCAAATGCGCATTGTGCACATGCCAGAATATATTATATTTTGTGAAGTAAGAAAGGTCTCCACAATGTGTGAAAGACTGAAACCATAGAGAATGCAATCTTTGTCCTCAAGAATCAATGGAGAGAATGAGATATAAAATTCTCTGACTACAGTTGTTTACCTATTTCTCCTTGCAGATCTATCAATTTTGCTTTATCTATTTTGAAGCTCCGTTATTTGGTGCATAAATATTTAGAATTTAATTTCTTCTTAGTTATTTGACCCATTTATCACTGTAATAAGGTCTTTTTTTATGTCTTATAATAGTCTTTGCTCTAAATCCTACTTTGTATGATACCAACATTGCCACTCCAGCTCTCTCCTTCTTAACATTATCGTGTATATTTTTATCTATCTTTTTGTTTGAGCCTATTTGTTTCTTTATATTTTAATTTTATTTACTGAAGGCATCATTGAATTGAGTCTTGCTTTTTAATCCTATCAAATAATCTCTGCTTTTTGATTATGGTGTTTGTATAGATAAATAAATTTGAATTATTGATGTTGTTAAGTTTACTTAGCATATTGCTATATGTTTTCTTTTGGTCTGATGAGATATTTGTTCCCTATCGCCTTGTGTCAGCCTTTATTTGGATTAAGTATGTATTTTATTCTGTTTGTGAGCTATAATTCTGTAATTATTATGCTGGTTGTCACTTTAACATTTATAGTACACATGTTTGAATTATCTCAGGCAAACTTAATTTGCTATTACACCACTGCATATAAGGAGCTTGTAATAATAGACTTCCATTTCTCGCTGCCTGAAATTTGACTATTTTAGTCATACTAAGAGATGTATTATAAACTCTACAAAACATTGTTATTGTTAATTTTAAATAGTTGATTACATTTTTAAAAAGCTTTTAATAAAAAAATTAAATCATATATGTCATGTATATAAACAAAATTTTGTTCTGCTGATGCTCACTGTTCCTTTGTGTAGCTCCACAATTTCAAATTGACAGATTTATTTTAACATTCGTTGTAGTGTACGTCCTTTACTTTGAGCTTTTTTTTCTGTGAAAGTCTTTGTTTACCATCATTTTTTAAAGTAATTTAATTGGATACATAATTCTATACTGGCAGTAATATCTTTATTCATCAGTATTTCCCCCCTCTCGTGGATTTTAGGATTTTCTTCTTATCAATGGTTTGAGCATTAAAACTGATGTGCTTTGGTGTAGTTCTTTCCATATTTCTTATGCTTTGGCTTTGTTGAGCTTTTCGTGTCTGTGGCTTTAAAGTTTTTGATGAAACTTTTCAAATCAAATGGGAAAAATGTTGGCCATTTCTCTTTGAATGTCTTTTTCTGCTCATACTTTTCTCTTTCAGACACAATTACACATATGGATGACTATTTGATTATATTCTCAGTTCACTATTTTTTTAGTTCCTTTTTATTTCTGAGTTTCATTTCCGTTGCTGTGTCTTCAAAGTCAGTAATCTATTCTTCTGAAAGTTTAATCCCATACCATTTAATTTCCATCTCATTAATTATATTTTTGTCACCAGTACTTCCATTAAAGGCAATTTTATCTTTCACTTCTCTAATTAACTTTTTGAGTACATGTCAAACTGTTATAATAGACTTAATTTTTTATTTCAGAAAAATATACATAATATATCTATTCATTTTATGATTTGTAAGTGTACAGTGTTGTGTACTAATTACCACTATCTGTACCCACAACTTTTCATTACCACCCAACTCCGTATCTGCTAAATAATGACCCCCACTCTCACTATCACCAGCCTCTGGTGTATTCAATTCTACTTTCTGTCTCTATGAATTTGCTTAAACTATGTCCTTCACTTAGGATGAATCATATAATATTTGTCCTATTTCCTTATGCTTGTTTCACTAAGCATAATGTTTTCAATGTCTCTTCATGTGGTAACATAGTCACAATTTCCTTCCTTTTTGTGGCTGAAGAGTATTTTATTGAATGCATATACCACATTTCTTTCATCTGCTCATCGTCAATGGTCACTTGAATTGCTTCCATATTTTGGCTATTGTGAATAATCATTCTATAAATTTTGGGATACAGATATTTGTCCAGGTTTGTGCTTTAAAATCTTTTTGATATATAATTGTAGAAGTCATTTATATATCCTACATATTAATCCCTGAACAAATATATGACTTGCAAATAGTTCTACCATTTGGTAAGCTGTCCTTTTATTCTTGATAGTGTCCTTTGATGCACAAAACTTCTTAAGTTTGATGTCATTAGTTTTTTCTATCTTTGTTGTTGTTACTGCTGCTTGTGCTTTTGGTATCATATCCATGAAATTGTTGCCAAATGGAATGTCAAAAACTCCCCCATATTTTCCTTTAAGAGTTTTATGTTTTTTGCTCTTAAATTTAGATCTTTGGCCCATTTTGTGGGGTTATTTTTTTGGCATATCCTGTAAAGTAAGGGCCCAACTTTATTTTTTGCATGGGGTCATACAGTATTCCCAGCCCTTTGTATTGAAATGTATGTCCTTTCACAACTGTATAACCTTGGGATCCACAATGTGCATGTTGTTCTGCATGATGGTGTTCACAGCTTGCTTAGGCTCTGTTTACACTTTTTTCAATATTTTTTTCTTTCTGTTCCTCAGACTAAATAATTTCAATTATCTGATCTTGAATTCTCCGATTTTTTCCTTTTGACTGCAAAAATTGTTGTTGAATCCCTCTAGTGATATTTTCATTTCAGTTATTGTATGTTTAAGCTACAGAATTTCTGATTTAGGGGCCGGCCCGGTGGTGCAGTGGTTAAGTGCGCACATTCTGCTTCTCAGCGGCCCAGGGGTTCGCTGGCCGGGATCCCAGGTGCGGACAGGGCATCGCTTGACAAGCCATGCTGTGGCAGGCGTCCCACGTATAATGTAGAGGAAGATGGGCATGGATGTTAGCTCAGGGCCAGTCTTCCTCAGAAAAAAGAGGAGGATTGGCAGATGTTAGCTTAGGGCTAATCTTCCTTGGGGAAAAAAATCTGATTTATTTCTATATTTTAGCTTTTCTTGATATTCTAATCCTGTTTATAAATTAATTTTCTTTCTCTATGTCTTCCTTTAGCTTATTGAGCACCTTTAATAAGTTGTTTTAAAATTTTGTCTAGTGTATCCAATGTCTGCCCTTCCTCAGACTTTCTGGCTATTTTGTTCCTTTGAATGAGCCATACTTTTCTGTTACTTTGTATGCCTTGTACACTTTTTGCTGCTGGTGGTGTTGAAACCTGGACATTTGAATGTTATAATGTAGTAACTGTGGAAATCAGATTGTCCCCTTTTCCCATTGTTTGTTGTTATTATTTATTTTTGTTGATGTTAGGTATCTCTGTGCTGGAGACCAACCGGAAGGGAAATTTTAAAGAACAGGATTGCTGGATCATATGGTAAGAGTATGATTGGTTTAGAAACAGAGTGTTAAAATATATTCCATACTGTCTGTACCACTTTGCATTCCCATCAACAATGAATAAGTTTTACTGTTACTCCACATTCTTTCAAGCAACTGGTGTTGTCAAGGTTGTGTATTTGTAATTAGTGTGTAGCAGTGTCTTATTGTTGTTGTAGTTTGCATTTCCCTGATGGTATATGATCTGGAAAATCTTTTCATATGATTATTTGCAATCTGTATATTTTCTTTGACAAGGTACTTATTAAGGTATTTGGCCCATTTTTAAGATAGATTACTTATTTTCTTATTATTGATTTTTAAGAGTTCTTTATATATTTTGAATAATGCTTCTTTCTAAAATGTAACTTTTTCCAATATTATCTCCAAGTCTGTGGGTTGTCTTACTCTTTTCACATTACCTTTTGCAAAGCAGAAGTTTTTAATTTTAATGAAGAATAGCTTATCAGTTCTTTCTTACATAGATCTTGCTTTTGGTATTGTATATAAAAGTACATTGTTATATCCAAAGTCATCTGGATCTTCTAGGATTTTTATAGGTTTGCATTTTCCATTTAGGTCTATGAGCAATTTTGAGTTAATTTTTGTGAAATGTGTAAAGTCTGTCTAGAATTAAGTTTTTGCATGTGGATGCACAGAGATTTTTACCACCATTTGTTGAAAAGACTCTTTTTCTTTGATTGCGTTGTCTTGGCTCCTTTGACAATCAGTTATATGTAGTGTATTTCTGAGCTCTCTGTTTAATCCATTGATCACTTTGTCTATTCTTTAATCAACACCACCCTGTTCTGATCAATGGAGCATTATAGTAAAGCCTGAAGGTGGGTAGTATTAATCTTCTAACTTTGTTCTTTGCTTTCAATATTGGTTTGGCTATTCTGGATCTTTTGTCTCTTCCTATAAGCTCTAGAATAAAGTTGCAAATATCCACAAAATAACTTGCTGGGATTTTGATTAGGATTGCAACGAATCTAGAGATCAAGCTGGGAATAACTGACATCTTGATAATATTGAGCCTTCCTCTTCATGCACATGTAATATCTGTCCTTTTATTTTATTCTTCTTTGATTTTGTTTTATCAGAGTTTTGTAGCTTTTTCTTATAAATCTTGTGCAGTTTTTAGAGTTATGCATATTTATTTCATTTCAGGGTTAAGTAAATGGTATTATGTTTATAATTTCAAATGGCACTTGTTCATTGCCGATATGTATAAAAGTGACGGACATTTGAATATTGACCTTGTATCTTGAAACTTTGCTATAATCATATACTAGTTCCAAGAGTACTTGTTAAATCTTGCAGATGTTTTACGTATATGATCATATCTTCTACATACAAACGCCGTTTTCTTTTTTCCTCCCCAATCTGTATAATTTTATTTCTCTTTCTTGTCTTATTGCATTAGCAATAATGTCCAGTGCCATGTTAAAAACAGTAATGTGATGGGACATCCTTACCTTGTCCCTGATTTTAGTTGGAGACCTCAACTTTCTCACCATTAAGTATGATGTTAGCCGTAGAGATGTTTAATAGACATTCTTTATCAAACTTAGGATGTTCCCTCCTATTACTAGTTTTCTGAGATTTTTCATATGAATATGTGTTGCATTTTGTCAAATGGTTTTTCTACATCTACTGCTATGATCATGTGACTTTTTTATCTTTAGCATTGACATGATGGATTACATTAATTGATTATAAATTGTTAAACTAAATTTGCATACCTGGGATAAATATCACTTGGACATGACATATAATTCTTTTTATACATTGTTGACTACGTTTTGCTAATATTCCTTTGAGGATTTTTGCTTCTATGCTCAGGAGAGATATTGGTCTGTAGTTTTCTTTTCTTGAATTGTCTTCAGTGGGTTTTGATATTAGAATAATGCTGCTGTCATGGAGTGAGTTAAGAAGTATTCCCTCTGTTCTATTTTCTGGAAGAGATTGTAGAGAATTAGTATAATTTCTTTTGTACATGTTTGGGAGAATTCACTAGTGGACTCATCTGGGCCTGACGTTTTCTCTCTTGGAAGGATATTAACTTCAATTTTATATATATATATATATTCTACATATATTCTATATATTATATATATAGAATTTTTCGATTCTATATATATATATAGGCTCATAAATATATGGGCTTATTGAGATTTCTATTTGTTTTTGTGTGATTCTGGCACCTGTGTCTTGCAAGGAATTGGTTCATTTCATGTAGGTTATTGAATTTGTCCTTATAGAGTGTTCGTTTATTGCCTTTTTAACGTCCATTGGGCCTGTAGTGTTATCCCCTCTTTCATTTCTGATATTAGTAATTTATGTTCCTTCTAGTTTTTCTTAGTTAACCTAGATAGAGGCTTAGTGATTTTGTTGATATTTCCAAAAGAAAAGCTCTTGGTATCACTGATTTTCTCAATTGTTTTTCTGTTTTAATTTTTATCGATTTCTGGTCTAATTATTATTTATTTTCTTCTACTTTCTTCAGATTCTTGGGGTTTTTTTTAGTTTCCTAACATCAAATCTTAGATTATTTGTTTCAGATCTTTTTTTCTAATATAAGAATTCAATGCTCTATATTTTCCACTAAGCTCTGCCTTAACTACATTCCACACATTTTGATAAATTGTATTTTCATTTTCATTTATTTCAAAGTATTTTTTTAAATCTGTGCTAAGATTTTTCTCTGACATGTATTATTTAGAAATATGTTTTTTAATCTTCACTTTTTTTCAGATTTTCCAATATCTTTCTATTATTTATTTCTAGTTTAATTTCACTGTGGCCTGAGAGTAGATTTTGTATGATTTCTATTATATTTTTTAAGGTGTGTTTTATGGTCCAGAATGTGGCTGACTTTGGTAGTATTCCCTGTGAGCTGGAGAAAAATGCATATTCTGCTGTCATTGTATACAGTAGTCTATAGATGTTGATAGTATACAACTGCTAGAGTGTGTTATTGAGTTCAGGTATGTTTACTGATTTATGTCTGCTGTATTTGTCCATTTCTGATATAGCAGTGTTGAGAAGTCTCCAACTATGATAGTGGACTCATTTATTTCTCCATGCAGTTCCATCATAGTTTGCCTCATGAAGGTTGGCACTCTGCTGTTAGGCATGGCGGCAGATGTTAGCTCAGAGCTAATCTTCCTCAAAAAAAAAAGAGAGAGAGAGAGAAATAACTTGTCTATTCAAGATAAAAAATATTATACATATTTTTAAGCTATTAATATAGATAAAAGTTTATCTTATAAAATACACTGAAATGAATTTCAGAATTAACGTGAATTTATACTGAGGCTAGACCATTAGTGTTAATCATTTCCTAACTATCAGACCTGACCCTTTAGTCAGAAATATATGTGAAGACTAATATACCTCAGAAAAATACTTTAGAAAATTGACCTGTAGTCCTGAATAAAGACTTTGTCCCCTGAGCCTGGGCAACTCAACATTGATTTACAAAAATAATTGAAAATAAAAATTACGAAATCAGGTAAAAATTACTTTTCCTAAAGAAAGAAAGAAAGCGAGAGAGAGAGAGAACGAGGGAGGAAGTAAGAAAGAAAAAAAAAATTCCCCTTATCTAGCAAGAAAGGAGGCTGAATTTACCATTTTTTTAGTTCTCATTTTGTAGACATTGCTTTGATTTCCTTTGCAACAGCCCATGAAAAGTTTTCCAAATCTCGTAGTGTTTCTCAAGACCATGATTTCACTCAATCTTAGCACGTGGCTTTGTCTCAGAAAGATTTTCCTGATTTTTTTTCCTGAAATATCTTTCAAATAATTAATTTGCCACAAAAACACATTATAATTATAAGATTTCTTTCAAAATCTCAAATTTTTATTACACTTACCTTGGTATCTTGAGTATTTGTAATACAAATATCTCCTCAAATATTTTATCAACATTTCTCTCATTTTTTCTCTTCATCTGGTGAATCAGGTCAAAATTTTAATGGTAATATGTCCAAATATTATATTTATTCTTATTTCTCTCCTCGTCAACTAGTGTCATCTTTCCCAACTCATTACTGCCTTAAATTGCAATGTTCTGTTCAATTATCTTATCGACAGAAAGTTTGGGTTTCTCTGTCTATAAAATTTTTGGCTTAGTCCTGTTGATACCTTTCAATACATTTTTTCTATTTTTATTATCACTACTTAATAATAGTATGATCTGTGTGTCCAACTTACTAATTTCTGGTATTACGAGTCACACCACTTTTGAAGATATTTTTATCAGTTAAATCCTGTCAGTGGCCAAAACAATTAGCTAATTTATCTGATGCCCCAACTTTTTTGCCATTTTTAGCATCTTCTGACATTCACACAATCTTCTTTAGGAGGCTATTTTCTCACTGTTTTTTCTAGACTACGTCTGAAAATGCGTGTGTTCTCCAAGCTTGTATTTGTGAGTAATCAGGCCGAACTTGTTTATATGTTACATTTTATTCTGCATTTGTGAAGTTATTTTACAAAATCCATATATAATCTACTCTTCCATGCCTGTCACTCCTCTATATGAAGCTGCAGCTCACACCTCAGCCAAGTCCTCAGTCGCAGGATCCATCTAAAGCTTCTGACTTTTGCTCACAGCGTCACATTCCTTCTTCACTGCTAATACCACTCTCTTCTGTTGTGATTGATCAGGACTTTAAATCCATCTTCAACGTAACTTTGCTTTGCAAACCTTTCCTGACGATCTCAAATTTATTCCACTATTTTTATATTTCGTTGTAGAATCTACATACAACTACAGGAATTCACCATGTTTATATCATTCCCATACATATGTGTAAAGTCCTTGAAGTATAGACCATATATTATTTATCTCTTTGTACTTTTATTAAATATTTGTCTACGTGAATAATATATAATAAAAGTAAATATTTTAACGTAACTGATTGACCACTAACGTTCTTTTTTATGTTAATTGTTACACACTTCTAGTTTCAAAAGTGGCTGCACTGTTTCTGTCATAAATTACCTGTCTCCACCATGTGACTGGTACATGTAACATTGATTGAATCTTTCAAACAAATGTTTACACTCAAAAATTTACCTCCCAGAAAATAATAAACCAAGAGTTTTACTTGCTAAGCACAACTGACACTATTCACTTCTAATTCTCCATAACAAATTATCTTTTTGCTTTTTAATCTTTTAATTGTTGGTGTTTGATTTAATTTTTCTAATGCCTGAACATAGTTGTTTTTATATCATTATACGACCATATCCAATAGTAGTTTTCCAAACCATAATTTATTTGGTCTGATAGTTATCAAAGCTTAATCACCCGTAAGCTATACCAGGCACTGGCCTTTAGTGAAAGAAAAACAATATTGCTATTTTTGATGTTTGATGCCAATGAGGAAACATTATGTTACATAAAAAACACAAATAAATATAAAGAGTTCAGAAAGTAATTTCTGTTAAAATAAATTAGAAGAGTGAAATCTGTAATGCTTCTCTCTTTTTCCAAATGTTAGATGGAAACATAAGATGTGATTTTAAAAATCAGAAGGTAACAACTCTTTAGAGACACTATCTTTTTTGGTAGTAAATTACCTACTATTTTTGTATCTGTAAAGTAATTTAGAAATTATACACTAGCTAGTTTGTATTGATTGCACTACATAAACTGACTCTTTTGTTTATGTGATCAAATATTATTTGGAAATTTTCTTTTTTAATTTGTTTTTGTTCTTAATGTACAAGTCTTATAAGGAAATTTTAGTTATGGAGTCTAAACTACAGTCACATAGCAGAAGTAAAGAAACATAGATAAGACCATTTGATTCTCAGTTAGAAATTAAGACCACTTCTACAAATTTTAGGAATATTATTTCTGAATAAACCTGGGTGTTTTTTTTAAACAAACAAATAAAAAAATCTGACATTTTAAAAAAATTTTTATTGAGTTAATGATAAGTTACAATCTTGTGAAATTTCAGTTGTACATTATTGTTTGTCAGTCGTGTTGTAGGTGCACCCCTTCACCCTTTGTGCACACACCCCACCCCACCTTTCCCCTGGTAGCCACTAATCTGTTCTCTTTGTCTACATTTTTAAATTCCTCATATGAGTGGAGTCATACAGATTGTCCTTCTCTATCTGGCTTATTTCACTTAACATAATTCCCTCAATGTCCATCCGCGTTGTTGCAAATGGGACGATTTTTTTCTTTTTTATGGCTGAGTAGTATTCCATTGTGTACATATATATATATATATATATATATATATATATACACCACATCTTCTTTGTCCAATCATCTGTTGATGGGCACTTAGGTTGCTTCCACGTGTTGGCTATTGTAAATAATACTGCAATGAACATTGGGGTGCATAGGACTTTTGGAATTGCTGGCTTCAAGCTGTTTGGATAGATACCCAGTAGTGGGATAGCTGGGTCGTACGGTAGTTCTATTTTTAATTTTTTGAGGAATCTCCATAGTGTTTTCCAGAGTGACTGCACCAGTTTGCATTCCCACCAGCAGTGTATGAGGGTTCCTTTTTCTCCACAACCTCTCCAACATTTGTTACTATTAGTTTTAGATATTTTTGTCATTCTAATGGGTGTAAGGCGATATCTTAGTGTAGTTTTGATTTGCATTTCCCTGACAATCAACGATGATGAACATCTTTTCATGTGCCTATTGGCCATCCATATATCTTCTTTGGAGAAATGTCTGTTTGTGTCTCCTGCCCATTTTTTGATCGGGTTGTTTGATTTTTTGTTGTTGAGTTGTATGAGTTCTTTATATAGTATGGAGATTAAGCCTTTGTCAGATTATGACTTGCAAATATTTTTTCCCAATTGGTGGGGGTTTTTTTGTTTCAATCCTCTTTTCATTTGCCTTGAAGAAGATTTTTAGTGTGGTGAAGTCCCATTTGTTTATTCTTTCTATTGTCTCCCTTCTCTGAGAAGACATGGTGTCTGAAAAGATCCTTTTAATACTAATGTCAAAGAGTGTACTGCCTACATTTTCTTCTAGAAGGCTTATGGTTTCAGGTCTCACCTTTAGGTCTTTGATCCATTTTGAGTTTATTTTGGTGATGGTGAGAAAGAATGGTCAATTTTCATTCTTTCACATGTGGCTTTCCAGTTTTTCCAACACCATTTGTTGAAAAGACTTTCTTTTCTCCATCGTAGGCCCTCAGCTCCTTTGTCAAAGATTAGCTGTCCATAGATGTGTGGTTTTATTTCTGAGGTTTAAATTCTGTTCCAATGATCTGTGCCCCTGTTTTTGTACCAGTACCATGCTGTTTTGATTTACTGTAGCTTTGTAGTATGTTTTGAAGTCAGGGATTGTGATGCCTCCAGTTTTGTTCTTTTTTCTCAGGATTGCTTTAGCAATTCGGGGTCTCTTGTTGCCCCATATGAATTTTAGGATTCTTTGTTCTAATTCTGCAAATAATGTCATTGGGATTCTGATTTGGATAGCATTGAATCTGTAGATTGCTTTAGGTAGAATGGACATTTTAACAATGTTTATTCTTCCAATACATGTACATGGGATGTCTTTCCATCTCTTCATGTCGTCATCCATTTCTTTCAGAAAACTCTTGTAATTTTCATTGTATAGGTCTTTCACTTCCTTAGTTAAGTTCACCCCATATTTTATTTTTATTCTTTCTGTATTTTATTCTTTTGGTAGTAATTGTGAATGGTATCATGTTCTTGAGTTCTTTTTCTATTAGTTTGTATTAGAGTATAGAAATGCTACTGATTTATGCAAATTGATTTTATACCCTGTGACTTTGCTGTAGTTGTTGATTACTTCTGAAAGTTTTCCAATGGATTCTTTGGGGTTTTCTATATATAAGATCATGTCGTCTGCAAACAGCGAGAGTTTCACTTCTTCCCTCCCTATTTGGATTGCTTTTATTCCTTTTTCTTGCCTAATTTCTCTAGCCAGGACCTCCAGCACTATGTTAAATAAGAGTGGTGATAGAGGGCATCCTTGTCTCGTTCCTGTTTTAAGGGGGATGGCGCTCAGTTTTTGCCCATGGAGTATGATGTCGGCCTGGGTTTGTCATATATGACCTTTATTATGTTGAGGTAGTTCCCTTCTATGCCCATTTTGTTCAGAATTTTCATCATAAATGGCTGTGGGATCTTGACAAACGCTTTCTCTGCATCTGTTGAGATGATCATGTGGTTTTTATTCTTCAGTTTGTTGATGTAGTGTATCACATTGATTGATTTGCGGATGTTGAACCATCCCTAATTCCCTGGTATGAATCCCACTTGATCATGATGTATGATCCTTTTGATGTATTGCTGAATTAGAGTTGCCAAAATTTTGTTGAGAATTTTTGCATCTATGTTCATCAGCGATATTGGCCTGTAGTTCTCCTTTGTGCTGTCCTTGTCAGGCTTTGGTATCAGCGTGGTGTTGGCCTCGTAGAATGTGTTAGGAAGTGTTCCATCCTCCCTAATTTTTTGGAATAGCTTGAAAAGGATAGGTATTAAATCCTCTCTGAAAGTTTTGGTAGAATTTCCCAGGAAAGCCATCTGGTCCTGGGGTTTTGTTCTTTGGGATGCTTTTGATTGCTGTTTCAATCTCTTTCCTTGGGATTGATCCGTTCAAATTGTCTGCTTCTTCTTGACAGCTTTGGGAGATTGTAGGAGTCCAAGAATTTATCCATTTCCTCTAGGTTATCCATTTTCTTGGCATATTGTTTTTCATAGTATTCTCTTATAATCCGTTGTATTTCTGCAGAGTCTGTTGTTATTTCTCCTCTTTCATTTCTGATTTTGTTTATTTGAGCTTTCTCCCTTTTTTTCTTTGCAAGTCTGGCTAGGGGTTTGTCAGTTTTATTTATCTTCTCAAAGAACCAGCTCTTTGTTTCATTGATCCTTTCTACCACTTTTTTCATTTCAATAGCATTTATTTCTGCTCTGATTTTTATTACTTCTCGCCTTCTGCTGCCCTTGGGCTTTGTTTGTTCTTCTTTCTCTAATTCAGTTAGGTGTAGTTTAAGATTGCTTATTTTGGATTTTTGTTTGTTTGTTAAGATGTGCCTGTATTGCAATGAATTTACCTCTTAATACAGCTTTTGCTGAATCCCATATGACTTGATATGGCATGTTATCATTTTCATTTGTCTCCGGGTATTTTTTTATCTCTTCTTTAATTTCTTCAACGATCCATTCCTTGTTCAATAGTGTATTGTTTAGTCTCCACATCCTTGTGCCTTTCTCAGCTTTTTTCTTGTAATTAATTTCTAGCTTTATAGCATTATGATCAGAGAAGATGCTTGTTATTATTTCAATTTTTTTAAATTTGTAGAGGCTTGCCTTGTTTCCCAACATATGGTCTATCCTAGAGAATGTTCCATGTGCACTTGAGAAGAATGTGTATTCAGCTCCTTCAGGGTGGAGTGATCTATATATGTCTATTAAGTCCAATTGTTTTAGTTTTTCATTCAGCTCCACTATTTCCTTGTTGATTTTCTGTCTGGATGATCTGTCCATTGATGTGAGTGGGGTGTTGAGGTACCCTACTATTATTGGGTAATTTTTAACATCTTCTTTTAGGTTTGTTAATAGTTGCTTTATGAACTTTGGTGCTCCTGTGTTGGGTGCATAGATATTTATAAGCATTATTTCTTCTTGATGAAGTGTCCCTTTGATCATTATATATTGTCCCTCTGTGTCTCTCTTTACCTGCCTTATTTTGAAATCTGTTTTGTCTGATATACGTATTGCGACACCTGCTTTCTTTTGTTTGCTGTTAGCTTGGAGTATTGTCTTCCACCCATTCACTCTGAGCCTGTGTTTGTCCTTGGGGCTGAGGTGTATTTCCTGGAGGCAACAAATTGTTTGATCTTGTTCTTTAATCCACTTTGCCACTCTGTGTCTTTTTATGGGAGAGTTCAATCCGTTTACATTGAGGGTGATTATTGATGCATGAGGGCTTAATGTTGTCATTCTGTCACTCGTTATCCTGTTTTCCTGCGTTACCTTTGTTTCTTGTCCTGTGTGTTTTAGCCTACCCATTGACTTCTGCAATTTCTTATGCTCGGTTTCTTAGATTTTTCCTCATTTACGTTTTGTGTCTCTCTTCTGTTTTTCAGTTGAGTGGCTACCCTGAAGTTTGTATTCAGAATCTCATGTATAATATAGTCCATTCTCTGGTGGTCTCTTACTTACTTGGCCTAGACTGTTTCAGTCTCTTTCCTCCTCCCCTCCTAAATTATTATTTTCATCTCTTATTCCAACTTGTGTCGTGAGTTTGTGGTTAGAGTGATAAGATTGTCTTTGCTTTGGTGGTTTCCTTCCCTTTATCCTAATGCTATAGTTGAATATTTTCTATCCTATTCTGATTCTATTTGTTTCCCTACTCTGTGATTTGTGTCCCCTTTCTCCCTTTTTTTTCTTTTTTCAGGTATGAGAACCTTCTTGAAGATTTCTTGTAGTGGAGGTTTTTTTGTTTTTTTTTTTTATGAAGTCCCTTAGCTTTTGTTTGTCTGGGAAAGATTTAATTCCTCCCTCATATCTCAAGGATATTTTTGCTGGATAGAGTATTCTTGGCTGAAGATTTTGAATATGTCATTTCATTCTCTCCTTGCTTGTAAGGTTACTGTAGAGAAATCTGCTGAAAGTCTGATGGGGTTCCTTTGTAGGTTATTTTCTTATGCCTTGCTGCCCTGAGTATTCTTTCTTTCTCACTCATTTTTGCCATTTTTACTACTATATGCCTTGCAGTAGGTCTTTTTACATTGACAAACCTAGGAGATCTGAAAGATTCCTCCACACACATTTCTCCCTCAATCCCTCGATTTGGGAAATTTTCTTCTATTATTTCTTTGAGCACTCTTTCTGATCAATTTCCCTTTTCCATGCCCTCAGGGATTCTGATAATCCTTAAATTGGATTTCCTCATTGAGTCTGCTATTTCTCAGAGATTTTCTTCATTTTTTCAAATTCTTAGTTCTCTTTCTTCCTCTGTCTGGAGACATTCAGCCTGTCTATCTTCGATTATGCTAATTTGCTCCTCTATGGTGTCTACATGGGCATTCAGGGAGTCCATATTCTGTTTTATCTGATCCATTGTGTTTTTCATCTCTAATATTTCTGATTGATTCTTCTTTACACTTTCAATCTCTTTTGTGAAGTAACTCCAGAACTCATTGACTTGTTTCTCTATATTTCCCCTTACCTCATTGAGTTTTTTTGATGATAGCTACTGTGAACTCATTTTCACTTAGGTTACCTATTTCCAAGTCCTCAGGACTTAATTCTGTGTTTTTATTGTTTTCCTTCTGGTCTGGAGCTTTTATAAATTGCTGGATGGTAGAGGAGTGGTTTTTGCACATGATGCTATTTTTCGGTTGCAGTTACAGCCTGTTGCCAATAGATGGGGGTCAAGAGCTACACATTCTGAGCCCTCTGCCTTCAGCCACAATGGTGGCATGCAGCATGGGTTGGGGGAGGAGGGGCACTTTCTCTTGCGTGCTGACCTGGATTACGATCAGCTCTTGCTCTCTGGTTTCCTGGGGCCCTGGCTTGATGCGGTCCCTGCACATGAAAGTTTTCCCCCATTAGTGGGTTTCTGCTGCACAGGTGGTAGGAGTCCTGGATGATCCCGTGGATGCATGGCCCCTCCCCTGCTCCTTCCCTCTCCCGCAGCAGCGATCCCAGTCTCTAGGGGAGGGAGGACGTTCTCTCGTACCCCTTTCCAGCTCCTCTGAGGGGGGCTCCAGCCTCTCCGCCCTCTGTCATTTGGCTGCTGTGGGTCTCTGATGATCTCTTTGTTATTAGAATTTTTGGTTGACATTCAGTAATTCCTTTTGGTTGTAGTTTGGAGGGGAGAGAGTCCCGGGTGAGCTCACTCCACCATGTCACTGACATCACCCCCAACTTTCTTATTTTTGAAAAACTTTCACTATAAATTTTTGGAATGACTCTGCTCTCAAACTGCCTCAGAACTAAGGTATTACAAATCCTCATTGGAAATTTTTCAAGTGAGAAACAATGATGGAATTGTAAATAAAACAGATTAACCTGAAGTGAAAGACTCATAAGATAGGTGGGTTACACATTTTATACTATGTTGCTGATTGTTTTAAAATAAGAAAATATGCATCTCTTAAAAATTAAAAATAATTATTTTATCTGAGGGATTACAAATTATAATTTATTTTCCAAATCATACTACACTTTAAAAATGTTATCTGTTGCGTATAAAACCTTTGAGAAATGTTGAAGTAAACTGAATTATATCATTAAATTCTAAATGTACTTCTGAAAGTTACACATTCATATTTTTAAGTAAATTACAACAGATAGCCATATATTTATATTTATAGCTCTATCTATCCATTATCACCCTATAACTATACTGCTCAAATTATTGAGATACATGTGTGTTTAATATATGCTTATAATATTGTTTAGCGTAAAAATATGAAAGGGATTGAAAAATAAAAACAAAGATGCTAAAACAGAAAGTAAGATTAATTGATTTATCTTGCATCCGTTAATTTGCTCGGTGCCATAACACATAACTGCTAATCATGGTATGCATAGACTGTCTGCAGGAAACAGGATTTGCTTTATAATAAGTAACATCATTTGTTAAATAGGGAAGGGAGGAGGCTAATATTAAAATGGGAGTAAATTATATTTCTTATAATTTATGAGTAAAAAGAGCTATATCAAATAAAGGTAAAAATTATTATTTATACATATTAAGAAATCTTAGTAAGGGGTGATAGCCAAATTTTTAATATAGATGACAAATATGAGTGAGTCATATTTAATAAATATAGTGATATTTAATATTACTGCATTTTTGACAAGGTTGCTTTAAATAGCAATCACTGATTGTCTACTAAGGAGCTAATCATTGCATATTATTCTATTTACATACAATCTATTCAGCTGCTTTAATGTCCAATCTTGACATAATGATCAAGCCACTATTTCTAAGAATAATCCATAATCCAGTATTTTGTTTTTAGTTTGGATATTTAAGTTTATCCTTTAGATAGTAGAGGCTATGTATCCTCTTTTTTGATATCCTGTAAGTGAGGAATTTATCAGCTGATGCCAGTAAACACAGATACTATGAATCCCTTTGTTTTGGATCTATAATAAAGCAATTTAAGAATTTTAATTTCAGTCTTCCCTTGGACATCAAATGATGGTTAGCAGAAATCAAAGAATACAATTCTAAAACTGTTATCTTTGTTAAATGACTGCTTAGCCTTGTTCAATATGCCTGATGTATGTCACCATCGCACTGTGTCTGAGCTGAAATGGTTAATATGTTAGCTATTATTGTAATTTTTTTAAAGTAATTCAAGTATATCAGAAATGGTAAAACAGCAGACAATGAGAAATATTCAGAAAGTTCGGTTAGTGAGAATGAGCCATCTTTACGTACAATTGGAAAGGAAGGAAGACAGTGCTGTAGATCTGCATCTAAAGCCGTCCATTGGAACTGTATACAATAGTAACACATTCTCTTTATATGTTTCAACTAATCTATATGCTATTACTTTTGATTTAATACATATTCTTAGTCTCCTCTGTCACATCTGCACACGTAGTGCTATGTATTTTCCAAATAAGTGGTAAATAAAGGTTATTTTTAAATAATGATTCTTGAATCAATGAAGAGAGCATAAACAATTATCAGCCTGGATTATATTCATGTATTATATTCATACATTGGAAATGAGTTTACACAGGGCCTGGTAGTTATATTGTTACATTTGAAATTAGAGAAATGACTATAAAACAAATTATTAAAAATTTCTGTGCTTGCTATTTTCTTCAAAGAACCACCTGTTCATTTATTTGGTCAATTAATGAAATTGTTAATTGCTCAACAAAAATAAGTTGGGCTATTGCTTTAATATTCTGCCATAGTTTCAATTCAACACCCTGTCCATCTCTAAAGAATTTTTTAAAATAAATCAAAAGTCTGCAAGGAAATGATCATTTAAAGGAGAGTGAAGATAAGGAAGACATTAAATATAAAAGCAAGTACAAATTGCTCTTGAAAATTGCATATTCCTAACCTTGAGAGGAGAATAAATATTTCTCTTGTAAGTTTCTCTAATTAAGGTCTTAAAGATGGTTTAACCAAATTTTCCTATGCAGACAGTGTTTGTGAATGTCTTTAGATTAACAAAAGACCATTCTTATATTGTATAAACGGATCAGTCATGTTCTATCTTATCTAAAATTGTGAGCATGCCCCTACCACCACTGATAAAGTCTCGTGGGACAGAGTTTTTACTATCTAATGATGGTCAGTTTCCCAAGGGTAAATAGACATGTAGTAATTTCCAGAACACATGTAAGTAGGACTCAGTTAAATATACAAGAATGGATAAAAGGTAGTACAGCTAGCAAAGTAATATGTGCGGATGTGGTTGCTAATTTAATGAGCTTATGAAATTATGAAGCAGAAGTTAAACTTCATCATTCAAAGGATGCCTTAGGGGCATCTGTGTGGATCTCAGACAAGAGTCTGTATTCTATGGAGACCGGATGACTTATTTCAGCCCTAACCTGGGCAAATCAGATGACTTTCACAGCCCCAGTCATTCCTCCTGTGGAATACAATTATTTAAATCTGTCAAGTCCAGAAATTGAGGGAATGATTGGCAATCATGCTTTAGAAAACTGTAAAAGTGTGTAAAATGTCTTGACCAGGAATTCAAGTTTGGAATAATTGTTACATAGGCCAGTATACTTTACAGCTTGATGACATAAGTCCAGGGCAAACCCATAACTTGGGTCAAATGCCAGATCTGAAAATTACAAGCTGAATAGGTTTGAACACGATTTTTTTAAATCTCTCTAAGACTACACTTCTAGTGTTAATTGGGACTCTTATGGTAAAAATGAAATGAAAATGTATAAATGATGAGTAATTATCACATATAAAATATCTAATAAGTGAGAAGTATGTTCACACTGTCTTTAGGTTAAGATCCTTACCATTTTAAGAAGTAACTATTATTATTCCTACTTTTTATGAGAATCAGACACCGAGGTTTAATGATGTCAGTGGATTAGCCAACGAGGAGAGATAGAAAGGAGAACAGCTGAGCTTTGAACATAGATCTTTCTGACTCCAGCACTCATTTTGCTACAGCCTCAGCCTTACTTTATTTTCTCCACTTTCCCTAATTTTTACAGGATCTGTATAATTTTAGCAAAACTGTAACTCAAGAATTGTAGAGAGCATTAACCTATCAATATTATTTCAATATTTCATATACTGTTTTTTGTATCCAGTAGATCAAGTTGGCGACAATAGGAAAATTGTCTAAAAATGTGTAGCAATAGTTATTAACTTTGAGGCATATTATATTAAAGAGAGATAGAAATTTAGAAACTAGTATTAAAAATATGTAGTAACTATTTCAGCAAACATGCCCTGCTCATCAAAAATATATATTCTTTGCTGTGCATCAAATTGTCTATAATTATCTCTCTGCATGATGATTTGTATACATGTGTAAAATCATCATCTATATATCTATCTGTTTATCATGTACAATGTCTATCATTTTCCTTTCAGATAAATAGTTATTTTCAGTTTTTGGATGGATTTCTTTATTTCTGCCTACCTAGTCTACTTCCACTGACACATAGTTACAGCAATGTTTTAAAATGTCCAATATTATTATTTCTTTGTTTCTGCAGTCCTGCCAGTTGTGCTTTAGTCAACTCGCAAGTGAAGGAAAAAGGTAAACTTCCACATTATATGTGAGTAAATTATCAAAAAATCTGTAAGTTTAAAAAGCTTATTTATTCTGGGAATTAAACCAGACTTTATTTTTTGTTAATGCAGAAATCTCTGGAGGATTTATCATATAAATGATTTCTCCACCTAAATAAAAAAATATTCATCCAGATACAGGCTAGTGGGAATGCAATGAATACTTTTCAAATATGTTTTCATCTTTAAAAAGAAAAAGTGAACATAATTTCATAAGAAGGAAATGAATTTATAGGATCTATAAATTTATCCTCATAATGCTGTTAATATTGAATGATAAATTCAATAACTAACCTGCCTGTGATGAGTTACTTTTAAGTATTTTAAATAACTTGGTAACTTTATTTGAACCATCTTCTGAAAGAATATGTAGTGTGTGACTTTCCTGTTTCTATTCTAAATATGAAAATCTGGGGAAATATCATTAATGCATTTTGGTCTTCAGGTTTCCCGTGCCTGACCTTGAAGTGGATGACACTAACTTAACCTTGTTATCATATTAAGAAAGAATGTGTAAAAGCACCAGCATAGTCCCTGGCATAATGCACGTGTCCTCTCTGGAGTGAACAGTGTTCACATTAGCAAAGCAGCAATCTCTCTATTTAAATGTATTGATGAGTAAGTTAAACAAGCACTTAGTTGTGATACGTTTTGCATACTATGAAAAAATAGAGAGTGGGATATAAAAATTAGTGCCTAATTTAAGTTTCATTAAGGATTACTGTACATACAGAGTTTTACAAAGTCAACACACTAATGTAACAAGCACCCAGATTAATAAATGTTGGCTTCATCCAAACCCCTCCCTTGATGATCCTAAGCATTGTCTGCTATTCTAGCTCTTGATACCTTGTATTTTTTTTGCTCATTTTTGTGATATATAAATATGATGATACTGTATGTATTCTATTGTATCTCACTCAACATCATGTTGGGGAGATTCATCCACATTTTTATGTGCAGATGTAAATCGCTCAGTCTAAATGCTGAATAATATTGCCTTGTATAAACCAGCCACATCTACTCAACGATCGATTGAAATTTGGTTTTTACAGGTATTTGGTTTAACAACTAGGGAGGCTATCGACATACTTTTGATGTTCATTGGTGTTGGGTATGCCCAGGAGAAAAATATGCATATTGGTAATTAGTAGATATTAAATTAAAATTATACCCATATACAACTGTCATTGGCATTGCTGAGTGATATGGTTTCTCAACACAAACTTTTAAATTATTGCATTGTTAGCTATCTAATACCTGTGGTGAATTTTCACTGTAGCTTGGTTGCATTTTCTAGGTTACTAATGATACCGAGAATATATTTATTTGCTTATTGATCATTTGGATATTCACTTAGTGAAGTGCCAATTGAAATATTTCGTGCATTATTCTTGTTTTTATCTGTATTTTTTGTTTTGTTTTATGCTTGTGGTTAAATGCTTTTTATAATCCATTGTATTTATTTAATAATTATAGACATCCAGATTTTAGAGTTCTTATTCTATTTGTTTTTAATTTTTAAAGAAAATTGCAAATATTGTCTGAATTGTGTAACATTGGACATGAAGTTTTTAAGTATTTTGAAGTAATTAGGCTCCTATTCATTTCTCATTATTCCTCCTAACATCATTATAAGTGTTTTCTTCTTGATCAGTATTTCTAGTCCATTATTTTTATTAAACTTTTCCATGACACAGCATTTGGATTTTTCCTCCTGTTGTGTGTTTATTACCCATTGATTTCTATTATATTTGTTAAAATATTTCTTGTATTGGAGTGATGTCAGCAACATGTCAGAGTGAGCAGTTTTCTTTGTCTCTCCCCCTTCGACCTATAACTAATTGGACATTGATCATTCAACAAAGGATAGCCACACAGTAGCTCAGGAAGTCTGAGAGACCCGTGCTGCTATACATTGGAAGTTGGACAGACTTCCCCCAGGAGGAGGTGGAGATAACTCTCTGACTGCCGGACAGCCTAGTACCTGCAAGTGACTCTCTCCGGGCTGACATGCTCATAGCATTGCCATGGATCTAAGGGCAGGCATGCGCATGCATCAGTGGCATGAATGTGGAAACAGATTACTACAGCCTTAAGCCCACTGTGATTGCTCCTTAGTCCAGTGGGAAAACCCATGGTCCCACAGCAGCTGCAGGGAAAGCCTCTACTTGGCCTTAGTGGAGAGGCCCCACCCGACAATCACAAAGGCTGGGAGGCCCTGGGACAAAAGGGGCTTGGCCAACAGAACAACCTTCCAACCGCATTTAGCACACACAGTATTGCTGTGGCCCCAAGGTGGCAAGGGAGACTGAGCAAGACCACACGAGTGGGAGTGACAATCTGGAGCCCCAGCATGACTGCTCCTCAGCCCAGGGGGATAATCAGAAGTCCCACAGCAGCCACAGGGAAAGCCTCTACTTGGCCTTAGTGGATAGGCCCCACCCAGCCACCACAAAGGTTGGGATGCCCTAGGGCAGAAGTGGTGCAGCTGTGGAAGCTAACCACAGGCTGCATTAGATACCCATAGCTCTGCTGCAGCCCAGAGTGGACAAGGGAGATCCTGTGGGACCTGATGGCGGCAGAGCTGCTAGTCTAGCTGAACCTGCTCCCCGCTGCTGTGAAAGCCCATAATACCACTGCAGACCCTAAGGAGGGGGCATGTCTAGGTGTTCTGTGAGAGTAGACACCAGCAACCTGAGGTCTCATTGTGATTACCCCCACAGATGACAGGGGACCTCACAGGGCCACTGCGATCACAAGGAGGGGTCTAAGCTCAGTCAGGAGCAGCTGACAGGGATCCTTGTCAGTGCAGATTACACAGCTGCTGTTCCCTCCCCACCAATAGAAGCAAGTGGAAGCAGTAACCAAATTCTGTCTCTATGTGGAGTTACAAATCCATGCAATCAAGCAGTATGAAAAATATATTAAATCTTCAGAACAGAAGGAAAATTATAAGTACCAAGAAAACAATCCCAAAGACACTGAAATCTATAACCTAAATGACAACAAATTCAAAATAGCTATTAAAAAATTCAATGAGTTAAAAGAGAATACAGATAGACAACTCAATGAGTTCAGGAGCTATGTCCCAAAAGAGCTTGATACTATAAAGAAGAACCAATCAGAAATGTTGGAGATGAAGAAATCAATGGAGGAGATTAAGAAAAAGTCTGGACTCTCTGAACTGTAGTATTGATAATATAGAGGACCTAATTACCAATTTTTAGGATAAGAATACAGAAATGCTTTGAATAGAGGAGGAGAGAGAACTGAGACTAAAAATAAATGAAGAACTCTCCAAGAAATATCCAACTCATTTAGGAAATGCAACATAAGGATTACAGGTATCCCAGAAGGAGAAGGGGGCAGAAAGCTTGTTAAAAGAAATGATGGCTGAGAACTTCCCAAACCTGGAGGAAGAGATGGAAATCCATGTGACAAAAGTTAATAGATCTCCAAACTTTATCAATGTAAAAAGACCAACTTGAAAGCATATAGTAGTGAAGCTTGCAAAACTCAACAACATCCTTCAAATATGATGGAGAAATAAAAACTTTCCCAGATAAACAAAAGTTAAGGGAGTTCATTGCCACGAGAACCACCTTCAAGAAATGCTCAGGAAAACCTTCATACCTGGGGGAAAAAAAAAAAAAGAGAGGAAAGGGGTTACAAAACCCAGAGCAAAGGAGATAAGTAGAAAGAAAAAATCAGAAAATTGCAACTCTGCATCAGAATAGGTTAGCAAATCTAAATATAACATTAAATGTAAAAGAAAGAGAAGCACCAAGAATAAATATAATCTTGTTATTTTAACCATAAACTCAAAACACAAGAAGGAGGAAAAGAAAGATCTGACAATAACAACGTAGAAGGAGAAGAGGAAAGGGACGGAATGGATTAATCTAAGGAAATAACAGGCTATAAGAAAATGGATTATCTCATCTATGAGATGTTTTATACAAACCACGTGGTAACCACTAAACAAATAACAAGAATAGAGACACAGATTACAAATAAGAAGACAGCCAATATAGAAAACTACCTACCTGAATTGATAGTCCAAAAATCATGGGATGAGAAACAAAGGAAATGCAGGAAAAGCAGAAAACAAGTGATAAAATGGCAGCATTAGGCCCCCACATGTCAATAATAACTCTACATGTAAATGGATTGAACTCTCTAATCAAAAGACACAGAGTGGCAGGATGGATTAAAGAACAAGACCCAACAATATGCTGCCTCCAGAAACACACCTCAACCACAAAGACCAACACAGACTCAGAGTGAAGGGATGGAAGATGATACTCCAAACTAGTAATGAACATAAGAAGGCAGGTGTCACCATACTTTTATCAGACAAAGTAGACTTCAAAGCAAAAAGGTAAAGAGAGACAAAGAGGGGACATTTATAATGATAAAAGGGACACCACCAAAAAGACATAACACTTATAAATATGTACACATCCAACACAGGAGCACCAAAGTACATAAAACAACTATCAACAAAACTAAAAGGAGATATCAACAACAATACAATAATAGTAGGGGAAATCAACACCTCAATAACACCAATGGATAGGTCATACAGACAGAAAGTTAACCAGGAAATTGTAGAATTAAATGAAAAACTAGACGAGATGGACTTAATAGATATGTATAGAACACTCAATCCAAAAACAGCAGGTTACACATTCTTCTCAAGTACACATGGAACATTCTCAAGGATAGACCAAACTGGAAACAAAGCAAGCCTCAACAACTTCAAGAAGACTGAAATAATATCAAGCATCATTTCCAACCACAATGCCATGAAACTAGAAATCAACTCAAGAATAAGGCTAGGAAAGGGGCAAAAATGTGGAGATTAAATAACATGCTACTGAACAACCAGTGGATAATTGAAAAAATTAAAGTAGAAATCAAATATTACCTGGAGACAAATGAAAATAAAAACAGGCCATATCAACTCATTTGTGATGCAGCAAAAGTGGTCCTAAGAGGTAAATTCATTGCAATGCAGGCCCACCTCAATAAGCAAGAAAAATCTCAGATAAGCAATCTCAAATTAAAGCTAACAGAATTCGAAAAAGAGGAATAAATAAAGACCAATGTCAGTAGAATGAGAAAAATAATTTTAAAAAAAGAGCAGAAATAAATGAAATTGAAAGAGAAATGACAGTAGAAAGAATCAATGAAACAAAGAGGTAGTTCTTTGAGAAAATAAACAAAATTGACAAACCCTTAGCCAGGCTCACTAAGAAAAAAAGAGAGAAGACACAAATAAATAAAATTAGAGTTTAAAGTGGAGAAATCACAACGGATACCACGGAAAAACAAAAAATTATAAGAGAATATTATGAAAAACTATATGCCAAAAAATTGGACAACCTAGAAGAAATGGATAAATTCTTAGACTCTTACAACCTCCCAAAACTGAATCAGGAAGAAACAGAGAATCTGAATTGACCAATCAGAAGTAAAGAAATTGAAACAGCAATCAAAAATCTCCCCAAAAATGAAAATCCAGGACCAGACAGCTTCTCTAGAGAATTCTACAAAACTTTCAAAGAAGGTTTAATACCTATCCTTCTCAAACTATTCCAGAAAATTGAGGAAGATGGAGCACTCCCTAACACATTCTATGAAGCCAACATCACCCTCATCTCAAAACCAGACAAGGACAACACAAAGCAGGAAAACTACAGGCCAATATCACTGATGAACATAGATGCAAAAATCCTCAACAAAATTCTGGCAAACCGAATGCAGCAATACATTAAAAGGATCATACACCATGATCGAGTGGGATTTATCCCAGGGACACAGGCATGGTTCAACATCCACAAGTCAATCAACATGAGACACCACATTAACAAAATTAGAAACAAAAACCACATGATCATCTCAACAGAGGCAGAGAAAGCATTCAACAAGATCCAAGATCCAATTATGAGAAAAAATCTCAATAAAATGGGTATAGAAGGCAAGTACCTCAACATAATAAACGCCATATATGACAAACTCACAGCCAACATCATACTCAGTGGGCACAAACTGAACGCCATCCCTCTGAGAACAGGAACAAGACAAGAGTGTCCACTCTCACCATTCTTATTCAACATTGCACTGGATGTTTTGGCCAGAGCAATTAGGCAGGAGAAAGGAATCAAAGGAATCCAAATAGGGAAGGAAGAAGTGAAACTCTCACTGTTTGCAGAAGACATGACCTCATATATAGAAAAAAAAACAAAGAATCCATTGAAAAGCTTTTAGAAATAATCAACAACTACAGAAAAGTTGAAGGGTATAAAGTCAACTTACAAAAATCAGTAGCATTTCTATACTCTAATACGAACTGACAGAAAAAGAACTCAAGAAGACAATCCCATTCACAATCACAACAAAAAGAATAAAATACCTTGGGGTAAATTTGACCAAGGAAGTGAAAGACCTATACAACAAGAACTACAAGACTTTCTTGAAAGAAATTGATGAAGACAAAATGAGATGGAAATTTATGAATACAAAATGTGCATGGAAATGCATGTACATGCATTGAAAGAATAAACATACTTAAAATGTCCATACTGCCTAAAGCAATCTACAGACTCAATGCAATCCCAATCAGAATCCCAATGACATTCTTTAAAGAACTATACCAAAGAATCCTAAAATTCATATGGGGCAGCAAAAGACCCAGAATGGCTAAAGCAATCCTGAGAAAAAAGAACAAAGCTGGAGGCATCACAATCCCTGGCTTTAAAACATACTACAAAGCTACGATAATCAAAACAGCACGGTACTGGTACAAAAACAGGGGCACATATCAGTGGAACATAATTGAAAGCCCAGGAATAAAACCACACATCTATGGACAGCTAATCTTTGACAAAGGAGCTGAGGGCCTACAATGGTGAAAAGAAAGTCTTTTCAACAAATGGTGTTGGGAAAACTGGAAAGCCACATGTAAAAGAATGAAAGTTGACTATTCTTTTTCACCATTCACCAAAATAAACTCAAAATGGATCAAAGACCGAAAGGTAAGACCTGAAACCATAAGGTTTCTAGAACACAATATAGGCAGTACCTTCTTTGACGTCAGTATTAAAAGGATCTTTTCGGACACCATGTCTTCTCAGAAAAGGGAAACAATAGAAAGAACAAACAAATGGGACTTCATCAGACTAGAGAGCTTCTTTAAGGCAAGGGAAAACAGGATTGAAACAAAAGAACAACCCACTAACTGGGAAAAAATATTTGCAAATTATATATCCAACAAAGGGTTAATCGCCATACTATATAAAGAACTCACACAACTCAACAACAAAAAATCAAACAACCTGATCAAAAATTGGGCAGGAGACATGAACAGATATTTCTTCAAAGAAGATATACAGATGGCGAATAGGCACATGAAAAGATGTTCATCATCACTGATCATCAGGGAAATGCAAATCAAAACTACACTAAGATATCACCTTACACCCTTTAGAATGGCAAAAATAACCAAAACAAAAAGTAACAAATGTTGGAGAGGTTGTGGGGAAAAAGGAACCTTCATACACTGTTGGTGGGAATGCAAACTGGCACAGCCACTATTGAAAATGGTATGGAGATTTCTCAAAAAATTAAAAATAGAAATACTGTATGACCCAGCCATCCCACTACTGAATATTGATCCAAAGAACTTGAAATCAGCAATTCCAAAAGTCCCATGCACCGCTATGTTCATTGCAGCATTATTTACAATAGCTAAGACATGGAAGCAACCTAGGTGCCCATCAACTGATTATTGGTTGAAGAAGTTATGGTATATATATATATACACACATACACATACTATGGAATACTACTCAGCCATATAAAAGGATAAAATAGTCCCATTCACAACAACATGGATGGATCTTGAGGATGCTATGTTAAGTGAAATAAACCAGATAGAGAAAGACAATCTCTGTATGACTCCACTCATATGTGGAAGTTAAACATGTGGACAAAGATAACAGATTAGTGGTTACCAGGGGAAAGTGGGGGTGGGCACAAAGCATGAAGGGGTGTACCTACAACACGACTGACAGACAATAATGTACAACTGAAATTTTACAAGGTTGTAACCTATCATAATCTCGATAAAATGTTAAAAAAATAAATAAATACCACTTGTCATCCCATGAAATATCTTAGCATAAATTTTAAAAAATACGTGTAAGACCTGAGCACTGAGAAACATTTCTGAAAAAATTAAAGAAGACCTGAATAAATAGAAAGATATCCCATGTTCATGGATTGCAAAACTCAAGATCATTAAGGTATCATTTATCTCCAAAATGATATATATATTCCATACAATTCCAATTAAAATGTCAACAGACATTTTTGTAGGTAGGCATCAAGGTAGACAGATAAATAAAATAGTCTAGAAATCGATCAAATGTCTATGGCCAAAGAGGTCAAGTAAGTCAATTGGGAAAAAATAGTCTTTTAATGGTGTTGCAATAATGAAATGCCCATATGAGAAAGAAATTAATCTCAATCTCTGTCTCACCTTGTACACAAAAGTCAATTTGTAATATTTCGTAGACTTTAATGTAAAAGCTAAAAGTATAAGTCTTTTAGAACAAAATATAGGAGAAAGTCTTCACAATTTTGAGGTAGGTAAAAATTTCTCAGACTCATAATGTACTAATCATATAAACATTTTGATAAATTACACTTCATCAGAATTAATATCTTCTGATCTTCAAAAAATACCATTAATAAAATGGAAAGATGAGTTACGGTCTGGAAGAAAATATTTGTAAAACATATAGCTCACACAATCCTTGTATCCAGAATATATAAAGAACTCTTAAAATTCAATAACAATATAAACAATCCACTTTAAAAGTGAGAAAAAGATTTGAACAGACACTTCAAAGTGAAGATATGTGAAGATACATGAATGACACATGAAAAGATGCTCAATAAAGTTAGTCATCAGAAAAATACAAATTAAAATCACACACATCCACAAGAGTGGTTAAAATTAAAAACAGTACCAAGCATAGACAGTGATGTGATTGAAACCTATACATTATTAGTAGGAATGAAAAATGGTAAACTCCTTTAAGAAAACAGTTTGGCACTTTCTTAAAAAGTTAAACACACAATTATTATATGACTTGGCAATTCTACTTCTAGGTATGTCCCAAGAGAAATAAAAATATATGTCAACCAAGAAAAAAAAATATTTCTTGCGGTACCTCTGGATGCTT
The DNA here is from genome assembly GCF_041296265.1 of Equus caballus. Taxonomy (NCBI): domain Eukaryota; kingdom Metazoa; phylum Chordata; class Mammalia; order Perissodactyla; family Equidae; genus Equus; species Equus caballus. Next base: position 13,991,636 of record NC_091704.1, read on the forward strand.
TTCTGCTTTTTTCTCTAAATTCTTGAGATGAAAACTAAAATATCAATGTCAAATTTTACTTCGTTTTTAATAGTTGCATAAAAAGCTCACAATCCTGTCAAAAATCAGTTGTCCACAGGGGCCGGCAGGGTGGTGCAGCAGTTAAGTTCACACATTCCACTTCTGGGCAGCCCGGGGTTTGCCAGTTGGAATCCCAGGTGCGGACATGGCACTGCTTGGCAAGTCATGCTGTGGTAGGCGTCCCACATAAAAAGTAGAGGAAGATGGGCATGGATGTTAGCTCAGGGCCAGTCTTCTTCAGCAAAAAGAGGAGGACTGGCAGTAGTTAGCTTAGGACTAATCTTCCTCAGGAAAAAAAATCAGTTGTCCATAAACACATGTGTTTTTTTTTTTTTTTGAGCTCTCCATTTAATCCCATTGATCTATATGTCTTTCCTTATGCTATTACCATACTCTGTTGTTTACAGCAAATTTGCCCAAACTTCTGAAATTAATAAGTGGAAGTCCTCTATTTTTTTTTTCTTCTTCAAGACTGTTTTGTCGACTTGGGCTTCCTTGCAATTTCTTATGAATTTTAAGTTCAGTGTTTCTATTTCCGAAAAAACTTAAAACAAACAAAAACCTTTGCATTTGGGAAGGACTGCATTTAAGCTATAGATTTTGGGTAGTTTTCTCAAGGAACAACATTAAGTTTTCCAATATGTGAACGTGTGATATTTTATTTATTCTCAGCCTTTAATTTCTTTCAATTATATCTTTTGGTTTTCAGTGTACAAGTGGGGTGAACGTTTTGTGTACAACATGCAATTTGATCATTTGTGTTGCTATTGTTCATTCCACAGGCTCTAATTATTCTTCAGAAAGGATGGTCTATTTACATTTATAGCAATTACTTATAACACAAGACTTAGTTTTGAAATTTTGCTATTTATTTTTTCCATGCCATATAGCTATTTTTTTCTGAATTCCTCCAATAGTGCCCCATTTTGTGATTTATTTTTTCTAATGTACTCTTTCGAATTCCATCATATTTCTCTTACTCTATTTTGTTATATTCATTATCATTACCCCATTGATTATAATTAATACATTAACTTTAAACCAATCAACTTTGAATTATTAGTAAAATAGTTTAATACTATACAAAATGCTGCTATTTGTAACTCTGTTTTCCTTTATGTTATTATTTTCAAAAATTACATCTTTATAAATTATGTGCTGCTATGGGCTGCATTGTGTTCCCTCAAAATTCATATGCTGAAGTTTTAACACCCAATAGCTCAGAATACGATTGTTTGGAAATAGAAACTTTAAAGAGATGATTAAGCTAAAAGGAGGCCAATGAAGTCAGCCCTATCCAATCTGACAGGTATCCTTATGAGAAGAAACTTAGAATCAGAAAAAGATACCAGTTGTGCACATGCACAGAGCAAAGATTATGTGAGGAGGTATGCATCTGTAAGCCAAGGAGAGAGACCTCAGGAGAAACCACAACTGCCAATACTTTGATCTTGGACTTCCAGAATCCATAACTGTGAGAAAATAAATTTCTATTTTTTAAGCCACCAGCCTGTGCTGCTGTGTTATTGAAACCCTAAAACTAATCCATGTCCAACAATACATATTTAGTTATTGTTGCATGCATTTATTTTTTGTAAATCACATGGGAAAAAAGGGTTATAAGTAAAAAATATCATACCACTGAATTTTTCTTATATACCTACATGGCTACCTTTGCCTTTCTTCTTTTGTTTTTCCCATGACTTCGAGTCACTGTCTAGTGCCTTTCATTTCCATCTGAGGTAATCTCTTAGTATTTTTTGTAGTTCAGGTCTACTCTTGAAAAACTCCTTCAGTTTTTGTTTATCTGTGAATATCTTAATTTATCCCTCATTTTTTTATTGTGGTGAAAAACACAGAAAACAAGATTTACCTTATTAATGAAGTGTTAAATGTACATTTAATGCCTGTGCTTTTGGTGTGTTGTCCCTGAAATCTTTGCCAAGATCAATATTATGAAGAATTTTCCACGTTTTCTTCTAAGAGTTTTATTATTTCAGGACTTATATGTCACTCTTTTATACACTTTAAGTTGATTTTTGTTTGTTGCAAGATAAGTAGCCAAATTCAACCTTCACGTGTGGATATTCCATTTTCAAAAAATAATTTGTTGAAGACACTATCCTTTCCACATTGTGCAGTCTTGAAACATTTGTTAAAAATCATTTGGGACTTTCACACTCCATGTACATCAATGCATAGATCATCCAGACAGAAGGTCGATAAAGAAACATTGGCCTTGAACAACACACTAAACTAGATGGACTTAGTAGATATAAACAGACCATTCCATCCAAAAACTGAAGAATATAAATCCTTTCAAAATGCACATGGGGTATTCTCCAGGATAGATCACATATTAGGCCACCAGACAAGTCTCAATAAATTTAAGAAGATTGAAATAACATCAAGCATATTTTCTGACCACAACATTATGAAACTAGAAATAAGTAAGTAAGTAACCCAAGGAAATCAATCTCCTTGGCTTACTTACTGTGTTAAGGAAGAAATCAAAGGAGAAATACAAAAATACCTGGAGACAAATGAAAATGAAAATGCAACTTACAATCTATGGGATACAGTAAGAGCAGTAGTAAGAGGAAAGTTTATAGCAATAAAGCTTACCCTAGAAAACAAGAAAAATTTCCAATAAACAATTTAACAATACACCTAAAGGAACTAGAAAAAAGAAGAACAAATGTAACCCAAAATCAGTAGAAGGAAAGAAACAACAAAAATCTGAATGGAAATAAATGAAATGAAGACCAAAAAAAATAGAAAAAAATCAATGAAACTAAGAGCTGATTCTTTGAAAAGATAAACAAAATTGATAAAACTTTAGCTAGCCTCAACAATACAAAAAGAGAAAAGGGTCAAATAAATAAAATCAGAAATGAAAGAAAAGAAATTACTGCATATACGAAGAAATACAAAAGATTATCAGAGAATACTACAAAAAGCTATACATCAACAAATTAGATAATCTAGAAGAAATTGATAAATTCTTAGACTTACACAATCTTCCAAAACTGAATCAAGAAGAAATAGAGAAACTGAATAGATCAATCACTAGCAATGAGATCAAAACTGTAATCAAAATCATCCAAAATAAGTCTGGGACCAGTCAGCTTGCTTGCTGAAATCTACCAAGCATTTAGAGAAGATTTAATATGCTTCTCAAACTCTTTGAAAAAACTGAAGAGGATGGGATGCTCCCTAACTCATTCTAGGAGGCCAACATTACCCTGATACCAAAACCAAACAAGCAGGACACAAAAAAAGAAAATTATTGGCCAATATCGCTGATGAATGGAGGCATGAAAATCCTCAACAAAATATTAGTGAATTGAATACAATAATTCATTTAAAGGACTATACATCACCATCGAGTGGGATTTATTCTAGGGATGCAGAGATGTTTCCACATCCACAAATCAGTCATTGTGATACAAAACATTAACAAAATGAAGAATGAAAATTACGTGATTATGTTAATAGATGCAGAGAAAGCATAGGACAACATGGAGCATAGATTTGTGATAAGAATTCTGAATAAAATGGGTACAGAAGGAAAGTACCTCAACATAATAAAGGCCACATATGACAAACCCAGAGGTAACATCATGCTCAATGGTAAAAAACTGAAAGCCATCCATCTAAGCACAAGAAGAAGACAAGGATGTCCACTTTTGACAATCTCATTTAAAATAGCATTGGGAGTCCTAGCCAGAGCAATTTGGCAAGAAAAATAAATAATAAAAGGGATCCAAACTGGAAAAGAAGAAATATAACAGTCACTGTTGGCACATGACATGATTTGATATATATAAAACCTCAAAGAGTCCACCAAAACACTATTTGAAATAATAAACATATACAAGGAAAGTTGCAAGATACAAAATCAATGTAAAAAATAAATACCATTCTGTACACTGACTGAAATAGCAGAAAGAGAAATTAAGAATAAAATCTCATTTACAATTGCAACAAAAAGAATAAAATACTTAGGAATAAATTTAACCAAAGAGAGGAAATACTTGTACAATAAAAACTATAAAACTTTATTGAAAGAAATCAAGAAAGGCGCAAAGAAATGGAAACATATTCTATGCTCATGGACTGTAAAAATGAACATAGTTAAAAATGTCCATAATTCCTAAAACAATCTATAAACTAATGCAATCCCTATCAAATCCCAAGGACATTTTTCATGGAAATAGAATAAAGAATCTGGAAATTTATATGGAACAACAAAACACTGCAAATAGCCAAAGGAATCCTGAGGAAAAAAAAGAACAAAGCTAGAGGGATCACACTCCCTGACTTCAAAATATACTGCAAAGCTGTAGCAATCAAAATAGCATGGCACTGGCATAAAAACAGACACACAAATCAATAGAACCAAAGTGAGAGCCGAAAATTAAAGCCACACATCTATGGACAGCTAATTTTTGACAAAGGAGCCAAGAACATACAATGGAGAAAGGAAAGTCTCTTCAATAAATGGTATTGGGAAAACTGGACAGCCATGTGCAAAAGAATGAAAGTAAACAATTATCTTACCCCATACACAAAAATTAACTCAACACGGATTAAAGACTTGAATGTAAGACCTGAACTATAAAAATTCTAGAAGAAAACATAGGCGGTACACACTTCGACATTGGTTTTAGCAGTATTTTTTTGAATACCATGTCTCACCAGGCAAGGGAAACAAAAGGAAAAATAAACATATTGGACTACTTCAAACTGAAAAGCTTCTGCACAGCAAAGTAAACCATCAATAAAACAAAAAGACGACCTAAAAACCTATTTTCTTGGGAGAAGTTATTTGCAAATCATATATCTGATAAAGGGTTAACATCCAAAATACGTAAAGACCACATACAACTCAACAAGAAGAAAATAAACAACACAGTTAAAAAATGAGCAAAGGATCTGAAGAAACATTTTTCCAAAGAAGATATATAGATGGCCAACAAGCACATGAAAACATGCTCAGCATCACTGATTATTAGGGAAATGCAAATCAATACCATGAGATACCACCTCATGCCCATCAGATGACTGTAATTAACAAGACAAGAAATAAGAAGTGTTGGAGAGGATGTGGAGAAAAGGGAACCCTCATACACTGCTAGAGGGAATGCAAACTGGCGCAGCCACTACGGAAAACAGTCTGGAGATTCCTCAAAAATTAAAAATAGGACTATCGTATTATCCAGCCATTCCACATCCAAACAACATAAAAATATGAAGGCAAAGATGTTGCACTCCTATGTTCACTGCACCGTTATTCACAACAGCCAAGACTTGGAAACAACCTAAGTACCCATCGAAGGATGAATAGATACAGAAGATGTGCTATATATATACAATGGAATACTTCTTAGGCATAAAAAGATGAAATCTTGCCATTTGAGAGAACATGGATGGACCTTGAGGGTATTATGCTAAGCAAAATAAGTCAGATGGAGAAAGACAAATATTGTACGACTTCAATCATAAGTAGAAGGTAAGATAAAAACAACAAACAAACAAACACATAGATACAGAGTTTAGATTGGTGATTACCAGCGGGGAAGGGGAGAGGATGAAGGGTGAAAGGGGTGATAGGGCAGATGCATATGGAGATGGATGGTAATTAGCCTTCGTGTGGTGAACATGATGTAGTCTACACAGAAATTGAAATATAATGATGTATACTTGAAATTTATATAATGTTATAAACCAATGTTACCTCAATAAAAAACAAATAAATTTTAAAAAGAAAAAAAAGAAAAAATATATACACAAAGTTCCCTGTTTGAATCTATTTTGGTCTATAGACTGTATTTTATTTTTATGCCAATATAGCTAAGTTTAGTAATTCTCTTCTCTCTGTTACCAGCTGTAAAACAACACTGTTGGAATAAAAATATACTTTTCACTATAAAAACTATAAATAAAATAAAACATAATAGAAAGGAAGGAACATTTAAAATCAATTCTTTAAGCTTCTATCTAATGAAGTGAGAATATGAAGACTAAATTTAAATCAAACTGAGAAGAAAATATATAAAGAGATAACAGCAGAAATCAACAAAATAAAACATGACTAATAAAGATAATCCAAAGATCCAAAATCTGACAAGGACAACATAAGAAAAGAAGATTACAGACAAATAGCCCTGTATACAAGGATACAAAAGGCCTCAGCAAGTTATCAGTGAATCAAATCTAATAATATGTGAAAAGGTCAATTGTGATTTATTCAAAGAATGCAAAGTTTAACACTAGAAAATTAGCCAATGTTGGTCACCATGTCATCAGAGTAAAGAACCCTACAAGATCTTCCCAAAATATGCAGAAAATCAGCACCCATTTATGGTAAAATCTATTGACAAACTAGTAATTGCAGGGAATTTTGTCAGTATGATGAAGGGAATCTATGAAAAACCCACAGCAAACATCATACCTGAAACATTAAATGTTTATTTCCTCCAAGAAACAAGGCAAGTAAATCTACCCTTAACATTTCTAGTCTACATTATGCTGGACATCCCAGCCAGTGCAGTGAGGTAAGAAAAAAATAGAAAGATTGGAAAGGAAGAAGTAAAAGTGTCTTTATTTTTAGATGACATGATAACTTATGTAGAACATCATAATAAGTCTATAGAAAGAAAAAAAAACTAGAGCAAATAAGTGAATTTAGCAATTTCACAGGATCAAAGCTCAATATACAAAAATTAGTTGCATTTATATATTTTAGCAACAAGCAATCAACAAGGAACTGGAATAAAAATATCATTTGCATAAAATTGAATTGAAGTCATAAAATACGAGGGAATAGATTTTACATAAGATGTGCTACATCTTTACACTGAGTATGACAAAATATGGAACGGAGAAACTAAGGGAGACCTAATAAATAGAGACATATGCCATGTTAATACACAGGAAAAGCTAATATTATTAAGATGTTCGTTCAACTAAATTGGCCTATTGATTCATCATAATCCCAAACAAAATCAAACCAACATTTTTCTTTTAAAGAAATTGACAAGCTGATTCTAAAATTTATATGGAAATGCAAACGACCTAAAATAGTCAAAATATTTTGAAAAAGAATAATAAAGTTGGAAGACATTCTATTTGATTCCAACACTTATTATAATGCTACAGTAATCAAAGCCATGTGTTATTTTTATAGGATGGACAGAGAGGTCAGTGGTACACATTAGAAAATATCAAAATAAATCCACACAAATAGAGTCAACTTATTTTCAACAATGATAACAATGTGATCTAATGGGGAAGGGAAATCTTTTTAATAAACAATGTTGAGACACCTAGATATCCACATCTAACTCATACTATACACCAAAAACTATTCAAGATGTGTACACAGCTAAACATATGAGGTAAAACTATGAGGCTCTTAGAAGAAAACGTAAGAGAACATCTTCTTGACCTTACAGTAGGCAAAGTTTTTTAAAGGACATTAAAATGCACTACCTCTAAAGGAGAAAAAGTTTGATAAGTTGGAGTTCAGTAAAGTGAAAAACATCTGCTCTTCAAAAGACACTCTTCAGAAAACTCAAAGGCAAGCCACGAGCTTGGTAAAAATATTTGCAGAACAGTTTTGAATAGGCCCTTTCCAAAGGCAGATATATAAAATACCAATAAATACATGAAAAAAAGAAAAAAACCTCAGTATTAATAATAATTGGATAAATGTATATTTAAACCACAAAGAGATATTACCTTACACCCTCTTAGATGGTTAAAATTTCGAAGTCCAACAATGTTGGAGCGAAAAAAAAGATGACTATGTTGAATTATTTCTCAGGCAGTACTTAGATCTCCCTTTCCTTGGGGTCAGCCACTGCAGAATCATTTTGTTCTTTTGGGGGGGTTGTTTCCATGATTTCCCACAGTCGTTGAAGTCTTGCATTGCTGTTTTATCTTTGAAGAAGTAGTCTCCTTTTCCAGTCCTCACTGACTGTTTTCAGGATAGAAAGAGCTTTACCAGTCAGCCCTGCTATTAAAAAGGTGTCTCAGGTATTTTTTATGGATTCACTCATCCCACTCCTTTTTTGTTAACTTTTTGTGGGGAAGTCAGGGATCATGTCCCTTCTCTCAATCTCGCATAGCCAGGCTGGGTGCTGAAAGTTTTCATGTGTTTTTCCCAGGGCACTACCCTGTAGGGTTAAAAATTGCATGCCTTCTCCCAATAGCACAGAGTCAAGCTGGCTGCTGATTCCCATGTGCCATCTGAACAGGCTTGTACGCCATCTGTTGGAATGCATACACACCATCTGCAGGGTTAACATGCACCATCGTGGAGAGGTGTGTGCTCTGCTGGGGCATGTGCCCGTCATTTGGGGGTCTGCAAGTGAGTGACCCACAGGGTTTATGGGTAGACGTTTTGGAAGAGTCCTGAAGCCAGCAAGTAGAACCTGCAGCTGGTTTTGACGATGTGTGTGGTGGCTGCTGTGAGCCCTCACCCCTTTTCCCTGCTACTAGCATCCCCAGACTATTCAGCCATCTCTATCTTCTCAATAATCTGGGTGAGACAAACCACGAGTGGGCCTTTTGGTCAATGCCCTGTGAGGCTGAGGAAGCAGGTTCTCCCTCTGCTCTCACATTTCCCCATGGGAGAATTTGCAAGCAAAGCGGATCTCTCTTAGCGCTCAGTTGTGGTCCTTTGGGGGAGGGGTCATGGGTATAGCTGAACTGTTCCTACCTGCTCCCTGTCTATTCTTGGATTTGTTTCCTTGATTGGGGGCTGGAATGTCTCCACTGGACTCTTGTGTTCCCACAGAGGTATTTCCGTCCATAGATAATGTAAAAATCAATGTTTCCATAGATTTGTGAGCTGGAATCTCCTATTCAGGCATCTTGCTCTGAATCTCCTCTTTTTTTTTTTATTTTTATTTTTTTTTATTTTTTCCTTTTTCTCCCCAAAGCCCCCCGGTACACAGTTGTGTACTCTTCGTTGTGGGTTCCTCTAGTTGTGGCGTGTGGGACGCCGCCTCAGCGTGGTCTGACGAGCAGTGCCATGTCCGCGCCCAGGATTCAAACCGACGAAACACTGGGCCGCCTGCAGCGGAGCGTGCGAACTTAACCACTCGGCCACGGGGCCAGCCCCGAATCTCCTCTTTTATACTGTATATTCAAATAGATAGCTATGAAATTTTTCCACATGATTCAAAGGGGTTTGAACAAATTTATAACCAAAATATTACTCTCATTTTTTCACTGTTTTTAATAAGAGTATTGAAGGTTTAGGCCTCCTTTATGTAGAGATCAAATATATTTCTCAACCATAATTATCTGTGAGTGACCTCTAGTGTTATAATAGTTCCATTCTTGAAGTACCACTCTTGAAGTATCATTTGAAGTCTTGATTTTCCTGTATGAAAATATGTAATTATATTACTAATATTAAAGCCATCAATCTTTTACCAAGGATATATTTCAAAATAATCACGTCTGCTTTCCTGTATAACTAGTAGCACTTATTTTGAGAGGGTAATACAGTACTTATTGTTATATTCATCTCCTTTTGTCCAAAAGTAAAACAACTTGTTTTACCCATGATTGAATTCACTTTCAAGAAAAATTGTCAAACAAGACTATAAGTAAGAAATTTTCGTTCTAGTGTAGACAATTTTAATAAAGTAAGAAAGAATGCATTATGGTATTATCTTATTAAACTCACTCATTCTTTTCTTACCTATTACTTGTGCAGAGGATCCTAGAAGGGCAATATCTATTTCAATTGTCTTATAGAACTGAAAATGGAAAGAATACGGAATAAAGCATCCGTAAGTGTTTATGAGGTTCATAATGTTACATCTTTCCTATTCATTATGTTGAATGTTATATGTTAAGTAGAAGACAAATTATATGTGTTATAGACAAATTATGAGTATAATCAAATTCCATAAATTATATGTTGATCCATTAAACAAGAGTATAAAATCTTTAAAGAGTTTCTAAAAGTTTATTTAATCCATTCAAGCATTTGGACATTACCAATGTTTTCTTATATTACTGACAGGATAAATAGTTGCAATTGTATTTTTTATGATTTTTGTGGATAGGAGCCTGTAATTAATCTGGGTGTGTTTGGCTGGAAAAATCCTAAACTGTCTCCCATGATCTCTATTCTCTGGAGTTACGTGCCTGATTAAGTTAGCCTCTAAGATAAGAGTTAATTGTCCAGCTATAATTAAGATCCCGTATCAGTTGACTTAAAGTAATCTAAGGGAGATGATCCTGGATTGGCTTGAGTTAATCAATGGCAGGCTTTATAAAAGGACTTAGGTCGTCCCTGAGGTCAGAGAGATTCTCCTGCTGGTCTTGGAAAAGCAAGGAACCATATGGTATTCATATGAATATTAATTGCAGGTAAATGAATTATTTCAACAACCACGTGAGTTGGAAGATGACCTTGAGCCTCACATAAAACTGCAGCCCCAGCAAACACCTGGATTGCTACCTTTTGATACCTTGAGCAGAATACCCAGTTAGCCATGCTGGAAATCATGACCCATATAAACTGTGAAATAATAAATGGTTACTATTTAGAGTGCCCAAATTTGTGGTAATTTGTTATGAAGCAAAGAAAAAAATACAATGAGGATTTTGTAACAGAGTTTTAACAGAACTGTTCATATTCATATTATGATATAAAGATTCCTTTCTCATAAAAACACCAGGATCTCCATAATTATATATAACAATATAATATGTATACAACAATATGTATGGAGTTGTGACATGAGATTTATGAAAAATATACACTACATAAAAACAAGACTTCATTAAAACAATTATCATGTTTTCAGGCAATTGTCATATATTACCCATATATGGATTAGAAAATTTAAGGATGGGAAATCTAGACTTTAAAGATTCGTATTCAGATTTCAGTCATCCATTTATAAGGTTAATGTCTATAGACGAAGGAAATAAATGGGAGCTCCTCAATCCTCTGATATTCGGAGACAGTGTTCGGTACACATAAAGCTCCATATGCCTAACCCTCAATCTAAGACTTCTGTTTTCTCCATCCAGTTAAGATAAATTTATTTTTATAATGATCTAAAATACATACCTAAAACTTTGTATACAAGAAGATTGGCTATTTTTAAAAAATTGAACAGTCCAAGGTATGATATTAGACCCAGTAGAATTATTCTTTTGCCAAAGTTAAGTCTATGACATGTTAAAATACTAAGTTTAATCAGTACAATCAAGCAATGTGTATTAGGATGGGAAAATGTCTCTCATTTTTTAACTGATATTATTTAAAATATATATAAATTGTGCATTTTGTCTTACAATAAATATTTCCTTATAACCGTATGTTGAATTTATTATGAAAAATGAAATATTTCAAAAAAAGAATGCAGTTTTTCATATTCTGAATCCTATGTAGTTGCCATAAATCTATAACAATGGGTAAATATTAGATACTGAATTGTATTGGTTGAATACATCAATTTAAACATAAAGCGAAGAATATAGGGGAAAAAGCAAAGCATAAAGATTATTGGGCAACTTACTCTCCAGGCTTGCCCTTCCCTAACACCTTTGTGAAAGCTCTGGCCACTTCCTTGTTGCGAAGGCTGTAGATGAGGGGATTCAGCATGGGTGTAAGAATGGTGTAGAAAGCTGATACCATCTTGTCCTGGGTCGGGGAACGATCTGAAGTGGGTCGCATGTATATGAACATGGCTGCTCCATAGTACATTCCCACCACCATGAGGTGGGAGGAACAGGTAGTGAAAGCTTTGCGGCGACCATCTCCAGTTCCCATGCGAATGACAGCACGAATAACATGAACATAAGAAGCAATGATGACTGCTACAGGGAAGAGAAGCATAATAACACAGCAGATAAATATCATCCTTTGAAACAGTAATGTGTTAGTGCATGAGAGAGTGAGCAGGGCAGGGACATCACAGAAAAAATGAGGAATTTCCCGGGCACCACAATATGAGAAGGATAATACAACTGCCACTTCAATTATACCATCAAGGGAGCCAAGAATCCAGGAAGAGGCTGCCATGAGACCACAGATTTTCTGGCTCATGAGAACTGAGTATCGCAATGGGTAGCAGATGGCAACATAACGGTCATAGGCCATTGCAGCCAACAGGAAACATTCAGCTCCAAGCAGGGACACAGAGAAAAACATCTGGGTTCCACAACTGGCCAGAGAGATGTACTTCTTGCCAGACAAGTAGCTGAAAGCCATCTTGGGTACAGTGGTGCAGATGAGCATGAGGTCCATGAGGGACAGTTGGCTGAGGAGGAAGTACATGGGAGTGTGGAGCTGAGTGTCCAGGTAGATGAGGAGAACCATGGCAGTGTTTCCCATGAAGGCCACTGTGAAGATGCTCAAGACTAGAGAAAAGAGAAAGATGTGGGTGGGACTATGATTGAAGATTCCTAGCAGGATGAAGCCTGAGTTGATGGTTTGATTCTCCCATGCCATGATGAATATTTCACTATATACAATGCAACATGTGAGAAAATTTTAATGCAAAATGTTTTGTTAACAGACATAATAAGCTACATAGTAGAAACATGAGAGTTTGTCAAGTCACATAATCAAGGAAGGCAACAAGTCAATTCCTGTGGTGTAGATCATCCCTTTATAATTACAGTATGATCATGAAAGACTCATGAATTTCTGAGACATCAATATCATTTTCATTATTTTTCCATGGAACTCAGCATATCACACCACTATGCTAATAAAAATTCTGTCTATCGAAGTGTAGAGGGAAGCACACATTTGTGGAAACGAGACAGAGTTAATCAAATGTCAGGTCAACAGAAGACATTGAAAAATCAATTATGAGAAGTCTGTTAAGCAGGCCTTATTCTAATAATGGTGAATTGAAGTGGAAGTAGCTCCTCATTGATATGCTCTTCCCCCACTCCATCTCTAAAAATGATGTGTGTCCAAAAGATATAGGCTGTTTTACTCAAGAAGAAAGATAGATGAGAGAGCAAGAGCATAGCTCAAATGCCTGCGACAGATTACTTTAGCTGCACGATCTTGGGCAATTATTAATTTCTCCATGTCTTATTTTCCACTCTTAAAATTTGAATATTTATAATATATATATTATAGAGTGTTATTAAAACTAAGTGAGATCATATTTATTAAGTATGAACATTATCTGGGATACAGTGTCTATCATATAAGTATTGTTTAAATACATAAATACTATGAGGGAAGAAAGACTACTCCTACTTCATCTCCAGACTATTATTGTTTATATAAAATTAATCTTTCTCATTTTCTTAGCAAGAACTTTTAAGGAGATTTCTTTGGCTACACGATAGCATATCGATAATTCTCTATTTTCACATCTATTTATTTTTCTTTCTTTATTCCTTCTTCAAGGAACAAGACATTCTTCTTTCTTTCTCCATTAATACCACCTGAACAGTTTTCTTGCACATTAGTGTCCTCCTAAACTCTATCTGTAATAGTCACCAATTTTGTGTATACTGCAGTTCAATTATAAGCCAGTATTCACTACATCTTAAATGTCTAATTAGTTATAAACACACTTAGAAACATTGCTTACATTTGCAATGCTTACAAGAAATTCAACACACACTGTATGAATAATTATAACCAATTCTACTTAACTTTTTTCAGGTATTTTTATTTTTTCACTCTTCTCACACACAATTGCTACTTAAATCTTTCTAAAACAGTCTTCTAACCTTTTGCGAACCTGTCATTATATGCACCGCAGAAATACCTTCAAACATTTCTATTGAAAATTGCCCATGATTTTTCATACTACCTAAATGAAATTTAATGCCCAACAGAAAATTAACACGTCACTTGACACAGCATAATTTCAGTCCTTCTAGCAAGTGATACGTATTTTCTATTTCAAGTTCACTCATGATGTTATACTTGTGTGGAATTCTCTCTCTCCCTATGTTTTAAAATATAAAGATTAATACTTATGAAAAACAACATAGATGAAATTATCTCCTGACCATTTACCACTTTTTTCCCTTGTACAAAGCAATGCTTTAATCAATTGTGCTGCATCCTGGAATATTATCCAAAACAACAGAATCATTAGTTCTTTCAGTTTGGACCTAAATTGCATAATTAATTGTTCTATAAACTAGGAGGTTAGGAACCATGAAAGCTGTTTGGCCTGAGGAATTCCATGGACCAGAAACTATTTTGACCTGTACTTAACTTTCTGCTTGTTTATCTTTCTGCCTAGAAACAGCTGCATGGTGCTGTGGAGCTTCAGTCTTACTCACGTAGCTGGGATCATCTGGGCAAGTGAAATGTTGCTGCCATCCTGCAGTCCATTCTATGTCCAAACCTCCAAATCAAATTTCTTTGGAGTATCTTTTAAAAGAGAAATTGTTTAAGGTGATGGTGTAATTATTTAGCACTATGCTGCTGTTGTCCCCATTATCAACTAATGGCAGGATCTGCCTCTATCATTAGGACTCATTGGCCATCCCACGTTTTGCTCATGGATGCTTTTCATGATCCCTGTGTTAACAACAAACTCCAACATATTTTAAGTTCCTGTCTCTTCACCTTATGTCCATATCTGTAAAATCATTCTTCATTTTAGCCCGTAATAGAACCCTCTGGAAGAACAGCAGTGTGGGATAGTAGAACTAATCAAGACTAGCTGGTTTCCATTAATGTCAGTTTGTAAAATCTTGATCAATTTGAGTTGAGAAACAGTGTTAAGTTGTCCATTCCCAGTAAAGAAATGAAATATTTGCAGTGCAGTCGATGGAGAGGTTTAGCCCATATATACACATACGATTGAGCTTAGTTCTCCTCTGAGGAGGTTTCTCATGCCTGAAGTTCTTTCCTATTCCAAAACCCTTTACCTTTGTGTATCATCTCTCTCTTTCATGTTCCACCACACACACGTGTGTATCTTTCTTTAGGACTCCTTCTTTATTCTGTAGATAACAAGTTCTACATCTATTGAACTTACAGAAGAAGAGTGGCCTCCTATCTCTTTTCTGTATAAAAAGCAAATATTACGGACCTTCCAATGACAAACCCGAGTTTGCAATCTTGCTCTACCACCAATTCCTATGTCACCAGGTGTGTTAACTAATGTTTCTGAGATTATTTCTTAATTCCCTGCTCCTCACAAGGTTGATACAAAGACAGAATGAGTTAATTCTTAAAAATTCCTCACCAAATACGTTTCACAGCATGAATTTATCAGATGAGCCTTACCACCACCATCATACAGATTCCTGTCACACCTTTATTTTTCTATAATCTTCCAATAGCCTCCACTGTTATTCACCTGCCATTATTTTTGAAAATGTTCTATTTTCCTTTACAATATCATCAATTGCTGTTTGACAAGCTATATGCTTAGTCTATATTCTCTTAATCAAAAAAGAGAGGTTTGCACGCAGACAGAGCTCATAAGATCCCCATAAGCGGCTGGAGCACAAACGCGCAGATTAGATCCAGTGGAGAGCATTGCAGTAATTCATAATTTAGCATATGTTACATTGTTCCAAATCATGCCTTATGTTTACTTAGCATCTTCACATGTATTATTTCATTCAGTCTTCAGAAAAACTGTGACACATGTAAGAAACATAGTGATTTTATAGAAAAAAAGATAAGTTGCAGATCAACCTGAAAAATTACCTATTTAAAGGATTTTAAAATATCAAAAAGTCTAATATACATAACTTTTGAATAAAATGTGGTTTCATTTGATTGAACGCCTGAATGCCTAAGATATTTTGGAATATATTTTCTACCTCAGTCTTACCTTCTAGATGTTCTGAGCAAGATATGATATTACTCACAGAGCAACCGGAAACCTTTAAATTTCCAAAGAAAATCTACACAACACAATTTTATGAAGTCATGTGTGATTTAATTTTGCAATCGCTCCAAGGAATTCAGTCCCTTGTCTTCAATTATAGCACTGTGTGTTATCATCCAATTTTTCCACTAGGGCCTCACATAGAACTAGTTTCCAACTTGGAAATATAAATTTTATTGATTTTAAGATCAAATAGAAAGTTCTGCTACCTTGGTTATTGATAGAAACTTTCTCTTATTTTCTCCTCTCTCTCCTGGCTCATTCATATAGTAATAACACCGTTTTCGCTCTCATTTTTTTCTGTCTCATATTTTCAAAATCTCCCTATTAACTCCATAAAATTAAGGGAAAAATTGCATTGACTTTCTTATTTTACACAAAATAAATAAATTCCTCATCGTGTTTGCTCTTAGTTACCTGTAAACAGAACTCTATTAAACTTCAACAATACTTTCAAACTGATAAATCAAGTGGTCTTATTCTGGGCATCATTAAACATGAGATTCCTTATCAGAGATTTCAGCGTTATTACAAATTATTCTTTCTTTGAAAGCTTGCCATTTGCTGTTACTCTTTTCTGATTCTTCTATTAGTTGTCTTATTATTATCCTCACATACACTGGGTTAATTTTTCTCTCCATGGAATAACCTGATTCCCCATGATTTTTAGACGTTTTCCTCTCTTTCAGATTTTCTCACACTTATTTATTTATTTATTCATTTATTTCTTTACATTTACAGTTGGCTTGATCTGTATGTTTTCAGTGAAAATTTTTTTTCTGAGTTACAGATGTTACCAAAAGCCTACCATTTATATAACTTTGATATTTCTTTCTTGCCTCATACTGACAATGCCAAATTCCAAACTTTCATCTGCCAGTGAATCTACTGCTTTAAAATAACACATTTCAGCTTGTAAGTTACCCTCCATGTTGTTAACGGTGTTCCTCACTGGGTGTTATGGAGCAGCAAGAACCTAGAAAAGGAATGTCTCCATTTTCAAGATCACTTAATAATTGCATGCAAGACTTCTTGGACTATTTTATTTACTTACTAGCTATGTAAACAGAAAAAGAAGTTTCTTTCATCATGTTCTCAAAATGATTTGATATTGCTTGTATTTTTTAAACTTTTGTGAACCTATTATGTGAGAAATGATTTCTCACTCTTACATTAATGTGCATATTCTTTACTGACTTGTCTGGTTGTCTCATGTATTTATTGGCTATTTGTGTTTCCTTTTCAATGAATTGCATTTAAAATAAATCATCATTAATTTATCTTTTACAAAAGCAAAAACATTGGCATATAATTTCATATTTTTTAATTGTAGACAACCAATTTTTGTAGAATCATGTCTTGTACTGAACCCTCTTTCTACACTGATTCATAATGCCATCTAATATCATTAACCAAATTCTCATGTTAAAAATTCTGATTCAGGGTTCTTGAAATGGATTCATTTTTTTATTAGACTCTTGCTTGGTTCCTGTTTTTAGGGCTAAAAGCAAGTGTTTGTGCCACTGACAATTTCATCCCTTGCTATGATTCTTTATTTTTAAAGATTTATTAAGTATTCTTTCTACTTTATTTTCCATATTAGTCTTATTATCAGTTTTTTAATTTCTTCAAAAACTGTTGTGATTTATACTATTATAATTACAGTACATGTAGTTCCCTAAAGACTATGAGAAGCCCCATGTTATCCTCAAACTGCTTAAATCCAAGTTTTAACATGACAAGATGAATTATTTTGTTTCAGTCACATATGAAGTGGCATATGTTAGAAAACCAGTTATTTATAACGAAAAGTAACTTCTAAATTATTTGGATTATGTCCTAATTCTGGACCATAAGTATAATTTGTTTAGTATTAATAGCCATGAACAAAACTGCTGTTCTAATTTATACATAAGCATAAGTTAACTAGATACCAGCAGATTGCTTTCCAAGATGCCAATGTCAGAAGATGTTTTCAAAAGCAGTTCTGAGAATTTTTATCTGTCTTTATCCTTGGCATCGTTTAGCATTATCCAGTTTCTGAAATTTTGCAAGTCTATTGGGCACAAAGTGATAGTTTGTCATTGTTAAATTGCCATTTTTCTGATTATTAATGAAATACAACTCTTCAAACAAATGTTACCTTGTTTGTTCACAAATTTTTAATATGTAGTAGGTCCTTGAATATTTTAGTTTTTATTGGTTTGTTGGTTTTAAACATAGAAAATATCTTCCTTCAATCTGTTTCAGTGTGTTAATTTTTTTCATGCTGTCCTTTACCAGATAATTAAAGTAATTAAATAACATTATATTAATCTTTTATTGTATAACCAATTGGTTTCTTTCTCTTTATCAGAAATAGATTGTTTTATTTTATGTTCAAATAATTCTGCAGTATTACATTCCATACTTAAGTCTTTAACCAATCTAGACTCCAGATTGAATATACATGTAAGTAAGAATCTAAATTTGTTTCTCATCTATGTAATAAGCAAGCTTTCTCCACAACAGATCAGATTATTTTTTGTGATTTTTATCTGCATTTTTTTCTTTATCAGATACTGAATTTTTAATGCTTTAAGTTGTGTTTTGAGATCTCAATGATCTCTTTTAATTTTATTATGCTTATACCAGGATAGTGTCATAAATATATCTTTGTGTTTTACGTGAATATACAGATGGTTCAACTTACAATTTTTTGCCTTTATGATGACATGACACAAATTCAAAAGTAACTGTGGTTCAAATTTTGAATTTTGATCTTTTCCTGGGCTAGTCATATGTGATGCAATATTCTCTCATGGTGCTGGGCAGTGGCAGTGAGCCACAGCCCACAGTCAGTCACACCACCAACGGGAAAATAACTGATATACTTACAACCATTACACACCCATACAGCCATTCTGTTTTCGCAACAGTACAGTCATCAATAAGTTACATGAGCTATTGAACACTTTACTACAAATTAATCTTTGTGTTAGATGATTTTGCTCAACCGTATGCTAATGGAAGTATCCTGAGAATATATAAGGTACACTAGGCTAAGCTATGATGGTTGGTAGGTTAGGTGCACTAAATGTATTTTTGACATGATATTTTCAACTTACAATGAGTTTATTGGGATGTAACCCCACCATAAGTTGAGGAAGGCCTGTATATTGGGAAAATTGCATTGACAAATAGGTTGACCGAGAGGATACTCTATGATGTCTGAGGAAGGGCCATGAATATACTGTGTATTTCCACTTTGTTCTTTTGGGGATGCTTGATTTTAAATGTCAACCATGCTATAAACAGTCTACTTCCCTGAGGTTTTCAAGATGTGGAGAAATAATTAGCCATACGCAGAGACTATACAGAGAGAAGAATGTGAGAAAGAGAGAGAAGGACCCTCAGGCAGCTCCCAACTGCTTCACAACTCCACTATTCCAGGGTCAGCCACCATGTGACTGCACGAGGAAATCTGAGCTAAGATCTCCCAGACGAGGTCTTCCTGGATTCTTGACTCAGAAAACATGAGAGATTATAAAATTATCGTACTGGTTAAAGCCACTAAGTTTGGGATGACTGTTAGGCAACAGTAGATAATTGGAACTAGGATGTTTAATTTTGGAACCCAGCATTTGTGGGTGACTGCCACAAGATTTGTTTTGTTTGTTTTCTCCCAACTTGTTAGATTTTATTTGTATATATTTTGATTACTTGTTAAATTATTATTGACAATTGAGAAAAGTCAGAGATCTTTTGAAATATTATTTTACAGTTTAGATATCAAACTTTGTCTAGCATGATGAAATTCCTTGGCAACTGCTGCCTCTGTATGTTATTTGAAGTTTTGTAAATGTCTGTAGAATAGTAACTTGCATATACCAGCAGAAACATCTTGTTCTGTGTTCTTCCCTTTTAAGTAGATTTTTAATGATAATTTATTTTAGGATTACATTATATGTATAACCATTTCATACGTTTTCATACTTTTTGAGTCACTTTTGGTAACTAAATCATTTTATCTAAGGTTTCATAGTCTATTAGTGGAAGATTTTCACAATATATTTTTTTAAAAAGATATCTTTATTGTGTCAGTTTCTATACCCCCTTCTCCATTTCAATATATTATTGTCTGTACTGACTTTATTTAATGGCACTTGCTATGGTTTGTATTCTCTAAGAATGGTTACTTGTTTTGTCAGTTTCTGTAAAGCTTTTTTGCTGTTTTCACTAATTCTATCTCTTGACACTACTACTTCTAATTTTAAAAAAAATAAGTTAAAAATCTTTCAGAAAAATAAAAAGAAAAATATAACAAATTGAAATATATCAAGATATTATTATAAGGTAGCTAAAGAGCTGATTCAAGTGACTTGAAACATAATAATTTGCCTATATATCGTCAGTGGAAAACATCTAAGGGAAAAATAAAATGGAAAAGTCCCTAAATACTCTCAGAAATTCATAATGGTGGTGATTTCGTGGGTACTGTTGTTCTGTCTGTTGCGTGGGTTTTGAAGGATAAAACAAATAAGCATTCAGCTTTTCATGTGGACAAAAGTTTTCAACTCATTGGGATTAATACCAAAGAGCTCAGTTGGTGGGTTGCACGGTAAAAGAATGTTTAGCTAAGTAAGAAATTATCAGATTTTCTTCCAATTGGTTGTACCACTTTTACATTCCACCAGCATTGGATGAGAGTTCCTGTTAGTCCATATCTTACCCATAATTTGGTCGTGTTAGTGTTCTGGATTTGGTTACTCTAACAGGCATGCAGTAGCATCTCATCTTAGGTTTAATTTGCAGTTCCCTAATGACATATGATGTCGAGTGTCTTTTCATACCTTCATTTTCCATCTGTACATCTTCTTTAGTGAGGTGTCTGTTCAGATATTTTGCTTATTTTTAGGAGGTTGTTCATTTCCTTATTGTTGAGCATTAAGAATTCTATATGTTTTGGATAACAGTCACTTTTCAGACAGGTATTTTACCAATATTTTCTCCCGGCTTTGGCTGTCTTCTCCTTCTCTTGATAGCGCCTTTCACAGAGCAGCTTTTAAGTTTAATGAACTCCAGTTTATCAATTTGTTATATGAATTGTCCATTCGATTTTTTATCTAAAAGATTATCATCATACCCAAGGTCATCCAAATTACCGCCTATTTTATCTTTTTGAAGTTTTATAGCCTTGTGTTTTACATTTAGGTCTATGATCATTTGTGTTAATTTTTGTGAAGGGTGTTGGATCTGTGTCTAGATACACTTTTCAGCATGTGAATATGCACTTGTTGCAGAACCATTTGTTAAGAAAACTATCTTTGTTCATTCTATTGACTTTGTTCCTTTGTCAAAAATCAGTTGACTGTATTTGTGAGAGTCTATTTCTGGACTCTTATTAGCTCCATTGATTAATCTATTTCTCCAATATTACACTGTCTTGGTTAGTGTAGTTTTATAGTGCATCTTGAATCTTGCTAGTGTCAGTCCTCCAACTTTGTTCTACTCCTACAATATTTTGCTAACTTTTCTAGATTCTTTGCTTTCTATATAAACTTTAGTAACACTTTATTGATATACACAAAATAACTTACAGTGATTTTGATTGGGATTGCATTGAATCTGTAATTTGATTTAAAAAAGGAACATCTTGACAATATTGAATCTTCCTACTCATGAACATGAATTCTATTTTTTAGTTTTTTTTATTTTGTATCTTTCATCAGAATCTCCTGTATAATTTTTATATAGACCTTAGATTTAGGCCTAAGTATTTCATTCTTGGTAGTGCTAATGTAAATGGTAATGTGTTTTAATTTTGAATTACAACTATTCAATGCTAGTATGTAGAAAAACAATGAACTTTTGAATAGCAATTTACTATTTTGCAAACTTGTTATAGTCACTTATTAGTTCCAAGAGTTTTTTTTCCCAATCTGTGTTCTTTTTATTTATTTTTCTTCTCTTATTTTCCTGAACTCCAGCACAATGTTGAGTGAAAGTGAAGAGAGGGAGCATCCTTATTCCTGACCTTAACAGAAATGATTCCAGTTTCTCATCAATAAGTATGATTTAGTTGTAGGTATTTTATAGATGTTCTTTATCAAACTGAGGAAATCCTCGGTATTCCTAGTTTGCTGAGAGTTTTTATATAGAATAGATGTTCAGTTATATCAGATAATTTTTCTGCATAAATTGATATGATCATGTTCTTTTTCTTTTGTTTGTTGATGTGATAAATTATATTTACTTATTTTTGAATGTTCAACCAGCCTTGCATGTCTGAAGTAAATCCCACTGACCCTAGTATATAATTTAGTTTATACATTGATGAAATGAATTCGAAAATATTTAGTTGAGAATTTTTGCAAAAACGTTCATGAGAGTTATTGGTCAATAGTTTTCATTTCTTGTAGTGTCTTTGTCTGGTTTTGGCACTAGGATAATGCTGGCTCATAGAGTGAGTTAAGGAGTATTCCCTCTGCTCCTATCTCCTGGAGGTAATTGAAGATAATTGGCGTAATTCTTCCTTAAGTGTTGTCAGAGCTCTCCATTGAGCCCATCTGGGCTTGTCGCTTTCTATTTGGGAAACCTATTAATTATTGATTCAAATTCTTTAACGTTTATAGGCCTATTCAGCTTGTTTAATTATTTTTTGTGAGCTTTGGCAAAACATGAAAATTTAAAAAATGGTCCATTTCATCTAGATTATCAAATTTCTTGGCATAGAGTTGTAATGGTATTCCTTTCTTGCCTTTTTAATATGCATTGTATCCACAGTGATGCTCCCTCTTCATTGTCATATCAGTATCATGTGTTCTTTCTCGTCCTTTTTTTTTTCTTAGTTAGTCTAGCTGGAGTCTTATCACTTTTATTGATCTTTTAAAAGAACCAGCTCTAGGTTGTGTTGATTTTCTCTATTTCCTATTTTTAATTACATTGATTTTGCTCTATTTTTTCTTTTGATTACTTTGACTTTAATTTGCCCTTCTTTTTCTAGTTTCCTAAGGTGGAAGCTTAGGTTATTAATTTTAAATCTTTTTTATTTTCTAATATGTATGCTAAATGTTAAAAGTCCCCCTTAAGAACACTATTACTGCATTGCACAAATTTTGATAAACTGTGTTTTTATTTTCATTTAGTTCAAACTATTTTTTTAATTTATCTTGAGATATCTTCTTTGAATCATGTGTTATTTACACATTTTGTTTAGTCTCCACATATTGGGAATTTTTCAACTTTATTTCTCTTATTGGTTTCTAATTTATTTCTATTGTGCTCTGAAAGTATAAATTGTATAATTTGTATTTTCTGAATCTATGTGCTATATGGCTCAGAATGTGGTCTATCTTGGTGAATATTCCATATGAGCTTGAAAAAGGTTGTGCACCCTGCTATTGTTGGATGAAGTATTCTATAGATCTCAATAATATACAATTGATTGATAATGCTTTTGTGTTTAACTATGCCCTTACTAATTGTTCTGCCTACCAGGTCTGTTCATTTCTAATAGAGAAGGTTGAAGTCTCCAACTGAAATAGTATATTCATCTATTTCCCCTGCATTCTGTCAGCATTTGCCTCATATATTTTGATACTTTGTTAGGTGTGTAAACACTAAGGATTGTTATATGTTCTTGTAGAATTGACCACTTTATCATTATGTAATGCCACTCTTTTTTCCTGATAGTTCTCCCATGCTCTGATGTCTGATCTGCCCGAAATTAATATAGTTCCCCCACTATTCTTTTATACTATTGTTAGCATAGTATATCTTTCTCCATCCCTTTTAATTGTATGATTTCACCCATACTTGGAAGACATGCAAACAAACACAAAGATATGGAGAATAGATTGGTAGTTACCATAGGGGAATGGGTTGTTAGGAGGGCGTATAGGGTAAAGGGACATAAGTGTACTGAGGCAGATGGAAACTAGACTTTTGGTGGTGAACATGATGTAGTCTATACATGACATCAAAATATAATCACATCTGTTCACCTGTACACCCTCTGTACACCTGAAATTTATGTAATGCTACAAATCAATATTACCTCAATAAAAAAACAAATAAATATTTAAAACATAATAATTTTAGTTTATTCATGTCTTTATATTTAAAGTGGGTTTCTTGTAGACAACACAGAGTTGGGTCTGATTTTTGATGCACTCTGACAATCACTGTCTTTTAATTGGTGTATTTAGACCACTGAGATTTAAATTGATTATTGATACGTTTGAGTTAACATCTACTTACGTCTTACTCTTTTCTACTTGTTGTCCTTGTTCCTTTGTCTTATTTCTGTCTTGCACTCTTTTTCTAACTTTGGTGTTTTTAGTTGAATATTATATGTGATTCTATTTTTTCTTTTTTCAAGCATGTCATTTATCATTTTTTTTATTTTTTTAATAGTTGTGCTAAAGTTTGTGACATGCAATTACAACTAATCTAAGTCCACTTTAATTAACATTATACCTTTTCACTGGTTCTGCACATACCATATAATGGTTAAGTATTCTGAATTCTTCCTCCCCATTCTTGTATCTTTGCTGTCATGCATTTCACTTATGCGTCATCTATAATCATCAAATTCATTGTTGTTTTTATTATTTTGAACAAAATGTTATATCAATTAAGACTAAGAAAAATAAAATTTTTATTTTGCTTTCATTTATACCTTCTCCTATGCTCTTCCTTTCTTTACATAGATCCAGGTTTCTGATCTATACAGTTCTCCTTGTCTCTGAAGAACTTCTTTTAACATTTTTTTAATTGAGGTAATAGTGGTTAAGAGCATTCTATAAGTTTCAGATGAGCATCATAAAATTTAGATTTCTGTGTAAATTACATTATTTTTTATCTTATGTTTTAATTTATTTTTAAGTAATTTTATTAAGATTATAATGGTTTATAACATGGCATAATTTTGGGCATACGTTATTGTTTATCAATTCCTGCATACACTTCATTGTTGTCACCCCCAATAGTCTAATTTTTATCCATCACCATACATATGTACCCCTCTGTCCCTTTCACTGACCCCCAAACCTCATTCCCCTCTGGTAAGCACTAATCTGTTCTCTTTATCCAGATATTTGTTATCTTCCACATATGAGTGAAAATCATTTATCAGACAAGGAGTTGATCTCCAAAATATATAAAGAACACATACAACCCAACAATAACAACAAAAAACAGCCCGATCAAAAAATGGGCAGAGGAAATGAACAGACATTTTTCCAAGGAAGATAGTCAGATGGCCAACAGATACACGAAAAGATGCTCAACATCACTAATTAGTAGGGAAATGGAAATCAAAACTACAATGAGATATCTCCTTACACTGGTCAGAGTAGCTATAATGACCAAGACGAAAAAACCACAAATGTTGGAGAAGATGTGGAGAAAATGGAATGCTCATCCACTGCTGGTGAGAATGCAAACTGGTGGAGCCACTATGGAGAACTGTATGGAGAGTTCTCAAAAAATTAAAAGTAGAAATACTATACAATCCAACTATCCCACTACTGGGTATTTATCCAAAAAATTTGAAATAGATTACACTATTTTTACCATTCAAAGACTAATTACCATCGATCACCATACATATTTGCCCAGTCACCCCTTTTACTCTCCTCCCTCCTCCTGTCCCCTCTGGTAACCACCCATCCAATCTCTGTCTCTATGTGTTTGTTTGTTGTTGTTGTTGTTGTTGTTATCTTCTATTTATGAGTGAGATCATATGGCATTTGACTTTCTCCCTCTGACTTATTTTGCTTAGCATAATACCCTCTAGGTCCATCCATGTTGTCACAAATGGCAAGATTTCATCTTTTTTTATGGCTAAGTAGCATTCCATTAGTGTATATATATCACAACCTATTTATCCATTCAGCCCTTGATAGGCACCTAGATTGTTTCCAAGTCTTGGCGAATAATACCACAATGAAGATGGGGTGCATATATCTTTATGCATTCGTGTTTTCATGATCTTTGGATAAATACCCAGCAGTGGAATAGCTGGATCATATTGTAGTTCTTAATTTTTTGAGGAATCTCCATACTATTTTCCATAGTGACTGCACTGGTTTGCATACCCACCAGCAGTGTATGAGAGTGCCCTTTGCTCCACATCCTCAACACTTGTTATTTCTTGTCTTCTTAATTATAGCTATTCTGATGGCTGTAAAGTGATATCTAATTGTAGTATTCATTTGTGTTTCCCTATAATTAGTGATGTTGAACATCTTCTCACATGCCTTTTGGAGCTGAATATCTTCTTTGGAAAAATGTCTGTTCATATCTTTTGCCCATTTTTAATTGGATCGTTAGCTTTTTGATGTTGAAATGTATGAGTTCTTTATATAGTTTGGATATTAACCCTTTTTCACATATATGGTTTTCAAATATCTTTTCTCAATTGTTATGTTGTCTCTTCACTTTCTTGATGGTTTCCTTTGCTAGAGGGAGCCCTTTAGTTTGATATAGTCCCATTTGTTTATTTTTTCTATTGTTTCCCTTTCCTGGTCACACATGGTATTCGAAAATATGCTGCTAAGCCCAATGTGGAAAAGTGTACTGCCTATGTTTTATCTAGAAGTTTTATGGTTTCAGGTCTTAAATTCAAGTCTTTAATTCATTTTGAGTTAATTTTTGTGTATGGTATAAGATAATGATCGATTTTCATTCTTTTACATGTGGCTGTCTAGTTTTCACAACATCATTTATTGAAGAGACTTCCTTTTCTCCATTGTATGGTCTTGGCTCCTTTGTCAAAGACTAGCTGTAAATAGATGTGTACGTTTATTTCTTGGCTTTCAGTTCTGTTCCATTGATCCATGTGCATATTTTTGTGCCACTACCATAGTGTTATGGTTCCTATAACTTTGTAGTACATTTTGAAATTAGAGAGCATCATACCTTCATCTTTGTTGTTTTTTCTCAGGATTTCTTTAGTATTTGAAGTCTTTTGTAGTTCCATATAAATTTTAGGAATCTTTGTTCTATTTCTGTGAAAAATGTCCTTGAAACTTTGAAAGGAATTGCATTGAATCTGTAGATTGCTTTAGGATGTATGGAATTTTTAACCATGTTAATTCTTCCAATCCAATAGCATGGAATATTTTTCCATTTCTTTATGTCTTCTTCATTTTTTTCAGCAATATTTTATATTTTTCAGTGCATAGCTCTTTCAGTTCATTAGTTAAATTTAATCCTGGGTATTTGATTGCTTTTGTCCAATTGTAAATTGGATTGTATTCTTAATTTCTTTTTCGGGTACTTTGTTGTTAGTGTATAGAAATGCAACTGATTTTTGTATGTTGATTTTCTATCCTGCAACTTTACTACATTTGTTTATTATTTCTAAAATTTTTTGGTGGATTCTTTAGGATTTTCTATATGTAAAATCATGTCACCTGCAAACAGTAAAATTTCAATCCTTCCTTTGCAATTTGAATCCCTTTCATTTCTTTTTATTGCCTGATTGCTCTCACTAGGACTTCCAATACTACATTAAATAAGAATGGCAAAAGCGGGCATCTTTGCCTGGTTCCTGTACTTAGAGAGATAGCTTTCAGTCTTTCTCCATTGAGAATGACATTAGCTGTCGGTCTGTCATATATGGTCTTGATTATGTTGAAATATTTTCCTTCTATACACATTTTTTTCAGAGTGTTTATCATAAATGGATGCTGTATTTTTTGTCAAATGCTTTCTTTGCATCTATTGAGGTGATTATGTGACATTTATTCTTCAATTTGTTAATGTAGTGTATCACATTGATTGATTTGTGGATGTTGAACCATCCTTGCATTCTTGGAGTGAATCCCACTTGATCATGGTGTATCATCTATTTAATGCATTGTTGTATTTGATTTGCTAGTATTTTGTTGACAATTTTTACATGAATGTTCATCACTGATATTGGCTTGTAATTTTCTTTTCTGTATTGTCCTTGTCTGGTTTTGGTATCAAGGTAATGCTGGCATCATAGAATGAGGTAGGAAGCCGTCCCTCCTCTTCAAATTTTTGGAAGTGTTTGAGAAGGATAGGTATTACATCTTCTTTGAATGTTTGGTAAAATTCACCAGGGGAGCTGTCTGGTCCTGAATTTCTATTTTTGGGAGGTTTTTTATTACTGTATTGATCTCCTTACTGATGGTTGGTCTATTTAAATTCTCTATTTCTTCTTGATTTCGTTGTGGAACGTTGTATGATTCTAAGAATATATCCATTTCTTCTAGATTATCCCATTTGTTGTCATATAGTGTTTCATAGTTTTCTCTTAGATTCTTTTGTATTTCTGAGGTGTCCATTGTAATTTCTCTTCTTTCATTTCTGATTTCATTTATTTGTGCCTTCTCTTTTTTGTTCTTGTTGCATCTAGCTAAAGTTTTGTGAATTCTGTTTATCTCTTTAAAGAATAAGCTATTAGTTTCATTGATTTTTAAAATTATTTTTCAGTCACTATTTCATTTATTTCTGCTCAATTTTTATTATTTCCTCCCCTGCTTTGAGGTTTTGTTTGTTCTTCTATTTCCAGTTCCTTTAGGTATGCTGTTTCACTGTTTATATGGAATTTTTCTTGTTCATTAAAGTAGGCCTGAATTGCTATGAACTTTGCTCTTGGCACTGCTTTTGCTGTATCCCATAAATTTAGGCATGTTGTAATTTTATTTCATTTCTCTCCAGGAATTTTATATTTCTCCCTTGATTTCTTCATTGACCCAGTCATTGTTCAGTAGCATTTTGTTTAATCTCCACATGTTTGTGACTTTTCCATTTTCTTCCTTTAGTTGATTTCTAGTTTCTTACCTTTGTGGTCAAAAAATTTGTTTGTATTCTTTCAATATTCTTAAATTTATTAAGGCTTATTTTGTGTCCTAATATGTGATCAGTCCTGAAGAATGTACTGTGTGCAATTAAAAAGAATGTATATTCTGTTGTTTGGGATGTAATGTTCTGTATATATCTAGTAAGTCCATCTGGTCTAATGTGTCATTTAAGGTCAATGTTTCTTCTTGATCTTCTGTTTAGATGATGTATCCATTGGTGTAAGTGGAGTGTTAAAGGCCCCTACTGTTATTGTGTTACTGTCTATTTCACCTTTTATCTGTTAATAATTGCTTTGTATGTTTAGGTGCTCCGATGTTGGGTGCATATATGTTTACAAGTATTATATCCTCTTTCTGGATTGTTCCCATTATCATTATGCACTTCTTCTTCCTCTATGCTGCCTTTACCTTGTAGTCAATATCCTCCTTGTTATTTAAAAATTTTCCCCACCAACAGAATATTACTGCCTCTTGCATCCATAGTGTATGCCAGCTCTGGACAATGACTCTCTTGAAAATCACTACTAGGCTCTTTCTATGCCACTTACCTCCATGCATCACTGCCTGGCCCAAAGCCTTCAATAAGCCCTCACAAGTTAATTATTAGACCAATTTCAGGGTATTTTACCATTTAACCATAAATATACTTCTAAACATCTGTGCAGGCTCTTCTGCATGAGAATCCATTTGACAGCATGAACAAAGATATAAAGGTAAAAATGGATAAAGTTTACTGTGAATGTGAGAAAGTCAGCTAAAAGACAATCATTGGGTAGGAGGGAGATATACATTTTGGACTGAAGACCAGGAAAGAACAAATAGAGTTGATATAAAAAGAAGAAAGATTTAAAGAGGTTGTTATTAGGAGATGACAGATATAGAAGTAAAGAAAGCTTGGAAGTGAGAGACTAAGTAAAGAAAGAAGGGATGGAAGAAGGAAAGGAGTGAGGGAAATAAAAAGAAAGGCAGTGAGGTAGGAAAGCCAATTATATGAGCAGAAATCATCTCAGCTGATGTGTAACTAGAGGAGGGAGTTTATAATTAAATTCTTCTAATGTATATGTTTAAAGGTGAGAAAACAGAATTTTCCTGATGCAATAAAATGTGATTTTCCACTATAATCAAAGTGAGGAAGTCATTAGAAACAAAACCGTGGTCCTATCATACCTTTTATTCCTTACATATGCAGGTGAAAAAGCTGTTGATAAGAGTTTTGAGGAAATAGTGCCTAACATCTGGTGATAACCGGACTTACCATGAACTGTCTTGAGAAGTATATACTTTCTAAATGAAAACAGAATTAGAACCAATTACTGCACTGTCACATACACAGATTTGATTATTTAGGAGTTAAGAATTACATGCAAACATGAAATTGATGAAAAAGTAGGGGACTTATTTAATTAACCCTTTTTTCTACAATTGGTCATATATATTATGTATACGTTTTCTCCTTTACTTACTTGTGTATAAAGATGTGATTACTCATTATTTAAGATAAGATTTTACCCAGGAAAATGTTCGTTCAAAGCTACAAAAAGATTACATATCTGAATGAGTAAGGCTAAATTACTTTCCTGATCCATTTTAGTATCTTAGAGTTCCACCAAGAATAGCAATTTCTTATTTTTCCACAGATTGCATCCACGTTTTGCAAGACAAATTGAGACACAATAATGTGGTCTTTAAATGTTGTTTGAATTAGGAATGTACACGATGGGTGAGAGTCAGGTGGAGTGCTCATGATGACTTTACTATAATGGAGCCTCAACCTCATATCCCTATCACACTTTGAAGGGTTGCTCTGAATACACTAAATTTTAACTTTCTGTAGTTTTAGGAAAATGTATGGCTATTGATTATATCCTGTTTTTCTTAGCATATTTGTTTTTAATCATTAGTGGAAAAAATGAGGTGGTACATGGTACTCTGGGATGACCACCCTGAATATTTTCCCAATTCACAATAAAGAGGACACCCCTTTTCTGTCCTATCTTCCACTAACTCCAAAAATAGTAAACAATATTTGATATCAAATATTTCTTTAATGATGGTGAATATGCATTTGAAGGAAAACGTACACATTAAATACATTAAAGAGAAAAAATCTGACCTTCCCACTGCAGACCTGGTGCACAGCCAACGCATTGCAGACTCAGTAGGGAGCTGCAGCCAAGGACTAGGACCCATTGGCTGGTCATGTTCTTACACATTTGCTCTCCTAGCTCTGGTGGAACCTTTACTGCTGGGCCTCTTTATCTGAGGTCTTGGGCAGAGGTCCTCTTCAGGTGCCTCTACCAAGACCTCCTTAAGGGTGGGAAGAGGAAAAACTTGAAGACACATTTGTCTATTCAGACTCAACAGCTGGTACGTTCCCCCTCTTAGCCTTTTGCCCTCACTACCACCCCTTTGACCCGACAGTCCATAAAAGAATATCAAAAGGCGAAATAATTCAGTCAATCATTAAGACATCACTAATATTTTCTCACATTATTGACAGGAAAAGTTATTGCAGTTGCATTTTTATGTCTTTCATAGATAGGAATCTGTAAGTTATCTGAGTGTGTGTGGTAGAAAGAATCCTGAGCTGTTCCCATGATCTATATCCCCTGGCATTGCTTCCACGATTAGGATATTCCATAAGGCAAGAGTTAAGTGATTGTGAAGATGTCATGAAGATTCCAGTTAGTCGGCTGTAAGTAATCCAGGAGAGATTGTCCTGCAATGGCCTGACTTAACCAGAGGGTAGACCTTCAAAAGAGGACTTAGGCCTTCCCTCCTTTAATTTGTTCAATGATTCATTGCTTGTTCAATAGCATATTGTTTAGTCTCCACATCTTCGTCCCTTTCTCAGCTTTTTTCTTGTAATTAATTTCTAGCTTTATAGCATTATGATAGGAAAAGATGCTTGTTATTATTTCAATCCTCTTAAATTTGTTGAGGCTTGCCTTATTTCCCAACGTATGGTCTATCCTTGAGAATGTTCTTTGCACACTTGAGAAGAATGTGTCTTCTGCTGTTTTTGGATGGAGTGTTCTATAGATGTCTATTAAGTCCATCTTGTCTAGCTTTTCATTTAATTGCACTGTCTCCTTGTTGATTTTCAGTCTGGATGATCTATCCATTGATGTGAGTGGAGTGTTGATTTCCCCTACTATTATTTGTTATTATTAATATCTTCTTTTAGGTTTGTTAATAGTTGCTTTATGAAGTTTGTTGCTACTGTGTTGGGTGCATAGATATTTTTAAGTGTTATTTCTTCTTGATGGAGTGGCCTTAATACCTCTAGCAACTTGAGTTTTTCGATGATAGCCATTTTGAATTCATTCTCATTTAGGTTACATATTCCTGTGTCCTCAGGACTGAATTCTGAGTGCTTGTCATTTTCTTTCTGGTCTGGGGATTTCATGTACTGTCTGATGTCGTTAGAGGAGATAGGTTGGGTCTTTTGCATTCTGATATTATTTGGTTTCAGTTACCAAGTATCGCCTCTGGATGGGGGTTGAGAGCTGGGTATTGTGAGCCCTCCACCTTCAGCCGAGATACCAGGCACTGAGCAGGTTGCAGGAGGGGCACTTTTTCCAGTGTGCTCTCAGGGCTTTCTCACTTTCACTATCTGGTTTCCTGAGGTGTTGGCTTAATGATGTCACCCCCCTGCAAAAGCTTTTGCCCCATTAGAGGGCTTCCCTCTAGGCTGCAAGGGCACTAGTGATTCCTTGGTGGTCCTGCAAATGAGCATCACTTCCCCCATTCCTTACCTCACAGAACCTCCCATGGTCGTGGATCACAGTCTTTAGTTGAGGGGCGAAGTTCCCTCTTACCCCATTCCAGCTCATCCAACAGGGGTTCCAGCCTTTCTGCTCTTCATCCATTGTGTGGCTCTGTGTCTCTCTGTCATTTTTTTCTGTTGTGTTAGGATGTGATCTTTTGCAGTGTGGATGCCCCTTTTCATTGTATGTTGGAGGGGAGGGAGTCCCAGAAAAGTTCATTCTGTCATCATGCTGACATCGCCAGCTCCTCCCTTAGGCCTTCCCTGAGGGCAGAGAGACTCTCCTGCTGGCCTTGAAGAAGGAGGCTAGCATGAGTTACTCAGGTACAAGAAATAAATTATTTCAATGACTACATGAGCTTGGAATATGACCCTGAGCCTCAGGTGAAACTGTGCCCCCAGCCAGCACATGGATTGCCACCTTGTGATACCTTAAGCAGAATACCACAGATTAGTCACACCAAAATTCTTATTCATATATACTATGCGATAATAAATAGTTGTTATTTAGATAGTCACACCAAAATTCTTATTCATATATACTATGCGATAATAAATAGTTGTTATTTAGAGGTGCTAAGCTTGTATTAATGTGATATTCAGTGAAGGAAATAGTATAGTGGGGATGTTACAACGGAGTTTTAAAACAGTTTAAGGCATAGTGATTGTTTCTCATAAAAACACAAGATTCTTCAGAATTGCACTAAATTTTATATAAATATCATTACAACAATACCTATAATGATGTGACACATGATATATAGAAAATATCTAGACTTCATAAAACCTACATTTTTTTATTTACAAAATTGATCACTTTTACGTGCAATACAGTACATGACCCACATAAGGGTCAAGATGTCTAAGGATGAAAAATCCAAACTTTGAGGATTCTTGTTCACATTTCAGTCTCCCATGTAGAAGGCTGATGTCTGTAGAAAAATGAAATAAATGGGGCCCCCAAAACTCTTATATCCTGAAGGAGGATGGTGTTCATTACAAGATAGGCTCAATAAGCCTAACCACCAGTCTAATACCTGTGTTATCTGGATAAATTTTATTAATTTTTATAACAATCTCATATATATAGCTATAACTTTGAATATAATTAACTTGATCATTCATTTTTACAAGTTGACCAATCTGAGATATGATATTAAACTCCTCAGAATTCTTTGATTGGCCAAAGATAAAACTATTATATGTTAAAAACCACAGAATGTTTATAAATGCTCTGTGGCATTATGGTACTATGTGGTATTATGATGAGTAAATACCTCTCATTTTTTAACTAGTATGGTATAAAACAAACTATACAGTTACGCTTATTGTGTTGCAACAAATATTTACTTGTAGACATACTTCAAATTTCCATAACAAAAGAAATGTATTATTTAAACAAGCAAGCACAGAGAGAGTTTTTCACTTTCTACATCTTGTACACTTGCCTATAAATCTATTGATACAAATATGTGTAAATATTCTGTGCTAAATTATATGAGTTAAATATTTAAATTGAAGAATAAAGCAAAAAATGTAGAAAAAGTTAATTACGCAATTTGCTCTCCAGACTTGCCCTTCCCTAACACCTCTATGAGTGCTCTGGCTGCTTCCTTGTTGCAGAGGCTGTAGATGAGGGGATTCAACATGGGTGTAAGAATAGCAAAGAAGACAGACACCATCTTTTCCTGCATGGGGGAATGATGAGAAGCAGGCTGCAAGTATATGAACATACCAGCTCCATAGTACATTCCCACCACCATGAGGTGGGAGGAACAGGTGCTGAAAGCTTTGCGGCAACCCTGCCCAGATCCCATGCAAATGACAGCCAGAATAACGTGAACACAGGAAGCAATGATGACTGCTACAGGGAAGAGAAGTGTAATAACACAGCAAATAAATATTCTTTCGAATAGCAATGTGTTACTGCATGAGAAAGTGAGAAGGGCAGGGAAATTACAGAAAAAAATGGGTATTTGCCAGGCATCACAATATGAGAAGGACAATGCAAATGCAATGAGAATTATGCCATCAAGAAAGCCAAAAATCCAGGAAGAAACAACCATGAGACCACAGACTTTCTGGCTTGTGAGATTTGAGCATTGTAATGGGTGGCAAATGACAAGATAACAGTCATAGGCCATTGCAGCCAACAGGAAACATTCAGCTCCAAGCAGTGACACAGAGAAGAATATCTGGGCACCACAAAACTGGCCAGAGAGATGCACTTCTTGCCAGACAAGTAGTTGAAGGCCATCTTGGGTACAGTGGTGCAGATGAACGTGAGGTCCATGAGGGACAGTTGGCTGAGGAGGAAGTTCATGGGAGTGTGGAGCCGAGTGTCCAGGTAGATGAGGAGAACCATGGCGGTGTTTCCCCCTGAAGGCCACTGTGAAGATGACCAAGACCAGAGAGAAGAGAAAGGTGCAGCTGGGTCTGTGACTGAAAATTCCCAGCAGAATGAACTCAGAGTTGAAAGTCTGATTCCCCCATGCCACGATAAATATATTCACTGTGGAAAATACAACATGTGAGAAATGGCTGGGATTGTGTTATGGAAATATCAGGGACTTCCAGCCTAGATCACCACTCTTTATGATATTGTCTACACATAAAAAGTTATTTCTCTTGGGGCTGGTCTCATGATGCAGCAGTTAATTTCGCACGTCCTGCTTTGGCGGCCCAGGGTTCGCTGGTTCAGATCCCGGGTCTGGACGTGGTACCACTTGGCAAGCCTTGCTGCGGTAGGTGTCCCACATGTAAAGTAGAGGAAGATGGACATGGATGTTAGCTCAGGGCCAGC
The DNA here is from genome assembly GCF_041296265.1 of Equus caballus. Classification (NCBI taxonomy): domain Eukaryota; kingdom Metazoa; phylum Chordata; class Mammalia; order Perissodactyla; family Equidae; genus Equus; species Equus caballus. The sequence continues at coordinate 14,026,964 of NC_091704.1, forward strand.
CTTCTTCAGCAAAAAGAGGAGGACTGGCAGCAGATGTTAACTCAGGGTTAAACTTCCTCAAAAAAAAAAAGTTCTTTCTCTGAATGTCATTTTTTTTAAATTGTAGACTAAGAATATTAAACCTTATTTTTAGCTTGATGTGACTTTAAATCTAAAACATGAACCTAACAGTCATAAGAAAGTTCCAAAAATGCATATAGTCTAATTTTAGCAACCAGTCAGCTCAAATATGTACCATGGATAATCCCTTCAGAAATACGCTGAGTCATCAGAAGACTCATGAATTCCTTGGAAATCAATGGCATTTTCCACGGAACTTAGCATATCACACTATGATTCTAATAAAAATTCTGTCTACCAAGGTGCAGAGGGAAGCATGTTTTAGTGAAAGTGGGATAAGATTAGTCAAATGCCAGATAAACAAAAGACATTGAGAACTCATCAATCAGAAGTTCATTAAATACTACATATTGCTAATAATGGTGAGGTGTGGTGGAAGTAGTTCCTCACCAATACGTCCATCCTTTATTCTTTCTCTTAAGACGAGGTGAATCCATGAGACATTCTTGAATTGGCCGTTTTACTGGAGAAGCAAACTAGAAGAGAGTGCAAGAACATAGCTCAAACATCTGGAATAGGGCATTTTGGCTGTGTAACTTTAGACAATTAATTTCTCCAAGCCTTATTTTTATAGTGTGTAATTTTTGGTATTTATTAATGTTTATATTGCAGCATGTTAAGACTAAATGAGATCACACTTATAATATGTGAACATTACCTGAAATACACTGTGTACCATAGAAATATTTTTAAATAAATACTATTGGAGGGATTTATTTTATATTATTCTAATTTATATAAAATTAATCTCTTCCACTCCCTTAGCAAGACTCTTCTACACAGTAGCATATTTTTAATTTTCTATTTTTTCACCTATTTCTCTTTTTTTCTCTTGTCACTCTCTTCATTGATCAAGGCATTGGCTTCCTTTGTATCCCTTTGCATGAGCTTTTCCTCTTCTGGGAGCAATTCAGAGAAGTGTGCCTGATATTTTGGTTTTAACTTTTGGGAAATAAAAATTTCCTTGTGGTTCTGCCAAATGGATGAAAATTGTGCATTTTAGTTTACGAAAACTCTGATTTAAAGCATGACGTTATAATGCAATTTCTTACCTGTTTTTTACCACTATCTAGCAAGAGCAAGCATATTAGCCTAATACCATTTAAAATGCCCCATTATAATAGATTTAAAGCCAATGAAAGTGTAATGAACATGTTATCATGCAACCAAGTTATATCAATAATCAAGTAATTATCAAGTATAATTTGGCAATATTATACTGTTGTCTCCTGACATTTGTATATAGTTCTTATGGTAGTGAAACATATATATTGAAAAGAGTGTTGAGTGAATTCATCTTCAACGTACCATGGATAAAATTTTATAAATGGCTAAACCTATGCAACTATCACACAGATAAATACATGGACCATTTCCAAAGGATTTCGTCATATCCTTTCACAGTCCATCCTGCCCTAGACATAACCTATATTTTAATATCTATCTCAAAGGCTTATGTTTTGCCTGTTCTTGATTTCATGTACATCCTGGAGTTCGTTCTATTTTATGTGCACAGAAATGGAACCCATTATACTCCTGACCTCTGCACCTACCAACTCATTGGCTCAGCTCCCCTCCAGCCATACTAGCCTCTTCATCTCTGGAACACATTTGAATGCTCTAATCCAGGGTGTTTGCACTGGCTGTTCCCTCTGACCACCCTCTGTGCCTTAGACCAAGTCCCTCACTGCTTTCAGGCTCTTATTCAAATGCTTTCCACTTCATAGAGCTTCATGGCCTCTCTCTACATAAGCTACCTACCTTACCTTTTTTTCTACTTGGTATTTCTCTCATCTAAGACTATACTAGTTTTTCTGCTTTTTGTCCGACTCTCCTCATTAGGATGTAAATTCCATCAAGACAGAGATTTAGTGAGTCACATTCATTAGATACTTGGTGAATCAAGACATTTGTTAAAGGAAATGCTGGTGTTTTTTCTTTTGTGGTTCAGATATTGTCCTTTCTTCTCTAACCCTCTCCTGAAAAGAGGGTGGTTGCTTTAGGACTTCACACAACTCAGTGTGCTGGCCTGGATGAATGAGCAAACTTTATGTTGTGGCTGTAGAAACAGATTGTTGATCTGGAGGCAACAAGCGCCAAAAGAAGAAAAGCTTTCCCGGGCTGCTTATATTACACTAGAAGCCATAATACCTCCAGGCAGTCTGACCAATGTAACTCCAACAGATCTTTGGATATTTTTGTTTCTAGTAAATGTCTCCTTTCCAACTGCACTATATGCGGAGGTAGGAAAGAAAGGGATGGTGGGGGTCAGGTCTGCATCTTTTTCAGTAAAAGTCTTTCACTTAATCTCCCTCTCAAAGCTACGTTTTTCATTCTCATCCATTCTTCCCAGGAGATTTCAAGGCACTCTGAGCCCTTACATGGAGACTATTTCTTGTCAGCTTCCTCTTTTATTCACGTATTTGTGCGGGGACTTTGATTTATTCATCCACTGATTTCTATCTGCTGTCTGTCACTCTAATGTTTGTTGACATCTCTAACCTGCTAATTACTTCTTACCATAATTATTTTAAAAAATTCATTTCTCCTGGAATTCTAAATAACTAGAAGACTATATATAAAGTTTAAAACACACCTCTCTATTTCTGTTTACCATATTCCGGTGTAATAAATTGTTATTCTAAATGGCCCCCCACTAACCTGTGAACAAATGGTAGGGCTGTCCTGTCTCTTTCACCTTTATATCCTTCTAAACTCTATCTGAGCATTATTCATCTATTGCATGAATCTAACAACTCAACAATTCTAATAGATATTCACCATGTCCTAAATTCTTAGTATATTCCAAATTCTCTTAGAAATGTTTCTCATATTTAGAATGCTTGTCTAGAAACCCAGTCCTTATTGTGTGGATAACTACAACACGTCACTTAATTGTTTTAAGAATCTTTACTTTTTTCATTCTTTCTGCATACAATTCCCATTTAAAACCTTCTAAAAGCTTAGTCTGTCATTCATCCTTGTGCAACACTACATTATATGCCAACCCTAAAAAAAAACAAAAACCTAGAGACAATAATTAAGATTGCAAAATGCTTATGATTTTTTCAGGCTTATTGATTACTTACGTCGTCACCTTCTAAAAATTTGCCATTTTTTCCTTCTACAAAATAAAGTTTCAAGCAATTGTGCCACAGCCTTGAATTATACACAGAATATCAGACTAATCAACTTTTTCAAGTTGGACTTATATTACATAATTAATTAGTTTTTTGTTTGTTTTCGCTGAGGAACATTAGCCCTGAGCTGACATCTGTTGCCAATCTTCCTCCTTTTTTTTCTTTGCTTGAGAAAGATCACCCCTGAGCTAACATCTGTGCCAATCTTCCTCTGTTTTATTTTTGGGTCTCTGCCACAACATGGCTGATGTGTGGTATAGTTCCGTGGCTGGGATCTGAACCTGCAAACTGGGCCACCGAAGCAGAGTGTATGAAACAACCACTAAGCCATGGGGCCAACCCCCATAATTAACTGGTTTTTAAATTAGGAGATCAGGAGTGCTGAGAAAGCTTTGCAGCCTGAGGAACTCCATGGGCCATATATTTCTTTGATCTGTAGTTAATTGTATTCTTATTTAGCTTTTTGCCTAACTGGGGCCATATACTGCTTTAAGCCTCGACCTACTCACATAGCTGGGATCATCTAGGAACTGAAAGGTTACTGACATCCTGCGGTTCATTCTGTGTCCAAACCTCCAAATCGAATTTGCTGGAGCAGCTTATAGAAGATAAATTGTTTAATGGAGCACTGTAATCATTTCCTGCTGTGCTGCCATATCTCCATTATTAACAAATGACTGGACCTGACTCTATAATTAGGTCTGTTTTGCCATTTAAGATTTTTCTCATGGCTCTATTTTACAACCCTTGTGCACTAACAAACTGGTATATTTTAACACTATACCTCTTCACTGTCTGTCCACATAAGGAAAATCATCTCTTCATTTAGTCTGTATCAGAACCCTCCTAAAGAATCACAGTGTGGGACAGTAGAACAAATCAAGACTAACTGGTCTCTATTACTGTCAGTAAGATTTTGATAAATTTAAGACTCACACTTTTGAATTGTTATTTCTCAACAGAGAAATGCAATATTTAAGTTTAGTAAGCAGAGAGGTGGAGCCTATATATTTCTCTTTTTTTATGATTTGTTGTTTCTTCAAATTGAACATGAATATGAAGATACATGAATACAATATTTTATTATGTTGTATTTTATCAGCTCTCTTTTTCTCAAAACCAATGTCACAAACTCTCATTTCCTTTACTGCCCCACCACAGGAAACTGGCATGAAGAATCTTTCATGGTCGTCAAGGCCTTTATTTCCAAACCCAGTCAACTCAGTCTCCCTCAAGTGAAACGTATGTACGCAAAGCCTTAGTCAGTAATATGATATTAGGAATAATACATTTATTTTTATGTATTTAAATATATATATATGTATATAGGGAGAGAGAGAGAGTGCATGATGGCTTGGTAGAGATGTTAGAGGTATGCTTTTAAGAGACAGTGCACGTTATTTCACTGTATATGTGTGTCGTGTAATAATTTCCTCACAAGCTTATTAATATCATGAATTCTCATCAAATCTTCAAAGTATGAAATAAAGAGCCACTGTTTGCCACATTGCTGACTTTATAAACATACAACACAGCTGTAGTTAAACAGGTAACTTATGGTTTTTTTACACTTATATTTACAGGTCAAAATGGAAATTGAAAATAGTGGGGTGGACAGAAGAGAGGAGGAGAATCATGTTGTCTGAGTAAAGCCAGACACAGCCACGGAATATTGAAAAGCAGCGAATAATAAAGGAAAAAGTCTTGGAGTTGAAGATAAACTGAGAGGACTAAGAAATAAGGAAGAGAAAAATGAGGCAAGAGGGGGTTGACTGAATGCAGATTGGGCTCACTGAGCCCAAGTGTCTGCCCTGAGTGTGCTGCATTCTGCCAATGGATGTCACATTCCCACCTCCAAATGCAGACACAAAAGATGGGCTCTATGTTATAGATAAAATGGCATGCAAAACCTGTCCTTGGCTCCTGACAGAAACTTCAAATCTCTTCTCACAGAAAGGATTGCGAATGCCTTTTGAAAAAGCTCATCAGTACTTTTTTAAAAATCCTTTTATTGCATTTCCACTTCCTGACATTATGGATAAAACTAATTTTCTCCTCTTTCATGATCTAACACTACTTTTGGGTTTTTCCCAAAGCATCATTGGATTGCATCACTCTCCTTCTCAAAAGCGTTCACTGGTTCAAATTTGCTGCGGAACAGACTTTCATGTCCTCACTGATCTTGTTTTGAGGATTGCAGAAGGTATTGAAGCCATCTGTCCTCCGTTTCTCAATACAAACTGCATTTCTACTTATGGATCAAAGAGACAACACACAAATCTGAGCTTAGGTCTCTTCTCAGGAGGTTTCTCTCCTTGGAGTATCTTCCCTCTTCCACAGTCCGTTGCCTTTCCAAATCATATTTCTCCTTTAAGTTCCAAGACACATGCATCTTTCTTCATTACAATTTATATAAGATTAATTTACCATCTTGAAAATGTGAATCTTATTGATATTTAAGATTAAAATAAAATTCTGTCACTTTCTAGATTAATGGTATAAACTGTTAATATTTGTTTCCCATGTATATCCTGGCTCAGTCGTATATTAATGACTCAGTTTTCAGGTTTTTTTTTTTTACCTTTTGTCATTTTGAATTAGTATTTCACTATTAACTCCATAAGTTTACACGACAAACAGGCAGTTGGATTTCTCATTTTAAAATAAAGTGAAGAGAAACACTCATTGTGCTTTGGGCATTATTACCATTAAATCAAGCTCTGTTCAAATGCACCACTTATTTTCAAACTGACAATTCAAGTGGTTTCCTTCTGGGAGTCATTTGACTTGAGGTTTCAGCACAATTCTAATTTATTCTTTTTTGGAAACTTGTCACTTGTGGTTACTCTTTCCAGATTCCAGTATTGATTGTCTTGTCACTATCTCCAAATACCACACATTTTGTTAATTTTTCCTCCTTGGAATAATCTGATCCCAAGATCTTTAGATGTGTCCTCCTCCTCTTTGGTTCATAATTATGATGACTGGATCTATATGTCTTCACTCATTTTTTTCTGAATTCTAGATGCTACCAAATGCTTGCTATTTATATATTTTTGATAATCCTTCCTCATCTCATATTCACCATGCTCAATTCGGAATCATTATCTCCCCATTAATCTACTGCTTTTTTAGTATCTGCTTCATCTTCTAAGTCACCCTCCTTATTGTTAATGATGTTCTCTACCTGGGAGTTATGAAGGATAGGAACAATATTCTAGAAGGGAAATATTTGGTTTTTGAAAAGAAATGCCCAGTTGCATGCAAGAATGCTTGGACTATTTTATATTCTCATAGCTTTGTAAACAGGAAGAGCATCTTCTTTCATCAAAATCATTTGATTTTTTTAATCTTCTGTGAACCTGTTTGTAAGAAATTGTTTTTCATTCTTACAGTAATATGCATTTTCTCTACTGATTTGGATAGTTGTCTCCAGTATTTCCTGGCCATTCATATTTCCTCTTCAATAAATTGCATTAAAATCATTGTTATCTCTCATCAAAGCAAAAAGATAGGAATATAATATTGTATTTTTTCATATAGATTTCCAGTTTTCACAGAATCGTGTCTTGAGTTAGATCCTTTCTACACTGATTTACAATGCTGTTTATCATTTACAAAATTCCCATACATGGAAGTATCTGTTTCAAGTCATTAATTGAATCCATTTATATATTACTGTATTACCTAGTTGTTAATTCTATGGCTTAAAAACAAATATTTGTGTCATTGAAGATATCTCTTGTTTTACACTTCTATTTTCTTAAGACTTAAGCATTGCCTAAATTTTATCTTCCATCTCAATTGCTTAAACCTAGGCTATTTTGTTTAAAAAAATAATAATTTTGTGATAAAATCACATATGTTAGGGAACTTGTTACTCATAACTAAAAGCAATTTTTAAGTTATTTGGATTGTTTTCATTATTCTGGATATTTCCAGGAATTCATTTTGTATAAACATCCATGGGCACAATTGCTGAGAGATATTTTATATGCAAATACAAATTAACTGCATACCAGCAGACTGCTCCCAAGATGCTAATATCAGGCCATGTTCCAAAATGCAGTTTAGAATATTCTTATCTGCCCATGTTTTGCACTGTTTAATATTATTCAGCTTGTGAAAATTTCCTATTCTAATACAAAGTGATATTTTATTGATGTCAAATTTTTATTTCCCTGATTTGTAATTAAACTGGGGTCTCTTCAAAGGTGATTTCTTATTTTAGATTTTATTGGTTTGTTTGTTTTAGGCATGTAAATTATCTTCTTTTGGTCATCATCATCTTGGCCATGATGTCCTTTACTAGACAAATATTCTTAAGTTTAATTAATTAAATATTTATTTTATCTTTGGTTGTCAAAAAAACCATCCATTCTTCCTTATTAGAAATATATTATTTTATATTATGTTCAAACAATTCGATAATATAATATTGCTCAAGTCTTAAATCAATCGAGTCCAATTTCTATGTATGTTTAAATAGAAATATAAATTTATTTTTTTCTATATACTGAGAAAGTTTTCTCCCTGCCAGGTAACAGTAGTTTTTGTCCTTTTAATATGCAGTTCCTCCTTTATCAGATACTAAGTTTCTATATATCCTAAGTTGGATTTTGAAATCAATTGTATCCCAATAGTCTTTTTGTATTTTATTATGATAACTAAATATTTTCAAAAATTGTGTTGAATATACTTGACATTGTTATAATATTGTGGTCCCATCCTTCAACACAGAATTGCTATTTTTCCAATCATCTTGTATGTCATTTATTTTATCCATAGAGGAGTTTTTGTATTCTAAATTACATTAATTTATCTATATCCTATACTTATCTTTTTATTGTAAATGGCATTTTACTTTTTATAAGTCATCACTGCTGGTATGGAGAGAATGTTCAGTAATTTTGTAGGCTGATCTTGATAAACTACCTTCGCAGGTTAATAGAGTGTCTGTTGATTTTTTTGATTCTTCTAGTGAGATGATCATTTCTCTAAAAACCAAGTGTTTTCTGAATCTTAAATCTCATATTTGTCTTTACTTTGTTTTCTTTTCCTGTTACCAAGGACATCCATTACAGTGTTAAACTGTTGTGCAGTGATCATTACCATCTTAATCCCAATCATACAGTTAATATATTTTAGTTTGTATATAATCTTTGGTAAATTAAGTAATTTCCATTCTATTACTGGTGTTCTCAGATTTACTATGTTAAACATGCACTGAACATTGTCAAATTCTTTTGATTTTTCTGCTTTGAAAATCATATAACATTCTTCATTTCCCCTAGTAATATAGCAACTTACACTAATGGATTTTCTGATAGTAAACCATTCTTGCCTCACAGGAACAAATCCCACTTGTCAGAAATTCAAATTGTTAAACTATTTGATTCATAGTTTCCTAGTGTATGTGTTTCCGTTCTTTATAGAACTTCTAACTTTCCTATTTTTTAGAATTTTCTTTTGCAAATATAACTATTGTTTTTTAAACTGTTTGCATATTTCTGCTTTTAATTTGTGAATTATGCAATTAGTAGTAGAAATTGGGATTTTTTTCTATCATTTTCACATATTTCAATTTATTTCCCATTCGTTTATTTTTTATCGCTTTTTTCCTGTTTTATAATATATAGATTTTTTTCTTCAATTTTTTTGTTATTGTTATATTTTGAATTTTTATCATTGTCTTTCTTTACAGAAGATTCGTGCACATTTTCCTGTGTCCTTGTTGATTTGATAATTTACTTAATTGTATATCTTTCCTAAGAAAACAAGAGCTGCAGTTTATGGTACTGTGAAGCTTTTCTCTTTACTGCCGCTCACACAATGTTAACATACATGGTATATTGGTTTTGGACTTTATATATTAATAATAATTTTTAAAAACATATTTTCTTTCCAAGTACATCTTCACTTAAATCCATAATAGAGCTCTAAAGTCAACCTGGATGATGTCGTGAACAAAAACCTAAGTGAATGTGGTAAAATAGATAAAAATTCTTATAAAATGAAACCATTTCTAGTTTCTTAAAATTAAACCTGCAGCAATTTTATATACTTTTTAGTAAGACATACATGTATTTAAAAGTATTAGTAAGGACTCGAATAGAGCACACCAAATAATGAAATTTTGGAGGAAGATGGGACAGTCACTTGGTGAAAAACAAATAGATTTATCATTTTATTAATATTTATTAATTAATATGTCTTTAGTCAATCAATAGAAAACAAATATAATATAATATTAATATTTATGAATGCAGGGAGGGGTTAATAAAATACTTGTTATTCTAAGCTTTTCTGCATCTTAAGTAACCTAAAATTGTACAAAACTAAAGGAATGTAAGCATTCTCAGAGATTGCCTCTTTTTCAAAATATAAATTTTTTCAAAAAGATCCTATTCCTTGACCCTTCACTCACCCAGATGTCCAACACTTATATTCAATTCTTTATAAAATGTCAATAATTTTCATGTTTTCTTTTTTTAAAATTATTTTACTGAGGTCACATTGGTTTATAACACATGTAAATTTCAGGTGTACTTTTTTATATTTCAGCTTCTGTATAGATGCCATTGTGTTCACCACCAAAAGTCTAGTTTCTATCCATTACCATGCATATTTCCCCTTTTACCCCTTTTGTCCTCCCATCGTCCCCTTCCCCTCTGTTAACCACCAATCTGCTCTCCTTATGTATGTGTTTGCTTGTTTATCCTCTACATATGAGTGAAATCATACAGTATTTGTCTTTCTGTCTGACTTATTTCACTTAGCATAATACCCTCAAGGACTAGCCGTGTTGTCAGAAATGTCACAATTTTATCTTTTTTCATGGCTGAGTAGTATCTCATTGTATATATATACCACATCTTCTTTATCCATTCATCCATTGTTGGGAACTTGGGTTGTTTCCAAGTATTGACTATTATGAATAATGCTGCCTCAACTTCCTAAAATATTTTTATTTTGTGTACTGTTGCTTTCTATCATATTATAATTTTCTCTGACCTTTTTTATTCTTTTTCCTTTTATGTGCTGCATTGGGTATTCTTTGCCTAAATTCTTTATGTAGATTCTTAGTCATTAATATTTGCCTTATTCTTTCTTCTAATATATGCATCAAATGGTATAATATCTCTTTATAAGACTACATTTTAAATGATTTAAGTGTTTTTCTTATTATTTCATTTCAAAGTATATGTAACCTATGTTAATTTGTAAGTTATGTTGAATTTTCCACAGAGTATTAAAATCTGTGCCATTTTACAACTTCTCTCCTTAAAATTTGTCAAAGTTTTGTGTTTGAACCAGTAAAACACACTGCATTACTCCCAACGCTAGGTCATAAAAGGCAATACACTTTCTGCTTCACTCACTGGAATGGCCATTCATGAAAGATTTTAGCAATCATGTAAAGAGTCTGCCCTTAGGCCACCAGGTTCTGAAAAGATCCAGGACACAGGGAGAAACCAAGGATAGGTGCTTTGGCCAACAGCTCCAGCTGATGTCCAAGCTGACAGACACATCAACTGTCAGACATCTGAGTAAAGATACTTCCAGGTGATTCCAGCTCCCAGCCAGAGAATCTTCCTAGATATTTAAGAACAGAGAGAACCCCTTCCCCACTATGCCCTGTCTGAGTTACTGAACAATAGAATCCATAAACATAAGTGGTTTTATTTATTACACAGCAATATTAACCAGAATAGGCTTTATTACCAGAAATCGAGTGATACAATAAAAATAAACTAAAAATATGCATTGGTAAAAGTTGGAAAGATCTGGAAGAGACTGTTAGCAGAAGCCTAAACGGCCTCAAGAAGTATGTTAGCATAGGCTTACAGGTACTCAAGGGGACTGTCAATGAGGACTTAAGGAAAAGTAAGGGAAGTGTTATTAAAGCTCAAGGGAAGGGGACCCATTTTATACAGTGACATAAGGTGTCAATATTTTGTTATCCATGGTAAAGGAGAATATAGAAAATATACATAATTAGCATGATAATATAACAAGTTTCCCAGGCAGAATATTGCCATTTGACCTTTCCTTATCATCTACTACAAAAGGAGAAAGGAGAAAATGAGCTAAAGAATAAACTTTCAAATTTAAAGGAGTCAAGACTTGCTGGGTTAAGAAATAAAGTTACCATTTCCAGCCTCTTCAGATGGCAAAGGATTCCTGTAATTAAGAAAAAGCCCCAGGCCAAATATCAAATCCAAGATGGGAATATAAAATATCTTATTAAGACCCCGTAAAAACCTAAGGAAATAGCTCATATAACGCACAGCACATAGGCAGAAGGCTTTCCAAAATCTTAAGGGCATAACCCACAGATTTTCTGTGGTACATGATGAGGCTTCTAAGACCTTAGGAGGTCTGTCCCACAGTTGACTCATAGTGATCTCAAGGTACCTAAAAGCTTACCTTGAAGAGATTGATACTTGTGGTTCTCTCTAATGGAGTAAATGCCGACAAAATTCATAGAAAACCCACAGAGCTTTAAACATAGATTTTCTGGCCAGCATGGACTAAAGGGACCTGTGCAGTAATGCATTAGCGTTTGCTGAAGACAGGTTTGCCCTTTGCCCTCAGCTCCTGGAAGGGAACCTCTAAGCCTTTCAAATGTACTGTCTGAAAATTTTCTTTCTTTTCCTGGGGCCTTTGGGCCACATGAGATAGTCTGTGTCAACACTGTGACTTAAGGTGGGAAGCCCTGCACCACGCAGTGTCATTGTGACCTCAAGAGGGGCTTGAGACCAAGTTAAGCCACATATGCATTTATTGTTAGTGATGTGATTGAACCCAAATTAAAATTCTTGTCATGAAGTCTCAGATAGGCTTGCTTGGTTACAATATTCTGTGCATGTGGCCACACATCAATACTGGGAGAAGTAAGTAAGAAGAACTGGATGACTCTAACAGGAGGGGACAATTGGAAGCTGGTGCCTGCTCTCTCCTGGACCCGCTGCATGCCACTCCTCCTTTGTCCGATTTTAACCTAGATCCCTTTTACTGTAATCAAACATAACCACAGGATAATGGTTTTTCTGAATTCTGTGACTATTTACGGCAAATTATTGAACCTGAGCATGGTTTCAAGGACCCTCAAACTTGCAGTTGGTGTCATAAGTAAAAGTGGTCTTGAGGACTCCTGTTCTGTGCAGGAACCGAGACATTATACAATGAAGAGAGGCTTTTAGACACTTGACTGTTGTGGGAATCTGACTGAAAATTCTGCTCTGTTGAAAAGTCAGTTTATTTATTCAAAAGAAGTAAAGACAGAGAGGAAAGACCCAAGAACTCAGAGAGGGAAGCCACAGGCTGTTGAGAAGTATTCCTGGACCACAACACTGAGCCTTAACTAAGGGGCATGTGTCTAGCTGGACTTCAGGATTGCCATGACCAGTGAGGGCTTCATGCCTTCTTTTTTCACCATGGTTGAACAGATGTGTCTTTGGCTGTGACCAATGCCTGTCCTGTCATTAAATAGCATGTGTGGGAGGGCAGCTAACTTTCTCTTTAGTTCACAAGTCATCAGATAAAAAGATGACACTAGAGCTGACACAAGCAGCTGTGCCTGAGATGTGGCATTTTTCCCTGGATCTTATTTATATGAAGAGATCCTAGAACTCTACACTGATGAGCCTGGTGCTGAGGTTTTATTTGAGGGGGGTGGGTTTTGACAGAGGAATGAGTATATTTTGCTTTGCAGTAGGAAATATTCGGCCGTGAACTATGGTAGATTACATTTTCTAAAAATTGGTACAGCTATATCTCCCAGTCACAGCCTTTCTAGAAACTTACTGCTTCCTCCTCAAGAGGTAAAATGTACGTCTCCCTACACTTGCATCTGGGAAGGCCTTTAAAATTGCTTTGAACAAGAATGTGCCAGAAATGATGTTCTATGATGTTTGAGGCCAAGTCATAATATATTGTGTATTCCACTTTGTTCCTTCAGTAATACTTGATCTTGGATATTTCAGCCTCTCTGTAAAATCTACTTCCCTGAAGCTTTTATGATGGGAGCAAACTAGCCACCTGCAGAGAGAGAGATAGAGACCGAGAGATTCCCAGGCATCCTCCAACTGCTGCAGAAGCCTGCTGTTCCAGTGCCAGTCGCCACCTGGCCACAGGAGGTACTCTGCGCTGGGACCTCCCAGCTGAGTTCTTCCTGGATTCCTGACTCAGAAATTATGAAATCATAAAATATAGTATTGTTTGAGCCACGAAGTTTTGGGGTCATTGTTGCCCAGCATCAGATACTTGGAAAAGAAAAATTTTCTCTTGGAAACTTCATTCATGGATGACTCACACACAATTTTTTATTTTATTTGTTTATTTTCTATTAAACAGTTGTATTTCATTTGTAAATTTTTATTAGTGTTCATTATTTTTTAATTAAATTAAGAAAATTCAAATATTTTTTGAAATCTTCTTGTATAGTTTAAGTATCAAATACTGTCCACCTTATAATATTTCTTGGAAAGTATTGCCTCCTTTAATATTTTTCAAATTTTGTGAATCTTCATGGAATATTAACTTTTTCTTACTTATAGAAACTACTTCTACTTTTTTCCCTTTTTTAGTAGATTTTTGATGATTTAATTATTTTCAGATTTTATTAGGTATAATTCAATTTCACTAGTTTTCATGCATATTTTTGAGTCATTGTCACTCCTGTGATAAAAGATATATATTCAATAAACATAATTGACACCAAAAAGAACCAAAAGCAAGAGAGGTTAAAAGATGAAGTGTTGTGTTGCAATAGATAATGGTAGGAAAAAAAATGTGACTATATATCTAAACTGAGAAATCTTAACAAACTTACATATTTCTTTTTTTCTTAATGAGATATAGCTGATATATACAAAATTGACATACTTAGTGTATACAAGTTGATGAGGTTGGACATGTGCACACACCCATGAAACCATCAGAACACAAAGTAATAGACATATCCATCACTTCCAAACGTTTCTCCATATTCCTCCTTTTTTAATGGTAAGGATTTATGTATATTGAAACTTCCTTAAATCTCAGAGATAAATCCCACTTGATTATGTGTATGGTCATTTTCATGTGCTGTTTAATTCAGTTTACTAGTGTTGTTTTGAGAATGTTTGCATTTACGTATATCAGGAATATTGGCCTGCAGTGTCTTTGGATTTAGTATCAGGGTAATGCTGACCTCATAATATGAGTTTGAGAGTATTTTCTCCTCTTCAGTTTTTTGGATGAGTTTGAGAGGTGATGTTAATTATTTTTTGTTATTTGTAAGTGTTTGGTAGAAGTCACCAGTGAAGCCATCTGTTCCTGGGCTTTTCTTTGTTGCGATTTTCTGTTTTCATGGTTCAGTCTTGGTGTACTGTGTTTCTTGGGATGTATCCATTTGTTCTAGGTTATTCAATTTATTGGTTTATAAGTGTTCCTAGTAGTCTCTTACAATCTGTTTTATTTCTGAGGCATCAGTTGTCATATCTTCTCTTTTATTTATGATTTTATTTATTTGAATCTTTGGTTTGTATTAGTTAATCTAGACACAGTTTTGTCAATTTTGCTTATATTTTCCAAAAACCAATTCTTAGTTTTGTTGATTTTAAGCAAACATTGACAGGACTAAAAGGAGAAATAGACAGAAATGCCATTATAGTAGAGGACTTTAATGCCCTGCTTTCAATATAGACAGGACGTCCATACATAAAACCAATAAGTAAGCAATGGACTTGAGCATCACTATAGACCAAATGGACCTGATAGACGCATATAGAACATTCCATCCATAGCAGCAGAACACACATTTTTCTCAAACACATGTGGAACTTTCTCCCAGATAAATTATATATTAGGTAATGAAAAAGGTCTTAACAAATTTAAGAACACTGAAATTACACAAAGTGTATTTTCCAACCATAATGAACTTAAACTAGAACCAGTAACAGAAAAAAAATTAGAAAATACTCAAATAGGTGATAATGAAACAACGCATTCTTTTACAACAAATAAGAAAATAGGAATCAAACCAACAAACGCACTTTTCCTTTCGCAGCATACCTTTCATTCATATTTTATGATATTCAAAAGAACAGATAATTTTCATATTTATTTTTGAATGAATAAGTAACAATATTTTTATTCTTTCTATAATATCAAATTTGGCTTTTCAAGATTAATCGACACTTTTAATTCTAAGTTTTAAAATATTTGAACAGTAGATAAATATAGAACAGAAATTTAACATAAAATATTTCTAAAGGTAACCTTTTTGGCTTTTTAAAACTGAAATTTTTAGTGACAGCTCTTAACTTGTCAAAGCATGAATGAGGATCTCTTATTCATAATATCAGATCTTTTACCCAGTGGTATATTCAGCTAATCCAAAATCTTCAGAAAGAAAATGTTTCAATATATGATATATTTTAATTATTCATTAAATTTATATCAGTTATATCTATATAATCTCAAGCACTTATCACTGAAGACTTGGATTTCACTCAATAATTTAGAGTGTCATTATTAGTTCCATACAGTAGATTCTGACTGCTATTGACCCTACATAAAGCAGAGAAAACCCTTGGTCTTTTTGCACCATCCTCTCACCTTCTGGTGCTATATCAGACAATGTTCTTCTGCTATTTATAGGGGTTTCATGGACAATTTTATTGCCAGTGGGGGGTCAGGTCCTTCTCCATAGTCTATCTTAATCAGGAAGCTCCACTGAAACCCATCCACCATGGGTGACCCTGCTGGTATTGGAAATGTCAGTTTCATAGCTTTCAGCATCACAGCAACATGCATCCACAACACTGTGGCAACTGACAGGTGGGTGGTCTGGCTCCCTGACTGGGAAGTGAACCCAGGCCACAGTGCTGAGTGTACCAAATCTTGACCATTAGACGACCATGGCTGGCTAATTTAGGGTGAGCCTCAGTAATTTCCTATACATATCAGGAATAAGACAGTCTTTTTCATGATTTTCTTGATGATACATTTTATTTGTTCAATTCTAAGGCTGTAGATAATACGGTTTAAGAATGGGGGGATTATGGAGTAGAAAACAGAAAGGACTATGTCCTGAATGTGGCAGAGGTTGCAGGTGGCATAGGTATATGTAAAAGCCTGAGCTGAGGGAGATAGACACCAGGAGGATGTGAGGGACACAAGTAGAAAAGGCCTTTGTTCTGTACACTTTACTTGGACACTTGAGCACAATAGAAAATATGTGAAATGTAAGACCTGCTGATAAATATAAAGACAGCCACCATGAATTCCAAGACCAGAGACAGCAAGACCATCTGATGGCTAAAGGTGTCAGAAAAGCTTCTGTAGAAAGAAGATGCCACAGAAAACTAACAAATAACATTGGACTGATGGCAGGGCAGCCAGAATGTGTTGACAGCATGCACCTCTGCATAGGCAAGGGCACTGAGTATGGAAGCCAGTGTCATCTGGATGCAGAATTGAGGGTGCATGATCACAGGGTAGTGGAGGGACTGACAGATAGCCACATGGTGGTCATGGGCCATGATGGTGAGGACAGAAGCTCCACATACACAAAGAAAACAACTAGAAAGAACTGAGCTACACATCTCACCTTTGAAATTGTCCTGCTGTCAAGCAGGGAATTGATGGATGAATTAACAGAAATTACAGAAACGTAGCATGCAGCCAAGATGGACAGATTCCTAAGGAAGAAGTACATGGGTGTGTGAAGACTTCTGTCAAAAGTGGTGAAGGTAATAATGAGAATGTTACCCATTAGAGTTAACAAATACATCAGAGAGAGGCATGCACCGCCTGTAGTTCCCATACATCAGAAAACTCCATGAGGAGAAATTCCATCATCATGATGGAACTGGGATCTGTGGGAGGCACAAGTTGTACCTGGGAAGTAAGGAGAGAAGTCACGAGCACGTGAAGAAGCACATTAGGGAAATGTTTCTTAACTATTTTTTGTCTTGACCTCTATCTAATTCTAAACTCTATTGATGTCTCTAATCTTTTTGAAGGAAAATTCAGTGGTCCTCCATTAGCCTACATGATCTTCTTCTTATTCCTTCTGTAGTAATGAAGTGACAATCACAACCTAATTGTTCATAAACAACATATAAATGTTCAACATATAGTTCTATACATTTCCAATTACAATGCAATGTTCTCATAGTCACATTGGTAGACATAACTATAGATACAGATTACATGATTATAGTTGCGTTTGAACGGAATTTTGGTGATAATGTTGTTGAACAGTGGCTAATTAGAATGAAATCTTTTGGTTGTTTTCTAGCCTTACATTTTTGTTTAAATTTCAGATGATATTAAAAAATCTGAAAAGGGAAAAGTGACTTCGTTTTTAGAGCTAGACTTTTATGCATAAGTGTCAAAATTATCTTCTGTCCCTGACATAAAATATTAATATCATTTGGAACTGTACTTACTTTAATATCTCAAATGGATCACAATGTCATTGCCTGATACATTTCCCCACACTGAATCTACTCCTCAGTGCAATTTTTCTGTTACAATTTTATATTTCCCTACTTTTCTAGTCATTCACCTCTCTTTTCAAAAAGAGAATGAATAAGCCAAGTATTCCTGTTTCCTTAGAGACTCTTGATACCCCTAATATTCCCTTATTATCTTCTCTGGTTTTCACCTTTCAAAACTTCTTTGATTCTACTAGCTGAAAATCAAAATGAAACAGCAAAATTATGGTACAATATCTCATAATATTAACTTTTTTTCTGTTAAATTAGTAATTTTTCTTTTTCTTACTTTAATCCAGTTTTTACAACAAATTTTGTAAACTTTCTTCCTTTGTTTCTGCATCACTTAGCAACCTTGTTGGTGTCACCACATCTTTATTGCTTATGCCATCAGTCCTCAGTTTGTTTGTTTTATTCACCAGTGGCAGTATTAACCAGCTTTTCTCTTGACTTAACTGTGTTAATTGTATTTTCCCTGATTTCCTCTATCACTCTTTTACAACTCTTTCTTTGAATTTCCTCAAAATAACACTAATAATAATAATAGTTATAATAAAACTCTGACAATTGAAACCACAAATAACTAAAATGTCCACAGCTAAAATCACTATACTTCCCAGTTTATTTGAAATTAAAAGTCTCCTAAATTCTGCTCAAAATCTTACAATCCAGACCCATTCACATTGACCAGTTCCTTCAGACAGCATTTTGTTAGTATCCTCTAAAATGAACTTATGAAACATGATACATATGGTGTCTTCATAGACAACCTGAACTAAAGTCATGAACTTTTTTTTTTTATCGCATCAGCTATATGACATGTTTCACAAGCTGCTTCACATTGAAAAGCCAGCAGATGCTTTACTCCATTTCTTGTGTTGTTGTTGTTTATAAGTTGCTCAATGATTAAATTGTATGTGATAAATAAATGAAAAATGATAAGATATACTGGAGTAGAGATCTCGTCAAGATGGCAGCATAAGCAGACTCTGAACTCATCTCCTCCCATGAATACAACAAGGTTACAACTATTTTTTTGAAAAATTACCCTGGGGATAAAACTGAAAACTGGATAAAAAGAACCTCCACAATAAGGGACAGTCCTGACTAAGGCAGAAGAGGCAGAAATTCCTGCTGGAGAGGAAAAAAACCATCTTTGGGAGCAGCAGAGCTTCTCAGGTGGCCAGGCGGGAGTGGAGGAGTGAGCTCTGGAGCGGGGGCGATACTGCTATAAGCATCCTTCAGATTCAGTCCAACTGAGATGAGGGTCTTACTGTCTGGCTTCACTGGTTATTAACTGCAGCAGGGACACCCCCCAGAAAAGCTATTGGCTGAAAGCCAAAAAGACCCGAGTCTTAAAGGGCCCATGCACAAACTCAGTCACTGCAGCAACCTAAAATCACCAGAGAGAGTGCTGACAGTCCTTTGGTGAAACAAAACTCACCTGGTGGGCACTGGGGGCATCTTGGTGAGAGGAGGGAACTTTCCAGAGAATGAGAATGGGGGCAATTGTTCTGACCTGGTCCAGGTGGGCTGACACAGACCCCAGTTGGGGTGGGGGCCATTGAGTTTCTTCCCTTGGCCTGTTAGCCCAGGTTTCTGCCACACACACTAGAGCAGAGATTTAATCCAGTTCAGCGAGGGCAGGCAGCCCTCCCTAGGGATTGGCCCCACCTAACAGCAAGCCCTCAGGCTACTTGTCAGGGTGCCTTGATCCTCTACAGGCAGGCAAGTATGTCCACTTCTGTGGGACAGGGCCTGTGTGAGGAGTAGGTGAACTCTGGTGGTGGGGGGGGCATTGGTGGAGAGGTGGAGGCTTCTGCAGTGGGGCATCAGGATACAGTCCAGGGGGTTGGGAAGTGTGCATGGACCAGGACTGTGTTGACCTTGTGTGTGATCCTGTTGGGGGTGAGGCTTATCAGCAGGTAGAAGACAAGTGCTTCACAAATAGCCATAAAAAGAATCAGCTCCACCTTCCAAAGCCTGAAACAATTGAGTGCTCCTGTACCTAAGGCCAGCCCCACACAGCTATACTCCTATGAGAACTGACAACAGCCTTGTAGGCTTGAGGCCTATAGCAACTGTAGGCCCCTGAGACTAGCAACCAGCTACACTGGGCACCAACCCAATTAAGAAGTAAATTGCAATAGGAGTGTGCTGATAGACTTTGTAGCCAATGGTGTTGAGGCTTCCCAAATCAGATTTACAAACAGCTGGCCAGGAAAGGAAAGACTAGACTCCCTGGGTACCTGCAGTAAGAATAACCCTGCCACAACAGAAGGACACAAGTAGCCCACAAAGGGGTCACTCCTGGATCATTTAGACTGGTGACAAGAGGGAAGCACACTGCTGAGCCTCATAAGGCATCTCATACATAAGGCCACTTCTCCAAGATCAGGAGACATAGCCAACTCACCTAATACATAGAAATAAGCACAGAGAAAGAGGCATAATGAGGTGACAAAGGAATACTTTCCAAACAAGGGAACAGGAGAAAACCCCAGAAAACAGACTAAATGAAACAGAAATAAGCAATCTATTCAACAAAGAGTTCAAACAAAATATCGTAAGGATGCTTACAGATATTGGGAGAAGACTGGAAGAACACAGTGAGCTCATCAGGAAAGAATTGTAAAATATAAAAAAGAACCAATCAGAAATGAAGAATACAATACTAGAAATGGAAAAGCCACCAGAAGGACTCAATAAGAGAATAGAGGATGCAGAAGAACAGATGAGCGAGCTAGACAAAAGACTAGAGGAAATCACCCAAGCTGAACAGAAAAAAGAATTAGACAGAATGAGAACAGTCTAAGGGAACTCTGGGACAATATCAAGCACACTAACATCCTCATTATAGACGTCCCAGAAGGAGAATAGAGAGACAAAGGGGCAGAAAATTTATTTGTAGAAATAATAGATGAAATTTTCCTTACCTAAGGAAGGAAACAGACATCCAAGCACAAGAGACATACAGAGCTCCAAACAAGATAAGCCCAAAGAGGCCCACACCAAGACACATTATAATGAAAATGTTCAAAATTGAAGATAAAGAGAGAATCCTAAAAGCAGCAAGAGAAAGGCCACAAGTGACATACAAAGGGAAGCCCATAAGGCTATCAGAGGATCTCTCAGCTGAGACCCTATAGGAAAGAAGAGAATGGCATGACATATTTAAAGTGCTAAAAGGAAAAAAACCTACAGCCAAGAATACTCTATCCATCAAGGTTGTCATTCAGAATGGAAGGAGAGATAAAGAGCTTCCCAGACAAGAAAAAATTAGAGTTTATCACCAAGAAACCAATTCTACAAGAAATACTGAAGGGACTTATTTAAGTGGGAAAGTAATGATCACAAGTAGGGATAAAAAAAATTCTCAAAGAACAAAAAAAAAACACAGGAAATAAAATCACTTGTAAAGGTGAAAATATAGTAAAGGTAGCAGATCAACTACCTGTGAAGATAATATGAAGGTTAAAAGACAAATGTACTAAAATCACCTATTTCAATGATAAGAGGGTAATGGATAAACACACACTAAACAAGAGTCTATATGTGACTTCCAAAACATAAAATCTTGGAGGGGGGGAGTGAAAAAGCAGAGCTTTTAGAAAGAGGTCAAGCTAAAGAGTCTATCAACTCAATATAGACTGTTATATACGTAGAATATTAAATAAGATCTCATGATAATCACAAATCAGAAACCTATAATAAGTAAGCAAAAAAGTAAGACAAAAGAAATCAAACATATTACTAAAGATAACCATCAAATCACAAGGGAAGAGAGCAAGAGAAAAAGAAAGGACCAGACAAGAATTACTAAAACACTCAGAAAAAAGTGACAAAATGGCAATAAATACATATTTATCAATAGCTACTTTAAACGTCAATGGACTAAATGCTCTAGTTAAATGCAATAGGGTGGCCAATTGGATAAAAAAACAAGACCCATGTATAAGCTGAATACAAGAGACACACTTCAGACCTAAAGACACTCACAAACTGAAAGTGAAAGGATAGAAAAAGATATCTCATGCAAGTGGCAAAGAAAAGAAAGCAGGGGTAGCAATACTTATATCAGACAAAATAGACTTTAAAACAAAAACTGTAACAAGAGACAAAGATGGGCACTACATAATGATAAAGGGAACAATCCAACAAGAAAATGTAACACTTGTAAATATCTATGCACCCAACAAAGGGGCACCTAAATATATAAAGCAAGTATTAACAGACATAAAAGGAGGAATAGACAGTGACACAATAATAGTAGGGGTCTTTAACATTCCACTTACACCAATGGATAGATCATCCAAACAGAATATCAACAAGGAAACACTGGACTTAAATGACACATTAGACCAGATGGGCTTAGTAGATATATATGCAACATCCCATCCAAAAGCCACAGAATACACATTCTTTTCAAATGCACATAGAACACTGTCCAGGATTGATCACATATTAGGCCACAAAACAAATCTCAATAAATTTAAGAAAATTGAAATACCATGCATCTTTTCTGACCACAAAGGTATGAAACTAGGAATCAACTACAGGAAGAAAACCAGAAAAGCCACAAAAATGTGGAGACTAAACAAAATGCTACTGAACAACCATTGAGTCAATGAAGAAATCAAAGGAGAAATCAAAAAACTCCTGGAGACAAATGAAAATGAAAATATGATATGCCATAATCTTAGACTACAGCAAAGCAGTTCTAAGAGGGAAGCTTATAGCAATTCAGGCCTACCTCAACAAACAATAAAAATCCCAAATAAACAATCTAAAAGAACATCTAAAGGTACTGGAAAAAAGAAGAACAAACAAAGCCCAAAATTGGCAGAAGGAAAGAAATAATAAAAATCAGAGCAGAAATAAATGAAATAGAGACTAAAAAATGAATAGAAAAAATTAATGAAACCAAGAGCTTGTTCTTTGAAAAGATAAACAAAATTGACAAAACCTTAGCTATACTCACCAAGAAAAAAGGAGAGAAGGCTCAAATAAATAAAATCAGAAATGAAAGAGGAGAAATCACAACGGACACCTCAGAAATACAAAAGATAAGACAATATTATGAAAAGCTATATACCAACAAATTGGATAAGCTAGAAGAAATTGGTAAATTCTTAGACACCTACAACCTTCCAAAACTGGACCAAGAAGAAGTAGAGAATTTGAATAGACCAATCACCAGTAAGGAGATTGAAACAGCGATCAAAATCCTCCCCAAAAACAAAAGCCAAGGACCAGATGGCTTCCCTGGTGGATTCTACCAAACATTCAAAGAAGACTTATTAGCTATCCTTCTCAAACTCTTCCAAAAAATTCAAGAGAAGGAGAGGCTTCCTAACTCATTCTACAAAGCCAACATTATCCTGATAGTGAAACCAGACAAGGACAACACAAAAAAGAAAATTATAGGCCAATATCACTGATGAACATCAATGCAAAAATCCTCAACAAAATACTAGCAAATCGAATACAACAATACATTAAAAAGATCATACATCATGATCAAGTAGGTTTCATTCCAGGGATGCAGAGATAGTTCAACATCTGCAAATCTATCAAAGTGATACACCACATTAACAAAATAAAGAATAAAAATTACATGATCATCTCAATACATGCAGAGAAAGCATTTGAGAAGATACAGCATCCATTTATGATTAAAAAAGAAAAATCTCTAGAGGCTTGCCCTGTGGCCAAATTGTTAAGCTCGTGCTCTCTGCTTCGGTGGCCTGGGGTTTTGCCCATTTGACTCCTGGGCATGGACATGGCACTACTCATCAGGCCATGCTGAGGCAGCATCCCACGTGCCACAACTAGAGGGACCCACAACTAAAAATACACAACTATGTACTGGGGGGCCTTGGGGAGAAAAAAATAAAATCTTTAAAAAAAACTCCAAATAAAATGAGTATAGAAGGAAAATATCTCAACATAATAAAGGCCATATATGACAAACCCACAACAAATATCATTCTCAATGCAGAAAAAGTGAAAGCTATCCCTATAGGAACAGGAACCAGACAAGGATGGCCACTGTCACCACTCTTATTTAACATAGTATTGGATGTCCTCGCCAGAGCAATCAGGCAAGAAAAAGAAATAAAAGGGATCCATATTGGAAAAGAAGAATTAAAACTGTCACTCTTTGCAGAGGACATGATTTTATGTATAGAAAATCCTAAAGAACCCACTAAAAAAACTTTTAGAAACAGCAAATGAATACAATCGATACAAAATCAACATACAAAAATCGGTTGTGTTTCTATACACTAACAATGAATTAACAGAAAGAGAAATTAAGAATACAGTCCCATTTACAATTGCAATAAAAAGAATAAAATACCTAGGAATAAACTTAACCAAAGAGGTGAAAGATCTGTACACCGAAAACTATAAAACATTGTTGAAAGAAATCGAAGACACAAAGAAATGGAAAGATATTCCATACTCTTGGATTGGAAGAATTAAATTTGTTAAAATGTCCATACTTCCTAAAGCAATCTATATATTCAAAGCAATCCCTATCAAAGTTCCAACAACATTTTTCACGGAAATAGAACAAAGAATCCTAAAATTTATATGGAACAACAAAAGACCCAAATAGACAAAGGATTCCTGAGAAAAAGGAACAAAGCTGGAGGTATCACACTCCCTGATTTCAAAATGTACTATAAAGTCATAGTAACCAAAACAGCATGATACTGGTACAAAAACAGACACACAGATCAATGGAATAGAATCAAGAGCCCAGAAATAAACCCACACATTTATGAATGAAAGTAGACCATTCCGTTAAAAAGCACAAAAATCAACTCAAAATGGATTAAAGACTTGAATATAAGGCCCAAAACCATGAAACTTCTAGAATAAAACATAGGCAGTATGCTCTTTGACATTGGTTTTAGCAGCATATCGTCAAGTATCATGTCTGACGTGGCAAGGGAAACAAAAGAAAAAATGAACAAATTGAACTACATCAAACTAAAAACCTTCTGCACAGCAAAGGAAACCATCAAGAAAATGAGAAGACAACCTAACAATTGGGAGAAGATATTTGCAAACCTTATATCAGATAAGGAGTTAAGATCCAAAATATACAAAGAACTCATACAGCTCAACAACAAAAAAAAACCAACAACCCAATTACAAAATGGGCAAAAGATCTGAACAGAGGTTTCTCCAAAGAAGATATACGGATGGCCAACAGGGATATGAAAAGATGCTCAACATCATCAGCTATCAGGGAAATGCAAATCAAAACCGCAATGAGGTATCACCTCACTACAGTCAGAATGGCTATAATTAACAAGTCAGGAAACAACAAACGTTAGAGAGGGTGTGGAGAGAAGGGAACCCTTATTCACTGCTGGTTGGAGTGCAAACAGGTGCAGCTACTATGGAAAGCAGTATGGAGCTTCCTCAGAAAATTAAGTGTAGATCTACCATATGATCCAGCTATCCCACTGCTGGGTATTTATCCAAAGAACTTGAAAACCCAAAGGCATAAAGATACTTGTACCCCTATGTTCATTGCACCATGAAACACAACGGCCAAGACTTGGAAGCAACCTAGGTGCCCATTAAGGGACGAATGGATAAAGATGTGGTATTTATACACGACGGATCATTACTCAGCCATAAGAAACGATGAAATCTGGGCATTTGTGACAACATGGATGGACCTTGAGGGTATTATGCAGAGTGAAATACATCAGAGGGAGACAGTCAAATACTGTATGAGCTCACTCATAAGTAGAAGATAAAAACAATGACAAACAAACGCATAGCATTGGAGATTTGATTGGCGGTTACCAGAGGGGAAGGGGGGAGGAGGGAGGGCAAAAGGGATGATTAAGCTCACATGTGAGAGGATGGACTATAATTAGTTTTTGGTCAGTGAACATGATGTAATCTACACAGAATTTGAAATATATTATGATGTACCTACGAAAAGAAACAAATAAATTTTTTTAAAAAAGAAAAAACAGGAAATGGTGTATGTAGTTTCCCAGATTTTTTGGACAGATAATCTTGCTCAGAAAGATCATAAAACAAAATAAAGTCTTTCTGAATTAAAAAAATAAAATAAAAGAGGGGTACAGAGCAATAATTCATTCTTCTCTTTATTAAAATGTGTAATAAGTCTGTGTTTATCAAAACATTGTGAAATTGGCTTAAGTTTAAATACATCTATGTTCACCAGTGATATTGGCCTTTAGTTTTCCTTTTTTGTGTTGTCCCTGTCTGGTTTTGGTATCAGGGTGTTGTTGACCAGGTAGAATGAGTTAGGAAGCCTCCTATCTTCTTCAGTTTTTCAGAATAGTTTGAGAAGGATAGGTATTACGCCTTCTTCCAGTGTTTGGTAGAATTCTCCAGAGAAGCCATCTGGTCCTGGACTTTTGTTGCTGTGGCAGTTTTGATTGAGAAAGATTGGCCCTGAGCTAAGGTCTGTTGCCAATCTTCCGCTTTTTGCTTCAGGAAGATTTTCCCTGAGCTAACATCTGTGTCAGTCTTCCTCTGTTTTGTATGTGGGATGCTGCCACAGCAAGGTTTGATGAGTAGCATGTAGGTCTGCACCCCAGAGCTGAACCCACGAACCCCAGGCTGCTGAAGTGGAGTGCACAAACTTACTTACATTACTATGCCACCAGGCAGGCGCCCAGACTTTTGATTTTTGGGAGGTTTTTGACTACCATTTCAATCTCTTTATTTCTGATTGGTCTATTCAGATTCTCTATTTCTTATTGATTCAGTTTTGAGAGGATGTATGATAGTAAGAAGATAGTAAGTCATTTCTTCTAGGTTATTCAATTTGGGGCATATTGTTTTTGATAGTATTCTCTTATTATTCATTGTATTTCTGTGCTATCAGTTGTAATTTCTACTCTTTCCTTTCTAATTTTGTTTATTTGAGGTTTCTCTCTTTTTTTCTTAGTGAGTCTCACTAAGGGCTTGTCAATTTTTGTTATCTTCTCAAAGAACCAGCTCTTAGTTTCATTGATCTTCTCAACTGTTTTTTTAGTCTGTATAATCTGTATTTCATTCGTTTTTGTTCTAATTTTTATTATTTCCCGCATCCAGCTGACTTTGGGCTTTACTTGTCCTTGTTTTTCTCTTTCTTTTACATATAGTTTAAGATAACTTACTTGAGATTTTTCTTTTTTGCTAAGGGGGGCCTGTATTGCTATGAATGTCCCTCTTAGAACTGCTTGCTGCATCCCATAAGACTTGGTATGTTGTGTTTTCATTTTCAATTCTCTCCAGGTATTTTTTATCTCTCCTTTGTTTTCTTCATTCATCCAATGGTTGTTCAGTAGCATGTTGTTTAGTCTACACATATTTGTGACTTTTCCAGCTTTTTTATAGTTAATTTCTGGTTTCATACCATTGTGATTGGAAAAGATGCTTGATATGATTTCAATCTTTTTAAATCTATTGAGGCTTGCCTTGTTTCCCAACATATGGTCTATCTTTGAACATGTTCCATGTGCATTGAGAAAAATGTGTATTCTGGTGTTTTGGGATGGAATGTTCTATATATCTCTATTAAGCCCATCTTGTCTAGTCCTTCATTTAAGGCCACAGTTTCCTTGTTGACTTTCTGTCTGGACGACCTATCCATTGATGTCAATGGGGTTTTAAAGTCTCCTACTATTGTTGTGTTGCTGTCAATTTCTCCATTTAGGTCTGTTAAGAGTTGCTTTATATACTTTGGTGCTCCTGTGTTAGGTGCATATATATTAAAAAGTGCTGTGTCCTGGAACTGGTCCTGTGGCCGAGTTGTTGAGCCTGCACGCTCTGCCTCGGTGGCCCAGGGTTTGGATACTGGGCACGGACATGGCACTGCTCATTAGACCATGTTGAGGTGTCATCCCACATGCTGCAACTGGACGGACCCACAACTAAAATGTACAATGGTGTAGTGGGGGGATTTGGGGAGAAAAAAGCAGAAAAAAAAGACGTTTGGCGACAGTTACTAGCTCAGGTGGCAATCTTAAAAAAAAAGTGCTGTGTTCTCTTGATGGAATGTTCCTTTCATCGTTATATAATGCCCATCTTTGTCTCTCATCATTTTTATCTTGAGGTCTACTTTGTCTGATATACGTATGGCTACACCTGCTTTCTTTTGCTTGCCATTTGCTTGGAGTATCATCTTCCGTCCCCTCACTCTGAGCCTGCGTTTGTCTTTAGAGCTGAGTTGTGTTTCCTTAGAAGAATATTCTTAGGTCTTGTATTTTAACCTATCCTGCCACTCTGTGTCTTTTGATTGGTGAATTCAATCAACTTACATTTAGAGGGTTTATTGATATATTAGGGCTTAATACTGCCATTTTATCTATTTTCATTTTTCTTTTCCCTTGTATTTCTGACTACCATTATAGTGTAACGGTTTTCTCAGTTTTCTCTTTAGTCATTATTGGTCACTCTGCTCTGATCTTTTCTCTTGTGGTTACCATGAGTTTTGTATAAAAAATCTCATAGGTGAGATAGCTCATTTTCTGACATCCTCTTATCTGCATTAGCCTATGCAGGTCCCATCCCTTTCTTCCCCATATATGTCTTGCTGTCACAAATTATTCTCTGGTGTTGTGACTAAATAAAAGTGTTTATGGTTATATTTTTATATTTGTGAGTTTGTGACTACATATAAGTGTTTATGGTTATTTTTGATGCTTTCTTCCCTTTATCTATTATTTTATAATTGTTTGTTAACCTATTCTGATAGAGAACTGCAACTTTCTGATTTTTTGTGTCTATTTATCTCCTTGCTCCAAGCTTTGTAAACCTCTGCCTTTTTGTTTTAGGTAGGACAGCTCCCGTCACCGTTTCTTGTGAAGCACCTCTAGTGGTGATGAACACCTTCACCTTTGTTTTTATTTAGGAAAGCTTATACTTCTCCATCATATCTAGAGGGTAATTTTTTTGGAAAGAGAACTCTTGGATGACAGTTTTTGTCTTTCATTATTTTGAATATATCATTCCATTATCTCTTAGCCTGTAAGATTCCCACAGAGAAATCCACTGAAAGCCTAAGAGGGGTTCCTTTGTAGGTTATTTTCTTCTGCCTTGCTGCTCTTAATATTTTTTCTGTGTCATTGACTTTTGCCACTTTTAATATTGTATGCCTTGGAGGTCTTTTTGCATTGATATAATTAGGAGTTATGTTGGCTTCATGTACTTGTATAACCAGTTTCTTTCCCAGGTTTGGGAAGTTCTGAACTGTTATTTCTTTGAACAAGCTCTCTGCTCCTTTCTCCCTCTCTTTTCTGTGTGGGATACCTATAATCTTTGTTACTTTTCCTAACTGAGTTGGATATTTCTCAAAGAATTTCTTCATTTTTTAAAAATATCTTAAGTTTCTCTCTCTCTCCACTTGAAGCATTTCTAGATTTTTATCTTCTAGGTCACTAATTCTCTCCTCCATAAGATCTGCTTTATTTTTTATGCTTTCTACATTATTATGTTTGTTGTTGTTGTTCTTCATATCTGAAATTTCTCTGTTGTTTTTTGTAGGGACTTCAATCTCTTTCGTGAAGTATTCCTTCTGTTCATTAATTTTATTCCTGAGCACATTGACCTGTCTTTCTGAGTTTCTTGTAACCCATTGAGTTTCTTTATGACACCTGTTTTTAATTTTCTGCCATTTAAACTGTAATCTTCTGTTACTTCAGGTTTGGTTTCTGGAGAGCTGTCATTTTCCTTCTGTTCTGTGGTGTTACTGTAGTTCTTCACAGTGTTTGATGAACTTATCCACTGCTGGTACATTTGTGGTGGTATCTGGTCATAAATTCCACCTGTCACTCCTTGGGGGGGGCAAAGGCTCTGTTCCTCCCCAGCCTACTCACAGTTGGGCCATTTGGGTCACTCTATTTGGGCATGCTGGCTGCAGCACTTGGTGGATCTTGCTCACATGGGTGGGGCCACTGTGCTGTGCAAGTGGGTCACAGCCAGGCTGCTGTGCTTGGAAGTGGGTGGCAGTTACAGGGGTGGGATGCCATCACATAGGCGATGTCACAGCATTTGATGTGTGGGTCCAGCCAGGCTGCTGTGCTTGGTGTGCTGGATGGGCAGGTTGCATTCATGTAGGTGGGGTTGCTGCACTCTGTGGGCAGGCTGTGCTCACTTGGGTGGGGCACCTTCACATAGACTGGACACTATTCTGGGTAGGTGGGTCTGGCTGGGCTGCTGCACTCAATGGGCAGGTCCAGCTGGGATGCTGTGCTCGACTGGCAAGATACCTTCACAAGAGCTGACCCACAGCCTCTTGGCAGGGAGCATTCACACAGGCAGAGACACTGAGATAGGTGGATTCACCCAGAGGCCAGTCCACCACTCTGAAAATGTTCACATGTGGGCTGGGCTGCCCCTTCCTCCACTCACAATCATGCCAGCTGCTGTGTGAGGAGCCATCAAATGGATTGCTGCCACTGGGGAAGGGAAGGTGTCCACTCCCTTATTTCTCCTACTTCCTGGGTGCCCAGTCCACCCACCCTCAGATGTATAGCTGCGTGGATCTCTCAGGCATCCTGTTGTGCTGTGTAGGGAATCCTGTCTTGCGTAATAGATGTGCATTTAGTCTTAAGTTAGAGGGATGAGACAAAGGGAACAACTCACTCTGCCATAATGCTGACATCACTCCCCTTCAGTTCTTTCTTAACGTAGGCGTATATCACTATAAACTGCCCTCTTAGAGTTGCTCTTGCAGTACCCTATAGGTTTGGTATGTATGTTACTTCCATTTTTTGTTCATTTCAACTTATATCTTGATTTCCTTTTTAATTTCTTCTTTGCCTCATTGGTTGTCCTGGAACATATTTAATCTCCACCTATTTGTAGATTTTCCAGCTTTCCTCCTATTATTGATTTCTAGTTTCATGCCATAGTTGTCAGAAAAGATACCTGGTATGATTTTGTTTTCTTAAATTTGCTAAGAATCTTTTTGTGGTGTCTCATAGGGTCTCTCCTGGAGAGTTTACTGTGTGTCCTTGAGACGACTGTGTATTCTGATGCTGTTGGAGGAAGTGTTCTATAAATAGCTGTTTTCTTTGTTCTCCTCTGAGTGTGTTATTTCAAAGTCTTATCCTCTAACTTACTACTTCTATATTCTGTTTGGTATTCTGTTTGTGATCTTCTCTATAGTATTTTTCATTTCATTCACTAAATTCTTCAGCTCCAAAATTTCTATTGGTCCTTTTAATGATTTCCATTTCTTTGTTCAACTTCTCATTTTGTTCATACATTGTTTTCCTGATGTACTGAATTGTCTTTCTGTGTTTTCTTAGCTCATTGAATTTTCTCAAAACATCTATTTTGAATTCTTTATCAGCTGCTTCACAAAATTTCGTGCCTTGGAGATGTTACTGAAGAATATCCTTATCTTTTGGTGATGACATGTTTCCTTGAATCTTCAAGGAATCATTGGGCTCATCAGAAAGAGATAAAAAACAAAAGCCCAAAAATAACAAAGAAAAGATGTTATGCAAGAGAGGTGCAAAAGGGGCTTGCCTCATCTCATGTTGGACCACATGAAATCCAAATAAATATGGTCAAAATAAATAAGGAATAGGCATAGGAAAAAAATATTCTGTTTCACATAATAAACATTCAACTGAGGCCAGCTTGATGGTGTAGTGGTTGAGTTTGGCACATTCTTCTTTGGTAGCCCGAGTTCATGGATTCAGATCCCAGGTGCAGACCTACACCATTTATCAGCCATGCTGTGATAGCAACCCACATATAAAAAGTGGAGGAGGATTGGCACAGTTTTTAGCTCAGTGCTAATCTTCCTGAAGCAAAAAAAAGAGGGAGATTGGCAACAGATGTTAGCTCAGGGATAGTGTTCCTCAGCAAAAACAACAAAAACAAAAAACAGGAAAAAAAACCCTCAACTTTTGTTATACTTTGCATGGTTCCTTTTGTGAATTGTTGGTTTTAGTTTATTTCTTTTGCTCATTTTTCTCTTCATGTGTTCAATCTATAAGGTGTTAACACCATAAAAATGTCACTGCTTATCTCTTTTGGATAAATTTATCTATCTATTCAATTCGTTTTACTGCAGTAAAATACATATGAAATAAAATATACCGTCAAGTGTACAGTTCACTGATATTAAATACTTTCATAATGTTTGGTACCCATCACCACCATCCACCTTTAAAACTTTTCTCATTTTGTAAAACTGAAACTCTATACCCATTAAACAATAACTCTCCATTTTCACCTCTCCTCAACTTACGGCACCCACCATTTTACTTTCTAACTCCATGATTTTGACTACTCTAAGCAACTCATATAAGAGGAATAATACAGTATTTGTCCTTTTGTGACTGGCTAATTTCTCTTAGCATAATGTCCTAAAAGTTCATCCACATTGTAGCACAGGTCAGAATGTCCTTCCTTTTTAAGCCTGAATAATATTCCATTGTATGTAGATACCACATTTTGCTTATCCATTCATCTGTCAATGGACACTTGGGTTGCTTCCATGTTTTAGCTATCATGAATAATGCTGTTATGAACATGGATGTACAAATATCTGTTCAAGGCCCTGCTTTCAATACTTTTGGATATATATCCAGAAATGAATTTGGTGGATCATACAGTAATTGTACTTTTAATTTTTTGAGGAACCAGCATATTGTTTTCCACAATGATAGTACCATTTTTCATTCCTACCAAGAGTGTACAAGGATTCCATTTTCTCTGCATTCTCACCAACACTTGTTTTCTGTTCTTTTGATAGTAGTCATCCTAACAGGTATGAGGTGGTTTCTCATTGTAGTTTCAATTTGCATTTTCCTAATGATTAGTGATGTTGAGCACTTTTTCAAGTGCTTTTTGGCTATTTGTATACCTACTTAGGAAAAATGTCTATTCAAGTTATTTCCCATTTTTAGATTGCGTTGTTTTGTGTTTTTTTCTCTTTTTTTAAGTTTTATGAGTTCTCTACATATTCTGGATTTTAATCCCTGATCAGATATATGATTTACAAACATTTTTCCCATGCCATGTGTTGTCTTTTTATCATGTTAATAGTGTCATTTTTTGCATAATTTCTTTTTAGTTTTCATGAAGTCTAACATGCCTTTTTTTCTTTTGCTACCTCTGCCCTTGGTGTCATATCCATGCAATCATTGACAAATCAAATGTCCTGAAGTTTTTGCCCCATGGTTTCTTCTAAGATTTTCATAATTTTAGGTCTTACATTTAGATTTTCACTCCATTTGGAGTTAGTATTGTATATTGTGTTAGGCAAGTGTCCAATTTTATTCTTCTGTATGTGGATATCCAGTTTTCCCAGCACCATTTGTTGAAAAGTCTGTCCTCTCCCTATTGAATGATCTAGGCACTCATGTCAATAATCACTTGACCATATATGTGGGGGGTTATTTCTGGGCTCTCTATTCTAGTCCATTGGCTTATAAACTGTCTTTATGCCAGTATCACACTGTTTTGATCAGTGTAGCCCTGCAGTAAGTTTTGAAATCAAGAAATGTGAGTCTCCAGTGTTGTTCTTCATCTTCAAGGTTATTTTGGCTCTTTGGGGTTTGTTTAGGTTCCATGTGAATTGTAGGATAGATTTTTCCATTTCAGCAAAAAACATCATTGGGATTTCAACAGGCATTGGATTGAATCTTTAGATTGCTTTGGGCAGTATTGACGTTTCAACAATATTGTCTTCCAATTCATGAACATGATATGTGTTTCCATTTATTTATGCCTTCTTCAATTTCTTTCATCAATGTATTACAATTGTCATTGTTCAGGTCTTTCACATCCTTGCTTAAGTTAATTCCTAGTATTTTATTCTTTTGACTACCATTATAAATGAAACTGTTTCTATAATTTCCTTTTCAGATTGTTCATTGTTAGTATATAGTAATGCAACATTTTTTGTGTTTTGACTTTTTATCCTGTCACTTTGCTGAATTCATTTATTAGTTCTATTAGTATTTTTGTGGAATGTTTAGAATTTTCTACATATATCACATCATCTGCATAGAGACATAAATTTATTTCTTCCTTTCCAATTTCCATGCCTTTTCTTTCTTTCTTTCTTTCTTTCTTTCTTTCTTTCTTTCTTTCTTTCTTTCTTTCTTTTTGGTTAGTGATAGATATTGTTTAATGTGGGTTTACCAATATTTTTATTGCAGTAACATTGGTTTATAACATTATATGAATATCAAGTGTACATTATTATATTTTGATTTCTGTGTAAACTATACCATGTCCACCACCCAAAGACTAATTACCATCCATCATCATACACAGGTGCCCTGTCACCCCTTTTGACCTCTTCTCTCCCCTGTCCCACTGGTAACCATCGATCTAATCTCTGTATCTATGTATTTGTTTGTTATTGTTGTTTTCATTTTCCACTTATGAGTGAAATCATACGCATTTGATTTTGTTGATCTGAATTATTTCATTTAGCATAATACAGTCAAAGACCATCCACGTTTTCACAAATGGCAATATTTCATCTTTTTCATGATTAAGTAGTGTTCCTTTGTGTATATAAACCACATCTTCTATATCCATTCATCCACAGAGGGGCACTTAGGTTGTTTTCAAATCATGGCTATTGTGAATAATGCTGCAATGAACATAAGGTGCAAACATCTTTTTGCATTCATGTTTTCATGTTCTTTTAATAGATAATCATGTGGTTTCTATTCTTAATTTTTTGAGTAATTGCCATGCTGTTTTCCATAGTGACTGCACCAGTTTACATTCCCACCAGCAGTGTATGAGAGTTCCTTTTTCTCCACATCTTTTCCAATGCTTATCATTTCTTGTCTTGTTTATTGTTGCCATTCTGATGGGCATGAGGTAATATCTTATTGTAGTTTTGATTTGCATCTCCTTGATAATTAGTGATGGTGAACATCTTTGCATGTACCTGCTGGCCTTCTTCTTTTTCTTTCCTTAACTTCTCTGGACAGAACTTCCAGTATTATTTTGAATAAAAGTTCCAAAAGTGGACATCCTTGTCAAGTTTCTGAACTTACAAAAAAATATTCAGTGTTTCCCCATTGAGTACAGTTGGCCCTCAGTGTCTGTAGGTTCTGCATTTGTGGATTCAAACAACCACAGATTGGAAGGTCTATGATAGTTGATAGTTGCATCTGTCCTGAACATGTACAGATTTTTTTCTCTTCATAAATCCCTAAACAATACAGTATAACAATATTTGCATTGTATTATGTACACAAGTAAGCTAAAGATGATTTAAAGTATATAGGAGGATGTGATTAGATTATATGCAAAGACAATGCTATTTTATGTATGGGACTTGAACATCTGTGGGTTTTGGTATCCACATTGGTCAACCAATTTCCCATGAATACCAAGGGATGACTGCATAACGTTCACTGTGGGTTTTTCATGAACAGCTTTTAGTATGTTGAGGTAGTTTCCTTCTATCTCTAGCTTTTTAGTGTTCTTATCATATTTCATACAGAAATATAAACATTAATTTCTTCACTGTCAGATATAGATAATAGCTTATCTGCCACTTTAGTAATGCTTGATTGTGTCATGTTTGCTTTCTCTTGTTTTAGTAGTCACATCAATTACATGGAACGAGGAAATGATCCACAAAATTCAGAGATTCTTCTGAGATTTTCAGAGGAAAAAGAATTGCAACCTTTACTCTTAGGACTGTTCTTGCTCATGTACCTCATCAGCATACTCAGGAACCTGCTCATCATCCTGGCCATCAGCTATGACTCTCATCTCTACACCCTCCCATGTGCTTCTTCCTCTCCAACCTGTCCAATGTAGAACCTGGTTCACCTCCACCACTACTCCAAAGGTGCTGGTGAGTATACAGACACAGAGAAAAGTCATAACTTAGAAATCTGTATCATGCAGACGTACTTTTTCATACTCTTTGTAGGGTTGGACAGTTTCTTCCTGATTGTGATAGCCTACAACTGGTTTCTGGCCATTTGCCATCCCCTGCACTATATGGTCATTGTGAACCTTCAGTTCTGTGGACTGCTGGTTCTGGTAACATGGAATATCAGTGTCCTGCATTCCATGTTACACAGCTTGATGGCGTTACAACTGCCCTTCTGCAGAGACTTGAAAATTCTCCACTTATTTTGTGAACTTAACCAGGTGGTCCAACTTGCCTGTTCTGACATCATTCTTAATGACATGGTGATGTATTTTGCAACAGTCCTGTTGGGTGGTGTTTCCCAGGCTGGTGTCCTTTGCTCTGACTCTAAGATAATTTTTTCCATATGTGGAATCTCATCAGCTCAGCGGAAGTATAGAACATTTTCTGCATGTGCATCTCACCTCTCAGTTGTCTCCTCATTTTATTGTGCAAGCCTAGATGTTCACCTCAGCTCTGCTGCTACCCACAGCTCACAGTCAAGTGCCACAGCCTCAGTGATGTAGACCATGGTCACCCCCACGCTGAAGCCATTCATCTATAGTCCGAGGAACAAAGACATAAAGGGAGCTTTGAATGTGCTCTTCAGGGTAAAGCCATAAAGGGCCATTTTTCAAGAAATGCCTGTGATTCTAGGGCTCTATGCCTAACAGCCAGAAATTGTGATTCTTTAATCAGATCACGAAAGAAATTAAACCTATTCATATGCTGGAATTTTAATGTTTTAAATTTTAACCACTTCACTGAATTTAAATAACTCACTTTATCAACCTTTCTTCTACCTCCAATATCCAACAATTTTTCTGTTTGTTGTTTTCCTAATTTCTCAAGATCCCAATCTTGGATCAGAAACAATTTGGAGATTCTCATTTGCTTCTTACAGTGATGAGTTGTACTTGTTTTATGGGATAAATTAATTTTCACAACTTAGGCTATTTATATAATTGTGTTGTATAGGAAATTCTGAGACCACAGTTTTTTTCACTTTTATGTCTATCGTTCTTTTCTATATCACTACCTTGACTGAACTTCCTGATAATGTAGACATTAACATATAGTTTGTTTTGTAGCTGGTCGTGGGGTTTCATTATTTTCATTAAGATCCTGTTCTCTTATCAGCTCAGCATCCACAGTATCCCTGGCGCAGAATTGTGAGGCAAAAATTGCTTATCAAAAACATGCTCTAGGGAGATGTCATCACGATGGTGGTGTGAAAGGATCCCTTTGTCTCTCCCCTTCAATCTACAGTGAGTAAAACATCCAGAGTCAAAAAAAATGTTACATTGTCCAACACGTCAGGATGCCAGAGATCCATACACAGATACATGTGAAGGCGGCTTGACTGGAGCACACAGAGGAGGATAAATGGTGGGACAGCAGAGGTGGTGCCCAGGATCCTGGGTTTTTGCCACAGTGGGTGAGCCAGCCACCCTCAGGCCCAGAGAACACAGTGGACAGTAGAAAAGATGCACAAGTGACTCAACCCTCTTGGTTGCACTGGTGCCTATGGCCACAGGGAGCACAGCAGCAAGGAAGAACCTCACAATCCTGGGCCCCCAACTGCAGCCCAGAGCCTGGTAGCAGCAATGGAGGCAGGCATACAAATCTGTCCTCCCAACGGTGGTATCACCTGCAGCCACAAGGAAAAAGGCAATATTGGAGGTGGAGTCCCATGGTCCAAGCTCCCTCCCCACAATTTCCTTTTCCCTGCAATGGAAACAGTGCTTCTGATGCAGAGGATCTTGGATTGAGAAAGGCAATATTCATGTCTGCAGCCTTGGCACTGAAGACAACAGCTACAGTGACAGAGGCAACAGCAAGGCATCCATGATCCCCAAAGGTGCAGCCTGTGAAGATGACAGTACTAGCAACATCCTTAATAGAGGCAATGGAGAGCGGAAAATGCTGATCTTTAAAACTATCCAGAGGAAATACAGGTAAGAGAAACCAAAACCAGTGCTATCAAGCCACCTGGTGAAAAGAAAGAGAAAGAGCTGTATTCTCCAAATGTTTGAAGAGTTAGAATTTAAATAAAAAAAAAAGTCTTACCTAAATAAGAAAAGTGTTTGCTACAGCAAATGTGCTGGCAGAGGAATAATTCATTAGGTGCCACAATAAGCCATGGTACCACAGAATCACAAAAATAAAATAAAAATCTTCCACAAACCAAACACAAATTCATGGAAGAGTGTGAACTAACTGATGAAGAATTCAAACTATGTCATGAAGAATCTCAAAATCTGGGGCCTGGCCCAGTGGGGCAGCAGTTAAGTTCACATGTTACGCTTTCTGGCAGCCTGGGGTTTGCTGGTTTGGATCCTGGGTGCAGACATGGCACCACTTGGCAAAAGCCATGCGGTGGTAGGCATACCACGTATAAAGTAGAGGAAGATGGGCATGGGTGTTAGTTCAGGGCCAGTCTTCCTCACCAAAAAGAGGAGGATTGGCAGTAGTTAGCTCTGGGCTAATCTTCCTCCAAAGAGAAAAAAGAATCTCAATATGCTATGACAAAACTCAAAAGCAGTTCATTAAGTTCAAGAATAAAATTAATGAACAAAAGAAATACTTTACTAAAGAGATTGAAGCAGAAAGAGCTAAATAGAAATTATGGAGCTGAAGAAGTCAATAAATGAGAGGAAGAATGCATTAGAAAAAATTAAAAATAGAGCAGATCATATGGAAGAGAGAATTAGTGACCTCAAAGATGGAAATCCAGAGGTAATGCAGGTAGAAGAGGAGAGAGAACTAAGATTTTAAAATAACATAGAAATTCTATGAGAATTATCTGACTCAATTAGAAAAGGCAACATAAGGATAAGGGGGATTCCAGAAGGAGAAGAGAGAGAGAAGGGACAGAGAGTGTATTAAAAAATATAACAGCTGAGAACTTCTCCTATATTGGGAAGGAACTAGATATACAAATCCATGAAGTTAAAAGAATACTAAATTATCCCAATGCAGAAAGGCTTTCTCCAGGACATGTTATATTAAAATTGTCAAAGGTAAATGATTAAAAAAAAAGACTGTTAAAGGCATCCAGGTGGAAAAAAAACCCATAACACACAAGGGAACTCCCATTAGGCTATCAGCAGACATCTCAGAAGAAACTCTACAGGCCAGGAGAGAGTGGAATGATATATTCACAATACTGAAAGATAAAAACTTTCAGCCAAGAATGCTCTATGCAGTAAAGTTATCCTTCATATATGAAGGAGAAACAAAGGCTTTCCTAGAAGAACAAAAGCTGAGGGAGTTCATCACCACTAGACCTGTCTTACAAGAAATCATGAAAAGAGCTCTCCCACCTGAAACAAAAAAAGCAAAGGTATATGAAACTTTGAGCAAGATGATAAACAAAATCATAAAATTTCAACTCTGTGTCAGAATGGATTAGTAAACACTTAATTATAACATAAAGACTAAAGAAAAAAGGAAGCATTAAATACAACTATAATCTCTTTAATTTCATAATTAACTCACAATATAAAAATGGATAACAGGGGCCGGCCTGGTGGTACAGCAGTTAAGTGTGCACATTCCGCTTCTCAGTGGCTCAGGGTTCACCAGTTCGTATCCTGGGTGCGGACATGGCACTGTTTGGCAAGCCATGCTGTGATAGGTGTCCCACATATAAAGTAGATGAAGATGGGCATGGATGTTGGCTCAGGGCCAGTCTTCCTCAGCAAAAATAGAGGAGGATTGGCAGTAGTTATCTCAGGGCTAATCTTCCTCAAAAAAAAAAAAACACGCATAATTTGTGTCAACAAAAACAAAGAAAAGGAAGAGGCAAAGGACAGAACCTGCATAGGCAAATGAAGATGAGATGCTATCAGCAAAAAAAGGGCTATCTTATCTGTGAGAGCTTTTATACAAACCTCATGGTAACCACAAAATAAAAATTCAGAGCAGAGGCACAAAACGTGAAAAAAGAGACAACTGAGAAACACATCACAGAAAACCAGAAAACTGAAATAGAAGACAGAAACACAAGGAAAAGCAAACAATGGAAATACAGAGCAACCAGAAAACAAGATAAAATGGCAGCATTATGTCCTAATATATCAATAATCATTCTAAATATGACATGGAGTGACTGGATGGATTGAAAAACAAGAGCCAACATATGCTGCCTCCAGCAGAAACATCTCAGCTCTAAAGAAAAACATAGGCTTAAAGTAAGGGATGGAAGATGATACTCCAAGCAAATGGCAGACAAAAGAAAGCAGTGCTGTCCTAGTTATATCTGACAAAAATGATGTCAAGCCAAAAAAGATGAGAAGAGACAAAGATGGGCATTAAATAGTGACAAAAGAGAAAATCCACCAAGAAGACATAACATTTATTAATACATATGCACCTAACATAGGATCACCAAATTATATAAAGCAACTATTAACAGACCTACAGGGACAAATTGACAGCAACACAATGATACTAAGGGAATTTAACATCCCACTTACATCAATAGATAGATCATCTAGAAGAAGCATCACCAAGAAGACACTGGCCTTAAATGAAACATTAGACCAGGTGGACTTGATAGATATATAGATCATTCCATCCAAAAACAGCAGAATACACATTTTTGTCAAGTGCACATGAAACATTCTCAAAGACATACCACATGTTGAGAAGCAAAACAAGTCTCAACAAATTTAAGAAGATTGAAATCATATCAAGCATCTTTCCAACAACGATAGAATGAAACTACAAATCAACTACATTTGTGAAAAAGTCACAAATATTTGGAGACTAAACGATGTGCTACTGATCAACTACTAGATCAATAAATAAATCAAAGGACAAATAAAAAAATACCTGAAGGCAAATGAAAATTAAAATATTTGATACCAAAATCTATAAGATGCAGCAAAAGAAGTACTAAGAGGGAAGTTCATAGCAGTACAGCCCTACCTCAACAAACAAGAAAAATCTCAAATAAACATTACACCTAAAAGAACTAGACAAAGAAGAACAAAGAAAGCCCTAAGTCAGTAGGATAAAGGAAATATTAAAAGTCAGACTGCTAATAAATGAAATAGACTAAGAAGAAAATACAAAACATCAATGAAACTAAGAGCTGGTTTTCTGAAAAGATAAGCAAAATTGACAAACCATTGACTAGATTAACTAAGAGAAAAAGAGAGCAAGCTCAAGTAAATGTAGTCAGAACTCAAAGAGGAGAAATTATGATGGATACCAGAGAAATATGAAAGATTATAAGAGAATACCATGAAAAGCTATATATCAACAAATTGCATAACCTAGAGGAAATGGATACATTCTTAGAATCA
Source organism: Equus caballus (assembly GCF_041296265.1). Lineage (NCBI taxonomy): Eukaryota > Metazoa > Chordata > Mammalia > Perissodactyla > Equidae > Equus > Equus caballus. The sequence continues at coordinate 14,067,933 of NC_091704.1, forward strand.
TACAACCTCCCAAAACTGAATCAAGAAGAAACAGGGAGTCTGAAAAAAATTGATCACTAGTAAGAAGATTGAAACAATAATCAAAAACCTTAAAACAAAAGGCCAAGACCAGATAGCTTCTCTGATGAACTCTACTAAACACTCAAAGAAGACTTAAAACCTATCCTTCTCAAACTATTCAAAAAAATTGAAGAAGATGGGTCTCTTCATAACTCATTTTATAAGGACAACGTTACCCTGATACCAAAACCAGACAAGGACAACACAGAAAAGGAAAATAGGCCAATATCACTGATGAACATACATGCAAAAGTCTTCATCAAAATATTAACAAATCAAATGCAACAATACTTTTAAAAGATCATACACCACAATCAAGTGGGATTTATTCCAGGGATGCAGGATAGCTCAACATCCAAACAATAATCAATGTGATACACCACTTTAAAAAGATAAACAATAAAAATTACATGATCATCTCAATAGATGCAGAGAGAGCATTTGACAAGATTCAGAATCCATTTATGATGAAAACTCTCAACAAAATGGATAAAGAAGGAAAGTGCCTCAACATAATAAATGCCAAATACAACAAACCCAAAGCCAACATCATACTCAATGGTGAAAACCTGAAAGCTATGTCCCTAAGAACAGGAACAAGACAAGAATTCCCACTGTCACCACTTTTATTCAGCATAGTATTGGAAATCCTAGCCAGAGCAATTAGACAAGAAAATGAAGTAAAAGGGATCCACAGTGGAAACAAAAAAGTAAAACTGTCACTATTTGCAGATGACATGATTTTATATATAGAAAACCCTAAAGAATCCACCAAGAAACTATTAGAAATTATAAACAGGTAAAGTTTCAGGGTATAAAATCAACGTACAAAAATGAGTTGTGATTTTACACTAACAATGAACTAGCAGAAAGAGAAATTAAGAATACAATCCCATTTACAACAGAAAGAACCAAATACTTGGAATATATTTAGCAAAGGAAGTGAAAGACCTGTACACTGAAAATGATAAGAACTTGTTGAAAGAAATTGAAGAAGACACGAAGAAATGGAAAGATATTTTATGCTCATGGGTTGGAAGAATTAACATAGTTAAAATGTGCACACTACCTAAAGCAATCTCCATATTTAATACAATCCCTATTAAAGTCCCAGTGACATTTTTTCTTATAAATAGAACAAAGAATCCTGAAATTTATGTGGAACATGAACAACCTCAAATAACCAAAGCAATCCTGAGAAAAAGTAATAAACCTGGAGGTCTCACCTCCCTGATTTCAAAGTATACTACAAAGATGTAGTAGTCAAAACAGAATGATACTGGCAGACATCAAACACACAGATAAAAGAAACAGAACTGAGAACCCAGAAACAAACCCACGTATTTATGGACAGCTAATTTTAGACAAAGAAGCCAAGAACATATAATGGAGACAGGAAAGTCTCTTCAATAAGTGGTATTGGAAAAACTGGACAGCCACAGGCAAAAGAGTGAAAGTAGACCACTATCTTATACCACACACAAAAATTACTCAAAGTGGATTACAGATTTGAATATAAGACCCAAAACCATAAAACTCCTAGAAGAAAACATAGATGCTATGCTCTTTGATATGAGTCTTAGCAGTATCGCTTTAGATCTGTCTCCTCAGGGAAGGGAAATGAAAGAAAAAATAAACAAATGTGACTACATCAAACTAAAAAGCCTCTGCACAGCAAAGAATAGCATCAACAAAATGAAAAGACAGCCTATCAATTGGGAGAAGATATTTTCAAGTCACATATCTGATAAGGAGCTGATATCCAAAATATATAAACGCTCATACATCTCAACTACAAAAAAACCAAACAACCCAATTAAGAAATGGGCAGAGGGGCCAGCTCCATGGCTGAGTGTTTAAGTTCGCGCTCTGCTGCGGCGTCCCAGGGTTGGGATCGTGGGCGCGGACATGGCACTGCTCATCAGGCCACGTTGTGGCGGCATCCCACATCCCACAACCGGAAGGACCTGCAACTAGGATATACAACTATGTACGGGGTTGGGGGTGGGGGGGAGTTGGGAAATAAAGCAGAAAAAAAAATTGGCAACAGTTGTTAACCCAGGTGCCAATCCTTAGGGAAAAAAAAAAGAAATAGGCAGAGAATCTGAGCATTTTTCTAAAGAAGATATACAGATGGCCAACTAGCACATGAAAGATGTTCAACATAACTAGGGAATTGCAAATCAAAACCATAATGAGGTATCACCACATCCCCATCAGAAGGGCTATCATTAACAAGACAACAAATAACAAGTATTGGAAAGGATGTGGAGAAAAGGGAATGCTCTTACACTGCTGTTGGTAATGTAAATTGGTGCAGCCACCATGGAAAACAGTATGAAGCTTCCTCAAAAAATTAAAAATAGAACTACCAAGGATCCAACTATTCCACTTCTGGGTATTTATCCAAAGAACACGAAAACACTAATTCAAAAAGATATATGTACCCCCATGTTAATTGTGACATATTTAAAATAGAAAAGCTATGTAAACAATCTAAGTACCCACTGACAGATGAATGGAAAGAGAAGATGTGGTATATATATACACAATGGGATACTACTCAGTCATGAAAAAGAATAAATCTTGCCATTTGTGACAACATGGATAGACATTTTAGGGAATTATGCTAAGAAAAATTTGGACAGAGAAAGACCAATACTGTATGATTTCATTCATATGTGCAGATAAAGCAACAACCAACAAACACATATATGCAGGGAACAGATTGGTTACCTGTGGGGAAAGGAGGTGGGGGGAGGGCAAAAGAGGTAAAGGGGAACACTTGTACAGTGATGGATGGCAACTAGAATTTTGGTCGTGAACACAATGTAGTCTACATAGAAGTAAAATATAACGAGGTACACTTGGGCCAACCCGGTAGTGCAGCATTTAGGTTTGTGTGCTCCACTCGGTGGCCTGGGGTTCAGATTCCATGTGTGGACATACACATCGCTTGTCAAGCCAAGCTGTGACAGGCATCCCACGTTTAAAGAAGAGGAAGATGGGCACAGATGTTAGCTCAGGGCCAGTCTTCCTCAAAAAAATAAATAAATATAACAATGTACTCCTAAATTTATATAATGTTATAAACCAATATTACAACAATAAAAGCAAGAATTTTACTATACTTTTTGCCAAATATTTTCAATGAGAAAGAAATATGTTCTTATTTTCCAACTAGAATTTCAATCTTTATTATAGAATATAATAGACAAAGAAATAAATAAAACCTTTTTACAAAAATAAAAGAGAAAAGATAAAGGGAAAAACAGTTGGATATCTGAGAGATCACAAAGGTTAATAAAGTGAAATACATAAATTGTATTCAGAAATTGTGTCAAATAAATGGAAATTCCTGGAAATAATGAATAGGCATAAGTTTAATGTCCACAATCTTTTAAAAAGAATCCCAATTTCTAGCCACAAGAATTTGAAGCCTACAATCCCAGGCCCTTATTTAGGCCAGGACAATTGGTCCATTTTTTTCCTTGAGGAAGACTAGCCCTGAGCTATCATCTACTGCCAACCCTTCTCTGTTCTTTTCTTTTCTTTCTTTCTTTCTTTTTTTTTTTTTTTTTGCTGAAGAAGGCTGACCCTGAGCTAACATCTGTGCCCATCTTCCTCTATTTTATATGTGGGACACCTGCCACAGAATGGCTTGATGAGCAGTGCATAGGTCAGAACCTGGGATCTGAACTGGCAAACCCTGGGCCATTGAAGCACAGCACATGAACTTAACCACTGAACCATCAGGCCAGCCCCACGACAATTAGTCCTTTTATAGCCACTGTCCTCAAAAATATTTCAGAGCACTGTTTACATCTTTATTCCTCAGACTGCAGATGAATGGGTTCAGCATGGATGTGACCACGGTGTACATCGCCGTGGCTTGAAGTTGAGTGTGAGCTGTGGGTAGCAGCTGAAGTAAAGTCCATTCCTACGCCCACACAATAAAATAAGGAGACAACTGAGAAGTGAGACACATAGGTGCAAAATGCTTTATACTTTCCTTGAGCTGATCTCATTCCATGTATAGGGGAAATTATTTCAAAGTATGAGTCAACGATCTCAGTCAGGGAACCACCACACAGCAGCCCAGCTGAAAAATAGATACCCAGTTCAGTAAGAAAGGTGTCAGAACAGGCAAGTTGGACCAACTGTTTGAGTTCACAGAAATAGTGGGGTATTTCCAAGTCTCTACAGAAGGATAGCCCCAACACCAGTAAGCTTTGTCTTAAGGAATGCAAAAAAGACAGTGACGCACCAGCATACCAGAACCAGAATTCCACAAAGCTGGGGGTCCAAAATGACCACGTAGTGCAGGAGGCAGCAGATGGCTGGGTAGCAGTCATAGCCATAACAGTCAGGAGAAAATCATCCAACTCTGCAAGGAGTAAGAAAAAACACATCCAGGTGATGCATCCTCCAAGGTCGTAACTTTTCTCTGGTGCCTGGATGTTTTACAGAATATTTGGGATGGTGTTAGTGGTAAAACAGATGTCTACAAAGGACAAGTTTCAGAGGAAAAAGTACAAGGGCATGTGGATGTGGGAGTCAGAGCTTATGGCCAAGATGATGAGCAGGTTTCCAAACACAGTGATCAGGTACATGGAGAGGAAAAGCTCAAATACAAAGGTCTGTAATTCTTGTTCTTCTGAAGGTCCCAGAAGAAATTGTGAAACTCTTGTAATTTTCCTTGGCTCCAATGTAGTGTATGACTACCAGGGAAGAGAAAAATAACAATCTGATTAATTTTCAACAAACAGGCATTACTCACATAGTTGAAATGCTACAATTTATATTTTTAAGTCAAGAAATTAATTTCATAAAGAAAATAGAGACCAGTAAGGAACAGAAAGGATCAATCTAAGTGTTGTTTTTTCATAAAAATAAACAAAATTCATCAATCTTTAGCCAGAATAAGTAAGAAAAAAAGGGAGAAGACTCAAATAAATAAAATTAGATTTTAAGAGGAGACCTTACAACTGATATTATATAAATACATAGGATACAAGAGACTACTATGAACAATCATATGCCAAAATATTAGATAACCTAGAAGAAATGGATAAATTCCTTGAAACCTACAACCTACTAAGACTGACAAGAAGAAATAAAAAATCAGAACAAACTACTAATGAACAACGAGATTGAATCAGTAATCAAAAATCTCCCAAAACAAAAACTCCGGGACCAGACAGCCTCATTAGCAAGTTCTACCAAACATTTAAAGAGAATTAATGCCAATCCTTCTCGAACACTCTCAAAAAATTGAAGAGGAGGGACCGTTCCCAAACTTATTCTATGGGGCCAACATTTCCCTGATGCCAAAGCCAGATAAGGACAGTAAAAGAAAAGACATCTATAGACCAGTATCCCTGATGAATATAGATACAAAAATTATCAACAGATTATTAGCAAAATAAATTCAAAAACCATCAATGTGATAAAGACCATATATGACAAACCCATGGCTAACATTATACTCAAAAGTGAAAGTCTGAAATCTTTTCTTCTAAGATTGGGAAGGAGACAAAGATACCACTCTCACAATCTTGATTTAATATAGTTTTGGAAGCCCCTGCTAAAGCCATTAGGCAAGACAAAGAAATATGTCCTCCAAATCAGAAAGAAAGAAGTAAAATTGTCACTTTAAAAATGATATAATTTTTTATGTCAAGAATCCCAAAGACGCAACCAAAAATCTATTAGAAGAAATCAATGAATTTTGTAAAGTTGGAGCTATAAAGTCAACATAGAAAAATCAGTTGTATTTTTATACACTAATAATGGAATATCTGAAAAAAAAATAAAACTATTCCATTCATTATAGACTCAAAAACAATGAAATACCAAAGAATAAATTTAGCCGAGGAAGTGAAAGATCTACACAATAAAAACTACAAGACTTTATTGAAAGAAATCAAAGAAAACATAAATGAATGAAAAGACATCCTGTATTCATGAATTGGAAGATTTAGTATTGTTGAAATGTTCATACTACCCATAGCCATCTATAGGTTCAATGTAACAAGTAATAAAATTTTATTGTCTTTCTTCACAGAAATAGAAATAACAATCCTAAAACTTGTATGGAATCACAAACGATGCTGAAATAGCCAAAGCAATCCTGAGTAAGAAGAGCAAAGCTGGAGGCATCACAATTCCTGAGTTCAAACTATATTAAAAAGCTATAGAAATTTTAAAGTATTCTTCTGGCACAAAAACTGACACACAGATCAATGGAACGGGATAGAGAGCCCAGAAATAAAACCCCACATACACAGCCAACTACAGTTCAATGAAGGACCCAAGAGTAAAGGAGAGTCTCTTCAACAAATTGTGTTTGAAAACTGGAAAAATACGTGTAATAAAAATGAAATTGGACCTCTATCTAACACTACTCCCCAAAATTAACTGAAAATGGATCAAAGATTTAAACATAAGACCTGATACCATTAAACTCATAGAAGAAAATGTAGGGAAGAAGCTCCTTGACATTGGTCTTGACAATGATTTTCTGTATATGACACCAAAAACAGAAATAACAAAAGCAAACATCAATAAGTGAGATTACACTGAACTTAAAAGTTTTTGCACAAGCAAAGGAAAAAAATCAACAAAATAAAAAACGACCCACAGAATGGGAGAAAATATTTGCAAACCATATATTGGATAAGAGATTAATGTCTAAAATATGTTAAAAAACTCATACAACTCAATTACTAAAAAGCAAACAGTCCAATTAAAAAACTGGGTAGAGGAACCAAATAGACATTTTTCCAAAGAAGATATCCAAATGGCCAACAGGTACATGGAAAGATACTCAGCATCACTAATAATCAGAGAAATGCAATACAAAATCATAATGAGATATCACCTTATACCTATTAGAATGGCTACCATAAAAAGACGAGAGATAAGTTTTGACAAGTATAGGTAGAAAATGAAACATCTGTTTACTGTTTAGAGGGAATGTAAATTGGTTTAGGAACTATGCAAAAACAATATGGAGGTTCCTCAAAAAACTAAAAATAGAACTACCATGTGATCCAGCAATCCCACTTCTGTGTACATACCCAAAGGAAATAAAAGCAGGATATCAAAGAGAAATATGTACTCCCATATCTATTGGAGCATAATTCACAATGCCAGGATACGGAAACAAGATAAGTGTGCATCAATGGATGAATATATAGAAATTATACTCAATGGAATATTATTCAGCCATGAGAAAGAGGAAAATCCTGCTATTCGCAGCAACACTGATGGATCCTAAGGCCAGACAGAGAAAGACAAATACAGTCATGCACTGCATAATGATGTTTCAGTCACCAACGGACCACATGTATGATGGTGGTCCCATAAGATCAGTACCATATAGCCTAGATGTGAGGTAGGCTATACCAACTAGGTTTGGGTGAGTACACTCCATGATGGTCAAACAATGATGAAATCACCTAATGATACATTCTCAGAACACATCTTTGTTGTTAAGCGATGCATGACTATACTGTATGATATCACATATATATGGAATCCAGAAAAGCCAAACTAACAAAAATAGGGAGTAAATGATAGTTCCCAAGGACCAAGGGTTGGGGAATTGGGGAGATGTTGTTTAAGGGTGCAAACTTGCAACAAGTCCTGGAGTTCTAATGCACAGGATATTAAATATAGACAACAATATTGTTTACAATTATGAAACTTGCTAAGAGAGTAGATCTTGGTTGTTCCCAATACAACAAAGAAATGATAATTGTGTGGCATGATAGAAGTACTCACTATAGCTACAGTGGCAATCATATTACAATACATAAATGTATCACATCAACATGTTGCATATCTTAAATGTATACAATGTTACATGCCAAATATGTCTCAATAAAAACAAAAAAATTTTCAATATTTTGTGTATAGATTCGGTCTGCTTTAGGGAATTTCCTGCACCATCTCTAATTAGGAAATTTGTCTCACTCTCAGCTTCCCCTCTTGATGTCATGTATTCCACAGTTTTAATGAGAAACTCTTTTACTCATTTTGGGAATATGTATTGAGTGTCACCAAAGTTCCCAGCACTGCCTTGGAAATGAGTATAAGGTGCTGAAAGACAAAACTTCCTCACATTAAGTCATGGAGAAACAATATAAGCAAATAAAAAATTATATAACATATCAGATGGCAACAGGTGCTGTGAATAAGACAAAAGCAGGTATAAGGAGAGAGTGAAGCAGGTGCTATTTTTTTGTGGGTGTTCAGGCAAGGTCTGCAAACAAGGTGACATTTGAAAAGAGACTTCAAGGGAGAGGGTTCAGGAGCCAGGAGCATATCTGGGAAGTGTGTGCCTGGCAGGGGGAATGGCCATTGTGAAGGCCCTGAGGCAGATGCTTGATTCAGAAATTCAAGTCCAAAAAAATGAAGCCAGTGTGTCGAGGAGAATGAACAGAGAGAGAATGACGAGAAATGGTGTCAGAGAACGTTGAGGAATGAGGTGGCCTCTGTGCTGCTGTTGAAACTTCAAGTCACAGGATGTCCCTCATCCACACTATGTACAACTTGCACTTTATTCGTCTGGTTGCAAAAGTGTCCTGTACGTTTAAATGGATCCTTTCTTTAATATCATCTGTTGACTGAGTTCTGGCCTCTGTATCATAAGAGTCTCCTTGGAGTATGAGCTCAGGTACCCTTGCAATGAGGACTGCTCACATTCCACAAGGCACACACACATGCACATGTGTGTGTATACATATGTATATATTTATCTATTTATACAGAGAGATAAATGAAATGGACATGAGAAGTAGTAAGTAAAGACCTAATAAGATCAAATGGTCCCTGAGAGACTACGATGCAGAAAAGCTCCTTTGGTTCTGGTGACATTTCATGTCCTGTTCTATTCCTTTTATGCCCAGGAAAAATAATAAAAGAACAAAATTAGGTATATCTAAAAGAGAAAAGTAGTGTGTCGTATCAAATACCCTACATGTGGAAGACGCCAAGAGAAAAAAAGCAAAGGAAACAACCCAAAAGCTCACAGAAGGAAATATACAAAATACAATGAAAGCTCGGCATTTTTTATATGAAACAGTAGAAGACTTGTTATTTTTGTACCTACGTCCTATTTAGTTGACCAACTGGTTTTTACGTCATCCAGTAGGGGATATAGCAAGCCCCTTTCTCACCTTTCTTGTGTGGCATTTTTTCTTTGTTGTTCTTGGACTTTGATCTCTCATTTGACAAGACCAGTGGGCACACTCTATTCCTGTTTATAGTCTTTGTCCAACATGCAGAAGCCCTCCCAGACCATATTCTATAAATTGTGCACACATCATGACAATCAATCCTCTCACACTGAATAACTTTCATCATCAGATTTATACCTGAAGACACTATGTCATACACAAATGTTTTCATTGACATCTGTCTTCTCGATTATAATACAAGATCCAACAAGCAGGGCCTTCACATGCTTGTTTAGCTTTGTGTTTTCACAAAGATGTTTGCATTTATATAGAAATAAATTTAGGAAAATGAAAAGTTAGGAAATTAAAAAAATGACAAGGGGAATAAAACCAAGTTAAACAGTATGGTTAGAAAACAACGGCAATAAATAAAATTAAATGAAGCATCAAACACTAATTGAACAAACGATAAAAAATAATTTAATGATATTAATATGAATTAGTAATTAAATTGGCAATGACCCTAGACATAATGTAATATAAAATGTTTCTAGGATGTTCTGGCATGTAGCAGATGCTCAGTTATTATTTGTTGACTGAATCAGGAGTTAGGTCACATTATATATGGACAAGTATATGGCAAGGTTCTATTTTAATTTGGAAAGGTTGAACTGTTGATGAAAGCTGGCATAAATGGCTATCTATCTTGCAGAAAATTAGGTTTCTCCCCTCACTCAAATATCTGACAAAAAAATTGGAGAGATTATACCTCAGTGTAAGAGTAACCCAAGCATTTTAGATGAGCATCTAGAAATGACATAAAATATATGGGTGGTCAAAACTATCTTAATTAAGTTAAGAAACTCAGAAGTAAGAAAACATATATGTTTAACTAAATAAAATTAAAATTTTTTCGTGGTCCAAATATGCCCCCAACACAACTGAAAAACAACAAAATTACTTGAAAAGCTGATAAGAACAGACAAATGGGCATATAATAATAATAGGTAAACGAAAATAGTGACCAAATATATAAATCTTTGCTTAAACTCAGTTTATAGTTGAATAAAACAACAAGAAACCTCTTTAATTCCCATCATCCTGGGAAAAACCTTAAAGAGCTGTCACGTTGATAGGGTGAGAACATATGAACTAGTAGCAAAGGGCTATTCTCTAATTTTGCTGGCAGAAATGTGAACTGTTACAAGGTATTGGATGTGAAATATGAAACAAAATGGAGTCACATGTCTAAGGGGTTTAAAATGGAGCCAGAAGCCATTAAGGAACTGGGTCTTATGCACACCATCGTCAGGCAGAGCATGAACTTATGAACTGAGCCAGGACCCAAAAGTTCTGAGAAGACGGCAGCTCGTTACAGTGAGGACTTTTGCCTCCCTCTCTGCAGCCTTTGCAATCAATTATGCTTAGATAAGTTAGCTTGCTTTCTGCCACCAACCACAGTTAGCATTCTTTGTAATGCAACCCTCCCTTATTTGCCTTTAAAAGCCCTGATTTTTACTCCCCAGGGGGACACTATTTGAGTTTCTACCTAAATCTGTGCTCCTGTGATACCAAAATAAACACCTCTCTTCCTCTCATTTGGTTCTTTACTTTTAGGTTAATGTTGGGAAACATTCTCAAGGCAGCTATAAATATTAAAAAGACAAATATTCTTTAACTCAAGGTTTTACAACATCAGGACAATTGGCATTCTGGGCCAGATCACTGTTTGTGATGGGGTCTGTCCTGTGAATTATAGGATGTTTAGAGCATCCTTGACCTCCGCCCATCCTCCCCAGCATGACAGACAAAAAGCTCTCAACATTTCTCAGTGTACCCTGGGGGACCAAATCACCCCTGGTTCAATCACCATTTGAACTTCATAATTTCAACATATTTTTCTAGCATTGATATAATAGCAATTGAGTCATAAAGAATATGAAGGCTATCAAAAGTGTGAGTGAGAAGCATAGTCATACTGATTCTGGCCCTGATATCAGTTCCCCTACATTAAACCCAGCAAAAATGGGGTTAAAAGCAAAGCACTCATCCCCTTTCCCTGCTTTCTCCTGGGCTTCCGGCACCAGAATCCACCATCCACCAAGGAGGCAAACAACCAAGGACAGCTACCTGCAGATTCTGTTAGCTCCTCCTCCTTTCTGCAAGCAGTGTCCCAGGGCCACAGGCAGGCTGGTGGGAAAGCTCTGACCAGCAAGGCTACAGGCTCCCCCTCCCTACAAGCAGCCACATTCCTTGCAACCTTCAGAACCGCTTGCCTCCCATCTTTCAGGGAGACCAGAGGAATTTGAGGGCTCACTCTTGTCTTCAGGCTGACATCACCCAAAATAAAAACCCTTTCCTTGCCATAAGGCTGGTGTTCCAGTTTTTATTTGGCTGCTCTTGTGTGGTGTGTAAAGAACCTGTGTTCATAGCTGATAACAATATTATGAAATATTCTGCAGCCACTGAAATTGTGAACCAACATCATAGTAGCTGATCGGAGGCAAGTCCATGAGATACTATTGAGTAAGAAGAAAAAGGGACAAAAGGTAGAAAAACATACTGAACTAAAACAAAAGGAGTATTTACAAAGTGCATAGGATTCTACTCATGCATTTATCTAAAAGTGTATGAATATATATGTGTGCATAATATAGGAACTGAACTTATCAAGGAAATTAAGAACTTAAGGAACAAAATGTCAAAGAATGAAATTAGGTTAAGTATAGTGGTTTCAAAAGACAACTGTACATAACAAAATTGAATGAAAATCCACAGTTAACATATAAAGACATGAAATAGTGATAATTTAATGATAGCAACATGGTCACTAATATAAAATTAAACTGCAAAAGTCTTAGAAATAAAAGTATAACAGAAGGCTTTTAAAATGTGGGGAGGAAACTGTATCTCAGTTACACTTACATTTTATATAAGGATACATGGATTTATCCATGCTTAAGAAAGATATGGGTGATCTTCAGTCAAGTGTAAATAGAATGCCTTCCAGATCATGGCTGAAGATGAGGCAACTTTTAGAAATAGATCTAATCACAAAAGGTCAAAAGGAACAACAAGGAATAACAGAGATGTGAAAACTTATTGGAAAATGTATAAAGTTTGGTGTATTAGCATTAAGGATGCAGAACTTTCACTATCATTTTTATCCAAAGCAATGAGTTGCAAGTGAAGAATGTTAAAGTGACAGCTCAATTCTTTCAGAAAAAGATAAAAAGCAATGGAAAAAATGTATTATGACTCACTGATAGATTTGACCACACAAAATTTATATACACTCACAATTCTCCTCCAAGCACATCTATAAATACATAAAAGAACTAGATGGCCAGCAGTCAATGTGGGAAAAAATATTCCAATTCTTCGTTGAAAGAATTCAATAAAAACCAGGAATAAAAGTACCTCATCCCAAGATATAAAAGCAAAGGACTCACACAGATAATTTGCCATAAGAAAATAAATGACTAACAGAGACACATATATGTTCAACATCACAGGTAATGAAATAATTGCAAAGTAAAACTGGTTAGCACACTGCTTTTGAACTATTAAAATTTTTTTTTCATGTGAATACCCAGAGAGAGAGAAGATACTGGGAAATGTGTGTCTCACGTACTGCTGTTATAAGGATGTTTTTGCGAACATTCTTTGTTCTGGAGCTTCCTCATCAATACAGAAACATAGGCAAATATGCCCCATCTCAAAATTCTTTTTAAAATGCGCTCACTTCACTTTAAATCCCTCCGCGTCTAACATCGTGTTTCTCTACTCCACTTAGTTGATAAGATCCTTGGACTTAAGCTCTACTTTTACTGGAGGCACTTTATGCCTCTTGTTTCCTCTTCAGGTTGGACTTCCACTACTATCACATAATTGGCATCACTGAACCTTGCGTTACTGATTTCAATGTTCACTTCTCTTTTTAGCCTCATAAAAACACATTGATATACTAACCAAGCAGGCAAGCAAACACAGTGACCTCTAGGCTCTGGGCTAGGCTGGACTGGCTCTCAGGTGACCTCAGGTAAACGTTTTTGGCCTCCATTCTCTCTTATCCTCTCCTGAAGTGTCTGTTGGGCCCTCAGACTCACCTGGATGGGATCTCTGAGAGCAGGGTTTCCATGCGGAAGTCTGAATTCCTCTCTGGATGGTTAATGATGGGGATTGAAGCTCTCACCCAGACAAGACAGCCGGAAGGGGTCAAACATTGGTCCAGAACCAGACTCAGGAGTGCAAAAGAAACAACCATGACTCCTACAACCCAAACTGCAAACCCTGAGGGACTGAGCAGAGGAGATATTTACAGCTCCCTATGTCTGCTCATTAGGCACATTTTCCTCTTGTTACTCCAACCTCCAAGCACATGATGTCCCTGTGGGATGCTGCTCTGGGCAGAAAGGAATTTTTCCTGCAGTTTCTCTGTTCCCAGGAGACCAGGTTCTAAGCCAGGTAAACTCAGTTGTTATTACTCCTACTCCATTGAATCAGCTGCCTTCCAGACGTAAACTCCTAGCACCTTATCCCAACCCTGTTTTCTCTGAAGTCTAAGACTGAGGACTCTAACTCCCTACTCATCAAAGTATTGGATCATCAACGTATTGACTGGTGGTAAGAACAAAACCTATAATAGCCTTAAAATATTATTCTTCCCCTCTTTATGAGAGGGACAACTTTGTTTCTTTAATATAAAACTTTGGACACTACACTCCTTGGCTTCTGACACTCTTGCCAAAACTATTAAGAATGTTCTATCTCAAGTTAAAAGCCATCTTTGATTCCCTTTCTATAAAAGATTTTAATTATAGAAGATATATTTAGATATTTTATGCACCATAACCTAGCTTAGCACATTGTAGGGATCACCCGGTTTAATCTTTAGAAAAGCCCATTCTGTGAGGTAGTACTATCATGCACTCCATTCTCAGGAATGAGGCTCAGAGGGATTTAATGTTCTACTCAAAGGTAAACTGAATACACATTGGAGGCTTGACTGGAATTCTGTTAGGATGCTTCCAGTTCTCAAACTCTGAGACAGAGATAATTTTGCCCATGGGGATATTCAATGATGAGTGAAGGGATCCTGACAAACACTCACAATGCTCTGGACAGAGCCCAACACAAATCCTTATCAAGCCCCAAATGTCAACAGTGAGGGAGCGAGGAATAATCCTACACCAGCACTCATCCAACTTCATTGTGCTTAACAATCATCAGTAATTTTAGTTCAAATGCAAACTCTGATTCAGCAGGTGGTCTCGAGGACCCTGCATTTGTAACAAGCTCCCAGGTGGTGTTGGTGCTGCAGGTCCTGGTCTGTGGATCTTACCTGGAATAGCAAGATGTGTTTCTGTGTTAATTTCAGGTGTAGACAGTTTTAGGTTTTCTCCGCCAAAAAAAGGCCTTGTATGTAATTTTGAAAGAAAACTGTTTCACTCATTGTAGAGGCTATGATAAATTCTGTTTGATTCCTTTATATAAGGTTGCTTGAGTGTCATCAAATAATATACATCTGAAAAAGACTTTGTAGGAGGCAGAATAAGGGCCTCAAAAGATGTCCACATCCTAACCCAAGAAGTTTTGAAGATGTTATTTTACAGAGCAAAGGGAAATAATGATGCAAATGAATTGTTTTCTAACCATTGATTTTAAGTTTAAAAGATTAGCGTGAATTGTACAGGTTAATGTAATACAACCATCATGGTCCTCTAAATATGGAAAGAGAGGACTTAAATTGGAGTCAGAGAGGCATTTGAAAATGCTCTGCTGTTGGCTTTGTAGACAGAGAAAGGGGATGAGCCAAGGAATGCAGGTGCACTAGGAAGTGAATTAAGAAGGAAACGTGTTCTTTCCTGGAGCTTCCAGATGGATCCCAGCCTGGCAGACATCTTGATTTAAGCCCAATGAGACCCGTTTTGACTTCTGATCTCTAGAACTTTAGGGAGAAAAATTGTGTTTTTTAAGCCTAAGGTGGTACCTTCTTATAGCAGCAGTAGGAATCTAACTCAGAGATTTACCCAATAACATTTCGTTTGTGGGAACTGAGTTTAAGCCTCTCAGTTCATTCATTTATATAACCTTGGGTAGAGGTATTTCGTGTTGCAATCTTACCTTAATAGAAGAAAAACCAATAAGAGTTAGTGTGGAGATATTTGGCTCCATTAGCTGATACAGTGAATTTCCCATTGCATAAGTGTAAATGTGGTTCTGATTTTCAGGCATTAAGAAAAATCTGTTTAATTTAATTTAATTTATTTATTTATTTTTTAAAGATTAGCCCAAAGCCAACATCTGTTGTCAATCTCCCTTATTTTTCCTTCTCCTCAAAGCTCCCCAGCACATAGTTGCATATTCCAGATGTAGGTCATTCTGGCTCAGCTATGTGGAATGCCACCTCAGCATGGCTTGACGAGCAGTTGATGAGCAGTCCATGCCCAGGATCTGAAATGGCGAAACCCTGGGCCACAGAAGGACAGCAAGAGAACTTAACTGCTTGGGCCAGCCCCAGGAAAAATTCTTTATTGTTAAAATTAGGATCACCCATTCTACTTTAAATCTTTGTGTTTAAATTTCTACATTCTTGGAACTTCATGTTGATTTAAATGTTCGTTCTTTTCATTTCTTTACCCTCCAACTTACACTAAAGGTTTCTTTCAACGTTATAAATGATTCTGTGCTCATGTACATATATGTCTGTGTGTGTAATTATTTGAAAGAAAAATGTATATAAATACACACGGATATGCGTTACTTCTTTTGCACAGTAATAAATGTGTGACCACAGGCCAGGCAGGAACAGATTTTGCCACTGCAAAATGTGACTCTTTGGCATTAGGATTATTTTGAGCTGATGATTATTAAGAAACAGCAGACACGGGGGAAGCTCTGGAAACCTAATAGAAGTTACCCTTTCAAAAGGGAAATCTATACTTATAAGAAAATTTACATATATAACAACTTTATACTTGTTTGCTTTGCCTTTCCTGGTTGCCTCCCATAACTGATCCATCTTAACCACATGATGCTAAAGCTGCTTTTCTTGAGCAGCTGGTCAGCCAGAAGCACATGCAGAAGAGAAAATTTTAAGCTGCCAATCAAAACTCATCCTGCCAGTGCTTCTGCATACCAGCCAGCCCCTCTAATCCCTTAAACTTTACCCCAAACTTTGGACAGGCAAGACAGATTTGAGAGTCTTGCCTCCTGTATCCTTGCTGGTGCACGTTGCAATAAAACTTTTTCTTCTCTGAAAAGCTGATGATGTGCTATATTGTTTTTTTATGTGCATCAGGCATTGGGCCCTCTTGCCTAGTAACAAATGTACGTTTTCATATTTTGCTTCATCATACCTAAGGTCAACTCTGACTCCAAGGAAATTTATTTATTCATATTTGTCTTTCCATGTAGCTCCCAGTTGGAGACATTTTTAATCAGTTTTCACCAGTGTCTATGGTAGGCATGGTGAACACCGAGCTGAATAACAGACCAGGATCCTAATGAGTAGGAAAAAAACACATGATCAGCTATAAAAACAGCATCTTAAAGTCTGCTATCAGGAAGAACAATTAAGGTAGATATACAAAGGAATGATGTTCACAACAGTGAAAAACAGTTATCTCAGATTTTCCTCTGCTATAAACTTATATAAATACCTGTGGTTGTCAAGAACAGTCTTTTTCCATAGGAGTAGTACAACTCATGACTGTTCTCTTGGTCAAACAAAAGAGGAAAAATCAGTATTATATATTTCAATTGAGAAGAAATTATTTTTAAGAGATCCATGTACTCCCTCAGATAAGTGGGAATTTCCAAAAATTTCACATCAAAGGTTGGGAATAACGTTGGGAGAGCAGGAAAATTACAAAGGGAATACCTCTTGAATATCAGAGAGGTCATAAGCTTAATAAGGTGAGTTACATAAATTGTACAGAGAAGTTGGAATCAAAGAAATGAAAATTCCAGGAAAAACTGGAGGCGGCATATTCTACTTCCACAGTCTAATACAAATCACAATTTCTGGCTCTGAGCTTTGAGTTCTGAAATCAAGGGCACTTCTTAAACACTAGGACACTTGTTCCTTTTACAGCTGCCAACCCAAAGAATAATTTCAGAGCCCTCTTTATGTCTTTCTTCCTTAGACTGTAGCTGAAGGAGCTCAGCATCCGTGTGAGCACAGTGTACATCACTGAGGCTGTGGCACTTGATTGTGAGCTGTGGATTGCAGCAGAGCTGAGGTACATACCTAGGTTCATACAATAAAATAAGGAGACAACTGAGAGGTGAGAAGCACAGGTGGAAAATGCTTTATACTTCCTTAAGCTGATGAGATTCCTCGTATTGAAAAAAATATCTTAAAGCATGAGTAAAGGATCTCAAGAAAGGGACTACCACCCCACAGCACAGCTCCAAAACACACCACCGTGTTATTAAGAAAAGTGTCTGAACAGGCAAGTTCGACCACCTGATTGAGTTCACAAAAAGAGTGAGGAATTTCCACATCTGTACAGAAGGACAGCTGCAACACCATTAAGCTCTATAACAAGGAATGCAGGACTCTTATGATCCAGGACACCAGAACCAGCAGTGCACAGAGATGGGGGTTCATGATGACCACGTAGTGCAGGGGGTGGCAGATGGTCACAAACCGGTCATAGGCCATCACAGTCAGGATAAAGATGTCCAATTCCACAAAGAGTATAAAAAAATACATCTGGATGATGCATCCTGCATAGGTTAGGCCTTTTCTCTGAGTCTGGATGTTCAGGAGCATCTTTGGGATGGTGGTGGAGGTGGAACAGATGTCCACAAAGGACAGGTTGGAGATAAAGATGTACAGGTCTGGAGGTGGGCGTCTGAGTGATGGTCAGGATGATGATCAGGTTTCCAAACACAGTGGTCACATGCAAGGAGAGGAAAAGCTCAAATATGAGTGGCTGCAGTTCTCGATTCTCTAACAATTCCAGAAGAAGAAATTCTGAAATTCCTGTATTGTTCCATGTTTCTATAGGTGCAGGTGACCAACAGGAAAGAAGAAAATAACGTGGTTAATTTTTAACACACTGGCACTACTCACATAGTTAAATAATTCTCTTGGCCTTCGGCAGTCAGGAAATTAACTTCAATGTTGTGTGTATGGATATGGTCCCCTTCAAGCAATCCCTTGTTTCATCTCTGATTAGGTATTTTGAGCCAACATCAGCCTTTTCCCCAAGAGGTCAAGTATTCCATAGTTTTAATGACAAAGTAGTTCCTGCATTTGAGGAATATCTCTTAGTGTCAACCATGTTCCAGGCCCTGTCTAGTCAATGAGCACAGAATGCCAAAAAAATTAGCTTCTACAGTCCAGTGATGGTGAGAGAATATCAGCAAATTAAAAAATGTATAAAATATCAGATGGTGACTGGCACGCTGATGAAAATGAAAGCAGGAATGAAGGTGAGAGTAGACACACACCCACCCACAGCACACCGTGTCCTGGGCTGTGTTACTTCCATGTTTTTCTCACCAGCAGTCACACTGATTAAGCTAAGAGAAGATATGACACAAATTATCTAGATAATATTATGTTAACCCCTAAAGAGTATATAAATGTTACCCAGAAATTTCAGTTTGTGAGCCTCCCACGTAAGATAAACTTGGAACTCCATATTGGTATGGCCATTTTATTCCCTGATGTAAAAAACGTAAAATCCCTGTGTGTGTGTGTGTGTATGTGTGTGTTTGTCTGAGAGAGAGAGAGGGAAGAATTGAAATGGATGTGTAGGGTAAAAATGATCCGATAAGCCCAGGTGGTCCTGAGATACTGTGAGTGAGGAAAATCTTTCTTGGTTCTGGTGGCATTCCACCCAGTTGTATCTCTTGTTACCCAGCAAAAATGATAAAAGAGTAAAAGTAAATGGTCCAGAAAAACACCTTACAATTGAACAACCCAAGAGAAAAGTCAGCAAAGAGATACAGTTGTATTAAGCAAAATTGAATGGAGTATCAAAACATAACTGAAACACATGATATACAACAGCAGTAAATGACAAGCATGAACCTGGATTGATAATGAAATTAGCAAAGACTTTGACGTAAGAGACTATAGCATGATATGTACCTAGAACTTGCCGGCACATAGCAGATATTCCGCTATTATTTTTTGAATGAATCAAGAATTAGGTCTCACTAGATACGGACATTTAGCATATGAGAAGGTTGTATTTCAATTTACTTGGGAAAGGCTGGATTATTCAATAAAAGTTGACATACATGGCTAAATGTCTGGAAGAAAATGAAGTGGTTCTTTATCTCACACATCTTTAGAAAATCAGAGAGATTAAAGTCCCCAGTGTAAAGAGGAAATTTTAGCTGAAGATATAAAAAACTTCATATAAAATCTAAAGGGGGGCAAAGCTATCATAATTAAGGTGAGAAAATTAGAAGTAAGAAGAAAGACATATTCAACCATGTAAAATTTAAAACATTTTTGTGGTCAAAAATATCCAACAAAAAGTCAATTGAAAAACAATAGTTTGTAAAATACATTTGAAGTGCAGCTAACTGTAGAAAAACAGGCATACAATATATGGGCATATAGTAATAATAGACACATGATATCATGTTCAAATATACGGATCTTTGTTCACATGGAGTAACAGTTTAAGCAAACAAGAAATCTCTTTCATACCATCAGCCTGGGAAAACATTTAAAGATCTCTCACCTTGATTGGGGTTGGAACTTTAAATAGGTAGCAAAAATGCAATAGAGGGAACATTATAAGACTGACTGATAGATTTGAGCACACAAAAATTATAAACTGTCATACATTCCTCACAAATACATCCGTGCATACATAAAAGAACTAAATGTGTAAAGAAAGTCCAATTCTTTAAAAGAATTCAATCAAGAAAAAGGAATAAAAACATATGACACCACTATCCAAAAGCACAGGACTCACTGAGACAATTTGTAAAGGAGAAACTAAAGGGCTAACAAACCCACAAATATATTGAGCCTCACGCTGATGAAATAGTTGCAAAGTAAATCACATTCGTATACACTATTTCACCTATTAAATGCATCATTTTTTTGCGTGAATACCCAGAGTAAGAGAAGATACCCTGATCTATGTGCCTCATCCACCATTGTTGCAAGGATGTACTTACAAATATTCCTTGGTTGGATCTTTTTCATCAATATGGAAACAGTCTAACATGCTCCATTTTAAAATGAAAAGAAATACTCTCACTTCACTGTATGTCCCTCCACAGCTAATACTCTATTTGTCTACTCCTGCTAATTAATAAGATCCTTGGACTTAGGTTCTACTTTTGCAGGAAACATCTATGCCTCCCAAAGCCTACTTTCATTGGACATCCATCAATACCATTTAATTGTCAACATTGACACTTGCATTTCTGAGTACAATGTTCTTTTTTTCTTTTCAGCATCATAAATATATATATCAATTTATTAATAAAGCCAGCAAACAACCACAGAGATCTGGGCTATCTGTCACAGGCAGGGCTGGTTCTCAGGTGACCTCTGCTACAAGTTATTGGCTTCCATTTCACCTGATCCTGTCCTGCAGTGTCTATTGGGCATTTGGACTCACCAGCATGGGGATTCTGAGAGGAAGGTCTCCCTGCCAAAGTCAAAATTTCTTCTGGATTGTTGACAATGGAGATCGAAGCTCTGTTCCCAGACAAAACAACAGGAAGGAGCCAAGCATTGGTCTCCCAGCCAGATTTAGGATTCCAAAAGGAACAACCGTGTTCTGTCCAACCAAAGGTTCATGTGCCGAGGGACTGCAGCAGAGGATGTTTTTGCAGCTCCCTATACCTGCTCACTCATTAGGCATGTTTTCTTCTTGTTATTCCAACCTCTAAGTAGATGATTTCCCTGTGGGGCAATGGTCTGGACAGAATGGAATTTTTTTCTCTGTTCCTAGGAGACTATGTAATAAGGAAGGTGAATTTAGTTTTTATTACTCATTCTCCATTAACTCTCTGTTTCCAGAGCTTTAAAGCCCCCCAAACCTCATCACAACCCTGAGTTAAAGTTTTCTCCGAAGTCTAACATTGAAGATTTGCCTTGACTAGGTCCCTGGGGTCTCAGAGCTTTGACTTGTGGTGGGGGCACAACCCTGATACCTCTAAAAATTACTACTCTCCTCTTCAGGAATGGAGGGCAGGTAACTTTACTCTTTTAACATGAAATCTTGGGGGTTATACTCTTTAGCTTCATGACAGTTTGCCAAGACAAAAGGAATTTTATACTAATATCACAAGTTAAGAGATGTGATTTAGGCCCTCATTATAAGTGTTCATTAATTATGAGATATATTTAGATATTTTTATGCAATATAACCTGAGTTTAGTACCTTGTAGGCGTTGTCTGTTGGATTTAATTTTATGAAAGTCAACTCTGCGAGGTAGTACTAATATGAATTCCATTCTCCCTTGCAGAAGCAGAGCTTGAAGAAGTTTAGTGACCTGCCCAAAGTTATAGTCCAGGAAAGGAAAGGGGTTTGATTGTATTCTATCAGGATGCTGCCATTTTTCAAATTCTGTGCCAGTAATCCCCATTAAAAGATGATTTTGCCCCTGAGGATATTTGGCAATATTTGAAGTGATGCTAAATATGATAATGCCCATGACAGCACCCAACACAAATAATTATCCTGCCACATATGTGAACATGAGAATGTGAGAAAACCATGTCTTGAACAGCACTTCTCCAACTCCAAAGTGCATATGTATCCCTGAGGATTCAAATTTAAATGCAAATTCTGATTTAGCAGATCATGATAGGTCCAGATATTCTGAAATTCTAACAAACCCCTAGGCGGTGTTGATGCTACAGGTTTTGGTATGGGGACCAGTCTTTGAGTAGCAAGGCTGTGGTCCCATATTAGAGTCAGGTGTAGGAAGTTTTGGGTCTTATGAGCCAGAATTGTCTATGCATGTAATATGAAAAGAATAGTGTATTCACTCATCCCATAGACTATATAAACTCTATGTTAAATTACTTTATATACAGACTCCTTAATGACATCAAATGATATACTTCTAAAGAGGATTTTGTTTGATTTTTTTATATAAGGGCCCTTGAGTGACACCAAATAATATATTTCTGAAAAAGACTTTATTGTAGGCCAAGTAAAAGTCTTCAAATGCTGTCTGCATCCTAATCCTCAGAAACCTTAAATATGTTATATTTTTATAGTAAGGATGGATTAAGGTAGCAGATGGAATAAGGCTGCTAATCAGCTGATCTTAAGATAAGAAGTTTGGCCAAGCATATGCATCTGGGACTAATGCAACAGCCATGGTCCTCTGAATGTGGAAGAGAAAGACAGGGGAGTTGGAATCTGAGAGAGATTTGAAGATGCTACACTGCTGATTTTGAAGATGGGGCAAGAGCAGTTAACCAAGAAATGCATGAGGCTATTAGAATTGGGAATAGGAAACTTAGGAGATTCTCTCTTGAAGCCTCCATAAGGAATCTGGCTCTGCAGACTCTTGATTTCAGCCCATTGAGACTCATTTCGGACTTCTGACCTCTTGAATGATAGGAACATAAAGTCATTTGATTTAAACCCCTAATGTGGTAATTGTTAAACAGCAATGGGAATGTAATACAGACAGTATTTTTTTTGAGAAAACCAAATACAAACCTCTCAATTCATTTATTTAGCTTCCCTAGGATAAGGGCATTTTGTGTTGAAATCCCACCTTATGTAGAAGAAAAACTTTAAAGTCAATTTGGAGATTATGCCCAGTTAGCTGGTACAAAGAATTCCACATTGCATAAATGTAAAAGTGGACCTGACTTTGAGTTCAGGCGTCAATATCACAAGTAATTCATTCTTAAAATGAAGCTCACCAGCAAATCAATCAATATGATACAGTACATTAACAAAATGAAAGATAAAAATCAGTGATCATCTCAATAGATGCAGAACAAGCATTTGACAAATTCAACATCCATTTATGAAAAAAACTCTCAACAAAGTGGGCATAGAGAAAATGTGCTTCAACATGGTAAAGACTATATACGACAAGCCCATGGCTAACATCATATTCAACAGTGAAAACCAGAAAATTATTTCTCTGAGATCAGGAACAAGACAAGGATGCCCACTCTCACTACTTTTATTCAACATATTACTGGAAGTATTAGCCGGAACTTTTAGGTAATACAAAGAGACAAAAGACACTCAAATCAGAAAGGAAGAAGTAAAACTGTCTCTATTTTCAGATGGCATAATATTATATATAGAAAACCCTAAAGGCTCCACCCAAAACTGTTAAAAAAAATGAGCAAATTCAGCAAAGTTGTAGGATTCACAATTAATATACAGAAACCTGTTGCATTTCTACACACTAACAATGAACTATAAGAAAGAGAAATTAAGAGAATAATCCCATTTACAATTGCATCAAAAATAAAACACCTAAGAATAAATTTAACCAAGGAGGTGAAAGACCCGTGCCCTGAAAGCTATAAGACATTGTTGAAAGAAATTGAAGACAGAAATAAATGGAAAGACATTCTGTGCTCACAAATGACAGAATTCGTATCGTTAACATGTCCATACAACTCAAAGCACTTTAAAAGCAATCTTTCTAAAAAGTCCAAGGGCATTTATTGCACAAATAGAGCAAAAAATTCTAAAATTGTATGGAACCACAAAAGACTCCAAATAGTCAAAGCAATTTCCAGAAACAAGAATAAAGCTGGAGGCATCACACTCCCTGATTTCAAGCTATGTTACAAAGTTATAGTAATCAAAACAGTATAGAATCAGCATAAAAACATGCACATAGATCAATGAAACTGAATAGAAAGACCAGAAATAAACCCATGCATAAGTGGTCAATTAATTCATGACAAAGGAGCCAAGAATATGTAATGCAGAAAGGACAGTCTCTTCAATAAATAGTGTTGGAAAAACCAGACAGTTACATGGAAAAGAATGAAACTAAACCACTGTCTTACACTATACACAAAATGAACTCAAAATGGATTAAAGACTGGAAAGTAAAACCTGAATACATGTAACTCCTAGAAGAAAACATAGAAGGTGAGCCCTTTGACATCAGTCTTGGCGATGTTTTCTTTTCATTTTACACCAGAAGCAAAGGCAACAAATGCAAAAGTAAACAAGTGAGACTACATCAAACTAAAGGGTTCTGAACAGAAAAGGAAACCATCAATGCAACGGAAAGCCAGCCTACAGAATGGGTAACAGTATTTGCAAACCATATATCAGATTAAAAGTTAATATCCCAAATGCAGAGGGAATACAACTCAATAGAAAAAATCCAAACAATTCTGTTTTAAAAATAGGCAGAGGATCTGAATAGACGCTTTTCCAAAAAGACATACAAAAGGCCAACAGGTACATAAAAAGGTGCTCAAACTCACTAGTTAACAGGGAGATGCAATTCAAAACCACAATGAAATATAACCTCAGGCCTGTTAGAATGACTATCATCCAAAAGACAAGAGATAAGTGTTGGAGAGGATGTGGAGAAAAGGGAACCCTTGTGCACTGTTGGTGGGAATGTAAATTGGCACAACCACTATTGAAAACAGTACAGAGATACCTCAGAAAATTAAAACAGAACTACCATATGATCCAGCGATTCCACTTCTGGGTATTATTTTGAAGAAAATAAAGTCATTATCATTTTTTACAACAGTCAAGATAAGGAAACAACCTAAGTGTTAGGGATGTTAGAAAACAAAAAATTAAGGTCACCTATTCTACTTTAAATCCTTGTGTCTTAATTTCTACATTATTTTTATTATAGTTCAACCATTCATTCTTTTCATTTCCATCCTCTCCAATTATCTCTCAAATTTCCTTTCAGTGTTACAGATGGGATTATGAATGAGTCTCTGTGTGTATACATGTGTGCAAGCATGTTTATTTGAAATAAAATTATATATAAATATACATATACTTACACAATTCCTTGCCCGTGAACTTGTTCTTGGACTCAACAAAGTGTTTCCACACATTTCATTAATTTCTCACAATATCCATCTGAATTAGGTTTATTATCCCATGTTACTGTCAGAAATAAGGAAACTGAGGCTCAGGGAGATTTGATTTTTAACATTTACATAAGGAAGCAATTAAAGGTTTTGTGCATTTTCTTAAATTAGATATAAATAAATCCATGCTGTGTCTTCTTAATTTTTTACATCTTCCTTAATTTAGCAAATTTTACATTTTAATATGTGCAATATATTACATGAAATTTTACTCCAATAAATTAATTAGAAAAAATCTAATGATGCACATCTCCAGGTAGGATCTAGAGCACAGGGAGCTGAGGCACACGAACAGGGCAGAGGGGAGATATACCTTCTAACTGGGTAGAAAGCAAAGTGTCATATATGGATATAAAAGCAGTGGATTAAACTAGGCAATTCACCTTTGTTAACTAGATTAACCTACATATAGAGAGTAAACCGATATAAATTGGTTCAAGATAGAATTTTTACTACAGCCTCACACGGCATCATGGATGAGCTACAGAAACACAATATAGAAACCCACAGCTGACCACAGACTCACGAACACCTGAACAATGATCAGAACAACTTGCCACAATGTAATTCCACTTAATAATAAAGGCATTGCAATAAACAATTTGATTTAAAACAGCTTGTTAAGCAGCAATATCTAACTGATACAATCAACAAAGCGAACAGCAATGAGAGAAGTTGTCATAATCTGTTGCTTTTTACTTTGGCATTTGTGCTGATATCGGAGGCAGCATTCATGATTATTGTTATTCACGTTTATTTCAGGTAACCGTATTAACAAATGGCTATACTGGGGTTCCAGATAAGTTGGACAGGTTGAAAGGACATGTATGTTTGTGCAGAAAAATTGGTGACCCTAAATCACATGACAGGGCAGGTATTCAAGCTCTCTTGTGAACTATCCTTTGGTCATAAGATTGAACATTCCTGAGCATGGAGGAGATAAGTAAGGATGACTTTAATGGTGCTTATTCACGCCTTTTTAGTGGTTATGACAAAATTTAGAAAAGGGGAGATATTTTAGAGCAATAGGGGAGTCATAATTGTAGGCACCACTGAAATTTTTGAAGCAAAAAAAGAAATGAATCAGTAAAAAACATAAAATATACCAACCAAACATTCACTCCAATGCATAAACCCACTCACATGTGGACACCAATATTCCATACTTCCATGAGTAGATGTATGGCAACTGGAAAAATTTTCTGTGGTTAACAAAATGTGTGGTTTAAAATTTTGCTTCCCCATATTTAAGGTCATCTCTGATGCTAAGACCATATCAAGCCAATCTATTTATTCAAATCTGTCTTTCAATAGAGACGCCATTGGGAGATATGTATTTGATAATCAGTTTTTGTCAGTGACAGGTAGACATCGGGGCACCAGGCTGAATAAGAAAATAACACTATGAGACCAATTATAAACCTCAATGGTGTCTTAAATTTGAAATTATCGGGAAGAATAGAGTTGTGATGTAGAGAAGAATGATGGACCCAAAGTGGAAACTTTGATTTCAGATTTTACTCTGCAATAAAATTATATAATGGCTTTAGTTGACAAGAGTAGTTTTTTCCATGTGAGTAATACAATTTGTGACCATTCTTTCAGAAAAATCTACTGATAAAGGACTTAGGAAGATAGCTGACATTTCAGAAAAAAAAAAAATTTTTTTAAGATTGGCAACTGAGCTAACAAACTGTTGCCAATCTTCTTTCTTTTTCTTTCTGCTTTATCTCCCCAAATCCCCCCATACATAGTTGTATATCTTAGTTGCAGGTCCTTCTAGTTGTGGCATGTGGGATGCTGCCTCAACGTGGCCTGACGAGCAGTGCCATGTCCACGCCCAGGATTGGAACTGGCGAAACCCTGGGCCACCACAGTGGAGTGTGAAAACTTAACCACTCGACCAGGGGGCCGGCCCCCAGAAAAAAATATTTTTAAGAAATCTAATTTGGGTGGATTCCAAGATGGCGCCGTGAGTAGTCCTCTTTGTCTCTCGCCCTTCGAGTCTACAATTATTTGGACACTTATCGCTTGACAAAGGATATCCAGACAGCATCTCAGGACGTCTGAGACACCCACGCGACTATACATCGGAAGGCGGACGGACTTTCCTCCGGGAGGATGTGGAAATAGGTGAAAACTCTCCGACCCCAACGGGCAGCCTAGTACCCGCAAGCGGCTTTCTTCCAACGGACGCCCCCAGAGGATCCACACACATCTAGGGCAGGAGCGAGAACACAACAGAGGAGCGACGGTGGAAACAGGTGACCAGAACCCTACTTAAACCCCCTGCAATTACTCCTAAACGCAGAGGGAAACTTTGGAGTTGCACACCTGAGCCCGCGGGGAGAGTCTCTCCCCGCCATTGGCGGGGAGACCCAGCCTGGTGCTCGGGGCGCCCGGAGGGTCCCAGAGAGACGCCCGCCCCGGGGGACTAGGGATTGCTGGAGATCTCGGAGAGGACCGGGGCGGGGGAACTTTCAAAGGCGCATCCGGCGACCCGGTGGGGAAGCGCCGGAGCTCCGCCAGGCAGCAGACAAAACTCTCTGTCTGCCAGTAGCAGAGGGGCCACGCTGAGCACTCAGGGCTCCCGGCAGAGGCCCGGAGAGAAGCCCAGAGGGCGGGGCGACCCCCAGCTGCCGTTGCCCGCCCCGGGGGACTAGGGATTGCCGGAGATCTCGGAGAGGACCGGGGCGGGGGAACTTTCAAAGGCGCATCCGGCGACCCAGTGGGGAAGCGCCGGAGCTCCGCCAGGCAGCAGACAAAACTCTCTGTCTGCCAGTAGCAGAGGGGCCACGCTGAGCACTCAGGGCTCCCGGCAGAGGCCCGGAGAGAAGCCCAGAGGGCGGGGCGACCCCCAGCTGCCATTGCCCGCCCCGGGGGACTAGGGATTGCCGGAGATCTCGGAGAGGACCGGGGCGGGGGAACTTTCAAAGGCGCATCCGGCGACCCGGTGGGGAAGCGCCGGAGCTCCGCCAGGCAGCAGACAAAACTCTCTGTCTGCCGGTAGCAGAGGGGCCACGCTGAGCACTCAGGGCTCCCAGCAGAGGCCCGGAGAGAAGCCCAGAGGGCGGGGCGACCCCCAGCTGCCGTTGCCCGCCCCGCGGGACAAGGGATTGCCGGAGATCTCGGAGAGGACCGGGGCGGGGGAACTTTCAAAGGCGGGTCCGGCGACCCGGAGGGGAAGCGCCGGAGCTCCGCCAGGCAGCAGACAAAACTCTCTGTCTGCCATTAGCAGAGGGGCCACGCCCAGCATTCAGGGCTCCCGGCAGAGGCTCGGACAGAAGCCCAGAGGGCGGGGCGTCCCCCAGCTGCTGTTGCCCGCCCCGTGGGACTAGGGATTGCCGGAGATCTCGGAGAGGACTGGGGCTGGAGAGAGTTCCAGAGACCCAGCTTAGTAGCCTAGGGGGAAACCCTACAGGCTCACAGAAGCCTTAGGGAAAGCCTCTGCACAGCACCAGTAGAAGGCACCCAGCCGCCAGCCACAAGGCTGGAAGACCCCAGGGCAAAAGCAGCATAGCTAGGTGTACTAACCACAGACTGTAGAAGATGCCAATAGCTCTCCTGCGACCCATAGAGGACAAGTGAGATTTGGTGGGTGCCGACAGCAACGGAGCGACAAATATAAGTGATCCCACCCCTGGCCGCTGGAAAAGCCCATAACACCGTTGCAGACCCCAAGGAGAGAGCGCATCTAGGTGGGCAACAACAGTAGGCCCCTGCAGCCTGAAGCCCCCCGTGACGGCCCCCACGGCAGAGGAGGGAATCCAAAGGGCCACTGTGGCTACGAAGAGGGGCCCAGGCCCAGTTAGCAACTACGGACAGGGTTCCTGGTTGGTGAAGTATAAACAGCTGCTCCCCCCACCGCAGCAGCTGAAACAAGTGAAAGGAGCAACTAAACTCTATCTCCATGCGGAGGCACAAATCAACATCATCAAGCAATATGAAAAAATACATTAAATCTCCAGAACAGAAAGAAAGTAACAAATACACAGAAAACAATCCCAAAGAAAATGAGATATATAACCTAAATGATGATGACTTCAAAACAGCCATCATTAAAATACTCACTGAGTTAAGAGAGAATTCTGACCGACAACTCAACGAGTTCAGGAGCTATGTCACAAAAGAGTTTGATACGATAAAGAAGAACCAAACAGAAATATTGGAAATGAAGAACACAATAGAGGAGATTAAGAAAAATCTAGATGCTCTGAACAGTAGGGCCGATAATATGGAGGAAAGAATTAGCAATTTGGAAGATGGCAATATAGAATTGTTGCAGGCAGAGGAGGAGAGAGAAGCAAGACTTAAAAGAAATGAAGAAACTCTCCGAGAATTATCAGACACAATTAGGAGATGCAACGTAAGGATTATAGGTATACCAGAGGGAGAAGAGAAGGAGAAAGGG
Source organism: Equus caballus (assembly GCF_041296265.1). Classification (NCBI taxonomy): domain Eukaryota; kingdom Metazoa; phylum Chordata; class Mammalia; order Perissodactyla; family Equidae; genus Equus; species Equus caballus. The sequence goes on from NC_091704.1 coordinate 14,097,652, forward strand.
GCAGAAAACCTATTCAAAGAAATAATGGCTGAGAACTTCCCAAATCTGGTGAGGGAGATGGATCTTCAGGTGACAGAAGCCAATAGATCTCCAAACTTTATCAATGCAAGAAGACCAACTCCACGGCATATAGTAGTGAAGCTAGCAAAAGTCAACGACAAGGAGAAAATATTAAGGACAGCCAGGCAAAAGAAACTAACCTACAAAGGAACCCCCATCAGGCTATCAGCAGATTTCTCAGCAGAAACTTTACAGGCTAGAAGAGAGTGGAATGATATATTCAAAAATCTGAAGGACAAAAACCTACAGCCGAGAATTCTCTACCCAGCGAAAATATCCTTCAAATACGATGGAGAAATAAAAACTTTCCCAGATAAACAAAAATTAAGGGAGTTCATTGCCACAAAACCTCCTCTTCAGGAAATCCTCAGGAAAACCCTCATTCCTGAAAAATCCAAAAAAGGAAAGGGGCTACAAAACCAAGAGCAGAGGAGATATGTAGAAGGACAACAACAGAGAGTAGCAGCTCTACATCAGAACAGATTAAACCATGGGACGAGAAACAAAGGAAACTGAAGAAAACCGGAAAACAAGACACAAAATGGTAGTGGTAGGTCCCCACGTCTCAATAATCACTCTAAATGTAAATGGATTGAACTCCCCAATCAAAAGACACAGAGTGGCAGGATGGATCAAAGAACAAGATCCAACAATATGCTGCCTCCAGGAAACACACCTCAGCCCCAAAGACAAACACAGACTCAGAGTGAAGGGATGGAGAACAATACTCCAAGCTAATAATGAACAAAAGAAAGCAGGTGTCGCTATACTAATATCAGACAAGGTAGATTTCAAAGCAAAACAGATAAAGAAAGACAAAGAGGGACAGTATATAATGATAAAAGGGACTCTCCACCAAGAAGATATAACACTTATAAATATATACGCACCCAACACAGGAGCACCAAAATTTGTAAAGCAACTCTTAATAGAACTAAAAGAAGACATCAACAACAATACAATAATAGTAGGGGACCTCAACACACCATTAACACCAATGGATAGAACATCCAGACAGAAAATCAACAAGGAAATAATAGAATTAAATGAAAAATTAGACCAGATGGACTTAATAGATATATATAGAACACTTCATCCAAAAACAGCAGGTTACACATTCTTCTCAAGTGCACATGGAACATTCTCAAGGATTGACCATATTTTGGGAACCAAAGCAAACATCAATAAATACAAGAGAGTTGAAATAATATCAAGCATCTTTTCTGATCATAACGCTATTAAACTAGAAATCAACTACAAGAAAAAAGCAGAGAAAGGTGCAAAAATGTGGAGACTAAACAACACGCTTCTCAACAAACAATGGATCATTGAAGAAATTAAAGAAGAAATCAAATATTATCTGGAGACAAATGAAAATGAGAACACGACATACCAAATCATTTGGGATGCAGCAAAAGCAGTCCTAAGAGGGAAATTCATCGCAATACAGGCTCACCTCACTAAACAAGAAAAAGCTCACGTAAGCAACCTCAAACGACACCTAACAGAACTAGAAAAAGAAGAACAAACAAGGCCCAGAGTCAGTAGAAGGAGGGAAATAATAAAAATAAGAGCAGAAATAAACGATATTGAAACAAAAAAGACAATAGAAAGGATCAATGAAACAAAGAGTTGGTTCTTCGAAAGAATTAACAAAATTGACAAACCCCTAGCCAGACTCACCAAGAAAAGAAGAGAGAAATCGCAAATTAATAAAATCAGGAATGACAGAGGAGAAATCACAACAGATACCAATGAAATACAAGAGATCATAAGAGAATACTATGAAAAACTATATGCCAACAAATTGAACAACCTGGAAGAAATGGACAAATTCCTAGACTCCTACAATCTCCCCAAACTGAATCAGGAAGAAATGGAGAATCTGAATAGACCAATCACAAGTAAGGAAATAGAAACGGTAATCAAAAACCTCCCCAAAAATAAGAGTCCAGGACCAGACGGCTTCTCTGGAGAATTCTACCAAACATTCAAAGAAGACTTAATACCTATTCTCCTCAAACTGTTCCAGAAAATTGAGAAAGATGGAGAACTCCCTAACACATTCTATGAAGCCAACATCACTCTGATCCCCAAACCTGACAAGGACAACACAAAGAAGGAGAACTACAGGCCGATATCACTGATGAACATAGATGCAAAAATCCTCAACAAAATTTTGGCTAACCGATTACAGCAATACATCAAAAAGATTATACACCATGATCAAGTGGGATTTATACCAGGGACACAGGGATGGTTCAACATCCGCAAGTCAATCAACGTGATACACTACATCAACAAAATGAAAACCAAAAACCACATGATCATCTCAATAGATGCAGAGAAAGCATTCGACAAGATCCAACACCCATTTATGATAAAAACCCTCAGTAAAATGGGTATAGAAGGAAAGTACCTCAACATAATAAAGGCCATATATGATAGACCCACAGCCAACATCATACTCAATGGACAAAAGCTGAAAGCCATCCCTCTGAGGACAGGAACAAGACAAGGGTGCCCACTTTCACCACTCCTATTCAACATAGTTCTGGAGGTGCTGGCCAGAGCAATTCGGCAGGAAAAAGAAATAAAAGGAATCCAAATAGGTAACGAAGAAGTAAAACTCTCGTTGTTTGCAGACGACATGATCTTATACATAGAAAACCCCAAAGAATCCACAGAAAAACTATTAGAAATAATCAACAACTACAGCAAAGTAGCAGGGTATAAAATTAACGTGCATAAATCAGTAGCATTTCTATACACTAACAATAAACTAACAGAAAAAGAACTCAAGAACTCTATCCCATTCACAATCGCAACGAAAAGAATAAAATACCTTGGGATAAACTTAACCAAGGAAGTGAAGGATCTATACAATGAAAACTACAAGACTTTCTTGAAAGAAATAGGCGATGACATAAAGAGATGGAAAACATTCCTTGCACATGGATTGGAAGAATAAACATAGTTAAAATGTCCATACTACCTAAAGCAATATACAGGTTCAATGCTATCCCAATCAGAATCCCAAGAACATTCTTCACAGAAATTGAACAAACAATCCTAAAATTCATATGGGGCAACAAAAGACCGCGAATTGCTAAAGCAATCCTGAGCAAGAAAAACAAAGCCGGCGGAATCACAATCCCCGATTTCAAAACATACTACAAAGCTACAGTGATCAAAACAGCATGGTACTGGTACAAAAACAGGTCCACAGATCAATGGAACAGAATTGAAAGCCCAGAGATAAAACCACACATCTATGGACAGCTAATCTTCGACAAAGGAGCAGAGGGCCTACAATGGAGAAAAGAAAGTCTCTTCAACAAATGGTGCTGGGAAAACTGGACAGCCACATGCAAAAGATTGAAAATTGACCATTCTTTTTCACCACACACCAAAATAAACTCAAAATGGATCAAAGACCTAAAGATTAGGCCTGAGACAATAAGTCTTTTGGAAGAGAATATAGGCAGTACACTCTTTGACATCAGTTTCAAAAGAATCTTTTCGGACACTGTAACTCCTCAGTTGAGGGAAACAATAGAAAGAATAAACAAATGGGACTTCATCAGACTAAAGAGCTTCTTCAAGGCAAGGGAAAACAGGATTGAAACAAAAAAACAGCTCACTAATTGGGAAAAAATATTTACAAGCCACTTATCCGACAAAGGGTTAATCTCCATAATATACAAAGAACTCACACTGCTTAACAACAAAAAAACAAACAACCCGATCAAAAAATGGGCAGAGGACATGAACAGACATTTCTCAAAAGAAGATATGAATATGGCCAATAGACACATGAAAAGATGTTCATCATCGCTAATCATCAGGGAAATGCAAATCAAAACTACACTAAGATATCACCTTACCCCCGTTAGATTGGCAAAAACATCCAAAACCAAGAACGACAAATGTTGGAGAGGTTGTGGAGAAAGAGGAACCCTCATACACTGTTGGTGGGAATGCAAACTGGTACAGCCACTATGGAAAACAGTATGGAGATTTCTCAAAAAGTTAAAAATAGAAATACCCTATGACCCAGCCATCCCATTACTGGGTATCTATCCTAAGAACCTGATATCAGATATCTCAAGAGTCCGTTGCACCCCTATGTTCATCGCAGCATTATTTACAATAGCCAAGACGTGGAACCAGCCTACATGCCCAGAAACTGATGATTGGATAAAGAAGATGTGGTATATATACACAATGGAATACTACTCAGCCATAAAAAAAGACGAAATTGGCCCATTCACAACAATGTGGATGGACCTCGAGGGCATTATGTTAAGCGAAATAAGTCAGTCAGAGAAAGACGAACTCTATATGACTCCACTCATAGGTGGAAATTAGCATATTGATAAGGAGATCTGATCGGTGGTTACCAGGGAAAAGGGGGGGTGGGGGGAGGGTACGGAGGGGGAAGTGGTGTACCCACAACATGACTAACAAAAATGTACAACTGAAATCTCACAAGGTTGTAATCTATCATAACATTAATAAAAAAAATAAATAAATAAATAAATAAAAAAATAAAAAAAAAATAAAATAAAATAAAAATCATCTCGTTTGAAATAAAAAAAAAAAAAAAAAAAAGAAATCTAATTTGTCCCACAAAAGAAATGGACATTTGCAAATATTTTTCATCAAAGTTTGGGAAAAACTTGGAGAAATTAGGGAAGTAGAGAAATGGAAAACTGTCCATATATCAGACAAAGCAGAAAGCTTAATCAAGCGACTTACTTAAATTGTATAGGGAAGCTGAAATCAAAGAAATGGAAATATCAGGCAATAGATAGAAGGAACAAGTGCTATTTCCACAATCTAATCAAAGAATAGCAATTTTCTGGCTCTAATGCTTTGAGCCCTGCAATTACATAAGATTCTTCAGCCCCAGGACAATTAACCCTTTTGCAGCTGCCATCCCAAAGAATCTTTTCAGAGCCTTCTTTATCTCTTTGTTCCTCAGACTGTAGATGAAGGGGTTCAGCATGGGGGTGAGCACAGTGTACATCACTGAGGCTGTTGCACTGGAGTGTGAGCTGTGGGTAGCAGCAGAGCTGAGGTACACGCCTAAGCTTATACAATAAAATAAGGAGACAATGGAGAGGTGAGAAGCACAGGTGGAAAATGCTTTATACTTCCCCTGAGCTGATGAAATTCCACATATGGAGGAAACTATCTTACAGTATGAGTAAAGGATACCAGCCAGGGAACCACCACCCAGCAGCACTGCTGAAAAACACATCACTGTGTCGTTGAGAATGGTGTCAGAACAGCCAAGTTGGACCACTTGTTTGATTTCACAGAAAAAGTGGGGGATTTCCAAGTCTGTACAGAAAGAAAGCCATAACAGCATTAAACTCTGTAACAGGTAATTCAGGGCACTCATGATCCAGGACACCAGAAGCAGCAGTGCACAGAGAACTGGGCTCATGGTGACTGGGTAGTGCAGGGGGTAGCAGATGGCCACGAGGCGGTCATAGGCCATCACTGTCAGAAGGAAGGTGTCCAACACTACAAACAGCATGAAAAAATACATCTGGGTGATGCAGCCTTCATAGGTTATAGCTTTGCTCTGCGTCTGGATGTTCACTAGCATCTTTGGGATGGTGGTGGAGGTGAAACAGATGTCCACAAAGGACAGGTTGGAGAGGAAGAAGTACATGGGTGTGTGGAGGTGGGAGTCTGAGCTGACAGCCAAGATTATGAGCAAATTTCCAAACACAGTGATCAGGTACATGGAGAGGAAAAGCCCAAATATGAGAGGCTTCAGTTCTGCTTCCTTTGATAATCCCAGAAGGAGAAATTCTGAAATTTGTGTGTCATTTCCTGCTTCCATGTGGTGGTGGTCACAACTAGGAAAGAAAAAAATAACAGGATAAATTTCTACACATATGTTTGTGTTGATCAGATTGCCTTTAAGGGATCTCCCCGGATACATGTGATTAGGAATTCCTGTCCCATGCTCAGCCTTTACCCCAAGAGGTCACATATTCTACAGCTTTAATGTAAAATTCTTTCATGTATTTGAGGAATTTATGTTGACTACTGACAATCTTCCAGGTAAGATTATAGAATGCTAAGAAACAAAACTACCTAAAATCCAATGATGAAGAAAGAACATAAACTAGAAAAAATATATATATACATCACGTCAGATAATGACGGGTGCTATAAAAAAAAAAAGCAGGTATAAAATAGGATGAATGAAGATGCTATATTTTATTGGGAGTTCAGGAAGACCTGCAAAACAAGGTAAAATTTGACCAGAGTCCTGGTAGACAGAGCAAGAGACACTAGGTTATCTGGGGGCAGCCTGTGCCCTGTTGAGAAAAGAGTCAGTGCAAAGGCCCCAAGGATGGCACTTGTTTCAGATATTCAAGGCTCAAAAGGAAGCCAGAGTGTTGAGGGGAATGGGCAAGACGGAGAGAATGAGAGGTGGTGTCAGAGAACATTGAGAAACAAGGTGGTCTCCCTGCTGGAGCTGAAACTTCAGGACACAGGGAGTCCCTCGATCACATGTTGTACATTTGTAATTTTGTTTCAAAGGAATCCTATTGATAGAAGTGGATCTCCTCTTTATCTCCATCTGCTAGTTGACATTGTGGTATCTGTCTTTTAAGGGTCACAAGCTTAGGTATCACTGTCCAGAGAACTGCTCACACCCCCACAAAGTACACACACACACTCACACACAGCACACTATGGCCTAATGCGGCCGTGTTACTCCCTGACTCTTCTCACTTCCAGCCACAATAATTAGGAAGGGAATGATATAAGGCAAGTTGCCAACATCAAATTACCCTTGACAAATAGAAATGGCAAGTAATAGGATATATTGGAGTATATGAGGAAGCCATTTTGTGTAAACCGAATTTGGCCTGACCTTGTTTTTCCAAAAGGGCCTGACCAAGGCCATTGAGCATGCATTGTGTATCTGCTTTAGACTTTCCCTATGGCAAGAACAAAGGCCCTTGAGATAAAGGTGCAACTTCCCTCCCCCTCCCAACGTTGGCATTTCCTTAAGGATTAAGCATCTTTCCTTAGGCTAGGAACTGATTGCTGCACTCACCTGTGACCACCCAGCTCCAGACAACAGACTTGCTTCCTACTGTGCCCGCTGAGAGAGCAGACCCACTACCTGCTGTGTCCATCAAGCGCTGTGCTGACAGGGCAATCTTGTGACTATTGTGGGAGGGACATTTCGATCATATGTAAAGCATCCTCTTTGGGGGTGTATAACCACCCTGTGTACCCCTACTTCTTTGGTGCCCTTTCTTCCTTCGGGAAGAAAGGCCCCAGGCCATGGTTCTCAGATTTTAGCTCAGGATAAACTCTCCCAAATTTTCATTTATAGATTGACTATGAATTATTTTTGTTGACACCCTAAAAATGTAGAAATAGTACCCAAATTCAAGTCTGTAAGCTTCCCATGGACATGTCAACATGGAGCTCCACTTTAATATGACCATTTTGTGCTCTATATTAAAAGAAAATTTAAAAAGCCATTCAGAAAATAGAGAGAGGAAAGAAAGGGATACATGGAGAAAAATAAGACCTGGTAAGCTCAGGTAGTCCCTGAGAGATTGTGATGACGAGAAAGCTTCCTGGGGTCAGGCAGCATTTCAGCCCCAGTTATAGCCCCTTGATGCCGAGAATAACAAATAAAGCAGCAAAAAACAATGTACCTAAAAGAGAAAGGACCCTGTCATAAAACACTTCTCTGAATGATTTTACATGTAAAACTTTTGAATCAGAAAACTGAGTTTTGAACTTCAGATTTACCACATTTTAGCTGTTTGAACTTGGAGGGACAACAGTTCCATTCTAGATGTTAACATGCTCGCTCAAATAGCAGGGATACTGGTGTCCATCCTCCCATGGTGGTAAACAAATTCGGTTGATATATGTAGAAAGCTCAGCATAGTTTCCTCCTGTTACTAAATGAATGGATATCACTGGTGATGAGATTTGGCCAATGTTTTATTCTACCTGGCAAATGTCCCCATTGCTTCCCCACCTCCAGGTAGTGAAGTATAGCAAAGTAGAGTCATTAACAAATCCTTTTTTCATGTTAAATATGATTTTTTCATGTGAACACCCAACATGAGAGATGACACTATGAAACGTATGACTCAAGAACTACTGTTGCAAGGTGTTATCTAACTCCACAGCTCTTTCTAATAAATACAGAATGTGCTCAAATGCATCCCATCTTAAAAAGTTAAAAAAAATGCCTTCAGTTCACTGCACACACCTCCACACCTAATACCGTATTTTCTTACTCCCCTTACCTGCAAAACACCCTGGATATGTTCTAACTGTATTAGAGCCACTTTATGCCTCCAATTCCTTCCTCAGTCTTACCCAAGTAGACTTCCATCCCCATTCCTTATTTGTCAAAAATGACCCTTGTGTTAATGAGTCCGACAGACACTTCTCTTTTTAATACATTAAGTAAATTGATTAGACTATTTGACAAATGAACACAACAATCTCTCCACTCTGGGCTAGCCTGGTCAAGCTCTCAGGTGAGCTCAGGTAAAAGTTCTCCACTTCCATTTTCCCTGAACCGCTCCTGAAGAACCTACTGGGTTCTCAGTCTCACCTGGATAGAGTCTCTGAGAGGAAAGTGTCCATGTGGAAGCCCAAATTCCTCCCTGGATGGGTGATGATGGAGACTGAAGCTCTGTCCCCTTCTGGACAGCATTGGGAATGAAGCATTGGTCCCCTCGCTGGACTTAGGAATCCAAAAGTAACAACCATGTCCTGCTCAGCTCCAGGTGCCCACCCTGAAGGACTGCAGCAGAGGAGATATCTACCACCCTCTATGTCTGCTCATTAGGTGCTGTTTCCGTTGTTGCTCCCACCTCTGAGCACATCATTTCCCCTTGAGACTGGTCTGGAAAGAAAGAAAATTTTTCTGCTGATACTCTGTTCCCAGAAGACCAGGTGAGAAATGAGGTGAATGCATTGGCATTACTCCTTCTGATGAACTCAACTGTCTTCCAGAGTTTTAACCTCCTTTCACCTTACGCTAACTTTGAGTTAACATTTTTTCCAATTTTGCAAGTGAGGACCCTGTCTTGACTAAGTCCCACGGACCTCCCAAGTATTGACTTGTGGCAGGAACATCTCCTGATATTTCCAGAAAATTGGTATTCCCCTCTTCAACCACGGAGAGAGGCGTGTTTCTTTGCTACAAAACCACAGGAACTATAATCCTTGGCTTCATGAAGCTTGTGACAAATCAACTAGAAGATCCATGCTTGTAACTCTACTTAAGAGTTCTCATTTATTTCTTCTCTTTAAAAATGTTTGTAGATTTTAAAACATATTTAGATATTTTTATACACCATGAACTGAGCTCAGAATCTTATATGGATTGTCTGGTTTAATTTTTACAAAAGTCCATTGTATGTGATCAGTACTTTCATGAACCTCAGTTTACATCTGCAGAAATGGGACTCAGTAGGATTATGTGATCTGTCCAAAGTTATGAACTGAGTAGAGGATAAGCTTTGATTGGAACTCCCTCAAGATATTTCCACTTCTCATACTTGATGTCCGTGGGTCTCATATGGGGCGATTTTGCCTCCAGGGAACATGTAGCAATGTCTGAAGAAATTTTTGGTTGTCACAACCAACGTGGGAGGTGCTACTGCCTCCTAGTGGGTTGAGGCCAGGGATGCTGCTACACATGCTACTATGCACAGGACAGCCCATCAAAAATAATTATCCAGCACAGATGTCAACAGTGGGAGGAGGGAAAGTTCTAGACCAGAACTTCTCCAGCATCAGTGTGTGCAGGAGTCACTTGGGGATCATCTTCATGAGCAGATTCTGAATCTGCAGGTGTAAGACGGGCCCAGAGAGTCTGAATCTGCAACTCGCTCTTAGGTGGATGCTGCAGATCCCGGTCTGTGGACTTTTCTTTGAGTGTCAGGGCTGTGGTCCAGTGTCAGAGTGAGATGTAGGTATTATGAGGCCTTCTCCACCAAGACTCCTCCACCCAGCTCAGGTCTCACCTTAGGTCGTCAAATGATGGACTCAGTAGCCCAACTTCTGCACGCTCGAGTTTACATGTGATCCTTGAGTATTTACCTCATAACAGGAAATGACTCCTTAGGCCTTTGATTCCTTATCTATAAATAGGGAATTCCACCTATGCTATGGATTTAGTGTGCAAAGCTGGTAATAATTTAGAACTAATAGGAAATTACCTGGCCCACAGCAGATGCTCAATCTACAGCTGTCATTGTGACTATGTCCCAGTTCTGTGTTTACTAAGCTCATTGTGACGCCAAAGAATCTCTAGGGACAGGAAGTGAGCCCAGCATTTGCCCTACTCCTGGGAGACAGCGAGTTGTGGTCTTGAAGGGGGATCTTCTTCCAGGGCCCCGCCCACAGAGAAGAGTGCTTGAGAGGCCACCATTCTATGCCCTGTTGTACTCAGGGGCATCATCCTTGAGCCCCCCTACAGGCTTCAAACGGCCACAGTAAGAATTTTAGACTCTTCAAGATGCTTTATTATGTTGCTATGTTCCACTTGGGAATATCTGAAAAGCAGCTGTTTCTTGGTGAATCAAATTATTCCACCAACTCTTTGTATCTTCCTGTTGCAAGTCTATAGCATAAAATTAATAAATGTTTGTTGTCCAAAAAAAGTGTTAAATATTTGTGTGCCTGTCTGCCCTATATAGAATTTAATTTATTTTTCACGATAATTTATTCACTTCTCCATTCTCACAGGTAGGTGTACCTGCCCACCCACTGCCTTTTAGACTACAAATAAAATTTCCCCAGCTTTACTGAGATGTAATTGACATATAACATTTTATGATTTTTTTTTTTAAGGATTGGCACCTGGGCTAACAACTGTTGCCAATCTTTTTTTTTTCTTCTGCTTTATCTCCCCAAACCCCCCCTGTACACAGTTGTATATCTTAGTTGCATGTCCTTCTAGTTGTGGGATGTGGGACAACGTGGCCTGACGAGCAGTGCCATGTCCGTGCCCAGGATCTGAACCCTGGGCCGCCGCAGTGGAGTGCGTGAACTTAACCACTCGGCCACGGAGCCAGTCCCCAACATTTTATAATTTTAAAGTACACATTACAGTTTGATATACACATATATTGCATAATTATTACCCCAATAAGATTAATTAATATATCCAGCAGTTTATATAATTACATTTTTTTGTACTGAGAACATTTAAGATATACTTGCTTAGCAATTTTCAAGTATATAACACAGTATTGTTAACTATAGTCACTGTGCTTCACATTAGATCTACAGAACTTACACATTTTATAACTGGAAGTTTGTACCCTTTGACCAACATGTCCACATTCCCCTCAGGCCGCTGTCGTAGGTGACCATCTATTTACTCTTTGGTTCTATGAGTTTGGCATTTTTAGACACCACATATAAAAGAGATCATAAAGTTTTGTCTTTCTCTCTCTGACTTATTTATTATAATGCCCTCAAAGTCTACCCATGTTGTTGCAAAAGAAATGAGTTTCTTCTTCTTTATTGCTGAATAATCTTATATATATGTGATAAGATAATAATCTTTTATATATATATATCCCATTTTCTTTGTCCACTTGATGGTGGAGACTTAGGCTGTTTCCATGTCTTGGCCATTGTAAATAATGTTGCAATGAACATGGAGTGGGAGCAGATATTTCTTCGAGATAGTGATTTTCTTTCCTTTGCATGTATATCCAGAAGTGAGATTGCTGGATTATATGCAGCTCTATCTTTGATTTTTTGAGGATATTCCATACTGTCTTCCATAGTGGCTGTACAAATTTGCATTCCTATCAACAGTGTACCAGTGTTCTCTTTTCTACACATCTTCACAGGATTTACCTTTTGTCTTTTGTTTGTTTGTTTGCTTTTGATTTTTGCTGAGGAAGATTGTCCCTGAGCTAATATCTGTGCCAGTCTTCTTCTATTTTGTCTGTGGGTTGCCACCATAGCATGACTGCTGTGTGGTGCTAGGTCCACACCAGGGACCCAAACACGTAAACCTGGGCCACCGAAGCAGAGCACATCGAACATAACCACCAGGCCACAGGGCTGGCCCGATCTTTTGACATTTTGATAACTGAATTCCTAACAGGTGTGAGAGGTATCTCGTTGTGGTCTTGATTTGCATCTCCCTGATGAGAAGTGAGGTTGAACACCTTTTCCCATATCTGTTGGTTATTTGTTTATCTTCTTTCAGAAAATTTCTAAGTCCTCTGCCCATTTTCATTCAGATTATTGATTTTTTTAAAAGATTTTATTTTTTTCCTTTTTCTCCCCAAAGCCCCCGGTACATAGTTGTATATTCTTCGTTGTGGGTCCTTCTAGTTGTGGCATGTGGGACGCTGCCTCAGCGTGGTTTGATGAGCAGTGCCATGTCTGCACCCAGGATTCGAACCAACGAAACACTGGGCCACCTGCAGCGGAGCACGCGAACTTAACCACTCGGCCATGGGACCAGCCCCTGATTTTTTTCTTTCTTTTTTTTTTTTGGTCATTGACTTGTATGAGTTCCTTATGTATTTTGGATGGTAACCACTAATCAGTTATATGGTGTCCATATATTTTCTCCCATTCTTTAGGTTGCATTTTTATATTGTTGAAGGCTTTTTTACTGTGCAGAAGCTTTCTGGCATGAGATAGTCTCTCTTGTTTATTTTTCCCTTTGTTGCCTGTGCTTTTGGTATCATATCCAAAAAATCATTGCCAAGACCAATGGCAAGAGGCTATTTCCTTGTGTAGTTTTCTAGGTGTTTTACTGTTTCAGGTCTTACATTTAAGTCATTAATCCATTTCAAGTTTATTTTGTAAGTGGTGTAAGTTAGGGGAACTATTTAATTCTTTTGCAAGTGAATATCCAGTTTTCCCTGCACCATTATTAAAGAGACTATCATTTCCTCATTGAGTATTCTAGGCTCCCTCATCAAATATTAATTGACCATAAATGCAGGGGATTCTTCATGGGCTCCTAATTCTGTTCCATTAGTCTATGTGTCTGCTTGTATGCCACTACCACATGGTTTTGATTACTACAGCTTTGTAATATAGTTTGAAATAAGAAAGTGTCATGTCTCCATCTTTGTTCTTAATTCTCAGGATTTCTTTGGCTGTTCAAGTTTTTAATGATTCCATATAAAATATAGAATTGATTTTTTATTTCTGTGAAAAGTGCCATTGCAATTTTGATAGAGATTTGTGTTGAATCTATAGATGTCTTTGAGAAACATGGATGTTTTAACAAAATTAATTCTTCTGATCCATAAGCATATGACGTTGCTTCATTTATTTGTGTCTTCAATTTATTTCATGCACATCTTAAACTATTCAGTGTACAGATATTTCACTTTCTTGGTTAAATTTATTCCTAAATATTTTTTTCTTTTCAAAGCTCTGAACTACAATAAAAGAGGCAGCAGAAACTGTGAAGAGTCAAAAAACCAAAGATGGCCACAGAGGAAAGTGTAGGAAGCATTTTTCCTACGTCACATCTTTTAGTCCAGAGAAGTTTGGTTTCAAAAGAGTTCCCCATAGTGAGATGTTAACCCATGAATAAAAGGAGAACAAGAAGACCCCAGTAGTCCTCATCACTGCCTTGGTCATCTGCAGTTTTTGAGACCAAAGACCCCCACAGTCTTTGCCAAAACTGAGCCCAGCTCAAGGAGTTGCCCACAGATCCCACTGCTGTATCTCCTGCCCAAGGCTGAAACTGTCACTTTGGTGAGACCTCTGCCTGAGGCCCAAGTCACTGCTGCAACCCACTGTCCAGCATCAGGACCCACAGTGCTTCTCCATCTACGAGGACCAGAGGTGCTGCTGCACTGCCCTCTGCCCTGGGCTTTAAGTCAGGGGTTTAACCCACCATCACCAGTGTTGATCCTGCTCTGTGCCTTCCCCCCTGGGTCCTGAGTCAGAGCTTTGACCCTCTCACCAGCACGATCTGCTGCAACTCTGTGCCCCACTTCTGGGTCCTAAGTTATGGCTTTGACTCTCCATCATCAGGAGTGTGCTGTTGCTGCTCTCTGCCCCTTATCCTGGGTCCTGAGTCAGGGAATTGAACAAAGAGTTAGAAATCATGATAAAACCCAAACAGAAATTAAGGAGCTGAAGAATACAACAATTGAAATTTTAAAAATAGAATAGAGAGCTTCAACAACCAGCTTGATCAATCAGAATAAAGAATCTTTGAACTTGAAGGCAAATCTCTTGAAATTATCCTGTCAGAGGAAAAAAAATGATAATGAGAGTAAAGAAAACCTGTGTGAGTTGTGGGTTACCAATAAGAAAAACAATAATTGCATTATGGAAGTCCCAGAAGGAGAAGAGAAAGAGAAACAGGCAGAAAATTTATTTAAAGAAATGATAGCTGAAAATCCCAAATCTGGGAAGAGATATGGACATCTAGGTACAGGAAACTCAAAAATACCTGGACAGATTCAACCCATTTCCGATGTGTGTGGATATTCCCCAAAGAGCCAACCAATTCTCCAACACCAGCTGGGTGTTCTATAATTCAACTCAGTTCTGACACTGTCCACCTGGAGATAGTTTGAGATTCCATAGGATAAGAGCTCAGTCCCACAGACTGCTCCCAACTTCAGATGCCAATCTCAAGTCCAGGTTGTTACCTGTGCTCCTGACCAATTGGCTATAATTCAAAGGTTCCCTTGACCCCTCCTTGAACTCAATTAATTTGTTAGAGTGGCTCACAGATCTCAGAGAAACATTTTACTTACTAGATTACCAGATTATTATAACAGGATATAACTCAGGAACAGCCTGATGGAAGAGATGCATACAGCAAGGCACGAGGAAAGGATGTGGGGCTTCCATGCCCTTTCTAGTGCACCCCTCGACTAAACCCCCATGTGCTCACCAATCTGGAAGGTCTCTGAACACCTTTGTAGGGGAGCATAATTTGCCACCTCAAGATGTGTCTCCTTGGCATGAAGATTATTTGGGGCTGGTTACTTTTTTTTTTTTTGCTGAGAAAGATTAGCCCTGAGCTAACATATGTGCCAATCTTCCTCTACTTTACAAGTGGTGTAGGTTCACATCCAGGATCTGAACCCATGAACCTGGGCCACCAAAGTGTAGCGTGCTAAACTTAACCACCAGGCCATGAGGCTGGGGGCTGATTACTTTTAAGAAACTGCAGACATGAGAGAAGCTCTGAAAACCAAATAGAAGTTACCCTCTGTAAGAGGCATTTACATTTGTAAGGGAAATCTCCATTTGTAAAGGTGTCTCCCTCTCTGTACCGGAAAGAGAGGAATAACCTTATCTCTAGAAACTCTTATCAAAAGAAGACAAGGACTTAAATCTGCATAATCACCTTACTCTTGTTTACTGTGCTTTTCTGGTAATCTCCCATAACTGACTCCCCCACCCCCAACATCCTGCTTTGTCTTTAGCTGAAAATGGTATTTAATGGTGGCAGCTTTGGCCATTCTGTGAGTTACTCAGCTTTCCTGGGTTTCTCCCAGATACACATGTTATTAAACTTTGATTTTTCTCCTGTTTTTCTCCTGTTATTCTGTCTCATGTTAATTTAATTCTTAGACCAGCCAGAAGGACCCAGAGGGTAGAGGAATTATCTTCCTCACCTACACCTTCCTCATGGGTTTTCATGAAAGTTTTATCACACAGGCATGATTGATTAAATCATTGGCCATTGGTGATTGAATTTAATCTCTAGCCCCTCCCTCATCCCAGGAGATTAGGGGATGGAACTTAAATTTTAACCCTCTAACCACATGGTGGTTCTTCTGGCAACCAGCCTCTATCTTTATGTGCAGTCCAAAGATCACCTCACTAACATAACAAAAGACACTGTTATGGCTCTCACCACTAAGGAGATTCCAAGAACTTTAGGAGCTCTATTCCAGAAATAGGATGAAGACCAAATATATATATTTCTGATTATAAATCACAATGTCACATTTATAAACAGAGTACTGGGTGGAACCCTGATTGGAATTCCGTCAGGTTGCTTCCAGTTCTCAAACTCTGGCACAGTGGTTCTCAATCAGATGATTTTGCCCCTGGGGATATTTAACAATATCTGAAGGGAAACTGCTCAACTCTTCTAATCCACAGGACGATATCCAGTACAAATATTTATATAGGACCAAATGTCAACAGTGAGAAGGTGAGAAAACCTATTCTAGACCATCACTTCTCCAAATTACGTGCATACAAACCAATAAAGTTTATAATTCAAATGCAAATTCATCATGTTTCCAGTGGGCCCAAAAGCTCTGTATTTCTTACAAGCTCCCAGGTGGTGTTGATGCCGTGGGTCCTGGTCTGTGGACCACAATTTGAATAATGTAGGGGGGGAAGACACTTCCTCTACCCTCTGGGTCCTTCTGGCTGGGCAACAAATTAAATTCACATGAGACAGAATAAAAGGAGAAAATTAAATAAGTTTTATAACATGTATACGTGGGAGAGACCCAGAAACTGAGCAACTCGCCAAAATGGTGGAGGATCTTACCATGGGAAAACTATCTATATATCAAATTGAACAAAAGTTTAATAAAGTGAATTACTTAAATTTTATAAAGAAGTTTAATCAAAGAAATGGACACTCATGGAAAAAATAGGAAGAGCAAGTTTTACTTTCACCATCTGATCAAAGAAAATCAATTTCTGGCTCCAAAGCTTTTAACCCTGCAATCAAGGGCACTTCTTCAGACAAGGACAATTATTTCTTTTATAGCTTCCATCCCAAAGAATGATTTCAGAGCCCTCCTTATATCTTCATTTCTCAGACCATAGATGAAGGGGTTTGCCATGGAGTGACAACAGTGTACATCACTGAGGCTGTGGCACTTGATTGTGAGCTGTGGGTAGCATCAGACCTGAGGTACACTCCTAGGCTCGTACAATGAAACAAGGAGACAACTGAGAGGTGAGATGCACAGGTGGAAAATGCTTTCTACTTCCCCTGAGCTGATGAGAGTCCACATGTGAAGGAAACTGAGTATGAGGAAAGGCTGCCAGCAAGGGCCCACCAGCCAGCAGCGCAGCTGCAACACACATCACCATGTTATTGAGAAAGGCGTCAGAACAGGCAATTTGGAACATCTGATTGTGTTCAAAGAAAAATTGGGGAATTTCTAAGTCTCTGCAGAAGAACAATTGTAACACCATTAAGCTTTGTAACAAAGAATAAATGGTACTCATGAAACAGGACACCAGAACAGCTGTGTACAGAGCTGGAGTTCATAATCACCATGTAGTTCAGGGGGTGGCAGATGGCCACAAAGTAGTCGTAGGCCTTTACATTCAGGAAAAAGTCATCTAATCCTGCAAAGAAAATGTAAAAATACATCTGGGTGATTCAGCCTTCATAGGTTATGCCTTTTCTCTGGGTCTGCATGTTCAGCAGCATCTTTGGTATGGTGGTAGAGGTAAAACAGATGTCCAAAAAGGACAGGTTGGAGAGGAAGAAGTACGTGGGTATGTGGATGTGGGAGTCAAAGATGGAAGCCAGGGTGATGAGCAGGTTTCCAAACCCAGTGATCAGGTACACAGTGAGGAAAAGTACAATATGAGGGGCTGTAATTCTGGTTCCTCTGAAAGTCCCAGAAGAAAGAATTCTGAAAAACATATATCATTCCCTGGTTCCATGTGCAGGAGGTGACTACCAGAAATAGAAAAAATAAATGACTAATTTTCATACAAGCAAGTGTTAGTAACCTACCACAAATGCCATATGTAGAAATATATTTTAGAATCAAGAAATTAATTTCAGTATTTTATGTATGGTCTGGTTTTCATTAGGGCATCACTAGTGCTATTTCTCATTAGGAATTCCTTTCCCACTGGCAACTTGTTCCTCAAGCATAATTTATACTACTGTTTTACTAAATATCTTGCATGTATTTGAAGAATATATTTGGAATATAGACCATTTTCCAAGAACTTTCCAGAGAAAAAAATGCTGAAAGACTGAAGTCCCTAATCTAATGATGGAGAAAGAATATAATCAAGTAAAAATAATAATATAATGTGTGATGGTGACAGATACTATGATGAAAGGAAAACATATAGAAAGGAGAGAGTGGTTAGGGGATGTTACCTTTTATTGGTAATTCAGGCAAGAGCTGCAAATAAGGTACATTTTAACAGACACCTTAAAGAAGAGTGAGTGGGGACACAAGTTCATCTGTGGAAGTATGTCCTGGCAGAAGGAATAGCCAGTGCAAAGTCTTTGAGAGAAACGATTGTTTTAGAGAATCAAATTTCAAAATGAGCCAGCATGTTGAGGAAAATGAGCAAGTGGAAGAGTGATGAGATGCTTTCAGAAGATGATGAGGAACAAGGTGGCCTCCCTGTTGATGTTAAAACTTCAAGACACAGGGAGTCCCTTGTCTGCACTATGTAAACCTTGCACTTTATTAATCTTGTTGGAAAAGTGTTCCACAAAGTGAAAAAAATCCCATCTTTAGTACCTTCTCTTGATTATGTTCCCTGTGTAATGAGTCACCTTGGAATACATGAGTCCAGGTACCCCAGCTCTGAGGACTCCTCTCAGTTCACAAGGCTCATACACACAAGTAGAGCATGGTCTCCTCGTCTGTGCTATTTCTATGTCCTTCTCACTCTCTTCCTCAGTATTTAGGCTATGAGTGGATACAACTCAAGTTGTTCACATCAAATATACATCCCCTAAGGAATTTAGAAATTGTACCCAGATATTCCTATTAAAAGCCTCTTGTGGACAAATAGACCTGGGGCCCCATAATGAAATGTCCAATTTCTGCCCTGTATTTAAAGGAACAATCTGTTGAAGAAACTAGAGGGAGAGAGAAGAATGAGATAAACGTGAATAAGAAAAAGATCTAAAAGTTCAGTTGGTCCCTAAGAGTCTTTGAGGGGAAAAAACCAAACTTCATTGGTTTCTGACAGCTTTCCAACCCCAATTACATTCCTTTGATGCCCAGCAAAATCAAAAAAGGAGAAAAAATAAATGTGTTCAAATGACACAAGTAATGATAAATTTATGGTGTGAAATACCTTACAGATTGAATATCTCAAGTGAAAATGGACCAAAGAAAATAAACCAATAATTCACAAAAGGAGATACTGTACAAAATACAACAAAAGTTGGGGAATTTTTATCAAGTAGTGGAAGACATTTTCCCTGTGCCTAGTGTATGTTTATTGACCAGTTGGATTTTTATATGGTTGAATAGAAAATGAGGCAAGCCCTTTTCTCTCTTCTCTTATGTGGCAGGTTTTCTTTTTGTCTTGTACGTGGTTTGATCTGTTTCTTGACAAGTCCAATGTGCACACTCTAGTCCTGGTTACAATCATCATCCAACCTACAAAGTCCTCCCCAGAATATGCTCTATAAAATCCTGCACTCACCATGACAATTCCATCCTTTGACACTGAATCACTTCTTCGTATGATTTATCCCTGGGCACATTATATCATACACAGATTTATTTTGTTGTACTCTGACTTAAGCAATATAATGTAAGATCCAAACAAGAAGGGCTTCACCAGTTTTATTCACCTTTGTATTTTCAAAAATGTATGTGAATATGCGTGCACCTATGTAGGAATAAATTTAAGTAAATATGAAGCTATGAAATAAAAAGAATGACTGAGAGAATGAAACTAGGTTAAATAGAGTGGTTCCAAAGCAACGTATTAAACAAAATGAAATGGAGTGTTAAAAACTAACAGAAACATGATATGAAACAGCAATAATCTAATAATATCAACATGGATTAATAATTAAATTGTCCAAGACATAGACATAAAAGAATATAATACATAATGTTCCTGGAAATTATGGCACATAGCAGAGGCTCAGTTATTATTTGCTGAATGGATTAGGAATTAGGTCTCAGTATATGAGTACCTTTCATGTATAGTAAGGTTGTATTTCAATATATTAATAAATACTGGATTGTTGAATAAATTTGGCAAAATGGATATTGACCAGGAAGAAAATTAAGTTGATCTCCCCTCAGTCATATTACAAAAAATCAGAGGGATTACCCACTCATCATAAGAGTAAGCAGCACTTTTGGGGTGAACTTCTAGAAAACTACATGTTAAAATCTATGGGTGGGCTAAATCATCTTAATAAGGCAAGAAACTCAGAAGTATGAAGATAGAAATATTTGACTAAAATAATGTAAAATATTTTTATGACCAAAACATCCCCCAATGTCAGTCGAGAAATAAAAATTTTTAAAAATCATTTGACAGGCTGATAACTGTAGAATAACATATATATAATATATCAGCATATAAAATTAATAGGCAAGTCAAAATGGTGATCAAATATATGAATCTTAAAGTCATGTCAGCATTCTGGTGGAATGAGTTGTTCCCTTTGTCTCTCCCCTCTAAGTTACAACTAAATGTACATTCATTAACCAGCAGAAGATTCCCTGCACAGCACAACAGGAAATCTGAGAGATCCACACAGCCAAGCATGTGAAGGTGAGTGGACTGAGTCCCTGGGAGGCAATGGAACTAGATGAGTGCATCCCTCCACTCCCAGGCAGCAGTGAGCCAGGCCACAGATCCTTACACAGTGGCTAGCACAACTGTAAGAGGAGGTGGGGAAGATCCAAGTCTACCTAAACATTTTCAGAGTGGTAGCCTGGCCCATGGGAGTGCCCAACATACCCCATTGGCCCTGCCTGTGGGAACACTGCCCCCAAAGTAGTGGCAGCTCAGCTACCACAAAGGCACCCACCTGCCAAGTGCAGTGTAGGCAAGAAGGTGCCTCTCCTGCTCAGAAGGTAACCCACTTGCAGAGCACAGCAGCCCAAAGAAACCACTGAATGGTGGCTCAGGCCCCGCATAGGATCCCCTCCTGCCTACTGCAGGAGTTCAGCCAGTACCCAGCCAATCACATTGGCCTTACCCACCACTCACCTACCAAGCACAGAGGCCCCACCTACAATGCCTGACCAGCCTGCCCAGTGCAGACACCCTGCCCATGTGAGCACAAAGTGAAGAGTGGCTGTGGCTGGCACATACAAATGCAGAGCATCTCTACCCTCACAATGTCCAGCAGAAAGGGCAGGATCAGAAAACACAGCGCTTGCTCCCCCCAAGTGGTGGCAGGTAGAATCTGTGACCTGAAACTACCACAAATGCACCACAAAAGGATAAATTCATCAAACACCATGAAGAACCACAGTAACACTTCAGAGCAGAAGGCAAATGACGAGTCTCCAGAAGCCAGTCCTGAAGTCACAGAAATTTACAGTCTAAATGACAGAGAATTCAAAACAGCTGTGATAAAGAAACCAAATGAGTTACAAGAAAGCTCAGAAAGACAGTTCAATGAGCTCAGGAGTGAAATTAATGAGCAGAAGGAATGCATCACTGAAGTGATTAAAGCTATAAAAAAACAACCAAACAAATTCTGGATATGAAGAACACAATTAATGAGATAAAAAATTATCTAGAAACCATAAAAAATAGAGCAGATGTTATGGAGGACAGAATTGGTGAATTAGAGGACAGAAATATAGAAATGCTTCAGGAAAAGGAGAGAGAGCTAAGATTTTTTTTAAATGAAGAAATTCTTTGAGAAATATCTGACTTAATAAGGAAAAGCAACCCAAGAATTATTAGTATTCTAGAGGGAGAATAGAGGGAGAAAGGAGGAGAGAGCTTGTTCAAAGAAATAATAGCTGAGAACTTCCACAACCTGGGAAAGAACTGGACTTACAAGTGCATGAAGCCAATAGAAGTCCTAATTACATCACTGTAAATAGACCTCCTCCAAAGTATATAACATTAAAACTAGCAAAAGTCAATGAGAAATAAAATGTACTAAGGGCAGCCATGCAGAAGAAAATAAACTAGAAAGGAACCCCCATCAGGCTTTCAGCGCTTTTCTCAGCAGAAACTTTACTGGCTAGGAGAGAGTGGAATGATGTATTCAAAATACTAAAAGACAAAAACTATCAGCCAAGAATACTCTATCCAGTGAAACCATCCTTCAGATATGATAGAGAAATAAAATCTTGCCCAGGTGAACAAAAGCTGAAGGAGTTCATCACCACTAAATCTGTCTTACAAGAAATGAGAAAGGGAGCTCTCCCACTTAAACAAAAAGGCAAAGGTTTACAAAGCACTGAACAAGGAAATAAACAGACAGAAAATTGCAGCTGTCCATCAGAACAGGTTACCAAACAATTGTAACACAAAAGATAAAGGGAAGGAAAGCATCAAAAATAATTATAAACACTTCAATTGAGTCACAAACTCACAACACAAAAAGGAATAATTTGTGAGAATAACTCAAAAAGGGAAGAGGAAAAGGGTAGAAACTACTTAGGCTAACAGAGATCAGAGGCTATCAGAAAATGGACTATCTCATCTATGAGTTCTTTATACAAGCCTCATGGTAACCACTAAACAAAAACTCAAAACAGAGCCACAATTCATAAGTAAAGAGAAAACTAAGAAAACCATCACAGAAAACCCCCAAACTGAAATAGCAATCAGAAATACAAGAGGAAAGAAACAACAGAAATATATCACAACCAGAAAAAAAGAGATAAAATGGTAATATTAAGGCCTCATATATCAATAATCACTCTAAATGGATTGAATTCTCCACTCAAAAGATGAAGAATGAACAAAGGATTTAAAAACAAGACCCAACAATATGCTGCCCGCAGGAAATACATCTCAGCTCTAAAGACAAACATGAGTTAGGAGTGAAAGGATGGAAGATGATACTCCAAGCAAATGGCAAGTAAAAGAAAGCAGGTGTTGCCATACTTATATCAGGCAAAGCCGATTTAAGATAAAAAATACAATGAAAAAAGAGGGGCAGTGTACAATGATAAAAGAGACATTCCCCCAAGAGAATATAACCCTTATGAATATATATGCACCTAACACAGGAGCACCAAAGTATATACAGCAACTACTAACAGACCATAGGGAGAAATTGACAACAACACAGTAATAGTAGGGGACCACCCACTTACGCCAATGGGGAGATTATCCAGACAGAAAGTCAACAAGGAAACAGTGGCCTTAAATGAAACACTAGACTAGATGGACTTAATAGATACATATATATTCCATCCAAAAACAGCAGAACACACATTCTTCTCAATTCTTCACATAGAACATTCTCAAAGATAGGCCATATGTTGGGAAACAAGGCAAAATTCAATGAATTTAATAAGACTGAAATCATATCAAGCATCATTACCAAACAGAATACTATGAAACTAGAAATCAGCTACAATCAAAAAGCTGGGAAAGGCACAAATGTGTGGAGATTAAACAAGACAATATTGAACAAGCATTTGATCAAGGAAAAATCAAAGGAGAAATCAAAAAATACCTGGACATAAGTGATAATGAAAATGCAACATACCAACTCTCACAGAATGCAAAACTGGTACCAAGAGGGAAATTTATAACAATACAGGCCCACCTCACCAAACAAGAAAAGTCTCAAATAAACAACCTTAAACAGCATCTAAAAGAACTAGAAAAAGAAGAACAAATGAAGTCAAAAGTTGACAGAATGAAGGAAATAATAAAAGAGCAGAAGAACAAAGCCCAAAACCAGTAGAAGGAAGGAAATCATAAAAATCAGAGCAGAAATAAATGAAATAGAGACTAAAATAACAACAGAAAAAATCAATTAAACCAAGACCAAGTTATTTGAAAAGATAAACAAAATTAACAAACCTATAGTTAGACTCACTAAGAAAGAAAAGAGAAAAGACTCAAATAAATAAAATCAGAAATGAAAGAGGAGAAATTAAAACATACACCTCAGAAATACAAAAGAATATAAGAGAATACTATGAAAAGCTATACACCAACAAATTGGATTATCTAGAAGAAATGGGTAAATTCTCAGAATCATGAAACCTTCCAAGACTGAATCAAGAAGTAATAGAGAATTTTAAAAGACCAGTTACCAGTAAGGAGATCAAAACAGTAATCAAAAACCTCCCAAAAAATAAAAGTCCAGGACCAGACAGCTTCTCTGGTAAATTCTACCAAACATTCAAAGAAGACTTAATGCCCATCCTTGTCAAACTTTTCCAAAAAATTGAAGAAGAAAGGAAGCTTCCTAACTCATTCTCTGGAGCCAACATTATCTTGATACCAAAACCAGACAAGGACAAAAAACACACAAAAGTTACAGGCCAATATGACTGATGAATATCAATGCAAAACTCCACAAAAAAATACTAGCAAATCGAATACAATAATACATTAAAAAGATGATACACCACGATCACGTGGGATTTATTCCAGGGATGCAGGGAAGGTTCCACAACTGCAAATCAATCAATGTGATGCACCACATTAACAAAATGAAGAATAAAAATCACATGATATTCTCAATAGATGCAGAGAAGGCATTTGACAAGATACAGCATCCATTTATGATAAAAATTCTGAATAAAATGGGTATAGAAGGAAAGTACCTCAACATAAAAAAGGCCATATATGACAAACCCACAGGTAATATCATTCTCAGTGGAGAAAAACTGAAAGCTATCCCTCTAAGTACAGGAACCACACAAGGATGCCCACTTTCACCACTCTTATTTAACATAGTATTGGAAGTCTTAGCCAGAGCAATCAGACAAGAAATAAAAGGGATCCAAATTGGAAAGGAAGAAGGGAAACTGTCACTATTTGCAGATGACGTGACTTTATATATAGAAAACACTAAAGAACCCAGCAAAAACTTTTAGAAATAATAATGAATGTAGTAAAGTTGCAAGATACAAAATCAATGTACAAAAATCAGTTTCATTTCTATACACTAACAATGAAGTAGCAAAAAGAGAAATTAAGAATACACTTCCATTTACAATTGTAACAAAAACAATAAAATATCTAGGAATAAACTTAACCAAATAAATGAAGGACCTGTTCACTGAAAACTATAAGATTGTAGAAAGAAATTGAAGACACAGGAAATGGAAAGATATTCCATGCTCTTGGATTGGAAGAATTAACATCGTTAAAATGTCCATCTTTCCTAAAGCAACCTATAGATTCAATGCAATCCCTATCAAAGTTCCAACAACGTTTTCACAGAAACAGAGCAAAGAAACCTAAAATTTACATGGAACCACAAAGACCCCGAATAGCCAAAGGAATCCTGAGAAAAAAGAACAAAGCTGGAGGTATCACACTCTCTGATTTCAAAATATACTACAAAGCTATGATAACCAGAACAGCATGGTACTGGCACAAAAACAGACACACTGATCAATGGAACAGAATTGAGAGCCCAGAAATAAACCCACACATTTATGGATACCTAATTTTTGACATGGAGCCAAGAATATGCAATGGAAAAAGGAAAGTGTCTTCAACAAATAATGTTTGGAAAACTGGACAGCCACATGCAAAAGAATGAAACTAGACCGTTATCTTACACCATACACAAAAATTAACTCAAAATGGATTAAAGACTTGAATTTAAGACCTGAAAACATCAATCTTCTGGAAGAAAACACAGGCAGTATGCTCTTTGACATCAGTCTTAGCAGTATATTTTCAAGTACCATGACTGACAAGGGAAACAGTAGAAAAAATAAACAAATAGGACAACATCAAAATAAAAAGCTTCTGTACGGCAAAGGAAACCATCAACAAAATGAAAAGACATCCTAACAATTGGGAGAAGATATCTGAAAATCATATGTTTGGTAAGGTGTTAATATCCAAAATACATGAAGAACTCATACATCTCAACAACAAGAAAATCTAACCACCCAATTCAAAAAAGGGCAAAAGATCTGAACAGACATTTCTCCAAAAAAGATAAACAGATGGCCAACGGGCATATGAAAAGATGCTCAACATCATTAACTATCTGGGAAATGCAAGTCAAAACTACAATGACATATCACCTCACTCCCATCAAAATGGCTATAATTAACAAGACAGGAAACGAGTGTTTGAGAGGATGTGGACAGAAGAGAACTCTCATACGATGCTGGTGGGAGTGCAAACTGGTGCAGCCACTATGGAAAACAGTATGGAGACTCCTCAAAATATTAAGAATAGATCTACCATACGATCCAGCTATTCCACTGTTGGGTATTTATCCAAAGAAGACAAATGCATAAAGATAGATGCACCCCTATGTTCATTGCAGCATTATACACAATAGCCAAGACGTGGAAGTAACCCAAGCGTCCATTGACTGATGAATGGATAAAGAATACGTGATATATATATATAATAGAATACTACTCAGTCACAAAAAAAGACAAAATCATCTGATTTGCAACAACATGGGTGGACTTTGAGGGTATGCTGTTAAGCGAAATGAGCCAAAGAGAGAAAGATAACCCCGCATGATCTCACTCGTATGTGGGAGATAAACAAGTGCATGGCTAAAAAGAATCGATTAGTGGTTACCAGAGGGGAAGGGGGTTGGAGATAGGTGAACGGGATAAAGGAACAGATACGTATGGTGACAGATGAAAATTAGGCTATTGCTGGTGAGCACAGCGCAGTCTATATAGAAACAAATAAACAATAATGTACACCTGAAATTACACAATGCTGTAAATCATTATGACCTCAGTGAAATAATTGGGAAAAAAAGGAAAAAATTAAAAAAATCAAAAGTGCACAGTAAGCTTTAATGCCTTTTTTATGTAATTGTTAAAAATGTAATCGCCCTGAACACCACCTTCCTTGTTCCTGAAGGTAATGTGTGATAGTAAACATAGCTTCAGGTGAAAGTTAAGATATTCAAGATATAAATAAATCAAGATATAAATGAAGTGTGGACATATTTTGTTGAGTCTAAAAGGAATGTTCAAAGGTAAATTTGTGTGTTTGTACATGTGTGGGTAATTGTATACATTTTTATTTCAATAGTTATACTCACACACGTATAGGTACACAAACTTTTATAACCATGTTTTATGTTGAAGCAAAATTGAGAGAAAGTTGAAGATAGAAATGAAAAGAATGAATGTTTGAATTAACGTGAAATTTTTAAAATGTAGCAATTTATACAGAAAGGTTTAAAGTAAACAGTACACATGAATTTAAATGATGAATTACTCTTCCCAGCTTAATGCCTCAACGGCATCAAAACCTAAATCACATTTATATTACGCAATGAGAAAATCTCTTCCAGCTAAAGAGGCAAAATATCTTCAAAGTGATTTAAATTTTTTTTCTACTTAAGGTGGGATTACACAAAATGATTTTACCCAGGGGATCTAAATGAATGAACTGAAAAGCTTAATCTGTTTCCTGAACAAAATTTTATTGGATAAATGTTTCTACTTAATTTCTAATGCTAATATAAGATTTCCACACTAGTCATTTAAAACAAACACATTTACGCTCCTGCAGTGCTGGAGGTCAGAAGTCTGAAATGGGTCTCGTTGGGCTAAAACCAAGATGCTGGCAGGGATGGATTCCTTCTGGATGCTTCAAGGAAAAATCTACTTACTTTCCTATCCAAGTCCAGGTTATAGTGCAAAAAATGTAAATGTGTCTCTTCTAAGTAAGTTTCATAATAATGGACCAAATGGCAGTTCCTAGTATGAAATTCCTAATTGCATTGGAAAATGTGTTGAAACAAAAGTGTGTAATGCCCAAGGTTTATATCAAAGAAGAAAGTTCTTCCTAATTGGAAGAGTAGAAGAACTGTTTTCTGTAGATATCAGGGGCTGTGTCTCCACCACAAGCCAATAGTTTGAAGATTGAAAAGATCCGATGGAGACAGGATCTTCAGTCTTAACTTTGGAGAAAATTTTAAATCAGGGTTGGGCTAAGGGTCTGGGAGGTTAGACCTGTGGAAGCCAGCAGAGTTCATGAGGAAGAACAAATAAAACCTGGATTCATTTGATGTTAATCTGGTCTATCGGGAAAAGAGGATCTTCAGGAAAGCTTTTCCTTCTGTCCAAACTAGCGTCCCTCAGGGAAATCATGTGCTTAGAAGTTGGAGTAAGAAGAGGGAAATGTGCCTAATGAGCAGACATAGGGAGCTGTAAATGTCTCCTCTGCTCAGTCCCTTGGCCTGTGCAAGCTTGGGCTGGATGGAACATCATTGTTGCTTCTGGAGTCCTAAGTTTGGCTGAGACTAATGCTAGACTCCTCCCTGCTGTCTAGTGTGGAGCTTCAGTCTCATCATCAACTATCCAGGAGGAATTTGGACTTCCACTCGGTGACCTTCTTCTCAGAGTGTCCAACCAGGTGAGTCCGAGAGCCCAGCAGGTACTGCGAGAAGGGGTCAGAGAGAATCAAAGACAAGCATATACACCTGCGGTCACCTGAGAGCCACCAGCCTGGACCAAAGCTAAGAGACTGCACAGTTGTTTTCTTGCCTGATTAACTAATTAACCAACGCATTTTTCATGCTGAAAAGAAAAGTGAACACTGAACTTAGCAACACAGCAGTGATTGCTGACAATTAAGTGATAGCAGCCCAATTAGAGAAGGGAATGGGAGGCATAAAGCGCTTCCAGTAAAATGGAACATGTCGAAGGGGTTTTGCAGTTAGAGGGAGTAGAAAAATAAGAGTATCACACAAAGAAGGATGTCCAGTGAAGTGAGGGCATTTCTTTTATATTTTTAAGATGGGGCATATTCAGTGATGTTTCCACATTGATGAGAAAGATCCAGACCAATGTATTGCTTGTGAATATTACCCTGCAATGACAGTTTA
Organism: Equus caballus; assembly: GCF_041296265.1. NCBI lineage: Eukaryota > Metazoa > Chordata > Mammalia > Perissodactyla > Equidae > Equus > Equus caballus. Next base: position 14,126,456 of record NC_091704.1, read on the forward strand.
TGAGACATTCAGTCCACAGTAGCTTTTTTCACTCTGAATATTCACAATAAAAGATTTATGTAATAAGTAAAAAAGGTTATGCTTTACTTTGCAATTATTTCATTACCTGTAAAGCTGAATATATTTGTGTTATTCATTTGTTTTCTCTATTGCAATTTGTCTGTACAAGTTCTTTACATTTGTATAGTGAGGTCAGTGTTTTTATTCCTGTTTTTGGTTGTATTCTTCTAAACACGGAAATAGAGTTTTTGTCACGAACTTTGTGGTTTGCCATTGAGCTCTTTCATGTATGTATAGATGTATATGTGGGGAATTGTGAGTATTTATTAACAGTGTGGTGTCAATTCTATCACTCAGTCATATTGTGTTCTCTCTATTGCTTTTTGATGTTTTATTTTTCTTACTGAAATATTAAGCTGTCTCTTTCTTATTCTTCACTTTTGAATTTTTGCTATAAACAAAAATAAAAGTTTTTCCGTATACTTAGTGCTAATAAGTTACCATTTATACATATTACCAATTTGTTTTTACATCTCTGCTGTTTCCTGGTTCCTTTCAGCATTTTGTGATTAGATCTGTTTCCAAACTTTGCAAGGTCTTCGACCTTCATCTGAAGACATCCTTGTTTGCACTTGACCGGAGATCACCTTGACCTTCTTTAAACATGTGTGAATCTATATATCTTTATATTAGGTTAAATTATAACTTGATTCTGCTTTTCCCTATATTTTAAAAGGCTTTCTATTATATTCTCTTATTTCCAAGTATTTGGAAGTTTACTCTGGAATTAGTAACCCATGTTGATATCACTAAATTATTATTTCATGTCGTACATAAGTTAGTTTTAGATTCTCCTTCAATTTTGCTTATTACAGTTATTTTGAAACCACTATACTTAACCTAATTTCATTCCTACCGACAATCTTTATTCCACAAATTCTTAGTTTCTTTTAAAACTTCTCTTCCTATGTTATGCACACATACATATTCATACCCTTTATACGAAAGCGTGACTAGTATCCCGTGCTTGTCATCAGTGTTCTTTATGTTTCGGTGCGTTCGGTTTTCCTCTGCATCTGCTCTTCCTTCTCACCCAGTAACACCCCAGGGACTTGCCTCCAATCAACAAGTGAAACACTGACATTATTTCGGTGTCTGCATAACATTTCATGGTGTGACTGTGCTACTCAGACTTTGAAAGCCTTTTATATTCTTTCTCAGTGCATTGCTATTATAGAAATTACACAAAAATATTTTGATATTATTCTGTTAAAACTCTGGCTCCCCACCAGAGGAATGTTGTTCCCCAGGGGATAATGAAAAATGTCCCTAGACATTTTGGCTGTCACTTGGGGAGCTGTCAGTCGAGGCCAGGGATGCTCTAAACACCCTTCAGTGCCCAGGACTCAGCCACCACAAAGCACAGTCTGCACCAGAATGTCAATAGGATGTATGTATAGACGCATATGGGGGGACTGAGGCACACAGAGTAAGGAATATTTGTATTTTTGATATTTACAGCTGTTTTCAGGTTGTTTTCTAGCCTTGTAGCAGATTACATTTCTGGCATCAAAATTAGAGAATACTCCTTTGCTTCCTGTTTGAAATTTCGAAACCCAATGAATGGCACAACACTTTAAATGTTTTCCCAGACTGATCAGTGTGGAAGAGATTTCTGGGTTTTTTCTTAAACCATTACTGATTTTGATCCAAGATTCATATATTCAATCACCTTTTTGATTTGCATATAATTATTATATGCCCAAATATTGCATGCCTACTTTCGTACATTTATCAGCATTTCAACAGAGTTTTAAAACTGTTATTTCCCCATTGACATTTGATTGCCTATTTCTGGCCAATATGAAGTTTTAAATTTTGTGTAAATATGTCTCTTTTGACGTCTGCATTTCTTGTCTTATATAAGAAGGTTTTATCCACCTGTAGATTTTATATGCAGTTTTCTAGATGTTTATCTAAAATATATTGGTTATTCTTACACTACGTTCATAACCTCTGATTTTTTTGAAGATATCTGAAGTTTGGGAGAAAGTTCATTTTCTTCCAGATAGACTATTACCGTTTTGCATATTGTTTCAATCAGTGGTTGGTTCTCCATTCAACTTTACTTACTAAAGTGGTTTTAATACCATGCTACCAAACTTGGTTTCATTCTCTCTTTATTTTTATTTTAACTTTTCATATTATTAAACTTTTTTCATGTAAGTGCACATATATTCACATCCCTTTGTGAAAATATGAAGATGAGTACAAAAGGTGAAGTCCCTACTCTTCTGGATCATGCATTATAATGGCAAGGATGGAAGACAATGAAATAAATGTGTTATGCCATATGTCCTCAGGCACAGCCACACAAAGAAAGTTGTTCAGTGTAAAAAGAGAAAAGTATCACGACGTGACCAGGATTTATAGAGCATGGTCAGGGGAGGCCTTTGCATGTTGAATGAAGACCAGAACCAAGACTAGCGTGTGCCCATTAAGTTTCTCAAAAAGAAATCAAAACCCAAAGCTCGAGAACAACAAAGAAAAAATGCCAACTAAGAAAAGGGAGAAAAAGGCTTGCCTCATGCTCTGTCAGATCTTATAAAACCCAATTAGTCAAAGAATGTAGAATAGGCACTGGAAAAATATATCTTCTTGATATTAAAAATGTCCAACTTCTGTTGTACTTTATTTCCTTTTTGGGTTATTCCTTTTACATGTTGTTCTCTTGGGGTGTTCAATTTATAAGATGTTTGACACCGTAAAATTATCACTACTTTAACTTTCGACACATTTTTTTTTGTTTTTTATTTTTCTGGGTATCAAGGGGATGTGATCAAGATTAGAATTCCCCAGAACCAAGGAAGATTCTTATTACTCACAGTCTCTCAGGGATCACCTGATCTTATGGGATTTTTTTTTCTCCTCATCCATTTTATTTTTTTATCTCTTTTTGTCTCTCTCTTTACTGAACAGATTTTTTTTTAATAGAGAGCTGTAAATGGCCATCCCAAAATACAGCCCCAAGTTTATCTTCCAATGGGAAGCTTATGATTTGGAATTTCAAGATACCATTCCTATGTTCTTTAGGGAATAGATCATTGATCTGGACACTTTGCATCATTTCCATTTCTAGCCTAATCAGTGTGGCTGGGGTGAGAGGGGCATGGAAGTACCACAGCCCAGGAGGTCTTGATGTGTGTGTGTGTGTGTATATGTGTGTGTGCCCTGTGGAGTGAGAGCAGTCCTCAGAGAACAGGTATACCTGGGCTCATATATTTCAAGGTGACTTATAATATAGAGGTGAGAACTCAATAAACAGAAGTTACTAAAGACAGGCTTTATTTCAATTGATGAGCTGTATTTACAACATAATAAAGTGCAAGAGGTACATGGTGTGGATGACAAACCATGTGTGTCTTGAGGTTTCAGCAGTGACAGAGAAGCCGTTTCACACCTTGACCTTTGCTCACACTGTCTCATCACACTCGTTCTTTCTCATTCATCTCGCAACATCACCTGTCTTTTTTTGACGGGAACACCTGAAGCAAGCACTTCCTCTGGGCCTCTGCACTGGCCATTCCACAAAGCGGAACAAAGAAAATCATCACCACTAATAAACAATCTTTTACTAACAGGAGGAAACAATGCTAAACTTCTTACATATATTGTCAACCACCTCAGGAGGATGGACACTGCTATCCTCACCATTTAGTGAGAACATAAACATTCAGAATGGTTTGGTTGTCTCTCGCAGTTCAAACACTACGTGGTAGATTCAAGATTCAACACCAAATTTTGTGATTCCAAAAGTTTGATGTAATATAATTTAGAAGTGTTGTTTACCATTTCACTTTAAGGATCTCCCACCATTGTTGTACATTGTGTATTTCCTTTTGTAAATTGTGGTTTCATTCCCTTTGCTCATTTCTCTGGTGAGATAGTCAATCAGTAAGATGTCTTCATATTGTAAAGGTTTCACTCCTTTCTCTTTTGAATGTTTGGGGTGTTTTTTGCTTTATTCATTATTCTGGGCATCAAAGGGACATAAATGGGGTTGGAATGATGCCAGAACCAAGGAAGTCTGCTCCTGAGCACAATCTCTCAGGGACCACCTGAGCTTACTAGATCTTTTCCCCCCACTTCATGTTTATTTCTTTCCTCTCTCACTCTGTTTTTGAATTACTCTTTATATTTCTTTTAATACAGGGTACAAAATGGTAGTTTTATAACAAAGCCCCTTTTTCCACATCTTGGGAGGCTCACCAACTGGAATTTGGGCACTATTTCTACATTCCTTAGGGTAGAGCCAGTTTCATTTCCACAACACGCCTTGCATCATTTCTTTCCTAATTATTATGGTTAAGGGAGAGAAGAACCTGATAGCTCCATGGTCCCAAGACGTCACAGTACATCGTGTGTGTGTGTATGTGTGTGTGTGTGTGTGTGTGTGTGTGTGTGTGTGTGTGTTTTGTGGAGCATGAACAGTTTTCGGGGCAGGGGTACCTCAGCTCATACACTCTAAAATGTAACAGTTAAAATACAGATGCCAGAATATTAACCATGGATGGAGATGAGGAGGATACCATTTCTAGTCACAGATTTTCTTGGAAACAAAATTAATAAACGGCAAGGAACAACATGATCGAGGGCCTCCCTGTGCCCTGAAGTTTCAGCTGCAGCAGGGAGCCGCCTCATTCCTCAGCATCCTCTGACACCATCTCATCACTTTCCCTGTTGCTCATTCCCTTCAACACACTGGCTATCTTTTGAGCCTTGAATATCTGTAGAAAGACCTTCCTCAGGACTGGCTCCTTCCCCTGCAGGGCACACACTTTCCCCAGACAACATGATTGCTGTGTTTGGAAATCTGCTCATCATCTTGGCCATCAGCTCAGACTCCCACCTCCACACACCCATGTGGTTCTTCCTCCCCAACCTTTCCTTCATAGACATCTGTTTCACCTCCACCACCATCCCAAAGATGATGTGGAGCACCCAGACATGAAGCAAAGTCGCAACCTATAAAGGTTGCATCATGCAGATGTATTTTTGTGTGTTATTTGCAGAGTTGTACATCTTCCTCCTGACCGTGATGGCCTATGTCCAGTTTGTGGCCGTCTGTCGCCCCCTGCACTACACAGTCATCATGAACTCTTGGCTCTGTGGCCTCTGGGTTCTCGTGTCCTGGATCACAAGTGCGCTGTATTCTCTGATACAAAGCTTAATGGTGGTACAGCTGTCCTTCTGTGCTCACATGGAAATCCCCCACTTTTTCTATGAACTTAATCAGGTGGTCCAACTTGCCTGTTCTGACACCTTTCTCAATGACACAGTGATGTATTTTGCAGCAGTGCTGCTGGGTGGTGGTTCCCTCACTGGGATCCTTTACTCTGATCCTAAGATAGTGTCCTCCATGCTTGGAATTTCAACAGCTCAGGGGAAGTACAGAACATTTTCCACTTTTGCATCTCAACTCTCAGTTGTCTCCTTATTTTATTGTGTGGTCCTAGGCGTGTACCTCAGCTCTGCTGCTACCCACAGCTCATACTCAATTGCAATGGCCTCAGTGATGTACACCGTGGTCACCCCCATGCTGAACCCCTTCATCTACAGTCTGAGAAATAAAGACATAAACGGGGCTCTAAAAATAGTCTTTGGGGAGAAGACTATAAAGGTACAATTGTCCTGGAGCTGGAGAAGTTCCCCTGAATGCAAGGCTCAAAACCTCAGAACTAGGGGCTGGCTCTGTGGCCGAGTGGTAAGTTTGCATGCTCCACTTTGGCGGCCCAGAGTCTCACTGGTTTGGATCCTGGGCACGGATATGGCACCGCTCATCAAGCCATGCTGAGGTGGCGTCCCACATAGAACAACCAGAAGGACCTACAGCTAGAATATACAACTATTGCTGGGGGGTTTTGGGGAGAAGAAGAAGAGAAAAGAGAAAAAAAAAAAAAGAAAAGAAAAGATTGACAACAGATGTTAGCTCTGGTACCAATTGTTTTTTAAACCCTCAGAACCAGGAATTGTGATTTTCCTAATCAGATTTTGGAAATAAAACTTGCTCTTTCTATTTATTTCTGGAATTTTCATTTCTTTTACTTCAACTTCCTTGTACAATTTAAGTAACTCACTTGATTAAGTGCTCTGCTCTGTCTGACATATAGACGGTTTTCCCTTTTGTCCTTTTTTTTTCTTGAGGGAGATCAGCCCTGAGCTAACATCCACCACCAATCCTCCTCTTTTTTGATGAGGAAGATTGGCCCTGAGCTAACATCCGTGCCCATTTTCCTCTATTTTATATGTGGGACACCTACCATAGCAAGGCTTTAGGAGCAATGCGTAGGTCTACAGCCAGGATCTGAACTGGCAAACCCTGGGCTGCGGAAGCTGAGTACATAAACTTAACCACTTCACCTCTGGGGTGGCCTCCCCTTTGTCCATTTTCTTACTTTCACAAAGTTTTTCCCAATCTTGAATTAGAAATATTTATAAATTCCTATTTATTTCTAGGGGCAACAAGGATTTCTTAAATAATTTCCTCTCAAATTACATATGTCATTCCAAGGAATTTTACCTGGTTTTCCTGGAAGAATAGTCATGAGTGGTATCACTCATATGGGCAAAAATGCACTTGGCAACTAAGGCCATTTACATAATTTTATTGCAAAGAAAACTCTAAAACCATAGTTTTCACTTTGGGTTCATCATTCTTGTCTGTGTTACTACCTTAACTGCTCTTTCTGATATTGTAGACTTTATGGGTTACTGAGTTTTATAACTGGTCCCCTGGTGTTATTCTCCTGTTCAGCTCAGTGTGCAGATTGTCTACCATAATCATGGCAAAAATTGATGGTCAAATGTTGATCTCCTAGTGGAGTCTACATGGAAAGGCAAATTTTGATAATAGCCTGACTTAATATGGTCTTAGAGTCAGTGATGGGTTTAAATATGACGAAGCAAAATTTTAAATCACATATTTTATTACTATACAAAATATCTCTTCTCATGTTGTACATCTGCTCACTGAAGTGTGGAAAATTGGTGTCCACATATGAGGGGGTTTATGCATTTGAATGAAAGAATTATTGGTGTGTTTTTAGATTTTCTTGAACTATTTTTCTGTTTCTGCTTGAAAAATTTTAGTTCTGCCTACAAATATGATTCCTCTAGTGCTCTAAATAAAATATCCCCCTTTTTCTAAATTTTGTCATAATCACTAAAGGGACTGCAAATGAAAAATGTCAAGCTTACACATCTCCTTCTTTCTCAGAAATCCTTTCAATCTTCATAATCAAGTGGTGGCTCATGAGAGCTTGAATTCCTGCCCAGCCATGTAACAGGGCCAGCAGTTGTTCTCCACAAATAAACATGTGCCTCCAACCTCTCCAAGTCCCCTGCAATGCAACCTCAATATAGCCACTTGTTGTACAACTATCCGAAGTGAACTTGAACAATAGAATGATCATGAGTGTTGTCTTCAATTAGAATATGTGCCAAATAAGAAGAAATTGATGATCAAATTGCCATCATTTCTGTTTGCTTTGATTATTGTACCAAATAGCTATTGCTGCATAATAAGTCATCCTAAAGTCAAATGGTTTAACATAATACCTTTATTATCCCATGGGATTATACCTTTATTATCCCATGGGATTATATGATGTGGAGTTGTTCTGACCTACACTGAGCCCCTTATGAGGCTTTGGTCAGCTGTCCATCTATACATTATGTTTTTAAGACTCATCTAGGATCATATGTGTGGCCATAGGGCATTTTTGTCTTGAACCAATTAGTGTCAATCTACTACATTTGTATTTAGTGTTTCAATGTTAATCTTCTACTTACAGGGAAAAGAGCTTATCATGTGAATTACTAAACTTAGTTCACTGTTTCTATATCCATATATGACACTTTGTTTTCTTCCCAGTTAGAAGAGTCCCCCACACCTATTCAGAATGACACAGCTACCTGCGCTCTAGATCCTACTCTGAGCCGTGCACCATTCTCTCCATTTAACTAACTTATGAGACTATGATAACCTTCAATAGACCATACATATTTAAAATGTACTCTTTCTGGAATTAAAGGAGCCATACAGAAATTGAGAGTGCACACTGCATCATTACATTTTTATATAATTCAAGAAGGTGTACAATAAGCTTTATCTGCCTTATTATATAATAATTAAGAATTTAATCTCCTGAGCCTCAGTTTCCTGATTTCTGAAGGTAATGTGAAATATTAAACTTAACTTCAGATGGATGTTGTGAGGTATAAATGAAAATGTGGAAATGCCTTTTTAATTCCAAGAAAATGTTCAACAGTAATGAAGATATATATGTACATGTTATGTGCATTTATATATTTTTTTCAAATAAGCACACTCACACACATATATATATACCTATACACAGATGCATGTATAATCTCATCTTTTACATTAACTGGACTTAAGAGAATGTTAGAAAGGATAGAAATGGAAAGAGGGAATGTTTGAATTAACATGAAATTCAAAGAATGTAGAAAAGTAGACACAGAGATTTAAAGTAGAATGGTTGACGCTAATTTTAATAATGGATTACTTTTCCTATCTTAATGCCCCAAAGCCTCAAAGACAGAACAAAAATGGGAAATTCGCTGTACCATCTATTAATACTGAATTTCTCCCAATTGACTTTAGATTTCTTCTTCCATTTAAGGTAGGATTTCAACACAAAATGCGCTTACACAAGGGAAGCTAAATTAAAGAACCATGAGGCTTAAATTTAATTCCCTGAAACAAAATTTTATTGAATAAATTAGGCCTTAGATTATTCCTGCTGCTATAACAAATTGTCACACTAGTGGCTGAAAAAGGACAAATCCATGGTCTTACAGTTCTGGAGTCAGAACCCTGAAATGGGCCTACATGGACTGAAAGCAAGATATCTGCAGGGCTGAGTGTTTTTGGAGGCTCAGGGAAGATTTCTTTCCCTTCCTATTCCAGTTTCTTGGGGCCACCTACATTCCTTGGCTCATGGCCCTTTCTCCATCTTCAAATCCAGTAGCTTAACATTTTCAAATCTCTCTCTGACAGGAACTTTTCTGCTTGCCTCTTCAACATTTAGAGGACCGTGAGGGTTACCTTAGTCCCACCTGGGTAACCATGCTATTCTTCTTATCTTAAAGTCAGCTGGTTAGGAAACTTATTCTATCCACCACGTTAATCGTCCCTTGCTGTAAAAAAATAACACATTCAAATGTACTGGGAACTAGACCGTGGACATATTTTGGAGGCTTTTATTCTGCCTACTAAAATTCTTCTTCTGATGTATATTATTTGCTGACATCCGAGGACCCCATACAAAAGAATTAAACACAGGATTTATCACAGCTTCTGGAATGAGTAAATAGACTGTTCCTTCAAAATTACGTACAAATTCACTTTTTGGTGAAGACCTCAAACCACCTACACCTTACTCTAACATAGCACCACAGCCTTACTACTCAAAGAGTAGTCCATAGATCAGGGTCTGTACTATTAACATTATCCCAGAAATTGCAGAATCTCTGGGCCCACAGGATCTGCTGAAGCAGAATCTACATTTGAACTAGCATCCTGGGTGATCTGCATGCACAATGAAGTTGGAGAAGTGGAGAATGGATTTCCCACAGTTGACATTTGGGTCACAATAGTTGTTTATGCTGAGCGCTGTCCTGTGGATTGCTAGTTTTTAGCAGCATCTCTTCACACGTTGCCAAGTATCTACAAAGGCAAAATCATCTCTGGTTGAGAATACTGCCCCAGAGTTTGAGAACTGAAGCATCCTGACAGAAATCCCATCAAGGTCCCATCTCTTACTTGTTGTAACTTTGGGCAGATCTCTAAACCCCTCCAAGCACAGAGAATGGAGTTCATTATAGTATTGCCTCATAGAAGGGGCTTTTATGAGACTTGAATCACGCAATCCCTAAAAGCTGCTAACCTTAGATTATAGTGCATAAAAAGATACCAATATTTCTCTTATAATTAACAAATATTTTATAATGAGGTGTTAAATGATAGCTTTGAATCTTTAATATAAAAATTAAATAGAATTTTGGGGCAAAATTTTCATGGAGCCAAGGAATGTAGTGCTCAAAATCTTATATCAGAGTAACACAACTCTGCCCCTTGTTGAAGAGGAGGGCAGGAATTTTCTGGAGACTCAGGGGCTGTGTCCCCACCACAAGTCAATGCTTTGAAGATCCAAGGGATGTAGCCAGACAGGCAGTTTTGTCAGTCTTACGTGTTCGAGAAAACTTTAACTCAGAATTGGGAAAAGGTGCTAATAGGTTATACCTCTGGAAGGGAGGAGAGTCCCTGGAGAAGGTGTAAAAAACAACTGGATTCACTTGACTCCTAATCTGGTCTCTTGGGAACAAAGAATCAGGAGGGAAAGTTTTTTTCTGTTTAGACCAGTGTCCCACAGGGAAAGAATGTGCTTCGAGGCTGGAAGAACAATAGGGAAATATGCCTAATGAGCACTGTAGGAAGCTGTAAATATTTTTTCTGTTGCAGTCCCTGAGTGTGTGCAGCCTTGGGCTGGATGGGACATGGTTGTTTCTTTGGGCTCCTAAGTGTTACTGGAAGAACAATTCTTACCTCCTTCCTGCTGTCTTGTCTGGGGACAGATCTTCGGTCTCCATCATCAACCACCCAGGAAAGAATTTGGGCTTTCACATGGAGACCTTCCTTTCAGAGGTCCCTTCTAGGTGAGTTCAAGAGCCCAGTAAATAGTCTAGGAGAGGGATAGAGAGAATGGAAGAGAAGAATGTTTACCTGAGGTCACCTAATAACTAATCCAGCCTAGTACTGAGCCCAGAGATCACAGTAGTTATTTGCTTGCTTGATAGATTATTAATTTGTTCTTATTTATAATGCTGAAAGGAAGTGAATATTGAACTCAGCATCACAGGGGTCGTTGCTGACAAAGAAATCATGGTTAAGAAGCCAAATTAAAACAGGGAATGGAAGGTGTAAAGTCCTTACAATAAAGGTAGGACATAATGCTGAGGATTTTTGCAATCAAAGGGCATAGAAAAATAGCAAAATAGGTGTGAAAGGATGTATAGTGAAGTGAGGGCATTTCTTATTTTTAAGAATGGGGCATATTTGACTTTATTTCTGTATTGATCAGAAATATCCAGATCAGAAAGATATTACCTTACAACAGCTGTCCATGAGACACACATTTTGCAGTATCTTCTCTCATTTGCAGTATTTACATGAAAGAAATTTTAATTTAATTGGTGAAAAGGGGTATGCAAATAACTTTACCTTGCAAACATTTCATTACCTGTGAGGCTGAATATGTAGCATCCAGCATCACAGCCACACACAGCCGCCATAGTATGACAAGCTACAGGTGGGTCCTGTGGTTCCTAGACCAGGAAAGGAGCATAGGCCACAGCAGAGAGAGCACTGAATCTTAACCACTAGACCACCAGGACTGGCTGTTAGTGAGTTAGCCATTGGCTATTTCTATTGTAAATTATCTGTATAACCCCCTTTACATTTGTATAGTGGATCAGAGTGATTTTTTTCCTCTTTATGACTGCATTTTTTCAAATGAGAAATTGAAGATTGTTTCATCAGTTTTGCTCTTTTTGCCATTTAGTTCTTTCACGTATAAGTGTATGTAGTTTTTTAGTAATGTGTAGTCAAATCTACCAGTCAGTCATATTTAGTTCTTCCCGTTGCTTTTTTAACTTTATTTCCTTGCTTAAAACAAAATGATAGGAAGGCTCTTCTGTACACTTAGTGCTAATAAATCACCCTTGTATCTGTTACTAACTAGTCTTCGCATCCTTGTTAGTCCTTATTTTTCCTTTTGGTCTTTTGTGATCAGATCTAGTTCTAAAAGTTGCATCATCTGGATTTTGGCCATCATGTGGAAGGCATTCTTGTTTCAATTTGACTAGAGATCACCTTTACCTTCCATAAAAATGTGTGAAATCCACATATCTTTATATAAGAGGAATTATAACTTAGATATTACTCCTCCCCACATTTTATGCCTCTCTTTTATACTATTTTATTTCCAAGTCTTTGGCAGCTTAGTTTTCAATAAGTGACCCATGTTGATGTCATTAAATTATTACTACTTTATGTCTTTATATAAGTTAGTTGTAGTTTTCCATTCAATTATGTTTCATATAGTTCTTTCGAAACCACTATATTTAACCTATCAATATTCTCATGGCCATTCTTTGTTCCATAAATTCTTAGTTTCTTTAAAAGTTTTCTTTCTACATTTTGTGCACACATATCCATACAGTTTAAACTCAAACGCACACTTAGAGTACCGAGCACTTCATAAATTCTCTGTATGTTTTAGTGCAGTCTTCTTTCTAGCTTGTCTCTCCCTTTCCTTCTTGCTCAGCAGTACCTTGTGAACGTCCCTCTAATCAACTAGCAAAGTGCTGATTCATTTATTTGATGCCTGCAAACATTTCATGGTGTGGCTGTGCCATTCGCACTTTTGACGGGCTTTCATATTCTTTCTCATTAAATCACTATGATGTGAATACTACAAAAATATTTTGGAATTAATTTAAAACTGCTGTTCTCATGAGGGATATTTTTTCCCTCATTACACTACACTCATATTACACTGAGTAATATCCAGAGGCATTTTGGCTGTCACACTGGGAAGACGTGGATGGATGCAGGGATGCTCTGGGAATCCTACAATGCCCAGGACAGACCCCACACCAGAAGGCCATCTGCCCCAGAATGCCAGTAGTGCTGAGACTGAAACACTGAGTTAGAGAATACCTATATTTTCACTACTTATACTATTCTTCAGAGTGTTTCCCAATGTGTAACACTTCACAATTCTGCCAGCAAGATTAAGAGTACTCTTTTGCTACGTGTTTAAAAGTTCCAACCCCAATCAATGTGACAGCTCTTTAATGTCATCCCAGGCTGATGGGTGTGAAAGAATTTTTTGTCATTCCCTTAGCTATTACTGAGTTGAGCAAAAGTCATACATCACATCAACTTTTGATTTATCTATTATTATTATAAGTCCATGTATTATACGCCAATTTTTCTACAGTCATTAGAATTTTAAATGATTTGTACAGATTATGTTTCTCAATTGACTTTTGAGGACACTTTTAGCCAAAACAGTTTTATATTTTGCTTACTTAAATATGCCTGTCTTCTTACCTCTGAGTTGCACTCCTTAATTAACGTAATATTGTCACTTCTTAGATTTTATATGTAGTTTTATAGATGTTCAACTAAAGTGCATTGTTTACTTAAAGTGAGGTCTTTAAGCTGTCTGATAATTTGCAAGAAGTGTATAATGGGAAATCAATTTATTTTCTTCCAGATAGATAGGCATTTATGCCAGCTTTTATTCATCAATCCAACCTTTTCCAAATAAATTGAAATGTGACCTTGTCATGTATTAATGCCCATATGTACTGACCTAATTCCTGAATCATTCAACAAGTAATAAGAGAGCATCTACTGCATAGCAGAAGTTCTATTAATATTTTGTCATGCTCTTTTGTGCCATGTTTCTGTGAATTTGATTATTAATCTATGATGATATTGTTAAATTATTCCTATTGTAGATCTTATTTCTGTTAGTTTTTTATGCTCCATCCAATATTTTTTCTAAAACATTTGTGTTGAAACCACTCTGCACAGCCTGGTTTCATTTTCTCTGCCATTGCTTTTATTTCATAACTTCTTATTTTCTTAATTTAGTTTCTATATAAGTGCACATATATTTACATAACATTCTGAGAACACAAAAATGAACAAAGTTGGTGAACTACCTGATCCTTTGGATCTTGTGTCACTATGGAGAAGTCAGAAAATAATGAAATAATGTGTATATGACATAATGTCCTCAGGCATAAATCATACAAAGCAAGCTACTCAGTGTAAAAGGATAGAATTTTCATGGTGTGTGCAGGATTTATAGAGTAAGATCTGGGTAGGCCTTTGCATGTTGGATGAAGACCAAAACCAGAACAAGAGGATGCCCACTGCATTTATCACAAAAAAAAAAAAGACAAAACTCTAAATCCAAGAACAAAGAAAAGATGCCACATAAGAAAAATGAGGAAGAGGTTTGACTCATACACTATTGGACTAAGTAAAAACTAATTGGTCAAGTAAATATGGAAAAGACACAGGAAATATAAACCTTCCAAGACTTTATGTAAAACATGCCAACTTTTGTTATACTTTACATATTTCCTTTTATCAATTTTTGGTTTATTTCCTTTTTTATATTTTTCAGTTCTTTGGTTGACCATCTCACTGTGCTCATCCAGTCTTCTCCCAATAACTGTGAGTATCCTTATGGGTTTTTGTTTGAACTCTTTGTCAGGTAGGTTGCTTATTTCTGTTTCATTTAGTTCTTTTTCTGGGGTTTTGCCCTGTTCCCTTGCTTGGAATGTATTCCTTTGTCTCTTCATTATGCCTCTTTCTCTGTGCTTATATCTATGTATTAGGTGAGTCAGCTATGTCTCCTGAGCTTGGAGAAGTGGCCTTATTTAAGAGATGCCTTTTGAGGGTCAGCAGTGTGCTTTGCTCTTGTCATCAGTCCAAATGATCCAGGCCTGACCCCTTTGTGGGTTCCTTATGTCCTTCTGCTGTGGCAGGGTTGCTCTTAATGGATGTATGCAGGGAGTCTAGTCTTTCCCTCCCTGGCCAGCTGTTTGTAAATCTGGTTTGGGGAGCCTCAGCACTGTTGGCTTTAAGGTCTGACAGCACACTCCTGTTGCACTTTTCCTGATAATTGGGTGCATACCCAGTGTAGCTGGTTGTTAGGCTCAGGGGCTTAAAGTTGCTATAGGTCTCAGGCCTACAAGGCTGTTGTCAGTTCTCTTAGGAGTGCAGCTGAGCAGGGCTGGCCCTAGGCATGGGAGCACACAATTGTTTCAGGCTTTGGAAGGTGGGGCTGATCCTTTTTATGGCTATTTGTGAAGCTCAGGTCTTCTGCTGCTGATAAGCCCCACCCCCTACAGGTCCACACACATCATCAACAGAGTCCTGGTCCATGCACACTTCCTAACCCCCTGGAGCATATCCTGACGCTGCCCTGCAGAGACCCCCACCTCTCCACCAATGCCCCCTACAGTTCACCTGGTCCTCACACATGCCCTGCCCCACAGAGGTGGACACACTCACCTGCCTGTAGAGGATCAAGGCACCCAGTCAATGCAGACTGAAAAGTAGCCTGAGGGCTTGCTTTTGGGTGGAGCTGGTTCCTAGGGCTGGCTGCCTGACCTGGCTGAACTAGATTAAATCTGAGCTCTAGTGGATGTGGCAGACCCCTTGGCTAACAGGCCAGGGGAAGAACTTCAATGGCTTTTCTGAAAGGATCTGTATCAGCATGCCTGGACTAGGCGACAACAATGGCCACCACCAATGTCTCAGTCTCTGGAGAGGTCTCTCCTCTTACCAAGATGCACCCAGAGCCTACTAGGTGAGTCTCTTTTCACCAAAGGGCTGTTAGCCTTCTTTCTGGTGATTTTAGGGTGCTCACTGAGATGGGTAAATTTGTCCATGGTCTCTTTAAGAGCCAGGCTTTTTGGCTTTCCTCCAATAGCTTTTCTGGGGGTATTCCCCACTGCACTTAATAGCCAGTGAAGCCAGATAGTAAGACCTTCGTCTCAGTTGGGCTGAGTCTGAAGGATGCTTATAGTGGTAACGGCACCCACTCTGGACCTCACTCCTCCAGGGAGGGCTGCATACCTTAGAGTGGCTCCCACCTGGCCGGCTGTGAAACTCTGCTGCTCATGAAGGTGGCTTTTTTTTCTCTCCGGAAGGAATTTCTGCCTCTTCCGCCTTAGTCAGGACTGTCCCTTGTTATGGGGGTTCTTTTTATCCAGTTTTCAGTTTTCTATCCAGGGTAATTTTTCCAAAAATAGTTGTAACCTGTTTGTGTTCGTGGGAGGAGATGAGTGCAGAGTCTGCCTACACCACCATCTTGAAGAGATCTCCCTGTTGGTTTATTTCCTGTGCTCATTTTTCTCTTGGAGTATTTAATCTATCAGGTATTTGACACTATAAACATATCAATATTTCCATCATTAGGATAAAGATACTTTTCTTTTTTATTATTTTTCCTGGGCATCAAGGAAATAGAACAGAAATTGGGATGTTGCCAGAACCAAAGAAGCTTCTCTTTATCACATAGTATCAGGGAACATTGGAGTTTACTGGATCTCTTCCCCTTAATGTTCATTTCATTTCTCTCTGCCTCTCTCTCTCTCTCACTGTGTGTTTATTGAACATACTTTTCTTTTATCTTTCTTTAAAACCAGGGCAGAAAATGACCATAGCAAAATAGAGCCCCAAGTTTATTGGTCCTGGGAGGTGTACAAACTGGAGTTTCTGGGTACCATTTTACAGTTTTTAGAAGAAAGGTAATCTGATCTGACCAACTTGAGTTGCATCCACTCATAGTCTAATCAGGGTGAGGGAGGGTGAGAATGACATGGCAAAAACACATCCCCAGAGGCCATGGTGGTAGTGGTGGTGGTGGTGGTGGTGTGGGTGTGTGGGTGTGTATGCCTTGTGGAATGAGAACAGTCCTCAGAGCAGGGGTACATGACCTTATATATTCCAAGATGACCTTCATAATACAGAGGCCAGAACTCAATCAACAGATGATAGTAAGGAGGGAATTTATTTCGCTTCATGGGAGGACTTTACAACCAGATTTATAAAGTACAACAGTTACATAGTGTGAATGAATGACCTCCTGTGTCTTGAAGTTTAAGCAGCAGCAAGGCCACCTCATTCTTTGAGATTGCCTGGCACCAGCTCTGATCACTCTCTCTCTTACTTATTCCCCTTCTCACACTTACTTCCTTTTTTGGACTTGAATATCTGAAAGTGGTATAGTCTTTGGGGCCTTTGCAGTGGCCATTCCCTCTGGCCGAGACACACTTCCCCAGATAACCTCATGTCGCCCACTCTCTCCTTCTTGTGGACTCTGTTCAAATGTCAACTTCTTTACTGGCCTTACCTGAACACTAATTTTTTAAAAAATCTCCTATCCACTCTCTCCTTATACTTGCTTTTGTTTTCTCCAGGGTGCCTGTCACCATCTGACATATATACAATGTTTTTATTTTCTCATATTCATTCACCATGAGGGGATTGTAGGGCCTTTTGGTTTTCAGCACCCTGTGTATATTGCCAAGATAGTGCTTAGGACATGGCTGACACTCACATGTTCCCAAATGCATGAAAGAATTTCTCAATGAAACTAGAATGCACCACCTCTTGGAGAAATTGGCATGTTGGACAAAAACTCAAAATTAGAGATGAAACAGGGGATTCTCTGAAAGGGAACAGATCCATTCACAAACCATTGGGATTATTTTCTAGACCACAAAATATAAATTGTAGAATTTCAACCATGTGAGTAATGCCAGGTTGTGTAAAAATTAGTCATGGTATTTTCCTCTTTCCAAGTAGTCGCCTGCACCACATGGAACCAGGGAACCTGACAGGAGTTTCAGAATTTCTTCTTCTGGGACTTTCAGAAGAACTGAAATTGGAGCCCTTCATATTTGGGCTTTTCCTCTCCATGTGCCTGATCACTGTGTTTGGAAACCTGCTCATCATCCTGGCTGTTAGCTCAGACTCCCACCTGCACACACCCATGTATTTCTTCCTCTCCAACCTGTCCTTTGTGGACATCTGTTCCACCTCCACCACCATCCCAAAGATGCTCCTGAACATCCAGACTCAGAGCAAAGGCATAACCTATGAGGGATGCATCACCCAGATGTATTTTTTTGTACTATTTGTAATGTTGGACATCTTTCTCCTGACTTTGATGGCCTATGACCGGTTTGTGGCCATCTGCCACCCCCTGAACTACAGGGTCGTCATGAACCCCAGGCTCTGTGCACTGCTGGTTCTGGTGTCCTGGATCTTGAGTGCCCTGGATTCCTTGTTACAGAGCTTAATGGTGTTGCAGCTGTCCTTCTGTACATACTTGGAAATCCCCCACTTTTTTTGTGAACTCAATCAGATGGTCCAACTTGCCTGTTCTGACACTTTCCTCAATGATATGGTGACATATTTTGTGGCTGTGCTGCTGGCTGGTGGTCCCTTTGCTGGGATCCTTTACTCATACTTTAAGATAGTCTCCTCAATACGAGGAATTTCATCAGCTCAGGGGAAGTATAAAGCATTTTCCACCTGTGCATCTCACCTCTCCGTTGTTTCCTTATTTTATTGTACGGGCCTAGGTGTGTACCTCAGCTCTGCTGCTACCCACAGCTCACACTCCAGTGCCACAGCCTCAGTAATGTACACTGTGGTCACCCCCATGCTGAACCCCTTCATCTACTGTCTGAGGAACAAAGACATGGAGAGGGCTCTGAAAAAATTCTTTGGGATGGCAGGTATAAAAGGACCAATTGTCATAAGGCTAGAGAAGTGTCCGTGACTGCAGGATTCAAAGTTCAGAGCCAGATATTGTGGTTTGTATCAGATTGTAGAAGTAGAACATGCCTCTTCTATTTTTTCCTGGAATTTTTATTCCTTTGATTTCAACTTCCCTGTACAATTTATGTAGCTTACTGTATTAAACTATGTAATTTCTCTGTTATGCAAGAGTTTTCCCTTTGTCATTTTCCTACACTCCCGATGTTATTCCCATCTGTGGATGTGAAATATTAGGAAATTCCCATTTATCTCAAGGGACTACATGGATCTCTTAAGAATAATTTCTTCTCAAATGAAATATATCATACTGAGTATTTTGTTTGTTTGTTTGACTAAAGAATAGTTATGAGTTGTACTGATCCTATGGATAAAACTACTCTCAGCAACCACAGTCATTTAAAGTTTATAACAGAGGAAAATCTGAGACAACTGCTTTTCACTTTGGAGAACATCATTCCTTTGTATATTACTAACTTAAATGCTCTTCCTGATAAAGCAGACTTAACATACTGGTTGTTACAACTGATCATGCATCTTTTTCTACTCATTAGGATCCTGTTCAGTTATTCAGCTCAGTGTTCTCCATCTGTGCCGTAGTTACTAGTAAAAACTGATAACAAAATACATGTCTCCAATTGGAATCTAAACAAAAAGACAAATATAAATAAATTGATTAACATAATATAACCTTAGGGTGAGAGTAGACCTTAAATATGATTAAGCAAAATGTTAAATCATACATTTTTACTATACAAAAAATGTGTATATATGTGTATGTATGTATATATTTGTATACATTTTTCTTTGAAATAACCACACACACATATACATACATGCACACAGAATCATTTATACTTCCGACATCATGTTGAAAGAAAGCTTTAGAGAAAGTTGAAACTTAAAGAAACAAATGTACGAGCATTTAAATTAACATGAAATTTCAGGAATGTAGAAATTTAGACATGAATATTTAAAGTGGAATGACCTTAATTTTAATAATAAATTACCTTTCCCATCTTGATGCCTCAAATTCAGAACCACATTTACACTTACGCAGAGGGGAATTCACTGTATCAGCTAATGGAGCCAAATATCTCCAAATTGACTCTAATTTGTTCCTTCTATTAAGCTGGGAATTTAACACAAAATGCCTTCACCCAAGGGAATCTTAAAAAACGAATAGAGAGGCTTAAACTCAGTTCCCACAAATAAACATTACTAGAGAAATGTCTGAATTAGATTTTATTGCTGCTGTAACAAATTACCGCCTTAGGCTTTAAAAAAACACAGAAATTTTTTTCTTAAAGTTCTAGAGATCAGAAGTCAAAATGAGTCCCACTAGGCTAAAGTCAAGATGTCTGCAGGGCTGAGGTAGGTTGGGTTGCTCCAAAGAAGAATGTATTTCCTGCCTAAATCATTTTCTAGTGGCTAACTGCATTCCTTGGCTCATCCCCTCCCTCTGTCCTCAAAGCCAGCAGCATAGCATTTTCAAATGTCTCTCTGACTCCAATTTGCTTTTTCTGTTTCCACATTTAGATAAGCATTGTGATTACATTAACCAACCTGAATAATACAGACCAATCTTTTTATTAGCAACCTTATTCCATCTCTGGCTTAATTCCCCTTTGCTCTATAAACTAATATATTAAATACTTCTTGGGTTAGGATGTGGACATCTTTTGAGGCCCTTATTCTGCCTACTACAAAATCATTTTCAGATGTATATTACTTGATGACATTCAAGCGCCCCTATATAAAAGAATCAAACACAGACTTTATCATGGCCTCTACAATGAGTGAAATATTTTTCTTTCAGAGTTACATACAAAGACGATTTTTGCTGGAGAAGACCTAAAACTACCTACAGCTGGTTCTAACACAGGACCACACCAGCTGCTCAAACTATTATCCATAGACCAGGACCTGCAGCATGAACACCACCTGGGAGCATGTTACAAATGCAGGATCCTCGGGACCACCTGCTGAATCAGAGTTTGCATTTGAACTAAAATCCATGATGATGTATAAGCACGATGAAGTTAGAGAAGTGCTGGTGTTGAATAAGGTTTCTCACCCTCTCACTGTTGACTCTTGGGGCTGGATAAATATTTGTGTTGGGTCCTGTCCTGTGCATTGCTGGTGTTTCACAGGATCCCCTCACTCATTGCCAAATATCCCTATGGGCAAAATTATCTCTGTCTCAGAGTTTGAGAACTGGAAGCATCCTAACAGAATTCCAGTCAAGTGTCCATCTCAATTTGGTGTATAACTTTGAGCAGAACGTTAAATCCCTCCGTGTAACATTCCTGAAATGGAGAATGGAGAACATAATAGTACTACCTCATAGAATGGACTTTTCTAAAAGCTAAATCAGACAGTCCCTACAAACTGCTAAGCTGGATTATGGCACATGAAAAGATTTAAATATATGTTTTAAAATTAACAGGTATTTTATAGACAGCTTCTAACTTGTGATATGTTTGAAATCCCTAATTGTTTTCAAAAGTACCATAAAGTCAAGGAGGGTAGTACCCAAAGTATAAAGGGACAAAGTTCTCCCTCTTATAAATAGGGGAAAAATAATTTTCTAAGGATATCATACGCTATGTTATCACCACAAGTCAAGGCTTTGACGAGCCAAGGGACCTAAGCAAGACAGAATCCTCAGTCTTCAACTTTGAAAACTTTAATTCAGGATTGGGATAAGGTGCATGGAGGTTTAGATCTGTGGAAAGCAGATGAGTTAAAGAGAAGGAACAATAAAAACTGAATTCATCTGGCTTACAACCTGTTCTCCTAGGAACAGAGGATCAATAGGAAAAATCCCCTTTCTGTCCAGACCAGTGTCCCACAGGGAAATTATGTGCTTAGAAGTTAGAGTAACAAAAGGGAAATGTGCCTAATGAGCTGATATAAGAAGCTGTAAATATCTCACCTGCTGCAGTCCCTCAGTGTGGGCAACCTTGCTGGACTGGACACAGTTGTTTCTTTTGGACTTCTAAGTGTGGCTCAGGGACTGATGCTTCACTCATTCCTGCCGTCTTGTCTGGGATCACAGTTTCAGTCTCCAGCATCAACCATCCAGGAAGGGGTTAAGATTTCCATAAGGAGACCTTCCTCTCAGACTTCCCATCCAGGTAAGTCAGAGAGACCAATAGACTCTGCATGAGTAGATAAGAGAGAATGGAAGCCAAGAACATTTACCTAAGGTCACCTGAGAACCAATCCAGCCTAGTCCAGGTACCAGAGATCTCCATGGATGTTTGCAGGCTGATCAATCAACAAATGTATTTGTTGAAGATACTAAAACAAAAGTGAACATAGCACTGTGCAATGGAAGTGTCCACGTGAACAATTAAAGGATGTTAATGAAAATCAAATTTGAAGAGAAAATGGGAAATGTAAAGTGCTTCCAGGAAAAGCAGAACATAATCCAAGGGCGTTTATTAATCAACAGGAGTAGACAAAGAGGGCTTTCCATTTTATTTTTAAGATGGGGCATATTTGACTATGTTTCCATATTGACAAGAAAGATCTAGATCAAGGATTAGTTACAATTACATCCTTGCAACAGCTGTACATGAGACATACATATCACAGTAACTTCTCCCTTTGGATATTCACGTGAAAAACCATTTAATACGTGAAAAATAATATGCTAACAAGCTTTACTTTGCAATTATTTCACCACATTTGAGGCTGAATATATATGTGGGTTTGTTAGCCATTTATTTTCTCTATCATAAATTATCTGTGCCAATCCTTTGCTTTCATATGCTGGGGCTAAAGTGCTTTTATTCCTGTTTTTTATTGCATTCTGTCAAACAAATTATTGGCAGTTTTTTCACAAACCGATTGTTTGCACTTAGTTCTTTTAACGTATAGCTATAGATGTATAGATATAGATGTATAGGTGTATTTGTGGGAAATGTATGAGAGTCTATAAATTTCATATGGTCAAATCTATCAGTCAGTCATTTTCTATTTTCTTCATTGCTGTCTTATTTTTTATTTTTTGTTACTGAAATAATTGAGTAGTCACTTTAATGTTCTTTGCTTGTGAAAACTTAGTTTAAACAAAAATTACAGTTCATGTTGTCCCGCATGCTAATTGCTAATAAAACACCTTTATAAATAATATTTTCAACTTGTTGTTTCATCTCTGTTTTTCTTATTTTTCCTTTTGCCCTGTAGGGATTAGATCTATTTCTAAAGATTGCATCATGTTTGGCCATCATCTGGAAGGCATGTTTCTTCGCATTTGAACAAAGGTCACCTTTGCCTTCCATAAGTACATTGGGATCCATATATCTTTATGGAAGATGAAATTATAATTTAGGTACCATTTTCTACTCATGTTATAAAAACGCTTCTATTATATTTTTTTATTTTCAAGTATTTGGCAGTTTAATATTGTTTAGTGACCAATGTTAAAGTCATTAAATTATTACTAATTTATGTCTGTATGTAAGTGAGTTGTAATTGCCATTCATTTTGTTTCATACAGTTCTTTTGAAACCACTAGACTTAAACTAATTTCATTCTCACTCTCATTTTTCCCATAAGTTCCTAATTTCTGTTAGAGTTTCTCTTTCCCTATTATGCATACACACATATTCATGCGGTTTCATGCAAATGCACGATTAGAATCCTATGCACATTGCAAAAGCTCTTTGTGTTTTAGTGCAGTCTCTTTGGATGCCTTATGTCCTCTTTTCCTTCTTAGTCAATAATACCTCAGGGACTTGCCTCCAATCAGCTCATAGGAGGCTGGTTCATTATTGCAGTGGCTGCAGAATATTTTGCAGTGTGACTTGCCTCTCACACTTTTGATCGTCTTTCTCCTTAAATTGCTATTATATCACTGATACAAAAATACTTTGCTATCTTTATGTTAAAACTTTTCTTTACAGCTAAGGACTATTTTCTCCCCCAGGGTAACTTGAAAAATATCTGAACACATTTTATCTGTCACACTGGTGAAGGGAGGGCAGAGGCCAGGGATGTTGTAAACACCCTGGAAGGCTGAGGACACACCTCACCTCATACAATGTTCTGGCCAAGACATCAATAGTGTCAAGATTGAGAAACCTGAGGTGAGTATTTTTAACATTTATACCAGACTTCAAGAATGTCTCCTCTACGTGTTGTAACACTTCACATTTCTGCCAACAAAATTAGACCATACTTCTTTGTTATCTGTTTAAAAGTCCCAAGTCCTAACAATCTGACAGCTCTTTAAATCTTCTTCCAGGCTAATGTGTGTGAGGGAGAATTCTTTTTGTTTTCTTAAACTATTACTCAGTTTGGCAAAATTATTATATTTAATCAACTTCTTTATTTGATTATTATAATTATAAGCCCATCCGTTAAATACCAAATTTTATACAGTTATCAGCATTTCAAAAGATTTTGACATATCATTATTTCTCAACTGGACTTCGGGGGGATATTTTTGGTCTTAAAAAGTTTAAATTTTTTTTAGTTAAATGTGTCTGTCCTATTACTTCTGAGTTTCTTGTCTTAATTACTATGGATTTGCCCACCCATAGACTCTACATGTAGTTTTCTAGATATTCATTTCACAGTATTGGTCACTCTTACACGGAGGTCTTTAATCCTCCTGATTTTTTCTAAGATTGGAAGATAGAAAATCACTTCATTTATTTCAGACTGATAGACATTTATGGCAGCTTTGATTCTACAATCCAACATTTTCCAACTAAATCGAAACATAACCTTGTCATATACTAAATGAGACCTAATTTCTGATTCATTCAGCAAATAATAACAGAGCATCTGTTACATACCAGAAAGTTCTAGGAACATTATACATTATACATTATAGTCTCGTATGTCAAGGTCTTTGGTAATTTAATTATTAATCCATGTTGATGTTGTTAAATTACTGCTATTTTATACCTCGTCTCAGTTAGTTTTCAATGTTCCACCCGATTTTAATACAGTTCTATTGAAATCACTCTATTTCATCTAGTTTCGATTTCACTACCATTCTTTCATTTCACAACTGCCCATTTTCCTGAACTTGTTTCTATATAAGTCACATATATTACATAAGTTTGAGAAAACAAAGGTGAACAAAGCAGGTGAAGTCCCTGCTTATTTGATACTTGCATTGTAACAATTCAGAGTACAATGAAATAAATATGTGTCTAACATTACGTCCTCGGATAAATCATATTAAGAAAGTTATTTGGAGTCAGAGGATGCACTGTCATGGTGTGCACAGGATTTATAGAGTATGGTTTGGAGGGGCCTTTGCATGTTGGACAAAGACCAGAACCAGGACTAGAGTGTGCTCATTGGACTTGTCAAAAAGAAATCAAAACTCAGGCCATGCCCAGTGTCCCAGTGGTTAAGTTTGACATGCTCCACTTTGGCACCCCAGGTTTGATTCCTGGATGTGGACCTACACGACTTGCTGTCAGTGGCCATGCTGTAGCAATGGTTCACGTACAAAAAGAAGAAGATTGGCAACAGATGTTACCTCACAGCAAATCTTCCTCAGCAAAAGAAAAGAAATCAAAACTCAGAACCCAAGAATAACAAAGAAAAGATACCACATGAGAGAAGGAAAAGGGGCTTGTCTCATCTGCTATCAGACCATATAAAAGCCAATTGGTCAAATACATATGGACTAGGCACAGGAAACACAAGTTCTGTTGCTTGATTTTAAAAATGACCAACTTTCATTGTTCATTACATATATGTATATCCTTTTGCGATGTGTTAGTTTATTCTCTTTGCTCATATTTCTCTTGAGCTATTTAATCTGTAAAGTGTTTTGTACCATAAAAATATCACTACTTTTGTCTTTTGGACTATTTGTTTTTCCACTTTTATTACTCTCTCTGGAAAACAAGGGGTATAACTGAATCAAATGCCACCAGAACTAAGGGAGATTTTCCCCACTCACAGTCTCTCAGGATTATTAGATTTTACTCCTCATATGTTTCAATTTCTCTCTCTCTCTCTCGCTCTCTCTCCCTCCCCCCCCCCCCCCCACACACACACATTTTTATGTTTCATTAAATCAGGGCAGAAAATGACCATACAGGTAGGGAGCCCTAAGTTTATTTTCATTGGGAGGCCTACAAACTGGAATTTCTGGGCAACATTTATACACTCTTTAGGGGTTAAGATAACATGATCTAGATAATTTGTGTGGTATCTTCTCTTAGCTTAATCAATGTGACTGTGGGTGAGAAAGGCATGGAAGTAACACAGCCCACGACGACACGGTGAGCAATGGGTGGGTGTGTGTCTACTCTCACTTTCATACCAGGTTTCATTTTCAGCAGCTTACCTGTCACCTTTGGATATGTTAATTTTTAATTTGCTGACATTCTCTCACCATCACTGAACTGTAGAAGCTAATGTTTTTCATCATTCTGTGCTCATTGACTAGACAAGGCCTGCAACATGGTTGACACTCAGATATATTCCATAAATGCAGGAACTAATTTATCATTAAAACTATGGAATGCTTGACCTCTTGGGGAGAAGGCTGATGTTGGCACAAAATACCTAATCAGAGATGAAACAAAGGATTCCTTGAAGGGAACCATATCCATACACACAACATTGAAATTAATTTCCTGACTGTCAAAAGCCAATAGAATAATTTAACTATGTGAGTAATGCCAATATGTGTGAAAATTAACCACGTTATTTTCTTCATTCCTAGTGGTCACCTCCACCTATGGAACCATGTAACAATACATGAATGTCAGAATTTCTTCTGGGATAGTCAGAGGAAGCAGAACTGCAGCCTCTCATATTTGAGCTTTTCCTCTCCATGTATCTGATCACTGTGTTTGGGAACCTGCTCATCATCCTGGCTGTCAGCTCAGACTCCCACCTCCACACACCCATGTACATCTTCATCGCCAACCTGTCCTTTGTGGACATCTGTTCCACTTCCACAACCACCCCAAAGATACTCCTGAACATCCAGACTCAGAGCAAAGGCATAACCTATGCAGGACGCAACATCCAGATGTATTTTTTTAAACTCTTTGCAGGATTCGACATCTTTCTCCTGACTGTGATGGCCTATGACCGGTTTGTGGCCATCTGCCACCCCTTGTACTACATGGTCATCATGAACCCCAGGCTCTGTGCACTGTTGGTTCTGGTGTCCTGGATCCAGAGTGTCCTGCATGCCTTGTTACAGAGCTTAATGGTATTGTGACTGTCCTTCTGTACAGATGTGGAA
The DNA here is from genome assembly GCF_041296265.1 of Equus caballus. Taxonomy (NCBI): domain Eukaryota; kingdom Metazoa; phylum Chordata; class Mammalia; order Perissodactyla; family Equidae; genus Equus; species Equus caballus. The sequence goes on from NC_091704.1 coordinate 14,153,161, forward strand.
ATCACCCACTTTTTTTGTGAACCAATCAGATGATTGAACTTGCCTGTTCAGACACTTTTCTTAATAACGTGGTGGTGTGTTTTGCAGCTGGTCTGCTGGCTGGTGGTCCCTTTGCTGGGATCCTTTACTCATACTTTAAGATATTTTCCTCATTAGGAGGACTCTCATCAGCTCAAGGAAATATAAAGCATTTTCCACCTGTGCTTCTCACCTCTCAGTTGTCTCCTTATTTTATTGTATGGACCTAGGCGTGTACCTCAGCTCTGCTGCTACCCACAGCTCACAATCAAGTGCCACAGCCTCAGTGATGTACACTGTGCTCACACGGATGCTGAGCTCCTTCAGCTACAGTCTGAGGAAGAAAGCCATAAAGAGGGCTCTGAAATCATTCTTTGGGATGGCAGGTATAAAAGCACTGAGTGTCCTAGGGCTTGAAAACTGCCCACGATGTCAGGTTTCAAAGCATGCAGAAATTATGATTCGTATCAGATTTTGGAAGTGGAACATGCCCCTGCTGGATTTTTCCTGCAGTTTTTCCTATTTTTTCCTGAAATTTTTATTTCTTTGATTTCAACTTCTCTGTACAATTTATGCAACTTCCCTTATTAAGTTTGTTTTCTCTCTGAAATTCAAGAGTTCTTACCTTTGTCATTCTCCTACTTTCCAAATATTATTCCCAACCTTGGATTTAAAATATTTGGAAATCCCCACTAATCTCAAAGGACTGCATGGATCCCTTAAAAATAATTTTTTCTCAAATGAAATAGATCATATGAATATTTTTGTTTTGTTTGACTGAAGAATAGTCATCACTTGTACTGCTCCTACAGAAAAAAATACTCTTGGCAACCACAACTATTTATATGTTTATAACAGAGGAAAATTTGAGACCACAGTTCTTCACTTTTGTGAACATTATTCCTCTGCATATCCACCTTAGCTGCTCTTCCTGATAGCAAACTTTAACATACTGTTTGATATAGCTGATCATGTGTTTTTTCTACTCATTAGGATCCTGTTCTGTTATTCAGCTCAGTGTTCACCATGTCTAATATAGACACTGGAAAAAAAATGATAATAAAACACGTCTTCAAGCAGAAGGTACACAAAAAGACTAATATGAATAAATAAATTGCCTGTTAGAGTTGACCTTAAATATGATGAAGCAAAATATTAAATCATACATTTATTACTGTACAAAATAAATAGTGTATATGTCTGTGTATTTGCATAAATTTTTCTTTCAAATAACTACACACACGTATATGGACATGCACACAGAATCATTTATAATCTTGTCTATTATGTTGAAAGAAACCTTTAGAGAAACTTGGATGGTAAAGAATGAACATTTGAATTAACATGAAATTCCAGGAATGTAGAAATTTAGACATGAATATTTAAAGTAGGAATGAGTGACCTTAACTTTAATAATTAATTACTTTTCCTATCCTAAAGCCTCAAAGTCGGAACCACATTTACACTTGGGCAAAGGGGAATTCACTGAATCAGCTAATGGAGCCAAATATCTCCTGATTGATTCTCATTTGTTTCTTCTACTAAGGTGGACTTGCACCACAAAATACCTCTGCCCAAGGGAATCTGAATGAATGAATTGAGAGGCTTGAACTCAGTTCACAAACAACAGGTATCGGGTAAATGTCTGAGTTAGATTCCTACTGCTGTTGTAACAAGGTGCCACATTAGGCTTAAGAAACACAATTTCATCTTAAAGTTCTAGAGATCAGAAGTGAAAATGGGTCTCATTGGGCTAAAATCAAGATGTCTGCCAGGCTGGGATCCATCTGGAAGCTCCAGGAAAAAACACATTTCCTCCTTAATTCACTTCCTAGTGCACCTGCATTCCTTGACTCATCCCCTTTCTCTGTCTACAAAACCAGCAGCATGGCATTTCCAAATGTCTCTCTGACTCCAAATTAAGTCCTTTCTTTCTGCATTTAGAGGACCATCATGATTACATTACATCAACCCGGATAATTCACGCTAATCTTTTTAAGATCAATAATTTGCAAATTGATTCATCTGCATCGTAATTCCCCTTTGCTCTGTAAACTAACATTTTCAAAACTTCTTGGGTTAGGATGTGGACATCTTTTGAGACCCTTATTCTGCCTCCTACAAAGTCATTTTCAGATGTATATTATTTGATGACACTCAAGCAATCTTATAGAAAGGAATCAAACAGAATTTATCAGAGCTTCTATGAGTGAAACACTTTTCTTTCAAAATTACATACAAATACATTTTTGGTGGAGAAGACCTAAAACTGTCTGCCCCTGACATTAACACAGGAATACACCCTGCTATTCAAAGTAAGATCCACAGACCAGGACCCGCAGCATAAACACCACCTAGGACCACCCGGACCTTGGACCACCTGCTGAATCAGAGTTTGCATTTGAACTAAAATCCCTGATGATTTTCATACACAATGAAGTTAGAGAAGTGCTGGTGTAGAATGATTTCTCATCCCCTCACTGTTGACATTTGGGGCTGGATAAATATTTCTGTTGGGTTCTGTTCAGAGCATTGTAGGTGTTTGTCAGGATCCCTTCAGCCATTGCATAATACCCCATGGGCAAAATCATTTCTATCTCAGAGTTTGAGAACTGGAAGCATCCTAACAGAATTCCAGCCAAGGCTCCAATATGTACTCAGTTTATAACCTTGAACAGAAGATTAAATCCCTCTGAGCCCCACTCCTGAGAATGGTGTGCATGATAGTACTACCTCACAGAATGCGCTTCTCTAAAGATTAAATCAGACGATCCCTACAATGTGCCAAACTAGGTTATAGTGCATAAAATATCTAAATGCATCTTTTATATTTTTTTGTTTTTTTATTGCAGTAACATTGGTTTATAAAATTGTATAAATTTCAGGTGTACATCATGATATCTTTCAAATTCTGTGTGGATCACACCATGTTCACCACTCAAAGACTAATTATAATCCATCCCCACATACATGTGCCTAATCACCTCTTTCACCCTCCTCCCTCCCACTTCCCCTCTGGGAACCACCAATCCAATCTCTGTCTCTATATGTTTGCTTGTCGTTGTTTTTATCGTCTACTTATGAGTGACATCATATGATATTTGACTTTCTCCCTCTGATGTATTTCACTCAGTATAATACCCTCAAGGGCCATCAATGTTGTCACAAATGGCCGGATTTCATCATTTCTTATGGCTGAGTAGTATTCCATTGTGTATATCTACCACATCTACTTTCTCCACTCATCCCTTGATGGGCACCTAGGTTGCTTCCAAGTCTTGGCTATTGTGAATAATGCTGCGATGAACATAGGGGTGCATGTATCTTTACGGATTTGTGTTTTCAAGTTCTTTGGATAAATACCCAGCAGTGGAATTGCTGAATCATATGGTAGTTCTATTCTTAATTTTCTGGGGAAGCTGGATATTGTTTTCCATAGTAGCTGCACTGTTTTGCACTCCCACCAGCAGTGCCTGTGGGTTCCCTTCTCTCCACAACATCTCCAACACTTATTGTTTCCTGTCTTGTTAATTATAGCCATTCTGATGGGAGTGAGGCGATATCTCACTGTAGTTTTGATTTGTGTTTCCCTGATAGTGAGTGATGTTGAGCATCTTTTCATGTGCCTGTTGGCCATCCGTGTATCTTCTTTGGAGAAATCTCTGTTCAGATCTTTTGCCCATTTTGTAATTGGGTTGTTAATTTTGCTGTTGTTGAGCTGTATGAGTTCTTTGAATATTTTGGATATTAACCTCTTATCTGATATATGGTTTGCAAATATCTTCTCCCAATTGTTAGGCTGTCTTTTCGTTTTGTTGATGGTTTCCTTTGCTGTGCAGAAGCTTTTTAGCTTTGTGTACTCCCATTTGTTTGCTTTTTCTATTGTTCCCCTTGCCCGGGCAAACATGGTGCTTGGAAAAATGCTGCTAAGACTGATGTCAAAGAGCATACTGCCTATATTTTCTGCTAGAAGTTTCATGGTTTCAAATCTTACATTGAAGTCCTTAATTCATTTTGAGTTGATTTTTTGTGCATGGTGTAAAATAACTCTACTTTCATTCTTTTAGATGTGGGTTTCCAGTTTTCCCCACACCATTTATTGAAGAGACTCTCCTTTCTCCATTGAATGTTCTTGGGTCCCTTCTCGAAAATGTGTGTCCATAGATTTGTGGGTTTATTTCTGGGCTCTTTCTGTTCCACTGATCTGTGTGTCTGTTTTTCTGCCAGTACCATGCTGTTTTGGTTACTATGGGTTTGTAGTATATTTTGAAATCAAAGAGTGTGATACATCCAGCTTTGTTCCTTTTTCTAAGAATTCCTTTGGCTATTTGAGGTCTTTTGTTTTTCCATATAAATTTTAGGATTCTTTATTCTATTTCTGTGAAAACGTTGTTGAAACTTTGATATGGATTACATTGAATCTGTAGATTGCTTTAGGAAGTATGGACATTTTAACTAGCTAATTCTTCCAATCCAAGAGCACAGAATATCTTTCCATTTCTATGTGTCTTCTTCAATTTCTTTCAACAATGTTTTATAGTTTTTGGTGTACAGGTCTTTCACCTATTTAGTTAAGTTTATTCATAGGTATTTTATTTTTTTGTTGCAATTGTAAATGGGATTGCATTTCTTAATTTCTACTTCATCATTAGTGTATTAATGTATAGAAACACAACTGATTTTGTTATGTTGATTTTGTATGCTGCAACTTGACTGTATTCATTTAATATTTCTAGAACTTTTTGAGTGGATTCCTTAGGGTTTTCTATACATAAAATCATTTCATCTGCAATTAGTGACAATTTCACTTCTTCCTTTCCAGTTTGGATTGCTTTTATTCCTTCTTCTGGCCTGATTACTCTGGGTAGGACTTTCAATACTATGTTTAACAAGAGCAGTGAAAGTGGGCATCCTTGTCTGTCTCCTGTCCTAAAGGAATAACTTTCAGTTTTTCTCCATTGAGAATAATATTAGCTGTGGTTTTGTCATATATGGTCTTTATTATGTTGAGGTATTTTCCTTCTATACCCATTTTATTTAGAGGTTTTATCATAAATGGATGCTGTATCTTGTCAAATGATTTCTCTGCATCAATTGAGAATATCATGTGATTTTTATTCTTGATTTTGTTAATGTAGTGTCTCACGTTGATTGATTTGCAGATATTTAACCATCCCTGCATCCCTGGAATGAAACCCACTTGACCTTGGTGTATGATCTTTTTAATGTATTGTTGTATTCTATTTGCTAGTATTTTGATGAGGATTTTTGCATCAATGTTCATCAGTGATATTGGCCTGTAATTTTCTTTTTTTGTGTTGTCCTTGCCTGATTTTCATATCAGGATAATGTTGGCTTTGTAGAATGAGTTAGGAAGCTTCCCCTCCTCTTCAGTTTTTTGGAAGAGCTTGAGAAGTATAGGTATTAAGTGTCCTTTGAATGTTTAGTAGAATTTACCGGGGAATCTGTCTGGTCCTGGACTTTTATTTTGGTGGCGGTTTTTGATTGCTCTTTTGATCTCCTTACTGGTGATCGGTCTATTCAAATTTTCTACTTCTTCGTGGTCCAGTTTTGGAAGGTTGTATGATTCTAAGAATTTATCCATTTCTGCTAGATTATCCAATTTGTTGGTTTATAGCTTTTCATAGTATTCTCTTATTATCTTTTGTATTTCTGAGGTGTCCGTTGCAATCTCTCCTTCTTTCGTTTCTGATTTTATTTATTTGAGCCTTCTCTCTTTTTTTCTTGGTGAGTCTACCTAAGGGTTTGTCAATTTTGTTTATCTTTTCAAAGAACCAGCTCTTGGTTTCATTAATTTTTTCTATTGTTCTTTTAGTCTAGATTTCATTTATTTCTGCTCTGATTTTTATTATTTCCTTCCTCCTGCTGATTTTTGGCTTTGTTTGTTGTTCTTTGTCCAGTACCTTTAGATGCACTTTTAGATTGTCTATTTGGGATTTTTCCTCTTTGTTGAGGTAGACCTGAATTGCTATAAACTTCCCTCTTAGAACCGCTTTTGCTGTATCCCATAGATTTCGGCATGTCGTCTTTTCATTTTCATTTGTCTCCAGGTATTTTTTGATTTCTTCATTGACCCAATCATTGTTCAGTAGCATTTTATTTAATCTCCACATTTTTGTGGCTTTTCTGGTTTTCTTCCTTTAATTGATTTCCAGTTTCATACCTTTGTGGTCAGAAAAGATGCATGGTATTATTTCGATCTTCTTAAATTTATTGAGACTTGTTATGTGGCCTAATATGTGATCAATGCTGGAGAATGTTCCATGGGCATTTGAAAACAATGTGTATTCTGTGGTTTTGGGATGTAATGTTCTGTACATATCTACTAAGTCCGTCTGGTCTAATGTGTCCTTTAAGGCCAGTGTTTCCTTGTTGATGTTCTGTTTTGGATGATCTAACCATTGGTGCAAGTGAAGTGTTCAGGTCCCCTACTGTTATTGTGTTACTGTCTATTTCTCCTCTTATGTCTGTTAATAATTGCTTTATATTTCGGTGCTCCTATGTTGAGTGCATAGATATTTGCAAGTGTTATATTTTCTTGTTGGATTGTTCCCTTTATCACTATGTAGTGCCCATCTCTGTCTCTTGTTACAGTTTTCCTTTTAAAGTCTATTTTGTCTGTTATAAGTATTGCTACCCCTGCTTTCTTTTCTTTGCCATTTGCATGGAATATCTTTTTCCATCCTTTCGCTTTCAGTTTGTGAGTGTCTGTAGGTCTGAAGTGTGTCTCTTGTATGCAGCACATACATAGGTCTTGTATCTTTATCCAATTGGCCACCCTATGGCATTTTATTGGAGCGTTTAGTCCATTGGCATTTAAAGTAGCTATTGATAAGTATGTATTTATTGCCATTTTTTCACTCATTTTTTTCTTGGTGTTTTAGTAGTTCTTCTCTGTTGCTTTCTTTTTCTCTTGCTCTCTTCCCTTGTGGTTTGATGGCTTTCTTTAGTAATATGTTTGATTTCTTTTGTCTTACTTTTTTTCTTGCTTGTTATAGGTTTCTGATTTGTGATTACCATGAGGATCTTATTTAATATACTATGCATATAACAGTCTATTTGAGTTGATAGAGTGTTTAGCTTGACCTCTTTCTAAAAGCTCAGCTTTTTCACTCCCCTCCTGCCACATTATATGTTTTTCAAATCATATATGGTCTCTTGTTTAGTGTGTGTCTATCCATCACCCTCTTATCATTGAAATAGGTGATTTTAGTACATTTGTTTTTTAACTTTCATATTATCTTCACAAGTAGTTGATCTGCTGCCTTTACTATATTTTTACCTTACAAGTGATTTTATTGTTTAGTGTTTTTTGTTGTTGTTGTTTTGTTTTTTGATAATTTTTGTTATCTCTATTTGTGGTCATTGCTTTTCCACTTAAATAAGTCCCTTCAGCATTTCTTGCAGAACTGGTTTCTTGGTGATAAACTCCTTTAATTTTTTCTTGTCTAGGAAGCTCTTTATCTCTCCTTCCAGTCTGAATGACAACCTTGATGGATAGAATATTCTTGGCTGTAGGTTTTTTCCTTTTAGCACTTTAAATACATCGTGCCATTCTCTTCTCACCTATAGGGTCTCAGCTGAGAAGTCCACTGATAGCCTGATGAGCTTCCCTTTATATGTCACTTGTGGCATTTCTCTTGCTGCATTTAGGATTCTCTCTTTGTCTTTAATTTTGGACAATTTAATTATAATATATCTTGGTGTGGGCCTCTTTGGGCTTATCTTGTTTGGAGCTCTCTGTGCTTCCTGAACTTTGATGTCTGTTTCCTTTCTCAGGTTAGGAAAATTTTCCTCTATTATTTTGACAAATAAATTTTCTGCCCCTTTGTCTCTCTCTTCTCCTTCTGGGACACCTATAATCCAAATGTTAGCATGTTTGATATTGTCCCAGACTTCCCTTAGACTGTTCTCATTCTAATTCTTTTTTCTCTTTTTTGTTCTGCTTGGGTGATTTCCTCTAATCTTTTATCTAGCTCACTGATCCGTTCTTCTGCTTTCTCTAGTCTGCTATTGAGTCCCTCTAGTGAATTTCTCATTTTGAGTATTGTATTCTTCATTTCTGATTTTTTTTTTATAGATATCTTCCAGTTCTTTGCTACTGTGCTCACTGTGTTCATCTATTTTTCTCCCCATATCTGTGAGCATCTTCATGATATTTTGTTTGAACTCTTTGTTGAGTAAGTCACTAGTTTCTGTTTCATTTAGTCCTTTTTCTGGGGTTTTGTACTGTTCCCTTGCTTGGAAACGATTCCTTTGTCTCGTCATTATGCCTCTTTCTCTGTGCTTATTTCTATGTATTAGGTGAGTTGGCTATGTCTCATGATCTTGGAGAAGTGACCTTATGCATGAGATGCCTTATGAGGCCCAGCAGTGTGCTTCCCTCTTGTCACCAGTCCATAAGAACCAAGAGTGACCCCTTTGTGGGCTACTTATGTCCTTCTGCTGTGGCAGGGTTGCTCCCACAGCAGGGACCCAGGGAGTCTAGTCTTTCCTTCCCTGGCCAGCTGTTTGTAAATCCAGTTTGGGGAGCCTCAGCACTGTTGGCTACAAAGTCTATCAGCACATTCCTATTGCAGTTTTCCTCTCAATTGGGTTGGTAACCAGTGTAGCTGGTTGATAGGCTCAGGGGTGTACAGTTGTGATAGACCTCCGGCCTACAAGGCTGCTGTCAGTTCTCTTAGGAGTGCAGCTGAGTGGGGCTGGCCCTAGGCACAGGGGCACTCAATTGTTTCAGGCTTTTGAAGGTGGGGCTGATCCTTTTTATGGCTGTTTGTGAAGCACAGGTCTTCTGCCACTGATAAACCTCACCCCCCACAGGACCACAAATACCGTCAACTCAGTCCTGGTCCATGCACACTTCTCAACCCCCTGGAGTGTACCCCAATGCTGCCCTGCAGAGACCCCCACCTCTCCACCAATGCCCCCCACAGTTCACCTGGTCCTCACACAGGCCCTGCCCCACAGAGGCAGACACACTCGCCTGCCTGTAGAGGATCAAGGTACCCAGTCAATGCAGACTGAAAAGTAGCCTGAGGGCTTGCTATTAGGTGGGGCTGGTCCCTAGGGAGGGCTGCCTGCCCTGGCTGAACGGGATTAAATCTGTACTCTAGTGGGTGTGGCAGACCCCTGGGCTAACAGGCCAAGGGATGAACCTCAATGGTCCCCACCAATGAGGATTTTAGGCTGGTTAATTTTAAAAAACTGCAGATGAGAAGCAAGCTCCAAGGACTGGAATTTGCTTGCTCTTTGAGAGATATTTGCATTTGTGAAGGAAGGGGGGATGACCTTGTAGGGACCTGAAATTGGCCACCCCAAGATATGTCTCTTTGGCATTGGGATTGTTTTGGGCTGATTGCTTTCGATAAACTGGGACAGGGAAGGAGGCTCTGGGGAATGGAACTTGCCCTTGTTGGGACACATTTACATTTGTAAGGTAAATCTCTATCTGTAAAAGGTGCCTCCCTCTCTGTACCAGGAAGAAGAAGAGAGATGACCTTATCCCTAGAAACTCTTAATGGGGAAGGCAAGAACTTAAGTTGGTTGCTGTCTGGCAATCTCATGTAACTGATTTAGGGTGGTGGCTTCTGACCTTTACTTAATCCGATTTGATTCTTTTCTAAAAGTCATGGGATCACTCAACGACCAGACCCCACCTACACTGATACCATTTTAACGTTTTTTCGTGTTCTTTCCTTTGTCTTGTAAAGAAGTGACTCACATACCCATGCCTTATAAAATTAGCCCTAAGCTTCAACTCAGGGAAGCAGCAGGAGCTCTGACTGCTCATGGGTCCTGTCCCCACGCACCAGCTCTACCTGCCCATGGGTCCTGTCCCCATGCCAGCGGGGGCAGCAGCAGCAGCTCTGCCTACCCATGGGCCCTGTGCCCATGCCAGTGGGGGCAGCAGAAGTGGCGGCAGCAGAAGCTCTGACTGCCCATGGGCCCTGTCCCCATGCTACTCTATTCTCTAAATAAAAGAGCACTACTGCCAGATCTTGAGAGTCCAAGAAATCTTTCTTTCGACTCCTCGGCTCACTGACCCCGCATCACCCACCAGGGTTGTGTCAGCACGCCTGGACCAGCTCAGAACAATGACCCCCACCAATGTCTCAGTCTCTGCAGAGGTCCCTCCTCTCACCAAGATACCCCCAGAGCCCACCAGGTGAGTTTTGCTTCACCAAAGGACTGTCAGCCTTCTCTCTGGTGATTTTAAGTTGCTGCAATGAGTGAGTTTGTGTGTGGGCCCTTTAAGACCCGGGTCTTTTTGGCCTTGGCTGATAGCTTTTCTGGGGGTATCCTCACTGCAGTTAATAGCCAGCAAAGCCAGACAGTAAAACTCCCATCTCAGATGAGCTGAGTCTGAAGTATGCCCACAGCAGTATTGCCCCCACTATGGACCTCACTCCTCCAGGGAGGGCTCGTACCTTAGGGTGGCTCCCACGTGGCTGGCTGAGAAGCTCTGCTGCTCCCAAAGGAAGTTTTTTTCCTCTCCAGCTGGAATTCCTACCTCTTCTGCCTTCATCAGGACTGTCCCCTGTTGTGGGGGTTCTGTTTATCCAGTTTTCAGTTTTCAATCTGGGGTAATTGTTCCAAAAATTGTTGTAAGCTGCTTATGTTCGTGGGAGGAGATGAGTTCAACGTCTGCTAACACCGCCATCTTGACGAGATCTCCTGTTAGATTGTTTATTTGGAATTTTTCTTGTTTGTTGAGGTAGGCCCATATTGCTATAAACTTCCTTCTTAGAACCACTTTTGCTGAACCCCTCAGATGTTGGCATGTTGTATTTTCATTTTCATTTGTCTCCAGGTATTTTTTGATTTCTCCTTTGATTTCTTGTCTGACCCAATCGTTGTTCATTAGCACTTTGTTTAATCTCCAGATATTTGTGGCTTTTCCCATTTTCTTCCTGTAGTTGGTTTCTAGTTTCATACCTTTGTTGTCAGAAAAGGTGCTTGGTATTATTTTGATCTTCTTAAATTTATTGAGACTTGTTTTGTGGCCTAATGTGTTATCAATCCTGGAGAATGTTCCATGAGCATTTAAAAACAATGTGTATTTTGTGGGTTTTGGATGGAATGTTCTCTATATACCTACTAAATCCATCTGATCTAATGTGTCGTTTAAGGCCAATGTTTCCTTATTGATATCTGTTTGGATGATCTATCCATTGGTGTAAATGGAGTGTTAGAGTCCCTACTATTATTATGCTACTGTCAATTTCTCCTTTTATGTCTGTTAATAATTGCTTTATACATTCAGGTGCTCCTATGTTAGGTGCATAGATATTTACAAGTGTTATATCCTCTTGTTGGATTGTTCCCTTTGTCATTATGTAGTGTCTTTCTTTGTCTCTTGCTACAGGTTTTATTTTAAAGTCCATTTTGTCTGATATAAGTATTGCTGCTGCAGCTTTCTTTTCATTGCCATTTGCATGGAGTATCTTTTTCCATCCCTTCACTATCAGTTTGTGAGTGTCTTTAGGTCTGAAGTGTGTCTCTTGTATGCAGCATATATATGGGTCTTGTTTTTCTATCCAATCTGCCACCCTATACCTTTTGATTGGAGCATGTAGTGCACTGACTTTTAAAGTAGTTATTGAAAAATATGTATTTTGCCATTTTGTTACTTTTTTTTCTGGGTGTTTTACTAGTTCTTCTCTGTTCCTTTCTTCTTTTCTTGCTCTCTTCCCTTGTGGTTTGATGGCTTTCTTTAGTAAAATATTTTATTTCCTTTCTATGACATTTATTTATTATAGGTTTCTGGTTTGTGATTACCATGAGGTTCATATATAAACCTATGTATATAACAATCTATATTGAGTTGATAGTCTCCTTAGTTTGACCTCTTTCTAAAAGTTCTACTCTTTTACTCCCCTCCTCCCACATTTTGTTTTTGAAATCATATCTAATCTCTTATTTTGCTTGTATCCATTATCCTCTTATCATTGAAATAAGTAATTTTAGTACTTTTGTTTTTTAACCTTTGTATTAACTTCATAGGTAGTTGATCTGCTACCTTTCCTGTATATCTGCATTTACCAGTGATTTTATTGCCTTTTTTTTTTTTTTTTTTGATAATTTTCTTGTTCCTGTTTGTGGTCTGCTCTTTCCCAATTAAATAAGTCCCTTCAGCATTTCTTGTAGAACTGGTTTCTTAGTGGTAAACTCCTTTAATTTTTGCTTGTCTTGGAAACTCTTTATCTCTCCTTCCATTCTGAATGATAACTTCGCTGGGTAGAGTATTCTTGGCTGTAAGTTTTTTCCGTAAATCTCTTTAAGTCATGCCACTCTCTTCTAGCCTCTAAGGTTTCTGCTGAGAAGTCAGCTGATGGTCTTATGAGGTTTCCTTTGTATGTCACTTGTTGCCTTTTTCTTGCAACTTTTAGGATTCTCTCTTTATCTTTTACTTTGGACATTTTAACTATAATGTGTCTTGGTGTGGGCCTCTTTGGGTTTATCTTGTTTGGTAGTCTCTGTGCTTCCTGTACTTGGATGTCTGTTTCCTTCCATAGGTTAGGAAAGTTTTCAGCTATTATTTCTTCAAATAGTTTCTCTGTCCCTTTGTTTCTCTACTCTCCTTCTGGGACACCTGTAATATGAATGTTAGTGCACTTGATATTGTCCCAGAGTTCCCTTACACTTTTCTCGTTCTTTTTAATTGTCTTTCTTTTATCTGTTCAGCTTGGATGATTTCATCTAGTGTTTCGTCCAGCTTGCTGATCTGTTCTTCTGTATCATTTGCTCTGCTATTGAGTCCCTCTAGTGAGTTTTTCATTTTCCGTACTGTATTCTTCATTTCTGATTGGTTCTTTTTTATATTTTCTAATTCTTTCTTGATGTTCTCACTGTTTTCATCCGTCTTCTCCCAAGATCAGTGAGCATCCTTATGACTGGTTGAACTCTTTGTCAGGTGGATTGCTTATTTCTGTTTCATTTAGTCCTTTTTCTGGGGTTTTGTCCTGTTCCCTTGCTTGGAATGTAGTCCTTTTCCTCCTCATTTTGCCTCTTTCTCTTTGCTTATATTTCTGTATTAGGTGAGTCAGCTATGTCTCCTGAGCTTGGAGAAGTGTTCTTATGTAAGTGATGCCTTTGAGGCCCAGCAGTGTGCTTCCCTCCCATCACCAGTTCCAAATGATCCAGGAGTGACCCCTGCATGGGCTACTTGTGTCCTTCTGCTGTGGCAAGGTTGTTCTTACACTAGGTGCACAGGGAATCTATTATTTCCCTCACTGGCTGGCTGTTTGTAAATTGGGTTTGGGAAGCCACAGCACTGTTGGCCACAAGGTATAACAGCACACTCCTGTTGCAACATTTCTGTTAATTGAGTAGGACCCCAGTGTAGCTGGTTGCTAGGCTCATGGGCTTACAGTTGCTGTAGGCCTCAGGCCTGCAAGACTGTTGTCAGCTCTCTTATGATTGCAGCTGAGAGGGGCTGGCCTCAGGCATGGGAGCACTCAATTGTTTCAGGCTTTGGAAGGCAGGGCCAATCCCCTTTGTGGCTGTATGTGAAGCACAGGTCTTCTGCCTATGAAAATCTGCATCCCCCCCCACACACAGGTCCACACATAACATCAACACAGCACTGGTCCAAGCATATTTCCTGACCACCTGAGAGTGCCCAGTCACCCCACTGCAGAGGCCCCCACACTCTCCACCAATGCCCCCCACAGCTCACCTGCTCCTTACACAGGCCCTGCCCCACAGAGGCAGACACACTCACCTGCCTGCAGAGGATAGAGGCACTAAGTCTACACAGGCCAACAAGTAGCCTGAGGACTTGCTGGTGGGTGGGGCTGGTCCCTAGGGCAGGCTGCCTGTCCTTGCTAAACTTGGTTAAATCTGCACTCTACAGAGTGGAGCAGAATCCTAGGCTAACAGGCCAGGGGAAGAACTCCAATGGCATCTGCCAGTGTCTGTGTCAGCATGTCTGTACTAGGTCACAACAACAGTTGCCACCATGGGAGGAGGTGAGTTCAGAGTCTGCCCTCATCACCATCTTGATGAGATCTCATCTTCTATATTTAAAAACATTTTATAAAGAGGGGCTCAAAGACAGCTTTTAACTTGAGACAGAACTATGAAATTCCTAATAGTTTTGGCAAAAGGGTAGGAGCCAAAGAATGTAGGGTCCAAAGTTTGATATTAAAGGCATAAAGTTGTGCCTGTTATAATGAAGGGAATAAGCATGTTTTGTGGAATTGTGGGCTGTGTTCCTACCACTAGTTAATACTTTGATGATCCAATACTTTGATGATTAGGTACTTAGAATCATCAGTCTTAGACTTCAGAGAAAACAAGGTTGGGATAAGGTGCTAGGAGTTTACCTCTGGAAGGCAGCTGATTCAATGGAGAATGAGTAATAAAAACTGAGTTTACCTGGCTTAGAACCTGGTCTCCTGGGAACAGAGAAACTGCAGGAAAAATTCCTTTCTGCCCAGATCAGCATCCCACAGGGACATCATGTACTTGGAGGTTGGAGTAACAAGAGGAAAATGTGCCTAATGAGCAGACATAGGGAGCTGTAAATATCTCCTCTGCTCAGTCCCTCAGGGTTTGCAGTTTGGGCTGTAGGAGTCATGGTTGTTTCTTTTGCACTCCTGAGTCTGGTTCTGGACCAATGTTTGACCCCTTCTGGCTGTCTTGTCTGGGAGAGCGCTTCAATCCCCATCATTAACCATCCAGAGAGGAATTCAGACTTCCACATGGAGACCCTGCTCTCAGAGATCCCGTGCAGGTGAGTCTGAGGGCCCAACAGACACTGCAGGAGAGGATAGGAGAGAATGGAAGCCCAAAACTTTTGCCTGAGGTCACCTGAGAGCCAGTCCAGCCTAGCCCAGACCCTAGAAGTCACTGTGTTTGCTTGCCTGCTTGATTAGTATATCAATGTGTTTTTATGAGGCTAAAAAGAGAAGTGACATTGAAATGAGTAACACAAGGTTCAGTGATGCCAATTATGTGATAGTAGTGGAAACCCAACTTGAAGAGGAAACGAGAGGCATAAAGTGCTTCCAGTAAAAGTAGAGCTTAAGTCCAAGTATCTTATTAATTAACTGGAGTAGAGAAACATGATGTTAGATGTGGAGGGATTTAAATTGAAGCAAGGGCATTTTAAAAAAATGTTGAGTTGAGGCATATTTGACTGTGTGTCTGTAAGAAGATCCAGAACAAGGAATGTTTGCAAATACATCCTTGTAACAGCAGTATGTGAGACATACATTTTGCAGTATCTTCTCTCACTCTGGGTATTCACATTAAAAAAGACCAATATTTAATATGTGAAAAGTTGTATGCTAAACAGCTTTACTTTGCAATTATTTCATTAACTGGGAAGCTGAATATACATCTGGATTTGTTAGCCATTGATTTTTTATTTTTTTCTGAAAGAATTCAGCTGTCGGGGCTGGCCCCTTGGCCGAGTGGTTAAGTTCGCGTGCTCTGCTGCAGGCGGCCCAGTGTTTCGTTGGTTCGAATCCTGGGCGTGGACATGGCACTGCTCATCAAACCACGCTGAGGCAGCGTCCCATATGCCACAACTAGAAGGACCCACAACGAAGAATATACAACTATGTACTGGGGGGCTTTGGGGAGGAAAAGGAAAAAATAAAATCTTTAAAAAAAAAAAAAAGAATTCAGCTGTCACTTTAATGTTCTTTACTTGCAAATCATGGCTTTAAACGAAAATCATAGTGAAAGTTCTGCATCCTTAATGCTGATAAATCGCCCTTTATGTGTTTTCCAACGAGTCTTCATGTCTCTGTTATTCCTTATTGTTCCTTTGGTCTTTGTGATTAGATTTATTTATAAAAGTTGTATCACCTGCAGCTATCATTTGGAAGGAATTCTTGTTTGCATTTGACTAAAGATCACCTGTATCTTCCTCAAGCCTATATGGAATCCACATATCTTTATATCAGATGAAATTATGTCTTAGATGCTATTTCCTCCTCACATTTTAAAAGCCCTTTTATGCTCTTTTATTTCTAAAACTTTGACATTTTAATTTGATGTTAGTTTATGCAGGCTCAGTGATTCAAGGAGTCAAAAGGAAGATTTACTGGACTCTCAAGGTCTGGCAGTAGTGCTCTTTTATTCAGAGAATAGTATAGAATTGTATGTGGACAGGACCCATGGGTAGTAAAGAGCTGCAGGCATGGGGACAGGACCCATGGGCAGTGAAGAGCTGCCAACATGGGTTGAGGGTAGGGCTAAATTTAAGGCATATGTATGTGAGTTATCTCTTTACAAGACAAAGGAAAGAATATGTTTTTTAAAAGTTGTTAAAATGGTATCAGTGCAGGTGGGGTCTGGTTATTTGGTGGTCCTATAACTTTAGATAAGAATCAGATTGGATTAAGTAAATGGCTGAAGCCACCACCTTAAATATCATCTTCAGCTAAAGACAAAGGAGGATGTTGGTGGGGGGGTCAGTTACACGAGGTTAACAGACAAGTACAGTAAACAAGAGCAAGATTATTATGCAGCCTTAAGTCCTTGCTTTCCCCATTAAGAGTTTCTAGAGACAAGGTCATCCCCCCTTCCTCCTGGTGCAGAGACGGAGACACCCCCACAGACAGAGACTTCCTTCACAAATGCAAATGTCTCTCATCAAAGGGCAAGCAAATTCCACCCTTCAGAGTTTACTTCCTGTTTGCAGCTTTCAAAAGTAACCAGCCCAAAATAATCCTCATCATTAGTGACCATGTTGGTGTCATTAAATTATTACCATTTCATGTCTTTATATAAGTTAGCTGTAGATTTCCATTCACTTTTGTTATGTGGAGTTGTTTTGACACTACCATACTTAACCTAATTTCATTCTCACTGACATTTTTCCGTAAGTTCTTAGTTTCTTTTAATAGTTCTGTTTCTATAGTATGCACACATATATACACATATACTTTTATATGCATGCATGAATAGAATCCTATGCACATCATAAATATTCTTTTGTTTTAGTGCCCTCGTTTTTTCTACCTTTTGTCCCTTTTTCTTCTTATTCAATAACACCTCATGGACTTGCCTCCAATCAGCTAGGATAATGCTGGTTCATGATTTCAGTGCTGCAGAATACTTCATAGTGTGACTGTGCTTCTCACGCATTTGATGGTCTTCAGATCCTTTATTACTCAATTGCTATTATTTCAATGCTAGAAAAATACACTGAGACTGTGAATTTCAAATGGTGGTTGAACCAGGGTTGATTTTGTCATCCAGGGTACACTGAGCGATGTTGGGAGCTTTTTGTCTGTCATGCTGGGGAGGGTGGGCGGAGGTCAAGGATGCTCTAAACATCCTATAATTCACAGGACAGACCCCATCACAAACAGTGATCTGGCCCAGAATGCCAATTGTCCTGATCTTGTGGAACCCTGAGGTAAAGAATATCTGTCTTTTTAATATGCATAGCTGTCTTCAGAATTTTCCCCCATGTTAACCTAAAAATAAAGAGCTGAAATGAGAGGAAGAGAGGCGTTTATTTGGGGATCAAAGAGTTGCAATTCCAAGAGCACAGATTCAGGTGGAAACCAAAATATGGTCCCACTAGGGAGTAAAAGTCAGAAGCTTTTAAATGTAAAGAAAGGAGGTTTGCCTTACAAAGAATGCTAATTAGGGTTAGAGGCAGAAAGCTAATCTTGCTAAACATAATTGATTGTTAAGCCTGGCTAGAGGGAGACAGATGTCTATCATCATGAGGAGTTGTAGTGTTCTCAGAATATACCTGTCTTAACTTAGCTCAAAAGACACGCATAAAATCTGTTTCCTTAATGGTTTCCAGGCTCCATTTTAAATCCCTTAGACATAAGTGACTCCCGTTTGTTTCACATTTCACACCCAAAACCTTGTAACACTTCAAATTTGTACCAGCAAAATTAGAGAATACCTCTTTCCTACTGGTTTATAAGTTCTCACCCAAATCAATGTGACAGCTTTTTTTTTTTTTTTTTTTGGTGAGGAAGATTGATCCTGAGCTAACATCTGCACCACTCTTCCTCTATTTTGTATGTGGAATGCTGACACAGCGTGGCTTGACTAGCAGTGTGTAAGTGTGCCCCCAGCACCCAAACCTGCAAACTCCAGGCTACTTAAGTGGAGCATGTGAACTTAAGCACTATGCCACCAGGCCAGCCCCTCAGTGTGACAGCTTTTAAGTGTTTTCCCAGGATGATGGATATGAAAGAGATTTCTTGTCATTTTCTTAAACTTTTAAACTGAGTTTAAGCAAGGATTCATATATTTGGTCACTATTTTGATTTGCCTCATTATTTTATGCTCTTTTGTTCACAGTTATCAGCCTTTCAGATAATTTTCACCAAAAAAAATTATTGTTTTTCAGTTGTGTTGGGGGCATATTTTTGCCCATAAACTTTTTAAATTTTATTTAGTTAAATGTCTATCTTCTTTCTTCTGTTGATGAAAATAATCCATAACCAATCTATAAATGAAAGTTTGGGTGAGTTTATTCTGAGCTAAAATGTGAGGACCATGGCCCAGGGCCTTTCTTCCTGAAGGAATAAAGGGAACCAAAGAAGTGGGGTGCACAGAGTGGTTATATACCACCCAAAGAGGATGTTTCACATATGATTGAAAAGTCCCTTTTACAATAGTCACGAGACTGTTCTGTCAGCACAGCAATTGATGGACACAGCAGGTAGGTCTGCTGTCTCGGTGGACCCAGCAGGGTGGCAGGTCTGTTGCCTCGAGCTGGTTGGTCACAGGTGAGCGCAGCAATCAGTTCCTAAGCTAAGGAAAGATGTTTATCCTTAAGGAAATGCCAATGTGGGGGGAAGTTACACCTTTATCTTAAGGGCCTTTGTTCTTACCGTAGCAAATGCTTAAAGCAGATATACAATGCATGCTCCATGGCCATGTCAGGCCCTTTTGGGAAAAATAAAGTCAGGCCAAATTAGGTTTACACCAAATGGCTTCCTCATATACTCCAATATATCCTGTTGCTTGCCATTTCTATTTGTCACTTCTGATTTTCTTGACTTATTTAAGATGATTTTGACCACACATATATTTTATATGTCATTTCTAGATGCCCATCTAGAATGCATGGGTCACTCTTACGCTGAGGTATAATCGATCTGATTTTTTGTAAGATATTTGAGGGAGGGGAGAATCTTAATTTTATGCAAGATAGACAGCCATTTGTGCCAGCTTTCATCAACAAGTCAACTCTTCCAAATAAGTTAAAATACAACCTTGCTGTATATTGTGTCCATATATAGTGGGACCTAACTTCTGATTCCTTCAACAAATAGTAACTCAGCATCTGCTACATGCCAGAACATTCTGGGAACATTTTATATTATGTTATGTCTAGGTCATTGCCAATTTAATTATTAATTCATATTAATATCATTGAATATGCTTATTTATCCCTTCAGTTAGTTTTCAATATTCCCTTCAATTTTGTTTACTACAGTTGTTTTGTAAGCATACTCTTTAACCTAGTTTCATTTCCTTGTCATTCTTTTTATTTCTTAATTTCCCACTTTTCTAAATTTATTTCTATATAAATACACACATATTCACATACCTTTGTGAAAACACAAATCTAAACAAAGCAGATGAAGGCCCTGCTTGTTGGGTTTTGCACTATAATTTAGAAGACAGAGGGAAATGAAGTAAACATGTGTAGGACATAATGTGCTCAGGCATAAATAATATGAGGAAAGTTATTCAGTGTAAAAGGGTGGAAATATGATGGTGAGTCCAAGATTTACAACATACAGTTTGGGGGGTTGGGCGGTGCCTTGCATGTTGGACAAAGACCAGAACTAGGATTATGGTGTGCCCATCAGACTTGACAATTAAGAGAGCAAAACCCAAAGCTCAAGAACAAGAAAAGATGCTACACAGAAAAGTGAGAAAGGGGCTTGCCTCATATATTATTGGACCATATAAAAACCAATTGGTCAAACAAACAAGGAATAGGCACGGAAACAACAAGTCTTCTACTGTTTTATATTTTTAAGTGTCCACCTTTTGTTGTGCTTTGTATATTGGCTTTTGTAAGTTTTTGGTTTATTCTCTCTGCTTATTTTTTCCTTGGGGTCTTCAATCTGTAGGGTATTTGATACAACACACATATCACTATTTTTGTCTTTTAGTTATACTTAGTTTTGTTTTTTTTATCTTTTTCTGGGCATCTAGGGAATATAACAGGATATGAAACATCACCAGAACCAAAGAAGCTTTTCTTCACCGTAGTCTCCAGGAACTATTTGGGCTTATTAGACCTTTATTACTTTTCATGTCCATTTTATTTCTCTCTCTATGTGTGTGTGTTTGTGTGCATGCGCTAAAATTCATTAATGGAGAAAAACATATATATATATTTACTGAAAAGATTTTTATGTATCTTTAAATAGAAGGTATAAAATGACCATACCAAAATCAAGCCCCAAGTTTATTATTCCATAGAAGGCTTGCAAACTGGAATTTCTGGGTACCACTTATACATTCTTTAGGGGAAAGATAGATAGTCTTATTTGACAAAGTTGAGTTGTGTATACCTCTAGACTAATCAGCGTGGTTTGAGGGTAAAAAAAGACATGTAATTAACAGTCAGGAAGCCATAGTCTACTCTGTGTGTGTGTGTGTGTGTGCGCGCGCGCGCACGCGCGCATGTGTGTGTGCCTTGCGGAATGTGAGCAGTCCTCATAGCAAGGGTACCTGCGCTCATACTCCAAGGAGACTTATTACACAGAGGCCAGAACTCAGTCAACAGATGATAATAAATAAAGGATTCATTTAATCCTACAGGACACCTTTGCAGCCAGATGAATAAAGTGCAAGTTGTACATAGTGTGGATGAAGGACGTCTTGTGACTTGAAGTTTCAACAGCAGGATGGAGGCCACCTCATTCCTCAACATTCTCTGACACCATTTCTCATCATTCTCCCTCTTGCTCATTCTCCTCAACACAGTGGCTTCATTTTTTTGGACTTGAATTTCTGAAACAAGCATCTACCTTGGGCCTTCACAATGGCATTTCCCCTTCCCAGGCATGCTTGTGGCTCCTGAACTCTCTTCCTTGAAGTTTCTGTTCAAATGTCAGCTTCTTTGCAGATCTTGCCTGAATACCCATTTAAAAAATAGCACCTGCTTCACTCTCTCCTTATACCTGCTTTTGTGTTATTCGCAGCACCTGTTACCATTTGATATGTTATATAATTTTTTTATTTGCTGGCATCTTTTTCTCTGTACCTGGATTTGAGTAACTTTTGTCTTCCAGCACTCTATACTCATTGCTAAGGCAGTGCTAGGAACATTGATGACACAATATATATTCCTCAAATGAATGAAAAAATTTTTCACTTAAACTGTGGAATAATGACATCGGGGGGGGATGAGAGTGAGACAGATTTCCAAATTAGAGATGGCACAGGAAATTCCCTAAAGAGGGTCAGATCCATACACAGAATATTGAAATTAATTTTTTGTTTTTATTGAGATATGTTTGATATATAACATTGTGTACACTTAAGGTATACAACATGTTGATGTGATCCACTTGTGTATTGTAATATGATTGTCGTTGTAGCAATAGTGAGTACCTCTATCATGCTGCATAATTACCGTTTATTTTTTGTGTTGGGAACTATCAAGACCTAGTCTCTTAGCAAGTTTGATAACTATAAGCAGTACTGTTGTCCATAGTTCCTGTACTGTGCATTAGATCTTCGGGACTGATTTGTGTACTTGCTGCAACTTGACCCTTAAATAACATCTCCCCAACTTCCCCAACCCCAGGTCCTTTGCGACCATCATTTACTCTCTGTTTTTGTGAGTTTGGCTTTTTAAGATTCCACATACACGTGATATCATACAGTACAGTCATGGATCGCTCAACAGCAGGGATCCATTCTGAGAAATGCATCGTTAGGTGATTTCATCATTGTGTGAACATCATAGAGCATACTACACAAACCTAGATGGGATAGCTTTCTACACATCTAGGCTATACAGTACTAATCTTATGGGACCACCATGGTATACTCAGTCCATCGTGAACGAAAATGTTGTTATGCAGTACATGACTGTCTTTGTCTTTCTCTGTCTGACTTATCTCACTTAGTATAATGTCCTCAAGATCCATCCTTGTTGTCACAAATGGCAGGGTTTCCCTCTTTCTCATCTCTGAATAATATTCCATTGTATATATACTTTTTGCATCTTCTTTATCCATTTATCTGTTGATGGGCACTTAGGTTGTTTCCATATCTTGGCATTGTGAATAATGTTCCAGTAAACATGGGAGTACTTGTATTTCTTTGATATCGTGTTTTCATTTACATTGGATATATACACAGAAGTGAGATTGCTGGATCATATGGTAGTTCTATTTTTAATTTTTTGAGGAAGCTCCATAGAGGCTGAATCAATTTACATTACCACCAACAGTGTTACCAAAAGTTCCATCTCTGATCCTGATGTCAATCCAAATAATGAGAACAGTCTTTGGAGAAAAAGGAAAGCTTTACTTTGCCAGGCAGAGGGAGCTAAGCAAGGGCTAGTGCCCCCAAAGTTGCTTGCTCCCTGTTAAGAAATGAGTAGGTTTTTATTTGGGGTTTTAGGTAGGGCAGGGGGACCATGGACTTCTTGGTCAGCATTTTCCCATTGGCCTGTGTCTGGGGCTGCTTCTAGTGGAGGAGACAAAGGATTTCTAAGATGAGTGTCCTTCACTGTTTATCTCCATGGTGCAGGTAGACTCTGACATCAGGAAGCTGAGGAGTTGGGCCTGGGAAGTTTTGGTTTCTTGATATTCTCTGGACATTAGTTTCTCTGTAAAAGAACTTCAAGGTCCTTGGATTACCCACAACTTTAGTGGGAGTCCAGCTTGAGACAATGTGGGCTTTAACAATTTGTAACTTCTATTTGGTTGTAAAGTTCAGGGAGTAGGAGGTTAAAGACACAAATATTTACATATGAGGGTAACTAAAGACCCAAGGAACTAGGAATGCAGGTTTTTACTTTTAACCCCATACATGCCAGGTTCACTGTAGGGAAACCAATAACTGGGCTGATATTAACTAAGAGCCCGTAACAACAGTACTCAAGTGTTCCCTTTTCTACACACCATCATCAACACTTGTTATCTCTTAGCTTCTTGTGGTAGCTATTCTAACAGGTGTGAGGTGATATCTCTTCGTGGTTTTGAGTTGCGTTTCCCTGACTGTCAGTGATGTTGAGTATCTTTCCACATACCTATTGACCATTTGGATATCTTCTTTGGAAAAATGTTTATTCAGTTCCTCTGCCTATTTTTTTTATTAAGATTACGATAGTGTACAACCTTGTGAAATTTCAGTTGTACATTATTGTTAGTCATGTTGTGGGTACACCACTTCACCCTTTGTGCCCTCCCCCACCTCCCTTTCCCCTGGTAACCACCAATCAGTTCTCCTTGTCTATATGTTAACTTCCACCTATGAGTGGAGTCATACAGAGTTCATCTTTCTCTGTCTGGCTTATTTCACTTAACATAAAACCCTCAAGGTCCATCCATGTTGATGTGAATGGGACGATTTTGTCCTTTTTATGGTTGAGTAGTATTCCATTGTATATATGTATACCATATCTTCTTTATCCAATCGTCAGTTGCTGGGCACTTAGGTTGGTTCCACATCTTGGCTATTGTAAATATGCTGCAATGAACATAGGGGTGCATGGGACTTTTGGAATTGCTGATTTCAGGTTCTTAGGATAGATACCCAGTAGTGGGATGGCTGGGTCATAACGTATTTCTATTTTTAACTTTTTGAGAAATCTCCATACTGTTTTCCATAATGGGTGCACCAGTTTGCAGTCCCACCAATAGTGTATGAGGGTTCCTTTTTCTCCACAACCTTTCTAACATTTGTCACTCTTGGTTTTGGATATTTTTGCCATTCTAACAGGTGTAAGGTGATATCTTAGTGTAGTTTTGATTTGCATTTCCCTGATGATTAGTGATGATGAGCATCTTTTCATGTGTCTAGTGGCCATCCGTATATCTTCTTTGGAGAAATGTCTGTTCATGTCCCCTGCCCATTTTTTGATCGGGTTGTTTCATTTTTTGTTGTTGAGCTGTGTGAGTTCTTTATATATTATGGAGATTAACCCTTTGTCAGATAAGTAACTTGTGAATATTTTTTCCAATTAGTGGGCTGTTTTTTTGTTTCAATCCTTTTTTCCCTTCTCTTGAAGAAGCTCTTTAGTCTGATGAAGTACCATTTGTTTACTTTTTCTATTGTTTCCCTCATCTGAGGAGTTATGGTGTCCGAAAAGATTCTTTTGAAACTGATGTCAAAGAGTGTACTGCCTATATTCTCTTCTAGAAGACTTATTGTTTCAGGCCTAATCTTTAGGTCTTTGATCCATGGATTGGAAGAATAAACATAGTTAAAATGTCCATACTACCTAAAGCAATCTACAGATTCAACGCTATCCCAATCAGAATCTCAATGACATTCTTTACAGAAATTGAACAAAGAATCCTAAAATTCATATGGGGTAACAAAAGACCCCAAATTGCTAAAGCAATCCTGAGTAAGAAGAACAAAGCCGGAGGCATCATAATCCCTGACTTCAAAACATACTACAAAGCTACTGTAATCAAAACAGCATGGTACTGGTACAAAAACAGGGGCACAGATCAATGGAACAGAATTGAAAGCCCAGAAATAAAACCACACATCTGTGGACAGGTAATCTTCGACAAAGAAGCTGAGGGCCTACAATGGAGAAAAGAAAGTCTTGTCAACAAACGGTGCTGGGAAAACTGGACAGCCACATGTAAAAGAATGAAAATTGACCATTCTTTTTCACCATTCACAAAAGTAACCTCTACCCATTTTTTAATTGGATTGTTTTCTTTTTTGTTATTGAGTTGTATGAATTCTTTATACATTTTAGATACTAATCTCTTATCTGATGTATGGTTTGCAAATATTTTCTCCCATTCTATAGATTTCGTTTTATTTTATTGATTTTTTTATTTTGTTGTGCAAAAGCTTTTAAGTTTGATGTAATTTCACTTGTTGGTGTTTGCTTTTGTTGTTTGTGCTTTTGGTGTCATATCCAAAAATTCATTGTCAAGAGCAATGTCAAAGAGCTTCTTCTCTGTGTTTTCTTTTAGGAGTTTAATGGTATAAGATCTTATGTTTAAGTCTTTGATCCATTTTCAGTTAATTTTTGGGAGTACTGTTAGAGGTCCAATTTCATTTTTCTTGCATGTGTTTATCCAGTTCTCAAATGCTGTTTGTTAAAGAGACTCTCTTTTACCCACTGGGTGCTCTTGGCTTCCTCAATGAATAATAGTTGGCTGTACATGTGAAGGGTTTATTTCTGGGCTCTCTGTTCTGTTACATTGTTCTATGAGTCAATTTTTATTCCAGTACCATAATGTAAAAGTACTATAGCTTGTAGTATAGTTTGAAATCAGGAAGAGTGATGCCTCCAGCTTTGTTTTTCTTGTTCATGATAAATAAACAAAAAGCAATAGGGCATACTGGAGTATATGAGGAAGCCATTTGGTTTAAAACTAATTCAGCCTGAACTTGTCTATTGAAAAGGGCCCGATGTGGTCTGTTGAGCTTGCATTGTCCATCTGCTTTAAACATTTGCTATTTCCCAAAGACAAGAATAATGCTCTTAAAGATAGGGATGTAGCTTCCCCCCTCCCATATTGGCACTTCTTTAAAGATAAGCATCTCTTCCTGGAAACTAAGGACTAATCACTGACTTGCTGTGCTCACCTTGTGACCACTGACCTGCTGTGCCAGCTAAACACCTCATAGCAGTAGTAACAGAGACATTCCTATCATATGTGATGTACGCTCTTTGTTCCAAGACAGTATATAACCCCTCTGTACACACCACTTCTTTGGTGCCCAGAAGGAAGGCCCTGAGCTGTAGTCCACAAACTTGACTCCTAATAAACTCACCCCAATTTTTATTTATAGATTGACTTTGGATTATTTGCCCCAAGACTCAGGATTGCTTTGGCTATTCAGGGTCTTTCATGAGTCCATACAAATTTTAGGATTGTTATTTCTATTTCTAGGAAAAATAACATTAACACTTTGTTAGGGATTATGTTGAATCTATAGGTGGCTTTGGGGAGTATGGATATTTTAACAATATTAAATCTTCCTATCCATGAACACAGGATGTCTTTTCACTTGTTTATGCCTGCTTTAATTTCTTTCAACAAAGTCTTGTAGTTTTCAATGTACATCTTTTACTTCCTTCATTAAATCTGTGCCTTGGTATTTTATTGTTTTTGGTTCTATTGTGAATGGAATAGTTTTTTTTTCAGATACTCCATTACTAGTGAGTAGAAACACAACTGATTTCTCTATGTTGGTTTTATATCTCCAACTTTCTGAAATTAATTGATTTGTTCCAACAAGTTTTTGGTTGAGTCTTTGGGATTCTCTATATACAAAATCGTATCATCTTCAAATAATGATAATTTTACTTCTTCCTTTCTGATTTGGATGACATATTTCTTTTTCTTGCCTAATTGCTTTAGCTGAAACTTACAATTCTATATTAAATAAGAGTGGCGAGAGTGGGCATCCTTGTCTTGTTCCTGATGTTGGAGGAAAAGCTTTCAACTTTTCATTATTTAGTATAATGTTAGCTATGGTTTTCTTGTGTATGGTCTTTATTGTGTTAAGCTATATTCCTCTGATGTCTAATCTGTTGAGGGTTTATCATGAAAAAATGTCGTATTTTGTCAAATGCTTTTTCTGCATCTATTAAGATGATCATGTGATTTTTATCTTTCATTTTGTTAATGTGGTGTATCACACTTGCTGATTTATATATGTTGAATCTTGCATCCCAGGGATAAATCCCACTTGGTTATGGTGTTTAACACTTTTAATGTGTTTTGAATTCAGTTTGCTAATAATTTGTTGAGAACTTTTGCATTTATATTTATTAGGGATATAGGTCTATAGTTTTCTTTTCTTTTACTGTCCTTATGTGGCTTTGGTGTCAGGGAAATGCTGGCTCCAGCTCCATAGAATGAGTTTGGGAGTGCTCCTTCCTCTCAAAATCTTGGAAGAGTTTTAAAAATTTTGGCATTAATTCTCCTTAAATTTTTGGTAGAATTTTCCAGTGAGGCTGTGTGGTCTTCGGGATTTTTGTGTTGGGAGAATTTTTATTTTTTAAATTATTTCATTGAGGTGGTACTGGCTTGTAAGGTGGTGTAATTTCATTTGTATATTATTATTTATCAGTTTCTGTATAGCCTACATCGTGTTCACCACCAAGAGTCAAGTTTTTATCTGTCACCATACATATGTCCCTTTACCCCTTTCGTCCTCCCCTCACATCCTTCTCCTCTGGTAACCACTAATCCATTCTCCTTATCCGTTTGTTTATTTTCCACATATGAGTGAAATCACTCAGTGTTTGTCTTTCTCTGTCTGGCTTATTTTTCTTAAGATCCTACCGTCAAGGTCCATCCATGTTGTTGCAAATGGCACAACTTTCTCTTTTTTATTGCTGAGTAGTATTCCATTGTGTGTGTGCATGTTTGTGTGTATACCACATCTTCTTTTTCCATTCAACTGTTGATGGGCACTTGGATTGATTCCACATCTTGGTTATTTGAATAATGCTGCAGTGAACATAGGGATGCATCAATCTCTTTGAATTGTTGATTGCAAGTTCTTTGAATAAATACCCAGTAGTGGGATAGCTGTATCATACGGTATTTCTATTTTTAATTTTTTGAGAAATCTCCATACCGTTTTCCATAGTGGCTGCACAAATTTGCATTCCCACTAGCAGTGTATGAGAGTTCCCTTTTCTCCATATGCTCTACAACATTTTTTATTTTTGGTCTTCTTAATTATACCCATTCTGATGGGTATAAAGTGATATTTCATAGTAGTTTTGATTTGTAGTTCTCTAATAATTAGAAATGTTGAACATCTTTTCATGTGCCTATTGGCCATCTGTATATATTCTTTGGAAAAATGTCTGTTCATATCCTTTTCCCATTTTTGATTGGGTTTTTTGTTTTTCTGTTGTTGAGTTGTATAAGTTCATTATATATTTTGGAAATTAACCCCTTGTCGGATATATGATTTGAAAATATTTTCTCCCAGTTGGTGGGTTGTCTTTTCATTTTGTTCATGGTTTCCTTTGCCTTGCAGAATTTTTTTAGCTTGATATAGTCCCATGTGTTTATTTTTTCTTTTGTTTCTTGCCTGAGTAGACACCTATTTGAAAAGATACTAAGATTGATGTTAAAGAGAATATTGCCTATATTTTCTTCTAGGAGTTTTATGGTTTCAGGCCTTACATTCAAGTCTTTAATCCATTTTGAGTTAATTTTTGTGTATGGTGTAAGATAATGGTCTACTTTCATTTTTTTGCACATGGTTTTCACTTATTTTCCCAGCACCACTTATTGAAGAGGCTTTGCTTTCTCATTGATTGTTCTTGGCTCCTTTGTCAAATATTAACTTCCCATAGATGTGTGGTTTTATTTCTGGGCCTTCAATTCTGTTCCATTGATCTATGTGTCTGTTTTTCTGCCAGAATCATGCTATTATGACTACTATAGCTTTGCCGTATATTTTTCCCTCTTTTGTGAGGAAGAGTGTCAGTGAGCTAATGTTTGTGCCAATCTTCCTCTATTTTGTATGTGGGACACTGCCACAGCATGGCTTGATGAGCAGTGTGTAGGTCTGCGCCCAGGATCTGAACCCAAGAACCCCAGGCCACTGAAGCAGAGCACACAAACTTAGCCACTACCACTGGGCTGGCCCCCAATTTGTAGTATGTTTTGAAGTCAGTGATTATGGTACCTGCAGCTTTGTTCTTTTTCCTCAGGATTCCTTTGACTATTCAGGGTTTTTGTTGTTCTGTATACATTTTAGGATTCTTTGTCTATCCATGTGAAAAATGTTGTTGGAGTTTTGATAGGGATTGCATTGAATCTGCAGATTGTTTTAGGTAATATGGACATTCTAAATTTGTTTATTCTTCCAATCAAGAGCATGGAATATCTTTCCATTTATTTATGTCTTCTTCAATTTATTTCAATAATGTATGATAGTTTTCCGTGCATAGGTCTAACACTTCCTTGTTTCAATTTCTTCCTAGACATTTTATTCTTTGTTGTGATTGTAAAAGGGATCATCTTCTTAAATTCCCTGTCTGTTAGTTCATTATTAGTGTATAGAGATGCAACTGATTTTTGTATACGGTTTTTTATCCTCAACTTTGCTGAATTTGTTGATTATTTCTGATAGTTTTATGGAGGATTCTTTAGGGTTTTCTATGTGTAGAATCATGTCTTCTGCATCCATTTGGAGTTTTGCTTCTTCCTTTCTAATCTGGATCCCTTTTATTTCTTTTTCTTGCCTAATTGCCAAGGCCAAAACCTCCAGGATTATGTTGAATAAGAGTGGTGAGGGTGGGTATTCTTGTCTTGTACCTATTCTCAGAGGAATGGCTTTTAGTTTTTCAACGTTAAGAATAATGTTGGCTGTGGGTGTATCATATGTTGGTTTTATTATGATGAGTTACTTTCCTTCTATATCCATTTTATTGAGAGCTTATATATATATATGGATGTTGGATCTTTTTTTTTAAAGATTGGCACCTGAGTGAACAACTGTTGCCAATCTTCTTTTTTTTCTGCTTTTTCACCCAAAATCCTCCCAAATACATAGTTGTATATTTTAGTTGTGAGTCCTTCTAGTTGTGGCATGTGGGACGCCACCTCAACATGGCCTTATGAGCAGTGCCATGTCCATGCCCAGGATCCAAACCAGCAAAACCCTGGGCCACCAAAACAGAGCATGCAGACTCTGCCACTCAGCCATGGGGCCATCCCCTGAATGTTGGATCTTCTCAAATGCTTCCTCTGTATTTCTTGAGATGATTGTGTGATTTTTAGTCCTCATTATATCAATGTGGTGTGTCACATTGATTGATTTATGGATGTTGAACCATGCCTGCATCCCTAGAATAAATCTCACTTGATCATGATGCATGATCCTTTTAACTTATTGCTGTATTTGATTTGCTAATATTTTGCTAGATTTTTGTATCTATGTTCATAAAGGATAGTGGCTTGTAATTTTTATTCTTTGTGTTGTCCTTGTCTGCCTTTGGTATTAGGGTGATGTTGGTCTCGTAGAATGAGTTAGGAAGCATCCTGTCTTCTTCAATTGTTCAGAATAGTTTGAGAAGGTTAGGTATTAATTCTTCTTTGAATGTTTGATAGAATTCTCTAGAGAAGCCAGTGGGTGCTGGAGTTTTGTTCTTTAGGAGGTTTTTGATGACTGTTTCAATCTCTTTACTTGTGATTGGTCTATTCAGATTCTCTATTTCTTCTTGATTCAATTTTGGGAAGTTGTATGAGTCTAAGAATTTACCTGTTTCTTCTAAGTTATCCAATTTGTTGGCATATGTTTTTTCATAGTATTGTCTCATAATCCTTTGTATTTCTGTAGATAACCATTCTAATTTCTCCTCCTTCCTTTCTAATTCTATTTATTTGCATCTTCTTCTTTTTTCTTAGTCTGGCTAAGGGTTTGTCAAATTTGTTTATCTTCTCAAAGAACCAACTCTTAGTTTCATTGATCCTTTCTATTGTATTTTTTCCATTGATTAGGTAATTTTATTTTTTTATTCATAAAGACTCTTTATAAATATGTCATTTTTATTCACATCTTACCCTTTCTCTATTTCTTTTTTATGTTTTTTATTGTAGTAACATTCGTTTATAACATTATATAAATTTTGGATTTTTTTTGGTCTTTGTTTCATTTATTTCTGCTCTAATTTTTATTTCTCTCCTGTAAACTTTGGGCTTTGTTTGTTCTACTTTTACTAGCTATTTTAGGTACAGTTTAAGATTATTTGATATTTTTCTTGTTTGTTGAGGTGGGTCTGTATTCCCATAAATTTCCCTCTTAGTACTGCTTTTGTTGCATCCCATAAGAGTCGGTATGTTGTGTGTTCATTTTCATTTGTCTCCAGGTATTTTTTATTTCTCCTTTGATTTCTTCATTGATCCAACGGTTTTTCAGTAGCATGTTGTTTAATCTCCATATATTTGTAACTTTCCCAGCTTTATTCTTCTGGTTGATTTCTAGTTTCATAGCATTGTAGTTTGAAAAGATGCTGGATATGACTTCAATCTTCTTAAATTTATTGAGGCTTGCCTTGTTTCCCAACATATGGTCTATCTTTGAGAATGTCCCATATGCACTTAAGAAGAATGTGTATTCTCCTGGTTTGGAATGGAGTGTTCTCCATATATCTAGTAAGTCTACCTGATCTAGCATTTCATTTAAGGCCACTGTTCCCTTGTTGGATTTCTGTCTGGATCATCTATCCATTGATGTAAGTGGGGTGTTGAGTTCCCCTACTATTATTGAGTTGCTGTCAATTTCTCCCTTTAAGTCTTTCAATACTTGCTTTATATCCTTTGGTGCTCTTGTGTTAGGTGCATATATATTCATAAGTGTTATGTCCTCTTCGTGGAATGTCTCATCATTATTCATTGCCCTTCTTTGTCTCTCATTTTTTTTAATCTTGAAATCTGCTTTGTCTGATATAAATATGGCTACCTACTTTCTTTTGCTTCACATTTTCTTTGAGTATGACCTTCCATTCCTTCACTCTGAGCCTATGTTTGTCTTTAGAGTTGATGTGTGTTTCCTGGAGGCAGTATATTGTTGGGTCTTGTTTTTTAATCCATCCAGCCACTCTGTGTCTTTTGATTGGAGGATTCAATCCATTTACATTTAGAGTGATTATTTATATATTAGGGCTTAATACTGCCATTTTATCTCTTGTTTTCTGGTCGTTCTATATTTTCACTGTTTCTTTTCCCTTGCATTTCTGATTGCCATTCAATTTTGTGGTTTTTCTGTGATGGTTTTCTCAGTTTTCTCTTTAGTCTTTATTAGTTACTCTGCTCTGATTTTCTGCCTAGTGGTTACCATGAGGTTTGTATAAAAGATCTAATAGATGAGATAATCTATTTTATGATGGCCTCCTATCTCCGTTAGCCTAAGCATGTTCCATCCCATTCCTCTTCCTTTTCTGTGTTATTGTTACAAATTATTCTTTTGTGTGTTGTGAGTTTGTGACTAAATTAAAGTGTTTATATTTATCTTTGATGCTTTCTTTCCCTTTATCTGTTATGTTTTGTTTGTTAATTGTTTGTTAACGTATTCTGATATAGACTTGCAATTTTCTGATTTTATCTATTTATCTCCTTGCTCAAAGCTTTATAAATCTTTGACTTTTTGTTTCAGGTGGGAGGGCTCCCTTCATCATTTCTTGCAAGGCAGGTCCGGTGGTGATGAACTCTCTCAGCTTTTGTTTATCTTGGAAAGCTTTTATTTCTCCATTGTATCTGAACAACAATTTTGCTGAATAGAGTATTCTTGGCTAATAGCTTTTGTATTTCAGTATTTTGAATATATCATTCCACTCTCTACTCAGCTGTAAGGTTTCTGCAGATATCCACTGAAAGCCTGATGGAGGTTCCTTGGTAGGTTATCTTCTTCTCTCTTGCTTCCCTTAATACATTTTCTTTGTCATTGACTTTTGCCAGTTTTAATACTATATGCCTTGAAGAAGGTCTTTTTGTATTGATGTAATTAGCAGTTATGTTGACTTCATGTACTTGTAAGTCCAGTTCTTTCTCCAGGTTTTGGAAGTTATCAGCTATTAGTTCTTTGAACAAGCTCTCTGCTCCTTTCTCCCTCACTTCTCCCTCTGGGATACCTATAATCTTTATGTTACTTTTACTAAGTGAGTTGGATATTTCTCAATGAATGTCTTCATTTTCTTAAGTCTTCCTCCTCCTGAAGCATTTCTAGATTTCTATCTCCCAGGTCACTAATTCTCTCCCCGATAATGTCTGCTTTATTTTTTATGCTTTCTACATTATTTTTTACCTCTTTAATTTTGTTCTTCATATCCAGAATTTCTGTCTTTTTAAAGCACTTCAATCTCTTTGGTGAAGTATTCCTTCTGTTTATTAATTTTATTCCTGAGATCATTGAACTGTTTTTCTGTGTTTTCTGGTAATTTGTTGAGTTTCTTTCTGACAGCTATTTTGAATTCTCTCTCATTTAGATTGTAATCTTCCGTGACTTCAGGTTTGACTTCTGGAAAGCTGTCATTTTCCTTCTGCTCTGAAGTGCTACTGTAGGTCTTCATGGTGTTTGAATAATTGATCCTATGCTGGTGCATTTGTGGTAGTATCTGTTCATAGATTCCACCTGCCACCACTGTGAGAGTGCAGGAGCTGTGTTTTCTCTTCCCACCCATCTGCTCATAGTTGTACCTGTCAGACCATTCTGCATTCAGGCAGGCTGGCTCTAGCTGCCCATAAGGTTACATTTACACAGGCATAGCTGCTGTGCTTGGTGGGTGGGTCTCACTGAGGTCCACTGTGCTCAGTCAGCATGTCATGCTTGCATCAGTGGGGCGCCTTGGTGTAGACCAGGCCACTGCATTTGGTGGGCGAGTTTTCAGCCAGGCATCTGCCCTCAATGGGCCAGGCAGGCAAGTTGTGCTTGCACAGGTGGGGCCACTACACTTGGCTGGCATGTTGTGCTTGCACAAGCAGGGTGCCTTCATGTGGGCCAGGTGTCACATTCAGCAGGCAGGTCTGGCCAGGCTGCTGTGCTCTGTCGGTGTGGCACTTTCTTGTGAGCTGAGCCACCACCACTTGGTGGGGGGGGAGGGCATTCACACAGGCATGGTTGCCATAGTAGGTGAGTGTACCTGCAAGCTAGGTTAACACTCCAAAAATGTTCATGTGTGGGCCAGGCTGCCTCTGCCTCCACTCACAACCATGCTGGCCACTGTGTGAGGATCCATGACTTGGATCACTGCTGCTGGGGGGGAGGAGGGGTCTGCTCACCTAGTTGTACTGCTTTGCATGGGTCCAGACCACTCACCTTCAAATGTATATCTGTGTGGATTTCTCAGGTGTCCTGTTGTGCTGTGTAGGGTATCCTCTGTTGGTTAACAGATGTCCATTCAGTTGTAACTTAGAGAGGAGAGACAAAGGGAGCAACTCACTCCACCATGATACTGACGTCCTAAATATGTTGGGAGATTTTTTATTACTACTTCAATCTCTTTGTTCATTATTGGTTTGTTCCAATTTTTGTATTTCTTCTTGTCAGTCTTGTTAGGTAGTGTGTTCCAGGAATTTAGCCATTTCTTCTAAGTTATCTAATTTGTTGGCATATAATTTTTCATAGTAGTTTCTTATATCTTATGTATTTCTATAGTATCAGTTGTAATGTCTCCTCTTTTACCTTAATTTTTTTGTCTTCTCTATTTTTTTCTTACGTATTCTAGCTAAAGGTTTGTCAATTTTGGTTACCTTTTGGAAAAACTGACTCTTCATTTTGTTGACCCTTTCTATTGTTTTTTTCCAGTCTCTATTCCATTTATGAAATTAACTTCTTGACTGAGAAATATAAATTATAGACTATCAACTATGTGAGTAATGCCTGTTTGTGTGAAAGTTAACTGTATTATATTCTCTTCCCAGGTATTCATCCACTACATGGAATCAAGGAACCTTACTTGCATATCACAATTTCTTCTTCTTGGACTTTCAGAAATACAAGAATTGCAGCCCCTCATATTTGTGCTGTTCCTCTCTGTGTACCTGATCACTGTGTTGGAAATCTACTCATCATCTTGGCCATCACCTCTGACTCCCACCTCCACACGCCCATGTAATTCTTCCTCTGCAACCTGTCCTTTGTAGACATCTGTTTCACTGCCAACACCATCCCAAAGATGCTGCTGAATATCCAGACCCAAAGCAAAGTCATAACCTATGCAGTATGCATTGCCCAGATGTATTTTTCCTTATTCTTTTCAGGATCAGATGACTTTCTTCTGGTTGTGATGGCCATCTGCCACCCCTTGTACTACATCGTCATGATGTGCCCCCAGCTTTGTGGAATTCTGGTCCTGGTATGATGTGTCATCAGTGTCTTTCATTCCTGAATACAAAGTTACTGGTATGGGACCATCCTTTTGTAGAGACTTTGAAACTCCCCACTGTTCCTGTGATCTCAAAGAGGTGGTCCAATTTGTCCATTCTGACATCTTTCATAATGAGTTGGTTATGTATTTTTCAATTGAGCTGCTGCGTGGTGGTCCCCTGGATGGGATAACTCTAAAATAGTTTTATCCTACTTGAATCTCAGCTGAAGGTAAGTATAAGGCATTTTCAACATGTATGTCTCACCTCTCAGTTTTCTCCTTATTTTATTGTATGTGCATAGGAGTGTACCTTAACTCTGCTGCTACCCACAGCTCACACTCAAGTGCAACATCCTTGGTGATGTACACTGTGTTCACACCCATCCTGAACCCCTTCATCTACAATCTGAGGAACAAAGACATAAAGAGGGCTCTAAAAACATTTTTTAGCATCTTGGCTATAAAATGGACAATTCTGCTAGAGCTGAATAACAGCCCGTGATTGCAGGTTTTACTTATTGCCAGAAATTTTTATTCTTTTACCAGATTTGGGAGCTAGAACTTACTCCTACTCATTATTTTCAGGAATTTCCATTTATTTGACACGACTTCTCTATGCAATTTACATAGCTCACTTTATTTAGCCTTGTGATCGCTATCATATCCAACAGTTTTTCTCTTGATCATTTTCTTTTTTTTCTTTGCACAAAGGTTTTATTCATTTCTTTGTATGTTATATTCTATAATAAAGATTCAAATTCTAGTTGCAAAATAAGCAAATATTTTTTTCTCTTTGGAAAGATTTAGCAAAAAGCACTGTAAAATTCTTTTTTATTATGGTAACATAGGTTTATAACAATTTATAAATTTCAGGTGCACATCATTATATTTTTACTTCTGTATAAACTACATCGTGTTCACTATCAAAAGTTTAGTTTCCATCCGTCACAGTACAAAAGTCCCTCTTTATCCTTTTCACCTTTCTCCCACACCCTTCCCTCTGGTAACTACCAATCTGTTCTCTG
The DNA here is from genome assembly GCF_041296265.1 of Equus caballus. Lineage (NCBI taxonomy): Eukaryota > Metazoa > Chordata > Mammalia > Perissodactyla > Equidae > Equus > Equus caballus. The sequence goes on from NC_091704.1 coordinate 14,189,233, forward strand.
TGTCTGTGTGTTTGTTGTCCGCGTTTTATCTTCCACATATGAGAGAAATCACATCGTATTTGTCTTTGTCTGACTGACTTACTTTGCTTAGCATAATACCCTCAATGTTCATCCATGTTACAAATGCCAAGATATCATTCTCTTTCATGGCTGAGTCGTATTTCATTGTATACATATATAGCACAGCTGCTTTATCCATTCATCCATTGATGGGCACTTAAGGTTCTTTCTCTGTTTTGGCTATTGTGAATATGCTGCAATGAACATGGGATGCATGTACCTTTTCAAATCAGTGTTTTTTTGTTCTTTGGATATATACCCAGATGTGCGATAGCTGGATCATGCAGTATTTCTATTTTTAATTTTTTGAGGAATCTCCATACTGATTTCCATAGTGACTGCACCAATTTACATTCCCATCAGCAGTGTATGAGGGTTTCCTTTTGTCCACATCCTCTCCAACTCTTGGTATTTGTGGTCTTTTTAATCACAGACATTCTGATAGGCATGAGGTGATATCTATTTGTGCTTTTGATTTGCATTTTCCTAGTAATTAGTGATGTTGAACATCTTTCATGTGCCTCTTGGCCATCTGTATACCTTCTATGAAAGAATATCTCTTCAGATTTCCTGCCCATTTTTTAATTGTGAAGTTTATTGTTGTTGTTAAGTTGTATGAGTTCTTCATACATTTTAGATATTAACCTCTTATTGGATATATGATTTGAAAATATCTTCTTCCAACCAGTAGGTTGTCCTTTTGTTTTGTTGATGGTTTCCCTTGCTATGCAGAAACTTTTTAGTTTGATGTAGTCCATTTTTTTGTTTTTTCTTATGTTTCTCTTGCATAAAGAGACATATCCAAAAAGATATTGCTAATACTAATGTCAAAGAGCATATAGCCTAAGTTTTCTTCTAGGAATTTTATGGTTTCAGGCCTTACATTCAAGTCTTTAATCCATTTTTAGTTAGTTTTTATGTATAGTGTAAGATAGTGGTCTACTTTAATTCTTTTGCATGTGGCTAACCAGTTTACCCAACACCATCTGTTAAAGAGATTTTTCTTTCTACATTGTATGTTCCTGGCTTTTTTGTCAAAAGTTAGCTAACCATAGATGTATGTGTTTATTTCTGGACTTTCAGTTCTGTTCCATTTATCTGTGTGTCTGTTTTTCTGCCAGTATCATGCCATTTTGATTACTGTAGCTTTGTAGTATATTTTGAAATCAGGGAGTGTGATACCTCCAGTTTTGTCCTTTTTTTCTCAGGATTCCTGTGGCTATTGAGGGTCTTTTGTTTTTCCCTATAAATTTTAGGATTCTTTGTCTATGTATGTGGAAAATGTTGAAGTTTTGATAGGGACCCCACTGAATCTGTAGATTGCTTTAGAGAATATGGACATTCTAACTTTGTTTATTCTTCCAATCCATGAACACAGAATATCTTTCTGTTTCTTTGTGTCTTCCTTGATTTCTTTCAATAATGTCATAGTTTCAGCATATAGGTCTTTCATCTCCTTGTTTAAGTTTACTCCTAAGTATTTTATTCTTTTTGTTGTGATTGAAATGGGATTATAGTCTTTATTTCTCTTTTGCTAGTTTGTTGTTAGTGTATAATAATGAACCTGATTGTTGAATGTTGATTTCGTACCATGCAACTTTACTGTATTTGTTGATTATTTCTAACAGTTTTTTGGTGGGTTCCTTATGGTTTTCTATATATAGAATCATTTCTTGTACAAATAGTGACAGTTTTACTTCTTCTTTTCCAATTTGAACCCGTTTTCCTACTTTTTCTTTCCTAATTGCTCTGGCTAGGACTTCCTATACAATGTTGAATAAGAATCATGAGAGTGAGGATCTTTGTCTTGTTCCTGTTCTTAAAGAGATAGATTTCAATTTTTCACTATTGGGTGTAAAGTTAGCTGTGGATTTGTCACATATCACCTTTATTATGTTGAGGTATTTTCCTTCCTTACCCACTTTATTCAGAGTTTTTATCATTGATGGACGCTGAATCTTGTCAAATGCTTTCTCTGCATTTACTGAGATGATTGTGTGATCTTTTTTTCCTTCATTTTGTTAGTGTGATGTATCATGTTGATTGATTTGTGGATACTGAACCATCCTTGTGTCCCTGGAATAAACCCCACTTGATCGTGGTGTGTGATTCCTTAAAGATATTGTTGTATTTGATTTGCTAATGTTTTGTTGAAGATTTTTGCATCTTTGCATGTTCTTCAGTGATATTCGCCTGTAATTCTCTTTTTTTATGTTATCCTTGTCGGGTTTTAGTACCCAGGTAACATCTCCTTTGTAAAATTAGTAAGCAAACAGCCACTTTTTCAATTTTTTGAAAAATCTTGGGAGGGATAGTTATTGAGTCTTCTTTGAATGTTTGACAGAATTCACCAGAGAAGATGTCTGTTTTTGCTTTTTGAAAGGTTTTTGATTACTGTTTTGATCTCCTTACTAGTAATTGGTCTATTCTCTATTTCTTCTTGATTAAGTTTTGGAAGATTTATGATTCTATGAGTTTATCCATTTCTTCTAGGTTATCCAATTTGTTGCTATGTAGCTTTTCATAGTATTCTCTTATAACTCTTCATATTTCTGTGTTATCTGTTACAATTTCTCCTTTTTAATTTCTGATTTTATTTGAGCATTCTCCTTTTTTCTTAGTGAATGTAGCTAATGGTTTGTGAATGTTATCTTTTCAAAGAACGAGTTCTTAGTTTCATGGATCCTTTCTACTGCGTTTTTAGTCTATTTCATTTATTTCTCCTCTTATATTTATTATTTCCTTCCTTTTACCAACTTTGGGCTTTGTTCTTTTTCTAGTTCTTTTAGGTACAGTGTTAGATTGTTTATTTGAGATTTGTTTTGTATTGTTATATACATCCCTTTTAGTACCACTTTTGCTGTATCCCATAAGTTTTGGTAATTTGTGTTTTTATTTTCATTTCTCTCCAGGTATTTTTTATTTCTCCTTTGATTTCTTCATTGATCCAATAGTCATTCAGTAGTGTGTTGTTTAGTCTCCACATATATATGACTTTTCCAGCTTTTTTCTTGTAGTTGATTTCTAGTTTCAACCATTGTGCTTGGTTAAGATGCTTGATATGATTTCAATCTTCTTATATTTGTTGAGACTTGTTTTATTTCCCAACATATGGTCTTTGAGAATATTCCATGTGCACTTGAGAAGAATATGTATTCTGCTGCTTTTGGATGGAATGTTTGGAAAACATATATATGTTTTAAGTACATCTGGCCTAATGTTTCATTTAAGGCCACTATTTTCTTCTTGACTTTCTGTCTGGATGATCTATCCATTGATGAAGGTGGGATGTTAAAGTCTCCTACTATTATTGTATTGCTGTCAATTTCTTCCTTTAGGCCTTTTAATAATTTGCTTTATATATTTTGGTTCTCCTATGTTAGCTGTATACATATTATTAAATGTTGTGTCTTCTTGATGGAATGTCCCTTTTGTCATTTTATAATGTCCATCTTTGTCTCTTATGTTTTTTGGCTTGAAGTCTATTTAATCTAATATAAATATGGTTACACTGTTTTCTTTTGGTTGCCATTTGCTTGGAGTATCATCTTCCATGCCTTCACTTTATCTTTAGCAGTGAAATGAGTCTCCTGGAGGCAGCATATTGTTGGACCTTGCTTTTCAATGCATCCAGCCACTCTGTGTCTTTTTCTTCATGAATTCAGTCCATTTCCATATAGGGTGATTATTAATATATGAGGACTTAATACTGCCATTTTGTCTTTTGTTTTCTAGTTGCTCTATATTTCCATTATTTCTTTTTTTTTTTAAGTTTCTGTCTTCCGTTTCAGTTTGGTGGCTTTCTATGATGTGTTCCTTTTTTTATGTTCTGTGTCTTTGCTCCGAATCTTTGTTTTATGGTTACCATGAGGTTTGTATAAAAGCTCTCACAGGTAAGACAGCCCTTTTTCCATTGGTAGCATCTTATCTTCATTTTCCTATGCAGGTTCCATTCTTTTCTATGTATTTGTTTTCACAAATTATTTGTTTTTATATTGTGAGTTCATTACCAAATTAAGGTAGTTATAGTTATTTTTAATGCTTTTTTCCCTTTAATGTTCATGTTATAATTAAGTGTTTACTAGCCTGTTCTAAAATAGAGTTGCAACTTTATGATTTTTGTCTGTCTGTTTATCATCTTGCTCAAAGTTTTTTATCCCTTTGCCTCTGATTTCAGGTGGAGAGCTCTTTTCGTGATTTCTTGTAAGGCAGGTGTAGTGATGATGAACTCCCACAGCCTCTGTTTGTCTGGGAGAGCCTTTGTTTCTCCTTCATATATGAAGGATAACATTGCAGGACAGAGTGTTCTTGGCTGACAGTTTTTATCTTTCAGTATTTTGAATATATCATTCCACCCTCTCCTTGAGAAACTTGTAGAGTTTCTCCTAAGAAATCTGATGACAGCCTAACAGAGGTTTCCTTGTAGGTTATTATTTTTTCCCATGGCTGCCTTTAATATTCTTTCTTTATCATTGGCTTTTGATGGTTTAATATAATGTGCCTTGGAGAGGGTCTTTTGTGTTTTCTATTAGCTTCATGGATTTGTATATCCAGTTCCTTCCCCAGGTTTAGGGATTTCTCAGCTATTACTTCTTTATGTATACTCATTTCTCACTCTCTATCTGTTCTTCTGGGATACTCATTATCCTTATGTTGCCCTTTCTAATGGAGCTGAATAATTCTCATAGAATTTCTGCAAATTTTTAACATCTTAGCTTTCTCTTCTGTTCTACCTGCATCATTTCCAAGTTTCTATCTTTAATCACACTTACTCTCTCTTCCATATGGTCTGCTCTATTTCCAATGTTTTTGAAATCATTCTTACTCTCATTTATTGAGATCTTTAGCCCCAGAATTTCTGTTCAGTTCTACTTTACAGCTTCAATCTCTTTGGTAAAGTACTTCTTTTGTTCATTAATTTTATTTCGGAGCCCATTTAACTATTTTCTCGTAGCTTGTTGAGTTTCTTCATGATAGCTTTCTGAATTCTTTATCAGTTATTTCACACTCTTCCATGACTTTATGTTTGGTTTCTTATTTTCTTTTTGTAATGCTGTGTTATTGTGGCCTTTTTTGATGCCTGCTCAATTATTTGTCTGCCTTTTGTCATACCAAACACTTTTCTTATTTAAGTAAGACTTTATTTTTATTCTAGCTATTCAACCAATTGGAGATTACAGGCCTTTCTTTTGTTTTTCAGCAGGTGGCGCTATAGCACCAGCTTTTGGTTTCTCTTACCTGTGCTCCCTCTTGGCTATCTTTGAGGATGGGCACTTTCCTCACTCCACTGCCTCTATTAGGTGTGCCACCAGGTACTCTCATCATTGCAGCCTGTGTCTCTACAGGTCACTAATGCCTTGCTGTTGCCAGTGTCACTGCAGTTACAGGCTTCACCACCAATGGTATTGGGATGAATGACACGTCCACCATGTCCAGGATCACCTGGTCAGAAACACTCCTGCCATGGCAGGGAAAAGGGCAGGGTGAGAATGGAGCCAGGTTTTGCCTCTCCACCTCTACTGTTGCCCATTTCTTTGCAGCCACAGACAAAACTACAATTGGGAGGCCGGAATTGTGTGTGTGCCTCCATTGCTGCTACCAGGCTCTGAGCTACAGCTGAGGGCCCAGGATGCAGGACTCTGCCTTTGCTGAAGTTCTGCTCCATGTTGCCACAGGTGCACTGTGACTGGGAGCCATACTTACTTGTGTGCCTCTGCTGCTGCCCACTGTGTTCTCTGTGGCTGGAGGCAGCTGGTTCAGCCACCATGGCCAAGATCCAAGATGCTGGGCACCAACTCTGCTCTTCCCCCATTTAGCCTCCCTTATGTGCTCCAATCCAGTCACTTTCATATGTATCTATGTGTGGATCTCTGGCATCCTGGTGTGTTGGGCAATGTAGTCTTTGTTGGGCTCTGGATGTTTTACTTACTGTAGAAGGAAGGGGAGGGGCAAAGGAATCCTCTCACACCACCATGGTGATGATGTCTCCCTACACAAGTTTTTGATAAGCAATTTTTGCCTTATGATTCTGTGCCAGGGATACTGTGGATGCTGAGCTGATAAGAGATCAGAGTCCTAATGAAAATAATGAAACTCCACAACCAGCTACAAAAGAAACTAGGATGTTAAAGTTTATGTTATCAGGAAAAGCTGTTAACGTAGTGATACAGAAAAGAACAAAGGACGTAAAAGTGATAAAACTGTGGTTTCAAAATTTCATCTATGATAAAACATGCAAATAGCCTAACTTGTGAAATGTGTTTCACAATTTCATCTATGATAAAACATGTAAATAGCCTAACTTGTGAAATGTGTTTATTACATAAAACAAGTACAACTCATCACTCTGTTAGGCAAATGGGAATCTCCAAATTGTTTCTGATCCAAAGTTGGGAATAACTTTGAGAAATTAGGGGGAAAAAAAAAGGAAAAATGTCGGATATCAGAATAATCAGAAAGTTTAATAAATGGAGTTATTTAAATTTAATAAAGCAGTTAAAATTTTAAAAGTTGAAATTCCAGCATATAAATAGCAAGATTAAGTTGGTCTTTCATGATTTGATTGAAGAATCACAATTTCTGGCTGCTGGCATGGAGCCCTACAATCACTTCTTGAAAAATGGCCACTTTATGGCTTTACCCTGAAGAAAGTCTTCAGAGCTCCCTCTGTCTTTGTCCTCAGACTGTAGCTGAAGGGATTCAGTATAGTACACTATAACCACAGTGTACATCACTGAGGCTGTTGCTCTTAAGTGTGAGCTGTGGGTAGCAGCAGAGCTGAGGTACACTCTCAGGACCATACAATAAAATAAGGAGACAACTGAGAGGTGAGATGCATAGGTAAAAAAGGCTTTATACTTCCCCTGAGCTGATGAGATTCCATGTATGGAAGAAACTATCTTAGAGTCAGAGTAAAGGACGTCAGCCTGGGAACCATCACCCAGCAGGACAGCTGCAAAATACATCACCATGTTACCAAGAAAGGTGTCAGAACAGGCAAGTTGGACCACCTGATTAAGTTCACAGAAAAAGTGGTGAATTTTCAAGCCTCTACAGAAGGACAGCCACAATATCATTAAGCTGTGTAACATGGAATGTGGGATACTGATAATGCAAGTTACCAGAACCAGCAGCCCATAGAGCAGGGGGTTCATGATGACCATATAGTGCAGGGGGGTGACAGATAGTGACAAACTTGTTGGAGGCCATCACAGTCAGGAGGAAACTGTCCAACCCTACAAAGAGTATGAAAAAGGACATTTGTATATGCAGCTTTCATAAGTTATAACTTTTCTCTGTGTCTGCATATTCACCAGCATCTTTGGAACAGTGGTTGAGGTGAAATTGATGTCTATAATAGACAGATTGAGAGGAAGAAGTACATAGGGTGTGGAGGTGGGAGTCAGAGCTGACAGCCAGAGTGATTAGTAGGTTCACAAGTATGGTGACCAAGTACATGGACAGGAACAGCCCAAAGAAGAAGGATTGCAATTCTTGTTTATCTGAAATTCCAAAAGGAAGAAATTCTGAAATTTTTGTATTATTCCCTGGCTTCATGTAATTGATATGACTACCGAAAAAAAGAGAAAAAAGAACATGACACAATCATGAATTACTAACCTGGCAGATATGCTATTATTTATATTCTACACTCAAGAAATTAATTTTTACATTTATGTATGGAGCATGATAAAAACACTAAAAAACTAGGAATAATAGGAAACTACCTTAATGTTCTAAAAGCCATTTATGAAAACCCACAGTGAACATTATACAACCCCATTAATTATACAGTATTCATGGGAAAATGGTTCCAGGACTCCCACAGACACCAAAATCCACACATGCTCAAGTCTCATATATGAACTAGCATAGTATTTGCATATAACCTATGCACATCCTCTCATACACTTTAAAACATCTCTAGATTACTTATAATGTAAATGCTATGTAGATAGTTGTTACACTGTATTGTTTTGGAGGATTAATGAACAGAAAAATATCTGTGCATGTTCATTACAGATGCAGGTATCATAGGTCTTTCAATCTGTTGTTGGTTGAATCCACGGATATGGAACCCACGGATATGGAGGACCAACTGTACTCAATGGTGCAAGATTGATCCGTTTTCTTGTAAGATCAGAAACAAGACAAGGATGCCCACTTTTGTAACTTTGATACAAAATAACACTGGAAGTTCTAGACAAAGCAATTAAGTCAAGAAAAAGAGGATGGCCAACAGGCACATGAAAAGATATTCAACAGCACCAATTATTAGGGAAATGCAAATTAAAACTATAATATGATATCACCTTATGCCTATCAGAACGGCTACAATTAACAAGACAAGAAATAACAAGTGTTGGAGAGGATGTGGAGAAAATGGAACTCTCATACACTGCTGGTAGGAATGAAAACTGGTGCAGCCACTATGGAAAATAGTATGGAGATTCCTCAAAAGATTAAGAATGAGTCTACCATATGATCCAAGTATTCCACTTCTGGATAACATGAAAACACGAATGCATAAAGATACATGCACCCCTATGTTCATTGCAGCATTATTCACAACAGCCAAGACCTGGAAACAACCTGAGTGCCCATCAGTGGATGAATTGATAAAGATGTGGTTTATATACACAATGAAATACTGCTCCGTCACAAAAAAGATGAAATGTTGCCATTTGCAACAACATGGATGGACCTTGAGAGTATTATGCTAAGTGAAATAAGTCAGAGAAAGTCAAATACATATTATTTCACTCATAAGCTGAAGAAAACAACAAACAAGCAAACACATAGAAACAGAGATTAGATTGGTGGCTGCCAGAGGGGAAGGGTGAGAGAGGAGGCAAAAGGGATAATATGGCACATGTGTACAGTGATGGATGGTAATTAGTTTTTGAGTTGTGAGCATGGTACAGTCTACACAGAAATTGAAATATAATGAAGTACAACTGAAATTTATATAATGTTATAAACCAAAGTTACCGCAATAAAAAATTTGATAAATTAACATTAAACAATATTTATCACTAAGGAAGAACAAAAGATGAGGGAAACAAAGAGAAAGAAAGAAAGTAAGTAAGAAAGAAAGAAAGAAAGAAAGAAAGGGAATCCAAATTGGAAAGGAGGAAATAAATTTATGTCTGTATGCAGATGATGTGATCTTATATGTAGAAAATTCTAAAGATTCCACACAAAAAAAAACTAATAGAACTAATAAATGAATTCAGCAAAGTAACAGGATAAAAAATCAACACACAAAAATCAGTTGCATGACTGTATACAAACAATGAACAACTTGAAAAGGAAATTACAAAACGAATTCCTTTTACAATGTTATCTGAAAGAATAAAATACTTAGGAATTAAGGAAGGAGGTGAAAACCCCAAGGAACTTGAAGAATCATGGAAACATTTCATCAGTAAAAGATAACGATATCCTTCAGTAACTGAACTCAAAGGCATGGAATTTTGTGATGCAGCTGATAAAGAATTGATGTTTTGAGGAAACTCAATGAGCTAAGAAAACACAGAAAGATAAATCAGTGAAATGAGGAAAGCAATATGTGAACAAAATGAGAAATTCAACAAAGAGCTAGAAATCATACAAAAAAAAACAAATAGAAATTCTGGAGCTGAAGAATTTAGTGAATGAAATGGAAAATACAATAGAGAACATAACAACAGAATAGACCAAGGAGGATATAGAAGCCGTGAGTTAAAGGATAAGACTATTGAATAACCTGCTCGGAGGAGAACAAATAAAACAGATATAGAGAGAGAGACACCAGAATACACAGTTGTCTCAAGGACACATGGAAAACTCTCCAGGAGAGATCCTATGAGAGGCCACAAAAAGTATCTTAGCAAATTCAAGAAGGGGAAATCATACCAAGTATCTTTTTTGATAACTCTGATATGAAACAAAAATCAATAACAGGAAGAAATATGGAAAATTCACAAGCATGTGGAGATTAAATTACATGCTCCAGAACAACGAATGGGTCAAAGAAGAAATCAAAAGGGAGATCAAGAGAGGCCTCACTAGGGATCATTGGCCACCTGCCCTAAACAGTTCCTGGGGGCTCTGCCACAGCCTCTATCACTATGTGATCTGCTCTGGCCATGGGAGTAATGGGAAGGATTCAGGGGGACCCAGGAGGCCTAGAAGTGGACTTGGTGGCCATTTAGGATGTGGCTGTGAACTTCACCCTGAAGGAGTGGGCTTTACTGGGTCCTTCATAGAAGAAACTCTACAGAGATGTGATGTGAGAAACCTTCAGGAACCAGGCCTCAATAGGAAAAACATGGGAAGGTCATGATATTGAAGATCAGTACAAAAACCAGGGTAGAAAACGAAGAAGTCATATGGTAAGGAGTCTGTGAAAGTGAAGAGAGTACTCAATGCAGAAAACATTTCAGCCTCATTCCAAATCTCAATCTGACAAGAAAACTACAGGAGCTAAACCATGTGAATGATGTGCATGTGGGAAACTCTTTGTGCGTCATGCATCCCTTAACAGGCACCTTAGAGTCACACTGAATCCACACCATATGACTATCAACAATATGGAGAGAAGCCATATACGTGTAAGGAAGGTGGTTTCACTCTTACCAGTTTTCTTCAAATACATGAAAGAACTCATACTGGAGAGAAACCCTATGAATGTAAAAAATGCAGTAATGCGTTCACTTCTTCCAGTTCTCTTTAAGTCCATGAAAGGATTCATACTGGAGACAAACTCTATAAATGTAAAAACTGTGGGAAAGCCTTTATAGCTCCCTCAAGCCTTTGATCACACATGATCTTTCACACTGGAGATGGACCTTATAAAAGTAAGGAATGTGAGAAAGTGTTCATTTCTTCCAGTGCATTTCAAGTACATGAAAGGAGTCACAGTGGAGAGAAACCCTACGAATGTAAAGATTGCAGTAACACATGCAGTCATTCCAGTACACTTTGAATATACGAAAGACGTCACACTGGAGAGAAACCCTATGAATGTGAAGAATGTGAGAAAGCCTTAAGTTCTCATCAAAGTTTCCAAATACATAAAAGAAGTCATACAGGAGAGAAACGATATGAATTTAAAAATGTAGCAAAGCTTTTAATTTTCCCAGTTCTCTTCAAAGACATGAAATAACTCACATGGGAGAGAAACCCTGTGAATGTCAGTAAAGTGGGAAGGCCTTTATTTTTCATGCAAACTTTCAAGGATATACAAGAAAGCATACTAGAGGAAAAACCAATTAAATATAATGGATGCGGGAAAGGCTTTCATCATCACAGTTCTTTCTGAAGGCATAAAAGGAGTCACTTGATAAAAAGTAAATGAAAGTAAACAGCATGGGAAGGACTTCAATTAGCCTACATCCTTCTGTGTGAAACTCCCATCAAAAAGAAATATACATCTAGGTAATATGTGAAAGCTTGATGGAAATTAACTTGTGTATAATGTTCTAGAAACTTTCAACATGAAAGACTTATAAAAGTTGTAAATATATTGTGTTTATCTTGCATCTTTCTTAAAGTGCAACATTGGATTATGGATTTCTATTAATTACTTTCAGAAATGAATATTGAGGAGAAATAACTGTGCAAGTCATCTTTAATCTCTAGTACATAAGATTACTAGGTAGTGCTTTTTCTTTAAATCAGTTAATAATATTTTCCTTTAACTTTTTTATAGTGTTGTAATTGTTCTCTGTTAAGGGGCCACTGAAAAATGACAGTTTGTATTTGTTGGAATTTTCATCCTGGCCTTGTATTGCTGCTCCTGGATATGCTTAGTCTATTGTATATATTTCCCTTATTAGATAAAGCTCCTTTTTCCAGGTGGTGGGTACTGTTTTTATTTTCCATAATATTAAACAGTTGGAAGAAGTTTTTAGGTATGGTAAATTTTTAAAAAGAAAAAGAGGGAATCAAGAAATAACTTGAAATGAGCAAAAATGGAAGCACAATATACCAAAACCTATGGGGTACTGCCAAAGCAATTCTAAGAGGGAAGTTTATAGTAATAAATGCCTACATTAAGAAAGAACTCAAATAACCAACGACACTTTACACCTCAAGGAACTAGAAAAAGAAAAACAAACTAAGTCCAAAGTTAGGAGAAGGAAGAAAATAACAAAGATCAGAGCAGAAATAGATCAGAAACCAGAAAAAAATAGAAAAAAAATCAATGAATCTAAGAGCTAGTTCTTTGAAAGGATACACAATATACACCAACCTCTAGTTACACTAAGATAAAAGAGAGAAGAATCAAAAAAATACAATAAGAAACTGATACCCCAGAAATACATAGGACCATAAGAGAATACCATGAACAATTATATGCCAACAAATTGGATAACTTAGAAAAAATGGATACATTTTTAGCACATACAACCTACCTGACTACATCAGGAAGAAATAGAAAATCTGAACAGACCAATAATGACCAGGGAAATTGAATCAGTAATCAAAAACCTCCCAACATGGAAAAGCCTGGTACCAGATGGTTTCAGTAGTGAAATATAGCAAACATATAAAGAATATTTAATGTCAATCCTTCTCTAACTCTTCCAAAATATTGAAGGGGAAGGAACACTCCAAAAACCATTTTACAAGAGCAATGTTATCCTGATACCATAACCAGATAAGGATACAACAAGAAAAAAACTATAGACCAATATCCCTGATGAATATAGATGTAAACATTCTCAACAAAATATTAGCAAGCCAAATTAAAAAGCACAGTAAAAGGATCATTCACCACGGTCAAGTGGGATTTATCCCTGTGAATCAAGGCTGGTTCAACATACATCAATCAATAAATGTCATACACCATATTAATAGAATAAAAGATAAAAATCATATGATCATCTCAACATCTTCAGAAAAAGCATTTGACAAAATACAACATCTTTTCATGATAAATCCTCAATAAATAGGATATAGAAGGAACATACCTCAACAGTATAAAGGTCATATACAACAAACACATAGCTAACATCATGCTCAAGGGTAAAGGGTTGAAAGCTTTTCCTCTAAGATCAGGAACAAGACAGGTGTGTCCAATCTCACCACTCCTATTGGACATAGTACTGGAAGTCTGACCCAGAGAAATTAAGCAGGAAAAGAAACAAAATTCATCCAAATTGAAAAGGAAGAAGTAAAATTGTCATTTTTTGCAGATGATATGATCTTTTATACAGAAAATTCTAAAGAATCCACCAAAACACTATTGGAATTCATCAATGAATCCAGTAAAGTTTCAGAAAATAAAATCATCATACAGAAATCAGTTGTGTTTCTATATATTAACAGTAAAACATCTGAAAAAGAAATAAAGAAAACTATCCCATTCGCCATAGCATCAAAAACAACAAAATAGTAATAAATTTAACCAAGGAAATGAAATATATGGACAATTAAAACTGTAAGACATTGATGGAGTTGATATCAAGATGGCAGCATACACAGACTCTCAACTCACCTCCTCCCATGAACACAACCAAGATACAATTATTCTTGGAAAAATTACCACTGAGAGAGAACTGAAAATTGGATCAAAAGAACCCACACAACAAGGGACAGTCCTGACTGAGGTGGAAGAGGAAGAATTTCCTTTCTGGAGAGAAAAAAGCCACCTTCATGAGCTGCAGAGCTTCACGGCCATCTGAGAGCAATCCTAATATTAGGATTGTTCCCTGGAGGAGTGGAAGCGTGTTACCACTATAAGCATCCTTCAGACTCAGCACAACTGAGATGAGTGTCATAACATCCCACTTTGCTGGCTATTAACTACAACAGGGAATACCCCTGGAAAACCTATGGGACATAAGTGGGGAAAAAAACAACACTTAAGGGCCCATGCACAAATTCACCCATTTTGGAAAGCAACGTAAAGTCATCAGAAAGAAAGGTGCACAGACCTTTGGTGAAAAGAGACTCACCTGATAGGCTGTAGTGCATCTTGGTGAAAAGTGAGACATCTCCAGGGACTGAGACAGTGGTGACAGCCATTAGTGTGACCTAGATAGAGGTGTTGACAGAAGCTCGCAGATGCCATTGGAGTTCTTCCCCTGGCCTGTTAGCCCAGGGTCTGCCCCACCCACTAGAGCACTTATTTAATCCTGCTCAGCCATGGCAGGCAGACTGCCCTAGGGACTAGCCTCACCCAACAGCAAGCCCTCAGGCAACTCTTCAGCCTGTATAGACTGGGTCCCTGGATCCTCTGCAGGCAAGTGAGTGGGTGCACTTCTATGGGGCAAGGCATGCATGAGGAGAGTGTGGAGCATGTGGGGCATTGGTGGAGTGTATGACGACCTCTGCAGTGGGGTGACTGGACATGCTCCACAGGGCCAAGATGTGTGCATGGGCCAGGACTGTGTTGATGGTGTGTGTGGACCTGTGTGCCCTGAGGCTTATCAGTGGCAGAAGACTGGTGCTTCTCAAACACTCACATTGGGGATCAGCCCCACCTTTAAAAGCCTGAAACAGTTGGGTGCTCTTGAGCCTGGGGCCAACTCCACTCAGCTGCACTCCTGAGAGAGCTTGCAACATCTTTGCAGGCTGGAGGCCTACAGTATTTGTAAGCTCCTGAGCCTAGCGAACAGCCAGACTGAGGGCCTAGTCACTTAACAGGAAAACTGCAGCAAGTATGTGTTATTAGGCCTTGCAGACAACTGAGCTGGTGCTCCCCAAACCCAACAAAGTGACAGAAGTGTCCAGAACAGCCACACACAAATGAGCATTACAATCAGCTGGCCAGGGATACAGCCTAGACTCCCTGGGCACCTGCAGCAAAAGCAACCCCATCACAACAGAAGGACACACATAGCCTACACAGGAGTCACTCCTGGAACATTTCGAATTGGTGATGAGGGGAAGCACACTGCTGGGCCTCAAAAGGTGAATCCTACATAAGGCAACTTCTCCAAGATCAGGAGACACAGCTGACTCACCTAATACATACATATAAGCACAGAGAAAGAGGCAGAATGAGGAGGCAAAGGAACAGGTTCCAAACAAGAGAACAGTACAAAACTCCAGAAAAAGAACTAAATGAAACAGAAATAAACAATCTACCTGACAAAGAGTTCAAACAAAAATTCATAAAGATGCTCAACAATCTTGGGAGAAGTGTGGATGAACATTCACAAAGAATTGGAAAATATAAAAAAGAACCAATCAGAAATGAAGAATACAATCTGGAAAGGGAAAATTCACTAGAGGGACTCAATAGCAGAGTAGTTGACACAGAAGAACAGATCAGTAAGCTGGAAGAAAGACTAGAGGAAATCACCAAGGCTGAACAAATAAAAGAAAAAAGAATTAAAAAGAATGAGGACAGTCTAAGGGAACTCTGAGACAACAACAAGTGCACTAACATTCACATTATAGATGTCCCAGAAGGACAAGAGACAAAGGGGCAGAGAATCTATTTAAAGAAATAATAGCTGAAAACATTCCTAACCTAAGAAAGGAAACAGACATCCAAGTACAGGAAGTACAGAAAGCACCTAACAAGATAAACCCAAAGAGGCCCACACCAAGACATATTATAATTAAAATGTCCAAAATTAAAGATAAAGAGAGAATCCTAAAAGTTGCAAGAGAAAGCAACAAGCGACATACAAAGGGAACACCATAAGCTATCAGCTGACTTCTCAGCAGAAACCCTACAGGCTAGAAGAGAGTAGCGTGACTTATTTAAAGAGATGAAGGGAAAAAACCTACAGCCAAGAATACTCTACCTAGCAAGGTTATCACTCAGAATGGAAGGAGAGATAAAGAGTTTCCCAGACAAGCAAAAATTAAAGGAGGTTATCACCAAGAAATCAGTTTTACAGGAAATGCTAAAGGGACTTATTTAAGTTGGAAAGACAAGACTACAAATAGAGATAAGAAAATTATCAAAAATAAAAGACACTAGAACCACTGGTAAAGGCAAAAATAGTGTAAAAGTAGCAGATCAACCATCTGTGAAGAGAATACAAAGGTCAAAAGACAAAAGTACTAAAATTACCTACTTCAATGATAAGAGGGTAATGGATACACACACACAAAATAAGTGGTTAGATTTGATATCAAAAACATAAAATGTGGGAGAGTAAAAGAGTAGAGCTTCTAGAAAGAGGTCAAACTAAAGAGACCATCAGCTCAGTGCAGATTGCTATATACATGATAATCACAAACTAGAAAACTATAATTAATACACAAAAAAATTAAGACAAAGGAAGACAAACACTAAAGAAAGCCATAAAATCACAAGAGAAGAGAGCAAGAGATGAGGAAAGGAACAGAGAGTCATAGGGTGGCCAAGAGGAAAAAAAACAAGACCCATATATATGCTGCATACAAGAGACACACTTCACACCTAAAAACACTCAAGCTGAAAGTGAAGGGATGGAAGAATATACTCCATGCAAATGTCAATGAAAAGAAAGCTGCGACAGCAATACTTATATCAGACAAAGTAGACTTTAAAACAAAAACTGTAGGGGCTGGTCCCATGGCCGAGTGATTAAGTTCACATGCTCCACTGCAGGTGGCCCAGTGTTTCATTGGTTCAAATCCTGGGCGTGGACATGGCACTGCTCATCAAACCATGCTGAGGCAGCATCACACATGCCACAACTAGAAGGACCCACAACAAAGAATATACAACTATGTTCTGGGGTGCTTTGGGGAGAAAAAGGAAAAAATAAAATAAAATCTTTAAAAAAAACTGTAACAAAAGACAAAGAAGGGCACTAGATAATGATAAAGGGAATGATCCAACAAAAGGATACAACACTTGTAAATATCTATGCACCCAACATAGGAGCACTTAAATATATAAAGCAACTATTAACAGACATAAAAGACGAAATAGACAATAACACAATAATAGTAGGGGACTTTAACATTCCACTTACACCAGTGGATAGATCAGCCAAACAGAAGATCAGGAAGGAAACATTGGCCTTAAATGACACATTACACCAGGTGGACTTAGTAGATATATATAGAACATTCCATTTAAACACTTCAAAATACACATTCTTTTCAAATGCATATGGAACGTTCTCCAGGATTGATCACATATGAGGCCACAAAACAAGTCTCAATAAACTTAAGAAGATTGAAATAATACCAAGCATCTTTTCTGACCACAAAGTTATGAAACTGGAAATCAACTACAAGAAGAAAATCACAACACAAGTTGGAATAAAATATGAGAATAATAGCTTAGGAGGGGAGGAGGAAAGAGACTGAATCAGTTTAAACTAAGGAAATAAGAGACCATCAGAAAATGGAGTATGTTATGCACGAGTTTCTGAATACAAACCTCAGGGAAGCCACTAAACTAAAAAATAGAACAGAGACACAAAAAATAAATAAGGAAAAAACAAAGAAACACAGCATAAAAAACTGCATAATTCAATGGGTAGACCAAAACACACAGGACAAGAAACAAAGGAAATGCAGGAAAACCAGAGAATGAGTGACAGAATGACAGCATTAAACCCTCATACATCAATAATCACCCTCAATGTAAATGGCTTGAGCTCTCCAATAAAAAGACACAGAGTGGCAAGATGGATTAAAGAACAATATCCAACAATCCGTTGCCTCCAGGAAACACATCTCAGCTCCAATGACAAACACAGGCTCAGAGTGAAGGGGTGGAAGATGATACTCCAAGCTAATGGCAAACAAAAGAAAGCACGCACTGCAATACTTACATCAGACAAAGTAGACTTCAAGATAAGGCAGGTAAAGAGAGACAAAGAGGGGCAATATATAATGATGAAAGGGACACTCCATCAAGAAGAAATAATGCTTATAGGTATCTACGCACCCAACACAGGAGCACCAAAGTTCATAAAGCAACTATTAACAAACCTAAAAGAAGATATTAAAAATAACCTAATAATAGTAGGGGACCTCAACACCCCACTCACATCATTGGACAGATCACCCAGACAGAAAATCAACAAGGAAACAGTGGAATAAAACAAAAAGCTAAAACAATTGGACTTAATAGACATACATAGAACACTCCATCCAAAAACAGCAGAATACACATTCTTCCCAAGTACACACAGAACATTCTCAAGGATGGACCATATTTTGGGAAACAAGGCAAGCCTCTACAAATTTTAAAAAAATTGAAATAATAACAAGCATCTTCTCCGATCAGAATGCTATAAGGCCAGAAATTAATTACAAGAAAAAAGCTGAGAAAGGCACAAGGATGTGGAGACTAAACAATATGCTATTGAACAAGCAATGGATCATTGAAGAAATTAAAGAAGAAATCAAAAAATACCTGGAGACAAATGAAAATAATAACGTGCCATACTAACTCATATGGGATGCAGGAAAAGCTGTATTAAGAGGAAAATTCATCACAATATAGGCACACCTTAACAAACAAGAAAAATTCCAAATACGCAATCTCAAATTACACCTAACTGAATTAGAAAAAGAAGAACAAAGCCCAAAGCCAGCAGGAGAGAAATAATAAAAATCAGAGTAGAAACAGATGCTATTGAAACAAAAAAGGCAGTAGAAAGGATTAATGAAACAAAGAGCTGGTTCTTTGAGAAGAAAAATAAAATTGACAAACCCCTAGCCAGACTTACAAAGAAAAAATAGAGAAAGCTCAAATAAACAAAATCAGAAATGAAAGAGGAGAAATAACAACAGACTCCGCAGGAATACAACGGATTATAAGAGAATACTATGAAAAACTATATGCCAACAAAATGGATAACCTAGAGGAAATGGATAAATTCTTAGACTCCTACAACCTCCCAAAGCTAAGTCAAGAAGAAACAGACAATCTGAACAGACCAATCACAAGGAAAGAGATTGAAACAGCAATCAAAAGCATCCCAAAGAATAAAACCCCAGGACCATACGGCTTTTCTGGGGAATTCCACCAAACTTTCAGAGAGGATTTAATACCTATCCTTTTCAAGCTATTCCAAAAAATTAGGGAGGATGGAACACTTCCTAACACATTCAATAAGGCCAACATCACTCTTATACCAAAGTCTGACAAGGACAGCACAAAAAAGGGGAACTACAGGCCAATATCACTGATAAACATAGATGCAAAAATTCTCAACAAAATTTTGGCAACCCAAATTCAGCAATACATCAAAAGGATCATACATCAATATCAAGTGGGATTTATACCAGGGATACAGGGATGGTTCAACATCCACAAATCAATCAATGTGACACACCACATCAACAAATTGAGGAATAAAAACCACATGATTATCTCAATAGATGCAGAGAAAGCATTTGACAAGATCCAACAGCCATTTATGATAAAAACTCTAAACAAAATGGGGATAGAAGGAAATTACCTCAACATAATAAAGTCCATATATGACAAACCCACAGCCAGCATCATACTCAATGGGCAAAAACTGAGTGCCATCCCCCTGAGAACAGGAATGAGACAAGGATGCCCTCTATCACCACTCTTATTTAACATAGTACTGGAGGTTTTGGCCAGAGCAATTAGACAAGAGAAAGAAATAAAAGGAATCCAAGTAGGGAGTGAAGAAGTGAAACTCTCACTGTTTGCAGATGATATGATCTTATATATAGAAAACCCAAAAAATCCACTGGAAAACTAACAGAAATAATTAACAACTACAGTAAAGTTGCAGGGTACAGAGTCAACTTACAAAAATCAGTTGCTTTTCTATACTCCAATAATGAACTTACAGAAAGAGAACTCAAAAATATCATTCCATTTGCAATCACAACTAAAAAAATAATGTACCTAGAAATAAATTTAACCAAGGAGGTGAAGGACTTATACAAATAAAACTATATGACATTACTGAGAGCAACTGATAATGACTTAAAGAGATGGAAAGAGATTCCTTGCTCATGGATTGGAAGAATAAACATAGTTAAAATGTCCATACTACCCAAAGCAATCTACAGATTCAATGCAATCCCTATCAGAACCCCCAACGACATTCTACACGGAAATAGAGCAAAGAGTACTAAAATTCATATGGGGCGATCAAAGACCATGAATTGCTAAGGTAATCTTGAGAAAAAAGAACAGCTGGAGGTATCACAATCTCTGATTTAACAATGTACTACAAAGCCATAGTGACCAAAGCAGCATGGTACTGGTAGTAAAACAAGCACATGGATCAATGGAACAGAACTGAAAGCCCAGAAATAAAACCACACATCTACTGTCACCTAATCTTCAACAAAGATGCCAAGAACATACAATGGAGAAAAGATAGTCTCTTCAATAAATGGTGTTGGGAAAACTGGACAGCCACATGCAAAAGAATGAAGGTAGACCACTATCTCACACCATACACAAAAATAAACTCAAAATGGATCAAAGACTTGAAGATATGTCCTGAAACTATAAAACTCCTGGAAGATAATATTGGTAGTATACTCTTTGACATCAAACTAAAAAGGATCTTTTCAAATACCATGTCCTCTCAGACAAGGGAAACAAAAGAAAAAATAAACAAGTGGGAATTCATCAGACTAAAGAGCTTCTGCCACACAAAAGAAACTAGGATAAAAACAAGGAGACAACCCACCAACTGGAAGAAAATATTTGCAAATCATATATCTGAAAAGGGGTTAATCACCATAATATATAAGGAACTCACACAAATGAACAATGAAAAAGCAAACAACCCGATCAAAAAGTGGGCAGAGGAGATGAACAGACATTTTTACAAAGAAGATATACAGATGGCCAATAAACACATGAAAAGATGTTCATCCTAATCATCAGGGAAATGCAAATCAAAACTACACTAAGATACCACCTTACACCTGTTAAAATGTTTATAATAACAAATGTTGGAGAAGGTGTGGAGAGAAGGGAACCCTCACACACTGCTGGTGGGAATGCAAACTGGTGCAATCACTATGGAAAACAGTATTGAGATTCCTCAAAAAACTAAAAATAGACCTACCATATGAACCAGTTATCCCACTACTGGGTATCTACCCAAACAATGTGAAATCAACAACCCAAAGTAACATATGCACCCTTATGTTCACTGCAGCACTATTCACAAAAGCCAAGACATGCAAGCAATGCAAGTGCCCATTGACCGTTGATTGGATAAAGAAGATGTGGTATATATATACAATGGAATACTACTCAGCCAGTAAAAAGACAAATTCATCCCATTTGCAATAACATGGAAGGACCTAGAGGGAATTATGCTGAGAAAAATAAGCCAGACTGAAGAAGACAAACACCAGATGATTTCACTCATATGTGGAATATAAACAAGTTCCAGGACAAAGAAAAGAGTTTAGTGGTTATCAGGGGAAGGTGGGTGGGGGGGACACTGGGTGTGAAGGAGAGCACTTATGTGGTGACAGTCAAGAAATAATGTACAACTGAAATCTCACATTGATGTAAACTATTATGAACTCAATAAAAATTTTTTAAAAAACTAACAACCCAATAAAAAGTGGGCAAAAGATCTGAACAGAGATTTCTCCAAAGAAGATATACAGATGGCCATCAGGCACATGAAAAGATGTTCAACATCATTAACTATCAGGGAAATTCAAATCAAAACTACAATGAGATATCATTGTATCCTGTCAGAATGGCTATAATTAATAAGACAGGAAACAATAAGTATTGGAGAGGATGTGGAGAGAAGGGAACCCTCATAGTCTGCTGGTGGGAGTGCAAACTGCTGCAGCCACTATGGAAAACAGTATGAAGATTCCTCAAAATTTAAGAATATATCTACCATATGATCCAGCTATCCCACTATTGGGTATTGGTCAAAAGAACTTGAAAACACAAATGCATAAAGATACATGCACCCCTATGTTCACTGCAGCATTGTTCACAGTAGCCAAGACTTGGAAGCAACCTAGGTGCCCATCAAGGGATGAATGGATAAAGATGTGGTATATGTATACAATGGAATACTACTCAGCCATAAGAAATGATGAAATCTGGCCATTTGTGACAACATGGATGGACCTTGAGGATATTATCCTAAGTGAAAAAAGCCAGAAGGAGAAAGTCATCTACCATATGATCTCATTCATAAGTAGATGATAAAAACCACAACAAACAAATACATAGAAACAAAGATTGGATTGGTGGTTACTAGAGGGGACCAGAGGAGGGAGGAAGGCAAAAGGTATGTGGTGATGGATTGTAATTAGTCTTTGGGTGATGAACATGATGTAATCTACACAGAAACCAAAATACATGACGATGTACACTTGAAGTTTACATAATGTTATAAACCAATGTTACTGCAACAACAAAAAAATCTAGCCTTACCAAAGTGACTTCTTAGTTGTAATACCTTGCCAATGGACTTTAGGTAGCCAATTGTATCATGTGAAAACCTGATCAATTTACTTTTACTCAAAATGTGAACTTATTATTGCTTTTTCTTCTTTGGTCATATTGGTTTGAAATTTCAGAACAGTGTTGGGTAGTGGCAGCAGCAGGCATATTTGTCTTCTGTATGATCTTTATGGGGATTCTTCAAATTTTTTCATGTCAGGGTTGTTATTAGCTGATGACCAAGGAAACTACTTTATCATAGTTAAGAAATATCCTATTTACAGATCCTCAGACCAGTTTTCATGCAATATCTTTGGCATTTAATAAGACGATCCTATTCTATTTGGATGATTTTTTCTGCTGATTTGCTCTACTACAATAAATAAATTACCAATATGAAATGCTGGTTGCTCTCTAAGGTTGAATGCTACCTGGTCATGGTATTTGTTTTGCCTGATAAATTGCTGAATATATTTTATTGCTATTTTCTTTGAGCTTTATCCTACATTAATTATTAAAAGATTAATCTGTAGTCTTGGCTGTACCTCTGCTATTGTGAAGAGCTGTTGGCTTTTGGTATCATGATTAAAATGGCTTCATAAAATTCGTTAGGACATTTATTTTCAAGTGACTGCAAATAATTTTTATGTATTTCAAATTAGTAATTTGGCACTGTGTCTTTTCTGGGAGGTAAAGTTGATTGATGACTCAATTTCTTTCATGATTGGTCCATAATACATTTTAAGTAGTCAAATGAGTAGAAATTGTGAGTAGAAAGTGAGTAGATATCACGACATTACCATAGTTTATGGAAATTATATACAGACCCAGGCCTTTTTAATTAGTATTATTAAAACAATAATAAAAATTATTGTGATTATTTTTATTGTAAAGGCACTTAAAAGTAAAGTACAGATTAGTTAAAGACATCTGAAAAGACTAAGACTGGATGACCAGGTGTCAGGGCAGTTGAACAGATGAGGTCTACTTTGGGTGCAAAATTAGTTTTCATGTGTAGGTTTTCCAGCTAGTGGTGGCAACACAGAAGTTGGCGGCATTTGGATGTTCTGAGGAGAAGATGGCGGCATTTGGAAACCCCAAACTGACAGACAAGAAAGAAGAAATGCTTTATCTCCTCAAATTGCATTCAAGCTAACAGTGACCACGGTTCTGAGTTGCCTATTGGTCATTGATTCAGTCTTGCTTCTGCCTCTTTCTTGGAAGAAACTGCTATACACAGAAACAGGAAACCACTCGGCGCTCCCAGTATGTCCCCTCCTAGGACTTTCTGAGAAGCCAGAGATTCAATGTGTTTTCTTTGGGCTGTTCCTGTCTTTGTACCTGGTCACTGTTTTGGGGATCCTGCTCATCATCCCGGCCAACATTTCAGACTCCCACCTTCACACACCCATATACTTCTTCCTCTCCAACCTGTCCTATTCTGACATCTGTTTCACCTCCACCACCATCCCAAAGATGCTCCTGAACATCCAGGTGCAGAGCAAAGGCATTAGCTATGCAGGCTGCATCATGCAGATGTATTTTTTTTCACAGGTTTTGGACTTTTGGACAATTTACTCCTGACTGTGATGGCCCATGACCGTTTCGTGGCCATCTGCCACCCGTTGCACTACACAGTCATTATGAACCCCCGCTTCTGTGCCCAGTTACTCCTCCTGTCCTGGCCCATCAGTGTTCTTGGGGCCCTCCCTGAGAGTTTAACCATGTTGTGGCTTTCTTTCTGTGCAGTCACTGAAATCCTGCAGTATTTATGTGAACTCCCTGAGGTCCTCAAGCTCACCTGCTCTGACACTTTCATCAATAACATTGTATTATATATTGTGACAGGCACTATGGGCTTTTCTCCTCTCACTGGGATCCTTTTTTCTTACTCTCAAATCATTTCTTGTGTACTGAGGATCTCAGCAGGAGGGAAGTATAGCATGTTTTCCACCTGTGGGTCTCACCTCTCGGTTGTCTCCTTGTTCTGTGGGACCTGCCTGGGGGTCTCCCTCAGTTCCACGTGGACACACGCCTCTCAGACATGGGTGTTTACCTCAGTCCTGTACACTGTGATCACTCCCGTGATGAACCCCGTCATCTACAGCCTGAGGAGCAGGGTCATGAAGAGGGCCTTTAGAAAGCCTGACTGCAGTGTATCATCTTCCCAAGACAACAGCAAAGACTCTGTGCCTGGACAAGTGTGACCAAGGGCAATGGAACAGAGCACTTAACAGTGTGGACTCTGAAGTCCCCCTGACTGGGTTCAAATGCTGATGTCGCTTTTAATGGATGGTGGTCTTGTTAGAAATGCTCAACGTCCTGTGCCTCAGTTTCTCTCATTGTTGAAATGGACCAACAATGCATGCCTCATACAGGTGACAAGAGGATCAAAAGGGATGATATGGTAAAGCTCCAGCACAGGGAATGCAAGTGGCAAGTCCTAAGCAAATGCCAGCTATTGATATATATAAGAGGGCTAATTTTTTATGATGCTCCAGCCCACGTTATTAAGCAAATTTCTCTCCCTGTGCTCTGGTCTCCATTAGACTGTCACAAAGCTCATTTTCCTTGGGAAGAAAGACAACATGATATAGGGAAGAATTTCTCATCCTTGGCGCTCTTGATACTTGGGCTGCATCATTCTTTGCTGGGGCTGTCCTCCGCATTGTAGGTGTTTAGCAGTAACCCTGTCCTCTAAACACTGGATGCCAGTAGTATCACCAGCCAAGTTGTAACAATTAAAAATGTCTCCAGATATGAACAAATGTCCTCTCGGGGCCAAATCACCCCCAGTGCATAACCACAGGAGAGTTTCTTCCAAAGAGGAAGAGAACATATGGAAAACTCCCAGGTGCAAAATCCTCAAGGGCATCTGCTGAAGCCTAAAAAGTAATAAACGGGGGCTTACATCTCTCATCTCATCCTGTTTGGGAAGCTTGGGGATTATGGTTATATATTTTTACCTTGAATTAAAATGAGGTTTCTGTAGCAGAGGTGCAATATCTGTGCAGTGTGAACCTGGGAGGGACACTGAGTTTTTATCTAAGCCTCGTTGGCTCATATGGGTCTCCATGGGTCTCTTAGAAGTGTCATTAAGTTTCTGATGACCCACAGAAGGACACAGAAGGCTGAGCTGAGTGTCCATAAGTTGGAAGTTGGCTCCTGGGGTAAGAGGTCAGATGATGTCAGCCAGTGTCTGCTGTGGACAGTCTGTGTCAAGGGACAATGGAGAACTCACTGTGATGTTGAAGGTTCTGAGGAGTTGAAAGGAGCTAAAATTGGACTGAATCAACAGAAGACGACCACAGAATTTGTCCAAACCAAGAGAAGATAGCAGAGGTTCATTTGCCCAGACAAGATGTCTGGTCCATCTGGATGCCAGTTCACTGCCACACAATAATTATAATGGTAATAACAACCGGAAAATGTGAGTCATTGAACTGCCTGAGCTGACTGCTATTGGCAGTGGTGGCTCTCATTGGACTTCCAACGGCAGCCTCTGCCAATATCTGGGTTAACAAACCTTTGCTATGTTCTCTTGGTTTGGACCAACTCTGTGGTCCTCTCATGATGATTCACCCAGATTTTAGCTCCTTTCAATACCCCAGAACCTTCGTTGTCACAGCGAGTCCTCTATCTGTCCCTTGACACAGACTGTCCATAGTGGACACTAGGTGGCATCATCTGACTTCTCACCCAGGGGCCAGTTTCCAACCTGTGGGCGCTCAGCTCAGCCTTGTGTGTTCCTCTTTGAGTCTTCGGAAACCTATCACCCTTCTATGTGACCCATGGAGCCCCATATGAGCCAAGAAGGCTGAGATTAAAACCTAGTGTAAAATTTACTATTTTAATCAATTTAAAGTGTATAGTCAATAGCAATAAACACACTCATGATGTCGTGCAACCATCAGCACCACTATCTACTTCCAGAGCATTTTCTTTTTTTTCGGTTGCCTCCATCATGATTTTTTTTTTTAGGAAGTTTGAGCTAACATCTTTTGCTAATATTTCCTTTTTCTTTCTCTCTTTAATGCCCCAACACATAGTTTTATATCTCAGTTGCAGGTCATTTTAGTTCCTCCATGTGGGCTGCCACCACAGCAGGGCTAGATGAGTGGTGAGTAGGTCAGTGCCCAGGATCCAAACCAGCAAACCCTGGGCCACCGAAGCAGAGCACATGATCTTAACCACTACGCCATGGGGCAGGCCCCTCCAGAGCATTTTCATTACCCCAAAGGAGATGCCATAACTGTTAGCAATCACTCCCCATTTCCTTTCACCCCCAGTTCCTGGAAACCACAAATCTGCTTTCTGTCTCTAACTTGCTTTCTCTGGACATTTCATGTAAATGTAATCATACAACATATAACCTTTTGTGTCTGGCTTCTTTCACTCAGCATAATGTTGTCAAGGTTAATCCAGGTTGTAGCATGTGTCAGTACTTCATTCCTCTTCATGGCTGATGAATGGATAAACAAAATGTGGTATATCCATACAATGGGACCAGACTTTTCATATGTCAGAGAAAAATCTGCTCTATTCCCTCAGTGCATGGGATGACCTTGAAAACGATATGCTTTGACAAATAAAAATGACAAGTAATAGGATATATTGGAGTATATGAGGAAGCCATTTTGTGTAAACCTAATTCGGCCTGAGCTTGTCTTTCCAAAAGGACCTGACCGAGGCCATTGAGCATGCACTCTATATCTGCTTTAGAGATTCCCTATGGCAAAAGCAAAAGGCCCTTGAGATAAAGGTGCAACTTCTCTCCCCCTCCCAACGTTGGCATCTCCTTAAAGATTAAGCATCTTTCTTTAGGCTGGGAACCGATTGCAGCGCTCATCTGTGACCGCCCAGCCCAAGGCAACACACCGGCTGCCCCACAGCGTTCACTGAGACAGCAGACCTATCTGCCGTTTCCATCAATCGCTGTGCTGACAGAGCAGCCTCGTGACTATCGTATAAGGGACATTTCAATCATATGTGAAACATACTCTTTGAGGGTATATAACCATCCTGTATACCCCCACTTCTTTGGAGTGTTCTGTTCCTTTGTGGAAAGACTCTCCCGGGTTATAATCCTAAGATTTAAGCTCAGAATAAACTCACCCAAATTTTCATTTATAGATTGCTTATGGATTATTTTCTTCGACAGCTTGTTTTTATTCATTTTAATCAAAGAATTTTTGTAGACGACTCTGCCTCCCTGTTACCCAAACACTTCCACTCTCAATTTCTTTCCATTTCTGTGTCAGTTGTTCCCATAATTAGATTTGTCACACCATATTTGTGGGAGCCAACTCTAAGATAGTCCCCAATGATCCCCACCTACTGATGTACTGCCCCCCACATTGAATAGGGCTGACCTTTGAAGCCAACGGGATATTAAGAAATGACAACGTGTGACTTCCAAAGCTAGAGTATAAAAGACATTGAAGTTTCGCCCTTTGCTCCCCCCTGCATTGCTGCCTCTGAGGGAAGCTGGCCACCTTGGTGTGAGGACATTCAGTCAGCCCTATGGAGAGGCACACGTGGTCAGGAACTGAGGCCTCCTGCCAACAACCAGAAGTGTATCCTCCACCCCCATTCAGGCTTTCTGACAACTGCAGCGCCATCCAGCATTCTGACTGCAATCTCAGGAGAGACCTCAAACCAGGACTTCCAGCAGAAGGACTCCAGAATTCCTGACCCATGGAAACCATGCAGAATAGTAAATGTTGGTGGTAGTTGTAAGTCACTAATCTGGGGGGGGGGGGGGTTAATGCAGCAAGAGAAAAGTAACAGGAAATCCCCGATATCTCACATAATAACATGGAATTCTCAGAAGTCTTCCTGGTCCACAAATAATACATCATCATCTTTTCCCAGATTAGCTCTGCTAATTAAACACACGAGATGTTCAGTTCCCAGGATGGAAATCTTTCCTCGGGAAGTTTCTCAGAGGCTTGGATGAGAAGAGAGATGGGGCCTCCTTGGTCACCTCTGTTTCCACCTGCTTTTTAACCTTTAACAGGTGCGATGGTGTCTGCTCTCATGTCAGGTACGTTTTCTCTGTGGTGTCTGGTATGTTAGCAGGCACAGAGTGGCCTTAAGATGAATGGAGTATATGCCCCAAAACAAGTTTAAATAAATAGCTGGACCACGGAGCCTGGAGGTGGAGAGGGCTCAGCTGTCATATGGAGGAACTCCACTGTATTTCCCTAACGTGCAGCAGGGCAAAGCACTTCCTGGTGAGAACATTGCCTCCATCACGGAGAATTAAGGCAGAGCCTGGGTTATTTCTCTAGAAGGAAAAATTAAAAATCTGGAGATTCATCATGGAACGCATTTTATAATATTATAAGAAATCTTTTCTCAGATTCTGACCATGTTAACAGGTAAGGAAAACGCTTCCCAGGTGTCCCCACCCCTCCCCCCTCCAGAGACTTCCCATTCTACATCATTAACTGCAATAGCACTGTATTTGTGCCTAAGTTTCCTTGAGTCTGCAGTGGAAGTTCTTAAATCGTGATACTCAAGACTGAAATTCACACTCCAGACGTGGGCTAAGAATACACTATAAATTGTCTGTGACAAATTCTTGGGTAACATAAAGCCTACGATCGCTCTGTGTTTAGCAGACATACCACATTCATAGCAATGTGGGGATCATTTAAGACTCTCGGATATTTCCCACGTAAGCTACGGCCAAGCTGGGGTCTTGGGGAGAGAGGAATAGGGCGACACGGAGCGGAGAACTTTGGTTTGAGACTCTCGGGTCGAGGGCGCGTCTCCAACCTCTGGGGAAACCATAGGAAAAGACGCCCGGTTGGGCCGCGGGGAGCCCCAGCAGGAGACGCAGAGCCGCGGAGGCGTTTGTGCGCGAAACGCGCTCTGAAAACGCCGTGGGGACGCAGGCGACTGTGCGTGTCCAGAGGGAAGGGGCAGCGCGCTGGGCGTGGACTTGTCAAGAGTGTGGACTTGAGCATGAGCTGCAGAACCACCGGGAAATCCGGCGCCACTGAGGGGAGAGGCACAGCCCGAGTCACCTGGAGCCTGAGGAAACCTGCAGGTGTCGAGACGCTGGGCCGTTGCAGAGGAAATGCTGCCTCGTTGGGCAAAGAGGATCCCAGGAAAAACCAAAAGGAAAACCTCGTGGCTGAGCCGACGGGAACACTGAGCGCAGCTCGTACAAGAGGAAAACCACTGGGAAAAGATGCTCGCCTCCGCTCAGAAGATGACTCAGCGCTGGGGATGCTGCGCCTGAAGCAGGAGGAGACCTGCGGAGGCCCAGAGGAAAGGCCGCTCCGCCCGCCCCAGGGCTACCGCTGAACTGCGGGGGCACCTGAGGGGAGGGACGGCTGCAGGGAAGACGCCAGAGGAGGGCTGGAAGCTGAGAGCGGGTGCAGGAGCCTGGACGAGGGTGAGGTGCCCGGGGCACAGGGAGGCACTCCCCGCTTAAATCGTGTACCCGGAGTACCTGCTTTCTAAATCCGGGTCCTGCCCTGCCCGGGGCGCCCCTGAGCTGAAAGAAAACCATGGGGAATTAGATTTGCATCTGAGCTGCAGGAAACCTAGGGCATCAGAGGTAAAAGACAGGCTGAACCGCTGCTCAGGTATGGAGGATACCAAAGAAAATCCAGTCCCGTTCGGCTTGATGATGGAGTTACCTTCTGAGAAGTGCCAAATTAGGTGATTTCTCATTATGCGAACATCGTGGAGTGTACTAACACCGACGTAGCTGGTATAGCCTACTACACACCTGGGCTATATGGTACTAATCTTAAGGGACCACCCTCCTATATGCAAACACTGTTATGCGGAGCATGACTGTACAGCTCACAGTGTTCTCTCTGATTTACCTGCTCCCCGTGTCTAAAGCTACTCTCTCAGCCCGGGATCAATAAACTGTGTCCCATCCACCAAGTCCAACCCACAGCCTTTTTTGTAAAAAAAAAAAAAAAAAAAAAAAGTTATTGGAACCCAGTATAGCGGGATGAATGGTGGCCCCAAATAAGATATGTCCACATCCTAACCCGCAGTACCAGTGAATATGACCTTATTTGGAAAAGGGATCTTTACAGATATAATTAAGGATACTGAGATGAGACCATCTTTGATTATCCAGGTGGAACTTAAAGCCAATGACAGGTGACACACAGAGAAACACAGAAGAGAGACACGGAGAAGAGAAGGAGAACATGAGACTACAGAGGCAGACATTGGAGTGATGCAGCCACAAAGCCCAGGAACACTGGGAGCTGCTAAAAACAGGAAGAGGCAAGGAATGGCATCTCCCCTGGAGCCTTTGGAGGTAGCACAGCCCTACTGAGACCTTGATTTCAGACTTCTGGCCTCTAGAATAGCAAGATAATAAATGCTGCTGTTTCAAGTCCCCTAGTTTGTGGTAATTTGTTACAGCAGCCACAGAAAACTCAGACAGCCACACCCATTTCTGTACATAATGTCTACACATGCTTACCCACTACAGCAGCTGTTAAATAGTTAAAATAAAGAACAGACGGCCCACAAAGCCTAACATATTGACTATCCCACCCTTTACGAAAGTGTTTGCCCACTGATGCTCTAAGTCACTGTCAGTTACTAATAGTTACAAAGTGGACTTCCCCATTGGGGAGGAATGCCCTGAATAGCCTACCTGGGAATACAGCCAGGAAAATTTTGTCATGTGAGTTTAAAGTTGAGGATGTGTTTACTCCAGGTGGAAAAACTAAATAACTGGACCTGGGAAACTTATACAAAGAAAACTGTACCTCTGTAGTCAAATAATGAGCCTTTTTTTCCCTCCATCAAGCCCAATGACCCACTAATTTTGTCTTAGTTCAGGCTGCTCTAACAAATCACCATAGACTGATGGCTTAAACATCATTTGTTGCTCATGGTTTTGGATGCTGGGAAGCCCAAGATCAAGGTGCCAACAGGTCTGGTGTCTGGTGAGAGCCTTGCAGGCCAGGAGCTCCATATACACCCTAGACCCTCCCCCTCTCCGCTACCCAAGGATGTGGGTCACTCCTTGAAACCTTCCTTCTCCTGGTTTCCTCAGCAACTCTCTCTGCTGAAACATCAAATTCTCCCTCTCTGGTGAATTACACTCTACATTATACAAACACACTGCCATTTCTCCTTTCAAAAGTATTTTCTTGAGTGAATTTTAGGTGAATTACATTTTAATGGAAATGTTATTTTCTTAACCTCGCTTTTCCCTCCAGATGGTGCTCCTATGTCTCTGCTCTCCATCTCATTAAAACTCCTCTGGAGTGTATTCCAAAAGCACTATCTCCCCTTCCCTTCCCCTCTCTCTTTTAAACCCTTAACGATAGGACTTCCATCCTCATAATGCCAACTAAACAACTCTCATCAAGGTCTTGTCAAGGTTGGCAGAGACCTCCACATCACCAAATCCAACAGTCAGTCTTCTTAATGACTCTCTCTTAATGACTTCAGCTCCCTTGACACCATTTCTTGCTCCTTCTTGAAACTTATCCTCTCTTGGTTTTGCCTTACCTGGCTGGCAGCTCCGTCTTCTTTTGCTGGCTCCCCCTCACAGTCTCAAGTTCTCAGTTCTGTAGTGTTCCATGCTTCAGTCCTCAGTCCTCTCCATTTCCCTATCTGTTCTCATTTTGTAGGTAATTTCAAGCTGTGTCATAGATTCAAAAATCATATTTGCAGACTAATGACTCCAAATATTTCTTTTCATACAACATCACTCCAGAATCATTGACTCAACTGCTCCTTAGACATCTCCACTTGGATGCTTAATAAACATATCAAACTTGACATGTACAAAGCCATAGTCCTGAAAAATTATTGCCCAAATCTGCTCCTTTCACTGTCTTCGCATCTCTGTAAACAGCAAATCTCCACTATTCCAGTATCTGAGACCAAAATACTTTGAATTGTCCTTGATTCCTCTCTTCCTGTGTCACCCCACATCATATCATTCAGCAAAGTCCATCAGCTCCACCTTCAAACTACATTCCATATCTAACTCCCTACCACCACCTCCACAGCCGCCTCTCTGGTCCCAGCCACCACCCTTTTTCCTCGGTTAGGTGACCAATTTACACAGGATTGTGTTGATCTATAGCTGTTGTCTCAAAATAATTATTAATAGCGCCCTCTTTCCATTTCAACATTTTCAACTTAAATTTCAGTTTCAATTTGAGCAATAAGTTGTACGGTCAGTTCCCTCCTGGAGAATTGCAATAGCCTTCCCATTAATCTCAATGTTCTCCCTTTATGCCCCATCCCTACAGTTAATTCTCAATTTAGCAACTGAATCATCTTTTAAAAGTATAAGTTTGTTCAATGATTCCTCCACTCGAAAGCCCTTTATTAGCTTCCAACATCAGTAAGAGCAAAAGCCTCAGACTTCCCAGGGGCCTAAAAGACTCCCTCCTCTCCTCTCTGATTCATGTCCTCTCTCTCTTCCCTGAAACATTTTTACACATGATAATAATGGACCATAAATCCCTGTACAAGCACTAAAGTGAAGACCCAGATTTAGCTCTATTTTCTGTTAACAGCCATGAGAAGGAAGGGAGACTGAGTCAACTACAAGATTCATGATACTGATTAAATAACATGGTGCACTGTTCAATATAATGACATGAGCACAGTGAACCCCACAGTAGGTCTGCCCTTCTGGTAGAAAAGGTCTCATCCTGTTGATTACTCCTTCAGGCTGAAAGCAGCCATTCAAAGGGAATGCTCTAAGTATCCTACTGTTCTTATCTTCTGGAAATATTTTAATAATGTTTGATTTGGGCTATAAAATTCACTCCCTTGTGAATTGATAAAGATGGCCCATTGCCTCTGGACTAGAATACTGAGGACTGTCTGATGGACTTGGTTTTACCCTGTAAAGCTATAAATACCCACAGAGTCCTGCCTGTAGAGCCAGCCACCTCTCCATGCACTTCTCTCGTTGCATGTCTACAACTATCTCTTGATTGCACCTTCAATGGTAAGAAGAGGAGTTGTGCCAATGTCATCAGAATGGTTTTGTTGGGAGTTGAGTGTGGTTTAGAGCCTTTTTCACAACTCCAAGTCAAGGTTCTTGGGACTCACATAGTCTTGAAAAATGTGCCTGCTCATGCCTTTGGTAGACAAAGAAATTCCATCTCAAATCTTGAAGAAATGCTCATGGGAGAGGACAATGGAGACCACACCCATGGAGAAAAGAACACCATGACTAAGGGGC
The DNA here is from genome assembly GCF_041296265.1 of Equus caballus. Taxonomy (NCBI): domain Eukaryota; kingdom Metazoa; phylum Chordata; class Mammalia; order Perissodactyla; family Equidae; genus Equus; species Equus caballus. The sequence goes on from NC_091704.1 coordinate 14,222,829, forward strand.
GTAGGGCAGGGAATACACATAGCTGGCATCCAAGATGTTCCCAGGGGCACAAAACTAGCATAAAGAAGTTCCTACCTATTTTGGCTCCCTAACTCATGGGAACAAAATTTCTCAGAGAGTAGACTAAGAATGGAACAATTGCTTTAATGAGCTTTTGTGAGAATTCAACCTCTGAGGCCACAGAAACGGTAAATATGCTCCTTACTCCTCTCACTTGCAACTCACTTGTCCCAGGGAGGAGGGAGTTCAACTGTGCCCTTTCAGAGAATGGTTGCCTGACGCCCCCTCTCTGCCTTTCCTGGGAACTGAGTTGAATATCCATCACCCAGAGAAGAAAGGACCTGGGGAACTAGAGGCTCAGCAACGCCATCAGAGCACTTGCTGTGGGAAACAGGGATGGAGGCAGGCAGAGCTCTCAGAGGACAAACTTTGGTGGCAAAAATGAGATAATGTGATGGTGAGAGTCCATTCACTTAAAACATTCTACAAAATTCAATTCCTGAGTCTCTCTCAATTTCTCTTCCTCTCAGCTTCCTTCCTGTCTCTTCTGGAACCCAGTTCTGAGGACCTCTCACATTCCTGATGAAACTGACCTTCTCTCAGCCCTCAACATCTCTCCAGAGTTTCTTACCCAGCCATCTTAGCAATTTTCCAGGAGCCATTACAAGTGCCTCTATTCTCCTCTATCAAAGATGCTCCTGTGTCCTTTTATCTGTAAAATCTTATTCGTTCATTTATTCATTCAAGCAAGAAACATTCCCTGGGATTCTGCATAGTTATCACTTACAAGTCCATTCATATAGCTTTTGATGTTAAGCTATTTAGTGTTTCTGTGTCTCAGTTTCCCCATTTGTAAAATGAGGATAATAGTAGTACCCAATTCACAAGGTTAATGTGAAGGTTAAATTAAAGGAGATCATGAATGGGAAGTTTCCAAATTGGCTCTAACACTTAGTGAGAATCTATACATATTGATTATTATCACTGCATTACTGGAAACACATATTCATTGTTAAGTAAAAAGAATAGTTATGATGACAAAATGAGCTAAGGCATATAAAACATAGCACATAAAAAGCATTGACACATGAAGGTCTTCAAGAAATTTTAGCTTATTTAGTAAATTTATCACTCTCATTTATTGTATATTTCCAAGTTTCCAGTCCCTGTTCCAGGCGATTTATATTTTTATTAACATATGAAATCATTGTGATCTGTTTCCTGAGAGATTTAACCATACGTATGAACACTACTGGGTTTTTTTCTCTTGCACCCACTTTTGTCATTAGTTTTTATTTTTGAATAATTTTAGATTTACAGAAAAGTTACAAAGATAGGACAGAGAGTTCCCATAGTGATGAAAATGTTTTACAACTAGATAGAAGTGATGGTTGCACAACATTCTGAATGTACTATATGCCACTAAATGTCATTTTAAAATGGCTCCTAATTTTTCCATGCTTGTTTTGTATCGACTGTCTTACTAAAACCATACTCAGTTAAAAGAGGTTTTCAGCTGCCAGTTCACTATCTGCAACCAACCCATCATCTTCAAACAATGAAGAATTGCCTTTTCAATACTTACATTTTACATTTTTTCTCATTCTGTTGCATTGGTTGGAACTTCCAGGGTGTTGATAAATAACGTTAGTGATAGCAGGCTTTCCTTTCTTCTTAATATTTAAAGGGGATTCTTCTATTGTTCCTGCCACAGGTCCCACCAGGGCATTTCTGGAGGTCAGTTTGGTTCTTTAATTCCTTCCTTAATTATTGATCTGTTATCCTTCATCCTGAACCAACTTTTGACACATATTTTCCCAGAAATAAATTTATTTCTCAGAGATTTTCCAATTTTTAATATAGAGTTATAATTAATGTTATCTTGCAAAGTTGAGCACTTCCTTACCTCTGTGTTCATTTTTCTCATTCCTAATTTTAGGCATTTTTGTTCTTTTTCTTTCTTTTTATCATTTTCATTAGACTTCTCTCTAATTTCATCTATTTGTTTGATTTTGTCAAATAATTAGCTCTAGAATTTATTTCTCAGTTCTATAAGTTTTCTTCTTTTTAATTCATTAATTCTGCTTTTATCTTAATTTTCTGCTTTACCTTTGTTTTGAGGAACTTTTATTAACCACATCTTCAAATCTTAAAGTGTTTATTTCTTGAGTATAGACTACATGTGTGTTCATTTGCAGTTTTTGAAAGACAGAAGAAAATAAATCTAAAAATCAGGGTTCACATTACCACTCAAAGATGATCTCTGTCCACATTTTCGTGTATCTTGCTGTAGATCATTTTTCCCTGGGTTTGTGCAAATATGTGTCTAATTATAAAAGATCTGTATGCTCATTTAATTTCTCCAGTCCAGAGAAACGGATCAGTTATGCTCTCATAGCAGTATCTGAAGTGTTATTTCTCTTTCCACATAAGGGAATTTTGCATTCTTAATCTTGTTTTAAAAAGTACTTTTTAATTCTCTCAGTGAAACGATATCTTATTTTAATTTCACTCTCATAGAATAATACTAGAAAGAAAATATTCTCAAACATTTATTACCCTTTTATATTCTCTTTTGTAAATCTTTAATATCCAATGCCTTTTTCCAAGTTAATTCATTAATGTTTCTATGATTTATAATTAAGATTTTATAGCCTAAAGATATTAACTTTTATCAGTCAGATAGATTATTTTTTACATTCTAATTTTCTGCATGGCACATTTTCTCATTAAGAATTTTTCGATTTATGGTCCAATTATGGATCTTTTCTTCTCTTGTATCTACTAGACTTTTTATTCAGACAGAACTTCTACTTTCAAAGATTATATATATATTCATGTATAAATTTATATTATCTATGTAGTCTATTTATTTTCTTCTGATAGCTTGTATGGTCTCTTGCTCCACACTTAACATTTGAAATTTATTAGGGAATATGGATTTAATTTTATTTTTTAATGTTATTTTTTCTAAATTGTTAATCAATCACAAAACACTTATTTGTACCTTTAAAAGACCCTCTAAGCTATCTAGGAATAAAAAAATGCAGGTTAAGTTGAGAAAAGTATATATATCCTAATTTATGGTGAACATCATATTAACTTACAAAGTGCTAGAATTATTCCCTCGAAAGAAAGGAAAACTAATAAAAATTCCAACTCTTGCCATACAGTTGAATAGTGTGGTGGAATTTCATATCAATGCAATAAGACCTAAAGATAAATAGATGTTTTAAATTAATATTATTTGGATAAAGTATATGAATATTAGAGAAAATCTTAAAATTAATAAGAACATTAAGGAAATGCACACTATACCTAATAAATGCAAAAAATCAAAATCTTTACTAATAACACTATCAGAGAGATAATGTGAGGGAATTTCATTATTAATGATATTAAACCTAACATACATTAAAATGCTGTGTAGAAATCTTGACATTTTCAACACCATGGATGAACCTGGAGAACATTATACAAGGTGAAATAAGCCAGACACAGAAGGACAAATACTGTATGACAACATTTGCCTGAGGTATCTAAAATCGTCAAACTCATAGAAGCAGAGAATGGAATGTTGGTTGCCAGTGGCTGGGGGGAAGGAAACGAGGAGCTGTTGCCCAATGGGTATAAAGTTTCTGTTATGCAAGATGAATAAGTTCCAGAGGTCTAGTGTACAACTTAGCATGTATAGTTAATGATACGGTATTGTACTCTTTAAAATATGTTAGGAGAATAGATTGTAAGTATTCCCACCACACACAAAAACACACAAAAGAGTACAAGGAGATAAAAATTTATTACCTAGATTATGCTGATGGTATCAGGGGTGAATGCATATGTCCAAACTTATCAAGATATATATATCAAATATGTGCAATTTTTTGTAAATCAATTATACTTCAATAAAACTAAAAATAAAATAGGGACTTATGTTAAGACAAACTTGATATTCTGGAACTCTAGGATACTGTGTTTAGAAATTCAATTTTGGTTGAATTTATATATGGGGACATGGATAATATAAATGAAATGTAAATGATTAATAATAAGATTAGTTATTTTTTTTAACAGAAGGAGCACCCAAGGTCCAGAGGATCTAAGATATAGAAATTACAGAAAAGCAGCACCATGAAAGAATCTCTCAATGATTAGAAGATCTGCCTAGAGTTAGGCAATTCCCTGTTCCCACAAGCACTGAGCAGAAAGTGCAAGAGAGGCCATCAGGGATGCTGACAAAGGGATGTTGCTTAGGGATGCAGGCAAGCACTAGAGCAGTGCTCCTCAAACTTGTGTGTGCCTCAGAATTCCCTGGAGGGCTTGTTAAAGTGCAGAGTTCGGGCCTCATGCCGGAGCATCTGATTCAGTAGGTCAGGTGGGCCTGAAAATGTGCATTTCTAACAGGTTCCCAGGTGATGCTGATGGTACTGATCAGGGACCACAATTTGGGGACCACTGAACTTAGAGACAATTTTTCCAGGTCACAGTGGTAACTACAGTTTGCCAGCAAAGAGATCCAATCATTAACCAAAATGAATGACTTCATAATTTGCCTGGCTTTGGATTAAGGATATTTTATGTTATTCCAGGGAATGCTTATTTGAAGTGAATTTTGTCTTGCTTTTTCCCTCCTTCTAGGCAAACCCAGCAGCTCCATGGAAAGAAAAAACCAAACAGGACTTGGAAACTTTCTCCTCCTTGGATTCACAGAGGAGCCAGACCTGCAGCCTCTCCTCTTCGGGCTGTGCCTGTCCGCGTACCTGGTCACGGGCATTGGGAACCTGCTTGTCATTCTGGCCATCATTTCAGATTCCCACCTCCACATGCCCATGTATTTCTTCCTCTCCAACCTTTCCTTTGCTGACATCTGTTTCACCTCCACAACCGTCCCAAAGATGCTACTGAATCTGCAGATGCAGAGAAAAGTTATTACCTATGAAGCCTGCCTCAGCCAGATATTTTTTTTCATTGCGTTTGGGTGCCTGGACAATTTACTCTTGACTGTGATGTCCTATGACCGTTTCATGGCCATCTGTCACCCCCTGTACTACACAATCATCATGAACCCCCGGCTGTGTGCATTGATGGTTCTGGGGTCCTGGTGCATCAGTGTCATAGGTTCCCTCCTCGAGACCTTGACTGTTTTGAGGTTGTCCTTCTGCACAAACATGGAAATCCCCCATGTTTATTGTGATCTTCCTGAAGTCCTGAAGCTCTCCTGTTCAGACACCTTCATCAATAATATTGTGGTGTATTTTGTGACCATTATCCTAGGTGTTTTTCCTCTCTCTGGAATCCTCTTTTCTTATTCTCAGATTTTCTCCTCCATCCTGAGAATTTCATCAGCCAAGGGCAGGTACAAAGTCTTTTCCACCTGTGGGTCTCACCTCTCGGTGGTCTCCTTGTTCTATGGCACAGGCCTTGGGGTCTACCTAAGTTCTGCAGCCACTTCATCCTCTAGGACAAGTCTGGTGGCCTCAGTGATGTACACTATGGTCACCCCCATGCTGAACCCCTTCATCTACAGTCTGAGGAACCAGGACATGAAGGGGGCCCTCGGGAGACTCCTCAGCAGGGTGGTGCCTCTCTCTGTTGGGACTATCCCATGAGTAGCTAGGTGCACAATACTGAGGACCAGAAATCCTGGCTTCCTTGTCGAATGTTTTTATTTTTCCTACTTTTACATGTTTTAAGGCAAAACTTCCCTTGGGTCTTCCTTGCTCTATTTTTTTTCAGATCATATGTTGGGTTCTCTTTTTCACTCTGTAACCAGACATTTTAACCTCATATGATATTTTCTGTTTCTTCAGTAATGATTTGGATTTCCTACAAAACAAATCAAATCTCACACATTTAATATCCATCCTCTAAGTGATGGGGTGTGTACCTATTTGGAAATGTTGCCCTGGAAACTCATTCACGGAGATGATTTCTGAGGGTATGAGAATGAAATAAACTGAAAGATTCCCCCCTTTTTTCTGGTTCACTTTTCCTTCAGTCACATCAATTTTACTGAATTTCTCTACTTATCCACAATGTGGATTCCTTAAATTTCTGAACTATATCCTATCCATCTTTGAAACGGCAGTGCTTGGTACATTTCTTAGAAAGGGGTTTATGCTCAGTGAACATTTCTTGAATGGAGTAAAAAATAGATGGGTGGATGGTTAAATATAGAGACTGGACCGTAAAAACACAAATGTACTGATTTAATAAAGGCTTTTGAGCTAGAAAAGAGATTCTGTTATTGAAGTTTATAATAAGAATAGCAACAACAATCAGTATATGCTGGCACTATTTAAGCGTTTTACACACATTGTCTCATTTAAATTTTTGAGTAACATTTGATTAGTATCATTTCCAGATAGTCACAGACAAGGAACTAAGAGCTTAAGATAACTTGATAGCCAGCTCAAGGTCACAGATGGGGTGAAGAGGCTGAAACCCAGAGCTTCTAAATCAGACCACTCTTTAAGGCATCATGTTATGTTCCCTCTAGTCAAAACTTATTATAAGAAAAAGGAGTCCTCAAATATAAAAACTCTCATTTCTGGAAGTCAGCTCCCCAACCAAGAACTGTTCTGTCTCTGGGGGCTGCAACCTTAGAAATAAATCAAACCCTGGGATAAAATTTATTAAGGTTTCCTTAATATTTTGACTTCCTTTGATTGTTGATGAGGTTGAACACCTTTTCATGTTTATGTATTTACTTGTGTTTATTCTTTCTAAGTTTTTGGCTTATATCTTTTGATCATCTATCATCTTCAGTATTTTTTATTCTAACTGGTTTAAAAGAAATTTTTCATGTGTCTACATTGTTATGCTTTGTGATACCCAACACATTCTAAATATTTTTCCTAGTCTTTCATTTGTCTTTTATCTTCTCTGCTGGCTGACCCACAGGCATTTAACATGCTTGAATCCATCAATTATGTTCTCAGTTCTATTCCTTTCTTTTTCATCCACCTGGGTTTATGCTCAGAGGGTTAGTCTGTAAGTTCTTCTAGAAGTGTACATTTACTGCTATGTTATATTTTTCCTCCGAGTTTATTTTATTATGGTGATTGGTATTAAGATACAAATTTAACTTTATTTTGCTTCCAACCAGTAAGTAATTGCCCAAGCACCATTTATTCCAAAATAATTTCTTTCCTCATTGATGTTTTTGCCCCTTTTATAATAGTGTCTCATTTCACTGAATTTGTTTATTATTATTCTGTTGCTACATTGATGTATCTGTTTAGATTCAAGCCAATTTCACTATGTTTGACAAACACAGCTTTATTACACATTTCCATAAAGAGGAAGCCAAATCTTCCCTCTTTATTCTTCTTTTTAAAAATTATCTTCCCAATTACTCTTTGTGGAAGACATGGCTAAGCTGCTTTTCCACTATTGATTCTCAACCTTTTCCTAATAGCAGAACACTGATTTGCTTGCGATGGCAATACACCCAGCTTAAAACATCGTTATAGGGATAACCATGTGTCTTGGTTCACTATTGCTGCTGTAACCAATTACCACACCCTTAGTGGCTTAAAAGAACACAGATGTATTTGCTTACGGTTCTGTAGGTCAAAGGTCCAAAATGGGCTTCAAGGGGATAAAATGAGGATGTTTGCAGGGCTGGTTTCCTTTCTAGAGACTCTAAGGAGGAATACACTTTCTTGCCTTCTCCAGCTTCTAGAGAATGCCCACATTCTAGAGAACATCCCACATGGCCCCTTTCTCCATCTTCAGTGCCAGTAATGGCTAGTCGAGTCTTTCCCATATTGTCTCACTCTTACCCCTATTTCTGCCTCCCTTTTCCACATTTAAGGATGCTCATGTTTACACTGGGCTCACCCAGACAATTCAGAATAATCTGTTTTAAGGTCAGATGATTAGCAACCTTTATTTCATCTATAACTTTAATTTCTTTTTCATATAGCTTAATATATTCACAGGCTCCAAGGGTTAGGGCATGGACACCTTTGGAAAGACCATCATTCTGCCTAACATATCATGTGACACAGTTTTGCCCAAAGAGATATAAGCTGGAATTGTTAGGTGGAGCTTCCAAAAAAATACGTATTTTCCTAATTAAAAAATTAAAAAATAGACTCACAAACATAATGTTGAAAAAAAGAAGTCAGATACGCACATGAAAAATAAATGTTAAATAATTCTGTTTATATAAAATTCAAAACTGGGGAAAAAGTAATCTATACTGCCAGAATTCTAGATAGCTGTTATGCTGGGGGTGGAAGTGGTGACTGGAACTGAGCACAAAGGAAGCTTCTTCTGGCTGGACATGTTTTTTTCTCAGGCTGGTTTCTGGTTATTTGGAGAATATTCAGTGTGAGACAATTCCTTCAGCTTTGGATATGGCCCTTTTCTATCTATAGGTTATATTTCATTAAAAAGATGTTTGTTCTTTTTTTTTAGAAAGCCCCCTTGACTCTTCGCTCAATCTTCCCGCCTGGGATATGCATTCAATGTCTGAAGGTTCAGCAGCTATTCTGTGGCCATGAGGATGATGAACACAGATTGAGAATGGCAGGGAAGCAAAAGAAGACTGAGTCCATAATGCATCATTGAGCTGCCATACTTCCTAATCCTAGACCTGTGATGTGGGGGTAAATAAAGCCTTAATTTATCTAAGCTACTGTTTTTGTCCATCTTTTTGTTACTTGCAGCTGAATGCCATCTCTAACAAGAAACACTGTCCAGGACACATTTTAAAATGTATGTAATGTGTCCCACCATAAAAGAGGTGGTGATCCATTTTCATAGTAAAGTCTGGGGACCGCTGGTACAACCTACCAAAGAATAAATAAGGCCAGGATTACTCAGAGGCAGTGGAGGATAGGAGCACAGGCTCAGTGGTCAAAACGTGCAGGTTCAAAGACCAACTTTGCCCCTCCCAGCTGTGTGACTTTGCAGAATTTCTTTTTTGTTTGTTTTTTGTTTTATTTTGCTGAGGGAGATTCGCCCTGAGCTAACATCCCCTACCAATCTTCCTCTTTTTGTATGTGAGCCACCACCACAGCATGGCCACTGACGGACGAGTGGTGTAGGTCCATTCCCAGGAACTGAACCCGGGTCGCTGAAGTGGAACATGCTGAACTTGACCACTAGGCCACTGGGGCTGACCATGCAGTATTTCTTAAGTTCTCTGGGCCTGCTCCCTGATCTGTAAAATAAGGTTAATAGTAATAGCAAGTCTTCACAGGGCCACTGTAAGTATTAAGAGCAGATGCATGTAGAGCACAAAGGACAGTGGTAGCATACATTAATATTTTTAATGTTTCATTGACAAGCCCAAGAATGGAGGCAAGATAGAGAGTAAGACAAAAACACAGAAGTTTTAAAAGCATAAGTCAAAAGTCGCTGAAAAAGTTAGATAACTTTTTTTGCCTTGGGGTGTAGTTTAATGCTAAATTTACCCACTAGTTAAGCAATAATGTCTTCGTTTGAAAGAATATTTATTTGCCTGTGCATGTGGCAGGAAAACTTCCCTTCAGTCTCCCTAAGGGAACTGAAAAGGGGAGAAAAAAAGAACTAACTTTTATCATCTTTGCGTGTTCATGAATTTGATCTCCCAAAATCTCAGCAGATGCAGAGGCAGCCGGCCCCTTATGGACCCAAGGACCTAGACAGCCAGAAATTTTGACTTTGTCCACTGTCTCCAAGACAAGAAGCCACTTTCCCAAGCTACCGAGAAATCTGGGCTCGAGCTCTGTCACATTATGACCTCAGCTGCTCCAAGCTGAATGCAAGTCCCGAAGGGTCGTACAGCGACGGAAGCTTTGGGGTCTCAGCCAGAAATGCCTATGCCTTAGCGGAAAACGGCGGTTTCACTTCCATCATAGACACGAGGTCAAATGAAGAAACTTGAGCCCGATGCTCCGGGGTGGGGTGCTGACCACGTTGGTCCTTCGTAGGGATCAGAGCTACGTCCTTACCTCTGCTAACTCTACCAAAACAGCACCATGGCCCCCAAGAGCATGTCCCTTAGAACTGTGCTGTCTGATATAACATAGCAGCCACTGGCCACACGTGGCAGTTTAAAATAATTTAAAATGAACAAAATTTATAAAAAATCAGTCCCTCAGTCACACTATACATATTAAGTGATCAAGAAGCCATGTGTGCTTAGTGGCTACTGTACTGGACAGAGCAGATAGAGAACATTTCCATCACTGCAGAAAGCTCTGTCAGAGAGCATGGCCTTAGAAGGAAGCTGTCTTTTCTATATAACTCTCTTCAGGGACGTCCTGTCAAGGTCATCAGGTACGTTGCTAATAAACTTCTTTCATACCAATTAAAAATTGCAATTGGCTGCATATAGCAGGAACCACTCTGTAATGGCTTAACCAAAAAGGTTTTTTCTTTCCTCTTGAAACATGAATTCTGGAGCTAAGCATTTCAAGGCCAGTCCTCAAGTACTCAGGATCATGCCACTTTTCCGCTCTACCAACCTTAGCATTGGATTCTCATCATCATGGTCACAAAAACTTCTGCCTTTCCAGCCTCTGCAACTGCATCCCAGGAAGGTAGAATGAAGAGGCGTAATATAGAAGATCTCCCATCACCATTTACCATTTTAAGGCAATCCTGTCTGGCTTCAAACTTTTCTATCTGCATCGTTTGCCTAAGGAGGGATCACTCTGGTGGCAGCATTCTGCTCTGCCTATGTGCATAGAGAATTAATGCCTCAGGACTCACTCCTTCACCAAAGACTGACAGAGTTGGTGTATAACTCCCTTGGGTGAGATGGCCCTGAGGCATACACATGACATTGGCTCCCAGCGCTCCTCAGCAGAAGCCCTGGGCAACCACGTTGATAACTGGTTTGACAGATGCTTCCTTTACGGGTGCCTTCCTTTACCTGACTCACAACTCCACCTCCCCAGACTACGAAGATCTTGGTCTTAGGTAGGCTGACTACATTTCCTGGCCATGTAGTGGCTTCACTGGTGGCCCCACAAAAGATTTGCCCACCCAGAACCTGTGAATGAGACTTCATTTAAAAAGTGTCTTTGCAGATTTAATTGTTTAATTAAAATGAGTTCATTCCTACTCCAGTCTGACTGGTATCTTTATGAAAAGAGAAGATTAGGATACACACACACAGAGGGAAGACAATATGAAGACACAGGGAGAAGACAGCCAGCCCCTGGCAAGGAGAGAGGCCTCGGAAGAAACCACCCCTGATGACACTTCCATCTCAGACTTCCAGCCTCCAGGACTCTGAGAAAATAAATTTCTGCTGTTCAAGCCATCCAATCTGTGGTACTTTGTCACGGCAGCCCTGGAAAACTAATACACCTCGCTCCCACAAGGAGCCCTCTGGAGACACAGCCATGGGGTGGTGTTGGGCTGGAGGCTGGAATTCCGGTTTGACACTCGGGTCCCAGGCCAAGTCCCCCCTGGGCAAATGCAGAGCAGGATGTTTTACACACGGAGGAGCCTCTTGCCTTTGTGTAGACTGTTTCCACTCCCTGACCACATATGTCTCCATGGAGCCCTTCTCCCACGTTCTCTCAACTGCCTATATCCAAAGGTTCTCTTAGGATCCTAAAGAATGGGGGAAGGGCCATCTCAAAACACACCTGTGCTTGAATTTCCCTCCCCAATTTGGGAGAGGTAAATGCTCAAGCAGAGCTTAATTTGATTTAGAAAAAATTACTGTCATGTCTCCTGGACAAATAGGGTCGTGGAGTTGAGTTACATCCATGACAGACAGAATCATGTTCCTCTGTCTACTTGTGTTTTCCCCAAGTCTTTAGCAAGGTCTCATTCAGTGTCACATCTGGTTCACTAGGTTACAAGAAAATGATACTAAGAGGCCAACATCCACTCTTGTGTAGTTAGGAGATACAGAACCCCAAGACTGGTATGGGGCTGTCTGGGCCATTCATTCTCGAGAGTTAAGAGCTGAGGCTACAAGAACCAGCTACTCATCCCCAGGAGAAGCTGCTTCCTCTGTTCCCCTCCGCAGGTTGTATGCAGTAAAGGGTTGACTCAGAAGGTTAGGGATGCTGAAAGCCTGCACCTGCCGACAAAAGGACTGGCCCTTGACTGGCTCCTCGAAGATGACCTCTGAGCCCTTGGAATATACTGCTTGATAAAACTGTCTTTGTATACCTGGGGCTTTGAGCCATGCCAAACAGTCTATGCTGACAGTTGTAATTTATGGTGAATGCCTGTTTTCGTTCACCTGGGGCCCTGGGCAATGCTGTATTAGTTTGACCTCCAGGGGGAGTAAAGAATGATGGAGCAAGTGCTCCATCCCTATGTGACTGGACCTCCAATAAAAATCGTGGACATCAAAGCTCAAGTGAGCACCCCAGCTGGCAGACTTCATATGTGTTGTCACAGGTCATTGTTGGGAAAATTAAGTGCTGTCTATGTGATTCCACTAAAATGGGACAACTAGAAGCTCATGTCTGTGTCTCCTGGACGCTGCCCCAAGCACGTTTCGCCTTTGCTGATTTCAATCTGTGTCCTTTCCCTGCAATAAACCATAAACATGAGCATCACAGCTTTTCTGAGTTCCATGAGTCCTTCTCGCAAATGACTGAACCCAAAGGTGGTCTTGGGGACCCCTCCACAGAGGCCATGGATATTGCTTTATTATGAGAAACAGAGGTTTTCCTTTTCCTTCTTCAGTTCCACCACTCCTCGAGAAAATGAGGCACATGAGCTGATCCTTCTCTTGGTTGAGCCTGAAGCTTCCTGTATCCCCAATCCCAGGAGAAATAGTTCCTCCCTGCCTCGCTCATGACCCGCCCTCAAGCTCTCAGCATACACTCAGAGAGAAATGGAGACCTCACACCCCTCTCATTCCTGCTCTTTTATCCCAGTCTCCCCCAAACATGCCAGACAGAACACAGGTGTTCAGTGCATGGCCATCCAGACAGAACACAGGTGTTCAGTGCATGGCCATCCAGACAGAACACAGGTGTTCAGTGCATGGCCATCCAGACAGAACACAGGTGTTCAGTGCATGGCCATCCAGACAGAACACAGGTGTTCAGTGCATGGCCATCCAGACAGAACACAGGTGTTCAGTGCATGGCCATCCAGACAGAACACAGGTGTTCAGTGCATGGCCATCCAGACAGAACACAGGTGTTCAGTGCATGGCCATCCAGACAGAACACAGGTGTTCAGTGCATGGCCATCCAGACAGAACACAGGTGTTCAGTGCATGGCCATCCAGACAGAACACAGGTGTTCAGTGCATGGCCATCCAGACAGAACACAGGTGTTCAGTGCATGGCCATCCAGACAGAACACAGGTGTTCAGTGCATGGCCATCCAGACAGAACACAGGTGTTCAGTGCATGGCCATCCAGACAGAACACAGGTGTTCAGTGCATGGCCATCCAGGCAGTGGATCTTCCCCAGGACCTCCCTCCCCAGCCCCTCCCCCCACCTCTGGGCAGCAGAGCTGGGGACCCCTCACATGGCACTCTCGTTGCCTCCCCGCCCCCTGGATGCCCCCTTCTCTTGTGCCATGAGTGACTTGTATGGCTTCCCCAGGCTGGGGAGGGTGAGCTCAGCTTCCTGCAGCTCCAGCTCCCGCTGAGACAAATGCTCAATGACAGCTGCTCCGATCGAGTCCCCCAGCACATTAGTCATGGTGCGAAGTCGGTCACTAGGGAGGAGAGGGGAGAGAGAAACTTCATTAACAGAGGCTTGAAGAGCTCCCCAGGGGGCAGGGTGCAGTAGGGGGGCTCCTGTGCCTGAGAGCTGGGGTTCACATTCCAGTCCAATCCACGACCATATAACACTTGCAGGTACCCCCCTTGTCCTCAGTTTCCCCTTCTAACGAGCACAGGTCGGACAAGCTCTGATGCTCACACTTGATCTTAGCAATACAATTCTTTTTTTAAAGGACGTAAACATCTGATAAAAAATTAGGAGTCATGATCTGAACAGCATATGAGATGAGGAAGGTAACCACCACGAGTAAATCAGGCCAGGCTGGAGACCATCCAAATGGGACTCAGGTCCAGCTGACAGCTCCCAGGTGGGGATGAAAGTCCAGATTTTTTAATGGAAACCTCCTATTTTTAAAGTTGAGAATTTTTTAAAAATATTTTCAAGGCAGTTCTGTCCCACGGTTCACCTTTGTGTGACTTCTACATAGAACAGGTACAAGGGGAGCTTTTCCAGCTGAGAGGTAAAGCCCCCACTGCTTGTCTCCTCCCTGCCCTACTTCCCAAGGTTGACTCTATGGAATTTGGGATCCACAGGCCATGGCTTTGAGTATTCCCCAAGCACCCCCTTTCAATATAAAATTCTAGAACTCAGCGTCCTTGCTGGAATGAGGGCCCATGGGTTGGAGTCCTACAGGGAAAGGAAGGGGGTCAAGGAGAGACAGCACAAGGGTCTGAAGAACACTCACAGAAACCAGTCCACAGCTATGATCAGCGTGATGTCTTCAGTGGGCAGGCCGACCGACGTGAGCACAATGACCATGGTGACCAGACCCGCCTGGGGGATGCCAGCAGCCCCCACACTGGCTGCTGTAGCTGTGATACTGCAAGTGGAGAGAGGACACAAGGAGGCAGGAGGAGGGAGGGGAGAGACGAGGAAGAGAGTGAGAAAGGACATGAGAGAAGGGAAGGGGTCCATTCCCAGGGCATCCTAAATCAAATTCCCAAAAATAAAAAGTAACCCAGGGGCCGGTCCCGAATGGTTAAGTTCGCACACTCTGCTTCAGCAGCCCAGGGTTTCGCTGGTTCGGATCCTGGGCACGGACATGGCACCACTCATCAGGCCATGTTGAGGCCACATCCCACATGCTACAACTAGAAGGACCCACAACTAAAATACACAACTATGTACTGGGGGGATTTGGGGAGAAAAATCAGGAAAAAAAAAAGTAACCAAAAGTGACTTTCATTGAGTCCCAGTGCAGACAGGTCTCCTCGTCTTCTGCTAGGATGTGGTTGGAAGTTCACCCAACGACAGACTTTTGTATGTTTAAACACCTCATATTGCAGATGTAAAAGGAGGTATTTAACTAGCTGCCACTAGGGGCTGCAAGAAAGCAGAAGAATCAAACCAGACAGCAGCCATAAACCAGAAGACTGAGTTCCCATCTGCACACACACTAGAAGCAGGTAGGTCAGTATGGCCACGTCCAGCTTCAGGGATGGAAATGTGGAAGATGGACAAAGTTTAGAACCAAAAGAAAAAACTTTCTGTTATGCTGAGCAAAGGGAAAAAATTATATATGAAAAATAATACACATATACATTTTTGGAAAATTAAAAGGCAAAATCTATGGAAAATGAAGGAGATGGCTGTCCAGCATCAAGAAGAGTCAGACTGGATCAAGAGTAGGCTAGATTGTAGCTCCCACATCAACGTGGGTTGCCTGGCATGGTGCCAAGTATTCTAAAGCCACCAAGCTTACCAGGAAAGGTGTCAGTGCCCTGAGGTTGGTGCCCCTCTTCCCGGTGGCCTCTGAAGCCCTTTCCCAAATTCTATAATCATGAACATGGAGCCACTCGGATGCTTAGCCCAGATGAGGTCTCTAACAGAACATCTATTGGGCAAACTGTTGGGTTGGTGAACAGAGAATGGACTTTGGGATCCAGAAGACTCCTATTCATTAGATGTACAACCTTGGACATAAACTCAGAGTCTCTATTTCCTCACCTGTAGAATGGGAAGATACACCCACCTTGTGAGGTTACTGTGAGCAGTAAAAGAGAACAGTGCTTCAAGGACGGGCCTCAAGGGGATCATTATTACCATCAACCTAAGTGAGAGAAAACACCTCCTCCGATCGCTGGCCCTGGCATAAACAGTGGTCTGCGTGTGCCCCTGGCAGGCGGGCAGCCTGCTCTCAACGGGACGAGCTAATCCCAACCCAGATCCAAGAAGCCAACGCAAACTTCTCTGGGTTAAGTTTAGATTAGGTCCAAACTAGGAATCTCCAACTAGCCAATCACTATCTGCCACTAAACTTGGAACTATTATCTGGTGGCTCTCAAGGTGGCCATCCCCACCAAGCTCTCCCCAAAGATTCCCCAGGAAGATGCTGGAAGTGATGCTCAGATCCCAGGTCCATTTAAGAAACCCCTCAAAAGTCTTTCATCCTTACCCTTTTTGATGACTTCCCTACTCCCAATGATGTCAAAGTTTCCCATGAGAAGTGTTCACAGCAATGTTTGGGACCCTGACATAGACAAATAAACAAAAAAAATGTTTTCCTTTGAAATTATCTTTACGTCATCTTCATTATATCCTTGGTTTACCATAGAAAAGGGTTCATATATCCCAGCCAGTAACAAGAAAGGCTGTTTGAAGAAAGATCCAGTGGCAATCTCTGGGTTGTGTGGCAATGAGGTAACTAGGACCAGGGTTCCTCTACCTGTAGCAGAAGGGACTTCACATGGGCTCAACATCCCACAGAACCTCCAGGTGCTATCAGCCCTGGGGTCGGGA
The DNA here is from genome assembly GCF_041296265.1 of Equus caballus. Lineage (NCBI taxonomy): Eukaryota > Metazoa > Chordata > Mammalia > Perissodactyla > Equidae > Equus > Equus caballus. The sequence goes on from NC_091704.1 coordinate 14,239,284, forward strand.
TGTATCCCTGAAAGTCCCCTCAGTCATGGGGACCCAAGTTCAGACTGTTTTCCTTATTTACAGGGTGATCTATCAGGACCCTCAAAAAGGTAGAGCACCTCATCCTGCTGCGGACACCCAGTCATAAGTGTTTCCATCAAGCCAGCTTTGTACTATGCTGAGACATTGTGGTACCTGCCTTCAGCCACAATCCCTATGTACCCATGAAGGACAAGCAGGTGTTGGAGAGGGTGAGATGCTCAGACACTGGAGCCAAGCCTCCCTGAGATCAGTAGCATTTTAGGTGTGAGATCTTTAATTTTATAATATGGGATAGATGTCAGCATGCCTTCATATGCTACAGAGAAAGGTCAAGTAGAGGCAGTGGAATTGAAAATGCAAATAGCAATGGAATGGCTGACAACGAGAAGACAGGAGGGATGGGATTTGGGGAACAGCAGAGGAACGAGTTTTGAACAGAGCAACAGAACTGTGTTTAAACTGAGATCAGAGGAAAGGAAGCATGGATGGATGCATACACAACAGATTTGAGCTGCAGGAGCAGAAAGTTAGGTCTATTCATGCCCAATAACCTCAATGATCTCCAAGATCTCCCTGAGGTAGCAGGCAATACGGTCTTCCATGAGGAAGGAAACCGGAGAACAGGTTTGGTGGGTAAAGAGAGTGATGAATATTCAGTATGAATGCTGAGGAACGCCTAATACAACCACTATATAACTGGGTGGTCAACCCTGACTGCACAGTAGAATCACCTGGTGGCTTTCACAAACATACTGATGTCCAGACCCCACATCCACCAGAACTAAGTCAGAGCCTCTTGGAGGAGGTGGTCTCAGGTGATGCTAATGTGTACCCAGGACTGTGAATCCTGACATAAAGGGATTTCTGAGTGGAAATGTGCTTGGCTGAGAATGTAATGCATCCTCTTCTAGTGGCAAAAATCTCCATGGTGGGTAGATTTTTCCTACCTGGGCTCAGACACCTTGACGTATGAGCAGATAAAGTGGATGGATGAGTTCCCCAATGTTGAGGATTTGGAGAGGTGATGGACAGAAAGACTAGGGAGTGAGGATGTCAAAGACAGTCTCAAGAAAGTGAAAGAAGGAAGCGCCACGTTCTCTGGTCTGGAAGTTCACGACTTCAAGTGTGGTCCCCCGACAAGCAGTATCAGCATCACCCGAGGATTTGTTAGAAAGGCAGAACCTCAAGCCCCACTCTAGAACCACTGGATCAGAACCTCTTTTGAACAAGAACCCCAGGTGATTAGTATGCACATAAAAGCACTGAACTAAAACACATAAGGGGAAAAGTGAAACCAAAATGGGGGGGAAAGAGAGGAATTGAGGAAGCAAAAGTTCTCATGAAATTAAAGAAATGTAGGGGAAGTAAAGTAAGAAGGCAGATACATTGGAGGTTGTGCCCATGATGCATATACTAGAGATGTCAAAGCAGGCTGAGTGGTGACAAAGTCCAGGGTGTGGTCCCAAGGGTAGGTGGCTGGAGTTCCAAAGGCCAGGGAACTTTTAAAGGAAGATGATGAAGGGTCACCTGTGTGGATGTTGAAGTTATTTGGGGGGAGGAGGGGTACTAACAAAATGGAAGGGAAAAGAAAGCTACATGGTACCAGCTGAGTTAGATGCCCATTCCCCGGATTCCCAAAGCTCTTATGCTACCCACAACAAACAGATAATCTTTTTTTAATTTGGCAAGGACAATGATGGAGCTATACATAGGACATAATGGGATGTCATTCAAAGAATTCACACTGGTAAAATATTTAATGCTGTGTCTGACACATAGTAAGTGCTTTATAAATATTGACCATTATCATCACCATGACCAGCACCACCACCATTATCACCACCATCATCACCACTGTTACCACTATCACCATCATCATCACCACCATCACCATCATCATCATTTGTGTGTCTTTTCCCTTCATTAGACTGGATCTTCCCTGAGTTCAGGAACCATGTCTTATTTTTCCCTGCATCCCTCAGTCTCCACACAGAGCCTGCCAGATAGAAAACACTCAGCACATGTTTTCTGAACGTTTGCTCTTAAATTAGAGTTCTTGGCACAGGGGCCTTCCTGAACTTGCCCCTGCCCACTTTCCAGCCCTATGTCCTTCTCATTCTCATGTCCTCCGAGCCTCAGCCTTGATGAGCTCCTCCTAGTCTTTTTAAGGCAGTGGTTCTCCAACTTAACTGTGCACCAAAGTCAATGAGAGGGTTGGCTACAACACAGATGGCTAGGCTCTATCCCAGAAATTCTAATTCAGTAGGACTGTGTTGGGGTCTGAGAATTTACATTTTCTAGTGAGTTCCCACATGCTGCTGCTGCTGGTCCTCTTTGAGAACCACTGCTCTCAGATGCCATAAACCCCTTTACCCACTGCCTTCCTTTCCACCTGGCCAACTCCTAGTCCTCCTTCCACATTCAATTCCAGAGTCACCTGTCCATGAAGGCTTCACTCACTGCCTCTTCTCCAAGGCTGGGCCAGGTGCCCCCTTGCACTCCTACAGCACTTGGCTTCCCCAGCGCAGCCCTTGGCAGACCATGTGGAAATGTTTAGTTCACTCATGGTCTCCTCTAATGGACTGTGGATGCCTTCTGAGCCAGGTTCATGCCTTCACATATTTAGGTCTTCCTAAGCACAGGGTTCAGTAAGTAGACACCAAATGAACGTTTGAGCAAGGAAGGAATGAACAAAGGCAGACCCACACCCAGAAAATTACTGCAAATCTTTCTAAGTTCTCTTTTTCTAAGGAATTGGAGACATAAGCCAAGAAACTGGCCCCCAGGCCCTTGTCAGCAGAGGAGTCACAGTGAGTCTTTCTTCCTCCAAAAAGAACCTATACAAAAGAGCAGAGCCTCAGAGAGCTGTGTCCAGCACACCCCAGCCAGCCTTTGTTGGGAGTCCATGCACAGTCCTTACTGCCAGGAGCCCAAGCCATGAGGAAAATTCCCAGCAGTGCCTTCCCAGGACTCTGAGTCTGCTGTGTCAGCTGACTTCCAAAGAGATTCAGTACAGAGTCATGAGTATGTTGTTCACAGCCATATTCCCAGTTCCTGGGACCGAGTCAGTACTACTACAATAAATATTTGCTGACTGACTGAACAAGAGGCTATTCCCCAATATCCAATACTTATGAGGCCTATTTCAGTGGCCACAAGGTATAGAGAACCACAGCCCCATGAGCTCCAAGTACTTCACGTTCACAGGAAGGCAGCATGAGGTTGCTGAGTGTGGCACACAAGAAGCTAAGCTCCACTGACTCAGACTCTTCACCTGGGTAAGAGATTCTCAAACCACTGCCCACATGTACCCCTGCTTCCCAGACCAGCTTCCTTGAATGCACACTCCTTCCTCCCACCCCTCATCCATCGCTCCTCCCACCCTGTGCTCTGCAGTTGCCAGCACTGGTTCAGGAATCAAGACCCCCTGCTCAACTTCTCCACTAAGTGACCTTGGGCAAGTAACTTCACCGGCCTCAATTTCTGTTTCCTCCTCTCTAAAAAAGTAAATATAATTTTACCCACCTCAGGGGGTGTCATGAGGATCAAATGAATGGGTGCAAAGGCACTCTGCACAAGACTGTTTACACAGCCTTAATAAATTCATTCTTTCAACTCACATTTATTGCACATATGCTATTGCTAGACACCTAGTAGAAATTCCCATAGAACAAAATCCCTGTCCAAACAGAGCTTACATTCTAGTGGGGAAGGCAGGCAATCGGCAAGATGAATAAGTAAAATACTTAAAGGAGGGCAGATAGTGCTACGGGACAATGGTTCAGCCTACGAAAATCCAGACATGCAATTTTAAATAGGGTATTCAGGAAACGCTTTCCTGAAAAGGTGACATTGGAGCAAAGACCCGAAGGAGATGATGATGTTTGCTTTTGCTTTTATAATGACTAAGTTAGAACCTCTGGGCCTTTGGGATGAGGCCCAGGAATCCATATTTATAACAAGAACCTCAGGCTATTTGGAGGTGCCAGCGATACTTTGGAAAATACTGCACAAAGGGATCTTCCACAATACCACGTTAGAGGAGGGCTGACCTGAACATCTTGCCAGCTTCTGACAGCCTCAGATTGCAAAGTCTCACCTTTAGCTTCGTCTAGTATGGGTGACTGGGCTCTTCCCACAGGCCCCCTCTCCAACATCAAGGGCCTCCCCTGACCTCGAGCTGTGGCTCCACCCTCCCCCAGCCAAGCTAAAGACTTCTTAGGTCTCACCTGCTGGCAGGTCCCACGCAAGACCATCTCACCTGATAGTTGTGATCTGGCCCAGGTTGAGCTCATAGTTGTTGACTTGGGCGATGAAGATGGCGGCCAGGGCTTCATAGAGGGCAGTGCCGTCCATGTTGACGGTGGCCCCCACAGGTAGCACGAATCTGGTGATGCGGCGGTCCACACCCAGGCCCTCTTCCAGACAGCGGAAGGTGATAGGCAGTGTCGCGGAGCTAAGGGAGAGAGCCCTGGGGGCTGAGAACAGGGGATGGCAGAGCAGAGCTGGAGCAGCAACAGACCCAAGGAGAGCTTCCCCTGAGAACACTGGGAAGCCAGATGGGAGCCAGAGCAAGGGGAGGATGGCAGGTGTGTAACATTTCAGAGGCTGATAACTGTGCATGGGGAAGAGGGTCTCCTTATGACAGGGAGCACAGAGCAATGGGGCTCCTCCAAGCTGAAGGTCTCTTGACCCACTTAAAGCCAATAGCTTAAAGCTAACTACTAGGCTAGTTCATACCACTAATTCACTCTATTCACTCCCAGAAAGGAGAGAACTAAGAACCTTCTGACTTCCCACCCCTCAGGGCTAAGAGGGGAACATTACAGAGGACTCCTATTCCGCACTCCCCATATTTGCTCAGGGAGCAAGCTGAGCTACACTAACCCTCGTGGCCTCTCTCCCCACCACTTCCCAGGTAAGGAAGAGTGACTTAATCAATTGGTGAGTTTAGTTAAAGGAGTGGGCATCTCATTTGAGGTCAGCCTGTCCACAAAGATGTGTGCTCTGTCTGATAAGCTTTACATCATGCAGTGAGAAGCCTGGACCCACAGAGAGGGCTTCTGAGTGTCCAGCCCTGTGGAAGCCAGATGAGTTTAATCCTGGGGTACAATGGCACCAACCCTACTTGGCCATAGATCAAAAGGCACATTCTCCAATCAGCGTTATGGACAATAAAAATTGTATTTTTCTTCCATCTGATTGGTGCTTCTGATACTCCTCAAACCATTTTGAATTTGGGTGATGGGAGAAAGGGGAGCTTTTTATTAACCCCCTAAAACCACAAAAAAAGGGAGAAGGAAGTAACCATCTTAAGGGGAGATGAGACCCTCTGAGCTAGAAAATGAGAATATGAGGCATCTTGGAACCTTCATCCTAACCTCAAAATTGGCAGCAAGTTCTCCTCCACATAAAATAGAGACAGGAGAGGAGAAAAAGGGGTCAGGAGAGCTAGCCCAGGACAAAGATCACCCTGCGAGCCACCTGGAGGCCTTCAGGAGCATCTGACACTATTATACAACTCAGAAGAGGTTCTGTAGTGGGGGAGGTTGGGACTCCTAGGAGAGTTCATGAAAGACCAACGGTGAACCTAGGAAGGGTACCCACAGGGGTAGACAAGGCCATACCTGGAAGATGTGCCCATGGCGGTGATGAGGGCCTGCAGCACACCCCCAATGAAGGGGAAAGGGTTCCGGTGGGTGATGAGGAAGTAGATGAGAGGCAGGACGCCGCCAGCATGGAGGAACAAGCCCACGATGACGGTCAAGGTGTACATGCCCAGCTGACCCCCTAGGACGGCCATGTCTTCCATCTCTAGGATCTTCCCAGCAATTAGGAACAGGATGCCCACAGGTGCATACCTGGGCCAAGCCAGACACCTGTCAGGGCTCCCTCATGACCTCCCCTACAAACTCAGAACTGGCATCCCTAAAGTTTTGCCCATATGAGACCCTGGAGCCAGGCAGTGCCTGTCATACAGCACCCTCCTCCACCCAACCTTCTCCACACAATAACAAACAGGGCTGGGCGCCACAAGCATACCCCACCACCTCTTCCTGCTCATCCACAGCTCACCCCCAGACAGCAGAAAAGTTCCTACAACTCCAGGGCATACAATCTGATAAGGTCTCTCCTTATCCACTCCTCCATCCAAGTCCCCCTCAAATAATCACTGTCTTCAGGACTATTTCTGTAGGCATTGCCCAGACGTTCCCTATCTCTGGCCTTCTAACTTCCATTATTCACTGCCCCCAACTCTTTGCTCTGCATTTATCACCTTTATGGGCCTATTCTCTTTCCTGTAAGTGCATATTCTCACTCATTCACCAGCCCTGAGCTATTTCACCTAGATTTCCCATAGACATGTCAAACAACATGTCTTAGCAAATTATCTATTTATTAATTCACTCAACAAACATCTATTGAGTACCTACTATGTTCCAGTCACATGATTCCTGCCCTTATGGTGCACATTCTTTCAGAAATAGGTGGTACATATAGAAATGTGTAATTAAAAACTTCAGGTGGTGATAACTGCAAAAGAGTGTCACTGAGTGGGGCAGCTTAAGTGTGGGCAGTCAGAAGGGCTTCTCTGAAGGGGTGACATTTAAGCTGAGGCCCGAATGATGAGAAGGAACCATGTGTATCTGAGAAGGAAGCATTTCAGGCACAGTGCAAAGACTCTGAGATGAGCATGAGCTAGGAGTATCGGAGGAGCAGAGAGAAGACCAGTGTGGCTGGAGCAGTGAGTGAAAAGGAGACTAAAGAAGACAGAAGAAGTGAGTTTATCAGGGGCTCGCCTGTTTTCCCCAAAAAACAGCCCATTGCTTAGTCTTGTGAGTTTCTGCCAGTGGTGCCATCATTTACCTATTACCAGGCTTCAACTGTTATTCGTCTCTTTAGAAACTGAAATCTACCCTTGGTCATTCTCATGGATGTACGGGAGGAACTGGGGACCTCTTGGGAAGTTGATGCAACAGCTTGGATCAGAAATGATGAGACTCAAGCTAAGGCTGTGGGAATGAGGATATGGGGGACTTCTCCAGCCACATCTGTGTTCCCCAAGCTGGGCTCAAGGGTTAGCCCTGGTGAGCGGTTGCTAAGTTGTCCCCAAGTCTAGACCTACCTCTATGATTACTTTGTGAACTCTATTTCCAACTCCCTCATCTTCATCCATTCTCCTTGTCCTCTGCAAAATTCCTCAACCCTAATGAATTGCACATGACTTCCTTCCTCCCACGCTCAGCCACCTGGCACATAGGGATACTTTCCCTAACCATGCCAATGACACCACTCATGGTTCCCAGCTGAGTTGAGCCTTCCTACTCCTTGTCAATCATCTTGCTTATCCTTGATAATCACCCCTTTCCATTCCCCCTCAGGAGCTTTTCCAAGCTCTTACATGGCCCTCCAGCCCCCGACACAACTTTCAAGTTATTTGGGATAATGTACAAAGTCTTCCTCAATTTGGGACCAGACAGCCTTGTTAACATCTTCCACAACCACTTCCAACTTACCCTATGTTCCCACCTTCCTGAACTCTGCACCATTCTCCAAACAACTCAGGTTCTTTCAAGCTTTGCATGTTCTCTTCCCTCTGCTTGAAGTCCTCTTCCCTCTTCCTGTCCTGTTAGATTCCTACTCACCTTTCAAGACCCAGCTAAGAGATGACCTTCTCCATGACTCCCTCCTCACCTTCCCAGGCAGAGTTCACTGTAAATTCCTCCACTGGCTGCTCACTTCTCCATGTTCCCAACACTTTGTAAGGTCTCCTTACTATAGAACCTTCCACCTTATATTCTATGTATCTAATATGTGTCTGTCTCCTCCAAGACTTTGCAAGCTCCTTGGGGACAAGGACTTAATTCAATGTATCTCTGTATTCCAGAGTTAAAGAGAAAGTCAGCCTGGGAAAATGTTGGTTGAATGAGTGACATAATGAAGAGATTTAAACAATGAATGAGTGCATGCATCAATTAAGGAACAATTAGCAAGTGGATAAATGAGTAAGAAAATGAGCAAATGAGACATGAAGGAGTAGGTGAATGAATGAATGAGTGTGTTAAGTGAATGGATGAATGAATGCAAGAAATATTTGAGCAAGCGAATGAGAAAGTAACAAGTGCAGAGATGAATGAGTGGGTCAAACAATGAGTCCAAATGAATAAGTGACTTAGTAAATAAATAAATGCATCGTTCAATGGTTTAGCTAATGCAGGATGAGTTAGTGAACAAATTCATGAGCGAATGAACGGATGAATGAGTGAATGAACCAATGCACAGAAGAATGAATAAATGAATGAGAAGATGAGTAAACCAATGCATGGAAAAATGAGTATAAATGAATAAATGAGTGAATGAATAGATGAACAAGGGAGTGAATGAGTGAAGAAATCATTGCAGAAAGGTATGAATGAGTGAGTGAATGACTGCAAGAGTTAGTGAGTGAATTAACCAATACGTATATGAACAACTTTGGCCAAATGGCTGCAATGAGCCCGTCAGCAGCTTCCCCACAGCCTGACTTTCCAGCTCTGGTTCCATCCTCCCAGGCACCATCACCACCCACCCTGTCACAGACCAGCACTCACCAGATAATGATGCCCACCAGCCTCATAATAGCCTCATTGAGGCTGTCAAAGAAGTCTCGCAGGACTCGGCCCTTGTGTTTCATGCCACCGATGACCAGCCCGAAGGCCACAGAGAAGACCACAAGGCCCAGGGCATTGATGCCATTGGCCGAGCCAGGCACAGGCACAGTCTCCTCAAAGCTCAGCACCTCCTGCAAGGTGCCCAAGGCCCGCGTGACATTTTCCAGGAGGCTGCTTCCATTCTCCATTGAGGATAGAGGAGGCACGGAGGGGCCCAGCTCAGATCCGTTCTCTGTCCTCACAATGGTCCTGGTTACCAACCTCGTGCTGTACTGCGTCTTGAACTGAAATATGGAGAGATTGGGGCCAAATATGATTCAGCAGATGCATCAGAATCTCCTGGAGAAATTTCCTTCAAACGTCAATTCCTGGTTCCCACACCCTGGAGAGTCTTATTCAGTAGATCTGAATCAGTGAATGGATGATTTGACCAACACATAGAAGAATAAGTGAATGAAGAGATGATTGAGGGAGGGAACAGCCACCACCTGGGGGAATGAGTATAGATTCTGCATTTTGCACAAGCTCCCCAGGCACTGCTCAGGCAGGTTTGGGGGCCTCTCTCCTCAACCATTTATGGTCAGAAGCCTTGGATTCTCCTCCAATACCATTCCCAGGCAGCCCTGGGCTTAAGTCTTCCTCTCTAACCCTCTCTTAATCATCACACCAATGTCCCAGTCTCTTCCAAAAGCCTCTGGCCATTGCTCTGTCAGGCCCTTCTTCACACCCTTCACCCCTGGACCGTTCACTCAGCAGCAAGCTTCCCCCACCCTCCAAGCCTCCTTGATGAAACTGTGTATTTCCTCCTGACCTGTTTGAAGCAGGCCTCCACAAGGTTGGGCGGAAACATATTTCTGCAGAAAAGCATCAGATAAAGGGAAGTTAGACCTTGGAAAGGAATCTAGGGTGATAATAGCTATAATAATAACAACGGCAATAATAATAATGGCAGCCAACATATGAACACTTCCTCTAGGCCAAGCACTGAGCTAAGTGCCTTATCTATATGATCTGATTTAAACATTAAAATAACCCTAGAAGTGAGTGCTACTGATTTTACACACATTTTACACACAAAGAAACCAAAGCACAAAAAATTTATGTAAGCTACCCAAAGTCACACAGCTGCCAAGGGCTGCAGATGTACCTCAAATCCAGGTCTGTTTGAGCCCTCAGTGGGACCTTATGCCACCTCAGGGACCTCAGTTCACACACACATTATCACACATGATAATGATGCCTCAAAATCACACCGACAGCTCCTGAATTCCCCCAACCCTGGGTTCCTCCCAAGTTGGTGACTAGAGTATCACTCGAGCCAGCTTTGATTCCAACTGACACAATCTTGCTGCTCTAAGAGAATCATTCACCCTGCAGTGGAATTTAGGGACACCAGACAAACGCCAGCTGTCTGAGCCCATCCCAAGATGCTTAAGCTACAGCCTCCCCAGCCTAGGGGTCAAAAGATCATATCCTAGGAGTCCGTTGCTCTCAGAGGATTTGTGCAAGGCTCCAGGGCATAAAATGGGTACCAATAAAACCAGGCTCAACTTGGGTGCTGCCATTTCCAGGCTGAGTCAGCCTGTCCCCTTAGTCTCTGCTTGAGCATAAATTGTTGCATGGAGGGCCAAAATTCCCATCAAAATTAGAAAGGACGTCACCTGACCAGGTCCATGAAGGCATCGGCTGTAGGGATGGTCTCGATCCGACCCTCGCGGTGCAGCCCCTCCTTGGAGCCCTTCCCAGGATGGATGATGGTGACCATGAGGATGCCGATGAAGACTGCGATGACCGTGGTCACCATGTAGTATACAGCTGCCCGCATCCCCATCCGCCCTGTCGCCTTGTTATCCAGGGACGCCATACCTGGAGAACAGGTAGTATAGCCCCAAGCAGCCCCATCGACACCCGAGCACCCACTCTCCCATCCATTTGCTCCACCCTCCCACACCACCAGTTCAACCACCATTCCACTAAGCACACCCTCCTCCTATGCCGCACCCACCACCCATGTCACCATGTCATCGTTCTTCAAGCTCCATTCTCTTTTCCATATACATTTTCCACTCCATCTTTTTTCCCAAACACTACTTCACTAACCTTCCCTCTACTTCAAGCCAATCTTTTCAATCCCCATCCCATTCTCCATTTACCCCCATTTTGCAACATAATTTAATTCCACTCTTCATTCCGCTATCCACCCCAAATCACACCTCACTCCAACCCACCTCACTGCATACTCTCTGTAGTAGATACTTTTGGTGCCCTATTCAGACACCCTTTACCAGAATGATACACCTATCCTACAGCTGCTAAGTGTGTTGGCTGCTAACAGCTCATGCTACCTACCTCTGCTGAGAACTGCTCTCAGCAGAAAGGAGCTTCCTCACCCAGAAAGGCCCCATCGGAGACCTACAGCCAATGGCTGCTTGGTACAGGGATTAAAAAGCCAGCTCCTTTGACTTGGGTGGAGGAAGAGTTGGGGGGATCAATTCTGCAGGGTTGCTCATGCTCCAGAGCTCCTCATAGGATCAGGCTGAGATGCCAGCCTTCTTCTGAACCAACATTTCTGCTTAGCTTCTTTCCCCACCCCTCCAGTTCTCCTCACTTCCTCATAGGTTTCTCTTGAGAGCTATCCCTCAATAAATTGCTTGCACAAATATCCTCATCTCAGGCTCTGCTTCTAAGAAACCCAACCCAAGAAACCATTCTTTCATGCTTGTCCTAAATTCTGGAGATTGGCAACTGACTACCAATGGGCCAAATCTGATCCACTGCCTCTTTTTAGAAATAAAGTTTTATTGGAACACAACTATGCCCACTTGTTTACATATTAATCTGCAGCTGCCTTTGCACTACAACAGGAGAGAAATGAGGAGTTGCACCAGACCGTATGGCCCTCAAAACTGAAAATGTTTTCTCTCTGGCCCTTTACAGAAGAAGTTTGCTAACTCCTGCATAGTCCATCCATACTTTCGTCTCACCTTCCACCCACCATCCTGTCACCCCCATCACAAACACTTCCATCCGCATCTCATCCCATTGCCACCCACACCACATCCCAGCAACCTTCCCTGGCTGTCCCACCACAACTTTTCTCCCATCTCTGGATGACACCAAGCCTCGGGCAGGCTGGTATTTTAACTCCAAGGAAAAGTACAGGAAAGTTCCTGAAATAAGTGGTGTAGATGATATGAGGTCCGGAACCTGGGTCTGACGCAGATTGGAGCTTTGGCCAAGGACTCAGGGCCAGACTCACACTCCATGTTTGAGGCCTGAGCTGGAGATGCGTCCCCATGCTTGGGACAGCCTCAGCTCCAGGTTGGAGCTTGGTTTCCGGGATGGGTCTTGGAGGCCAGCGCTGCCGGCCTGGGCTCTCTCACCTGTGACCAGGCTGGAGACGATGAGTGGCAGCACCAGCATCTGCAGCATCCTCATGAGCAGCTCTCCAGGGAAAGAGAAGTACTTGATCTGGCGGTAGGTAAGCTGGTACGGACGCAGGGCAAAGGCCAGGCTCACCCCTAGGGCCAAAATGAGGGGTCCGTGGAGTGGAATTTGGGCCACTGAGCCCCAAGCAGGGGCCATCCATCTGAATAAGGATGTGTGTGGATGAGGGTGGCAGAAAGAGAGACACATTCTGAGTGTAGAAATGTATGAATTTGTGTATCATGTTGATGTGTGTGTAAATGCACACATTTACACGTACATATGCATGCATATGTGACACTGTACACTCACTTGTGCACATGTACCTGTGCCTGTATATGTGGCCCTATACACGGGATGCACATGTTTCTCCTCTGTGTGTATACAGGTGTGAGTTGTATGTGTACGTTACTGTTTTCAGACATGGGAGTGTATGTACATTTAAGTTCATAAGAGTGCTATAAGTATAAAGGAATGTATGTGCATGTACGAATGTGTTTCTAAGTTCTAGTAAATGCGTGCAAGTGTGATGTGAGTTCACGTTCCACCTGTAAGTTTTGTGAATGCATTAAAATGTGTTCATGTTTGTTGTCTGTTTACAAACAGAAAGGGTGTGTTTGTATAGTGTACACGTGTGTGTGTGTGTGTACACACGCATATACATGTGACGTTGTACACACACAACTGTGTTGTACCCATTCGTGTGAGTGTGTCCCTGGTGGGGGTGCCGCTGGTGGGACGTGCGCATGTGTGCAGGCAAAAACCCGTGGGTGAAGTAAGGAGACGTGCGTGCAGGGAACTTCCCAGGAGTCCCGCTCTCGCGGGCTGCGCCGACTCACCCAGCACCACGGCGCTGACGGTCAGCAGGATGAAGGCGTTCCGGCGCAGGAAGCGCAGCACGTGCTCCCGCGTCAGGGTCTGCAGGCGCAGGCGCGTGCGCAGGGCCCGCTGCTGCAGGCTCTCCCGCAGCCGCTGCAGCCAGCCCGCGCGGCCCAGCCGCTGGCCGCTCTCCCGCAGGAACAGGCTGTTCCCGTGGCTGCTCATCGTCTATCTGCGGGGGACAGAGGGCCCGGGCCGGGTGAGGGACGGGACAGAGGGCGGATGTGGGTAGACGGGGACGGATGGAAGGGTGGAGGACGCTGGTGAGTCCTCCGGGGGAGTGCAGACAGCAGGGGAGGGGCGGTGTCGGTCTGTCGGGATGTGTTGGGGCTGGGCCACTGAGAACACTGCCTAGGGTTCAGGGGTCGTGTCCTGGCAGAAAAGGGCCAAGGTCTCCAGAATCACTCCTGGGCATGGCTGAGGAGAGGCGGGGAAGTAGACCACAATGGAATGGCCGCTTTTGCCATTCCCTGATTCCAGCCTCCTCTTTCACGAGATCATCACAAGCAACTGGGGGCTGCTCCATCTCGCAAAGCAAACTAACAAGGCTTGCTGAGCGACAACTGCATGCAGAGCCCTAGACAAGGCACTTTGAGGCTAGCCCCCCAAAATTCATACGGTTCGGTGCCTGGCCTGGAGGTGCTGACAAGACGGCTTTCCACAAGGACAAAATCTGCAGGTACTGGCAAACAGTGGGTGCCCTATAATTGCAGCTGCTTGAATGCCCAGATGAGCAACTGCAGAGGGGGGGAGTCCCTCGGGATGGAAATGGGGATAATTCTTGACCCCCGTGGCTCTTCAGGATACATCTCTGCAGGAGAATGTGATGTTCAGAGTCTGCCTAGGGGGCAGGGCACTGTTATCCAAACTTCAGACTTCTATGTCTTTTCTTTACCTCCGGCCATATCCATGTAACTTCATTTACTTATCTAAATAAGTGTATCTAAAATGGAAACTTTAGATACATTACATCATTCCTCTATGTCAAACTTTAGGTCATCATTTGAAATGCTAATTATATTTTAATACATGTTAAATGCATATAAAAATAAACACCTGCCTATCCTCTTACCAGCTAAACACCTAACATGTATAAGGCAAGTTAGAAATGTGACTTTCATAAGCCTGAGCAACTTTTGCCTTCCTGGACTCCTTCCTCCATTAAAAAAAAAATATGACAATCCTATTTTACGACTGCATTGATCTAAAAATGAATATATTATTTTGGAACTAGATAGAGGTGATGGTCACACAACATTGTGAATGTACTGAATGACATTTTAAAATGGTTGGTTTCCTGTGATGTGAATTTCACCTAATATTATATGTTAAAACATTTTCTTTGACCTAAAAGTTTAATTCTTTCTTGTGATTTTAAAAGAAGTGAAAGCATTTCCATGGGTCCCTAAAAGTATGGTGGGCCCTGGGGACTGAGCCTCTGGTTTTTGAAGGACAACAACGTTGCAGGCACTGATGTCACAGCCAGAGTGGCAGTGCCTCCAGGCCAAGCACACTGGGAATTCTGCCATCCCTCTAGACTCACTCCCAGGCGGAGGCTGATTGCTAGAGATGGCATCACCCAGGCTCCCTGCCCACTGGCTCTCCTTTCGGTCTGGCCGCGGAAGGCAGCAGGTGGAGATGAGCATACTTGGCAGAGGCTATGTTCCTCCACCTCAGCCACAGCTCCCATCAGACAGTCCTCTGTACCTATCAGCCATTCGAATGTCTTCTTTGGAAAAATGTCTATTCAGTTCTTCTGCCTATTTTTTAATTGGATTGTTTGTTTGTTATTGAGTTGTACGAATTCTTTATATATCTCAGATATTAACCCCTTATCTGATTTATGGTTTGCAAAAATTTTCTCCAATTCTGCAGGTTGCCTTTTCATTTCATTGATCATTTCTTTTGCTACACAGAAGCTTTTTAGTTTGACATAGTCCCACTTGTTGATTTTTGCTTTTGTTGTTTATGATTTTGGTGTCATATGCAAAACATCAAAGCCAAGACCCACGCCAAGGAGCTTCTTCGCTATGTTTTCTTCTTCAAGTTTTATGGTCTCAGGTCTTATGTTTAAGTCTTAGGCTGATTCAAGTCAATTTTTGGGAGTGGTATAAGATAGGGGTCCAGCCTCATTGTTCTGCATGTGTTTATCCAGTTTTCCCAACACCATTTGTTGAAGAGACTCTCCTTTCCCCATTGGGTGTTCTTGGCTCCCTTGATGTGATAAAGGTGCCATCACTACAATGGCAATCGTATTATATATAAATGTATCAAAACAACATGGCGTACACCTTAAATTTACACAATGTAATGTGTCAAATATATTTCAATTAAAAAAGAAAGATAATTCTCTGTTCCAGCCATGGCTTTCCCCAGGCCGCTCGCCTCCTCCCTCCCTGCAGCCTCCCCACTGCTGCTGATCCCTGAGTGCTACACCAGCCACACTAGTTTCTCTTAACTCTGCTCATATCTTTGTAAATAGTCCCTAACTTAAACTCTTTGCAGTTCCCCCTTTTGAGTGTGCTGTTTCCTGACAGATACACCAGATTCATCCAACTCTTAGAAAAAAACATCCAGGCCAAAGGAAGACAGTGAATACTGTATCCTGTACTGAACTCTGCATATTTGGTTTGCCTGGGATCGCTGCACCTGTAGGGAGAACATGGCCTTACCCAGCTACTCTCTGAGGGACCTGGGTTCTGACACCTCTCCTTACCGATCTGCCCCCACCCCCGCCCCAGTGCCTGATTTCATCAGGTCAGGGCTGGGAGTCTGGCAGAGGTCTCAGTTCCACCAGCAGGTAGGTCCTTGGAATTTTTTTTTTCTTTCTTTTTTTTTTTTTTTTTTTGGCTGCCACTGGCTTAGCAGCTACTTTTCTAGGGCCACTGTCTTCCTTGCCCTCTGGTCCTCTCATATCCAAGTGATAGGACGTCGGCCTCACCTTTCCAGGCCCTGCTTCCTCCAGGTCTAACCCCCATTTCCAATGGCCAACTCCAGTTGGGGTCCTGCTTCAAGTGGATCGCTCACTTTGAAACCAGGATGCTGCTTCTCACCTTGCTGTGAAAAATCCCAGACAGAGGACCACAGACTACAGAGGAAATGCGAAATTCCTCCCTCTCCTCTAGGATGTACATTCCCTGTCACCAAGCAGTAGCGTCCCACGGGTCCCAAGGAAGTGTCAGCTAAGATCTAAACTAGTCACAAAAAATCCAGAGCTAGTTTTCTCTCTTTCCTGTCTCTTCCTTACAAGAGGTAGTACAGTATAGAGCAGGGATAGACAAACCATGGTCTGAGGGCCAAATCCAGCCAGCCACTTGTTTTTGTAAATAAAGCTTTATTGGCAAGCCGCACTCACTCAACGCGTATTGTCCATGGTTATACTTCGTGCTACCACGGCTGAGTGGAGCTGGTGGGACACATCCTGTGGACCACAAAACAATCTCTCTAGCCTTTTACTGAAAAAGTTTGCAGACCCCTGGCCTAGCGGAAGAGCTTACGTGAGCTCTTTATTTCAAACCCCACTCCCCTTTGCAGGAACTGGTTACTGTCTGTGTGGCTCAGAGGGCAAAATTCACCAGACGCTTAGAACAGTGCCTGGTGAGCACAAAACATGTCAGCCATGGTTGAGGAAAAGCAGAAGCCCAGCAGACGTACAACTGAGGACAGAGAAGAATGCAGAAGCAGGAGTGTGTCTTCCTATCGATTTTCCTTGGTCCTGGGTACATTACTCACCAAGCAGTACTGGACTTGAAATGGTTTTCCCAGGATCTTGGCCTCCACTGGGGCCTTTCTCAGCCTCTCTTGGACCCCTGGGGCCTCCCCCCTCACCCTCGGTTCTCTCTTGTCCAGTCTCTCCTGGTTCTAGACATGGTCTTGACCTGCTTCTTAGGCTTCCTGCTCTGGACATGGCCCTTCTAGTGTCTGCAGGGGTTCAAGGATGGGTCTCCCACCTGGTTCCCCCACCTCCAGACTCTTAGATGTGGTGAGATGTGCCAGCCACCCCCCCCCCCCCCCCGCTTGCAGCCAACGGGAACAAAGAAGGGCCTCCTACACCCTAGAACTGAAGCCAGCTGCTGTGGCAAAACGAGGCTACTTCCACACATTTTATCTAACACCCTGCAGCCGGAGGGTGAGTGGGGGGAGGGAAAGGAAGCACGGAAATCACACATCACACATCACACACACACTCCAAAACACAACCCCGCACGCCTCCTTCTGCAACTGACAGGTACACAACCACACACAGACACACAGTCACACACAGAACTGTTCAGGCACATAACCCCACACACACCTTCAGAAATGCAGCTCCGCTCAGGTAGCATCAGTCATACCATCCCTACACACAAACAAATGCACACACACTTGCCACATTCATGCACACCGTCAGACACACAACCCCACACACACCTTCAAAGCCCTGCACAACTTCCCTTGTAAAAGAAACTGCAGTAGTTCTACAATTCCTACACACACACACACACACACCTTGCGACACAGGACACAAAACTCCAAACAAATTCCTGCCAGTAGTTAAACATGCAGCCCCACACACCTTGGGAAGGCAAGCGCCCTCACACATTCAGTCTCTCGGCGGCACACACCACCACCGCGCGCCCCCCCCCCCCCCCCACACACACACACGCAGCTCCACACCCAGCGCCCTGCAGCGGTGGCCAAAGTCTCAGTCACAACCAGGGCTGTCCGGAGTTGGAGGAATAAACCCCCGAATGGGGCCGGGATCAGAGCCCCAGAAAAGGACGAGGCACCAGGCACGGAGACGGATAGCTGTCACGATCCAGGCCGCGGACAGAGGCGCGGGAGGAGGCGGGCGGAGAGAGGGGCAGAGAGACCCGCGGGTAACTAAGGCGCCAGGAAACAGCGAACGACTCTAAGGGGCAGGGAGGAGCTGAGACAAAGGGCGGCGAGAGATGGGGAGGCAGGAGTAGGGCGCACCCCGCCCGCCTGACCCCAGGGTGGGCCGACCCGTCCTCGGGTCCCGCCCGCCCCGGCCCTCAGAGCCCTTGCCCGCGCGGGGCCGCAGTCCCCCGACTCACCGCGCCTCGCCTGCGCTCCGAGGAGGACCGTGAGACCCGGAGTCCCGCGAAGCCCCGGCCCGGCAGCTGGCACCCGCCGGGGACGGCGCAGCGCTGGCGCGGGGACAGACGGCGGAGGCAGCGGCGCGGAGCCGGGACGCGCTGTGCAGCGGCGGGGATCCGGACCGGCCGTGCGCTCACGTGGGTGTGGGGGCGCCGCGCGGCCGGGGGAGGGGGCGGGATCCCCTCCGGGATGCCCCCCGCCTCCCCCGCGCCGGCCCAGGCTCCGCAGCCGCGCCCTAGAAAGGGCCCCGCGTGTTTGGGGAGGGAGGGGGATCCTGGGGCGGGAGGGGTGGGTGGCCTCTCCCGCGTCCGGCCCCCGCCGCCAGCTCAGAGTCGCGCCTCCGAGCCCGCGCCTTCCGCCAGCCCCTGAGCCCTCCTGAGGACTGGACGTCCCTGGAGAGCCCCGGGACAAGGCCGGGCACCTTGGGGCCTGCGCCTGCATCCTGGGCGGAGGTCTGGGGAAGGCGCAGGCCTGAGCGTATCGGAGACACGGCCGCAGCGCGGGCTCCGCTGCCCGCTTCTCCCTCCGGGGGCACATTCCTTGGCTACTTAGCCGCTGT
The DNA here is from genome assembly GCF_041296265.1 of Equus caballus. NCBI lineage: Eukaryota > Metazoa > Chordata > Mammalia > Perissodactyla > Equidae > Equus > Equus caballus. The sequence continues at coordinate 14,257,920 of NC_091704.1, forward strand.
GCGAGCTTGGGCCAGCCCCTCTCCCTCTCTGAGCCTGGCTTCCTCATTTAAACAACAGAGATGACTCTGCTGACCCCATAGAAAATTAAGGCTGAGAAAATTAAAACGCCTGAGCGTGGAAATACCCCGTGCAGCGTGAAGCCCTGTGCAAATGGGAGGTGTATAATTGCTGTTAGTATAGTAATTAATATTATTCTTTGCTGTCTTTAGGGTACGCCGGGCAATGTTGATCCTGCGTTTCTTCTCAAACGGCACTGACTCGGTTGCTTCCAACATCTTGGCCTCTCCTGAAAGCTCATCGTCATTCAGAGAGCTGAGCACAGAGCCCAGCACGTGATAAAAACCCAGTGTTGGCTACGTGTTTGCTGTCATTGTTCTCGTTGTTGCCGAGCAATTGTGAACGGCAGCTTCCCGGTCTAGGCAGGCGCTTCTACCTGTATTTAATCTACACACCCCTTTGAAGGAGATACCACCACCCGCATTTCTCCGTGAGGGTCAGGTGCTCAGGGAGGTTCAGCCGAAGGTCACACAGCCAGGGAGCGTTCACTCCCTGTGTACACACAGCCAGGAAACCCACAACTCCAGTCAAATCATGATTTTTTAAAAATTAGACAACTTCCAATGGAGGGACATTCAACAATATACCAGACGGGTGCTCCTCAACCTCGTCACGCCATCAAAAACAAGGGAAGCCCGAGAAACCGTCACAGCAAAGAGGAGCCCAAGGAGACGTAAGACTAACGTGGGATCCTGCGGGGGCTCCTGGGGCAGAAAAGGGGTGTTAAGAGAAAACAGGATATCTGAACAGCCTGGACTTCAACGGTCGTGTTTCAATATTGGCTCATGAATTGTAATACATGTATTGTACTAAGACAGGATATTAATAGAGGAAATTGCGGGGGGAGGATAGGGGAACTCTCTGTACTATCTTTTTTTTTTAAAGATTTTATTTTTTTTCCTTTTTCTCCCCAAAGCCCCCCGGTACATAGTTGTATATTCTTCGTTGTGCATCCTTCTAGTTGTGGCATGTGGGACGCTGCCTCAGCGTGGCCTGACGAGCAGTGCCATGTCCGTGACCAGGACTCGAACCAACGAAACACTGGGCCGCCTGCAGCGGAGCACGCAAACTTAACCACTCGGCCATGGGGCCAGCCCCTCTGCACTATCTTTTTAATTTCCCTGTAAATATAAAACTGTTCTACACAATTGTGTCTGTTGATTTAAAAGATCAGTTTTCATCTACAGAGGGCATGCCTATTGATCTTAACTGTATTAGAAATTAAAACTGAGAATGTTTTTAAATATCCATTTTAACATAAACTCTTTACATGGCAACAAAAATAGTGTATTTTTATAAAAATTAACTATATTTTCCAAAACAAAGAATTATGAGAAGAGTGGCAATGTTTTACACCTTTGCAGATTGCTTTATTGTCTAGCTTAATAACAAGAAGACGGGATTCTCCTCCAGTTGACCCTCATGATGTGCAGATTCTGTGTTTGCAAATTCATCCGCTCACTAAAACTCACTTGCAGCCCCACGATCAGCACTCGGGGCCTCCCGTGGCCAGGGGCCTCCACGGAGCAGTGAGAGCTCTGACGTGGCCGACATCCGGGTTCCCAGCTGAGGTCAAAGGAGGCGATGCTCTGCCTTCTTGTTCCAGCGTCATACTGTAAAAAGTGTCCTTTCCACAGTCTGCTTAGTGCCGCATTTTTCACATTTTTGTGCTTTTCCTTGATTTTGCTGTTTAAACTGGCCCCAGGCGTGGTGTCGCCTAGTGGTCCTTAGCACCAGAAGGCTGTGACGTGCCTCATGCCACAAGCTTCATTCATGCAGGAGTTATAGGGCTGTTGGTTGTGAATTCAACGTGAATGAATCAACGATATCTATTAAATAAGGTGCCTTTAAATGGAAACACACATAAAACAGAGTTGGCTTTTTATCAGTTGATGATTGATTGATAAAAATGTTGTGCCCAGAGAGGCCGCCTGGTGGAGGAGCGGTTAAGTGCGCACCTCCCACTTTGGCACCCGGGGGTCACCAGTTCGGATCCTGGGTGTGGACATGGCACCACATGGCAAGCCATGCTGTGGTAGGCATCCCACACATAAAGTAGAGGAAGATGGACACGGATGTTAGCTCAGGGCCAGTCTTCCTCAGCAAAAAGAGGAGGATTGGCAGCAGATGTTAGCTCAGGGCTAATCTTCCTCAAAAAAAAAAAAAAATGTGGTGACCAGAGGCTTACAGGAACCTAACCCGATTTTTCTGCCTAAGAGCCATGGTTCAGGGTTCACAGCCACTTTGTAGAAGACAACTACGGCGAATAACGAGAATCAAGTGTACCTTCTGCACTGAATCTGTCATGATGTGTTGTTTCGGTTAAAGTATATGAGGAAAATTCAACCTCCCACAGACATGTAAACGGAAAAGGGAAGAGTATTTTGACCAGCTTTTCAGGTAATTGTGCCTAGTCTTTGAGACTACTCCAAAACTCGACACATTTTAATTTCTTAAAGAATAGTTGCAATGTGTGATCTGGAACTGTCAGTGGACTTCTGGACTCCATTTACATGAAAACCCACCGAGTGCATCTGTTCCCCACGCATGATTTGGAAACATCATGCACCAGTCATTTGAAAAATATTAGTCCACTGAATTACACAGATCTTCCAAATATTAACACATTTCATTATTCAATATCCAAAAGTCACATATGTTAATATGACCGCTGATCTCATCAGAAAATCTTTAAGTGTTGGGAAGTTGTCGAGATCACTGTGGTAAATACAAGTTTTTCAAAATTCTAGTTTTCACTTAAAAGTTCAAATATTATCATTAACAACAAATACTGTCCATTGTTTTTCCTAGAAGTGACAGGCCCCTTTCTTTCATTTTTGTGAAAATGTCTGCCAAATATCCATATCAGAATACCTGAAGTTTGTGTATCTAAATATGGTATTCCACGAGACATGCGGCTAGTTCAGCCTGCACTTCACACAGGGACACAGGTGTTTCTTCCTGGAGACGGTGACTGCGGTGCTGCAGGGGCAGCAAAGATGCTGTCTGCATGCTTCCTGTTTCATCATACAGAATTTTGAAAAGACAAGAACTGATGACTGAACATACTCTTACCATATGATACAGCAGTCAGGCTCCTTGGTATTTATGCAAAGGAGTTGAAAACTTAGGTCCACAAAACAACCTGCACACAGATGTTTATAGCAGCTTTATTCATAATGGTCAAACCTTAAAGCAATCAAGATGCCCTTCAGTAGGTGAATGGATAAATATCCTGCGATACATCCAGATAATGGAATATTATTCAGTGCTAAGAAGAAATGATCTAGCAAGACATGAAAAGACACGGAGGAACTTTAAAGGCACATTACTAAATGAAAGAAGCCCATCTGAAAAGGCTACGTACTGTACAGTCCCAACTATGTGACATTCCAGAGAAGGCAAACTATGCAGACAGTAAAAAGGTCAGTGGTTACCAGGGCTTGGGGGAAGGAAGAAAGAATAGGCAGAGCCCAGAGGATTTTTAGGGCAGTGAAAATATTCTTATGATGCCGTAATGATGGACACATACCATTATACATCTGTCCAAACCCACAGGATGCACAACACCGAGAGCGAGCCCTAGTGTAACCTGTGGACTTAGGGTGATGGTGATGCGTCACGAAGGTTCATCACTTGGAACAAAGTCACGGCTGTAATGGGGAATGTGGATAATGGGGGAGGCTGTGCCTGAGTGGCGGCTGAGGGTATGGGGGAAGTCTGTACCTTCCACTCAGTTTTCCTGTGAACCTAAAACTGCTCTAAGAAAAGTTATCTTTTAAAAAACCACTCCAATCAAAATCAGAAAAAAGTAAAGACATGAACTCAAGTGTTGAGATTTAATAAAGTGAACAATTTTTTATTGCTTCATCGAGGACGCACTAAAGTGCAACTGACTTTTGCTTTTTTAATCTTGAGTTTGTGGCAGTGAAGAAAACAAAGACTCCTAGCTCAGTTCCGTGCTGCTGCCTTGATTCATACTAAGATGCTAGCAGTTGTTACTCACCATTGCTTTTGCACCATCAGTGCATATAATAACACAGTGGAAAAAAAGCACATAGTTTCTTAGTATTAGTATGAAAATAGTTTTTTGTGGGGTTTTTTAAAAGATATTTTATTTTTCCTTTTTCTCCCCAAAGCCCCCCGGTACATAGTTGTATATATATATTTTTTTAGTTCTGGGTCCTTCTAGTTGTGGCATGTGGGACGCTGCCTCAGGGTGGCTTGATGAGCAGTGCCATGTCCGCGCCCAGGATCCAAACTGGCGAAACCCTGAGCCGCCGAAGCAGAGCACGCGAACTTAACCACTTGGCCACAGGACCGGCCCCTGTATGAAAATAGTTTTGACCTTGTGGAGCCCCTAAAAGAATCTCAGGGTCACCTCACCCCAGTGATCTGCAGACCACACTTTGCAAACCATTGTCACATGGTGATAAGCCCTATGAAAAAAATAATAACCAGGAAAAGAATACACGGAGGGTGGGGAAGGAGTAACTTTGTTTGTTCAGTAAAAGTCTGCATGTAAAGGTGATATTCGAGCAAAGACCCAAAGGAGATGAAGGAGCAAGCCATGAGGATATCTCTAGGAAAGGAAATCCAGGGGGAGGGAAGAGCAAATGCAAAGACTCTGAGCAGGATGAACCTGGGGCTTTTGACACACAGCAGGGAGGGCAGCGTGCATCTCCCCCAACACGTTCCACAGGCAATTCAAACTCAACCTGTCCCCGACTAGAAAGCCTATGGGAAGCAATGTGGGGAGCCTAGTCTGGCCCCAGCAGGGCCTGCCCTTTTTGGATCCATGTGGCCTGAGCGACTCTGCATGTACCGAGAACCCCCTGTGTGCCAGGCACGGCCCGGGCACTCCACACAGTATTAAGGGCACAGACCCTGGAGTCAGGCTACCTGGGTTGGGATTCCACCTCCCCCACTTATTAGCTCTGTAAGCTTATGGCAGTCTGCTTAACTTCTCCAAGCTTCAGTCTCCCTATGTGTAAAATGGGAATGCTCAGAGTCTTTGCATTTGCAGGAACTACCCCCAAGAGCTGTAGTGAGGGTTAAAAGAACTAGAAGATGAGTAAGATCTGGAAAGCTAATGCACAGCATAGTGATAAAGTCAACAATACAGTACTGGATACTTCAAAGCTGCTAAGAGACTAGATCTTAAATGTTCTCACCACAAAGAAAAAAGATAATGAGGTGACTCAATAGAGATGTTAGCTAATGCGATGGTGGTAATCATATTGCAATATTTAAATTTCAAATCAACACATTGTGTACCTTAAACTTACACAATGTTATATGTCAATTTTATCTCAATTTTTAAAATGAAGCTTACATGAAGGACTCAGTAAAAGTGAACTGCTACGATTCTTCAGGGCTTGGACGAGGTTGAGGCAAGTGAAGCACTCGCCATGGGCGCAAAATGTTTGGGGGCAGCACTGATGCAAATTAGAACACAGACAAACCTCGAAAAAGAGATGCTCAGTGAAAGAAGCCACGTACAAAAGGCCACACACTGTATGATTCCATGTATATGAAACGTCCAGAACAGGCAAATCCATAAGGACAGAAATCGCATTAGTGGTTGTCAGGGGCTGGGGGAGGGAGGATGAGGAGTGACTGCTTAATGGGCACAGGGTCTCCTGTAGGCACGATGAAAATGGTCTGGACCTCGATAGAAGTGATGGTTGCACAACACTGTGAATGTGCTCAATGCCACTGAATTGTACTCTTGGAAATGGTTAGTTTTACGTTGTGTGAATTTCACTCCAATTAAAAAAAAGTAAGGGAGTGCCCAAAAAAACCTCAGATTTAAGATAAATAATATTTCAATGCAATATTTTTAAAAATTACAATGGATGCAAAAAATCCACAATGAACAAAATATCAACATGTCAGATAAAAACAGGATTAGAATTCCTGATTTTTCCTCCTGCTTCAGGCTTCCATGTAGCTTGACTGGACATTCTTACTGATTCTGTCTCTAATATTCTGCTATTTTTCTCACCGTGGATATTTGCATTAATTTTGTGTGTGTGTTTTTTAATTATTGACATTGGAATGTTATTTACCCTTTTTTACAGGAGAATAGCTTTACTGCCTCTGAATGGGAAAAGATAACATAACTATATCTCCAAAGATTAACTCATAAAGAAAAAAATCCGATAGATTTCATTATTTAGAAATTACAGATAAACACAGAGTCACTGTCTATTTCATTGCCTTATTTATTTCCTCATTTTATTGAGGTATAATTGACATAAAAAAGCTGAATGTAGTAAAGGCATACAACATGATGAATTTGGCAATAAGTATACACCCATGAAACCATTACCACCTTCAAGGCCATAAACATATCCATCACCTCTCAAAATCTGGAATATGGCTTATCTTAATTACAGGTGTTTTGGCAATCTCTTACATTTCACACCCCAGGTGAGTCACTCAATCTCTTACATTTCACGCCCCAGGTGAGTCACTCAATCACCTCACCCTCATCCTGGCCCTGTAAGTCTCTCTTTCATTCTTTCAATAAGGGAAAGGCTACTGGCCCCCTTTTATAGATGTAAAAGGGGCTCAAAGGGGTTAAGTCTCAGCCCACATTGTTAATAAATGGTGGGGCCAGAGTTTAAGCCCACCCCAGGTCCACACTGACCAGAGGCTCCAGCTCTGGTTCTAGCATTAGGAGGGCAGGCCAGCCCAGAGAGAGCATCCCCAGGCTGTCCCAGATGACTGCCCCGGCTGTGGGGTGGGGCCTGAGCAGGGGCTGAGCCAAGAGGAGCCTGAGATGGAGGAATCGAGGCTAATTCCTCTGCGGGTAGCATTCCCTATTAATTAATTAGGGCAGAGCCAGCCTGCGGCATCCCCGCAGCCCCCAGAGTCATTAAGGGAGAGGCGGGGTCTCATTATCTGCTGGCAGCTTCCCCATCATTCTCAGGGCCCCAGAGGGAGCAGAGGAGGAGGGAGAGGAAGGCCAGGTGCCCCTTCTCTGAAACTCCCCCCTTGTTATCAAAGTCACCTGATATGCAAGTAAAGTGTCTCAAACCAGAAGCAGAATTTCAGGGGAGAAAAGAAGAGAGTCAGAGACGAGGGGCTAAGTTTACTCCTCCGAAATTCAGTCTGCATGTATATTTATACGAGATATTCAGAAGAGGTAAATCCATAGAGACAGAAAGCAGATTAGTGGTGGCCGGGGACTGGGGAGGGGGACAGAGAGTGGCTGCTCACGGGTGCAGGGTTTCTTTGGGCAGGGGATGGCAATGTTCTTTCTGGAGCTGGATAGTGGTGAAGGTTGCACAACGTTGTGAATGTACTTAACACCACTGACTTGTGACTTTAAAATGGTTGCAATGGCTATGGTGGTAATCACTTTGCGATACATTAATGTATGAAATCGATACTTTGTACACCTTATGCTTACACAATGTTCTGTGTCAATTATATTCCAATAAAGCTGGAAAAGATAGTTATAATGGTAAATGTTATGTTATATGTATTTTACAATTAAAAACTTCAGTCTCTTTCTAGTTCATGATTATTTATTCAGCCTTTATTATCATCTGTCTTGTGCCCAACATCGTACTGAGCAGCGAAGGTGGATCACTTTCCAGGTAGAGATATTTTTTCGAGTTCAAAATTAGAATCATGCCTACATGCTACAACATGGATGAAACTACAGGACATTATGCTCAGTGAAACAATCCAGATGCAAAAGGACAACTATTTTATGACTCCACTTATACGAGATCCCTAGAGGAGTCAAATTCATAGGGACAGAAAGTAGGATGGTGGGCACCACGGGCTGGGGGAGGGGGTGGGGAGTTAATGTTTAATGGGACACAGTCTCAGTTTGGGACAGTGAACAAGTCCTGGCGATGGATGATGGTGAGGGCAGCACAACAATGGGAATGTACTTAATGGCACTGAACTGGACACTTAAAAATGATTAAGATGGTGAATTTTATGCTACGTATATTTTACTATGAGAAAGAAAAATTAGAATCATGTCATTTTGGCAGTTTGTTGTCCTGCCTACAAAGACAACAATGATGATGATGATGACCTGTTGTTGCACCTTAAGCAATTACCTCTATCTGACATGATCTTGTGGCTTATTTTAGTTTTTCATATTCTGTCTGTCCCACTGGATGAGAAGCCCCGTGGGAGAAGGGGCTTTGTCTTGTCGTTCTCATCTCCTGGTTCATGGACCAGCACCTGACTCAGGGCAGGTGCTCAGTAAATATTTGTCAGGTAACTTGATGGGTCAGTCAATCAGTCAATCCATTGGGAGAGACAGATTTTCTGGTGGACCCCCCCCCCAAGTCCACTCTCCATCCATTGCCAACCTGCTGTGTACCTCAGGAGGCAGATCTTTGTGGACCAGACCCATGGGCTCCTTGCCTCAGGGAATCTGAGATGAGAGAAGGGTAAGATTAAGTTGGGAAACCTAGAAATTAGAAGACGAGCTCAAACAGCCAGGAGAGGAAAAGGCTGCTTCTCTCTGGTTCCACTCTTTAAGCATTGAAGAGGTGCTCACATTGTGCACAGGTGATAAGGAATGCCACATACAGACAGGCCAGGAGCAGGCAGGGGACCCAAGACAAAAGGGACAAACCATTGTATTAGTTTCCTAGAGCTTCCATAGCAAATTACCACAAACTGGGCAGCTTAAAACAATAGGGATTTATTCTGTCACAGTCCTGGATGCCAGAATTCTGACATGAAGGTGTTAGCAGGGCTGTGCTGCCTCAAAGGCTCTAGGAAGGATCCGTCCTCGCCTATTCCGGTTTCTAGCGGTTGCCAGCCATCCTTGGTGTTCCTCCATTTGTAGACACATCACGCCAGTCTCTGCCTCTCTCTTCACGCGGCTTTACTCCCTGTATGTGTCTCTATGTCTTTACATAGGCATCTTATAAGGAAAACAGTCACTGGATTAAGGGCCCACCCTACTCCAGTATAACCTCATGTTAAGTTAACTAATTACATCCGTAAAGACCCTATTTCCAAATAAGGTCACATTCACAAGTACCAGGAGTTAGACTTCAACAAATATTTTGGGGATGGGGAGATAACAATCCATCCCACAATAGTGGGTAAGGCCCTTCATCAGTCCTGCCTGCCACCTAATTTGGGTTCCCTCATAAATAAGAAAGATGCTTGAAGGTTGAGAGGCCAGAACAGGAAAGTCCATGAAGAAGCAACAGAAAGTCCTTGGTTGGTCCACACATGGATTATGTCCAAGCGTGATAGGGTCACCATCATTCAGTCATTCAACAAATAAGTAGTAAGGGCCTGCTTTGTGCGGGCAACTGGGCTAAGCGCCAGGGATTCAGCGATGACTAAGACAGATAACACTCCCATCAAGGAGCTAATATCTGGAGAGGGAGGTGGGAGAATCACAAACTGATGAGTGCTACAAGGAGAAGAAGGGCTATATTACAGCATGGTGGTGTGATACTTCAGAAAAGATGGCCAAGGAGGGGCCCTGTAGGAGATAATATCTGAGCAGAGACCTAAAGGATGAGAGGGAATAAGCCATATGAAAATGTAGGAGAAGAACATTCCAGAGAAGGAAGAACATTCCAGAAAGGGGAGAAACAAGTTCAAAGGCCATGAGATAAAACAAGGTTGGTAAGTCTGCATTCCAGCATGACTGATCCTTCATGATCCAAGGACAGCATGATAGGAGATAGGGATGGAAAGGCGGACAGGGCCAGGTGGTAAAGAATTGGGATTCTGCGGATCATGGCAAGAAATTTGGATGCTATTCTAAACTTGAGGCTCACCTCACTAAACCTACCCATTGGTCTTAAAGCCACAGTCATCCTAAGCTAATAAGTAATACCCAAATCCATTAACACGGATGAGTGTTTTCCAGGGAGAAGGTGAGTAATGAGAAGTAAATGGAGGATGGAATTCTAATGCATTACTTATCTTTGCTACATAACAAATTATCCCAAAGCTTGGCAGCTTAAAACAACACGTTTATTATATGGGTTCCTACGGGTGAGGAATCTGGGCATGACTTAGCTGGGTTCTCTCACCAGGCTGCAAACAAGACGTGAGTAGGGGCTGCTATCTCATCTCAAGGGTGGATGGGGGTAGGATATGGCTTCCAAGCTCACTCATGTGGTTGTTGGCAGAATTCAGTTCTTCACGAGATATTGGACTGCAAGTTTCAAGTCCTCACTAGCTAATGGCCAGAGATCCCTTCACATCCTTGCCACGTGGCCTCTCCATTTCCGAAAGAGGGAGCAAGACAGAAGCCATGATCTCTTTATAACCTAATCTTTCAGAAGTAGTACGCTATCACTTTTGCCATATTCTACTGGTTAGAAGTGAGTCACTAGGTGCAGCCTACCCTCAAAGAGAGGGGATTTCACAGGGCATGAAGACCAGGAGGTGTGGACCCTTGGGGGCCATCTTCAAGACTGCCTAACTCACCTGAAGAACTCTATATTGGAGGGGTGGATGGCAAACAATCAGCCAGTGAAGGACCCAGAGTAGAGCTAGAAGAGGAAAATGTGAAAGAGGAGATTCAAGTTTCAGGTAGACAACAACTTCAGATGCTACCTGTGGGTCTGGTTGAGTGGGATGGAAAGTAACTATGGAATTTGTCAATTATAGGAGGACATTGATACCTTGGTCTGAACCATTTAAGTGGACTGACGGGGGCTAGAACCATATGGACCAGTCTTTATCCTCACCAACCAACATGGTCACCACCTTTGCATGAGGTGGCTGGGAAGAAGCTCCTCTCCCAGCCTGGGGCTTCCCGCTATCTCCTGACACCTCCCTCAGGAAAGTGACCTCATTTCTTAAAGACAAAACTGATTCTAGGTCACATCCCCCTGGAACGAGAGACCAATTGATGTGATTATCTCCAAGAGAAAGGGGGGCATTTACTAAAAGTAGAACCTGGTGCCCCAGAAGGGAAGACCTAAAAAGGGGTCTCTGATAATTACCTGCCAAGATTTCAGAGCAAAGGGCATCTCCATGTAATACCAAAGGAAAAAGAGAGAGGAAAAGCTAGAAGTTTTAGAAGGCTCTCCTTCCTCATACATCCCGCAATTTCTCTATTTAATCCAAGGGCAGAATTCTGCTCTCCACTTCTCAGTATCCATTATATAGAACAGGTGGTCCCGGCAAAGATGACTACAGAAAGGAATATCTGTAAAGCATCCTTTGTCATAAAAATCAGAGAGCTAATTTCACAAATATTATTCCCCAGTGGCCTGAGTTAGACATATCTGAGGTTCAGCATGTTGGGAGGAGGGAGATGTGTATAACTATAACTATGTGGAGGGAGCGGGAATAGAGAAATGTAGGAGTGAAAGTAAAACATGTTCAGAATAGACATTTCTGAATGGTAAAATTATAGATGATTCTGACCCCATTACATTTTTCTGTGTTTTACACAATGTGCACACATTTCTTTCATAGCATAAAAACAGGCTTATTTGTTAGCTTAAGAGGGTTGTATTTGGGCTTGAAGAGCAGTGAAGAATTTTCCCAGCCCTCAGCTCACATATGTAAATGTTTCTGTAGCATTTTTTGAACTGCATCATTTCTGTGCAGTTGAATCTCTTGGAGACTGAGAGCTAACACCAGCCCTGCTATCGTTCCTTCCAGCCACCTGCTGTCTCAGTCTGTTCAGGCTGCTACAACAGGATACTATAGACTGGTATCTTATAAACAAGCAAAATTGATTTCTCACAGTTCTGGAGGTTGGGAAGTCCAAGATCAAGGTACCAGCAGATTCAGTGTCTGCTGGGGACTTTCTGGTTCATAGACAGCTGTCTTCTCACTGTGTCTTCACATGACAGAAGGGGCAAGGGAGCTCTCTGAGGTCTCTTTCATAAGGGCACTAATCTCATTCATGAGGTTATGACCTAATCATCTCTCAAAAGCTTCACCTCCTAATATCATCACATGGGGCATTAGGATTGAAGATATGAATTTTGGGGAGACACAGATATTCAGTCTCTAGCACCTGCACCCCTAGGCTGTGAGCAGCAGTCTCTGAAAGCTGAGCAGGAGGTGGTTCACCTATTGCTCAAACACAGGCATATGTGTCAGGCTCGAGAAAAGTGTCCAAAATGGGCCATCAGAGACCAGGAACTGGAGTGAGTATTAGAAGCTGATAGAGTCAAACTTGGGTTGGAAGGTCAAAATGGGGAGAAGTTGGCAGACAGAGCACTGGACCAAATCCAACACTCAGACAAAGGTAGTATCTACTGGGAGTGTGTTGGCATGAATGGGTTGAACCAATAAAAAAACATAATGGAACAGACTGCACCCCCACTCACAGCCCTAATGAATTTCATGAGAGACCGATGTTGGAGCCAAAATCCTCCATAAGCAGGTTTGGCACAAGAAAGCTTCCTGAGGTGTCCCTTGTGTAGCTTGGCAGGAACACCGCCTAACAGAAGTGCTCCATACACCAGGCAGCAAACCAACCCAGTGCAATCCTCTGGTTGGGAAAATGGAAGCACTACAGGAACAAAGCAAAGGTGGGTGGCTGAGCGGAGCATATTGTCCCAAGAGAGCTGTCTCCCCAGTTCTTGTGAAACCCTCTCTGAGTCTCCTGGTATTAGGAGAGCTAATTCATCTATTCATTCAATTAATAAAAATGAAAAGTCAGCACTTGCATAATGCCCACCCTGTGTCAGCCACCATGCTAAGCACTTTACTCATATTAACTCATTTAATCCATGCCACGATCCTATTATGCTAGTTCAAAGATGAGGAAATGGAGGCACAGAGAAGTCAAGCAGCTTGCAGAAGATCATACAGACAGCAAGTGTCAGAATCATACTTTTAACCCAAGTCGTCTGGTTCCAGAATCGTGACCACAGCACTATCCTGACTCTAGTGAAGGTTTGTTGAGCCAGATATCATTGGGCCCAGTGGCTAATGACCATGCTAAACCCACATTCCTGTGAATCCTTGAAGCAAGCCTCCGTCACAATGGTTACCTGCCCCCATCTCTTCCTGGTGACCCTGGTGGGTGTCCAGCATAGCTGGCCTGGGAGCCTTTAGTTGCCCATCTTATTCCTCCCCATCACTCAATGATTTTCTGGTTTTCCAAAGCCAGGGTCATTCATCCCTTCTGCATCCTTGTACCTCTCAATCGCTCAACAAGAAAATGCTTATTCATTCCTTTGCTCGTGCATTCATTTAATAAATGTCTATTATGTGCTTACTATGAGCCACATTCTGTGCTGGATGCTGGGATACAGGGGTAGATAAGAGGGGCAAGGTCACTGCCCCCATGAAGTTCACAATCTGATGGGGAAGATAGACAAAAGAGAAAAGTAAAAAGCAAACAAAATGTCTATCAATGAAGGAATGAATAAGTGAAGTTGTGGAATATAAATATAATGTAATTCAGCCACAAAAAGGAATGAAGCATCGATACATGCTACGGGAGGACAAACCTTGAAAATGTTACACTAAGTGAAAGAAGCCAGACTCAAAAAGTCACATAATGTATAAATAATTTACACAAAATATGCAGAGCAGGCAAATCCATAGAGACAACAAGTAGGCTAGTAGTTGCCAGGAGATGGGGGCAGAAGGGAATGGAGAGTGGCTGCCAATGGGAATAGGGTTTTATTTTGGGGTGATGAAAATGTTTTAGAACTAGACAGAGGTGGTGGCTGCATGACATCATGAATGTACTAAATGCCTCTGAATTGTGCGTTTTAATATGGTTAAGTTTACTTATGAGAATTTCATCTCAAAAAAAAAGAAACCAATAAAATGGTCACAGCATGTGGTTGACACCATCCATTCCTTCATCACATGCGTTTTGAGGACCTGCTATGTGCCTTGAGCCATGCTAGGCACTTGAGAGCAAAGTTCCTGCTCTCAAGGTTCTCATTCTTCTAGGGTAGGTGGTGGGGAGATCAAAAATTAAAAAGTAAACAAATAAATGGATAGGAGACATTCAGATAACCATAAGCGCTATCAGGCACTATATAAATTGTAAAACTAAGAAAGCTACTTTTGAGTTGTCAAGGAAGACCTGTCGAAAAGGTAAGGCCTGCCTGAAGGACACCAAGAACCCAGGCAGGCAAAAATCTTGAGGGAAAGAGATCTAACCAAAAGGGCAACAGCAAGTGCAAAGACCCTGGGGTAGGAACTAGTGTGATACGTTAGAGGACCACAAAGATGGGCAGGAAGGCTGGAGCAGTGAGTGAGCCCAGGGGTGGGAGACAGAAGGTGAGTTAATTCCAGGAAGTAAGAAAAGCCAGACTATGCAGAGCCTTCTGAGTAAAGAGTCTGGATTTTATTCCAAGTACAATGGGATCCACTGAAGGGGTTTAAGTAAGTGCCCTAGTTTAAAACACAGTGCTGGCTGTGGTGTGGAGAATGAATCTGAGGAGGTAAGGGGGCCGGGGAGGGTACACAGGAAGACCAGGTGAATGAGAAATGATGTGAAAGAGAATAAAAACGGTGGAGAAAAATATGATCATATTAGAGATAAATATGGAAGGCAGGAAAGGCAAAATTGGTTGATGGATTGGATGTGGACACAAAAATATTAAAGAAGCTTCCTAAGTTTTTTAAAAATTATTTTTATTGAGGTCATATTGACTTACAACATTGTCTAAATCTCAAGTGTCCAGTATTCCATATCAGTTTCTGTACAGACTGCATCATGTTCTAAGTTTTTAGCATGAGCGACTCGGGTGGATGGCGGGCCAGCTACCAAGTCTTACTAGCAGAAGGAAAAGATGGAGGACGTTAACCAAAAGTTTGCTTTGGGACCTGTTGAGTTTGAGGAGCCTAGCAACTGCCCAAGTAAAGATGCCACTGCCGGAGGGAGCCAAACAAGGTGACGAGATGGAAAACCATGGGGGAAGGACGGAGGGCAGTTGTCTCCTTTTTCCACCCTGGACTCTGGCCCGCTTCCTCCGAGGGAGGAATTCACATCATGAGTTTCCTGAGAAGCAAACCCTCCTCCCACTCGAGGAGGAGAACGTTCAGGCATGACTGCTTCCCCAGCTTCGCTTTCTGGGGCCATGGCCATGCGCCACAGGCTCAGCCCCTAAGAGGCAGCTGCCTGGGACCCCTGAACTGCACAGGCAGAGAAGCAGGTTCCACAGAGTGCTGACTCGGTCGGTGGCCAGCAGGAGCAGCTGGCATTTCCGGAGGCAGAGGACTCAGCGCAGCTGAGAGCTCTGCAACAGCAGCCATGGTGTCCTCTCCATGTGTCCTCAGGGGCCACTGCACGTCTTTGTACCATTTGGCTATGATTCTGGCTGCGAGACCATCTTTTCCGTTTCTGTGGCTTGCACTAAAATTCCTGAATGATAGGGGAGAGTGGGGCTTAGACCGAGTGCTAAGGAAAGACTCTTTTAAGTTGGTGGTATTTAGGCTGGGTTCTGAAGATTGAAAAGGAGCCAGCCATGGGAAAGACATGGAAAGGAGTTTGCCACGCAGAGGGAACGGCAAATGCAAAGCTGCGAAGCGGACACAGACCAGCGAGTCCTGAGAGCTGGAAGGAGGCCGGCACTGCGGGGGTAGATGAGGTCAGCTTTCGCAAAGAGCCCAATTCCAAGCCACCTCCACAGAGCTCCAAAGCAACGACCCCTTCCAACGCCCCCTGTCGCCCTTCCCCCTCCCCCACAGCTGGAACTCCGTCTGCGCCGTTGCCACCGGCGTCATGGTGACGGGCGCTCTGTTTCGCTCACTCTTCAGCCAGGAAGGAGCTGCGTGTCGTTGGGGGTCCCTGACTCTCTTCGTGGGGGTCTCGTCCCAGGCCAGGGCACCAAGCAGGGACCATGCCGGTGTTGATACCCCCGACGGAGCACAGCCGAGACCTGCGCGTTGGGGCTCCAGCATGGCGCGAGGCTGCCAAGGCCACGACGCGGAAGGCGCACCAGCTGACCGATCGCTGCAGGCAGGAGGCGGTGACCGTGTGGCAACCCAAGGACAGCGTGCAGGATCCGAGCATGGAGCGCCACCTGTGCCGGGCCGCCTACGTCCTGCCCTGGCGCTTCCACGTGGAGATGCTCAAAGGCGGCGGCACCCTGGAGAAGCCGCCGCCGGGCGAGGGCGTCACGCTGTGGAAGGACAAGATGAAGCCACCCGCTTGGCACGCCCGCCTGCCGCTGCCCATGCACCGCGATGCGCTGGCCCTGCAGACTGCGGAGGTGGCGCACGCCCACGCTCGCGGGGCGCGCCTCACCGCCGCCCGCCTTTGCCGCGCGCAGCACCAGATCAATGGGCAGGTGCGGCTGCTGCAGCGCCAGAGGGAGGCCACCGACCACAGGCTCAGCGAGGTGCGGAAGGGCCTGCTTATCAACCAGCAGAGCGTCAAGCTGCGGGGCTACCGGCCCAAGTCAGAGAAGGTGAGACCACCCGGCAAGCCCAGTCGCAAAGACTGAGGCCTCTGCTCCCTAATGCTCAGCCAGGGAAAACCCCGCCCCACAGAGAGAACACTCCCCACTCCCCCAGGCCCCAGATCCAGTGAGTAAGGGCACAAGAAGATAAGGACACCCCCAAGATGAGGTGCGTGGGTTCCCAGCCCCAGAGGGTGAGACCCCCTCCAAGGGGATGAGATCCTCAGGCCCTTTGCCCCAGAGAGGAGTCTATCCCAGTCCCCTGGCCAGGAAGAGAGGGTGGGACCCCTGAGTCAAACTAGATGAAGTTCTTCCCAAAGGCGAAAACCCACAGCCCGTGGCCCAGGCATGGAGTCACCCACCCAGCCCCCAGTCCCAGAGGGTGAGAGCCCCTCCCCTACCCCGGGCATGAGACCCTCAATGCCCCAATCCCCTTGAAAGCACATGGAAGTCCCCAGCTGAGGTAGCAGGTGATGCCTGGTCTCAACCCAGATGAAACTCTCCTCAAACGTTCTTTTCGAAAACCCAGCCCTCCCACTTCCAGCCTCAGGGGAGGAGAACACCTGCCCAGACCTCACCCAGGAGAACGAAACAGGTCCTGCCCACAGGTGGAGACTCACAGACTCCCAGCCCCACACCTGAGAGCTGAGCCCCCAGCCGGGGAGGGGAAGGGGGAGCCCCCTAGTCCCAGCCTTGGTGAAATACTCTCCTTAAAGGGAAACCCCAGACGCCCACTCCAAAAGGGGGGAACACTCCAGCCTCGCTGGAGAGAGATGAGACCCCCACCCACAGAGAAGGATTCTTACTCCCAGCCCCCCAGTCCAGATACTAAGACCCCAAAAAGGCAAACTTTATCATCCCTATGATGAGATCCCACCACTTCTCACCAGGGAGGGGGGATAAGAGCATCTCCAAGGAAGCGGGACCCCCAGCTCCAGAGTGATAGCAACCTTCCCCCAAGTTAGGTCATCTCCATTCTGGCTCACTGCGCTCCTAACTGTAAAAGCCCCCAGCCCCACTCTCGAGACGGTAAGACCTGCCTCAGGTGAGAGCCCCCTGAAAGGATAAAGCCTTCTCAGAGAGTGAGACCCCCAAGGGGTGAGGGTGCCCCCAGCTCCATTCCCCAAACCCACAGTTTATGAAGTTGGCAATCCCTCTACTACCCTGGAAGGAGCGACCTGCGTCCAGCCCTCTCCTGAGGTGTGAGAAGGTCTCTCCTTGTTTTCCAGCTCCCTGACAGAGCTGACAGTATGCTTACCTGGGAGAAAGAGAAGCTCAAGAGCATGAAGAGGAAGATGGAGAAAGACATGGAAAAATCAGAGGCCCTGCTCAAGGTTGGAAACACACGAAGCCACATTCAGGGGGCTGGAGGGGCTGGCTGCCTGTCTGCCTCACCGGCAAACCGCTCTGCCCTTGGGGACTACAGCCACAGCAAACTCTCAACCCACGCCCCGCCCACCCTGACCTGCCGCTCACTGAATTTCCCCTTTTCGAAATGGAAAACTGGGGCTCTGGGAGGTGGAGTTGGGCCTCAAGGTAACAGTGAGCATCCTCTCTGTGCTAAGCCCCGTGCAGTCGCTGAGTTAACTTCTTAAAACACTCCAGTGATCCCCTCACTAGAGACGGGGAAATCGAGGCCCAGAGAGAGACAGCCTTGCCCAAAGCACAGAGCTAGCCAGGGGCAGAGCCGTGGTTTCCGCTCAGGTGTCTTTTTTCTCAGCTTTATGGAGGTACAATTAATGATTTTAAATTGTATATTTATTTAAAATATACAGCTTGATGATTTGATATATGTAGATTGTGAAATAATCACCATAATCAAGGTAATTTACATATCCATCACCTCACATAGTTACCTTTTTGTGTGGATGTGGTGAAAACACTTAAGATCTACCCTCAGTGAATTTCAATTACAAAATACAGTATGGTTAACTGTAGTGACATTGTTGTACATTAGACCTTCAGAACTTAATCATCTTGCATAACTGAAAATTTTTACTCCTTCACACACGTCCCCATTTCTCTCTCCTCCCAGCAACAACCAGTCTACCCTCTGCTTCTACAAGTTTGATTATTTTAGATTCCACATGTAAGTGAGACCATGCAGTGTTTGTCCTTCTGCATCTGGCTTATTTCACTCAGCATAATGTCCTCCAGGTTCATCCACATTGTCACAAATAGCAGAATTTTCTCCTTTTTAAGGCTGAATAATATTCCATTATCTATATACATTTTCTTTATCCATTCATCCGTCAATGGACATTTAGATTGTTTCCATAACAGGCTATTGTGCATAATGCTGAAATGAGCATGGGAGTGTGACCCTGACTGCCCTTGGATATGCACTCAGAAGTGGGAGAGCTGCCTTGTGCTTCAGCTTGCGTGTCTTGAACCTAGCTCTTTACACTGTCATACGTGCTCTGTCTTTATTGGCTCCATGCAGAGATCACCTCTCGCTGCACCCTTCACTCTTGCAACAGGAAATTCTTCTCGAGGGCTCTAATGGAGACAGGAGAGTAGCTGGGTCTCACGGAGCTTTTGGGACTGGTTTGGGTTAGCTGGTAACCTGTATGTGCTTTTGACTCATCCATTTAATAAATATTAATCCAGCCCCCTGGCGTCCCAGGCACTGTACTTAGCATTGGGAAGAAGTATTGAACAAGGGCAGAACTGGCCTTGCCCTTGCAGAGTTCAGTTATAGGGGCATTCAAAGAAGGATTGGCGGGGGAAGGGGTGGGGTGGAGGGAGGGGAATTATGGGCTGGTGCACCACTGTCCCTGGTGCTGAATCGTAATTGCAGTCATCCCACCCCAGTCATATTCCTTTAAATCTGGCGATTCCTGAAAAATCCTTCAAGGCAGTTTGAAACCGACAAGGGAGAAGACTCTGAGGGATTGAAAAAGAGAAAGGGAAATAGGAAGGTGAGAAAAGACAGACATATATAGAACCCAGAAAGGGCCACTGGGGAGGCTTGGGGTGAATATTTCTGGAAAAAAAAATGCTCACCACCAAGTAAACATGTTTCAACTTAAAATCATGAATTCAGACCTCAAACTGACACTCAGAACTTCCCCAGGGATCTCCCCGTGTGTCTCCAGAAGGCTCGCTGTCCCACTGTGCAAGTTCATTCATACCTTCTCTTCCTCAAACCTCTTCACCTTCCTGTACTTTCCTCACAATAAATGACCCCCAATGCATGGAAGCTAAGGAAAGGCACCTCTCCCATTTTCCTTCTGCCAGTCTTATAATCCCGCCTACCTCTGCACCCGCCTTCTCCCCCTTCTCCTGCATCACCAGGATTTCCTTCTTTATTGTGTCATTCTCACCAGTGAACAAGCGGGGAGTTATTCTTTAATGGGTACAGATCTGTCTGGGATGTTGAAACAGTTCTGGAAATGGACAATAGTGATGGTTGCACAGCATTAATGCCACTGAAATGTATACTTAAAATGGAAAAATTTTGTTACATCTATTTTACCACAATAAAAAAAAAAAAACACCTCTTTTGATCCCATGCGCCCTCCAGATAACCCTCGTTCCTCGGACACACTCACTGTCCAGTCACGTGTGCACGTGCTGACCTCATTTCTTTTGGGCAGGTGCTGGGTCAGTTTCCCCACCACAGCCCCACTGCCTGGCACACAGCCTGCCATACGGGAGGGGCTCGATGGGCATTCGAATTAATGAACAGGAGACTTTTTAAATCCATTTTTTCACCCAAATGGATGAATCCCAAAGATATGTTATTCAGCAAAAGAAGCTGAACCTAAAGAGTACACACTGTGTGCTTCATTTATATGAAGTTCTAGATTTCAAAAGCTTTTCTTAAAGAGTCAGATAGCAAGTACTTTGAGTTTCACGCACCACACAGTCTCTGTCACAATAGTCAATTCCACCAGTGAGGCACAGAAACAGCCAGAGAGGATACGTCCAGGAATGAGTGTGGCCGTGTTCCATATGGTTTTATTTACAAAAAGCAGCCGGCCAGTCCATAGGCTGTAGTTTACCAACCCCTCAAAGAACAGGCAAAACGAATCTACAAGGCAGCTAGCTTAGCAGGAAGGGGGAAAGGGCCCCAGGGAAATTTCTAGGCTGATGGAAATATTCTATATTTTGATGAGGGCGGTGTTTATATGGGTATATACATATGCAGAAAGACTTCTGTTTTAATATAACTTTCAAATAATTGCAAGTATCAAAGAAATGCAATGTGCTTTATTTTTTAATGGTGTAAGTAGGATTTGGATGGGGGTGGGGGTTCCAGATGCAACAGATCCTGCGGGAAGGGACTCTGAGGACAGCAAGGGCTCCTGACACTAATTGGAGAAGAGGAAGGGAGACCCTGAGGCTAGGAGTGAGGGTGGGGTAAGCCCTGAATGCAGGTGAGGAGTGGAGGGATGGCACAGGGAGACCGAGGCGCAGGTGTAGCCCACGCTCCTCTCCACCTCACAGACGCAGAAATGGATGGGGGAAGGGCTCTCTCTGGGGGCCAGGCACAGAACCCAACCGACTGACACCCAAGACAGGGAAGCTGCCACCAGCCCCTACTGCTTCCCCCCACCACCACCACCACCAGGGTTACTGAAGGCTTCCGGACAGAGGGTGAGAAGGTGGGATGTCTGAGTTTCAACACTTTGAAATTGCTCCTGTCCCGTCAAAACAAGAGCTGGAGAGGGTCAGTTTGGACCCAGATTCACTCTGCAGTCCTCAGGAGACAAATCACTTCCAGCCACCCCCACCCCCACCTCCACCCTCCCAGCTCACATTCTGCCTTCTTCCCTGCCTCTCTCTCCTTCCTTGCCTCCAGACCCTGGCCTCCTGCCGAGACACTCTGGTCTTCTGCTGTAAGGAGAGGCTCCAAGCTGTAGACCTCATGAACCAGCCCCTGGACAAGGTTCTGGAGCAGGCCGGCCGCCACTCATGGGTGAACCTCTCCCGTGTCCCCTCTCCCCGCACTCAGGGCCTGAAAACGCCACCTCCAGACCCTGTGGGCACCTATACCCCAGGTAGGCCCCCACAGAAAGGAGCCCACTATAGTGGATGCCCTTGGTGCCCAGCCCTCCCCTACTTCTCAGCTGCCCCTTTCCCTGGGGAATTTTCCCCCTAGAGCAAATGAGAGACCTGAAAGCCAGTCTCCAGCCAAGCCCACGTCCTTGATTAGCTATTCCCTCTGCGCAATCCTGCTTCCCACACTCATGCCTGCGTGCCAACACTCGCCCAGGCACTCCCAGACGCTGCTCACACTAACCCACTCACAGCCCCTCCCCTGGGCTTTCTGCCAGTCCCCCGATAAAGCCCCCTCGCCCAGGGCCCACCACCACCTAGAACGGAGAGGGGCACGCAGAAAGCCAGGGTGGGGGAAAGGGCCTCGGCGCCCCACGCGCGTCCCGCCCGCCCACAGAGTGTGCCGCAGCGCTGTACGAAGCCAAGCGACTGTTGCTGGAGTCCAAGGACACCTTGCTAGAAATGGCAAAGAACGAGGAGGACATCCAGGAGCAACAACAGCAGATCGGCGATCGCGTGTGCGCCTCGATAGCAAAGAAGACGCGCGAGACCTCGGAGCTGATGGTGGGCGCGGCGGGCTCGGCTCCTAGCTGGCCGCTGGGGGCCAGGGTGGGAGAGTACTGCGGAGGGAGGCGGGGGACGCGGGAGGAGAGGGGACGAGAACCCGGTGTGAGCCCCTGGGCTGCCACCCACCCAGGAAAGAATGAACATGACCTTAGGACTAATGAGGGGAACTATCCACCGGTGCACGAAATTCAACCAGGAGATGTACATCACCCGCGACCTCATCAAGGTATGGTTTGGGGAAAGGGCCTGCGGGGGCGAGGCCAGGGGTGCCCCGTAGGCTGGGCCTCACTGCTCCGCACACCGCACTCTGCCAGGGTCCTCTGTCAAAAAGTCACCTGGAGACTCGAGAAAAGCTGGATAGACCCCTGGTTCGCGTGTACCAGAGACACGTGGGCACCCAACTCCCCGAGGCCACGCGCCTCGCCCAGGTACGCCCCTCTCCGTCCCCCTTCCGCGCCTCTCCGCGCTCTCTAGGGCGCCCCGCCCTGGTAAGAGTCCTTCCTCAAGCGCACTTGGCCCAGGGAAGACCCCCTCATCCAAGTCTGTCCTTCAGCTCCTGCTCAAGAGGAGGCCCTCCGACACCCACACCTGTCCCAAATAAGTCCCCTCGATCCCCACCCTGTCCGCCTCATCCCCACCCTCTCATGACACAGCCCCTAGTTCAGGCCGCCCCTGAGGAGGCTCCCCCTTCATGCACGCCTTGCCCAGATGTTCTCTCACATCCCAGGTCCACCTCGTTCCTCAGCCCTGCCCTCTCGCGGGTTCTCTTCCAAGCAAACCTGGCCCAGGTGTGTCCCTCCCCATCCGAGGCCCGCCCTCTCTTCAGCTGTGCTCCCTTCACACGCACCCCTGGCCCAGGTGTGTCCGCCCACCCCAGACAGGGTGTCGCCCTCCGCTCCGGCTCTCTGTCCCCCAGCCCGGCCCGCCCCCTCGCCCCCTCTGCAGGGCACTGACAAGGTGCAGCGCCACATCTCGCACATGGAAAAGAACCTGAAGGAGCTGCTCGCCAAGCGCAAGGACCTCACCTGGAGCCTCAACTGCAAGAAGATCGGGCGTGACGTGGACTACAACGTGGTGCGCCTGCGCCTCCGCCAGCAGCACCCGCACGTGTGCTACGAGCAGGCGCAGCGCCTGGTCAGCGACTGGGACCCGCGCACGCCGCCGCCGCGCGCCGAGTCCCCCGCCACCCAGTGACAGCCTCCCCGGCCAGGCCTGGGAGCGGGGCCTCGGCCCAACGGCCCTGCCTCCTGCCACCCACACTCCCTCGGAGCGCCCTCCAGCAGAGTTATAGCAATCAAAAATAACAATAATTATCATTTGTTAGGCACCTACTGTGTATCTATCGTTTACTCTGCAACACGCTATAGGGGGGTATCCTGGAAGTTAACAGGATGCATTTGGACACCAGATTTCTGGGGTTCAAATCCAGGATCCCCAATTTCAAGCTGTGTGGCCTTGGGCAAGTCACAGTCCCCCTCTGGCCTCAGTCTCTCCACTGGTAAAACAGGAAGAACTACAGCACCCACCTCAAAGGCTTGTTGTAAGCATAGATAGGTTCATGTGTGTAAGGCCTGTAGCATGGTGGCTGCAATGCACCATGATTTATCATCCCCGTGTTACAGTTGAGGACACTGAGGCACAGTGAGACTAAGCGGATGCCCAAGATCACACAGCTAGCAAGTAGAAGAGCTGGAATTTTAGTCCTCGACTCTAGAGCCTGCACTCTAGGCAGAACTTGGGGCTCCCCTCTGTCCTCCTCTCTTTAGACAGACATGGGTTCCCCCTGCTTTCTGCCTTTGTTGATAACACACACACACACACACACACACACTAGGATGCAGCTTCCCCAGTAGCCCTCTCTAGCAGAGGCTGTTCATTCTCCCAGACCCCAGGCAGCTCAGGTGGGGAGGTGCGATAGTCCCATTGCCCTCTTCTCTATTTACCTCTGGGGTGGAGGGGAAACTGCTCCTTCAAGATTCACAGCATCCTTCATTGGTTTATTGAGACCCTACAAGTGTGAGGTTCTGAGCCAGGCACAGAGTGCAGCAGTGAGTGGAGCTGACTGGTCTCTGCTCTCAGGGAGCCCACAAGCTGATCAGGTGCAGCCAAAATGGTCCTTTTGGATGCAGATCTAGTGTGGCCTCCTATAGGAAGCCCACCTGGCTGCATCTGCCCATCCAGGCATAGCTCAGTTTCTCCTCTGTCTTCTCACAGCCTTCTGGACACTGTCCCATCACAGAGCTCCTCACAACAAGCTATGAGAATTATCTTCTCTCCAGGGGGAGACTCCAGGGTGTGGCATACATACAATAGGGGGTTCATTCAAGCCACAAATACTTCCCAAACACCTGCTCTGTGCCAGAGGCTGTTAGGGGAAATGGCAAAGACCAAAGCAGACATTCCTCCCCCTTGGAACTGATCATGCATATGCCGAGGATGGCCCTCATGAACATTAGCTTTTTGGCAAAGCCAACCAGTCACATGACACAAGTAGTCCAGCTGACATTTTACAGAGAAGGAAATGCAGCTCAAGAAAGTGAACTCCTTTGCCCAAGGTCACACAGCCAGCAAGGGACAAACAAGGATTTACACCCGGGTCTGAATCCATGCTCTCTCCTTTGCTCCGCACTGCAAGCATCAACCATGGTCTCACCATCATCTTCATTGGTCCCCATGACAACTGAGTGGAGATGGGGTAAATTATGCCCATCTGACAGAGAAATACAGAGGAAAAGGGAACTGCCTGCCAAGGATCACGGAGTTGAGAAGGAGTAGAGCTGGAGAGGGGGTGGAGGGGCATCAAACCAGCTGTATCTCTCTCAGAACCTTTGGGCATCCCAGCCAGTTCCCTTATCTCAAGGGGAACTTCACAGCCCAGGGGTCACCGGATGCTCCCTGGGCTCAGTCTTCCCTGGGAATGTTCTTCATGCACTTCTTCCTTGTACCAATCAGGATGCCACAGGAAGAAGGGAGCACATCCAACTTGAAGGAAGTTTAACAGAGATGTCAGTCGATCCCCATTATTTGCAGATTCCATATTTGTGAATTCACCTAAATCACTAAAATTTATTCATAACCCCAAAAATCAGCACTGTGGCACTTTCACAGTGATTTGCAGATGTGCACAGAGCAGTAAAAGATTTTAGTGGCCGGGCCCAGAGTACACGTTCCCAGCCAAGGTCCAACAAGGTGACACTCTCCCTTCCTGTTTCAGCTCTCATACCTACACATGTCCTTTCCACAGTCTACTCAGTGCCACATTTTTTCCTGCTTTTGTGAGTTTTGTTGGTGACTGTTCTGTTTACAACGTCCCCTAAGGATAGTGCTGAAGTGCTGTCTAGTGCTCCCAAGTGCAAGAAGGCTGGGAAGTGACTTACAGAGAAGCATGTGTTTGACAAGCGTTGTTCGGGCACGAGTTATAGTGCTGTTGGCTGTGAGTTCAGTGCTAATGAATCATCAATGTATAGTAAAGAAGTGTCTTTAAACAGAAACACACACAAAACAAGGTCAGGTATTGATCAGTTGACAAAAATGTTGTGACCAGAGGCTCACAAGGACCTGCCCTTGTAAATCTCCCCGGGAAGCCATGGTTCACTACTCAGAGACCTTATAGAACACAACTACCACGGGTAATGAGAATGGACTGAATTTTCAAAGGTGTAGGCAGGGTGGAGGGCACCCTCAAAGGGTAGCACAAGACCTGAGTGCTAGCTATTGTGGGGAGCCACCTTTGCCACCCCTAAATCTGAAGGGACAAGTTAGTGAGAGGCAGCCAGACTTGCAATGCTGCCGTGTAGATGCTGGGGGAATAAAAGCTTCTCCTCCTCCTCCCTTCGTTGGCCCATGTTCCCTACTGGTCAAAGCCAAAGAGAAAAGGAGCCCCTTGGTGCAGTCCATATATCCTCCCAGGGCCCAGAGCCCCCATCATCCTGCCGACTTTGAGCCTCTTGCTGATCCTCCCCAGGGTCAGGGATTGTCCCTTTACCTGCATCTTTGTTCATCCATCATGCCCATAATCCTTGCCTGGGATGCAAATACTCCCCGCACATACAATGCCGTGCCCTCTGGGTTGCAACCTGCCATCCCCGTCCTTGCTGGCACAGCCCGTTTGCCACCTCAGCTCACTCGATGTTCCTCTACAGCGTTTGCACAATTCCCTCAGTTGCCTCAGAGCTGAGCTTTCAGCTGCTGCCCCAGGTCAAGTCGTGGGCACTGGGCGAGCCTCTCAATGACACCCCAAGGTGGGTGTCATCATCCCCAAGTTAGCAATGAAGAAATAGGCTCAGAGCAGTGGCAATACTTAAAATGCCACCCAGCAAGGGAGGGGTTAAGTCTGGACTTAAATTGTGTGGGGATGTTCCCACATGGGGATACACCACTGCCCCCAAAGAATGGTCCAGGTACCCTTTGCATGAGAACACCTACAGTGCCTGTCAGTGACACAGATTCCTGGGCCACACTCCAGACCTACAGAATCTGAATCTCAGGGAGCAGGGCCTAGGAATATGCATTTCTAGTGAGCTTCCCTGGGGAGTCTCACGCACGCCAGTGTCCGAGATGCATTCCCTCCCTGCTGCCAATTTCTGCACTGGCCACAGCCAACACTGAGGGATGTCCTACAAAAACGCTTTAATTTTAATTTCTTTTAAAGTCAGAGGAAACATAGGAATATATAAAAGTAGATATGTCATATTGCATATTATCTATACTATATATTTATACTCTATAGTATATATGTCATATTATATAATATAAAAATTAAAATTATTAAATAATAAATCCAGCCTGGATTATTTTCATCTTTATGCCAATGCAGTGTTTTTTTCCATTTTTTTAAATTGTGGTAAAATACATATAATATAAAATTTACCATCTTAGCTATTTTCCAGTGTATGTTTAGTAGCATTAAGCACATCCACATTGTTGTGCAGCCGTCCCCGCCGTCCACCTCCAGAACTCTTTTCACCTTGCAAAACAAACTGTGTCTCCACTGAACACTGACTCCCCAGCCCCTCCCCCAGCCCCTGGTGCCCACCGACCTACTTTCTGAAAAATGATTCTGAGCACTCGAGGGACTCATATATGTTATACCACTGCAGGTTTTAAATACATTTTTAATATTTGTTTATGGAGGAAGGGGCCCAGGAAGGGGAAAGTGTCTCCGGCCCATGAAAGTCATAATTTGGTCCTACAAATTCTCCCTTAGATATTGGGCACACCCAACTCATTCATTTAGTCACTCGATCAACATCATTTGGTGGCATCAACTGAAGCCAGCCACTATGCTGAGCACTAAGAGAAGAGTTTTTGCAATCAAGTGCCCTGTTGATATTACTCCTAATGACTTTAAATCTGTCTCTTTTCCTCCACCTTCTGGTCCAGGCCACCATCAGCTCTTGCCTGGGTGGTCCTACAGCCTCCTAACTGGCCTTCCTGCTGCTGTCTTTCCCTGTAATGTGCAAACACGTCTCAGCCAGCACAGGCATTTCAGTCCACAGAGCAGGTCACTGCCCTGCCACCACCACCAGCAGCACCCACTGCCCCTGGAACATGGTCCTCCTGTCTTAGTCCATTCAGGCTGCGATAACAAAATACTACAGACTGGGTGGCTTATATACAACAGAAATTTTTTGCTCACAATTCTGGAGGCTGGGAAGTCCAAGCTCAAGGTGTCAGCCTGGTCACATTCTGGTGAGGACTTTCTTCCCAGCTCACAGCCGGTGTCTTGTCACTATGTCCTCACATGGTGGAAGGGGCCAGAGAGCTCTGTGGGGTCTCTTTTATAAGGACATTAATCCCATTCATGGGGGCTCCACTCTCAGGACCTAATTGCCTCCCAAAGGCCCCACCTCCTAATACCATCATCTTTGGGAGTTAGGTTTCAACATATGAATGGGGGGGGGGGGCGAGCACAAACATTCAAACCATAGCCATCTGACCTCACTGCGGACTCCCTCTCCTGCCCCCCATCATCTCAGACAGCTCTCCCCCGCCCCTTCCAAGACTTTGAGCTTCAGGCATTTTCATTTTTGTGTGAATTTCCTATTGCTGATGTAACAAACTATCACCAAATTAGTGGCTCAAAACAATGCAAATTTAGACCTTACAGTTCTGGAACTCAGAAGTCCAAACTGAGCTGAAATCAGTGTGTCCACAGAGCCACAGTTCCTCCAGAGGCTCTGGGGGAAAACCCATCTGCTTGCCTTTTCCCGCTTCTAGAGGCTGCCTGCAGTGCTTGGCTCCTGGCCCCTCCCACCACCTTCAAAGCCAGCAGCAGCATCTCTAAATCCCTGTCTGACTCTCACTCTTTGCTTCCGTCATCACATGTCCTTCTTCTGACTCTGGCCCTCTTGCCTGCCTCCTGTAAGGAGTCCTGTGACTTCACTGGGTCCGCTCCAATAATCCAGGACAATCTCCTCATCTCAAGATCCTTAATCACGGGTGCAATGTCCCTTTTACCATGTAGGGTAACATATTCACAGATTCCAAGTATTTGAACATGGACAATTTGGAGGGAGGAGGGATCACTATTCAGGTTACCACAGTTTCTTCCACACGTCAAACTTTCTTTGGCCTCAGAGCATCTGCAGATGTTACTCCCTCTGCTTAGAAATTTCTCTCCCACGGTATTATATCAGTAAATGGAAGGGGCACATGCATGTGGTGATGGGTGGCAACTAGACTTTTGGTGGTGAACACGATGTGATCGATACAGCGGTTGAAATATAATGAAGTACACCTGAAATGTATATAATGTTATAAGCCAATATGACCTCAAAAAATAAATAAAAACGTGGCTGTTTTTGTTTAATATTCTAATTGGTGGGATAAAACGGTAGTTCTTCACTGTGGTTACATGAAGGGGTCAGCGTTGCAAAAAAATCAGCAATACGTTGTTTTCTTTTAAGGAGTCAGCAATATATGGTTGCATTAGTTATCTATTTCTATGTAACAAATTGCCCAAAACTCAATGGCTTTAAACAAAGACACGTGTTATCTCTCAGTCACGTATCTGAAGGTCTCTCACCAGGCTGAAGTCAAGATGCCAGCCGGGGCTGTGGTCTCATCAGGAGGCTCTGCTGAGGAGGCTATGTCTCCAGCCTTGCTCGCAGGGCTGTGGGCAGATTCAGCTCCTCACAGGCTCTGGCCACGGCGGCCTCTCCAACATGGCGGCTCACGTCATCGAAGTGTGAAAACCAAGGGAAGCAAGACAAGCCAGAGAGAGAGAACAAGACCGGAGTCGTGGGCTCTCTGTAACCCAGTCTCAGAGGTGCCGGCCCATCACCTTTGCCGTGTTCCATTCACGAGAAGTGAGGCACTAGGTCCAAACTACACTGAAGGCGAGCAAGTTACACAAAGGAAGGAAGGACATGGGGACCATTGGGAGCAATGTCAAAAGCTGTCCATCACAGGGCCCAATATTTAACATATCTGGGGTTTAGTGCTAAGCAAAACTATTTAGAGATTTGAGAAGAGACAAGGTGCAATTTGGGGGTGGTTTTCTGAGGATGCACAGTGTTTTTCTGACTGTGATACAGTGCGCGTGCTCAGCCACAAGGGGAATTTGGATAAGCTAAGGGTAAAATGAAAGGATCACTTGCCAGCTTCATTCTTCTCTTTTGGAGAAATTTCCTTGTTTTGTCCTCCGGGACTCCTTGCTTTTTCTCTGTAGGTGTCTTCTTGTCCATCTTTCTCCAAAAGTAGGTTTTAAGTGGGCATAAGAGACGGAAACTTGGGAAGGAAGCCTGTAGATTTCAAACTTCACCTCCTGCTGGTATCGACTTAGAGCCAGAGATGTTTTGGAGTTTGAACAACCATAGGCTTTTTGACACAAGCCACACGTATAATTTCTTCAACAATAAAATTCTCCCAAAAAGTTAGTAGACTTCCAGTCTCTTGATATCCAATCACATCCATCTGTGAGGAGTCACTATACCCAACAAGTTCATCTACACACACTTAATATGCCTAAAAAATCTCCTACGTTCACAATGTTGTGCAACCATCACCACTATCTAGTTCTAAAACATTTTAGTCACCCCAAAATAAAACGCCATACCCATTAAGCAGTTGCTCCCCATCACTCCTCCCCCAGCCCCTGGCAACCACAAACCTACTTTCCGTCCCTATGGGTTTGCCTGTCCTAGACATTTCACACAAAAGGAATCACAATATGTGACCTTTGTGCCTGGCTTCTTTCACTCAGCGTAATGTCTTCTCCTTCTGTTTCTGTTTGCACACTGGCTGGTTCCACTTGGAGTCCATCTTTTGCTTTTATAGGACTTTGCTGACAGCAGCAAGAAGCAGTCAACACATTCCAACATCCTAAATTTGTAAACCATTTTCTCTAGAGCTGCAGCCTTGCTCACATTGTGATTGACAGACTTACCAGGGGTTTCATCAGAGCAAAGTGTGAGTGGTCAGCTTCCCAGCATCCCTACACGTGTCCTCACCACTTCCTGCTAAGCCCCAGTTTCTCAACTGTGACACTGTTGACACTGTTGACACTTTGGGCTAGATCATCCTTTGCACTGGGGGCCTGTCCTGTGTCTTGTAGGATATTCAGCTGCATCCTTGGCCCACTAGATGTCAGTAACATCTCCTTCCAATTCAAGATAACCTAAAATGTTTCCTGATTTTGCCAAATGTCCTGGGGGGAGGGGCAGACTGCCCCTGATTGAGAATGACTATACTAAACCAATGTCATATATTTGGGGTTCTGTTGAGGCAGCCTGTTTCTCCTGGTACCAAATTCCGTGTTAGTTAGGATACAGATTTGTTTTTTTAAACACGGAGATCCAGTATTATGGAGCAGCAAGGGAAAGTTCTGGGTGGGCAGTGCTGGCCTGGAGTGAGGATGGGGGCTCCATGACTCTCTTGTGATGTCTTCTGCCTCGTCTTCCACGACCGCTGCCCCAGTGCCCCTCCTCACACCAGTGACCAGCAGGAAGTGGGAAGGAAGAAGGAAAGGACATGCTCCTCCCCTTTAAGGGAGGGACCTGGAAGTTGTATACACAAGTTCTGCCCACTTCCTCTTGGTCACACGACCACCCTTAGCTGCAAAGGAGCCTGGGAGATGTAATCTTTAGCTTGGCAGCCACATTCCCAGCTCAGGCTTATATTACTCTGCGTAATATGGAGCATGGACTTGGGGGAAAACTTGAAGTTTTTGTGACACCCTCCATCCATCAACAAAGGTTTAGCTGAGGCTTCAGGCTTTGAGGTAATGCTTGAAAGATGGAATGGAAAGTTGAGCAATCTGGGGCTCAGAATAACCATTGGTGGAGTAGGAGCAAGCTTCTCAGTCCTAACAAAGGTGTTAGTCCCTGGAATTCTGCAGAAGATGGTGAGGAACTTTCTAGAACCTGGAAGGAGATGAGAGAATAGGTGGGAAATGGTGCAGTTACCTCATTTTACAAATGGAGATCCTGAGACCCAGGAAGGAGAAGCAATTCTATTTAGGTCTCACATCAAGCTTGTACCAGGTTAGGGCTGGAATTGAGGTCTCCTGACTCCCTGCTCAGAGCTCCCTCCACAACCCTGGTCAGTCTCTAGGGCTGCTGTCTGAGGAAGCAACCCTGAGGCTTGTGGCTTTGACATGAGGGTATCAGGACACCACTGGATCTTTGCTAAGGAAGATCCGAGCTGAGGATGGGTTGGGAGGGCATGGAGAATCCAGGCATGCTAGGTGTGGCTCTGGAAGTATATTCTGGCCTATGAGATGTGAGTCGAAGCTACATGTGCAGTATGCTAGTCATTCTCTTAAAGGAAGGGAACATGTACTTCCCCTCCCCTTTCCTCTTTTCTGCTAACGGGAATGTAGGCTATGATGGTGGGAGCTGGAGCAGCCATCTGGGGCCACAAGATGAAAGCTGTATACTGATGGGAGCCGAGCAACAAAATAGAGGGAGTGTAGCTACCTGGTGATGGCTGAGCTTTCATTCCAGCTCTGAACCACCTATCTCCATTTTTACATGAAATGAAAAATGACTTTCTATATCTTAAGCCAGTTACAACCACCAAAGTTATTTTCTAAATAATATATTTTTTTAAATATGATTCCTTTTGGTTCCCACCTTGTGTTAGCAGGAGAAATTCAGGGCCTGCTTTGTCTCCTTCCTCTGGGGACGTAATCTTGCACCACTCAGCAGCTGTCTGCCCCACTTTCCGCAGTTCATCACCTGAGTCACCCACTGACTCAGCCCTCACACACCCCTGCAAATCATCATATCCCTCTGGTGAGAACCAGCGTGGGGTTAATGGTCCCTGTTTTCTGGGATAAGCTCTGAGTGCCAGGGTGGCCTGGAAGTAGCAGGCCCGTCTCGCTATTCTCTTGCTCTGAGAAGCCCCTGCATAAGTCTCCAGGCTCACACCTCTTCCTTCTGTGCTACAAGAAGTAGTGAATAACATGGATGCCGGAGTCAGATAGCAGTTCAAACTCGGGTGCTGCCAAGTATTAGTTGAGAGACTTTGGCCAACTTATTTAATCTTGCCATGCCTCAGTTTCCCCAACATATAAAATGGTCATAATAGCAGTTCTTACATCTCAGCTATGAGCATTAAATGAGATGATACATTTAAAGTGCTTATGATAGTGCCTGGCGCACAGTGAGCACTCCATAAACAGGACAAATTTCAACCTGAGTAATTAGAAATGTCATAAAGGAGAAGAGTAAGGTGTGACAGATGCATGAAACTAGGGAGATGTTATCTAACAGAGAAAAGGCAGGTCAGGAAATGCTGCCCTAAAGAAGTTGATATTAAAGCTGTCACCTGGGGGCCGGCCCCGTGGCCGAGTGGTTAAATTCACACACTCTAATCCTTCAGCAGCCTGGGGTCTTCCCAGTTCGGATCCTGGACGCAGACATGGCGCCGCTCATCAGGCCATGCTGAGGCGGCGTCCCACATAGCACAACCAGAGGCACTCACAGCTAGAATATACAACTATGTACTGGGGGGCTTTAGGGAGAAGAAGAAGGAAAAAAAAATAGAAGATTGGTAACAGATGGTAGTTGAGGTGACAATCTTTAAAAAAAAAAAAAAACTGTCACTTGAAATATGAACAGGAACCAGTTAGGTTAAAAAAAAAAAAAAGGAGGGGTGAGGGGAGTGGAGAAGAGTGTTTTAGGAAGGGGGAACAGCCTGGGCAAAGATTCCAGGGCAAGAGAAAAAGCAACTGACACATCTGAGAAGCTGAAAACTATTTTCAGGATGGCAGTGGATGAGGCTGGAAAGGTGGCCAGGGGCCCAATTTTGCAGATCAGATTCCTGTTTGGATGTGGTCCAGGTGCTTCTTCCCTTGTATTCATTTAATTTGGGACTCCCCCTCTTCTTCTGCACATCGCTCATTGTTTTCCTCACACTGGTCTCTTGGAAAGTCGCTTTCTTCCATCAGGAATTCATTAGCATTGATGGAAATTTCTGCACTCCATCAGTATACTGGAGGGTTCAAGCACTGTTGGGATCAGCCACTCCGAGTACCCAATCTTTATGAACAGATTCCTAAAGAGGTTCACTCCCTCCAGGACACTTACAAAGCACCTGGCCTAATGCCTTAAAAATTGGGAAAAGGCTTTTCAGGGTTTGATTTGATTGATCTTGGAGCTACGTCTATCTCTTGAGTCCTGACTCTGCCAGCTGCAGCAATTGGATGTCAATGTAGGGAGATCTGATTCCATTCCGTTTGGAGGAAAGAGTCATTTTAGGACACAAGTCTGCAGGGCCAGCTTCTGCTTCTCTCTCTCCATCACATCTCAGACCACTCCCCCATCATCCCTCTCGTTGGCTTCTTCACCAGCCCCAGGGCCTTTTGTCCCCATTGATTCTCTACCTGGGCCACTCTTTCTCTCTCCACACCCCCAACACATCTCTGCCCAGAAGATCCCCACTCAAGTCTGTCTCTTCTCCAGGTAGCTCTTCCCAGACCTCTTAGTAGCCTCAGCTGGTCTCTTTACATTCTCATAGCCGCCTACTTCTACCTTCAGTGTAATTTTCTCAGCTTCTGACTATGTATTCATGAATGTGGTTGTTTCACTAATGACTGTCTCCACCCAGTAAGTGTAAAGTCCTTGACAGCATGGACCATATCTAATTTTTCTCCAATATATTTACCATGCCTGGGATCTAGTAGGCAGCTAATAAAGATAGCAGGAAAGAGAGACGGAGACAGGGAGGGAGGAAGGGAAGGACGGAACGGAGGGAAGGAAAAGAAAGGAAGTCTTACCTAAAAACATTGCCCTCAATGTGGAAAATGGCCCTTTTTGTGTAACATCGTTAAGCGTCCCCCAGCAGAAGCAGCTCCACATCTTGCCCACAATCAGGAGAGCTTCATGAGGTCAGCCTGGAAGATCTGATTTCACACAGACACTTTCCATTTCTGGTGGAAAGGCCCCAGAAGGCCTCGATCTGTCATCAATAGATACCGCTGAGGTTCAAGATGTCTTCCTAGTTGATGTGCAGCTGACAGCATTGGGGCTCCAGCTCCATCCGTCTTTGGAGAATGGCCTTGTGCGGTCAGTTCTACTGCGGCCCCTTTTCCAGCAGTGACTTTCCGCCCAAGCACCCTCTCACATACTTGCTGGGGTTCCCTCTCACTCATTTGTCTGTTTCCTCACCCATTTTTGAACACAAAAACATGTTTGTGTCTGTTCACTGCAAGAGCAACCACAAGTGCCATTTCTGCTTGTTTGTGGCACTAACACACTACAACTATTCTTTTCTCTTCATCTTGTGCCTCATTAGTAGCACAATCATTGTAGTCACCATTAACAGCTTTTAAGTGACTGCATCCCACAGCGATGTGAACCAGCTTCCTCCCCAGGAGGCTTGGCTCAGTCTACGGATAGTGTCAGTGTACGGCCCCCTCCTTCCCTTCCCCTTTCCTCCACCCTCGCCATGAAGAAGACGCACAGTGCACACACCATGCAGCTTCCACAACACAACCCGCGGACCAGAGCCAAGTTCCTTGTGTGTACTGAAGAAGCCGGTGTCCCGGGGTGCAGCAGGGGCTTGTCCAGGGCACACAACCAGCTGGCAGAGATCAATTAGGAGTCTGCAGCTGCCATCCAGGTCATGGATGTTAGCCATCTCAATCAACTAGGAAGTGATGCTGGAGAGAAAAGGATGAATCCAAGAGGTATTTAGGAAGTGAAATAGAGTGCTTTCTAAATAACAAATGCTTTTCTAAGTGCTTTGGATATATTAACTCCTCGCAACACTCAAGCACAGTGGGCATTCTTTATGGACGAGGACATGGAGCCACTGGGGCTGGGCATCCTAAGAGTCTGATCCCGAAGCCTCCATCTTTGCCATTATGCTATTGTGCCTTCTGCTCAACTATCTGCTTGCTACAGAGTGAAGACCGCCCACTTATTTGCATCCTTCCACCTGAACCGCCCCCTACACACACACTCATGTCTACAGTAGATTGGCAGGAATGGAAGCAACTGAGACGTGTAGATGCCCAAGGGGTGGGCCAGGCCAGAGAACGCGGCTGTGCAGCATGGGTGCACCCAGTCACAGCGAGAGAGAGCACTGCCTTGGTTGCCAGATCTGCTTCAGGCCACGCTGAGCAGCCTGGGCTGGCTCGTTGTTCTGCTGAGCTCGTGGGACCTCCTCCAGCTGGACTTGGGAGAGGAGCCGAGCCCTGCTTTGACTTCTTTTTCACTGATCTGACCCTTGGGCTATGAAGGAAGGGAAATAAGAGGATTCAGGAGTCTGAAACAGCTACCCTCTGAGCCCAGCTGTGCCACTTCTGAGCCGCCTTACTTAACGTTTGTAAATCTGTTTTCTCCGTGCAATTTCACAGTCCCTGTCAGGATTCGAGCTCCCATTTTTCACATGCTCTGAGGAGCCATAGCTGCATCCGTGTCCTCCCCGTCGTACTGTGAGCTCAGCAACTTGCAAAACTTTGAGACGTTCAGGGAGGGAAAGAGCGCCGGAGGCACAGGGGTGTCTCCCCAACTGTGGCAGACAAAATCCTGCCTGACGAGACGCCGCCTTAGCCTCCTCTTGTTGGTTGCCTATGGGTTGTTTACCCCCAAGGAGCCAGGGATGATGATGACAAGTTGCCAAGTCTTTGAGCAACACCACCTCCCTTCATCACAATGAGACCTCACGGCAGCTCCGGACACAGGCGAAGAGAACCCAGAGGTCAGGACCTGAGGTTGAAGGGAACAACAGGATGGTGACACAGGTGAGAATAAAGACATCAAGCAGAGAAAGGGTTCTGTTTTTGCAAAGAGGAATTCAGGGATGTGCCCATGGGCTGAGCGTGAGCTCTTTGGGTACATGGCCATTCTCTGGCAGTGGGTGAAGGCAGGACACAGCCACCATGCCTGTGAACTCACAGGAAAGTGGTGCCTGGGAAGGGCATGAGTGTTTATTGAAGCATCTTCCCTCATTCTTCTGCAAAACAGCCCGAGAGACTGGGCAGCTTAGGGACTGGCACCCTTACCCAAATTTGCTTGGAAAATAAGACCGTTTCAGGCCTGGGATGTCATTGCTGACTGTGATGGTAAACAATGTCAACACACGCCTGGGCATCAATGTGGGATTTTTGTTTTGTTTTGTTTTGTTTTGGTGAGGAAGATTGGCCCTGAGCTAACACCAGTTCCCAATCTTCCTCTTTTTTGTTTTTTTCTCCCCAAAGCCCCAGTACATAGTTGTATATCCTAGTTGGGAGTCCTTCTAGTTCTTCTATGTGGGATGCCACCACAGCATGGCTTGATGAGCAGGTGTAGGTCCACGCTCAGAATTCCAACCAGTGAACCCTGGGCCACTGAAGCAGAGCTTGCAAACTTAACCACTACACCAGTGGGCTAGCCCCGTCAATCTGTTATTGATCAAAATCCAATATGGTATAAGATGGTGGTTCACAAGCTTTGCTGCACCTCACAGTCATCTGGACCTTTTAAAAATCCCGCGGCACCATGTACTATGTGGCCTTTTGTGTCTGCCTCCTTTCGCTGAGCATACAGCATTGAAGGTTCATCCTGAGGCATGTATCACTGATACACTGAGGCATGTATCAGTGCTTCGTTCTTTTTGACATCTGAGTAATATCCCACTGTATGAATCCAGATTTTGTTCATGGAGTCATTCACCAACGGATGTTTGAGTTGCTTCCACCTTTTGGCCATTGTGAATAAGAATAAGTAAATCCATAGAGACAGTGACTAACCCAGATTAATGGTTGTAAGGGCTGAGAGAAGGGGAGGATGGACAGTAGTTTCTCAATGGGGCAGGGTTTCCATTTGGGGTGATGAAAACATTGTGGAACTAGATAGAGGTGATGGTTGCGCAACATTGTGAGTGTGCTCAATGCCACTGAGTTCTTCACTTTAAAATGGTTGCAATGGTAAATTTTAAGTTATATTTGTCCTGGGCCCCAACTAAACCAGATCTCTGAGAGTGGAAGCCTGCATTACAGTTCCTTAAAACTCCTTCAGTAATACCAACGTTCAGCCAAGTTGGGGAACAGTGGTGTAAGGGAGGGGGAAGAAGCCACGTGAATCGAGCCCCCACATTTCCCTGGGCAGGTGCTGTTTCCTCTGAGGCCCATGCCAACCGTCCTGTCAGCACATCTGGTCCTTCCCTGTCACCTCATCCGGGCTGTCTCCTTTTTAAACGCACATCACCATCTGCATTATCTGGTTCATCCACTTGCTCGCTTATTATCTGTCCCCTCCCACAAAACCAATCACATGGGCCCCTTTTTAAAAATACGAATGTTGGGACCCCACCTTGATCGCTTAAATCAGAAACTCCTGGGGGAGAACCCAAGAATCTGTATTTTTAAGAGCTCCCCAGGTAATTGCAACATGCAGCCGTGGAGGAGAAGTGCTACCTTGTAATGTGAGCCTGCCAAAACTGTGTCTGCAGCTCCAAGAACGGGGTCAGACCCAGAGCCTGCCAAACTGCCAGGTGATGCTGGGTCACTTCACAGAAATTACTTCATTTCATCCTCAGAACAGTTCTCAAGTAGGTTTTAACAAGTGAGGCAATTCTGGCTCAGAAAGGTTAGGTGGCCAGCCTGCAGCCACACCAGAACAGGAACGAGTCAAGGGATAGCCCAGCTTGCTTTCTGTGCCGGGCTGGGTCAGGGGTCTCCTCCCAGCTCCACGGCCTCCTGTATCCCCATCTCAGCACTGGTCACTCTAACCTCTGTCTACGGGCTCTCTGGATCCCCCCAAAAGAGCTCCAGGAGGAGAGTTCACCATCAGAAAATAAAACAATAAAGTGAAGATTAGACGACTATTGAATTAGTAATAATAATAAATGTAATAATAGTACATAATAGTAATAATAAATGTAATTCATCAACTTAATTAGGTGACTAATTAACTAGTGATTGCTCATCCTTTTCTGCCTTACCCTTCTGGCTTGTGCTCCACTAATACGTCTTGAGCATTTATTCTTCAGCTCCCCGCCCCAAGTCCTGTGTCAGATGATTTCATACTATAGTCTCGATGGGGAAGGTGGCATTATTCCCAGTTTATACTTGAAAAATTAGGGAGCACGAGTATCAATTCTGACAATGCCAGGCATTTGCTCCCCATCCACAGACCTTTATTGAACATTTTCCATGAGCCATGCTGTGTGCTAGGTAAACACAACATGTGTGGCTCATGGTCTCACCAGCTAGCTGTCCTTTGGGGAAGGCAGACATCAAACCAGCATTATAAGAGCAACGTGATTGCCCAAGAGAACTGCAGGGAGCCCTGGAAATTGGGATCTGACCTGGTCCAGGGAGAGTTCAGAGACGGCTTCCTGCAGGATCTTCATTTTACCTGAGATCCGATTATCTTCTAACAACCAATGGTTATCGTATCACTCCCTAGCTCAGAATTCCTCAGTGGCTCCCCATTTCCTATTGGATAGAGGACCAACTCATTTTGCTTTACCTGAGACTTCTCCTGGTTTTTTGGCACTGAAATTTCTGCATCTTGGGAAATCCATCAGCCCTAGGAAAATCAGAATGGTCGTTCTCCCTACAACCCAGCCAAACCCAGACTCGTACAGTAGCTTCAAGTCCCTTCATGATCTGACCCCTTCCTAGACTCACCTTTCACTACCTGGGCTCACCTCTCACCACCACCATCCCTTACACTTTATTTTCCAGCTACACGGCAGCAGGCATGGTACCTTGAAGGCACCAAGCTCTCTCCTTCACCTCTGCTATTGCCCACACTGGGATTCCTCTACATGGGCTGCCTTCCCCACGTGCCCACCTGGAAAGCCCCTCCTCATTCCTCAGGTCTCAAATGAAACACCAGCTCCTCTGGGAAGCCAACCTGCAACCTTATCATCTTAGACATGGATCCCTCCATGGAGCCTTCACACCAGATTGTCCTTCTCCAGCTAACTAATTGTCAGATAGCTCTGATGAATATAATTAATTTAACTCGTGAGTTAATTAATTAGCAAATAGTTGGTCCAAAAAATGTGTAGTGACACATCCTTCTCTCACACACTGACACTGTGTAAATATGTGTCTCATCAGAGGAGCCAGGACATTCTGAAGTCTCGTCATTGATGGATTAAAGGAGGAACTGATGAGGAACCATCTCTGCCATCACGGCAGTGCATTCATCCACCCAGCTCTTCCTTCTTGTACACCTACTATGGCTTTGAGTGAAATGTTCAAAGCTGGCCCTCGCCCCCAGGGACTGGACTGTCTGGACCCACCTGCTTTCCCGAAGAAAGGCTGCCTCGGGAAATACCCTTTTCAGTGCTGGGCACATGGGGTTGGACCCTCTTAGGACTCCCTCTGAGACACTCAGTGGTGTGCTGCAGCCAGCTCTTCCCAACTCCACCTTCAGTGATGCCATGAAAGTGGCATCAGCCACCCTGGGAGTATTTACACCATGGATGTTGGCACACACTACAAATCAGGACTTCTTTTGCTTTTTGTTGTTTGCTTCTTCGTTTACAGCAAGCCGGTTGTTAAATGTTTTCCAGCACATCGTTGCAAACATTCACATCCCCGATTCCTTCTTCTAAGATCCAGGCTTCTTAGCTGACCAGGCTCTATGAAAGAATGAGATTTCAAAAAGGGAGAAGGTCGCAGAAGCAGAGTTTAGCTAAAATGTTTGGCATGCAATGTTGGATCCAGCTTGACTGGGTCCTTCTCTGGTTTTTGTTTCTCTTCCAATGAATGATGTGTGCTTTCTATACCATCACAGACCAAGGCGACAGCATGTCTCCCAACCTCTGAAGATGACTCCATGCACTCCCAGGGGTATTGGTCTATCCTCTCCTGAAATGGTCAGACCTTCCCTGGGTCAATTTGAAGAAACATAAGAAAGGATGCTTCCCAACATGCTTCGCATTCACAGCCTGACAACCTGCAAGCTGTACCCCTGCACAGAAAACTTATGTTTGGGACATGATCTATAATTAATACTTGTCACGGTGCTAGGGATAATAACGAACTTTGCAAGATCTATGGGTGCTCTTGGTGACAATGAAGATGGAGGAGGAGGAAGAGAAAGAGAAGATGACATGAGATTGTAATTGGCACAAAGATAGACTACATCAGTTTTATTTACTAATGTTGACCCAGCATCAGACATAGTGCTCAGTAAATATTTGTGGAATAAATTGAACGAAGAAGGAGGAGAACTAGGAGGAGGAAAAGGAAGAGATGGAAAAGAAGAAAACATAGCATTCTCCTCTGCCAAGAACAAGCACGGCCAGGTGCTTTACATACAGCATACTTTTCTGAATCCCCCCTGCAGCCCCAGAAGGTAGGTCTTCTTTCTCACATGAGTAAACTGAGGCTCAGTGGGAATATTCTGTGTTGTTGAGGATTCAGGGAAGTGGGCCCTCTGTCATATATTGTTTGAGATGGAAGGCAAATTGCTAAAGCCTTTGGGGAAGGTAAGTTGGCAGTCAGAATTTATCAAGATTTTTGATGCCTATGCCCTTTGAACCAATAATTCCACCTCTAGGAACCCCTCCTCTGGAAGAAGCTCAATCTTGTGCCTAAGGAGGAATGTACAAGGTTGTTCACGGCAGCATTGTCCTGGTGAAAACTGGAAACGCCTGAAACATCCATCAGCAGGACAATGACTAAACAAGTTACCATATGTCCATTCTGTGGAATATTGTGCAGTTTATAAAACCAATGATGTAGCAAATGCACTGGAATGGCTTAAATGAAAAAGATGGGGAGTACCAAGTGTTGGCATGGACCTGGAACCTTCATGCACTGCTGGTGGGACGGTTAAAGTGGTACAACCCTTTGGAAAATGCTTTGACAATAACTACTTAAGGTACACATGTGCATTCCCTATTATTGAGCGGCTCCACTCAAGTATATACCCAACAGAAATGTGTACATATATTTATTGAAAGTCATGTACTAGAATGTGCATCACTCCATGGCTTGTGATCTCCACAAAACTAGAAACTACCCAAATGCCCATCAATAATAGATTGGATAAATAAGTTTCAGTATATTCACAAAATGGAATACTATAAAGCACGTGTCCTCAATGAGAGCAACATTCTACCTCCACAGGGGCAAAAATTGGTTTGGGGGGAGTAAAAAATATACATATATACATACAATATAGAGATATAAATAGAGATAGAGGATAGACAGACAGATAGATAGGTATAGATGATAGATGGATGATGGATAGAGATATACAGTATATCTGTGGTATTAAATTTCATGGAAGTAATTATGGAAAATGTCTAAAACGGGTTGTTGGGGGGCAAAAGTGAAAAAAAAGATTGAGAAATACTGCTATTAAGAAACAAGACTGAAGATCTACAGACATGTGTGCAAAAAGATTGAATCCCGCAAACATAGTGTTGAGTGAATGAAGCCAGACACAAAAGACAACATACTCTATGACTCCATTTATGTAAAGTACCAAAAGCAAGAAAAGTTCATGTCTAGTGTGTTCCATATCAAGGTAGTGTTTGGGGAAGTCAGGGGAAGGGTAGTGACAAGAAAGGAAGCAGAAGAGGAAATCCAGGGGCAGGGAGCTGGTCACATTCTTTTCCTTAATCAGGTCCTGGCTGCACAGATGTGTTCAGTGTGTGAAAATTCATCAAGCTACATGCTTAAGATTTGTGCTGTTTTCTGCATGGAGGTGACTCTTCAATAAAAGGTTTTTAAGAAGAAGACAAAAAATGAGTTTGTTCCATATGTACCAACATGGAAAGATGACCCAGGCATGTAATTAAGTGAACAAAGCAAGTAACAGAACAATTCAGTAGAATGAGCCAATGTATGTAACAAACAGCTATAAATGCGAAAGTCAATGCAAAGATGGGGATTTGGAGAAACACTGCCCAGGCTGGTGCCTGAGTTAGTTTGAAACAAAAGGAAGAATTAGGGGAATGAGAATGTTCCAGTTTTTTAAATTTTGTTCAGTGGCAAAATGTACAAACATGAAATTTACCATTTTGACCATTTTTAAGTGTACAGTTCAGTGGCATTAAGTACATTCACATTGTCATGCAGTCATCACCACCATCCACCTCCAGAAGTTTTCGTCCTGCAAAACTGAAACTCTGTCCTCAGGACACACTAACTCCCCATGCCCCTCCCCCAGCCCCTGGCCCCACCATCCTACTTTCTGTCTCTATGAATCTGACTCCTCTAGGCACCTCATATGAGTGGGATCACACAGTATTTGTTTTTTTGTGTCTGGCTTATTTCACTCAGCCTAATGTCCTCAAGATTCATCTATGTTGTGGCGTGTGTCAGAATTCCCTTCCTTGTTAAGGCTGAAAAATATCCCATTGTATGTATACGCCACATTTTGTTTATCCATTTCTCTGTCAGTGGACATTTGGGTTGTCTCCACCTTTTGGCTGCTGTGAATAATGCTGCTGTGAACACTGGTGTACCAATATCTCTTCGAGTCCCTCTTTTTAATTCCTTTGTGTATATACTCCAAAGTGAAAATTGCTGTATCAAATGGTAATTCTAGATTTAATTTTTGAGGAACCACCATACTGTTTTCAACAGCTGGTTGTAGCATTTTGTGGGAATGTTCTAGTTTTTCTGAATATATTTCAGTATTGTTTGAATATTCCACTTCTAGGTGTAAGTCCAAGAGAAATGAAAACAAATCCACAGAAAGACTTACATGCTAATGTTTATAGCAACATCATTCATAATAGCCAGAAGGTGGAAATAACCCAAATATCCATTAATGGATGGACGGATAAACAAAATGAGGTATATCCATAGAATGGAATATTATTCAGCTATTTTAAAAAATGATGTAGTGATATATGCCTCAACATGGATGAACCTTAAAAACGTCATGCTAAGTGAGAGAAGCCAAACACAAAAGACCACATATATGATTCCATTCATGTGAAACGTCCCTAATAGGGAAATCTATAGAGACAGAAGGTAGATTGGTGGTTGCCAGGGGCTGGGAGGTATGGGGGCAATCACTAAAGGGTAGAGGGTTTATTTTTGAGGTGGTGAAAATGGTCTAAAACTGACTGTGGTGATGGTTGCAACTGAAAATATAGTAAAAAGGATTGAATTGCATACCTTAAATGGGTGAATTGTATGGTATGTGAATTATATCTCTTCAAAGCTGTTAATATAAAATGAATTGAAGTGAAGTGAAATAAAGGTTGAAAAGGAATACAGGAGGAAGGTCACGAGGAAGAGAAGACAGAGGCCGAGGAGCTGTAAAGCATCAGTTAAGGCAGTTGGATTGGACCGTGTGGGGCTGGACCCTCCTGGATCTGAATGCCAACTATGCCGATTACTGGTGGAGTGACCTCGGCAGTCATTTCACCTCTGTGAATCTCAGTTGCCTCTTCTGAAAAATGGGAGCAACGATGCTG
This sequence comes from Equus caballus, assembly GCF_041296265.1. Lineage (NCBI taxonomy): Eukaryota > Metazoa > Chordata > Mammalia > Perissodactyla > Equidae > Equus > Equus caballus. The sequence goes on from NC_091704.1 coordinate 14,301,735, forward strand.
ATATCTTGGGGCTGTTGAACACTCGATGAGTTAATAAAAAGTGAAACTGGTGCTATCTCACAGTTGAATGTGGAAGGGATGGAAGTGGACATCATGGCGGAAATGATGGATTGATGATAGCCGGATGAACTGGACCTGGGGAGTGCTTTGTGGTTAGGCTGGCATAAAAGCCCTGGCCGATTTGAGTACTCTGTCTCAGCCTTCTTACCCAGGGGATGTTGGCTGAGCTTTGCCGTGACTCATTCCGCGGGCGTTTGGCTCCATTTCTTCACAAAGTCTGTGCCAAGGGTGTGTCCCTCCCATCATGAGGTTTCTCAAGTGACAGAAAACTTGCTGGAAATAAAGGGCCAGATGGCTGTGCTGCCCAATTCATAGACAGGCCTCTCAGGGGAAACCTGGGATGGTCCCGCACTGTCAGCCTCTTCTCTGAGGTCAGCAGGTGGGCCTGACCCCTCCTCAGTGGCTGTTGGCAACGAGGAGAGTGACAAGACTCGGCCTGGCTTTAGGGAGCAGCTGGTTCTGGAGCCGGTAAGTGACTTGGCAGATATCAGTCCTTCTCTCTCTCAATCTCAATCTCAATCTCTCTCTCCTTCTCATTCTCCCCCTCTCCCTTCACGAATGGATGCTCTGGCCAGTTTGGGGAGAACTTAAGAAATTTGCATCCATTCATCCTTCCTTTCATTTGTTCATTTGTTTTTTATTTGTTTACTCAACCAAAAGCTCTGCTGTAATGCAAGCATAAAGAGTCTGGAAAAAGGGAGAAGTAACTTCCAGTGAGTTAACAGGGATCATAAAATCTACCTTGCTAGATTGTTGAAAGGCATCTAGCACTCTTTCAAGGTCCTTTTCAGATGGAAAAACCAAGACTCAGAGAGGAGAGTCCGATGCTCAAGTTCCCTAGCTGGGCAGGGGCCAGAGGCAGGACTCCATCCTGGTGTGTCTGGCTCCAGAGTCCATGCTCCTTCCACTCTCTCTCACAGTATTTGGTTCCTCTGTCCTCACAGCACTGGCTCCATTGCACGTGTGCATGTGTGTGTGTGTGTGTAAGAGAAAAAGAGAGACAGAGAGGATGTTCATTTCTGTCATAAACTAGAGCTACATGAGGGCAGGGAGCATGTCTGTCTTACAGAGTGTATTCCCAGTGTCTAGCACATAGTAGGCTCCCAGAAAATATTTTCTGGATAGATAGATGTATGAGTGGTTGGATGGATAAGGTGGATGGATGGATGGATCGATCGATGGATGAGTGAACGGTGGGGGAAGGCATAGCAGACATTATGCCACCCAAATTGGTAAAGAAGCATTCCAAGCTGAGGAGGAAGTGTAAGAAAAAACAAGGAGATGAGAAAACCCCAAGAATACGGCAGAAGTCATTCTGTTCAGCCAGAGAGTAGAATAGGACTCAGAGATTAGAATGAAGAAATTGGACAGATGTTCAGGCTCGAGGCAGACAGAGGGAGCTGGATTAACTTGTTCGGATCAGAGACCCACTGGGACAGTTTCAAAGTAGTGTTACCACTTTGATGACATTCTCATTTTAAACCCAACCCCAAAGCATCTCCTTGTTGATGTCTCCCCAGACAGCCACTCCTGGTTGGCAGAGGGGAGCCCACGGGGCCACTGGCCCCTCATCAGTCCAGGGTCTTCAGGGGGATGTCCAGTCTGTCACAGGCTGGCGAGTGTCTGGAGGGAAGGGTAGGGAAAGTCTCACATAGGTGGCATTGTGGGGCAGGCCTAGCAGGGGCTCTGGACATCCAGGGATGGAAGACACCATTGGAGTGTCACATTAAGGAGGACACACTTTGTGGACTGTCATCTCTTCCCCAGGTCTGACCATAAACCAAGTCCCCACCACTGGCATCTTATATAGCCTCAAAATTCAGACAAACAAACTAGTCTGTCCCATGCGCCCCTCTTCCTTCCTTTGGAGACCTTCAATCTATCTTCTCTTCACCCCCCAGGATCAGCCAACGGTGCTGAAAGCCACTCAGAGTCAGAGGAAACATGAGCAATCCTCGGCCCTTGGAAGAGGTGGGCTGGGTGCGGGTTGGGGGTGACGGGCGGGAGCATCTGTGGAGGGACGTGAGGAGCATAATGCTTCAGAGACAGTGGAGGGGGTGAAAAGTCATGACCTGGATTCAGAGCTATAGGGTGCTATGTGATCATTCAGACAGAGAAAATCACTCAGAGATGGAACCCAAGTCTGGGGGAACCCTGAGACATCTGTTTCAGCGATCAAATTCTCATCACTGCGCTGCCCAGGATCCTACTCCTCTTCTGAAAAAGAATTTTGACCCCCATATCCTTCTTCCTCAGACAGCATGAGATAGGGTCTCAGTATTAGCTTCAGAAATTCTAAGACCTCTACAAGCGAGAAAGTAACGCTCGGAACGCTTTTGGGAAGAATGAAGAGAGACAAAGCCACCAAGTGTGACAACTGGAAAGGACTTTAAAATCACACACACACACACCCATGGTCCATATTTGGAAACTGAGGCTCAGCTAGGAGCAGTGACTTGCCCAAGTTCACACACGGATAAAACAGAGCCAGAACCCAGGTTGAGTCGCCAGATTCGGCAAATAAAAATAATGGATGCCCAGTCAAATCTGAATTTCAGATCAATAACAAATAATTTGTAGTAAAAGTATATCCCATGAAATATATGGGTTTTACTTATGCTAAAAAACTTAAATTTTTTAATCTGAAATTTGAGTATAACTGACCATCCCATATTTAACCCGGCAACCCCAACCCCAAGCCTCTTTGGAACACACCACCTGCTTCTCCTTGACCTCCCTCCTCATCTGAGGATTTTTGTCATCTCTTGGCCCAGGAGGCATACGACATGTCAGGCGCCCGCTTGGCCCTGACGCTGTGCGTCACCAAAGCCCGGGAAGGTTCAGAGGCGGACCTGGATGCCCTGGAGCGCATGTTCCAGCAGCTGGGGTTTGAGAGCACCACGAAGAGGGACCCCACCGCCCAGGTATCGTGCAACCAGCCCCAGGCCAGCGGGGAGGGGCTGGACCAGAAAAGTGGGCTCTGGGGCCACACCTGAGTCTGGCCATTCCTCTCACTCCAGCAATTCCAGGAAGAATTGGAAAAATTCCAGCAGGCCATGGATGCCCGGGAAGACCTCGTGAGCTGTGCTTTTGTGGTGCTCATGGCACACGGGGTGGAAGGTCGTCTCAAAGGGGAGGACGAGCAGATGGTTGAGCTGGAGAGCCTCTTCGAGGTTCTGAACAACAAGAATTGCCAAGCCCTGAAAGCCAGGCCCAAGGTGTACATCGTGCAGGCCTGTCGAGGAGGTGGGGACAGAGCCAGGACCACAGAGCTTGTGCTCCTGGTCCAGCCCCATCCTAGATCCGGTGCCCCGGCTGAGCCTTCATCGCCAATCTGTCTTGTGGCCTTCCCCTTTTCCTATCTTCTTTCTGACTTGGCCTCTTCCTCTCCTCGATGCTTCAGAACAAAGGGACCCTGGTGAAACAGTAGGCTCAGATGACATCATGATGATCGCAAAAGACAGTCCCGAAACCATCCCAACGTACACGGACACACTCCACATCTACTCCACCGTGGAGGGTATGACTCCCAGCTGACGGGGTGGCCTTCTGCTCCTAGGCCTCACCCACCGCTCCTGACCCCCGAGACGCTCTTCCAGGACCCACCCTCTTTCAGGGCCTCCTGCACCACACACCCCCCCACCCGCCTGCCCCCTGTGGGAGCTCCCCTGAGCCCGCTTTTCTGAAATCCCCAGGGTACATCGCCTACAGACATGACAAGGAGGGCTCCTGCTTCATCCAGACACTGGTTGATGTGTTCACAGAGAGGAGAGGCCCCATCCTGGAGCTGCTGACGGAGGTGAGTTGGAACGAGGTACCTGGAACCCCTACCCAGCCTGAGCAGGGAGCAACAACAGTGGGCTGAGCCTCTTCACACCTTCCTGCTTTTCCCCCTCCCCCGCCGCAGCCCCAAATCCAATCTGAGTCCCAACACAGGAACTAGGATGCTCATCTCCCAGCAACGACTTTCCCTAAAGCAGGGAATGTCAAAGCCCACGGTGTGTGCCATGATTTAGACGAAACACGCGCAAATTTCTGTGAACAAAATCCTCAGGTTTAACCAATGTTTGAGCACTTTTTTCTTCCAATGGTTATGTGCTTTTATGGTGGATTAGGGAAAAAACATAACAAGAATGTGCAACCAGTGATTCCATAGAGATTATAATTCAAGATGAGACAATAAAGGTCTCCCATCTTAGGACATGGAGACCCGCCCGCCCTGTTCTCTAACCTTCTCCTCGTAAGCCCATTACCCCAGCCCCCGCAGTGACCCAGGCCCAAGCTGACCACCTCTGTTGCTGCAGGTGACCCGGCGGATGGCTGAGGCAGAGCTGGTTCAGGAAGGAAGAACGAGGAAAGTGAACCCCGAAATCCAAAGCACCCTTCGGAAACGGCTTTATCTGCAGTAGAAGTAGAAAGGGTAGCAGGGGCTCTCTTTCAGGTCCTCTCTCTGCCCCACAGATATTTAGAGGCGGCTTCACCACTTTCCCAAAGTTTTCTTTCCCCAAGGCCAAATGGCACCAGCCCCTCTTTCATCACATCCCTCATGCAGGCCCTCCTCCAATCCATTCCTGTCCTTCTCAGAACAAGCCAGGTAAAACTGAGCACAAGGCATGGTGGTAACATTAACAGCACCTCCCTCAGGCTGGAATCTCTACCTCTATCAATGCAACCTAAGAGCCTATTCACTTACCCTAATTTCTGCTCCTATTTTCAGCTGACAACCTCTGCTTTCTCCCATGAATCATACCTATGCAAATGTAACTGCACAAGGCTCAAGACTTTCCATCGATAAACCAATGCCCACTCACCACCTCCCACCCCAACCAAACCCTGGCTGGCTCCTGAGTCTCACCCGGAGTTGTAATGTCCTCCTGAGAACCACATCCATCCCCCTCTCCCAGAGACTCCCTTCCAACCCTGGAAATTCAGTAAGACAAAAATTGTTCTCTCGCCAAGATCCTTCTTCCTTGGCTTAGCACGCTGGTGCCTTGACACAATTCTCCTTCTAGCTCATGAGCTTTCTCTGGCTAACGGAGCTGCCTCCTCCATTTCTGGGTCTCTCCCTCCCAATTAATGCCATGCACACACACACACACACTGCACTCTGCTCTCTCTCCAAGAAAATCCATCTGCTCATTCGTTCTCACGGTTTCAACTTTCAACCACCGAATCAGAGTACATTGGAGCTATGGCAAATCCCCTAGTGTCACCTGCTATATTTCAGACAGTGTGATAGAGGCCCAGAGAGGTTAAATGGCTTGTCAAACGCCATACAGTGAGTCACTGGGAGGGTCCAGGTCTGGCTTCCAATCCAGCTCCCTTGCCCCTGCCAGCTAAGCCTTGACCCATCAGACAACTTTTCTGATTAGAGGAACTGCCTGATAAAAGTTCTCCCTACCTTAGAGGTAGAAGGTCCCTGGAAGACTCTTAAGGATCTGTGATAACCAGCAGTCAAGGTTGCCTCGCTGGGATTTCGGCACTGGGCTGGAATTTGGAGCAGATGCACTGCCTTCCGAGTCTCTGATGCACGTCTCCCCATCTCCAGCCCTGACCTTTCCCAGTCAAATAGCCTGTGGGCATATCTGCCATCATTGAAAATTCATGGCTAAAGAGGAGTCCTTCCTTGCAGGCCCCTCCTCCAAGTGTTCCCTGACACTCTGGACCTCAGACCCTAGGTTCAGAATTTCGTAGTTTTCTATGACTTTCCTCTTCTTCCATCTTCATATGCCACTAACCACCACAACCAGCCCAGTCTGACTTTGAAACAGTTTTCATATCTGTCTTCTCATCTCTTACACGTCGCTCTTCAGGCTCAAGTCCCATCCTCTCACGTCTGGGTCTTTGCACCTGCTGCCTTCCTTGCCTCTCTGCCCATCTCATCCCTCATCTGCTCTCCACACCATCAACAAGTCTCGATCTTCCTAGAACACTCAGGAAGACACAGCAGCACCCCACTATTTACAGACCAAGGTCAAACTTCACATCCTGATTTCTCACACCCTTACAATTCCATCTCCTACCAGCCATCAGCTAAATTCATTCCCCATCTTCCGCTCCGTGAATTCACTCTTCCAACAGAAATAATGTCCTCATACTCATCCTCCCTTTGCCAAGCTAGAGTGCCTTCTGTCTCCCTTCACCCCTTTCCACTACGTCCCACCTCTACTTATTCCGGAGAGCCACTCCCAATATTCTTTCTAGTTGATTCCACTCTCTGGCCCAGGATGAGACACTGACGATTGCAGTTTCTTAAGGGCAGGGGGCAAGTCTTTGATGAACATAATGGGTGTTCAATAAACAGTTGTCAAAGTTTAAAAATATGTGTTGGAATCTTGCCTCTGTGCTTAAGCTGGTGGGCTGATGTGAAAGGTGTTATGGGTTTGACTTCTTTTTCCCAATGGTCAGCTACCTCCCAGGTGTGTCTATTGTTCCCAGAGAATCCAGAGCCTCCTCCCTTCTCTTTCATAAAAGCAGATATCTTGGGATTTTGTAAAGTTACAAGCCACGTTTCCATGCCAAGTGGCTATATTTTGCATGATTGTTCCATCTCCAGAATCCTCCAAAGGAAGCCTCCAGACACAGAACTGTAGCTTCTCAGAACCCTAGAGGACCTTGGAGATCAGCTAGTTACAGGATCACAAATATTTAGCAAGTGTGCCATCTCTCTCTATCCAGGTGTCCATGGCAGACATGACTAATCGAACACATCTTCTTTCCTGTGGAACTCGGGTGTGGCCTCAAAGTCTTTCTCCTCTCAGCCCACAGGAAGCATAGGTACGTCAGGCCTGATCCTGTTGAACCCCTTCACTGGGGAGTGACTTCTCTAGGGTCACCAAGTTCTTAAGTAGTAAAACCAGGGCTCCTCATTCTACGGTATCAGCCATGGCAGCAGCTGGGGCTTTATCCAAGGGAATAGCAGAGCAAGTGGCTGAGACAGGCGTGAGTACACAGGGCCAAGTAGATCTTGGATGATGCATATACTCAGTCTTATACACCCACCATGTATAAACCTGTGGTCCAAACACCCCATGATTCTGGAGTCTCTGAATACAGGGGTCAGCAAATGATGGCCGACTCACCAAATCCAGCCTGCAGCCTGTTTTCACAAATAAAGCTTTATTGGCACACAGTCAAGCTCATTCATTACATATTGTCAATTTCTACCTTTGCCCTGCAACAGCAGACTTGAGTAGTTACAACAGACAGCACACGGCCTGCAAAGCCAAAAACATTTACTGCCTGGCCCTTTACAGAAAAAGTGTGCCAACTCCTGCCTTAATATCCTTCCAACAAATTCCCATTTTGCTGAAGTCAGCCGGAGTTGGTCACCACCAAGAACCACACCTGACACAACAGGTGACACAGCACTGAAATCCATGGCTTAGTTCTTCAAGACCCCTGATTAAGGATTTCCCCCAAGTGAGGACTGAAAAGTTCATCCTGGAAGTTTATTACTGAGCATCCAAGGCAGATCCAGGTTTTGCAGGACCTGTATGATTGGTGCGGGAGGAGTTCCTCCTTAAGAAAAATACGAGAATACCAACACGGAGTTAGTACAGCCACATAAGCAGATTCTCAGTCTCTCCAGGGCCTTGGAGGGTCCGTAAAGTGAGAGTCCTGCTGTTCATGCTGTGTTCACTTCACAGCAAGTCCACCTCTGTCCACCTCTGTTCTCCGGGTCATTTTCCAACAGCAGCCAGAATAGTTATTTTGAAATGGAAATCCGACCTGCTGCATGACTTTTTAGAGTCTTTCGGTGGTTTCCCACTCTTCTTTGGATGAGTAAAAAGTCTTAATTTGACTTCTAGGTTCTCATCTCTAACCCTTCACTTTTTTTGTCCCGGCCACTTTGGCCTTCTTTTTTTCCCACCTCAGGTACCTCTGCCTAGATCATTCCACCCAACCACCTCTTCATCCTCCATTTTAAAGCTCCAGTATCATTTCTTCAGGGAGTCTCCTTGTTCATCACCCCAGACGAGACCAACACTTACAGTTCTCTGTGGGCTTTTTCTTCCAACCACAAGTCATGCTTTAAAATTATGTCTTTAGTTTTGTGATTATTTATTTATAATCTAGCTCCTCCATTTAAAGGCTTCAAGACTAGATTTCTGTTGCCATAAGCCAGTGAGCTTCAGGGGACGATTTGTTACTACAGCATAACCTAACCTACGCTGACTGATATGACAAGCAAAACTGCAGCCTAAAGTGGAGGAGCCAGGTCTAAGAAGTACACATTACAATGAAAGATGCTCCAAGGTCCCCAGCAGCCAAACAGGAAATTCAAAGCCTCCATGAGATAAAAACAAATCTATTTCCTATATTTATGAGTAGTTTATGCTGAGCCACGTTAAAAGTTTATCCACTTAAGCATTTTGCATTATACGCACGTATCAAATCATCACATTGCACACCTTAAACTTCCACAATGTTACATGTCAATACTATCTCAATAAAGCTGGGAAAATTCTTAATCACCAAGTTTTTTTTAATTTTTAAAGTATATCCACTAACAAAGGAGGCACAAGGAACTGATGGCCTAAGCCATCTAAAGGCCTCAGTTCAGCCCAAGACAGGAAAGGGCGCGGACATCCAGCTTTGAGAACTGGGAATACAAACCGGTCTGCCTTCTTTCTGACTGGCTGAGTTATTTAGAGGGTAAAACATTTCGGCTGCTTATGAAGTTGCTCTTCCAGATGATCAGTTATAGGAAATGAAGTCACCCTTATCTCGGCCGATTAATTAAACCAATCGCCCTCCTGTGTAGCTCCTTGCCCACAGTCCACACTATGGCCTCAAGGTGAGCTCCTTATGCCCAGGTGGCTTCTTGTTATGTTCTAACAATATCAGATACAAGAGGGAGACAGGAAGAAGGAAGAGGGACACACGACTTGGCTCTTCCCATGTTGGTGACCAGCAGCATCAGGTCATTCCATTATTCAACTTTCTTGGCCCACGTGCAAAACAAGCATCACTGTGCCCCCTCAAATATACCAGGACCAGCTGGTGAGCAACGCCTCCTCAGAGGAATGGGTGCCAGATCCACATGGTATCCTCCATTCCCTCATCTAAGCTTGTAGGGTCCGGTAACCACAGCTATTCCCTTCTTTTTCAGGCCTAGGCTGCTCAGTTGATTCCACAGAAACCCTCCCTGTTTCAACTCTAGTAGGGCTTTCTTATCTTTCTGGTCATCCAGAATCCACACATTCAATGCCCTCTCTTAAAATATCTTGAGTGCTTCCAAAAGTCCCATGCACCCGTATGTTCATTGAAGCATTATTTACAATATCCAAGATGTGTAAGCAACCTAAGTGCCCATCAACTGATGACTGAGCAAAGAAGATATGGTATATGTATGCAATGAAATACTACTCAGCTATTAAAAAGAATAAAATCATCCCATTCACAACAACATGGATGGACCTTGAGGGAATTATGTTAAGTGAAATAAGCCAGATAGAGAAAGACAATCTCTGTATGACTCCACTCACATGAGGAATTTAAAAATGCAGCCAAAGAGAACAGATTAGTGGCTACCAGGGGAAGAGGGGGTGGGCACAAAGGGTGAAGGGGTGCACCTACAACAGGACTGACAAACAATAATGTACAACTGAAATTTCACAAGATTGTAAACTATCATAAACTCAATAAAAATTAACTTAAAAAAATACCTTGAGTGCTTCTACAACATGAATGAATCTTGAAAATGTGCTAAGTGAAATAAGCCAGACACAAAAGCACATATATTGCATGATTCCACTTATCTGAGGTATCCAGAATAGGCAAATTCATAGAGACAGAAAGTATATTCGAGGTTACCAGGGGCTGGAGGCAGGGGGAATGAGGAGCTCTTGTTTAATGATTACAGAGTTTCTGTTTGTGGTGATGAAAACGTTTTGGAAGTACATAGCCCTGTTGGTTGCACAATATCATGAATATAATTCATTCCACTGAACTTTACACTTAAAAATGGTTAAAATGGGGGGCTGGCCCTGTGGCTGAGTGGTTAAAGTTCCACATGCTCTGCTTTGGCGGCCAAGGTTCACGGGTTCGGATCCTGGGCGCAGACCTACTCCACTCATCAGCCACACCGTGTAGGCACCCCACATGCAAAATACAGGAAGACTGAAAAAAAGAATACAGGAAGATCGGCACAGATGTTAGCTCAGGCAGAATCTTCCTCACCAAAAAAAAAAAAAAAGATTAAAATGGCAAATTTTACATTATATATATTTTACTGCAATTTTTAAAAATTAATAATGTAAATAACTGCTCACCCAAAGAAAAATAGAGTTAGTGCCCTTGCACATTACTAACAGAGTGCTTTTTGAATAGAGAGCATGATTAACTTTGGATGGGAAGGCAAGTTTTTACTGAGGAAATGTAATTTAAGGTATAAGAGGAGGTGGTGCTATCTACACGAGACAATGGATGTTAACTAAACCCACTGTGGTAATTATTTCACAATATATGTAAATCAAACCATCATGCTGTACCCCTTAAACTTACACAGTGATGCATGTCAATTATTTCTCAATAAAACTGGGAGAAAAATAATAATGTAATATACAAAAAATGATGAATTATACACTTTAAGTGGGTAAATTGTATGGTATGCAAATTATATTTCAATAAACTTGTTTAAAAATTTTCTTGAGTCCTTTAAAGTGAAGAAAACTACCTTAACCAAATGAAGAAGGTTAACATCAACAGGGATTCATATGGATTTTGTGTACCCTCTGATACGATGTAATTAAAGAGCATTTCACCTCTGGGGTATTCTTTCCATAAACCCACAACCCCATCTAATCATGAGAAAAGCATCAGACAAATTCAGACTGGTTGACAACTAAAGGATAGCTGGCCAGTCCTCCTCAAGACTGTCAAGTTCATAAAGAATAAGGAGAGACTGAGTAACTATCACCAACTGAAGGAGACTGGGGAGATAGACAAACACAATGTGGTAACCTGGACTGGAGCTTGGGACAGAAAGAGGGCAAGAATGGAAAAATTCATAAAACCTTAATAAAGTCTAGAGTTTAGTTTTTGAGAAATAAATAAATGGGGCGTTCTCTTCCCAAAATTCCATAACCCCATGCTAACAATGAGAAAACTTCAGGTAAACCTAAATTGAAGGGCATTCTAATACCTTATCACTACTCTTTAAAACCATCAAGTTCATGAAAAACAGGAAAAGGCAGAGAAACTGTCATGGATCAGAGGAGAATAAAGAAACAAGATCGCTAAATGCAACGTGGTATCCTGCACTGGATCCTGCAACAGAAAAAGGACATTCGTAAGGAAACTGGCGAACTCTGAATAAAGTCTGGAGTTCAGACAGAACTGTGTCAATGTTAGTTTTAATGAATGTACCCTGGTTACATAAGATGTTAACATTAAAAGAATAGAACAGGAACTCCCTGTATTATTTTTGCAACTAAATGTATTCCAAAATGAAGAATTTATTAAAAATAAATGAAAATAACAACTGGGGTAGTTTTCGTTTCCCTGACAACTCTGATTGCTACAGGGTGTAATTATCAGTGATTATAAAGTAGTAGAAATGGACCTACAGTATGTAATCTATGTAAGTGAATTCACCAGTTTTAATCTGTTGCTATTAGAATAGAATGTAATTTCTGAGGCATGATAAAAGATTGGCAAAGTGTACAATTTTTTTACTAGACATTTGTGCAATGATAATTTTTTAGCATTTTAACATTTTTTCCAGTTTTATTGAGATATAATTGACATACAGCACTGTATAAGTTTAAGGTGTACAGCATAATGACTTGACTTACACATTTTGTGAAATGATTACCACAATAAGTTTAGTTAAATACATCAACTCATATAGATACCAAAAAAGGAAAAATAAAAAAACGGTTTTTTCCTTGTGATGAGAACTCTTAGGATCCACTCTCTTAACAACTTTCAAATCACCATCCAGCAGTGTTAGCTATAGTCATCAGGTTGTACATGACGTCCCTAGGACTTATCTATCTTACAACTGGAAGTTTGTGCCTTTTGACCACATTCATCCTATTCCCCCTCTTCCCACACCCACTTTTGGTAACCACAAATCTGATCTCTTTTTCTATGAGTTTGGTTTTGGGTTTTTTCTTTTTTAGATTCCACATATAAGTGAGATCATGTTAAATTTTGACATTATACTTGACTCGAGAAAAATTTAGATTTTGCACCTGGTTCTGGGGTTAGAACACTACGGTACCAAAATGAATTATCATTCAACCGCTCAACACCATCCTGGGTGGGTTTAACCCTTTAAGGCAACGTATCTATTCCTTTGGACAGATTCTTGGTGAGGGGACGGCTGGAGGAGACTAGGGAACTCGTATTGAGCATTTCCTGGCCACACCCAACATTTTCCCACCGATTGTTCTCTAGAATATGGTGAAGCTAGCGTTGATGGGAAGACTGAACGAATGATCCTCCCATCCAAACCACAGAATTAAAGAAGGTTTGCAAACCCAGAAGACACGCCCCTGGTTGTTCACATTGATTGTGCAAATATCCAAGTGGGGTTTTTATGTCACAGTTTCCCAGACTTTGGTCTTTGGCATGCTGTGTCTACATACCCCTGTACTGTTAGTTTGCTTATATTTCTCTTTAAACTGATTCTTTCTTTTACCACTTAAAGGCAAACTGTTGTCCATACAATGGAATATTATTTGGCAATTAAAAAAATGAAGTACTGATGCATGTTATAACATAGATAAACCTTGAAAACATTATGCTCTTAAAGGAGAGGCCACTCTTTCTGGCTTCAGGTGAAGCAAGGACCAACAGGCAGAAATGTTGAGTAAGCAGATTTTAGCTTAACCTGAGGAAGAACCTTCTAGCCCTGTAAACTACCCCCATTGAAACTGCCCAGCTCTGAATTTCAAGACCTCCCTGCTCAGCACCTCTGAAGCTGTTTAAGCAGAGCTCACCCACAACAAGCCCCAAAACAGACTCTGCAAACCCCAGGCCAGCACATAGGAGTTATTCTGCACTGGCAGGCAAAGAAATGCAAATTCCACCAGCCCTGCAGGGAGCTGTTAAAACCCTAACCAATTAGCTCAGAGTTTTATGAGCTAGCAGTAAAACTCCTGGTGGCAGTATAAATTGTTAGAAGCTTTGGGAAGTACTGACTTTGTCAAAACCTATAAAAATGTTCTCTTCTTTTGATCCAGTAATTCCACTTCGGGAAAGTTGACATAAAGAAATAATTCAACAAAAGAAGAAAACATTTAGGGGCCAGCCCAGTGGCACAGCAGTTAAGTTCACACATTCTGCTTTGGTGGCCTGGGGTTCACTGGTTCGGATCCTGGGTGCAGACCTACACACAGCTTGTCAAGCCATGCTGTGGCAGGCGTCCCACATATAAAGTAGAGGAAGATGGGCATGGATGTTAGCTCAGGGCCAGGCTTCCTCAGCAAAAAGAGGAGGATTGGCAGCAGATGTTAGCTCAGGGATAATCTTCCTCAAGAAAAAAAGAAGAAGAAAAAATTGTAAGTGGTTATCTCAGCCTTATCTACAATTCTAAAAAGTAACAAGAAGGTTAAGTGAATCTTTATTTATGCACTCCACGGGATATTAAGCAGCCATCGAAGTGGTAATCATGAAGACACATGGCAATAGAGAGGAGAGTGATCATGGAACATTAGGTAGGGGAAAGCGCAGGAGAAAATGATATGTCCTGTGCTGTTCCAACCAAGTGCAAATACACACGCAGATGGGCCTAGAGTGGACGGAAACTAAACGGGGCGAGATTCTCTAAATACAGCATTACTTTTTGCATGTGCTATTTCCTCTGCCTGGAATGTTCTCAAACATATAGACACACACAAATGCACACATTCACATGCACACATATACACTCACATATACCCATGCACATATGTCCACACAATACGCATACAGATACATAAGTACACATTCACATACACACATATGTACTCGTGCATAACATAACTCATGTTATGGGCTGAATTGTGTCCCCCAAAATTTATATGTTAAAGTCCTAACCCCCAGGACCTCAGAGTGTGACTGTATTTGGAGACAAGGTGTTTAAACAGGTGATTAAGGTCAAATGGAGTCATTAGGGTGGGCCCTAATCCAATATGACTGATGTCCTTATGAGAAGAGGAGATCAGGACACAAACAGTTAGGGAAGACGATGTGAAGACAGAGAGAAGATCACCAGCTAACAGTCAAAGAGAGAGGCCTTGAATAAATCAACCAGGTCGATGCCTTGACCTGATACTTCCAGCCTCCAGAACTTTCAGAAAATTAATTTCTGTTGTTCAAGACACCCATTGTCTGATATTTTTTAATGGCAGCCTTAGGAAGCTAATACGCACACAAACCTATGCCTACACAATAGACATACACACGTATATATTCATATACACACACACATGCCCACACAATACACATATACACATATGTACACATTTGCATACACACGTAGATACTCGTATGCATACACATGTGCCCACACAGTACATATACACGCATGTGTACACATTCACACACATGTAGACATTCATATACACACATATGCCCACACAGTACACATACACATATGTACACATTCACACACGTAGACACTCATATACACACATATGTACACATTCGCACACACATGTAGACACTCATATACACACATGCTCACATAATACACGTATACACATATGTACACATTTTCATACACAGACACTCATATACACACACATATGCCCACACAGTACACATACACACACATATACACATTCGCACACACGCGTAGACACTCATATGCCCACCCAGTACACACACACATATGTACACATTTGCACACACACATAGACACTCATATGCCCACACATATGCCCATACAGTACACATACACACATATGTACACATTCATACGCACACATGTATACACTCATATGTACACATAGACATATGTCCACACAATACACATACACAAACACTCCCTTCTCCTTTAAGACCTGGCTCACCTCACTACTTCTCTGATTGCATTCCCTGGCCCTTTCATGAGTTCCTTTTTCTTCTATTATCTAACCAGTTTATTCATTCTTTCATCCCACAAATATCTGTTGAGCACTCACATTCCTCCAAGAGCTGGTAATACAGCAGTGACCAGACCCAATCTCTTCTCCCTGGCACTCACACTCAATTATAATATGTATCTCATTGAGTTGGAGTTTTTGTTTATATGCCTACCTTCTACCTCAGACTATGAACTCATAGGATATCTAGCAAATAATACTTGTATCTGTAGAGAAGAGACTTAATAGATTTCTGTTGACCTCATAGGTAGATAGATGGATAAATTTGCCAAATAAAGAATTGTCTTAGGTTGGTGGAATCTGGGTTTCTTGATTTGATAACTTGGATTCCCCTAAAAGCAACTGCTAAGACAAGTCTTTAGGTGCAAGATGACTCCAGGAATAATGATGAAGGAGCTGAGAAGTGAGATGGAGCAGGGAGGCAAGCCAGTAAAGAGAGAGTTAATGAATTGAGCCTCAATTCTGCTGGAGGCCTATGGGAGACGGAACAGAACATGCCTCATAATTGTCCCACTGAGTGGCAAAGGATATGGGTATTTATCCATCATCTGATTGGCTTGGGGTTGCTTCTGTGGGTTTTAATTCCCTTGACATGTGCAGTCCTTCTCATGTAGGACCAAGCACGCTTAGGCATCTGATGAATCTGGTCAGGCAGAAAGATGCAAATGTTGGAGGCAAGAAGCCATCAACATATGCAGGATCTGTCCCCCAAACCTGAAGGTGACCTCTGAGGTGGACAGGTCACAAGTCCCTGACAGTATCTACTATCCTTCTGTTTCCATTTTTTTAATTTGGGAAGAAGTTGGTTTCTGTTACATGTTCTTTCAAGGAGAGGTGGTGTCTGTGTGTGTGTGCGTGTGTGCATGCGTATGCTTTCAATTTTGGAAGGAAGAAGTTCTGTGCCTACTCAGTATCTCTATCTGTCATAGTATTGCAGAAAAGATTCCTGCTTTGGGTGGGATATCAACCTAGAACAGGGGTCAACATATCACGGCCCACCAAATCTTGTCCAATGCCTGTTTTGTAAAACAGAGTTTTATTGGCACAAATTCACTACAATTCTTTCACTTGTTGCCTATGGCTTCTTTTGAACTACAAAGGTAGAGATGGGTAATTGCAGCAGAGATGGTATGGCTCACAAAGCGAATATATTTCTCTCTGGCCCTTTCTAGAAAAAGTTTGCCAACCTCTGAGCTACACAACTCTAACACTCATTCTTGTTTCTCTAAGACCATTTTAGGGGCTCCCTGGAGCTACGGATAAGTCATTTCTCCTTTTTTTCCTACTCCAAGTTGCTGCTTGACTGGTCAGGAGAGAAAATAAGAGGAAGAAACAGGCAGACACATTCTCTTAAAGGGAAAGGAAGTGACATCACTGTGAACCTGTATGTTCTTCACATGCACCCCTCATTTAACTTCCTGTCACAAGGAGCCTGCACAAGACGTGGCTACCGCCAATCTCTGTCTTCAGAGAAGAGATTAAAGCTTTGAGAGATGAGAGTATCACAAGCCAGTAAGTGACACAAGCCAATTCCATCTGTGCTCTGAACTCTTCCCACATTTAGTTTCCTTAAAAGGGCACCAATATTGATCATGCTTCAGACCCAGGACAGGAACAGAGACTCCAGAGCAAACCTCTGAGCCACTGTGAGTCAGGAACAAAGGAGATGGAGAGGGAGAGACCTGAGGCCAGTGTCAGGGTGTGGTAAAACTGATACCAACCCTGACATCAGTTTCCCTACATTAAACCCAGCATATATGGGGTTAAAACCAAAACACTCATTCCCTGCTTACTCCCTGGCTTCCTGGCTCCAGAATCTACTATCCTCCATGGAAACAGACACAGCCAGGGATAAGCACCTGGACTCATTATCTCCTCCCCACAAAGAGATACAGGCTGGTGGGAAAGCTGCCGGCCAGTGAGGTCGCAGGCTCCCTCCTCTCTGCAAGTCGTCTCAAGGTCAAAGACAGGCTGGTGGGAAAGCTCTGACCAGCAAGACCATATGTGTCTTGAAATTGACTTGCTGTGCAACGGGTGAGTGAACTCACTTCAGGTTCGATATCAGAACCTTATTCTAGCTGTTGGGAAAGAGCTTGACTTTCCAAATCTGGGGGGTGGCCCACCATGCCCTGCTCGCAAGCCTGCTAGTCATCAGGGTATCATAGCTAAAGCAATATGCTTTACCTCACCTTCCTTCTGCTGATAAAGCCTAAATGGGAGGGGGCTGAGCCTCAGAGATTCCTCACAAATACAGTCATGTGCAGCATAACAACGTTTCAGTCAATGACAGACTGTATATATGACAGTGGCCCTATAAGACCAAAATGGAGCTGAAAAATTCCTATCACCTAGTGATGTCATAGACATCGTAACGTCATAACACGATGCATTATCACCTGTTTGTTGTGATGCTGGTGTAAACAAACCTACTGCACTGCCAGCTGTATAAAAGTATAGTACATATAATTACGTGCAGTACATAATACTTGATAATAAACAAGTATGTTACTGGCTTATGTATTTACTATACTACACTTTTTCTTATTATTTTAAAGTGTGATTTTTCTACTTAGAAAAAAGTTTAATGAGCCAGCCCTGATGGCCTAGTGGTTAAGTTCGGTGCTCTCACCACTTCAGCAGCCCGGGTTCAATTCCCAGGCACAGAACCATGCCACTCGTCTGTCAGTAGCCATGCTGTGGTGGTGGCTCACAAACAAGAACCAGAAGGACTTACAAGTAGAATATACAACTATGCACTGGGGCTTTGGGGAGGGAAAAAAGAAGAGGAAGATTGGCAACAGATTGCTTTGCTCACCATGGTCCCTAAGTGTAAAAATCCACTGCTAGTGTTGCCAGTAACAAGCTATGTTGAAATTAAAAGTGATTAAGGACTGCAAAGGTTGAAAATCAGTGACGGTTATTGCTCACCACTTAGGCACATTCCATTCCACTATAGCTACAATCTTGAAGAACAAAAACAAAGTGATGGAAGCTGTTAAAGGATCTGCTTCATTGAAGGCAACAAGAAGGGCCTGTATCAGACATGGAGAAACTTCTGATGACCTGGACTGAAGACCAGACGCAGAAGCATATCCCTTTCAGCACCATGACAATCACGGCCAAAGCAAAAAGTTTGTGATGTTGAAAGAAAAGGCTGGACTTGACTACAAAGTGGAATTTGCTGCTAGCTCTGGGTGGTTTAAACAACCCAGGAGGTGTTATTCATTACATAATGTGAGGGTGAGTGGTGAGTCTGCAAGTGCTGATGTGAAGGCATCTGAAGAATTTGGGAAACTCTAGATATGCTGATTATGAAGGAAATCTCTGGAAACGGATGCTTGAAAGGCTTCCATCCATAAGAAGGCCAAGTCAATGCCAGACTTCCAGGCTTTTCAGGACAGGATAACAGTCTTGCTTGGGGGCACTGTCACAGGCCACAAATTGAAAGCCTTTGTGATCTGGCACAGTGAAAACCCCAGGGCCTTCAAGTCTATCAATAAGCACACACTGCCAGTGTACTACAGGAGCAGTAAGAAGTCATGGATGATCCAGCTCCTCTTCCAAGATGCCCCCCTGTAATGCTGTGCCAGCAAAAAGGAGAAGTACTGTTTGGAGAATAACATACCTCTCAAGATTTTGCTTATCGTTGATAATGTTCATGGATATCCTCTTTTTATTGGTGATCTTTATCCCAATACTAAAGCAGTGTTTCTCCCTCCAAACACCACTTCTTCTACCCAACCAATGAATCAAGGAGTTACAGAAGCTTTTAAGGCCTTCTACCTGAAGAGAACATTTGCCCAGGCTATTGCTGCAACTAAAGAAGATGCTGAGAAGACACTGATGCAATTCTGGAAGGATTACAACATCTGTGACTGCATCAAGAACTTGGCTTGGCTTGGGGTGATGTCGCCAAGAAGTGTATGAATGGCATCTGGAAGAAGACACTCAAGAGGCTCATCCATGACTTCAAAGGACTTGCCAAGGATGAGGAGGTTGCAAACATCCACAAGGCTGTGGTTGGGATGGCAAACAGCTTTAACCTGGGTGTGGATGGGGATGACACTGAGGAACTGCTGGAGGTGGCTCCTGAGGACTTGACCAATGAGGAGTCGTTGGAGCTGGAACAGGAACGTATAGCTGAAGAAGACGCAAGAGAAAAGGAAACAGCAGAAGAAAAGGAAGAAGAATTCCAGAGAAATTTCACAGTGAAGGGCTGAGCAGAAGCTTCTGCAGACCTCAACAAGCTCCTTAAAAGGTTTGAAAACATAGACCCCCAACACCAAAAGGTTTTCATTAATAGAGAGGAATGTTCACGGTGCGCTATCTGCTTACAAGTAAATCTATGATGAAAAAAAGAAACAAACCAAGCAAACCACCAACGACATATTTCTTAAAGGAGTGACACCTCCTCAAGAAGAGCCTCAGGCAGGTCCTTCAGGAGGTGTTGCAGAAGAAGGCGTTGTTATCACAGGAGATGACAGCTCTACGCTTGTTCCTGCCCTGAAGACCTTCCAGCAGGACAAGATGTGGAGGTGCAGTGGTATTGATGACCCTGACCCTGTGTAGGCCTAGGCTAATGTATGTGTTTGTATCTTAGCTTTTAACAAAAAAAGTTTAAAAAGTAAAAAAAAGATTGAGAAAAGCTTATAGAATAAGGCTATAAAGAAAGAAAGTAGTTTTGTACAGCTGTACAATGTGTTTTGTGTTTCAAGCTAAGGGTTATTACAAATTAGTCAAAAAGTTTTAAAAAATTAAAAAGTTTATATAGTAAAAATTTGCAGTAAGCAAAGGTTAATTTATTATTGAAGAAAGAAAAATATTTTTCTATAAATTTAGTGTACCCTAAGCGTACAGTGTTATAAAGTCGACAGCAGTGTCCAGTGATGTCCTAGGCCATCACATTCACTCACCACTCACTCACTCACTCACCCAGAGCAACTTCCAGTCCTGCAAGCGTCATTCACAGTAAGTGTCCTATAGAGGTGTACAATTTTTATCTTTTATACCCTATTTTTACTGTACCTTTCTATGTTTACATACACAAATACTTGCCACTGAGTTACAATTGCCTATAGGATTTAATACAGTAACATGCTGTATAAGTTTGTAGCCTCAGAGCAATAGGCTGCACCATATAGCCTAGGTGTGTAGTAAGCTATACCATCCAGGTTTGTGTAAGTACCCCCTATGATGTTTACACTATGATGAAACTGCCTAACAACACATTTCTCAGAACGTGTCCCTGTCGTCACATGACCCATGACTGTATTTATAGTCACCTAGATATTCTCAGACAATAGCAGGCAGAGAAGTCCTTAGCTCCATGGTCCTTGACCCTGGCTGTACCTCACACTCCCAAACCCAACAGTTCTGATTCAATAAGCCTGAAGTAAATCCCAGGCAATTACATTTTTTTTATTGAGTTATTGATAGGTTACAATCTTGTGAAATTTCAGTTGTACATTAATGTTTGTCAGTCATGTTGTAGGTGCACCCCTTCACCCTTTGTGCCCACCCCCCACCCCACCTTTCCCCTGGTATCCACTAAACTGTTCTTAGTCCATAATTTTAAATTCCTCATATGAGTGGAGTCATACACAGATTATCCTTCTCTCGCTGGCTTATTTCACTTAACATAATTCTCTCAAGGTCCATCCATGTTCTTGCAAATGGAATGATTTTGTTCTGTTTTGCAGCTGAGTAGTATTCCATTGTATATATGTACCACATCTTCTTTATCCATTCGTCTGTTGCTGGACACTTAGGTTGCTTCCACGTCTTGGTTATTGTAAACAGTGCTGCAATAAACATTGGGGTGCATAGGACTTTTGGGATTGCTGACTTCAAGCTCTTTGGATAAATACCCAGTAGTGGGATGGCTGGATCGTACGGTAGTTCTATTTTTAATTTTTTGAGGAATCTCCATACTGTTTTCCATAGTGGCTGCACCAGTTTGCAATCCCACCAGCAGTGTATGAGGGTTCCTTTTTCTCCGCAACCTCTCCAACATTTGTTGCTATTAGTTTTAGATATTTTTGTCATTCTAACGGGTGTAAGGTGATATCTTAGTGTAGTTTTGATTTGCATTTCCCTGATGATCAGCGATGATGAGCATCTTTTCATGTGCCTATTGGCCATCAGTATATCTTCTTTGGAGAAATGTCTGTTCATGTCTCCAGTCCATTTTTTGATTGGGTTGTTTGATGTTTTGTTGTTGAGTTGCGAGAGTTCTTTATATATTATGGATATTAAGCCTTTGTCAGATATATGACTTGCAAATATTTTTTCCCAGTTAGTGGGTTGTTTTTTTGTTTCAATCCTGTTTTCATTTGCCTTGAAGAAGCTCTTTAATCTGATGAAGTCCCATTTGTTTATTCTTTCTATTGTTTCCCTTCTCTGAGAAGGCATGGTGTCCGAAAAGATCCTTTTAATACTGATGTCAAAGAGTGTACTGCCTACGTTTTCTTCCAGAAGCCTTATGGTTTCAGGTCTCACCTTTAGGTCTTTGATCCATTTTGAGTTTATTTTTGTGAATGGTGAAAAAGAATGGTCAATTTTCATTCTTTTACATGTGGCTTTCCAGTTTTCCCAGCACCATTTGTTGAAAAGACTTGGCAATGACATTTTTTAAAACTCCCCAGATGATGTTAACATGCCACTTGGGTTTGTGTCCTTCTGCTAATTGACACCTACAAAATAGTGTTTATAGCTTGCAGAGGCCAAACATCCAGACAGGAGTGGAGTCTGTGAACCCACCTTTCCCTGGAAGGTGGGATGCTGTTACCATCAAGCCAAACCCAGTTGTCTCCTTTACTTGGAATTGTGAGAAGCCAAAACAAGGGATTGATTGGGAACTTACTCCCACCCCAAGAGCATGCTTTATCCAATATGGAAGCAAGTATATGGATTTGAAAATCTGGTGCTGTCACTCACTCTATGAGTGAGACTGGGAAAATCACATGACCAGCCTGAGACTCAGTTGCCTCATCAATAAAATGGAGTGAGACTTTCAGAGGAGTGACAGCAGCATCATGGTGGAGTGAGTTGTTCCCTTTTGCTCTCCATTCTAAGTTACAACTACACAGACATCCATTAAACAACAGAGGACTCCCTACACAACACAATAGGACACTTGAGAGATCCACACAGCCGTACATCTGAAGGTGGGTGTATTGGATCTCCAGGAAGTCATGAAACTAGGTGAGGGAGCCCTTCCCCCTCCAGGACAACAGCGATCCAGGTCATAGGTCCTCACACAATGGCTGGCCCAACTATAAGAGGAGGTGAGGGCAGCCAACCTGAGAACAAATGCTTTCAGAGTGGTAGCCTGGCCCACAGGAGCACCCACCATGCAATGGCAGCCTGGCCCATGACACTCCCCACAGAGTGGCAGCAGATCAGCCTTTGTGAAGGGACCCCCCCTCACCTAGCACAGCAGCTCAGCCAGTCCCCCCCCCCACCAAAGTGCAGTTGTCCCACCTGCATGACAGTGGTCCACTGTCAGAGCACAGAGGCCCTGCCTGTGTGTGCATACATGACCCACCAAGTGGCTTCAGCCAGCAAAGAAATGCAGAGCACGTCTACTGGCACAACTTCTAGCAGAAGGGGCAGGATCAGAACACACAACCAACACATAACACACAACCAGCAGTGGCAGGTGGAATCTGTGACCTGAAACTACCACAAATGCATCATGAAAGGATCAGTTCATCAAACACCATGAAGAGCTACATTAACACTCCAGAGCAAAAGGAAAATGACAAGTCTCCAGAAACCAATCCTGAACTCACAGAAAGTTACAATCTAAACGACAGAGAATTCAAAATAGTTATCATAAAGAAACTCAATGAGTTAAAAGAAAACTCAGAAAGACAGTTCAATGAGCTCAGGAATAAAATTAATGAGCAGAAGGAATACTTCACCAAAGAGACTGAAGCTCTAAAAAAAAAAAACAGAAATTCAGTATATGAAGAACACAATTAATGAGATAAAAAATAATCTAGAGAGAGATGTCAGCAATGTAGCAGAGTGAGCTGTTCCTTTATCTCTCTCCCACTTTGAACTACACCTAAATGGATATTCATTGACCAATGGAGGACACCACACAGCACAGCAGGACGCCTGAGAGACCCACACAGCTGTACATCTGAAGGTGGGCGGACTGGGCCCCCAGGAAGTAGTGGAGATAGGTGAGCCCACCTCTATCCTTCCCCAGCAGCCTCGTGCATGCATGTGAACACTTTCCCAGGCAGCGAGAGCACCCACAGTACCTCTGCAGTCCCGCAAGTGGGAATGCACCTCAGCAAAACTGTAAGAGGAGGCAGCAGCAGCCCTAAGCCCACACACAAACACTTTACCAGTCAGTGGGAGAGCCCACCATGCTGATGTGGTCCCAACCAGTGGTCCAGACTCGGACTCTGTGAAGAAGCCCTGCCTACCAAATACAGTGGCTGGCGCAACCGTAAGAAGAGATGGCAGCAGATCTACACACACGTGAGCACTTCCCAGCAAGTGAGAGTGCCCATAGCAATGCTGCAGCCCCACACATGGGAGCACACCTTGTTGCGACTATAAGAAGAGGTGGTGGCAGCCCCGGGCCCACACACAAACACTTTCCTGGCTGGTGGGAGAGCCCACTGTATCCCCACAACTTCTGGCAGATGGAGTGAGATCAGAAACACAGCTCCTGCTTACCCCCAGCAGTAGCAGACGGACTCTTCAACCTGATACTACCTCAAATGCACCAGAAAAGGATTAGTTCACCAAACACCATGAGAAACTACAGCAGAAATTCAGAGCAGAAGGAGAATGACAAGTCTCCAGAAACCAACCCTGAAGTCACAGAAATTTACAATCTAAATGACAGAGAATTCAAAATAGTTGTCATAAATAAACTCAATGAGTTGCAATAAAACTCAGAAAGACAGTTCAATGAACTCAGGAATAAAATTAATGAAAAGAAGGAATACTTCACGAAAGAGATTAAACTATGAAAAAAAACAAGTAGAAATTCTGGATATGAAGAACACAATTAATGAGATTTAAAAAATCTAGAATCCTTAAAAAATAGAGCAGACATTATGGAGGAAAGAATTAGTGATTCAGCAGACAGGAATGTACAAATGCTTCCAGTGGAGGAGAAGAGAGAACTAAGATTTTTTAAAAATGAAGAAATTCTTTCAGAAATATCCAACTTAATTAGGAAAAGCAACATAAATATTATAGGTACCCCAGATGGAGAAGGGAAGGAGAAAGGGGCAGAGATCTTGTTCAAAGAAATAATAGCTGAGAACTTCCTAAACCTGGGGAAGGAACTTGACTTACAATACATGAAGCCAATATAACTCCTAATTACATCAGTGCAAAAAGACCTTCTCCAAGACGTATACTATTAAAACCGGCAAAAGTCAATGACAAAGAAACAACAGTATGGGCAGCAAGGCAGAAGAAAACAACCTACAAAAGAACCCCTATCAGGCTTTCAGCAGATTTCTTGGCAAAAACATTACAGGCTAGGAGAGAGTGGAATTATATATTCAAAATGCTGAATGACAAAAACTTTCAGTCAAGAATATTCTATCTAGTGAAACTATCCTTCAGATATGATGGAGAAATAGAATCTTTCCCAGATAAACAAAAGCTGAGGGAGTTCCTTGCCACTAGACCTGCCTTACAAGAAGTGATCAAAATGCCCTCCTACCTGAAACAAAAGGTAAAGGTTTACAAAGCTTTGATCAAGGAGATAAGCAGACAGACAATTAGAAAACTGCAGCTCTCTTTCAGAACAGGAGAGCAAATACGTAGTTATAAATTAAAAGATAAAGGGAAGGAAAGCATCAAAAGTAACTATAAGCACTTAACTTAGTCACAAACTCACAACAAAAAACAGAATAATTTGTGACAATAACTCAGAAGGAGAAGAGGAAAGGGATGGAACTTCCATAGGCAAATGGAGATAAGAGGCTATCAGAAAATGGACTATCTCATCTACGAGATCTTTATACAAATTTCACATTACCACTAAAAAAAAAACAGAGCAGAGTCACAATTCATAAAAAAAGGAGAAAATGACAAAACTGTAAAGGCAGTCAGAAATAGAAAGGAAGAGAAACAATGGAGATACAGAACTGGAAAACAAGAGAGAAAATGGCAGTATTTAGCCCTCATATATCAATAGCTACTCTAAATGTAAATGGATTGAATTCTCCAATCAAAAGACACAGAGTAACTGGATGAAATAAAAAACAAGATCCAGGGACCAGCCCGGTGGTGTTGTGGTTAAGTTCACGCACTCCACTTTGCAGGCCCGGACCCTGGGCATGGACATATCACTACTTGTCAGGCCACAATGTGGTAGCATCCCACATAAAGTATGCGAAGATTGGCACAGATATTAGCTCAGTGACAATTTTCCTCAAGGAAAAAGAGGAAGATTGGCAACAGATGTTAGCTCAGGGCCGATCTTACTCAAAAAAAAAAAAAAATAGGACCCAATAATATGTTGCTTTCGGGAAACACATCTCAGCTCTAAAGACAAACATAGGCTCAGAGTGAAGGGATGGAAGACAATACTCCAAGCTAATGGTAAACAAAAGAAAGCAGGTGTTGCCATACTTATATAAGACAAAGCAGACTTCAAGATAAAAAAGACAATGAGAGACAAAGAGGTGCAGTATATAATGATAAAAGGGACATTCCACCAAGAGGACATGACACTTATTAATATATATGCACCTAACACAGGGGCACCAAAGTATATAAAGCAACTATTAACAGACCTTAAGAGAGAAATAAACAGCAACACAATAACAATAGGGGACCTCACCACCCTCCTACATCAATAGACAGATCATTCAGACAGAAAGTCAACAAGAAAATGGTGGATTTAAATGAAACACTTGATCAGATGGACTTAATAGACATGCATAAAACATTCTATCCCAAAATAGCAGAATATACATTCTTCCCAAGTACACAAAGATCATTCTCAAAGATAGACGATATGTTGGGAAACAAGGCAAGCCTCAACAAATTTAAGAAGAATTGAAATCATCTCAAGCATCTTTTCCAACCACAAGGCTATGAAACTAGAAATCAACTACAAAAAGAAAAACTAGAAAAGTCACAAACATGTGGAGACTAAACAACATGCTACTGAACAACCATTGGATGAATGAATAAACCAAAGGAGAAAAGAAAAAAATACCTGGAGACAAATGAAAATGAAAACAACATGTCAACTCTAATGAGATGCAACAAAAGTGGTTATAAGAGGGAAATAGATAGCAACACAGGCCACCTCTACAAACAAGAAAAATCTCATGGGCCGGCCTGGTGGTGCAGTGGTTAGGTTTGCACATTCTGCTTCAGCAGCCTGGGGTTCGCCAGTTTGGATCCCAGGTGCAGACATGGCACCACTTGGCAAGCCACGCAGTGGCAGGCATCCCACATATAAAGTAGAGGAAGAAGGGCACGGATGTTAGCTCAGGGCCACTCTTCCTGAGCAAAAAGAGGAGGATTGGCAGCAGATGTTAGCTCAGGGCTAAACTTCCTCAAAAAAAAAAAACCTCAAGTGATCTTAAACTACATCTAACAGAACTAGAAGAAGAAGAACAAACAAAGCTCAAAGTCAGTAGAATGAGGAAAATAATAAAAATTAGAGCAGAAATAAATGAAATAGAGACTAAAAAGAAAAACCAGTAGAAAGGATCAATGAAACTAAGAGCTGGTTCTTTTAGAAGATAAATAAAGGGGCCGGACAAAAACAGACACACAGATCAATAGAACAGAATTGAGAGCCCAGAAATAAACCCACACATTTATGGTCAGCTAATATTCAACAAGGGAGCCAAGAGCATACGATGGAGAAAGGAGAGTCTCTTCAATAAATGGTCTTGGGAAAACTGGACAGCCACATGCAAAAGAATGAAAATAGACCATTCCCTTACACCATGCACAAAAATCAACTCAAAATGGATTAAAGATTTGGATGTAAGACCTGAAACCATGAAACTTCTATAAGAAAACATAGGCAGTACGCTCTTTGACAGCGTTCTTAGCAGCATATTTTCAAGTACCATGTCTAACCAGGCAAGGGAAATGAAAGAAAAAATGAACAAATGGGACTACATCAAACTAAAAAGCTTCTGCACAGCAAAGGAAACCATCAACAAAACGAAAAGACAACCTAACAATTGGGAGAAGATATTTGCAAACCATATATCAGATAAGGAGTTAATATTCAAAATATACAAAGAACTCATATAGCTCAACAACCCAATTAAAAAATGGGCAAAAGATCTGAACAGAGATTTCTCCAGAGAAGACATACGGATGGCCAACATGCATGTGAAAAGATGCTCAACATCATTAGCTATCAGGGAAATGCAAATCAAAACTACAATGAGGTATCACCTCGCTCCGGTCTGAACGGCTATAATTAACAAGACAGGAAACAACAAATTTTGTAGAGGATGTGGAGAGATGGGAACCCTCATACACTGCTCGTGGGAGTGCAAACTGGTACAGCCACTATGGAAAGCAGTATGGAGTTTCCTCAGAAAATTAAGGATAGATCTACCATATGATCCAGCTATTCCACTGCTGGGTATTTATCCAAAGATCTTGAAAACACAAAAGCATAAAGATACATGCACCCCTATGTTCATCGCAGCATTATTCACAATAGCCAAGACTTGGAAGCAATCTAGGCGCCCATCAGGGACGAATGGATAAAGAAGATGTGGTATTTATACACTATGGAATACTACTCAACCATAAGAAATGATGAAATCTGGCCATTTGTGACAACATGGATGGACCTTGAGGGCATTATGCTGAGTGAAATAAGTCAGAGACAGAAAGTCAAATACCACATGATCTCACTCACAAGTAGAAGATAAAAACAATGACAAACAAACACATAGCAACAGAGAATGGATTGGTGGTTACCATGGGGGAAGTAGGGGAAGGGCAAAAGGGGTGATGAGGCTCACATGTGAGGGGATGGACTATAATTAGTTTTTGGGTGGTGAAGATGATGTAATCTACACAGAATTCGGAATATATTATGATGTACATCCAAAAGCTATATTAAGTTATAATCCAATGTTACTGCAATTAAAAATATAAATAAATAAATAAATAAACAAACAAACAAAATTACCTGTAACTGGGAAAAAAAGGTTTTTCAAGTTACAAGAATAAGGTCTGGGGATGTAATAAACAGCATGGTGATAGTGAAAGTTGCTAAGAGAGTAGATCTTGAAAGTTCTCAAACATACATCTTGTAACTATGTGAGATGATAGAGGTGTTAACTACCCATATTTTGTGGTAATAATCATTTCACAATATATACATATATCAAACCATCATGTTGTATTCCTTAAACTTACACAATGTTATATGTCAATTATATCTCAATAAAGCTCGGAAAATTTTAAAAATAAATAAATAAAGGGGCTGGCCCCATGGCCGAGTGGTTAAGTTCCTGCACTCCGCTTCAGCGGCCCAGGTTCGGATCCTGGGCACAGACTTGGTACTGCTCACTAGGCCATGTTGAGGCGGCGTCCCACATGCCACAACTAGAAGGACCCACAACTAAAATATATAACTATGTACTGGGGGTATTTGGAGAGAAAAAAGCAGGAATAAAAAAGAAGACAAATCAAATTGACAACTCTTAGCCAGGCTCACCAAGAAAAAAAGAGAAGGCTCAAATACATAAAATTATAAATGAAGGAGAAATTACAATGAACACCGCAGAAATACAAAGGATTATAAGAAAATACTATGAAAAACTATATGCCAACAAGTTGGATAACCTAGAAGAATTGGATAAATTCTTAGACTCATATAACCTCCCAGAACAGAATCAATAAAAAATAGAGAATCTGAATAGACCAATCACAAGTAAACAAATTGAAACAGTAATCAAAAACCTCCCAAAGAACAAAAGTCCAGGACCAGGTGGCTTCTCTGGAGAATTCTACCAAACATTGAAAGAAGATTTAATACCTATCCTCCTCAAACAACTCCAAAAAATTGAAGAAGATAGAATGCTTCCTGACACATTCTATGAGACCAACATTACCATGATGCCAAAACCAGACAAGGACAACACAAAGAAAGAAAATATTGCTGATGAATATAGATGCAAAAATCCTCAACAAGATATTGGCAAACCAAATACAGCAATACATTAAAAGGATTATACACGATGAACAAGTGGGATTTATCCCAGGGACACAAGGATAGTTCAACATCCACAAATCAATCAATATGATACACCACATTAACAAAATGAGGAATAAAAACCATGTGATCATCCCAATAGATGCAGAGAAAGCATTCGACAAGATCCACTATCTATTTACAAACAAAACTCTCAATAAAATGGGTATAGAAGAAAAGTACCTCACCATAATAAAGGACATATATGACAAACCCACAGCCAGCATCATACTTAAAAGTGAAAAACTGAAAGCCATCCCTCTGAGAACAGGAACAAGACAAGGATGCCCACTCTTGCCACTCCTATTCAACATTGTACCAGAGGTTTTGGCCAGAGCGATTAGGCAAGAAAAAGAAAAAAAAAGGTATCCAAATTGGGAAAGAAGAAACAAAGCTCAGTGTTTGCAGATGACATGATTCTATATATAGAAAACCCTAAAGAATCCATCAAAAAACTATTAGAAATAACAACTAAAGCAAATTTGCAGGGTACAAGTTCAACTGACAAAAATTAGTGGTATTTTATACAGTAATAACAAACTAGTAGAAAGAGAAGTCAGAATACAATCCCATTTATAATCACAACAAAAAGAACAAAATATCTAGGAATAAATTTAACCAAAGAGGTGAAAGACCTATACACTGAAAACTATAAGACATTATTGAAAGAAACTGAAGAAGACATGAAGAGATGGAAAGATATTCCATGCTCATGGACTGGAAGAATAAACATAGTTAAAATGTCCATATTACCTAAAGCAATCTACAGATTCAATGTAATCTCGATCAGAATCCCAATGATATTTTTCACAGAAATAGAACAAAAAAATCCTAAAATTCATATGGAACAACAAAAGACCTCAAATAGCCAAAGGAATTCTGAAAAAAAAAGAATAAAGCTGGAGGCATCACAATCTCTGACTTCAAAATATACTACAAAGCTATAGTAATCCAAACAGCATGGTACTGGCACAAAAACAAACACACAGATCAATGCAACAGAACTGAAAACCCAGAGATGAAATTATGCCTCTATGGACAGCTAATCTTCGGCACAGGAGCCAAGAACATACAAGGGAGAAAAGAAAGTCTCTTCAATAAATATCGTTGGGAAAACTCGACAGGCATATGCAAAAGAATGAAAGTAGACCGTTATCCTGCACCACACACAAAAATTAACTCAAAATGGATTAAAGACTTGAAAGTAAGACGTGAAACCATAAATTTCCTAGAAGAAAATATAGGCAGTACACTCTTTGACATCGATCGTAGCAGCATCTTTTCAAATGCCATCTTCACTCAGGCAAGGGAAACAAAAGAAAAAGTTAAATGGGACTACATCAGACTAAAAAGCTTCTGCAAGGCAAAGGAAAACACGAACAAAATGAAAAGACAACCTGCCAACTGGGAAAAATATTTGCAAATCGTATATCCACAAGGGGTTAATTTCCAAAATATATAAAGAACTCATACAACTCAACAACAAAAAAACAAACAACCTGATCAAAAAATGGGCAGAGTATATGAACAGACATTTTTCCAAACAAGATGTACAGATGGCCAACAAACAAATGAAAAGATATCCAACATTACTAATTGTTAGAGAAATGCAATTCAAAACTACAATGAGATATCACCTTACACCTGTCAGAATGGCTATAATCACCAAGACAAAAAACAATAAATGTTGGAGAGTATGTGGAGAGAGGGGAACCCTCGTACACTTCTGGTGGGAGTGCAAACTGGTGCAGCCACTATGGATAACAGTACAGAGATTTCTCAAAAAACTAAAAATAGAAATACTGTATGATCCAGCTATCCCTCTACTGGGTACTTGTCCAAAGAACTTGAAATCAACAATCTAAAGAGACTTATGTACCCCTATGTTCATTGCAGCATTATTCACAATAGCCAAGACATAGAAGCAACCCAAGTACCCTTCTATGGATGAATGGATAAAGAAGATGTGGTGTATATATACACAATGGAATACTACTAAACTATAAAAAAAAAATTGTTCTATTTGCAAGCACATGGATGGACCCTTGAGGGTACTATGTTAAGTGAAATAAGCCAGACAGAGAAAGACAAATACCGCATGATTTCACTGATACATGGCAGATAAATGAAAACATGGATAAAGAGAACAGATAAGTGGTTACCAGAGGGGAAAGGGGCTAGGGGGTGGGCAAAAGGCATAAAGGGGCATATATGTATGGTGACGGATAAAAATTAGACTACCAGTGGTGAGTATGATGCAGTCTATACAGAAATTGATAAACAATAATGTACACCTGAAATTACACAATGTTATAAACCATTATGATCTCAATAAAATAATTTTTTAAAAAAGAAAATACTTTCAGATATGTTTAAAAAATAAATAAATGCAAACATAAGCTATCGATAAAAGATATGCCTAAAATAAAAAATAAACGAAATAAAAATAAAATGGAATGATAATATCTGAAGTGCAGGGTTGGTGAAATTATAGATAATGTGTGTAAAACGCCTGGTGCAAATATGTTCTCAATAAATAGAACCCAATACTACTATTTATTCCCTCCCAAGAAAAGCTATATTCCATACTAATCCCCAGAAGGCTGAAAGCACAAAATTAAGACTCAAATGCTGGTTCAAATCTCAGCTCTGCCACTTCCTACCTGTGCAATATTAAATAATCAAGTTCAGCTCCCTGACACTTGTCTCATCATATGTAAACCAAAGTTGGTCATGCCTACTTCATAGAGCTGTTGTGAGGATTAAATGAGATAATTAACATATGTAACGTGTTTAGGACAGTGTATGGCACAAAGTACTCAACAAAGAGTAACATTGTTATTATCCTAAAAACAGAAGTCTCTGAATCTCCATCCACAATTGCTTTAAGTTCAGACTTCATCGGTGATATTTCTAAAACTCTAATTCATTATTCTTGCATTCCGTACAAAAGCTGAAGATGCAACAGCTCCCATTGTTCAAATGTGCCTGGGAATGCCATCTCTCACCTTCTTAGACAGGAAGTGCATTGTAACTTCCCTGAGTTTGGAGGAAAGAGGGTATTTCAAGCATGGGTACCTTCTGGAAGACCCCCTTCCCACACTCTAAAGGAACCCCAATTTTTATTTTTTACGTCTCTTTTCTAGAATGTCAGGTAGTCTCTTCCAAACACTTTCAGATCAGATTAAATTTTGTACCCAAGAAAATAGTCCTTAGGGCTGGCCCGGTGGTGTAGTGGTTAAGTTCTTGCGCACCACTTCAGTGGCCTGGAGTTCACAGATTCAGATCCTGGGCACAGACCTACACACCACTCATCAGGCCATGCTGTGGCAGTGTCCCACATACAAAATAGAGGAAGATTGGCACAGATGTTAGCTCAGGGACAATCTTCCTCACCAAAAAATAATATTCCTTATAGTAAATTTCTACTTACACAGAACTCAGTTGAGAGGATACAAATAATCAGATGTTTTCCAAAATATTGTACAATAAGTTATTGTTATGATGATACCAAAGTTCTGTGAATATACTTTTTATCATCAAAAAATAGCATATGATCAGAGAATTCTGTATTGAATGTATTTTATTGTATTCTTAGACTCATAATTTTTAAGTTAAATACTTTTTAGTTTTGAGTACACTGATTGGAGCTCTATGGTTCCTTCCCAGGTTTCCTCATCCATATAGGCCATACATATTCTCCGATCATACTCCAGTGAAAATAAAAATGAATAAATGAGTAAAAAAATAAATAAGGTGGCCATGATATCAAATTGTTACTATTTGAAAATTGAGTAACATTGTGATAAGCTTCCTCGAAACATCCCCAAATAAAATTCTGTTTATAAAATCCCAACAAAGAGCTAAATGCTGCTTAAGTAACCCATTTTGTTCATCTGTGAACAATGTCCCAAGAAACTAAAGTCTTAATCCAGTGCCATGTATCACTGAATCACAGTCAGCAGTTAGCTGACATGGATTCACATAGTGTAGACAGGAGACACTAAAAAAATTTAGCTCCTCTCTCTAGCTCCATGCCAATTAAACTGAGACTTTGTGATTCTCTTTAAAATCATGGTGGCAGTGATTTTAATACTAGACAGCAAAGCCAAAGGGTTGGAGTCTCATGCAAGACTGAATGAGACTACACCTATGTGCTCAGGTATGAAGATCTAGCTAATTGAGATGGCCACATCAGTGTCACAAGGATACAGCACTAACACTGGGATTTGTCCTTGACGTCAACTAATGACTGTTGGTGGAAGCCTAAGTTCAAAATCAACTGAGAAGAGGATGTTCAGAAGTGAACGATAATTGGATGACAAGGTCTTTGGCAAATCAGAAGATGAACTTGAAGCCCTTGGACGGCTCATTCTGGTTTTCAAATGTAAGTTCTTCTTGCTGTGGGCTAGAGAAGAGGCTGTAGGGGTGCAATCAAATTCCAATCTAGAAAATTCCACCGGGACCAAATGTGAAAACTAACCCCAGCATTCCCAAGACTCCTCCTGGGACCAGGAAATGTGTGCATTTCTTGATACAACTGTTGCGTGCATGCTAAGTAAATCCAGAGCCGCTGCACCTTCTTAGGACAAAGGACTTGCTGTGAAATCTTGGTATAACTCACATGACTCAAACATGCTTAATGAACATGCTAGAAGATCTTCAAAAGTCTCTTGCATAACTCTCAGAAAAAGAAAATATTTAAAATCTTACAAACTATCAAAAAAATGAAAAGGAGAACACTTCATACCAAATAGATGAGCCACTGTTAAAACTGTTCTTAGAAGAAAACCTATAAACTTAAATGTCTGTTATTAAATAAGAAACATTAAAATGAAGAAATTAAATGTCTGGGGCCAGCTCCGTGGCCGAGTGGTTAAGTTCACAACTATATGTCAAAATGTATAGAAAATAAGTCATTTGAAAATGTATAGAAAATAAGTGATTTCCTAACAAAATATAATTGAGCGAAGTTGACCCAAGAATGACTGGTGTAATTGCTGTGATAGAGATTGGAAAATCATTACAGACTTACCAAGACAAAAGTTCTCAGCCTTGACTACATGTTGGAATCACTTCAGGAGGTTTAAAACAATGTCCCAAGAAACTAAAGTCTTAATCCAGTGCCTCCTGAAACCTCCTGAAGTCATGGAAGAATAAAAGGGTGCAGCTGCTGTGGAAGACAATTGGCAATTCCTCAATAAGTGAAACACAGAATTACCATATGACCCTGAAATTCTTCTCCTAGGAATACCCCAAAAGAATCAAATATAGGTGTTCAAACAAAAGTTTGTACATGAATTTTCATAGCAGCACTATTCACAACAGCTACAAGGTGGAAACAGCCCAAATGTTCACCAACAGATCAGTGGATAAGCAGAATGTGGTAGGTCCATGCAACAGATGTTATTCAACCATAACAAGGAGAGAAGCACTGATACACGCTACACCATGGACGAACCTCAAAATCGTTATGCTGAGTGAAAGAAGCCAAACACAAAAGGCCACATATTATAGGATTCCATTTATATAAAATATCCAGAATAGATAAATCCATAGGCAAAGAAAGTAGATTAGTGGCAGCCAAAGTCTAGGGGACAGGGAATGGAGAGTGACTGCTAATGGGTATGGTGTTTCTTTTTGGAATGAGGAAAATGTTCTGGAACTAGACAGAGGTGGTGGTTGCACAACATGTGAGTGCACTAAATGCCGCTGAATTGTTCACTTTCAAATGGTTTAAATGGTGACTTTTATATTATGTGAATGTTTTGTTGTTGTTAGTGCCATCAAGTCAGTTCCAACTCCTGGTGACCCTGTGCACAGCAGAGTGGAACCCTGCCTTGTCTTTCTGTGCCATCGTCTCACCTTTTGGCACTATATCAGACAATGCTGCACTGCTAATCATAGGGTTTTCATGGCCAATTTGTTGGAAGTGGTCCTTCCACCTTATCTGTCTTAGTCTGGAATCTCAACTGAAACCTGTCCACCATGGGTGACCCTGCTGGTATGTGAAATACTGGAGGCATGGTTTTCAGCATCACAGCAACACACCGCCACTACAGTATGACAACTGACAGACACATGGTGTGTTGTGGTTCCCTGACCAGGAAATGAACCCAGGCCCAGCGCTGAGAGCACCAAATCTTAACCACTAGACCACCAGGGCTGGTTAACATGTGAACT
The DNA here is from genome assembly GCF_041296265.1 of Equus caballus. Classification (NCBI taxonomy): domain Eukaryota; kingdom Metazoa; phylum Chordata; class Mammalia; order Perissodactyla; family Equidae; genus Equus; species Equus caballus. Next base: position 14,337,294 of record NC_091704.1, read on the forward strand.
TTACCACAATAAAAAAAATTCCTGATTCCTGGGACCCGTGCCAACCACCCAAACCCAGGTCTCTGGGGTTGGGGCCCAGGCATCGGGAGTCAAAGCTCCGCAGGTGATTCCCATGAGCATCCAGGGCTGAGACAGTCGGGCGTCTAGAATCCACTTAAAGCAGGTAAATGTGTCAGGGTTAATGTTATCATGCACAGTTCTGGGGCCACATAACACTTGTAACAAATAAAAGATAAATATTTATGACATACAAAGAGCTCTTGCAAATAAAATACAACCCAAATGTGCCCAAATATGTAAATTATATTTGAACTGGGCAAGCACAAAAGAGGAAATCTTTAAAATAAAATGAAATAAACAAATGAAAAGAAGTTCGACTTCACTAGCAGTCAGGAAAATGAAAATAAAAGTATCAATGTCTTCTTACTTTTCACTCATCAGATGAGCAATAATTTTAAAAAATTATTAAGACCCTGTGCTTACAAAGATGTGTTGAAAAGGCACTCCTGTATATTGTTAGTGGGAATACGACTTATTACTGCAATTTTAGAAAGTTAATATGACAATACCTATTTGAAATCCCATATCTGGGACTCCACCTTATAGAAACACGTTTACCAAAGAATTGTTTTTAGTGACAACAAAAAAAAACCTGGAAATAACCTCGTGCCCTCAAAGGTGGAATGGCTGAATAATCAGAATACACTCACAACATGGGATGTTAGGCAGCTATTAAAAATAATGAGTTAGACAGCTATCTACTCACCTGGAGGAATTCCACGACTTATGTACTGCCAAATTAAAAAATAAAATAAAGAGCTAATTTTAGAGAAATATACTGTATGATCTCAGGTAGGAAGAAAACACCAGGATACATCGTGCTGTTAATACTAATCACCTAAAGGGAGGTGTAGAGCAGGGCAAAGAGAAATAAGAAGGAAAAACAAATAGCATCAAAGTAGTAAATATTTGTGCATGCTGTTGACTGAAAGCGTGGAACATACAGTACTGTGATGTTACTGCTCATATTCTGAAACTGACTATGCACATGAACTTGCACTATTGAATAATTTTTGTCTTGAATTGTTATTTAAAACGTTGTTGGCAATTAAATAATTTTCATTTTTTAAGAATATATTCAAATCATTAAAAAACTATTTCAAGCCATCCCTTATGACAACATGATAATACTCTGTTGGTGTTTCATGCCATATTTAACCAGTCTTTCAGTGGACATGTAAATGACTTCCAGTTCCTCACCATTTCAAAAGCAATTCAGTGAACATCACTATACTTACTTACATTTTGTCCATAGCTCCAGTTATATAAATTATCCCCAAGGGGTTGTTGTTAGGACAACTTAGATGGTGCAAGTGTTGGCACCCTGGAATAATAACAATACGTATTGAATGCTTATCATTAATATTTCTCTCTATCCAGCACTCTCAGTAAAAATTCAGACTCTAGCCTACTCCTAAACTGAACACCTGTTAGTTTGCTGAACAACTAAATCCTGCACCTGCTTTTGCAAAACCTGCAGTTCTCCACCTGGCATCATGATATCTTGCATGAGTATCAGTCATGCTTCTGTCCATAAGTAGCTCTTATGGTATTATAGTATCTTAACTAGTTATAAACAAATACAGATTTATTGACTTTTAAAATTTAGAAAAATCTGGAGCCACATGAAGAATAAAAATCAAAATTATCCCCCATTCCCAGATGCCAGAGATAAACAGCAGGAAAAATTTTCCTGTGTATCCTCCTATTCCTGCTCTATTCCTGGGTTTCCCAACCTCAGCACTATTTGAGGCTGGATAGTTGTTTGTTGCGGTGGGGTCTGTCTGGTGCACTGCAGGATGTTGAGCAGCATCCCTGGTTGCAACAACTACAATGTCTCTAGACGCTGCAAGTGTCCCCTGGGGGAAAAATAGTCCCTGGTTGAGAACCAATGCTCTATACATATGTGTGCATACTTTTTTACACAAGGAAAATCATACTGTAAAATAAAATAAATAAATAAAAACCACTGCTTTGTAAATTGAACAACACAGTTTAAACCATTCCACCTAGCTATAAAAAGAGTCAGATAACACCGCAATACAATATACACCATGTACTATAATGGCCATGATACTTGTTTGTTACAGAACCTTTTTTCCTTATAATTTCTTTACCTCATTTGATCATTCCCACAGTCTTATTAGGTAGGCATTATTATGGATCCCATTTTATAGATGAGGAAATGAGGTTAAAGAATAAGACTCAATGGAAAGAGCAAAGACAGGAGTTAGACAGACATTGGGTTCATATCTTGGCTCCTCCAATTACCAGCCATGTGTCCTTTGACAAATCACTTTATCTCACTAAGCCTATGTTTCTCTGTTTGCAAAATGAGAGTAGAAATAGCTACTTTGGAGAATAGTCACGAGACTTAGCAGCAAAGCCTGAAGTGTGCCTGGTACACTGATCACTCAATCAATGGCACCTCTTATTAGCAATGAGGATGAACAGAATCACATGTGAGTAAGTGGTGGGGCTAAGTCTCAAATGGTGTCCTGCTTGACCCCTCCATTCTGCCTCTTTTTCCCTCTCCCCTCACAGTGCTCACCCTCACCTTCCCCTTCTCCAGACAGCACGTCTGCTGCTGCTGAAAATTACGTCATAAGAACCTTTGGGAACTTTCTGTCAACACACCATCTTCAGCCTTCAACCTTGGAAGCATTTCTCAAGTTGCTCCTCACTTGTGGGCCCTCCAGGGTGGTGACTTATCATTCTCGACAAGCAGGAACTGGCTCTGGTTTGGGTGGATGTGCGACTGCTGTGGTGAGACTGGGTTAGTCACAAAGAAAACACACACCCCAGCCTACATCCTCATCAAAGCCTGGGACCTGGCCTGAATGTGTGATCCCAGGTTACATTGTTGTCATTAAACAATGCCACTGTGTCAAAGAAGGGTTGGGTCCCTTGTCCACATGTTTGCAAGCATCAAGGGGCTTGTTGGAAAAGCAAGAATGTGTTGAATTTCCCCCTTTGAGGCGTTTGTGTGCAATTCTCAGAGAAGCTAGTCATCGGAATGACTTTGAAACTGGGTCAATGTCACTCTGGCTTTCTCTCCCAGAGACACCATGTTTTAATTTCAAGGGTGAGCCCTGAAAAGAAATAGCAGCCTTGACATCTCACAGCTGGGCCTCATGATAATCAATTCCATGAACACCAACATCAGACAAGGCCACTCTGACTGTGATGGGACAGAACGAAAACAAGCACTCTCCATAATCGTCTGAGCACAGACAAAACTAGAATATTGCCCAAGGCACTTCTGAGTAGTATATATCCAAGAAAATTAAAATCAGGATCTCAAAGAAATATCTGCACTCTCATTTTCACTGCAGCATTATTTGCAAAAACCAAGATATAGAAATAACTTAAATTTCCATTGATGGATGAATGGATAAAAAAATGTGGTATATGTACAATGAAATATTATTCAGACTTTAAAAAAGAAAGAAACTGCAATATATGACAACATGGATGAACCTGGAGGACATCATGTTAAGTGAAATGTGCCAGTCACAGAAGGACAAATACTGCATGATTCCATTTAGGGATCTAACATAGTCAAACTCATAGGAGGAAATAACAGAATGGTTGCCGGGGCTAGGGGAGAGAGAAATAGGAAGATCCTGTTCAATCGGTATTAAGTTTCTATTATACAAGATAAATGAGTTCTAGAGATATGCTGTACAACATTGTGCCTATAGTTGACAATACTGTATTGCACACCAAAAATTTTAAGAGGGCAGATCTCATGTTGCATTCTTACCACATGGAGAGGTGGGGGGAGGGTAAAAGGGCGGGAGGGAGGAAGCAAGGAAGCAAGGAAGGAAAGAGGGAAGAAAGAAATGAAGGAAGGAAGGAACGAAAGAAAGAAAGAAGGAAGAAATGGCTTCTTTCCACAGCTGAGAGTAGGTCCAGCAGATGCTGCAGATGCCCCACCCCACAGCCCCTTGGCTCACCCCTGAGTTCACCTTACAACAGCAGAGGATGCAAGCCTCTGTGACTCTCTTCTCTGCCTAGAGACCTTCTCCAGTACCACGGGAGTTTGCTTGGCCAGTGTGTGCAGCAGTCCAGATGGCAGGGGATTTAACACCCCCAGGGACCACCCTCAACAAATGAGGGATGGGAGTCAATGGTAAATACCCAGGGACTCTTCCTTCAGTGGAATAATTCTGAGAGCATGTTCTACGTGATACCTCAGAAGGTGCCCAGCAGGACTGAGCCTTGTTGCCCACACAAGGAATCTGTTTGTTAACACACTCCCTTCCCTGCTTCACATTCCCCTCTCCTGGGACCAACTGCCCAATAAAGCACCTGCACTCAAGTCTTTATTAGAGCCTACTTTGAGCCCAAATCAAGACTCTCAGTTCCACTTGGTCCCTGACACACCAGGAGCCCACCCCAAGAATTAAATAACCCCTAATTCTTCTAGATTCTAATCAAGGAAGAAAACCAGGGGATGCATAAAAAACCTTTAGTTATTGGATAGAAAACATTTGTGGTTGTACAAATGGGTGGAGTGTGTCTGGAGTCCAAGACTCTGAGAGACGTTTGGACCTTGGTCATAGAGAGGATAGCATGAAGCAGAACAGCACCAGGCCTGGTGCCACATAAAGACTGTGAGACGCTCCCAACCCAGTCAGCCACTGGACTACAAACCAACACAGACTAGAAAATTGGGTTCTGGAAGTGAGTGTTGGAGTAATCTCATTTCACATCAATTTCTCAGGGGGCAAAGTATTATTTTCTGATAACACGATAACATTTTTGATAAAATTATATCAAAACAAAAGGCTCTTTTTCCTTCCTGAAAATACCTCTGGCTGGTACTTGTTCCTATTTATCTCCTGTGTCTCCCTTCTCCCACTACTCCTTCTATAGCTGGTTTCAGAACTCGTAGGAGAATTTGAATGAGAGACACAAATGTCCTACCGTGGCTTTGGGTGAAATACTTCTTCAGGACCCTGGACAATAATAAATGTGTGGTCCTTCTCCTGGCTTTTTAGTTGGGTTTCCCTCTAGCTTTGGTTTTAAACTGAGAGCAATGATGTGGCCCCAAAGTGGGGAGCATGACAGTGGGAATGTGGGACCAGGTGGCAGCAGTCCTGAGCTCCTGCGTGATCACACTCTCATCCAGTGGGAGAGTCCACAGTCCCACTGTGGTCCCAGGGAGTGGCTCTGGCTAGGACCCAGTGGGGAGACCCCACCCAACAAGCACAACGGCTGGTGTGACCTAGGAGCAGATGGTGGTGGAGCTGCAAGCCAAAGCGAACAAACTCCTGGCTGCCACAAAGGCCCATAGAACCACTGAGGCCCCAAAGTGGGGAGCACATCTCGGCAGGACTGAGGGAGTGGGAGGCAGCAGCCCTGAGCCCCATGTGATTGCTTTCCCATCTGGTGGGAGACCCCACAGGGCCACTGCAGTCCCAAAGAGAGGCCAGGCTTGGTCAGGCACAGCTGACAGGGATAACAGCAGGCTCAGATTACACAGCCCCTGCCCTCCCCCTGCCCCGTGGTGACGAGTGGAACCTGTGACCAGATACTATCACTATGCAACAGCACAAATCCACTCCATCAAATAGTATGAAGAAATATGTTAAGACTCCAGACAAGAAGGAAAAAGACAAACACCCAGAAATCAATCCTGAAGGCACAGAAGTCTACAATCTAAATCACAGAGAATTCAAAACAGCCATCATAAAAATCTCACTGAGTTACAAGAGAATTCAGAAAGACAGTTCAATGAAATCAGGAACAAAATTAATGAACAGAGGGAATTCTTCACAAAAGAGATCAAAACTATAAAGAAAAACCAATCAGAAACACTGGAGATGAAAAACACAATGGATGAGATAAAGAAAAATCTAGAGTCCTTAAATAACACAGCTCATATTACAGAGGACAGAATTAGCAGTCTAGAGGATAGGAATATAGAAATGCTTCAGATGGAGGAGAAGAGAGATCTAAGACTAAAAAGAAATGAAGAAATTCTCCAGGAAATATCCAACTCAATTAGGAAATGCAACATAGGATTATAGGTATCCCAGAGGGAGAAGAGAAGGAGAACGGAGCAGAGAGCTTGAGAACTTCCCAAACTCGGGGAAGGAGCTAGAATTACAAGTAAAAGAAGCAAACAGAATTCCTAATTACATCAATGTAAAAAGACCTTCTCCAAGGCACATATTAGTAAAACTGGCAAAAGTCAATGACAGAAAAATATTAACAGCAGCAAGGCAGAAGAAAATAACCTACAAAGGAATCCCTATCATTTTCAGTGGATTTCTCAGCAGAAACCTTACAGGCTAGGCGAGAGTGGAATGATATATTTAAAATTCTGAAATACAAAAACTTTCAGCAAATAATACTCTATCCAGTGAAAATATCCATCACATATGATGGAGAAATAAAAATTTTCCCAGATAAACAAAAGCTCAGGGAGTTTAGCACCATAAGAGCCCCTCTACAAGATTTGATCAAGAAGGCCCTCATATCTGAAAAAAAAGAAAGAAAGAAATGGTTTACAAAGCCTTGAGCAAGGAGATAAATAGGCAGACAAAATCATAAAATTGCAACTCTCTATCACAACAGATTAGCAAACACTTAATTATAACTCCAAATATAAAGGGAAGAAAGACGTCAAAAATAAATATAATCATTTTAACCACAAATTCACAACACATAAGAGAATAAGTTGTGACAACAACAACTCAGAAGGGGAAGAGGAAAGGGATGGAATCACCTTAGTCTAAGAAAATAAGAGGCTGAGAATGGACTATCTCATCGACGAGATCTTTTATACACACCTCACAGTAACCACTAAACAAAAAATCAGAACAGAGACACATGTGATAAATAATGAGAAAACCATCATAGGGAGCCACCAAACTGAGTTGGCAGTCCGAAATACATGGGATGAGAAACAAGGGAGATACAAAACAGGAAAACAAGTGATAGAATGGCAGCACTAAGCCCTCATATATCAATAATCACTCTAAATGTAAATAGATTGAATTCCCCAATCAAAAGACACAAAGTGGCTGGATGGATTAAAAAACAAGATCCAACAATTTGCTGCCTCCAGGCAACACATCTCAGCTCTAAAGACAAACACAGGTTCAGAGTAAAGGGATGAAAGATGATACTCCATGCTAATGGTAAACAAAAGAAAGCAGGTGTTGCCATACTTATATCAGACAAAGTAGACTTCAAGGTAAAAAAGACAATGAGAGACAAAGAAGGGCAGTACATAATGATAAAAGGGACACTCCACCAAGAGGACATAGCACTTATAAATATATGTGCACCTAACACAGGAGCACCAAAGTACATAGAGCAACTATTAACTGACCTAAAGGGAGGCATTAACAGAAACACCATAATAATAGGGGATCTTAACACTCCACTGTCATCAATGGATAGATCCCCCAGACAGAAAGTCAACAAGGAAACAGTGGAACGAAACAAAAAACTAGCCCAGATGGATTTCATAGATATATATAGAACACTCCATCCAAAATCAGCAGAATACACATTCTTCTCAAGAGCACATGGAACATTCTCAAGGAGAGACCATATGCTGGGAAACAAGGCAAGCCTCAATAAATTTAAGAAGATTGAAATCATCTCAAGCATCTTTTCCAAATATAATGCTATGAAACTAGAAATCAACTACAAGAAAAATGCTGGGAAAGTGACAAACATGTGGAGACTAAGCAACATGCTACTGAACAACCAATGGATCATTGGAGAAATTAAAGGAGAAATCAAAGAATATCTGGAGACAAGTGAAAATGAAAATACAACATACAAACTCGTATAGGACGTAGCAAAAGCAGTCCTAAGAGGGAAAGTCATACCAATACAGGCCTACCTCAACAAACCAGAAAAATCTCAAAATAAGCGATCTTAAACTACACCTAACAGAACTAGAAAAATAAAAACAAAGCTCAAAGACAGCAGAAGGAGGGAAATAGTAAAAATTGGAGCAGGAATAAATGAAATCTAAACCAAAAAAACAAAAACAGTAGAAAGGATCAATGAAACTAAGAGCTGGTTCTTTGAGAAGATAAACAAAATCGACAAACCCTTAGCCAGACTCACTAAGAAAAAAAGAAAGAAGGCTCAAATAAATAAAATTAGAAATAAAAGAGGAGAAATCACAACAGATACCATGAAAATACAAAGGGTTATAAGAGAATACTATGAAAACTATATGCCTACAAATTCGGTAACCTAGAAGAGATGGATGAATTCTCAGACTCATACAACCTCCCAAATCTGAACCAAGAAGAAATAGAGAATCTGAACAGACCAATTACAAGAGATTGAAACAATAATCAAAAAACTCCCAAAAAATAAAAGTCGAGGACTAGATGGCTTCTCTGGAGAATTCCACCAAACATTCAAAGAAGACTTAATACTTATCCTCCTCAAACTACTCCAAGAAATTGAAGAAGACAGAATTCCTCCGAACACATTCTATGAGACCAACATTACCCTGATAACAAAACCAGACCAGGACAACACAAAGAAGGAAAATTACAGACCAATATCGCTGATGAACATAGATGCAAAAAGCCTCAACAAAATATTGGCAAGGTAAATACAGCAATACATTAAAAGGATCATACATGAAGATCGAGTGGGATTTATACCAGGGATGCAGGGATGGTTCAGCATTCACAAATCAATCAACGTGATAGACCACATTGACAAAATGAAGAATAAAAACCACATAATCATCTCACTAGATGCTGAGAAAGCATTTGACAAGATCCAACATCCATTTATGATAAAAATTCTCAATAAAATGGGTATGGAAGGAAAGTACCTCAATATAATAAAGGCCATATGTGACCCACAGCCAACATCATACTTACTAGGGAAAAACTGAAAGTCACCGCTCTGAGAATAGGAACAAGACAAGGGTGCCCACTCTGGCCACTCCTATTCAAAATAGTTCTGGAGGTTTGGGCAAGAGCAATTAGACAAGAAAAAGAAACAGAAGATATACAAATTGGCAAGGAGAAAGTGAAATCCTCCTGTTTGCAGATGATATGATTTTATTTATAGAAAATTCTAAAGAATCCATCAGAAAACTATTAGAAATAATCAACAGGGGCCAGCCTGGTAGCGTAGCAGTTAAAGTTCACATGCTTCACTTTGGTGTCCCGGGATTTGCAGGTTTGAATCCCAGGCACAGACCTAGTACCACTTGTCGAACCACACTGTGGTGGCATCCCACGTAACATAGAGGAAGATCGACACAGATGTTGGCTCAGTGACAATCTTCCTCAAGCAAAAAGAGAAAGATTGGCAACAGATGTTAGCTTGGGGTCAATCTTCCTCACCAAAAAAAAAAGAAAGAAAGAAAGAATCAACAACTACAGCAAAGTTGTACGGTACAAAATCAACTTACAAAAATCAGTTGCATCTCTATATCCTAATAATGAACTAACAGAAAGAGAACTCAAGAGTACAATCCCATTTACAACTGCAACAAAAAGAACAAAATATGTAGGAATAAATTTAACCAAGGAGGTGAAAGACCTATACAATGAAAACTATAAGATATTATTGAAAGAAATTGAAGAAGACATAAACAGATGGAAAGATATTCCATGTTTGTGGGTTGGAAGAATAAAGATAGTTGAAATGTCCATACTACCTAAAGCAATCCACAGATTCAAGGCAATCCTGATCAGAATCCCAATGACATTCTTTATGGAAATAGAACAAAGAATCCTAAAATTCACATTCAGCAACAAAAGACCCCAAATAGTTAAAGAAATCCTGAGAAAAAAGAACAAAGTTGGAGGCATCACAATCTCTGACTTCAAAATATACTACAAAGCTATAGCAATCAAAACAGCATGGTACTGGTACAAAAACAGACACACAGCTCAATGGAACAGAATTGAAAGCCCAGAAATAAAACCACACATCTACAGACAGCTAATCTTTGACAAAGGAGCCAAGAACATACAATGGAGAAAGGAAATTCTCTTCAATAAATGGTGTTGGGAAAACTGGACAGCTACATGCAAAAGAATGAAAGTAGACTATTATCTTTCACCATACAGAAAAATTAACTCAAAATGTATTAAAGACTTGAAGGTAAGAGGTGAAATCATAAAACTCCTAGAAGAAAATATAGGCAGTACACTCTTTGACATTGGTCTTAGAAGGATATTTTCGAATACCATATCTACTCAGGCAGAGGAAACAAAACAAAAAATTAACAAATGGGGCTTCTTCAGGCTAAAGAGCTTCTGCAAGGCAAAGGAAACCATGAACAAAACAAAAAGATAACCCACTAACTGGGAGAAAATATTTGCAAATCATATATCTGATAAGGGGTTGATCTCAAAAATATATGAAGAACTGGGGCTGGCCCCGTGGCCGAGTGGTTAAGTTCGCGCGCTCCGCTGCAGGCGGCCCAGTGTTTCGTCGGTTCGAATCCTGGGCGCGGACATGGCACTGCTCGTCAGACCACGCTGAGGCGGCGTCCCACATGCCACAGCTAGAGGAACCCACAACGAAGAATACACAACTATGTACCGGGGGGCTTTGGGGAGAAAAAGGAAAAAATAAAATCTTTAAAAAAAAAAAAAAAAAAAAAAAAATATATGAAGAACTCATACAACTCAACAACAAAAAAACAAACAACCTGATCAAAAAATGGGCAGAGGATATGAACAGACGTTTTTCCAAAGAAGATACAAGGATGGCCAACAGGCACATGAAAAGATGTTCAACAGCAGTAATGATCAGGGAAATGCAAATCAAAACTACAATGAGATATCACCTTACACCTGATAGAATGGCTATAATTACCAAGACAAAAACCAACTCCTAAATGTTGCAGAGGGTGTGGAGAAAAGGGAACCCTCACACACTGCTGGTAGGAATGCAAACTGGTAACAGCCACTATGGAAAACAATGTAGAGATTTCTCAAAAAATTAAAAATCGAGGGGCTGGCCCCGTGGCCGAGTGGTTAAGTTCGCGCGCTCCGCTGCAGGCGGTCCAGTGTTTTGTTAGTTCGAATCCTGGGCGCGGACATGGCACTGCTCATCAGACCACGCTGAGGCAGCGTCCCACATGCCACAACTAGAAGAACCCACAACGAAGAATACACAACTATGTACCGGGGGGCTTTGGGGAGAAAAAGGAAAAAATAAAATCTTTAAAAAAAAAAAATTAAAAATCGAAATACCATATGACCCAGCTATTCCACTACTGGGTATTTATCCAAAGAATATGAAATCAACAATTGAAAAAGATTTATACATCCCTATGTTCATGGCAGCATTATTCATAATAGCCAAGTCATGGAAGCAACCCAAGTGCCCACTGACTGATGAATGGATAAAGACAATGTGGTATACACACACACACACACACACACACACACTCACACACACACACCATGGAATACTACTCAGCCATGAAAAAGACAAAACCATCCCATTTGCAACAACATGGATAGACCCTTGAGGGTATTCTGTTAAGCTAGATAAGCCAGATGGAGAAAGACAAACACCATATAATTTCACTCATATTTGGAAGATTAACAAATACACAGACAAAGAGAACAGATTAGTGGTTACCAGAGGGGTGGGGGTTGCGAGGTGGGCATAAGGGGTAAAGGGGCACATACGTATGGTGACTGATAAATAACAGTGTACAACTGAAATTTCACAATGTTGTAAACTACTACGACATCTCTTTAAAAAAAGAACAGCAACGAGGTCCCAGCATCAATTTGTGTCTCTGTGTATCCAATGTAAAGCCAGGCTGCCTTGTTCTTGATTTGAAGCCAACCTGCCCAGAGCTGCACTCCAAGATATATAGTCCAATGGCCAACATTACCAGGAAATGCCATTCTAATGCTTACTAAAGCCCCTAAAAGAATTTCAAAAGGGATCCTGCATAGGAAAACGTCCTAAAATCCATTTCCTATTCATTTTCTGCATGCCTAAAGATTCAGCAATTCCTACACCAAGTACAAACCTCCAGAGAAACTCTGAAACATGAAGTGGTGTGTTCGAGGATGTTCATTATAACAAAGAGATGGAAACAACCAAAATGCCCATCCAGAGTGGCATGAAAAATAAATGTGATACCTATATACAATGCAACAATATACACATGTTAAAATGAATGAATGAATTCTACATATGTAGATGTTGATAGATCTTGAAAATCTAACTTTGAGATAAAAAAGCAGGAGACAAAAGGAAATATGTGTACAATATCATTTATGTATTTTTCAAAAAACAAAATTAAACAAAACTATATTTTTCATGGATATACAAAAATGTATGTAGAGATTTGGATGGTCAATTGAATGAACACACAATATGAGCACGTATGACTAGGAGTGAAGGGAAATTAAATAGAGACTGAAAAATAGAGGTCACTCCGGGACTGATAGAGAAGGTGAACCATGAAATGAAGAGTAAAATTGATCAACCCAATCCAATTATGTACACTTTGGGTTGAAATCTGCTGAAAGAGAGAGAGAGGAAGATATATCTTTACTCCCCACAGCTGCTCCTAAATATTTCTTCTCCCTTTTCAGGATTTCCCAAAACTCTCCACAAGCCCAGCCTGCACTTTCTTGTCCCAGGTCTTTCATGCCCCAGGAGTTGTCCATCAACTCCAGACAAAGGTTGGTGCACTGACCAAGGAAGATGGAAGATTCTGGAAGCAGGTTCACTGCAGGGCTGGGCTGCCCTGAGAAGGATGCACTTAGGGTGTACTGGATACCCATTCAAGGCAGAGGATTGAGACTCAGGAGGTAGGAGGGTGCACAGAAACCGTCATGAGAGACAGGCAGTGATGAATGTCAACTCCTTTTGACAGATACAGAAACTGAGACCCAAGAGGTGACATCACTTGTTTACATTCCCAAAACAAGTAAGAAATGGGGATGATATTCTGCAATCTGCTTGCAAAGCCAGAGCTCTCCCCATCCAGCCCACTGCTGTCAGTGGAAAATCCTAGAGATGCCCAATTACAGCAACAAAGCCTTAACGATCTGTGTCCATGGTGCTGAAATGGTCCAGCATATTCGCCTCCCTGGCCCCCACAGGCATCAGCTCCTAGAAGCCCAGAGGTACAAAAGAACAAAGTCAGAGGCACATGGTGATTGGTCAGCTTTGCCCAGCAAGTTGGGCCTGTTGCCTGCAGGAGAGCCAGAGAACAGCATTGTTCAGCACTTCTCCTTACAACCATGACACTTCTTCCCATGGGCACATGTTGATCAACAGCAACAACCAAAATTAAGGAGAGGCACAGTCTGAAACTTTCTACTTTTGCCTCAAATGAATCAATTCCTCACTGACTATATAACTGGCCACAGTCAGTCAGCCTGGTCAGAATAGCCTTTCTCTTCCCTTTCCCCCCTACTTAGACTTTACTCCTTCTTGCCTAGATCTGACTAAAGGATATGACTTTGAGAGTTCAATACTGTCAGTTTAGCTCTAGGGGAATATCTTGGCTGCTGGAAATACATGCAAACCTGCTGAGCTCCAGAAATCCTCATTCAAAGGAGCTACAGTGAAATAATCACAGGAACTTTTATTAAGTGTTGACTGTATACAATAGCTTCCCTATGCACTTTACATATATTGTGCCATTTAAGCCTCACAACCTGCCTGCAAGGTGAGTGATAGGTAGTACCATCCTCTTATATCAGTAAGGAAAGGAAGCCTCAGTGGTATTTCAATCACTTCCCAAGGATCTCACAGCTGCCAAGTGGAGTGCTAAGGCTTGTCTGAGTTTAACCGTCACACTCCTGCCTCCCAACGTTCCCGAAGACCAGCAGACGTGTACAGAAGATGGTGCACAGTGCCACGGAAACAGTTCCAACGGACTGGGCTCAAGTTCAGACTCCACCATCTTCAGCTGAGTGACTCTGAGCCAACCTCTCACATAACGCTTACGGAGTACCTATGATGTAGGTCCTCAGGCTTTTGGAGTATTTTATTTGTGATGCTCATTCAAATACTGGATATCAGTTTTAGGGATCCTTCTTTCCAAGTAAAAGGAACACAACTCAAAATATCTTAATCAACTCATACTACAGCAGTGAGAAGAGATGGACTACTTCCATATACAACTGGGATGAATCTCACAAATATAATGTTAAGTAAAATAGAACAGGAAAAAAAGTGTACATACTATATGACTGAGTTTAAATAAAGCTCAAGAAAAGGCACAACTAATCTATGGTGTTAGAAATCAGGAAAGTAGTTATCTTTGGGGAGAAAAGATGGAGTAAGAAAGTGGAGGAATGATAAAGCGACTTTAGGTGCTGGATAGATAGAGAGACAGATAAATAGATAGATTAAATATCTATAGTTTTATATATACAGTTTCCTATAAATATATAAGATTTACATATATTCATATATATATATATATAGTTTTTATAGTTAAACATACACTTAACATACAACCCAGCACTCATACTCCTAAAGATATGAAAATGTATGTCCACAGTAAAACCTGCACAGGAATGTTCACAGCAACTTTATGTGTAGTAGCCAGAACTGGAAACAACCTTCAATGAATGACTGGATAAACACACTATGGTTCATCCATACCATGGACACTGCTCAGCCATAAAAAGGAATGAACTAGATACACACAACTCGGATGGATCTTAAGAATGTTATGCTGAGGGTAAAAAGCCAGGCTTTGTCTAAAGGCTACATGCTGTGTGATTCCATTAATATAACATTTTGGAAGTGACAAAGGTAAACTATGAAATGATGATGTATATCAAGTATTCATTTTAGCAAAGACTGGAAACATCCATCAATAGAAAACTGGTTACATAAATTATGGCACCATCAATAGAAAATTAGTTATACAGATTACAGCACCATCTGTGCAATGGAAAATAAGGGGCTGTAAAAAAAATAAGAATATGAAAAGATCACAAAAATAAATGGAGTGATAAATACGAGGTGCAGAACAGAATTATAGTATGTTATTTTTATGTACAAAATGGAAGGAGAATATATGTGTGTGTGTATGTGTAAAGAGACTCTGGAAGGTTATACAAGAAACCATTAACAGCTTATCCACTGAGGGTGCTTGTTAAGAATTGGAGGGATGGGGACCTGGATTTGGGGACGGCACTTCATTATTTCATTGCATGACTACTTTCTTAACCGAATTAATATTTCACATTTAAAAAGATAAATTTTTTAAAATCATAAAAAAGCCAGTGGGGGAGAAGGTAAAATTAGAAGGGTCCTGGGAGATAGAGCGGCTCCCTGGGGAAACATAAATGGGGGTCATGGTGTGGGCGCCCCAACAGAAAAGAACAAAGCCCACCAAAATTGTTGATGAGCAAGAGTAGAAGAGAGATTCCCTAATCCTCATCCAGAGAGGGCTTGGTAGGGACTAAAACAGGTTAATGAAGACTGAGCCCTTCCTCTGGCTGTTGGGAGGCATCTTCAGCAAGCATGTGTTTTGAAACCCCAGTGCCAAGCACAGCTCCTGACCTATGGCAGGTGACCGGTAAGTGTTTGACAAATTCATCCATTTGATGTACATTTATTGACTATTTCTTCCCAGGAACTTTCCTTGGTGAACCCAACAGTATAAATTCCCTCCCCTCATGGAGTTTCCATCATGATGGAATAAGTGAAAGGACATCTTTGATTCAGGCATCTGAGTGCCCTGTGAAGGACTTGGACCTCCAGACCACCCTGCCTGGGAACTGCCATGTGGGGGGTGTCCTTGTGAGAGTGAATGCCTAGTGACTTCTTCATCTCCTCACACACTCCATCATCCCAAAGTGCACAGACCCGAGAGAATAGGCCACAAGTGGCAAGAGTAGAAACAAAATAATTAGCATCTACCCCTTAACAAGGAGCCATGGGAATGGAGTCCCCAAGAGCCCCCAAACTGTAAATATCCTATTGTGTCCCTGGCCCCCCGCTCATCTGCCCCAGGCTGGGCAGGGGAAACACATGATTTCCCCCCATAGATACCAGACTTGTCCCAGCCATCATAGCTGACTGGACTCCCCACACCCTTCCTGGGGGCTTAGTGCTGATCTCAGGATCCCACGGCAATCAGTGGAGAAGAAGGTTTGCCAAGACCACCCTCTTGGTGAAACCATCCTGGTAAGTCAATGAGGGGTGGAGAAGAAGAGTGAGCTGGATGGGATCAGAGAAGAGAAATCTCTTTCCTTCCTTCCTGGAGAGAGAGAGAAAGAAGAGAGAGAAGTGACTGAGACTAACTCTATACCCTCTGAATGGACAAAAGGTACAGAGGGCAGACCCTCCGTGGCTGATCATGTGGAGGAAAAGCATCTATGGTCTGTGGTTGGGGGACACCTGCACAAATGGGTGAGATGCTAAAAAACAGCTTTCTCCAATGCAGTGGTTCCCCAGGTGTGGTCTCAGGCCAGCAGCAGCCGCATCCCCAGGGAATCTCCTAGAAGTGCTAATTCTTGAGCTCCACCCCGGACACTCCAAGGAGTGGGCCCAGCTACCTGTATTTTATCCAGCCCTCTCCCTATGGTATGCTGATGCACACTCAAGGGTTGAGAACCACTGCTCTGGTGCAACCAAGGACTTCATGTCAACAACCGAGGACTATTGCAAAGACGTTGCTGGGAGGGGTCCCACAGTAGCATATGCAGCCAAGAGAAAGCTGAGCGTCACCTTGCAAAAACCTCAAACTCAACTCTAAAAAACCTTGAAAAGTAATATAAGGCTTTGCTGGAGATCTCTTGAGGTTACCAGAGGAGATTATGCTTCTAACCTTCCTAAAAGCTCCCTTTTGACACCTCTTCCACCTCCAAGGGTCCTACTCCTCTTGGCAGGTATTTGCATCTCTCCCTTGTTCTTGCAACACCTTGGAGTCACCCATAGCCTTTCTTACACAGACCCATCTATGTGCTATGTTTTCCCATTTACATCTTGATCCCACTCCGAAAACCTTAACTCTTTCTGGAGACTAATGTTCCTTGGGAGACAGGAAGACAAAAATTTAAAACACCTACAATTGAATAGTTTTCCCCAGCATGTGTTGACAGCACAGAGTTTAGCCTTGAAACACCTCCACCCATAATGAAGTGTGAGTGGCCACATTCGGAGAGGCAATGGGGCATGAGAGGGTGAAAATAAATCTCAGTTCAAACGAGAGATCAAGCACTTGCAAGCTAGCATCTCTCTCAGCACCTCCCATCTTCTCATCATAAGTTGTGGCCAACACCAACTCCTTCTCAGGGTTGTGAGACCTACACGTAAAGAACTTGTGATTCCTAAGAAGGCTCAATACTTTACAGATATTGTCACTAAACTCCCCTGATGTGTTGTTACTGGCTATTGATTATAAGACACAGGGACCTAACCAGGGAAGAAATGAGTTAAGCAAAGGAAAATTCTCTCTTTGCTGGAAAGAGACAATATTGAGGTTTTACAAGGACTTGGTGAGTCATGCCATGCTGGGGTTTTTTTCTATTTCATCCATGTCTTATAAGAGGAACAGATAGTGCCCGACACCCAACACATTCTTCATTAATGTTCATTAAGTGAAATAAAGGATAAATACGCCCACTGGGAAATGGAGACTTAGAAAGGCAAATGCAGCCAGGCTTCGGTGGTCTTGTATGGATGGGATAAAGGTCTGCTTTTGACACGAAGCTGCTCCTAGGTCCCAAACTGCTGATGCCAAAGCAGAGAGGAGTTCAAAACTTGCCTGTAACTCTACACATTAAAACGCCCTCAGATGAACTCCAACTTCCTTGCTAAATAGATGGGGAAACAAAACCAGGGTCATACTCATTAGCAATTTAAAATGGATGAATGAGAATATTATTGGAACGTGCCTAAGAGTTTGCATTTCTTTAAATCTTGCTCTCACGTATTCACCACTTTAGTTGCAATTTTAATATTTGTTCACATAAGAATGTTATTTCATAAACTCGCTTTTCTTGGATCATAGTGACCACAGGAATAAGCACAGTGCACACCTATCTTTCCATCAAGGAGGCATTCGAGCACACTTTTGTCGCTTTTATGAAAACAGCTTATCTTTGAACAGTCCAGGATGCGTCTGGAAGTTTTATTTTGAATAAACTTTTTTAACAGCTGTTTCAAGTGATATAACAAGGTATGTTTTACTGAGGGTGCAAAACTGTTTCAATTGGCAGTGACAGTCTGTCTAGAACATAAGAAAACACAAATTTTTTTGTCCCACAAAGCTACTGCTGATGGCAAAAAATACCTCCAAAATACCATTAGCTTTAAAGCTCCACGTGTTTTCCTTTTATTACTGTGAACACTCTCTTTAAAAATTCCACTTAAGCAGCTTTCTGGGTTCATCCATGGCTTCTATCTCCCCTGAAGATATACTGATTGCTGTCCTGGCATGCTGAGTGCTCATCGCCAGACGGCTACTCACCTGCTCGCCGAAGCATTTCTGCTCTCATCAGTTGAGTTGAGTTGTTTGAAGTCATCCCAAGCCTGACAGAGTTGCTGCTGCAATTGTATCACTCAACTGAATGCTAGGTAAATGAAAGAACCACAGGAGAAAGAAGGAGGGAAGGAAGGAAGGATGGACAGAATGAAAGCAGGAAGGAAGAAGGGGAGAGAGAGGGAAGAGGAAATGTGGTTTTGTGAAATCCAAACTGAATGTTTTGGAAAGGCTTAATAAAAAGGAATCACTAAAAAAGAAATTGCCATCAAATTAGATGTGAGCAAGATAACCAAACACAATTTGGGTGTAAATTTGTAAAACTCTGAAAGGATTCTGCAACAGATTGTTTTGCAAGGATCCCTAGTTTCTTGTTCCACCGTAATGAAACAAACTGGAGCATAGATAGAAGCCAAGATAGGCTGAGGCAAGAACGTTGATACAGATCCGCCACCAATGCATCACATGCTCAGAGAAGAGACCTTGCTCCCCATCAAAGCCCACTGAATAAATTTACATACTTAAGTTAAGACGTGGAAGGCAAGTTTGTGCACATTTACGTTCCCACCCTTTGCAAGCTTTTCCAACACTGGTCCTCATCATGACAAAAGAGAGTGTCTACTGTAGTGGTCATGTGGTAGCAGGTCATAAAGTGCCCCCAAGTAAATTTGGGGTTCACTGGAAGCAGAGAAGGAGTGCTATTCGTCTTCACATCCCTAGTCTTTAACACAAAATTGACGCTAAAATTATATCTTGTTGATGCAGGGATGAAAGGGAGGGAGGAGAGACGAGAGAGAAAGATAATGGGAAAGGGAGAAAGGAGGATGGTCAGGTTTCGTTTTATCATGCCAGGTTTCGGCTTAGGTTTGATTCCGCTCAATTTTGTTTCTATGAAGCTTTGCATCGCCACCAAAGAGAAATAACGATGTTTATTAATAATATTCAACTTACGTCTAAACAACCAAGTTAGGCCTTTGACACACAGAGTATCTCAGGCAAGGATGGTTTCATTTAGAGAAAGAGAAATCTACTGAAGAGAGTGTGACACAAAGAGATTTGCTGTAAGGATCCCGTGGATTTACACAGACCCCTACCGACCTCAGTGGGGAGCTGGGACCAGAACTCCGTCTCCAACTCCCAGCTCGATGTTGCTTCCCTCTCCCCTTCTTTCTTTTGCAGTAGACACAGGCTGTCCATGGAACCAGAAAACCAAACAGTAGGCTCAGAATTCTTCCTCCTGGGACTCACAGAAAAGCCAGAGCATCAGACTCTCCTCTTTGGGCTGTTCCTGTCCATGTACCTGGTCACCGTCTTTGGAAACCTGCTCATCATCCTGGCCATCATCACAGACTCCCATCTCCACACACCCATGTACTTCTTCCTCTCCAACTTGTCCCTAGTCGACATCTTCTTCTCTTCTACCACCGTCCCCAAGATGCTGGTGAACCTCTGGACCCAGAGTCGAGCCATCCCCTTTGCAGGCTGCCTCACTCAGATGTATGCCTTCCACCTGTTTGGGACCATGGACAGCTTTCTCCTGGCCGTGATGGCCATTGACCGATTCATAGCCATAGTCCACCCTCTGCGCTACTCGGTCATCATGAGCCCTCGTGTCTGTGTGCTGCTTGTGGGAGGGCTGTGGCTGATCACCAACTTCCAGTCGCTTGTGCACACCTGCCTCATGGCTCAACTCACCTTCTGTGGCGGCTCTGAAATCCCTCACTTCTTCTGTGACCTCATGCCCCTGCTGAAGCTCTCCTGCTCAGACACACACACCAATGAGCTGGTGATCTTTGCTTTTGGCATCATCATGGGCATCAGCCCGCTCTCGTGCATCCTCTTCTCTTACACCTGCATTTTCCGAGCGGTCTTCAAGATCCCTTCTGCTCAGGGCAAGTGGAAAGCATTCTCCATTTGTGGCTCGCACCTCACTGTGGTGTCACTGTTCTATGGCACCATCTTCGCTGTGTACTTGCAGCCCACATCTGCCGCCTCCTCCCAGAAGAACAAGGCAGCCACCCTGATGTGTGGGGTGGTCATCCCCACGCTGAACCCCTTTATCTACAGCCTAAGGAACAAGGACATGAAAGTGGCCTTGAGGAAGCTTGTCGGCAAAGCAGCCCCTCCTCGGTCCTAGGGCAAATAGTGTGGAGCACCTACAGTGTCGCAGGACCACTGCTGGGTGCCAGGCCACAGAGATGCATGCCATCCCTGCCCTCGAGGCTTTCAGAGTCTAGTGGGGGATAGAGGCGTATAAATAAATCACTACAGTGCAATGTGGTAAATGTGTCACAAACAGATGAATGAAGTGCTACAGGAACCCAAAGCGGGAGGTGCACATTTTCTCCACAATTTATCTTTCCAGTGAAGATCAGAGTACCAGGGAAGGCTCGGAAGTGGCCTTAAATTAGCCCCTCTGGGGATTAGGTTTATAGGATTGCTATGTGGATAATACTAGTCAAATAAAAGGTTGGCTACTCTTATTTTAATATTGATAAAGACAATGCGTATTAGCCAGCTACGTCACTGTGCTTCCTAAGTGACTTGGGGAAGGAGTTTGGAAGCATCTGCTAAGATTAGCTCACTTGCTCTTTGCTTCACCCACCAGCCTTTGTCTCACTGGGGACCTTGTGGCCAAGACTTCAGGAGAGGATTGTTGTCATCAGCACCCCACCCCCACCCCCTACCCCACACTGGATCACAGGAGTTGCGGGCACTGGGCTCATGGGGACTGTGAATCAATGGGCTGGCACTGGACCCCTGAATCTGCTTTTACAAGCTTTCCAGGTGGCTAATGTGGGGAGTCCACAGACCACATTTTGAGGACACAGGCCCTGGACTAGCTCCGGAGCCCATGCGTTTCCTTTGATGTCACTCACCTGGACCCAAGCCGAACATGATTCTACAGGTGCCATCGGCAACAAGCAGGTCGGGCGGCCTGGAATGCATGGAGAGTTAGTGTTAGCGGTTGAACTGTGTCCTCCAAAAACAATACGTCAAAGTTTATCCCCCAATACCAGAGAATGTGACCTTCTCTGAAAATAGGGTCTTTACAAAGGCAATCAAGTTGAAATGAGGTCATTAGGGTGGGTCCTAATCCAGTATCACTGGTGTCCTTATAAAAAGGGAGAATTTGGATACAGTCACACACACAGGGAGAAGGCCACATGAAGATGAAGGTGGAGATGGAAGTGATGCTTCTACAAGCCAAGGAATGCCAGAGGTTGCCAGCAACCGCCAGAAGCTTGGGAATCGGCATGGAGCAGGTCCTCCCCCAGAGCGCCCAGAAGGAGCCACCCTGCCAGCACCCTGACCTTGGACTCTGGCCTCCAGTCTGCAGAGAGTACATTTCTGTTGTGTGCTGTTACGGCGGCCCCAGCAAACTCATATAGTCAGTTTAGGACGAGCTGATACGCTGTGAGGGCCACGCCCTGAGGCATGCTCTCAAGTCCAAGACCTGCTGTGTGTTCTGGTTAAGGGAGTCTGTGCTCCAGCTGGAGAAGAAGATGAAGGGTCTGAACCGCATGGCTTCATCTTCTAGGTCTTAGGGTGACACCGAATGACGCCAACAGCTGAGATTTACTGCGTCCACACAGGGCTCAGCCCTTTCCATGCGTTACTCATTAAATTTTAAACAACCCTCACGAGGTGAGTAGTAGAATTCCTTATTTTACAGATGAGGAAACTGAAGCCTGAAAAGGGAAGCTGCTGATGGTGGCCACCGAGGTTCAAGCAGAGGACCCATCCCCGAGACCCAGGTCTGAAGGGCATATGATACTTTGTAGGACTCGGTGTCTAGAGTGGGGTTTGCAAACTGTGGCCCGTGGGCCAAATCCAGCCTGAGGCCTGCTTTGGTACAGCCCGCAAACTAAGAACAGTGTTTACGTTTTTAAATGGTCAGAAAAAAGCAAAATAAGACGATTGTGTGACAGATTAAAATTACAGAAAATGCTAACTTCAGCGCCCAGAAACAGCGTTTGACCGGAACACAGCCCAGCCCGCTGGTTTGTGTATCATCTCCGGCTGCTTTCAAGCTGCACAGCAGAGTCGAGTAGTCTTGACAGAGTCTA
The DNA here is from genome assembly GCF_041296265.1 of Equus caballus. Lineage (NCBI taxonomy): Eukaryota > Metazoa > Chordata > Mammalia > Perissodactyla > Equidae > Equus > Equus caballus. The sequence continues at coordinate 14,359,872 of NC_091704.1, forward strand.
AAATATTTGCTATCCGGCCCTTTACAGAAGGAGTTTGCTGCCTGTTTACTATGGAAAAAGTACAGCGTGATACTCAAAGTGGCTCCTGAATCAGAAGTCCCACCATCACGGGGGGTCCACCAGCAATGAAGACGCAGACGCCGTTCCAGACCACCGAGGTGTAGTTTCAACAGCCCAGCGGGTGTACGCGAGCCTTCAAGTTTGAGGATCCCTGGGATCCGTGGGGGGCAGGGGGCGGGGTGTCGAGATTTGGGACCGAACGGGCCTGCAGCGCAGAGACGCAGGCCCGCCGGGTCGGGGACGCCTCGGGCCTGCGCGGCGCGGTCCTGGGCGGGCTGGGCGGGGCCCGAGGAGCGGCCACCGGCCGGCGGCGCCGCCCCCCAAGGCGGTTCTAAAGCGGCTTTCTTTGGAGGCACTTAGCCGGCCGTGAACCGCCCGCCCCGGGAGGGAGCGGCGTGTGCGGAGGCCCCGCGGGGGGCGAGGCGGGGCTGCTCGGAAAAGACGGGCCCCGCGTCCCCGGCCCGCAGGAGGGAGCCTGCCGCGGCCGGTCCCCAGGGTGCAGGGACCGCGATGAGGGCCAAGCGGGGGCGGGAGGAGGGCCTGCGCGCGGGCGAAGCCACGGGCGAGCCTGAACTGCGTTAGGGCAGAAAACTTTCCGTAAAGGGCCAGAGAGTAAATACTACCGGCCTTATGGGTCACGCAGCGCCTGCCACGTGACTCGACCCTGCTGTCACAGCGTGGAAGCCACCACAGACGGGACATCAAGAACGGCGCGGCTGAGCACCCGTGGCCCTCTCTTATGGACACTGAAACTTGAGTTTCGTGTCATTTTACATGTCATGAAATATGGCCTTTCTTTTTTTACTGTAGCACTAAAAGATGTGTTGAGGTCATGAAAATGATTCAGAAAGATTCCCAACTAATACCCACCTTCTGCGTGCTCCTCTTCCCCAAACTGTCGGGATAAAATATAACTTGCAGCTCTCTTTTTTAAGAAAGTAAACTGTATTGCAAAAACGGGTCTGGCTGTTTGAGTGTTAGTGACTGGTATGTGTTCAGTCCTTTCCTCCCCCCAGAAACCCCACCAGGGCTCGCCTCTTCTAATTTGGCTACCTGGCCACCGGGGTCCCCAAATACCTCCACCGTCACCCACAGACAGGACATCAGAAGGAAGGCTCCGTCTTCCGCGTCAAAGGCCAGTCTACAGGATTGCTGAAAAACCCTAATTAATTTGGGACCCAGAAAATCCTGTCTAAAATCTGCCATCCAGTGTGGGCCTTCTCAAACTACCTACTACTGGACACATTAATCCTATGGTACCACAGAGGCTGCCCTCTTGGACACTAGGTTTGAAATTTTTAATTATCAAACACAGTTATCAAAAGTTGCATGAAATATGGTTCATGAAATGTAGTCTTTTGATTTGTTTCCAACTGTTTTAAAAATTTAAAAACATTTGTGGCTTGAGGACCGCAGTTGGCCCATGTCCATAGTTTGCCAACCCTGGTGTAGATGAACAGGAGTGACAAAGGCAGGGAGGCCAAAATGGACTGAAAAATGAGAAGCGAGGCGGGCTGAATCCCAGCATCAGAAAAGGCAGAGACGGACGGGGATGGTGCCACAGGATCACTGCACGTGCCACTCACTCCTTCCTCCCCACCTCTTGCCAGAGCTCATGTCTCTTCAGCTGTGAGATTTCAACACAAACCCCACTTGCTCAGAGAAGCGCCCCCCCCACCATGCCAGCCACATCAGGGGCCCTAGTACACTCTCTTCCTCCTCATTCCCCTCATCCTACCAGGGATTTTATACCCGTTTGTGTGATTCTTTGATGAATGTCCATTTTGCCACTTGACTGCGAGCTGAGACTGCATTCTCTTGTTTATCTTGCCCAACTCCATACCCACATGATTAATTCATCAGCCACTCCAAATGTATTTGTTGACAGGATGAATGAATGTATGAATGAATGAATGAATAGGAAGCAGTGTGATGGCAAGACTCTAGGATGCCAGATGAGGTAACTGAGCTGGCTCGGTTGAAACCAAACCGTCTAACAGTCAAGGTTAAGTGGCTGCGGTACATGATGTCCACCCCCCGCCCCCCGCCACTCCCTCAGCCTTCAGCAAAGCTACCCCACACACAGGAGCCTTAGGGAAACTGAGGACAGAAGCTGGAGCCCCGCCCCATAGACCAGGAATTGTGAGCTCAGTGGCACTCCTTAAGTGAGCAATAGCAGGAGACCACGAAAAAATAACCATGCAAGAATTCTCCAAAATCGGGCGAGGGCATTGGAAGGGGTTTGAGTCACCTCATCCAGATCTGAAGGAGCAGAGTGCCCCTAGCTGGTCTAAAGCACAGCAACACTTCTTTCTGTACAGGATTTTACTGGATGAATCAAAGCAATTTTAGAGACCCAGACACAGGCTCAGAGAGGGAAAGTGACTGTCCTAAGGCCCCATGCTGGAGCAGGGCAGAGGGGGGACTCCAATCCAGCCTAGTGTGACCCCAAAACCTGACCGCTCCTTCCACCATGACGCTGGATGTCCTCCCAGGGGGTGGCTTGCCCAAGGTCATGCTGCAGCTGGGAACAGCTCAAGCCCTGCCCCAGGCGGGGCTGTGGGGACCGCAGGTGGAGAGCTGCTGGGAGAGGCTGGCAAGCCGCTTCCAGCAAGGCGTGCAAAGGACTCGGGAAGGCTTGAGGCCGACGTCCTGGACGGGGAGCTCCTACTCTCAAATGTACATTTGCCACGGATCTGGGGAGTCGCTTCCGTCTCTGTGAACCTGAGTGGTGGGAGGTCCCTGAGACCGCCCTCTGGTTCAGCGATTGACTAGAAGGACTCACAGAACTCAGCAAAGTTGCCATGCTCATGGTTTATTAAAGGGAAAGGACACAGACGGAAACCAGCAGAGGCAAAAGGCACAGGGTGCACGGTCCAGAAGAGACCAGGCGCAAGCTTCCGGTGTCCCTCCCGTGAAGTCATGTGGACACCACTTAATTCTCCAGCAACGATGTGTGACAACACACATGGTGTGCTGCCAACCAGAGCAGCTCACCGAGTCTTGGTGTCCAGGGTTTTCATCGGAGGTCAGACACTGTATTAGTTTCCCAGGGCCGCCATGACAAAACACCACAGACTGAGTGGCTTAAACAACAGAAATTTATTTTCCCCCAGTTCTGGAGGAGATCTGGAGATAAGATGTCAGCATGCTTGGCTCCCTCTGAGGCCTCTCTCCTTGGCTTGCAGATGCCGTCTTCTCCCTGTGTCTTCACATCGTCTTCCCTCTATGGGCACAGAGGTCTGTGTCCAAACTTCCCCATCTTATAAGGACATCCGTCACACTGGATTAGAGCCCACCCTAATGACTTCGTTTTGATTTAATCACCTGTTTAAAGACCCTATTTCCAAATACAGTCACATTCTGAGGTACCTGGGAGGCAGCGGATTAGGACTTCAACACGCAAATTTGGGGGGATATAATTCAGCCCAGATTAGCAACATAGACATGGTTGACCACACATGTGGCTGAACTTAGTCACTCAGTCTCCAGCCCCTCCCGAGGTCAGGCTGACAGAGTGTGGCCCAAGGCCCTCCCCATAAATCACACTGTCATCATAAACTGTCCGGCATGCCCCCAGGCGTACAGAGGTTCTGATCAGGTAGGCTACTCCAAGGGCTTCGAGGCTACCTCCCAGAAGCCGGTCAAGGGCCAGACCTTTCTTTGGAATCTGCAGAAGAACTCAGAGACCTGGGAGGCATGAAGGAGGAGCTAAGGAATGACCTAGGGTCTCTGCCTGGCCCTGCCCACCCCAGGGCACTTGTCCCCACCTGACCAGCCACCTCTCTCTAGGCTGCTTCCCCTTCCTCTGGGACAACCAGCATCTATGAGGCTTCGGTGGCCAGGCTGGCCCCCTTAGGCCCTGTAAGCTGGGCACGAGGGCAGGGCTTGGCACGCCCAGATGGCCAGTGGCTGAAGGTATCCTGGGGCCTGGTCAGCAGGAGAGCCCAGCAGGCCTGCAGCTGATAAAAGGAGGGCACTGCAAGGATGACAGGGGCCCTGCTGCACCTCAGCTTCAGCCCCACAGCTGCCTGGCTGGGCTTTTCCAAGGGCCAGTGGGAGGCTCTGGCCAACATATGCTGCTCTGCTTACTGCCTCCCAGCTGACACCACATCCTGTCTCAGGAAGCTGCCTCACAAGTACTTGACTGCCTTCACTCCCTCCAGCTCCTCAACGCTGCCCCAGTGGACCCTGGAAGATGCCAGATGCAGGTGAGCCTCAGGTGCAGGGACAACTGGGAATGACAATAGGGAGTAAAGGAAGCTGGGGGCCTGCTCCCCATAACCTTTTCCATATTCCATTTCCCAGGAATTAAGGACCCTAAGGAGGTGGCAAACAATGGACCTAGCCCACAGACACATGTCCCTCCCCTATTACGGCCCACTCCTACAGCCTTGACAGCAGGGGGATTGCTTTGGATTAATGAGGAAACTGAGGCATAGAGAGACTGTCTATGCTTGGAGTCCTCCAGAAGCCAACCCTGAGATAAGGATTCATGTGCAAGTGTTTTATTTGGGAGTGACCCAGGAAACGCTGCAAAGGTGGTGGAGAAGTGAGACAGGGAAAGGAAGGAAGTTGGTAAGAGCGCGTTGACGTGCAAGTTTCCACTGTGGGCAGCCGGAGCTCAATCCCACGGGGATCTCAGGGGGTCAGTGCAGAGCACACCCCTCAGTCACTCCACACAAGGGGCGAGGGAGCTGGGTTATTTATCCACCAACCCCCACTGTTGGCTCTGCACCTCTGCTCAAACCTAACCAGCCCCCTCCACCTGCATTTCTTCTTCCAACACATCCGCATATATGCTGGGGGCTGATTTATCTATCAGGCACCATAAGCACAGCACATCAGGCCTGCAGCCAGTGACAACATTTGGGGAAAGAAAATACACATACACACAGGCTCCAAAATCTGAAGAGCAACTACCAAAATCCAGATGAATAATTGTGCAAACTTCACCAAGTGTGAAATTTACCATTCATAACCATTTCATTACATACAGTTTGTAGATTACTTGTTCTCACTTATCAAGAATTTCTGATTACTGAGAAAGAATCATAGCAAACTATGAATTAAATGAGCTATATGTAGCCAAATAAATGCAACAAGAAAAATACAGAAACCCTGTCAAAAGGGTTTGCCAAGAAAATAATAAATACTGATGTGTCATGTGAGTGTTTTTTAATCATTTGGTGTGACATGGGTGAGGCCAAGGAGCGCTCTCACGCCTATGTCAGCCTCCGGCTCCTCTGAGGTTCTAGAGAACCCCAGTAGGACCCTAGTCCTGCACTCCCTGCCTTGGACTTGTGAAGAGGTGTTTTCTTGGCCCCTGACCTCTCTGTCTACTGCCAGAAGCTGCCTCAGAAACATCCAGCGGGGATCTAAATGGGGTGCACCCCACCCTTCTCCAGCCCGACTCCTCCCAAACACACACTTCCAAGCAAAATGAACAGAATCTAAGAGATTTGTGGACACTGTCAAGCATACCAACATACACGTAATGGGAGTCCCAGAAGGAAAGAAGAAAAAAGGGGCAGAAAGAATAGTTGAAGAAATAATCGCCAAAAAACTTCCCAGAGTTGATGAAAGAAATGAATCTACATCCAAGAAGTTCAATGAACTCAAAGTAGGATAAACACAGAGATCTACATGAAGACGCTTTAACAGCAAACACACACAACCTCCTCTGTGCAGGCCTCTTGGCCAGCTGCTCCTGTCCAGGCCTCATCACCTGGCACCTGGCCATTCAGCAGTGAACAAGACAGACAGGCATCTGGTGAGCCCCAGTCTAGACAAGGAAGCAGATAAACTAGAACAATCTACTGGAGCTGTTAAGTTCAAGCTGTGGCAAGTGTTCAAAGAAATCAAACACGGTGATGTAACAATGACCAGACATCGGTGTGCTCAAGGAGGCCTCCCAGGGAGGCGCTGTTGGAATGAAAGGATGAGAAAGAGGCAGCTTCCAAAGAACCAGGGCTTCCCAAACAGAAGGAACTGCATGTACCAAGGGCCTAGAGCAGTAACAGTTTGATGTGAAGGAGGACCAGAGAGGAGACCACCGTGAGCAATGGGGACAACAAAGGAGATGAGGTCAGAAGTCTTGTTAGGCCTGGATGTTATTCATGGGAGTTCGGATTTTATTCTAGGTGGGGTGAGCAGTCATGGGAAGACTGCTCAGCAGGGGCATGCAATGATCTGATTTCAGCTTTAGTCTACTCCAGGCCCTGCATAAAGAATGGAACGCAGGAGTGAGGTGGGTTACGTTTTCCAAGACGGCAGCAATAGTATCTCCCATTCCACATCCTCTTGCACAAGGTCACCTTGACACACCACCCGCTGAGAGAGGTGGGGTCTGTGTCCCTCCCCTTGAATCTAGCACCAGAAGTGACAGGGCATGACACCCGAGGCTGGGTCAGGGAAGGCAACACACTTCTGCCTTGTTCACTAAGGAGCCCTGGGAGGCTGTGTAAGGAGCCCAGCACCCTGACTTCTGCCCTGCTGGGAGGAAGCCCAAGCTGCACCCAGAGGCCGTACAGGGGCTCTTGTCCACAGCCCCTGCGAAACCCAGCCCACAGCTGGCATCAACCACAAGACCTGCAAGTGGACACGCCTCCAGATGATTCCAGCCCCCCATTTGTTGAGTCACCCCTAAACCTCAGTCTTTCCAACTGAGTAGAAACAATGTCAGCTCTGCCCTGCCCAAATTCCTGACTCAGAGCGTCTGTGAGCACCATAAAATGGTTGTTTTACACCACTAAGGTTTGGAATGGTTTCTTAAACCACCATCCCTAAGGGGGAAGGGGTCGGGGGCTCATGGAACAGAGTGATGCCCGCGCCTGCACCAGGCCGGAGAGGACGCGGGAAAGAGAGAGCGTAGGTGCAGGATGCGTTTTGGAGTTAAACCCAAGAGAACTTGCTGTATGCAGATCACCAAGGGAGGGTGGATAAGAGGGAAGCCAGGGCCCGGCGAGCGCCACGATGTTCAGAGCTGGAGCCCCCTCCCCTCCCCTCCCCTCCCGGCCCGGGCGACTACATCTCCCGGCATCACTCGCTCAGGCCGCGGGAAGGGGAAAAAAAAAAGTTTGGGCCAAGTATTCCCGGAATGCTCTTCCTGCTGGCGCGGGGCGGGGGGCTGGCGCGGAGGCCCGGGCGGGGCGGGGAGGGCGGGGGCGGCGCGGCCGGAGCCCGGGGCGCGCACTCGCCCGGCCCGGGCCCCAGCATGGCCGAGCCGCTGCTCAGGAAGACCTTCTCCCGCCTGCGGGGCCGGGAGAAACTTCCCCGGAAAAAGTCGGACGCGAAGGAGCGCGGTGAGCCGGGGAGGTGGCGGAGGCGGGGGGCACCGAACCCCTCCCGGCCTGGGAGGGTGTCCCGGGGCCCCAAGAAGGGAGGGCGTGGGGTATAGGGGTAGTCCTGCGGAGCCCCCTGCGGGCCGGGGCGGGGGGGCCGGGGGCGGGCAGGGGTCCTGGAAGGAAGGGGCTGGGGGCAGAGGGGGCGCGGACCGTTATGTGCGCCTGGCCTGGGATGCCAGCACTGCGGGCTCCTTGGGAGGCCCGGGAGGGGGCCTCGCCCCTGGCAGGAAATGGGGCCGAGACGGAGCGCCTGGAGAGAGGGGAGGAGGAGCTGGAAGGCCGGGAAACTGGGGCCCGGTCAAGCCAGGCAGAGGACACCCTGAGCCCTGGAGACCCAGGATGGGAGATGAGGGGCTACTCCTTCAGAGGAAGGAGAGAGGCGGTATGTCAATCATGGTAGATACCCCCATTCCCTTCCTCCCTATTAACCAGTGACTGGGTAGCTGCTTCCACCTTAGGCAGCCCCAGGAAAGTGTCCCTTTTATACAGATGGGGAAACTGAGGCACAGAGCAGTTGAGTAATTTGCCCAGAGCCAGTGAAGTGACTTATACAGCTCTTTGGTCTATACTACTAACAGAGACCTGCTGAGACAGAGTACTGGGGGGTGGAAATCGGAGGTGACCAGAGGAGGGAGTCAACAGGCAAACAAGACAAGACCTAAAAAATGGGAGCTGCATGGGACAGGAAGTCTCCAGAAGGAAGGAGTTAAAGGAGGGAGGCCAGATGGCTCCACGGATCTGACCTCTCCCCCAGCCCTTCCCAAATATTCCCAAGGTTCCCAGAGCAGAGAGAAGGGACAGGGGTGCCCACGCACAAAAACAAAGGAAACAGCCCCGGATGTCAGAGAGGGGAGGATGGAGCAAAGGGGTGGCCACCAGGCGCTGACCAGGAGGATCTGGCCTGGGCTGAGAGACAGGGCCCACTCCAGGATGGGGGCAGAGTTTGGAAGACAGGCTTAGGGGGTGGGGGTGACATGCTGCAGGGAAGGGAGAACCGGGTGCTCGCTGTCATGCCTGCTCCTGTCTTCCAAGCAAGCAAGCCAGCGTCCACTGTGGGCCGTGTGCTTTACCCTGATGCCAGGGATGGGGAAGCAGCCCCCACACCCAACTCCCTGAAGCTCCCCTGGAGGGGGCCATCAAAGCCTGCATTTCATGAGAGGACACTCAGCTCAGAGATGGGAAGCGAGTTGCCCAAAGCCACCCAGTGAGAAGGCACAGGGGCAGGGCTCCACGCCAGGGTGCGTGAGGGGGCTGGGGAAGCAGAGAGAGGAACGCAGGGCCCACCGCACCCCTGAGGCTGGATGGCAGAGGGTCAGTCCCATTCGGGAGCCAGGGACTGACATCGGGCGGGCTCTAAGCTAGCCACCGATGAGACTGCTGGCCTGAGGCCGCCCTTTCCAAATAAGCGAGTGGTGTGAGGGCCGCGCTGAGAGCACCCAGCCCCTGCCCCTGCTGGGGAAGAGCTCTGGCTGGGGCTGCTCCGGGGGGCAGCCAGAGGGTAGGGTCTGGGTCTCATTACCTGTGTGCTCTACCAGGCCGCCCAGCCCAGCACCCGGAGCCCAGCCCTCCAGAGTCAGAGCCCCAGGCTGCTGAAGGGCCCCAGGCGGGAGCAGAGGGGCCCCCCAGCCCTGAGGCACCTCGCAGCCCCGCGCGGGGAGCCTACCTGCAGAGCCTGGAGCCCAGCAGCCGCCGATGGGTGCTGGGCGGGGCCAAGCCACCAGAGGACGCTGCTTTGGGGCCCGGGGCACCTGGCAGCGGGGAGCCCGCCGGAGAGATCTGGTACAACCCTATCCCTGAGGAAGATCCCAGAGCCCCGGCACCGGAGCCCCTGGGGCCACAGCCAGGCTCGGCTGAGCCAGAGGGCCTGGCCTCCCAAGGTGAGCTCAAGCCTCAAGGCCCCGGCCCCCCAGATGACCGCGGCATCACCCCCGTCCCAGTTGCAGGCTTCTGGACCCTGAGGTCTGCCGTTCCCACAGGCGCAGCCCCCGCCAGCCCCCCCACCAAAGCCTCGCGCACGAAGTCCCCGGGCCCGGCCCGGCGCCTCTCCATGAAGATGAAGAAGCTGCCGGAGCTGCGGCGCCGCCTGAGCCTGCGGGGCAGCCGGGCCGGCCGGGAGCGCGAGAGGGCCGCCCCCGCGGGCTCCGTCATCAGCCGCTACCACCTGGACAGCAGCGTGGGGACCCCCGGGCGCGCGGCGGTGGCCGGGGGCCTGCGGGGCCCACGGGCTGGTTACCTCAGTGATGGCGACTCACCGGAGCGCCCAGTGGGGCCCCCGTCGCCCACTGCCTTCCGTCCCTATGAGGTGGGCCCCTTGGCCCGGGGGCCCCCGGCCGCGCTCTGGGGCCGCCTCAGCCTGCACCTGTACGGGCTGGGGGGGCTGCGGCCGGCGCCCGGGGCCACCCCGAGAGACCTCTGCTGCCTGCTGCAGGTGGATGGGGTGGCCCGGGCCCGAACAGGGCCCCTGCGCGCGGGGCCGGACTTCCTGCGGCTGGACCACACCTTCCACCTGGAACTCGAGGCTGCCCGGCTGCTGCGGGCCCTGGTGCTGGCGTGGGACCCCGGCGTACGGCGGCACCGGCCCTGCGCCCAGGGCACTGTGCTGCTGCCCACGGTCTTCCGAGGTAGGATGCGCGCGCAACTACAGGGGAGAAACCGTAGGGCATGGGACTCAGCTCACGGCTGCCCTTGTCCCCAGAGCGCCCCAGGGGACTAAGCCAGGGTGGTGGTGTGGCTTGGAGTAGGGGCCCAGGACCCAGGAGCTTAGGGGACAGATCCCACTCAGGTCCCCTTGTGTCGTCAGGATGCCAAGCCCAGCAGCTGGCTGTGCGCCTGGAGCCCCAGGGGCTGCTGTATGCCAAGCTGACCCTGTCAGAGCAGCAGGAAGCACCGGGCACAGCTGAGCCTCGTGTCTTCGGGCTGCCCCTGCCGCTGCTGGTGGAGCGGGAGCAGCCCCCAGGCCAAGTGCCCCTCATCATCCAGAAGTGTGTTGGGCAGATTGAACGCCGAGGACTGCGGGTGAGCCCCTCGTGGATCACTTGTTCAGGCACCTACCTCTTTGGACTCAGGAAACTCTGACTCCTCCTCAGCTCACTTGTCACCTCCTCCAGGAAGCCTTCCCTGACTACCCCAATGAGTAGGTCAGGTCCTGCTTTAAGTTCTCCCAGCTTCTTCCCTCTTATCCCAGCCACAGTTTTAGGTTTGTGAGTTATTGGAGTCCTGTCTTTCCCCCATCAGACTCCGAGCTTCAGAAGGGCTGGGATCCTGTGTTACTAAATGGATGGATGACCCATGGGTTCTGGGCTGGGTGCTATGATCTGGGGGGAGCCTCCTGCCTTTGTCTGGACTGAGATAGGAGCTAGGAATATCCCAAGTGGGGTGGGAAGGAAGGTCTGGCCTCTGTACACTGGGTGTCCTGGGGAGTGGGTCTGAGGTCTGGGGGCCAGCTGGGATGGGGTGAAGGGGTGTCAGAGGAGCCAGAAGGCAGCCAGTGAGGCTACAGCCAGCCCCCAACCTATCAGCCCCCTGCCACCCTGGCCCAGACCTCCAGCTCCCACCCCCCTGGGCCCTGATCAGTGTGTGGCCCTGCCAAGAAGATATCCCGTCTGTGCTCCCACCCCCAGGTAGTGGGGCTGTACCGTCTGTGCGGCTCGGCAGCCATGAAGAAAGAATTGCGGGATGCCTTTGAGCGGGACAGTGCAGCTGTCTGCCTCTCTGAGGACCTGTACCCCGATATCAATGTTATCACTGGTCAGCATGCCCCTTCTCTCCCCTGCCTGCTCCCCACCTAACCCTCACTTCAAAGCAGTCCCTGTGGTCCCTCTGGGACCTCACCCCTTCTGTCTTTTCACTTTCCGGCACCTGTCCTCCTCCTCTTCCCCCATCCCAGCCCCAGCTGACCCCTCCAGCCTCGAAAGCCAGGGGTGCCCTGACCAGAGTGGGCCCTGTGTCTGCAGGCATCCTCAAGGATTATCTTCGGGAGCTGCCCACCCCACTCATCACCCAGCCCCTCTATCAGGTGGTGCTGGAGGCCATGGCCCAGGGGCCTCCAAGCAGGACTCCCCCCAGCACTGAGGGCACCCGTGGGCTCCTCAGCTGCCTGCCAGATGTGGAAAGGGTGAGTTGGGCCCGGCAGGAGCGGGTGGGACAGGGAATGGGCTGACATCAGTAGAGCACTTCACCCATGCCTGGTCTGGTGATAGCTGTGAGCTTGTTGCATCATCACAACCCTAAAAAAGTAGGTTCTGTTAGTATCCCCACTTCACAGATATGGAAACCAAGGCCCAGAGCAGTTGAGTGAGCTACCCAAGATTGCACAGACAGGATGTATCAAAAACACAGATTCTGAACACAGGTCTGTCAACCTACTACAAAGGAGGTTCCTGGCTGTGGGGTCCTGGACAAACCCAGACCCTCTCTGTGCCTCAATATCCTCATCTATAAAATGAGCCTAAACACACAGAATCTGCCTAACACACAAAAGAGTGGGTTCAAGTCCACACTCTGCCATTCCAAAGCTAAGTTACCTTTGGCCTCAGTCTCCCTTCCAGCAAAATGGGATCCTAATACCAATACCTAATGGTTAAGTCTTTGCTCAGTCATCTCCCAGCTATGAGACCTTGAACCTCAGTTCCCCCATTCGGAGCCGCCTTAGTCTCCCTCAGATGCGAGAGGGGACCGGTTTTGCTCCCCTCATGCCCGCCCAACCCTCTCCTCTCAGGCCACGCTGACGCTTCTCCTGGACCACCTGCGCCTTGTCTCCTCCTTCCACGCCCACAACCGCATGACCCCGCAGAACCTGGCCGTGTGCTTCGGTCCCGTGCTGCTGCCGGCTCGCCAGGCACCCGCCAGGCCCCGCATCCGCAGCTCCGGCCCGGGCCTCACCAACGCGGTGGACTTCAAGCGCCACATCGAGGTGCTGCACTACCTGCTGCAGGCCTGGCCAGGTGAGCCCGCCCCCGGCCCGCGCGGCCAATCCGGGCCAGGCCGCCGCGGCGACGCTTTCTCGGGCGGCCAATTAGAGTCTCGGACTTCAGGACGGCCACGTCCCCTCGCCTGAGTAAACCGGTACCTGGTTGCCTCAGCAACTATTTCAGATTCCACCAGTCCACGCTTGACGCGGTCAGAGGCCCTCCCTCTTACCTGCCAATTAGACGGCCGGTTGCCTAGGCAACCGGTTCTAGCTCAGCCAGTGAAACCCTGATCCGGTCGAAGGCCTTGCCTTTCGGCAGACCAATCAGGGACCTGGCTGCCTAAGCAGCCAATCAGAGGCCTGGTTGCCGCCGCTGTGCGTGACGCCATCACGAATGCTCCCTCTCCTCCCGTAGATCCCCGCAGGACCCCAGACGCTCCGGACCTCGCCCCGTACCTGCGGCCCAAACGCCAGCCGCCGCTGAACTTGCCCTTGGCGGGCCCCGAAGTAGTGACTCGGCCCCGCGGCCGAGGCGGCCCCGAGAGCCCTCCGAGCAACCGCTACGCCGGCGACTGGAGCGTTTGCGGGCGGGACTTCCTGCCCTGTGGGCGGGACTTCCTGTCCGGGCCGGACTACGACCAGGTGACGGGGAGCGACAGCGAGGAGGAGGACGAGGAGGCCGGCGAGCGGGCGGGCCCCGCCGACTTCGAGGACGACTTTGAGGCGCCTTTCAACGCGCACCTGAACCTCAAAGACTTTGACGCACTCATCCTGGACCTGGAGCGAGAGCTCTCCAAGCAGATCAACGTGTGCCTCTGAGCGGGCGGTCGGGCGCCCCGACAACGGCGGGGAGCGCACCTGCTGCTCGGGGCCGGGCTCTGGCTGCCGGCGTTGCCTAGCGACCAACCAGCCCCCGGCTGAGCATCACTCCTCTCTCCAGCGCTCAGTACTTGGACGCTGGTTGCGGAGGCCGGAGACTGGGGATTTCCGGGACCAGCTGTTGTGGCCGTCTTTTCTGAGTACCAAGGGCTTCTCCCCCGGACTGCCACAAGGCAGTTCTCCCGCTTGCTGGGCTGGCCTCTTGCCTCCCCTTGGCCGGGGAAACACCAGTTACTGTGAGCATCACCCTGGGATGGTAAGACACCCCCCCAGTCAGTCCTCTTGCTGCTGCCAACCAAATCAGTATTAGCTTTGAGCATTGCACTCTGCTTCTCCCTGCCTCTAAGAGCCCAAGGACTATCAGGAGGTGCCATTTGGGGCAGAGTTGGGGGAAGCCCCTGTCCTGGGCTCCAGCTGGACAAGGGCAGCCTGGGGTTATAGAAAAACAGGTGGTTCCCCCACCCTCTTTTCCAGGGAAAACCCCATGATTGCCTCAAACCAGCAAATGGAGATAGCAGAGTCTGGCCCTTCCCCTCCCCTATTCTTGCTCCCCATTTCTGAAGAAATTGAGCACTTATAAGACCTCCCTTTTGGAGGGGCCCCACTTGAAGTGTCAGGCTGGGGGCATTTTGGTACGGAACATATTTATTTCCTCCGTGCGTGTGTGTCTGTGTGAGGATTAGTATGCATGGACATGTCTGGAGCAGGTGTATGGGGCTCTTTCAGGGACCACAGAGGTGGGCAAAAAGTTCAGTGTCCAGGCACCCTGAAATCCCCAGTAATGGTGCCTCAGTTGTGGCCACTCAGAGTTCCATTGGGAGAGTAGGGTCCCCTCCTGTCTCCCCTCTTTCCCTCACTTCCATCTTGTGGACAATAAATCAATATGCACAGGTTCTGGATGAGTACTTGGGCCCAAGTGGATCAAAGGTGGTTTATTCAGTGCATAAGAGAGGGAGAGAAAAGGTGCAGAGTTGGGCCCACAGAGAAAAAGGCCCAAGAGCTGTCCTGTGCTGTCAGGGAGCCTCTTTTAGCTCTGACCCCTCCAGCCCCTCGCTGTCCTCAGAGAGGGTTGTAGCATCACTGGGCCTCATGGAATAGGCCTAGGGCAGGCAAAGATGAGACTCCAAACCAGCTAGGCACAGTCCCAGGGTGGGAAGGGAGCCAAGGGTACTGACCCACAAGGCCCTACACAGCAATGGAGCCGTCTCGGAAGTCCGTCCTCCCGATGAGGATGTTGACCACAACTGGGTGGCCATCTCGGCACTGCTGCTGGGCATCACGCAGCACCTTGACCACCTGATCCTCATTCTGCCGTGAGAGCAGCAAGCCCTGGGCCCCTAGTCCCATGGCTGCCTTGTGATAATCTAAAAGGGGAGGTCAAGTCAGATGGTGGCAGGGGCCCAGCCCACCATGCAGCCAGTCCAAGAGAGAAACACACGCCCAGCACAGACTGAAACAGCTTCCCCCGTCCCTACCCTGCCCAGGCCACTCACCAGTGTAAGCCAAGCCACAGGCCACATTGCTGCCCAGACAGGGCACTTGCTCCCGTGAAATCTGGGTCCAACCAGCATCATTCCCTATCAAGGCCATCACTGGGATCTGCAGGGAGAGCACATGCCACAGCCTTCAGTCCCAAGGCTTGGCCAGAGGACAAAAACAGGGCCAGGATCTCTGCCAGACAGAAGCAGCTCCCTCCCCAGCCCCCCCCCACCCCTGATGACATCTCCCAGAACCCCAAGCTCTGAGCTTCCCCTGGGGCAGCCCAGTCACCTTGTGTCTGACGAAGGTGTCAAATTCGATGAGGCTGTAGCCAAATGCTCCATCCCCAAAGAGGCACCAGACCTGGGGCGGGATCGAGGATGGCTGGGGTGGTTCACAGCCCAGAAAGCAGCAAGCCCCCTGCCGTCCGCACCCTGACTCACCTCGGCATCTGGCCGGCACAGTTTGGCTCCAAGTGCAAATCCTGCACCAACCCCCAGCGTCCCGAAGGCCCCTAGGAGAACCAAGAGCAGGTGGGTGTGAAGGGGCCAGGACAGTGCAAGCTGCCCCAGGCACAAGACCTTCCTTACCAGGATCGAGCCAGCGCAGGGGGCCACGGGGCTGCACCAGGTGGGCAGCAGTGCCCACGAAGTCCCCACCGTCGACCACCAGAATTGAGTTGTCAGGCAGAGTTTCCTCCACCAGCTGCAACACCCGTACCGGGTTCAGGTGCTGGGCTGCAGGCATCAACGCCTTCTCCCTGCAGCGCAGCGGCACAGGTCAGCAGGGCCCGCGGCAGAGCCTGCCGGGAACCCACAACCCCACCCCCCCGTCCACTCCAGCCAGCCCCCACCGAAAGGTCTGTTCCTTCTGCCGGTCGGCTTCCCGAAGCTCCTCTGCCCAGTCAGAGGCCCACGTCTGGCCCTCAAGGCCTTCCACCAGCTTCACCATGAAGGAGCCCACATCTCCTGGAGAAAGAGGAGGGTGTGGCTGCAGGGAGGGGGCCGCCTCCTGCCCTGCCAGCAGCAGAGGCCCAAGGACAGCAGGAAGCTGACAGCGGCATTCGAGCAGGCGGCCAGGAGGCAGGCCAGGGGTGTTCCTGGGGCAAAATGGGTCAAACACACCCCAGAGCCTGCCAGAACCAGCGGTGAAAGGGAAAGCAAAGCCAGAGAAAGAGGTTTAGGAAGCACAAAGGTTAGAAACCCAAGCCAGCCTCGTCACCTGCCTGCCCCTCACATCCCAGATCACGCCATCCTGCAAATTCTGCCTCTGAACCACGTCACTGAAAACCCCTGCCTCTGCCAAGCACGTGTATGAGTGAACAAGCAGACGAGCCAGTGGCATCCTTCTTGCCATTCCCATTTGAGAAATGACCACGCAGAGGCTCAGAGAAGTAGAGTTTCTTGTCCCCAGCCATCCCACTCCAGGCCTCCTCATTTCTATCCAGGCCTGTTTAACAGCCCCTTGCCTCTGCCTGGCTCCTCCAACTCAGTGCCCACCAGCTGTTACAAATGCAACAGTGCCACCTCTCTGTTTGACACGAGCGTCCCCTGTCGCTGCACTGCAGCGTGGAATTAGCATCCTTGGAATGAGAGGCAAAGCAGCATGGAAAGGCTGTCACAGGGGACTGAACAGGGTGGAGGGGCATGACAGAAAAGAGAGGCCTCAGCAGCCAAGAAGTGAGCTCTGTGTCCTAAGGGCAGTGGGCAGCATGGGAGGCAGGGGACAGGATCACACGCACAGTCCAAGGCCTTCCCTCTGACACACACCCCATTTGTTCATCCATGTCTCTGGCTGACTGGGTGCCCCTGGGGCAGGGTCCGGGCCTTATCACCAGCACCCAGCTCAAGCCAGCTGCAGGAGAGGCCAGGAAGAGAGGGACGAGGAAGAGCACGGATGTGTGGGGGCGTCTGGGGGCTCACCCTGCACAGCCTCCTGGGGCTTCCAGAAGATGTCTGAGTTGATCAACATGTCTTTCCGGTTACGGTTGACAATGATGATCTTGCTGCTGCGGCTGAGGACACGGCCATAGGAGAGGCGGAAATCACAGATGATTCCTGGGGTGGGGACAGGGTCTCAGTGGATGGAGGGCCAGCGTCCTGGGGAGCACCCGCTACCTCACTTAACCCACCGTGGTAGACAATGCCAAGAGGTGCCTGCTCTTGACCTCTCCCTGTACTCGCACCGTCTGCAGACTTTGCAGCTCCCCACCCTGCGCATCTGGACTGGCCTCGGATGTGCTTTGGCAAACAGAATGTGGCAGAAGTGATGGCACAACCTTCAGGAGACCAGGCTTCAGGAAGCCTCGCAGCTTCCACTCTCTGTCTCTTAAATAACCACACTCCCCGAGCCCTGCATGTTTCTCGTCCTCCACCAAGTGAACAAGCCCAGGCCAGCCTGCTGGATGATGTGAAACACTGAGGAAGGAGGGTGGAGGGGAGAACTCGGTGATGGCAGCTGAGGCCAACCCCAGGCGTGTGAGCCGGCCCAGCCTGGATCAGCATGGCTGCCTTCCAGCCTCCCCAACTGCAGACTGAGGAGCGAGCCCAGTGAAAACCAGAAGAACTACCACCTAACCTGTAGGTGGGTCTTGAGAAATAATAATTGCATTTTAAGCCATTGAGTTTGGGGATGGTTATTACACAGCAAGAGCTAATGATTGAAAGCACTTGATGTGAAACTGTTAATGCTGTCTGTGGACACGCTGTTGAAATGCTGTACATGAGCTCAGCAGCTGCCTGCTGTCTGTGCACCCTCCTCTGTGTAGAGCCAGATCACAGCACACAACTGCAGCCTGGCGAGAGTTCATCTGAATTTCAGGTCCAGGGTGTTCAAAACCCTTCACAGGGGAATGTGGGGCCAGAGGTAAGAGGGTGGGTGATTATGAGGGTGGAGTGCCAGCGAGTAACTGACTAGAAGAGGCAGGGTCACAGAGTGAGGGGTGTCTGGAGGGGGGCGGGGTGCAGGGTAGGCTGAGGCCTACCTGCCAGCAGGACGACGTCTGCCTTCTTCAGGGCGGCGCTGCGGTTCTGCCGGATGTGGAGGGGGTGGTTGCGGCCCAGCAGCCCCCGTGCCATCCCCCCAAGAAAGCAGGGGACACCCAGGGTCTCCACGGCAGCCCTGGGGGTCCAGGAAGAACAGAAGCAAGTGTGGCCAAAGGCCTGCACGTCCCCACAGGGCCTCAGGGGACCAGGGACCAGGAACATGATAAGAAGGGCAGGCTGAGGCTTCTCACCGAAGCTTGTCGGCAGGTATCGGGGGCAGCAGGGCCTGGCTCCCCAGCAAAATAAGGGGCCTTTTGGCCCGACTCAAGATCTCCACACAGCGCTGAACCTAGGGCGAGAGATGGGGCTCAAAGGGCCAACCCTGAGTCACCATCAGCCCCCTAAGACTACAGCCCCAGTACTGACTCAGGGAGAGGCCATCCTGCCAGGTGGGGGTGCCTGGCCAGGGAGGAGAGACAGTCACCTGCTGGGCGGATGCCTGGGGGATGTCCAGAGGCAGAGGCCCCTCGGGCTGAGGCTCCCAGGCTCCTGCAAAGAGGTTGGCCAGGTGATTCTCTAAATACCTGCAAAGGAGAGAGGAAGGGGCGGTTACCAGGAGGAATCCCCAGGGCTCTAGGAGCTGAAGGAGGACAGGGACCAGGAAAGAGGCAGGTAGGGGAGCAGGACAGGCGCAGGGCTAGATGAGCAACCACCCAGGGGCAGACGAAGCCCATGGCCAGGTCTCCAGCGGCCTGCTTCCCTCAGAAGCTTCTGATGACCACCCCAACTGGACACAGACCCTCAGAAACAAGTGACACAGGCATGGAGTGCCAGGATCAAGGACCATGGCTGCAGGTCAGAGGCATGGGCTCAAGTCCTAGCTGTGCCTCTTCCCAGCTGTGTGACTTTGGGAAGTGACTTAACCTTTCTGAGCTTCCTCCTCTGTAAAATGTAAAAGGAACCTATCCCTCCTCAGGTTCAGTGATCTATACATTCAGGATATAAAGCACTTTGCAAACCATCAGTCAATGGGAGTTATTAACATCGTCAGTATTCTTGCCTCTTCTCCAGCTTCAGACATCTCCTTCTCTGTCTCCTTACTCATTGGGTCACAGGGCCCAACATTCCATGAGGCCCTGTGCAGGGCCCTGGAGAGACAAGGGTAAATTCTGCTCAGCCTCGCCCTCAAGGGGCATCTAATGCAGTCAGATACAGACACATGGGCGTGTCTAGCAGTAGGAGCCAAAGCTTCTGTCAAGGTTGCAGACAATGATAACAGGCCAAGGATAGAACCGTGGGGAAGCCTAACATGAAAAGAAACAAAAGTCCCCTTGCAGGGGGCTGAGGAGGGGCAGCCGAGAGAGGGGTGAGGTGGGGAATGGAGTGGGGCGGAACCAACAGGCCAGGGAGCAAAGAGACTGTCACAGCCACAGAACAGATCCGCTTAAAAATTCAGCCGACCTGACACGGTCACCAACCACTTCCTGTATGTGCAGGACCCCTGAATCCCCCTCTTTATTTCTGGTTCCCTACCCATGTTGGAGGAAGTATGGGAGACACCCTGCCTTGCATCTGATATGAGACTGGACTCAGCCCTGTTCTTATTTAAGACAGTAATGGTCAATTCTTTTGCACTTCAGCATTTTGCACTCTCCAAATGATCTAATTTTATATTTCATAAAATCTTGGTCTAAAGAGAAAAGCAGGCAACATTCACCCATTTTACAGATAAGGAAGCTGAAGTCAAGAAAGGTTTAATCACAATATATGTAAGTCAAATCATTATGCTGTATACCTTAAATTTAGACAGTGCTACATGTCAATTATATCTCAAAAAAACTGGAAAGAAAGAAAAGGAAAGAAAGGTTTAATCCATTGCTTAGGTTAACACAGCTAGTTGGCGGCAGTCCTGGGATTTGAACCCATGTCTCTGGACTTCCATTTCACTCATCACAGACATCACGTAGCTCTGCAGGTGATGCACTGAAGGCGCCCCAGGTGAGCCATTAACAGGACGGATGCAAGTCATTCGGCCTCCTTGGGTGTCAGTTACCTAACATATGAAAAGGGCGTAATACCTCACTGTCTTAAGAAAGGCTTGTTACAGAAGACAGGTGAGCGAAACCTCTACTCCCTGAGCTTCATGCAGGGACCGGCCTGTGTGGTTCATGCCCATCCTGGACTCTAGCACAGAGCAGCACCACTAAAATATTTGGAGGAGGAGTGGAAGGTGGAGGGGCGAGAACAGGCACAGGGAAGGGACAGGAGAAGGACGAGGAGGAGAGCGAGTCTCCCTCCTATGCCATTTCAGCCAGGCCACCTCAGTGGTGACGAAAAACGGATGCCTTCCGCATACCTCTCCTGGAGCTATGTCCCTACCTGGAGCCCCTTCTATCCTCTCAACTGAAAGATGCCCCCCTCAAACTTGCATCTTTTCCAGGAAAACATTCAAGCTTGTCCCACGCCAGCCCTGCTGCCCTGCTCTCTCCAAGATCCTGCCAGTAACCACTCAAAATCCTCCAGAGGCCCCAGAGTGAGCTGTGCCCATGTCACCGGCCTGTAACCCACTGTCCCCTTATTCTGGCCTGATGGAGGTCCAGACACTGATACGTGACCCATCCACACCTCCGCATCCCACAGCCACCACCCAGATGGAGGCCACCATCACCTGTCATCCTGCTGACCGCCACACCTCCTCCCTGGCTCCCCGGCTTCCACCCGACCCCACTGTCCATTCTCCAGCAGCAGCCAGAGGGAACGTAATAACAAACTGAGTCAGGGCCCCCCACCTCTGCTCAAGGCCCTGCAGTACTTCTCAGTGGATCTCAGATTAAACAAAAAAGCCCAGGCCATCCCCGGGGCCCCTGCTGGCAGCTCTGAGCTCAGCCCTGCCCCTTACCCCTTTGCTCACCTGCTGCCACAGGAGCCACCTTTGTTCCCAACCCATCAAGTCTGTCCGTGCCTCAGGACCTCTGCATATGCTATTCCCTCTACCTGGAATGCTCTACCTGCGGCTGGCCCCTCTCAAATTATGTGCAAATCAATGAATGAGTGAATGAGAGATGCTGGCAGGAGGTTACAGGGGAGGGCAGAGCATGGGGGAGGGCACGGCAGGCATGGGGCTACTCACCAGGAAACCACTCGACCCATGAGGCCCTTGGGTGGCATGGCTGGCACCACCTCCTTCCGGACGATGAAGTAGGGGTACAGCACGTCAATGGGTAGCTCCACAAATACTGGGCCTGCAGGGGCAGGAAGGACGCTGAGCTTGCCAAGCCTCCCTAGACCCCAGGCCCTAAGGCCTGACCGCTGCCCAGCCAACCCCACCTACCCGGGGTGCCTGACTGAGCAGCAGCCGCCGCAGCCCTCAGGGTGGGCACGATGTCCCGCACCCTCTGCACGGAAGCACAGAACTTGCAGAGTGGCCGGAACAGGGACATCTGATCAATGGCTTGGAGGGCACCCCGGTTCTAGTGGAGACAGGAGTCCGGGGAGTCAAGACGTGAGGCCCTTTGAGCCTCCCTGGGGCCCCCACCGCCCCCCAAGGACAGGGCACCTGCAGCAGGGTGCCGGCAGCGCCCCCCAGAAGCAGGACTGGGGACTGAGCTATCTGGGCATTCTTCACCGCAGTCACCGTGTTGGTGAGGCCAGGGCCTGCCGTCACCGCCGCCACACCCAGCGTCCCTGGAACACAGACCTCGTCACAGCCGCGCCCACTCTCTTGACCACTTCTGAAAAACCCCTGCCCCTCAAAGACACCCCCATCCCAGTCTCAGCAGCCCCCAGCCCTCTCTACTCTGCCCTCACCAGTCAGGCGGGCCACAGCATCGGCAGCAAAGACGGCCGTGACTTCGTGGCGCGTGTCCACCACACGGATGCCCAGCTTCTCACAGGCCACCAGCAGTGGGGAAATGTGCCCACCAACCAGCGTGAAGAGGAACCTTACACCGTGGGCCCTCAGCACGGCCGCCACACTCTCCCCACCATGCTGGATGCTTGCCGTGTCCACCTGAACCCAAGCAGGGGGAGGAACAAGATGGTCAAGGAGCTGGGCCAGGTGAGGAGAGGCAATCCTCCTCCCCCAGGAAGGAGGGCGGAGCACGTCAGAGGTCACAGGAACCTCGGTGTTGGTTAGGCACATATCGTGCTATATACAGGTCCTCTTATCAGATCCTCTTGTCATTAATCTTCTTACAGCTAAGGAGACCAAGCAAGATTCAAAGTCCCATAGAATCCACGCTCTTAAGCGCCCCACTCTGTTCCAGCTCCGGGAAGGGAGGACAATCAAGGAGAGAGGGGAGGGAAGGTGGATCTACAGAACCCAGGGGAGTTTGGCCAAGGGCACGGGGCAGGGACCATCTGTTGGGACTCCAGAACTACATCCCCTGCAGTGTCAGGGCCGGTAGCCTCACCGCTGACTGCAGCCTACCAGACTCCCTCCCAGGCCCTGGGCAAGGTCCAGCTGACAAGCTGCCAGCCACCAGGTGCCTGGCATGGAGCCGGCCTGCTGGCACAGGAAGTGCTGGGCCTCCCAGCCCCAGCTTCTACACAGCCCCACACAGCAGAGGCCTTTGGCGTCGATCTCCCTAAGTCCCCAAGGCTAGTGGCCTTACTTCTGGATAGGAGAGGAAGGGCTGCTCCAGGCTCGGAGACGAAAGACTCGGGAGAGGGTCTGGGGAAGCGGTAAATTTCTGAGACAGGACCAAGTAGTTCAGAGCGACACCCGTGGGGTCAGATCTTCCCCAAACCTACGGTAAGCTACCGCTCAACCTCTTGAGCCTGTTTCCTCTCGTGGAAAAGGAAACAAGAGCACCTATTCAGGCACGCATTGAGCGATACATGAAAACTGTCCCTGCACGGCCGCCCGTCCCGCGCCTGCCTTTCACGCGCTCTGACCCCACCGGGTTTCGAGAGCCTGTAGAAAGGGCCCCGGGGAAGGAGTGTGCGCGGGCGTTCGTGCCCAGCTAGCGCAGCTTCCGGATTATGTCTTGGTGGTGGCAAAGTGCAGGCCCCGGGGCAATGGGGACAGGACCGTGAGCAGACCGTTCCTCTCGGGCGCCTTGGGTTAGTCCCACTTTCCTCGCCGGCAGAACGGGCGCGCCTCACCGTGTGCACCAGCCGAGACAAGAGCCCCAGGCGCTGCGCCGCGCCCAGCACGGCGATCACGAGCGCGCCGAAGGCCAGCAGCAGGACGGAGGAGAAGGCGCCCGCGGAGGCCTCCATGAGGCGGCCTAGGAGGGAAAAGGCAGTGCCAGGATCCGGACGTCACGGCCAGACCCCTGCCCCAGCGAGCGTCCGCGCCCAAGCCCGACCCCCAACCCCAGGCCGCGAGTCGAGGTCACAGCACACCCGGAGGGTCCTCCGATCCCCAAGACCCTCTCACCTTGCACGCACTGCAGGGCGACTCAGGAACGCCGAGCTCCTCGCGTCACTTGCCCGGCACACGGCCACGCCCCTCCCACCCGCGGTGGGCGGTGCCCCGGCCGTCCAGATGCGCAAGCACACGACCACCGCGCTGCGGCCGCGGCGACTCCTCCAGCGCCGGTGCCCGCTGGCCGCCCGCGCCAGGCCCCGCCTCCCCTCGCCTTTCATTGGCTGGCACTGCAGGCCCTCTCCCGCGGCCTTGCCAGGGGTCAGGCCCCTCCGCGTCTTCCCGGAGCCCGATGCTCGGGAGCCGGCCTTGCGCGGCCTTCTGCTGGCGCACCGCAGGCTTGCAGGTTCGGGCCTTCAGGCGCGGCCCGCGTTCCACACCAGCCGTACCGTGAGCGCCCCCCCACCCCCACGTTGGCCGGCGCGGACGGCCACGGACCCGCTCCCTGGAGGCCACCATCCGGGCACTCATCCCAACGAGCCCCGGCCCCGCCTCCCACCCCGCCGCGACCCGGCCGAGGCAGAGGCCCGGCCCCTCGGCCGTAGCCCTGCCTCCCCGCTAGACCCGCGCCCCCTCCCGGCTGTCTCGGGGTTTCTCCGCTGCGAACGCGGAGGGATAGACGCCTCGAAGCAGGCTGGGTCCTGGTTCCAGCGCGCGCTCCCCAGCCCTCCGGCCATCCGGCCTCTGGGAAATGATCTCTCCATCAGTGAAGGGGAGTAATACGGCTACCAAGCGCCGTGCGTCTGTCCAAGACAGACTCTGCCATTGTAACTTTGGCTCCCATCCCATCCCATCCCAGTCAGCTGCTGGGATTTCCCTCTGAGGATTCCAGCCCACCATTAATTTTATCTTCTGTTGAATCACTCCTGGGTCTTAATTTCGCCCATTAAAAAAAGAAACCTCATCTCCGCTTGTCTCTGTCCCTTTACTCCTCTTTTTAGCAAATTCCTCCGATGGGTTATCCTTGCTGACTCTATGAGCCCTCCTCCTATTGCCTCTTTACCGCCTCCGAACAGGCTCTTCGCCGCCGCTCTGGGCGGGCTGTGCTGGATTATTCCGATAGTCTCCAAGCCGGGCCCGCTGCCTCGTGACTCTCACCTACTGGTTCAACCTCACTCTCCCTGCCTATAATTAAGAGAATAAAACGCAAACCTCCTAGAAGGGCATCCCATGCCCATTAAACTCCCAGAGCCAGGAATGAAATAGTGATCGTGAGTTTTTGTCAAGCACTTACTGTCTGCAAGGGGCTGTTCCATGCACTTTTGATATATTAATTCATTTAATCCTCACAACAGCCCTGTAAGGCTCGTGGTTATCATTATCCCATTTGACGGATGAGGAAACTGAAGCACGGAGAGGTTCAGGAACTTTCCCAAGGTCACACAGCTTGTAAGTGATAGAGGCAGATTGTGAACTCAGGCGGTGCTGCCCGGGCTCCCAGCCTGGGAGCACCCGGAGCATGGGTACTGAGCTTCACCCACGTGGCTTCCTCAAGCCTATCGCAGTGCGAGGCCTTTGGGGCCCACCCAGAGCCCCACCTGCGCTTACCGCTGATTTTATTCTAAGTGAGTTGGGAAGCCAGAGTGGATTTTGGACAAGGGAAGTCACATAAAACCTGCACACAGTTGTTCATAGGGACTTTATTTGTGATAGCCAAAAACGGGAAAATCAAAGTGTTTCTCAATAGGTGAATGGTGAAACAGACTGTGGCCCATCCATACCATGGAACACTACTCAGAGATAAATAGGACAAACTATTGAAACATGCAACAACTTGCATGAATGTCAAAGTAGCTGCGCTCAGGGGACCAGCCCGGTGGCCTAGTGGTTGAGTTCGTCCACTCTGCTTCTGCAGTCCCAATGGGTTCCCAGGCACCACACTGTGGGAGTGACCCACATACAAAACAGAGGAAGATTCGCACATGTCAGCTCAGGGTGAATCTTCCTCAGGAAAAAAATTAAAATAAATAAATTTTTTTTAAAAGAGGCTTTAAAAACAACTGCTCAGAGAACAGATTGGTGGTTGCCAGAGGCTGGGCAAGGCTGGGAGGAGGCAGCTGCTGGAGGGGAAATGGGTGGAGGTGGCCAAAAGGGACAAACTTCCAGTTATTTACTCTGGGGCTGTAACGTACACCGTGGAGACTGCAGTTACAAGACTGTATTGTCTATTTGAAAGTGGCTAAGAGAGTAGATCTTAAAAGTTCTCATCACAAGAAGAAAATTATAACTATGTGAGGCGATGGATGCTAACTAGAGTTATTGTGGTATATATGCATATTGAATCATTATGTTGAATGCCTTAAACTTATACAGTGTTACATGTCAATTATATCTCAATAAAACTGGAAAAAAGTCTTCTCTACCCACAAGCTGAAAAAAAGATTATGCTGAGCAGAAGAACCCCATCTCACAAGGTTACATAGTATATGATTCCATTGGATCTGATGTTTTCCAAAGGACAAAACCATAGTGAGGGGACATCAGTGGCTGTCGGGGGTTAGGGAAGGATAAAGGGGGTTTTTTGGGTCCTGGAGCCATTCTAACTCCAGATTATGGTGGTGGTGGCATGTGTTAAAATTCATTGAACTGTACACTAAAAAAAACCATTTTCCCGTATAATACTTGAAAAATAAAATTATACAGATATTATACACACAGTATGTAAATAAATATATGTATTTTAAAGATACACTAGCACCAAAATGAAATTTTTCCTTGAAGTAAGCAGTAGCCTTGAAAGAGAATTGGGAGATGGAATAAAGTTCTGCCTGTGTAATTCGAAGGTCCCTTTAACGCCACGTGCAGAAAACGCTACTCTTCAGTGCTTCACACTTAGGGAAACAGTAAACTTATCAGACCTTCATATCCTCAGTAATCCTCATGTTCATGTTCAGAGAAAGCCTAGGATCCACAAATGTCAAGGAGGGAAGAGATCGTCGGTGCCAGGTCCTCCGTTTAGCGACCTCAGACACGGAGACAGGCAGGGGCCTTCCCGCTCTCGGCGAGCGGTCCAGCGCTACACTGGCACCCAGCTCTCCAGACCCCGGTGCAGTGGGCGTGAAGGGACCTGTG
Source organism: Equus caballus (assembly GCF_041296265.1). Classification (NCBI taxonomy): domain Eukaryota; kingdom Metazoa; phylum Chordata; class Mammalia; order Perissodactyla; family Equidae; genus Equus; species Equus caballus. The sequence goes on from NC_091704.1 coordinate 14,385,972, forward strand.
CTTCTGAGGGCTCACACAGCCTTCGCGATGGAGCCCCAGGCACCTGGGACGAAGCTCCGAATCCTTGCTTCCTTCTCCTTGATCGAAAGGCAACACCACCCAGGCCCCCAACCACCCTGAGGACGTGCCCGTCACACCTGGCCCCACCCCTGCATGAGGTGACGCCCAACAGCGAGGGCGGAGCCCACATTCCCATCCGCCTCCCCAGAGAAATGAAAACCCATCAGTCCTGACAACCGGAAAAAATTAGAAGTCCACAGAAACCACTAAAACATTACTAAAGGAGTTGTTAGTAATTTATATATCACCTAATTCCCCGAACTTAAAAAAAAAAATGGAGGCAGCCCACAAAAATGTTAATGTGCTTAATATGACCCTTAAAATAGGAATTGAAATCAAACATCCTACAATCAGCTTTATTTGTAATACTCAAAAATTGGAAAAAACGGAATTCCCCTCAATAGGTAAATGTTAAACTGTGGTCCATCCACACCACGGAACCCTCTCACCAACGGAGCAGGCAGTCGTTGTAGGGAGAGAATATATATATAAATGATATATAATAATGTTATACATTTATTTAGTGTTTATTATAATTTATTACATATTACATATTTATTACATCATATATATTTGTTATATATGATATATATTTATTACATAATATATATTATATTACACATCGACCATAATATAATAACATTATATAATGATATTTTCTCTTATATTATATATTACAAAATGGAAGGCAAAGAGAAAAGTGTTCTGGAAAACACAGGTTACCCAAAATATCTGTCTCTTTAGTCATGCCCAGTGGCTGAAGGGAATAATGGAACGTTCCATTCCCAGAAAGTTTTAACATTAAATAATCATGAATACACAGGATCTAGAAATTGGTTCAGACTTTATTTTTCTCTCAAGTCTCCCGTCAGTTCACCTGGGATAGAAATCCGGGAATTTCTTCACTTTAATCTTCCTTCCTCTTCTCATCCATTTTCCTTTGGACGGTTTTAAGTCTCTTGGTTCTGCCCACGGGGTCCCTGCCCCCAGGGAACTGGTTAAGACTAATAGCTCAGAGCACCACGTACTGAATCCCAGCTTAGCTTTTCAGTAGCTGTGTGATATTGGGCAAGTTTCTTAAACTCTATTAGCCTCAGTGTTTCTCATCAATAAGATGGAGATGACAACCTTCCTTCATGGGGATGATGCAAGTAATGTGTTGCTGCTTGTCCACCAGAATTCACTCTCTCCTTCCTCCTTTAAAAATGCAACACATGGTAATCCACCTAAATCCATGTGTCCGGACACCCTTGCTGCCAGCTGTAGCATGTGTCATAGTTTTGGCCAATGGGATCTAAATGGGAGTGATGACCACCACATCCACAGTGTGCCCTTAAAAGGAAGGGCTGTGTGCTCTTTGGAGCCTTATGCCCTTTCCTGTAGCCTGGGATCTAGATGCAGTGGTGGAGCCAGAGAAGTTACTTTGGGCCCAGAGATGGAAGCCATGATTTAAGGAAAGCAGAATCAGTTTACAGCCCTGAATCAATCACCACCTCTAGATTGTTACGTGAGCAAGTCGTAACTTCTATCCAGGGTCAACTACTGTCTTTTGGGGTCTCTTTGCTGTAGCAGCTCATACTGTACAATGAGTTACATAGAAGTTAATGCCAGATGTGAGGTTCTGCTATAATAAAAATCTAAACTGTGAAGCATTAACTCCACAATCAGGCAGTAGGTCACGAGGACACGTATACGCGGTGGAAAGCCAGGGATCCATGTTGTGGCAGACCATTCAGCAGAGCTGTGACGTTTTGCATGACAGACTGTGTGCCTGTTGAGTCTGCAGCCCTCTGGAAAATGGTTGGGAGAAGCCGGATTATTTGTGCGTGTTTGCTACTTCTTGCCACTGTTAATAAAAAGGGCGGCAAGCAGAAATGGAAGGACCCATAACGATACTAAGGCAGGCTCTCTCCGTGCAGGCTCTAATTCAAATTGCCTGGGTCTGGTGATTCAGGGCTCACAGGGAAGGCGTGATACAAGGTGGCCACAAGGAGGCAATTACAGTAAGAGATCAGCCCTTTTTCAGCAGCCTCCAGAGAATGCCAAGGTCCAAGAGTGGAGGCCAGGAGACAAAGGAGGGCCACGTTCAGGTTTCAGAACTAAGTCAGATAGATGGATGAAGCTTGAGGACGTGATGCAAAGTGAAATAAGGACAAAGCCTGTTTGTTTCCCTGAGCCCAGGCCACAGCAGCAAGAGCCCGAGTCTTGACCACTAGACCACCAGGGCCGGCTGCATGAGGCACTCAGAGCGTTTAAGTCACGCAGACAGACAGCAGATGTGTTTGCCGGGGCCCGGGGCGGGGGGTGGGGGGGGACGGGGAGTTAGTGTTTACTGGGGACAGGGTCTCACTTTTAGAAGATGAGAAAAGTTCTGGAGATGCACGGTGGTAACAGTTGGACAACATTCTGAATGAGTTTAATGCCGCTGAAACAGTACACTTAAAAAGGGTTAAGATGGTCAATTTTATGTCAGGTGTATTTTACCAGAATAGAAAAATAGGAAAGAAAAGAATTGTGTCAGAGGGACTCTTTGGCTGCAGTTGCTTGCACAAGGAGCTGCCTGGGGACAAAAAGATGGAACACCTACTAAATTTTAGAGAGAAAAACATGAGCCTGAACTGGAAAAGACTGTGACTGGCCCTAAAACAAGGCCCCCAGGCTGCACCACAAGGCCCCCAGGCTGCACTAGCAGGAGATGAGACGAGACGGTTTGGTAGCAGCCATGGGGGACAGAGGACAGTGAGGAGCCCCCAGTAGGCACAGCCAAGGACCACGAAGGACAGCGGACAGAGAACTTACCCACGGGACGGGCAGGAGGCTTCACAATTCCTGCCGGACAGAACTTTAAAATTGCTAAGTTTCATTCTAACGTTTATTTTGCATGTAGATTAGAAAATCCTGTAAGTTTGTAGGTCACCAGGCCATGAGAAGCCATCTCAGGACTTGAGGAACAGATCTTATACTGTGACGGGATGCAGTGACAGGATGACTCATGGGCCAGGTTCTTGGAGAGGCTGCCGTAGGCCAGAGGAGGTGGGGAAGACGCTGTGTGAAACTGGGTGCGGCCGCACCAGCGCTTTTGGTTCTGCTTGTCTGGGAGGGGCCTTCAGACCTTTCAGAGCCAAGATGTCTGCAAGACAAAGAAGCCCTTCTCGCGCTGAGACTGACTGCCTCTCATAGCATTACTTTTTTAATTTTACTCACGGTAAAATACACATAACATGAAAGAAATTTACCGTCGTAACCATTTTTAAATGCACAGTTCAGTAGTGTTAAGTGTATTCGCATTGCTGCACAGCCGTCACAGGTGCCATCCACCTGCAGAACTTTTCATCATGCAAAACTGAAACTCTGTCCCCATTGAAAAATGACTCTCCAGGGGCTGGCCCCGTGGCCGAGTGGTTAAGTTCACGTGCTCTGCTGTAGGCGGCCCAGTGTTTCATCAGTTCGAATCCTGGGTGCAGACATGGCACTGCTCATCAAACCACACTGAGGCAGCATCCCACATGCCACAACTGGAAGGACCCACAACTAAGAATATACAACTATGTACTGGGGGGCTTTGGGGAGAAAAAGGAAAAAAATAAAATCTTTAAAAAATCACTCTCCATTCCCTCTCCCCCCAGGCCCTTGAAACCACCAGTCTACTTTTTGTCTCTATAAATTTGACCACTCTAGATACCTTATATGAGTAGAATCACGCGGTGTTCGTCTTTTTGTGACTGGCTTATCAGAAGTAACATAATGTCCTCAGGGTTCATCCCTTGCAGCACGCATCAGAGTTCCCTTCCTTTTTAAGGCTGAATAATATTGCATACACCGAATTTTGTTTATCCATCATCTGTCATGGACAGTTGGGTTGCTTCCACCTTTTGGCCACTGTGATCATTGCTGCTATGAAGATGGGTGTACAGACATCTCTTTGAGGCCCTACTTTCTGTTCTTTTAGATACATACCCAGAAGTTGAGTTGCTAGATCATATGATAATTCTACTTTTAATTTTTTGAGGAACTTCCGCAGTGTTTTCCACGGCAGCCACCCCGTTTCACTCCCACCAATAGTGCTCCAGGATTCCAATTTCTCCACGTTCTTGCCAACACCTGTCATTTTATGGGTTTTCTATACTAACCGTCCTAACGGATGTGATAGCATACCTTTTCATTCATCATTTTGCCAAGAGTCATTCTTTCTTCGTTTTGCCAGCGCTTCCCTCAGAGAAGAGACAGGATGGAAGCCAAATCCCGCCCCAAACACACGCATCCAACCCCGATTTCCCAGAGAGGGCTGAGGGCAGCCCAGTCGCACTGAAGAAACACTGCGATCCACGTTGTCAACCTGACATTCACGTACTATCTGTGACTAATTTGTTTCTAGAACAAGCCCCCAAACCCCAAAGTTGTACCAGCAGGAAATGAGCTGAGAAACTTCACTGGTGCCTGTGGACAGAGGACAGTGGGAGCCTCCCGAGGACAAAACCAGATACGGAAAGAAATAGGCCATCTTCACTCCTATGTCTTTTCGAGTCTTGCCCCTCAGTCCTTGGCCTCTGCGTGGTAGCAGTGGGAGTGGTTGGAGAGTAAAACATCACTTCAAACGTCAGTTTTGGTTTCAGGAACAGGCTTTGGGCCGCAAGTACCAGAAACCCCAAAGGTAAGTGGATTTAAATGATATGGACAATTTATTATTTCACTTGACAAGAAGTGTCATCAAGAATACAGATTTTTTTTTTCCTTCGTTTCTACTCTGCCATCCTCAGATGTTGTGTCACAAAATGGTTGCAGAAGCTCCAGAGATCACCTTCTCACACAGGCTCAGATAGAGGAAAAAACCAAAATGACTCTTCTCACAACTTTTTTAAATGCAAGGAAACTACAGAGTCCCCCTCCACTGACTTCCCTTCCACTTTTATTGGCCATTATCTTGCTCCATGTTGCCCAGGAAGAGAATCCTCTCTTTGTCCAGCTTATCCACGCTCTACACTCTACCCGCCCATTAGTCACTTAGTCGCCATCTTCCTTATCAGATTGACTGTCATGGTATCGCAGTGCTTATGTTCAAGTAACCGTTATTTTACTGAATAATAACCCCAAAGTGCAAGAATGATGATGCTGGCAATTTGGATATGGTAAACAGAAGCCATAAAGTGCTTGCTTTAAGTGAAAAGGTGAAAGTCCTCAAGTTAATAAGAAGAGAAAAAAAATCATATGCTGAAGTTACTAAGAGCTATGGTAACTTTCATTACAGTATATTCTTATAATTGTTCTGTTATATTATTCGTGATTGTTGTTGCTCTCTTACTGTGCCTAATCTATGAATTAAGTTTTACCATATGTGTGTATGTACAGGAAAAAACACAGTATATATAGGGTTCCACACACGTGAGTTTTCAGGCATCCACTGGAGGTCTTGGAAGGTGTTGCCCACAGATAAGAAGGGACTACTATATTTTGAATGATTTCACTCCATCGTCAGTGTTCAGTTAAACGAAAGCGAACTACTAAACACACTGAGACACCACTTCATGTCTACTAGGATGGCTATGATTTTGAAAAATGGAAAATAACACGTGTTGGCAAGGTTGTGGAGAAATTGGAACCCTCATACATTGCCGCTGGGAATGCAAAATGGTGCAGCCACGATGGAAAACAATTTGGGGATTCTTCAAATAGTTAAACATAGAGCCACCGTATGATCCAGCAATCCTACCCCTATGTGCACACCCAAGGGATTGGAAACAGGGACTCAAACAGACACTTATACACACAAGTGCATAGCAGCACTAGTCACAGTAGCCAAAAGTGGAAACAGCCCAACTGTCCATCGAGAGATGAATGGATAAACAAAATGTGGTCCAGCCACACAGTGGAATATTGTGCAGCCATAAAAAGGAGTGAAGTTGTGACACGTGCTACAACATGGATGAACCTTCACAACATTATACTAGTGAAATAAGCCAGACACAAAAGAACAAATACTATATGATTCCTCTCATGTGAAATTCCTAGAATAGGCAAACTCCTAGTGACGGAAAGGAGACTAGAGCTCACCAGGGGCTGCGCGGGGAGAACAGGGAGCCACTGCCTAATGGGCACAGAGTTTCCATGTGGGATGATGAAAACGTTACAGAAATAGATGGTGGTGTTGGTTGCACAAAATTGTGAATCTAATTAGTGCCACTGAATGATACACTTAAAAATGGTTAAAACGGCAAAACTTATGTTATATATATTTTACCACAATAACTTTTTTTAATTCCCCCTTCTTTCTTTTGGTCCCATCATACACCAAAGAGATGAGGGACCAAACAAGGACAGACAGCTACAGAATAATCACGAAGACAACTGCGTTCAAGTGTGCCATTCCGACAGGAAAAATAAACAAAGGCAGCCTCGGGTTGGTGACGGGAAGAGCCCCCCTTCCAAAGAAGAGAGAAAAAACTTGTGAGTGAGACAAATAAAGGGATGCTGGACCCGGTGCCCATCCCTGTTCTCTGCTGGTTAAGCACTGCTGGCTAAGCACTGCCCGCCAGCCCGGGGCAGGGTCCACGGCGCCCTCCGCTGGGGACCGTCCTGCACTGCAGACAGCGGCGCATCCCAGCAAAGTCAAGGACTTTAGACCAAGCGAAAAGGCAGCCTTTGCAGAGTCAGCCAGGTCTCAGCACTGTTTGATAACTGCCTCCTGGAATGGGCTAGTCCATGTGAGGTTCTGGGAGTGGCCTCTGTTTTCCAGGTGAGGAATCGGAGCGTCAGGCGGAGCGCACATTCATGAAAAGTCTGGAGGGGGAATGCAGAGCAAGTATCTACTTAAAAACCCCGCGGCTTTGTGCCAGGGTCCTCCTCAGAGCCACCCGCAGGTCCTGGTTCCGCAGGGTGTACACCACGGGGTTCAGCAGCGGTGTCACCACCATGTAGAACACAGCCACCAGGCGGTCCTGGTCGGGGTTTCCTCTGGACTCAGGCCGCAGGTAGATGATGGAGATGCAGCCAAAAGGCACAATGACCACGGTGAGGTGGGCCGCGCGGGTGGAGAAGGCCTCGTGCCGGCCGGCTGCCGAGGGGATCCTCACGATGGCGGCCACAATGAAGGCGTAGGAGAGAGGATGAGGAGGAAGGAGGCCAGCACGACGAGGATGCTCAGGAAGAAGATGGCCAGCGCTATGCCGGCACTCTGTGCACAGCTGAGCTTCAGGACTGGGGCAATGTCACAGAAGAAGTGCTCCATGTGGTCGCTGCGGCAGAAGGGCGCGGAGAAGATCATGCTGGTCTCCAGCAAGGCCACCGAGACCCCGGAGCAGAAAACCAGGGCTCCCAGGGACAGGCAAACGGTGGGTCTCATGATCACGGAGTACCGCAGGGGGTGGCAGATGGCCACATAGCAGTCGTAACCCATCAGGGTGAGGAGGAAGCAGTTACTGCACCCCAGGCCCAGGAAGAAGAACATCTGAGCACGACAGCCAGCGATGGAGATGGCCTGGCTCTCCACGAGCAGGTGAGCCAGCATATTGGGGATGGTGACCAGTGTGTAGCAGGTCTCAGAGAGGGACAGCACCGGCAGGAAGCGGCACATGGGAGTGTGCAGGGTCCTATCCACGGGGATGACGGTGATGATGGTGAGGTTGCCACTGAGGGTGACCAGGTACGCGAGGAGGAACAGGGCAAAGAGGGTGGTCCTCAGGTCTGGGAGGTTGGAGAAACCCACGAGCACAAACTCTACCACCAGCCAGGTGGCATTTTCCCATTGCTTCTCAAGAGCCTGAGCAGAGAGGAGACAGTAAATGAAACAGAAAAATTACTAAGGCTCTGCCATGCAGCAGGTACTGGTGGAGAAGGGCCGTCATCCCTGTTTTACAAAAAAAGAAAGAGCAACTCAGAAATGAAGTCACTGTTTTCCGACTATCACCCAGCTAGCAAGTATCTCTTCAATAGACAAGAAAATCAGGGGCCAGCTCTGGCCTAGTGGTTGAGTTCCCACACTCCACTTTGGCGGCCCGGGGTTTCGCCGGTTCGGATCCCAGGCACGTACATGGCACTGTTCATCAGGCCGTGCTGAGTCGGTGTCCCACATAGGACAAACCGAGACACTCACAACTAGAATATATGAGTATGTACTGGGGGGCTTTGGGGAGAAGAGTTAAAAAAAAAAAAAAAGATTGGCAACAGTTGTTAGCTCAGGTGCCAACCTTTAAAAGAAAACAGAAGAAAGAAAATCACAGGTAAGGAAACAACCTAAGTGCCCATCCACGGATGAACGAATAAAGAAGATGTGGTATATGTACACAGCAGAATATTGTTCAGCCATGAGAAATAAGGGCACCCTGCAATTTGTGACAACATGGATGGACCTGGAGGGCATTCTGCTGAGTGAGCTAAGTCAGACAGAGAAAGACAAATACTGAATGACCTCACTCATAGGTGGAATCTAAAAGAGCCAAACTCGTAAAACAGGGTGTGGAACAGTGGTTCCCAGGGGCTGGAGGTGGGGCAATAGGAGAGATGCTGTTTAAGGGGACAAACTTGCAACTAGTGGATAAGCAAATTCTGTGTATCTAATGCACAGTGGAGTGAATACAGACAACAATATCGTTGTAATCGTCAAACTTGCTGAGAGACTAGATCTTAATTATTCCCACCACAAAAAAAACAAATAATAATTCCGTGACATGATAGAGGTGCTAACTGTCCCTACCAGGGCAATCATGTTACAAAATATAAATGTGTCAAATCCAGATGTTGTCCACATTAAACTCACACAATGTTATATGTCAAATGCATTTCAATAAAAAAGAAAAGAAAATCAGAGGCACCGTATAAGGAATAGCTACCATATTTAAGGTGGGGAGAGACGGTGAGAGCATCAGGGGCTTACCTTGAGTTTCCCCAGAAACAGATCCTGAGGCAAGGATTCAAGAGCAAACAGTTTATCTGGGACCAGATCCCCACACAGGGGTGGGGAGTGGGGAAGCAGGCAGGGAAGAAAGACAGATAACATCAAGGTGCACACCTCTGTGCACACCTGGAATTTAACCCCACCTGGGGAACCCTGAGGGGCAGTGAGGAGACTGGGTGTTTGTCTGTCAATCCCCGTTAGTTGTTGCTTGAGAGTTCCCACGGGGCCCATTGGTCTTCCAGGAGCTCAGACTGGCCACATGCACAGGGAATTCAAGGTCTGGCTGGTGAGAAAGGAAATAATGAAGGCCAGCGGGATGTCCAGGAATTTACAGCGTCAGCCCCAGTCCGAATACCAGAGAAAGACAAAGCCTGTAACACTGACTCCTGAAATGAGCAAAATGACACCTTTAGAAATCCTGACACCCCGGGCTCCATCAGGGCTCCCAAGGGCCACAGGCACTTTTGTTGTCACCACTAAAATTTTTTTAAATTTATGAAATAAATTAAATCTGATTTCAATTTGATTTAAATGTATTTAAATTTTCTAAAAATTTTTAAATTTTCTATTTTAGGACTGTGTTTTTGTAACGAAGAATACAATCTTCAATCCTAAAAGTTCATTTATTTCCTCTGATCTTGAAAGAAATTTAAACCACTTCATAGGCCCCCCCAGTATTTTTGGGGGCCCCAGTCGCCATGACTAATGGACACATCTGTGTTAATTAAATGGAAACTAACTCTGAAATGACTGACCATTTTCATTCAAACAATAAGGCTTCAGTAGAAATCCTAGATTGACCATGGTTTTATCATTTTATAATCAATTAACCTACCGTCTCAGAAAAGATATACCTCTATCAGAATGTTTTGGAAGTATTTTGCTCTCACTTGGAACACGGGGCTTTGTTTTCAGGAAAAGGGTCCTAAAGCAATCTTTCCCTGCTTATCAAGAGTTAACTGGTTTAGAGACAAGCCATGTTCAGCCTCTGAGATCCTCAGACACTAACTCAGAGACCTGGAGGGCAGGGTGGGTGGGGAGGAGAGTCCTGACTCATGTGCCGCCTGGTGGCACTTGGGGTGACTTGCAAGCCAGTGACCCTACAGGAAGAGAAAAAACAAACAGCAGTGCCCTGCAAGCACTCACCCACAGCCGCAGGATGGGAGGAATTGAGAATGACCATCCGAATGTTTTAGAAGTTTGCTGCAGTATTAACTGGGAAAAATAAATTTTAGATTTGAGTTCTGAAAATACATAAAGAAGAGAAAAACAAAAATGTGCTTGGTGAAGTAACCAGAGATATTCTGGTTACGAAGAAAAGACAAGTCAGACTCATCAAAGAACTGAACAGGAGCAAAGAGACAATGAGGGAGGCATGCCCATTTTTTCCTGAGGAAAGAAAAACCAGGAAGCAGGGAGCCAGGTTTGGATTCAGAATTCCTGGGCCCTGTAGAGTTCCACATTGGAATGTGGTATGTGGAGTGCCTGGCCCTGCCCCTGACCCTGGACTCTTCCCTTCTCCCACCCAGGCTCCATCCAGCACTTCCATGGCCTCATGTGCACCTGTGTGGACGCCCCAACTGAGCAAGTGCAAGCTGCACCCACGCCCCCACCCGCAGCTACTCCTGGGCCACACCCAGGGGAACGCAGCCCAGCAGCAAGGTCCACGTCAGGCAGGGATGGGTCCAGAGAAGGGGGACACTCTCAGGCCCTGCTAGTGGCTTGGAGACACCTGGGCAGGGGTTCTGGGATGTCATAGACCGTTGTCTGCAATGAGGCTATCAGTTTAAGGTCAACATGTTCTCTTGGCTTTGTGGACAGTTCGCCCCTTGGATGGAGTGGGACAGAAGAGGGTCAGAGTAGAGTCCTCAGAAGTGTCAATACAGGGTAGAAGATTGTCTTCCCAGGGATAACAGTGGATCTCTAACACCCCAGTAGACATACGAGCAGATGGAAAGTGCAGCGGTCCCATATCCATATGGAGGGCATTTTAATCCTGTGGGAATTAAAGAAACGCACGTTAAAACAAGACAGTCAGTTCCTCAAAATTAACCATAGAGTTACCACAGGCCCAGCACTCCCACTCCTAGGGGCACACCCAGAACGTGGAGACAGGGATCCAAACACGGCTGTGCCCACGCATGTTCACAACCCCCAAAAGGGGAGACACCCGAAACGCCCACCAACAGAAGAGGGATGAGCAAAATGTGGTCCATCCACACGACGGGACACACGCTGCAACGTGGGTGAACGTTGAAAACATCGTGCTGAGTGAGGGAGGCGGCTCAAAGCCACACATTGTGTGACTCCGTTCATGTGAAACGTCCAAAACGCTGAATCCACACAGATAAAAAGCAGACTGGCGGTCGCCATGGGCTGGACGAGGGAACGCAGAGTGACCAGCATGGCCCAATAGTGTGATGGACTGCACTAAATGCCACTGAACTGTGAACCTTAAAGCGCGTCATTTATCTGTTAGGTGAATTCTACCCCAATTTTTAAAAAGATAGCGTTTATAAAAATATCAAATTGACAAAGATCAAAAAGGAAAATGTGGGCTGACCTGGTTGCATAGTGGTTAAGTTCACGCATTCCACTTCGGCGGCCTGGGGTTCGCCAGTTCAGATCCCAAGCATGGACCCAGCACTGCTCGTCAAGCTCTGCTGAGGCCACGCCCCACGTGGAAGAACTAGAACGTACAACTGTGTACTGGGGTTTGGGAGAGGAAAAAACAGAAAGAAAAATGGAGGATTGGCAACAGATGTTAGCTCAGGGCCAATCTTCCCCACAAAAAGTATTAAAAAAAAAAAAAAAAGAGGAAAATGAACGCTGTGTGCTGTGAGCATGAGCTGAGCTGAGCTCTCTGCTACCCTCTCTGCATCACTGGTTGGAGGAGCACACAGTGTGTCCGTATCTATCTGATGTCCTACTCTGCATCTATAATTCTGCTTCTAGGTTTTTCTCCTAAAGAAATTATCTGACTACACATACAAGGATGTTCATAGTAACATTATTTAAAGTTTAAAAGGAAAGGAAACAGCCTAAGTGTTCAATAGAATGCCATTACAAACCATTAAGGGGAAAAAACCCTAAGACTGATAGAAATGAAGATGAAGGGTAAAAACAATAGGAGCCATTGTTTCAGTCATGTCTCAAGAACCATTGATGACGCAAGAAATCTCATGTATGTATTCTGTGGGAAACAAGACAATAAGATTCTAACTGAGTTGCTGCATACGCATATGTTCTCTATTCTTTTTGGTATGTCCCAATTTTTCTACATCGAGAGGGAATTTTTATAAGTAGAATAAATAAAATTTCTTAGAGGGATTATTTTTCTCTTAGTAAATTATTTTATTGTTCTTAATGAGGTTTAGTAAGTCTGGTTGGACAGAGGGAGCTAAGGGTGGAGATGAAGAGGTTCCTGTCCGAACGCACAGTACGCCGACACCACTTGTGAGGAACATTTTCAATCTATGACCCGAATGGCAAATGTCTTGTAAAAACTGCGGACAGGTGGTGACACGGCTCCCTGACAGGCCGTGAGGGGGGCTTTTTAGGACGATCCTAGGAAGCCATGTGTGGGGACCTAAGCAAGTCAGAGGAATTTTCCAGAGTGAGAGAACGCTTTTTAGAGGGAGAAGTCCCAACCAGGCTGATTGAGTAACAACTGTTAGTCGTCGTGTGGAGAAAGGGCCCCTCATGTATGAACACAAGCTTCCTCCAGGAATAAGTCAGCCCTTCTTGGGCATCTTAAAGGGGGAGATTGGAAAGGAAACCTCCTCAATATACACTCACTGTAAGAGTCTCTTCTGCTGCAATTATCCAGACTCTCCTTGCATGCCTCTAATGACAAGGAGGTCACTACCTGACAAAAATCTCCATCACATAGAGCAGAAATTCTGTCTCAAGACAGCCCTCAGTGACCTGTGGGGACAAGAGGGTCAAGCTCTGGAATCAGACAAGTCTGGATTTGAAGTTGGTGCCCCCGCTAACTAGGAGCAGCTACCACAGGCAGCTAGCTGGCTTTACCCCCTGAGCCTCACCTGTGAAAGTGGAGATGGATTCCGTGAGCTCGTGGATAATTGTCAGTAAGCTTCCCTGAACAGTGCTGCAAACGCTCTGGTCTCAGATTCCTTGCCAGGACAGCGGGGCTGTTAGTCTCATCTGTGCAGGGCTGGGAGCAGGGAATAGGGGGTGATCCACTCACGTTCTCACAGTCGAGGTGCCAGGATTCAAAGCCGGGAGCCAGTCCCCGGAGGCTGCGCTCTCAGGATGGTGAGCTGCACAGGCTCCCCTGCCGCTCTGCACACACTCACTGAGCACCTGTCTCAGCCAGGTGCTGCTGTGGGCACTGAGGACGCAGCAGAGAACAGACAGAGACCCCAACCCGCAGGAGCAGAAGGTTCTAGGGAAGTGAATCTGGCAAGAAGCAACGAACGTGAGAACTCAATAAGGGAGACTGTGTCAGAAGGTAAGTGCTGCAGGAAAAGGACAAGCAGAGAAGTGGGAGGGTGAGACAGGGTCTAGGGCCCCTTTTACACAGGATGGGAGGAGAGGGCTTGTTGAGTTTCAGGCTCAGTCACTCTGGAATTGCCTGTTTCCTGTGTGGCCAGCAGGTGCGGCCTCTCCTTGAGCCTCCCCAGGGGCCCTCCTTCACTTCCTGGGCAGATTCACGTCCTCCGCCCCACGTTCTGACACCCACAGAACACAGAGCTGCACCCCTCTCTGGCAAACGCCGTCCAAGTCCAGCCCTGTTGGCTGTTTTCAGATTAACACTCGGTCACTCCGGCGCTTCTCTCTCCCTGCACTTGTTTTCGGATTTTAACTCTGGGGCCACAGAAGGTCCAGGCAGCTTCTCCAGCCTGGCAGAAGCCCCGAGTCCACACTCACCATGGGGGAGCAAGGTCCCGCCTGCCTTCCCGCCTAGCTCTCTGCTCCCGCCTGAGAGGGAGGAGCTGAGGACCCAAGTCCTGTTATCCATGGGTCCTGGAGCTGCTGTCCCAGGGGTCTCCCAGCCACTAACAAGCCCCCAGGGCTCAGGCTGGTGACACCCTGCGGGGTTTTTCCCTCTTGGAAACTCTAGACCCCAGGGGTCTGCTTCCCCATCCCCAGGCTCTGATGGCAAAAAGTGGAGGAAAGACTAATTAGGATGTCGTTTTGTGGATGGCGGCGTACAGGCGCTCCTCACTCCATTTTCCCCTGTGCCCCTCAGTGCCCACCGTGTCCTGCACAAGGCGCTCCCCGAGGACGATACAGCCCCGCCTGCCCTCAGTGGGGAAGGAAGAAATGGACTTGATTACGTTGCACTCAACTCAATGTTGACCAGGCTTAACTTCTCACAGTGGCCCCAACCTCCTCCATTCCCCTCCCTGCTTTCCCCAGAATTAGTCTCCAATCTCCATTCTTCCTCCTCAAATTCCCCGCATCGCCTTGGCCTCACCCTAACTCAAGCTGCATCCTTCTCACCTGTTCTAACACCTGCAGTGTCCCGCCCTCCCATCTGTCCTCTGCACTGGCCACAGGAACAGGAGGCTCTGGCTGTGTTCCCTCTCTAGTCAGGGACCTTCCATGGCTCCCCATTGCCCGCCGAGTAAAGGTTAAAATTCCCCATCTTCACTTTCAAGACCCTTGTGATCTGACCCCTGCTACCTTCTCTATTTCCAAATCCAGCCATTGCTCCATGCAAACTGACACACATCCATTTATTCAATTAACAGTAAGTAATTAAGTGAGGAATTTTCCAGAGTGTTCACCCTTCCTCTGAGACATCCCTGCTGTTTCACACCATCTGCCCCTCCCCATGCTTTCCCTCAGGGGTTTCTTTTCCCCTCCTCCTAGCCTCCTGGCAAACTCCTACTCTTCCCGAAAGCCACGTCTCTAGCATCACCTGCTCCAGGAAGGCTCTCCAGTCACTCCGGGCCAGCCGCATGCAGCTGCTGTGCCCCCAGATGTCCTGGGTGTCCCTCTCACAATGTCTGTGAACTGGTGTGTCTTCCCCCAGCCTGTGAGCTCCCTGGAGCAATGCTCACCCCCTTCCACCTCCCAGGAGCTTCAGACCCGGATGACAAACCCCCTGCTTGCAATGCCTGCCTCTCTTGCTTTCCAGGGTGCCTGCTTCCTCTCTTCCTCTCTAGCCACCCTTTTTCAGTATCATTCTCTCGCAACTCCTGAAATTAGAATTCCCCAGAGTTAAGCCCTAAGCCCTCTTCTCTCTCCCTGGCTGAGAAATTTATTTTTTCAAATTTCCCCCCAGTATATTGAGATATAATTGGCATATAATATGGTGTAAGTGTGAGGTGCACAGCATTTGATCTGATACATTTATATTTCGAAAATGGTTACCACTATAGCATAACTAACACCTCCGTCCTGTCACAGAATTACCATTTCTTTTTCGTGTTGAGAACATTTAGGATTTACTGTCTTGGCAACTTCCAAGTATTTAATACAGTATCATTAGCTATAATCACCACACTGTACATTAGATCCCCAGAACTTGTTAATCTTATAACTGGAAGTTTGTTCCCTTGACCAATATCTTTCTTTTCCCCCAACGCCCCACCCCTGATAACCACCACCCTACTTTCTGTTTCTCTGAGTTTGGCTTTTTTAGATTTCACACGTAAGTGAGATCATACAGTGTTCATCTTTCTCTGTCTGACTTATTTCACTTAGGCCACACCCTCAAATTTCATTAAAGTTGCCACAAATGGCAGGATTTCTTTCTTTCTCATGGCTGAACGATATTCCATTGTGTGTATATATACCATCCATATATATTGTATACGTATGTATGTATGTGTATATGTACATTGTATGTACATTATACAATTCCATTGGACAGACACCTACATACATACATATGTATATATGTTGTATAGATATACTATACTATGCCATTGTGTGCATATATATACACTTCTATATGTTTATAGCCTCTTTTTCTATCCATTCATCCATTGATGGACACTTTCAGTTGTCTCCACATCTTGACTGTTAAGATAGTGCTGCAATGAATATGAGAGTCCAAACTAAAAAATTTAACCTCATCAGTTAAATTTCATGACGGGACGTGAGCACAGTCTCATGGTTTTGCATACCTGCTCTATACCAACAACCCCCATCATAGCTTGCATTCCCCTGGAAGCAGACACTGAGACAAGGATTCGAGTGGAAGTGGGTTTATTTGGGAGGTGACCCCAGAAAACAAAAGCGGGGAGTGGAGACATGAACAAAGAAAGGAAAGAAGCCAGTAGAGCATGTGTCATCAAACAATCTGTCCCTGTGGCTCCTGGGGTTCACTTCCCAGAGGAAGCAGCCTGGAGCCTCCCCTCAGAGGGTGAGGGAGCTGGGGTGTGTATACAATCACTCCAGTTGGCTGTTGTGGAGGGCTGGTCCTGGGGCATTAATCCCCCAGGACGCCTGGCCTGCTGCACATGTGAACACAGTAAGCTTTTGTGGCCAGAGAAAGCCCTCAGACAGACAGATGCAAACCCTGGCTGTTGGAAGTCAGGCTGGCATGCACGGACGTGGTCAGAGCAAGGAGGTGTGGACGGGGACTGAGGGCATCTGCTGCACAACAGGCTTCGTCCCCTTCATCTCTGACCACGAGTCTCAGGCACTCCCTTCTCCACCCAACTCTCGTGCTGGAGCTGTCCAGGGCTCCAGTTCTGACTCTCCCCTCTCCTGGCTGATCAGTACAACCCTACGGCTTAAATATCCTCCTATGCCAATGCTCCCCAGATCTGTATCCTACATCAGTCATTCGCCCTGAGCAGAGCCATCATCCAACCATCAAGAGTCAGTCAACATGAGGAGTGATGTCAGCAAAATGTCAGAGTGATGATCTCCAAATCTTCTCTCCTCCACACAGCAAGGAGAAAACTGGAATTAGATCAAGGTCCTGGAATCAGATACTGGTAGTGATGGCACAGCCTTGAGAATATACTGCAATCCACTGAATTGTACACCTTAAAATGGAGAATTTTAAGGCCAGCCCCATGGCCTGGTGGTTAAGGTCAGTGCACTCCACTTCAGCAGCCCAGATTTGGTTCTCAGACAAGGACCCACACTGCTCATCAGCGGCCACACTGTGGTGGTGACCCACATACAAAATAGAGGAAGACTGTCACAGATGTTAGCTCAGGGCTAATCTTCCTCAGGAAAAAAAAAATAAGAACAATTTTATAGTATGTTAATTATATCTCAATTTAAATGCCCATCAATGTAATCTAATCTAATTAACACACTAAAGGAAAAATATATAGTTATCTAATTGACAGAAAAAAAAGCACTTGAAAAAATCTAGCACCCATTCATGATAAAAGCTCTTGGCAAACTAGAAATAGGAGGGGTTTCAACAACTCGATGTACTGCTCCTGCAACAGACCTACAGCTAACACTACACTTCATGGCGAAGGATTGAATGTCTGCCCCCAATATGTAAAACAAGGCGGAGATATCTCCTTTCACTCCTATTCAATATCACACAGAGCTCCTGCCTTGTGCAATGAGGCAAGGAGTTCCTAGATATGACAGCAGAAGCACAATCCATAAAAGAATTTTTATTGGATTTTATCAAAACTAAAAACTTCTAGCATGTGAAAGACACCATCAAAAGAATGAAAAGACAAGCTACAGACTGGGATAAATATTTTCAAATCACATATCTGACTAAAGATTTTTATCAAGAATATATAAGGGGCTGGCCCCGTGGCCAGTTGAATTGGTACACTCCACATCGGCGGCCCAGGGTTTCACAGGTTGGGATCCTGGGTGCCGACATGGCACCGCTCATCCGGCCGTGGTGAGGCAGCGTCCCACACAGCATAACCAGAGGCTCTCACAACTAGAATCTACAACTACATACTGGGGGGCTTTGTGAAGAAGAAGAAGGGGGAAAAAAAGAAGATTGGCAACAGATGTTAGCTCAGGTGCCAATCTTTAAAAAAAAAAAAAAGAATATATAAGAATTCACACAAATCAACAGTAAGCAAATAAAACAACTCAAATTTTAAAAATGGACAAACACACTTGAACAGACATTTCATCAAAGAGGATATACAGATGGCAAATAAACATACGAAAATATCGTCAAATGATTAGCCATTAGAGAAATGCATATGAAAACGACACTGAGACACCTCTGTGCATCTGTTAGAATGGCAAAAAATAAAAGCAAACAACAAAACAACCCTGACAATACCAAGTGCTGGTGAGGATGTGGAACAACTAGAACCTTCTGACAGTGTTCAGGGGAATGCAAAATGGTACAGCCTCCCTGGGAAAGGATGTGGCAGTTTCTCATGAAGTTAAATGCGTCTTCACCATGTGACCTGGCAGTCCCTCTTCTAGGTGTACTTCCTAGAAACTCACATCCACGCAAAAACCTGTACACGAAATGCTTAGAATAGCTCTGCTCATAATGGCCCCAAGCTGGAAACAACCCTAATGTCCTTCAACAGGTAAACAAACAAACTGTGACACAGCCATATGATGGAATGCTCCTCAGCCATGAAAGTGAGAAACTGTTGAAACATGCAACAACGTAGATGACTCTGAGAGACCGTCATGCTGAGGGAAAGAAGCAAATCTCAAAAGCTTACAGACTGTGTGATTCCATTGCTATGACTTTTTGGGGGACAAGCCACAACTGAAATGATGGAGAACGGATCAACGGTTGCCAGGGGTTAGGATTTTTACCTTTCACTCTGTTAATGAGATGTATCGCGTTTATTGGTTAGCATATTCTGAGCCATCCTTGCATCCCAGGGATGAATCCCGCTTAATCGTGGTGTACGATCATCTCAGTATGCTGTTGAATTCAGTTTGCTAGTATTTTCTTGAGTATTTTTGCATCTATACTCAATAGGGATATTGGGCTATAGTTTCCTTTTCTAGTAGCGTCTATATCTGGCTTTGGGATCAGAGGAATGCCAGCCTGGCAAAATGAATTTGGGAGTGTTCCCTCCTCTTCTTTGACTGCAGACAGCATTCACCAGTTTGGCAGGGTGGGAATTTGCTCCCTGCTTGAGAGAGGCCATAGAGCACACTCCAAGTGCAGTGTGGCTCCATGGCGGGGGACCTGGATCAGGCAGAACTGTCCTCTGCGCTCCCTGGACAACAGAGGGCACTGGCGTGGCTCTGCAGATGCTAGAGCTGCTGGCTGGGATCTTCACTTGGGCACCAGAGGAAGAGCAGCTGTGTGACGGGCTGCACAGCTGTCTGGGACCCCCGGCCAGGCCTCCTGGTCTGGCAGGTCTGCCAGCTGTACTCAGGATCGGGTGGGGCTCCCAATGAGCTCCCTGCAGGGACAACTGTATCCTGACATCTCAATAGCTTAACACAACAAAGGTTTATTTTTTGCTCTCACAAAGTCCAGTTCGGATCAAGAGGCTCTTCTCCGCGTGGGACACGGGGATTCGCTCGGATTGTGCGGCTCCATCATTTTGGCCTGAGGCCTCTTTGCTGCTGGAGTGGAAGAGGCTGGAAGACTGGGCAGGCCTCAGGCACGCACCCATGTCGGCAACTCCCCACTCGCTAGAATTCAGCCACACGCCCCGACGATCTCACATGGAGCCTGGGAAACGACCGCCCATGAGCCCACATGCCCAGGGAGGGGAGCTGGGGACATGGCATCGCACTGTCCCTGTCCCATCGCATTGTCCCCCCGAGGTTCCTCTGTGGGCCCTCCGGCACACTCGGTGGTGTGGTATGAGTGTCCACAGTCTGCTCCAAATGAGTTCTGACATGGTCTAACCACAGAGCACACATCTTTTTTTTTTTTTAATTAAGATTATGATAGTTAACAACCTTGTGAGATTTCAGTTGTACATTATTGTTAGTCATGTTGTAGGTGCACCACTTCACCGTTTGTGCCCTCCCCCCATCCCCTTTCCCCTGGTAATCACCAATCAGTTCTCCTTGTCTATATGTTAACTTACACCTATGAGTGGAGTCATACAGAGTTCGTCTTTCTCTGTCTAGCTTATTTCACTCAACATAATAGCCTCAAGGTCCATCCATGTTGTTGTGAATGGGACGATTTTGTCCTTTTTAATGGCTGAGTAGTATTCCATTGTGTATATATATGCCATATCTTCTTTATCCAATCATCAGTTGCTGGGCACTTAGGTTGGTTCCATGTCTTGGCTCTTGTAAATAATGCTGGGATGAACATAGGTTGCATGGGACTTTTGGAATTGCTGATTTCAGGTTCTTAGGATAGATACCCAGTAGAGGGATGGCTGGGTCATGAGGTATTTCTATTTTTTGAGGAATCTCCATACTGTTTTCCATAGTGGCTGCACCAGTTTGCATTCCCACCAACAGTGCATGAGGGTTCCTTTTTCTCCACAACTCTCCTACATTTGTCACTCTTGGTTTGGGATATTTTTGCCATTCTAACAGGTGTAACGTGATATCTTAGTGTAGTTTTGATTTGCATTTCCCTGATGATTAGTGATGATGAGCATCTTCTCATGTGTCTATTGGCCATCCGTATATCTTCTTTGGAGAAGTGTCTGTTCATGTCCCCTGCCCATTTTTTGATCGGGTTGTTTGATTTTTTGTCGTTGAGCTGTGTGAGTTCTTTATATATTATGGAGATTAACCCTTTGTCAGATACATAACTTGTAAATATTTTTTTCCCAATTAGTGGGCTGTTTTTTGTTTCAATCCTGTTTTCCCTTCCTTGAAGAAGCTCTTTAGTCTGATGAAGTCCCATTTGTTTATTCTTTCTATTGTTTCCCTAGTCTGAGGGCTTACAGTGTCTGAAAAGTTTCTTTTGAAACTGATGTCAAATAGAAGACTTATTGTTTCAAGCCTACTCTTTAGGTCTCTGATCCATTTTGAGTTTATTTTGGTGAATGGTGAAAAAGAATGGTCCATTTTCATTCTTTTACATGTGGCTTTCCAGTTTTCCCAGCACCATTTGTTGAAGAGACTTTCTTTTCTCCAGTGTAGGCCCTCAGCTCCTGTGTCAAAGATTAGCTGTCAATAGACGTGTGGTTTTAGTTCTGGACTTTCAATTCTGTTCCATTGATCTGTGCACCTGTTTTTGTACCAGTACCATGCTGTTTTGATTCCCGTAGCTTTGTAGTATGCTTTGAAGTCAGGGATTGTGATGCCTCCAGCTTTGTTCTTCTTTCTCAGGATTGCTTTAGCAATTCAGGGTCTTTTGTTGCCCCATATGAATTTTAGGATTCTTTGTTCAATTTCGGTAAAGAATGTCATTGGGATTCTGATTGGGATAGCGTTGAATCTGTAGATTGCTTTAGGTAGTATGGACATTTTAACTATGATTATTCTTCCAGTCCATGTGCATGGAATGTCTTTCCATCTCTTTATGTCATCATCAATTTCTTTCAAGAACGTCTTATAGTTTTCATTGTATAGATCTTTCACTTCCTTGGTTAAATTTATCCCAAGGTATTTTGTTGTTGTTGTTGTTGCGATTGTGAATGGGATTGAGTTCTTGAGTTCTTTTTCTGTTAGTTCATTGTTAGCGTATAGAAATGCTACTGATTTATGTATGTTGATTTTATACCCTGCAACTTTGCTGTAGCTGTTAATTGTTTCTAATAGTTTTCCTATGGATTCTTTGGGGTTTTCTATATAAGATCATGTCGTCTGCAAACAGCGAGAGTTTTACTTCTTTGTTGCCTATTTGGATTCCTTTTATTTCTTTTTCCTGCCAAATTGCTCTGGACAAAACCTCCAGTACTATGTTGAATAAGAGTGGTGAAAGTGGGCACCCTTGTCTTGTCATTGTCCTCAGAGGGATGGGTTTCAGTTTTTGTCCGTTGAGTATGATGTTGGCTGTGGGTTTGTCATATATGGCCTTTATTATG
This sequence comes from Equus caballus, assembly GCF_041296265.1. NCBI lineage: Eukaryota > Metazoa > Chordata > Mammalia > Perissodactyla > Equidae > Equus > Equus caballus. The sequence goes on from NC_091704.1 coordinate 14,407,773, forward strand.
TTGAGGTACTTTCCTTCTATACCCATTTTATTGAGGGTTTTTATCATAAACGGATGTTGGATCTTGTCGAGTGCTTTCTCTGCATCTATTGAGATGATCATGTGGTTTTTGTTTCTCATTTTGTTAATGTAGTGAATCACGTTGATTGACATGCGGATGTTGAACCTTTCCTGTGTCCCTGGTATAAATCCCACTTGATCATGGTGTATAATCTTTTTGATGTATTGCTGTATTCGGTTTGTCAGAATTTTGTTGAGGATTTTTGCATCTATGTTCATCAGTGATATTAGCCTACAGTTTTCCTTCTTTGTGTTGTCCTTGTCAGGTTTGGGGATCAGGGTGATGTTGGCTTCATAGAATGTGTTAGGGAGTGCTCCATCTTCCTCTATGTTCTGGAATAGTTTGAGAAGGATAGGTATTAAATCTTCTTTGAATATTTGGTAGAATTCTCCAGAGAAGCCGACTGGTCCTGGACTCTTATTTTGGGGGAGGTTTTTTATTACTGTTTCTATTTCTTACTTGTGATTGGTCTATTCAGATTCTCTATTTCTTCCTGTTTCAGTTTTGGGAGGTTCTAAGAGTCTAGGAATTTATCCATTTCTTCTAGGTTGTTCAATTTGTTGGCATGTAGTTTTTCATAGTATTCTCTTATGATCCTTTGTATTTCTGAGGTATCCATTGTGATTTCTCCTCTCTCATTTCTAATTTTAGTATTTGAGACTTCTCTCTTTTTTTGTTAGTGAGTCTGGCTAAGGGTTTATCGATTTTGTTAATTTCTTCGAAGAACCAACTCTTTGTTTCATTGATCCTTTCTACTGTCTGTTTTGTTTCAATATCGTTTATTTCTGCTTGAATTTTTATTATTTCCCTCCTTCTACTGACTTTGGGCTTTGTTTATTCTTCTTTTTCTAATTCTGTTAGGTGTCGTTTGAGGTTGTTTATGTAAGATTTTTCTTGCTTATTGAGGTGAGCCTGTATTGCAATGAATTTCCCTCTTAGGACTGCTTTTGCTGCATCCCAAATGAGTTGGTATGGCATGTTTCCATTTTCATTTGTCTCCAGATAATAGTTGATTTCTTCTTTAATTTCTTCAATAATCCATTGTTTGTTCAGTAGCATGTTGTTTAGTCTCCACATTTTTGCCCCCTCCCAGCTTTATTCTTGTAGTTGATTTCTAGTTTCATAGCATTATGATCCAAAAAGATGCTCAATATTATTTCAATCCTGTTGAATTTATCCATGCTTGTTTTGTTTCCCAAGATATGGTCTATCCTTGAGAATTTTCCATGCGTGCTTGAGAAGAATGTGTAACCTGCAGTTTGGGGATGAAGTGTTCTATATATATCTATTAAGTTCATCTGGTCTGATTTTTCATTTAATTCTATAATTTCCTTGTTGATTTTCTGTCTGGATGATCCATCCATTGGTGTTAAGGGGGTGTTGAGGTCCCCTACTATTATTGTATTGTTGTTGATGTCTCCTTTTAGTCCATTAATAGTTGCTTTACAAATTTTGGTGCTCCTGTGTTGGGTGCATATATATTTATAAGTGTTATGCCATCTTGGTGGAGTGTCCCTTTTATCATTATATACTGCCCCTCTTTGTCTTTCTTTATCTGTTGTGCTTTGAAGTCCACTTTGTCTGATATAAGTATGGCAACACCTGCTTTCTTTTGTTCCTTATTAGCTTGGAGTATTGTCTTCCATCCCTTCACTCTGAGTCTGTATTTGTCTTTGGGGCTGAGGTGTGTTTCCTGGAGGCAGCATATTGTTGGGTCTTGTTCTTTGATCCATCCTGCCACTCTGTGTCTTTTGATTGGAGAGTTCAATCCATTTACATTTAGAGTGATTATTGAAACATGGGGGCCTACCACTGCCATTTTATCACTTGTTTTCAGGTTCTCTTGCATTTCCTTTGTTTCTCGTCCCATGATTTTTGGATTCCTAATTCAGATAGGTAAATTTCTGTGTTGGCTTTCTTCTTCTTTGTAATTTGTGTCTTTATTCTTGTTATTTGTTTAGAGGTTACCAGGTGGTTTGTATAAAACATCTCATGGATGAGATGGTCCATTTTGTGATAGCCTCTTATTTGCTTCAATTAAAATGTTCTATCCCCTTTCTCTTCCCCTTCTAGGTTGTTATTGTCAGATTATTTTTTTCCTCTTCCTTCTTGTGTTGTGAGTTTGTGGTTAAAATGACAAGGTTATATTTAGTCTTGGTGTTTCCCTTCCGTTTATCTTCAATGTTTTATTTAACTTTTGCTAACCTGTTCTGATGGATAGCTGCTACTTTCTGTTATTGTCCTTCTACTTATCTCCTTTGTTCCCGGTTTTGTAACCGCTTTCCTTTTTTTGATTTTTCAGGTATGAGGGTCTTCCTGAGCATTTCTTGAAGAGGAGGTCTTGTGGCAACGAACTCCCTTAACTTTTGTTTATCTGGGAAAGTTTTTATTTCTCCATCATATTTGAAGGATATTTTCGCTGGGTAGAGTATTCTTGGCTGCAGGTTTTTGTCCTTCTGAGTTTTGAATATATCATTCCACTCTTTTCTAGCCTGTACGGTATCTGCTGAGAAATCTGCTGATAGCCTTATGGGGGTTCCTTTGTAGGTTATTTTCTTCCCCCTGGCTGCCCTTAGTATTTTCTCTTTGTCATTGACTTTTGCTAGCTTCACTACTATATGCCTTGGGGTTGGTCTTCTCACATTGATAAAGTTTGGAGATCTATTGGCTTCTGTCACATGAAGTTCCATCTCTATCCCCAGGTTTGGAAAGTTCTCAGCCATTATTTCTTTGAACAGGCTTTCTGCCCCTTTCTCCTTCTCTTCTCCCTCTGGGATACATATAATCCTTATGTTGCATCTCCTAACTGAGTCGGATAATTCTCGGAGAGTTTCTTCATTTCTTTTTAGTCTTAGTTCTCTCTCCTCCTCTGTCTGCAGCATTTCTATATTCCTACCCTCCAAATTGCTAATTCTGTCCTCCATATTATTGACCCTACTGTTCAGAGGGTCCAGATTTTTCTTAATCTCCTCCATTGTGTTCTTCATCTCCAGTATTTCTGATTGGTTCTTCTTTATAGTATCAAGCTCTTTTGTGACACAGCTCCTGAACTCATTGAGTTGTCTATCTGAATTCTCTTTTAACTCATTGAGTTTTTTAATAATGGCTGTTTTGAATTCACCATCATTTAGGTTATAGATTTCATTGTCTTTGGGATTGTTTTCTGGCTACTTATCATTTTCCTTCTGTTCTGGAGATTTAATATATTTTTTCATACTGCTTGATGGCGTGGATTTGTGCCTCCGCATAGACACAGAGTTTAGTTACTGCTTCCACTTGTTTCAACTGGTGTCGGGGGGAAGCAGCTGTTTAGACTGCACTGACCAGGAACCCTGTCAGCTGTTACTGACTGGACCTGGGCCCCTCCCCATAGTCACGGTGGTCCTGTGGGGGTCCCTCGTCAGTTGTGGGAGCAATCGCAAGGGGGCCTCAGGTTGCTGGTGCCTACTGTTGCTGACCACCTAGACGCACTCCCTCCTTGGGGTCTGCAGAGGTGATATGGGCTTTCCCAGTGGCCGGGAGCAGGATCACCTATAATCGCAGCTCTGTCACTGTCAGAGCCCACAAGATCTCACTTGTCCACTATAGGTCGCAGCAGAGCTATGGGTATCTTCTGCAGTCTGTCGTTAGCTCACCTCACTGTGCTACTTTTGCCCCAGGGCCTTCCAGCCTTGTGATTACCGTTTGGGGCCTCTCCACTAGTGTTGTGCAGAGGCTTTCACTGAGGCTGCTATAGGAACCTGGAGTTTCCTCCTGGGCCATGGAGCCAGGCCACTGGAGCTCTACCCAGCCCCAGACCACTCCCACGGAATCTCTGGGCGCCCCTTGCCCCATCTGGGACACAGCTGGAGTCCGTGAGTACGAGAGCACTCACCTTTTTAAAGGGTTTTCTAGTGCTATTTCAGCTGTGCATGTTGGCCCACAATTGTATCTTGATTTTTCCCTAGATAAACTTAACCTTTTCTGTGATAACCCTATGGGTTTTGAGAGACTGACCTTCCTCAGTAAAGAAGTGTCCCAGATACAAGGGAGAAGATAACAAGGACTTGCACAGTTAGGAGGGGCTAGCATACGTTCTAGTTCTATAAGTTTTTTCCCCACAGAGATAATGCGATATGGAATTTTCCCATATCCATGAAACTGAGTGGGTGTGTGGGGAAGGAGTTGTGGCTGGGTGGGGTTCGGTGGGGGGGGGGGTAAGTGCTATGTACAGAGCACCCACTCCGTGCACCAGGCACTGAATTAGAAACCTAGGAAGTCAACAGATTGATCCCATCTTACAGACAGGGGTCATGCACAGTTCAGGGTGATGGCAACCCACACATTAGAGGATGTTTTCAACTTTGTATAAAGATTCTTCCTTTTGCTCTGGATCCCCTTAAATCCAGGGCTGGCAAACTACAGCTCATGGACTAGATCAGGCCCACTGTCTGCTCTTGTACAGAATTTGACTTTCTGCATCTGGCTTATTTCGCTGAGCACAATTTCCTCCAGGTCCGTCCATGTTGTTGCAAATGGCAGGATTTCCTTCTTCTGTACAGCTGGCTGATATTCCATGGTGTGAGTCTGTCACCTGTCCTTCATCATTCCTCTGTCAGTGGACACCTGGGCCGCTTCCACATCTTGACTCCTGTGAATAGTGCTGCAGTGAGCACAGACACGCAGTCACCCCTTCGACACCCTGATTTCAATTCCTCTGGACACACACCCAGAAGTAGCGTTGCTGGATCACATGCTGGTTATGATTTTTGGAGGAACCTCCATACTGTTTTCCATAATGGCTGGACTAATTTACGTTAACACCAACAGAGTTAAGAAAGAGTTCCCCTTTCTCCACATCTTTGCCAACATTTTCTATTTTCAGTTTCTTTGAGAATAATCATCCTAATACGTGTGAGGTGATGGCTCATTGTGATTTTGGTCTGCATTTCCCTGATGTTTAGTGATGCTGAGTGCCTTTTCATGTACCTATTGGCCATTTGTATGTCTTCTTTGGAAAAATGTCTACTCTGGTCCTCTGCCCCATTTTTTAATTGAGTGATTTGGCTTTTTGCTATTGAGTCGTACGAGTTCCTTATATATTTTGGATATTAACCTCTTACCAGATACATGGTTTGCAAATACCTTTTCCCATCCACAGGTTGCCTTTTCATTTTGTTGATATTTTCTTTGCTGTACAGAAGATTTTTGGTTTTATGTGATCCCACTTGTTTATTTTTGAATTTTTCGCCTGCGTTTTTGGTGTCATATCCAAAGATCTATTACCAAGACCCTTGTCAAGGAGCTTTTCTTCTGTTTTATTCAAGGAGTGTTACAGTCTCAGGTCTTACATTTAAGTCATTATCAATTGATCCATTTGGAGTTAATCTGTGTCCTGGAAGTTAAGGGTCCAATCCCATCATTCATACGCGGATACATGCATGGCCATCCCAGGGGCTACACGCTCTGCCAGATCGGGCCCAGCTGCCCCTTTGGGATGAGTCAGTAACAAAACAACTGAGTTTGCAAACTGGTGATTGTCTGACCATGGACCTCAGAATCACACGGGCCCAGATGTCACCCTGGACAGCGAAGGAGAGTGTGGGTCCCTAACTGGCCAGGATGATGGTCTAGGATCCTCGTAACAGAACTCAACTGTGATCCATCAGGTCTCAGGTAGGGAGGAGCGGCCACCATGTGGCGTTCTAGGGAATTTCTGCCCTAAAAAGAATTGCGTAAGGAAGTGCAGGGATGCTGGAAACCCTAGTTCACAGGGAGCGGTGGTGTTTAGGGAACAAGGCCCGGGTGTAGCTTTAAAAGCTGCATCACCAATCTTCCCCCCTGGACACGAAACAAGCAGGAAAGGAATTCGGAGTCATGGGCCAGGATCCCAGGGGATTCCAATCCAGGTCAGGGGTGAACAGGGAGCCCCTATAGGGGCCTGAGGAGGGGGTCCCGCCAGCCCTTAGTCCATCTGCACAGGAACTTCCTCTGGCCTCGTCCTCTCTACACGCACTTTCTGTGCTTTTTACATTCTTTTCCCCACTTGGAGCTGATGCAATTCCAGAGTCTGAACTAGGAAACGACAAGTTCCTAATATTTTGTCAGAAGAAACCTCAACAAGAGAAGCAGAAGACGTTCCTTCTTTCTCCAAAGCTGTAGAAACACAGCCAGCGTCCTGCAACAGGACGTGCTCCTGGCTGCAGCTACTCAAAGGCACCCGTGTTTCAGTGGTGGCACTGTGTCTGTGACAGTCCCTCCAACCTCTGAATCCCAGGAGCTCCGAGGGGCTGTCTCTACTGCTGGCCCAGGGAAACTACAGTGAAACAACCCCATCCTCTGAGGAAGGGCACTGGGGCTGTCCTTCAGCAGCCAGGGAGGGTGCTGGTCCCTCGCCCTTCTTGCACAAAAATAAACTATGACTCTGCAAGATCCCTTCATTTAAGGAGAAATATGGGATCCTGTATGTCATTCAATGAGCACAGGAAATGGAGAAACCACAGCACCACTCTCAGGCTGTAAAAGAAACAGGATTTTAACATAATATTAAACTTAACACTTACCATTTGCAACAAAAAATATTGCCCCTCCAAATAAGTAAGTAGGGGCTGGGGGAGAGGGACGAAGGGGATGGGGGGGTCTATCCCTCCCTTGTGGCCTTCAGGGACCCCAGAAAAAGGACCACAAAGCTCTCCTTCTGATCAGAGGAGGCAGCCCAGTGCACCCTGAGTGTCCTAGCTGTGTCCCTGTTGCCGAGGAAGAGGCTGCTGTGGAGCTGGTCTCAGGAGTGTCATCGGCCACTGGAACTGGACTCGGCGTCGGGGACCTGCTGACTGAATAGAAAAGACTGATTATCAGGGGCCTCCCCAGGATCACGGCCCCCTGCCCCACACCCACTGTGCTCCAGGCCTTGTGCTGATGGCTCAGTGGGCCAACAGCACCCTGTACGTCCCTGCCATGGGAGCTGTCATTTCACAGAGGAGTAAACTGAGTCCTGGAAAGCTGAAGGGAACCGCCCATCACAGGACTCATCAGTAACAGAGCGGGGATCCCAGCACCAGCTGTCCAACTTCTCAAGACCACACTTGTCCCGAAGTTCCACTGTCCTCTGGATTCAGCCAGATGCTCGCGGGGCCCTGAGTTTGACGACGCCTGTTTCCTCCTGGCCTTGAAGAGCAGTCACATGCTGCCAAACCAAGGGTCAGAGACTCCAGACTCAAGGACAGGCTGTAGCTTCAGGACTGAGCAGCAACAGGGAGGCCACCAGAAGCCACACCTCAGGTGTCCCTCCCAGCACCTGCCAGCAGCTGGAGTCCCAGCGCCCCAGGGGTCGCCAAGCAACAAGGCCTGGGGCTGACCAGGGAGCCACGGACACAGGAAAAGTCCTCCCCTGCCCGCCCCCAACTCCTGCCCAGCCTCACCTCCTACCCTTGCAGAGTTGCTCCACAGCCGGAACCAGGCCCCAAATCCCTCCTCGGGCTCGAGGGTGTAGATGTTTGGAGCCTCCTGGAGCAGCAGGATCTCCCTCATTACTTTGTATTTCCGGGGTCAGAGGGAAGGAGAGGATGCAGACAGGACCTGGGTAGGCATGCTGCAGGGCCTTGTAGCAGAGGGCGGGGAGTCGGGCAGGGCCCAGTCCTGGGTCTTTGCTCACAGAAGAATCCTCCTTCCTTCCTCTTGCATCCAGACCCTACCTGTTCTCAGAGACGGGTATAAACAGCCCCTCCTCCAGGAAGGTTTCCTTGATGCCATCCCCCTTCCCCCACCCACCAATTGGGTGGGTCTCCCCTGCTCTGTCATCAAACTCTCCCCATCAATGTAAGATGCAGAGGACACAGCCGGGGGGTGCTCTGGCCGGAGGGTCTCTGATGTCCACTCCCCTCTGCTCTCCTGCAGGGAGGCCACAGCCGCTCACCTCATTCTTTTTCTCCAGGTTGAGCAGATTCCCCTGGAAGGCAGACAGGCCGAGTCCATCAGAAACAGCCCCCTGAGCTCATATCTAGCCCCCATCCACACCTCTTCCAATGTTGCATGACCACCAGCCAGCAGGCCCTTCCAGAGACAGGACTTGGACCTGGGCCAGTCTCTGGGCTCCAGAGCAGGGGGCACAGAGCAACTGAGGCAAGAAACCTTGTAACCCAACCCTCTCTGATGACACGTGGGGAGACTGAGGCCTCAGGCAGGAAGGGACAGCTCAGCCACTGATGTGCTTCCTAACTGGGACGGGCCTGACTTCTCTTCCCTCATTGGCAGGGCCAGAGGGAGAGGCTGAGTCCAGCTCAGACACCACCTCCTGCGGCCACACAGTCAGGCAGCTGTTAGCCTCACCAGCCCAGGGAGCCTGGACTGTGGCTTATGCAGAGCCTGACGCCCCGGCTCCCACACGAGGCTGGAGGCCCTGCTGGGAGGACCTTTGCCAGATGCAGGAAGCTCAGGGCTCAGGGCAGGACTCTCTCCTCCCTACCCTCAGGAGCCTGAGCTGCCGGACCCACCTCCAGGCTCACTCACCTCCACATAATCCTTCATAGTAGTGTCGACGAAAATAATCCATAACCAATCTATAAATGAAAATTTGGGAAAGTTTATTCTGAGCTAAAATGTGAGGACCATGGCCCGGGGCCTTTCTTCCCGAAGGAAGAAAGGGCACTGAAGAAGTGGGGTGCACAGAGTGGTTATATACCCCCAAAGAGGATCTTTCACATATGATTGAAATGTCCCTTTTATGATAGTCACGAGACAGCTGTGTCGGCACAGCGATTGATGGACACAGCAGGTAGGTCTGCTGTCTCGGTGGACACAGCAGGATGGCAGGTCTGTTGCCTCAAGCTGGTTGGTCACAGGTGAGCACAGCAGTCAGTTCCTAGCCTAAGGAGAGATGCTTATCCCTAAGGAAATGCCAATGTGGGGGGAAGTTGCACCTTTATCTTAAGGGCATTTGCTCTTGCCATAGGAAATGTTTAAAGCAGATATACAATGCATGCTCAACGGCCAAGGTCAGGCCCTTTTGGAAAAAACAAACTCAGGCCGAATTAGGTTTACACCAAATGGCTTCCTCATATACTCCAATATATCCTATTGCTTGCCATTTTTATTTGTCAGTAGCCTCCAGCAGCTCCAAGGAACTGAAGAATGTCACCAGGGAGGGGACGGCACCCTGTGCTGTCATCGGGGTGGGGATGGTGATGAGCTCCCCCTCTCAGGTGCCCCCGTGAACCCTCCCCTGAAACCACACACCCAAGCCTCCTGCCCACCCCAAGCTCTCACACAGAGCATCCTGGGACCCTTAGCAGCCGCCCCTCAATTTCCCCAAGAACGCCAGGCTCCTCCTAATCCCCTCCCAGGGCTGGGTTTTGACGAATCACAAGGTACGTGGTCCCTGCCCCTCCCACCCCCCAAATCCACCCTGTGCCCTGCTCTTCCAGGCCTGCTCCTGGTCACCTCCAGTGGAGGGTCTCAGGCTCTGTGGGCCCAGGAGGCAGGGCTAAGGAGGGCCCTCCTCTCTTGATTTGAGGCCTCGGTTGGGAGGGCCCCTCCTAGGACCCTGGAGCCCCTCCCCCACAGAATCCTCACCTGCTGCTGCTGCTGCTGCTGCTGCTGCTGCTGCTGCTCCTGGACTCTCTGGGGCTCACCTCCAGGGTGGAAAGCTTGGAGGGCCCTCCTGCCAGGGTTGAAGACAGGGCAGTGAGGCCATACACCCCCCTACCCCCGCTTCTCCTCAGCACTGATGACCCAGGACCCTGGACGTCTGGCCTGGACCCGCAGCAGCAATGCCGCTCCATCCTCCAGCATGTTCTGATTGAGAACAAGCCCAGCTCCAACTCCCACCTGGACCGTGACCTTCGGCCTGCGGCCTGTTCCCTCATCTGGAGAGGGTGAGTCCTCCACCTCCCTCACAGGGTCTCCTGAGGACGTGTGGCATGACTGTCATCACTGCCCTCCCCTCACCCCTCCAGGCGGAGCAGAGCAGAATGCTCCGCACGCTCCTTTCCCCCCTTTTACCCCATCCCCTGCTGTGAGGCCTGCACCACAGGACCATCATCTCTGCATCTCCCCGATGAGGAGACAGAGGCCCAATAGGGGCAGTGAGCTGCTCAGGGGCCACAGAGGAGAAGCTGCTTGCCCCTCCCAGCCAGAGGCCCTGTTCCCATGTGCTCACCTAATCCCCAGCCCCACCCCTGACCGGAGCCCTGTGCCCTGAGCTCTCAGGTGTGTCCTCGGCTGAGCTGTGGATAGAGAGGGACGGGGTGTCCTGGGAGCCTGGGTGAGTGGCTCCTGCCTGGCCCAGCCCCTGGAGTGTCTGGCCCCTAGCCTGGAACAGAGGCCACACCAAAGCCTTCACTTCCCTAAAGAGCCCCTCAGGACATTCCCCTGCACAGAACTCTTTCTTCATCCACTCAGGACGTGGACCCTAAGGTGCCACGTCTGATCAACAGGCAAGGGGGTGACAGGGCTCCCTCGTTCAATGAAGCTTCTGACATCCCATCAGGAAGGGTCCACTAAGACTCCATCATGTCCCCAGACACTTATCCTCAGCCACTGGGACATGTGTCCTTGCCAAATGGGCACTCAGGTGGGACTCCTATGACTGACTGGCCGTGACTGCTCGAGGGGCCCACTGGGGAGTCCCAGAACACACCCGGATCTGTCTCTGGTCCAGCCATTTGGACCCAAGGCTGAGCAGTCTGTTCGTCCACCTGGGCCGTGGGAACCCCCATCATGCCCAGGCCTGGGGCGGGCAGGGCGCCCTCCCCTTGGAGACATGGTGAGGACAGAAGAAGCAGTAGGAGCCCAGCTTCCTGAGGACAATCTGGGCTGGTTGAGGGCAGACGGGAACCCCTGTCCACCCCACCCACCCCGCAGCCTCAAGAAGCTAAGCGCCAGCAGGATGGGCCCTCATGGAAGCCAGAGGCCTGCTAATTCTGCCAGCTCAGCAACGCCTCCTGGACCAGCCCAGCCAAAACCACTGTGTCCCATGACCAGGGCCTCCTGCCCACAAACGGCACCCGCCTGACTAAGGACCTCACAGGAAGAGCCCGCTTCCTGTTAATCTGGACAAGATAGACTGGAATTTTTCAGAGAAACTTCAAGTGAGAGACCGTCAAAGCCACACCCTGCCCAGTCCCCCTGGCCCTCGGCCGCCTCTCTTTCCAGCCTCCAGCCTCCACTCTGCCTTGGTCACCAGCTCCCTGCTCAGTACATCGTCTTCACTACACAGCTTTTTAAATTCTCCTGCGCTTTCCCTGACGGGAGGGAGAGAAGGGAGAATAAATGAGGGAGAACGTGGAAGTGGGGGTTGAGTGCAAGTGCCTTTCATTTGAAAACCCTGAAGAGTCAAACTGCCTGGATGGGTGTCTCACGGGATTCCTCTGAGTGTAAGGTCTCCATGGGACTGCGGAGGGGGTGCTCAAGTTGGTCACATGCGTCTCCATTCCCATTTCTATTGAGCAGCTCTGGTGTGTTTTTTTTTCTTTTTCTTCTTTGAGGAAGATTAGCCGTGAGCTGACATCTTTTGCCAGTCCTCCTCTTTCGCTGAGGAAGATTAGCCCTGAGCTCACATCCATGCCCATCTTCCTCTACTTTATATGTGAGATGCCTGCCACAGCATGGCTTGACGAGCAGTGTGTAGGTCCGCACCCAGGATCCGAACCAGTAAACCCCGGGTCACCAAAGCGGAGTGCGCCAACTTAACTGCTGCACCACCGGGCTGGCCCCTGAGCAGCTCTGTTCTGACCAGTTTGGGTTTCAACTGTGCATAGAGTTCTGTTGCTATAAAGTCAACACTTGCAAATCTCCAATTTGGCTCAACCCGGGATCTGACATTTAAGGAAACTGATTTTTGAAGCAGAACAGGTACTCTAAGGACCCAGGGAGGATGTGAGACCCTGCCCACCAGCCCAGGCCTTGTCCCCAGGATTTGCTGCCTCCCAGGAAGTCTCAGCTGACTAGGGGGTAATGGCAGACATGGGGCAGTTCCCTCATCCACCCTGGTCCTCCTTTGGAGATTTTCCCCCATGTCTTCCTCAGATGGTGGATTGAGACGCTCTGCCGAGCAGAAGGGGTTTCAGAGGACTTGGTGCTCCTGGGGAAGGGAGGAGAATGAGCTGCGAGGTGGGGCACTGGGGCCCCACTTGCTCTGGCTTCAGTCCCCTTCAATTTAAACCTCCCCTCCTGGATGAAACAGGTGCTCAGGGAGCTCCTGAAGGGCACATTTAGGACCCAAGGAGGAACACTCACAGGGAGCAGGATTTTAGCTCAACCGGGGGAAGGAGCCAGGTAGGAAGAGAGCATCCCACCACCAGGACCTGGAGTCCAGGTCAGCATGCCCCTGACAGGAAGGGCCTGGGGACCGTGCAGGGGCTTGGACCACATGCTTCAATCCTGAGACCTGATGAAGGAGAAGAGGCAGTTCCCAAGGCCCCAGAGAGGGACAGCACTGGCCTCCCACAGCATACCTGGGCCACCTGGATCCAGGGCTCCACCACCCTGGCCCTGTCCTGGGCCATCCTACTCGGGTCCCTGAGGCAGGTGGTCATGATGAAGTTGATTACCCTCTGGAAGTGGTCAATGGTGGCCCGGACAGTGGGTGCCAGGTGCTCATTCCCGGGCTTGATGCTCTTGCCCCAGGAGGAGCCCAGGCACTCAGAGGGCACCACCTTCCTGAAGAGCTCCTGGGGAGCAGGGGGAGTGTCACCTGGCCCTACCACACCCCAGCTCCGTGTCTACAGCCCCCAAAGTCCCAGGCAGGATGTTCAGAGCTGGAGCTCAGGAAGCCGAGGATGTGGCCTGAGCCCTGTGGGAGTCCCTGGACGGTATTCTCTGTCCACTGAGGGCACCCAGCACAGGATGACCCAGGAACCAACACTGGCAGGGAAGGGAGAGGGCATTGGCACCCAGCCCGTCCTGGCTAACTCTGCGCTCCAGACGGCGGCTCAACTCAGCTCATCCCAAGGGGGCATCTTCCACCATCCTGATTGTCCCACATAAGTGACTTTCCAAAAACAGGGAAGACCCCACTGCCTTTAAAGGAATACCCAGTCCATGAACCCCACTGAAGATAGTCCTCCCAGCCTGCAGCCCCCCTTACCCTGTGGGTCCGCTTCAGTGGGCTGCAGAAGCTCCAACTGGACCAGGACAAGAGGGTCATGGCACTTCAGGTCCGTGTTCTGCACATAAGCCACCTTTAGCTTCCAACAGGGACAATGCAGGAGCTTCCAGGAATTCTGCAAGCACTGCTCAGGCCAGGTGCCCGAGGTGGGAGAGAGGGCACTGGGGAGAGTCGCGTGTGGAGAGGTGTCAGAGGCCTGGCCTTTCATTCCACACTTAGCTCCCACAGCTCCCTTCTTTGGGCCGAAGCCTCAGAGGGTGGCCCAGGCAACTCCCAAGCCCTCTGTGGCTGTCCTTGCAGTGGAAGGCCTGGTCATGACCAGATCTGACAGAGAGCCTGTGTGAATCCCCTCTGCCCACTGGCACTCTGCTCCCGAGGGCCTGGGCGCAGCCGACTCCAACCTTACGCACCTGAGCATCGGGACCGAGACTTGAGGCAGATTTGTGAGCAGGCTGCTCACCACACCTCCTGTTCTGGGCCCCAGTGGTGGGGGCAGGAGAGGTGGATGTGGAGAGGGGCAGGCAGAGCGAGACTGGACTATGGAGGGGATGGGTCTCTAGGGCCCGCCTCACCCAGCCTCCCCTCTGCTTCCCAGGGGCTGGGACCCCAGCCACAGCTCTTTTCGACTTATTTCCTTCTGCAGGGGAAGCCCTCAGACCTGAGGCCTCTTATGGGAATCCAAAGATGTGTGAGATCCAGGGTTCTGCCAGTCCCTCTCCAGCCACAGCCCCCATGGTCCCCAGCCTGAGCTGTGGAGGCAGGAGATTCTCCTTCCAGACCTGAAGACCACTCACATTCTCAGGTGGTCCTGTGACCCAGCATCCTGGTCAGAATATGGGAAGATGCATGCACGTCTAGAAGAGGCCACAGGGGTCCGGCATCTACCTTGTGTGGACATGAGTGCTTGTGATGTCTAGTGTGGCTGTCCCACACTCAGGCTAGGGCTGAGGCCCAAGGAGGAGTCCGCCTCACTCAGTGAATTACCTGAGCGTCTAGAAAGGACCTGCATGTAGCAGGCGTTTACTATACATTGTTCAACGAATACACCCCAGCCAGACCCTTCCCAGATATCTGAGCGGGCCTGGGGTCCCTCTGCTGCCCCACCAAGGACAAGGACCAAGGCCAGCTGGATGGAATCTCAAAACTCCTTACCAACAGGAAAACAAGCCGACCCCCCTGGACTTTTCCAAACTCAGAAAAGCCAAAGGCCAAGTGGGGGTGAGGCAGAGCTTGTTCTTTGGGGAGAGGATTAAGAAACATGGAAATGTCCAGCATGACCAGCAGCCCTTTCTGCAGAGCCAGGCACCAGGGAAGCACCTGCCGTGGCCAGCCCATGATTTCCTACCACCTTATGAGGCTCAATCTCTTACCTCTCCACTGCTCAGAGGAGCAAAGTGAAGCTCAGAGAGGTGCATTGGCATTCCGCAGACAAACGGTAAGTGGGTGGGAGACTCCCCACGGTGCTCTGGAGGGGGCCGCACTCACCCCTGGAGCAGCTGGTCCACGACCTGTAAGGTGATGTTGACAGCCTTGTATGCATGGAAGGTGGCGATGCAAGAGACCTTTCTATCCAGGAAGGCTGGTGCCAGGGACCCTGCCACCTGCTCCACTGTGCCTGTCTTCAGGGTCGGCATCATGCAGGCCTCACAGAGGGACAGGCTGGACTCCTTTTCACACCATGAGGACGAGGAGGGACACAGAGTCAGCAGCATCACCATGAGCCACCAGGAAGAGCACGGTCTGAAGCTGAGACCAGAAACTCCCATCACCTCAGCAACTTGTGCGAGATGAGGGACATGAGAGCCCACATGGGAAAAGGTTCTGGGCCTTCAAAGTACAGTTTGATTTTGGGGGGAGTGATAAACTGGCACCTTCCAGGCATTCTGTGAGCTGAGGAACAATGCCTCCTTCCTGTATTAACGGCCTATATTAAGAGCATTATCCCAGTGAGTCATCAACAAACTTGGCCACTGTAGATGTTGGGAAACAAACGGTTAGTAATTTGAGTGGCTGCTCAAGATCACACAGGTCAGACCCGAGAACGGTATGTGGCTGGGGCTGCTTGACACTCCCTCTCAACCGCCTGAGGCTTTGTCTGCTCCTGGCACAGAGGGGAAGGCTCTCAGGAAACCACATTCCTGGGAGGACCCCAGGGGAATCGCCAAATTGCAGTGTTGGTCCTTGGTCCACCCCAGTCATCTCTGGCTCCTGGGTGTGGAGACCCCTCTGTGCCCACACTTACCCCAGACCAGCAGTGGCTGCTGTGGGTGGCCTGGCACATCTGCCCCTTGTCTGGGAAGATGGAATATTTACACAGTGACCAGCTCCTGGAGGATGTCCTGAGTGGAGCTCCACAAAGACAGAGCCTGTACTGGACCAGCAGGCATCAGGCACCTTCCACCCCATCAGTGGTCCTCTGTTATGGCCGACCCAGCAAACTAACCCAGTCTATGAGGACAAACTTCCAATGCCCCCTCAGCACTGCTGAAATGGCTCCGAACTGAATCCTGTCAACGTCCAACAACATCAAAGGGCTGAATGGCTGTGGCAAACGCCCTCTTTTATGGGACATTATGAAGGTGAGCAAGGCCACAGTTCCTGACCTGGCGGGCCCACAATGACTTGATTGGTTCTGTGAGATGGCAAGTTGCAGAGAAATGTACACACCACCTTACTCCCACCCCCACTTTTGTACAAACTGCCCAATCAGGTGTGACAATTCCTAAGGCTCTGAGGAGGTCTGCAAGGACGTGGAGCTAACTGCTCCACGGGACACTTGGGGGCAGTTAAAGCAATCAGAACAGTGGCCAAATGCAAGACGACATAAAAGCTTTTCTCTATTATTCCAACAAATAGGCGAGGAGTGTATTTCTGCTCTACCACACAGCAGGTGGTTACGTGTGGAGGCCCAGACTCCTTTGGGAGCGGGCCTGTGGGACAGGCAGGTGAGAAAGCCCTGGGAGGGCCTCAGGGGAGTCCTGAGACTTGAGTCTGGGTTCTGGGCCTGCCACGATCACCTCCAGATCCCGGGTGTGCACACCCTCTGCTCCTGCTCGCACCTCAGACCAGCACTGGACAGTGCGGGCGGTCTGGTGCACTGGCCCCCTATCTGGGGAGACAGGGTATTGGAACCCACCAATCAGCTCCTCAACGATGTCCTGAAGAGAGTTCTAGAAAGACGGAGCCTGGTAGCCGGGCCAGGAGGTATCAGGGACCTGCCTGGACATCGCCACTAGGTCAATTCCCAAAAGAAATCCTCAGTTCAGGTACAGAGGGGCATCTGCAAAGAATCTAGTCAGGAAAGGAACAAGATGACACCTCAAGGGCTCAGGATTAGCATGCAGACAGAGGAGCCTGGTCCCCAGCACCCACCCTCTCATCCCACCACCCATGACCTGGGGTATGAACATGACAGACCCACCGAGCTTCCAACACCTAACCACCTGCTCCTGCCCAGGAAGGACCCCCCATCCCCTGCCTTCCCCCAACACACACACGACGAGGGGCACGGGGTGTGGGGTGGCTCTGGTGGGATCACAGTTGTGGCCCACCCTGCACAGGGCTGCCCTGTGTTACCTTTGGGTGCCTCCTGCCAACCAGGCAAAGGCATCAGGGATGAGGGCTGAGCAAACATCTACAAAGACAGAAAGGCTTCTCTCTCTGGGCTTTCCTGAGCCCAGAGCCTCTGAAAGTGGGGACACAACAGCAGAATATCTCGTTCTCTGGAGTGTCTCCGGTCAAGTGAGCTGGATACGGGGCTGTGGGTGCCTGGTGACCAGAGTTCTATATTCTCTTGGGGTCTGTCACCGAGGAAGTGAGGTCATTTTTTCAAGACTCGATTACCTGGACCCTTCCATTCAATCAGACCCACTCAGAGCCCCCACCCCGGCTGTTCCTGCTCGCTGTCCTTCCCCGGGCCCTCTCCTTAACTGACAGGGTGAGCTAGCGCAGCCCTAGCCACAGCTCCCCAGACATGTAACTAGGGCCCTAGCATTGAGGAGACAGAGCTGAATTCAGACGTCCTTTTTCTCACCAGTTCTGTGTCCTGTGAAATTCATTGTGCCTCCCAGGTCCTTCCCAGTCTCCCAACCTGCACAGTGGGGATCAGGCTGGAATCTATTTCTTAGAGGGACATCATCAGGTGTATATGAGACAATACCTACAACACCTGTGGGCTGGTGTCACCCGTATCTAAGGCACAAACTAGAGATGGAAGAATTACAAGAAGGGGTGGGATGCAGCATGGAGCGCCACTCAAAGCAGGCCTGGGTTCCAGCACTGTGGGATTGCAACAGTCACTTCCAACTTGGCCTCATTTTCAGGGCAGCACTGACACCGAGCCTGAAGTGAGTTCGCTCACCCATTGCACAGCAAGCCAATCTCTGACACCAGGTGTGGTGGAAGAAAGTAGGAATTTTATTTTTGCACAGCACTGAGCAAGGAGAGAGGGCAGCCAACGCTGAAATCCCAAACTCCCCAAAAAGCTAAAAGGAAGGGTTTTTATTTGGGGTTTTAGGTAGGGGAGGGGGAGCATATGGCCTTGCTGGTTGGAGATTTCCCACCAGCCTGTCTTTGGCCTTGAGACACTTGCAGAGAGGAGGAAGCCTGTGACCTTGCTGGTCAGCAGCTTTCCCACCAACCCGTAGCCCCTTCTGGGGAGGAGATAATGAATCCAGGTGCTTGTCCCTGGCTGTGTCTGTCTTCATGGAGGATAGTGGATTCTGGAGCCAGGAAGCCAGAGAGTAAGCAGGGAATGAGTGTTTTGGTTTTAACCCCATATATGCTGGGTTTAATGTGGGGAAACTGATATCAGGGTTGGTATCAGCACCATGAGGGGGTTGAAACGAATGGACATTCAGACGCTGCCATCCTCTGCCATAAAACCATTCAGTCGTTTCCTGTTCTATTTAGATTGAGACCCAACGGCTTCATCTCGGCCTATGAGGTGGGCAGTCTTCAGTGTGGTACCCAGTGATCCCCACCCATGGTATACACATCCCTTCCACATCCCTGTGTTACCACTGAGTGGTTAGTGACTGGCTTCTGACCAGCAGAATACAGTCAAAGTGACGAGATGTCTTGTCTAAATTTTAATTACAAAAAGTCTCTCACTTCCCTCTTCCTCCCTCTCTTGTGTTCCACCTTTCTCTCTCTCTCTCTCTCTCTCTCTCTCTCTCTCTCTCTGTCTTTCTACCTCTCTCCCTTTGTCTCTCTGTCTCTGTCATATCCATGAAGTGGGGAATCAAGCACGGGTGTTTGGGGCTGCCCAATGTGAAGGGCCACATAGGAAAGAACCAGGCCAACAGACAGAAAGGAACTCAGGCTCTCAGCCCACACTAATCCTGGAGCTGGGAGTGAACTCAGAGCCGGCCCTCCCCCAGGCCAGCCTCAGTTGAGGCCACAGTCAAAGCCCATGAGACACATTGAGGCCGAGGCCCCCAGCTACCCCGTGCCTGATGGCTGGGCCACACAAACTGTGAGATATTAAATATCTGTTGTTTAAAATGCAAGATTTGAAGGCACTGCAATCAGAGAGGAAAAGATAACTAACACAGTGTCCCAGGCCCCAGGCCCTGGCCCTCCCTTCCACCCCGTCTCAGGCCCTCTCCTGCCAGGCTCCCTGCAGCCACACCACCACCTTTCTAACCTCCTCTGGCCAGATTCACTTCTGCCTGTGAGTCTCCGCACCGCTGGTGCCTGCTCCCTGTGACACGCTGCTCCCAGACCTGCCCAGGGCTGGCTCCCTCTTGTCATGTGGTCCCAGCACACGTCCCTCCGGTGAGGCCTTCCAGACCCTCCCAACACGGGCCCCCAGCCCTCCCCACAGTCCCCTGCTCTGTTCCCGGCAGGACCTGCTCTTCTCTTTCTCTTGTCCTGGTTTTTGTCCATCTCCCTCTAGACTGTCAGCTTCTGGCAGGCAGGGACCACTCGGTCACTCTCAGCCCGCACTGAGGCACAGGGCGAGTGCTCGGCGCACAGCTGCTGAATAAAGAAACGAGAAGATCTTGTCCCCTTCTCTTGCTTATGACCAACTCTGGTCATAGAGATGAACGCCAGTAATAGGAGGTGCAAGTTGTTTCTTAGGTGGAGGACAGCCAGACAGATGTCCACGTGACCCCCCAGGAGCTGGAGCAGAGCTCGTGGGCACCTGGAGGCTGAAGGTGTGCAGCGTAACGACTAGATGTGCAGAGTGTGGAATTAGCGGCACAAGAAGTTCAGTGACGGGTCCAGCGCTGTGGCTCAGTGGTTAAGCTGGCGCGCTCCACTTCAGCAGCCCAGGGTTCGCTGGTTTGGATCCTGGGCACAGACATGGCACCTCATCAGGCCACTCTGAGGTGGTGTCCCATATAGTACAACCAGAGGCACTCACAACTAGCATATGCGACTAGGCACCAGGGGACTTTGGGGAGAAGAAGAAAAAAGAAAAAAAAGATTGGCAACAGATGTTAGCTCAGTTGCCAATCTTTAAAAAAAAAAGTTTAGTGAACACCCATCACCAAAAAGAAAGTTTTCCTTGTGACGACAAGTATAGGATCTACTCTCTTAGCTACTTGCTAATATATCCCACAGAGTGTTAACTTATATGGAGCTGTATGTCAACTGTGTCTCTATAAAACTGAAGAAAACAAAAACCCAACTGCCTGTGCACCACGGACATGGGAGGCTGCCCGCCCCCTGGTGGTCAGCACCAGCACTGCGGCCCAGGCAGGATTTCCGCCAAGCAGAAAGCAGCCTTTCTTGGGGTGCCCTCGAGGCAGAGGCTCTCCAGTGTCCCAGGGGTAGAGGAGCAGGACCTGCAGGCTTCCAGGGAGCAGGAGGAATCTCAAGAGCCTACCTTTCCCCCCTACTTTCTGTCCCCCACCAGGGTGTCTTCTTCACTCCTGAGGCATCCTTATCTCAGCCAGGACAATGATGCCTCCCCACCTCCTAATGTGGACGCTGAGGGTCCACCAAGAACTAGTCTCCTCCCTGGACTCTGGACCTGGTGTCCGGTGCTCTGGCTTCTTCCTCCTAATCCCGAGTTCTCATCCACCCAAGCCCCCAGGGCTCCTCGGTTCTAAAGGATCTCCAGGGAGTGGAAAGCGTTTTCTCAGGCTCTCAGAGCACGGTGGATCATCGATGGAGAAGCCAGCCCGACAGACACGCTGTGAAGCATGGAACCCTTGGAGTCATCCGCAGGGTGCACTCCACTTTATACAGGAGGATACTCACTGAGGGCTTCTCTCCTGTACCCAAGGTCTGCAAAGGGGAGGATGGCCTCATCACATTCCAGGCGCTCACAGAGGTGGACTGCAGGACCCCAGTCCTGTCCTCTCCAGGCTGGGCCAGGGACGGCTTTGGAACAGGTAGAGACCTGGGAACATTGGGGATCTCTCTACCCATCTCTGCTCCGCCAGGCACGTATCTAGGAGGACGGATGCTACTGCCCTGTGGGAGAGCTGCCTCCACCCTCCATCTCTCCTGCTCTTGTCACTTCCCCGGTACCTGCTCTTTCTTGACTGCACCTCCTGGTCCCCACATGAGAAGTCAATGTGAGTGGGTGTGACAGCGCACATGCGAGGACGCAGAGAGGAAAACAACCCCATATGGGGAGGGGGTGGGCAGGAATCCCTGGGATCTTGGGGTCTCTCATTGCCAGAGGAAACCTGAAGGGAAGGGGTGGAGTCTCGGCCAAGGAAGCCTCAGCTCTCCCTAATCTCCTGGCCTCTGATACCTCCTGTTGTCTGGGCCAGCACCTGCCTGTTTCCAGGCCACAGTGTCCCAGCTGTTCAGGGAGGGGTAAGATGTGGCACAGCATAAGGCTGCACTCAGCCAGGACAAGATGTCGGGCTCCATCAGTACTGGATGGGGTGTCACATGGGCTACTGCTCAAGTGAGCAGAGGCACAGAATGCTTCCTACTACAGGGTGACATTGGGGAACAACCTGCCAGTAAACCAGGCCTTGGGTCCAAGACTTGAAAACAAAAGGGGCCATGAGCCGACCTGAGGATAGCTCATGCATGTGAGCCCAGCCTTGCTGTGCACACGTGGACAACACACCCACAGCTCTGCTCCTGAGGCAGGTCTCGGTGCCCTGCCCCCACTTCACCCCCTGCCACTCCTTCTATTCCTGATAGAAGAGGATACAGATGTTGGCCAGGCAGCGGCATCAGATATCACAGTCATGCAATCTGCCTCCACTCCTGCTCTGCCACTGTGCACAAGGGGATCTGTCCCAGAGCTGGGTCCTGTGTTGTCTAACATGACATAGCGATTCCATGGTAAAGCACATACAGTGGTTAGGATTAGATCTGGCTACATAATCTAGAAAACCCTCAATATTAGTGGCAGAAATGAGAGTTGTTTCTTTCTCATACAGAAAAAAACCCTTGGAGGCAGGCAGTAGAAAATTTATTCGAGAATCCCTATCATGGCAGTTCAGGGATCATCTGCCTTTCTACTCCAGCATCTCAGTATGTGGTTTCCATCATCAAAGCTGTCTGTGGTCCAGGATGGCTGCTGGAGCTCCAGCCTGGACGAGCCACCATGTCTGCATTTCAGACCACAGGCAGAAGGACAGAAGAAGGCAAAGTGGGCCCTCCCAGCCAGGTCAGCTCCCTCTGAGCAGCCTCCCCACAGTCCCACACCAGACTTCCAGTCACACATCACTGGCCTGAACTTCCTGTGGTCACCTTCAGCAGCAAGAGAAGCCAGGAGCATTACCTCTGAATTTGTTGAATTGCTGCCTGAAGGAAAACTGACTCTGTTCTAAAGGTTGAGGGAGAATGAAAACAGTGGAAATCCCCAGCACCCTCTGCCTGTGCTAACCTTCAGGCTGAAGAGGAGGAGATGATGAGAGAGTCAGACCAATCCAGCATTTGTTCATCTTCCACAGCCTCTCTTTTCTCATTGTTTATTCACTCACAGAGAAAACAAAAAGTCTTGCTTCCAAACCAGGGTATAAGAGTGGGATCCTGCTTTCCATTCCCAGTAGAATGATCAGAACCACTGTGTGGCCGCCATCTTCCTAAACCTTGTAAGTAGATCCTAGCGAGTCCTTTCCATTTCATAGACGCAGTGGGGCAGGTCGGAGTTTGTGGAGCCTTTTAGGCAACCACATGTTTCTAGAAACCTGAGTCAAAAGTGAATCTCTGTATATTCAACTTACAAAAATCAGTTGCATTTCTGTATTCTAATAACAAACTTACAGAAAGAGAACTCAAGAAAACAATTCCATTTACAATTGCAACAAAAAGAATAAAATATCTAGGAATAAATTTAACCAAGGAGGTAAAGGACCTATACAATGAAAACTAAAAGACATTATTGAGGGGCCAGCCCCGTGGCCGAGTGGTTAAGTTTGTGTGCTCCACTTCAGCGACCCAGGGTTTCACAGCTTCGGATCCTGAGCTCAGACATGGCACCACTCGTCAACGCACGCTGAGGCTTCATCCCACGTGCCACAACCAGAGGCATTCACAAGTATAATATACAACAATGTGCCATGGGCTCTGGGGAGAAGAATAAAAAAAAAAAATTATTGAAAGAAATAGATGATGACATAAAGAGATGGAAAGAGAACCCATGCACATGTTTCAGAAGAATAAACATAGTTAAAATGTCCATACTACCCAAAGCAATCTACAGATTCAATGGAATCCCAATCAAAATCCCAATAACATTCTTCACAGAAATAGAACAAAGAATCCTAAAACTCATATGGAGCAACAAAAACCCCAAATTGCTAAAGCAGTACTGAGAAAAAAACAAAGCTGGAGGCATCACAATCCCTAACTTCAAAAGGTACTACAAAGCTACAGTAATCAAAACAGCATGGTAGTGATACAAAAACAGACACACATATCAATGGAACAGAACAGAAAGCCCAGAAATAAAACCGCACATCTGCGGACAGCTAATCTTCGACAAAGGAGCCAAGAACATTCAATGAAGAAAAGATAGTTTCTTCAATAAATGGTGTTGGGAAATGTGGACAACAACTTGCAAAAGAATGAAAATAGACCATTATCTCATGCCATACACAAAAATAAACTCAAAATGGATCAAAGACTTGAAGACAAGTCCTGAAACCATAAAACTCCTGGAAGATAATATAGGTACTACACTCTTTGATGTTGAATTTAAAAGGATCTTTTTGAATACCAAGTCTTCTCAGACAAGGGAAACAAAAGAAAAAGTAAACAATTGGGGCTTCATCAGACTAAAGAGCTTCTGCAAGGCAAAAGAAACTAGGATCAAAACAAAAAGACAACTCACCAATTGGGGGGAAATATTTGCAAATCATATATCTGACAAAGGGTTAATCTCCATAATGTGTAAGGAACTCACATAACTGGACAAAAAAATAAAAAACAAACAGCCTGATCCAAAAATGGGCAGAAGATATGAACAGACATTTTTCCAAAGAAGATATACATATGGCCAACAACACTAATCATCAGGGAAATGCAAATCAACATCACTAATCATCAGGGAAATGCAAATCAAAACTACACTAAGATATTACCTCACACCCATCAGAAAGACCATAATCACTAAGACTGAAACAGCAAATGTTGGAGAGGGTGTGGAGAGAAGGGAACCCTCATACACTCCCAGTGGGAATGCAAACTGGTGCAGCCACTATGGAAAACAGTACAGAGATTCCTCAAAAAACTAAAAAGAGAAATACCATATGACACGGCTATCCCACTACTGGGTATCTACCTAAAGAACTTGAAATCAACAATCCAAAGTGACATATGTTCCCCTGTGTTCATCGCAGCACTATTCACAATAGCCAAGACGTGGAAGCAACCCAAGTGCCCATTGACCGATGATTGGATAAAGAAGATGTGGTATATATATATATATATATATATATATATATACAATGGAATACTACTCAGCCATAAAAACAGACAAATTCATCCCATATGCAACAACATGGATGGACCTGAAGGGTATTATGTTAAGTGAAATAAGCCAGACTGAGAAAGACAAACACGAGATGATTTCACTCATATGTGGAATATAGACAAACACATGGACCAAGAAAACAGTTCAGCGGCTACCATGGGAAGGGGGTCGGGGGGTGGGCACAGGGGGTGAAGGGGAGCACGTGTATGGTGACAGACAAGAAATAACGTACAACTGAAATTTCACAATGATGTGAACTATTATGAACTCAATAAAAAAATTGAATCTCTATATACTCAAGAAATACAATATCTTGACCCCACCATATATACTCCAAGGAGACTTTGAACTCACATAGTGAATATTACCAGCTACAATAATCCAAACATAATAAAAGCGATAATGGTTAAAATCAGAATTATACAAATTCTGGTAAATTTATCCAGATTTTTCATTTTATCATTGCACATAGTAAAATGTAACATTGACTAAACAACGAAGGGGAAAAAAACACATGAAAACATACTGATCTACAGACCAAAAGAAACTATTAACAAAATGGAAAGACAACCTATAGAATGGGGAAAAAATATTTGCAAACCATACGTCTGACAAGGGATTAATATCTGAGATATATAAAGAACTTACACAATTTAATGGCAAAAAAAAAAAAAACCCACAAAGAATGCAATTTAAAAATGGGCAAAGGACTTGAATAGACATTTTTCTGAAAAGATATATGAACATCCAAGAGGTACATGAAAAAGTGTTCAACATCTCTAATCATAAAGGAAATGCAAATCAAAACCACAATGAGACACCACCTCACACTTATTAGAATGGCTGCTATGAAAAAGACTAGAAATAACAAGTGTTGGTGTGGATGTGGAGAAGAAGGAAACCTTGTGCACCGTTGGTAAGAATGCAATTGGTACAGCCACTGCAGAAACTAGATGGAGGTTGCTTAAAAAATTAAAAATAGAACTACCATATGATTGAGCAACTCCACTTTGGGGAATACATCTGAAGAAAACAAAAGCAATACGTTGAAGAGCTATCTGCACCCCATGTTCACAGCAGCTTAATTCACAACAGCCAAGGCATGGGAACAACCTAAGTGTCAGTCAATGGATGAATGGATAAAGAAGTTTTGGGGTGTGTGTGTATATATATATATATAATGGAATATCAATCAGCCATAAAAAGAAAGAAATCCTGCCATTTGCAACAGCAGAGATGGGCCTCGAGGGCACTATGCTGAGTGAAACAAGCCAGACAGAGAAACACAAATACTGTACGATCTCACTTATAAGTGGAATCTAAAAAAAAGAAAAGAAAAAAACAAACTCATGGAAAGAGAGGTCAAGATTTGTGGTTACCAGAGGCAGAGTGTGTGGGAGGGGAAATTGAGTGAAGGTGGTCAAAGGATAGAAACTTCTGATTAAAAGATCAATAAGTCCTAGGGACGTCATGTACAACCTGATGACTATAGCTAACACCACTGTATGGTGTATTTGAAAGGTGGTAACACGGTAAGTCTTAAGAGCTTTCATTACAAGGAAAAGCCTTTTTCTTCTTTATCTTTTACTTTATTTTTTGTATCTATATGAGACGATAGATGTTAACCAAACTTATCGTGGTAACGGTCACAGTATACATAAGTAAAATCATTGCGCTGTACACCCTAAACTTACACAGTGTTATATGCCAGTTACTATATCTCAATGAAGCTCAGCTTAAAACTGAAACATTTAATAAGCATAATAAGCGTCAGGAAAGTTGACTTGTACAAATAATGACACCCAAACAAACTTAAAACAGTAGAATATGTAGTCAGTACAGTATGATGTGGACAAAAAAATCAAGTCATTTGCATAAAAATAGTTGATTCTGATAAAAATAATTTCAAAGAATTAAAAATGAAAGTGGATAAACTAGAATTTTTTTACTGGGCTATATTTTTTAAAAATTTATCAAAGAATTGATGATGTCACCAAGATAGCATAGTGAGTAGTCTTCTTTGTCTCTCCCCCTTCGAATCTACAACTAATTGGACATTCATCAGTTAAAAAAGGCTATCCACACAGCATCTGAGGACGCCTGAGAGACTTGTGCTGCTATACATCAGAAGGCAGACGGACTTTCCCCTGGGAGGAGGTGGAGATAGGTGAAAACTCTCCGGTCCCCGACTCCCGGACAGCCTAGTACCTGCAAGCGACTTTCCTCCAGCGGACTCCCCCATAGTATCGCCACGCACAAAGGGTGGGAGTGTGTGTGCACCGGTGGAGCGACGGTGGAAACAGGTAACTAGAGCCCTACCTAAGCCCCCCATGATTACACTTAAGCCCAGGAGGAAACTCCAGTGTCCCGCACCAGCAGAGGGAAAGCCTCTACTCGGCATTAGCAGAGAGGCCCTTCCCAGCACTCAGAATGCTGGGAGGGTCCAAGAGAGGAGGATCCCGGGCAGGGCATCAGCCGGACAGCCGCCTCTGACTCACGGACTTCAGCTGTGTCCCAGACGGGGCAAGAGACACCCAGTGATCCCGTGGGAGTGGCCAGGGGCTGTGTGGAGCTCCAGTGGCCTGGATCCATGGCCCAGGGTGAAAATCCATGGTCCCACAGCAGCCTCAGCAAAAACCTCTGTGCAGCACTAGTGGAGAGGCTCCAACTGGCAATCACAAGGCTGGAAGGCCCTGGGGCAAAAGTAGCACAGTGAGGTGAGCTAACCACAGACTGCAGGAGATACCCATAGCTCTGCTGTGACCTGTAGGAGACAAGTGAGATTTTGTGGGGTCTGACGGTGACAGAGCTGCGAATATAGGTGATCCTGCTCCCAGCCGCTGGGAAAGCCCATAACACCACTGCAGAGCCTAAGGAGGGAGCGCATCTAGGTGGTCTGCAACAGTAGGCACCAGCAGCCTGAAGCCCCCTTGTGATTGTCCCCATACCTGATGAGAGACCCCCAAAGGACCACTGTGACTACAAGAATGGGCCCAGGTCCAGTCAGCAACAGCTGACAGGGTTCCTGGTCAGTGCAGTCTAAACAGCTGCTCCCCCCACACACACACACACAGCAGTTGAAACAAGTGGAAGCAGTAACTAAACTCTGTGTCTATGCGGAGGCTCAAATCCACGCCATGAAGCTGTATGAAAAAATATATTAAATCTCCAGAACAGAAGGAAAATGATAAGTAGCCAGAAAACAATCCCAAAGACAATGAAATCTATAACCTAAATGACAATGATTTCAAGACAGCCATTATTAAAAAACTCAATGAGTTGAAAGAGAATACAGATAGACAACTCAACGAGTTCAGGAGCTATGTCAAAAAAAGAGCTTGATACTATAAAGAAGAACCAATCAGAAATACTGGAGATGAAGAACACAATGGAGGAGATTAAGAAAAATCTGGACCCTCTGAACAGTAGGGTCAATAATATGGAGGACAGAATTAGCAATTTGGAGGATAGGAATATAGAAATGCTGCAGACAGAGAAGAGAGAACTAAGACTAAAAAGAAATGAAGAAACTCTCCGAGAATTATCCGACTCAGTTAGGAGATGCAACATAAGGATTATAGGTATACCAGAGGGAGAAGAGAAAGAGAAGGGGGCAGAAAGCCTGTTCAAAGAAATAATGGCTGAGAACTTTCCAAACCTGGGGATAGAGATGGAACTTCATGTGACAGAAGCCAATAGATCTCCAAACTTTATCAATGTGAGAAGACCAACCCCAAGGCATATAGTACTGAAGCTAGAAAAAGTCAACGACAAAGAGAAAATACTAAGGGCAGCCAGGCAGAAGAAAATAACCTACAAAGGAACCCCCATAAGGCTATCAGCAGATTTCTCAGCAGAAACTTTACAGGCTAGAAGAGAGTGGAATGATATATTCAAAACTCTGAAGGACAAAAACCTGTAGCCAAGAGGGGCTGGCCCCGTGGTCGAGTGGTTAAGTTCGCGCGCTCCACTGCAGGCGGCCCAGTGTTTCGTTGGTTCAGATCCTGGGCGCTGACATGGCACTGCTCGTCAGACCACGCTGAGGCAGCGTCCCACATGCCACAACTAGAGGAACCCACAATGAAGAATACACAACTATGTACCGGGGGGCTTTGGGGAGAAAAAGGAAAAAATAAAATCTTTAAAAAAAAAAAAAAAAAAAAAAAACCTGTAGCCAAGAATACTCTACCCAGCGAAAATATCCTTCAAATATGATGGAGAAATAAAAAGTTTCCCAGATAAATGAAAGTTAAGGGAGTTCATTGCCACAAGACCTCCTCTTCAAGAAATGCTCAGGAAGACCCTCATACCTGAAAAACCAAAAAAAGGAAAGGGGTTACAAAACCAAGAGCAAAGGAGATAAGTAGAAGGACAATAACAGAAAGTAGCAGCTGTCCAGCACAAAAGGTTAGCAAAAGTTAAATAAAACATCAAAGATAAAAGGAAGGGAAACACCAAGGATAAATATAATCCTGTCATTTTAATCACAAACTCACAACACAAGAAGGAGGAAGAAAAAAAAATCTGACAATGACAATCTAGAAGGGGAAGAGAAAAGAGACGGAACGTATTAATTGAAGCAAATAAGAGGCTATCACAAAATGGACTATCTCATCCATGAGATGTTTTATACAAACCACCTGGTAACGTCTAAACAAATAACAAGAATAAGGACACAAATTACAAAGAACAAGAAAGCCAACACAGAAATTTACCTATCTGAATTAGGAATCCAAAAATCATAGGACGAGAAACAAAGGAAATGCAAGAGAACCGGAAAACAAGTGATAAAATGGCAGTGGTAGGCCCCCACATTTCAATAATCACGCTAAATGTAAATAGATTGAACTCTCCAATCAAAAGACACAAAGTGGCAGGATGGATCAAAGAACAAGACCCAACAATATGCTGCCTCCAGGAAACACACCTCAGCCCCAAAGACAAACACAGACTCAGAGTGAAGGGATGGAAGACAATACTCCAAGCTAATAAGGAACAAAAGAAAGCGGGTGTCGCCATACTTATATCAGACAAAGTAGACTTCAAAGCACAACAGATAAAGAAAGACAAAGAGGGGCAGTATATAATGATAAAAGGGACTCTCCACCAAGATGACATAACACTTATAAATATATACGCACCCAACACAGGAGCACCAAAATTTGTAAAGCAACTATTAACAGAACTAAAAGGAGACATCAACAACAATACAATAATAGTAGGGGACCTCAACACCCCATTAACACCAATGGATAGATCATCCAGACAGAAAATCAACAAGGAAATTATAGAATTAAATGAAAAATTAGACCAGATGAACTTAATAGATATATATAGAACTCTTCATCCACAAACTGCAGGTTACACATTCTTCTCAAGCACGCATGGAACATTCTCAAGGATAGACCATATCTTGGGAAACAAAGCAAGCATCAATAAATTCAAGAGGGTTGAAATAATATAGAGCATCTCTTCTGATCATAATTCTATGAAACTAGAAATCAACTACAAGAATAAAGCTGGGAAGGGGCAAAAATGTGGAGACTAAACAACATGCTACTGAACAAACAATGGATTATTGAAGAAATTAAAGAAGAAGTCAAATATTATCTGGTGAGAAATGAAAATGAAAACACACCATACCAACTCATTTGGGAAGCAGCAAAAGCAGTTATAAGAGGGAAATTCATTGCAATACAGGCTCACCTCAAAAAACAAGAAAAATCTCACATAAACAACCTCAAATGACACCTAACAGAATTAGAAAAAGAAGAACAAACAAAGCCCAAAGTCAGTAGAAGGAGGGAAATAATAAAAATTCGAGCAGAAATAAATGATATTGAAACAAAACAGACAGTAGAAAGGATCAATGAAACAAAGAGTTGGTTCTTTCAAAAAATTAACAAAATTGACAAACCCTTAGCCAGACTTACTAAAAAAAAAAGACAGAAGACTCAAATAAATAAAATTAGAAATGAGAGAGGAGAAATCACAATGGATACCACAGAAATACAAAGGATCATAAGAGAATACTATGAAAAACTACATGCCAACAAATTGGACAATCTAGAAGAAATGGATAAATTCCTAGACTCTTGCAACCTCCCAAAACTGAAACAGGAAAAAATAGAGAATCTGAATAGACCAATCACAAGTAAAGAAATTGAAACAGTAATCAAAAACCTCCCCCAAAATAAGAGTCCAGGACCAGATGGCTTCTCTGGAGAATTCTACCAAACATTCAAAGAAGAATTTAATACCTATCCTTCTCAAACTATTGCAGAAAATTGAAGAAGAATTTAATACCTATCCTTCTCAAACTATTCCAGAAAATTGAGGAAGATGGAGCACTCGCTAACACATTCTATGAAGCCAACATCACCCTGATCCCCAAACCTGACAAGGACAACACAAAGAAGGAAAACCACAGGCCAATATCACTGATGAACATAGATGCAAAAATCCTCAACGAAATTTTGGCAAATTGAATACAGCAATACAGCAAAAAGATTATACACCATGATCAAGTGGGATTCATACCAGGAACACAGGAATGGTTCAACATCCACAAGTCAATCAACATGATTCAGTACATTAACAAAATGAGAAACAAAAACCACGTGATCATCTCAATAGATGCAGAGAAAGCATTCAACAAGATTCAACATCCATTTATAATAAAAACTCTCAATAAAATGGGTATAGAAGGAAAGTACCTCAACATAATAAAGGCCATATATGACAAACTCACAGCCAACATCATACTCAACGGACAAAAACTGAAACCCATCCCTCTGAGAACAGGGACAAGACAAGGGTGCCCACTTTCACCACTCTTATTCAACATAGTACTGGAGGTGTTGGCCAGAGCAATTTGGCAGGAAAAAGAAATAAAAGGAATCCAAATAGGCAATGAAGAAGTAAAACTCTCGCTGTTTGCAGACAACATGATCTTATATATAGAAAACCCCAAAGAATCCATAGGAAAACTATTAGAAACAATCAACAGCTACAGCAAAGTTGCAGGGTATAAAATCAACATACATAAATCAGTGGCATTTCTATACGCCAACAATGAACTAACAGAAAAAGAACTCAAGAACTCAATCCCATTCACAATCGCAACAAAAAGAATAAAATACCTTGGGATAAATTTAACCAAGGAAGTGAAAGATCTATACAACGAAAACTACAAGAATTTCTTGAAAGAAATTGATGACGACATAAAGAGATGGAAAGACATTCCATGTACATGGATTGGAAGAATAAACGTAGTTAAAATGTCCATACTACCTAAAGCAATCTACAGATTCAACGCTATCCCAATCAGAATCCCAATGACATTCTTTACACAAATTGAACAAAGAATCCTAAAATTCACATGGGTCAATAAAAGACCCCGAATAGCTAAAGCAATCCTGAGAAAGAAGAACAAAGCCAGAGGCATCACAATCCCTGACTTCAAAGCATACTACAAAGCTATGGTAATCAAAACAGCATGGTACTGGTACAAAAACAGGTGCACAGATCAATGGAACAGAATTGAAAGCCCAGAAATAAAACCACACATCTATGGACAGCTAATCTTCGACAAAGGAGCAGAGGGCCTACAATGGAGAAAAGAAAGTCTCTGTAACAAATGGTGCTGGGAAAACTGGGAAGCCACGTGTAAAAGATTGAAAATTGACCATTCTTTTTCACCATTCACAAAAATAAACTCAAAATGGATCAAAGACCTAAAGATTAGGCCTGAAACAATAAGTCTTCTAGAAGAGAATATAGGCAGTACACTCTTTGACATCAGTTTCAAAAGAATCTTTTAGGACACCATAACTCCTCAGACAAGGGAAACAATAGAAAGAATAAACAAATGGGACTTCATCAGACTAAAGAGCTTCTTCAAGGCAAGGGAAAACAGGATTGAAACAAAAAAACAGCCCACTAACTGGGAAAAAATATTTACAAGTTATTTATCCGACAAAAGATTAATCTCCATAATATATAAAGAACTCACAGAGCTCAACAACAAAAAATCAAGCAACCCGATCAAGAAATAGGCAGGGGACATGAACAGACATTTCTCCAAAGAAGATATACGGATGGCCAATAGACACATGAGAAGATGCTCATCATCACTAATCATCAGGGAAATGCAAATCAAAACTACACTAAGATATCACTTTATACCTGTTAGAATGGCGAAAATATCCCAAACCAAGAGTGACAAATGTTGGAGAGTTTTGGAGAAAAAGGAACCCTCATACACTGTTGGTGGGAATGCAAACTGGTGCCACCACTACAGAAAACAGTATGGAGATCTCTCAAAAAATTAAAAATAAAAATACCTTATGACCCAGCCATCCCACTACTGGGTATCTATCCTAAGAACCTGAAATCAGCAATTCCAAAAGTCCCATGCACCCCTATGTTCATTGCAGCATTATTTACAACAGCCAAGATGTGGAACCAACTTAAGTTCCCAGCAACTGATGATTGGATAAAGAAGATATGGTGTATATATATATATACAATGGAATACTACTCAGCCATAAAAAAGGACAAAATCGTCCCATTCACAACAACATGGATGGACCTTGAGGCTATCATGTTGAGTGAAATAAGCCAGACAGAGAAAGACGAACTCTGTATGACTCCACTCATAGGTGTAAGTTAACATATAGACAAGGAGAACTGATAGGTGGTTACCAGGGGAAAGGGGGGTGGGGGGAGGGCACAAAGGGTGAAGTGGTGTACCCACAACATGACTAACAATAATGTACAACTGAAATTTCACAAGGTTGTAAACTATCACAATCTTAATAAAAAAATTTATCAAAGAATTAAAAGTCTCATTAAGTTATCTTTGAAAAATACATTTGCAACAAAAATTATTAGTGTTTCGTATAATTCCAATTTCAAAGTTTTATTAGGCACAGAACCAAAACATTTTGTTTGATCAAAGTTGTCTCATTTAAAATGGCTGGGACAAAATATCAGGGTCAATATGGGAGATTAAAAATGGCAAGACTAAATTGTCCTGTGCTCATTTCTCTGTATTCGCACTTTTTAAATAAAATATATTTACTTGATGTAAAATACACATAACATGAAATTTATCATCCTAACCTTTTTTCGTGTACATTAAGTTCATTAAGTACACTTAAGTGTATTAAGTACACTCCTATTCTTGTGCAACCGTCACCACGATCCATCTACAGAACTCTTTTCGTCTTGAGAAACTGAAACCCTGTCCCACTTCATCAATAACACCCCATCACCCCTCTCCCAGCTCCTGGCAAACACCATTCTGCTTTCTGTCTCTAGGAATCTGGCTATGTCAGATACCTCATACAAGTGGAATCACGCAAGGTTTGCATTTTTGTGACTGGCTTATTTCACTTAATATAATATCCTGAAGGTTCGTCCATATTGTAGCATATGTCAGTATTTCCTCCCTTTTTAAGGATGAATAACTTGCCGTTGTATGTGTATATCACATTTTGCTTATCCATTCAGCCCTGAACAGACATCTGTGTTGCTTCCATGTTTTAGCTATGATGTATGACGATGCTATGAAAATGCGTGTTCACATACATCTTCGAGACCATGCTTTCAATTATTTGGGGTATATACCCAGAAGTGGAATTGGTGGATAAGATGGCAATTCTATTGTCAGTTTTTTTAAGAACTTCCAAACTGATTTCCACAGCAACTATACCATTTTACATTCCCACCACAGAGCAGAAGGGTTCCAATTTCTCCACGTTTGCCAACACCGGTTCTTTTCTTTCCGTTTTTGGTATTTTTAAGAGGAGCCATCCTAATGGATGTGAGGTGGTATCTCACGGTGTTTTTGATATGCATTTTCCCAGTGGTTAGTGATGTTAAGCATCTTTTCATATGCTTATTGGCCATGTGTATACCTTCTTTGAGGAAATGTCTATTCACATCATTTGCTCATGTTTGGTTTGGATTGTATATTTTTTGTTGTTGGGCTTAGGAATTCTCTCTCTATTCTAGATATTACGCCCTTATCAGACATATGGCTTGCAAATACAGTATCTCATCCTCTGGATTGTGTTTTTGCTCCATTGATAATGTCTTTTCAGGTACACACATTTTAAATATTCACGAAGTCCAATGTATGAATTTCTTTCTTTTATGGCCTGTGCTGTGGGTGGCATATCCATTAAATCTTTGCCAAATCCTATTTTGTGAATCTGTGGAAGATGACTATGGTTAAGCTCCAATTTCAGAGGTAAAAAAAGCTTTGGTTGGTGGAGTAAGACAGCTGCCTGAATTTTAGAAGCAATGGCATGATGATGAGGCCATGATGATATGTGATGGCTTGATGATAGGAGTATGGGGGGTGGGCAAGCATGAGATGTGTACAGAGAAGGGCACCTTCTATGATTTGTCCACTGCCTACACGGATGATGGGAGCAGTGAGAGATAGAGCTGGAATTGTCCCCAAGGTCAGCCCTTCTTCAAAGTTAGCCATTCCTTTCACTCTGATTCCATTAATGTCTGAAACTTCTCAAGCCCCCGGGGGCCTCATCTTGCATGCTATAGGGTGATGAATAGAGTGTGGGGTGACATCTGTCTCCACAGAAGTCATAATCTCTCTCATCTCGGCTAGCCAGAGTCTGGAGTCAATTTCAAGAGTTTAGAACGGCTGGAGAAGACCGGGCTCGAACCCAAGGAGAGAACTGCGTGCCACTCACATGCTGAGCTGGTGTGCGCCCAGCTCACTTGCACTGAGCTCTCATCTGGGAGAGAGGAGCCGGACATGTCTGCAGGTGAGCTGGAGCACCACATCGCCTCCATGAGTGAGGCGTGGACCCTGACCCCAGCCATCCTGCAGGTGAAAGAACTGACCGACATCAGCAAAGGGAAAACCATCCCTCCACCACCGTCCCCACCACCGGTGCGGGGAACTTTTAAGAGAGGCACTTGTAAGTGGTGGCAGGTGCACACCTAGTACCTCACTGCTGGTATAGAAATTACTTGCTTGAGGTGACTCATCTTGGAGAAAAACTTTATAGCATCCCGTTTATGGTGGCCAGGATTGAGTGGAAGGTCGAGGGGTTGGAACTGAGGACATTTTTTAAAACCTACTGAGGGCTGAACTGAAAATGGCAACATGTCCCGAGAATTTCTGCATGTTAAATAGGCTATTTTATAGTTTCATCGCTTGTGGGGAGAGAATAAATTACCCTGTATTTTCCACATTGGAATAAACAAGACACCAAATCTTGGCTTTTCTTTAAGATGATAAGCGTTTTTATGTCTTTCAAATTTTGACTGAATATCACTTTCCTTGAAAATGAAACATTCAAATGATTGCACGTTGACCTGGGAGGGAAGACAGCGCTTCCCTTTTCCTCAGTGAGCAGGGAAGCCAAGCCGGGGGTGAGGACTCCATCTGTCTCACTGTTCTGATAGCCTCACTGCACCTCAGTTTATTCATCTGTAAAACAGTTATAAATAAAAATAGGGATCTTACAGCTCTGACTTTAATGGTTGTAAATGACCACATATTGCTTAATCCATGAAGTAGGTGATGTATGAGCTAATATTGTTTTTTCCTTCAAGCCAGCTGGGTACATTTTTGTGTCACTTGGAACCAGAGCGCTCCAACTGACAAGAGGAATCAATGAACATTCAATCCTATCGTTCTCTTCTGGAGGGCCCCAGAGGAAACACAAGATTGTCTTGGGGCACAACTGGTTTCAAGCAGTAGAAACCCAGCCAGGCTGGTATACGTAAAGGAGTATCCATTACATAGGTGCAGCACTGTCTCCAGAACCCAAAGGAGCACGAAGTAGAAGTGAGATCCATGCAGAACCAGCACCAGGCACTTAGAAGGCAACTTATAAATACCTGTGGATGGCCCCAGGATGCTCAATTAACTGGAATTGATGCTCCATCTAGAACTGAAATACTCCCTCCAACCCTCTGGAGCCATTTGTATTCTCATTGCTGATTCCCCCTGCATATTAGCTCCATTCTGCTGCTCTCTGTTTGCTCATCAGGACCCACCACCCGACCCTGGCCACTCATATTTGTAACCTGCCAGTGACCTTAAAAGCTCCACTGCTGATGGCTCTCTTAGCATTGCCATTAAACAATTTTCTCAAGCAAGGGAATCTGATTAGTTCATCTTATATGAGGTGGCTACCCCAATCCCATCAGTGGAGACATCTCCCAAAGGAGGAAGCATGAGCATGAGCTCCAGGACGGGAGCTCGAGTTAGCCTTGGGGAGACTGGCAGCCCCGCCACTACCAGCCCCAACCTTACCCGGACACAGACCAGTGATACTGAGTGTTAACTATCCTTTTATTACGTGGTGTGAGGAGTTGGGGCTGTACAATGCAAGCCTAGGAATTCAGCTATACAGGGGATGGTGACCAGAAGCCATATTACAAAATAGCCTAAAAATACTTCTATTCTGCTGTGGGGCTGGGCAGGGGAGCACCAGGAGGAGGGGGCCACCGGGCAGCTCCTTCCCTTCCTGCAGTCCTGTATTTACAGGGGGACAAAGTGGAACACACACATCTCCCCTGGTCCTCACATTCCCACCACCGCCCCCCTAGTTCCCAAAGGGAAGTGGCCCAGGTTCTGGGGTTGGGGGGCCTGGGGGCAGGCCCTCTGGGCCAGAAGGGCCCTTCCCCAGCACAGCTATAGAACAAGTTCTATCTGGAATGCAGTGAAGTGAGGGAGGGGGGTGGAGAGGAGCTCCCAAGTCTTGCCCCAGCCCTGGCCCGAGAGGGTGCGCCCAAGGGTGCCTACTTGGTACATACCAGGGCCGTGTACTCGGTACACGGGATCCCGGTCATGCCTGTGTACTCGGTACACAGGATCCAGCTTGGCCGAATGGGCCCACAGACTCAGCCCCACGGGGGCACTGGGGGGCTGGCAGGGAGGAGGGAGCATCTCCATATATATATTTTGTAAAAAATAATAATAATAAGTTTGTTTAAATGAATTTGTTTCTATACAAAATGTAAAAAAAAAATAATAATAATCACTCGTGTCAGAGCGTGAGGAGAGAGGCCAGGAGGCAAGAAAGGAAGCAGGGAAGAGAGAATTGGGGGCAGTGGGGGAAGAGAAGGGAGCCAAGAGGAGGTGTCAGATCCATCACAAGACCCAGAGGGTGGGGGTCAGCCCGCACACCCTATAAATAAAGGAAGACTGACCCCCCAGGCTGCTGCCATATCTGGGTCACACTCCAATGGGGGTGGGGTGCAGGAGGGTGAGTGGCGAGAGGAGGATGAAAAGGACCGAAAGGAAAGAGGGGAGAGAGCACGTCAGGACGGGGTGTCTCTTGGTCCCCCAGAATCCAGGAACTGAGGCGAGGCTCAGGCCAACACCTGCCTCTTGGGGGCGACTTCCCGCTGGGGCCCCAGCTGGGTCTGGGCCTGAGCCCGGGGGCCGGGCGCGGGCAGGGGCAGCGCCTGCGCGGGCAGGGACCCGGGGGCGGCGGCCGGGCTGGGCGTGGAGTCGGACCAGTCCGAGAGGGCGGGAGGCGAGGGGCTGGCCCAGTGCTCGGGGGACTCGGGGGACGGGGTCAGGTAAGGGTGCTCGCTGGGGACCCGCAGGAAGCGGGCCTTGGGGGGGCTGCCGTGGGCTCCGCCTGCTGGGTACTCCTCGCCGCGCCCCGGGGCCGCCAGGTATGGCGGGGGCCGCTCGCGGGGGGACACGGGGGTCCCGGGGCTCAGCAGCGGGGGCCCCGGCGCCAGCGGCAGCAGGAACGAGGGCGCGGGCGGCGCGGGCGGGGGCAGCCGGGCCCAGTCGAGGGGCACGGCCACCGGGTTCAGCAGCCCCAGGCTGAGCACGCAGCCCGCGGGGGGCTGGCGCCCGAGGCCCGTGCGACCCGCGCCCCCGAGCGGCACGGCCGCGGGGGCCGCGGCGTAGGGCGCCTCGAGGGCGAAGGCGCCGGGGGACGCGGGGGGCCCCCCGAAGGGCCGCGGCGAGTCCAGCGAGTCCACGGGCGAGAGCGTGACGGAGCTCTCGGCCAGCGGGCCCGGGCAGGCCAGCGTCAGCTTCTTGCCCCGGCCCCGCGCGCCCTGCGGCCCCAGCGCCGCCTTCCCCGGCGGCCTGCGGCTCTTCTTGGCGGCCGCGGGCGCCGCCTTGAGGCCCGGGAGGAAGGCCCCCGGCGGGCAGAGCAGGGGCCCGAGGCCGGGCGGGCCGGGCGGGCTGCGCGGCCCCGCGGGCTGGTCCAGCAGGCGCACGATGTCCTGGTGCAGCCGCTCCTGCGCCACGTCGCGCGGCAGCCTGTCCAGGTGGTCGGTGATCTCCCGGTTGGCGAAGTGGTCCAGCAGCAGCTTGGCAGCCTCGTAGCTGCCCTCCCGGGCGGCCAGGAACAGCGGGGTCTCCTCCTGGGGGGGCCAGAACCCACAAGACGTCAGGGTCCCAGGAGCCGACGCTCGCAAGGCCCCCGGCTTCCAGAGAAGCCAGAGAGCAAGAGCTGGGCCTCTCCAGCCCGACAGACCTGGGTTCAAATCCCAGCTCTGGGCAAGGTGTCTCCTTCCAACACTATTCATCAAGTACCTACCAAGGGCCAGTCCCCAGGGCCAGGCCTAGGGTGAGGAGAGTGAGGCACAAAATTCAACAGGGTGTCAAGAACCTCAGTCATCAGAATAAATGATTGCGTGTGAGTATGTGTGTGAGGAAGATCGGCCCTGAGCTAACGTCTGTGCCAATCTTCGTCCATTTTACGTGGGACACTGTCACAGCATGGCTTGACAAGTGGTGCTAGGTCTGTGCCCAGGATCCGAACTTGCAAAGCCCGGGCTGCCAAAGCGGAACGCACGAACTGAACCACTAGGCCACCAAGCCCACTCCAAAATAAATGATATTTTAATGCAATGTTTTTTTTTAAAGTTAAGATTAATGCAAAATAAAACCATAACAAATAAAATACAGAAATTTTAAGTAAGGACAGAAGCCACCCCTGCACCCCTCTGAGCCTCACTTTTCCCATCTGTAAAATGAAGAGAGGAACACCACCTCATGAGGGTTTTTAAACAAGGATCCTAAGAGTTACCTTTTATTGAGAATCTGCTAAGCACTTTACAAAAGATTTATCTCATTGAATCCTCAGAAGAGGCATGAGATGGGGTACTGTTGCTTCCACACTTCACAGATGAGGACACTGAGGTTCCGAGGAGTTAAGCAACTTGCCCAAGGTCACACAGCAACTGCCACACACTTCCTCCCCCGATCTACTGTTGGAGGCTCTTGGGCCCAAATCCCACCAGTGAAAGCTGGCTGCAGACAGGGTGAATGCCCCCACTAGCCTAGCCCACCCTGCTCTCTGCCACTTGTTGGGGGTTGTGTCAGGGCTGTCCCCCAGGTAGGCCAAGGGCTTGGGCTCACCTTGCTATCCTGCATGTCCTTGTTGGCTCCATTTTTGAGCAGGGCCAAGGTGGCCTCCACATTGTTGACAGCTGCAGCCCAATGTAAGGCTGATTTCCCTGGGGGGAGACAGGAGAGGTCAGGGTCAGGCCCAGGCTCATGTCCTGGTCCCCCATGACAGGGAGGCAGGAAGTACCACGATATGGCCTGGGGGGAGGGGCAGACAGAGCTGCCCTGCGTATCTGAGCACCTATGTTGGGGGGCAGGGATGGCGTGCAGCCCTGTGAAATGGCTCTCTGTCCAAGGGAGACACTGTGCATGTGTACACACACCAGCGACGTGGCTCTGCACACACAGGGCTCCAGTGTGAGCCTCACTCGGCTGCACCTAGAGCTATGCTGTCCAATGCAGCAGCAACCGGTCACGTGTGGCCCTTTAGATTTAAGAAATTAAAATTAAATAAAATAGGTGACAAGACCATTCAATGGGGAAAGGACAGTTTTCTCAACAAAACTGAGACAACTGGCTCTCCACAGGCAAAAGAATGAAGTTGGACCCCTACCTCACACCATACACAAAAAATAATTCAAAATGATTCAAAAGTCTAAATGTAAAAGCTCAAACTATAAAACATTTAGATGAAAACATAGGACTAACTCTTCATGACATTAAATTAGACAAACAATTCTTAAATATGACACTGAAAACACAAACAACAATATGCCAACAAAAACTTAGATAAATTGGACATCATCAAAATTAAAACTTTTGTGCTTCTCAGGACACCATCAAGAAAGCGAACCTACATCAAGAAAAGAAAAGAAAACCTGCAAAATTGGAGAAATATTTATAAGCCATATATCTGACAAGAGACTTATAACTACAGTATATAAAAAAAAAACTTATAACTCAATAATAAAAAGACAAGTAACTCACTTTAAAAATGGGCAAAAAATCTGAATAGATGTTTCCCCAAGGTTAGATATGCAAGAGACCACTAAGCACATGCAAAGAAGCTCTGCATAATTAGCCACCAGGGAAATGCAAATCAAAACCACAATGAGATACCACTTCACACACACTAGGATGGCTATAACAAAAAGATGGACACTAACAAGTAATGGCAAGGATGTAGAGAATCCTCATACACTGCTGGTGGGAAAGTAAAATGAGGTGGTCACTTTGGAAAACAGTCTGGTGGTTCCTCAAAAAGTTAAACAGAGTTAGCGTACGCCCCAGTAATTCCACTCCTAGGAGTATACGCAAGAGATATGAAAACATATGTCCACACAAAAACCTGTACAAATATGTTCATAGCAGCCAAAAAGTAGGAAAAAACCAAATGTCCACCAATGGAAGAATAATCAAAAGTGTATCCATACAATGGAATATTATTTAATCATAAAAAAATTTAAAAATAAATTAAAAGTCCTGATACATGCTACAACATTCGTGAACCTTCAAAACACTGTGCTAGGTGAAAGCAGCTAGTCCAAAAAGACCATATATTGTATGATTCCATTTATATGAAACATCCAGAATAGGCAGATCCATAGAGACTGAAAGTACAACAGTGGTTGCCAGAGGCTGGGACGATGAGGGGATTGGGAGGCGACAGCTGAGAGGTAGGGGTTTCTTTTTCAGTCGATGAAGATGCTCTAAAATTTATTGTGATGACAGTTGCCTAACTATGTGATTATACTAAAAGCCATTGGATTTTATACCTTGAATGGGTGAATTCCATGGTATATGAATTATATCTAAATAAGCTTAAAAAAAAAACAAAAGCAAGCAAAACAAAGGTTAAAAAACTAAATGAAATAAAATGTTTAGTTCTTCATACACCCCAACCACATTTCAAATGCTCAACAGCTGCCACACATGGCTACCCCAGGGGCCACCATATTGGACAGCACAGACCGAGAATATTTCCATCCTCACAAATGGAAGCATGTCTGACACACCCCTCCCAGGGGCAACCGGCAAAGTCTGGGACATTGTGGTTGTCACAGCTGGGGAGTGGGGTGCTACTGGCATCTAGTGGATCAAGGCCAAGGACTCTGCTTAACGTCCTACACTGCACAGGACGGCCCCCAGCACAAAGAATGATCCAACCCCAAGTGTCAGAGGTGCTGAGGTTGAGAACACCTGCTCCAAAGGATGTTTACGTATCTACGGTTGTGTGAGGTCCTCTGGACACAAGGGCAGGTTGCTGTGAATATGCACAGGTCGGGTCATGTGCAAGCAAGCCACCTCCACAGAGGGAATCGCCATCATATACAGATTTGGCCAATTTGCAAACTCGTTATACCAGCTGTCCAGCAGATGGCAGGAAAGTGAGTTCTTCTAATGAGGCGGAGGGAAATGAAGCATCTTGGAGAAGGCGCCTTTTTCTAAATCACTGAGGCACCTTTGGGCTAGTGGCCACCATAAAAAAAAAAAAAGCACAAGAGCGTAAGTCTGCTTTGAAGCACTGCTATGTGTGCATGAGCCTCAGTGACCGGGTATCGGTGTGGGTGTGTGTTCACATCTACAAGATGCTCAGAGCCCAGGCAACACCCTCTCAGCCCCCACCCACCGACTCCCCCAGCTTACCAAGCTCATCCACGGCATTGACATCAGCGTGGCTGGCAATGAGCTCCTCCACCATGCCCTCCACCGCCAGGCGGGCCGCCAGGATCAGTGCCGTGGAGCCGTCCGCCATGCGGGCATCCAGGTCTGTGGAGCGGTTCCGGATAAGAATCTAGGGGAGAGGAGGGGAGGGCAGGAGTCATGGCAGGAACAGGGGGGCCACGAGCACATCCCCACCCCCACATCCCCTAGAATCAGTGAGGCCACGAGCACATCCCCACCCCCACATCCCCTAGAATCAGTGAGGTTCAGGGAGCAGCTACTTGGCAGACACTGTGCTCCCATATATCCCCACCTTACAAATGAGAAAAGGAGCTCTGCAAGGTAGAACCAGAGCTCGAACCCACATCCGTCTGATGCCTGTCCAGCTCTGAAGTCCAAAGGGGCAGGCCCCTCGCACCTGGAAGACACCCTGGGCATCGGCAGTGACGGCCGTGTGCAGGGGGGTGCGGCCCGAGTGGTCCTGGGCATTGGTGTCCGCCCCAGCATCCAGGAGCCTTTTGGCCGCATCAGCCCGGGCATAGCGGGCAGCCAAGTGCAGGGCTGTCTCTCCCGTGCGGTCAGTGCGTGCCCCGAGCTGGGCCCCCTGGCAGATCAGGTCTGAGATGATGCTGGCTGATGTATCTTCTGCCTCGTCCTCCTCAGTCGGCATTGGCTCCAGGGCGCCCCCACAGAAGGAGGCCAGCATTAGCGGGGTGAAGCCATCTGCAGGGGATGCAGGTATGTCACAGGGAGGCGGGCACAGGGGCCCTTCCAGGGAACACTACTGAGGGCACTGCACTAAGAGGAAGTGGGACACACAGGGCACAGAGGGAGCGGCCAATCCTCCCGTCTGCAGGTATGCACATGCACACGCACACACACACACACACACACGTCAGTGTCAGGTGACCCAGATGCCAACCCAGGATGAGGATTTGCAGGCATGTGACGTGTCACGGACAGGCTCTTAGGCAGCAAGGGACAAAGGACAAGGGAGAGAGGAAGTCAAACAAGCATGCCGATTCCCGGAGGTCATTTCAGCCTGATCCTAAGGGGGACTCGAGGCTGAGTGGTACCTCATAGTTGTCATCCAGCAAAGGAGCTGTGCCTGCCACACTCCCACACCCACTGGTTAACAGCCACCCCCGGGACACAAAACCCCAGGCCCCTGAGCCCCGGCAGCCTGAGGAACTTCAAAAGAGACCCATAGGTGCAGGCCATTTAGAGCAAAACGGAGCTGGGAGAGGAATACCCTAAAATGTAGCAAAGACGGATCCAAGGGGATCCAGACAATGTGGTCTGCTACACTCACCTGAGCTTGTGCCTGGGTTCCCAGAGGGAGCCTCTTGTGCCCCATCCTCCATCCTCAACTCCGAGGTAG
The DNA here is from genome assembly GCF_041296265.1 of Equus caballus. Taxonomy (NCBI): domain Eukaryota; kingdom Metazoa; phylum Chordata; class Mammalia; order Perissodactyla; family Equidae; genus Equus; species Equus caballus. Next base: position 14,451,172 of record NC_091704.1, read on the forward strand.
AGCTGAACCCCCTCCCGCAGGGACAGGCATGTGGCCCAGGCCTGGCCAATCTGCATATTCTAGGCCCCAGGCCACAGTGATTGGTTCGGGGACAGGCATGTGACCCCAGCCCATCCAATCAGAACTTATCCTGGGATTTTTACTGGTGCAGCTGGGAAAAGGGTTTGCAAGGCTGGTCCTACCTTTGGCCATCATGCCCCCTGCAGAAAGCCTGCCTGGGCTGGAGCCAAGAGGCGGTGAGTCCTGGATCCAAACATGCCTGACGCTTCCAGTTACAAGAGCCAATAAATACCTTGCTTTACTTAAGCTAGTTTGAGTTGGGCTATTATCACGTATAATCAACAGCCCTGATTAACACATACCCCCACAGATGGACACCTGGACACACCTAACTCTCACCAGAACACAGACCCAGATGCAACCTCTCAAGAGCAGGGCAGCTGAGGGACATCCCGGGGTGGGGGAGGTGGGATGCCATCACTGACCTGGGCCACGCACATTGACATCCATGCCATCAGCATCCGCGTCACCCTGCGGTGGAGTCAATGCCATGGCTGGTGCCACGCGGATGTCAGCAGCAACCAGGTGGTGTTGAGTCCACTGGCGGCAATCCACAGCATCCTCAGCCCCCACGCTGGGCTCCTCCACCTGGTGGCACAAGCACCCAGGAGAGAGACAGCTAGAGGGGCAGCTCTACATCCCCACACATTTGTCTCATGAAGATGCAAACCCAGCCTGAGAAACCATGAACATCCTGCTTCTTTTATAATAAAGAAACAGGAAATGGATGTGCTAGCGCTCAGAGAACTCATAGAGGAGGAACCGGGATTCCACTCTGGGTTGGAAGCGGGGAGGGGTTAGGAACCCAAGGTGGGTGATCAGGCAGAAACCCACAGCATGGCACCTGTCAGTACACACCTGTCTACACACTAGACACAAACACACTGAAAATGAAATTAAGAGGATAAGTCTATTGACAACAGCATCAAGAATTAAATCTTTAGAATTAAATTTAACAGAAGAAATACAAGATGTATTCTGGAAACTACAACTCACGAGATAAAGAAATGTGGGAGCAGGAGGGTCCTCACGGATCAGGATTAATCTGGGGAAGGGGTGAACAGGTGGGAGAGAAGGAGAGAAGCGGGGAGATGCCCCAGATACCACGTGGGGCTCCCACCCAGTACCATGAACACGAACGTGAGGTATCACAACCAAAGAGCCACACACGAACGCGTAGATTCACCTTCACAAGCTGAGCACCCAGGTCCCTAGCAGGAGCTGGATAAATTCCAGACTCATAGTCTGAAAGGCATGAGTGATGCTATGGAAACAGGACAGAATATTCTTAACTAGCCTGCCAGAGCATTTAAGAGCCTTCTAGCACCAAACACAGAGCCTGACCAAGCCAGACCTGAGCTTAAGAACCCTGTGGGGGAGCTGAATTCCAGGAAAGGGGCGAGCCAGGTAACAGACAGCTAACCAGAAAGGGCCAGGTGGCCAGAGCAGCATGTGATGAGGTTCCAGTGCTGACACGTCACTTAGCAGCTCGCGACCCTGGGCAAATCACATTAGGGCTCTGAGCTTCGCATTGGCAAAATCCAGACGACACTGTCAATCTGTGATGCTAAAATGCCATCAGAAACACACTGTGTCGTCTACTTAATACCCACTTTGGGACAAGAAAGGAAAAACCTGGGGTAAGCAGATTTCTTCAGCTGTCAATTGTAATAGATGTGTCCATTTCACCAACATTAACACACAGGCAGGGGACAGGCGGCTGGGAACTGGGGTGGTACCAACAGCTCCTTTATAGAGTCCTCAGGGAGATGAGCGACCACGCTGCATGTGCCTTCAGGACATCGGGCAAGTGTCAAAGCCATGCTTGCAGGAGGCTGTTACGAATCGCCCCTCAGAAGTCCTATGCTGGGGGCCCATCTTGTGGCAGAGTGGTTAAGTTTATGCACTCTGCTTCAGCGGCCCAGGGTTTCGCCAGTTCGAGTCCCGGGCATGGACATGGCACCGCTCATCAGGGCATGCTGAGGCGGCGTCCCACATGCCACAACTAGAAGGACACACAACTAAAAATATACAACTATGTACCGGGGGGCTTTGGGAGAAAAAGGAAAAATAAAATCTTTAAAAAGAAAAAAAGAAGTCCTATGCTGAACCCCTAAACACACATATGTCTGTATGTGGAGATGGGGCCTTTAAGGTTAAATGAGGTCATAAGGGTGGAGCCTGGATTCAATAGAACTGACATCCTTCTAAGAAGAGGAGGACACCCCAGAGTTCTCTCTCTGCCATGTGAGGACACAGTGGGAAGGTGGCCATCTGCAAGCCAGGAAGACAGCCCTCACCCAGAACCAGCCCTGCCAGCACCCTGATCTTGGACATCCAGCCTCCAGAACTGGGAGAAATAAATGTCTATTATTTAAGCCACCGCCATCTCTGGTATTTTGTTATGGCAGCCCAAGCTGACGGGAGACAGAGCCCATGCATGGGTGTGGCCCCGAGAGAGGAAATGGTGCTTGGGACCAGCTGGGAACACTCCCAGGATGGGCAAGCCAAAGTCGGACCCAGGAGAGAGAAAGCAGAGTCACCATCGGGGCCAGGGGACCCCCTCCAGGAAGCCCCCAGACTGGCCTGGCAGCAGGGGCCTGGTTAGAGAGGCGCAGGACAGGGTGGGTGCTCTCCAGAGCTGGGAAGAGCCGAGACTCCCCTGGGTTCTCCCACTGCCCACTGGGACCCTGGGGGCAGGGGTCAAAGGAGGGGGGCACCACCTTCAGTCGCTTGGCCTCCGGGCACTCCGTGTCCATCCAATCTGTAGCCACCTCCCCCATCAGACTCTCGCCCTTGGCCATGTTCCTATGAAGACAGTGGGAAGGGGGAGGGGAGAGGAGAGAATGAAGACATGCAGCCTGGGAGAGGATCTGGACAGGGTCAGAGCAGAGGGCTCTGGAGTTGGGACCTGGGAGCCTAGGTCAGTAGACGTAGGGGGCAGGGTTGAGACACTGGGTCCAATGAGGGGGTGCGGGATGGGATCAAGGTCACGGGCATAGTCAGCGGTTATGATGGGTGATGGCTGGGGTCTTAAGGTGGAATCCAGGAAGGGACAGAAATGAGTTCAGGGGTCAGAGCAGCAAGCTACCGGATAGATTAGGGTCACAGGCATTCAGCAGGTGTTATAAAGGCTCACATCAGGGGTCATGGAGGATGGAATTATCGTAAAAACAAGTAAGAGATACAGCCAGGATCGCGTAAGCATGCTGAGGGGTCAGGAGGTCATGAGATCACAGGAGAGGAGTAAATTCAGGGGTTAGACCCAGGGTAAGGTTGAGGGTCTTGAGGGACAGGTCAGAGAGCTGGAGGTGAGGCCCAGGGCCAAGGATTGAGGATCATGGGGAATGGACACTGAGTTGGAGGGGAAAGGGGGTCAAAGGTGAGATCAAAGATCAAAGTGAGTTAGAGCCAGAGGTGGTACTGGGGGTCATAGAGGATAGGGTCGGGCGGTCACCGAGGGGTTGGGGTGCAGTCATGGGTCATGGGGTCAGAAGTCACGTGGGAACAAATGCTGAGTGTCAGGGTGAAGTCTGTGAGGCTGGGGTCAGGGTGGGACTGAGTCAGGGGAACTGGGACATAGGAAATAGGATCAGGGAACGAATCAGGGGTGATCCCCAGGGATCATGGGGGCAGTCAGTGGTCAAGGGGATGAACACAGGGGTCAGGGTGGAGTCTGAAGTCAGGGTGAGGTGGGTCCAGAGTCAGCTCCAGGCAGACTCCAGTGTTCACAGAGCCCCTCAGTTGGGGACAGGGAGAGGGCAGGTCCTCACTTCATGCCCAGTGCATCCTGGCCCACGGGCTCCCGCCGGCCCTTGTGACCAGCGGCCACCTCCTTGTGCAGCGCAAAGCCCTCGGGGAACCAGAGGGTGCTGTGCTCCCGCTTGCGCCGGGCCACCATGACGCCCAGGACGAGGATGACCAACAGGAAGACGGCGCTCGCAGCCAGCAGCGGCAGCAGTGGCACCCGCGGCAGTGGCAGCTCCAGCGGCTCCCCTGGGGGAGGAAGCAGGGGCTTCAACCGCGGCCATCCACTGCCGCACCCCACTGCGGGAGCCCCCCGCTCGTCCGGCCCTCAGGCCTCACCCCGCGCCGCTCGCAGTGGGTATGGAAAGTCCAGGCGCTCCACCGCCGACAGCGCCCCCAGGTAGTCAGCCGCGCTCTGCGCGTCAGGGAAGCAGTGGTCATTCTCTGGCGACTGCAGGCACAGCCGGTTGTCAATCTCCAGCATCACCACAGAGCTGCAGGGACAGGCAGGATGGACGGGGCACTTGCCGCAGGCCCAGCACCAGACCCCATCCCCCTCCCCAGCCAGGCTCACTCACCACCCGGCCCCCCTGCCTCCCATCTGGCATGCAGCCCCAGCACATCCCCAAAACCAGCCTTGCGGACGAGCCATGAATCCGATAGGCATAGTTTTGTGTCAGCCTCTCTAGTGGACACCGTTGGTGCACACCCAGATCACCTTTATCTGGCTGGTGCATCCACCTCCCACCTGCTGTGAGCGTTGGCTTCTAACAGCTGACAGCTGCCCCTTCTCCAGACAACTGGCCTCAGTGAAACGGGGATCCTCTCACTCGGGAGTGACATCTCTCAGGGCAGCCCTCAGCCAGTGACAGGCTGATATGGGGTGTACAAACCTGGCCCTTCTGTCTCACGGTGGGACACTGAGTGGCTATTCACGCTGCAGAGCCCTCAGAGGGATCGGGCTGAGGCCAGACCCCAGTTGACACTATCTCCTGCCTTAGTTTCTCCCCGTCCATCCTGCTTCCCTCATTCCCTCTCTCCTGAGAGCATCCCCTTCAATACATTGCATATATCTGGATCCTCATCTCAGGCTCTCCTTCCAGGAACCCAACTTCTAAACTCCCTCCTGCTTTGGGGACCCCCAATACCCACACCCCGGTTCTCCTATCTCTCTGGCTGCTGCTTCTCTTTCTCTTTTCTGAGCCAATTTCCCTCGACCAATCCTTAGGTCTCAGTGTCCTCAGATCATTCCTCTGTTCCCTTCCCGCCCCACTTCTTTGAGTCCCTCCCATGGCTTCAGTGATGGCCAATACCCTTTTGTCTTTCTCATCTCCGTATTCAGCCCCTAGCTGCCTCCTGGGGATCTGTGCCATACCCCCTGGACTCTGCAGGCTTGGCAACCCTAAAGTGACTCCCGTTTTTCACCATGTCCTCATCTTGACGAGACCCCTCCAGCGACTGGGTCACCCCAGCCAGGGACTGGTACATCAGCCACCCTCCTCCATCTCCCACGTCCCAGCTACCCAGTCAGAGTCTCTGCCACACCCTTAACATCCCCGCCCTCCTGTCGGGTCAGGGCCCTACCCTGCTCAGAGGCCACACCTCCCTCCTGGCCCCTCCTCCAGGCCACAGCAGGAGAGTTCTATATTTTCCATTTCTAAAAGAACATACCACACATGACCTTAACCACTCTGCTAGACTCCTGCCTCTCTAGGAGGCAGCGCTAGACCCCAGGGCACTCCTGCTCCCCCAAGGACTCTTGTCCCGGTCTGGAGGCATTTCTGGTTGTCATCTCTTGGAGGGCAGAGGAGGTTGGCAGCCAGGGATGCTGCTGAGCATCCTACAGTACACAGGACGGCCCCCACAGCAAAGAACGGTCTGGCGGAAATGTTGATGGGGCCGAGGTTGAGACGTGGTGGACGGATTGCCAAGAAGGCTCTCCAAGATGTTAAGGGAAGTGAAACACACAAGACCTATCATCGGTGCCCGGCTCAGAACCTGCGCAGCTCCCAGGTTCCCCGGGGCGGAGCCACTCACCCGATCACCTCTGGGGCCAGCTCCCGCCGGTTCCGGGGTTCCAAACCGGGACCAGGCCGGTGGTAGGGGAAGACCATGGCCTGGCCGTGCTCATCCAGGCGGAAGCGCAGCGCGGTGCGCAGGATGCCGCTGAGCCGCTGCAGGAAGTCGGCGCTGGAGCGCAGCAGCTCCTCGGGCGGCAGCAGCACCGTGAGCACCAGCACACCGCGGGCCAGCAGCGCCGGCACATCGCCGGCACAGTCCAGCCCATCCCAGCCACACTCCTCCGTGTTGCAGCCCTGGTCGCAGCGGCCATCGGCAAAGTGGTCCGCGCAGTACTTCTCGTACACCGGGCTAGGGGGGCGGAGAGGGCCGAGATCAGGGGGCCTCCAACCCGCTGCACACACACACCGTAGAGCCCGCGATTCCGGAGACAGAGGTGGCAGACAGCACGAGCACAAGAGAACCAGAACGTATCCACTGTCAGGCTTTATGCAAACCCAGCCATGCGCTGGGTAACTATGACTAGCCCGCAACTACCTGCAGCCGCCGGCTCGCTGCTGTAGGCACCAAGGATATGGCCCAGACCTGATCCTTGCCCACGTGGAGCAGGTATTCCAGTGGGCAGAGATGAATGAGCAGAATGTATAGCATTTCAAGTGCAAGTCAATAAAAGCTAAATGTAAACATACACACACAGTGCTATATGGGATTAAATGCTAAGGAGGAAAATAAAACAAGCCAAGTGCTGGGTGTGGCCAGGGAGGAGCTCACTGAGAAGGTGCCACTATTTGAGCAAAAACTTGAAGGCGGTGAGGGAGGAGCCATGCAGCTTCCTGAGGGAAGAGCAGTCCAGAGAGAAGGAACAGCCAGTGCAAGGTGGAACCAAGCCTGGGGTATCTGAGAAAAAGCAGAGAAGCCAGGGTGGCTGGAGCTCAGCAAGCAAGGGGCAGGAAGGCAGAGGAGGAGGACAGGGAGAAGCAGGTGAGGGAAGGGTTCCGGGCCAACAATGAGACACACAGAGCGCCAGAAAGGGCAGAGCACAGGGTGAACAGATGGAATACACGGGACAGACAGACTAGGCTCATGAATAGACAGAGAGAGGGGCAGAAAAGGAGCAGGAATACACAGGCTGGGCCCAGTCAGATGGTGGGCAGAGAGAGAGGCAAAAAAGGGTGAGGGGGTGGACAGAAAGGCAGACAGAAAAAGCACGTGGATGAGCAGGTGGGGCACAAAGATGGACAGATGGACAGACAGATGGGGCATATAGATGGACTGACTGGCATACGGACAGAGGGACAGATGAGGTCCAAGGATGGATAAGGAGGGGCGCAGCAGACAGCTGGGTGCACAGAGGGTTGAAAGGAATGCATGGATAGACAGAAAGATAGACAAACAGGGCCTAAAGAGCAACAGGTGGAATGCAGGGGCAGACAGAAAAACAGACAGGCACTGGCAGATGAACGGACAGGACACATGGGTGGGCAGACAGACAGAAGTGGCCCGCGCATGGACAGACTAGGTGCACAGACAGACACGGCACAGCAAGAAGGGGCAGTGCAACAGCCAGCCTAAGCGCGGACCGACACCAAGGCGCGCAGCGGGCCGCCGCGAGGCGGGGCCCCGGGGGTCGGAGGGGCGCGGGCGCAGGGCAGGCAGGGCGCGCGGCTCACTTGCAGGCGCGGCCCCCGCCGGCGCGGCAGTCAAAGTTGTCGTAGAGGCAGGCGGGCGCGCTGCACGCGGGGTCGCAGCGGCTGTTGTTGAAGAGGCGCCAGCACTGCAGCGCCGCGCACTGCCGCCAGGGGTCGCCCACGCTCAGCGAGCAGTCGCCGCCGTCCCAGCCGCAGCCCGGACTGTTGCAGTCGCGGTCGCAGCGCCGGTCTCCGCTCTTGGCCGCGCAGGCAGCGCTCAGGCACCGCGGCTCCTCGGACGCCTCGGGCGCCGCCACCGGGCCCTCGCAGCGCGGCCCGGCCCAGCCCGGCGCGCACGCGCAGCGGAAGAAGGGTGCGAGCGGCGCGGGCTGGCAGGAGCCCCCGTGGAGGCAGGGGGAGGCGGCGCAGCTGGCGTTGGCGGCCCCCGGCGGCGACCCCCGGAAGCCCCGGCAGGCGGGCCCCGACAGCCCCGGGGGGCAGGCGCAGCGCGGTCCTCGGGCGGTCTGCTGGCACGGGACGCCCGCCGGGCACTGCAGCTCCCGGCAGGAGTGCGCCACCCGCTCGCAGTGGGGGCCCCAGAACGGCTGGGGGTCCGGCGGGGAGAGGAAGGAAAAGTGCCGCATGGGGCGGATGGGAAGAGGGAAGAGAGGAGAGAGAGGGGAGGGGAGGGGTTCAGGACTCAGAAACAGCTGAGCCACCAATCTCCCCAGGTCCGCCCCACCTCTCCCGCTTCCCCGGAGCCCCACCCTGCAGATCATCCCCGCCTTCCCCAGAGACCAAGCCTCCACACCGCAGCCTCACGGACACAGCCCCAACCTCTAAGCAATTTCAACAATTCCCAGAAACCTGCTTCGCTTTCACCTCTTCTCCCCTAAAGCCACGCCCTCCCACGAGGCCACGCTGCCCGCGCCGCTCCCAAAGACACCAACGGGTCCGGCCACCCCCACCTACCGGGACGCAGTGGCAGGTGAAGGTCAGCGCACCCCCAGGGCCCGGGCTGGGACGGCACTGGCCTCCATGCTGGCATGGCTGGGACTCGCAGGGAGACAGGACAGTCTGACAGCGGGGACCTGGACAAGCAGGGGCCGGTGGATCAGCCACCATGGGAAACAGACAGGATCCCAAGCCGACCCCCTCTCCCACACTTACCCGTGAAGCCAGCTCTGCAAAGGCAGTGGAAGCCCCCACCGGGGTCCTGCAGGCAGTCCCGGGTGTGTGCAGCATGGCAGGCGCCCAGGCGACACTCATTAATGTCCGCCTCGCAGCGCAGGCCCGTATAACCCGGGGGGCAGGTGCAGCGGAAGCCACCCACCAGGTCCACGCAGGTACCGTTGTGCAGGCACTGGGGGCCCAGGGCCAGGGGTGGGCCCGGGCCACAGTCGTCCTCATTGATCTCACAGAGCACGCCTCAGGGAAGAGAGGAAGAGGGAGCAGTCAGGAGGTGACGCAGACCCAGCCTCCCATCCTGTCCCCCAACCCTGGCCCTGGCATACCCAGCGTCCCAGGGGGGCAGGAGCAGAGATAGCGGGCCACAAGGTCAATGCAGAAGCCCCCGTGCTGGCAGGGCTGGGAGGCACAGTCATCCACATCATCCTCACAGTTGTCACCAGTGTAGCCAGCCGGACACTGTGGTGGGGGTGAGACAGGGTCCCCCTCAGCCCGGACATGGATACTCCCCATGAAGACACAGAGAATCCCAGCACAAAAGCACACACATGGTCGTCCAACGCATGGAGATATGCCCAGGATGCAGAAACACACACACACTCAGTTCACGGAGACACAACCAGACACAGAGAGCTACAGACACACATACAAACAAATGCACGGGATGGACACACAGGAGAAACACCCAGATACACCCAAGACACATACAACCGGAGACACACACTTGGACACTGGCACATGAATTCACACCCAAAGAGACACCATGCAGAGAGAGACACAGAGAGACACAGAGATACATCCAGGAAACAACCAAAGACAGAGGCACACCCAAACAGACAGAAACACTCCCAGATCTACCCGGAGTGACACCCACAAAACCAAAAGCCCAGACATGCCTAGAGAGAGGCACACCCACTCAAGGCTGTAGACACACAGAAATGTGTGCCCAGATACACCCAGGCGTGGCTAGCTCCCCTCTCCCCTCTCCTGGGCGCCCCTTACCTCGCACACATAACCCCCCATGTAGCCACGGCAGGTGCCCCCATGCTGGCACGGCTGGGCCAGGCAGGGGTCCACCTCCTGCTCACAGTAGCTGCCTGTGCGGCCCTCTGGGCACATGCAGTAGTGGGAGCTGTCCTTGTCCACGCACTGCCCACCAGCCTGACACAGCTGCTCCAGCCGCACCCCTGTGCAGAAGGGAGCAGGGTCAGGCACACACTCCCCCTCCCTGCTGGCATCAGCCACAGCACCACCCAATGTCCCTGCTGGCATCAGTCACCAGGGTCTCACCCACACTCCATCGAGTTGTCACACATCCCCCCAAACGGGCCCCGTCTCAGTCACTGACACACATACACAAACACCTTCGCTGCTCACACGAGCTCAGTCACACACACCATTGCAGAGTCATCCCAGTTGTCTCAAGGTGACAGATACACACACCGCCCTGGCCCTGGCTGGCTGTCACACATCTACACACTCAGCCACACACCCCATCATGCCCGTGTGCTCCGTCGCACCCTCATTCGGGTCACACCAGCAGGAAGGATGTGCACAGATGCCCTCACACACCCCACACACCCGGCTGCGGCGCCCTCTCACCGATCTGGGCTGCGGCCTCCCTGCAGGGCAGGCTCTGGACGTCACAGAGGCGGCCGCTCCACCCCGGGGCACAAAGGCAGTGGAAGGAGGCCCCGGTCCGGGCACAGCGACCCCCGTTCTGACAGGGCGCACGGCTGCACCAGTCTACCAGCGTCTAGAGGAGAAGACTTCAGCGTCAGCGCTCGGGGACCCCCTAGAAACTGTGCCCCAGCTTCTCCTCCAGGGTCCCAGGCAGGCCCCAGAACACCTCTCCAGATTCCTCTCGCAGGATCCTGGGCAAGTCCCTCACCACAGCCCCGCTGCAAACCCCTCCCCAGAACCCGGGTGGCCCCTCCCCAGAACATCCCCTCAGACTCCTCCCCTAGGCCCCCAGCGGCCCCGCCCACCTGGCACTGAACGCCAGTGAAGCCCTCTGGGCAGGTGCAGCGGAAGCCAGGGTGGGCAGCAGTGCAGATGCCCCCGTGCAGGCAGGGCCGAGAGAGACAGGGGTCGGCCTCATGCTGGCAGTGTGCACCAGTGTAGCCGGGGCGGCACAGACAGCTGAAGGAGTTCACGCCGTCCACGCAGGTCCCGCCATTGAAGCAGGAGCTGGAGGGGAAGCAAGGCGTGGGTCAGGCAGGCCCGGCCCCTCGAGGGCCCCGCCCTCCTCCCTCGGCACCTCCTAGCGTTGAGTGGGGGCGCTCTGTGACCCCTACCCCCACCAGAAGCTGCAGGCCCAGCAGAGGCCCCGCCCCGCCCCGCCCCGCCCCGCCCCGCCTCGTCCTGTCCCTTAGCCCCGATTTTCCAGGTACTTCAGCGATTTTCCAGGTACTTCAGCGCTAAGGTGGGAGCCGCTGGAGGCTCCGCCCTGGCCTCGCCCCCTCAGGATGCAGCATCCCTCAGGAGACCTCCAAACGGACACTCTGCCCCTTCACGGACAGCGCTCCAGAGATCAGAGTCCTGAGGTGAGGGCCAAGCCGAGGACCCCGCTTCTTGTCCCCACACCTTCTCAGGCCCTGCGCCCCATCCGATGCCAGGGTCCCTGAGCTCCCAGTAGAGGCCACGCCCACCTGGGGCTGCAGTCAGGTAGGTCCTGCTCGCAGCGGAAGCCTCCGTAACCGGGCGGGCAGGTGCAGGCGAAGGAAGCCACGTGGTCGGCACAGGTGCCGGGGCCGCACGGGCTGCTGAGACACTCATCCACGTCCAGGGCGCAGCGGGGGCCAGCGAAGCCAGGGAGGCAGGAACACAAAAAGGAGCCCACGCCGTCCTGGCACGAGCCACCGTTGAGGCAGGGGTCTGCGGCCAGAAGAAGGAAGGGCGTCTGGTCGCTCACCTCACCACCCTCCCACCCCCCACCCCAAGGCAGCCCTGCCTGACCCCTCCAGGCCTCGCAAGAAGGGAATCAGAAGGAACCCAGGCTTGATCAGGCGCGGCACATTGGGTCAGAAGGGTCAAACTTGTCTTGTGTGGCCTCATCCCCCCCCCACCTGGAAGCTTCACCTATGTGGAAGCAAGAGGGCCTGGGGGAGTCAAACGGTCCCTTTAAGCTGCCGGGCACTCCCTGCTAGCCTCCCCAAGACCTGGGCCAGCCAACAGAGTGGCCACTGGCCACACGTGGCTATGGAGCCCTTGACATGGCTGGTCCAAACTGAGATGTGCTGCAAGTGTAAAATACACAGAGAATTTCAGACTTTGAAGACTTAGTGTGAAAAAAATTAAAATATCTCAATAATTTTTACATTGATCACACGTTGAAGTGATAATATTTTTATATATTAGGTTAAATAAAATATATTATTAAATTTAATATCATCTGTGGTGGTTTTTTCTTTTTCAATGTGGCTATTAGAAAAATTTTAATTGCATTTGTGGCTTGTATTACTTGTCTATCAGGTAGCCTCCTAGAGAGCTCACTGGCGACTATGGTCTCATGCTTTGCCTGCAGTCCTAAGCTGCTTGCTGCCAGAGGCAGGCTCCAGGCTCCAGAGTCAGAGAGACCCGTGCTCTGATCCCAGCTCACCCCCTACTTGCTGTGTGACCATAGGCCAGTCACTTAACCTCCTCCGGGCCTGAGTCTTCCCCATGAGTAAACGGGGAATTAAGAGAACTGTAAAGATGAAATGAAAGCACAGTGCGGGCACACGGTATGGGCTTGAGAACATGTTCCCTAAGGCAGCACCCCCAAGAGTTCCCCTGAACTCACTGGGGTTGCAGTCATCAATGTCCTGATCACAGGAAGGGCCACTGTACCCGCTGTGGCAGGTACAGCTGAAACTCCCTGCCAGGTTGGTGCAGGCACCATGGGGGCCACAGGGTGAGGGGCCGGCACACTCGTCCACATCCTGCTGGCATCGCGGGCCTAGGGGTAGGGAGTAAGGTGACATTTAGGGTTAGAGGGTACAGGGCAGGGCCTCAGGAAGAACCTGCGGGCTGAGGTAAGTGACCGCAGAACAAGCCATGCTGTCATTTGCCTCTGGGCGTTTCACAAGTCCTATCTCAGAACTGCCTTCTCCCTGTTTCAGTGGGTGGTGAATGCCTTCTCTGATTGGAGTCTGCTCCCTCTGGAAGGTGTCCCCAAACCTTCAACCTGAGTCCTAGTTTCTCTGTCCCCATATCCTTTCCTCTACTTCAAAACTGACCACATGGGCTGCAAGCATCTGTGTCCAGCTCTGGTCCCTTCCTAGAAGGAAGCCCTCCTAGAAGGCAAGGTCGGGGTGAGTCCCCCACTGGGTTCCCAGCATCGCCCAGTATGGGGCAGTGTGCAGAGGAGGTGAGCAGGAGGAGGAAGAAGCAGCTGGTGTACCTTGCCAGCCAGGGGGGCAGGAGCAGACAGCCAGCTGGCCAGGGGCAGACTCGCAGTGGCCTCCATGCTCACAGGGGTTTGGGGAACAGGGAGACAGCAGCTCACACTGGCGGCCTGTGGTGGGCAGGCAGAGTGAGACAGTCTTGAGAGATTCCTTGTTCCCATCCCTCCCACCCCCCGCCTGGGGTCCCCACCTTGATACCCATCTCCCAAGCTCCTGGGGAGAAAGAGGAAAAGAAAAAAAGGCAAATTCAGAGGAGGAAGAGAGAGTGGAGCAGGAGGGAAATGAGAAGGAAGAAATGGGGAGGGGGTTCCCGGAAAGGGAGGGTGGGGACACACACCCTGGACACCAGGGGGGCAGATGCAGCGGAAGCCCATTCCATCAGTGGTGCAGGTGCTGCCAGCCTGACAGGGCTGGGATTCACAGGCATCTCGAGCGAGGCTCTGGCTGCACCGGGGTCCACTCCAGCCAGGTTCACACACACAGCGGAACCTGGAGGGGGAGGAAGTCAGGGCCGGCACATGGGCAGGGAGGCAGTGGGGGATCAGGGGTTGGGGAGAGGCCTCACCCTCCGGGTGCATCGTGGCAGACGCCGTGACTGCAGGGTTCTTGGGCACAGGGATGGCTGGGGGGGAGGCAGAGTGGGGGCAGGGAGCCAGGTGGGCAGAGGCAGTGGAAACCGTTCTCCCTGTCCACGCAGGAGCCTCCCTCGCCGCACGGGCTGGACGCACACTCGTTGATCTCCACGTTGCAAAGGGGCCCTGGGAAGTACGCAGGCAACCTCGTCCCAGGACAAGGGCGGCCGAGCTAACCAGGAAGCGATAACCTTGCCTCATTTAGCATGGCCATACCCTTGAGCAAGGACAATCTCATAACGCATCAGCTCTTGTGAAAATTAGACAGCCATCTCCTCAACCCAGAGCTGCCTCGCCCCACATGATCGCCATCCTCATCCCCAAGCTTACATGAAGCCACTTTAATCTCCACCAAGGATTACCTTGGCCCCGCTCAGAAACACCCCGATCCCTGAGACTGGACGCTCATCTATGTTCCAGGAAAACCTTGAGCCCATATAAGGATGACCTCATGCCAATGAGAGAGAGCACAACCTCAGGGCTATGTGTGGACAAGCGTGCGCAAGGAGAGCAGCAAAATTCAGCCAAGAAAGACAAGTGATTTCACCTTCACCCTATAAAGACCCCTTTCCGTGGCAGCCGCTTGCCCACCTGTGAAGCCAGGCTGGCAGACACAGTCGTAGCGGTTGATGCCGTCACGGCAGACCCCAAAGGTGCAGGGGTTGCTAGCACAGTCATCGATGTTCACCTCGCAGTTCACACCTAGGGAAAGGCAACAGAGCAGGGGTAGCCAGCACTGTGCCCGCCAAGGGCACCATTCCCAAAGCCTCTGTGCCCCTCCAGATGTACTGTTCCCGCCTCAGCCCAGCCCCTGGCCCACCTGTGGTGCCGGGAGGGCAGCGGCAGAGGTATTTGTCCACCAGGTCTAGGCATTTGCCCCCGTGGCGGCAGGGCTGGCTGCGGCACTCGTCCACCTGGCTCTCGCAGCGCGTGCCCGTGTAGCCCGGCGCACAGGCGCACGAGAAGCTGGCGATGCCATCCACGCAGCGCCCGTGATGGCACGGGTCCGGCGAGCAGTCATCCACGTTGAGCTCACAGAGCGTGCCCTCGAAGCCTGCGGGGCCAGAGGGTCACCCTCCGCCCACTTGCCCAGGTCCTGGCCCCAGCCATAGCCTTGGCCCAATCCCGGCTCAGCTCCATCTCAGACCCTGCCCACCGACAACAGGAAGTGGGCTCAACTCAGGCCCCGTCCCTAGCTGGCCTCTGCGCCTTCCAGCTACAAGCCCAGGACTCGCCCCTGCCACAGTCAAATCCCACCCCCAGCGTGGGCCCGCTTCCAATCCTTGCGCTATCAGCCCTGTTCTGCCCCACCCTCCGCTGGAAACAGGGACAGGTGGGAGGTGCCTGGGGATGGAGGGAGTTGGACCCGCCCCCTCCAGACCCTTTGGCCCCACCCCGAGCCTTACGTCCGCCTCTGTCCGTCGTCGGCTCCGCCCCCTGGCGCTGTCATTGGCCCTGCCCTGGTCCTGCCTTGCTGCAGTCCCGGCCCCAACACTTCCCCGAGGCTGTCATTGGCCCTCTTCCCCACTAGCCCCGCCTCCAGATTCTTGCCGGCCTGCCATTGGCCGGCCCTCACCCTCTGCGCAGCGGCATTCATAGCCATCAGGCTGGTCCACGCACTTGGCTCCGTTCCGGCAGGGTGTGCTGGCGCACTCGTCCACGTCCAGCTGACACATGGCCCCGCTGAAGCCTGGGTGGGGAGTGGGATGAGCAAAGGCCCAGATAGGGTCGGAGCAGTCACCCCTCGCCAGCCCTGCTTTGTTTGGGTGGGAAGCCCATTTACTTAGTTTTAAATAAATGTCAACTTTTTCATAACGTGGTTTCTGTTACAATAGTTATCCACTAACATGGTCTTATGGGCTCCCATGCTGGAGCCTTTGCCCCTGCAGGGACCCATCTTTTTCAGCCTCCCTGGTAGAGGGTCCTCACCTGAGGGGCAGGTGCAGCTGAAGCCGTTGACTCTGTCCTTGCAGACCCCGCCGTTGACACACGGGCTGCTCTGACACTCGTCCATGTCCACCTCGCAAAAGGTGCCCGTGAAGCCTGGGGGGCGAGGGAAGGGAACCAGGGAGGCAGGGGTTAGCCTCTGGTGTGAGGGGAGAGCAAGGCCCTTCCTTCCCCACTCACAGAGAGTTGCCCTGAGCCTTGGCCTTGCCCCCAAACCAACCCCCGATTCAGTTTACAGCCTCGGGCTGGACCCTCACCCAGCTGTGGTCCCAACTAACCCAAGCCTTCTGAGACTCCATAGGGGCCCTCCCTTCAGACCAGCGCCTTCCCGCTCCAGTCCTCACACTAAGCCCTGTCCCCAGCTCCCAGACTCAATCCCACCCCAGTGTTAGGGCCAGACTGTCTGCAGGCTCCACCTCGACTCTACTTCAGCCCCTGGTCCCGCCCTCATATCGTCCCCGCCCCCCAGGGGGTCTTAAAGCCCAGACTCCACTCTTAGGCAATCCCAGGTTCTACTGACTCCATTTGACCATGCCCTCAGCCTCCCACAAACATTCTGTTCTGGCCCCGTCTCTACCTCATCTCCAGCTTCAGTCTCTGAGTCCTACTCCAAATGCGGTTCCACCCGTGTCCCCTCCCCCCCACCCCCGTTGGCAGGCTTATCTCGCCCCGCCCCCGGCCTCAGGCCACGCCTACCACGCACCCGCCATGCAGATACAGGTGAACTGTCCTATGCGGTCGAGGCACGTGGCCTGGTTGCGGCAGGGCCCTGACAGGCACTCGTTGACGTCGGTCTCGCAGCGCGGGCCAGTGTAGCCGCGGCCACACTGGCAGAGGAATGAACCCTGTGTGTTCACGCACCTGCCCAGGTGCTCACAAGGGTTGGCGCCTGCGGGAGTAGGCACAGCCGGTGCTAAGTGTGGTCGGCTGAGGACCCGCCTCTCCCGTCCTTCCCAACCCTCAGACAGGGTCCCCTCACCGATGGAGCACTCATCCACATCCTGGTCACACGCCCCGCCAGTGAAGCCCGGTGGACAGGTGCAGATGGCCCGGCCGTTCACTGGGTTAGTGTCACAGATAGCATCCTCGTGACAAGGGTTGCTGACACAGGCATCATCCAGATGACACAGAAGCCCTGGGGAATGGTAGGCAGAGGTCACGGGCGGACCAGCTCTGCCCAGAGGTCCTACACTGCCGCGTACTGTTTTGTGTTCGGGTTTTATTAACTTGTGGTGTATTTAGTAGCTATTTTCCCCCTAATCATTTATTAGGGAAAATTTCAAACATAGAGAAAAGTTAATTCATACCCCCACCACCTAGATTTAACTATTATAAGCTTTACCTATCTTTTTCTGAACCATTTGAAAATGAGTTGGAAACATCAACATATTGTTTTTAAAGCTGTTGGCTCTTTTTCTGATTATAAAAGGCTCCTACCCTCAAGCCTTTGTTTCTGTGGTATCCCTTGCTTACATGCCCTTCTCTCCATCTCTAAGAGCCCCTTCCAGAGACCTTCTCTGACCTTTGCCACTTCCAAAGGTCCCTTCTCTTTCCCAGTCACAGCACAGCTCTCCATTCCCATGGCTCCTGCCCTGGGCTGTGTGCCAGCCTCCTCCAAGGCTTATCTTCCACCCCAAATCCAGCCTCCAGCATAATCGTTCTAATACTCATGTCAGACTCCATCTTTGCCCCTACTACAGAACCATCAATGGCTCGCTGCTGCCTACAGGGAAAACAGCCACTCACCAGTCTTGCCCATGGGGCAGGCACAGTAGAAGGAGGCCACGCGGTCATGGCAGGTGGCCCCATGGAAGCATACGGCCGTGGCACAGTCATCGATATTCTGACTGCAGCTCTCGCCTGTCCAGCCATTGACACACACACAGCTGTGGCCACCCAGAGTGTTGAAGCAGGTGCCCCCATTGTGGCAAGCATTGGGCTGCAACTGACACTCATCCACATCCTCCGTGCAGAATTGGCCTGTGACACACAGAAGCACCAGTCCAGCCACCTGGTGCAGGATGGCCCAAGGTCTGCCCCCTGGCTCCCTTCAGCCCCAGTGCTCACCTGTCCACTCAGGAGGGCACTGGCAGTTGTAGGTGTTGACGCCATCCACACACGTCCCCCCATTTAGACATCGGTGCCCTGGACAGTCGTCCACATTTACTTCACAGTTCTGGCCCTCGAACCCTAGCAAGGGAGGAGGCAAGGATGGCCCCTGCCAGGCTGGCCTGCTGTCCCCCCACCCCCACCCTGCTGCCTCCCCCAGGGACAGCTCCCTCACCAGGAAGGCAGGCGCAGTCATAGCTGAGATCGCCACCCTGTCTACAGGTACCCCCATTACGGCATGGCGAGGGGGCACAGGGCACTGCAGGGTTCTCACACAGTGGCCCCGTGTAGCCAGCTGGGCACTGGCAGTGGAAGGAGCCAGGCGTGTTGAGGCAGGTGCCCCCGTGGCGGCAGGGCCCGCCCACCCGGCACTCATCCACGTCGCTTCGGCAGCTGCGGCCCTGGTAGCCAGGTGGGCAGGAGCAGATGTAGCGGCCGTCAGGCCCCACCGAGCAGCGGGCACCGTGGGCACAGGGACTGCTGAGGCAAGGGTCTGGCAGGGAGCAGTCAGGGCCTAGAGGGACCAGGAGAGGGTGAGCTTGGGCTGGCCACACCCTTGCCTGCCTCGAGCTCCCCTCCAGACCCTCCCTTACCTCGGAAGCCACGGGGACAGCGGCAGGAGAACCGGGCAGTGCCCGCCACCACTGAGCTCTGGCAGACACCCCGGCCAGCACAGGGGCCTGAATGGCAGGGGTCTTCCAGCTGACATCGCTCACCCACCCAGCCTGGCGGGCACCTGTGGGCAGAGACGGCTTGGTGGGGGCAGTACAGGCCAGGACAGCCCCAGACACAGAGATACACACAAGACAGGCAAGAAACAGGCAAACAACCCCAAAACACACACCCTCATTCATTCAGGCAATTAATATCCACTGTGCACCTACTGTGATCGCAGCAACAGGAAAACGGCAGCAAACACAATAAAAGTGGCCCCCTCTTGATGCTCACAGCCAGGTCAGGCAAAGAGAAGATAGACAAATAACGAACTAATAGACAACATGCCGCCATGGGGTGGTGAGGGCCATGAGCACCACAAAGGACATGAAGAGTAGTTTGAGTGGCGGCCCCCAGAAAAGCAAGGTCCATGTCCCAGAACCTGTGACTGTGCCCCTTTTTGGAAAAAGAGTCTTTGCAGATATAACTAAGTGATAGATGCCAAGATGAGACGATACTGGATTTTCCAGATGGGCCCTAAATCCAATGACAAGTGTCTTTATAAGAGAAAGGCAGAGGGAGATTTGTGAGAAAGACGGGAAGGCCGTGTTAAGACAGAGGCAGAGGCTGGAGTGCTGCACCCATAAGCCGAGGAGCGCCTGGAGCTCCCAAAAGGTGGAAGAGGGAAGGAAGGGCCCTCCCCTGAGGCCGCTGGAGACAGCATGGCTGCCAACACCTTGATTGCAGACTTCTGGCCTCCAGAACTGTGAAAATAAGTTTCTATTGTTTTAAACCACCGAGTTTTTGGAATTTGTAATGGCAGCCACAGGAAACCAAGACTCAGGATAAGGGGCACAGAGTGATGGGGAAGGCAAGTATTATGTTTTCACAAACTGAAGAAGGTGAGGGAGCCATGGGGCTGTGTGGGGAAGAGCATTCCAGGCAGGGGGAACAGCAAATGTGAAGTCTCAGACTCCAGAAGACGCACACAGGCAGTCCCAGAAACATATCACAGATACACACACCAACTCGACCTATTGGCCTGGCGAATACTCACACAGACACCAACTCACAGCCGGGTTCGTGGATATGGGCAACTCTCACATGGACAGACAGGAGGACCAGCACCAATCCTCTACTCCTTCCCTGGGGGCCATATAACCCTTCCTTCCACCGGGGGCATGAGGCTGACGCCAATGTTGGCGCCCTCTCTTAGCCTAAGGTCCTTCGGCCTGCAGCCCCCTCCCAAAACCGACCAACACAATCTTGAGGGTGAGGGAAATATGAGAACTGGGAAGGGGTTGGTCTTAAGCCGGAGGGAACCTCCGCCCGCCGGACTTCAGCGGACTTCAGCGACTTCAGCGGGGTTGGAGGGAGGGCTTGGAGAGGCTGGGGGCTCCAGGCCCCGCCCCCACTCCAGCACAGGTCCCTCCCTCTGGGTTGTCCCAGTCGCTTGGGGCTTAAATCAGCAGCTGACTCAGTCCTTAGCGTCACCCACGAAATCCCCCCACCCCAGCCCCCAGCGAAACAGGTCGGGGCACGGCCGGGCGGGGATACAGGGGTGTTAGAAGGGGAGGGCCCAGCTCCCAGCCCCCTCCCCAAAGGCCTGCAGTGCAAGCAAGGACGCCACGACTGCGGGCCGGGAGGGGGCGCGCTGCGCCGGGCCCCGAGGACTGCCCGTCCCACAGCCCGGCAGGGCGCGGCCCCGGCCCCCTCCCTGCGCCCCGGGCGGGTTCCCACGCTCTGAGCCCCGCGCCCCTGCCGACCGGTCGGGCCGGTTCCAGCCTCCGCCCGCGCCCAGCCCCATGGACCGGGCTTTGGGGGAGACCTGCGGGGGGAGAGCGGACTTGGTAGGGGTTGGCGGGGGAGGCGAGGATAGGAGATAGAGACAAGGGCTTGGGAGCCTACTTTGAGGAGGAGACTTGGGGGATCCATGGAGGGCTGACAGACTGGGACGTCCCTGAAAGGACATGAGTATTTGGGACCTTGAAAGAGATTGAGGGGGCCCCGTGGGGAGTGGTTCCCACGGCCCTGCTCTGGGGACTGAGCCCGTTCCACTCCGGGCGATCCCGGCTCCGGGCGCCGCGCGCGCCGGTGATTCACCTGTCGGGGGGCGGGGCAGCCGCGGGCGCTTTCACCTGTCGGCAGCATTCCAGGCGCGGAGCTCCACTGCGCAGGCGCCCGACCCCGCGGCCCCGCCCCCCAGGTGAGTAGCTCCAGGTAAGGTCACACTGTCCCCCACCCCCACCACCGCAGACTCCCAACCCGAGGAACCCGCTCAGCCAGGCCAAGCCCCCCACCCAGGTGAGCCCAAGTGGGGCTCCAGTCCAAGGGTGTGTGTAACTTCGAAGGGGCTCTCCTGGGTCTAAAAGTCACCCCAGCCCCACCCAGCTTGGGCCTGGCACACGTCGCGTCGAATAAATGAATACATTAATGAATCGATCAGTGGCTACTGGGTGAACTGCAATTACTGCTGCTATTATAATAAAAGGAACCAGGCGTTTCCCCAGAACCTCTCAAGGTTCTCCCTTATGGCACCTATTTCCTGTGTCCCTACTATTATTATTACTTATAATAATAATAATCCCTGGTTATTAAGCACTAACTGTATGCCGAGAACTAGGCTGAGTTCACCATATGAAGTCTTTACAACCAACCCCAGAAAGGAGGACCTATTATTGCCCCCATTTTCCAGAGGGAAAAACTGAGGCTCAGAGAGCTCAAAGCACTTGCTCAAGGTAGCCAGAGCCGGGGATTCAAACTGAGCTCCATCTGCCTCTGACCTGCTCTTTCCCAGCCCCTGCTTCGCTTCCCCTTCCCTCTGCCTTTCCTTGTATCATCCAACAACTGAATTCTTGGGCCCCTTCATGGTCACAAGCCAGGAAAAAGCACCCGTGTTTCACAGAGGCAATGAGGTTCAGAGAGGAGGCGTGACTCACCTAAGTCACACAGCAAGATCGTGGCACAGCAGGGCTATATTACAGTCCTCCTGTGCGCCTCCCCCCCCCCCCCCCCACTAAGTCTGGAGGTATGGGAGGGTGCAGATGGTGTACCCACCACTGCCAAGCCACTGCCACTTGTCCCTGAAGATCTGTTGACTGAATGAATAATAACTACCTCCATCAGAGGCTTTACGCTTGACCTCAGACAGCCAAGAACTCTGTCAAGCTGGGGTGAGTGGGCCCATTTCCCAGACCAGGACATTGAGGTTTAAAGAGCTGAAGTCCCAGGCAGTTAGCAATGTGATGTGGGATTTGAACCCAGGCCAGGCCAACTCGAGAGTATCTGCTCTTAAACCTGCTTGATTCCAGTGGGGAAAGGAGAGGCTGCCCAAGCCACACACAGGCAGGAAGTGGTAGGGGGATCCATGGTGGACAGAGAGGCAAGGGGAGAAGACACCGCCTCCCCACACAGGGCCCACCAATGGCTCAGAGCCAGGCACTCACAGGCAGGCAGCCTCCCGGGAGGGCAGCTGGGTGCAGCGACCTCCATTCGCACACGGGCTTCCGTCCAGGCAAGGGGGGGCTGTGTGGGGGTGAAGGGAGATGGGGAGGTCAGGCAGGCGCCCAGGAACCCCAACCTGGAGTGACAGACTCCCTCCTTCCTTCCCCCAGGCAACAGCTGCGCCGGGCTGGGGGGGTGCCTCTGCGGGAGCGGGGAGCCCTCCCAATCACAGTTCCCACGGCCCCCTGCCCCAGCCCCAGCTGTTGGGGCTGCAGCTGTCCCTGCCAGCTCGGGCCCTGGGAACCACAAAGCAGGGGTGGGCAGGAGGAGAGGCCAACTTGTGCCAGATGTGGGGGCTCAGGAAGCTGCCAGAATGGGGGGTGCTAAGGCAGGAAGTGAGGGTGCCGACTGTTAAAGGGAGGTCCGGGACTGTGTGCCCAGATCCTGGGGTAATGGAGGGGGCAGGGCGGGGAGTCCTGGGCCGTGGTCTTCTTTCCCCTGATACTAGGCATCGACTCCAGCTGGGCAGGTCTGCACGGTGGCTCTGGGGAGAGGGGCCAAGGCTGGTACTCTGTGCACAGCCAGCATTGGGCGTTGCAGGGATGGGGTGTGTGTTGAAGGGAGAGGCAGCTGGCACAAGATGTGTGCTGCCCTGTCCAGCGCCCCCATCCCTGAGGGCTGTGTCCCTCTGGGGTGTGGCCCAGTCTAACTGTCCTGCTAGACAGGTCTGGGGCATGGCTGGGTGTGAGCAAGGGGAGAATTGTGTGTGCTGGCAGGTGTGGGGCTGCTGTGTGTGTGTGTGATAGAGAGAGAAAGGGGGAGAGAGACAGAGAAAAACAGAGACAGACATAAAAGAAAACTAGAAGCAGGCCAACACAGAGAGAAGGAGATAGAGAAGAACAGAGATAGAGAGAAAGGAAGAGAGACAGGACAAGTTGAACTAGACATAAGAATGGGCCAACATAACTTGTGGCCCCTTCCTCAGGGGACAAGCAGATATGACACTATCAACTGTGGGTGTTTGTGAACTCACACTGGGGACCACGTGACACAGGCTGTGAGCCTTGTGAGCTGTGTTTATGGGTGACTGCATGGGTGTACACAGGCTGGATCTGTTGTGCATCCATGTATATGATCCGTGTATCTGGGTATACAGCTGTGTGTCTGTGTTCCACCTGTGGGTGCACAGGTGTGTGTATGTATAGGTTGGATATGCCTGTCTGCATGTGTGAGCTGGGTGTAGGCATGCCCTTGGATCTGTGTCTGAGCGTGTGCAGGTAGCACGTGCAAGGCCTTGGGCTGGTGATGCACAGGATGTGTGCGTATGCACGCACATGTGTGATTGTACATGCACATACACCAATGTATGAGTTGTATGTGTCCGAGTATGTCTTGTTTGAGCTGGGTGTGTAAGTCTATGGGTATACTCTGTGAGTGTGTGTGCACGTCTACATCTCTGTATGTATGACCCAGGGCTGTGTGTGCCTGCTGCGTGTGACAGGCCATGTGTGTGCGGGCTGGTCCCGCGGGGACGGCGGTTCCTGCCGGGTCCTGCCCGTAGGGCCCAGGGGCTGGGCTGGGGAGGCCGGTCCCTCCCAGCGCCCAGCCCCACAGCAGGGCCCAAAGACCCCAGGCTAGGGCCGCTCGGCCTGCGTCCCTCCTCTGCCGGCCAGGCCTCCCTTGGGGGTTGCGCCCCCGCAGACCCCGCCCGGGCCCTGCAGCCCGTCCCGCTTTGTCTGGCAAAGAAAGCGCGAGGCCGGCCGGGGGGAGGGGGTGTCTAGACGGCGCGGCCATTGTCCCGGGCGGGGGAGGGGAGAGCGGGGAGGAGGAGGGGCGGGGGGCCCTGGCTGGCTGGGGAGGGGCTCCGGCTGTGGGGAGGGGGCGCTGGAGCGGGAGAAGAGCACGTGGCCTCGCGCCCCCTGCCCTCCCTTCCCGGCCCCAGGCGAGGACCGGGTCCCGGGGCCGCCTGGGGCTGGCGGCCAGAGGAGGGAGCCGGGCCGCGGGCGGGGGAAGGGGCGCGGGCGCGCTGTGGCTCCAACTCCGGCTCCGGCTCCGGGTCTTGCCGCGCTCCGGCC
This sequence comes from Equus caballus, assembly GCF_041296265.1. Lineage (NCBI taxonomy): Eukaryota > Metazoa > Chordata > Mammalia > Perissodactyla > Equidae > Equus > Equus caballus. Next base: position 14,475,063 of record NC_091704.1, read on the forward strand.
TGGGAAGTTTTCTCCGAGTTCAGGGCTCCGAGCACTTCGCGCCCCCTCCCCGCTCCCCGTCCCCCGCCCGGCCAGGCCTGCCCCGGGTGTGGGGGGGCGCTTTTGTGCTAGGGGTCCCCGGCCTGGAGGTCCAATCATGACCTTCCCAGAACTCCAGACGGGCGTGGATGGGGAGCGAGCCCCAGACTGTTGGTTCCCCCCAAATCCTGAGTCCCTGATCCCCGCACCTCGAGCTCCCAGTCCCGGACTCCTGGGTCTCTTCATCGCCAACCCTCATCACTCCTGGACCCCTGTTGCTCAGGCCTCTGGGGCCTGTCCCATACTGAGTCCCTGTCCCCCCGGGACGGGCATGCAGCCCCCGGGCTCCTGCGCTCCCTGCCCCTGCTCTGGTCAGTGGCTCCCGGGCGCCCCCAACTCAGTCCCAGACTCGAGGGTCCTTGCACTCTGTCTTGCCCTCCCACCCCCACCCCGTCCCGCCCTTCCGCCAGGTCCCGGCCCCTCACCTGCAGCCCCCGGCCCCGCTAGCAGCAGCAATAGGGACAGCGCCCGCAGGGACGGCAGTGGTGGCAGCCGAGGCGACATCGGGCGGCGGCGGCGGCGGGGGCCCCGGGCCCCCGGCCCCATGGCGGCCGGCCGAGACCCTCCCTCCCGCCTCCTCCCTCCTTCCCTGGGATCCGGGCGCGTCCCGGGCCAGCCTCCGCGCCGCCAACTTCGCCGAAGTGAGACTGCCGGGCCGCCCCGCCCCCAGCCCTCGGCCGCTTGCCCCGCCCCGGGGCCGGCCCTGCGCTCCGCGCTCCCGCCGGGCCTCCCGGGGTCCCTGCCCACCCTACGCCCACACGGCGCACAGACCCTCGGAAACTCAGGCCGGCCTTGCAATGAGACGAGGGCTACCCGCAGTGACAGACACACCCAGCCTTGTGAACCCCGCTCCCAACACACACCCAGAGCCAGGGACCCAGAGAGCCAGGACCCCAACACAGACCCCCAGACACCCTGAAACTGAGGCCAGGCCGTCCTGAGAGGCTCGTGAACACACAGCACGATGCACAAATGCAGAGGCATGCGCAGAGCTTCTTGGGGCTTAAAATCTGAAACACCCGAAAGTCGGGCCCAGCCAGGCCTCGAGCCTGCGCAGGCACTTGCAGCCTCGACCTCAGACACGCACTAGGAGTCTCCTGCTTGTGGGCAAACACACACACACCCCTTCTTACTCTCTGCCCTCCCAGAAAGCCATCCCCTTACTCGCTTCCCGCGTGAAGCTGGAAGGTCCACCCCAGCCCCTCAGCCCCAGCCCATCCCCTACACAGCTTCACTGCTCAGTCTGGCTCAATTTGATCAAGTACCTTCTCCAGAATCAGTCATGCTGCAAAGTCGCCCTGCAGCTCACTCTGTCCCAGGGGTGAGAATGGGGGCCACCGAAAGGTCCCACCCACGCCCAGCCCTGGAGGGTCCCTCAGTCTGAGGAAGAAAAAGCCAGACACAGGCACCCCCAGCACTGTGGGCTCAGGGCTGGGCCAGAGGGAGGGCCAGAGTCTGGGGAGGGCACCCAGAGGGGGTTCTTTTTCGTTCATTCATTTATTCAACAAGTGGGTATAAAGCTCCAGCTCTCTGTCCGGCTTTGTTCCAGGGCTGGGGGTACACCTTCCTCCCCAGAGAGGGCTTCCCAGAAGAGGGTCCAGGGGGGAGCCTGGCCTGAGGATCTGGAGGAAAGATATCCCAGCAGAGGGACAGGTCTGCACCCAGAGGAGAGGGCAGATTTGGGAGGGAGAGTGGGCAGGCCAGGGGTCCTGCAGCCATGACGAGGAGGAGGAGAAAGAAGCCAAGCTGACCCCCTGGTACTGGCCTTGGTGATGATGCTGCAGGAGGGAGAAATGCGTCAGGGGTGAGGAGCCTGGGGGTCACCCACGAGGCAGCTGAACACCAGGGCTGAGCAGGGGGAGCCATGGTGGGAGACAGGGACATGGGCACCCCAGAGATCTCTGGGTAATTTTTAAATTTTGAAATAATTTTAAACACAGAATAATGCAATTTCCATATGCCCTTTGTCCAGATTCACCAACTGTGCCTATACTTGGCCACATTTGCTTTATAATTGTATATATACACTCTTATCTATCTATATGCTTTTGTATCTTTGAGAACAAGTTGCAGACATGATGTTCCTTTGCCCCTAAATTCATCAATATGTGTTTCCTAAAAACAAGGGCGTTCTCTTACGTAAACACACCACAGTTTTCACCCTCAGTCCATGGTGAAGGTCTCCGTTGCCCGATCAAACCCTCTATAGCATGTCTCCTTGCTGCTCCAGGGTCTAATCTTTGACCACGTGTTGCATTTAATCCTCATGTCTCTTGGTGTCCTCTAATCTGAATCAGTCCCTCAGCCCTCCCGTGTCTTTCACAACATTGACATTTTTGGAGAGTTGAGGTCACTGGTTTAGCAGAACGCCCCCAGTGGGCGGGCCTGCTGGTTCCTGGTGGCCGGGTTCAGGTTGTGCATCTTTGGCAGGATCCGCAGAGGCGATGCTGGTCCTCCCCGGCACATCGTATCAGGAGGCCCCTGACTTCGGTCCCAACAGTGGTGATGCTAAACTTTGATCACTTGAGTGAAGTCGGCCAAGTCTCTCTGGAGACTGTAAAGGTACGGTTCCATTCCCATCCCCCCGCCTTGTAAAGCATAAATATCCATATTGTGTGGGGAGACGCTTTGAGACTGTGTGAATATCCTGGTGCCCATCTAACTTTCACCCACTGGTCCTGGCATTTATTGATGATTTCTTCTGATGATTTTTTAATTGAGATAAAATCTGTGTAACATAAAATTAACCACTTATCATTTTAAAGTGTACAGTTCAGTGGCATTTAGTGCAACCATCACCTCTATCTAGTTCTAAGATATTTCCATCACCTCTAAGGAAACCTTGAACCCACTAGCAGTCACTTCCCATCCCCTCTCCCTCAGCCCCTGGCAACCACTAATCTGCTTTCTGTCTCTGTGGATTTGCCTGTTCAGAACATTTCATGTGAATGGAATCATACAATGTGTCGCCTTTTGTGTCTGGCTTCTTTTGCTCAGCGTGAAGTTTTTGAGGTTCATTCACATTGCAGCGTGTGTCAGAGCTTCGTTCATTTTTATGGTTGAGTAATATTCCATTGAATGGCTCTCACACATCTTATTTACCATCATACCTTGGATGACTTTTAAAGGCTGGAAGAGGAAGAGTCAAAGGAGGCAGAGAAAGACTGTTAGAGAGAAAGAAGAAGCATGAAGAGCCAAGGGTGAAAGGTGAATGACTGACCAGGACCCAGCATCACAGACGACCCCCAGCCCTGCTGAGGCTGGCAGATAGCCCAGCCTCAGGGGATGCTCAGACACTCCCATTGCAGACATGCAGCCCCCATCTGGGAGAGGAGCTATCCCCCCATCTCACAGATGCAGCCCCTGGGGGTGGGGGTGGGGGGCTCTGCCCATGTTAGGGTGACTTGCTTAGGGGCTTCCTAGAGGAAGAGCTGAGATTTGAACCAGGCCTGAGTGACTCCAGGCAACTTGGAGTGCCAGGGGGTTTGAGGCTGGGGATTGGGCAGAGGAAAGGACACAAGTTGCCTAGAAGGGGCAAGCCTAACTCACCCTGAGTGTGCTGAGTCACCAGGCCCCTGGGGCAGGCACAGCTTCAGTCCCTGCCTGTGCCCATCACCACAGGAGGGAATCCAAGCCCTCGGCACAGGGATCTGGGCCTGACCCTTTCCTGCCCACCCCTCAGCACACTGACCTCTGCCTTCTCACGGCCTTTGCTCGGGTTCTTCCTGCGGCCCAGGACACCCAGCTGGTTAAAAGGATCCTTCTGCTTCCTCCCCAAGCAGGAACTCACAGCAAATGTGTTCTCTTCAAAAATGCACTTTCTTCTAGTTATAGGGAATGCTCTGCTCTTTCCCACATCTGCCACCCCTGTGCCCTGCTGCTCCCTCTTTCTAGCATGCCTCCCCTCCCCCTACTCCTGTACCTAGTGAGTGCCCGTACATTCTGCAAGGTAGCAACTCCAGGCAGCCCTCTCTGCCCTCTGGCTCAGCCTCGTCCATAACAGGCTGGGGGTGTCTCTGTCCTGCCCTGTTTCCCTCTCAAGACTGGGGGCTCCCTGGGGACCAGGCATCACGAAGCATAGGGTGGGCACAGAGAGGGTGACATGGGAGGGTCTGGTGACTCAGGAAGTGGCTGAAGGAGTTGGGATGCCTAGCTCAGAAGAGCGGCCACAGGGGACCAGGACCACTCTCTTCAGTGCCATTCTGGGGGCCTCTGTTGTTGTTAGTGCTGTTAAGTCACTTCCAACTCCTAGGGACCCTGTGCACAGTGGAGCGGAACCCTGCTCTGTCTTTTTACATGACCCGCTCCCCTTCCAGCCCTGTACCAGACAATGCTCTGCTGCTATTCACAGGGATTTCGTGACCAATTTTTTCGGAAATGGGTGCCGAGGTCCTTCTTCCTGGTCTTAGTCTGGAAGCTCCACTGAAACCTGTCCGCCATGGGGAACCTGCTGGGACTTGAGATCCCAGTGGCAGAGCTTTCAGCATCACAGCAACACACAGCCACCACTGTATGACAACCGGCAGACCAGAGGAGTGATGTGGTTCCCTGACTGGGAAACAAACCCAGGCCATGGGGGTGAGAGCGCTGAATCTGAACCACTAGACCACCAGGGTTAGGGGTCTGGGGGTCCAGAAAAGGGTCTGGGAGTCCAGTACAAAGGTAGGGGCTTCAGGAGGGGCATGCTTTTCCCCTGACCCATCTGAGAAAGGATTTTCTGCTGAAATCTGGTCTAGGAGGTGCCGAGCTCCACATCACAAGGAGCAGCCAAGGAAACTGGTCACACGTTCTTCTAGGCAGGAAGTCCAGAGTCTGCAACTCTGCTGATCAGGCGGCCCGGGGTCTGTGGCAGACAGAGATGGCAAGGGAGCAGTAACCAGTAACGGTGAAATCGCAGGCTGAGGGCAGCGGGGACCAAAGGAAGAAAAACATTTACAGGGCCCCTACTGTGTGCCAGCCCCTTTAGGAAGCCCCCACGGCCCCAAGGGCACCCACTCAGCAAGCAGGAGGTGGGGTCCTGGCTCTGGGTTCCTGCTGCTGCCCTCCAACCATGGTGGCAGGACCAGTCCAAGGTGTCCACTGCTCGGGACAGGCCCATTGGAGCGACCATTCCCACGGCCTCGCAGTGGGCGGCCGCACGGTTCCCAATGTGGTGGGGGCAGGGTGGGCTTGAGCCTGCCTCCACTGCCCCAGCAGCCGCCTTGGCTGGGGAGTGCATTTCTCCTCAATGAGCTCAGTCCCCAGGGACGTGGGACCTGGGGCCAGGCCAAGACACAGCTGCTGGGCCCAGGCCCGCTGACCGGGAACCTGAGAACATGCCCTCAGCCTCTCCTCCAGGGACCACAGTCTCGCCCTCTGCACGCAAGCTGGGCCAGGCCCTCCTGCCCAGGCAGTGGGCCATGGGAGCCCAACAAGAACCCGCAGGCGTGAGGCTGCCAGGCTTGGGCAAGAGCGGAAAGCTGGATCTCAGGGTCTGTGGCTGCAGACCCAGCCAGGTCTCCTGGCACTGCCTCCCTGGGGTCCTCTCCTGCTCAAACCCTGCATGGCTCCCCACTGCCTGGAAGGACACCCTCCTCGCCTCACCAGCTTCACTTCTCTGCCTCCCATCCCTCCTAGTCTTTGCCTGGACTGTGCCCACTCCCAGGAGCACCCTTCTCATACCCCAAAGGCTCCCTTCGCCTGGCAGCTCACTCTAACCCTCCAGCCCGTCTCACCTTCCTTCAGTCACTCAACAAACATTACTGATGGTCAGCCCTGGGGACCTAGTGGTTAAGCTTGCCACTTTCCACTTTGGTGGGCCAGGTTCGGTTCCTGGGCATGGACTTACACCATCTGTCAGTGGCCGTACTGTGGTGGAGACCCACATATAAAGCAGAGGAAGACTGGCCACAGATGTTAGCTCAGGGTGAATCTCCCTCGGCAAAAAGAAGAGGAAGATTGGCAACAGATATTAGTTCAGGGCAAGTCTTCCTCGGCAAAATTAACAAACAAAAACATCACTGAGTACCTACTTGGTGCCAGGCCCTATTATAGGTAGAGGGGACCAAGACACAGCCAGGTCCTGCCCTGACACAGGAAACAGACAAGAAACAAGAAAGCAAACAAGAACCATCAAGTGTGACGTGAGCGAGGGAGAGATTTTAACGTGGGGGGGTCAGGACAGGCCTGGCTGACAAGGGGACATTGGAACTGAGACCTGAAGGAGGAGCAGGAGGCAGAAGGCAAGCAGCCAAGGGAGGGTGATCCAGGCCGAGAGAAAGGAGGCCTTGAGGATGAGCGGCGGGAGGATGAGAGGAGGCCCGGTGCTGGGTGCAGAGTGAGTGAGGGGTGGGAGGTCAGGGAAGCTGATGGGGTCCAGTCCCAAAGGACCAAGGAGTCTGGGATTCTCTCCCAAGCACAGTGGATGCCCCCGCGGGGTTTCAGCGGGGGAAGCTGATCTGACTGAGGTTGTGGAAGATCACTCCAAAGCTCTGCCATCTTTGCTCCCGGGGAGCGGTCCCTGTGACTGCACAGGGTCTCCTCTGGGCTCCCACGGCCTCTTCCCTCCACACAAGCCTGCCTGGCTCCCCCAGCAGATTCTGGGCTCCGTGGGTGCCTGTCTTGCTCACTGCCGAATCCCCCTTGTCTAGCATAGAGCCTGGCACACAGCAGGTGAGGTAACTGTCTGAACTGAATGATAATTGAATGAATGAAAATGCCTGGCACATCTTGGGGCAGAGGAGGACCCAGCAGCTGGGACGGAACGTGCCCAACGCCAGCCTGTGAAATGCCCGTGTCTGAACACAGACACATCCACTCGCCCAGTTAGATCAGGGCTACGTCAGAGGAAGGGATGGGGGCTGGTGGGGCTTCCTGGAGAAGGAGAAGGCGTGAGAACTAAAGAAAGGGGAGTCGAGAGAAGAAAATTCACTTCAATCGAGCACCTGCCGGCTCTGCAGGGGAAGAGGGGAGGCCACCCCCAACCCCTTCTGGGGGCAGTGGCTTCCCTGCCTTAGGACCTTCCATTGGACCGGTATCCAATAGGGTGTCTTGGCCTCATGGGCCCTGGGCTCAGATCACTCCAATCTTCCAAGCCCATGGCCTCACCCAGGACCCCATCTCTCCCTCTGAACCATGACGCTCTGATGTCCCCTAACTGCTTGTCCTTGCCTCCCTGGCTCCTGAAACTTGCCTTCCTTCCTGAAGGTGTAGCACTTGTCCTACCCACCTTTCCTCCTGCTTCAGAGAAGGGGAGTGCCTCCCTGGGGCTTTACATTACCTCTGCTCTTGGCCATAGGTTGAGGTCTCATCTGCAAAAAGGTGGAATCTGCAGCGAATGCTCATCTCACATTCCCGCAGCCCCCAAGCTCCTCTGCATCTCCCCTCACTGCTGGCTGCATTCTTCCCCTTCTCCACACCCTCTACCCCGAGAGGCTGACCTCTACAGACTGTATCAATGGACATCCTTGTGCTCTGGTTTCCAGGTGGGTTGGGCCAATAGGAGGCACTGGCAGAAGATGAAGCAGGAGAGAACAGGATATTAATCCTCCTGCAACCCTCCCTGTAGGGTCTCCTCAGCTGACTGTGTCTCTTTACCAAAGGCCCTATCCACACAAATGTCTCTCTGGGCTCAGCTAACATCCTTCCTTCCCCTTGCTCAGTCAGGGAGACCCAAAGATGGCCGTGGCTCTCCATGGATGCTGCACTGATCCCTGTCAGCTTCCCCAAACTCTGCCCATTGTGTCGGGTCCCTGTAGCAAACCTACCTCAAATTACCCCATTTGAATGTGTCAGTTGTTTCCTCCAGGCTCGGACTGGGGTCCCCATTCTCCCCCACCATCCCTGTGTAGCTCTCTCCGAGCATCCAAGCTCTCTGTCCTCAGCCTCCACAGCCAGGTGTCCTCCACGATCCGCATGGCTCCATTTCTGAAGTTTCTCAGCAGTTTTTTTGGTTTTTTTTTTTGAGGAAGATTAGCCCTGAGCTAACTGCTGCCAATCCTCCTCTTTTCGCTAAGGAAGAATGGCCCTGAGCTAACATCCGTGCCCATCTTCCTCTACTTTATATGCAGGACGCCTACCACAGCATGGCTTTTGCCAAGCAGTGCCATGTCCGCACCCGGGATCTGAACCGGCGAGCCCCGGGCCACCAAGAAGCGGAACATGTGAACTTAACCGCTGCACCACCAGGCGGCCTCTCTCAGCAGCTTTTGACCCCATGGGCTGTGCTTCCCCTCCTTGAAATTCCCCCTCTCCACTCCCACCCCACACTTGCCTGCTTCCCCTCCTACCTCCGTGGTCTTTCTCCTCTGCCTGTCCCTTAGATATTGGGGACCCCCAAGGCTCAGTCTCCAGTCTTGAGCTCCACTCTGTTCTGGGGAGACTTCATCCTCTCTCCCAGCTTCACTGCCCCTCTGCCCCACCACTCACCGATGCTCACTGGGACATCTTTGTCTTTAATCTATTAGATGCTCCTAGGTCCCTGTCCCAGGGGTCCAGCCCCCTCAGATTGCACATGATCCAAACCTGCTTCTGGCCTTCCTGGCACATCTGCTCCTCCCCCAGGACCTAGACTTGGGCCTCCACCTTCCATTGCCTGGACTTCACACATCCTCCTTCCAGGCCTCCCCAACCTCAGTCTTCCCCCTCCGGTCCTGCTCCTCAGCAGGCCCCAAGTAATATTCCAGACACACAGATTTGTCCAGAACCCTCCCCTGATGGCTGCCATGAAGCTGGGGATCGAGCTCCTTGCCTGGTGTTTGAAGCCCTTTGCAATCCCACGTCTTCCCATCCCAGACTTTCCTCCCGCTCTCACGGAAATGCTAAATCACCTAGCACAGGAGGCTTCCGTGGATTGGAGCACATCCTTGCAGGGTTCAGCTCCAAGGCCGCCTCCTCCAGGCAGCCTTTCCTTCCTCCCCTCAGGTAAGTGCCCCTCTCCTGTTCCTCATCCCACTCGGGCCTGACTGCACAGAGTTGGGAGCGTCTGTGCCCGGCTCCGGCGGGGCCAGCGGCTTAGAGCGGGTGGCAAGGACCCCAGAATGCGTGAATCAGTGAATAATGAGTGAATGAAGGAAGGCGGTCCAGAAGCGGGCGCTCACAGCGGGGAGAGGGAGGCCGAGCCCGGAAGGAGCCTCGGCCCGAGCCGCCCCCTTCCGAGACCTGGGTCTCCGCTCTCGCCCAGAGTCCGGAGCGCGCCCCGCCCCTCGGCCGGAAGAAAGGCGCGCCCGGATTGGCTCAGGCTGGGAGAGGCGGGCTTCGGCCGAGCCCGGAGTCGCTATTGGCTCACTGGCCAGGACTCTGCCCAATCAACGCGATCGCTTCCCTCCCCCGGCCCAAGACGTCGTCCTTTTCCCGCCCGCAGCCGTGGAGGCGGAAGACGGCGCCTCCTCGTTACCCTGGCAACCGTCGGCGGACCCCGTCGCCTTGGCAACGGCCCGAGGCCTCCAGTCAGCCTTCGCCTGGGCCCCTCCGGTCGCCCAGACAACCACTACCCGTTCCGGTCAACCGTCAGCCCTTTCCCCGTCGCCCTGGCAACCGCAGCCAGCCCCGCCGCCCGCTGGACCCACGGTCCTCAGGCTGCCCGCGGGCCTCCTCGCCCCAGACCTCCACCGTCCCGGAGCTCAGAGGCCCCTGCTCCTGCCGCCCACCTCTCCGCCCCCAGGGGGCACTGCTCCCGCCCTTGCAGGGCCCGGGGGATGGGTTGGGCCCTGGGGGTCCTGGCTTGGGTCGGGCTAACGTACCGCCCGGCGCTGAGGCTGTGCGCAGCCCCCAGCTGGCCGGTCTCCCCGCTCGCACTCCTGCGTGGGACTGTCCAGCCGCCACAGGGAACTTTTCAAAATACAAACCATGTCCCTCCGCTGCTGAAATCTACCCCCTTCCGCCCCCCACCCCCCACCCCGCTCCCCTTGAGAATTGAATCCAAACTCCTCAGCCCGTGGCGGTCTGGCGTGGCCTCTTCTCCCGCGTGCCTCCTCCCTCGCTCTGCCCTGGTAGCCACTAATCCCCGCGTTGTTACTCCAGTCGCCTGAACTTATTCCCGCCTCCCACCCCCCCTATTTACTGCTCCCCGCTCCTGGAAAAGTGTGTCCCCCAGCTAGGGAAGCCTTTCCTGAGCCCCATCACACACGCACATAGCTCTATGCCTCATCTGTGCTCAGCTCCAGAATCGGGCTACATTCTTGCTCACACACCATCCCCAGCGCCTAGAAGAGTGCCTGACACAGTTGACGAGTGGATGTTACGTTGGGGAGGGCTGGGGGTGGGGGAGGAAATCAGCGGGCAGGTTTTGGCCAGGAAGGCCCATCCCAGAGATAAGAAGATGTATTTCTGTGGTCTGCTGGGTCCCCAGAGGGATTCATCATGCTGCAGGTCATGACAGTGTCCCCAAAGGCCAGGCAATGGCCGGGGTGATAGAAGCTGATGCTGTGACCAGCCTGAGGCTGGGTGATCCACCCTGGACTTGCACTGCCCTTGTTTGGAGGCTGGAGCCTGGGACCCCCCAGCAAGAATCAGCAGAAACTGTGGTTAATTTGGAGCAGAAGATTCCAGGAGCTAGAGAGGCAGCCATCAGATCCCAGATGGCCCTTCAGGGAGCTGGTCACTTCCTGTGCCGAGTCCAGGCTCTCACATATCCTAATAGAATGGGGAGCTATTTTCCCATGGATCTGAGTCAGGGATCCCAGGGATCTTTTCCAGGCTGCAGCAAGAGAACTTGACCTTACAAGGCCTGGAGTCACAACCAGGAGGAAGATCGTGGGAGCTGCCCAGGGCCTGGCTGGAGAGGAGTCTGGACGTCCACTTGACTGCCCATGAGGGTTTTCCCTTGGCAAGGTGATCAGGGGCCAGGCAGGGAGGCACTCTTCTCTAGGAATAACCTCATCAGCACTGTCCAACAGAACTTTTTTTTTCTTTTTTGGTGAGGAAGATTGGCCCTGAGCTAACATCTGTTGCCAATCTTCCTCCTTTTGCTTGAAGAAGATTGTTGCTGAGTTAATATCTGTGCCAATCTTCCTCCATTTTGTAGGTGGGACGCTGCCACAGCATGGCTTGATGAGGAGTGTGTAGTTCCACACCTGGGATCTGAACCTGCAAACCCCGGTCCACTGAAGCAGAGTCTGTGAATTTAACCACTGTGCCACACCAGGCCAGCCCCTCTGATACAAGTTTTTATGTTGATGTGGCAAAGTGAACCCTTGAAATATGGCTAGTGTGACTAAGGAACTGCACTTTTAATTGTTATTTAATTTTAATTAATGTGCATTTAAATTGAAGTAGCCCGATGTGGCTATCAGTACCACATTGGACAGAGCAGCATTTAGCTGAAGACCCAGACTGGGCATGGAAGCTGGGGACAGGAAGGTCAGACTTTATGGTTTGTGCAGCTCTGGCAGCCAACTCTGGCAAGAAAAGTGGTACCCCTGGGAGGGAGGGGTAGGACACTAGGCATCTAGCTCTGAGGAGGAGAGGCATACCTGGTTCCCTGGGGTCAAAGAGCTTGCTCACACGGGCACACATACACCTATGTGTGAGCATATGGGTTGGCGTGCCTGAGGGCACCCAGAGATGCGCGATCCAGGAGTGCATCTGTGTATGTATGTCATATGGACTTCTAGGTGCACGCGGGCCAGTGAGCGAGGGCCACTAGTCCAGCAGGTCTTGCAAGAAGGCCCACATGTACTGGTGCATTTCCTTGGGGTGGCTCTGTGGGATCCAGTGCCCTGTGCCTGGCAAGATGTGGGCCTCCAGCCGGCCTGGCACAAAGCGGCTGCTGATGGCACCCACCAGCCCCTGCTCCAAGTAGGGGTCCTTCTCCCCCCACAGCAGCAGTGTGGGAGTGGCCAGTTCCTGGGACTCCAGGGGGAAGTTCCTGTGGTCAAGACAGACAGGCAGAAAGATGGCTGCCCCCGGCCCCTGCCCCCACAACTCTCCTGATCTTCTGCCCTGAGTCTGGTCTCACCTGAAGAGGTTTCGGTAGTAGTTGAGGGGCCCAATGAGGCCACCGGGCTGTGAGAAGTCATAAAGGAAGGCCTCAAGCTCGCTGGGGGTCAAGTGTGGGATGCCCCTCTTGTGGTGGGTGAGGGTGGTCTTCAGGATCTGGGCACACAGCAGGACTCTGGCTTCATTCCCAACCCACTCCAAATTTGCTACCCTCCACCCACCCCTGGGGCCTTCACCCTACTGCACCTGGAAGTCAGACATGGACAGCAACTTCTCGGGCAGCCAGGGAAGCTGGAACAGGAACATGTAGTTGGAACGGAAGAACTGGCCAATGTGGCGCACAGAGTAGTCTGGGGGGAGGGGAAGGCAGGCGTGAGGCCTGGGCCTGGCGTGGCTCCACACCCCTGCACCCCTACGCACATCCAGGTCAGGCACACAGGTGTGTCAGCACTCAAGAATGTCACCCGTGCCTGCCTGAGCCTGTGAGGACGCTCAAAACCACTTGCCAGACCCGGGCACCAGTTTCCTTCTGTGCTGAGTGATCACTGTACCCACAGAATGGGGGTCTCTCCCTATAGCTCCCAGGAACCCCCACACCGCTGGTGTGCTTTCCCTGTTCAGGCCCGGATGCATTTCCCCTGCTTCATTCAACAAACACTTATTGAGCACCTACTGTGTGCCAGGCCCTGTTCTAGACCCTGGAGACAGCAGTGAATGAGAAAGACAAAACTCCCTTCAAGGGAGCTGACAGTCTAGAGATGGAGACAGACAAGAAACAACAGCAAAAAAGAGAGCAAGCGAGCAAGCATGGAGCTATGACCACAGTGCCGGGAATTGAAATCAGGTGACATGATTGACACCGCATAGCCAGAGATGGTGTCTCATGCTATTGTGGTTGCTTAGTTATCTATGTCTTCCCTGCCAGAAGAAAGCCTCTCTCTCCTCAGTTTCCCCAACTGGACCATGTGGATGATAACATTTTCGAAAGCCCAGGAGGCTTGTGTAGGTTACTGTATGCAGGCTCCTTGTCACGGCAATTGTTACCGTGTTTTTGAAGTGTTCAAAAAACGTGGGTTACTCCTAAGCATACTGTCATTGATTGTAGATTGGGAATGCCACAGGGGAAGGGACCTAGGTCCATTGCTGCGCCCCCAGCCCCTGCAGTGCTGACTGGTAGACGGAGAAGTGTAGGCACGGACACACGGCCCTTCACACAGGCACATCCCACACAGTGCCAGGCACCCCAACACACCTTGGTACACAGACATAGGGGCAGCACTGACCACTACCAGCCGTTCAACCAAGGATGGGTAGTAGATGGAGAAATTCCAGGCTAGGAGTGCACCCCAGTCGTGGGCCACGAGGATGCACTTGGAGTAACCTGGGGGAGTCAGAGGAACTGGAGTAAGGGCGATGCCAGGCAGAGGTGGGGTAGGTGTTGGGGAGGCCAGGGCAGAGATGGGGGAGCATCCCCACCCAGGCCCAGAATGACATCCTGGATATCAGCCATTAGCAGGTCGATGGTGTAACAGTCCACATCCCTTGGTGCATCTGAAGAGCCGTATCCCCGAAGATCCACAGCCACCACGTGGAAGCGGCCCTGGAACTCCCGCAGCTGGTAGCGCCAGGAGAACCTGTCGGGTGGGCACGGAATGGAGATTGCATCAAGGTGCACCTGCACCCCAGCAGGGGCCTTCTGTGACTCCACCTTCCCGCCCTGGACTTCCCAGAAGGGAGGATGGGGAATTCCCGGCTGAGCGTGAGGTCACCTGGCCTGGAATCCAGGGCGGTGTCAACATGGACACCTCTTTGTTCCATCCCTTCGGGGCCCCTGGGTCTCAGACATACCAGTTCTCCGGGAAGCCGTGCAGAAACAGCATGAGGGGCCCGTTGCCGCGTCCAGCGGAGACATAGTGCAGGCGCAGGCCAGAGCTCTGGGGGAGGGAGGGCACAGTCTGAGAGCGAGGGAACCCCTCCTCCGTAGGCTTGAACTCCCAGCCGTGTGCCGACCCCGGTTTGGATTCAAACATTTGCTCTCTGCTCCCCGCGCCCGGCCCACAGGTCCCGCCTCCCAGGCCCAGAGAGCGCCCCCGCGTGCTCACCCTGAGGGTCAGGAAGCAGTGCTCGCCCAGCGCGGGGTCGCTCAGGCAGGCGGGCGGGGCGCGCCGGGGGCGCCCGCAGCAGCCGCGCCGGGGCCGGCACAGCACGTGCGCGAGCGCGATGCAGCCGTAGCCGGCGGCGGCCACCAGCGCCGCCGAGAACACGAGGCTCCACATGAAGGCGCGCAGCAGCTTCAGAGTGAGGCGCGACGGCGCCAGCAGCGCCGTCACCACCAGCTCGGGCATGTCGCCGCGACCCGGGCCGACTGTGGCGCCGCCGTCGGGGATCTGGGCGGGGGGCGCGGGCTGCGGCGGAGAGGCGGGACCCGGGCCGGGGAGCCCACCGCCTTGGGCCTGGGGCCGCTCCGTGCCGCCGGGCCTGCCGAACGCGCCGAGAGAAGAGGCGGGCGACTCAGACTGAAGCCGCCACCGCGCACGACTCACCTAACTGCCAGGCAAAACTCGGGGGCGACGGCGACAGGGAACAGGGCCGGGGCGCGGGGCGGGGCCGGCCAGGACCAGGCTTCGGCGGCTGGAAAGGGGCTTTGGGAGAAGGGTGCGAGGGGCCGGAGTTGTGGGCGGGGCCCAGGAGGGCTCGGGCAGGGCTTAAGAAGGGGCGGGGTCTAGGAGGCCCCGCAGCAGGTGGTGGGGTCTCAGGTCTAGAGGGCATCGAGTCCTGCTTGCACAGTAGCGAGGAGGCGCCGTGGGGAGAGGGCCGGGGCCTGAGTGGGGGCGGGGCCATGCAGAGTGGGTGCGGCCTCCGAGCCGGAAAGGTGGATCTGCCTGGGCCTCGGAGCGTGGAGGGCTGGGGGCGTGGCGAGGGCGGAGCCTACAGGAGGCGGGGCCGAGCGCTGGGCGGAGCAGGCCCGGGGCTGGGCCAATGAGAGGTGGGCTGGGCCGGAACCTAATATGGCGGGGCGGCGGGCCCGGAAGCGGAAGGAGAGGGACTGGCAGCAGCCTGGCTAGGATCGGGAGGGAGCCGCGGACGGTCGCCGCACCCTCAGGAGGCCTCAGAGCCCCTGCCACCGCCCCCTGGGAGCTCCCCGCCCTGGAGCGCAGGACCCTCCCCTCAGCTTGGCTCCGAAAGACCTAGCGGCACCTTCACCCGGTCCCGGTTCCAACGGAAGGCTCCAGCGGCCTCGACCCCTCGCCAGCCTCGCGTTGGCCTGGCGCGTCCGCCGGCCCGCCCCTGCACAGCTGTAATTGGACGCCGGGGTTATTGACATGCGGGAGACGGGTCCGCCCGGAGCCAATCGGCAGGCGCGGAGGCCGAGCTCCTCCAGGGCAGCCTCTGATTCCTGAAAGACAGGCCCGGCAGGGGTCGGAGCAGCGCCGGCCCGCCTGGGTCACTGGGCCTCTGGCCGAAAGAAAGAGGAACCGGGCAGGACCAGGCGAGAGTCCTGGCAGGGCAGCTGCTTCCACCTCCTGTTTTGCAACACTCCCCCAAGATCCTGACCATTTCAGGGTCACTCATCATTTAACCCTTATAACCTCCGGAGATGTAGGTACTACTATCACATCCCTGTTACAGACCCCAGCCTGAAACTGCCTCAGGCCAGACAGCTGACTAAACAGCACCCCAGGATTTAGGCAGAAAAGCAGCAATTTGAATTCTACCTCTCCTTCCACTGGAGACTGCCAACGGAACGCTTTTACCTTTCTTCTGGCGGGTTACCTCAGTCTCTCTAAACGTGCTTATGTGGCTGTTTCCTGACTACCTATTCCGGGCGTTATCCCTCGACTCACCCAAGTCACCACAACTGGATGTGCTGTTTCCATTTTTAGTTTTTCTCTTGGTTCCTCTTAAATACTCCACTCATCCCTTCGTTTTCGTCACTTCCCACCCTCTTCCACCTCTACTGTTAACCTTACCTTTGTATTGTCAAGACTGCTATTATACTGTCTTGGGACCATAATTACGTCCGTGGGTTGCTACTTAAAGGGGAACAGTGGTTTCCGTGGTTCTGCCTCAGTTAACAATGCATCTCGGAGTCGAGTAAACTTCCATGATTACACTGCTTGTATTGTACAAACACTTGTTCTCCCTGCACTGATTACCTCGCTTTCTTGTCTTGCGTGATTAGCCTGTGTCATAGCTTTGGTTTCTTTTACACTTTCCATCAAATCAGTTCTCTGACCATTTGATGATCCTGGCATCCCTTCCTGAGCCTTCTAATCTGGGTGCATGGCTGGTGGGTGTCTGGGGACCTCCCTTCTTCCTCTGCTACACAACACTGCCTCCCACATCCCCCCCCCCCGCCCCCCCAATCCCCACCCCAGTTCTACCGTGAAACAAAAAGACACTGGTAGTCACAGGATGGTAATTTTATATTCAGTACAAATGTTTATTTTTGCAATGAGAACTGCACAAAAAAAAAAAAAACCTTTAGTATATAAGTGAAAAGTCTACGAATTCCCTTCTACAAATGTCTAAAGTGTTTAATACAAGTCTCAGATTCACTGACATAATTATTGGCCAAGCGATCCGTGCATACAGTACAGTGGGGGCTTGTACACACCTCTTACTCGTGTATAAGACTAAGATGTCTAGTACTGTGGGAGGGACTGGGAAATGGCCAGAGAAATTAAATAATAGATCCAAGTTCTAATTACAACCCAGTTAGAGAAACACCCATCAGGGAGGTGTGGAGAGGGCCATGGCAGAGTTAAATCTTTAGAAGGAAGGTGCAGACAAAACTATTTCTCCAGCAAAACACTCGGACCTGGCCTGGGAAAGTTCCTGAACAAAACACGAAACAAAAACGAGGGAGGTGGGACAAGATGGAAAAAACCTCAAAGAACCAAAATATCAAGTCACACTGGAACCAGCACAGTGGTATATGAGGAAGTGCCTGTGGAGGACAAGGGGCAGTGGGGGACCTCAGGCTGGATGCCTGAACTACACCCTCACTAGGAGGTTGGGCAGATCCCCAACACAAGACAATACAGGGCCTTTCTGGTTGAAGAAGAAAGGGGGATGTGGGTTTAATAACAGTGCTAGAAATGTTTCGATCAGTTTGTGTCTCTGCATACATATACAAGATAAACTTTCATCTTATATCCTAGGGGCCGCTCCTGGGTGCCACCCTGGCCTGTGGCATACTAGTGGGCACAAAACACAGGCAGGGCAGCAACCTGGCAGGCTCTCTTGGGCAGGAAGGTGTGCGTGCGTGTCTGTGTGCGTGCGGAGTGAGGATCCTATTTGGGGGGATGTACACTTATCTAAGAATATCTGGTTAACCCTGAGCTTAAATGAAAGTAGTTAGAGGCAGGCAAGGTGGGACCCAAGTCCTCTGGTGAGAGGGGGACCAGGATGGAGGAGGGAGAAGGGGAAGAATACTGCCTGGAGTATGGCCAGGTTCTGCTGGAGCACATTACCCGCCTAGGAGGCCACGGTCCACAGGAAGAACGGGTACCTGGGCTCTCTGTCACAGCTTCGGGTTGGAGTGGCAGCTCCTGCTCAGGGACAGCAGGGTCAGGCCTCGGGAGAGGGCTCGGTGGCCCCTGGTGGTAGTTCTTGTACAGAAGGGGTCTGGGGTCTGAGGTGCCCCTGGGCCTAGCCTAGGCAACAGGTGGTTCACAAAGAAATGTCAGGGAGACACCAGCATTAAAAAAGAGAGATGTGTTTATTCCATGATCAGTACAGACCAAATGCATATTCACCGTATGAAAGTCAAACCAGTCAGTGACTCCAGAGTTTGGCCAACACCGAGGCACCAGCGTCGTGGTGTAGAGTGGGTTCTCATGGCACGCGTAACCTCACCAAGGTCTCCAATTATAAAATTAAAAAAACAGTGGGGGAAAGGGCAGCTGGCTGGTTGGGCTGGGCGCTGGGCAGGGAGCTTCTGCCTCAGCCTGTGGCCTTGGGCCCTGGTGCCTGCCTTGTGCCCTGGCCCTTCCTTTCCTGGTAAAAAAACAACTCAAACAGATTTGACGTTAAAAAACAAACAAAGCAGCAGCCAACGAATAAGAGGGAAAAAAGGGAAAAGAAAACTCATTTTTCTGGTTTTATAATTAAAAATAGACTAATAAAGTTTGAAAATGAGTAAAATATAGGCAGTTTTTTTGTGTTTTGTGTGTTTTGTGTTGTTTTTTTGTGGGTTTTTTTTTTTTATACCAGTTTGGTGGAGTCACCAACAAACTTCAAACAAACATATGCCAACTATGTTTCACTACACAGTACAGCCACGGTCACACACTACCCACAGCGCGGTGGCAGCCGCCGCTCAATGAGGAGACGATCACACCATTTCGGAGATAAGCAGTGCCATTGTGTCTGGAGGAGAAGAGAGAATTAAAAATAAAATAGAATCCAACAAAAAATATATATATAGAAAAAAAACCCAGAAACACAGGTGGGAAGGAACTGACTTTGGTTGGTGGCCTCACTCGCCGGGCGAGGCCGGCCCACACACGCATGTGTGACAGTCACCACGCCCTGGATTGCCATGGACACACACACACCTCCACGGCACTATTCCCTTTTGCACAAGCGAACACTTACAGAGAGCGGCTCTCGATTAAAGGCTTGTGGGGGGAGGGTGGGGGGGGGGGTCTGTTCAAGGCAAAGTCAGTGCCAGCAAGGGGGTGGGCCAGCGCCCTCGCCTGCCTCCAGCTCACGTAGGCCTGCCCTGGTCGCCTGGGAGTGGGTGGCGGTGGCTGGGGTGTGGGCAAGGACTCCTGGCGGCAGGACGTCACAAACGTGATGTTCTCAGGGACAGAAAACCAGTCACGGTGGCGGCAGCAACGATGTCCTGTGTATACTTGTGTAGACATTTGGCGGAGAGAAGAGCCTCTGCCCCACACACGGGGATGTGGGGCTTGGGTCTGGCCGGCACTTGCTTGTGTTGAGGCGTGCTCTGAGCTGATGTCCTGTGAGGGGTGGCGGGGCGTCCGGCTGGCTGTAAGGCAGACAGGCTCTGCGATCCTCAGCTGCCCATCAGACCTGCCCGGGTGTAGCATGCAGGAGGGCCAGGCCCAGCGACACCCCTGTGCCACTGCTACCGCCTCCACTGCCGCCCCTAACACTATGGAGAGTCAACGTTTTGCCAGAAAATCAAAGTCAGAAGTCACCTAGGTGCTCTCAGAAAAGATTTTCTTCAAATATTGACAATAGATCACTCTGGAAATTCATGTCAATGGTAGCTGCCATCTGGAGGGGAGAGGAGGGAGGGAGGCAGGGAGTGAGACTCGGTGCCCAGCCCTTGCTTTGGCTCCCAAATCTCCCCACACGTCCCCCTCATCTCCAGCATCGGGCCTTAACTCAGGGCCCACACCCTGGAACCTCCCGGCACTAGGCCCAGAGGCCAGCATTGTGCAGACAAGCAGAAGCCCTGCCCCAAGCACCCGCCTCTCAGAAAGTGACCGCCCCCACCCCTCTCTGGGTTCAGGGTCCCCAGTCCCGCTCCTCCAGGAGTGGACCCCTGGTTAGTGGGTTCCACCAGAGTCCCCCCACTCACTGCTTCCCGGCGTCTTCGCTCCTGCTCCCGCTTTCGGGCCAACTCCCTCTGCTGGTCCAGCATGGACTGGGGCTGGGAGCTCTGGGCCTGGGGGGCAGCGGCGGCGGCGGCCACAGCAGCTGCCTGTTGCTGCTGCTGCTGCTGCTGCTGCTCCTGCCGCTGCTGCTGCTGCTCCTGGCGACGGCGCGCCTCTTCGTGGGCTCGCCGAGCCTGCTCCAGGGCATCCTCATCCTCTCGGCTCCTGAGCAAGCAGGGCTTCAGGTCGGTCTGGGGGCCGGTGCAATCCCCAGGAGCCGCCGTGCCCCCGCCCAGAGCCTGCGCCCACCTCATGCGCTCCTGCCGCAGCCGCTCCTTCTCCTTCTCTGCATGCTCGGCCTGCGCCTTCAGGGCCTTCTCGCGCTCCTCCTTCTCTCGAGCGGCGCGGCGGAACTGCTCAAAGCTGTCACTCGACGACTTGGCTGTGGAGGACGGGGTGGTGGGATGCTTCTGCACCAGGCTAGCCCAGGAACCCATGTTCTTGATTTTTAGGTCCTGTGAGGCAGAGACACCACAGGGCGGGTGAGGGGCCCTGCTGTGTCTGGACTCCTCCTGAGAAACCTAAAGCCTGAGGGCGTGGGAGGGAAGACCCGCCTCTGGCACCTCCCTGGGGTGGGCATGAGGGACACTTGGGGGCCTGCTGTCTCTACCTTTTTGGGTGCAACTGGCGTCTTCGGCTCCTGTTTCTGTTTGTCCTTGTCAGGGGCCCCTGGTGGGGGTGCATTCTGCTCAGGGGGCCGGATCACTGGCCTCCCAACGTCCACGGGCTTCATCTCGGGCCCTGAAACACAAACAGCCCGTGGGCCTAGGCCTCCCCACCCCGGCGGGGCATGGAAGACTGGCCCATGGAAGGTTCATGTTCAGTGCAAGCCTGGGGGCCTCAGCCCGGCTGGGGGCGAAGAGGACACTCACGTTGGGGCAGGTGGACTGGGGCCTTGATGCTCTCCGGGTGCTTGGGGGGCTCTGGCCGCAGCGAGGGGCTGAAGGTCTCACTGCGGATGATGGGCGAGTGGATCTTCTCATCCTTCACCACCACCAGGGGCTGGGGCTGGACCACAGATGCCGCGCGCAGCTCCTGGGATGGCATAGGTATGGTGGCCGGTGAGGTGGGTGGGCGGCCCTGGGCCTAGCCCATGCCTGGCCCTGGAGGCTGTGGCCCAGCCCTGCCCTTTACCTGCTTCTTAGGCTGGACATTTTGCTGGGGCGGCGACTGGTGGGTCAGGCTCTGGAACTGTGGCATCTGGGGGGAATGTATCATAAGCGGGGAGGGGGCTTCACGGAGGTGACCTAGGAGAGGGGACAAGGAACGTGTCAACAGGACTAGTGTGTAGGCTGTTGGCCTCGGGCCCGGTCACGGCCCCAAACCCGAGGGGAGCCCCACAGCAGCTGAGCTGCAGCACGCCAGGCCGTGAGCTCAGGGTGCAGCAGAGCTCTGTGGGACCATAGGCTCGCTCCTGTCATGTGGCGCCCCTGCGGGGCAGAATCACCAGGAAGCTTTCAGAGGTACAGATCCTGGCACGTTTGGTCCCAGGTGGGGTCTCGGCCTAAGCACTTTTAAAAGCTCTCCAGACAGTCATACAGCATGGCCTGGTTAAATACAGGGGATGTCAAAAAGCCCACAGGGCAGGAAGCCTCGGCCTGCCTTACTGGACAGCTGCTTCAGGCCTAGAGCCTGGTGCAAGGGCCCTTCCCACACAACTCGAGGGGGCCTAGGAGCCACACAAGGGGGAAGCCCGGAACTAGTCTGCACCACAGTGGAGCTGGTACAACAGGTCCCGGGCTCACGGCTCCCACAGGAAGTGGGCCAGCCGACCCACCTTCATCCAACCAAAGGCTGGGAAGACCCAGGCAGCCACAGGATCCAACCACCCAGCACAGGGCAGGAGCCCAGAAAGCCCCACTCTTGGCCCCAAGAAAGGCCCCTCAGGCCCAGGCAGCAGCATGAGGCACCCTCCTGCTTCAACCTGCCGCATCTTGGTGGGCTCATATGGGAGAAGCAGCACTCATCCACAAAAGAAAGCTGCCTCCCCACAGCACCTTTGCTCCTGGTTCTGCCTCGCGCCTTGTGCTCAACAACCTGACCTGGGCTCCGTGGGCCAGACCTCCCACCAACTTCCTCCAGGCTGCTTCCAGCTGCCGTCCAAGAGCACACAAACCCTTGGGCCCTTTGTGGACCCCGTGGCCAGAGATGACCATTTCCATGAGCCCAGAGTGACCCACAAAGCCCCTGCCTAGAGCCAGAACTCCTCACCCAGAACACAGCAAATCTGATTGGAGACGACATGGCGGCAAAGACCAGCCTATCTCTGCACCTTGGCCCCCAGCCTTGGTACTGGGTGGCCCCAAGTGAGACCTGCCAGTGATGTGTAGGCACAAGACTGCAATCACCTCTGGTCTGGGGTGGCTCTCTGAGGAAGATCTGGGCAATGGCAGGCTCTCAGGCCTATGAACTGTAGGATTTGCTGCCTGCTGGTGGCTTCATCCAGCACCTCAGGAGCAGTGCCTGAAAGCTGGCCAGGTGCTCAGGGATGCTCGCTGAGCTTCCTTGGGACTCGGACAACTTAGCCTTTGGCCCAAAGCCCCCAGCTGGACTCCAAACCACATGGCTCCCTGTGACCCATACCAGGCCACAGGAGGCTCAGGGGGAGGTGGGTTGGGGCACTCGCAGCACGGGTGGCCAGAGGGGACCTGGCCAGCCCCGACTGCTGGCTCTCCTGAAGGCATCTCATCACCTGCCCATCAGCACCCCCCAAGGAAAAGCCTGGCTTTGCCCAGGGACGGGAACATGCACAGCTGCTGGGATCAGCGTCAGTCTTTCCCAGGGACGGCAGCCAGCTGTTCTCAGCTCAGGGCTTGCAGCAATCCCCTTAGCCCCTGGTAGCTTTTGCTGGGTTGAGAACAGCCAGGGCCTAAAGTCAACGGCCTCGATGTTCAGTTTGCAGGTGGCATCTGTGGCCACCCCAAGCAGGCTGCACAGCCTACAGCGCCAAGTCCAGGAACCTCAACCCTGACCCTCGTACATCACTACACCATGAGGGATCGAGTAGAATGTTGCCCCACCAGGGTCAGTCAGGATGTTTTGGTCACAGACATGTGGGAAACAAGCACCCAGGAAGGGTGAGGGCACAGTCTGACCACGCTGTTGAGGGAAGAAGGGCAGCCAAGGTCAGCCTGGAGACGGGAGCAGGAGACGGGCAGTGGCCCCAGGACGGGCCCCAAGCTGCCTTTGAGCTTCAGCCCCATTCTCCTCAACATGGTCCTGGCTCTACCATGTGGACCTCATGATGCCAAGAGCAAAGCACCTATTCCTGAAAGTTCCCAGACCTGTCCCTGGCTCTGCCTGGACCTCACTACCCTGTTTGCTAAACTAGCTCCTGCTCATCGTCTGATCACCTCCTCCAGGAAGCCTGCCCTGACTCCCAGAGGTGGATTGGGTGCCTCCCCTGGGCTCCTGGCTTCCCCACCTAGCAGGATCATGATTCATTCTAACGCTCTTGACTGAGTTCCAAGCGAAGGGCCGGCAGGGGCCTTCTCCTCGGTCATCTCAGCTTGCAAACAAGACAAACGCCTGATAAAGACTGCATGAAGCACTAACGTCCCCTTTCAGTCACCTCTCTCCCATCAACCCACAGGCTTCAAGGCTCGGCTCTGAGCCGTCTCAGCCTGAAGCGCTTGCTGAACCGTCTGGCTGTTAGAGAACAAAACTCTGGGCCCAACCCCAGCAGTTCCAGAGCCTGGGGGGGTGGGGGGTGGGGTGTGAAGGGCACTTACCGGTTGAGTAGGGGTCTGACTTGTGGTGTCGGGGTGACGGGTGGTGCTGGATGACTTGCTGAGGCTTGGCTGGCTGCGGCGGGGGTGGCTGCTGGCCCGGGGGTGGATGGGGGGGCTGCTGGCCCGCGGGGGGTGGGGGCTGCTGGATGTGGGTGGGGAACTGCATGGGCTGCATGTGCACGGGTCGTGGCGGGGGCTGGTGCTGTGGAGGGGGTGGCGGCTGCGGCTGGGGTGGTGGTGGTGGCGGCTGCTGCTGCTGTAGCTGCTGCTGTACAGAGGGGTGGGGTGGGGGCGGCAGGGGGGGCGGGGGCTGAGACTGCACCTTCACGGAAGGGAGTAGCGGTGTGGGGGGCTGCACCTTCTGCAGCTGCTGCAGGTAGAGCTGCATCTGCATGGAGGTAAGGGGCGGGGCAGGTGGCTCTTCATCCTCCTGCAGCAGCACTTGGGGGGGCTGAGCCATGGGGGGCTGTGGGAGCAGGGGCGGCTGGGACAGGGCAGGAGACACAGCCGGGGGCCGGGCAGGCTTGGGGGGCAGGGCTGCGGCTCGGTTGCTGGGCCGTGAGGGCTGCTGGGGCAGCGCATTGTGCAAAGCTGGAAGGACACACAGCGTGGCAGTGAGGCTCTTGGCCCCACGGCCCCAGCCTGGCCTTTCTGCTCCACCCTGACCTACCAGTCTCCCTCCACCCAGCAACCTTTCCCTCCTCGGCTTCCCATGAACTCCAGAAAAACGACGGTTTCCAAGAAGGTCTACTGGATCGGGCCACTAGCCAGCGTCATCCTGCCCTGGCCTCTGCGCCCCCACTTCCCTCCCTCTCCTCTAGCTGCTCCCATTTTCACACTGGCCCTTCTGGTCTCACAACAGGTCTTCCCTGAATCCCCCAGGTATGTCCTCTCTGGGATGAGTGTGTCCCCCCCAACATCCCCCATCCCAGACTGGGCTCTGCAGAGGAGTCACACCTATTTTCATCTCACGTAATGACTAGCCCAGCAGAAGAACCGAGGATCTTCTGCATCAAAGCACTAACTCTCTGCAAAGCCTGTCCTAGGGCACCTTAGCCCTAAAAAGCCACTGACCCCCCCCCCCGCTAAAAACAACTGAGGTGGGCTTCCAAGGGCTACCCAGAGTGCTCAGCCCCAGCTCACCTGGAGGAGAGACCACCGAGTGCTGGTTGAGATGAGGCGGAGTGCTGTGCTCAGGTGGTGGGGGCAGGTGTGGGGGCAGGTCGGGCTGCGGCAGGTGCAGGATGGGCTGGGAGAAGTGGCCGATGGGGTCAAAGACGCTGCCTGGGAGCTGGGGCTCCAGGACAGGCACCTGGGCAGCAATGAAGGGTGGAGGTGAGGACTTCATCGTGGGGGCTGTCTGCTGTGGCATGGCGGGCGGGGGTGGCGGGGGTGGCGGCTGCTGCTGCTGCTGTGGAGGCGGAGGCGGTGGGGGCTGCTGAGGCGGCGGCAAGGGCTGCTGGGGAACGGGGGCCGGGGCCTGCTGCATCTGCTGATGGTGGTGGTGATGGTGCTGTGGACAGACAGATTGACATGAGGCAGACAGAACCCAGTCAGGCCAGACCTAGGGTCGCCCCAGGGCCCACAAAGGCAGGTGGCCACTGCTCACCTGATGGGGGACTCCCCTGAAACCACATACCTTCTTCTGCTCCCTCCCGGGATGCCCCTTCTTTTTTGTCTTCTGAGCCATCTCTGCAGAGGAAAAGAGAAGGTGGTGAGGCTCTGGGGAGAAGACTGTGCATTGGCCTTGGACGCAACGCAAGGAGAAAACACAGGATGAGTTCAGAAGGGCCACTGACAGTGAGAGGGCGGCCAGGTTCTGACCGTGATGTGAGTCAGTCACGGCGGAGGGAAAGACGTATGGGAACACCTACTCATCTGCCAGCTGCTTTTCTTAGTGGGGACCATGCCTGAAAAGCCACCCTGCAACCCCAAGTCCATCAGGGTGACACCGGTGCACTGGGAGCTGAGCTAGAGAGACCTTGCCCAATGTCTCCTCCTACTTGCTGGTCAGAGGCCACTATGGGGACCTGAGGGTCTGCACCCCAACCTGCTTTGTCTTGGAACAACTGTCATGCTCGAAATGATCAAGTCCATTTGACAGTGAGGCTCCAAGAAGTTAAGGGACTTGCCCCCAGTCACACAGCCAAAAAGCAGCCACATGGTGGCTCCAACTGCATGCCCTCTGAGGCTCACTCCTCATCCTCCTGGGGGAAGCAGAAATGTGCGAGCCGGGGTGAGAGACCAAGGGTGCCAGCTTGGGTCAAGTTCTGGCCACAGAGCCAGGGGACAAGTAAGGACAGTAATGACAAGTGGGAAGGCCACAGAGTGAGCAATTTAGGGGAGGGAGGGAAGGAAGGAAAGCAGCAGGCTAGCTGGCCACCCTCCTCAGGACGAGCAGGAGCAACACGGCGAGGCGCTCAATGCCACGGCCAGCAGAGGAGGAAGTTGCCTGTCAGCTTCCCTTTCCTCACAGGAGACCGGCCTCAGCGAAGTCCCTGTGTTGGGACACAGTGTGCTGCAGGGAGAAGTCAGTATGGGTCCTGGTTCCTCAGGGGCCAAAAGCTTGTTGCTGCTGCTGTGTGGACACGTCTGGAGTGTGCCTGCCTCTGCAAGAAGCACATAAGAGCCAGCATGCCCCCTCAGCCCCACTCCAGAGATTTATGCTAAGGAGCTTTTGCCAGCCGCATGACCCTCATCAAACACCATGGGTGCAAACCCCAGAGAAGGAGAGGAGGCCTGGCTAGCACTTGTGGGCTAGGAAACGATCAAGTCTCCAACCACCAGGTGGGAGGTGGGGCCCACGGGGCCTTTTGGATTCCTGTCAGAGAGGCATCTCATGGCTTTGCCTGGCACACCTGGAGATCCTTGCCAGGATGCCAGCTCTCTGCGGCTGGCGTCGGAGGACACGTGTGTTGCCCAAAGCAGGGCTAACTCGGCTCACAGCTGTTTCATGGAGGGCGGTGCTAAGCACTTGTGAGGTACACAGCCTCAGGGTGCAGCGCGCCACCAAAGTGGGATGAAAAGGAACCTTATGCCCTGTGAGAGCTCATCACTCCATGTAAGAGACAAGACAGCAACACAAACCTCAGCAGCTACAGACACACGTCCTCATACAAATGGCAGGAACGGGGGACACCTGGGACATGAGAACCATAGGTCCACTCCCAAACTTGGACACTACAGATGCCAGGATACAGGGCTCAGGACTCTGGGTCCAATACAAAACCTAGTGAGAGGGACTCTGCGGTGAGACATACAAAGGGGATAGTTTGGGTGATCTGTAGGATCAGGCCCATGGGGCAGCTGGCAGCTGTGGGTTGGGGAGGAGCACTGGACTAGGGAGGCTGAGGGCCAAGATGGTCAAAGGGGCCCTGCATGTGCTGACGGGAACAAGGCAGAGGCCATTGAGCCAAGGGAGTGGGAGAAAGGCTGGGGCGTCCCCCCAGGTTGAGCTCCTCTCCCAGCATGGATTCCAGCACCAAGAACTGTGGCTTGAGGGAGGCGGGGGCAGCTGCTCACATGCTGGGCATGCCTTTGGGGGCCTGGTGGTGCTGGTGGTGGTAGTTGCTGGTGAAGCTGGGGGCTGGTGGGCAAAGTCTGACCAGAAGACACTGTGTCATGGGAAGAAGGCTGCACAGGGCCAGAGCACCTGTCATCTGCAGCTGTGGGGGAAGCACTGTTTCTTTCACCATAAAGAGGTACAGGGGCTCCGAGCACGTGCTGTCTCCCTGCAGGCCACGAGCAGGAGATGACCACATGAGAACTTGTGGGGACCAAGCGCAAATGGGGCCCTGGGGGCTCCAGGGAGCAGACTCCGGCTGCTTTGGAAAGGTCACTGGCAGTATCCCAGGGCTCCATGGAAGTGCTGGGGGGCACGCCCAGAGTGGAAGAGGGTGGGAGGTGTACAGTAGAGCCCCACGACCAGAAGACTAAAGGGCCGGCCAATGGTGGGGACCAAGGGGTTCTGGAGCAGCCTGGGGCAGTTGCGTCTGGCTCCCGTAGCCTGAGCCTCGTGTCCGAGTTACTGGCAGGAAGACAAGACAGGAAGTGCACAACTTCACAACACACCAGCCCCAAGACACCCCCACACAAAACTCTCTAGAAAGGGTTACATGAAGATGGCCTCAAGTACTCTGTGATCTTTATTCCATGAAAATCTTGAACTCAACACAAATTTCATCTTTACATAGGATGGTAATTGTACAAAGAATTAAAACGTTTTTGTAAAATCTGATTAAAACACTGATTCCTCCCACACCCCCCGCCCCCCCAACTCAAAGGAAGGAGACAGGATGGAGGGTAAGGGCAGGGCAGAGGCACAGAGCCCCTCAACTGAACTGACTTAGGGAGCCTCAGTGCCAGGGGATGCCTGGGCCTCCCATCCCTCCTACAGCAGCCCCTCAGGCCCAGCAGCCTGGCTGGTATGTCAAGGCCCGACTGGCGTCTCCCACTGCCCGCATGCAGGAGGCTGCCCATAAGGAGTGGGCACTGCTCTCTCTGCTCTGTTCCGGGGGCACCAGGCACAGGTGACAGTTCGCATCTAAAGATGTTGTTCTCTGCCAGGGGGAAGCCCCACAGACAAGGACTGGATCCAGGGATGAGGGGGCAAGGACCATGCTGGAGAGCTGGCCTGTGGCTACAGCCTGTGTGCATGTGTGTGGGACGTCACACAGGCCGACACTGTGGGAACCCAGGCCGCCATTTGTTCTAAGACGGCAGACTCTTCCCAGAAAGACAATGCCAGCAGCCTCTCAACTGTCCTGTGGGAATCTCTGGGCATGAAGCCCCCTGGCCCCAGCCAGACTCGAGCTGCACCAGGAACAAACACATCAGGCACAGGCCAAAGGGCAGCTCAAAATAGTCTGGCAAATGGAGCTAGACTGGAAGTCGACCAGCCAGAGAATTAGGGAGCAGCCTAGGAACTGCCAAGCATCATGTAGGCCCTGGAGGCTCTGGGGAGGCTGGCACCCAAGGCCAAGGCCGATCGGGGGCAGTCACAGCAGCTTGGACCTAAGATCCGAAGGAGCTGGGCAGGAGAGCCAGGTTTCCGCACAGGCAGTAGCTAGTGCCCAAGGGCCTGAGGGTGGTGAACTGCACCTCCTCAAGCCTGCTTCCAGCTCCAGGAGAAGGCAGGCTCCAAGATGCCAGGAGATGGCCAGGCCTTAAAGAAGTACACACAAACTACACTTCAGAAAAAAAGCTCCCTGAAACGCAAATGCTGTTCCTTAAGGGGCTTTTCATGTCAGGCAGCTTTCTGCTGAGATGCTAGATTCATGACCAAAAAAGGGCCGATGTTTATTTTTAGAGCGAAAAAGCCTATTTAGTGCCTCTGAGAGGGCTTAGATGCTGCGCCCTGGCCTGCCCCACCCCAGCGACTGGATCATTTGATGAAGACTAGGAGAGTATTCATGCTGGCAACGCCCCTCAGAGATGTGCCTGGAGCAGGCCCCAAGAGCTCTGACAGCCACCCCATTGACTGGGTCTGGCACTGCGGGTCTGGAGAGCCCTTTCTCACCCCTGACCCCACTGGAGGCAGGGATGATGGGTTGGAGGGCCAGGTCAGGTGACTACACGCCAGCCCCTGCCTCCTGCAGCCTGCTTCTCATCACCTGGGAGGGACTGGGAGGTACTCTCCCTACGTGACTTTAGGAGCAGAGGCCAAAGAAGTTGGGAAAATGCCCAACAGGCAACAATGGGAACAATGAAAACGGAAGGAAGACTCCAGGGAGCTGAGTCAGTTGTGGCTGGTGACAGCCTCTAGCTGCTGGAGCCTCACAGGGCACCAGAGAGAAGGCGTGCAAAGGGATAGCCCCGCTGAGCCTTCGAGTCCAGCTGGCCTCAACTCTAAAGCCTGCTCCTCACTTGGGAAAGTTCTAGACGTGAATGTTCTTCCTTAGGCTGAATGAGATCTTTCCTGGGCTAACGTCATTCCAAGGTCCAGGAGGGAAGCAGTTAGGATCCAGAACCCCAGAAAAAGAGGGAGGGATGAAGAGAGAACACACACTGTGATGCAGCCTTGCACACGGAGCAGCACCACACGTATGCGTGTGTAGGGGACTGTCATCACTTGCCACCAGGGAGGCTGGGTGGGACAGCCAGGCAGTCTTTACACAGGACGCAGCCTTCCCGGAGGCGGGACTAGGCGTGTACTCTGGACATGACTAATCCACCCCGGGGACAGGCCCAGGGCTCTGAGGAATTCCATAACTCGATGGAGTCCTGTCCCTTTCACAGAAGAAAATGGACTTAAGCTATAGCTTGCTGGGAAGGAATCTGGAACTGAAGACCGTTTTATTAAGAGTCCGTGTCCAATGATTAGGCAGGACCTACATAGAGGGAGAGAGAAACCAGTGTGAGAGAAATGGTGTGGAATGTACCGTTCAAGTCACAAGAACAGAAGAACTGCAGACTGAGCCAGCCTCTTGTGCCCCACGTGCTGACAGGCACGAGAGAACAGCGCCTGAGACTAGAACCCTGCGCCCTGCCTGGCCAGACCTGGACGGGGACAGACCCACCTTCCCCTCAGAAGGGCCACGGATCCAGCACACGCGGACGTCTCCAAAACCGGCCTGGGGCCTGTGTGTGCTTCTAGACGAACGACTGCTTCCAGGAACGAGCTCCGTGTGCGCCCTCAGTTCGCGCACGCTGGTGCTTCCTTTACTGGTCTTCGAGCCAGTGATGCCCCTGCCTGTCCTACTCGCCGTCACCCCTGCAGTTCAGCCCAGTGTGCCGCGCCCTCAGGTGCCCAGGACTGAGTTTATCCCCCCCACTCCGTCTGCCTTCTGCCCTTGTCCGTCTCAGGGAGGTGATGCTGGCCCTTCATCAGAGCCTGGGTAGAGGTAAGGAAAGCCCCCACAAGAAAGGGTCTCTGGAGTATAGCACTCCCACTAACGGCTTGGTCTCTGCATTCCTACAAACCCCAAGAAACAAAAAACAAATGACAAAAAGAGAAATCAGTTACACACACTGTTAAGAAAGGAAAAAAATTTAAAAAAACAGACTGAGGAGGAAAGTCATCCTTTCTTTTTCCAGGGAATCGAATGCGGTCCCCCTTGAGTGAGGAGGGGCGAGGAGCTGGTTCCCACCCACACAGCAGAGCAGACGCCTCAGCTCGAGCAACGGATGGAACCAACGCTGCACTCCCATAGTCTGCAAGCACACGCATGGGAAAAACCCGCCCATCCCATTCAGGGCACATTCCACAAGGCGCGCCCTCCGTAACGCCCCAGAATAACTCCAGCTGTGACCCATGCGTGTGTGGGTATGTGAGGGGTCACCTGGGGGTACAGGGAGATGGCCACAGCTCTGTCCTCCAGGTCTCTTCCTTCCCCGACCCCTGCAGGGCCTTCCCCCTTTCCTGAGAGCAAGCCTCACACCCTTGGAGCAGGCAGCAGCAGGCCCCAAGATGGGACCTGAACTGAGTCCCTCAAAGGCCCTGGGGGTCGGAAGCCGAGGCTGGTTGTCTGGGAAGAACACCCCACGGCCTCTGTCTGCACTTTCCAGATCAAATCTTTCCAAAACATCAAGCATTCCTTTTTCCCCCGGAGCTACTAAGAAACACCCACATGCTCCAATCCTGGGAAAAGGAAACCAGGAGACTAAAATAGCTGGAGTGTGCTCCCACTGCAAATATGAGACCAGGTCTAAGTCCAAGAGAATCACCCCATACCTCCTGGAACCCCTGTCCCAGCCCAGGTAGCTGGGGGCAGGGGGTGCTCCTGAGATGAACACGAGCTTTATGTCTACCACTGTCCAACAACCTGTAACATCTGGGAAGAGCTAGATAGCAGCAATGTGATGAGGTGAAAGCTGGACAGAAGTCTTGGGACATCCCTGGTCCCACAAGCAAGGCAGACGTGATCCTAGCACTGGGGACAGGGAGGCCACAGCTCTACCCACAGCCCACCTGACATGGCAGTGGAAAGGGGAAACCAGGGCACCAGCCTCTGTCTGCCTAGCCGAGGTTGACAGACGCCTTAAGGGCGGTGGGAGGGTGGCACTTGTACCCTGCCCCTCCTAATACTGAGCCCTCAAGTAGATCTAGACTTTAGCCAGAAAGGAAGATCAGCAACAGACCACACCCCAAGTAATACCTGGGTACAGAGGATGTGGTGGGATTGGCCAAACAGTGCTGCTGCTCCTAGCAGGCGGGTACACACGACATAAGGCCTGGGACCCAACGGGGAAAGAGTCTGTGGGTACACGGCCTTCCTGAACTGCAGCCTGGCCACAAGGACCAGCCTGTGGCCCGAGCAGGGGTCCACATACCTCCCCTTCTAGCCCAGTTTAGTGCCTCTGTGCCATTTCTTTTGGTGATTCATGTCTCGGGGCCACGTGGGCAGAACTGACCCTTAGTACAAATAACAAAAATAGCCCCTTTCAGGAATTCCGGCTCCAATCCAAATGGAAACACAAGAACATGGAGGGCAAAACAATTAAGCCCCAAAAGTCCAAGGGAAATACCTTCAGTGCCCCCCACCCTTCCTCATCCCTCCAAGGCAGAATCGCCTATAACTGGACACAGACACCAGGGCCGCCTGGCTCCCCGGACCCAGCATGAGCAGATGTGGAGGAGGCGCCCAGGAAGCTAGTGCAGTTTCCTGTTCAGGATGGGGTGATGGATGGCCATCACACTCAGTGGTGCAGGAGCACAGGCTCCTGCCTTGAGACCCAGAGAGCACAAACTCACAGAGTGGGTCCCTCCCCAGAGCAGAAGCACCCAGCTGGCCCATGACAGAGCTCTCCAGTGCACACAGACGGTGAAGGAAAAGCCAGGACCACTAAGACAAAAGGGAGTCTCACAAAACTCAAGGTGGAGAGGGCGCTTGGGAAGAGGGAGGAGCTGGAGGCAGCCGAGCGAGCCGCCAAGGCCAGAGAGCTGGAGCCTGGGAGCCTGCAGGCCAGCAACTCCAAGACTGTAAATCTCACCCTCCTTCCTGCCAGGACAGCTGTTCCCAGGACTCTCAGATTACTCGTTGCACAATCTTTCCACTTTCTTTAAAAGAGGGAAAAAAATGTGAAAAAATAAAGAAAAAAATCACAGCAGCAGCAGAGAGCTGGAAATGCTGTCATGGCTGCTCCAGAGCAGGCGAGATGCAGGGCACTGAGGAGGCCATGAGCATTCCTGCCTGGCACAAATGCACCCTGGAGAGGAGCCTGGGGGCCAGTGACAAAGGACAAAGTCACAGACTCACAATCAGGACATGAGGACATGATGGTCACAGCCCCAAAGAGCCACAGCAGTGCCCCCTTGGCCATGCTGTATTTTAATAGTCAAGTCCCCTGCCAATTTCAGCCTGTGGGGTTTTCTTTCAGTCGCTCAGATCCTTAGCAGAAAAGGCTACAAAACCCCTAGCAGAAGCAGCCTGCTAGAAAATGCAGGAGGTGCAAGACCCCAGTGCACAGGTAAACCCAAGGCGCAGCTAGCACCAAAAAGGAGAAGTCAGCAGCCAGCAGGGATGCTCACTGGGCAGGAGAACACAGCCACTCACCCTGCTGAGGGCGGTGGGCCCTGCCCTTCCTGGGCAGGCAGGGGCGCGGTGCCCTCTGCTGGCTGATGGATAAAAAAGCCAAGGGGGAGTGGTGGTTAGGAAGAAAGAAAAAAGAGCAAAGGATGGTGAAGAGGCCTCCATCCAGGGGCTGGCCGGGTGACACCGCACATTCCACTTCTTGGCGGCCTGGGGTTTGCCGGTTTGGATCCTGGGTGTGGACAGGGCACCGCATGGCTTGGCAGGCGTCCCATGTATAAAGTAGAGGAAAATGGGCATGGATGTTAGCTCAGGGCCAGTCTTCCTGAGCAAAAAGAGGAGGATTGGCAGTAGTTAGCTCAGGACTAATCTTCCTCCCCCCCCCAAAAAAAAGAAAAAAAGAGGCCTCCATCCAGCAAACTGCCCACAGCAGCCTCTCTGTCCACACCAGAAACTCAACAGATGCAGAACACAGCTTAATGAACTTCATCTCATTGCAAACGAGGTAGTCCAGAGCATTGGGAGTTCTGGAGAAGCCCTACCCACTCCAAGACGAGCCCACTCTCACCGGGGAAGCCTGGTGCCCTCATTGTAAAAGGGAAGAGGAACAGAGACAAGGCCTGAGGCCCCTGGACTGAGGCAGCTGAGCCTACATGAGGACCTGTGTGAGCACATGCCATGGAGCAGCATCTCTTCCAGCTGCTCTAAGTGATCCTCAAACTTCCACAGTATCACCAGGTCACACTATTTACAGGAACTGATTAAGTGGAACTTATCGTTTATGTCCAGTTAGAATAAAATATGAGACACAGGACAGGTCCATGAAAGAACATGCCAGAGTCTCTGCTGCCCACACACACACCTCCCACTGTGGATATGCAAGGGGGCAGCCTGCCTGCAGTGGCACGCCTGAGGCCTGGGGCGACCTCTTGGCAGTCTGCAGACAGTCTGCTCGGCTGATGGAAGGAGACCTGCCCAGGGGCCATCCTACTCCTCGAGACACAAATGTCAGCTCCACCTCACAGCAAGGGCTTGTGGTCAGGCTTTTTTCCTAGCCTCTCCTCTGGGTCAGTGTGAGCATCTGTTCCCCTGAGAACGATCAGGAAAACGCACATCTGGAGGAAAGGCCCTGCTCCCCACCACTGTGCAGCTCCCAGAATCTCCACCTGCCCCCACATTCCAAGCTAAAGCTGCTGCCCAGGTGGGTAATGGGCTCTGCCAGGGCACGGGGGTCAAATATGCAGGCCCATGGAGCATGGAGAGAAGAGACTATTAGAGGCACAGGACACGCATGTCCAAGTGCATGCAGAGTTAGGGGCAGCCAACACAACAGTGAGCACACTCTGGGGAGAGTGGCAGTGCCCTGAGCCCGGGGGGCCTCAGGGCCAAGAGCAGGCTGCTCCACACCTGCCGAAGCATATCACCTAGAAAGGCCGCACGGCACGCGACTGGGATGCAGGAAGACTGTGGGGCTGGAGAGGGTCACGCTAAGATCCATGCCACCACCCTTGGCCACTCATCCTACCCCCAGACAAGGGCGGGGAAAGGCTGCAGGGCTACCCACCACCACAGTTAGAGGATTAACATGATGGTGGGGTAGACGGACAGATGGAGGGCTCAGCAAGTTCTTATGACTGCCATCTCCAGTCTCTAGCAGCCTGGACACAGGACTAAGCAGTGCCGAGCACAGGCAGGAGTGTAACAAGATGCTAAGGAAGATGCCTAACCTGTTTCAGAGTCTTCGCTATCAGAGGAGCTGGACTCGCTGGTGCTCTCAGACTCCGAGGACGAGAAGCCCTTCATCTTGGAGGAGCCGGCAATCACGTCAACTTTCTCGGCTACAATAAAGCAACAGGGACTGCATCAGGCAGGACCCGACCCAGAACGCTTATGTTAGCCACAGGCAAACCCCAACTGCCGGGAGGAAGGGCCAGTGGGGAGTCAGTCTACGCCCCGTGAGTCACAGGGCTGCTCCGAACAGCCAGCTGCAATTGTCCCAGACCCAACGGGGCCACATTTCCCAGCAGTAAGGTGCTTAGCTTACTGCACAACAGCCAAAAACCCGGCTCATGCTGGAATTTCAAGGCCCCTCCAATCTTTCAGATCCTCTGCAGGGTTCATCAAGGATTAAGAGACCAGGCAGAATGGAATTCCCTAACACAAAGAACTACTGGGCTTGGACTCTCTCAGTAACTTTTCTGGCAGTGGGTGAAGAGGACCCAAAGGGGACAGGACAGCCAGAGAAAAAGTAAGACAAGGAAAGAGCCCCAGGCCCCCAGGAGCCATTATGGGCTGGGACAAAGGCTGTGAGCCACACTCTGATGTGGATCCTGTGTCCTCCTGGTCTTAAGGCAGAAGCTAGAAGCCAAGACAAGGTGTTTATAACACGGAAGGGCTGCTTGGAAGACTGTCACAAAAAGAGGACTACATGGAGCTGGTGAAGGACAGCATGTAGGTGCAGTGCCCACCTAAGGCCCTTCTTCCTGGCCTCACCCCCCAGAGGCCCCAAAGAGGCAGGGATGGCTTTGGGGCAGGACTCCACCACAGGCAGCTAAGGATGAAAGCTGCTGCTGCTTAGAGCAAGACTCAGGACACCAAGGTGCAGGTGGGGCCCCAGACGGCCATCAGCCAGAGTGGTTGAGAAAGGAACCGACAGCCCAGGATTGAGTGTGATGTCACAACCCTCCAGAGGTTTCTATGTCTAGGAGACAGGCTTTATGACTAGAAAAGAGCCCACAGATGGGGACAGCTGAGCCTGGAAGGCAAACTTCTGAGGGTGCCCAGGGAGGCCTTCACTAAGGGAAAGGCAGGAGGAACTGCTCCATCCACCTGTCCAGCAAACCCCCTCAGCTGGAACTGGGAACACCCTACCCCGCCCAAGAGCCCAAGGGCACCTTGAGGTTTCCTTTTCTTCCGTAAACAGGAGGTGACATAGCGCTCCAGTTCCCGCAGGGTAGATGGCTTCAGGGTCTCGAAGTCGATCTCGATCTCATCGGGGTTGGAGTTTTTGAGCGAGGGCTCCCGTGACTGGATAATGTGCACCACGCGGCCCAGCTTCTCGCCGGGGAGCTTGTTGATGTCCAGGCTGAGCTGCCGCTTCTCCTCATACGACATGGGCTTGCACTTCTCCTCCTCCTCCGACTCGTACGCAGGAGGAGGCTTGCTCTTTGTGGGTGCCGGCTCCTTCTTGCTATGAAGGGACAAGGCAGACAACATCAGGAACCCGGAGGCCCATCCCCCATGTGCAGCTTGGGGGGCTTCCACAGTCCACCTGGCTAGTCTTCAGAGGAAACTGGGGACACTGGCAACGCCATCCCAGGGGCATTGCTGTGGCCTGTCCTCACTGCGTGTACCACACTACCTGCTATCCTCCCTCCCGCGCCAAACACAGTGAGCAGAAGTCTCAGGAGAGAAAAGGGCTGAGAGGCAGCCTCTCAACCCAGCGTGGCAGGCAGGGGCCCACCCGGGCGTTCTCAGGGGGCACAGACCTCACGTTGCTGCTGCCGCTGTTGTTCTTCTTGGTTTTTTTGGGAGGCAGCTCCTTGGCTTTACTTTTCTTACTCTCCTCCACTTCCTCTTTCTTTTTGTGCTTTTCTTTTTTCTTTTCCTTCTTGTCTTTCTCTTTTTTCTTTGGTTTGTTCTGCTGGGGCTGCGAGAGGGCTGCGAGCTGCTCGTGCACGGCCTTAAGCTGGGGAGCAGACAGGCAGGACATGCGCCTGTCACCCTGGGCTCTGCGTGGACTGCCAGGACGTGGACAAGGGAGGCAGGGGAGGGAGCTAGGCCTCAGCTCCAAGACCTGCCATCTCATCAGACTGCCAAAGTGCCCATGCACACCCAGGCCCTGGACACCAAGGGTGCCCAGTGTCTTCCTTGCCAGAGGAGCCCTCTAAGCCGTCAGATGCTGAGCCCCAAGGCCATCCTGGGCCCAGGAGGAAGATCCCTAGGAGGCCAGGTAAGAGTGCAGCAGACACATTGGGCACTGAGGACCTGATGGCCAGCTTGTAGGCAGAAGAGCAACCATGCAGCCCCAGGAGAGACAGACACCCCGCCTCAGCCCCTTCCTTCTGGAAACTGGAAGGATCCAGAAGCCTCGCCTCTGCCCAGAGACCAGCCATGCCTCCCTAC
Source organism: Equus caballus (assembly GCF_041296265.1). Classification (NCBI taxonomy): domain Eukaryota; kingdom Metazoa; phylum Chordata; class Mammalia; order Perissodactyla; family Equidae; genus Equus; species Equus caballus. Next base: position 14,512,017 of record NC_091704.1, read on the forward strand.
CTCCATACCCACAGTGTGCACATGACCTAGCACAAGGGAACCAGTGGGAATTCTGCTCCTGCTGAACTCAGAGCCAAAACCATCTCGTGGAGATCTATGGGGAGACGGCCCCAGCCCAAGGGATTCTGGGAGGACTGGGAACGCAGCTGCCTGTGCCCTCACCTGCTCCTGGAGCTCGGCCAGCCGCTGCGCTCGCTCCTCCTCAGAGTCATCAGTTGAGCTGTCACTGTCCGAGGAGCTATCACTGCTGCTGTCACTGGATGAAGGCGGGGCTGCAACCTTGGTGGGGGGTGGCACTGCGGGGGAGGACACAGCCACCACAGGCTCCTCGGGCTCGTCTGGCATCTTGGCAAAACGCATCTCGAACACATCCTGGGGGGGAGGGTGGGGGGAAGCCGTGCCCATGAGGGCTGTAGGGTGCCCAGGCATGTGGGCAGGGGGCCTGAGCTGTGCCCAGCATCACCCCAGCCTCACTAGCTGCTGGGGTCAACTTGAGAGAAAGCAAGCAGGAAGCTCAAAGAGGGTTGGGCCTACGGTGATCCCTTCCCTGCCACAAAGGAGAGGGGCCACTTAGGGCCCCCCTGACAGCTCTTCTAACACTCCTGTCAAGTCTCACCCTGAAGAGAAAGGTGCTCCTGACACGGCCTGGCACCCAATCCCTGGGAGAGACACCCACATAAGGCCAGCTGACCCAGGTCAGAGGAGGCAGCCAGCCACTGAGGATGTCAGTGTGGGGATCCTCAATAGATGGTGGGCCAAGGGGAGGACCCACAGAAAGAGTGCCCTGAGGCTCCCATCAGGTCAGTGCTCGCTCAGTACATCCTGAGGGAATCTTCTGGATGCCAGGGCTGGCACTGGGATACAAAAGTGAACAGAACAGGAGCTTCTGCCCACTTATGGTTCACAATCCCACAGGGAGTTTTAAAGAGTGCCCAGGCAGAGGAAACAGCACATGCAAAGGCCCTGCCATAGGAATGAGCCTGGCACAGAACCTGCGGCCAGTGAGGAGGCCAAGCCTCTGCTGCAGTGGGCATGTTGTCTCTGTCTGCCTCCCCACTCCTCAGATCATCTCTGGGGCAGATAACTGAGCAGAGCCACGCCACTAGCTAAGATGTCTCCAAGGCATGCAAAGCAAGGTGAGAAAGGTACAGGACAGCAGATATGGCAGTACTGTGGACAGGCTAAAGAAGGGAGCTAGCCTTGTGAGGTACAAGCAACCCAAGCAGAGATCACGGGGCTATAGAGCCCAGGATCCCGCCCCCGAAGACTCTGAGACTTTCCAACTCTAAGATCCAGGAATTGATGGAACTGTGTGGGGTCACAGAGCTAGGGGGCAGCAGCCTTGCCTGGGCATCTAGGGGTCCAGCTGTGTGCCGCCTAGCTAGCCAGCTGGCAGATCCTTCCCCACCCGAGGGGCTCCATCATCATAAATCCAAGGACGACTCAGGACAAAGGATAGCAGCAGAAGGAACAAAGCTGGCTTTCCAGCAGGATGTTGGGATCTGCTTTAAGCCTGGTATAAGTCAGTCAATGGAAGGGGCTTTCCCCAATGAAGGAGCATGCTTCAGAGAGCAGCGCAGCCCAGGAGGGACGTGGCGTCGAGCTCCAGGGTTGCCGTTTCAAAATGGGGCACATTTGATAGAGCCGGACCTAGAAGCCCCTCCTGATGTCTCTGGAAACAGCTTCAGGTTTCCCCTCCTCTAGGGACCTGGGAGAGAAAGGGCGACCTGGGCAGCAGGGCAGGCATCCCACACAACTATGGTGCTGTCCCCTGTACTCCCTCAATGGCCCTGTGCAGCCTTTTCTGAGGCAGCTCCTCCTCCCGGCAAGGCATCTGCCTGGACTCTGCTGTGAAGTAGTAAGACCAATAGCCTTTCTAATTTATTCAGAAGGAAATACTGGAGCAGGTCTGAGGGCAAAAGAGAAGACACTCTGGGGAGGGGGCAGACGGCACATGACCAGAGACCATTACTGCCCAGGCTGCCATGGAGAACGGGGCTTCACACCAGGCAGAGGCCCCACTGGGGCAGTGAGCAAGGCCCTCCCTGCCTACGGCACCCTAGATGTGGGCAGATTCAGGTTCCCAACTGACCCGTACGAGCATCCGGCAGAGACAGGTCTGCTGCCAAAAGCAGGGAGCACGTTAGAGAAGTGTGCCTGAGGCGGCATCAGGCCAAGCACTTGGCACTGCTGGGAGGTGACCCTTTGCCAAGCAGAAGCTGTCTCATGCCACTTGTCTGTGCGGCCAGCCTCCCCTGCCAGCTGCCAGACAGCACTACCCTTGCCACAGGGACATCCCTGTCCCTCCCCAACAGGCCGTGGCTGTTGTGAAAATGGCATTGGGGGGGGGGTGGGGACAGGGGACGGACAACTCACCCTGACGCCTCTGTCCACTCCCTAAGGGCCTCCTACACTAAGGCCGGCAGTGTCTCCAGATAAGTGGGGTCAGCTCCACCCCACTCCAACAATCTGGGTCACACTGTGAATCTTTGCATCAGCAAACCACACCGGTTTCACACCAAGTATCTCCTCTCACTAGAATGCCGACCAGGGTCACGTACTCCAGGCTGCATCAGATTTGTAGAGGAGGCATGCCCCTCAACCCCTTGAGCAAAAGAGATGCTCAAGTACTGGAAGGTCACAGTGCCCAGACTCTCCCCTCAGGTGAAGCAACCTGCAGCCATTGCAGCTGGAGACCCTCGAGGGAAGTATGGCCCCGTTAGCCCCTCCTCGGCCAAGCCTGGACACTGCTATGGGGTGTGGCAACACCAAGGGTGCTGAGGCTGGGAAGAGGGGGCTGGAATGCAGGCAGTGGCAGGCCCACTAGGTGCCAGGTGCTGAGGATGCAGCCGTGAGTGGAAGACACACACACCCCCTTGACAGCTTCCTGCCTCTGGGATCTACCGCAGGATCCCAACACATCTTTCAGTTTAATTTTTCCTTCATGTAAAACCAATTGTATACCACCTTGAATTTGCACCTTTTCCTCAAAAAACAAAATAAAATAAAATAAAACGCTGGTAATCCACATGGCTACCAAACTTCCTAAATTATTCATTTCAAAACAGAGCATAGAAGGCAGTACCACGAGCAACTCTGGGCCCACCAGCTGGGTTGGCGGACCTCAGCCCAAGCCACTCTTGGGCTCCTGAGGAAACCCTGAGGCCCAGAGGCTCCTGGTGACAGGATGTGCATTTTCAAAAGGCCCAGAATTCAGAGTCTAGAAGAGGAAAACAGAGTGGATCCTTGTCTATATCACTTCCCAGGTAAATCCTAGTCCTTGCGCACAGCCTAATTAAGAGAGTAGGTCCCAACACCTCTTACAGAGGCAAACAAAGGCTGGGACTTTGTCTTTCCCCGTTCCCGGTGGGGAATCGAGCCACGTGAGCCATGCTGATCCTGGAGAGCTGAGAGAGAGAAGAAAAACAAAGCGAAAAATGCCACAAACACTGCCTTCCAGACAAGAAGCCCACACAGGGAATCCGCCCTGTCAACTCTGCCACTGAAGCAGAAACACCCCCACCCCCCTCCTGGCACGTTCCCTTCAGTAACATGGGGATGCACCCTGCAGTGGGCAAAGCAGGCTGGGGCAGAGGCAGCCCCGTGCTGAGCAGCTCACCCAGTCAACCCGCCAGAAGTGGGCCCTCCTTGAGGGAGAGAACCTCAACCAGTCCAGCCTGGTGTCTGGAGTCAGCGCTGAGGAAGAAGCCGCTGTGTGGCCTTGCTATGGGTAAACCTTATGTTTGGACATGCTCATGCCACTTCCCAGAAGGAGAAAAAGGCAAAAAAAACCCTTAAAACAGGCACAAAAATTAGGAAGACAGCTAAAATATATTAAAGGATGCTTTCCTTCTTTTTAAATAAAGTAGCTCAAAATAGCAATCTTTGCTGCTGGCAGAGAACTTGTTTGCATGAGGGCAAATAAAGGGTATGGACATCAATCTGAGTAAAAGCTACCCCCCAGTCCTCATGAGGGCAGGTCGGAGGGAGGCGGGTCTGTCTAAGGTGCAGTGCAGCTTTGAGGGCACCATGCCACCTGGCGGCCACGTGTGAGAACTGCAGTGAGATCACAAAGCCTGAGTTCCTTCAAGGAGGGGAAAAGCAAAATAGTGACAGGGCAGCTTTCTGAAGAGGACAGAGAGACAGCACCAAATGAAGAGAGCCCCACACCCCAGAGGAAAACTGGGAAAACAAAACCAAGAAACAAGCAGTAGAAATTAAAATGTTCCAGTCTGAGTGTGAGTTTAAATAACAATTGCCAGGTCCATGCTAGTAAAAAGCTTTTTTCTCCTCCCAGAGTTTCAGGACACATCCTTTGAGCCAGAGGCAGCCCCTGACCCAGACATGACGCGAACGAAGAAGAGGGCAGACCATGCCTGGGCTCCAGTATGAGGATGTGGGAGATGCAATGGTGGAACGTCTGGGACAACCTGCGGAGCTAACAGAGCTGGGAGGCAGGTGGGCAGCAGGGCTCAAGTGACCTCTGACTTGGGACCCACAGGTCTCCAAAGGCTTTCCAGGTCCTCGCCTGTGCCCTGGCAGCACTTCACAGAGGGCTGGGTAAGCCAGGTGTGAGGAGTCCCATAGATCTGTGAGGTGGGGGTCAGATGTGGGATGTGCAGACTGGACCTGAGCTCTGGCCAGAGAGCCTGTACCTTGTGATGGCAGCTTGGACCCCGAAAGAGAAGCAACCCGGGGCCTTGGGGAAAAGAGGGCTGGGCATTTTTCTATTATATGTTTAATTTTAAAGAACTAAAAAATAAAGCAGATTGTAACAGTCTAGATATCGACTTTATTCTCCACAATTTTTAACCTCTGATCTTTCTACCCAAAGACAACCACTGTTGAAATCAGGTACATATTTTTCCTTTTTTTAAAAAAAAATAAAAGTGAAGTTAGTTCACACATTTATGCTGCAACCTGCCCCCTCCCTTCCACCCATGTGTGCACTCTACAGCGTGCAGCCCCCGGGACCAACCTGAAGGGGCCACCAGTCCCACCCATTAGGGCATCGTGGCCACAGGGAATATCTAGAAGCAGCCACTCTGCAGCTGGAAGGCAAACAAAGGCTCAAGACTCTGGTGAAGAAACGTCCACAGTTGAGCAGTTACTTCAGCTCACAACTGTGACAAAGTGTCTACCTGGCAAGAGTGTCCCCCGCCGACTTGAGACAGGTCTGTTTTGGAGAAGAGACAGGCCGTGCACAGCACTCGCGCTCTTCCGGCAGGGCAACCGAATGCAGGTGGGGGAGGGGGCTTTCAGTGGGACACCCCAAAACCACACCCAAAACGCCCAAGACCAAAACCAACCACCCTGCTTTGACCATAATAATCCCAACATAAAATGTACACATAATCCTGACTTGAGTCCACTCTTCCAAAAGAACATACCAAAGCAAGTGACAGAAATACAATTTGTCAAGGCCCACAGAGGCCCAGCCCGCCCAGGGCCCCAGCCTGCTCTGCTGCAGGACACCGTGCCTGCAGTTTTCCACAGCCTCACCTGGAGCTTGCGGGCCATGGCCACCACCTCATGGTCAGGAGGGTTGTACTTGTAGCAGTTGGAGAACATCAATCGGACATCGGCACCAAATTCCTGAGCATCGCGGTACTCACGGGCCTCCAGTTTAGACTGGAAAGATAAGACAGCTCCCGGTTAGCCATGTCTGCCCCTGCTCCAACAGGGAGGCGATGGCAGGGAGGGCTACCTGGAGGAGCAAGTCAGCTTCTCAGTGGCTCAGGGTTTAACCCAGACCCCAGTGGGGAGAGGCCATCACCCTACTTCTCAGCATCAATTGGACAAGGAGGCACTCAACAGCAAGTAGCATCTGCCCTGCCAACATCCAAACCCACCCACTTGGGGTCACTGTGACTGGCAAGGGGGCAAGTGGATACAGAATCCACAGAGGCAGACCTTAAGCCAGAACCATAAAGATGGGGCTAGGTAAAGTTCTGACATGGCAGACATCTGTCTTAGTGACAGAGGACAGGACACTAGTCCAGAGGAATACAGCACTGTCCCTTGCTCTGCCTGTCCCGTGTTTGGACAGGCTCACTCCACTCCCACAAGAAGAAAAATCCGAAAAAAGTTCAAAATAAACAAAACCAAAAAGGCCTCAAAGTACTACAACAAAAACGCCAGCACCTGTCGTGTGCCTTCTACCACAAGCAGACATCAAGGCTCTCTCCGTGACACAGAGCCTGGCAAAGTCACCAACCCCCAAACTCTCCTGGAGCACCTGCTGTGTGAAAGGTGCCTGTGGGCTCTGCTTTCTGTGACCAAAATCACCACACTGTCTCAGAGGATGTCCCCGACAATTCCCAGCAGGGGGCGCTGGGCTTCTTTGGGCTGCAGAGAGAAGTCCAGACAGCTACAAGGGCCCAGTGCCCAGGAGCCCCAGGTCTGGGCCCTCCTCTTGGACAGGCCTCGGAGGTTTTGCCCTTCCCTGTCCCAGGGAGCCCCACCCGAGCGCCAGGGGCGTGTCTGCTCACCTTGATTGTGCTCATGTCCATGGGGTGCTTGATGATGTCGCAGTAGTCGTGCAGGCCCAGTGCCTCCACGTCCACTGGCTTGTAGAAAGGCCAGGCGTAAGCTGCGTGTTTCTTGGCGAACATCTCTTTGAGGATGCCGCTGCAGCACTTGAGCTGCTCTGAGACCTTGCTGCTCTTGTCCGGCGCTGGGTGCTGCTGTGAGTCAGGCACGTCCTTCTTTGGGGGCTTCACAGGCCGGCTGCTCTCCCGCCGGGGACCCAGCTTGGTGGTCTTGGGCTCCGGGGGCAACGAGGGCGGCTCATGAATAGGGTCGATGGTGGTGGGGGTGGTGGTGTCTGCTTTCCTCTTAACCCCCTTTTTTGTCTGCCGGGAGCACAGACATAGGTGAGACAGGCAAGGTCAGAGGTGGTAGCCGGCACAGCGGCCTCACCCTCAGGGGCACTCGTGAAGCCAGATCCTTTCTAGGATCCCAACACTTATGGGGAACAATGCCCCAAAGATAATCCCATGGGTGAAGAACTGGGGACGTTGAGACCCTGTCCCGCCACTCTGCTCTGCAACTAGGACACGACCCGGCCAGTAGCAGGAGAAAGCACACAGCTGTGTGTGGGATCTACTCCCCAGAGGCCGAAGAAACCTCCTGGCGCAGTTTCCTACTTCACGCCACAGAACTCTCCTCCCAGAGCCAAGCCTTGTCACTTGGTGCCCACCAGAGGCCCAGTGTAGACTGTGCAGATAGCGCCTGCAAACACAGAGTCTAACTTAACAGCAGGCGGGGCAGCAGCCCCTGGGAGATGACTCGATTGTGGGATCTGGGAGTCAGCAGGGCAGCAGCTTCTAGGCTGTGCTGATTCAAACACAGCACAGTGCCTCCAAAAACACCACAAGTGTCCTGGGAGTCCAGCCAGGCTCTCCATGAAGCACTGGCAAGGACAGGTGACTGGCTCCTGCAAGCCTCACAGCTTGGACGAGGGTGGAGGCTGGCCGAGGAGGGGAAGGAGCCCACCAGCGGCCAGGCTGGGCCACACACACGCACGGGATGCTCACCTTCACAGGCTGTGGGGTGGCCGCAATGATGGGCGGGTGGCTCTGGATGGGCTGGGGGGCTGGCGTGGGTGGGGGCGGTGGCTGGGGAGGCACCGGTGGGGGTGTCTGCAGTGGCTGGGGAGGCACCACTGTCATGACAGGGGTCTGGACAATGAGGTCTGGGGTGACCACGGGAAAGGGGTGAGGTGTGGCCTGCACGGGCGGAGGGTTCTGCTGAGGGGTCTGAGTCTGTGGAGGAGTCGATGCTTGCGTTGTGTTTGGTACCGTAGAGACGCCAGGTTTTGCTGTCCCTATCAATCATAAAAACGACAGGTAGTTAGATCCCATGTCTGACACATGCTAGCTGACCTTGTGGGGATGACGAGCACCCATCTGCATGGGCATGGCACACAGTGTCACCAGAACTATTTGCCTAAGCGACAGAACACCCCAAATACCCCAGACCTCGACCAAATCTGTCCAACTGCCTGGGGGCTCCGAGAGTAGCAGCTCACTGCATTGGAATACAAGACAGCTTCCTGGGGTGTCCTGGCTGCAAGTCTCAACTCGGGCACCAAGACCCCTTCACAAGCATGGGAGCCTAAGCTGAAGGAGCAGAAACACATGCTGAGAGTCAGCACCAGGACTGTGTGGATGGAGAGCAAAAAAATGTTCCCTGATGCTTTCAGGAAGATCTGTCCTCATTCCCAGAAGCGCTGCCTTCTGAGTAAGTGCTTCTGGCAAGAGGCTGGCCTCAGCAGCCCTGGCCAAGGTCTCTGGAAACTGGCGAGCCCCCACCTCCCTGAGCCATGGGGGGAGGCTGGACAACTCTTCGTGACCAACTCAGACTGCCCCCTTGCAGCTATGTGGGTGAGCACGAACACACAACTGCCCCATGGGCAGACCAAAGCCCTGGTCCCAGGGAGTGAGGGCAGGGCTCCTTGGACCTACAGATGGATAGTGGACGCCTCTCGGCAGGTTCTGCGGTTAAGGGGTGACCCTGGAGACTAGCTCTGCTTGGCTAACCTCAGCACTGCAGGGGATCCAGCTGACCCCCTTTGCTCTCATGAAGCCACCACTTCTGAGCAGGGTGGGAAGTCAGGTGAAAGCCTGCTCCTTAGAGAAGCGAACAACTCACAACACAGCCACCTCCGCCACGGCCATTCTGCAGCACAGAGCCGTGAATGGCAAGATGCACAGGGCAGCTGTTAAGAGCTCTTCCTAGACAGAAACATTTCATGAGCGGGCTACTCCCTACCAGCTGGCCTTCGGAATCCTGTGTTGGCTGGGAGGTATGGGGTGGTGCTGAGTTAGACAAGGAGGGTTGGACTTCAGAAGACTGGGCATCAAAAAGCAGGCACAGCTGAGATACAAGTGCATTCAGGTAACTCCAATAAACCTCAAGGCTCTAGGGTCAGGATATTAGTTTAGACTATCTTTGGTTAGATTAGTTTCTTTTCTCTAAAATGGAAAAGCAGGGGCTGGCCCCGTGGCCGAGTGGTTAAGTTCGCGCGCTCCGCTGCAGGCGGCCCAGTGTTTCGTCGGTTCGAATCCTGGGCGCGGACATGGCACTGCTCATCAGACCACGCTGAGGCGGCGTCCCACATGCCACAACTAGAAGAACCCACAACGAAGAATACACAACTATGTACCGGGGGGCTTTGGGGAGAAAAAGGAAAAAATAAAATCTTATTAAAATGGAAAAGCAAAGACTATCTAAGGCCCTGGTGGGGTGAAGAATTCAAATAACTTAAAAATGCTTTGAAAAAGTTATACATCCTTTGTAACCGAAGTCCATCAAAAAAGGTGGGCCCAATTATTTCTACTTTGGGGGAATGGTCACACAGTCATGTGACTCTCTGGGGCAGGTCCAGCATTGAACGGGGCCCCATCATATCTAAAGAACAACACGACAGCCAGCGTACAACGCAGCTGTCTTCCCAGCACTCCTAGCACTTCACTGAACTTGGGAAGGGGCAAACACTGGGGAGAAATAAAGCCAATGTCCTTGCTATTTCAGTGTGGGGCCAACAGTGCTGGGGGCACTGGAGGCACCCTACCTGCTTCTTTCCTCCCACGTCCTCTTCCTTTTGCCTGGACTATCATGATCTCGGTTTCTTCTGTGGGCAGTTCATTGATTTTTTGCAAGAAGAGCTTCTCCAGAGCTTCTGCCATTAAGACTATGTCATCTCCAGGCTGGAAGAGGAGACACATGGGATGAGGCTTGGAAAGCCCTCCCCACCTTCTAGACAGAGCAAGAGCTGCCCACCCCATGCCAGCCACTCTCTGCCCTAAAGCATGAAGCATCGTATTCAGGGTCCTTCCTAGATCTGAACTCCAAAGGGCCACAACACAGTTACACTACGAGGCATCATGGAAGCTCACGTGCCTGCAGATATGTGAGCCAGCACTTCCCTCTCTAGTTTTTAAGCTCTGGCTCATCTGAGAAACCATCCTTAATACCTTAAGCATCTAACAAGCTCTGCCAATCATGGACAGGGGCCCTCCATTGACACAATTCAACTCCACTAGAAGTACTTAAGTACACATACTTTTCGCCACAGCTACGTTAGCAGGACTCCGATGGTGTCCCCCAGCATACCTCCAAGGCAGCTCACCGGGGCTATGGGAAATGCCCATCTTGCACTGCCTGATGGGTCCCCACTCTGTTGCTTCATCTGTAACATGCTGTTCCCACTTAGCTCTAAACTGAGAATCTTGTTTGTGCCAAACTTCACTTAAACCTAGTGGTAAGAGCTGAAACTTTAAAAGACATGGTAAACTTCAAGAAATTCACCTCTCCATCCCTTTCAGGCCAATTTCACCCATTACACCAGCTGGGGTCAAAAGCTGAGCTCTGTATGGTTTCCCTCCAGGGCTGTTCTATTTGAAAAGGCTGATTTTAATCACATCTGTGGTATGCACTGTAAACAAATGATCCAGCTTCGTGGCAAAGCTGAGCTCAAAGGTTTGGCTACTGGCTTAAGAAGTCATCTTCGGACCTTCATGTGAGATTGGGGACACTTGATTCTATGGCCACAAGTTGTCAATGGTCATGTCCACAGTTCCAGATGCATCAAGCATCACATCAAGGTTTCTGTCTGAGCACATCTTTACACAACTACATTTTAGTAGGCTCCTTCCTGACAATTCACATCACCCAGACTTTTTAATGAGTCATCACTGTCCTTCTCACATCTTCTCTGTGAGACATGCTCAAGAACCAAAATCCCAAGGGCATCAAAAGCACATGCTTCAAGCTAACAAGGATGGCTTGGAGGTAAAACACGGCCAGCACCCTTCTCCCCAAGAAACAAACAGACCCTGCCACAGGCAAAACCACAGGTCCTATTACCTCTGCCCCCTCTCCTCCTCCCATCAGACTCCAATCCCACTCACTCCCAGCCCCTGCCTGGGGCTCCAGGCATTCTCGCCTTTTCCTCCCCTTGCCCCAGGGCACCTGGCCCCCACATCGCACCTTGTTGTAGATGTAACAATTTGTAAACATAGTGTTGAAATCCTGGATACATTCCTGAGCATTCCAGTAATAGTTGTTTTCCAAGCGCTTCTTTATTGTTCCCATATCCATAGGCGTTTTAATGATCTTATAGTAATCCTGGAGAGCAGAGAGAGCAAAATGCCAGTGTCACCTCCACAGCCATGTGGTACTCATAGGTGGGCCTGCAGATCTCACTCCAGGTCACTCCACAGGCACACAGGCCAGAGCCACAGTAGAGACCGAAGCTCCTCTTCCACAGCGTCAGTGAGCCATCTCAAGGGGAACCCAGAGATAAAGTGGATCAGGGAAGGATTCCTAAATGCTAGTGGCAATTTGGAGGGAAAATGTGCAAATTTACCAACTGCCCTATCTGAGAACAGGTTGCCTTTACTGAGATCTATGGGTTTTTTTTTCCTATGTTAACATATCCTTTCATTTTTAATAAATAATGGGGAAAGCATACCGCCTTTAAAAAAGCGGTTCTTATCCAGTAAAACAACCCACCATTTGAAATTTTACATGACCACAAAATCCAAAATCTGATGGAACCAACATTTGAGCTCACCCGTAACAACTTGATCCCTCGCTCCCTGTCACAGAGCAGAAGCCTCCACCTTCAGTCAAGTCCGGCAGACTTCCATGTCTTTTACTTGCATACAGGCTATTACCAAGGACCCACTACTATCTGGATACAGGTGAATAACTACCCAGGTTAAGTGCCAAGTGAGGAATCCAGATAGCCTCCACAATCCTCAGTAAAAAGAAATCCAGTGGCCAGTCCCGTTGCCGAGTGGTTGGGTTCGTGCGCTCCGCTTCAGCAGCCTATGGCTTTGCTGCTTCGGATCCTGGGTGCAGACAGGGCACCGATCCTCAGGCCACGCTGCAGTGGCATCCCACCCAGGACAACCAGAAGGACCACAACTACAACACACAACTATGTACTGGGGGGCTTCGGGGAGAAGGAGGAGGAAAAAAAGATTGGCAACAGATGTTAGCTCAGATGCCAATCTTTAAAAAAAAAAAAAAATAAATAAATCCAGCAGACCCACTCCCAAACTTCCAGATCTTCCTCTGTAAGTGCCAAACAGGAGACAGAGGACAGGTGCAGATGTCCCAAAGTCCTTCAAATCAAACTCTACTCTCATCACAGCTTTTCTCTAAATCTAAACCTATTCTAAAACCAAATGTTTTATTTTTAAAAACAACCACAGGAGGAATTGGAGGATAGATCAGGCAGGTCGCCCTGCCTGCAGCCCATCATCTCCACTGAGAATCACATTCTCTGAGGCTCCCGCATTAGGCTCGAGTGGGCATCAGAACCAAGTCTAAGCAGGAGCCCAAGAGCAGAGGGGAAGGCCTATCCCTTAGCAAGTGCCAAGGTCCTTCCTGGGAACAATACTGGAAAGGCAAGCACAGGGTGTGAGGTTTTGAGCTGCTTCCACAGCCATGAGAACGGAAGAAAAGCCACTGGCTTACACGTACAGGCAGGCATAAGGGCCCCGTCCGACAAGGGCTGCAGGTACACACGTAGGCGCCCTGGCAGGAGGTGGCAAGGGGAGACTGAACCAGACTTTCTATATTATACTCTGCTCTTACCACCTTTCCCAAGAGAACTAAGTCCACATATATCTGCCCCGGTGGAAATTTAGATTTTATTCTATGGCCAAAGGTCTCTTAGAATGGTGTCAGGTGCTTCAATTGGCCACGGTGTGTCAAGTGGCTTAAGGGCAAACAGGACAGCAGTTGAGGATGGAGGAAGTGGGATGAAGACAAAAGGGGGAGGGGCTGATAAGGGAGCAGCGGGTTTAGGGGAATGACATTCCAACTGTACATGCGTATGAACAAAACAGGCAGGCATTCTAGTGAAAAGTCCAGCAGGGACCAGAGGCCCAAACAAGGGAAAGATCTGGAAGGCGTCAGAAAAAGAAGGAACTCTTTCTCAGGTGGCCCTATGAACATCTTCTGGAGGGGGAAGATCCCTGGAAAACTGGGCATTAGCATGACATTGCTCCCACACACCCAGCCCCACCCCTGCCCCTCCGGGTCAGCTCCTCACTCTCCCAGCTCTCTGAAGATATTGCCATCAGTGCCACCATTCACAGGCCTCTTCTTCCTACATCAGAACTGCTGAGGGTAATGCAAACAGTCACAGAGACCGAGCACCCTCACTGTGGCCCATGGGGAGCCTGGCATCCACTTCACAGAGAACCACCTCAAACTCCCAAACCCCTTGGGCTGACAGATCCCACACAAGTGTCTGTCCTGTAGGCTGGGATGCTGCCTTCTTGGGATCTTGGGCCCTCCAGCCCCCCTTTCTCCTCTGTCTTCACCCTCTCAGCCCTCTGCCTTTTCCTGTAACAAACCGACCCCTCCTCCATTCTGGTCCTGCCGCACTTTCGCTTCAAAGCCAAATTTCTTGAAATGATGGCTTCACATCCTCACCTTCTCATTCACATCGTCGCGAATCTGGTTTCTACTTCTGCGTCACATCTTCCTAAGGTCACCAATGCCCTCCTAAAGGCCAACAGGAGGGTCAGGTCGGAATCCTCATCTCTTTGACCTCCCTGCAGCCTCTGATGTGGAAATGTGGGGGACTGCTCTCTGCTGGTGACTTGCCTGTCTCTCTTCTGTAGGCCTCCCACCTCCCTCTGGTGCCATAAAAGCTGTCCTCCGCTGCCCCCCGGATTCCATTCCCCACCTGCCACACCAGCCCCTTTTCTCCCCATCCTTTGCATTTGCTCTGGGAAGGTCACCCTCACTGTGGACCCTACATGGCCCAGCTCAGCCCAGCCAGAGGCTGGTGGAGCAAGCTCTCCCAATAGCCTCCCTCCAGTGCGAGGCTGGCTGCCTCTACTCCTCACTGTGGTCAGTAGCAAGCGCAGCCTCTGAAGCCCGGATCTGGAGAGAACCCTCTTTGGCCTCCACCCCCCTTTCTAGAGCCAGTTCATGACCTAGACCTGGAGTGCCCCCTCCTGACTCTCTATTCCCCTAAATGCCTATGACGCATATTCAGCAGATAGATAGCAGTGGACAGTTGTTGCAGACACAGTGGCTTTTAAGCCAGGAGGGTCCTCACACTGGTGTGTTCATTTCATCCTTCTTGAAATGGGACTCTAGGCAGAGACCGAAATTCCCACACCTGTGCATTCTAACGCTCACAGACCCAGGCCTGGGTCAACAGCAACATCATCTAATTCCAATTCCCTAGCCTGGGGGGCGGTGAGACCTGGCAAACAGCAGAGGACAATTTAAAGGCAATTAGTCCTTGATGCCAAGAAACAATTCTTAGGAAAGAAGAAATTAAAGCCCATGTCCCATTTGCTCCTCAAGGTTTAGTCAGAGATACAAGCTGAGTTTCCAGAACCATCTGCTAGGGATGTGGGCAAACAGAAAACTCTCTAGGGAAAGAGAAGAGGAATAGGGGTACAAAAGAATAGGAGCTAGTGCAGTGTGGCCACAACAGGGCAGGCAGGCGTGAGGGCACACACAGAGGAAGCTGGGGGCAAAGCTGCACCTCAGGGTGACATGGCCTGTGCAGCTGCAGCAACACCCCATCTCTCTAGCCAGGCTACTTTCTTGTACTTGCTGCCTGGGAGATATTCCAGTACCTTTTCCTGCCCTGTGCTCTGGGTGATAATGATGATGCCAGAACCAGGCAAGGTGCTACAATAAGCCAGTCCCCCCTTTCACGCAGCTGGACCAACCATGTCTACTTCTCCTGGGCTAGGTGACCATACCTGGGAAGGGGAGGCCCGGACTACCAAGTGCTCCCACTTCAGCTCCCCACGGAATCAGGAGGAAAGTTGTAAGCATTCCTTCACCCCCATTTCAATCTGTCTACACAATTTTTCCCGGGAGCCTAATATCTAAGGAACCAGTTACTGTTTAAGCCAGTTAGCACGTCCTCTCTGCTTCCCTATTTCCATTTATTGGGACTGCTGAAACCCCTCACGGAAGGGCCCTGGGGGCGCTGGAGTTCAGAGCTGGGCCCCACACTTTCACAAGGAGTCCAAAGGCACCTCCACCCTCCCTGTGGGTCCGCCCTCCCCAGGAGCAACGCAGGAGGAGACCTGGAGGACAGCAGGCCTGGGCTCAGCCCACGCTACTCACAGGGAGGTTTAGCTTGACGGCGTCCACAGGCTGCTGGAAAGGCCACGCAAACTGGTGTTTCCATAATGTCTTGAGCACCACTTTGAGCAGATATTGCAGCTGGTTGGTCTGCCGCTTGGGCTTGTTGGGGTTGGAGGTCTCCGGGGGCGGGGGGTTGGTGCTGGCTGCGGTGGCTTGCTGGGGTTGGGCCTGGGCTTGCGTTGTAGACATTTGGGTAGTTTCTAGTCCATCCCCCATTACTGGCAGATTTCTCAATCTCGTCCCAGGGCCACTCTCCGCAGACATGCTACTGATCCCATCACATTCTTCACCGGGCACTCTACAAGGGAAAGAAAGCCACCGTGAGACATCAGGCAGCAGATGGGTTCCGTGGAGACTGGTCAGGCTGGCTGGGGAGCCACACTATGCACCGAATAAAAGGGCTCCAGTGTCTGCTCTCCTCAAAGACTTACCCAGCAGAAAAGAGACATCAGGTACCAAAGGCAAGGGACAGGGCAAGGAGGCGAGAGCCGGCCAGGAGTCAGCAGGGGCTGCGGGCGCCATGGAGTTCATGCGGAAGGATTACAGTACAATAAGCAACAAACCAGGTTTTCACAACATCTGAGCCTTTAGGGGCCGCTGCCTGTGTGGGAGAGAGGACGATTTGCAAGCCCCTAAATATGTCATTTACATTAAAATTCTTGTTTTGCATTTGTGGTTCATGAAGCATCAAGCCAAGGTGGTAACTCTCTTTGGCGAGTGGCGCCAGGAGGGCAGGGAGGAGCAGGAAGGCTGGCAGCCGGTCCTCAAATGGCCCACACAGTCCACTGCTGAGTGCTCAGGGCAAAGCCTCGTGCTCACCAACAACATTTTCTTGGTAACTTAAGCAATGCATGTTTGCTGATTAAAGAAATCCAGCAAGATAACTGCTGACAACCTAGAAACAAATTCGTACTCGACCTACGATTTTATCTTTTTTGGTGAAGAAGACTGTTGCTGAGCTAACGTGTGCTAGTCTTCCTCTGGTTTTGTAAATGGGATGCCGTCACAGCATAGCTTGATGAGCAGTGTGTAGGTCTACACCCAGGACCTGAACCTGTGAACCCCGTGCCGCCAAGGAGGAGCACACAAATTTAACCACTATGCCATGGGGCTGGCCCCTCTAGCATTTTATTAACCTGCTTTTCAAAGCTTATTTATTGTAAAGAGGGGCACCTCTTGTGACCTGCACAGGGACGCGTGAGAGCCTTGCTCAGCGCCTGCGTGAGCACCCCACCTGCGTAGTCCCCACACCTGAATGACCCCTGCTTCAGGCCAAAGCAACAATTCAAACCCTGCCACAAACATCCTTACAAGGGTGACTTTGTGCACTGTCCAGTTATTCTAACAGGACAACTGCAGGTCAGGGGATACACATTTTTACTGCCAAAGTGTCCTCCAGAAACACACTAACTCTCTCTCTCTCCCCTTTCTGGCAGTGTAGTGCCGCCCAAGAGTTCCAACACTTTCCCTATTAATGAGAAGAAACATCTGCTCAAACATATACTATCTGCATTCTTTGTGTGTACTGTGTTTCTGACACTTTTCTATTGGCAAGAAAAAGGAACGATCAGTTTAAACCCAGCCCCCGGAGTAAGAAAGACGGTAAGCCAGGAGCTGCCTGCATCTAATTAGCAATTCCAGTAATGAACCTAGGAGTTTGGTACAGGTAAGAAAACCTCTTTGGCTGCGGAAGTCAGTCAGAGACTTGGGAAAAGAGGGCAGATTTTAGGACCACAGAACTCTGGCAGGCAGAAGAGACAAGAAAAGCCACGGTGAGTTGGCTCTGTCCCGGGTTCCATCCTGGAACACAGTTAGCGGATCAAGAAACAGCTTTATGCCTAGCATATGCTAGGCAATTTACTGGCTGATGAATTACTTTATTATTCAGTCCAAGTATAATTTAAACCAAGGTTCCCACAAAGGTTTTTGTAAATGCAGTTCTGGCAAATCATCAGATCTTAAAAGCACGAGGGGAGCGCCTGCTACGTAAAGCAACTTGGTTGTGAGTCTGCCACTGGGGGCTGTGGAGAGCTGGACCTGTGGGCCCAGGGCAGGCAGCTAACTGCCCAGCACACAGGTCCTGGCCACATGCCCCCAACACTGGGGTTCTGGTTGGAGGGTGAACCTGAAGGCTGAAGAAACCAACACGACCAGGGAGATAGCTTTCCCTCCAGGGTGCTCTAGCCACCTGCAGGCACAGCTATCAAATGGCCAGAAAACAGATGGAGAGAGCAGTCCTCCAAGGAAGAGGCTGCCACAGGGAGGGGACCCACGCGGAAGCCCAAGGCCACCACATGCAAGACCCTGAATCTTAGATTCAGTCTGAGAACTGAATCCACGTTTGCCTTAAGAGGAAGGTCTGTTCTTTACCCTTTTTAATCAAACGAAAAGAGATTTACAAGTACCTTTCGCCTCTTCAGAGATGGGATGCCAATCACCTAAAAAATACCCTTAATAATTCATTAATTCTTTAGCTCACAGGAGAGGACAACACTGTGGAGAGAAAAACCCATGCCACCTGCATGGAGACATCCAAGGCACTGGAGGAGGGTGTGTCACAGCAGTCAAGTGAGGTGGTCTTCCCTCGGATGCTAAACTTAAATATTTAATGAGGTTCAATTACACCTAAGACACCAGGAGAGAATTTACAGTCTGTGCCCTCCCAGGGCACTCCCAAAACTCGAGAAGGAGAGGGACAGCTCCTGTGGCAAGCTCTTAAGATGGGTGTGCTCTACCTAGAGAACGCCAGCCTGGGACGAACACTTACAGGAAGGGGAATTAGGGAGGGCTTTGCAGGTACAAAGCTGTTTCCTGATACCTCTTGTTAACGTGATGCTAGAGATTAGGAAGGGACACCTGAGCTGAAACCAGACAGGCATATGGCAATGAGAGCATGATGGGGACTGGAGGTGGAGACTGCTGGGCAGCAGCCTGTGGAGAGCATCCCCCAAGCTGAGAGAGCAGCGTTCAGGACCATGGAGGGGCATTTCCCTGAAGCAACTTCATTTGATGGGAGGACATGGTGAAACATCACAATAGCCTAACAAGCTCACAGAAACATCGTAGACTACAACATTTTCCAAAGGCAGACATGACTGGACAGGCCTGCTTTAGCCTCCAGGGATGCAAGGCCCTGTCCTTCTCCCATCAGGCGTACTCCCAGTATAAGTTTGGCCAGAACCAACAGCCCTGTGGTCCAGTGGCATAAACCAAGGCAGGGCAGAAAGGATGCAGGTGCTACTGGTGAGAGGGAGGCACATGAGGTGCATCCCGCTGGGAGTCTGGCAAGGACGAGTGGGCCCTGGAATCCAGTCTTCAGTGAACACACCCAAATGAAAGCAGCAAGGAGGTCACATACAGATCCAAGGAGGGGGAGCTCCCAAAGGGTGGGCTGAGGTGCAGAACCATCAGAGTGAGCTTGCTCAGAGGAAAGGAGAGAACAGAGGGAGGAAGAGACACAAGAGGCCAGGCTGAATCCCAGGACACTGAGTGTGACATAGGGGGAAGGGAGGAATCTGGCTTGAAAGCATGTCACTGCTGGCTGAAGGCACTGGGAAGGAGGGAGGGAGGGTGGCATTAAGTGAGGATAAAGAACGATATGTAGTTTGGTTTCCACGATTATACTTCTCCTAGAATGAAGCTCGAGAATTACACAGGCAAACATGTGCCAGTGAGCTACAGGCAAGCAAGGGAGAGGGACGGCTCCACCCCGGAGAAGATGTTCTGGCCCCAGAGCAGTGGAGCCCTGACAGCCACAAGGACACAGGCCCCCAGGCACGTCCATCAGAAGGAAGCAGTCCCATAAATTTTCCATTAAGTAATAACATTTGGGAAATCTCCAAGCAATGTCCCCGAGGCAAGATGAAGTCAAGGTAACTGACTTCTGGAGGGGCTGGGCTGGGCCTTTTCTTTTTCTAAGCGGACTCTCTCGGGTGAAGCCAAGGGATGCAAGGCTCTGGATGCAACCACTTTTTCTTCACCTTCAAACCAGACCCACAGGGGCTGTTGAGCCAAGGAAGCTGAATTTTCTGTTCATACAACGAATGGAGCTTTTTCTACAGAAAACCTGACCCTCGAACTTTACCTCATCTGTGCCTTAAACCTCTACCTCCACCACAAAAGCCAAAACACCCTTCCTAGCCAGCCTGCTCATGTTTAATACATAGTAACATCCTTGAAACAACTTTGAGATTGCTTCTGGCCTCATCCTCACTTAACAGATGAGGAAACCAAGGCAAAGAGAAGTAACTTTCCCAGGAAATGGAAAGATCAGGCCTAACCAGCCAGGGTGGCCTAGAATTTGACAAGATTTCTTGGGAAGTTTCGGTTGGCCTTTGAGCCAAGGAAGTCCCCACTTGTGAGCTGAACATGTACCCCCAGGAGGGTCCAACACAAAAGGGTGGGACAGCCTGGCTCATCTTAACTAACACGAAAAGTTAAGCACAAGACCCACACCATACACTCGTAACGTCTGAGATCAATCCCCTAAGGAAAGAAACTGCTAGAGGCTGTCAGTTCAAACGCAAAGGCATGAGAAGAGCTGAACAGATGAGATGGACCTGGAAGCCACAAGAACCTCCAAGTTCTTTTTGAGGAGGCTCTGAGGACAACCAATGACGGGTAACATCCATGGCCCCGATGGGAGGGATCACCACCTGCAATGAACAAGCCACAGGGATCACCATGAGATGTCCGGGACTCCTGTCCTGCACCCACTCGGGGGCCTTGGCAGCACCAGCATCTCAAGAGACCACACCCAGACAACCTGTATCTTGCGGCACAGCCCTCCCAGGACTGCAGGCAAGTAAAATCCCTAGGAAACTTCAAGAAGCCATTCATTGGTACTCCAGCAAAGAACATGAAAGAAACCAACAAGAATCTGTAGTCTGATCTGGGCAAAGGAAGAGAGGCAACCGTGAGCAGCTCTGCCTGAGAGCCAGGATGACTTTTCTAAAGCACAGATGGGACTAGCCCAGCCTCCTTGGGTAAATTCTTCCCACAGTGGTCCCCCCACACCGCATACTGCCCCAGCTGCTAGCATCAAGGCTCCAAACACCACAGCGGTCACAATGGGCCCTTCCTTGTTACCTTCAGGCCCTTCATTTGCTGCATCTGGTGCTTCTCTGATCTCTGTCTAGTGGCTTTGATGGTCAGCCCTGCATACACCCCTGGGAGCCCAAAGACTCCCAAGGACCATCTTTACTTTCCTCTTGTCCTCCTAGTAAACAGCAGGTGCTCAGTGAATGAGTGAGGTACAGAAGGCACCCTATAGCAACCACACAGATTGTCACCCTGGGGCTTCGAGCTCAATCTCAAAGCTCTGAAGAAGGAAAGCTGCTCGCACTCTCACACAGAAAATGTGGTGACCGGTAGACTCACACTTGCTCAGCCAACGCGTCCCATCTGAGCCAGGTGCCAGGCCTGGGGACTCTGCACTCACTATGACATTCTTGGACTGACTAAGCAATACTTGGTTGAGTACTGTGAAAGAGAAGGGCAGGGCTGCTCTGGCTAGGAAGAGGGCAGCATCCCTGAAGAAGCGACAGAGAACAAGACTGAGAGGGAGAGTGTGAGCATGCACTCCTGTGGTGATCAGGCAGAGGAACCAGGCTTGTGATGAACAGGAGAAGGCATGACCAATGCAGTGACGGCACAGGTCTGGAGGCAGGAAAGATACCAGTGCATGTGAGAGCTCAGAGGAGAACAGGATGGGATGGCACAATGCAGGGGCCATGTGATCACACTGGGCTTTTGACCTTCACAAGTCCCTGACTGCAGGGTGGGGAATATGGGTGGGGTACAGCAAGCTTGGATGGGGCACTGGGGTCAGATTCCACGGACATTTGGGAGGTAGGGAGAATAGGAGAATCCCATTCCTGCCTGGGGTTTCATCCTCAACTATACTTGCACACGTGCAGCACACTATTTACAGATGCAAAAGATGGGGAACCCAAGAGGAGATGCATGGGGAAAGGGTAAATCAATGAGGGTGTGTGCCAGTGTTGCTTTCCGTGTGTTCTGAGGCCTACAGGAAATGAATGGCCCTCAGCACAATGGCTCAACGGGGGCAGAGGCTGAAAACTCAAACTCGTGAATCTACCTGCAAATATAATGAGGAATTTATTGCTTGGATTCTCAAGACAGAGTAGACTCTGTCTTCAACCAAAGTTTTACATCTAAGTTCCAAAAATGCTGCTCCTTCTCTGTTTTCGCATTGACTTACGGCCAAGAGGCGGGAGCCACCATTTACTGTGTCAAATTAGTTGAAGGTCAAGGGAGAGGAAGGGATTTCACCTATTCTTTCCAACCCAAAGAAGGCTGCATGACCCAACTGGCTATCCTATTTCTGGATCTACTCCCAAAAGATATCCTACAACACGTTTCCAGTTTAGAGGACTAAGAAGAAAAAGATGAAGAGAAATTAAGATGATTAGTGCCCTGATTCCCAAACTGAGTGCTAAGGTGCCCCAGGTGTCATGGTAACTCTGAAGGGCTCTGTGGGAACTAGCAACACAAGGCGATTGATAATTTCAATGTTAGACTGCTGTGAACCAAGAAAGTTTGGGATTCCCTGGGTTGGTTAATGAAAATAAAAATGTAAATTCTTTTCCTAAGTTTATAGAACCCTGATTAAGCATTTTTGCCTTCAAGAATATTGTTTGCTATTATTCCCACTCATCTAAGTGATCTGAGAAAATTTTAAGGATAGACAAGACAGTACCCAACAGATGACACAACGTAAGATTTTTCAAATTTCAACAGAAAGAAAATATTTTGTTTCCTGGAGATTAGGAGGCAAGATATATAGAGACAGACACGACGTAGACTGGGAATTTCAGGGCAAGCAAGAGGAAAATAGAAAGGCCATATGCAACTGCACAGAAATTGTCTGACTGCTGGAGATTCAGTCCCAGTTCTGTTCACTGCCAGACGCTAAGTAAACCTAGTGGTTTGTGACCAGCTACACTTTGTTCTTGTTTTTGGAAGATTAGCCCTGACCTAACTGCTGCCAATCTTCCTCTTTTTGCTGAGGAAGACTGGCCCTGAGCTAACATCCATGCCCATCTTCCTCTACTTTATATGTGGGACGCCTACCACAGCCAAGTGGTGTCATGTCTGCATCCGGGATCAGAACCTGCGAACCCCAGGTCACTGAAGTGGAACATGCAAACTTAACCACTGCACCACTGAGCCAGCCCCTACACTTTGTATTTGTAGTTCCACCTGAAGTCCTGGTCTCCCAGAGGGCCCAGAAAGTCCAGTGACCCTGCCTCAACTCTGTCCTGTCCATTCATTCACCCCGATCCTAAAGTGACACAGCATGTAGGCAGGAGGATGCCAGGGAAGGCAGAAGCAGTACACGGTTAACTGGAAGACTTTATGAATTCTCCTGTGAAATACGGCAACCACACTTAGCAGAGCTTTACACAAGGCATCACCACATGCACCTGCGCTAGGCCTAGGAAAGCTCGCCACAGTAGGTACCTGCTGCTTGCTGGCCCAGTAATCTGTACTGAGCACCTGACCTGTGTCCACCTGGTCAATCCTCACAGCAACCCTACAAGGCAGGTGGCGGCATCACTGTCTTCATCGTCATCCTATGGCAACATGGAAGCAGAATGAGAGGTGGCCTGGACAGCCAGAGGTCCTCTGGGACTGCCTTTGCTCACCAAGCACAGGGGTGGAGGGCCACTTAACCAGCATTGCTGGGCCCGGCAGGTCTGCAGTCTAGCAAAGGGAACCCCACTTCCACATCTTGGCATGTATTAGTCAGCGGGCCTGCTCTCTCTGCAGAAGCAGCTAAATGCCATGTGGCCTGCAAGCTGGGTCTCAAGTCAGATTTCCAGAAATAGTTCCAAAGAATCTCACCCCTGTAAACCAATCAGAGCCAAGATCACTCTCACAGCACCTGGCCATGTGTGTCTGCAATGTGACTCAGCACACGCCACTGGTGAAACCTGAAACACACTTTCCTGCTGGGGCCACGGGGAGCAGATTGAGGGGAACAGAGACTGAGTTGTTATTCAAGCTTCCCAAGTAGTAAAGGTCTGAGGGGCCATGGCTTGAACCTGCTTCACACCAAACAAAATCCTGGCCAACACCAGGCTCACCCTAGCACCTCATGAAATTACAAGTTCCTGGGTTCACACATACTTCAGACAGAGGAAGTCACCTCCCTACTATCCTAAGGCTCTCCCATAAAGAATCACTTGGGGGAAGTGGGAGATTCTAGTCAGGGATAAAGACTAGGGATGGGGGCCCCAACTTTGGTAAAACCTGGTAATTTTTCAATGCTAGTCAACATGCAACAAATCTTACCCTGTCCTAGGAACATCTTTCTTAAAATGTCCGCTACACTGGTTATGGAACACTAATATGAGAAGGTCCATTCCATTCTGGTCCCAGAGCAGAAGCTACTTCCCATTCATGGCAACGGCCCTTGTTTCACTGTGCG
The DNA here is from genome assembly GCF_041296265.1 of Equus caballus. NCBI lineage: Eukaryota > Metazoa > Chordata > Mammalia > Perissodactyla > Equidae > Equus > Equus caballus. The sequence continues at coordinate 14,535,619 of NC_091704.1, forward strand.
ATGTGTGTCAGTGGGGAAGCACAAACAGGATTACTTTTCCATCTCACCGGCTCAGGCAGCTGGTGAGAACAGCACTCATGTCATCAGCCAGACTGCACTGTCTGGAGCCTGGTCAGTGGCTGTGTGCCGAGGCAGTTCTTGAAGCCTTAATCCTCATTCTCAAGCTTGTACATGCCCTGACTCCTGCCCCTCAGACTTGCCAAGTAGGGCCCCATTACCTCAGACTCAGCCCTGCAGCTTGCCTTGAACCAGGCAACCCAAGGCAGAGGTGAGCCAGCCTTCCTGCTAGGGCAGTGTAGGCATACTGAAGCTCTGTCCTCCATTGGAGGGGACCAGGCCCACAATTTGCTAATCTTCTGATTCAGCCCCTTTGCTTTAGAAATCAATCAGCAGGCCCATTAAATTAGGGATACTGAGGATTTTGCACCATCTTTTCCCTGGGAAACCTGCCAGCAAATGGAGGGATGAGCAGCTCAGGTACAGTAAAACGTTCCATTGTTACATATAGGTTCCATCATGGTGCTGATGGTTAAATCTGGGTGAATGGATCTGTGAATTTAAAATGTTCCTGTCATGGCCATGCAGTAAAAAGAAGACAAAACCTTGACATAGACAAGATCAAAACTGCTAGGCTAAAACATATTCCAGCAGGGGCAGGCTAATTTTTTGTATAAAGGGCCAGAGAGTAAATACAGTCAGCTGTGAGAGACAGTCTTTGCAATACTCCATTCTGCTGTTGCTGTACTGTGAAATTCTCAGACAAATGAGCGTGGCTGTCTGCCAATAAAACTCAGATGGGCCCGCGGGCTGTGGTTTGCAACCCCTGTGCCACTGATTTCTAGACTTTGTGTCAAAGCGAAGGAGACGTATGTGACAAAATGTTATGACAGAATAGGAGAATGCAAAATCAGAGATGAAATTAGGTAAAGATGTGCAAGTGGCAGGGTACATGAAACCTTAAAATGAAGTGGGATGTGGCAGGGCAGGTCTGTGGATGACTCTACTATTTACACTGGAAAACCAACCAAGCAACTAACACATATGTAAAAACTGGCCAGCTCTTTGCAATCCGCCCCCTTTCACAAGCTGCCACTGACCTCTGGTGGTGTGGCTGGTCTGTCTGTTTTGTCTGCCTCTCTAGCTGGTAAGCTGGCCTCCAGGCACTGATTTTCCAAGCAGCCTTGACCTGGCCGAGTCTCCAAATTAGAGGCTGGAAGATTATGACAGAAATATGACACTATTAATTCAAACTCTGCATTCCCACTGACCTGGGTTTCAGGTTGTGCCCTCCATAGTTATTGTACCAGTGATATTTTCTTCTGGTTGCCTCTTTTAAAGCTACTGCCCCAACTCTTTACCCGTCTGCACTTTTACACCTTTTACTTTTAGTTATTCATTTTTCCAAAAGCTTGTGTGACGTACGTGGCATTGAGATTAACTCAACGTAACAGAACTGTTCATTCATGCAGAAAAGTCCTCCTTTGAGAGGTGGATGCCAATACGGCCACAAAGACCAAGCAGATCACAAAGCCAAGGCAGCAGTGAAGCCTGGCACCTCCTCCACTTGGATGAGGCCTTCCCAGGAGAAAGGAAGTACAGGCAACAATGGAGAATAGAAGAATCTGCAAGGCAGCAAAAGTGGGAGATGATGTTCACTTCTCAGAGGACAGAGAAACTACCAAAGTGAGGAAAAAGTCCAAGAGCAAGAAACTAGGGTCAGTCAAACTAGGCTGGCAATACAGTCTTGGACAGCCCCAGTGTAGACCAGAAAGCTTCTGAGGATGATGTCACACTAGTCCTCTGGAACCCTCCCATTTCCAACAATAGGATAAAAGCCAAGTTCATTCATGATCCTCATGAACAAAATTTAAAACTATAAAAAAAAGACAACTATGGTGTTTCCAGAATACCAAACAACCAGGGAAACAAGTTAGTGTCAACCTCCAAGCAAGTGGTCAAAGTCAACCTGTTTGGGAACGTGGGAGGCCAAGAAGAGGGACGTGAGTGAAGTGCAGGTAATGAACAACCTGCACAGCCACCAGCGAGAACCACACAGGGGAGAGGCTGCCCGCCACCTGTGGCTGAAAGGTTCCAGAACACGCCAGCTTGGCCCAGTTAGGCCGGTTGTAAGTGGAAACAACACTCAACTCTTAAACAGACCCATGAGTGGGAAAGGGGACATTGCAATCAACTCTCCTACAATTTCATCCCCTGGAAAGCAGCCTCCATGAGTACGCAAGGCTAACGGGGTGGGGTTGGGGGAGCTATCCCCACAAGAGCATGGTGTGCCTCTAAATTTCTCTTCAAAACAGCAGAGTGGTGGCTGAGAGCAGGCTCAAGGCGTCCCTGGGACCTGCCCACACTCACTGGGGAAAAACGGGGCTCAGGACTAGCACAACAGCTTCCAGAGACGCCATGACCCTGACATCCGAACAACACTTCAGCCATGACCACTGAGAGCCTCACTGGGAGGGAGGGCCAAACCAAGCCTTCAGCAGCCAAGAGGAGACACAGAGACATAGAGACACTCCAAGGAGCCAGGACAAATGTATCCACGAAGGGCAAGGACACACGTTGACTCAGGGTTTAGGGACACAGGAGCCTGATTACCTTGAAGAGCTGATGCTTACGGGGCAACCTTTTCTTCAATGATACTACCCTCTGACCTTCACTATGAAGCTGAATTTTTAAAAATTTGGAGTGGTCCGGCCCTGTGGCTGAGTGGTTAAGTTCACACGCTCCGCTTTGGTGGCCCGGGGTTTCACTGGTTTGGATCCTGGGCGCGGACATGGCACCGCTCATCAGGCCATGCTGAGGTAGCATCCCACATGCCACAACTGGAAGGACCCACAACTAAAAATACACAACTACGTACTAGGGGGCTTTGGGGAGAAAAAGGAAAGATAAAATGTTTAAAAAATTTGGAAAAAAGATTACATTTGTCAGTAGAAGGCACTCTCAAAAACGGGCTCCAGGGGCCGGCCCCATGGCCGAGTGGTTGGGTTTGCGCACTCCGCTTCGGTGGCCCAGGGTTTCGCCGGTTCAGATCCTGGGCGTGGACACGGCACCGTTCGTCGGGCCACGCTGGGGTGGCGTCCCACATGCCACAACTGGAAGGACCCACAACTAAAAATACACAACTGAGTACCGGGGGGGGGCTTTTGGAGAAAAAGAAAATAAAGTCTTTAAAAAAAAGAAAAAGAAAAAAAAAAGAAGCGGCTCCAGGAAAGATGATTTCTTCTCACCTTGCCTCACCTTTCATAAGGTACAGAACCCAATTAATACAGGTGAGGGGACGGAGAGCATCACTTTTCCCAAAGGGAATACAGAAAGTAACGCAAAGTTAAATGTCAGTTAATATCCTGTTTCTCAAAGCAGGAACTGAGACTGACTCAAGGCGCAAAGACAACCAGTCAGTGAGAAAAAACAGTGTCTAAACTAGAGACCCACTCCACGGGTACAGTAAAGGCCTACCAAAGGTTCTCTGACAGTCAAGCAGCCGCAGGGAACAGGCCAAGGGGTCCTGACTTCCTGTCAGGCACCTCTCCTCTCGGGTAAAAGAAAGTGACTCAGACAACCACCACCACGCACTCCAGGGAGGCCTCAGCCCTCAGCCGACATTCAGCGTCTACTTCTGCCCTGACAACCTACTGTGTCAGTTTGACATGGACGCTGGGATTTAACCAACCAATCTCCTCTCAATCTCACTAACTTTTAGAGTGCAAAGAAGCCGAGCAGGCACAAAACTCATACCATTTCAGATGAGAATAGCTAAGGAAGCAAAGAATTTGACAGGGATCTGTTGCTTTGTGAGAACCAATGGTCTGGTCTGCCATTAATTCCATTTCACTTTGACTGAAGTAAAAGACCCATAGAAGTCAAGTGCTCCAACTCTGACACTGCCAGGAGAAGGATGAGAGTGGAGAGAAAAGGGCAAACAGCACCAAGCGTGTTCCAGTTCTCCACAGGGCTTCCTGCTGCCCCCTCGTCCTGTCTCCAGCCCACCCTCCCCTGGGCATAAGCCTTCGCAGCAGGCAGCAACCAATGGCAGAGCCAGCCCTGGGTGTTGGGCCCCAGGGGAGCCTCAGCCGCAGCCATGCCAGCATCTCACACACCAGCTTCTGTCACACAGCCTAAGTTTACTCCCTGGCAGACACAGTCAGCTTGTCCTTAACATCCACTTAGAAGTAAAAGTTGCTCACTGGTGATGAGCTTTCGGCCCATCAGAAACCAAAACACCTGTCCCAGCATAGAGACTATCATACTCCCACTGAACCTGCAGCATTCCCTTTAACTCCACACTGCCTTTATACTGAAATTGTGAAAATATTTAAGGATGTGGGACTAACATTCATCACATATGAAGCTTCACACCAGGATACAGTGTACAGAATAACTGAAAAAATAACAACATGCACATGCGCACATCCCTGAGTGAAAATGGCACCTGCACTGGTTTAGTAGCTGGTGTGTGACCTGCGCACGCACGGGGAAGCTGTGGACTCACTCACTGGCAGCTGGAAGCCTAAGGCCCTTCCCCAACTCTCCACATTGCTCTCCGGGATTTTTTGAGTTCTCCCAGACTCCATTCTGGGCATGTCTCACCAGGGAGGGGGCTGAGATAGTGCCCCCACTATCCTCCCTGGGGTCCCAATGCCATCCCACCAATGATTCCCACACCTGTGTGTTGTCTGAGGACCTGGGGCAAAGAGCTAGAGAGAAGAGGAACAGAGAGGCCTTCCCCCACATATCCAGTAACACAGATGACTCCTCGTGTTCCTCCCACCCCTCACCAAGCCTCGCACAGGTGAGAGATGTCGCAGAGCCCTTTCCCCCACCAGCCTAACACTCAGTGGAGGAGTGGAGCCCTGGAGCGGAGTTCCTGAAGTGCTTGCTCCAGCTTCCTGGCTTGTAAAGGAGAAACCTTCTAGATCTTTATGGTAAGGTCAGCATTAACCTCTTGGGGATCTTGAGCATCAAAATGTGGCTAGTGTGACTGAGGAACTGAATTTTTAGATTTTACTGAATTCTAATCAATTTAAATTTTAAAACTGATGCTTACTTTAGTTATTGGAGAACTGTTAAGTACATTTGGAACACCTTGGGTATGTGAATCTACTTTTTCAATTATAAATTTTACAGAATCTAAACAAATATAAAATATTTTGGATGAAAACCTAGCTCCTAAATTGAGACGTGCTGTACGTGTGGAATACAGACTTGAATTTCACTCATTTACTATGAAAAGAAATGTAAAATATCTCAGTTTTTTATAATGATTACATGTTGAAATTATATTTTGGGTTCAATGAAATATGTTGTTATATACTGCACGAAATATACTGCTGGCTTCACCTTTTTACATTAACGTGACTACTAGAAAAATGTCAAAGTGCTTGAGTGGCCACATTCTATTTCGATCAGACACATGGAGGAGTGGAGGCACAGGCAGAGCTCAGTGCTCACAGGCCAGAAACCTCATCAGGACAGAATTCTGAGAAAGAGACACCAACGGAGAATTCACCAAAAACCAAAAGGGCCCAAAGTTTTCAGTAGCCCAGAAAGGGAAGTAAGAGGAGGACCTAGGGGAGGGTGGCAGTGAGAGCTCCAGGGCTGTAGGGACCTGCTACACATTCAGCATTGGTTTGATCCTAGTTGGTTTGATACCCACCACCTTCATCACCCAGAGACCCAATATTTAAGGATGTGATGCTTTAAATCAACTTGCTTTCTACAAACTTAAATTTATTTATTTAAAAGAAAAAATTAACTATCACGTGATATGTAACCTGTTAGAATGGGAGAGACAAGACATTTTAGGAGACAACATGGGAAACCTTAATATGCAATGCAACTATTGTTGACTTTCTTGTATGTAACAAGATTTATTGTGGTTTTATAGGACAATGCCCCCCCTTTTTTTAAAAGAAACAGAATAAAAACTTTAATAATCTCTTTAATCTTTTTTATTGTGATAAAATATACATAACATAAAATTTACCATTTTAACCATTCTTAAGTGTACAGTTCAGTGGCATTAAGTATATCCACACTGTCGTGCAACCATCACTGCCATCCATCTCCAGAACTTTTTCCATCTTCCCCAGCTGAACCTGTCCCCATTCAACAAAAACTCCCCCTCCCCCAGTCGTTGGCATCCACCTTTCTCCTTTCCGTCTCTATGAATCTGACTCTTCCAGGTACTTCCTATAAGCGGAATCACACAGTATTTGTCCCTTTTACGACTGGTTTCTTTCACTTAGCATAATGTCCTCAAGGTTCATCCATGTTGTAGCATGGGTCAGAATTTCCTTCCTTTTTAAGGCTGAATAATATTTTACTGTGTGGATGGACCACATTGTGTTTATCTCTTCATCCATCCATGGACACCTGGGTTGCTTCCACCTTTTTGGCCACTGTGACCAATGCTGCTATGAGCATGAGTGTGCACATGTCTGTTACAGTCCCTGCTTTCAAAAGAACGTCCTTATTCTTTTTTTTTAAAGATTTTATTTTTTCCTTTTTCTCCCCACAGCCCCCCAGTACATAGTTGTATATTCTTCGTGTGGCATGTGGGACGCTGCCTCAGCGTGGTTTGATGAGTGGTGCCATGTCCTCGACCAGGATTCGAACCAATGAAACACTGGGCCGCCTGCAGTGGAGTGCGCGAACTTAACCACTCGGCCATGGGGCCAGCCCCAGAACGTCCTTATTCTTAAAAAGATGTTTGCTTAAGTACATGAAGTAAAATATCACATCCGCAACTTACTTTCAAAGGATTTATAAAAAGCAACCTGAGCAATGATAAATAAAACACACGTGGCAAAATGTTAATTGGTGAATCTACTTTTTCGTAGATTTGAAAATTTTCAAAATTAGAAGAAAAAAGTCATTAATTTAAAAACCAGCACCAGACACTACGAAGAGAAGGCCAGTGTAAAAATAAGTATAATGAAAACAACGACACTGGCATGGCTGCTGACCCAAGATACTGAGCTGCACTAGATTTGCACAAAGGGAGATGAGCATCTGATGAGACTTTCTCCTCAAAGTGAGCAGAAGGACTGCAGGAAACTGAAAGGGTAACTGTGCCCTCGTCCCATGGGGAATGCCAGTCCCTGCACTAGCTACACTCACTTTACTTAACAGTTAGGCATCCCACAATTTGAGAACATTATTGAGGAGGTGGAGAGCAAGTTTAGCATGGAGGTTATTACAGGAACAAAACAAGACCAAAAAGGGGCAGAAGATGTGGTCAGACTCAAACCATCTCAAGACAAACTGTCTCTGGCAAAAAGCTAGTTACTAGGGAACAGGAGCAGAGTAGAGTACCAGCTGAGTATCAGGGCTGGGTGAGACCACTCAGGAAATTTGTGTCCAGAGAGGAGACTGCCCAGAAGAATGTCAACTGGAGTCCCTGCTGGGGAGGTAGGCAGTGGTGTGGGAATCAGCAGCCTCCTGGAGGGTGACACAACAGGTAAGGTTAGAGGTGGCAGGCGTGGGCCACATAGCCTCAGGCACCATGACAGCTTCTGGGTTTCCAAGCAGGCTGTTGGCAACTTGATCAGAGGACCGGGAGAAACATAAGTTTGCTCTCCAAGAGTTGAACAGTTGATGTGAAAGAGGAGGAAGTAGAAACTATTCAACAAAATGTTAAACATGAGGTACACAAAGGCTTTTAAAGCATCAGATATTCAAAAAGGGTGTTGAACCAAGGTGAACAAACCAAAGGGAGAGGTGAGATGAGAAAAGGACTTCTGAAGAAGGTTCCAGAGCCTGGGCTAACACCCTGCTGTGCCCGTGGGTTCCTCGTAACTAGCAGGAGGGGACTGGAATGCAGGATCAAGTGAGAAACTTAGCTCCATCCCAGAAGCTATTTTGTGAGACAAACGCAGAATTCAGTCCGGACTACTGACACTGCCCTGAGCAACCCCACAAACTCGGACAGCTCCTTTGCTGGTGTAAGGAGCACAGGGTGACTTTGCATTTCCCTCGTTCTGGCCTCAGCCACTGGGCAGCTGGTGCTACCCAGAATGGTGCACGGCACTGGGGCGACGTGAGATGTCAAGGCGTTAGGGCACACTCTGAGCAGGGTGGCGGTTACCATCCCCAGCAGATGGAGGAAGGCAGAGCTCTGAATCCACTGCTCAGTGAATAGCATGAATGAGCTCTTTCACTGGTGAAGGAGAACACGCCACAATACCATCTGCTGGAAGAGAGAAAGGGCAGAGCGACCGGCACCACATCCTCGGCCCTGAACAGCCTGGTGAAAACAACTACCCAAGTCCCATTGTGCCAAGGCGGCTGGAACAGGCAAGGCCTAAACATGAGAATCTAAACGACAACCTGAGCTACAGTCTGTCTGTCTGTAACATCCAGGGGAAACCAAACTGCAGAACCACGTCACATCTTCCAACTCTGGCTGTCCTTCCTTGTTCAGCTCCCCCCGACACCTCCCCCTTCTCCCGCCCAGGCCCCCATGATTCCAGGCTCAGAGACTAGTGCCTGGAGCCAGGGAGGGTTGAGATGATTCACACCCAAGATGTTCTCCAAGTCACTCCAGTAGAAAGCTAGGCTCCTTACTGACTTAAAATCAGAAAATAGGTGGGCACCATTTCTCCAACCCCAAATCGCTACCAGGATAGCTCAATCTGATGAAACCAAAAGAATGGAAACTGGGAAATGTGTGGCTCATGGATGATGGAAGTAAAGTGTGCTCGTGTGGGCAGTGAACCCCCTCCCCACAGGGTGCCACCCACAGCCAGGACCCTGTCTTCACAGACAGGAAGGTACAGGGTACTACCTCCCAGGGTGCCACCAGTACCTCAGCAAAGGGTTCAGGTTAGGGAAGGCTTCCTGAGGGAGTGACCTTCCTCAGGTCAACAGAGAAAGAATTCACATTTCTGTTTTATTTTGTCTCTTAGAAAGGTTTGGTTAGGTAGACAAGACAGACAAGTAAAAACCACCTGACCTGCAGGCTTACGTGAGGAGAGGGTATCACACACCTGAACACCAGAATCCTCAATGAGAGGTGTGTGAACAAGGTACTCTGGAAACCCAGAGAATGGAACTCCTAAAGACTTCACTGAGAACTCATTTGGGATTAAAAATAAACTCCCATCAAGCATCCCCAGCAAAAAACCCAATGACATTTAAAACAGAGACTAAGTTGAGGGACATGCAGATTATTAGAAGTGTACTCAGATGTGGGGCTGGCCCCATGGCCGAGTGGTTAAGTTCGCGCGCTCCGCTGCAGGCGGCCCAGTGTTTTGTCGGTTCGAATCCTGGGCGCGGACATGGCACTGCTCGTCAGACCACGCTGAGGCAGCGTCCCACATGCCACAACTAGAGGAACCCACAACGAAGAATACACAACTATGTACCGGGGGGCTTTGGGGAGAAAAAGGAAAAAATAATAATAAAAAAAAAAAAAAAAAAAAAAGAAGTGTACTCAGATGGTGTCAATGTTAAAAATTTAGTACTGGACCATTTCAATTCCTTTCAAAACGCAGCACAAACTTAAAATGGAATTTTCGATGTGCCTTCACTAATCCTGTTACCATGTTAGAGCACAAAAATAGAATTTGTTCCCTTGGAGTTCACTGGTTGCCATAGAAATGGCATCAAAATGCAATATACTTTCAGGTGAAAAAATGCACCAAGGATGCCGAAGAAGAAAAAACCCCATCAAATCCAGTTCAAATTCAAATCCATTTAACAATAAATGGGTGCCAAGTGCACCTAGAACACCACCCAAACAAACGTGCTCCAGGCCTGGAGCAGAAAAGAACTTCATTCATTCACTCAAAATGAATGTATAGAACACCAGCCCCGGGAAGACCCTCTAGACAAAGAAAGCTGACCTGGCCAGGCTGTCCTGGCTGGGACTCACCCCAGAGGTGACAGAACTCACAGCACATATGCCTCCTTCCTGCTCTGAGCCCGCAGTTTCCATGGTTCTGATTTGTTCCCTTTGCATACTGACCCATGTTTATGAAAATGAAAGCTCCCCTGACCCCAATAGATACAAGTTCCCTTGTGGATTAGGTTTACTATCTCTAGTGAGTAAAGACAGAGACACAAGCTATTACAGATTTGATTTCAACCCAAGGTATTATTTGAGAGGTTTCAAAAAGTGTTCTTTACAAAGAAAAAAGAAAAAAAGTCTATTGCATTACAGTAGTATTAGTCCCAGGAGGACGGAGATGGAAAGAGGTAGGTACAATGGCACTTTAGACCCTGCAAAACCCCAAATCAAGTGGTTCTGGCAGTGTTCAGCTTGCTCCTTTTGTTAACTCTGCTCCTGCGGTGGGACTACTGCTCCTCCCCTCACTGACCAGTATCTCTCCAGCTTGCCCTGCTTCTGACTTTTGCTGCCCACATTCACTATGTGCTAATATGTATCCGTCTGGCATGAGGAGATGGTGCTGAAATGAAGAACAGGCTGAAAACCAACCCCCGGTCCAGGCTGGCCAGTAGGAGGGGTCTGGGGATGACTGGGTATACTGTGTCATGCTGGTGGTTCAGGCAAAAACTTTGAGTTTCTGATTCAGCCATTCAACAACACAACTTAGTATGTATCTTGCAACACTGCAGGCTCTTGGGATTCAGCACAAGGACACCTGCCCTCGTGGGTTCACATTTCTCCCTAGAGGTGGGAGGATGGGGACAGACAGATAATCAAGAATGAAAATAATGAAAATTATGTGATGTACTATGGAAAAAAAGGGCAGAGGGCAGCTGGTACTGTGTCTTTATTTAGTCCCCACTCTTTGGGACTTTCACAAGCAAGGCTCTGTGGTTCTGGACATCTTCTCATTTCCTCCATATTATGCATTAAATGAGGTAACAGACAGAGAACAAATTTTCTCCACTGAAACATCTCATTCATGTGTAAATTACTCTAGTGCTGGTTCCCCAGACATATATCTATTTTGATCACGGGGGCTTATGGCTTACTTAAGATCGCAACTTCCATTCAGTGAGATCATCTCCACATTATCATCTTTAAAGATAAGACAGGGGCTGGCCTGGCGGCGCAGCGGTTAAGTTTGCACATTCTGCTTCTCGGCGGCCCAGGGTTCGCCGGTTTGGATCCCGGGTGCGGACATGGCACCACTTGGCACGCCATGCTGTGGTAGGCGTCCCACATATAAAGTAGAGGAAGATGGGCACGATGTTAGCTCAGGGCCAGTCTTCCTCAGCAAAAAGAGGAGGACTGGCAGTAGTTAGCTCAGGGCTACTCTTCCTCAAAAAAAAAAGCTAAGACGAAGGACAGAATTTATTTACCTTTGAGATGGCACCTTTGAACTCATTAAGCCTGTTCCATACTACAAGTTTACTTTTTGCCTAGGCATTGACTTTAACAAGTAGAGGCACATATTCCTGCAGTCAAGGGACTCCACCTCTCAGGCAGGTTACAATGACAGCAAACCCCAGGTTTACATTGTTAGAGCCAAAACGATGCCAGCCTTCCAGTACGCCAGTTATTTTGCTGGTAATAAAATAATTCCCTGACTAAATGCAACAGTTCTAAGCAGTGCTAAGTGACAGCTACTCAGCTGACCAAAGCCTGATTTTTCATTTCACAAATACGCTTCACCTTTAATTAGGAAAGCAGGCCCAAAAGACCCCTAGTTATGACAAGCCACCGTACGTGACCCTACCCTATCTCTCTATCTTAGAATTCTCAGAAGTGTCACAGTTCCTCTGTGTCAAAGGCAAAAGAGCTTCACACCACCACCATCTGGGGAGGTGCCTTCATGAACCCTACCTATGACTGCAGACTCAGGTGACAGCTAGAGCCCAAGGGTCTCTCTTTGCTGCTAGAAACTTTGGCACCAGAAGTGCTTGACATCATTTGGACTACACAGCACTGTGGAGAAACCTGCTTGCCTAAAAACGCACTGTGAGCAAATGAGAAAACATCTATAGATGTTTCTTTGAAAAGGCCAGACACCCCAAGTGAAAGTGTCCTAGGTCTTGGGTTTCACAATTTCAGGCCTGCGAGGATTCCAGCTACGGCAGGAGTGCAGTCTCATCACTTGGCAGGGAGGAGGACAAGCACCTCCTCTTGGAGTTCAGTGCCCTCGGAAAGGCTGGCTGATGCCAGACCACCACACCCAGAGCACACCAGGGGTCCTCAGAACAGCCATCTGCCATCAACACCAACAGTTCAAGGGGGCCAGTGGAACCACCACTCAAAATAGCGACAACCAGACAGAAAAACCACGAATAATAAACTCATCTTAACTCAAAACAAGACGAGCTGAACTTCAGATGCCAATATACAATATACAAACTGAAGCTAAAAAACAAACCTGAAACTCACACCACAGTGGTTGTTTGAAGGGTTCCTGGTCGCCTGAAGTTCTAGGAGGGTGGCACTGGGTAAGGGCACCACAAAGCCCCACACCGCCGGAAAAGGCAGACTTATCTCTGTTCCCAGGACACCAGATTAGAAGCAGCCCATTAAAAGGGGAGAGGAGCAGTTGAAGGCACAGGAGCAGGAAGCAACAGCTGGCAATTTGATAGCAGGCAAGGAGACAACTATGCCATTTTACCAAAAGAAAAAAACAGCCAACAATTTAACTGTCATGACAGAGGGCAACAGCCTCAGGTGACCTGTGAGGGCACCACTCATCAGTCTATGGTGAATATGATCAATATCCAGCAAGGTGGCCCAAGACAGCCACCCAGAAGAGGTAACACATATCCATTAAATATTTTTTTATTGTGGTAAAATATACACAACATAAATGTCACCAATTTAGCTATTTTTAAGTGTACAGTTCAGTGGCATTAAGTACATTCACAGTGCTGTGTAAAACATCAACGCTATCCTCCAGAACTTTTTCACCCCAAACTGAAACTCTGTATCCATCAAACAGTAACTCCCACTCCTCTCTCTCTCCAACCCCTGGCAAGCACTATTGTGTTTTCTGTCTCTATGAACTTGACTATTTTAGGTATCTCATATAAGTGGAATCATCTATTACTTGTCCTTCTGTGTCCGGCTATTTCCCTGAGCATAATGTCCTCAAGGCTCCTCCACACTGTAGCAGGCAGCAGAATGTCCTTCCTTGTGCAGCTGAATAATATCCCACTGTGCGCATGTGCCACATTTTGTTTATCCATTCACCCACCAGAGGACACTGGGGTTGTTTCTACCTTTTGGCTACTGTGAAGAGTGCTGCTATGAACACTGGTGGAAGTACATCCCTTTTTACCTCAGGGCAAAGATTCTGGTAACTCATTTCAGAAAGTCTTCCATCTCAAATGACTAGCAGAAACAGCTTCAGCACTCAAGACAGTCAGGGGCCCACTTTCCAGATTTCAGCAAGGCCCAAATGTAGCCAAAATAGTCAACTGGGCCTTAATTCAATATATGAGACCACTATTCCCTCTGTCCTCAGACTAAGCAGCTGGTGCTCTGTAATGAAAACAGCAAAGGAAAAGTCCAGGGGTGGATGTAAAGAAAACTGTCTAGTCAAGCATGCCCAGAGGAGTCTACAACTTGCCCAGGGTATGTCTCTCCTCATGACACTGCACAGCTTCAGGATTCTCAACATTCAGCACCTGACCCAGGGTGAAATCCAGGTACCAAGAGAGGTTTACAGAACTGTACAGTTGGCAGCATTCAGGAAACTTTAAAAATAATGATGCCTGGGCCCCTTCCCGTAGAGATTCCAACGAAAGGGGTCCCAGGTGGGGGCCGAGTATTGGGAATTCCAAAAGCTCCTGAGGTGATTCTAAATTCAAGCCAAGATCGTGACCACTGCACAATGAAGAACATCAGGAAATGGGGCACCCTGCCAGAATAGACCAGGAATCTGTGAGTTTTCACAACTGTAATCCATAGCAATTTTCTCATCTGAAGCTAAACATTTCCATGTTGCGTACAACATAAATGAAAAACCAAAGCAGAATGCTCTCCTTCCCTCGCATTTCTGCAGCTGTAACTGATAAAGGCCTGGATGTGCAGTTTACAGTGGAGGGGAGACACACTGGCCTCTACGTACACATCTGGCAGACGGGCACCAGGCACTCCACTGTGATCTCCACTAGCCAGATGGAGAACACCCTATTGCAAAGATTTCCTGGGTCTGCTCTTATCCTCTTCAGTCCAGAAGCCAAGGGGACAGTAAGAGGAATGGTGGTATATGATTCGGTTGCTAGCACTGAACACAACTGAAACTTGGCTATACTTCCAGGGTTAATCTCTGGGTGTGGAAATTTCTCCTTTCCCACTGCTTAGCAGAAATTTTTCTCAACATACCATAGGCAACCAGCAACCTAGGACAGACTCACGTTCCAAAGGATCATCAAGCCAGTTCTTGGGACTTCTCTGTTGGGTTCCCAGGGAAGAATGTTGTAAATGATGGCTGGGTGCCAGGGCTAATCCAAAATGAACAGAATTGTTGATCTCCTTGGAGCCTGGGGCTCTAGAGCCTGGCTGACATCCAAGATTCCCAGGCTGCAGAGAGACAGTGTGGGCCAAGGCCCGGAGTCTGGGGCCCTGTGTGGTGAAGTGGAAGGGCAGTTAAGGATAGTGAATGGTGGGCAGGCTGTCCCAGACCCTAGAGGCCACTCAGAGAACAAAGAATGAACATGCCTGCCTCCAAAATGGGAAGAGACAAAACTATTCTTTAGCTATGATTATTTCCCCAAGGCCTCAATACTGTAATACTACTTCATGCTGTTTAGAATTCCAAGTCAGCTACCAATTAGAGGTGCCCTAAAGGGGGACAGTGGCCCAGGGAACAAGCCACAGAGGTGAAGCTAAACCTTGGTAGAGCCTGCCCACTCCAGAGAACCAGCCTGCTGAAGGAAGCTGTGCTACTGCAGCCTACGGGTGCCTTGGTCTGGTGTCTACGCAGAATATGTTCCTGGCAGCTCAGGGCACTTGGCATATGATATAGGAGTCCAAAGATTAGAGCCAGGTTCCCCGTTTCTCTCACAGAGATGCTCGCTATTGCTCACACATGTACCATTCTGACATTCTTGATTCCTTCCTTTGAACATACTAGGCCTTCCCCAAGTCCCTACCCGCTGCCAATCTGAAGTCTGCCTTCCTGTGGCCAGATTTTGCCTTATCACAATCACAGGATCTACTTAATGCTGAGAAACCAGATATTTTCCCCCTATGATCTGAACCAAGACCAGGATGTCCCTTCTCACCACTCCTTTTCACTATCACGCTGGAAGTTCTAACCAAAGCATTAAGAAAAGGAAATGAAAAGGTTACAGATTGGGAAGGAAGAAATAAAACTCTCTTTATTCGCAGATGACATGATTGTCTGTGTACAGAATCCCAAAGAATCAATAAAAAACTTGCCTGGAAATAAGAAGCAATCTTAGCAAGGTTTAGAACACGCAAGTGTCAACTAGTTCCTACATACCAGAAACGAACAACTGGAATTTGACATCACCAGCAACCACCAGACTGTGATCGTGTTTGTTCCTTTTCTTTCCAGTTCATACTGCTACGGACAGCACTGTGTCAGCACTCGGTAGGCGAAAGGTCCCAATAAATGCTTCAAGAAGGCCAGAAACTAACTATAGATGCCAGCCACGGAAAACCCAAAGCCGCAGAACACAGTTGCCCTGAGATATAGTGATTTAAAAGAAATATCTATTTGGCCATTCAGATGACCAAAATATATTTCTCAAATACATGTAGTCTTTGTCCACAGTTTCTGACTCACAGCTCCCAAAACGCTTGGAATTTCTTGTTTAAGTTAATGAAGGTGACTTCTGGACAGCCATGTGTTCAGTCCCACTTTAGGACTTTCATATCCACCCTTGATTTCTGGAAGGAGGAGGGGGACTTGAGGTTCTAACCACTGCCAATGACTTAGTCAATCATGACTAAGTAATGAAGCCTCCATAAAAACCCCAAAGGACAGCTTGTCAGCCCTTTTTTTTTTTTCCCAAAGATTCTATTTTTTTCCTTTTTCTCCCCAAAGCCCCCCGGTACATAGTTGTATATTCTTCGTTGTGGGTCCTTCTAGTTGTGGCATGTGGGACACTGCCTCAGCGTGGTTTGATGAGCAGTGCGATGTCCGTGCCCAGGATTCGAACACTGGGCCACCTCCAGCAGAGTGCGTGAACTTAACCACTGGGCCACGGGGCCAGCCCCGCTTGTCAGCCCTTTTTTCAGAGAACTTCCAGGTTGGTGAACACACAGATGTGGCGGGAGAGTGGCACGCTCAGAGAGGGCTTGGAAGCTCCACACCCCTTCCCTCAATACCCTGCCGTACTCATCTCTTCCACCTGGATTTTCATCTGTACCCTTTATCATATCCTTTAATAAACTAGTAAACATTTAAGTAGGTGTTTCCCTGAGTTCTGTGAATCATTCTAGCAAATTCATTGAATCTGAGGAGGGGGCTGTGGAAACCTCTGATTTACAGCGAGTCAGTCAGAAGTACAGGTTAAAAACCTGGACTTGTGATTGGCATCCTGAGTTGGAAGGGGTCATTGGAACCTCCAGCTTACATGTAGCAATCAATCAGAAGCACAGGTGACAACCTGGGCTTGTGGCTGGCACCTGAAGTGGAGGGTGGTCTTGTGGGACTGAGCCCTTTACCTGTGGAATCTCATTCTATCTCTGGGTAGATAGTGTCAGAATTGAGTTAAACTCTCGGACAGCGTGCTGGCATCTGAGAACTGCTTGCTGTCAGGAAGCTTACACACACACACATGGTGGAACTGGGTCTAGGAACCGTTTGCACCCTCAAGCCCAGAGAGAGGGCAAGATGCCTGAAGACAAGCCAGTGTCTTTAGAGGGCAGTAATGCCAAGAGTATGTCATGGCCACTAAAGTGAACAGGGAGCTGAGAGAATCAGCGTAGGGGGTGAGTGGCACCCTATGCAGTCTACTAACCTCCCAACCACACTAAGCACTGGCTTCTGAAGCAGCACTCCACCTAATTTGAGTTTTGAAAATCCAGGTGGACCTAAAGGGAGACTAACCAATCTACTCTCAATCCCCTGAAGAGCTGCTTAACAAAGGAAGTGTGTTGATATAGACCTCTCTAACCTGGAGAACACTTCCTTTCTCTCTCATTCTCTAAACACCTAACCCCCTTTGCCTCCCTTTCATGGGGAGTGGTCTCTGATGGTGGTGACCCCATGGGGTGAAACACATACTTCTGAACCAGCAAGACCTTGGTTCAGATCCCGCCCATGTGACCCTGTGCAGGCACCTTCACCCAAGGTCCTTCTTCTATCGTCATTCTGTAATATCTACTTTTTGTTTTTGCAATGACTGAAAAAAGAAAAAAGCAGTCAGCACAACTTCTAACAAATGATAAAAAAAAGTTCCTTCCCCTCCCACACACAAATAGCTAATCCCAAGATGTGAAACAGCAGGAGCCCTCAGTGACTTTCTCAGAATCTTGACAAAAGACATAGCATGACAACCAGGTCAGCATCATCTCAGTTCTGGAACCTTCAAAGGTCAGAAAGGCCAGAGAGATCTCCATCCTCCTGCCGCCCAGGCTGCACAGACTGAGAGGCCTTCAAGTTGTTCCTTCAGCAGTTCTAAATGTACCGAGGGCTTTCTCTCTTCTGTTGCTAAGAAAACATCAGGTGGAATATATTACTTCCTCATCTTTGCAAAAAAGCAATGTACAAACATGACAGAGAAGCATTAGAGGCTTCAAATCTGTCTTCACAAAATTTGCAAGACGTCTTGGGGGACTTCGGTTGCCTCTCAAGTCTTTTATTCATCAACACCTGACACACTTCCACACCTTCCTTTGTTTTGTCCACTGGACAAGTACAAGGAGCTTTCTATTTGCATAGTTAACAGACCTCTTTCAGACCATGCTGACATATCACCTACTTTTACATCTGCCTTTGCACGAGGCTCAAGTCTAGTGGGAGATGCCCCACCTGCTGCGAGAGGGAATAGAGACGTGGGCTCCAACTAGGAGAGTCCTCATTTCCTCTGTCAGAGGCCAGTCTTCATCACAGGTGATGATGTAAGAGGCAGAAAGCAGCCAGTTCACTTGGAAATCGAAGATGGAATGGTAACAGCAGCAGAGAAAGCCCAGCCCATAAAACAAACACCCTGGGCTCCTGAGGGACCAGCATCAGGGAAGAAAGGGCGCTGTTTGCATGTCCCCATGCCCAATCTCAGGCATTCTGAAATCTCGTCTTCAAGCCGAAGGCAAGCATAACAGGAAGTTCTGTTACCACCAGTGGTGTCCCCAGCTGGGAGAACCACTAACAAGCCACAACACAACAGGCAGCCAGACGCCGGATTACGCAGCAGCCAAAAATTGTGATAAAGGCTCCTCTGAGCCTGCCCTATGCAGGGAACAGGGCACAGGAGCCCACGTACTCAGAGCTCGATTTGGAGTTCATTACTAAGCAATAGTTTATTCCTGGGCTCTGCAAAACATACAAACATGGGTAGAAGTCCACGAACAGAAATATTTACTATAAGCACTGCTGGAATATTTACATTTGTTTCTGCGTGAATCCTGGCTAAATCTGTACAAGACTCTGGTAACTGGAACGGCTGTCAAGAAAAGTACTGCAGGGGCTGGCCCCGCGGCCGAGCAGTTAAGTTCATGCGCTTCGCTTTGGCAGCCCATGGTTTCACCGGTTTGGATCCTGGGCGTAGACATGGCACTGCTCATCAGGCCACGCTGAGGGGGTGTCCCACATGTCACAGCTAGAAGGACCCACAACTAAAACATACAACTATGTATTGGGGGGATTTGGGGAGAAAAAGCAGGAAAAGAAAGAAAGAAAGAAAGAAAAGTACCGCAAAATGCTTTCACTGCATTCTTAATGTAAAAGCTTGTGGTCATGTCCCTCCTTCCCCTACCTCCTCTGAAAAAGGGATGAAAGAGCACTTCTATACAGCTTCCCTGACACTTGTGAAGTAAACGAAAATTATAACAGTCTACTTCCTATGACCAGAAAATCGGCTAAAAAGAAAGAACGTCCAACACTCGCTCCTAGTTAAACACATGGTCAATCCCACTCCACCCGAGGCCTAAAGAGAGCACACAGGGCCCACAGTGAGAGCTCCTTCAGCAGTCCAGGCTAGTTTCCCAGGATTCCAGACTGGCTAACTGCTGGCACGGTGTGATGTCACCTTTCTGGGTCTTGCCCTGGGCACTGTAGCAACAGCCCTGTTCTGTTGGCACAGAGCCATGCCTTAGTCATGGGGCACCACAAGCACTTGCAGGCGTGAACACACAGGGAGCAACACGCTCAGAGGCCACAACTGCCTGCAAGAAGGCTCTGGTCTGGCACTGCTTACTTGTGACCCATATGTCTGCCTTACAGAAGAAGGTCCAAGCACTTTATTAGAAGGTGATCATTATGTATGAATGGGCAGAGCCCCTCCCATATTTTAAAAAGAATCCTTGCCTTAAAGAGTTCAGCAACCTTCACATAAAGTCACTCAACTCCTATGCAGTAATATACGTGCTCCGTTAGCAAAGTGATCAGCTCAGAGTCTCTTGGTAGGGGGTGTGGGAAGGGAGGACGGGACATGGGGGTAGGGCCTGTGGCATCTAGGCTACAGCAAGTCCCAGCTAAGCAGTTTATTCCTAGCAACAGAGGCCCTCGCCTTAGGCAGAACTTCCAATGTGGACAGAAGTAGAGGCACATGGATCAGGGACACATTTCCATGGCTCCACTGGTGGCCCAGCATGAGTGCGCTCCACGGCAGGACGTTCACGCCTCCTCCTTCCCCCAGGGAGCAAAGCTGCAGGGACAGGCAGCCAGCACTCGGGAACAGGGCCCAACATTCTGGTGCTATCTGTCCTTACAGCAAGCCACCACCCACTTCTGCATCTCACCCAGCAAGGCTCAGAAGCAAAGATCATAGCTCAATTGCTGCTCTGGAGAGAGCCTGTAAAGTGGTGGCTCTCATCTCAGGCTGCACAGAGAACTGCCTGCGGAGCTTGTTTTAAAAACCCACATGTGGGAGCTGAGGGTGGGAGGAGGGGCTGACTACAAAGAGGCACAAAGGGAATTTTGGAGGATGTCGGAGACACTTTGTATCTTGACTGGGGTGGTAGTTTGTCAGAGTGAATTTTACAGCACAGTAAACTTAACTAAGTGAATAAACAAATCACATCTTGGCCCCACCCGCTTCAGATATACTGCTGCTGCGGTGGGAGTGCGAAACACCTACAGAACAACAACGGCCTAGTTCTTGAACCCCAAGCTCCAGAGCTAACCTGGGGGACTTTTAGCAACAGACATTGTCGTCAGGCTTGTGATTCTTCATCCGTGAATGGAGTGGCTCACAGGGGCCACTCTCAGGGCTGTCCCAAGGATCAGCAGGCTTACAAACGGTGCCTGACATACGCCAAGTGCTCGATGTTGTTCAATCACAGCTACTAGGGAGAAGCGAACCCCAAATATTCTGCTTTCTGGAATGATCCATTCGCCCTGTGTAGACCAAGAGGTCCTCCAAGACGGGAGCTACTGGAATACTGCTTAATAACTAAGCGTCAAAAAGTCCTTTCCCGAAAGGAAAGGTCTAAATCAAGGTAAAGAACAGGTTCTGCGACTTGTGGTTTACACTTAAGGAAGCAAAGCAGCAAGACTCACAATCTTACAAATCCTGTTGGCTGCTCAACCACGGCATTTCGTGCATACATCAACTGGGGAAGAGGAGCTACTCCAGAGCTGGGGAAAGATGATACACAGCTTTCAAGAGTGTTTATCGTACAGGCCAGTTCGTTAATCTTTTGAGAGAACTAACTTATCCTGATAGAGCAAAGCCACTGAGTAGAATAATTTTTCATACTAAATGCTTGCTAGAGGACCTTGGCCTAATTTTAAAGTTTTGATTAAATCTTTAAACTAGGAAAGATATTCGCCACTGCAGGGATGGGGGAGGGTCCTAGGCAACATAGTACCGGAGAGGCAAACTCCCTACTGGCCCAGACCACAGAACCCCTCCTGGTTCAGAAGGAACAAGCAATGCTAAATAGGGCAGATGTGCCTGTCAACTCAGGTCTTCGCAATAAAACGTTTAAGTGTCATTATAACAAAATGCAACAAAGCTACAGGTAGGGAAAAGGTCACCCTGCACCACAACACCTATTTTCACATGTGCATGCTCACAGGGTTACTTACAATCAACATTCCCCTCACAGTCTGTGTTCTGGTGTTGATGGGACACCGTGTGTACAGATCCTGTCACCTCTGTGATGATGACAGCCAGCCACAACCCATCACAAAAGGGCTTACAAACCACTCCCCAGTTGTTTTAGGTTGGGAGGTTTCCTGTTGTTCAAGTGTGTGACCACCACAGGGTTGAGAAGGATCAACAAACACGATGGCTTATTATTATATGCCCAGCTCAGTGGTCCCCTCAGTGAAAGACGCATGATAAAGGCCCTGATCAAAATGCCAGCAAGAATGCTGGGAGAGTGCAACTGGAAAAGGCTCCTGCAGAGCAGACTATCCACTGCAACAGACTCCCTCCACGAGCCACCCTTGGAGTCCAAGCCCTCACTCTGACTGACATCTGACCACCCAAAGCACACGAAGCAATGTTCACCCATCCTTCCCAGCCATTACTCCACTCCAGAGTGAAACGCAAAGCCTCTCTGATCATGACACCTTTAACTGCACCACACCACAAAATCCCAGCCCATTCTATCCCTCCACAAGTCATCTAGAGAAGGCATGCTGTGACACAAATGCTGAGAACCACCAGATCCCCAGCTGCCCGTTTGCTCACGGGAATGCACACCAAGTGTCTGCACATGTGGTCACCGGCAGGCACTATACAAGCTCTTCTCAAGGCCTGAAGCTCCTGG
Organism: Equus caballus; assembly: GCF_041296265.1. Taxonomy (NCBI): domain Eukaryota; kingdom Metazoa; phylum Chordata; class Mammalia; order Perissodactyla; family Equidae; genus Equus; species Equus caballus. The sequence continues at coordinate 14,557,427 of NC_091704.1, forward strand.
TTAGAAGAGCGTCCCGACTCAGCCTTGTGACTGCACCAGGGACCTAAGAAGCAGTCATTTCTAGAGTGCATCAGATATCGCACCAATAAGCTCTAGGAATGACTGAGCACCTGCCTGCACCAGACAAGCTTTGCACATGACTGAACATTCTCCAAGCCACCAGTGCCCCGTCGGGGGATTTGCTGAGCAGCCAAACCCCGCATGGCCACCATGCCTGTAGTGGTTGGCAGGCAATGTACTAGCAACAACTTTCCCAGTTAAGTACCAACTTTCCCTGAGTGTCCACATGCTTAGGGAATGCAGTTGGACTCAGACCAAGGAGCAATTACTGAATGCCTACTGACACTCAGGGATCAAAGTGCTGGGATGCTGCAGTCTAACCTCAAGAGAACCCTGCCCATGGCAGGCACCAGGATCTCAGTTTTGCAGCCAAAGACACTGATGCTGCAAAGGGTTTGGGAGGCATTCAGAGTCCGCAAGACTCCTCATCCTATACCCAGAAATCATTTTCTGATGGATTAGGGCATACATTTGCAAGGCAAAACTTTACGATTTTTAAAAGATAATACTGAACATTTTACTTCAGGTATTGTTCTTCCCACCAACTGTAAAACAAAGATTCACAAATTCACCCATGTTAAAATTAAGATCTTCTGTTCATCAAAAGATACTATAAAAGAGGGGGGAGAAAAGATACCAAACTAGGGGAAGATGTTTGCAAAACATATTACTGACAAAGATCTAGTACTCAGACTCTCTAAAGAACCCTTGCAGGGCCAGCCCTGTGGCCTAATGGTTAAGTTCAAGAGCTCTGCTTTTGCAACTGAGGTTTGGTTCCCACGTGCGGACCTACACCACTTGTCAGCAGCCACCCACATACAAAATAGAGGAAGACTGGAAAAAGATGTCAGCTCTGGGCAAATCTTCCTCAGCAAAAACAAAAACAAAAACAAAATCCCTGCAAACCAATTTAAAAAACATAAACAAACTAAAAGAAAAATGAGCAAAGTCAGGAACAGGCATTTCAAAGAAGGACAATGAATAAACACAGGAAGATGTCCAGCCTTGTTAATTTGCACTTTCCTGATAACTAAAGCCACAACCACATTTTCTATCGATCGAGATTGGCAAAATATAAGAAACTCATTAATGCCAATGTTGCTGAAACTGTGGTCAAACATTTTGGGATGTGGGAAGGTAAACTGATGCAACTCTTTTTGAAAATAATTTGGCATTTTGGCATCCACAATGGTCCAGTAATTCCACTCCTGAGCACTTACTGAGACACATGCACACAGGTCTCAGATGCATGCACGCACGCACGAGAAGGCTAATAGCAACAGGCTTGTTCACCATGCCTCTTCATCCTCCCCCTCCCAATAAAAACAAATCTAATGACCTAAATGTCCAATACAAGAACGAAAAAACTATGATACAGTAACACTTTGGTGAAAATGAATGAGCTATAGCTACCACAACATGGATGAATCTTAAATGAGGAAGTGGCAGAAGTGTGCAAACGGTATGCTGCATTGATATGAAGCTCAGAAACAACAAACTAAGCAATGTATTGGTTAGAAGTACACGCAACTGAGACAAAAGTGAAAAAGGATGGTGACCTCTAATTTCAGCATGGGCAAGGAAATGAGACAGGCAAAGGAGCACACTCATGAGCAGAGGCAACTGAGCTGGTGATGCCAAGTCTCCTCAAGCTGGGAGATAGAAATTAGAATCATTCCAATCTAAAGGGGCAAACCACCACATCCTTGATCCTGTAGGACTGACTCTATAGCATCTCCTGAGAAATCAGAGGACCTCAGAGAGGGTAGGAGCAATCCTCTCTGCTGTGCCTGACTCTTGTTACTAAGAGAAGAGTTCCTTGGTCCCAAACATAAGCTCTTCACAACCTTGAGGCAGGCAGGGTGCTTTTGTTACCCCATTTTACTGATAGGGAAACAGAAGCTCAGAGGTTATGCTGCCTGTCCCAGATCGCTGGCCATTTCTCCAAATGCCAGTGAATGTCCATTTTCAGCTTCATTACCACCAGTCACAGCACATCTGCTCACCTCCCGAGGTAGTACATTCCATTTTCAGCACACTCTAATGGCCAGCATAAAACACACCAGAGATATAGAGAACTTCAGCTAAGCATGAAATGAAACACTGAGTCACCAGCTCATTCCCTTCCCAGGACAAGAGAATGACAATGGCAGTTTAATAGTAAGAAGAGTGACTTCGAAGTGATGGCTGGTTTCAAAACCCATGAAGTACAGTCTACATTAAGATTCCCGATTAATCACGTCCTCACCCCCCGCCCTCAACCAGAAGCTGTTCAGCCAAAAGTACAGTGAGTGAGATGGGTTCTGAAACACATCTTTAGCCTCAGGTATGCATGCATGCCTATGAGTAAAAAATGGAGAGGGAGAATGTGGATTGGAACCCTCACCCCAAGATCTCAACACTGTATTACCTAAAAAGATCAATTAAGATACAATTAGAATAAAAGTTTACAAAAGGTAAGTCCCATGATACAGACTTAAAAGTTCAACCTCTTGACAACACCATGCATCCAGGTCTGCGCACATGGCCACTTTCTAAGTGGTGAGTCACATGACAAGACTCTTTAGGGCAAAACATGCTCCCAGAACACTGGGAAAACATTATTTATCCTGCAACCGCTGCTCAACGTGAAGATCGAACAGGAGGAAGGGATAAGAGTAAAAGGGGAAACGACTTAACTTCTGCTAGATTAAAAAGGAATTTGTGCTATACTCAGAAAGGTAGTAAGAAGTGTTGACAAGGATGTGGGGCAAGTGGAACCCTCATACATTGCTGACGCGAGTGTAAAAAGGGGCAGCAACTTTGGAAGAGTCCAGCAGTTCCTTGAAAGCTTAAACTCAGTTACCATACGATGGAGAAATACCACCCCTAGGTATATACCCAAGAGAAAGGAAGATAGGTCCAGATGAAAACTTGCCTGTGAACATTTACAGCAGCGTTATTCATAAGAGCCAAAAATTAGAAACTGAATTTTCCATGAACTGAAGAATGGATGATCCCATTTATAAGGATGTGACCAGATTTTCTGAAAATGGAAAAAGAGAAATCTAAGTTGCTTCCTTTTGGGGGGGCAAATTGTCTAGCATGGCAATCATTTATCCTGAGTCTCTGTGCTTCCCTTTCAAGGACAGACGTTTGGTACTCAAGAATCACTGGGAAGGAGAATGAAGCAATTCACGTTGTTCAGGGCAAAGTCACACAATACTGAGTGCAGGGAGAGGTGGAGCCTGCCAAGACTGGTGGTGGAGGCACCTCTCACTTCTGCTACATCTGCTCATGAGTTGGTAAGGGTCCTCTCACTTAAAAGACATCAAAACTTAAGCTGCTCTGGTCATTTTAAGGCACTGCATAAAGAAATGTTAAATTACAGTGATTCTGCAAGCCTTTTCATGGTTAGACTTGGTGAAATAAAGACACAAGTCAAGCTACTTGCGGTGTAAAATGTTAGTGAGTTGGGTTGAGAAGCCAGGGCCGTGGGGTAACTGACAGGATGAGACCCTGGGAAGCCAGGAAGAAGTGGAGTCCAATCCATTTTTAACCAGTCGTTTCTTTTAGGCTTCCCTGAAAGACACCCGGCTGGACACTGTGGTGCCACTGCTTGTCAACTTTCCACAGCTGCCCAATAAAAACCCCCCAACCTCCAATCAGTTTCAGCATGCAAACAAGACATGCGAAATGTGTAGCACCTGGCAGCCTTCTGTGCCCATGTTCTAAATTGTAACTTGTATCAAAAAGTAGGCAAGCGGCTCTACTTGAACACCCATGTTCACTGCAGCATTGTTCACAATAGCCAAGAGGTGGAAGCAACCTAAATGTCCATCAATAGATGAATGGATAAAGAAAATATGGTATATAAGTACAGTGGAGTATTATTCAGCCTTAAAAAAGGAAATCCTGCCATATGTGACAACATGGATGAACCTGGAGGACTGTTATAATACTAAGTGAAATAAGCCAGTCACAAAAAGACACATACTGCATGATTCCACACTCTGAGGTACCTAAAACAGTCAAACTCAGAAAGAGAAAGCAGAATGTGGTTGCCAGATGCTGAGGGGAAGGGGAAAAGAGTTGTCCAATGGATATAGTTTCAGTTTTGCAAGGTGAAAAACTTCTAGAGATGTTACACAAGAATGTGCATATAGTTAATGATACTGTACGCTTAAAAATGTTAAGATGGGGGCCAGCCCAGTGGCACAGTGATTAAGTTTGTACGTTCTGCTTCAGCAGTTGAGGGTTCACTGGTTCAGACCCCAGGCAGACCTATGCACCGCTTATTGAGCCATGCCATGGCAGGCGTCCTACATATAAAATAGAGGAAGATGGGCACGGATGTTAGCTCAGGGCCAGTCCTCCTCAGCCAAAAAAAAGGGAGGAGGATTGGTGGAGGACATTAGCTCGAGGCTAATCTTCCTCAAAAAAAGGTAAAATTTTATGCTGTTTCCTACCAGAAGAAAAAGCAGGCAGATGGCTTGAGCACGGAGTCCTCAACTCTAAAATGGAGATAAGACCCTCGAAGGGCTAGTCTCTAAGGGTCAAACGAGATGTAAGAGAAAGTAATTAATCAATAACCACTCATTATTTATCAGGTTATTAGTAAATGTTATGATTTGGTATTGATTTTGAAAATACTCCTGTTTCATGAGCCTGTAATCATGGAGTAAAACCCAATAGCCGGTCAGGTCTGGTCTGCAGACCACTAGCAGGAGCTCTGCAGGCAGGCTCTGTCCACCTTGCTCACTTGACTCACTCCAGGTGGACCTACCACTGACACCTTCTAGAACCACAGTTCAGCCTTCAGTCCCTTTCTCCAACCTTCGTTCACATTCTACACACAAAAACGGGCCAGATGGGCCAGGCCTGCTTCCAAAACAAGGGGAGGAAGATGTATGGAATGAATGAAATGAAAGATGTCAAGATAAAGCAAATTCCAAAGAGAGGTGGGGAACTTTCTAGGCTATAAAAACAGAGGAGCAGAGACTAGCGAACGGGATCTAGGTAACTGGAGCTCACTCCAGGACAGACAGTTTTCAAAGAAAAGACCCTTCCCCAATGAAGGTGAATTCTCCACCTGAGTTCTTAGCCTACAGGGCCTGGGACCTTGTTGGGACTCCATTTCCAACATCCTATGAGAGGGGGTGGGGGAGACTTAACCATCTCCACAAACGAGCATTCAGTCACTGACTATCTCCTCATCCTAAATGTGGGCCCTAGGCCCCTCCTCTTCGCTCTCTCCATGGCCCCAAGGGAGACCTTACCCATCTCCTGGCAATGCCCAAAACCCTGAGCCCCCCAAGTCTGGCCTAGACCCACCGCTGCATTCCAGAACTGCACACCCACTTGCCTACAGGGCAATGTCAACCAGGAAGCCTGACAAGCACCAAGGGAAGTGAGCCCATCGTCTCTAAAACCTGTCAAAGCCAGCATGATGCGGGTCTTCCAGCTGCCACGTGGGGGTAGTGGCTACCATGCTGGGTAACTCAGAAACCGAACATTTCCATCACTGCAGAAAGTTCCACTGGACAGCACCGCTTTAGAAATTGGGTAGGTCACTGTAAAATAAGATCCAGGTGCCTGCTCCGTGGCCGAGTGGTTAAGTTTGCACACACTGCTTCAGCGGCCCAGGGTTTCCCAGATTGAATCCTGGGTGCGGACATGGCACTGCTCATCAAGTCATGCTGAGGGGGCATCCCACATGCCACAACTAGAAGGACCCACAACTAAAAAATACACAACTATGTACCAGGGGGCTTTGGAGAGAAAAAAGAAAAAAAAATTAAAATCTTGGCGGGGGGGAAATCCAAGCTGAACCCTGAAAGATGGGGGGAGTCTAGAAGTAGCAAAGAGTCAAAGACATGGAAAAGGACAGCGGTCTATCTTGGAAGCTGGGAGCCTAGAGTACAAGAGAATGAGGGGTGCGGTTTTAGAGCAGCAAGAGAATTATGCTGCAATAAATCCAGTATATTTTGATCATGCATTTTCCAACTAGATTGTTAGTCCAGTTTTGCATGGAGCTTGTTTAACCACTTCTATCATTTTCTCTTGACTGGATCTTTCTCACAGCTACTCAGCCAAACTCTTACTCAATGAGATCATTTGTCATTTTACAAAGTCAAAGAACAGTTTGAAAGTAAAATGAAAATCTGTTCCTTCGGGGCACACTTGTTAAACGAATTACTAGGTTGCCAGAACTAGGTCGCTGCCCACCACTGGAGGGATGAGGATCCTTGAGACAGCTGCCTCGCTCTCCCCCCCCCACCTCAGGTCGTGTTTTAACCGTATATGGCGCGGAGACATGGGAAATCCCTTTATTCACCACTGAATCCCCACTGCACACGCAGAATATAGCATAGAATCTGATTACCTAGTGACTCCTGCACACACTCTCTGGCGGAATCACCCAACTTATCATGCTTGCTTTGGGCAGGAAATTCTCTTCAAATAAGAGTCCCTAAGTAGGAAATAAGAACCCATGAACTGGAACTCAATTCCACCCTACAATAAGCAGCGCTTCGAGACTGAGGCTCACCATAATCCTAAGAGATGAGCCAGTTCACAAGCCTGATTTAATAAGCCTGGGGTGCCTGGGTTAAAGATGATGCTTACCCCAGCTTACCAACTCCCCCAAACTCCCTCTTCTGTGTGCACAGACTTTCACTGGAGTTTCAAGGAAAAAAATGTAGGTGAGGGGCCAGCCCCGTGGCCAAGTGGTTAAGTTCGTGTGCTCCGCTTCAGTGGCCCAGGGTTTCACCAGTTCGGATCCTGGGTACGGACACGGCACGGCTCATCGGGCCACGCTGGGGTGGCGTCCCACATGCCACAACTAGAAGGACCCACAACTAGAATACACAACTATGTGCCGGGGTGGGGGCGGTTTGGGGGAAAAAAAAAAATCTTAAAAAAAAAAAAAAAAATGTAGGTGAAACCAAATCAAGGCAGCTTGATGCTCTAGTGGAAACCTTTTCCAGGTGAGGTTTAATTGCACTTGTGTTAATTTCTTCATTAGACTCCTCAGGAGGGTGGCACTATATTTAATGACCAGATGCCTGGATGAAAAGATCTGCCCAGCCAAAGTAACAGCCCTCTTCTCACCATTCCCCGCTCTGGTGAGTGCCTCCAAGGGACAGGTGCTTGCTCGCATAACTGTCCAGGTCTCCATCCAGGCCTCAGCTAACCTCACAGATGGGCCAGGCTAAACGCCAGCTCCTTTCCTATGCTCGCAGCTGGAAGATGCTCTTCTCCTTCACGGAATGGGTGGTCTGTAGCTCTCGGAGAGCACTTCTGAGGTCTACTTTGTGCTCATATGTACCATCCCAACCACCTGAGAGTGGATTCCCTCCTTCCACAGCTTGTAGAACAGAAGTCAAGTGCACGTGGGCTCTAGAGCAAGGCCTCTACCACTCAAAGTGACTGAGCTCTCTGGGCATCAGCTTCCTTATCAGCAAAAGGGAGAGAATTCCAGTAGCCAGTTAGCAAGGCTGTTTTTCTGAGGACTTAAGGAATACCTAGGGCTTCATAAATCCAGCCCCTGGTACACAACAATCAATCAAATATTCACCAAAACAGAGTGACAACGAATGTATGCCCAAGCTCCCAGTCTGGGGAGGGGAACACAGTGGGGAAGATGTGACTCATGTTGCACCTCCATGCATTAAGGCTGACCGACAGGAGAGTGATTCATGTTTGACGTCACCCTTGCACAATAGGCAAGCAGGAAGTAATAGAGAAGAAAAAACGGGTGATGTCCAGTGTCCATTCAGAAAAGGTAGTTCCAACCTTTACAGGCAAGTCTATTTACAGGCAACTATTTGCTAAAAGCCTTGAACCTTTTCAGAGAGTCAAGGATCAAAGATAAGCACTGCCTCAAGGCAAACAATGGGGTCCTGAAGGCAAGCAGAAAGAGCCACAGGCCAGGGCAGGTAACCAACTCTCACAAGTGCAAAGGAAGGATGCTCACAGGGGTTCCCAGAGCAAACAGGCCCAGAGATGTCCTGAGAGAACACACAGAGGACTGGCAAGCTAAACTGTAGGCTGAACGTGACTCAACTCAAAAGGGCTCCAACACTGGTAATTTAAAACTGCATTCCTGGGATTACAAAGATTTGTGAATTATCATCTTGAAACAGGTGAAGATGAAGGTGGTGTTATTTCCAGACAGCTAATCTGTCAGCTCAATGGTTTCTTAGTGTCAAAAGGAAAACAAAGACACATACACACAACTTTGTAACTTAGCAGCTTTTTATAACTGAAAGCACTTCAGAGCCAGTGAATCTTTAATGAAAACAACCTCATATGGATGGTACCACCTCTTAACAAAACTCTTTCATGTACACAGTCTTGTCTGTTTCTCTTAATTACAGAACAGAAAGGGGAAACTGCTCAAGTAACAAAAGTCATGCCTGTACAGTAAGATTGTAATTCAACAGAGCAGAGCAATGGGATTAATGAAAGCCAACAACAGTAAATGAATGGGGGAAATATCCATAGCACATACAAATTTAATCCTCAAACTTCAGAAATCAGGGAGGAGCAAAGGAGGTTTTAATATGCACTATTCTTAGAAGTAACAGTTCTCTCCCATCCTCTGACAACTCTGCCCCAATTACAGCAGTATGAATTATTCAAGTTTATGGTATTGTATTTCCTACTCCTTCCATCAGACAGAGATTTGGTGTGGTAGAGTGGCAACATGCACACTGCCTGGTGTAGTGAGTTCATATTCCTAAACATAAGCGTGTTGTGCTGTACTTTCCCATCCTACAAGTTCTGTCTCCCTCAGCCTGCAGATTCAAGTGCATGTGTGAACAAATGTCCAGCAGTAGAGAGCAGGCGCTAAGCCATGTAAGGGGACCACAGCCATAAATCTTTCTAATTCCACCCACACCCAACACAACCAAATGATCAGGCTGGCTAGCAGCCCACTGGGTTACCTTCTGCAACAAAGTCTCATGGCCAACTCCAAACCCTGGAGACAGTTTTATGAACAGCAGCAGCTTCAGTGAAGAGTCCCAGAACAACAATCTTCCTTCATCTTCAGCCTCTGCAATAGGCCCATTCTGGAACATTCTGACATTCCTCATCCCCAAGAAAGAGAATAAGCTGAAAAAGATGGAGGGGACACAGGGGCCCTGGGCAGGTTTGCACCAGTGCTCACACAGGTTACTTGATGGCTCTGTAAAAACCTCTGGAGGACTTTCAGAAGGACAAACCAAAACAGGCGCTCCATGATGTTTCTGTCATAAATTTGTAAATGTCTGCAAAAGCAGGATCCATGCAAAGACTAAAGTCTTCAAAACCATCAAGAGCCTTCTAATTAACATAATAAAAAATTTCTCATTCTCCAAGAAATTCTTCTTAGACAGACTTTAGAGTTCCGAGAAGCGCCTCCACCCCTAAGAAATTGTTCAATGTCCACGCATAGGAATTTTTCTGGAAAAAGGATCCATAGCATTCATCACATTCTCAAAGGGACCTCCGACTTCCCCTCAAGTTAAGAACCTATGCTCTAGTGAGAGGCAGGGCTGGTCTCATCCTCGGCCAGTGGCCCCTCAATTATTCTGAGCCCCTTAAAGGACTAAATAAATTCAACAGTGAGAACTACAGGAAAATGGTTACTCTAGTAGTGCGTAACACTTGTTTTTGATTATGGAGATCTGAGTAGGCTTTCAGTAATACTAAAGGAATGCCAAGCAGCAGACTTTACAAGAACTTACATATAGAAACAGCTTAGCGAATGGCAAAACTACAACTATAGTTTTCGCAAGCATGGAAGACAGATAAATCCAGTCTATTGAAATGTTCTTGATTATGATTTCACTCATGCATTTATCTACCTGGTCTCTTACCGGAGTCTTTCCCTGCACTTCCTCAATAGTCTAAGCCCATCTCACCACCGTGCTTCCTGAGGCCTGTTTTTCTGGCCAAAGTGGGCCCTGTCAATGGTGGCCTGAGTTCTCTCACCCACCCAAGAGATTTCTGAGACTTGGCTTGACTCCTCCCAGAGTCCCCACAGCAGCTCCCTCCATATCTGGAACCTGGTAAGACGAATCATATCATTCATTTGATCCTCTACCGAAGGACTTGGAATACATACATCCTTATCCATCTTTACTACACTTTTCTTGAATACCTCATTCTAAGCTGATTTCAACTATTTCTGGTTTACGACCTAGTATGGAAAACTAGCTGTCCTTTCAGCTATCCAAAATTTCTTGCTTCGAGTGAGGAGGTACACACCACTTCTATGTCAACAAAAGTATCCCATCTAGCATGCCTCACAATGATGAGCAAGATGCTGCTGGAGCTACTACTTGGGGTGAGCAAGTGGAGGGCAGAGATAGGCTAAGGCGCCATGTTTGAAGACAGGTGGTTCAGCATTCCCAGTCTGCACAAGGTCAGGGATGGGCAATGATTCAAGCCAGAGTCTTCTGCCATCAGAGTGCTACTGGGGAAGACTCACTCTTGACTTTGAGGTCAGGAAATGAGAGACAGAGAACAAGCTCTGATGTCCCTGTTTGAGCCCCTGTATTCAGCTGTGCCAGAGGCACACTCCAGACTTCCTGTCACATCAGTCAACAAATTCCCTTTTGTACTAACTAGTTTTATGTTTGTCGTTTATACCAGAGAGTCCTAACCAATACAGCCATTTCCTAAAAGAACATACGTCTTAACTAAAAAGTTGGGAGGACAATACCTGAGAATAAAGGACAAGTAGCTTGCCTTACACACAAAACACTCTTTATATACTTCCTGTTTTGCCTGTTGCAAACTACTGACATCCTTCGCCACTACATATTTCCTCAACCTTCCCACCCCCTAGCCCCCCAACAAAGCTTCTAGCAAGCACTGGGCACAAGGAAGAAAAGAAACGAAAAACCAATGCAGTTTACCTGCTACTAGGAAGCATATCCAGACAGTCACCCTTGGGCAAATGAGGAAGAAACAGATTGCAAAACGGCCAAAAAAAAAAAAAAAGTGATCAAGGTACCCACAGTTACCACTGAGTGCTGTCTAAAACAATGTTATTTCATTGTTCTGACATGACCCGCAGTAAGAAATACATTGTATCACAGATACAACAACACATAAAATCAAAGCAAAGGTTTTACGAAATAGTCTTGAATGTGTGACACCTTTTGACAGTGCCTTTTTTTCCCTTAAACGACTGTAACCTACTAAACTCATTTCATTACCCATAGTTTGAAAAACACAGAATTAAAATAAAAATTACTTTCTCTTAAAATCTAAATTCTGTGGGGCTGGTCCCGTGGCCGAGTGGTTAAGTTCGCGTGCTCCACGGCAGGCGGCCTGGTGTTTCGTTGGTTCACATCCTGGGCGCGGACATGGCACTGCTCATCAAACCACGCTGAGGCAGCGTCCCACATGCCACAACTAGAAGGACCCACAACGAAGAATATACAACTATGTACTGGGGGGCTTTGGGGAGAAAAAGGAAAAAAAATAAAATAAAACTTAAAAAAAAAAGTCTAAATTCTGGTCAAAGTTCTTTGGACCCAAACCTGTTACCCCATTTCACATTCGAGAAACTGAGGCTTAGGAGAATACTCGAGTGGTCCAAGACACAGGGGAGGCTTGGTGTTCCCTCTGCAGCCCAGTTCTCTCACACACACATTACACTGGCAGGTGCCACACTCCCTGCAGTTCTCCCGTTTCAACCCTCACAGTAACAGTCTGCTCCCACGAAATATATACACTTCCTGAACATAGTGGAAAATGTTTCAAATGTAAATCCCCCAAATTTATCTCTCTTCCTTTTCTCTCACACAAAACAAAACAATCTCAAAAGCTAGTTGTCTGCAGGCACGTAAGTGTTACTGCTTAGGGCAGGACAACTGCGGACATTAAACACACACGAAGACACAGGAATTACTAATTCCTGTTTCTGGAATTTGCATAATACCAAGCCCAACATCTCTCCCCTGGCACTGCTTCCACAGTGTGAACAAATACAGAGTTCCAGCCTTAAATAGACACCAAGATGAGGAAGGTGACCACAAGCAAAGTGGGGCCTGCACAGCTCTTCTTGGAGCCCTTTAGGCAAAGCAAACACTCTCCCCTGTACCAATCCAAACACAATACACATCAGAGGCTCCCCCTTCCTCCTCCAAACTGAATACAATACAGAAAAAGGCCCTCCATCTTTTGCCCACCCTTCAACGCTTAAGCATGCAGACTCCATTTTACAAATAAGGAAACTGAGGTTTAGGGAGATTATGTAACTTGCCTGAGGTCAAGGCCAGAAGGGGGTGGGGCTGGGACTGAACCCTGACAGTGGACTCCGTGGTTCTCCCTCTCCAGTAACACAGCTCCACCCAAGCCCAACCAACCCTGCTCGCCACAGCCCAAAGTCCTAGAACTTCTTACACTGGGCAGAGCAGGCCTAACTCTTGTCAAGGAAAAGATTGCAGAATAGCCTATACCTAGGGTGACCTAAAAACAGTATTTGTACGTCACAGATCACAAAGAAGAAATGGCATATTCATTCAAGTACTCTTAATTTGCCATTACATGCTCAGATTTGACCAATTTCTTAAAGAAAAATATCCTCCAATTGGGTTTAACACAAACAAGAGGCATTCCACATGGAACTGGATCCTGATGGCCCCTGGTAATGATGACCGGCACTGACTGTTTCTTCTGGTCAAAAGGCCCAAAGTCCATCAGCAAGACCTCAGCCCCCCAGCCAAGAACTCCACTTTCTTAGCCCATCCACGGAGGCCCTGACTTTAGACACAAACCTTCCTGGAGGCCAGAGTCCTTTCACCAGCCCAGATGTCAACACAATTCACATTAGGGGTAAAGGAGGCAGGGAAGGTATGGAAAGATACTGTGCTTGCGCTCTGGAAAAGCTTGAGTCCACCAGCAACTTCCAGTGTCCTGGCAAGTGTCTTTGTTCAGAAAACCAGGTTTCAACGAAATGGGTAAGTCACATTTTAGGCCTGAGGATACACTGGGCCGCCTTTCCCTGCTGGCTCATTTCCCCAAACTCTGCAGCCAATATCCCAGGGTAGGTGCTGCATTTCCACTAATCCTATTATCACCACTTTTAATTTCATTATCCAATAAAAACAAATCCTCACTTAAAATAACCCCAACCCCCACTTTAAATCACCTCCTCCACTGGTCTCCACTCACAGCTCACGTGGAGGAAGACACAATATAGAGAGGATTCATGGTTTCCAAGCATGTCAGCTGGTGCTCCCTGCTAGCCCTCAGCAGCTCTGCTCTCCTATCTAGTTACCTCTTTCCCATCTATTCTTCACCCTGGGCAATGGCAGCAAGTAAGCAGCTAACCCTGAGAGGACACCACCACATTTTATCCCGAGCTGAAAGACAGGGCAAGGCAAGTTGGGGGAAAGCTGAGTGACAGGCTGAAGGTCACACAGCAGGCAGCAGGGCCAGGATTCAAAACGATGTCTAACAGTGCAGCACTGGTGGTATAAGTCTTTGAAGCAGGCAGGCAAAAATGAGACAAGACTGGATACGAAGAGGCTGTTCAAGCCCTCCCCAGTCACACGCCCCATATCATTCAGATAACAGGGCTCCTATCACAGGGCCAGGAATTGCAAGACTTGATTTCGGGAAACAAAGTCCAACTCTGAGCAGGAGAGAGCAGAAAGGTCAAAGAGCAAGATCTCAAGATACTTCTGCTTCTCTGAAGCCCTCAGAACACACTCAAGACAATGTTTCGTTTTCACACAATTGATATTTGTGGGAAAAAAATGTTAAGAAGCTCAGCATTATAAATAAGACATCATCAAGCTGTGACTGGAGAAATGGAAATTCATGGAACTTTTCTAGAAAACTAATTTGTATCAAGTTTTCAAAAATGCCCACCCTTTGGTGGAGAGATTCCCTTTCAGGATACGAAAAAACAGAAAACTTGAAAATTGTATCCAAAAATAGGAGAATTAAATTATGGTACATTCATCTGGTAGATTAGGCAACCATTTAAAATACAGCATTTTGGAAATGTTCACAATGTAGTATGTTTTGAAAATTTAAGCATTCAATCCGATTTTGTTACTCATGTAGAAAAACACTACAACAAAAATGAGATTAAAAGATAATTTTTAACATTTAAAGTTGTCTTATTCTGTATTTTACAAATTCTTTAACAGGACCACGCACCACTTTTGTTTAAAGAAAGAAACCCTTACAACCTTACTTTCAAGTGATGTGGACCAACCAGTGCTACTCCCCTTCAGGGCTAGGTCAAGGATGGGACAGATGGCTGCTGTGCCCAACTCTGATACTGGAATCACTCCTCATCTATTACTTTAGAATGGAATACATTCCATGATTTATGCTGGGACGTGTGGATACAGTTTAATCAAGTTTAACCAGCTGTAGCCTGTTTAGACCAGAAAAAAATTAAGTCTTTTAAAAATCATCCTTTACAACAATAGTAGCACAAGTTTGGGGTGCATCTTCCTGTCTTCTGTGCCTTACCAGCATTTCAAACTGTTCTCCAAGAACGTACAATTTTAAAAAACCAAATGGGGATAAAACCACGCAGACTGTACTACATGTCCACATGCTGACATCCTTGCACTTACATTTCCTCATTCTTTTAAATGGCTACACCACATTCCATTAAGCTTTTCTTTTAACATCCCTGTTAACGTACTAGAAAATCAATGGAGTTAAAAAGTCATTGTGCATTCTCAAGTCATTAATTACCCTGACCCATCAATTCCACTCCTAGGTATCTACCCAGAAGAGATTAATACATATGTCTGCACAAAATCTCATACATAATGTTCATAGCAGCACCATTCACAATAGCCAAAAAGTGGACACAACCCAAATATCCACCAACTGATGAATGGATAAATAAAATGGGGCATATACATATAATGGACTATCATTCAGTCATAAAAAGGACTGAAGCACTGATTTATACTACAGCACAAACCTTGAAAACATACCAAGTGAAAACAGCTAGGCACAAAAAATTATATATTGTATAATTCCTAAGTATCCAGAATAGACAAATTTTTAGAAACACAGAGTAGATCAGTGGTTGCCAGGGGTCTGGGGGGGATGGAGAATGACTGAGAATGGATAAGAGTTTCCTTTTGAAGGAATGAAAATGTTCTAAAATTGTTAGTGGTGATGGTTGCACAACTCTAAATATACTAAAAACCACTGAACTGTACACGTTAAACTGGTGAACTGTATCATATGTGAGTCTTAAAGTTGTTATAAAAAAACTGAAAACAAGAAAATGTTTCACAGGATTTTACAATAGTGTATGCTCAAATTATACATAATTCATATTCAATAAATGGAGACGAATACATTCATAATGAATACACATACCAAAAAAAAGTTACCGTGCAAATATCTTTTTGTCTTCCCTTCTACAGAGTAAGAGCTCAGGAACTAACTGTCGAGATGGATTGGCCAATCACATACACATGAAATCAGAATATTTAAAAAATTACTCCAAGTTAAAAAAAATTTTTTTAAAGACCAAGTTTTTATTGATAACATGAGATTCACGGTAAGAAATGCCATCCATACATATTTATTACCCACTTCATCTCCCTCTTAAAATACTTTTCCCAGGTCAGAGTTGAACCACAGCCCAAACCCACTCACCACATTTCAAACTGCTAAGTGGGAAAGGTATAGCAGACAGTGCACAGAAGCAGCTGCATGCCATGCTGCTTGGCCTATTAAGTTTACTGCAATTTCTAGGGATCTTAACATTATCTTAGTTAAAATTCACATTCCCTGTAAGTCATTACTGACTAATTATGTCCACTGTTACTGATGATTTATTAATTTAGAAGGAATTATTTGCATTTGGCATCATGGACATGTCAATTCTTGCCAATTATCTCTCACAGTTTATTCACTCAAAGAATATTTCAGGTGCTCTTTCTTCTACGCGCTGAAGATATACGAGAATAAAAATAGGCAAAGCCAAGCAAACCAAACCCTGCCCTCATAGCACTTACATTCTATTAAAAAAATAATTTAAAGCAATTTTATTTTTACAAACTCATGTCTTATGAATTAAATGAAATGTCAGCATCAACAAGGAATTCTCCATCGTTCTCATCTTGCAAATGTCCAGTCTTTTCTAAACCCTAAAAATCACCAAGATTTATGAAACATTAGTAGCAGTTTCCAATCACAACCTTTTCTTTCCTTTTTATAGATTTGCCAGGAACACAAAGGCAAACACGGTCTACTTTACAAGTTTATTCAAAATGAGAAAATTGAAGCACTCTTCATAGACACAATCATAACAGATGATGACAGTGGGCTGTCAGAAGATTTAACAGCCCGGAGTCTTCAAATCTTTGAGGTACCAAGTGGTTTTTGCCTTAAATTAAAAAAAGAAAATAGACTCCAATATCCCTCCAGAATCTGTAAATCTCAAATCATCCAATAAGCTGAATTGTGTAACACAAAAATATTGCACCCCCCCCCCCAAAAGCAAAAGTGCAATTTAGTACAAAGATCACAACAACTGGCTCAGAAAGGCAACTTTCGGAAACAAAGTCTAAATTCCTTTAAACAATTCAATAATTTACTGGAAATTTTACAAAGTGGCCAATGATTCCCTTGCAATTCTTTAGATAATTTTTTTCTTGTTCATTATCATCCAACCTAGGGAAACTAGCCATTTCGGCACCCCCAAAACAGCCAACCTGTCCTTAAAATGCAGCCACTTTCGTGTTCTTTCACCTGTAGGCAAAGTTCCTTCAGCAATTCCGCTGGGGTTGAATTCTAGCAAGATACACACAGGTAGGCTCATCTCCTTCTAGTTAAGACCAACTAAAACCATCTTAAGAAACTAATTTACTCTACAGCTTGAGCCCTTAGGCATTACGGTCCCTGCCAAAGTAAGAGATATGGTGGATAACAGGGGAGAAATCTATTTTGTTTTAGATCAGGCTTTTCCTTCTCGATTTGGTCAATGCAAATCATCTGAAAGGTTTATCCTCCTCAGGTTGAAGATTTTGGGGGAGGGGAGAAGGAGTTGGTTATCTACAATGCCTGGGTGGAAAAATAATCCCTATCCAAATTAAAGCGAAAGGAGTGTTTTATTAAATTATTGGCAAGGTCATAAAAACAGACGGTGCCATCCAAAACCTTCTTGAAATTGAAAACACATTCATAAGTCCTGTTGAGTATCGTCTTCTTTGCAACTTCCAAGGACTACAAATTCCAAGGACTGACAATTTAAGGAACTTGACAGCCCCATTCATAAAAATCTCCCGACCATTATCACAGCACCGAAGAGCCAGCAGCTCAGAGGTACACTGAGACTTGATTTCTGTAAACACGGACAGGTAGAGCCCTCTCGAAAGTAAGCAAAGACACTTCAATCCTCACGAGGCAGACTCCAAGACGCCACTTCTTGCATCCCACACACACACGAAAGTGGACCCAAGGACCAACGCCACAAATCCCACCAGACTGCATGAAACATTAGACGAGAAAACAAGCAACACTTCAAACAACAATGCGTGGTCTGGAGTAAAAGAGAGACTAGCCACTCAGCAAAGCACATGACTCACCCACCGGCCTGAACGCAAGTATTTACACTGTCCAGCACACCACAGCGGGATTTCCCAGCTTCACGCGGGCCCTGCCCCGGGGGCATCTCGGCCGAGCACAGTGGGGCTATTTCTGTTTTTTTGTTGTGTGGGGGTCATTTTATTTCGCTGAATCACAACTCCCGCACATCCCCAGGCCAAACCACCGCTGCGCACCACATCGCCGACCGACGAGGCCCCGGCGAGGCCGCCTGCGAGCGCCGACCGAGCACAACAAAGCGCCGGCGAGGGGCTGCCGGCGAGGGGCTGCCGGCCCGCGCCGCTCCCAGGGGCCCGTCCCGGGCGGCGAGCAGCGCAGCGCTGCCTCCGCGGGGCCGGCCAGGGAGACGAGGAACTGGGCGGGAGCGCGCGGCCGGCCGGCCGGGAACACCAGGCGCCGGCGGGCGCACCAGGCAGGCCCCCAGCAGCGCCGCGCCCCGGCCTGTGCCGCCAGGGCCGGGAGGGGCAGCGCCAGCGGCCGGCACGCCGCGCCCGACTTACCGGCCCCGCGCGGCCGCTTCCTCCTCCTCCTCCTCCTCTCTTGACAAAATGGCGGCGGCAGGAAGTGCCGGGCGACTCGGCCCGCCCCCCGCCCGCCCCCGGCCGCCCGCTGCCGCCGCCGCCGCCCGCACCGCCCCCCGCCCGCGGCCCAAGGCGCCCACCGCCGCGCCCACGAGCCGGCCGCCACGCTCGGAGTAGGCGCCCCGGCACGGGCGGGCGGCGCGGCGCGGAGGCCACAGGCCGAGCCAGCCGCCGGCCTCCCGCCCCCGCGCCGCGCGGCCGGCGGAGGAGCGGGCGCCCGGGCTCCATGACGCAATGCAGGTGACGCGTCCGCGCCGCGAGCCCCGCCGGCGGCCCGCGCGCCCGAAGGGCACCGGCCCTCACCTGAGACGCTAGGCCGCACGCCGCCGCCGGCCGCCCGCCGCCGCCCCCTGCTCCGCGCGTTGCCGCGCGGCGCCGGGGCCCGCCCGCCGCGCTCACAGGCCCCGCTCGCCCGCGGGCACCGCCGGCAGCCGCCGCCGCCGCCGCCGCCGCCGCCGCAGCCACTGCCTTGGCTCCTCGGCTGCCGGAGAGCAGAACAAACAGCCCAGACGCCGCCGCCGCCGCCGCCGCCGCCGCCGCCGCCAGCGCACTGACGTCACCACGCACGCTGCGCGCGCGTTTCCGCGCCGCCGCCGCCCGACGTGCGCGCCCCGCGCTCTCGCCCGGCGCGAGCGAGCGAGTCCAGGAGAGCCGGCGGCGGCGAGGTGAGTGAGGGAGACGCGCGGGTGGTGAGGGCAAGGAGGCGAGCCCTCAGACCGAGAGAAGGGCCGCAAGAGACCGAGGGCCGGAACCCCTCAGAGCTGAGGAAGGACCCAGACGCCGAGGGGGGGACCCCTCAGACCTGAGGAAGGACCCAGACGCCGAGGGGGGGACCCCTCAGACCTGAGGAAGGACCCAGACGCCGAGGGGGGGACCCCTCAGACCTGAGGAAGGACCCAGACGCCGAGGGGGGGACCCCTGAGAGCTGAGGAAGGACCCAGACGCCGAGAGGGGGACCCCTCAGACCTGAGGAAGGACCCAGACACCGAGGCGGGGGTGGACCCCTGAGAGCTGAGGAAGGACCCAGACACCGAGGGGGGGACCCCTCAGTCCGACCCATCCGAGTCAGGGCTGGGCCTGAGAGAAAGATGTGAAGGCAGAAGGGGATGCCTGGTGATAGACCCTTTAAGGGGCGGGGGGCCGGCCTGGTGGCACAGTGGTTAAGTGTGTACGTTATGCTTCTCTGTGGCCCGGGGTTCACCGGCTCGGATCCCAGGTGCGGACATGGCACCACTTGGCACGCCATACTGTGGTAGGCGTCCCACGTATAACGTAGAGGAAGATGGGCATGGATGTTAGCTCAGGGCCAGTCTTCCTTGGCAGAAAGAAGAGGACTGGCAGTAGTTAGCTCATGGCTAATCTTCCTCAAAAAAAAAAAAAAAAAGAAAAAAGAGAGGACGGTGAGGGGAACCCCAAAGGCTGAGGGCAGTGTGGAGAAGGGATGCCTGTTTGAGGCAGGCCCGGCTGCGGCCGGCTGACACGTGTTGAAGGTGGCCGAAGTAGGGTGGTGCTGGGGTGTTAGGGTGGGGGAGCTGGGATGGGGCGCTGGGGTGCGGGGGCTGTGACCAAGGCCGAGGAGGCATCTTTCGTGGCTGCCTGCCGCTAGGATCTGGACTTAAGGTGCTGGGCCCCAGGCCTAGGGCACTCTCCCTCCAGTTTTCCCCCAGCTGACCTTCTTGTCCGTAAGACTCAAACCACAGGTCAGCTCCATAAAACAAGGAGATGAGGCGTAGGTCGCTTGCAGTTTAAAATGACGATTCTGTGACAGTTTATGCCTGGGAAACATAACCTCTTTTCCCTTTTGCCCTTGTCTTTACTCTGAGCATTTTTAGTCACATCTTTTAAAAACTGCAAACTCAGTTCTTCTAAAAAGTCTAAGCAATTGAAAATTTCCTGATGGCCCTTTCTTTCAGAATATATTGATACACTAGGGTAGCAGTCACATAGTTTTGTCTCTATCATGCTTCTCCAAGGGCAGCCATGAATTACTGATGGATCCTGGGTAAAGTAAAGACTTAATTTCACCCTCGATTTTAATAAAGCATGAGATGACAAATTACTAAATACAAGAAATAAAGGAGGTAATTGTAACTGGTTCATTATTAAACTCCCTTCCAATTCTGTATTACAGAACACAGAAATTTGGGGATATCTTCTGGCTCCTAATTTTGCATGGTCAGCAATTTGGGGAAGATGATCAGAAACGGAAAAAGAATAGGAAGGTACACAGGGTTATGTGAATATGGAATAACAACCTCCTTTTTTTTTTTAAGGAAACCAGAATGTATCTATTTTAATCTGCTCTTCCCCAGAATTGTCTCGTTGAATTATCTACTTAGTTTATTGTTGTTGCTGACAGTAAATGTTTTTGGTAGTAATTTGGAGCTGCCAGTTTCCAAGTCACATAATAAAATCTTTTATTTAACTCTGGAGTCACACTTCATGTTAGACAAAACCATAATATCTAGCTTGATTTACTGGACCCAACTGCAGGGCCTTTGGCTATTGCTAGAAGTCGGATCCACCCTGAAGAGAATATGTGAACTGTAAAGGCAGTTTTAAAAGCTGTCCCAGAAATCTTTTAGGACAATGATGTCTCATTCTTTTATCTTCCATAATTGCATACCTAACTCCTCAGAGATTGCTCAAACTCAGGAAATGTTTATCCAGTTTAGTCAGTTTAATAAAAATAGTCTTGTTGTTTAATGGTTCACAGTTTGAATGAGCTCTTTTACTTTTCTCCTGTTATTGCTGTGTTTGCACTACTAAAACCCAGAAGAGATTAATAAACATATTAAGGAGTGAAACATGAAGTACGTAATATAATTCTGACTGGTTTTAAATATGTCTTATTCATTTTTGATAAAGTAATACCTGAAATCATTTTAATTGAACAATATAAAAGAATATAGAGGAAAAGTAAAGCATCCTCCTTCTGCCTTCCCCTCACCCACCAGAGTAACTCCTGTTGTCACTTTGATGTGATTTAGACCTGTGCTGTCTAATATGATAACCACTGGCCACATGGGGCTATGGAGTACTTGAAATGTAGCTGGCCCAAACTGAAATGCGCTGTAAGCATAAAATACACATTCCATTTCAAAGATTTAGTATGAAAAAACATGTAAAATATCTCATTATTAATTTTTTATATTGATACATGTTGAAATAATGTTTTATATATTGGATTAAATAAAGTATATTAAATTTAATTTAATCTTTTTTTTACTTTTTTAATATGGTTACTATAAAATATAAAATTACATATATTGCTTGCAATATATTTCTGTTGGACAGCACTGGTCTAGATTTTATTCTATGCATCAATATGTGCCTACATGTAGAAATAGTTGTATTGTTGTAAAACAAAAGGGATCGTTCTGTACCTGTTAATTTGTAACATGCTTTTTTTCATTTAATACATCTTAGAAGTTATCCCACATGAACACTTGGAGATCTGCCTAATTGGGGGATAATGTGTATGTAGTATGTTATCTGGTATGGATATATCATAATTTATTTAACTATTCTCCTATTATAGACATTTAATTCATTTCCAGTTTTTCCATCACAATAATCAGCATTACAAAGAATATCCTTATGCATTTCTCATTTTTTTTGTACTTACCAGTATTTTTCTAGGTTAAAAAAATTATATTGTGTTTTCTTAAAAGCAAGGATAAATTTATATAGCATGATCAGCTTTGGAAAAGCTGGAGGTGTTTGATTTGTTGTGGTCTGAATTCATGCCTATTTTCCAGTGAGAACTTGCCCATGAAGTTACATTCTGGAAGTTATACTTTGGTCCTAGTGATGATGAGTGACTCACCTAAGATCAAACATTTACGCAATTTAGAACTCAGATCTCTTGACCCCATGAAGACTGCCTGCATCTTTTCTCTAGTCCAGAAGTTGACAAATTTTTTCTGTGAAGAGCCGGGCAGTCAATATTGTAGGCTTTGTGATCCATACAATCTCTATAACATTGCCAGTCTTTGTAGCTCTAGCACAAAAGCAGCCATAGTTAATATGTGAACAAATGGGTGTGGCTGTGTTCCAATAAAACTTTATAGATACTAAAATTAGAATTGCATGTAAATTTCAGGAGTCACAAAATATTCTTTTAAATTTTTTTCAACCTTTTTTTTTTTTAAGATTTTATTTTTCCTTTTTCTCCCCAAAGCCCCCTGGTACATAGTTGTATATTTTAGTTGTGGGTCCTTCTAGTTGTGGCATGTGGGACGCCACCTCAACGTGGCCTGACGAGCAGTGCCATGTCCACGCCCAGGATCCGAACCTGCAAAACCCTGGGCTGCCGCAGCAGAGTGTGTGAACTTAACCACTCAGCCACGGTTGGCCCCTTCAACCTTTTAAAAATATAAAAACCATTCTTAGCTGGAAGGCCTTACAAAAACAGCAGTCCAGGTTTGTCCCATAGGCAGTAGTTTACTGTTCCCTGCTCAAGACTCTCAAGTCTAGAGAAATGGAAATTTCTTTACCATTATACAGAAGCTATCCTGCTTAGATTTTTTTTTTAATTAATAGATTTTTTTTTTGACAGTTTTTAGATTTACATTAGAATTGAGTGGATGGGGCTGGCCTCAAGGCCTAGTGGTTAAATTTGGGACATTCCACTTCAGCAGCCCAGGTTTGGATCCTGGGCACCAACTTAGAACACTCCTCGGTGGCCATGCTGTTGTGGTGTCCCACATACAAAACAGAGGAAGATGGCACAGATGTTAGCTCAGGGCAAACCTTCCTCAGCAAAAACAGGAAGATTGGCAACAGATGTTAGCTCAGGGTGAATCTTCCTTAGGAAAAAAAAATCAAGTGGAAAGTAGAGTTCCCATATACCCTCTCACTTCCCCACTCCCACTGTTATTAATATCTTGTGTGGTATATTTGTTACAGTTGATGAGCCAGTATTGATACATTATTATTAACTAAATGAATTGTTTACATGAGGGTGCACTCTGTGTTGTACAGTCTATGGGTTTTGACAAATGTGTAATGACATGTATCCACCAGTATGCTTTCCAGTTTTGGGGGTTTTTTTTTAAAGATTGGCACCTGAGCTAACAACTGTTGCCAATCTTTTTTTTTTTTTTCCCTGCTTTTTCTCCCGAAATCCCCCCAGTATATAGTTGTATATATTTTTTTAGTTGTGGGTCCTTCTAGTTGTGGCATGTGGGACACCACCCCAACATGGCCCGATGAACGGTGCCATGTCTGCACCCAGGATCCGAACCAGTGAAACCCTGGGCCGCTGAAGCAGAGCATGGGAACCCAGCGACTCGGCCACAGGGCTGGCCCCTGCTTTCCAGTTTTTAACTAATAAAGTAGGAACAAAGATAAGCTTCAGAGTAAAGCACTACAATTCCATCAGCCACAGACAGGTACGAGATGGCCCTAAGGGTCATTTTAGTCTCTGCTACTTGATTAATTTGTATTTTGCTATGTCTTTGCTTAGTTTTGAAGTGTTTTACAAACATCATTCACTATCACACTCAAAATAATTCGATTACTGGAAGACCTAGTGTGAAGAGCCATATAATTGCAATAAGAAAAAAAGTCATAAAAAAAAAGTTTCAGGGGGCTGATCCTGTGGCCAAGTGGTTGAGTTTGCGTGCTCCGCTTCGGCGGCCCAGGGTTTCACCGGTTCGGATCCTGGGCGAGGACATGGTACCGCTCATCAAGCCACACTGAGGCGGCGTCCCACATGCCACAACTAAAAGGACCCACAACTAAAAATATACAACTATGTTCTGGGGGGATTTGGGGGAGAAAAAGCAGAAAAAAAAAAAAAGAGAAGCTTGCAACAGTTGTTAGCTCAGGTGCCAATTTTTAAAAAAGAAAATTTTTTCAGTGGTTACCAGAGGGGAAGGGGGAGGGAGGAGGGTGAAAGGGGTGATTAGGCACATGTGTGGTGATGGATTATAATTAGTCTTTGGGTGGTGAACATGATGTAATCTACACAGAATTCAAAATATATTATGATGTACGTCTGAAAGTTATATAATGTTACAATCCAATGTTACTGCTATAAAAACAAAAATTAAAATTAAAGAATAAATAAATTAATTTAATTAAATTAAATAACTATATACCTTGGGGGAAAAGAAAAGATGAGAAGCATGCAGAGCAGTGGAAAGAAGGATTCAGAGAAAGAGATATAATGAAGTAAATTATTTGCCACGTAGCGGGCATGTAATACATTGTCACTATTGTTATTAAGTAGAAGGCTAGCTTGGACACTTAGATGTTCCACTGGGGTCTCTTAATTTATTTGCTATAATAGAAAGAGCATTAAGTTGAAAAAAAGTTTCAAAGTGGAAAGAAAAGTAAAAGTTGCACGTGGGATGAAAGTGCTCAAGAGGAGAGTCTCATATACTGCTCATTGTTCAGTTCGGTCATTTTGAGAAGACAGTTTGGCCTTATCTAAGGTAAAGGTGAAGCTCTGCATACTCTGTGGCCCACTAATTCCAATCCCATGGAAACTCCTGACACACTTGGAAGGTTCAGAACAGCACTGTTCCCAAGAGCCCACACTGAAAATAACCCAAGTGTCCATATGTGGTAGAATGAACAAATTGTAATATAATGAAAATGCACAAACCACAGCCACACACAACAACACGGATAAATCTTACAAACATAGTGGGAAACCGAAGAAGCAAGGCATGTGTGCATATGTGATGATTCCATTTTTATGTAGATTTCTAAAACTGACAAGAATAGACTGAAGTTTTTAGGTAAGTAAAACTATACAGAAAAACGCAAGTAATTGCCACAGGTTACCTGAGAGAGTGATCATCAGGATGGGATGGGCAGTTTCTGAGGTATAGCAGTATCCTATTTCTTTTCTTTTTTTTAAATTTATTTTCCAAATCAAAGACCTGACGTGGCCCTGCTGATTCATTTTTTTTTAATTGTGGTAAAAAACACGTAACATGAGATCTACGCTCAACAAATTTTTAAGTGTAGAGTACAGCATTGTTAAATATAGGCTCAATGTTGTACGGCAGGTCTGTAGAATTTTTTCATCTTACATGACTGAAAAGTGTTCTGCTTCTTGAATATGCGTTAGCTTTGTGATTATTCACTCTATCTATGCTTTATGCATATTCTGTTATATTTCACATTTTTAAGGAGAAAATAGAATGAATCATATACATATATATGGAAAACTGTGCCTAAGTGAGAGAAGTGAATAGAAAAGACTAATGATGAAGTTGAAATGGATAAACTTCTGAAGGTATGGCCAGGAAATAAGCAGCATTGCAAGATACTTCTAGTTGAAGGCTCACGCAGAAGGCTGGTGATTTGAAATTAGGAGGCTAAGCATCGTGAAAGTTGTTGCTGATAAAATTTTGGTCATGAGACAGATGATCCCATAGGTTCAAGGCCTTCTGGAATCTAAATGGCGTCAGAATGAGTAGCAATGGTTCAAATAAGGGTGCTCTCTGGGTGCTAAAAAATTCTCTGGTACTTGCTGAGCAGAGAAGGGTTTCTTCCCTTGACAGATTTCGCTGTAATTAACCCTGGCCTATTTTAGGGAAGGATGCCCGATAGAACTAATTTCAGCAAGGACCCCATGAGCAGGCCTGCCTTAATGCTTTGTAGGAGTAACCTGCTCTCCTTGGTGTTAGTACGTGCCAGGACTGAAAGCTTAAATCTCTTCTGTCCCTTTCATCTTGAAGACAAATGGACTAATGAAGCAGACTCTTAGAATCTCACGTTTATAGGAAGAGCATCTATATCTAGATTTATACTAGTCTTATAGGCAGCTTTCAAAGATAGCCCCCAATGATCCCCACCTCCTGGTATTCACACCCTTGTGTAATCAACTCCCCTTGAGTGTGGGCTGGACATAGTGACTTGCTGATAATGAATAGATTATGGCAAAAGTGATGAGTCGTCACTTTCTCGATTAGGTTACAAAGAGTGACTTTCATCTAGCTGGACTCTCTTTTGTCTTCTCAGCTTGTACATTTTGGTGAAGCAAGCTGCCATGTAGGAGAGGCCCATGTGGCAAGGAACTGAGGGAGGCTTCTGGTCAATAGCCAGCAAGGAGCTAATGCCCTCATTCCAACAGCTGCAAGGAACTTAGTTCTGCTGACAACCACATGAGCAGCCTTGAAAGTAGATCCTTCCGTAGTCAAGCCTTCAGATGAGACCACGGTCTTGGCTGACACTGTGCAGCCTTGTAATTCCAACTAAGGACCCAGCTAAGCCACATCTGGATTTCTGACTCCCAGAAATGTGAAATAATAAATGTGTTTTATTTTAAGCCACTCACTTTTGGAGTAATTGGTTATGAAGCAGTAGATAACTAATGACATACACCCTGGGAGCAAATATCCCCTTTCCCTAGGGAAGACATATTTCAGCCTTTGTGGGCTCATGAAGAGCAGCAAGCAAATTCTTCCTTCTCCCAGAATATTCCCTTAGCTTCCTCTGGTTTTACCATTGTTGAGTTAAAGTGCATTTCAAACACTCGGGAAAATTGTGGTCTAGTTCATTTGAGACAATCAGTCTTGTCTTGTCATCCGATGGGAATAAATTAGGAAGTTACGTCTATGGAGGCACAGTTTTCCTTATGGGGACCATTGTAGTAGACAATTACACATTCTGTTACCCTGAAGTTAGTCATTGGCCCTTGGGGGTTATCTCTGAAGAGAAATTGTTTTCAGAGGTAATTTCATATAAGGCAGCAGATGAGAGAAATTTGTGATGCATTTGTGAGCTCTCTACCTTCCCTCCTATTCAGAGAAATGTTCCCCAATCTTTGTAGGCATCCGAGAAGCTAAAATCCCCAGGCATTTCCTGCAGGGCAGGTTGAGGATTTGTCCTGAGTGGGTATCTGTGGGCCAGTTGCTAAGCAAAGACATGATACATGCACCCACAATGCCTGGGCCCTGCAGGCACTGAATATCCAACTGGTTGACCTATGACTCGTAAACTTATATCCCAAAAGGAGATGTTATGTTCTTTATTCAAAGATTCCAGCTTAAATGGATTGGCTGGATATAGAGTATTTGCGGGAACCTAGACAAATGTTCTTCCACATAAATTTAATGAAATTCACAGTCAGGAAGAAGATTACTTAGGATATAAATAACTTTAAAAAGAAATGTTACAAGGATGCCAACACTGTAGTGCAAGTTCTAGCCAGAGCAATCAGGCAAGAAAAAGATAAAAGGCACCCAGATAGGAAAGAAGTAAAACAATCTCTATTCACTGAGGACATGATCTTACATGAAAATCTTTAAGAATCCACCAAAAAACAAATTAGAGCTAGTAAACAAATTCAGCAAATTTGCAGGATACAAGATCATACAAAAATCAGTTGTATTTCTATACACTAACAATGAACACTCCATAAATGAGATTAAGAAAACAATTTCGTTTACAATAGCATCAAAAGAATAAAATACTTAGGAATAAATTTAACACAAGTGTAGAAGTTATACACTGAAAACTACAAAACACAGCTTAAAGAAGTTAATGACGACCTAAATAAGTGGAAAGACATCCACGTTCATGAATTGGAAGCCTTAATATTGTAAAGATAGCAATACTCCCTGAGGTGATCTATAGATTAAATCTAATTCTTATCAGAATATCAACTGTCATCTTTGTAGAAATTGATAAGCTGACCCTAAAATTAATCTGTAAACTCAAGGGACCCAGAAAAACCAAAATAATTTTGAAAAAGAAGAAAGTTGGAGGATTCACAATTGCTGATTCCAAATTTCACTCCAACACTACAGTGTGGTACTTGCATGAGGATAGATATATAGAACAATAGAATAGAATTGAGAGTCCAGCAGTAAACCCATGCAGCTATGGTCAACTAACTTTTGACAAAGGGGCAAGTACTGTTTAATGGGGAAAGAATATTCTCTTCAACAAATGGTGCTGGGACAACTGCATATTCACGTGGAATAGAATGAAGTTGGACCCTTACCTCACACCATTTACAAAAATTAACTCAAAATGGATCACAGACCTAAACCCATAAAACTCTTAGAAGAAAACATGGGATAAATCTTTATGACCTTGGATTTGGCAATAGTTTCTTACATATGACACCAAAAGTACAAGCAACAAAAGGAAAAATAAATTGGACTTGATCAAAAATAAAAATTTTTGTACATCAAAGGGCTCTATGAAGAGAGTGAAAAGACAGCTCACAGAATGGGAGAAGGTATTTGCAAATCATGTATCTGATAAGCGTCTAGTATCCAGAACATATAAAGAACTACAACTTAACAAAAAGACAACCCAATTAGAAAATGGGCAAATAACTTAGACATTTCCCCAAAGATAAACAAATGACTAAAAAGCACCTGCAGGGATACCCAATGTCATTAGTCATTAGAGAACTTCAGATCAAATCACAATGAGATACCACTTCACACCCACTAGAATGGCTAGAATCAAGAAAATGGAAAATAAGAGTTGGTGAGGGTGTGGAGAAGTTAGAACCCTTGTACATTGCTAGCAGGTGTGTAAACTGGTGCAGCTGTGGTGGAAAAGTTTGGTGGTTCCTCAAAAATTTAAACATAAAATGACCATATGACCCAACAATTCTACTCTTAGGTATATACCCCAAAGAATTGAAAACAGATACTCAAATTCTTGTTCAAGAATATTCCTTGCAGCACTATTTACAATACTGAAAACATGCAAACACAAATGTCCATTATTGGATGAATGGATAAACAAGTGTAGCATAAACGTACATAAAAAGGAATGAAGCACTGATACTTGCTACACATGGAGGGACCTCAAAAACGTTCTTAGTGAAAGAAGCTAGACTGAAAAGGTCATGTGTTATATGGTTCCCTTAATATGAAATATCCAGACTGGTAAGCCCAGAGACAGACAGTAGACCAGTGTCTGTTAAGGGCTGGGGGGAGGAGGAATGGGGAGTGATTACTAGTGGGTGAGGGGTATCCTTTTAGGGTGAGGAAAAGATCTTGGAACCAGCTACAGGTGATGGTTGCACATCTTGAATGTACCAAATACCACTGCACTGTCCACTTTAGAATGATTAATGGCTCATTTTGTTCAGTGAATTTTACCTTAGAAAAAAGACAAACTGTTGAGCTTAGTGAACACTTTTTCAATAGTGCCAAGTGTTTATTCTCTCACTTAATTCTGATAACCAATTCCATGAGTGGATAGATTGCCCACTACCCCACCACATAGTCCCCCAAACTGAATTCTAATTTCTGATCTACATGAAGTATACAGTCAACATATAGTGTTTTGAGAGGAGGTACACAGACTGGAAGTCTGATTGAGGAAAACCAACTAACCGCATGTGCCTCAGTGTCCTTGTATAAAACGAAGTGGCTAATTTTCTGTTATCAAAGAGCCTTCCTCAATGTGAAATCAGTGCAAAGCCACACCAATGTGCTTTTTCCCATGCCCATCTTTTTATTGGCCACTGCAAAAAAAAAAAAGGGGAAATGCTAAAAGGCTCTTCTACTCTGCTCCTATCAGTTCTAAAGTTCTAGTTGAACTCTACTGTGCCACTCTGTAATCACCAGTCACATCTCTTGTGCCCAAGGGCCACTTTCAGCCAGCTTACCAGGCAGTGAAAATGATTTAAGGGCCACCACTGAACCGGACAGCATTTAGTACACTAACGGTTACGTGCCCTTGAATGAGCGCTTCACGCATTACTCTGTATTGTTTCCCCTTCAGCAACCCAGTGAAATCACACACACCCACAATGATGACATAAAGTTAAAATTAGGCTGCCATTTCTAAGATTTTTTTGCCTGGGAGTAGCGGGCATTGCCAAATTCTCTAAACCTGTTTTTAAATAATAATAAGTACTCCATGGAAAGTTCACGGCCTTTGGTGTCTCCTAATACCTGTGTATTAATGTGGGTATCCCCACCTTTCATGTGTGACCCAAAAGTTACTTAACCTCGCCCTTGGGCTCCTCCTCTACAAATAAAGAGAAATAACTGATAAATATTAGTTCCCAGTGGGGAAGCTTGCAACTTATGCCTGTCATTTTAGGAAATATAAGGGCATCCCATTTGTGCAATCCAAGTAGTTACTCCCCATCGTGGGGAAAGAGGACCTGGTTGACCTAAGTTTGGGAAAATGTAAGTTGATGCATGTTGCTTCACACAGGGTGGGGGATGGAAGAGCCTCGCTGAAATTTACATTTATTTAACAACAGGCCTTGGATTACTTTTATAAAAAAAGAAAAAGCAGTTACATAGTTTTGTTATCCTTTTTCAGACTGATTTTTTTTTTTTAAGACTGGCACCTGAGCTAAGATCTGTTGCCAATCTTCTTTTTTTCTTCTCCCCAAAGCCCCCCAGTACACAGTTGTATATTCTAGTTGCAGGTCCCTCTGGCTGTGCTACGTGGGACACCACCTCAGCATGGCTTGATGAGCAGTGCCATGTCTGCGCCTAGGATCCGAACTGGCGAAACCCTGGGCTGCCAAAGCGGAAGGCTGGAACTTACCCACTCGGCCCAGGGGCCAGCCCCTAGACTACTGATTTTCAATGCCAGCAATATTTTTGCCTTAAGAGAACAAGTTTCAAGGGGCACACTCAACTGTGATTAAACCACATTATGCAGCATTAAAGAATGACAAGCAGGGGCCGGCCCCATGGCCGAGTGGTTAAGTTCATGCGTTCCACTTCAGTGGCCCAGGGTTTTGCTGGTTTGGATCCTGGAGATGGACATGGCACCGCTCATCAAGCCATGCTGAGGCGGCGTCCCACATAGCACAACTAGAAGGACCCACAACTAAAAATATACAACTATGTACCGGGGGGGGGGCTTTGGGGAGAAAAAGGAAAAATAAAATCTTTTAAAAAAAAAAAAAATGACAAGCAGAAATGATCCAAAGTCACCATTTTCTTGCTTATTGAGTTTATTTTAGTTCTAATATGGACTTTTTCATAAATATTCATCTCACATCTCCAATAAGGCTCCTTGAGAGCAGCACTCATCTTATTTTTATAGGAAATTAGCACCTGGTACACAGTAGATGCTCACCAAATATTTTACTATCTCTTTTCTAATAATTTCCCACTGGCCAATACTTCCCCAAATGTGACAGACAGTTCGAAGGTTTACAGGGAAACAGACCCAGCAGTATTATCTCAAAAGGGAGGTATCTTCCAATTCTTTTGATTACATGAACACAGAACTGTTGCTTGCTGCCCTTTAACACGTGCTAGCCTTCCTTTCTCAGACGCAGAAACCTCCAAAGCAATAGTATTTATCTAAATGAAATATGCTTATTTCATTACACTCATTGTTTTTACAGATAGCATCTACCTATAGCAATTT
This sequence comes from Equus caballus, assembly GCF_041296265.1. NCBI lineage: Eukaryota > Metazoa > Chordata > Mammalia > Perissodactyla > Equidae > Equus > Equus caballus. Next base: position 14,588,986 of record NC_091704.1, read on the forward strand.
ATATTGGTTTTTCATTCATGAGAGTGACATCAAGTTTTCTTTTTAAATATAAGTAGAAGTAACTCATTTTAAAGGAAAAAACCCTGAAGTAATGCAGAGGTGGAAAACAAATGAGGTAAAAAAATTGTAAAGGTCATTCACAAAGGACTAAAGATTGGGAAACAATGCCCAAGGCAAGGCGTCCTCATTCTTGAGGGGCAAGTGGGTGTGCTCCCAATGGTGCAGGTGTGTCAGATTCCTCAGGCCTTTGAGCAAGTTCATGGATGTGACAGAACCATCATGGTAACAAGATTCTGCAACATCTTGTGAGAATCACATACTATATAGTACGCTACAAAAGCAGAGGTCGAAAACGGAAGCCAAAGCAAATTCTTGAAACTTAAAATCCTTTATAAAGCAAGATATATCCTAGTATTGAGCTGCTCCCAGAAAAAATAATAATAAAAGGGCATTTAGCCAGTGGCTATATTTAACAAGTAAAGTATCATCAAAATCGAATTACTCAACTTTAATGATTTCAACTGCAACGTAAGAAGAAACGTCACTGCTGCTTCAGGGAATGGACAACTTCTGCAGCCTTCAAACTGAGGCACAACGCTGTATGACAAGCCCGCGAGGTACACTTTTCTGAAGGAAATGGCTGGGTCTTTTCAGCAAAATAAGTTTTCAGCATATTCCAGTAACACACACTCTAGTACTGCTTACAAACCAAAAAAGAAAGAACAATGCATTATATATCACATCCCTTGAAACAGGGAAAAGAGGATCATTCTGTGGGAAGAGTATCTTTGGACTCTGCATCATTTTGTTCCACTTCGGCTTCTGTGGCACCTGGGGCAGGAGCAGTGACTGCTACAGTGCTTTCTGCCTCTGCTGCCAGGGTCTCTGCTGCTCCTCCAGCCTCGGCAGCTTCTCCTCCAGCCTCGGCAGCTCCATCTCCAGCCTCACCTTCGGTGTTGCTCTTCTCAGGCACCATTCCACAGGGTGTCTCCACTTCCAGCAGCTGTTCAAGGTGGGGACCACTGGTGGCCTCCACCGTGTCCATGGGGCCTTCCCCTTCAGCCAGCATTTCAGTACTCTCTGGGGCAGGTGCTCCTTCCCCATCTACTGCTCTCACTGCTGCCGTAATCACCTCGGCTAATACTTCTGCAGCCACCTCCTCAGGTGTCTCTTCCTTATCCTCACCTCCTAAATTGTCATCTCCTTCAATTTCTGGATCAACGGCTTCAGTGGTGAAAGGGTCTTCACCCTGGCCAAGAAGACGAAACACAAGTCAGTGTAATCTAAAGAACTGTCCAAATGAGAAATGGAAGAAGGCCCAGGTTGCTGGGAGCTTGTGTTTTTATGATGGGCAGCATCAACAAGAGAAACACTTACTTAAACTATATCCGTGAGTTAGTCCTACAGGCTCTTGGAGCCTGACGCAGAAAAGACATCTCAGAAAAGCTTGACCAGAACTATTCTGCACTTTGTATTCAAATGCATAACCATGAGGTAAAGTCAAAATACCTAGGATTTCTTAACCCAATTAAAAAAAAAAAAGCCTCATAACAGGAAGTTAAAACTTTTATTTTTTTGAGGAAGATTGTCCCTGAGCTAACATCCGTGCCCATCTTCCTCTACTTTATATGTGGGACGCCTGCCACAGCATAGCTTCACAAGCAGTGCGTACGTCTGCGCCTGGGATCCCAACTAGTGAACCCTGGGTCACCGAAGGAGAATGTGCGAACTTAACCACTGTGCCACCAGGCCAGCCCCAAAACTTATTTTTTTTTTGAGGAAGATTAGCCCTGAGCTAACTACTGGCAATCTTACTGTTTTTGCTGAGGAAGACTGGCCCTGAGCTAACACCCGTGCCCATGTTCCTCTACTTTATATGTGGGACACCTACCACAGCATGGCATGCCAAGCGGTGCCATGTCCGCACCCGGGATCCCAATGGGCAAACCCCAGGCTGCCAAAGCGGAACGTGCAAACCTAACCGCTGCACCACTGGGCCAGCCCGCCTCAAACTGTTTTAAATGTTAGTTTCATTTAAGCTCACAGCCCTGGCACAAGGGTTATCCCCATTTTACAGATGAGGAAATGAGACCCAAAGATCAGTAACTGTTCAGGTCAAAATATTAAACAACGACCGGTCAGGATTCAAACTCAAGTCTGCCTCTCTCAGAAGCCAAACTTCTCACGACCATATGCTTGAACTGTCTCTAGGTTAGATAAACGAAACATTATCACTATCAGATCAGGAACTGTGTTTTAAAATACAGTATTTAGAAGCTTAAGTCTACACCTGACTGCAGAGACTTTAAATTTGTTTAACCCACAAAGGTAAAACACTCATCTGTCATAGTTCTTAAACTGGGTATTTAAATTCTATGTCTTTAACGGATGGAATGAATTGTCAAGTCCTGAAGCATTTAATCACTGAGAGGAGAGCTAACAGGTCCTGTCAGGCTGTGCAGGAGCCTGACTACCAGTCCCAAAGGTCGAAGTCATGGGACCGAGCGTATAGCACGAGCTTCCCGAGGAGGAACCAGGGGCTCTTCCGACCAGACTTCTCTCCAGGGCACCCTCTTTGGGGTTTTTTTACTCTGCTCCTGTAACTACGGCTCAGTGGTTGTGGCGCATCTGGCTCTTCCCTCCCCTCCATCCTCCATTTCATTGTCACTTGGCTCTGCCAGCATAATCTCTTTTTAGTTTCTTTCTTGGACAATTGTCATCTACCCTGGTTTTTTTTTTAAAGCACCTTACCATTATTTGCTCAGTATTTTATGGATAGATAATGCAGGTTTCTCATGGTGGGAGAGTGAGCACCAGCGCACAAAGTAACCAAACAGGACCACAGCCCAGAGCTCCCAGGCAATCACTGAGTCTCAGAAAATCCAGCTGTGGAATTCCCAAGCCTGATACGTTCCAACGTGCCTCAATTCTTCAAAAGACTCAGAAATGCTACATACTGCACTCAGGATACCATTTCATACTCATACACTTTATCCTCCTTTTCAAAAGCTCTTCCTGTCCATTGGACTCCTAAGCACAAACCTTGAGGTATTTTTCCAGCATCTTCACTATATGTCTGTTGTTCAAAACGCTCTTAGCCACATGGAGACTTGTCTTCTTGAACTGTTCAGCAGCCAACTGCAAAGGGAACCAAACGTGGGCTTTTAAAAATGTCGAGAAACAAGAGAACACACCAGCCAGGTCACATCGAGTTCCCTGAGATCAGCCATATGTAGAGACAACTAATATCTTTCTTCACTATGGCAAATCCCAAATGCCAGAATCTGAGAGTGTGAGAAGAAGGTACTAGAGAGACATCGGAACTGAGACTGAAACTGTAGAAAACCTGATAATCTGAAAGATAAAAGCAGACACACCGCTGATGTCCAGGTACCATGTGTATAGGCCAGGATGAAACAAACATTTACAGATCTGAAGCTTTGTGGACTAGGTAGGGGAAAAGGGCAAATTTTTTCTTTATTCAATTTTTTCAGTTATATTGACTTTATAATAAGTAAATTCAACAGCAGAAGTACCAATACTCCAACCATTTGACTATTTTACAGCTTGACACATGCATACAATAATCCCTTGTTTAATACAGTGCTTTTTGGCTGATCTTTAATAATACTGGGAGATGGGTAGGCAGGTATTGATAGCTCCATTTCTTAGATGGGTACACTAAGGAGAGAGATCTAAACCAGGGCTCAGCAAGCTAGAGCCTGCAGGCCAAACGTGGCCACACCCATTCCTTTACTTACTGTCTGACCTGCAAAGCCAAAAATATTTGCAATTGTACCCTTTACAGAAAAACTTGTTGACCTATAGCTAAATTTTTAGCCTCAGGCCCCATCAGCTAGCAAGGACCAAACCAGCCCTTAACCCTGGGTCCCCCAGGTCACTCTGCTGTGAAGGGCCCTCACCCTTAGCTTGCATGAAACCCAGTTTGTCAGCAACGGGGGCATTCTACTTGTGTGGGTTACAAGGAACATTCTCAAACCAGGAGAGTTTCAGCCACTGTATTTAATCCATTCTAAGCAATAAATTTTAGTAGAAACTGGGATGCATCTTACAATTAACTGATGAAGTGACAGACTTGACGGAATATGGCAAGAGCCCCTCAGCAGGTTGTGAACCTCACCCACTGGCAGCCCTGCACCGGGAGGGGACTCACCCGGCGGTTGTGATTGTGGTCAACAGAGTGCAGGTGCCGCTGCAGCAGCTGGTGCTGTGCGGGGATCAGCATGTCGCAAGCCAGGCAGTGAGCAGCCTCGATCTTCTTGAAGAAGTGCTCCTGGCCAATCCCTGTGGATGAAACACAAGTCTTGTGGGGTTTGGGACAGCATACAAGCGATGCTTTCCTCCCACTCCTTGACACAGCCCACATGTTCTCCCTGCAGTCCTCTCCAAGGATTCTGTACGGACAGAATATGAGACAGGCAGTTGCCTGCCCTCCAGCAGGACGGTGGGGTCAGAACAGCCAGCCTCTACACCTGGGAATTTTAAACTTCAGACTTTTCTCATCCTTCCAGTCCTTTCTCTTCATACAAAGGAGGAAAAAACTTCAGAGTGCTTAATATCACTCCGGTGAGTTGCCTGCAGAGCCAGGATCCACATGAGGCCACACTTTGAGGGTTTCTTTCACCACTAAGTGCCCCTCCCATGAGTCTTCATACCACGTCTTCAGCAGCCCTGTGCTGGCTCCACACCGCGGTCACCTGCCTTAGTACCACGTGGAAGGGTGCACCCCAGGATCACAACTCACCTTTGAAAGGATCTGGCTTTGGTTTTGTGCTTTCCTTCTCCATCAATTCCTGACGTCGCTTCTCAATTTTCTTATTCCTGTTTACAATGTATTCCTAGAGGGGTTGGGGGATGGCACCAAATGAAATGAGGAAAGGGTGGCACATGTGGTTATTTCTCAACTGCACCAGACGCAAGTCACTAAGGGTGGCTGCCAAGTCCCTAGTAGATGGCAGCCTTGTCTCAGCTGCCCTGAGGGTGGGAAGATGGCTGTCCGAGCAGCTCTGTGGGCAGAACGAGTGGGAACTACAACGGCTGGAGCTCAGCTGTTCCTCTGACTTGGGGACTTCTGCACTGTCATTCTGCAAAGTGAAGCCTTTTCCAAGTGGAGGCCTCCTTCTTCCCTTCCCCTTCCCTTCTCCGGGAGGGACCTGCCACCTGTAGGATCACTGGGAAACACCATAATGGAGGCCGCGTGTGCCTCACCTGGAGGAACTCCACTGTCTTGTCAGGCAGTTTGGTGCTTATAAACCGCAGTGTCTCTTTATGAAATTTGCTTTGCAGATGCTTCTGGATTTCCTCATCTTCAAAGCTACGAAACTTGCACACAGAACAGGCAAACTGAATCCTGGAGAAACAAAACAAAAGAAGAACTGATACAGGGATAACCAGTTCATCTCTGGTTAGAACTAAAATGGAAACGAGAAGCAATTTCTGAACCAAGACTTCTGACTTCTCATGGGGCATCAGAGTAGCAGTTACCCCAAGTTTCCCCATCTTAAGAATGGGAATACAACCTTACAAGTATTTCTGGAAAATGACTCATGTGGCAATTTACTACCATACCACTCTTTCTAGCCCAAAAGCTGACAAGAGAACACCCTAACATGGAGAGTTTTCAAAACTGTGGACTCCCTAAGGCCTCCAGCCCACTGCCCTGGAGGCCCAGCACCTCACTCCATAGCTTCTCAGATGTGTTTCTTTGTACAGCCACAGGGTGATACAAGGCAATCGCAATTTATGGAGGAATTCCTGAAGCCCTCACACAATTCAAAACTCATATAGCCTAAGATCAATTCTCTCCTGGGACTCAACGTAAAGACACGTCACGTCAAAATCTACTGAGGTTCCTTTGTCATGTGCTTCCAAAATCTCACCAAATACAATCATGCTATACAGCAAGGGGAGAGTGGCTTGCAACCCCCAGGCCCCAAAGTGGGGCACTGCTTCCCTCAGCTCTGCCGAGGGGCCTCAGGCCCTTCTCGGGGAAGAGCGCAGGCCCTGTGGCACTCGGGATTCTTCCCCTGCAGACTCACACTTCTGCTGGCCCCCAATGCCTGGCTTCTGATCTCTAGACAAGCACAAGACACATGCTTTTGCAGATCCCTATGAGAGAGGCGTGGAGGAGAGTCTCCCAGGCCCTGTGTATAGGACCATCAGGAAGCCACCAGAGAAATGTACAGTTCACACCTCCCTGCTGCATTTTCACCTCCTCTGTGACAACTTCTCCAAGTCTCTGAGGATCCTCAGTCACAAGGGTGGAGTCTAAAGAGTCCTTTAAAAATGTCATCTCAGTTCCCACATGGCATGAAAATAGATCTAATCTAGCCATCACTTATCTATCTGTTTAAAAACAAGAGTTCCCACTAATTTCGATAACACTTGGAAGCTCCCACTTGTCAGTTACTGGTTTCCCAGACTGTACTGTTAGCTCTTTTGCTAAGCATTTCTTTGCACAGGAAAACCACTACCCCATTTGAGCCTTAAGGGCAAGCAGTCCCCTCAAGTTATAAAGAGAACCTGTGCTAAAGAAACAGCTGTGTGTGGTCAAGGTCTCGGCAACCGAGTGCTCACATGGCCACCAGTGGTTTACGTTTCTAGTCAGCAGACGATCACTGAACAGGGAGAGAGGCACATGGTGTGGTCACACCAACACCCTCTGGCCTCTGTACTCCTGCATTTCTTTCTGTATTTAGAGATGAAAATCTTTATTTTTAGATTGGCATCTAACATCTATTACCAATCTTCTTTTTTTTCCCTCTTCTCCTCCCCAACGCCCTCAAGTACATAGCTGTATATTCTGGTTGTAGGTCCTTCTGGTTGTGCTATGTGGGACGCCACCTCAGCATGGTCTGATGAGTGGTGCCATGTCAGCACCCAGGATCCAAACCAGCGAAACCCTGGGCCACCAAAGCTGAGTGCACAAACTCAAGCACTCGGCCACAGGGCCGGCCCCACAAAATCCTGACTAAAACGTCTATATGTATATGATTGCTAGGTCGAACTCCAGAGGTGGTCTGGATTTGGACAAGGCACCCAAAGCACCTTCTTAGCAGCTAACAGACACAAGCCAAGGGATAAGGGAACTCCCCACAAGCCTGCAGGAGGGCATGTGAAGGCCTCATAGACCCCTTGGCAAGGACGTGCTTCCACATTTGTTTCCCAAGTTTTGTCTCCCACCAACATGACTAGGATTTCCCAACAGACACCTGGAGTCAGATCAAACCCAGCTCTCCCTGCATCATGGAGCGAAGACGGACGAGCTCAAGAGCTTGAGAGAGCCCAGGTCCAGCCAACCTCCCGCCTCACCTGTCAGCCGCTCGGTCTCGCATCCTGTCTCTCCTCCTTTGCTTTTCCCTTCTCTTCTTCATTTCATCATCCTCATCGTCCTTCTCTCCTGCAACAGAAATGCCCCTTCGAGACATTCTGAGAAGCTGAACACCGGGGCCTTGATGGGGGCCGCCGCTCAGCCACCGCACCCCACGCCCTGCCGCCACCTTCACAGGGCAGGGTCAAGACACCCTGAGGCACCAAGGGGCTGTCAAAGGCTCCCAACAGGGATGGGCCTTTGATGAGAACTCTTGGGAGCTCCCAGGGGAGTCACCTCACTCCCCTCGTGGCTAATAAGGATGGCTTGGGTCAGGGACATGGCCCGCCCATCCCATTCACACTGTGGCCAACCTGCTCTGTCCTCCCTGTTCTGCTTTTCCAATCCAGTGCCCTACCATTGGGCCTTCTCCCAACATCACTTAAGGAGAGAGAAAAGTAATTCTTCCCAGATAAGGAGGCAGCAGCTGGAAGGCCTCGGAAAATAAAGCAAGCCGCTTGACCACCCTCCATCCCACCTCCAGGTGGACCATGACGACCGTCCCGTCGGCCTCCTCTGAACTAGGGCCTCAGCAGGTCTGACAGTCCTTGCTGGCCCGAACTCTATCTTCCACTCACAAAACTGCCAATCTAGGGCTTTCCCAGGGCTACATGGGAAGCAATCCTAGAAACAAAAGTGGGAAGAGACCATTCGGTCCTCCGTCTGTCCCCTGGGGCCAGTGCAGGAGCTCCTCTGAGAGCCATGCAGCCCAGCATCCCAGCGTGAGGCCAGGCCAGGTCACGGTGGCTCAGGGCCAGACACTGAAAAAAGGTTGGATAAGCATCTGAACTGTAACCCCTACCCCTGATGCCAGTCACGAGACTGTCCCACGAAGATGGCGACCGGCGTGCGCTGCTCAGAAGCCTCTCAAAAGGGCGTGTGGGATTTTTGGCAAGAGGTCACTGCCTGAAACTATTACTGCTGTTTAATAGCAAAGTCATCCCAGGTAGGTAGCAGGACCTGCGCGCAATAAACATGTCACCTTTGCTTTAGCATTTACCCTGCTGCAAGAGCTACTAAATGCTGTGTGTGGTCCCATGCTATAGACATAATCACCACAATGAATGGGGTGGGGGAACCTCAGAGGGCTGGCTAAGCCTGAATACCTGAGGGAAGGAGCAGGGGCAGTGGGCCTTCAGAGTTTATGGGAGCGGAGCCAGGCTGCAACTGGGGGGAACCAGCCATGGACCGACGATGGGAACAGGGTGAGCTCAAAGGCCATCTTGGCTCAGCTGCTGCTCTGTGCCCCCGAGGGGTTTAACTTTGCTCTGCTCTTGCCACTTGGGAGTCTTAGGTCTCTGCACTGGGAATGATGAGACCTGCTGAGCAATGATCGCCTCTGGAGGATCTGGGCCAGATATACCTCACAGGCCTCCCCCGCCCCGAGCTCCCAACACGGGCAGGCGTCCGAGCTCCATCCCACACAGCAATGTGCACTGCAGTTGTCAGTATCCCCGCCACACAGAGGCTGAGAGCCCGACCCTGGGCTGGCAACTGAGGGAACTGTGGACAGAATGAAGCCCAGGAGAAAACAGTACAGGGACCTGCATTGGCCAAGGGGGAACAGAACAGACACCTGGAGGGCACCTTTTCTTTGCTCCCTTGCATTTCTGACTCTCCCTTCCCTACGAGTGCAAGCTGTTGCAGACACCCAGAGGTGAGATCCCCCTTTCTCTGTGAAGCCTGCACTGAGCGAGGCAAACAGACCAGTTTCCAGCAAGTGCTGCTCCAAACACTGGAGCAGAGAGCACCATGGCCAAGGCCCACCCGGTGGCCACAGCCCCTCTTTTGCCCTGAGCCACCAGCGCCCCTCACATCCACACCCCAGGCTTGCTCAGAAGCCCAGCCGGGAGTCAAGCACTGAGTGGCAGCCAGGCAGACACAGGAGAGTTCAAAGGGCTACTGGGCGATGCCTACCTCTCTGCCTCCCCGAGTCGAAGAATTCGTCCTCCTGAAAAAAGGCACATGCAAAATCAGGCAGTAAGGTGGAGTTTCCAGAACTCTCCACAACCAGCCCAGCTCCCTACCAGCACCTGGGAGTCACTGTGCCACCAGGAACACAGCTCGTGTGTTAGGACAAGTCTCAGGGCTGTGGGATGGAGGCTGAGCGTGTGCTGTCACGACTCCTGGGTACCTTCTGAGATTCTGTTACAGCTACCATGCTTTTTATTAACGCCGCTGACCCTCTTTCAGTTCTTTCTAAAGCTAAAGAACAGCTTCTGGCGAACATACACCTGCACAGCTCTGCAGGTGGGAACGCCAGGCACCTGTCCATCAGCCAAATATCAAGAAAGCCCAATTTGTAAGATGTTACTTCCAATGTCCTTTACTGAAAATGGGCTTTATCAAATTTCCCAAGCCGTTTGCTTATATTTACCAGGGGTAGATAAAAGCAGGGGTAGATAAAAATGATTTCTCTAACTGAAAATTGAAACAGAGCCCATTTCTTAGGCATCGAACGGGAGATTAAATCAGCAATCAGCAGATACAGAGATTCCCAGACTCAAGATCTAAGCCAGCCAGACAGGGAGTGAGCGAGATCCTTGGAAAGGATGAAAATTCACTGTATCCTGCCCCCTCCCTGCTTCCCCAAACCCATCTGACCATCAAGAAGCACGTGGACGAAGCCTTCCCACACCCAGCTCTCCAGGCCCTACCAAAGACCTGGGGCGGAGCGTGCAGGGAAGGCAAGGCTCACTGCCTGGGTATTGGCAGGGCCCTGGCTATGGGCGACTTGAAGGCCTGGCTCTGGGTCTGGCCGTGATGAGCGAGGTGGAGCAGCTCAGCACCAGCACGGAGCTGGCAGCAGGCAAGTTCCCAGGTTGTGTCTGGGAGCCTCAGCCCACACAGCCACTGCACTCCCCGTGTGTGCGGCCGGGTGTGTCACACAAGGACACAGGAAGGGAAGGATTGCTACAAAGGGAAAACTCTTAAAACCTAGCTGTGAGTCAAGCTATTAAAGCCACTCACTGGGAAGAGTTGAGTCTACCACACCACTGCTACCACCTCTTTGTGAGAAAAACGCTAAAGGAAGTAAGAGATCCTGCACTAGAAACAAAGGTTAGTCAGTAAGAGTGGACTTACACCCCTGAATTCTTCATCTCCCGACCGGAAGTCACCAGCTCCATCATCTACCAGACACAAAGGAAGAGGGTCAGCCCCTAGGCAGTTGGCTCACTCCATTTTCACCCTCCCAAGCTCACTGTCCAGAGGGACGACACCTGTCCCAAGTACAATGGGGGCTATGGGAGCATGGGAGACACATACTACCCTCGAGTTCCTGCATGTCTACTGCACAAATAGGCGGCAGAGCACCAAGTATGCAACTGACCCATCTTACACCCACCTGGGCCTACTGGCCCCTTAGGCGTACCGTTTTCAGAAACATCTCCGTCGCTGTCAGCCCGGGCCTGTTTAGCATCCGGCTCATCATAGATCTGCAACTGCTTCCGTTTCCTGCCCATGCTGTCTGCGCCGAAGTGGTCAAACCCTCTCCTCCTGGGCTACAGACACAAGCATATGTCAATGTACCACTGACCTGGACCATTAAGATACCCCAGAGAAATGAAGAATGGAGAGCTTCCAAGATCAGAGAACAAAACCAGAAACGGTCTTTTAAGAAAACCAAGAACGGCAACATAGTTGAAAAATCTCTCCCACAAAAGCTGTATGCTGAGTGAAAGCAGCCAGACACAAAACACGTCATACATAGTGTATGACGGCATTCATATGAAACATCTAGGACAGACAAATCTGTAGATTAGTGGTTGCCAGGGGCTGGGGGAGAGAACAAGGAGTGACTGCTAATTGCAAATTTCTTTCTGGGTTGAGAAGAATGTTCTAAAATTAGTGGTGAAAGTTGCACGATTTTGTACATTTTTACTGAGTCAAACTGTACACTTAAAACTCAGTGAATCTTACAATATATGAATTTCACCTCAATAAAGCTGTTTAAAAAGAAAAACAAAGACGACACATTAGAACTTGGCAAGGGCTTACCGGATCCCTCATCCGGGTCTGGGACCGGACACATCCGTAGGGCAAAGAGCTGTCATAACTGCCCACCCCTTGCATGCCCATCACTCCGAAGTCAGGGGCCATGGACTGGGAGAAGAGGGATGGTGGCGGCCTGCTGGGGGAGGGGCCTCCAAGGCCCCGCCCACCCACGTAGTTCAGCTCAGTCCAGGGAGCTGACAGGGGCTCCGACGAGGCCTGAGGTGGCATGAAGGGCTCGCTGCGCATGAAGGTGCTGGGGTTGCTTCGGTCCTGGAAGCGGCCCTGGCCCCGGCCGCGCATGAAGCTATCAAGGGAGCCCCGCTCACGGGCTGGGTCCCGGCAGTCGCTGTACTGACCGCCAAAGCCACCATTGCGGTCAGGCCCCAGGTCAAAGTCATAGTTGTAGCCGTAGCTGGGGCGGTAGGGGTTGTGCTCGGGCAGGCAAGGCCTGGAGTCATAGGACTCGAACGACTGGAAGCGAAAGGAGCTGCAATGAAAGCACAGCCTGTCACCACACTCGGAACCTCGAGGCCTCCACCACGCTGGCTTTCCCAGGCTCAGAACAGCAAACCAAACCCCCATCACCCCTCCTGAATGCTCTAAAGGCAAAACAGACCCACAACCCCCAGAGCATTGCTGAATGAGGGGCGTGGAACACTCGGCCACAAGAGTGTGGAGGGTCTGCGAGGTGCCTGATGCAGAAATAAGGAGTCTTAGCTGACAGCCGTGACCTAAGCCCCAGCACTCAGGAAACCAGCAAGTCCTATTACGATGTCTCTGCCCCAACATTGGCCCAACTCATTCACTCTACGCTCGGGAGGGAGCCAGGGAAGAGCCCTCCCTGGAAAAGTGGGTGCCCACTCCCATCTGCACAAAGCCGGGGAAGGGCTCAGGTCCATAATCACCTCTCCCGGTCCTGCATGCCCTCCCCACTGCTGCCGCTCCCGCCCCTGCCTCCTTCCTTGGACATCATGTCCAAACGCTGGTTGATCTTGGCAATGAGAGAGTCGGAATTGTCGGTGCATGGCTCTGGGCCATAAGAAGCCAAGTGTACTGCAGGGCCCCCAGCCACTAGACCATCGCTGGCCTTGGCGGCCTCCCATGAGGTTGGGCCATAGCTGTAGGTCGCTCCTGTGGTAACGCTGGTGTTCTGGGCACCATAGAAGTTGTAGTTTTCATAACCTGCCAGAGAAAGGAAGAGCCAAGCTGGGCTTCAGCAACCACAAGGCCAATCCATGGTGGACACATCTGGGGAGAAGCACTCACTGCCCACAGGGAAGAAGAGGGTCATGAGACCAAGTGCCGCAGGCATCACCCCACACTGCACACATCACCTAACAAGAGGCAGGAGGAGGAGGGCGGGGGCACAGCCACAGCTCTGGGCGAGGGGTTCTGTGTACCAGATCCGAATACTTGCTCCCCACCCAAAGCCAGACGTAGCTTAGAGCCCAGGAATGGCAGCTGGGGCTGCTGACAGACACAAGCACAACCCCACCCCACCCCCCACGACCCCCACAAGCTCTGGAGGCCAGCCCCAGCCCTCAACACCTCAGGCCCAACCCATTGAGCCTTTGGGAGAGCTGTGAGCACAGCTAAGATGGGAGATAGGGGTCCCTGAGTCCCAGCCCCTCTGGGTGGCTGACCAGAGGCCCACTCGCCTACCCGTGAACCCTCAGAAGGGCCTACCTTGCCAGCTGGCCACACCACTTCCATATGCACCTTAGAGGAAACAAAAACACACAAGAGCTTTGTTTGCAGGACAAAGGCACCTGAGACACCATGCCCCCAACCCCTGCCTGGATGTTGAAAGACAGCTGTCACCTCACTCCACTACCCATGGGGCCAGGGCTGTGGGTGGCTGTGGCAGTGCTCATGAGGGCCAGGAGAGGCTGGGGCCCCTGAGCTGTAAAACTCCTTTCCCACAGAGCACTCAGCTGAGCACACTCAGGGCTCCTCTCCTGGGCGGGGCAATGAAAAGGGCACGCAGCCTTCCCAGGAAGCTTGTTCAGTGCAGGCCGCCAGCTAGGCCAGGCCCCCTGGCAGAGCCCTTCTGAAGTGCCAGTTCTCACCAGGAGCCAGAGCTCAGGCACCACCGACAACATGGAGAGTACATCGAGCAGTGGAAAATCGCGTCCTCAGAACTGAGCAAGGAAACTGATGTGCCCAAGTGACAGGTGACAAGGAAGCCCTCCTCCCAAGAAACTCAGTGACAGGTGAAAAGTGACCCCACTCCCAACAGTGCTTGAGGCAAGTCCCAGGCTCAGTAAACGAAGGAACCCTCGTCCCAGCCCCTGAACAGATGCTGGCAAAAAGCAGAAAACCTCATCACCTTCAAACACGCTGAGCATCCTATCTAGACTCCAGAACAGGGTCAGCAAACAGGTGCCTGGCCAAATCTAGCCCACCGCCTGTTTTTGTACTGCCCGTAGATTAAGAATGGGTTTGAATTTTTTAAATGGTTGGGGAAGAAAAAGAGAAAAAAAATCAAAAGACTATTTCATGACATACGAATTTTGACATAAAATTCATCATTTATAGTTTTGTCAAAACTCAGAACTGTACAACAGAAACTGAACATTAAATGTAAACCCTGGATTATAGTTAACAACAATGTATCAACATTGGTTTATTACTGATAACACATGTATCCCACAAATAAAAGAAACTATACTAGAGGAGCGAATGGAACTCTGTGTATCTGCTCAACCTTTTAAGTCTAATTCTACTAAAATATAAAGTTTGTTAGTTGTAAAAGTCTTCTATTATGCCCTCAGCTATTTACTTGGAGTAAAACACGTTATTAAAGTAAAGGCTACTTTATGACACGTGAAAATTATATGATGTGTAAATTTCAGTACCCACAAGTAAATATTGGTGCACAGCCACGTCCACTTGTTTATAAGTCATCTGTGGTGGCTTTTGCACTACAGAAACGTGTGGCCTGCAAAGCGGAAAAGATTTACTACCTGGCTCTTCACAGAAAAGGTTTCCCAGCCCCTGGACTAGCCCTACCCCCACGTCAGCCTCTCTAGGCTACAGTCCCCCGTCCCTGGGACAGCATCAGGAACAGCTCTGTCATGCTGGTGCCTTGGGCGGCAGGGAGCCCAAGCCTCCCCAAAAAGCAGGTCCCACTTACCCTGGGTGTTGGTGGGTCCAGCACTCCATGCCCCATAGCCTGTGAACAAAAGACCTCTGAGTTAGGATCCTATTTTTCACACCAGAATATGGGTGCTTCCGAGGAGCCTAAAGGAATCTCCTCAGTGCCAGCCTTACCAGAAGGCAGCACGACGACAGCACTGTCCTAAATGCCCACAACAGGCTAAATACATCACCACACTCCACCTGCTTGAGGTCAAAGCAAAAAAAAGAGGAGAGGGAACTGGTCTCCGGGCCAGCTCTGCCCCTTGACGGCTGAGGGACACTGGCCTAAGCCTCAGTCCAACTGAGGATGACACAGGATGAGTCACCAGTTAGCCTGGCCTTTGGACACAGTCCCCCATCCCCCCGATACCCAGTTTGGCCCACCCACTGAGCAGCCATGAGGACCCCATAACTGGGAACAAACTCCAGAATTTGGAGACAACTATGCCTCTCTAGGCCTCACTTCTATGTGATAGGAAGCCTCTAATGCTCCTGAGCCTTCCAGTCCCAGGGCTCCAGCCTGGCCCTAAGGCATCCAAGTGAACTCTTCTCTCTGTGGCGACTCTCTTCCCTCCAAGCTCCCCATGGCAGCATCTGTCTCGCCCCTCTTCATCTGTGTCCCTGGAACCTAGCAGACTGGGGAACAGGCGGCCATCCACACCTGTCAAATGACTTCACCTTTATGAAGCAAAAATGTATCCCTGCCTCCATTCCCAGAACTAGCCGTGTGCCAACTATGTGGCAACACATGACACCCACTCAGCACCCATTAGCTGTCATTCCCAAATGCCACTCATAGATTAGGAAACTAAGGCTCAGAAATTAGGGAACTTGATTCAAAGTCATACTGCTGAAGCCGGCACTCTGCAGGCCACACAGCCGCATCTGTGCAACAGAAAGGCAGAGCAGCTACTCTAACAGCGAGTGACCCCTTCACCGCAGGGCACTGGTCTAACTAAGTGGCATATGCTACTCACGTAACCTTGCCACGACCCTTGAAATAGGTACTACTTGCCCAGTTGCACCCAGAGATTCCAAAAGCCGTCACCTGCCCAAGATCTTGGAGCTGGGGAACGGAAGAACAAGGACCCGAACCCAGATCTAGGTGCCTGCAACCACCAAGGGAGCAATGACAAGGCTGAGCGGGTCCTGAGACACGTCCTACAGAAAAGCTACAGGATTCCTGCAGGCCACAGCATCTGAGCCTGACCGGTTTACCGGGAGGAGGAGGGTGGGGGCGTGGGGCGCGAGGCAGGACACCTGGCCGAAAGATCTGGCGGGAAGGTGGGCGAGGAGGGGGGACCAGTCGGACCGGAGGGAAGACCGGCAGCCGGGCGGAGCTCCTCCCACCCCGAAGACACCGCGCACAGCTCCCCCCGCCCGGTCCCCGCGGACGCCGCTGCCTCTGGAGCAACCACTTCAGCAGCCGCCGCGGCCACCCTCAGACTGCCTGCTCGGACCTCGCACCCCGGAAGGGCCGCGCCGCACGTTCCGGCGGCCCCGCGGGCGCCCGAGCCGCCCAGCACCCACCAAGGCCTCCCAGGAGGCTCTGCTTCTGGACACGCAGGCCACCAGGGGCGCCAGGAGCAGGCCCCGGTCTGTCCGCGCCGCAGCGCAGAGCAGGGGGCACGCGGCCCCGCCGAGGCCGCCCTCGACCACGCCGCACCGCACACGGCTCCGGGGCGCGCGCCGCGGCCACGTGCACCGCGCGGGAGACCCGCCCCCGCCCCGCCCCGCCCGGCCCCGCCAGCCCGGCGCCGCCATTTTGTGGCGTCTTGCAGAGGGGAGGGCGGGCTCACGAGCCGCGGGGGCGGCGGACCGGCCCGCCCCGCGGGGGCCGAGAAGTAGAGACGGCCCGAGCGGCCCCGGGCGACCCCTGAAGCCTGCCGCGCGTCGGCCCGCGAGCCCCGCCGACCCCTCAGGCCCCTCCGGCCAATCCGCACGCAGCGCCGGGAGCGACGGCGTCGGGGTCCAATGGGCGGCGCGCGCGCCCCGGCCGCCTCTCCGCAGGCCGCGCTGTGGCGGCCGCACTCCGGCGCGGGCCCGGGCCCGCGGCCTTCCGCGCGTCGGCGGCTGCGCCGCCCGAGCAGCAGCCGCTCGCCCCACTCCGCGCCGGCCGCCGTACCCACCTCCGTAGCCCTGCTCCATGTCTTCGTCTCGGCCCCCCGGCAACCCCTTTTCCTAGGCTGCCGCAGGACGCATGCGCTCAACAAACCTCCCGACCTCCAGTGGAGACCAAGCGCACACGTCACTCCTTCCGCGCGCTAACATTGGCTGGCTTTCACGCGGGCCCACCCCTGTCGCCCCAGCGGGCCTTCCGGTTGCTGGGGATCAGCGATCACAGCATCTTGGGACTTTTGGTCAGGCCGCGGGGCCTCGCTGCACGCAGGCGCATTCTCCCTCCTTCCCGCCACTGGGGCGCAGGCGCACCTAGCACGCCAAGTCCCGCGCGCAGGCGCACCCCACCCGTCCGCACAGTCCCGGCTCCCGCCCCCGCCGATGGCGCCGCACACCGACACACCAACGAGGCGGAAGTGGAGGGGAAGAACTTTATTAGGCTCGGCTTCCGCTCTCAGCCACGCGGGTCCCGCCCGCCCCGGTCCGGGTCACGGGGCGCCCCCTCCACCCTCCTCTTCGTCGTCGGCCTCCACGTCGAGGCCCGGGATGCCGCGGATCTGGCGCTGCAGTGCCCCGCCCAGCAGGGGCACGGCCTCCTCTTCCTCCTCCGGGGGAGGCGGCGGCGGCGGAGACGTAGCCTCGGGGGCCGGCTCCGGAGGCACGGGGGGCTGCGCTGGCGCGCCCTCTGCACCCTCTGCGCCCCCTGCCGCTTCGAGCAGCGCCCCCTCATCCAGGGTGCCGCCCTCAGCCTCCTCCTGTTCCTTCTCCTCCTCGGGGCTGTCGGTGAAAGGATTCTCACCCTGCGGGGAGGGGCGCAGATGCTGAAGGGAGGGAGGATCCCCGGGCCGGCGCTGGGGGACCAAGGCTGGGGACCGGCCAGGCCGCACCTCACCTTCAAGTAGCGCTCCAGCTTCTTGCTGATAAGCTTGTTGTTGAGGATGCTGCGGGCCACCATGAGCGAAGACTTCTTGGACTGCTCCATCATGAGCTGCGGGCAAGGCAGGCGGGGCTGGAGAGGCTTCTCCGGGCGCCGGAAAGTCCTCCACCCCAGACCCGGCCAGAATGGCGGACCCCTCCCACACCTGCACACCTCCCTCCGCCTCGGGGGCTCAGCAGTGACAAGGATTCCAACCAGACGCGTAAGTCTGTAAGTGTACCTTTGGTACAAGTGTGGGATCACTCTACCAGCATGGAGCCACGGCCTGATGTGATCTTTCTTCAAATGTTCCATCCTTCCACACCATACTTACTGTGTGTAACTGGTTAAAGACATACGTCTTTACAGCTGTATTTCAGAAATCTGATTTGCTTATATAAAAAACTACAAGCAGTGAATAAATTAAGAAACCTACCAAAAGCCAAATGTGCAACCCATAACAAGGAGCCAACTACCCTAATATGCGAGGAGCTCTTTAGGATCGACAGAGAGGATAGAAAAGCAGGAAATACAAATGTCAAACAGGATAATTAAGTGATATACGTCTTTTAACCCATAGGATTCCCACAATGAAGAATTATACCCAAAACGGCAAAGCTGAAAAGAGACACTTCTACCCGGCTGGTGAGAGTCAACTATTCACTTATTTTCTGGAAAGAAGATTGATAGAATGTATCAAAAGTAAAAACTTGTCTCAGTAATTCCCTCCCAGAACCTATCCTAAATTTAAGAATCGGAAACATGCATGAGTACTGGTTGCAGTAGTGAGTACTGGAAAGCACCTAAGTGTTCTTCAGTGGAGAAGTAGCTAGAGAAATCGCACATTCAAAAGAACAGCACCCAGTCCTTAAACTGGGCTCATCTGCCCCTGGGACACTAAGAAAGGTGTGTGATGGGCCTGACCCTTTTTGTCTGGGAGGATTTGCACCACAATGCTAAATGATTTCTTCACAGGGCACAGGCAAATCTCACTTTCATTGTCAGAAAGGTAACGTGTAAAGCCATAAGCAGAAGGAAAATGACAGAGCTCTTCTGCTTGGGGTGGGGGGAGTCTGCCTCCAGGACCCCCACTGAACCCCAGCCAACTCTTGACTTCACATTTCAGAAGGCCATCTCACTTGCTGTTTCTACTCCCTTTCCCCATCTGCACTTTTTATCTTTACACATTTTCTCTACTACTTGGGGAAAATTTTAATAGACCTCATGCATGCTCAAAATCAAACAAGTTAAAGAGGCACAATTAGGATACTAGGACAGACCATTTCCTCAGCAACTCTTTCTCACTTGCCAACGCGTTATCCTCCTCCCTCTAGGTGCAAAGATGGACACACCCCAACTTGGCCAAAGGAGCCACGTTTACATTGTTTCCAGATTTCTGCTACAATAACCAAAGACCACAAGAAAAATGTTAAATACTTCCATGCTGGTGCTTTTCATTCTACCAAACACGCTCCCCAAAGTGACAGCGCCTCAGTACTCTAAAAAAGTGAAGTCGCGCTTCCTCCACCAGTATTCAAACAATGTCCTCATCCTCTGCCTCCCCGCCAGCATCAGATGTTATCACTGGTGGATATTTTTGCTTTAGGATGAAAAAGAAAACAACATATGCTGCCTCCTGTGGCACCTCCCTGCCCACCAGCGAATCTGAGTGCTCTGATACGTGCACTGGGCCACCTGCCCAGTGTTTCTATGAGGTCATCTCCTCCATGGCCTCTGGGTTTCCTGGCTTGCTCAGGAAGGCTTCCCGTAACTTCAAGGTAAATAAATAATCTTATAAATTTTGTTATCTTTTATTGTTCACATTTAAGATTTCTAGAATTTAGTATATGGTATGAGGTAGGGGTCCAACTTTCCTTAGAAATTTATGAGATGAACCACCATTTCTTCTATTGAACTGACATATAGGTCTGTAATCCCTTACCCACAAATCTGAAATCCAAAAGGAAAAGTTTGCCCCTAAAACTCTTTTGGCGGCAGAACACAAGATCTTTATTTATCCCACTTGGTACAAGTCACTTAAAGAATTATTGATGCTTCAACTGCAAGGCATTTTCCAAGATCCTGCTGGGAGTGTTAGTAATTGTTACCATGTGGCTGTTGCTGAAATCCAAAAATTAATTCAAAAACATCTGGCCCTGGGGTTTCAGATAAGGGACCTGTACTGACTTGGACAAATACTAAGTTCCAGAACATACTGGGATCTTTCACGAGACTCTCCTCTGGTTTCTCTGTTAGCACTGTGCAGTATCACTTTTTTGTTTTTAAATTGCAGTGGCTCTGTAAGAAGTTGTATCTGCTAACAGAAGTCCCTGAACTCCCCTTTGTAGAATTTTCTTGGTTATTGTTAGACTTAATTCTACAACGTAAAACTTTAAAACAGTTTCATCCAGGAGCCAGCCTGGTGGGGTAGTCATCAAGTTTGTGTGCTCCATTTCAGCAGCCCAGGTTCGGATCCTGGGTATGGACCTATGCACCACTTGCTCATCAGGCCATGCTGTGGCAGGCGTCCCACATACAAAAGAGGAAGACTGGCACAGATGTTAGCTCAGGGCCAATCTTCCTCATAAAAAAACAAAACAAACACACCAATTTCATCCAGTCCCCTTAACTGTCTACATTAATATGGGGAGAACTAGTTTTTGTTTTGTTTTGCTATTAAGTTTCCCATCAAGAGCACAGTATGTTCCTCCATTATTAAAGTCTTGTTTTATATCCTTGGAGTTTAAGATCCTATACCTTTCTTCTTAAATCTTTATTCCTAGTTGCTTCATACATTTTGTGGTTACTGTGAGTAGATTTTTTTCCCATTAACGTCTCTAATTGGTTATTACTAGAATGGAGTAAAGCTACTACTTTTTGTATGGTATCTTGAATCCCACCCCCTTATCAAATTCTATTAATTCTAAGACCATTTTGCTGGAATCATTCATTTTCTAAGAATATAATCATTATTTGCATATAAAGTTTTCATTTCTAGTATTTTATGCTGATAACGTTACCAATTTCTTATTGAACCATCCTTGTATTCCAGAGACAAACTTTACTTAGTTATATTGTACAGTGGTCCCCCCTTATCTGCAGGGGACCCAAGACCCCCAGTGGATGCCTCAACCTGCAGCTAGTACTGAACCCTGTATAGACGGTGTTTTTCCTGTACATACACACCTATGACAAAGTTTAATTGGTAAATTAGGCACAGTAAGAGATTAACAATAATAACAAAATAGAACAGTTATAACAATATGCTGTAAGAAAGTTACCGCAGGTCTTAGCAACCTCAGCATATGATTTTTTCCCTTTCCTTATTAAGTCAAGAACTTTTACCATTTCACTTAAAGGAAGCAATTTATAGCTTCTCTTTGGCATACCCGAATGGCTGGCATTGCCACTCTTGCGCATTGGGCCCATTAAGTAAAATGAGGGTGACGCGAACACGAGCACTGCAATCCTACCACAGTCAATCCGATAACTGAGACGGCTAAGTGGCTGACAGACGGGCAGCATATGCAGCGTGGACACGCTGGACAAAGGGACAATTCAAGTTACAAGCAGGACAGAGAGGGACAACTCGAGATTTCATCACGCTCCTCAGAACAGCATGCAGTTTAAAACTTATGAAGTGCTTATTTCTGGAACTTTCCATTTAGTATTTTCGGACTGTAGTTGATCACAGGTAACTGAAACTGTGGAAAGTGAAACTGCAGATAAGGGGGGACTGCTGTATTACACATCTGAATCACTACTAGATTGATAGTCACTAACATTTTACTTAGCACTTTTATTATTTGGTAATAACCTATGGTGGGCCGGCCCCGTAGCGAAGTGGTCAAGTTTGCGCACTCTGCTTCAGTGGCCCAGGGTTTCGGTGGTTCCAATCCTGGGCGTGGACATGGCACTGCTTGTCAGACCATGCTGAGGCGGCGTCCTATATGCCACAAGTAGAAGGACCCACAACTAAAATATACACAGCTATGTACCGGGGGAGGTTGGGGAGAAAAAGGAAAAATAAAATCTTAAAAAATAATAATAACAACGACCTACAGTTTCTACTAATCTACAGTTTCATCTTGGTATTATCCTTATCAGATTTTTGGAATTAAGGTTAAAAGGGCTTCCAAAAAATGAATTAGAGGATGGACTTCCAGCAAGGCAGTCCAAGAAGCTCCGCAGACCTGCTCCCTAGTGAAACTGAAGAAAACTGTTACAAAACCACCATTTAAAGTCTCTGGAAATGGTCCCAAGGACATACAACAAATGAAGAAGCATTTAGTGAGGAAAAGCTACCAAAACTGAGTAAGAGGACATGAGTGTGGTGGTTACAAAAGGACTGTTGCTTCCTTGCCCTCCCCAGCACAGGACGATGGAAACTCCACTCCAGACACTGCAGCTGAGAGCAGAGGATTCCCTCCCTACCCGCTGGTCACAGATGAGGGCTGTATCCCCCAGGAGAGAATGTGAGCATTTCTCATCTTGCCCCTATCTGTCTGCTGTGGAGCCTCAGTTCTGGGCAAGCTCAGCAGAGAGGCGGGGAGCTCCCTTCTTGTATCCAGCCCCACTATGGAATGGAGGCTTGACCTTGGGCATGGCATGCTGAGAATACTGGGTTTCACACAACCCTAGCCCTGGCTTGTTTATAAAGCAGAGGTCAGATGCCAGCAGAGGCAAACCAAACCAAGAAGATCAGAGGCTATAGCTGTCTCCATACCCACCCCCCAATCTCTCCTAAAGCAGCAG
Source organism: Equus caballus (assembly GCF_041296265.1). NCBI lineage: Eukaryota > Metazoa > Chordata > Mammalia > Perissodactyla > Equidae > Equus > Equus caballus. The sequence continues at coordinate 14,611,302 of NC_091704.1, forward strand.
TCACTCAGAGAAGCACTCCATAATCCCCACCCCCACCTCCAGAGGCTGGCCTCAGATTTTGCCCAGGGGAAATGTGGGCCTTAAACAATGAGCTCCCAAATCTCTTCCCAAAGGTACTTACTTCAATTGCAACAGTGTGGAGAAGTTCAAGACTAAGGGCTCTCTCAGAACAGTGGAGGGTGTGAAGGAAAGCAATTAAAAGGAGACTAAGAGATTTGATAGCAATATAAATTAAACTATCAGCCACACAGGTGACCAGAGACAACCAGTAAAATAGCTAAGAGCAGCTTTCCTGGGTTCAGAATAAATCTCAAACAATGACCTCAAAAATGCTCCCTGTAGAGGAGTCTGAATTTAACTGGATGGGACTGGGGAGCAATTTAATGCTCAAGACATTGTTGAAAACAATAGACCAATCAGCCAACAATTTGTGGAGTTTAACAGCTGAGTGTAGTCTGGGAAAGAAAGAGACAAAGAGGGCCCTGTCAAAACCACTGTTATCCCAGGGTGGCTGTGCTCTTGTCCATGGCTTCCTTCTCCAAGGCACAGTATCAGAGGCTTCACATTGTGGGGATCAAAGAGACCACCAAAATAGTTTGACTAGTTACTAAACAAATAGACAAGCAATTACAATAACAAGACTTGAGGGAGAGGGAAGAAGGAAAAGGCATGATGAATAGAGAATATCACTGAAGAGAGGGAAATCACAAAAAACAAACAAATACAAATCTTGGAGCTGAAAAGTATAACTGAAATGAAAAATTCACTCGAGGGGCTCAACAGTAGATTTGAACTGACAGAAGAAGGAATTAGTGAATCTGTAGATTGGTAGAGATCATACGATCTGAAGAACAGAGAGAGAAGAAGGCAGAAAACTGATTAGTCTCAGACAACCTAGAGACTCCATTAAGTCACCCAAAATATACATAACGGGAGCACCAGAAGAAAAGACGGGAAAGGAGCCAAAAGTATCTGAAGAAATAATGGCTGAAAACTTCGCAAATCTGATGAAAAACTTAATCTACACATATAACAAGCTCAACAAACTCCAACCAGTAAACACAAACAGATCCACAAAAAGACACATCATAATAAAAATGCTGAAAGACAAGGGAAAATCTTGAAAGTAGCAAGAGAAAAAATGAATCATCACTTGAAAGGGAACTGCAATAAGGTTAACAGCTGACTTCTCTCAGGGCCAGCCCGGTGGTGTGGTGGTGAAGTTCGCGTGCTCCACTTTGGTGGCCTAGGGTTCACAGGTTTGGATGCCCAGCATGGACCTAGCACCACTGGTCAAGCCATGCTGTGGCAGCATCCCACATAAAATACAAGAAGATTGGCACAAATGTTAGCTCAGCGACAATCTTCCTCAAAAAAACAAAAGCTGACTTCTCATTAGAAATGAGGCCAGGGCCAGCCCCCATGCCCTAGTGGTTAAGTTTGGTGTGCTCTGCTTCAGCAGCCCGCGGTTTGGTTCTCAGGTATGGATCTACACCACTCGACTATGAGTGGCTGTGCTGTGACAGTGGCTCACCTACAAAATAGAAGATTGGCAACAGATGTTAGATCAGAGCCAATCTTACTCACCAAAACAAAAAACAAAAAACAATCCACCTTGGGGCCGGCCCAGGGGTGCAGCAGTTAAGTGTGCATGTTCTGCTTTGGCGGCCCAGGGTTCGCCAGTTCAGATCCCAGGTGTGGACACGGCACTGCCTGGCAAGCCATACTGTGGTAAGTGTCCCACATATAAAGTGGAGCAAGATGGGCACAGATGTTAGCTCACGGCCAGTCAGTGGCCTGGAGTTTGCAGCTTCAGATCCCAGGTGCAGACCTACTACTGCTCATCAAGCCACACTGTGGAAGCATCCCACATAAAATAGAGGAAGATTGGTACAGATGTTAGCTCAGCAACAATCTTCCTCACAAAAGAAGAAGAAGAAGAAGAAGAAGAAGAAAACCACATATTACATGATTCCATTTATATGAAATGTCCAGAATAAGCAAATGTATAGAGACAGATTAGTGTTGCCTAAGGCTGGGAGAGCATGGGGGTTTGGGGAGTGATAGCTAAAGGGTATGGGTTTCTTTTTGAGGTGAGGAAAATATTCTTTATGAGATGAAAATATTCTTTGTGGTGATGGCTGCACAACTGTGAATAGATTAAAAACCATTGAATCATATACCTTAAATGGGTGAATTGTATGGTATGTGAATTATATCTCATTAAAGCTGTTACCAAATAATAATAATAATAATAATTAGTAGCTTTCCATTCATTTCTACAGTCTGGAATTTTAAAAACTACAGTATTTAAATTATCTCTATAAACCAACAACTTCTGGTACTAAGTATCTTTCATCACCCTTCCACATTCCCCTACTAGTTGTTACGGCTGTTTTTTTTCTTTCTTTTTTTTCTTTTCTTTTAGGATCGACTTTGAGTTTATATTTTGCTAGTAATCACTCATTTCACGTAGATTTTACAAACATTTCAATGCCATACACTGTCCATCCTCTGCAATCTGCTTTCTCCCTCCCCCCATCAGCTCCCAACACGAGAAGCTGGTCTTGGCACGATCCCTATAAGATCTCCTCAACCCCTCAAGCTAGACCCCTAACCCTGCCCACTGCTGGGAGTCACTGCCTGAGAAGACCAGAGCCGAACTGGAGGGGGATGGGAAAAGGCTGAGAAATGCTATTTCCTAAGTGCTCCCTTTAGCTGCTGTCATCTGCTCATGAATCCCATTGGCTCCCTCCAGGGTGATGGCAACCTCTCTCTAGCCCAGACCTGGTCCTGGGCCTCCACACTCTCCCTACTGGACAGCCCCTCCACCCCTACCTGATCTCCAGCAGCCACCTCCAACCCAGCATGTTACCCATTAACCAAAAACACCTCCTCTGGCTTCTGTGCTAAGTACTGGCAATAAACTGGAAAACAAGACAGAATTTGTTCAAATTCTTGTCAAACTTGCTCTTTTCTGTGTACCATATGCCATCCTCCCCATCTCAGCAGCATCACTGCCTACCTGGTACTCAAGGCAGAAATCTGAGACATCCCCAACTCCTGGTGACTCCCTCAAACAGCTCTTCTGCCCTGCCCTCTTCTTCATCCCCAACGTGGCGTGTACCTGTCTTGATACTGTAGCAGCCCCCACTGCACCCCATTCCTCTCACACCAGGGCCCAAAGTCTCTAGTTCAACACCAACTCTAATCCTATTGGTCCCCCACTTAAAAACTTCACTGCCCTCCTCAGGCAAGGGAAACAATAGAAAAAAAGAAACAAATGGGACTACATCAAACTAAAAAGCTTCTGCACAGCAAAGCAAGCCCCCAATAAAACAAAAAGACAACCTACTAAGTGGAAAAAGATATCTGCAAATCATATATCCAACAAGGGGTTAATATCCAAAATTATTATAGTGAACTCATGCATCTCAACAACAACAAAACAAACAACCCAATTAAAAAATGGGCATAAGATCTAAACAGAAGTTTTTCCAAAGAAGATACACAGACGGCCAACAGACACATAAAAAGATGTTCAACATCATCAACTATTAGGGAAATGCAAACCAAAACTACAATGAGATATCACCTCACCCAAGTCAGAATGGCTACTACTAAAAAGACAAGAAATAAGTGTTGGAGAGGATGTGGAGAAAAGGGAGCTCTCACACACTGCTGGTGGGAGTACACACTGGTGTAGCCACCATGGAAAACAGTATGGAGATTCCCCCCAAAATTAAGGATAGATCTACCATACGATCCAGCTATTCCACTGCTGGGTATTTATCCAAAAAACTTCAAAACACGAATGCACAAAGACACATGCACCCCTCTGTTCATTGAAGCATTATTCACAATAGCCAAGACTTAGAATCAACCTAGGTGCCCATCAAGGGACGAATGGATAAAGATGTGGTATATATACACGATGGAATACTACTCAAACGAAAAAATGATGAAATTGTGACAACATGCATGGTCCTTGAGGATATTATGCTCAGTGAAATAAGTCAGAAGGAGAAAGACAATTACTGTACGATTTCACTCATGTGGAAGATAAACAAACACAGATACAGAGAACAGATTGGTGGTTACCAGAGGGCATGGAGGGGGGCTGAAAGGGGTAAAGGGGCACGTGTGTGGTGACAGATGGCAACTAGACTTTTGATCTAGTGAACACGGTGCAGTCTATATATCAGTCGAAATATAATGATGTACATCTGAAACTTATAGAATGTTATAAACCAACGTGACCTCAAAAACAAAAAGCTTTGCTGACACCAGGAGCAAGCCCAGACCCCTCCGCCCAGCCAACACGCACCTCTGAAGTCCAACTCCTCCTCCAGCAACACTTGCACTGTCCACTTCTCCCTGGTTGGTTTCTGAACCTAGTATGGCCGATGGCCCCTATGCACATGGAGACACCCATATCCCACAGCCTACTGCTCTTGAAGGTCCAGCTCTGATGCCCTCTTCTCCCAGCAAGAATCCCCATTGCCCACCTCTCTCTCTATAGCTGCACTGACTGCCTCAGGCCAGATATGTCTCTATCTGCCTGCCCCCCACTCCCCACAATTCTCACAGGCAGGCTGAGGTTATAACCCCAGGACCTCCCCAGAGGCCTCACTTAGTCAACCCACAGGATGGTGGGAGGGCACTGGGGGCCACTCACCCTGCGGTTCCGGTTGTGATCCATGGTCTTGAGGTGCTTCTGGATGATCCCAAACTGCATGGGGATGAAAAGGTCACAGGCTGCGCAGTGGGCTGCCTCTACCTTCTTCACAAAATGCTCCATGGCAATTTCTGTAGGGGGCAGAAGGACGGGGTCACCACTGGTCCCAGGTGCCTAAGAGAGACCCAGGAATTTGGGGAAAACACCAAACCAGCCCTCACCTCGCCCTGCCACTTCCATGTGGGCCTGAGGCTGTCCTCACTGACCCTCCCTGGGGGAACAAAGGGGCCCTGTGACCCCACCCTGAAAATCAGAAGAGGGGCAGGCTGAGGCCCTGCCTGGTGGAAGAGGGAGGGAACCTCCTCACCTTGGGTCAGATCCTGGTCTCTGTAGATCTGCTGGATCAGACCATCAAGGTCCTCTACGGTTTTTCGGAGCTCCTCTGTCTTCTTGGTCTTGTTGGCAACATACTCCTGCCAGAGATACCAAGGAGACAGCAAGGTTTGTATGGCTGCTCCAGGCCCTGAGGGGCCTGAGAAGCTACAGCAGCTGTGCCACTCCATGGCTTACCTGCAGAAAGTCAGCTGTCTGCTTGGGGAGCTTGGTGCCTACGTACTTAAAGTGCTCCTTGTGGAACTTGCTGTCGAGGTGGCTGGCCATCTCATCCTCATAGAACGTCCGGTATTTGCAGAGAGAACACACAAATTGGATCCTGCCACAGGAGGGAAACGAGGAGCTGAGGCCACGAGGGTCCCAGAGAATAGTGCTGCTGCTTCACCCAACCCAGCTGCGAGCCCTGAAACAGGCCTTGCTCACAGGCCTCTGAAGTGCGGTCCCAGCAGGGGGACAGGCTGGGACCAGTGGGGTTGGGAGCAGAAAGGGACAGAAAGTCTGCAGCCTGCAGTTACTGCAACGTAGGGGACAGGGGAGGAGCTCTTCCTTCCCACAGGCAGGAGGCTGAAACCTGAGGCAGCAGTTGCTGCAACAGGCAAGGAGTCGCTGGAAGGTTGCCGGAGGGCCTCTCTACCAAGGCTGGGCAGGAGCTTGTGCACTTGGCCCAGCTGGGGACCCGAAGGAAGGATGCCCTGGCGTGAGCCAGGTGGCCCTGAGGTGCAGAGTGGAGTGCGCAGTTCCGAGGCAGGGCCCGAAAAGATGTGCATCTTCCTTCTGGGGTCTGGGGAACTGAATGGCCCAGCCCATCCTCTGCTCAGAATGCTTGGGGATGGTGTCGGGAGGGATGGGAGGCAAGCAGGCCTGGGCACCTGCTGCCTCATCTTCCTCTTCTGAGAAGAGACCAGTCTGAGCTGGAAGGAGGGCGCCCGCCTGGCCTGCCAGAGGGCAGCCTGGAGTCACCTGAGCGAGGTGCTCTGTCTGGGCCTGGCGTCCACAGCAGAAGCCTGGGGTCTGGGGCCTGGGCTGGAGCAGGCCGCCGTGGCAAGGGGCGGAGGAGGCCAGCCGCCACCGAGGCCTCAGGGCGGGTCCCTACCTCTGCCGGACGTCCTTATCTGGGCCACGGGGTCAGCTTTGTCTGGAGAGCCCAGGGGCCGGGCGCCGGCGAGGCTGAGGAAGGTCCAGCAAGAGCAAGAGTCTGAGGCGGAGGAGGAGGAGGCAAGCGCCAGTGCGGGAGCCCTGAGGGCAGACAGACCCGACCAAGGGGCGTGAAGGGCTCAGTCGCAGACAGGCCCGGCCTGACAGGGCCGGTGGGCAGGGCAGAGGGCAGGCCCAAGGCTGCCACAGCCTACAGGTGCTGCCATCTCTCCTGGGCGCAGCGGCGGCCTCTTGGCAGCTAGCTGGGGTGGCACAGGCGCCTTGGACCTCGAGTCTCTGATGAGCTGGCCCCCTCCCGCAGGGGCATCAGGCCCCCAGTGCACCTGGGGGCTCGTGCGCCGAAGCTTCTGGGCAACGGTGCCGAGCAGTCTCGGGTCTTGGGCCAAAGATGCTAGCCGTCGCCAGGCGGCCGCAGAGGGGCAAGGGACGAGTCAGGCCTTGGGAGCTGGGCCTGGCGGGAAGCAGGGTCCATGCACGGCCGAGCAGGTGGCAGCTCCCAAGGGAGGCCAGAGGGCGGCGAGGCAACAGAGCTACGGCCCTGCTCTCCTGGCGGCAGCCCCAGAGCGAGGCAGAGGCAAAGGGGTGGAGGGAAGCTGGTTACCTTTCCACCATGCGGTCTCGCTGCCGCTTTTTCTGCTTGTCCTGGCTCTTCTTGCCTGCCTGCAACTTGCGCTTGGTCTGACCATTCTCATCCTGGGTGCTCAGGGCCCCTGTGGGAACAGAGGGGCACTGTCACCAGCTTGGTTCTGTGGGTGAGGGCAGGCCCTGGGGCCTCTGGCTGGATCCCCCGCCGTCTACTCCAGAGGGTCCATTCTGAGAGCAGCTATCCAAGCAAGACATCAGGCCATGAGCAGGGCTGAGCACCCTGGGCTGGGCCAGGGGCAGTTTCGGCCTAGGCCCAGAAGCAGGGAGGACTCGTGCTGACCCCACTGCTCTCCAGGACACCCACACTCTGGAGTGGGCCACGGGGAGGCTGGAAGGCAAAGAGAGGCTGTCTTGGTGGGGACACTGGCACAAAGTTCAGGGGGCTGGGTGGCAGAATGCACGGAGGCTGAGGCTGGGGCCTGAGTGTGGCCCCCAGGGGCAAAGACCCCAAAGCTCACATGGCCCTGCCCACCCCCCACCGGGCACCGCGGCAATAGTGGGCTGAGGCTGGATTTACTGTTAGGTACCTGCTGGCGCTCATCACTCAGGTAGGGGGACACGGACTCCCAACAGGGGCTGGAGAGGCGCTAAGGGAGAGGACACGCAAACCAGAGCCGTGAAAACTGCACCAAGGGTCCCAGCTCGGACACCAGCCACTGAGGACTCGGAACTGTGCGTTCCTCAGGTACCGAGGACAGGGGGTGTGCCTGGGGTTCCCCCACACCTTTGCTTGCTGCCCCTACCTGAAGGCAAAACCAATGTGCTGGCAGGGGCCACTGCCTCCCACAGCCTCTGCCTGGGAAGAACAGGGGCAGAGTGGCAAGCGGGCAGAGGAAGAGGAGCCCCCTGCCAGCACATACCCGGCCCCACAAGGGAGGGCCCAAGCTGGCCACATTTCTGCCACAACCCTGCCCTCAGCTGGGTCCCTCCCACCATGAGAATGTGGAAGAGCCACCCTGGTACCCAGCCCACTCGGAAGACTCACCCTTGTCTGCATCCTCTTTGCCTTCTTCCTTCCCCTCCTCTTTTCCCTCTTCATCTTCTCCTTCCTAAGACACAATTTCAAAAACCCAACGTTAAAGCTGTGCAGTTGCTTGCAACGGCTCTAAATGACAAGGCCTTGCTACGTGCCAGGCACCAGGCGCCAGGCCATGAGCCTCACGTCCTCCCACCAGGCTTGCACAGAGGGCTCATCCCACCATTTTGATAAGGAAACCTGGCCTCTGGTGCTAGGTGGCCTGCCCACGCAGCCCGTGCTCCATCAGACCTCGCCGCCCACTTGTGCTGGTCATGCGTGCATGCAGAGCTGACTCAGGATGGCCTGTGGCCCCATGGAGAGCCCTGCTCTGCAGCACAGCGGCTCAGTCAGCCTGCTCTTCCCAGCCCACTTGCAGACAGAGAGCGTAGAGCCGGGGCCACTTACTGCTCTGGAGCCCTTCTCCAAGGCCTCGGCGCTTTCAGTGCCCTCTGCAGCTTCCCCCTCGGTGCCCTCGTCTGAAAGGCAAGAGGAGGCAAGCTCAAGCCAGGAACCCCATGGGGCAGGGGGCAAGTGGCAGCGGCCCAGAGCCCCGCTCACCGTTGTCTGAATCACTGTTATCTGAGCAGTCTGTCCGGGTGGCTTTGCTATCCGGCTCTTCAGGACTGCCGCACTGCTTTCTCTTCTTCTTCTTGGTCTGGGTGAGAAAGAGAGAAGTGAGTCAGGGTGGGTGGCTCCAGGCCCCTCACTGTGCCCAGTTGCAGGCCAGGAAGGGAGGCTTCCTCCACTCACCCGGAAGTCAGCTGTGGTCCAGGTCTTCCAGGTCCGCCTCATCTGCTTCATGCCATTGCCAAACCCAAAGCCAAAGCGGGAACCACCAGGGAAGGTGCCTCCGCCACGCATGCCCTGGAGCATGCTGTACTCTGGGATGATGTTCTGGGAGAAGAGGGAGGGCAGCCGGGAGGCACCAGGCATGCACTGGCCCCGGGCCCCCATGGGGTCTTCCCACATGCGCCCATAGCCCGAGGCCATTGGCCGGCCACTCCGGGAGTCCCGGGCCCAGCCCTGAGCCCGTGGGCCAAAGGTGTCGCCGCCACGCATGCGGAACTGGTCACGATAGGCATCATACTGGCCCTCATAGGCCACTTCCATCTCAGGGTCAAGTTCGCCATAGTCGTAGCCCGACCGGTACAGGTCACGCTCGCTCAGGACGGCCCTTGAGTCACAGGCCTCGTAGGAATCATATCTGCAGAGGCAGGTGGCAAGCAAGAGGGAGGGCCTCAGGTTCCAATGTCTTTGGGCACAGGAAGCCCCAATCCAGCACCTACGCCACCCTGTCAGACACATTCAGTGCTCAGAAATGCCAGTTAAAAGGCCTCTCAGGAGCAGAATTCTAGAAGCAGAAAGGGCCCCTCAGCTGATGTCCCCATGGCATTGGCCATGGACCAGCTTGGAGACCCTAAGAAGGACTGACACCTGGGTAGAACAGGTCTCAGGGGCAGAGACAGCCCTTTGGAAACTTGTGCAGATGTCTGTGATAGCCACGATGCCCAAGGCAGCTCCTGGGGAGGCAGAGCTGAGCCCCTTAGCATCCTGCAGTCCATGGGCACCCCAGCAGAGTACCTGCTTACCCAGCAGGGCTCATAGTGCCCATGAGAAATCCTGTGCTGGTCTCCTCCCTCATGGCTGGGGCAAGCCCCAGGCCCTCCAAAGCCTCTCAGCACCCAAAGAGAGAAGGCAGGCAAAATGGGTCGTGTTTACCAGGAAAGACACTGTGAGCTTGCCCAGGAACTAGCAAAAGAGCTCTCTCACACCAGTCTGGAGCCTGGGGCGAGGCATCAAACCCTACCCAGCAAGTGGGAAGGTGGGCCAAACCCCACCCCCACCGGGGGAGAGAGCGCAGCAGAGAGCCAGTCATCCTATCCATGGCTGCCGCCCACACCCCACATAGCTCACACGGAGAGGGGCCCTCCTGGCCAAAGTCAAGCAGCAGAGAAGCACCAGCAGCTGTGGGAGAAGCGGCCAGCACTACCCAGTTGCCACTCCATCCCTTGCCCCTGTTCCCCAACTACAGGCTGTGGCAAGCCCAAGCCCCACCCACCAAGCCCTCAGCTCAGCAAGCCTACACAGCCATGGAGGCAAAAGTGAAGCCCCCTCCCTGCCTTTGGCAGCCTTAGCTCCAAGCACCATGGCTATCAGGCACGAGGGCAGGGGGTATGCCTGGGGTTCCTCCCAGACTTTTGCTTGATACAGAGCCCATGCAAACAAGTCCCCTTGGCACCCTCTACCCCCAAAGGAGCCCTGGGGCCTCTACTTGACCCCACCAGTGCCCTGCCAGGCCCCTCTTTATGCCTTGCTCTTCCCACCTGTCAGCTGGAGCCACTTGGCTGCTCTAATCCACCCTGTGCTAGAAATACATGTGCCCTCTTCAAGGAAGTCTCTCGCTAGGGCACAACAACTCCTGGGCAAGCACCAGTTCAGACAATGACAAACACCCACAGCGTGATGCTGTGGAGCAGGGCAGATCTGGGTGCAAGGCCCAACTCCACCACTTACTCCTGGGTGCCTCTATGTAAGGGGTGTGACCGGCCTGTGCTTCAGTTCCCCCACCTGCAGAGGAGAAGACAAATACAGTTCCTCACAGGGGCGCTTCTGAGGCTCAACAGGCACACATTTGTCAGGCACCAAAGAGTGGCCAGAAGTGTCCACATCTGCTCTGTCCCTTGTGTCCCTTATATAGGGACAGCCCAGCTCACTATGGTCAGCCCCAAAAGCTCATCCCACCCTGCACACCCAACCCAATCTCTCCTGCCCTGACCCCACGTAGGACGCAAAGTCTCGAGAGAACTCCAAGTGGCTGTCTCCAGAGGGAGGGGCTCCTTAACACTCTGCTCCTGAGAAGAGCCATTCAGAGGATACAGTGAAGTCAGCCCAAGCCAGGCTTGTTCCTTCCCCTACAAGCTGGGAGAGGCTGGCCACCAGGAGGATGAGGAGGTGAGATGGGGTGAGGGGGGAGACCAGTCAGAGGAGGGAAGTGCACTGCACCCCGAGCAGAGTCTCTGGGAGACCTAGCAGGAGAGCAAGGAGGCAGGGTGCAGACATGGGAGACGGCTCAGAGGGAGACGCCGGGGCAGCAGGCGAGAGGCAACCCCGCAGAGCTTCAGCCCCAAACAGGCACCCACTCACCTTTCTCCACCTGAGCTGTACAAGCCTCCTTGCATCGCGTCCGTCTCCAAGTGCGGCACGAGATCTAAGCGCTGGTTCATTCTGGACAGAACGGAATCGGCACTGGCGCTACCCACAGCACTAGGGTTTGCATGTGAGTCAGAGCTAGGCATTTCCCAGGAGTTTGAAGTGGCCATACCATACCCATAGTTGGTGCTGTTATCCTGGCCATAGCCATAGCCATAGCCATAGTTCTCGTAGCCTGCAATGAGGGAGACAGCAAGACAGAGAGATGGCGGGAGCAGGGAGAGGAGATGCAGAGGGAGAGACAAACACAGGGACAAGGACGTCTTCTGTCACAGAGACAAGCTGGGAAGACCTAGCCACCCGAGGTTGGGTGGACCCTAGCCATTCCAATGAAGCCTCCTGTGAAGGAGTCCTTGGCCCCAGAGCCCCCAGGGTCCCCAAGGCACCCCCCAACCTTGGCCAAGATGGGCAGAGCGGAAACGCACAGTAGTTCAATCCCCAGGGAGAAGAGGGTGATCGTGGGGATGATACTTGCCTCTGTTTGTCCCAGAGTTCCAAGTTCCATATCCTACAAAATGTAAAAAGGCAGTTACACCTATAATTGCTTACAACACAAGAAGAGTTTAAAGCAGGCACAAAGGAAGACAATGATTGCCAATGATTCCCACTGGTTACGGGAGACTGAACTTCTGAGAAGCCTTGAGCTTGAGAGCACCACATAACGACCTGGGCCACTCGGTGCCCTGGTGCCTATGACCTTCTGTGGCTCTGACCCTCTGCTATTTAAGGACCCTCCTGTTCCCAAGACTCTCAGCAAAGGAATTTGGCCCCTACGCTCCTCCTCCCTTAAAAAGCCAGAATTAGATGATTACCCCCATCCCCAGCTAAGCACCAACCAGAGAAGAGGAGAGCGGTTTCCAGACTATGCTGTTCAAGCTCAGCAGAGTTCATATCTACTCTGAAACCACGTCACTCAATTGTCCAACAAAGCCATTTGGAGCAGAAAAACTGACCACCCCAGTCCCTCAAATGTCTGCCTTAACAAGGAGAGCCACCAAGCCTTTGAATTGTGTGAGTGTGCTGTGCTGGAACACATCAGTAGGGGGAAAGACGACACAACTCCCAGCTTGAGAGAACAATCTGTATTATAAACTAAATATGTTCCCGGGGCTGGCCCGGTGGCGCAGCGGTTAAGTTCGCACGTTCCGCTTCTCTGCGGCCTGGGGTTCGCTGGTTCGGATCCCGGGTGCGGACATGGCACCACTTGGCAAAAGCCATGCTGTGGCAGGTGTCCCACATATAAAGTAGAGGAAGATGGGCATGGATGTTAGCTCAGGGCCAGTCTTCCTGAGCAAAAAGAGGAGGATTGGCAGTAGTTAGCTCAGGGCTAATCTTCCTCAAAATAAATAAATAAGTAAATAAATAAATAAATAAATATGTTCTGGATTTTATCACGGCACGTGAGAAAAATTCACTCCCTTAGCAACATAAAGCCACTGGGAACTGACAAAGCGCAAAGCCAAGTGGGAACTCTGAGTCAAGCAGACATGGTTCCCCCACAGGGGAGTCCACGAGAACAGGCAACTACCTTCCCAGTATCTCTGGTGGGACCCCAGAGTCACCTCCTATTCCACACTGTCCCTGCCGTGCAGACGGACAGGCCATGCTTATCCCGGACGGGGGACCAAAGCTCAGTGAGATGGCAGTGTGGTGAACAGAATTGAGCTGCAGGAGAGCAAGAGTGCACATACAGAGAAGATGAACCAGGGAGAATGGGGCGGAGGCGGGTGGTGTAGGCCAAGGTCCTACCCTCAGGTTCCTCCCCAACCTAGCGCACAAATGCAAGGGGAAGGCACCAGAAACCAGCGAGGAACTTTAGATACCACATTTAATGAACTGTGGGCATGAGCGTGTTCACAAAGCAAAAATCCTCTTCAGCTGGGGAAACCAAAGCAGAGGCTTCTCATTCATTTGTTTATTCAACAACTACCATCCTCAGAGCACACAGAGCAGAGGCTGGCAGTCCTGGCACTGCTGAGGTCCAGGGCACTGCATTTTAAAGGAGACAATAAATAATCAAAGAGCAGCAAGCAACAGCCAGGAGCGGGAAATCACGTAAGGAGTGAGCGGCAAAGGATGCATTTTCACAGGCAAGAAGAGGGGCTGGCAGAGCTACACAAGGAATAATGCACACTAGGACCTGGCAGCTCAAGAGCACAGCCTGCCACGTGGCTGTCTGCACCAGGGACAGTGGATACTAGCTATTCAAAAGGAGACAGGACTGGGAAGCAAAGGCAGACCCATAGGGGCTAGAATATAGTCCCCTGGGCTTTAGCTGCTGAGGACCTGCCAGAGAGGAGCAAGGAAGCATGAAGGAGGGAAGCAGCAGTGGGCTTTAACTCTGCGAACACAAGGCCAGGCCGGTGGCTGTGATGATGGGGCTGAGGCAAGCACTCCCTATATGCTACTTGCTATGCAACCCAGACTCTCGATGGGCTCCCTAGCCAGGTCCCTTTGAGGGGAGCCTTTGTCTACACTACAGCCTTTGGGGACTCCCCAAGACCTGCCCCTTCCACAAGAACATACGAACTCATTTCCACCCCCAAAAGGGGTAAGATCATGGGTGACAAAGGGAATTTTAAGGACATAATTTTTTAAAAAAGAAAGAAACAAACAAAAGAAAAGGAGATGGTCATAGTAAGCAACACTTAGAGTAAACATAGAAAACAATGTAAATGTTCCACCTTAAGAGTTATCCAGATTACAGCAGACCTACGCAGAGACGTATTGTATGTAGGCATCAAAAAGAATCTATTAAGCCTTATGCAGTACAAGGAAATGCTTCTAACAGTAAGCAAAATAAAGCAGGATACACAATTCTATCCACCTACAAATTATTCAACTACCTAAAATAGGTATGCTGACAAAAGTTAAATATCAAAATGGTGGGATCTTGGTTGATTGTTTTTCAAAATGTCATTTAAATGTTGTTATATTGTTCTTGCAATTTAAGCTAGAAGGAAAAAATAAAACTGTCCCTATTCTTTTTTTTTCTTTTTCCCTTTTCTCCCCAAAGCCGCCCGGTACATAGTTGTGCAGTTTCACTTGTGGGTCCTTCTAGTTGTGGCATGTGGGATGCCACCTCAGCGTGGCTTGATGAGCGGTGCCATGTCTGTGCCCAGGATCCAAACCAGCGAAACCCTGGGCCGCTGAAGCGGAGCGTGTGAACTTAACCACTCGGCCACGGGGCCAGCCCCCAACTGTCCCTATTCTTTCACAACATGATTGTCTACGTAAAAAAAATCCCAATAACATCTACAAGAGTTACTAGAATAACTGAGCTCAGCAGGGTTTATTACAAAGTCAATATACAAAAATCAACCCCATTTCTACATATTAGCAATGAATAATTGGAAACTGAAAATTTTAAAAGTACCATTTACCTTAGCACTAAAAACATGAACTACTTAGGTGTAGACATAACGAAATATGTGCAAGTTCTGTGTGTTGGAAACTACAAAACACTAATGAAAGAAATCAAGTACCTAAATAAATGGAGTGACATACTATATTCACGGACTGGAAGACTTAATATTGTTAAGATATTCAAGGCCATCCCACTCAAAATCTCATCAGAAATCTCTATAGAAATTGACAAACTGATTCTAAAATGTATACGCAAAAGCAAAAAACTAGAAAATCCAGGTCAATTCTGGAAAAAGAACCAACCTGGAGACTCGCATTAACTATGTCAAGATTTACTATACAGTAATCAAGACAGTGTGGTACTGAGGGAGAAGTCAGACAAATAGATCAACAGAATAAAATTAGAGTCCAGAAACAGACCACATACATATATTCAATTGATTGTCAACAAAGGTAAAAGAATCTCGACCTACACTGCACACCTTGTATAAAGATTAAGTGAAAATGGATCACAGAATAAATGTAAAACATAAAACTATGAAGCTTCTAAAAAGAAAACTTAGAAGAAAATGCTTGTGACCTTGGGTTAGGCAAAAATTTCTCAGATACAACCATAAAATCACGATCTATTAAAGAAATTATTGATAAATTTGACTTCATCAAAATGAAGAACTTGTGTTCTTCAAAAGACACTATCAACAAGAGAATAAATAGACGAGCCACAGTCTGGGAGAAAATATCTGCAAATAGCACATCTGATAAAATGCTTGTTCCCAGGATATGTGAACCAGAGGGAAAACAATTTAAAGAAGATGTGCAATTTGGAACTACATTTGATTAAAAGCGGTGAGGCTGGGAGGGCAGGATAGGGAGGTCACGCAAACCAAGTTGTCCTCATTAATGAAATACCTGATACCTCCTCACTCAATTTCCAAACATTTTAAGTCTCCCTCTCCCCCTGGGAGGACGAGCTGCTAGTCCTGGGAGGACTTCAGCGAGCTTACTTATGTCCATTTGTTCAGCGACTCTTGAGGGAATGTCAATGTGTAGGTCCCCAGACCATCATAGTAAAACAAATTACCCATCTCAGCAACCAAAGCATTATCCTTCTTAATTCCAAAGAGGGCTCCTTCTTAACAGATGCCCAGCCCAGGGTCACAGACCACAGAAAGACCAGCTCTGTCGGCAGTTTGGGGCTGCCGAAGCTCGCGGACAGAACATCTTATGGATCCTGTTGGGTGGCTACTTCTGAATTAGAGATTCAGTGGGTCTGTCCACAATTGAGAAATCAGTCAGAGATTTTCCCTCAACACTGTCTGTGTGTGAGGAGCCCGCTGGCTCGAGACAGTGTGACTGTGACTCTAAAAACCTGCTTGAGTCAGACAGGCAGCCTCTCCCACACAGCAGTCTCATGCACTACCCCAGGGCTAAGCTAATGTCTTGGTTTCCGCTCAGACCAATCCTTTGGACTCTAAGTGGCCACTCTCCTTCCAAGACCCTCAAGGGGATCTTCCAAAGCCAGACTTTTGTCACAGATCACAGGTACTTCTAACAAAATGGTGAAGGGTCAAAGGAACCAATCATTTACAGCTCCTCAAAAGCCAGCTTGCTAGTAACACAAATATCTTTCCCATAATCGCCTCCAAGGGAAGCATGGCCCATCACACCATCCTACACGAGTTCACATTTGGAAAAGCAAGACAAGGTGACAGCAAAGCCAAAGGCAACTAAGAAAACATCGGATTGCTCAGCCACTAGGAGAAGGCAGAGCACTCACTCTCTGGTTCCCAGGGGCCCGCACTTACCATAATCACAGGTGGGCTGAGCACTCGTGTCTGAGTACGTCGACTGCAAAGTCGTTTCAGATCCCTGGACAAAGCCTAAACATATGTACAGTGTGGTTAATCTCCCCAAACAAGCCACAAGGAGATAATCCAAGACTACCCTTCAGTGCAGACTGGTTGGCAGGTCCTCCTGTCACTGGAAAGCCTCCAAAAACTCTAGCTTCTGAACACTTTAGTTACACCTCCAGAACATATTAACCCGTGGAAAGGTAGGCTCAACTTAACTTGCTATGCCAGAAGAACTGGATAAAATTTTAAATATCTTAAACCAGTAACCTGTTTTGATAAATGGGCACCCAAATTATTTAGTTAAATGAGGAAAATACTCAAATCAAATCAGTGAAAAGTGAGCCACCTCCAGTTCAAACAAGGATGGGGGTTAGTTTTGAACAACGTTAAGGCAAATAATACCCCTCCCATTCCCCCTAAATCTGAAACCGCAACTACTTTGTATTTTTTAGTTTTCCCATAAAAGATGTGCGTATTACAATTACCTCTTAAATGTAATTACTTAGAGTTAGTATGTTTATACAGAATAAATCTTATACATAATATACATATTATTCCCTATTTTCTCAACTCTCAAGCTCTCTCTCAACTTAAAATAAATTAGTACCAAGCGAACTTGAACCACTACCAGAAACTACTGCTCTTAAATGCTGATTGTAACAGATTATTATGAATCCTGACACTATCTTTAAAACTGCACTTAAAAATAATTTTTAAATGACTTACCCTTGGCACTGAAATTATGACAGATACCATAAGAGACAACATTTGTCTGTTCCCATCAGAGCCAACTCATGACCTAAAAATTAAAGCCAGTGCCTCCGATAGCTTATTTACAACAAAAGCATACACCGAGTGCCTCCCCCGCCCCATGGGCATTCACATATTTGTTGATGGTCTTTCTAGTTCATCTCTTAAGACCACAGCAACAAAGACAAAAGCAGCAGCCAGCAGTGAACAAGTGTCCCTCGCAGAGTGCTAAGAGCTTTATCTGCCATCCTCACCATAGCCAAGGGACGTGGGCCTAGATCCCTCACCTTGCAATTCCAAAATCCAAAAAGGTCTGAAAACCAAGTGTTCTCCTCAAATGTGGTGCCAACACTCATTCTGGGGCAAAACTGACTTGTGAGGACAATTACGCTCTTTCTTTACCTGACTTGGTACAGAAATGCCACGTTTAATTACAGGGTGCTGCCCCAGACCCCAGTGGGGGTGCTGTAGAATGTCGTTCTCTCAAGCTAGAATTCTAAAACACACCCAGCTCCAAGAGTTTCAAACAAGGATCAGTGGACCCACACTTGATCTTTACTTCCAGAGGAGGGAACTGAGACTGGGCACTAGGGCCTTAAGGAGAAAGTCAAACCTTATTTCACCTTCTCTGATTAAAGAGAGTACATTATAATTGATTCCCTCCAGGGACCTGGGACCTTCCCGAGATGCCTCATCCCTAAGCACTGACAACTAATCATTGTCCACAAGAAACACAGAGAGCCTTCGTCAGACACAGTTCATCTATGGGAAAGCCTCACAGTGTAGAAAGTGCCCTACACCTGCCTTCTGCACTGTTTGTCAACTAGCTTCTGGAAACCTGTTTGTTCAGCATCAGGGCCACCAGCAAAGCGACCCCAGGTACTAGAGTTTGGAAGTGCTGCAGCTACAGCTCAACCTACCACGAGCTGGCAGGATCACATACTGCAACACAGTACAAGCGGCAGAGCAGAAGATCTCTATCTACTCAGGAGACAGGGGCCCCGGTTCTTCCCTGGGAAAAGGGAAAGACAATCCACTAAACCTCCAGAGCTTAAGGGCAACCTCCACTCTCGTTCTGTCTTCCCACCGTTAACATTTTGTTCCACAATACTGTCTCTAGAGCAGGACCTTCGCTAGCCAGTTATGTTCTAGTTAGAAACAAATTCTTGGCTGGTTCATAAATCGTTCTCATTTTGGTTCGATTTACCAGGCTGATCAACTCTGGGTGAAAAAATAAGCAAGTTTTTGGCCTTATAAAGCTAAGGGTCAGATCATGGATTTATGATAACTAGGTATCATAGCCTCTCCCTCTTGGCCAGCCTCCCTGACAATCTTTTTTGCTCAAAAATACAGAGTTTCTCAGTTTTCTTTTCCTTCTTTTTTTTGAAAGAAGATTCTTTGAAGAAATTAGAGAAAGTAACAAAAATGAGAAGACAACCGGAATTAAGTTGCTTTGCCTCCACCCTCTATCTGGTGATAACCAGCCTCCAATGACTCTTGCCTCCTGACACTAGGTTATGCCTCCCCAAACTATTAGAGGGAGCCAGTGTAACCAGTAAGATTGCAGAAATGACTGAGTGTGACTTCTCAGGCTTCTGCCTTGTTCTCTTTTAGATCTTTCACTCTGGGAGAAACCCGCCACCACGTTGTGAGGGCTCCTAAGAGCAGGCCTGTGGAGAGGTCCACATGGTGAAGAACCAACAGCCAGCATCAACTTGTCAGCCACATGAATCTGAGTGGCCTCGGAGGTGAGTCCTCAGCCCCACTCAAGCCTTCAGATAACTATAGTCCCAACTACCACGCACAAGGTAACCAGTCTCATGAGAAGTCCCAAGCCAGATGTACTCCTAACACACAGAAACTGTGAGAGAATGTCTTAATAATAAATAATAAATAAGATAATAAATCTTCCTACAAAAAGATTAGTATTGTTTCAGACCTTCTGAAGGTCAGATTTTGGATTTTTCTGTTGTGTCGCCCATTGCTCCATCTCCCTGCTCAGTGCTCGAGATGGAGCCTCCTTTCCCAAGTGTATGTAAAGCAACTGCGTTCAAAAGCTGGACATGTTATCAAAAAGGTAAAGTATTTTAGTCACCCCCTATGCTTAATACAGGTAACATTTGCTTCAAGGCCTCCAGAACTTCTCCGTAGAGGCAACTAGTTGTCTGAAATGTGACTTAAAATGCTGTGACTTTAGTTGTCTGATTCTTAAAAGGGAAAGACTCACACTATAAAGCTACTGTGGTTTTCAGTTGATCAAGATCAAGAAAAACCTAATCATTACTTCATTAGCTAGGCTACCTCAGTGATCACGTAAATCCAGAATTGCGGTCTACAAGATGTGAAGTTGATATTCAGACTTGTCCATTAGTGACCTCACTAACTCAGCTTCCTTGTCTATAAATATAAAGGCTCTCTTATTAAGCTACCCCAAAGTACCCAACGATGGATTTTCTGGTTTATTCAGCAGTCCTGCCCCTAGAAACCACGGAACTGCCTTCCAGTTCTCAGTAAGACTTCGGGGAAAAGATCACATCTCAATTCCAGAGATGTCAGTGACAACTCTACTGACTTTCCTTGGAACCAAAAAAGCTGCAGACAGGCTAGGGCAGGGTTGCCCGACATTGGCACTACTGATGTTCAGGGCCAGAGAATTCCTTGTGGCCGCAGCCATCCTGTACGTCGGGGGATGTTTGGCAGCATTCCTGGTCTCTAGCCACTGGATCACAGTAGCATCCCTATACCCAGATGTGACAACCAAAAATGTCTCCAAACACTGCCTAACGTCCCCTGGGGGCCAGAAATCGCCCCTGGTTGAGAACCACTGCGCTAACAGATGGCTGCTTGAAAAACGGGTTCTCGCCCAGCTCCCGAGCTGGGGGCCAGACGAGGGAGGGAGGGAGACCCGAGGCCCGCCCCCACCTCCGTGCCTGGCCAGACTGCAGCCGCCTGCAGAGGAGCCTGGAGGCTTGGGTCCGCTTCCAGCGCCCAACATGCCAGGAGAGCGCAGGCCCAGTCACCGCGCACGCTCAGGCCGGCAGCCCTACGTCTGGCCGCTGCCCAGGCGAGCGGGGGCCCCTCCAGCTGCCCACAACCCGCCGGCCCCTGGCTGGCCGCGCACTGGCTGGGCGGCCCCGGCCCCTTCTCCCTCCCCGCGCCCGGGCCTCGCTCCTGCGCCCTTGCCCGGCCCCCAGGGCGGCTATGCAGGAGCCCCCGGGGCGACCGCGGCGGGGGCTCCCCGGAAGGGCGGCCTCGGCAGGAGCCCCCCGGAAGGGCGGCCCACCTGCGGGCCGAGGCGGCGAGGCCGGGGCCGGCGGGCGGGGGCGCGGCTGAGGCACCGAGCACCCAGGCCTGCGGCGCCATCTTGGGGCCGCGGAGACTGCCGCGTCCAGGGCCCGGGCAGGCGCGGGCCGGCCGGCGCAGCCCCGGCACGCTGCTGTCCCTCCCCGCCCGGAGCCGGCCCCCGCCCCGCTGGGCCCACCTGTGTAGCTCATGCCAGCGGCGGACACCGCACCGACGGCCTAGCAACCCCTCCGCGCGTCAAGCGCCGCGACAGCGGCGACAATGCCTCGGTCCCCTTCTACACACAATCGAGCCCCGCCTCCCGACCTCATTGGCTCGCGCCGGACCCCGGCTTCACGTCTATTGGGGGAGCTATGCTGTCTATCTCGGCATTTCCTCATACCAATGGCTGATGGTGCTGCCAATCCCCTTGAGAGCCCCTCCTTATTCCCGCCTCCTGTTATTAAACACCCGTGGTGATTGGCTAAGAGGACCTAGCCTGGAGGCGGAGTTCTGTAGAGTCCCAAGGGCCGGACCTGTGCGCTTCCGGAAGGCCAGAGGCCGGAGCGGCCCGGCGGGAGTAGGGACTGTGCCGGGAGGTCCCCGGAAGGGCTCGGGTCTCCGGCGCGGGCCTCGGCTCCGTCCCGGCTCTGCCACCGGCTCCTGTCCAGCCTAGCCTAAATGTCTTAGTTCTCTGGCCTTCAGCTCCAAAACGAGCACGGTAAAGCCATGTTGGAATGAAAATGGCAACTGAGCGCCGAAGAAGGTGCAGGGCGCACGTTCTATCCTAGCGGGCGGCGCTCGCAGCGTCGGCCCGGAGCCGCGCCGGAGGCCACGCTTCGCCATCGACCGCTACGTAGCGATGACGAAGATATTTATGTACCGTGCTTGTACATGACTAAATCTACTGGATCGTTTATCATGTCGAGGCTCCCTCATACCTACGAGCACCTTTTTAAAAAAACAATCTCATTTGAAAAATAAAACTGGAGCCCGCCCGTGGCCGAGAGGTTAAAGTTCCGCACGCTCTGCCTCGGCGGCCTGCGTTCACGGATTTGGATCCTGGGGGCGGGCCTGCTCCACTCGTCAACCATGCTGTGTAGGCACCCCACATGCAAAGTAGAGGAAGATTGGCACAGATGTTAGCTCAGGACCTATCTTCCTCACCAAAAAAAATAAATAAAAAATAATAAATAATGAAATCGAGGTTTCAAAGTCATGACTTGCTCAAGGTCCTTAACACTTAAGCGTTAAAGCTGCAACTCCTTCTCTAAAAGCTTCTTGGTTGTTCTGGACTTGGGAGATGGACTTGGGGACCCTCACTGGATGTGTGGAATCCAATGTCAGAGATATCTCATAACTAAGAGATGGCTTGACAGAGCCACAGACACTGAAAACGGTACTTAACGTTTGTGAAAATTCATCAAGCTGTACAATTATGACTTGAATACTTTTCTGTTTTACCTGACAAGGTTGTTTTAAAGTATGCTGCTGTTGCTGGCTTTTTCTTTGAGGAAGGTTAGCCCTGAGATAACATCTGCCACCAATCCTCCTCTTTTTGCTGAGGAAGTCTGGCCCTGAGCTAACATCTGTGCGCATCTTCCTCTACTTTATAAGTGGGACACCGCCGTAGCATGGCTTCACAAGCAGTGTGTAGGTCCACACCCACGATCCGCACGGGGAACCCTGGGCTGCTGAAGTGGAACATGCGAATTTAACCCCCAGCCCGTGTTGTGTGTCCCTGTCCCCCTCCTCCACCCCCCTGGCCTGGCCCCTGTTGCTAACTTTTTGATACTAAGGAATTGTCCATTTCTTGAGGTATAATAATGGCATTTTTGCAAAGTCCATATCCTTCAGAGAAACATACTGAAATTTTAAGAGATTATTTGATCTGATGACCAGGACGTGCTTCCCCATAATTCAGATGGGTAAAGGATGACATGGGAGGGTTCCAGCTGAAGAGACTGGCGTCAAGAGTTAATAAGTGATGAGTAAATGAGGGTTTATTTTACTACTCTACTTTTGTATGGTTGGAATTCTCCATGATAAAATATTTTAATAAATCAACTCCTCCCCCCAAAATGGGGCTTGTGCAGAACTTGCTGCTACATGGGACCAGGATTATGGTGCGTTGAAAAACTCCATCTATGAAGCACAGAAAACTCTGATCAATGTGCGTTCCAGCTGCGCAGCTCATTTCAGTGCCACCCTTGGATGCCTGCTGGCCTGTCTTCCAAACTAAGGCAGCGCCCCAGGACACCACTTCTGGATCCTATAGCTTTCTTCGTGGCACATACCAGAGCCATCATCTTACCTTCATTTGATGATTTGGTCTAACATCAAACACTGCCTCAGAGAGAGACAGTAGAATGGCTTGAGAAGGGGTATGCTCCAAAGTTTTAGGAAAAGCTCCCTGTGGTACAAACCTTATGCGACACTTTCAAGGACCCAAGCGGCTCTTACTGCAAGACCGAGGGTGAGGAGGGGCTTCCCATGTTACTTTATAAGCTCTTGTATCACTTGAACGCCTTTATATCCAGCTTCCATCAATTTTATATTTTTTAAACTAATTTTAAAAAGCTGAAAGAGGAAGTGCCCTTGGGTCAGTTCTTATCCCAAGAGATGCCCTCCCTGCTTTCAAAGTCTCAGACATGCCCACCCACAGTGTGGGGTGGAGGGAAGTGGTCGAGGCCTTCCTCCACCAGGGGAGATGTGTCCTGATCATCACCTCTGCAGAAAAGCCCAGCAGAGAAGCTCAGCATGCAGGCCAAGACCACTGGTGTGGGTGTGTTATCACAGTTTGTGAGCTGCTCCTTCCCAGCTAGGGGCACAGTGGAGGGCCCAGGGTAATAGGGTTGGGGGTAGAGGAGGCCTCTGCTGTCTACACCCCGTGAGGTCATTCCCACTTTCCAGCCCTTGGCTGTTTGAAAACGATGAGCTGAAAAACCACATGCAATAAACAAGAAGAGCCAACAAAATCTCTTAAAATCTCAGAAACGTTCAATAAACATTTGCAGAGCAAGAAAATAAATAACATCGCAAAGGAGCCAGCAGCTCCCCGTTTCCCCTAGTGTCATTCGGGTTCAAGGTGCATGTGTCTCTGGACAAGTCACATGTCTTGAAGGCAGGCCATCCCAGCTCTCTGAAGGCTCTGAGCAGTCATGCCCTTCTCCCTCACCCAGTGGGTCCCCTACACCCTCACTGGACAGCTCCTGCCCTCAGAGAGCCCTTCTGGCCTCAATCGCTTCTCCATCCTGGCTCCCTCTCAAGACCAGCTGTCCAGAGCCCTGGTTCCTCTCCTCTGCTCTGCTCACAGAAGCCACTTCGCCAGCCGGCCAGAGCCCCCATCAGCCATGCCATCGAGGGCCAAGAGCTGGGAAGTTGGGCTCAGCCCTAGCCAGGTCTGGTTGGCTTGGCAGCCAATGGGAAAACCCAGGGCCCCCGGGAGCTCTGGGAGAAGGAAGCCCGATCTCAGCTCTGGCTGCCAGATGATGCCAGCCTGTCCACTCGACAGAAAAACACACGCTGGCCGCCTGCCCCGGGGTGTTGCCAGAAGAGAAATTTAATCTAATTTACATACTTCTAGGTACATTGATAACCAAAATGTGGCCACTGAAAAAGTTAAAAGGTAAATCAGCTCCCGGTTTCTAGCTGGCCCAGGATTGCAAAATAAAAGATCCACGTTCCTTATTCTCTACACAAAACGCGTTTTTAAAAAAGTGAAAGGTCTAGGGAGCTATACATAGAAAGCAACAGTGAAAAGAGGGAGGGGGCGGGGGGGGGAGTCCCACCCCCACCCCCTCCCAGGCTCCGGAGCCCCCAGGCTCTGGGGGACCTTGACATGGCAGGAGGCAGCTGTCAGCTCTGAGCTCTTCCTGGCTGGGAAGGCCCCTCTAGAGGGGCGGGGGTGGCCAACAAGGATTTCCGTGGCATCGTGGGCTCAGTGGGGGCTCCCAGGCCCTGGCGGACACAGAGGGAGTGTGCCCTCCCCTGAGCAAGCACCGTGGCATGACGTGGTCAACTCAGGAACTGGGGGGCTGGGGCAGGTCCCGGGTCTCACGAGGTGCGTGCGTGCGCGTGTTCACGTGTGTATGTATGTGAGAGGATATTTAGGGAGGCAAGAGGGAACCAGGACAGGGGTCTTTGGGGTCTTTGCAAATGGCCACGGATGGGAAACACAGCCCCGCCTGGCTGCTAGACAAGGGGGAGTGATGGCCTTCCTCCTGTGACCAGATCGGCTGCCTCCAGAACCTGGCCGCTGCTCCTGCTGGACCAGGTGGGCATGGGCTGAAGGAAGACGCCCTGTGTGTGGCCCCAGAGTCCCCGGGCTGGGGAAGGGCAGCTAGCTGGCTCCTGGCGCCCAGGCTGTAGTGTGCCCGGCCCCCAAAGGGGACCGGTTTGAGGTTTTGGCTTGCTCCTTTGGAAACGGAAAAGAAAGAGGGAGAAGAGGGAGAGGGGGATGGAGGAGGAAGAGGAGACAGAGGTGGCACAAGAGGGGATCTGGAATGCTTTTGTGTTAGGGCGCCTCTGCCGCTGCTGTCTGTGCCTGCGGGGCCTGGGGCTCCTCAGGCGGCGGGTCCGCTTTGGAGAAATTCATCTCCAGGATGTGCCGCTGTAAGTGCCGCACCCACTCCTCCTGGATGGAGAGGGGCCCCTGGAACTCCACTTCACAGAACCTGTGTGGGGAAACAGAGGAGTGGCCGCTGCTGGGAGGAGAGGTGGAAGCATGGCCCTGCCCAGGTCTCCAGCCCCTGGCCATGCCCTGAGCATCGGGCATACCTGCTGCTATTCAATGTGGACAGAACAAGCCCAGGATGAGGGACCCAGAAGCCAGATGTTCCCCTCTGGACAGCTGGCTCTACCCGTCAGAGGTCATGGCAGGGTCCCCTGGAGACCCCCATTTCTATGCTCAGGGCCATCTGATCTGTTGGCTCAGATGCTGGGTAAGGGCCACTGGGCTTCCTGAGCACCTGTCATCTGACTGAAGCCTGGGACCTCAGACGGGTGAGGGCACCGAGAAGCAGGTCCCACCACGCCAGGCTCCAGGACAGAAGGAGTGGGGCCAGGGAAGGGGGCCAGACACAAACTTGAACCCACCCTGCGCATGCACCC
Organism: Equus caballus; assembly: GCF_041296265.1. Taxonomy (NCBI): domain Eukaryota; kingdom Metazoa; phylum Chordata; class Mammalia; order Perissodactyla; family Equidae; genus Equus; species Equus caballus. The sequence continues at coordinate 14,636,764 of NC_091704.1, forward strand.
AACTCACCAGCTCCCCACCCCCAAGGCCCCTAGGGATGCCTCACAGCGCAAAGGCCCAGAACCTGAGCTTGTGGCTCAGAGACTTGGATTGGAACCCTATTTCTGACCTGGCCTGTGCGGCCTGAGGCAGGCCACCTTACGTCTCAGACTCCCAGTTTCCTGGCCTCCGATGTACACCTGAACTTTGGGAGCAATGAACTAAGACCTGTTTTTCTCCTAATCAGGCAGACACCCGTGGAACACTTACCTGTGCCAGGCACAGTTCTAAGTGTCTTATAACTCAACTCTTTTAATCTTCATAGCAAATCTATTAGGTAGGTCTGTTATCAACCCCATTTTACAGGTGGGAATATTGAGGCATGGAGCAGGTAGTCCTTACTCAAAGTCATTAAGCTGATAAATGTTAAAGGCAACATTTGAACCCAAGTCTCACTGGCTACCAAGATCAGGGTCTCAGCCCAATGCTCGGAGGTGCTGCCATCTGTGAGCAGCCCTGAGCCTGGGTCCAGCCACACCCAAGGCAGTCCTCAAGGCTACATCTTCCAAACCCCACCAGCCCCTGTCCCGTTTGGAGGCTCTAGGTGGCCAAGCCCCAGGTGGTGGTCTCACTCCCTCTCCCGGGGGCTGTGTACCTGCACTTGAGGGTGTAGATGTTGCCAACGAACTTGACAAGTGACGTCTGGGGGGGCCGGGGCACCAGGGAGGGGACTGGCCGGACCCGGGGTGGGGGTTGCCGCACCTCCTCCAGCTTCTGCTGCAGGTCACTGGCCTCCTCGCCCCCTCTGGCCGCAGAGGTGTCTGGAGGGCGGGCTTGTCGGCGCTCAAATTCTGAGGTGGGGAGAGGGATGGGAGATAAGTGGGAAAGCGAGGCCTCCGAGGCCTCCGGGGAGGTCCCTGCCTTCAGCAAGCAAGGGTGGATGCTGAGGGGAACTGGAAGACAGGAAGCTGGGGACTGGACCCTGCCTGAACCTTGGCACAGGCGGGATGGCAGACAGATGAGTGAGTGAGTGAGCAACTGAGGAAGCGACTGGCGACGCGGAGCAGGGAAGACGGCAGGCCGCTGCTCCCTCGCGACCCTCCCCGCCAGCACTCACTGTTGATGTTCTGCCGCTGGTGCTCCTCGGCCTTCACAGTGCCTGGTGGGCTGGCTGCCAGAGGCCGCTCCCCACCATCGGCCGCCCGACCAGCCTCAGGCCCCGGCTCACCCCCGGCGCTGCGGCCCACCACAGCCAGGCCCCCGGGTGCCAGCCCCAGGGGCGGCCGCTTGTCGCTGTCGCGGCCGTGGCCGGCGCTGCGGAACTTCTTGGTGAAGGGGCGGCCGCCCTGGATGTAGCTGCGGTAGGCGCCCACCTTCTGGGGCCGGTGCTTGATCCACTCGCTCAGCGTCTCAATGGGCGAGCCGTTCACGCACCACTCTGTCACGCCAAACTGCCGCAGGTGCGCCCGTGCGTGGCTGGCCAGGGCCTTGCGGTTTTCAAAGTAAAGGCCACACAGCTCGCAGCAGGCCTCGGTGGCTGCAGGCAGAGGGGTGCTGCTGAGCCTTAGCCCAAAGAGGGCAAGGGAACCCAGAAGGTGCTGCCCAGGCTGGGAGCCAGTCCCGCCTCCCACGGGGCCTTGCCATGGGGCCCCTGCTGGGGGTCAGGGTGTGCACAGCATTGCCTGGCCTTGCTGGCCCTGGCAGATGCCCTCCCGGGACCCTGCCACCCACTGCTTACAGGAGTGGGAGGTCTTCTCGTGGAGAGTCTTTGCCTTGAAGGGCAGTTCAGTCTGGATGTAGGTCTTGGCCTTGACCTCTGCTGGGAGGAGGCGGTCCTCCTGCAGGGGCCGCTTGGCTGCCACCGAGGCCAGGTAGCCAGTGGCTGAGGGCTTGGCCCCAGTGATGGGTGCCAGGCTGAGCTCGCGGGGAGCCTGGGCCAGCCCAGCTCCTGGTTTGCTGGGCCGGCCAGCCATGGGCACCAGCGGCAAGGTGGCCTGCATGGGCCCAGGGGCCGCCGTGGGGGGCCCATCTTCAGCCAAGGCAGGGGCCAGGTCGCCAGCTGGTGGCTCCTTCTTGATGAGGCACGGCTTGGACTTCTTCTTGAGGATCTCCCGCAGCGTGTCGATGGGCGAGCCATTGACGGACCACTCAGTCACGCCCATCTGCCGCAGGTGGGAGCGTGCATGGCTTGACAGACCCTTGCGATTCTCGAAGAACTCGCCACAGAACTCGCAGCGGATGTCACGCACCGGCTCTGCCCGCGATGCTGCAGGGGGTCCAGGGTTGGGGAGAAGGAGGAGGAGAAGGAGGCGGCGGCTGCAGGCAGGAAGCCTCCAAGCTCAAGGCCAGTGTTAAATGCCCGGCTGCCCCATCCATGCAGCGCCAGACTTGAAGGACCCTCTCCCTCATCTGCCTCCAGGGGCCCTTGTGTACATCATCCAGCCCTTCTGCGTGTTCTGTCACCTCAGATTCTAGCTAGCTGGCTTCACATCAACTCCCTGTGGACCATGAAGTGTTGAGGAACAAGTCTTCCTTCAATTCCGGGCTCAGACACCAGCGTGGCTGTAACCCCGTGTGATGCTGGGCGAGCCACTTCTCCTCTCTGAGCCTCAGTTTCCTCCACCACAAAATGGAGATGGAAACCACCTCCCTGGGTTCCTGGGAGGGCCCAGAGTGGGAGCAGTTCAAGCACGGGGCACAGAGCAGGCATGAAACGCACACGAGCGCTAAGGCAGTGGCCTGGGCCATCCTCACCTGCACCGCACACAGCAGGGGTCCGGCCAAGCTGAGCAGGACAAACACAGCAACAGTGTAAGAGGGAAGCGAGGGACAGTGACACTACTACTACTGCATACACAGAGGTTTGCTTCACTGGGCACCGTGCCCAGTGCTTCATACCACCTCAAAAAACCACAGAAAGCTGGGACCAGGCTGATCTCCACCTTCCAAAGGAGGAAAATTGCCCAAGGTCACATATTGCTAGCCTGTGGAGCAGCTGAGATCTTAACTCAAACCTGACTCCAAATGTTGAGCGCTCGGTGACCAGGAATATCAGAAAGACACAGTGCAGACACCTACTTACATCCCTCTACTCCTGCCCATGGCAGACATCACTGATTGTTCCCTGCAGTCTTTCTCCCTGGGAATAGGAATCTGCCAGCCACTACCAACTGGTTGAAGATGGCACGAGAAAACCTTTTTGCCATCGCTGAACAACAGAGTCCTACATCCCCGTATGAGTGAAGGAGAATCAAGAAGCAGCTCAGTTGGGGGTCTGGGTAGCAGGGACACACAGTTAGCCCTTTGTCCTCTGGACCTGTATTTTCCCTTCCATTTCAACCCTGGGTTCTCTGGGAACCCCCAAGGGGGGAGGGCGGGGGGAGACCCCTCTACCTGTTCTCCTTGCCCTGCCCCAGGGCCACACTTACACAGGTTCAGGGGGGTCATGTCTTCCCGTGGCGTCGCCCAAGGACCCTCAGATGAGTGCGGCTCCCCATGAAGGGCCCCTGGCAGCATCTCCCGCTTGATCTCCACCCGCATTTGTTCAGGCTTCAGCTTCTTGGGCAGGGAGGGTGCAGCCAGGCCTGGAAACATCTTCCGGGCCGTGGGAGGAGAGGCAGTTGGTGAGTGGCCCAGGGGGCTGCCTGGTGGCGGCGGCAACTTCTTGGCCAGGGGCGAGAGGTGAAGGTCCGCAGGGCTGCGGGTTTCCAGTGAGCTGCCAGGACCTCCGCTGCCCACCACCTTGGCCAGGGCTTTGGGGCTGGGCCCCGGCGGGTTTGGGGCTCCGCCAGGCCGGGACTGGGTCCGTCTCTTGAGGATCTCCCGCAGCGTGTCGATGGGCGAGCCGTTGACATACCACTCGGTCACACCCATCTGTCGCAGGTGGGAGCGTGCATGGCTTGACAGGCCCTTGCGGTTCTCGAAGAACTCGCCACAGAACTCACAGCGGATGTCGCGAGCTGGCTCTGGGCCCGAGGCTGCAGCAGGAGAGAGGAACAGTTAGCATCCTGGGCACTGTTACGTCGTCACCTGCGGGTCTCCTGGTCAGCCGGGGGTGGCCGGCAGCATGCCCATGGGCCAGGGTGGTGGTGGAGGGCAGGCGTCAGCGAGGGAGCTGAGGAGTCGGGGGCGGGGGGGCGGACACCCAGCAGGAGCAAGGGGAGGCTCCAGGGAGCACACGCGCCCTTGGTCCTGGCAGAGAAGGATGGAACCAAGACTACAGCTCTGTGGGTTCCAACAAGGACGGGGGCAAGAGGGCAGGAAGTGGTAGCCTAGGTGCCACATGCCATCCAGACCAGGGGCAACTGTGGGCACCTTCCACACCAAAAGGCAGCACCCGACCCTTGGCCTTCATTCTCAGGGAAGGTCACAGTCATGGAGGTCAAAGGCCAAGAGAGAGGGCATAGCAGTTGACTGCTAACAAGATCTCTGGGCAGAACCGGCCCACTGCCAAGGGCCCCTGTCCACTCCCTGCCCCAGCAGAGAGGGAGTAGGGAGGGGCCGCAACCCCCTCCCCCGGGGAGGGGCTCCAGGGCCCGCAGGGAGGAGGGGCGGCTGAAGCGAGAACCTACAGAGGTTGAGAGGAGACGGCTCCACATCAGAGGCCCAGAAAATGCCGGCGGCTGTGGCGGCCGAGAGGTCCTGCTTCCCCCAGGGGCTGGCCGTACCCGCGGCCTTCAGCTTGGCCTTCTTGGCCGGCGGTTGGGGGGGGAGCAAGGAGAGGGCCGCGGAGGCGGGAGATGGCCGCCCCAGCTGGGCCAGGGCGCCGCGCCCGGGTGGGAGGCGGATCTGGACGCCGTCCCTCCTGATGAGCCCGTGGAGCACGTCTATGGGGGATCCCTTGGCGTCCGGGTCGCTGACGCCCAGGTGGCGCAGGTGGGCACGGGCGTGGCTGGACAGGCCCTTGCGGGTCTCAAACCAGGCACCACACAGCTGGCAGTCCAGCTCTCTGCCCCCGTCACTATCTAAAGCTGCGGAGACAAAACACAGGGGGGGTTCACGGCCGCCACCTTGGCCGGCCCTGGGGGACTGAGGCAGGAGGGCCTGCTGCGACTCTCGGCTGCGCAGGCCTTTCAGGGTCCAAGACTCGTGCCGCAAATTTATTTTAAGAGGTTTTGGGAAGCAGGAAGTCCTATTCCCTGCCTAGCCCTTTGGCATCAAGGTGAGTGTGGAGAGCTTAAGGATGTGGGGTGGAGAGGCAGTGGCCAAGTTCCCGTGGCACCACCTGATGCTCCCAGGCCCTTTTCCTGGGACCCCAGCTTCAGGAACAGCACAGGGTAGGTGGCGGGTGCAAAGCAGGGCCCCGCCAGCTGCCAAGCATCATGCAGCCAAGGGCACACCTGCTCAGGGCCCTGCTCCTGGAAGCAATGCAGACAGGAAGCAGCTTCAACAGAACAAGAGGTGCCAATTGGGGTGCCCTGGTGGTCCAGGAGCCAGACCCTGGGCCAGCAAATGTGTGGAAAGACCCGACTTCCAAAGGGATGCTCTCGTTAAACCTGCTCACCGCGCCTGGGTTTTTCCCCAAACTATACTTTGCCATGCCCACAGGCAGCCCAGGAGGCACGGTCCCACCCCTGGGCACAGGCAGAGGTACTTCTGCACAGGACAGCCAGGAGGATGTGAAGACAGGGGCAAGCACGGGACCTCCTGTCAGGCAAACCACTTGTCTACCTGCAGGACCCAAGATGCCCCGTGGGAGCCCTGGGTGCCTTCACTGCCCCAACTCTCAGGCCCAGAGAAGACCAAAAGCTGCCCCACGTGGCGAGGATGGCCCTGGGAGGCTCAGCCCCAGCCAGGCCTCCAGGGGGAAGAGCAGCAAAGTAAAGTGGGAGACAGATGATAACACGCAGCGCGGCCGGCCCAACGGGAGATGCAGCACCTTGACCAACACTCTGACCCAGTCAACCAGGACGCAGGAGCTGCAGCCCCCACTGCCCCCACCCTGGGCTCTGAGGCCCCCACCCCAAAGGACCCCCCTCAGCTCCCAGGACCCGCACTCACTGAGGTTCAGGGGCCCCTCGTCCTCAGACTGGGGCCATTGTGCCTTTGGGGAGGCCGGCCGGGGGCTCAGGGACAGCTGGGGGCTCTTGTCCTCAGGATTCTTGGGGGTAGGGGAGCCCGCCAGGGCCAGTGGTGCCTTCTTGAGAAGTGGGGAGCTGGGTGGGTGGGCCAGGCCCTTGGCCGAGAAGCCAGGAGGTGACTTGATGGCCTTGTTGACAGCAGGGGCATCCAGGGGCTTGGCCAGGGCGAGCAGGCCGGGTCGGGGGGCCCCAGCGACCACCTCCTTTGGCGAGCTGGACTTCTTAGTCAGGCCTGGGGGCAGCCCAAGGGGTGTGTCAGGCAGGCCCTTCTGCTTCACGAGCTCGTAGAGGAGGTCGATGGGGGCACCGCTGCTCTCCGACTCAGCCACCCCCAGCTGCCGCAGGTGGGAGCGCGCGTGGCTGGACAGGCCCTTGCGTGTCTCAAAGCAGGCACCGCAGACCTCGCAGGTGGTCAGGCTCTGGGCTGGAGGGCGAGACGGAGGCCAAGAGAGCAAGCTGTGAAGCCCCATGGGCCCACTCTGCCAATTCTCCCCCCCGGGGGCCCTCTCTCACTCCAGCTCCCTGCAAGTGTTCTGCTTCTGTCAAGCCCTCTTGATCCTTAAAATGACCCTAATGAAGCAGGAATTAGCCTGTCCAGTTTACAAATAAGGAAACTGAGTCTCAGAGAGAAGGGTTGTGCCCAAGAGCATCCAGCAGGAGGCAGAGCCCTTCTGTGGTCCAGCCAGTGGAATGCCTTTCGGAACTCCAATGTATCAGGGTGTCCTGGCAACAGGTTTTCACACACACGCTGACCTGGCAGGCACAGGCTTCACAGAGCTAAGTCCTAGCCACCCTCCGCAGCTCAATTCCTGGCCCAAATGCTGGGTTGGAGGCCCCGGCCCCAGGGCCTGTGATGCCTTGCAGCCTCTCCTGCAGAGCCCTTATCCCCCGAGTCTGCTTCCCTACCTCCCTGCTCCTCAGCTTCAGTGACCCCAAGAACAAGCACTAGCTCTGTTTTGCATCTCTCACATCTCTGGGATCCATCACAGTGCCTGTTGCAACTCAGTAAAGACCTGAGAATCAACAGACAGACAAGGCAGTGTCATGTAGATCACACAGCTAATGAGAATCAAAGTCAGCAAATGACCTTGGTCTGAGTATGAGCTCTTGACAACCATGTCCACTGCTTCTCTGGATGCCCCCCAATGCCCTGTGAGGGTGCAGCCCAAGGCCATGCATGCCCAGGGCAGCAGAAGCTCAAGAGAGGACAGCCACGTGTCCCCTTGGTGCCTTGGGGTGCCGGACAGAAGGCAAACCTGGGACCCTGCATGAACCCCCAGGCCCAAGAGCTCTCTGTGAGTGTGACCAGCCTGGCCACTATCACCTGGCCACTCACCCTTGAGGTCTGGCAGCTCTTGCTTGCTGCCATGAGGAACCTCTGCAGCCACTCTGCTGCTCAGCCGATTGGCCACCTGCTCCAGGGGCCCAGGGACAGGCAGGCTCTTCTTGGGGAGCGGTGAGGAGCCCAAGTCCATGGCTACCATTGCGTTTTCCTCAGAACCCAGGCCTGTGAGGTTAGGAAGACAGGCTCAGCCCAGGCAAAATGTGCCTGTCTATCCCCGGAAGGACTGAGGGTGGGGGCGCAGTAGTGGTGGGAGGGAGTGCCTTATTCCTCATCCTTGGCGCCTGCTCTCACTCTGGGAGGCAGCACATCCCATGAAAGCTGAGGCTCCATCCATAACCCCCAGCACCAGTATGACGCATGGACGTTGAGGCTGCCCACTGACAGCAGACACTGGGAGCAGCTTCCACCCACCAAAACACAGACAGGTCAGGGGACGTAGTGCTAGTCTGAGCTGAGACTCCCATCCTAGGAGATCTCAGAGGAAATATCTTTCTGGGCAGAACTTGTGGAGGGGAGCAACTGTCAGTCCTGGGGGCGATCAGAACCAGAACTCGGTAAGGGAAAGCCAGGGTCAGAAGCCAGAGAGGCAATGCAGAGGTGGGGAGCCAAGGACAGGGCAGAATGTCCACCAGGTGAGAGGGCTGGGGCTGCAGAGACAACTGGGGGTCCCGGAGTGGCCTGCACATCACAGCTGAGCCCTAAGCGGGGTCCGGTGAGAACTGGGAGCCCGGGCCCGCAAGGCTCTGGCTGCGGACAGGAAGTGTGAGAATCACAGAACTTTCTAAGAAGTTTTGGAGGCATCTATCAGGCCAGGAAGCTTCCCCGGGGGAGATGTGCGTGCGAACAGGGAGTCCAAGGCGCGTTCCCACGTCTAATTTTTCAGAGCAAGGGGCCAGAGGGGCTTGCTGAGCTCAGGTTTGGCGTCCGGGGCAGGGAGGGGGCGCCGAGGATGAAGGGCTGTGTCAGAGGGGCCTCGGAGGCGCTCAGCCGAGCAGCGGCCAGGCAGGCCCCCGCCGAGTCTGAGGCCCCGGAAGCCGGGAGAAGGCCGGCGGGGCACCGGCTGGAGACGCCGAGGACACGCGCGTCCGTGAGGGGGCCGGGCCGCGCCGGGCCGCCCGGGAGCAGGTTTCGGCGCCGGAGGGCCGGGGCTTCGGGGGCAGAGGCATCTGTCAGACGCGCGGGCGTCCCGGACGGCAGAGAGCGTCCCAAGCCTGGGACGCTACGCGCGGACAGGCCAGGGAGGCCGGGGGGGCCGGGAAGGGCCCCGGGCCGGGCCGCCGGCGGCGCGGGCGCGGCGGGACGCCGGCTCCCCGCTGCGCCCTCCGCGGCGCGGGCTCTTACCCGGCGCGGGCGCGGGCGCGGGCCCCGGCTCCGGCTCGGCCTTGGGCCCGTCCCGCGACGGCGGCGGCGGCGGCGGCGGCGGCGGCGGCGGGGGCGGCGGCGGCGGCGCGGGGAGGCCCGCGGGGCCCGGGCTCGGGGGACCGGGCGGGGGCGCCCCCGCGGGCGCGCGCTCCCGGGCGCCCCCCGCGCGCGGCCCCGCCGCCGCCCTGCTCTCCGCTTTTGTCACTCGGCACTGGGCGGTGGAGGCGGCCATCTTGGCTCCGGCGCACGCGGGGCAGCCGCGCCAGGCGGGCTCAGCCGAGCGCCGAGCGCCGCGCCGCGCAGCGCCGCCCCGCCCCGCCCCTCGGGCGCGCCCAGGGCGGCCGGCCGAGCACCGAGGGCTGAGCGCCGCGCTGGTCTCGGCCCCGCGGGCGGGGGCTGGAGCCACCGAGCTGCCCGCGCCGGCTCGCAGAGGCGTTCACGCCGTGCCCGAGCGGCCGCCAACTGCCGCCCCGGCCTGGGCCTCGGCGGGGAGGGACACTTTCCCCTACCCGGATATCCCTAAAGTTAGGATGGGACTCCTCCGGCCACACGCGTCCGCCCGCCCTAACATCGTCCAGGCTCCCGGAGCCCCAACAGGCGGAACTAGGACCTGCCCTGGGACCCTGCTCCATTCCCTTCCCCTCTGGGTCTCCCTCCGGGTCGGGAATCCTGGAAGACATCCGATCCCCAACCACGAGGATCCCCCCCAGCATCATCCTGGTATCCAAGTGTCCCCCGACGGCGCTGTCCCGCAGTCTTACGGAACTCCCCACGTGGCCGGCACCACATTTCAAGCACAGCTCGCTTCCTCCCCAACACCAAACCGGTTGCCCACAGCTGTTCCTTGACAGCTGGGTGGGGCTAGAATCTGACTGTTGCCCCGCCCCCAACCTGGCACCCGCCCCCACGGCCCACTTAGGGAGGGGTGGGAGAGGCTTCTAAGGACAGCCGAGCAGGGCCAGTGCCCAGACCTAGCCTTGATCTTGGGTATCCTTCCTCAAGGCAAGCCTTCCAGGATCTTGTCAACCACTCCTGAACCGCCCCCTGCCCTCCAGGTGTCACCGAAAGACTGATCATAGCTCCACCTCACAAGGACAAGGCCAGGGCAATGCCATGCCGACTCCTCACATCCCAGTAGCTTGGCCAGCTCCGCCAGCACTAACTGGGGGCTTGTGCATTGGTCTTCCCGTGGAAGCAGCTTAGCAACAGCTGAACCGGACTGCTAGGTGCATCCTCCCATCCCTGGGGTGCCTGGCCCAGGTGCCAAGTAAGGGGTGTGAGCCCGACATTCAGGCCTCTACCCAGGTGACAGAGAAAGAAGGTGGCAGGGCTGGAGCCTACAAACTGCTTCCTGTGACCTCCAGCCATCCACAGAGCTGGCTCAACCTCCCAGCCACCCCTGAGACAGCACAAACTTAGCCAGGTGTGTGAGCTGAATGCCCAGAAGACAGCCTTCAGCAGAAGCAAGAAGCCTGAGGCCACATCCCCACTCTGCCTCTCCCAGAAGTGTGACCTTAACCAACCACTATCCTCTCTCTGTGCCTCAGTCTCCTTGTCCAAGGAGGAGAGCGGGCTCTGATAACTCCACCCACCCCTTTGCAGACCCTCAAGTGCCCTTCTCTGGTCAGGGGGCTTGCGGATGGGTCCAGCCAAGCCTAGAGTACAGATCTAGATAGAAACCTGGAAGCTCCAGGTAGGAGAAACATGGAAGGAAGCCTCAGCCCCAAGCAGCCCCTGGACAGTGCCTCCTGTTCAGGCACCTTCTCTATTCCCCAGGGCCTGCCTACCCCTCACTGCCAAGTTTTCTGCCTTGAGGTTTAGTAAAGGCTCCCACAAAGTCAGGCTTTGCAAGCCTGGGTCCTTCACCTTTCTAGGCTCTGCCGTGACCAGCTACAGGCTCCTTCACCAAAACATTACTTCTGGATTTCCCAAGCTGTCCTCCACTGGCAAGACCACCGAACATGGTGTTCAGAAGTCTAGCTCTGCTGCTTTGTGACGATGGCAAAGCAGATGACCCACAGTTTCCTTATCCATAAAGCAGGAACACAGTCATCCTTAGCCCCACAGAATTGTTTTGAGGTGTAAATGAGATGAAACCTTAGTACACAGCAAGCACTCGACTATGGGAGGGTTATCGATGCTGTCAGACAAAGTAAGCACCATTGAAAATCTAGATCTGCCCTGTCCAACAGCATTGCCACTAATCTTGCACTAGCCTTGTATTTCAAGTGCTCAACAGCCATATGTGACCAGTGGTGACATATGCTTCAGGACAGCGCAGATATCTGGAGAATATTTCCATCATCTCAGAAAGCTCCATCGGACAACACTGCTCTACATAGATGTTATTAAGAGCAAGGATTCTAGAGCCTGATCTGCCCGTGGTTTCAAATCCCAGCTCTACTACTTCTGGCTGTGTGACCTTGGGCAAACTAATTAAGCTCTCTGTGCCTCAGTTTCCTCATCTGTAAAATGGGGATAATAATAACACCCACCTTGTAGGGTTGTTGTGAGGATGTAAATGAGTTGGTGTTTGTAAAGTGCTTAGAACAGTATCTGGCTCCTAGTAAGAGCATGTATGTTAAAGTCACTATTGATCTGGGCAGAGAGGACTGGATCCAGAAGCAGCCCTAGCCTGGCCTCAGAGTAAAACACAAATGACCCCAAAGTGGCAGGGCGGTTGTGAGGATGGTTGTCAAAATACTTTGTAAAGTGACTTGAAACACTTCTGGGAAAGTGGAAGTGGAATGGCTGCCACCCTCCCACCCCTCCATCCCTCTGGGCCCCTGGGAAGTGCCAGGGCTCCAGCTCTGCCTGCCCCCTCTCCTCTTACCATCTCCGTAGGCTGGCCCAGGGTCCTCAGCCCATGTGGGTGGGAAGGGCACTGTGAGAGGTAAGCGGGGCCGGCGGGAGGTCAGGAAGCCACCTGGCAGCCCCCCAGGCTCATGGCCCAGGGGGCTGGGGGGCTGCTCAGATGCTGAGGTGGCCAGCAGCTCTTGCAGGATGTTGATGGGCGAGACAGTGAGCTCCCAGTTGGTGATCCCGAAGTCACGCAGGTGGGCCCGGGCGTGGCTAGAGAGGCCAGCCCGAGTGTCAAAGCCGGCCCCGCAGAAGTCACAACGCATCAGGCTGAAGGTGCCCGGGTCGAAGTTAGCCACTGTGGAGGGAGAGAGGACATGGACTGCCTTGTGGGGGCGACTCTCTGGCCCCAGCCCTCCCCGCCCCCAGGGCTGCTCACCCTCCTTGGGTCACACAGCCAGTGCTGTTCCTCAGCCTGGATGCCCCCCTTCCCCTCTGCCCTTCACGCTCCTGTCGGCGGTGTCAGATCACACGTCCTCCTGCTCCAAGAAATTTTCTCTGCCTGACCTCCCAGAGCTCGCAGCCTCAGAAACACTTCTCCAGTTGTGGATGTGCAAGCATTTGGGCATGTTTGATTAATACCCTTCTCACGTCTAGAGCTCATGTCTGTTTTTGCTCACCATCACCCCAGTGCTGTGAATTAAATCGTTGTTGAATGAAGAAATGGACAAAAGGACAGGACCCCCGGTGGAGTCAGGGACTCCTCTCGGCTTCCCCAACTTCCTGGTTCCCTGAGCCTCCCCCCATCACAGGCCTGGTCACTCAGCATCGTAACTGCCTGCTTTCATGGCTGTCCGCCCCCTGCCCTGCTCTCCCAGCGTGCACATGCAGGCATGCGCACGCACACACACACTCTCAAACACCATAGAGGACCTCCCCAGATAGGCTCCACGTCTGCCAGTGTCAGAACCACCCAGGGCACTTGCATTGGAGTCAGACCTCCAGAGTCCGAACCTGGGGGCCTGGGAATCTGCACACCTCACAGGCAGCCCTGGGGGCTTCTGACGCTGGCCAGGGTCCCAACACTCCTGTGACGGGCCGTGGACTCCAGGAGCACAGGGACTGCTGTTTCCTTGACTGCTGTGTCCCCAAGTGCCCAGAACAGAGGGGACCTCACTCAATAGGTATTTGTACAAATAAGGAGTAAATGAAATTCCCTCCCTGGCGCTGACTCCTTCCTCCAGCCGCTGGAAGGGCTGGGGCATTGGGGCGTCCCCACCCCCACCGACATGGTGTCCTTTGCTGTGGCTCCCAGGTCTTCCCGGCGGGGAGCCCCCGACTTCACCCTACTCTGCACCAGGGAGGATTTAGATGGAGAGCTGGTTGGTTCAGAACTCAGCCACCCAGCCGTTCGTCTCCTGGCCTCACAGGGAGTGGGTGCTGGAGCCAAGCCGCCATACCTTTTTTCTTCTTCTTCTGGAAAGAGAACCTGCGCTCGATGGCCTTCACCTCCTCAGCGGAGATGAAATGCCGCACATTGTAGCTGACGCCCACGCGGTTCAGGTGGCCACGGACGTGGTTGGCCAGCCCGATGCCGTTGTGGAAGCGGTCAGGACAGTAGGGGCACTTCCGCTCCTCGGGCGGCAGTGCCACGGCCGGGTCCCCATCCAGGAGCGTGTCCAGCCCCAGCGGGCCGCCCAGCGGTGAGTCCAGGAGCAGGAAGTCCAGGGGGTGGGTGCCCCCCAGCCCCAGCTCCTCGGGCTGCAGGCTTGGGGGTGCCCTGGCCGCTGCAGCCATGACCTGCGGCCCAAGCTTCACCACCAGCACGACGGGGACCATCCCGTGGAGCTGCTGCTGCTGTGCCTGTGAGGCTTCGGCGGCCCGCAGGGCTTCTCGGAAAGTCCGCTTCAGCTCCAGGGCCAGCTGTGGGATGAGGTTGGGAGTGGCTGGGGGAGAAAAGACCCCATTTTCAGGGGAAAAGTCCATTTCTGAGGCCACTGGTATGCCCTCCTCCTCCTCTTCACTCCAAGGGTGCCTCCGGTCCCCAAGCTGGGCTGGGAGCCCCTGTGGGTGGAAGGCGCTCTTGTTTCTCCCGGGCTGTAAGGAGTAGGGGGCCGATGCTAGCGGTGAGGGGAAGGCTGGCCTCGCCAGGGGCCTCTGGCTGGAGCTGTGCGGGAGTGGCTTTGACAGTGGGAAATCCCTCATGCCCAGCTGCTGGCAGTCTGGGCCAAAGGCCAGGCTGGGGTCGTATCCAGCAGGGTTCTCCTGCCACGTAGGGGCCAAGAGCGGTTCAGCTTTGCCAAAGTAGTCCTCAGCGGCATCAGGGAAGCGGGCATACATGTCTTGGCTGGTGCCTGGCTGGCTGGCGGCGTCCTCCTCAAAAGCCTCGCCATCCTCCTCCCAGTGGGGACGAGCATGCATGAGCCTCATGTGCTCCCTAAGCAGGCTCTCACTGGGCGCAGGGAAGCCACAGAAAAGGCAGGCACTGAGGCCCGAGGAGTCTCCATAGGGGTGATAGGCGAGGGCAGTGGCATCAGGGCCCAGGCTGCTGGCCCCGCTGTTGCCCCCGAAGGGCTCCTTGGCAGCCTGGCCTGACGGCTCGCGCACGTGCAGCTTGGTGTGTTGCACAAAGGCCTTGGAGGAATTGGTGCCAAAGATGCACTTGGGGCACTGCAACCGCGCCTCCCGGCCCTCGTCGCCCGGCACACGCTTCAGCTTCTGGATCTCCTCGAGGATCTTCTCCCTCGAGGCTTGGTGCAGCTGCCGGTGCTGCTCAAGGGCGCCTGGGTCGGCGAAGGCCCAGCCACACTCACCGCAGGCCAGCGGAGCCGGGTGGGCGGGGGGCTCCTGGCCTGGGGCGCGGCGGTGCTGGCTCATGTGCTCCAGAAGGTGCTCCTTCTGCTTGAAGTAGATACTGCACTCAATGCAGGGGAACACGGCCGGCTCCTCGTCCTCATCCTCGTCCTCGACCGGGCTGGCCATCCCCTCGGCCACCTCCTCTAGCAGCTCACACAGGAAGGGCCCTGTCCGGATCCGGGGCAGCAGTGGCTGCAGCCGCTCCACAGATGCCTCAGAGTTCACTGTCCAGGTCTGTGTGGCTACCTCAGAGGCCGACCTGGGCAGGCCCCAATCAGATGGCTGAGCCAGCTCCTCCAGGCCCACCAGGTGCTCTCTGGTGCCCACCACCGCCACATCCAGCGTCTTAGTGTTCTCTTCCACTGGCACAAGCACCGTCCTGAAGGAGGCGAGGGGTGGTGGCTGGGATGGCAGGTCCAGGCGCAGCCCTGCATCCTGGGGTGGGGCCTGCTCATCTGTGTCTCGGAGCCAGTTGAACCTGGGGCGGCTCCGGGGGGCCTTCTCCAGGAACTTTGCTTCACTCTGGTGGTGCAAGAACCTTCTAGAGCCCTCGAGCTCAGCGTGGGGCTTCACAGTTCTCACAGTGACTGAGTCCTCAAACCTCTGTTCAGATGGGATGCTCTCCCCAGGTTCCTGGACCAGGGGGTACTCCCAGGGCCCCCGACCATCAGGGGGACCAGGGAAGTGGCCCAGGAGATGGGGAGGTGGGGAGCCCGGCCGGAAGTCCAGGCTGCCTCCATCCCAGCAGCTGCAAGGAAGTGCCAATGGTGACAGGTTAGCCACAGGCCTATTTCCCTTCCTTGGGTGAGGGAGGGGGTCTTGCAGGCAGTCTGAGACAGGCCCCAGAGACCCAGCCTGAGGGTGGCCTCAGAGGGGCTGGGAGTGTTGGGGTGAGGGTGGCAGGTGGGTGTATCACATGTGGACCCTTCCAGAGCCCTTGGGCCAAAAGCCAGGCTCGCCTCCCAGGATGCACCTGACCACATAGCCCAGCCCCAATGCATCATGGGGGATTGTGCAGAGACCACACCTGGGGTCACAAGGTGTGTCCCCAAGTCTGGTGGCACAGTCAACTCTCATCTGTCCCCCAGGAGGGCCCAAGGCTCTGCCCTGTGCTCCAGGCTGCATCTGTCTTGGTCCTCCCCAAACTGGGGTGATTTAGTTAGCTGAGTTTCAACTTTCCAGCAAATTTGGTGAAACTCTGCTGGATAAACAACTCAAAGGAATGCACCATTTCTCTGCATCTCTGCTCTTGGAAGGGCAGAGTCAGGAGAGGTTAAGTCCCTGCTCAGCCCCGGGCCCCTGGGCCCCTGACCTCCTTTGGGAGAGGAGGAGGCAAGGCAAACTCACTGAGCCTCAGTTTTCCAGTCCTAAAAATGGGGACAAATCCCAAGAAGCAGGCGCCTTTGCATCCTTATGCAATATGTAAGGAGCTTTCTCACACCCGTAATCAAAGAAAACTTAACCCACAGCAGGTGCTTATTTAAATGATCACAACCATAGACTTTCAAACGGGGCCCTTGACCTTGTGCAATGCAGGGTGAGGATGACACAACCCAGGGCTGGGGAAGCACTTTGCTTGGCCTGATGTCTGGCTCCCCGTAAGCCCAGGACCAGTGTGGGTTCTTATTACGACTGTTCCTGATCCATCTCCCTTCATCTGCCTCCACCAGGGGCTGTCGATCATGCTTACAGAACAGAGGCGGACACGGTTCCCTGGAGAGGCTGAGCAGAAATCACAAATCACCTCTCTAAGCCCCATCAGTGACATGCGGCCCTAACAGGACCATGCCCCGTGGGATGGGGCAAAGATGCAGTGAGGCAAACCTGTGCTGGGAGCCTAGCACGCAGCACACGCTCTGCGATGGAAAGCTATTGTCAATCCTGACTTGACAATTACTATGTATTAGCACCCCCCAAGCCTTTTAATGGAGGGTGGCTGCTGTCAGCATTGCTGTGGATTCCTGCTCCTACTCAACGTCCCTTGGGTCCTTAAGGCAAGTTCATGAGATGCATCTCAGGCACTCCATTTTACGGATGAGGAAACTGAGACTCAGAGAGGCCTAGCATCGTTCTAAGGGTTGCCTGCCAGAGACGGGACTCCAAGGGTCCAACCTCCAGGCTCCTGCCCCTCTGGCCCAGCTCCCAGCAGGGATAATGAGAGTTGACTGTCTGTGTTCATCCAAGTCCACCCCTTGACCGCCTACACACCCAGGGGCTTGCCTGCCAGGGGCCACCTCTTCCTGCCTGGCCTCCTGATTCCCTCCTGTCCCCTCCTCACTCCCGGGGCTCTTCTGGGGCCGGGGCACATCCTGCTTGCCCCCCTGCCCTCCCTGAGGTCAGGGCCAGCGTGGCACTCACCAGCTGCTGATCCGATGGGTGGCGGAGGTGGCACGGGGGAGGGCTTCGCTGAGGCCGGGATGGGGCTGCCCGTCTGCAACAGAGAGGGGAGACCCTGAGGGGCTGGGGTCACCCTAGCCAGGGCCCTTCACAGCACCGCAGCTCCAGGAGCCCTGTCAGGCACCTCAGCAGGGCCCGGCAGCTCCCTATCCCTCTGCCCGGAGAGGCCTTTGGCCTCTGCTCTCCTGAACCCTGAAAGGGGTTTCTTTGGAGGAGTCCCCTTAGCTCTCCGGGGGACCACAGGGGCTTGCTGCCTTCAACCCTCTTCTCTTCACTCCTGTCTGGCAGCCAGGGTGATTTTTTAAAGTCACACCCTGGTAAAAATTCACCTAGTTTCTCATCATACCTACTCTAAAAGCCAGAGTCTCAGCTGCCCTACCAGGCCCTGCCAGGGGGCCTCTGCAGGCCTCTCCAGCCTCAACTCCCTCTCCGCCCCCTCACTCCCTCCGCCCCAGTCCTCAGGAAGCCTCCAGCCCACCTAACTCTTTCTGGCCGTGGGGTCTTTGCACTGGCTGTTCCCTCTGCCTGGAGAGCCCTTCCCTGGCCATCTACTAAAGTGACCTCCTGATTTTCTCTCTCATCACCTGTTTCACTTCTTTCTTAGCACTCTCTGGAATTGCATAGACCCTTCTCTGGATGACTGCTTGCCTGCGTCCCCTGCCAGCACGTAAGCCCCTGGAAGCCTCGTTCACAGCAGGTTGGCACATAGCAGGTGCTCCACCAATCCTTGTCAGACGGTGAGCGAGGAGCCCTCTAGCCTGTCCCTGCCTTCTGGACCCCCTTCCAGGCCTCCATCCTACAGTCAAATCCCCTGCTGAGACCCCTCACACAGATAGAGCCAACTCTCCATTATCTGCCTGTGGAGCCAATGCCTGGAGCGACCACAGGAATCCCGGCCTGCGCCTCCTCTGCCCACCGCACCCGCCTGACTCGGACAAGCGTGCCAATCAGGGCACAGGCCAATTGCCCAGGCCAAGGTTAACACACGGGGGTAACTTGAGCCCCATCCAGAGCCTGACAGATGCAATTACTGGATGAGCTTCAACTGGAGGACAGTCCAGAAAGAGGGCCAGGGCCAGGGCTCATTCTCTGTCCAACCCCCACCATCCAATTTGCCCAGGAAATTGAGAGCTGACTGTCAGGAGCCAAAGAATTAAAAGGACTGGCGAGGGTAGGAGGGTGGTCAGAAAGTTGTGGTCACTGCCCAAGAGACTTTCTGCTGAGCCTGAGAGGAGGGCTGTGGCTGTCAAGTGGCCTCTGGAAGGTGAGGGTGGTGATGGGGTACAGAAATTTGCACTGTCTGGAGCAGTTTCTCAACCTTGGTGCTATTCCAATCCAGGGCCGGGTCACCCTCTGTGGTGGGGGGGCATCCTGTGCACTCCAGGGTGTTGAACAGCATCCCTGGCCTCCACTCACTGGATGCCAGCAGTGCCCCCGCCCCTGGCCCTACAGTCACGACAACCAAAAATGTCTCCAGACATTGCCAAAGTATTCCCTGGGGGCAGACTTGGCCCCATTCAAGAACCCCTGGTGGAGACTGATAGGGAGCAGATCCAGGCCAGAGGTGTGCTTGGATGCAAGGGCAGGTGGTCAGGGTGGGGTGTGGGACAGAGTTCGAGGGTTGGGAAAGCAAGGACTGGACCAGCCAAGGGAGAGGGACCCCCTAATAATGGGGTGTCTTGAGAACACAAGGATCACAGACAGGAGCTTCTCAGGAGAGGGCAACCAGTTCACCAGCAACAAGCCTAAGCACAGCCTAGAGGCACAAGTCTGAGGGTCCAGGCGTCCTGCTTCTGAGATTCTGGGACCCCAAGCTCCCGAGATTCCGAGCGTCCCAGATTCGATGATTCTGCGATTGCTGTTGTTTAAGAATTCCGCGAGCCAGGGGGCCGCGCTGGCCTCTTTGAGCAGCTCCAGCGAGGCTCCTATTTTTAGTGGCAGCAACTTTGGAGGAAGCAGGCCAAGCAGGGCCCTGTGTCCAAGACACCTGGGGGTTGGGGGGCTCGTCCAGAGGCCTCCACAGCTGGTGGGGATCCAGAAGTCCCTATGGGTCAGACGAGGTACCCAGGATGCAGCCCTTGGCAGTGGCCATGCCAAGGGGCCTCATTCACTCCTGCCATCTGGGGCCCCAGAGAGGGTTTGAAAATGAGAGAGGGAAAATGAGAAGGGTGTCCATGAGCAGCTTGAACCCCAAGCCAGGCAGCTTGACAGAGTGGCCAAGAATCTAGACTTCAGAGTCAGAAAGATCCGAGTTCAGGGCCCAGCAGTGACCTGAGGGCCTGCCTTTCCCACTCCAAGCCTGGTTCCTCCTCTGGATAATGGAACAGCCACCACCCTAGTCTTGCAGGGCCAGTGAAGGGTGCCAACAAGATCACAGTAAATGCTCAGTCCAGAAAGGCAGTGGTGGGGGAAAGGAAAGGAGGTGGGAGTGCCTGAAAGGTCAGAGCTGGCTTGGAGACATCTGAGGCTGGACCTGGAGTCTCAGGCCGGCTCACTCCATGCTCTGATTTCCTCCCCAGCCTGGGGCCCCACGAGGGCAGAAATGATGTGTTGTTTGGCCCCTGGGTCCCAATGCCAGGCATGTACTGCACTCTTCACCAATCCGTGGACCCTCTCATCCCCAAAAGCCTCGGCTGCACCCAGGAAGCCAACCAGGGAGACCAAACATGGTGCGGGGGGCTGCCGGGAGGCGTGGAGGCTCCAGGCCAACAGCCACGAAGGAGGACAGAGAAGGCAGTGGGTGCATCCGTGTCCTGGCGGAGATGTCTCGAGGTGGCCACGCCAGGGGTGCCCTTGGGGGGCTCCAAGGGCTGGGCAAGGATGAAGGAGGGCCCAGGCTTCGGGGTGGAACAGCAGCCCCAGAGGCTGTTCCTATTTATAGGCATCACAAGACTCCTAGGGCAGGTGCCTGTGCCAGGGAAGGGGGGTCGAGCAGGGCAAATGGGCAGCGGGGAGACGCTGTGTTCAAAGCCCAGGCCCTCCTCCAACCTCCAGGCCACGACCCCACTCCAAGTCAGGCCACCCCGCCCGCTCCAGGCCCCCATTTGCTCAAGAATACCATTAAGGGTGGGCCCAGCCCCCTGAGGCAGCCACCTCCCCCTCTACCCAGGCACATGCTCTGGACCCTGATTGACTCCCAGGGGAGTGAAGATGCACCCACCTGCCTACCTTCCCTCACTCTCCAGACCTGGGGCTTCTGCCAGGGAGAGAAACAGCCCCCAGTTCCTCAGAACCAGACCCAGAGAGGACCTGGACCCCCAGAGCCTGTTCCCTGGGGCTCCCACAAAGTCAAGGTCCCAGGCCAGCCACGTCTCTGGGCTTCTGTTACTAACGGTTTGTAGGAGGGGATTATACTTGCCCTCAGGGGTCTCACTTTGCCACCCCCCTGCATGACACCTTCAGGTGCCACGAGTCACCTTGTCACAGTTGTGTACACGGCACCAGCTGACCGGATGCCCCCTGCCCTCTTTGCCTGACTCACTGCTCCTCATCCAGGCCCCCCCGTGCTTCCCCCATTGCATCCTCAGCGACTGTGTCATAACACCTGGTGGCTCTCTCCTCCACCACAGATGGCAGGTTCCACAAAGGCGGGGATGGTATGTGTGTTTGGTTACTGCTGTACCCTGGTGCCTGGCCCCAAGAAGGAGCTCTGTAAATATCCGAGCATCATGAGTGGCGCTAAGGGACAACTGGGGCAGGTCAAGGATGCCTTGACACAGGGTGGTGGTTAAGGACAAGGATTATCAAGGCAGGTGACTGCCTGGGCGTGACCTTAGACAACTTACTTAATCCCTCAGGGTTTCAGTTTCCCCATCTCTAACATGGATAATCATAATTGAGGCTACCCTACAAAGTTCTTTTGAGAATGGCATGTAGGAAGCCCTGACAAAGTGCTTGGAGGTTCCTGGAAGCCAAGCCCTGTAGGGCAGGCCAGGGAGATGATGGGAGATGTCTGGTGCATCAGCCTGCACTACCCCACCACTCTCCAGCCCGACGAGACTCCTGCCTAGTCCTTGAACATGCCAGGCTCCTCCTTACCACCGGGTCTTTGCCCCTGCTCTTCCTTTCACCTGGCTTGCCCTTCCCACCATTCATTCCATGCTCCTCTCAAATTCCACCCCCTCAAGGAGGCTTTCCCAGGTCTGCCAGGCACTCTCCTGGCACTCTGTTTCATACCTTCACAGCATCCGTCACTACCTGCCCTTCTGTTATTTGTATAGTTGCTTGTTATGCCCTACTAGAAGGTCAGGACCCTGAGGGCAGGGACTTTTGCCTCTTTTGTTTATGGCTGTATCCCCAGCGCCTAGAACAGAGCCTGGCACATAGTAGGTGCTGAGTATTTAATAAATGAATAACAAATCTTAAGATAGGGACAGTGTGAGATCCACTTTTGATGGGTAAACCGAGGCACAAAGGGGTGGCTAGCATCCTTGACTACTCAGTCTCTCCCTAGCCACTAGAGGGCACAAGCTGTTTTCCCCGTGGCTCAGGGGCAGGACCCAGCAAGACAGTGCAGCAAGAGGGAGCTGGGATACGCTGGCGGGAAGGAGATGCACCTGGAGAACTTGTGGGCTCCGGGTGGGGAGCTCGGGGGGCTAAGCTGGGACCTGGACTGCATTAGTGTGCCCAGAGGAAGGAGCCAGGTGGGACTGAACTCAAGCCTCAGCTCCTCACCACCCACTGGGGGGCCTTGATCAAGGCCTCCCTGGGCCTCTGTTTTCACAACAGTAAAATGGGAAACTAAGCAGAGTGCCAAGACAGGCCTCTGAACCCAAGCAGAATCAGAATCCCAACTCGGACCCTGCTGGGCTAGGTGACCCAGTCTCCTCTGTGCCTTGGTGACCAGGCCGGGTGCTGCCACAGCGCCCACCCTCTTACCAGTAATGCCACCTCTGCCATCCAGAATGTCTCGGGGGCCCTCCTTGGCGACAGGCAGGTAATGGGTGGACTGGAAGATGCCACCTTCCCCCTCAGCAGCCTCGGCCCCACCTTTGATGTCATCCCTTGGTGCTGGGCCAGGCAGTCTCTCAGGGCCACGAGGACGATCTGGGGTGGCCAGGCCACCTGCCAGGGGTCCATCCATG
Source organism: Equus caballus (assembly GCF_041296265.1). Lineage (NCBI taxonomy): Eukaryota > Metazoa > Chordata > Mammalia > Perissodactyla > Equidae > Equus > Equus caballus. The sequence goes on from NC_091704.1 coordinate 14,658,664, forward strand.
GATGCTGTCTGCTTGGCTCCACTCAGATTCTGGGCTGGCTCAGCGAGGCATCGTAGGTCTGGGGGCAGAGAGACAGGTACTTAGGAGAGGTAGGAAAGGGACTCTGCCTCAGTTTCTCTTTCCTTGAGCCCCAGTCCTCATCCTGGCAGCCCAGTGCCTCAGTTTACCTCCCAGCCCAGGTAAGATAAGTAAATGGTGTTGTGGTCCTATCCACACACACTGTATCCTGGATGGCCCCTGTCCTCAGTGTACCTCAGTCTCCCCACTGATAACTCTTCTCTTCACACAGATCCTGCACTGCCTCAGTTTACCCCATTTTTATACATGCATACTCAGCCACCTTGTTTTATTCCAGCATTAATCCTGTCACCTCTCCCAGATGCCTCCCTTCCTTCACACACTGCTGCACTTTCCCCAGTTGTGCTGGCACTTCCACGCAAATGCATACTCCATGCCCATGCCTCAGCAAGAACCCCAGCCACTTCTGCACTCTGTCCTATACACCGTCTCAAGTCCCCCCATCATTACCCCTGCACTTATCTCATACTCCAACCCTCCCCATCAAGTGTTCTTAGGGTTCTCCAGCATGAACCCCTTCACCTCACACGTAGCCTCAAGTGACCCCAGCATACCCCTCATGCATACCCAACCTGGGACCCTCCATCCCACCCTCCTAAGATCTCTCTAGTCTGTGGGCAAAGGGGGCAGATGGGGCTCCTGGTCCAGAAATCAGGACCTTGGGGAGGCCGTGGGGGTGGGGGCTGTCCTCTCCACCTATAAATACCTTCAAGGTAACGGCAGAAAGTGAAGGGCAGGAATGAGGCGCCCTCCCCAGGGAGACAGTGGGGAGGCCAGGCCCAGGCAATCGGGGCGGGGCCGGGGCTCCAGGCCTGGCTGCAGGCGCTGCCCTCAGGGGCCTGGGGGCTCCCAGGGGGCCCGTCCCCGTACTGGCAGTCGTGGCGGGGGTCCCTGCCCAGGCCCGGAGGAAGCACCTGCAGGCGCCCACCCGGTGGGCACTGCCCGCCAGGACCGGGCAGGACCGCAACTTCGGAGCACTTTGGCAGCGTGGGGAGCGGGGCTCCCTCCTGGACGCCCCCCGGGGGTCGCAGGGGTGGTGGCGGCGCCGCGCCAGCGCACCCTTCGGGGGGCCAGGGTCCAGCAGATGCGCCCTCCGCCCGTGCACCTCGGGGCGGGAGACCCCGCGGGACGCGCCGTGGTACGGGGGACACCTGCCCCAAGACCCCCGCTCCTCCCCCCACCTGCGCGGCCCCGCCCCCGACCAGGCCCCGCCCCTACAAGCCCCGCCCCCGCCCCCCGCTCTGGGGGGTCCCGCCTGGCCCGGCCCGGCCCCGGCCTCCCCCTCCCCGCGCCGGCTCCGCCCCGCCCGCGGGCTCCCCAGGCCGGGCCGGGCCTCACCGGGGAGGCGGCGTCGCCGGTCGGGCACCGGGGCTCGGAGCTCCCCTCCTCGGTGCGGCCGTCGCTGCCGCTACCGCCGCTGCCGCTCCCGGTGCCGGTGCCGCGGCCTCCGCAGCCGCCGCCGCCTCCACCGCTTGGGGGACATTGTCCCTTTAAATCGCTCCCCCCCGCCGCCCCGCCCCCCCGGCGCGCCGCCGTGACCTCAGCGCGACAGCCCCGCCGCGCCGCCATGATGGGGAGGTCTGGGGCACCCCCTCCCCCCCTACAGCCCCCCCGGGGAGGCCGGCCAGCGGGCGCGCCGCCATGTTGGGAGTGGCCAGGCGGGTCACCCTTAAAGGGCCCGCGCGGCCTGAGAGTCCAGGGAGAGGCTCTGTTTCCATGACAACACTCTTGTCCTCCTGCCCCCAATGGCTCCTCATCACCCCACTGTTCTTCCAATGCTAGGCCGACTAATAGCACCAGAAGAGTGGGGAGGGGGCAGAGAAGTTCCCCCATGGACCATCCATAGGTCATTAAAGACTCCACCCAGCCAATCTTCAGTCCCTTGCTCCCAATCAGCTACCTTCCAACCACAAGTGTACTCCCTCCTTTCGCATTATCCACACTGGACTTCAGCACCTCCATGCCTCTAGGGCTGCCCTAGGTCCCCAATACTAAGCCCTCCTTCTCCCCCCAACCCCCAGGATCGCAGCCTCTAGGAGTACCCCATCATGCACTCAGGATAAGCCGGCTGCTCTCTTACATCTACCGCCCATCTACACATCCAACCACCCATGCATCTCCCCACCCATTCATCCACACACTCACTCAATCGACCACTCATCTATCTACCCAATCAACTAACCACCTATCCATCCACCCCCTCCAACCACCTATCCACCCACCCACCCACCCATCCATCCATCCAAACACCCACTCAAAACACCATCCACCTCCCATCTACCTACTCCATCCACGACTCAACCAACATCTGATCCTGTCAGCCAGCTAGCCACCCTCCCAAATCCCCACACCCATCCACCCATCTGAACACCCATTCAACCCACCCACCCATGTCCCATCTACCTGCCCACCTGCCCACGACCCAAGTAAATACTCACTTATCCATATGACCAAGCAAGCATTCCCCCATCCCTACACACCTGCTTCCACCCAGCCACCCAGACATCCATGCATCAATTGCACATTTCCTTGTTTGTCTCCTCCACTACAGTATAAGCTCCATAAGGACACGAGTCCTGTCTTCTGCCTAGTTCCTTAATGTTTTTCCACTGCCCAGCTCAAGAGTCTCAGGAGACTTCAACAAATGTACATACAATATATATAACCGTGTACTCAATGAATTCAGGTATTTATTTCCTACTATGATCTAGGCCTTTTCTAGGCAGACATATCCATTCCAGCTAACCACTTACTTACTTATCCACCAGGGCCACATCCAGCAAATGTCAACCTAGTCATCACCTATTGTCCCATCCAGCCCACTCTTCACCCATCCACTCACCCATAATTCAAATGCCCACTCACTTACCCAACCAACACCCACAGAGCTCACCCATCTCCACACCCACCTGCCCCTTCCTTCCTCTGCCTCCTGGACCCACGCCCTCCCTGCCATGAGGGAGCTGGTGTGGGGACTGGGGGCCTAGGGAGATGCTCTCATCTGGGGCCGGGGGGTGGGGGGTTAGTGTAGGTGGGATCTGGGCTCCATTGAGAAGCAGGCACTGCCCCTAGCAATGAAGAATACCTTTTATGGAACACTTTAAACTATGGGTCTTGTACTGTGTAAGAACTTGAGGTTCAGTTTACAGATGAGGAGATGGAGGCTCTGAGAGGGTCAAGGCCTAAGGTCACACCCCTGGCGAAAGTCTCCTTACATGGGCTCTCCCTGAGACTGCCAATTAGGGGAGAATTCGGGAGAGCTGAATGCTGGAGGGGTGCCTTGTGACTGGCAACACTTCGAGGCAAAAAAACCATCAATTTTACTGAAATCAAGATTTTACTGGGCAACCTCATGGTGCTAGACTGGTTAGCACCTAAAGCTCCACTCCCCACTGGAGGCCACGCTGGGCTGAGGCAGGGCTCGGACAGACCCCTAAGAGGGCTCTCTCTCTGTTCCCAGACCACGTGGGACCGCCTGGGCAGCTCAGGTGGTGTCTCCGTTGACGCATGGTGCTTTGAGGGCTAGGGGCTGGCTCCGGGATCCTGATGTCCTGGGAAGAAGCTGCAGGTTCTGGACGGCATCCCTCAGCTGGACCTGAGCATTCTCCAGCTCCGCTAGGCGGCGCTCCTGGGGAGGGAGCGGCACTGGGCTCCCAGCCAGGTGAAGGTTGCAGCCCAACCCTCTCCCCTCACTTAGCCCAGGTCTGCCCCAGGGCTCAGGCAGGGTCTCACCAGACTTTTCAGCCGGTGGTCCTCACTGCTTGGAGGATGGTGCCCCGGATCCAACTGCGACGTCCTGTAGGGATCAGGGACAAGGGGGAGGGTCAGATGCTGAGGAACTCCCCTCCAGCTCCTGGTTGGAGAGTCAGGGGTTCAGGGGGCGGGGCTTGAGGTGGAGGCGGGGCTTGTCCGGGCTGGAGGGCGGGGCCTAGATCAGTTTGAAGAAGGCGCCGAAGCAGAGCTTTGAACGGCTGGGAGGAAAGGACCAACCAACTCTTGGAGGCGGGGCTTGGCCGGTCCCTGGTCGGGGCGTGACCCGGGTAGGGGCGTGCCCAGACAGAGAGGGGGCGTGTCCCAGCCTGTTCCCGGGAGGTTGGTGGAGGGGTGGGGCCCGAACTGGAGGACCTGCCAGAGAGCCGGGGTGGGCTCACCTGCGGGCGGTCGGGAGGAGCTGACCAAGAGGCGGGGCCTACACAGGTGTGTTGGGGCGGGACGGCAGAGGGGGCGTGGCCACACCCCGAGTGATTTGCGTGGGACTGACTGGCAGGGGCCTGCGCCGATCCGATTACAGCGGGCCCACGCGGGGGCGGAGCGAATGGAGAGGGCGGTGCTCACCCTTCACGGAGCCTGGAGTCCAGCTCCTGCAGCTGGCCCCGAAGCTGCTCCTGCTGCTCGGTCAACGCCCGGATGTCGGTGCTCAGCGACTCCACCAGGCCGGACAGCGTCTTCTGTTCTTCGCGCAGCGCGGCCACCTCGCACTGCAGCTCTGCCAGCTGTGGGGAGGGAGCAGCTGTAACCTGATCCGCCGTCCCACCCCTGCTCCCCAAAGACCCTGACCTTCCTGCCCCTTGCGCCCTGCCTCCTCACCGCCATGCTCCGTTGGGGGAACAGCGCTCTCGTTTTACAGAGGAGGAAACTGAGGCTCAGAGAGGGTTGTGCTGGGTCCAGGGTCACACAACGCCGCGAGCTCGGTATTTGAACCGAGACCTGCCTGGCTTTCAGTCTTTTTCCAGTCCTGTCTCTTCCCTCTGTATGGGGATCTGGGCTGTATCTCACCTTGCCCATAGGTCGGTGCGTGCCCAGCGCTTGGTCTCTGTCTCGTGGCTGGTCCAGCTGGCGCTGCCAGGGCACCGATGGCTTCCGTGGTAGCGAGGCCGAGGCTCCGGTCCAGGGCCGGCCGCGGGGCACGGGGCCCGTGCGTACGGAGCCTTGGGGTCGCGGCCTGGGCCCTGCAGACGGGCGGCGGCGAGTGGGGCGGCCAGCCGGGACGCTCTGCGTGCGCTGCACCGGCCTGGGCAGCCTCCGGGGTCTCTCCTCGTCTGGCCGCTGCCGGGCCCAACTCCCTGCGCGCTGGACGCTGCGCAGGGACTGGCTCTTGGAAATGAGAGGGGTGTGCTTGGGGAGGTCCCGAGGGGCCAGGAAGCCGGGTTTCTCCCCTGCAGAGAAGCTGGGGGTGGGATGGGGGAGCTCAGACACTCCGCTGGCCCCTGAGCTGATACCATCCCTACCTCTGACCAGAAATGACCCCACCCCTGATCTTCTACTTCTATGTGACATTGTCACTGATGGGATAACATTTTGACCTCTGACATTGTCCTGGACTTCTGACAAGACTGTCCTCTCTATGGCCCTTGATATGACCCCAATCTAATCTTTGACTCCTCTCTAGCCTTGTCCCTGACCTTTGACACAGTGTGACCCTTGACCTGACCCTCTCTGTAACCTCTGATTCCAATTTGACCCTGGGCTTGACCTCTGCTCACAAGGGTAGCTTCTTCCTTCCCAATCTGACGCCCTCTTGTCCCCAATCTCTGACCTTAAACTGACCCTGTCTCTGCCCCCGATAGACCATGGTCCGTGACTTATGATCCCAAATATGACTCTGCCTATAAGCTTTGGCCTCATCTGACCTTGGGCCTGACCTCTGCTTACAATATAAACCTGTCTTAGACCCTTGATGTGCATCTTAACATTTGACCCCAATGTTACCCCTGATTTGACCCCATCCATAACCTCTCACTGAAATTTGCCCTTCATTGCTGACCACATGTCACTTTCTCTCTCTGAATCCAGATGTAACTTCTCTCTGACCTCTGCAATGACCAATCTCCACCTTGGACTCCAATCTGACCCTGTGCCTGCCCTCTGACCACGCTGTAAGTCTCTCCCTGATCCCTTTGATGACCTCCTCCAACACTGCTTCTGACACTGACCTCAGTGTGACCCTGCCCGTGACTCTTGACGTGATCCTGTCTCCACCTCTGACCCCGGTCTGACCCTGTGCTTGCCTTTGGCCTTGCCCCTGCTCTCACCCAGCACAACTGGACCAGACTTGAAGCAGGCAGGTTACCTGGAGTGGACCTGGGCCGGGGGTGGTGGGAGGCGCATCGGCACAGACACAGGCACAGGCCGGCCCTCCTCAATGGCATGCAGGATGGTGGGCAGCGGTTCCAGGCTGTCACGAGTCGCCTGGCGAGGCAAGCAGGGAGGATGCTGAGCAAGATCTGCAGGGCCAAAGGCTGCTGCCCTCTTGCCTCCTTACCCCATGTCCTGGGCTGTGGGCTCAGGCCACACCTGGTCAAGTTCAGCAAAGATGGTACAAAGCTGTGCATGCAGGACCGCAAGCTGGAGGGCCAGGTCACTGCTGCCCTGGTAACCACTGGGTGCCGCATCCACATCCACCATGGCTACTTGGTCCAGGAAGCGTTGCATGGCTGGTCCATGATCCTCCAGGAAGCTATTCATGAAGGTCATGTAGGCCTCCTTCTCACCAAACCTGAGTCAGGGCCCACCTGGGTGGTCAGGTCAGGCACCTGCCACCCCCATGGCCCCAGCATGGCCCCCCAGCCTCCCAGCACCTACGGGGCACGGTTGGCGAGGTTCTGGATGACCTTGGCGATCAGCGTGAGGGCGCGGGCTGGGCCAGGTGCTGGGTGCTCTGGTGCCAGGCCAAAGAGGCTGGGTGCCAGGATGGCAGGACACAGGAGCCGCAGGAAGAGAGAGGCACACACCAGTCGAGGGCCCAGCGCCTCAGAGCCACGTGCCTTGCATGCTTCTCGCCAGCCGGAGAACACGGTGCCCAGCTCAGCTGGAAACCAGCTGGGGTGGAAGAGGCAATGGTCAGAAGGGGGGAGAATATGGGCATAAAGGTCATGGATGGTCAAAGTCCTAAGGTCAGGGGTCAGGAGTCACCTGCATTCTGGGTTCCAGGATTGGAGACATCAGGGAAAATGATGCTTGGGGTTAGAGATCTGCTTGGAGTCAGGGTTTATGGTGTAGTTACTGTGGTGACCTCTGGAGTCAGCAACCTTGTAACTGGGGCACAGGTTCACATGGGGACAGAGGCCACAAGCTTGGGATATAGCTATATCTAGGCATGAGACTAGGGTGCCAGACAGAGTACTTAGTATGAAGTAGGACAAGATTGGGGTTACAGGGCTGCCTAGGTTCAGAAGTCATGGCATTGATGTCCCAGGTGTCATGGGATCAGGGATACAGTTTAACCTAGGGTCAGAGGTGAAGGAATTGAAATCCTAGGTTTCCTGTGATCAGTTACATGAGATTTGGGGTATAGGGTCACTTAAGGTCTGGGTCATGGATTGGGGGTATGGCATCACCTGGAATCAGAGTTCATAGGATTGAGTTCCTATGCTAACTGGGGTCAGGTGGCATGAAATTAAGGTATGGGGTCACTTGTAGTTAAAGGACAAGGAACTGGGTCTCAGGTTATTTGGGATCAGGAACTACAAGTTGACACGACATTGGGAATGGGTTGCCAGATTTAGCAAATAAAACTTCAGGACAGTTAAACCTGAATTTCAGCTAAAAAAAATGAATAATTTTTTTCACATAAGTATGTCCCAAATATCACATCACATTTAACTGGGCATCTTGTATTTTATCTTGCAACCCTACTTGGGAGCAGGGTTATTAGCAAAGGCTGAGAGGCGGGGGGACTCAGGGGCTGAGCCCTGATGCTCACTCGTGGGAGCGGACGATGCTCTGGAAGACCTCCTCACAGCTGTTTTGCAGTCTCGCCTGGTGCTGGGGTAGCTCTGCGGATTGGCACTTGCTGGGGTCCACCTCACAGTCCTCAGAGGAGGCACAGAGACGCCGCACGATCTGCCCTGCAGTCCAGGACAGCCAGACGGGCGAGGGCCATGACTGCCAGAGCCCACCACACCCAGCTTCGGATCTCTGCAGCTGACTCCGGAGGCACCTAACATCTTGGGGAGCCCGGTTCCCTCCAGGACCCTGGAATCCCAAGGCACCACCCGCTACCAGAATCCAGGTTCCCTAGGAACTCCTGGATCTCCCCTGGGGCCCCCTAGCGCTCCCAGCGGGCTTCCGACACGCACCCCCGGCTCACCCAGAGTCTCTTGGAGGTAATCCTGTGCCACCAGCTTCATGTATTCGTCGATGGCCTTGGTGGCCAACGTGTTTTCCCGAAACAGCAGCGCCTCACGGCCTCCACTGCGCGCCAGCTCCGCGGTGCCCAGGTCTGTCACCAGTGCCTGGGCATAGCGGGCGTCAAGTCGCGCGGGGAGCCGACTGAACCCGGGGGTCGGGGTAATCCCTGCCTTTGGCCGTCACTCAACCTGGGGCGCGGGTCCCGCCCCTCACAGCTGCTGCTCAGGCTCTGCCCTCACTGTTCCTAACAGGCCGAACCTCCACCCCTTGCAGCAGAAGCTCCTGCTAGCCCCGCGCCCGCAGCTGAAGCCCAGGCCCCGCCCCTCGAGGTGCCCCGCCCCTCGCAGGTGCCCCTAGGGTCCTGCCCTGCCCCCACCCCGCCGGGGCGCGCCCTCGGTGCGCCTCCAGCCCCCAGGTCCGCCCCGTCGCGGCGCCGCACCTGCGCCCTGCCGGTGGCCTGCAGCACGCGCACCATGGCCGCCGCCAGCTCCTCCTTGGCCTGCGCGGACAGCGCGGGCTCGAGCGCCCCGCAGAGGCGCGCGTAGTGGAAAGTGAGGAACTCCGCCAGCTCCTTGTAGCGCTCGGACGGCAGCACGCGCAGGCGCCGCGCCCGGATCCGCGCCCGCAGCGCCGCGCCCGCGGGCGCCCCAAGCAGCGGGAACCAGCGCTCCAGGCCGGCGGCGGGCGCGCGGGGGACGCTCAGCTCTTCCAGGGCCAACGCCGCGCGGCCCAGCACCGGGCCACCCGGGCCCGCGCCGCGCAGCCGCAATGACAGCCGTCGTGCCGGCGGCAGCGCCTCGAAGTGGAAGCGCTCGGCCCAGAAGAGCTGGCCCGGCCCCGCCCGCGGCGCCGTGCGCGCCAGCAGCGCGCCGTCTAGCCAAAGCTCGGCGCACACGCCCGGCGCCCCCGCCGCGGCCCGGGGCAGCCCCTTTGCCTCGTGCACCCACACGCTCAGCCACGTCTCTTCCCGCTCCAGGTTGTCCTACGGAGCGGAGTGGGAGGCAGGGAGGGAGGGAGGGAGGGGAGGCGTCAGTGCTCGACGCTGGGCACAAGAGGTGAAGCGCGGGGCCCTTGGGGGAAGTGAGTGGGGCCACGGAGGTCCCAAGGTGGCTGTGCGGAAGCCCTCTAGCTTCTTTGGGCTCTCCGGAGAGATCGGGGCTCCAGGGTGTGGAGTAGCCGCGGGGTGGGGACTTGGCGGCTGCCTAGCAGGCGGACTTTGGGTACAAATTGGGCCCGGATTGAATAGAAAGGACGAGGTCGTGGTTCCATCGTCGTAATAGATGGAAGCGGGGGAGGGTCTGGGAGTGGTTGCAAAGCTGTAGGGGGCAGGTGTGTCTACGGCGCTGGGTGATGGCGCGGGCGGCGTTTGGGTTGGGTAGAAGCCGCGGGGCCTGCAGGTCCGACTTGCCGCTGTACTGACCTGGCTGGGCTGGAAGTGGCGACGAAGGTCCTCGATCCAGCGGTCTCTCTCAGCGGCCGAGCGACAGGAGAAACAGCGGCTCCCGCCCGCCCACGTTACCTGTTCCGGGGGGATCAAAGGGTGTGGCTGAGGCCACGGGTGGAGCTGGAGGGTCCGGGCGGGGTCCAGAGTTGCCTGCACTTACCTGGAAGCAGTGCGGCTCCTCCAGGAGGCTGGGGTGCAGAGGCCAGACCCGCACTTCCCTCTCGGCGCCCAGGTCCAGCTCGGAGAGTGTGGCCAGCGATTCCCGAGAGCCCAGAGCACTGGGGGGTCTGGGGAGGGGGCGGTGAACAAGCAGTCATTCCTCCTCCTCCCCTACAGCCTGAAGGGTGGAGGGAGGCCAGGATGGACCTGAACTTAAATTGGCCTGGAACGGATCGCTTTTAGGATAAACCCAGCTCCTCGTGGTGGCCTGCATGACCTAGCCTAGTACAGCCCTTGTGACCTTTTGACTTCGTTTCCTTCCACTTAATCCCTCACTGTGTGAATTCCAGTCACACTGGCTTTGTTTTTATCGCTTCATCCTGCCTCTTGGCTTTTGCACTTGCTGTTCCCTCTGCCTGGAATGCTTTTCCTGCACCTCTTGGCCTAGTGGACTTCCAGCCGTCCTTTAGATCTCAGCTCAAGAGTCCGTTCCCTGACACTCCCAGACCAGGATGTTGACTTAGCTCCTGTTTTAAAGTTGTTGTATCAGACTCTGCCCCCCCTACCCACCTCGACGGGACGGAGGGCTGGCTCCGTGCTGGAGTCTTCCAGTGGTCCCAGCCTTGCCCAGTATGGGGCAGGACAGGGAGGGGGCCGCAGGGGGTATTTGGTGAAGGTTGGGATGATAGGCAGGAGGAGGGGGAGGGGGCAATGTTGACTCTCAGACCCTCAGCCCTTCAGAGACCCTTACCCATCCCGGGAGGCATTGGCTCCCAGCTCCGACCTGGCCTTTTTCTTCTCTTTCAGTCGCTTGAGCAACCCCTGTGGGGAGGAGGATGTCAGCGGGGCAGAACTCCATGCTCCCTCCTCAGCTCCTTTACCCCCAGGGTGTCCTGGAGCATCTGCTGGTCTTGGGGGACCACAAGGTCAGGCTGTATGAGCAGGAATAGCAAAGGCAACCAACACCTCCCATTTCTAAAGCACGAATTGTGTGCTTTCCTACATTCTCTGTTGACTTATAAACAACCCCTAGGGGGAGTCTCTCTCATTAGCTCCATTTGACATATGGACACTGAGACCCAGAGAGGGTCAGTGACCTGCCCAAGATCACCCAGTAGGAGTCTTTTTTCACCTCTGAGGGTCTGGGAGTTTTTGCTCTCCCTTCCACTCCCCCAGCTCCTATGCCTTACCCGAACATTGTGGACCTGGTTGGGGCCAGCAGCCTCTGCCTCGGTCTTTCCAGGAGTCCGATCTGTGGGTGGTCGGGTGTGGAAGGTTGGGGGATGGATCATCTTGGATTCTGCCCCAGCTTGAGCAGGCTCCCCAGTGCCCCAGCCCTACCCACCTCAAGCTTACCTGGATCCCTGAGGTTCCCCATGGCCGCCTGGATGCTGCCCTCAGAGCTAGCACTCCCAACCCGTGAGCAGCGAGGACCCTGTTCCCAACAGCGGTGGGTTGTCAGGAAGGGGAGGCAGGCAGACAGAGGGAGACGGAGACCCCTTTCCTTTCCCCCCATCCTCTCCCCTCCCCTCGCCCATGTCCTCCCTCTTACCTCCTCCTCACCACCCAGCAGCACCAGCCTGCCATCGAGCAGAGTGAAGGCCCCAATGTTCCAGATGGGCACATCGGGTGTGGGGGCCTCAGGGATCTGTGGGGCGGGGGCCTCCGGCTCGGGCTCGGGCTCTGGGTAGAGGAGGAGGTGCTGGGGACCTGGGAGCCCTTTCCTCTCCCTCAGACCACCCTCTCCACTCACCAAGGCTCACTGGGGGTTCCCTCCCTAGGCCCTCCTCCCCCCTACCCCGCAGCAGCCATGTGAGGCTGTTGTTGGACAAGTCTCCATCCTTCTCTGGGCCTTGTCTCCAGGGGCCAAGGGTAGTGGTTGCAGCCCACTGACTGTGTGCTCTGCACTGTATTTACTGCTCCATGTGCCTTCTTTCATGTAATCCTCCAAACGCCACTCAAAGGGCTACTATAACCCTCATTTGACCAGGGAGGACAGGGAAACCCAGAGAGGTTGAGTGAGTTGCCCAGGGTCGCACAACTTGTGAGTGGTTGAGCTGGGCTTCAGACACAAGTATTCTCTTAACCAAGACAGTGGGTAGTCCAAGAAGTTAAACAACAGGACAGCAGCCTTGGTTCCTTACAAAAATAACTAGTCCAAGGTGGAAAATACTTGAAACTTGAGAAAGGAATAGAAAAAGTTCACGATAGGGGGAGGTGGTGGTGTGGCGGGTCAGGAAAGGCCTCCCAGAGAGTGAGTTTGTGCTGGGTCTTGAACAGCGGATTGCATTTTGACAAACAGAGATGGTGGGGACGTTGACAACAGCTTGAGCAAAGACTGGGAGATGAAAAGGTCCAGACAAATAAAGGAGAGGGGAAGAAGGGTTTGGAGGGCTCATAGGCTAGAGGGGAAGGTCCTTGGGTGTGGGTTAGAGGAGATGGGGTTTTGTCTTGGGGGAAGTGGGAGCCATGTGATGTGTTTGAGCAGGGGAGGAGCAAGTCTTCTTATTAGAGAGTTCTCTCTGGATCCTATGGAGTGGGCAATACCTGATACCCTGGGTGGGGGGTGGGGTGGTTGAAGGGGAGCGTCTGCAAAATGGGGATATGAACAGTGAGAATTAAATGAGTTTCCAGGAACAGAAGGGCTGAACCAACCCTCCCAGATTACCTGTCTGTCCTGTCATTTACCACCTGGGGAGAAATGATAACTCCCACCTATTAACGGATTGCTTAAAGTATGCTTGGTCCTGGGCTAGTGCTCGTTCTGAGCTCTAATCCTTGGATGTCCCTCCCCCTTCTAGATCCCTCTGTGTGACACAGCCTCACCTGTCACCTTGTTTACTCTCTGTCATGCCCCCTACACTGTCAGCTGCACGGGACAGGGAGTCACAGCTGCTTTGTCCCCTGCTGTGTCCTCAGTGCCTAAGTCAGGGCCTGGCTCACAGTAGATGCTCAACAGAGCTCTGCTGGAATGAATGAATGAATGAAAGCAAAGAAAGGAAGACAAGAAAGAAAGAAAGAGAGAAAGAGAGAGAGAGAGAGAGAAAGAGAGAAAGGGAGAAAGAGAGAAAGAAAGAAAGAAAAGATGATATACCCTTCAAGCAGGGTTCATGATTCCCATTTAACTGATGTGGAAGCTGAGGCTGAAGGAGGTGAAGAAACTAAGACATGGAGGCTGGAGGGCAGGAGAGCAGGTGGTGGCTGAGATGGACATCCAGGCAGAAGAGGATGGGCCTGGGCCCACTGGATGTGAGGAGAGGCCTGGTGGGGCCGAGAGCCATTTTGATCTGGACAGTGCCACCCTCAGCCTGTTCTCTGCCCCTTCCGCAGGCTGGATCCCCTGCTGCCCCCTCCCCGGGCCCTGGTGAGGGGAAGAAGGAAGAGGGCAGCTGGGCCCCCGCCACTTCCTGCTGGGCTTTCACACTCCCCACGACTTCCTGTGTCTGTAGGGCTGATGCTCCGGAGGCAGACAAAACCCAAGCATCCGGCGTCCCAGCCTGGGTGGGGGAGCCATGTACCTGGGGCCTCTGGCTCTGAGTCCTGCGGTGGGCTCTTCTGCCTCCCCCAGAGGGTCTTGGATAGCCGGAGGCGGCTCGTGCGCGACTCCTTGGGGGGTGCAGAGAGGACACGACGGAACAGCGAGCGAGGGGCTGGCTGGCTGCTGGCTGTGGGCTCCTGGTGGCTCAGCGCCCTTCCCCAGCCCCCAAGGCGGCCCCAGCGGAACCCACCAGCCCCCTTGTCCCCACCGCCCCCTGTGTGCCAGCGGTAGGAGGTCAGTGGTGCTGGGGCTGCACACTGGGCTTGGGAGGCCTGGCTCAGCGACGGTGGGTCCATGACGGGGCTTCTCCTGGGGGATGAGAGGTGACAGTTCTGCCGTGTGTCTGCCCACATGCTCCCCTCACCTTGGGCCCCTTCCCCCTCTCAGCCCTACCCCCAGGGAGCCCCCTCAGGGGCGACACACACTCCTTCTCTTACCTTGATTTCCTGACCAGCCCCAGAATCAGCAGCCGTCTGCACCCTGCCTGGCTTCCTCCGCGAAACGCAACTCCACGTGACCCTGTCTGTCCCACCCCACCCCATGGCCAGGCTGGGAGGGCACGTGGGGGCAGGATGCGGGAGGAGAGGAGGTGACAGAGCAGGACCCAGAATCTCTCACTGACCAGGACGACCCACAGTCCCCTCTCTGAGCCTCAGTTGCCTTCTCTGCAAAATGGGCACATGCTGACCAAATGCTGTTGTGAAGACTGAGTACTTGGAACTCTCATCCACTGCCGGTCAGAGTGTAGATCGATTCACCCAAGTTGGAAAACTGTTTGGTATGACCCATGAATACTGACTATACAGCTCTCCTGTGATCCTGCAGCTCCACCGCCAGGTGTGTATGCCCAATAGACAGGCCCACTGGCGCTATTTGTAACAGCCCCAAACTGGAAACAACCCAAGTGTCCCTCTACCGTAGAATGGATCAGCTGTGGTCTCTTCCCACAGTGGAATACCACGCAGCAATGGGAAGCAACAAACTGCTGAATGACTGGACTCGAGGGACAATGCTGAGCAAAAACCAAACAGTGACGAGTACACACTGTGTAGTTCTGTTTCGATGAAGTGCCCAAGCAGGCAGACTGCATGGAGCAAGTCAGGACACAGGCTGGCCGAGGAGGGCTTGCACGGGGGCAGGGGGGAGTGGCGAGCACTGGGGAGGCTCCTGGGAGCTGACCAAGGGGGTGGTTTTTTTTAACTTGAGGTGAAATTCACATAGCATAAATTTATTTCTTGATTTATTTTTGCTTGCTGAGTGTCCTTGATTGTAAGTTAACAGACTGAACCTCTGGGTTCTCCGTCAGCTTCTAATGAGCAGCTCCCGAGAGCCTGTCTCTTCGGTAGTGAGCTAACAGCTGAATTTCTGGACATGCTCAGTTCTAACTGACAAAGGCCTCACAAAGACTGATTTACCTACGTAATATAAACGTAACATGTTCTGAAGCTGGGCACTGGCGCTGCATGGGTGGGATCTGTTGTGAAATTCAAAATGCTGTGCATTTTGGTGCAATTTCCTGATAAATGTTTACTTGGAAGAAGAGGAGGACAAATACTGTTCTGGGGAATAAGTGAGTCAGCTTGAGAGGCAGCAGAATCCTGGCCCAGGTGTGGATTCAAGTGCCAGCTGGTCCTTCTCTTGCTGTGTGACCTCAGGCAAGTCACTTCCTCTCTCTGAGCCTTGGTTTCCGTATTTGTACAAAAAGATAATATCAGTTTCAGCAGGTTTATAATGGGAACTTTTGTTTATTCAACAAAGGTTTCCCGAGTGCCTGCTACGTGCTAGGTGCTGGAGAAGCCATGGGGAACTAAAGAAACAGTTTCTGTCCTCCTGGAGCTCACAGTCCAGTGGGAGAGACAGACCCTGAACATGAAGACAGGATATTTCTAGTTGGTGAGGAGGACTTCGAAGAAAATAGATAGATTGGAGTAGTGGCTGAGCAGAAGCAGTGCTTTCTGAGCTGGAGAAATCCAGGAGGACCTCCCTCAGGAGGTGACATTTATGACCTGAAGCATGAGAAGGAGCTGGCCATGGGAAGACCATGCCAGGTAGAAGGGGCAGTTTGTGCAAAAGCCAGGGCAACCAGAACCCATGAACCCCTGGGGTTGGGGGTAGGACTGGCCTGACAAGCGTGTGGCCTGTGCAGTCACCCAGGACCCCATATTCAGAAGGGCTCCGCACTGCACAGATGCTGTTGCCATCTCAAAGTCTGCCTTTTGAATGAGGCCCCCGCATTTTCATTTTGCACTGGGCCTTGCAAATTCTATAACCCATCCAGAGGAGGAGGGTCTTCACTGAGGGCCAAAGACGTTTCTCCTGGAGCTGGACATGTCCAGCAGGTGCACACAGCTTGTGTATGCCCACCTCACTCATTTCGCACTCTGGCTGCTCCCTACACACACGGGTCGTCTCCCCGCCTTCAGCGCATCCCTGAGTCCTCACCACCTCACTGTGTCCTCGCCCCATTCCCAACGCCCTGAGTTTTTGCTAGAGGGCTTTCCCGGACAGACCGTGTCCTCTGCTTATGCAACACGCAGCTTAGAGGCCAGAGAATTAACACTGCCCTGAGAAAGCCCTCAGCCAATGACTATGGGAGTCGGGGGATCAACACCCCAGCTCCCTCGCTCCTTGCGTGGGATGATCCTGGGGTTGTGTCCCACATTGTCCCCAGAGCTCCTCCGTGGAATTGAGCTGCATGTGCTCCCAGTGCCAACCCGCTGGATAAAGCACCCATTCCTGGCTGCCTTCCTTTCCCCACCTCTCCTCCTCATTCCCCAACTGACATGTCCTGGGATCGCCTCCTAAACTACTTGCCCTGGAATTCTTGTCTCAGGGTGTGCCTCCGGGCAAACCCAAACTAAGACAACACATGCAAACACATGGTGCATGGACACGGGCTTTCTTTCCATGGTCCCTTTATTGGAGGTCTGTGGCTGGCAGGATCATGGCGGGGGGTCCTCTCCTGGAAGCCCTCCTGGCAGTTCTTGGTTTCACATTCTAGAAAGACAAGGGAGTGTGAGGCTTGCGGGTGGTGCTGGGTCTGTCCTCCTTGTGAAGGGACCCTGGACTGGGAAGAGGACAGGAGCCTAAAGTGAGGGGGTGGGTACAACACTGCATGAGATTGTGCAGAGTGATTAGAGAGGTGTTTGGTGATCAAGGTCAGGGGCTGGGGTGGGGTCATCAGGCCGAGGTTGTGCTGGCTGGGCCTAGATTGCTCCAGCATCAGAGTTGTCATGAGGAGTCAGGGAGGCTAGGGTTGAGCAAGCATCTTCAGGACTGAGATTGTCTGGGCAGAGGGTTGCAACACAGGGTTAGGGACTGGACAGAGGTTGTGCAGGCAGACGGGTTTTCTGTAGAGGGTAATGGGCTAGGTTAGCGTTGTGTGGACATAGGGCCTTTGGGTAGGGGGCAGGGGTGAGGCCAAGGTTGGGTGGGCTGGGACTAGGTTGTGCAGGCTGAAGGGTCGTGACTTGGCTATGGGTGATGCAGGCCAGGCTGAGGGTGTGAGGGCATAGGGACTGCTGCAGGGTCAGGGTCCACGCCTTGGTTGGCAGGGCAGAGGTGCTTGGGACTGGGCAAAGGACAAGCTGGCTGGGTGAGGGGCTGGGCCGAGGTTGTGCAGGCAGAGGACAGCGAGTAGGGGATGTTGTGAGCGGAACGACTGAAGTCTGGGCCTGGGTTGCCTGAATAGCCGGGCCGTGAGGGGCATCAGAGGCCCTGCTGAGGCTGTGGGGGCACCGGGGCTACAGGAAGGGTCAGGGCCCGCCGGCCGGCGGTGCGCGGGCGTCCGGCACTCACCGCGTCGAAGCGCGGCCAGGTGCGCAGCAGGTCGAAGAGCGCGTCGCCGGGGCAGGTGGTGGGCACGAGCTGGCGGTGGCCGAGCAGCCGGTAGCTCGGCCGGAGGAGGCCGGCGCGCACCGCGCAGCGCGGGAGCACGTCGCGCACGGTGCGCAGCGCGGTCTCGGTGGGCAGCTCGGCCGTGTAGTTGCCCACGAAGGCCACGCCGAAGCCGCGGGAGTTGTGACCGCGCGTGTGCGCGCCCACCCAGTGCCAGCCGCGGCCCTCGTACACGTAGCCGTCCGAGCCCACCACGAAACTGCGGAGGGAGGGGGAGCAGGCCCCGGGCGGCGTCAGCCAGGCCCCGCCCCTCACCTGGCCCGTACCCCAGATTCCGCTCCTGTGCCGAGGGCACCCCCACCCCAAGTCCCGCCGGGTCGCGCTGGCCCTGCCCCGTCCAGCCTCGTCCCACGCCCCCACCGAGCGCCACCCGTTTCTCTGGATCCGGCCCTCAGCCTTGGCCACGCCCTCCTCGTTGTCTCAAGTACGCCTCCTGGGCGCTGCAGAGTCCTTTTCCGTCCTCGGTCCTACTCCCAGACCCTACCACAGGTCCTGTTCCTCTCCAAGTCCCGCCTCCTTTCCTAGTTCCCACCCTAAACCCAAGAGTCCCACTGTTGAGCTGGTTCTGGTCCCTGCGAAGGCCTCGACCCTGCCCCGGCCACGCCCCCTCTCCACCCGGCCCCACCCCTCCCGAACTCCCAGGTGGCGCAGGTTAGCTCTACTCGGAGCACCGCCCCCTGCATCAGGCCCCTCCCCCGCCCCCGCCCCGCCCCCGCCCCTGCCCCTCGCCCCGCCCCCGCCCCAGCCGCTGTACGCCGCTTGCCTGTAGCCGATGTCTCCCCAGCCGCGCGTGTCCTGGTGGAAGCGCTGCATGGAGCGCATGTTGCGGGCGCAGTGCTCGAAGGCGGTGCAGGGGGGCGCCGGCACGTACGTGTGGTGCACGTACAGGAACCCGAGCGGCAGCTGCAGCGGCGTCGGGCGGCCCTGGTACGGCGCCGCGCCCCAGCGGCAGCGCGGGTGGATGGCCGGGCACCCTGCCGGGAAGGGAGTCCGGAGCTGCGGTCAGCCAGCGATTCTCTGCTGGCCGCCTGCACCCCCATTGGAGCGCGCGTATGGATCACCCCGCAGCCGCCTCCCAGATTTGGGGACAGTTCAATCTCACACCACGCTGGCCCCACTGGAATCTCACGTAACTAAATTTAACAGCATTCCAGTCCTGTTGGAATATCCGCTACGACTCCTGTCACCTTCAGGATAAACCCCAAGAATTTTAGCTCAGACTTCAAGCTGTTTACAACCCAGGACCCAAGGCTGGCCCTGCTCGGAGCCCTAGGGCGGAGAGCCACCCTGAGAAAAGAGGAACCTCAGCCCCATTTATTGCGCTCCGACTGCGTGCCACTTGCTTGACGTGCTTCATCTATCTTAAACCATCCAGTGAATCCAAGAGGAAGCAATGATTTACCCAGCTTCACTGAAGAAAGTGAGGTTCAGAGAAGTGAAGCAACTCACCTAGGGATGCACAGGAGTAACTGGCTGAACTTCCACTAGAACCTCTGTGCCTTTGCATGTACTGAGCCCCCCTCCTGGAATCCTGCAACGGTCTTGTCCTCACTTTTTTTTGTCAGGCAAACGCCTATTCATTCTTCAAGACCCAACTCTAGCCTTTCCTCACCTGTGCAGCTCTCCTGGCCACCCCCCTCCCCGCCCCAGTCAGAGTCCTCATTGCCCCCTCTGGAAGCCCCGAGTCCTAACCACGTGGGGCTGAGTGGGTCTGTGAGAGGGAAGGTCGCAGTGGGTGGGGACCCTTCTCACCCAGGAAGGCCTCCGTGAACTCTGTGGAAGCGTGGGTGGCCACCTGCACCAGCTGTTCTGGGCTCAGGCCCTGCAGCTGAGGGTGTGCTGGCTCCAGTCTCTGTAGCAGGATGAGGGCCCCCCACACCTGTTGGGTCAGGGTGGGGACTGAAATCAGAGCCCCTCCGTTCTGCCGTCGGAAGTTGCTGCGGAACCCTGGGTCTCCTGCTACCCCAGCTCCATAGTATTGGCTCAGCAGGCGGCTGAGGGGTGGCCGGGGCTCAGAGGCCCGGCTCAGGTAGTCTCCAAGGAGAGCCCCGTCCAGGGCACCGTTGAGGAAGGCCGTGGTGAGTGGCGATGCCTGGGGGTCCAGGAGCGTGAAGGCCCGGGGGGCAGAGAGCTGGTCCCAGCAGCCCTCACTTCCCAGGCCTGGGTGGCTCTGGGTCTGGGGGCCCTGGAGGAAGGTCAGGCCCAGGTCTTTGGCCAGGGTGACCACCAGGAGGCTGTCCACAATAGTTGGGGACTCGGCTTTGGCACCTGGTGAGGAGGCTGGGACATCTGGAGAGCCAGGTCTAACATCTGGAGAGGTGGCTGTGATGCCTAGGTCTGCGGCTCTTGCGTTTGGGAACGCGGCTCTGGCATCTGTAGAGGTGACGTCTGCAGAGGCATCCCTGCATCCTGGGGAGGGGACTCTGACATCAGGAACTGAGCCTCCAGCAGCTGGAGAGGGGCCTCTGGCATCTGGAGGGGTGGCCGTGCTCTCCAAGGGCAAGCTGACAGCCCGTCGCCCCTGCAACCCTGCCTCCAGCCCCGCCAGCAGAGGCTGCACAGCCACGGTCGAGCCGTCAGGTGCCAGCACCACCCCGTGTTCCTGCCCGTCCCGCACGCCGTGTCGGGCCACCTCCTTGGCCAGGCCTCGCAGCTCTGGGCTCAGTGGAGGGGGGTCCAGCTCCATGGCCTTGAGACGTCGCCCCTCCAGCAGGAAGTGGTGGAGGGCGTCGTGGGGGCCTGAGTCCTGGGCTGTCAGTAGCCACGCAGAGGCAGTGTGGCTGGCCTCAGTGGCTGGCGCCTTCTGCTCCAGCTCAGCCAGGGCCTGGATGACGGAGTCCATGACCAGGGGCAGGGTCGCTGCAGGAGCAGGGAAGGTGTTAGCCCAGTGCTCCCGGCACCCCCTGTGCCTGAGCCTCTCCCTGCTGTTTCCACATCTTCTCAATGCCCCCAGCCCTCCATCTGACAATCCTGTGACTCCCAACACCGTCCTTGTGTAGATGATGAAACTGAGGCACAGACAACAGGTTAAGGAGCTTAGCCTGTCAGTGAGCACTGGGGAGCCATAGCAGGTTCGTGAGCAGGAGACAGATGCGGCCAGGCTGGTGTTCTAGGATTGCTCCTTGGGCTGCCGTGTGCAGAATGGATTTTGAGGGGGCTAGAGCAGAGCAGGGGAGACAGTGTGGAGGGGAGTGATGGGGGAGGCCAAAGCTAGAGTGGTGGCAGTGTGACGGACAAAAGTGGACAGAGTCCACAGGTATTTTGAAGGAAAGATAGTTTTTCATGATGGGTTGGACTTTGGGGGATTTTAGGAGGAAAGGTATCTCGAAGGATGCCCGGGGAGGAGAAGGTGTGCCTGTGCCTTGTGGGGAGATGTCAGCAGTTGAACCTGGAACCTACGAGGGCTGGGCCCAGCTGGGGTGGGTCGTTGAATAATAGCTAACGATTGTCAAACGTTTACCATGTGCCAGACCCCGTTCGAGGCAACTCGTGTAACTAAACTCACGTAATCGTCACAGCAGCCCTATGAGCACAGAGAGGTTAAATTACCTGCCTAAGGTCACACAGCTAGGAAGTGGCAGAGGCAGGATGTGAATCCAAGAAGGCTTCATCCTTACCCTCTGCTGTTTAGAATCCAGGCTCTTCTCCAGACAGTCCACACTGGAATTCCCCTGAACTTTGCTCTTCTCTCTGCCTAAAACGTCCTTTCCTGTTTCTCCACCAAGTAAAATTCTCCTTCCTGTGCTACATCTATGTCCTCTCCTCTAGAAAGCCTTCTCGATTTGTGCTTTTCTGTCCCTAAGTCCTTCCCCCAAGCCCTGCCCTGACCCTGTGGGGTAGGGAGCCTCTCTGTCCCCAGGCTGGAGGTTCCTTGAGACTGGGGCCTCCTGGGGTCTCGGCCTCACCCTGTGTAGGGCTGGACACAGAGGGGGCAGCAGCACACCCCTGCAGGACTGAGAGTCCTGGGCCCAGGCCTCTGCCTTCTGACCCACCTGTTCCTGGCTCCAGCCGTAGGAGCAGTCCGAGCAGGACCCAGAGGACACCCTGGGCCGCCATTGGGGGTTCCAGCTTCCGGAGGACGCAGCCGGCTGACCTCAGCGGAGACCTCGGCAGAGCTGGAAGGAGACAGGCCTGGAGACTGAGCAGTGCCTTTGGGTACTGCCGAAGTCCAGCGGTGAATGACACTGCACCCCTTTCAGAGCTGTGGGCGGGAGGCCATGCCCTGGGTCAATGTCATCTGGGTCTCAGAAGGTCCTTCATCCTATCTGCTCCCTCCCAGGCTGAGGTCAAGGGTCAGTAAGCCAGGCCCATCCCAAGAGAGGCCTGGAGGCTGGGTAGATCAGACTCCAGCAAACTCTGGCCGTTCCCGAGAGAGGGAGACTGAGGCCAGTCCAGCGAGTTCTAGCCCCTTCCTTCAGAGACAGTCTTTAGCTGCTGCTGCCACCAGAGGGGGTGCTCAGGTGCCTGCACGACTGGTAAGACCGGCTGTGCTGGGAGGGGAGAGAAGGAGCGGCCTGAGGTTGGCAGCCTCCTGCCTTCTTTGCTGCCAGCACTGGAGGCTCAGGCAGAGAATGGGTGCAGGGGCCGAGGACAGTTTTTGCTGAGGCTGCACTGAGCCACAGGGGCTTGGAGACGGCCCCACTCATCCAGTTCCAGCTCCCGACCCCAAGCCCCCAGAGGCAAGCTGAGAGCAGGGCCTGGGTGGGGCACTCGGGAGCTGCTGTGTCGTGGGAGCTGGCTCTGGGCTCACCTGGGCTGGCAGTGAGGGGTCCTCCCTGTTCTCAGGTGCCTGTGGCCGAGTCCCGCAGAAGGGAGCCTGCCTCCTCTTTATTCCAGCGTCGGGTGGGACACGGCTGGGGCTGCTGTGTAAATTGCTTCCCTGTGAGCCTCCCACCCCGAAACTAGCCTGGGGAGTTTCCAGGAAACCCACCGGGCCAGGCGCTCAGCACGGGGCGGGCCTGGACGGGCCTGAGCCAGGCCTGGGGTTCCCCAGGAAGCCTGCTCAGGTGTCAGGTGTCCTCTCGGGGCACCCAGCATGGCCCAGCACAAAGCTGGGCGCACAGTGGGGGCAGAGGGAGGGAGGGGAATCCAGTTCCCAGGAGAATCTGAGGAAATACGCTCCTCCAAGTGCCAACTTCTGAGGATTCGGGGATGGGGCTCTGCCCAGTGGAGGATGTGGGCTGTGTGTCCATGGGGTGAGGACTAGAGTGAGGAGAAGGAGGTACATGCCTCAGGTGCAAGATTTAAGGTGGTGCTGAAAATCTTGCTATCAAGATAATATTTCAATGCAGTGTGGTGGTGGTTTTGTGTTTTTATTTTTGGTGAGGAAGACTGTTGCTGAGTTAACATCCGTGCCAGTCCTCCTCTATTTTGTACGTGGGATGCTGCCACAGCATGACTTGATGAGCGCTGTGTAGGTCAGTGCCCGGGATCTGAACCTGCAAACCCCAGGCCACCGAAGCAGAGCACACGAACTTAACCGCTGCGCCACCGGGCTGGCCCTTCAATGCAATGTTTTAAAAAACTAAAAAGCAAATGCAAAAAATCCATGAACGAAATGTCAACATTTTGGATAAAGACAAGATGGGGAACAGCACTGTGACAAGATATATTAGAGCCAGAGGTGAAAGGAAACCTTGGGAACTCTGATCCTGTCTTTGCGCCTTGCTTGCCTTACCCTTGTCTCGGCCCTGTGTCCACAGGGGGAGCCCCCGGGATGCTGAGCCGTGGCTGTCGCATGAGATGCCTGCCTGATGTCTAGGGATGACCATGGTTCAGCATCATGGACCCTGGGTTTGTCCCTCTGATTCTCCCCTAGTTGTGGCTGTGGGGGACCCTCGCAGATTTATTTATCAGCCAGTTATAAATGCCCATTTTACCCAGCAGGAGGGTGAGCTCAGAGAGGTGAAGTGACTTGCCTGAGGTCACGTAGCTAGAACCTTGGACATAGCTCCAAGCCTAGTGCATGTTTCCACTATCCGGCAACTGGGTCAGGGTCACAGTAATGATGACCCTTTGCACTGCTGAAGTGTTTGGGGACTAGCTGCAGAGCGACTTCACACCCAGGAATTCGTGAGCCAGCCAGATGGGCAGCCTTTTAGAGCTTGGAGTTGGTGGCAGGAGCTGGGTTGTGTTTGAGCCAGGGACATGTCATGGCCAGTTGGCATTTCCTTAGGGTGTATCTGGGATTTGTGACCTTCTGGAGTAGGACCCTGCCCCCAGGGAGCCTCCCTGATTACCCCTGGCTCCTCCCTTTCTCCATCCTGGCTCCCTGACCCCGGGGTTCCTCCCTTTGACCTAGACCTGTCCATGCAAGGCCTGGAGTTTCTCTGTCTGGTTTTGTCTCCCCTAGACTACGAGATGCTGAGCCCTCTTGGGGTGCCCAGAAACGCCCTGGGTCAATGTCAGGAAGGGATCGCTGAGTGCATGAAAGGCCTGATTGAGGAAGTGAGGTCACTTTGGGGTCGGGCTCTGAAAGACACCAGCAGGCGCCCACACACGAGGCACCTGGTCTGGGCTGTGCTGGGAGGCAGCAGAGAGGCTGGGGTTCCCGTGATGAGTCACCCTGCTATCCCTGCTTCTCTCCCGCCTCCAGAGGCCCACCTCCCAGCGTAGGTCAAGGCCCCTCCAGGCTGCAGACAAGCCGGTGGCCTCATGAAAGGACCCACTGGCCAGGGCCTGGTGCTGGCTCTGATGGAGACAGCACTGGCACAGACAGGCAGAGCCCAGGGCCCTGGATCTGAAGAGAGGCTGGGATCAAGGCCAGAGGCCAGAGGAGGAGGAACTCAGGGCTGAATAATCTTCACTTTGGTAGCCATCACTTTAATAGCCACGAAGATCCTGATGGAATAATAAAAACTGCTGCATGCAGGGCTTTGAGCTAAGATTTGGTATGCCTACAAGTTTTTAAAATTCAGTTCTGGGTTTTGTTAAGTGATGTCCTAAAGCGGGGGTCGGCAAACTATAGCCTCTGGGCCAGCTGTCTGTTTCTGTAAATAATGTTTTCTCTTTTTTTGTTTTTTTCCGAGGTGAAATTCACCTAACATAAAATGAACCATTTAAAAATGTACACAATTTGTGGCGTTTCGTACATTTACAATCTTGTGCAACCATCACCTCTAGTTCTAGAAAATGTCCATCACCCCAGAAGGAGACCCCATCCCCATGAGCAATCACTCCCCATCCCCCCGCCCCCAGCCCCTGGTAGCACTAAGCTGCTTTCTGTCTGTGGATTTGCCTGTTCTGTACGTTTCGTATGAATGGGATCACACACCGTGTGGCCTTCTGGGTCTGGCTCCTCTCACTCAGTGTGAGGGTGCCAAGGTTCGTCCACGTTGTAACGTGTGTCAGGGCTTCAGCCCTTTCCATGGCTGAGTAATACTCCATTGTGTGGATGGACCACAGTTTGTGGAAAGTGAAGGCTTGTTGGAACACATTCTCTCTCGTTCGTTTCCATGTTGTCTATGACCGCTTTTATGCTGCAATGGCAGAGCTGAGTCATTGTGACAGAGACCAGCTGGTCTGCAAAGCTGAAAACATGTGGCTTCCACCTCCCCAGCTTTATTGAGCTGTAACTGACATATAACGTTGTGTAAGTTTAAGGTGTGCAACGTGACAATTTAATATATGTAAAGATTGCAAAATGTTTATCAGATCAATGTTGGTTAATATCACCTCACATAGTTACCATTTTTTTCTTCCTGTTGAGAACTTTTTGTTTAAAAGATTTATTTTTTTTCCTTTTTCTCCCCAAAGCCCCCTGGTACATAATTGTATATTTTTAGTTGTGAGTCCTTCTAGCTGTGGCATGTGGGACGCTGCCTCAGCGTGGCCTAATGAGTGGTGCCATGTCCGCACTCAGGATTTGAACCACCGAAACCCTGGGCCACCGAAGTGGAGCGTGCAAACTTAATCACTCAGCCATGGGGCCAGCCCCAAGAACTTTGAAGATCTACTCTCTTAGCAACAGTCAAGTATATAATAAAGTGTTGTTAACTATAGTCACCATGGTGTACATTAGATGCCTGGAAGTTAGTCATCTTGTAACTAGAAGTTTGTACCCTTTGACCCGTGTCTCCCCATTTCCCCCAGCCCAGCCTCAGGCAACCACCGTTCTGCTCTATTTCCATGAGTTCATTTTTTTTTAGATTCCACATGTAAGTGAGATCGTACAGTACTTGTCTATCTCTGTCTGACTTATTTCACTTAGCAAATGCCCTCAGCTTTCGTTCGTGTTGTCACAAATGGCAGGATCTCCTTTTTTGTGGTTTAATAATATTCCATTTTATATATACACCACATTTTCTTTATCCATTCATCCACTGAGGGACTCTTAGGCTGTCTCCGTGTCTTGGCTATTGTGAATAATGCTGCAATGAACATGAGGGTGCATATATCTCTTTAGGATAGTGATTTCATTTCCTTTGGATCCGTGTGGATTTTTAACAAAGTTTGCCGAGCCAGCCCACTCGAATTCAAATTCTCACTCTGTTGCTTACTAGCTGGAGCAAGTGGCTTAATCTCTACCCCTCATTTTGTCTATCTCTAAAATGGGAGAATAGTCCCAACCTTGCTGGGTTATTGTGAGTGTTAGATGAGGGGATGCGCGGAAAGCACTTAGGACTCTGCTAGCGTGTGGAAAGCATCCGATGAGTACAGAGTTGTTCCTGCCCATCCACCCACCTGCCTCAGCCTCCCCAGCAGAGGCTCAGCCCACAGGATATTCTGTTACGGCCAGACTCCCACGTCCTGGATGAATCTAGCTCACAGTCATGCATTATTTCTGCATCTGGGCCACTTGTCCAAGACAAGTCTCCCTGCTGGGCCCAGGCCCCCAGCAGCCAGCTGGGCCTTAGGGCTGGGCCACCAGCTGGTCTGGAACCGCAGCCAGATCATTAAAGCCAGGCCAGGCCGGGCCCAGAACTGGTTGAGTCCCATTTCACCAAAGGGAGAAGCAAGTCGTAGTGCAGGCCGTTGACCTTGCGGCCTCCAGCTGGGGCCGCTGCACAGTCCCGGCCGGCAGGATGACTGCAGTACTGTCTTTCTGGGAGGGTAGAGGTGAGATTTCAGCTAAGACACCTGCTCCTGGCACTGGAGGGGAGGGAGTTTTGTAACCTAGGACACTGGCTGTCCTAGTGAGATTGTGAGGTCAGCCCTCGGTGGTGTGCTAGAGGCCAAGAATGAGCGTGGGGGAAATGAGGCCAGATGTCGGTGCTCCTTGGGAAATACTTACCGAGCACCCACAGCCTCTTACTTGTCTTCATCCTGCTTTGAGAGAATGACACAGGGCAAAGGGCTTTAAACGTTATTTTCTAAACAGAAGATTTAAAATATATGGAAAAGTAGAGAGAATTATATAACGAAGTCCCATGGACATCCATCATCCAGTTGATATGTGTCAACCCAGGAGCCATCTTATTTCTTCTATAATTGCCACTCACTGTCTCTCTTCTGTGATGCTATCTACCGTTGATGATCACTGCCTGGATATATTCATTCATTAGCAGCTACGACAGAGTGCTATTGGAATGATGTATTCCTTCTTCATTGATTAGCTGGAATACCTCCAGAAAGAGAAACACCCTCTCATCTACCAGTTGGTTGCCCAGTGGTACAATTCACATGGCAAAGGCAAGATAAACGCTTGCCTTTTTTCTTTCCTGATTTTCAAAATAATTGCTGGGTTCCTTGACATCCTCCAAAGGGAAATAATGAGCTTTTTCTCCTCTATGTTTTTATGAACTTGTGGATTTAAACTGTTGACATGGGTCAGTACACTGCAGTTTTATCGTTGTTGATAATCCAATTGTTATCCCCTCCTTGGCTGGTGGGCGCCTCTTCCCTTTGGTGGGTCTTTTGAGCTCTTTCGGCAGGACTCTCAGGTAGCTTTCTTGCTTTCTGGTGCAACAAGACATCCCAGGAGCAGCTGACACACTTCCTGCCACAGGCCTGGGGTCGACCATTTCTCCAAGGGGCCCTTGTCCCTTTGATTAGAACGTGGGACTTAGAGATCACAGCTGACGGGGTAGGGTCCTCCGGGCTACTGGGTGAGTTGCTGTTTCTAGGTCTTTTCATTGGGAAGAAATAGAAAATCCTCCACTATTTAAAAAAAAAAAATACACCATGAATTTATGCTGATACTTCCATTTCATATTCAGGATTACACGGCTTTTACTTCACCTGATCCATCTTATATCTGTATTTTCTTTTTCTCACACTGAATATCTAAATTCCCAATGACACCAACATTTGCTTTATTCCACAATACACCACATCAATCTCAGAATAATATACCAATAGTACCTTAAACAATATGATTATTGAGAAACAGTTTAAGACTTTTTTTTCTGGTTCCTTTTGTGTGTGTGTCCTTTGGGCATGGCTCACTGGGGATGTGCTGTCACATTACTGTGCTGTCACTTGAAACAGCTTCTTTCTGTACAGCCTGCCACTAACCTGACACTTGATTTTCAGGGAATTTTTTTTGAGGGCAGAAAGTTTTAATTTTTTAAGACAGTAACAACAATAAAAACACCTCATGATAAGATTGTGCATTATAATTGTGCAACTAGAAACACTGTGTAATTAGACAATATCTCAAATAAAATTAATATTGTTGTAGTTATTATTATTAATCTGTTATAATTATTGAAAAATTTATCTCACTATTCCACCTCCTCATTTATAAATATCTCTGAAATATTGTATTATAACAAAAGCAATTTGGAGTCACTGGGTTATTCAAATGAGGTAATGCCACATTACGTACTTTTTTTATTATGGTAAAATATACATAACATAAAATTTACCATTTTAACCATTTTTTTTAAAGATTTTATTTTTTCCTTTTTCTCCCCAAAGCCCCTTGGTACATAGTTGGATAGTCTTTGTTGTGGGTCCTTCTAGTTGTGGCATTTGGGATGCTGCCTCAGCATGGTTTGATGGGCAGTGCCATGTCCATGCCCAGGATTCGAACCAACGAAACACTGGGCCACCTGCAGCAGAGTACGTGAACTTAACCACTTGGCCACAGGGCCAGCCCCCATTTTAACCATTTTAAGCATACAGTTCAGTGGCATTAGGCACATTCACGTTGTTGTGCACCCATCCCCACCATCCATCTCTAGAACTGTTTCATTTTCTCTAGCTGAAACTCTGCCCTCATTAAACCCTCACTGCCCATTCCTCCCTCCACTGAGTCGCTTGCACCCACCTTTCTACCTTCTGTCTGTATGAATCTGACTCTTCTAGGTACGTCATATAAGCGGAATCACACAGTATTTGTCCCTTTTGTGACTGTTTTCTTTCACTTAGCATAACATCCTCAAGGTTCATCCATGTTGTACATGTGTCAGAATTTCCTTCCTTTTTAAGGCTGCATAATATTCCACTGTGTGGATGGACCACATTGTGTTTATCTATTCATTGTTGATGGACACTTGAGTTGCTTCCACTTTTTGGCTATTGAGAATAGTGCTACTGTGAACACGGGTGTACAAATATCTGTTTGAGTTCCTGCTTTCGCTTCTTTTGCGTACATGCCCAGAAGTGGAATTACTGGATTATGTGGTAATTGTATGTTTAATTTTCTTTAATAGAATGCTTTTTTTCCTTTTTTTTTTTTTTTCTGGGGAAGGTTCGCCCTGAGCTAACATCTGTTGCCAATCTTCCTCTTTTTTTTTCTCCCGAAAGCCCAAGAGCGTAGCTGTATATTTTAGTTGTAAGTCCTTCCAGTTCTTCTATGTGAGTCACCACAGCATGGCTACTGACAGATGAGTGCTGTGGTTCTGAGCCCGGGAAACAAACCGGGCCACCCAAGTGGTAACAGTGCCGAAGTTTAACCACTACACCATCAGGGCTCACTCTGTGTAATTTTTCAAGAAAACTCCATACTGTTTTCCACAGTGGCTGCACCATTTTACCTTCCTGCTAGCAGTGCACAAGGTTCCACTTTCTCCATGTCCGCACCAGCACTTGTTCTTTTCTTTATTTAAAATAGCCATTCTAATGGGTGTGAAGTGAGGGAATTATTTTTAAAATCTAATATTATTTTAGAAATACGTAAGATATTTACATGGTTCCAAAGTCACACCTACAAAACAAGGTATATAAAGAGACATCTAGCTTCTATTCTTTTTTTAAATTTATTTTTATTTTTTTTTGAGGAAGATTAGCCCTAAGCTAACTACTGCCAATCCTCCTCTTTTTGCTGAGGAAGACTGGCCCTGAGGTAACATCTGTGCCCATCTTCCTCTACTTTATACGTGGGACACCTACCACAGCATGGCTTTTGCCAAGTGGTGCCATGTCCGCACTGGGGATCCGAACTGGTGAATCCCGGGCGGCCGAGAAGCAGAACGTACACACTTAACCACTGCACCACCAGGCCGGCCCTCATAGCTTCTATTCTTGTACCTTCCTACCTCCCATCGTGTTCTTCCCTTCCTCTTCAGGTAACCATTTATAATTTTTTCATGGTCTATCTTTCCATTATATATATATATTTAAGTCTACTTTGTTGTTTTTCCACTTACCATTGTTTCCTGGAGATCTCTCCATACTCCTACACAGAGATCTTCTTAATTCGTTTTTACAGCTGCATAGTACTCCATCATGTGACCGTGTCATAGTTTATTCAACCAATTCCCTATTGATGGACATATGGGCTATTTCCAGTCTCTTGATATTTTAAATAGTGCTGCTATGAAAAGCCATGTACATTCACCTTTTCTTATTTTTGCAAGGGAATCACTGGGAGATATTCCTCTAAGTGGATAAATGCATATATAGTTTTGCCAGATATTGCCAATTTCCCCCCTCAGGGCTTAATTCACTTTGCATTCCTCCTAGTAAAGTATTTGAGTGTGTAAAATACCCACAAACCTTTTCATTTGACCTGGTGGACTCCTATACACTCTTCAAAACCCACCTCCAATATCCCCCTTTCCAGGAAGCCTCCCCTTCTCCTCTGGCTTTCTGCTCTTGTATTTCCCAGTTCCAGGCTCCTTTCTGTGGCTCAGCCCTGACTCTGAAAAGTTGGGAGTGTCTGTGTCCAGCTCTGTATTCTTCAGACTGGGAACTCCTTGAGTGTGGCTCCAAGGCCGAGTCTTCTTGGGGCATTTAGCACAAGGCTGGGCACAGAGAGGTGACACTAACAGAAGATTTCCTGTCTGAACAGAGGACAGCTTCTTAGCTCTGGGCCTCCCTGGCTGGGTTCTCCTGGGCCAGGGGAAAAGAACCAGGTGGAGCTGGCCAACTTCCTGGGCTCTGCTGTCTGCCCTCTGGGTCATCTGTGCCAAGGGCGGTGACCTCACTGTGGGCGTCTGTCACCTGCGTGGCTCCCAGGCAGAGGAGCGGAACCTGCTTGAGGTCAGGGGGACCCCACCTCCAATTTGGGCCTCCTCATCTCCTGGGTGGAGCAGCTCCCCTCTCTGTGCCTTGATTTCTCCATCTCCAAAATGGGACTAATAACGTGTCCTTCTCATGGCAGGAGCCGAGGAATTGGTGCTATGCAATCACACCCATCCACTTCCCACCACTTACTCATTTGCTATTTATTTATTATTGAGGTAAAATTCACATAACATAAAATTCACCATTTTAAAGTGAACAATTCAGTGGCATTGAGCACATTCACAATGTTGTGCAACCATCACCTCTATCTAGTTCCAGAACATTCCATCACCCCAGACGGAAACCCCATACTGATTAAGTCGTCAGTCCCCAACCCCCTCCCCAGCCCCTGGCAGCCACCACTCTTCTGTCTGCCCCTAAAAATGACCTCTTTTGGACATTTCATAGAAATGTGGCCTTTTGTGTCTGGCTTCCCTCCCTCAGCGTGAGGCTTTTGTGGTTTGTCCACGCTGTGGTGCGTGTCGGTACTTCGCTTCTTGTTATGGCTGGGTATGACTCCGTTTGAGGTGGGTGCCACATTTTGTTTATCCATTCATTCCACGGACATCTGGGTTGTCTCCACTTTTGGCTGCTGTGAACACGAGTGTACGTGTACTTGTCTGAGTATTGTTTTCAACTCTTTTGGGTCTATATCTAGGAGTGGAATTGCTGGGCCATGTGACAACTCTATGTTTAACTTTCTGAGGAATTGCCAAACCCAATCATTTATTTTTACACACTTTATATCTCTGATGCCTCCTACAGCCAGTGAGGAGAGAATTCCAAGTCCCCACTTTGCAGCCAAGGAAACCGAGGCTGGGAGGGGCGGCCCCACACCACCCTGAGATGAATGACCATCAGAACAGCTCCCATCTGCTTAGTGACTGCCGGGTGCCAGATGCTTGCTAAGGAGGATCTTAGGATTCACCCCACTATAGACTCGCCATCATTGGAATCCGACAGGTCTGGGTTCAACCTCCAACATGGGCAAGTTACTTCCATCCTCTGAGCCTCCATCTCTCTATCTACAAATGATCATGACTCAAGTCCCTACCTTATTGTGGAAAATGAGTATCGTCATGTAGGCAGAGGATAGAGCCCATATTAAGCCTTTGATTTACAGATGGATCAAACAAACAAAAAAGTGGTCAAATGAGGTTCAGAGAGGTGAAAGTACTTGTCAAAAGTCACACAGCAATTGGTGGCTGCATCCAGCCTGCAAGCATTTTTGAGAAGTTCCCTTAACCCCTGTGGAACTTAGTGAGGAGAGAGACCTAAAGCAGTCCTGCGGGGTGGGGGTAGGCAGTGGGCGGGGGACAGCTTGCTGCTGTGTTGTTTGCTCTTTGGGGAACTGACCTCTGACAGCACAGAAACTTGCCGAATCAGCCGGGGTGGCCTGTGGTCACGAACCACAACAACCGGTTCCCTGGTGGAGGCCACCTTTGCTCCAACCCACTCACTCCTCCTCTGTGCTCCCTGGTTGATAGTGGCACAGCGGGAGGCAGGGTGGCTTCCGGTGCCCCACATGGCGTGGGCCAGGCACTTCCTTGCTTCCTGGTGTTGCTCCTGCTGGCCCCTCTGCTCTGGGGCACCCTCATCCCGTCCCTCTCATTTCTGCCTTGCATACACTAGAATCTTCACAATCTGGCTTCTACCCACGCCTCTGAACTCTTCTTGTGGGTTGCCCCCTCCAGCCCACTGGCCTCTTGCTCCTTGAGGATGCCATCCTCATTCAGCCCCGGGGCCCTTGCACTTGCTTGGAATGCTCCAACTCATATTTTCTTGTCATTCAGGGGTCACTCAGACATTGCTTCCTCCTAGACCACCTTATTTAAACTGGGTTCCCAGGGTCTTCCTGTGACCTCGTCCTATTGCTAAGATCCCTATCTGACATGCTCTTATTCATTTCCTTATTTATTGCTGCTTCCTCCACCTGGATGGAAATTCCAAGAGGGCAGGGACTTGTCCTGCTCAGTGCTGCATGCCCAGGGCTGAGACCAGTGCCTGGCACACAGCGTTCCAGTGTTCAAGAAACATCTGTCCACTGAGTGACCCTTGGGCTTCTTACTATAAATATGAATTTTGTTTCCTCCTAAATTGGCTCATGAGGATGAAGGCCTTCTTCATGCTTGGCATCAATTCCAGGAAAGCTCCTCAGATGGGCTACAGGAGTTAAAATCCTGACTCTGTTTCCACCAGGCTGTGTGACATGGGCAAGTCACTGCCCCTCTCTGGGCCTCCAATTTATAAAACAAAGTCCTTAACCACTTTTTTCAAAATCTGGTGAAAGCTCTGGCTTCCAGTTTCTCCTGAAATGATTTTGCACAGGATTTTAATGGATTTAATCATCCCCAAAATGCAATTCAAATGGCACCAATACTATGTGCCCAGCCTTGTGCTGGGAGATTCTGCGGCCCCAGAAGGCCCCAGCCCCAGGCCTGAGGTTCCCAACCTGGGGGCATTGCAGCCAGCCACTCTCAGCCCCAAGCTGTCACGACTGGGCTGGCTGGGAGAGCCTAGAAGGGGAGCTAGGATCCAGCCTGGGAGGGGGGCATAGATGGGTTCCCGCAGGAGGGGCCGCTGCAGCTGGGTCTTGAGGGTGACTAGGAGTTGTTCTGGCAGGAAAGGCAGTCCAGCTGAGAGAACAGCTTCAGGGCATTGGAGGGAGGGAGGAGAAAAAATAACACGCGTTTACACAGCAGAACCCAAGGAGAGACCACTTTTCAGGTTGGAGCCTCAGGACTACCCTAAGAGGGAAGGACGCTCGCTGATCACCCTCAACTCACAGTTGAGAGAAACGAGGTACAGAGACGCTGCGAGGTGGACTCCAGGCCGCGGGGCCAGGCCTAAACAGCTGCCGGCTTCTCCCGGAGGGGCATGCTTATCGGCTGAGGGACAAGAGGGCTGTTTCCGAAGGACTGGGGGCGGGGCGGGGTGGGGGTGGAGATCACCTGGGGGACAGCAAGGTGGAGGTAATTGGTTAGGTGGGCGGACAGGCCAAGTCTAATTGGCTAGGCTCCAGGACTCTGATTGGCTGAGGACTAGGAGACTCGCTTAATTGGCTAAGGAGCAGGAACGTGGGGTGTAGTTGGCTGAGAAGTAGGAGAGGAGTCCTTTTGGCTGAAGGAAAAGCAGAGTCTGATCGGCTGAGGACTGGAGTTTGACTGTCTAGGGGATAGGAGAGCATTTAATTGGCTGAGGTGTAGGAGACTGGAGTCTGATTGGCTGAGGCTTGGAGTTTGATTGGCTGAGGTGTAGGAGAGTGAAGTTTGATTGGCTGAGGATTGGAGTTTGATTGGCTGAGGTGTAGGAGGGTGGAGTCTGATTGGCTGAGGATTGGAGTTTGGCTGAGGGATAGGAGAGCATTTAATTGGCTGTGTAGGAGGGCGCAGTCGGATTGCCTCAGCGGAGGTCCAAGTGAGGCATCAGCGACATCAGCAGTGTCGTTTACTCCCTGCCTCCCAAATCCCACGTCGCTGGGCCCTGGTACAGGGAGGTGGGGAGTAATCCCCGCTCACTTTGGGGAAATGGAGGCAGCTGTGTGTGGAGGACGGGCGGGCTCTGGGTGGCTCCAGGCGCAGGCCGCAGAGGACAGCCTCCCAGCCTCACCCGGTGGGAAGTCGTCGCGTTGCCTCCTTCCCATCGCGCCTCCTCCACAGTGGCCGCACCGCGAGGATTTCTGGCCCAGGGCGGGCAGGAGTCACCCCCAGGGCGGAGGCGAGGTCTCCGCAGCGCCCCGCACCCCGCTCGCCCGCATTTCTTGGGGAACACGCCCTCCATCTCTCTAGTGTCCGGGGACCAGGGCCTCTCCTCCCTCCACCCGGCCTACGGCATCTCCTGCACCCACCTGGGTCCTGTCCTTCTCCTCCCTGGGAAGTTCCCCCTCTCATCCCTTCCTCTCTTCCCATTTGCTGTCTTTCTATCCCTTTTTTCCTTTCTTCTAGTCTCCATTGAAAACGCCAGCCTCCATGTGGCAGGCCAAAAACCTTGGAGTCACTCGCGGCTTTTCTCCTTTAATACCCACATCCAATCTGTCAGCAAATCCCGTCCGGTCCACCTTGAAAACACATTCCAAATTCCACCACCTCTGTTAAGGTGAAAGTCCCTCCTGTGCCGCCGTGCGGGTCCAAGACCACCTCACCTCCCGTCTCCTCCCGCCGTGCTCGCTCCCCTAGTAGTCGGTCCATAATAACGCACCTAGAGGGGGTCTTACAAGCCAGGTCAGGCCCCACCCTCTTCTACTCAGAACCCTCTGTGATTCCCACCTTTCTCAGAGTAAAAACCTAAGGCCTCCCAGTGCTGGCCAGGCCCTGCAAGATCTGTCCTGTCACCTCCTTGTCCCGCTCCCCTCCCACTGTCGTCGCTCACTCTGCTCCAGCCTCACTGGTCTCTTGGCTGTTCTTCAAGGCACAGTCCAGCCTCAGGGCCTTTGCACAGGCTGTACCCTCTGCCTGGAGAGCTCTTCCTCCAGATATCCTCCTCCCTCCTTTCTGGTCTCTGCTCGGATATCACCTCCTCAGAGAGGGCTTCCCCATCTCCTCACCTCACTGGATTTTCCTCCATGGCATGTTTCATGTACAAGACCATTTTTTTTTCCTTTTTCTCCCCAAAGCCCCCTGGTACATAGTTGTATATTCTTCGTTGTGGGTCCTTCTAGTTGTGGCATGTGGGACGCTGCCTCAGCGTGGTTTGATGAGCAGTGCCATGTCAGCGCCCAGGATTCGAACCAACGAAACACTGGGTCGCCTGCAGCGGAGCGCGCGAACTTAACCACTCGGCCACGGGGCCAGTCCCTAGAAGACCATTTTTGATTATGTGTTTCTAGTTGTACTTTATGTAATCTCCAGAAAGCAGGAATGTGCTCTTTTTTGTTCCCTATAGAACAATGCCTGGGACTTTCTGGGAGCTTGATGTTTGCTGAATGAATATGTGCTGTCTGCCAGCTGGGACTGGGGAAAAGGCAGGGAATGAGAAAGACCCTGTCTACCCGCATGGAGCTCACAGCCCTGCCCAGGGAGGGAGCGTTGCTACACAAGTCATTCTAAGAGGGATTCTGCTGCTGAGGATGCACAGGGGCTGTGGCTGCATGGAGGGTGGGCTTGACCTGAGCCCAGAAGTTGAGGAAGCCCTCAGAGAAAACGGCCTTTGAGCTCAGGCCTGAAAGATAAGTAGGAGTTGGCTGAGCAGGTGAGACGGAAAAGAATTCTAAGTATAGGGAACAGCATGTGTGAAGGCCTCCGTGGTTTGGCCAAAATGGTCATCAGTGGTTGGAGCGTGGACCGTGAGCAAGAGAGTGGTGGGTGATGAGTTTGCCCCACAGCCCTGGACGATTCTCGACTTTGTCTCAAATCTCTGATATCTCCTGTCTCTCGTCTCCACCCTCTCACCCCTATTTTGTGTCCTGGGCAGCTGACCTGTATGGACAACTCAACAAACTCTTTTGCCTTGTGGCTTCTGGGTGGGTCAAACCAATGGGGAGTCACAGCAGGCATTGGAGGGAGGGAGGAGAGTGAGGTCAGGGTATTACTGCCTCATCTCCTCTCCCGTGTGGCCCACGCAGGCTGCCTGCGTCCCTCAACTGAAGGTTCCTGGCTCCTACTAGGTAGTCCTCTGCACTAGCCCCATTGGTCCACATTCCAGTAGCTGGGTCCCAGACCCAGGGTGGGACGGCCCCTGGCTCTCACCAGCCCCTGGAGTGCTGCACCATTCCTTTGAAATAGTACTTCCATTAAACTCTTTTCAAATTATCCCGTTTGAGTACTCCATCTGTTTCCTGTCTCTTTTTTCTAAAAATGAGGTGAAATCCACATAGTATAAAATTAACCATTTTGAACTGTACAATTCAGTGGCATTTAGTACATTCACAAATGTGCAACCATCACCTCAATCTAGTTCCAAAATTTCTCCATCACCCCGAAAGGAGATCCTGTATCCATTCCCCCTGGGTGTGGGCTTCACTCCTCACGGCCCCTCCCCAGCCCCTGGCAGCCACCCATCTGCTGTCCGTCTCTGTGGATGTGCCTGTTCTGGATGTTTCGTATAAACTGGATTGTATGTGTGTGACCTTTTGTGTCTGGCTCCTCTCTCTCAGCATGATGTTTCTGAGGCTCCTTCGTGTTGTAGCAGGAATCAGGACTTCATTCTTTTTACTCTGAGCAATGTTCCGTTAGATGGATGGACCACATTCTGTTTATCCATTCATCCGTTTGTTGATAGACACTTGGGCCGTTTCCACTTTCTGGTGATTGAGAATAAACTGCCATGAACACGTGTGGACACGTATCTGTCTGAGTCACAGTTTTCAGTGCTTTTGGGTATATACTTAGGAGTGGAGTTGCTGGGTCGTATGGTACTTCTATGTTTAGCTTTTTGAGGAACTGCCACACCGTTTTCCATAGTGGCTACCCCATTTTACATCCCCACCAACAGTGTATGAGGAGATGGCTCTTTTTTTTTTTTTTATTAATGTTATGATAGATTACAACCTTGTGAGATTTCAGTTGTACATTTTTGTTAGTCATGTTGTGGGTACACCACTTCCCCCTCTGTGCCCTCCCCCCACCCCCCCTATTCCCTGGTAACCACCCATCAGATCTCCTTATCAATATACTAACTTCCACCTATGAGTGGAGTCATACAGAGTTCGTCTTTCTCTGACTGGCTTATTTCGTTTAACATAATACCCTCGAGGTCCATCCACGTTGTTGTGAATGGGCCAATTTTGTCTTTTTTTTTATGGCTGAGTAGTATTCCATTGTGTATATATACCACATCTTCTTTATC
Source organism: Equus caballus (assembly GCF_041296265.1). NCBI lineage: Eukaryota > Metazoa > Chordata > Mammalia > Perissodactyla > Equidae > Equus > Equus caballus. Next base: position 14,696,085 of record NC_091704.1, read on the forward strand.
CAATCATCAGTTTCTGGGCATGTAGGCTGGTTCCACGTCTTGGCTATTGTAAATAATGCTGCGATGAACATAGGGGTGCAACGGACACTTGAGATTTCTGATATCAGGTTCTTAGGATAGATACCCAGTAATGGGATGGCTGGGTCATAGGGTATTTCTATTTTTAACTTTTTGAGAAATCTCCATACTGTTTTCCATAGTGGCTGTACCAGTTTGCATTCCCACCAACAGTGTATGAGGGTTCCTTTTTCTCCACATCCTCTCCAACATTTGTCACTCTTGGTTTTGGATGTTTTTGCCAATCTAACGGGTGTAAGGTGATATCTTAGTGTAGTTTTGATTTGCATTTCCCTGATGATTAGCGATGATGAACATCTTTTCATGTGTCTATTGGCCATATTCATATCTTCTTTTGAGAAATGTCTGTTCATGTCCTCTGCCCATTTTTTGATCGGGTTGTTTGTTTCTTTTGTTGCTAATCAGTGTGAGTTCTTTGTATATTATGGAGATTAACCCTTTGTCAGATAAGTGGCTTGTAAATATTTTTTCCCAATTAGTGAGCTGTTTTTTTGTTTCAATCCTGTTTTCCCTTGCCTTGAAGAAGCTCTTTAGTCTGATGAAGTCCCATTTGTTTATTCTTTCTATAGTTTCCCTCATGTGGGGGTTATGGTGTCCGAAAAGATTCTTTTGAAACTGATGTCAAAGAGTGTACTGCCTATATTCTCTTCCAAAAGACTTATTGTCTCAGGCCTAATCTTTAGGTCTTTGATCCATTTTGAGTTTATTTTGGTATGTGGTGAAAAAGAATGGTCAATTTTCAATCTTTTGCATGTGGCTGTCCAGTTTTCCCAGCACCATTTGTTGAAGAGACTTTCTTTTCTCCATTGTAGGCCCTCTGCTCCTTTGTCGAAGATTAGCTGTCCATAGATGTGTGGTTTTATCTCTGGGCTTTCAATTCTGTTCCATTGATCTGTGGACCTGTTTTTGTACCAGTACCATGCTGTTTTGATCACTGTAGCTTTGTAGTATGTTTTGAAATCGGGGATTGTGATTCCGCCGGCTTTGTTTTTGCTCAGGATTGCTTTAGCAATTCGCGGTCTTTTGTTGCCCCATATGAATTTTAGGATTGTTTGTTCAATTTCTGTGAAGAATGTTCTTGGGATTCTGATTGGGATAGCATTGAATCTGTATATTGCTTTAGGTAGTATGGACATTTTAACTATGTTTATTCTTCCCATCCATGTGCAAGGAATGTCTTTCCATCTCTTTATGTCATCGTCAATTTCTTTCAAGAAAGTCTTGTAGTTTTCATTGTATAGATCTTTCACTTCCTTGGTTAAGTTTATCCCAAGGTATTTTATTCTTTTCGTTGCGATTGTGAATGGGATTGAGTTCTTGAGTTCTTTTTCTGTTAGTTCATTGTTAGTGTATAGGAATGCTACTGATTTATGCACGTTAATTTTATACCCTGCTACTTTGCTGTAGTTGTTGATTATTTCTAATAGTTTTTCTATGGATTCTTTGGGGTTTTCTATATATAAGATCATGTCGTCTGCAAACAGCGAGAGTTTTACTTCTTCGTTACCTATTTGGATTCCTTTTATTTCTTTTTCCTGCCAAATTGCTCTGGCCAGCACCTCCAGTACTATGTTGAATAGGCGTGGTGAAAGTGGGCACCCTTGTCTTGTTCCTGTCCTCAGAGGGATGGCTTTCAGTTTTTGTCCATTGAGTATGATGTTGGCTGTGGGTCTATCATATATGGCCTTTATTATGTTGAGGTACTTTCCTTCTATACCCATTTTACTGAGGGTTTTTATCATAAATGGGTGTTGGATCTTGTCGAATGCTTTCTCTGCATCTATTGAGATGATCATGTGGTTTTTGTTTTTCATTTTGTTGATGTAGTGTATCACGTTGATTGACTTGCGGATGTTGAACCATCCCTGTGTCCCTGGTATAAATCCCACTTGATCATGGTGTATAATCTTTTTGATGCATTGCTGTATTTGGTTTGCCAAAATTTTGTTGAGGATTTTTGCATCTATGTTCATCAGTGATATCGGCCTGTAGTTCTCCTTCTTTGTGTTGTCCTTGTCAGGTTTGGGGATCAGAGTGATGTTGGCTGCATAGAATGTGTTAGGGAGTTCTCCTAGGAGATGGCTCTTTTTAAAAAAATTTTAATCTCTGACCCTGAAAGTCTGCCATGCACTTTGGGAGCCCCAGGAGGAGTGCCTCTCCCCAACCCCGGCCTTGCTCCGCCTCTGTCCGCTCCCAGCCGTCTTTCTGGTACCATCTCCCTAATCTGGCGGCTGCCTCTACTTCTTATCCGCAGTTCTTTGAGACCTTCGCTGCTGCCAGGCTGAGGACTCTGGTGACCTGGTAACCACACAGCCCTGTCCCTTCCTAGGGCCTGGGCTCCTTGACCTCTGGGCACAGGTGCTGGACTGCTCTTCCTCAGCCTCCCAGATGCGGCTCATCTCCGCCTCCGGCTCCGTGTCTCTGCGTCCTCTCTAAATGCGGGTGTGATCAATGCTGCTGTCTGCCCACCTTCCTCCCCAGCTGATGTCCCTGACCCCCTCCCCGGGCATCCCTGTCTTCCCAGTACAGGTGACTCACAGACGCACTTCTCACAATGGGCCTGACTGCCTCCAGGGTGTGTCCCTGAGTGGCCACAGGCCTTTACACTCAAGGGAGCCCAGAGTGCCCCGCCTCAGCACGGTCGGCATTTGGGGCCAGGTCATTCTCTGTGGCGGGGCCGTCCTGTGCCTTGTGGGATGTTCAGCAGCATCCTCGCCCACTAGATGCCAGTACCATGCCTACTGCTCCACAGAGCGACAACCACTAGTATCTCCAGATGTTGCCAAGTGTACAGGGGACAAGTCGCCTGGCTGAGAACTGCCGGGACTGCCCAGATCAAACCACAGACTCGAAGGGCCGGCGTCCAGCCACGCTCTGTGCCGGCCCAGGGCAGAGCCCTCCCTTCCGTTCTATCTCTGTGGGGATGCAGGCTCACAGCGGTCTTGGTCTCGTGACTTCTCTGAGGTCATACGGCCAGGGGGCCCACTCTCAGTGCCTCTTCATTCCCAGGCTCTTTGAGTCACTCCTTCTTGGTCCCATCTCTCTGAGGGCAGAGAAGCCAGGCGGATGCCCTCTCCTGGTCTCCCCCTCTCCCACTTCCATCCTCTGCTCCCTGGAGACTGACAGTCAGCCAGGTACCAATGCGGACGTCTTCCACATCTTTGAAAAAATCCGCATCCCTAAAAAAATAAATAAGCTCCAATGTGCTTTGAAATCAACCGACCACTAGGGGGCTCCTCCTCTGCTCAAGCACCATCCCAGCTCCCCACTGCCCTCCAGATCAACCCTCAGTCACTCCAGTTGGACTGGCCTTCAAAGCTCTTCACGTCCGCCCCTGCTCGCCTCCAGCCCCCTCGCCTCCCACACCAAAGCCAGGGAAAGCCACCTGCCCAACTGCACACTCCGGTTTCTCTGTGTCGCAGCCCCACCCCCTCCCCGGCACCTGTTGAAATCTGACCTGTCCTTGAAGTCCAGGCTCAGGTGTCACGTCCCTCGTCCCTCGCAGTCCCTTCCCTGGCCTCCCTCTGCCTCCTCCGAGGAGCAAGACTTCAATTATTTGTATCACCTCTTCTTCACCTTGGAACACCACCTCCTGCCACCCTCGCCGAAGGCCCCGCACGAGCGAGAGGACATTACTGAAATGAAGAGGGACGAAGACATTGTCCAAGTTCACCCCCTGCTGGGGCACGCAGGCATCCTACGCTTGTTTTAAAACTCCCTCCCTCAAGTTTGGAATCCTCTGCTTCTTGTTTTCTGGAATTTGGAAAAGACTGGTGCCCTCATATTTCCAAAACTCAAATTCAGACATCTTCAGTCCCCTCCTCCATCGTTGTCTTAATGCACACAGATGGCTTCCGACTCTGAAATTTCAGCCGTTTCTGTTTTTACCCCATCTACATATTACCTTCCTATTACTTGACAGTTTTCTTCCAGTGATCTTCCTTTTAAACCTTATTTATTTAAAAGCAAAATTAATATCCCTATTACTAAACCCATGAGACTGTGGATTTGACATACAGGCTGAGTATATTTTTTTCTTCTACATGTCGAAGCAAATCTCTCATTTAACATAAATAAATAAAACAGAAAATGAATGGAACAGTGCCCCTCCCTGTGCCATCTAAGATTGCCAGGCTTAACTGATAAGGATGCTCGTATCAGACCTTGGGAACCAGCCCGAGTATTTTCTGTGGGGTTCAGACTTGTGAAAATTCATTCACTCATTCAAAATTTATTCTCTTTTTCCCCCCAGGTATAATTTATCGAGGTATGATTTGCAAATAAAAATAGCATCTATTCAAGGCATACGACATGATTCACCATTTACTCTTGTTACTCAGGTTTCAGCAGGGGACCTGACCCCCAGCCTCAAGTCACAGCACCCCCTCCACCCCATTGTGAAGCCCTGTGTTTCCACTCTTGCAGGGTGGAATTTCTGTTTCTGTCTCCCTGCCTCGAGCCTCAGCCCCATGAGGATAGGGATTTGCTCTTGTTTTCATTCCCTGCCATAGTCCCAGCGTCTGGAATGATGGTTGGAGCACAGCAGGTGCGTCACCACTGCACAGATTTATTCTGAGCTGAGCACTGCCCAGCCCTGCACCGGCTGATCCTGGGGTCCCTCCCTCAAGGAGACCCCAGGCCCAGGGCGAGACAGAAGCAGGTGAAAGCAAGACTACCTGACTGAAGACTGCACGTGGACTGGGCTGGGAGGCCATCACTTTCTACGAACCAGGGCATGCAGCGGAGTGTGGAGTCAGCAACAGGATTTGCTGGGGAGCAAGAAGGCTGGAAGCATGGCATGCGAGGTTAATTGCAGCAGTCAGCACTTACCTAGCACGTGCTGTGCGTCAAACACAAAGGGCTCCCTGCACCTTGAAGCAGCGTCTCTCAGCCTTGGCATTGCTGACATCTGGGGCTGGATCCTTCTCTGTTGTGAAAATGTAGGGTGCTTAACAGCATCCTTGGCCTCTACCCACTAGATTCTGGGAGCACCCCAGCCCCCAGGGGGGATGGCCAAACATGTCTCCAGACATTGCCAGACGTCCCCTGGGGCAGAAGCGACTTGGGGGAGAAGCACCGGCTGCCCTAAAGCAACAACCTCAACCTTCTGAGCACGTGATGCAGCCCTTTGACTCCTCTGCCTCCAGAGACCACGCTCTAACCACTGTGCTACATGGCTTTGCATTTAGCCTTCGTCCCAGGCTCTGTCCTCTGGGATTTTAGCCCTGCTCTGGGCCTGCTCCACCTCTTGGTCCCTCCACCAAGCTCACCAGCCCTGAGATTAGACCTCTAGCCTGGTTGGCCCCCAGAGCCGGGACTGCCTCACCTGCCAGGCACTGAGTCTGTAACTGCATCCAGAATTTATTTATTTATTTTTACTTTTTGAGGAAGACTGGCCCTGAGCTAACATCTGTGACCAACTTCCTGTACTTTATGTGGGATGCTACCACAGCGTGGCTTGATAAGCAGTGCTAGGTCCACGCCCAGGATCTGGACCGGTGAACCCTGGGGCAATGAAGCAGAGTGTGCGAACTTAACCGCTACGCCACCAAGCCGGCCCCCAGAGTTTATTTTTGATAAATCAAAGGCTTTGGAATGGCCATCCTGGGGAAAATCTGAACTTACTTTCTTTCCTCAGCTTCTTTCTGGTTTACTGTAGCTTTCACTTCGGAGCTCATGGAGAGGAAGCATGGTCTTCTCGCAGCTTCAGGCTTCTCAGTGTCTGACCTGTCCCTGCCTGAACCCAGACAGTCACGTCTCTCCTCCAGCCTGCAGCCCGTGCCTCGGTTTCCCCAGATGGGCCTGCAATAATGCCTGGAACCTTTGTTCTTTCTAGTCTCTGGTGCTTTCCCCCCCTTTGACAGGTGTTTCTGGGTATCTGGTATGCACAAGGCCATCTGCTCCACCCTGGGGAGATGGTAGGGGGCTGGAGGTCAGCTGTGAGCTCTCCCATCTGTCTGCCCACTTGCCCAGGTCAACTGCCCACCCAGCCAGAGAATGGTATCTCTGTGACGTCCAGGGGCGGAGCTGACCCCATCTGACACATCTGGCACAAATGGGCTGGCCAAAGACAATATCCCAGCAAGAGGGTCAGGGTGGCTGGCAGTGCGGAGGCAGGAGGGAAGAGCAGAAACAGAGCCTGGCGCTGCTTGTTGAGGCTGGAGGTCTTCCTGGAGGGAGAGGCTGCTGCTGGCTGCAGAGCCTCAGGGTCCAGAGGGAGCGGAAGGGCTGGCTCCCAAGAGCTGGTGGAGTCTGAGGATTCCTGGGGTCCCAGAGGAGGCTCCTGGGAGGCCCGTGGGGCTCCAGGGGTGCTGGCTTAGGGATCTCTGTCTCAGCTTGGGGGCAGGTGGGGGCCATGAGGGGTGCTGGTGTGGGAGGAGTGTCTTAGAAAGTGGCCCAGAGGGGGATCTGGGCCCGAATTGGAGCCAGGCAAGGGCAGGGGGACAGGGAGCCTGAGCTGTCTTTCTCTGTGTCTTGCTCTCCATCTCTCCAGATGTCATTGTCTCCAACTCAGCCTCTGTGTCTTTCCCCTTCCGTCTGTCTCCATGCCTCCGCTTCTCAGTCTCACGTTCGCTCCATCTCTGGGGGCCGCGCCCCGGTCCCCGCCCAGAGGTTTGCGAGGCCGGGGGCGGGCCTGGGGCGGGCCTCGTGGCGCGGCCGGCCGGGCGGGGTTAAAGGGCCGGGTCTCCAGACGGCGCGGTCAGAGCCGAGGTTGCGGCGCGGGCGGATCCGGATCGAGGGCCCAAGGCTGAGACCCGCTGGGTGAGTGCGCGCCGGCGGCTGCAACCTGAGCGCGGCCGCAGCCCCACGCGGGAGCCCGAGGCGCGCCGGCCCAGGTGCGGGTGGCGCGGGGGCGAGGGTCCGGGGGTTCCCAAGACCCAGGACGGGCCCGCGTGTCCGGGACGCTCGGGTTGGGGGGATGTGGCTGTGTCACCGACGGTCACTGCTGCAGTCAGCGCGGTTTTTTTATGTGAGCACCTCGAAGTCCTGGGTATATCCTTCTCTCTGGGTGTCGGTGGTGGGGAGGGGCTTCAAAAAGACTCCCCTCCCCATCAGGACATCTCAGACGGACCCAAGCCCCGTGACGCCGCCTTAAGGCTGATTAGGGTCCTTGGGACTTCACCACTCCTCATTGTCTTAAAGTGGAGGCTGTGCGTCCCACCGGTGGACTATACGCTTCTGGTCCTGCTGCCTGCACGATGCTCCTACTCATTGCGGCAGGCACAGAGCCTCCAGGTGCCCCTCTCTGAAAAGGGCATGCCCTGCTGGGCCCCAGCCGATGTTTGTTGGATACTGGATGCTCCCTGGTGTCCCAGGGGTCTGGCCCAGGCCCCTTGGACCAGGGGGTGGCTGTCCAGCCTGGGCCATGCAAAGTGACTGAGGCCCACCAGCTGGGGAGACTCAGCGTGGAGGTGGGAGGGACACAGTGGGGAAGCTGGGATTTGACCAAACCAGCCTCATCTGACTTTAAAATCCTGGGCACTTGCTGATGGCCCCGGCCTCTCGGTACAGCCCAGCTTGGGTTTCTGAGTGGTAACATTAGCTCTGGGCTGGTGTCCGGCCGTGACCTGAGCTGATGTCTGCAGAGGGGCTTGGATGACTTGGGAGACATTCAGAGAATGGGAGCCCATTTCTGCCCCCCGGCAAGCCTTGGGCCAGATTCTTCCAATCCCAGATGGCCAGGTAACAATCATGAATATGATGGTGACATCAACAAAATGAGAGGTACCTTTGACCAAGGGCTAACTGTGTGCCAAGCACCGAGCTGAACACATGAAAACACTGCATTGTCATCCAGATCTGCGACATGGGTAATATGGTTCCTGTCTCACCAATGGAGAAATTGAGGCTCACTGAGGTGCAGACATTCACCTGAGGTCGCACAGCTAAGAGGCAGAGTTTTACAGAAGCCTTTCCAAGGCTTGTGTCCAAGCGTGGCCATATTAGGTTGGAATGCTGGGCAGAGACAATTGCAGCCCTGGAATCGTCTAGATTGCTGGTGGTTTTTAAACTTCTTTTTCTGCCAGGATCTCCTTTGGGCCAGGAAGGCTGTGGGCAAAAGCCCACATACAATATGCTCAAGCTGCAGTGAGAGACCCCCCGGCCCCCATTACCGCCACAGTTTGCCCATGTAGCCCTGCTCTCAGAACTGCCCCTGAGCGCTTTCTCAGAACCACAGAAGTTTGGGGTGAGCCCTCGCTCAACTGGCCTGGCACTTTAGGAGAATGAGAGTATTGGGTGGGGCAGCCCGGTGGCATAGAGGGAGAAAGGGGTGCCATGAGCTAGGATGGGGGCGGCTGTCTTGTCTACAGAGGGAGCAGGGAGCAGGGTTGGGATGTGGGTGACGGGGCCAGTGTCAGGTGCGTGGCTGGCAGGCCACTGGCGGCCTCCGTGCCTGTAGTTCAAGGAGAGGCAGATATGTGGTTTCCGGCAGGCTGGATCCCTGTCTTGCCTTCCTTCTCAGGAGCCCGCACACCTTGCATGACTGGCAGCCGGGCTAACCTGACAAACCAGCGCTCCATGGGTGTGGGCCACCAAGCCAGTGGCTGGCACCGCCCTCTCCAGATAGCCGGGGCAGGGCCGCCTCCGCAGGGCGGGGCTGCTGGGGGCTGTGCCTGGCATCTGGGATGAGCGTGGGGACTGGTGCAGAGGAGTGGGTGTGCCAACCTCCCACAGCATCCTGAGAGTGTCAGCTTTGAATTTGTCTCGCTCTAAAAAAGTCGTAATGATAGAAATAGGAATAAAGGCTAAAATTTAGTGTGCTACCTGTCAAGCCTCATCTCCCTGAAGTCTCGCAAACAGCCTTAAGAGGTGAGTCCTGCTATTGTTAACCCATTTTGCAGATTGGCAAATGGAAGCTGGAGGTGGGGCCTGGACTCACTTGGGGAGCCACAGAGCTGTGATTTGAATCCAGGCTTGTCTGAGTCAAAAACACATGTTTTAAAGGATGGTGCAATCCCCAAATAACTCTTCATTAAAAACATTTTTTTTAAATTGAAGTGTCATACACATATAGGAAAGTACACATTCCAGAACTGGACAGTTCAGGAGTTTTCACGAATTGAACCCACACATGTCACCAGATCAAGAAAGGGAACAACTGCCTGCACCCCAGAACACGCCCCCCCCATTGAAGCATCTTAATTCATTTTTTTATTAATGTCAACTAATTAATTTTTTTCTTTGAGGAAGACTGGCCCAGAGCTAACATCTGTGCCCATCCTCCTCTGCTTTATATGTGGGACGCCTGCCACAGCATGGCTTCACAAGCAGTGCGTAGGTCTGCACCTGGGATCTGAACCAGTGAACCCCGGGCAGCCGAAGCGGAACGTGCCAACTTAACCACTGCGCCACTGGGCCAGCCCCCCAAGTAATTAATTTTTAATAGACTTTATTTTTTGGAGCAGTTTTAGGTTTACAGAAAAATTGTGCAGAAAGTACAGAGTTCCAATCCACCCCCTCAATTCCCCACCGTTTTCCCTGTTATTAATATCTTGCATTATTATTAGTGTGGTTCGTTTGTTACAATATAGACACGTTATTATTAACTGAAGTCCATAGTTTACCTTGGGGTTCACTCTTTGCATTGTACAGTCGACTAATTAATTTTTAGAGTTAATTACAACATTTTTGAATGGGCAGCGTATGCTCATGGGATACAAAATCAGAAGGTCCCCAAGGGTGGGGAGGGAGAGTTACATCTCCTTTCCACTCTTGCCCCCAGTTCTTCTAGGCCCCTCCCAGAGGCAGCCTCCAGGATAAATTTCTCATGAGGTCTCAAAGCATTTTTTTTCCAATTTTTTAATTGAGGTGAAATAACTATTTTTCTTTTCCTGAGGAAGATTCACCTTGAGCTAACATCCATTGCTAATCCTCTTTTTTTTGCTTGAGGAAGACCAGCCCTGAGCTGCCATCTGTGCCAGTCCTCCTCTATTTTGTATGTGGGACGCCTCCACAGCATGGCTGATGAGTGGAGTAGGTCCATGCCCAGGATCCGAACCCGCAAACCCAGACCGCCAAAGTGGAGGATGCAGAACTTTAACCACTCAGCCACAGGGCCGGGCCCATAAAATAACTATTTTAAAGTGAACAATTCAGTGGCATCTAGTATGTTTACAATGTTTTGTAACCACCACCGCTGTCTAGTTCCAGAACATTCCCATCACCCCAAAAGGAAACCCTATACCCACGAGCCGTCACTCCCCATCCCCCCCATCCCCCTCCCCCAGCCCTGGCACCCACTAATCTGCTGTCTGTCTCTGGATTTGCCTGTTCTGGACTTTTCATATAAATGGGGTCGTGCACTGCGTGGCCTTCTGTGTCTTCCTTCTTTCACTCAGTATATTTTCAAGGTTCATCCATATTGTATCAGAACTTCCTTCCTTTTCTTGGCTGAATAGTATTCCATTGTATGGATATACCACATTGTATTTACCCACTCATTAGTGGATGGACATTTGGGTTGTTTCCATCTCTTGGCAATTGTGAACAGTGCTGCTATGAATGTGTGTACACAAGCATCTGTTTGGTTCCCTGGTTTCCACTCTTTGAGGTCTACATGTAGGAGGGGAATTGCCGGTCATGTGGTCGTTCTGTATTTACCTTTTTGAGGAACTGCCAGACTGCTTCCCATGGATCTGCACCACCTCACGGCTTTTTGTAGCACCTTCTTTGGGGGGGGTTGGACAGAAGTGCTCTTGTTGGGGCAGGAGAAGCCCAGCTGCAGAAGCAGAGGATGCCTCGTGCACGTTTCCAGAGCTCCCCCAGCAGCCCCGAAGGGCCTCTTGCTATTATTCCCGCTTTGTAGATGAGGCCCGCGGCTCCTGGGGTGAGGCCCAGGTGGGGGCCCAGAGCACGTGCTCTTTCTGCTGGAGCAGAGCCGGGCGTCCGTCATGGGGAAGGCGGCAGCGCGCGGTGGCAGAGTGGGGCAGCGAGGTGGGCCCAGTGCTTCAGAACTCCCCTCCCCAGCCTCACCCCTGCCCCCCGTGTACCCACCCGCTTGGGGCAGGGACCCCTTTTCTGGGGCTCGCTCCGGTTCCTTCCCATTTCAATCCTTCGGGAAGACATTTCCTTTGCGGGATATCAGCTGGGCTTTCCCTGGGTGGGGTGGGGCTCTCACTGCGACTCTGCTGGGAAGTCCCCCAGCCCCTCCGAGGGCTGCTGGAAAGATGAAAGGAATGATTGTGAAAGCCGCTGCATACAGCAGGTGCTCAACAATTCTCCTGAGAGCCAGGGAAGGGAAGTGGCTGATTGTGGTGAAAGCAGACTGTCGAGGCAGAGCTGGGACTGGAGGATGAGGGGGAGCCGGCACGGGCAGAGCTGGGGGAAAGGCATGCTGAACAGAGAGAACAGCATGTGCAAAGGCTCTGAGGTGGGAATGAACTTGGCCTGTGGCCGGAGTTGAGTGAGTGAGGAGGAGAGAGTGGGGGACAGGATTGGAGGGGTCAGCAGGGACCAGGCCACACAGGCCATTGTGGTCCATGGAAAGGAATCTGAACTGTGTTCAGAGTGTAATGGGAGCCACAGGAGGATTTTGAGCAGGGGATTGTCATGATCTGATTTAATTTTTGGAAGACTCCTCTGGCAGCAGAATGGAGGCATTCTGGAGAAGGCCTTGCTGGGGGCAGAGGATGGGGCTGGGGAGACCAACAGGAGAGGCTCCCACTGTGGTGACCTGACATGGGTTGGATGATAGGGATGGAGAGAAATGGATGAATGTGAAAGATGTTTAGGATAGATGGCCGTCAGGACCTGGCAACAGACTGGACCTGAGAGAAAGGGGGAGGAAGGATGTGAGGTGCATCTGAGGTCTGGGGTCTGCCCCTGGGGGATATCCAGGATGTGGCTGGACCTGTTGGGTCCAGACATGGGAGGCTGCTGAGCAAGGGTCCTGGAAGCCGTGGGATGGGGTGAGATCCCCAGGAAGTGAATCCAGAGGGAGAGGAGGGGAGGACCCAGGACCGAGCTCTAAGGAACCCCAACAGTTACAAACTGGGTGAAGAAAGAGGGGTCCGAAACAGACCGAGAAGGGGATCCTCGAGGCTGAAGTGGAGGATAGGCAGTGCTCACCTCCTGAAAGGCTTTGGATGCCAGGCTGAGGGCAGTGGGGAGCCCTGGAAGGTGTTAGAGCAGGGGAGTGACAGACCTTCAGAAAGGTGACTGTGGTGGCTGGATGGGAGCCAGGATTAGAGGTGACCCATGTGGCCCCCGCTGGCTGAATATGTTACTTTCCCCCTGGGAGTCTTGGGCCTGCCACGATGTGACTCCTCGCAGGCCACAGGCAGGAAGGGTCACACCAGGGTAGAGCCAGAGATCATCTTTTACTGCCACCCCCAGATTCAGATGGGGAAACTGAGGCCCAGGCCACACAGCCTCAGTGGAGGAGTAAGGATTCGAAGCCAGTGCTTATGGACTGTTTGTGTGTGTGAGTGTGTGTGGGGTTCTTCACTTCATTTAGGCCTCCTGGGCCACTCCATCTAGAAGAACTGCTCTCCATCCTCTCTCTCTCGATATTAGTGTCCTGTGGCTGCCGGAGCAAATTACCATGAACTGGGCGGCTTGAAACAGCTCAAACTTGTTCTCTCCCAGTTCTGGAGGCCAGAAGTCTGAACCCAGGTGTTGATGGGGCTGCGCTCCCTCCGTGGCTCTAGGAGAGGACCCTCCCTGCCTCTTCCAGCTTCTGGGGGCTCCAGGCATCCCTGGCTTGTGGCTGCATTCCTCCAATCTCTGCCTCCGTCTTCACGTGGCCTTCTTCCCTCTGTGTGTCAAATCTCCCTCGACCTCTCTCTTATAAGGACTCTTGTGACTCCAGTTTGGACCCCCTGGATATCCAGGATAATGTTTCCATCTCTACATCCTTAACTTAATCCCACCTGCAAAGACTGTGCCATACAAGGTCACATCCCCAGGGGCCAGCGATTAGGACGTGGTGTCACTGAGAGGGCAATATTCAGTGCCCCCCTGCCCTGCTTTACCTCTCTCATGACACGTAAGCTTTACGTGGTGTTCTAGCATGTCTGCTGGTGGTCACCTCCCCTAAACACCAGGGCCATGTCTGTCCTGCTCATCGTTACATCCTCATGCCCAGAAGAGCATCACATGCATGGCAGGGGCTCAAAACCGATTTGCAGCCTGAATGCTGGAGAAATGCACGAACACTTGGTGAGAGTCCTGGCAGGTGGCAGCATTTAGATGACGGCCACGGTTCTTTCTGGTAATCACTGGTGGGCTTCCTGGGCATTGCTGGGGAGAATTATTACCCACTGTTAAATTGGTGAAGAAATGAGTGCCCACAGCGACTTCCTGTGGAGTGTGTCACCTGCAGCTGCCTGTGGGGGAGGCAGCCCAGAGGCACACCAGAGCCCTGGCTCCGAGCATTTTCCTGGGACTTGTGACGTGGAGCTCTCCATGCTTCGTTCTGGGAGGGTCCTTCCTCCCAACCCCCACCCCTACTCAGGCCTTCCAGAGGGCATATCGCCTACACCAGGTAGTCTGTATATTTAAAAAGATTTTTTTTTTCCCTGAGGAAGATTCGCCCTGAGCTAACATCTGTGCCAGTCTTCCTCTATTTTGTATGTGAGCTGCTGCCACAGCATGGCCTCTGATGAGTGGTGTAGGTCCACGCCCAGGAACTGATCCTGGGCCACCGAAACGGAGCGGTCCGAACTTAACCACTAGGCCACTGGGGCTGGCCCTAAAAAGATTTTTAATTGTGCTAAAATATACATAACATAAAATTTACCATTTTAACCATTCTTAAGTGTACAGTTCAGTGGCATTAAGTATATCCACACTGTCGTGCAACCATCACTGCCATCCATCTCCAGAACTTTTTCCATCTTCCCCAGCTGAACCTGTCCCCATTCAACAAAAACTCCCCCTCCCCCAGTCGTTGGCATCCACCTTTCTCCTTTCCGTCTCTATGAATCTGACTCTTCCAGGTACTTCCTATAAGCGGAATCACACAGTATTTGTCCCTTTTACGACTGGTTTCTTTCACTTAGCATAATGTCCTCAAGGTTCATCCATGTTGTAGCATGGGTCAGAATTTCCTTCCTTTTTAAGGCTGAATAATATTCTACTGTGTGGATGGACCACATTGTGTTTATCTCTTCATCCATCCATGGACACCTGGGTTGCTTCCACCTTTTTGGCCACTGTGACCAAGGCTGCTATGAGCACGAGTGTGCAGATGTCTGTTAGAGTCCCTGCTTTCAGTTATTTTGGGTAAATGCCCAGAAGTGGGACCACTGGGACGTTTCGTTTTTGTTGAGGTACAACCATGCTGCTTTCCACGACATGGCTGCACCACTTTGCATTCCCACCCGCTATGCCTGAGAGTTTCGATGTTTCCCATCCTTACCTACACTTCTTGTCTTTCTCTTTTTTGATAGTAGCCCTCCTACTGAGTGGTCATGTCAACTGCCTTGTAAGTCAGACCATCCCAATGGGGCTTTCCCAATTTGCTGACGGCCCATCCAGCTGTTCTCCCGGGGTGTGGTCACCAATAGAAACTTGGCCCCTTCTGCACAGATGATGTGGTTGGGCATGGGCTGGGGGAGGAGCCTTAGTGGGGGTGGGGCGGGTGGGGATGGCGGACTCAGGTGAGGGTCTGGAGTGCCAGTTCTTTTTGCCATATTACTCAAGGAGGCAGGGACACAGAAGGAATTCTTGGCTGATAGGGCTGAGTGGGAGGAGAGATGAGGGCAGGACCCAGCCATGTTCAGGAATCTCCTTAGTGTCATCTGAGATCCATGGGCCACCAAAGTAAGGGTGACTGAGCTTGGCCTTTGGTGGGGTCAGGGGGTCTCAGCCAGCTCCCGACTCCCTTGAATTGGGGGACTGGGCTTGAGTTGTCTGGAAGGTGGAGGCAACGATAGGACACCTGCAAGGACTGCTCTAAGAGTCCATGTGATGGGGCGCGGCGCTCTGGACCGCTCCCTGTGTTGCTAGTGTGTTACTGTCCCCTGCCCACTTCGTTTTGGTGTTTTGAGGAGCTGACCCTAGGGCAAGGATTTGAGTGCAAGTAATTTATTTGGGAAGTGATCACAGAAAAGATCAGTAAGGAAGGAGGAAGTGAATGCAAAGGACTGAAAAGGGGCTGAAATGAATACACATACACACGTGTCCACAGCAGCACTGTTCACAGTCGCCAGGAGGGAAGCGGCCCCACATCCATCAACAGAGGAAGGGTAAGCGGACTGTGATAGGTCCACACAAGGGCACGGTACTCAGCAGTACAAGGAACGAAGCCCTGACACACGGCACAACGCGCATGAACCTCGCAAACCTGCTGCGGAGGGAGAGAAGCCACACACAAGAGCCCACATGGATCCCATCTGTAGGAAACGTCCAGAGCAGGCGGATCCATGGAGACAGAAGGCAGACTGGTGGTGGCCAGGGGTGGGAGAGAGGGACGGGGAGGGACTGCTCATGGGGATGGGGTCTCCTTTTGGGGTGATGGAAGTGTTCTGGAACAGATCAGGGTGATGGTTGTACAACACTGTGAATGTGCTAAACACCACTGAATTGTTCACTTTAAAATGGTGAATTTGGGGGCTGGCCTGGTGGCCGAGTGGTTAAGTTTGCGCGCTCTGCTGCAGGCGGCCCAGGGTTTCGTTGATGTGAATCCTGGGCGCGGACATGGCACTGCTCATCAAACCACACTGAGGCAGCGTCACGCATGCCACAACTAGAAGGACCCACAACGAAAAATATACAACTATGTACCTGGGGGGGGGGGGGTGGGCTTTGGGGAGAAAAAGGAAAAAAAAATCTTTAAAAAAAAGGTGAATTTTATGTCATCTGAATCTCAATTAAAAAGAAGAAAAGGGAAGTAAGGCAGGGAAAAGGAGGCAGCTAGTAGAGACAGTTTCTACTGCGGGCAGCTGGACTTGATCCCCCTGGGGCCCCTGGGAGCACGGGAACCCACACCTCAGGGCCATGGCCCGCGCGGAGAGGGGCTGTGGACGCAGCGATGCCCATCAGTCCTCCGCGGAGGGCTGCCTGCGGGGAGGGAGCCGTCACGGTGTCCGGGCTGTCTGGCGGCGGTGCACGGGCGTGCGGCCGGCGGAGGCCAGTGCTGGGCGGGGGGCGGGGGGCGGGGGGCGGGGGGGTGGGGGGGGCGAGAGGGTCTCCGCGGCGTCTGGGACTCGCGCGTGCCGAGCGCCTGCTGTGTGCCAGGCTCGCTGCGCTTGGCGCCACAGGGCCGGCGGGCGGCCCCCACCTGCACTGACCCCCGTGTGTCCCCAGGATGCTGCCCGTCGCGGAGCCGCTGCTGCGTCTGCTGGGCCTGGAGAGGACCGCCTTCCGCCTGGGCGCCGCGTCAGCGCTGCTGCTCTCGCTGCTCTTCGTCTTCTTCCGCCTGCTGCTGCGCTTCCTGAGGCTCTGCTGGCGCTTCCGCGTCACCTGCCGACGGCTGCGCTGCTTCCCGCAGCCGCCCCGGCGCAGCTGGCTGCTGGGCCACCTGGGCATGGTGTGTGCGGGGCAGCCGGGCGGACGGGGCTGGGCGGGCCCCGGGGGCTCAGGAAGGAGGGTGCACCTGCTGGCACCCCTCGTCCCCTCAAGAATCTGGTTGGAGCCACGAGCAGACCCGTTTTACAGGGTAGGAGTGAGGCTGAGGCTCAGAGAGGACAGCAGTTTGCCCAAGGTCACACAGCTGGGGGGCAGAGCCGCCTCTCAAGTTCTCTCTGATTCTAGGCTGTTGCTGGAGCAACAGGTACCAGGGCTTGTGGGTTCATCAGGGGCCGGATCGCAGGGCGGGCAGCAGGAGCGGTGCTCCTGTGGGGTGGTTGCTCCATCCCCGTCCCCAGGGTGGCTCCACACACTCTCATTTGCTTTAATGCTGTGGTCTCAGGTCAAGACTCCAACCCTTTTCTTGCATTTCATTTGTTATTTCACATATATGTGCCAAATATTATTTTGACGGTTTATAAATATTAACTTATTTGGTCCTCGTGACAATCCTGGGAGGTAGGTCCCACGACTATCCCCATTTTGTTCCCTAGAATACTGTAGCACAGAGAAGTTAAGCAGCTGGCCCTAGGTCACACAGCTCATGAGTGGCAGAGCCAGGGTGCAGACCCAGGCCATCTGGTCCCAGGACCCTGCTCTCAGCTCTCTGCCCTCTGCCGCCTCTGGTTTCTGATGAGAAAGGCTGGACCTTTCTTAAAGGGCTTCCGATGCCAGAAGAGAGAAATCCAGACTCCCAAAGTCACTGAGGCTCTTGGGGTCCTGGGTCCAGCCCAGCCTGCCTGCCGACTCGCCTGGTGCCCCTTCCGGGCCTAATGACTGAGGGGCCGTTTCGGAGCCCTTGCTGGCCCAGGCCACATGCCGAGCGCGGAGGTGGGCTGTGGAGGCAGTTGGGGGCGGCAGTCCTCAGCGTGGCCTTGATGTCTGTCTCCACCATTCAGGCCTGTGTGACACTGAGCAAGCTGCTTCACTTCCCCGTGCCTCAGTTTCCGCATCTGCAGTGCGGGTTCTACAGTGGTTCCTAATAGCGTCATGGGATTGTCCTGACAGTCCCTGAAGTCAGGCCCGTGGCACGTGTGCCCCGAGCTGGGGCGCGGTGGTGGATGCCCGTGCGGCTCCTGGGTCCTGCAGAGACAGGAGGCGTCGGGTGAGCCTCGATGCATTTTAGATGCCGCTTGGAGTGAGCATCTGGCCAAAGGAACCAGGAGACACGCTTCGCTCAATAGCCCAGAGAAATTTTAGGTAGTTTTGGGAATTAACTTCCTGGGACCAGTACTCACTGAGCTTTGCCTGTTTGTGCCTGAACCTCCTCCCTCCCCTCTGTCCTCCCACCACTGTTCAGGCCTCATCCTGTCCTGCTGGACCATGGTCCAGCCTCCTCCCTGGGCTCCTGCCTCCAGCCTCACTCCTCCAGTCCATCCCCCATCCCAGCCCCAGAAAGATTCTTGAATCCACCCATGTCCCTCCCCTGCTCATACACCCTCCATGGCTCCCCATTGCTGTCTGGAGAAAGTCCCAGCTACTCAGCTGGTATTTCAAGACCCCTTAGACTCTGGCCCCCCTCCCTCCTCCCCTGTCCCATCGTCCTCCTCTAGTCCCACGGAATGACTCCTGGCTCCTGCAACAAGGCTCCAACTCCCCAGCTCTGTGCCTTTGCCGAAACCATGCCCTCTGCCCAGAATATCCTTCTCTGCTAAGCAAACTTTTCTCGTTTTTCCTCACTCCAGGAAGCTCTCTGGCTTTGATGGCAGTCCTAGAGGTAGTGGCCAGGCCCTGGTGCCACGGGCAGTCAGCTGGGGCTGGTTCTAAAGCCCAGCCTTGACCCCGTGTGCTCAGCCCTTCTCTCAGAGCCATGCAGCCTGGGTGAGGCCGTGATCTCCCTTGGGTGTGGACAGGCTCAGGGCTGAGCTTGATTGAGAAAGAGACCCGGGAGCCAGAGAGAAATCATTCATTCATTCACTTATTTGACAATTGCTGGGCCCTACCACTGGCCAGACATTGAATCAGGCCCCTTAGCATCTGCGCTCTCTCCTGATTCTCACAGCCTGTGAAATAGGGATGGATCTTCCCTATATTATGGGTTTGATCTTTGGGTCTCAGAGAGGTTAAGGGACTTGCCCAACGTCACACAGCTGCTGAGAGTGGATTTGAGCCTGAGTGCTTCTGCCTCACGTTGGTGAAGAGCCGCATCTTGGGGCTGGGTGGCCCTGTTCACATCCTGGCTTTGCCGCTGTGGCAGAGGGGGCTGGTCACCTGCCCACATCCTCTCAGCCCATTTCTGGGTGTGACGGCCTGACTCGCAGCTGCCAGCACCTGCGTTCTAGGGCTTTCGCTGGCAGCTGGCCCCCCCTCTGCCTGTGTGGACTGCCAGCTTGAGAGTGGGCGCCCCTGAGCGGCCCTGGGTCAGGACTGCGGGCCTGCGGGAGCTGGTGTGAGCACCCTCGCCCCTCCCCCGCGGGTGGGTGGACTGAGGTCCGTGTCCCAGTGGGGCTGAGCCTGGCTGCTCGCGGGGTCACTGCCCTGACAGCTCGCTCTCTGCCGGCCACCTGCCTCCCCGTCTCACGTCCCCATCCCCTACTCACCCCCCAGTAGCTACTTGCCCTGGACCCCTTGTCTCCGGACCTGCTTCTGGGGGAGGCCGAGGCAGGACAGTGGCACCCTGTCTTGGCAGATGGGCCGCTTGACCTTGCGGAGCAGTTGGTGGAGGAGCCCCTGGAAGGGCTCTCGGGCGGGTGGGAGGCAGGAGGAGCGCCACGCAGGCACGCGCGCACGCGCACAGGAGCAGCACCGCCTGGGGTCTTCAGCGCGGGCTCCTTGGCCTCGTCACTTTGCGAACCCCCTCAGCCGCCCTCAGAGAGAGCTGGTCCTTCCCCACTCTTCAGACGAGTGAACGGAGGCTCAGTGGGGTGCAGCCAGCTGCCTACCACCCCACAGCCCTCCCCAGCTTGTGTTGAGGGGGGGAGGTGGTGGAGGGACGGGGAAGCGGGCCTGGGCATCTCCTCACTGTCTTTCCCTGCCACCCCTCGCAGTATCTCCCGAATGAGATGGGCCTCCAAGATGAGAAGAAGGTGCTGGACAACATGCACCATGTACTCCTGGTGTGGATTGGACCCATCCTGCCACTGTTGGTTCTGGTGCACCCTGACTACATTAAGCCCGTGGTGGGCGCCTCAGGTAGGCAGGTTGGGCCTCTGAGTGACGGGTAAACCCTCAACTCCCAGAGCCCACCTGGGCTTCTAGGCAGGTGGCCTATCCAGAGGAAGAACCATTTGAGTAGGGCTTTGAAGGATGAATAAGAGTTCACCAAATCTGAAATGGCAATACACAGATGGTGGGAAAAGCTTGGGAAAAGGTGTGACAATGTCTAAGAACCCAGGAACCTTGAGAGAATGTCCACCCACCTGGAAGTCAGAACCAAACATGTTCGGACAGGCAGTCATTGCCTAAGATTTTGTTAAGTGGTTGTTGCTCAATTCTAAGCCATAGCACTCCCATCATTTGGGTTCTGACACTCCCGCTGTGGCTATCCCAGCCTACAGCCCCTGTCTTCACCTGGGCTGACCCTGAGTGGCAGGGAGGGAAATGTTGAAGGATTGCTTCTCCTTTCTACAGTCTGTACCTATCCCAAGGTGTAGGACTCCCAAGGGCGCTTGGCAAGCTCTTGCTCAACCTTCAACACCCACCTCCAATGACCCCCTCCTCCAGGGAGCCTTCCTTGACCCCACAGACGGAACATAGCTCTCTCCTCTGGGCTTTCCCATTCTCAGTCCTAACCCTTTGGGGCTGCGTGTGTCTATGTTCAGCTCTATGTTCCTCATAAGTGGGGCTCTGGATCCTGGGCATGGCCTCGCCTGGAGCTGTTCACCTCCAGAGGCATTAGGGGACATTGAGGGCGGAGGTGGGAAATAAAGAGCTCCAGGAATGCAAGGATCTCTGGCCTCAGCTTGGCCTCTGCAGATACACGACTGGAGACTGCCTTCCAGGCTGCCACCCACGAGCGATGGCAGAGTAGGGGGCTGGCGTCCATGCTGTCCCCAGCTCGGCCCTACCCGTGCCTCTGTGTCCCCAACATTGCCTCTGTGGGGATGCTCATCGCCCCTGCACAAAGGGGGACACATCTATAGAGCCTGCGGGAAGTGCCCTGCAAGGAGTGGGCACAGGTCGTGGGAAGAGCCCTGGGCAGGACTCGGGGGGCTGGGCTCCAGTCCTGGGTTGAGCACGTGCTTTCCGTGTGACCCAGCATCTCACGCAGCCCCCCGGGGCTTCAGTCTCTGACCCGTAAGATGGAGTGATTGGGAGGACAGCAGTGTAGTGTGGGGAGCTGCTCTTCAGGGTTTCTTCTCTTCTGCCTTTTTAATATGTTTTTCTTTCTCTCCACCCCCCGCCCAGCATCAGTTTCCTGAGTAGCATCCTGCATGGTTGTGAGGCCCCAAGAAGCCAGGAGCAGAGTTCCCGGCAGGGCCTGGCACTCAGTACATGCTTAAGCCTCCTCCTTGACCCCCGCTCCCCGGGATGGTCTGGGGTCCATGGCCTCCCCCACTGGAGAAGCCGGATGGGGACCTCCAGGTTGGGGAGGGTGGAGCTGTGAGTCAGGAGAGGCAGCCTGGAGTCAGGCTCCCGGCCCAGGGTGCCCCTGCCCCTCCACGCCCGCCCCCGGGATTGGACAGGCCTGGCTCCATGTCTCGGATCCGTCCCCCACCGGGGCCTCCTCGGGGCCACGCCTGGCGGGGGGCTGCTCTGGGCCTGGACCCGCACAGCTGATGGGCCCTGAGGAACGCCAGGCTCCTCCTGGAACCTCTGTTTCCCCATCTTCCAATGGGCATTTGGGACGGAGAGCAGGAAGGGAGAAAGCAGGTGAATGTGCTTTTATAGAGGACAAGGCACGATATATAGGCTGTAATCATGGCTTGTTTCTATACATTCTTGTTTTTACTGAGGTGAAATTCATATAACGTGTAATTTACCATTTTAAAGTGTACAGTTTTAAAGTATAAGGTATTGAGTGTGTTCACAATGTTGTGCAACTGTCGGCTCCCTCTAGTTCCAAAGTTTTTTCATCACCCCATAAAACACCCCATACCCGTTAGGTAATCACTTCCCATTCCCGCCTCTTCCCATATCCTGGTAAATATCAATCTGCTTCCTGTCTCTATGGCTTTGCCTATTCTGGACATTTCATATGAGAGGAATTACACTGTGAAGAACGTGGTCTTCCCGCTGGCTTCTCTCATTCAGCACGATGTTTTCGAGGTTCACCGCTGTTGTAGCGCGTGTCAGAGGTTCGTTCCCGTTTACGGCTGAGTACTATTCCAGTGTGTGGATATATGCATCTGCCACAATTGGTTTATCCCTTCAGCCATTGGTGAACGTTTGGGTTGTTCCCGCCTTTCAGCTGCCATGAGTCACGCTGCTGTGAGCATGCGTGTGCAAGTTCTGGCGAGGATGCACCTTCCTTTCTCTCGGGTGCCCTGTTGTAGACTTGCAGAGTCACCTGGTAATTCTATGTTTAACTTTTTAAGGAACCACGCAACTGTTTTCCATGGCAGCTACGTGTTCTTTTTTCACTAACAGGGGCCTGCTGTAAGCTGGGACCACGTAGCCATCTCATGACTTCTTGACACCAGTGACCAATAATTACAATCATAGTAATAAAAATAGCCAGCAGTTGGCTGGTTATTCATTTACATGCCCAGATGTTTACTGGGCACCCACTGTGTGCCGGGAGCACGTTAGCCCACTGAGCTGTTGTGGGGATGCCGTGAAGCAGGCAGGATTGTTCTGTGTCCCCTTTGGCAGGTGAGGGAGTGGAGGCACATGCCCAAGTTTACACAACCAGGTCGGGGTGGGGCTGGGATTTGAACCCAGATCTGCTGGCCCTGAGGCCAAGCTCTCAACCATGGTAAATGCAGCTCCCTGCTGGGCACTGTGTAGGGGCTTTTTTATATGACCACTTCCAGGGTAGATGTTCCCATCCCCTTTTTACTGGTGGGGAAACTGATGGGAGAGGCAGCCCAGACACAACCTCTCCTGACCTCCAGTGGTCAGGGATGGAGTGAAGGACGGACCTGATGATGAGAGAGCAGAAGTTCATCAGGAGGAGAGGGTTTGGAGAAGGCTTCCTGGAGGAGGTGTTAGTGAAGCTGCGTCTTGAAGGATGTGTAGGAGTTTGCCAGAAGAGGAGTCCCAGGTGGAGGGTCCTGCCAGGGCAAAGGTATAGATCTGTCAAAGTGCCAGGGCAATTCAGGTGACTTGGGTGTCTGGACTGAAGATGATGTGTGGAGAGAGACAGGAAATGAGACATGAGCTGAACGCAGAGCATCTGTGTGCAAAGTGAATGAGCCTGTGTTTTACCTTGGGGGTGACAGGGAGCCATGGGAAGTGTTTGAGCAGGCCAGCCACTGGACAGGTCTGTGTATGGGGAAGGCCCCTGGGGACCTAGCCTGGGGTCCAGAGCCCAGAGAGGAGAGGGGTGGCTAGGCTCCACCTTCCTCTCCACTGCTGCCTCTTCCCGGGAGCCTGCCCTCACTCCAGCATCCCTTCCTCTGTACCTCCTTTCACACCTGGCACACCTTCCACACAGTGGCATGGCGTGCCTCTGCTTCTTTTTCCCACCACACCCAGAGCTCTGCCAGGCAGGGCGTGGAGCTGAGCCGTCGCTGGGTCCCCAGCATTGCCCAGCATGGGTTGGTCACAGAAGGGTGACAGAAGAGGTGTGTCGAGTGGGAGAATGAGTGGACAGATGACTGTGTGCACAATGGGCCAATTTGTGGGGAGTGTATGTGTAGGGGGCTGAGTCATATCACAGGTAAAAGTGACATCCCTTGAGTTTCAGGTACTTCCTTCCTGGGTCCCTGGCCATTGCGTCCCAAATCTGTTCAGCACGTAGAAAGGGAATTCACTCACTCAGTCATCCATCCATCCATCCATCCATCCATGCATTTTTTCATTCATTCATCCTTTGATTGATTGGTTCATTCACTCATTCATTCAATAAAAGTTTATTTAGCACCAATATATCAGTGACTGACATGGCTTCTCCTCTCAAGGGGCTTGTAACTGGACGGATGCCCCAGAGTGACTGCTGAGGGAAGGGATGGCATCTGAGCAGAGACTCGAAGGATGAGGCAAGAGGGTTCGAGGCAGGGAGGGCATCTGATGGAAAGACTCAGAGAAGAGAGAACGCAGCTCTTTCAGGGAGCTGGGAAAAGATGTGCACTGTTAGAATGTGGAGCATGCAGGAGGCGGAGGACAGAGCTGTTTTGAGAGAGGCCTCGACTGGGGTCGATCATTTAGGGCCTTGAAAATGGGCCAAGCTGCTGGTGCTTGAGGCCAGTGGGTGTGTGAGCAGGAAGAGACACGGTCAGATCTGGAATCAGATAAGATCCCTGTGGGACCGGCGTGAAGGAGACTGGAGAGGGCGAGGCTGGCGCCTGGGCGCACAGGATGGGTGATTCAGATGACCTGAGTTGGCAGAACAGAGGGAGGTGGACTCGGGGAAGACCCAGGTGGAGAAATCCATTCTTGGTGGGGGCACAGTCGGGGCAGAGGTGTGGAGGTGAGGGACAGCATGTGGCGTTTTTTGCTACACGTTGAAGGGTAATGTGGGGGAGGCATATGGGGCAAGATGGGGTAGGGCCTTCAATGCTAGTGTGAGCTTGAACATTTTTACAGGGGCAATAGTGAGCCATGGTCGGTGTTTGAGCAGGGGAGGCTCATTTTCAGATCAGCTGTAAGGATCTTTCTAGGGAAGGTGAGGAGGATGGACTTGGGGGATGAGGTGAAAGGTCAGAGCCCAGAGAGGAGGTCCATAGAGGTCATACGCAGAGGTCAAGTGTCTGTTTGAGTCGTCATCGCCTCTTCTTTCTACACAGCTGCCATTGCCCCCAAGGATGACCTTTTCTATGGCTTCCTGAAACCTTGGCTGGGTGAGTGCAGGACTGAGTGGTCTGGGGCCGGGGCTTCAGGGGAGAGGGAGGAGGGCGTGGGTTTCTTGGAGTGTTTCACAGCAGGGAGAGAGGCCCTAACCTTAGTCTTTGGGGCCCAGGAGATGGGCTGCTGCTCAGCAAAGGGGACAAGTGGAGCCGGCACCGCCGCCTGCTGACCCCCGCCTTCCACTTTGACATCCTGAAGCCCTACATGAAGATCTTCAACCAGTGTACCAACACCATGCACGTGAGTCCCAAGTCTGCTTGGGAAGAGGGTCCCGGAGTGAGGCTGGTCCAGGCTGTAGCCCATGGGCATCATGTGACATCAGGAGGCCTCATGTCCCTACCCATGAAGGGGCTTGCAGTGAGCATGCAGCCAGGTCGCCGTCGGACGGCCTGAAGTCTGCGGCCTCCACGCCCATTCGCCACGTGTCTCCCTCCAGGCTAAGTGGCGGTGCCTGGCGGAGGGCTCCGTGGTCTCCCTGGACATGTTTGAGCACATCAGTCTCATGACTCTGGACAGTCTGCAGAAATGTGTCTTCAGCTACAACAGCAACTGCCAGGAGTGAGTGTGACCTCCCCGGGGAAGACAGAGCCAGCTGCTCTAGGGGTGCGGCGGTGGGAGGAGAAAGGAGACTCTTAGGTGTTACGCAGCCCTGGGCTGCTGGCTATCTGCCACTGACAGGCTGTGTCTTTCCACGAAACTGACATCACCTCTCTGAGCCTGATTCCTTATCCAAAAAATGGACACCCTCATTCCATTCCCATAGTCATCGTGAGAGAATTAAATGAGATAATGTGAGTCAATGGCTTGGCACACAGTAGGTGCTCAGTAAATGCTAGTCTCACTCATTCCTCCATGAAGACTATGTGGTCTTTGGAAAGTGTCCTCTCCACTTCAGGAGCCTCAGTTTCTTTCTTTGAACCTCAGTTTCCCTGACTCTCTGAGAGATGCTTTAAGGCTAAAACGATGCAGCACGGCCCTGGAACACAGTAGAAGCTCAGTGAATATTGGTTGAATGAGTAAAATAACTATTGCCCTGGTTCATTCATTCATCAGATACTCATTGTGCACCTACTATGTGCCTGGCACTACTGGGAATATGGTGGTGAGCAACTAAGTCCCAATTCCTTGGAGCTTATAGTCTAAGTGGGGATAAAGGAATAAGGGACATAAAAAATGTCCAGTTTGTAGCACATGGTAGGTCCTCAACAACAAGCTGCTGACTTTGTTACTCAGGGCCCTGTAGGGGTGTGTTTCAGCTGAGTAAGGCAGAGGCGGCCTTTGTAATTAATTCATTAATTAATCCAAGATTTATTTACTGAGCACGTACTATGTGCCAGTCTTGAACTAGGCACTGTGAATACAGTGGTCAACAAAACAGACAAGCCAGTGCTCTTCTGGATCTTACATGTTGGTGGGAAGAAAGACAGTAACCATGAACAAATAAATACACGAGAAGATGACAGACTGCGATGAGCGCAGGAAAGCACCATGCTTCAGGACCACGGACAGCTCCCGCAGCCCAGCCGGGTCTGAGCTTTTTGTGAAGAGTGTGCTGAGATGTCAATCGCATACCATACAATTCACCCACTTAAAGTATATGATCCAATGGTTTCTAGCGTATTCACAGAGTTGTGCAACCATCACCATAATCAATTTTAGAATTTTTTTTTATTAAGGTTATGATAGTTAACAACCTTGTGAAATTACAGTTGTACATCATTATTAGTCATGTTGTAGGTACACCACTTCACCCCTAGTGCCCTCCCCCCACCCCCCTTTCCCCTGGTAACCACCAATCAGTTCTCTTTGTCCATATGTTAACTACCACCTATGAGTGGAGTCATACAGAATTCGTCTTTCTCTGTCTGGCTTATTTCACTCAACATAATACCCTCAAGGTCCATCCATGTTGTTGTGAATGGGACGATTTTGTCATTTTTTATGGCTGAGTAGTATTCCATTGTATATATATATATATATATATATATATATATATATATATATACCATATCTTCTTTATCCAATCATCAGTTGCTGGGCACTTAGGTTGGTTCCATGACTTGACTATTGTGAATAATGCTGTGATGAACATAGGGGTGCATGGGACTTTTGGAATTGCTGATTTCAGTTTCTTAGGATAGATACCCAGTAGTGGGATGGCTGGGTCATAAGGTATTTCTATTCTTAACTTTTTGAGGAATCTTCATATTGTTTTCCACAGTGGCTGCACCAGTTTGCATTCCCACCAACAGTGTATGAGGGTTCCTTTTTCTCCACAGCCTCTCCAACATTTGTCACTCTTGGTTTTGGATATTTTTGCCATTCTAACAGGTGTAAGGTGATATCTTAGTGTAGTTTTGATTTGCATTTCCCTGATGATTAGTGATGATGAGCACCTTTTCATGTGTCTATTGGCCATCCGTATATCTTCTTTGGAGAAATGTCTGTTCATGTCCCCTGCCCATTTTGTAATTGGGCTATTTGATTTTTTATTGTTGAGTTGTGTGAGTTCTTTGTATGTTATGGAGATTAACCCTTTGTCAGATAAATAACTTGTAAATATTTTTTCCCAATTAGTCGGCTGTTTTTTTGTTTCAATCCTGTTTTCCCTTGCCTTGAAGAAGCTCTTTAGTCTGATGAAGTCCCATTTGTTTATTCTTTCTATAGTTTCCCTCATGTGGGGGTTATGGTGTCCGAAAAGATTCTTTTGAAACTGATGTCAAAGAGTGTACTGCCTATATTCTCTTCTAGAAGACTTATTGTTTCAGGCCTAATCTTTAGGTCTTTGATCCATTTTGAGTTTATTTTAGTAAATGGTGAAAAAGAATGGTTGATCTTCATTCTTTTACATGTGGCTGTCCAGTTTTCCCAGCACCATTTGTTGAAGAGACTTTCTTTTCTCCATTGTAGGCCCTCAGCTCCTTTGTCGAAGATTAGCTGTCCACAGATGTGTGGTTTTATTTCTGGGCTTTCAATTCTGTTCCATTGATCTGTGCACCTGTTTTTGTACCAGTACCATGCTGTTGTGATTACTGTAGCTTTGTAGTATGTTTTGAAGTCAGGGATTGTGATGCCTCCAGCTTTGTTCTTCTTTCTCAGGATTGCTTTAGCAATTCGCGGTCTTTTGTTGCCCCATATGAATTTTAGGATTCTTTGTTCAATTTCTTTTTTTTTTTTTAAGATTTTATTTTTTTCCTTTTTCTCCCCAAAGCCCCCCGGTACATAGTTGTATATTCTTCGTTGTGGGTCCTTCTAGTTGTGGCATGTGGGATGCTGCCTCAGCGTGGTTTGATGAGCAGTGCCATGTCCGTGCCCAGGATTCGAATTGACGAAACACTGGGCCGCCTGCAGCGGAGCGTGTGCACTTAACCACTCGGCCAGGGGGCCAGCCCCCTTTGTTCAATTTCTGTAAAGAATGACATTGGAATTCTGATTGGGATAGCGTTGAATCTGTAGATTGCTTTAGGTAGTATGGACATTTTAACTATGTTTATTCTTCCAATCCATGTGCATGGAATGTCTTTCCATCTCTTTATGTCGTCTTCGATTTCTTTCAAGAAAGTCTTGTAGTTTTCGTTGTATAGATCTTTCACTCCCTTGGTTAAATTTACCCCAAGGTATTTTATTCTTTTTGTTGCGATCGTGAATGGGATTGAGTTCTTGAGATCTTTTTCTGTTAGTTCATTGTCAGCATATAGAAATGCTACTGATTTATGTATGGTGATTTTATACCCTGCAACTTTGCTGTAGTTGTTAATTGTTTCTAATAGTTTTTCTATGGATTCTTTGGGGTTTTCTATATATAAGATCATGTTGTCTGCAAACAGCGAGAGTTTTACTTCTTCGTTGCCTATTTGGATTCCTTTTATTTCTTTTTCCTGCCAAATTGCTCTGGCCAAAACCTCCAGTGCTATGTTGAATAAGAGTGGTGAAAATGGGCACCCTTGTCTTGTTCCTGTTCTCAGAGGGATGGGTTTCAGTTTTTGTCCATTGAGTATGATGTTGGCTGTGGGTTTGTCATATGTGGCCTTTATTATGTTGGGGTACTTTCCTTCTATACCTATTTTATTGAGAGTTTTTATCATAAATGGATGTTGGATCTTGTCGAATGCTTTCTCTGCATCTATTGAGATGATCATGTGGTTTTCGTTTCTCATTTTGTTAATGTAGTGAATCACGTTGATTGACTTGCGGATGTTGAACCATCCCTGTGTCCCTGTTATAAATCCCACTTGATCATGGTGTATAATCTTTTTGATGTATTGCTGTACTTGGTTTGCCAAAATTTTGTTGAGGACAAAAAGAAACCCTGTACGTCTTAGCACTCACCCCCCCTTCCCACTTCTCCACCAGGTCGAAGCAGTCGTGAGCTTCCTGCTCTCTCTTTGGTTTGTGTGCTACAGAAATTTCATATAGATGGAATTACATGGACTTTTGTGTCTGGTTCCTCCCACTCAACATAATGTTTTCAGATTCATCCATGTTGTAGTATGTATCAATAATTAATTTTTTAAATTGCTGAATAATATCCCATTCACTACATAATACCACACTTTGTTTATCCACTCATCCACTGATGGACAGTTGATTGCTTTAAACGTTTTGGCTGTTATGAATAACATTGCTATAAACATTTGGGTACAAGTTTTTGTGTGAACAGATGTTTTTAATTCTCTTGGCTATGTTCCTAGGAGTGGAATGGCTGGGTACGTTCCTAGGAGTGGAATTATGTGATAATTCTATGTTTAACCTTTTGAGGTACTGCTAGACTTTTTCCCAAGGTGGTTGCACCCTTTTACATTCCCACCAGCAGTATGTGAGGGCTCCAATTCCCCCACACCCTCGCCAGCACTTATTATTATCTGTCTTTTTGATTATAGCCATTCCAGGTGAAGTGGTATCTCACTGTGGTTTTGATTTGCATTTTCCTAATGGCTAATGCTGTTGAGCATCTTTTCCTGTGCTTATTGGCCATCTGCGTATCTTCTTTGGAGCAATGTCTATTCATATCCTTAGCCCATTTTTTAATTGGTTTGTCTTTTGATTATTGATTATTAAGAGCTCTTTATATATTTTAGACACAAGCTCCTCATCAGATAGATGAGTTGCAAATACTCTCTCCCACTCTGTGAATTGTAGCCATTTAGTTCTAGTGATGCTACATCTCTCTGAAGGTCGTCATTCCCTCTTTGGGCCTGTTTTAAAATGTACCCAGATTTTGCTTTTATTCAGGTGTTGTGAGGGCAACAGATCAGGAGACGACTGCCGCTGAAAACACAGTTGGTTGCTTACAGTTCCCGAGAGGAGGGGGCCCACACACCACGCAGGGCCACGTGGGGAAGTATAGGGTCAGCCAGGAGAAAGCATGAAAAAGCCTTTTTTTGTGGGGAGAAACAGGTGAGGCAAGGTATGCACTTGAGATGGGCTGATCTGAGTAATTTCAGCAGGCTCTGGGGGGTACGCGCTGTCCCTGGTTGACCAGTACCTGGCCCTGGGGTGACTGCGGCAGGGGATGCTGGCTCAGGCTGATAAATTTTGGTAATGGGCTCTGGATTGGTTGGTTTGCACATGAAAGACATGCTCCTGGGTGATTCGTTTGCAGTCCCTAAGAACTGTCTAGTCCTGGGAGGGGCTGTGTGTCCCCAGCCAGTGAGGCCCAGATGGCAGAGCATGGAGAATTCAGAAAATAAAGTTACCATAGGGCCTCTCTTTGGCACCTCCCCACGGGGAGAGGAAGCTTGTCTGGGGGACGAGCCTGGCTCACGGCCCTTCTCCCTGGCAGGAAGATGAGCGACTACATCACAGCCATCATCGCGCTGAGCGCGCTGGTGGTCCGGCGGCAGTACACCCTGCACCACCACCTCGACTTCATCTATTACCTCACGGCCGATGGGCGGCGCTTCCGGCAGGCCTGTGACACTGTGCACCGCTTCACCACAGAGGTCATCCAGGAGCGGCGGCGGGGGCTACGCCAGCAGGGGGCTGAGGCCTGGCTGAAGGCCAGGCAGGGCAAGACCTTGGACTTCATCGATGTGCTGCTGCTGGCCAGGGTGAGGCTGGGCCCCGGCGGGCAGCCTCCTCACAGCTTATACCACCTTTGTAAAATGATTAACGTCCCAACTAGCGCTGATCCAGGATACAGGCAGAGGCAGAACACACGAGACTGGCTGGCTGAGCCTGCTGGGGCTGCTGAACACCACAGACTGGGGACTTAGACCACAGAGATCAACTTTGTCAGTACTGGAGGCTACAAGCCTGAGATCCAGGTGTGGGCAGGGCCGGTTTCTTCTGCAGCATCTCTCCTTGGCCTGTAGATGCTGTCTTCTCCTGTGTCTCCATGTGGTCGTCCCTCTGTGTGTGTCCGCGTCCTCATCTCGTCCTCCCATGAGGACACCAGTCACATTGGATCAGGGCCCACTCTCACGACCTCATTGAAACTTAATCACCTCTGCAAGGCCCCTCTCCAAATACAGTCACATTCTGAGGTCCTGGGGTTTAGGATTTCAACATATACATTCCAGAGGGGCATGAACACACTTCAGCCCACAACTTTTACAAAGAGGAAATACAAGACTTGAAGAAATGCGACACTTGCAGAGAGAGGTGGTCACCCTTTGGTGGCGCTTCTGGGTGTTCCAAGCAGCACCTGGGTTCTGGATTCAGACAGTTCTGGCTCTAACCGTAGTCATCTGACTCTTCTCTCTGAGCCTCAGTTTCCTCATTTACAACATGATAATCCTAAGACCTGATCATGAGATCGTTGTTGGACATCTGGCAGGATGTGTGGTGCTAGGAGCTACTGAGGAAATACGAACTCCCCTCCCCCCCCGCCCTCTGACTCTCCTTCCCTCTTTCCATCTTTCTTAGACGAGTGGCACACCTCTGCCTCCTGGGAATCCTTTCTCCCATAGCTTGGCTAAGGGGGGGGTGTCTTAACTTTGGAGGAGCACCTGGGATGTGGCGAGCAGGAAGAACAGGGCTGAGCATCTTCTCTGCCCATTCCAGGATGAAGAGGGGAAGGAACTGTCAGATGAGGACATCCGAGCTGAGGCGGACACCTTCATGTTTGAGGGTGAGGACCTGGCGTGAGGCTGGGGCGGGGGTGTGAGGGCCATTGTCTGAAGATAGCATCTCTGCCATCTTCAGGCAGCCTCCACTCAAGCTCCTCATCTCCCTGCAGGTCATGACACCACATCCAGTGGGCTCTCGTGGTTGCTGTTCAACTTGGCCAAGTATCCAGAGTACCAGGAGAAGTGCCGGGAAGAGATCCAGGAAGTCATGAAAGGCCGGGAGCTGGAGGAGCTGGAGTGGTCAGTATGGGGTCAGGGGGATGGAGGGGGCAGGTGGAGTCGAGAGCCTTGGGTATGAATCTCTCTGCTCTACCACTTATTGACTGCCTGACCTCAGACAAGTCACTTAAGCTTCCTCAAGTTCAATTTATTCAGCTGTAAAGTGGAGATGACAGTGATGCCTGTGCCCATCTTGTAATGCAGGAGTTCTTAGTCAGGAATGTCTTTGTCAGCAATGGTTGCAGTAATGCTGCATAACAAACAGCCCACAAACTCAGAGGTTTACAGCAAGCATTTATCTCCCGTTCTTGTCTGCACATAGTTCTTGCTCTTGTCTGCACGTTACTCTTGTTACTGCTGGATGCTGCTGAGCTGAGTGGGGTTGCTTCCAAACTGAGATTTGGGTTCAGGTCTGCCCCACCTATCCCCTCATTCCTCTTGGGCCAGCAGCTACC
This sequence comes from Equus caballus, assembly GCF_041296265.1. Taxonomy (NCBI): domain Eukaryota; kingdom Metazoa; phylum Chordata; class Mammalia; order Perissodactyla; family Equidae; genus Equus; species Equus caballus. The sequence goes on from NC_091704.1 coordinate 14,728,309, forward strand.
CTGGCATGAGGCAGAGTCCAGAAGCACAGAGAGCCACACAGCTTAAAACCTCTGGTTCATCATAACATTGCATTAGCTAAAGCAAGTGATATCGCCCAGCCCAACATGAATGGGGCAGGACACTGACAGTCATCTGCTGCTTAACGACGGGGACATGTTCTGAGAAATGCATCGTTCGGCAGTGTCGTGGTGGGAACAACACAGAGTGACTTACACAAACCCAGATGGTCTAGCCTGCCCCACACCTAGGCTCTGTAGCACTAATCTTATGGGACCACCACCGTATATGCGGTCGGCACTGACCGCTCCACCCACCTGCACAAAAGGCACTGCAGTGCCATGGGGCAAAGAGCAGGGCTGTATGATTCAAATGTGAGGGGAAGGGCAGAGTCAGGAGAAATAGTCCAAACTACTTCAGATGTCTGCGTGGAGAGCTGATGCTGGGGGACGCAAAGAAAACCCAGCATTAAATATCGTCGGTCACTGACAAAGCTCCTTTCGGTTCCCTGTCGACCTTTCAAATTATGGTCTCAGGGAGATGCTCTCGCTGTGTGCCACTGTGTCTTCAACACCTTGCTGGTCCTTGCTAATCTGCCTTTTTAGCAGCAAGACGATGCTGCAGGCCCTGAGATTGGCGGGAGTCAGTGTCTGGCCAGGAGTCAGTCATCCGCTTGTCTTTCCAGGGTGTTTGTCTCTAGGGACACAGCTAGTCAGGCATGCTCTTTGCTCTTTGCCCTTCACGGTAGCGACACAAAGGTCCTTTGAAAGAGAACCTCTTGGTGTAAAGAAAACAATCTAGACCACAAACCAAGAGTTATAATTCATCCAATTTTGGGCCCTGAAGTCCAAAGGAAAATAAAATTAAGTAAATAGTAGCATAAGGAGAGGATACACAGGTTTTAAAATACTGAATTCGGTCTATACCGGCTGGCAAGTCACTGCTGCCCGGGGTCGGCCCGTCCTGGCCCCTCCCCCGGTGCCCCCTGACCTCCATGCAATGCGTCAGTCAAAGGATTAACGTGGGACCTGCGGAAGCCTGCCAGCCGTGCCCTGATTGGCCGGGGTCAAACCTGTGCACGCTGAGGGTCGGGGTTTGTGCCTGGCACAGCTGTAAACGCCGAAAGTGGGGGCAAGTCTGAGATCCGGGACCGGGTTCCTGCGCGGTTGCTGCTGAGCCCGCGCGCGCGCGTGTGTTTTGGGGGCTCCCAGTCACCCGGCGCTCCATGCTCCCCAGGGACGACCTGACCCAGCTGCCCTTCACCACAATGTGCATCAAGGAGAGCCTGCGCCAGTTCCCGCCCGTGACGCTGGTCTCCCGCCGCTGCACGGAGGACATCAAGCTCCCCGATGGGCGCATCATCCCCAAAGGTGCCCACCGTGTGCTCCCTGCTGCCCGGCTATGCCCGCCCCAGTGCACCATCCCTGTGGATGGGCAGCGCTCTGTGTGGCTGTTGCTCCTGGGGTGATGGGGGACCCAGGTGTGTAGGGAGAGAAAGAAGTGGGTGAGGCCAGGGGAAGGAAGGGGGTGTGCAGGGTGGCCCTATGAGGGCACACGGATGGGGGTGTTGGTTTCATTCAGGTGCCAGATATCCCCCAGAGAGAAAGTCCTCTCCTGGGTTTTGCTGGGGATCTAGAGAGGCCTCAAGGTACCACCCAGTCTGTGGGAAATACAGCAGGGCACAGATATTCTTAGCCACATGGGGTCAAAGATGGGCTAAAGGGAGGGACAGGGGCGGGAGCAGCCCCAAATAGGGAGCAATGCCTCTAGGTGTGGCAGAATGCAGAGAGGACTGCCTGGAAGAGGGAACATGAGAAGTGAACCTTGAAAGCAGGAAGTGAAAGAAGGAACTTGCTTATGGAGCAGAGCCTCAGGGTGCAGACAAAGGCCTTGAATGCCAGGTTGAGTCACTTGAGCACAATCCTCAGAGCAGTAGGGAGCCATGGAAGGTGTCTGAGCTGAGGAGGAGCAATGTCAGTGATGTGAGTGAGAGGGATCCCTGTGTGGTTAGCATGGTAGCCAGAAAGAAGGTGATGGAGACTCTTAGGGAGAAGCAGAGGGAGTGGATGGGGCAGGAAGGGGTGGCAGATGGCTCATGGGAATGCTATGGCTGCAGGGAGAACCAGGGAGGGGGAGGTCTCCAGTGGTTCCCCTTGGCCCCACTGACCCCACCCCTCCCCACAGGAATCATCTGTCTGGTCAGCATCTACGGGACCCACCACAACCCCACAGTGTGGCCTGACTCCAAGGTGAGCTCCTGCCCCAACCCCCCCTTGCCTCGCTTCTTCCTCCTCAGAAGGGGCAATCTGGGGGCAGGGAGCCAGACAGCAGGGCTGGGTACAGGACTTGAGCGCCCCTCCCCCACTGCTTCATTGCTAGTTCATGAGGTCAACGAATATTTATTGAGCACCTACTGTGTGCCAGACCCTGTGCTGGGCACTGAGGACAGAGGAAGATACTGTCTTTGCCCTCAGAGCTCCCAGTGGAGCGTGGAGGAAGAAGACAAGCAAAAAATAAGATCATTTTGGGTACCGATAAATGCACAAAGGAAATAAAAACTGGAGGGGGGGCACTTTAGCTCAGATGGTGAGGAAAGGCCTTGACGAGAAAGAGATGTTTGAGCTGAGACCTGAAAAGTGTGAAGAACGGGGAGGCGGAAACAGCCAGTTCAAAGGCCCTGGGGTGGGAAGGAGCCTGGCATGCCTGCGCACCACGAGACGGGCGTGGCGGGACGGTAGTGAAGTTCTCTGTCCAGCTGGGCTGCTCCCCAGAGGCTGAGGGAGGGAGCCAGGCTGGGATGGCTGGGCCAGCCCCCAACCCACCCCCCATGCCCCTGCCTAGGTGTACAATCCCTACCGCTTTGACCCGGACAACCCGCAGCAGCGCTCCCCGCTGGCATTCGTGCCCTTCTCCGCAGGACCCAGGTAACTTCTGTTTCGCCCAGCCCAAGCCAAGCGTGGGGGGAACGCCGAGGCCAGTGGAGAATCAGGGATGTGCCTGCTAGGAGCAGGGACCACGGCCCACCTAGGTGCCTTTCCGCCGGCCTAGCGTCTTCCGCGTGCCCCCAGGGCAGCAGGAGGCCCGAATCAGACTCTGCGCCCGCGTCCCCGGGCACTGAGCACCGGCTGCGTGCCAGGCCCCGAGTTCTGGGCTCATATGCTCCCAGCAGCTCTATGATGCCACTGTCCCCGCCTTACAGATGGGGGACAGGTCACCCTCAAAGGGGCAGGTCACCTCCCCAGTCCAGGGGCCCTGCTCGCTCGCACAGCGGCTGGGCTGAGCCCGCGTACCCTCCCTCAGGAACTGCATCGGACAGAGCTTCGCCATGGCCGAGATGCGCGTGGTCTTGGCGCTGACGCTGCTGCGCTTCCGCCTGAGCGTGGACCGCACGCACAAGGTGCGGCGGAAGCCGGAGCTCATCCTGCGCTCGGAGAGCGGCATCTGGCTGAACGTGGAGCCGCTGCCTCGGCGGGCCTGAGCGCGGCGCCCGCGGATCCCGGGCCCGGGCCGCGCCCCGGGAGGCCGCACCCCAGCTCCTGGGGTGTAGGCCCCGCCCCGCGAAGGCCCGGGCCGCCGCGGAGGACCGGGGTCCAAGGAGCCGCCTGACGCTGCCGGCCACGCCCCCAGGCCGAGGCTCCGCCCCCGAGCGTCCGGTCACGCCCCTTGAGGTCCAGGTCCCGCCCCTTGAGCGTCCGTTCCTGCCCTCCAGCTGTAGGGACCGAGCTCGGCCACGCCCCCTCAGGCCCGGGCCCCTTCCCCGGGATCCCGCAGATTCGGGTCTCCAGGCCCCGCCCACCGAGCCTTCCATGGGCCGAAGACCCGCCGCCCAAGGCCTCCCGGATTCAAGCCGGAGCCTCGCGGACCCCGGCTGGCTTCTATATGGAGGACTTGGGGGCTGGAGCCGAGGTCAGAGCTTTGAACCCGGACATCACCTTCCTGAGGCCCCCGGCTCGCATGGACTAACTCTGCAGGCATCAGCCGGCATCCAGGGCCCCGGCTGTTTGCTTTTGCTGTTTTGTGAACCCAGACCCTCCCTCGCAAGCCCCTTCCTTCTTCCCTCGCTCAAAGGCCTTTTTGCTGAGTGCTCTGAGTTTTGCAGAATAAAAGCAGGAGATACAGACATCCCCCACCGTCCACCCGCTAGCCTGGCCAGACCCTGACACCCGGAGCCCAGCCAGGAAATGAGGGGCCCTGGACAGTTGGGAGGCAACTGGGGGAAGCTGTGGGCTGGGGGGCTGGGAAGCCATTTGTCCTCCATCATAAACTCACAGTTTTGGGGAGAGTTTGTGCATTCCTTAATTTTGTCAATTGCCCACATATGGATTGTGTCTGCTGGCACTGGGCCAGGAGCACAGCTGGGCCCAACTTCTGCCCTTGAGAGGAGGGGCACGGATGTTGAACAAATAATTCCACACGTAAATTTATTTACAACCCGTGACAGGTGCTCCCAAGGAGAGGCCCTTGGTACTGGGCGAGCATAACAGGGGTGGGGGGTGGCTCAGGGAGAGCATCTCGCTGAAGAAGGAGTAGAAGCTGAGTGGTGATAAGGGAGAGAAGAAAATTTCAGGGAATAGAAACAGCATCTGCAAACGTCCTCTGGTGAGGGCCAGCATAGGATGCTTGAGGAACTCACAAGGGGCCAGGGTGGCTGGATCTGGGGAGTGGGGGCAGAATGGAGGAAGGATGGGCAGGAGCCAACTGTGCAGGAACTGTGGGTCACATCAGAGTTCAGGCTTTATGCTGAGGGCAATAGGGAGCTATAGAGTGTGTGTGCCCCCAGGGGGCAGGACAGGTCTTTGTCAGATCAGGGCTGGCAGGGAGGTGGTTTGGAATGGGGGGGGGGGGCACTGGGCACTGGTAGCTTGGGGAAGAGGGAGGTGGGATAGGAGGGGGGGCGCTGAGGGAAGGGAGACATAAGGGTGATTCCCAAGTCTTTGGCTGGGGGAACTAGAGAGTGGATTAGCCCCTGATATGGTGCTGTGGAAGGTGGGGCCATACAATGCCTACAATGATTATATCAATTCATCAAATATTTATTGAGCATCTGCTGTGAGCCAGGCAGTATTTGAGCCCTTGCATAATTGATATTCTGGAGGGAGGAGATGACAAACAAACAATAAATAAGAAAGTTCACAGAGGGCCTTGGAGGCCGCGGAAAGGATTTGAAGTTTATTATGACAGAAATGGGGAGCCATGGGGCGTGGGTTCGGGGCAGAGGGACGGGATTTGTCATACAGTCTTTGTGGTCTCTTTCGGCTGCTGTGTGTTGAATAGAGGCTGTGAGGCGAGGATGGGACTAGGAAGACCAGGGGGGGTGAGCTCAGTCCAGGTGAGAGGTGACGGCCGCTTAGACCAAGTTGGGGCTGTAGGGGGGCAAGGGCAACTGGATTCTGCTGAGGGATGTGTTATGAAGGTCGTGCTGGCGGGCTTGCTGAAGGATGGAGTGTGGGGCCCAGGAGAAGGGGAGGACCGCGGCTTTGGGTCTCAGCCTTGGACAGGCGGAGCGGCCATCGGGGGAGCGGGGGAGCGGGGGCGCTGAAGGGGGTCGGCCGTTTCCGGGGATGAGATCGGCATGTCGGGCGGAGCTGGAGAGGAAGTCGGACAGACGGGTCCCAGGCTCAGGAGAGTCTGGACGGGGGATATACGTTTAGGAAGCCTCAGCCTTTAGATGGTGTTTAAGAAGCCCCAAGACCGGGTGAGCTAGCCCACTGTGTGCGTGTGCATGCGTGTGCGCGTGCGTGTAGACAGAGGAGGGGTTTAAGGACGGAGCCCGGGGTGGGGGGTTCGCCAAAGTCAGCATAACAACAAAGACATTTAAAGTTGATGGAGCGCTTCCTGTGGGCCTTTCCCGCATGCTCCCACTTGATTCTCACGCTACCGTTGCTATAAGATGGGTATTGTTATCTCGTTTAACAGAGGTGGAAACTGAGTCCCCCGGAGTGCGATGACTCACCCCAGTCCTGCAACGATATCCTCACGTTGGAGCCTCAGCTCCTCCCTCGGGCTCCTGGTCCTGGTCGGGTCTCTAGCCTGGTGGCCTGTGACGGGGTGTTGGCAGGGATGGGGTGGAGTCAGGGGCGTGGAGACGAGGCGAGGCTGGGCGGCAGATCCTGGGGCGCCCCCAGGCGGCATGTGCTGGGGCCGTCGCTGGCGTCCGCTTCCCGAGGCTGCTCCGGGGCTGCGTGGGAAACCTGCAGACCCGGGCCCCAGCGAGCCAGCGGCCTCTTGCTGATGCTGCTTCTCCCACATGCCCCGCCAGGCCGAACGTCTCCACGTTGCGCCCGCCTCCCTCGGCCCCACTCGGTGCAACTCCGTCATCCGCCAGCGAAGATAACATGGCCATGGGAGGCGACGCATGTGGGTTCAAACCCCGGCTCGGCCCTTTCCTAGCAGCGGCCTTGGGCACGTGCCGGCCCCTCCTGCACCTCGAGTCGCCCCTGCTATGCGGGGTTTTACAGGATCGTCGTGCTTGTGATGCCCGTTGACCGTCCGCGGGGGACCGGGACAAAGAAGGGGTGAGGGTGGCCCGGGCGCCGGCTGCGGGGCTCCCCGGTCTCCTGGGGGTCGGGGGCTCCCTCTGCTGCATGGTTTCGGGACAACAGGCTCTAAGGGGCCCGTCCCCATCGGTTCAAGGCGCCCGTGTGCGGGTGACTGCGTGTGGGTACGTGATGGTGTCTGTTCCGTGAGTATGTGCGCATGCGTGTGAGTGTGAACGTGACCCTGTGCACACGTATGACTGTGTGCATGGATGCGTGTGCCCGTGTGTGACGTGTGCACATGCCCGTGTGTGTCTGAGTATGTGCACATGCCTGTGTGACCCTGTGCATGCATATGACTATGTGCATGTATGCGTGTGTGCCCATGTGTGACATGTGTGCAGGCACTGTGTGTGCTTGTGTCTGTATGTGCACATGCCTGACTGTGACCGTGTGCACGTAGGTGCATGACTGTGTGCATGTATGTTTGTGCCCACGTGTGATGTGTGTGCACGCACACTCGTGTGTGTGTCTGTATGTGCATATGTCTGAGTGTGACCATATGCACGTGTATGACTGTGTGCATGTATGTGCGTGTGCCCATGTGTGCTGTGTGTCTGTGAGCATGTGCACATGCATGTGACCGTGTGCATGCACATGACTGTGTGCATGTATGCATGTGTGCCCATGTGTGCTGTGTGTGCACGCACCTCTGTGTGTGTCTGTGAGTATGTGTGCATGCGTGTGAGTGTGAATGTGACCGTGTGCACGTGTATGACTGTGCATGCATGCATGTGTGCCCATATGTGATGTGTGTGCAGGCACCTGTGTGTGATTGTGTCTTGTGTATGTGCGCATGTCTGAGTGTGACCATGTGCATGTGCATGACTGTGTGCATGTATGCGTGTGTGCCCGGGTGTGCCATGTGTGCACGCACTTGTGAGTGTGTGTCTGTGAGTGTACGTGTGTGTGTGGATGGGTGTGTTGGGAGGGGAGGAGGGAGAATCCCACTCACTGAGTGACTGCCGGTCCACATCGCGCTGTTCTGTGCGGCAGAGTCTCTGTCCAGACTCCTCCTCCTGCAGTGCAGGCTGGACTCTGGAGAAACAGCCCTCGGAAGTGGCCTGACCCACGACTGGTGGGTGCACGTCCTCTGCTGTCTCCCAGAGGTCCGCAGAGGGACTGGGCCCCACGTGCCCACCGTGGGGACTGCCTTGCAACAGTACCTTTTACCCACTACCTTCCCTTCCCTGCCTCACTCCCCCACGGCCCTTCTGCCATCTCTGGGATCACCTCCCAAGAAACAAGTGGCAGTGAATTCTTATGCCAGAATCACCTCCAAATGGAGTATTTGCACTTGAATCCTTGCATCAGAGTCTACTTCCAGGGCACCTGAACTAAGACACACATGTAGGCTCGCTCTTCCAATCCCCACAGACCTGTTATTATGCTCTTTGTACTGAGAAGGAACATGGGGCCCAGAGAAGGCAAGACACTTGCTCCAGATCACAGAGCTGGAGAGTGGCAAAGCTGGGCTTTGACCAGGGGCCATCTGACCCCAAGCCCAGTGCTTGCTCTCCTCCTGGAGACTCCTCCTTGCTCAGGGCAGAGGGAAGGAATGGGGTCACTCACAGCCAGCCAGGTCCCTGACGTGTGTGCCAGAGAGACCCAGGGTCACAGCTGGTCCAGTGTCCTCACTCTGTCACGAAACTAAGGGAAACAGTGGCAGACATGTGCTTGGTGCTGACCGCCGTGAGCCAGGGAGTGTTGTTACGTGCACTTTATTCATTTCCCTCCTCTGTCTTTCCAAATATTACACGGGCTTGATGTAAGAAAACAACAACTTGCAAGCGTGGAAATTTAGAAGGGGAATTCTCCCACTTCTGCTTCTGCTCCCCACCTCTAGTCAAGCAGTTTGGTGTGATTTTTTTTTCAGTTTTTAAAAATGGCCTCTATGAACATTTTTCAATGTATATACAAACACTTTTGCACACAGATCCACTTTGTTGAGGACTCCAAACATGTCGAGAAGTACATCTGTTCTGGTTAGCTCTTATTGTATGTTGAACTGCCAGGAAGTTCCGAAGCTCCGAATGACACACTGTTGGTCGCTCATAAATTTCCAGTTGGGCAGGGCTCAGCTGGGCAGCTTTCGCCACTCCTCCCGGCCAGAGGCAGCTTGCCGAGGCTGGGAGAGCCACGTCCAGGGCAGCTCACTCTCACGGCGGCTGTTTGGGGCTGGCTCTCGGCTGGGTCCTCAGTTCCCCTCAACACGGGGCCTCTCCATGGGGTTGCTTGGGCTTCCCCTTAACATGGCAGCTGTGTCCAAGAGGGTGTGTTCTTGGGGACCTTGAAGGAAGTGGCAGCTCCACTGTGACCTAGACTCCCAAGTCCCTGGAGGCACTGAGGACAGCCCAGGTCAACGAGAGAGGGGTTATACCTCCCCTCTGTGTCGGTCAGGGTTCTCCAGAGGATCATCCATCTGTATCTCTCTCAACCTATGTACCTACCTATCTGTCTGTCTATCTATCTAATCATCCATCTGTATCATCCATCTATCTGTCTCCATCTATCTATCTGTCTATTATCATCCTTCTCTATGTATGTATCTATCATAGCTATCTATGTATCACTCATCTCTGTACATCTATTTATCATCTATCTACCTCTGTATATCCTGTCTATACATATATGTTTATTTGAGATTTACATATGATGTACGTATATTGACAGATTTATTATATATGATATATGCACATTACGTAGGATGTATTATCACATACACATATCTGATATATGATACATGTCACATTACATATATGATACATAGCATATATGTATATGATATATAACCTATCATATGATGCATGTAATATATATGATATATTATCACACACCATGCATATATCATATTATACATATAGATTTATATATGATATATATTATGACATATGGTGTATGAGATATATGATATATATCATATATCATACATGTATCATATACATATATTTATCTTAAGATTTATATATTTATCTTAAGGTGTTTATTTATCTTAAGGTTGTATATAAGGTATATTATATTGAGATTTTTATATATATGATATTTATATATTAAGAGATTTATTTTAAGGAATTGGCTCAAGCGGTTGTGGGGACTGGCAAGTCTGGAATCTATAGGACAGCAGGCCAGGCAGGAAACTCAGGCTGGAGTTGATGCTGCCATCTCAAGGCAGAATTTCTTTGGGAAACCTCAATTTTTGCTCTTAAGGCCTTTCAACTGATTGCATGAGGCTCATTTACATTGAAGTAAAGGAATGTAATTTCCTCCTTTACTTAAAGTCAACTGTTTGTAGGGGCTGGCCCGGTGGCGCAGTGGTTAAGTGCGCACATTCCGCTTCAGCAGCCTGGGGTTCACTGGTTCGGATCCCAGGTGCAGACATGGCACCGCTTGTCACACCATGCTGTGGTAGGCGTCCCACATATAAAGTAGAGGAAGATGGGCACAGATGTTAGCTCAGGGCCAGTCTTCCTCAGCAAAAAGAGGAGGATTGGTAGCAGATGTTAGCTCAGGGCTGATGGTCCCACAAAAAAAAAAGAAAGAAAGAAAAAAGTCAACTGCTCGTAGATGTTAACTGATGTGGGGTCGGTGAGCCGAGGAGTCGAAAGAAAGATTTCTTGGACTCTCAAGATCTGGCAGTAGTGCTCTTTTATTTAGAGAATAGTATAGAATAGCATGGGGACAGGACGCATGGGCAGGCAGAGCTGGTGCGTGAGGACAGGACCCATGGGCAGTCAGAGCTCCTGCTGCTGCCCCGAGTTGAGGGTTAGGGCTAAATTTAAGGCATAGATATGTGAGTCATCTCTTTACGAGACAAAGAAAAAAAGTTAAAATGGTACCAGTGCTGGTAGGGTCCGGCCATTGGGCAGTCCCACAACTTTTAGATAAGAATCAAACCAGATTGAGTAAATGGCAGAAGTCACCGCTCAAATATTATCTTCAACTAAAGACAAAGGAGGATTTTGGGGTGGGGGGGTCAGTTACATGAGGTTGCCAGACAGTAAACAACTTAAGTTCTTGCCTTCCCCATTAAGAGTTTCCAGAGATAAGGCCACCCCCCTCTTCCTCCTGGCGCAGAGAGAGAGGCATGGAGATTTCCTTCACAAATGCAACTGTCTCTGATCAAAGGGCAAGCAAATTCCACTCCTCGGAGCCTGCTTCTTATCTGTAGTTTTAAAAGTAACCAGCCTAAAAATCCTCATCGTAAACCGTTTTAAAATTAAGCAGCCTAAAAATCCTCATCATTAACTGTATGTACAAAACACCTCCACAGCAACACCCAGATCATTGTTTAAGTAAGCAACCGGCTACTATAGCCTAGCCTAGTCGACATGGAAACTAATCATCTCAACCTGTCAGGGGGGAGGTAGCACAGAGCTCACTGCCCTTTAATCTACCACTTGGGGAGGAGAGGGGTCGAGTGCTCTGTTTTTGTGACACTGTGCTTCCTAGGGGTCCCCTCCAAGTCTCCCTTCTGTGGCTTGGGGCGGTTGGTGGTGGTGAGGCTAGTTTCTGTGAGCAATCATCAACCTGTAACCAGAGAGGGGGAGCAGGGAGAGAGAAGAACAAGAAGAAGGAGAAGAAGAAGAAGGAGAAGGAAAGAAGAGAGCGGCCGAGGGGAGGAGGGAGCACCTCGCCGAGTGCAGTGCCCCTAGTGGTTGCTCCTGGCCGCTGCGTGTCCTCTGAACTTGCCCCGCTTTCGCCCGGCCGGTCCGCCTCCTAAACCAGTTCCTTTGATCTGCTGCCTGGGCCGGGAATGCGGCAGCTCTGCCAGCTGGTCCTGCCCTCAGCACGGCCTCAGGGGCCTGTTGGTTTCTGGCTCTTGATTACATGGAGTGAAACCTCAACACCTGCTTCTGGGCTGAGTGTTTGGTCAGATTTCGTCAACGACCCTGGGTGTCCAGCACGGCCGGCTCCCACTGGCCCACGGCCCTGACTGTACGTACACACAGCACGGTGCCTTGCCAGCCCTGATTGTTTCAGCACACTTGAGGACAGAAGCAAGAACGAACATGTGTAGGAACCAACATGTGTGCCCTACCCTGTCCTGGGTCTTTACAGATCTGGGGCGGCTTCAGGGGGCGGTCTTCTTCACAGCCCATTCAGGTTTCTGTTCACAGGTCACCTCCTCAGGGAGGCCCTCCCTAATTGCCCGACCCAGAACAGCCCCCTTGGCCACGTTCTAGCGCATCCCACTCTGTTAATCTCCTTTATCACTGCCAGCATTGGCGGACTTGGTCTCATTTCCTGTTGGCTTCCCCATTGCACATCAGCACCGCTATGCAGAGACCTCATCTTGTCTTGTTCATCCCGGGTCCTGGGTCCTAGCACCGTGCCTGGTACAGAGCAGGTGCTGAAGTACAGTTTGTTGTTGAGGAGTGAATTACGTGGGAGGATGCATCCACCTCTCTATTTCACTGAGGAGGACATGAGGCTCAGAGAGGGCAAGTGACTTGCTCAGGGTCACACAGCTAGTGAATAGCAGAGCTGGGATTTGAACTCGCTTCTGGCTGAATCCAGAACTTGTTCCTTCCCAATGGCCGAGCAAGAAAAGGTGAAACTCCAGCCAACAGGCAGCCTGCGTGCTCATTCCTGCAGACCCCAGGCCTGTTCCCGGGAGGTGTGTCTCCATGGTGACACAAAGTATGAGCTGCTCACGTTTTGTGTGCCAGCCGTGTGCCTTCCTCTGTGCCAAGTCCTTATTGATTTTAAAAGTATGTTTTAGTGGTAAAAGTTACAGCAGCTCAGTGAGGGGGCACATTAGAGACACGTACCAAGTTGAAAGGACGAAGATTCCAGTTCTGCTTCCTGCAGTGGCAGCTGTGAGGGTGGGTCCTGGCGTCTTCAATGCAGGTGCAGATGTTGCGCACACAGAGGCCCACACACACTCAGAAGTCAGTGTGTGGATGGGACCCTGACTAGCACATCACTTTGACGGGAGCTTCTCTGCCTGTGTCTGATGGACACTTGCAACGTGGAGCTGTTCTCAGGCCCATTTGACAGATGTGGAGACTGAGGCTCGTGGGGGCGGATGGCTGTGCCTGAAGCTGGAGACTCACAGAGTGACCATCGCTGGTCTGACGCATGAATGCCCCCTGCCTGGCTCTGGGTGTGGTGGAGGGACCCTGGAGAAGGACCAGCCTGTGTCTTCCTGTGCATGGCTCCCTGCTCCACCACTGGCTGAGGACATTCCATAAGCCAGGCTGCTGTGATCTGACAGCTGACACATTCCGTGTTGGATGAGAAACTACTGGGGATGCTCCAGCCTCCTCAGGCTCAGAACACACCCCGACATGAGGCTCCCTGCCTGCCACGCTGGCCCCCTTTCCCCTGCTGTCACATGACCCAGGAAGCTGGGCCCGGCTGCTGGACTCTGCCCTCCCATGGCACCCGAGGCCTGCTGGGGTTTGAGTTCTTGGTTGTGGTGAAGGAATCTTCAATACCTGCTTCTAGATTGAATGTTGGACCAAATTTTGCCACCTGGCTGGTTTCCCTAAGGACACTGACTGTCATCATGGAGCAGATGTTGGAGGAACAAGAATTCCCTTGCCTGTGCCCACTGCTGGGCACATCACCTCTGTCCCCGGGGCCCTTTCAACAACACAGCCCAGTCCCCTCTTCATTCGGGTCTTGCTCAAAGGTCGCCTCCTCCTGGAAGCCCTCACCTTACTGTCACTATCTGATACGTTCTTGCTTATGTATTCAATATTCGCCCGTCTCTCCGCTGGACGCGAGCCCCTTGACGGCAAGGTCGCCGTCGGCTGTGCTCACGGCTGCACCCCCAGCATGCAGAACAGTGCTTGGTATGCAGCAGGTTCTCGATAAACACACAGCCCTGGCGAGTATGGATTTTTCTGCTCATTTTACAAATGAAGACACTGAGGGTGAGGGTCCTGAGTGACTTGGAGAGCCTGACTCAGGGCTCTGAAAGCAGCACCTCGCCAGCCGGGACCTGCACATGAAGGCCTGGGCGTCTGCCCCAAATGTGAATTCTGATGGAGTTGGGCAGGATGGCCTGCTGCTGCAGCACAGACAGTCCCTAGACTCCGTGGCCTCGAGCAGCAACCACTCCATTCTCTCTTCTGATTCGCATGTCGGCTGGCTCGGCTGGACGGCTCTGTATGCGTGATGGCATCCGCGGCCGTGGTCATCTGGAGGCTCCACTGGGCCGGATGTCCAAACGGCTCCGTGCCGTGGCTGCAGTCGATACCAGCTGTTGGCTGGGAAGTCAGCGCCGCTGTTGATCAGAGCTCTACACGAGGGAGGCCTTTCCACGTGGCTTGGGCCTCCGCACCTCACGGCAACTGCGTGCTGAGGGGCCGAGCCCCGCGAGCAAATGTCAGCGTCAGGCGTGAGATCTCCTCGCTGCCCACTGCTTGCGTGACCTCCACACGCACCATTGGTCAAGCAGGCCCAGGCCAGCCCAGATTCAAGGAGAAAGGAAATAAACTCCTGCTTTTATTGGGGACAGAGGCAAAAAATTTCTAGCCCTTACCTTTGTGGGCCTGGGTTAGAGGCCGAAATTGTGCATTTCCAAGATGTGGCTGGTAATGCCCATGCTGCTGGTCTGAGGACCACATTTTGAGGTCCAGTTCTTAGAATTCATGGCTACAAAAGTCCCTTTTTTCCCTAATTAGTTAATGAGCACCCACTATGTGTCAGGAGTCACTCTCACCTGTGCTGTCATGTTGAATTATTTTGCTGTGTGGCTGGAGGGAGTTATTGCACCTCTCTGAACCTCTGTTTCCTCTTCTTTCCTCCTGCTTCTCCCCAGGCCTATCTGACCAGCCCTGCTGCTCTCATGTACCATGCCCTGGCTCTTCTCCAGATGGACTTTCAGCAGGTGGACCACACCACCCCCCCCCCCCCCCAGCAGAGAGAGGAATCTAGGGTAGTTCATCCAGACTTACTGAGAGATCCAGGGCCCAGCACCTAAAGCTGGATCAGGTAGGGCTGGAAGAATTGTGAGGGCGAGGAAACTGTGGGCATTTCCCTAACGTTCTGCCAGTTGCAGGAGGAATGTCTGTCCCAGTCCTCTCACTCAGCAGCTGCATCCTTCAAACTCACCCTCCTCTGATTGCGGGCAGACCTCACAGAGGCTGAGACTACCTCACAGGGGAGTTCGGGACAGGATCTGGACAAGATGTGCCCCCTTCAGGCCCTCATCTGACATCCTGTTTCCCAGATGGAACCCTGAGCCCAGAGAGGGCTGGCACAGCCCACAGTCAGAGTGAGGACGGGCAGGACTCCACCCAGGCTCTCCCAGCTCTGCCCTCCGCTGTCTGTATCCCGTGCTCTCATGACCCCCTGCAGCCTCACCCCCCACTCCTCCACATGCCCTCGCCTGACGGGGCTCCTTACCCCAGAGTCTGGTGTGGGTGAGCCTCACGAGGCTGTGGGCTTCGCTCCTGTTCCCAGCACTCATGTCTCAACGCAGGCCCTGGGCTGCCTGGAGGCAGGTCTTGACTTCCTGCCAGGCTGTGCTGTCCTGGGGCCAGATGCTCCCTGTCTCTGAGCTTTCTGATTCCGCACCAAGAAACAGTGCATGACGCCCTCCTGGCCCCTCATGTGGACAAGAGCCCAGGAGATGTGTGGGGACAAGGTTTGGCCTGGCCTTGCTCACCTGGCACCTGAACTCTCAGATGCAACCTTTCACCTCTCACACCCTGGAATGGGAAGGGCAGCTGCAGCTGTAAACTTGGGGCCCAGAGACACCTTTGCCCTCCCCTCAACTTGCCCCCTCCACCCCACGAGGAAGGTGCTGAGTCCTGAAGATCCAGCATCCACACTGTGTGGCCCTGAGCTGGTTCATAAGCCTCTCTTGACAACACTGGCTCCCCTCCCCCACCTCCATCTGGGCCTGCAGCCAGGTGGGGAGGAAGTAAGCAGGCGTGTTGGGATTGGCTGGCCCAGCCTGGCCCTGCCAGCCTCCCCCACTTCACAGGTTGGGCCTGAGACAAAGACTTCCCAGAAGCAGGGGAGAGGAAGTTGTGTGGGACAAACTGCTCCAGACAGAAGGTGCCAGGCTGGGGTCCAGGGCTGGAGGTGCCGGCCTGGGGTGGGGAGGGCGCTGCCCACGGCAGGGGTGGCTCCAGGGAGCTAGCTGGCTGGGACCAGGACGGTGGTTTCCTGTAACTGGAGCCTCTGGAAACTTCCCACTGATTTAGTTTGGGCCTCTCCTCCTTTTTCTCTCTTCCTCTTTATCTCTTCTCCCCTGTCTGTCTCTGTGTCTCTGTCTGTCTGTCTTTCTGTTTGTCTCTCTCTCTTCCTCTGGATTTCCATGGACCCCCTCCCCTCTCTGACCCCTTCTCTGAGCCCTCTCTGCCCTGGCCCCAGCCCTCACCATTCCTGCCCCTCGCTGTCCTGTCCCTCACACCCTTGGTCCTTGCCCTCTTTGTCAGCTGTCCGTCTCTGCGTCAAGCTCACCAATACTCGCTTTTCCTGGGCCCCAGGAGCTCGCCCTCCACCCCGTGTGCCCTGCAGGATGCCGCAGCTGAGCCTGTCCTGGCTGGGACTCGGGCCCGTGGCAGCCTCCCCGTGGCTGCTCCTGCTGCTGGGCGGGGCCTCCTGGCTCCTGGCCCGCGTCCTGGCCTGGACCTACACCTTCTATGACAACTGCTGCCGCCTGCGATGCTTCCCGCAGCCCCCCAAACGGAACTGGTTTTGGGGTCACCTGGGCCTGGTGAGTGTGGCAGCAGGAGGGGTCTGGGGCATCAGGGTGGGTGGACTTCCTGAGGGGTTGGGAATGGGGCTCAGGTTGGGCTGGGATCTAGGACAGCGGAAGTGAGAGGGAGGCTCAGGCGGCCCCTCCTTGCTCACTCACTAGTTCCTCTGCTCTACCATCCCACGCCTTTGCCACGTCCTTGTCCCCACCCCAAGCCTGCTCTGGATCCATTAGCGCAGCTCTGAGAGGCTCCCAGGGCGGGCTGCACAGTGCTGGGTCCCCTTGTGTCCCCAGTCTCCACCACTGAGCTTGAGGCCTCTTCAGGGCACTGTCCAGGGTCCGCTCGCTGCTGGCCTGTGTCTGACGGCCTCTGGCCGGTGTCTGCTCCTCTTGGGCTTCCACTGCCCCACAAGAATTAACTCAGACCTCAGCCCCCTTCCCCCCAGGACACAGCTGGGCTGGAGGTGAGATATGGGCAGTCTCTCCTTCTCCTCCCCTCCCTCCTGTCTTGCCTCCTACCCCCAAGATAGATCAGTGGGCCCTATCGCCCAACTTGGAAAGAAGTTGACCACTTACCCTTATGAAGGAGTCATTCTGGCCTCTGCCTTCATGGCCAAACCTCCTGGGAGGGGGCTCCTGGCTCACCATCGCAGCCTCATCCTCAGAGGACCGTCCCCTGTGCTCCGCCGGCCCGGTACTGCCACATTCCTCTTTGGATTTTGTCACCACGCGTAAAGGCATCGCCTCCAAAGCCACTGACCTGAGTGTCGCACTCTCTGACCATGGCCTCCTCTTCTTTCCAGCTTCTTTTTCCTTCTTTTTTTACCCTTTGGATCTTGCCGGGGTGTCCAGTCTGCTCTACACCCCAGTCCGACAGTTTCCTTCCAACCCCACTCCCTTGGACACATCCAGCTTAGATGCTCAGCCTTTGCACATGGGCTGAAGTCTCTTGCCTGTTGGGCTTTCCTTCACAGCCTCTTGGAAAACCTTTGCCCTGTCTGAGCTCAACCACCCAAGTCCTCTGAGCTCTTCTCCGTGATGATGTTAGAGAAGGTCACAAAACAGGACACAGGGGTGACATGTAAACTACCCCCTCCCACCTCCAAGGCACCTCGTTCTGCACCCAGACCTCCAGTCCACTCACTCTGCTGTCTCCTTGTGGACAAACACTAGTCTTCACTTGTTGCCTCCATTTCCCCGTTTGCTCCTCACCTGCTCCAGCCTGGTCCCCCACCTCTTCATGCTCCCCCAAGATGACCGTGACACCCAGGTTCCTAAATCCCATCTCATCCACTTCATGGCAGCTCTCTGACCTTGCTGATCACCCTGTCCTCTTGGAACCTCCTTTTCCTCTTGGTTCCAAGATGCCACCCTCGCCTGGTCTCCCTGTGGCCCCTCTGTCTCCCGTCTTGGCTCCTCCACCCCACCTTTCTATGTAGGGACCCCCTGGGATCCTAAGCCCTCGTCTGTCTCCTCTCTCTCCTGAGGCCACCTCGTTACCCAGGGCTCCAGCTCCTGAGTGGACCACCAGTTCCCTCTGTGAGTGAACTCACATTCACATCTCTCCTGAGCCCAAGGCTGCATGTCCAGCCCCATCCTCGTCTTCTCATGTGGAATCTCACACACACCTCATTTCAGCAAATCAGAGTCAGAACTCACGCCTCCTCCTGGATCCTGCCCCGTCCTCCGTGCAGCCCGTGCTTCCCATCGCCATGTCCCGTACTTTGGGGTCCCCTGACCCTCCTCTTCTCTCACTTGCACATCTGGTCCTTCAGCATGTCCGGCTGTGCTGCCTGCAGGATCTCTCCTCAGTCCGCCCCCTCTCTGCACGCTGCTGCCACCTCGGCTCCGTCCCTTGTCATCTTTCTCCCGGAAGCTTCTCCCAGCCTCCTTTCTGGCCTCCTTATCGCCACGCTTGTCCTCTGTCGCCCACTTTCTCTTTAGCCCTGGCGGCATTTCTCTGAAATTTAGTTTAGATCACACCACATGTCAACTGAGAACCATTCAATGACTGCCTGTCGCTCTGAAGACAAGGACTAAATGCTGCCCGGCGGGCCCTGCTGCCCCCGCCACCCACAGCCTGGGCACTCCGAGCCCCTGCTCTCCCCACGAGCCAAGCCCCCCCCAGAGCCTTTGCTCCTGCTGCTTCTCTGTCTGGAAGTGCTTCCCTTCTGCGGTCACCCGCTTGATCCCCCTTAACCTCCCATTTTCAGCTCACGTGTAACTGCCTTCTACAACCCTTTCTGGGCCCCTCAAAACTTAACCTCTGACTGGGCCCTGTTCATGCTGAGACAGTCAATTGTCCAACTGCTGCTTGATTATTTGTCTCTCCCACTAGACAGTAGCTCTGTGAGCAGACATGACATCTACAGTGCCCAGCCCAGGAGCTGACATACAGTAGACACTTAATAAATGTTGGCTGATGTTGTGGTTGAGGCCATGCCCCAGGCCTGGGAAAAACCTGCCATCACCTCCATTGGTTATCCAGGCCAAAGGGATGAGCGTCCAGCTCCTTCCCACCCCTTCCCCCAGACCAGCTTACTGCAGAACAGGATGACCCAGGTTTATCGCGAGGCGTTCCTGAGATTCTGGGTCTTGGGATGTTCTCACCATGCCCCGGGACAGCAGGGATGTTATACAGTTACTGCAGTTCTTCCTCCCCCTCCAATGGCTCGGCTGTGGAGGCCAGTCTTAGTCATCCCTCCTGCAGTCCCCCTTGCTGTGTGACCTTGGCAGAGTGGCTCTCCCTCTCTTGTCAATTTCTTCACATGCCTTGAATCTTCACCCCAGGGTCCTCGGAGAGCAGGGAGAGGGTGACAAGGTGGAATGACTTATGTTCACCTGCCTGGAGCACCTGGGGGTAATGGTGAGGCTTGGATGAAACATCCTGAGGGACTGGAGAGGAAACACCACTGGGAGGTGACCCACCCTCTTTTCATATTGGAGGACATAGGCTGAGTTTGTTCATCTGGAAATGGAACAATTGGTGGGTAGGCTGATAGGTTCAGGAGAGAGAGAGAGATGGAACACACTGGGAGAGATAGAGACAGACAGGACGCATTGTGAGAGATAGGCAGACAGAGAGGATGCACTGTGAGAGACAGAGAGACAGACAGGAGGCACTGTGAGAGATAGACAGATAGGACACACTGTGAGAGAGAGACAGACAGGACGCACTGTGAGAGACAGAGAGACAGACAGGACACGGTGTCAGAGATAGAGAGACAGACGAGATGCACTGTGAGACATAGATACACAGGATGCAGCGTGCATAGCGGCCAGCCCTCAGAAGGGGCTCATAGGTGGGAGCTGCCCTCCTGGTTGATGGTCAGAGTTCAGGCCCCTTCTCTGGCATCAGCCTGGGCTGGAGGGTCTTGGGACTGCAGACCCTTCACCATTCAAGTAACCAGAGGCCATGTGGAGTTGAAAATATGTGAGAATGAGCCCCTGGGTCTAGTCCTGAGTCCACCCTCCTGCCCACAAACCTCCCCCTTGAGCACCTCCCCCTGTGGCCGCCCCGTGGCTGCAATCACTCCCAGGATGAGGGAAATCCATCTTCTGGAGCCAAGGTCGGCCTCTGTGTGCAGAGCGTGTCTTCTCCCTGTGCCCTGGTTGCTCCCTTGGGACTTGGAGAGGCCTCAGGGACCCTCCTGCCCTGAGAGGAAAGGAGCAGCAGGAGCCTGGATTCCCCCATCCCTGCAGAATCTGGACACAGTGTCCACTGCAGAGGCTGCAGGGGGGACATGCCGTGGCTGCTTCTGGGGAGTGATGGCCCCTCCTTGCTTGCAGTTTCCCCCGACAGAGGAGGACTTGAGAGACGTAACTCAGCTGGTGGCCAACTACCCCCAGGGATTTGTGACCTGGATGGGCCCCTCTTGTCATTCTCTGCCATCCAAACATCACCTGTTCTGTCACCATCACCACAGATCCCCCCTGAGACATGATGGTGGGTACCGTAGCATCATTCAAGGGCTGCAAGCCCTCCCTGCCAAGCTTCTGTGACCCCTACAGGTTCAAAGGCCCCTCTTGTTCTAGGGTGCCCTTGGCCATCTTTTTCTTCTTTCTTTTATTTGCCACCCCCATTCTGGTGTTCGAGACACTGCTTGGTATCTGTGGGGAAATTCAGACCTGGCTCTTCCCTGGAGGAACCCTCAATCTTGAACACACAGAGCTAGACAGAGTCGCCTCCAATCTTGTTGTCAGGATGGGCCTGAGGGAGAGAGACAGGGGCTGGGGGACCACAGAGGGGAAGCAAGACTTCTGCCATTTGAGCAGTCTGGAGGGCTTCTTGGAGGAAGAGTTGTTGGAAGTGGGTCTGGAATGATGAGTATGAATTTTTTAAGAAAAGAAGAGAATGTGTATTCTATGGAGAGGAAGAGCCCACTCTAAGGCCTGGAGGTGAGAGAGCCAGCACCTGCAGTGCAGGTGGGGTGATCTGAGTGAGAGGCAAAGAAAAGTGGAGAGGGGAGCAGAGTGAGCAGGATTTCAAGACCACCCAGGGAGAGGTGATGGGTTCTGAGGGCGAGCCATGGAAGGTAGCGAAGAGGAGAAACAGATGAGGAGCTGGAGAGATGGACAGAGAAACAGGGTCAGGGAAAGAGAGAGATACAGAGAACGAGGGAGGGAAAGAGAGAGAGAGAAGGATGCAGAGACAGATAAATAGTAAAAGAAGCATGTATGTACAGAGATACAAACACATCTATCTATCAATTTATCCATCCATCCATCATCTAATCATCTCTCCATCTATCATCTAGTTATCTATCTACCCCTTCATCTATCTATCTATCTATCTATCTATCTACCCTATCTATCCATCTATCATTTATCCGTCTATCATCAAGTCATCATCTATCCATTATCTGTTTATCTATCCAACTATAAATCCATCGTCTATTCATCCATCATCTAATCATCTATCCATCCATCCATCATCTATCTTTCTTTCTATATATATCCAGCCATCTATCATTTATCCATCCACAATCTAGTCTTCTATCTATCCATACATACATTATCTATCTTTACATCCATCCATCTGTCCACCATCTATCCATCTATCTTGTACCTAATTGTCTATCTGTCTGTCTATCTATCCATCCATCATCTATCTGTCCATCCATACACTGTCTGTCTATCTATCTATTTATCTGCCTAAAGAAACAGAGAGATGTAGAGAGTGAGGGGACAGGAGAGGCATATAGATATATAGACACAAAAAAAGACAGAGACCAACAGAGAGAAGCTGCCTTAGTGAGATGGAGAGAGGTGTAGATCAATAATCCAGGCAGAAGAGGAGAAGGGAGTGCGTGGGGGTGTGGTGGGTAGGGTGGGTGCAGAGGGCAGTTGTCGTTTCTGAGGCCAGGTCTGGCCTCGTCCACTCCTTTCCCCAGGCGAAGAGCAACGAGGAGGGCTTGCGGCTGGTGGAGGACCTGGGCCACTACTTCCGTGACGTCTACCTCTGGTGGATGGGACCCCTCTACCCCATCCTGCGGCTCGTCCACCCTAAGTTCGTTGCCCCCCTGCTCCAGGCCCCAGGTATCTCTTCCAGGAGCCTCCGACCCCAGCCTCTTTCCTCCCTTTGCTTTCAGCCCTTCTTACCCCTGGACAGACCAGGCTGAGCAAGGGGAATGGACAGCGTCAACAGAGACCCAGCTATGCCACTAACCTGCTGGGTGATTCTGGGCAGGTCCTTGGCTCTCTCTGGTTGCCAAAATCTCTTTCATTTTTGAGTGGAGGAAACTCAATACTGTTGATCTAAGTAAAAAAGAGAATCTATTGATTGAAAAGCTCAGGGAGTGTTGTCTTCAGGCACAGCTGCATCCAGGTCTTCAAACAATGCCATTGGGAATCTGTCTTCATCTTTGTAGTTCTGTGTTCCTCTGTGATGGCTTCACTCTCCTGCTGGTAAAGATGAGTCCCAGAAGCTCAGCCCCCGTGGACAAGTGAACTCATTCCTCACAGACCCAGGGAAAGTTGCAGGATTCCATGAAATTGGCCTGGCTTGGGTCACAGGGACCAATTCCTCATCTAATCACTGTGACTTGGTTGACAAGGCTTAGGGCCATATGTCCAGCTCTGGAGCAGAGGATGGGGTGGCATGGCCACCCTTCTAACTACATGGAATGAAAGTGGAGAGACTGTGGAGTGCTAGTTCCAGGACATGGGATGGATGCTGGACAGGCAGATACCACAGATGACCATCCACCAGCATCCTTGCTAGGTGGGTATTTCCTGGGTGAGGAAGCTGAGGGTCAGGCACGCATAACGGCTTCTCAAGGTCACATAGCATGCTGACGTTTCCTTCTTAGTTCTATGTGTTCTCAGCTGCCCTGTCTGCCTCTGATGGGAGGGAGCCTAAGCTGAAAGGTGATTTGGGGCTGGGAAATGGCCAGACTATTGTGAGAGAAGATCCACCAGACCCCAGGGTGGTCAGCTGTGTCTGATTGGCCCTGGGGGGGCTGGTCTAGAGGCTGGAGGGAGCAGTGGCAGCTCTTCATGGTGGGTGGATCTCAGCATCTGATGGGGGCAGCATGCTCTGGTCTTTTTAAGGACAAGGGAGCCCTTGAACAAAAGCACTTAACAGCAAATATGGTGTGGAGGAGAATGCTGAGGAAGTCTGTGTCATACCTGGGCCATGTCTGGCACATTAATGGGACTGTAAATCCTGTCTAGGGCCCATCTGTGGCTCACACTGAGGTCATGTCAGATTGTCTCAGCCCCATGTTAGAGCATGCTGTGTCATGTCAGGGTGTGTCATACATGTTGTTTCATGTCAGTACGTGTTAACACATGGTGGGGTCATGTCAGATGTCTCAGGAGATATCAGATGGTGCTGACCAGACACGGTGTCCCAGGTCCCTATGAAGGCGTTTTGTAGAGTGCTGGGCTGTGCTCAGGTGTTTAGAACATGTTGGATCATGTAGGAGCCATGTCGAGCCATGCTGCGATGTGTTGTGCCATGTTGGGGTGCCTCTAAGCACTAGGGGTGCATCTGTGGGCTCTGCCTTTGCTCTACTCTGTGCTGCTGCCTGGTCTGGTCCCCCTTCACCTCACCCCTCCTCCCAGCTTCCTCTGCCCTTGGCCCCACTCCTTCTATGCTGGGCGTGGAGGGGGAGGGCAGACCCCTGGCCGAGGCTCCACCCCACCTCAAAAGTCCCTCCCCTCCCCCTCTCCATGGCCCCTGATGGCTTACCTCTCATGTCAGCTGCCATCGCACCTAAGGATATGTATTTCTACAGCTTCCTGAAGCCCTGGCTGGGTGAGTAACTATGGGCAAAGGGAGTTGGGGATAACCTTGGGGGCTAGAGGAAGACACTATCCTTCACTACTCCTTGTGGCTGCCTCTACTAGGGGACGGGCTCCTGCTGAGTGCTGGTGACAAGTGGAGCCACCACCGCCGCCTGCTGACACCTGCCTTCCACTTCGAAATCTTAAAGTCCTATATAAAGATTTTCAACAAGAGTGCAGACATCATGCACGTGAGTTCCTTGAACCCAGGGTCCCAGCTGGAGCCTTGGGAAACGGGGAGAGGCCTCAGACACACATCTGGAGTCCTGGCTCTGCTGGATGGCTTTGGGGTCATTGCTTTTTCTCTCCAAGCCTCATTTCCTTATCTGTAAAATGGGGATAATAATCCCTTCTTAAAGGGTGGTCAAGATGATGTAATGGATTCATGTTCCTGGCACATAGTAGGTACCCAGAAGGCTTTAGTTTCTAGCCTGCCTCACTGAAGCTCTGTATATTCAAGATAGTAATGATGAAGGTTGCATAGTAGCTCTTTCTGCATGACACACCACGGGCTTGAAAGAACTAGTGTCTGTTATTGCTCACAAGATGATGGGTCCATCAAGTCGTCTCATCTCAGCTGGAATCACTCATCTGTCTGTGGTCATGGATGGGTTTGGTGGGCAGCTCTGCTGATCCAGGCTCAGCTCTAATACGTGTTTGGGGCTTGACTGGCTGTCGTTTGTCGAGGGTGGCCTTGGTAGGACAAATGGATTCCTGCATTTGTCTCTCATCCTCCAGTAGGCTAGCCTAGGCTCAGTTGCATGGTGCAGACTGGGATCTAAGAGAGTGAGCAGAAAGATGCGGTACCTCTTGAAGCCTTGTTTCAGAACTAGCACACCATGATTTCCACCTTTTTCTATTGGCTGAAGCAGCTCAGATTCGAGAGGTGGAGAAAGAGGTTCTATCTCCTAATGGAAGAGCTGCAGAGTCTCACTGCAAAGGAATAGTGTATACGGAGGAACAAAGGAATGGGGACGTTTCTGTCGTCAGCTGCCGCTATGATAATGATGAAGATGATGATGATAGCTAACAGTGATTTAGTGCTTACCACATACCAGAAATGGTATTCAATGCCATGGCGTATGTTGTCTAATTTAATTTTCACAAGCGTATGAGGTAGAGATGATTATTATTGCCACATTATAGACGATGAAATGGAAGGTCAGAGAGGTTAGGGAGCTTGCCAGAGTTCACATAGCTAGTAAGTGAACTATGAGTGATGGACCTGGGATTCTAACCTGATTTGTCCAACACCAGAGAAGGTTATATTAAGTATTACTGAAGATTTGAGCGGTGGAGCCCAGAGGAGGGCTATGAACTGACCCAATGAACTGAACTTTCTGCTCTGCACACAGAGCTGGACCTTGAACCCAGGCCACCTGACCCCCAGCTGTGGGGTCTTCATGTCCTCATGGTAATAGCGTCCACTCCCACTCATGCCTGCTTCTCCAGGGGAGGGGTGCCTGGGGCCAAGAGACTGGGTCTTGGGAGCCTGTCCTGGTGTTGGGTTGGGGCGTGGCTCAGGGGAGGCCCCATCCCATCCCCGGCTCTGCCCCTTCTCTGTCCAGGCCAAGTGGAAGCGCCTGGCCTCGGAGGGCAGTGCCCATCTGGACATGTTTGAGCACATCAGCCTCATGACCCTCGACAGTCTGCAGAAATGTGTCTTCAGTTTCGACAGCAATTGCCAGGAGTGAGTCCTGGCCCAGGGCCTCGGAACATGGGCCATAGATGCAAGGGAACAGACAGAGGGAGGACTGACCAGGGCAATCAGAAGGGCCTTCCTGGAGGAGAAGGGTCCGAGCCGGACACTGAAGCAGGGAAGGGGAAAGAGAGAGAGCAATCCTTTTGGGTAGGTAGAAATGTTTGATACAGGCCAGGAGGCTAGGACGAGCAGAGTGTGTACAACAATGTAGAGACGCCTGGGAAATAGGATTGGAGGTGTAGGCAGGGGTAGATCTTAATGACATTCAAAAGCCAGGCAAAGGAATATGAACTTGATCCTAAGGTTTCCAAGGAGCCATGGAAGGTGTTTGAGCAGATGAGGATCATGGTCAAAGCTGAGCTTGGACATCTGACTCTAGAGAAGACTTGTGTAGACACAGGATGCAAGGAGACCATGGAGAGGAGTAGGCCTGAACTTGGTGGAGAAAATGCAGCAGATTTGGGAGAAACTGAGGAAGAATGGGCAGGATCAGATATTGTGTAGGAGAAAGAGGAGATGAATGTGATTCTCAAGCTTTGCCCTGGTGTCTAGGACATGAGACAGCTCACAGATATGGGAGGCAGAGAGAAGCATGATGAGGGCACTCTTTTATGGATGGCATGTGGTCCTGGGTTTCTGGCTGGGAGGTGCTCCTAGGGTTTCCCATGAGTTGAGAAGCTGCTTCATAATGCTCTCTCTGGCCTGGGCCTGCAGGAATCCCAGCGAATATATTGCTGCCATCTTGGAGCTCAGTGCTCTTGTGACAAAACGGCACCACCAGATCTTCATGCGCATGGACTTCCTGTACTACCTCACTCCCGATGGGCGGCGCTTCCGTAGGGCCTGTGACCTGGTGCACGACTTCACAGATGCTGTCATCCAGGAGCGGCGCCGCACTCTTTTTAGCCAGGATTCGCATGACCTCCTCAAGGCTAAGGCTAAGACCAAGACTTTGGACTTCATCGATGTGCTCCTGCTGGCCAAGGTGGGCTTCTCTGGGATCTGAATTCAAGAGGTAGGATGGACCTTGATTTCAAATGTCAGATAGGAGAACTTAGATTTGATGCAGAGGGTGCTAGTGAAGGTGTATGAGGAAGGAAGGGACAGGTCAGAGATAAGTTTTAGGCATGACTCCGTAGAAGGCTGCCTGGAAGGAGTAAGGAGGAGGCAGGAGACCAGGGAGGAGGCTTGTGGGGTGGGCTCTGGAGATGATAAGAGAAGGATCCCACTTGGATGATGGAGCTTCAGGGACTGTTCAGGTTAGACTCAGGCACCCTCAGAGCTGGTGTGATTCAAAGGGTCTTCTTGTCCTTTCTCCAGGATGAAGATGGGAAGGAACTGTCAGATGAGGACATCCGAGCTGAAGCTGACACCTTTATGTTTAGGGGTGAGAATACAGAAGGGGCAGGGGTCTTTCTATCCCAGGGACTTGGCTGGTGGTCCCTGGACAACCTTGTCACCCTCCATCCTCCCCATTCTCACTGAGGGCCTTAATGTAAGGACGCTGTCCACCTTCTGGTGCTGAAGCCTCCCAGAAACCCAAACTTGTCTGGCTGCCTCTCAGGACATGACACCACAGCCAGCGGCCTCGCCTGGGTCCTGTACAACCTCGCGAGGCACCCAGAGCACCAGGAGCGCTGCCGGCAGGAGGTGCGAGAGCTCCTGAGGGACCGTGAGCCTAAAGAGATTAAGTGGTGAGTGCAGGTGCACATGGTCTGTTCCTGAACCCCTCTGTCATTTCTACTTAGTGGGAATAGGAGCAGAACCCACAGGTAGGGTCTGGTACCCAGCCTGGAGAGCAGGAGAAAGTTTGCAGACTTTTGAGACAGAAAGATCTGAGTGTCCACACTTATTGCCCCACTAACTTGCTATGTGACTAATAAAATCAATTCTCTTTTCTTCATGCCACTTTCCTCCTCTGTAAATTGGCAGGGAGGGTGGGGAGTCTCTCCCCCACAGAGCTGCAGCAATGTGTGTAGAACAGATGCCACTCAGAATGGATTCAGTAAATGCACTTCTCCCCTCTCTTTTTTTCTGCCTGTTGTTGCATTTTTTCCCCAAAGAGCCAAGCTGCCCTTAATTTTTATTCTCTTCTCCAATTCCCGCCTAATAGTCTATTCCAGGGGTTTGCAAGAGGTCTTTGGGAGTAAAAAATCATCCATCTCCTCATTCAGTAAACATATCCTTTCCCAACTGCCCTTTCCCAACTCAGTGTCCAGTTCTGTTCTAGTCCTCCCTGGGCAGGGCTGGGCAGAGAGGAAAGGAGGTGAGGCTGGGTAGTGGAACAATGAATACAAATTCACCACTAGATGTGGATAGTGGACAGTGCTCCAGGCCAAGGGGATGGCTTCTGCAAAGACCAGGACAGAAGCGTGCAGGAGTGAGCCTGGCAGTTTGAGGGGAAGTAACAGTGGTTGTATCCTTATGAAATTTACAGTATGAGGAACAAGAGGGGCTCCCGAAGAGGCTGGAGCTGGAAACAGAAACCCCTCTTGGAATGCTTTGGAAACCATGTTACGAGTTTCCAAACCTGTCAGTTCAAGTCCTTTGAAAAGCCAATACCAGATAAAAGATAAGTTGGCAGAGATGCTGCCTTTAGGGGAGTCTCACATTGGGCAGAAATGGTAAGGCAATAGTGGCCACTGGGCTCAGTCTTCGGCTGGGAGCTGCCCAGGTAGCTGTGGTGTTGGCTGGAATGCTGCAGCAGGGCCTGGAGACCCTATAGCTGGAGGCTAAAAGCTAAAAGCACTCCTTGTAGCTGTACAGCATTCTTTCTGGAAGGGAGGTCCATGACTAATGCAAGAGGGCAATGGGAGCCATGGGAGATCTTTGAGTATAGGAGGGACGGGTCGGATATGGGTATTAGAAACATCTTTCTGCAGCTACAGGGGCAAACTGGGGTGGAGGTCGGGGAGAGCTGGGGCCTAGCGGGCCAGGGGGAAGATTCTGATCCAAGGGCTGAAGGACAGTGAGGAGGTGTTGGACTGGACAAACACTTTGGAGGTAGTGCCCTCAACTTCAAGGCTTTGCTTAGCACAGCAGTCCTGTGAGTTGGAGAAATGTTTTTGTGCTTCTCCCAACTTCAAAAAATTATGCATTTGATAAAAATGTACATAGTACAAAATGGTTTACAGTGAATATAAGCCTCCTTCTTTTTTTTCTCCCAATTTTATTAAGATATAATTGACATATAACATTGTATAAGTTTAAGGTGTGCAACATGATGATTTGGTACATGGATATATTGAAAAATGAGTACAGTAGGGTGGGTTAATGCACCTAACACCTCTCTCTCTCTTTTTTTTTTTTTAGATTAAAAAAATTTTTTTCCTTTTTCTCCCCAAAGCCCCCCGGTACATAGTTGTATATTCTTCGTTGTGGGTCCTTCTAGTTGTGGCATGTGGGACGCTGCCTCAGCGTGGTTTGATGAGCAGTGCCATGTCCCCGCCCAGGATTCGAACCAATGAAACACTGGGCCGCCTGCAGCGGAGCGTGCGCACTTAACCACTCAGCCACGGGGCCAGCCCCCTAACACCTCTCTCTTATGCCAGCACCCCAATCCCATGGTCGCCTTCGATGGTTTCCTGTGTCCTTCAGACGATGTTCAGTCTATAACCACGTTTATCTGTTCACAGTCTTTCTTACTCACTCATTCATCTGTCTTGTCGCTCTACAAATGAGAGTATACACAGAGCATTCAGGCATGCTCATCGAAAATATAACTTCAAGATCCTTTCATTTTTTTAAATAAAATATAAGTTTCAGAAAATTAATTTTGAGTTGCAAAATCAATATTGAGAAGAAGGGGCCGGCCCCATGGGTGAATGGTTTTCGCACGCTCCACTTCAGCGGCCCAGGGTTTCCCTGGTTTGGATCCTGGGCACGGACATGGCACCACTCACAGGCCACGCTGAGGAGGCGTCCCACATGCCACGACTAGAAGGACGCACAACTAAATATACAACTATGTACTGGGGGGATTTGGGGAGAAAAAGCAGGGAAAAGTAAAAGAAGATTGGCAACAGTTAGCTCAGGTGCCAATCTTAAGAAAAAAAAATAATAGGAAGAAGTCTATTTTTTGTGCACAAAATGAAACATCATGGAGAAGATTAGTTTCAACTTTGTTGCCCTCTCCCCAAGCCTAGTTCCTTCTCTGTCTCCTGAGGGGTCTCTAGAGACATCAGTCTGTCATATGTCGTTTCAGACCTTTCTTTTCTCTTGGAATGTCTATGTATGTATATACTGTTGCAGTTTAAGAGAAATACACGCATGCCCACACACTTGCTCACTTGTTCTTCTCACTCAACAGCGTGTCTTAGGGCTCCTTTTTCTGAGTGCTGCACAGCATTGCAGTTTACTCAGCTCATCCCTCTATGGAGGATGTATATGAAAATATTTGCAATTATAACATATTGCCAAATTGCCTTTCGGCATCTCTGTACTGATTTACCCTGTAGTGTGATAGGACCAGTGATCCCTATTTCCTTTTTGATAGCTGTGTAGAATTCCACCATATGGATGTACCATAATTTATTTAAACATTTCCTTATCAATGGACATTAGTATAGTTTTGTAGTATACTATAGTCTTTTGCTGTAGCAAACATGATGTAGTGAACATCCATGTATGCTGACCTTTGCTTACATATGTGGGTGTCTCTCCAGAACAAATTCTTAGAAGTAGCATTGCTGACTCAAAGACCATTTGAGTTTTGCAACTTAATAGCTCACAGCAAATCCACTCCTCCAAACAGATTTTGAGAGTGCCAATTATCTTGCATCCTCACCAACAGTGCGCATTATAAAACTTTAAATCACCAACAGTGTGCATTATGAAACTTTAAAACTGTAGCCAATCTGATAGGTGAAATATAATACTTTGTTATTTTAATGAGCATCACTTTAAGTATGGGTAAAGTTGAGCACTGTTTTCACATGTTGATCAGCAATGCATTTCTTTTTTTGTGAAGTTTCAGTTTGCATAATTTGTCCTTTTTACATTGAGCTTTTTTCTAGTTTTTTTCATATTGGTTTATAAGTGTTCTTTAAATAAAAAGAAAATTACTTCTTTGTCTGTTATGCAAAAATTATCCCCGAGAGTGTCTTTTGACTTTATTTTTGGTTTTGGTTCATTTTCTTGTAGTCACATTTATTAACTTTTTTCTTTTCTTTTCTTTTTTTTTTTTTTGGTGAGGAAGATTGGCCCTGAACTAAGATCTGTTGCCCATCTTTCTCTTTTTGCTCGAGGAAGATTTGCCCTGAGCTAACATCTGTGCCAGTCTTCCTCTACTTTATATGTGGGACACTGCCACACTGTGGCTTGATGAGCGGTGTGTAGGTCTCTGCCTGGGATCCGAACCCACGAATCCTGGGCCACCAAAGCAGAGTGTGCATACTTAACTACTATGCTACTGGGCTGGCCCTAACTTTTTTCTTTTATAGCTTCTGGGTTTTTAAAAAAATCATGCTTGGAAAAGACTTTCACACTCTAATACTAAACTGTAAAACTCTTGTTTATTTTCTTCTAATGGGTTTATTTATTTAAAAAAATATTTTATTAAAAATTTAATTTTGTTTATATAATACTTTTGTTTTTATCTTTTATATTTAATGCTTTGTTCCATATGAAATCCATTGGTATAACTACTGAGGTAGGAATCTTTTTTCCTCCAAATGGCTAATTGTCTCAAAATAATTTAATGAATATTTTGTATTTGTCTTAGAATTTTTAATAATAGCAGCTTCATGATAAACTAAATTAATTTATATATTTGGGTTTATTTCTGTACTCTACTCTGTTCTATTTATTTATATATTCATACATAAGCACCAAGAAGTGTTCATTATCATACTTTAAAAAACATTTCATACTTGATAAAGTATGTTCTGACGGAGTATGAATAACTTGATAAAGTTTGCCCCATCTTATTAATTTGTTTTTACAAATTTTTTCTTGCATTCTTATTTTTCCATTTGAACTCTATGATCGGGTTGGGTAGTTCAAAAAATACTCTTGAAAATTTTAATTAATTAGCTTTTTGGACCTCAGGTGCGAAGGATGGAGTTGACCATGTCCCCCAATTTATGACTAATTGTCATCATTTTTTCATGCAATATTTATTCATTCCCATTCAGCCCAACTCTCCACTTTCAGTTCTCCACCAATATGATTCGAGAGAGCTTGATCCTTTTATTTGCATAATTTCTTGTTTTGGGTGGATGTATTTTAAAATTCACAAATACTACAGATCTCATGCTGGTTCTCACCTTTTCCAGAAGCATAGCACTACGATTTCATTAGATTTTATCATCCATGGTCTATGTACACTTTAGATTATTGCTTGGAGCCATCATATAGTACTTCCCTCTCCAATCCCTTACAGCTGAATACTCAGGCTGCTTCCATCTCATCACTGCAGTGAACACTTTGTACATGTGTCTATCACCTGTCTGAGAATCTCTCTGGGATCTATACCTGGGAGCCAACTTGCTGGGTCGTAAAACACACGTTGCCTTTCCCTGACGATACTGAAGCCCTCGAGCATGGCAGCCCCTGTCCACACCTCCACTATCAGTGCTTGAAGTCCCTCTACCCCCACACCTCTTCGTCATTGCCCACCTTGTTAGCTGTTGCCTTGAATAGGTGTGAAGCAACATCTCATTGCTATACAATTTCCATTTCTCTGAGAACCAATGACTGAGCATCTCTTCACGTTTTAAATCTCTTGTGTTTGAGCTTCTGTGAATTCCTAGATCATGTCCTCTGCCTACTTTTCTCTTGAGTCACATCTGTCATCTCTCTTGTTGATTTGCAGGAATTTCTTGTATATTCAAGATATTGTTCTAGATCTATATATTTATTGCAGATATCTACAGTGAATCTCTCATCTGATTTTTTTTTGGTCCGTGGTGTCTTTTATTAAACAGAAATCCTTAATTTCAATGCATATTTATTCATTTTTTTGTCTTCCAGTTTGAGCTTTTGGGGTTTTATTTAAGAATTCCTTCCTACTCCTACGTCACAAAGATGTCGCCTAGGTCATCTTCTTTTAACCTAATTGTCTTACCTTTCACATGTGAGAGGAGACAGCATCCTGTGTATGAAGTAGATGAGGATCTAGTTCTTTCTGTTTCCACATCACCAGTTGTCCGAACCCTGTCTACTAAACTATCCATCCGTCCAGTGGTTTGTGGGGCCTCCTTCACCAGATGCGAAGTTTTCATCTAACCACGTGCAGTATCTGAGTTCTCTATTTTGTTCCATGAGTTTGTTTTCCTGTTCTTGCAATAATACTACACCGTTTTTTTTTTTTTAAATTACTTCACTTTGGTAATAGATCTTAATATCTGGTAGGTTGAGTTCTCTTTCTTTGACCTTTTATTTTTAAAATGACATAGCTCTTGAAGTTGAATCCTTTCAAACTGAATAAGATTACCAAGTTCCAAAAAAAAGAAAAAAAAGCCAGCTAGGATTTTATTGGATTGCATTGAATGTATTGATTAGTTTACAAATAATTGATACCTTTATAATATTAGGTCATCCCAACTTAGAGTGTGGAGGGGATCCTATTCATTCAAATAACTTCATAAGCCCATTATAGAGATTACTTTTTTTTTGCTTTTTAATTATATAATTCAAAAAACTTTTTTAAATGCAAATATATTAACACTTTTAAGGATACCCTATGAGTATTGTGTTTTCCTCAGAAATGTTTCTAAAGTTTTCTTCTACTAACTTTCGTGGTATTAATTTTCTAATGCTTCAATCCTTGGTCCATGTGGAACTTATCCTGTTATAGGAGTGAGGGTCAGAGGAAGGTGGAGAGAGGGTCTAACGGGGCAGGAGGAGGGCTGAGGGGTCTCTGTCTTGGCTCTCTGGATAATTGTTCGGGGGTTTCCTTAGGGACGACCTGGCCCAGTTGCCCTTCCTGACCATGTGCATCAAGGAGAGTCTGCGGTTGCATCCCCCAGTCGCGGCCATTTCCCGCTGCTGCACCCAGGACGTTGTGCTCCCGGATGGCCGGGTCATCCCCAAAGGTGCCCTCAACGTCAAGGGGAGGAGGGTATTGGTCCCATGAGGGGAGACCAGGTCCCGACGACCCTCTCTTCCCCCATAGGGAACATGTGTGTCATCAGCATCTTCGGGATACATCACAACCCGTCAGTTTGGCAGGACCCTGAGGTGCGGCCCTTCCCCGCTTCTCCATGCCCAGGACCTGGTGAGGGGGCGGGGTCCTGACCGGGGAAATCACAGGCTTCGCCTTCTCTGCATGCACACTTGTCTTTTCTGGGGGCGTCGGGTGTCCTGAGAAACCCCACCCAGCAGCCCTGTCTTGGCCTCGCCCGCAGGTCTATGATCCATTCCGCTTCAACCCAGAAAACCCCCAGAAGAGATCACCCCTGGCTTTTATTCCCTTCTCTGCGGGGCCCAGGTGAGGGCAGGGGGTGTCTGAGGCGAGGATGGGATGAGGGTGGTAGGGGCATTCAAAGGATGTGCAAGCCCTCGTGGGGGGCCCAGGCTTCACTCTCCCTGCGGGTGGGGATGGGGGGGTCCCAGGACAGGTTCCCACGCGACGGTGCAGGGATGGGGGTCCCGGGACAGGTTCCGGCGCGATGGTGCGGGGATGGGGGTCCCGGGACAGGTTCCGGCGCGATGGTGCGGGGATGAGGGTCCCGGGCGCCGTCGAGCCCCCACTCCCGCCGCAGGAACTGCATCGGGCAGACGTTCGCCATGACGGAGATGAAGGTGGTCCTGGCGCTCACGCTGCTGCGCTTCCGCGTCCTGCCGGCCGGGGAGGAGCCGCGCCGGAAGCCGGAGCTGATCCTGCGCGCCGAGGGCGGACTGTGGCTGCGGGTGGAGCCGCTGAGCGCGGGCCCCCAGTGACCCGCGGCCTCCCGACCCGGGAGCCACCCCGACCCCACACCTCACTGTGCAGATTCCCAGGAATAAATCTGTGCTGTCACCTCTGCCCCAGCCTATCGGGAGCCAGCAGGGGGCGGTGTTGGCTGCGGGGGATGGGGAGGGGACGTGGTGGGTGGAGGCGGGGCGGTGTCTCTGAGGCCGATGCCCTGCCTGCCTCTCCCGCTGACCACAGGGACCCACGCCGCTCAAGGGTTCTTCTAGAAACCAACGAGGGACTTCATCCTGTGGGCAGTAGGGAGCTGTGGGAGGTGTCTGAGCAGGAGGGGGCCAGGGTGGAGGACGGACGTAAGGGGCACTTTTGAGGCTCTGAGTCACGGAGGAGAACCTGTGCTCTGAGCACTCTGACCTCGGTTCCATCTCCTAATATACCCAATCTTTCCTCACCTCAGAACCCTTCGCTGTGTATCTGTGGTTACTGTGTTACTGTCTTGACTTGAACATGACAAGCCGGATGCTTTATAGTGTGTTGTGTTGTCTGTCCCTGTTGCAGTGTCTGCTGTTTTTGCTGGTTTTCACTCCTAGGGTCAGTGTTCTTGTGTGCCTGGTTACCACTGCCGGGGTAGTGGCTGCCATATTTGAAATAATATCCGTCGAATTTGAAGGAGGCAGCTTTCTGTAAGAGGAATCCTAGGAGCCGTGCTGGGTGAGGATGAAGTTAAATGAAGTTCAAGGCTCATGGTGCCCAAGGCCACCAGGAAGATTAAAGTCAAGCCGCAGTGACACTTGCAGGCTCCTCCTCTTCCATTTGCTGTCATACTGAGGGTGGAGCTTTGTGAGGTCTCCACCAACATGAGGAGCGCTCCCCTCCTGGCCTCTCCCTGGGCTCTGCCTTTTCTCTCCCCACCACGAGGACATCCAAACAGGGATTCACATTTTCTTGGCTGGAGAAATGCCTCCAGGGTAATAAAATGAACATAATGTTCATTTTATCTCTGGGTTCCTGTTTTCATTTGAGTAGTGTCTTCCTATTTCTTTACTGTCTTTTCAGGTCGTTATTCATTTAAGAAACTGGGAAGGTATCCAGCTTTGAGAGTTGTTTTTAGAAACCTGAAAGTTTAATCCAAGTAGCCTGGCTTTCCATTCATGGAAAACAGAAGTCTCAATTGGGATTTTAAGTGGTCCTGGTCCAGTTATGACTCCACTCTTGCATGTAGTAGGAATGGTGGTTGCCTTTAAGCGTATAGATTTCCAGGCCATAAGAGCCCGCAGCAGGTTAAGGGGAGGCCTGCACATCACCCAGACTCTGGACTCTGGGCTGAACGGAGGCAGCAGGTGGACTTTGGGTTTGACTCCCTTGGGATGTTGTGAGTGTGTTCCTTGTATAGGAAGCAGGGTACACACGGGATGTTTTGGTAGTCAACAGGACGGCCTGTTCGGGGACTGCTAATTGTGTATCAGGATACGCATTTTGCTCTCTTAGAATCCTTAGTTTTTAGGTATGTGCATGGCTGGCTGTAACACAAATCATACCTGAAGGCTTTTCTTGAAGGTAGACTGGTTAAAGAACTGTACCGTGTCCCATATGGAGAAGTCAAAGACTACATGGTAATTCCGGGAACCTTCTTGAAGAGACAGCTGAGATGCTCTCCCTGTCCAGTCTTCCCCTCTCCTCCTTCCTGTTGCGTGGACCATTGAGGTGGTGACTGGAGCTCCATCTTGGGTCACAAGGACAAGACTACTCTTTGGAGCAGGTGGAGCAGACACCTCGATGCCATCAGGGTCAAATGACCCTGGATCAACCACACCCTGGAGTTGTACTACCAACGTCACAATCTCAGTCTGCTCTTTAGCAGCTGTGTGGCTTGTGGAGAATTGTTTCTCTCTCTGAGCCTCAGTTCTTTTCCTGTGAAGTGTAGGCACTTTACCACACTGCTGTGGAGACTGAATAAGCAGGCATACACAGCATGACTGCGTTAATATCTGGTGGGCATCAGCACTCAGTGAGGGTTACTTTCCTCCCTTTCGACCCTCTTTTTGTATCCCATCCTAAAATTTAAAATGTTTTAAAGTCGTGAAGCTTACATTTAAGTTTTGAGGAATGTGGCACCCAGATGTTGAAGAGACGTATGATTGGAAGATTCAGTGAGTCCAAAATATCCATAGTTATGTCTGAGAAATTACAAGGGCGTTCGATGTGAAGCTGGCCTGAAGCTAGGAAGTGAAAATGGTTTTTTCGCTCAGAGAAGCATGACCCGGACTTCATTTTAGTCTGGACATTCCAGGAAGCGGGGTTCACGCTGGTCTGCAATAGGGAGAGGAATGTGGAGGGGATGGGAATGAGGCTGTTTCCTTCAGCACCTGGCACAGCGGCCGTCCCTGGACTGGCTCCTGTCAGGCTGTAGCGGGTCCGGGGGTACAGGGTACAAGTCTCAGAGCCTGTCAGGAGCCCACAGATCGAGGGCCTGGACTGGTTGGGTAAGAAGCACATGAAAAGTTGCTCAACATCACACCCACTAGGGAAATGCCAATCAATGCCACAGTTGATACCACTTCACAACCACTAGGATGGCAAGAAAATAAAAAAGGGGAAATAACAAGTGTGGATGAGGATGTGGAGTGATTGGGACCCTCAGACACTGCTGGTGTGAATGTAAAATGGTGCAGCCATGAGGGAAAACCGTTTGTTGGTTCCTCTATAAATTTAACCTAGAATTACCATATGACCCACGCCCAGGTATATTCCCCAAAGAACTGAAAACAGGTGTTCAAACCAAAATTTGTACATGAAAGTCCACAGTGACACTATTCACAACTGCCAAAAGTTTGATTTTTGGGAAATAATCCAAATATTCATTAACAGATGAATGGTAAGCAAAATGTGGTTCATCCACACGAAGGAATATTGTTTGGTCATATAAAGGAATGAAGCACCGACACATCCTACAACTGGGATGAACATTGAAAGCATGATGTTAAGTGAAAGGAGCCAGACACAAAAGGTCACATATTGTACAATTCCATTTATGTGAAATGTCCAGAATAGGCAAATCCATGGAGAGAGCAAGCAGATTGGTGTTCGTCAGGGGCTTGGGGGTGGGGGAATGCGGACTGACTGCTAATAGGGATGAGGCCTGGGTTTTGGTGATGAACATGTCTTGGAGCTCGATAGAAGAGGTGGTTGCACAACATTGTGAATGTCCTAAATGCACGGAATTGTGTGCTTTACAGGGGCTAAAATGGTGAATTTCATGTTATGCGAATTTTACCTCAACCAACACCCTGCTATTTTATCATATATCTATTTGTTAATCTGGTTTTTTAACTTAATAATATATTGTGAACCTCTTTCCATGACTTTACCTTATCTTTCCAACACATACAATCCTCATCTTGGGGACTTGAAGATCTTTAATTGTGAAGTGTTCAAGCCACTCTTTATTTTTTTTAATGGAATTATGTTAGAAAATAACTTAAAAGTTTGTCTCGCTTTGCAAGAATTAAGATTATGATAGTTTATACCCTTGTGAAATTTCAGTTGTACGTTATTGTTAGTCATGTTGTGGGTACACCACTTCACCCTTTGTGCCCTCCCACCACCCCCCCTTTCCCCTGGTAACCACCGATCAGTTCTCCTTGTCTATATGTTAACTTCCACCTATGAGTGGAGTCATACAGAGTTCGTCTTTCTCTGTCTGGCTTATTTCACTTAACATAATACCTTCAAGGTCCATCCATGTTGTTGTAAATGGGACGATTTTGTCTTTTTTATGGCTGAGTAGTATTCCATTGTGTATATATATATATATATATATATATATACACACCATATCTTCTTTATCCAATCATCAGTTGCTGGGCACTTAGTTTGGTTCCACGTCTTGGCTATTGTAAATAACGATGCGATGAACATAGGGGTGCATGGGACCTTTGGAATTGCTGATTTCAAGTTACTTTGTTTATTTGAGTCTTCTCTCTTTTTCCCTTAGTGAGTCTGGCTGAGGGTTGTTCAATTTTGTTTATCTTCTCAAAGAACCAGCTCTTAGTTTCGTTCATCCTTTCTACTGTTTTGTTGGCCTCTAGTTCATTTATTTCTGCTCTGATTTTATTATTTCTCTCCTTCTACTGACTTTGAGCATTGTTTTTTCTTCTTTTTCTAGTCCTTTTAGGTAAAGCTAGGATTACTTATTTGAGATTTCTCTTGTTTGGTGAGGTGGGCCTGTATTGCTATGAATTTACCTCTTATGACCACTTTTGCTACATCCCATGAGAGTTGGTATGTTGTTTGCATTTTCATTTGTCTCCAGCTATTTTTTATTTCTCCTTTGATTTCTTCACTTATCAATGGTTGTTTAGTAGCATGCTGTTCAGTCTCCACATATTTGTGACTTTCCCAGCTTTTTTCTTGTAGTTTATTTCTAGTTTCATAGCATTGTTGCCAGAAGAGATGCTTGATATGAGTTGTATCTTCTTAAATTTATTGAGACTTGCTTTGTTTCCCAACATATGGTCTATCTGTGAGAATGTTCCATGTGCACTTGAGAAGAATGTATATTCTGCTGGTTTTGGATAGAATGTTATATACGTATATAACAAATATATGTGTTAAGGTCCCCTACTACTATTGGGTTACTGTCAATTTCTCCCTTTATGTCTGTTAATAGCTGCTTTATATACTTTGGTGCTCCTGTGTTAGGTGCATATACATTAATAAGTGCTATGTCTCTTTGGTTCGATGTCCCTTTTATCATTATATACTGCCCATCTTTGTTTCTCATTATCTTTTTTTTCTGATTTTTCTCCCCAAATCCCCACAGTCCACAGTTGCATATTTTAGTTGTGGGTCCTTCTAGTTGTGGCATGTGGGACACCACTTCAACGTGGCCTGGTGAGTGGTGCCATGTCCACACCCAGGACCCAAACCTGCAAAACCCTGGGCCGCCAAAGCGGAGCATGCAAACTTAATCACTCAGCCATGGGGCCAGACCCCCCATTATCTTTTTACCTGGAAGTCTGCTTTGTCTGATATAGGTATAGCTACATCTGCTTTCTTTTTCTTGCCATTGTCTCAGAGTACCATCTTCCATCCCTTCACTCTGAGTGTATGTTTGTCTTTAGAGCTGAGATGTCTTTCCTGGAGGCAACATATTGTTGGGTCTCGTTTTTTAATCCATCCAGCCACTCTGTGTCTTTTGATTAGAGAATTCAATCCATTTACATTTAGAGTGTTTATTGATATATGAGGGCTTAATACTGCCTTTTTATCTTTTATTTTGCAGTCGTTCTATATTTCCATTGTTGCTTTTCCCAAGTATTTCTGACTGCCATTTCAGTTTGGTGGTTTCCTGTGATGGTTTTCTCAGTTTTCTCTTTATTCATGATTTGTGACTCTACTCCGATTTTTCGTATTGTGGCTACCATGAGGTTTGTCTAAAAGATCTCATAAGGGCTGGCCCAGTGGTGTAGCGGTTAAGTGCACACATTCTGCTTTGGTGGCCCGGAGTTCACCGGTTCAGATCCCAGGTGCAGACATGGCACCACTTGGCAAGCCATGCTATGGTAGGCT
Organism: Equus caballus; assembly: GCF_041296265.1. Taxonomy (NCBI): domain Eukaryota; kingdom Metazoa; phylum Chordata; class Mammalia; order Perissodactyla; family Equidae; genus Equus; species Equus caballus. The sequence continues at coordinate 14,767,921 of NC_091704.1, forward strand.
TCCCACATATAAACTAGAGGAAGATGCGCATGGATGTTAGCTCAGGGCCAGTCTTCCTCAGCAAAAAGAGGGGGATTGGCAGAAGATGTTAGCTCAGGACTAATCTTCCTCAAGAAAAAATTTTTAAAGATCTTGTAGATGAGATAGTCCATTTTCTGATAGTCTCTTATCTCCATCAGTCTGGCAGGTTCCATTCATTTCCTCTTCTCCTTCTATGTTTTTGTTGTGACAAATTATTCTTTTTTGTGTTGGGAGTTTTTTACTAAATTGGAGTGTTTATAATCATTTTTTATGTTTTTCTTCCCTTTATCTTTTATGTTATAATTAAATGTTTGCTAACCTATTCTGATAGAGAGCTGCAGTTTTCTGACTTTGTCTGTCTCCTTATCTCCTTCCTCAAAGCTTTGTAAACCTTTGCCTTTTTGTTTCAGGTAGGAGGGTTCCCTTCACCATTTCTTGTAGGGGAGGTCTAGTGGTGATGAACTCACTTAGCTTTTGTTTATCTGGGAAAGACTTTATTTCTCCATTGTATCTGAAGGATAGTTTTGCTGGATAGAGTATTCTTGGCTGACAGTTTCTGTCTTTCAGTACTTTGAATATATCATTCCATTCTCTCCTACTTCTTAAGGTTTCTGCTGAGAAATCCACTGAAAGCCTGATGGGGGTTCCTTTGTAGGTTATTTTCTTCTCTCTTGCTGCCCTTAATATTTTTTCTTTGTCATTCATTTTTGATAGTTTTAATATTATATGCCTTGGAGAAGGTGCTTTTGCATTGATGTAATTAGGAATTCTATTGCCTTCATGTACTTGTAAGTTGAGTTTCTTTCACAGGTTTGGGAAGTTCTCAGTATTATTTCTTTGAACAAGCTCTCTGCTCCTTTCTCACTTTCTTCTCCCTGTGGGATACCTATAATCCTTATGTTGCTTTTCCTAATTGAGTTAGATATTTCTCAAAGAATTTCTTCATTTCTTTGGAAAACTTGGTTTTCTCTCCTCCTCCACCTGAACCATTTCCAGGTTTCTATCTTCAAGGTCACTAACTCTCTCTTCCATAAGGTCTGCTGTATTTTTTATGTTTTCTATATTATTTTTTATCTCACTATTTGTATTCCTCATATCCAGAATTTCTGTTTGGCTTTTTTTAGAACTTCAATCTCTTTGGTAAAGTACTCCTGTTTGTTAATTTTATTCCTGTGCTTATTGAATTGTCTTTCTGAGCTTTCTTGTAACTCATTGAGGTTCTTTAGGACAAGCTGTTTTGAATTCTCTGTCAGTCAGATTGTAACCTTTTGTGACTTCAGGTTTGGTTTCTGGAGAGTTGTCATTTTCCTTCTGTTTTGCATGTTACTGAAGTTCTTCATGGTGCTTGATGAATTGATCCTCTGCTGGCATGTTTCTGGTAGTAACCATATTTCTTTATTTGGTACAGCTTTGGTTACTCGGTTCTGATCACCTGGGTCTCAGGTTCCTCCGCTGGCTCTCCACAGGCTCGGATGCTGCAGTCCCAGGCACCACCTGTGCTGCTGTTCCAGGGATGTCTTGGGGTGCTGGTTGCACCCTTGCCAGGGGTGCTGGGTTCACAGAAGCCATTGTCACTGGGGCCAGGGGACCTGGGGACTTGTTTACAGCCTCTGCTGATGGTGGAGCTGGAGTCGGGGTTGCCAGCACTGGGGGGCTGTGTCACTGGTTCTGCTGTGATTCATGTTGCTTCTGGTCACAGATACCCGCTGCCACAACTGGGGAGGAGGGAAGGTGCTGTTTTTTATTATCTTGCTCTGTCTGCTTGTGGTTATGCCAGCAAGCAGCTCTGCACTTACAGAGTTGAGGTCATGACCACTCAGCAGGATGTCTTCACTCAGGCCAGGCCACCACACTCGGCAGGTGGGCCACACTCACACAGGTGGGGCACCTTCACATGGGCTGAGCTGCCACCACTCAACAGAGAGCATTTTCAGGCCAGGCTGCCCCAGCAGGGTGGGCACTTCTGTGAGCCAGGCTACCCCGCCTCCACTCACAGTCGCACTGGCCATTGTGTGAGGATCCACAACATGGATTGCTGCCACCAGGGAATGGGGACTGCTCCCCTAATTCCACAGCTGCCCAGGGTCCAGTCCACACACCTTCAGAGGTGCAGCTGCATGGATCTCTCAGGCATCCTGCTGTGCTGTGTAGGGAGTCCTCTGTTGGTTAACAGATGCCCATTTAGTTGTAAGTTAGAGGGGAGAGACAAAGGGGACAACTCACTCCACTGCTGACATCACTCCAAGACTGTCCTTTCAATAAATGATACTGAAACAATTGAGCGTCCACATGCAAAACAAAAAATTCAACTCATACCTCGCACCTTATTCAAAATTTAACTTAGTATGCAACATAAGACTAAATGATGTAAAATCTGAAACTTTTAGAGGAAAAAGTAGGAGAGAATCTTTGTGACCTTGGTTTAGACAAAGAGTTCTTATATATAACACCATAACCTTATCCATAGAAAGAAAAAGTTCATAAATTGTACTTTAAAACAACTTGAAATTTTTGCTCTGCGAAAGAAACTTAAGATAATATAAAGACCAGCCTCAGACTAGGAATAAAGACTTGCAAATCACACATCTGACAAGAGACTTGTATGCAAAATACATAAAGAACTCTCCAAACCCAAAGATAAGAAGGCAAACAACACAAGGAAAATAAATGGGCAAAAGATTTGAACAGGCAGTTCACCAAATAAGATATATGGATGGCAAATAAGCCATGAACAGATGTTCAACATCGTTTGTCATAAGGAAATGCAAACTAAAATGACAGTGAAACATCATTGCACACTCATAAGGATAAGATGGCTGGGGGAAAAATGACACCACCAAGTGACAACGAGTATATGGACCAACTAGAACTCTCATACGTCACTGACAGGAATAGAAAATGATACAGACACCTATGGGAAAAAGTATGGATGTTCGTTAAAAAATTAAAAACAGAACTGCCATGTGATCCACTTTTGGGTATATATCCAAAGGAAGTGAAATCAGGATCTTGTAGAGATATCTTCATTCCCATGTACATGGTAGCATTATTCACAGTAGACAAGATATAGAAACAAGCCAAGTGTGCATCAATGGATAAAGAAGATGTGGGATACATATATATATATATATATATATATATATACACTGGATATTATTCAGCCACGAGAAAGAAGAAAAACCCACCATTTGCAACAATTTGGATGGAGCTTGAGGGCATTATGCTAAGTGAGATAAGTCAGATAGAGCAAAACAAATACGCTATCATCTCAATTATATGTGGGCTCTAAGAAAGACAAATCAGAGAAACAGTAGAGTGGTGATTACTAAGGGTTGAGGGGTGGGGGAAATGGGGAGATATTGGTCAAAGGGAGCAAACTTCCAGTTATACAATTAACAAGTTTGCAGATCTAATGGACAGAATGGTGATTATAGCTAATAATACTGTATCATATACTTGAATGTTGGTAAGAAAGTAGATCTTAAATGTTCTGACCATAAAAAAGAAATGATATTTATGTAACTGAATGGAGGTGGTAGCCAATACTATGGTGAAAATCATTTTGCAATTTATAAATGCATCAAATTAACACATTGTGCACCTTAAACTTACACAATGGTATGTGTCAATTATATATCAATGAAGCTGGAAAAATTGACTACATTTCATTTTTTAAAATGACACAGACACTTTGGACACAGTTTGGCCATTTCTTCTAACGTTAAACATACACATACAATATGACCCAGCCATCCCATTCCATGAGCAATGAACACTTATACACAATATTCACAGTAGTTTTATTCATAATAGCCACAAACGGAAAACAATCCACATGTCCACCAACTCATGATAAAAAGAGTAGCCCGTCCATACAATGGAATATTACTTAGCAATAAAAAGAAACAAAGTATTGGCATATGCAACATGGGTGAATCGCAAATGCATTACATTAAGTGAAAGAAGCCAGAATATAGGGATGCAGAATTGAGCAGTAGTTGCGGGGGACTGGGGATGAGAGGAGGCTTTTGACTCTCAAGGGTGACTGCAGGAGAGATGGTGATATGACTCTAGGCGTTTCTCTAAGCTCAGAACTGCACACCAAGTAGAGCAAATTTTACATTTGCAAATTTACATACCATGTTGAGATGAGGCCGGGTGTAACTAAGCACATATGTTATTTGCAGAAATATACTATGAAATGATATACAGAAAGAAAAGTGTTTACCAAAAGAAGAAGAAACTTGGCAAACAAAGGACATACGGACAACCAATATTTTTCACTGTGCATTTTATTTTTTTATGTGAGTGAATGTATTGCATGTCAAAACTATTATATTCAAGAATTTAGACACCATTGTCAGAGTCTCATCTAGGAATCCTGGAGTGGTTCCCAGGTGATCTGATGCACCTAGGGCTGACACACACCTTAAAGATCACTTGCTTTGCAGGTTAGGGCATACCTCTGATGCCAAGCTGATCAAATTCACCCCTACTCCACCACTCACTGGGTGACCTTGAGCAAGTGAGTTAATCTCTGATTCATAAGATGGCTGTGAGGATGAAATCAGCATTTAGGTGGGGGAGCTGAGTATCATCACTTTTTCCCTTCTCAGAGGTCTACCTCTGTTGATAGGACCAAAAATGTCGCTGTCTGCAAAGTCACCAGGCCATATATGTTCTATGAAAGGTGTTTAAGCACACCCACCTCTTACATGAATATATGTATATCTATTGCTATAACAATGAAATTTCTCCACCAAAAGTTATTTGACTAAGAGTAACTCAGTTTATGATCAATATAATCAATAGCAATATCTCAAGCCATCAATGTGAATAACGAGAATTCTTGCAAAGCGAGACAAACTTTTAAGTTATTTTCTAACATAATTCCATTAAAAAAAATAAAGAGTGGCTTGAACACTTCACAATTAAAGATCTTCAAGTCCCCAAGATGAGGATTGTATGTGTTGGAAAGATAAGGTAAAGTCATGGAAAGAGGTTCACAATATATTATTAAGTTAAAAAACCAGATTAACAAATAGATATATGATAAAATAGCAGCGTGTTGGTTGAGGTAAAATTCGCATAACATGAAATTCACCATTTTAGCCCCTGTAAAGCACACAATTCCGTGCATTTAGGACATTCACAATGTTGTGCAACCACCTCTTCTATCGAGCTCCAAGACATGTTCATCACCAAAACCCAGGCCTCATCCCTATTAGCAGTCAGTCCGCATTCCCCCACCCCCAAACCCCTGACGAACACCAATCTGCTTGCTCTCTCCATGGATTTGCCTATTCTGGACATTTCACATAAATGGAATTGTACAATATGTGACCTTTTGTGTCTGGCTCCTTTCACTTAACATCATGCTTTCAATGTTCATCCCAGTTGTAGGATGTGTCGGTGCTTCATTCCTTTTTATGACCAAACAATATTCCTTCGTGTGGATGAACCACATTTTGCTTACCATTCATCTGTTAATGAATATTTGGATTATTTCCCAAAAATCAAACTTTTGGCAGTTGTGAATAGTGTCACTGTGGACTTTCATGTACAAATTTTGGTTTGAACACCTGTTTTCAGTTCTTTGGGGAATATACCTGGGCGTGGGTCATATGGTAATTCTAGGTTAAATTTATAGAGGAACCAACAAACGGTTTTCCCTCATGGCTGCACCATTTTACATTCACACCAGCAGTGTCTGAGGGTCCGAATCACTCCACATCCTCATCCACACTTGTTATTTTCCCTTTTTTATTTTCTTGCCATCCTAGTGGTTGTGAAGTGGTATCAATTGTGGCATTGATTGGCATTTCCCTAGTGGGTGTGATGTTGAGCAACTTTTCATGTGCTTCTTACCCAACCAGTCCAGGCCCTCGATCTGTGGGCTCCTGACAGGCTCTGAGACTTGTGCCCTGTACCCCCGGACCCGCTACAGCCTGACAGGAGCCAGTCCAGGGGCGGCCGCTGTCCCAGGTGCTGAAGGAAACAGCCTCATTCCCATCCCCTCCACATTCCTCTCCCTATTGCAGACCAGCGCGACCCCCGCTTCCTGGAATGTCCAGACTAAAATGAAGCCCGGGTCATGCTCCTCTGAGTGAAAAAACCATTTTCACTTCCTAGCTTCAGGCCAGCTTCACATCGAACGCCCTTGTAATTTCTCAGACATAACTATGGATATTTTGGACTCACTGAATCTTCCAATCATACGTCTCTTCAACATCTGGGTGCCACATTCCTCAAAACTTAAATGTAAGCTTCACGACTTTAAAACATTTTAAATTTTAGGATGGGATACAAAAAGAGGGTCAAAAGGGAGGAAAGCAACCCTCAGTGAGTGATGATCACCACCAGATATTGACCCAGTCATGCTGCACATGCTTGCTTATTCACTCTCCACAGCAGTGCGGTAAAGTGCCCACACTTCAGAGGAAAGGAACTGAGGCTCAGAGAGAGAAACAATTCTCCACAAGCCACACAGCTGCTAAAGAGCAGACTGAGATTGTGACGTTGGTAGTACAACTCCAGGGTGTGGTTGATCCAGGGTCATTTGACCCTGATGGCATCGAGGTGTCTGCTCCACCTGCTCCAAAGAGTAGTCTTGTCCTTGTGACCCAAGATGGAGCTCCAGTCACCACCTCAATGGTCCACGCAACAGGAAGGAGGAGAGGGGAAGACTGGACAGGGAGAGCATCTCAGCTGTCTCTTCAAGAAGGTTCCCGGAATTACCATGTAGTCTTTGACTTCTCCATATGGGACACGGTACAGTTCTTTAACCAGTCTACCTTCAAGAAAAGCCTTCAGGTATGATTTGTGTTACAGCCAGCCATGCACATACCTAAAAACTAAGGATTCTAAGAGAGCAAAATGCGTATCCTGATACACAATTAGCAGTCCCCGAACAGGCCGTCCTGTTGACTACCAAAACATCCCGTGTGTACCCTGCTTCCTATACAAGGAACACACTCACAACATCCCAAGGGAGTCAAACCCAAAGTCCACCTGCTGCCTCCGTTCAGCCCAGAGTCCAGAGTCTGGGTGATGTGCAGGACTCCCCTTAACCTGCTCTGGGCTCTTATGGCCTGGAAATCTATACGCTTAAAGGCAACCACCATTCCTACTACATCCAAGAGTGGAGTCATAACTGGACCACGACCACTTAAAATCCCAATTGAGACTTCTGTTTTCCATGAATGGAAAGCCAGGCTACTTGGATTAAACTTTCAGGTTTCTAAAAACAACTCTCAAAGCTGGATACCTTCCCAGTTTCTTAAATGAATAACGACCTGAAAAGACAGTAAAGAATTAGGAAGACACTACTCAAATGAAAACAGAAACCCAGAGATAAAATGAACATCATGTTCATTTTATTACCCTGGAGGCATTTCTCCAGCCAAGAAAATGTGAATCCCTGTTTGGATGTCCTCGTGGTGGGGAGAGAAAAGGCAGAGCCCAGGGAGAGGCCAGGAGGGGAGCGCTCCTCACGTTGGTGGAGACCTCACAAAGCTCCACCCTCAGCATGACAGCAAATGGAAGAGGAGGAGCCTGCAAGTGTCACTGCGGCTTGACTTTAATCTTCCTGGTGGCCTTGGGCACCATGAGCCTTGAACTTCATTTAACTTCATCCTCACCCAGCACGGCTCCTAGGATTCCTCTTACAGAAAGCTGCCTCCTTCAAATTCGATGGATATTATTTCAAATATGGCAGCCACTACCCCGGCAGTGGTAACCAGGCACACAAGAACACTGACCCTAGGAGTGAAAACCAGCAAAAACAGCAGACACTGCAACAGGGACAGACAACACAACACACTATAAAGCATCCGGCTTGTCATGTTCAAGTCAAGACAGTAACACAGTAACCACAGATACACAGCGAAGGGTTCTGAGGTGAGGAAAGATTGGGTATATTAGGAGATGGAACCGAGGTCAGAGTGCTCAGAGCACAGGTTCTCCTCCGTGACTCAGAGCCTCAAAAGTGCCCCTTACGTCCGTCCTCCACCCTGGCCCCCTCCTGCTCAGACACCTCCCACAGCTCCCTACTGCCCACAGGATGAAGTCCCTCGTTGGTTTCTAGAAGAACCCTTGAGCGGCGTGGGTCCCTGTGGTCAGCGGGAGAGGCAGGCAGGGCATCGGCCTCAGAGACACCGCCCCGCCTCCACCCACCACGTCCCCTCCCCATCCCCCGCAGCCAACACCGCCCCCTGCTGGCTCCCGATAGGCTGGGGCAGAGGTGACAGCACAGATTTATTCCTGGGAATCTGCACAGTGAGGTGTGGGGTCGGGGTGGCTCCCGGGTCGGGAGGCCGCGGGTCACTGGGGGCCCGCGCTCAGCGGCTCCACCCGCAGCCACAGTCCGCCCTCGGCGCGCAGGATCAGCTCCGGCTTCCGGCGCGGCTCCTCCCCGGCCGGCAGGACGCGGAAGCGCAGCAGCGTGAGCGCCAGGACCACCTTCATCTCCGTCATGGCGAACGTCTGCCCGATGCAGTTCCTGCGGCGGGAGTGGGGGCTCGACGGCGCCCGGGACCCTCATCCCCGCACCATCGCGCCGGAACCTGTCCCGGGACCCCCATGCCCGAACCATCGCGCCTGGAACCTGTCCAGAGACCTCCATCCCTGCCCGCAGGCAGAGAGAAGCCTGGGCCTCCGCCAGGGCTTGCACATCCCCTGAGCCTGGCCCAGCCTGCAGCCCGAGCTCAGACCAGCAGACAGGGGGCAGGGGCTCTGAGCACACCGAGGACCCCAGGCCCCAGACCATTACCCATAACCTCCGGGGCAGGGGGGAAGGAGAGCTGGAACTCTGCCCATCTTCACTTTTCCCCTTTTCCCGCCCTCACAGTCATGTTGGGATCTCAATCCCAGACCCCCGCCCCCATCACCACATCCCCACCTCAGATGCCTGCCGTCCTCACCTGGGCCCCGCTGAGAAGGGAATAAAGGCCAGAGGTGACCTCTCCTTGGTGTTTTCTGGGTCGAAGCGAAAGGGATCATAAACCTGGGGGCGAGGCCAAGACAGGGCTGCTGGGTGGGTTCTCCCAGGACCTCCAGCCTTGGAGAGTCAGACGTGTGTATGATGGGGGGAGGTGATGTCTCATTTGTCAGGTCAGAACCCTGCGCCCTCCCCTGGGTCCCCTTAGGGGAGCAGACAAGGATGAGAGTGGGGGGAGGCAGCACCTCAGGGTCTGGCCACACGGATGGGTTGTGGTGGGTCCCGAAAATGCTGATGAGGCAGATAACACCTGTGGGAGACGAGGGGCCGGTCAGGAAGAGGTCCCCCGCTGGCCGACGGGCCCCTTTTCCTGCCCAGGATGCTCTTCCCCTTGACGTTGAGGGCACCTTTGGGGATGACCCGGCCATCCGGGAGCACAATGTCCTGGGTGCAGCAGCGGGAGACCATTGTCACTGGGGGATGCAACCGCAGACTCTCCTTGATGCACATGGTCAGGAAGGGCAACTGGGTCAGGTCGTCCCTAAGGAAACCCCCGAACAATTATCCAGGGAGCCAAAACAGAGACCCCTCAGCCCTCCTCCTGCCCCGTTAGAGCCTCTCTCCACCTTCCTCTGACCCTCACTCCTATAACAGGATAAATTCCAGATGGATCACACATCTCCAAACTCACTAAGTTGTGTACATTAAATGTGAACAGCTTTTTGTATGTCAATCACATCTCAATACTGTGGTTTGAAAGAAAAGAAATATTACACAAGTGCCAGACTGAGAACATCAGCTAGATATTTTTTAAAGCTTTTCTGAGCAAAACACAACACCCAAAAGCCAACCATAAAATGGTTTTCAAATTTGCATAAAATAAAATAATTTTTATGGCAAGAAAGTAAAATCAAAAGGCAAAGGAATTATTAAGAAATGAAAGAAACAGCTCCAATGTTTTGCTCTTATTTATCACCGTGCTAGAGATACAAGCTAATGCAATTAGACAAGGGAAAAAAGGAGCGTAGTGCAATTCAAAATGTGGGGATAAACATGTCACTTTTGGTAGAGAGTGATTTTACACTTAGAAAACATGAGAGTCCCCCAGAAAAAAAATTATAAGCATTGAAGATCTGGTAACGGGGCTGAATTCTTTTTCTTTCACTCCCTTCTTGTTGTGTGGTGATTTGAATTTTTAATAGCTGATACAGTTAACTGGTTCAATATTAGAAAACTACAAAACACCGTCCCTGTGGCCCAACACCACTCATTTCCCCTCTTTATAGTTTGCTGAGGTTGTTGTTTTTCATGTATCCTTCCAGAGTTATGTTTTTGCATCTTAAAAAAAGTTATAAAATGGCACATTATATACTACAAATACTGCTCTGTATCTTTTTCATTTAATAGTGTATCAATCTCTTCTTGTCTATCTCCTGGGACTTGTGACAAAAGTTGGGCCTTCCCCAAGGGAAAACAGGATTGAAACAAAAACACAACCCACCAAATGGGAAAAAAAATACTTGCAAACCAAATATCCAACAAAGGATTAATCTCCATAATATGTTAAGAACTCACACAACTCAACAACAAAAAAATCAAACAACCTGATAAAAAATGGGCAGGAGACATGAACAGACATTTCTCCAAAGAAGATATATGGATGGCCAATAGGCACATGAAAAGACGTTCATCATCGCTGATCATCAGGGAAATGCAAATCAAAACTACACTAAGATATCACCTTACACACGTTAGAATGGCTAAAATAACCAAAACAAAAATAGCAAGTGTTGGAGAGGTTGTGCGGAAAAAGGAACCCTCATACACTGCTGGTGGGCATGCAAACTGGTGCAGCCACTGTGGAAAACACTATGGAGACCTCCCAAAAAATTAAAAATAGAGATCCCATATGACTTTCCTTTCTCCATTACATGCCAACCTAACCACTGCGCCACTGGGCCAGCCCCCCAAGTAATTAATTTTTAATAGACTTTATTTTTTGGAGCAGTTTTAGGTTTACAGAAAAATTGTGCAGAAAGTACAGAGTTCCAATCCACCCCCTCAATTCCCCACCGTTTTCCCTGTTATTAATATCTTGCATTATTATTAGTGTGGTTCGTTTGTTACAATATAGACACGTTATTATTAACTGAAGTCCATAGTTTACCTTGGGGTTCACTCTTTGCATTGTACAGTCGACTAATTAATTTTTAGAGTTAATTACAACATTTTTGAATGGGCAGCGTATGCTCATGGGATACAAAATCAGAAGGTCCCCAAGGGTGGGGAGGGAGAGTTACATCTCCTTTCCACTCTTGCCCCCAGTTCTTCTAGGCCCCTCCCAGAGGCAGCCTCCAGGATAAATTTCTCATGAGGTCTCAAAGCATTTTTTTTCCAATTTTTTAATTGAGGTGAAATAACTATTTTTCTTTTCCTGAGGAAGATTCACCTTGAGCTAACATCCATTGCTAATCCTCTTTTTTTTGCTTGAGGAAGACCAGCCCTGAGCTGCCATCTGTGCCAGTCCTCCTCTATTTTGTATGTGGGACGCCTCCACAGCATGGCTGATGAGTGGAGTAGGTCCATGCCCAGGATCCGAACCCGCAAACCCAGACCGCCAAAGTGGAGGATGCAGAACTTTAACCACTCAGCCACAGGGCCGGGCCCATAAAATAACTATTTTAAAGTGAACAATTCAGTGGCATCTAGTATGTTTACAATGTTTTGTAACCACCACCGCTGTCTAGTTCCAGAACATTCCCATCACCCCAAAAGGAAACCCTATACCCACGAGCCGTCACTCCCCATCCCCCCCATCCCCCTCCCCCAGCCCTGGCACCCACTAATCTGCTGTCTGTCTCTGGATTTGCCTGTTCTGGACTTTTCATATAAATGGGGTCGTGCACTGCGTGGCCTTCTGTGTCTTCCTTCTTTCACTCAGTATATTTTCAAGGTTCATCCATATTGTATCAGAACTTCCTTCCTTTTCTTGGCTGAATAGTATTCCATTGTATGGATATACCACATTGTATTTACCCACTCATTAGTGGATGGACATTTGGGTTGTTTCCATCTCTTGGCAATTGTGAACAGTGCTGCTATGAATGTGTGTACACAAGCATCTGTTTGGTTCCCTGGTTTCCACTCTTTGAGGTCTACATGTAGGAGGGGAATTGCCGGTCATGTGGTCGTTCTGTATTTACCTTTATGAGGAACTGCCAGACTGCTTCCCATGGATCTGCACCACCTCACGGCTTTTTGTAGCACCTTCTTTGGGGGGGGTTGGACAGAAGTGCTCTTGTTGGGGCAGGAGAAGCCCAGCTGCAGAAGCAGAGGATGCCTCGTGCACGTTTCCAGAGCTCCCCCAGCAGCCCCGAAGGGCCTCTTGCTATTATTCCCGCTTTGTAGATGAGGCCCGCGGCTCCTGGGGTGAGGCCCAGGTGGGGGCCCAGAGCACGTGCTCTTTCTGCTGGAGCAGAGCCGGGCGTCCGTCATGGGGAAGGCGGCAGCGCGCGGTGGCAGAGTGGGGCAGCGAGGTGGGCCCAGTGCTTCAGAACTCCCCTCCCCGCCCTCACCCCTGCCCGCCGTGTACCCACCCGCTTGGGGCAGGGACCCCTTTTCTGGGGCTCGCTCCGGTTCCTTCCCATTTCAATCCTTCGGTAAGACATTTCCTTTGCGGGATATCAGCTGGGCTTTCCCTGGGTGGGGTGGGGCTCTCACTGCGACTCCGCTGGGAAGTCCCCCAGCCCCTCCGAGGGCTGCTGGAAAGATGAAAGGAATGATTGTGAAAGCCGCTGCATACAGCAGGTGCTCAACAATTCTCCTGAGAGCCAGGGAAGGGAGGTGGCTGATTGTGGTGAAAGCAGACTGTCGAGGCAGAGCTGGGACTGGAGGATGAGGGGGAGCCGGCACGGGCAGAGCTGGGGGAAAGGCATGCTGAACAGAGAGAACAGCATGTGCAAAGGCTCTGAGGTGGGAATGAACTTGGCCTGTGGCCGGAGTTGAGTGAGTGAGGAGGAGAGAGTGGGGGACAGGATTGGAGGGGTCAGCAGGGACCAGGCCACACAGGCCATTGTGGTCCATGGAAAGGAATCTGAACTGTGTTCAGAGTGTAATGGGAGCCACAGGAGGATTTTGAGCAGGGGAAGGTCATGATCTGATTTAATTTTTGGAAGACTCCTCTGGCAGCAGAATGGAGGCATTCTGGAGAAGGCCTTGCTGGGGGCAGAGGATGGGGCTGGGGAGACCAACAGGAGAGGCTCCCACTGTGGTGACCTGACATGGGTTGGATGATAGGGATGGAGAGAAATGGATGAATGTGAAAGATGTTTAGGATAGATGGCCGTCAGGACCTGGCAACAGACTGGACCTGAGAGAAAGGGGGAGGAAGGATGTGAGGTGCATCTGAGGTCTGGGGTCTGCCCCTGGGGGATATCCAGGATGTGGCTGGACCTGTTGGGTCCAGACATGGGAGGCTGCTGAGCAAGGGTCCTGGAAGCCGTGGGATGGGGTGAGATCCCCAGGAAGTGAATCCAGAGGGAGAGGAGGGGAGGACCCAGGACCGAGCTCTAAGGAACCCCAACAGTTACAAACTGGGTGAAGAAAGAGGGGTCCGAAACAGACCGAGAAGGGGATCCTCGAGGCTGAAGTGGAGGATAGGCAGTGCTCACCTCCTGAAAGGCTTTGGATGCCAGGCTGAGGGCAGTGGGGAGCCCTGGAAGGTGTTAGAGCAGGGGAGTGACAGACCTTCAGAAAGGTGACTGTGGTGGCTGGATGGGAGCCAGGATTAGAGGTGACCCATGTGGCCCCCGCTGGCTGAATATGTTACTTTCCCCCTGGGAGTCTTGGGCCTGCCACGATGTGACTCCTCGCAGGCCACAGGCAGGAAGGGTCACACCAGGGTAGAGCCAGAGATCATCTTTTACTGCCACCCCCAGATTCAGATGGGGAAACTGAGGCCCAGGCCACACAGCCTCAGTGGAGGAGTAAGGATTCGAAGCCAGTGCTTATGGACTGTTTGTGTGTGTGAGTGTGTGTGGGGTTCTTCACTTCATTTAGGCCTCCTGGGCCACTCCATCTAGAAGAACTGCTCTCCATCCTCTCTCTCGCGATATTAGTGTCCTGTGGCTGCCGGAGCAAATTACCATGAACTGGGCGGCTTGAAACAGCTCAAACTTGTTCTCTCCCAGTTCTGGAGGCCAGAAGTCTGAACCCAGGTGTTGATGGGGCTGCGCTCCCTCCGTGGCTCTAGGAGAGGACCCTCCCTGCCTCTTCCAGCTTCTGGGGGCTCCAGGCATCCCTGGCTTGTGGCTGCATTCCTCCAATCTCTGCCTCCGTCTTCACGTGGCCTTCTTCCCTCTGTGTGTCAAATCTCCCTCGACCTCTCTCTTATAAGGACTCTTGTGACTCCAGTTTGGACCCCCTGGATATCCAGGATAATGTTTCCATCTCTACATCCTTAACTTAATCCCACCTGCAAAGACTGTGCCATACAAGGTCACATCCCCAGGGGCCAGCGATTAGGACGTGGTGTCACTGAGAGGGCAATATTCAGTGCCCCCCTGCCCTGCTTTACCTCTCTCATGACACGTAAGCTTTACGTGGTGTTCTAGCATGTCTGCTGGTGGTCACCTCCCCTAAACACCAGGGCCATGTCTGTCCTGCTCATCGTTACATCCTCATGCCCAGAAGAGCATCACATGCATGGCAGGGGCTCAAAACCGATTTGCAGCCTGAATGCTGGAGAAATGCACGAACACTTGGTGAGAGTCCTGGCAGGTGGCAGCATTTAGATGACGGCCACGGTTCTTTCTGGTAATCACTGGTGGGCTTCCTGGGCATTGCTGGGGAGAATTATTACCCACTGTTAAATTGGTGAAGAAATGAGTGCCCACAGCGACTTCCTGTGGAGTGTGTCACCTGCAGCTGCCTGTGGGGGAGGCAGCCCAGAGGCACACCAGAGCCCTGGCTCCGAGCATTTTCCTGGGACTTGTGACGTGGAGCTCTCCATGCTTCGTTCTGGGAGGGTCCTTCCTCCCAACCCCCACCCCTACTCAGGCCTTCCAGAGGGCATATCGCCTACACCAGGTAGTCTGTATATTTAAAAAGATTTTTTTTTTCCCTGAGGAAGATTCGCCCTGAGCTAACATCTGTGCCAGTCTTCCTCTATTTTGTATGTGAGCTGCTGCCACAGCATGGCCTCTGATGAGTGGTGTAGGTCCACGCCCAGGAACTGATCCTGGGCCACCGAAACGGAGCGGTCCGAACTTAACCACTAGGCCACTGGGGCTGGCCCTAAAAAGATTTTTAATTGTGCTAAAATATACATAACATAAAATTTACCATTTTAACCATTCTTAAGTGTACAGTTCAGTGGCATTAAGTATATCCACACTGTCGTGCAACCATCACTGCCATCCATCTCCAGAACTTTTTCCATCTTCCCCAGCTGAACCTGTCCCCATTCAACAAAAACTCCCCCTCCCCCAGTCGTTGGCATCCACCTTTCTCCTTTCCGTCTCTATGAATCTGACTCTTCCAGGTACTTCCTATAAGCGGAATCACACAGTATTTGTCCCTTTTACGACTGGTTTCTTTCACTTAGCATAATGTCCTCAAGGTTCATCCATGTTGTAGCATGGGTCAGAATTTCCTTCCTTTTTAAGGCTGAATAATATTCTACTGTGTGGATGGACCACATTGTGTTTATCTCTTCATCCATCCATGGACACCTGGGTTGCTTCCACCTTTTTGGCCACTGTGACCAAGGCTGCTATGAGCACGAGTGTGCAGATGTCTGTTAGAGTCCCTGCTTTCAGTTATTTTGGGTAAATGCCCAGAAGTGGGACCACTGGGACGTTTCGTTTTTGTTGAGGTACAACCATGCTGCTTTCCACGACATGGCTGCACCACTTTGCATTCCCACCCGCTATGCCTGAGAGTTTCGATGTTTCCCATCCTTACCTACACTTCTTGTCTTTCTCTTTTTTGATAGTAGCCCTCCTACTGAGTGGTCATGTCAACTGCCTTGTAAGTCAGACCATCCCAATGGGGCTTTCCCAATTTGCTGACGGCCCATCCAGCTGTTCTCCCGGGGTGTGGTCACCAATAGAAACTTGGCCCCTTCTGCACAGATGATGTGGTTGGGCATGGGCTGGGGGAGGAGCCTTAGTGGGGGTGGGGCGGGTGGGGATGGCGGACTCAGGTGAGGGTCTGGAGTGCCAGTTCTTTTTGCCATATTACTCAAGGAGGCAGGGACACAGAAGGAATTCTTGGCTGATAGGGCTGAGTGGGAGGAGAGATGAGGGCAGGACCCAGCCATGTTCAGGAATCTCCTTAGTGTCATCTGAGATCCATGGGCCACCAAAGTAAGGGTGACTGAGCTTGGCCTTTGGTGGGGTCAGGGGGTCTCAGCCAGCTCCCGACTCCCTTGAATTGGGGGACTGGGCTTGAGTTGTCTGGAAGGTGGAGGCAACGATAGGACACCTGCAAGGACTGCTCTAAGAGTCCATGTGATGGGGCGCGGCGCTCTGGACCGCTCCCTGTGTTGCTAGTGTGTTACTGTCCCCTGCCCACTTCGTTTTGGTGTTTTGAGGAGCTGACCCTAGGGCAAGGATTTGAGTGCAAGTAATTTATTTGGGAAGTGATCACAGAAAAGATCAGTAAGGAAGGAGGAAGTGAATGCAAAGGACTGAAAAGGGGCTGAAATGAATACACATACACACGTGTCCACAGCAGCACTGTTCACAGTCGCCAGGAGGGAAGCGGCCCCACATCCATCAACAGAGGAAGGGTAAGCGGACTGTGATAGGTCCACACAAGGGCACGGTACTCAGCAGTACAAGGAACGAAGCCCTGACACACGGCACAACGCGCATGAACCTCGCAAACCTGCTGCGGAGGGAGAGAAGCCACACACAAGAGCCCACATGGATCCCATCTGTAGGAAACGTCCAGAGCAGGCGGATCCATGGAGACAGAAGGCAGACTGGTGGTGGCCAGGGGTGGGAGAGAGGGACGGGGAGGGACTGCTCATGGGGATGGGGTCTCCTTTTGGGGTGATGGAAGTGTTCTGGAACAGATCAGGGTGATGGTTGTACAACACTGTGAATGTGCTAAACACCACTGAATTGTTCACTTTAAAATGGTGAATTTGGGGGCTGGCCTGGTGGCCGAGTGGTTAAGTTTGCGCGCTCTGCTGCAGGCGGCCCAGGGTTTCGTTGATGTGAATCCTGGGCGCGGACATGGCACTGCTCATCAAACCACACTGAGGCAGCGTCACGCATGCCACAACTAGAAGGACCCACAACGAAAAATATACAACTATGTACCTGGGGGGGGGGGGGTGGGCTTTGGGGAGAAAAAGGAAAAAAAAATCTTTAAAAAAAAGGTGAATTTTATGTCATCTGAATCTCAATTAAAAAGAAGAAAAGGGAAGTAAGGCAGGGAAAAGGAGGCAGCTAGTAGAGACAGTTTCTACTGCGGGCAGCTGGACTTGATCCCCCTGGGGCCCCTGGGAGCACGGGAACCCACACCTCAGGGCCATGGCCCGCGCGGAGAGGGGCTGTGGACGCAGCGATGCCCATCAGTCCTCCGCGGAGGGCTGCCTGCGGGGAGGGAGCCGTCACGGTGTCCGGGCTGTCTGGCGGCGGTGCACGGGCGTGCGGCCGGCGGAGGCCAGTGCTGGGCGGGGGGCGGGGGGCGGGGGGGTGGGGGGGGCGAGAGGGTCTCCGCGGCGTCTGGGACTCGCGCGTGCCGAGCGCCTGCTGTGTGCCAGGCTCGCTGCGCTTGGCGCCACAGGGCCGGCGGGCGGCCCCCACCTGCACTGACCCCCGTGTGTCCCCAGGATGCTGCCCGTCGCGGAGCCGCTGCTGCGTCTGCTGGGCCTGGAGAGGACCGCCTTCCGCCTGGGCGCCGCGTCAGCGCTGCTGCTCTCGCTGCTCTTCGTCTTCTTCCGCCTGCTGCTGCGCTTCCTGAGGCTCTGCTGGCGCTTCCGCGTCACCTGCCGACGGCTGCGCTGCTTCCCGCAGCCGCCCCGGCGCAGCTGGCTGCTGGGCCACCTGGGCATGGTGTGTGCGGGGCAGCCGGGCGGACGGGGCTGGGCGGGCCCCGGGGGCTCAGGAAGGAGGGTGCACCTGCTGGCACCCCTCGTCCCCTCAAGAATCTGGTTGGAGCCACGAGCAGACCCGTTTTACAGGGTAGGAGTGAGGCTGAGGCTCAGAGAGGACAGCAGTTTGCCCAAGGTCACACAGCTGGGGGGCAGAGCCGCCTCTCAAGTTCTCTCTGATTCTAGGCTGTTGCTGGAGCAACAGGTACCAGGGCTTGTGGGTTCATCAGGGGCCGGATCGCAGGGCGGGCAGCAGGAGCGGTGCTCCTGTGGGGTGGTTGCTCCATCCCCGTCCCCAGGGTGGCTCCACACACTCTCATTTGCTTTAATGCTGTGGTCTCAGGTCAAGACTCCAACCCTTTTCTTGCATTTCATTTGTTATTTCACATATATGTGCCAAATATTATTTTGACGGTTTATAAATATTAACTTATTTGGTCCTCGTGACAATCCTGGGAGGTAGGTCCCACGACTATCCCCATTTTGTTCCCTAGAATACTGTAGCACAGAGAAGTTAAGCAGCTGGCCCTAGGTCACACAGCTCATGAGTGGCAGAGCCAGGGTGCAGACCCAGGCCATCTGGTCCCAGGACCCTGCTCTCAGCTCTCTGCCCTCTGCCGCCTCTGGTTTCTGATGAGAAAGGCTGGACCTTTCTTAAAGGGCTTCCGATGCCAGAAGAGAGAAATCCAGACTCCCAAAGTCACTGAGGCTCTTGGGGTCCTGGGTCCAGCCCAGCCTGCCTGCCGACTCGCCTGGTGCCCCTTCCGGGCCTAATGACTGAGGGGCCGTTTCGGAGCCCTTGCTGGCCCAGGCCACATGCCGAGCGCGGAGGTGGGCTGTGGAGGCAGTTGGGGGCGGCAGTCCTCAGCGTGGCCTTGATGTCTGTCTCCACCATTCAGGCCTGTGTGACACTGAGCAAGCTGCTTCACTTCCCCGTGCCTCAGTTTCCGCATCTGCAGTGCGGGTTCTACAGTGGTTCCTAATAGCGTCATGGGATTGTCCTGACAGTCCCTGAAGTCAGGCCCGTGGCACGTGTGCCCCGAGCTGGGGCGCGGTGGTGGATGCCCGTGCGGCTCCTGGGTCCTGCAGAGACAGGAGGCGTCGGGTGAGCCTCGATGCATTTTAGATGCCGCTTGGAGTGAGCATCTGGCCAAAGGAACCAGGAGACACGCTTCGCTCAATAGCCCAGAGAAATTTTAGGTAGTTTTGGGAATTAACTTCCTGGGACCAGTACTCACTGAGCTTTGCCTGTTTGTGCCTGAACCTCCTCCCTCCCCTCTGTCCTCCCACCACTGTTCAGGCCTCATCCTGTCCTGCTGGACCATGGTCCAGCCTCCTCCCTGGGCTCCTGCCTCCAGCCTCACTCCTCCAGTCCATCCCCCATCCCAGCCCCAGAAAGATTCTTGAATCCACCCATGTCCCTCCCCTGCTCATACACCCTCCATGGCTCCCCATTGCTGTCTGGAGAAAGTCCCAGCTACTCAGCTGGTATTTCAAGACCCCTTAGACTCTGGCCCCCCTCCCTCCTCCCCTGTCCCATCGTCCTCCTCTAGTCCCACGGAATGACTCCTGGCTCCTGCAACAAGGCTCCAACTCCCCAGCTCTGTGCCTTTGCCGAAACCATGCCCTCTGCCCAGAATATCCTTCTCTGCTAAGCAAACTTTTCTCGTTTTTCCTCACTCCAGGAAGCTCTCTGGCTTTGATGGCAGTCCTAGAGGTAGTGGCCAGGCCCTGGTGCCACGGGCAGTCAGCTGGGGCTGGTTCTAAAGCCCAGCCTTGACCCCGTGTGCTCAGCCCTTCTCTCAGAGCCATGCAGCCTGGGTGAGGCCGTGATCTCCCTTGGGTGTGGACAGGCTCAGGGCTGAGCTTGATTGAGAAAGAGACCCGGGAGCCAGAGAGAAATCATTCATTCATTCACTTATTTGACAATTGCTGGGCCCTACCACTGGCCAGACATTGAATCAGGCCCCTTAGCATCTGCGCTCTCTCCTGATTCTCACAGCCTGTGAAATAGGGATGGATCTTCCCTATATTATGGGTTTGATCTTTGGGTCTCAGAGAGGTTAAGGGACTTGCCCAACGTCACACAGCTGCTGAGAGTGGATTTGAGCCTGAGTGCTTCTGCCTCACGTTGGTGAAGAGCCGCATCTTGGGGCTGGGTGGCCCTGTTCACATCCTGGCTTTGCCGCTGTGGCAGAGGGGGCTGGTCACCTGCCCACATCCTCTCAGCCCATTTCTGGGTGTGACGGCCTGACTCGCAGCTGCCAGCACCTGCGTTCTAGGGCTTTCGCTGGCAGCTGGCCCCCCCTCTGCCTGTGTGGACTGCCAGCTTGAGAGTGGGCGCCCCTGAGCGGCCCTGGGTCAGGACTGCGGGCCTGCGGGAGCTGGTGTGAGCACCCTCGCCCCTCCCCCGCGGGTGGGTGGACTGAGGTCCGTGTCCCAGTGGGGCTGAGCCTGGCTGCTCGCGGGGTCACTGCCCTGACAGCTCGCTCTCTGCCGGCCACCTGCCTCCCCGTCTCACGTCCCCATCCCCTACTCACCCCCCAGTAGCTACTTGCCCTGGACCCCTTGTCTCCGGACCTGCTTCTGGGGGAGGCCGAGGCAGGACAGTGGCACCCTGTCTTGGCAGATGGGCCGCTTGACCTTGCGGAGCAGTTGGTGGAGGAGCCCCTGGAAGGGCTCTCGGGCGGGTGGGAGGCAGGAGGAGCGCCACGCAGGCACGCGCGCACGCGCACAGGAGCAGCACCGCCTGGGGTCTTCAGCGCGGGCTCCTTGGCCTCGTCACTTTGCGAACCCCCTCAGCCGCCCTCAGAGAGAGCTGGTCCTTCCCCACTCTTCAGACGAGTGAACGGAGGCTCAGTGGGGTGCAGCCAGCTGCCTACCACCCCACAGCCCTCCCCAGCTTGTGTTGAGGGGGGGAGGTGGTGGAGGGACGGGGAAGCGGGCCTGGGCATCTCCTCACTGTCTTTCCCTGCCACCCCTCGCAGTATCTCCCGAATGAGATGGGCCTCCAAGATGAGAAGAAGGTGCTGGACAACATGCACCATGTACTCCTGGTGTGGATTGGACCCATCCTGCCACTGTTGGTTCTGGTGCACCCTGACTACATTAAGCCCGTGGTGGGCGCCTCAGGTAGGCAGGTTGGGCCTCTGAGTGACGGGTAAACCCTCAACTCCCAGAGCCCACCTGGGCTTCTAGGCAGGTGGCCTATCCAGAGGAAGAACCATTTGAGTAGGGCTTTGAAGGATGAATAAGAGTTCACCAAATCTGAAATGGCAATACACAGATGGTGGGAAAAGCTTGGGAAAAGGTGTGACAATGTCTAAGAACCCAGGAACCTTGAGAGAATGTCCACCCACCTGGAAGTCAGAACCAAACATGTTCGGACAGGCAGTCATTGCCTAAGATTTTGTTAAGTGGTTGTTGCTCAATTCTAAGCCATAGCACTCCCATCATTTGGGTTCTGACACTCCCGCTGTGGCTATCCCAGCCTACAGCCCCTGTCTTCACCTGGGCTGACCCTGAGTGGCAGGGAGGGAAATGTTGAAGGATTGCTTCTCCTTTCTACAGTCTGTACCTATCCCAAGGTGTAGGACTCCCAAGGGCGCTTGGCAAGCTCTTGCTCAACCTTCAACACCCACCTCCAATGACCCCCTCCTCCAGGGAGCCTTCCTTGACCCCACAGACGGAACATAGCTCTCTCCTCTGGGCTTTCCCATTCTCAGTCCTAACCCTTTGGGGCTGCGTGTGTCTATGTTCAGCTCTATGTTCCTCATAAGTGGGGCTCTGGATCCTGGGCATGGCCTCGCCTGGAGCTGTTCACCTCCAGAGGCATTAGGGGACATTGAGGGCGGAGGTGGGAAATAAAGAGCTCCAGGAATGCAAGGATCTCTGGCCTCAGCTTGGCCTCTGCAGATACACGACTGGAGACTGCCTTCCAGGCTGCCACCCACGAGCGATGGCAGAGTAGGGGGCTGGCGTCCATGCTGTCCCCAGCTCGGCCCTACCCGTGCCTCTGTGTCCCCAACATTGCCTCTGTGGGGATGCTCATCGCCCCTGCACAAAGGGGGACACATCTATAGAGCCTGCGGGAAGTGCCCTGCAAGGAGTGGGCACAGGTCGTGGGAAGAGCCCTGGGCAGGACTCGGGGGGCTGGGCTCCAGTCCTGGGTTGAGCACGTGCTTGCCGTGTGACCCAGCATCTCACGCAGCCCCCCGGGGCTTCAGTCTCTGACCCGTAAGATGGAGTGATTGGGAGGACAGCAGTGTAGTGTGGGGAGCTGCTCTTCAGGGTTTCTTCTCTTCTGCCTTTTTAATATGTTTTTCTTTCTCTCCACCCCCCGCCCAGCATCAGTTTCCTGAGTAGCATCCTGCATGGTTGTGAGGCCCCAAGAAGCCAGGAGCAGAGTTCCCGGCAGGGCCTGGCACTCAGTACATGCTTAAGCCTCCTCCTTGACCCCCGCTCCCCGGGATGGTCTGGGGTCCATGGCCTCCCCCACTGGAGAAGCCGGATGGGGACCTCCAGGTTGGGGAGGGTGGAGCTGTGAGTCAGGAGAGGCAGCCTGGAGTCAGGCTCCCGGCCCAGGGTGCCCCTGCCCCTCCACGCCCGCCCCCGGGATTGGACAGGCCTGGCTCCATGTCTCGGATCCGTCCCCCACCGGGGCCTCCTCGGGGCCACGCCTGGCGGGGGGCTGCTCTGGGCCTGGACCCGCACAGCTGATGGGCCCTGAGGAACGCCAGGCTCCTCCTGGAACCTCTGTTTCCCCATCTTCCAATGGGCATTTGGGACGGAGAGCAGGAAGGGAGAAAGCAGGTGAATGTGCTTTTATAGAGGACAAGGCACGATATATAGGCTGTAATCATGGCTTGTTTCTATACATTCTTGTTTTTACTGAGGTGAAATTCATATAACGTGTAATTTACCATTTTAAAGTGTACAGTTTTAAAGTATAAGGTATTGAGTGTGTTCACAATGTTGTGCAACTGTCGGCTCCCTCTAGTTCCAAAGTTTTTTCATCACCCCATAAAACACCCCATACCCGTTAGGTAATCACTTCCCATTCCCGCCTCTTCCCATATCCTGGTAAATATCAATCTGCTTCCTGTCTCTATGGCTTTGCCTATTCTGGACATTTCATATGAGAGGAATTACACTGTGAAGAACGTGGTCTTCCCGCTGGCTTCTCTCATTCAGCACGATGTTTTCGAGGTTCACCGCTGTTGTAGCGCGTGTCAGAGGTTCGTTCCCGTTTACGGCTGAGTACTATTCCAGTGTGTGGATATATGCATCTGCCACAATTGGTTTATCCCTTCAGCCATTGGTGAACGTTTGGGTTGTTCCCGCCTTTCAGCTGCCATGAGTCACGCTGCTGTGAGCATGCATGTGCAAGTTCTGGCGAGGATGCACCTTCCTTTCTCTCGGGTGCCCTGTTGTAGACTTGCAGAGTCACCTGGTAATTCTATGTTTAACTTTTTAAGGAACCACGCAACTGTTTTCCATGGCAGCTACGTGTTCTTTTTTCACTAACAGGGGCCTGCTGTAAGCTGGGACCACGTAGCCATCTCATGACTTCTTGACACCAGTGACCAATAATTACAATCATAGTAATAAAAATAGCCAGCAGTTGGCTGGTTATTCATTTACATGCCCAGATGTTTACTGGGCACCCACTGTGTGCCGGGAGCACGTTAGCCCACTGAGCTGTTGTGGGGATGCCGTGAAGCAGGCAGGATTGTTCTGTGTCCCCTTTGGCAGGTGAGGGAGTGGAGGCACATGCCCAAGTTTACACAACCAGGTCGGGGTGGGGCTGGGATTTGAACCCAGATCTGCTGGCCCTGAGGCCAAGCTCTCAACCATGGTAAATGCAGCTCCCTGCTGGGCACTGTGTAGGGGCTTTTTTATATGACCACTTCCAGGGTAGATGTTCCCATCCCCTTTTTACTGGTGGGGAAACTGATGGGAGAGGCAGCCCAGACACAACCTCTCCTGACCTCCAGTGGTCAGGGATGGAGTGAAGGACGGACCTGATGATGAGAGAGCAGAAGTTCATCAGGAGGAGAGGGTTTGGAGAAGGCTTCCTGGAGGAGGTGTTAGTGAAGCTGCGTCTTGAAGGATGTGTAGGAGTTTGCCAGAAGAGGAGTCCCAGGTGGAGGGTCCTGCCAGGGCAAAGGTATAGATCTGTCAAAGTGCCAGGGCAATTCAGGTGACTTGGGTGTCTGGACTGAAGATGATGTGTGGAGAGAGACAGGAAATGAGACATGAGCTGAACGCAGAGCATCTGTGTGCAAAGTGAATGAGCCTGTGTTTTACCTTGGGGGTGACAGGGAGCCATGGGAAGTGTTTGAGCAGGCCAGCCACTGGACAGGTCTGTGTATGGGGAAGGCCCCTGGGGACCTAGCCTGGGGTCCAGAGCCCAGAGAGGAGAGGGGTGGCTAGGCTCCACCTTCCTCTCCACTGCTGCCTCTTCCCGGGAGCCTGCCCTCACTCCAGCATCCCTTCCTCTGTACCTCCTTTCACACCTGGCACACCTTCCACACAGTGGCATGGCGTGCCTCTGCTTCTTTTTCCCACCACACCCAGAGCTCTGCCAGGCAGGGCGTGGAGCTGAGCCGTCGCTGGGTCCCCAGGATTGCCCAGCATGGGTTGGTCACAGAAGGGTGACAGAAGAGGTGTGTCGAGTGGGAGAATGAGTGGACAGATGACTGTGCGCACAATGGGCCAATTTGTGGGGGGTGTATGTGTAGGGGGCTGAGTCATATCACAGGTAAAAGTGACATCCCTTGAGTTTCAGGTACTTCCTTCCTGGGTCCCTGGCCATTGCGTCCCAAATCTGTTCAGCACGTAGAAAGGGAATTCACTCACTCAGTCATCCATCCATCCATCCATCCATCCATGCATTTTTTCATTCATTCATCCTTTGATTGATTGGTTCATTCACTCATTCATTCAATAAAAGTTTATTTAGCACCAATATATCAGTGACTGACATGGCTTCTCCTCTCAAGGGGCTTGTAACTGGACGGATGCCCCAGAGTGACTGCTGAGGGAAGGGATGGCATCTGAGCAGAGACTCGAAGGATGAGGCAAGAGGGTTCGAGGCAGGGAGGGCATCTGATGGAAAGACTCAGAGAAGAGAGAACGCAGCTCTTTCAGGGAGCTGGGAAAAGATGTGCACTGTTAGAATGTGGAGCATGCAGGAGGCGGAGGACAGAGCTGTTTTGAGAGAGGCCTCGACTGGGGTCGATCATTTAGGGCCTTGAAAATGGGCCAAGCTGCTGGTGCTTGAGGCCAGTGGGTGTGTGAGCAGGAAGAGACACGGTCAGATCTGGAATCAGATAAGATCCCTGTGGGACCGGCGTGAAGGAGACTGGAGAGGGCGAGGCTGGCGCCTGGGCGCACAGGATGGGTGATTCAGATGACCTGAGTTGGCAGAACAGAGGGAGGTGGACTCGGGGAAGACCCAGGTGGAGAAATCCATTCTTGGTGGGGGCACAGTCGGGGCAGAGGTGTGGAGGTGAGGGACAGCATGTGGCGTTTTTTGCTACACGTTGAAGGGTAATGTGGGGGAGGCATATGGGGCAAGATGGGGTAGGGCCTTCAATGCTAGTGTGAGCTTGAACATTTTTACAGGGGCAATAGTGAGCCATGGTCGGTGTTTGAGCAGGGGAGGCTCATTTTCAGATCAGCTGTAAGGATCTTTCTAGGGAAGGTGAGGAGGATGGACTTGGGGGATGAGGTGAAAGGTCAGAGCCCAGAGAGGAGGTCCATAGAGGTCATACGCAGAGGTCAAGTGTCTGTTTGAGTCGTCATCGCCTCTTCTTTCTACACAGCTGCCATTGCCCCCAAGGATGACCTTTTCTATGGCTTCCTGAAACCTTGGCTGGGTGAGTGCAGGACTGAGTGGTCTGGGGCCGGGGCTTCAGGGGAGAGGGAGGAGGGCGTGGGTTTCTTGGAGTGTTTCACAGCAGGGAGAGAGGCCCTAACCTTAGTCTTTGGGGCCCAGGAGATGGGCTGCTGCTCAGCAAAGGGGACAAGTGGAGCCGGCACCGCCGCCTGCTGACCCCCGCCTTCCACTTTGACATCCTGAAGCCCTACATGAAGATCTTCAACCAGTGTACCAACACCATGCACGTGAGTCCCAAGTCTGCTTGGGAAGAGGGTCCCGGAGTGAGGCTGGTCCAGGCTCTAGCCCATGGGCATCATGTGACATCAGGAGGCCTCATGTCCCTACCCATGAAGGGGCTTGCAGTGAGCATGCAGCCAGGTCGCCGTCGGACGGCCTGAAGTCTGCGGCCTCCACGCCCATTCGCCACGTGTCTCCCTCCAGGCTAAGTGGCGGTGCCTGGCGGAGGGCTCCGTGGTCTCCCTGGACATGTTTGAGCACATCAGTCTCATGACTCTGGACAGTCTGCAGAAATGTGTCTTCAGCTACAACAGCAACTGCCAGGAGTGAGTGTGACCTCCCCGGGGAAGACAGAGCCAGCTGCTCTAGGGGTGCGGCGGTGGGAGGAGAAAGGAGACTCTTAGGTGTTACGCAGCCCTGGGCTGCTGGCTATCTGCCACTGACAGGCTGTGTCTTTCCACGAAACTGACATCACCTCTCTGAGCCTGATTCCTTATCCAAAAAATGGACACCCTCATTCCATTCCCATAGTCATCGTGAGAGAATTAAATGAGATAATGTGAGTCAATGGCTTGGCACACAGTAGGTGCTCAGTAAATGCTAGTCTCACTCATTCCTCCATGAAGACTATGTGGTCTTTGGAAAGTGTCCTCTCCACTTCAGGAGCCTCAGTTTCTTTCTTTGAACCTCAGTTTCCCTGACTCTCTGAGAGATGCTTTAAGGCTAAAACGATGCAGCACGGCCCTGGAACACAGTAGAAGCTCAGTGAATATTGGTTGAATGAGTAAAATAACTATTGCCCTGGTTCATTCATTCATCAGATACTCATTGTGCACCTACTATGTGCCTGGCACTACTGGGAATATGGTGGTGAGCAACTAAGTCCCAATTCCTTGGAGCTTATAGTCTAAGTGGGGATAAAGGAATAAGGGACATAAAAAATGTCCAGTTTGTAGCACATGGTAGGTCCTCAACAACAAGCTGCTGACTTTGTTACTCAGGGCCCTGTAGGGGTGTGTTTCAGCTGAGTAAGGCAGAGGCGGCCTTTGTAATTAATTCATTAATTAATCCAAGATTTATTTACTGAGCACGTACTATGTGCCAGTCTTGAACTAGGCACTGTGAATACAGTGGTCAACAAAACAGACAAGCCAGTGCTCTTCTGGATCTTACATGTTGGTGGGAAGAAAGACAGTAACCATGAACAAATAAATACACGAGAAGATGACAGACTGCGATGAGCGCAGGAAAGCACCATGCTTCAGGACCACGGACAGCTCCCGCAGCCCAGCCGGGTCTGAGCTTTTTGTGAAGAGTGTGCTGAGATGTCAATCGCATACCATACAATTCACCCACTTAAAGTATATGATCCAATGGTTTCTAGCGTATTCACAGAGTTGTGCAACCATCACCATAATCAATTTTAGAATTTTTTTTTATTAAGGTTATGATAGTTAACAACCTTGTGAAATTACAGTTGTACATCATTATTAGTCATGTTGTAGGTACACCACTTCACCCCTAGTGCCCTCCCCCCACCCCCCTTTCCCCTGGTAACCACCAATCAGTTCTCTTTGTCCATATGTTAACTACCACCTATGAGTGGAGTCATACAGAATTCGTCTTTCTCTGTCTGGCTTATTTCACTCAACATAATACCCTCAAGGTCCATCCATGTTGTTGTGAATGGGACGATTTTGTCATTTTTTATGGCTGAGTAGTATTCCATTGTATATATATATATATATATATATATATATATATATATATATATATACCATATCTTCTTTATCCAATCATCAGTTGCTGGGCACTTAGGTTGGTTCCATGACTTGACTATTGTGAATAATGCTGTGATGAACATAGGGGTGCATGGGACTTTTGGAATTGCTGATTTCAGTTTCTTAGGATAGATACCCAGTAGTGGGATGGCTGGGTCATAAGGTATTTCTATTCTTAACTTTTTGAGGAATCTTCATATTGTTTTCCACAGTGGCTGCACCAGTTTGCATTCCCACCAACAGTGTATGAGGGTTCCTTTTTCTCCACAGCCTCTCCAACATTTGTCACTCTTGGTTTTGGATATTTTTGCCATTCTAACAGGTGTAAGGTGATATCTTAGTGTAGTTTTGATTTGCATTTCCCTGATGATTAGTGATGATGAGCACCTTTTCATGTGTCTATTGGCCATCCGTATATCTTCTTTGGAGAAATGTCTGTTCATGTCCCCTGCCCATTTTGTAATTGGGCTATTTGATTTTTTATTGTTGAGTTGTGTGAGTTCTTTGTATGTTATGGAGATTAACCCTTTGTCAGATAAATAACTTGTAAATATTTTTTCCCAATTAGTCGGCTGTTTTTTTGTTTCAATCCTGTTTTCCCTTGCCTTGAAGAAGCTCTTTAGTCTGATGAAGTCCCATTTGTTTATTCTTTCTATAGTTTCCCTCATGTGGGGGTTATGGTGTCCGAAAAGATTCTTTTGAAACTGATGTCAAAGAGTGTACTGCCTATATTCTCTTCTAGAAGACTTATTGTTTCAGGCCTAATCTTTAGGTCTTTGATCCATTTTGAGTTTATTTTAGTAAATGGTGAAAAAGAATGGTTTATCTTCATTCTTTTACATGTGGCTGTCCAGTTTTCCCAGCACCATTTGTTGAAGAGACTTTCTTTTCTCCATTGTAGGCCCTCAGCTCCTTTGTCGAAGATTAGCTGTCCACAGATGTGTGGTTTTATTTCTGGGCTTTCAATTCTGTTCCATTGATCTGTGCACCTGTTTTTGTACCAGTACCATGCTGTTGTGATTACTGTAGCTTTGTAGTATGTTTTGAAGTCAGGGATTGTGATGCCTCCAGCTTTGTTCTTCTTTCTCAGGATTGCTTTAGCAATTCGCGGTCTTTTGTTGCCCCATATGAATTTTAGGATTCTTTGTTCAATTTCTTTTTTTTTTTTTAAGATTTTATTTTTTTCCTTTTTCTCCCCAAAGCCCCCCG
Source organism: Equus caballus (assembly GCF_041296265.1). Taxonomy (NCBI): domain Eukaryota; kingdom Metazoa; phylum Chordata; class Mammalia; order Perissodactyla; family Equidae; genus Equus; species Equus caballus. The sequence continues at coordinate 14,797,098 of NC_091704.1, forward strand.
GTACATAGTTGTATATTCTTCGTTGTGGGTCCTTCTAGTTGTGGCATGTGGGATGCTGCCTCAGCGTGGTTTGATGAGCAGTGCCATGTCCGTGCCCAGGATTCGAATTGACGAAACACTGGGCCGCCTGCAGCGGAGCGTGTGCACTTAACCACTCGGCCAGGGGGCCAGCCCCCTTTGTTCAATTTCTGTAAAGAATGACATTGGAATTCTGATTGGGATAGCGTTGAATCTGTAGATTGCTTTAGGTAGTATGGACATTTTAACTATGTTTATTCTTCCAATCCATGTGCATGGAATGTCTTTCCATCTCTTTATGTCGTCTTCGATTTCTTTCAAGAAAGTCTTGTAGTTTTCGTTGTATAGATCTTTCACTCCCTTGGTTAAATTTACCCCAAGGTATTTTATTCTTTTTGTTGCGATCGTGAATGGGATTGAGTTCTTGAGATCTTTTTCTGTTAGTTCATTGTCAGCATATAGAAATGCTACTGATTTATGTATGGTGATTTTATACCCTGCAACTTTGCTGTAGTTGTTAATTGTTTCTAATAGTTTTTCTATGGATTCTTTGGGGTTTTCTATATATAAGATCATGTTGTCTGCAAACAGCGAGAGTTTTACTTCTTCGTTGCCTATTTGGATTCCTTTTATTTCTTTTTCCTGCCAAATTGCTCTGGCCAAAACCTCCAGTGCTATGTTGAATAAGAGTGGTGAAAATGGGCACCCTTGTCTTGTTCCTGTTCTCAGAGGGATGGGTTTCAGTTTTTGTCCATTGAGTATGATGTTGGCTGTGGGTTTGTCATATGTGGCCTTTATTATGTTGGGGTACTTTCCTTCTATACCTATTTTATTGAGAGTTTTTATCATAAATGGATGTTGGATCTTGTCGAATGCTTTCTCTGCATCTATTGAGATGATCATGTGGTTTTCGTTTCTCATTTTGTTAATGTAGTGAATCACGTTGATTGACTTGCGGATGTTGAACCATCCCTGTGTCCCTGTTATAAATCCCACTTGATCATGGTGTATAATCTTTTTGATGTATTGCTGTACTTGGTTTGCCAAAATTTTGTTGAGGACAAAAAGAAACCCTGTACGTCTTAGCACTCACCCCCCCTTCCCACTTCTCCACCAGGTCGAAGCAGTCGTGAGCTTCCTGCTCTCTCTTTGGTTTGTGTGCTACAGAAATTTCATATAGATGGAATTACATGGACTTTTGTGTCTGGTTCCTCCCACTCAACATAATGTTTTCAGATTCATCCATGTTGTAGTATGTATCAATAATTAATTTTTTAAATTGCTGAATAATATCCCATTCACTACATAATACCACACTTTGTTTATCCACTCATCCACTGATGGACAGTTGATTGCTTTAAACGTTTTGGCTGTTATGAATAACATTGCTATAAACATTTGGGTACAAGTTTTTGTGTGAACAGATGTTTTTAATTCTCTTGGCTATGTTCCTAGGAGTGGAATGGCTGGGTACGTTCCTAGGAGTGGAATTATGTGATAATTCTATGTTTAACCTTTTGAGGTACTGCTAGACTTTTTCCCAAGGTGGTTGCACCCTTTTACATTCCCACCAGCAGTATGTGAGGGCTCCAATTCCCCCACACCCTCGCCAGCACTTATTATTATCTGTCTTTTTGATTATAGCCATTCCAGGTGAAGTGGTATCTCACTGTGGTTTTGATTTGCATTTTCCTAATGGCTAATGCTGTTGAGCATCTTTTCCTGTGCTTATTGGCCATCTGCGTATCTTCTTTGGAGCAATGTCTATTCATATCCTTAGCCCATTTTTTAATTGGTTTGTCTTTTGATTATTGATTATTAAGAGCTCTTTATATATTTTAGACACAAGCTCCTCATCAGATAGATGAGTTGCAAATACTCTCTCCCACTCTGTGAATTGTAGCCATTTAGTTCTAGTGATGCTACATCTCTCTGAAGGTCGTCATTCCCTCTTTGGGCCTGTTTTAAAATGTACCCAGATTTTGCTTTTATTCAGGTGTTGTGAGGGCAACAGATCAGGAGACGACTGCCGCTGAAAACACAGTTGGTTGCTTACAGTTCCCGAGAGGAGGGGGCCCACACACCATGCAGGGCCACGTGGGGAAGTATAGGGTCAGCCAGGAGAAAGCATGAAAAAGCCTTTTTTTGTGGGGAGAAACAGGTGAGGCAAGGTATGCACTTGAGATGGGCTGATCTGAGTAATTTCAGCAGGCTCTGGGGGGTACGCGCTGTCCCTGGTTGACCAGTACCTGGCCCTGGGGTGACTGCGGCAGGGGATGCTGGCTCAGGCTGATAAATTTTGGTAATGGGCTCTGGATTGGTTGGTTTGCACATGAAAGACATGCTCCTGGGTGATTCGTTTGCAGTCCCTAAGAACTGTCTAGTCCTGGGAGGGGCTGTGTGTCCCCAGCCAGTGAGGCCCAGATGGCAGAGCATGGAGAATTCAGAAAATAAAGTTACCATAGGGCCTCTCTTTGGCACCTCCCCACGGGGAGAGGAAGCTTGTCTGGGGGACGAGCCTGGCTCACGGCCCTTCTCCCTGGCAGGAAGATGAGCGACTACATCACAGCCATCATCGCGCTGAGCGCGCTGGTGGTCCGGCGGCAGTACACCCTGCACCACCACCTCGACTTCATCTATTACCTCACGGCCGATGGGCGGCGCTTCCGGCAGGCCTGTGACACTGTGCACCGCTTCACCACAGAGGTCATCCAGGAGCGGCGGCGGGGGCTACGCCAGCAGGGGGCTGAGGCCTGGCTGAAGGCCAGGCAGGGCAAGACCTTGGACTTCATCGATGTGCTGCTGCTGGCCAGGGTGAGGCTGGGCCCCGGCGGGCAGCCTCCTCACAGCTTATACCACCTTTGTAAAATGATTAACGTCCCAACTAGCGCTGATCCAGGATACAGGCAGAGGCAGAACACACGAGACTGGCTGGCTGAGCCTGCTGGGGCTGCTGAACACCACAGACTGGGGACTTAGACCACAGAGATCAACTTTGTCAGTACTGGAGGCTACAAGCCTGAGATCCAGGTGTGGGCAGGGCCGGTTTCTTCTGCAGCATCTCTCCTTGGCCTGTAGATGCTGTCTTCTCCTGTGTCTCCATGTGGTCGTCCCTCTGTGTGTGTCCGCGTCCTCATCTCGTCCTCCCATGAGGACACCAGTCACATTGGATCAGGGCCCACTCTCACGACCTCATTGAAACTTAATCACCTCTGCAAGGCCCCTCTCCAAATACAGTCACATTCTGAGGTCCTGGGGTTTAGGATTTCAACATATACATTCCAGAGGGGCATGAACACACTTCAGCCCACAACTTTTACAAAGAGGAAATACAAGACTTGAAGAAATGCGACACTTGCAGAGAGAGGTGGTCACCCTTTGGTGGCGCTTCTGGGTGTTCCAAGCAGCACCTGGGTTCTGGATTCAGACAGTTCTGGCTCTAACCGTAGTCATCTGACTCTTCTCTCTGAGCCTCAGTTTCCTCATTTACAACATGATAATCCTAAGACCTGATCATGAGATCGTTGTTGGACATCTGGCAGGATGTGTGGTGCTAGGAGCTACTGAGGAAATACGAACTCCCCTCCCCCCCCGCCCTCTGACTCTCCTTCCCTCTTTCCATCTTTCTTAGACGAGTGGCACACCTCTGCCTCCTGGGAATCCTTTCTCCCATAGCTTGGCTAAGGGGGGGGTGTCTTAACTTTGGAGGAGCACCTGGGATGTGGCGAGCAGGAAGAACAGGGCTGAGCATCTTCTCTGCCCATTCCAGGATGAAGAGGGGAAGGAACTGTCAGATGAGGACATCCGAGCTGAGGCGGACACCTTCATGTTTGAGGGTGAGGACCTGGCGTGAGGCTGGGGCGGGGGTGTGAGGGCCATTGTCTGAAGATAGCATCTCTGCCATCTTCAGGCAGCCTCCACTCAAGCTCCTCATCTCCCTGCAGGTCATGACACCACATCCAGTGGGCTCTCGTGGTTGCTGTTCAACTTGGCCAAGTATCCAGAGTACCAGGAGAAGTGCCGGGAAGAGATCCAGGAAGTCATGAAAGGCCGGGAGCTGGAGGAGCTGGAGTGGTCAGTATGGGGTCAGGGGGATGGAGGGGGCAGGTGGAGTCGAGAGCCTTGGGTATGAATCTCTCTGCTCTACCACTTATTGACTGCCTGACCTCAGACAAGTCACTTAAGCTTCCTCAAGTTCAATTTATTCAGCTGTAAAGTGGAGATGACAGTGATGCCTGTGCCCATCTTGTAATGCAGGAGTTCTTAGTCAGGAATGTCTTTGTCAGCAATGGTTGCAGTAATGCTGCATAACAAACAGCCCACAAACTCAGAGGTTTACAGCAAGCATTTATCTCCCGTTCTTGTCTGCACATAGTTCTTGCTCTTGTCTGCACGTTACTCTTGTTACTGCTGGATGCTGCTGAGCTGAGTGGGGTTGCTTCCAAACTGAGATTTGGGTTCAGGTCTGCCCCACCTATCCCCTCATTCCTCTTGGGCCAGCAGCTACCCTGGCATGAGGCAGAGTCCAGAAGCACAGAGAGCCACACAGCTTAAAACCTCTGGTTCATCATAACATTGCATTAGCTAAAGCAAGTGATATCGCCCAGCCCAACATGAATGGGGCAGGACACTGACAGTCATCTGCTGCTTAACGACGGGGACATGTTCTGAGAAATGCATCGTTCGGCAGTGTCGTGGTGGGAACAACACAGAGTGACTTACACAAACCCAGATGGTCTAGCCTGCCCCACACCTAGGCTCTGTAGCACTAATCTTATGGGACCACCACCGTATATGCGGTCGGCACTGACCGCTCCACCCACCTGCACAAAAGGCACTGCAGTGCCATGGGGCAAAGAGCAGGGCTGTATGATTCAAATGTGAGGGGAAGGGCAGAGTCAGGAGAAATAGTCCAAACTACTTCAGATGTCTGCGTGGAGAGCTGATGCTGGGGGACGCAAAGAAAACCCAGCATTAAATATCGTCGGTCACTGACAAAGCTCCTTTCGGTTCCCTGTCGACCTTTCAAATTATGGTCTCAGGGAGATGCTCTCGCTGTGTGCCACTGTGTCTTCAACACCTTGCTGGTCCTTGCTAATCTGCCTTTTTAGCAGCAAGACGATGCTGCAGGCCCTGAGATTGGCGGGAGTCAGTGTCTGGCCAGGAGTCAGTCATCCGCTTGTCTTTCCAGGGTGTTTGTCTCTAGGGACACAGCTAGTCAGGCATGCTCTTTGCTCTTTGCCCTTCACGGTAGCGACACAAAGGTTCTTTGAAAGAGAACCTCTTGGTGTAAAGAAAACAATCTAGACCACAAACCAAGAGTTATAATTCATCCAATTTTGGGCCCTGAAGTCCAAAGGAAAATAAAATTAAGTAAATAGTAGCATAAGGAGAGGATACACAGGTTTTAAAATACTGAATTCGGTCTATACCGGCTGGCAAGTCACTGCTGCCCGGGGTCGGCCCGTCCTGGCCCCTCCCCCGGTGCCCCCTGACCTCCATGCAATGCGTCAGTCAAAGGATTAACGTGGGACCTGCGGAAGCCTGCCAGCCGTGCCCTGATTGGCCGGGGTCAAACCTGTGCACGCTGAGGGTCGGGGTTTGTGCCTGGCACAGCTGTAAACGCCGAAAGTGGGGGCAAGTCTGAGATCCGGGACCGGGTTCCTGCGCGGTTGCTGCTGAGCCCGCGCGCGCGCGTGTGTTTTGGGGGCTCCCAGTCACCCGGCGCTCCATGCTCCCCAGGGACGACCTGACCCAGCTGCCCTTCACCACAATGTGCATCAAGGAGAGCCTGCGCCAGTTCCCGCCCGTGACGCTGGTCTCCCGCCGCTGCACGGAGGACATCAAGCTCCCCGATGGGCGCATCATCCCCAAAGGTGCCCACCGTGTGCTCCCTGCTGCCCGGCTATGCCCGCCCCAGTGCACCATCCCTGTGGATGGGCAGCGCTCTGTGTGGCTGTTGCTCCTGGGGTGATGGGGGACCCAGGTGTGTAGGGAGAGAAAGAAGTGGGTGAGGCCAGGGGAAGGAAGGGGGTGTGCAGGGTGGCCCTATGAGGGCACACGGATGGGGGTGTTGGTTTCATTCAGGTGCCAGATATCCCCCAGAGAGAAAGTCCTCTCCTGGGTTTTGCTGGGGATCTAGAGAGGCCTCAAGGTACCACCCAGTCTGTGGGAAATACAGCAGGGCACAGATATTCTTAGCCACATGGGGTCAAAGATGGGCTAAAGGGAGGGACAGGGGCGGGAGCAGCCCCAAATAGGGAGCAATGCCTCTAGGTGTGGCAGAATGCAGAGAGGACTGCCTGGAAGAGGGAACATGAGAAGTGAACCTTGAAAGCAGGAAGTGAAAGAAGGAACTTGCTTATGGAGCAGAGCCTCAGGGTGCAGACAAAGGCCTTGAATGCCAGGTTGAGTCACTTGAGCACAATCCTCAGAGCAGTAGGGAGCCATGGAAGGTGTCTGAGCTGAGGAGGAGCAATGTCAGTGATGTGAGTGAGAGGGATCCCTGTGTGGTTAGCATGGTAGCCAGAAAGAAGGTGATGGAGACTCTTAGGGAGAAGCAGAGGGAGTGGATGGGGCAGGAAGGGGTGGCAGATGGCTCATGGGAATGCTATGGCTGCAGGGAGAACCAGGGAGGGGGAGGTCTCCAGTGGTTCCCCTTGGCCCCACTGACCCCACCCCTCCCCACAGGAATCATCTGTCTGGTCAGCATCTACGGGACCCACCACAACCCCACAGTGTGGCCTGACTCCAAGGTGAGCTCCTGCCCCAACCCCCCCTTGCCTCGCTTCTTCCTCCTCAGAAGGGGCAATCTGGGGGCAGGGAGCCAGACAGCAGGGCTGGGTACAGGACTTGAGCGCCCCTCCCCCACTGCTTCATTGCTAGTTCATGAGGTCAACGAATATTTATTGAGCACCTACTGTGTGCCAGACCCTGTGCTGGGCACTGAGGACAGAGGAAGATACTGTCTTTGCCCTCAGAGCTCCCAGTGGAGCGTGGAGGAAGAAGACAAGCAAAAAATAAGATCATTTTGGGTACCGATAAATGCACAAAGGAAATAAAAACTGGAGGGGGGGCACTTTAGCTCAGATGGTGAGGAAAGGCCTTGACGAGAAAGAGATGTTTGAGCTGAGACCTGAAAAGTGTGAAGAACGGGGAGGCGGAAACAGCCAGTTCAAAGGCCCTGGGGTGGGAAGGAGCCTGGCATGCCTGCGCACCACGAGACGGGCGTGGCGGGACGGTAGTGAAGTTCTCTGTCCAGCTGGGCTGCTCCCCAGAGGCTGAGGGAGGGAGCCAGGCTGGGATGGCTGGGCCAGCCCCCAACCCACCCCCCATGCCCCTGCCTAGGTGTACAATCCCTACCGCTTTGACCCGGACAACCCGCAGCAGCGCTCCCCGCTGGCATTCGTGCCCTTCTCCGCAGGACCCAGGTAACTTCAGTTTCGCCCAGCCCAAGCCAAGCGTGGGGGGAACGCCGAGGCCAGTGGAGAATCAGGGATGTGCCTGCTAGGAGCAGGGACCACGGCCCACCTAGGTGCCTTTCCGCCGGCCTAGCGTCTTCCGCGTGCCCCCAGGGCAGTAGGAGGCCCGAATCAGACTCTGCGCCCGCGTCCCCGGGCACTGAGCACCGGCTGCGTGCCAGGCCCCGAGTTCTGGGCTCATATGCTCCCAGCAGCTCTATGATGCCACTGTCCCCGCCTTACAGATGGGGGACAGGTCACCCTCAAAGGGGCAGGTCACCTCCCCAGTCCAGGGGCCCTGCTCGCTCGCACAGCGGCTGGGCTGAGCCCGCGTACCCTCCCTCAGGAACTGCATCGGACAGAGCTTCGCCATGGCCGAGATGCGCGTGGTCTTGGCGCTGACGCTGCTGCGCTTCCGCCTGAGCGTGGACCGCACGCACAAGGTGCGGCGGAAGCCGGAGCTCATCCTGCGCTCGGAGAGCGGCATCTGGCTGAACGTGGAGCCGCTGCCTCGGCGGGCCTGAGCGCGGCGCCCGCGGATCCCGGGCCCGGGCCGCGCCCCGGGAGGCCGCACCCCAGCTCCTGGGGTGTAGGCCCCGCCCCGCGAAGGCCCGGGCCGCCGCGGAGGACCGGGGTCCAAGGAGCCGCCTGACGCTGCCGGCCACGCCCCCAGGCCGAGGCTCCGCCCCCGAGCGTCCGGTCACGCCCCTTGAGGTCCAGGTCCCGCCCCTTGAGCGTCCGTTCCTGCCCTCCAGCTGTAGGGACCGAGCTCGGCCACGCCCCCTCAGGCCCGGGCCCCTTCCCCGGGATCCCGCAGATTCGGGTCTCCAGGCCCCGCCCACCGAGCCTTCCATGGGCCGAAGACCCGCCGCCCAAGGCCTCCCGGATTCAAGCCGGAGCCTCGCGGACCCCGGCTGGCTTCTATATGGAGGACTTGGGGGCTGGAGCCGAGGTCAGAGCTTTGAACCCGGACATCACCTTCCTGAGGCCCCCGGCTCGCATGGACTAACTCTGCAGGCATCAGCCGGCATCCAGGGCCCCGGCTGTTTGCTTTTGCTGTTTTGTGAACCCAGACCCTCCCTCGCAAGCCCCTTCCTTCTTCCCTCGCTCAAAGGCCTTTTTGCTGAGTGCTCTGAGTTTTGCAGAATAAAAGCAGGAGATACAGACATCCCCCACCGTCCACCCGCTAGCCTGGCCAGACCCTGACACCCGGAGCCCAGCCAGGAAATGAGGGGCCCTGGACAGTTGGGAGGCAACTGGGGGAAGCTGTGGGCTGGGGGGCTGGGAAGCCATTTGTCCTCCATCATAAACTCACAGTTTTGGGGAGAGTTTGTGCATTCCTTAATTTTGTCAATTGCCCACATATGGATTGTGTCTGCTGGCACTGGGCCAGGAGCACAGCTGGGCCCAACTTCTGCCCTTGAGAGGAGGGGCACGGATGTTGAACAAATAATTCCACACGTAAATTTATTTACAACCCGTGACAGGTGCTCCCAAGGAGAGGCCCTTGGTACTGGGCGAGCATAACAGGGGTGGGGGGTGGCTCAGGGAGAGCATCTCGCTGAAGAAGGAGTAGAAGCTGAGTGGTGATAAGGGAGAGAAGAAAATTTCAGGGAATAGAAACAGCATCTGCAAACGTCCTCTGGTGAGGGCCAGCATAGGATGCTTGAGGAACTCACAAGGGGCCAGGGTGGCTGGATCTGGGGAGTGGGGGCAGAATGGAGGAAGGATGGGCAGGAGCCAACTGTGCAGGAACTGTGGGTCACATCAGAGTTCAGGCTTTATGCTGAGGGCAATAGGGAGCTATAGAGTGTGTGTGCCCCCAGGGGGCAGGACAGGTCTTTGTCAGATCAGGGCTGGCAGGGAGGTGGTTTGGAATGGGGGGGGGGGGCACTGGGCACTGGTAGCTTGGGGAAGAGGGAGGTGGGATAGGAGGGGGGGCGCTGAGGGAAGGGAGACATAAGGGTGATTCCCAAGTCTTTGGCTGGGGGAACTAGAGAGTGGATTAGCCCCTGATATGGTGCTGTGGAAGGTGGGGCCATACAATGCCTACAATGATTATATCAATTCATCAAATATTTATTGAGCATCTGCTGTGAGCCAGGCAGTATTTGAGCCCTTGCATAATTGATATTCTGGAGGGAGGAGATGACAAACAAACAATAAATAAGAAAGTTCACAGAGGGCCTTGGAGGCCGCGGAAAGGATTTGAAGTTTATTATGACAGAAATGGGGAGCCATGGGGCGTGGGTTCGGGGCAGAGGGACGGGATTTGTCATACAGTCTTTGTGGTCTCTTTCGGCTGCTGTGTGTTGAATAGAGGCTGTGAGGCGAGGATGGGACTAGGAAGACCAGGGGGGGTGAGCTCAGTCCAGGTGAGAGGTGACGGCCGCTTAGACCAAGTTGGGGCTGTAGGGGGGCAAGGGCAACTGGATTCTGCTGAGGGATGTGTTATGAAGGTCGTGCTGGCGGGCTTGCTGAAGGATGGAGTGTGGGGCCCAGGAGAAGGGGAGGACCGCGGCTTTGGGTCTCAGCCTTGGACAGGCGGAGCGGCCATCGGGGGAGCGGGGGAGCGGGGGCGCTGAAGGGGGTCGGCCGTTTCCGGGGATGAGATCGGCATGTCGGGCGGAGCTGGAGAGGAAGTCGGACAGACGGGTCCCAGGCTCAGGAGAGTCTGGACGGGGGATATACGTTTAGGAAGCCTCAGCCTTTAGATGGTGTTTAAGAAGCCCCAAGACCGGGTGAGCTAGCCCACTGTGTGCGTGTGCATGCGTGTGCGCGTGCGTGTAGACAGAGGAGGGGTTTAAGGACGGAGCCCGGGGTGGGGGGTTCGCCAAAGTCAGCATAACAACAAAGACATTTAAAGTTGATGGAGCGCTTCCTGTGGGCCTTTCCCGCATGCTCCCACTTGATTCTCACGCTACCGTTGCTATAAGATGGGTATTGTTATCTCGTTTAACAGAGGTGGAAACTGAGTCCCCCGGAGTGCGATGACTCACCCCAGTCCTGCAACGATATCCTCACGTTGGAGCCTCAGCTCCTCCCTCGGGCTCCTGGTCCTGGTCGGGTCTCTAGCCTGGTGGCCTGTGACGGGGTGTTGGCAGGGATGGGGTGGAGTCAGGGGCGTGGAGACGAGGCGAGGCTGGGCGGCAGATCCTGGGGCGCCCCCAGGCGGCATGTGCTGGGGCCGTCGCTGGCGTCCGCTTCCCGAGGCTGCTCCGGGGCTGCGTGGGAAACCTGCAGACCCGGGCCCCAGCGAGCCAGCGGCCTCTTGCTGATGCTGCTTCTCCCACATGCCCCGCCAGGCCGAACGTCTCCACGTTGCGCCCGCCTCCCTCGGCCCCACTCGGTGCAACTCCGTCATCCGCCAGCGAAGATAACATGGCCATGGGAGGCGACGCATGTGGGTTCAAACCCCGGCTCGGCCCTTTCCTAGCAGCGGCCTTGGGCACGTGCCGGCCCCTCCTGCACCTCGAGTCGCCCCTGCTATGCGGGGTTTTACAGGATCGTCGTGCTTGTGATGCCCGTTGACCGTCCGCGGGGGACCGGGACAAAGAAGGGGTGAGGGTGGCCCGGGCGCCGGCTGCGGGGCTCCCCGGTCTCCTGGGGGTCGGGGGCTCCCTCTGCTGCATGGTTTCGGGACAACAGGCTCTAAGGGGCCCGTCCCCATCGGTTCAAGGCGCCCGTGTGCGGGTGACTGCGTGTGGGTACGTGATGGTGTCTGTTCCGTGAGTATGTGCGCATGCGTGTGAGTGTGAACGTGACCCTGTGCACACGTATGACTGTGTGCATGGATGCGTGTGCCCGTGTGTGACGTGTGCACATGCCCGTGTGTGTCTGAGTATGTGCACATGCCTGTGTGACCCTGTGCATGCATATGACTATGTGCATGTATGCGTGTGTGCCCATGTGTGACATGTGTGCAGGCACTGTGTGTGCTTGTGTCTGTATGTGCACATGCCTGACTGTGACCGTGTGCACGTAGGTGCATGACTGTGTGCATGTATGTTTGTGCCCACGTGTGATGTGTGTGCACGCACACTCGTGTGTGTGTCTGTATGTGCATATGTCTGAGTGTGACCATATGCACGTGTATGACTGTGTGCATGTATGTGCGTGTGCCCATGTGTGCTGTGTGTCTGTGAGCATGTGCACATGCATGTGACCGTGTGCATGCACATGACTGTGTGCATGTATGCATGTGTGCCCATGTGTGCTGTGTGTGCACGCACCTCTGTGTGTGTCTGTGAGTATGTGTGCATGCGTGTGAGTGTGAATGTGACCGTGTGCACGTGTATGACTGTGCATGCATGCATGTGTGCCCATATGTGATGTGTGTGCAGGCACCTGTGTGTGATTGTGTCTTGTGTATGTGCGCATGTCTGAGTGTGACCATGTGCATGTGCATGACTGTGTGCATGTATGCGTGTGTGCCCGGGTGTGCCATGTGTGCACGCACTTGTGAGTGTGTGTCTGTGAGTGTACGTGTGTGTGTGGATGGGTGTGTTGGGAGGGGAGGAGGGAGAATCCCACTCACTGAGTGACTGCCGGTCCACATCGCGCTGTTCTGTGCGGCAGAGTCTCTGTCCAGACTCCTCCTCCTGCAGTGCAGGCTGGACTCTGGAGAAACAGCCCTCGGAAGTGGCCTGACCCACGACTGGTGGGTGCACGTCCTCTGCTGTCTCCCAGAGGTCCGCAGAGGGACTGGGCCCCACGTGCCCACCGTGGGGACTGCCTTGCAACAGTACCTTTTACCCACTACCTTCCCTTCCCTGCCTCACTCCCCCACGGCCCTTCTGCCATCTCTGGGATCACCTCCCAAGAAACAAGTGGCAGTGAATTCTTATGCCAGAATCACCTCCAAATGGAGTATTTGCACTTGAATCCTTGCATCAGAGTCTACTTCCAGGGCACCTGAACTAAGACACACATGTAGGCTCGCTCTTCCAATCCCCACAGACCTGTTATTATGCTCTTTGTACTGAGAAGGAACATGGGGCCCAGAGAAGGCAAGACACTTGCTCCAGATCACAGAGCTGGAGAGTGGCAAAGCTGGGCTTTGACCAGGGGCCATCTGACCCCAAGCCCAGTGCTTGCTCTCCTCCTGGAGACTCCTCCTTGCTCAGGGCAGAGGGAAGGAATGGGGTCACTCACAGCCAGCCAGGTCCCTGACGTGTGTGCCAGAGAGACCCAGGGTCACAGCTGGTCCAGTGTCCTCACTCTGTCACGAAACTAAGGGAAACAGTGGCAGACATGTGCTTGGTGCTGACCGCCGTGAGCCAGGGAGTGTTGTTACGTGCACTTTATTCATTTCCCTCCTCTGTCTTTCCAAATATTACACGGGCTTGATGTAAGAAAACAACAACTTGCAAGCGTGGAAATTTAGAAGGGGAATTCTCCCACTTCTGCTTCTGCTCCCCACCTCTAGTCAAGCAGTTTGGTGTGATTTTTTTTTCAGTTTTTAAAAATGGCCTCTATGAACATTTTTCAATGTATATACAAACACTTTTGCACACAGATCCACTTTGTTGAGGACTCCAAACATGTCGAGAAGTACATCTGTTCTGGTTAGCTCTTATTGTATGTTGAACTGCCAGGAAGTTCCGAAGCTCCGAATGACACACTGTTGGTCGCTCATAAATTTCCAGTTGGGCAGGGCTCAGCTGGGCAGCTTTCGCCACTCCTCCCGGCCAGAGGCAGCTTGCCGAGGCTGGGAGAGCCACGTCCAGGGCAGCTCACTCTCACGGCGGCTGTTTGGGGCTGGCTCTCGGCTGGGTCCTCAGTTCCCCTCAACACGGGGCCTCTCCATGGGGTTGCTTGGGCTTCCCCTTAACATGGCAGCTGTGTCCAAGAGGGTGTGTTCTTGGGGACCTTGAAGGAAGTGGCAGCTCCACTGTGACCTAGACTCCCAAGTCCCTGGAGGCACTGAGGACAGCCCAGGTCAACGAGAGAGGGGTTATACCTCCCCTCTGTGTCGGTCAGGGTTCTCCAGAGGATCATCCATCTGTATCTCTCTCAACCTATGTACCTACCTATCTGTCTGTCTATCTATCTAATCATCCATCTGTATCATCCATCTATCTGTCTCCATCTATCTATCTGTCTATTATCATCCTTCTCTATGTATGTATCTATCATAGCTATCTATGTATCACTCATCTCTGTACATCTATTTATCATCTATCTACCTCTGTATATCCTGTCTATACATATATGTTTATTTGAGATTTACATATGATGTACGTATATTGACAGATTTATTATATATGATATATGCACATTACGTAGGATGTATTATCACATACACATATCTGATATATGATACATGTCACATTACATATATGATACATAGCATATATGTATATGATATATAACCTATCATATGATGCATGTAATATATATGATATATTATCACACACCATGCATATATCATATTATACATATAGATTTATATATGATATATATTATGACATATGGTGTATGAGATATATGATATATATCATATATCATACATGTATCATATACATATATTTATCTTAAGATTTATATATTTATCTTAAGGTGTTTATTTATCTTAAGGTTGTATATAAGGTATATTATATTGAGATTTTTATATATATGATATTTATATATTAAGAGATTTATTTTAAGGAATTGGCTCAAGCGGTTGTGGGGACTGGCAAGTCTGGAATCTATAGGACAGCAGGCCAGGCAGGAAACTCAGGCTGGAGTTGATGCTGCCATCTCAAGGCAGAATTTCTTTGGGAAACCTCAATTTTTGCTCTTAAGGCCTTTCAACTGATTGCATGAGGCTCATTTACATTGAAGTAAAGGAATGTAATTTCCTCCTTTACTTAAAGTCAACTGTTTGTAGGGGCTGGCCCGGTGGCGCAGTGGTTAAGTGCGCACATTCCGCTTCAGCAGCCTGGGGTTCACTGGTTCGGATCCCGGGTGCAGACATGGCACCGCTTGTCACACCATGCTGTGGTAGGCGTCCCACATATAAAGTAGAGGAAGATGGGCACAGATGTTAGCTCAGGGCCAGTCTTCCTCAGCAAAAAGAGGAGGATTGGTAGCAGATGTTAGCTCAGGGCTGATGGTCCCACAAAAAAAAAAGAAAGAAAGAAAAAAGTCAACTGCTCGTAGATGTTAACTGATGTGGGGTCGGTGAGCCGAGGAGTCGAAAGAAAGATTTCTTGGACTCTCAAGATCTGGCAGTAGTGCTCTTTTATTTAGAGAATAGTATAGAATAGCATGGGGACAGGACGCATGGGCAGGCAGAGCTGGTGCGTGAGGACAGGACCCATGGGCAGTCAGAGCTCCTGCTGCTGCCCCGAGTTGAGGGTTAGGGCTAAATTTAAGGCATAGATATGTGAGTCATCTCTTTACGAGACAAAGAAAAAAAGTTAAAATGGTACCAGTGCTGGTAGGGTCCGGCCATTGGGCAGTCCCACAACTTTTAGATAAGAATCAAACCGGATTGAGTAAATGGCAGAAGTCACCGCTCAAATATTATCTTCAACTAAAGACAAAGGAGGATTTTGGGGTGGGGGGGTCAGTTACATGAGGTTGCCAGACAGTAAACAACTTAAGTTCTTGCCTTCCCCATTAAGAGTTTCCAGAGATAAGGCCACCCCCCTCTTCCTCCTGGCGCAGAGAGAGAGGCATGGAGATTTCCTTCACAAATGCAACTGTCTCTGATCAAAGGGCAAGCAAATTCCACTCCTCGGAGCCTGCTTCTTATCTGTAGTTTTAAAAGTAACCAGCCTAAAAATCCTCATCGTAAACCGTTTTAAAATTAAGCAGCCTAAAAATCCTCATCATTAACTGTATGTACAAAACACCTCCACAGCAACACCCAGATCAGTGTTTAAGTAAGCAACCGGCTACTATAGCCTAGCCTAGTCGACATGGAAACTAATCATCTCAACCTGTCAGGGGGGAGGTAGCACAGAGCTCACTGCCCTTTAATCTACCACTTGGGGAGGAGAGGGGTCGAGTGCTCTGTTTTTGTGACACTGTGCTTCCTAGGGGTCCCCTCCAAGTCTCCCTTCTGTGGCTTGGGGCGGTTGGTGGTGGTGAGGCTAGTTTCTGTGAGCAATCATCAACCTGTAACCAGAGAGGGGGAGCAGGGAGAGAGAAGAACAAGAAGAAGGAGAAGAAGAAGAAGGAGAAGGAAAGAAGAGAGCGGCCGAGGGGAGGAGGGAGCACCTCGCCGAGTGCAGTGCCCCTAGTGGTTGCTCCTGGCCGCTGCGTGTCCTCTGAACTTGACCCGCTTTCGCCCGGCCGGTCCGCCTCCTAAACCAGTTCCTTTGATCTGCTGCCTGGGCCGGGAATGTGGCAGCTCTGCCAGCTGGTCCTGCCCTCAGCACGGCCTCAGGGGCCTGTTGGTTTCTGGCTCTTGATTACATGGAGTGAAACCTCAACACCTGCTTCTGGGCTGAGTGTTTGGTCAGATTTCGTCAACGACCCTGGGTGTCCAGCACGGCCGGCTCCCACTGGCCCACGGCCCTGACTGTACGTACACACAGCACGGTGCCTTGCCAGCCCTGATTGTTTCAGCACACTTGAGGACAGAAGCAAGAACGAACATGTGTAGGAACCAACATGTGTGCCCTACCCTGTCCTGGGTCTTTACAGATCTGGGGCGGCTTCAGGGGGCGGTCTTCTTCACAGCCCATTCAGGTTTCTGTTCACAGGTCACCTCCTCAGGGAGGCCCTCCCTAATTGCCCGACCCAGAACAGCCCCCTTGGCCACGTTCTAGCGCATCCCACTCTGTTAATCTCCTTTATCACTGCCAGCATTGGCGGACTTGGTCTCATTTCCTGTTGGCTTCCCCATTGCACATCAGCACCGCTATGCAGAGACCTCATCTTGTCTTGTTCATCCCGGGTCCTGGGTCCTAGCACCGTGCCTGGTACAGAGCAGGTGCTGAAGTACAGTTTGTTGTTGAGGAGTGAATTACGTGGGAGGATGCATCCACCTCTCTATTTCACTGAGGAGGACATGAGGCTCAGAGAGGGCAAGTGACTTGCTCAGGGTCACACAGCTAGTGAATAGCAGAGCTGGGATTTGAACTCGCTTCTGGCTGAATCCAGAACTTGTTCCTTCCCAATGGCCGAGCAAGAAAAGGTGAAACTCCAGCCAACAGGCAGCCTGCGTGCTCATTCCTGCAGACCCCAGGCCTGTTCCCGGGAGGTGTGTCTCCATGGTGACACAAAGTATGAGCTGCTCACGTTTTGTGTGCCAGCCGTGTGCCTTCCTCTGTGCCAAGTCCTTATTGATTTTAAAAGTATGTTTTAGTGGTAAAAGTTACAGCAGCTCAGTGAGGGGGCACATTAGAGACACGTACCAAGTTGAAAGGACGAAGATTCCAGTTCTGCTTCCTGCAGTGGCAGCTGTGAGGGTGGGTCCTGGCGTCTTCAATGCAGGTGCAGATGTTGCGCACACAGAGGCCCACACACACTCAGAAGTCAGTGTGTGGATGGGACCCTGACTAGCACATCACTTTGACGGGAGCTTCTCTGCCTGTGTCTGATGGACACTTGCAACGTGGAGCTGTTCTCAGGCCCATTTGACAGATGTGGAGACTGAGGCTCGTGGGGGCGGATGGCTGTGCCTGAAGCTGGAGACTCACAGAGTGACCATCGCTGGTCTGACGCATGAATGCCCCCTGCCTGGCTCTGGGTGTGGTGGAGGGACCCTGGAGAAGGACCAGCCTGTGTCTTCCTGTGCATGGCTCCCTGCTCCACCACTGGCTGAGGACATTCCATAAGCCAGGCTGCTGTGATCTGACAGCTGACACATTCCGTGTTGGATGAGAAACTACTGGGGATGCTCCAGCCTCCTCAGGCTCAGAACACACCCCGACATGAGGCTCCCTGCCTGCCACGCTGGCCCCCTTTCCCCTGCTGTCACATGACCCAGGAAGCTGGGCCCGGCTGCTGGACTCTGCCCTCCCATGGCACCCGAGGCCTGCTGGGGTTTGAGTTCTTGGTTGTGGTGAAGGAATCTTCAATACCTGCTTCTAGATTGAATGTTGGACCAAATTTTGCCACCTGGCTGGTTTCCCTAAGGACACTGACTGTCATCATGGAGCAGATGTTGGAGGAACAAGAATTCCCTTGCCTGTGCCCACTGCTGGGCACATCACCTCTGTCCCCGGGGCCCTTTCAACAACACAGCCCAGTCCCCTCTTCATTCGGGTCTTGCTCAAAGGTCGCCTCCTCCTGGAAGCCCTCACCTTACTGTCACTATCTGATACGTTCTTGCTTATGTATTCAATATTCGCCCGTCTCTCCGCTGGACGCGAGCCCCTTGACGGCAAGGTCGCCGTCGGCTGTGCTCACGGCTGCACCCCCAGCATGCAGAACAGTGCTTGGTATGCAGCAGGTTCTCGATAAACACACAGCCCTGGCGAGTATGGATTTTTCTGCTCATTTTACAAATGAAGACACTGAGGGTGAGGGTCCTGAGTGACTTGGAGAGCCTGACTCAGGGCTCTGAAAGCAGCACCTCGCCAGCCGGGACCTGCACATGAAGGCCTGGGCGTCTGCCCCAAATGTGAATTCTGATGGAGTTGGGCAGGATGGCCTGCTGCTGCAGCACAGACAGTCCCTAGACTCCGTGGCCTCGAGCAGCAACCACTCCATTCTCTCTTCTGATTCGCATGTCGGCTGGCTCGGCTGGACGGCTCTGTATGCGTGATGGCATCCGCGGCCGTGGTCATCTGGAGGCTCCACTGGGCCGGATGTCCAAACGGCTCCGTGCCGTGGCTGCAGTCGATACCAGCTGTTGGCTGGGAAGTCAGCGCCGCTGTTGATCAGAGCTCTACACGAGGGAGGCCTTTCCACGTGGCTTGGGCCTCCGCACCTCACGGCAACTGCGTGCTGAGGGGCCGAGCCCCGCGAGCAAATGTCAGCGTCAGGCGTGAGATCTCCTCGCTGCCCACTGCTTGCGTGACCTCCACACGCACCATTGGTCAAGCAGGCCCAGGCCAGCCCAGATTCAAGGAGAAAGGAAATAAACTCCTGCTTTTATTGGGGACAGAGGCAAAAAATTTCTAGCCCTTACCTTTGTGGGCCTGGGTTAGAGGCCGAAATTGTGCATTTCCAAGATGTGGCTGGTAATGCCCATGCTGCTGGTCTGAGGACCACATTTTGAGGTCCAGTTCTTAGAATTCATGGCTACAAAAGTCCCTTTTTTCCCTAATTAGTTAATGAGCACCCACTATGTGTCAGGAGTCACTCTCACCTGTGCTGTCATGTTGAATTATTTTGCTGTGTGGCTGGAGGGAGTTATTGCACCTCTCTGAACCTCTGTTTCCTCTTCTTTCCTCCTGCTTCTCCCCAGGCCTATCTGACCAGCCCTGCTGCTCTCATGTACCATGCCCTGGCTCTTCTCCAGATGGACTTTCAGCAGGTGGACCACACCACCCCCCCCCCCCCCCCCAGCAGAGAGAGGAATCTAGGGTAGTTCATCCAGACTTACTGAGAGATCCAGGGCCCAGCACCTAAAGCTGGATCAGGTAGGGCTGGAAGAATTGTGAGGGCGAGGAAACTGTGGGCATTTCCCTAACGTTCTGCCAGTTGCAGGAGGAATGTCTGTCCCAGTCCTCTCACTCAGCAGCTGCATCCTTCAAACTCACCCTCCTCTGATTGCGGGCAGACCTCACAGAGGCTGAGACTACCTCACAGGGGAGTTCGGGACAGGATCTGGACAAGATGTGCCCCCTTCAGGCCCTCATCTGACATCCTGTTTCCCAGATGGAACCCTGAGCCCAGAGAGGGCTGGCACAGCCCACAGTCAGAGTGAGGACGGGCAGGACTCCACCCAGGCTCTCCCAGCTCTGCCCTCCGCTGTCTGTATCCCGTGCTCTCATGACCCCCTGCAGCCTCACCCCCCACTCCTCCACATGCCCTCGCCTGACGGGGCTCCTTACCCCAGAGTCTGGTGTGGGTGAGCCTCACGAGGCTGTGGGCTTCGCTCCTGTTCCCAGCACTCATGTCTCAACGCAGGCCCTGGGCTGCCTGGAGGCAGGTCTTGACTTCCTGCCAGGCTGTGCTGTCCTGGGGCCAGATGCTCCCTGTCTCTGAGCTTTCTGATTCCGCACCAAGAAACAGTGCATGACGCCCTCCTGGCCCCTCATGTGGACAAGAGCCCAGGAGATGTGTGGGGACAAGGTTTGGCCTGGCCTTGCTCACCTGGCACCTGAACTCTCAGATGCAACCTTTCACCTCTCACACCCTGGAATGGGAAGGGCAGCTGCAGCTGTAAACTTGGGGCCCAGAGACACCTTTGCCCTCCCCTCAACTTGCCCCCTCCACCCCACGAGGAAGGTGCTGAGTCCTGAAGATCCAGCATCCACACTGTGTGGCCCTGAGCTGGTTCATAAGCCTCTCTTGACAACACTGGCTCCCCTCCCCCACCTCCATCTGGGCCTGCAGCCAGGTGGGGAGGAAGTAAGCAGGCGTGTTGGGATTGGCTGGCCCAGCCTGGCCCTGCCAGCCTCCCCCACTTCACAGGTTGGGCCTGAGACAAAGACTTCCCAGAAGCAGGGGAGAGGAAGTTGTGTGGGACAAACTGCTCCAGACAGAAGGTGCCAGGCTGGGGTCCAGGGCTGGAGGTGCCGGCCTGGGGTGGGGAGGGCGCTGCCCACGGCAGGGGTGGCTCCAGGGAGCTAGCTGGCTGGGACCAGGACGGTGGTTTCCTGTAACTGGAGCCTCTGGAAACTTCCCACTGATTTAGTTTGGGCCTCTCCTCCTTTTTCTCTCTTCCTCTTTATCTCTTCTCCCCTGTCTGTCTCTGTGTCTCTGTCTGTCTGTCTTTCTGTTTGTCTCTCTCTCTTCCTCTGGATTTCCATGGACCCCCTCCCCTCTCTGACCCCTTCTCTGAGCCCTCTCTGCCCTGGCCCCAGCCCTCACCATTCCTGCCCCTCGCTGTCCTGTCCCTCACACCCTTGGTCCTTGCCCTCTTTGTCAGCTGTCCGTCTCTGCGTCAAGCTCACCAATACTCGCTTTTCCTGGGCCCCAGGAGCTCGCCCTCCACCCCGTGTGCCCTGCAGGATGCTGCAGCTGAGCCTGTCCTGGCTGGGACTCGGGCCCGTGGCAGCCTCCCCGTGGCTGCTCCTGCTGCTGGGCGGGGCCTCCTGGCTCCTGGCCCACGTCCTGGCCTGGACCTACACCTTCTATGACAACTGCTGCCGCCTGCGATGCTTCCCGCAGCCCCCCAAACGGAACTGGTTTTGGGGTCACCTGGGCCTGGTGAGTGTGGCAGCAGGAGGGGTCTGGGGCATCAGGGTGGGTGGACTTCCTGAGGGGTTGGGAATGGGGCTCAGGTTGGGCTGGGATCTAGGACAGCGGAAGTGAGAGGGAGGCTCAGGCGGCCCCTCCTTGCTCACTCACTAGTTCCTCTGCTCTACCATCCCACGCCTTTGCCACGTCCTTGTCCCCACCCCAAGCCTGCTCTGGATCCATTAGCGCAGCTCTGAGAGGCTCCCAGGGCGGGCTGCACAGTGCTGGGTCCCCTTGTGTCCCCAGTCTCCACCACTGAGCTTGAGGCCTCTTCAGGGCACTGTCCAGGGTCCGCTCGCTGCTGGCCTGTGTCTGACGGCCTCTGGCCGGTGTCTGCTCCTCTTGGGCTTCCACTGCCCCACAAGAATTAACTCAGACCTCAGCCCCCTTCCCCCCGGGACACAGCTGGGCTGGAGGTGATATATGGGCAGTCTCTCCTTCTCCTCCCCTCCCTCCTGTCTTGCCTCCTACCCCCAAGATAGATCAGTGGGCCCTATCGCCCAACTTGGAAAGAAGTTGACCACTTACCCTTATGAAGGAGTCATTCTGGCCTCTGCCTTCATGGCCAAACCTCCTGGGAGGGGGCTCCTGGCTCACCATCGCAGCCTCATCCTCAGAGGACCGTCCCCTGTGCTCCGCCGGCCCGGTACTGCCACATTCCTCTTTGGATTTTGTCACCACGCGTAAAGGCATCGCCTCCAAAGCCACTGACCTGAGTGTCGCACTCTCTGACCATGGCCTCCTCTTCTTTCCAGCTTCTTTTTCTTTCTTTTTTTACCCTTTGGATCTTGCCGGGGTGTCCAGTCTGCTCTACACCCCAGTCCGACAGTTTCCTTCCAACCCCACTCCCTTGGACACATCCAGCTTAGATGCTCAGCCTTTGCACATGGGCTGAAGTCTCTTGCCCGTTGGGCTTTCCTTCACAGCCTCTTGGAAAACCTTTGCCCTGTCTGAGCTCAACCACCCAAGTCCTCTGAGCTCTTCTCCGTGATGATGTTAGAGAAGGTCACAAAACAGGACACAGGGGTGACATGTAAACTACCCCCTCCCACCTCCAAGGCACCTCGTTCTGCATCCAGACCTCCAGTCCACTCACTCTGCTGTCTCCTTGTGGACAAACACTAGTCTTCACTTGTTGCCTCCATTTCCCCGTTTGCTCCTCACCTGCTCCAGCCTGGTCCCCCACCTCTTCATGCTCCCCCAAGATGACCGTGACACCCAGGTTCCTAAATCCCATCTCATCCACTTCATGGCAGCTCTCTGACCTTGCTGATCACCCTGTCCTCTTGGAACCTCCTTTTCCTCTTGGTTCCAAGATGCCACCCTCGCCTGGTCTCCCTGTGGCCCCTCTGTCTCCCGTCTTGGCTCCTCCACCCCACCTTTCTATGTAGGGACCCCCTGGGATCCTAAGCCCTCGTCTGTCTCCTCTCTCTCCTGAGGCCACCTCGTTACCCAGGGCTCCAGCTCCTGAGTGGACCACCAGTTCCCTCTGTGAGTGAACTCACATTCACATCTCTCCTGAGCCCAAGGCTGCATGTCCAGCCCCATCCTCGTCTTCTCATGTGGAATCTCACACACACCTCATTTCAGCAAATCAGAGTCAGAACTCACGCCTCCTCCTGGATCCTGCCCCGTCCTCCGTGCAGCCCGTGCTTCCCATCGCCACGTCCCGTACTTTGGGGTCCCCTGACCCTCCTCTTCTCTCACTTGCACATCTGGTCCTTCAGCATGTCCGGCTGTGCTGCCTGCAGGATCTCTCCTCAGTCCGCCCCCTCTCTGCACGCTGCTGCCACCTCGGCTCCGTCCCTTGTCATCTTTCTCCCGGAAGCTTCTCCCAGCCTCCTTTCTGGCCTCCTTATCGCCACGCTTGTCCTCTGTCGCCCACTTTCTCTTTAGCCCTGGCGGCATTTCTCTGAAATTTAGTTTAGATCACACCACATGTCAACTGAGAACCATTCAATGACTGCCTGTCGCTCTGAAGACAAGGACTAAATGCTGCCCGGCGGGCCCTGCTGCCCCCGCCACCCACAGCCTGGGCACTCCGAGCCCCTGCTCTCCCCACGAGCCAAGCCCCCCCCAGAGCCTTTGCTCCTGCTGCTTCTCTGTCTGGAAGTGCTTCCCTTCTGCGGTCACCCGCTTGATCCCCCTTAACCTCCCATTTTCAGCTCACGTGTAACTGCCTTCTACAACCCTTTCTGGGCCCCTCAAAACTTAACCTCTGACTGGGCCCTGTTCATGCTGAGACAGTCAATTGTCCAACTGCTGCTTGATTATTTGTCTCTCCCACTAGACAGTAGCTCTGTGAGCAGACATGACATCTACAGTGCCCAGCCCAGGAGCTGACATACAGTAGACACTTAATAAATGTTGGCTGATGTTGTGGTTGAGGCCATGCCCCAGGCCTGGGAAAAACCTGCCATCACCTCCATTGGTTATCCAGGCCAAAGGGATGAGCGTCCAGCTCCTTCCCACCCCTTCCCCCAGACCAGCTTACTGCAGAACAGGATGACCCAGGTTTATCGCGAGGCGTTCCTGAGATTCTGGGTCTTGGGATGTTCTCACCATGCCCCGGGACAGCAGGGGTGTTATACAGTTACTGCAGTTCTTCCTCCCCTCCAATGGCTCGGCTGTGGAGGCCAGTCTTAGTCATCCCTCCTGCAGTCCCCCTTGCTGTGTGACCTTGGCAGAGTGGCTCTCCCTCTCTTGTCAATTTCTTCACATGCCTTGAATCTTCACCCCAGGGTCCTCGGAGAGCAGGGAGAGGGTGACAAGGTGGAATGACTTATGTTCACCTGCCTGGAGCACCTGGGGGTAATGGTGAGGCTTGGATGAAACATCCTGAGGGACTGGAGAGGAAACACCACTGGGAGGTGACCCACCCTCTTTTCATATTGGAGGACATAGGCTGAGTTTGTTCATCTGGAAATGGAACAATTGGTGGGTAGGCTGATAGGTTCAGGAGAGAGAGAGAGATGGAACACACTGGGAGAGATAGAGACAGACAGGACGCATTGTGAGAGATAGGCAGACAGAGAGGATGCACTGTGAGAGACAGAGAGACAGACAGGAGGCACTGTGAGAGATAGACAGATAGGACACACTGTGAGAGAGAGAGACAGACAGGACGCACTGTGAGAGACAGAGAGACAGACAGGACACGGTGTCAGAGATAGAGAGACAGACGAGATGCACTGTGAGACATAGATACACAGGATGCAGCGTGCATAGCGGCCAGCCCTCAGAAGGGGCTCATAGGTGGGAGCTGCCCTCCTGGTTGATGGTCAGAGTTCAGGCCCCTTCTCTGGCATCAGCCTGGGCTGGAGGGTCTTGGGACTGCAGACCCTTCACCATTCAAGTAACCAGAGGCCATGTGGAGTTGAAAATATGTGAGAATGAGCCCCTGGGTCTAGTCCTGAGTCCACCCTCCTGCCCACAAACCTCCCCCTTGAGCACCTCCCCCTGTGGCCGCCCCGTGGCTGCAATCACTCCCAGGATGAGGGAAATCCATCTTCTGGAGCCAAGGTCGGCCTCTGTGTGCAGAGCGTGTCTTCTCCCTGTGCCCTGGTTGCTCCCTTGGGACTTGGAGAGGCCTCAGGGACCCTCCTGCCCTGAGAGGAAAGGAGCAGCAGGAGCCTGGATTCCCCCATCCCTGCAGAATCTGGACACAGTGTCCACTGCAGAGGCTGCAGGGGGGACATGCCGTGGCTGCTTCTGGGGAGTGATGGCCCCTCCTTGCTTGCAGTTTCCCCCGACAGAGGAGGACTTGAGAGACGTAACTCAGCTGGTGGCCAACTACCCCCAGGGATTTGTGACCTGGATGGGCCCCTCTTGTCATTCTCTGCCATCCAAACATCACCTGTTCTGTCACCATCACCACAGATCCCCCCTGAGACATGATGGTGGGTACCGTAGCATCATTCAAGGGCTGCAAGCCCTCCCTGCCAAGCTTCTGTGACCCCTACAGGTTCAAAGGCCCCTCTTGTTCTAGGGTGCCCTTGGCCATCTTTTTCTTCTTTCTTTTATTTGCCACCCCCATTCTGGTGTTCGAGACACTGCTTGGTATCTGTGGGGAAATTCAGACCTGGCTCTTCCCTGGAGGAACCCTCAATCTTGAACACACAGAGCTAGACAGAGTCGCCTCCAATCTTGTTGTCAGGATGGGCCTGAGGGAGAGAGACAGGGGCTGGGGGACCACAGAGGGGAAGCAAGACTTCTGCCATTTGAGCAGTCTGGAGGGCTTCTTGGAGGAAGAGTTGTTGGAAGTGGGTCTGGAATGATGAGTATGAATTTTTTAAGAAAAGAAGAGAATGTGTATTCTATGGAGAGGAAGAGCCCACTCTAAGGCCTGGAGGTGAGAGAGCCAGCACCTGCAGTGCAGGTGGGGTGATCTGAGTGAGAGGCAAAGAAAAGTGGAGAGGGGAGCAGAGTGAGCAGGATTTCAAGACCACCCAGGGAGAGGTGATGGGTTCTGAGGGCGAGCCATGGAAGGTAGCGAAGAGGAGAAACAGATGAGGAGCTGGAGAGATGGACAGAGAAACAGGGTCAGGGAAAGAGAGAGATACAGAGAACGAGGGAGGGAAAGAGAGAGAGAGAAGGATGCAGAGACAGATAAACAGTAAAAGAAGCATGTATGTACAGAGATACAAACACATCTATCTATCAATTTATCCATCCATCCATCATCTAATCATCTCTCCATCTATCATCTAGTTATCTATCTACCCCTTCATCTATCTATCTATCTATCTATCTATCTACCCTATCTATCCATCTATCATTTATCCGTCTATCATCAAGTCATCATCTATCCATTATCTGTTTATCTATCCAACTATAAATCCATCGTCTATTCATCCATCATCTAATCATCTATCCATCCATCCATCATCTATCTTTCTTTCTATATATATCCAGCCATCTATCATTTATCCATCCACAATCTAGTCATCTATCTATCCATACATACATTATCTATCTTTACATCCATCCATCTGTCCACCATCTATCCATCTATCTTGTACCTAATTGTCTATCTGTCTGTCTATCTATCCATCCATCATCTATCTGTCCATCCATACACTGTCTGTCTATCTATCTATTTATCTG
The DNA here is from genome assembly GCF_041296265.1 of Equus caballus. Classification (NCBI taxonomy): domain Eukaryota; kingdom Metazoa; phylum Chordata; class Mammalia; order Perissodactyla; family Equidae; genus Equus; species Equus caballus. The sequence goes on from NC_091704.1 coordinate 14,822,975, forward strand.
CCTAAAGAAACAGAGAGATGTAGAGAGTGAGGGGACAGGAGAGGCATATAGATATATAGACACAAAAAAAGACAGAGACCAACAGAGAGAAGCTGCCTTAGTGAGATGGAGAGAGGTGTAGATCAATAATCCAGGCAGAAGAGGAGAAGGGAGTGCGTGGGGGTGTGGTGGGTAGGGTGGGTGCAGAGGGCAGTTGTCGTTTCTGAGGCCAGGTCTGGCCTCGTCCACTCCTATCCCCAGGCGAAGAGCAACGAGGAGGGCTTGCGGCTGGTGGAGGACCTGGGCCACTACTTCCGTGACGTCCACCTCTGGTGGATGGGACCCCTCTACCCCATCCTGCGGCTCGTCCACCCTAAGTTCGTTGCCCCCCTGCTCCAGGCCCCAGGTATCTCTTCCAGGAGCCTCCGACCCCAGCCTCTTTCCTCCCTTCGCTTTCAGCCCTTCTTACCCCTGGACAGACCAGGCTGAGCAAGGGGAATGGACAGCGTCAACAGAGACCCAGCTATGCCACTAACCTGCTGGGTGATTCTGGGCAGGTCCTTGGCTCTCTCTGGTTGCCAAAATCTCTTTCATTTTTGAGTGGAGGAAACTCAATACTGTTGATCTAAGTAAAAAAGAGAATCTATTGATTGAAAAGCTCAGGGAGTGTTGTCTTCAGGCACAGCTGCATCCAGGTCTTCAAACAATGCCATTGGGAATCTGTCTTCATCTTTGTAGTTCTGTGTTCCTCTGTGATGGCTTCACTCTCCTGCTGGTAAAGATGAGTCCCAGAAGCTCAGCCCCCGTGGACAAGTGAGCTCATTCCTCACAGACCCAGGGAAAGTTGCAGGATTCCATGAAATTGGCCTGGCTTGGGTCACAGGGACCAATTCCTCATCTAATCACTGTGACTTGGTTGACAAGGCTTAGGGCCATATGTCCAGCTCTGGAGCAGAGGATGGGGTGGCATGGCCACCCTTCTAACTACATGGAATGAAAGTGGAGAGACTGTGGAGTGCTAGTTCCAGGACATGGGATGGATGCTGGACAGGCAGATACCACAGATGACCATCCACCAGCATCCTTGCTAGGTGGGTATTTCCTGGGTGAGGAAGCTGAGGGTCAGGCACGCATAACGGCTTCTCAAGGTCACATAGCATGCTGACGTTTCCTTCTTAGTTCTATGTGTTCTCAGCTGCCCTGTCTGCCTCTGATGGGAGGGAGCCTAAGCTGAAAGGTGATTTGGGGCTGGGAAATGGCCAGACTATTGTGAGAGAAGATCCACCAGACCCCAGGGTGGTCAGCTGTGTCTGATTGGCCCTGGGGGGGCTGGTCTAGAGGCTGGAGGGAGCAGTGGCAGCTCTTCATGGTGGGTGGATCTCAGCATCTGATGGGGGCAGCATGCTCTGGTCTTTTTAAGGACAAGGGAGCCCTTGAACAAAAGCACTTAACAGCAAATATGGTGTGGAGGAGAATGCTGAGGAAGTCTGTGTCATACCTGGGCCATGTCTGGCACATTAATGGGACTGTAAATCCTGTCTAGGGCCCATCTGTGGCTCACACTGAGGTCATGTCAGATTGTCTCAGCCCCATGTTAGAGCATGCTGTGTCATGTCAGGGTGTGTCATACATGTTGTTTCATGTCAGTACGTGTTAACACATGGTGGGGTCATGTCAGATGTCTCAGGAGATATCAGATGGTGCTGACCAGACACGGTGTCCCAGGTCCCTATGAAGGCGTTTTGTAGAGTGCTGGGCTGTGCTCAGGTGTTTAGAACATGTTGGATCATGTAGGAGCCATGTCGAGCCATGCTGCGATGTGTTGTGCCATGTTGGGGTGCCTCTAAGCACTAGGGGTGCATCTGTGGGCTCTGCCTTTGCTCTACTCTGTGCTGCTGCCTGGTCTGGTCCCCCTTCACCTCACCCCTCCTCCCAGCTTCCTCTGCCCTTGGCCCCACTCCTTCTATGCTGGGCGTGGAGGGGGAGGGCAGACCCCTGGCCGAGGCTCCACCCCACCTCAAAAGTCCCTCCCCTCCCCCTCTCCATGGCCCCTGATGGCTTACCTCTCATGTCAGCTGCCATCGCACCTAAGGATATGTATTTCTACAGCTTCCTGAAGCCCTGGCTGGGTGAGTAACTATGGGCAAAGGGAGTTGGGGATAACCTTGGGGGCTAGAGGAAGACACTATCCTTCACTACTCCTTGTGGCTGCCTCTACTAGGGGACGGGCTCCTGCTGAGTGCTGGTGACAAGTGGAGCCACCACCGCCGCCTGCTGACACCTGCCTTCCACTTCGAAATCTTAAAGTCCTATATAAAGATTTTCAACAAGAGTGCAGACATCATGCACGTGAGTTCCTTGAACCCAGGGTCCCAGCTGGAGCCTTGGGAAACGGGGAGAGGCCTCAGACACACATCTGGAGTCCTGGCTCTGCTGGATGGCTTTGGGGTCATTGCTTTTTCTCTCCAAGCCTCATTTCCTTATCTGTAAAATGGGGATAATAATCCCTTCTTAAAGGGTGGTCAAGATGATGTAATGGATTCATGTTCCTGGCACATAGTAGGTACCCAGAAGGCTTTAGTTTCTAGCCTGCCTCACTGAAGCTCTGTATATTCAAGATAGTAATGATGAAGGTTGCATAGTAGCTCTTTCTGCATGACACACCACGGGCTTGAAAGAACTAGTGTCTGTTATTGCTCACAAGATGATGGGTCCATCAAGTCGTCTCATCTCAGCTGGAATCACTCATCTGTCTGTGGTCATGGATGGGTTTGGTGGGCAGCTCTGCTGATCCAGGCTCAGCTCTAATACGTGTTTGGGGCTTGACTGGCTGTCGTTTGTCGAGGGTGGCCTTGGTAGGACAAATGGATTCCTGCATTTGTCTCTCATCCTCCAGTAGGCTAGCCTAGGCTCAGTTGCATGGTGCAGACTGGGATCTAAGAGAGTGAGCAGAAAGATGCGGTACCTCTTGAAGCCTTGTTTCAGAACTAGCACACCATGATTTCCACCTTTTTCTATTGGCTGAAGCAGCTCAGATTCGAGAGGTGGAGAAAGAGGTTCTATCTCCTAATGGAAGAGCTGCAGAGTCTCACTGCAAAGGAATAGTGTATACGGAGGAACAAAGGAATGGGGACGTTTCTGTCGTCAGCTGCCGCTATGATAATGATGAAGATGATGATGATAGCTAACAGTGATTTAGTGCTTACCACATACCAGAAATGGTATTCAATGCCATGGCGTATGTTGTCTAATTTAATTTTCACAAGCCTATGAGGTAGAGATGATTATTATTGCCACATTATAGACGATGAAATGGAAGGTCAGAGAGGTTAGGGAGCTTGCCAGAGTTCACATAGCTAGTAAGTGAACTATGAGTGATGGACCTGGGATTCTAACCTGATTTGTCCAACACCAGAGAAGGTTATATTAAGTATTACTGAAGATTTGAGCGGTGGAGCCCAGAGGAGGGCTATGAACTGACCCAATGAACTGAACTTTCTGCTCTGCACACAGAGCTGGACCTTGAACCCAGGCCACCTGACCCCCAGCTGTGGGGTCTTCATGTCCTCATGGTAATAGCGTCCACTCCCACTCATGCCTGCTTCTCCAGGGGAGGGGTGCGTGGGGCCAAGAGACTGGGTCTTGGGAGCCTGTCCTGGTGTTGGGTTGGGGCGTGGCTCAGGGGAGGCCCCATCCCATCCCCGGCTCTGCCCCTTCTCTGTCCAGGCCAAGTGGAAGCGCCTGGCCTCGGAGGGCAGTGCCCATCTGGACATGTTTGAGCACATCAGCCTCATGACCCTCGACAGTCTGCAGAAATGTGTCTTCAGTTTCGACAGCAATTGCCAGGAGTGAGTCCTGGCCCAGGGCCTCGGAACATGGGCCATAGATGCAAGGGAACAGACAGAGGGAGGACTGACCAGGGCAATCAGAAGGGCCTTCCTGGAGGAGAAGGGTCCGAGCCGGACACTGAAGCAGGGAAGGGGAAAGAGAGAGAGCAATCCTTTTGGGTAGGTAGAAATGTTTGATACAGGCCAGGAGGCTAGGACGAGCAGAGTGTGTACAACAATGTAGAGACGCCTGGGAAATAGGATTGGAGGTGTAGGCAGGGGTAGATCTTAATGACATTCAAAAGCCAGGCAAAGGAATATGAACTTGATCCTAAGGTTTCCAAGGAGCCATGGAAGGTGTTTGAGCAGATGAGGATCATGGTCAAAGCTGAGCTTGGACATCTGACTCTAGAGAAGACTTGTGTAGACACAGGATGCAAGGAGACCATGGAGAGGAGTAGGCCTGAACTTGGTGGAGAAAATGCAGCAGATTTGGGAGAAACTGAGGAAGAATGGGCAGGATCAGATATTGTGTAGGAGAAAGAGGAGATGAATGTGATTCTCAAGCTTTGCCCTGGTGTCTAGGACATGAGACAGCTCACAGATATGGGAGGCAGAGAGAAGCATGATGAGGGCACTCTTTTATGGATGGCATGTGGTCCTGGGTTTCTGGCTGGGAGGTGCTCCTAGGGTTTCCCATGAGTTGAGAAGCTGCTTCATAATGCTCTCTCTGGCCTGGGCCTGCAGGAATCCCAGCGAATATATTGCTGCCATCTTGGAGCTCAGTGCTCTTGTGACAAAACGGCACCACCAGATCTTCATGCACATGGACTTCCTGTACTACCTCACTCCCGACGGGCGGCGCTTCCGTAGGGCCTGTGACCTGGTGCACGACTTCACAGATGCTGTCATCCAGGAGCGGCGCCGCACTCTTTTTAGCCAGGATTCGCATGACCTCCTCAAGGCTAAGGCTAAGACCAAGACTTTGGACTTCATCGATGTGCTCCTGCTGGCCAAGGTGGGCTTCTCTGGGATCTGAATTCAAGAGGTAGGATGGACCTTGATTTCAAATGTCAGATAGGAGAACTTAGATTTGATGCAGAGGGTGCTAGTGAAGGTGTATGAGGAAGGAAGGGACAGGTCAGAGATAAGTTTTAGGCATGACTCCGTAGAAGGCTGCCTGGAAGGAGTAAGGAGGAGGCAGGAGACCAGGGAGGAGGCTTGTGGGGTGGGCTCTGGAGATGATAAGAGAAGGATCCCACTTGGATGATGGAGCTTCAGGGACTGTTCAGGTTAGACTCAGGCACCCTCAGAGCTGGTGTGATTCAAAGGGTCTTCTTGTCCTTTCTCCAGGATGAAGATGGGAAGGAACTGTCAGATGAGGACATCCGAGCTGAAGCTGACACCTTTATGTTTGGGGGTGAGAATACAGAAGGGGCAGGGGTCTTTCTATCCCAGGGACTTGGCTGGTGGTCCCTGGACAACCTTGTCACCCTCCATCCTCCCCATTCTCACTGAGGGCCTTAATGTAAGGACGCTGTCCACCTTCTGGTGCTGAAGCCTCCCAGAAACCCAAACTTGTCTGGCTGCCTCTCAGGACATGACACCACAGCCAGCGGCCTCGCCTGGGTCCTGTACAACCTCGCGAGGCACCCAGAGCACCAGGAGCGCTGCCGGCAGGAGGTGCGAGAGCTCCTGAGGGACCGTGAGCCTAAAGAGATTGAGTGGTGAGTGCAGGTGCACATGGTCTGTTCCTGAACCCCTCTGTCATTTCTACTTAGTGGGAATAGGAGCAGAACCCACAGGTAGGGTCTGGTACCCAGCCTGGAGAGCAGGAGAAAGTTTGCAGACTTTTGAGACAGAAAGATCTGAGTGTCCACACTTATTGCCCCACTAACTTGCTATGTGACTAATAAAATCAGTTCTCTTTTCTTCATGCCACTTTCCTCCTCTGTAAATTGGTAGGGAGGGTGGGGAGTCTCTCCCCCACAGAGCTGCAGCAATGTGTGTAGAACAGATGCCACTCAGAATGGATTCAGTAAATGCACTTCTCCCCTCTCTTTTTTTCTGCCTGATGTTGCATTTTTTCCCCAAAGAGCCAAGCTGCCCTTAATTTTTATTCTCTTCTCCAATTCCCGCCTAATAGTCTATTCCAGGGGTTTGCAAGAGGTCTTTGGGAGTAAAAAATCATCCATCTCCTCATTCAGTAAACATATCCTTTCCCAACTGCCCTTTCCCAACTCAGTGTCCAGTTCTGTTCTAGTCCTCCCTGGGCAGGGCTGGGCAGAGAGGAAAGGAGGTGAGGCTGGGTAGTGGAACAATGAATACAAATTCACCACTAGATGTGGATAGTGGACAGTGCTCCAGGCCAAGGGGATGGCTTCTGCAAAGACCAGGACAGAAGCGTGCAGGAGTGAGCCTGGCAGTTTGAGGGGAAGTAACAGTGGTTGTATCCTTATGAAATTTACAGTATGAGGAACAAGAGGGGCTCCCGAAGAGGCTGGAGCTGGAAACAGAAACCCCTCTTGGAATGCTTTGGAAACCATGTTACGAGTTTCCAAACCTGTCAGTTCAAGTCCTTTGAAAAGCCAATACCAGATAAAAGATAAGTTGGCAGAGATGCTGCCTTTAGGGGAGTCTCACATTGGGCAGAAATGGTAAGGCAATAGTGGCCACTGGGCTCAGTCTTCGGCTGGGAGCTGCCCAGGTAGCTGTGGTGTTGGCTGGAATGCTGCAGCAGGGCCTGGAGACCCTATAGCTGGAGGCTAAAAGCTAAAAGCACTCCTTGTAGCTGTACAGCATTCTTTCTGGAAGGGAGGTCCATGACTAATGCAAGAGGGCAATGGGAGCCATGGGAGATCTTTGAGTATAGGAGGGACGGGTCGGATATGGGTATTAGAAACATCTTTCTGCAGCTACAGGGGCAAACTGGGGTGGAGGTCGGGGAGAGCTGGGGCCTAGCGGGCCAGGGGGAAGATTCTGATCCAAGGGCTGAAGGACAGTGAGGAGGTGTTGGACTGGACAAACACTTTGGAGGTAGTGCCCTCAACTTCAAGGCTTTGCTTAGCACAGCAGTCCTGTGAGTTGGAGAAATGTTTTTGTGCTTCTCCCAACTTCAAAAAATTATGCATTTGATAAAAATGTACATAGTACAAAATGGTTTACAGTGAATATAAGCCTCCTTCTTTTTTTTCTCCCAATTTTATTAAGATATAATTGACATATAACATTGTATAAGTTTAAGGTGTGCAACATGATGATTTGGTACATGGATATATTGAAAAATGAGTACAGTAGGGTAGGTTAATGCACCTAACACCTCTCTCTCTCTTTTTTTTTTTTTAGATTTTAAAAATTTTTTTCCTTTTTCTCCCCAAAGCCCCCCGGTACATAGTTGTATATTCTTCGTTGTGGGTCCTTCTAGTTGTGGCATGTGGGACGCTGCCTCAGCGTGGTTTGATGAGCAGTGCCATGTCCCCGCCCAGGATTCGAACCAATGAAACACTGGGCCGCCTGCAGCGGAGCGTGCGCACTTAACCACTCAGCCACGGGGCCAGCCCCCTAACACCTCTCTCTTATGCCAGCACCCCAATCCCATGGTCGCCTTCGATGGTTTCCTGTGTCCTTCAGTCTATAACCACGTTTATCTGTTCACAGTCTTTCTTACTCACTCATTCATCTGTCTTGTCGCTCTACAAATGAGAGTATACACAGAGCATTCAGGCATGCTCATCGAAAATATAATTTCAAGATCCTTTCATTTTTTTAAATAAAATCTAAGTTTCAGAAAATTAATTTTGAGTTGCAAAATCAATATTGAGAAGAAGGGGCCGGCCCCGTGGGTGAATGGTTTTCGCACGCTCCACTTCAGCGGCCCAGGGTTTCCCTGGTTTGGATCCTGGGCACGGACATGGCACCACTCACAGGCCACGCTGAGGAGGCGTCCCACATGCCACGACTAGAAGGACGCACAACTAAATATACAACTATGTACTGGGGGGATTTGGGGAGAAAAAGCAGGGAAAAGTAAAAGAAGATTGGCAACAGTTAGCTCAGGTGCCAATCTTAAGAAAAAAAAATAATAGGAAGAAGTCTATTTTTTGTGCACAAAATGAAACATCATGGAGAAGATTAGTTTCAACTTTGTTGCCCTCTCCCCAAGCCTAGTTCCTTCTCTGTCTCCTGAGGGGTCTCTAGAGACATCAGTCTGTCATATGTCGTTTCAGACCTTTCTTTTCTCTTGGAATGTCTATGTATGTATATACTGTTGCAGTTTAAGAGAAATACACGCATGCCCACACACTTGCTCACTTGTTCTTCTCACTCAACAGCGTGTCTTAGGGCTCCTTTTTCTGAGTGCTGCACAGCATTGCAGTTTACTCAGCTCATCCCTCTATGGAGGATGTATATGAAAATATTTGCAATTATAACATATTGCCAAATTGCCTTTCGGCATCTCTGTACTGATTTACCCTGTAGTGTGATAGGACCAGTGATCCCTATTTCCTTTTTGATAGCTGTGTAGAATTCCACCATATGGATGTACCATAATTTATTTAAACATTTCCTTATCAATGGACATTAGTATAGTTTTGTAGTATACTATAGTCTTTTGCTGTAGCAAACATGATGTAGTGAACATCCATGTATGCTGACCTTTGCTTACATATGTGGGTGTCTCTCCAGAACAAATTCTTAGAAGTAGCATTGCTGACTCAAAGACCATTTGAGTTTTGCAACTTAATAGCTCACAGCAAATCCACTCCTCCAAACAGATTTTGAGAGTGCCAATTATCTTGCATCCTCACCAACAGTGCGCATTATAAAACTTTAAATCACCAACAGTGTGCATTATGAAACTTTAAAACTGTAGCCAATCTGATAGGTGAAATATAATACTTTGTTATTTTAATGAGCATCACTTTAAGTATGGGTAAAGTTGAGCACTGTTTTCACATGTTGATCAGCAATGCATTTCTTTTTTTGTGAAGTTTCAGTTTGCATAATTTGTCCTTTTTACATTGAGCTTTTTTCTAGTTTTTTTCATATTGGTTTATAAGTGTTCTTTAAATAAAAAGAAAATTACTTCTTTGTCTGTTATGCAAAAATTATCCCCGAGAGTGTCTTTTGACTTTATTTTTGGTTTTGGTTCATTTTCTTGTAGTCACATTTATTAACTTTTTTCTTTTCTTTTCTTTTCTTTTTTTTTTTTTTGGTGAGGAAGATTGGCCCTGAACTAAGATCTGTTGCCCATCTTTCTCTTTTTGCTCGAGGAAGATTTGCCCTGAGCTAACATCTGTGCCAGTCTTCCTCTACTTTATATGTGGGACACTGCCACACTGTGGCTTGATGAGCGGTGTGTAGATCTCTGCCTGGGATCCGAACCCACGAATCCTGGGCCACCAAAGCAGAGTGTGCATACTTAACTACTATGCTACTGGGCTGGCCCTAACTTTTTTCTTTTATAGCTTCTGGGTTTTTAAAAAAATCATGCTTGGAAAAGACTTTCACACTCTAATACTAAACTGTAAAACTCTTGTTTATTTTCTTCTAATGGGTTTATTTATTTAAAAAAATATTTTATTAAAAATTTAATTTTGTTTATATAATACTTTTGTTTTTATCTTTTATATTTAATGCTTTGTTCCATATGAAATCCATTGGTATAACTACTGAGGTAGGAATCTTTTTTCCTCCAAATGGCTAATTGTCTCAAAATAATTTAATGAATATTTTGTATTTGTCTTAGAATTTTTAATAATAGCAGCTTCATGATAAACTAAATTAATTTATATATTTGGGTTTATTTCTGTACTCTACTCTGTTCTATTTATTTATATATTCATACATAAGCACCAAGAAGTGTTCATTATCATACTTTAAAAAACATTTCATACTTGATAAAGTATGTTCTGACGGAGTATGAATAACTTGATAAAGTTTGCCCCATCTTATTAATTTGTTTTTACAAATTTTTTCTTGCATTCTTATTTTTCCATTTGAACTCTATGATCGGGTTGGGTAGTTCAAAAAATACTCTTGAAAATTTTAATTAATTAGCTTTTTGGACCTCAGGTGCGAAGGATGGAGTTGACCATGTCCCCCAATTTATGACTAATTGTCATCATTTTTTCATGCAATATTTATTCATTCCCATTCAGCCCAACTCTCCACTTTCAGTTCTCCACCAATATGATTCGAGAGAGCTTGATCCTTTTATTTGCATAATTTCTTGTTTTGGGTGGATGTATTTTAAAATTCACAAATACTACAGATCTCATGCTGGTTCTCACCTTTTCCGGAAGCATAGCACTACGATTTCATTAGATTTTATCATCCATGGTCTATGTACACTTTAGATTATTGCTTGGAGCCATCATATAGTACTTCCCTCTCCAATCCCTTACAGCTGAATACTCAGGCTGCTTCCATCTCATCACTGCAGTGAACACTTTGTACATGTGTCTATCACCTGTCTGAGAATCTCTCTGGGATCTATACCTGGGAGCCAACTTGCTGGGTCGTAAAACACACGTTGCCTTTCCCTGACGATACTGAAGCCCTCGAGCATGGCAGCCCCTGTCCACACCTCCACTATCAGTGCTTGAAGTCCCTCTACCCCCACACCTCCTCGTCATTGCCCACCTTGTTAGCTCTTGCCTTGAATAGGTGTGAAGCAACATCTCATTGCTATACAATTTCCATTTCTCTGAGAACCAATGACTGAGCATCTCTTCACGTTTTAAATCTCTTGTGTTTGAGCTTCTGTGAATTCCTAGATCATGTCCTCTGCCTACTTTTCTCTTGAGTCACATCTGTCATCTCTCTTGTTGATTTGCAGGAATTCCTTGTATATTCAAGATATTGTTCTAGATCTATATATTTATTGCAGATATCTACAGTGAATCTCTCATCTGATTTTTTTTTGGTCCGTGGTGTCTTTTATTAAACAGAAATCCTTAATTTCAATGCATATTTATTCATTTTTTTGTCTTCCAGTTTGAGCTTTTGGGGTTTTATTTAAGAATTCCTTCCTACTCCTACGTCACAAAGATGTCGCCTAGGTCATCTTCTTTTAACCTAATTGTCTTACCTTTCACATGTGAGAGGAGACAGCATCCTGTGTATGAAGTAGATGAGGATCTAGTTCTTTCTGTTTCCACATCACCAGTTGTCCGAACCCTGTCTACTAAACTATCCATCCGTCCAGTGGTTTGTGGGGCCTCCTTCACCAGATGCGAAGTTTTCATCTAACCACGTGCAGTATCTGAGTTCTCTATTTTGTTCCATGAGTTTGTTTTCCTGTTCTTGCAATAATACTACACCGTTTTTTTTTTTTTAAATTACTTCACTTTGGTAATAGATCTTAATATCTGGTAGGTTGAGTTCTCTTTCTTTGACCTTTTATTTTTAAAATGACATAGCTCTTGAAGTTGAATCCTTTCAAACTGAATAAGATTACCAAGTTCCAAAAAAAAAAGAAAAAAAAGCCAGCTAGGATTTTATTGGATTGCATTGAATGTATTGATTAGTTTACAAATAATTGATACCTTTATAATATTAGGTCATCCCAACTTAGAGTGTGGAGGGGATCTTATTCATTCAAATAACTTCATAAGCCCATTATAGAGATTACTTTTTTTTTGCTTTTTAATTATATAATTCAAAAAACTTTTTTAAATGCAAATATATTAACACTTTTAAGGATACCCTATGAGTATTGTGTTTTCCTCAGAAATGTTTCTAAAGTTTTCTTCTACTAACTTTCGTGGTATTAATTTTCTAATGCTTCAATCCTTGGTCCATGTGGAACTTATCCTGTTATAGGAGTGAGGGTCAGAGGAAGGTGGAGAGAGGGTCTAACGGGGCAGGAGGAGGGCTGAGGGGTCTCTGTCTTGGCTCTCTGGATAATTGTTCGGGGGTTTCCTTAGGGACGACCTGGCCCAGTTGCCCTTCCTGACCATGTGCATCAAGGAGAGTCTGCGGTTGCATCCCCCAGTCGCGGCCATTTCCCGCTGCTGCACCCAGGACGTTGTGCTCCCGGATGGCCGGGTCATCCCCAAAGGTGCCCTCAACGTCAAGGGGAGGAGGGTATTGGTCCCATGAGGGGAGACCAGGTCCCGACGACCCTCTCTTCCCCCATAGGGAACATGTGTGTCATCAGCATCTTCGGGATACATCACAACCCGTCAGTTTGGCAGGACCCTGAGGTGCGGCCCTTCCCCGCTTCTCCATGCCCAGGACCTGGTGAGGGGGCGGGGTCCTGACCGGGGAAATCACAGGCTTCGCCTTCTCTGCATGCACACCTGTCTTTTCTGGGGGCGTCGGGTGTCCTGAGAAACCCCACCCAGCAGCCCTGTCTTGGCCTCGCCCGCAGGTCTATGATCCATTCCGCTTCAACCCAGAAAACCCCCAGAAGAGATCACCCCTGGCTTTTATTCCCTTCTCTGCGGGGCCCAGGTGAGGGCAGGGGGTGTCTGAGGCGAGGATGGGATGAGGGTGGTAGGGGCATTCAAAGGATGTGCAAGCCCTCGTGGGGGGCCCAGGCTTCACTCTCCCTGCGGGTGGGGATGGGGGGGGTCCCAGGACAGGTTCCCACGCGACGGTGCAGGGATGGGGGTCCCGGGACAGGTTCCGGCGCGATGGTGCGGGGATGGGGGTCCCGGGACAGGTTCCGGCGCGATGGTGCGGGGATGAGGGTCCCGGGCGCCGTCGAGCCCCCACTCCCGCCGCAGGAACTGCATCGGGCAGACGTTCGCCATGACGGAGATGAAGGTGGTCCTGGCGCTCACGCTGCTGCGCTTCCGCGTCCTGCCGGCCGGGGAGGAGCCGCGCCGGAAGCCGGAGCTGATCCTGCGCGCCGAGGGCGGACTGTGGCTGCGGGTGGAGCCGCTGAGCGCGGGCCCCCAGTGACCCGCGGCCTCCCGACCCGGGAGCCACCCCGACCCCACACCTCACTGTGCAGATTCCCAGGAATAAATCTGTGCTGTCACCTCTGCCCCAGCCTATCGGGAGCCAGCAGGGGGCGGTGTTGGCTGCGGAGGATGGGGAGGGGACGTGGTGGGTGGAGGCGGGGCGGTGTCTCTGAGGCCGATGCCCTGCCTGCCTCTCCCGCTGACCACAGGGACCCACGCCGCTCAAGGGTTCTTCTAGAAACCAACGAGGGACTTCATCCTGTGGGCAGTAGGGAGCTGTGGGAGGTGTCTGAGCAGGAGGGGGCCAGGGTGGAGGACGGACGTAAGGGGCACTTTTGAGGCTCTGAGTCACGGAGGAGAACCTGTGCTCTGAGCACTCTGACCTCGGTTCCATCTCCTAATATACCCAATCTTTCCTCACCTCAGAACCCTTCGCTGTGTATCTGTGGTTACTGTGTTACTGTCTTGACTTGAACATGACAAGCCGGATGCTTTATAGTGTGTTGTGTTGTCTGTCCCTGTTGCAGTGTCTGCTGTTTTTGCTGGGTTTCACTCCTAGGGTCAGTGTTCTTGTGTGCCTGGTTACCACTGCCTGGGTAGTGGCTGCCATATTTGAAATAATATCCGTCGAATTTGAAGGAGGCAGCTTTCTGTAAGAGGAATCCTAGGAGCCGTGCTGGGTGAGGATGAAGTTAAATGAAGTTCAAGGCTCATGGTGCCCAAGGCCACCAGGAAGATTAAAGTCAAGCCGCAGTGACACTTGCAGGCTCCTCCTCTTCCATTTGCTGTCATGCTGAGGGTGGAGCTTTGTGAGGTCTCCACCAACGTGAGGAGTGCTCCCCTCCTGGCCTCTCCCTGGGCTCTGCCTTTTCTCTCCCCACCACGAGGACATCCAAACAGGGATTCACATTTTCTTGGCTGGAGAAATGCCTCCAGGGTAATAAAATGAACATAATGTTCATTTTATCTCTGGGTTCCTGTTTTCATTTGAGTAGTGTCTTCCTATTTCTTTACTGTCTTTTCAGGTCGTTATTCACTTAAGAAACTGGGAAGGTATCCAGCTTTGAGAGTTGTTTTTAGAAACCTGAAAGTTTAATCCAAGTAGCCTGGCTTTCCATTCATGGAAAACAGAAGTCTCAATTGGGATTTTAAGTGGTCCTGGTCCAGTTATGACTCCACTCTTGCATGTAGTAGGAATGGTGGTTGCCTTTAAGTGTATAGATTTCCAGGCCATAAGAGCCCACAGCAGGTTAAGGGGAGGCCTGCACATCACCCAGACTCTGGACTCTGGGCTGAATGGAGGCAGCAGGTGGACTTTGGGTTTGACTCCCTTGGGATGTTGTGAGTGTGTTCCTTGTATAGGAAGCAGGGTACACACGGGATGTTTTGGTAGTCAACAGGACGGCCTGTTCGGGGACTGCTAATTGTGTATCAGGATACGCATTTTGCTCTCTTAGAATCCTTAGTTTTTAGGTATGTGCATGGCTGGCTGTAACACAAATCATACCTGAAGGCTTTTCTTGAAGGTAGACTGGTTAAAGAACTGTACCGTGTCCCTTATGGAGAAGTCAAAGACTACATGGTAATTCCGGGAACCTTCTTGAAGAGACAGCTGAGATGCTCTCCCTGTCCAGTCTTCCCCTCTCCTCCTTCCTGTTGCGTGGACCATTGAGGTGGTGACTGGAGCTCCATCTTGGGTCACAAGGACAAGACTACTCTTTGGAGCAGGTGGAGCAGACACCTCGATGCCATCAGGGTCAAATGACCCTGGATCAACCACACCCTGGAGTTGTACTACCAATGTCACAATCTCAGTCTGCTCTTTACCAGCTGTGTGGGTTGTGGAGAATTGTTTCTCTCTCTGAGCCTCAGTTCTTTTCCTGTGAAGTGTAGGCACTTTACCACACTGCTGTGGAGACTGAATAAGCAGGCATACACAGCATGACTGGGTTAATATCTGGTGGGCATCAGCACTCAGTGAGGGTTACTTTCCTCCCTTTCGACCCTCTTTTTGTATCCCATCCTAAAATTTAAAATGTTTTAAAGTCGTGAAGCTTACATTTAAGTTTTGAGGAATGTGGCACCCAGATGTTGAAGAGACGTATGATTGGAAGATTCAGTGAGTCCAAAATATCCATAGTTATGTCTGAGAAATTACACGGGCGTTCGATGTGAAGCTGGCCTGAAGCTAGGAAGTGAAAATGGTTTTTTCGCTCAGAGAAGCATGACCCGGACTTCATTTTAGTCTGGACATTCCAGGAAGCGGGGTTCACGCTGGTCTGCAATAGGGAGAGGAATGTGGAGGGGATGGGAATGAGGCTGTTTCCTTCAGCACCTGGCACAGCGGCCGTCCCTGGACTGGCTCCTGTCAGGCTGTAGCGGGTCCGGGGGTACAGGGTACAAGTCTCAGAGCCTGTCAGGAGCCCACAGATCGAGGGCCTGGACTGGTTGGGTAAGAAGCACATGAAAAGTTGCTCAACATCACACCCACTAGGGAAATGCCAATCAATGCCACAGTTGATACCACTTCACAACCACTAGGATGGCAAGAAAATAAAAAAGGGAAAATAACAAGTGTGGATGAGGATGTGGAGTGATTGGGACCCTCAGACACTGCTGGTGTGAATGTAAAATGGTGCAGCCATGAGGGAAAACCGTTTGTTGGTTCCTCTATAAATTTAACCTAGAATTACCATATGACCCACGCCCAGGTATATTCCCCAAAGAATTGAAAACAGGTGTTCAAACCAAAATTTGTACATGAAAGTCCACAGTGACACTATTCACAACTGCCAAAAGTTTGATTTTTGGGAAATAATCCAAATATTCATTAACAGATGAATGGTAAGCAAAATGTGGTTCATCCACACGAAGGAATATTGTTTGGTCATAAAAAGGAATGAAGCACCGACACATCCTACAACTGGGATGAACATTGAAAGCATGATGTTAAGTGAAAGGAGCCAGACACAAAAGGTCACATATTGTACAATTCCATTTATGTGAAATGTCCAGAATAGGCAAATCCATGGAGAGAGCAAGCAGATTGGTGTTCGTCAGGGGCTTGGGGGTGGGGGAATGCGGACTGACTGCTAATAGGGATGAGGCCTGGGTTTTGGTGATGAACATGTCTTGGAGCTCGATAGAAGAGGTGGTTGCACAACATTGTGAATGTCCTAAATGCACGGAATTGTGTGCTTTACAGGGGCTAAAATGGTGAATTTCATGTTATGCGAATTTTACCTCAACTAACACGCTGCTATTTTATCATATATCTATTTGTTAATCTGGTTTTTTAACTTAATAATATATTGTGAACCTCTTTCCATGACTTTACCTTATCTTTCCAACACATACAATCCTCATCTTGGGGACTTGAAGATCTTTAATTGTGAAGTGTTCAAGCCACTCTTTATTTTTTTTAATGGAATTATGTTAGAAAATAACTTAAAAGTTTGTCTCGCTTTGCAAGAATTAAGATTATGATAGTTTATACCCTTGTGAAATTTCAGTTGTACGTTATTGTTAGTCATGTTGTGGGTACACCACTTCATCCTTTGTGCCCTCCCACCACCCCCCCCCTTTCCCCTGGTAACCACCGATCAGTTCTCCTTGTCTATATGTTAACTTCCACCTATGAGTGGAGTCATACAGAGTTCGTCTTTCTCTGTCTGGCTTATTTCACTTAACATAATACCTTCAAGGTCCATCCATGTTGTTGTAAATGGGACGATTTTGTCTTTTTTATGGCTGAGTAGTATTCCATTGTGTATATATATATATATATATATATATACACACCATATCTTCTTTATCCAATCATCAGTTGCTGGGCACTTAGTTTGGTTCCACGTCTTGGCTATTGTAAATAACGATGCGATGAACATAGGGGTGCATGGGACCTTTGGAATTGCTGATTTCAAGTTACTTTGTTTATTTGAGTCTTCTCTCTTTTTCCCTTAGTGAGTCTGGCTGAGGGTTGTTCAATTTTGTTTATCTTCTCAAAGAACCAGCTCTTAGTTTCGTTCATCCTTTCTACTGTTTTGTTGGTCTCTAGTTCATTTATTTCTGCTCTGATTTTATTATTTCTCTCCTTCTACTGACTTTGAGCATTGTTTTTTCTTCTTTTTCTAGTCCTTTTAGGTAAAGCTAGGATTACTTATTTGAGATTTCTCTTGTTTGGTGAGGTGGGCCTGTATTGCTATGAATTTACCTCTTATGACCACTTTTGCTACATCCCATGAGAGTTGGTATGTTGTTTGCATTTTCATTTGTCTCCAGCTATTTTTTATTTCTCCTTTGATTTCTTCACTTATCAATGGTTGTTTAGTAGCATGCTGTTCAGTCTCCACATATTTGTGACTTTCCCAGCTTTTTTCTTGTAGTTTATTTCTAGTTTCATAGCATTGTTGCCAGAAGAGATGCTTGATATGAGTTGTATCTTCTTAAATTTATTGAGACTTGCTTTGTTTCCCAACATATGGTCTATCTGTGAGAATGTTCCATGTGCACTTGAGAAGAATGTATATTCTGCTGGTTTTGGATAGAATGTTATATACGTATATAACAAATATATGTGTTAAGGTCCCCTACTACTATTGGGTTACTGTCAATTTCTCCCTTTATGTCTGTTAATAGCTGCTTTATATACTTTGGTGCTCCTGTGTTAGGTGCATATACATTAATAAGTGCTATGTCTCTTTGGTTCGATGTCCCTTTTATCATTATATACTGCCCATCTTTGTTTCTCATTATCTTTTTTTTTCTGATTTTTCTCCCCAAATCCCCACAGTCCACAGTTGCATATTTTAGTTGTGGGTCCTTCTAGTTGTGGCATGTGGGACACCACTTCAACGTGGCCTGGTGAGTGGTGCCATGTCCACACCCAGGACCCAAACCTGCAAAACCCTGGGCCGCCAAAGCGGAGCATGCAAACTTAATCACTCAGCCATGGGGCCAGACCCCCCATTATCTTTTTACCTGGAAGTCTGCTTTGTCTGATATAGGTATAGCTACATCTGCTTTCTTTTTCTTGCCATTGTCTCAGAGTATCATCTTCCATCCCTTCACTCTGAGTGTATGTTTGTCTTTAGAGCTGAGATGTCTTTCCTGGAGGCAACATATTGTTGGGTCTCGTTTTTTAATCCATCCAGCCACTCTGTGTCTTTTGATTAGAGAATTCAATCCATTTACATTTAGAGTGTTTATTGATATATGAGGGCTTAATACTGCCTTTTTATCTTTTATTTTGCAGTCGTTCTATATTTCCATTGTTGCTTTTCCCAAGTATTTCTGACTGCCATTTCAGTTTGGTGGTTTCCTGTGATGGTTTTCTCAGTTTTCTCTTTATTCATGATTTGTGACTCTACTCCGATTTTTCGTATTGTGGCTACCATGAGGTTTGTCTAAAAGATCTCATAAGGGCTGGCCCAGTGGTGTAGCGGTTAAGTGCACACATTCTGCTTTGGTGGCCCGGAGTTCACCGGTTCAGATCCCAGGTGCAGACATGGCACCACTTGGCAAGCCATGCTATGGTAGGCTTCCCACATATAAACTAGAGGAAGATGCGCATGGATGTTAGCTCAGGGCCAGTCTTCCTCAGCAAAAAGAGGGGGATTGGCAGAAGATGTTAGCTCAGGACTAATCTTCCTCAAGAAAAAATTTTTAAAGATCTTGTAGATGAGATAGTCCATTTTCTGATAGTCTCTTATCTCCATCAGTCTGGCAGGTTCCATTCATTTCCTCTTCTCCTTCTATGTTTTTGTTGTGACAAATTATTCTTTTTTGTGTTGGGAGTTTTTTACTAAATTGGAGTGTTTATAATCATTTTTTATGTTTTTCTTCCCTTTATCTTTTATGTTATAATTAAATGTTTGCTAACCTATTCTGATAGAGAGCTGCAGTTTTCTGACTTTGTCTGTCTCCTTATCTCCTTCCTCAAAGCTTTGTAAACCTTTGCCTTTTTGTTTCAGGTAGGAGGGTTCCCTTCACCATTTCTTGTAGGGGAGGTCTAGTGGTGATGAACTCACTTAGCTTTTGTTTATCTGGGAAAGACTTTATTTCTCCATTGTATCTGAAGGATAGTTTTGCTGGATAGAGTATTCTTGGCTGACAGTTTCTGTCTTTCAGTACTTTGAATATATCATTCCATTCTCTCCTACTTCTTAAGGTTTCTGCTGAGAAATCCACTGAAAGCCTGATGGGGGTTCCTTTGTAGGTTATTTTCTTCTCTCTTGCTGCCCTTAATATTTTTTCTTTGTCATTCATTTTTGATAGTTTTAATATTATATGCCTTGGAGAAGGTGCTTTTGCATTGATGTAATTAGGAATTCTATTGCCTTCATGTACTTGTAAGTTGAGTTTCTTTCACAGGTTTGGGAAGTTCTCAGTATTATTTCTTTGAACAAGCTCTCTGCTCCTTTCTCACTTTCTTCTCCCTGTGGGATACCTATAATCCTTATGTTGCTTTTCCTAATTGAGTTAGATATTTCTCAAAGAATTTCTTCATTTCTTTGGAAAACTTGGTTTTCTCTCCTCCTCCACCTGAACCATTTCCAGGTTTCTATCTTCAAGGTCACTAACTCTCTCTTCCATAAGGTCTGCTGTATTTTTTATGTTTTCTATATTATTTTTTATCTCACTATTTGTATTCCTCATATCCAGAATTTCTGTTTGGCTTTTTTTAGAACTTCAATCTCTTTGGTAAAGTACTCCTGTTTGTTAATTTTATTCCTGTGCTTATTGAATTGTCTTTCTGAGCTTTCTTGTAACTCATTGAGGTTCTTTAGGACAAGCTGTTTTGAATTCTCTGTCAGTCAGATTGTAACCTTTTGTGACTTCAGGTTTGGTTTCTGGAGAGTTGTCATTTTCCTTCTGTTTTGCATGTTACTGAAGTTCTTCATGGTGCTTGATGAATTGATCCTCTGCTGGCATGTTTCTGGTAGTAACCATATTTCTTTATTTGGTACAGCTTTGGTTACTCGGTTCTGATCACCTGGGTCTCAGGTTCCTCCGCTGGCTCTCCACAGGCTCGGATGCTGCAGTCCCAGGCACCACCTGTGCTGCTGTTCCAGGGATGTCTTGGGGTGCTTGTTGCACCCTTGCCAGGGGTGCTGGGTTCACAGAAGCCATTGTCACTGGGGCCAGGGGACCTGGGGACTTGTTTACAGCCTCTGCTGATGGTGGAGCTGGAGTCGGGGTTGCCAGCACTGGGGGGCTGTGTCACTGGTTCTGCTGTGATTCATGTTGCTTCTGGTCACAGATACCCGCTGCCACAACTGGGGAGGAGGGCAGGTGCTGTTTTTTATTATCTTGCTCTGTCTGCTTGTGGTTATGCCAGCAAGCAGCTCTGCACTTACAGAGTTGAGGTCATGACCACTCAGCAGGATGTCTTCACTCAGGCCAGGCCACCACACTCGGCAGGTGGGCCACACTCACACAGGTGGGGCACCTTCACATGGGCTGAGCTGCCACCACTCAACAGAGAGCATTTTCAGGCCAGGCTGCCCCAGCAGGGTGGGCACTTCTGTGAGCCAGGCTACCCCGCCTCCACTCACAGTCGCACTGGCCATTGTGTGAGGATCCACAACATGGATTGCTGCCACCAGGGAATGGGGACTGCTCCCCTAATTCCACAGCTGCCCAGGGTCCAGTCCACACACCTTCAGAGGTGCAGCTGCATGGATCTCTCAGGCATCCTGCTGTGCTGTGTAGGGAGTCCTCTGTTGGTTAACAGATGCCCATTTAGTTGTAAGTTAGAGGGGAGAGACAAAGGGGACAACTCACTCCACTGCTGACATCACTCCAAGACTGTCCTTTCAATAAATGATACTGAAACAATTGAGCGTCCACATGCAAAACAAAAAATTCAACTCATACCTCGCACCTTATTCAAAATTTAACTTAGTATGCAACATAAGACTAAATGATGTAAAATCTGAAACTTTTAGAGGAAAAAGTAGGAGAGAATCTTTGTGACCTTGGTTTAGACAAAGAGTTCTTATATATAACACCATAACCTTATCCATAGAAAGAAAAAGTTCATAAATTGTACTTTAAAACAACTTGAAATTTTTGCTCTGCGAAAGAAACTTAAGATAATATAAAGACCAGCCTCAGACTAGGAATAAAGACTTGCAAATCACACATCTGACAAGAGACTTGTATGCAAAATACATAAAGAACTCTCCAAACCCAAAGATAAGAAGGCAAACAACACAAGGAAAATAAATGGGCAAAAGATTTGAACAGGCAGTTCACCAAATAAGATATATGGATGGCAAATAAGCCATGAACAGATGTTCAACATCGTTTGTCATAAGGAAATGCAAACTAAAATGACAGTGAAACATCATTGCACACTCATAAGGATAAGATGGCTGGGGGAAAAATGACACCACCAAGTGACAACGAGTATATGGACCAACTAGAACTCTCATACGTCACTGACAGGAATAGAAAATGATACAGACACCTATGGGAAAAAGTATGGATGTTCGTTAAAAAATTAAAAACAGAACTGCCATGTGATCCACTTTTGGGTATATATCCAAAGGAAGTGAAATCAGGATCTTGTAGAGATATCTTCATTCCCATGTACATGGTAGCATTATTCACAGTAGACAAGATATAGAAACAAGCCAAGTGTGCATCAATGGATAAAGAAGATGTGGGATATATATATATATATACACTGGATATTATTCAGCCACGAGAAAGAAGAAAAACCCACCATTTGCAACAATTTGGATGGAGCTTGAGGGCATTATGCTAAGTGAGATAAGTCAGATAGAGCAAAACAAATACGCTATCATCTCAATTATATGTGGGCTCTAAGAAAGACAAATCAGAGAAACAGTAGAGTGGTGATTACTAAGGGTTGAGGGGTGGGGGAAATGGGGAGATATTGGTCAAAGGGAGCAAACTTCCAGTTATACAATTAACAAGTTTGCAGATCTAATGGACAGAATGGTGATTATAGCTAATAATACTGTATCATATACTTGAATGCTGGTAAGAAAGTAGATCTTAAATGTTCTGACCATAAAAAAGAAATGATATTTATGTAACTGAATGGAGGTGGTAGCCAATACTATGGTGAAAATCATTTTGCAATTTATAAATGCATCAAATTAACACATTGTGCACCTTAAACTTACACAATGGTATGTGTCAATTATATATCAATGAAGCTGGAAAAATTGACTACATTTCATTTTTTAAAATGACACAGACACTTTGGACACAGTTTGGCCATTTCTTCTAACGTTAAACATACACATACAATATGACCCAGCCATCCCATTCCATGAGCAATGAACACTTATACACAATATTCACAGTAGTTTTATTCATAATAGCCACAAACGGAAAACAATCCACATGTCCACCAACTCATGATAAAAAGAGTAGCCCGTCCATACAATGGAATATTACTTAGCAATAAAAAGAAACAAAGTATTGGCATATGCAACAGGGGTGAATCGCAAATGCATTACATTAAGTGAAAGAAGCCAGAATATAGGGATGCAGAATTGAGCAGTAGTTGCGGGGGACTGGGGATGAGAGGAGGCTTTTGACTCTCAAGGGTGACTGCAGGAGAGATGGTGATATGACTCTAGGCGTTTCTCTAAGCTCAGAACTGCACACCAAGTAGAGCAAATTTTACATTTGCAAATTTACATACCATGTTGAGATGAGGCCGGGTGTAACTAAGCACATATGTTATTTGCAGAAATATACTATGAAATGATATACAGAAAGAAAAGTGTTTACCAAAAGAAGAAGAAACTTGGCAAACAAAGGACATACGGACAACCAATATTTTTCACTGTGCATTTTATTTTTTTATGTGAGTGAATGTATTGCATGTCAAAACTATTATATTCAAGAATTTAGACACCATTGTCAGAGTCTCATCTAGGAATCCTGGAGTGGTTCCCAGGTGATCTGATGCACCTAGGGCTGACACACACCTTAAAGATCACTTGCTTTGCAGGTTAGGGCATACCTCTGATGCCAAGCTGATCAAATTCACCCCTACTCCACCACTCACTGGGTGACCTTGAGCAAGTGAGTTAATCTCTGATTCATAAGATGGCTGTGAGGATGAAATCAGCATTTAGGTGGGGGAGCTGAGTATCATCACTTTTTCCCTTCTCAGTGGTCTACCTCTGTTGATAGGACCAAAAATGTCGCTGTCTGCAAAGTCACCAGGCCATATATGTTCTATGAAAGGTGTTTAAGCACACCCACCTCTTACATGAATATATGTATATCTATTGCTATAACAATGAAATTTCTCCACCAAAAGTTATTTGACTAAGAGTAACTCAGTTTATGATCAATATAATCAATAGCAATATCTCAAGCCATCAATGTGAATAACGAGAATTCTTGCAAAGCGAGACAAACTTTTAAGTTATTTTCTAACATAATTCCATTAAAAAAAATAAAGAGTGGCTTGAACACTTCACAATTAAAGATCTTCAAGTCCCCAAGATGAGGATTGTATGTGTTGGAAAGATAAGGTAAAGTCATGGAAAGAGGTTCACAATATATTATTAAGTTAAAAAACCAGATTAACAAATAGTTATATGATAAAATAGCAGCGTGTTGGTTGAGGTAAAATTCGCATAACATGAAATTCACCATTTTAGCCCCTGTAAAGCACACAATTCCGTGCATTTAGGACATTCACAATGTTGTGCAACCACCTCTTCTATCGAGCTCCAAGACATGTTCATCACCAAAACCCAGGCCTCATCCCTATTAGCAGTCAGTCCGCATTCCCACACCCCCAAACCCCTGACGAACACCAATCTGCTTGCTCTCTCCATGGATTTGCCTATTCTGGACATTTCACATAAATGGAATTGTACAATATGTGACCTTTTGTGTCTGGCTCCTTTCACTTAACATCATGCTTTCAATGTTCATCCCAGTTGTAGGATGTGTCGGTGCTTCATTCCTTTTTATGACCAAACAATATTCCTTCGTGTGGATGAACCACATTTTGCTTACCATTCATCTGTTAATGAATATTTGGATTATTTCCCAAAAATCAAACTTTTGGCAGTTGTGAATAGTGTCACTGTGGACTTTCATGTACAAATTTTGGTTTGAACACCTGTTTTCAGTTCTTTGGGGAATATACCTGGGCGTGGGTCATATGGTAATTCTAGGTTAAATTTATAGAGGAACCAACAAACGGTTTTCCCTCATGGCTGCACCATTTTACATTCACACCAGCAGTGTCTGAGGGTCCCAATCACTCCACATCCTCATCCACACTTGTTATTTTCCCTTTTTTATTTTCTTGCCATCCTAGTGGTTGTGAAGTGGTATCAACTGTGGCATTGATTGGCATTTCCCTAGTGGGTGTGATGTTGAGCAACTTTTCATGTGCTTCTTACCCAACCAGTCCAGGCCCTCGATCTGTGGGCTCCTGACAGGCTCTGAGACTTGTGCCCTGTACCCCCGGACCCGCTACAGCCTGACAGGAGTCAGTCCAGGGGCGGCCGCTGTCCCAGGTACTGTAGGAAACAGCCTCATTCCCATCCCCTCCACATTCCTCTCCCTATTGCAGACCAGCGCGACCCCCGCTTCCTGGAATGTCCAGACTAAAATGAAGCCGGGGTCATGCTTCTCTGAGTGAAAAAACCATTTTCACTTCCTAGCTTCAGGCCAGCTTCACATCGAACGCCCTTGTAATTTCTCAGACATAACTATGGATATTTTGGACTCACTGAATCTTCCAATCATACGTCTCTTCAACATCTGGGTGCCACATTCCTCAAAACTTAAATGTAAGCTTCACGACTTTAAAACATTTTAAATTTTAGGATTGGATACAAAAAGAGGGTCAAAAGGGAGGAAAGCAACCCTCAGTGAGTGATGATCACCACCAGATATTGACCCAGTCATGCTGCACATGCTTGCTTATTCACTCTCCACAGCAGTGCGGTAAAGTGCCCACACTTCAGAGGAAAGGAACTGAGGCTCAGAGAGAGAAACAATTCTCCACAAGCCACACAGCTGGTAAAGAGCAGACTGAGATTGTGACATTGGTAGTACAACTCCAGGGTGTGGTTGATCCAGGGTCATTTGACCCTGATGGCATCGAGGTGTCTGCTCCACCTGCTCCAAAGAGTAGTCTTGTCCTTGTGACCCAAGATGGAGCTCCAGTCACCACCTCAATGGTCCACGCAACAGGAAGGAGGAGAGGGGAAGACTGGACAGGGAGAGCATCTCAGCTGTCTCTTCAAGAAGGTTCCCGGAATTACCATGTAGTCTTTGACTTCTCCATAAGGGACACGGTACAGTTCTTTAACCAGTCTACCTTCAAGAAAAGCCTTCAGGTATGATTTGTGTTACAGCCAGCCATGCACATACCTAAAAACTAAGGATTCTAAGAGAGCAAAATGCGTATCCTGATACACAATTAGCAGTCCCCGAACAGGCCGTCCTGTTGACTACCAAAACATCCCGTGTGTACCCTGCTTCCTATACAAGGAACACACTCACAACATCCCAAGGGAGTCAAACCCAAAGTCCACCTGCTGCCTCCGTTCAGCCCAGAGTCCAGAGTCTGGGTGATGTGCAGGCCTCCCCTTAACCTGCTGCGGGCTCTTATGGCCTGGAAATCTATACGCTTAAAGGCAACCACCATTCCTACTACATCCAAGAGTGGAGTCATAACCGGACCAGGACCACTTAAAATCCCAATTGAGACTTCTGTTTTCCATGAATGGAAAGCCAGGCTACTCGGATTAAACTTTCAGGTTTCTAAAAACAACTCTCAAAGCTGGATACCTTCCCAGTTTCTTAAATGAATAACGACCTGAAAAGACAGTAAAGAATTAGGAAGACACTACTCAAATGAAAACAGAAACCCAGAGATAAAATGAACATCATGTTCATTTTATTACCCTGGAGGCATTTCTCCAGCCAAGAAAATGTGAATCCCTGTTTGGATGTCCTCGTGGTGGGGAGAGAAAAGGCAGAGCCCAGGGAGAGGCCAGGAGGGGAGCGCTCCTCACGTTGGTGGAGACCTCACAAAGCTCCACCCTCAGCATGACAGCAAATGGAAGAGGAGGAGCCTGCAAGTGTCACTGCGGCTTGACTTTAATCTTCCTGGTGGCCTTGGGCACCATGAGCCTTGAACTTCATTTAACTTCATCCTCACTCAGCACGGCTCCTAGGATTCCTCTTACAGAAAGCTGCCTCCTTCAAATTCGATGGATATTATTTCAAATATGGCAGCCACTACCCAGGCAGTGGTAACCAGGCACACAAGAACACTGACCCTAGGAGTGAAACCCAGCAAAAACAGCAGACACTGCAACAGGGACAGACAACACAACACACTATAAAGCATCCGGCTTGTCATGTTCAAGTCAAGACAGTAACACAGTAACCACAGATACACAGCGAAGGGTTCTGAGGTGAGGAAAGATTGGGTATATTAGGAGATGGAACCGAGGTCAGAGCGCTCAGAGCACAGGTTCTCCTCCCCGGCTCAGAGCCTCAAATGTGCCCCTTACGTCCGTCCTCCACCCTGGCCCCCTCCTGCTCAGACACCTCCCACAGCTCCCTACTGCCCACAGGATGAAGTCCCTCGTTGGTTTCTAGAAGAACCCTTGAGCGGCGTGGGGCCAAGTGGTCAGCGGGAGGGGCAGGCAGGGTGTCGGACTCAGAGACACCGGCCCCGCCTCCACCCACCACGTCCCCTCCCCATCCTCCGCAGCCACCACCGCCCCCTGCTGGCTCCCGATAGGCTGGGGCAGAGGTGACAGCACAGATTTATTGCTGGGAATCTGCACAGTGAGGTGTGGGGTCGGGGTGGATCCCGGGTCGGGAGGCCGCGGGTCACTGGTGGCCCGCGCTCAGCGGCTCCACCCGCAGCCACAGTCCGCCCTCGGCGCGCAGGATCAGCTCCGGCTTCCTGCGCGGCTCCTCCCCGGCCGGCAGGATGCGGAAGCGCAGCAGCGTGAGCGCCAGGACCACCTTCATCTCCGTCATGGCGAACGTCTGCCCGATGCAGTTCCTGCGGCAGGAGTGGGGGCTCGAAGGCGCCCAGGCCCCTCATCCCCGCACCATCGCGCCGGAACCTGTCCCGGGACCCCCATGCCCGCACCATCGCGCCGGAACCTGTCCAGAGACCCCCATCCCTGCCCGCAGGCAGAGAGAAGCCTGGGCCTCCGCCAGGGCTTGCACATCCCCTGAGCCTGGCCCAGCCTGCAGCCCGAGCTCAGACCAGCAGACAGGGGGCAGGGGCTCTGAGCACACCGAGGACCCCAGGCCCCAGACCATTACCCATAACCTCCGGGGCAGGGGGGAAGGAGAGCTGGAACTCTGCCCATCTTCACTTTTCCCCTTTTCCCGCCCTCACAGTCATGTTGGGATCTCAATCCCAGACCCCCGCCCCCATCACCACATCCCCACCTCAGATGCCTGCCGTCCTCACCTGGGCCCCGCTGAGAAGGGAATAAAGGCCAGAGGTGACCTCTCCTTGGTGTTTTCTGGGTCGAAGCGAAAGGGATCATAAACCTGGGGGCGAGGCCAAGACAGGGCTGCTGGGTGGGTTCTCCCAGGACCTCCAGCCTTGGAGAGTCAGACGTGTGTATGATGGGGGGAGGTGATGTCTCATTTGTCAGGTCAGAACCCTGCGCCCTCCCCTGGGTCCCCTTAGGGGAGCAGACAAGGATGAGAGTGGGGGGAGGCAGCACCTCAGGGTCTGGCCACACGGATGGGTTGTGGTGGGTCCCGAAAATGCTGATGAGGCAGATAACACCTGTGGGAGACGAGGGGCCGGTCAGGAAGAGGTCCCCCGCTGGCAGACGGGCCCCTTTTCCTGCCCAGGATGCTCTTCCCCTTGACGTTGAGGGCACCTTTGGGGATGACCCGGCCATCCGGGAGCACAATGTCCTGGGTGCAGCAGCGGGAGACCATTGTCACTGGGGGATGCAACCGCAGACTCTCCTTGATGCACATGGTCAGGAAGGGCAACTGGGTCAGGTCGTCCCTAAGGAAACCCCCGAACAATTATCCAGGGAGCCAAAACAGAGACCCCTCAGCCCTCCTCCTGCCCCGTTAGAGCCTCTCTCCACCTTCCTCTGACCCTCACTCCTATAACAGGATAAATTCCAGATGGATCACACATCTCCAAACTCACTAAGTTGTGTACATTAAATGTGAACAGCTTTTTGTATGTCAATCACATCTCAATACTGTGGTTTGAAAGAAAAGCAATATTACACAAGTGCCAGACTGAGAACATCAGCTAGATATTTTTTAAAGCTTTTCTGAGCAAAACACAACACCCAAAAGCCAACCATAAAATGGTTTTCAAATTTGCATAAAATAAAATAATTTTTATGGCAAGAAAGTAAAATCAAAAGGCAAAGGAATTATTAAGAAATGAAAGAAACAGCTCCAATGTTTTGCTCTTATTTATCACCGTGCTAGAGATACGAGCTAATGCAATTAGACAAGGGAAAAAAGGAGCGTAGCACAATTCGAAATGTGGGGATAAACATGTCACTTTTGGTAGAGAGTGATTTTACACTTAGAAAACATGAGAGTCCCCCAGAAAAAAAATTATAAGCATCAAAGATCTGGTAACGGGGCTGAATTCTTTTTCTTTCACTCCCTTCTTGTTGTGTGGTGATTTGAATTTTTAATAGCTGATACAGTTAACTGGTTCAAATTAGAAAACTATAAAACACTGTCCCTGTGGCCCAACACCACTCATTTCCCCTCTTTATAGTTTGCTTAGGTTGTTATTTTTGATGTATCCTTCCAGAGTTATGTTTTTGCATCTTAAAAAAAGTTATAAAATGGCATATTATATACTACAAATACTGCTCTGTATCTTTTTCATTTAATAGCATATCAATCTCTTCTTGTCTATCTCCTGGGACTTGTGACAAAAGTTGGGCCTTCCCCAAGGGAAAACAGGATTGAAACAAAAACACAACCCACCAAATGGGAAAAAAAATACTTGCAAACCAAATATCCAACAAAGGATTAATCTCCATAATATGTAAAGAACTCACACAACTCAACAACAAAAAATCAAACAACCTGATCAAAAAATGGGCAGGAGACATGAACAGACATTTCTCCAAAGAAGATATATGGATGGCCAATAGGCACATGAAAAGACGTTCATCATCGCTGATCATCAGGGAAATGCAAATCAAAACTACACTAAGATATCACCTTACACACGTTAGAATGGCTAAAATAACCAAAACAAAAATAACAAATGTTGGAGAGGTTGTGCGGAAAAAGGAACCCTCATACACTGCTGGTGGGAATGCAAACTGGTGCAGCCACTGTGGAAAACACTATGGAGACTTCCCAAAAAATTAAAAATAGAGATCCCATATGACCCCGCCATCCCACTACTAGGTATCTATCCAAAGAACTTGAAATCAGCAATTCAAAGAGACCCATGCAACCCTATGTTCATTGCAGCATTATTCATAATAGCCAAGACGTGGAAGCAACCGAAGTGCCCATTGACTGATGAGTGGATAAAGAAGATATGGTATATATATACAATGGAATACTATTCAGTCATAAAATAGGATAAAATTGTCCCATTCATGACAACATGGATGGACCTTGAGGTATTATGTTAAATGAAATAAGCCAGATAGAGAAAGACAATCTCTGTATGACTCCACTCACATGCGGAAGTTAAACATGTGGACAAGGAGAACAGATTAGTGGTTACCAGGGGAAAGGGGGACTGGGAGGGTGGGCACAAAGGGTGAAGGGGTGCACCTACAATATGGCTGGCAAATAATAATGTACAACTGAAATTTCACAATGTTGTAAACTATCATAATCTTGATAAAAAGTAAAATAGAATACAGTTTAAAAAATAGGGCCTTCCCTACCCTGGAACTATAAAACAATTTTTCCAGGGTTTTTAGACTAGAACTAGAGTTTTAAGACTCCTTTATTTTTTATTTTAAATCTTTGATTCATCTAGATGTTGTATTCTTATAATACATAAACACAGTTTGAATTAACTGTTTTCCAGGTAGCTTCCCAGTTGTTCCAAGATCTTTAATTAAACGATCTTCATTTTTCCTATTTACATGAGACTCCCTCTTTGGTATTTACTATATTCATTAGGCACAAAATTTATAGGCACAAATTATTGGTTTTTCTATGTATAAGCAACAACCAATTAGAAAAGACAACAAGAGAGAAGATTATAATAATATTTATATAGAATACCTGGATTAAAATTGGCAAAAATCTGAAATCTGCATGTTCCTACTGAATTTATAAACTTCTCTCAATCCAAATAGAAGATATGATTCACCATAGCAACAAATATATCTAAGGATTAATTTAACAAAATGTGCATAAAATGTCTATGCAAAAATTTTAGACTCTATTAACAAACTAAAGACTTTTTGAATATCCAGAAACGGATATCCATTCCACACTCTGGGATAGTGTGTGTTAATATTGTGCAATAATCCATTTTCCACAGGCCAATCATACATTCAAGTCAACCAGTAGAATATATGCAATTCAAATGAAAATGTACCTGACATTTTAAAGAACTTGATAAACCTACTCCAAAATTGTTTCTGGGAAAATAAAAGGCGATGAAGAGCTAAGTCAATTTAAAATTGAAAGATTAAAAAGAAGAGGAACTCTACTGTATGTTAAGATTTATCACAAATATGCAGGAGTTAAAAAAACAGTGTAGCACCTCTGCAAGGAGAGGAAAATAGACCCATGGAACAGAATAGAAAGCTGAGAGACAGACACATGAATACGTGAAAACTTAACATCTAGTTAAGGAAACCCACAGAACCCTAGGGTATGGATGGAGGGAATGTCTGCAAAAGAAAATTCTGACAGATCTGACTTCATAAAAATTAGCCCAAAGTAGCCCAAAGAGATGTAAGGTACAACACAGTGAGTTTAATTAACAATACTGTATTATATATTTGAAAGCTGCTAAAAGAGTAGATCTTGAAAGTTCTCATCACAAGAAAGAAAAGTTTGTAACTGTGTGTGGTGATGGACGTTAACCAAACTTACTGTGTCAAGGATAACCCTAGTCTTCTCTGTAATGTCTCATTTAGTGCAATAAGAACTTGTTCTCACCGTGGTTTATGTCATTCAAAACCACTTTTCCAAAACTCATTCTTCAAGAAAAAGTAAAGAGTTCAAAGTTATACTTTTAATGTGCACACCTGAACTCCCACCTGGACAGAGACAGAAAGAGAGGAGTCATATAAATGTGGGTCTAAGGATAGATGTCTTCTAAAAGGAGGCACAGGAATTCATTGACAAGAGTTACCCACAGGGTGCAGATTAAGAAGGAAGTCCATTTTTATTGCAAATTCTTTTGCACTCTTCTTTTTTACTAAGTGCATAATTTTGGTTAAGTCTTGGATTAAAAACAATAAAAGTGTTTCTCCACCTCACAGGACCGCTGTGCTGAGCAAGACTTGGAGTGAACACTTCCTCCAAAACGCCTGTCCAGTCCAACATCTCTTCACCATCCCCCAGCCCCTGGCCTGGCTCAGGCCTCGAATCTCCTCCCTGGGCCCGATCCTACAGCTTGTCCTCTCCAGCAGGCCCCCCAGCCCTAGAAATCTCTCTCTGCTACCCAGATCTCACCTGTCCTCCTGCTGCTCAAACACTTTCCTTGGTTCTCCATTGCCTTTGAGTTAAAGATGGAGCCCTTAACATTTCACTAAAGTCTTCCACAACCGGCCTCTCCTGCCATCTCCCAGCCTCATCATCTCACCATGAGTCACTCTCTCTCTCTCTCATTCTCCCTCCCTTCCTCTCTCCTTCCCTTCCTTTGTCTCTCCATCCCCCACTCTCTTTCTCCCTCTCTTGCTCCCTCCTTCCCTCTCCTTTCTCTCTCTCTCCTTCCCCCTCCTCCATTCCCTCCCTCTCTCCCGCTCTTTGTCTCTCCCTCTCTGCTACCTTCCCTCCCCCTCTCCCTCTTCCTGTGCCCTTCCCCTCCCCATCACTTTTGCCCACACTATCTTCTTGACAGAACCGCACACAACTACACCCAAATGTCTACTGATCAGCATTCAAGGTCTCAGCTGAGAACTCTCTCCACCCTCAGTCTTGCCTATCTGCTCTGAACACAGGTCCTGCCCATGTGGACTGGGAGTGTCCTGACCTGGGATGATCCCCCTCCAGGCTGGGAGCTCCTGGAAGGCACAGGCCAGGTCTGGGTGCTTCCCGGGTCTCCAGGACACAGGATAGGGCTGGGAAGAGTTGGGGACGGCACAGAGTTGGGGATGGGCAGGCAGTATGGCAGTGTTCACTGAATGGGGACTGGGTGGATGAAGGAGCAGGTGTTCATGGACAAGAGTTGAGTGACTTCAATCCTCAGGTGTCCCCTGTGAACACTGGACTGAACAATATGATAGGAGTTAGGAGCCCAGCAAGCATCCAGGCGGTGAAGATGTTTGAAAGAATGTGATTTCAGAGAGAAAAGTAAGGGAGCAGAGGGGAGGTTCACTCTCTGAACAGGTTCTAAGGGGCATGATCTGCCCTCACACATTGCACTAATTCTCTTGCCGTCCAGATCTTCTACCCAGAAGGCTGTAACCTGTCCTTAGAGACCCGGGCTGGGTACCTGACCCCACCTCTGGGCTCTGCTCCTATTCCCACTAAGCAAAAATCACAGAATGGACGAAAAGACCTTCCCACTCCCAGCTGGGGCGCAGAGCCAGCAGAGGGTGTCAGGAATAGACCATGTGCACCTGCACTCACCACTCAATCTCTTTAGGCTCGCGGTCCCTCAGGAGCTCTCGCACCTCCTGCCGGCACCGCTCCTGGTGCTCCGGGTGCCTCGCGAGGTTGTACAGGACCCAGGCGAGGCCGCTGGCTGTGGTGTCATGTCCTGAGAGGCAGCCAGACAAGTTTGGGTTTCTGGGAGGCTTCAGCACCAGAAGGTGGACAGCGTCCTTACATTGAGGCCCTCAGGGAGGATGGGGGACTATGGGCTGGTCCAGGGGCCACCAGCCAAGTCCCTGGGATAGAGAAACCCCTGCCCCTTCTGTAATCTCACCCGCAAACATAAAGGTGTCAGCTTCAGCTCGGATGTCCTCATCTGACAGTTCCTTCCCATCTTCATCCTGGAGAGAAAGCAAGACCCCCCACATCACCGGCTCCTAGGGGCCCTGAGACAATCTCTGAAGCTCCATCATCCACCCAGGAACCCAAGCCAACCCTGCACTCCTGGACCTTCCTTGGTCCCTATCCCCAGAGGCCCCACCCCACAGGCCTCCTCCTTGGCATCCTTGCCTCCTCTCTTGTCCCTGGTGGGAGGAATCAATGATCCATGAACATTTCCATGGTTCTACGTGATGAAGGCTTTCTGAGAAAAATATATTGGCAACCCAAGCTGCAGGATGATTGACTGGCAACTTGCCTTGGAAGTTAGACATTGAGCATCGCTCCAGAGCCATTTGCTCACGTTGTTGGATGGTAGATCCAGAGATTCCTTATCTCCCCTGGAGATAACCCTACAGAACCTACAGACTTTGCCTTCTCACTGAAGATCTGCTTATATTCCAGAAGATTCTCCTTCTCCTCCTCTCCTTGTCTCTCTCACCATAAGGAAGAAGGGACAGATGAGTCAGCTGTCCTAAGTTCCAAGGTTCATACTGTGGGTGCACCTCTCTCGTGATGCAAGCATGGCTGCATGCACAGGTAAAAACATCACGCCACCCTCACAGGAACTTGGAAATTGGGAACCAGAGCCACACTTCTGCTCTGGCTACTGTTACTGCTGTGAGCAATAAGTGGGCTGCTCTGAGCCAGGGTTCTGACATAGATATAATATATATATATTAGACTTCATAAGTTAGTCATATGTATATCTGTATATGACTAACTTATTAAGTAGAGTAAAGTCTCAGGCCCTGCCCAGCATCAGTTTCACACTTAACAGCTCCCCAGAGCCTGCATTCCACACAGTCATCTCTAAAACATACCCCTGACCCATCCCTCCCGTCCTCAAGCACCTTCCATGGCTCCCCACTTCCCTCTGGGTCAGGTCCAAGTTCTTCTATCTCGCATTTGAAATCAAGGTGCATTCTACTTCTTGAATTCAGGTCCCAGAGAAGCCCACCTTAGCCAGCAGGAGCACATCGATGAAGTCCAAAGTCTTGACCTTAGCCTTGGCCTTGAGGAGGTCATCAAGACCCTGATCAGGGAGGGTGCGGCGCCGCTCCTGGATGACAGAATCTGTGAAGTCATGCACCAGGCGGCAGGCCCTACGGAAGCGCCGTCCGTCACTGGTGAGGTGGTACAGGAAGTCCATGTGCAGGATGATTTGCTGGTGCCGCTTTGTCACAAGGGCACTGAGCTCCAAGATGGCAGCAATATATTCACTAGGCTTCCTGCAGGATGTGGGCATGAAGGGAGGCAACAACTTAGCTCACCTGAAGCCCAGGAAGCACCTCCCACCAGAAGCCAGGTCCGACAGCCCATGGGGAAACTGAGTCTCCAGGAACAGATGGCCCCACAGATGGATGGTGGGGAGGATCCAGGAGACATGACTCTCCAGTCTTTCTTCTCTCCCTGCTTCCTAGTCTCTGTGAGCTGCCTCCATGTGCCAGGTGCCCAGGGCACAGCTGAGACATCACGCTTCTCTCCTCTCTCTCCTACCAATATCTGCCCCTTCTCCTTCCAAAACCGTCCACACAGCTCAGACCTTGTCCTCTCCCAACTGACAATGGACCTAGCCTCCTCCTGAGTCTCCATGCATCCAGTGTCAACACCACCTGTGTCTACACAAGTCTTCTCTAGAGTCAGACGTCCAAGCTCAGCTTGACCCTCATCTGCTCAAACACCTTCCATGGTTCCCTGGACACCTCAAGCAAGTTGATAGTGCTTTGCCTAGCTTTTCAATGTCATTAAGATCTACCCCCACCTATACCTCCAACCCCATTTCCCAGGTGTCTCCTTACTGTTGCACACACTCTGCTCATCCTAGCCTCCTGTCCTGTATTAAACATTTCTAACTACCTGAAAATATTGCTCTTTCCCTTTTCCATTCCCCCATTCAGTGTCCAGCTTGGACCCTTGTCACCCAGGAAGGCCCTTCTGATTGCCAGGGTCAGTCTTCCCCCATCTATTCCCTTGCATCTATAGAGCGTGTTCCCTGGCCCTGGGCAAGGACTCACTCCTGGCAGTTACTGTCGAAACTGAAGACACATTTCTGCAGACTGTCGAGGGTCATGAGGCTGATGTGCTCAAACATGTCCAGATGGGCACTGCCCTCCGAGGCCAGGCGCTTCCACTTGGCCTGGACAGAGAAGCGGCAGAGCCAGGGCTGGGACTGGCCTCCCCTCAGCCCCGCCCCAACCCAACACCAGGATGGGCTCCCCAGACCCGGCCTCTTGAACCCAAGCACCTGTCCTGTGGAGGACCAGGCATGAGTGGGAGTGGACGCTGTTACTGTGAGGACATGAAGACCCCACGGCTGGGAGTCAGGAGACCTGCATTCCAGTCCTGGCTCTGCCTGTTACACTCTGTGCACCCTTGGCCAGCTCATTGCCTTCCTCTGGGCTCCACTTGTCAAATCCTCAGTGACAGGTCAGATGACCTGCTTTTGTGTCAGACAAACCAGGTTGGAATCCCAGCTCCGCTTGTTAGCTCACTTGCCGTCTGTGTGAACTCAAGCAACTCCCTAACCTCTCTCAGCTTCAGTTTCACCATCTGCAATGGGGAAAAAGAATCTCCACCTCACAGGGACATGAAAATTAAATTAGACAGCACACGTCATGGAATTGCCATGTAACTTCTAGCATATAGAATGTGCTCAATAAATGCTAGCTTTCATCATCCTATTGTTATAAATTGGCTAGGATACTGTCCCCTATGTTGGTAGCGGTAGTCTTCCATGGGCCCTGAGCACCCTGCACATTCTTGCTGGGTATGCCAAAAACATGTTTTTTACCTGGGCCATTTCTCAGAGTTGTGTTTGCAGCAAACAACATTGAGGGAAGAGGAAATGTCTCCCCCCGGGCACATATCAGGCTTGCTTCCTATTGCTATGAAACTCACACAGTCCCTAAACCTAGTGCTCCTCCTGTGCATTGCAACATACTGCATGAGCAGGCATCCGTGGAAGCCCACCTGTGTTGTCCTCATGGGATTTGGGGACATGGAGAAAGAATGCAAACCAACAATAGGCACGTGCCGTTTGCTGAGCCATGAGTAATAAACTGTCCTTTGTCTCTGGTTCAGGAGTCTCATGTCTTCTGGCAGGATCCACAAAACAGTAATGAGCTTACTTGTTAGCTCGCAAGTGTGGAAAAGTCCCAGGCGCTTCACAAAACCCCCACGTCCAAGGCTTCACCTCCCTACATCCACCCTTTGCAATGTGCCTGTGAACTTCCATGAGGAGAAGGCACCCATTTCACCACCCTTTCATTCTGGGCTGGCCTTTGGACTTGCTTTGGCCAATGTGGTAAAAATGATGAGTGATCATCCTAAACCTTCAGCTCAAGAGGCATTGCAGCTTCCTCTCAGCCTCTCGGAACCCGGCCTCTGCCGTGTGAACAGCCTGAAATGCCTTCTGGAGGGAGGGAACCACACGAGAGGATTGTCCCAGCTGAGAGCATCCTAGACCAGCCTGCAGCCAACCAGGCCCCAAACACGTGAGAGGACTGAGCCCAGAACAGCAAAGTACCTGACCCACAAGTGACCACAGATACATGAGTGACCCCATCCACGTCCAGAAGAAGCAGCTCACTGACTCGTAGACTTGTTAGCAATAATGAAACCTTATATATTGAAAAGTGGCTTGTTACTCCATATTCAGGACTCAACATGCAATATTCATCACTATCGTCAACAGTGTCTCAGGATTCCAAGGCTTCTGAGAGGGAAACATAGAAACTAGCACATGAGCACCTACTATGTGCCAGGGACAGGAGTCCATTACGTCATCTTGATCACCCTGCAAAGTGAGGCTCATTATCCCCAGTTTACAGCTGAGGAAACCGAGGCTCAGAAGGGAGAAGCAATGGCCCCAAAGCTACCCAGAAGAGCCAGAATTCCAGACAAGATGTCTCTGAGCCCCCATTGCCCCCGAGGCTCCAGGTAGGAGCTTGGGTTCAAGAGACTCACATGCATGATGTTCACACTGTCATTGAAAATCCTCACGTAGGACTTCAGGATGTTGAAGTGGAAGGCGGGTGTCAGCATGCGGCGGTGCCTGCTCCACTTGTCCCCACCACTCAGCAGGAGCCCATCCCCTGGTAGGGGCAGCCACAGAGAGTGAGCAAGGGAGGGCCTTCCCCTGGCCCCCAAGGTTGTCCCCAATCCCCTCACACGCAGTTACTCACCCAGCCAGGGCTTCAGGAATCTGTAGAAGACCATGTCCTTAGGCGCGATGGCAGCTGACATGAGAGATAAGCCATCAGGGGCCATGGAGCGGGGGAGGGGAGGGCCTTTTGAGGCAAGGTGGGGCCCCAGCCAGACGTGTGCACTCCCCCTCCATGCCCAGCCTAGACGGAGTGGGGCAAGAGCAGAGGAAGCTGGGAGGAGGGGCGAGGTGAAGGGGGAGCACACCAGGCTGCACTGTAGAGTAGAGCAAGGGCAGATGCCACAGACGCACCCCTACGTGCTTAGATGCATCCCAACATGGCACAACGTGCCCCAGCATGGCTCAGCATGGCTCCTACAGGTTCCAAGATGTTCTAAACACCCGAGCACAGCCCAGCACTCTACAAAACACCTTCACAGGGACCTGGGACACTGTGTCTGCCCAACTCTCACATCTCCTGGGACAGCTGACATGGCCTCACCATGCACTAACATGTCCTGACATGAAACAACATGCATGACACACCCTGACATCACACAACGTGCTCTGACATGGACCCGAAGACATGACCTCAGCATGTCCTACAGACAGGACTTAAACGCAGTCCCATTAATGTCACAGACGTGGACCAGTTGTGATCCAGAAATATGCTAAGACCTGCCTCAGACAAGACTCATATAAGGTCTCAGGCATTTCTCTCAGGGACCCGGGTCGCAGAGATCAGACAAACCCCAAACGTAACCCAGACACGACCAGCAGGAGAACCAGACACACTCAGGCGGCATCAGACAAGACCCAGACAGACTCCAACATGCCTCGATGTCCCTGACCACAGCTGAGCCCTAGACATGACTGAGACCATCGCCACTTGATCCAAGGAGTAAACATATAGCAGCTGTAACCAAATATAACATATACCACGTGTAACCAAGTGTAACATATACCAGCTGTAACTAGGACCCAGGTGGAAATGCAAATGTGACCAGACGGGCCATACAGCAGACATCACACAGACACAGCCTCGGCATGAGCAGACACAACCAGCGGTCAGGCAAGTGGGGATCTAGGTAAGACAGAGGCAGTGTGATCTCCACCATGGCCCCTCCTGTCTGCACCGGGTCGCCTGCCCAGCTGAAGGCAGCACAGAGACCTCAGCAGCAGGCAAGCTGTGGCCAGTGGGGTGTCTACCTGGAGCAAAGAGCACCGGCTTGATGCAGGTGGGGTGGAAGATGCGGATGACCGCATGCCAGGGCCCCACCCACCAGCAGCACACGTCCCCATAGGTCCTCGCCAGGTCCTGTGTGTACAGGAGACCTTCCTCCGAGCTCCGAATCTGGAGAGGAACAAAGAGGAACTGAACCACCCTTCCAGGTGGCCAGAGGGAAGGACCTGCAGAGCAGAGACCCAGACCTGAGCCCCGTGAATCCCACCCAGCAGCTCATCCTCCTCCTGGGATCCCTCCCCACACCTTCCATACACGACAATTGAGGTGCCTCAGTTACAGGGACAGAAAGGGTCCTTCCCCATTTGAATCCCGAATCCGTGTTCACCTGACTTGTCTCCTATCCCCGTTTTCTGGATAAGGAGACTGAGGCTCTGAACGATATGAACTCACTTGCCCACAGCCTTCCAGGTCGTAAGTGGTGTGCCTGAGACCTGAGCCCAGGTCTGTCTGAATCCAGGGCCTGAGTTCTTAACCATCAAACTGCCTTGAACCCCAGAACAATAGCTCTGAGAACCCTATGCCTGCCGATCTGGGCAATCGGAGTCACAGTGACTGCATGAGGAACTGGTCCTGTGACCTAAGCAGGCAAACTAAAGCGAGTCCTGCAGCTCTTCCTGGAACTGTTGGGAACGAGCTCGTGTTTCCATGGGAGCTGAGCTTCTGGGACTCATCTTGACCAGCGTGAGAGTGAAGCCATCACAGAGGGACACGGAACTAACAGACGAAGACCGACTCCTGATGACACTGTCTGAGACCTGGATCCAGCCGTGCCTGAAGACAAGATCCCTGACCTGAACAGTCAGTCGATTCCCTTTCTTTGCTTAGACCATACAGGGTAGAGATTCCACCACTCACAGCTGAAAGAGACTGGCAGCCAGAGAGAGCCAGGGACCTGCCTAGAGTCGCCCAGCATTTTGGTGTTGGAGCCAAGGTCCCTGTCAGCTGCTGCCTGTTCCCCTGTTCAGCCTGGCCTGTCTGGAAGTGAGAAAGGCAGGGGGCAGCAGAAGGGAACCTGGCTGGGGTGGGGTCTCCTTGGGGCGATTCCTGGGGCCTGGAGCAGGAGGGCCATGAGCTTGAAGAGGACAAGCCACAGGAGGGAGTGGAAGGAATCAACCCATCAAAGGTGGACATCATGAAAATAGCAGCCCAGATCCTGCACCAGCCTCAAGCCCTCAAGCTCTGGCCTGGGGGTGGACGGGGTTGAGGCCAGGCCTGGCATGGGGCCTCGGATGCTATCTTGCCCACTGCACCCCTCTGCCCTCTGCTTTAGAAAATTTCTGCTCATTGTTTCAGACCCAGTTGCAGAAACTCCTGCTCCAGGAAGCCTTCCAGCCTGGCCCCACAGAGACCTTGCTTCTCCTCTGCGCTGCCTCACTCCTCTCCTTCCAGCCCATTCCTCACCACTCGAGGTCGGGGATCTCTCTGTCTAGACCTGTCTTCTAAGAGTGAGGATCCCCCAGGACAAGAACTTGCACTGAGGCCTCTTGGGGCCCCAGGGGTGCCCAGGACAGCAGGGCAGGGGGCAAACAGCAGTGGAGGGAGGATTGGTGAGATGGGGGTTGGTGAAAACAGGAAGGAAAGAGGAAGACAACTGAGAGGAGAGGGGCAGAGGGCCAGGGTCCTGCAGGGGCTGCACAGAAGCTTGCAGGGAGAAGCTAGGAGCCCTCGGATGCACCACGGTGCCACCACCACAAGCTCTGCGTGGGTACCTGAGGCGCAGAGGACAGTCGGGACCATGTCGGGGTGGCAGAGAGTGACAAGGGGCATGACGGGGCCCACCCAGGTCACAGATCCCTGGGGGTAGTTGGCCACCAGCTGAGTAACAACTCTCATGCCTTGCTCAGTGGGGGTGACCTGCAAGCAAGGAGGGGCCATCACTCCCCAGAAGCAGCCACGGCATGTCCCCCCTGCAGCCTCTGCAGTGGACACTGTGTCCAGATTCCGCACGGATGGGGGAATTCTGGCTTCCTGCTGCTCCTTTCCTCTCAGGGTAGGAGGGTCCCTGAGGCCTCTCCAAGTCCCAAGGGAGCAACCAGGGCACAGGGAGAAGACACGCTCTGCACACAGAGGCCGACCTTGGCTCCAGAAGATGGATTTCCCTCATCCTGGGAGTGATTGCATCCCCGGGGCGGCCACATGGGGAGGCGCTCAAGGGGGAGGTTTGTGGGCAGGAGGGTGGACTCAGGACCTGTCCCTGGGCCAAGTGTCTCTCACCTGCTTTAATATCCTGCTTCTCCAAACAGACTCCACTGCCTCGAGTAGTGATGTTTGCAGACCCAGGACATTTCAGTCCTGGCAGCACCAGCAGACACACAGGAGCTCTGTCCATCACTCAAGAGGGCAGCTCCCACCGATGAACCCCTTATGAAGCTGGCCACTGTGCACACTGCATCCTGTCTGTCTCTCTAGCTCTCACACTGCGTCCTGTCTGTCTCTCTGTCTCTCATAATGCATCCTGTCTCTCTATCTCTTCTGAACCTATGTACACACACATATCTTGAAATTTCCCATGAAAATACTCAGACCTCCAAGAGGAGAAACAGTGGTGTATGGCTCCCAGTAATGTGAATTCCCTAGTCCATCCTGCAATCCAAGCCTGAAAAATAGCCCCAGAGTTTTCAGGTAGTTGAACTTTTCACCTGTGACCCCTCCCTGCTCCCAAGGATGCTGAGACAAACACTCAAAGCACTTCAACGAATTGACCCAGAGAGGAATAGTCACTCAGCCAAGGTAACACAGTGAGGGAGCTGGACGTGGGAAGACTGTCCATGACCAGCCCCCACAGCTCAGCCCTCAGAGGAGGAGGCAGACCTGCAGGAACCACGGCATTCCCGCTGCCCCCAGGGCCCAGAGAACATCCCAAGACCCAGAATCCCAGGAATGCCTCACAATGAGCTTCGGAACATCCCCCTTCTGAACTTTGTCACGAGAACAGTGAAATCACAGGAAGTGCTCCCCTGAGCTGCAGCTCTCGCCCCCCGGGAAGGGAAGGAAAGTTGTACTCATCCCTCAGCTGGTCCAGAGGACAGGAGGAGTAGGCAGTCAGCTCTGTGGCCATGACGGAGACGGGTAAAGGCACGTTCTCCACCCAGGTCCTCAACACTTGCTGTGAGTGCCCGCTGTCCACCCGCCCCTGGGCTGGCCCTGCCATGTCTGCTACCAGAGCTGCCATTGAGGTGGAGAGATAGATAATAAGTACTTGGACAATTAACGTTTAATTAAGCATGAGCAGGATCAAGTGAAAGGTGAAGGCCTGGGTGTGGGCAGGCAGCGGAACAGGCCTCTGAAAGGGAAGTGAGTGGCCTAGTTCCTCCAGGTTGGGCAACGGGGCCCATTGAGACATCTTGGGGGGAAGAGGCAGATGAGAGGAAGGGGTCCCAGGAAGGGGTGGGGAGCTGTGCCCAGTGGGTGG
The DNA here is from genome assembly GCF_041296265.1 of Equus caballus. Classification (NCBI taxonomy): domain Eukaryota; kingdom Metazoa; phylum Chordata; class Mammalia; order Perissodactyla; family Equidae; genus Equus; species Equus caballus. Next base: position 14,864,685 of record NC_091704.1, read on the forward strand.
GGGTGGGGAGGCCATAGCTAATTCGTGTGTGGCAACTGCAGCCCAGCATGAGCAGACTCAAGGAAACGGGCCAGGCAGAGCCGACTCTGGACAGTGCCCCCAAGGCCATCTCAAGCTCAGCGGTGCAGACTGGGAATGCCAGGGGGTCACACTCTGTGCAGCCCGCCCTGGGAGCCCCTCAGAGCTGCACTGATGGATCCAGAGCAGGCTCAGGGTGGGGGACAAGGACGTGGGAGACTCTCAGAGCTGCACTGATGGATCCAGAGCAGGTTTGGGGTGGGGACAAGGACGTGGGAGCCCCTCAGAGCTGCACTGATGGATCCAGAGCAGGCTTGGGGTGGGGGACAAGGATGTGGGAGACTCTCAGAGCTGCACTGATGGATCCAGAGCAGGCTTGGGGTGGGGACAAGGACGTGGCAAAGGCGTGGGATGGCAGAGCAGAGGAACTAGTGAGTGAGCAAGGAGGGGCCGCCTGGGCCTCCCTCTCACTTCCGCTCTCCTAGACCACAGCCCAACCCTGAGCCCCATTCCTGACCCCTCAGGAAGTCGATCCACCCTGACTCCCCAGACCCCTCCTGCTGCCACACTAACCAAGCCTAGGTGACCCCAAAACCAGTTCCGTTTGGGGGGCTGCGGGAAGCATCGCAGGCGGTGAACAATGTCATAGAAGGTGTAGGTCCAGGCCAGGACGCGGGCCAGGAGCCAGGAGGCCCCGACCAGCAACAGGAGCAGCCACGGGGAGGCTGCCACAGGCCCGAGTCCCAGCCAGGACAGGCTCAGCTGCGGCATCCTGCAGGGCACACAGGGTGGAGGGTGAGCTCCTGGGGCCCAGGAAAAGCCAGGTGTTGGTGAGCTCGAGGCACAGACAGACAGCTCACAAAGAGAGCGAGGACCAAGGGTGTGAGGGGCAGGACAGGGAGGGGCAGGGATGGCGAGGGCTGGGGCCAGGGCAGGGAGGGCTCAGAGAAGGGCGCAGAGAGGGGAGGGAGTCCATGGAAATCCAGAGGGAGAGGAAGAAACAGACAGGCAGGCAGACAGACAGAGACACAGAGACAGACAGAGGAGAAGAGATAAAGAGGAAGAGAGACTAAGGAGGAAAGGCACAAACTGAATCAGTGGCAGGTTGCCAGAGGCGCCAGTTACAGGAAACCACCATCTCAGGCCAACTCACTCCCTGGAGCCACCCCTGCCCTGGGCAGCGCCCTCCCCACCCCAGGCCAGCACCTCCAGCCCTGGACCCCAGCCCGCACCTCCTGTCTGCAGCTGCACACAGCTCCTCTCCCCTGCTCCTGGGAAGTCTCGGCCCCTGGGCCCTGACCTGGGGAGGCTGGCAGGGCCAGGCTGGGCCAGCCAATCCCCACACACCTGCTTACTTCCTCCCCACCTGACCACAGGCCCAGATGGAGGTGGGGGAGGGGAGCCAGTGTTGTCAAGAGAGGCCTATGAACAAGCTCACGGTCACACAGCATGGATGCTGGCTCCTCAGTACTCAGCACCTTCCTCGTGGGGTGGAGGGGGAAATTTGGGGGGCAGGCAAAGATGACTCTGGACCCCAAGTTTACAGCTGCCCCTGCCCTTCCCAGTCCAAGGTGTGGGAGGTGAAAGGTTACAATTGAGAGTTCAGGTGCCAGGTCAGCAAGGCCAGGCCAAACCTTGTCCCCACACATCTCCTGGGCTCTTGTCCACATGAGGGGCCAGGAGGGAGTCATGCACTGTTTCTTGGTGCAGAATCAGGAAGCTCAGACACAGGGAGCCTCTGGCCCCAGGACGGCACAGCCTGGCAGGAAGTCAAGACCTACCCCCAGGTAGCCCAGGGCCTGGGTTGAGACATGAGTGCTGGGAACGGGAACGAAGCCCCCAGCCTCGTGGGGCTCACCCACACCAGACTCTGGGGTAAGGAGCCCCGTCAGGCGAGGGCATGTGGAGGAGTGGGGGGTGAGGCTGCAGGGGGTCATGAGAGCACGGGATACAGACAGCGGAGGGCAGAGCTGAGAGAGCCTGGGTGGAGTCCTGCCCGTCCTCACTCTGACCGTGGGCTGTGCCGGCCCTCTCTGGGCTCAGGGTTCCATCTGGGAAATGGGATGTCAGATGAGGGCCTGAGGGGGGCAGAGGAGGGTTCCACAGGAAGGTGAGAAGGATCGGGAGCCCCAAAAAGACGGTGTGAAGGAAAAGGGCAGGTAACTAGTCCTTGTTCTGCTGTGTGCCAATACTCCACATAAAGTAGACCTACTCTGTGCAGAGGACAGTATGTAAAGGGTGCCTACTATGTGCTGGATACCTCACAAAGCATCCCTACAGCCTGTCAGGAGCTCTACATAAAGCATGCCTGATGGATTGTATTAGTTTTGTTGGTGACATGTTGTAGTCTACACAGAAGTCGACTATAATGATGTACTCCTGAAAGTTATAAAATGTTATAAACCAATGTTACTTTAATAAAAGATGCCTACTGTGTGTCAGGTGTTCTACATAAAGTACATTTACTCTGTACAAAGTACTTTAGATAAAGCATGCCTACTTTGTTCCGAGTACTCTAGAAAAAGTGTACCTACTATGTGCCCAGTACTCAACTTAAATCCTCTCTACTGTATGCCAGGTGTTCTACATAAGGCATTCCTACTGTGTGCTGGATACTCTACACAAAGCATCCCTACTGTGTGCAGGGTACTATATGTGAAATGCTCCTCCCATGTGTCAGGTGACATACATAAGGTAAACCTACTGTGTGCCAGATGTCCTGTCAGCAGGATAAAGCATCACCCTCCCCTCAATCTCTGGGCCAGCACCCTGGGATCAGGCAGAGAGACCCAGGCAATGCATCTGCTTGAGGGAAGATGCCGACTTAACTCAAGAGTGAACGGAGGCACAGAGGGGGCAAGACTCGAGCCCAAGTTGCAGGGCTGGTCATGCTCCCATGCCCAAGCCTTTCCCTCTGCCATGCTGCTCCACCCCCACTCATAAGGGACAATGCCCTATTAACCCAGGGACATTTGCGATGGTGGAATCAAAGGCAATGCGGTGACCCCAGAGGGGACATCTTGAGACCCTTGTGTCACCCCGCGGATCACCCTCCCACATCCAGGAGCCACCACCCAAAGGATCTAGTGCACCCCTCCTGGGCCTCCCCTGATCCTGTCCAGAAGGGCCCTGTGGGATGGTCTCAGGTGAGGAGCTCAAAGGATGGGGCTCCTGGCAGAGCTACGGAGCAGGATGGTGGGGGAAAGACAGTCCTCCTGACACTGGTGGGATGTTGGGGAGACCCCAAACCTCCCTCTCCCCGTCCCACTGGCTGGGGGATTCAGGTCCTAGAGCCCTCAGTGCCATGGGGTGAGCCATCCCCCCAGAATCTCCTCCAGCGCCCAGAGGTGCTCAGCTCACGGCGGACCTACTGTGTGCCAGGAATATGCAGGCAGCCGAGAACAGGAATGGTGGCCACCACCAGCATTTGGCAACAAGCCACTGAAGCTGTTTTAAGCCCTTTAGACATATTACCCATTTTTTTCATTTTGTGGATGAGTAAACTGAGGACGAAAACTATTTGAGTGACTGTCCTAAGTCACAGAGCTGGTGGAGCCAGGCTGTGCACCAGGCTTCACACTGGGTGCCCTGAGCCACTAAGCTGTGCTCCTTCGTGTCTGTAAATGGGCATTTAGTTAGTGCCATCTCCCCCGATGTGGGAATAATCGAAAGAGACAATGCACGTAAAACACCCAGGGCAGAGGAAGGGCCTAACGAATGCTCCTCATTGTCATTGCTACTGTTGTGTCATGTAATCATCCCACAGCCCTGCAGTATCACTTTCATGAGCCCATTTTACAGAAGAGGAGCTGGAGGCTCAGAGAGATGAAGCAACTTGCTCCAGCCACACAGCAAATTAGGTAAATATGACATCGCAGGTGAAAGCACAACTTGGCACATAGGTGCTCTTTAAATATCCGGGGAAGAAAGAAAGCTTTGCAGTCATGAGCTCTAAGGCTCGGCTCCTCAAAGTGTGGTCCTTGGACCTCCACCATCGTGTCACCTGAGAGCTTGCAGGAAATGCAGAATCTCGTGCCCCTGCCTGGAATGCTGACAGAATTGCATCTAAGTAGATCCAGAGGGGAATTGTGCACACGCCTTCAAGTTTTAAGAAGTGTTGCTTTAAGACCCTTGAGTCCGCGTGCTGCAAGGGATGAGGGAGGGGAGCACCTTCACCCCTCTGATTCTCAGAGTTTTTTTCAGTTATGAAACAAGGAGAAATATCTATACCTCCTGGGGCTGTTCACACATATGGTTATATGTCTACAGAACACCCATTGAGTGCCAGGCCCTGAGGATGCAGCTGTGAGCATGGCAGACACCGTCCCTGCTGCCAAGGAGCTCACGCCCAGTGCGGAGATGGACACCAGTCAAATAAATGACCAAGGACGTATCAAACAGTGATAAGCGATGGGCCTGGGGGAGGGGTCCTACCTTAAGCCAGGGGTCAGGGTGACCAGAGGTCTGAGTGTACAGGGGGAGCTTCCAAAGGCAGGCGTGAGGTGGGACACCCAGGCTGCATGAGAAGGCAAGAGGGGTCTTGTGCCTTTGACACTGGGGCTGAGAGCACTAACACATGAGGACAGCCAGCAAAATGTGGATTTCACCAGCAAAAGCTGGGTGCCCTGACCTGAGGTCTCAGAAAGCAGTGGCAGGTGCCAGTGACCAGAGACTGTGGGGCCAGCAAAAACTCTTGCAGCTTAGCTCCTACTCCTCACCCAGCACTAGCAGGTGGCACCTGAGGTTTCAGGAACCACAGCAGAACATGAGACTCAGCCTCCAGTGGTGGCACCCCCAACACTGGCTCTATCAGCAGCAGGGGCTGCACACAAGAACCTGGCACCCTGACAGCAACAGCACCACCTGTGAACCCAGCAGTCCTGACTGTGGTGCTGCCGTGACCGCAGATAACCCAGGAAGAGCAGTCAGTGCAGGTGGTGCATGGAGCAGCAACACTCAAGCCTGTGGAGAGTCAGCAGAGAATAAGAGGGAACATGAGCCCCAGGAGACCCAGAAGCAGTAGTAGTGCTCACAGCCTGGTGACCTCACCGGCAACACCTGAGACTGCAGTGACATCAAAAGCAGCAAGACACCAGAAACCTCAGAGGCACAAGCAGCACAAGGAGGGCACTGCTGATGCTTCTAGTAGAGAGAGTGGAGGGCGGAAAGTGCAGGCTCTGAAATACAACCAGAACAGCTCAGATCCAAAGCAACCATAGCCATGCTCAAATAAGAAAGATGGTTACTATGACAAATGCACAGGCAGTGGACAGATTCATCAACACCGTGAAGAAACTATGGTAAAACAGCCGAACAGAAGGAGAATGACAACTCTCCAGAAAACAAAATTGAAGTCAAAGAAGATTATAATCTACCCCAAGAGAATTCAAAATAGCTATAATAAAGAAACTCAATGAGTTACAAGAAAAGTCAGATAAACAGTTCAATGAGCTCAGAAATAAAATTAGTGAACAAAAGGAATACTTCACCAAAGAGATTGAAGTTCTAAAAAAGCACCAACCAGAAATTTTTCATATGAAGAACACAGTTAATGACATAAAACAAATGTGGAAAGCATAAAAAACAGAGCAGACTTTATGGAGGAAAGAATCAGTGAGCTTGAAGATAGAAACCTAGAAATGATCCCGGTGGAGGAGAGAGAACTAAGATTTTTTTTTAAATGAAGAAACTCTTCAAGAGATATCCAACTCAATTAGGAAAAGTAACATATGGATTATAGGTATCCTAGAGGAAGAAGGCAAGGAGAAAGGAGCAGAGAATTTAGTCAAAGAAATAACAGCTGAGAACTACCCAAACCTGGGCAAGGTACTGGACATACAAGTACATGAAGCTAATATAACTCCTAATTACATCAATGCAAAAATACCTTCTCCAAGGCATATAGTATTAAAACTGTGAAAAGTCAGACAAAGAAAAAATATTAAGGGCAGCAAGAGAGAAGAAAACAACCTACAAAGGAACCCCCATCAGGCTTTCAGAGGATTTCTCAGCAGAAACATTACAGGCTAGGAGAAAGTGGAGTGATATATTCAAAATACTGAAAGACAAAAGTACCAGCCAAACGGATGTTAGCTCAGGGACCATATTCCTCAAGCAAAAAGATGAAGATTGGCAACAGATGTTAGCTCATAGCCAACCTGCCTCACACACAAAAAAGTATCAGTCAAGAATATTCTGTCTAGTGAAATTGTCCTTCAGATATGACAGAGAAATAAAAGCTTTCCCAGACAAACAAAAGCTGAGGGAGTTCATCACCACTGGACCTACCTTACAAGAAATGATTCAGAGGGCCCTCATACCGGAAAAAAAAAAGGCAAAAGTTTACAAATCTTGGAGCAAGGAGATGAATAGACAGATGAAATCAGAAAATTGCAGCCGTATATCAGTATCCGTTAGCCAACACTAATTATTAATTAATAAATTAATAATTAAAGAAAGCATTAAATAATTAATTAAAGCATCAAAAATGACTATAACCACCTCGATTTGGTCACAAATTCACAACACAAAAAAGGATAATTTATGACAGGAAAAAATAAAAGGAGAAGAGGAAAAGGACAGAACCTGCATAGGTTCATAGAGATAAGATGCTATGAGCAGAAAAAGGACTATCTGATCTCTGAGATCTTTTATACAATCCAGATGATAACTACGGAACAAAAAATCAGGGTGGAGTCACAAATCCAAATAAAAAGGAGACGGAGAAAAACATCACAGAAAACCACCAAACTGAAATGGCAGACAGAAGAACAAGGAAGAAACAATGGAAATATGGAACAACAGAAAACAAAAGATACAATGGCAGTATTAAGCCCTCAAATATCAATAATCTCTCTAAATGTAAACGGATTGACTTCAACAAACAAAAGACACAGAGGAGCTGGATGGATGAAAAAACAAGATCCAACAACATGCTGCCTCCAGGAGACACATCTTAGCTCTACAGACAAATGTAGGCTCAGAGGGAGGGATGGAAGATGATGCTCCAAGCAAATGGCAAGCAAAAGAAAGTGAGTCTTGCCATACTTATATCAGACAAAAAAAAAGACTTTAAGATAAAAAAGATAGTGAGACAATGATGAGCGTTATATAATGATAAAAGGGACATTCCACCAAGAAGATGTAACACTTATTAATATATATGCACCCGATACATAGCACCAAAGTTGGTAAAGCAGCTGTAACAGAACTAAAGGGAGAAATTGACAGCAACACAGAAGTAGTAGGAGACCTTAACACCTCATTATGTCAAAGGATAGGTCATCTAGACAGAAAGTCAACAAAGAAACAGTGACCTTAAATGAAACACTAGACCAGGTGGAATTAAGAGATGTATTATAAAACATTCCATCCAAAAAACAGCAGAATACACATTTTTTTCAAGTGCACGTGAAATATTCTCAAAGATAGACCATATGTTTGGAAACAAAGCAAGACTCAATAAATTCAAGAACTTTTAAATTATATCAAGCGTCTTTTCCAACCACAATGTTGTGAAACTAGAAATCAACTAGAAGAAGAAAGCTTGAAAAATCACAAATATGTGGAGACTACACAACACATGCTACTGAACAACTCTTGGATCAACGAAGAAATCAGAGGAGAAATCAAAAAATACCTAGAGATAAATGAAAATGAAAACACAACACACCAAGACTTATGGGGTGCGGCAAAAGGTATGAAGAGGGAAATTTATAGCTATAGAGGCCTACCTCAACAAACAGGAAAAATATCAAATAAACAAGCTTACCCCATACCGGAAAGAGCTAGAAAAAGAAGAAAGAGCTAGAAAAAGAAGAACAAAGCTCAAAGGCAGTAGAAGGAAGGAAATAATAAATATCAGAACAGAAATAAAGGAAATAGAAACTAAAAAGCAGTAGAAAGGATCAAGGAAACTAAGAGGTGGTTCATTGAGAAGATAAGCAAAATTGACAAGCCCTTGGCCAAACTCACCAAGATAAAAAGAGGGAAGTTTCGAATAAATAAAATTGGAAACAAAATAGGAGAAATTACAACAGACACCACAGAAATACAAAGAATTATACGAGAACACTGTGAAAAGCTATAACGCCAACAACTGGACAACCTAGAAGAAATGGATATATTCTTTTTTTATTCTTTCTTTTTTTTTTTTGGTGAGGAAGATTGACCCTGAGCTACCATCTTTTGCCAATCTTCCTCTTTTTCTTTTCTCCCTAAAGCCCCAGGACATAGTTGCATATCCTAGTTGTAGGCCATTCTATGTGGGATGCCACCACAGCATGGCTTGACAAGCAGTGTGTAGGTGCATGCCCAGGATCCAAACCTCAGGCCCCTGAAGTGGAGCATGTGAACTTAACCACTCGGCCACAGGGCCAACCCCTGGGGAAATTCTTAGATTCATACAACCTCCCAAAATTGAATCAAGAAGAAATAAAGAATCTGAATAGACCAATCACAAGCAAAGAGATTGAAATGGTAATTAAAAACCTCCCAAAAAACAAAAGTCCAGGACCAGATGGCTTCTCGCTAGACATCTACCAAACATTCAAAGAAGATTTAATACCTATCCTTCTCAAACTATTCTGAAAAATTGAAGAAGATGGGATACTTCCTAACTCATTTTACAAGGCCAACAACACCCTGATACCAAAACCAGATGAGGACAACATACAAAAGGAAAACTACAGGCCAATATCCCTGATGAACATAGATGCAAAAATTCTCAACAAAATACTAGCAAACCAAATACAGCAATACATTAAAAGGATCACACACCATGATCAACTGGGATTTATTCCAGGGATGCGGGAATGGTTCAACATCCACAAATCAATCAATGTGATACATCACATTAACAAAATGAAGAATAAAAATCACATGATCATCTCAATAGATGCAGAGAAAGCATTTGCAAGATCCAACATCCATTTATGATTATGATTAAAAACTCTGAATAAAACGGGAACAGAAGGAAAGTACCTCAACATAGTAAAGCCCATATATGACAAACCCACAACCAGCATCATACATAACATCACTGTGACTCTATATATAAACAAAATCCTAAAGAATCCACCAGAAAACTCTCAGAGATAATCAACAACTACAGCAAAGTTGCAGGGTACAAAATCAACTTACAAAAATCCGTTGCATCTCTAACACTAATAATGAACTAGCAGAAAGATAAGTCAAGAACACAATCCCATTTATCATTGCAGCAAAAAGAATAAAATACCTAGGCATAAATTTAATCAAGGAAATGAAGTCCCTATACACTGAAAACTGTCGATGCTGTTGAAAGAAATCAAATAACGAAATGGAAAGATATTCCTTGCTCATGGATTGAAAGAATAAGGATAGTTAAAATGTCCGCATTACCTAAGGCAATCTACAGATTCAATGCAATCCCGATCAGAATCCCAATGTCATTCTTCATGGAAATAGAACAAGAATCCTAAAATTTATATGAGACAACAAAAGACTCTGAATAGCCAAAGCAATCCTGAGAAAAAAGAACAAAGCTGGAGGTATTGTTACCAAAAGTTTGGTCACTGAACTTGGTGCCAATATTCGACCCAAGATGGAGTCCAGCCAACCGAGCAGCAGTCCTCGGCGATCGGCTCCCTGACATTTTCTCCAACCTTCCACTTCTCCAACTGGGGCAGGCACAGAAAGTGATGCAGGAGTAAGCGGTCTCAGTGGGGACCACCCACGGGTCCCATCTGAGTTGCCAAGTTGATACCGAAAGTTCGGTCTCTGAACTCAGAGCCAATCCAAATAATGAGAACAGGGTTTTGGGTGAAAAGGAAAATCAGTTTTTATTTTCTTTACCAGGTTAAAGAGAACTTATAGCCGGCTAGTGCCTTAGGAGCTGCTGCCTCCCTGTTAAGAAGAAGGCAAGAGTTTTAGAAGTTTGCTGCTTGTAGGGAGGGGAGAGCCTGTGACCTTGCTGGTCAGCACTTGCCCACCAGCATGCGTGTGGAGCAGAGATGGGGGACAAGGGAATCCGCAGGTGGCCGTCCTTGGTTGTCTGCCTCTGTGGTGGATGGTGGATTTCAGTGCCAGGAAGCAGAGGAGCTGGGCCTGAGCAGCTCCAGCTTCTTGATACTCTCTGGACATCAGTGTCCCTGTAATAAACTTCAAGGACCCAGGATTAGCCACAGCTTGAGTGGGAGCCCAGCATGAGGCCACCTGGGCTTTAAGAATTTGTAACTTCTACTTGGTTGTAAAGCCCAGGGGGGTCAGAGGTTAAAGAAACAGATATTTCATGTGAATGTAACTAAAGGAGTTGGAAAGGGGATGAGTGCTTTTGGTTTTAACTCCACATATGATAGAGTCAATGTAGGGGAACGGATATCAGGGCTGGTATTAATTAAAAGCCTGTAGCTGCACCACAATCCCTGACTTCAAAATACACTACAAATCTATAGTAATCAAAACAGCATGGTACTGGCAGAAAAACAGACATTCAGATCAATGGAACAGAACTGAAAACCCAGAAATAAAACCACACATCTATGGACAGCTAATCTTTGGCAAAGGAGCCAAGAACATATGATGGAGAAAGGAAATTTTCTTCAATAAATGGTGCTGGAAAAACTGGACAGCCACATGCAAAAGAATGAAAGTAGACCATTATCTTACACCACAAAAATTACAGCACAAAATTAACTCAAAATGGATTAAAGCTGAATGTAAGACCTGAAACAATAAAACTCCTAGAAGAAAAGATAGGCAGTACGCGTCAGTCTTAGCAGCATCCTTTGGATACCACGTCTACTCCGGCAAGGGAAACAAATGAAAAAATAAACAAATGAGGCTACGTCAGACTAAAAAGCTCCTGCAAGGCAAAGGAAACCATGACAAAATGAAAAGACAACCCACCAACTGGGAGAAAATGATTGCAAATCATATATCCGAGAAAGGATTAATCTCCAAAATATATAAAGAACTCACACCACTCAACAAAAAAAATAAACAACCCGATAAAAACATGGGCGGAGGATCTGAACAGATATTTTTCCAAAGAAGATGTACAGATGGCCAACAGGCATATGAAAAGATGTTCAACATCGCTAATAATTAGGGAAATGCAAATCAAAACTACAATGAGATACCACCTCACACCGGTTAGAAAGGTTATAATTAACAAGACGACAAATAACAAGTATTGGAGAGGATGTGGAGAAAAGGAAACCCTCATACACTGCTGGTGGGAATGCAAACAGGTGCAGCCACTATGGAAAACAGCATGGAGATTCCTCAAAAAATTAAAAATAGAAATACCATATGACCCAGCTATCCCACTACTGGGTATTTATCCAAAGAACCTGAAATCAACAATTCATAAAGATTTGTGCACCCCTATGTTCGTTGCAGCATTATTCACAACAGCCAAGATGTGGAAGCAACCCAAGTGTCCGTAAACTGATGAATGGACAAAGAAAATGTGGCATATATATACAATTGAATACTACTCAGCCATTAAAAAACAAAATTGTGCCCTTTGCGACAACACAGATGGACCTTGAGGGTATTATGTCAAGCAAAATAAGTCAGATAGAGAAAGACAAACACCATACGATTTCACTCATGTGGAATATAGACAAACACAAGGATAAGGAGAACAGATCAGTGGTTACCACTAGTTGGGGTGGTGCTGGAAGGAGAGTGAAAGGGGTAAAGGGGCATGTAAGTATGGTGACGGATAAAACTAGGCTATTAAAAAGGAACCCTCGTACACTGTTGATGGGAATGCAAACTGGTGCAGACACTCTGGAAAACAGCATGGAGACTCCTCAAAAAATTAAAAATAGAAATACCTTATGACCCAGCCATCCCACTACTGGGTATCTATCCAAAGAACTTGAAATCAGCAATTCCAAAGGTCCCATGCACCCCTATGTTCATCGCATCATTATTTACAATAGCCAAGACGTGGAACCAAACTAAGTGCCCAGCAACTGATGATTGGATAAAGAAGATATGGTGTGTATATATATATATAGATATATATATACAATGGAATACTACTCAGCCATAAAAAAAGACAAAATCGTCCCATTTACAACAACATGGATGGACCTTGAAGGTATTATGTTAAGTGAAATAAGCCAGACAGAGAAAGACGAACTCTGTATGACTCCACTCATAGGTGGAAGTTAACATATAGCCAAGGAGAACTGATCGGTGGTTACCAGGGGAAAGGGGGGGTGGTGGGAGGGCACAATGGGTGAAGTGGTGTACCCACAACATGACTAACAATAACGTACAACTGAAATTTCACAAGGGTATAAACTATCATAATCTTAATAAAAAGTTAAAAAACACTAGACAATTGGTGGTGAACATGATGCAATCTATACAGAAACTGATATGTAATAATGTACATCTGAAATTTACACAATGTTAAAAGCCAATATGACCTCAATAAAATTTAAAAAGGAAAAGAGAAAAACCTCAGTGTTGCGAGTGTTCTATCAGACAAAGGCAGAAAGGGGAGGGAAAGCACACTTCAAAGTGTTGTGTGAGGGAAATCTTGCCATACAGATGGACAGGCGGCCTTGAGGGCACCATGCTAAGTGACATAAGTGAGACAGAGAAAGACAAAAACCGTATGATCTCAGTGACACAAAGAAACAAAAAACTAACTCACAGGCACAGAGAACAGAATGGATTGGTGGTTGCCAGAGGCAAGGGGTGGGGAAAGAGGGTCAAATGTACAAACTCCTAGCTGTGAAACAAATGAGTCCTGGGCACGTAACGTCTGGCATGGGGACTGTAGTTAATAACACTGTATTACATATTTGAAAGTTGCGAAGAGAGTAGATCTTATAAGTTCTCATCACAAGAAAAAAAATGTGTAACGATGAGTGGTGATGGATATTAACTAGACATTGTGGTGACCATTTTGCAATATATACAAATACTGAATCATTGCACTGTACACCTAAAATTAATATAATGTTATATGTTGGTTACATCTCAATTAAAAAGTGATGTGTGTTGGGGCCAGCCCCGTGGCCGAGTGGTTAACTTCTCGTGCTCCGCTTCAGGAGCCCAGGGTTTTGCTGGTTCGGATCATGGGTGCAGACATGGCACCACTCATCAGGCCATGCTGAGGCGGCGTCCCACATGCCACCCCTAGAAGGACCCACAACTGAAAATACACAACTATGTACTGGGGGTATTTGGGGAGAAAAAGCTGGAAAAAAAAAAGTGACGTGCAAGTCGGGGTCCCATCCACACACTGACTTCTGAGTGTGTGTGGGCCTCTGCATGGGCAACGTCTGCACCTGCACTCAAGACGCCAGGACCCACCCTCACAGCTGCCACTGCAGGAAGCAGAACTGGAGTCTTCGTCCTTTCAACTTGGTATGTGTCTCTAATCCGCCCCCTCACTGAGCTGCTGTAACTTTTACCACTAAAACGTACTTTTAAAATAAACAAGGACTTGGCACAGAGGAAGGCACACGGCTGGCACACAAAACGTGAGCGGCTCTTACTTTGTGTCACCATGGAGACACACCTCCCGGGAACGGGCCTGGGGTCTGCAGGAACGAGCACACAGGCTGCCTGCTGGCTGGAGTTTCACCTTTTCTTGCTCGGCCATTGGGAAGGAACAAGTTCTGGATTCAGCCAGAAGCGAGTTCAAATCCCAGCTCTGCTACTCACTGGCTGTGTGACCCTGAGCAAGTCACTTGCCCTCTCTGAGCCTCATGTCCTCCTCAGTAAAATAGAGAGGTGGATGCATCCTCCCACGTAATCCACTCCTCAAGAACAAACTGTACTTCAGCACCTGCTCTGTACCAGGCACGGTGCTAGGACCCAGGACCCTCGTTGAACAAGACAAGATGAGGTCTCTGCATAGCGGTGCTGATGTGCGATGGGGAAGCCAACAGGAAATGAGACCAAGTCCGCCAATGCTGGCAGTGATAAAGGAGATTAACAGAGTGGGATGCACTAGAACGTGGCCAAGGGGGCTGTTCTGGGTGGGGCAATTAGGGAGGGCCTCCCTGAGGAGGTGACCTGTGAACAGAAACCTGAGTGGGCTGTGAATAAGGACCACCCCCCACTCCTGAAGCCACCCAGGACTGTAAGGACCCAGCACAGGGTGGGGCAATCAAAAAGCCTAAGAAGGTGTCATTCTTGCTTCCTTCCTCACAAGGCCTGAAATAGACAGAGACAGTGAGGCAATCTCACTCAGCGTCTGTCAGGGGATCAGGAGCCAGCCCTGCTGGAGAGCATGGGGAGGATGAAGCTGGGAATCTGGCCCCACGTTCAAGCTGGAAGTGGCTGCTGCATTTCACTTACCACAATAAAGCCCAGGAAAACTAACCCTGGGGCAAGGCAAGAGCCAGAGGCAGAAGCTGCCAGCTTCTCGGCAGAGGTACCAGGAGAACAGGCGAGCTAGTTTTCAATAAATAAGATGAGAGGAAAATTCAGGAGAGTCCTGAGGACCCACCATAGTTGGCGTCAGCTTCCCCTGGATAGCATTTTCCAGTTGGTGCCAGTTCTGAAAAGTAGCCTGACCACCCTCATCACCCACGAAAGGGGCTCTCAGGGGATCCGCAGAGAACACCCCTGTGGAGAGAAAGGGTGATTCTCATCCAGAAACCAACAGAGGGACCCCAGAACTTCCCTCGAAGAGAGCAGAGGTGCTGGAGGGAAGAGGCAGGACCAGCCGCATCTGGGCATCTGCCTCGCCAGCAGACAAGGGGCCCTCCTGGGGGCAGAGGAGCTGAGCAAGGCCCCGTCTGCGGGGCATGTAGAGCTGACACAACCCAGGTCCAGACGACGGGTACAGCTGGAGTCCTTGGCCGCCTACCTGCAGCCTCTCTGGGTCAGACAGAGAGATGAGGGTCTGGTCAGGGGGAGGCACCTGCAGGCAGCCCGAGGGGATCAGGGGACTGACGTCCGTCCTCTGCCAAAGGCACCTCCGCCCTCAGCTGCAGCTGCTCCCTCTGGGTTCCAGGAACACTGGGGTCCGGCCCTTCAGCCTGGGGCAGGGCAGCTCCCAGCTGATGCTTGTCCCCAGGGCGCTGCGCTGCCCTCCTGGTCTTCCTGGGCCTGCACACACCTTGTCAATGGCCCCTTCTTACACCCACCTGTTACCGAACCTGAAGTGAGTTTGCTCACCCGTTGCGCAGCAAGCCAATCTCTGACACCAGGTGTGGTGGAAGAAAGTAGGAACTTTAGTTTTGCACAGCGCTGGGAAGGAGAGAGGGCAGCTAACGCTGAAGTCCCAGACTCCCCGAAAAGCTAAAAGGAAGGGTTTTTATTTGGGGTTTTAGGTAGGGGAGGGGGAGCATATGGCCTTGCTTGTCAGAGCTTTCCCACCAGCCTGTCTTTGGCCTTGAGACACTTGCAGAGAGGAGGGAGCTCATGACCTTGCTGGTCAGCAGCTTTCCCACCAGCCCGTATCTCTTTGCGGGAGGAGATAGTCCAGGTGCTTGTCCCTGGCTGTGTCTGTCTCCATGAAGGATAGTGGATTCTGGAGCCAGGAAGCCAGAGAGTAAGCAGGGAATGAGTGTTCTGGTTTTAACCACATATATTCTGGGTTTAATGTGGCGAAACTGATGTCAGGGTCGGTATCACACCCTCATTTACCCCCTGAGGTCCCTGCCAGGCCCCAACTGTGACATTCTCCAAAGGGATGGGACTCCTCAGCAAACCAGGTACGTGGGTGTCGGTGTTCATCTAGATACAAAAATTCTGAAAAGTTACACCAAACACCTGACATGGCAGGGGCAGTGGAAGGAAGAGTTGATCCTTGAAATGTCTACACTTACCAATTGTTTCCTTTTCCTATACATGGCCTGCACGGCAGTTTTAATTCCAATTACTAATCTACATCATTACAAATTATATTTTTAAAGGAAACTGCTTAGCACAGTGCCCAGCGATAGCGGGCTCAATACATGAGAACCATGAGAGGCGGGATGACCTCAGGTTGAGAACAAGGACTCCAGGGGCCAGGGTTCAAATCAGGACCAGTGTGAACTCAGGCAGGTCTCTTTACCACCCTGCCTCAGTTTCCCCTCCTGAAAACTGGGGGTAATAACAAGGTGGTTGTGAAAATCAGATGAGGTAAAGTGAGCAAGGTGCCCAGAACAGCACTATCTGACACACAGTCAGCACCAAGCATGTGTCTGCCACTGTTTCCCTTAGTTTTGTGACAGAGTGAGGACACTGGACCAGCTGTGACCCTGGGTTCCTCTGGCACACACGTCAGGGACCTGGCTGACTGTGAGTGACCCCATTCCTTCCCTCTGCCCTGAGCAAGGAGGAGTCTCCAGGAGGAGAGCAAGCACTGGGCTTGGGGTCAGACAGCCCCTGGTCAAAGCTCAGCTTTGCCACTCTCTAGCTCTGTGATCTGGAGCAAGTGTCTTGCCTTCTCTGGGCTCCATGTTCCTTCTCAGTACAAAGGGCATAATAACAGGCCTGTGGGGACTGGAAGAGCAAGCCTACATGTGTGTCTTCCTTTGGGTGCCCTGGAAGTAGACTCTGATGCAAGGATTCAAGTGCAAATACTTCATTTGGAGGTGACTCTGGGACAAGAATTCACTGCCACTTGTTTCTTGGGAGGTGATCCCGGAGATGGCAGAAGGGCCGTGGGGGAGTGAGGCAGGGAAGGGAAGGTAGGGGGTAAAAGGTGCTCTTGCAAGGCAGTCCCCACGGTGAGCACGTGGGGACCAGTCCCTCTGGGGACCTCTGGGAGACAGCAGAGGACATGCACCCGCCAATCATGGGTCAGGCCACTTCCGAGGGCTGTTTCTCCAGAGTCCAGCCTGCACTGCAGGAGGAGGGGTCTGGACAGAGACTCTGCTGCACAGAACAGCACGATGTGGACCAGCAGTCATTCAGCAAGTGGAGTTCTCCCTCCTCCCCTCCCAACACACCCATCCACACAACCACACAGACGTGTACACTCACAGACACATGCACACACGGGTGCATGCACGCAGTCATACACATGCACATGATTGCATTCACGCTCACACGCATGCACACATACTCACAGACACGCACAAACAGGTGCATGCACACACGGGCACACACACATACATGCACACAGTCATATGCATGCACACAATTACATTCACATGCACACATACTCACAGACATGCACACACAGGTGCATGCACACACAGCACACACGGGCACACACACTTACATGCACACAGACATACGCGTGCACACGGTCACACTCAAGCATGCGCACATACTCACAGACACAATCACACACAGGTGCCTGCACACACATCATATACGGGCACACACACATACATGTACACAGTCATACGCATGCACACGGTCACATTCACACTCACATGCATGCACACATAGTCACAGACACATGCACACAGGGGTGCATGCACACACGGCATACACTGGTACACATGCACACATTCACACAGTCATATGCATGCACACGGTCACACTCAGGCATGTGCACATACAGACACAAGCACACACAGGTGCATGCATACACATCACACATGGGCACACACACATGCATGCACACAGTCATATGTGTGCACAGGGTCACATTCACACTCACATGCATGCATACATACTCACCGAACAGAAACGATCCCATACCCACACACAGTCACCGGCACACGCAAGCCTTGAACAGATGGGGATGGGACCCTTAGAGCCTGTTGTCCCGAAACCATGCAACAGAGGGAGCCCCTGACCCCCAGGAGACCAGGGAGCGCCACAGCTGGCAGCCACGCTGGGCCACCCTCACTGCTTCTCTGTCCAGGCCCTCTGCAGACGCTCAATGGGCATTGCAAGCATGACAATCCTGTAAAACCTGCATGGCAGGGGCGACTCGAGGTGCAGGAGGGGTGGTCACGTTCCCCTCTTGCTTGTGCTCCATCCTGGCCCTCCATGGACCATCGGGGTGGGACAGCCGGAGCAGGCATCAGACTCCAGGCGTAGCAGAGGGAGCGGTCACGGGAAGGGCTACTCGAGGACAGGGAGCGACAGTGCATTTGTATCGCACCGGGCAGGACCCGACAGAGGCCAGGATCCACGGTCAATACACAAAATCAGTTCCATTTCTATATTCCAGGGAACTGTGTTCTGTGGACCAAATCTGGCTTTGGGCCTGTTTTCATGTGGTTTATAAGCTAAGAAGTGTGTTTGTATTTTAAAAAGATTGTAAAAGGAGGAGGAGCAGAAACGGGATAAGGCGTGCAAGGCCTAAAATGTTGGCTACGTGGACGTTTACAGAAAAGGCATGCCAAGCCTGCTGCTTAGCAGCAATGAACAGCTGGAAAATAACTGTTCTGAAGCACCATTCAAAAAGTATCGTACACCAGAAAAAGTGAAATACCCAGGGATCAATCTAACAAAACAAGCGCAGGATCTTTCGGACGGAAACTCGGAGCCACTGATGAACGAAATCCAAGGAGACCCAGATAAACGGAGACAGGCACAATGCTCATGATTGGAAGACTCAATGTTGTCAAGATGTGAAGTCTCCTCAAATCGATCTATAGATTCAAAGAAATCACAATCACAATCCCGGCAGGATTTTTTTCTGGAAATAGATATACTGATTATAAAACTTACATGAAAACTCAAAGCCAAACATTTTCTGAAAAAGAAAAATGTAGTCAAAGACTTCACATTACCCTTTCAAGGCATACTATAAAACAACAGTAATCACGACAGGGAGGTATTGGTCAAAGATTAGACACATAAATCAATGGAACGGAAAAGAGAGTCCAGAAACGGACCCACATAAACTTGGTCAATCGACTTTTTTAAAAACATGCAAGGACGTCAAAGCATGAAGGACTGGCTTTCTTTTTGTTATTTTTAATTATTTTATTGAGGTCATATTGGCTTATAACACTGTATAAATTTCAGATGTACATCATTATGTGTCAGTTTCTGTATAGACTGCATCATGTTCACCACCCATAGTCTAGTTTTTACCCATCACCATACTTCTGTGACCCTTTACCCCTTTCACTCTCCTTCCAGCCCCCTCACCTCTGTTAACCACTGATCGTTTTCCTTATCCCTGTGTTTATCTTCCACACATGAGGGAAATCATGTGGTATTTGTCTTTATCTGTCTGCCTTATGTCACTTAACATAGTACCCACAAGGTCCATCCATGTTGTTGCAAATGGCACGACTTTGTCTTTTTTATGGCTGACCAGTATTCCATTGTGTATACGTAAAACATCTTCATTATCTATTCATCCATTGATGGACACATGGGTTCTTCCACGTCTTGGCTATTGTGAATAACGCTGCAATGAGCATAAGGATGCATAAGTATCTTTGAATTGTTGATATAACATTCTTTTATAAATACCCAGTAGTGGGATAGCTGGATCATTTGCTATTTCTATTTTTAATTTTTTGAGAAATCCCATACTGTTTTCCATAGTGACTGGACCAGTTTGCATTCCCACCAGCACTGTCTGAGGGTTCCCTTCTCTCCACACCCTCTCTAACACTTCTTATTTTTCGTCTTGGTGATTAAAGCCATTCTGACAGGTATAAGGTGATATCTCATTGTCGTTTTCATTTGCATTTCCCTAATGATTCGTGATGTTGAACATCTTTTCATGTGCCTGTTGGCCATCTATGTATCTTCTTTGGAAAAATGTCTGTTCAGATCCTCTGTCCATTTTTTGATTGGGTTGTTTGTTTTTTTCTTGTTGAGTTGTATGTGTTCTTTATATACTTTGGAGATTAATCCCTTGTCACATAAATGATTTGCAAATATTTTCCCAGTTGTTTGGCTGTCTTTTCATTTTGTTGATGGTTTCCTTTGCCTTGCAGAAGCTTTTTAGTCTGATGTAGTCCCATTTGTTTATTTTTTCCCTTTTCCCTTGCCTGAGTAGACATGGTATTTGAAAAGGTACTGCTAAGACTGATGGGAAAGAGCGTACTGCCTATGTTTTCTTCTAGGAGTCCTATGGTTTTAGGTCTTACCTTCAAGTCTTTAATCCATTTTGAGTTAATGTTTGTGTATGGTGTAAGATAATGGTCTACTTTCATTCTTTTGCATCTGTCTGTCCAGTTTTGCCAACACCATTTATTGAAGAGACTTTCCTTTCTCCGTTGTATGTTCTTGCCTCCTTTGTCTAAGATTAGCTGTCCATAGATGTGTGGTTTTATTTCTGGGCTCTCAATTCTGTTCCATTGATCTGGCTGTCTGTTTTTGTGCCAGTACCATGGTGTTTTGATTACACAGCTTTGTAATACGTTTGAAGCCAGGAATTGTGACACCTCCAGCTTTGTTCTTTTTTCTCAGGATTGCTTTCAGTATTTGGGGTCTTTTGTTGTTCCATACAAATTTTAGGATTCTTGTTCTATTTCCCTGAAGAATGCGATTGGGATTCTCATTGAGATTGATTGAATCTGTAGGTTGCTTTAGGTAATATGGATATTTTAACTGTTTACTCTTCCAACCCATGAGCAAGGAATATCTTTCCATTTCTTCAAGTCTTCTTCAAATTCTTTCGGTAATGTCTTGTAGTTTCCCATGTATAGGTCTTTCACCTCCTTGGTTAAATTTATTCCTAGGTATTTTATTCTTTTTGTTGCAGTTGTAAATGGGATGATATTCTTGACTTCTCTTTCTCCTGGTTTGTTATTAGTCTATAGAAATAAAACTGACTTTTTAAAGTTGATTCTGTACCCTGAAACTTTCCTATAGTTGTTAATTATTTCTAATAGTTTTCTGGCAGATTCTTTAGGGTTTTCTACATATAGAATCATGTCATCTGCAGATACAGTTTCACTTCTTCCTTTCCAGTTCGGATCCCTTTTATTTCTTTTTCCTGCCTAATTTCTGTGGCCAAAACCTCAAGCACTATGTTGAATAAGAATGGCAAGAGTGGGCAAACCTGATCTTCTTCCTCTTCACAGAGGGATGGCATTCAGTTTTTCCCTGCTGTCTGTGATGTCGGCTGTGGGTTTGTCATATACGGCCTTTATTATGTTGAGGTAATTTCCTTCTATCCCCATTTTGTTAAGAGTTTTTATCATAAATAGCGGTTGGATCTTGTCGAATGCTTTCTCTGCATCTATTGAGTTGATCATGTGATTTTTATTCCTCAATTTGTTGATGTGGTGTGTCACGTTGATTGATTTGCGGATGTTGAACCATCCCTGTGTCCCTGATATGAATCCCACTTGATGGTGATGATTGATCCTTTTGATATATTGCTGAATTAGAGTTGCCAAAGTTTTGTTGAGAATTTTTGCATCGATGTTCATCAGTGATATTGGCCTGTAGTTCTCCTTTTTTGTGCTGTCCTTGTCGGGCTTTGGTTTCAGAATGATGTTGACCTCGTAGAATGTGTTAGGAAGTGTTCCATCCTCCCTAATTTTTTGGAATAGCTTGAAAAGTGTAGGTATTAAATCCTCTGAAAGTTTGGTAAAATTCCCCAGGAAAGCCATCTGGTCCTGGGGTTTTATTCTTTGAGATGCTTTTGATTGTTGTTTCAATGTCTTTCCTTGTGATTGGTCTGTTCATATTGTCTGCTTCTTCTTGACTTAGCTTTGGGAGGTTGTAGGAGTCTAACAGTTTATCCATTCATTTCCTCTAGGTTACCCATTTTGTTGGCATATAGTTTTTCATAGTATTCTCTTATAATCCGTTGTGTTTTTGTGGAGTCTGTTGTTATATCTCCTCTTTCTATTTGATTTTGTTTATTTGAACCTTCTCTCTTTTTTCCTTTGTAAGTTTGGCTAAGGGTTTGTCAATTTTATTTATCTTCTCAAAGAACCAGCTCTTTGTTTCATTGATCCTTTCTACTGCCTTTTTTGTTTCAATAACATTTATTTCTGCTCTGATTTTTATTATTTCTCTCATTCTGCTGACTTTGGGCTTTGTTTGTTCTTCTTTTTCTAATTCAGTTAGGTGTAATTTAAGATTGCTTATTTGGAATTTTTCTTGTATTTTAAGGTTTGCCTGTATTGCGATGAATTTCCCTCTTAAAACAACTTTTGCTGTATCCCATATGAGCTGGTATGGCATGTTATCATTTTCATTTGTCTCCAGATATTTTTTTATTTCTTCTTTAATTTCTTCAATGATCCATTGCTTGTTCAACAGCATATTGTTTAGTCTCCACATCCTCGTGCCTTTCTCAGCTTTTTTCTTGTAATTAATTTCTAGCATTATAGCATTGTGATCAGAGAAGATGCTTGTTATTATTTCAATTTTTTTAAATTTATAGAGGCTTGCCTTGTTTCCTAACATATGGTCTATCCTTGAGAATGTTCCATGCGCACTTGAGAAGAACGTGTATTCTGCTGTTTTTGGATGAAGTTGTCATATATGTCTATTAAGTCCAACTGTTTTAGCTTTTTGTTTAATTCCACTGTTTCCTTGTTTATTTTTTGTCTGGGTGATCTGTCCAATGATGTGAGTGGGCTGTTGAGGTCCCCTACTATTATTGTGTTATTTTTTGTATCTTCTTTTAGGTTTGTTAATAGTTGCTTTATCAACTTTGGGGTTTCTGTGTTGGGTGCTTAGATATTTATAAGTGTTATTTCTTCTTGATGCAGTGTCCCTTTGATCATTATATATTGCCCCTCTTTGTCTCTCTTTACCTGCCTTATCTTGAAGTCTACTTTGTCTGATATAAGAATTGTGACAACCACTTTATTTTGTTTGCCATTAGCTTGGAGTATCATCTTCTACCCCTTCACCCTGAGCCTGTGTTTGTCCTTGGAGCTGAGATGTGTTTCCTGGAGGCAACTAATTGTTGGATCTTGTTCTTTAATCCATTTTGCCACTCTGTGTCTTTTTCTTGGAGAGTTCAATCTGTTTACATTGAGGGTGATTATTGATGTATGAGGGCTTAATGCTGTCATTCTGTCACTTGCTTTCCGGTTTTCCTGAATTTCCTTTGTCTCTCGTCCTGTGTGTTTTGGTCGACCCATTGCTTTCTGCAGTTTGTTATGCTGTGTTTCTTAGTTTTTTCCTTATTTATTTTTTGTGTCTCTGTTCTGCTTTTTAGTTTAGTGGCTACCCTGAAGTTTGTATTCAGAATCTCGTGCATAACATAGTCCGTTTTCTGATGGCCTCTTATTTCCTTAGTCTAAACTGATTCAGTCCCTTTCCTCCTCCCCTCCTAAGTTATTATTTTCATATTTTATGTCAACTTGTGTTGTGAGTTTGTGGTTAAATTGACAGGAAATTGTCAGTTAAATTGGCAGTTAAATTGTCTTTGTCTTGGTGTTTTCCTCCCCTTTATCAGTATGCTATAGTTGAATATTTGTTATCCTATTCTGATTCTATTTGTCTCCTTACTCTGTGTTTTGTGACCCCTTTCTCCCTTTTTTCCTTTTTTCAGGTATGAGGGCCCTCTTGAGGATTTCTTGTAGGGGGTGTCTCGTGGCTGTGAAGTCCCTTAGCTTTTGTTTGTCTGGGAAAGATTTAATTTCTCCCTCATATCTGAAGGATATTTTTGCTGGACAGATATTCTTGGCTGAAGACTTTTATCTTTTAAAGTTTTCAGTATGTCATTCCATTATCTCCTAGCTTGTAAGGTTTCTGCAGAGAAATCTTCTGAATGTCTCATGGGGGTTCCTTTGTAGGTTATTTTCTTCTACCTTGCAGCCCTGAGTATTCTTTCTTTGTCATTCATTTTTGCCAGTTTTACTACTATACGCCTTGAAGTAGGTCTTTATACATTGACAAATCTAGGAGACCTTAAAGCTTCCTCCACACACATTTCTCTCTCATTTCCTAGACTTGGGAAGTTCTCTGCTATTATTTCTTTGAGCACACTTTCTGCTCCGTTCTCCTTCTTTTCATCTTGTTGGATACCTATAATTCTTATGCTGCATTTCCTCATTGAGTAGGATATTTCTCGGAGACTTTCTTCATTTCTTTTTAGTCTCAGTTCTCTCTCTTCCTCTGTCTGGAGCCATTCAACATGTCTACATTCGATTATGCTGATTTGCTCCTCTATGGTGTACACACGAGCATTCAGGGAATCTATATTTTGTTTTATCTCTTCCATTGTGTCTTTCATCACTAGTATTTCTGACTGATTCTTCTTTATAGTTTCAATCTCTTTTGTGAAGTAGCTCCTGAACTCGTTGAATTGTTTCTCTATATTCTCTTTTAACTCATTGAGTTTTTTGACTATAGCTAATCTGAATTCATTGTCATTTAGTTTGCTTATTTCTGAGTCCTCAGGACACAATTCTGGGCACTTATTGTTTTCCCTCTGGTCTGGAGCTTTGATGAACTGCTTGATGCTGGAAATACAGGTTTTGCCCATAGTGATATTATTCGGTTGCAGTTACGGCCTATTGCCACTGGGTGGGGGGTCAAGAGCCGCATAGGCTGAACCCTCCACCTTCAGCCAAGATGGTGCGGCACAGCACTGGTGGGGGGGATTTTCTTTTGTGTGCAGACCCGGTTTCCCAATCAGCTCTCCCTATCTGCTCTCCTTGGGTCTTGGCTTGCTGAGGTCACCCCATGCAAAAGCTTTCACCCAGTTAGAGGGCTTCCCTCTAGGCTGCACGGGCACTAGGGAGTCCTGGGTGATCCTGCAGATGCACGACCCTCCCCCACACTTTTTCTCATGGATCCTCCCATGACAGTGACCACAGTCTTTAGGGGAGGGAGCAAAGTTCTCTCTTACCCCATTCCAGCTCCTCTGAGGAGGGCTCCAGCCTCTCTGCCCTCCGTCATTTTGCTACTACTACCCAGTAGTGGGATGGCTGGGTCATAAGGTATTTCTATTTTTAATTTTTTGAGGAGTCTCCATGCTGTTTTCCAGAGTGTCTGCACCAGTTTGCATTCCCATCAACAGTGTACGAGGGTTCCTTTTTAATAGCCTAGTTTTATCCGTCACCATACTTACATGCCCCTTTACCCCTTTCACTCTCCTTCCAGCACCACCCCAACTAGTGGTAACCACTGATCTGTTCTCCTTATCCTTGTGTTTGTCTATATTCCACATGAGTGAAATCGTATGGTGTTTGTCTTTCTCTATCTGACTTATTTTGCTTGACATAATACCCTCAAGGTCCATCTGTGTTGTCGCAAAGGGCACAATTTTGTTTTTTAATGGCTGAGTAGTATTCAATTGTATATATATGCCACATTTTCTTTGTCCATTCATCAGTTTACGGACACTTGGGTTGCTTCCACATCTTGGCTGTTGTGAATAATGCTGCAACGAACATAGGGGTGCACAAATCTTTATGAATTGTTGATTTCAGGTTCTTTGGATAAATACCCAGTAGTGGGATAGCTGGGTCATATGGTATTTCTATTTTTAATTTTTTGAGGAATCTCCATGCTGTTTTCCATAGTGGCTGCACCTGTTTGCATTCCCACCAGCAGTGTATGAGGGTTTCCTTTTCTCCACATCCTCTCCAATACTTGTTATTTGTCGTCTTGTTAATTATAACCATTCTAACCGGTGTGAGGTGGTATCTCATTGTAGTTTTGATTTGCATTTCCCTAATTATTAGCGATGTTGAACATCTTTTCATATGCCTGTTGGCCATCTGTACATCTTCTTTGGAAAAATATCTGTTCAGATCCTCCGCCCATGTTTTTATCGGGTTGTTTATTTTTTTTGTTGAGTGGTGTGAGTTCTTTATATATTTTGGAGATTAATCCTTTCTCGGATATATGATTTGCAATCATTTTCTCCCAGTTGGTGGGTTGTCTTTTCATTTTGTCATGGTTTCCTTTGCCTTGCAGGAGCTTTTTAGTCTGACGTAGCCTCATTTGTTTATTTTTTCATTTGTTTCCCTTGCCGGAGTAGACGTGGTATCCAAAGGATGCTGCTAAGACTGACGCGTACTGCCTATCTTTTCTTCTAGGAGTTTTATTGTTTCAGGTCTTACATTCAGCTTTAATCCATTTTGAGTTAATTTTGTGCTGTAATTTTTGTGGTGTAAGATAATGGTCTACTTTCATTCTTTTGCATGTGGCTGTCCAGTTTTTCCAGCACCATTTATTGAAGAAAATTTCCTTTCTCCATCATATGTTCTTGGCTCCTTTGCCAAAGATTAGCTGTCCATAGATGTGTGGTTTTATTTCTGGGTTTTCAGTTCTGTTCCATTGATCTGAATGTCTGTTTTTCTGCCAGTACCATGCTGTTTTGATTACTATAGATTTGTAGTGTATTTTGAAGTCAGGGATTGTGGTGCAGCTACAGGCTTTTAATTAATACCAGCCCTGATATCCGTTCCCCTACATTGACTCTATCATATGTGGAGTTAAAACCAAAAGCACTCATCCCCTTTCCAACTCCTTTAGTTACATTCACATGAAATATCTGTTTCTTTAACCTCTGACCCCCCTGGGCTTTACAACCAAGTAGAAGTTACAAATTCTTAAAGCCCAGGTGGCCTCATGCTGGGCTCCCACTCAAGCTGTGGCTAATCCTGGGTCCTTGAAGTTTATTACAGGGACACTGATGTCCAGAGAGTATCAAGAAGCTGGAGCTGCTCAGGCCCAGCTCCTCTGCTTCCTGGCACTGAAATCCACCATCCACCACAGAGGCAGACAACCAAGGACGGCCACCTGCGGATTCCCTTGTCCCCCATCTCTGCTCCACACGCATGCTGGTGGGCAAGTGCTGACCAGCAAGGTCACAGGCTCTCCCCTCCCTACAAGCAGCAAACTTCTAAAACTCTTGCCTTCTTCTTAACAGGGAGGCAGCAGCTCCTAAGGCACTAGCCGGCTATAAGTTCTCTTTAACCTGGTAAAGAAAATAAAAACTGATTTTCCTTTTCACCCAAAACCCTGTTCTCATTATTTGGATTGGCTCTGAGTTCAGAGACCGAACTTTCGGTATCAACTTGGCAACTCAGATGGGACCCGTGGGTGGTCCCCACTGAGACCGCTTACTCCTGCATCACTTTCTGTGCCTGCCCCAGTTGGAGAAGTGGAAGGTTGGAGAAAATGTCAGGGAGCCGATCGCCGAGGACTGCTGCTCGGTTGGCTGGACTCCATCTTGGGTCGAATATTGGCACCAAGTTCAGTGACCAAACTTTTGGTAACAATACCTCCAGCTTTGTTCTTTTTCCTCAGGATTGCTTTGGCTATTCAGAGTCTTTTGTTGTCTCATATAAATTTTAGGATTCTTGTTCTATTTCCATGAAGAATGACATTGGGATTCTGATCGGGATTGCATTGAATCTGTAGATTGCCTTAGGTAATGCGGACATTTTAACTATCCTTATTCTTTCAATCCATGAGCAAGGAATATCTTTCCATTTCGTTATTTGATTTCTTTCAACAGCATCGACAGTTTTCAGTGTATAGGGACTTCATTTCCTTGATTAAATTTATGCCTAGGTATTTTATTCTTTTTGCTGCAATGATAAATGGGATTGCGTTCTTGACTTATCTTTCTGCTAGTTCATTATTAGTGTTAGAGATGCAACGGATTTTTGTAAGTTGATTTTGTACCCTGCAACTTTGCTGTAGTTGTTGATTATCTCTGAGAGTTTTCTGGTGGATTCTTTAGGATTTTGTTTATATATAGAGTCACAGTGATGTTATGTATGATGCTGGTTGTGGGTTTGTCATATATGGGCTTTACTATGTTGAGGTACTTTCCTTCTGTTCCCGTTTTATTCAGAGTTTTTAATCATAATCATAAATGGATGTTGGATCTTGCAAATGCTTTCTCTGCATCTATTGAGATGATCATGTGATTTTTATTCTTCATTTTGTTAATGTGATGTATCACATTGATTGATTTGTGGATGTTGAACCATTCCCGCATCCCTGGAATAAATCCCAGTTGATCATGGTGTGTGATCCTTTTAATGTATTGCTGTATTTGGTTTGCTAGTATTTTGTTGAGAATTTTTGCATCTATGTTCATCAGGGATATTGGCCTGTAGTTTTCCTTTTGTATGTTGTCCTCATCTGGTTTTGGTATCAGGGTGTTGTTGGCCTTGTAAAATGAGTTAGGAAGTATCCCATCTTCTTCAATTTTTCAGAATAGTTTGAGAAGGATAGGTATTAAATCTTCTTTGAATGTTTGGTAGATGTCTAGCGAGAAGCCATCTGGTCCTGGACTTTTGTTTTTTGGGAGGTTTTTAATTACCATTTCAATCTCTTTGCTTGTGATTGGTCTATTCAGATTCTTTATTTCTTCTTGATTCAATTTTGGGAGGTTGTATGAATCTAAGAATTTCCCCAGGGGTTGGCCCTGTGGCCGAGTGGTTAAGTTCACATGCTCCACTTCAGGGGCCTGAGGTTTGGATCCTGGGCATGCACCTACACACTGCTTGTCAAGCCATGCTGTGGTGGCATCCCACATAGAATGGCCTACAACTAGGATATGCAACTATGTCCTGGGGCTTTAGGGAGAAAAGAAAAAGAGGAAGATTGGCAAAAGATGGTAGCTCAGGGTCAATCTTCCTCACCAAAAAAAAAAAAGAAAGAATAAAAAAAGAATATATCCATTTCTTCTAGGTTGTCCAGTTGTTGGCGTTATAGCTTTTCACAGTGTTCTCGTATAATTCTTTGTATTTCTGTGGTGTCTGTTGTAATTTCTCCTATTTTGTTTCCAATTTTATTTATTCGAAACTTCCCTCTTTTTATCTTGGTGAGTTTGGCCAAGGGCTTGTCAATTTTGCTTATCTTCTCAATGAACCACCTCTTAGTTTCCTTGATCCTTTCTACTGCTTTTTAGTTTCTATTTCCTTTATTTCTGTTCTGATATTTATTATTTCCTTCCTTCTACTGCCTTTGAGCTTTGTTCTTCTTTTTCTAGCTCTTTCTTCTTTTTCTAGCTCTTTCCGGTATGGGGTAAGCTTGTTTATTTGATATTTTTCCTGTTTGTTGAGGTAGGCCTCTATAGCTATAAATTTCCCTCTTCATACCTTTTGCCGCACCCCATAAGTCTTGGTGTGTTGTGTTTTCATTTTCATTTATCTCTAGGTATTTTTTGATTTCTCCTCTGATTTCTTCGTTGATCCAAGAGTTGTTCAGTAGCATGTGTTGTGTAGTCTCCACATATTTGTGATTTTTCAAGCTTTCTTCTTCTAGTTGATTTCTAGTTTCACAACATTGTGGTTGGAAAAGACGCTTGATATAATTTAAAAGTTCTTGAATTTATTGAGTCTTGCTTTGTTTCCAAACATATGGTCTATCTTTGAGAATATTTCACGTGCACTTGAAAAAAATGTGTATTCTGCTGTTTTTTGGATGGAATGTTTTATAATACATCTCTTAATTCCACCTGGTCTAGTGTTTCATTTAAGGTCACTGTTTCTTTGTTGACTTTCTGTCTAGATGACCTATCCTTTGACATAATGAGGTGTTAAGGTCTCCTACTACTTCTGTGTTGCTGTCAATTTCTCCCTTTAGTTCTGTTACAGCTGCTTTACCAACTTTGGTGCTATGTATCGGGTGCATATATATTAATAAGTGTTACATCTTCTTGGTGGAATGTCCCTTTTATCATTATATAACGCTCATCATTGTCTCACTATCTTTTTTATCTTAAAGTCTTTTTTTTTGTCTGATATAAGTATGGCAAGACTCACTTTCTTTTGCTTGCCATTTGCTTGGAGCATCATCTTCCATCCCTCCCTCTGAGCCTACATTTGTCTGTAGAGCTAAGATGTGTCTCCTGGAGGCAGCATGTTGTTGGATCTTGTTTTTTCATCCATCCAGCTCCTCTGTGTCTTTTGTTTGTTGAAGTCAATCCGTTTACATTTAGAGAGATTATTGATATTTGAGGGCTTAATACTGCCATTGTATCTTTTGTTTTCTGTTGTTCCATATTTCCATTGTTTCTTCCTTGTTCTTCTGTCTGCCATTTCAGTTTGGTGGTTTTCTGTGATGTTTTTCTCCGTCTCCTTTTTATTTGGATTTGTGACTCCACCCTGATTTTTTGTTCCGTAGTTATCATCTGGATTGTATAAAAGATCTCAGAGATCAGATAGTCCTTTTTCTGCTCATAGCATCTTATCTCTATGAACCTATGCAGGTTCTGTCCTTTTCCTCTTCTCCTTTTATTTTTTCCTGTCATAAATTATCCTTTTTTGTGTTGTGAATTTGTGACCAAATCGAGGTGGTTATAGTCATTTTTGATGCTTTAATTAATTATTTAATGCTTTCTTTAATTATTAATTTATTAATTAATAATTAGTGTTGGCTAACGGATACTGATATACGGCTGCAATTTTCTGATTTCATCTGTCTATTCATC
This sequence comes from Equus caballus, assembly GCF_041296265.1. Taxonomy (NCBI): domain Eukaryota; kingdom Metazoa; phylum Chordata; class Mammalia; order Perissodactyla; family Equidae; genus Equus; species Equus caballus. The sequence continues at coordinate 14,894,905 of NC_091704.1, forward strand.
TCCTTGCTCCAAGATTTGTAAACTTTTGCCTTTTTTTTTTCCGGTATGAGGGCCCTCTGAATCATTTCTTGTAAGGTAGGTCCAGTGGTGATGAACTCCCTCAGCTTTTGTTTGTCTGGGAAAGCTTTTATTTCTCTGTCATATCTGAAGGACAATTTCACTAGACAGAATATTCTTGACTGATACTTTTTTGTGTGTGAGGCAGGTTGGCTATGAGCTAACATCTGTTGCCAATCTTCATCTTTTTGCTTGAGGAATATGGTCCCTGAGCTAACATCCGTTTGGCTGGTACTTTTGTCTTTCAGTATTTTGAATATATCACTCCACTTTCTCCTAGCCTGTAATGTTTCTGCTGAGAAATCCTCTGAAAGCCTGATGGGGGTTCCTTTGTAGGTTGTTTTCTTCTCTCTTGCTGCCCTTAATATTTTTTCTTTGTCTGACTTTTCACAGTTTTAATACTATATGCCTTGGAGAAGGTATTTTTGCATTGATGTAATTAGGAGTTATATTAGCTTCATGTACTTGTATGTCCAGTACCTTGCCCAGGTTTGGGTAGTTCTCAGCTGTTATTTCTTTGACTAAATTCTCTGCTCCTTTCTCCTTGCCTTCTTCCTCTAGGATACCTATAATCCATATGTTACTTTTCCTAATTGAGTTGGATATCTCTTGAAGAGTTTCTTCATTTAAAAAAAAATCTTAGTTCTCTCTCCTCCACCGGGATCATTTCTAGGTTTCTATCTTCAAGCTCACTGATTCTTTCCTCCATAAAGTCTGCTCTGTTTTTTATGCTTTCCACATTTGTTTTATGTCATTAACTGTGTTCTTCATATGAAAAATTTCTGGTTGGTGCTTTTTTAGAACTTCAATCTCTTTGGTGAAGTATTCCTTTTGTTCACTAATTTTATTTCTGAGCTCATTGAACTGTTTATCTGACTTTTCTTGTAACTCATTGAGTTTCTTTATTATAGCTATTTTGAATTCTCTTGGGGTAGATTATAATCTTCTTTGACTTCAATTTTGTTTTCTGGAGAGTTGTCATTCTCCTTCTGTTCGGCTGTTTTACCATAGTTTCTTCACGGTGTTGATGAATCTGTCCACTGCCTGTGCATTTGTCATAGTAACCATCTTTCTTATTTGAGCATGGCTATGGTTGCTTTGGATCTGAGCTGTTCTGGTTGTATTTCAGAGCCTGCACTTTCCGCCCTCCACTCTCTCTACTAGAAGCATCAGCAGTGCCCTCCTTGTGCTGCTTGTGCCTCTGAGGTTTCTGGTGTCTTGCTGCTTTTGATGTCACTGCAGTCTCAGGTGTTGCCGGTGAGGTCACCAGGCTGTGAGCACTACTACTGCTTCTGGGTCTCCTGGGGCTCATGTTCCCTCTTATTCTCTGCTGACTCTCCACAGGCTTGAGTGTTGCTGCTCCATGCACCACCTGCACTGACTGCTCTTCCTGGGTTATCTGCGGTCACGGCAGCACCACAGTCAGGACTGCTGGGTTCACAGGTGGTGCTGTTGCTGTCAGGGTGCCAGGTTCTTGTGTGCAGCCCCTGCTGCTGATAGAGCCAGTGTTGGGGGTGCCACCACTGGAGGCTGAGTCTCATGTTCTGCTGTGGTTCCTGAAACCTCAGGTGCCACCTGCTAGTGCTGGGTGAGGAGTAGGAGCTAAGCTGCAAGAGTTTTTGCTGGCCCCACAGTCTCTGGTCACTGGCACCTGCCACTGCTTTCTGAGACCTCAGGTCAGGGCACCCAGCTTTTGCTGGTGAAATCCACATTTTGCTGGCTGTCCTCATGTGTTAGTGCTCTCAGCCCCAGTGTCAAAGGCACAAGACCCCTCTTGCCTTCTCATGCAGCCTGGGTGTCCCACCTCACGCCTGCCTTTGGAAGCTCCCCCTGTACACTCAGACCTCTGGTCACCCTGACCCCTGGCTTAAGGTAGGACCCCTCCCCCAGGCCCATCGCTTATCACTGTTTGATACGTCCTTGGTCATTTATTTGACTGGTGTCCATCTCCGCACTGGGCGTGAGCTCCTTGGCAGCAGGGACGGTGTCTGCCATGCTCACAGCTGCATCCTCAGGGCCTGGCACTCAATGGGTGTTCTGTAGACATATAACCATATGTGTGAACAGCCCCAGGAGGTATAGATATTTCTCCTTGTTTCATAACTGAAAAAAACTCTGAGAATCAGAGGGGTGAAGGTGCTCCCCTCCCTCATCCCTTGCAGCACGCGGACTCAAGGGTCTTAAAGCAACACTTCTTAAAACTTGAAGGCGTGTGCACAATTCCCCTCTGGATCTACTTAGATGCAATTCTGTCAGCATTCCAGGCAGGGGCACGAGATTCTGCATTTCCTGCAAGCTCTCAGGTGACACGATGGTGGAGGTCCAAGGACCACACTTTGAGGAGCCGAGCCTTAGAGCTCATGACTGCAAAGCTTTCTTTCTTCCCCGGATATTTAAAGAGCACCTATGTGCCAAGTTGTGCTTTCACCTGCGATGTCATATTTACCTAATTTGCTGTGTGGCTGGAGCAAGTTGCTTCATCTCTCTGAGCCTCCAGCTCCTCTTCTGTAAAATGGGCTCATGAAAGTGATACTGCAGGGCTGTGGGATGATTACATGACACAACAGTAGCAATGACAATGAGGAGCATTCGTTAGGCCCTTCCTCTGCCCTGGGTGTTTTACGTGCATTGTCTCTTTCGATTATTCCCACATCGGGGGAGATGGCACTAACTAAATGCCCATTTACAGACACGAAGGAGCACAGCTTAGTGGCTCAGGGCACCCAGTGTGAAGCCTGGTGCACAGCCTGGCTCCACCAGCTCTGTGACTTAGGACAGTCACTCAAATAGTTTTCGTCCTCAGTTTACTCATCCACAAAATGAAAAAAATGGGTAATATGTCTAAAGGGCTTAAAACAGCTTCAGTGGCTTGTTGCCAAATGCTGGTGGTGGCCACCATTCCTGTTCTCGGCTGCCTGCATATTCCTGGCACACAGTAGGTCCGCCGTGAGCTGAGCACCTCTGGGCGCTGGAGGAGATTCTGGGGGGATGGCTCACCCCATGGCACTGAGGGCTCTAGGACCTGAATCCCCCAGCCAGTGGGACGGGGAGAGGGAGGTTTGGGGTCTCCCCAACATCCCACCAGTGTCAGGAGGACTGTCTTTCCCCCACCATCCTGCTCCGTAGCTCTGCCAGGAGCCCCATCCTTTGAGCTCCTCACCTGAGACCATCCCACAGGGCCCTTCTGGACAGGATCAGGGGAGGCCCAGGAGGGGTGCACTAGATCCTTTGGGTGGTGGCTCCTGGATGTGGGAGGGTGATCCGCGGGGTGACACAAGGGTCTCAAGATGTCCCCTCTGGGGTCACCGCATTGCCTTTGATTCCACCATCGCAAATGTCCCTGGGTTAATAGGGCATTGTCCCTTATGAGTGGGGGTGGAGCAGCATGGCAGAGGGAAAGGCTTGGGCATGGGAGCATGACCAGCCCTGCAACTTGGGCTCGAGTCTTGCCCCCTCTGTGCCTCCGTTCACTCTTGAGTTAAGTCGGCATCTTCCCTCAAGCAGATGCATTGCCTGGGTCTCTCTGCCTGATCCCAGGGTGCTGGCCCAGAGATTGAGGGGAGGGTGATGCTTTATCCTGCTGACAGGACATCTGGCACACAGTAGGTTTACCTTATGTATGTCACCTGACACATGGGAGGAGCATTTCACATATAGTACCCTGCACACAGTAGGGATGCTTTGTGTAGAGTATCCAGCACACAGTAGGAATGCCTTATGTAGAACACCTGGCATACAGTAGAGAGGATTTAAGTTGAGTACTGGGCACATAGTAGGTACACTTTTTCTAGAGTACTCGGAACAAAGTAGGCATGCTTTATCTAAAGTACTTTGTACAGAGTAAATGTACTTTATGTAGAACACCTGACACACAGTAGGCATCTTTTATTAAAGTAACATTGGTTTATAACATTTTATAACTTTCAGGAGTACATCATTATAGTCGACTTCTGTGTAGACTACAACATGTCACCAACAAAACTAATACAATCCATCAGGCATGCTTTATGTAGAGCTCCTGACAGGCTGTAGGGATGCTTTGTGAGGTATCCAGCACATAGTAGGCACCCTTTACATACTGTCCTCTGCACAGAGTAGGTCTACTTTATGTGGAGTATTGGCACACAGCAGAACAAGGACTAGTTACCTGCCCTTTTCCTTCACACCGTCTTTTTGGGGCTCCCGATCCTTCTCACCTTCCTGTGGAACCCTCCTCTGCCCCCCTCAGGCCCTCATCTGACATCCCATTTCCCAGATGGAACCCTGAGCCCAGAGAGGGCCGGCACAGCCCACGGTCAGAGTGAGGACGGGCAGGACTCCACCCAGGCTCTCTCAGCTCTGCCCTCCGCTGTCTGTATCCCGTGCTCTCATGACCCCCTGCAGCCTCACCCCCCACTCCTCCACATGCCCTCGCCTGACGGGGCTCCTTACCCCAGAGTCTGGTGTGGGTGAGCCCCACGAGGCTGGGGGCTTCGTTCCCGTTCCCAGCACTCATGTCTCAACCCAGGCCCTGGGCTACCTGGGGGTAGGTCTTGACTTCCTGCCAGGCTGTGCCGTCCTGGGGCCAGAGGCTCCCTGTGTCTGAGCTTCCTGATTCTGCACCAAGAAACAGTGCATGACTCCCTCCTGGCCCCTCATGTGGACAAGAGCCCAGGAGATGTGTGGGGACAAGGTTTGGCCTGGCCTTGCTGACCTGGCACCTGAACTCTCAATTGTAACCTTTCACCTCCCACACCTTGGACTGGGAAGGGCAGGGGCAGCTGTAAACTTGGGGTCCAGAGTCATCTTTGCCTGCCCCCCAAATTTCCCCCTCCACCCCACGAGGAAGGTGCTGAGTACTGAGGAGCCAGCATCCATGCTGTGTGACCGTGAGCTTGTTCATAGGCCTCTCTTGACAACACTGGCTCCCCTCCCCCACCTCCATCTGGGCCTGTGGTCAGGTGGGGAGGAAGTAAGCAGGTGTGTGGGGATTGGCTGGCCCAGCCTGGCCCTGCCAGCCTCCCCAGGTCAGGGCCCAGGGGCCGAGACTTCCCAGGAGCAGGGGAGAGGAGCTGTGTGCAGCTGCAGACAGGAGGTGCGGGCTGGGGTCCAGGGCTGGAGGTGCTGGCCTGGGGTGGGGAGGGCGCTGCCCAGGGCAGGGGTGGCTCCAGGGAGTGAGTTGGCCTGAGATGGTGGTTTCCTGTAACTGGCGCCTCTGGCAACCTGCCACTGATTCAGTTTGTGCCTTTCCTCCTTAGTCTCTCTTCCTCTTTATCTCTTCTCCTCTGTCTGTCTCTGTGTCTCTGTCTGTCTGCCTGCCTGTCTGTTTCTTCCTCTCCCTCTGGATTTCCATGGACTCCCTCCCCTCTCTGCGCCCTTCTCTGAGCCCTCCCTGCCCTGGCCCCAGCCCTCGCCATCCCTGCCCCTCCCTGTCCTGCCCCTCACACCCTTGGTCCTCGCTCTCTTTGTGAGCTGTCTGTCTGTGCCTCGAGCTCACCAACACCTGGCTTTTCCTGGGCCCCAGGAGCTCACCCTCCACCCTGTGTGCCCTGCAGGATGCCGCAGCTGAGCCTGTCCTGGCTGGGACTCGGGCCTGTGGCAGCCTCCCCGTGGCTGCTCCTGTTGCTGGTCGGGGCCTCCTGGCTCCTGGCCCGCGTCCTGGCCTGGACCTACACCTTCTATGACATTGTTCACCGCCTGCGATGCTTCCCGCAGCCCCCCAAACGGAACTGGTTTTGGGGTCACCTAGGCCTGGTTAGTGTGGCAGCAGGAGGGGTCTGGGGAGTCAGGGTGGATCGACTTCCTGAGGGGTCAGGAATGGGGCTCAGGGTTGGGCTGTGGTCTAGGAGAGCGGAAGTGAGAGGGAGGCCCAGGCGGCCCCTCCTTGCTCACTCACTAGTTCCTCTGCTCTGCCATCCCACGCCTTTGCCACGTCCTTGTCCCCACCCCAAGCCTGCTCTGGATCCATCAGTGCAGCTCTGAGAGTCTCCCACATCCTTGTCCCCCACCCCAAGCCTGCTCTGGATCCATCAGTGCAGCTCTGAGGGGCTCCCACGTCCTTGTCCCCACCCCAAACCTGCTCTGGATCCATCAGTGCAGCTCTGAGAGTCTCCCACGTCCTTGTCCCCCACCCTGAGCCTGCTCTGGATCCATCAGTGCAGCTCTGAGGGGCTCCCAGGGCGGGCTGCACAGAGTGTGACCCCCTGGCATTCCCAGTCTGCACCGCTGAGCTTGAGATGGCCTTGGGGGCACTGTCCAGAGTCGGCTCTGCCTGGCCCGTTTCCTTGAGTCTGCTCATGCTGGGCTGCAGTTGCCACACACGAATTAGCTATGGCCTCCCCACCCCCACCCACTGGGCACAGCTCCCCACCCCTTCCTGGGACCCCTTCCTCTCATCTGCCTCTTCCCCCCAAGATGTCTCAATGGGCCCCGTTGCCCAACCTGGAGGAACTAGGCCACTCACTTCCCTTTCAGAGGCCTGTTCCGCTGCCTGCCCACACCCAGGCCTTCACCTTTCACTTGATCCTGCTCATGCTTAATTAAACGTTAATTGTCCAAGTACTTATTATCTATCTCTCCACCTCAATGGCAGCTCTGGTAGCAGACATGGCAGGGCCAGCCCAGGGGCGGGTGGACAGCGGGCACTCACAGCAAGTGTTGAGGACCTGGGTGGAGAACGTGCCTTTACCCGTCTCCGTCATGGCCACAGAGCTGACTGCCTACTCCTCCTGTCCTCTGGACCAGCTGAGGGATGAGTACAACTTTCCTTCCCTTCCCGGGGGGCGAGAGCTGCAGCTCAGGGGAGCACTTCCTGTGATTTCACTGTTCTCGTGACAAAGTTCAGAAGGGGGATGTTCCGAAGCTCATTGTGAGGCATTCCTGGGATTCTGGGTCTTGGGATGTTCTCTGGGCCCTGGGGGCAGCGGGAATGCCGTGGTTCCTGCAGGTCTGCCTCCTCCTCTGAGGGCTGAGCTGTGGGGGCTGGTCATGGACAGTCTTCCCACGTCCAGCTCCCTCACTGTGTTACCTTGGCTGAGTGACTATTCCTCTCTGGGTCAATTCGTTGAAGTGCTTTGAGTGTTTGTCTCAGCATCCTTGGGAGCAGGGAGGGGTCACAGGTGAAAAGTTCAACTACCTGAAAACTCTGGGGCTATTTTTCAGGCTTGGATTGCAGGATGGACTAGGGAATTCACATTACTGGGAGCCATACACCACTGTTTCTCCTCTTGGAGGTCTGAGTATTTTCATGGGAAATTTCAAGATATGTGTGTGTACATAGGTTCAGAAGAGATAGAGAGACAGGATGCATTATGAGAGACAGAGAGACAGACAGGACGCAGTGTGAGAGCTAGAGAGACAGACAGGATGCAGTGTGCACAGTGGCCAGCTTCATAAGGGGTTCATCGGTGGGAGCTGCCCTCTTGAGTGATGGACAGAGCTCCTGTGTGTCTGCTGGTGCTGCCAGGACTGAAATGTCCTGGGTCTGCAAACATCACTACTCGAGGCAGTGGAGTCTGTTTGGAGAAGCAGGATATTAAAGCAGGTGAGAGACACTTGGCCCAGGGACAGGTCCTGAGTCCACCCTCCTGCCCACAAACCTCCCCCTTGAGCGCCTCCCCATGTGGCCGCCCCGGGGATGCAATCACTCCCAGGATGAGGGAAATCCATCTTCTGGAGCCAAGGTCGGCCTCTGTGTGCAGAGCGTGTCTTCTCCCTGTGCCCTGGTTGCTCCCTTGGGACTTGGAGAGGCCTCAGGGACCCTCCTACCCTGAGAGGAAAGGAGCAGCAGGAAGCCAGAATTCCCCCATCCGTGCGGAATCTGGACACAGTGTCCACTGCAGAGGCTGCAGGGGGGACATGCCGTGGCTGCTTCTGGGGAGTGATGGCCCCTCCTTGCTTGCAGGTCACCCCCACTGAGCAAGGCATGAGAGTTGTTACTCAGCTGGTGGCCAACTACCCCCAGGGATCTGTGACCTGGGTGGGCCCCGTCATGCCCCTTGTCACTCTCTGCCACCCCGACATGGTCCCGACTGTCCTCTGCGCCTCAGGTACCCACGCAGAGCTTGTGGTGGTGGCACCGTGGTGCATCCGAGGGCTCCTAGCTTCTCCCTGCAAGCTTCTGTGCAGCCCCTGCAGGACCCTGGCCCTCTGCCCCTCTCCTCTCAGTTGTCTTCCTCTTTCCTTCCTGTTTTCACCAACCCCCATCTCACCAATCCTCCCTCCACTGCTGTTTGCCCCCTGCCCTGCTGTCCTGGGCACCCCTGGGGCCCCAAGAGGCCTCAGTGCAAGTTCTTGTCCTGGGGGATCCTCACTCTTAGAAGACAGGTCTAGACAGAGAGATCCCCGACCTCGAGTGGTGAGGAATGGGCTGGAAGGAGAGGAGTGAGGCAGCGCAGAGGAGAAGCAAGGTCTCTGTGGGGCCAGGCTGGAAGGCTTCCTGGAGCAGGAGTTTCTGCAACTGGGTCTGAAACAATGAGCAGAAATTTTCTAAAGCAGAGGGCAGAGGGGTGCAGTGGGCAAGATAGCATCCGAGGCCCCATGCCAGGCCTGGCCTCAACCCCGTCCACCCCCAGGCCAGAGCTTGAGGGCTTGAGGCTGGTGCAGGATCTGGGCTGCTATTTTCATGATGTCCACCTTTGATGGGTTGATTCCTTCCACTCCCTCCTGTGGCTTGTCCTCTTCAAGCTCATGGCCCTCCTGCTCCAGGCCCCAGGAATCGCCCCAAGGAGACCCCACCCCAGCCAGGTTCCCTTCTGCTGCCCCCTGCCTTTCTCACTTCCAGACAGGCCAGGCTGAACAGGGGAACAGGCAGCAGCTGACAGGGACCTTGGCTCCAACACCAAAATGCTGGGCGACTCTAGGCAGGTCCCTGGCTCTCTCTGGCTGCCAGTCTCTTTCAGCTGTGAGTGGTGGAATCTCTACCCTGTATGGTCTAAGCAAAGAAAGGGAATCGACTGACTGTTCAGGTCAGGGATCTTGTCTTCAGGCACGGCTGGATCCAGGTCTCAGACAGTGTCATCAGGAGTCGGTCTTCGTCTGTTAGTTCCGTGTCCCTCTGTGATGGCTTCACTCTCACGCTGGTCAAGATGAGTCCCAGAAGCTCAGCTCCCATGGAAACACGAGCTCGTTCCCAACAGTTCCAGGAAGAGCTGCAGGACTCGCTTTAGTTTGCCTGCTTAGGTCACAGGACCAGTTCCTCATGCAGTCACTGTGACTCCGATTGCCCAGATCGGCAGGCATAGGGTTCTCAGAGCTATTGTTCTGGGGTTCAAGGCAGTTTGATGGTTAAGAACTCAGGCCCTGGATTCAGACAGACCTGGGCTCAGGTCTCAGGCACACCACTTACGACCTGGAAGGCTGTGGGCAAGTGAGTTCATATCGTTCAGAGCCTCAGTCTCCTTATCCAGAAAACGGGGATAGGAGACAAGTCAGGTGAACACGGATTCGGGATTCAAATGGGGAAGGACCCTTTCTGTCCCTGTAACTGAGGCACCTCAATTGTCGTGTATGGAAGGTGTGGGGAGGGATCCCAGGAGGAGGATGAGCTGCTGGGTGGGATTCACGGGGCTCAGGTCTGGGTCTCTGCTCTGCAGGTCCTTCCCTCTGGCCACCTGGAAGGGTGGTTCAGTTCCTCTTTGTTCCTCTCCAGATTCGGAGCTCGGAGGAAGGTCTCCTGTACACACAGGACCTGGCGAGGACCTATGGGGACGTGTGCTGCTGGTGGGTGGGGCCCTGGCATGCGGTCATCCGCATCTTCCACCCCACCTGCATCAAGCCGGTGCTCTTTGCTCCAGGTAGACACCCCACTGGCCACAGCTTGCCTGCTGCTGAGGTCTCTGTGCTGCCTTCAGCTGGGCAGGCGACCCGGTGCAGACAGGAGGGGCCATGGTGGAGATCACACTGCCTCTGTCTTACCTAGATCCCCACTTGCCTGACCGCTGGTTGTGTCTGCTCATGCCGAGGCTGTGTCTGTGTGATGTCTGCTGTATGGCCCGTCTGGTCACATTTGCATTTCCACCTGGGTCCTAGTTACAGCTGGTATATGTTACACTTGGTTACACGTGGTATATGTTATATTTGGTTACAGCTGCTATATGTTTACTCCTTGGATCAAGTGGCGATGGTCTCAGTCATGTCTAGGGCTCAGCTGTGGTCAGGGACATCGAGGCATGTTGGAGTCTGTCTGGGTCTTGTCTGATGCCGCCTGAGTGTGTCTGGTTCTCCTGCTGGTCGTGTCTGGGTTACGTTTGGGGTTTGTCTGATCTCTGCGACCCGGGTCCCTGAGAGAAATGCCTGAGACCTTATATGAGTCTTGTCTGAGGCAGGTCTTAGCATATTTCTGGATCACAACTGGTCCACGTCTGTGACATTAATGGGACTGCGTTTAAGTCCTGTCTGTAGGACATGCTGAGGTCATGTCTTCGGGTCCATGTCAGAGCACGTTGTGTGATGTCAGGGTGTGTCATGCATGTTGTTTCATGTCAGGACATGTTAGTGCATGGTGAGGCCATGTCAGCTGTCCCAGGAGATGTGAGAGTTGGGCAGACACAGTGTCCCAGGTCCCTGTGAAGGTGTTTTGTAGAGTGCTGGGCTGTGCTCGGGTGTTTAGAACATCTTGGAACCTGTAGGAGCCATGCTGAGCCATGCTGGGGCACGTTGTGCCATGTTGGGATGCATCTAAGCACGTAGGGGTGCGTCTGTGGCATCTGCCCTTGCTCTACTCTACAGTGCAGCCTGGTGTGCTCCCCCTTCACCTCGCCCCTCCTCCCAGCTTCCTCTGCTCTTGCCCCACTCCGTCTAGGCTGGGCATGGAGGGGGAGTGCACACGTCTGGCTGGGGCCCCACCTTGCCTCAAAAGGCCCTCCCCTCCCCCGCTCCATGGCCCCTGATGGCTTATCTCTCATGTCAGCTGCCATCGCGCCTAAGGACATGGTCTTCTACAGATTCCTGAAGCCCTGGCTGGGTGAGTAACTGCGTGTGAGGGGATTGGGGACAACCTTGGGGGCCAGGGGAAGGCCCTCCCTTGCTCACTCTCTGTGGCTGCCCCTACCAGGGGATGGGCTCCTGCTGAGTGGTGGGGACAAGTGGAGCAGGCACCGCCGCATGCTGACACCCGCCTTCCACTTCAACATCCTGAAGTCCTACGTGAGGATTTTCAATGACAGTGTGAACATCATGCATGTGAGTCTCTTGAACCCAAGCTCCTACCTGGAGCCTCGGGGGCAATGGGGGCTCAGAGACATCTTGTCTGGAATTCTGGCTCTTCTGGGTAGCTTTGGGGCCATTGCTTCTCCCTTCTGAGCCTCGGTTTCCTCAGCTGTAAACTGGGGATAATGAGCCTCACTTTGCAGGGTGATCAAGATGACGTAATGGACTCCTGTCCCTGGCACATAGTAGGTGCTCATGTGCTAGTTTCTATGTTTCCCTCTCAGAAGCCTTGGAATCCTGAGACACTGTTGACGATAGTGATGAATATTGCATGTTGAGTCCTGAATATGGAGTAACAAGCCACTTTTCAATATATAAGGTTTCATTATTGCTAACAAGTCTACGAGTCAGTGAGCTGCTTCTTCTGGACGTGGATGGGGTCACTCATGTATCTGTGGTCACTTGTGGGTCAGGTACTTTGCTGTTCTGGGCTCAGTCCTCTCACGTGTTTGGGGCCTGGTTGGCTGCAGGCTGGTCTAGGATGCTCTCAGCTGGGACAATCCTCTCGTGTGGTTCCCTCCCTCCAGAAGGCATTTCAGGCTGTTCACACGGCAGAGGCCGGGTTCCGAGAGGCTGAGAGGAAGCTGCAATGCCTCTTGAGCTGAAGGTTTAGGATGATCACTCATCATTTTTACCACATTGGCCAAAGCAAGTCCAAAGGCCAGCCCAGAATGAAAGGGTGGTGAAATGGGTGCCTTCTCCTCATGGAAGTTCACAGGCACATTGCAAAGGGTGGATGTAGGGAGGTGAAGCCTTGGACGTGGGGGTTTTGTGAAGCGCCTGGGACTTTTCCACACTTGCGAGCTAACAAGTAAGCTCATTACTGTTTTGTGGATCCTGCCAGAAGACATGAGACTCCTGAACCAGAGACAAAGGACAGTTTATTACTCATGGCTCAGCAAACGGCACGTGCCTATTGTTGGTTTGCATTCTTTCTCCATGTCCCCAAATCCCATGAGGACAACACAGGTGGGCTTCCACGGATGCCTGCTCATGCAGTATGTTGCAATGCACAGGAGGAGCACTAGGTTTAGGGACTGTGTGAGTTTCATAGCAATAGGAAGCAAGCCTGATATGTGCCCGGGGGGAGACATTTCCTCTTCCCTCAATGTTGTTTGCTGCAAACACAACTCTGAGAAATGGCCCAGGTAAAAAACATGTTTTTGGCATACCCAGCAAGAATGTGCAGGGTGCTCAGGGCCCATGGAAGACTACCGCTACCAACATAGGGGACAGTATCCTAGCCAATTTATAACAATAGGATGATGAAAGCTAGCATTTATTGAGCACATTCTATATGCTAGAAGTTACATGGCAATTCCATGACGTGTGCTGTCTAATTTAATTTTCATGTCCCTGTGAGGTGGAGATTCTTTTTCCCCATTGCAGATGGTGAAACTGAAGCTGAGAGAGGTTAGGGAGTTGCTTGAGTTCACACAGACGGCAAGTGAGCTAACAAGCGGAGCTGGGATTCCAACCTGGTTTGTCTGACACAAAAGCAGGTCATCTGACCTGTCACTGAGGATTTGACAAGTGGAGCCCAGAGGAAGGCAATGAGCTGGCCAAGGGTGCACAGAGTGTAACAGGCAGAGCCAGGACTGGAATGCAGGTCTCCTGACTCCCAGCCGTGGGGTCTTCATGTCCTCACAGTAACAGCGTCCACTCCCACTCATGCCTGGTCCTCCACAGGACAGGTGCTTGGGTTCAAGAGGCCGGGTCTGGGGAGCCCATCCTGGTGTTGGGTTGGGGCGGGGCTGAGGGGAGGCCAGTCCCAGCCCTGGCTCTGCCGCTTCTCTGTCCAGGCCAAGTGGAAGCGCCTGGCCTCGGAGGGCAGTGCCCATCTGGACATGTTTGAGCACATCAGCCTCATGACCCTCGACAGTCTGCAGAAATGTGTCTTCAGTTTCGACAGTAACTGCCAGGAGTGAGTCCTTGCCCAGGGCCAGGGAACACGCTCTATAGATGCAAGGGAATAGATGGGGGAAGACTGACCCTGGCAATCAGAAGGGCCTTCCTGGGTGACAAGGGTCCAAGCTGGACACTGAATGGGGGAATGGAAAAGGGAAAGAGCAATATTTTCAGGTAGTTAGAAATGTTTAATACAGGACAGGAGGCTAGGATGAGCAGAGTGTGTGCAACAGTAAGGAGACACCTGGGAAATGGGGTTGGAGGTATAGGTGGGGGTAGATCTTAATGACATTGAAAAGCTAGGCAAAGCGCTATCAACTTGCTTGAGGTGTCCAGGGAACCATGGAAGGTGTTTGAGCAGATGAGGGTCAAGCTGAGCTTGGACGTCTGACTCTAGAGAAGACTTGTGTAGACACAGGTGGTGTTGACACTGGATGCATGGAGACTCAGGAGGAGGCTAGGTCCATTGTCAGTTGGGAGAGGACAAGGTCTGAGCTGTGTGGACGGTTTTGGAAGGAGAAGGGGCAGATATTGGTAGGAGAGAGAGGAGAGAAGCGTGATGTCTCAGCTGTGCCCTGGGCACCTGGCACATGGAGGCAGCTCACAGAGACTAGGAAGCAGGGAGAGAAGAAAGACTGGAGAGTCATGTCTCCTGGATCCTCCCCACCATCCATCTGTGGGGCCATCTGTTCCTGGAGACTCAGTTTCCCCATGGGCTGTCGGACCTGGCTTCTGGTGGGAGGTGCTTCCTGGGCTTCAGGTGAGCTAAGTTGTTGCCTCCCTTCATGCCCACATCCTGCAGGAAGCCTAGTGAATATATTGCTGCCATCTTGGAGCTCAGTGCCCTTGTGACAAAGCAGCACCAGCAGATCACCCTGCACATGGACTTCCTGTACCACCTCACCAGTGACGGACGGCGCTTCCGTAGGGCCTGCCGCCTGGTGCATGACTTCACAGATTCTGTCATCCAGGAGCGGCGCCGCACCCTCCCTGATCAGGGTCTTGATGACCTCCTCAAGGCCAAGGCTAAGGTCAAGACTTTGGACTTCATCGATGTGCTCCTGCTGGCTAAGGTGGGCTTCTCTGGGACCTGAATTCAAGAAGTAGAATGCACCTTGATTTCAAATGCGAGATAGAAGAACTTGGACCTGACCCAGAGGGAAGTGGGGAGCCATGGAAGGTGCTTGAGGACGGGAGGGATGGGTCAGGGGTATGTTTTAGAGATGACTGTGTGGAATGCAGGCTCTGGGGAGCTGTTAAGTGTGAAACTGATGCTGGGCAGGGCCTGAGACTTTACTCTACTTAATAAGTTAGTCATATACAGATATACATATGACTAACTTATGAAGTCTAATATATATATATTATATCTATGTCAGAACCCTGGCTCAGAGCAGCCCACTTATTGCTCACAGCAGTAACAGTAGCCAGAGCAGAAGTGTGGCTCTGGTTCCCAATTTCCAAGTTCCTGTGAGGGTGGCGTGATGTTTTTACCTGTGCATGCAGCCATGCTTGCATCACGAGAGAGGTGCACCCACAGTATGAACCTTGGAACTTAGGACAGCTGACTCATCTGTCCCTTCTTCCTAATGGTGAGAGAGACAAGGAGAGGAGGAGAAGGAGAATCTTCTGGAATATAAGCAGATCTTCAGTGAGAAGGCAAAGTCTGTAGGTTCTGTAGGGTTATCTCCAGGGGAGATAAGGAATCTCTGGATCTACCATCCAACAACGTGAGCAAATGGCTCTGGAGCGATGCTCAATGTCTAACTTCCAAGGCAAGTTGCCAGTCAATCATCCTGCAGCTTGGGTTGCCAATATATTTTTCTCAGAAAGCCTTCATCACGTAGAACCATGGAAATGTTCATGGATCATTGATTCCTCCCACCAGGGACAAGAGAGGAGGCAAGGATGCCAAGGAGGAGGCCTGTGGGGTGGGGCCTCTGGGGATAGGGACCAAGGAAGGTCCAGGAGTGCAGGGTTGGCTTGGGTTCCTGGGTGGATGATGGAGCTTCAGAGATTGTCTCAGGGCCCCTAGGAGCCGGTGATGTGGGGGGTCTTGCTTTCTCTCCAGGATGAAGATGGGAAGGAACTGTCAGATGAGGACATCCGAGCTGAAGCTGACACCTTTATGTTTGCGGGTGAGATTACAGAAGGGGCAGGGGTTTCTCTATCCCAGGGACTTGGCTGGTGGCCCCTGGACCAGCCCATAGTCCCCCATCCTCCCTGAGGGCCTCAATGTAAGGACGCTGTCCACCTTCTGGTGCTGAAGCCTCCCAGAAACCCAAACTTGTCTGGCTGCCTCTCAGGACATGACACCACAGCCAGCGGCCTCGCCTGGGTCCTGTACAACCTCGCGAGGCACCCGGAGCACCAGGAGCGGTGCCGGCAGGAGGTGCGAGAGCTCCTGAGGGACCGCGAGCCTAAAGAGATTGAGTGGTGAGTGCAGGTGCACATGGTCTATTCCTGACACCCTCTGCTGGCTCTGCGCCCCAGCTGGGAGTGGGAAGGTCTTTTCGTCCATTCTGTGATTTTTGCTTAGTGGGAATAGGAGCAGAGCCCAGAGGTGGGGTCAGGTACCCAGCCCGGGTCTCTAAGGACAGGTTACAGCCTTCTGGGTAGAAGATCTGGACGGCAAGAGAATTAGTGCAATGTGTGAGGGCAGATCATGCCCCTTAGAACCTGTTCAGAGAGTGAACCTCCCTTCTGCTCCCTTACTTTTCTCTCTGAAATCACATTCTTTCAAACATCTTCACCGCCTGGATGCTTGCTGGGCTCCTAACTCCTATCATATTGTTCAGTCCAGTGTTCACAGGGGACACCTGAGGATTGAAGTCACTCAACTCTTGTCCATGAACACCTGCTCCTTCATCCACCCAGTCCCCATTCAGTGAACACTGCCATACTGCCTGCCCATCCCCAACTCTGTGCCGTCCCCAACTCTTCCCAGCCCTATCCTGTGTCCTGGAGACCCGGGAAGCACCCAGACCTGGCCTGTGCCTTCCAGGAGCTCCCAGCCTGGAGGGGGATCGTCCCAGGTCAGGACACTCCCAGTCCACATGGGCAGGACCTGTGTTCAGAGCAGATAGGCAAGACTGAGGGTGGAGAGAGTTCTCAGCTGAGACCTTGAATGCTGATCAGTAGACATTTGGGTGTAGTTGTGTGCGGTTCTGTCAAGAAGATAGTGTGGGCAAAAGTGATGGGGAGGGGAAGGGCACAGGAAGAGGGAGAGGGGGAGGGAAGGTAGCAGAGAGGGAGAGACAAAGAGCGGGAGAGAGGGAGGGAATGGAGGAGGGGGAAGGAGAGAGAGAGAAAGGAGAGGGAAGGAGGGAGCAAGAGAGGGAGAAAGAGAGTGGGGGATGGAGAGACAAAGGAAGGGAAGGAGAGAGGAAGGGAGGGAGAATGAGAGAGAGAGAGAGTGACTCATGGTGAGATGATGAGGCTGGGAGATGGCAGGAGAGGCCGGTTGTGGAAGACTTTAGTGAAATGTTAAGGGCTCCATCTTTAACTCAAAGGCAATGGAGAACCAAGGAAAGTGTTTGAGCAGCAGGAGGACAGGTGAGATCTGGGTAGCAGAGAGAGATTTCTAGGGCTGGGGGGCCTGCTGGAGAGGACAAGCTGTAGGATCGGGCCCAGGGAGGAGATTCGAGGCCTGAGCCAGGCCAGGGGCTGGGGGATGGTGAGGAGATGTTGGACTGGACAGGCGTTTTGGAGGAAGTGTTCACTCCAAGTCTTGCTCAGCACAGCGGTCCTGTGAGGTGGAGAAACACTTTTATTGTTTTTAATCCAAGACTTAACCAAAATTATGCACTTAGTAAAAAAGAAGAGTGCAAAAGAATTTGCAATAAAAATGGACTTCCTTCTTAATCTGCACCCTGTGGGTAACTCTTGTCAATGAATTCCTGTGCCTCCTTTTAGAAGACATCTATCCTTAGACCCACATTTATATGACTCCTCTCTTTCTGTCTCTGTCCAGGTGGGAGTTCAGGTGTGCACATTAAAAGTATAACTTTGAACTCTTTACTTTTTCTTGAAGAATGAGTTTTGGAAAAGTGGTTTTGAATGACATAAACCACGGTGAGAACAAGTTCTTATTGCACTAAATGAGACATTACAGAGAAGACTAGGGTTATCCTTGACACAGTAAGTTTGGTTAACGTCCATCACCACACACAGTTACAAACTTTTCTTTCTTGTGATGAGAACTTTCAAGATCTACTCTTTTAGCAGCTTTCAAATATATAATACAGTATTGTTAATTAAACTCACTGTGTTGTACCTTACATCTCTTTGGGCTACTTTGGGCTAATTTTTATGAAGTCAGATCTGTCAGAATTTTCTTTTGCAGACATTCCCTCCATCCATACCCTAGGGTTCTGTGGGTTTCCTTAACTAGATGTTAAGTTTTCACGTATTCATGTGTCTGTCTCTCAGCTTTCTATTCTGTTCCATGGGTCTATTTTCCTCTCCTTGCAGAGGTGCTACACTGTTTTTTTAACTCCTGCATATTTGTGATAAATCTTAACATACAGTAGAGTTCCTCTTCTTTTTAATCTTTCAATTTTAAATTGACTTAGCTCTTCATCGCCTTTTATTTTCCCAGAAACAATTTTGGAGTAGGTTTATCAAGTTCTTTAAAATGTCAGGTACATTTTCATTTGAATTGCATATATTCTACTGGTTGACTTGAATGTATGATTGGCCTGTGGAAAATGGATTATTGCACAATATTAACACACACTATCCCAGAGTGTGGAATGGATATCCGTTTCTGGATATTCAAAAAATCTTTAGTTTGTTAATAGAGTCTAAAATTTTTGCATAGACATTTTATGCACATTTTGTTAAATTAATCCTTAGATATATTTGTTGCTATGGTGAATCATATCTTCTATTTGGATTGAGAGAAGTTTATAAATTCAGTAGGAACATGCAGATTTCAGATTTTTGCCAATTTTAATCCAGGTATTCTATATAAATATTATTATAATCTTCTCTCTTGTTGTCTTTTCTAATTGGTTGTTGCTTATACATAGAAAAACCAATAATTTGTGCCTATAAATTTTGTGCCTAATGAATATAGTAAATACCAAAGAGGGAGTCTCATGTAAATAGGAAAAATGAAGATCGTTTAATTAAAGATCTTGGAACAACTGGGAAGCTACCTGGAAAACAGTTAATTCAAACTGTGTTTATGTATTATAAGAATACAACATCTAGATGAATCAAAGATTTAAAATAAAAAATAAAGGAGTCTTAAAACTCTAGTTCTAGTCTAAAAACCCTGGAAAAATTGTTTTATAGTTCCAGGGTAGGGAAGGCCCTATTTTTTAAACTGTATTCTATTTTACTTTTTATCAAGATTATGATAGTTTACAACATTGTGAAATTTCAGTTGTACATTATTATTTGCCAGCCATATTGTAGGTGCACCCCTTCACCCTTTGTGCCCACCCTCCCAGTCCCCCTTTCCCCTGGTAACCACTAATCTGTTCTCCTTGTCCACATGTTTAACTTCCGCATGTGAGTGGAGTCATACAGAGATTGTCTTTCTCTATCTGGCTTATTTCATTTAACATAATACCTCAAGGTCCATCCATGTTGTCATGAATGGGACAATTTTATCCTATTTTATGACTGAATAGTATTCCATTGTATATATATACCATATCTTCTTTATCCACTCATCAGTCAATGGGCACTTCGGTTGCTTCCACGTCTTGGCTATTATGAATAATGCTGCAATGAACATAGGGTTGCATGGGTCTCTTTGAATTGCTGATTTCAAGTTCTTTGGATAGATACCTAGTAGTGGGATGGCGGGGTCATATGGGATCTCTATTTTTAATTTTTTGGGAAGTCTCCATAGTGTTTTCCACAGTGGCTGCACCAGTTTGCATTCCCACCAGCAGTGTATGAGGGTTCCTTTTTCCGCACAACCTCTCCAACATTTGTTATTTTTGTTTTGGTTATTTTAGCCATTCTAACGTGTGTAAGGTGATATCTTAGTGTAGTTTTGATTTGCATTTCCCTGATGATCAGCGATGATGAACGTCTTTTCATGTGCCTATTGGCCATCCATATATCTTCTTTGGAGAAATGTCTGTTCATGTCTCCTGCCCATTTTTTGATCAGGTTGTTTGATTTTTTGTTGTTGAGTTGTGTGAGTTCTTTACATATTATGGAGATTAATCCTTTGTTGGATATTTGGTTTGCAAGTATTTTTTTTCCCATTTGGTGGGTTGTGTTTTTGTTTCAATCCTGTTTTCCCTTGGGGAAGGCCCAACTTTTGTCACAAGTCCCAGGAGATAGACAAGAAGAGATTGATATGCTATTAAATGAAAAAGATACAGAGCAGTATTTGTAGTATATAATATGCCATTTTATAACTTTTTTTAAGATGCAAAAACATAACTCTGGAAGGATACATCAAAAATAACAACCTAAGCAAACTATAAAGAGGGGAAATGAGTGGTGTTGGGCCACAGGGACAGTGTTTTATAGTTTTCTAATTTGAACCAGTTAACTGTATCAGCTATTAAAAATTCAAATCACCACACAACAAGAAGGGAGTGAAAGAAAAAGAATTCAGCCCCGTTACCAGATCTTTGATGCTTATAATTTTTTTTCTGGGGGACTCTCATGTTTTCTAAGTGTAAAATCACTCTCTACCAAAAGTGACATGTTTATCCCCACATTTCGAATTGTGCTACGCTCCTTTTTTCCCTTGTCTAATTGCATTAGCTCGTATCTCTAGCACGGTGATAAATAAGAGCAAAACATTGGAGCTGTTTCTTTCATTTCTTAATAATTCCTTTGCCTTTTGATTTTACTTTCTTGCCATAAAAATTATTTTATTTTATGCAAATTTGAAAACCATTTTATGGTTGGCTTTTGGGTGTTGTGTTTTGCTCAGAAAAGCTTTAAAAAATATCTAGCTGATGTTCTCAGTCTGGCACTTGTGTAATATTGCTTTTCTTTCAAACCACAGTATTGAGATGTGATTGACATACAAAAAGCTGTTCACATTTAATGTACACAACTTAGTGAGTTTGGAGATGTGTGATCCATCTGGAATTTATCCTGTTATAGGAGTGAGGGTCAGAGGAAGGTGGAGAGAGGCTCTAACGGGGCAGGAGGAGGGCTGAGGGGTCTCTGTTTTGGCTCCCTGGATAATTGTTGGGGGGTTTCCTTAAGGACGACCTGGCCCAGTTGCCCTTCCTGACCATGTGCATCAAGGAGAGTCTGCGGTTGCATCCCCCAGTGACAATGGTCTCCCGCTGCTGCACCCAGGACATTGTGCTCCTGGATGGCCGGGTCATCCCCAAAGGTGCCCTCAACGTCAAGGGGAGGAGCATCCTGGGCAGGAAAAGGGGCCCGTCTGCCAGCGGGGGACCTCTTCCTGACCGGCCCCTCGTCTCCCACAGGTGTTATCTGCCTCATCAGCATTTTCGGGACCCACCACAACCCATCCGTGTGGCCAGACCCTGAGGTGCTGCCTCCCCCCACTCTCATCCTTGTCTGTTCCCCTAAGGGGACCCAGGGGAGGGCGCAGGGTTCTGACCTGACAAATGAGACATCACCTCCCCCCATCATACACACGTCTGACTCTCCAAGGCTGCAGGTCCTGGGAGAACCCACCCAGCAGCCCTGTCTTGGCCTCGCCCCCAGGTTTATGATCCCTTTCGCTTCGACCCAGAAAACACCAAGGAGAGGTCACCTCTGGCCTTTATTCCCTTCTCAGCGGGGCCCAGGTGAGGACGGCAGGCATCTGAGGTGGGGATGTGGTGATGGGGGCGGGGGTCTGGGATTGAGATCCCAACATGACTGTGAGGGCGGGAAAAGGGGAAAAGTGAAGATGGGCAGAGTTCCAGCTCTCCTTCCCCCCTGCCCCGGAGGTTATGGGTAATGGTCTGGGGCCTGGGGTCCTCGGTGTGCTCAGAGCCCCTGCCCCCTGTCTGCTGGTCTGAGCTCGGGCTGCAGGCTGGGCCAGGCTCAGGGGATGTGCAAGCCCTGGCGGAGGCCCAGGCTTCTCTCTGCCTGCGGGCAGGGATGGGGGTCTCTGGACAGGTTCCGGCGCGATGGTGCGGGCATGGGGGTCCCGGGACAGGTTCCGGCGCGATGGTGCGGGGATGAGGGGCCTGGGCGCCTTCGAGCCCCCACTCCTGCCGCAGGAACTGCATCGGGCAGACGTTCGCCATGACGGAGATGAAGGTGGTCCTGGCGCTCACGCTGCTGCGCTTCCGCATCCTGCCGGCCGGGGAGGAGCCGCGCAGGAAGCCGGAGCTGATCCTGCGCGCCGAGGGCGGACTGTGGCTGCGGGTGGAGCCGCTGAGAGCGGGCCAACAGTGACCCGCGGCCTCCCGACCCGGGATCCACCCCGACCCCACACCTCACTGTGCAGATTCCCAGCAATAAATCTGTGCTGTCACCTCTGCCCCAGCCTATCGGGAGCCAGCAGGGGGCGGTGGTGGCTGCGGAGGATGGGGAGGGGACGTGGTGGGTGGAGGCGGGGCCGGTGTCTCTGAGTCCGACACCCTGCCTGCCCCTCCCGCTGACCACAGGGCCACACGCCACTCGAGGGTTCTTCTAGAAACCAACGAGGGACTTCATCCTGTGGGCAGTAGGGAGCTGTGGGAGGTATCTGAGCAGGAGGGGGCCAGGGTGGAGGACGGACGTAAGGGGGCACATTTGAGGCTCTGAGCCAGGGAGGAGAACCTGTGCTCTGAGCACTCTGACCTCGGTTCCCTCTCCTAATATACCCAATCTTTCCTCACCTCAGAACCCTTCGCTATGTATCTGTGGTTACTGTGTTACTGTCTTGACTTGAACATGACAAGCCGGATGCTTTATAGTGTGTTGTGTTGTCTGTCCCTGTTGCAGTGTCTGCTGTTTTTGCTGGTTTTCACTCCTAGGGTCAGTGTTCTTGTGTGCCTGGTTACCACTGCCGGGGTAGTGGCTGCCATATTTGAAATAATATCCATCGAATTTGAAGGAGGCAGCTTTCTGTAAGAGGAACCCTAGGAGCCGTGCTGGGTGAGGATGAAGTTAAATGAAGTTCAAGGCTCATGGTGCCCAAGGCCACCAGGAAGATTAAAGTCAAGGCGAAGTGACACTTGCAGGCTCCTCCTCTTCCATTTGCTGTCATGTTGAGGGTGGAGCTTTGTGAGGTCTCCACCAACGTGAGGAGCGCTCCCCTCCTGGCCTCTCCCTGGGCTCTGCCTTTTCTCTCCCCACCACGAGGACATCCAAACAGGGATTCACATTTTCTTGGCTGGAGAAATGCCTCCAGGGTAATAAAATGAACATAATGTTCATTTTATCTCTGGGTTTCTGTTTTCATTTGAGTAGTGTCTTCCTAATTCTTTACTGTCTTTTCAGGTCGTTATTCATTTAAGAAACTGGGAAGGTATCCAGCTTTGAGAGTTGTTTTTAGAAACCTGAAAGTTTAATCCGAGTAGCCTGGCTTTCCATTCATGGAAAACAGAAGTCTCAATTGGGATTTTAAGTGGTCGTGGTCCAGTTATGACTCCACTCTTGGATGTAGTAGGAATGGTGGTTGCCTTTAAGCGTATAGATTTCCAGGCCATAAGAGCCCGCAGCAGGTTAAGGGGAGGCCTGCACATCACCCAGACTCTGGACTCTGGGCTGAATGGAGGCAGCAGGTGGACTTTGGGTTTGACTCTCTTGGGATGTTGTGAGTGTGTTCCTTGTCTAGGAAGAAGGGTACACACGGGATGTTTTGGTAGTCAACAGGACGGCCTGTTCGGGGACTGCTAATTTTGTATCAGGATATGCATTTTGCTCTCTTAGAATCCTTAGTTTTTAGGTATGCACATGGCTGGCTGAAACACAAATTATACTTGAAAGCTTTTCTTGAAGGTAGACTGGTTAAAGAACTGTACCGTGTCCCATATGGAGAAGTCAAAGATTGCGTAGTAATTCCGGGAACCTTCTTGAAGAGACAGCTGAGATGCTCTCCCTGTCCAGTCTTCCCCTCTCCTCCTTCCTGCTGCGTGGAACATTGAGGTGGTGGCTGGAGCTCCATCTTGGGTCACAAGGACGAGACTACTCTTTGGGGCGGGTGGAGCAGACACCTCGATGCCATCAGGGTCAAATGACCCTGGATCAACCACACCCTGGAGTTGTACTACCAATGTCACAATCTCAGTCTGCTCTTTACCAGCTGTGTGGCTTGTGGAGAATTGTTTCTCTCTCTGAGCCTCAGTTCCTTTCCTCTGAAGTGTAGGCACTTTACCGCACTGCTGTGGAGAGTGAATAAGCAGGCATGTGCAGCATGACTGGGTCAATATCTGGTGGTGATCATCACTCACTGAGGGTTGCTTTCCTCCCTTTTGACCCTCTTTTTGTATCCAATCCTAAAATTTAAAATGTTATAAAGTCTTGAAGCTTACATTTAAGTTTTGAGGAATCTGGCACCCAGCTGTTGAAGAGAAGTGTCATTAGAAGATTCAGTGAGTCCAAAATATCCATAGTTATGTATGAGAAATTACAAGGGCGTTCGATGTGAAGCTGGCCTGAAGCTAGGAAGTGAAAATGGTGTTTTTACCCAGAGAAGCATGACCCGGACTTCATTTTAGTCTGGACATTCCAGGAAGTGGGGGTCACGCTGGTCTGCAATACCGATAGGAATGTGGAGGGGGTGGCAGTGAGGCTGTTTCCTTCAGCACCTGGGACAGCGGCCGTCCCTGGACTGGCTCCTGTCAGGCTGCAGTGGGTCCGGGGGTACAGGGTACAAGTCTCAGAGCCTATCAGGAGCCCACAGATTGAGGGCCTGGACTGGTTGGGTAAGAAGCACATGAAAAGTTACTCAGCATCACAGCCACTAGGGAAATGCCAATCAATGCCACAGTTGATACCACTTCACAACCACTAGGATGGCAAGAAAATAAAAAAGGGAAAATAAGGAGTGTGGACGAGGATGTGGAGTGATTGGGACCCTCAGACACTGCTGGTGTGAATGTAAAATGGTGCAGCCATGAGGGAAAACCGTTTGTTGGTTCCTCTATAAATTTAACCTAGAATTACCGTATGACCCACGCCCAGGTATATTCCCCAAAGAATTGAAAACATGTGTTCAAGCCAAAATTTGTACATGAAAGTCCACAGTGACACTATTCACAACTGCCAAAAGTTTGATTTTTGGGAAATAATCCAAATATTCATTAACAGATGAATGGTAAGCAAAATGTGGTCCATCCACACGAAGGAATTTTATTTGGTCATAAAAAGGAATGAAGCACCGACATATCCTACAACTGGGATGAACATTGAAAGCATGATGTTAAGTGAAAGGAGCCAGACACAAAAGGTCACATATTGTACAATTCCACATACGTGAAATGTCCAGAATGGGCAAATCCATAGAGACAGCAAGCCGATTGGTGTTCGTCAGGGGCTGGAGGGTGGGCGAATGTGGAGTGCCTGCTGATAGGGATGAGGCCTGGGTTTTGGTGATGAAAATGTCTTGGAGCTCGATAAAGGAGGTGGTTGCACAGCATTGCGAATGTCCTAAATGCACAGAATTGTGTGCTTTACAGGGGCTAAAATGGTGAATTTCATGTTATGTGAATTTTATTGCAACCAAAAAATGTTATTTTCTCATTTTTATGAGATATATTTGTTATATATATTTGATATAAGTATATATTTGTTAATCTGAGTTTTTCACATAATACTATATTGTGAACCTCTTTCTATGACATTGCATTTTCTTTCCATGATATAAAAATGATCATCTTGGTATTTAAAATCTTTAGTTTTAAATGTGAAGCCACACTTTATTTTTTAAAATGGAATCATGTTTGAAAATAACAAAAGCTTGCCTCACTTTGCAAGAATTCTCATCATGCCTTCATGCACACTGATGGCTTGAGATATGCTATGGATTATAGATTGTGGTGTTCTTAATCAAATAACTTTTGCTGTAGAAATTTCATGTTTATAAAAATAGATACACAGATATTCAAGTAAAATGTGGGTGGTGTTAAACACCTTTCATAGAACGTGTATGGCCTGGCACCTCTGCAGATACTGATGTTTTTGGTCCTATCAACAGAGGTAGACCACTGAGAAAGGAGAAATTGATACCCAGCTCCCCCACGTAAATGCTGTTTCATCCTCACAGCCATCTTATGATCAGAGAGATTAACGCACTTGCTCAAGGTCACTCAGTGAGTGGTGGAGTGGGGGTGAATTTGGTCAGCTTGGCATCAGAGGTATGCCCTAACCTACAAAGGAAGAGATCTTCAAGGTGTATCTCAGCCCTAGGTACATCAGATCACCTGGGGAAGCACTCCAGGATTGCTAGATGAGACCCTGCAACCTAAAATTTTTTTTTTAACATTTTATTAAGATTATGATAGTTTACAACCTTGTGAAATTTCACTTGTACGTTATGTTAGTCTTGTTTTAGGTACATCACTTCACCCATTGTGCCCTCCCCCTACCCCCCCCATCCCCTGGTAACCACCAGTCAATTCTCTTTGTCTCTATGTTTAACTTCCATCTTTGAGTGGAGTCATATAGAGTTTGTCTTTCTCTGTCTCTGCAACCTAAATTTTTAAATATAATAGTTTTGACATGGAATACATTCACTCACATAAAAAAGTATTGGTTCTCCATATGTCTTTTGTTTGTCCAGTTTCTTCTTTAGGTAAACACTTTTCTTTCTGTATATCATTTCATAGTATATTTATGCAAATAATATATGTGCTTAGTTACACCTGGCCTCATCTCAACGTGGTATGTAAATTTACAAATGTACAATTTGCTCTACTTGGTGTGCAGTTCTGAGCTTAGAGAAACGCCTAGAGTCATGTGACCATCTCTCCTGCAGTCACCCTTGGGAGTCAAAAGCCTCCTCTCACCCCCAACCCCCCGCAACTACTGGTCAATTCTGCATCCCTATATTCTGGCTTCTTTCACTTAACGTAATGCATTTGCAATTCACCCCTGTTGCATATGCCAATACTTTGTTTCTTTTTATTGCTAAGTAATATTCCATCGTATGGATGGGCTACTCTTTTTATCGTGAGTTGGAGAGCGTGGATTGTTTTCAGTTTGTGGCTATTATGAATAAAACTACTGTGAATATTTGTTTACAAGTGTTCATTGCTCGTGGAATGGGATGGCTGGATCACATTATATGTGTGTGTTTAACATTAGAAGAAATGACCAAACTGTATCCAAAGTGTTTGTGTCAGTTTTAAAAATTTAATTTAATTAAAATTTCCGGCTTCACTGATATATAATTGACACATAACACTGTGTAAGCTTAAGGTGTACAATGTGTTGATTTGATACATTTATACAATCCAAAATTGTTTCCACCATAGTATTAGCTAACAGTTTCATCCTGTCGCATAATTACCATTTTTTTTTGTGGTGAGAACAATTATGATGTACTCTCTTAGCAAATTCAAGTATATGATACAGTATTACTAGATATAATTACCATTCTGTACATTAGACCTGCAAACTTGTTAACCTTATAACTGGAAGTTTGTACCCTTTGACCATTATCTCCTCATTTCTCCTCCTCCCAACTGTTGGGAACCACCACTCTATTTCTCTGGTTTGTCTGTTTTAGATTCCACATATAATGGAGATGACAGAGTATTTGTCTTTTGCTGTCTGACTTATCTTACTTAGCATAATGCCCTCAAGGCAATTTGTTGCAAATGACAGGTTTTCCTTCCATCTCATGGATGATAATATTCCATTGTGTATATTGCGTATATTCTTTATCCATTCATCCATTGATGGATACTTAGGTTTTACCTATATCTTGGCTATTGTGAATAATGCTGCAGCAAACGTGGGAGTACACATATCTCTCTCAGATCCTGATTTCAATTTCAATTCCTTTGGATACATACCCAGAAGTGGATCATACAGTAGTTCTATTTTTAATTTTTGAGGAACGCTCATACTGTTTTCCTAGGTGTCTCTGTCATTTTCTATTCCCGTCAGTGATGTGTGAGAGTTCTAGCTGCTCCACACACTCATTGGCACTTGCTGGTATCAGTTTTTCTCCAGCCATCCTATCCTTATGAGTGTCATTTTAGTTTGCATTTGCTAATGACTAATGATGTTGAACACTGGTTCATGGCTTATTTGCCATCCATATATCTTATTTAGTGAACTGTCTATTCGAATCTTTTGCCCATTTATTTTCCTTGTGTTATTTGCCTTCTTATCTTTGGATTTGGAGAGTTCTTTACATATTTACCATACAAATATTTTGCCACATATGTGATTTGAAAGTCTTTATTCCTAGTCTGAGGTTGGCCTTTACTTTATTTTAAGTTTCTTTCACAGAGCAAAAATTTTAAGTTTTTTAAAGTACCATTTATGAACTTTTTCTTTCTATGGATTAAGGTTATGGTGTTATATATAAGAACTCTTTGCCTAAACCAAGGTCACAAAGATTCTCTCCTATTTTTTCCTCTAAAAGTTTTAGATTTTACATAATTTAGTCATATGATCCATATTAAGTTAAATTTTGAATAAGGTGTGAAGTATGAGTTGATTTTTTTGTTTTGCATGTGGACATCCAATTGTTTCAGTACCGTTTATTGAAAAGACAATCCTGGAGTGACATCAGTGGTGGAGTGAGTTGTCCCCTTTGTCTCTCCTCTCTAAGTTACAAGTGAATGGACACCTGTTAATCAACAGAGGATCCACTACATAGCACAGCAGGATGCCTGAGAGATCCATGCAGGTGACCCCTGGGAAGCAGCAGGATGAGGGGAGCTCCCCCTGCCCTCTCTCCAGTGGTAAGGATCCAGGTAGCAGATCCTCACACAGTGGCCACTGAAAATATGTGTGGAGGCAGGGCAGCCTGGCTTGCATGTGAATGCCTGAGGAGCAGTGGTAGCCCAGTGTGCCACAGTGGCCCTGCCTGTAAGTGCTCTCCATCGAGTGCTCGTGGTTCAGCCCGTGCGAAGGTGCACAACCTGTGTAAGCATGACCTGCCAGCCGAGTGTGGTGACCCAGCCTGCACTAGTGAAGGCAACCTGCTGAGTGGCTGTGGCCTGGCCTGTGCAAATGCAGAGCATCCTACTGGCACAACCAAGAGAAGATGGGACAGGAATAGAAAAAACAGCCAATTACCTTTGCCCAATGGTGGCAGGGGGAATCTGTGACCAGAAGCAACAGGAACCACAGAAGAACCAGTGATGCCATCCCCAGTGGTGGCATCCCTGGCACCACCTTCACCACCAGCAGTAGCTGTACACAAGTTCCTGAGTCCCCAGACCCCTGCCAAGGACAGTGACACCAGCAAATGCAGCATCTCTGGGAGCAGTGCAACCAGCACCCAAAGACATCCTGGGAACAGCAGCACAGGTAGAGCATGGGACTGCAGTGTGTGAGCCTGGAGAGACCCAGTGGAGGACATGAGACCCAGTTGACAAGAACCAAAGTAACCAAAGCTGTACTCAAGTAAGAAAGGTGGTTACTATCAGAAATGCACCAGCAGAGGATCAAAAACCATCATCAGAACCTAGATTATCAAAAATCATGAAGAACTACAGTAACATGGCAGAACAGAATGAGAATGACAGCTCTGTAGAAACAGAACCTGAAGTCACAGAAGATGACAACCTGACTGACGGAGAATTCAAAATAGCAGTCATAAAGAAACTCAGCAAATTACAGGAAAACTCAGAAGGACAGTTTAGTGAGCTCAGGAATTAAATTAATGAGCAGAAGGAGTACTTCACCAAAGAGATTGAAGCTCTACAAAAAATACAAACAGAAATTCTGGAGATGAAGGATACAATTAATGAGATAAAAATAATGTAGAAAGCACAAAAAATAAATAGCTCTTATGGAGGAGAGAAGTAGTAGGCTTGAAGATAGAAACCTAGAAATGCTTCAGGTAAGGGAGGAGAGAGAAGTAAGATTTTAAAAAATGAAGAATTTCTTTGAGAAACATCAGACTGAATTAGGAAAAGCAACATAAAGATTATAGATATCCTATAGGGAGAAGAGTGGGAGAAAAGAGCAGAGAGCTTGTTTAAAGAAATAATACCTGAGAACTTCCCAAACCTGGGGAAAAACTGGACATACATGTACATGAAATAAATAGAACTCCTAATTACATCAGTGCAAAAAGACCTTCTCCAAGGCATATACTATTAAACTGTCAAAAGTCAATGAGAAAGAAAAAATATTAAGGGCATCAAGGCAGAAGAAAATAACCCACAAAGAAACCCCTATCCAGCTTTCATTTGATTTCTCAGCAGAAAACTTAGAGGGTAGGAGAGAATGAAATGATATATTCAAAAGAGGGAAAGACAAAAACTTTCAGCCAAGAATAACCTATCCAGTGAAACTACCCTTCAGATACAGTGGAGAAATAAAAGCTTTCTCAGATAAACAAAAGGTGAGGGAGTTCACCGCCACTAGACCTCCTTTACAAGAAATGCTCAAGGATGCTATGATACCTGAAACAAAAAGGCAAAGGTCTACAAACTTTAAGCAAGGAGATAAATATACAGACAAAATCAGAAAACCGTAGCTCTCTTTCAGGAGAGCAAATACTTAATTATAACATAAAAGATAAAGGGAAAGAAAGCATGAAAAATAACTATAAACACTTCAAGGTGCCAGGCCAGTGGCATAGTGGCTAAGTTCACATGGTCCACTTTGTTGGCCCAGGATTTGCAGATTTGGATCCTGCATGTGGACCTGCACGCTGCTCATTGAGCCATGCTGTGGCTGCATCCCACATACAAAATACAGAAAGATTGGCACAGATGTTAGCTCAGGGCCAATTTTTCTCACCAAAAAACAAACAGACAAACAAAAACCCTTTAAACACGTCAATTTAGTCACAAACTCACAACACAAAATAGAATAACTTGTGACAACTAAAAAATAGGTGGAGAAGAGGAAAGGGACAGAACCTGCATAGGCCAATGGAGAGATGAGGCTATCAGAAAATGGACTATCTTGTCTATGAGATCTTTTATACAAACATCATGGTAAACAAAATAAAACATTTAGACCAGAGTAACAAATCATAAATAAAGAGCAAGTTGAGAAAACCATCACAGAAAACCACCAAACTGAAATGGTAGTCAGAAATACAAAGGAAAAGAAACAATGGAAATATAGAACAATCAAAAAACAAGAGATAAAATGGCAGGATTAAGCCCTCATATATCAGTAATCACTCTAAGTGCAAATGGACTGAATTCACCAATCCAAAGACACACAGTGGCTGCATGGATTAAAGAAAAAGGCCCAACCATATGCTGCCTCCAGGAAACACATCTCAGCCATAAAGACAAACAGAGCCTCAGAGTGAAGGGATGGAAGATGATACTCCAAGAAAATGGCAAGCAAAATAAAGCAGCTGTAGCTGTGCTCATATCACACAAAGCAGACTTCAAGAGAAAAAAGACAGTGAGAGAAAAAGATGGGCATTATATAATGATAAAGGGGACATTCCAGCAAGAAGACATAATACTTATTAATATGTGTGCCCCTAACACAGGAGCACTAAAGTATATAAAGCAACTATTAACAGACCTAAAGGGAGAAATTGACAGCAAGACAATAGTAGTAGGAGACCTCAACACCCCACTTACGTCAATGGATAGATCATCCAGACAGAAAGTCAACAAGTAAAGTGGCCTCAAATGAAATACTAGACCAGATGAACTCAATAGATTTATTGAACCATCCATGCAATAACAGCAGAATTTACATTCTTCTAAGGTGCATGTGGGACGTTGTCAAAGATGGACCATATGTTGGGAAACGACGCAAGTCAATAAAATTAAGAAGATTGAAATCATATCAAGCCTCTTTTCTGACTACTATGCTGTGAAAATAGAAATGAACTACAAGCAAAAATCTAGGAAAGTTACAAACATGTGGCAATTAAAAAAGAAGCTACTGAACAACCATTGGATAAATGAAGAAATCAAAGGAGAAATAAAAAAATTCCTGGAGACAGATGAAAATGAATGCATAATGTACCAACTCCTATGGGATGTGCAAAGGCAGTCCTAAGAGGGAAATTTAAGGCAATACAGATCTACCTGAACAAATGAGAAAAATCTCAAATAAGTAATTTTAAACTACGCTTAGTAGAACTTGAAAAGGAAGGACAAACAAAGCTCAAAGGCAGCAGAAGGAGGGAAATAATAAAAATTACAGCAAAGTAGATGAAGTAGAGACTAAAAAAAATTAGAAATGATCAATGAATCTGAGAGCTGGTTCTTTGAGAAAATGAACAAAATTGACAAACCATTAGCCAGACTCATTAAGAAAAAAAGAGAGAAGGCTCAAATAAATAAACTTAAAAATGAAGGGGAGAAATTACAATAGATACCATAGAAATAAGGATTATAAGAGAATACTATGAAAAAATATATTTCAACAAGTTGGATAACCTAGAAGAAATGGATAAATTCTTAGACTCATACAACCTCTGAAAACTGAATCAAGAAGAAAAAGGTAATCTGAATAGACCAATCACAAGTAAAGAGATTTAAACGTAAGAAAAAACCTCCCCAAAAGCAAAAGTCCAGTACCTGATGGTTTCCACAAGGGTTCTGCCAAACGTTCAAGGAATATTTAATACCTATCCTCAAAATATTCCAAAAAATTGGAGAAGATGGAATGCTTTCTAATGCATTAAATGAGGCCAATATTATACCCTGATACCAAAAGCAGACAAGGACAACAGAAAGAAGGAAACTCCCAGGCCAATATCGCTTGTGAGCACAGATGCAAAGTCCCCCCAAAATATTGGCAAATTGAATACAACAATACCTTAAAAGGATGTACGCCACGATCAAGTGGGATTTAGTCCAGGGATGCAGGGATGCTTCAACATCCACAAATCAATCGATGTGATACACCACATTAACAAAATCAGGAATAAAGATCACATGATCATCTCAATAGATACTGAGAAAGCATTTGACAAGATCCAGAATCCATTTATGATAAAAATTCTCAATAAAATGGGTATAGAAGGAAAGGACCTCAACATAATAAAGGCCATATGTGACAAGCTCATAGTCAATATCATACTTAGCAGTGAAAAACTGAAACCCATCCCTTTGAGGACGGGTACAAGAAAAGTGTGCCCACTCCCCACCACTCCTATTCACCATACTACTGGAGGTTTTGGCCAGAGAAATTGGGCAAGAAAAAGATATAAAACATATCCAAATTGGAAAAGAAGTGAAACTCATGCTGTTTGTTGATGACATGATTCTACATATAGAAAATCCTAAAGAATCCACCAGATAAGTGTTAGAAGTAATCAACAACTACAGCAAAGTTGCAGGGTACAAAATCAACTTACAAAAATCAGTTGTATTTCTATACACTAATAACGAACTAACAGAAAGAGAAATCAAGAATACAATCCCATTTACAATTGCAACAAAAAGAATAAAATATCTAGGAATAAATTTAACCAAGGAGGTGAAAGATCTATACACTGAAAACTAAGACATGATTGAAAGACATCAAAGAAGACATAAAGAAATGTAAAGATATTCCATGCTCATGGATTGGAAGAACAAACATTGTTAAAATGTCTATACTACCTAAAGCCAACTACAGATTCAATGCAATCCCAGTCAGAATCCCAATGACATTCTTCACGGAAATTGAACAAGGAGTCCTAAAACTCATATGGAATAAGAAAAGATTGCAAATAGCCAAAGCAATCCTGAGAAAAACGAACAAAGCTGGAGGCATCGCAATCTCTGACTTCAAAATATCCTACAAAGCTATGAAATCAAAACTGCATAGTAGTGGCAGAAAAGCACACACAGATCAATGGAACAGAACTGAAAGCCCAGAAATAACACAAGACGTATATGAACAGCCAATCTTAGACAAAGGAACCAGGAACATGTAATGGAGAAAGGAAAGTCTCCTGAATAAATGGTGTTGGGAAAACTGGACGGCCACATGCAAAAGAATGGAAGTAGACCGCTACCTTATACCATACACAAAAATTAATTCAAAATGGATTAAAGCCTTGAATGTAAGACCTGAAACCATAAAACTCCTAGAAGAAAATATAGTCAGTACAGTCTTTAACATCAGTCTTAGCAGCATCTTTTCGAATACCATATCTACTCGGGCAAGGCAAACAAAAGAAAATGAACAAATGGGACTACATCAGACTAAAAAGCTTCTGCAAGGCAAAGGACACCAGGAACAAAATCAAAAGACAACACACCAACTGGGAGAAAATCATTTATTTCTCATATATCTGACAAGGGATTAATTTCTAAAATATATAAAGAACTCATACAACTCAATGACAAAAAATCAAACAACCCAGTCAAAAAATGGGCAGAAGATCTGAACAGATATTTTTACAAAGAAGATATACAGATGACCACAGGGACACGAAAAGATGTCCAACATCACTAATTATTAAGGAAACGCAAAGCAAAGCTACAATAAGATATCACCTTACACCTGTCCGAATGGGTATAATTACCAAGACAAAAAGTAACCAATGTTTGAGAGGATGTGGAGAAAAGGGAACCATCACACAATGCTGGCAGGAATGCAAACTTGTGAAGCCACAATGAACAGTTTGGAGATTTCTCAAAAAATTGAAAATAGAAACACTGTATGATCTAGCTAGCCCACTACTGGATATTTTTCCAAAGAACATGAAATCAACAACTCAAAGAGACTTATGCATTCCTATGTTCATTGCAGCATTATTCACAATAGTCAAGACATGGAAGCAACCCATGTGCCCATCAACTGTTCATTGGATAAAGAAAATGTGGTATATATATACAATGGAATACCATTCAGCCATTAAAAAAGACAAAATTGTCCCATTTGCAACAACATGGGTGGAACTTGAGGAGATGATGTTAAGCAAAATAAGCCAGACAGAGAAAGACAAACATTGCATGAGTCCATCATATGTGGCGATAAACAAACAGATGGACAAAGAGAACAGTTTAGTGGTTACCAGAGGGGAAGTGGTTGGGGAGCAGTGGACGAAAGAGGTAAAGGGGCACATATGCATGGTGAAGGATAAGAAGTAGACTGTTGGAGTTTAGCACGATGCATTTTATACAGTAGCTTATAAATAATAATGTACACCTGAAATTATGCAATGTTATAAACCACTGTGACCTCAATAAAATAACTGAAGAAAAACCAACAAAAAGTATTCACAAAACTATGTAGCAGATTTTGTAAGGTAATATACAGATAATAAGTGCAGATACCAAACATGTTAAAGAAGGTTCGTATGATGGGGATGGGAAGGGGTATGGAAATGGAGGAGAAAAAATAAAATCATTAAAATAAAACAAGAGAGAGGACTTGCCAAAAAAAATCCCTTCATATGGTAGGATAATGATGCCTGGTGCTCAGCTCAGTGTCTGCAGATAGTAAGACTGTTCAATGAATATTGGCCCATTTTGTTGAGATTATTCTACATTATAAGTCTTGTCCAGTTGCACAGCAAAAATTGGTCAAGTTCATTCTGAATTGTGCTCTTCTGAAATGGCCATTCCGCTGTTCTCACTCTAACGCAGAGGCTCTCAGCCAGAGGTGACTTTGCCTTCTCCCGGCACAGGGGACACTGGCAACGTCTGGAGACATTTTTGCTTGTCACAACTGGGGGCGTTGCTCACATCTAGTTGGTCGAAGCCAGGGATGCTGCTAAACACCCTACAATGCACAAATGGCCCCACCAAAGAGAATTATCTGGCCCCAAATTTCAATGGTTCCAAGATTGAGAAACCCTTCAACTGAAATCCATCGGCCCTTCTCTGGCCTTGAATGGAGCCTCCGGCAGTTCCCTTGAATGCACTGACTTGGTCTCTCAGCAGAGATGAGCTTCATGCCCCATGCATCCCTGGAAATTAATCTGCCAATTTGAATTTTCAGATGCATTTTAAAGGAGATATTCATAAAACTAGTGCCAACTTAAATCCCTGGACAATTGCATTGTTTCCATGTCTCTGTACAGAGAAGGGTTTGTTGTTTAATCATTATCATTTTGGGCCAACTCATAGCCAAATATTCCCTCTGGACCTTGTCCAGGAATGTCAAGTGCATGATGTACTTGGTTCTTTCTTTTCACCCATATCTCACCCCTCGTAAGGGGAAGAAAAGGGAGCTTATTCCTATTAAGCATTCACTATGTAGCGGGCACCATGCTAGGGTCAGAGAGCGACTGATGGGTTTTGTTGAAGGGTTTCTCGACCTTGGCCCTATGGGCATCTTGGGCTGGATAATTTGGAGTATTTCACAGGCACGTTGTTTTCACTTGGTCCTTATCCGTAGGTGTTGGTATTATCTGCCTTGGATGGAGAAGGAGCTGAGATTTAAAGCAATGCAGCAGCTGACTGTCCTGGGGGGAATAGTGCTGCCCCCAACTGCGCATCCATTGCAGCCTCAGAGTGTGGCCTGATTGGAAAGAGGGTCCTTGCGGATGTACTTAGTTAAGGATCTGGAGATGAAATCATCCTGGATTTAGGGTGTGCCCTAAATCCAATGACCAGTGCCCTTATAAGCAGAGGAGAGGACACACAGAGACCCTGAGAAGATGCCATGTGAAGACGGAGGCAGAGATTGAAGTGACCCAGCTACACGCCAAGGAGCACAAGGATTGCGGGAAGCCACAAGAATCCAGGAGAGAGGTCTGGGACAGATTCCCCATCAGAGCCCCCAGAAGGAATCCATCTTGCCAACCGCTCAATTTTGGATTTCTGGCCTCAAGAACTGCGAGAGAATAAATCTCTGTTGTCTTAGACCATCCAATCGGTGGTACTTTGTTTCAGCAGCCATAGGAAAATAATACACCAACCCAAGATCACCCCGCAAACAAGTGATAGAATCAAATTAAAACCACAGCTGGTGTAACTCCAGAATCCCTGCTTTTCTCTTCACGTCCTACTTTCCAACAAAGAGTAATGGATTGTTCAGGTCCTACTTCCCTAAAGAAACCGTTGGCTCTTCTGCCCCAATCATGGTGTGTTTATCTCCTCTGTCTGATGACTGTCTTACTGCCTGGCCTGGGGTAGAAGCCACCTCACCAGCCACGGGTCCAGGGTCCCCTTGGATGTCCTTTCCCTGGCGCACCCCCAGTCACTCACCTGGCTCTGGCATGCTGGTCCTTTCAGCTGGTTGGTCAACAGCCCCCCGTCTCCACCTCGAGAAGATACCATGCAGGTCGACTCTGGTTTACCTCCAAGAGCTGTCGATTGGTGTGGAACACAAAGGCAACTCAAAGCCACTGGCCCGGGACCTTTAGATCTTCCACCACTGAAGACTATATGGTATCTCCCCAATGTCTTAGCCATTGTAGGCCTCCTTCCTTCCATTGGGCTCTCAGCACTGCTTTTATCTGACCTCTTCTTCTCTTCCAGAATTACCAGGTGGTCCCCTTTCTACTGATGCATCCACAGAGCAGCACATTCCCCTCACTGGCTTTTGGAATCTCCTGCAAGCAGTTTCTCCAATAGGATTGGATCCCTATGTCATGGTTGGCCTTGGGCTTCACACACATTCTTCCTTCAGGACATTTTAGGAAAAAGGCGGTTCCCTCCACTAAACCCACCTTCCCCAGTCAGGCGAGCAGGGCTGGACACAGATAAGGCTTGGCTTCAGGTGGGTTATCACCTTGTCTTAAATCACCTCCTTTACACCTCAGGATGAAGAGTCTCTACAACCAGTTTTTAGTGTTGACTTTTAAAACTCTTCCTTTTCACATTCTCCTGTTGCTCTTTGCATTTCGGATCTGATGCCCTTTGCTGAAACGAGAGATGAGAGAAGAGGCATTGGGGTTATCTGACTCTCCATAGCCAATAAAACCTTTCTAGCATCTCCCACCTGTGATGGAGCATGGACGAGCCTTCCTCCATCAGGCAGAGGTGATCCAAGCCCAGTGAAAATGTTCTGATTTCTTCTAAATTCAGAAGAAAAGAGATGACTCTATGCAAACTGGAGTATATGTCTTTATACCAAAAACAAGCTATATAAAATATATATATTTTCAATTGTTTTTAATTTGTAGAGGCTTGCCTTGTTTCCCAACATATGATCTATCCTTGAGAATGTTCCATGCGCACTTGAGAATAACGTGTATTCTGCTGTTTTTGGATGAAGGGTTCTATATATGTCTGTTAAGTCCAACTGTTTTAGCTTTTCGTTTAGCTCCACTGTTTCCTTGTTGATTTTCTGTCTGGATGCTCTGTCCATTGATGTGAGTTCTATATTTTATAGAAGAAAGAGCCGTAGAGGCAAAAATTCCTCTGGTCCATCCAAGTTACCCTGAAATTCTGCCTTTTCGTCTCTTTGCTAGTTTGGTAATCAAATAATGAGTCCTTGAGACCCAGTTCTCAGAGTTCTTGCTCTTTTATTGTCTATTCTGCCCTCATTCGCAACCACAGAGCACCAGGTGCATAGCAAGGGCTCTATAAACATCTTCCGTATGAATAAAATCTGAGAGAGAAATACTTAGTGTGATGACATGTCTAAGGTGACAGCGTGATTGACTACAGAGCTGGGAGTCAAATCCACCCTGACTGATTCCGAGTCGTGTGTCCCCTCTATTCTGCCAAGTGAATGGAGGGTTGTCTCCTTCTGCTCTGGCTCTCCAGGCTAGTCTGATTTGATCTCTGAAAACTGCTTCAGAGCATCAGATATTTAGTTTGCCCCTGGAAGGAGATCTGAAGGTGTCTCTGGGCTGTTCCAGGGAGCAGGCCCTAAATCCAATCTCTCAGCAACAGCTAGAGCTCCAGGTCTTCCAATCTCAGCAGCTGCTACGAAGGTTCAAGCGTGGACTTTAAAAAGATGACATTCCCTGAGGGTCTGGCATGCTCAGGCTCATGCAGGCCTGACCAACTGAGATAACACAAATGGTCACATGTCCCCCTCAGAGCTGGGGAAGATTAAGAGGCATACACAATCTGTCTTTTCCTCCAAATGCTTTCATAGACTCAAAGTCCACAGGATCATGCAAATGAATATAAAATCATCAAGTCTGGGGGCTCTTTCTTGCCTTCAGTGTCTCCTCTCTAATCATGCCTAGACCCCAGAAAGCCCCACAAGCAGGGGGGTTCCAGACTCTCACCCCTACTTGTCAGGGCCCAAGAGACTCCCTCGTGACCTTTACACACACTTCCATTCTCCTCCTCCTGGGACGCCTTCTTGGTAAAACCTCCCTGAAATCCAGCATCTTTAGCTAATGAATGTTGCCTTGGCCTTTGGGATGACTGACAAAACTGTGTGAGGATAGAGCTCTGGGGGACGGGGTTGCATCAGAAAGTCCCTTTTTTGTCAGGGAAAATTAACAGCCATGGGAGCTAGAGTCCTGGAGACTGGAATTATCCCTCGAGGAGTGTGCGAATCTTATTCCAGGAAGGCGGGAAGCAGTGCAACGGGTGATTGAAATTTCCAGTGATTCCAAATCCAAACTATTGTGTCAGGCAATTCAAGAATTTTTATTTGTACTCCTTCAGGAGAAGGGGATGTGAGAATCTTTTTTTTTCGTTAGCATCGATACACATGTACGCACACAAAATAACCATTCTGATCTTCAGAGAATCTCTTCTGAATGAAATAAATGAAGCTGTGACATTGGAAGGACAGTGAGGAAGTAGCCTAGCTTTCTTATTCCACCTATTGTAGAGTAATTCTCTTCTCAAATCCATATTCTCTGAGAGTATTCACAGAACTCACAGACACAAGGGAAATCAGTAAACACTGGAGGTCTTGTTTCCATGGGGACCTTGGCAAAGTTGCTGAAGAAATGGGAAAGGTCTTAGTGTGTTTGCAGTGATACCTAGACTAAAATCAGGTGATGAGGCAGAGAGTACACAGGAGTAATGAACCAAGATACAAAAGTAGCTGGGTCCAGAACTGTAAGCTCATAAAATCATAAACACAGGCAAGACTGATGGCTACACATAAATCATAGTCAAGGAGTCAGTTGCTCATCCCACTAAAACCATGGCAAAGGATATCCAGGTGAGGCAATCTGTAAGAGTGATTGCTTTGTACCCTTCTGGATGTTCTCTGGCATTTTGGGGACCCTCGTGGAGGTGAAAAGATGTCACGAGGGAGAAGTTGGACAAGATGAATTCCAAGGGTGCATGGAGGTGAGTGTCAGAGATGATAATAAGCGAGTACTCAGCCACAAAGAATAAGCTCAGCCCAAAAAGAAGCCACTGATCTGAGAACCCCAGGAGAAGTAATTCGTTTGTAAGTATTTGTTTTTATGGCTTCATGAACCTGCTCATGCCCCTTGGGAGAGTCTGCCAGGTCAGAGAAAGAGACAAAGACTCATATCCTAAAAAGCTATCTTTCAAAAATGAAAATGAAAGACATTCCAAGATTAAAAACCTGGAGAATAAGTTGCTAGCAGAGTCATCCTACAAAAAACACTAAAGGAAGTCCTTTATGCTGAAAGCAATTGACCCCAGATGGTAATTTAAACCCACAGTGAAAAAACACCACAAAACTCAGGTCAAGTTAATTGTGTAATTATAAGAGAGCATATGGATGTGTCTCAGAGGGTACATTCTGAGAAATGCATCATTAGGTGATCTCAGCATCGTGTGAACATCACAGAGGGTACTTACACAAACCTAGATGGTACTGCCTACTACACACCTAGATTATATGGTATAACGTATTGCTCCTAGGCTACAAACCTGTACGGTATGTTAGTATACTGAATACTTTAGGCAATTGTAACTCAATGGTATGTATTTGTGCATCTAAACATAGAAGAGGTACATTACAAATACAATATAAAAGATAAAAATGGTACTCCTGTACAGGTAAAGAGAGACATACAGGGCCAATATATAATGATCAAAGGAACACTTCATCAGGAAGTAATAACACTTATAAATATCTATGCACCCAACACAGGAGCACCAAATTTTATAAAGCAACTATTAAAAGACCTAAAGGAAGATGTTCAAAACAACACAAAAATAGTAGGGGACCTCAACACCCCACTCACATCAATGGACAGATCATTCAGACAGAAAATCAACAAGGAAAAAGTGGAACCAAATGAAAAGCTAAAACAGCTGGACTTAATAGACATATATAGAACCCTTCATCCAAAAACAGCAGAATACACGTTCTTCTCAAGTGCGCATGGAACATTCTCAAGGATAGATCATATGTTGGGAAACAAGGCAAGCCTCTACAAATTAAAAAAAATTGAAATAGTAACAAGCATCTTCTCTGATCACACTGCTACAAAGCTAGACATTAGTTACAAGAGAAAAGCTGAAAAAGGCACAAGGATGTGGACAGTAAACAATATGCTGTTGAACAAGCAATGGATAATTGAAGAAATTGAAGCAAAAAAATACCTGGAGACAAATGAAAATGATCACATGCCATACCAACTCATATGGGATACAGCAAAAGCTGTATTAAGAGGAAAATTCATTGCAATACAGACACATCTTAACAAACAAGAAAAATCCCAAATAAGCAATCTCAAATTACACCTAACTGAATTAGACAAAGGACAACAAACAAAGCCCAAAGTCAGCAGAAGGAGAGAAATAAGAAAAATCAGAGCAGAAATAAATGTTATTGAAACAAAAAAGGCAGTAGAAAGTATGAATGAAACAAAGAGCTGGTTCTTTGAGAAGAGAAATAAAATTGACAAACCCCTAGCCAGACTTACAAAAGAAAAAGAGAGAAAGCTCAAATAAAGAAAATCAGAAATGAAAGAGGAGAAATAACAACAGACTCTGCAGAAATACAACGGATTATAAGAGAATACTACAAAAAACTCTATGCCAACAAAATGGATAACCTAGAGGAAATGGATAAATTCTTGGACTCCTACAATCTCCCAAAGCTCACTCAAGAAGGAGCAGACAATTTGAACAGACCAATCACAAGGAAAGAGATTGAAACTGCCATTAAAAGCATCCCAAAGACTAAAACCCCAGGACCAGATGGCTTTCCTGGGGAATTCTCACAAAGTTTCAGAGAGGACTTAATACCTATCCTTTTCAAGCTATTCCAAATAATTAGGGAGGATGGAACACTTCCCAACACATTATACAAGGCCAAAATCACGCTGATACCAAAACCTGACAAAGACAGCATGAGAAAGGAGAACTACAGGCCAATATCGCTGATGACCATAGATGCAAAAATTCTCAACAAAATTTTGGCACCCTGGATTCAGCAATTAATCAAAGGATCATACATCATGATCAAGTGCGATTCATACCAGGGACACAGGGATGGTTCAACATCCGCAAATCAATCAACGTGATACACCACATCAACAAACTGAGCAATAAAAACCACATGATCATCTCAATAGATGCAGAGAAAGTATTTGACAAGATCCAACGGCCATTTATGAAAAAACTCTGAGCAAAATGGGCATAGAAGGGAACTACCTCAACATAATAAAGGCCATATATGACAAACCCACAGCCAACATCATACTCAATGGGGAAAAACTGAGTGCCATCCCCCTGAAAATAGGAACGAGACAAGGATGCCCTCTATCACCCACTCTTATTTAACATAGTATTTAACTAACAAAAAAAGAACTCAAGAACACAATACCATTCACAATTGCAACAAAAAGTATAAAGTACCTTGGGGTGAATTTAACTAAGGAAGTGAAAGACCTATACAATGAAAATTACTAGGCTTTTCTGCAACAAATAGATGAGGACATAAAGAGATGGAAAGACATTCCATGCACGTGGATTGGAAGAATAAACATAGTTAAAATGTCCGTTCTACCTAAAGCAATCTACAGATTCAATGCTGTCCCAATCAGAATCCCAATGATATTCTTTACAGAAATAGAACAAAGAATCCTAAAATTCACATGGGGCCACAAAAGACCCCGAACTGCTAAAGCAATCCTGAGAAAAAAGAACAAAGCTGGTGGCATCACAATCCCTGACTTCAAAATATACTACAAAGCTACAGTAAGCAAAACAGCATGGTACTTGTACAAAAACAGGTGCACAGATCAATGCAACAGAATCGAAAGCCCAGGAACAAAACCACACATCGATGGACAGCTTATCTTCGACAAAGGAGCTGAGGGCATACAATGGAGAAAAGAAAGTCTCTTCAACAAATGATGCTGGGAAAACTGGAAAGCCACATGTAAAAGAATGAAAATTGACCATTCTTTTTCACCATTCACCAAAGTAAACTCAAAATGGATCAAAGACCTAAAGCTGAGACCTAAAACCATAAGGTTTCTAGAAGAAAATGTAGGCAGTACACTTTTTGACATCAGTATTAAAAGGATCTTTTTGGACACCATGTCTTCTCAGAAAAGGGAAACAATGGAAAGAATAAACAAATGGGACTTTATCAGACCAAAGAGCTTCTTCAAGACGAAGGAAGACAGGATTGAAACAAAAAAACAACCCACTAACTGGGAAAATATATTTGCAAGTCATACATCCGACAAAGGCTTAATATCCATGATATATAAAGAACTCACACAACTCAACAACAAAAAATCAAACAACCCGATCAAAAATTGGGCTGGAGACATGAACAGACATTTCTCCAAAGACGATATATGGATGGCCAATAGACACATGAAAAGATGCTCATCATCGCTGATCATCAGGGCAATGCAAATCAAAAGTACACTAAGATTACACCTTACACCCATTAGAATGGCAAAAACATCCAAAACAAAAAGTGACAAATGTAGCAGAGGTTGTGGAGAAAAAGGAACCCTCATACACTGTTGGTGGGAAAGCAAACTGGTGCAGCCACTATGGAAAACAGTATGGAGATTTCTCAAAAAATTAAAAATAGAAATACCCTATGACCCAGCCATCCCACTACTGGGTACATATCCAAAGAACTTGAAATCAGCAATTCCAAAAGTTCTATGCACCCCAATGTTCACTGCAGCATTATTTACAATAGCCAAGATGTGGAAGCAACCTAAGTGCCCATCAAGTGATGATTGGATAAAGAAGTTATGGTATATATATACACAATGGAATACTACTAAGCTGTAAAAAAGGGTAAAATCGTCCCATTCACAACAACGTGGATGGACCTTAAGGGTATTGTGTTAAGTGAAATAAGCCAGATAGAGAAGGACAATCTCTATATGACTCCACTCCTAAGTGGAAGTTAAACATAGAGACAAAGTGAACTGATTGGTAGTTACCAGGGGAAAGGGGGAGTGGGGGGAGGGCACAAAGGGTGAAGTGGTGCACCTACAACATGACTAGCCATAATGTACAACTGAAATTTCACAGGGTTGTAAACTACCAAAATCTTAATAAAAAGTTAAAACAAATGGGCAGGAGACGTGAACAGACATTTCTCCAAAGAAGATATACAGATGGCCAATAGGCTCATGAAAAGATGTCCATCATCGCTGATCATCAGGGAAATGCAAATCAAAACTACCCTGAGACATCACCTTACACCCATAAGAATGACAAAAATGACTAAAACAAATAGTAACAAATGTTGGAGAGGTTGTGGGGAAAAAGGAACCCTCATACACTGCTGGTGGGAATGCAAACTGGTGCAGCCACTATGGAAAACACTGTGGAGACTTCTCAAAAAATTAAAAATAGAATTACCATATGATCCAGCTATCTTAATACTGGGTATCTATCCAAAGAACTTGAAGTCAGCAATTCCAAAAGTCCTATACACCCCAATGTTCATTGCAGCATTATTTACAATAGTCAAGACGTGGAAGCAACCTAAGTGCCCATCAACAGATGATTGGATAAAGAAGCTGTGGTATATATATACAATGGAATACTACTCAGCCACAAAAAAGAACAAAATACTCCCATTTGCAACAACATGGATGGACTTTGAGGGAATTATGTTAAGTGAAATAAGCCAGATAGAAAAGGACAATCTGTATGACTCCACTCATATGAAGAATTTAAAAATGCAGACAAAGAGAACAGATTAGTGGCTACCGGGGGAACAGTGGGGTGGGAGGTGGGCACAAAGTGTGAAGGGGTGCACTCACAACATGGCTGAAAAACAATAACGGACAACTGAAATTTCACAAGATTGTAACCTATCATTAGCTCAATAAAAGTTAAATTAAAAAAAAAAAAGAATGGCGAGAGTGGGCATCCTTACCTTGTTTCTCCTCTTAGAAGAACAGCTTTCAGTTTTTCACCACTGAGTATGATGTTGGCTGTGAATTTTTCATATATAGCCTTTATTATGTTGAGGCACGTTCCTTCTTCACTGGAGAAGAATGTACCAGTTTATCGATAGTTTTTATCATAAATGATGTTTGATCTTGTCAAATGCTTTCTCTACATCTATTGAGATGATCACGTGATTTTTCTTCTTCTTTTTGTTGATGTGGTGTATCACATCAGATGATTTGTGGATGTGGAGCCATCCTTGCAGCCCTGAAAAAAGTCCCACTTGATTTTGGTGTATGATCCCTTT
Source organism: Equus caballus (assembly GCF_041296265.1). Classification (NCBI taxonomy): domain Eukaryota; kingdom Metazoa; phylum Chordata; class Mammalia; order Perissodactyla; family Equidae; genus Equus; species Equus caballus. The sequence continues at coordinate 14,939,530 of NC_091704.1, forward strand.
AACGTATTATTGTATTCAATTTAGTAATATTTTATTGAGGATTTTTGCAACTATTTTCATCAGCTATATTGGCCTGTAATTTTCCTTTTTTTGTGTTGTCCTTGTCTGGTTTAGTATGAGGGTGATGTTGGTCTCATAAAATGAATTAGGAAGTATCTTCTCTTCTTCCGTTTTTGGAATTGTTTGAGTAGGATAGGTGTTAAATCTTGTTTGAATGTTTTGGTGGAATTCACTGGAGAAGCTGTCTGGTCCTGGACTTTTATTTTTTGGAGGTTTTTGATCACTGTTTCAATATCTTTCCTGGTGATTGGTCTAGTCAGGTTGTCTATTTCTTCTTGGTTCAATTTTGGGAGGTCGTATGTTACTAAGAATTTATCCAATTCTTTTCATTTTTCCAGTTTGCTGACATGTAGCTTTTCATAATATTTTCTCTTATAATCCTTTGTATTTCTGTGGTATCCATTGTAATTTCTGCTCTTTATTTCTGATTTTACTTATTTGAGTCTTCTCTCTTTGTTTATTAAGGAGTCTTGCTAAGGCTTCTTCAATTTGGTTTATCATCTCAAAGAACCAGCTCTTAGTTTCATCAATCCTTTATATTGTTTTTTCAGTCTGTATTTCATCTGCGTCTGCTCTGATTTTTATTATTTCCTTCCTTCTACTGACTTTGGGCTTCATTTGTTGTTCTTTTTCTAGTTCTTCTAGGTATAGTGTAATGTTTGAGATTTTTCTTGTTTCTTGACGGTGGCCTGTATTGCTATAAACTTCTCTCTTTGTACCACTTTTGCTGCATCACCTAAGTTTTGGTATGTTGTGTTTTCATTTTCATTTGTCTCTAGGTATTTTTAATTTTTTTGATTTCTTCATTGATCCAACATTTGTTCAGCAGCATGTTGCTTAGTCTCCACGTATTTGTGACTTTTCCAGCATTCTTCTTTTAGTTGATTTCTAGTTTCATAGCATTGTGTTTGGAAAAGACACTTTATGATTTCAATCTTCTTGAATTTATTGAGGCACACCTTATTTCCCAATGTAAGATCTATCTTGTGAATGTTCTGTGTGCACTATAGAAAAATGTGTATTCTCTTCTTGTTGGATGGAATGTTCTATACATACCTATTAAGTCTTTCTCGTCTAGTGTTTCATTTAAGGCCACTGTTTCCTTGTTGACTTTCTGTCTGGATGACCTATCCGTTGACATAAGTGGGATGTTAATGGATCCCTACTACTATTGCGTTGCTGTGAATTTCTCCCTTTAGGTCTGTTAATATTTTCTGTATAATTCGCTGCTCCTGTGTTGGGTGTATATATATTAATATGTTATATCTTCTTGGTTAAATCTCCCTTTTATCATTATATAATGCCCATGTTTTTCTCTTGTTATTTTTTTATCTTGAAGTCTGCTTTGTCTGATGTAAGTATGGCAACACTTGCTTTCTTTTGCTTGCCATTTACCCCAAGCAGCATCTTCTATCCCTTCCCTCTGAGCCTATGTTTGTGTTTAGATTTGAGATTTGTTTCCTGAAGTCATCATATTGTTGGATCTTGTTTTTTAATCCACCCAGCCACTCTGTGTCTTTTGATTTGTGTATGAAATCCATTTACATTTAGAATTATTCTTGAATTATGAGGGCTTGATATTGCTATTTTATCTTTTTCTCCTGGTTGTTCTATGTTTGCGTTGTTTATTTTCCCTTGTATTTCTGTCAGACGTTTCAGTTTGGTGTTTTTCTGTGATGTTTTACTCAGTTTCCTCTTTATTTATGATTTGTGACGCTGCTCTGATTTTCTGTTTTCTGGTTACCATGACGATTGTACAAATGATCTCATAGTTGAAATAGTCCATTTTCTGATAGCCTTTTATCCCCATCAGCCTAGCTGGTTCCATCTCGTTCCTCTTCACTTCTATGATTTTGTTGTTACAAATTATTCTTTTTGTGTTACGAGTTTGTGGCCAAATTGAGGTGGTTATATTTATTTTTGATACTTTCTTTCCCTTTATCCATTATGTTATAATTAAGTGTTGTCTAACCTCTTCTTACAGAGAGCTGCAATTTTTTGATTTTTTGTGTCTATTTACCTCCTTGCTCCAAACTTTGTAAACCTTTGCCTTTTTGTTTCAGGTAGGAGGGTTCCCTTCCTCACTTGTTGTAAGTCAGGTCTCATGGCAATGAACTCCCTCAGCTTTTGTTTGTCTGGGGAAGCTTTTATTTCTCTGTCATATGTGAAGGATAATTTCACTGGATAGAGTATTGTTGACTGATAGTTTCTGTCTGTCTGTATTTTGAATATATCATTCCACTTTCCTCTTGCCTGTAAGGTTTCTGCCGAGAAATCTGCGGAAAGCCTGATGGGGGTTCCTTGGTAGGTTATTTTCTTCTCTCTTGTTGTCCTTAATATTTTCTCTTTATCATTGACTTTTGCCACTTTTAATACGAAATGCCCTGGAGAATGTCTTTTTGCACTGATGTAAATTAAGAGTTCTATTGGCTTCATGTACTTGTATGTCCAGTTCTTTCCCCAGGTGTGGGAAGTTCTCAGTGATTATTTCTTTGAATATGCTCTCTGCTCTTTTCTCCTTCTCTTATTCCTCTAGGATACCTATAATCCTGATGTTACTTTTCCAAATTGAGTCAGTATTTCTCAAAGTATTTCTTCATTTTCTCAAAATCTTAGAGAGAGGATCCAAGATGATGCCATGAGTAGTCCTCTTTGTCTCTCCCCCTTCGAGTCTACAATTATTTGGACACTCATCGCTTAACAAAGGATATCCAGACAATATCTCAGGACGTCTGAGAGACCCACGCGACTATACATCGGAAGGCGGACGGACTTCCCTCTGGGAGGATGTGGAGATAGGTGAAAACTCTCCGACCCCGACTGAACAGCCTAGTACCTGCAAGCGCCTTTCTTCCAACGGACGCCCCCAGAAGATCAACACACACCTAGGGCAGGAGCGAGCACACACCAGAGGAGCAATGGTGGAAACAGATGACCAGAACCCTACCTAAACCCCCCCGCAATTACTCCTAAACGCAGAGGGAAACTCTAGAGTTACACACCTGAGCCTGCGGGGAGAGTCTCGCCCTGCCATTGGCGGGGAGATCCCGCCTAGTGATCATGGCACCCGGAGGGTCCCAGAGAGTCACTGAGGGTATGGCGGCACCCTGGCTACCACTGCCTGCACGGTGGGGAAAGGGATTGCTGGAGATCTCAGAGAGGACTGGGGCTGGGTGAAGCTCCAGAGGCCGGTTCCGTGCCCCGGAGCGGAAGCTCCAGAGTTCCGCCCGGGCAGCAGACAAAACTCTGTCTGCCATTAGTGGAGGGGCTACGCCCAGCATTCACAACTCCGGGAAAGTCCCGGAGAGAATCCCAGAGGGTGAGGTGACCCCCAGCTGCCATTACCCGCCCTGTGGGGCTAGGGATTGCCGGAGATCTCAGAGAGGACTGGCGCTGGGTGAAGCTCCAGAGGCTGGCTCTGCACCCCGAGGGGAAGCTCCAGAGTTCCGCCCGGGCAGCAGACAAAACTCTCTGTCTGCCATTAGCGGAGGGGCCACACCCAGCATTCACAACTCCGGGAAAGTCCCAGAGAGCATCCCAGAGGGCGAGGTGACCCCCAGCTGCCGTTGCCCGCCCCGTGGGGTAAGGGATTGCCGGAGATCTCGGAGAGGACTGGGGCTGGGGGGAGCTCCAGAGGCCGGCTCTGTGGCCCAGAGGGGAAGCTCCAGAGTTCTGCCTGGGCAGCAGACAAAACTCTCTGTCTGCTATTAGTGGAGGGGCTACGCCCAGCATCCACAACACTGGGAGGGTCCCGCAGAGGAGAATATCAGGCAGGGCAGCAGCTGACCAGCTACCACTGAAATCAGGATCTCCGGCTATCCCCCAGACAGGGCAAAGGGCTCCCCGAGTTTCTGGGGAACAGGACTGGGGCTGGGTGGAGTTCCAGCGACCCAGCTCTGTAGCCTAGGGGAAAACCCTACAGGCTCACAGCAGCCTCAGGGAAAGCCTCTGCACAGCACTAGTAGAGAGCACCCATCCAGCAGCCACAAGGCTGGAAGACCCCTGGACAAAAGTAGCATAGCTAGGTGAGCTAACCACAGACTGTAGAAGATGCCAATAGCTCTGCTGTGACCCATAGTGGACAAGTGAGATTTTGTGGGTGCCGACAGTGATGGAGCAGCAAATATAAGTGATCCTACCCCTGGCCACTGGAAAAGCCCATAACACCGTTGTAGACCCCAAGGAGGGAGCACGTCTAGGTGGGCTGCAACAGTAGGCACCAGCAGCCTGAAGCCCCCCCGTGACGGCCCCCACGGCAGAAGAGGGAATCCAAAGGACCACTGTGACTACGAGGAGGGGCCCAGGCCCAGTTAGCAGCTGTGGATAGGGTTCCTGGTTGGTGCAGTATAAACAGCTGCTCCCCCACCACACCAGCAGAAACAAGTGGAAGGAGCAACTGAACTCTATCTCTATGTGGAGGCACAAATCTACAACATCAAGCAATATGAAAAAACACATTAAATCTCCAGAACAGAAGGAAAATAACAAATACACAGAAAACAATCCCAAAGAAAATGAGATATATAACCTAAATGACGAAGACTTCAAAACAGCCATCATTAAAATACTCAATGAGTTAAGAGGGAATTCAGATAGACAACTCAACGAGTTCAGGAGCTATGTCACAAAAGAGTTTGATACGACAAAGAAGAACCAAACAGAAATACTGGAAATGAAGAACACAATAGAGGAAATTAAGAAAAATCTAGATGCACTGAACAGTAGGGCCGATAATATGGAGGAAAGAATTAGCAATTTGGAAGATGGAAATATAGAAATGCTGCAGGCAGAGGAGGAGAGAGAAGTAAGACTAAAAAGAAATGAAGAAACTCTCCGAGAATTATCAGACTCAATTAGGAGATGCAACGTAAGGATTATAGGTATACCAGAGGGAGAAGAGAAGGAGAAAGGGGCAGAAAGCCTATTCAAAGAAATAATGGCTGAGAACTTCCCAAATCTGGTGAGAGAGATGGATCTTCAGGTGACAGAAGCCAATAGATCTCCAAACTTTATCAATGCAAGAAGACCAACCCGACGGCATATAGTAGTGAAGCTAGCAAAAGTCAACGACAAGGAGAAAATACTAAGGACAGCCAGGCAAAAGAAACTAACCTACAAAGGAACCCCCATCAGGCTATCAGCAGATTTCTCAGCAGAAACTTTACAGGCTAGAGGAGAGTGGAATGATATATTCAAAAATATGAAGGACAAAAACCTACAGCCAAGAATTCTCTACCCAGCGAAAATATCCTTCAAATACGATGGAGAAATAAAAACTTTCCCAGATAAACAAAAATTAAGGGAGTTCATTGCCACAAAACCTCCTCTTCAGGAAATCCACAGGAAAACCCTTATTCCTGAAAAATCAAAAAAAGGAAAGGGGCTACAAAACCAAGAGCAGAGGAGATAAGTAGAAGGACAACAACAGAGAGTAGCAGCTCTTCATCAGAACAGATTAAACCATGGGACGAGAAACAAAGGAAATTGAAGAAAACCAGAAAACAAGACATAAAATGGTAGTGGTAGGCCCCCACATCTCAATAATCACTCTAAATGTAAATGGATTGAACTCCCCAATCAAAAGACACAGAGTGGCAGGATAGATCAAAGAACAAGACCCAACAATATGCTGCCTCCAGGAAACACACCTCAGCCCCAAACACAAACACAGACTCAGAGTGAAGGGATGGAGAACAATACTCCAAGCTAATAATGAACAAAAGAAAGCAGGTGTCGCTATACTAATATCAGACAAGGTAGACTTCAAAGCAAAACAGATAAAGAAAGACAAAGAGGGACAGTATATAATGATAAAAGGGACTCTCCACCAAGACATAACACTTATAAAAATATACACACCCAACACAGGAGCACCAAAATTTGTAAAGCAACTCAAAATCTTAGTTCTCTTTCCCTTTCCACCTGGATCAATTCTAGGTTTCTATCTTTGATCTCACTGATTCTCGCCTCCATAAGTTCTGCACCATTTTTTATGCTTTCTATATCATTTTTTCCCCCTAATTGTGTTCTTCATATCTGGAATTTCTGTTTGGTTGATTTTAGATCTTCAAACTCTTTGGTGAAGTATTCCTCCTGGTCATTAACTTTATTCCAAAGCTCGTTGAACTGTCTTTTGGACTTCTCTTGTAATTCATTGAGTTTCTTTAAGAAAGCTATTTTGAATTCTCTTGAGGTAGATTATCATCTTCTTTGACTTCAATTTTGTTTTCTGAGGAGCTGTTGTTCTCCTTCTGTTCTGCCGTTTTACTGTATTTTCTTCATGGTGTTGATGAATCGGTCCTCTGCCTGTGCATTTGTCAGTAACCATCTTTCTTATTTGAGCATGGCTGTGGTTCCTTTGGTTCTGAGCTGTTCTGGTTGTATTTCAGAGCCTGCACTTTCCACCCTCCACTCTATCTACTAGAAGCACCATCAGTGCCCTCTTTGTGCTGCTTGTGCCTCTGAGGTTGCTGATGTCTTGTTGTTTTTGATATCTCTGCATCCCCACTGCTGGGAAGACCTCGTCACTGCAGGGAAAGGTGGAGAGGCCGGGCTTCCAGCTCTGCTGAGTCCTGGAGCCTCAGGATGTGTGCAGCACCTGTCACCACTGGGGGGCATGGGCCAAGCCACATGTGCTGTGTTTGCCCTTGAAGCCTGTGGGTGCTGATGTGCCCGCTGATATGAGCATACAGTTTTGGATTGCTGTTCCTGGGGAAGGGGAAGGGCTTCCCTCCTAGGTTCACTGCCTCTTGGAGACCCCATCTGGCCACCTTCAGATGTATAGATGCATGGATCACTCAGCTGTTGTGGTGTGCTAAGCAGGGAGTACTTTGTGGGTCACTGGATGTCTGACTGCTTGTAACTCATAGGGGAGAGATGAAGGGAATGGCTCACTCCACCATGATGCTGACATTACTCAACACTGAGCTTTTCTCAGACCCATTTTACAGATGTGGAGACTGAGGCTCAGAGGGGTGACAGGTGGTGCCTGAAGCTGGAGACTCACAGAGTGACCACCACCACTTGTCTGTCGCATGAATGCCCCCTGCCTGGCTCTGGGTGGGGTGGAGGGACCCTGGAGAAGAGCCAGCCTCTGTCTTCCTGTGCATGGCTCCCTGCTCCACCACTGGCTGGGGGACATTCCATAAGCCAGGCTGCTGTGATCTGGCAGCTGACACATTCTGTGTTGAATGAGAAACCACTGCGGATGCTCCAGCCTCCCCAGGCTCAGAACAGAAACCCCCACGTGAGGCTCCCTGCCTGCCATGCTGGCCTCCTTTCCCCTGCTGTCACCTGACTCAGGAGGGGGGGAGCCCTAGGATGCCAGACCCTGCCCTCCTAATGGCTGCAGAGGCCTGCCCAGATTTGAGTCCTTGCTATGGCCAGTGAAAGGTCCACACTCACTTATAGCTTTAATGTGGGATTGGATTTGCTGTCCACCTTGGGCTTCCCAAGGAGCAATGGCACAAGCTCCTGCGTTAGTGCTCTCAGCCCCAGTGTCAAAGGGACAAGACTCCACTTGCCTTCTCGCATAGCCTGGGTGTCCCACCTCATGCTTGCCTTTGGAGGCTTTCTCTGTACACTCAGATCTCTGCTCACCCTGACCCCTGGCCTAAGGTAGGACCCCTCCACCAGGCCCATTGCTTATCACTGTCTGATACGTCCTTGGTCATTTATTTGACTGGTGTCCATCTCCCCACTGGGCATGAGCTCCTTGGCAGCAGGGACAGTGTCTGCCATGCTCACTGCTGCATCCTCAGGGCCTGGCACTCAATGGGTGTTCGGTAGACATATACCATATGCGTGAACAACCCCAGGAGGTATAGATATTTCTCCTTATTTCATAACTGAAAAAAACTCTGAGAATCAGAGGGGTGAAGGTGCTCCCCTCCCTCATCCCTCACAGCACCCGGACTCAAGGGTCTTAAAGCAACACTTCTTAAAACTTGAAGGCGTGTGCACAATTCCCCTCTGGATCTACTTAGATGCAATTCTGAGTCAGCATTCCGGGCGGGGGCACGAGATTCTTCATTTCCTGCAAGCTCTCAGGTGACACGATGGTGGAGGTCTGAGGACCACACTTTGAAGAGCCGAGCCTTAGAGCTCATGGCTGCAATGCTTTCTTCTTCCCCAGATATTTAATGAGCACCTATGTGCTAAGTTGTGCTGTCACCTGCAATGTCACATTTACCTAATTTGCTGTGTGGCTGGAGCAAGTTGCTTCATCTTTCTGAGCCTCCAGTTCCTCTTCTGAAAAATCGGCTCACGAACGCGATACTGCAGGGCTGTGGGATGATTACATGACACAACAGTAGCAATGACAATCACATTGAGGAGCATTTGTTAGGCCCTTCCTCTGCCCTGTGTGTTTTATGTGCATTGTCTCTTTCGATTATTCCCACATTGGGGGAGATGGCACTAACTAAATGCCCATTTACAGACATGAAGGAGCACAGCTTAGTGGCTCAGGGCACCCAGTGTGAAGCCTGGTGCACAGCCTGGCTCCACCAGCTCTGTGACTTAGGACAGTCACTCAATAGTTTTCGTCCTCAGTTTACTCATCCACAAAATGAAAAAAGTGGGTAATATGTCTAAAGGGCTTAAAACAGCTTCAGTGGCTTGTTGCCAGTTACTGGTGGTGGCCACCATTCCTGCTCTCGGCTGCCTGCATATTCCTGGCACACAGTAGGTCCGCAGTGAGTTGAGCACCGCTGGGCACTGAGGACCCTTTCTCCTGTGTGTCCCAAGACTCTGCCTGGTTTATCATTGTCTGGCCTTGTCCCCCTGATCCTGACATGGATGGATCTGCCAGCAGGTGGTCTGCCCCAGTGAGGGGGAGGAGATTCTGGGGTGACGGTGCACCCCACTGCACTGAGAGCTCTAGGACCTGAATCCCCCAGCCAGTGGGATGGGGAGAGGGAGGTTTGGGGTCTCCCCAACATCCCACCAGTGTCAGGGGAACTGTCTTTCCCCCACCATCCCGCTCTGTAGCTCTGCCAGGAGCCCCATCATTTGAGTTCCTCACCTGAGACCATCCTACAGGGCTCTTCTGGACAGGATCAGGGGAGGCCCAGGAGGGGAGAACTAGATCCTTTGGGTGGTGCCTCCTGGATGTGGGAGGATGATTCACGGGGTAACACAAGGGCCTCAAGATGTCCCCTCTGGGGTCACCGCATTGCCTTTGATTCCACCATCACAAATGTCCCTGGATTAATGGGGCATTGTCCCCTACGAGTGGGGGTGGAGCAGCATGGCAGAGGGAAAGGCTTGGGCATGGGAGCATGACCAGCCATGCAACTTGGGCTCGAGGCTTGCCCACTCTGTGCCTCCATTCACTCTTCAGTTAAATAGGCATCTTCCCTCATGCAGATGCATCACCTGGGTCTCTGCCTGATCCCAGGGTGCTGGCCCAGAGATTAGGGGAGCGTGATGCTTTATCTCACTGGGAGAACATCTGGCATACAGTAGTTTTAACTTACGTAGATCACCTGACACACAGGAAGAGCATTTTACATATAGTACCCTGCACACAGTAGGGATGCATTATGTAGAGTGCCCAGCACACAGTAGGCACACTTAACGTAGTATACCTGGTACTCAGTAGGCATGCTTTATGTAGAACATCTGGCATGCAGTAGACAGGATTTATGTAGAGTAATGGCCTCATAGTAGGTATACTTTTTCTAGAGTACCTGGCACCCAGTAGCCACCCTTTATGTAAAGTGTTTTGGGCAGAATAGGTTTACTGTATGTAGGGTACCTGACACATACAGTAGGCATACTTTACACAGAGCACACAACACACAGTAGGCGTGCTTATGTAGAATGCCCAGTGTGTAATGGATGTGCTTTATGTAGAGCACCTGGCACTTAATAGGCATGCCCTATGGAGAGTCTTGAACACATAGTAGGCATGCTTTATCTTGAACACCTGGAATACTGTTGACAGGATTTATGTAGAGCACTTGGCACACAGTAGGCACACTTTGTGGAGAGTACCTGGCACACAGTACATGCCCCTTATATAGCATACCTGCCATACAGTAGGTATGCTTTATGTAGAGATCCTGACTGGCTATAGGGATGTTTTGTGAGATACCCAGCACATAGTAGGCACCCTTTACATACCATCCTCTGCACAGAGTAGGTCTATTTTACGTGGAGTATTGGCACACAGCAGCACAAGGACTAGTTACCTGCCCTTTCCCTTCATTCTGTCTTTCTGGGGCTCTTCATCCTGCTCACCTTCCTGTGGAACCCTCCTCTGCCCCCTTCAGGCCCTCATCTGACATCCCGTTTCCCAGATGGAACCCTGAGCCCAGAGAGGGCCGGCACAGCCCACAGTCAGAGTGAGGACGGGCATGACTCCACCCAGGCTCTCTCAGCTCTGCCTTCCGCTGTCTGCACCCCGTGCTCTCACGACCCCTGCAGCCTCACCCCCCACTCCTCCACGTGCCCTCGCCTGACGGGGCTCCTTACCCTAGAGTCTCGTATCGGTGATCCCCACAAGGCTGGTGTCATTGTTCCTGCTCCCAGCACTCATGTCGCAACATAGGCCCTGGGCTGCCTGGAGGCAGGTATTGGCTTCCTGCCAGGCTGTGCTGTCCTGGGGCCAGAGGCTCCCTGTCTCTGAACTTCCTGATTCTTCACTGAGAAACAGTGCATGATGCCCACCTGGTCCCTCACGTGGACAATAGCCCAGGAGATGTGTGGGGACAAGGCTTGGCCTGGCCTTGCTCATCTGGCACCTGAACTCTCGAATGCAAACTTTCATCTTCTACACCCTGAACTGGGAAGGGCAGGCGGGGCTGTAAACTTTGGGCCCAGAGACACCTTTGCCCGCCCAGCAACTTTCGCCCTCCAGCCCACGAGAAAGGTGCTGAGTACTGAGGAGCCAGCATCCATGGTGTGTGACCCTGAGCTGGTTCATAGGCCTCTCTTGACAACACTGGCTCCCCTCCCCCGACCTCCATCTGGGCCTGTGGCCAGGTAGAGAGGAAGTAAGCAGGTCCGTGGGGATTGGCTGACACAGCCTGGCCCTGCCAGCCTCCCCAGGTCAGGGTCCAGGGGCAGAGACTTCCCAGGAGCAGGGGAGAGGAGGCTGTGTGCAGCTGCAGACAGGAGGTGTGGGCTGGGGTCCAGGGAAGGAGGTGCCGGCTTGGAGTGGGGAGGGCACTGCCCACGGCAGGGGTGGCTCCAGGGAGCAAGCAGCCCTGGACTTCCTGTAACTGGAGCCTCTGGAAACCTCCCACTGATTCAGTTTGTGCCTTTCCTCCTTAGTCTCTCTTCCTCTTTATCTTCTGCTTCTCTCTCTCTGTGTCTCTATCTGTCTGTCTTTCTGTCTCTTTCTTCCTCTTCCTCTGGATTTCCATGGACCCCCTCCCCTCTCTGTGCCCTTCTCTGAGCCCTCCCTGCCCTGGCCCCACCCCTCACCATTCCTGCCTCTCCCTGTCCTGTCCCTCACACCCTTGGTCCTTGCCCTCTTTGTCAGCTGTCCGTCTCTGCGTCAAGCTCACCAACACCTGGCTTTTCCTGGGCCCCAGGAGCTTGCCCTCCACCCCGTGTGCCCTGCAGGATGCCGCAGCTGAGCCTGTCCTGGCTGGGACTCGGGCCCGTGGCAGCCTCCCTGTGGCTGTTCCTGCTGCTGGTTGGGGTCTCCTGGCTCCTGGCCCGCATCCTGGTCTGGACCTACACCTTCTATGACATTGTTCGCTGCCTACGATGCTTTCCACAGCCCCCCAAACGGAACTGGTTCTTGGGTCACCTGGGCCTGGTGAGTGTGGCAGCAGGAGGGGTCTGGGGCGTCAGGGTGGGTGGACTTCCTGAGGGGTCGGGAAAGGGGCTCGGGGTTGGGCTGTGGTCTAGGAGAGTGGAAGTGAGATGAAGGCCTGTGCGGCCCCTCCTTGCTCACTCACTCATTCCTCTGCTCTGCCATCCCAGGCCTTTGCCACATCCTTGTCCCCCACCCCAAGCCTGCTCTGGATGCATTAGTGCAGCTCTGAGGGGCTCCCAGGGAGGGCTGCACAGAGCGAGACCCCTGGCATTCCCAGTCTCCACCGCTGAGCTTGAGATGGCCTTGGGGGCACTGTCCAGGGTCCACTCTGCCTGGCCCATTTTCTTGAGTCTGCTCACGCTGGGCTACAGTTTCCCCACAGGATTTAGCTAGTCCTCCCCACCCCCACCCACTGGGCACAGCTCCCCACCCGTTTCTGGGACCCCTTCCTCTCATCTGACTCTCCCCCTCAAGATGTCCCATTGGGCCCCGTTGTCCAACCTGGAGGAACTAGGCCACTCACTTCCCTTTCAGAGGCCTGTTCCACTGCCTGCCCACACCCAGGCCTTGACCTTCACTTGGTCCTGCTCATGCTTAACTAAACATTAATTGTCCAAGTACTTATTATCTATCTCTCCACCTTGATGGCAGCTCTGGGAGCAGACATGGCAGGGCCAGCGCAGGGGTTGGTGGACAGTGGGCGCTCACAACAAGTGCTGATGACCTGGGTGGAGAACGTGCCTTCACCCCTCTCTGTCATGGCCAGAGCTGACCACCCGCTCCTTCCGTCCTCTGGACCAGCTGAGGGATGAGCACAGCTTTCCTTCCCTTCCTGGGGCGAGAGCTGCAGCTCAGGGGAGCACTTCCTGTGATTTCACTGTTCTCGTGACAAAGTTCAGAACAGGGATGTTCCAAAGCTCATTGTGAGGCATTCCTCGGATTCTGGGTCTTGGGATGTTCTCTGGGCCCTCAGGGCAGCGGGAATGCCGTGGTTCCTGCAGGTCTGCCTCCCTCTCTGAGGGCTCAGATGTGGGGGCTCGTCATGGACAGTCTTCCGTCTTCCAGCCCCTCTTGCTCTGTTGCCTTGGCTGAGTGACTCTCCCTCTCTGGATCAGTTATTACTAGTGTTTGAATCCTCCCCTCAGGTCCTTGTGGAACTTGGAGGGGGTATAAAGGTGAAAATGAGTTATGATCACCTGCGTGGACCAGCTGGGGGTATTTGTCAGCCACGGACAGCAAGATGGACTAGAGAATTCACATTATGAGGAGCCACATGTTACTCTTTCTCCTCTTGGAGTATATGGTCTCAGTATTTTCATTTGCAATTTCGAAAATGTGTATGTGTCCATAGATTCAGAAGAGATAGATAGACAGGATACATTATGAGAGATAGAAAGAAAACCAGGATGCAATGTGAGAGAGCGACAGACAGGACACACTGTGAGAGATAGAGAGACAGACAGGAAGCATGATGAGAGATAGAGAGACAGACAGGATGTAATGAGAGATAGAGTGACAGGACGCACTGTGAGAGATAGACAGACAGACAGGAGGCAAGGTCAGAGATAGAGAGATAGACAGGACGCACTGTGAGATATAGACAGACAGACAGGATGCGCTGTGAGAGATAGAGAGACAGACAGGAGGCACTGTGAGAGACAGACAGACAGGATGCACTATGAGAGACAGAGAGACACACAGGATGCAGAGTGAGAGATAGAGAGACAGACAGGATGCACTGTAAGAGAGAAATGGACAAGACGCGCTGTCACAGATAGACAGAAGGATGCAATGTGAGAGACAGAGAGACAGACAGGATGTAGTGTGAGGAGAGAGACAGACAGGATGCACTGTGAGATAGAGAGAGACAGACAGCATGTCGCATGCCCAGAAGCTCATAACAAGAAGGTTTGCATAGTTGCTGGCCACACTCTTGACTGACCGTTAGAGTTCATTCTCTCCCCTGGGGTCTGCCAGGGTAGAAAGATCATTAGTCTGCAAAGCTATCACCATTCCCTGGACAGGTTAGCACATTAAAGGATGTGAGAATGAGTCCCTGGGTCTAGTCCTGAGTCCACCCTGCTGCCCACAAACCTCCCCCTTGAGCACCTCCCCCTGTGGCCACCCCGGGGCTGCAACCACTCTCAGGATGAGGGAAATCCATCTTCTGGAGCCAAGGTCGGCCTCTGTGTGCAGAGCGTGCCTTCTCCCTGTGCCCTGGTTGCTCCCTTGGGACTTGGAGAGGCCTCAGGGACCCTCCTGCCCTGAGAGGAAAGGAGCAGCAGGAAGCAGGGATTCCCCCATGCATGCAGAATCTGGACACAGTGTCCACTGCAGGTGGTGGCAGGGGGCACATGCCATGGCTGCTTCTGGGGAGTGACGGCCCCTCCTTGCCTGCAGTTTCCTCCGACAGAGGAGGGCTTGAGAGACGTAACTCAGCTGGTGGCCAACTACCCCCAGGGATTTGTGACCTGGATGGGCCCCGTCATGCCCCTTGTCACTCTCTGCCACCCCGACATGGTCCGGACCATCGTCAGCGCCTCAGGTACCCACGCAGAGCTTGTGGTGGTGGCGCCGTGGTGCATCCGAGGGCTTCTAGTTGCTCCCTGCAAGCTTCTGTGCAGCCCCTGCAGAAGCCTGGCCCTCTGCCCCTCTCCTCTCAGTTGTCTTTCTCTTCCCTTCCTGTTTTCACCAACCCCCATTTCACCAATCCTCCCTCCACTGCTGTTTGCCCCCTGCCCTGCTGTCCTGGGCACCCCTGGGGCCCCAAGAGGCCTCAATGCAAGTCACTGTCCTGGGGGATCCTCACTCTTAGATGACAGGTCTAGACAGAGTGATCCCCGACCTTGAGTGGTGAGGAACGGGCCAGAGGGAGATGAGTGAGGCAGCCCAGAGGAGAAGCAAGGTCTCTGCTGGGTCAGGCTGGAAGGCTTCCTGGAGCAGGAGTTTCTGCAACTGGGTCTGAAACAACGAGCAGAAATTTTCTAAAGCAGAGGGCAGAGGGGTGCAGTGGGCAAGATAGCATCCGAGGCCCCCCGCCAGGCCTGGCCTCAGCCCCGCCCACCCCCAGGCCAGAGCTTGAGGGCTTGAGGCTGGTGCAGGATCTGGGCTGCTATTTTCATGACGTCCACCTTTGATGGGTTGATTCCTTCTACTCCCTCCTGTGGCTTGTCCTCTTCAAGCTCATGGCCCTCCTGCTCCAGGCCCCAGGAATTGTCCCAAGCGGACCCCACCCCAGCCAGGCTCCCTTCTGCTGCCCCCCTGCCTTTCTGACTTCCAGATGGACCAGGCTGAACAGGGGAACAGGCAGCAGCCGACAGGGACCTTGGCTCCAACACCAAAATGCTGGGCGACTCTGGGCAGGTTTCCGGCTCTCTGGCTGCCAGGGTCTCTTTCAGCTGTGAGTGGTGGAACGTCTGTTCTGTATGGTCTAAGCAAAGAAAGGGAATCGACTGACTGTTCAGGCCAGGGATCTTGTCTTCAGGTGCGGCTGGATCCAGGTCTCAGACAGTGTCATCAGGAGTCGGTCTTCGTCTGTTAGTTCTGTGTCCCTCTGTGCTGGCTTCACCCTCACGCTGGTCAAGATGAGTCCCAGAAGCTCAGCTCCCATGGAAACACGAGCTCGTTCCCAACAGTTCCAGGAAGAGCTGCAGGACTCGCTTTAGTTTGCCTGGCTTAGGTCACAGGACCAGTTCCTCATGCAGTCACTGTGACTCCGATTGCCCAGATAGGCAGGCATAGGGTTCTCAGAGCTATTGTTCTGGGGTTCAAGGCAGTTCGAAGGTTAAGAACTCAGGCCCTGGATTCAGACAGATGTGGGGTCAGGTCTCAGGCACGCCACTTATGACCTGGAAGGCTGTGGGCAAGTGAGTTCATATCGTTCAGAGCCTCAGTCTCCTTATCCGGAAAATGGGGATAGGAGAGAAGTCAGGTGAACACGGATTTTGGGTTCAAATGGGGAAGGAACCTGCAACTAAGATATACAAGTGTGTACGGTGGTGGGGGGGAGGGTTTGGGGAGATAAAGCAGGAAAAAACAAACAAAAACAAATGGGGAAAGACCCTTTGTGTCCCTGTAACTGAGGGACCTCAGTTGTCATGTATGGAAGGTGCGGGGAGGGATCCCAGGAGGAGGATGAGCTGCTGGGTGGGATTCACGGGGCTCAGGTCTGGGTCTCTGCCCTGCAGGTCCTTCCCTCTGGCCACCTGGAAGAGTGGTTCAGTTCCTCTTTGCTCCTCTCCAGATTCGGAGCTCGGAGGAAGGTCTCCTGTACACAGGGCCTGGCGAGGACCTATGGGGACGTGTGCTGCTGGTGGATGGGGCCCTGGCATGTGGTCATCCACATCTTTCACCCTACCTGCATCAAGCCGGTGCTCTTTGCTCCAGGTAGACACCCTGAAGGCCACAGCTTGCCTGCTGTTGAGTTCTCTGTGCTGCCTCCAGCTGGGCAGGCGACCTGGTGCAGACAGGAGGGGCCGTGGTGGAGATGACACTGCCTCTGTCTTACCTGGATCCCCACCTGCCTGATATCTGGTCGTGTCTGCTCACACTGAGGCTGTGTCTGTGTGATGTCTGCTGTATGGCCACATCTGGTCACATCTGCGTTTCCACCTGGGTCCAGGTTACAGCTGGTATATGTTACACTTATTCTGGCTGGTGTATGTTACACTTGGTTACAGCTGGCATATGTTACACCTGGTTACCCCTTGGTATATCTTACACTTGGTTACAACTGGTGCATGTTCCACTTGGTTATGGCTAGCATATATTACACTTGGTTACGGCTGGTATATGTTACACTTCGTTACAGCTGGTATATGTTACCCTTGGTTACACCTGGTATATGTTACACTTGGTTACGGCTGGTACATGTTTACTCCTTGGGTCAAATGGTGATGGTCTCAGTCACATCTGTGGCTCGGCTGTTGCCAAGGACATTCCTGGCATGTCGGAGTCTGTTTGGGTCTTGTCTGATGCCACTTGAGATTGTCTGGTCCTTTTGCTGGTCATGCCTGGGCCACATTTGGGGTTTTTCTGAGCTCTAGGACCTGGGTCCTTCTGAGAAATGCCTGAGACCTTATGTGAGTCTTGTCTGAGGCCGGTCTTAGGATATTTCTGGGTCAAGTCTGGTCCACGTCTGTAACATTAATGGGACTATGTTTAAGTCCTCTCTGTGGGACATGCTGGGGTCATGTCAGATTGTCTTCTGGTCCATGTCACAGCACGTTGTGTGATGTCAGGGTCTGTCATGCATGTTGTTTCATGGAGGATATGTTAGTGCATGGTGGGGCCATGTCAGATGTCCCAGGAGATCTGAGAGAGTGTTGGGTAGACACAGTGTCCTAGGTCCCTGTGAAGGCATTTTGTAGAGTGCTGGGCTGTGCTCGGGTGTTTAGAACATGTTGGAACCTGTAGGAGCCATGCTGAGCCATTCTGGGGCATGTTGTGCCATGTTGGGATGCATCTAAGCACGTAGGGGTGTGTCAGTGGGCTCTGCCCTTGCTCTAGTCTGTGCTGCAGCCTGGTGTGCTCCCCCTTCACCTCGCCCCTCCTCCCATCTTCCTCTGCCCTTGCCCCCACTTCTGCTATGCTGCTCCTGGAGGGGGAATGCAGACCCCTGGCTGGGGCCCCACCTTGTCTCAAAAGTCCCTCCCCTCCCCCTCTCCATGGCCCCTGATGGCTTATCTCTCATGTCAGCTGCCATTGCACCCAAGGACGTGGTCTTCTACAGATTCCTGAAGCCCTGGCTGGGTGAGTAACTGTGTGTGAGGGGATTGGGGACAACCTTGGGGCCCAGGGGAAGGCCCTCCCTTGCTCACTCTCTGTGGCTGCCCCTACCAGGGGATGGGCTCCTGCTGAGTGGCGGTGACAAGTGGAGCAGGCACCGCCGCATGCTGACACCCGCCTTCCACTTCAACATCCTGAAGTCCTACGTGAGGATTTTCAATGACAGTGTGAACATCATGCATGTGAGTCTCTTGAACCCAAGCTCCTACCTGGAGCCTCGGGGGCAATGGGGGCTCAGAGACATCTTGTCTGGAATTCTGGCTCTTCTGGGTAGCTTTGGGGCCATTGCTTCTCCTTTCTGAGCCTTGGTTTCCTCAGCTGTAAACTGGGGATAATGAGCCTCACTTTGCAGGGTGGTCAAGACGACGTAACGGACTCATGTCCCTGGCACATAGTAGGTGCTCATGTGCTAGTTTCTATGTTTCCCTCTCAGAAGCCTTGGAATCCTGAGACACTGTTGATGATAGTGATGAACATTGCATGTTGAATACTGAATATGGAGTAACAAGCCACTTTTCAATATATAAGGTTTCATTATTGCTAACAAGTCTACGATTCAGTGAGCTGCTTCTTCTGGACGTGGATGGGGTCACTCACGTATCTGGGATCAGCTGTGGGTCAGGTACTTTGCTGTTCTGGGCTCAGTCCTCTCACGTGTTTGGGGCTTGGTTGGCTGCAGGTTGGTCTAGGATGCTCTCAGCTGGGACAATCCTCTCGTGTGGTTCCCTCCCTCCAGAAGGCATTTCAGGCTGTTCACACGGCAGAGGCCAGGTTCTGAGAGGCTGAGAGGAGGCTGCAATGCCTCTTGAGCTCTAGGTTTAGGATGATCACTCATCATTTTTACCACATTGGCCAAAGCAAGTCCAAAGGCCAGCCCAGAGTGAAGGGTGGTGAAATGGGCTCCTCCTGCTCATGGAAGTTCATAGTCATGTTGCAAAGGGTGGATGTAGGGAGGTGAAGCATTGGAGGTGGGGGTTTTGTGAAGTGCCTGGGACTTTTCCATACTTGGGAGCTGACAAGTAGGCTCGTTAGTGTTTTGTGGATCCTGCCAGAAGACATGAGACTCCTGAACTAGAGACAAAGGACAGTTTATTACTCATGGCTCAGCAAATGGCACGTGCCTATTGTTGGTTTGCATTCTTCCTCCAAGTCCCCAAATCCCATGAGGAGGAAACAGGTGGGCTTCCACAGATGCCTGCTCATGCAGTATGTTGCAATGCACAGGAGGAGCACTAGGTTTAGGGACTGTGTGAGTTTCATAGCAATTGGAAGCAAGCCTGATATGTGCCCGGGGGGAGACAATTCCTCTTCCCATCACATTCTTTGCTGCAAAAACAACTCTGAGAAATGGCCCAGGTAAAGAACATCAGGGCCTTGTGTTTTTGGCATACCCAGCAAGAATGTGCAGGGTGCTCAGGGCCCATGGAGGACTACCACTACCAACATAGGGGACAGTCTCCTAGCCAATTTATAACAATAAGATGATGAAAGCTAGCATTTATTGAGCACATTCTATATGCTAGAAGTTACATGGCAATTCCATGATGTGTGTTGTCTAATTTAATTTTCATGTCCCTGTGAGATGGAGATTCTTTTTCCCCATTACAGATGGTGAAACTGAGGCTGAAAGAGGTTAGGGAGTTGCTCGAGTTTACACAGACGGCAAGTGAGCTAACAAGTGGAGCTGGGATTCCAACCTGGTTTGTCTGACACCAAAGCAGGTCATCTGACCTGTCACTGATGATGGCAAGTGGAGCCCAGAGGGGGGCCGTGAGCTGGCCAAGGGTGCACAGAGTGTAGCAGGCAGAGCCAGGACTGGAATGTAGGTCTCCTGACCCGTAGCCGTGGGGTCTTCATATCCTCACAGCAACAGCGTCCACTCCTGCTCATGCCTGGTCCTCCACAGGACAGGTGCCTGGGGCCAAGAGGCTGGGTCTGGGGACCCCGTCCTGGTGTTGGGTTGGGGCTGGGCTGAGGGGAGGCCCATCCCAGCCCCGGCTCTGCTGCTTCTCTGTCCAGGCCAAGTGGAAACGCCTGGCCTCGGAGGGCAGTGCCCATCTGGACATGTTTGAGCACATCAGCCTCATGACCCTCGACAGTCTGCAGAAATGTGTCTTCAGTTTTGACAGCAACTGCCAGGAGTGAGTCCTTGCCCAGGGCCAGGGAATACAGCCTATAGATGCAAGGGAATAGATGGAGGGAGGACTGACCACGGCAATCAGAAGGGCCTTCCTGGAGGAGAAGGGTCTGAGCTGGACACTGAAGTGGGGAATGGGAAAGGGAAAGAGCAATATTTTCAGGTAGTTAGAAATGTTTAATACAGGACAGGAGGCTAGGATGAGCAGAGTGTGTGCAACAGTAAGGAGACACCTGGGAAATGGGGTTGGAGGTATAGGTGGGGGTAGATCTTAATGACATTCAAAAGCCAGGCAAAGAGCTATGAACTTGATTGAGGTGTCCAGGGAACCATGGAAGGTGTTTGAGCAGATGAGGGTCAAGCTGAGCTTGGACGTCTGACTCTAGAGAAGACTTGTGTAGACACAGGTGGTGTTGACACTGGATGCATGGAGACTCAGGAGGAGGCTAGGTCCATTGTCAGTTGGGAGAGGACAAGGTCTGAGCTGTGTGGACGGTTTTGGAAGGAGAAGGGGCAGATATTGGTAGAAGAGAGAGGAGAGAAGCGTGATGTCTCAGCTGTGCCCTGGGCACCTGGCACATGGAGGCACCTCACAGAGACAGGATAGGAAGCAGGGAGAGAAGAAAGTCTGGAGAGTCACGTCTCCTGGATCCTCCCCACCATCTGTCTGTGGGGCCATCTGTTCCTGGAGACTCAATTTCCCCATGGGATGTAGGGCCTGATTTCTGGTGGGAGGTGCTTCCTGAGCTTCAGGTGAGCTAAGTTGTTGCCTCCCTTCATGCCCGCATCCTGCAGGAAGCCTAGTGAATACATTTCTGCCGTCTTGGAGCTCAGCGCCCTTGTGACAAAGCGGAACCAGCAGATCACCCTGCACATGGACTCCCTGTACCACCTCATCCCTGACGGATGGCGCTTCCATAGGGCCTGCCGCCTGGTGCACGACTTCACAGATTCTGTCATCCAGGAGCGGCGTCGCACCCTCCCCGATCAGGGTCTTGATGACCTCCTCAAGGCCAAGGCTAAGGTCAAGACTTTGGACTTCATCGACGTGCTCCTGCTGGCCAAGGTGGGCTTCTCTGGGATCTGAATTCAAGAGGTAGGATGCACCTTGATTTCAAATGTCAGATAGGAGAACTTGTTCGTGACACAGACGGCAGTTGGGTAGCTATGGAAGGTGATTGAGGAAGGGAGGGATGGGTCAGGGGTATGTTTTAGAGATGACTGTGTGGAATGCAGGCTCTGGGGGACGGCAAAGTCTGAAACTGATGCTGGGCAGGGCCTGGGACTCTACTCTAACTTATTAAGTCTAATATATATATATATTAGACAACACATATATCTATGTCACCACCCCGGATCAGAGCAGCCCACGTATTGATTACAGCACTAACAGTACCCAGAGCAGAAATGTGGCTCTGGTTCCCCATTCCCAAGTTCCTCTGAGGGTGGCGTGATGCTTTTACCTGTATGTGCAGCCATGCTTGCATCATGAGAGAGGTGACCCCACAGTATGAACCTTGGAACTTAGGACAGTTGACTCATGTGTCCTTTCTTCCTTATGGTGAGAGAGAGGGAGATTAGGAGAAGGAGAATTTTCTGGAATATAAGCAGATCTTCAGTGAGAAGGCAAAGTCTGTAGGTTCTGTAGGGTTATCTCCAGGGGAGATAAGGAATCTCTGGATCTACCATCCTAGAATGTGAGTAAATGGCTCTGGAGCGATGCTCAAACTCTAACTTCCAAGGCAAGTTGCCATTCAATCATCCTGCAACCTGGGTTGCCAATATATTTTTCTCAGAAAGTCCTCATCATGTAGAACCATGGAAATATTCATGGATCATTGATTCCTCCCACCAGGGACAAGAGAGGAGGCAAGGATGCCAAGGAGGAGGCCTGTGGGGTGGGGCCTCTGGTGATAGGGACAAAGGGAGGTCCAGGAGTGCAGGGTTGGCTTGGGGTCCTGGGTGGCTGTTGGAGCTTCAGAGATTGTCTCAGGGCCACTAGGAACTGGTGATTTTGGGGGTCTTGCTTTCTCTCCAGGATGAAGATGGGAAGGAACTGTCAGATGAGGACATCCGAGCTGAAGCTGACACCTTTATGTTTGCGGGTGAGACTACAGAAGGGGCAGGGGTCTCTCTATCCCAGGGACTTGGCTGGTGGTCCCTGGGCAACCTCATCGTCCCCCATCCTCCCTATCCTCCCTGAGGGCCTTAATGTCTGGGCGCTGTCCACCTTCTGGTGCTGAAGCCGTCCAGAGACCCAAACCTGTCTGGCTGCCTCTCAGGACATGACACCACAGCCAGCGGCCTCGCCTGGGTCCTGTACAACCTCGCGAGGCACCCGGAGCACCAGGAGCGGTGCCGGCAGGAGGTGCGAGAGCTCCTGAGGGACCGCGAGCCTAAAGAGATTGAGTGGTGAGTGCAGGTGCACATGGTCTGTTCCTTAAACCCTCTCCTGGCTCTGCTCCCCAGCTGGGAGTGGCAAGGTCTTTTCATGGATTCTGTAATTTTTGCTTAGTGGGAATAGGAGCAGAGCCCAGAGACGGGGTCAGGTACCCAGCCGGGATCACAAGGGAAAGGTTACAGCATTCTGGGTAGAAGATCTGGGCGGTTGAGAGAACTAGTGACAATGTGTGAGGGCAGATCATGCCCCTCAGGACATGTTCAGAGAGTGAACCTCCCTTCTGCTCCCTTACTTTTCTCTCTGAAATCACATTCTTTCAAACATCTTCACCACCTGGATGTTTGCTGGGCTCCTAACTCCTATCATATTGTTCAGTCCGGGGTTCACAGGGGACACCTGGGGATTGAAGTCACTCAACTCTTGTCCATGAACACCTCCACCTTCATCCATCCAGTCCCCATTCAGCAAACACTGCCACACTGCCTGCCCATCCCCAATTCTGTGCCATCCCCAGCTCTTCCCAGCCCTATCCTGTGTCCTGGAGACCCAGGAAGCACCCAGCCCTGGTCTGTGCCTTCCAGGAGCTCCCAGCCTGGTGGGGGATCATCCCAGGTCGGGACACTCCCAGTCCACATGGGCAGGGCCTGGGTTCAGAGCATGACAGGCAAGACTGAGGGTGGAGAGAGTTCTCAGCTGAGACCTTGAATGCTGATCAGTAGACATTTGGGTGTAGTTCTGTGCAGTTCTGTCAAGAAGATAGTGTGGGCAAAAGTGAAGGGGAGGGGAAGGGCACAGGGAGAGGGAGAGAGGGAGGGAAGGTAGCAGAGAGGGAGAGATAAAGAGAGACAAAGAGTGGGAGAGATGAATAGAATGGAGGAGGGGGAAGGAGAGAGAGAGAAAGGAGAGGGAAGGAGGGAGCAAGAGAGGGAGAGAGAGTGAGGGATGGAGGGACAAAGGAAGGGAAGGAGAGAGGAAGGGAGGGAGAAAGAGAGAGAAAGACTGACTCATGGTGAGATGATGAGGCTGGGAGATGGCAGGAGAGGCCGGTTGTGGAAGACTTTAGTGAAATGTTAAGGGCTCCAATTTTAAGTCAAAGGCAATGGGGAACCAAGGAAAGTGTTTGAGCAGGAGGAGGACAGGTGAGATCTGGGTAGCAGAGAGAGATTTCTAGGGCTAGGGGGGCCTACTGGAGAGGACAAGCTGTAGGATCGGGCCCAGGGAGGAGATTCGAGGCCTGAGCCAGGCCATGGGCTGGGGGATGGTGAGGAGGCGTTGGACTGGACAGGCGTTTTGCAGGAAGTGTTCACTCCAAGTCTTGCTCAGCACAGCGGTCCTGTGAGGTGGAGAAACACTTTTATTGTTTTTAATCCAAGACTTAACCAAAATTATGCACTTAGCGAAAAAGAAGAGTGTGAAAGAATTTGCAATAAAAATGAGCTTCCTTCTTAATCTGCACCCTGTGGGTAACTCTTGTCAATGAATTCCTGTGCCTCCTTTTAGAAGACATCCATCCTTATGCCCACATTTGTATGATTCCTCTCTTTCTGGGAGTTCAGGTATGCACATTAAAAATATATCTCTGAGATCTTTACTTTTTCTTGAAGAATGAGTTTTGGAAAAGTACTTTTGAATGACATAAACGATGATGAGAACAAGTCCTTATGGCACTAAACGAGACATTACAGAGAAGACTAGGGTTATCCTCGACACTGTAAGTTTGGTTAACATCCATCACCACACACAGTTACAAACTTTCCTTTCTTGTGATGAGAACTTTCAAGATCTACTCTTTTAGCAGCTTTCAAATATATAATACAGCATTGTTAAGAAAACTCACTACGTTGTACCTTACATGTTTTTGGGGTACTTTTAGCTAATTTTCATAAAGTCAAATTTGTCCAAATTTTCTTTCACAGTCATTCCCTCCATGCATGTCCTACGGTTTTGTGGGCTTCCTTTACCGGATGTTAAGTTTTCCCTTATCCTATAGCTGTCTCTGAGCTCTCTATTCTGTTCCATAGGTCGATTTTCGTGTCCTTGCAGAGGTGCCATGCTATTGATTTTTTCCTGGGTTTTTGTGATAGGTCTTAATATCTGGTCATGTTCCTCCTCTTTTTCTTTCTTTTTTTTTTTATTGTGGTCTAAATAGTTTATAACATTGTGAAATTTCATTTGTACATTAATATTTGTCAAACACCATATAAATGTGCCCCTGTACCCCTTGTGCCCACCCTCCCCAGTTCCCCATGGTAACCCCTAAATTGTTCTCTTTGTCCTTAACTTTGTTTATATTCCACATATGAGTGAAATCATACAGAGTTTGTGTTTCTCTGTCTGGCTTATTTCACTTAACATGGTGCCCTCAAGGTCCATCCATGTGGCTGCGAGTGGGATGATTATGTCTTTTTTATGACTGAGTAGTATTCCATTGTACATATATATATGCACCACATTTTCTTTATCCAATCCTCTGTTGCTGGGCACTTGGGTTGCTTCCATGTCTTGGCTATTGTGAATAATGCTGCCATGAACATAGGGATGCATAAATCTCTTTGTATTGTTGATTTTAAGTTCTTTGTATAAATACCCAGTAGTAGGGTAGCTGGGTCATATGGTATTTCTATTTTTAACTTTTGGAGAAATCTCTATACTGTTTTCCAAGGTGGCTGCACCAGTTTGCATTCTCACCAGCAGTGGATGAGGCTTCCCTTTTCCCCACAACCTCTCCAGCATTTATTTTTTGTCTTCGTGGTCATACCCATTCTAATAGGCATAAGATGATATCTAAGTGTAGTTTTGACTTGCATCTGATGATTAGTGATGTTGAGCATCTTTTCATGTACCTGTTGGCCATTTGTATATCTTCTTTGGAAAAATGTCTGTTCATATCCTCTGTCTTCTTTTTGATTGTGTTGTTTATTTTTATGTAGTTCAGTTGCGTGAGTTCTTTATAAATTATGGAGATTAACCCCCTATCAGATACATGATTTGCAAATAATTTCTCCCACTTGGTGAGTTGCTTTTTCGTTTTTATCTTGGTTTCCTTTACCTTCCAGAAGCCCTTTAGTCTGGTGAAGTCCCATTTGTTTATTTTTTCTTTTGTTTCCCTTGTCTGAGCGGACATCAACTTCATAAAGATCCTTTTAAGGCTTATATCAAAGAGAGTACTGCCTATATTTTCTTCCAGATGTTTTATGGTTTCAGGTCTTACCTTCAAGTCTTTTATCCATTTTGAGTCTATTTTTGTGTATGGAGAAAGATAGTGATCTACTTTCATTCTTTTGCATGTGGATGTCCAGTTTCCCCAGGACCATTTATTGAAGAGGATTCCTTTCTCTATTGTGTGTTCTTGGCTCTTTTATCAAAGATTAGCTGCCCATAGATGTGTGGTTTTATTTCTGGGCTTTCAATTCTGTTTCACTGATCTGTGTGTCTGTTCTTGTACCAGCACCATGCTGTTTTGATTACTGTAGCTTTGTAGTATGTTTTGAAGTCAGGGATCGCAATGCCACCAGCTTTGTTCTTGTGTCTCAGGATTGCTTTGGCTATTCTGGGTCTTTTGTTGTCCCATATGAGTTTTAAGATTCTTTATTCTATTTCTGTGAAGAATGTCATTGGGATTCTGATTGGGATTGCATTGAATCTGTAGATTGCTTTAGGTAGTATGGACATTTTAACTATGTTTATTCTTCCAATCCATGTTCATGGAATATCTTTCCATTTCTTTATGTCATTCTTGATTTCTTTCAGTAATGTCTCATAGTTTTCCTTGTATATGTCTTTCAACTCCTTGGTTAAATTTATTCCTAGATATTTTATTCTTTTTGTTGCGATTGTAAATGGGGTTGTATTCTTGAGTTCTTGTTCTCTTAGTTCATTGTTAGAGTATAGAAATGCCACTGATTTTTGTACGTTGACTTTGTATCCTGCAACTTTGCTGTAGTTGTCGAATATTTCTAATAGTTTTCCGATGGATTCTGTAGGGTTTTCTATATATAAAATCATGTCATCTGCAAACAGCAAGAGTTTCACTTCTTCATTGCCTATTTGGATTCCTTTTATTTCTTTTTTTTGCCTAATTTCTCTGGCCCAAACCTCCAGTACTATGTTGAATAAAAGTGGTGAGAGTGGGCATCCTTGTCTTGTTCCTGTTCTCAAAGGGATGGCTTTCGGTTTTTCCCCTTGAGTATATCGGATGTGGGTTTGTCATATATGGCCTTTATTATGTTGAAGTATTTTCCTTCTATATCCATTTTACTGAGAGTTTTTATTATGAACGGGTGTTAGATCTTGTCAAATGCTTTCTCTGCATCTACTGAGATGATCATGTGGTTTTTGTTGCTCCTTTTGTTAATATGGGGTATCATGTTGATTTATTTGCAACTGTTGAAGCATCCTTGTGTCCCTGGTATGAATCCCACTTGATCATGGTGTATGATCTTTTCAATGTTTTGCTGTATTCAGTTTGCCAATATTTTGTTGAGAATTTTTGCATCTATGTTCATCAGCAATATTTGCACATAATTTCCCTTCTTTGTATTGTCCTTGTCTGGCTTTGGGATCAAGGTGATGTTGGCCTCGCAGAATATGTTAGGAATATTTCCAT
Source organism: Equus caballus (assembly GCF_041296265.1). Classification (NCBI taxonomy): domain Eukaryota; kingdom Metazoa; phylum Chordata; class Mammalia; order Perissodactyla; family Equidae; genus Equus; species Equus caballus. The sequence continues at coordinate 14,966,294 of NC_091704.1, forward strand.
CTTTCTCAATTTTTTGGAATAGTTTGAGAAGACTAAGTAATAAATTGTCTTTGAATGTTTGGTAGAATTTTCTAGAGAAGCAATCTGATCCTGAACTTTTATTTTTGGGAGGTTTTTGATTACTGTTTCAATCTCTTTACTTGTGATTGGTCTATTCAGATTCTCTATTTGTTCAGTTTGGGGAGGTTGTAAGAGTCTAAGAATTCATCCCTTCCTTGTAGATTGTACAGTTTGTTTTTCATGATGTTCTCTTATAATCTTTTGTATTTCTGTGGTATCTGTTGTAATTTATCCTCTTTCATTTCTAATTTTATTTATTTGAGGATTCTCTCTTTTTTTCTTAGTAAATTTGGCTAGAGTTTGTCAATTTTGTTGATCCTCTCAAAGAGCAAGCTCCTTGTTTCATGGATCCTTTTTACAGTCTTTTTTGTTTCAATTTCATTTATTTCTTCTCTAATTGTCATTATTTCCCTCTTTCTGCTGAGTTTGGGCTTTGTTTGTTCTTCTTTTTCTAATTCTCTTAGGTGTAGTTTAAGACGGTTTATTTTTGCTTTTTCTTGTTTGTTAACATGGGTGCCGGAGTCCCGCCCCGGCTGAGTCCAGGTTCCTGACTGACGGAAGACGTCGACGCAATGAGGGGAAAATAAAGAGGACGTGAAACTTGGGTCAGTGTTAGCAAGTCCAAGTTTACTGTGCACAAGTGTCGTTTACATATTTTTCAGGATTAGTACAGAAATAGCTCTACAAATATTCTCAGAGAGATAAGGAAGTAAAAAATGAGTGCAAGAATATTTATTAGCATTCTATTCTATAGAGCACAAGGTTAATGGTAGTCTTCTCTGCAATTAGCTAGTGTTTGTTGTCTCTAAGCTAAAAGAGATAGGTACCTAGACATCTGTTGTAATTCATGGTAAAGTTAAATCATGGAGAGAAGGTCCAGGCCTCCAGACAGGACAGCAGTCCATCTGGTTACATCCTGGGGGAGCCATCCCTGCCTCCCTCAATCATTTACACCATTAGTGTAGATGGTTACTGGGAACAAAAGGGGACTCCAGGGTATCTTATCCCCAGGGCTATCTGCATTCTCAGCGGGCGGTTAAACATCTTTACGTTTTCACGCCCGTTAGGGGGTGAAAGCATTCCTTTGTCTTTTAGATTGTAGAGCTAACAGTCCCTTAAGCACACTGCCCGGAGAAAGTATCACTTTGCTAGTAAAGTAAAGGGCTGAAAAGCTAAGGCAAACTATATATCTTCAAGAATGAAAAACAGAAATAAGTATAGACATAACCTTGATAGAAAGCATGCATATAATTCAGAAAATATCAGGGGTGTCGGCCGGCCGTTCTTCACCGAGGGGCATCCCTGCACCCCTCGGCCCTGCTACTCATCAATTATTTATTATTTATTGCTTTTAGGAGAAAACCTCTATAACATTTTAACAGGAAGCAGAAGGTCAAGAATAATATGTAGATACTTCTTGATCATCCAATTAACCAGCAAACTTAGAAGGATGATGCATATATATATTTAGACAAAGAACTGGAGGGAGAAGGAAACATTAACCAGATGGAGGCCATAAACCTAATTCAACATGGTATCTGGGCAGGATTCCTTTCTGCTTGTCTCAAAAGGGACTGTGTGCTCCTCCATTAACTAACTGAAAAATATCTTAAAAGTTACCTGCAGGTGGTCGCATTCTCTGACTATATCTAATTCTCCCGGGAGGTAGTGCCTCCCAAGCAGCCATCCAAAGGAGTGAAAACTAGAGGTTAAGAAAGGAAAAGGAATGAAGGGCAATTAGAAGCAGCACAGGTTTCAGAACTATGTGAGGGGCCGGCCAGTTATTATTCACCAAGGGGCGACCCTGCACCCCTCGGCGTTAATCGGCTGGACCGTGTCAAACAGCCGATCAAATGATGTAGCCACGGCTCCCGGCACATGGGCCTGTATTGCTATAAATTTCCCTCTTCGGACCGCTTTTTCTGCATCCCATAATTGTTGGTATGGTATGTTTTCATTCTCATTTGTCTCCAAATATTTTTTGATTTTTCCCTTTATTTCTTTGATGACCCATTGGTTGTGCAGTAGCATGTTGTTTAGTCTCCACATTTTCATTCCTTTTCCAGCTTTTTTCTTGTAGTTGATTTCTAGTTTCATCTCATTACGGTTAGAAAAGATAATAGATATGATTTCAATCTTCTTAAATTTGTTGAGGTTTGCTTTGTTTCCCAATATATGGTCTATCCTTGAGAACATTCCATGTGTGCCTCAGAAGAATGTCTATTCTGCTTTTGGATTGAGTGCTCTCCGTATATCTATCATGTTCATCTTGTCTAGATTTTCATTTAAGTCCACTATCTCCTTGTTGACTTTTTTTCTGGACGATCTATCCATTGATATAAGTGAGGTATTGAGATTCCCTACTATTACTGTGCTGTCACTGATAACTCCTTTTAGGTTTATTAATAGTTGCTTTATGTACTTTGGTACTCCTGTGTTGGGTGCATACATGTTTATAAGTGTTATGTCTTCTTGGTGGAGAGTCTCTTTTATCATTATACACCCCTCTATGTCTGTCTTTACCAGTTTTATCTTGAAGTCTACTTTGTCTGATGTAAGTATAGCAACACCTGCTTTCTTTTGTTTGCCATTAGCTTGGAGTATTGTCTTCCATCCCTTCACTCTGAGCCTATGTTTGTCTCTAGAGTTGAGATGTTTCCTGAAGGCAGCATATTGTTGGGTTTGTTCTTTTAACCTCCTGCCACTCTGTGTCTTTTGATTGGAGAATTCAATTCATTTACATTTAGAGTGATTATTATTTTTTCTTATAAATATCATTAGTTTTATTGATAGTATCAGAAAACAGAGTTGAAAGGGACATAAGGATTTTTATTGATAGACGTTTCTTGGGGTTGTAACCATTTATGTACTGGAAAATGGGATTATTATTCTTTACAATATTTAGCAGCGTTTATTCATTGCCCATGCTTTGAATGACCACCATGTGCCACAGCTTGCACTAAGATAAAATAAGTATGCAATATGTCATTTGACATAGGAGGGTTTTTTTTTTTAATGTAAGCACTTTTTAAAAGCTTACTATGCATGCAGAAATATAATATTCCTTTCCCTTTAAGAGGCTCAGTGCCTTCATATAGTTATTGACTTAAACTACAAGAGTGAGAAGTGATAGGAAAATCTATATATATTTTACCTAAATAGCTCACATATCTAGATTCATGAGTTTTCCAAGAAGCAAAAGAGCTCCATTGCCTTTAAATAAATGAAAATAATAAGAGCAAGAAGCTCTTGAATAATCCTAAAAGCTATCAATCTTGATTAAAATAGATATGAGTGAACCTAATTGTGCACTGTTTATAATAATAGTTAATAGGATTACTTTGGGAACTGTTTAAAATATTTTTTAAATTTTTTATTAGGAGATCTTTCAAGCATAGAGAAAAATATCAGAGAATATAACAAATGTATGCACTCTCCATCCAGATGTAACAAGGTTTAAGATTTAGTATATGTATATGTGTATACATATATGAAGAACTCACTACAGATGGAGTTGAGGTCCTCTTTGTGTCACACCTTCCTCCCCGAGCTGACGTAATCAACTCCTCTAACACTTTTTTTTATTGAGTTAATGATAGGTTACAATCTTGCAAAATTTCAATTGTACATTAATGTTTGTCATTCGTGTTGTTAGTGCGTCACTTCACCCTTTGTGCCCACCCCCCACTCCGCCTTTCCCCTGGTAGCCACTAATCTGTTCTCTTTGTCCACATTTTTAAATTCATCATATGAGTGGAGTCATACAGAGATTATCCCTCTCTAACTGGCTTATTTCACTTATCATAATTCCCTCAAGGTCCATCCATGTTGTTGCAAATGGAATGATTTTGTTCTGTTTGACAGCTGAGTAGTATTCCATTGTATATATATACCACATCTTCTTTATCCATTCATCTCTTGATGGGCACTTTGGTTGCTTCCAAGTCTTGGCTATTGTAAATAATGCTGCAGTGAACATTGGGGTGCATAGGACTTTTGGAATTGCTGACTTCAAGCTCTTTGGGTAGATACTCAGTAGTGGGATAGCTGGATCATATGGTAGTTCTATTCTTAATTTTTTGAGGAATCTCTATACTGTGCTCCATAGTACATAGCTCCATAGCTGCACCAGTGTGCATTCCCACCAGCAGTGTATGAGGATTCCTTTTTCTCCACAACCTCTCCAACATTTGTTGCTATTTGTTTTACTTATTTTTGTCATTCTAATGAGTGTAAGGTGATATCTTAGTCTAGTTTTGATTTGCATTTCCCTGATGATCAGCGATGATGAACATCTTTTCCTGTGCCTATTGGCCATCTGTATATCTTCTTTGGAGAAATGTCTGTTCATGTCTCCAGCCCAATTTTTGATCGGGTTGTTTGATTTTTTGTTGTTGAGTTGTGAGAGTTCTTTATATATCATGGATATTAAGCCTTTGTCAGATATATGACTTGCAAATATTTTTTCCCAGTTAGCGGGTTGTTTTTTTGTTTCAATCCTGTTTTCATTTGCCTTGAAGAAGCTCTTTAATCTGATGAAGTCCCATTTGTTTATTCTTTCTATTGTTTCCCTTCTCTGAGAAGACATGGTGTCCGAAAAGATCCTTTTAATACTGATGTCAAAGAGTGTACTACCTACGTTTTTCTTCTAGAAGCCTTATGGTCTCAGGTCTCACCTTTGGGTCTTTGATCCATTTTGAGTTTATTTTGGTGAATGGTGAAAAGGAATGGTCAGTATTCATTCTTTTACATGTGGCTTTCCAGTTTTCCCAGCAACATTTGTTGAAAAGACTTTCTTTTCTCCATTGTATGCCCTCAGCTCCTTTGTCGAAGATAAGCTGTCAATAGATGTGTGGTTTTATTCCTGGGTTTTCAATTCTGTTGCATTGATCTGTGCACCTGTTTTTGTACCAGTACCATGCTGTTTTAATTACTGTAGCTTTGTAGTATGTTTTGAAGTCAGGGATTGTGATGCCTCCCTTTTGTTCTTTTTTCTCAGGATTGCTTTAGCAATTTGGGGTCTTTTGTTGCCCCATATGAATTTTAGGATTCTTTGTTCTATTTCTGTAAAGAATGTCATTTGGATTTTGATTCTGATAGCATTGAATCTGTAGATTGCTTTAGGTAGAACAGACATTTTAACTATGTTTATTCTTCCAATCCATGTACATGGAATGTCTTTCCATCTTGTTATGTCTTCATCCAACTCTCTCAGAAAGGCCTTGTAATTTTCATTATACAGGTCCTTCACTTCCTTAGTTAAATTTACCCCGAGGTATTTTATTCTTTTTGTTGCGATTGTGAATGGTATTGTGTTCTTGAGTTCTTTTTCTGTTAGTTTGTTATTAGAATATAGAAATGCTACTGATTTATGCAAATTGATTTTACACCCTGCAACTTTGCTGTAGTTGTCGATTACTTCTAAGAGTTTTCCAATGGATTCTTGGGGGTTTTCTATATATAAGATCGTCTGCGAACAGTGATAGTTTCACTTCTTCCCTCCCTATTTGGATTCCTTTTATTCATTTTCCTTGCCTAATTGCTCTGGCCAGAACCTCCAGTACTATGTTAAATAAGAGTGGTGATAGAGGACATCTTTGTCTTGTTCCTGTTTTCAGGGTGATGGCGCTCAGTTTTTGCCCATTGAGTATGATATTGGCTGTGGGTTTGTCATATATGGCCTTTATTATGTTGAGGTAGTTCCCTTCTATGCCCATTTTTTCAGAGTTTTTATCATAAATGGCTGTTGGATCTTGTCAAATGCTTTCTCTGCATCTATTGAGATGATCATGTGATTTTTTATTCCTCAGTTTGTTGATGTGGTGTATCACGTTGATTGATTTGTGGATGTTGAAACATCCCTGTGTCCCTGGTATGAATCCCACCTGATCATGATGTATGATCCTTTTGATGAATTGCGGAATTCTGGTTGCCAAAATCTTGTTTAGAATTTTGCGTCTATGTTCATCAGTGATATGGGCCTGTAGTTCTCTTTTTTCGTGGTTTCCTTGTAGGCTTTGGTATCAGTGTGATGCTGGCTTCATAGAACATGTGAGGAAGTGTTCCATCCTCCCTAATTTTTTGGAATATCTTGAAAAGGATAGGTATTAAATCCTCTCTGAAAGTTTGGTAGAATTCCCCAGGAAAGCCATCTGGTCCTGGGGTTTTATTCTTTGGGATGTTTTTGATTGCTGTTTCAACCTCTTTCCTTGTGATGGGTCTGTTCAAATTGTCTGCTTCTTCTTGAGTGAGCTTTGGGAGATTGTAGGAGTCCAAGAACTTATCCATTTCCTCTAGCTTATCCATTTTGTTGGCATATAGTTTTTTGTAGTATTCTCTTATAATCCGTTGTATTTCTACAGAGTCTGTTGTTATCTCTCCTCTTTCATTTCTGCTTTTGTTTATTTGAGCTTTCTCCCTTTTTTTCTTTGTAAGTCTGACTAGGGGTTTGTCAATCTTATTTATCTTCTCAAAGAACCAGCTCTTAGTTTCATTGATCCTTTCTACTGCCTTTTTCATTTCAATAGTATTTATTTCTGCTCTGATTTTTATTATTTCTCTCCTTCTGCTGACTTTGGGCTTTATTTGTTCTTCTTTCTCTGGTTCAGTTAGGTGTAGTTTAAGATTGTTTATTTGGAATTTTTCTTGTTTGTTAAGATGTGCCTGCATTGCAATGAATTTTCCTCTTAATACAGCTTTTGCTGTATCCCATATGAGTTGGTATGGCATGTTATCATTTTCATTTGTTCCATGTATTTTTTTATTACTTCTTTAATTTCTTCAATGATCCATTGCTTGTTCAGTAGCGTATTTAGTGTCCACATCTTTGTGCCTTTCTCAGCTTTTTTCTTGTAATTAATTTCTAGCCTTATAGCATTATGATCAGAGAAGATGCTTGTTATTATTTCAATTTTTTAAATTTCTAGAGGCTTGCCTTGTTTCCCAACATACAGTCTATCCTTAAGAATGTTCCATGTGCACTTGAGAAGAATGTGTATTCTGCTGTTTTATGGTGAAGTGATCTATATATGTCTATTAAGTCCAATTGTTTGAGTTTTTTGTTTAGCTCCACTATTCCCTTGTTGATTTTCTGTCTGGATGATGTGTCCATTGATGCGAGTGGAGTGTTGAGGTCCCCTACTATTATTGTGTTGTTTTTAACATCTTCCTTTAGGTCTGTTAATAGTTGCTTTACGAACCTGGGTGCTCCTATGTTGGGTGCATAGATATTTATAAGCGTTATTTCTTCTTGATGAAGTGTCCCTGTGATCACTATATATTGTCCCTCTGTGTCTCTCTTTTCCCGCCTTATTTTGAAATCCATCTTGTCTGATATAAGAATTGCAACACCTGCCTTTTTTTTCTTGCTATTAGCTTGAAGTATTGTCCTCCACCCCTTCACTCTGAGCATGTGTTTGTCCTTGGGGCTGAGGTGTGTTTCCTGGAGGCAACAAATTGTTGGGTCTTGTTCTTTAATCCATTTTGCCACTCTGTGTCTTTTTACTGGAGAGTTCAATTCGTTCACATTGAGGGTGATTATTGATGCATGTGGACTTAATGCTGCCAATCTGTCGCTCGTTATCTGGATTTCCTGCATTACCTTTGTACCTTGTCCTGTGTGCTTTAGCCTACCCATTGACTTCTGCAATTTCTTATGCTGGGTTTCTTAGATTTTGTCCTTATTTATGTTTTTTTGGCTCTGTTCTGTTTTTAGTTTAGTGGCTACCCTGAAGTTTGTATTCAGAATCTCATGTATAATATAGTCCATTCTCTGGTGGTCTCTTGCTTACTTGGCCTAGACTGATTTAGTCCCTTTCCTCTTCTCCTCCTAAATTATTATTTTCATTTCTTATTCCAACTCGTGTTATGAGTTTGCAGTTAGAGTGATAAGATCGTCTTTGCTTTGGTAGTTTCCTTATCTTTATCCTAATGCTATAGCTGAATATTTGCTATCCTATTCTGGTTCTATCTATCTGTCTCCCTACTCTGTGGTTTGTGACCCCTTTCTCCCTTTTTTTTTTCAGGTATGAGAGCCTTCTTGAGGATTTCTTGTAGTGGAGGATTTTTGGTTACAAATTCCCTTAACTTTTGTTCGTCTGGAAAAGATTTAATTTCTCCCTCATATCTGAAGGAAATTCTTGCTGAATAGAGTATTCTTGGCTGAAGATTTTGATCTTTTAAAGCTTTGAATATGTCACTCCATTCTCTGCTAGCTTGTAAGGATTCTGTAGAGAAATCTGCTGAAAGTCTGATAGGAGCTCCTTTGTAGGTTATTCTCTTCTGTCTTGCTGCCCTGAGTATTCTTTCTTTGTCTTTCATTTTTGCCATTTTTACTACTATATGCCTTGCAGTAGGTCTTTTTTCCATTGACAAATATAGGGGATCTGAAAGCTTCCTCTACACACATTTCTCCCTCAATCCCTAGATTTGGGAAGTTCTCTTCTATAATTTCATTAAGTACACTTTCTGCTGCATTTTCCTTTTCCACGTTCTCGGAATTCTTATGATCCTTAAATTCTTTCTCCTCATTCAATCCGCTATCTCTCAGAGATTTTCCTCATTTGTTTAAATTCTTAGTTCTCTTTCTTCCTCTGTCTGGAGCCCTTCAGCCTGTCTACCTTCGATTATGCTAATTTGCTCTTCTATGGTGTCTACATGGGCATTCAGGGAATCCATATTCTGTTTTATCTGGTCCATTGTGTTTTTCATCTCTAGTAATTCTGTTTGATTCTTCTTTATAGTTTCTATCTCTTTTGTGAAGTAGCTCCAGATCTCGTTGGCTTGTTTCTCTATCTTTTTCTCTACCTCATTGAGTTTTTTGATTATAACTACTCTGAACTCATTTTCACTTAGTTTACCTACTTCCAAAGCCTCAGGACTTAATTGTGTGTTTTTATTGTTTTCCTTCTGGTCTGGAGCTTTTCTAAATTGCTGGATGGTAGAGGAGCGTTTTTTTCTCATGATGGTAGAATTCGGTTGCAGTTACAGCATGTCGCCACTAGATGGGGGTCTAGAGCCACGCGTTGGGAGCACTCTGCCTTTGGGCAAGATGGCTGCGCCCAGCGTGGTTTGCCCGGGGGAGGGGCTGTTTTTCTCGTGCACAGATCTGGATTGGATCAGCTCTGTTCTCCGGACTGCCGGGGCACTGGTTTGCTGGGGTCCCCGCGCAGGCAAGCTTCCCCCCGTCATTGGGTTTCCGCTGCACCGGCGGCGGGAGTCCTGGATGATCCCCCCGTCATGCGGCCCCGCACCCGTGGCAGTGATCCCAGTCTCTAGGGGAGGGAGCGATGTTCTCTCCTGCCCTGTTCCAGCTTCTCCGAGGCCTGCTGCAGCATCTCCGTCCTCTGCCTTTTTGGTGCTGTAGGTCTCTGATGGTCTGGCATTAGGTTTATTAGCTGAAATTCAGTTTTTTCCAATCCTTTGTTGTAGTTTGGAGGGGAGAGAGTCCCAGGTCAGCTCACCCCCCCATTTTACTCTGACTAGAGTGATTATTGATGTATGAGGGCTTAATATTGCCATCTTATTGCACATTTCCCAGTTCTTCTGCATTTCCTTTGTTTCTTGTCCCATGTATTTCAGACTACCAATTTGATTAGTTAGTTCTCTCTGTTGGTTTTCTTCGTTTTGTCCTTGTTTATCATATATGTCTCTATTCTGATTATTTGTTTAGTGGTTACCTTTAGGTTCTAAAAAAAATCCATAGTTGAGATAGTCCATTTTCTAATAGCCTCTTATTTCCTTAGACTAAGATGATTCTACCTCTTTCCTCTTCCCCTTCTAGGTTATTTTTGTCATATCTTTTTCCATCTTGTGTTGTGAGTTTGTGGCTAAAATGATGAGATCATTTTTGTTTTGGTATTTTCCTTTTCTTTATTCTTGATATTAAAGTTAAGTGTTTACTAACCTGATCTGATAGAGAGCTGCCATTTTCTGTTTATTGCCTACCTATTCATGTCCTTGCTCAGAGCTTTCTAGTTCTTTTCCTGGTTTCTTGTTTTTCCTTTCAGGTATGAGGGACTTCTTGAGGATTTCTTGTGGGGGTGGGGTCCTTTGGTGATGAACTCCCTTAGCTTTTGTTTATCTGGGAAAGTTTTTATTTCTCCATCATATCTGAAGGAGATTTTTGCTGGATAGAGTATTCTTGGCTGAAAGTTTTTGTCTTTCCGGATTTTGAATATATCATTCCACTCTCTCCTAGACTGCAAGGTTTTTGCTGAGACACCCACTGAAAGCCAGATAGGGGTTCCTTTGTAAGTTATTTTCTTCTGCCTTGTTGCCCTTAGTATATTTTCTTTGTCCTTGACTTTTGCCAGCTTCACTGCTATATGCCTTGGAGTGGGTCTTTTTACATTGACAATGTTAAGAGAGCTGAAGGCCTCTTTCACATCGATTTCCAGCTCCTGCCCGAGATTTGGGAAGTTCTCAGCTATTATTTCTTTGAACAAGCTTTCTACTCCATTCTACTTCTCTTCCCCCCTCTTGAATACCTGTAACCCTTATGTTGCATTTCCTGATTAAGTCAGATATTTCTCTGAGAGCTCCTTCATTTCTTTTTAGTCTGAGGTCTCTCTTCTCCTCCCTCTGAAGCATTTCTACAGTTCTATCCTCTAACTGTCTGATTTGCTCCTCCATATTGTCAACTCTGTTGTTTAGCGGATCCAGATTTTTCTTTATTTCATCCACTTTGGTTTTCATCTCTAACAATTCTGATTGGTTCTTCTTTATGGTTTCAATCTCCTTTGTGAAGGAGATCGTGAATTTGTTAATTTGTTCTGTGTTTTCTTGTAACTTGTTGAGATTTTTTTTAATGATAGCTGTGTTGAATTCTTTGTCATTTAAGTTATGGATTTCTGTGCCTTCAGGGTTGGCTTCTGTGTATTTGTCACTTTCCTTCTGGTCTGGAGATTTAACAAACCTACTCATACTGCTTGACGGAGTGGAGTTTTGCTTCTTCATGGTGCCCTTATCTGGTTGCAGCTGCCACGTACCACCACTGGATGGGGATCAGGCACTGTGTATTTTGGGCCCAGCATGTGTATTTTGGGGCTCCCCATCTCCAGCCACTGACTACTTTTCTCTCTGAGTGACTGATCAATGGCAGATCTGGAGCACTGGGCAGGAGCAGGAGTACTCTCCCTCCCCAGCACTTCCTCTGGCCCCTGCTTGTCTCTCTGTATGGAGCTCTGGACGATTGCAGGACTGTGCACTTTCCCTTTTCCCAGCCACTGTTCCCTCACTCACCACTCTGTGCACTGTGTAATAGTGGCTGGAGTGCTGGGTGGGGGCAGGGTACCTCTCTCACCTGTACACTTTCCCCACTGTCACTTCCGTGCTCACTGTGCTGTACTCCACATGATTCTGGGGCTGGAGAATCAGGTGGGGAGGGGGCGCCCTTTTCACCTGCACATTTCCTGCTCCTGCAGCCTGTCTCTCTCCACGGAGCTCCTGTGGATCACCTTCCACATCCTCTGGAGGATCCAGCCCCACCACCACCTTCAGGCGTGTGGCTGTGTGGGTCTCCAGGACGTCTTTTGTGACATGTATATGTCCTCTGTTGGTGTATGCATGTCCTTTTGGTTGTATCTTAGAGGGAAGAGGCCAAGGGAAGCACTCACTCTGCCATGATGCTGATGTCACTCTCCTCCAATGCTTAATTTCTCAATGGTCTATCAGACATTGTATAAGTCAGGAATAGCCAGATGGAAGAGATGCATAGGGCAGGGTATGAGGAAAGGGCACGGAGCTTCCATGCCCCCTCCAGGTGTGCCACTGTCCCTGAATCTCTCCCTGTTCCTCCTTTTTTTAATCTTTCAATTTTAAATTGACCTAGCTCTTTATGATCTTTTATGCTTATAGAAAAACTATTAAAGTAAGTTTAAATTTCTAAAAATGTCAGGTTGATTTTCATTTGAATTGGATACTTTCTACTGGTTGACTGGAATGTATGATTGACTTGTGAAAAATAGATTACTTCATATTCACCCCAAAGTGTAGAGAGGATATCTGTTTCTGGATATTAAAATAATCTTTAGTCTTTTAATAGAGTCTAATGTTTTTGCATAGACATTTTATGCATATCTTGTTAAATTAACCCTTAGATACTTTTGTTGCCATGGGGAATAGTATCTTCTATTTGGACTGAGAGAAATTTATAAGTTCATTGGGAATATACAGATTTCACAGTTTTTGCTAAGTTTAATCCAGGTATTCTATGTAAATATTGTCATCATCTTTTTAAAAATTATCTTTTCTAACTGGTTGTTGTTTCTGCATAGAAAAACTAATAAGTTATGCATATAAATTTTGTGCTTAATGAACATAGTAAATGCCAAAGAAGGAGTCTCATATCAATAGGAAAAATCAAGATCATTTAATAAAAGCTCTTGGAACAGCTGGGAAGCTACCTGGAAAAGAGTTAATTCAACCTGTTCTTAGTCCTATAAGAATATAACATCTAGATGAATCAAAGATTTCAAATAAAAAATAAAGGAGTCTTAAAAGCTTGAGAGGAAAGTGTGGAAAAATTATTTTATAGCACCAGGGTAGGGAAGCCCCTTTTTTTGACACAAGTCTCAGGAGATGGACAAGAACACATTGCTATACTGTTAAATCAAAATGATACAGAGTAGTGTGTGTCATATATAGTATATAATTATTATATAAGTATATTACTATATAATTTTATACTTTATATAGTGTAGATAGTATATATTATATAATTTTTTTAAGATGCAAAAACAACTCTGGAAGGGTACATAAAAAGCAACAAACTCAGCAAACTGTGAGGAGGGTAATGAGTGGTGTTGGGCCATGGGGACGGTGTTTTGTAGTTTTCCAATTTTCAACCAGTTAACTGTATCAGCCAATAAAAATTCAAATCAGCACACAAAAAGAAGAGGGTTAAAGAAAAAGAATTCAGCCCCCTTACAGGAACTTCAATGCTTATATTTTTTTCCAGGGGATTCTCTTGTCTTTTCTAAGTATAAAATTACCCTCAACCAAAATTGACATCTTTGCCCCCACATTTTGAATTGTGTTACTTTCCTTTTTTTCCCCTGTCTAATTGCATTAGCTAGTATATTTGGTACCACGATAAATAAGAGTTAAAGACTGGATCTGTTCATTTCATTTCTTACTCATTTATCTGCCTTGATTTTGTTTTTTTGCAATAAAGAATATTTCAATTTTATGCACATTTGTGAATCGTCTTATGGTTGACATTTGGGTGTTGTGTTTTGCTCAGAGAGCTTCTACAAATATCTGACTAAATTTTCCGTGTCTGGCACTTGTGTAATATTGCTTTTCTCTCTTTCTCTTTTTCCAAACCACTTTATTGACATACAAAAAGCTGTACATATTTAATGTGCACAACTTAATGAGTTTGGAGATGTGTGATCCATCTGGAATACATTTTGTTGTAGGGAGAGAGGGTCTACCTGGGCAGGAGGAGGGCTGAGGGGTCTCTGTCTTGGCTCTCTGGATAATTGTTGGGGGGTTTCCTTAGGGACGACCTGGCCCAGTTGCCCTTCCTGACCATGTGCATCAAGGAGAGTCTGCGGTTGCATCCTCCAGTCACTGTCATCTCCCGACGTTGCACCCAGGACATTGTGCTCCCAGATGGCCGGATCATCCCCAAAGGTGCCCTCAATGTCAAGGGGAGGAGCATCCTGGGCAGGAAGAGGGGCCCATCCTGCGGGGGGGACATCTTCCTGACGGCCCCTCCTCTCCCACAGGTGTTATCTGCCTCATCAGTATTTTCGGGACCCACCACAGCCCATCCGTGTGGCCAGACCCTGAGGTGCTGCCTCTCCCCACCCTCATCCTTGTCTGCTCCCCTAAGGGGACCCAGGGGAGGGCGCAGGGTACTGACCTGGCAAATCAGACATCACCTCCCCACATCATACACACGTCTGACTCTCCATGGCTGGAGGTCCTGGGAGACCCCACCCAGCAGTCCTATCTTTGCCTTACCCCCAGGTCTATGATCCCTTTCGCTTTGACCCAGAAAACACCAAGGAGACGTCACCTCTGGCTTTTATTCCCTTCTCAGCGGGGCCCAGGTGAGGGCAGCAGGCATCTGAGGTGGGGATGTGTTGATGGGGGCAGGGGTCTGGGACAGATTCCCAACATGACTGTGAGGGGGGGGAAAAAGGGAACACTGAAGGTGGGAAGAGTTCCAGCTCTCCTTCCTCCACCCACCACACCCCCCACCACACCCCGCCCCAGAGGTTATGGGTAATGGTCTGGGGCCTGGGGTCCCTGGTATGCTCAGTGCCCCTGACCCCTGTCTGCTAGTCTGAGCTAGAGCTGCAGTGTGGGCCTGGCTCGGGGGACGTGCAAGCCCTCGTGGGGGCCCAGGCTTCTCTCTGCCTGCGGGCAGGGATGGGGATCCCGGGACAGGTTCCGGTGCCATGGTGCGGGGATGGGGGTCCTGGGACAGGTTCCGGCGCGATGGTGCAGGGATGAGGGTCCCGGGTGCCGTAGAGCCCTGACTCCTGCCCGCAGGAACTGCATCGGGCAGACGTTCGCCATGACGGAGATGAAGGTGGTCCTGGCGCTCACGCTGCTGCGCTTCCGCGTCCTGCCGGCCGGGGAGGAGCCACGCCGGAAGCCGGAGCTGATCCTGCGTGCCGAGGGCGGACTGTGGCTGCGGGTGGAGCCGCTGAGCGCGGGCCCCCAGTGACCCGCGGCCTCCCGACCCGGGACCCACCCCGACCCCACACCTCACTGTGCAGATTCCCAGGAATAAATCTGTGCTGTCACCTCTGCCTCAGCCTATCGGGAGCCAGCAGGGGGCGGTGGTGGCTGTGGAGGACGGGGAGGGGACGTGGACGGTGGAGGCGGGGCCGGTGTCTCTGAGTCCGACACCCTGCCTGCCTCTCCCGCTGACCACAGGGCCCCACGCCGCTCGAGAGTTCTTCTAGAAACCAACGAGGGACTGCATCCTGTGGGCAGTAGGGAGCTGTGGGAGATGTCTGAGCAGGAGGGGGCCAGGGTGGAGGACGGACGTAAGGGGCACATTTGAGGCTCTGAGCTGGGGATGAGAACCTGTGCTCTGAGCACTCTGACTTCGGTTCCATCTCCTAATATACCCAATCTTTCCTCACCTCAGAACCCTTCGCTATGTATCTGTGGTTACTGTGTTACTGTCTTGACTTGAACGTGACAAGCCGGATGCTTTATAGAGTGTTGTGTTGACTGTCCCTGTTGCAGTGTCTGCTGTTTTTGCTGGTTTTCACTCCTAGGGTCAGTGTTCTTGTGTGCCTGGTTACCACTGCCTGGGTAGTGGCTGCCATATTTGAAATAATATCTGTCAAATTTGAAGAAGGCAGCTTTCTGTAAGAGGAATCCTAGGAGCCGTGCTGGGTGAGGATGAAGTTAAATGAAGTTCAAGGCTCATGGTGCCCAAGGCCACCAGGAAGATTAAAGTCAAGGCGAAGTGACACTTGCAGGCTCCTCCTCTTCCATTTGCTGTCACGCTGAGCGTGGAGCTTTGTGAGGTCTCCACCAACGTGAGGAGCGCTCCCCTCCTGCCCTCTCCTTGGGCTCTGCCTTTTCTCTCTCCACCACGAGGACATCCAAACAGGGATTCACATTTTCTTGCCTGGAGAAATGCCTCCAGGGTAATAAAATGAACATAATGTTCATTTTATCTCTGGGTTTCTGTTTTCATTTGAGTAGTGTCTTCCTAATTCTTTACTGTCTTTTCAGGTCGTTATTCATTTAAGAAAATGAGAAGGTATCCAGCTTTGAGAGTTGTTTTTAGAAACCTGAATGTTTAATCCAAGTAGCCTGGCTTTCCATTCATGGAAAACAGAAGTCTCAACTGGGATTTTAAGTGGTCGTGGTCCAGTTATGACTCCACTCTTGGATGTAGTAGGAATGGTGGTTGCCTTTAAGCGTATAGATTTCCAGGCCATAAGAGCCCGCAGCAGGTTAAGGGGAGGCCTGCACATCACCCAGACTCTGGACTCTGGGCTGAATGGAGGCAGCAGGTGGACTTTGGGTTTGACTCCCTTGGGATGTTGCGAGTGTGTTCCTTGTCTAGGAAGCAGGGTACACACGGGATGTTTTGGTAGTCAGCAGGATGGCCTGTTTGGGGACTGCTAATTGTGTATCAGGATATGCATTTTGCTCTCTTAGAATCCTTAGTTTGTAGGTATGCACATGGCTGGCTGTAACACAAATCATACCTGAAGGCTTTTCTTGAAGGTAGACTGGTTAAAGAACTGTACCATGTCCCATATGGAGAAGTCAAAACTACATAGTAATTCCGGGAACCCTCTTGAAGAGACAGCTGAGATGCTCTCCCTGTCCAGTCTTCCCCTCTCCTCCTTCCTGTTGCATGGACCATTGAGGTGGTGGGTGGAGCTCCATCTTGGGTCACAAGGACAAGACTACTCTTTGGAGCAGGTGGAGCAGACACCTCTATGCCATCAGGGTCAAATGACCCTGGATCAACCACACCCTGGAGTTGTACTACCAACGTCACAATCTCAGTCTGCTCTTTACCAGCTGTGTGGCTTGTGGAGAATTGTTTCTCTCTCTGAGCCTCAGTTCCTTTCCTGTGAAGTGTAGGCACTTTACCGCACTGCTGTGGAGACTGAATAAGCAAGCATGTGCAGCATGACTGGGTCAATATCTGGTGGGCATCAGCACTCAGTGAGGGTTACTTTCCTCCCTTTCGACCCTCTTTTTGTATCCCATCCTAAAATTTAAAATGTTTTAAAGTCATGAAGCTTACATTTAAGTTTTGAGGAATGTGGCGACTGGCTGTTGAAGAGAAGTATGATTAGAAGATTCAGTGAGTCCAAAATATCCATAGTTATACCTGAGAAATTACAAGGGCGTTCGATGCGAAGCTGGCCTCAAGCTAGGAAGTGAAAATGGTATTTTTACCCAGAGAAGCATGACCCGGACTTCATTTCAGCCCGGATATTCCAGGAAGTGGGGGTCACGCTGGTCTGCAATACCGAGAGTAATGTGGAGGGGGTGGCAGTGAGGCTGTTTCCTTCAGCACCTGGACAGCAGCCGCCCCTGGACTGGCTCCTGTCAGGCTGCAGTGTGTCCGGGGGTACAGGGTACAAGTCTCAGAGCCTATCAGGAGCCCACAGATTGAGGGCCTGGTTGGTTGGGTAACAAGCACATGAAAAGTTACTCAGCATCACAGCCACTAGGGAAATGCCAATCAAGGCCACACTTGATACCACTTCACAACCACTAGGATGGCAAGAAAATAAAAAAGGGAAAATAACGAGTGTGGATGAGGATGTGGAGTGATTGGGACCCTCAGACACTGCTGATGTGAATGTAAAATGGTGCAGCCATGAGGGAAAACCGTTTGTTGGTTCCTCTATAAATTTAACCTAGAATTACCATATGACCCACACCCAGGTATATTCCCGAAAGAATTGAAAACAGGTGTTCAAGCCAAAATTTGTACATGAAAGTCCACAGTGACACTATTCACGATTGCCAAAAGTTTGATTTTTGGGAAATAATCCAAATATTCATTAACAGATGAATGGTAAGCAAAATGTGGTCCATCCACATGAAGGAATATTATTTGGTCATAAAAAGGAATGAAGCACCGACACATCCTACAACTTGGATGAACATTGAAAGCATGATGTTAAGTGAAAGGAGCCAGACACAAAAGGTCACATATTGTACAATTCCACTTACGTGAAATGTCCAGAATAGGCAAATCCATAGAGACAGCAAGCAGATTGCTGTTTGTCATGGGCTGGAGGGTGGGGGAATGGGGAGTGCCTGCTGATAGGGATGAGGCCTGGTCTTTGGTCAGGAACATGTCTTGGAGCTCGACAAAGGAGGTGGTTGCACAGCATCATGAATGTCCTAAATGCACGGAATTGTGTGCTTTACAGTGGCTAAAATGGTGAATTTCATGTTATGCGAATTTTACCTCAACCAAAAAATGATATTTTCTCACATATATAATATATATTCGTTATATATATTTGATATACATATATATATATTTGTTAATCTGGGTTTTTCATATAATAATATATTGTGAACATCTTTCTATGACATTATGTTATCTTACCGTGACATAAAAATGATCATCTTGGTATTTAAAATCTTTAAATGTTAAGTGTGAAGCCACTCTTTATTTTTTAAAATGGAACCATGTTTGAAAATAACAAAAGCTTGCCTCACTTTGCAAGAAGTCTCATCATGCCATCGTGCACATTGATGGCTTGAGATATTCTATGGATTATAGATTGTGGTGTTCTTAATGAAATAACTTTTCGTGTACAAATTTCATTTTTATAGCAATAGATACACAGATATTTATGTAAGATGTGGGTGTTGTCAAAGACCTTTCATAGAACATGTGTGGACTCTGCAGATACTGATGTTTTTGGTCCTTTCAACAGAGGTAGACCACTGAGAAGGGAGAAGGCAATAGTTCAGCTCCCCACCGCAAATGCTGATAGCAATTAACTCACTTGCTCAAGGTCACTCAGTGAGTGGTGGAGTGGGGGTGAATTTGGTCAGCTTGGCATCAGAGGTATGCCTTAACCTACAAAGGAAGTGATCTCCAAGGTGTGTGTCAGCCCTAGGTGCATCAGATCACCTGGGGAAGGACTCCAGGATTCCTAGATGAGACTCTGACAGTGGAGCCTAAATTCTTAAATATAATAGTTTTCACATGGAATACATTCACTCACATAAAAACATAATATGCACAGTGAAAATTATTGGTCCTCCATATGTCGTTTGCCCAGTTTCTTCTTCTTTAGGTAAATACTTTTCTTTTTTTATATTGTTTCATAGTATATTTATGTAAAGTAACATATGTGCTTAGTTACACTTGGCCTGATCTCAACATTGTATGTAAATTTACAAAATTTACAAAAAGTAAAATTTTGCATGTGTGCTCAGTGTGCCATGGTGGCCCAGCCTGTTGAGTGCTTTCTGCTGAGTGGTGGTGGCTCAGCCCGTGTGAAGCCCCACCTCTGCAAGCAGGACCTGCCACCCAACTGTGGTTGCCTAGCCTGCCTCAGTGAAGGCACTCTGCTGAGTGGCTGTGGCCTGGCTGGTGCAAATGCAGAGCATCCTACTGACACAACCATGAGTAGATGAGGCAGGAACAGCAAATGCAGCCCGATGATGACAGGGGGAGTCTGACCAGAAGTAACAAGAAGCACAGGAGAACCAGTGACCCTGTCCCCAGTGGTGGCATCCCTGGCACCACCTTCACCACCAGCAGCAGCTGTACACAAGTTCCTGAGTCCCCAGGCCCCTGCCAAGAACAGTGACACCAGTGAATGCAGCACCTCTGGGAGAAGTGCAACCAGCACCCCAAGACATCCTAGGAACAGCAACACAGGTGGAGCACGGGACTGCAGTGTGTGAACCTGCAGAGACCCAGTGGAGGACCATGGGACCCAGGTGACCAGAACCAAAGTAACCAAAACTGTACTCAAATAAGAAAAGGTGGTTACTACCAGAAATGCACCAGCAGAGGATCAAAAACCATCATCAGAACCTAGATCATCAAAAATCATGAAGAACTACAGTAACACGGCAGAACAGAATGAGAAGGACAGCTCTGTAGAAACAGAACCTGAAGTCACAGAAGATTACAACCTGACTGATGGAGAATTCAAAATAGCAGTCATAAAGAAACTCAATAACTTACAAGAAAACTCAGAAGGACAGTTCAGTGAGCTCTGGAATTAAATTAATGAGCAGAAGGAGTACTTCACCAAAGAGATTGAAGCTCTACAAAAAATACAAACAGAAATTCTGGAGATGAAGGATACAGTTAATGAGATAAAAATAATGTAGAAAGCACAAAAAATAAGTAGATCATACGGAGGAGAGAATTAGTGACGTTGAAGACAGAAATCTAGAAATGTTTCAGGTGGAGGATGAGAGAGAAGTAAGATTTAAAAATGAAGAATTTCTTTGAGAAACATCAGACTGAATTAGGAAAAGCAACATAAAGATTGTAGGTATCCTAGAGGGAGAAGAGTGGGAGAAAAGAGCAGAGAGCTTGTTTAAAGAAATAATACATGAGAACTTCCCAAACCTGGGGAAAAACTGGACATACATGTACATGAAATCAATAGAACTCCTAATTACATCAGTGCAAAAAGTCCTTCTCCAAGGCATATACTATTAAACTGTCAAAAGTCAATGAGAAAGAAAAAATATTAAGGGCATCAAGGCAGAAGAAAATAACCCAAAAAGCAACCCCTATCAGGCTTTCATTTGATTTCTCAGCAGAAAACTTAGAGGGTAGGAGAGAATGAAATGATATATTCAAAAGAGGGAAAGAGAAAAACTTTCAGCCAACAATACCCTATCCAATGAAACTATCCTTCAGATACCTTGGAGAAATAAATGCTTTCTCAGATAAACAAAAGGTGAGGGAGTTCATCGCCACTAGACCTCCTTTACAAGAAATACTCAAGGATGCTATGATACCTGAAACAAAAAGGCAAAGGCCTACAATGTTTACACAAGAAGATAAATAGACAAAATCAGAAAACTGTAGCTCTCTTTCAGGAGAGCAAATACTTAATTATAACATAAAAGATAAAGGGAAAGAAAGCATGAAAAATAACTATAAACACTTCATGGTGCTGGCCTGCTGGCATAGTTGTTAAGTTAACACACTGCGCTTTGTCGGCCCAGGTTTGTGGATTTGGATCCTGGGCATGGACCAACACACCACTCATCGAGCCATGCTGTGGCGACATCCCACATACAAAATAGAGGAAGATTGGTACAGATGTTAGCTCAGGGCAAATCTTCCTCAACAAAAAAGCCAAACAGACAAACAAAAACCCTTTAAACACGTCAATTGAGTCACAAACTCACAACACAAAATAGAATAACTTGTGACAACAAAAACATAGATGGGCAGGAGGGAAGGCATAGAACCTGCATAGGCTAATGGAGAGATGAGGTTATCAGAAAATGGACTATCTCATCTATGAGATCTTTTATACAAACCTCATGGTGAATGCCATAAAGTATCTCAGAGCAGAGTAACAAGTCATAAACAAAGAGAAAATTGAGAAAACCATCACAGAAAACCACCAAACTGAAATGGTAGTCAGAAATACAAAGGAAAAGAAACAATGGAAATATAGAACAATTGGAAAACAAGAGATAAAATGGCAGGATTAAGCCCTCATATATTAGCAATCACTCTAAGTGCAAATGGACTGAATTTACCAATCCAAAGACACACAGTGCCTGCATGGATTAAAGAAAAAGGCCCAACCGTATGCTGCCTCCAGGAAACACAGCTATAAAGACAAACAGAGCCTCAGAGTGAAGGGATGGAAGATGATACTTCAAGCAAATGGCAATCATAAGAAAGCAGGTGTAGCTATGCTCATATCACACAAAGCAGACTTCAAGAGAAAAAAGACAATGAGAGAAAAAGATGGGCATTATATAATGATAAAAGGAATATTCCAGCAAGAATACATAACACTTATTAATGCATATGCTCCTAACACAGGAGCAGCAAAGCATGTAAAGCAACTATTAACAGACCTAAAGGGAGAAATTGATAGCAACACAATAGTAGTAGGAGACCTCAACACCCCACTTACATCAATGGATAGATCATCCAGACAGAAAGTCAAGGAAAGTGGCCTCAAATGAAATACTAGACCAGATGGACTTAATAGATTTATTGAACCCTCCATCTCATAACAGCAGAATATACATTCTTCTAAAGTGCATGTGGGACATTGTCAAAGATGGACCATATGTTGGGAAACAATGCAAGCCAATAAAATTAAGAAGATTGAAATCACATCAAGCCTCTTTTCTGACTATTATGCTGTGAAAGTAGAAATCAACTACAAGCAAAAAGCTAGGAAAGTCGCAAATATGCAGAGAAGAAACAACATACTACTGAAGAAACATTTGATAAATGACAAAATCAAAGGAGAAATAAAAAAAATCTTGGAGACAGATGAAAATGAAAGCATAACATACCAACTCCTATGGGATGTGCAAGGCAGTCCTAAGAGGAAATTTATGGCAATACAAACTTACCTCAACAAACAAGAAAAATCTCAAATAAGTAATCTTAAACTACAGCTAGCAGAGCTTGAAGAACAAACTGAGCCCAAAGTCAGCAGAAGGAAGGAAATAACAAAAATTAGTGCAAAGTAAATGAAGTAGAGAGTAAAAAAACAATAGAAAGTATC
Source organism: Equus caballus (assembly GCF_041296265.1). NCBI lineage: Eukaryota > Metazoa > Chordata > Mammalia > Perissodactyla > Equidae > Equus > Equus caballus. The sequence goes on from NC_091704.1 coordinate 14,988,565, forward strand.
AATGAATCTGAGAGCTGATTCTTTGAGAAGATGAACAAAATTGACAAACCATTAGCCAGACTCAGTAAGAAAAAAAGAGAGAAGGCTCAAATAAATAAACTTAAAAATAAAGAGGAGAAAATAACACAGATACCACAGAAATAAGGATTATAAGAGAATACTATGAAAAACTATATTTCAACAAGTTGGATAACCTAGAAGAAATGGATAAATCCTTAGACTCATACAACCTCTCAAAATTGAATCAAGAAGAAAAAGATAATCTGAATAGATCAATCACAAGAGATTGAAACAGTCATCAAAAACCTCCCAAAAAATGAAAGTCCAGGACCAGATGGCTTCTCTGGAGAGTTCTGCCAAATATTCAAAGAAGATTTAATATCTATCCTCAAGCTGTTCCAAAAAATTGAAGAAGATGCAATGCTTTCTAATGGATTCTATGAGGCCAACATTACCCTGAAGCCAAAACCAGACAAGGACAAAACAAAGAAGGAAACTCCCAGGCCAATATCGCTGATGAACATAGATGCAAAAATCTCCCCCAAATATGGGCAAATTGAATACAACAATACATTAAAAGAATATACACCACAGTCAAGTGGGATTTAGTTCAGGGATGCAGGGATGGCTCAACATCCACAAATCAATCAATATGATACACAACATTAACAAATTGAGGAATAAAGATCACATGATCATCTCAATAGATGTTGAGAAAGCATTTGACAAGATCCAGAATCCATTTGTGATAAAAAACTATCAATTAAATGGATATAGAAGGAAAGGACCTCAACATAATAAAGGTCATATGGGACAAACTCATAGCCAATATCATATTTAGCAGTGAAAAACTGAAAGCCATCCCTCTGAGAACAGGAACATGACAAAGATGCCCACTCTCACCCCTCCTATTCATCATAGTACTGGAGGTTTTGGCCAGAGCAATTAAGCAAGGGAAAGATATAAAATGTATCCAAATTGGAAAGGAAGAAGTAAGACTCGTGCTGTTTGTTGATGGCATGATTCTATATATAAAAACCCTAAAGAATCCACCAGAAAACTATTAGAAATAACCAAAAACTGAAGCAAAGTTACAGGGTACAAAATCAACTTACAAAAATCAGTTGCATTTCTATACACCAATAATGAACTAACAGGAAGAGAAATCAAGAATACAATCCCATTTACAAGCGCAACAAAAAGAATAAAATATCTAGGAATAAACTTAACCAAGCAGGTAGAGGAACTATACACTGCAAATTATAAAACATTATTGAAAGAAATAGAAGATGTAAAGAAATGGAAAGATATTCCATGCTCATTGATTGGAATAACAAACATAGTTAAAATGTCCATAGCACCTAAAACAATCTACAGAGTCAATGCAATTCCAATCAGAATCCCAATGACATTCTTCAAAGAAATAGATCAAAGAATCTTAAAACTTGTATGGAACAACAAAAGATCACAAATAGCCAAAGCAATCCTGAGAAAAAAAGAACAAAGCTGGAGGCATCACAATTCCTGACTTCAAAATATACTACAAAGCTGTGTAATCAAAACAACATGGTACTGGCAGAAAAGCAGACACACAGATCTAAAGAACAGAATTGAAAGTCCAGAAGTAAAACCACACGTCTATGAACAGCTAATCTTAGACAAAGGAGCCAGGAACATGCAATGGAGAAAGGAAAGTCTCTTGAATAAATCGTCTTGGGAAAACTGAACAGCCACATGCTGTTCACCTTGTTAATTATAACCATTCTGTCGGGGGTGAGGTGATATCTCAGTGTAGTTTTGATTTGCATTTCCCTAATAATTTGTGATGTTTAACATCTTTTCCTGTGCCTGTTGGCCATCTGTATATCTTCTTTGGAAAAATGTCTGTTCAGATCCTAAGACCACTTTTTGATCGAGTTGTTTGTTTTTGTTGTTGAGTTGTATGAGTTCTTCTTTTTTTCATTGAGGAAAATTGGCCCTGAGCTAACATCTGTGCCAATCTTCCCCTATTTTGTAGGTGGCCTGATGAGCAGTATGTAGGTCTGTGCCCAGGATCTTAACCCGTGAACCCCGGGCCACTGAAGCACAGTGCATGAACTTAATCACTGTGCCCCCAGAATAACCCCTGTATGGGTTCTTTATATATTTTGGAAATTAACCATCATCAGACATATGATTTGCAAATAACTTATCCCAGTTGGTGGGTTGTCTTATCGTTTTGGTCGTGGCTTCCTTTGCCTTGCAGGAGATTTTTAGTCTGATGTAGTCCCATTTGTTCATTTTTTTTCTTTTGTTTCCCTTGCCTGAGTAGACACAATACTCAAAATGGTGCTGCTAAAATCCATGTCAAAGAGTGCACTACCTGTAGTTTCCTCCAAGAGTTTTATGGTTTCAGGTCTTACATTCAAGTCTTTAATCTATTTTGAAGTAATTTCTCTGCATGGTGTAAGGTAATGGTCTACTTTCACTCTTTTGCATGTGGCTGTTCAGTTTTCCCAAGACGATTTATTCAAGAGACTTTCCTTTCTCCATTGCATGTTCCTGGCTCCTTTGTCTAAGATTAGCTGTTCATAGACGTGTGGTTTTACTTCTGGACTTTCAATTCTGTTCTTTAGATCTGTGTGTCTGCTTTTCTGCCAGTACCATGTTGTTTTGATTACACAGCTTTGTAGTATATTTTGAAGTCAGGAATTGTGATGCCTCCAGCTTTGTTCTTTTTTTCTCAGGATTGCTTTGGCTATTTGTGATCTTTTGTTGTTCCATACAAGTTTTAAGATTCTTTGATCTATTTCTTTGAAGAATGTCATTGGGATTCTAAAGTATTAGAGAGGATGTGGAGAAAAGGGAGCCCTCATACACTGCTGGTGGAAATGCAAACTGATGCAACCACTGTGGAAAACAGAATGGAGATGTATCAAAAAATTAAAGATAGAAATTTCTTATGATCCAGCTGTCCCACTACTGGGTACATGAAATCAATGATACAAAGAGTTTTATGCATCCCTATGTTCACTGCAGCATTATTTACAATAGCCAGGACATGGAAACAACACAAGTGCCCACCAACTGATGAATGGATAAAGAAGATAAAGATATACCACACACACACACATATATATGTATACACACAAACAATGGAATACTACTGAGCCATAGAAAAGTCAAAATCATCCCATTTGCAACAACATGGATGGAATTTGAGGGTATTATAACTGAAATAAGCTAGACAGAGAATGACAAATATTGCATGATTTCACTCATATGTGGAAGATAAACAAACGCTTGCATAAAGAGACCAGATTAGTGGTTACCAGAGAGGAAGGAGGGATGGGAGGGTGGGAGAAAGGAGTAAAAAAACACATATGTATGGTGACAGATAAAATCTAGACCATTGGTGTTGAGCACAATGCAGTCTATACAGAAACTGATATGTAATAATGCACAACTGAAATTACATAATGGCATAAACCAATGTGACCTCAATAAAATAATAAAAAAATAAAACTCCCCACTCACCAATCCCTTTCTTCAACACACAATACTCCCACACAAAGATTGGCACCTGACATACAAAATGCTTAGGATGACATGTCAACTCAGCCTTCATATGGATAGAAATGGCTCTAATTCTTAATCCAAAGAAACATTAGAACTATCTCTGAAAGATAAAGAATTAAGATACATCATTCCCTGGAAATCATTAATTGAGTAATCTTAACTCTTGTGCCACTTGGTGATGATTATAGAAGTTTAAAAATGGCAGTATCTAATCTTAGACAGCCCTGACATTCAGTTAAGAGTGGGTTTCAACATCTTACATCTCTGCCCTATAATAATTGAGGCAGCAAAAGTAACACATACTTGGACTGACCAGTTAGGGTCATCTTGAGTGACAGCCTTCCACTTCTGTAAAATCTAAAACTATGACTCAAACAAAGACACAGCTAAGAACCATCAGGGTCAGGGACTCTCTGAGCATCACTCTCAGAGTAACAGCCTCTGGATCCTTTTTCTTGCTTTATTTCAAGGTTTGGATCCCAGACTCATCGCTCACTGTGCTGAAATGTATAAGAATGGAGTGTAGGGAAGGGCGCTAATAGGTGGCCAAAATATCTAGAAGCTGGGGCTCATCTCTGCTTTTGGGTTGGCATTCTTCTAGTAAAAAATTCGTTCTGTTTAAGACTAAAAACCGCCCCCCCTCGTTTTGTTTAAGTGATTGGGGTCATTATGTTTGTTTTCTATAAATCCACAAGATAGGAGGTGAACCTGGGAAGAGAAAGGGAGCTGGTCATAGTACATCTTTCACCTGTACTGTGAATAAAAGAGGTTTCTACTGTAAGAGAGGGTCCCTGCAACAACCCAGCATCCCCCTTGAGGTCATCTCTTTGACCTGAAGCCAGCTCTGCCAGGGACCTTGACCAGAGCCATTCGAACTTCTCGATTTCTTAGGCCATAGATGAGGGGCTTGATTGTTGGAGTGACAAGACTGTAGAAGAGGGAGACCACGTTGTCCTGCTGTGGGCTGTGGTAAGTACCTGGCACCATGTACATGAACACGGCTGCCCCATAAAAGAGCCCCACTAGAGCGATGTGCAAGGAGCAGGTGGTGAAGGCCTTGTGTCGGGCCTCAGCGGAGTGCATTCAGAGAATAGCCCCCAGCACTTGGCTGTAGGAGGTGGCTATGAGTGACAGGGGCAGCAGCAAGATCAGCACCCAGGAGATGGACAGCGCCAACTCATAAGCTGAGGTGTCAGCGCAAGAGAGCTTCAGCAGGGCAGGCAGTTCACAGAAGAAGTGGTCCACAACGCGTGAGGCACAGTAGGGGAAGTGCAGGATGGTGGAAGTCTGGATGCACGCCACAAGTACACCTGACAACCAGGAGGTGCCCAGCATGAGCAGGCAGACCTGACATCTCATGAGTAAGGGATAATGCAGGGGGTGGCACACGGCAACATAGCAGTCATAAGACATGAGGGATAGCATGACACCCTCAGAGACACCCATCAGCATCAGAAAGAACATCTGAGCTCCACAACCTTGGAAGGAGATGGAACTCTCTCCCTGCAGGAAGTCGACTGCCATCTTGGAGATGGTGACCAGTAGAAAGCCAACATCCAACAGGGAGAGTTGGCTGAGCAGGAAGCACATGGGGGTGTGGAGCCTGGAGTCTGTGCTGGTCAGGAAGAGCAGGATGGCGTTACCCAGAAGGCCCATGGTGAGTACAGTGACCACAAGGGAGAATAGGACCAGATGTGGCCCTGAGTGGCTGAAGAGTCCCATGAGAGTGAAGTCGAGGTCACGGACTGATTTGATTCCCTCATCCTCCAGGAAGTGTCATTCATCTGCAAGAAGAACAGGATATTTGGCAAGGAATCTCACTGGAGGTAAGGTTCATCTCAAATGCCAACTGCAGTTGTTTGATAATGGCTGCCTGGAGTCTCTTGAGAACCATGCTGAGCACATTCAGGTTCAGTAGGGAAAAAATACCATGATTGGTTCATTATGTCTGCGCTGGTCGGGAGATGAGGAACAGGAAAATGATGTCTGCATTTGTCATTTATTAATAAAAGTCATGTTTTCACCCTTCAGGCAAACACCACCCACTAACACTTGCAGTTAAACCACCTGTCACCAAGATAGACAGTGCAAGTCAGCCCCAGTGGAATATTGGACTACACCCCATGCTAGAGGCCTTGAGGTGAAAGCAGAAGTGGGATTCTGAAGAGACTAGAATATGAAGTTGGAGAATTGCCAAAGATGATAGGGGATGATGAGGCTGGATCAAAAATTAAGTCCCAAACCATGAGGAAATTCTCATTTCCAAATTCTGGAATGAAAGAAAGGAAGGGCTAATGTCTGGTAAGAGTCAGAGGTGGGATGACATTTAGGATGTGGACCCAAGGTGTCTATACCATAAAGAGACATATGAGGTTGGAAACAAAAGGGTGTGGTGTGGGGGACAAGTTGTTCAGAATATCAGACATCTTTCTGAGGCTTGATTTCATAGGGTGGGAGGGGAGAATATTTTTCTTAGTGTGTATTAGGTATTAAATCTGCAGAATCAATTAGTGGACAAGGAAGATGTCTGAAGGATCAGAGGGACTGCCCCCACCTAACCAAAAATACTGATACTTGACCTTCTTACCTTCAACGTGACCTCCAGGGAAATCAAATTGCTCTGGAATACTATTCACACACATCACCTTCAACACTGAGAACTTCTGGGCCAAAGTGGCATCTGTCACCATCATCAGTGGGGAAGTACAGAGAAGTGTATAGAGAATTATAGAGGAGCCAGCCTTTTGAGACCAGGAGGGTTCTACCTTGGAAAGATCCAGAAGAGGTCTGCTTTATCAGATGTGCAAAGGAAGTGAGCTATTTAGAGACCAGGAAGGGTCAGTGTTGAGTGGGTGTCTACTCAAGACCCTCTGATGCCCAAATCATTGATCACACTTACCCTGCATGTCTTTCAGCTTCTCTGACTTGATTTCCTGTAATCATGAAACTTGGCCAAGTGTTTTCCCCTTACCTAACTGCTGACTGCTGCCTTCTCTCCATCTCTCTCTCTTTGTATTGCCCATTTCAATGTCACACTAAAGCTGACATTGAAGGCTTTCTTAAATGACTGCCTAGTCTGATTTCCCATCACATCAAGGTCCTTCATTAGCTTGTCCACAACTGTTCATTTATTCGTTCCTTCAAAGAAAATTAAGTTCCTCCTAAGTGCCAGTCAGTGAAGGAGGCATAAGGGACACAGTGGTGGAAAAGATGGACAAGGTCCCTGCTCTCATGAGAGATATAAGAAACAAGGAAACAAGTAAACCATATACTTTCTACTAGAAATAAATACAAAGGTATAAGCAGGGAGATCCTATAGGAAGTCACTAGAGAAACCATCTTTGGATGAAGTGGTTGAGGGAGGCCTCTCTGCACCAGTAAGAGCTGCTTTCAAAATCAAACTGTTATAAGAAGGAGAGGGAAGCCGTAACTATCTCATTTCACCTGTGGGAAGGAGTCAGACAGGCCAATTATAGTTGTGGCTGACATGGAATTCTTTAAGAGTGAAATCTATCCCAAATGGAATGAGAGCTTCATGAGGTAGTGTTTGTTGTACTCATTCAATGATGTGTGGGGTGGAAATACAAAGACCTCTTAGTGCTGCCCTCAAAGAACTTAGAGTTTGGTTGGGGTGCAAGTAGATAAGCAAATCACTTTATGACAGCATGAAAAGTGATGCAACAAAGACATGCGTACTGAGCTGGGGGTTCCAATGGGGTCTAGTGCCCAAGTCTGTCTGTAGGGGTAGGACAGTAGGAAATGATTTTCAGAAGAGGAGCCATTTGAGCTGTGTTGAAAGTCAACTATGGTCATTTTTTAGGCAGGTAGAGAAAAAGGTCATTTCAAGGAGAAGCAATATGGTGTGTGTGGATTGTTTGGCATATAGTTAAGAGAATACACTCTGGGCTTAGAGCAAGATTTGAATGCCAACTCAGCTGCATCCTAACTTTGTGACTTCAGGTGCATTACTCAATCTTCCTGAGACTCAGTTTCCCATCTGTCTATGGGGACAAATAACACCTTCACAGGAGTAGCTATGAGCATTAAATGAGATAATGAATTCAAGAGCTTAGCACAATGACAACCACATGGTAATTTCTTGATTTAAGTTCACAACTAGTGGTCCTATGGTAGAGGAAGGGTAAACATTAAAAATGACAGACTGGATGACTTCTAAAACCCCTTCCAGAGGAGTGACATCAGCAACATGGCAGAGTGAGCTGTTCCCTTTGTCTCTGCCCCTCTGAATTAAACTAAATGAACATTCAATGACTGATCGGGGATACCCACACAGCACAACAGGATGCCTGAGAGACCTACACAGTTATACTTCTGAAGGTGGATGGACTGGATCCCCAGGATAGCAGCAGCAAGCCAGGTTTCAGGATCTCACATAGCAGTTGTTGCTACTCTAACAGGAGGTTGGGACAGCCCAGACTGCACATGAACACTATCCTCACCTACAGGAGGGTACACTGTGCTGTACCACCTGCCAGTGGGCATGCGCCCCAGCATGACTGTAAGAAGAAGTGGTGGCAGCCCTGTGAACATGCATGAACATCATCCTGGCCTCGGGGAGCAGCCACTGTGTCATTGCAGCCCTGCCAGTGGGAATGTGACCCAGTGTGACTGCAAGAGTAGGTGAGTGCAGACCTGTACACCCATGTGAACAACATCCTGGCCTGCAGGAGCACAAACTGTACCTGCACTACTTTCAGCAGATGGTGTCGGACCAGAAAACATAGCTCCTTGCTTCCCCTCAGTGGTAGCAAGTGGAATCTGCAACCTGATACTATCACAAATGTGCCAGGAAAGAATTGGTTCATCAAACGTGAAAAAGTACTGTAACAATCCACAGCAGAAGGAAAATTACAAGTCTCCAGAAACCAATCCTGAAGTCACAGACATATACAATATAAATGACAGAGAATCTAAAATAGTTTCATAAAGAAACTCAATGAGTTATAAGAAAAATCAGAAAGACAGTTCAATGAACTCAGGAATAAAATTAATGAGCAGTAGAAATACTTCACCAAAGAGATTGGAAGTAAAAAAACCCAAAGAGAGATTCTGGATAGGAAGAATCAAATTAGAGATAAAAAATAATCTAGACTCCTTAAAAAATAGAGCTGATTTTATTGAGGACAGAGCTAGTGGTTTAGAGGATAGAAATATAGAAATGCTTCAGGTGGAGAAGGAGTGAGAACCAAGATTTTCAAAAAAATGAAGGAGTTCTTTGAGAAATATCTGACTCAATAAGGAAAGGCAGCATAAGGATTATAGGTATTCCAGAAGATGAAGAGAGGCAGAAGGGAGCAGAAAGATTGTTCAAAGAAATAATAGCTGAGAACTTCCCAAACCTGGGGAAGGAACTGGACTTACAAATATATGAAGCCAATAGAACTCCTAATTACATCAATGCAAAAAGGCCTTCTCCAAGGCATATCCTATTAAAACAGGCAGAAGTCAATGAGAAAGAAAAAATATTAAGGACAGCAGGGCAGAAGAAAATAATCTACAAAGGAATTGCTATCAGGCTTTCAGCAGATTTCTTGGCAGAAAACTTTCAGTCTAGGAGAGAATGGAATGATAAATTAAAAATACTGAAGGACAAAACTATCAGCCAAGAATACTCTATCAAGCAAACTATCCTTCAGGTACAATGGAGAAATAAAAGCTTTCCCAGATAAACAAAAGCTGAGGGAGTTCATTGCCACTAGATCTTCCTTTGCAAGAAATAATGAAGGAAGCCTTCCTACCTGAAACAAAAGCCAAAGATCTACAAAAATTTGAGCAGGGAGATAAACAGACAGACAAAATCAGAAAATTGCAGCTTTCTATCAGAACATTTTAGACAACTCTAAATTATAACATAAAAGATAAAGAGAAGGAAATCATCAAAAATAACTATAAACACTTCAATTTAGTCACAAACTCACAACACAACAAATGATAATTTGCGACAATAAAAACTCTGAAAGGGAAGAGGAATGACACGGAATCTGCTTAGGCTAATAGAGAGAAGAGGTTATCAGAAAATGGACTATCCCATCTATGAGATCTTTTATACAAACCTCACAGTAATAACTAAACAACAAATCAGAGCATAGCCACAATTCATAAAGAGAAAACTGAGAAAATAATCATAGAAAACCACCAAACTGAAATGGTAGTCAGAAATACAAGGCAAGAGAAACAATGGAAATATAGAACCACCAGAAAAGAAGAGATAAAATGGCAGTATTAAGCACTTGTATGTCAATAATCACACTAAATTTAAATGGATTGAATTCTCCAATCAAAAGATACAGAGTGGTTGTATGGATTAAACAACAAGACTCAACAATATGCTGCCTCCAGGAAACACATCTCAGCTCTAAAGACAAACAGAGGCTCAGAGTGAAGGGATGAAAGATGGTGCTCTGCTGGGAGCCGTGGCTACATCATTTGATTGGCTGTTTGACAGGATCCAGCTGATTAACGCCGAGGGGTGCAGGGTCGCCCCTTGCTGAAGAATAACCGGCCGGCCCCTCACATAGTTCTGAAACCTGTGCTGCTTCTAATTGCCCTTCATTCCTTTTCCTTTCTTAACCTCTAGTTTTCACTCCTTTGGATGGCTGCTTGGGAGGCACTACCTCCTGGGAAAATTAGATATAGTAAGAGAATGTGACCACCTGCAGGTAACTTTCAAGATATTTTTCAGTTAATTATTGGAGGAGCACACAGTCCCTTTTGAGACAAGCAGAAAGAAATCCTGCCCAGATAAGACGTTGAATTAGGTTTATGGCCTCCGTCTGGTTAATGTTTCCTTCTCCCTCCAGTTCTCTGTCTAAATATACATGCATCGTCCTTCTAAGTTTGTTGGTTAATTGGATGATCAAGAAGTATCTACATATTATTCTTGACCTTCTGCTTTCTGTTAAAATGTTATAGAGGTTTTCTCCTAAAAGCAATAAATAATAAATAATTGATGAGTAGAAGGGCCGAGGGGTGCAGGGATGCCCCTCGGTGAAGAATGGCCAGCTGACACCCCTGATATTTTCTGAATTATATGCATGCTTTCTATCAAGGTTATGTCTATACTTATTTCTGTTTTTCATTCTTGAAGATATATAGTTTAGCTTAGCTTTTCAGCCCTTTACTTTACTAACAAAGTGATACTTTCTTCGGCAGTGTGCTTAAGGGACTGTTAGCTCTACAATCTAAAAGACAAAGGAATGCTTCCACCCCCTAACGGGCGTGAAAACGTAAAGATGTTTAACTGCCCGCTGAGAATGCAGATAGCCCTGGGGATAAGATACCCTGGAGTCCCCTTTTGTTCTCATTAACAGTCTACACTAATGGCATAAATGATTGAGGGAGGCAGGGATGTCTCCCCCAGGATGCAATCAGATGGACTGCTGTCCTGTCCGGAGGCCTGGACCTTCTCTCTTTGATTTAACTTTACCATGAATTACAACAGATGTCTAGGTACCTATCTCCTTTAGCTTAGAGACAACAAACACTAGTTAATTGTGGAGAAGACTACCATTAACGTTATGCTCTATAGAACAGAATGCTAATAAATATTCTTGTGCTCGTTTTTTACTTCCTTATCTCTCTGAGAATATTTGTAGAACTATTTCTGTACTAATCCTGAAAAATATATAAACGACACTTGTGCACGGTAAAGTCGGACTTGCTAACACCAACCCAAGTCTCATGTCCTCTTTATTTTCCCCTCCCCTCAGTTTTTCGCCGACGCCGTCTCTCCCGCGGGAACCTGGACTCTGCCGAGGCTGGACCCTGGCAGTGCTCCAAGCAAATGGCAAACAAAAGAAAGCAGGTGCAGCCATACTTATATCAGACGAAGCCGACTTCAAGATAAAAAAAAAGACAATGAGAGGTAAAGAGGACATTATATAATAATAAAAGGGACATTCCACCAAAAGTACATAAAACTTATGAATATATATCCACATAACTCTGGAGCACCAAAGTATGTACAGCAATTAATAACAGACTTAAAGGGAGAAATTAATAGCAATACAATGATAGTCACGGCACCTCAACACCCCACTTATGTGAATAGATAGATCATCCAGACAGAAAGCCAACAAGGATATAGTGGATTTAAATTAAATGATTTAGTAGATATATGTAGAACATTCCACCCTAAAACAGCAGAACACAAATTCTTCTCAAGTGCACATGGAACATTCTTAAGGATAGATCATATGTTGGGAAACCAAGCAGGCCTCAATAAATTTAAGAAGATTGAATACATATCAAACATCTTTTCTGACCACAATGCTATGAAACTAGAAATTAACTACAAGAAATAATCTGAGAAAGTCACAAGTATGTGGAGACTAAACAACATGGTACCGAACAACCATTGGATCAATGAGGAAATCAAAGGAGAAATCAAAAAAAGCCTGGAGACAAATGAAAATGAAAACACAACATCTCAACTCTTATGAGAAACAGCAAAACCGGTAGTAAGAGGGAAATTCATAGCAACACAGGCCAACCTCAACAAACAAGAAAAGTCTCAAATAAGTAATTTTAAACTACACCTAGTAGAACTCAAAAAAGTAGAACAAACAAAGCACAAAGTCAGCAGAAGGAGGGAAATAATAAAAATTAGAGCACAAATAAATGAAACAGAGACTAAAAAAAAGAGAAGAAAGGATCTATGAAACCAAGAGCTGGTTCTTTGAGAAGATAAACAAAGTTGACAAACCTCAGCCAGACTCCCTAAGAAAAAAAGAGAGAAGACTCAAAGAAATAAAATTAGAAATGAAAGTGGAGATATTACAATGGATACAAGAGAAACACAAAGGATTACAAAAGAATACTGTTGAAAACTGTATTTCAACAAGTTGGACAACCTAGAAGAAATGGATAAATTCTCAGATTCATATAAACTCCCAAAACTGAATCAAGAAGAAATAGAAAATCAGAATAGACTAATCATGAATAAAGAGACTGAAACAGTAATGAACACCTCCCATGGGGCTGGGTTGGTGGTGCAGGGGTTAAGTTTGCACATTCCACTTCTGCGGCCTGGGGTTCACTGGTTCACATCCTGGGTGTGGACCTATGCACTGCTTGTCAAGCCATGCTTGGGAGGCATCCCACATATAAAGTAGAGGAAGATGGGCATGGATGTTAGCTCAGGACTAACCTTCTCAGAACAAATCAAAACAAAAAAACCTCCCCCAAACCAAAAGTCCAAGACCTGATGACTTCTTTGGAGAATTCTACCAAACATTCAAAGAAGATTTAATACCTATCCTTCTAAAACTATCCCCAAAATTTGGAGAAGATGGAATGCTACCTAACTCGCTCTGAGGCCAATATTACTGTGATGCCAAAACCTGGCAAACACAATGAAAAGAAGGAAAGCAACAGGCCAATATTGCTGTTGAACATAGATGCAAAAAGCCCCCAAATATTGACAAACTGAATACAGCAATACATTGAAAAGATCATACTCCATGACCAAGTGGTGATTCAGGGATTGGTCAACATCCTAAAATCACATGATCATCTCAATAGATGCAGAGAAAGCATTTGACAAGATACAGAATCCATTTGTGATAAAAACTCACAATAAAATGGGTATAGAAGGAAAGGACCTCAACATAATAAAGGCCACATGTGAGAAACTCACAGCCAATATCATACTTAGTGGTAAAACTGAAAGCCATGCCTCTGAGAACAGGAACAAGACAAAGGTATGCACTCTTGCCACTCTTATTCAGCATAGTACTGGAGATTTTGGCCAGAGCAATTAGGCAAGAAAAAGATATAAAAATTATCCAAATTGGAAAAGAAGAAGTGAGACTCTTGCAGTTTGTTGATGACACGATTCTATATAGAAAAATCCTAAAGAAACCACCAGAAAACTATTAGAAATAATCAACAACTACAGCAAAGTTGTAGGGTACAAAATCAACTTACAAAAATCAGTTGCATTTCTATACACTATTCACGAACTAAAAGAAGATGAAATGAAGAATACAATCCTGTTTACAATTGCAACAAAAAGAATAAAATATCTAGAAATAAACTTAACAAGGAAGTGAAAGATCTATACACTGAATACTATAAGACATTATCGAAGAAGAAATAAGGAAATGGAAAGATATTCCATACTCATCGGTTGGAAGAACAAACATAGTTAAAATGTCCATACTATCTAAAGCAATCTACAGAGTCAATGCAATCCAAATCAGAATCCCAATGACATTCTTCATGGAAAATGAACAAGGAATCCTAAAACTTATATGGAACAAGAAAAAATACATTTTCTCAATCCTGAGAAAAAAGAACAAAGCTACAGTCATCACAATTCCTCACTTCAAAATATACTGCAAAGCTATGTAATCAAAACAGCATGGTACTGGCAGAAAAGCTCACACAGATCAACGGAACAGAACTGAAAGCCCAGAAGTAACACAACACATCTATGAACAGCTAATCTTCGACAAGGGAGCCATGAACATGTAATGGAGAAAGAAAAGTCTCCTGAATAAATGGTGTTGGGAAAACTGGACAGCCACATGCAAAAGAATGAAAGTAGACCACTACCTTATACCATACACAAAAATTAATTCAAAATGGATTAAAGACTTGAATGTAAGTCCTGAAACAATAAAACTCCTAGAAGAAAATGTAGTCAGTACAGTCTTCAACATCAGTTGTAGCAGCATCTTTTCGAATACCATTTCTACTCAGGCAAGGCAAACAGAAGAAAATGAACAAATGGGACTACATCAGACTAAAGAGCTTCTGCAAGGCAAAGGACACCAGGAACAAAGTGAAAAGACAACTCACTAACAGGGAGAAAATCACATATTTCTCATATATCTGAGAAGGTTTAATTTCGAAAATATATAAAGAACTCCTACAACTCAACAACAACAACAAAACAACCTGATCAAAAAATGGGCAGAAGATCTGAACAGATATTTTTCCAAAGAAGACATACAGATGACCAAGAGGCACACGAAAATATTGAAAATAGAAAAAAATTGAAAATAGAAACACTGTATGATCTAGCTAGACCACTACTGGATATTTATCCAAAGAACATGAAATCAACAACTCAAAGAGATTTATTCACCCCTATGCTCATGGCAGCATTATTCACAATAGTCAAGACATGGAAGCAACCCATGTGTCCATCAACTGTTGATTGGATAAAGAAGATGTGGTGTATATATATATATATATATATATATATATATATATATATATAAAATGGAATACCATTCTGCCATTAAAAAAGACAAAATCGTCCCATTTACAACAACATGGGAGGAACCTGAGAATATGAGGTTAAGTGAAATAAACCAGAGAAAGACAAACATTGCCTGCGTCCATCATATGTGGCGATAAACAAACAGATGGACAAAGAGAACAGTTTAGTGGTTACCAGAGGCAAAATGGTGGGGGGCAGTGGACGAAAGAGGTAAAGGGGCACATATGCATGGTAAAGGATAAGAAGTAGACAGTTGGAGTTTAGCACGATGCAGTTTATACAGTAGCTTATACACAATAATGTACACCTGAAATTATGCAATGTTATAAACCACTGTGACCTCAATAAAATAACTGAAGAAAAACCAACAAAAAGTGTTCACAAAACTATACGGAAGATTTTGTAAGGTAATATACATATAATAAATGCAGATACCAAACATGTTAAAGAAGGTTCCTATGATGGAGATGGGAAGGGGTATGGAAATTGAAGAGAAAAAGTAAAATCATTAAAATAAAACAAGAGAGAAGACTTGCCAAAAAAATCCCTTTGTATGGTAGGATAATGATGCCTGGTGCTCAGCTCAGTGTCTGCAGATAGTAAGACTGTTCAATACATATTGGCCCATTTTGTTGAGGTTATTCAACATTATAAGACTTGTCCAGTTGCACGGCAAATATTGACCAAGTTCCCTCTCAGTTGTGCTCTTCTGAAATGGCCATTCCGCTGTTCTCACTCTAATGCAGAGGCTCTCAACCAGAGGTGACTTTGCCTTTTCTTGCCCAGGGGACACTGGCAATGTCTGGAGACATTTTTGCTTGTCACAATTGGGGGCATTCTGGGCATCTAGTTGATGAAAACCAGGGATGCTGCTAAACACCCTACAATGCACAAATGGCCCCACCACAAAGAATTATCTGGCCCCAAATTTCAATGGTTCCAAGATTGAGAAACCCTTCAACTGAAATCCATCGGCCCTTCTCTGGCCTTGAATGGAGCCTCCAGGAGTTCCCTTGAGTCCACTGACTTAGTCTTTCAGCAGAGATGCGCTTCATGTCCCATGCATCCCTGGAAATCAATCTGCGAATTTGAATTTTCAGATGCATTTTAAAGGAGATATTTATAAAACTAGTGCCAACTTAAATCCCTGGACAATTGCATTGTTTCCATGTCTCTGTACAGAGAAGGGTTTGTTGTTTAATCATTATCATTTTGGGCCAACTCATAGCCAAATATTCCCTCTGGACCTTGTCCAGGAATGTCAAGTGCATGATGTACTTGGTTCTTTCTTTTCACCCATATCTCACCCCTTGTAAGGGGAAGAAAAGGGAGCTTATTCCTATTAAGCTTTCACTGTGTAGCAGGCACCATGCTAGGGTCAGAGAGCGACTGATGGGTTTCAGTTGAAGGGTTTCTCGACCTTGGCCCTATGGGCATCTCGGGCTGGATAACTTGGAGTATTTTACAGGCACGTTGTTTTCACTTGGTCTCTACCCATAGGTGTTGGTATTATCTGCCTTGGATAGAGAAGGAACTGAGATTTAAAGCAGTGCAACAGCTGACTGTCCTGGGGGGAATAGTGCTGTCCCCAACTGCGCATCCACTGCAACCTCAGAGTGTGGCCTGATTGGGAAGAGGGTCCTTGTGGATGTACTTAGTTAAGGATCTGGAGATGAAATCATCCTGGATTTAGGGTGTGCCCTAAATCCAATGACCAGTGCCCTTATAAGCAGAGGAGAGGACACACAGAGATGCTGAGAAGATGCCGTGTGAAGACGGAGGCAGAGATTGAAGCGACCCAGCTACACGCCAAGGAGCACAAGGATTGTCGGAAGCCACTAGAATCCAGGAGAGAGGTCTGGGACAATTCCCCCTCAGAGCCCCCAGAACGATTCCATGCTGCCAACCGCTCGATTTAGGATTTCTGGCCTCCAGAACTTCGAGAGAATAAATCTCTGTTGTCTTAGACCATCCAGTCGGTGGTACTTTGTTTCAGCAGCCATAGGAAAATAATACACCAACCCAAGATCACCCTGCAAACAAGTGGTAGAATCAATTTAAAGTCACAGCTGGTGTAACTCCAGAATCCCTGCTTTTCTCTTCACGTCCTACTTTCCAACAAAGAGTAATGGATTGTTCAGGTCCTGCTTCCCTAAGGAAACTGTTGGCTCTTCTGCCCCAATCATGGTGTGTTTATCTCCTCTGTCTGATGACTGTCTTACTGCCTGGCCTGGGGTAGAAGCCACCTCACCAGCCACGGGTCCAGGGTCCCCTTGGATGTCCTTTCCCTGGCGCACCCCCAGTCACTCACCTGGCTCTGGCATGCTGGTCCTTTCAGCTGGTTGGTCAACAGCCCCCCGTCTCCACCTCGAGAAGATACCATGCAGGTCAACTCTGGTTTACCTCCAAGAGCTGTCGATTAGTCTGGAACACAAAGTCAACTCAAAGCCACTGGCCCGGGACCTTTAGATCTTCCACCACTGAAGACTATATGGTATCTCCCCAATGTCTTAGCCATTGAAGGCCTCCTTCCTTCCATTGGGCACTCAGCACTGCTTTTATCTGACCTCTTCTTCTCTTCCAGAATGACCAGGTGGTTCCCTTTCTACTGATGCATCCACAGAGCAGCACATTCCCCTCACTGGCTTTTGGAGTCTCCTGAAAGCAGCTTCTCCAATAGGATTGGATCCCTATGTCATGGTTGGCCTTGGGCTTCACACACATTCTTCCTTCAGGACATTTTAGGAAAAAGGCGGTTCCCTCCACTAAACCCACCTTCCCCAGTCAGGCAAGCAGGTCTGCACACAGATAAGGCTTGGCTTCAGGTGGGTTACCGCCTTGTCTTAAATCACCTCCCTCACACCTTAGGATGAAGAGTCTCTACAACCAGTTTTCTGAGTTGACTTTTAAGACTCTTCCTTTTCATATTCTCCTGTTGCTGCTTGTACTTCAGATCTGATGTCCTTTGCTGAAAATGAGAGATGAGAGAAGAGGCATTGGGGTTAGCCGAGTCTCTATAGCCAATAAAAATTTTCTAGCATCTCCCACATATGATGGAGCATGGACGAGTCCTTCCTCCATCAGGCAGAGGAGATCCAGGCCCAGTGAAAATGTTCTGATTTCTTCTAAATTCAGAAGAAAAGAGATGACTCTATGAAAATTGGAGTATGTGTGTTTATACCAAACACAAGCTATAAAATATATTTTTAAATATATATGTTTGTATATATATTTTATAGAAGAAAGAGTCATCGTGGCAAAAGTTCCTCTGGCCCATCCAAGTGACCCTACAATTCTGCCTTTTTGTCTCTTTGCTAGCTTGCTAATCAAATAATGAGTCCTTGAGACCCAGTTCTCAGAGTTCTTGCTCTTTTATTGTCTATTCTGCCCTCACTCGCAACCACAGAGCACCAGGTGCATAGAAAGTGCTCCATAAGGATCTTCTGTCTGAATAAAATCTGAAAGAGAAATACTTAGTGTGATGACATGTCTAAGGTGACAGCGTGATTGACTGCCGAGCTAGGAGTCAAACCCACCCTGACTGATTCCTAGTCATGTGTCCTCTCTATTCTGCCAAGTGAATGGAGGGTTGTCTCCTTCTGCTCTGGCTCTCCAGGCTGGTGTGATTTGATCGCTGAAAACTGCTTCAGAGAATCAGATATTTAGTCTGCCCCGGAAGGAGAGCCAAAGGTGTCTCTGGGCTGTGCCAGGGAGCAGGTCCTAAATCCAATCTCTCAGCAATGGCCAGAGCCCCAGGTCTTCCCAGCTCAGCAGCTGCTATGGAGGTTCAAGCATGGACTTTAAAGTAGATGACGTCTCCTGAGTGTCTTGCATGCTCAGGCGCATGCAGGGCTGACCCACTGAGATAAAACAAATGGTCAGAAGTCCACCTCAGAGCTGGGGGAGATTAAAGATGCATACGCAATCTGTGTTTCCCTCCAAACGCCTTCATAGACTCAAACTCCACAGGATCATGAAAATGAATATAAAATCATCAAGTCTGGGGGCTCTTTCTTGCCTTCAGTGTCTCCTCTCTAATCATGCCTAGACCCCAGAAAGCCCCACAATCAGGGGGATTCCAGATTCTCACCCCTACTTGTCCAGGTCTGACAGACACCCTCGTGGCCTTTACACACACTTCCATTCTCCTCATCCTGGGACGCCGTCTTGGTAAAACCTCCCTGGAATCCTGCGTCTTTGGCTAATGAATGTTGCCTTGGCCTTTGGGATGACTGACAAAACTGTGTGAGGAAAGATGCTCTGGGGGACGGGGTTGCATCAGAAAGTCCCTTTTTTGTCAGAGGGGAAATTAACAGCCATGGGAGTTAGAGCTCTGGAGCCTGGAGTTATCCCTTGAGGAGTGTGGGAATCTTATTCCAGGAAGGTGGGAAGCGGTGTGACGGGTGATTGAACTTTCCAGAGATTCCAAATCCAAACTATTGTCTCAGGTAATTCAAGTCTTTATTTGTCCTCCTTTGGGAGAAGGGGGTGTGAGAATCTTGTTTTTCCTTAGCGTCGACACACATGCACGCACACAAAATAACCTTTCTGATCTTCAGAGAATCTCTTCTGAATGAAATAATGAAGCTGTGACGTTGGAAGGACAGTGAGGAAGTAGCCTAGCTTTCTTATTCTGCCTATTGTAGAGTAATTCTCTTCTGAAATCCATATTCTCTGAGAGTATTCACAGAACTCACAGACACAGACACAAGGGAAATCAGTAAACACTGGAGGTCTTCGTTTCCATTGGGACCTTGGCAAAGTTGCTGAAGAAATGGGAAAGGTCTTAATGTGTATGCAGTGATACCTAGACCAAAATCAGGTGATGAAGCAGAGAGTACACAGGAGCAATGAACCAAGATACAAAGGTAGCTGGGTCCAGAACTGTAAGTTCATAAAGTCATAAACACAGGCAAGACTGATGGCTACACATAAATCATAGTCAAGAAATCGGTTGCTCATCCCACTAAAACCATGGCAAAGGATATCCAGGTGAGGCAATCTGTAAGAGTGATTGCTTTGTACCCTTCTGGATGTTCTCTGGCATTTTGGGGACCCTCGTGGAGGTGAAAAGATGTCACAAGGGAGAGGTTGGACAAGATGAATTCCAAGGGGGCGTGGAGGTGAGAGTCAGAGATGATAATAAGCAAGTACTCAGCCACAAAGAATAAGCTCAGCCCAAAAAGAAGCCAATGGTCTGAAAATCCCAGGAGAAGTAATTCCTTTGTAAGAATTTGTTTTTATGGCTTCATGAACCTGCTCATGCCCCTTGGGAGAGTCTGTCAGGTCAGAGAAAGAGACAAAGACTCATATCCTAAAAGGCTATCTTTCAAAAATGAAAATGAAAGACATTCCAATATTAAAAACCTGGAGAATATGTTGCTAGCAGAGTCGTCCTACAAGAAACACTAAAGGAAGTCCTTTATGCTGGAAGCAATTGACCCCAGATGGTAATTTAAACCCACAGTGAAAAAACCTCACAAAACTCAGGTCAAGTTAATTGTATAATTATAAGAGAGCATATGGATGTGTCTCAGAGGATACATTCTGAGAAATGCATCATTAGGTGATCTCATCATTGTGTGAACATCACAGAGGGTACTTACACAAACCTAGATGGTACTTCCTACTACACACCTAGATTATATGGTATAACGTATTGCTCCTAGGCTACAAACCTGTACAGTATGTTACCATACTGAATACTTTAGGCAGCTGTAGCTCAATGGTATGTATTTGTGCATCTAAACATAGAAGAGGTACATTGCAAATATAATATAAAAGATAAAAATGGTACTCCTGTACAGGTAAAGAGAGACATACAGGGCCAATATATAATGATCAAAGGGATACTTCATCAAGAAGTGATAATGCTTATAAATATCTGGGCACCCAACACAGGAGCACCAAAGTTCATAAAGCAACTATTAACAAACCTTAAAGAAGATATAAAAAATAACACAATAATAGTAGGGGACATCAACACCCATTCACGTCAATGGTCAGATCATCCAGACAGAAAATCAACAAGGAAACAGTGGAGCTAAATGAAAAGCTAAAACAGTTGGACTTAATAGACATGTATAGAACACTCCATCCAAAAACAGCAGAATACACATTCTTCTCAAGCATGCATGCATGGAACATTCTCAAGGATAGACCATATGTTGGGAAACAAGACAAGCCTCTACAAATTAAAAAAAAATTGAAATAGTAACAAGCATCTTCTCTGATCATACTGCTACAAAGCTAGAAATTCAATTACAAGAAAAAAGCTGAGAAAGGCACAAGGATGTGGAGACTGAACAATCTTTATTGAACAAGCAATGGGTCATTGAAAAAATTAAAGAATAAATCAAAAAATACGTGGAGACAAATGTAAATGATCACATGCCATGCCAGCTCATATGGGATACAGCAAAAGCTGTGTTAAGAGGAAAATTCATTGCAATACAGACACATCTTAACAAACAAGAAAAATCCCAAATAAACAATCTCAAATTACACCTAACTGAATTAGACAAAGGACAACAACAAAGCCAAAAGTCAGCAGAAGGAGAGAAATAAGAAAAATCAGAGTGGAAATAAGTGTTATTGAAACAAAAAAAGGCAGTAGAAAGGATCGATGAAACAAAGAGCTGATTCTTTGAGAAGATAAATAAAGTTGACATACCCCTAGCCAGAGTTACAAAGGAAAAAAGAGAGAAAGCTCAAATAAACAAAATCAGAAATGAAAGAGGAGAAATTACAACAGACTCTGCAGAAATACAACGGATTATAAGAGAATATTATGAAAGCTATATGCCAACAAAATGGATAACCTAGAGGCAATGGATAAATTCTTGGACTCCTACAATCTCCCAAAGCTCACTCAAGAAGCAGACAATTTAACAGACCGATCAAAGGGAAGAGATTGAAACAGCCATCAAAAGCATCCCAAAGAATAAAACCCCAGCACCAGATGGCTTTCCTGGGGAATTCTACCAAACTTTCTTAATACCTATCCTTTTCAAGCTATTCCAAAAAATTAGGGAGGATGGAACACTTCCTAACATATTCTATCAGGCCAACATCATGCTGATACCAAAGGCTGACAAAGACAGCACAAAAAAGCAGAACTACAGGCCAATATCACTGATGAACATAGATGCAAAAATTCTCAGCAAAATTTTGGCAACCTGAATCCTGCAATTAATGAAAAGGATCATACATCACGATGAAGTGGGATACATACCAGGGACACAAGATAGTTCAACATCTGCAAATCAATCAATGTGATACACCACATCAACAAACTGAAGAATAAAAACCACATGATCATCTCAATAGATGCAGAGAAAGCATTTGACAGCCATTTATGATAAAAACTCTGTACAAAATGGGGATAGAAGGGAACTACCTCAACATAGTAAAGGCCACTTATGACAAACCCACAGCCAACATCATACTCAATGGGCAAAAACTGAGCGCCATCCCCCTGAAAATAGCAATGAGACAAGGATGCCCTCTAGCACCAGTCTTATTTAACATAGTACTGGAGGTCCTGACTGGAGCAATTAGGCAAGAAAAACGAATAAAAGGAATCCAAATAGGGAGGGAAGAAGTGAAACTCTCACTGTTTGCAGACGACATGATCTTATATATAGAAAACCCCAAAGAATCCATTGGAAAACTCTTAGAAGTAATCAACAACTACAGCAAAGTTGCAGGGTATAAAATAAATTTACATAAATCAGTAGCATTTCTATACTCTAATAACGAACTAACAGAAAAAGAACTCAAGAACACAATACAATTCACAATCGCAACAAAAAGAATAAAATATTTTGGGGTGAATTTAACAAAGGAAGTGAAAGACGTTTACGATGAAAATTACAAGACTTTTCTGAAAGAAATGGATTACGACATAAAGAGATGGAAAGACATTCCATGCACATGGACTGGAAGAATAAACATAGTTAAAATGTCCATTCTACCTAACGCAATCTACAGATTCAATGCCATCCCAATCAGAATCCCAATGACATTCTTTACAGAAATAGAACAAAGAATCCTAAAATTCATATGGGGCAACAAAAGACCCCAAATTTCTAAAGCAATCCTGATAAAAAGGAACAAAACGGGAGGCATCACAATCCCTGACTTCAAAACATACTACAAAGCTACAGTAATCAAAACAGCAAGGTACTGGCACAAAAACAGGTGCACAGATCAGTGGAACAGAATTGAAAGCCCAAGAACAAAACCACCCATCTATGGACAGCTAATCTTCGACAAAAGAGCGGAGGGCATACAATGGAGAAAAGAAAGTCTCTTCAACAAATGGTGCTGGGAAAGCTGGACAGCCACATGTAAAAGAATGAAAATTGACCATTCTTTTTCCTGTTCACAAAAATAAACTCAAAATGGATCAAAGACTGAAAGGTGAGATCTGAAACAGGCTTCTAGAAGAAAATGTAGGCAGTATTCTGACATCAGTATTAAAAGGATCTTTTCGGATGCCGTGTCTTCTCAGAAAAGGGAAACAATAGAAAGAATAAACAAATTGGACTTCCTCAGACTAAAGAGCTTCTTCAAGATAAAGGAAAGCAGGATTGAAACAAAAAAAACAACCCACTAACTGGGAAAAAATATTTGCAAGTCATATATCTGACAAAGGCTTAATATCAATAATATATAAAGAACTCTCACAACTCAACAACAAAAAAATCAAACAACCTGATCAAAAAATGGGCTGGAGACATGAACAGACACTTCTCCAAAGATGATATACAGATGGCCAATAGGCACATGAAAAGATGTCCATCATCGCTGATCATCAGGGAAATGCAAATCAAAACTACACTAAGATATCACCTTACACCCATTAGAATGACAAAAATAAGTAAAACAAATAGTAACAAATGTTGGAGAGGTTGTGGAGAAAAAGGAACCCTCATACAATGCTGGTGGGAATGCAAACTGGTGCAGCCACTATGGAAAATAGTATGGAGATTCCTCAAAAAATTAAAAATAGAACTACCAAATGATCCAGCTATCTTAATATTGGGTATCTATCCAAAGAACTTGAAGTCAGCAATTCCAAAAGTCCCATGCACCCCAATGTTCATTGCAGCATTATTTACAATCGCCAAGACATGGAAGCAACCTAAGTGCCCAACAACAGATGATTGGATAAAGAAGCTGTGGTATATATACACAATGGAATACTACTCAGCCATAAAAACAACAAAATCGTCCCATTCACAACAACATGGATGGACCTTGAGGGAATTATGTTAAGTGAAATAAGCCAGATATAGAAGGACAATGTCTGCATGACTCCACTCATATGAAGAATTTAAAAATGCAGACAAAGAGAACAGATTAGTGGCTACCGGGGGAAAGGTGGTGTGGGGCGTGGGCACAAAGGGTGAAGTGGTGCACCTACAACACGACTGACAAACCAAAATGTACAAGTGAAATTTCACAAGATTGTAACCTATCATTAACTCAATAAAAGTTAAATTAAAAAAAAAGAATGGCAAGAGTGGGCATCCTTACCTTGTTCCTCCTCTTAGAAGAACAGCTTTCAGTTTTTCACCACTGAGTATGATGTTGGCAGTGAGTTTTTCCTATATGGCCTTTATTATGTTGAGGCACGTTCCTTCTTCACTGGAGAAGAATGTACCAGTTTATCGATAGTTTTTATCATAAATGATGTTTGATCTTGTCAAATGCTTTCTCTACATCTATTGAGATGATCACGTGATTTTTCTTCTTCTTTTTGTTGATGTGGTGTATCACATCGAATGATTTGTGGATGTGGAACCATCCCTGGAAAAAGTCCCACTTGATTTTGGTGTATGATCCCTTTAACGTATTATTGTATTCAATTTAGTAATATTTTATTGAGGATTTTTGCAACTATTTTCATCAGCTATATTGGCCTGTAATTTTCCTTTTTTTGTGTTGTCCTTGTCTGGTTTAGTATGAGGGTGATGTTGGTCTCATAAAATGAATTAGGAAGTATCTTCTCTTCTTCCGTTTTTGGAATTGTTTGAGTAGGATAGGTGTTAAATCTTGTTTGAATGTTTTGGTGGAATTCACTGGAGAAGCTGTCTGGTCCTGGACTTTTATTTTTTGGAGGTTTTTGATCACTGTTTCAATATCTTTCCTGGTGATTGGTCTAGTCAGGTTGTCTATTTCTTCTTGGTTCAATTTTGGGAGGTCGTATGTTACTAAGAATTTATCCAATTCTTTTCATTTTTCCAGTTTGCTGACATGTAGCTTTTCATAATATTTTCTCTTATAATCCTTTGTATTTCTGTGGTATCCATTGTAATTTCTGCTCTTTATTTCTGATTTTACTTATTTGAGTCTTCTCTCTTTGTTTATTAAGGAGTCTTGCTAAGGCTTCTTCAATTTGGTTTATCATCTCAAAGAACCAGCTCTTAGTTTCATCAATCCTTTATATTGTTTTTTCAGTCTGTATTTCATCTGCGTCTGCTCTGATTTTTATTATTTCCTTCCTTCTACTGACTTTGGGCTTCATTTGTTGTTTTTTTTCTAGTTCTTCTAGGTATAGTGTAATGTTTGAGATTTTTCTTGTTTCTTGACGGTGGCCTGTATTGCTATAAACTTCTCTCTTTGTACCACTTTTGCTGCATCACCTAAGTTTTGGTATGTTGTGTTTTCATTTTCATTTGTCTCTAGGTATTTTTAATTTTTTTGATTTCTTCATTGATCCAACATTTGTTCAGCAGCATGTTGCTTAGTCTCCACGTATTTGTGACTTTTCCAGCATTCTTCTTTTAGTTGATTTCTAGTTTCATAGCATTGTGTTTGGAAAAGACACTTTATGATTTCAATCTTCTTGAATTTATTGAGGCACACCTTATTTCCCAATGTAAGATCTATCTTGGGAATGTTCTGTGTGCACTAGAGAAAAGTGTATATTTTCCTGTTTTGGGATGGAATGTTCTGTACATACCTATTAAGTCTTTTTGGTCTAGTGTTTCACTTAAGGCCACTGTTTCCTTGTTGACTTTCTGTCTGGGTGACCTATCCATTGACATAAGTGGGATGTTAATGGATCCCTACTACTATTGTGTTGCTGTGAATTTTCTCCCTTTAGGTCTGTTAATATTTTCTGTATAATTCGGTGCTCCTGTGTTAGATGTATATATATTAATGTATTATATTTTCTTGGTTAAATCTCCCTTTTATCATTATATAATGCCCATCTTTGTCTCTCGTTATTTTTTTATCTTGAAGTCTGCTTTGTCTGATGTAAGTATGGCAACAGTTGCTTTCTTTTGCTTGCCATTTACCCCAAGCAGCATCTTCTATCCCTTCCCTCTGAGCCTATGTTTGTGTTTAGATTTGAGATTTGTTTCCTGAAGTCATCATATTGTTGGATCTTGTTTTTTAATCCATCCAGCCACTCTGTGTCTTTTGATTGGTGTATGAAATCCATTTACATTTAGAATGATTCTTGAATTATGAGGGCTTGATATTGCTATTTTATCTCTTTTCTGGTTGTTCTATATTTCTGTTGTTTATTTTCCCTTGTATTCCTGTCAGACATTTCAGTTTTCTGGTTTTCTGTGATGTTTTTCTCAGTTTCCTCTTTATTTATGATTTGT